>NC_064631.1:48600563-53600563 GCF_023864275.1 Schistocerca cancellata
AGTATTGCCTCACGTGTTCCAATATTTCTACGGAATCCAAACTGATCTTCCCCGAGGTCGGCTTCTACCAGTTTTTCCATTCGCGTTAGTATTTTGCAGCTGTGACTTATTAAACTGATAGTTCGCTAATTTTCTCATCTGTCAGCACCTGCTTTCTTTGGGATTGGAATTATTATATTCTTCTTGAAGTCTGAGGGAATTTCACCTGTCTCATACATCTTGCTCACCAGATGGTAGACTTTTGTCAGGACTGGCTCTCCCAAGGCTATCATTAGTTCTGATGGAATGTTGTCTACTCCCGGGGCCTTGTTTCGACTTAGGTTTTTCAGTGCTCTGTCAAACTCTTCACGCAGTATCACATCTCCCATTTCATCTTCATCTACCTCCTCTTCCATTTCCATAATATTGTCCTCAAGTACATCGCCCCTGTATAGACCCTCTATATACTCCTTCCACCTTTCTGCTTTCCCTTCTTTGCTTAGAACTTGATATTCATGCAAGTGGTTCTCTTATCTCCAAAGGTCTCTTTAATTTTCCTGTAGGCAGTATCTATCTTACCCCTCGTGAGATAAGCCTCTACATTCTTACATTTGTCCTCTAGCCATCCCTGCTTAGCCATTTTGCACTTCCTGTCGATCTCATTTTTGAGACGTTTGTATTCCTTTTTGCCTGCTTCATTTACTGCATTTTTGTATTTTCTCTTTTCATCAATTAAATTCAGTATCTCTTCTGTTACCCAAGGATTTCTACTAGCCCTCGTCTGAAACCTTTTAGTATCTCCAGGGTTTTTGCATGGGAACAACCTTCTTTCATGATTCTTGAACCAAGTGTTAGCTATGGTTAAGTTATGCTCTGTGCAAAATTCTACCAAGCGGCTTCCTCTTTCTTTTCTTAGCCCCAATCCATATTGACATACTACGTTTCCTTATCTTCCTTCTCCTACTGTCGAATTATAGTCACCCATGACTATTAAATTTTCGTCTCCCTTCACTACCTGAATAATTTCTTTTATCTCATAATACATTTCATCAACTTCTTCATCATCTGCAGAGCTACTTGGCATATAAACTTGTACTACTGTAGTAGGTTTGGGCTTCGTGTCTATCTTGGCCACAATAATGCGTTCACTATGCTGTTTGTAGTAGCTTACCCGCACTCCAATTTTTCTATTCATTATTAAACCTACTCCTGCATTACCCCAATTTGATTTTGTATTTATAACCCTCTAGTCACCTGACCAAAAGTCTTGTTCCTCCTGCCACCGAGCTTCACTAATTCCCACTATATCTAACTTTAAACTATCCATTTCCCTTTTTAAATTTTCTAACCTACCTGCCCGATTAAGGGATCGGACATTCCACGCTCCGACCCGTAGAACGCCTTTCTCCTGATAGCGACATCCTCCTGAGTAGTCCCCGCCCGGAGATCCGAATTGGGGACTATTTTACCTCCGGAATATTTTATCCAAGAGGACGCCATCATCATTTAATCATACAGTAAAGCTGCATTCCCTCGGGAGAAATTACGGCTGTAGTTTCCCCTTGCTTTCAGCCGTTCGCAGTACAACAGCAAGGCCGTTTTGGTTATTGTTACAAGGCCAGATCAGTCAATCATCCAGACTGTTGCCCCTGCAACTGCTGAAAAGGCTGCTGCCCCTCTTCAGGAACCACACGTTTGTCTGGCCTCTCAACAGATACCCCTCCGTTGTGGTTGCACCTACGGTATGGCTATCAGTATCGTTGAGGCACGCAAGCCTCCCCACCATCGCCATGGTCCATGGTTCATGGGGGGAGGGGGGGAGGTAAGCCTAACATGTTAATACAAGGGGGGAGGGGCGAGAGTCATTGTACTATAAGGGGCAGACTTGCCAACTGGGAGTTCCATGCAAACTTCATTGTTATGTATGTTCATAGTTCATCCATCTTTTGAATGCAGAATTTCTATGATTTTTCCTTTCTATCAGTACGGATACTGCAAGATTTCGGTCCCAGGAATTCCATGACCGTATAAAAATCTCTACAGTAGTTCCTCAGACTAGCCTGGATATACAAAAAGATGCGAGCAGTGTACTTCAGTTTATATATCTACAGAAATGAGACAGTATAATATTTTTATTTATGTTCTAAATCGTGACCACAACTTGGGAGATTGCAGGGCACTCTCACTTCTGAATCGGTGTTGTGGCACTTCATGTTCTTAGGGAGTATGATTATTGCAATTTTGACTTCATACATCATTATGATGGTGGGCAGTAGTTAATGCTCTTGCTTGCATGCTCTAGGGAAGGAATAATGTTAAGCTTTACCTGCATTCAAAGGAATACGGTGCCGAATTAATCGACTGCAGTAAAAGCGTGCGGAGACGGTGGGCCGAGGGAAGACAGTTTCGGATGGCCGAGTTCCACGGTCTCCTTGTGCAGACGCGTTGGCTGGCGCCAGTCGGGAGGCAGCCGCGTCCAGGTAGACTGACTAGCGCCGAGGTGTCGCCGCTGCGATGGCCAGCGCATTGTAGCCTGGCAATGAAGTACAGGATGGGCCCTTGCTGCGGAGGAAGCCGACAAAACAATTGTGATCATTCTGTGAATTTCTGTGGGACAGGGCCACTGGCGCCCAGACTTCCAAAATCTGTTATAAGTCACATTTGTGAAAGCACGAGGCTTTTAGCAAGTTTGTGACCGTTCTTTGGAAACTTTGAAATCGACATAACAAGGAAGATAACAAGCTCTTATGGAGGGATGTAATTCCATCCTGGTTATGTTGTTAGCAAAGGCATGGCAAATGCGTGGGAAAGAGGCCGCGAAGCTGAATCTTTTTTCCTTTTCTTCCGATTAATTTTAAAGTCTCTTATTGGTCAAATCACTGTATGCAGAACAAAGGCCGCTCCACCAGCTTCGAATGCTGGGCTCCTGCTCATGATTGCCTTGTGCTGAATTCGAGAAAGTCTAAGATGTAAATGTGCTTTGCTACCGAGCTGGGGAGGAAGCAGACAGAAAGAGAAGAGAACAGTCTTGTACTGGCACTTCGCTGGTAAAGAACAGCATGGGGTCTACCAGTTTTCCGCAGCCTTTGTTGTAGTAAGACGAAA
The DNA here is from genome assembly GCF_023864275.1 of Schistocerca cancellata. Lineage (NCBI taxonomy): Eukaryota > Metazoa > Arthropoda > Insecta > Orthoptera > Acrididae > Schistocerca > Schistocerca cancellata. The sequence continues at coordinate 48,603,648 of NC_064631.1, forward strand.
ATGATTTATGATGCCCTAACAAGGACTAATGAATGCCCCTTCACAGTTTGTGTGCGTGTCTCTATGGAGGAGATCTGAAAGTGGACGGATCTTCAAACCATTAGAACTACTGACAGCCTTGGGAGAGCCAGTCCTGACAAAACTCTACCATCTGGTGAGCAAGATGTATGAGACAGGCGAAATACCCTCAGACTTCAAGAAGAATTTAATAATTCGAAAGCCAAGGAAAGCAGGTGCTGACAGATGTGAAAATTACCGAACAACCAGTTTAATAAATCACGGATGCAAAATAGTAACACGAATTCTTTACAGACGAATGGAAAAACTGGTAGAAGCCGACCTCGGGGAAGATCAGTTTGGATTCCGTAGAAATATTGGAACACGTGAGGCAATACTGACCCTACGACTTATCTTACAAGAAAGATTAAGGAAAGTCAACCTACGTTTCTAGCATATGTAGACTTAGAGAAAGCTTTTGACAATGTTGACTGGAATACTTTCTTTCAGATTCTGAAGTTGGCAGGGGTAAAATACAGGGAGCGAAAGGCTATTTACAATTTGTACAGAAACTAGGAGGCAGTTATAAGAGTCGAGGGCAAGAAAGGAAAGCACTGGTTGGAAAGGGAGCGAGACAGGGTTGTAGCCCATGCCCGATGTTATTCAATCTGTATATTGAGGAAGCAGTAAAGGAAACAAAAGAAAGGTTCGGAGTAGGTATTAAACCCCATGGAGAAGAAATAAAAACTTTGGGGTTCGCCGACGACATTGTAATTCTGTCAGAGACAGCAAAGGACTAGGAAGAGGAGTTGAACGGAATGGACAATGTCTTGAAAGGACGGTATAAGATGAACATCAACAAAAGCAAAACGAGGGTAATGGAATGTAGTGGAATTAAGTCGGGTGATGCTGAGGGAATCAGATTAGGAAATGAGACACTTAAAGTAGTAAAGGAGTTTTGCTATTTGGGGAGCAAAATAACTGATGATGGTCGAAGTAGAGAGGATATAAAATGTAGACTGGAAATGGCAAGGAAAGCGATTATGAAGAAGACAAATCTGTTAACATCGAGTATAGATTTAAGTGTCAGGAAGTCGTTTCTGAAAGTATTTGTATGGAGCGTAGCCATGTATGGAAGTGAAACATGGACGATAACTAGTTTGGACAAGAAGAGAATAGAAGCCTTAGAAATGTGGTGCTAGAGAAGAATCCTGAAGATTAGATGGGTAGATCATATAACTAATGAGGAAGTATTGAATAGGATTGGGGGGAAGAGAAGTTTGTGGCACAACTTGACTAGAAGAAGTGATCTATTGTTAGGGCATGTTCTGAGGGATCAAGGGATCACCAATTTAGTATTGGAGGGCAGCGTAGAGGGTAAAAATCGTAGAGGGAAATCAAGAGATGAATACACTAAACAGATTCAGGAGGATGTTGGTTGCAGTAGGTACTGGGAGATGAAGAAGCTTGCACAGGAGAGAGTAGCATGGAGAGCTGCATCAAACCAGTCTCAGGACAACAACAACAACAGTACATTTCCAGACATGGGTTTCTTATTGAAACTTTATCCCCTCTACAACCTCTACAAGCCTGTAATAAGTGTCAAACACTCTCTAGATCAGCTATAAAATTAAGATCTACTTGAAGACGCAGAAAAAAGCTCGAAATTCTAATTTGATTCGGAAACTGAGAGACGCAGGTGAGCAGGCGTAGATGCTTTTGAGCTCGTTCCTCAGCGCCATGCTAACGGCCGGTCAGCTTGTGAGCCACCGGAAGTCCTGCCTGGCTCTGCAGATCTTAAAAAATGGTTCAAATGGCTCTGAGCACTATGGGACTTGATTGCTGTGGTCATCAGTCCTCTAGAATTTGGAACTACTTAAACGTAACTAACTTAAGGAGATCACACACATCCATGCCCGAGGCAGGATTCGAACCTGCGACCGCAGCGGTCGCGCGTTTCCAGACTGTAGCGCCTAGAACCACTCGGCCACTTCGGCCGGCTCTGCAGATCTGGAGGAGGTAATTTCGGGTAAATGAAGGCGGGGCGGCTGCCGGGCCGCAGGAAATCGGCAACGCCGGTGGTGTCCGCTGTCCGCCGCCCCACGGTCCTCCGCCCCCGCCCCCACCCCCGCCCCCGCCGCCCTGCCAGGAGCACCAATTGAGCTAATCTGCGCTGCCATCGCAGGGGTGGAGGGCAGAGGGCGCACGCCCCGGGCTGGCCTGGCTTCGCCGCCGGCATGTGGCTGCGTATCGACCGCTCCAGCCAGACGTCGAGCCGGAAATGGTCAAAGCGAGCGGAGGACCGCGCGTAGACGCGTCTGCGGGAGAACAGTTCCCCCCGCAGAGCCGCCTGGCTACCGTCAAGCAGCCGTCGGTAACCTCTGCTTCTGGCCTGTATCAACTACGAAAGACCCACCTCCTTAGATGATGGCCCTGCCGCGTGCCTATGCAGCGACGCTCGACCTGGGGCGTAGACAGTTCCATTCCTGGTACTGTAAGAAAATATCGTCGCCAGTATGTGGCTAACACGTCGGGGAGAGATGGTGGCAATTTCAGGTCACCCTAATTTAGTCAGTGGTCTTGGTTAAATTACAAACCTCTTCGCAGTGGCTCCTAGAATGAGGGCATGTGACGCAGTTCATGGTCACCCGTCCATCGGTTGCGGACATTAAGCCCGTCGGTCTCTTTCGTGCTATTCGAGAGCAGCAGATTGCGTATCGGCATCATGTTTCACCTTCTCCTTTCTCTCACGTCACCATCAGTGATACTGACATACACTATATAAAGACTCACCATACCCACCTACACTAAACACGTACAACAACGATACAAGATTCACATTTCATGAAGGAATCGCGCCGAGGGATCTCTCACCCAGAAATAATATACGACACAGCCTTCCTAAAATACACTACTGGCCATTAAAATTGCTACACCACCAAGAAACGAAATTTAACCGACAGGAGGAAGATGATTAGCTCTTCAGAGCATTCACACTAGGTTGGCGCCGGTGGCGATACCTACAACGTGCTGACATGAGGGAAGTTTCCAACCGATTTCTCATACACAAACAGCAGTTGACCGCGTTACGTGGTGAAACATTATGATGCCTCGTGTAAGTAGGAGAAATGCGTACCATCACGTTTCCGACTTTGATAAAGGTCAAATTGCATCCTATCGCGATTGCGGTTTACCGTATCGCGACACTGCTGCTCGCGTTGGTCGAGATCCAATGACTGTTATCAGAATATGGAATTGGTGGGTTCAGGAGGGTAATACGGAACGCCGTTCTGGATCCAAACGGCCTAGTATCACTAGCAGTCGAGATGACAGGCTCTTATCCGCATGGCTGTAACAGATCGTGCAGCCACGACCGCATTGGTACGTCCTGTATGGGCCCTCCTGGATACAGAAAATGTTCGACTGCTGTCCTGGCCAGCACATTCTCCAGATCTGTCACCAATTGAAAACGTCTGTCAATGGTGGCCCAGCAACTGGCTCGTCACAATACGCCAGTCACTACTCTTGATGAACTGTGGTATCGTGTTGAAGCTGCACGGGCAGCTGTGCCTGTACACGCCATCCGAGCTCTGTTTGACTCAATACCCAGGCGAATCAAGGCCGTTTTACGGCCAGGAGTGGTTGTTCTGGGTAGTGGTTTCTCAGGATCCATGACCCAAATTGCGTGAAAATGTACTCACATGTCAGTTCTAGTATAATATATTTGTCCAACGAATACCCGTTTATCATCTGCATTTCTTCTTGGTGTAGCAATTTTAATGGCCAGTAGTGTAGTATATTTTTCATTGCTCTCTGTTGCCCTAATACGAAATTATCAGACAAAGACGTTACTGAAGTGGTCTAAAACAAGTTCTAGGTTTTGAAATATTTTCAGTTCTCGGCGTTGCTTTTCGCTTTTCATGCAATAAAACTTCAGCGTGGAACAAAATCTTACTTCTTCACTACTAAATTCGTAGCAGTGTTTACATACGGTATGTACTACTCAAAGTACCTATCAAGTTATATCATCGTACGATACATAGATCAGGAGATATAACGTCACAAACATTGAGATGGAACAAAATCTAGCTTCTCTTAAAACGAAGTGCAAATTACCCAGACTGCGAGTATACTCATCAGTTGTTTGATAGGAGAATACTTCAGCGGCTTCTCACAAACTATAGACATAGTCACGGTTTTACGTGTACATCCATGATGGCTTTACATCATTAACGTCAAATATTTAACACAGTAGTTCATTTGTAAAGTAATTACGGTCTAGAAACTATTTTATAAATGGTACTTCAATTGTTCAAAGAATGGGGGTGCGGAATACCTGTTTGAGTTTATAACTAACATAAAGTCGGTGCGTAAACAGATGTAGATTAGGGAAAATGAAGCGGGGACGGAAGTTCAGCTACCTAAGAAAGTGTATAGAACGAAACATCGCTCAGAAAGACGCCTCACGCCTACGATTAAAAAGACTTTTTTGTGTGCTAGGTGACCAGAGGTATTTGCAACAAACGAACCATACCGTACAGTGCGAAACCAGACAATATTGTACTGTCAGTCGACGAGAAACTCTGTGTGCAGCAGAATCCGTTGCTATGAATATGAAATATATGGACGAGAAGTTAGCAGACTAAGGGAAGAAAGTACTTAACGATGATCTGAACCCCTGTAAGTGAGAATGGTGAGAACAGAAAAGGCAGCTGGTCTCCCCTATGGAAAACATGATGTACTTCTTGTGGAAATGAAGCATTGATTACTATGGACGCATAACACGTACATGAATTCGAACAAATCAACGAACTGGATTTTGCGCTAATTTCACGAAAAAAATGACACAAGGGCACTGTTTCACTGAACTGAACGGGATCTTGATGAACTGAGGTTTCAAATCATCCTCTTCGGGGACATAGTATTTCTAGGAAGAGACTGGAACGCACCCGTATTTTCAGGAACAGTGAACGTCCAAAACTATTAAGATATGGAATGAAGAAAGAAACGAGACTCGCAGAAAACAAATACGAAAATTTCGGGTTAAATGTGAGGCAAATGTCCAACTGAAATCACGTGGTACACAGCTGGTCGAAACGAAAGAGAGAAACCAATACCATTTGGATACCAATCTTCCGATGTTTGAGGAAAAAATTGCTTACACTGCAGAATCATTATTACAGCTATTATAAATATCTCCTGTATGCACCCAGTAAAAAAAATAAAATAAAAAAAATAAACTGGACATCTCGATTCAATGTACAGTGGCAGACGTAGGCGGAAGGAGTCTGGGAAGGCGAAGGAAGAGATGGGTACCGAAATAGGCTAGTCTAATACTTGAAGTCAGGAAGAATGCGATAAATACCTCTTACACATCTTTTACATTGGCTATTTTTTTTTTTTGTTTGGGGTTTAAGGGCGCTCAACTACTGAGATCATTAGCGCCCAGTCACAATTGTTGGAGCACATAGAATCTAGTAAAACTCAAAGGGTGGGGGGACACCAGAAAGTTCTTACAAACATGCAGATAAAATAAGTGAAAGGGGTAGATGTCTTTGGACAAGCCAGTCAAAGTAATAAAACGAAGAACACGAGCAGCTGCGCGAGCGTCATCAGCTAATATACCCTGTAAAGTAAACGGCAGAGACAGGACAACACGAGATTGACTAAAACGGGGACACGACAATAAAACATGGCGCACTGTCAAGGCATGACCAAAAGGGCACTGCAGGGCTGGGTCACCGGAGAGCAGGTAGCGGTGGCTAAACCGGCAATGCCCAATCCGCAACCTGGTCAGAAGGACCTCTTCTCGCCGAGATGGTCGGGAGGAGGTTGTCTAAGCAGTTTGGAACGGTTTTACTGCCCAGAGCTTGTTTCCTTGAAGTGATGACCAAGTATCCCACCACAATGCCACAAGCCTCTCACAAACAACCCCACTAATGTCAGATGATGGGACACAATGGGAGGCTGGCCGAGGCAGGAGGACTGCAGCCTTGGCAGCAGCATCAGCAGCCTCATTCCCAGGCACTCCTACATGGCCGGGAACCCACAGAAAGCTGACAGGAGAGCCATCATCAGCAAAAGAATGGAGGGACTGCTGGATCCGTTGCACCAAGGGATGGACCGGATATGGAGCTCGAAGGCTCTGAAGAGCACTGAGTGAATCAGAGCAGAGTACATACGATGAATGGCGGTGGCGGCGGGCATACTGAACGGCCTGATGAAGAGCAAAAAGCTCGGCCGTAAAGCTGGAACATTGGTCGAGGAGCCAGTATTTAAAGGTGACGGCCCCAACGACAAAGGCACAGCCGACACCATCGTCAGTTTTGGAGCCATCAGTGTAAATAAAGGTGTGACTGGCAAGTCGCGCACGAAGTTCGACAAACTGTGAGCGATACACTGCAGCCGGAGTACCCTCCTTCGGGAGCGAGCTGAGGTCGAGATAAATATGAACCGGAGCCTGGAGCCAAGGCAGTGTCGGGCTCTCACCCTCTCTGAAGGTGGTAGGGAGGGAAAAATCCAATTGTCGAAGCAGGCGACGAAAGCGGACTCCAGGGGGCAGCAGGGCAGACACATACAACCCATACTGACGGTCGAGAGAATTGGCGAAGAAGGACTGATAAGAGGGGTGGTCGGGCATTGACAACAGCCGGCAGGCATACCGACAAAGCAGTACGTCGCGCCGGTAGGTCAATGGTAATTCGGCAGCTTCAGCATAAAGACTCTCGACGGGACTAGTGTAGAATGCTCTGGTCGCAAGACGTAACCCCCAATGGTGGATGGAGTTGAGACGGCGTAAGACGGATGGCCGAGCAGACGAGTAGACGAGGCTCCCATAATCCAGCTTCGATCGGACTATGGACCGATACAAGCGAAGCAGGACAGTGCGATCCGCTCCCCAAGATGAACCACTAATAACTCCGAGGACATCAAGGGAACGTGTACAACGGGCAGCCAAATAAGAGACGTGCGGAGACCAACAAAGTTTCCTGTCCAGTGTGAGCCCTAGAAACTTAGTTGTTTCCACGAATGGGAGAACAACGGGACCGAGATGTAAGGATGGCGGAAGGAACGCTTTATATCGCCAAAAGTTGATGCAAATCGTCTTCTCTTCAGAGAACCGGAAGCCATTTGCGACACTCCATGAGTATAGGCTGTCTAGACAACGCTGAAGGCAGCGCTCCAGGAGGCATGTTCTCTGGGCACTGCAGTAGATCGCGAAGTCATCGACAAAAAGGAAGCCTGAGACATTAGGTGGAATGCAATCCATAATTGGATTGATCGCGATGGTAAAAAGGGCTACGCTCAAGACGGAGCCCTGAGGTACTCCGTTCTCCTGGAGGAAGACGTCGGACAATACAGAACCCACATGCACCCTAAATTTTCGATCTGTTAAAAAGGAATCAATAAAAAGGTGCAGGCGACCACGTAGACCCCACCTGTGCATAGTGCGGAGGATAGCTCCTCTCCAACAGGTATCATAAGCCTTCTCCAAGTCGAAGAACACGGCTACCGTTTGACGATTTCGCAAAAAGTTGGTCATGATGAATGTCGACAAGGTCACAAGGTGGTCAACAGCGGAGCGGCGGCGACGAAAGCCGCATTGAACATAGGTAAGTAGCCGTCGAGATTCAAGAATCCAAACTAACCAAGCGTTAACCATGCGCTCCATCACCTTACAGACACAGCTTGTAAGAGAAATGGGGCGGTAACTAGAAGGAAGGTGTCTATCCTTCCCAGGTTTGGATATAGGAACAACGATGGCGTCACGCCAACGCATTGAGACTTGACCTTCAGTCCAGACGCGATTGTAGGTATGAAGAAGGAAGCTTTTGCCTGCCGGAGAAAGGTGTGCCAGCATCTGAACGTGAATGGCATCTGGCCCCAGAGCAGAGGACCGGGACAGTGCAAGTGCACGTTCGAGTTCCCGCATAGTAAAGGGGGCATTATAATTTTCCAGATTCAGCGAGTGGAAGGAAGGTCGCCGAGCCTCTTCTGCCTCTTTCCTGGGAAGGAAGGCAGGGTGGTAATGGGCGGAGCTTGAAACCTCCGCGAAAAAGCGGCCGAAGGCGTTGGAGACATCCACAGGATCAACAAGGACCTCATTACCTGAAGTCAGGCCAGGTACCGAGGAGTGGGCCTGAATGCCCGACAGCCGGCGCAGGCCACCCCAGACGACAGAAGAGGGAGTAAAACTGTTAAAGGAGCTGGTGAAAGAGGCCCAAGAAGCTTTTTTGCTGTCTTTGATGACTCTACGGCATTACGCTCGGAGTCGTTTGTATCCAATACAATTCGCCAACGTAGGATGGCGGCGAAAGGTGCGTAAAGCACGTCGTCGAGCACGGATAGCGTCTCTACAAGCCTCATTCCACCAGGGGACGGAAACGCGACGTAAAGAAGAGGTAGTACGAGGAATGGAACGTTCGGCAGCATTGATGATAACAGCCGTGAGGTATTCGACCTGACTGTCACAACTGACAAAATCGTGGTCCGGAAAGGTCGCCAGGGATGAGTAAAGTCCCCAGTCAGTTTTCGGTATGTTCCAGCTCGAAGGACGTGGGGATGGGGTGTGGTGCAGGAGACGAACGACACAGGGGAAGTGGTCGCTCGAATAGTTGTCAGAAAGGACATACCACTCGAACCGACGGGCAAGAGTGGTAGAACAGATCGAGAGGTCCAAGTGGGAGTAGGTATGAGTAGAGTCCGAGAGGAAAGTTGGGACGCCAGTATTGAGGCAGACAAGATTGAGATGGTTGATGACATCCGCCAAGAGGGAGCCTCTCTGACAGGATGCAGGAGAGCCCCAAAGGGGATGATGGGCATTGAAGTCGCCAAACAATAAAAACGGCGGAGGAAGCTGAACAATCAGCTGCATCATGTCAGCCCGACTAACTGCGGATGACGATGGAGTGTAGACGGTACAAACAGAAAAAGTAAAGGCAGAAAGAGTAATACGGACAGCTATTGCTTGGAGGGGGGTGGTCAGTGGGATGGGATGGTAATAGACATCGTCCCGAACGAGCAACATGACCCCACCATGAGCTGGAATACCGTCTACAGGGGTGAGGTCAGACCGCTTCGAGGGTGAAGAGCTGGTCACCTCGACGGCCGCGGAGGGCCAGGTTTCGAGGGAACAACGCTACAACCGGCGGGAGGCGGATCCTGTTCCATCGAGTCGTCGCCAGCTGCGGCCGCTTTCCCGGGTTGCGTAGGAGGGGCAGCATTCGCCGACGAGAGGCCAGCTGAGCGCCTGGCAGCAGAGCATCCCGGCGAAACTGAGGATGGCCGGGAGCAGCGACTCACAGATGGAGCGTCAGACGAAACGCGCCGGGGTGGAGAGGGGGATAAAGACTTCTTCTTGGAGGCCCGATGAGGCACGGGGATGGTGGGCTGGACCCGAAGAAGGTCCTCACGTGCGGGGTCCGTTTTGGAACGCCGGACCTCAGAAGCCAGGGTCCAGAACATTTCCCCGATGGACGCCTGAGAAGAGGATCGCTTCTCAGGCGGCGGTGGGGGAGGAGGAGGAAGGGTGGCCCCTGGGGCAGAAGGGGCAGGGGCCGCGAGGGAGGAGGATTTGGAAGGGAGGGATTTGGGAGGTGGAGGCGTAGACCCCGGATGGGGTGAGGAGGTGGAGGGGGGACAGGATAGGGGTGAGGATACTGTGGAAGGAGTGGACATGACTGAGACAAACGAAGTTGTCAACGTCACGGGATGGAGGCGGTCATACTTCTTCCTGGCCTCAAAATAAGAGAGACGATCCAAAGTTTTTAATTCTTAAATCTTCCTCTCCATCTGATATGTGGGGCTGTCTAAAGATCTAGGCGAGTGGATGCCAGGACAATTGACGCACTGAGGCGGTGAGGTGCATGTATGTTCCTCATGAAGAGGACGTCCACAATCGCCACAAAGGGGCTCAGCCTCACACCGTGACGACATGTGCCCAAAGCGCAAACACCGAAAACAGCGCATAAGAGGCGGGACGTAAGGTCGCACGTCGCACCGGTACCACATCACCTTTACCTTCTCCAGGAGAACGTCCCCCTCGAAGGCGAGGATAAAGGCCCCGGTGTCGATGCGACGGTCTTTGGGGCCGCGCTGGACTCACCAGACGAAATGCACGCCTCGGCGCTCCAGGTTGGCCCTGAGCTCCTCATCAGATTGCAGCAGGAGGTCCCGATGAAAAATAACCCGCTGCGTCCTATTCAGTGCCAGAAGCGGGACAATGGGCACTGGGATGTCCCCTAGTCGGTCGCACGCCTGGAGCGCCGCCGACTGTGTGGCGGAGGTGGTCTTTATAAGAACGGACCCCGAACGCATTTTACTGAGAGCCTCGATTTCCCCGAAGATGTCCTCGATGTGCTGGACAAAGAACATGGGCTTGGAGGTGGCGAACGTCCCCCCATCGGTCCGAGAACAGACTAAATAGCGGGGAAAGTACTTCGCCCCAAGCTGGCGGGCCTGTCCTTCCTCCCAGGGAGTGGCCAAGGGGGAAAGGGTAGGAGAACCAGAAACAGAGACAGTACCTTTCTTTTTAAAAGACTCGGCCGCAGAGCGACCTGATACATGTTGACGTTTCATCTGCGAAACGTCCGCCCCAATACCACCAACTCCGACCAGGGGCTCTCCCCACGGGCGCCACCCAGCCTCAGCAAGGGCCACCTGGCAGGATGACCATTGCCGGGAGTCCTGAGGCCCCAAGGAGATGGGCATCTACTCCTTGGCCGACGTGGGAGGGTGAAGCTCAGGTATTGGCAGTACAATCCCTGTGTTGTCAGGGGGCTACAACCTAGAGGGTACATGACGGCCCCACCACAACGGGCTGGCTACCGTGCTGGATTTCGGGTGCCATGGAAAGTCCATCATGATCGTAGGTGCAGATGGGGACGCACTATGGGCGTAACTTGTGCAACCCATCAGGCGCTTAGGCCCAATTTGAAGAATAGTGGGTGTGGTTACAACGCCGTTACAATGCTGAGTGCCAAGGTCTAAGTGCACTGAGGACCAGTGATACACCACGTAAGGCGTCCTTCCCCAAACGGCTCGTACTTCTGTAGAATTTTGAAAAATGGAGGTCAATCCCCAAGGGGGACCATCACATGGAAGGCCGAAACGGTTGAAACTCCTTTTAGTCGCCTCTTACGACAGGCAGGAATACCTCGGGCCTATTCTTACCCCAGATCCGCAGGGGGGTTCATTGGCTATGCTAGATGGTAATGGACTGGAAAGCAACAGGCAACTGAAGGACAAATCGACACTCGTACACATGCTTTGTTATCTGCACGGTGGCGATTCGCCAGCCTCGGCATTCCTGCAGAACATGCGAAAGGATGGAAAATTACTGTCGACGACCAAGTCATTAGAGATGGAGCATAAACTTGGATTAGGAAGAAAATCGATCGTCGCTCGTACAGAAACCATCACTATATTTGCGTGGAAAATAGCTCATAACCTCAATCTGGAGGGCCAGATGGGGATTTGAGCAATCGTTCTCCCTAATACGAGTCCAACGCCATATCATTTTGTCCCACGGAAACATATGGGTCAGAAGTATATGGAAGATGGGCGAAATAAAGCTGGCTCAGAAAACATTCGATGCGTCTTAAACAGGCAACCAAACATACATTGTCCGCACCTGGGGCATGTGATGTAAGTTGAGTTGCCTATCTTAAGGTGCATGAAATATTTTCCGGGCTAGCTGTATTTCCCCTATCCTGTGCTTTAAGCTCCAGGCGGTGACCCAATGTCATGTATCAGTATGAAAACTTCAGGTGTGAAGATTGTTTCAACCAAGACAAATTGAAACCATAATCGTCACAGTATACAGGGTGGTCCATTGATCGTGACCGGGCCAAATATCTCACGAAATAAGCGTCAAACGAAAAAACTACAAAGATCGAAACTCGTCTAGCTTGAAGGGGGAAACCAGATGGCGCTAAGGTTGGCCCGCTGGATGGCGCTGCCATAAATCGCCAGGTCCTGATGGGATTCCAATTCGGTTTTATAGAGAGTACTCTACTGCATTGGCTCCTTACTTAGCTTGCATTTATCACGAATCTCTTGCCCAACGTAAAGTCCCGAGCGACTGGAAAAAAGCACAGGTGACGCCTGTATGTATGGCTCTGAGCACTATGGGACTTAACATCTATGGTCATCAGTCCCCTAGAACTTAGAACTACTTAAACCTAACTAACCTAAGGACATCACAGAACACCCAGTCATCACGAGGCAGAGAAAATCCCTTACCCCGCCTGGAATCGAGCCTGAATATAAGAAGGGTAGAGGGATGGATCATCAAAATTACAGACCAATATCCTTAACATCGGTTTGTTGCAGGATTCTCGAACATATTTTCAGTTCGAATATAATGAGTATCCTTGAGACAGAAGTTGCTGTACATGCATCAGCACGGCTTTAGAAAGCATCGCTCCTGTAAAACGCAACTCGCCCTTTTTTTACATGATATCTTGAGAACCATGGATGAAGGGTATCAGACGCATGCCATATTCCTTGACTTCCGGAAAGCGTTTGACTCGGTGCCTCACTGCAGACTCCTAACTAAGGTAAGGGCATATGGGATTGGTTCCCAAGTATGTCAATGGCTCGAAGACTTCTTCAGTAATAGAACCCAGTACGTTGTCCTCGATGGTGAGTGTTCATCGGAGGTGAGGGTATCATCTGGAGTGCCCAGACAAGTGTGTTGTTTTCTATTTACATAAATGATCTTTTGGATAGGGTGGATAGAAATGTGCGGCTGTTTGCTGATGATGCTGTGGTGCACGGGAGGTGTCTTCGTTGAGTGACTATAGGAGGATACAAGATGACTTGGACAGGATTTGTGACTGGTGTAAAGAATGGAAGCTAACTCTAAATATAGATAAATGTAAATTAATCCAGATGAATAGGAAAAAGAATCCCGTAATGTTTGAATACTCAATTAGTAGCGTAGCGCTTGACACAGTCACAATATTGCAGAGCGATATGAAGTGGGACAAGCATGTAATGGCAGTTATGGGGAAGGCGGATAGTCGTCTTCAGTTGATTGGTAGAATTTTGGGAAGATGTGGTTCATCTGTAAAGGAGACCGCTCATAAAACACCAATACGACCTATTCTTTAGTACTGCTCGAGAGTTTGGGATCCCTATCAGGTCGAATTGAGGGAGGACATAGAAGCAATTCAGAGGCGGGCTGTTAGATTTGTTACTGGTAGGTTTGATTATCACGCGAGTGTTACGGAAATGCTTCAGGAACTCGGGTGGGAGTCTCTGGAGGAAAGGATGCGTTCTTTTCGTGAATCGCTACTGAGAAAATTTATAGAACCAGCATTTGAGGCTGACTGCAGTACAATTTTACTGCCGCCAACTTACACTTCGCGGAAAGACCACAAAGACAAGAGAGATTAGGGCTCGTACAGAGGCATATAGGCAATCAGTTTTCCCTCGTTGTGTTTGGGAATGGAACAGGGAGAGAAGATGCTAGTTGTGGTACGAGGTACCCTCCGCCACGCACCGTATGGTGGATTGCGGAGTATATATGTAGATGCAGGTGTAGATGTCAAACGCATATCAACTGCGTCTTTTAAATAGGAACCCCCATTTTTTATTACATATTCGTGTAGTACGTAAAGAAATATGAATGTTTTAGTTGGACCACTTTTTTCGCGTTGTGATAGATGGCGCTGTAATAGTCACAAACAGATGGCTCACAATTTTAGACGAACAGTTGGTAACAGGTAGGTTTTTTAAATTAAAGTACAGAACGTAGATACGTTTGAACATTTTATTTCGGTTGTTGCAATGTGATACATGTACCTTTGTGAACTAATCATTTCTGAGAACGCATGCTGTTACAGCGTGATTACCTGTAAATACTACATTAATGCAATACGGGCTCAAAATGGTTTCCGTCAACCTCAATGCATTTGGCAATACGTGTAACGACATTCCTCTCAACAGCGAGTTGTTCGCCTTCCGTAATGATCGCACATGCATTGACAGAAAGAAATCCGGCGGCGTCAGATCCGGTGAACGTGCCGGCCGTGGTTTGGTGCTTTGACGACCAATCCACCTACCATGAAATATGCTATTCAATATCGCTTCAACCGCACGCGAGCTATGTGCCGGATATCCATCATGTTGGAAGTACATCGCCATTCTGTCATGCAGTGAAACATCTTGTAGTAACATCGGTAGAAAATTACGTAGGAAATCAGCATACATTGCACCATTTAGATTGCCATCGATAAAATGGGGGCCAATTATCCTTCCTCCCATAATGCCCCACCATACATTAACCCGCCAAGGTTGCTGACGTTCCACTTGTCGCAGCCATCACGGATTTTCCGTTGCCCAATAGTGCGTATTCTGCCGGTTTACGTTACCGCTGTTGGTGAATGACCCTTCGTCGCTAAATAGAACTCGTGCAAAAAAAAACTGTCATGGTCCCGTAATTTCTCTTGTGCCCAGTGGCAGAACTATACACGACCTTCAAAGTCGTCGCCATGCAATTCCTGGTAAAAATTTGGTAGGGATGCAATCGATGTTGATGCAGCATTCTCAACGCCGACATTTTTGAAGTTCTCAATTCTCGCGCAATTTGTCTGCTACTGACGTGCGGATTAGCCGCGAAAGCAGCTAAAACACCTACTTGGGCATCATCATTTGTTGCAGGTCGTGGTTGACGTTTCACATGTGGCTTAACACTTCCTGTTTCGTTAAATAACGTAACTATCCGGCGAATGGTCCGGACGCTTGGATGATGTCCAAGATACCGAGTAGCATACCTAGCACAAGCCCGTTGGGCATTTTTATCACAAAAGCCATACATCAACACGATATCGACCTATTCCGCAATTGGTAAACGGTCTATTTTAACACGAGTAATGTATCACGAAGCAAATACCGTCCGCACAGGCGGAATGTTACGTGATACCACGTACTTATTCGTTTGTGACTATTACAGCGCCATCTATCACAAAGCGAAAAAAGTGGTCCAACTAAAACAGTCATATTTCTTTACGTACAACACGGAAAAGTAATAAAAAAATGTGGGTTCCTATTTAAAAAACGCAGTTCGTATTCGTTTGACCTATGGCAGCACCATCCAGCGAGCCAACCGTAGCGCCATCTGGTTTCCCCCTTCAAGCTAGACGAGTTTCTTTCTTCGTAGTTTTTTCGTTTGATGGTTATTTCGTTAGATATTGGCCCGGTCACTATCAATGGACCACTCTGTATACGAAGCACTCCAACACCATGTTTCCCTGTAATTCCTTCTCTAGAACATATTTGGCGCTTTTGGTGTTCATGTTCATACGTGACATCCAAGTGTGTCTCTCGTCGAAGGTAACCGTCGCTGAGGTGCACTAAAAAAGGTTGGGATTATAAATATCTCACACACAACATTCTCTACAGAAAAGAAAACACAGTGTTCTCGCGCCTTTCGTACCACGTTCTACAATATCTGCTGCAGGTGATGGCATGTGGTTAGGTAAATTATGAGCGAACGTACATTTCAGCCAGAAAAAAAGAACTATCAAAAGGTGTCTTCACCGTTCGTGAAAAATAAAAGCAATAGCAAGCAGGATGATGATACGCATACTTCCCCTACTAACGTCATTCTGCTGAACGGGGCATTATCACATCTTCACATCTGCAACAAAAATATCGTTTGCTCGTCCTTAGATATCACATTGTAACATATAAGGAGTGTTCAAACGAAAGTGTACGAAACGATGTAACAACTAAACCGGTTGAAAGTTGCGTGTGCCACTTTGGGATAATGTAATGGAGCATCTGGCGACGCGAACTCTGTGTCGGTCATTACCACCTAAAAAATTCAAAGCTTTGCCCTCAGCGGGCAAGGTGGTACCGTCTTTTTTGACGTGCGTGGTTCTACACCCATCGAATTAGTGGAGCACAGTAAAACGATTAATGGTAACGTGTACTGTGAGACACACGGCCTGTACTGCTCACGGAGGGAGCGATTCTGCTCCACGATAACGCGCGGCCACATGTCTCTACGGTCACACAAAGTGTAGTGACCAAGTACAAGTGAGAGCAGCTAGGACATCAGCCCTAATCTCGCACATGCCACCCTGCAACTCCCGCGAGTTTAGTTCGAAAAAAAAAGCCCTTCAACTCGCACAACGAACTGAAGGAGACACTGGAGGACTGGTTCCTGTCACAGTTAAATGAATTCTGATAACAGTGAATCTTTCGGCTGCTGAAACAGTAGTCGGATAGTTGTGCTCAAGGCTCTTTTGATTACTTTTGAATAAAGGCTTCAATTATATCTACATCTACATCTACATCCATACTCCGCAAGCCACCTGACGGTGTGTGGCGGAGGGTACCTTCTGTACCTCTATCGGTTCTCCCTTCTATTCCAGTCTCGTATTGTTCGTGGAAAGAAGGACTGTCGGTATGCCTCTGTGTGGGCTCTAATCTCTCTGATTTTATCCTCATGGTCTCTTCGCGAGATATATGTAGGAGGGAGCAATATACTGCTTGACTCTTCGGTGAAGGTATGTTCTCGAAACTTTGACAAAAGCCCGTACCGAGCTACTGAGCGTCTCTCCTGCAGAGTCTTCCACTGGAGTTTATCTATCATCTCCGTAACGCTTTCGCGATTACTAAATGATCCTGTAACGAAGCGCGCTGCTCTCCGTTGGATCTTCTCTATGTCTTGTATCAACCCTATCTGGTACGGATCCCACACCGCTGAGCAGTATTCAAGCAGTGGGCGAACAAGCGTACAGTAACCTACTTCCTTTGTTTTCGGATTGCATTTCCTTAGGATTCTTCCAATGAATCTCAGTCTGGCATCTGCTTTACCGACGATCATCATTATATGATCATTCCATTTTAAATCACTCCTAATGCGTACTCCCAGATAATTTATGGTATTAACTGCTTCCAGTTGCTGATCTGCTATTTTGTAGCTAAATGATAAAGGATCTATCTTTCTGTGTATTCGCAGCACATTACACTTGTCTACATTGAGATTCAATTGCCATTTCCTGCACCATGCGTCAATTCGCTGCAGATCCTCCTGCATTTCAGTACAATTTTCCATTGTTACAACCTCTCGATACACCACAGCATCATCTGCAAAAAGCCCCAGTGAACTTCCGATGTCATCCACCAGGTCATTTATGTATATTGTGAATAGCAACGGTCCTATGACACTCCCCTGCGGCACACCTGAAATCACTCTTACTTCGGAAGACTTCTCTCCATTGAGAATAACATGCTGCGTCCTGTTATCTAGGAACTCCTCAATCCAATCACACAATTGGTCTGATAGTCCATATGCTCTTACTTTGTTCATTAAACGACTGTGGGGAACTGTATCGAACGCCACCCACAGTGTTGTGTCGTACCTTTGCTTTTGAACACCCCTCATAGCATTTCCTAGCCGCGCGTGCATGTTAGATCTATTCGCTATTGTAGTCAATTGGACCACCATCCTGCTGCATGGGAAAGAAGGTTTTTCAGCAGCCTGGAGCTGATGGTCCGGTACCTCCCTAATCCTCCTAAACGGGTTGCGGCCAGAGTGATTTCCTTGTGACGGCCGGCCTTAGCAACATCGGCTGCAGAAAAAATGTTCTTTAATTTCTACCAGAAGGCAGCGCATTACGGAGCGTTGTAGGAGCAGCAGGGAATGGCCGATGAGAATGCCCACACTCTACACCTGACTCTGCATGTCGGGCCTATATGTAAAAATAATTTCGTGGAGTCGTTTTGCAGCTCGCCAATCGGGCAGTCGGAGGCAGCACGTTGGCAAGTCGTAGGTGCTCTGTGGCGGAGTTTGTGTTTTAAAGTCGCTAACATTTGGAAACGATGGAGTTAGCGGCCCTACACGGTCAACCAGGTTACTTTTGCGTTGCGAAAAGGCTACAAAGCGAAAGTGCGTTCTCGTATGCGGGTGCTGCAATGTGTTCAGGCAGTTTTTGGTTCTTCTTGGCGAGACTTGCGGTTTCGTGAGTTCCATAAAAAGAGACCTCAGAACACAGCGTGGAGCCACTAGCTAGAATTAGCTGGTGTTGGATAAAAGTGACGGGTCTGGTTACAGTTAATTGGTTCAAATGGCTCTAAGCACTATGGGACTTAACATCTTGTAACGCCGGAAATGCATATCCTCCTATTTCCATCTATTGTACTATTTTCTTTCCTTGCTTTGTTACCTCAAGATATGACATTTCTGTCTCTTTATATATTGTAATTGTTTTACTATTTGTATATATATATTTATGCATTTATATCGATGTATAATTGGTTTGTTTCGTAAATATTATTTGTATTTTTACGCTGGGTCTTGCCTAGGGAAAACTGATATCGAACGATTACGTCGATAGGTCGTGTGAAGAATCAAAGTGTGTAGGATCTTTGGTAGTGTTAACTCTGCCGCGTGGAGCGCGGGCTGAGAGAAGGGGTGTGGCTGGGGTAGCGAGTGGAGCAGGTGTGTTGTGTGAAGCTCCCGCGAGTTGCCGCGCTTTCGGGGTTTGGCAGAATGTAATTGCGCTCGACACGCGATGATAGTTTCTGACATGGTGTCGCGGACGGGAAGCATTAGCTGGCGCACATCAAGAGCCCGTTTCGCCTGGTGACCGTGTCGAGAAGAAGGCGCGCCAACATCCAGCTTCTGCAACAGCGACGGCCGACAATGAGTGACTGTCGCCACCTCCTCGATCGACGGCTTCAAACCTTCAATCAACCAACAAGGAAGACTGGAAGCAAGTAAAGTTTTAGAACTGTATGGCAGACCTCAGCTTTTCAAACTGTACCATTTTCGTAACTATAATTACAGCAACTTAGCATGAACTTTTGTTGCTCATTGTCCCAATTGCATTACCAAGCAGAGTCCCTTCCTTTTCCGAAATGAACCCGAGTGTCGTTGAAATTCAGACGCCAGCATTAAAGTAACATCATTTCACTGCTTTAATTTCAAAGTTCAGTTAGCTGGCTACAATATTCAGATTACACAAGCACAAATTAAGAGTGCGAGTTTTGTTACCATATTTTAGCTTACCTGTGACTGCAGCTCAGCTTGGTACGTACTAAATTTTACTATTGTTAATTGTTCAGAATCATTTAATTCAGGCTCAAAGTTAAATCTCTTCTTTCTAAATTGCGTAGATTCAAGTAGCTTTTGAAATGATTGTTGAGGTAGTCCAAGACTAACCGTATTTTACTGAATTTCGATGTGCTTCAGAAAGAAAGCTCACTATTAACTTCAGTCACTAAATTAACTTTCGATTTTCCGGTTTTATTAATTCTTTTGCTAAATTAAGTCAGGGTGTAGCGAAATTTATTACTTCTGACAAACTTTCAGTTTTCATACTACACGTGTCAACCTTCAGTTGCCACGCTTCTAGTGCTAATTATATGTGTAATAACCTTTCTTTTTCAGTTACTATAGTAATTGTCCTTAGGACTGGCGACCGTGATTTCCCCCAAATCTCAAATACCTAATTACCGCTAGTTAATTGTTAACGTAACGGCTGCACATTTACTTTCTTTATTAACTTTACCCCTTTTCAAAATTAATTTCCACCAGTTTCATTAGCACAGTTCCTTTCATTTAGATGTAACCCTTTCCTCCCTCTTTACCGACAGGTTAACTTCGGTGACGATTGCTTTTCCAAAACTCCCATTAGGTACACACGGTTTCATTTTTCACTGTCATTAAGGTCGGCAAGTGAGGGGGAGGTTACAATCTGAGGTTATCAGTCCCCTAGACTTAGAGCTACTTAAGCCTCACTAACCTAAAGACGTCACACACATCCATGCCCGAGGCAGGATTCGAACCTGCGACCATAGCAGCAGCGCGGTTCCGGACTGAAGCGCCTATAACCGCTCGGCTACGACGGCCGGCTTACAGTTAATTCGTGCCACTAATTTTCATTCTTTGCCGTAGAAATTTGAGTGTTGTGTTTTTGTGAAACTTTTTCCTTTATCAACAATCAACTGTGTTGCTGACTCATTGTGTGTAAATTATGTCAGGAGTTGTTGGGAGCCAATTGGGAGCGATGTATGAGCCGTTAGCTCTAAAAATATCCCAGTCGAGTAGTCGAACATTGGAATCTTTATGTAAGTATTGGGAATGCTACAAGACTTTTAGTTATTGATTTTGGGGTCGTGTGAACATTGACTTCGTCTCATGGGCCAAAGAGATGCTGACGACCTTTATTTATACCTGTATAACATGCGTAGCAGTGAAGAAGTTTTATCCAGATCAGCCAATAACCGTTTCCACTTCGATCCATTTTAAGCATTCGACCATGCAAAGCAGTGAAAGATGTTCGAAATCCCGAAAAAAGTAGGAGTAAGGTATAGGGAAATACGTGTAATATACAATATGTGCAAAAACCCGGAGAGGACAATAGAACTGGGAGACCAACAACAAGATATCGGATTAAAAAGGGTTTACTGTTGTCTACACATAGAAGCAGCAACGGCGGGAATAAAACAGAGGTTCAAGAGTGGGATTGGAACTCAGAGTGAAGGGTTACTAATTGTAATAAACGCGATTATATTGAAATCCTCAAAGTGAAGAAGAATTGCAGTATCTCTTGTGTGGAATGAAGAGTGTTGTGTGAATACAGAATATCGATTGAGCTTAAACCGGTAAAAGACAAAAAGTAACCAGAAGCAGTAGAAATAAGAATAGCGAAAAATTTAACATAAAAGTCCGTGATCACGAGGTAGCCGAAGTTAAGGAATTCTGCTGTTTTAGAAGTAAAATAACCTATGACGGACGAAAGAAGTAAGACATAAAAATAATACTAGCGCACACAAGGAGACCATTCCTGGCCAAGAGAGCGTTACTGGTATCAGACAGGGCTTAATTTGAGGGAGAAATTTCTGATAATCAACGTTTTGAGCACAGAATTCTATGGTAGTGAATAACGGACAGTAGGAAAACCAGAATAAAGGAGGAACGACGCATTTTAGATGTGATGCTACAGAAAAACGTTGAAAATTAGGTTGACTGGTAAGATAAGGAAAGAGAAGATTGTCCACAGCGTCGGCGAGTACAGGAACATGTGGAAAACACTGACAAGGAGAAGAGGCGTGGCCGTTCTAGGAGCCTACCCAGTCCAAGGGCACCCAAGCGCAATGTTGGCGTAGGCATTCCGTTCCATTGTATCCCTTTTACGTACGCTTTCTCATAGCCCCCAAAGCTACTGAGGCGGTTTTTTCTCCCACGACATGAGCAGTGTTTCATTTAAACAACCAACAGGCAACCCGATCCCTTGACGTTACCTTTCCTGGTAGAAAGTTAAAGCATAACCCAAACCCAAAATATCTTGGTATTAATTTGGATAGATAGCTTACATTCAAACCACACCTAATAGATACTTCTGCTAAGATACGTACAAGAAATAATATTATTCAAAAGCCCGCCAATACTAGCTGGAGAGCAGATGTACATACTCTGAAGATTTCTTCTGTAGCGCTGGTATACTCTGTTGTGGAATATTGCAGCCCTGTTTGGCTTAACAGCAGCCACACGTCTAAAGTGGATACTCAACTAAACAACACCATGACAACCATAACTGGGACCATTAAATGCACCCCACTACCTTGGCTTCCTGTTCTCTGCAGTATAGCTCCAACACATCTTAGGCGGCAAACCGCCTTAGTTAATGAATGGCGTAAAATCTCCTCCAATACCAACCTTCCATTCCATCAGACATTGCCCCAAATCTTTACCGACTAAGATCTAGAAGACCACCATGGAGAACAGCTCAAAACCTTATGGCTACGTCTTACGATGCTATGGATCCATGGAAAAATTAATGGTCTCAGACTGGACTATCCAAGAACTGCAATGAAATGTCACCTGGTGGAAACCTACCTGGTACAGACCTGCCAAGAAGAACTTGGGTTATACTCAATAGACTCAGAACTGGTCACGGCAGAAGTGGCGAGATGCTCTGTAGATGGGGCATACGAGATTCACCACAGTGCGATTGTGGACATCCAGAGCAAACGATCCAGCACATCATTCAGGAATGCCCTAAACGTGCGTTTAAAGGATCCATTCGAGAACTTTATGCAGCCTCCCCTGCAGCCGTCTAGTGGATGGAAAACCTAGACTTAGAACTTTAAAGAGACTCTATAGATTCCGTATATGTGATTGCTGAATGACCTTATAGCAACAATTTCTATATAATTTTATCTTATCTATGACAAGATACTTTATTGTAACAACCTGTGGATGTCTACTTTATCCTTAATTGAATGCCCATAAGACGAGACATTATTTATGTGTTATAGTGTATGTTGATGTTATCTTTATCTGTCTGTATGTATTTAAACATGAAACCATTTGTACATGAAAACCACATACGCTAAATAAATAAATAACTGGCTATTTCTCTTCACTAAACAGTTCGTTACGTTGCAACTCAAATTTCCTCTCAGCTCTGTTACCAGATTAAGTTTATCACATTGCGCAACAGCATTAACTTAAAGGAAAATGTAACTGAGACTGGTCACTTTCCATGGATCATAGTGCAATAATTACGTTTTCCTTCAGTGCGACATATTTTTGGATTGTGTCTTGAGTTATTACGAGAGTTGCCTAGAAAGTAGTGCTCCGAAATTCTTTATTGAACATAATGAGAATTACACATACGAAAGAATGGTGTTTTATCTACACACCCTTTTTTTCACGTAATCTCCATCCGATTCTGTGGCCTTCCTCCAGCGCGAAACAAGGGCGGGTATCACCTGTCGGTACCAATCCTTGCTCTGGTGGTGGAGTCACTGTTTCACTGTGTGAATCACCTCCTCATGGTCCTCAAAATGTCTTCCACGAATGGCATCCCTTAATGGTACAAACAAGTCGAAGCCCGAGCGGGCTAGGTCAAGGATGTAGGGTGGACGGGGTAACACTGTCCAAACCTGTTTCGCTATGTGTCCGCAGTCCTCAGACTTTTGTGTAGCCGAGCGTTACCGTGTTGTAGCAAAATATTTCCTGGGTTGCTGTGGCGCCGAAGTCGCCAGAAGTGGGCCTTGAGTTTCGTTAATGTGTTGACATGTGCTTCTGAATTAATGGTACCGCATCTTTGGCATCACATGAATGAGAATCACACCTTCACAGTCCCAGAGAACGGTGATCATGACATTACGCGTGGAAACTATTGCTTTGAATTTTTTCTTCTGTGGGGAGTGGGAATGGCGCCATTCCATCGACTCTCGTTTTGTTTCGGGCTAAAATGGGGAACCCAGGTTTCATCATCTGTCACAATCCGGGACAAGAAGCCCTCCCCCTCAGCATCAAAACCTTGCAACAAATCAAGAGAAATGTTTTCGCTGTGCGATTTGTTGTCCACCGTTAGACACCGCAGGACCCATCTTGCACACACTTTTGAATATCTAATAGTGCGGATAGTTGCATCCAGACTTCCTTTGCTGATTGACAGATTCAGCGCCAACTGCCGAGTCGTAATGTGTCTGTCCTCGCGAATGACATCAGCTCGCTGCAACATGTCGGGTGTGACAGCCGTGGATGGTCTCCCCTACCGTTGCAAATTGTGGAGCTCCGCCGAACCGCCTTCTTATGACCTCACCCTCCATGGCCAGCGACTAACTGTTCTTCTGTCGACAGCAGATGCTCCATAGATTTTGCACAAGCGTTTGTGAACATTCCCCACAGTTTCTTTCTGTGCAGTGAGAAAATCAATGACGGCACGTTGCTTGTAACGTGCGTCACCTACAGACGCAATTTTGAAACTGTCCAGTAGCTACGTTATCTGTCGGAAGTGACGGAAACTTGGCACGCTCACTCAGGAGACTTTAAATAATACATACGTAGCGTTTCGAATTCCTAGCATTGATTCTCGGCTGAGAAAAAAAAAATAGTTGTGATGGCAGATTCGATTGAAAATTTGCAAAGTAATATTTCAAAGCTAGATCAGAAATGTAAGTACTATGGTATGAAGATTAGCATCTCCAAAACGAAAGTAATGTCAGTGGGAAAGAAATATAAACGGATTGAGTGCCAAATAGGAGGAACAAAGTTAGAACAGGTGGACAGTTTCAAGTACTTAGGATGCATATTCTCACAGGATGGCAACATAGTGAAAGAACTGGAAGCGAGGTGTAGCAAAGCTAATGCAGTGAGCGCTCAGCTACGATCTACTCTCTTCTGCAAGAAGGAAGTCAGTACCAAGACTAAGTTATCTGTGCACCGTTCAATCTTTCGACCAACTTTGTTGTATGGGAGCGAAAGCTGGGTGGATTCATGTTACCTTATCAACAAGGTTGAGGTTACGGATATGAAAGTAGTTAGGATGATTGCAGGTACTAGTAGATGGGAACAATGGCAGGAGGGTGTCCACAATGAGGAAATCAAAGAAAAACTGGGAATGAACTCTATAGATGTAGCAGTCAGGGCGAACAGGCTTAGATGGTGGGGTCATGTTACACGCATGGGAGAAGCAAGGTTACCCAAGAGACTCATGGATTCAGCAGTAGAGGGTAAGAGGAGTCGGGGCAGACCGAGGAGAAGGTACCTGGATTCGGTTAAGAATGATTTTGAAGTAATAGGTTTAACATCAGAAGAGGCACCAATGTTAGCACTGAATAGGGGATCATGGAGGAACTGTATAAGGGGGGCTATGCTCCAGACTGAACGCTGAAAGGCATAATTAGTCTTAAATGATGATGATGATGATGATGATGATGATTACTTTCTGGGCAACACACGTAGCTCAGCGCTCTCTGACATGACACACGGACCCACTTTGCTGACTCGGGTAGAAGACGTGGTGTCTTTACTCCATATACTGTGCTCTTTATCAGTAAACTGCCCAGAAATTTGATTTAAATTGTAAGCTGTGCTACGATAGCCCCACATGTAAAACAAAAAAATTAAAAAAAAGTAATAAAAACAGCCTACGAAAGACAATGTGGACTGCGTGAGAGTACCAAGCCAGAATGTAGTCCTGATGTACCCCGAGAAACCAGTCTTGTCAGTGAGCTGCGAAAATCTCAGTCAGTTATGGAGTGCCTAGAGCTTCTCAATCCCATTATGTGCTGAAGATCAAACATGCAGATATCCAGTGGTGAGTCCATTGTATACTGGGCTGTTGCACCGATGGGTAACTCAGAACAAAATTATGTCGACGTGACGTGATATGCTGAACTAATAAATAAGACGTAAACTGAAATGTAATCGTATGGCGTTACCAGGTGCGAAACCCTGGTGATATGTCGAGACAGCTGGTGTATTGCTTACTGCGGAATGTGAAACTTGTATCTGGGAAGAGGACCTGAAGGTGTATTACCATTACCTGCAAAATTATAGTGACAGTAGGTTGTTCCTCCAGTGGAATTCGAATCAGTTTTTCCTAATCGACCATGACTGTTGTAGCGCACATTCTGACTTATGACTTGGGCTGGCTGAGACGAGTGGAATGGACCCATGGTATATATGCTCCTCCACGCCGCATTCGCATGACACTGCAAGGCACAGGGACGAGGAGCTCGTTTTAATATATTTTGTCGTCTTTTTTTGAGTCATAAGTCGTCTGGTTTGATGCGACCCGCCAAGAATTTCTGTCCTGTGCCAATCTCATGATCTCAGAGTAGTCCTTGCATCCAACGTCCTCAATTATTTGCTCGATGTATCTTCCTCTACAGTTTTTGCTCTCTACAGCTCCCTCTGGTAACATGGAAATAATTACCTAATGCCTTAACAGATGTCCTATCATCCTGTCCCTTCTCCTTGTCAGTGTTTCCCACATATTCGTTTCCTCTCCGTTTCTGCGCAGAACATGCTCATTCCAAGTCCACTAAATTTTCAACATTCGTCTGTAGCACCACATTTCAAATGCTTCGATTCTCTTCTGTTCCGGTTTTCCCGCAGTCCATGTTCCACCATACAACGCTGTGGGCCAAATGTACATTCTCAGAAATTTCTTCCTCAAATTAATGCCTTTGTTTGATATGCCTATTCGGAATTCGAACCCGGGATAGCTTGCTTACATGGCAGACGTTCTATCCGACTGAGCCACCGAGGACACAGAGGATAGTGCGGCTGCAGGGACTTATCTCCGCCACGCTCCACATGAGACCCACACTTCCAGCTTACTGTCCACACACTACACTTGCAGTGCCCCTACTCACTATACTCATTACTCGTGACGGTCAACCTACCAGTACCTGTAAGAGTTCGGGCAATGTGAGTGTTCCGCACTGAAGAAGATCATCGGCCGGTAAGCCTTATCTATATGAAAATGGTATGTCCGAAAGGAAAGATACCATCTTCTCATATTTATATATCACTAAACTGTTCTGAGTAACACACTGTCTGCCCTACCTTCCTATACATAACTAATCCTCTTCCCGTTATACCGTTTTCTGCTGCTGTTGATATTACCCTGTATTCATCTGACCAGAAAACCTTCCCTTCTTTCCGTTTACCTTCACTGACCCCTACTATGTGTAGATTGAGCCTTTACGTTTCGATTTTCAGATTTTATGGCTTCCCTACCACGTTCAAGCTTCTGACATACCCTGCCCCAACTTATCCTTGCGTTGGTTATTCAATCTTTTTCTTATGGTGTAAGTAGGCTGTTTATGTTTTTTTATTGGCAACGTTACGTAGCGCTCTGTATGTAAATCACTGGTTGTGCTGTGTGCAGTCTGTGGCTAGTTTGCATTGTTGTCTGCCATTGTAGTGTTGGGCAGCGGCAGCTGGATGTGAACAGCGCGTAGCGTTGCGCAGTTGGAGGTGAGCCGCCAGCAGTGGTGGATGTGGGGAGAGAAATGGCGGAGTTTTGATATTTGTAAGAATGGATGTTATGAACTGCTATATACACTCCTGAAAATTGAAATAAGAACACCGTGAATTCATTGTCCCAGGAAGGGGAAACTTTATTGACACATTCCTGGGGTCAGATACATCACATGATCACACTGACAGAACCACAGGCACATAGACACAGGCAACAGAGCATGCACAATGTCGGCACTAGTACAGTGTATATCCACCTTTCGCAGCAATGCAGGCTGCTATTCTCCCATGGAGACGATCGTAGAGATGCTGGATGTAGTCCTGTGGAACGGCTTGCCATGCCATTTCCACCTGGCGCCTCAGTTGGACCAGCGTTCGTGCTGGACCTGCAGACTGCGTGAGACGACGTTTCATCCAGTCCCAAACATGCTCAATGGGGGACAGATCCGGAGATCTTGCTGGCCAGGGTAGTTGACTTACACCTTCTAGAGCACGTTGGGTGGCACGGGATACATGCGGACGTGCATTGTCCTGTTGGAACAGCAAGTTCCCTTGCCGGTCTAGGAATGGTAGAACGATGGGTTCGATGACGGTTTGGATGTACCGTGCACTATTCAGTGTCCCCTCGACGATCACCAGTGGTGTACGGCCAGTGTAGGAGATCGCTCCCCACACCATGATGCCGGGTGTTGGCCCTGTGTGCCTCGGTCGTATGCAGTCCTGATTGTGGCGCTCACCTGCGCGGCGCCAAACACGCATACGACCATCATTGGCACCAAGGCAGAAGCGACTCTCATCGCTGAAGGCGACACGTCTCCATTCGTCCCTCCATTCACGCCTGTCGCGACACCACTGGAGGCGGGCTGCACGATGTTGGGGCGTGAGCGGAAGACGGCCTAACGGTGTGCGGGACCGTATCCCAGCTTCATGGAGACGGTTGCGAATGGTCCTCGCCGATACCCCAGGAGCAACAGTGTCCCTAATTTGCTGGGAAGTGGCGGTGCGGTCCCCTACGGCACTGCGTAGGATCCTACGGTCTTGGCGTGCATCCGTGCGTCGCTGCGGTCCGGTCCCAGGTCGACGGGCACGTGCACCTTCCGCCGACCACTGGCGACAACATCGATGTACTGTGGAGACCTCACGCCCCACGTGTTGAACAATTCGGCGGTACGTCCACCCGGCCTCCCGCATGCCCACTATACGCCCTCGCTCAAAGTCCGTCAACTGCACATACGGTTCACGTCCACGCTGTCGCGGCATGCTACCAGTGTTAAAGACTGCGATGGAGCTCCGTATGCCACGGCAAACTGGCTGACACTGACGGCGGCGGTGCACAAATGCTGCGCAGCTAGCGCCATTCGACGGCCAACACCGCGGTTCCTGGTGTGTCCGCTGTGCCGTGCGTGTGATCATTGCTTGTACAGCCCTCTCGCAGTGTCCGGAGCAAGTATGGTGGGTCTGACACACCGATGTCAATGTGTTCTCTTTTCCATTTCCAGGAGTGTATATTATGACTGTTAAGGTAAATACAATGTTTGTTCTCTATTAAAATCTTTCATTTGCTAACTATGCCTACTAGTAGTTAGTGCCTTCCGTAGTTTGAATCTGTTATTTAGCTGGCAGTAGTGGCGCTCGCTGTATTGCAGTAGTTCGAGTAACGGAGATTTTTGGTGAGGTAAGTGATTTATGAAAGGTATAGATTAATGTTAGTCAGGGCCGTTCTTTTGTACGGATTTTTGAAAGTCAGATTGCGTTGCGCTAAAAAAATATTGTGTGTCAGATTAAGCACAGTCATGTATAATTGTTCAAAGGGGACGTTTCAATGGTCACCTCCCCTTTGACTGTCCCCTCCCGGAGATCCGAATGGGGGACTATTGCGGAATGTTTTGCCAATGGAGAGATCATTATGACACTTCTTCAATTGCGTGCCGCATGTCGCGTGGATACAAGTTATGTGTCTTTAACGCAGTGTTTTCTATTGTCTTCTGAGTCCTCATGCTGTTGATCATTGCTGATTCTTCCTCCTTTAGGGGGCAGTTTCTCGCTCTATGGACAAGAGAGTCCTCTGAACCCCTGTCCGATCTTCCGCTCTCTTTGAGGAGGTCATTGGTAGAATGAGGGGGACTTCTTGTGCCGGAAGTCTTCGGCCGCCAATGCTGATTATTAGTCAAAATTTAAGCGGTAACGGGTTTCGTACCCGGGAGCGAGGTCGTCTTGCTTGCTAATCAAAAACGCTATCACTAGTTCACAGGCGTAAACTTGAGGTACTAGCATAATAAAAAGTTTCAAAAGTTGTAAGTGACTGACTGTAGGGATACAGTATTGAGAGTGAGTCAATAACTACATCAGTCTAAGGCACAAGAACTGACTTCAGACTATCAATAAATAAGTCTTGTACACTGGGGAAAATTGCTGAGTTAATTATACGAATAATCAAAGCTTATAGTCACTCGCAGCGGCTGGGGGAAACGCGCATTACTGAACGAATGTTAGAGAAATCCTGTGACGGGAAGTGACATCATTTTAAAAGTAAACCAAAATAAACCGAAACAAATGCTTGATCAAGTGGTCTCCTATGGCTGACTGCCCTCTGCGTTTCACGTTCTATCCTCGATATATCTCGCCAGCAAGTGCTGCAAGTGTTCTCTGTTCCATTCTCTTTGCTCAGCGGACTTGAGTCTCGCATCGTCGCGTCCTATGAGCAAACGGTTTTGTCGGAATTCATGTATACTACTAACTATTTCAAAGATATTGATTCATTTTTCGAAGATTGGTCTTAGCAGGCAGAGGGATGCAAAGACATATTTACATCGTCTCACCAAAATATACAGACTTGTAGTATCAGTGTACATTATGACTGCTTTAACTCTGCTGGGGACACTTTCAGCTCATTCTCCGTCAGGAGCTGAAACCAGAGAAAGTAGTGATCTTGGATGCTGAGGTCTGGAGCGAAATCGGCGCTGCTGCTCATCCCAGAGGCGTTCCATTGGGTTCAGTTCGGGAAACAAGGCAGGCCAGTCCATTTCAGGGGCCCTTTGTAAGTAGGCTGTTTATGTTTTCTTTATGTAAGTAGGCTGTTTATGTTTTCTTATTGGCAACGTTACGTAGCGCTCTATATGAAAATCACTGGCGGTGCTGTGTGCAGTCTGTGGGTAGTTTGCATTGTTGTCTGCCATTGTAGTGTTGGGCAGCGGCAGCTGGATGTGAACAGCGCGTAAGCGTTGCGCAGTCTGCTCTGTGATGACCTACCTACCAATCTTCTTCAAAACGTCGAATGACTCTGCTGTGGGTTTGCTCTGTTGTGGCCCATTACCTGTCTGCATGTCAAGAGTCAGCACAGTCTTTCCGTTGGAAGGACAACACCACTTCTTCACGACTGCATGGAAATCCACTACTTCCGTGTGCATTGTCTTTTACTGCTCAGACTTTGAGAAGACAAACTGCAGGTTTACTCTTATGATGAATGATCAGGACTGTCTTTATGGACTGTGAGAAAATTTTAGCTTTTGACCAACATTGTATCAATAAGTGTGTGCATTTGATTTCTTTGTTATTGTATTTATGAAAAATTTTATCAAATCATTATTGGCCACTGGCCAAAACAATTTGTAAAAATTTTTTGTGGGGAGCATGGGGGCTATGTAAGTAGGCTGTTTATGTTTTCTTATTGGCAACGTTACGTGGCGCTCTATATGAAAATCACTGGCTGTGCTGTGTGCAGTCTGTGGCTAGTTTGCATTGTTGTCTGCCATTGTAGTGTTGGGCAGCGGCAGCTGGATGTGAACAGCGCGTAGCGTTGCGCAGTTGGAGGTGAGCCGCCAGCAGTGGTGGATGTGGGGAGAGAGATGGCGCAGTTTTGTAATTTGTCATGAACTGCTATATATATTATGACTATTAAGGTAAATACATTGTTTGTTCTCTATTAATATCTTTCATTTGCTAACTATCCCTATCAGTAGTTAGTGCCTTCCATAGTTTGAATCTTTTATTTAGCTGGCAGTAGTGGCGCTCGCTGTATTGCAGTAGTTCCAGTAACGAAAATTTTTGTGAGGTAAGTGATTTGTGAAAGGTATAGGTTAATGTTAGACAGGGCCATTCTTTTGTAGGGATTTTTGAAAGTCAGATTGCGTTGCGCTAAATAATATTGTGTGTCAGGTTAAGCACAGTCGTGTATAAATTGTTCTAAGGGGACGTTTCACCTTCCCCGCCGGAGGTCCGAGTCCTCCATCGGGCATAGGTGTGAGTGTTGTCCTTAGCGTTAAGTTGGTTTAAGTAGTGTGTAAGTCTAGGGACCGATGACCTCAGCAGTTTGGTCCCTTAGGAATTCTTACACATTTGAACATTTTGAACATCCATTTCAGGAATGTTATTGTCCACAAACCATTTGCCTCGCCGTTGCTGCTTTATCACAGGGAGCATTATCATGCTGATACAAACAGTCATCGTCTGCGAACTGTTCCTCTGCTGTGCGCAGTGCAGAATTCCGTACAGTGTGTTCATATCCTTCCGCAGTTAGCGGTTTCTTTAGCGGAATGAGGGGACCACACCCTAATCACGAAAAACAACCCGATAATGTAAGACCACTTCCTCCGTTTTTCACTGATGGCACTGTGTAAGTAGGCTGTTTATGTTTTCTTATTGGCAACGTTACGTAGCGCTCTGTACGAAAATCACTGGCTGTGCTGTGTGCAGTCTGTGGGTAGTTTGCATTGTTGTCTGTCATTGTAGTGTTGGGCAGCGGCAGCTGGACGTGAACAGCGCGTAGCGTTGCGCATTTGGAGGTGAGCCGCCAGCAGTGGTGGATGCGAGGAGAGAGATAGCGGAGTTTTGAAATTTGTAAAAATGGATGTCATGAGCTGCTGTATATATTATGACTTTTGATGACTATTAAGGTAAATACATAGTTTGTTCTCTACTAAAATATTTCATTTGCTAACTATGCCTACTGGTAGTTAGTGCCTTCTGTAGTTTGAATCTGTTATTTAGCTGGCAGTAGTGGCGCTCGCTGTATTGCTGTAGCTTGAGTAACGAAGATTTTTGTGAGGTAAGTGATTTGTGAAACGCATAGGTTAATGTTAGTCAGGGCCATTCTTTTGTAGGGATTTCTGAAAGTCAGATTGCGTTGCGCTAAAAATATTGTGTGTCTGTTTAAGCACAGTCGTGTATAATTGTTCAAAGGGGACGTTTCAACTGCGCATAATGGCAGCCTCTAAGCATTTCTTCCAGCTGATTGTCACAGGGTGTAGCGTGATTCATCACTCCAAATAATCGTTTCCAGCCGTCCACTGTCCAGTCCGTAGCTCTCTACATCAGCTCAAGGCCACTGAGTACAGAAGCCTTAGCTTGTCAGGAACTGCTCGACAACTGTACACCGTCCGTTTTAACTCACTACGCACAATCATTGTGCTAGCTGGACTGCTGGTATCCTTTCGGACCTCACGAGTGAGTCGTTTCGGTGATTCCAAGCGATTTTTTTTTTCAGCCATTCTCTCCAGTGCTCGACTGCTCCTGTCCGCATCACCAGCAATCGACTAGGGCGTTCAGAACAGTTGAAATGTCCCTTGTCGATTTTTTACTTAGGTGATATCCACTGACCACGTTGGAAATCACTGAGCTTCTGTACTGACTGTACAACACTTACCGTTTCGTTTTATACTGGCAATTGGGCCTCTTGTGACATCTAGCAGTCAATTCTGCGTTACATGACAGTGTGCGGATACTTTTGACCAGGTAGTGTGTATCTGAAGCAGACAGGCATACAATCGACTGCTGCGCACATAGAGGAGGAACACCTATCGGGTGTACTGCGCATGTTTTCAACATCAAGCCGAAAGTGTCACGTGACTTACGTATAACTTTGTTTGTCAACATTTTGAGCAAAGACAGACAGTTGAATGTTATGATTATAAGCCCTTGTTTACACATTTACTTGGTTGGTTGGTTTGGAGATAAAAGGGACTATACTGCAAGGTTATCAGTCCCTTTATACTTAGTCACCAAGTCTCGGATTAAAAACATACCCCAAAAGGACCCTATCTCCTGAAATCTGGGAAAGGACCAAATTGCGTAAAATTATATGTCCAACCACACTGAATAGAAAACGAAAACATCAAGCTAAAATTGAAAACATTAACTAAAAGAGAAAAAGCAGCAGAAGGTGTTAAAACAATATAGGAGACGACCTTCGCTGGGTATCGCAAGAATAAAAAAGGATGAAAGCATGAGCGAGCCGCTCTACAACATAGCAAACGCTCCAGCCTCAAAACACGAGGCAAGAGAAGCACGGATGGTGGAAAGACGAACACCACGAACGGACGGCGCCAGAGAGAACGAGGAAGAGTTAAAAAAGAGTTAAATGGAGAGAGAGGTAGAGCCTGAAAGATCACGGCAAGGCGCCAAACCCTAAACAGAATGATATAAACCCCCTTCACGGATAAAACTACATTAACCGTTGACGCATTACCACCTAAAATCGAAGGGAGCACGTCAGAGAGATTAAAAGTCCGCTGCAGGGCGGCTAAATTCGGACAGTCCAACACAATGTGGACCTCTGTCAAATGTGAATCACAGTGACACGAGGTGGGTCACCCCATGTCGGCAGCCAAGTATGACCGATGCAGAGTCAGCAAAGGACGATGGAGTCCTTGCGAGAGGCTCGTATTTAGGACCTCCACACGTCCGTCATCTCCTTTATCATACGTAGTTTATCCTGCAAATTCAGGGAGCGCCATTTTGTATTCTAGAGCCCAAAAACTTTGCTGCGTAATACCGATCGAAGATAGATTCCGGTATGCCAATCTGTAGACCCAGTTTACTAGTAGCCTCTTTGGCTAGCTTGTAGGCAAGTTCATTTCCCGGGATTTCGACGTGTGTTGGGGTCCATATGAAGTCCTGACTGTCCACATTGTTCAAGCAAGGGCCTCCCTCTGCTCTTTAGGGACTTGCTGGTAGGGCTTCTCTGAAGTAGCTTCAGGTACAGATGAAGAGCGTGAAGCCCTTTGACCAGCAGCTTGTGGGTCCTTCATTCACTGGCTGATGTCCATTTTCCCACGGGACCCTTTCTATGCCAGAGGAGCCAGTGAAGGCTGTTGCTTCTCAAGCTGGGGACCTCCACAATTTCTACAGGTGGCGCTGGAATTGCACTGGGAAGAAAGATGCCCAAATTTCCAGCACCTAAAACCTTTCCAGGTAACGAATCACCCTCAGAGGCCAAGATTGGTAGCAACCCTGTTATCTTTCGGTCCAATATAGATGCGCTAGACGTGCACCTTATCGTTTTCAACTGGCTCATAGCTCCTCGTTGGATTGCAATAGAAAGTCTCAATGAAAAATAATCCCCCGGACCATGTTTAGGCTTTTATGGGGAATGACTGAACAGGAATAACACTCAGATTGTCACGACTGACCAATTTCTCATTTTGGACAGCGTCAACACTTCCCCAAACTTATTCTCTAGGTTTTAAACAAAACGATAATGGCTTTGTAGCCAGAAAGTAATCTCCATCGGTTCTACTGCAAACTAAGTATCGAGGCAAATTTGAATCTCTTTTTTTTTTTTTTGTAGTCCTATGTTCCTCCCATGGTGTAGCTACGGGAAGGAACCATTTGGGATTCATACTTCTCGGCACTGAAATTTCGTCTTCCTTTCTTAGAGACTCCTGGGGCCATTCAGCCACAAGAAAAAGACGACTTGATCGGCTTCATTGAGGTCAGAGGCCCTGATACCACCCACTCCGACAAGGGGCTCTCCCGAAGGATACTATACAGGCACAGCAAAGGCCACCTGGTGCGATGGATGTTGCCGGTAGTCCTGATGCCCCAAGAAGACGGGCATCTACTCCTTCGCATACGTGGGGAGTTTGCAGCTCAGGTATCAGCAGTACGATCTCTGTGCTGTCAGTGGCTACAACCAAGAGGATACACGACGACCCCTCCACAATGGACTGGCTACTGTGCTGGATATTGAGTGCAAAACGATCCATTACTATCATCGACGCAGAAAATGACAGCAGACAATGGATGTAGATTGTGCAACCCATAAGGTGTTCCCACCCAAATAGCTGGATTGCAGGTGGAGTTGCAGAGCCATGACAATAATAGGTGCAGAAGGTCTCAGCACACTATGGACATACGCTGCACCACTAAGGCGTCCTTCCCCAAATGGCACGCACTTCTGAAAAATTTGGAAAATGTGGAGGTGAGACGCTAAAAGGGGAACATAATACTTATCCCGAAATGTAGGAGACTCTTGTTAGTCGCCGGCCGCAGTGGCCGAGCGGTTCTAGGCGCTACAGTCTGGAACCGCGCGACCGCTACGGTCGCAGGTTCGAATCCTGCCTCGGGCATGGATGTGTGTGATATCCTTAGGTTAGTTACGTTTAAGTAGTTCTAAGCTCTAGGGGACTGATGACCTCAGAAGTTAAGTCCCATAGTGCTCAGAGCCAGTTTTCTTGTTAGTCGCCTCGTACGACGGGGAAGATTGTCTCGGATCCATTGTAACCCCCGAACCCGCAGAGTGGTACACAGTTATTTAAAACAGCAATATTGAATAATTATTATATTTATGACGTTCTGTGTTATTTTATTGTGTTATTCAGGTTTGCAAACCATAATGTGTTAGTTTCTCTAAGGACGAAAAGAGATTAACAACATTGCTCCAGAAAGCATAACCAGAAGAATTTAATTTCTAAAACTGTTTCAAAATGTTATGAATCGCTAGTGTGCCGCATGTTATAGCACCAGTCCAAAGCTTTTGGATAAATTTTAAAATGGTGCTCTAGGGAGACATTTCGAAGTTTTGCTGCTGACTCGGCTAACAGA
Organism: Schistocerca cancellata; assembly: GCF_023864275.1. NCBI lineage: Eukaryota > Metazoa > Arthropoda > Insecta > Orthoptera > Acrididae > Schistocerca > Schistocerca cancellata. Next base: position 48,639,214 of record NC_064631.1, read on the forward strand.
TAAAGTTCACTATAAAACCTAAAAGGTAGCGGTGATAATCCTTTCTTATCCTATAACAAAAAAGAAAAGTAAAGGCACCTAAACTGTGATACACGGTGCAGCCAATTCAGTTAATGAAAGCAGGTGATTTAATATGCACAAAAATGCTCTTAAAAATCGACGGTAGTTTCTAGAGGGATCTGTCTGCACTAGCAGTGTAATGTTATGCTAAATATGCAGACCGCTTATGGACAAACTTACTCCGTACCATACTCGGTTGATTTTTGGAGCTGACGTAGGCTGGCGACAGAGCTTCTGTTCCTTGCATTCCAGTACTGACTCCACTGACATTTCTGCTCTATGGCTGAACAACAAACGACATCGGAAAGTTGCGCAGTATACTCCCAAATTTCAAAGGGAAGTTTTAAAATGCACTGATTAATTGTGCACGCTTCTCCCATACCTCGACAAATTACGAGTGTTCATGCAAGGTGAAGAACACATTTTATGTCCTGAAAATGAATGTGACGCAAGAATAACGCAATCTGACCTTGTTACTAACGATAGCAGAAGGCGAGTTCTCACAAAGAGTAGCAAGATGAGGGAAAGTTACTGGGAAATAACAGAATTCAATGCTGAACAGCTGCTTCGAACTGCTAAGCCTGTTCGACACAACTTCCAAGTGTTGTAAATGGGCCGGCCGGGGTGGCCGAGCGGTTCTAGGCACTACAGTCTGGAATTGCGCGACCGCTACCGTCGCAGGTTCGAATCCTGCCTCGGGCATGGATGTGTGTGATGTCCTTAGGTTAGTTAGGTTTAAGTAGTTCTAAGTTCTAGGGGACTGATGACCACAGATGTTAAGTCCCATAGTGCTCAGAGCCAAGTCCGCAATCACGTAGTCTCAGCGGCCGAAGATATCGGGCTAGCTGCACCAGCTTCGACTTTCCTTGTTTGCTGAAAATCCTTTATAACACAAGCGGCTTAAGATGGAACGCATGCGCATTGTAACCCCGAATCAAAGTTCCTAAGCAAGAAGCGTACCACTCCATGAAAGTGAGTGAGAATTCTAACATGGATGCGAGTACACATGGCTGAAATTGGTGATACCAGGAAAAGGTCTGAGTTACTGAATATACTAAATCTAAATGTAGTAGCGAAACCATCCAATTTACCAGTAGGTTAGCTTTACAGTTTCGACAGGAAGGCGATGGACAAACATCGAGTGAGAATAGTTAGCTCCTCTTCCGAATTATGTCAAAAATGGTTCGAATGACTCTCAGCACTATGGGACTTAACTGCTGAGGTCGTCAGTCCCCTAGAACTTAGAACTAATTAAACCTAACTAACCTGAGGACATCACACACATCCATGCCCGAGGCAGGATTCGAACCTGCGACCGTAGCGGTCGAGCTGTTCCAGACTGTAGCGCCTAGAACCGCTCAGCCACTCAGGCCGGCCCGAATTATATCTCGGATTCAGAAATGAAATATTATTACAGGTCCCTTGAAACTTGGAAATGAGAGAAAACGGTTCCTTTAAATCACTTGAGTTTTCAGATTCCTTACCCAGAGAAGTTTTAGATCAGCACGCGTTCTGAATGAAATAAAATCTGAAGAGAGACACGATATTCTGCATCTGAAATCTGCACACAAAAGCACACGAAGCCGCTCGGAGTGGCCGCGGGGTTAGAGGCGCCATGTCACTGATTGCGTGGCCCCTCCCGTCGGAGGTTCGAGTCCTCCCTCGGGCCTAGGTGTGTGTGTGTGTGTGTGTGTTGTTCTTAGCATAAGTTAGTGTAAGTTACCAGAATGAGATTTTCACTCTGCAGCGGAGTGTGCGCTGATATGAAACTTCCTGGCAGATTAAAACTGTGTGCCCGACCGAGACTCGAACTCGGGACCTTTGCCTTTCGCGGGCAAGTGCTCTAACATCTGAGCTACCGAAGCACGACTCATGTCCGGTACTCACAGCTTTACTTCTGCCAGTACCTCGTCTCCTACCTTCCAAAGGTCCCGAATTCGAGTCTCGTTCGGGCACACAGTTTTAATCTGCCAGGAAGTTTCATAGTGTAAGTTAGTTTACGTAGTGTGTTAGTCCAGGTACCGATGATCTCAGCAGTTTGGTCCCTTATGAATTCACACACACACAAACACACGAAAACAGTACTTTACCTAGGCTGATTTCTAACACCAATTATATGAAATATGAAAGCAATTTAGACGTCTGCAGACGGCTCCAATGTTACCATAACATCGATGTTTTCTGGTCAAACACCCTCATATGAAAGAAGTCTGCAAAAACTACTTACTGTAGCAGACTGTCCTGGAAGACAGACGTGAGGGAAATATCTTTGTCTCACAAAGCACGGTAGAATAGAACAGAATTCTGCTGCCAAGCATTTTCGTTGGCCAGATCCGCTCAATATCACTAAGCCGCTGACCACGGGACGATGATGATGATGATGATGATGTTTGGTTTGTGGGGCGCTCAACTGCGCGGTTATCAGCGCCCGTACAAATTCCCAACCTTTGCTCAGTCCAAACTCGCCACATTCATGACTGATGATGAAATGATGAGGGCATCACAAACACCCAGTCATCTCGAGGCAGGTGAAAATCCGTGACCCCGCCAGGAATCGAACCCCACGGGACGAGGCAGTTAATGCTGGCGTGTACACAGACAGGACATGATTATATGAATGCGTGGTGTCTGTTCTTTCGGACATGATACCACACGGAATCCATAGCTGTGATATATTTTATGTGAACTTAAGGTGGAGGGGGGAGAAGGGAAAGTTAGTAAGAGATTCCGGGTACGAACCCCTACACATTTTCGCTCGTCGCCGCTGATTCCGCGTAATGATCCGATGCAGCTGACATCAGTAATACCTTCCCTTTCCTTTCCTTTCTCCTCCCCCGCACCCTCCACCTTCAATTCGTATTAAGCAACTAATCTGAAACTGTGCAATTATCGACTTCGTATTTTATGCTACAGTTCCCAATAGGCTTTATTCATCGTGTTGTAATTAACTGATATTTAATTGTAACAAATACTACCAAGAACAACGCGTTTTGGTGAATCTTCAGTGTTCTGTTGTCTTACAACAGCGTGCTTTCACAACACACGATTTATAACGCGAAAATAACGAAATTTGAAAATTCTTTAACAACGAATGTGATGTTTCCCATCATTTTGCTAGATAAATCGTACCAACAACAATTCGGTTTCGAGACATTCAATGTCCTGGTGCTCAGAAACAGCACACGTTCATAGATTTAACGTATAACGTAAACTGAACACGGCAAATACAATATGGCGCATTACATTCTGCTTGTGACGTAGTAAGCGTTCTTGCTTCCCATTGGTTCTACTTTACTTGGCACGTTGCCGAAATATCGCAGAACTTATTTTGTGTCTAACGTGACGAAATGGCGCCTCAATGTGAAAGAGCAGGAAGTGACGTCACAAGACTCGTTGAGCGCCACGTCAATGTCAAATAACTCGTCCTGTGTGCCGACGGCCTTAGCTCGCAGCGAGGTAGTAATGGACTTGCTCCATTTGGCAACGATGCACCGTTCTAGCAGAAAGAGAAGACACGTGACTGGTTATCTGTGATGAAACAAGATGTTTACGCCGAGCGTGGAGCAGTTCTATAGTACACAGAAGGCGCCCGTTCTAAACGGCCGTCTTTTAATTGTTCTGTGGGAGCCTTTTCTCGTACGAGCATTCCTTTGAGGTCGCACCTGTAGAAAACCACATGAACGTCGGCAACGTTTCAGGACGTTTCAAATGAAGAGCGAAGTTTTCTGTGCAATTACATCAGTTCATTAAGCGTCTTTACTCTTAGTTTTAGCGACGGCACAGCGGCGTTGATTGGCCTATCCTTTAGCAGGTAACGGCCGTGGCGCGCAGTACGCTAAACGGGTGAGCTCGTTACGTCGATTATAAACGAGCCGAGCTCTGGCGGAGCCGGCAATCTGGCTGCCCGTCTCGCCTTTTTGTGGGCCGAGTAATTGCCGAGATTACGGCCGGCGGCCGCTTCAGATGTGGCTTGCTCCCGGCCGCATTTTCGACTGTGTGGCCCCTCTTCTGAGAGCTCGTATGTCTTCACGTTACTGCCGGTCGTCCGGTTAAGGAAAGCGAGATTCGAAGCTGCATCCAGAGCTTTGACTTTCACCTCTGAAAACTTGCTACTACGTCACGGAAGCATTAAAAAATAAAAACGTAATGGAAAATTAATGGTAGCAGATACAGTAGCTATTTACATTATGGAAAAAGTAATAGGTCTAGAGATACGTTTGAAATACACTGAAGAGCCAAAGAAACCGGTAAAGGCACGCGTATTCAAATACAGAGATATGTAAACAGTCACAATAAGGCACTGCGGTCGACAACGCCTATGTAAGAGAACAATTGTGTGGCTCAGTTGTCAGATAGGTTACTGCTGCTACAAAGGCAGGTTATCAAGATTTAACTGAGTTTGAACGTAGTGTTACAGTCTGTGCACGACAGATGGGATACAGCTTCTCCGAGGTAGCGATGAAGTGAGAATTTTCCTGTACGACAATTTCACGAGTGTACCGTGAATATCAGGAATCCGGTAAAACAACAAATCTCCGACATCGCTGCGGGCGGAAAAAGAGTCTGCAAGAACGGGGCCAACAACGACTGAATAGAATCGTTCAACGTGACAGAAGTCCAACTCTTCCGCAAACTGCTGCAGATTTCAGTGCTGGGCCATCAACAAGTGACACCGTGCGTACCATTCAACGAAACATCTTCGATATGGGCTTTCGGAGCCGAAGGCCCACTCGTGTACCCTTGATGACCGCATAACATAAAGCTTTACCCCTTGCCTGGGCCCGCCAACTCCGATATTGCCCTGTTGATGACTGGAAACGTGTTGCCTGGTCGGACGAGTCTTGTTTCAAATTGTCTCGAGCAGAAGAACGTGTACAGGTGTGGAAACAACCGCATGAATCCATAGACTCCGCATATCAGGACGGGACTGTTCAAGCTAGTGGAGATTCCGTGGGGCGTGTGCAGTTGGAGTGATACGGGACCCGTGATACCTCTAGGTAGGACTCTTACAGGTGATACGTACGTAAGCAACTTGTTTGATCACCTGCACCCATTCCACCAGGACAATGTGACGCTCCACACGCCCAGAATTGCTACAGAGTGCCTCCACTTCTGCTAGCCACCAAACTCCCCAAACATGAAGATCATTGAGAATATGTGGGATGCTTTACAATGTGCTGTTCAGAAGAGATATCCACCCCTCATACTCTAACGGATTTATGGACAGCCCTGCAGGATTCATGGTGTCAGTTCCCTCCAAACGTTAGTCGAGACCACGGCACGTCGTATTGCGGCACTTCTGCGTGACAGCGGGACTCCTACACGATATTAGGGAGGTGTACCAGTTTCTTTGGCTCTTCAGGTGTATTTATTGCCTTCCCGTATGAATTTATTTTCTCGAGATATTATTCATTCTTTTTCTTTTTGCAACTGTCGTAATTTCTCAATTTATTCTGATCCGTTCGCCAAGTGTCTCATTTCTTATGCGTACGCCGGCCGGTGTGGCCGAGCGGCTCTAGGCGCTTCAGTCCGGAACGGCGCCACCACTACGGTCCCAGGTTCGAATCCTGCCTCGGGCATGGATGTGTGTGATGTCCTTAGGTTAGTTAGGTTTAAGTAGTTCTAAGTTCTACGGGACTGATGATCTCAGATGTCAAGTCCCATAGTGCTCAGAGCCATTTGAACTTATGCGTACTGTAAAATTAGTCATTTGGAGTTTTACTTTATGCTGGATGCTCCATACAATAACATTTTAAATCGGCACAACAGTTGTGCATCTTTCAGTTGTTCTTACAGAACAAATACTAATTTAACTCCAGAAATACTAATTTAACTTCCACCTAACACGAAATTTTACCCTAAAGTTCCTGTCATCTCGTGGTCGTGCGGTAGCGTTCTCGCTTCCCACGCCCGGGTTCCCGGGTTCGATTCCCGGCGGGGTCAGGAATTTTCTCTGCCTCGTGATGGCTGGGTGTTGTGTGCTGTCCTTAGGTTAGTTGGGTTTAAGTAGTTCTAAGTTCTAGGGGACTGATGACCATAGATGTTAAGTCCCATAGTGCTCAGAACCATTTGAACCTAAAGTTCCTGTATTTTCCTGTGCTTATTTTTCCACAAATCGCAAACGTAAGGTGCGATAACATTCATTAATAATCTTATTTATTTCACGTAGTCTACTGAACACTCCGACTGTGATCGGAGAAAAACAGCAAATGTTGTTCCACGAGCTAGCGTACAAGTCATTACGGGTTCGTCGACCTACACGTATCAGTTTCACAGTGTCTTTTTGTTAAATTACACAAAATTTCACTCGACCACTTGGAGTCTGCGGCACGTAAGTAATTCAAATAAATTTTATGATATAAAATTTGTCGTCTGTATTTTAGAAGATTCCTGCTAAATACAGTTGTGTGATTCAACATATTAACATTAACGACAATCTGAGTGGTACACTAAATTATGTTCCTATAAATGCCACTACAGTGTCTTAAAAGTTGTCTCAAGGGACAATAAATATTTCGGAGCACTTAAAAGCGACTACTTCACGTTTCTGTCGAAGCTGATCTTCCTCTATCGTTAATCTTACAGCCTCATTCAAAAATTCTCATATTCATTGATTTATCTCTTTAAGTCTTAGTTAAGCCATCTCTACTTTCAAAATTATTTATTCTGAGCCTACCTTCATTGTTTATACCTATTTTTTTCAATGTTTAGCACTTGTTGCAATTTAATATTTTCGGATTTCCTTTCCGAAAGACCTAGCGACAGCACCGAGAATCACTGGGGTAGAATGGATACTGTTTAGGCCAGATTAGATGCTTCTGGCAATTAGTTGTGTAAGCAGCCACTTATTAGAATCATTAAAATGCAAACCATCCCACGTGTGATGCCATCGAGTGAAGGGCGATGCATATATCAGAATCACGAGTAGAGGTCCCTCCCGCCTGCATAATTTTCCAAGCTCTGCATTAACTCGTTCCCCAGAACGGTGCATTCATTGTTTATTATACCGCTCGAGGAGTGACACGCTCTTCACGCTAGTTGAGGGATTCGCACCAATATGCCTGAACTTATCCTGAACTGTATGATTGAAGTTACTGTCCAAACTGTCGCCTGCACACACTAAATCACACGTAAGTGCGTCTTACGCTTGGCTTAAAAATACTGCTCTTCTGGTAATCTCTTCCCAGAGCTTTACCGGTCCTAACATTCCACTGTTAAGACTAATGTTCAGCATCACACCTTCTGGATCTTCTAAAAAAACATTGAAACATGTTGTTCAAAAGTCCACTACCTAATGACTTAGCCCATAGTGAAAGTCCAATTATAGTTTGAGTCCTAATCTGTTGTTACCTTTTATGTGGGAAAGTTACACGACATATTGTCTTTATCAGTTACTTTCCTAAATTCTAAATTATATTTCTACATCTACGTCTAAGTCTACATGATTACTCTGCAATTCACAATTAAGTGCCTGGAAGAGGGTTCATCGAATCATCTTTAACCTATTTCTCTTCCGTTACACTCTCGAAAAGCACGAGAGAAAAGCGAACACTTAAATCTTTCCTTGCGGTCTCTGATGGTGTCTGATTCCTATTATTTCATTATTATGATCATTTCCCTCTACGTAGGTGGGCGCCAATAAAATATTTTCACACTCTGAGGAGAAAATAGGTGACAAACTTTGCGAGAAGACCTGCCGCAACGAAAAACGCCTTTGTTTATGATTGCCACTTCCATTCGTGTATCATATACGTCGCACTTTCTCCCCTTTTTCCCGATAACTCTAAATGAACTGCTCTCCTTTGAACTTTTTCGACGTCCTTCGTCAATCCTATCTGATGCGTATCCCGCACCGCACAGCGGTTCTCCAGAAGAGAGCGGGCAGGTGTAGTGCAAGGAGTCTCTTTAATAGATCTTTACATTTCCAGTAAATCGCAGTATTTGGTTTGCTTTCCGCCCGACATTTTCTATGTGGTCGTTCCAATTTGAGTTATTCGTAATTTCAAAATGGTGGAGAGCAGCAATCAGCCGTCGTTTCCGTTCTAGCTTTATTAAAGCAAATTCAGATTTCGGCTAGTAACTAGCCATTATTGGTGCAGTATTTCAGAGTTGTTACGCATGCCCTAGTACATCTACACCTGTTGTTCGAGCTCCTGTCATAAAAGACTACTGTGTAACGAAGGAAGGCTTTGCAGAGATCACATCGGTGGGCTGGTTGGTATTTATGACCTTTATACACTCCTGGAAATTGAAATAAGAACACCGTGAATTCATTGTCCCAGGAAGGGGAAACTTTATTGACACATTCCTGGGGTCAGATACATCACATGATCACACTGACAGAACCACAGGCACATAGACACAGGCAACAGAGCATGCACAATGTCGGCACTAGTACAGTGTATATCCACCTTTCGCAGCAATGCAGGCTGCTATTCTCCCATGGAGACGATCGTAGAGATGCTGGATGTAGTCCTGTAGAACGGCTTGCCATGCCATTTCCACCTGGCGCCTCAATTGGACCAGCGTTCGTGCTGGACGTGCAGACCGCGTGAAACGACGATTCATCCAGTTCCAAACATGCTCAATGGGGGACAGATCCGGAGATCTTGCTGGCCAGGGTAGTTGACGTACACCTTCTAGAGCACGTTGGGTGGCACGGGATACATGCGGACGTGCATTGTCCTGTTGGAACAGCAAGTTCCCTTGCCGGTCTAGGAATGGTAGAACGATGGGTTCGATGACGGTTTGGATGTACCGTGCACTATTCAGTGTCCCCTCGACGATCACCAGTGGTGTACGGCCAGTGTAGGAGATCGCTCCCCACACCATGATGCCGGGTGTTGGCCCTGTGTGCCTCGGTCGTATGCAGTCCTGATTGTGGCGCTCACCTGCACGGCGCCAAACACGCATACGATCATCATTGGCACCAAGGCAGAAGCGGCTCTCATCGCTGAAGACGACACGTCTCCATTCGTCCCTCCATTCACGCCTGTCGCGACACCACTGGAGGCGGGCTGCACGATGTTGGGGCGTGAGCGGAAGACGGCCTAACGGTGTGCGGGACCGTAGCCCAGCTGCATGGAGACGGTTGCGAATGGTCCTCGCCAATACCCCAGGAGCAACAGTGTCCCTAATTTGCTGGGAAGTGGCGGTGCGGTTCCCTACGGCACTGCGTAGCATCCTACGGTCTTGGCGTGCATCCGTGCGTCGCTGCGGTCCGGTCCCAGGTCGACGGGCACGTGCACCTTCCGCCGACCACTGGCGACAACATCGATGTACTGTGGAGACGTCACGCCCCACGTGTTGAGCAATTCGGCGGTACGTCCACCCGGCCTCCCGCATGCCCACTATACGCCCTCGCTCAAAGTCCGTCAACTGCACATACGGTTCACGTCCACGCTGTCGCGGCATGCTACCAGTGTTAAAGACTGCGATGGAGCTCCGTAGGCCACGGCAAACTGGCTGACACTGACGGCGGCGGTGCACAAATGCTGCGCAGCTAGCGCCATTCGACGGCCAACACCGCGGTTCCTGGTGTGTCCGCTGTGCCGTGCGTGTGATCATTGCTTGTACAGCCCTCTCGCAGTGTCCGGAGCAAGTATGGTGGGTCTGACACACCGGTGTCAATGTGTTCTTTTTTCCATTTCCACGAGTGTATTTAGGTGATTTATCGTGTAACCGAAATTTAGTAGACTCCTTTAAGTACTCATGTGGATGACTTCACATTATTCATTATTTATAATCAATTGCCACTTTTCGTACCCTATAGATATCTTGACCAAATCATTTTCCAATTGATTTTAATGATCTCATGACTTTTAAAGACGGTGAACGGGACCATTATCTTCAAAGAATGTAAGAGGGCTGCTCAGGTTGTCGAATAAATCGTTTATGTAGATCAGGAACAATAGAGGGCCTGTAACACTTCCTTGGGGAATGCCAGATATTACATCTGTTTTACTCGATGAATTTCCGTCAGTAATTACAAACTTTGACCCTTCTAACAGGAAATCACGAATCCAGTTATACAACTGAGACGATACTCGATAGGCAAGCAATTTGACTAGAAGTTTGTGAGGAATGGTGTCAAAAGCCTTCAGGAAATCTAAAAGTATGGTATCAATTTGACGACCCTGTCGAAAGCACGCATTGTTTCTTGAGAATAAAGAGCTAGTTGTATTTCACAAGAGCAATATTGTCTGAATTCGTGTTGACTATTTGTCAATAAATTGTTTCCTTGTAGGTAATTCATAATGTTCGCAAACAGTATATGTTCCATGATCCTGCTGCGAATCGACGTTAGTGGTATGGACCTGTAATTCAGCGGATTACTTGAAATAGTACATACTATGTATAACATTGTATGAAAGTGATCAGAAAAGCAACTGAGATAATACTGACCTGTCGAAAATTCGAAGAATAATGCTGGTATCTACAACTATTGTTGATGAAAAGTAATGCTAGAGAAGGACGTCCCGATACTCTGTGTAACCCAATGAAACGAAATTAACAAAGTTGTTACTAAGGGGAAAAAAAGCTTCGGCTGCGTGACGTCCTGGTGTGTACCTTCTTACAATCTTTGGCCGGCGCGGAAGCCGTAATAGTCGTCGATTTACGGCCACGGCACTCGTTGGTAGCTCCACATAAAAAAGTTCTTTATATTTAATCTGTAAAGCCTTAAAATACAAAAAGTATTAACTTCATTGTAATATACTGAATCATAAAAGGTTACAAAAGCCGGCCGCGGTGGCCGAGCGGTTCTAGGCGCTACAGTCTGTAACCGCGCGACCACTACGGTCGTGGGTTCGAATCCTGGCTCGGGCATGGTTGTGTGTGATATCCTTAGGTTAGTCAGGTTTAAGAAGTTCTAAGTTCTAGATTACTGATGACCTCAGATGTTAAGTCCCACAGTGCTCAGAGCCATTTGAACCATTTTTTTTTTTTTGTTGTTGTTACGAAATTTGACTTTGCCTTTGATTACGCAAGTGACAGATGCGTGAGAGTCGATGTCAATAAATTGGGACATTACACTTGGCGTAATGTTGTCTCTCCCTTCATGTTAATGTACTGAATCATAAAACGTGACCAAATTTGACATTGCCTCTGATTGCCCGAGTGACAGAGGTATCAGTGCCCGTGTCAACAACTTTTTAATGCTACAGTTGGAATAACGTTGTCTTTCCCTTCATCAGAATACACTCCATCTTAAAACGTAACAAGATTTAACATTGCATGTACCTGCGCAAGAGATACATGCGTCAGTCTCACGGTCAACAATGTTGTGACTCTACACTTGGCGTAAAGCAGACTGTCCCCGTCACCGTATGCTGTCGCTGGTGTGGAGCGAGTGGTTCCTATATGGGCGGCGAACAGTTACGCCCACAAATAATACGTACAGTCGCTGTACTACCGATCTTTTATTTTACTGTACGTGGCGTCAGAAGCACTCCAGCGACCAACAAGATACAATGTTGTGTACGATATCCGACGAATGCGAATCGTTTACATAGGATTTGCAACAAGGATTTTACAGAAGGGAGCATGTGTAACAAAATAAACTGTAGCAAATGACCCTTCTGAAACACAAGAAACACCGCACTAGTAGACTGTATAGTCACGCGTCTCTTCTAACCTACAGATATTCAGTGAAGACCAGTGACACACCACCTCAGATTCATTCAAGAATCAAACTACTATGTGTAAAACAGCTTCAAACGTCGGGATAAAGTTCCCTCCATTTTAAGAACTGCTAGTTTTCCACGCTTCTCAATGTTTACAACCTCATATCTCCTGAGCTACGTGTTCTAGAATGGAATAATTTTGTAGGTATAATCAGTGTTTTATGTGAATTGTGTATGCAAAACATGTTACGAATAGAGTTGGTAGCGAAAGAGTAATAATATATATGAAGGCAGTAACTCTTCTCGAAAGAACAGAATACTGTTGATGACCGTGCAGCTTTTCCCTGGAATAAATTATGACTAACTGAAACCCTCAGCTGCCGACAGGTGTTCTTGATATACCTCGATGTGGACAGCTGAAAATGTATGCCCCGACCGGCACTCGAACCCGGGATCTCCTGCTTACATGGCAGACGCTCTATCCATCTGAGCCACCGAGGACACAGATGAATAGCGCGACTGCAGGGACTCTTACGGGTATCGCCAAAGCGTGCGCGAGTAATGAGTGAATGGGAAAATGTCTATAAGGTACATTACATATGTAGAATTGTGGACAGTTGGGAATGTGAGTCTCACGGGAAGCGTGCAAGGGATAAGTCCCTGCAGTTGCGCTATTCATCTGTGTCCTCGGTGGCTCAGATGGATGACACTGATGAACATCGTTTAGCATGTAGTGGGACGGCTCCAGTGTGGCACTTAGCACAACAGAAATTGGCGTTCCTGTTACGCTCTGCCCCTCACACAATTTCGTCAGACACTTTTTTTCCCCCAAGAATCTTATTTCCCGGTCCAAAAAAACCAATGCAGCGACGTGGGTACGGGGAATGGTGGTGGGCTACGTGTATAACGAATCGGAAAAGGATAAAATTGATTTTTGGCATTTTCTCCTGGATGGACACACGAAGTTGCAACAGCATAAGAGATATGGGCAAGACTTCGCTAATTACTTGCGACTTACATTTACCGACCCACCGGCCAGATGGGGTGTGACGGGCGGGAGATGAGATAGACGAAGAAGCCGAGATAGACATCGATCACACTTACGGACCGTTAGTTAATTTCGAGAAGACGACCCACTCTTACACCAACGTCTGGGGAACGAGTCGATAGATGGCTCTCTTGCTCTATCGAACGTCAGGTCTTGAGCAAGTGTCGCCCCGGACACGAATTTCATTTCATTGCTACAGGAGCATGTTTCTTTTGTATCTGTACTACCCCAATGTCCTCCTGTCTTTCATTTGGGCATTTTCAGTTTTCTTCATTTCCTTAATTCATTAATTTTCTAATTAGCCACTATTTGTCAACATATGGACATTGTAGACACAATTTATGCGGTAGTACAACAAAATGTATGTCTGCAAAGGTGGTAAGCCTCACATTGAAAAAAAAGATGGATATATATATATATAAGATGGATAGAGCGTCTGCCACGTAAGCAGGAGATCCCGGGTTCGAGTCCCGGTCGGGGCACACATTTTCAGCTGTCCACATCGAGGTATATCAACAACACCTGTCTGCAGCTGAGGGTTTCAGTTAGTCATTTATTCAAGAGTAATAAATTAAAGCGTCACGGGTGTTGCATGAACAGCGAAAATATAGTAAGCGATCACTTTTTTTCTCTTTGTTATTTTGTGATGATGTTGGCGAGACAAAGCTTAGAAAAGGTTTCAAATTATTTATAAGTCTGCTGGAATGCGTTAACTGCTGTCATTGTCAAATAGTGGACGAATATAGTCTGCGTAACTTGGAGTACCGAGAGTTTCTATCTTTAATATCTGACTTATTGTGTTAAACGTTCAACGTAAGGTTATACCTCGTAATTAGTTGATTATGTCAGCATTTTAAATAACCAAATTCAGCCAATAATTACACAAAACACCGAAAATCAAATACTTGACTCCCATGGAAGCCGCTGAAAAATTGCAAATAGGAACACGTGACCGGGTGACTGTTTTAGCCTTTTATTAATATAAGCTTACGTACATTTTTACAAACAAGATATGTTTAGCAAACAGTAAAAGGGATCACGTTTTACCGGAAGACTTTGTATACCTACAATACAACGAGAAATTTTGTTTCCTACACTTCTAGCCAAACCAATTAATGAACATGGAATACAGCAAACTGATATGGAATACAATGTCTATATTATTTAAATTACCAAAACAGCCACTCCACTGTGATAATAAAATGACAAAAGGTGAGAAACTGTTTCTGTCGACTGAAAAACCAATCCCAGAACTGTTGCTGCATCAGAAGCACGAACATGAGACCCACAAATAACACAGTGTTCAGCAAAGTTCTCTTTTGAGAAAAGAAATTAGAATAAGCAAAATTATTAGTGATTTGAAAAATCGAGTGAAGTGTAAAAAGATGCAAATCGTTACACTTAGTGCAAAATAATTATGTGAGAAGGACAGCACCTATCGTTATAGCAATATCCTCAAAGCCATGGGTCAAGGCAAATAGGTAAATGCAGTATTTCGTGATTTTTGTGAAGTACTTTATGATACCGACGTAAAAAAGAGCGATTATGTGCTGTATGAAACAAAATTAGGCTGAGGTTTTATTGGTAGGGAGGACGTCGCATTTTTGTCTTGGAAGGAGAGTCAATCACTAAAATATAAGTACCTTCAGGCGTGCTACAGGGAAATGCGTTGTGACCCTTGTTGCTCACGTTGTATATAAACGGCCGGGCAGACAATATTAATTGTAACCTCAGACTTTTTGCAGATACTGCAGTTACCTGTAATGAGGTACTACCTGAAAAAAGATACATAAAAGATACATAAAAGATCATATTTTGGTAAATTTTGAGAATGGTATAAAAACTGGCAACCACTTTTAAATTTTCAAGTATGTAGAGCTGCGAAGTCCACAAAAAGCACAGAAGCAGTATCATACGACTGCAATGTCATAGAGTTACATATGACATCAGTGGACTCCTACAAATAATAATTTCTGGGGATATGACATGAAATGATCATATAAGCTCAGTCTCATGAAAGGCAGCTGGCCATTACAGGAAACTGGCAAGAAGCGGTCCAGAAAGGTGACTACTTACATACCACTTGTGCTTCCCATCTTAGAATATACCCAAAGCGTGTGGAACCCACACCAAATAGGACAATCATACAGTATTCAACGCTTATAAAGAAGGGCAGCACGAATGGTGACAGGATTGTCTGATACATGAAAGAGTGTCACGGAAATGTTGAGAAACCTGGAGTGGCAGAAGCTAGAAGGTAAGACATCAATTATCCCACGAAAGCCTAGATGTTAAGTTTCCAGAACCAGTGTTACGTGAACAGTCTATAAGTATTCGTCAGCGCGCTACATTAGCTTCAATAGTGACGGTCAGAACAAGAGGAGCCTGCACAGAGGCATTGAAATAGCAATTCTTCCTGCGTCACATAGGCAGCTGGAACGATAAGAAACAGATGATAACTTGATAAGCTACCACCTACCATTTGCATCACAGTTGCTTGCGAATTAGGGGAGAGTTGCCTATACTATTGTACCGGCCCCTAATTTGTACCAGTACCATAAAATTCGCACCGTTGTACTATTTCATATTCAGTGACGAATGCGCGTGTTGAGGAAGAGATTGTTTAAAGATGATATTGATTTTGTTGCAGTTTTTGTATAACGTTTTGTCTAGCCGTTGAAGAGAATTACTGTTACAAGTGGCAACATGAAGATTTATTTATGTGTGAAATGACCCCAGTCTCCACAGAGTAATGGATTCGCATTCGTTGTGATTTCTTTTTTAGCAAAATAACAAAGCGGAAATGACAACGCTGTATATAACGTACCAGGTGGTTATAATTAAAGTACCGCTACTCACAGAGATCCATTGTTTACTCTAATTATCGCGCGTCAGCGAAACTTGGTACATATGCTGATACGTTTAAAACAGAACCGATTTACCCTGGAAAAAAATAGTTCCTATTTTGGTCACCAGTGCAAGATAGTATGACATCCAAGCTGTCATTTGACAAGTCATAACGTGAGTGAACGGTATTGCTATCGAGAAGATAGACCAAGCGCTGTTTTATGTGAACAGCAACGATTACATTGCTGCATTGAGAGAGTATCACCGACTAAAAGGTCTCAATAAAGGCCCGATGTCATTACATGGTTCAAAGAAGATGAAATTCGAAAACAGAGGTGTGCTTGGTGTGGCACTTGTAAGAGGAAGGCGTCGTATTCCAATGAAAGCTGGTGATGAGGCTGCTCTTGCTGTGACTGAGAACGCAGCCTTTGCCCTAGGTAGCGGTAGTGCTCGTGCAGTGTCACGACAATTATCCATGCCATTGTGAACAGTACACGAAGTTTTGTGGTCCATATTACATTGGTATCCTTACAAGATCCATACTTTGCAGAAAATCAAACCTCCTGCAGCAACGTTCTGGAATTGTTCTTCGGTTTCTGGCGTAATCGAAGTTGATGACATATTGCCGGGCAACATTCTTTGTGTTGCACAAGTCTTCGTACACAATGATGCGAAGAGGTGGGCTACAGAGTGGTGGAGCAACTGTCGTTCTCGGAAAGCAGAAATGATTAGCGAACAAGTTAACGCAATAAGATTTACTGAACTTGTAATTCTCCAAGCGTATGAAGACTCATTACAACTAACGGAGCAAGAAATAAAGCCCAGCTCTCAATGTTAACAAGAATGAGGTCCTCTGAACTACAACATGAGCGATGTTACTGGAGCTGCGACTTGGCGGCGTCTGTGTAGCGTCACGTAGCGAAGAGGCTGCAAGTGCGAGTGGGGTGAGTGGCTGCCGCTAGCCGCCCTACTGTATGGAACTTCGTGGCAGATTAAAACTGTGTGCCGGACCGAGACTCGAACTCGGGATCTTTGCCTTTCACGGGCAAGTGCTCTACCAACTGAGTTACCCAAGCACGACTCACGCCTCGTCCTCAGAGCTTTACCTCTGCCAGTACCTCGTCTCCTACCTTCCAAACTTTACAGAAGCTCTCCTGCGAACCTAGCAGAACTAGCACTCCTGAAAGAATCTGCCAGGAAGTTTCATATCAGCGAACACTCCGCTGCAGAGTGAAAATCTCATTCTGGATCCATCCTACTGTATATTGCAGAGGCAGGGAGTGCTCACAATCTTGAGCCGCTGGAGGCATGGCTCAGTGGGCACGCACCATTGGGCCAGCCAGACTATGTATGACTGCTCTTGGCATCTGATGGAAACTTCCAATGTAGTTGCCAGCATTGTCACGCCTGTGGGGTGGTATTGGTACATGATACCACACTATGGAGTGATGAGGCACATTTTTACACTACAGCATGGAGTGGTACATGGAACTGCCGAATTTTGGGTACTGTTCAACCACGTGTCATGTACGCAGGACCAATGCACTTGCCGTATGTGACTGTGCGGTATGAAGTCACAGGCACCTTTATTTTCGCTCTGTTCCTCTTTGGAGAGAGTACTCCCACAGGGTCTATCAGATATACCATTATGTCTGCACGTTATCGAGACATCCCAGTACAGTGTGTGATTCCTGCTTTGGAAGAGTGCATCTATGTGGAAACCATTGTTTTCATGGAAGATGGGGCAACACCTCATGTTGTTCACCAGGTGAAAGACTTGCAATGCAACCTTCCATGAACATATGATTTCCAGGGACACTTCTACCTGATCTGAATGTAAGTATGCAGGAAAACATTGCTCAGATTCCACCAGAAATGCTGCAGTCAACTGTTGATCTCGTCATTTTATGGATGCAACTTCTCGTCGTTATCTCCGGTCCTCATATTGAAAAAATTGTGTAAGTGGCAGTTAATAACAACATCAACATTGTGCCTTTCGCACTTGTTTCACCTTTTCTGCCCACGTCCCGTTCCTAATCTAGTACACACACAAACATTTCTAGAAGTCTTTTTTGCATTCACAGAGCCACATTTCCAGCTGGTGGCCAAAACTGCAACTAACTTTTTCTCACCACATGTCGGTTCCACATTAACACATTAGAATATCTACTACATTTCGCTGCCATAAAATAGTTTAGATAAAAAGGGAATAGAAGCTTTTGAAATGTGGTGCAACAGAAGAATGCCGAAGATTATATGGGTAGATCACATAACTAATGAGGAGGTACTGAATAGAATTGGGGAGAAGATAAATTTGTGGCACAACTTGACTAGAAGAACGGATCGATTGGTATGACATATTCTGAGACATGAAGAGAGCACCAATTTAGTATTGGAGGGCAGCATGGAGGATAAAAATCGTAGAGGGAGACCAAGAGATGAATACACTAAACAGATTCAGAAGGATGTAGGTTGCAGTAAGTACTGGGAGATGAAGAAGCTTGCACAGGATAGAGTAGCATGGAGAGCTGCATCAGACCAGTCTCAGGACTGAAGACCACAGCAACAAGATAATTACAGACCACACTGGACTTCTTTGAGCAGCTGTACTTTGATTATAACCATCTGATATTCCAATATTGTACCAGTACAATTTAAGAAACTTGATCATAAAGGGAACTTTAAAAAGTCAGTTTAGCATTGTTAGTCCATCATAATGTTTAGGAATGTGGTGAATTTTTTAATGCGTTTTTCATCCCGTATTATTAACTAAATATTTATTTTCTGTTACAGTATGGTGTCAGAAAGAGGTAATGGAAAGTGGAGCATTTAACTGTAACACTATATCTAAATGGAGATAATGGAGTAAGTCAATTTGAAGGCATATAAAAGTGCCTAAGACAATACTTAAGAAGCGTGTTGAAAACAAAAACAAAAATCTAATCAGGGAAACATAAATTTCTAGATGCAGTAAAATGTTTTCGAATGAAGTTGAAGACGAATTTGAAGAGATGATGTTCAGTTGAAGTATGGCTGACGTATGAAAACTCGCCTTCGAGATTTCAGAAGTAAACGGATTCCCCATAACTTCAATGCAGAGGAAATCATGGCGCGCAAAAAGTGGGCTGCAAGTGTCCATTCAAGTAATGTCTCTGAAACCCAGGGAATAAAAGAAAGGAGCAGTCCAAGCTAAAATAAAAAGATCTGACCGAAGCAAAGGTGAAGAAATCTAGAGTTACAGTCCCGCCCGTGAAAAAGAAGAGTTCTGCAGACTTTGTCGAGAATTCACCACAGAAATTAATTCGTACCACTGAGGAATGGAATAGCGAGTTCTGTCAGGATGACTGAATGGAAGAAATGGTCAGATGCACGAAATGGAGGGTGTGCAAGGATGGGGAAAAGAGTGAAAAAGTTAAAATGCGTTGCCTGGAAATAATGATGTAGGATGTAAATCGAAGACATTTATTGAAAGAGACGTTGTAACGTATGTCATTTTATTAGTGGGTTTAGGTTCTGTGCGCATTTATGTATTTGACGATATTTCGTGCCTCTAGAAATTTTTTACTAACAATTACGACGCAAAGAGTATTACAATTATTTCGTAAATTGAGTAGAAAAATAATTAAATGCAAACATTAATTTTGCGGTGGCTCCGTTTCTTAACACTCAAATGAGGTCTGGGTTTAATAAAAAGATAATTCACTGTCACCAGACCCCTAAAAGTCAGCAAAAATTTTAGCGGAGAATCAAAAAATGTATATTACAGAAACGTTTGAAACTGGACCGTTACAATGTGACGGTACATATCCGCTTCTTTATTTCGATCCACAAATGTGGACCTTCCTTTATAATTTTTTTCTCCACCAATACGCGGATTATTCCGCTTATAAAGCGATGATCCACAAGTGTTGACTTTCTAGTTTTTAGTTTTAAAACTAGAACGCAGCGTTTTGGAAAGAACGATTCATGTGTTAGTTTAGAGTTGGTCTTCTGTCGAAAATTGCTGCTTCTACCAACCGGAGGAATTTCTAAATAATTATAGGGCCTAAATACTAGACTGAGAATCTATGTTTTTCATCTGAAGTTCTCTAACTATTCTGGATGGTGGGAATTATTTTCCATTTGCGGTAATTCAGTTCAGTACTGTTAAGTAACACACATTCTGAGCGTCCTCGTGTTTGTACCTCAGATCGTAATGTAGGTAAGAGAAAAAGAAATCAGATGTTTCACAACCAACGATAGCGAAACTCTAGGACGAAAACATAGGTGATGTTGATCTTTGTGTCAGATTTTTCTCATATTACATGTGATATATTTGCACAGAAAAATAGCCCATATGGATTTTTATACATTTTGTAGACCTTTTGATTGCCTGTGGTGTTTAATAAGTCATGAAGATATACGTGTTGGCACAGTTATAATTAATTACAAATGTCTCATACCAGTTGCCAGAAGAAGAGGGCATTCTTGTACACTGAATTCCTCTGACACTGTAGATGAAGATAATGTAGAAAACCTGAATAAATAGACAAGAAGAACTCTTTTGAAATCAATTGCAGAAGTTAGGTTTGACCATACTGAGCACCTGCCAAACATTCTTGCTGCGAAGGATGTTTCAAAATGCAGGAAACCTAGCTGTGATTCCAAGACAAATGTGAAATTTATGTACTGTGGAAAATATTTGTTTCTAAGATTATACTAAAATGTAAAGTTTTTTTTACTGGCTGCAGCAAATTATTGCTTGTCATAAATTATTGTGTGATTCTTATTTCCTTGCATTTACGAAGTCATTTCAGAGCTTCAACAAAAACCTGTAATGGAAACCATACATATCGAAAATGGGGAATGAAAATACAAAGCAAAGACAAGAACGTTTTCACTATAAATGATGCTAGAGGTCCACACACGTGGACTTCCATCTGTACCTTAGTGAATAAAAAAAAAATCTTTTCCATTTAGAAAATGATTGTAAACTGGTTTGTTGGAAAATTGTTGTTGTTGTTGTGGTCTTCAGTCCAGAGACTGGTTTGATGCAGCTCTCCATACTACTCTATCCTGTGCAAGCTTCTTCATCTCACAGTTCCTACTGCAACGTACATCCTTCTGAATCTGTTTAGTGTACTCATCCGATGTTCTCCCTCTACGATTTTTACCCTACTCGCTGCCCTCCAATACTGAACCGGTGATCCCTTGATGCCTCAGTATATGCCCTACCAACCGATCCCTTCTTCTAGTCAAGTTGTGCCACAAATTTCTCTTTTCTCCAATTCTATTCAATACCTACTCATTAGTTACGTGATCTACCCATCTAATCTTGAGCATTCTTCTGTAGCATCACATTTCGAAAGCTCCTATTCTGTTCTTGTCTAAACTCTTTATCGTCCATGTTTCACTTCCATACATGGCTACACTCCAAACAAATACTTTCAGAAACGACTTCCTGACATTTAAATGTAAACTCGATGTTAACAAATTTCTCTTCTTCAGAAACGCTTTCCTTGCCATTACCAGTCTACATTTTATATCCTCTCTACTGCGACCATCATCAGTTATTTTGCTCCCCAAATAGCAAAACTCCTTTACTGTTTTAAGTGTCTCATTTCCAAATCTAATTCCGGCAGCACCACCCGATTTAATTCGACTACGTTCCATGATCCTCGTTTTGCTTTGTTGATGTTCATCTTATATCCTTCTTTCAAGACACTATCCATTCCGTTCAACTGCTCTTCCAGGTCTTTTGCTGTCTCTGACAGTATTGCAATGTCAGCGGCGAACCTCAAAGTTTTTATTTCTTCTCCATGGATTTTAATATGTACTCCGAATTTTTCTTTTGTTTCCTTAACTGCTTGCTCAATATACAGATTGAATAACGTCGGCGATAGGTTACAACCCTGTCTCACTCCCTTCCCAACCACTGCTTCCCTTTCATGCCCCCCGACTCTTATAACTGCCATCTGGTTTCTGTACAAATTGTAAATAGCCTTTCGCTCCCTGTATTTTATCCCTGCCACTTTCAGAATTTGAAAGAGAGTGTTCCACTCAACATTGTCAAAAGCTTTCTCTAAATCTACAAATGCTAGAAACGTAGGTTTGCCTTTCCTTAATCTACACTCCTGGAAAAGGAAAAAAGAACACATTGACACCGGTGTGTCAGACCCACCATACTTGCTCCGGACACTGCGAGAGGGCTGTACAAGCAATGATCACACGCACGGCACAGCGGACACACCAGGAACCGCGGTGTTGGCCGTCGAATGGCGCTAGCTGCGCAGCATTTGTGCACCGCCGCCGTCAGTGTCAGCCAGTTTGCCGTGGCATACGGAGCTCCATCGCAGTCTTTAACACTGGTAGCATGCCGCGACAGCGTGGACGTGAACCGTATGTGCAGTTGACGGACTTTGAGCGAGGGCGTATAGTGGGCATGCGGGAGGCCGGGTGGACGTACCGCCGAATTGCTCAACACGTGGGGCGTGAGGTCTCCACAGTACATCGATGTTGTCGCCAGTGGTCGGCGGAAGGTGCACGTGCCGTCGACCTGGGACCGGACCGCAGCGACGCACGGATGCACGCCAAGACCGTAGGATCCTACGCAGTGCCGTAGGGGACCGACCCGCCACTTCCCAGCAAATTAGGGATACTGTTGCTCCTGGGGTATCGGCGAGGACCATTCGCAACCGTCTCCATGAAGCTGGGCTACGGTCCCGCACACCGTTAGGCCGTCTTCCGCTCACGCCCCAACATCGTGCAGCCCGCCTCCATGGTGTCGCGACAGGCGTGAATGGAGGGACGAATGGAGACGTGTCGTCTTCAGCGATGAGAGTCGCTTCTGCCTTAGTGCCAATGATGGTCGTATGCGTGTTTGGCGCCGTGCAGGTGAGCGCCACAATCAGGACTGCATACGACCGAGGCACACAGGGCCAACACCCGGCATCATGGTGTGGGGAGCGATCTCCTACACTGGCCGTACACCACTGGTGATCGTCGAGGGGACACTGAATAGTGCACGGTACATCCAAACCGTCATCGAACCCATCGTTCTACCATTCCTAGACCGGCAAGGGAACTTGCTGTTCCAACAGGACAATGCACGTCTGCATGTATCCCGTGCCACCCAACGTGCTCTAGAAGGTGTAAGTCAACTACCCTGGCCAGCAAGATCTCCGGATCTGTCCCCCATTGAGCATGTTTGGGACTGGATGAAGCGTCGTCTCACGCGGTCTGCACGTCCAGCACGAACGCTGGTCCAACTGAGGCGCCAGGTGGAAATGGCATGGCAAGCCGTTCCACAGGACTACATCCAGCATCTCTACGATCGTCTCCATGGGAGAATAGCAGCCTGCATTGCTGCGAAAGGTGGATATACACTGTACTAGTGCCGACATTGTGCATGCTGTGTTGCCTGTGTCTATGTGCCTGTGGTTCTGTCAGTGTGATCATGTGATGTATCTGACCCCAGGAATGTGTCAATAAAGTTTCCCCTTCCTGGGACAATGAATTCACGGTGTTCTTATTTCAATTTCCAGGAGTGTATTTTCTAAGATAAGTCGTAAGGTCAGTATTGCCTCACGTGTTCCAACGTTTCTATGGAATCCGAATTGATCTTCCCCGAGGTCGGCTTCTACTAGTTTTTCCTTTCATCTGTTAAGAATTCGTGTTAGTATTTTTGCAGCCGTGGCTCATTAAACTGATAGTTCGGTAATTTTCACATCTGTCAACACCTGCTTTCTTTGGGATTGGTATTATCATATTCTTCTTGAAGTCTGAGGGTATTTCGCCTGTTTCATACATCTTACTCATCAGATGGTAGAGTTTTGTCAGGACTGGCTCTCCCAAGGCTGTCATTAGTCCTAATGGTATGTTGCCTACTGCCGGGGCCTTGTTTCGACTTAGGTCTTTCAGTGCTCTGTCAAACTCTTCACGCAGTATCATATCTTTCATTTCATCTTCATCTGCATTCTCTTCCACTGGAAAATATGAAAAGAAAAATTCACTGTGACTGTTTTTAATCTATGAAAGGGATAAGGTAAATCGCTAACAAGGGAACCTCCCCAACGCACCCCCCTCAGATTTAGTTATAAGTTGGCACAGTGGATAGGCCTTGAAAAACTGAACACAGATCAATCGAGAAAACAGGAAGAAGTTGTGTGGAACTATGAAAAAAATAAGCAAAATATGCAAACTGAGTAGTCCATGTTTAATATAGGCAACATCAAGGACTACGTCAGTTCAGGAGCGCCGTGGTCTCGTGGTTAGCGTGAGCAGCTGCGGAACGAAAGGTCCTTGGTTCAAATCTTCCCTCGACTGAAAGTTTTAATTTTTTATTTTCAGACAATTATGTGACGCACATGCCGTCACCAGTGTCGTATAGAATATATCAGACGTGTTTTCCTGTGGAGGAATCGATTGACTTATGACCTTGCTATCAAA
Organism: Schistocerca cancellata; assembly: GCF_023864275.1. NCBI lineage: Eukaryota > Metazoa > Arthropoda > Insecta > Orthoptera > Acrididae > Schistocerca > Schistocerca cancellata. Next base: position 48,663,220 of record NC_064631.1, read on the forward strand.
TGTTATCGGTTCCCATTGGAGAGGCACGTCCTTTCGTCTATTAATCGCACGGTTTTGCGGTGCGGTCGCAAAACACAGACACTAAACTTATTACAGTGAACAGAGACGTCAATGAGCGAACGGACAGATCATAACTTTGCGCAAAAAAAAGTAAATTTTTCACTCGAGGGAAGATTTCAACCTAGGACGTCTCATTTCGCAGCTGCTCACGCTAACCACGGGACCACGGCGCTCCTGAGCCTACGCTCTCCATGAAGTTGCTTATGATGCGCATTGACTACTCAGTTTGTATATTTTGCTTATTTTTTTCATAGTTCCACACAATTTGTTCCTGTTTTCTCGATTGATCTGTTTTCAGTTTTTCAAGGCCTATCCACTGTGCCAACTTATAACTAAATCTGAGGGGGGTGCGATGGGGACGTTCCCTTGTAAGATACGCCCGACTTTCTCGCCGCTTGGGGTGCTAGTGTCGCCTCAGCGATCAGACGTCAGCACTTTTCCCAGCAGTGAGTGTCGCGACTGGGTACGCGGGTCTGCGTGGTTTGGAGCACGCGAGCAGTTGTCTTACCGTGCAGTCGCGTGCTCAGACGTCACGCCAGAGTGAGCGCGGCGCCCGCCGGCCGATCGTGTTGCAGACGCCCCCTCGCCCGCTTCTGCCACGGCCAGGCCCATTGTGGGTCCTCTGGCGCCGCGCAGCCCAGACGAACCCCTTCTGGAGGGATCCTGTTGCGGCCGGAGCCAGCAGCCCTTTGTCGCGTCGGCGACACGTGCGTCTCGCGTCCGCCGTTCTCCTACAGGTGCTTTCATCGCGTCCTCTGCCGGCGTCGCGTTGCCCACAGAATGGGAAGACTCGAGACTCGGGCATGCAGGCCGAGGCGCGGAAGGATTCGTGTAGGCGCCGGCACTCGCTGCTCTGGGCTGTCGCCTCACGACCAGAGGCGTTTTGCCCTTTATTGCGACACAGTTCTCCTGCGCGACTTTTAACACTAATTATGTAGTGGACTGACAAGACAGCCAGTCCACAGTGACGGGTAACCGAAAGGCACGCGTTTAATTCACGCAGCCTTGCTTAAGTCTGAAACAGGATACGTAATGAATGCTATAAAGAAAAGTACGTAGCTGCTGGAATACTTAACTTCAATCCATCATTTGTATACAGCATTCTTGATGATACAAGTGAGACTCTCTCTAGATATGGTTAATGGCGCCTTGCTAGGTCGTAGCCATGGACTTAGCTGAAGGCTATTCTAACTATCTCTCGGCTAATGAGAGAAAGGCTTCGTCAGTGTAGTCACTAGCAAAGTCGTCGTACAACTGGGGCGAGTCCTAGTACGTCTCTCTAGACCTGCCGTGTGGTGGCGCTCGGTCTGCAATTACTGACAGTGGCGACACGCGGGTCCGACATGTACTAATGGACCGCGGCCGATTTAAAGCTACCACCTAGCAAGTGTGGTGTCTGGCGGTGACACCACAAATTAAATATGCTAGGAACTTGGAAAGATGCACGACTGGGGTTTAAATTAAGAGTGAAAGGGTGTCAATAATAAGATGCTCAGTGAAAGTGAAGAAGAATTAGAGGACGTTTTGAACTGAATGAACGGTCTAATGAGTACAGAACAAGGAATGAGAGTAAACCGAAGGAATACGAAAGTAATGAAGAGTATCAGGTATGATACACTTGTAATGGTACGTAACCATTACGGCACCTCAACTCAACCTCTCGATTCCAGCAATATTCTACTGTGTTTCTGTAAAATAATTAACATATTTCTGAGACAACATTCAGGTTTGATTTCATTAATGTCGAGGTGCTTTGATACATCGATATGTTTATGTTGCAATGATATTATTCTTATGTGTATTGTTTATTTTGTCACTATGATCTTTGTCGTATTTGTAACTCTGATTTTTGGGCACGTAAGCGGTTATTAAAAAGTCAAGTCTTAGTCGTCATGATGAAAAAATACAAGTTGTAGTCAGTTTATAAAATGTGAACTTTAACAGTGAGGAAGATACTTTCAAGTATGTTTTAGAATGTGATGTTTTGTGTGTTACGTGATACTGCAACAAAAGTAATAAAAAAGAAGTGAAACAAATTCGGAGTGCTGATTACTTTTTTAGATCACCATTGTGATAACTTGTAAAAGTTCAATCTTCAAGAATGGTTTATGAAACACATCTATAAAACTTTTGAGTATCGCAGAATAACACCTAGGCCTTTTTTGCATCCGAGCTTGGAATCATCACCACCTAGATTTTCGACGATTGAGCCATGATTTTACAACGAGACCAGCGTGGGAAACAAGAAAAGATGAGCGCCTAGTTTATCCATTATTTCATGAAATGACTTTATTAACTGTGCCCTAATGACACCTGCCACATAATATAACTTTGTTGTTGCCCGAAAATGCAGTATTTAGCAGCGTGAGCAACACCACAACCATAATTAATCTTTGACCTTTGTTGTGGTAGGGTTGTTAGACACTTAACATAAAAACTGGGCACAACGTAACAGACAATGTTAAAGAATTCAACTACTTTCGAAGCAAAATACGCTTGACAGACGTAAAAAGGCAGACTAATACAAGCAAACAGGACATTCCTGGTCAAATGAAGTCTAAATGTAAATTTCAGGAACAAATTTCTGAGAATGTACCTTTGGAGCACGTGATTCTGTGGTAGTGGTATCACTAACTGCGGGGAAACGGAAAGAAACGAAGCGTCCGAAATGTGGCTCTTCAGAAGGATGTTGAAAGTTAGGTAGGCTTAGTCCCTGAGCGGAGAAAATCTCCGATCCAGCCGGGAATCGAATCCGGGCCGTTAGGTATGACATTCCGTCGCGCTGACCACTCAGCTACCAAGGGCGGACAGGTGGACTCATGAGGAGTGAGGAGGTTCTTCCACAGAATCGGTGAAGAAAGGAAAATGTGGAAAACATTGACAAGAAGTACAGGATGATAGAACGCGTGTTAAGACATCAAGGAGGATGAGGAGGAGGAGGAGGAGGAGAAAATTAGTATTGAACGTCCCTTCGACAACGAGGTTATTAGAGACGGAGCACAAGCACGGATTAGGAAACGGTGGAGAAGGAAATCGGTACTGTCCTTTCAGAGGAAATATACATCAAGGTTCAAAACGGCTCTGAGCACTATGGGACAACTGCTGTGGTCGTAAGTCCCCTAGAACATAGAACTACTTAAACCTAACTAACCTAAGGACATCACACACATCCATACCCGAGGCAGGATTCGAACCTGCGACCGTAGCGGTCGTGCTGTTCCAGACTGTAGCGCCTTTAACCGCTCGGCCACTCCGGCCGGCTAGACATCAAGGAATAACCTCCATGGTACTAGAGTGAACTGTAGGCGATAAAAACTGTAGGGGAAGACAGATATTCGAATACATCTAACGAGTAATTGCGGACGTAGGATGGAAGTGTTACTCTGAGATGAAGAGGTTGGAAAAAAAGAGCATTTCGTGACTGGCAGATGAAAGACACCGCAGTTTCGCGGAAGTGACAACCCAGAACGCCAGAAAACTGGTGGAGAAGTGCTTCCTCTAGCAGCAAGGACGCCTAACAGAGAGTAAACATGTATTGCACAGTAGTCATGAGACCATGCGGGACCGTAGCAACACGAAACAGTAAACGAAGTCCTTGTACTGGAAGGGTTTGGAACATTCGAGAAACTTTTAGATACTTTGCTATCCACAAGAGAAAACTACAGAACCACGAGACCTAACGCTACCAAAAAATAAGCAATTAACAGTTCTGGAAGCGTGTAAAAGCAGTTCGTCCCAGACAAAACAAGAAGACATAGAAATAAATGGAAATTCATATCAACAGAATCAACTAGAGAAAACTTCATAAACTAATTAATACACGAATACATATGTAAAGGACGAAGAGATGATGGAAGACGTCGAAAAAGATCGGAACAACCATTTTGATGAAACCGGAGCTACCATTTTGCCTATACCATGATGTGAAGAAAAAAAGACAGAACGGTATCAATTTTATTAGAGTTGGAACAACTGCTGTGAAAACATGCCGAGTACCGAAACACGTGAGTGGTAAACACGCCAAAGATATATCTAGTAGGTACGCAAACAAGCTCCGAGGACGATTAAGCAGAAGCAAGGTCATGCGACATGTCAGTTCAGGCAAATATTTGTATTGTGTCCTTTTCGTCCATGAAGGGGGTCCCTCATGTACAGGTTCGCTTTCGTACTTTTTGGTTGTTTACCGACGAAGAGCGTAAAGCTTAGGACTACAACGCCAACGTCCGTAGTTATAAAGAGATAAAACATATAAAAGCTAAGGAACAGCTGAAGCATGTGGAGCAAATACATCTCATGCTGACGCTGTGGAAAATGATGAACACTGTAAATGTGACAATAAAGCATTACAGTATCGAACAAAAAGAAAAATACTTTTTCCGCCTTTTAGTCATCGTAAAGGATACCAGTGCACAATTATTAAATTAAGAGACAAGAATATCTCCTGGACAAGATTTTCGATATGTTATGAAAAGAAGAAAACGTTAATTACGAGATTTTTGGCAAGCAGCCGTTTGTTATACCACAGTATCGTTGGCTTGCTCAGTGCCATTCTTGTGTGGAGACCACCGTTGCCAGTCCACGTGCTCCAACTGCGAGAAAGTGACCTTCACAGCAAAGAGAAGCAGATTGTCATTAACGCCTATGGGGAAAGCGTTTGGACTAACGCAAATGAGGTTGCATTCTCTCGTGAGCGCTCTTCTACGCGACAAGAGCACTCCCCCAAAAAGTACCGATGATTGGAGCTCTGCGCACGCAAAGTGATGCATCCCCACAACAAGACCCCACCACCAACCATCTGGGTTGTTTCCACAATGCGCCACTTATTCACTGTACAGGAACCCACTTTGACAGGAAAGCAAAGTACGATGGGATTTATTCTGAAAAATGAAGCGGGTTTCATGTGTCTGTACCCAAACTGAAAAATATGGTGTAATCACATTTTTTATTTATTAATTTTTTTCCGACCCTCTTCGTCTCAAAGTTGCAATTACACCCAATGTTCTCAGTTATGTATTCGATGTTATACCAGTCTCTGTCTCCACCTACGATATTCCCCTCTACTTCGTTGGTGTTTTAACAAATATTACATCATTCTTTCCTAGCGTTGCTTCTCCCGAAGGTTCTACATAGAACCTTCCCAGCTGGTATGTCACCAGTCGGCTTAATTTTGACATCTTTCCACAACACCATGTCTCACGTGTTTCGATTGTCTTCTCTCCCGGTTACTCCATAGTCTATGATTTACTTCCGTACAATGATGTACATCCTCCGAAACTACTTACTCGGACTGACGCATTTAGTCAGGAATGACTTCTTTACGTTGCTAGTCTGCTTCGTATATCCTTCATGTATTTTCTGGCAGCCCATTATTTTGCTTTCAAGGTGGCAAATCTCCTTCAGTTTCTTGCTTCGTGGTATCTAAAGTTGATGTTAATTCTATCGATAACTTTCAGCTGCTCGTCGTTACTTCCACTTTTCTTTGGTTTACTCACAAAACATATTCTGTGTTGACTACTAATTGTATTCATTTAAGAGTTCATTTCTTTAGCTATATCTGTAATTTTTCTTGTTATAACTGAGGACTGCAACATTTTCAGTTATTCTGAACAGTGGTATCTTTTCATCCACTATTTTAATACCAGTCCTGACCCTTCCTTTCATATTCGTAATTGGTTCTCTGATGTACACAGTGAACAATAGGGTATGAAGACAGTTATCTTGCCTGAAGCTCTTATTAATCCGAGCCCTACGCCCTTGGACTTCCATCTTACTTGTAGAAAATATTGTGTACGAACCGTATTTGCCTATAGCTTACACCTTTTTGTGAGGATTTCAAACATCTTGCAGCATTTTACACTACTGGCCATTAAAATTGCTACACCACGAAGATGACGTACTACAGACGCGAAATTTAACCGACAGGAGGAAGATGCTGTGATATGCAAATGATTCGCTTATCACAACATTCACACAAGGTTGGCGCCGGTGGCGACACAACGTGCTGACACGAAGAAAGTTTCCAACCGATTTCTCATACACAAACAGCAGTTGACCGGCGTTGCCTGGTGACACGTTGTTGTGATGCTTCGTGAAAGGAGGAGAAATGCGTACCATCATGTTTCCGACTTTGATAAGGGTCGGATTGTAGCCTACCGCGATTGCGGTTTATCCTATCGCGACATTGCTGCTCGCGTTGGTCGAGATCCAGTGACTGTTAGCAGAATATGGAATCGGTGGGTTCAGGAGGGTAATACGGAACGCCGTGCTGGATCCCAACGGCCTCGTATCACTAGCAGTCGAGATGACAGGCATCTTATCTGCGTGGCTGTAACGGATCGTGCAGCCACGCCTCGATCCCTGAGTCAACAGATGGGGACGTTTGCAAGACAACAACCATATGCACGAACAGTTCGACGACTTTTGCAGCAGCATGGACTACCAGCTCGGAGACCATGGCTGCGGTTACCCTTCACGCTGCCTCACAGACAGGAGTGCCTGCGATGGTGTACTCAACGACGAACCTGGGTGCACGAATGGCAAAACGTCATTTTTTCGGATGAAACCAGGTTCTGTTTACAGCATCATGATGGTCGCATCCGTGTTTGGTGACAGCGCGGTAAACGCACATTGGAAGTGTGTATTCGTCATCGCCATACTTCGTATCACCCGGCGTGATGTTATGGGGTGCCATTGGTTACGCGTCTCGGTCACCTTTTAACCTTTTTAAATGTTCGGATAATAAGTTGCCGTCTCTTTATCGAAGAATAGATGATGAATGCAGCTAGCCGCAATCTCTGTGTAATGTCTTGTCTGTATAGAAGTGTATCTGTTGCCTTTAAGATCCCTTCACCTTCACACATAAATCTATACATTAAAGTAAGGCCCTCCCCGTTCTTGGCTGATCCGTGATAAGACAGGCGAAAAATTAGACTAATGGAGGATTATTCGTATTATCTCTATTTTCATTCGCTCTCTCTCTTTCTCTCCTTTATCCATGTACAGTTTTAAATATAATATTTCATTACGTGAAATCAGCCAAATAGGATCTATGGTAGAGTCCTTCGTCTTGGTAATCAGCGGCTGGCTTGCTGTAAGAGATCATTACATTTATTATTACTGTTAAACACTGCAGTCAGTCGGGAGAATCAATCGTTTGGACAATTTGTTCCTTTTACGAAAGATTGCGAATTCCAGATGTGTACGAAGCATTTTTGGACGATTTAACACAGACTCAGTGATTGCAGGCTCTCTTCGACACAGCTGAAAAACGTGATAATCAAATGATTCAGGAAAAACTCATTCGTTCATTCGCTCCAGAACAAAAAAGTCACAAACCTTATTTATGGAGGAAATTGTGTATTAAATCCATCTCCATTACATATCTAGATCTCTGGTGATTCCACGCCTTAATTATTTTCCTTTTACAGTCTCTTTCTCCTCAAACAAACCGCTAACGGCACAAATGTTAATTGGCTCGCTTTAGCAAGAAGAAAAGCCGAATATGTATCTCTCAGAAACACGTCAATCCCTCAACAGGTACTCCAGAAGCTGTCGTCGTTACCACTCTTAACAACCATGGAGAATGCATATATGCATCTCTGTTATTTCAAAGAATAAACGCACGAGAAAATATTTTGGCGTCGTCGAGCTGTCGCCGCATATATTACGAGAAAATCAGATGAGATAACTTTTCCTAAGTGAATGAATGTGGATGGTTTGATTGAAAATGATTAATTGGTGCGTGGTAGAGGGTATTTTCTGTAGGGACATTACAATGCCCCTCGCAGCGAGCGAAGATTGTGAGCCTAATTTTGATTTACCGAACACACTTCGCGAGCTGGCTATTAGTGTGGGTAACCCGGAAGTGATGAGTTTCAGTCCTCCGACTGAAAAAAAAATTATGTTTAAGACAGACGAAGAAAAGAAACATTGAAAACAGAAGAAATGAAGAGACATGTACCGCGGCTGTATTGCTTTTACGTGCATCAAGGTGTTACGTCTGCTGTGCACAACCAAGGAAGATGTTCTTACATGAAACTGTTATCAGGGTCTACCCATTCGGGAACTTACTTAAGCAGGAAAACCTTGGGAAACCTCTTAAGCCCAGACCCCCAGCCTACGGTACATAGAAGGTAGGAAAGCCTACAGAAGAGAGAGAATAATTTTGAAATTGATCTCTAAAGGAAAGATAGGGATCGATTTATATAACGATTTGGAGAAGAGTGATTTGTGCCTGTAGCTAAAAAAAAAATTTACAATCAATAACTCGAGTTTTTTGTTTTTGTTTTTACAATCTTGTTCCCAGGACAATATCTTGCGGTGCTGAAACTCCCCCGGATCTTGCATGTCCCCGACGTCCACATTTGTAGCCGGTCTTCTACGCGGCCCACAATGGGAAGAGTAGAAGGGACAGGGATACCAGATTTTACATGCAACATTCATTCCAAAAGAATTAGCAATGACCGAAAGGGAAACTTTTCCTGTAAAAGAACTGGTTAGGTTGCACCGTCCAAGATTCTCCTTTTTGAAAACAAAATCCCTATGGCTTCATGCATCCTTTTTCTTACGATGTACTGCAAGGAATTTAGCCATTGACTTAAGGTTTCCATTTATCCATTGACTCATGCTGTTGCCGAAATCATCATAATATTTACTCTAGTTTGAATTTTCTTTTGGACTTCGCATCACCACTTGTGCTTATAAGTCCAAAAATTCTGACACATTTTCCGTCAATGATTTATTCTTCGTAATTTAAAGGATTCATGCAACTTGCAGTAGATTTTGGATTCAAATCATCGAATAATGGAAAGTGTGGTTCATTTTATACAAGGACATAATCCATCATTTCCTTGAAAAGTCATATCATTTATCTATACTCATAAAAATTTTATCCTAAATACGTATATTTCTCCGCTTGATTGCTGTAATGTAAAAGTTATTAGTAGTGAGGAATGTGGATTCACTTTCATTTATTCTCCGTTTACATCTGGCATTCATACATGCACATATATGGCAATGGATTTTCAAACAAAATTCCAAAGTGAACCAGACCCATTAAATAACTACCAATTCTATGAATATTACTTTCTTTTGACATTCAACAATAAATCAAGAACTCTTAACGTCTAATTATGATACTTTTTTTTTTGAAGTTCAACATCAATCAGTTTCCCCTCGCGTTTGATGCGAGTCTCTTACAAAGCATATCTGTGTCGTCTATATCGATTCTAACTCTCGCGTCGAAGTCAGTTGTTTTGCGCGGGAAATTATCTTTGCGGCGTTAACCGTCACTCATGATTCACTACTTAACCACAAAAATTCACACGTTTACACATCTAAGCGTGCACTTGAAATTATATATGAACATTCACTGGGAACCTCTTTTGATTATGCAGCGTCATTTTCGGGAAATATTTCTTTCTTCTTGAAGGTCATTCAGATTCTTCATAATTCTTGATGACAGTAGCAATGCTAAAGTTCTATGTTTACCCAAACACAGGTGAAGCCTATCTCCACTATCTTCTTTACAGCACTCGATAGTAATAGTTAGTCACTATTTCTACAATCTGTGTCACTGATTAATTATTTCAGTTTAAAGTTTTCTAACACTAAACACACAGAGTTTATTGTTATGTTTTTACGAGCGTTCATCTCTGTCACTCGCAACACCATTCCTCCCTATCTTCTAATCTTCATTAAATTTTTTCAAGTCGTTATCGGAAAATAACCCTTTAATTTTGTTAGATCCCGGGTATGCTAACAGATAAGCCCCAGGGTTCGGAATTTGTAGAATGATGAATGGGCCAGTATATAATAACTCCCATTTCTTTATACTCTTCTTTAGGAAGGATGATTTGGTATGTCTTTTGACTAGTACCTTCTCTCCGACGTGGTACGCCTGTACCCTCTTGATTAATTTGTCATATTGTTGTTTCCTCTGATCAGCCTTTTGCGTCATATTTATGATGGCTTGTCTTATTTTTTCTTCCCAAGGCATCTCAGTTTCCTGAGTTTTGGGCATATCTTCAGTCCAGAAGTTTTATTCTTTCGCCTAGAACATCAATTCATGAGGTGTATATCCAGTGGAGGAGTGGGGCATGTTGTATATCTGCTCAAATTCTTCCACGTAATTTTCCCACGCAGTCTGCGCTCTATTTCCTTTTGAACTTGAGCCTTTAACCTCCAGGGAACAGGATAGAATGTTCTACAATACGTTTCGCGCGGCTTAACGTAGAGATGGCATATGTATCCCTTAATAACTCCTGGCCTTTCATCAAAAACGTTTTCATACGTTAATAACAATTCATTGAGCTGCTTCTTCTGATCTTCGATAATGCAGTCGGATTCATTTAACTTTTCAAACACTAATTGACCGAAATCTTCTTTGACTTGGAACTCCTTAATTACGTGCTCTTTAGAATTTTGGGTCGTCCTGATTACTTGCACACTGATCCCACAATTATATTTTCTCGTAAGGCTTTTTTTTCAACAACTCCAACTCAATTTCTTGTTTATTAACATTAAACCAATTTTTTCCTGTTTTAAAATCTATTCTGCATCCGTATTGACGTAGGCTGTCGACTCCGATAATGCAATCTACCACCAAATTTTTCACAACAAGGAATGTGCTTGATATTGCTACATTTCCGAATTCCACACCAAGTAGTGACTGCACCTTTACATTAGCCGATCGAGCCCCAACGGCGCCTATTATTCTGCAATTTTGAATTGGAAAAATTGGTACTCGTCTTATTATGATCCTGTTAAATAGTGCCTCCGAAATAACATTTGTGGTTGCAGCTGTGTCTAAAACCGCCACTATAGGGAAGGTCTCCATAATGACTTGCACTTCGGCTACTGCCACCTGTTCCTTATCCTCATCTTGTGGTTCTAAGTCCTCGGTCAGTTCATCTGCCAGTAATCGTCCGTCATTATACGTTAGCATGGGTACACATATCCTGTTGCCCCTCAACCAATTGTTGACCGCTCCTCCGGGGCACGAGTGGGTCCTTACAAGTTTGTTGGATTTTGATTTGTCTGCTGGTTGACATCATCCGTCACTTCGGTAATTACCGGTTGATTCGTAGATGTCCGTCCCCACTGATGTTGACTATTTGAATTCATTCCTCCCGGTTGATTCCACTTTCTATTATTGTTATTATTCCAGGGGTGGCGTCTGAAATTTCTTTCGTTCCCCCACGCGGGGTTGTATCTTTTCCCGTTCCTGTTGTTCCTTGAATAGCCCCTCGCAAGACCATTGCCAGGATTACTATTGAGATTTTGTGGGTTTCCTCCATTATTTAACGATCTCTGTTCATTCCTTCTAAGTGTCGATTGATCGCCATTGGTATAACCCATACTTCCACCTTGCCTACCGTTTGGCGGAGGTTCTATCGCCCTATATTGGAATCTGTTATCACGGGCTTTCTGATTGTTCTCTTCGATAATATCTATATGGTCTAACGTCGTGAGGAACGATTCCAAGTCTTTGTCGTTGCCGTAAATCAATTGTTTCCGGATGCTAGTTGGTAGCCTTGCCTTAAGTATGATTATTATGTCTGGCAAGGGCATAGGTCTGTCCCAGTATCTCGTTTTATTTATATATTTTTCGAAATACCTTCTAAGGCTTACTTTCGAAAAGGAGATAGGCTCTGGGTAGAGCACCTCCTGCCGTAGACGTTCCTGTACCCCTTCTGACCAGAAATTTGCTAAAAACGCCTTCTCAGAATCGTCATATGTCGGGCAAACAGAAGTCATGTCCGAGACCCAGATCGCCCCGAACCTTGTATATATCCTGTAACAAAACTGATCTTCTGCCACTCCGACCAATTTCTGGGTAGCACTCCTCTGGAACTTCGAATAAAAACAATTGGATGGAACCCCCCCTTTTGTCAGGGTTAAAAATCTGGAATTGCCGATGCTTTATCATTTTTTCTTCGGCAGGGCAAAGGCTTTCGTAATCTCCATTAGATAAGAATTCACGCGAACAACCAGCTTGTGGCAATTTAATGTTTGAATTATTTGCACAAGTCGGTATTGTGTGCGAATGGGCCATAACTGGCTCTGTAGTCGCTGCCAACTTCTGCTGCTGCCCTGTATTCATTTGTTCTGAGCTTTGTTGTGAAGCTCGCATCGACTCTTCTATCGTTTTTTTCCAATGCTCCAAATCAGCACCTAACTGCTGTCGAACCTCCTCAAGTCCTTTCGCAAACAAATTCTCTTCCTGTTTGCCAGAAAAACTCTGGAATACTGCCTTAACATTTTGCTCAACGTTTTCACACATTAGCCTTTTGTTTTCTAATGTGATTTCGGATAATTTACCCGTTAATACGTTAATTTGGTGGTCAATAACGTCTTGACGCTCTGTCAGATGTTCAACGCTTTCCTTTAGGTTAGTCTGTGTACGTGCCAATTCAGGAAGTTACGCAATTGCACATGACATGGCGTCTTGCTTTTGTACTAATTGCGGAACCATTTCCACTTGTTCCCGAACAGTATTTATCTTAATAGCCACATACTCCATTTCGACACGTACGCGGTGAGTAGATTCCTCACATTGTGCTTTCACCAATTCTATATGTGCAGTTAATTATCGTTCCGTCTCTTCGGCCTGATCTTTGAGTTCCTTGGTCTTCGCCTCTATCCGCTGCTCTAATTCGGAAAAACTGTCTTGTAACTGCTGCTTAATCTCAGTCTGGACTAATTTCATCTCTTCTTGAGTTTGAGTGACTGTCAATAATTGTGCTTTAATATCGGTTTTCTGATTTTCCTGACCTTCAGTAACTGAGGCTAATTTCGCGTTAATGTCGGTTTTCAGGTTTTCCTGCCCTTCAGTAACTGAGGGTAATTTCGTATTCAAATCATTTTGCCCTTCAGTAACTGAGGCAAATTTCGCGTTAATGTCGGTTTTCAGATTTTCCTGCCCTTTAGTAACTGAGGCTAATTTCGCATTAATGTCGGTTTTCAAAGTATTCATGCTCTCGGTTATCATCTGCATCTGTCTCATGATAATTACCAATGGATCTAATCCATGCTGCGTACTTGCTGTTACACCTCCAGCCGTGTCTACAGAGCGTTCTATTGCGCTATCTGTAGCCATCGGTCCTACAACACTTCTTAACTGCTCCATTATTATCAGTGCTAACAGCTGAAGGCTGATGCGTGCTGCTTTGCTCTGTTTGACTCATCCTAAACATTTACCTAGTTAAAACCATATAAATGTTCTATATCTAACATGTACACAATTCATCCAATTATATCACCTGCGAGTCTTTCCTCTCTTTTCCAAGCGTCAGTTAGGTTAGCTCGTCGTAGTTGACATGAAACAGAGAACAAAATTATTTTAGTAACGTCCAAAAACGTGTCCTGTCACGGATTGGCCATTCAACGTTTTTAAATGTTCGGATAATAAGTTGCCGTCTCTTTATCTAAGAATAGATGATGAATGCAGCTAGCCGCTATCTCTGTGTAATATCTTGTCTGTATAGACGTGTATCTGTTGCCTTTAAGATCCCTTCAACTTCACACATAAATCTATACATTAAAGTAAGGCCCTCCCCGTTCTTGGCTGATCCGTGATAAGACAGGCGAAAAATTAGACTAATGGAGGATTATTCGTATTATCTCTATTTTCATTCGCTCTCTCTCTTTCTCTCCTTTATCTATGTACAGTTTTTAATATAATATTTCATTACGTGAAATCAGCCAAATAGGATCTATGGTGGAGTCCTTCGTCTTGGTAATCAGCGGCTGGCTTGCTGTAAGAGATCATTACATTTATTATTACTGTTAAACACTGCAGTCAGTCGGGAGAATCAATCGTTTGGACAATTTGTTCCTTTTACGAAAGATTGCGAATTCCAGATGTGTACGAAGCCTTTTTGGACGATTTAACACAGACTCAGTGATTGCAGGCTCTCTTCGACACAGCTGAAACTTCCCCACTAATTACAGGGCCAAAATGATCATCAAATGATTCAGGAAAACTCATTCGTTCATTCACTTCAGAACAAAAAAGTCACAAACCTTATTTATGGAGGAAATTGTGTATTAAATCCATCTCCATTACATATCTAGATCTCCGGTGATTCCACGCCTTAATTATTTTCCTTTTACAGTCTCTTACTCCTCAAACAAACCGCTAGCGGCACAAATGTTAATTGGCTCGCTTTAGCGAGAAGAAAAGCCGAATATGTGTCTCTCAGAAACACGTCAATCCCTCAACAGGTACTCCAGAAGCTGTCCTCGTTACCACTCTTAACAACCATGGAGAATGCATATATGCATCTCTGTTATTTCAAAGAATAAACGCACTGAAAAATACTTTGGCGTCGTCGAGCTGTCGCCGCATGTATTACGAGAAAATCAGATGAGATAACTTTTCCTAAGTGAATGAATGTGGATGGTTTGATTTAAAACGATTAATTGGTGCGTGGTTGTGGGGACATTACAACCTGTTGTTCGCACTGACGGCACTTTGAACAGTGGACGTTACATTTCAGATGTGTTACGACCCGTGGCTCTACCCTTCATTCGATCCCTGCGAAACCCTACATTTCAGCAGGATAATGCACGACCCGATGTTCAGGTCCTATACGGGCCTTTCTGGATACAGAAAATATTCGACTGCTGCCCTGACAAGCACATTCTCCAGATCTCTCACCAATTGAGAACGTCTGGTCAATGGTGGCCGAGCAACTGGCTCGTCACAATACGCCAGTCACTACTCTTGATGAACTGTGGTATCGTGTTGAAGCTGCATGGGCAGCTGTGCCTGTACACGCCATCCGAGCTCTGTTTGACTCAATGCCCAGGCGTATCAAGGCCGTTATTACGGCCAGAGGTGGTTGTTCTGGGTACTGATTTCTCAGGATCTATGCACCCAAATTGCGTGAAAATGTAATCACATTTCAGTTCTAGTATAATATATTTGTCCAACGAATGCCCGTTTATCATCTGCATTTCTTGTTGGTGTAGCAGTTTTAATGGCCAGTAGTGTACTTTGTGGCAAGCTTTTTGTAAACCGACATACCTCTTGATTTTTCTTAAGTGCTGCTTCCTTTACTAATCATAACAGCACAACTTCCTCTTAGTCTCTTAACTTTCTAAAGCCAGACAGATCATCATGCAACAGCCTCGTCCAGTATGGTGAGGACAGAAAGTACTCTGGGAGGTATGGGAGCGTGGAGCCCGTACCATTCTCCAGCTGTGGCTTTCTGCTGTCTCGGGGTTGATAGAACGTTGTGTGCAAGGCCATGGAGCCAAAGTATCCGGCGTCGTTCAAGCTGTAACTGGCGCCGACTCATTTACATAGGTAACTGTTTCATGTGTCTAATACTACACCGTATTGGTCCAAAATATTCTTCAGATGAATATGCTATGGACTGTGTTGCGGTGCGTAGCTTGTCTGTCTACGTTCCACAGGCTGTTCCAGCCAGATTCCTTGTTATGTAATTTCTGATCATTGGTTTTTGTCCAGTTAGAGAACGATTACTCTTGGCCGATTTCCGCGTTGGCCTAACACTAACGCTTCCTGAGTCACGAGACTATTGTCGTAGCCTTGAAATGTCATTTGGAAGTTGTCTTCGTTTTACCTGCTTGAAAACATTAGACGATAGTGCATTCCATAAAATGGCCCTAATGATACCTCTGTGCCACAACATCGTAAACTTTATTATCGGACTACACCCTCATTACAACGACAGTACACCCATTACTGAGAAATAGTGGGCCTAATGCTCTCCTCATTATGTATGGATGACCTTGCTGTTCGAATCTATGGACAATAATTGTTCTACGTACTATATACGTCGCAGACATATGTTTGACTATAAAGATTAATTAAAATTATAAATAATTTTTGACTTTCAACACATTTTTATGCTCTAGCTCTTTTTTAATAACACGTTAACTCATCATATTTTAGCTTGTGTTGAATTTTAAACAGCCAGTCTCTGTTGCTCAAAACCGGTTATTGAACTGAATGAAACAACTTGCGATCAAAGAAGGTTTTAACGTATTCTCAAATGCTGGTTGCTGTAACCTTCAAGATGACCATATCAGCCCTGTCACTTATTTCCTTAGTTATTTCTCTTCCCAGTCACGCTTGACCTTTGACTGTCAATGCATACTGTACTCGACAAAGTATTTTTTGTGGTCAGACAACATTCTGAACACGTTCTGTATTGACATCAGTCTGTTATACGCAGGTGTAAGAGTTCAGGCAAAATGTGTCAACGTCTCGGTGCGGCACACCGTTTTAATCTGCCAGGAAATTTCGTATTACCGCAAACTCCGCTGCAGACATAAAATTTACACTACTCGCCATTAAAATTGCCACACCAAGAAGAAATGCAGATGATAAACGGGTATTCATTAGACAAATATATTATACTAGAAATGACATGTGATTACATTTTCACGCAAATTGGGTGCATAGATCCTGAAAAATCAGTACTCACAACAACTACCTCTGGCCGTAATAACGGCCTTGATACGCCTGGGCATTGAGTCAAACAGAGCTTGGATGGCGTGTACAGGTACAGCTGCCCATGCAGCTTCAACACAATACCACAGATCATAAAGAGTAGTGACTGGCGTATTGTGACGTGCCAGACGTTTTCAATTGGTGAGAGATCTGGAGAATGTGCTGGCCAGGGCAGCAGTTGAACATTTTCTGTATCCAGAAATGCCCGTACAGGACCTGCAACATCCCGTCGTGCATTGTCCTGCTGAAATGTAGGGTTTCGCAGGGATCGAATGAAGGGTAGAGCCACGGGTCGTAACAAATCTGAAATGTAACGACCCCTGTTCAAAGTGCCGTCAATGCGAACGAGAGGTGACCGAGACGTGTAACGAATGGCACCCCATACCATCACGCCTGGTGATACGCCAGTATGGCGATGACGAATACACGCTTCCAATGTGGTTTCACCGCGATGTCACCAAACACGGATGCGACCATCATGATCCTGTAAACAGAACCTGGGTTCATTCGAAAAAATGACGTTTTGCCATTCGTGCACCCAGGTTCGTCGTTGAGTACACTATCGCAGGCGCTCCTGTCTGTGTTACGGCGTCAACCGCAGCCATGGTCTCCGAGCGGATAGTCCATGCTGCTGGCAATGTTGTCGAACTGTTCGTGCAAATGGTTGTTGTCTTGCAAACGTCCCAATCTGTTGACTCTGGGATCGAGACGTGGGTGAACGATCTGTTACAGCCATGAGAATAAGATGCCTGTCATCTCGACTGCTAGTGATACGTGGCCGTTGGGATACTGAACCCACCGATTCTATTCTGGTAACATTCATTGGATCTCGACCAACGCGAGCAGCAATGTCGCGATACGATAAACCGCAATCGCGATAGGCCACAATCCGACCTTTATCAAAGTCGGAAACGTGATGGTACGGATTTCTCCTCCTTACACGAGGCACCACAAGAACGTGTCACCAGGCAACGCCGGTAAACTACCGTTTGTGTATGAGAAATCGGTTGGAAACTTTCCTCATGTCAGCACGTTGTAGGTGTCGCCACCGGCGCCAACCTTGTGTGAATGCCCTGAAAAGCTAATCATTTGCAAATCACAGCATCTTCTTCCTGTCGGTTAAATTTCGCATCTGTAGCGCGTTATCTTAGTGGTGTAGTGATTTTAATGGCCAGTAGTGTATTGCTGGAAACATACCTCAGGTTATGGCTAAGCCATGTATCCGCAGTATCATTTCTTTCAGATGTGCTAGATTTTCAATGTTAGCAGGAGAGCTTCTATGAAGTTTGGAAGGTAGAAGACGAGGTGCTGCCAAAATTAAAGCTTTGAGGAGTAAGTGTGAGTCGTGCTTGGGTATCTCAGTCGGTAGATCACTTGCTTGCGAAAGGCTGAGGTCCATAGTTTGAGCCTCGGTCCGCCAGGATATTTCAATTTCCATTTCTATTCGCGTAATTATATAGTAATCTACACCTGTTTGAGAGTCACACTACGGTCAGACGGGCGCCAATTCAGCACCGAATTCGCGCACACCCGCTTGCTTCGGACACGTGCAGCGGGTAAGTTATCTGCGGTTGGACATGGCCGATACGCATGCTTGAACAGCGAGCGTGCCGGAAGCGTTTTGCGTCGCTGGCAGCAAAACACCTGCTCTGAGATAGAGAGCCTCGCATGCGGGCCGCATTATGGAGGGGGTGTGGAAGTGAGGCACGCGTCGTCGCGAAAATAATGGACGCACCTGGACTGACGCGAGGAATAAGGGCTTCCCATCTTCTACCCACAGTTATACGGCTGCGATTGTCCTAAGCGAGTCAGTGCATGAGAGGAAATGTCTCTAGAGGAATTTATTCACGTTCGTTACACATCTCAACCCTTGCTCCCTTCAGCGTCGGAGGAGGAGACGTGTACACCGCTCTAAGCTCTAAGCTCTAGGCTTGGCCAGAGATACTGTCTAATGCTGTAAGTTCAGTCATCCCAACACCAAAAGAGCGTCAAACTCAAACATTCCAACTGAATTACAAAGAATACTTTACCCTAGAAAGTGAGACATTAGGATAATACAGGGTGTTTCAAAAATGACCGGTATATTTCAAACGGCAATAAAAACTAAATGAGCAGCGATAGAAATACACCGTTTGTTGCAATATGCTTGGGACAACAGTACATTTTCAGGCAGACAAACTTTCGAAATTACAGTAGTTACAATTGTCAACAACAGATGGCGCTGCGGTCTGGGAAACTCTATAGTACGATATTTTCCACATATCCACCATGCGTAGCAATAATATGGCGTAGTCTCTGAATGAAATTACCCGAAACCTTTGACAACGTGTCTGGCGGAATGGCTTCACATGCAGATGAGATGTACTGCTTCAGCTGTTCAATTGTTTCTGGATTCTGGCGGTACACCTGGTCTTTCAAGTGTCCCCACAGAAAGAAGTCACAGGGCTTCATATCTGGCGAATAGGGAGGCCAATCCACGCCGCCTCCTGTATGTTTCGGATAGCCCAAAGCAATCACACGATCATCGAAATATTCATTCAGGAAATTAAAGACGTCGGCCGTGCGATGTGGCCGGGCACCATCTTGCATAAACCACGAGGTGTTCGCAGTGTCGTCTAAGGCAGTTTGTACCGCCATAAATTCACGAAGAATGTCCAGATAGCGTGATGCAGTAATCGTTTCGGATCTGAAAAATGGGCCAATGATTCCTTTGGAAGAAATGGCGGCCCAGACCAGTACTTTTTGAGGATGCAGGGACGATGGGACTGCAACATGGGGCTTTTCGGTTCCCCATATGCGCCAGTTCTGTTTATTGACGAAGCCGTCCAGGTAAAAATAAGCTTCGTCAGTAAACCAAATGCTGCCCACATGCATATCGCCGTCATCAATCCTGTGCACTATATCGTTAGCGAATGTCTCTCGTGCAGCAATGGTAGCGGCGCTGAGGGGTTGCCGCGTTTGAATTTTGTACGGATAGAGGTGTAAACTCTGGCGCATGAGACGATACGTGGACGTTGGCGTCATTTGGACCGCAGCTGCAACACGGCGAACGGAAACCCGAGGCCGCTGTCGGATCACCTGCTGCACTAGCTGCGCGATGCCCTCTGTGGTTGCCGGACGCGGTCGCCCTACCTTTCCAGCACGTTCATCCGTCACGTTCCCAGTCCGTTGAAATTTTTCAAACAGATCCTTTATTGTATCGCTTTTCGGTCCTTTGGTTACATTAAACCTCCGTTGAAAACTTCGTCTTGTTGCAACAACACTGTGTTCTAGGCGGTGGAATTCCAACACCAGAAAAAAATGGTTCAAATGGCTCTGAGCACTATGGGACTCAACTGCTGTGGTCATAAGTCCCCTAGAACTTAGAACTACTTAAACCTAACTAACCTAAGGACAGCACACAACACTCAGCCATCACGAGGCAGAGAAAATCCCTGACCCCCCCGGGAATCGAACCTGGGAACCCGGGCGTGGGAAGCGAGAACGCTACCGCACGACCACGAGATGCGGGCAACACCAGAAAAATCCTCTGTTCTAAGGAATAAACCATGTTGTCCACAGCACACTTGCACGTTGTGAACAGCACGCGCTTACAGCAGAAAGACGACGTACAGAATGGCGCACCCACAGACTGCGTTGTCTTCTATATCTTTCACATCACTTGGAGCGCCATCTGTTGTTGAAAATTGTAACTACTGTAATTTCGAAAGTTTGTCCGCCTGAAAATGTACTGTTGTCCCAAGCGTATTGCAACAAACGGTGTATTTCTATCGCTGCTCGTTTAGTTTTTATTGCCGTTTCAAATATACCGGTTATTTTTGAAACACCCTGTACGTGCTATTAGTCTATGAGCCTCGTAGCTGTTGTCATAAAAAATATAATAGAGTAAATCAGCCAAGTGCAAGTAGGATTCGCGCACTGAAGCTTCAGTACAAACTTAACTATGTATATAGATAGTTCATGAATCCCGGGAATCGAGAATTACGAAAATTTTCGCCTGTTATCTATACTTACACTGGCAAGATATCAGCCCAGTAATTCCAAGACTGTGTCGAAATGTTCACAGTAGTTCCCAAGACTAGCTTGGATATACAAAATGAAGCGAGCAGGAAACTTTATATTTGTAGAGAGAGAAGATTTAATAAAATAATTTTTACTTACTTCCAAACATGAGTACATCTTACGTTTTGTGCTTACATGTGGTAATATTTTCCTATTATGCTACTGACAGATGATGAGTGCAATGTAAGCTCTAATGGTAAAAATTTATTTTTGTGTTATATGATAACAATTTAAGGATTTTAGGTTTTTTTCTTTAGTTGTACTGTGATACCTTGCTCCTTGCCAAATTCCATGGTTCTAGATCAACGAGAAGTACGATACAGGATTTCATGAGTGAGTGTGCGAGTATCAAAATGCTTGACATAAATGGCCGTATCTTTTAATTGCATTGACTTACAACCTTAGATGCCAAGGGACCGCAACTCTTAACATGTGGACTACATTTGAACACACCTATTCGTGCCCGAGAAAAACGGGTAGCAAAAAAGGTCTTAACCGACGGAAAGGCAGACAGACGGATAAAAACTGCAAAAAATATTTTTTTTCGTGTGACATTACTATAAATTAACAATTTTCGAAGTTTTACTTATATTGTGAAGCCTTCCTTCTAGTTAAGTTTTATGACTGTAGATCAACGGGTAGTACCCTTTAGGTTTTGATGAGTAAGTTTGCGGAAACCGAAATATGTGACATAAATGGCCGTATCTTTTCCCTTCATTGACTCAGAAGCTTAATTTTTTTTAGACCGCCAAGGGGCCATAGACCTCAATATGTGACATAAATGTGAACTTATTACGTATACCTGTTCCATGGCCTGTGGCTAGGCTATATCTCCGCGATGTCCTTTCTTTCAGAAGTGCTAGTCCCGCGAGTTTCGCAGGAGAACTGCTGTTTAGTTTGGAAAGTACGAGACGAGGTACAGGTGAAAGTAAAGCTTTGACGACGGGCCGTGAGTTGCGCTTGGGTACCTCATTCGGTAGGGCACTTGCCCGCGAACGGCGAAAGTCGCGATTTCGAATCTCGGTGCGGCACGCAGATTTACTCTGCCAACGTGAAACTCAACGTGAAACAATAACAAGAAGTGTTCAAGCTGCAAACCACCCACGTCCAAACACGACACCTGCACTGAAGGTCACATCTTCCAGAGTAACTACAGCAGTTGCCTAGCAGCCATTTCAATTTCATGGCGCAGTTCTATGAGTGTGCGTGGCTTCCTGCTCTACGCTACGTTCTGGGGGTACCCCACAACTAAAAGTCAAGTGGGGTCAAATCAGGAGAACGTGAAGGGTACTTGACAGGACCCCTTCATCCAGTCCAACCGTCCAGTGTAATGTTATCCCGACAGGCGAGCATATCGGTATGACAGTGTAGTGGAGCGCAATGTTGTTGGAACAAGAAAGATCCCTCAACAAAAAAACAAAAATGGAAGATGCATTCAGTGCTCCACTTACGAAAGTAATTGAAGTGCAAGTACACACTGCGCAACACATTTTAAACGTGACCCCCGAAAACGCCTATCAGCTGTGGAACATGCTGTTTCTCGATTTCAGCTTGTGGCAGAAAACAGTGGACAGCATAATGAACATATCTTGGACTAGTCTCATGACAAATGGAAAACAATGAATTTTGCTTTTTATGCGGTTTTTCGCTCCTGGACTATTAAATACAGATAATATTTTGCTTTTTATGAGGTTTGTGGCCTTGGGACAAAAACCGATTTTTCCCATCCTATGTAGAACGGCCTTGCCGTGGTGGAGAGTCTTCCGTAAGCTCAAATGGTTCAAATGGCTCTAAGTAAAAATGGTTAAAATGGCTCTAAGCACTATGGGACTTAACATCTGAGGTCCTCAGTCCCCTAGACTTGGAATTACTTAAAGCTAACTAACCTAAGGACATCACACACATCCATGCCTGAGGCAGGATTCGAACCAGCGACCGTAGCGGCAGCGCAGTTCCGGACTGAAGTGCCTAGAACCGCTCGGCCACACCGGCCGGCTTCCGTGAGTAACAGCGGCGTAGCTGTCGACTGTCGAATTTGTGCAGTCATGCACTTTGAGCATTAAGGACGGTGTATTTTGCAACTCAAACAACAGCCGTCGTATTGCGATTCATCTGTCATTTGTAGTAAAGCCCATTTACCGTAAGACGCTTAGCACCATCTGTTGGTGAAATTTTTGTTTAATTTTTTAGTTTTTAATTTATTCTTTTTGTTCCATGACGTTTGCCCCTTCGTCAATATTACGCTCTTCAAATTTGACGTCGATCTGAGCAGTTGTTCCCTTTCGACAGCGCCTTAGCACTGAAAATTCAGTTATTGATACCCAATATGTGAAAATATGAATGTCTCAGAATAATGGTAGCTGATAACCCGTTCACAGAGGATGGAAGGATAAGGAAGCGTGGGAAGGCGACCCAGATTAGTAACATATTTTGTCGTTTGATTACATTTCTTCAAATAACAACAAATAATGTTAAACACAGTAATGATCAGACTTCCTCTGAACAACCAACAATCGAAGGGAAAATATGTAAAAGTGTATAACAGAGATATACACACAGTAAAGAACAGTAGTATTTCACATTAAGAAAATGGTAAAAGAGAGGCCCAGGGCCTATTTCCACATTCAGTCTGCACTCGCCCAAGCTACGTTGCTGATTGCAGAAACTGCAGTAATTTCATAAAAGACAAGTTGTTTCTGAGTAAGACTGAAAGTAATATTATCCCCCTCCCTTCTTTTAAATAAAAAGTTTTTATTTTTAAATTAGATAACACCAAATTGCCTCTAGACGATACAAGGTAAAAGCAATAGATTGGCAGCTCAGGCTGAACCCAGGTAAAAGAAACACCTTCTAATAGACTATGAATCCCTAATGACTGAGAGAAAGCCGATACTCTGCAGTTACTTAAATCTGAAACTCTATTAAGCAAGGTGTTGTGATGAAAAGGGCACAATTTTGAATAAGATTACAGCGCGCAAAATACGCAGGAGAACTTAGGTTGCGCGTTCCAACAGACGGCCTCAATTACTGTGCTTCGGCCAATCCCCAGCACCACGACAGAAGGTAGCAAACAACAAGGCGGAGCGTAACAACAGCAGGTCTGCGCCCCCGTGAGGCTTAGAAGTCGGCAAGTTAGTGCTGTTAACAAGAGGCACTAAATAAGTGAGAGCCATAGAGCGGTTTAACAGTAACAAATGAGGCCCTTACAAGAACATATCAGAGGGTAGCAACTTATCTTTAACTCTAGTAACAAAGATATCACTTCAAGAAAAGAGAACATGAGAACTAAAGGCAACCTGAAGCTTTACTCAGCTTACTAGTCACAGTATCAGAGGTTAAGCGACAAATACAGCTGGTAACTGTCAGGCTGCCAAGCCGTTGCAATAAGGCAAGAAGGAGTGAGCTTACCTATACAGACCTAGGATTAAACACATTCTCAAGCCGAATAGCTGCTAACGCAACACTTTAAGCAAGGTAATCTGTAACAAAATTTGCGTACGTATTAGACATGCAAGGTTTAAGTCCACTTTCCCACAAATAAAAAATTAAAAAGGCAACTGCTAAAATAACCAGCAGCAGACAATACAACTAGTAAATTTAATTGAGTTTACACTCAGGTGTTCATATGGTTAATTAAACATTTCAGTTCAATCACAATTTCACGTACAAAACTCAGACCCAGTTACATCACAAAATTGTTTATAGAGTACTAAAGGACTGAAATGCAATTAACAACATTCTTTAAAAAAAGGGGTGGCCACCAACATTTAAACAAAACAGGGCAATCTCAAAGTAATAACCAATACAATAAAAGGATAAATAATATTAGTTAAATAACTGCCTTCGGCCACTGTAACTGGACTTCAGCGGCCAAATTACACATATAATAAATAACGCAGAAAACCACCTTTAGAGAGGCACTGAAAGGCCTTTATTAATTATTTAAATTATTAATTATTAATTAAATATACCAATAAATAAAAAAGGGGCTCAATCAGTACTCACATTAAATTCACCCCTTCAGGAATCCACCAAGACAAGGCAAAGCTATCGTAGTACGACCATGAAAGGTGCAAAAGGCGAAGGTGAGTGGAATATTGTCAGGGCAGCATTAAATATCCAGTCGCACACAGCACTGAATCGCCTGAATCACAAATCAGCTATCACAAATCAGCGGACGTCAAGATGAATTAAATTCGTACGGCTGGACGCCGTGTTGCCAAAAATGGCAGCAGGCGAGAAATTCTAAGGCTGTGACCAAAACAAGCACCCGAGAAATACAGCTGCCTCGGGTTGCCCAACTGTTCGCTTGCCCTCGTCGCGCTGGCTTCCGCCGCCGCCGCTGCCGCCTCCTCAACGCACCGCCACAGATGTTTCTTCGCAGGTAGAATCGATACACGGAGGGAAATGTGGCGCCACAGACATATATGCCTACTGAAGGCAGGGAACAATCGAAAAGGAGCCACTGCCACAGCTCAGTAGCCACATAGTTCCGTTGGTGTTTTACACTGTTAAAGTA
Source organism: Schistocerca cancellata (assembly GCF_023864275.1). Taxonomy (NCBI): domain Eukaryota; kingdom Metazoa; phylum Arthropoda; class Insecta; order Orthoptera; family Acrididae; genus Schistocerca; species Schistocerca cancellata. Next base: position 48,688,347 of record NC_064631.1, read on the forward strand.
ATAAAAAAAGCGTTTTGTCCCCAGATAGCGTTTTTTACTGTGCCATACGTCCAACCACGATAATAACACGTAAGTACATGTGCGAGTTCAGTTGTTCGTACTTGGACATGGAAGTCATCCGAATTTTCTTCCCTTCTTTTCTAGAAGACAAAGCCTTTTGTTGAACCGTTATTTTCTCTATATTACGTTCCAGGATCGCCAGATGACCTGCTGCAGGTCCATAAGGAATTCGCTCGCTGGCAGTGTGTCAGTCTGTGGGGCAATGTGCGAGGGAAATAGAGGAACTCAGATTGTGGACGGTAATACCTCTTTTAATAACCTAGGAAAAGCTAGTAAACTTTACAGTCTATTCACAGACACTTACTCCTGTCTTGTCTGCCACAGCACTGCGGTCTGGGAAATGCCTCCTCCTTCTGTCATTGCATCAACTTTGTCTTTGGAGGTACGGAGTTAATACAAGTATTTTGGTGAAGATGATGGGAGAGACGATCATGGAATATTTGCAGCGTTTCGACGAACTCAGTCGGCTGGGAGCTTGTGAACTGTACGAGGTGCATTCAAGTTCTAAGGCCTCCGATTTTTTTTTTCTAATTAACTACTCACCCGAAATCGATGAAACTGGCGTTACTTCTCGACGTAATCGCCCTGCGGACGTACACATTTTTCACAACGCTGACGCCATGATTCCATGGCAGCGGCGAAGGCTTCTTTAGTAGTCTGTTTTGACTACTGGAAAATCGCTGAGGCAATAGCAGCACGGCTGGTGAATGTGCGGCCACGGAGAGTGTCTTTCATTGTTGGAAAAAGCCAAAAGTAACTAGGAGCCAGGTCAGGTGAGTAGGGAGCATGAGGAATCACTTCAAAGTTGTTATCACGAAGAAACTGTTGCGTAACGTTAGCTCGATGTGCGGGTGCGTTGTCTTGGTGAAACTGCACACGTGCAGCCCTTCCCGGACGTTTTTGTTGCAGTGCAGGAAGGAATTTGTTCTTCAAAACATTTTCGTAGGATGCAGCTGTTACCGTAGTGCTCTTTGGAAAGCAATGGGTAAGGATTACGCCCTCGCTGTCCCAGAACATGGACACCATCATTTTTTCAGCACTGGCGGTTACCCGATATTTTTTTGGTAGCGGTGAATCTGTGTGCTTCCATTGAGCCTGACTGGCGCTTTGTTTCTGGATTGAAAAATGGCATCCACGTCTCATCCACTGTCACAACCGACGAAAAGAAAGTCCCATTCATACTGTCGTTGCGCGTCAACATTGCTCGGCAACATACCACACGGGCAGCCGTGTGGTCGTCCGTCAGCATTCGTGGCACCCATCTGGATGACACTTTTCGCATTTTCAGGTCGTCATGCAGGATTCTGTGCACAGAACCCACAGAAATGCCAACTCTGGAGGCGATCTGTTCAACAGTCATTGGGCGATCCCCCAAAACAATTCTCTCCACTTTCTCGATCATGTCGTCAGACCGGCTTTTGCGAGCCCGAGGTTGTTTCGGTTTGTTGTCACACGATGTTCTGCCTTCATTAAACTGTCGCACCCACGAACGCACTTTCGACATATCCATAACTCCATCACCACATGTCTCCTTCAACTGTCGAATTTCAATTGGTTTCACACCACGCAAATTAAGAAAACGAATGATTGAAAGCTGTTCAAGTAAGGAAAACGTCACCATTTTAAGTATTTAAAACAGTTCTCATTCTCGCCGCTGGCGGTAAAATTCCATCTGACGTACGGTGCTGCCATCTCTGGGACGTATTGACAGTGAACGCGGCCTCATTTTAAAACAATGTGCATGTTTGTATCTCTTTCCATTCCGTAGAAAAAAAAAAATCGGAGGCCTTAGACCTTGAATGCACCTCGTACATTGGTGTAAGCTAGGCCTCACAAGATCTCATTTTGCAGGTACCAGGACGATTTTTATGCAGGAGATCTTCATTCTACGCGGTGGTCATATTACGTGTGCAATAAACGCATTCCTTATTTCTGTAACAGACGATCGTCGGCGGTAACGACCAACATTTATTAGCATCGCGTCCGAAAGCTTTCTTGAAAACGGTAATGACACTGTACGAGCAGTAGCACTACCTGGGGCAGGTTGCTGGATGGTCAGTTACAGCAACAGCAATCTCGTCAACTACTTCCACCGTGATGAGACGGCTTCCGCTTCCAGAGAGTACAAAAGGTCATCCGTGTATTCGAATTTCATTATCATTTTCTTTAAACCATTTACTGGCATCATGCCTCTCCTTTCAGTCGACGATATTCTCTCAAAGCACCATTGTCACTGCTGCCGTTCACACAAAACAGTTTCCCTAATAGCGCACAGTCTCTCTGTCGACAGCCGTACCGTTCACTCACGTTCTGTATTCCAGTGACCTAAGATAATCTGCTGCTGGAAGGGGGAGTCCTTTCTAATAATTATGTTCAGAATCATAAACGAGTATCATCAAGTTCGGAGTTGTCCGTCGTTTTACCACTCATAACGACAAAAGCTTTGTTTTTGCACCAGCCCTGTTATCAGCCTGTCCATTGTAACCTGCTCCGAGTCATGGACTTTGTAACTACCGGATGGCTATAAAGTGCAGCTACTCACGGAAGTACAGTGTTGGCTGTAATTGTCGTATGGCGGAGAAACTTCGTAGATGTGCTAAAGCATTAATGCGGAACGGATTTACGCTGGAAAACAAATTACATCCAAAACGTGATTTTCACTCTGCAGTGGAGTGTGCGCTGATATGAAACTTCCTGACAGATTGTGTGCGGGACCGAGACTGGAAATCGGGACCTTTGCCTTTCGCGGGCAAGTGCTCTACCAACTGAGCTACCCAAGCACGACTCACGCCCCCTCCTCAGAGCTTTACTTCTGACAGTACCTCGTCTCCTGCTTTCCAAAGGTCCCGAGTTCGAGTCTCGGTCCGGCACACTGTTTTAGTCTGTCAGGAAGTTCCAAATTACATCCAAGTTTGAACAGCGAGTGCGAATCTGGCGCTGTACACTGTCTGCATGACGGTACATTATCTGACAAGCCAGAACGTGAGTGAACAGTATGGCAGTCGACAGAGAGACTGTGCGCTATTAGTGAAACTGTTTTGTGTGAACGGCAGCAGTGACAATGGTGCATTGAGAGAATATCGTCGACTGAAAGGTCTCAGGAGAGGCACGATGTCAGTAAATACACTCCTGGAAATGGAAAAAAGAACACATTGACACCGGTGTGTCAGACCCACCATACTTGCTCCGGACACTGCGAGAGGGCTGTACAAGCAATGATCACACGCACGGCACAGCGGACACACCAGGAACCGCAGTATTGGCCGCCGAATGGCGCTAGCTGCGCAGCATTTGTGCACCGCCGCGGTCAGTGTCAGCCAGTTTGCCGTGGCATACGGAGCTCCATCGCAGTCTTTAACACTGGTAGCATGCCGCGACGGCGTGGACGTGAACCGTATGTGCAGCTGACGGACTTTGAGCGAGGGCGTATAGTGGGCATGCGGGAGGCCGGGTGGACGTACCGCCGAATTGCTCAACACGTGGGGCGTGAGGTCTCCACAGTACATCGATGTTGTCGCCAGTGGTCGGCGGAAGGTGCACGTGCCCGTCGACCTGGGACCGGACCGCAGCGACGCACGGATGCACGCCAAGACCGTAGGATCCTACGCAGTGCCGTAGGGGACCGCACCGCCACTTCCCAGCAAATTAGGGACACTGTTGCTCCTGGGGTATCGGCGAGGACCATTCGCAACCGTCTCCATGAAGCTGGGCTACGGTCCCGCACACCGTTAGGCCGTCTTCCGCTCACGCCCCAACATTGTGCAGCCCGCCTCCAGTGGTGTCGCGACATGCGTGAATGGAGGGACGAATGGAGACGTGTCGTCTTCAGCGATGAGAGTCGCTTCTGCCTTGGTGCCAATGATGGTCGTATGCGTATTTGGCGCCGTGCAGGTGAGCGCCACAATCAGGACTGCATACGACCGAGGCACACAGGGCCAACACCCGGCATCATGGTGTGGGGAGCGATCTCCTACACTGGCCGTACACCACTGGTGATCGTCGAGGGGACACTGAATAGTGCACGGTACATCCAAACCGTCATCGAACCCATCGTTCTACCATTCCTAGACCGGCAAGGGAACTTGCTGTTCCAACAGGACAATGCACGTCCGCATGTATCCCGTGCCACCCAACGTGCTCTAGAAGGCGTAAGTCAACTACCCTGGCCAGCAAGATCTCCGGATCTGTCCCCCATTGAGCATGTTTGGGACTGGATGAAGCGTCGTCTCACGCGGTCTGCACGTCCAGCACGAACGCTGGTCCAACTGAGGCGCCAGGTGGAAATGGCATGGCAAGCCGTTCCACAGGACTGCATCCAGCATCTCTACGATCGTCTCCATGGGAGAATAGCAGCCTGCATTGCTGCGAAAGGTGGATATACACTGTACTAGTGCCGCCATTGTGCATGCTCAGTTGCCTGTGTCTATGTGCCTGTGGTTCTGTCAGTGTGATCATGTGATGTATCTGACCCCAGGAACGTGTCAATAATGTTTCCCCTTCCTGGGACAATGAATTCACGGTGTTCTTATTTCAATTTCCAGGAGTGTAGTTTAAAGAAAATGGTAATGAAATATGAATACACGGGTGGTCTTTTGTGGCCTCTGGAAGCGGTAGGCGTCTTATCACGGTGGAAGCAGTTGACGAGGTTGCTGTTGCTGTAACTGGCCGTTAGGCAACGTGCCCGGGTAACGCTACTGCTCGTGCAGTGTCACGGGAAGTGTCTTTCCCACGGTCTACAGCACGAGAAGTTTAGACGTCTGTTTTATATTGTTACCCGTACAAGATACAGACGGTACCGCAACCGAAACCTCACGATCCGCAGCAACGTTCTGAATTTGCTCTTCTGTTTCTGGTACGAACCTAAGTTGATGACATGTGGCTGGTCAATATATTATGGAGCAATTTTTAATTTTAATTTTAATTTTAATTTTAAGGGCAAACACCCAGAGTGCCTATCAGCTGCATCTTGACGTCTGCGCCTTGTCGAGACTTCTTTGCATAGCAAGTGAATCGTAACTAGGAAGAGCGCAAATGTGTGGAATGCACTGTTTTCTTGCAAGATGGGGAAACACCTTGTGGTGTCGCAAGTTATTACGGGGTAACATTTATTGCAGTAAGATACCGAGCCGTGGTGCCTCGTGAACGTACAGAAGGCTGCAAACTTGTTTCTTGGCCGTGACTCACAACACATCTATCGCTAGTAGACAGCGTGATATTAACCGATTATTTTCAAATGTGGTATACTATTTTTTGTTATTGTGTAGAAGATCTCCTCCAAATTTCAAAGCTATACAAATAATAGTTTCGGAGATTCAGAAAATTACCTAAAACGCCACAAACCGACACTCAGAGTGAAAAATTCAGTTAGGAACAGTAACAGTTAGTCTTTGGTTATCAGTTTAAATCATCAACAGATTTTTCATGGTAGCCAATCAATTAATTTGGATTTTTATTTGCAAAGTTTTAATTACTTTTCATTTCGTAGATTAAAATTCAAGAAAAATTAATATCTGTTTATGATGTTGTTGTGTGAATATATGGGAGTGAGTGAGAGTGTGTATGAGGGACATACGCTAAAAAAATTCAGTATTATATTATGTACAACATTACGTAATTGGAACGTGAGAAAGAGATGTTTTACCCACATTGCTGATGACGTATGTCTAGGTGTGATTGCTTTTGTAAGAAGGTACCCAGAATATCAGTTTAAACTGCAATTGTTTTCTAAATTATTTTCAAGATTAATTTTCTTTTCTTTTTGTTATATTAAACATTATGATAGTATTTGCATCTTGGAAGATGCTTTCAAGATTAATTTTCTTTTCTTGTCGTTATATTAAACATTGTGATAGTATTTGCATCTTGGAAGATGCAAATGCATTTCTGAATAGTGATTGGCTTAGGCGAGTTTTGCCGTGAGAATGATCACGGAGGATCATTCTGATTGGTCTGTCAGACTGATCAGCCAATCAGAATTAAGTAGTTACCGCGCACAACTAGTTAGATATTCTGTGAGTGAGAAAGTCTCGAGGCAGTCGCTCGCCAGCTTCGGACGCGCAAAGGTCATGTTAAATGTCTCAGTGTTCATTATGTGAAAGATGAAGAATTATTGAGTGCTGCGCGTTTAAAACGAGTCGTAATGAAAGACGTTGCAATTACGGGCAGTTTGATGACATTTTGGAGTTTTTGGATTGTTTTGTTGGAAAGTTACGAGCGTGTGAACCTTCGGCATTTGTGAACATTGCGTGTGGCGTATTCCGCAATCATTTATGGAGTATTTGGCAGGCAGTTTCTTTTAAAGAAACCCACTGAAGAGGACTGAATTTGAAACTCATTTGTACTAGCGGATCTGTGACTGTGAGATTGCGTCATCGAACGGGTCGGATTTGTGTAAAATCCTGCTTTGCGTGTGAAGTTTGCTTTTTGAGTAAGCATTAAGAATGATAGAATAGTTTTTCACTAAATGCGGACTTGGTAGCGGATAAACTCTTGCAATTCAGCAATAAACTTTAGTAGCCTAAAAATTGTAGGACGTTCATTTCAGTCATATGCCTCATATTGCCACACGAAATCCCGATAAAAGAGAGGTTGCAGGACCTGAAATACTACTAGAGTTTACGCGGACTTTTCAGGATACATATTAGGCGACGTCTTTCTTCAACGCTGTTTTTTCGTCGTCTGGTAAGTATCTACGCTTGCAGAGAAAAGGGACTGAGAGCAGACGCCGTAATAAGGTAGGTGGACATTCAGAGGTTGGCAATACGACGAACGAAAAACAGTTATTAACCCGCCCCGCCGCAACCTCATGCCACTCGCTATGTGAAGGATCTCCTTAATGCAACCTTCCACGAACGTGTTATCTCCAAAGGCCTGCAAGATCACCTGACCTAAATCCATGTGGCTTTTGTCACTGGGAATATCTAAAAGAAGGCGTTTACCAGGGACACGTTCGATCTCTACCTTATCTGAAGGCCAGTACACGCGAATACGTTGCTCAGATTCAACCGGAACCGCTCCGAGCAAGTGTTGTTCGCGTCGTTTTACGGATGCAGCATCTCGTCGACGTCTGCGGAGCTCATATTCAACAAACTGTGTAATCTGTGGTTAATAATAAAATCAACATAATGCATGTCTCGCTTGTTTGACCTGTTCTAACCACATTCCATTTCTAATTCATTACATATGGAAACATTTCTACACATTTTCCTTGCATTCGTATCGCCAGATTTGATACTGGTGGCCAAAATTGGAATTAATTTTTTTTCAGCTCAGATCGGTTCCGAATCAACGCATTAGAATACCTACCAAGTTTCGCTGCTACGCCCATGGTGAAGCACTGGGAGTAGCTACACTTTCTAACCACTTGCTATATTCGCGGGCTCCTGCCTGCAGCAGTCTGTTCATTTGTTCAGGGAAACTACGTAGGTAGCTGGGAAGCGCTGCTGAGAGCAGATGCATTGTATAGAAACTTAACGGCTACGTATGCTGCAACAGTTGCGTAGTGTATCAGTAAACCTAATTTTTACACAAACCATATCGTGTTTTGTTTTGTTTCATCATTTCAGTGAAAAAAAGCGGAACGCAGCAGGTGCTATCAAAGTAAACAATCGTAAATTAAATATGCTAATGTACCATCCGAAATCTTGAAGCGGTCAGTTGTACACAGTAGGACGGCTTACAACCAAGAAGATTAAGTCCGTCCGTGAGGAAATCTGGAGGTATCTGACAGCGGTAGGCGGGCATCCATTTCGGTGCAACTGTCTTAAGAGCAGATGTAGGGCGAAACTGCCAAAAAGCGCGAATTTTTTATTGCGTAATTTATTTGGCTACTGGCCATTAAAAATGTACAGTTTCTGCTTGGACGTTCGTAGTCTGATTTCGAAAACATGTCGATAACCTATCTTCCACGTGAGTTATGCGCAGCGAGAGTATGTGGCTCAGTCTGATAACCTAGCACTATTTTACTCAGAAACTTGAAACATGCACACTGCTAGCCATTAAAATTGCAACACCAAGAAGAAATGCAGATAATAAATGGATATTCATTGGACAAATACATTATACTAGAACTGACATGTGATTACATGTTCACGCAATTTGGGTGCATAGACCCTGAGAAATCAGTACCCAGAACAACCACCTCTGGCCGTAATAACGGTCTTGATACGCCTGGGCATTGAGTCAAACAGAGCTTGGATGGCGCGTACAGATACATCTGCCCATGCAGCTTCAACACGATACCACAGTTCATCAAGAGTAGTGACTGGCGTATTGTGACGAGCCAATTGCTCGGCCACCATTGACCAGACGTTTTCAATTGGTGAGAGATCTGGAAATGTGCTGGCCAGGGCAGCAGTCGAACATTTTCTGTATCCAGAAATGCCCGTACAGGACCTGCAACATGCGGTCGTGCATATCCTGCTGAATTGTAAGATTTCGCAGGGATCGAATGAAGTGTAGAGCCTCGGGTCGTAACACATCTGAAATGTAACGTCCACTGTTCAAAGTGCCGTCAGTGCGGACAAGGGGTGACCGAGACGTGTAAACAATGGCACCCCATACCATCACGCCTGGAGATACGCCAGTATAGAGATGACGAATTCACGCTTCCAGTGTGCGTTCACCGCGATGTCGCCAAACACGGATGTAACCATTATGATACTGTAAACAGAACCTGGATTCATCCAAAAAATGACGTTTTGCCCTTTGTGCACCCAGGTTCGTCGTCGAGTACACCATCGCAGGCGCTCCTGTCTGTGATGCAGCGTCAAGGGTAACCGCAGCCATGGCCTCCGAGCTGTTAGTCCATGCTGCTGCAAACGTCGTCGAACTGTTCGTGCAGATGGTTGTTGTCTTGCAAACGTCCTCATCTGTTGACACAGGGATCGAGATGTGGCTGCACCATCCGTTACAGCTATGCGGGTAAGATGCCTGTCATCTAGACTGCTAGTGATACGAGGCCATTGGGATCCAGCACGGCGTTCCGTATTACCCTCCTGAATCCACCGAGTCCATATTCTGCTAACAGTCATTCGATCTCGACCAACGCGAGCAGCAATGTCGCGATACGATAAAGCGCAATCGCGATAGGCTACAATCCGACCTTTATTAAATTCGGAAACGTGATGGTACGCATTTCTCCTCCTTACGCGAGGCATCACAACGACATTTCACTAGGCAACGCCGGTCAACTGCTGTTTTTGTATGAGAAATCGGTTGGAAACTTTCCTCATTTCATCACGTTTTAGGTGTCGCCACCGGTGCCAACCTTGTGTGAATGCTCTGAAAAGGTAATTATTTGCATATCACAGCATTATCTTCCTGTCTGTTAAATTTCGCGTCTGTAGCACGCCATCTTCGTGGTGTAGCAATTTTAATGGCCAGTAGTGTAGATGGATTGATTAAGGATAACATCGCAATGTTTCATAACCGAATTCTGGCTAGAAACATGTTTTAAAAGAGTTTGTTTCGGTGCCTGCGCCTTCGACTCCTTCCTTCTTTCTATTCTTTCTCTATGTTAGAAAATTTTTTTGTGGTTTAATTTTTCGTTCACATAATCGAAACGAGCTGCAGATGACTCTACAAGGCTGTGATAAAGATTATCCTTACTTGTTCCGTTGTTGGGAAGGTCTTTTTTTAAATAGTATTTGCTACAAACTTACTTCAGTTTTCAGTTGTGTATATATCAAATTTTTTTCTCGAAATGAGTCGCAACAGTGGGTGCATGTTCAAAAAAGTGAGAAAATGTCGAATTTAACGTGTACATTTAAATAATAGTGTTACAGATGCTGCTGATTAGTGTGCAGAACAATTTTCGACAAAGTCACTGTGTTCATCGGAGAAGAAAATTAGTGAAGGAACTGATGTTGTCTACATTGCCAAAGACGAGTTTTCCAGTGGATTTAGGTTATATCTTCTTTTCCTCTGCTATTCTGCTTTGTATTTCCTCCTTCCTTCACCTGTCGTGAGGTATTTTGCTTCACAGAATATAAATGAGAGCTACGATCATCTTATATGGCTGGTTGTCCGAAAACAGTATTTGTGTCCTCAATTGTTATGAGGTTCGCGGCATGTGATGGCTGTCTAGTGTTCAATAGTGGAAATGTAGGTAGGATTAAGTGCTTGCAGAGACTATGCTTCCGCCGGCCAGTGTGGCCGTGCGGTTCTAGGCGCTTCAGTCTGGAGCCACGTGACCGCTACGGTCGCAGGTTCGAATCCTGCCTCGGGCATGGATGTGTGTGATGTCCTTAGGTTATTTAGGTTTAAGTAGTTCTAAGTTCTAGGGGACTGATGACCACAGATGTTAAGTCCCATAGTGCTCAGAGCCATTTGAACCATTTTTTTAGACTATGCTTCCATCCAGGTGCATTGACACTGAAGATAATCAGAAGCATCAATGAAGCGAAACTGGGCAAAGTTCAGGCAGCAGAAGAAAAATGCCAAGTTGGCTACGCAAAGGAGACCCGGAAAGAGATTACTCCAAGAAGAGAATAAAGATCATGTATAGAGACAGCATTATTCAGTAGAGGTATAGCAATATGGTCGAAAATTGAAATAAAAACTTTAAATGCGAATTGCCGTAATCTGACTTTTTGGAACTATTCTGTACGTTTTCTCCTGAAATTTGGCTTAGTTGTTAAGAATTACATACTGAATAATCCTGTGCAGCACTTTTCCGTTACATTTTCTCTGAGAAAAGTTCTCCTTCGAAATTTGAGAAAAATAGAGCAGAACAGGTTAACGAAACTGGAAAACTAATTTTAAAGCAACTACGACGTTAAAGAAAGACCTATTCCACGCGATTTATTAGCCTCTTATGCAGAGGTAACCGTGAAACCCAAGTTTTATTGCTTTATTAGTTTACGAGAAAATGTATATTACAAAAACAATGGTGATTAAAAATTCAAATCCTTGTAAAATGAGTGTCGAACTTCATTTTCAAACAGAAATTGCGTAAAATATCAGTCATTATGTTGTACATAATAGTCACTAGTTGTACAATTTTAGCTGCAACATTCTTGGAGACGTATATGTTTAAGTACAAGAATGCATTTTGCCCTACGTCTGTCCTTAAGGTATTCCTAGTGCGTCACGTACCTTTTCTAATCATTCAGTAAAGACAGAAAGTATGCCGGCGTGCAGACAACGCACCGAGTGTACACTACTGGCCATTAAAATTACTACACCACGAAGATGACGTGCTACAGACGCGAAATTTAACCGACAGGAAGAAGATGCTGTGATATGCAAATGATTAGCTTTTGAGAGCATTCAGACAAGGTTGGCGCCGGTGGCGACATCTGCAACGTGCTGACACGAGGAAAGTTTCCAACCGATTTCTCATACACAAACAGCAGTTGACCGGCGTTGCCTGGTGAAACGTTGTTTTGATACCTCGTGTAAGGAAGAGAAATGCGTACCATCACGTTTCCGACTTTGATAAAGGTCGGATTGTATCCTATCACGATTGCGGTTTATCGTATTGCGACATTGCTGCTCGCGTTGGTCGAGATTAGAAAATGGTTCAAATGGCTCTGAGCACTATGGGACTTAACATCTAAGGTCATCAGTCCCCTAGAACTTAAGACTACTTTAAGCTAACTAACCTAAGGACATCACATACATCCATGCCCGAGGCAGGATTCGAACCTGCGACCGTAGCGGTCGCGCGGTTCCAAATTGTAGGGCCTAAAACCGCTCGGCCACCCTGGCCGGCTGGTCGAGATCCAATGACTATTAGCAGAATATGGAATCGGTGGGTTCAGGATGATAATACGGAACGCCGTGCTGGATCCCAACGGCCTCGTATCACTAGCAGTCGAGATGACAGGCATCTTATCCGCATGGCTGTAACGAATCGTGCAGTCACGTCTCGATCCGTGAATCAACAGACGGGGACGTTTGCAATACAACAACCATCTGCACGAACAGTTGGACGACGTTTGCAGCAGCATGGACTATCAGCTCGGAGGCCATGGCTGCGGTTACCCTTGACGCTGCATCACAGACAGGAGCGCCTGCGTTGGTGTAGTCAACGACCAACCTGGGTGCACGATTGGCAAAACGTCATTTCGGATGAATCCAGGTTCCGTTTACAGCATCATTATGGTCGCTTCCGTGTTTGGCGACATCGCGGTGAACGCACATTGGAAGCGTGTATTCGTCATCGCCATACTGGCATATCACCCGGCGTGATGGTATGGGGTGCCATTGGTTACACGTCTCGGTCACCTTTTGTTCGCACTGACGGCACTTTGAACAGTGGACGTTACATTTCAGATGTGTTACGATCCGTGGGTGTACCCTTCATTCGATCCCTGCGAAACCCTACATTTTAGCAGGATAATGCACGACCGCATGTTATAGGTCCTGTATGGGCCTTTCTGGATACCGAAAATGTTCTACTGCTGCCCTGGCCAGCACATTCTCCAGATCTCTCACCCATTGAAAACGTCTGGTCAATGGTGGCCGAACAACTGGCTCGTCACATTACGCAAGTCATTACTCTTGATGAACTGTGGTATCGTGTTGAAGCTGCATGGGCAGCTGTACCTGTACACGCCATCCAAGCTCTGTTTGACTCAATGCCCAGGCGTATCAAGGCCGTTATTACGGCCAGAGGTGGTTGTTCTGGGTACTGATTTTTCAGGATCTATGCACCCAAATTTAGTGAAAATGTAATCACATGTCAGTTCTAGTATAATATATTTGTCCAATGAATACCCGTTTGTCATCTGTATTTTTTCTTGGTGTAGCAATTTTAATGGCCTGTAGTGTAATATTATTTCACCTGTGGCGACCACGAACAATAGCTAGCAGAACCTTCCGCCTCGTGGAGGCTGTGGTCAAGGGGAGACGCGAAGGCACTCGCCATTCCGTTTTACGAGCCGCGCCGACCGTCCCGGCGTTGCGTTAGGTCAGCACAGCGGCGGCACGGCGTGCGTGGCCTCGATCTGCTGCAGCGCGCCACCTGCACTCCTGCTGAATTGCACTTAATGGACGGTGGCGCCGCGCACAATGATTACGGGCCAGTTTTTCTGGGCGGTATTTTTGCACTCGCGTTACTCAGCAATACCGGTCGGCCTTGGCCGTCACTTATGCCTTCTTACTCGAGCGCACACTTGTTGGCTGGCTTTCAGTGATTTTTATCTCAGCGGCTAATATTCTTTCTCCGTGTTTTGCATTTGTTTATGATAAAGAAAGTCCGCATTTGAGTCGTCTGCTTGTGGTAAACATTGAATTTCTACCATGCGCAGCTACGTAAAGTCCGATTACACTGATGTGACAGAAGTCTGGGATAGGAATATGCACATATACAGATGGCGGTAGTATAGCGTACAAAAGGTGTAAAAGGGCAGTGCATTGGCATCGCTGTCATTTGTACTATGAAAAGGTGTGAGACGAGTTGTTTCGTGGGGTTGTTAGTGCTAACAGACAAGCAACACTGCCTGAAATAACCGTAGAAAATGGTTCAAATGGCTCTGAGCACTATGGGACTCAACTGCTGTGGTCATAAGTCCCCTAGAACTTAGAACTACTTAAACCTAACTAACCTAAGGACAGCACACAACACCCAGCCATCACGAGGCAGAGAAAATCCCTGACCCCGCAGGGAATCGAACCCGGGAACCCGGGCGTGGGAAGCGAGAACGCTACCGCACGACCACGAGATGCGGGCGAAATAACCGTAGAAATCAATGTGGGACGTACGATGAAAGTATCCGTTAAGCCGTCGGCACACGGACCGTGCTGTCGTTGAGCGTGCCAAGTTCAACGTGCTGCTGAACGCTCAGGAACGATGCGACTTGTGCACACGGTACGTGGGCCCCAACGTTGTATACACGATCGCAACGCACTCCAGCGGCAGTTGTGGGATGTTTCTAGTTCGTAAATTACACTGTTTACTCAACAGGCTGCGTAATTTTCCCACGTTAGCTCTATCTAAACACGCATATTTCCTCCTAGTCACGTTGCTCTATATGTAATATACACAAATAAAAACTTCAATATCGATGTACTTGTTTTGAGACAAAAAGGGACGTACCATGTCCAATCAATAAGGGTTGGGTTGTTTGGGGGAGGAGACGAGACAGCAAGGTCATCGGTCTCATCGGATTAGGGAAGAATGAGGTAGGGAGTCGGCCGTGCCTTTTTAAAGGAACCATGCCGGCATTTGCCTGGAGCGATTTAGGGAAATCACGGAAAACTTAAATCAGGATGGCCGGAGGCGGGATTTTGGACTTTGCAAGATGCGAGCCATCATCAGATCCCCTATGCACTACGCTAAAGTGACAGTTAATCGAAAGGCCCTTTTATAAGATCTTGGCACTTGCTAAAAGCTTTAATCGTAGTTATGTTACTAACTGAAATTTAATTATTACAAATTGCACTAAGAACAATGTGTTTTTCGTGGATCCTCAGTGTGTCACTACCTTCAAATGATATACTCTCATAATACACAAGTTACAATAGTTCTGCCGGCCGGTGTGGCCGAGCGGTTCTAGGGGCTACAGTCTGGAGCCGCGCGACCGCTACGGTCGTAGGTTCGAATCCTGCCTCGGGCGGGGATGTGTGTGATGTCCTTAGGTTAGTTAGGTTTAAGTAGTTCTAAGTTCTAGGGGACTGATGACCTCAGACGTTAAGTGCCATAGTGCTCAGAGCCATTTGAACCATTACAATAGTTCCTTTGCCACGAATATGACGTCTCTCATTATTTTATTGCAACGAATCACACAGTTAACAACAGGTTTTTGAATGATTCTCAATTTGCTGGTGCTCAGAAACGACATATGTACGAGTAGGCTTGGAACATAATGCCGATATGGCGCCTCACAGCTCAATGCTGAAGGGAGATGGCGTGAGTGTGACGTAGGTGGCGTTGTACCATCTGATTGGTCAACGCTCGGACGCACGCTCAGGATATGTGACATTCTAGATATTGCTCTGCACGTTCGGAAAGACTCCCGAACGTGCTATCCCACGCTATGACGTCAGAAACTCGGCACGCTCAACGTGTGCCGACGGCCTTATGATGTTGTTGTTGTTGTGGTCTTCAGTCCTGAGACTGGTTTGATGCAGCTCTGCATGCTACTCTATCCTGTGCAAGCTCCTTCATCTCCCAGTACCTACTGCAACCTACATCCTTCTGAATCTGCTTAGTGTATTCATCTCTTGGTCCCCCCCTACGATTTTTACCCTCCACGCTGCCCTCCAATACTAAATTGGTGATCCCTTGATGCCTCATAACATGTCCTATCAACCGGTCCCTTCTTCTTGTCAAGTTGTGCCACAAACTCCTCTCCAATTCTATTCAATTCCAGGCAACATTGTCAAAAGCTTTCTCTAAGTCTACAAATGCTAGAAACGTAGGTTTGCCTTTCCTTAATCTTTCTTCTAAGATAAGTCGTAAGGTCAGTATTGCCTCACGTGTTCCAGTATTTCTACGGAATCCAAACTGATGTTCCCCGAGGTCGGCTTCTACTAGTTTTTCCATTCGTCTGTAAAGAATTCGTGTTAGTATTTTGCAGATGTGGCTTATTAAACTGATTGTTCGGTAATTTTCAGATCTGTCAACACCTGATTTGTTTGGGATTGGAATTATTATATTCTTCTTGAAGTCTGAGGGTATTTCGCCTGTTTCATACATCTTGCTCACCAGATGGTAGAGTTTTGTCAGGACTGGCTCTCCCAAGACCGTCAGTAGTTCCAATGGAATGTTGTCTACTCCGGGGGCCTTGTTTCGACTCAGGTCTTTCAGTGCTCTGTCAATCTCTTCACGCAGTATCGTATCTCCCATTTCATCTTCATCTACATCCTCTTCCATTTCCATAATATTGTCCTCAAGTGCATCGCCCTTGTATAGACCCTCTATATACTCCTTCCACCTTTCTGCTTTCCCTTCTTTGCTTAGAACTGGGTTTCCATCTGAGCTCTTGATATTCATGCAAGTGGTTCTCTTATCTCCAAAAGTCTCTTTAATTTTCCTGTAGGCAGTATCTATCTTACCCCTAGTGAGATAAGCCTCTACATCCTTACATTTGTCCTCTAGCCATCCCTGCTTAGCCTTTCGCACTTCCTGTCGATCTCATTTTTGAGACGTTTGTATTCCTTTTTGCCTGCTTCATTTACTGCATTTTTATATTTTCTCCTTTCATCAATTAAATTCAATATTTCTTCTGTTACCCAAGGATTTCTACTAGCCCTCGTCTTTTTACCTACTTGATCCTCTGCTGCCTTCACTACTTCATCCCTCAAAGCTACCAATTCTTCTTCAACTGTATTTCTTTCCCCCATTCCTGTCAATTGTTCCCTAATGCTCTCCCTGAAACTCTGTACAACCTCTGGTTCTTTAAGTTTATCCAGGTCCCATCTCCTTAAGTTCCCACCTTTAGGATAGCGAGGCGAAATACAGCATTAAGGGGTTATAGTGGCATACGTCCCACGTGAGAGACTTTGCTAAGAGCACCCCTTGTCCTGACCATGTCCTGTTGGATCCTAGACGACTGAAAAACTGGGGCCTGATCAGATGAGTCCAGATTTCAGTTGGTAAGAGCTGACAGTAGGGTCAGAGTGTGGCGCAGACCCCACGTAGCCGTGGACCAAAGTTGTCAGCAAGGCACTCTGCAAGCTGTTGCTGGGACCATAATGGCACGGGCCGTATTTATATAGAGTGGTCTGGGTCCTCTGGTCCAACTGAACGAATCGTTAACTGCAAATGTTCGGCTACTTGGAAACTATTTGCTGCCATTCGTGGACTTCGCGATCTCAAACAAGTCACCGGGCCACAGTTTCTCACGATTGGTTTGAAGAACATTATGAACAATTCGAGAGAATGATTTGACCACCCACGTCACCCGACATGAATCCCATCGAACATTTATCTAACGTAATCGAGAGGTCAGTTAGCGCAAAAAATCCTGCGTCGGCAACAATTTCGCAATTATGGACGGCTGTAGAAGGAACATGGCTCAGTATTTCTCCAGCATACTTCCAACGAATTGTTGAATCCGTCCCACATCGAGATGCTGGTCTAAGCCAGGCAAAAAGAGGTCAGACACGACATTGGGACGTATCTCATGACTTTTGCCGCCTCAATGTATGTGAAACTTTGCGCCCGAAACAACAAACAGGAAACGCTTTCTAATAGTCATAGACACACATGCTTATTTAATGTAGGTACAACACAAATGAATTTTGCATAGCTAATTACTCTAATGCTGTTCTTGTTGTAGTCTTCAGTCCTGAGTCTCGTTTGATGCAGCTCTCCATGCTACTCTATCCTGTGCAAGCTTCTTCAACTCCCAGTACCTACTGCAACCCACATCCTTCTGAATCTGCTTAGTGTATTCATCTCTTGGTCTCCCTCTACGATTTTTACCCTCCACGCTGCCCTCCAATACTAAATTGTTGATATCTTGATGCCTCAGAACATGTACTACCAACCGATCCCTTCTTCTAGTCAAGTTGTGCCACAAACTCCTCTTCTCCCCAATCCTATTCAATACTTCCTCATTAGTTATGTGATCTACCCATCTAATCTTCAGCATTCTTCTGTAATTCTAATACTAAACAATAAATAATTATTAACAAGAACTGCCCAAAAATTACAAAGTCGTTTGCTTTTGGCTTATAGCCCCAGGAAGTTCGATTGAGAATGTTCCCTCTTATTTGTACTCATCGAATATACTGGAAAGAATTATTAAACCAATACTTTCTTGAACCTGTAAGATCAGAACGCTACCTCAAAGCATAATCTCAGCCGAATATTGCAATTAGAGAGCTCCTCGCTATCATATTTTCACTATATGCCTCGCGAATATACCAGTTCAGTAGACACACATTGCATTCAGAAAGCAACATTACTTCAAAACAGCAACCCGCAAATTGCCATTCCCCACCTTAGACTTAACTCGATGGAAAGAAACAGATTCTCTATTACTGATACTTTTCAATACCAGAGAACGAAAATTGCTACTCACCTTATAGCGGAGATGCTCAGTCGCTATAGGTACAATAAAAAGATTCACACAATTAAAGCTTTCGGCCATTGAGGCACTTCTCAGCAGTAGACACACACACACACACACACACACACACACACACACACACACACACACACACACATAAACGCAACTTGCACACACATCTGCAGTCTCATAGAGTGGTCTCAGCTCTGTGTGTGTGTGTGTGTGTGTGTGTGTGTGTGTGTGTGTGTGTGTGTGTCTACTGCTGACAAAGTCCTCAATGGCCGAAAGCTTTAACTGTGTGAATCTTTTTATTGTGGCTATCGCGACTCAGCGTCTCCGCTATATGGTGAATAGCAACTTTCCTTCTCTGGTATTGTTACATTCCATCCTGGATTTTCCATTGTTTGATTTAATAGTTTGCAATTGTAGATGTAATTAAGTTAAGCAATCATTCGAGCCATATTTGGGCATTAATGTGACAAAGCCAGCGGCAACAAGTGTGCACAATATGGCAGCATGGTAGCATGTCGCTGTATTAAATGAATATATGAAATCACTTGGCATGGACGAAATAACGCCGAGAAAAATATCACTCCGTCCGTGGTAGCAATATGTCAGGATAGCCACGCGGGTCATCTCATATTCTGTTAATGACGGAGATAAGGGATCACGTGTTTGGATGAACTTGGACACAGCCACTGTTGGTATATTTATCGGAAGGACAGGCATATTGTAGCATGCTTGCAGTACAGAGTCAAAATTTGAATATTACACACTTCCTCCAGCCCAGGCAAATTGAGTAAACGGGTTGGTTCTCTGCATTAGGTGTGGTCACGGGTGGATCTTAGGCGGTCTGTGAAAGCACCATTTTTTCATGAGCTGATCCTGAAAAAGCCCCAGAAAGCAATGATTTTTAGGGACTAAAAATACCAAGTATGGGGATGGCTACGTCTATAATTTCCGTTCGTGGCAAATCGTCGAAATTTTTGCCATATGTTCTTAAGATGATTTACTATGGGTAGTTCGAAACATTTTTCGATATCAATATCCTTTACTGCGATCCAGGGGTTAAAATTTAATAAGATTTTAAGCCGTTATTGCACCTAATCATAAAAAATAGCTCAAATTTTAACTCTACATTCGTTAGACATTCATCTAGAAGATTTTCCCATGTTAGAAAATATGTGCCCATTACCAAGATATACCAGAAAAACTAGGGATTTTTGGATACGTAAAACACTAAGTTTGTGGATGGCCTATAATTTTTATTCATGGCAGATCGTCGAATTTTTTATTATATGTTCTTAAGTTGATGTTCTTGGGCACCTTGAAACACTTTTCGATATCATTATCCGTTACGAGATGAAGAGGTTCATAGTTACCGTACTGTGGCACGTAATATATGCACATATTATACGGTATGAGGCGTAAGTGTAGTTTTTACTGACGTAGTGAACACGTGGAAAGGTTCTAGGGTCATCGAAAGCATTCTGAGGTCAGCGAACTATTTTTTTCACCAATAAAGCTTTATGGCGCGCTGTCTCTGTATGATGGGCACTTCACACATATACAAATATTGCTAAAGTGGTACTGCAGTAACGAAAAATGGTCTAAAAGGTGTCATAACATGCCTGAAAAGAACTCAAAATTTAGTGTTAACCTTATATAATGCATACATATTTTTTGTTTATATGTGTCAAAATATATGAATGTGTCATATAAATCAACTGCCATGGCACTACTGAGCTGTAGAATTAGCTTTATGTAAGCAGCCCTCAGGAACCAGTGGAAACATTTTCGCATTGGAGCACAAAAAAGCTTAATGTTCATTTTTAAAAGATTCTGTCAGTGAAGTAGGGAACCAGGTGCCGCAGTCCTAATTCTGCCTTCCTCATCAAAAATTTCGGCATGCGAACATATTCGTCATTTTTTGTGCTGAATGAGAGAAGAAAATTTCGGTACGAGAGAGGAGAAAGTGCCATTGGAAGAGAAAGAGACAGTGATGGTGGAAGAAAGAAAGTTGCAGTTAGAAAGGAAGACAGATGGAAACAAACAGAGAGCAGTCACTGACGGTCAGTGAGAGAAAGTGGCAGTGTAATTGAGAAAGAGGTACTTGTAGGTGAGATAGAAGCAGTGGAAGAAAACCAAGAGGAGATACTAGTGGTCAGTGTGAGGAAGTGGCACTAAAATTGAAAAAGATATAGGTGAGATAGAAGCAGTGCAGGAAAAGAGAGAGGAAATATTGATGGCCAGTGAGGAACAGTGGCGGAAAAGAGCAAAAGACATGGATGGAGGTTGAATTAATGGGAGTGAAAGAGAGACGAGGGAGTGGATACAAAAAAATACAAGTGAGTGGAGAATGTACATAGGCTTGGGCGATGTGGACCCTCCTAAACTGGCAAACTTTAACACGTTGGTATAGGGGAGGCAAATTTTGGATGGAAATTTTAAACATGTCGGTATAGCGGAAAAATAAGTTGGACACCTAAGGAGAAAAAATATGCTGCTCTGCTCAGAATTTTTGAGCTGCCGAGGTATAGTGGAGATAGTGGCAGTGGCAAAGAGATAGACAAATGAAGAACGGAGACAGTGGCAGGGGGATATGCTGTAAATCACTGTGGGGGAGGGGGGGGGTGAAGGAGGCAGTGAGAGAGAGAGGCACGTTGTATAGGCAGTGAGAGGGAGGCTTAACTACAAAGGAAGACTGGATAAAGGGATTTAGAATGTTCTCTGCCAAATGAGGGCGAACGTGTTCGCATGATAAAATCGTTGGTGAGAAGGCAGAGTAAGGATTGAAGCAGGTTTTAAAAAGGAACCATGCTTGACCATTTTCGTACAGCTTGTATCACTTGACCACGCTATAGCCATATGTTTAGCACTGTTGGTTTTACTTCTGAGACGCAATAAATTGTAATAAGTTATACAGAAAGTCAAAAAACCTCTAACCTATAACAGATCGCTAGTGCTTTTTCTGAATCATTTTCGTTTCACCATGTTGTTGTTCGCTACCTCTACACTCCTCGCCAAATTCAGTCAGTTAGTAAGCGTTCCCTGACATCCGGTACGAGAAGCTGAAACATGGCTGTACTTTCGCGCTTTTTGTTTCATATTACGTACTACACGCAAGTCACTTTGTTTCTCAGAGATTTTCAGGGACTGACAAATTCGCCTGTTGGCGGAGAGTGTCTTTGCGAAGCACAGTTTATTATATCTTAGTTCCTACGCGAACTTCGTGCTGCCAAAATTTCAATTACAAGACAGCGTTGTTAAGGTCAAAGCTTACACTTTGGTCCCTGATTCCTCGTCGAACAGACGCTTGTCTTGTGTGCTTCGAGATGGTCACGTTATACATACTACATCAAAGGATTTCGTAAAATCTCATCTTGCTCCATTTATCTGAGGTTCATTTGAGTTTCTGTGATTTACATATGTTTTAAAACTATGCGAAATCGAACTCAGTTCTAGCGTCGCGTTTTCATTCAGATTGCTGGTGGAAATTTAATGTCACTTGATGTTCATTCAGTTTCACCAGAGAACGTTGAAGTCAGCACACGCTTCTAGTTTACGTATCCATGGATACACTTGACTGATAATATCCCTGTCTCGTTCGTAAAATCACGATATTCATTTTTGTAAAATTATTTTGAAATTTCCTTGTGTGACGGTGTAAAGTTGGGTTGTTGAACATGGTAGGTGTGATGTCCTGCAGTCGCCCGCAGAGGCAATTCATTCTGTACTTCCACTTCGACAGTTATAGTGCTCTCTTTCAGTATTTTTAACGTTAATCAATCCGTTACTTTACATACTTGCTTTTGTTTATGACTCCATCCACGTCCCTAACTTGCACATACGTACACTGATCAGCGAGAACATTATGACCACCTACCTAACAGCCGCTATGTTCATCTTTGGCACGCCCCCAGCGGCGGCTCGTCGTATCGTGGGAGCAATGAGCCCTTGGTAGGTCGCTGGTGGGGGTTGGCACCATATCTGCATACACATGTCACTTAATTCCCGCGAATAACGGGACGGCGGCGATGAGTTCTGGCGCCACGTTCAGTCACATCCCAGATGTGTTTCACAGGGTACAGATCTTGCCATATGGGCGGCCAGTACAATTCAAACTCGTCACGATGTTCTTTGAATCACTCCATGTCATTTCTGGCCATGTGACATGGTGCATTATCTTGCTGAAAAACGCCACTGCCGTTGGCAAACATGATCGTGATGACGCGGTGTACGTGGTCTGTAACAAGTATACGATATTCCTTGGCCGTCATGGTGCCTTGCAGGAGCTCCAATGGACCAATGGATGCTCTTGTGAATTTCCCCAGATCGCAATTGAGCCGCCGGGGGCTTGTCTTTCTCCCGCAGTAGGGGTTTAAAGAAGCCGTTCCCCCGGAAGACGACGGCTTCGGTCCCTCCCATCCGCATGGTGAAGAATGTATCGGGATTCTTCAGATCATGCAAAGTTCTGCTACTGCGCCAACGTTCAGTACCGACAGTCAAGTGCCCGTCTCACTGGGAGTCGCCGATGCCGTGGTGTTAAGATCGGCACATGCGTTGGTCGGCGGCTGCGGAGGTCCGTCGTTAGGAGTGTTCGGTGTCTGTGTGTTCAGACACTCTCGTACTCTACCCAGCATTAACATCCGATGTTTGTTCCGCCACAGTTCGCCGCCTGTCCTGTTTTACCAGTCTGCCCAGCCTATGACGTCAGACATCTATAATAAGGAGTGACCTTCCATTCCCACGACTTCTGGACGTGTTTTCTCGGACATCTATAATAAGGAGTGACCTTCGATTCCCACGACTTCTGGACGTGTTTTCTCCGTCAAACTTAGATAAATCGCCCGCCTTTCCCAGTCTACACACGGACGCACTCTCACTGATACTGCATGCACCGGGAATGTGACTGGCAGTCATTCATCACCAGATGAGACTACAATCGCCTGGACGTTTTTATACCGATAGTAGCTCGGTGGTGATAAGGTTCTGGCTCATCAATGCCTATTTAGAACTGCTTTACGGTAACGTGTCTCATTCGCTTACATTTGACGATCCTTATGAGACACACAACTTACTTACCCAATGGTTCTACCATCATCATTTTTTATGATTTTAGCAGAATTACGGATAAGGCTACGTGTTGCAGTTCAACGACTCATAAAGCTGCAGAAACGGCGTCACCTGATTTTATTTTCACCACCACAGCAGCTAATAGATTAGTTCTTTTCATACATTATAGGTGACAAATGGCAAGCACATTTGTCCTGGACGAGAGAAGTCTGTAAGGCACGGCTTGAAACACGATGAATGGTGTCGTACAGCTTCCGTAGTCAGTATTCGAAACTAAATCCTTGCGAATCACTCTAGGGTAGTCCCTTGTTGTTTTGGGGTCAATATCATGTCAGAGCGTTCTCATAAATTTTCATGAACATTCAAAGTTAGCTAAATTTCAAGACAAACCGTGCTCAGAAATTTTTGTATACATTTAAGGTTAAATTTCCATGGGGTGGCAGGCTTTAAAAGGGCTTAGCTGACCCAAGCAACAGATGGTTGTAGCAAACACAGTACGGCAGTACGGTCATTATCCACAGCAGTATTAAGATTTTCACGTTGCTATGCTTACAGTAATACTTTCTATGCACAGTTCAGGAATGGATGAAGGAAGTGAGGAAAAGGATGTTGTACTAGAATTATTGTCCGCCACACACCGTATCATGGGTTAAGGTTAAGGAGGATATAGCTGTGGCTGTATGTATATTTTTCCCATCTGGACAGCGCCGCGTTTCTTCCTTCCTGGTGCAGGTGTCTTACAGCTGTCGTGGTGGTTTACGTCAGCGTACGACAACACATATATGGATTAGGTTGCAATGAATGAAAACGCGATTGTCGCATCTCTCGATCGCTGGTCTAAGATGGCCTCAACTTAATGAAATCATATTTACGAAATAAATGCGAGGAATGACCTGATGAGGGGAACAAAGGCAGCTAATTGGCGAATTTTAAGCGCCATCCTGCAGTCGAGCTTACGTGTTCTGTCACTTGCTAGCCGAATGGCGCAGGAAAGGACGCGCACGCTGTAATCTGAGAATGCAGTGGTTCGCTTGTAGAGATATACACTCCTGGAAATTGAAAAAAGAACACCGTGAATTCATTGTCCCAGGAAGGGGAAACTTTATTGACACATTCCTGGGGTCAGGTACATCACATGATCACACTGACAGAACCACAGGCACATAGACACAGGCAACAGAGCATGCACAATGTCGGCACTAGTACAGTGTATATCCACCTTTCGCAGCAATGCAGGCTGCTATTCTCCCATGGAGACGATCGTAGAGATGCTGGATGTAGTCCTGTGGAACGGCTTGCCATGCCATTTCCACCTGGCGCCTCAGTTGGACCAGCGTTCGTGCTGGACGTGCAGACCGCGTGAGACGACGCTTCATCCAACCCAAACATGCTCAATGGGGGACAGATCCGGAGATCTTGCTGGCCAGGGTAGTTGACTTACACCTTCTAGAGCACGTTGGGTGGCACGGGATACATGCGGACGTGCATTGTCCTGTTGGAACAGCAAGTTCCCTTGCCGGTCTAGGAATGGTAGAACGATGGGTTCGATGACGGTTTGGATGTACCGTGCACTATTCAGTGTCCCCTCGACGATCACCAGTGGTGTACGGCCAGTGTAGGAGATCGCTCCCCACACCATGATGCCGGGTGTTGGCCCTGTGTGCCTCGGTCGTATGCAGTCCTGATTGTGGCGCTCACCTGCACGGCGCCAAACACGCATACGACCATCATTGGCACCAAGGCAGAAGCGACTCTCATCGCTGAAGACGACACGTCTCCATTCGTCCCTCCATTCACGCCTGTCGCGACACCACTGGAGGCGGGCTGCACGATGTTGGGGCGTGAGCGGAAGACGGCCTAACGGTGTGCGGGACCGTAGCCCAGCTTCATGGAGACGGTTGCGAATGGTCCTCGCCGATACCCCAGGAGCAACAGTGTCCCTAATTTGCTGGGAAGTGGCGGTGCGGTCCCCTACGGCACTGCGTAGGATCCTACGGTCTTGGCGTGCATCCGTGCGTCGCTGCGGTCCGGTCCCAGGTCGACGGGCACGTGCACCTTCCGCCGACCACTGGCGACAACATCGATGTACTGTGGAGACCTCACGCCCCACGTGTTGAGCAATTCGGCGGTACGTCCACCCGGCCTCCCGCATGCCCAATATACGCCCTCGCTCAAAGTCCGTCAACTGCACATACGGTTCACGTCCACGCTGTCGCGGCATGCTACCAGTGTTAAAGACTGCGATGGAGCTCCGTATGCCACGGCAAACTGGCTGACACTGACGGCGGCGGTGCACAAATGCTGCGCAGCTAGCGCCATTCGACGGCCAACACCGCGGTTCCTGGTGTGTCCGCTGTGCCGTGCGTGTGATCATTGCTTGTACAGCCCTCTCGCCGTGTCCGGAGCAAGTATGGTGGGTCTGACACACCGGTGTCAATGTGTTCTTTTTTCCATTTCCAGGAGTGTATTTAGATTTTTGCTGTTAATGTTCGTGAATAATGAGTTGCTCTCCATGGCATTTGAATCTTTACTGATTGTAGAGATAAACGCATAGCTTTTCCCCTACATCTACACTCCGAAATCCACCTCACTGTGTGTGGCTGAGGGTACTTTGTCTTCCTCTGTTACTTTCTCCCTTCACTGTTACAGTCTCGAGTGGTGGGCGGGAAAAAAAAACGAAAACAAAAAAACAGTTGTCTGTTGATAAGTCTGCGAGTGAGCTTGAATCCCTTTAAATTTACCTTCATGGTCTTTCCGCGAGATATACGTAGATAGAGATAATAGTTTAACTAACAATTTTGAGTGTCGATGTTTCGTACTGAATTTTCTGCTTTTTCTGTGTCTCATACGCTAGTGCTTCCGATGGTGAATTAATGTTCATCTTTTGAACTGCATAGTTGGAAGTCAGAATGTTCTTATCCTGGATATATCCCAATGGTCATGCTTTAGGCTGGTCATAATTCACTTTACAGAGTAACATTCTTTACCCCTGCGAGGTTGTGATTAGGAACCGTCTTATTGAGACCACCAAGAACAAGCATATCTGGCACACGGTGATTCGCCCGCCAAATGGAAACCTACAGCGTGGCGGCCCCTTAGTCATCAGTGCCTTTCGAGAGGAGTTGACTGAGTGCCGAAAATGGGTCCCCTCCGCATTGACAACCACGATAACACAACGTCATACTGGAAAAACTGGCATAGTGTCAATGAAAAGGCGCCAGAATAAAGCACGGTTTTAGCAGTTTTATTACGAAGTACTGACAGTTTTATTCAAGACACAGCCAATTTTAGCTGTTCACCGATTCCTGGTACCGACTCTCACTGGTTATCTTCGTACTCAATTTATTTATTTATTTATTCGTGTCTCAAGCATTTACGATGTATAAAATGATGTACAATATTTACATGTCGTGTGTATATATATTTACAAGACAATTATTTACACGTTTGCCGCCCAGAAGTTAGCGACCTCTGTTGCATTTGGCGTTGCATGTAGCAGGTCTTCTGTTGTGCATGTTGCTGGACATTGGGTACGCTGAAACAGGTGGAAGGTCGCCTGCGTTGCTCCCCACTCACAGAGTGGCGGCTCCTCCAGGAAACCCCATTTAGTCAAATTGGCCTTACATTTCGTGACACCCGAGCTTAGTCTGTCGAAGGATGTCCATGTACTAAAATTCTCTGTGTAGCCGGGTGGCAGTCTTTCGCTTGGTGTAATCCATCCCACATTACTGGTAAGCCTTGCAGGCCACAGTTCGATTCGTCCTTGCTGTGGTGCCCCAACTAGAGCCGCGGTAGATCTGAGGAAACTCTTTCTGGATTTTAGTCGTGGGTTTGCTGGTTGATAGCCATATAGGAGGTGAACTTCAGAAGTTTCTGATTTTTTCTTCTCACTTTTTGCTGCTACCTCTCAGCAGATGTCGGGGGGTGCAATTCCCGCGAGGCTGTACAGTTTATCCAGAGGAGTAGGCTTCAGGCACCCGATGATGATACGATAAGTATCATTAAGAGCGACATCTACTGCTTTGGCATGGCAACAATTGAACCACACTGGGCTTGCGTATTCTCCGGCAGAGTAACTCAATGCAAGGAAAGAGGATCTCACAGTGTGGCGTGTGCTCCCCACGTTGTGCTTGTTAGCTTTCTGATGATATTGTTCCTGGCTGCCACTTTTTGCTTGGTATTTAGGCAGTGGTTCTTATATGTTACTGCACGGTCAAGGGTGACCCCTAGGTATTTGGGATACCTACAGTGTTCTAGTGATGTTTCTTCCCAGGTGAATTTGAGGGATCCAACTGCCTGCCAGTTTTTAAGATGGAAAGCGCAAGTCTGTGTTTTTCCAGGATTTGTTCTCAACTGGTTTTCCCTGTAGAAAGCTGACAGTTCTCTCAATGATTTGGAGAGATTCTCTTCAACAGTTTCAAAGCAGCGGGCTTGGGCGGTGATAGCGCAATCATCTGCGTAGACGAAGTTCTGTGTTCCTTCAGGTAGTGGTTGATCATTTGTGTAAATGTTAAACAATGATCGAACAAGCACACTTCCCTGGGGTAATCCGTTTTCTGTGATCTCCATGTGCTTCTCTTGGCCTGGAATTCAACAAAAAATCTTCTACACTCCTGGAAATGGAAAAAAGAACACAACGACACCGGTGTGTCAGACCCACCATACTTGCTCCGGACACTGCGAGAGGGCTGTACAAGCAATGATCACACCCACGGCACAGCGGACACACCAGGAACCGCGGTGTTGGCCGTCGAATGGCGCTAGCTGCGCAGCATTTGTGCACCGCCGCCGTCAGTGTCAGCCAGTTTGCCGTGGCATACGGAGCTCCATCGCAGTCTTTAACACTGGTAGCATGCCGCGACAGCGTGGACGTGAACCGTATGTGCAGTTGACGGACTTTGAGCGAGGGCGTATAGTGGGCATGCGGGAGGCCGGGTGGACGTACCGCCGAATTGCTCAACACGTGGGGCGTGAGGTCTCCACAGTACATCGATGTTGTCGCCAGTGGTCGGCGGAAGGTGCACGTGCCCGTCGACCTGGGACCGGACCGCAGCGACGCACGGATGCACGCCAAGACCGTAGGATCCTACGCAGTGCCGTAGGGGACCGCACCGCCACTTCCCAGCAAATTAGGGACACTGTTGCTCCTGGGGTATCGGCGAGGACCATTCGCAACCGTCTCCATGAAGCTGGGCTACGGTCCCGCACACCGTTAGGCCGTCTTCCGCTCACGCCCCAACATCGTGCAGCCCGCCTCCAGTGGTGTCGCGACAGGCGTGAATGGAGGGACGAATGGAGACGTGTCGTCTTCAGCGATGAGAGTCGCTTCTGCCTTGGTGCCAATGATGGTCGTATGCGCGTTTGGCGCCGTGCAGGTGAGCGCCACAATCAGGACTGCATACGACCGAGGCACACAGGGCCAACACCCGGCATCATGGTGTGGGGAGCGATCTCCTACACTGGCCGTACACCACTGGTGATCGTCGAGGGGACACTGAACAGTGCACGGTACATCCAAACCGTCATCGAACCCATCGTTCTACCATTCCTAGACCGGCAAGGGAACTTGCTGTTCCAACAGGACAATGCACGTCCGCATGTATCCCGTGCCACCCAACGTGCTCTAGAAGGTGTAAGTCAACTACCCTGGCCAGCAAGATCTCCGGATCTGTCCCCCATTGAGCATGTTTGGGACTGGATGAAGCGTCGTCTCACGCGGTCTGCACGTCCAGCACGAACGCTGGTCCAACTGAGGCGCCAGGTGGAAATGGCATGGCAAGCCGTTCCACAGGACTACATCCAGCATCTCTACGATCGTCTCCATGGGAGAATAGCAGCCTGCATTGCTGCGAAAGGTGGATATACACTGTACTAGTGCCGACATTGTGCATGCTCTGTTTCCTGTGTGTATGTGCCTGTGGTTCTGTCAGTGTGATCATGTGATGTATCTGACCCCAGGAATGTGTCAATAAAGTTTCCCCTTCCTGGGACAATGAATTCACGGTGTTCTTATTTCAATTTCCAGGAGTGTATTTTCAAGGTGATTCCTTATTAAACAAGTTAGCTGGTAGTCTCTAGTGGCATTCTACAGCTTCATAAGAAGTCTTCTATGATTAACTGTGTCACAAGCTGCTGTTAGATCTATAAATACAGCTCCTGTGATTTCCTCCGTTTCAGAACCTTCTTCTATATGTTATGTTAGTTTCAACACTTGAGATGAGCAGCTCTTTCTCCGTCTGAATCCAGCCTGCTGTGGAATGTAGATTGTCTATAGCATCTCCGTTAGTCGGTGTAGGATGCGTCTTTCAAGAAGTTTATACAGATGACATAGGAGAGATATAGGGCGGTAGCACTTACGAGTTCATATTCAATAAAAATCATGCTGTAATATCTTGTGTATCCACATGTCCCGTGTTGTCATTGTTAATCAAACGATGCTGTCTGGCAATAAAATTAGTATAAAACCTGTACTCTACACATTCGACAACCAGAAATAAAGGCCATAGAGATTTCATAGTCTCGAGAGTTGTAAAACAGAGTACACACAATGTGTGAGAAGTTGCTGTATAATGACGCGTTTAAAAGCGTGCGTCTAGTTTCCGTGCGTACGCGCTTACCCCCATACGCAAGAAGATGCATGCGTGTTGCTGCATGCTCGTTTCTCAGCAGGTACGTGTTGCGTGATTCCATTCGCACCTGTATAGGAACACGACTGCTGGTCCATTGTCCAAGATGACCCCTCTTGCTATCAGCGGCTCTAGACAGCACTGCTTTGAGAAAAAGACGAAGTAGCAGAAAGACGAGCAACTGCTGGGATAACGAATACGTTTGGTGTCGAAACGCGTGTCTGAGTGTGGTGGAAGAGAGAAACATGGCAAGTAGCATGCTGCTCCAAAACTTTAGTCGTACGCTAGCGAGTAATTTCGAAGTAATACTTCATCTTGTTTGGGCCGCTGATTGCGAAGGAAAATAGCAAATACAGAGACGTCGCATCAGTGGTTAGGTTTGCAGGCTCTGGTGAAATCCCTGGATAGCTTCATTAAGGTAAGTTGTTATACAAGTGTTGTGAGTATCGTATTGCACTGGAGAAACCAACATTTCGGTCACAGTTACCTCCTAGGTTCGTTTCTCCAGTATGGTTTTTTGGTTTATGACGCGGTACGATACTCGGAACACTTTTAGTCAACTGACTCCGTGCGTAGTGGCACACGCAATTACACATTAGGGTAAGTTAAATATCCCTGTTGCATCAAGTACTAACCCCGCACCATCTGTGTCCATCGCAGGCGATGATTTTCCGTTGTCAATGTAAATAACGAAGGCGTTTCCTGCTGAACAGCAGTCAGAATGTCCGAGATGTGTGTAAAATTACAGGCTGTGAATGGCAAGACATATAGCTGAGAGAGCGTTTAGCATTATGGAGAATTTTCAGGAAGCCAGTCAACGTTAAAACTGATACAACAGGGCTCATCGGTGTCGCATCTGTTTCCTACACGACTTGCTTCGAAGAGTTATAGCTTCATCACATCTGTTCTACACATCTTGGTATTTAGGTAGTCAAAATACAGAAGGAAATATAGTATTAGGAAAATGGGAAGTGGAACTCCTCGTGATACCAGATCTGCGGGAGGATCAATCGAGAAAATGTTATGAATAGCTTTATGCGACAACGGACATGTATCGTTGGAAGACAAATTTACGTAATCTTTTTCGTAAATAAAACTAGTTTTTACTCATATTACACTGCAGGAAATACTGCAACTAGCAACAAGTTTCTTAGATGATCTGTACTTCGAAGAAGTGTCTTTGCAGTAGCTCCAGAAGTAGGCCTACGGCATCTCTGTACGCATATCATGCTGTTTGGCACATCAGATCAGCAGCCGATATTCAAATCCATCCATCATCTGGTATATAATTTAGCTCATAAGTCATCATGGATCGGAAAAGAGTATCAAACCTCTCTCTTACAATATGGTAAGGAAGAGCTCTTCATCAGACACGTACAATGGATACAGCTTACATAAAATGTGAAACCTTTTGTAAGGTATGTAATCACAAAAACTTCGTTATACACTCCTGGAAATTGAAATAAGAACACCGTGAATTCATTGTCCCAGGAAGGGGAAACTTTATTGACACATTCCTGGGGTCAGATACATCACATGATCACACTGACAGAACCACAGGCACATAGACACAGGCAACAGAGCATGCACAATGTCGGCACTAGTACAGTGTATATCCACCTTTCGCAGCAATGCAGGCTGCTATTCTCCCATAGAGACGATCGTAGAGATGCTGGATGTAGTCCTGTGGAACGGCTTGCCATGCCATTTCCATCTGGCGCCTCAGTTGGACCAGCGTTCGTGCTGGACGTGCAGACCGCGTGAGACGACGCTTCATCCAGTCCCAAACATGCTCAATGGGGGACAGATCCGGAGATCTTGCTGGCCAGGGTAGTTGACTTACACCTTCTAGAGCACGTTGGGTGGCACGGGATACATGCGGACGTGCATTGTCCTGTTGGAACAGCAAGTTCCCTTGCCGGTCTAGGAATGGTAGAACGATGGGTTCGATGACGGTTTGGATGTACCGTGCACTATTCAGTGTCCCCTCGACGATCACCAGTGGTGTACGGCCAGTGTAGGAGATCGCTCCCCACACCATGATGCCGGGTGTTGGCCCTGTGTGCCTCGGTCGTATGCAGTCCTGATTGTGGCGCTCACCTGCACGGCGCCAAACACGCATACGACCATCATTGGCACCAAGGCAGAAGCGACTCTCATCGCTGAAGACGACACGTCTCCATTCGTCCCTCCATTCACGCCTGTCGCGACACCACTGGAGGCGGGCTGCACGATGTTGGGGCGTGAGCGGAAGACGGCCTAACGGTGTGCGGGACCGTAGCCCAGCTTCATGGAGACGGTTGCGAATGGTCCTCGCCGATACCCCAGGAGCAACAGTGTCCCTAATTTGCTGGGAAGTGGCGGTGCGGTCCCCTACGGCGCTGCGTAGGATCCTACGGTCTTGGCGTGCATCCGTGCGTCGCTGCGGTCCGGTCCCAGGTCGACGGGCACGTGCACCTTCCGCCGACCACTGGCGACAACATCGATGTACTGTGGAGACCTCACGCCCCACGTGTTGAGCAATTCGGCGGTACGTCCACCCGGCCTCCCGCATGCCCACTATACGCCCTCGCTCAAAGTCCGTCAACTGCACATACGGTTCACGTCCACGCTGTCGCGGCATGCTACCAGTGTTAAAGACTGCTATGGAGCTCCGTATGCCACGGCAAACTGGCTGACACTGACGGCGGCGGTGCACAAATGCTGCGCAGCTAGCGCCATTCGACGGCCAACACCGCGGTTCCTGGTGTGTCCGCTGTGCCGTGCGTGTTATCATTGCTTGTACAGCCCTCTCGCAGTGTCCGGAGCAAGTATGGTGGGTCTGACACACCGGTGTCAATGTGTTCTTTTTTCCATTTTCTGGAGTGTATTTTAGGGCACAAACGTAAAACCACGCAAGAAATCAACGCTACCGTCTGACTATGGGTTCGAGGCCAAAACTAGTGCCGGCCGCGGTGGTCTCGCGGTTCTAGGCGCTCAGTCCGGAACCGCGTGACTGCTACTGTCGCAGGTTCGAATCCTGCTTCGGGCATGGATGTGTGTGATGTCCTTAGGTTAGTTAGGTTTAAGTAGTTCTAAGTTCTAGGGGACTGATGACCACAGATGTTAAGTCCCATAGTGCTCAGAGCCATTTGAACCAACCAAAACTAGTACTGGGAAAATAAAAGCATATCTAAAAGTTCTGGCTGGTTACAATATTTCCTCTCATTCTGGAAACATCCCCCAGGCTGTGGTTAAGCCATCTCTCCGCAACATCCTTTCTTTCAGGAGTGCTAGTCCAGCAAGGTTTGCAGGAGAGCTTCTGTAAAGTTTAGAATGTAGGAGGCGAAGTACTGGCGGAAGTAAAGCTGTGAGGACGGGGCGTGAGTCGTGCTTGGGTAGGTCAGTTGGTAGAGCACTTGCCCGCGAAAGGCAAAGGTTCCGAGTTCGAGTCTCGGTCCGGCACACAGTTTTAATCTGCCAGAAAAGTTTCATTTCAGCGCACACTCCGCTGCAGAGTGAAAATCTCGTTCTCAAAATTATCATCTATACAATCAGTAAACAGAAATAAAGGCCACAGCGAATCCATACTCTCAGATGATTTAGAAGAAATCACACCAAATGATAGGTTACCGCATAAAGGTGGGTTTAAGCGTATACGCCTGGTTGCTGCGCGTCTGCGCTTGAGTCACACGCAAGAGGATACATGCTAGAAGGTGCACGCCTCTTTCTCAACTGGCTCGTACACGTCATTCAATTCACCCTTATATAGAAAGACGCGCGCTGATCCACTGTTCCAGATGGCCGCTTTTGCTGGCCGCGGCTGGTGGCGCAGCCAGTATTGTTTCGACAGCAAGACGAAATGGCAGAAAGAAAAACAAGTGCGGGATGAATGAACACCTTTGGAGCCGTAAAGCGTATGTGTGTGCGTGGCGGTGTTGAGAAGCGTGGCAAGCAGTATGCTGCTTAAAAATCTTACGCGTACGTCAGCGGGTGATTTTGAAGTGATACTTCATCTTGTTGGGCCATTGACATTGAAGGAAGATTGGAAACTGTTGTGTACATAGTTCCGCGTAGTCATCGCGTAACAACTTTCCCAATAGAGCGCGCCCCGCTAAGCACAACAGCGCAGGCGCAGCGCTCGTCTGTCTCCGCACTACGAGATGGCGCTGTCTTAGAGACGGACCAAATTCTGCTTCCGCCGATCCGCGTATTAATATGTAACGCAGCCAATGAGATTGCTGCTAACGTAGAATCTTTTCTCCTCACAGATCACACTCGCGCCGTGATACTTGAACGCTCGAGGTATTATAATGAGTGTACAGACCTCCGTTTAGTGAGTCTGCATTTGTCTGCCTTAGTCTGCATTAGTCTGCATTTGTCTGTACCATTCTATAGTTAAGTTTCAGTCTGCGCCTAATAAGATTACCATACTCCTGTACATAGCCATGAAGATAAATGTATAGACACTTTTGTCAAGCATTAGAGATGTATGAGAATAAGATTAATGTACCAAGACCAAAGGAACTTCAGAGTCAAGTTACGTAACGTCTATATTTTTTATTATTAAATGTGTGTGAAAATTAAGCAAGTTCTGTTTAAAGTGGGTCACCGTCAATCTGCTACTCTAAGCGTGCAAGTGGCATTTCTATCGTCTGACCTAACGGCAGAAGATAAACACGCCACGATAAGACCACGAGACATATTGCTGACACTCGCCTACTTCGTTAGAGCGACAAGTCAAATAATCTGACGGTGTGTGTACCGAAGGTCTTACAGTACGCACACCGCAGAAACACAGGCGAAGAGGGTAAGTTTGTCACGCTCTGGTGAAATCTTAGGAAACAAACATTATGTTAAAATCGAGGACGATGTTTTCCGTTATCAGCGTAAATAAGAAAGACATTTCCTGCTGAACTGAACTCAGGATCTCCGAGATTAGTGTACAGCTGAAGGCTGTCAGCGGAACGACACAGAATGCGTTTGGTATTTTGGAGAATTTTCGGAAAACCAGTAAATATGAACAGCGATACAATTGAGCTCAATTTCTCACATGTGTTTCCCTGTACAAATCCCTCCGAAGAAATCTTCATGGCGTCTGTTCTACACTCCTAGGTATTTAGAGAGTGAAAAGAGAGAAGAAGAAAGACAAAATCTTTTGAGAAAATACTATGAATAACATTACGTCTGATAACGGACGTGTAGCAGGGCATGACAAATTTGCGTATACTCAGTCGTAAACTCACTGTTATACTACATTGAGTAATTTGTGTTTTATAATGAGAATAAAACGTATGTAAGTGAAACAGTATTGCATCTATTAACACTTTCCTGTTAATCAAAGATCAAAGTTCCTGCACCTCAGTCACCGTGTTTAACATACCAATTGTAAAAATTCTGAAATACGAGGGCAGTTCAATAAGTAATGCAACACATTTTTTTTTTTTTTTTTTTTTTTTTTTGCAGTACGACGTTGGCTCTGACATCGACCAGTGGAATAGTACCGTGCAGGCATACAGGCCTTAGGATGTTGTTGTTGTTGTGGTCTTCAGTCCTGAGACTGGTTTGATGCAGCTCTCCATGCTACTCTATCCTGTGCAAGCTTCTTCATCTCCCAGTACCTACTGCAACCTACATCCTTCTGAATCTGCTTAGTGTATTCATCTCTTGGTCTCCCCCTACGATTTTTTACCCTCCACGCTGCCCTCCAATACTAAATTGGTGATCCCTTGATGCTTCAGAACATGTCCTACCAACCGATCCCTTCTTCTGGTCAAGTTGTGCCACAAACTTCTCTTCTCCCCAATCCTATTCAATACTTCCTCATTAGTTATGTGATCTACCCATCTAATCTTCAGCATTATTCTATAGCACCACATTTCGAAAGCTTCTATTCTCTTCTTGTCCAAACTATTTACCGTCCATGTTTCACTTCCATACATGGCAACACGCCATACAAATACTTTCAGAAATGACTTCCTGACACTTAAATCTATACTCGATGTTAACAAATTTCTCTTCTTCAGAAACGCTTTCCTTGCCATTGCCAGTCTACATTTTATATCCTCTCTACTTCGACCATCATCAGTTATTTTGCTCCCCAAATAGCAAAACTCCTTTACTACTTTAAGTGTCTCATTTCCTAATCTAATACCCTCAACATCACCCAACTTAATTCGACTACATTCCATTACTCTCGTTTTGTTTTTGTTGATGTTCATCTTATATCCTCCTTTCAAGACACTGTCCATTCCGTTCAACTGCTCTTCCAGGTCCTTTGCTGTCTCTGACAGAATTACAATGTCATCGGCAAACCTCAAGGTTTTTATTTCTTCTCCATGGATTTTAATACCTACTCCGAATTTTTCTTTGGTTTCCTTTACTGCTTGCTCAATATACAGATTGAATAACATTGGGGAGAGGCTAGAACCCTGTCTTACTCCCTGCCCATCCACTGCTTCCCTTTCATGTCCCTCGACTCTTATAACTGCCATCTGGTTTCTGTACAAATTGTAAATAGCCTTTCGCTCCCTGTATTTTACCCCTGCCACCTTTAGAATTTGAAAGAGAGTATTCCAGTCAACATTGTCAAAAGCTTTCTCAAAGTCTACAAATGCTAGAAACGAAGGTTTGCCTTTCCTTAATCTAGCTTCCAAGGTAAGTCGTAGGGTCAGTATTGCCTCACGTGTTCCAATATTTCTGCGGAATCCAAACTGATCTTACCCAAGGTCGGCTTCCACTAGTTTTTCAATTCGTCTCTAAGGAATTCGCGTTAATATTTTGCAGCTGTGGCTTATTAAACTGATTGATCGGTAATTTTCACATCTGTCAACACCTGCTTTCTTTGGGATTGAAATTATTATATTCTTCTTGAAGTCTGAGGGTATTTCGCCTGTCTCATACATCTTGCTCATTAGATGGTAGAGTTTTGGCAGGACTGGCTTTCCCAAGGCCGTCAGTAGTTCTAATGGAATGTTGTCTACTCCCGGGGCCTTGTTTCGACTCAGGTCTTTCAGTGCTCTGTCAAACTCTTCACGCAGTATCGTATCTCCCATTTCATCTTCATCTACATCCTCTTCCATTTCCATAATATTGTCCTCAAGTGCATCGCCCTTGTATAGACCCTCTATATACTCCTTCCACCTTTCTGCTTTCCCTTCTCTGCTTAGAACTGGGTTTCCATCTGAGCTCTCGATGTTCATACAAGTGGTTCTCTTATCTCCAAAGGTCTCTTTAATTTTCCTGTAGGCAGTATCTATCTTACCGCAAGTGAAATATTTATTATTTATTTATTTATTTATTTAACCTGATCAGATTAGGGCCATCAGGCCCTCTCTTACATCGGACCAGTGTTTCACACATGCAGCATTTCACACATCAGAGTTACATGATGACAATACTTTAAATAAGAAAATTAGATTACTCTAGTCACAATATGAATAAAGAAAAATGACTAAGACCTAATAAAGTAAGTACTGGCAGTATTTTTACGACAGGTGCTATACATACAAATTATGATAAAACTAATAATAGTAACAGTAAAAAAAAAGTTAAATAATAATGATAAACATGAGAAAAATTGGCAATAGTAATGAAGATTTGTGCAGATGTACATTAATATCTTGGTGTGTAAGGTAGATGTTTACTAGTATAGCGAGTTTTTGGGGAGGGAGACTTAAGGAGGGGGAAAACCTCTACATCCTTACATTTGTCCTCTAACCATCCCTGCTTAGCCATTTTGCACTTCCTGTCGATCTCATTTTTGAGACGTTTGTATTGCTTTTTGCCTGCTTCATTAACTGCATTTTTATATTTTCTCCTTTCATCAATTAAATTCAATATTTCTTCTGAAGGATTTCTAAGAGCCCTGGTCTTTTTACCTACTTGATCCTCTGCTGCCTTCACTACTTCATCCCTCAAAGCTACCCATTCTTCTTCTACTGTATTTCTTTCTCCCATTCCTGTCAATTGTTCCCTTATGCTCTCCCTAAAACTCTGTACAACCTCTGGTTCTTTCAGTTTATCCAGGTCCTATCTCCTTAAATTCCCACCTTTTTGCAGTTTCTTCAGTTTTAATCTACAGGTCATAACCAATAGATTGTGGTCAGAGATTACGTTGAAAAATAGTGTTGTGTAGCTAAAAGATTGGGGAATAACCTGGTGTATTTCAATGCTGAATAAAACAACCCCTGTTTCAGAAAAAAATGTGGTGCATTACTTATTGAACTGCCCTCGTACTCTGTGAACTTTAGTTATTAGAAGTGCGGAATTTAAGTGCACGGATGTGTACGGTCATATCCATGTTATACTTGGTTACGACGTTACAGGTATGGAATTGACGAACTACAGGCAAGGAAATGCGCGATAGTTCTCCACAAAATCCATGTGATTCTGATTAGACCACTCGGCCTTGGTCCTAACGCAAATCTGTGCTAAAGACCGAATCTTTCAACGAGTGACAATAAAACAAGTCAGTGAATTAATAATGTGGCGGACAGGTGGACGTTATCTCGGGTCTCCCCGACTGGAGTGGGGAGTCTCCGTCACCCGTGCACGCTGGGCCGTGCACACAGGCGCTCGCGTGACTTGGCACGGCTCCGTGCATCTTCGTGCCACGTCCGCAGTCACCTGGTGCGCACGTAAAGCTGCAGAAGTAAGTATGCGCAGCTTAGTACAGTATACAATTAGGCCGAACGGAGAGCCCAACGCGCGTGACGAGCAAGATCATGGTCGTGCCTATCTCAAACACTGAAATTCCGAGAGACGAAGTGAAAGAAAGCACCAATTCGCTTTTTGAAGGTCTAAGAGTGAAATAACAGCAAGTGTTGGTGCTCAAACGGAGAAGAGTGTACGGTCCTTGGGGAACAGGATCTCCATCAGATGGTATTTCGGGCGGTTTGGAGGAGGTGATAGGCTGGTGATGCGTGTGTGGAGCCAGTGGAGAACAGGAGATTGTATGAAACGGCTGGTGCAGAGCAGTTCAGCGAGGTTGATCGGGAGCACGGAGACCCCGAGCACCAAAGTGCGGCTGACGAGATAAGCGTGACAGCGAGAGCGCACTTCGTGTCGCTGAAGTCACCGGACCCAGTAGTCAGTGGACTGGGAGGCGGCGGACTAAGCGAATTGGTCCTAACAGCAGACCTTCAACGCCAACTGTTTCTAAAACTACATCGGAGGAGCCTCATGTTTTTGCCAGTTGTGATGGCTTAGCAAAATGTTTAGTGTACCATAAAATACTAAAGCATATCAGCAAACAAAATGATAGCACGCCTAACAAAACACTTCAACAGATCTCTGAAAAAAAAATGCCCTGTCATCTGGGTGGACATTTGTACTAATACATACGCTATGCAGGAAGAAAGATAAGATAGGCCCTAACAATTTAGGTGCCAGTGGGCTGCAAGATCCCGTCGAAGGCACCTTCAGGCAGAACTGTAAGAATTATAAATCTACATTTAGGGGAGTAGCGGAAAAGCTTCAGGGAGAGCAGAGCGTATGTAAAATAGGTCATAAACTTAAGGTGCTCCGGAAAGGCTCAAAATCATGAAAAGTTCAATTTTAACTTTTTTGCGTTTTCTGAATCTACAGACTATTACCTTTTAATAGATATATAATTTATTCAATTCCGAAGACTACAACTATTTTTAAATTTTTTTTGAAATGTGTTCTACATGGGCGTGACCCACTGTGGCGCTGTTAAACTGCTGTCAAATGGTGTTATTATTAACGTCCGTGTTCATCAGGTACATTTTAGTGACGTGAGATAAAGTATGTGTTGTGGCTAACCTGTGATGGTTCAATATATATCGCTGGTGTGATTGTCGATTGTTTCATGTTTATTTACTCTGTCGTTATCTCGATAATATTCGTAATTAATTCTGTTTCTTGAGTCTCTGTTTTGTTGAAGTATAATAATGAGTAAAAGTAAAGTTGCTGTTGCGAATTTCAATGATGGCAACGTTGTAAGGTGCAAGGTATTTAGAAATATGGGAATGAAGATAGGTTCTAACATGGTACGAGCGATGCTTGCTTTAGACAAGGAACGCCTTCGGGCTGCAGACAGGGCTGTAAAGAGTCTAGAAATACAAGCAAGAGTAAACAGGAGGAGGAACAAGAGGAAGCTGGAGGAGGAGTTTGCAGAGGATGAAGATAATCCATCCTATGGACCTGGAATGCACTAAAAAGTTAATCCAATCTTTGTCGCTCGTTTCCCAAAACTTTTATTTTCTCATACTAATTACATGTTTTCTAAGGATCTTCTAAACATATTTGTTTCAAACTTTCAGTAAATGTTACACAGTACCTTCTGCATAATTTAAC
Source organism: Schistocerca cancellata (assembly GCF_023864275.1). Taxonomy (NCBI): domain Eukaryota; kingdom Metazoa; phylum Arthropoda; class Insecta; order Orthoptera; family Acrididae; genus Schistocerca; species Schistocerca cancellata. The sequence goes on from NC_064631.1 coordinate 48,728,374, forward strand.
AAAGCCTTTTTCCAAAAAACTGTATATTTTTGAATATATAAATAAAAAATAGCAAAAAATGTTGTGAATTTTCATTACAATTGAAAAAAAATCATCTTTAATAACTGAACTAAAATTTTGTAAAATCCCTGTGTTAAGTTGTAGCCCATATTCCAATAAATAATCTGTAAAATGTTCAACTTCCTACCTCAAATACTTTGTGAGGAAAGATGTAATTTATAAGCGTTATTTTAACATTGCAAGTATAGGGCGTTCCGGAGCCCCTTAAAGCACTTCTTAGAAATTAAGAAAATCAGAAGTTTGAAATATGTGGTAAGATCTGTAAATTTCAAAATGGCTTACGATTCTGTTGACAGAAATACTTTACTTATCATTCTAACAAAATTTGGACTCGATAGCAAAACAACATAAATAATTAAACTAACTTCGTTCCGGCGTATCGGCGAGCGGCGGCACGAAGATGAAGAACGCAAGAGTAGAGAAGGCGGTGAGACGACGCCAGCCAGTAGCCACCGGGCTGGGACCGCACGGCCACAGGAGCGGCATCTACAAGAAGAGTGTGTAGGCGCCGCCCCTGCCGGCCTCGACAACATAGTATCCGGACAGTATTGGCAGTACTAGCCTGGCCCTGCAAGAGAGTACTACGACAGCCGTTATTAGTGATCCACAAACTGTGTGACAAACTTGCGTGACAAACTGTGTTTAGCAACGGACTCTGACTTCTTTGCATGTCGCCCATCGCTTGCGACACCGTTGTAAATTCAAAGTTAGGTATTGTCAGTCTTACTTTATTGTAATAAAAACTACTAACGTTATTTGCTTGAATTGTTGTATAGCTACCCGAGAAAGCAGCATCCTTTAAGCACCCTATACGAGACGCGTGCGCAGGACCCCCCAAACTTTAATCAATACAACATAAAAAGTAAAATTTCCTAGGAGACCATCAGAACATTTGGCGCCTCAAGTATTTAATGGTAATTATACAATGAAGGAGCTCTATAAATACTAAGCGTACACAACTAGAAACAAAGCCATAGAAGATGACTATAAATTGTCTAGCATATGCCGATGATATGGCACTCATTACAGACTCTCTTGAAAGCGCACAAGAACATATCACAGAACTACGACGTCAAACACGAAAAGTAGGATCAGAAATATCACTGAAAGGAACACAGTTCATGTCAAACATCAGTAACGCACATCAAAAGCCGGAAATTAATAACAACGCAATGTATAAAGTGAGCTGTTTGAAATGTCTAGGAAAATGACTACTAATCACCAAGAAAGGAAGACAGCAACGGTAATTAGAATACATGAAATGGAGAGGGCCTTTCGGGTAACAAGAAACATGTAAACTAAAAAAAAGTTATCCAGGAACACAAAACCGAAACGCTGAGAAACAGCGGTCAAGCCACAAGTATCCCGTGACATGGAAACTCTTAAACTGATTACGAAGAGAGAGAACGAAAAATTAGAAAAGAATTCGAAGTAGAGTCCTGGAATACGAGAACCTAAAAGCAGCAGTGTATCAAAATACAGATTAAGCTCTAATACAGAACTGCATCTGAAAGTTGAAAAACTATTAGACGTAATGAGGAAAAGAAGATTAAAATTCTATGGTCACACATAATGACAAAGTAACTAAACAAATCTTTGACTTTCTGAACAATTATATAACTAAAACCACATGTCTGAGAGAAGCAGGCACAGGCATAGAAAATGTGGAGGACGTCACGGGCGTAATAAGAAACGGAACACTTTTTACAAAAACTATAGAAACGATACTCTTTCAGGGCAGGAAAAACTATCAAGAAATGGAAGAAAGGAGACACAAGAAGAGAGGGAACCACATACTCGAATAATGTAATATGTATGTATCCAAAGGGAACTGAATATGAAATCAAAGGAGCAGAAACAATGTTGTTTTATCGTACCTCCTGAAAAGGGTATTTGAAATTAAAAAGAAAAAGACAAAAAAATTGCATTTGCAGCGGCATGTCGTGATACAGGCGGTATTCTACGACAGGTAGAAATACTTCGACGACGACCTCGGCGCAGAACTCTTAGATCTAGAAAGCAGCTTGGCAAAAGAAGTACGTTGCCACTTAATTTAAAAGTTGGTAATTTTTGTAATATGCAGCAACAGCATGAAATAAACGCATTTATTTTTCAATACCAATGCAATGTTAGTCTGGTTAGCTTCCTTAAGAAATACATTTTGATAAAGGATGTAGCATTATTTTCAAGATGCAGATAATCCAGGAAAGACACTGAGCGGGAGACACTACCGATGCGTGCCGGAAGGTGCATGGCAGAGGATGCTCAGAGCAGGCCGGCGGGTGGATATGACACACGTGTTCACGAAGCGTGCTTGGCTGCTATCACCGGTGTATTGTCTGTCTGGCTGCTGTCTGGCCAGATAAGAGCCTTATGAGGAGCGGAACCTGAACTCACGGCCCTCATACGCACTATTACAGGGTGTTTCAAAAATGACCGGTATATTGAAACGGCAATAAAAACTAAACGAGCAGCGATAGAAATACACCCTTTGTTGCAATATGCTTGGGACAACAGTACATTTTCAGGCAGACAAACTTTCGAAATTACAGTAGTTACAATTTTCAACAACAGATGGCGCTGCAGGTGATGTGAAAGATACAGAAGACAACGCAGTCTGTGGGTGCGCCATTCTGTACGTCGTCTTTCTGCTGTAAGCGTGTGCTGTTCACAACGTGCAAGTGCGCTGTGGACAACATGGTTTATTCCTTAGAACAGAGGATTTTTCTGGTGTTGGAATTCCAACGCCTAGAACACAGTGTTGTTGCAACAAGACGAAGTTTTCAACGGAGGTTTAATGTAACCAAAGGACCGAAAAGCGATACAATAAAGGATCTGTTTGAAAAATTTCAACGGACTGGGAACGTGACGGATGAACGTGCTGGAAAGGTAGGGCGACCGCGTACGGCAACCACAGAGGGCAACGCGCAGCTAGTGCAGCAGGTGATCCGACAGCGGCCTCGGGTTTCCGTTCGCCGTGTTGCAGCTGCGGTCCAAATGACGCCAACGTCCACGCATCGTCTCATGCGCCAGAGTTTACACCTCTATCCATACAAAATTCAAACGCGGCAACCCCTCAGCGCCGCTACCATTGCTGCACGAGAGACATTCGCTAACGATATAGTGCACAGGATTGATGACGGCGATATGCATGTGGGCAGCATTTGGTTTACTGACGAAGCTTATTTTTACCTGGACGGCTTCGTCAATAAACAGAACTGGCGCATATGGGGAACCGAAAAGCCCCATGTTGCAGTCCCATCGTCCCTGCATCCTCAAAAGGTACTGGTCTGGGCCGCCATTTCTTCCAAAGGAATCATTGGCCCATTTTTCAGATCCGAAACGATTACTGCGTCACGCTATCTGGACATTCTTCGTGAATTTGTGGCGGTACAAACTGCCTTAGACGACACTGCGAACACCTCGTGGTTTATGCAAGATGGTGCCCGGCCACATCGCATGGCCGACGTCTTTAATTTCCTGAATGAATATTTCGATGATCGTGTGATTGCTTTGGGCTATCCGAAACATACAGGAGGCGGCGCGGATTGGCCTCCCTATTCGCCAGACATGAACCCCTGTGACTTCTTTCTGTGGGGACACTTGAAAGACCAGGTGTACCGCCAGAATCCAGAAACAATTGAACAGCTGAAGCAGTACATCTCATCTGCATGTGAAGCCATTCCGCCAGACACGTTGTCAAAGGTTTCGGGTAATTTCATTCAGAGACTACGCCATATTATTGCTACGCATGGTGGATATGTGGAAAATATCGTACTATAGAGTTTCCCAGACCGCAGCGCCATCTGTTGTTGAAAATTGTAACTACTGTAATTTCGAAAGTTTGTCTGCCTGAAAATGTACTGTTGTCCCAAGCATATTGCAACAAACGGTGTATTTCTATCGCTGCTCGTTTAGTTTTTATTGCCGTTTCAAATATACCGGTCATTTTTGAAACACCCTGTATATACACTGTCTTATCAAAAGTGTCCAGAAAACTCTATGTAATGCGGAATTGACCACGAGGCTACACGAGAGGCGGACACGCCAGTATAAAAGAAGGCAGGCAGAATTGGGTTGCCAGTAGAGAAACACTAACAGCAGAATGGGTCGACCACGAGAACATAGTGACTTCGAAACTGGAATAGGCATTGGATGTCAGTTGGGTACAAATGCATCAGGGACATTCCAATCCTTTTAAACCTGCTCAAGATCTTTGTTAGTGGCGTGATCGTCAAGTGTGAACGTGAGAGCACTACCACAGCTAAACAAAGACGAATTAATCATGTCGAGCATTGCGGTGGTTGTTTGTAGAAAACCGCATGAAATAAGCGGAAGGAACAGCTCGTGAGTTCTAAAGTACTACCGGCAATCATACTGTATCAGTGATAGCAGTGTGGAGCTAAAAAGATAGAGTACAATGGTCGATCACCTTCTCATAAGCTACGCATTCCTGTACGCAATGCTAAGCAACGCTCGAGGATGTGCAAATTGTTGTGTCTAGACAAGACAGCCTACACACAATGAGAGGGAGCCGAAAGGCACGCGCTTAAACTCACGCAGGCTGGCGTGAGGTCTGAAACAGGATACGTAATGAATACTATAAAGAAAAATACGTAGCTTCTGGAATACTTAACTTTAATCCACATTTGTAGAACATCGCTCTTGATGATACATTAATAGAATCTCAATATCTATACTGGTAATGGCGCCTTGCTAGGTCGTAGCAAAGGTAGCTGAAGGCTATGCTAACTATCGTCTCGGCAAATGAGAGCGTAATTCTCAGTGAACCACGGCTAGCAACGTCGGCTGTACAACTGGGGCGAGTGCTAGTCAGTGTCTCTAGACCTGCCGTGTGGCGGCGCTCGGTCGGCAATCACTGACAGTGGCGACACGCGGGTCCGTCGTATACTAGCGGACCGCGGCCGATTTAAATGCTACCACCTAGCAAGTGTGGTGTCTGGCGGTGACACCACACAAACAGTGACGCTACTGGACAGTAGATGAATGTGGACGAGTGATACGGAATCATGAGTCACGCCACATTCTGTGGCAGTCCAATAATGATGAAGTTTGGTTTGTGGGTCCCTCAACTGCGCGGTCATCAGCACCCGTAGAATGTCCCCAGTTTTACGCACTCCAGTTTAGCCACTATCGCTAATGATGATGATAAAACAAACACCCAATCCCTGGGCAGAGAAAATCCCCAACCAAGCCGGGAATCGAAACAGGACCCCGTGATCCAGAGGCAGCAACGCTAGCCGCTAGACCTGTGGCAGTGCGATGGAACGTTTCGGATTTGTTGAATGCCTCGGGAACGTTACCTGCCGTGATGTGTAATGCCAGCAGTGACGTACAGAGAGGTGATATTACGATATGGAGGTGTTTCTCGAGGTTACGGTATGGTTCCCCTACTGCCAATAAGAAAACGCTAAATGTGGAACGCTGTTAACAAATTTTAGAGCGTTGTGTACTGCACACGGTGGAGAAATAGTTTCGAGACAATGAGTGTTTCAGAATGACAATGCATCCTGTCGTAAAGCAGCATTGTTGATGTAATGGCATATGAACAATAACAGTTCTTAAACAGGCAGGTCTGGCCCAGATGGGTTAGAAGGTCGACTTACTTAACAGAAAAAGATGAGTTTCGAATCACGAAGTAAAAGCTGTTAAATAAATGTTAAATGATCAACCAGCGAAAGCATATACGAAGAGTTCATAAGAGGGACGTGAAATTCGAATGTTATTGTTTATTTGTTTCTATGTGTACGTATCCGCCAGGAACGTTCGTGATTTAAAGTCTTTTGTTAGATGCAGCAAAGAATTCCCCATAACATCAATATATTAATAAGGGTGTTTGAAAAAGACCTCCGTTGTTTTAAGTAAAATTTAATGGGGAAATTAATGAAAAATTAAATCAATGAGTATACATCATGAAAGAGAATTTCTTCAAGTTTTGTTTAATGTTAGTAGACGCCAACGTAGGATCCATTTGTTGCCCTGCACACGTCGAGACGATATTCCAGCACTTATCACCACTAATTCACCAACATTTCAGGTGTAAGTGTCCCAACCTCCGCAACGATTCTTTCCCGTAGATGATTGATGTCTCTGATCTTTTCACTGTACACAATATTTTTTATGTGGCCCCAAAAGAAAAGGTCCAGTGGCTTTGTGGTGGCCAAGTTCCTTCTCTAAATCCTCGCACCAACGAAAAAAGGCTGACATCGAAATAAGTGTCCAAGGAATAGAAAAGCAACTGGAATCACTCAACAGAGGAACGTCCACTGGACCTGACGGGATACCAATTCGATTCTACACAGAGTACGCGAAAGAACTTGCCCCCCTTCTAACAGCCGTGTACCGCAAGTCTCTAGAGGAACAGAAGATTCCAAATGATTGGAAAAGAGCACAGGTAGTCCCAGTCTTCAAGAAGGGTCGTCGAGCAGATGCGCAAAACTATAGACCTATATCTCTGATGTCGATCTGTTGTAGAATTTTAGAACATGTGTTTTGCTCGAGTATCATGTCGTTTTTGGAAACTCAGAATCTACTATGTAGGAATCAACATGGATTCCGGAAACAGCGATCGTGTGAAACTCAACTCGCTTTATTTGTTCATGAGACCCAGAAAATATTAGATACAGGCTCCCAGGTAGATGCTATTTTTCTTGACTTCCGGAAGGCGTTCGATACAGTTCCGCACTGTCGCCTGATAAACAAAGTAAGAGCCTACGGAATATCAGACCAGCTGTGTGGCTGGATTGAAGAGTTTTTAGCAAACAGAACACAGCATGTTGTTATCAACGGAGAGACGTCTACAGACGTTAAAGTAACCTCTGGCGTGCCACAGGGGAGTGTTATGGGACCATTGCTTTCCACAATATATATAAATGACCTAGTAGATAGTGTCGGAAGTTCCATGCGGCTTTTCGCGGATGATGCTGTAGTATACAGAGAAGTTGCAGCATTAGAAGATTGTAGCGAAATGCAGGAAGATCTGCAGCGGATAGGCACTTGGTGCAGGGAGTGGCAACTGACCCTTAACATAGACAAATGTAATGTATTGCGAATACATAGAAAGAAGGATCCTTTTTTGTATGATTATATGATAGCGGAACAAACACTGGTAGCAGTTACTTCTGTAAAATATCTGGGAGTATGCGTGCGGAACGATTTGAAGTGGAATGATCATATAAAATTAATTGTTGGTAAGACGGGTACCAGGTTGAGATTCATTGGGAGAGTCCTTAGAAAATGTAGTCCATCAACAAAGGAGGTGGCTTACAAAACACTCGTTCGACCTATACTTGAGTATTGCTCATCAGTGTGGGATCCGTACCAGATCGGGTTGACGGAGGAGATAGAGAAGATCCAAAGAAGAGCGGCGCGTTTCGTCACAGGGTTATTTGGTAACCGTGATAGCGTTACGGAGATGTTTAACAAACTCAAGTGGCAGACTCTGCAAGAGAGGCGCTCTGCATCGCGGTGTAGCTTGCTCGCCAGGTTTCGAGAGGGTGCGTTTCTGGATGAGGTATCGAATATATTGCTTCCCCCTACTTATACCTCCCGAGGAGATCACGAATGTAAAATTAGAGAGATTAGAGCGCGCACAGAGGCTTTCAGACAGTCGTTCTTCCCGCGAACCATACGCGACTGGAACAGGAAAGGGAGATAATGACAGTGGCACGTAAAGTGCCCTCCGCCACACACCGTTGGGTGGCTTGCGGAGTATAAATGTAGATGTAGATGTAGCTATTGGGCCAGCCCTGCCTATCCATCTTCCTGGAAAGCGAGCGGCAAGAGTCGCACGCACATGGTTACTTAATGAGGTGGGGTACCACCTTGTAGGAAAAACAAAATCCGCTTTTCCGCCTCAATATCGTCCATCCCTGCCTATCCATCTTCCTGGAAAGCGAGCGGCAAGAGTCGCACGCACATGGTTACTTAATGAGGTGGGGTACCACCTTGTAGGAAAAACAAAATCCGCTTTTCCGCCTCAATATCGTCCATTTGGGGAAAGACATACTCTGTCAGCATGTCATAGTAAATGTCCCACTTTATTGTGAACCAGGAACAAGTTCTTCCATCAAACCACAACAGACATTAACTTGGCGAGAGTCACGTTCATGCTGAATAACTTCATGTGGATGCTCGACCCCAAAAATTCTGCAGCTATGACGATTAACTATTCCACTGACATGAAAAGTAGCCTTATCAGAAAAGAGAATCTTTTTTAAAAATTGACATCACCATCAATTCTGTGCAGAAAGTCAACAGCAAACTTATACCTTCCGATTTTATCGGTAGGTTTTGCGTTACAGTTGCAATTTGTAGGCGCGCAGCTTAAGTGTTATACGTAGAACATCACCCACAGTATATCTAGGCACTCCTAATTGTAGACTACGTCTGGCCAATGACTTCTTCGGGCTCTGAACACACGAAACACGGATCTGTTCAACAACATCTTCAGAAGTTCTCGGTCTACCTGGTGATCTTGCTTTTAAAACTCTGCCCTTTCCTTAAAAGATTTTAGCCAGTGACGGATAGTTTTTGCTGTAGGTGGTTCACCACCGTACTGACATCTAAAATAACTGACTCAGTTTTCTCAAGCCAAAAACACCCTGCGCTTTCTGTTGGGGATTTCACATTGTTGCTGAGTTGCTCTGCACTGCACTGCACTCAGACCTGGACTGAACTGAGGGAACAAGGGAATAAAACAGCACTGGTGCTGTCTCAAGGTCAAGCAGACCTGCCAACTGCAGGGGAGCCAAACTTGGAGAATTGATGAATCAAACACCACAAACTAGAATAGTGTATGTCACTTTGTACAGATTCTAGGACACATTAAAACTAGGTAGTTCTTTTTCAAACACGCTGTATAATTGCGTACAGCTCATGCAGTGTGCACACTGCTGCGTTGACTTCATATATTCAGAATGAATATTCACTCTGTAGAGGAATTTGGGCTGATTTGAAACTTCCTGGCAGATTAGGAATCAAACGTGGGACCGTTGCCTTTCTCGGCTGAGTGATCTACCGACTGAGGTACTCAACCACGACCCACGACCAGCCCTCATTGTTTCTCAGCACACACACCGCTGCAAAGTGAAAACTGATTCTGGAATCAATACCCTAGCTTGTGGCTAAGCTATTTCTTCGCAATACTATATCTTCCAAGACTGCTAGTGAAGCGAGTTATGCAGGAGAACGTCTTGTACTCCAGAAGGTGGAAGAGAGGATGCAAGGCTGCGAGGGGGGGGGGGGGGGCAATGAATCACTCCTGTACCACTCAGTGGGCAACGCATTGCCCATCAGAGGCAAAGGTTTCAGTTTCGAATCCCACCCTGGGCCACAGTTACATGTGAGAGAGGACCTGAAAACACTGAAGTTGCCAGGTGAAATAAAAGGAAAAATGAATAATACAATCAGCGTCGGTCTCCAGAGCCGATGTTCTGCTGTGGTGCCTTGCCTGAAAATCAGGCAGAGCTTCCATGTAAAGTTATTGACAAAATGAAAACAAAGTATCACATTCCACTATAAACGGGTGCTGGCGACCGAGCTCCCGCATTTCCGAACAGAAAATGTACCACGACTCTGCTACTACACCTAACAAGTCTACGCTGTGGTTGCCTGCAAATAACTGTCAGCCGTGCCGACTCGTATTGGTAGTGCTTCTCCACAGTTATGTACTCGTTGCGCAACAACGAGTTCGGGAGCGTCTGCGGAGAGGGCGTGATATGTCCACCTGCGAGGCTTGAAAGCTTGCCGCACTGGCTGGAGACGTTCTGTTTTAGAGCTCGGACTGGAGTCGATGGGAGAACGCAACGCTGGCCGATCACAGCGCAGAAGAAGTGGACGTACTGGATAGTGGCTACTGGGCTGTAACACGCAGTGGCCTAGGTGCTCGATCGGTCGGATGCAGTATTGAAAAGAGTGGTGCACTGGAAGTGGAAGCGTACGGGGCAAGTTGCCAAGGCTCTTCCATCCTTAAGAGAAAACTAGAGTCTTCTTTTAAGCTAGAGATTATCCTTTTGCTGACGCATTCAATTTGAACTGTTTCTTTTTATTAGTGTAACTTTTATACAGGGTGATTCACGAAGATATGCAAATATTTTAATATGTTATTCTGCAAGTAAAACTAAAGGAAAAAGCTCATATGAACGTAGGTCGGCAAATGTTTAGTTGCGGAGTTACGCCTAATAAAAGATTTTTCCTGATATTTAGTAACTTCTTCAAGGGGCTCCGGAACGCCCTATACTTGCAATGTTAAAATAACGCTTATAAATTACATCTTTCCTCACAAAGTATTTGAGGTAGGAAGTTGAACTTTTTACAGATTAATTATTGGAATATGGGCTACAACTTAACACAGGGATTTTACAAAATTTTATTTCAGTTATTAAAGATGATTTTTTCAATTGTAATGAAAATTCACAAAATTTTTTTGCAATTTTTTATTTATATATTCAGAAATATACAGTTTTTTGGAAAAAGGCTGTGTTAAATTATGCAGAAGGTACTGTGTAACATTTACTGAAAGTTTGAAACAAATATGTTTGGAAGATCCTTAGAAAACATGTAATTAGTATGAGAAAATAAAAGTTTTGGGAATCGAGCAACAAAGATTGGATTAACTTTTTAGTGCATTCCAGGTCCATAGGATGGATTATCTTCATCCTCTGCAAACTCCTCCTCCAGCTTCCTCTTGTTCCTCCTCCTGTTTACTCTTGCTTGTATTTCTAGACTCTTTACAGCCCTGTCTGCAGCCCGAAGGCGTTCCTTGTCTAAAGCAAGCATCGCTCGTACCATGTTAGAACCTATCTTCATTCCCATATTTCTAAATACATTGCACCTTACAATGTTGCCATCATTGAAAGTCGCAACAGCAACTTTACTTTTGCTCATTATTATACTTCAACAAAACAGAGACTCAAGAAACAGAATTAATTACGAATATTTTTTTTAGATAACGACAGAGTAAATAAACATGAAACAATCGGCAATCACACCAGCGATATATATTGAACCATCCAGGTTAGCCACAACACATACTTTATCTCACATCACTAAAATGTACCTGATGAACACGGACGTTAATAATAACACCATTTTACAGCAGTTTAACAGCGCCACAGTGGGTCACGCCCATGTAGAACCCATTTCAAAAAAAAAAAAAAAAAATTAAAAATAGTTGTAGTCTTCGGAATTGAATAGATTATATATCTATTAATAGGTAATAGTCTGCAGATTCAGAAAACGCAAAAAATAAAAATTGAACTTTTCATGATTTTGAGCCTTTCCGGAGCCCCTTAATATGAAACCATCGCAAAACTGTATGAGGTTAAAGTAAAGCACGATTTCCATTTATTTTGTTGTTATTGGTCTGGTGAATCTAATAAAACATATCAAAGACGTGTATCTGCATTAGTTTTTCAGAACATCCAGAGAAGCAGAGACGTAATTACGTAAAATTTTTAATTTATTAACTAATTGGCCCAATTTGTTTTTTAAATTCCAGACAATTGCACACAGTTTTCAGCAGAAGTTGTGGAGAATTTAATTTCGGAAAAACGATAGTAGTATCGTTAACTGAAACTGAAAGTGTCAAATAATCTGCTTTTATTTATACCATAGCACACGTGAATTCACGTTAAACTGGAGAAAACAGTGCTCAGTGTTAAAGAAATCGTACAGTGTACATACAACTTCACAGTACATTCACAACAAACGTTCAAAAATGTCTCCACCGAGTTCAATGCATTTATCTGTACGTGTATGATCAAATTTTGTTGCTTGTTTCCGTTTCACAGGATTGTTCTTAATTTAGTCTACTGCATTCATAATGCGAGCAAGTAATGCCTTACGTGTATTGTCTTTGTCCTCATAAAATATGTCTCTCAACCATGCCCATACTCGAAAATCTATTGGTGTTAAATCGGGCGATCTGGGTGGCCACAGAAATCCATTTTTGGGGAAAATGTTAATTTAAATGTATAGTAACGGTGTTGGTGAAATGTGAAAGCGCGCCTTCATGTTGAAAATAACATTTGCGATACCGTAGCAAGTAGAACATCTTCGAGCAAGAGGGGCATTTCTTCTTGAAGGAATTGCAAGTACGTATCGTGCTGGGAAAATGAATGGTCCAATAAAGCGTGTGTTGATTATACCACACTACACATCTAAGGTAAATCGCTGCTGGAAATGGCGTTGCTCCAGACCATACGTGCTTGTCATGTAAATTGTTTATACCATCTCGAGCAAACCGTGCGTCATCAGTAAATAAAATGTATTTGTGTAACTGCCGATTAGTATTTAACCAGTTGTACAACTCCAAGCGAAGGGTAGGATCTCCCGGATGTAAGTGATGCACTTTTTGTTTATGGTAAGGATACAAATTATTGTACTGAGTAGTACACTTTGTTTAACGTGAACTGTACACCTTGGACATTGTTGTTTGAGTTATTTGTCATTTGTAGTAGACCACTATTAAGTTATGATGCTTACAGCGCCATCTATTGCTAGATTTTGTAACTATTTATTTTTCTTCTCCATACGTCTTCCCCTTCTCCGATCATATTCCGTCGCAATTTGACGTCATTCTGACCAATGGTATTATTTCTACAGCGATTTGAAAGCTAACTTTAATTATAATCACCCTGTATGTACTGCAATATTGCTGCAAAGAAGAGAAACAAAGAAAATTATTTCAAAAATTATGTAGTTATAAAACAGCGAAGGAGAAAATTAATTAGATAAATATTTCAAATTGAGCTAGGGTAAAATTGTATATTTGACTGTTGAATAAATAGTACTAGTAAATTAAAATTATTACTTACTGGTTCTAGCTTTCTTCTGCCATCCAGTTTTCACCCCTATAAAGATATCAACCATTTCTCCCTGCTGGCCTTTTTATTAAACTCTCGATTTGAATACTGAGCGGAAATCACTACGAAGTTCAGTATTGTTGATAAGGCGCCCCATGTCAAAGTCGTGTTTTCAAAACAACTCACAGTTTATAAACAGTGATAGTGAAAGGTCAGTAATGCACATTTTGTTGTCGCTGTTTCTGAACAGTGATAATGAAAATTCAGTAGTGCAGATCTTCACAGCGAAGAGAATGCAGAAACCAGAAAACATGACACACTGTGAAAGAAATCAAGCGCCATAAAAAACATAAAAGCTCAGGAAAACCACAGCACGTGGTAACAAGTAAGAAAATAAAAGCCCACTGATGGAGCAATAACTTCAACGAAATATGTGTGGGAAACAAATGGAAAGACAAAACTGTGTTTTGCTGAAGGTGGACCCCCTTAAAAACAAATGTATTGGTAAAGCAAACACGGACAGAAGAGCTTCAACTGCAAGACACAGTCACTCTGATCGCCATCTGATTTTTAAAATTAGAACGCTAGCTTGGCTAATTTCAGGCCGCCTCATTGGTTGCCCCTCTCCCACTCCCCTTCATAAAATGCACCAAGATCGCCTGGGCTAATCGCTCCAGCACTGCTGGTCTTCAGTGACTCGCTGGTTGTTGCAGCCTGGTGCTTAACCGCCCACACTTTCCGTAACGTCTGATCGTTGCTGTCGACTTGGTTATGGCGACCAGTCAACATTCCCAAACAGTCATTACTAGAGCATAAACCCATACTCTTGTGCTAAACTGTTAATCACCAGAATGCACGGTACATAAATAAATGTTAAATGTATGTTACTCAGTGTCGGGTCCGGTACATGCTTTACAGATATGGGAAGGAAAACGTCTGTTCCGAATTGGCTTCAACAGTGTGTAATGATTCTGAATACTAGGTAAATTTTGACAAAGCTTTATTTTATTTAAAATAGTACATTATAGTCTGCGGGGTTATACAGTCCCAATTTCAAGTTTCACTATAGCTCTTCTGATTTAAACTCTGCGCGCAGTTAGCGGGACTGAAGGGGAACTCTAAGATTTCTTAAAAGTGGACTAATTAGTCGCGTATGTTACATTTAGCATATATTTCATTTTTTAAGTATATGAATATCACTTTAACATGGATGACGTATGTGGATTACAATTAATCAGAGGAACTCTGCGGAAATATACACTGAGGAGCCAAAGAAACTGGTACAGCTGCCCAATATCGTGTAGCGCCCCCGCGAGCACGCAGAAGTGCCGCAACACGACGTGGAATGCACTCGACTAGTGTTTGAAGTAGTGCTGGAGGGAACTGACGCCATGAATCCTGCATGGCTGTCCATAAATTCTTAAGGGTACGAGGTGGTGGTGATCTCTTCAGAACAGCACGTTGCGAGGCATCGCAGATATAATCAACAATTTTTATGTCTGGGAAGTATGGTGGCAAGCGGATGTGTTTAAACTCAGAAGAGTGTTCCTGGAGGCACTCTGTAGCAATTATGGAGGTGTGGGATGTCGCATTGTCCTGATGGAATTGCCCAAGTCCGTCGGAATGCACAATGGACAAAGATAATGTTGTGGGTAGAGCAAATCAAAGACTGCGATTCATTGCCAGAACACTCAGAAGGTGCAACAGATCTACTAAAGAGACTGCTTGCACCAAAATTACAATCACCAGTTTTCTCCTCCGATTGCGAAATCATTCTGTTGGCACCTACCTACACGGGAGAAATGATCATGACGATAAAATAAGAGAAATCAAGGCTCGCACAGAAAAATTTAAGTGCACGATTTTTTCCCGCGCGTTGTTCGAGAGTGGAACGAACGGTAGAGGCAGCTTGAAGGTGGTTCACTGTACCCTCTGCCACACACTTAATTGTCAATAGCAAAGTAATCACGTAGATGTAGGTGTAGAAATGGGCAGGTGATCAGACAGAATGCTTAAGTACGCGTCGTCTATCAGAGTTGTATCCAGGCGTATCAGGGGTCCCGTATTACTCCGACTGCACACGTCGCACACCATTACAGACCCTCCGTCAGCTTGAACAACCCCTGCTGACATGCAGGATCCGTGGATTCATTGGTTGTTTCCATACCTGTACACGTCCATGCACTCGGTACAATTTCAAACGAGACTCGTCCGACCGGCAACATGTTTGCAGTCATCAACAGTCCAATGTCGGTGTTGAAGAACCCAGGCGAAGCGTAATGCTTTGTGTCGTGGAATCATCAAGAATACAGGAATGGGCCTTCGGTTTAGAAAGCCCATACCGATGATGTTTCGTTCTATGATTCGTACGCTCGCTCTTGTTGATGGCCCAGCACTGAAATCTCCAGCAATTTGCGGAAGGGTTGCACATCTGTCACTTTGAACGATTCTCTGCAGTCGTCGTTGATCCCTTTCTTGCATGATCTGTTTCCGGCTGCAGCGATGTCTGAGACTTGATGTTTTACCGGATTTCTGATATTGATGGCACTTTCGTGAAATGGTCGTACGGGAAAATCCCAAAATCCCCACTTCATCGCTACCTCGGAGATGATGTGTCGGATAGCTAGTGCGCCGATTATGTCACCATGTTCAGACTCACTGAAATCTTGATAACCTGCCATTGTAGCTTCAGTAACCGATCTAACGACAGCGCAAGGCACTTGGGAATTTTGGAAATTTATGGTAAGTTCCTATGGGACCAAACTGCTGAGGTCATCGGTCTCTTGGCTGACACACTACTTAATCTAACTTAAACTAATTTACGCTAAGGACAACACACACACACCCATGTGCGCGAGGGAAGACTCGAACCTCCGACGTGGGGATTCGCACGAACCGTGGCAAGGCGCCTCAGTCTACGAGGCTATCCTGCGTGGCGCAAGACACTCGTCTTGTATAGGCGTTGCCGACCGCAGCGCCGTATTCTGCCTGTTTGCATATCTCTGTATTTTAATACGCATGCCTAAACCAGTTTCTTTTGCGCCTCAGTGTATGATCCCGAAATCGACTGCTTAACATAAATATCTCCAAAATAGGACATCTAAGTGGAAGTTTCCGACGTGTATGATATGTAGGTGAATTGCTTACGTTATTGGCGTCACATTGTAGGCTATTTGAGGAAATGCCACCGAACTTTTAGATATTAAAGAATTTGTATCCCCTGGTGGCCATGGTGGTATAGCCAGCAGGCCACATCACTTGTGCCATGGGGGACATAGGCTCAGTCCCGGGGGGTGCAGTGTGTATTTTTCTACGTTCCACTCCCTCAGGAACGCCCCAGGTCCACCCAACTTGCTATCAAAATGAGTACCAGGTTCTTTCACGCATGTAAAAGGTGGCGTCGCAACGTATTCAAGGATTGCGCTCTACCCGCGGTGAAGCCCACAGTGCGACCACGTGCTTGCGTCACAGATTTTACCTTCATCTTTTACGTTTTGCTATTTCGCTTTCTTTTCACTACTTTACGCAAATGATACACACAAATATGACACTTAAATAGGAGACCGAGCGAGGTGGCGCAATGGCTAGCACACTGGATTCGCACTCGGGAGGAGGACGACGGTTCAATCCCGCGTCCGGCCATCCTGATTTAGGTTTGTTCACGCCACACTAACACCCAATGCTTCAGTGAGATGCACGGCTGAAAGTACTCCCGACGACGCCCTGGGAGGAATGGTGCGAAGCCGAACAGCGCCTGTTGAAAGGTGGCTACACTGAGTCACAGCGCCAGAGATTGCGCCAAAGATTATTATTCCGCCACCTCCACTGGTGCAGTAGTAGTTCAGAGGTTGCCTAGGGCAGTTCTTGTTGAGAGGGTGTCGAGAGCAGTACTAGTTCAGAGGATGTCGAGTGCAGTTGTTGTTCTGTTGGGTGAGAGAGTAGATGCTGTTCGGTTCGTGTATAGATGGAATATGTTGCAACGATCACAGTGTATTTTTCGTCAATATATACGGAGGTAAAAAAATTATTTCACATTTCTTTAATGACAATGCCTCTTGGTCACAGGTACAGTCAACAAAGCAGCTGGCATTTATTAGACTTGTAATTCTGGTTTCTACGTGCAATTATATTATCTCTGGTTTTTCAATTAGTGCATTGTAAATGGTGTTTAAAATACCTTCTCGTATTGAGGAAGAACCGTGCCAGATACATGTACGTTGAATCACACTTCCACACACAGAACAGTTACACTTGTGCTTTGTTGTTTCGTAGCTATTATAGTTGCAGGGGACTTAATCAATCAATTGTGTTAACGTAAATTTCTCTTCATTCTTTATTGTTATGTTATGCAGTCACATTGCGTACTAATACTACTCAGGGCCAACCGGTTACGAGACTTCGTAACCGGACACACAGCTATTAAAATTATTGCACTTTTATTAAGCCCCCATGCACTGTATAGCCATTGCGATGAAAGACTGTAACCGACTTTTGTTCTGAGATACGGGAACAAGGACGATCCACTTCATTTGCTGCAGGTACTGCAAGTGGCCCGACAAAAGAACAATGGGAGCCGAGTGTCAAACTACTCCGGCCTGTGGCGAATCGCGAAGAGCGCTCGACGCACGTACTCAAGTCCAGTGCGCAATGGGAGGGAATTGAATCAGTTAGGTGCGTGTAGGGGAGCTCGCTGGCCCTTTGTTTCGCATCGCGAGCTGCGAGAAGGCCCTCTCAGCTGGTCTGGCTCGCAGCGAACACAAAGAGTCCGTCGCCTACATCCAGCCCTGTGCATTTAGCAGGCGTAACACGGTTAGCGGCATCTATCTCCACTCCTGTAGACTCTTCTTAGAAACACCTTAGCAATTCAAAGTGCTTAGAAAAAGTTTGGTAAATGGTATTTAAATGGCAAGCTGTGTTATCAAAACACGTCAAGGTGCGCCGCTTTCCATCGAACGCACTAAGGTGATTAGAGGTTTTTTACACAGGACAGTCGAATGTACGAGGATCACTCCAAAAGAAACGCATAACATTTATTTTAAAATCCATCTTTTATTCTACAGGTTTGAAAGTTTTACAGTGTGTAGATACATCCTTTAGGAACAATATTTTCATTTCTCCACATAATTTCCATCCGTCTCAACTGCCTTACGCCATCTTGGAACCAGCGCCAGTATGCCCGCACGGTAAAATTTTGGACCAACTGTTTGGCAGCGTGCACAAGGTAGTCATCATCTTCAAGCCTTGTTCCACGAAGAGAGTCTTTCAGTTTCCCAAAGAGATGATAGTCACATGGAGCCAGGTTTTGTAATCGCTTCCATGGTTTTTTGACTGACATGTGGCCGTGCATTGTCGTGCAACGGCGAAACATCCTGCTTTTGCCGATGTGGTCGAACACGACTCAGTCGAGCTTGAAGTTTCTTCAGTGTCGTCACATATGCATCAGAATTTATGGTGGTTCCACTTGGCATGATGTCCACAAGAAAGAGTCCTTCGGAATCGAAAAACACCGTAGCCCTAACTTTACCAGCAGAAGGTGTGGTTTTGAATTTTTTTCCTTGGTTGATGCCACTCCATTGATTGCCTCTTCGTCTCTGGTGAAAAATGATGGAGTCATGTTTCATCACCTGTCACAATTCTTCCAAGAAATTCGTCTGCCCCATTATCGTACTGTTCCAAAAGTTCGCTGCATACCGTTTTGCTTGTTTCTTTGTGAGCCACTGTCAACATCCTGGGAACCCACCTGGCACAAACCTTTTTTAACGCCAACACTTTCAGTATTCTGCAAACACTTCCTTCCCCTATCCCAACGTAGCGTGAAATTGGTTCACTGTGATGTGTCTGTCAGCAGTCACCAGTTCGTTAACTCTCTGCACATTGGGGTGCGTACAGTACGAGTCTTGTCGCTGCGAGGACAATCTTCAACACCGCCGTGTCCGCTTTCATCACATAACCTGCTTGCCCACCGACTAACTGTACTAAGATCGACAGCAGCATCTCCATACATCTTTTTAAACCTATTGTGGGTGTTTCCCACTGTCTCGTTTTCACAGCACAGGAATTCTATGACAGCAAGTTGCTTCTGACGAACGTCAAGTGTAGCAGCCATCTTGAAGACATGCTGTGACGGCGCCACTCACGGGAACAGGTTGAACTAAGTTTGAAAACAAGGGGGAAGGATGTATCTACACACTGTAAGACTTTCACACATGCAGAATGAAAACTGTATTTTTACAAAAATAGTGTGCATTTCTTTTGGATTGACCCTCGTATTATCGTACTCTTATCTGATCAAAACTATCTGGACACCTATTACGGACATTGATATGAGGTCTGTCGACCCTTCACCTTTATAAAACTAAACTCTGCCCGAACAGGCCATGTAGGCCCAACGCTACCGACCGGCCGTCGTGTCATCCTCAGACCACAGGTGTCACTGGATGCGGATATGGAGGGGCCTGTGGTCAGCGCACCGCTCTCCCGGCCGTTTGTCAGTTTACTCGACTGGTGCTGCTACTTCTCAAGTAGCTCCTCGGTGTCCCTCACGAGGGATAAGTTCAGCGCACTTGCCAACAACGCTTGGTAGACCGAATGGACACCCATCCAAGTGCTAGCCCAGCCCGACAGCGCTGAACTTCGGTGATCTGACGAGAACCGGTGTTACCACTGTGGCAAGGTCGTTGATCCTTCTCTTTTATGACGGATTGAAAACTACCGAGGATCCATTCAGTACTGTATGGAGGCGGAACGGCAGCCGTCTTCCGCAGAGCTGAAAGCAGCGAAGGTAGCGATGTTGGACATCAGCGTCTGGAGCGAAGTCAACGTTCTATCTCATACCAGAAACGGTCCATCGGGTTCAGGCCAGGACCATGGGCTCAGACCATTTAAGAAATGTTATTCTCCACAAACGATTGCCTCGTAGATGCCACTTTATGCCAGGGTGCACTGCAACACTGATGCAATCATTGTGTCCGAACTGTTAGTCTACTGCCGTTTAGTACACGGTGCTCTAAAATGTGTTCATATGCTTCCGAATTTAGCCTTTTCTTAAGCGCTGTTAGGGGACCACACGTAAGCCACGAAAAATACCCCATTACTGTAACACCACTTCCTCCGTAATTCACTGTTTTCACTACAAATGTTTTCCAGGATTTCGCCAGACTCAAAACCTTCCATCGGATTGCCACTGGATACAGCGTGATTCTTTGTCGAAATCAGTCGCTTCGAATCACCCTCTGCCCATTGGCGTCGGTCTTTATGCCTCGCGAAGTGTTACACAATGTAATCGAAAGTATCCGGACAACTGGCTGAAAATGACTTATAAGTTCGTGGCACCCTCCATCGGTAATGCTGGAATTCAGTATGGTGTTGGCCAACTCTTAGCCTCGATGAGAACTTCCACTCTCGCAGGCATGCGTTCAATCAGGTGCTGGAAGATTTCTTGCGGAGTGGCATCCCATTCTTCACGGAGTGCTGCTGGAAGGTTTCTTGCGGAATGGCAGCCCATTCTTCACGGAGTGCTGCAGTGAGGAGAGGTATCGATGTCGGTCGGTGAGGCCTGGCACGAGGTGGGCGTTCCAAATCATCCCAAAGGTGTTCTACAGGATTCAGGTCAGGACTCTGTGCGGGCCAGTCCATAACAGCGACCCTACTGCCGTGTAACCACGCCACCACAGTCCGTGCATTATGAACAGGTGCTCGATAGTGTTGAAAGATGCAATCAATATCCCCCAATTGCTCTTCGACAGCGAGAAGCAAGAAGGTGCTTAAAACATCATTGTAGGCCTGAGCTGTGATAGTGCCACGCAATACAACAAGGGGTGCAAGCCCCCTCCATGAGAAACACGACCACACCATAACATCGCCACCTCCGAATTTTACTGTTGGTGCTACACACGCTGGCAGATGCCGTTCACCGGGCATTCGCCATACCCACACCCTGCCATCGGATCGCCCCATTGTGTACCGATATTCATCACTCCATACAACGTTGCTCCACTGTTCAATCGCCCAATGGTTAACCTCCTTACACCATGCGAGGCGTCGTTTGGCATTTACTGACGTTATGTGTGGCTTATGAGCAGCCCCTCGCCCATGAAATCCAAGTATTATCACCTCCCCTCTAACTGTCATAGTACTTGCAGTGGATCCTGATGTAGTTTGGAATTCCTGTGTGATGGTCTGGATAGATGTCTGCCTATTACACATTACGACCCTCTTCAACTGTTAGCGGTCTCTGTCAGTCAACAGACAAGATCGGCCTGTACGATTCTGTGCTGTACGTGTCCCTTCACGTTTCCCCTTCACTATCACATGGGAGACAGTGGACCTAGATGTTTAGGAGTGTGGAAATCTGGCGTGCAGACGTATGACACAAGTGACACCCAATGAACCGACCACGTTCGAAGTCCGTGAGTTCTGTGGTGCGCACCATTCTGCTCTCTCACGATGTTTAAGGGGCTCCGGAAAGGCTCAAAATCATGAAAAGTTCAATTTTTACTTTTTTGCGTTTTCTGAATCTGCAGACTATTACCTTTTAACAGATATATAATTTATTCAATTCCGAAGACTACAACTATTTTTAAATTTTTTTTGAAATGTGTTCTACATGGGCGTGACCCACTGTGGCGCTGTTAAACTGCTGTCAAATGGTGTTATTATTAACGTCCGTGTTCATCAGGTACATTTTAGTGATGTGAGATAAAGTATGTGCTGTGGCTAACCTGTGATGGTTCAATATATATCGCTGGTGTGATTGTCGATTGTTTCATGTTTATTTACTCTGTCGGTATCTCGAAAATATTCGTAATTAATTCTGTTTCTTGAGTCTCTGTTTTGTTGAAGTATAATAACGAGTAAAAGTAAAGTTGCTGTTGCGACTTTCAATGATGGCAACATTGTAAGGTGCAAGGTATTTAGAAATATGGGCATGAAGATAGGTTCTAACATGGTACGAGCGATGCTTGCTTTAGACAAGGAACGCCTTCGGGCTGCAGACAGGGCTGTAAAGAGTCTAGAAATACAAGCAAGAGTAAACAGGAGGAGGAACAAGAGGAAGCTGGAGGAGGAGTTTGCAGAGGATGAAGATAATCCATCCCATGGACCTGGAATGCACTAAAAAGTTAATCCAATCTTTGTCGCTCGATTCCCAAAACTTTTATTTTCTCATACTAATTACATGTTTTCTAAGGATCTTCCAAACATATTTGTTTCAAACTTTCAGTAAATGTTACACAGTACCTTCTGCATAATTTAACACAGCCTTTTTCCAAAAAACTGTATATTTTTGAATATATAAATAAAAAATTGCAAAAAAATGTTGTGAATTTTCATTACAATTGAAAAAAAAATCATCTTTAATAACTGAACTAAAATTTTGTAAAATCCCTGTGTTAAGTTGTAGCCCATATTCCAATAAATAATCTGTAAAAAGTTCAACTTCCTACCACAAATACTTTGTGAGGAAAGATGTAATTTATAAGCGTTATTTTAACATTGCAAGTATAGGGCGTTCCGGAGACCCTTAATGATACTGAGGTCGCTGATATGGAGGACCTGACAGTAGGTGGCAGTACAATGCACCTAACATGGAAAAGTATCTTTTCGGGGGTGTCCGGATACTTTTGATCACATAGTGTACTTAGCATTGCCTAAGATATGAGGAGCTGCTCGACGATTGCACTCCAGCTTTCTATCTCCATACTCCATGGACTTCTCTTAGCCCCTTGGGACACACGAGTGATCTTCCTACTGATTTAATGTGATTTTTTACCAGCTCCCTTCACAATGGTCCGTCAGTACGTGAGGTCTGGCTGGTCTCGGTTTATTTGTGGTTGTTACTTCGCGTTTACACTTCACAATCACATCGCCAACGATCGTTTTGGGTGGCTTAAGAAGCGTTCGAAGTCACTGAGCTTCCCTGAAATTCTGCTGTTACTCCTTCTCTCCTGACACAGCAGTACTCCCCACCTCCTTTTTTACTGGCGGGTCTGCCTGTTGTGACATCTAGCGGTGGAATACGGCATGACACGTGAATATTCTGATTCTCTTGATCACATAGTGTACATACTAGTGCCACAGTGGATCTCACCAACGCGTGGAGGTTACACCTAATTGGTACAGAAGTTTTATAACACGTGGCGAATGACTTTGACTAGACTCTTCGAATATCAATGCAAGTGAGCAAAGACTGAAACGTCCCCTTAGTAAAATTATACAAGACTATGCTTAAACTGACACACAATATTTTTAGCGCAACGCAATCTGACTTTCAAAAATCCCTACAAAAGAATGGCCCTGACTAACATTAACCTATACGTTTCACAAATCACTTACCTCACCAAAAATCTTCCTTACTCGAACTACTGCAATACAGCGAGTGCCACTACTGCCAGCTAAATAAAAGATTCAAACTATGGAAGGCACTAACTACTGATAGGGATAGTTAGCAAATGAAAGATTTTAATAGAGAACAAACAATGTATTTACCTTAATAGTCATAATATATATAGCAGTTCATAACATCCATTCTTACAAATATCAAAACTCCGCCATCTCTCTCCCCACATCCACCACTGCTGGCGGCTCACCTCCAACTGCGCAACGCTATGCGCTGTTCACATCCAGCTGCCGCTGCCCAACACTACAATGGCAGACAACAATGCTAACTAGCTACAGACTGCACACAGCACAGCCAGTGATTTTCATACCAAGCGTTACGTGGCGTTACCAATATAAAAACCTGAACAGCCTACTTACAAGACGTCATAAAAGAAAAACAAAGTGTTCCAATACTGTTCGTATTAGAAAGGGAACTAAGATTGTTCTCTCATTTGCAGCTACTTACTGATGGCCGTCTGCGTTTGTGTGTGGCCGACGTTAAGTAGAGAACCAGTCTTACCATCGCTTCAGCCGTTATCCACCTCTTTGTATTAATCAAAGAGCAGATTGTCCGAAGAAAAGAAAGTTTGTTTGTACTCTTCCGTGGAAGCTAGCGTTCTTCTGAGATTAGAGTTGCGCACACGACCCGAGATACACTTTGGAGAAACTGGTACGTTGTTCGACTCATTTCGGGAAGTAAGGTCGTGCAATTTTGTGCTTAAGGATTTCTACGATACACAGCATCTTCCGTGTAAATTCGGAATGCCGCTTCATGATGTCTCGAAAACAGTAATTGCCTGCAGTTTTCCTGTTCTAGTTGAATTGATGCGGCAAGTTCAAATGTTTCGCTAAATCATTAACTAATTGTAAAATTCTGGTTTGTTTAGAGACAAAAAATTGTTATTTGAATGGTTAAGATATTTCCTTACCTCTTCTGCCAATTGATCAACGAAAATATTTTTAAGCTTGTGCCACTGAGGTACCAATACTGTACTTTCAGTGTAAGTGTTTTTAAATCTGCCCCAAGAAGGTGCCAGTGTTGTGATTAACCCTCTCTTGAGGACAAAACACGTTATCCTAATGCAGTCGTTCCGAACCTGGGGGTAATTACCCCCTGAGGGGTGAATAGAAATTTTCTTAGGGGTAAAAACTAAATGATTACTGTTTCAGTCATGAAACTAAATTATCTTCAAAAGATCATTACTATTTTCACAATTTTGTAAGAGCTTCATATTGATTACATAAGTTATCAGTAATTACATTTCTCAATTAATAACATTAATGCTGTGGAGGTTACAGGTACCTCACATATTCCATCCATTAGGCACATATGTTGTGCTTTGTCCTGTACATCGCAGATAGTAAAAGTGGGACATATACACTCCTGGAAATTGAAATAAGAACACCGTGAATTCATTGTCCCAGGAAGGGGAAACTTTATTGACACATTCCTGGGGTCAGATACATCACATGATCACACTGACAGAACCACAGGCACATAGACACAGGCAACAGAGCATGCACAATGTCGGCACTAGTACAGTGTATATCCACCTTTCGCAGCAATGCAGGCTGCTATTCTCCCATGGAGACGATCGTAGAGATGCTGGATGTAGTCCTGTGGAACGGCTTGCCATGCCATTTCCACCTGGCGCCTCAGTTGGACCAGCGTTCGTGCTGGACGTGCAGACCGCGTGAGACGACGCCTCATCCAGTCCCAAACATGCTCAACGGGGGACAGATCCGGAGATCTTGCTGGCCAGGGTAGTTGACTTACACCTTCTAGAGCACGTTGGGTGGCACGGGATACATGCGGACGTGCATTGTCCTGTTGGAACAGCAAGTTCCCTTGCCGGTCTAGGAATGGTAGAACGATGGTTTCGATGACGGTTTGGATGTACCGTGCACTATTCAGTGTCCCCTCGACGATCACCAGTGGTGTACGGCCAGTGTAGGAGATCGCTCCCCACACCATGATGCCGGGTGTTGGCCCTGTGTGCCTCGGTCGTATGCAGTCCTGATTGTGGCGCTCACCTGCACGGCGCCAAACACGCACACGACCATCATTGGCACCAAGGCAGAAGCGACTCTCATCGCTGAAGACGACACATCTCCATTCGTCCCTCCATTCACGCCTGTCGCGACACCACTGGAGGCGGGCTGCACGATGTTGGGGCGTGAGCGGAAGACGGCCTAACGGTGTGCGGGACCGTAGCCCAGCTTCATGGAGACGGTTGCGAATGGTCCTCGCCGATACCCCAGGAGCAACAGTGTCCCTAATTTGCTGGGAAGTGGCGGTGCGGTCCCCTACGGCACTGCGTAGGATCCTACGGTCTTGGCGTGCATCCGTGCGTTGCTGCGGCCCGGTCCCAGGTCGACGGGCACGTGCACCTTCCGCCGACCACTGGCGACAACATCGATGTACTGTGGAGACCTCACGCCCCACGTGTTGAGCAATTCGGCGGTACGTCCACCCGGCCTCCAGCATGCCCACTATACGCCCTCGCTCAAAGTCCGTCAACTGCACATACTGTTGACGTCCACGCTGTCGCGGCATGCTACCAGTGTTAAAGACTGCGATGGAGCTCCGTATGCCACGGCAAACTGGCTGACAATGACGGCGGCGGTGCACAAATGCTGCGCAGCTAGCGCCATTCGACGGCCAACACCGCGGTTCCTGGTGTGTCCGCTGTGCCGTGCGTGTGATCATTGCTTGTACAGCCCTCTCGCAGTGTCCGGAGCAAGTATGGTGGGTCTGACACACCGGTGTCAATGTGTTCTTTTTTCCATTTCCAGGAGTGTACATAGCAAATCCTAAATATCTCAAAAAGATATCTTCTTCAAGTTGTACATAGTATCCACAGTAGTCGAGAAATTGCATGGTTACTCGCTTCGAAACGGATAGATGAATTAATTGACTGCACGACACAGCAGTAACTACATAAGGGCCGCTATAGTGCTGCGCACAGTATTTTTATTATTTTTACTGTTAGTGGCTGCGATCAGACACAAAACATTAAGAGCCTAAGGTCATCCAATTGCTGCCAGTTCAGATGCAAGAAGTGCAGCAATCAAGTGATTTATAGGCAGTAAGTGTAGTGTGCGCAATGTAACTTAGTTTATTTTAAGTGGGGTTGCAGGTTGCAGGTCAAGCAAGTGCCGCAATGGCGAGGAGTAATGCAGGGAAAGTGGGTTCTGTAACAAATGTCTGCCATCACTGTGAATAGCTGGCTTTCTTGTGTGAGAAGGAGTGTGTGTAGCACTTGCAACGCACCGAATTCACCCGTCATTCATTCTAAGACGCACACACACACACACACACACACACACACACACAAATATCATTCATCTTTGGTTCAAATGGTTCAAATGGCTCTGAACACTATGGGACTCAACATCTGAGGCCATCAGTCCCCAAAACTTAGAACTACTTAAACCTAACCAACCTAAGGACATCACACACATCCATGCCCGAGGCAGGATTCGAACCTGCGACCGTAGCGGCCTCGCCGTTCCAGACTGAAGTGCCTAGAACCGCTCGGCCACACTGGCCGGCATCATTCATCTTTCATCATTTTATAAATATGTGTTCCAAGAAAAGTCTTTCACTCTACAGTTTAGTTAGGTGCTAAAGTTGGTGATAGTGTGGGGGACGGAAGGCAACAGGCGGCGTGGGTGAGGTTGGGGTACTAGCTAACGTCTGATTGCACTCAGGGGTAATGTCCCGAGAAAGGTTGGGAACCACTCTTCTAATGAGATCCCACGGACAGAAAATTTAAATCTAATACGTCTCCAACAGCTTGTTTCGTCTCCTTAACTCATTCTGATTTCTTTGGAAATACCATTATGAAAGGAAAGACCAATAAAGGAAAAACAAATGGTTCAAATGGCTCTGAGCACTATGGGACATAACATCTGAGGTCATCAGTCCCCTAGAACTTAGAACTACTTAAACCTAACTAACCTAAGGACACCACACACATCCATGTCCGAGGCAGGATTCAAACCTGCGACCGTAGCGGTCGCGCGGTTCCAGACTGAAGCGCCTAGAACCGCTCGGCCATTCCGGCCGGCAATAAAGGAAAGACAGCTGCAGTACGTGTGTCTGAATAATTGATTCTGTGTCCGAGATTGGGAATTAACGCAGTGTCCGACACAGAGGGCCGATAGGATGAAAAAGACTTACAGCTGTTCAAATATTCGGAGATTGGAACTTTACTAATGGCAACTATTTGTTTACACCTTTTGCAAAGTAGATACAAGTTCGTAACTTCTGGTGCCCTTCAAAGGAGCTACCATCACTGTGTATAGTTCGTTGCCAGTATGTGGAAGTCATAGGATACTTCCAGCAGCGCCAGAGCTGTTGATAGTTGGAGACGAGAGGTCTCAAAAATGGTTCAAATGGCTCTGAGCACTATGGGACTCAACATCTTAGGTCATAAGTCCCCTAGAACTTAGAACTACTTAAACCTAACTAACCTAAGGACATCACACACACCCATGCCCGAGGCAGGATTCGAACCTGCGACCGTAGCAGTCCCGCGGTTCCGGACTGCAGCGCCAGAACCGCTAGACCACCGCGGCCGGCTGACGAGAGGTCTGCTGCATGAAGAATCTCTGTAACAGTTCTGAAGCGGATGCCATGAGGTGCTTCCTCCACTTAGGAATCAAGATGAAGTCACAAGGGTTTAAGTCAGGAGAGCACTTTTCTGTTCCATCTGTCGAAGAAACCTGCACAAGTTGGGCTGTTCGTGCCCGAGCATTGTCATGCACAAATGTTGCCGCTTCATTCTCCAACTTGTTTGGTGGCTGTGTTCCAAAAATAAGCAGGTGAAAGAAACAAGCGACGACACTTTCTGAATGACCGGCCTATCATTTTGCACGACAATGTTCGGATTCTTACAGCGCAAGTTGTGCAAATTTGTTCGATCGATGGGGATGGAAAGAGCTGCACCACACACCACCCTCCCCGGATGTAAGCCCTTGTGACTTCAATCTGACCCCTAAAATGAAGGAAGCACTTCGTGGAATCCGCTCTAGATCTGTTACAGATAGTACTCGGGCAATAGACCGCTCCACTCGAACAACCAACGCAACTGGCCCTGATAAAGGTATTCTGTGGCTTCCATATCGCTGGCAACGGGTAACACACAATGCCGGTGACTACTTTCTACATCTACATCTACATCCATACTCCGCAAGCCACCTGACGGTGTGTGGCGGAGGGTACCTTCAGTACCTCTATCGGTTCTCCCTTCTATTCCAGTCTCGTATTGTTCGTGGAAAGAAGGATTGTCGGTATGCCTCTGTGTGGGCTCTAATCTCTCTGATTTTATCCTCATGGTCTCTTCGCGAGATATACGTAGGAGGGAGCAATATACTGCTTCATTCTTCGGTGAAGGTATGTTCTCGAAACTTTGACAAAAGCCCGCACCGAGCTACTGAGCGTCTCTCCTGCAGAGTCTTCTACTGGAGTTTATCTATCATCTCCGTAACGCTTTCGCGATTACTAAATGATACTGTAACGAAGCGCGCTGCTCTCCGTTGGATCTTCTCTATATCTTCTATCAACCCTATCTGGTACGGATCCCACACTGCTGAGCAGTATTCAAGCAGTGGGCGAACAAGCGTACTGTAACCTACTTCCTTTGTTTTCGGATTCCATTTCCTTAGGATTCTTCCAATGAATCTCTGTCTGGCATCTGCTTTACCGACGATCATCATTATATGATCATTCCATTTTAAATCACTCCTAATGCGTACTCCCAGATAATTTATGGTATTAACTGCTTCCAGTTGCTGACCTGCTATTTTGTAGCTAAATGATAAAGGATCTATCTTTCTGTGTATTCGCAGCACATTACACTTGTCTACATTGAGATTCAATTGCCATTCCCTGCACCATGCGTCAATTCGCTGCAGATCCTCCTGCATTTCAGTACAATTTTCCATTGTTACAACCTCTCGATACACCACAGCATCATCTGCAAAAAGCCTCAGTGAACTTCCGATGTCATCCACCAGGTCATTTATGTATATTGTGAATAGCAACGGTCCTATGACACTCCCCTGCGGCACACCTGAAATCACTATTACTTCGGAGGACTTCTCTCCATTGAGAATGACATGCTGCGTCCTGTTATCTAGGAACTCCTCAATCCAATCACACAATTGGTCTGATAGTCCATGTGCTCTTACTTTGTTCATTAAACGACTGTGGGGAACTGTATCGAACGCCTTGGGGAAGTCAAGGACAGTATGACTTTGAAATTTGTATTTACTTTCTGCAGGGCAACAATTATTGAACTATATGAAAAAAACCTAAATTAGTTACGAACTACGGAGTGCACACACATTATTCAACATGTAAACACCACTACATATATTCGGTTTTACTGTAGGTTATGACATGACCAGTATGTCTGTCATCATTGGCGATGATATGGCGCAGACGAATAGCGAACTGTCGGAACGTCGATGCTGTCTTGAAAGACTGTTTTCAGTTCAGCAATGGATCTGGGGTTATTGTTATACACCTTGTCTTTGAAACAGCCGCACAAAAAGTAGTCGCATGTGTTCAGATCCGAAGAATATGTTGGCCAACCGAGGCCCGTGCTAGTGGTCTCTGGTTACCCAGGATCCAGAATGAGTTCTCCTCCAGGACATCACTCTCCCGCTTTGATGGGATCGAGGTCCGTCTTGTATAAACCACAATCTGTCGAAATCTGGGTCACTTTGGATAATGTGAACGAAATCATCTTCCAAAATGGCTCAAATGGTTCAAATGGCTCTGAGCACTATGGGACTTAACCTCTATGGTCTTCAGTCCCCTAGAACTTAGAACTACTTAAACCTAACTAACCTAAGGACAGCACACAACACCCAGCCATCACGAGGCAGAGAAAATCCCTGACCCCGCCGGGAATCGAACCCGGGAACCCGGGCGTGGGAAGCGAGAACGCTACCGCACGACCACGAGATGCGGGCATCTTCCAAAACTTTCACGTAAGTTTCTGTAGTCACCGTTCCATCAAGGAATATCGCAATCGCCCCGATTATTCCGTGACTGAACACTGAGCGCCACAATGTCACCTGTTGATGCTGAAAAGACTTCTTGTTCGCGAAATGCGGATTCTCAGTCCGCTAAATGCGCCAGTTTTGCTTATTGACGAACCCATCCAAATGAAAGTGGGCTTCGTCACTAAAATGCGCATGGGCATACTACTAGGTTTACAACTTTGCTTTCGCCGTTTTTTCTCAAAGTTCAGGGCTTTATTGTGAAAAACTTACAAAAAAATTATGATTCATAGTATTTCCCATCGCTGGCCACTACATTCTCCCATCTTTCGGATAGCATACGAATCCAGTGGCGGAAGAAATGGGTGTCTTTTGTGGGGATCCATGAATCGATTCAATTTTGCACTTGTTTATAATGATCGGAAATGCTGGTCAGCCAGACTGTATGCCACCGATCGAAAAAGGTGGTAGTCAGAGAGAGCAACGAATGGACAATACAGCGGGACGGATAAGACTTCTCATTTCAACGTTCCCATGTATACATTGACGGGTTTTGCGACATGGGGTCGAGCACTGACCTGCTGCAAACTTACCTTTACGTGTCTATCGCTGTATTGTGGCCTTTTGTGTTTTAGTGGTGGGCTCGAACGCATCAACTGCTTTCGATAACGATGTATGTTTCAGTAGCTACGAAAACGTTCTGCCTTCCACCGTCATGCCGGTTTTCGATATAAAAGTCAGCGTTTTTGAGGAGTTGAAAACATTCTCCGCACGTTCTTCCCCTAACAGTTCCCTCACCATTGGTCTTACCCAGCATTTTAAGAGCCACAGCCGCAGATTTCTTCATGTGAAAGCAGAAAATTAAAACTTCCCCCAAAATTAAAACTTCCCCCAAACGGCGAGAAATGAGTACGTAAGTTGACGTACTTAATCGAGAATAACCTTATATCACAAATCGACTAATATTTTTATGGCATTATGTTTACAGATGCCTGAGCTTATTGTATTACACCTATGACCAACCACCTGAACCCCACTTGCCGCTACTGCCGTCTACTGGAAAACGGCGGATGCAAAGTTGTAGCCCTAATAAGTCCCATCAAGCCTAGAGACCAACTGAGCAGTTTTAACATCCTAACGGAAATCGTTTAGAAGTTATGACGATTTTATTCATATAGTTCAATAATTCTCATCGTGTACATGTTGTAGGTAAATAGTTGCCGCTATAAAAGTTCCAATATTATTAGGTAAGTTTCATTAACAAGTACAGTATATTATTCTTAAATTCCTGCGCATTTAATCATACTATTACAGTTTCATTAAACTTAACCGTTGAAGATCTATAATTCCTTCTGAGGTTGTCTGCCTAAAACTAATAACACTGTTCACTTAACGATGTATTTCTCACCAAATACAAAGGCAAAAGGATAGTACTAGGCCGTGCGGGATTAGTCGAGCGGTCTGAGGCGCTG
Source organism: Schistocerca cancellata (assembly GCF_023864275.1). NCBI lineage: Eukaryota > Metazoa > Arthropoda > Insecta > Orthoptera > Acrididae > Schistocerca > Schistocerca cancellata. The sequence continues at coordinate 48,760,127 of NC_064631.1, forward strand.
CAGTCATGGACTGTGCGGCTTGTCCCGGCGGAGGTTCGAGTCCTGTGTGTGTTTGTCCGTAGGGTAATTCAGGTTAAGTAGTGTGTAAGCTTAAGGACTGATGACCTTAGCAGTTAAGTCCCATAAGATTTCACACACATCTGAACATTTTTGATAGTACTAGGAGAAACAGCACGCAATCGCGTTCTTGTACAACTGCGGAAGAGTCAGCTCTGCCTTCTAGCGTGAAAATTGCTAAACAAACCTGTCCAGTTCTCAGGCCGCGGGAAGGTCTTCTATGGGGCCCATATTGATGAACAACACCTAAGAACTGATTGATCAAAAGCTTCTTCTTTCATGCATGACTTATGCTACCTTGGTGTTAAGTAAGACTTCGTTCAGAACGGTAAGGAGAGGTGGATTACATACTGGTGTAGCAATTGTCGTAGTAGGAAAGCTCTAGCGAACAAGTTAGCACAACAAGAGGATATACGAGGGCAGTTCAATAAGTAATGCAACACATTTTTTTTTTCAGAAACAGGGGTTGTTTTATTCAGCATTGAAATACACCAGGTTATTCCCCCATCTTTTAGATACACAACACTATTTTTCAACGTAATCTCCATTCAATGCTACGGCCTTACGCCACCTTGAAATGAGGGCCTGTATGCCTGCACGGTACCATTCCACTGGTCGATGTCGGAGCCAACGTCGTACTGCATCAATAACTTCTTCATCATCCGCGTAGTGCCTCCCACGGATTGCGTCCTTCATTGGGCCAAACATATGGAAATCAGACGGTGAGAGATCGGGGCTGTAGGGTGCATGAGGAAGAACAGTCCACTGAAGTTTTGTGAGCTCCTCTCGGGTGCGAAGACTTGTGTGAGGTCTTGCGTTGTCATGAAGAAAGAGAAGTTGGTTCAGATTTTTGTGCCTACGAACACGCTGGAGTCGTTTCTTCAATTTCTGAAGAGTAGCACAATACACTTCAGAGTTGATCGTTTGACCATTGGCAAGGACATCGAACAGAATAACCCCTTCAGCGTCCCAGAAGACTGTAACCATGACATTACCGGCTGAGGGTATGGCTTTAAACTTTTTCTTGGTAGGGGAGTGGGTGTGGCGCCACTCCATTGATTGCCGTTTTGTTTCAGGTTCGAAGTGATGAACCCATGTTTCATCGCCTGTAACAATCTTTGACAAGAAATTGTCACCCTCAGCCACATGACGAGCAAGCAATTCCGCACAGATGGTTCTCCTTTGCTCTTTATGGTGTTCGGTTAGACAACGAGGGACCCAGCGGGAACAAACCTTTGAATATCCCAACTGGTGAACAATTGTGACAGCACTACCAACAGAGATGTCAAGTTGAGCACTGAGTTGTTTGATGGTGATCCGTCGATCATCTCGAACGAGTGTGTTCGCACGCTCCGCCATTGCAGGAGTCACAGCTGTGCACGGCCGGCCCGCACGCGGGAGATCAGACAGTCTTGCTTGACCTTGCGGCGATGAGGACACACGCTTTGCCCAACGACTCACCGTGCTTTTGTCCACTGCCAGATCACCGTAGACATTCTGCAAGCGCCTATGAATATCTGAGATGCCCTGGTTTTCCGCCAAAAGAAACTCGATCACTGCCCGTTGTTTGCAACGCACATCCGTTACAGACGCCATTTTAACAGCTCCGTACAGCGCTGCCACCTGTCGGAAGTCAATGAAACTATACGAGACGAAGCGGGAATGTTTGAAAATATTCCACAAGAAATTTCCGGTTTTTTCAACCAAAATTGGCCGAGAAAAAAAATGTGTTGCATTACTTATTGAACTGCCCTCGTACTTAACTTGTATTTCTCCAAGTGAATGTAGACATTACAAATATTGCGGTAGGAAACACCTCATACAGTAGTAACAACGATGATGTTGGAGTCGCGACTAGGCATAGTCTGCGTGGCATCCCGTAGGAAGTGGCTGCAAGAGTGAGTGGGCTGAATCGCTGCTACCGGCTGTCCTAAATCACGGCGCCAGAGGGCGATTGAGGGACAGAGCTGCTGGAGGTGTGGCTCAGCTGGCGTGCTCCATTAGGTCCCCTGGCTCCTGCACAAACGCTATTGGCGTCTCACGGAAACTTCCGGTTCTATAGCTGTGATGTCTGTAGGGTGATACTGATATGTGACACTACACAAAGAGTTCTCACATTGATACTAGAGTCTCTCACTAGCCGCGCCCACAGCTGGATTTACGTAGTCTTTCCACCTTAAATTACAACACAGAGAAATTCCTAGGTAATTGAAGGTTATATCTGATTTCAGTGACTGACCTCATCTTTATGCCAACGTACGCGCATTACATTACATTTATTTCCATTTAGGCACAGTTATCAGTCTCTGCATAAGGCACTGATCTCACTAGATTTTGTAACAGCAATCTACACTGAAGTTTCGAGGAAACTGGTATAGACATGCGTATTCAACAAGGATACAGTATTTAAGAGGCTCGGGAAAGGCTCAAAATCTTGAAAAGTTCAATCTTTGCTTTTTTGCGTTATCTGAATCTGCAGACTATTACCTTTTAATAGATATATAATTTATTCAATTCCGAAGACTAAAACTATTTTTAAATTTTTTTTGAAATGTGTTCTACATGGGCGTGACCCACTGTGGCCCTGTTAAACTGCTGTCAAATGGTGTTATTATTAACGTCCGTGTTCATCAGGTACATTTTAGTGTTGTAGTGCAGAAATTTGAGTGTATTGGACACGTACAGAAGCGAATGGGAACAAGACTTCGGCGACTGAAAGCTCCGTACAAAAAACAAAAACTCAGTGATGGTAAAGGGTTGGGTGGGAAGGGAAGGTTAACTGACAGTGTAATTGACAAAATACAGAACTATTATGGAATGGCTATTAGGCAAAATACACAAAGTGTCGACGAAATGAAGAAGGCTGTTTGGGCTCTTTTTTTTCATACTTCTTCAACCGATGAAAATCCCCAACATAGCTTGTGTCCCAAAGAAAAAGACAGTTGGTGTAAATATAACAAAGGATTGCTAACTGGTGAAGTTTACACTCATAAGCATAGTCTGCCTCATGCAATAATGGAGGTGATAAAACCTATTGTCAGAGACTTAGCAGCACCTGAACTGTTGAAAAAGTGTTTTCACGGAAAAACTCAAAACCCCAATGAAAGTGTAAATAGTGTTATATGGTCGAGAATCCCCAAGACTGTATTTGTTGGAATAGAAACACTTCACTTTGGTGTATATGATGCTGTTGCGACTTTCAATGATGGCAACATTGTAAGGTGCAAGGTATTTAGAAATATGGGAATGAAGATAGGTTCTAACATGGTATGAGCGATGCTTGCTTTAGACAAGGAACGCCTTCGGGCTGCAGACAGGGCTGTAAAGAGTCTAGAAATACAAGCATGAGTAAACAGGAGGAGGAACAAGAGGAAGCTGGAGGAGGAGTTTGCAGAGGATGAAGATAATCCATCCTATGGACCTGGAATGCACTAAAAAGTTAATCCAATCTTTGTCGCTCGATTCCCAAAACTTTTATTTTCTCATACTAATTACATGTTTTCTAAGGATCTTCCAAACATATTTGTTTCAAACTTTCAGTAAATGTTACACAGTACCTTCTGCATAATTTAATACAGACTTTTTCCAAAAAACTGTATATTTTTGAATATATTAATAAAAAATTGCAAAAAAAATGTTGTGAATTTTCATTACAATTGAAAAAAAAATCATCTTTAATAACTGAACTAAAATTTTGTAAAATCCCTGTGTTAAGTTGTAGCCCATATTCCAATAAATAATCTGTAAAAAGTTCAACTTCCTACCTCAAATACTTTGTGAGGAAAGATGTAATTTATAAGCGTTATTTTAACATTGCAAGTATAGGGCGTTCCGGAGCCCCTTAAGTAGGTAGAATACGGCGCTACGGTCGGCAAAGTCTATCTGAGAACACAGATATCCGGCGCAGTTGTTAGATCGGTTACTGCTGCTACAATGGCATGTTATCAAGATTTAAGTGATTTTGAACGTGGTGTTATAGTCGGCGCACGAGAAATGGGACACAGCATCTCCGAGGTTGCTATGAAGTGGGGATTTTCCTGTATTACCATTTCACGAGTGTACCGTCAATATCAGGAATCCGGTAAAACATCACATCTCCGACATCGCTGCGGCCGGTAAAAGATCCTGCAAGAAGGGGACTGACGATGACCGAAGAGAATCGTTCAACAAGAAAGAGGTGCAGCCCTTCAGCAAATTACTGCAGATTTCAATGCTGGACCACCAACAAGTGTCAGTGTGCGAACCATTCGACGAAACAGTATTGATATGGGCTTTCGGAGCCGAAGGCCCACTCGTGCCCCCTTGACAACTGCACGACACAAAGATTTTCGCCTCGCCTCGGCCCGTCAATACCGACGTTGGACTGTTGATGACTGGAAACATATTGCCTTGTCAGACGAGTCTTGTTTCAAATTGTGTCGAGCAGATGGACGTGTACGGGTATGGAGACAACCTCATGAATCCGTGGACGCTGCATATCAGCAAGGGACTGTTCAAGCTAGTGGAGGCTCTGTAATGGTGTGGGGCGTGTGTAGTGGGAGTGATGGCCCGTCAATACCGACGTTGGACTGTTGATGACTGGAAACATATTGCCTTGTCAGACGAGTCTCGTTTCAAATTGTGTCGAGCGGATGGACGTGTACGGGTATGGAGACAACCTCATGAATCCATGGACGCTGCATATCAGCAAGGGACTGTTCAAGCTAGTGGAGGCTCTGTAATGATGTGGGGCGTGTTTAGTGGGAGTAATGTGGAAACCCTGATACGTTTAGATACGACTCTGACAGGTGACACGTATGTGAGTGTCCTGTCTGATCACCTGCATCCATTCGTGTCCATTGTGCATTCAGACGGACTTGGGGAATTCGAACAGGACAATGGAATATCCCACACGTCGAGAATTGCTACTGAGTGGCTCCAGGAACACTCTTCTAAGTTTAAACTCTTCCGCTGGCTACCAAACTCCCCAGAGGTGAACATTATTGAGCATATGCAACTGCTGTTCTGAAGAGATCTCGTACTCTTACGGATTTATGGACAGCCCTGCGGGGTTCATGTTGTCAAATCCCTCCAGCACTGCTTCAACCATTAGACGAGTCCATGGCACGTCGCGTGGCGGCACTTTTGCGTGCTCGCGGGGGCCCTGCACGATGTTAGGCAGGTGTAGCAGCAGTTTCTCTGGCTCTTCAGTGTAAACTAGTCACTTTCCTGTGCACCACAGGTCGACTCGTTTCAAGCTGGCCCTAGCAATTCGTGGGAGAGCAAGACGCTCGCTTTATTCTCAACCGGGAAAGCATTTTCGCGTATTTCCACCAACTCTCCCCTCGTCTAGGGTCTGAAGCTAATCACGCAGACTAGTGAATGTTAAAATATTTTTCGTTACAGAAAAAATTTGTACAAAAGTACTTTTGGACAAATATTTAAGAAACATGCTCCCTAATTGTCTTTGTAGATACTCTTGTTGCTGTGGTCTTCAGTCCTGAGACTGGTTTGATGCAGCTCTCCATGCTACTCTATCCTGTGCAAGCTTCTTCATCTCCCAGTACCTACTGCAACCTACATCCTTCTGAATCTGCTTAGTGTATTCATCTCTGGGTCTCCCCCTACGATTTTTACCCTCCACGATGCCCTCCAATACTAAATTGGTGATCCCTTGATGCCTCAGAACTTGTCCTACCAACCGATTCCTTCTTCTGGTCAAGTTGTGCCACAAACTTCTCTTCTCCCCAATCCTATTCAATACTTCCTCATTAGTTATGTGATCTACCCATCTAATCTTCAGCATTCTTCTGTAGCACCACATTTCGAAAGCTTCTATTCTCTTCTTGTCCAAACTATTTACCGTCCATGTTTCACTTCCATACATGGCTACACTCCATACAAATACTTTCAGAAATGACTTTCTGACACTTAAATCTATACACGATGTTAATAAATTTCTTATTTTCAGAAACGCTTTCCTTGCCATTGCCAGTCTACATTTTATATCCTCTCTACTTCGACCATCATCAGTTATTTTGCTCCCCAAATAGCAAAACTCCTTTACTACTTTAAGTGTCTCATTTCCTAAACTAATACCCTCAACATCACCCGACTTAATTCGACTACATTCCATTATTCTCGTTTTGTTTTTGTTGATGTTCATCTTATATCCTCCCTTCAAGACACCATCCATTCCGTTCAACTGCTCTTCCAAGTCCTTTGCTGTCTCTGACAGAATTACAATGTCAACGGCGAACCTTAAAGTTTTTATTTCTTCTCCATGGATTTTAATACCGACCCCGAATTTTTCTTTTGTTTCCTTTACTGCTTGCTCAATATACAGATTGAATAACATCGGGGAGAGGCTACAACCCTGTCTTACTCCCTTCCCAACCACTGCTTCCCTTTCATGTCCCTCGACTCTTATAAATAACACAATGTATTTCAAACCCTCGAATGACCTGCCAGTGGCCAAAATCGCGAAGTTACTCCTTACTCGACTCGGATTGTCCATCTCATTGCCATAATTTGTTTTTCTACTCTTTTTCGTATTAACATCAGTAAATAATATTTGTCCGCTGTCGACGTCTGCACTTGCTAAAATTGAAGATAATTTATAATGAATTTACTGCGACTAGTTACTTTTATAGGCGTTTATTTTTCTACGGTGATATTGTAAGATGCCTTACATCCTATCCTCCGATGCCATGAACATTGTGTCTTCACTAAAGGCGTTTCAGAGCTCTGCAATGGAATTTTTTAAGAGAGTTATTGTAAAACGTCGTAAATAAAGAAACAATGTTCAGGGCGAGTAAATAAATGTAAATATCTGAAGAGGCGTGAACAAAAAATGAATGTTCTGTAAAAACAGCGAGCTGTGAGGCATAATTTGTTGGTGTGCCGTGTTGGGTTGTTTGGTTGATTTGAGGGAAAGAGGCCAAACAGCGAGGTCAGTGGTCCCACCGGATTAGCGAAGGAAGTCGACCGTACCTTTGAAAAGAACCATCCCTGCATATTCCTGAAGCGATTAAATGATATCACGAAAAACCTAAATCAAGATGGCCGGACGTGTGCTAACCACTGCGCCACCTCGTTCGGTGCCGTCTTCGGAAAGGGCGTTACTCTATAAACTACACGCACGAGGAGAGGTGTTCTAGTATCAGATGGTGAAGCGGCCCACGAGCTTAGGTAAGGATGGGGGTAAGGCCTGCGGGTCACTCAGGTTGCCCATGCCTTCTCTACACAGTTGCGTTGTTTGTGAATAGCCTGATAGGGTAAAAAAATGGTTCAGATGGCTCTGAGCACTATGGGACTCAACATCTTAGGTCATCAGTCCCCTAGAACTTAGAACTACTTAAACCTAACTAACCTAAGGACATCACACACACCCATGCCCGAGGCAGGATTCGAACCTGCGACCATAGCGGTCACGCGGTTCCAGACTGAAGCGCCTAGAACCGCACGGCCACACCGGCCGGCTTTCCATACGTCTTCCTTTCTTTGACCTCCAGACTTCCAACTGGGCCCTTGTTGTTTTGCCGGCTACATATAGAGCTTCCGGTTTGATTATCATTTTCCAGTGTCTTATTTTTGCATTCAAAGAGAGAGAGAGGTTTTGTTATATTTATTTTTTGGTGAGTTTGTTTATTATAGGCTTCGTTGTCCGTTTCTCGAGGGTATTCCAACTGATCCATTGTCTAAGATTACCACATTTCTATCTTTCGTTCTCGCACTTTAAAACGTTTCGGTGGCATTTTTTATGTTTGTCACTAGTTTGATCATTTTGAAGGGGATTTTGATATTTATTTTGCTACTTGTTTTTGTAGTTCGATGGTCCGTTCTTTGGCATCTTTCCAGAACTCACATAGGAAGCCATAAATGTTTGTTCCTAGCCGGATTCCACTAGGGGTCTACCACTTACACTCTCTGAATAATTTTTCTAGAACTCAGTTAAATAGCATTGGGGAGAGTCCGACACTTTTCCGTATACCTCTTTTATTTTATTTTATAATTGCTGTGGTAATTTTTACTTTTAACATTATTCATATACTGCTTTTAGCGTGTCTATCAAAACGCACATTTTCTCATTTTTCTGTATGTTAGCTACGTTTTGCTGAATTGCTTGAGGTCAGCCAGTGACGTGGGCAACAATTTAGCAATTCATTGGAAAACGTTCCTTGGTACGTTAAAAACATCGAACAAATTCACGTCCGAATGGGGGTCGCTCATATTTTACGTAACAATGAATACTGTAGAACACACTTTTATTAAATTAATGAAACAAACCCAAATTATTGTAGAAAAAGTGGTCGTGAATAAAAAACAAATCTTTTCAGAACGTGGACTTTCAATATCACAGCAGAGCGTGGTCTCGACGGCAGGCGGGAATAAGAAACGTCCCTTTGTTCCACAGGTCATTCGGGGCCACTGTAATCGGTCTTCACACCAAGCAATACGGCTAGCTGACTAGGCTCAAAGTGTGAGTAACGTACTCAAGACATGCCTTTTAGTTTCTCAACCAAAGATGGCGCTGCTCTAGCAGACAGAAGGCTGACTATATGTTATTCGAGACAAGGAAGTGCTTATCGACACATGTAAGGATACATAGCATGAAAGACGCCTATAGCAGACGACTTCCAATGCCGCAGTTGTGATAATCTTACGTTGATACTCTGAAATGGAGAAGAAATTAAAACGTTGAGGTTCGCCGATGACATTGTAATTCTGTCAGAGACGTCAAAGGACCTAGAAGAGCAGCTGAACAGAATGGACAGTGTCATGAAAGGAGGATATAAGACGAACATCAACTAAAGCAAAACGAGGATACTGGAATGTAGTCGAATTGAATCGGGTGATGCTGAGGGCATTAGATACGGAAATGAGACGCTTAAAGTAGGTGAGTAGTTTGATAATGATGGTCGAAGCAGAGAGGATATAAAATATAGACTGTCAATGGCAAGGAAAGCGTTTCTGAAGAAGAAAAATTTGTTAACATCGAGTATAGGTTTAAATGTCAGGAAGTCGCTTATGAAAGTATTTCTATGGAGTGTAGCCATGTATGGAAGTGAAACGTGGACGATAAATAGTTTAGACAAAAAGAGAAGTTTTCGAAATGTGGTGCTACAGAAGGATGCTGAAGATTAGATGGGTAGATCACATAACTAATGAGGAGGTACTGAATAGAATTGATTAGAAGAGAAATTTGTGGCACAACGTGACTAGAAGAAGGGATCGATTGATCGGACATACTCTGAGGCATCAAGGGATCACCAGTTTTGTGTTGGATGGAAGCGTTGAGGGTAAAAATCGTAGAGGGGGACCAAGAGATGAATACATTATTGCAGGGCAGCGCGGTGGGTAAAAATCGTAGAGGGAGACCAAGAGATGAATACACTATTGGAGGGCAGCACGGAGGGTAAAAATCATAGAGGGAGACCAAGAGAGGAATACACTAAACAGATTCAGAAGGTTGTAGGTTTGCAGTAGGTACTGGGAGATGAAGAAGCTTGCACAGGATACAGTAGCATGGAAAGCTGCATCAAACCAGTCTCTGGACTGAAGACCACAACAAAAGCAACCCTGAAATAGCATGTTTTCGTAATATGCTAGATGTAATACGAAAAGCACCAAATATAACAAGCCTTTCACCACCGATGTGTCATTTCCCGTCCTTTATTATCACAAATCGTACCAAAACGAGATGTTTCTGAGAAGTCCTCAGTGTGTTAGTGCTTTGAAGCAGATTGTAGTCATAGCATGTAAGGCACAATATAGAGCCCACCAAATTCGTTCTTCAACTGCTAAAGACGTTATCAAGTATGGCGTCTCTTAAGTCCTGTTTGTGGCGTAGATAGCGATTTTGCATCTCATTCATCATGTTCCTCTGCCCGCTGTAAAAATCTGACGCGTCTGATACTGCCTTCCAGGCTAGTGAATGCTCCGCAGCGTGATATTCCACGTTGTGAAACTCCTACAGCTGCACGTTCACTCTCAAGTCCCGTTGCTCCGTGAGCGACTTATGTCGCAAACTCGGTTCGCGGCGCAGAGGGGAGCGTGCTACGCCGCACAGCCGGCGCACACCTTTCTGCCCAGGAGTCGCTTTGGAGATAAAGAGGTGAGGCGAGGCGAAGCGAGCTCCGCATTCTTGAGGGGGGACTCGCGACTGCTCTCATCTGCTCGTGACGCCGCGTCCTCTCCTCTGCCAGATAAGGCCGCAGCTCCCTCCTCTTCAGACTGCAGTCTGAAACGTGCCGCCAGTTGCCACACCCTTCTCATCTGTGAAGAAGAAAATAACCACTGCGTCGTCAACACGGGACTTGTAGTCACTGCCGAACCACAAACGGCCTCACACACCCTAGAATGCCCTCTTCGTGTGTAGCACTCGTATACAAAAACGAGCTGATTCGCTCGAGAGATAGCACGCTGCAGGAGCCTGTTGAGACGAAGGTTCGCAGGAATACACTACTGGCCATTAAAGTTGCTAAACCAAGAAGGAATGCAGATGATAAACGGGTATTCATTGGACAAATATATTATACTAGAACTGACATGTGATTACATTTTCACGCACTTGAGGTGCATGGTGTTGTTGTGGTCTTCAGTCCAGAGACTGGTTTGATGCAGCTCTCCATGCTACTCTATCCTGTGCAAGCTTCTTCATCTCCCACTACCTACTGCAACCTACAACCTTCTGAATCTGTTTAGTGTATTCCTCTCTTGGTCTCCCTCTACGATTTTTACCCTCCGCGCTGCCCTCCAATAGTGTATTCATCTCTTGGTCTCCCTCTAAGATTTTTACCCTCCGCGCTGCCCTCCAATAGTGTATTCATCTCTTGGTCTCCCTCTACGATTTTTACCCTCCGCGCTGCCCTGCAATAATGTATTCATCTCTTGGTCTCCCTCTACGATTTTTACCCTCCGCGCTGCCCTCCAAGTAACTGCAACCTACATCCTTCTGAATCTGCTTAGTGTATTCATCTCTTGGTCTCCCTCTACGATTTTTACCCTCCGCGCTGCCCTCCAAGTAACTGCAACCTACATCCTTCTGAATCTGCTTAGTGTATTCATCTCTTGGTCTCCCTCTACGATTTTTACCCTCCGCGCTGGCCTCCAAGTAACTGCAACCTACATCCTTCTGAATCTGCTTAGTGTATTCATCTCTTGGTCCCACTCTATGATTTTTACCCTCCACGCTGCCCTCCAATGCTAAATTTGTGATCCCTTGATGCCTCAGAACATGTCGAACCAACTGGTCCCTTCTTCTTGTCAAGTTGTGCCGCAAACTCCTCTTCTCCCCAATTCTATTCAATACCTCCTTATTGCCGGCCGCGGTGGTCTAGCGGTTCTAGGCGCTCAGTCCGAAACCGCGCGACTGCTACGGTCGCAGGTTCGAATCCTGCCACGGGCATGGATGTGTGTGATGTCCTTAGGTTAGTTAGGTTTAATTAATTCTAAGTTCTAGGGGACTGATGACCACAGATGTTAAGTCCCATAGTGCTCAGAGCCATTTGAACCAATACCTCCTCATTAGTTATGTGATCTACCCATCTAATCTTCAGCATTCTTCTGTAGCACCACATTTTGAAAGCTTCTATTCTCTTCTTGTCCAAACTATTTATCCTCCATGTTTCACTTCCATACATGGCTACACTCCATACAAATACTTTCATAAACGACTTCCTGACACTTAAATCTATACTCGATGTTAACAAATTTCTCTTCTTCAGAAACGCTTTCCTTGCCATTGCCAGTCTACATTTTATATCCTCTCTACTTCGACCATCATCAGTTATTTTGCTCCCCAAATAGCAAAACTCCTTTTCTACTTTAAGTGTCTCTTTTCCTAATATAATACCCTCAGCATCTCCCGACTTAGTTAGACTACATTCCATAATCCTCGTTTTGCTTTTGTTGATGCTCATCTTATATCCTCCTTTCAAGACGCTATCCATTCCGTTCAACTGCTCTTCCAAGTCCTTTGCTGTTTCTGACAGAATTACAATGTCATTGGCGAAACCTCAAGGTTTTTATTCCTTCTGCATGGATTTTAATACCTACTCCAAATTTTTCTTTTGTTTCCTTCACTGCTTGCTCAATATACAGATTGAATAACATCGGAGTGAAGCTACAAGCCTGTCTCACTCCCTTCCCAACCACTGCTTCCCTTTCATGCCCCTCAACTCTTATAACTGTCATTTGGTTTCTGTACAAATTGTAAATAGCCTTTCGCTCCCTATATTTTACCCCTGCCATCTTCAGAAACTGAAAGAGAGTATTGCAGGCAACATTTTCAAAAGCTTTCTCTAAGTCTACAAATGCTAGAAACGAAGGTTTGCCTTTCCTTAATCTAGCTTCCAAGGTAAGTCGTAGGGTCAGTATTGCCTCACGTGTTCCAATATTTCTGCGGAATCCAAACTGATCTTACCCAAGGTCGGCTTCCACTAGTTCTTCAATTCGTCTCTAAGGAATTCGCGTTAATATTTTGCAGCTGTGGCTTATTAAACTGATTGATCGGTAATTTTCACATCTGTCAACACTTGCTTTCTTTGGGATTGAAATTTTTATATTCTTCTTGAAGTCTGAGGGTATTTCGCCTGTCTCATACATCTTGCTCATTAGATGGTAGAGTTTTGGCAGGACTGGCTTTCCCAAGGCCGTCAGTAATTCTAATGGAATGTTGTCTACTCCCGGAGCCTTGTTTCGACTCAGGTCTTTCAGTGCTCTGTCAAACTCTTCACACAGTATTGTATCTCCCATTTCGTCTTCATCCACATTCTCTTCCATTTCCAGAATATTGTCCTCAAGTACGTGGCCCTTGTATAGACCCTCTATATACTCCTTCCACCTTTCTGCTTTCCCTTCTTCGCTTAGAACTGGGTTTCCATCTGAGCTCTTGATGTTCATAAAAGAGGTTCTCTTTTCTCCAAAGGTCTCTTTAATTTTCCTGTAGGCAGTATCTATCTTACCCGTCGTGAGATAAGCCTCTATATCCCTACATTTGCGCTTCCTGTCGATCTCATTTTGAGACGTTTGTATTACTTTTTGCTTGCGTTATTTACTGCATTTTTATATTTTCTTTTTCATCAATTAAATTCAATATTTGTGTGCATAGATCTGATCATGAGAAATCAGTACACAGAACAACCACCTCTGGCCGTAATAACGGCCTTGGTGCGCCTGGGCATTGAGTCAAACAGAGCTTCGATGGCGTGTACAGGTACAGCTGCCCATGCAGCTTCAACACGATACCGCAGTACATCAAGAGTAGTGACTGGCGGTTTGTGACGAGCCAGTTGCTCGGCCACCATTGACCAGACGTTTTCTATTGGTGAGAGATCTGGAGAATGTGCTTGCCAGGGCATCAGTAGAACATTTTCTGTACCCAGAAAGGCCCGTACAGGACCTGCAACATGCGGTCGTGCATTATCCTGCTGAAATGTAGTGTTCCGCAGGGATCGAATGAAGGATAGAGACACGGGTCGTAACAGATCTGAAATGTAGCGTCCACTGTTCAAAGTGCCGTCAGTGTGAACCAGAGGTGACCGAGACGTGTAACCAATGGCACCCCATACGATCACGCCGGGTGATACGGCAGTATGGCGATGATGAATACACGCTTCCAATGTGCGTTCACCGCGATGTCAACGAACACAGATGCAACCATCATGATTCTGTAAGCAGAACCTGGATTCGTCCGAACAAATTACGTTTTGTTATTCGTGCACCCAGGTTCGTCGTTGAGTACACCATCGCAGGCGCTCGTGTCTGTGATGCAGCGTCAAGTGTAACCGCAGCCATGGTCTCCGAGCTCATAGTCCATGCTGCTGCAAACCTTGTCGAACTGTTCGTGGAGATGGTTGTTGTCTTGCAAACGTCCCCATTTGTTGAGTGAGGGATCGATACGTGGCTGCATGATCCGTTACAACCATGCGGATAATATGCCTGTCATCTCAACTGCTAGTGATACGAGGCCGTTGCGATCCAGCACGGCGTTCCGTATTATCCTCCTGAACCCACCGATTCCATATTCTGCTAACAGTCATTAGATCTCGACCAACGCGAGCAGCAATGTCGCGATACGATAAACCGCAATCGCGATAGGCTACAATCTGACCTTTATCGAAGTCGGAAACGTGATGGTACGCATTTCTCCTCCTCACACGGGGGATCACAACAACATTTCACCAGGCAACGCCCGTCAACAGCCGTTTGTGTATGAGAAATCGGTTGGAAACTTTCCTCATGTCACCACGTTGTAGATGTCGCCACCGGCGCCAACTTTGTGTGAATGCTCTGAAAAGCTAATCTTTTGGATATCACAGCGTCTTCTTCTGTCGGTTAAATTTCGCGTCTGTAGCAATTCATCTTCGTGGTGTAGCAATTTCAATGGCCAGTAGTGTAATTATCTGGTTCAAACTTGTTGGCAGATTAAAACTATGGCCACGAACCGGTACCTCGCTAAATCTCTACGAGATACCTGAACCTGTAGGCTATCACAATTTCGCCCTTCTTCAGTTGCTGTTCACTAGACCTTCATATTTCATCTTCTCTAATAACATCAACAGCATCACTCTGGGCGTCCGGATTAAAAAATGATGAATACCTAAAAGAATATTGAGTTACTGAAATGAGCCATCTAACGAATTCACAAGATGCGCTAAGTCTTCAGCAAATGTGAGACAGTCCACAGTGAGTCTCCTTTAGGACGTACGTGAGTCTTCGTGGAAACTGTTTCGCGTTAAGGTGTTTTCATTACTCTCCGATAACATTCCCCAACGCGCAGTTACATATTCATCAATGTATATCGAAATACTAAGAGAGAGATGCCATCCTTCTGCCTAGCTACTGTTACGGACTGTACGCTTTCCTTCAATTTCTCTCGTAATCTGGTGTTCGTAAGTATTAGAGAAGGCCATTTTTCTGCCGGTCCGCACCAACTACTCCTCGGAGTTTTTGTCGCAGTGAATTTGTCAATCGTACAACAGAATTAACTAGACATTCAGTACACATTGATGTCGTCATACACAGAATTAAGATTTAGGATGTGCTCGAACATTAGTTTCCTTTCCTAAACACCCATGTTCATTCTCTGTCTATGAGTCTAAGTTTCTGTCGTCTTCAGCAACACGCGGTATTCCAAAATGATGTTTACAACTTCTCGACAACGCTGATCATGTATGTTTCAGAAATGGAGATAGTAGAAACGTGTGGTTTGGAACATAATATGACCACATATGCCTAAATATCCTTTTTCTTTCAGAATATTCACTGGCGAAAAAGGCTGTCCCTCAGCTGATGGTACAGTCTGTGGAATAGCTGATAGAGACCATATTTGACACCTAGATCCAGTGGACCTTCCGGACACGTTACAGAATCAGACCACCTCCACGTCCGACTATCAGACAGTGGTTCACGAGGGTCAAGGAAGCCGAAATTGTCATGAAGATGACGAGTTCTCGGCGTTCGAGCACGAGTGATGCAATCGCGCAACGGGTGCGACGGGCGTTTACCCGCTTCCCAGATAACATTTTAAATGGCTGCTAAGACTTTCGGCGTATGAGAGCATTATGCCCTAAACCGCACTTTTTTACCTATTCCCGTTTCTGTAAAATATGAGGTCGAAGTTGTAAAGAAATGTTGAAGATCATGTCGGATACTGTACTGTTGCTCCTTTTATTTTTACGTCTTTCGACACTTCTTTTTTTTAAAAAAAAATTGGCCTTTCACAACGCATGATTAATTAGATTTCAAGAAGATCAATAGTTGTGATGAAAACTAATTATCAGATGTGGGTAGTTGCAGCTGAAAATGTTACTATAAACATTTCAGAATTATTTATTTATTATGTTGGAATCCGATCGAAGACAAACGACAGAGGTGTGCTTTCTACGAGGTATCCAGGGTGGGTCGAGAAGGGACAGGATGAGGAATGAAGCAACACGAAACAACCTTCAGATCACTCTCCTAAAAGAAACTACGCCGAAATGTTTTGGGTAGATGAAAAGAATAACACAAGCAAGGCTTCCAAGAATGGACAGATACTGGAAGGAGACCAACTGGAAGACCACGAACGAGATGGAGAGATTATATGAAGGATGATGTGAACCGAAGAGGACCGTAGTAGGATGTGGATGAGACTAGGCAACGGTAAGAATAGTGGGTACATGAGTCCACTGTGTCATTTCTCAAGAAAATCGTCACCTCGTTGTAGCGATGTAAGCGATGCTGCCACGACAAAATTAAATCAAATTAATTTTATAGAAGCCCCATAAGTACTACAAAGAAAAGTGTGTAACCTGATTATGCAGAAATTTGTTACCAAGCTTGCCGTCGGTTGTTGCCGTGGTTCCTATATGTGTCGACGTCGACAAACGTTCTCCGTATGGGTGTGATTCCGTTAAATTAAGGTGGCGATTCCTTTAAGATATATTTTTACTCCAGTGACATCTACAGGGTGTATCATGTAGCTGAAAGTGCACGATACTAGAAAATAAAAGAAAATCTAGATTTAGATTAAATTTCCAGACGGCTTCTGACACTGTACCACACAAGCGGCTTGTAGTGAAATTGCGTGCGTAGGGAATATCGTCTCAGTTATGTGACTGGATTTGTGATTTTCTGTCAGAGAAGTCACAGTTCGTAGTAACTGACGGAAAGTAATCGAGTAAAATAGAAATCATTTCTGTCGTTTGTCGTCTAGTAAAGTCATCAGAAGATCAAAACAAATTACAAACGATTTAGAAAAGATATCTGTATGGAGCAAAAATTAACAATTGACCATAAAATAACGAAAAGTGTTAGGTCATCCACATGAGTGCTAAAAGGAATCCGTTAAACGTCAGTTACACTATAAATCAGTCAAATCTAAAGGCCGTAAATTCAACCAAATGCCTAAGAATTACAATTAAGAACGACTGAAATTAGAAATAACACATAGAAAATGTTGTGGGGAATGCTAACCAAAGACGGTTTTTTATTGGGAGGACACTTAGAAAATGTGACAGATCTACTAAAAAGACTGCCTACACTACGTGGTATGCTCATTTAGAATACTGCAGCGCCGTGTGGGATCCTAACCAGATACGATTGACGGAGCACATCGAGAAAGTTGTAAGAAGGGCAGCATGTTGTGTATTATCGCGAAAGAGGGGAGAGAGTGTTAGTGTAATGATACAGAATTTGTGGTGGACATCATTAAAACAAAGGCGTTTCTCTTTGCGGTGGGATTTTCTCACGAAATTTCAAACACCAACTTTCTCCTCCGAATGCGAAAATATTTTGTTGACGACGACCTACATGGGGAGAACCGATCATCATAATAAAATAAGGGAAATCAGAGCTCTCACGGAAAAATACAGGTGTTCGTTTGTTCCGCGCGCTGTACGTGATTGGAACAATAGTGAATTATTGTGAAAGTGGTTGTATGAACCCCTGCCAGGCGCTTAAATGTGATTTGCAGAGTATCCATGTAGATGCAGATGTAGATGTAACCATGGGGTCTATAATACATACCTTAAGAGCTCTGGGCACTTCTTCAATTTCGATACTGTGAATCAAATCGCTTCTACAGCAGGATCTTTGCTTTACATGTTTAGGGAGTCGATAGAATGCACCAAAACAAGAAAACATTGTCAAGTAAACATGATCTGTTATGTACATACCTTAAGAGCCATGAGCACTTGGTCAGTAGAAGAAATGTAATTCAACGTTGTGAAGATGACGTAAGAAAAAATTTGGAAATATGTGATAAGGTCTCATGGGAGCAATCTGCTAAACCCACATCCTATTTTAAGCTTCTTGACTTTCTTAAATCTCCGTCTCGAATTCTGCTGCAAAATTCGCTTTTGGTCGTCTAACCTTTATTCGCAAGGTGGTTGTGAAACAGGCCGAATAGAACACCTTTTGACAACGTGATTCAGATTCTTCCAGTACATTAATACCTGCTGAACCAGTCGTATGAAAGGTGCTCGTAAGTTATGAATATGGAACACCTAAATGACGCCCAAAGAAATTATACAGCTAATCTAATTAATATGAATGGGTGATTTGAATACTCCTTAAATAGAATCCCTGCCAACGCTACATTAATCTCTTCGGGCTTAAAACACAGTCGGATTTATCAGTTACAGTTGTTTTCTGGCGAGATGATCCCGGTTTATCATCTGAAATGCTTACGCTTCAATCTTACCATACTCCTTGCCTGAGGTCGTATTTCTTGCCACATATACAGCGCCGATGTGAGCGAGGGCATGGCAGCATTCTTTACTATTTTGCCAGCATTCTTTACTATTCTTTTCGAAGAAACGTTAACCCGTACGCGCACAAGTGACCGTCGTTTAAGAAGCACTCTGACCGCACCTGTCGCCATGTCGACATCAGAAGAACTTAATGTATATTCCCTAAGGACACAACATCGGTAAAAAACTTGGATAGGTAACCGTCGGAGTACGCCGCATGCTGTTGACAGCATTCCCAGTTAAGTTGTGTCTGTCAGGTGTAACAGTAGGCACATTAGCTAGTATGAGTTGGAGTACTTCTGCCCACAGTTTGACCTTCCATACAGTAGTTATTCGCGCCTTTTGACACCAGATTCTGTGAGTAGTTACGGTTAATAGCAAGGTGTGTGGTTCGAGAACAGACGTATCACGTAGGGATGGGAAAAACTGACCTGTTTAAACCGATTCCGATATTTTAGTTCTGAATAACCGGCATTTCTCGGTATTTGTTTGATCTCCGTTACAACAGGTGTTTCTTATTTTTTAGCAATAACGGAGTAAAAAACCAAAATATCAATTTGCCATAGCAGCAGTGCTAAAATTTTTCGTTTTTTAATAAACCGTTTTTAAAAGAGGAGTAATTTTTATTCTTAAAGTTCACATTGGTTTTAAATATAGCGTTAGTACGGAAAATGGGAAAAGCTGTCAGTACTATTTTAATAACAATGCAAACAGAAACGAGGAGCAAACACATGACGTAAGACTTGGCACAGCATTTCTGAGACAATAATGTCGCTGTTGCCGTGCGTCATGGCTCAAGGTTCGCGTGCACGCAGTGTGTGCAAGTCTTGCCCCAACCTGGTTTACACGGTTCTTTCTCACCGTTGTCGCTGGTCATCTGTTGGACTGCAGAATGGCACCTACATTAGTCTGGAAAGCAATTTTACGAAGTAATGTGGCAATAAAGTTCAATGCTTCATTTTCTTTAAAAAAATTAAAGATATGGCTGTCATTTCTACGAAACAAGAAAGGAAGAAGGACGTTATGGTAACAGTAATAAGCTAATAACTTAACAACATTACAGTCATATTATATCAAAAAGTAGAAAATAGCTCATCTGCTGTCTGTGTTGACACAAAAAGTCTTTATATGCTTCTTGAAAACGGACAAATTAAATTAAAAACAGACTTCTTGAATCTGACACCTCATCCTTAAGCACTGACTCTTCGTACTGTCTAAATATTGGTATGATCAGAATCAGTGGGTGAGTACTGGTGATTTTTTTGTAGTATTCAACCACTTATCGATTTTCGAGAAAAACCGCGGACGATGAAGAGACTATTTTCTTTTATTTGTATATTTAATTTTATATTTTGATTCTAGCTGTCTTGAAACTGAGTTAATCAAAATGTTTCAATTTTTGTTCGATTTCTAAGTTGTTCACAGGAAATAATAAGAATAAAAAACCGAAAATCGGTTATTTAAGAAACCGACTATTTTGAGCGGTTTTAATAGGTCAAAGCGGCATGAAAAAAAACCGACATACTCGAGGACGCATTCTTACAATGATAACCGCCACCCCTAGTGTCAGGCCAAAACCGGTAACCACTCCAGCAAAAATTGTATATTCGTGCAACTGGGACGGACAAAAGAAAGAAATGATTAATTTTCCTCAGCGATGAACTGTTGCGGACCTACCATCCCTTGACATCATGCCTCGAACCAGCAACTTTCCCTTTGCCCTTACGGCTGTGCCAACAGGAGGGGTGGTGACGTAGAGTCCCTGGGCGAATATACAGCAATAAATTCTACGGCTCTTTGCAGCTTCTCAGGAACTGAGGGCATGCGAAGCTGTTTTGTCCTCCGATTTTCTTAGAGATAAGTAGGCTATGTGCCGGCACCGTCCTCACAACATCTCCACTACGAAATCGACACTACAATACACACATCATTACAATCATCTACCTTATCTGCTTCACTTCCACACACAGACCTCATACTTGGCGAAGGAAAACTGCCTGTGGGCGCGGCTGAAACTGCCCTTCGGTGTGTCCCAGCCATTAATGCCGTACGACTTTACTTTTTTATCTGATCAAAAGTACCATGACACCTGTTAGTGGATATTAATATGTGACCTATCCACTCTTCACCTTTCTGATGGAATGAATTCTGCTGAGGACACTTTAGTTTCAATGAAGTGCCTGATCATCTGTGGAGGAGTGACAGTCCATTGCCGGCCGCTGTGGCCGAGCGGTTCTAGGCGCTTCGGTCTGAAACCGCGCTGCTGCAACGACTGCAGGTTCGAATTCTGCCTCGGGCTTGTATGTGTGTGATGTCCTTAGGTTAGTTAGATTTAAGTAGTTCTCAGTCTAGGGGACTGATGACCGGAGATGTTAAGCCCCATAGTGCTCAGAGCCATTTCAACAATTTTGACAGCCCATTCTTCCTCAGATGAGCCAGAGAAGGTAGCGATGTTGGGCGCTGGGGTGCGGAGCGAAGTCGACGTTCTAACTCGTCTCAAACGTGTTCCAGTGGGTGGAGGTTGGGACTCTGGACAGGCTAGGCCATTGCATTTCATGAATGTTACTGCCCACACCCACTAACTCACTGATGCTGCTTTATGATGGCATTGTCATGCTGATTCAGTCGTCGTCTCCGATCTGTTCCTTCACTGTAAGCAGAACACAGTACGATATAATGAGTTCATCTCCTTCCACATTGGCGTCTTATTTAGTGCAATGACGGGACCGTGCCCTGACACGGAACGCAACCACGAAACGAAATACCACCTCCTCCGTACTTCACTGTTGGCACTTTTAATGGTCGCCTGGTCGTAGATATAGCTAATTGCTATAATCGCACTATTTCACTCCCATTTACGGAGCTTGTTAGCACTTGATGTTAGGTTGGCGCCATTAAAATGCATTGTGTTGTGGTAATCGCTGCTACTTGCTGGATCGCTGCTGTGTCTCGATGCTGATGCTGGCTCTAAATCTGGTTGTCTAGGGTTAAAAACATGAGGTCCCGTGTTTTTTATGTGCTTTTGATGATAAAGAACGAGCGAAACCAACAAATATGTAAACTTCAAATACACTCCTGGAAATGGAAAAAAGAACACATTGACACCGGTGTGTCAGACCCACCATACTTGCTCCGGACACTGCGAGAGGGCTGTACAAGCAATGATCACACGCACGGCACAGCGGACACACCAGGAACCGCGGTGTCGGCCGTCGAATGGCGCTAGCTGCGCAGCATTTGTGCACCGCCGCCGTCAGTGTCAGCCAGTTTGCCGTGGCATACGGAGCTCCATCGCAGTCTTTAACACTGGTAGCATGCCGCGACAGCGTGGACGTGAACCGTATGTGCAGTTGACGGACTTTGAGCGAGGGCGTATAGTGGGCATGCGGGAGGCCGGGTGGACGTACCGCCGAATTGCTCAACACGTGGGGCGTGAGGTCTCCACAGTACATCGATGTTGTCGCCAGTGGTCAGCGGAAGGTGCACGTGCCCGTCGACCTGGGACCGGACCGCAGCGACGTACAGATGCACGCCAAGACCGTAGGATCCTACGCAGTGCCGTAGGGGACCGCACCGCCACTTCCCAGCAAATTAGGGACACTGTTGCTCCTGGGGTATCGGCGAGGACCATTCGCAACCGTCTCCATGAAGCTGGGCTATGGTCCCGCACACCGTTAGGCCGTCATCCGCTCACGCACCAACATCGTGCAGCCCGCCTCCAGTGGTGTCGCGACAGGCGTGAATGGAGGGACGAATGGAGACGTGTCGTCTTCAGCGATGAGAGTCGCTTCTGCCTTGGTGCCAATGATGGTCGTATGCGTGTTTGGCGCCGTGCAGGTGAGCGCCACAATCAGGACTGCATACGACCGAGGCACAGAGGGGCAACACCCGGCATCATGGTGTGGGGAGCGATCTCCTACACTGGCCGTACACCACTGGTGATCGTCGAGTGGACACTGAATAGTGCACGGTACATCCAAACCGTCATCGAACCCATCGTTCTACCATTCCTAGACCGGCAAGGGAACTTGCTGTTCCAACAGGACAATGCACGTCCGCATGTATCCCGTGCCACCCAACGTGCTCTAGAAGTCAACTACCCTGGCCAGCAAGATCTCCGGATCTGTCCCCCATTGAGCATGTTTGGGACTGGAAGAAGCGTCGTCTCACGCGGTCTGCACGTCCAGCACGAACGCTGGTACAACTGAGCCGCCAGGTGGAAATGGCATGGCAAGCCGTTCCACAGGACTACATCCAGCATCTCTACGATCGTCTCCATGGGAGAATAGCAGCCTGCATTGCTGGGAAAGGTGGATATACACTGTACTAGTGCCAACATTGTGCATGCTCTGTTGCCTGTGTCTATGTGCCTGTGGTTCTGTCAGTGTGATCATGTGATGTATCTGACCCCAGGAATGTGTCAATAAAGTTTCCCCTTCCTGGGACAATGAATTCACGGTGTTCTTATTTCAATTTCCAGGAGTGTATTTATTACTCTGGTGGCCATCTTAATTCCACTGTCCACCAAAGACCATGACTCAACACAAAGTAGTACTTCCGTTACATGTTCTTTGCATTGTTTATCACCTCAAACAATAACACACAAACACACTTTACCAAAGTGACACTCCGACTGCCTCCTGACCGTTCTTGCTGCTTGTATTTATAACATTGTCAAAGAACTACTAAAAAGAGATATAGTTTACAAGTCACATGTACATCTGTTATCATAATTTGTGCAGAAAAGTAATTAATTTGCATCGAGTGACATAATTTAACATGTTATTAAAATGACAGACAGATTTGTTCACTTGACAGAATAAATCTTTGTTACAAAAAGGCCGTTTTTTAGAAGTTTGTCAATTGACTTCTCTAATTTGTATAAATAAGTAAATAACATGAATTATTAAGAATTACATTGGTTTTCGTCTAAAATAGGATTGATTTCGTGAATACTGAGTGAAAACGCTCCTAGTGAACAAATAGGTTTCACTGGGTGATTTTTATTTAAGGAGATCCAAAATACCTAAGTTGGCCACTATTTTTCGTACTTCATATTAATTATTTAAGATGAACTTAGTGTTTTTACATGATGACATTTGCTGTATCAGTGATCAAGTGATATAAACTTTTGTGTGGGTCAGTTATTCAGTATAATTTAATGGGTTGACTGTTTATGGAGACATGTTATGCAATCATTGTTAACATACACAATACCTTTGCTATAATCATAAATACTCGTTAAACTGGTTGAATTTGGAGGGTATCGCATACTTCGGTTCAGTAAAGCCTTTAATATGTTCCGTTACACACTACACTTGATGACAGTTGGAAATTTGTGGTAAGGTGTTATGGGACCAAAGTGCTCTGGGGTCATCTGACCCTATGCTTACACACTAATTAATCTAACTGACAGTACGGATAATACATACACCCATGCCCGAATGAGGACGCGAACCTCTGACGGGGGAGCCGCGCAAACCGTGACAAGGCGCCTTACACCGCGCGGCTACCCCGCGCGGCCACGATGTCAGGTAACGTTCTCCAGATATTCGCCAAACCCAGACCTCTCCGTCGGATTACCACAGGCTATACCGCGATTCTTCTAAATCTACATGCTTACTTTGCAGTTGACACGTAAGTGCTTGGCAATGGGTGCCTGTTTCAGTCACCCACTGTGCAGTGACGTCGCTCTTTACCCACATCAAGCGTCGCTTAGCACTGATTACATACAAGTGTGTAAAATATTATTTGTTTAGGGCTCATTTTAATTTTTAAAATATTTTTTGCTTTGAAATTTTCGCATATTGGCACTATATTTTCTGTAAATGTAAAGTAAAATGTGCTATACTAGAGTTTGAAATTCTTTGCATTCTATGTGAGTAATGTATGTAAATAACTGTGTAAATTGTTGGTTGGTTGGTTGGTTTGGGGAAGGAGACCAGACAGCGTGGTCATCGGTCTCATCGGATTAGGGAAGGATGGGGAAGGAAGTCGGCCGTGCCCTTTCAGAGGAACCATCCCGGCATTGGCCTGGAGTGATTTAGGGAAATCACGGAAAATCTAAATCAGGATGGCCGGACGCGGGATTGAACCGTCGTCCTCCCGAATGCGAGTCCAGTGTCTAACCACTGCGCCACCTCGCTCGGTGTAAATTGTTTATTACGTTAAATAATTTTCTCATGACTTTTGCATTTAAAAATATTTGTGTGTACAGGGTGTTACAAAAAGGTACGGCGGCCAAACTTTCAGGAAACATTCCTCACACACAAATAAAGAAAATATGTTATGTGGACATGTGTCCTGAAATGCTTACTTTCCATGTTAGAGCTCATTTTATTACTTCTCTTCAAATCACATTAATCATGGAATGGAAACACACAGCAACAGAACGTACCAGCGTGACTTCAAACACTTTGTTACAGAAAATGTTGAAAATGTCCTCCGTTAACGAGGATACATGCATCGACCCTCCGTCGCATGGAATCCCTGATGTGCTGATGCAGCCCTAGAGAATGGCGTATCGTATCACAGCCGCCCACAATACGAGCACGAAGAGTCTCTACATTTGGTACCGGGGTTGCGTAGACAAGAGCTTTCAAATGCCCCCATCAATTAAAGTCAAGAGGGTTGAGGTCAGGAGCGCGTGGAGGCCATGGAATTGGTCCGTCTCTACCAATCCATCGGTCACCGAATCTGTTGTTGAGAAGCGTAGGAACACTTCGACTGAAATGTGCAGGAGCTCCATCGTGCATGAACCACATGTTGTGTCGTACTTGTAAAGGCAAATATTCTAGCAGCACAGGTACAGTATCGCATATGAAATCATGATAACGTGCTCCATTGAGCGTAGGTGGAAGAACAAGGGGCCCAAACTAAAATGAGCTCTAGCATTGAAATTAAGCGTTTCTGGATACATGTCCACATAAAATCTTTGCTTTATTTGTGTGTGAGGAATGTTTCCTGAAAGTTTGGCCGTACCTTTTTGTAACACCCTGTATAAATTGTTCATGTTGATGTAAATTTGACAATTTAGAAAATGGTCACGCTTAGTAACAATATAAGAAATAGGTGTTATGTAAAACCCAGAGTGGTTTTGTTTGAAACGAAAGTGGCCCTGGGGAGTGGAAAAGGTGGCAAGAGCGAATTGGCGCGCTACCTAGAGCAGGCGCGGGAGGGAAGTCACGGCGGCCTGTAGGCAGCAGTGATTGAGGCAACGCCTTTGTGCAGCAGCAGAAGCTTTGCCTGCAAATTTGCGCAAAAATGCCTCGGATAAAGACTGCAAACGGCTCACGGCATAGGTGCCAGATGTCGGGCTACTGTATGTACAACTGAACGACGCCAAGAAGAGAAATTCATCCAATACAGCAAGATACTTGCAGGCCGTACTGTGGGTAGTGTAGCCGTCATAACTGTTCGCCACACCCGAGACTACTGCCACCAGACAAGATCCTTTTTGTATTTTTACTTTTGTACATCGTGAACCATTAATTTAAACTGTCTTTTAGTAATCATTCTTGGACTTTAAAGAAACGGGTTCACCCTGTTATTTCATTCTAATCATACACCTGTATAGGGTTCTTCCTGGTGTTTGATTAATCCGAGTATCCTCTTTCATACTTATGAAGTGCCAAGTTAATGTAAAGAGGCGCCATTTCAATTGTTTTTCTGTAAATAACAAAAAAAATTCTTAACTATTGCAAACTGTTATAGTAAAAGTATGCTTACGTAAAATTCAACCAGAGTGTTGCCAAGTAACTAGAATCTGTTAAATGACTATACAGGGTTAGTTGAAAGAATAATAGGTTTTTGCCGGCCGGTGTGGCCGTGCGGTTAAAGGCGCTTCAGTCTGGAACCGCGTGACCGCTACGGTCGCAGGTTCGAATCCTGCCTCGGGCATGGATGTGTGTGATGTCCTTAGGTTAGTTAGGTTTAAGTAGTTCTAAGTTCTAGGGGACTTATGACCACAGATGTTGAGTCCCATAGTGCTCAGAGCCAATAATAGGTTTTGAAAGAAAATTCCAGTAAGAAAGAGGCTTTCTTGAAGTGAAATGTTCAGTAGAAAAAGTGTGTGCTTTAGTCTCTAAATATTTTGCAATTTAAGTTTGTTGATTGTGGAAAGTGCTTTTCTAAAGGTCCCCCCCCCCCCTCCCCCTCTGTCCAAATTCTTTTAGCTTTCTTGAAGTTATCTACTGGGCTTTTTCTCTTTTAAAAACATAATGTATAAGGGTGTAGTCCAACATTGTTTACGTGGAGTAATATTTATTTGAAGAAGCAGCTTAAACAGTAGCAAGAAAATAGGCAAAATGCTTACTTCTACTTTTCCAATACTTCACTGTTTTATTGCCTGTATAGGCTGGCGGCCCTTAGTACATATTTTAAACCACTAAATGAACTTGGAACTAAGTTGTCCTAGCTTCAATATGATACTACTTGTACTATGCTTCTTTCTTACGGCTGGGTAAGATCTTAGGAAAAGAATTGAACAATCTGATTTACTCAGTTGGTTAGCTTTTCCTATTAACGGGACTATGTCCGCCTCCGGTAGCTGAGTGGTCAGCGCGACAGAATGTCAATCCTAAGGGCCCGGGTTCGATTCCCGGCTGGGTCGGAGAATTTCTCCACTCAGGGACTGGGTGTTGTGTTGTCCCAATCGTCATCATTTCATCCCCATGGACTCGCAAGTGGCCGAAGTGGAGTCAGATAGAAAGACTTGCGCCCGGCGAACGGTCTACCTGACGGTAGGCCCTAGTCACACGACTGAAAAAAAAACAGGACTATCCTCGCATAGTGTAGTTTATTGGGAAACTAAACTAAATTTTAGTAAGAGGGTTATACGTGGCAACACAGAGAAAGGTTTTTCTGTTATGTAAGTAAAAGCATACTAAAATACGATAGTAGTGGTAGGGTTATATGTGGTTTACTCATAGGTGTGTGGTTTAGTCAACCATTGACCACGACTATTTTTAGCTTTCTACGCACAGTCATTGTACTAGCTGGTGTGCTGGTAGCACTTCGGCACTCAATATTGACTGCTACCGGTGATTTCATGCAATTTTTACAACCTCTCTCTGGAATGCTCGGCAGTCATTGCCCGCAAAAGAAAAATTGGAGTTTAACGTTCTGTCGACGGCGCTATAGCTAGATGTGGACCACAAGCTCGAATAGAGAAAGGAATGAGGAATGAAATCGGCCGTGCCACGTTCAAACGAACCGTCCCGGAATATGTCTGGAGTGATTTAGTGGCATCACGGGAAACCTAAATGGAGAGGGCCAGACGGGGATTTCAATCCTCTTCCTGCCGAATGCGAGTCCCGTGCGCCAAACAACGCGACATCTCGCTCTGTCTGCTGCCCGTCAGCTCGTGAGGTCTTCTTGGTATTGGTTTCCGTACGTTTAGACTGCACAATCACGTCACTAAAAGTCGACTTGGAACATGTCCTTGACGGATATGTCACTCAGATAACATACAACGACTAAGCCACGTCCGAACTCGCTGGGCTCTTCTGATCGACCCATTCTGCTGTTAGTGTTTCTCTACAGACAAGACAATACTCCTCGGCGCCTTTTCCACACAGATCCGGATCTCATGGCGTCTACCGGCCAATTCCACATTACATAGGGCTGTCTGGATAATTTTGATCAGCAGGTGTACAGCACGGTTGGCCACAACGTGGATAGCGAAACTGTTGCGCCTCTTTTCTCAATCTAAAGCGGATCTTGTCGTCTTTTCGGTACTGTATAACAAAATACTTGTTGGTTTTATAAGGTGAACAAGGCAAATATTTTCAGTATCTAAACGGTAAGCAGTCTTAAAACTTGTCGTAATGGGAAATTTCTCCCCGTATTGCTAAGTGAGGTGACTGTTGCTGCTTAAGGTTATAGATAGAGTTTTTTTTAATTTTTGGACTGAACCAAAGCTCTTAACAACTGGTTACAATAAGGTGGAAACTTGCTTCTCAGTTTGCTCTGTGTTTGGCGTTAATAAGAAAGACCTTGACACCAAACATTCGTTCATTTCAAAATCAGTGAGACTCTTCCTGAATTTCAGATGAGAACGAAACATTAATTATGTAAAGGTGTTAACATTTCTTTCTTTAACTAGATCAGTGGGCTGAAGATGTTTACTGTCGTGGTAAGGCTGTTACGTTTTGCCGCCAGTTGTAAATGATTCAGTAGCCGTAGAGTCCGATTTGCAAGACCATGGACTAAAACGAATGAAAACAGGTGGTTGTTCAGCTTTTGAATTCTGGAAACATAAGAAAACTTAGTGACAAGAAATCTTAGTTTTTAGGATCACCAGTGTGTGGACTCAACAAGCTGACCAACATGTAAGTGGCCATGTACACTCCTGGAAATTGAAATAAGAACACCGTGAATTCACTGTCCCAGGAAGGGGAAACTTTATTGACACATTCCTGGGGTCAGATACATCACATGATCACACTGACAGAACAACAGGCACATAGACACAGGCAACAGAGCATGCACAATGTCTGCACTAGTACAGTGTATATCCACCTTCCGCAGCAATGCAGGCTGCTATTCTCCCATGGAGACGATCGTAGACATGCTGGATGTAGTCCTGTGGAACGGCTTGCCATGCCATTTCCACCTGGCGCCTCAGTTGGACCAGCGTTCGTGCTGGACGTGCAGACCGCGTGAGATGACGCTTCATCCAGTCCCAAACATGCTCAATGGGGGACAGATCCGGAGATCTTGCTGGCCAGGGTAGTTTACTTACACCTTCTAGAGCACGTTGGGTGGCACGGGATACATGCGGACGTGCATTGTCCTGTTGGAACAGCAAGTTCCCTTGCCGGTCTAGGAATGGTAGAACGATGGGTTCGATGACGGTTTGGATGTACCGTGCACTATTCAGTGTCCCCTCGACGATCACCAGTGGTGTACGGCCAGTGTAGGAGATCGCTCCCCACACCATGATGCCGGGTGTTGGCCCTGTGTGCCTCGGTCGTATGCAGTCCTGATTGTGGCGCTCACCTGCACGGCGCCAAACACGCATACGACCATCATTGGCACCAAGGCAGAAGCGACTCTCATCGCTGAAGACGACACGTCTCCATTCGGCCCTCCA
The DNA here is from genome assembly GCF_023864275.1 of Schistocerca cancellata. Taxonomy (NCBI): domain Eukaryota; kingdom Metazoa; phylum Arthropoda; class Insecta; order Orthoptera; family Acrididae; genus Schistocerca; species Schistocerca cancellata. The sequence goes on from NC_064631.1 coordinate 48,789,497, forward strand.
TTCATGCCTGTCGCGACACCACTGGAGGCGGGCTGCACGATGTTGGGGCGTGAGCGGAAGACGGCCTAACGGTGTGCGGGACCGTAGCCCAGCTTCATGGAGACGGTTGCGAATGGTCCTCGCCGATACCCCAGGAGCAACAGTGTCCCTAATTTGCTGGGAAGTGGCGGTGCGGTCCCCTACGGCACTGGGTAGGATCCTACGGTCTTGGCGTGCATCCGTGCGTCGCTGCGGTCCGGTCCCAGGTCGACGGGCACGTGCACCTTCCGCCGACCACTGGCGACAACATCGATGTACTGTGGAGACCTCACGCCCCACGTGTTGAGCAATTCGGCGGTACGTCCACCCGGCCTCCCGCATGCCCACTATACGCCCTCGCTCAAAGTCCGTCAACTGCACATACGGTTCACGTCCACGCTGTCGCGGCATGCTACCAGTGTTAAAGACTGCGATGGAGCTCCGTATGCCACGGCAAACTGGCTGACAATGACGGCGGCGGTGCACAAATGCTGCGCAGCTAGCGCCATTCGACGGCCAACACCGCGGTTCCTGGTGTGTCCGCTGTGCCGTGCGTGTGATCATTGCTTGTACAGCCCTCTCGCAGTGTCCGGAGCAAGTATGGTGGGTCTGACACACCGGTGTCAATGTGTTCTTTTTTCCATTCCCAGGAGTGTACAAACTTCGCTAGCATCTCATCAGCAAACTTCAACAGCTCACAGAAAAAACGAGTACTCTAAAACGAACAAAGTAACTGCTGACCTCAGAGGAGTTAGTTATAAAATAAAAGGAAAGTTTCTTAATTAAGTGTGTAAGTATGCTGTTTATGTTTTCTTATTGGCAACGTTACTTAGCGCTCTGTATGAAAATCACTGGCTGTGCTGTGTGCAGTCTGTGGCTAATTTGCATTGTTGTCTGCCATTGTAGTGTTGGGCAGCGGCAGCTGGATGTGAACAGCGCGTAGCGTTGCGCAGTTGGAGCTGACCCGCCAGAAGTGGTGGATGTGGGAAATGAGATGGCGGATTTTTGAGTACCGTACAGAATGGATGTCATGAACTGATATATATATATATATATATATATATATATGTATTATGATTATTAAGGTAAATACATTGTTTGTTCTTTATTAAAATCTTTCATTTGCTAACTATGCCTATCAGTAGTTAGTGCCTTCCGTAGTTTGAATCTTTTATTTAGCTGGCAGTAGTGGCGCTCGCTGTATTGCAGTAGTTCGAGTAACGAAGATTTTTGTGAGGTAAGTGATTTGTGAAAGGTACAGGTTAATGTTAGTCAGGGCCATTCCTTTGTAGGGATTTCTGAAAGTCAGATTGCGTTGCGCTAAAAATATTGAGTGTCAGTTTAAGCACAGTCCTGTATAAATTTTCAAAGGGGACGTTTCATATGGCGACCCTGCCAGGATACTTTGTTAGGTTGATATCTTTGTTATTGTAAATATGAAAAATTTTATCAAATCATTATTGGCCACTGCCCAAAACAATTTGTAAAATTTTTTGTGGGGAGCATGGGAGCTATGTAAGTAGGCTGTTTATGTTTTCTTATTGGCAACGTTACGTAGCGCTCTGTATGAAAATCACTGGCTGTGCTGTGTGCAGTCTGTGGCTAGTTTGCATTGTTGTCTGCCATTGTAGTGTTGGGCAGCGGCAGCTGAATGTGAACAGCGCGTAGCGTTGCGCAGTTGGAGGTGAGCCGCCAGCAGTGGTGGATGTGGGAAATGAGATGGCGGATTTTTGAGTACAGAATGGATATCATGAACTGATATATATATATATATATATATATATATTATGATTATTAAGGTAAATACATTGTTTGTTCTCTATTAAAATCTTTCATTTGCTAACTATGCCTATCAGTAGTTAGTGCCTTCCGTAGTTTGAATCTTTTATTTAGCTGGCAGTAGTGGCGCTCGCTGTATTGCAGTAGTTCGAGTAACGAAGATTTTTGTGAGGTAAGTGATTTGTGAAAGGTACAGGTTAATGCTAGTCAGGGCCATTCCTTTGTAGGGATTTCTGAAAGTCAGATTGCGTTGCGCTAAAAATATTGAGTGTCACTTTAAGCACAGTCCAGTATAAATTTTCAAAGGTGACGTTTCAAGTGGTCCCCCTCCGCAACCTGCGTGTCTATCTCATCCAACCCCTTCCCAACTCAACAGAACGTCACCCTTCATCGGCTCTCACAGCCGGCTATCCCTCCTTTTCTCGCCCTTCACACGCACACACACACAAGATTTCACCGCTCCCATCCCCCTTTCCCCCATCTGAATCAAAAACATAAGCTTAAAAGAACAGATTATCTCCTCGTGAAAATCACTTTAGCTGGTTTGCGTACTGGGCACTATCTTTTTAGCCATCGCCATTTGTCAAGTGGTGATCTCCTACAACTTTGTGCTCATTGTCCTCAACCTTTAACGGTTCTCCATTTCCTGACTGAATGCCATTTCTTTAACCACTTACGTTCTCAATTATGTTTAACGTCTGAGTTGTCGGCCGTTTTAGCGAAGGACACGCGGGCTGTCGACAGCGTTTTACTTTTTATCCGTCGTAGCAATGTGGCAAAGCACATTTAATCCTTTGTTCAGGACCTCCGTTATCCCTATGGCGTATTTTATGGATCGTTCTCAAAGTCCCTGCCTTCCCCTCCGTCGATTGGGCTTAACGTGTAGTCGCTTTTAACTCCTTTTTCGTCTGCGTGTTCAGGGATTCTGACGTGGGCGCGTATGACACTAATTGTTTTTGCCCCCTAAAACAAAACGGAACTAATGTAAAAGCCTCTCACGTTCTGCATGTAAAGGCACGCCGTCTCTCTGTTTGTCACGCAGCATTTAAATGTCGACGTCGCTGCGAGTCTCTGAGCGTCTCAGACGCTGTAACAGACGCTTGATGCTCAGTGGCTAAAATGAGACGCTCTTGTGACTGATATTAGTGTGGATTAAACATGCTGACGGTCGTTTGGGCACTGTACTCATTGTCTTGAATCGTCTGATGAAGAACATATCACTGTAATCATTGTCTTGAATCGTCTTATGAAGAACATATCAAACAATGAAAGAATTTCCGCAAATATGACAAAGTACAAAAGTCAAAGAGTAAATAGCTTTTTCAAAGAGTAATTATTGTACCATACTTCGCATTACATTCCTCTACTCAATATATGTCTTGTACTATACACCTTCTAAAGTACCTTTTAAGCTACTTCCACATCAAATTTCATCAAAATCGGTTCAGCAGTTTAGCCATGAAACCGTAACAAATACAGAGACTTTGGAATTTGTGATATTAGTAAGTATGGATCATTTCCTTTTTTGTGTCTTCTTCAGTGCTGTAATTAATCAGTTTTTATTATTTTTTATTCTCAATGTAACTGGATCGTCTTCTTAATTAAATTCAGAGTCTCATATGTGGTGCTGTGGTGTTCAGTCCAAAGACTGGTTTCATGTAGCTATTCATGCTACTCTACCCTGTGCAAGCTCATCTCTGTGTTAACTTCTGCAACCTCCATCCTTCTGAATCTGCTTAGTGTATTCATCTCTTGGTCCCCCTCTACGATTTTTACCCTCAACGCTTCCATCCAACACAAAACTGGTGATCCCTTGATGCCTCAGAACATGTCCTACCAACCGATTCCTTCCTCTAGTCAAGTTGTGCCCAAATTGCTCTTCTTCCCAATTTTATTCAGTACCTCCTCATTAGTTACGTGATCTCCCCATCAAATCTTCAGCATTATTCTGTAGCACCACATTTTGTAAGCTTCTACTCCCTTCCTGCCTAAACTGTTTATCATCCATGTTTCACATCAATACATGGCTACACTCCATAAAAATGCTTTCAGAAAAGACTTTCTGACATTTAAATCTATACTCAAAGTTAACAAATTTCTCTTCTTCAAAACCGCGTTCCTTGGGATTGCTAGTCTACATTTTATGTCCTCACTACTTCGAACATCATCAGTTATTTTGCTCCCCAAATAGCAAAATTCATCTACTACTTTAAGGGTCTCATTTCCTAATCTAATTCCATGAACGTCACCTGATTTAATTCGACTACATTCCATTATCCTTGTTTTCCTTTTGTTGATTTTCATCTTATGTCCTTCTTTCAAGACACTGTCCATTCCGCTCAACTGCTCTTCCAAGTCCTTTGCTGTCTCTGACAGAATTACAATATCATCGACAAATCTCAAGATTTTTGTTTCTTCTCCTTGGATTTTAATTCTTACTCTAAATTTTTCTTTCGTTTCCTTTACTGCTGGTTCAATGTACAGATTGAATAACATCGGGGGTAGCCTACAACCATTTCTCACTCCCTTCTCAACCATTGCTTTCATTTCGTGGCCCTCGAATTTTATAACTGCGATCTGGTTTCTGTACAGATTGTAAATAGCCTTTCGCTCTCTGTATTTTCCTTTTGCCTCCTTCGTAATTTGAAGGAGAATATTTCAGTCAACATTGTGAAAAGCTTTCTCTAAGTCTACAAATGCTATAAACGTAGCTTTTTTTTTTTTTCAAAAGGTGGTGCCCCATCACGTCCACGCCGGCGTAATGGCCAACTCAAAAGGTCTACTGGCATCTGTGCATAAGGCTTAGATTTCACTAAAGTCAGGTGTCGCAGGATGTGGGTATTGCGATGTTTGCGTACGTTTTGTGAAGATTAACCATTAATAGGATATCATCTGGAGATAGATTGGGTCGAAAGTCGAACGAAGGGTAGCGGTTTGAAGGGCAGAGGAAAAAAGTCCCAAGGCGAGAGCCAAGTGAAAAAAAACTTTTGCGATAGTTTGGTCAGGTAGTAAGAGCAGTAGCGGATGTCTTGCTGCCTGCGACAGATAATGCAAGGGTAGGCTTTGTTAGTAATGGGTATCATGCAGGTCGATACCTTTGACATTGTGCGGTGCTGTTACTTGGCGGCTGCCGATGGGTGCCGGTGTTGATCTCTTGGTCAGCGTCAGCATACCTGTAACAGTTAGGTTCATCATCGTTTTGTGTCCGATAGGTCATATATCAGATGCACAGTGTAGGGTGATGTTGGAGCTTTGTTTGTGCGTCAGTGGGCGAGGTGGCCGGTTTCCGTGCTGTAGCCTTTTGGTCGGCTTTAACAGCAGCTGGTATATCCAGTCAACGTTGCTGATATGCAAGGGATTGCCGACGTTTGTCGCTTGTTGGTGTATGTTAGCTTGCCATAGGTGGTTATGCCCCAGCTAGTAGTGTCCTTGGCCGCTTATGCTTCCATCGATGGTTGGCTACTAACATAGGTCGTAGGGTCAGTATTGCCTCGCGTGTTCGTATATTTCTACGTAATCCAAACTGATCTTCCCCGAGATCGGCCTCTACCAGTTTTTTTCATTCGTCTGCAAGGAATTCGTGATAGTATTTTGCAACGGTGACTTATTAAACTGATTGTTCAACAATTTTCACACCTGTCAACACCTGCTTTCTTTTTGGTATTGGTATTATTGTATTCTTCTTGAAGTCAGAGGGTTTTCCGCTGTTTCACGCAGCTTGTCTACGAGATGGAAGAGTTTGGTCATGGCTGGCTCTTCCAAGTCTATCAGTAGTTCTAACGGAATGTTGTCTATTTCCGAGGCCTTATTTCTAGTTAGGCCTTTCAGTGGTGTGTAAAATTCTTCACGCAGTATCTTACCTCCCACCTCATTTTCATCTACGTTCGCAGATGTATATATAAGTAAAGTGTTCTTGGCGTGGTGTGGAATATTTCCTCTGTGCAATGATGAAGTAAGAATAGTTGTTTTATGCATAGGGGGATCAGGCTATTTTAGAAAATTAAAAAAATATCGATCTCTAAGAGGGTGAACCAAGGAAACAACATCTTTTTGTAGATCACAGAATATGAACCATGCTAAGATTATTTTTTTCAGATTTGTTGCATAGTGTGCACATTGCATTAGTATAGATACCCACACCACTCCGCAAGCACTGCTCGACAGCTGAACTGCCTTTGCTGCTTCGTCGTGCAATGGGGCAGTTGGCGAAGGACACATATCAATATCTATGCGTCCCAAGAAGGCGGGCGAATGAGGGTCGCTGACATCATTGCACATAAAGTAGGTTACTTACTCACGATCACTCATTATGAGCCGCCCGTTGTGGCCGAGCGGTTCTAGGCGCTACAGTCTGGAACCGCGCGACCGCTACGGTCGCAGGTTTGAATCCTGCCTCGGACATGGATACGTGTGATGTCCTTAGGTTAGTTAGGTTTAAGTAGTTCTAAGTTCTAGGGGACTGATGACCTCAGATGTTAAGTCCCATAGTGCTCAGAGCCATTTGAACCATTTGAACTCATTATGACAAAACTAGTGATACGTAAGCAAAGCTGCAAGTAATTAATAATGTACTACAAGACAAAACAAGAACGAATAGATAATTTCAAAGAAATACTAAGGTTACTTATTTTTTTGAAGGTATATTTGGGAGATACACACTCCACAAACTTTTCTGCATAGTCGTCACCCCGACATAGACATTTGTAGCGGCGTTGTTCTGACTATTCAATACCCTCGTCGTAGAAGGCAGCGGCCTCCCTGTCTGTCAATTCTCTCCGCTGCTCTGCAGTTCGCTGTGTTTGCTAAAATGCTGCCCTCGTGTGAGAAAAGAGGTGAAACTCAGAGGGAGCCAAGTCTAGTCTGTATGGCTGGTGATCAAACTGGCGGGAGTAACTATGACTCTCTTAAGGTGGCTAAGTGGCGGCGGTGCGGCTGCATCCGAACTCGGCTTTTCGAAGAGAGTGATGCGCAATACATGGGCCTAGCCCTCTTAGCCTCTCCTCTCCTGCGGTCTTCTCCCCTTCACGTGGGCCCGCCGATTTACGCAGAGTGGAAGACCGCAACAGGGGCTTGGGGGGGGGGGGGGGTTACCAGCCCCCTCTCGCACTATCCCTTATAGTTGGGGGCAGCTTACAAGAGAATAAAAGTCTTTGTTGCAGCTGCAGTACGTACGTGTCCGAGCATTGTCATGGAGAAGAACAGTGCCTTATGACAACACTTCTCTTGGCTTGTTCTGAGTTGCCCTTTGTAGACGATTTTCTCGAATCGCCTGATGTTCTGTCTGGGCAAGATCAGCCGTTGACACTCGCTTCCTTCCCTCAGTGCCTGCATCGTGAGTGTCTGTGCGCCCTGCTTAAAAGTTTCTGCACAACTGGCGCACTTTGCTGCCACCTAGTTACGTTATGTGGGTTGCATGAAATCAGGCGGAGCCCCACCGCATGGAGAAATCGAATTACAGCACGCACTTCACACTTGGCGGAAGACTCTATTCTTGTAGACATCTTTACGCGCTCACTGTGCGCTCAGAACTGAGAACTGCGACGTGATGCGATCGACGAGAAAACTGGTGACACTACGCCACCCATATGCGCAAAAATTCATCGGATTTCACATGGTTTTAATTTCCCGACTTTTCGGACCTTTAAAAAATTGGCACTCGCACATAAGTTTTAATATCCATATAAAAATGCAGTTTGCCAGTGTACAGTATGTGATTAGTGATATGAAGTCTTATTTCACTTAGCTGATCTCACAATGCAGCTTACACGAACATTCCTCTTGTTTTGTGCGCATTGGATCGTGGTCCACATTATATTTCAGTGCCAAATGTTTTGTTTTCTAATGCAGGAGACGCCATCAGAGGCTTTAAAGGCTCAGGTAGCAGTTTCAGACTTAAACGAGCTCGTACATGCAGAACTTTTTACATATATCTGTGAAACGGTCTGGTCGTGACGTAATCAGATTGCTGCCTAAGATCGTGGGAGTCGCGATGACTTGTGACGTGGAGGTTGCAATGAGGAAGGGCTGGGACTGTTTGCTTCTTTTAACACTTAACTTATCGCCTTTCAGTTCTTCTTTTTTTCTAAAGTTGTTTTGTGCTTTTCAAGGATTCTTTTCTGTTGAAGTTGTTATTGTGGTTTTGAACAATTGGAATTAGATATGTTGTGGACCTCAGTGCTAAATAAAACGAACAGCTCCGTAACACACATCAGTACGATTCCGCGAGCTTCAACCGTCCCCCGTATTGAGCTACTTTAAGTCTGCTATCTGAGTCTCAATAGACTCTGATGGTAGCTCCAGAATTAAAAGACGAAAAGCTATGCACAAAACATGCCTTGAACCACGTTCATAAAACAGAAATTACATAGGTATGATTTTCCACGTTCTCGGATGTGCAAAATGTTTAGTTATTTCAGAACAATCGTTATTTTGTGCTCTTCCATTTCTCTTTTTCTACGTTTTGACCCTTATATCTTCGACTTTACACACTCTCATTAACCAGTCCGCGCCATCCATCCGCTATTGATATCGCTGCCAAACCGGATAACCATACCTTACTCATTGTAGAACGTACATATTTTCGTAAAATATTTTTAGCTTTTAAAAAGAACGCTGAGTTTTTGCAACAGCCGTAGTTTTTGCTAGGTACAGCAGGCTGCCCGTATGTACGTCAAGGTAAAATGAGATTAGTTCTACCAAGTTTTTTCGTATTTGTTCTTTACGTGCATTTCATATCCATGTTGCTGGGAGCACAAGAGAAATTTCATGAAAAATATGTATTTGAAGAACTTAACTGTTTAATTTTTAAGATCTTCGTCACAGGCAGTAGATACAAAAACAAATGTTGTTTTGATACGTGTGCGTCTGTAACACACATAATTCCATAAAACCACGTGTTTAATTGCGAATAAATATTGTCACTCACTGGATAAAAAGTGCTAGTGCTTCTCTCAGCATCTCGCCCTCGGAAAGAACGTCATGGAGCTTCTATACTGCTTTGGCGTTTGTCTGGGCGACTTACAATCAAAGACCCATCTTTCCCATACGTTGAAAATTTCGTCGAGTAGTTTGTTAATCCTAACAATTTGTGACGGCTACCGAAGGAAATGTAGAAGCGCTCGGACAGATCGTGGAGTCGCACTCGCTCATGAAAAATGCAGGACTGGGTCCTTTGAAGAGGATACGCTTCATATACATACCCGCCCCTCCTCTATACGAGCAAGCGGTCGGTTCCAATGACCTTGTCGACGAAGCGAGGCTAAACCCTAATCTTCCGTCTTTATTTCTGACAGCGCCATTCCTAAGAGGTCACTTGTAGCAATTGACGTCCGAACTCTCAGTCTGCAGGGCCTTAGGAGGCGCATTAATTCTTGCTAGTCGTTTGTTTTGAATCTGAAAAGGGTAAGACCTATCGCATTTTTAAAGACCAACTGCTACATCTCATTCATTTCATTTCTTACTCTTACGAAATATGTTTTTCAGAGCCTTAAGACTGTCGATAACTGTCCCTTTAAGTTTATAGACGGTTTCTCATCTATCAGCCCAACATTCTGGATTTGGTTTCTTTATCGTTATCTTGGAAATACTTAACTTTTGCAACCATAGCCTACTGTGAACAAAAAAGTTACAGACCTGCTCAGCTGTGTCGAAATACAGGACTGTTTATTTGTTAACCTCTTAGCCTCTTCCACCCTTTTAAGGACTAAATTTAAATTGTGACTTGATTCGTTTTTTGCACATATCTGTATAAGCTAGTCGCGATGGATGCTCCGTCAATCCCTTGGCCGAAACTTCTGCTCACATTTCATCGCTATCGTTCTGTATATTCAGGTAACTTATGTTCGTATTCTAATGCAGATTGATATCTGGCTGAGGTGAAGGTGGCCGGCCGGGGTAGCCAAGCGGTTCTAGGCGCTAAAGTCTGGAACCGCGCGACCGCTACGGTCGCAGGTTCGAATCCTGCCTCGGGCATGGATGTGTGTGATGTCCATAGGTTAGTTAGGTTTAAGTAGTGCTAAGTTCTAGGAGACCGATGACCTTAGAAGTTAAGTCCCATAGTGCTCAGAGCCATTTGAACCATTTTGGGGTAAAGGTGGTAAATGGTTCGAGTATTTTTACGTCAGAAGAATTTCCTAAACGTACCATCGCTATTTTTAAATAACTATTCTCTTGTCTAATGGATTTTATTAAATCTTCTACTTCTCCCTTCCACTTTAATATTTCCTCATTTTTCCTATTTTTTGTTTTACACTCCAGAGGCACCTTATTCTCACTTCTATTACCCCAGACTTCCCGGCCTAGTTATTTCCCTAGTATTGTCACTGGATGATTTAGATATTTACGCGATGATTATTTTCCGCATGTCCTCTTAGGGCAAGCAAAACTCAGCGCGGCGGGACGCCGTTCTCAACAATACTGGAGTCTCTGCAGCGGCAGATGCCGTTGCTTAGCATTAGTCTGAGACGAAACAACTGGCGAGCAACAGGAATGAATCCTTTCGCAGTGAGCAGAATCTTACGAAAACTGTGAAAAGCAGTAACTGCACCGGGCGACGGCAGCAGTCAGAAGGTAAGCCGTCAACAAACCTCTGAGTTCCGCCAATCCGTGGCAGCCAAAACACAACCATCAAATCGATTGTACCTTTCTGCGGACACGTAATGCAAATTCTCACAGGCATGTACATTTTATGAAAACGGAGAACTTTTGTATTGCAGTTATATTAATAGTAATTTGATTTTGCAATCCACGCATCCGGACTGTTAATCAACGTTTGCATCAGGCAATTCGTAACGGAGAACCATGAATGTTGTATATGTTGTAAGTCGGGATACTACAGATTATACATTCTTTCACGAAGTTTCCGCACCGTGTGGGCTTTCTGTTCGCTCTATAGACACTGTTCAGCTAGTCGAGTGCGTCACAATAGTGACTTGAAGAACGTTTTTCATTCACATGTCGTGCGTAATACTAGATTTTTATCAGAACGTCTAAAGACTGTAGACGAACTTGAGATATTAAGCTGTATTCTTGTAATGAAACTAATTGGCCTTTTACGTAGTGGGTGTCTTACAAATGGAATGAAATGCTATTTGAAATTGTTGTTTCCCCTTTCGCGTAATTAAATCACATGGGACAGTGATATCGTATTTGTACCAGTGCAGTTTGTACCCTCAGTCCCACATCCACGTTTTCTCAGTTTGTCGTCTCTCTAGCGCTAAATCGGTAGAGGTCGCTGGAATTCGAGCTGATAATATGTGGAACTTTCTCGCTGCCAACTTTGGCTATCAAATAATACTTCGTGCCTTAGGAGTGACACTATAGCCGTCATTGTTTAACGCCGTGGTTCATTTCGGTGATAAGCAATTTGTAGCGGTATCGTCTATACATGACCTCTTGCGTAATTGTGTACTTCCTTGATCGCACAATATTCATCATATGTTTGAAATTATTTATTATCTGTATCAATCAGTTGTGAAAGTAAATGACAACCCCCGACCATATCGTATTCAGTATCTTTTGCGATTTTTTATAATTTTATTTTATTTTATTTTACTTTATTTTATTTTACAATATGATGACGGTATGCTGCAGCGGTGTCGAAGGCCAAAGAGAAAAACAAAAGAAAAAGGATGACCTCGTAGTTGCCATATAGGCTAAAAACAGGAGATCGCCAAAGAGTAATATTTACAACCCATTTAAGAAGAAACGACGCCATTTATAAAGTTCGTAAGGGTTATGGATCCCTGTTGGAAGAAGTAATTGCAAATAGAAAACTAGACAGCACTAAATGCGACCGCACTTATCGAGATGGCACTGCTCCACTGCATGTGCGTCACACACTCGCTTCGCAAGCGACCGTATGGTAATTTTCTTTCCTCTTCCACTCGCAAACAGAGCGACGGAAAAACAACTATCTATATGCCTCCATACGGGCCCTAATATTCTCGTCTTATCCTCGTGGTACTTAGGCGAACCGTATGTTGGCAGGAGTAGAAAAGTTTTGCAGACGGCCTCAAATGCCGGTTCTCCAAATATCAGCTATACTGCCTCGCGAAGACAGTGTCGTCTTCATTCCAGGCATTCCGATTTGAGTTCACGAAGCATCTCCGCAATACACGCGTGTTGTTCGAACCTACCGGTAACGAATATAGTTGCCCGCCTCTGAATTACCGCGATGTGTTCCTTTGGTATGACTTGGTGGGGATCCCAAACTCTCGATAGTACTCAATAATGTGTCGCAGTAACGTTCAATAACAGTCTCCTTTACACATGAACCATAATGTCCTAAAATTCTCCCAATAGACTGACATCGACTATTCACCTTCCCCACTACCGTCTTGACGTGATTTTCCGTTTCATATTGCTTTGAAACGTTACGCCCAGACATTTGATTGAAGTGACTGTATCGAGCAGGGCAATACCAATGCTGTACCCGAACATTAAGGGGTTTGCTTTTCCTACTCATCTGCATTAACTTACATTTTTCTACATTTAGAGCCAGCTGCTATTCATCACACCAACTAGAATTTTTTTCTAAGTCATCTTGAATCACCCGTCACTTATCTTCGACACTTTATCGAATACCTCAGCATCATCAGCAAACAATTCAAGCTTCCCTGCAGCATTCCTGACGATACCTGTGCCTCTGATAGAAACTCGCCATCGAGGACAGAATACTGGGTGCTGTTACTTGAGAAGTCATCGAGCTGCTCACATATCTGGGAACTTACCCCGTACGCTCGAACATTCGTTAACAGCCGGCAGTCGGGTACCGAGTCAAATTCTTCTCGGAAATCTAGAAATATGGAATCTGCCGGTTGCCTTTCATCCGTATTTCGCAGTATATCAGTGAGAAAAGGGCAAACTGAGTTTCGCACGAGCGATGCTTTCTAAAATCGCGCTGATTCGTGCACGTAAGAGTTTCGGTCTCTAGGAAATTTGTCATATTTGAACTCAGAATACGTTCAACAATTCTGCAGCAAACCGATGTTAAAGATATTGGTCTGTAATTTTGTGTGTCCATTCTTTTACCCTTCTGATTCATAGGAGACACCTAGGCTACTTTTCGATCGCTTGGGGCTGCCCTGTACGAGAGATTCGCGATAAATGCAAGCTAAGTTAGGGGCCAGTGTTGTAAAGAACACTTTGTAAAATCGAATCGGGATTCCATCTGGATCTGGAGCCTTTTTTTTAACTCTTTCAGTTGCTTGTATACGCATGGGGTCTTTCGCCGAAGTATGGTGGTGGTCGTTGTATGCTTCGAGCGTAGATCTTTCTACAGAGGCACGAATTTCTACCAAATTTCGCCTGTCGTCTTTTGCGCGTTCTTTTTTGAACAGAGGGTGCAACAGCCTTTGCTTCCTCAGCATTTTCCGACTTCGTTGCTAAACAACGCTCGGTCTTTTTTGTTCTTAATCCACTTACTAAAAACAGACTCGTCCAGAGCTCGATTTGCAGTCTGTTTCAACTTTGCCGTTTATTCTCCTATGTCCATGGAACTAAATATCTCAGAATCGGATCTTATCCAGCTCTCAGTCCCAAGAATAATTTTATCGTGAGAACTCTAAAGGACGGCAGTAAATTGGGGAACTTCGACAATCTACTGGTAAAATTTTGACAATCAAAGTGTCTTTAATCTGAACGCGGGCTGATGTCCCCATCTGTGCATTGACAGACGCGCATTCAGCAGAGCAGCTCAAACTACCGACTACCTGAAAAACCCTCATGAGCACTCCACAAGTACTGTGCTACCCCAGTAGCTGCTTCCTTTGTGTAGTGCACCCTTGATCTACCAAGGGGAGTCCTACAAATCCCCACACGATCTACAAATCTGCAGCCAAGCCTGCCACAGAGTCGACGAAGCCCTTGGTTGAGACCCTCCACTCGGCTCCAAACCTAGGGACCCCGATCAACTCTCGGATCGATGCTGCAAATTGTGAGCTCTGTTTACACCCTGCGTGCGAGTTTTCACCACTTCCGCCAGCCGTCTGTAGCCTGTCCCCGATGTTATTCAATCTGTATATTGAGCAAGCAGTGAAGGAAACAAAAGAAAAATTCGGAGTAGGTATTAAAATCCATGGAGAAGAATTAAAAACTAAGAGGTTCGCCGATGACATTGTATTTCTGTCAGAGACAGCAAAGGATTTGGAGAACAGTTGAACGGAATGGATAGTGTCTTGAAAGGAGGATATAAGATTAACATCAACAAAAGCAAAACGAGGATAATGGAATGTTGTCGAATTATGTCTGGTGATGCTGAGGGAATTAGATTAGGAAATGAGACACTTAAAGCAGTAAAGGAGTTTTGCTATTTGGGGAGCAAAATAACTGATGATGGTCGAAGTAGAGAGGATATAAAATGTAGACTGGCAATGGCAAGGAAAGCGTTTCTGAAGAAGAGAAATTTGTTAACATCGAGTATAGATTTAAGTGTCAGGAAGTCATTTCTGAAAGTATTTGTATGGAGTGTAGCCATGTATAGAAGTGAAACATGGACGATAAATAGTTTGGACAAGAAGAGAATAGAAGCTTTCGAAATGTGGTGCTACAGAAGAATGCTGAAGATTAGATGGGTAGATCACATAACTAATGAGGAAGTATTGAATAGGATTGGGGAGAAGAGAAGTTTGTGGCACAACTTACCAGAAGAAGGGATCGGTTGGTAGGACATGTTCGAGGCATCAAGGGATCACCAATTTAGTATTGGAGGGCAGCGTGGAGGGTAAAAATCGTAGAGAGAGACCAAGAGATGAATACACTAAGCAGATTCAGAAGGATGTAGGTTGCGGTAGGTACTGGGAGATGAAGCGGCTTGCACAGGATAGAGTAGCATGGAGAGCTGCATCAAACCAGTCTCAGGACTGAAGACCACAACAACACAACAACAACAATCCCTCAGCAGTCAGGGCAACGCGTGGTTGGCCTGTGATGAGGTTGTTGGCCCTTTCCACGGATTAGCCGGTTGCGAGAGTGTCCCGCTTTCTCGTGGAACTTCCTGGCGATGGCGCGAAACCTGTCTCGGAGAGGCAGGATCCCAATGTCCTCGTGGAGTTGGCGCGTCGAGAAGCGTCTCGGAAGATGCAAAGCAGTCTTCGGGGCGCGGTTCTGTATCCTCTGCAGAGTCACAATGTGAGCATTTGCGGCTTTCCCCCAGATCACGGCTAAGAGTGGGCGGACCAATGTTAGGTAAAGCGTGATGCCGTGTTGCGATGGCAATGACGACTGCGTGTTTAGCAGCGGATACAGGGCCCGAAGGCGTCCTACTGCTCTCCCTTTCACATCACGGTTGTAATGCTTCCAGATGATCGTGCGGTTAAGGTAACCCCTAGGTATTTCGCCGTCCTACTCCAGGGGATAGATTCTTCCCGGATTTCGACTGGCGTAAGCCCTGGCGGCAGAAGTCTTCGGGTGACGACAACTGCCTGGCTCATCGTGGTGTTGAATTTCAGTCGCAGCTTTGTTGCCCATGAGCCCAAGGCGTCGCACCCGCGTTGGAGGCGGTTTCTCAGCACTTGGGCGTTCATGATGCGAGTGAACAGGGCTATATCATCCGCATACAGCGCCAGTTCGACTCCGGCCACTTTCGGCGCGTCGGCGGTCTACAGGGAGTACAGCGAGGGGCGGAGAACGGACCCCTGCGGCACCCCTGCACGTATCTGCCGGTCTGTGGACGTACCGTCGGCGGCCCTCACGTGGAAGGTTCGTTCAGACAGGTACGACTGCAGTAGCGACATGTGGGACGTCGGTATCGCTTGTTCCAAAAGTTTGAACTCGAGACCGCCGTGCCACACCAAGTTAAACGCTCGGGAGACGTCGAGGAACACTGCCCCGAAGTGGCATGTTCTTCTCGAAACCCGAACTGCTCGTCCGGGATGATGCCCTCCTAGCTGACGTGTCGCATCAGTCTTCTCGCGTACAGCCTCTCGAAAACTTTGGAGAGGGACGGGATTGGTCCTTTGCCTCGAGCGACGCTAACACCTTGTAACCTGCCACTCAGCTTGCTGTGAGGGCGGATCCACCGAGCCGAGTTCGTAGATTATGGAGAGTGCTTTTCTAAATGTTCCCCCCCCTGGCCAAATTCTTTTAGCTTTCTTGAAGTTATCTACTGGGCTTTTTCTCTTTTACAAATGTAATTTACAAGCGTGTAGTTCAACATTATTACGTGGAGTAATATTTATTTGAAGAAGCAACTTAAACAGTAGCAAGAAAAAAGGCAAAATTCATACTTCTCCTTTTCCAATACTTCACTGTTTTATTGCCTGTATAGGCTGGCGACCCTTAGCACATATTTTAAACCACTAAATGAACTTGGAACTGAGTTGTCCTAGCTTCAATATGATACTACTTGTACTGCGTTTATTTCTAACCGCTCGGTAAGATCTTAGGAAAAGAACTGAACAATATGATTTACTTAATTGATTATCTTTTCCTATTAATAGGAAATTCTGGCTGGGGTAAAGGCGGAAAATGGTTCGCGTATTTTTACGTCAGAATAATTTCCCAAACATACCAGCGCTATTTTTAAATACCTCTTCTCTTGTCTAACGGATTTTACTAATTCTTCTACTTCTTCCTTCCACTTTAATATTTCCTCATTTTTCCTATTTTTTGTTTTACACTCCAGAGGCACCTTATCCTCACTACTGTTACCTCAGTCTTCTCAACCTAGTATTATCGCTGGATGATTTCGACATTTATGCGTTGATTATTTTCCGCATATCCTCTTGGGGCCAGCAACACATTGCGGCGGGACGCCGTTCTCAACAATACTGGAGTCTCTGCAGCGGTAGATGCCGTTGCTTAGCATTTGTCTGAGACGAAACAACTGGCGAGCAACAGGAATGAATACTTTCGCAGTGAGCAGAATCTTACGAAAACTGTGAAAAGCAGTAACTGCACCGGGCAACGGCAGCAGTCAGAAGGTAAGCCGTCAACAAACCTCTGAGTTCCGCCAATCCGTGGCAGCCAAAACACAACCATCAAATCGATTGTACCTTTCTGCGGACACGTAATGTAAATTCCTACAGGCATGTACATTTTATAAATACGGAGGGCTTTAGTACTGCAGCTATATTAATAGTAATTTGATTTTGCAATCCACGCATTTTGGACTGTTTATGAACGTTTGCGTCAGGCAATTCGTAACGGAGAAGCATGAATTTTGTGAATGTTGTAAATTAGGATACTGCAGATTATACATTCTTTCACGAAGTTTCCGCACCGTGTGGTCTTTCTGTCCGCTCTATAGACACTGTTCAGCTAGTCGAGTGCGTCACAATAGTGACTTGAAGAACGTTTTTCATTCACATGTCGTGCGTAATACTAGATTTTTATCAGAACGTCTAAAGACTGTAGACGAACTTGAGATATTAAGCTGTATTCTTGTAATGAAACTAATTGGCCTTTTACGTAGTAGGTGTCTTACAAATGGAATGAAATGCGATTTGAAATTGTCATTTCCCCTTTCGTGTAATTAAATCACATGGGACAGTGATATCGCATTTGTACCAGTGCCGCTTGTACTCTCAGTCCCACGATAACGTTTTCTCAGTTTGTCGTCTCTTTAGCACTAAATAGGTAGAGGTCGCTGGAATTCGAGCTGCTAATATGTGGATCTTTCTCGCTGCCAACTTTGACAATCAAATAATAAGGTTTATAATTTATAAAAAAAAACAGTTACCTGCCACATGTGGCTGGTAGCTGTTTTTTTTTATAAATTGTAAACCTTAGTACAACAGCCACGTTTCTCAACATGTCGACTTTCGACAAAATAGCGATCAAATAATACTTCGTGCCTTAGGAGTGACACTATAGCCGTCATTGTTTAACGCCGTGTTTCATTTCGGTGATAAGCAGTTTGTAGCGGAATCGTCTATACATGACCTCTTGCGTAATTGTGTACTTCCTTGATCACATACAACGGGTTCTTTACAGATATTATGTTTATTTCAGAAAGGGGTTAAAAATTTGAATTAAATATTTACGTCCTTGAATATTGAGAAACTTTCCTTTTTATTTTATTTCAATGTTAAACGAAACTGTCTTTTGAAGTACTTATAGAGTGGTTATTATTGATGCCTTAGACAATATTCATTATATGTTTGAAATAATTTATTACATTTATCAATCAATTGTGAAAGTAAATGACAACCTTCGACCATATCGTATTGAGTATATTTTGTGATTTTTCTCATTTTTTTATTTTTTTAACAATATGATGGCGGTCTGGTGCAGCAGTGTCCAAGGCCAAATAGGAAAACAAAAGAAAATAGGATGACTTTGTAATTTTCATATAGGCTAAAATCAGCTGATCGCTATAGAGTACTACTTACAACCCAATTAAGGAAAAACGACGCCATTTATAAAGTTCATATGGGTTATGGATCCCTGTTGCAAGAAATAATTGCAAATAGAATACTAGACCGCACTAAATGACACTGCACTTATCGAGACGGCACTGTTCCACTGCATGTGTGTCTACATTTACACACTCACTTCGCAAGCGACTGTATGGTAGTTTTCTTTCCTCTTCCACTCGCAAACAGAGCGACGGAAAAAAGACTGTCTAAATGCCTCCGTCAGAGACCTAATTTCTCTCATCTTATCCTCGTGGTACTTATGCGAAACGTATGTCGGCGGGAGTAGAAACGTTTTGTAGACGGGCCTCAAATGCCGGTTCTCTAAATATCAGCTATAGTGCCTCGCGAACGGAGCATCGACTTCATTCCAGGCATTCCGATTTGAGTTCACGAAGCATCTCCGCAATACACGCGTGTTGTTCGAACCTACCGGTAACGAATATAGTTGCCCACCTCTGAATTACTTCGATGTGTTCCTTTGGTATGACCTGGTGGGGATCCCAAACTCTCGATAGTACTCAATAATGTGTCGCAGTAACGTTCAATAACAGTCTCCTTTACACATGAACCATAATGTCCTAAAATTCTCCCAATAGACTGACATCGACTATTCACCTTCCCCACTACCGTCTTGACGTGATTTTCCGTTTCATATCGCTCTGAAACGTTACGCCGAGACATTTGATTGAAGTGACTCTATCGAGCAGGGCAATACCAATGCTGTACCCGAACATTAAGGGGTTTGCTTTTCCTACTCATCTGCATTAACTTACATTTTTCTACATTTAGAGCCCGCTGCTATTGATCACACCAACTAGAATTTTTTTCTAAGTCATCTTGAATCACCCGTCACTTATCTTCGACACTTTATCGAATACCTCAGCATCATCAGCAAACAATTCAAGCTTCCCTGCAGCATTCCTGACGATACCTGTGTCTCTGATGGAAACTCGCCATCGAGAACAGCATACTGGGTGCTGTCACTTAAGAAGTCATCGAGCCACTCACATATCTGGGAACCTACCCCGTACGCTCGAACATTCGTTAACAGCCGGCAGTAGGGTACCGAGTCAAATGCTTCTCGGAAATATAGAAATATGGAATCTGCCTAGCCGGCCGGTGTGGCCGTGCGGTTAAAGGCGCTTCAATCTGGAACCGCGTGACCGCTACGGTCGCAGGTTCGAATCCTGCCTCGGGCATGGATGTGTGTGATGTCCTTAGGTTAGTTAGGTTTAATTAGTTCTAAGTTCTAGGCGACTGATGACCTCAGAAGTTGAGTCGCATAGTGCTCAGAGCCAGCCATTTGGAATCTGCCGGTTCCCTTTCATCCGTATTTCGCAGTATATCAGTGAGAAAAGGGCAAGCTGAGTTTCGCTCGAGCGATGATTTCTAAAATCGCTGTGATTCGTACACGTAAGTTTTTCGGTCTCTAGGAAATTTGTCATATTTGAACTCAGAATACGTTCAAGAATTCTGTAGCAGACCGATGTTAAAGATATTGGTCTGTAATTTTGTGTATCCATTCTTTTACCCTTCTGATTCATAGGAGTCACCTAGGCTACTTTTCGATCGCTTGGGGCTGCCCTGTACGAGAGATTCGCGATAAATGCAAGCTAAGTTAGGGGTCAGTGTTGTAAAGCGCTCTTTGTAAAATCTAATCGGGATTCCATCCGGAACTGGTGCCTTTTCTTTTTAACTCGTTCATACGGGTCTCCGTGCGATGATCACACGATGGTATCTTTGTAAAATTCTCCTGCGAGAACGATTTCTTAAACGCGGAATTTAAAACTATTGCTTTCATTTTGTTACCTTTAACTACGAAACCAGTTTGGTCAAAAAGTGACCGGATGGAAGCCTTAGAATCGCTTAGCGATTTTACACAGCGTCAGAACTTTTTTCTGGTTTTCGGCCAGATCTTTCGCTAAAGTATCGTGGTGGTCGTTGTATGCTTCGAGCGTAGATCTTTCTACACAGGCAAGAATTTCTACTAAGTTTCGCCTGTCGTCTTTTGTGCGTTCTTTTTTGAACAGAGGGTGCAACAGCCTTTGCTTCCTCTGCATTTTCCAACTTCGTTGCTAAACAACGCTGAGTGTTTCTTGTCCTTAATCCACTTACTAAGAACAGACTCGTCCAGAGCTCGATTTACAGTCTGTTCCAACTTTGCCGTTTATTCTCCTATGTCAGGGGAACTAAATTATTGCAGTTCATTGTTTAAGTGAGATGCTAACAACTGCTTATGTGCTCTTTCTATCGGAAACACTTTCCTTGGCTTCTTCACTGATTTATTAACTTTCGTAATCGTAGTTGCTATAATGACGTCATGATCGCTAATCTGCGTTTCTATACTGACTCCAATGATACGGTCTTACCTACTCGTAGCTACAATGTCAAAGATATTTCCATTGCGCGTGAGCTGCCGAACTAGCTGCTGAGAAAGTTGTCGGTAAAGGTGCTGAAAAGTGCTTCACAAGATTGTCTGTCTGTACCCCCTGTAATGAATCCATAGATGCCCCGGTATATATCGGGTAGGCTGAAGTCACCTGCATATACTATTGCACGATCTGGGTATTTACGCCCTGCTGACAGTAGATATCCTTTGAATGACTCTGTCACAGTGGAATCCGGTGGCCAGTAAAAACATCTAATAATTACTTGGTTTCACCCAGACCTGTTATACACGACCAGATAACTTCACTGTCACACTCAGTTCCAACCTTAATAAACACAAAATTTTTGTCAGCCGCAGTGAACACTTCCCAGTCCTATGGCATGTAATCTGTTCTTCCGATAAACATTCCTGACTCCTTAAATATCTCAGAACATTCTTCAAAAAAATGGTTCAAATGGCTCTGAGCACTATGGGACTCAACATCTTAGGTCATAAGTCCCCTAGAACTTAGAACTACTTAAACCTAACTAACCTAAGGACATCACACACACCCATGCCCGAGGCAGGATTCGAACCTGCGACCGTAGCAGTCCTGCGGTTCCGGACTGCAGCGCCAGAACCGCACGGCCACCGCGGCCGGCTCAGAACATTCTTTTTCGGATCTTATCCAGCTCTCAGTCCCAAGAATAATTTGATCGTGAGAACTCTTCTGGACGGCAGTAAATTGGGAAACTTCGACAATCTACTAGTAAAATTTTGACAATCAAAGTGTCTTTAATCTGAACGCGGGCTGATGTCCCCATCTGTGCATTGACAGACGCGCATTCATCAGAGCAGCTCAAACTACCGACTTCCTGAAAAACCCTCATGAGCACTCCACAAGCACTGTGCTACCCCAGTAGCTGCTTCCTTTGTGTAGTGCACCCTTGATCTACCAAGGGGAGTCCTACAAATCCCCACACGATCTACAAATCTGCAGCCAAGACCGTCACAGAGTCGACGAAGCCCTTGGTTGAGACCCTCCACTTGGCTCCAAACCTAGGGACCCCGATCAACTCTCGGATCGATGCTGCAAATTGTGAGCTCTGTTTACACCCTGCGTGCGAGTTTTCACCACTTCCGCCAGCCGTCTGTAAGAACTGAGAATGGCCTGACAATCCATGCGACGGGAGTCGTCGGTGCTGACGCGAGCTACACCTTGTAGTCGACTGCACCCTAAACGCTTTATAGCAGCAGGAGAGGCCGTCTCCACGTCTCGGACGAGGCCACGCAGAAGACATACTGGCTGCACACTAGCTTTCTTTCCAACCCTGAACGCTATCTCCCTACAGGGCTCCATAACGCGACTAATGCTGGAGCTCGCGGTAACTAGTAAACCCCTGCCCAAATGCGACTGCTCGGACCCTGCTAAAGAAGCGGCTACCTCGCCACTCGCAGTCCTCCGTATTGGTACTTTGCCTCGAGCGACGCCAACACCTTGTAACCTGCCACTCGGCCTGATGTGAGAGGGATCCACCGAGCCGGGTACACTAGGAGGTGCCTCGGAAGCACCTGACACGTCCCATGCGACGCGTCAGATTCTCTGGCACCGCTACAGCCCGAGGTAGCAGCCCGAAGGCGGCAGACCGTAGCCAAAACCACATTCAACTGTTAGAGAACTGGGGCCGAATCTGCTGCGTCCGCGCACAGCACATCCTACCCATCCTAGCAAGCGTAACTAAAGAAGTAAGTCTGCGAGATACTTAGACATGCAACTTGTTACCCTCCTGATTAGTCACAAATTGTCCCTGATACTTCAATAAAAGAATATATAGGGAGTCTAGACAAGGGCGATGTTCTTGAGGACAATATTTTAGAAATGGAAGAGAATGTAGATGAAGATGAAATAGGAGATATGATACTTGCGCGAAGAGTTTGACAGAGCACTGAAAGACCTAAGTTGAAACAAGGCCCCGGGGGTAGACAACATTCCATTAGAACTACTGACAGCCTTGGGAGAGCCAGGCCTACCATCTAGTGAGCAAGATGTATGACACAGGCAAAATACCCTCAGACTTCAAGAAGAATATAATTATTGCAATCCCAAAGAAGCAGGAGTTGACAGATGTGAAAATTACCGAACTATCAGTTTAATAAGTCACAGCTGCAAAATACTACGCTAATTCTTTACACACGAATGGAAACACTGGTAGAAGCTGACCTGGGGGGAAGATCAGTTTGGATTCCGCAGTAATGTTGGAACACGTGAGGCAATACTGACCCTACGACTTATCTTAGAAAATAGAGTAAGAAAAGGCAAACCTACGTTTCTAGCATTTGTAGACTTTGAGAAGGCTTTTGAAAATGTTGACTGGAATACTCTTTTTCCAATGCTGAAGGTCGCAGGGGTAAAATACAGGGAGCGAAAAGCTATTTACAATTTGTACAGAAACCAGATGGCAGTTATAAGAGCCGAGGGGCATGAAAGGGAAGCAGAGGTTGGGAAGGGAGTAAGACAGGGTTGTAGCCTATCCCCGACGTTATACAATCTGTATATTGAGCGAGCACTAAAGGAAACAAAAGAAAACTTCGGAGTTGAAATTAAAATCCATGGAGAAGAAATAAAAACTTTGAGGTTCGCCGATAACATTGTAATTCTGTTAGAGACAGCAAAGGACCTGGAAGTGCAGTTGAACAGAGTGGACTGTGTCTTGAAAGGAGGATATAAGATGAACCTCAACAAAAGCAAAACGAGAATAATGGAATGTAGTCGAATTAAATCGGGTGATGCTGCGGGAATTAGATTAGGAAATAAGACGCTTAAAGTGGTAAATGAGTTTTGCTATTTGGGGAGCAAAATAACTGATGATGGTCGAAGTAGAGAGGATATAAAATGTAGACTGGCGATGGCAAGGAATGCGTTTCTGAAGAACAGAAATTTATTAACATCGAGTATTGATTTAAGTGTCAGGAAGTTGTTTCTGAAAGTATTTGTATGGAGTGTAGTCATATATGGAAGTGAAACATGGACGATAAATAGTTTAGACAAGAAGGGAATAGAAGCTTTCGAAATGTGGTGCTACAGAAGAATGCTGAAGATGAGATGGGTAGATCACATAACTATTGAGGAGGTATTGAATAGAATTGGAGAGAAGAGAAATTTGTGGGACAACTTGACTAGAAGCAGGGATCGGTTGGTAGGGCATATTCTGAGGCATCAAGGGATCACCAATTTAGTTTTGGAGGGCAACGTGGAGGGTAAAAATCGTAGAGGGAGACCAAGAGATGAGTTCACTAAATAGATTCAGAAGGATGTAGGTTGCATAAGATACTGGGAGATTAAGAACATTTCACAGGATAGAGTAGCATGGAGAGCTGCATCAAACCAGTCTCTGGACTGAAGACCACAACAACAACAACTTCAATAAACTGTGTAACTGTCTGTTCAGAAGAAATGCCAAATCAGCTACCGAATGCCAGATTTTACGTTTACAAAACGCGAGATTAAACCTCTTTAATACAAAAATACGTACGGAATTTAAGCAATATATACCACTAAGAAAACACGTGGAAAGCTAAATAGGTAACTTGTTACCCTAGAGACGTGTCATAGGCGACAACTGGAGCCTACCGGCACTCGAATACGACACCTTATCGTTCAGCACAGCATAATCAGGAAACAGCGGCAGATTCCTATCCGTCAGATCATTTATGCACATAACATTAAGAATCACCCCACTGCACTTTCCTGGGGCACTCCTATACGCTAGTCTGTGACGAACACTTGCCGTCGAGTACAACGTACTGTGTTCCATTGCTGAACTGAGTGTGACAGTGGAGTTATCTGGTCGTGTATAACAGGTTGCGAGCGAGCATTCCAAACATGTTCGGGCTTACATGCGGTTCCTCTTCGTCGAAATGTCTTGGCTCAAACTCGTGTAGGGGTTGAACCGCAAGTGTCGCAGTA
This sequence comes from Schistocerca cancellata, assembly GCF_023864275.1. NCBI lineage: Eukaryota > Metazoa > Arthropoda > Insecta > Orthoptera > Acrididae > Schistocerca > Schistocerca cancellata. The sequence continues at coordinate 48,813,987 of NC_064631.1, forward strand.
CATGCCCTAAATTGAACACTTGTGACCCTTTGATTAAATTGTCTGGCTGATGGCAAGTTTACGAAATTGTATGAAACATACAACGTTAATATAACATATAACAACAGTAATAATAATATCGGGAGATAATTAACCACCCATAAATGATGTAGGCCACACAGCTGCGATTTGGTTAGAGTAATGTTTATTCAGATAGCAAACTAACTATTAACAACATATGTCATTTTAATGACGCGCTTTTAGATGAAATGTCGATCGTTATGATCGACCGAAGCGTTCAGATTTTAGCATTCAGGTCTTTGATACAAAAATGGTTAATTTCGCTTTGGCAGTATATCCTAAATCATTATAGATATGATCAATATTCAAGTTTTATTGGGATCACCATGAAAGTTTACGAAGGATGGTAGATTCAAATTACAGTGGCTTCATTTCCTGAATTACTACAGAATTAAATAGTTTTCATAAGTGTTCCCCTTTATGGCCAATCTTGGGTCTGCCACATTTAACACTGCTACTTCTCCATGGCCAAAAACTGCTTCTATGGGGTTTCCGTATGACCTAGGTTCTCGTCTGTCTCACTGGGACTCTACAGCCCTTAGGCCTCATTCGGCGCAATAGATGCATGTGAATTTCCCCGTCTCGTGGCGAATCTATGCTATTTGTGGCAGATGGTCCTGGACGACAGGGTTCATTTCACAGTTCCTGAAGGCTGACTCTTTCAGCCATATACTTAAATGAGAGCGAAATGCTCGTTAACTCACACACCTCCACTTCATAACATGCTGGCGTGCCATGTATGTTGTGAATTAGCACCCAAATTTACAAGACTCAAATGCATAATACAATAACATAATTATCCTAAGCGCCAGATCAATAGTGTAATTATTTGTAGTGGTGTTGATGCAGCATGCTTTAAATTTAAAGAAACCTATATCTAAAATAAATTATGAATTGCGGCATATTAATTAAATGCCAAATAAAACTATACATTTATCAAAATCGACTGTGTATTGAAATGCCGCAGAAATATCAGCGCCTCTCCGCTCACTTTCACAGAACCTTTTCGTCACAACGAAGTCTCCAGCGGAGCTCCACATATTCCGATCCAAGTACCCCGGCGAAATTCTGTATGGCTCTGCATTCCATCGCCATCGTTTTGCAGGAACATATCTGTTGAAATTCTAATGAGGTGTAGATACTAGGAAAGGAACACTTTCCGAAACCACCCAGGATCTGCACTGAACACTTCCCCCAGTGGAATCGATACAAACAGTTTTAAACTATACAGTAAACAAATGATTGACAGTGTTTGCAAGATGTTTGTAAATTCTTCAGTTATTATGTCACGTTATTCAAGTCCCAACAGAGACATGAATCTCGTGACAGATTCCCAATCGAATGCATCAGCAAATTAATATTTTCTTTTTATTGAAATAACTCCCTTAGATTCAAAACTAACAACAAATAAGAACAACTCTCACCCCTCGTTTAATTCCGTGCAGTGAAGCTGCGTACACGGATCGATACTCCATACAACAATAAATTATTCCCCCAAAATATTCTCAGATAAGTAGATAAACATACATCTGTCTTCCTAGGTAAGCATTACTAATTTTCATTTTCCAAATTTCTCTGACCTCCTTGCACCCAAATTGGAGTGACCATAACTTATAGTTTGGAAATTACAACAAACATAAAGCATTCAAAAACTTACACCTAACACATACTTATTTATAAGTCCCTTCTATAGCCCCAAAACCTTAATTTATATGCATATTGTGCATTGATATTTGGCTTGATACCATTCACCAAATAACTGAGTTCTCCAACCTCGTCGTACGGAAATGTTAGGCTGAACTATCTCATTATAATTGTACAGACCTTGTGCCAATAAACCCTTATGTGACGAAACAACAAACGAGCTACAATAAATACAGAAAAAACTTTGCAAATTACCCCTCCAAATAATCTTATAATCTAAATACAGATGCACTTATTTCTTAACCTGCTTTTCACTTCTCTTCCATCTCTAGAGCACACAAATACTGTTCCATACCTAAATTTCGTACCTGTCCCAAAATAATTCATTAAATGTTTCATTTGCCCCAATTTCATTTTTTCTCCCTTCTAGACCTCTCACTATTTTAAACTTCTCTCGAGTCCACAAATAAGGCAATAGCGATCGTAATATTCCAGCGTACCATTACCAATCAGATACAGTAAAATCATATTCCTTCTTAAGATACCATTCTGTCCAAATATCACTTTCTCTATTAGCATCAAACTCCTCCCTTAAAATTATCGACATTAGTAGCTACAACATCATTATCATGAAATAAAGCATTACTTTTTACTTCTAGCTCATTACAAACACCTTCACAAACAGCACTGTCAACAGTTGCTGATAAATCGTACAACTGGGTACATAAAACCTCATTTACCTCCGTCGCCAAATCACCAATATAAGAACCGTTCCTAGTTTCACCATCCTCTGCCATAACGTCACATAAATTGTAGCTACAGCATGGTGCTATTTCAGAATCAACAGTACCATTAAATTCCGCTGCGTTTTGATTAAAACCTGAGTATAATACCTTTTCTTCTCCTACATGCTCCTATGCCACATTAATTTCAGATAGCACATCAAATTCAGATCCACATTCATTCCCAAACAAACATTCAAGAACCACAGATCTATCCAGAATTTCGCGTTCACCTCCATTAGTAGAAAGATACCCACAGATTTCTTCCTCTGAGGTATCAATAGCAGCAACTTCAACTTTCGTAACGTCAGCACATATGTAATATTACGTATTATTACCTTCCCTCAAAATTAATTCACCAATATCCGCCGATACACAAATTCATCAGCAGTTGACGAGACTGCTACGCCGCCCTTATTAAGCTCCTTAACAACTTTGGCCGCCACAATATCACCTGGAACATCATACCTGCATCACTATAGTCGTTACCGCTGCTTAGTACCTCTTTAGAATTTTCTATACCATCTAACTCCATCAAATTCTGCTCCACCTATGCCTCCATTTGGCACATAGAATCCTTCATTGTATTACCATTCACACACTCTTTCGTTTCACATTCATAAAACAAATCATTTAGCCCTAAATCGTCGTCATCGCCTTTATCGTTATCTTTCATTATCTTAGGAGTACGCTTTTTACGTACGATCTGATTTGAAAGTTTACCTATTTGATTCTCAGAGCAGTCGAAATATCCATTATTTTAAAAGGAAATACGACGCGGCCTAACAACCTGGAAGATTGTAACTTAAGTGACAATGGACATGAAAGCCTGCAGACTTACATATTGTCAATAGTTTGTTTGAACTAAGGACAGCGTCATGTCGATGCTGAAGAACTTAAAATGACAAACGCTTGAAGTCAGACACCAGTTATCTCGCGAATGTCTATTTATGAACTTTCAAGAAGAAGTATTAACTGACAGTTCTAGAAATAAACTTGAGGACCCCTCGTATCACGAAGACAAGATGACACTAATTACAGTCATTCCTCTTGTGCTTCATGCGCTCCTGAATGTGAAAATCGCCAACATGAGATACAATACTAAGTACTTTGTATCAAGCAGTTCACAGTATTTTTCAGAGCATGTACGAGGCCTGTTCAAAAAATTTCAGAACATTCATAATTTCGGCCCAATGGTGTGTTGGAGCGAAATGCGGTTGGGATCCAGCGAACGCCTGTGTTGAATTTGTAACTGCCGCAAGTGTAATTGTTGTACTTCTGCTAGTAATTGTTCAGTGCTGTATTGAGTAGAACGTGAGTGACACGTTTATTGTAGTCGTACTGTGAAGTGCACGATTTTACATTTTTGACATTTCGAAGCAAGTTACCTCTCTCTCCACCATTTTGAAATTTTATTAAGATCTGGCTGAATATTTTTTCAGACAGTAATTTATTACAGATAACTGTATCACCTGTGGAAAGCCTGAGGTGATTATTACTACTGTCTGCAAGGTCATTAATATACAACATCCAGCACACTTCCCTCGCACACAGCCGAAGTTACTTCTACATCCATTGGTGGCGCCCCTACAAGATAACATTTAGTGTCCTTGCTACCAAAGTATCCTCAGTTCAGACGAAGCTTTCGCTATATATCCCCGCACGCTTCTAGTTTTGATAATAAGCGTAGATGTGGTACTGAGTCAAATGCTTTTCGGAAATCCAGAGGTACTGCTTCCACCTGACTGCTTTGATTCATGATTTTCAGGGTATCGTGTGAGGTAGTGCGAGTTGTGTTTCATGTGATCAACGTTTTCGGGATCCATGATGGCTCTCACTGAGGAGGTCATTCCATTTGAGATAGTTCATTAGGTTTGAACTTAGAACATATTCTAAGATTCTACTACGAATGGATGTCTAGAATATTTGACGGTAGTTTTGTGGAACATTTCAGCTATCCTTCTGGTAGGAGGGTGTGGCCTGTTCTGCCTTCGTATTGATTCGCGTAGGGACTTCATCGGACCCTCTCGGACCCTGGAGCTTTGTTCAGTTCTAAGGATTTGAACCGCTTCTGAACCCCCTCAACAATAATATCTACAGGAGTGGACAAAAACATGGAAGCACCAAAATCACAACACGTTATCATGCCTAATACGATGTAAGAAAACCATTGACATTCAAAAAAGATGCGGTTACTCTCGGAATGGATAAATACACGCCATGATTGGTTTTCAAGGGAGTCTTCTACCATTCTTGCTGTAAAATAGAGGCAAGTTCGGGTACGATGATGCTCATGGATAGGAATCACTCACCGTAGACCGTAATGGCTCAATAATATTGGGATCTGGTCACTGTACTAGGACCTGGTCATCCTCGTGCTAACAAAACCAATCATGGATGATGTGAGCTATGTGGACAGAATGCCTGTCATCTTGGAACAAAGCATCACCATTGAGAGCAAACGTTGTACCATAGCATGGACCTGATCAGCCAAAACGGTCACATAAACCTAGGTAGTAATGCTACCTTGCAGAGAAACCACGGGGCCCCTGAAATACCACGATATGGTTGTCTAGATCGTCACCGAAACCTCGCCATGTTTCACTACTGGGCCGTAAACTCCGCCAGAAGCTGGAAACCGTGTGAAAAAAAGACTCATCCGACCAAATGACATTCGTGCATTACTCCATAATCCAGGTTGTATTACTTCGGCACTACTTTCCTGTTCGGTTTGGATTCCGTAGAAATGTTGGAACACGTGAGGCAATACTGACCCTACGACTTATCTTAGAAGAAAGATTAAGGAAAGGCAAACCTACGTTTCTAGCATTTGTAGACTTTGAGAAAGCTTTTGACAACGTTGATTGGAACACTCTTTTTCAAATTCTGTAGGTGGCAGGGGTAAACTACAGGGAGCGAAAGGCTATTTACAATTTGTACAGAAACCAGATGGCAGTCATAAGAGTCAAGGGTTATGAAAGGGAAGCAGTGGTTGGGGAGTGAGACAGGGTTGTAGCCTATCCCCGATGTTATTCAATCTCTATATTGAGCAAGCAGTAAAGGAAACAAAAGAAAAGTTCGGTGTAGGTATTAAAATCCATGGAGAAGAAATAAAAACTTTGAGGTTCACCGATGACATTGTAATTGTGTCAGAGACAGCAAAGGACTTGGAAGAGCAGTTGAACGGAATGGATAGTGTCTTGAAAGGAGGGTATAAGACGAACAACAACAAAGGCAAAACGAGGATAACGGAGTGTAGTCGAATTAAATCGGGTGATGCTGAGGGTATTAGATTAGGAAATGAGATAAAGTAATAAAGGAGTTTTGCTATTTGGGGAGCAAAATAACTGATGATGGTCGAAGTAGAGAGGATATAAAATGTAGACTGGCAATGGCAAGGAAAGCGTTTCTGAAGAAGAAAAATTTGTTAACATCGAGTATAGATTTAAATGTGAGGAAGTCGTTTCTGAAAGTATTTGTATGGAGTGTAGCCATGTATGGAAGTGAAACGTGGACGAGAAATAGTTTAGACAAGAGGAGAATAGAAGCTTTCGAAATGTGGTGCTACAGAAGAATGCAGAAGATTATATGGGTAGAGCACATAACTAATGAGGAGGTACTGAATAGAATTGAGGAGAAGAAGAGCTTGTGGCACAACTTGACTAGAAGAAGGGATCGGTTGGTAGGACATGTTCTGAGACGTCAAGGGATCACCAATTTAGTATTGGAGGGCAGCGTGGAGGGTAAAAATCATAGAGGGAGACCAAGAGATGAATACACTAAGCAGATTCAGAAGGATGTAGGCTGCAGTAGGTACTGGGAAATGAAGAAGCTTTCAGAGGATAGAGTAGCATGGAGAGAGAGCTGCATCAAACCAGTCTCAGGACTGAAGACCACAACAACAACACGTTCCTGTTACCGTCATTTGCATCACTGATGAGTGGCTTATGAAATTTCAGTGCGGTGCGGTTTCCTGCTTACGTAGGGTGCTTCGTGTTGTTCGCTAGTACGACATTCACTTGCACAGTGATTTTTGGAATTGTCGTCCTGTTATTTTTCGTCGCAGTCGTCTTCAGTGACCTTCCGTCACGATCACTCCACACATACTTTGTACATAGCGGATGATTTTTTTCCGTTCTGTCTGTACGCGCTATAAATCTTCGATACGATGCTCCTGGAAACGACAACCTCTCCGGTATCGTCGTTCACGAAGCACAGTCCATACGAGCACCAACAATTTGCCAACTTTCAAATGCGGTAAGATCCAACATAAAGGACGGAAAACTTCACATAACTCTGTTCTGGCCACGACTGACACCAATGTATTGAGGTCACTGCGCAGTTGCCGTTCGTGGTCAAATACGTGTACACAGAGCAATCTGCAGGCTTGAGTAGCATCTACTTTTATTTCCAAGCTTGTATTTCTCACGTTGTTCCCATGTACTTGTCCGCCCCCTGTATATCACTTATCTTTGCAGCTCTGCGGGAACAAAAACTGGGCAACACTCCTGGATTTTTATTTTGTAAAGGAACGTTCGGAGACGGAGTTCATTGTTTCTGCTTTTACTTTGTTATCGTCAGTTTCGGTCGCTGCTCGTCCAGGAGTGTCTGGACACTAGTACGAAAGCCACATACGGCCATAATTTCTTTGCGTTTTGTGAGAGATCCTTTGACAGTATTGTCGGTGAAAACTGGATGCACTGCGGTCCTGAAAACGAAACGTCTTTCATGAACCATCTCCCTATCTACAATCTTATATTTTGTTTTACGACTATTGAGCGCATCACCAGATTCCTTATCACCTCCAGTGAGGGAACACTGTATAACCGGATGCAGAGCACTAGTGGGAAGCTCTGATGTACCCAACGACCGCTAACTAGACTTACGCTATGTATGCCGTATAGAAGGACGAATATATTCGTCAACTTCGTAGATGACTTACGGGTAGGCTGTTGTTGTGGTCTTCAGCCCGAAGACTGGTTTGGCGCAGCTCTACATGCTGCTTTGCCCTGTGCAAGGCCCTTCATCTCCGAGTAACTACTCCAAGCTACCTCCGTGTGTATCTGCTTACTTTATTCATCTCATGGTCTCCCTCAATGATTTTTACCCTTACTTTTCTTCCAATATTGGATTAATTATCCATTGATTTCTTAAATATGTCGTATCAACCGATACAATCTTCTTTGTCAGGTAATGCCACAAATTTCATTTCTCCCTGCTTCTGCTCAGTACCTCCTCATTAGTTATGTCATCTACCCATCCATTCTTCAGCAGTCTTCTGTAGCACCAAATTTCAAAAGCTTCTATTCTCTTCCCGTCTAAACCCTTTCTCATCTAGGTTCCATTTCCTTCCATACCTGGCTATCCTCCAAACAAACACTTTTAGAAAAGACTTCCGAACACTTAAATCTATATTCGATGTTAGCAAATTTCTCTTCTTTAGAAACTCTTTACATGCCATTGCCAGTCTACTTTTTATATCCTCTCTACTTCGGCCATTATCATTTATTGTGCTGCCAACATAGCAAAACTCATATACTACTTTTAGAATCTCGTTTCCTAATCTAATTCACCCAGCACCAGCTGTTTTAATTCGACTACATTCCATTGTCCTTGTTTTGCTTATTCGCCGGTTAACCGGGTATGCTGGAGACGCCGAGCATCTGCACGTGCCCCGGAGGTCACGATGAGGTGCCGGAGGGTGGTAGAGCTAGACAATGCGGCCGTGGGCGGACTCGGCGCACCTGCCGCCGCTATTCTTGTCCGCACGCGCCGCGCACGCGCTACATACGGTGTGACACCTTGCCAACTACCACCATACACTGTAACGAATTCGTAATGGATTCAGCTGGAACGCAGAAACGGTGGAACGTATACACTACTGGCCACAAAATTTGGAACACCATGAAGTTCGGCCTGCACCCAACGTCAGACTGGCATGAAATCTGCTACATGGCTAGAAGTGCATAAGTATTTGATCACAGCCTTACAAAGTACGTAGGAGTAACGCCATCTACATTCTGTATTAGAGGAAATACAGAGGTTGAATAAAAGTATTGAAACAACACGAGAAATGCATGGCTGATCATAAATGCAGATGCTTCCTATCCTGCAGGTTGCGCTGTTAAATTTGATCATTAACGGCACCTCTAAAATGTCTTCATTTCGTTGCAAGAGTCAATCGTGATCTGAATAGTGTTCTGTGCAGTTTTGAGTGCATTATTTCGGATCTAAGTGAGTTCTAACGTGGGCAAATTGTTGGTAACTGAGGTAGCCATAGTGTTTGGTTGTTTCAAGAAGAACCGTATAGAAGATTTATACCGCATGCAGCGAACGCGGGGAAACATCATCTGCTAAGTCTCACCTCTGACGAAAGTCTGTGTTGAATGGTCGTAAGGGGTGGTCATTCAAGAAGATTGTCACGAATAATAAGAGGACGACGGCTGCAAAAGTCACAGCAGAACTGAATGTAGCATTCACTTGTCAGTACCAAAACAACACTAAAGGAGTTCCATAAGCAGGGAACTGGGGGTCGAGATGAAATTCCAGAACCGCTTATCGCTGATACATCTACATCTACACTCCTGGAAATTGAAATAAGAACACCGTGAATTCATTGTCCCAGGAAGGGGAAACTTTATTGACACATTCCTGGGGTCAGATACATCACATGATCACACTGACAGAACCACAGGCACATAGACACAGGCAACAGAGCATGCACAATGTCGGCACTAGTACAGTGTATATCCACCTTTCGCAGCAATGCAGGCTGCTATTCTCCCATGGAGACGATCGTAGAGGTGCTGGGTGTAGTCCTGTGGAACGGCTTGCCATGCCATTTCCACCTGGCGCCTCAGTTGGACCAGCGTTCGTGCTGGACGTGCAGACCGCGTGAGACGACGCTTCATCCAGTCCCAAACATGCTCAATGGGGGACAGATCCGGAGATCTTGCTGGCCAGGGTAGTTGACTTACACCTTCTAGAGCACGTTGGGTGGCACGGGATACATGCGGACGTGCATTGTCCTGTTGGAACAGCAAGTTCCCTTGCCGATCTAGGAATGGTAGAACGATGGGTTCGATGACGGTTTGGATGTACCGTGCACTATTCAGTGTCCCCTCGACGATCACCAGTGGTGTACGGCCAGTGTAGGAGATCGCTCCCCACACGATGATGCCGGGTGTTGGCCCTGTGTGCCTCGGTCGTATGCAGTCCTGATTGTGGCGCTCACCTGCACGGCGCCAAACACGCATACGACCATCATTGGCACCAAGGCAGAAGCGACTCTCATCGCTGAAGACGACACGTCTCCATTCGTCCCTCCATTCACGCCTGTCGCGACACCACTGGAGGCGGGCTGCACGATGTTGGGGCGTGAGCGGAAGACGGCCTAACGGTGTGCGGGACCGTAGCCCAGCTTCATGGAGACGGTTGCGAATGGTCCTCGCCGATACCCCAGGAGCAACAGTGTCCCTAATTTGCTGGGAAGTGGCGGTGCGGTCCCCTACGGCACTGCGTAGGATCCTACGGTCTTGGCGTGCATCCGTGCGTCGCTGCGGTCCGGTCCCAGGTCGACGGGCACGTGCACCTTCCGCCGACCACTGGCGACAACATCGATGTACTGTGGAGACCTCACGCCCCACGTGTTGAGCAATTCGGCGGTACGTCCACCCGGCCTCCCGCATGCCCACTATACGCCCTCGCTCAAAGTCCGTCAACTGCACATACGGTTCACGTCCACGCTGTCGCGGCATGCTACCAGTGTTAAAGACTGCGATGGAGCTCCGTATGCCACGGCAAACTGGCTGACACTGACGGCGGCGGTGCACAAATGCTGCGCAGCTAGCGCCATTCGACGGCCAACACCGCGGTTGCTGGTGTGTCCGCTGTGCCGTGCGTGTGATTATTGCTTGTACAGCCCTCTCGCAGTGTCCGGAGCAAGTATGGTGGGTCTGACACACCGGTGTCAATGTGTTGTTTTTTCCATTTCCAGGAGTGTACATCTATAATGTGCAAACCACTGTGACGTGCATGGGAATCGGCGCATCCCACTGATGGAATAGCTCCTAACAGGAAACATATAGCCGAAGCCATAAAACTGGTCAACGGAGCAATGGAAGAATTCCATTTGGTCAGATGAGCCTTGTTCCACACTGTTTCAAATTTCTGGCCGAGTGTACGTACCAAGAGTGAAACACGGCAGAGTTCGGTGGTGATTTGGCAACCATATCGTGGTATTCCATGGACGTCATGATTACCCTGCAAGGTTGCATTACTGCCGAGGATTATGCGACCGTTTCGGCTGATCCGGTCCACCGCACGGTACAGTGTTTGTTCTCCAATGGTGATGCTGTGTGGCAAGACGAGAGGACTGCGGTTCGCACAGTTCTGTGTGCGCCAGGGTGTGCTGTCACATCCACGCTGGCCACCACAGTATCGCTGAGTCTTGTGGTCTACTGTGGTGTGAAGATTGTGTGATCTCTATTCACCTCCATCATCGTTAGTTCAACTTGCCACTATTTGCAGGTAGAATGGTATAAGGATCCTTTGAAAATCATGCAAAGTCTGTGTTTATCCATTCCGAGACGACTGAAAGCTGTTTTGAATGCCCATGGGTTTGGTTCACCACGTTAAACAAACTGATGTGTTTTCGGTTTTTTCGTATTTTAATCCACACTGTGTATTTACACGTCGTGTTTCTAATTCAGGAATCTAACCTAAATATTGGCCTTTTATGAGAAGTTTGTGTTATGCCTCGTATAAGAAGGCTGGAATGTCTACAAGAACGTCTCGGAATTCTACATCACCAAGAGCGTGGCTTATCGTCACTGTAGATTATGCTGGGCGATATTAGTGGTCGCGTTGGACTGGGTCGCACGACACTAATGGGAATATGGGAGCAATGTGACTGGGAGGGCTATGCTCGATGACATACTTGATGCCATCTGAATAGCACCACGCCATTAGGTACTGGGAGAACAGGATTGTACAGCCACGTCTCGTACGGTGAGTCGGGAAGTGGTCTGGTCTGTAGCAAGACAAGTATCCACAGGGACACTGTGGCGACGTGTCGAGCAGCATCGCCTCCCAGTATGGCGGCCATTGCTGGGACTTCCCCTGACGCAGCAGCAGAGAGTGCAGCCGTGGTAGTTGTGCGAAGGGCACACGTGTCCCTGTGTGGGGACTCCGAGGAGAATAGTCTGTGGTCATTTGGACACCAGGCGTAACGCTTCTACGATGTTCAGGCCGCTGCCTTCGCTGTAACTTCGTAGTCTCCCTGACGCTATACTTCAGCAAGATAACGTTAGATCTGTTATGTCTCGCTGCCTCTGTAGAGCTGTACCATTGGAAGCAAGGAGAGGGTGTTGACTGATGCCCGGTATCCTCTTTCTATAACACAAACTGCACGCATATGGTAACTGGGTTCTTTATTCATTGTTGTTGTTGTGGTCTTCAGTCCTGAGACTGGTTTGATGCAGCTCTCCATGCTACTCTATCCTGTGCAAGCTTCTTCATCTCCCAGTACCTACTATATCCTACATCCTTCTGAATCTGCTTAGTGTATTCATCTCTTGGTCTCCCCCTACGATTTTTACCCTCCACGCTGCCCTCCAATACTAAATTGGTGATCCCTTGATGCCTCAGAACATGTCCTATCAACCGATCCCTTCTTCTGGTCAAGTTGTGCCACAAACTTCTCTTCTCCCCAATCCTATTCAATACTTCCTCATTAGTTACGTGATCTACCCATCTAATCTTCAGCATTCTTCTGTAGCACCACATTTCGAAAGCTTCTATTCTCTTCTTGTCCAAACTATTTATCGTCCATGTTTCGCTTCCATACATGGCTACACTCCATACAAATACTTTCAGAAATGACTCCCTGACACTTAAATCTATACTCGATGTTAACAAATTTCTCTTCTTCAGAAAAGCTTTCCTTGCCATTGCCAGTCTACATTTTATATCCTCTCTACTTCGAACATCATCAGTTATTTTGCTCCCCAAATAGCAAAACTCCTCTACTACTTTAAGTGCCTCATTTCCTAATCTAATACCCTCAACATCACCCGACTTAATTCGACTACATTCCATTATTCTCGTTTTGCTTTTGTTGAGGTTCATCTTATATCCTCCCTTCAAGACACCATCCATTCCGTTCAACTGCTCTTCCAAGTCCTTTGCTGTCTCTGACAGAATTACAGTGTCATCGGCGAACCTCAAAGTTTTTATTTCTTCTCCATGGATTTTAATACCTACTCCGAATTTTTCTTTTGTTTCCTTTACTGCTTGCTCAATATACAGATTGAATAACATCGGGGAGAGGCTTCAACCCTGTCTTACTCCCTTCCCAACCACTGCTTCCCTTTCATGTCCCTCGACTCTTATAACTGCCATCTGGTTTCTGTACAAATTGTAAATAGCCTTTCGCTCCCTGTATTTTACCCCTTCCACCTTTAGAATTTGAAAGAGAGTATTCCAGTCAACATTGTCAAAAGCTTTCTCTAAGTCTACAAATGCTAGAAACGTGGGTTTGCCTTTCCTTAATCTTTCTTCTAAGATAAGTCGTAAGGTCAGTATTGCCTCTTTATTCATAAAGACAGGAAATTATGTAACTCAAGATAGTCGTTGTGGTACAAGCACTTCCGTTCTAGTCCACGTTAGCCCCACTACTAGTGAAGTACAAGTCCGCGATGTATACTATTACGGTCGCTATGTCCTGACCGATTCTTATCTAGCGGTGGAGCTAACTTCTACTGCAACTAATACAGGTCTGTGACTCATGACAGAGTGGAATTGCTCGGTGCGACAGACTGCGGTGGGCTGACCCTCCGCTCCGTGGCGATGATCTAAATACTGGCAGCCGAGACGGCGTTGTTGGTGCGTTTCCAGCTAGTCTGTCGTTGGCCTCTATCGATCTTCTCGCAACCTCTCTGCCGTCTGGTGTGTTGGTGCCTGCTTACGCCAGCACAAGATCGTACATTTCCCTACTGTCGTGAGCTACCTAGAGACAGAACATGTTACACTGTTGCCCTCTTTGGTAAATTCACTAGGAGGCTCACACTCTGAAAATTTCTGGCAATGGGTTGCAGAGAGACTGGCACGTCACCATTTTGCAGCCAATACAGCTAATGAACCTTGGCATAGAGTTCAAGCAGTATGGAATGGCGTACCTGTAATTGTCGTCCCAGCTCAATTCCACTCGATGCTCAGCCCAGTTAGATCCAGTACTACTGTCCAAGATGACAACACTGTGAGCTAAATTTTGCTCTCTACATACCCCTAAAAGAAAAGCAAGCCTACATTTATATCATTTGTAGAGTTAGAGGAAGCTTTTAACAATGCTGACTGGAGTACACTTTTTGAAATTCTGACTCTAGCAGGGGTACAATACGGGAAGCGAAAGGCTATTTACGACCTGCACAGAAACCAGGTGGCATCAGAAGGATCGAGGAGCATGAAAGACAGGCAGTGGTTAACAATGGCGTGAGACATGGTTGAAGACTATCCCTAGTGTTGTGCAATCTGTAGATTGAGCATGCAGTAAAGGAAACCAGACAAAAACTGGAAGAAGGAATGATAGTTAGGGAGAATAAACGACAACTTCGAGGTTGGCCAGTGACACTGTAATTCTGTCAGAGACAACAAAGGAGCAGTTGAACGCAACTGAAAATGTCTTGAATGAAGGATATGAGATGAACATCAACAAAAGCAAAACAAGGACAATGGAATGTAGGCGAATTAAAACAGCTGGTGCTGGGTGAATTAGATTAGGAAACGAGATTCTAAAAGTAGTATATGAGTTTTGCTATGTTGGCAGCACAATAAATGATAATGGCCGAAGTAGAGAGGATATAAAAAGTAGACTGGCAATGGCAAGTAAAGAGTTTCTAAAGAAGAGAAATTTGCTAACATCGAATATAGATTTAAGTGTTCGGAAGTCTTTTCTAAAAGTGTTTGTTTGGAGGATAGCCAGGTATGGAAGGAAATGGAACCTAGATGAGAAAGGGTTTAGACGGGAAGAGAATAGAAGCTTTTGAAATTTGGTGCTACAGAAGACTGCTGAAGAATGGATGGGTAGATGACATAACTAATGAGGAGGTACTGAGCAGAAGCAGGGAGAAATGAAATTTGTGGCATTACCTGACAAAGAAGATTGTATCGGTTGATACGACGTATTTAAGAAATCAATGGATAATTAATCCAATATTGGAAGAAAAGTAAGGGTAAAAAATCATTGAGGGAGACCATGAGATGAATAAAGTAAGCAGGTACACACGGAGGTAGCTTGGAGTAGTTACTCGGAGATGAAGGGCCTTGCACAGGGCAAAGCAGCATGTAGAGCTGCGCCAAACCTGTCTTCGGACTGAAGACCACAACAACAGCCTACCCGTAAGTCATCTACGAAGTTGACGAATATATTCGTCCTTCTATACGGCATACATAGCGTAAGTAATATTTTGTTTCTTCGCTGTCCTCGTTGGGATTGCAATTTTAGTGCCCAATATTGTATATTTTAGCAAAAGAAGTCTCACAACGGTCTGTAATTTTTTTTTTTTTTTTAGCTGCACGCATCTTGGAGCGAAAGCTCGATTTTCATAATGATTCTGATGATGAAGTTGCAAATGACTGCTTAATGAAAGTAAAAGACAGTTCAATAAAGGAAAGTACGCCGAAGTAGTGGCTCAAAAAAGCTACAGTGTTATAAAGTACCTCAATTTTGCGAAAATGTTCTTCATTGGTAGCCTATTGTGATGTTCCTCGATATTGATTGACTTATATTTCTAAATATGATGTGCACGGTAAAATCTAGCATCATCATCATTTTGTGAACGGCTGGCGCCGCTTCTCGCTTCCCGTACTCCACTTTCTATCCGTCTCCTCCTTACAGCCCTCTGGTATCAGTCGCATCATGGACTTGTCGACTCTCACTCTTTCTAGGTCGCTCACACATTCTTTTTCTGCTGGGGTCCACTGCCACACTTTCTTTGGCCATCGGCTATCGTCCATCCTTTTTTTATGCCAGTACAGTTTGTGACGTTTCATCTCCACGTCTGATATTGATAAATCGACTCTCATAGCCTCTGTTACGCTGGTATCTGGTACACGGTCCAGCTTGGAGATGCCACAACTTCGTCTCTAAAAGTCCGTCTCTAGTGCAAGAAATTTTACCTCTGACGCCTGTTTATTACCCATGTTTCTGCTCCACACGTAGCGTTGTCTTCAACAGCTGAACGATATATCACCCCTTTGGTCCTTCATTATTTTGTTATTCCAAACGACCGAGTGCGATTGTCATATCGCCTTCCTGCCGTGCCCTATTTTATTGTTTATGTATATTAGCTTTTTCTGTTTGATGATGTCACAAGCCCCAGAACTTAAAAGACTTACATCCCTGATTTTACTGGCTCCACCTGCCAGATATTCTATGGTACTGTTGCCAACCTCCAGATATTCGGTTTTTGCCAAGCTAACTGTGACGCCCGACCTTTCGTACCGTTACTCCTCTTTTAACTTCCGAAACATGTACTCAGCCTCATCCTGGTCTCCTGCTGCGATAACCTGGTCTCCCATGTCTCCACGTTTGCTCCTGCAGCCCTTGAGTGCTTCATCCACACAGATTTCATAGCATCGGTGTCACAGTACACTCTTGGCGTAGGCCATTTGTATCAGGAAACTCTGGTGACACTGAGGTTCCTTGACAGCACTCATTCAGATTGGACTGTGTAACCGCTTTGACGACGGACACATTTCTGGCAAAGAGTCACCTGTTTGTTAACACTGTCACTGTGGACTGTTTGAGTTTGTCGATGAAGCCTCAACCTCACTTCATCAGTATCGAGAAATGCCAAATTTTACAGAAGAAGAAAAATATCCATGTGCACGACAGATAACCTCGCAAGAAATTTGTAAAGTTCAAATGGTCCTAAGCCCTGTGGGACTTAACATCGGAGGTCATCAGTCCCCTAGACTTAGAACTAGTGAAACCTAACTAACCTAAGGACAGCACACAAACCCATGCCCGAGGCAGGATTCGAACCTGCGATCGTAGTAACAGCGCGGTTCCGGAGTGAAGTTCCTAGAAGCAAGTGCCTAGAACCGCTCGGCCACAGCGGCCAACGAAATTTGTAAAGCTGTGAAGCACATGAAAAATGGGAAATCACTGGGAATAAACGCTGAACTGTGTAACTGCTTTGAGGTAAATAGTTAACACGTCGTTATTCTTCATACTTGTCTACAGATTCTGTTGTGGTACCGCACCATAAACCTTCTGCAAGTCCACGAAGACTAAATGAGTCTTCATCCCTCTGGCATTTCTCATTTGCATCACATTCCGTAGTGTGAATATTCCATCAATAAGCTTCCACTTTGTTCTAAAACCATACTATTCTTCAGATGTTATAGCCTCCATCTCTATTATTTCTTTTAAGATCTCCCGTATATAGGTGCCAGTAATGGCGTCACATTTATGTCCTGATGATTTCCACAGTCCTGCCTATTTCGCTTGTTATAGGTTGAAGTAAATAGAGACTTTTTCCATTCTTTAGGTACCTGGTCCCCTTCCTAGCACTTATTATACAATTAGGCTAACATCCTAAGATATCATAACAGCTATAGGAGCTGCATTTATTAATTCGACGTTTATTCTACTTGTGCCCGGTGTTTTCCTTTTTTCGTATGCTTCACAGCTTTACAAATATCTTGTTAGGTAATCTGTCGTGTACATAGATGACATGGATGTTTGTCTTCTTCCGTGAAATTTGACATTTCTTGTATAAATTAGATTCTCCTCTCTGTGAGCAAGATTTCGTAATACTTTACTCACTCCTCCACACTGCATAGAATAATCCCAGCACTATCTTTGTCTCAGTTCTCATTGTTTTCAGTATCTACCACTCTTGCTCTAGCACCACGAAAGTTTTTTTTTCTGCGTATATCCTCCTTGACTTTATACTATGCCTCATTTTTAGCTTCAGCAACTGCATTTTGTCTTGCGTCCGTTCAGTTCCGTATGTTTTACGATCTTCACAAAGCCGGGTACTCATCAGTTTATTAAAGGCCTCCTTTTTTATCTTCACTAGTATCTGCACTTGCTCAGTCCAGCATGGATTTCTCCTTTCTTTTCCCAGTTTTGTTCTCTTCCCCCCAAGCTTCAAGGGCCTCATCACGTATTTTACTTTAACAGATTGTTAGATAAAATCGATGATTTACGCCATGGAGTAACAGGGAAGCAAATTTACTCGAAATAAAGCCTTTTATAGCGTTTATATTTCACCATTTATTTATCAGTATAACCTTCATCCGGAACACCGGGTTTTTCACTAGGCCATGATGGGAAGCCGGATCTGAAGCTTATAACCCTGAAGGAGCTTTCTCTCCGAAATACGCACAAGTAAAATAAAATACAATAGGAGTAAATAATGCATTTCTGAATTTGCTTAACGAGTTTATATTGCTCTTTGATTTGAGTCCTCGGTGAAAATATGACTGGCGTTATAGCCTCACAGAGTTACAAGAAAATGGTTCAAATGGCTCTGAGCACTATGGGACTTAACGTCTGAGGTCATCAGTCCCCCAGAACATAGAACTACTTGAAACTAACTAACCTAAGGACGTCACACACAGCCATCCCCGAGGCAGGATTCGAACCTGCGACCGTAGCGGTCGCGCGGTTCCAGACTGAAGCGCCTAGAACTGCTCGACCACCACGGCCGGCGGAGTTACAAGAATCAGAACAAACAACAATCTTTCGTTCAACAACTATATGACACAGTGTCCTAATGGAGACTACAGAGAATGACAAATCAGATTTGTAGACTGTCTCCTCTCCTGAGTGAAGACGGAATAGAAAACAGCACAATGTCTTTAATGTGCTTCCTCATTATATTTTGTTTGATATGCTTCTTGTTGGGGGGTCACAATAGGCCTGCTGCCGATACAATCACGTCTGGGAAGGGAAATGCTACTTTTGAAGGCGAACAAAAATTACTATATAAGATCCAGAGTAAGAACGTTCTTATCTCCAATTCTAATTAGGAACATTTGCTTAGCTGTTGAAATGTGAAACTAAGAGAAATCTTGAAGTCCCCGCTATGTGATACTTTAGTATTAGTATATATTTAGATCAAGTTGCATGAGCGGAGATAGATAGAGAGAGAGAGAGAGAGAGATAGAGACAGAGACAGAGGAAGAGAGAGTGAGAGAGAGAGAGATAGAGAGAGCTTCCATGTAACGTAAACAGTCATTTCCCTCTAGATTTTGTGTTAGTAAAAGATGTCACGATATAGTAACTTTGATCAGTAAGACAAAAGACTCGAAATGAGCACAGTCTGTGACCACTGATCAAGTCGGACATTTAGCAAGTTTATATTTCATAGTGTGGCTATACGTCGTCGATGCTTAAAGCAAACAGAATTCCCGTTCCCCTTTTTATCTGCAGTCAAGGGTGTCGTCCGCTATCGTCAGGCCCTCTTGTAATTGTTTTGCCGGCCGGAGTGGCCGAGAGGTTCTAGGCGCTTCAGTCTGGAACCGCGCGATCACTGCGGTCGCAGGTTCGAATCCTGCCTCGGGCATGGATGTGTGTGATGTCCTTAGGTTAGTTAGGTATAAGTAGTTCTAAGTTCTACGGGACTGATGACCACAGATGTTAAGTCTCATAGTGCTCAGAGCCATTTGAACCATTTTTTGTAATTGCTTTTGACTAACTTGGTAAATGGTTCAAATGGCTCTGAGCACTATGGGACTTAACATCTGTGGTCATCAGTCCCCTAGAACTTAGAACTACTTAAACCTAACTAACCTAAGGGCATCTCACACATCCATGCCCGAGGCAGGATTCGAAACTACGACCTTAGCAGTCGAGCGGTTCCGGACTGAAGAGCCTAGAACCGCTCGGCCACCACGGCCAGCTTGACTACCTTCTAATAGTTCTTGCTAGCTTTATTTTTTCTCAAAAAGCACTAAATAGCAGTAATTTCCTTGCATTCTGGCAGCAATAAGGAAAGCTTTAGTCGAAACGTGGATACATTTTTCGATGTGAATAAAACTTCAAGGTGAATCGCAAACTGAATGTAGCAAATCAAGGCATTTTGAGGAGCTACCATCCGAAGATTATGGAATAAACCTCGAAATGTGGTGGGGTTAACTAACAGAAACGGTGACAGGCATAAAAATTCTATCTTTTCGTTTATATTTTGACAGTAGTCACAGTTTGTAATACCAGTGCACTATGGACAAGAATATTTTCATAAAATTATGAGTTATGAGAAATTAAGACAAGCAGTTCCGTAATAATAATGATTTGCAAGACGGTAATATAATTTATTGACATTTCATTTCCACACTGTTTTACTGACATTTCATTTTTCAGTATTTTCGTTGGTATTTCGTTTTTACAGCGTTTTCATTGAAATCTGTTCTCGCAGTAGTTTCACTGATCTTTAAATAAAATAAGCTTGGTATTCAGTCGTCTTACAACTTCACCTCTCTGCTAAAAACATTTAGTTTTACATATAATATTTATACTGCAGATAAAATAGTGCTTAAGGAGTAGTTTTAGGCCTATAAATATCGTATAATGCTTTTATTCCCCAAATTCAGTTGCTGTAAAAGATGATCACTGTTTTTGAATAAGGAACTTCTCAGTAATTGAAGTAAACGTTTCTTGGATGAGATAATTTGACAAAATTTTGTAAGTAGCTATAAGCATTAGCAGAATAAAAATGTAGAGTCAGAGCATTTCATATTTGGTGAGAATACTGTAGTACTTAATTACTATCTTGCAGTTCCAAAACCTCCTTCAGAGGATCCGTTATATCTCCACTGCGTAAAATGCCACAAAATTGAATTACATAGTTTTTTTTTTTCGTTTCAAACCAGCAACTCAAGCTTCTAACTGCACTACTGTTCTATTGTGTCTCACATTAAGTTGATTTATATGCTGCTTCAGTACCACATTCCCTGATTGTATTCGATCATACTATGTTTTCACCTTTTTTTTTACTTGGAGGACCGTAACTGTGATCATCATAAGCGGGCGTACTAGGCACCAAAATCATGAAATTCCGCCATAAGATTATAATGACAGTTTTACCACATAAACAATAGAAATTATCAAGATCCATCGCTGTTTTCAGACTTAAGCAAAGTCGGGAATTGACGAACCTGATTTTAACTCGATGGGCTCATCTTAATGTTGTGACGACCATGGAAATGTCAGCCGAATTAACGTTGGTTGCCGTGTGTTAGCTACTCTGTGAATTTCACCTGTGCTATTACATGTCTCCTCTCAGATTCATTACTGGAATAAATTCCATAATTTAACTCTTGAAACTTACAGCTTGCGACGCTTCTCCAGAGCCCACGTGGCCCTCAGCCTCTGCTCAGTTTCTGTATAGCTTTTCCCATTTATTTGCCTTGCTTGAATTTTCTCGTTTTGAGAGAATTGAAGGGTGATCTGTTCAGTTGTTAAAAGCAATTCAACAGCCAAGATCGCGAAAAATATTTTTTTTATTTAAGGCAACCAGTTTCAATAGACCACGCTTTCATCTTCAAGTCTTAAATTTTTTTATTGTAAAATATGTTCATTTTACGCTGACCTCATACACAAGATGTCAATTGGATTAAAATCTTGTGCAAGAGGTCAGCGTTGAACATGTTTTACAACAAAAGATTTTAAGACCTGAAGATGACAGCATAGTCTGTTGAAACCGGTTTTCTTGAATAAAAATAATATTTTCTGCCATCTTGGCTGTTGAATCGTTTGTAACACTATTTGGCTTGTAGTGTTTTGTGTGATTCTGTACGCACAGAAGTCAGCATGCCAAAATGTTGGTCGGAGTTTCTTACAACAATCCTTTGTGTGAGCTCACGTGCTGTTACCGTGTCACCTCTAGGCCGCGTAATTCGTGACTACATGAGAATATTTTACGTTGAGATGTGGGGTTTACTCGTAAGATAGAGGCGATTTTGCGTGTCGTGTGCTGGCTAATGAGTCAGAAGTTTTTCGAATGACCCGATAGTGATTAACGAGGGCAGAACCTGTACGGCTTTTATGAGATAAGAATGCTCTCTCGTACGGTATAGGAAGTAAGGCTTATTTGTGTCAACGTTGAAGTGTTTTTACTTTGTTAGTTACAGGAAACCGAGGTCTTCGAGTATGTGCAGAATGCAACAGAGTCTGAAGCGTCGCCTTCTGTTGGGTGACACGGGAAAACAGGAACATCTGAAGCACGCAGTAAAAATAGCAAAAATCCAACAACAAAATTTTACTGACAGCAATTGCGCCACAACAACATTAATCCAAAGTATAGATGTTTGAAAATTACGTCCTGTAGATGGCGTCCTCCCGTATGTACGCATTCTTCCAATCTGCTCTTGAAGTTCCTCATTGATTGCTGTAACATACTAGATGGGATACCACGAATTTCGTATTGAATTCTTTGTTGTAGTTCATCCAGTGTTCTTGGTCTAGTCGTGTGGACCCGGCTATTTAGGTAGCCCCACAACAAAAAATCATAAACTGAAAATTCCGGTGATCTTAGGGGCCAGGAAATATCACAGAACTATGGGGTGGATATATGTGATGTCCTTAAGTTAGTTAGGTTTAAGTAGCTCTGTAAGTAGGCTGTTTAGGTTTTCTTATTGGTAACGCCACGTAGCGCTCTGTATGAAAATCACTGGCTGTGCTGTGTGCAGTCTGTGGCTAGTTTGCATTGTTGTCTGCCATTGTAGTGTTGGGCAGCTGGATGTTAACAGCGCGTAGCGTTGCGCATTTGGAGGTGAGCCGCCAGCAGTGGTAGATGTGGAGAGAGAGATGGCGGAGTTTTGAAATTTGTAAGACTGGATGTCATGAACTGCTATATATATTATGACTTTTGATGACTGTTAAGGTAAATACATTGTTTGTTCTCTATTAAAATCTTTCATTTGCTAACTATGCCTATCAGTAGTTAGTGCCTTCCGTAGTTTGAATCTTTTATTTAGCTGGCAGTAGTGGCGCTCGCTGTATTGCAATAGTTCGAGTAACCAAGATTTTTGTGAGGTAAGTGATTTGTGAAAGGTATAGGTTAATGTTAGTCAGGGCCATTCTTTTGTAGGGATTTTTGAAAGTCAGATTGCGTTGCGCTAAAAATATTGTGCGTCAGTTTAAGCACAGTCATGTACAATTTTTCTAAGGGGACGTTTCAGTTCTAAGTCTAGGGGTCTGATGACCTCAGATGTTGTCCCATAGTCCTTAGAACGATTTGAATTACGGTCTGACGCGGTTACTGAATAATTATCTTTCAGATGCCATTGAACACCTTACAGTGTGCGATGTCGCACCATCATGTCGTAACCAGGTTTCGTGTGGTTTTGGAAAACTTTTCAATGCAGCCACAACAAAAGATTGCAACATCTCAACATATTGATCTGTTGTGACAATCACAGTGATCCACTCTTCATTTTTAATAAAGTGAGGCTGATGAGACCTTGCGACGAAACCGCACGCCATACCACCACATTTATGACGTGTAAAGGGCGTTCATGAAGGATCGCTGTCTGACATCCACAGCTTACCTTGAAATCCACTGTACCCGTTTACGTTTGTCATAATCTGCTGAGAGAATTCTAATTACAATTCTCCTTCAGTAGCGCACCATCAGCGGCTGGTACGGCTGAAATTTTAAATCATAGTGGGGAATTCAGCGAATGCTGTCTCGGAACACTCTGCCCTCTGCTGCTTGTTTGCGAACCAAACGCCTTGAGCTCCACTCACAGATCTG
Organism: Schistocerca cancellata; assembly: GCF_023864275.1. Classification (NCBI taxonomy): domain Eukaryota; kingdom Metazoa; phylum Arthropoda; class Insecta; order Orthoptera; family Acrididae; genus Schistocerca; species Schistocerca cancellata. The sequence continues at coordinate 48,837,241 of NC_064631.1, forward strand.
ATATTCTGTTGAAAGAGCTTCTCGGTCGCCTTTTTTTTTTCTTTTTTAGGCCAGATGCAGTCTCTTGAAATATTTTAATTCAACTTTTTATCTCATGTTTTGAGGGAACCCGACCATGACGCCCTAAGGTGAGAAAGGTCCGAACACCCTCTCCGCGCTTTCCAAACTTTCATTACTTTTGCAGAACATTATGGCAAAAGCACGCTGTTGACCGTTCCACTGATCCATGATTACCAAATGCCGAGGTTGTTTACAGCTCAAGGCCTCTGTTTCGCAGTGCTGCCAACTGTCTATGTCTGCCACTGTGCATTTTAGAAGCGTTTTTTGTGTCATCCTGTATTATTATCTGCAACTTAAATTGTGTATCATATTTTTGTATACACAACCTAAGTGAAAATAGACTTCGTGAGCTTTGATAAGAGATTTCTGTTCCTCCTTAATGCCTTGTCCGGGGGCAAACAAATCGTGAAATCTGACGAACATATGTCCCTTTAGTATAAAATAATTACAGCACACATTTTGCTGTGTGCAATTAATTTCTTCATCTTGTGTTTTATTAACTTGTAGTATAGATTTGTTTCTCACTTGTTCATCACATGACTCCTATGTCCATAGGTTACTTGACTCCTATGTCCATAGGTTAGATTCTTTTTTTTATTACTAAAACAGACCTTCTGTCTGAATATTAATACGTCTCGTCCAGAGAGTTAGTGCAAGATGATATACACTTGAAGATGCGAACTTGTAGTAAACATGCGGTAAGCAACAAGTTAGTTTATTGGATGATTACTGGTTAGAAGGTGTAACACTGCATCGCTGTCTTCCAGCTTAATGTTCCTGCATGAAGCCCGCTGTTGTCAAGCTCACAGATAAGTGCCAATTGTCTACTAACTACACGAAGTGCAAGAGTGAAGTGTGGTTGGATACGGCAGAACAGAGCAGCATAAACGTCCTGAGTGTGCGTTTTTGTGCAAATAACAGCAAATTAATTGCGTTGCGTTTAGATCTTCATCACAGTCAGGTGCAGTCATTATCATCCCCTTGCATTTGTACATTCATTCTCAGTCCGCTGCGTTTCTATTTTTGTTGTCAGTGTTGCGTTTGTGCAGGATAGGGATGATAAAAGTAGCCCGGACGAGTGGTTACCATTTGTGGCAGCATTAGCGGAGGAGGAAAAGACCTACAGTTACTTCCAACAGCATGGAGCAACTGCCTGTACAGCTGGAGGAACCTTGGAGCACATTTACACGATCTTCACACCTGAGAGAGCTGTTAGCAGAGAACATTCTGGTCGCTTCTCTAACAGGCCACCCAGGTCATTTGGTCTGTCAGTGTGCGATTATTTATGTGGGAAGCCCTCATGTCTGAGGTGTATAGCAACCCTCATAGTGCAATTTTGTCATATGACGACATAGTTGGAGACCGTGGCTGTTATTTGAAGACAAATGTTGATAGTGTTGAGACAGAAACCAGCCACAAATTTATTTTCAGTTCCTTCATTCAAAGGGTACCGTTACCGGTTTCGAATCGTTATGATTCATCTTCAGACGGTTCATGATTTTATTACAACGTTTTTTACACATTAATTGTCCTAAAATATAAATAATACATAATTATAAGCACCCCACACAGATGGTTGCGTTATAGATTTTCATTGGATGTGACTTACGTGAAATGTCGGTTTTCAGTGTTTGTTTTCATTACATTCGTCCAAAAGATGTGAATACATTCTCACTGCATTCTTATCGTTGCACACGTAAATTTTTTTCTCGCTGAATACTTAGGATTTGTCACAGAAAAGATTTCTAGCATACACCGTATGTTTTGATACAATGCAAAGTGCTTACAAACATATGAGTGACAAAGATGCTATGATATATGGTAACATCATGAAGATTTTTGGAGAAAGATCATAAATTCACTTATGCAACTGAAACACTTTTTACACTGGTACAGAGAGACATTGATATTGTGAGCTTTAGAGCGTATACTGTTACATTAATTATAAAGTTGATCTTTTTTTTTTGAGTACTGTATAGGTAAGATAGTACATTATTAATTTACATTTAGTATCATGAGCATTGTAGTAACATATAAAGTTGCTACCGTAGGGTCTCTTGGAGGTATTTACGTCATGGATTAGTTTTTGTTGTAATTTATTACTTGTGGAAAAGCTGATTGTGATATTTTTCTTTTTAAATAAGTTTGATATTTGGTATGATAGTGGACCTATGCATGGGAGAGTAGCATATTTAGGTTTGGCTTCTGTGGCACACTGATTTGGCTTGGAATGCATTTTGTGTGGAATGCTGTGAAGTGGATCTGTGGTTTTTGTTTGCATTTTATTGTGGAGTTTTTCTATTATTATGGGTTTATATCCATTATTATGAGCTACTGTTTTAATTAAATTGATTTCATTTTGTTGGTCTGTGTCACTCATAGTGTTCAAGAACTGCACCAGAATATTTCAGATGAGAGTGCAGGAATTCCAGTAGCCCAGCTTCGATCAGCCTTTAAAAAATTCCTGATCAGGGCGCAACAGTGTCAATAGGTGAATGGTGGTCAATTTCAACATCTGCTATACTCGAGTTAGTACTGTATTTCCCTTCCTCTGCTGTTTTTCTTTGTACCCTGTAACTCTGTTCTCTGGGCCACTTTTATTTGCCCCATCCTATATACTCAACAACAATCAGATGTTCTTCTACACGCCTGACAAAAAAAGTGTACCCTGAAGCCATGGTCGAATGACAATGTAACTTCGTAAACGTACACATCACTGGCAGTTATATAAACGATTAGAGTTGTAAATCTCTATGACAGGAACAACGTATGAAAGAGTGCTTCAGCGTTATTGATGTTTGGTGTTATTACCAGGCCTTGGACATGGAGGAGCAGTATACTCATGTGAGACAACTTTATCAGCACCTGACAGAGTTTTCAAGGGGCCAGATGGGTCTGCATTTGGCTTTCTGGTCAAACCGCGCAATATTCGGATTTGTTGGGCTTTCGAATGTGACAGTGGACCGATGGTGGTTGCATGATAGTGTGATGGCATTCATATTAATTAACAAGGGTCCGATAGACCATGTCTGATCACCACAAGACGAGATCGCTCTATTGCATTTCGTAACCCCTTCACACCTGCTCCTGCCATCTGAAAACAAGTATTGAGCTCCCTGCAGCAATCAGTGTCATCCGGCACCAATGATCAGATTTGGATTGGATTGATTTTGGGGAAGACACCGAACCGCGAAGTCATCGGTCTCGTCGGATTAGGGAAGGAAGTCGGCCGTGCCCTGTGAAAGGAACCATCCCGGCATTTGCCTAAATCGATTTAGGGAAATCACGGAAAACCTAAATTAGGATGGCCGGACGCATCATTGAACCGTCGTCCTCCCGAATGCGAGTCCAGTGTGCTAACCACTGCGCCAGCTCACTCGGTCAATGATCAGAGACCAGATGCAGCTGGAGTAGGGACCTATCGCCCTATGCGCTGTTGATGAATGGCGTCGCAATGTGTTCAGCGTCGAAAAGCGATTCCACAGTAACTCAGATGACCATCGCCTGCGAGTATGGCGGTGACCTGGGAAGAGTTCCGACTGTTCCAGTGTTTTGTAGTGAGACTGTGGCGTTATTCCTGGCGTCATGATGTGGGTAACCATGGCGTATGACTTGAAGTCACGACTGCTAATATTTGAGGGACGTCATGGACATCTAGCGTCCACATTAATAGTACTGTGGTACCACCAAGAAATTATCCGAATGGGACGGAAATCGGTAGATATGATGAAGGTGCAGGTCCAGAGAAATGATTACTATTTCAGAAAAAAATATTGTATGATTTATTCAAGAGAAAGAGCTTCGCAAACTGAGAAGGTCAATAATGCTATGGTCCACCACCAGCTATTACGCAAGTAGTTATTCAGCTTCGCATTGATTGGTTGACTTGTTGGGTGTCCTCCTGAGGGATACCGTGCCAAATTCTGTCCGATTGGCTCGTCAGATAGTCAAACTCCCGGGGTGGCTGGAGTCCCCTGCCCATAATGCTCCAAACTATGTCAACTGGGGAGAGATCTTGCTGGCCAAGGCAGGATTAGACAAGCACAAAGACAAACGGCAGAACTTGTTGCCATGTGTGGGCTGGCATTATCTTGCTGAAATATAAGCGCAGGATGGCTTGGCATGAAGGACAACAAAACAGGACGCAGAATTCTGTGCTTTAACGGTGTCGCGGATGACAACCAGAGAGGTTGTGCTATGAAAAGAAATTCAGCTTGTCTGACCGTATGGAAGGCGACAATGAGGTTGGTATGACACCACTGTCCGGGGAATCTACAGATACGTCTTCGGCCTGGAATCTCATTGACTGTAGTAGAAGTGTCTTCCGCGATGAGTCTCTCTTCGAACAGCATCGATGGCCAGCGAAGACCTGTGTGGAGACTCCCCGGACAGCGGTGGGGTACCAGTCTGACTGCCACCCGCCATATGGCCCCGCGATCAGAGGTGATGTTCTGTGGTGCCTTTTCTTTTCATAGCGGGACCCTTTGGTTATCATCCGCTGCAGCCTTACAGCACAGCTGTAAGTAACCCTAAATTCTACGCCCTGTTTTGTTGCCCTTCAAGGCAAGCCATCCTGGTCTTATATTACAGCAGCATAAGCACACGGCCAGAGTATCCGCTGCTTGTCTTCGTGCTTGCCAAGCCCTACCTTGTCCAGTAAGGTCGCCAGATCTCTGCCCAACTGAGAACGTTTGGAGCATTCTGAGCACGGTCCTCCAGACAGCTCAGGATTTTGACGGTCTAACTTGCGAATTGGACAGAATTTGTTACGATATCCCTCAGGAGGACATTCAACAACTCTATCACTCAACACCAAGACGAATAACTACTTTTATATGGGCCACAGGTGGACCAAAGCGTTAATGCCTGGCTCAATTTGTGATCATTCTTACTAATAAATCATCCAATTTTTCCGAAATTCTAATCATTTGTTTGTTTGTTATAAACAACACCTAACGATTTTCTCCCATTTGGATAATTCCTTCGTAGTGCGTCTTTTTTGTCTTAGAGTGTAGAGCTATCAATTTAATAAGCTTATTTAGGCGATAAAAGTAATTTTCTGAAGCCATCGGTAACCACAGATTGCGAGGTGCCGGGACAAGCAGTGTATTTAACACTAAATTCTTCTAGAATCTCCATATGTAAATGATGCTCTAAGCCCCCCCCCCCCCCCCTATTCTAACTCCGACTTTTGCTGTTGCACATGGATTAAAAAATATACGCGAACTGACTGTAATCAACCCTGCAAGTGGAGTAGAAAAGAGTTTGGCACCTGCAATAATTTAATTTGATAAATAAGTTAAATAAAGGAAGGTTTCATTAACGTAGTGAGAAATGATGGGTTGCTCTACCGATTAACAGAATGAAAGTTCTGTCCAAAATAACAATATGATTTATTAAGACTAAACACAAAATAATAAACAAAAACACATGAAACATTTATAATACATCAAATTGGCTCAAATTGGATACTCAAACAAACGCTATGAAGGTGAAGTTGTCCCTAAACTAGATTGTGAGGTTTAAGACGAAGTGGTATGTGGAGCCAATTCATTGCCACTCAAATCTTAAGAGAGATACACAGCTAACCCAACATTAATTGCTGCTACTCAAGACAGAACAAAGTTAGAAAAAGACGAGCAGGCGCGCTCTGCTGAGCTCTGATTATCACCTAGGAAAATCCCTATCTGCCGGTGCTGTGGACATACATTACCAAACTGTCTTCTTAACTGCCAGAACGCGATCTGGCGTACCGGAGGCGATGGCTGGTTGCTTCGACGTCCTTGACCGAAAGGCGAGAGCCGACTACCCACAAGAGCACCCATACAAAACCGAACACAGAACATTCCCGCCCCCACGACAGTGGCCGTGGTTAACCGTTCCAATCAGCAACTCCAAATCGGCGGAAAATTCCACTCCATTGCCGGAACACTACCATTCCACCAATGGAGATTCTTGGCGCCAATTTCTGCGCCGATTTTGCTACGTCACGGAGCTATGCCCTGAGTAAGCCAATCACAGTTACGATTTTGCAGAAAGCGCGGGAATTTGCCCGCCACAACTGCCTGGGTACACAAGTCATTCCCACGCCTCGCTGGTAGCCCGCCAGAAAGTGTTTTCGCTAAGTTTCTGCGAAGTAACGGAACCTCTAGCCCAGCCGCTACTTCAGGCCCCTGCGGGTGTGCCTCTTGACAATGTCGGCGTCTGGAAAGCATTCACTCGACTCTCTCACACCCGTCGGCTTAATGCTTTCCAGATCAGCAGAGCCCGCCTGTCACCGGACCACCCGGGTGACGAGAGACGCTGCGTGGGAAGTCTGCGTGTGAAGGAATAGCGACTTTTCACTGCATGCAATTAGAGAGGAGAATCGTAAGATAGAAATATGAGAGGGGGCTCATGCCACCTCTCAAGATAGCTTGCCTGAGCAGAGGACTATCAGATGGATGGAACGGAGAAATTTCTGTGATCACCAATTAGTTAATTCATAAATTCCTCAAAATTGCGTATAGCTGCAGAGATTCCTGTGACCATTGGTTTCAAAAATACAAGCCAAGGCAACGTTTGTGCGGGGGGCCACCGTCTCCCTACATCCAGGCTCCTGGCGCCAAACCAGTGACGCCGACCTGTGCGTGGGTGGATCAGACGGCAGCTTGGCTGAAACCCTAACAGACCATCGGCGTTCCAGCGCTCAGTGATGTTGGCAGCAGCGACCTTCTGCTTTCGGTGGAAGCAAACAGCTGGCAGGGATTGCATTATATAAAAATGCTGAGAGACGCTGTCTTGGTCTCAATTCGTTGCAATACTTGCTAGGCTTCATTTCATGACCAGCAGTCGCACAGTAGTAATCGCCGTTTTGCAACTCATGCGTTCGTTTCTACCGCCTTGGAAGTAACCATAACAAAACCCGTCGGGGTTTAAGATGCAAATGTTCCGTTTTCACCGCGAAAGATCAGCTTCCCGTTTTTATCAGTATTAAATGGATAAACTTTGTCGTGCAGACCATGTCAATGTGCTCGAGATGTGTTTCTACTCATGGCTGTTTACCCCAATTTGTGATTCCTGGAATACATCTTTATTATGCTGCATCAAAACTCTCTCAAGGACTGGTGCATTCGTTCTTTATGTAATTGTGTCTTGGCGACCACAGCAAGCCTGTGGATCGCCTACGTAGTCCAAATTGTGAACTGAGTATTTCCCACCTTTTTATATCGAGACTGCCACGCATCTCCAAGTGTTTACGAGAGTATATCTGCTTTAATTTTGGTTTACTTTTACTGGTGTCCGCTTTGTTCTTTTGATTTGTCAGTTAATTTCAATCAGCAATCGTGATCCCTGCAGTAGGTGAAGAAGAACACGACGCCATCACGATCCAGAGAACATCAGCCGTCAGGTGAGTTCCCTTTAGTCTGATGGTAGAGAAGACGGTGACAGGCAGAACTCACGGACACAAAAAGTCCAATGACAGCTATGATCACTGACTGTCGCAGAGTCGCACTGTGGTTTCTAGAACAAACTGTTACTCGTGTCAAAAGTTCACTTCTCATTTCTCTATAAAACTAAATTTTTACCTCTCGACATGTGTTGGTGACAAACACGGTAGCATGGCGATATAACCACGAAAAGCACGAACATTACGACGATACTCCACGAACTGTCGTGGCAGCCGTTACAAGAGAGTCGCTGTGTTATCACTCAGAGGTCTACCGTTGAAATACCGAAAGCGAACATTCGAAGAAGCGGAGAGAGCACATTCCTCCACCCCAAACATGTCTCGCAAAGGAAGCAGGATGAGAGCATCACAGAAATTGGAGCTTCTACGGAAATTTCTCGGGAGTCGTTCTTTCTTTGCACCATTTGCGAAAGGAACAGCGAATGGCTGAACTGATGATGGTACCTGAGATGGTCTCCGCTGCACACCAAAAGGTGGCTTGTGGAATGTAGCTGTAGATGTAGAACGCCTATTTAGTACAGACTGAATTCAAATGCTACGCTGGCCTCCGTCGACTTTGTACACAGTTCCCAAGTGGACACTGTGGTGTCACCGCCAGACACCACACTTGCTAGGTGGTAACTTTAAATCGGCCGCGGTCCATTAGTATATGTCTGACCCGCGTGTCGCCACTGTCAGTGATCGCAGACCGAGCGCCACCACACGGCAGGTCTAGAGAGACGTACTAGGACTCGCCCCAGTTGTACGACGACTCTGATGGCGACTACACTGACGAAGCCTTTCTCTCATTCGCCGAGAGATAGAATAGCCTTCAGCTAAGTCCATGGCTACGACCTAGCAAGGCGCCATTAACCATTTCTATAGAGAGTCTCACTTGTATCATCAAGAATGCTGTATACAAATGATGGATTAAAGTTAAGTATTACAGAAGCTACGTACTTTTCTTTATAGCATTCATTACGTATCCTGTTTCAGACCTCACGCCAGCAGGCGTGTGTAAACGCGTGCATTTCGGCTACTTCCGAGTGGCGTGGCTGTCTTGTTACGCCACAACAGACACGATTCAGAAGTACTAGATGACTACGCAGTCGGAAGTGAATTCAAGATAAACCCGTACTCCATCGACAATATATCTGACGTTTTCAGCGATATTTTGTGAGTCTCTTGAGCCGTGGTAAAAAAATTGCTGTTTTGAAGAGCGCGCCGCAGCGCGTAGTTTGAAGAAGTGGCCCTCCGTTTATGGCGGTGGCGCCGTTGTGGCAATCGCAGCTTTGGTGTCTCCTTCTGGTGGGAAAGGGGGAAGGCTGCCTGTTCACGTGCATTTAAGGGGCACTATGAGCTCGCCAGCGGGTCAATCTGGGGTTAGTCTCCTCTTGTCCCGAGCTTGCTAGTCTGTCTCTCGTCCGCATTTGTTAGGCAGTTAGTGTCTGTCTGTCGTCCGGAGTGCTAGTATGTCTGTCGTTCAGATCAACCTTTGAAGCCAGCAAAATCAGAGTCTTTCCACTCCGCCAGTGAGAGAACTCAGCGAGTGGTCGCCCGGTCGGGGCTTAGTTCCTGCATCTGAGTCTGCGCGTTAGGCCGCCAGTCTGCTCGAGTTTGCTCAGGCAATGGTCATTGGCGGTTGGATCGATCGGTTGGTCGGTCGCGCACTGAGACACAAGATGACTTGTCCGTCTTGAGCGTCGGTGCATGTGAGGTCGCCACGTGAGTCCAATAGGCCGCGCCGTATAGCGAGGGGTAGTGGCTTCGCAACAGGAGTCAACCCACGACATCAGTCTGGCCGGTGCGAGCTGCGACGCCGTGAGACGGGAGATCGGCGCGCCTTCCTGCGTCCGTTGAAGCGGCTGGTAGCGGACGGTTCGGGAGAGTGATTTGGGGGTGCTGCGCCAGGTCTTCTCGAGAGATCGCAGTTTATTAGAAGTTAAGTGATTGGTGATATGTTGTGTGATTTACTCTTGTTAAATTCTACTTGTTTTCTTGGTCAGTCTCTCGTCCCCAGCTTGCTCGTCTGTCTCTCGTCCGCATTTGTTAGGCAGTTAGTGTCTGCCTGTCGTTAGGAGCTACCTCTGTCATGTTTGTCGGATTTGGTGTGTTAACGAATTTATTGCTTGGAGTGTAACGGCCTAATTCCTGAAATATGTTTTGATCTTGCCTATCATCTTGAGAGGTGGTACCCGTGTATTGTAGAGCATCTTAACTTGTTTGGCCAACCTTGTAGAATTTTGTATGAGATTGCATTTTATGGGCTTTTATTTAAATGATCATTTCAGTACATAAAATTGCCACCCTTTCATCGTAAGACTTTTCTTAGAAGTTAAAATCAAGTTGGACCTTCGGTGGCAAAGTTAATATTTTAATTTTTAGTGTTTTGTACCATTTCCATCCCTCCTACGGGGGTGCATAGTTTGCGTGCTTGTTTAAATTGTTAAAACTTTTAGTTTAAAGTAATCTGGTGTGTTGCAGATTTGCACCAGTGTAGTCTGTTGTGAGCGGTCGTAACTACGGACGTGTCAAAAGGGAGCAGCAAGGTTCTCTGCCCGAAAGCTGATGCAGTCAAAACTTGTTTCTTTCTGCCTCTGAATAAATTGTAACTTTGATATTTAGAGGGAACTTGCTGATTCTAATTTTAGATCTGTTTCTTTAAAAAAATGCTTTGATGCACTATTAAAGTGAATAAAATTCCCATTTTTTAAAAGGAATTTCGTAATGATTTCATCAGTTACTCCCTGGCAACTACTTTCACGCTTACATAGTGTGATTAAATGTGTTAATGTTCTTGATGAATCGCTAGTAAATAAAATAAATTCTTAACAATATTCTTTGAAAATAAATCACGGTTCATCTCTGAATATCAGAAAACTCTGGGCTCTGCTGCCTAATTGCAGAGGTAAGAGTGTAATTACGATTTATTCAATTTGTTCCACTGTGACCTTAGTTTCTGTAAAAATCACTGTACGTTAGTGAAAAAGCCTGTAATATGCAAACACCAATAGGTGAACACAAAACACAGATTAATGCCCCAATACTCAGATGAAATTCGAGATGCATATCGAAAAATTACCGATATTGCTACTAATGACTGTTAACGTACAAGTAACAGGAAAAACAACCGCGAGACAGAACCGAGCAGTATTGAATGCGAAGAGGGAAATGGCCATTACTTTCGTCAATTACTCTGAGTGAGTGGATCAAGTTTGTTTCCAAACAATACACTGACGCAAAGTTCTCTACCACTGATATTGCGGGGCAGCACTTCGAGCCGCAAATATACCGACATTTTTATTAATTGGTGTTCTCAATAAATTAGTACGCTATGACCCCGCAGTAGACTAGATGTAGTAAGGCACGGTAAGTTGGCCGCTGGCTCTCATGTAATAATCGTTAAAAGTCGGCAACATTCGGAGAACTCTGTGTTGACTTCTCTCTTTCACATTGCTACCACTCCCTGCGACCCGAGAGTGGTGGCACTACAATTTCCTGACTAAGTGCAGTCTTGTTTGTGTGAGCTAACGATAAATCAGTATAATAAAAGCAAGTGTACAATGAGCGTGCCTTTAAAACTCAGAAAAGAGTCCCGGTGCGACCAAGGGATCCGTGAAGAAGAGTCCCTCTTTTGTCTGAAGGACGTGCTTTTGAAGATCTAAGGGCTAGGAAGTTTTACCCTCTAGAAATTTCTAGAACGTTCCAGAACATTCTAGAGTGTTCCAGAACATTTGACAGTATTCTAGAGCATTCCACGACGTTCCAGAAGGTTCCGGAATGTTCGATAATGATTTGGGATGTTCTGGCTTGTTCGGGAATAGTCTGGAACATTCGGGAAGACTCAAAAATGTTCGGGAATGTTCCCAGAACATTGTGGAACATTCTAGAATACTCTCTAAAATTGTGGAGTGTTCTGGAACATTGTGGACCGTTCGAAGCCCTTTTGAAATGTTCTGAAATTCGCAACTGGTGGCCATTAGTAGGGGTATATAAAGCAAACACCGTCGTGAGTTCGAACATCTGCTCCTTATGAGTGAAGAAGGGGGAAGTGTGAGTAGCGAAAGTGATAAAGTGACTGAATATAAATCGAAAATAAAGTGTGAAAGTGTGTAAATTTATATTTTAAACAGTGGCCAAACTTAAAAAAAGAGAGAAGATCTTTCCAGTTTTGAAACAAAACGGCGAAAACAAAAAGAAGAGCGAAAAACGACACAGACGAAAAGCAAGTTTAAGTTTCCAACGAACGAGAATGAGCACTGTGACATGCGGCGAAACCGAAGAATAATGAAATGAACGTATTGAAGAATCAAGAATTGCAACACAATCTTTTCAACTCCATGAGCGAAGCCAGGTGCCCTAGCCAGTCAGTTAAAAACAGTAATTTTACTTATATTTAAACGCATTATGCAATATGAGAAGCAATCACAAATATTTGCTAAATCTTTTAATGTAAAATTTCTCTTACTCATTGATTTGTATTATGGCGGCTTTAATTTTATATTCTTTGCTACATATATGTACCACATTATGAGAAGGCAGCCTCAATAATGCGCATTAACGGATTCATGTTATTTCCGTTTCAGATTTATACAGTAGCAGCTGATGGATACGACTCGTGCACGTACAAAACTCGTCAGTATAGATAACAAACAGTAAAACATTTCCCTCTAGCATCCTCTAACTTCGTAGTGGCCGTGTTACGTCTTTGCTCCTGAGGTAAGTGCCCAACTTACCTAACGGCCGAATTCACCAAAGAGAATTAAAATTAATTGCATCTTAAAATATTAGTCTCTGTAAATATTTTTGCTCGTTAGTGAGCAGGAAAGTTACACTTTTAAGGAACTCTTAACCGTAGTTGACGTTTTTTGGTTCAAATGGTTTAAATGGCTCTGAGCACTATGGGACTCAACATCTTAGGTCATAAGTCCCCTAGAACTTAGAACTACTTAAACCTAACTAACCTAAGGACATCACACACACCCATGCCCGAGGCAGGATTCGAACCTGCGACCGTAGCAGTCCCGCGGTTCCGGACTGCAGCGCCAGAACCGCACGGCCACCGCGGCCGGCGACGTTTTTTGGATTCGAATGTTAGTTCCGAGATGCGTATTGTTATGAAATACGGCTGAGAACTGTAGGTCACACGAATACTTGATTCAGGTCATATTTTGGTGACCACTGCCCTAAACAGTTCCACTATTATTGGTGTCATCACCTACAGTCCGAAGACTGGTCTGACGTAACTCTCCTCGCTAGTTAGTCCTCTGTAGTCACCGTCATCTTCACATGACTACCGCATTCCGCACTCATTAGAACCTGCTTGCTGTAATGGTTCAAATGGCTCTGAACACTATGGGACAACATCTGAGGTCATCAGTCCCCTAGGACTTAGAACTACTTAAACCTAACTAACCTAAGGACATCACACACACATCTATGCCCGAGGCAGGATTCGAACCTGCGACTGTAGAGGTCGCACGGTTCCAGACTGTAGCGCCTAGAACAGCTCGGCCACTCCGGCCGGCTTGCTGTAGTCAAGTCTTTGTCTCCCACTACAGTTTCTACCGCCCCACCCTCCTCCCCCTCCATCCGAGCTTACTTCAATTGTCAAACTGGTGAATCCCTTCTTTTAGTTATTCTATTGCAGTGTGGATAATTTCAGTTCTACGTAGGTAGAAAGATAAATTGTTTGATGGAAAGAAATGAAATGTAGTAACTCTCTCTTGAGCCACTGGATACCACGGGCCCTTCATTCCAAAATACTCATAAAATGTCCCTGAACAACCTCCGAGTAAGCAAGCAACGGGCGAACAGGACAGCAGATGAAGCTGCAAACAGTTCAAGCAACCCGAATTGGACTGAATTAAGGAACTGTTGAGTTTGCAGTAGTGTAACAGTGTCCTAAACGAACGACGTTTCGCTGATTTGTACACTGAGTCGACGAAAGTCATGAAGTATCTCCTAATATTGTGTCGGACATGGCACGTACCGTGCTCAACAGGTCGCTGGAACTCCCTACAGAAATGTTGAGCTATGTTGCTTGTAAATCGATCCATAATTGCGAAAGTGTTGCCGATGTTAAATTTTTTTGCACTTACTGGCCTCTCGATTGTGTCCCATAAATGATCGATCGGATTAATGTCGGGCGATCTGGGTGGCGTAATCATTCTATCGAATTGTCCAGAATGTTCTTCAAACTAGTGGCGAACAATTGTGGCCCATCGCTCTTTGAGAACATAATGGCCATGAACGGTTGCAAGTGGTCTCCAAGTAGTCGAACATAAACATTTCCAGTCAATGGTCGGTTCAGATGGACCAGAGGACCCGTTGCTTGTAAACAGAGCCCACACACCATTATGGAGCCACCACCAACATGCACAGTGCCTTGTTGACAACTTGGGTCCACCGAGCAATGTGGCGCAGTGGTTAGCACACTGGACTCGCATTCGGGAGGACGATGGTCCAATCCCGTTTCCGGCCATCCTGATTTAGGTTGTCCGTGATTTCCCTAGATCGCTCCAGGCAAAAGCTGGGATGGTTGCTTCGAAAGGGCGTGGCCGTCTTCCTTTCTTAATCCGATGAGACCGATGACCCCGCTGTCTGGTCTCCTCCCCCCAAACAACCCAACAGTCTAACAACTTGGGTCCATAGTTTCGTAGGGTCGACGCCACAATCGAACCCTGTCATCAGCTCTTACCAACAGGCTACGGTTTTCCAGTCGTCTGGGGTCCAACCAACATGGCTACGAGCGGAGGGGAGGTGCTGTTAACCAAGGCACTCGCGTCGGACATCTCCTGCCGTAGTATATTAACGCCAAATTTCACTACCCTCTTAACGCCAAATCGCATTACCCTAATAGATAAGTTCGTCGTACGTGCCAGATTGATTTCTTCGGTTATTCTAGACAATGTTGCTTGTCTGTTAGCACTGACAACTATACAGAAACGCCGCTGCTCTCGGTCGTTACATGAAGGCCGGTGGCCACTGCGCTGTTCGTGGTGAGAGGTAGCGACTGAAATTTGGTGTCCTCGGTACACTGTTGACGCTGTAGATCTTGGAATATTGAATTCCCTAACGATTTCTACATCTACATCTACGTGAATACTCTGCTACTCACAATAAAGTGCCTGGCAGAGGGTTCAGTGCACCACCTTCATGCTGTCTCTCTACCGTTCCACTCTCGAACGGGACGCGGGTAAAAACGAGCACTTAAATTTTTCCGTGCGAGCCCTGATTTCTTTTATTTTAACGTGCTAATCACTTCTTCCTATGTAGGTGGGTGCCAACAGAATGTTTTCGCTATCGGAGGAGAAAACAGGTGACTGAAATTTCATGAGAAGATCCCGTCGCAACGAAAAACGCCTTTGTTTTAATGATTGCTACTCCAATTCACATGTCATGTCTGTAACACTAACTGCCCTATTTCGCGATAATACAAAACGACCTGCCCTTCTTTGGACTTTTTCAATGTCATCCGTCAGTCCCACCTGATGCGGATCCCACACCGCACAGCAGTACTCCAGAATAGGGCGGACAAGCGTAGTGTAAGCAGTCTCTTTAGTAGACCTGCTGCACCTTCTAAGTGTTCTGCCAATGAATCGCAGTCTTTGGTTTGCTCTACCCACAATATTATGTATGTGATCGTTCCAATTTAGGTTATTTGTAATTGTAATCCCTAAGTATGTAGTTGAATTTACAGCTTTCAGATTTGTGTGACTTATCGCGTAATCGAAATTTAGCTGATTTCTTTTACTACTCATGTGAATAACTTCGCACTTTTCTTTATTCAGGGTCAATTGCCACTTTTCGCACCATACAGATATATTATCTAAATCATTTTGCAAGTCGTTTTGATCATATGATAACTTTACAAGACGGTAAATGACAACATCATCTGCAAACAATCTAAGACGGCTACTCAGATTGTCCCCTACGTCGTTAATATTGATCAAGAACAATAGAGGGCCTATAACACTTCCTTGGGTTACGCCGGATATTGCTTCTGTTTTACTCGATTACTTTCCGTGTATTGCTACGAACTGTGACCTTTCTGACAGGAAATCACAAATCCAATCGCACAACTGAGGCGAAACTCCGTAGGTACGCAGTTTCATTAGAAGACGCTTGTGAGGAACGGTGTCGGAAGCCTTCTGGAAATCTAAACATATGGAATCAATTTGACATCCCCTGTCGATAGCACTTATTACTTCATGAGTATAAAGAGCTAGTTGTGTTTCACAAGAACGATACTTTCTGAATCCGTGCTGACTATATGTCAATAAATCGTTTTCTTCGAGATACTTCATGATGTTCGAATACAGTATATGTTCTAAAACCCTACTGGAAATTGACGTTAGTGATATAGCCCTGTAAATCAGCGAAATACTCCTACTTCCCTTTTTGGGTATTGATGTGACTTGAGCAATTTTCCAGTCTTTAGGTACTTATATTTCTGTGAGTGAGTGGTTGTACCGGGTGAACAAAAAGTCAGTATAAATTTGAAAACTTAATAAACCACGGAATAATGTAGATAGAGAGGTAAAAATTGACAGACATGCTTGGAATGACATGGGGCTTTATTAGAACAAAAAAAAAAAAACAAAAAAAGAGGTATTGCGAGACGCGTGAAAGATCTCTTACGCGCGTCGTTTGGTGATGTCCCCAGACCTCAGTCCGTGCGATTATTGGCTTTGGGGTTACCTGAAGTCGCAAATGTATCGTGATCGACCGACATCTCTAGGGATGCTGAAAGACAACGTTCGACGCCAGTGCCTCACCATAACTCCGGACATGCTTTACAGCGCTGTTCACAACATTATACTTCGACTACAGCTATTGTTGAGGAATGATGGTGGACATATTGAGCATTTCCTGTAAAGAACATCACCTTTGCTTTGTCTTACTTTGTTATGCTAATTATTGCTATTCTGATCAGATGAAGCGCCATCTGTCGGACATTTTTTGAACGTTTTTATTTTTTTGGTTCTAATAAAATCCCATGACATTCCAAGCATGTGTGTCAATTTGTACCTCTCTATCTACATTATTCCATGATTTATTCAGTTTTCAAATTTATACCGACTTTTTGATCACCCGGTATATACTTGCTAAATATGGAGCTATTTTATCAGCATACTCTGAGAGGAACGTGACTGGTATACAGTATGGACCAGTGGCCTTGCCTTTATTAAGGGGCTCCGGAAAGGCTCAAAATCATGAAAAGTTCAATTTTTACTTTTTTGCGTTTTCTGAATCTGCAGACTATTACCTTTTAATAGATATATAATTTATTCAATTCCGAAGACTACAACTATTTTTAAATTTTTTCTGAAATGTGTTCTACATGGGCGTGACCCACTGTGGCGCTGTTAAACTGCTGTCAAATGGTGTTATTATTAACGTCCGTGTTCATCAGGTACATTTTAGTGATGTGAGATAAAGTATGTGTTGTGGCTAACCTGTGATGGTTCAATATATATCGTTGGTGTGATTGTCGATTGTTTCATGTTTATTTACTCTGTCGTTATCTCGAAAATATTCGTAATTAATTCTGTTTCTTGAGTCTCTGTTTTGTTGAAGTATAATAATGAGTAAAAGTAAAGTTATTAGAAATCCTGTGAAGGCTTTTAAGAAAAGGAGAAATGTTGTAAAGCCAAAGGTATGTGTTATTACTGTAAATAATAACATTCTAACATGGTACGAGCGATGCTTGCTTTAGACAAGGAACGCCTTCGGGCTGCAGACAGGGCTGTAAAGAGTCTAGAAATACAAGCAAGAGTAAACAGGAGGAGGAACAAGAGGAAGCTGGAGGAGGAGTTTGCAGAGGATGAAGATAATCCATCCTATGGACCTGAAATGCACTAAAAAGTTAATCCAATCTTTGTCGCTGGATTCCCAAAACTTTTATTTTCTCATACTAATTACATGTTTTCTAAGGATCTTCCAAACATATTTGTTTCAAACTTTCAGTAAATGTTACACAGTACCTTCTGCATAATTTAACACAGCCTTTTTCCAAAAAACTGTATATTTTTGAATATATAAACAAAAAATTGCAAAAAAATGTTGTGAATTTTCATTACAATTGAAAAAAATCATCTTTAATAACTGAACTAAAATTTTGTAAAATCCCTGTGTTAAGTTGTAGCCCATATTCCAATAAATAATCTGTAAAAAGTTCAACTTCCTACCTCAAATACTTTGTTAGAAAAGATGTAATTTATAAGCGTTATTTTAACATTGCAAGTATAGGGCGTTCCGGAGCCCCTTAAGTGATTTAAGCTGCTTTGTTACACCGAGGATATCTACTTCTATGTTTCTCATGTTGGCAGTTGTTCTTGATTGGAATTCAGGAACGAAATGCCCCTCGCGTCTAGCTCCGACTGTTAATTCCCATCGTGCTGCCTTAATCATTTTTCCACACGAATCATCTGAATACAAATGACAGCTCCGGCCATCCGCTGCTCTTCTGTACCTCGTGTACGTGATACCACTGCCACTGTATACGTACGCGTCGCACTCCCGTGTCTTCTGTCACTTCAGTGAGTGGCAATGGATAGCGTTTACGTCACAGACCTCCGGACTCGGCCTAACGACGCGGCGCGCGGTTGACAGAGGTGACCGTCGACGCCGTGACAATGGCGGCGTGGGCAGCGGGCGCATTGTCTGACCTGACACATAATGTCAAGGGCGGCGGCAATTGGCGCCGGCCCGGGCCGCGCCGGCTCGTCTTTTTGCGGGTGGAGCCTCTTCTGGTGATCCAGAAGGTCCCGCGGCAGCTGCCGCCGCCGCCTCGGCCTGCACGCGCCCGTAGCGGTACCGGTAGGGGTCGCGTGCCCGCCCCTCCAGGCCGCCGCAGCTGAAGCGCGACTAATGCCTGACTCGGCTGGCAGCGCGCCCGGCGCTGCCGCGGGCGAGCCTTCACGCCCGTCTGTTGCCGACACAACTGCCAGTCCGACGGCCAGTGTAACTGCCTCGCCGGAGGTTTCCGCTCGCCTGCCGACGGCGGCGGTGCTCGGGGCTTCTTCCACCTGCAGTATATGATCAAAAGTATCCCGACATTCGAACAACTTACTGGTTTGCTGCCGGGTGACGTCGTCGACCACCGCCGATATTTCGACAGGAGCACACCCTGCCATTCTCGAGGCACAAATGCATGGAGGAAGAAAAGTGCAAGGAAATTTAATACCTCGGTTCACAGAGGAGAAACAAGGAAGATACCACACACAGAACAAGTGTCAACACAAACAAAGATGACCAACACCAGAAATATCGATAGTGACTAATCAACAGGTGAGGTAGCTGTGGTGTCACCGCCAGACACCACACTTGCTAGGTGGTAGCTTTAAATCGGCCGCGGTCCATTAGTACATGTCGGACCCGCGTGTCGCCACTATCAGTAATTGCAGACCGAGCGCCACCACACGGCAGGTCTAGAGAGACGTACTAGCACTCGCCCCCAATTGCACGACGACTTTGCTAGCGACTACACTGACGAAGCCTTTCTCTCATTTGCCAAGAGACAGTTAGAATAGCCTTCAGCTAAGTCCATGGCTACGACCTAGCAAGGCGCCATTAACCATATCTGAGAGTATCACTTGTATCATCAAGAATGCTGTATACAAATGATGGATTAAAGTTAAGTATAACCGCAGCTACGTACTTTTCTTTATAGCATTCATTACGTATCCTGTTCCAGACTTCACGCCAGTCGGCGTGTGTAACGCGTGCATTTCGGCTACTTCCGAGTGGCGTGGCTGTCTTGCTACGCCACAACAGTAGCACTAATTCTATCCCTCTGTTTTTTGATGAGAGACAGAGCCGGATTCCAAGCAGCATTTAAACAAAATCCACCATCTCTGTTAATAAGGTTGCTTGATAGTTTGACTTCAACAGCTTCCTTAATAATACTATCCCGATAGCTCGACATGCAAGCCAAAATCTCCGTGTTGTTGTATCCCATAGGATGACCTGTGTCAAGGCAGTTTTATGCAATAGCGGATTTCCTCGGCTGTTGTAAGCGTGTGTGACGCTTATGTTCAATAAACCGGTCTTCCACAGTCCTGATTGTCTGACCAATATATGAAATGCCACAACTGTAAGGAATACGATAGACCCCAGCCCTACGCAAACCAAGATCATCTTTTACGGACGCCAACAGGGCCTTAATCTTAGAAGGTGGTCGAAAAACACATTTCACATCATATTTCCGCAAAATACGGCCATTCCTGTTGGAAATGCTTCCTGCGCAAGGCAAAAAGGCCGTAGACTTGGGTGCCACTTCGTTGCTATCCTCACCCATCCGTTACACAGAAGGCTGATAGCGCAACGCACGTTTGATCTGCCTCTCACTATAACCATTCTGACGAATGGTGACTTCCAGATGTGATAGCTCAGCTGCCAAACTTTCAGGGTCTGAGATAACGTGGGCCCTGTGAACCAAGGTACGAAGTACTCCTTCACACTGAGCTGGATGGTGACAACTATCAGCTCGCAGATACAAGTCAGTGTGGGTGGGCTTCCTATAAACAGAATGTCCCAACGTACCATCAGTCTTCCTTTTGACCAACACATCAAGGAAGGGAAGGCATCCATTCTTTTCCACCTCCATAGTGAACTGAATGTTAGGGTGGACTGAATTCAGGTGTTCCAAAAACCGGTTTAAATTCTCACTACCACGAGGCAAACACAACAAAAGTATCGTCCACAAATCTGAAAATACACGCAGGTTTCAAAGTCGCTGACTCCAATGCACGTTCCTCAAAGTCCTCCATAAACAAATTGGCCACAATAGGTGACAACGGGTTTCCCATTGCAACTCCATCAGTCTGTTCGTAGTATTGACCATTGAATAAAAAGTAAGTGGAAGTCAGCACATGTCGAAACAAATTTTTTTAACTCGACACCAAACTTAATCTCAATTAGCTGCAATGAATCAGAGAGAGGAACGCGAGTGAAAAGAGAAACCACATCAAAACTGACTAAAATATCAGAGTCATTCAAACGCAATCCCTGCAGTCGACGTAAGAAACCTGCAGAGTTCTTAATGTGGTGTTCACACCTACCTACTAGTGGGCTCACCAAACTAGCAAGATGTTTAGCTACACGATACGTCGGAGCACCAATATTAGAAACAATAGGCCTCAACGCGACAGCCTCTTTATGGACCTTAGGGAGGCCATATAATCTAGGTGGTACAGCACAGTAAGACTTAAGACTCTTGTTAGTCTCCTGTGACAAAGAACTTTTCTTCAGGAGGTTATTAGTCTATCTCTCAACACTCTTAGTAGGGTCAGTACCGATTTTGCGGTGCGCCGAATCAGAAAGTAGACACTGCATCTTTTGAATGTAATCGTGCTTCTTCAAGAAAACGGTGGCGTTTCCCTTGTCCGCAGGTAAAATAACAATATCAGGATCCATTCTGAGTGAACGTAAAGCAGCCGCCTCAGCTGCTGTAATGTTACTCTTGGGTGGACGGGCCCCAGTCAACAGACGACAAGCTTCCCTCCTAACCCCTTCCGCAGCCTCGGAAGGTAGTTTATAAACAGCCTGTTCGATAGAACTAATAGAATCAACGACTGGCAGACTCTTAGGCGTCGGTGCGAAGGTAAAACCTTTCAAAAATGGCTCTGAGCACTATGGGACTCAACATCTTAGGTCATAAGTCCGCTAGAACTTAGAACTACTTAAACATAACTAACCTAAGGACATCACACACACCCATGCCCGAGGCAGGATTCGAACCTGCGACCGTAGCAGCCCCGCGGTTCCGGACTGCAGCGCCAGAACCGCTAGACCACCGCGGCCGGCCTCAAACCTTTCCCCAGCACAGACAAAGCTGCGTCGTCAAACGTTTTCTGCATGAGATTGATCACAGAACGTCGAGAATTAAAATTAGAATTAGACACTGAGCCAAGGAAACGTTCAAACTTCGCCGAATGACGAACAGTTACAGATAGAAATTCCCAGTTAGCCTGCGACATTCCTGTGTAATGCCGTACTGACCACTAGACGCCACAACAGGTGGAGGCGCCATTATTTTCTCCCAGTGGAGAAGTACAAATAGCAGAATGGCTCGCTCAGCTGAGCTCTGTGACTTAACACTGACAAAAGTCATGGGATTAGCGATATACACATTTACAAATGGCGGCAATATCGCGTATGTTTGGTATGAAAGGGCAATGCGTTGACAGAGCTGTCATTTGTACTCTGGCGATTCATGTGAAAAGGTTACAGACATGATTATGGCCGCACGACGGGAACGCGGTCATTCAATTTCGCAAAAAAATAGGGAATTCAATATTATGCAATTCTTAGTGCCAAGAGTGTGTCTAGGATACCAAATTTCTGATATCACTTCTCACGCCGGACAACTCACTAGCCGATGACACTCACGATCGAGAGCAGCAGTGTCTCCGTGGAGTTGTCAGTGCTAACAGACAAGCAACACTGCCGTTAGGAAAATGCGGCGAAATTTGACGCTATTTACAGCAGCAGTGGACCGACACGAGGTCAAAAAGTGGTTCAAATGGCTCTAAGCACTATGGGACTTAACATCTGAGGTCATCAGTCCCCTCGAACTTAGAACTACTTAGCCCTAACCATGCCCGAGGCAGGATTCGAACCGTAGCGGCCACGCGGTTCCAGACACGAGTGTCTTTGCTAACAGCATGATATAGCCTCCTGCGCCTCTCACGGTCTCGTTACCATATCGTTTGGACTCTAGGCGACTGGAAAACCGTGGCATGGTGAGATGAGTTCCGAGTTTGGTGAGATCTGGTGGTAGCGTTCGATTGCGAATCAGACCCTACGAAACCATGGTCCCATGTTCTCAGCAAGACAACTGTGCAAGTTGGCGGTCGTTCTATAATGGTGTGGGCTTTGCTTACGTGGAAGGGTCTGGGTTCTCGGGTGAAACAGAACCGCTCGTTGACTGCAAACGGTTGTGTTCGTGTGTTCCTCTACTCAGAAACCATCTACAGCCATTCATGGATATCACATTACAAAACAACGATGAAATTTTGATGGATGACAGTGTGCTATCTCATTGGGCCATAATTGTTCGCCACTGATTTGATGAACATTCTGGGTAATCTGGCCCCAAACATTAATCCCAACGAACATTTATGGGACATAATCGAGATGGCGGTTCGTACACCATCAACGCTTTTGCAATGATAGATAGATATAGACACAACATGGCTCAATATTTCTGCAGAGGATTTCCAGTGACTTGTTCAGTCCATGCCACGTCGAGTCACTGCGCTATGCCCGGAGAAAGGAGGTCCGACGTGGTGTTAGGAGGTATCCCTCCACTTATGTCAACTCAGTGTAGAACGTGCACTAGATGTTGCCCGCCACCAGAGTAAAATGGCCATCAGGGACACTTCAACCCTTCTAAAGCTACCAAAGTCGGCTGTTAATGATTCGATTGTGAAGTATGAACGGGAAGCGGCAACCACAGCTTAAGAAGACCAGGCAGCCTACTGACCGACAGAGACCGTCTAGTTTTTCCGATGGTGACTGTAGAGACTAGCATGAATTCAGCGGAGGGAATCATTCGTGGGTTTCAAACTGTTACGAGTAGTTCTTGTAGCACAACGAGTGTGCGTAAGGAGATAAAAAGAGTGGCGTAGAGTGGTCGAGCACCTCCTCATAAACCATGTGCGAGGGTTGGAACTTAAATAGTAGCAACTATTTATTCACAACCGATACAAAAGAGTTACATGTTTGCACCTGTTACTGTCATTCAAAGTAGTCACCAGCGTGGTGTAGAATCCGTTGCCAGCGACGTGGAAGGCGTAGTATACCGTCAGCAGAGCCTGTTCTGTTGATGGTGCGAATGGAGCGGTCTACTGCCTGCCGAATCTCTGGAACAGTTCTGAAGCGAATGCCACAAAGTTTGGAATTCACATCGTGTAGCGTGAGCTCCATATATTTTCCGCTCAAAATTAAATTTTAACACAGTTCATTTGCCCTACACTGAGTTTTACGTATTTCGATATCAAAATAAGTTTCATGCCAATTTTTCATTTATCAAGCAGACACATACAAACACAGGCTTAGAAGTTACACAATAACGTTTCAAACGTTGATAGAGAAGTTCGTACTGACAGCTAACATATTCTTCTGTTAAAATGGCAGAAGGTCGCGAAATGAAAGTTAACCTTTGAGTTATAACTACTGCCCTGGAAATAAAATACTAAATGAAAAAGTTTTGTTAAGTTGGGACTATATCTTTGACTTTGCTTTACTCCGCCACAAAAGCTTGCGTGCTTGTTGCCTCATTGATTAAGGTGAAAGAACCAAATCATGGTCCAGCGAGAACGGTAATCTAATTTGGTGCAACGGAATGGTGACTCATAAGCAAACACATATTGGAATGTGACTTGGTGCAGAGCATATAGTATTCTGACATGTTGCACATAATTCAGTGTCAAAGGAATGAAGGGAATTACATACAACATTTGCTAGGATTTCAAATTGCCGAGTGGGAAAAGACTTCGAAATGCTCAGAATCTCTATGCACAGTCGGAGAAATGCTTTCATAATTTACAAAGACAACAGTTTATTTGTCAGACCTAGTTCGAATGTTTCAACAAGCATTTGTAACTGCAGTCAAAACATTTCCCATAACAACGAGTGGTCACTTAATACACAAAAGATTAAGGTTCAGTTAAAATGTAAGAAATTCACTCGTCGGAGAGGAACTGAGATAATCGTTTATTATAAATGAAAGATATTTCTCTTTCACTTTCATTTCAGATTCACATAGGAAACATTACTTTCTAACAATTACCGTTCAGTAAGATAGAGCAATGGTGACAGACTGGGGAAGCAGCACTGCCCAACATTGAACTGAATGCCTACGAAACTCTTATTAAATCCAAATATCGCTGTGAATAATAATATGAAACGCTTCCCTTTCATGACTGAGTTAAAGTAAACGTTATCGAGAACGACTGATCACAAAAGTAACACTTTCTGATGCCTTTCCCTGACGAGTACATCTGCTCACTTACCTGGTTCAGACACAAATGTGTCGTAAACACCGCCGCTAGGAAAAGACTCCCCTATTTTGTCGAAAGTCGACATGTTAAGAAACGTGGCTGTTGTACTTAAGGTTTATAATTTATATAAAAAACAGCTACCAGCCACATGTATGGTTTAAAAAGGTTTATTATCTTCAGACCATGACCGGTTTCGGATTTATCTTTACAAATCCATCTTCAGATGGCAGATTACAAGCGTTCTTAGTTGGACCCAGTTTTGTTTATGTTATTCATTTGCTGCACTGGGAAAGAAAAGAAATATTTTTGTTGTCATATCGGTAATGGTATTTTTACGACAGATTTACTTCTTTTACAGGATCAAATTGCTCAGAGATGGTTTTTATAAACATTAGTGAACACAGCTCGTAAGTACACTAACCTGCAAGTTCACTAATGTTTATAAAAACCATCTCTGAGCAATTTGATCCTGTAAAATAAGTAAATCTGTCGTAAAAATACCATTACCGATATGACAACAAAAATATTTCTTTTCTTTCCCAGTGCAGCAAATGAATAACATAAACAAAACTGGGT
Source organism: Schistocerca cancellata (assembly GCF_023864275.1). NCBI lineage: Eukaryota > Metazoa > Arthropoda > Insecta > Orthoptera > Acrididae > Schistocerca > Schistocerca cancellata. The sequence continues at coordinate 48,862,318 of NC_064631.1, forward strand.
CCAACTAAGAACGCTTGTAATCTGCCATCTGAAGATGGATTTGTAAAGATAAATCCGAAACCGGTCATGGTCTGAAGATAATAAACCTTTTTAAACCATACATGTGGCTGGTAGCTGTTTTTTATATAAATTATAAACCTAAAGACTCCCCTGCTCTTAAGAAAGGGGACAGAGATGAGTTGCGTTTCATGTGCTCAATCAAGATCTGTGACTCTCGTCCCAGATTTCCATTCTCTCCATGTCTCCTTCTCTGTCATGTCTACCACCGCGCTATCCCGAGAACGGTTCTTCTATTCAAAACATGGAAGAGAGAGGTTCATTGAGTATAAAATGCCCAACCACTCTCTCACTGCAGGCTTCTCCTTTTTATCCTTCTCATTCCCTGTTCCCACCTCTGTCACGTTTAAAATAACGTTTACTAGAGCACGATTCCTCTGTTTAAAAAGTAGTGGGAATTGGGCAGGAATTGGTTGAGTCTGAGACTATTAACCAACTCTCTCACCCCGTGCCTGTCATGGCCCGTTCCCTTCGCTCTTTCCATGCTACGTTCATTTTCAGATATCTACACAATCATCCAACGACAGTCACTCAAGGAATACCGGGTGGAGGAAATTAAAATAGAATCTATGGGAAATATTGAAATAAAACACCTAGTTTAGTCCTCTTCTGCGAAGAGGTTCAGTGTTCCGAGTTATTTAGCATTGACGTAAGACAATAAGGTCGTTGCGTGCGCAGATTCAACCGCTTGCCCGCGCTAAAATGCAATAAAGCACTGGTATCTATGTGTCCGTGACCTACCACTTGTTGAAACGCTCATTACCAGTTAAAACGTGCGTTTTTCGTAGGTGATATATTTAAGCTAGGTGAGCAAAAGCTACGTTTGTTAGGTTTGTGGGAAACAAACGAAGCAAACGTTTGGCGACATTTTCACTGACGGGCCGCTTGCGTGTGTGCGCACGACGAACTGTTTGGCTGCGCCAGACACGTGTTGTCTTATATGGGCGTTTTCGACCACAGCGCCCCATTCTGCCTGTTCACATATCTCAGTATTTGAATACACATGGCTAGAACGTTCGGAAAGAAGTTCCACAGAGATACTACGCTGAGGTTCTATAAGGTTATGGTTATACCAGCACTGCTCTATGGATGCGAAAACTGGACGCTTAAGAAGGCAAATGAAAAGAGAATGGAGGCATTTAGTATGAATTTCCTTAGATACGTAGCTGTATACTTGAATGGATAAAAGGAGAAATGGTGTCATTCGATCTGAAATCAATACGTAAAAGATAATTGACACAATAAAACAGTATCGTTTACGATGAAACAAACACATAACCGGTATGCTAGATACAAGAATCACTGAATGCGTAAAACGACATAAACCAAGAGGTTAAAGATGCATTGGAAGATCAATGAACAGTTGGAATGATAAATTTTGAAGAAGACGGAACGGATCAAAAACCTAATCCATGATAATGATGATGATAAAGATGATGATAAAGATGATGATAATGATGATGATGATGATAATTTTTATAATCACTTCTAGTACATGAAATCGAAACATACGTACATAAATCTTGTATGCTATTGCAAATCAATTGTAACGGAACGGTGAATTGAAAATTAAGTATTCATCTTAAAGACAAGTCAGCAACTTGAATCCATTCAAAGTATCGCTGGAACTGATAAGCACATGTCAAATAACACATTTTATTTTTTAACTCTTAAAGAACAAGATGAAACAACGTCGCAGTTGGCCGAAATTGGCCCTCTTGCGATCGCAGACTCGAATTGCTCGTTCGTTTTAACTGACAGCTCCAGGGATCTTCTTTTATTTACATCAAACGGATGCCACTCGGCGTGTCGTTCGGTGAACCATGATGGACAGAAAAGCACAAAGCGCGAAATCTGTTCTTACCCCTTGATAATGTATGACTATGCAGCATATACATTATTCACCTTCATTATGTTGTTTCAGAAACGGTGAAAATATGTGTCGTGACGGCACAGGATACTTCAAATTCTCTCCCGTACATACAAGACAAATCGCCAATACTAGAACGAACTGGGCACTTGCGTGGCTTAACATACATCATAATTTTATGCCCATCAACATGAGGTCAATGTCACATGTCAAATGTCAGTGTCAAACTGGTGCCGGGAGAGAAACTGTTTTTAATCCGAGTGGTAGTGGACCCGTGTTCCTGTGAAGTTTACTCCGCAAGATACCGTGGAATACTCTTTAGTGCTCGCTGTCCAAACAAAACATGGTTATAGGTCTGTTTGAGAATGGCTCGTATCACCCACACGACATCTTCAGCAGTACCAACACAAAAATATCACAGCCAGACTGGCACTTGTACATGGCTTCAAAGCAAAATGTTTAATTTTGGTACTTCTTTTTGACGTACTTGTGAATTCAGCGTTAAACATAAGGGGTAGAGACCGGTTATTAAGAAATAAATGACTGTAAAGATTTTTTTGGAAAATACTAAATCATTCTCAATAAAACAGACTGAGGTTCTCATTGATAACTCTTATTATTCCTCGAGAAATTTTCTATAGCGTTTCCAAGAAAAAATTACTGTTTTTCATGATTCTTTGCGTGTCTTCCAAGGTGCCTATTCTTTTTCACGAAGAAATGCTATTACTTTCAGCTAAAGTATTTATTTTCCGCAATAAGAGAACCTACTTCCTTCATCCCCTTAAGCAAAAAAGTATTTTATCGTTTTCTCACGGGAGCTGTGTATATTTTTGTTACTAATGAACGTTTATTTTGTTCGTTTACATGAATAAGGTAGTTTTTCCATGAAGAACATCATCATCTCTGAAGAAGCGGTTTTAGTTTTCTGATTACTTAATTAAACAGTGTGGAAGACACGCTTTAGGACAAATCTGGGAGGGAGATTTCGTTAGTTTTACCCACGGTATCGCCCGCGTATGTCACAAAGGTTTCATATACGCACATATAGGCCTGATTCTCTCCTGTTTTACGCCATACAGCTCCATAGAGGATGTTGAGTGTATCTGTGATATTCAAATGGTTCAAATGGCTCTGAGCACTATGGGACTTAACATCTGAGGTCATCAGTCCCCAAGAACTTAGAACTACTTAAACCTAACTAACCTAAGGACATCACACACATCCATGCCCGAGGCAGCATTCGAACCTGAGACCGTAGCGGTCGCGCCGTTCCAGACTGTAGCGCCCAGAACCGCTCGACCACCCCGGCCGGCTCTGTGGTTATTCAGCTATGTGAGATGTCCTTAGGTCCCGAAACAGACTAACAAAATGATTGGCTCGCAGAAGTGTTCATTATCGCGACCTGGTTGACACACAGAATAATACAAACAAAGAGACAAATTACTCTTCATACTAGTAAACTATTCCAAGTCAACCTAATGCTGCAAATAACTAGCAAACTGGTCTTTTTACAACATTTTTACGTATCACCTCCTTTTTATCCACATCCCCAATCCTAGGGTTGGTAGGGATGTCCTATTCCAACAGTACTTTTATCAAAAAAGAGTAACGTTTGTACCAAATCCGGTTGAAATTGCTCCAGGCGTCCCTGGGTTATGCATTTGTGATAATCAATTTCACTTCCTCCTTAGGGATGCTAGAAGTGTCTTTCTGTCACAGTAATTCTTTACAGGTTGCAAGTCATACGCGTGCCCAGTCTAGTAGAAGTTGCTTCAGGTCTTCCAGAGATGCGTTCATATGTCAATCACTGCACCGCTTCGCCCCTCCACCTCCCGCCCTCACCATGTATACATACCAACACCCAACCACCAACCCACTCATCCACCTATCCACCGTCCCACACCCACCCATACACGAAGGGTATTGGCATTTGCGAATAGGATAACCGTCAGCTGTATAGGGGAATGACGACCATGAAAATTTGTGCCAGACCGGTACTTGAACACGGATTTCCTGCTTTAGGCGAGCAGAAGTCTTAACCACTGTGGCTTTCCGTGCACGACTCACGGCCGGACCCAAACTTCCATATGTCGTCCGAGACCCACGACATAGAGAAGCCGTGGCGTGTATGTCGCAGCGTCTGACACCCCAGGTGATATGAGTCCCAGCAACTATTTCAGACGTGTTTAATAATTCTTGACTGCACCTTTCTATTCATACAAGCTCTCGATAGCACACGACAAAGTTGAGACCTTTGGTGGGTACCCTTGCAATTACATATCGATTTCCCGTGGACCCTCCACGGATCCAAGCGTTTGTGAAGTGAGGCCGACAAGGCGAATAGTGTGAGGTCACACGTTCGATGCAAGGCCCTTAATTTTTGTGGACTCCGATGTAGGTGTTCCTACATCACAACCCATACTCATACACATCATCATCATCTTGGACAATTTCCAGCCACTGGCTGGGTCTGTCGGGAACACAAGCCTCTCCATCGTGTTCTGTCTTTCCACCATTCCCCCTCTTCCACCTTCGTCCAGTTCTCTCCTCTTCTCGTCACACATTCCTTCACTCCCTTCACCCATCTATCTCTTGGTCTTCCTCTGGGCCTCTTCCCCTCCAGTTGCAGATCAAACATCCTCTTAGGAATTCTTCCCTCATCCATTCTCTTCATGTGTCCATACCACTGCAGTCTTGATTTTTCTATCCTGTCCTGTACTGGTTCCTCCTTTAGTCTTTCCCTCACATACTCATTTCGCAATCTGTCTCGTCTTGTTACACCCAAACTGCTCCTCTGGAACTTCATTTCGCTAGCCTGTATTCTACTTTTGTCGCTTTTGTGCATTACCCATGTCTCACTTCCGTATGCCAATATGGGGACAAAGTAGGTTCGGTATATAATTCCCTTGGATTTCTGTGGCACCTCCTTGCTCCAAATAAGCCCCCTAATGCATTTGTAGAACTGCCCTGCTTTTCTGCACCTTTCATTTATTTCCATTGCGTTTCCCCCCTTACTTTCAATCACGCTTCCCAGGTACTTGAAGTTCTCTACCACTTGTAGTTTTTCCCCTCCACAAGTTATATCCACATTTGGCCTATTCGTCTTCCTTGTTGTGACAATTATTTTACTTTTCTTTGCAGAGAAATGCATTCCATATTGTGCTGCCGTTGCCTCCCATGCATCTAACTGCTCTTGCACCTCCTTCTCGCAATTTCCCCATAACATCAGGTCATCGGCAAAAAGCACACCGAGCGAGGTGGCGCAGTGGTTAGACACTGGACTCGCATTCGGGAGGACGACGGTTCAATCCCGCGTCTGGCCATCCTGATTTAGGTTTTCCGTGATTTCCCTAAATCGCTCCAGGCAAATGCCGGGATGGTTCCTTTCAAAGGGCACGGCCGACTTCCTTCCCCGTCCTTCCCTAATCCGATGAGACCGATGACCTCGCTGTCTGGTCTCCTTCCCCGAAACAACCAACCAACCAACCAAAAAGCACTGCTTTCATTTTATGATCTCCAATTGCATCTGACACTTGCTGTAGGATTTCATCCATAACAATAATAAACAATAAAGGCGAAAGTGCACTTCCCTGTCGCAGCCCATTTTCCAGCTTGAACCATGCAGTACATTCCCTCCCCACTTTCACACAACTCTCACTTCCCTCATACATTTTTCTGACTTTTCGTGTTATCTCTTCATCTATCCCTTTTGCGTTCAGCACATCCCAGAGCTTGTCCCTACAGATACTGTCATACGCCTTCTCAATATCTAAAAAGGCCATGATTAAGTCCTTCCCGTACTCATAGTGCCTTTCCTGCAGTTGCCTTACCGCAAATATGAGGTCCGTTGTTGATCTTCCCGGTCTGAAACCATACTGCTCCTCTTGCAGTCTACTTTCAATACTGCTTCTTATTCTCTTCTCCAGGATCTTTTCATAGATTTTTCCACAGTGGCATAGCAGGGTGATTCCTCTGTAGTTCTCACATCTCCTTTTATCCCCTTTCTTGAAGATCGGGACTATAATTCCTTTCTTCCAATCCTCAGGAATTCTGTTCTCCTTCCACACCACCCTCAGCACTCTGTATATCCACTGGGTTCCTACTTCTCCTGCTGCGCGTATCATATCCACTGTTACTTCGTCCCAACCTGGTGCCTTGCCCCCTTTCATCCTCTTTATGGCTTCTTCCACTTCATTCCAAGTTAGATCATCAATTTCCCCACTATTATCATCGTCTGCTGCCTTAGGCTCTCCATCGCTGTTAGTTACCCGCTTGGCGGCATTCAACAGATCTTCAAAGTACTCCTTCCAAATCTTTTTGAGCTCATGCATTTCCTCCACAACTCTTCCATTATTATCCATGATCCTCAGGCACTCGCTTCTGTCCTTCCTCTTATTTCTTACCATGGTGTAAAGTACTTTTTTGTTCCCTTCACTGTCCTCTTCTAACATTCTTGTCCATTTTTCCATCCACTTCTTCTTCTCCGCCCTTACTATGGTCTGTGCCGCTTTCTTGCTTTCCTTATATTTTACCCTAGCTTCCTCTGTTCGGGTCTGGAACCATTCTCTGAAGGCTTTGTTCTTTCGAAGTACTGCCTCTTTACATATGTTGTTCCACCATGGGGTTTCCTTACTTCTCCTCTTTGTGCTAGTTCTTCCGCACACAATCTCAGCTGCCTCAACTAGGGCCCTCTTAAAATCTCCCCATTCTTCTTCCACTGTTCTCTGATCTTCCTTTGGCAGCTTCTTCCTGATCAGTGTCTGGTACTGGGTCCTCCGTTCATCCTCTTTCAGCATCCATGTCTTCAACCTTTTCTCCTGTATATCTGTTGCCCTCCTATCTTTTTTCTCTCTCAGGGTGGCTACCAACAGCCGATGGTCACTGTCTAAGGCCTCAGATGGAACGACCTTAACATCTGTGAGGCTGCTCATCATCTGCCTATCCACTAGTACATAGTCTACTACTGAAGTTTGGGACCAGTCCCCACTGTACCAAGTTATTTTGTGACTACTTCTCTTCTTGTACCAGGAATTTGCGATCGTCAGCCCATTCCTCTTGCAGAATTCCAGCAACAATTTTCCTTCTCTATTTCGGTTGCCCCAGCCCTCTGGTCCCATTATCTCCTCGAATCCTTTCCTGTCTGTGCCAACATGTGCATTGAGGTCCCCTATTATAATCTGATTACCTCCATTTAGCTGCTTTTGCATGTCATCTTCAAATTCCTCCTTCTCCTTTTTTGTACACCCCACCTGTGGGGCATATGCTTGGATGATTTCAATGCTTTTTCCTTTCACTCGTACTCTGGCTTTTATCATTCGATCATTGATACCTTCCACCTCCTCCTGCAGACCCTCTCTGACCACTATTGCCACTCCATTTCTTCCCCTCTCATTCCCTATCCAGTACAGTTTACATCCTTTACTTAGTGGTTTTTCACCAACTCCTCTCCACCTAGTCTCAGCAAGTCCCAAGATGTCCAATTTCCTCCTTTCCATCATTTCTACAATTTCTTCTAACTTCCCAGTTAGAGTCCTTACGTTTAAGGTGCCCAGTCGTAAACCATCTCGTAATCCTTTTCCATTGCTTGGTCGGTTTCCTTTAGATCCGTTCCGTGATCCAAGGCATGTTCCCTTTTTAAAAGCAGTTGATTTATCCACTACTGGCTTGCTAGGCCTATCGCAGCTTCACCAGAACCCCGTTAGCCGTCACGTTTCAGGGTTCCCATAGAGCCTTCTCAGCTACCGTAGCGGTCCTGGGGCACACGAAGTCCCCGCTGTACATCGCCCCTATAGGCAGTCCCCTACTTTGTGCCGTTGCCCATCTCCCACGACTTGGACGAGGGGTTGGACTTATGGGAGACCCATACTCATACACACATTATGTAATTCTCGTACAGGGGAGGACGTTTTAATTGAGAGTCACTGCGTGGTATTGATGGATAAATACGATACTGCAGTGACTCTTTTTTTGTTAAGAAGAACGATGGAACGTTGCTTCGGACACGCATGCATGTTTCCAGAATGAGATTTTCACTCTGCAGCGGAGTGTGCGCTGATATGAAACTTCCTGGCAGATTAAAACTGTGTGCCCGACCGAGACTCGAACTCGGGACCTTTGCCTTTCGCGGGCAAGTGCTCTACCAACTGAGCTACCGAAGCACGACTCACGCCCGGTACTCACAGCTTTACTTCTGCCAGTACCTCGTCTCCTACCTTCCAAACTTTACAGAAGCTCTCCTGCGAAACCTTGCAGAACTAGCACTCCTGAAAGAAAGGATATTGCGGAGACATGGCTTAGCCACAGCCTGGGGGATGTTTCCAGAATGAGATTTTTACTCTGCAGCGGAGTGTGCGCTGATATGAAACTTCCTGGCAGATTAAAACTGTGTGCCCGACCGAGACTCGAACTCGGGACCTTTGCCTTTCGCGGGCAAGTGCTCTACCAACTGAGCTACCGAAGCACGACTCACGCCCGGTACTCACAGCTTTACTTCTGCCAGTACCTCGTCTCCTACCTTCCAAACACAGTTTTAATCTGCCAGGAAGTTTCACGCATGCATGTGTTTACACGTCGATACCAGGCAGTGACTTTCAAATTAGAGTGTCCTCCTTTATACGGGTAATACATGATGTCTGAACGAATACAGGTTGTAACACAGAAATGACGACATAAGGAAGTTTGGGTCTGGCCGTGAGTTGTGCATGGGTGGCAGAACCGGTTAAGGCGACCGCTCGAACAAAGTCCTGGTCTGCCGCAAATTTTCGGTGTCTTCATTCTCTTATACACCTGATGGTTGTTCGTATTCAAAAATACGAATACATTTCATGTGTTTCAGAACGTGTGAAGCCGCCTCAGTGGCTGTTCCTTCGGACAGGCATGCATGCGCATCCGAAGAAACATTGCATCGTTCGTCTCAACAACGCAGGCACTGCAATTTCGTCATCAGGACTGTCACCAATCAGCCTAGTGACCCAAGTAGCCTGAAGCTAGTCCTGCAGGAAATCTGATAGCACACACGTTTCTCTGCGTACTTCATAGTAAGGAAGACTTATTTTTTCACCTCTAATCCCAGCCCAACGGGAAGTAGGTGTTCTTACCTCTACAGCGCTTCTTTCCAGACAGTTACTGGTATGTGTGCCAAATTTGGTTTAGATGATAAATTGCTTTAGGAGAACAGGCGAAAAATACATACACAGAAACATATTTTTTACAATATATAGAGACACTAGCTGCTTACCTATCGCTTCAACTAGAACTACGTGTGTGACACATATTGCTCCCGCTACGTCTCCCCTCTCTTTGTGTCTATTTACTGCTTCCTACGCTCTCTGTCCATCTCCTCCCCTTTCTCTGTCCATTTCCTCCTCCCTTCTTTCTATTTCCGTCTCCTCATGCAGCTCTTTATGCACATCTCCTCATTCTCTCTGTACATCTTCTTCTGTCCATGCTCTCTGTCCATCTGCTCCTCTTCACTCTCTCTGTCCATCTGTTCCTCTCCACACTCTCTGTCCATGTCCAATGTCAACCCATTTACAACCCCGCTCCCTCTCTAGTGCCAAGTGGTTCTTAACCCCCAAACCCCTTCTTCCCATAAATAAGGTTGGAACTTTAATAGTGGCAACTATTTATTACAGCTGGTACAAAACATATACGTGTTTCAGTGTTTTACTGACCTTCAAAGTAGTCACCAGCATTGTGCATAACCCGTTGCCAGCGATGTGGAAGTCGCAGGATACTCTTGGCAGTGCCAGTTGTTTTCACAGTTCGAGCGGCGCGGTCTACTGCCCGACGGATTTGTAGCAGTTCTGAAGCGAATGCCTTGAAGTGTTTCCTTCAGCTTATAAATCGAGTTGAAGTCATGAGGGCTTAAGTCAGGGGAGTGCAGTAGGTGGTATAGCACTCAGCAGCCCCATCAGTCAAACAAATAAGTAACAGCGTGCACTGCACGTGCTTGAGCATTGTCCTGCAAAATGATGGTCAGGTCCTGCAGGAAGTGTCATCACTTCTGTCTCTATGCTGTTCATTTTTGGAACACAACCTACGACCAGCAATGAGACAGAAGTTACTAAATACTTAGTCAATTTATTAAGTGGGAATACTTCTCTACGCTTCTGGCGAAGCCACCTATAGATGGTTGCTGATTAATTCACCAAACATGTCATTCGTCCATGGGCTGAACGCCTTGAAAAAGGGCGTTGATCCGATGGCTACCGTGGTTCTGGAGAAAATGATTTGGAAATTTGAAAAGACGGGTTCTTTTGGTGTGCAACCTGGTAGAGGGAGGAAACGAATTGATTCGACGTCACTGGGTGCAGGAGGAGACGAGTGGTGGCGTGCAAACGTGTACTGCACGGAGAACTGCCCGAACACTGGACATACCCGTATGCACCATGCGTAAAATACTACGAAACATCCTTCTAAGCTATCCATTCAGAATTACCCATGTACACGAGTTATTTCCTGTTGACCTGCCAGCAAGAGAGACCTTTGCTTCAGAATTTCTTGCTCGCGTGGAAATGGACAATGATTGGCCGTGGAAGATTTTGTGGACATACGAAGTCCACTTCCATCTGACAGAATATGTCAATACACAGAATTGTTGAATACGGGCAACGGAAAATCCACGCGCAAATCAACCAGTTCCACTTCATCCTGAAAAGGTCACTGTGTGGAACAGGTTCACGGCATCACTTATCACAAAAAAATGGCTCTGAGCACTATGGGACTCAACTTCTGAGGTCATTAGTTCCCTAGAACTTAGATCTAGTTAAACCTAACCAACCTAAGGACATCACACACATCCATGCCCGAGGCAGGTTGCGAACCTGCGACCGTAGCGGTCTCGCGGTTCCAGACTGCAGCGCCTAGAACCGCACGGCCACATCGGCCGGCTCATTTATCACAGGGCCATATTTTTTCTAAGAGGCAGCTGCTTCCAGTCCTGTTACCTGTACCATCACTGGTAAGTGCTATGAGTGTCTTTCTGCGCTACCACGTCATTCCATCTCTCCAAGATCGTGGATGTGTGGATGGGATCATTTTTATGCAAGATGGCGCGCCTCCGCACATTGCAAACGCAGTCAAGCAGCTGCTGAAGCACCATTTCGGAAATGCTAGAATTATCAGCCGCCATTCCCCTACAGCCTGGCCGTCCCGATCATCTGATCTTACTCCGTGTGACTTACGGCTGTGGGGGTATCTGAAAGATGTGTTCAGTGTTCCGGCTGTAGATTTAGCTATACTGAAGGCACACGTTGCGCAACACATTCTGAACGTGACCCCGATCAGTTGAGGAACATGCTGTTTCTCGAATTAAATTGGTGGAGAAAACGGTGGACAGCATATTGAACATGTTTTGCGCCAGTCACATGGAAATTAATAATCCGATTTGATTTTGACTGATGCTTTTTATGACTGCTTTTGGCCTCAGAACAATTAAAACCCGATGTGATTGACGCTTTTTATGTGCTTATTGGCCTCAGGACAATTAAAAACCGACGTGTTCGACGCTTTTTATGCGGTTATTGGCCACAAGACAATTGAAAGCCGATAGTTTGCATCCGATGTGATATGACCTTCCCGTGTTGGATGAGATTACGTAACTAAGAGTATTACACCTGATCACCCATGACACTGAGTAGTACAGTTTGCTTAGTTTCAGACGTACACGTTAGGTATTGTTCTATGATTAATTTGTCATCTGTAGTCGAAGACTGTTAAATTAGGATGCTTTCAGCACCATCCATTGCTACTTTTTTAACTGTTTATTTTTCTGCCGTACGTTTTCCTCCTTCTCCGAGAATATTCTATTGCAATTTGACGTCACTCTGACCACTAGAGTTATTTCTACAGCGGTTTGAAAGTTTTAACTTTAATTATAATCACCCTTATAACGCATGTAATTGAGATTCAGAAAGTCAGCTAAGTGCTTGATAAAGACATACTTCCGTTTTACAATATGACATTGGAATTCATTAGACTATAAGCATGTTTTTCAAATAATTTAGAAATAAAACTTCCTGGCAGATTAAAACTGTTTGCCGGACCGGCGAAAGGCAAAGGTCCCGAGTTCGAGTCTCGGTCCGGCACACAGTTTTAATCTGCCAGGAAGTTTCATATCAGCGCACACTCCGCTGCAGAGTGAAAATCTGATTCTGGAATTTAGATATACTCAGCGGGTACAATCGCTTAGCGTAGCAGCCGTTAGAAATCTGATCCCTGTTGTTGATCATACAACGTCACAGTTGTTTTTCACGTTCCTGACCGCAACGTAGCTAGTGCGGTGCTATCAAATTTGGATCTCTCTGCAGGAAAAACCTCTGTCATGTTTCTTTGCATAATGCATCGAGAGAGCGTGGCTGATCCTTTAAACACCAGCCGCGCGTCGCCGCTTGGGGCTGTTACCGCCGTATAGCGAATTGAATCGACAGGCTCCTCCGCTTGTTAGACATCGTTGATGATAACATCACGGGCGAGATCGTGCGCACGAGATACAGCTGGGGTTGTCTGCCGTGCTGCCTACACTCCTCTGGCCGTGGATCGGGTCGTGGCGAAAACACGCGACGCGTACAGCAGGGCCGGCGTTCAGGCTTTCTGCACGTTCTGGGGCTGCAGAGAACCTCTGCAGACGCACTGTCAGAACGTTTGCAAGATCTGCGCATATCGTATTCATCTCCTTTTATTTCATATGATTTCAGAAACTACCGTTGTCGTCGTCTTCGCCTTACAAACAAGGCATTAGGGATCTTCCGCTTCGTAACGCTTATGTCCCTGGTTTAACAGGTTGATCTATGTCTCTCTTCGTCGTGTTGCCGTTCAGAAATTTCTTGGGTAGCTTTTATTACTCACTCTGTTGTGGATTGGCAAGACAGCCAACCCACTATGAAAGGAAGCCGAAAGGCACGCGTTTAAGCTCACGCAGGCTGGCGTGAGGTCTGGAACAGGACACGGATTTTCGACTTCAGAAAAAAAGGAGGTAACTGGTAGAATACTTAACTTTAATTCATAATAGGCAACATCGCTCTTAACGGTACATGTTTTACAGCATCAATAGTAACTGGTAATGGCGCCTTGCTAGGTCGTAGCAAATGACGTAGCTGAAGGCTATGCTAAGTATCGTCTCGGCAAATGAGAGCGTAATTTGTCAGTGAACCATCGCTAGCAAAGCCGGCTGTACAACTAGGGGCGAGTGCTAGGAAGACTCTCTAGACCTACCGTGTAGCGGCGCTCGGTCTGCAATCACTGATAGTGGCGACACGCGGGTCCGACGTATACTAACGGACGGCGGCCGATTTAAAGGCTACCACCTAGCAAGTGTGGTGTCTGGCGGTGACACCACATTCCTCCCCCGCAAATCGGCGAACGGTTGTGGTGTAAGGCTTCCGCCTGCCGTGGGGAGGACCCCATGTTGGCGTATGCGACGAGGTGGGGAGCCTAACAACAGGCGAGGATGTGCCATTCGGACCGAGGGGAGCAAGGAAACGCCTGAAAACCTGCTTCAGGGCTCACGCCAACATGCGGTGTATGCGCCCGTAGAGAGAGAGGAGGGGCCGAAGGGTCGACCTCCATCGGGCCGGGGCACCCGACGGGCGAAGACGACATATGGTCCGGAGCGGGCAAGAGTTCCATGGCGGAGGACAACTGGTCACGGGAAGCGATCGGCGGCGCGTGACCCAGGGAGGCGCCCGGCGGTTGCAGCGACGCGCCCACCGCGGGCGTCGCCGGCGGGAGAACAGGCGGCGGCGGCGGCGGCGGCGGCGGCACGTCGCCATGGGGCAAAATGGAAGGCAGCGTCGGTAACACCTGGGGCTGAGGCGAGCCAGTAGAAGGGTCCCCAGGGTGCTGACCGGACGGCACCGTCGCTGAAAGCAGACGGGGAGCGGCAGATCCCGTGCGACGACAGAGGCGCAGCTGATTGAGTTGCCGACGCACCTCACCAGAGGCCCCCAAAACCAGATACATAGCGCGGCCGAGGCAGCGAAGAATGCGCCCTGCGAGCCAGCGCCGTGAACCTCGATAGTTGCGGTAGTAGACAACGTCGCCTGGAGCAAAAGCAGGTGTCTGCCGCTGCACAGGAACCAGAAGCGGCGGATGGAGCAAAGACATCAAGGTTCGATGAGGAGCAACTCAGCCGGCGAGCGACCATCTCGGGGCTGAGAGCGATACGAGGACAAAAAGAGCAATAACGCGTCCTCCCGAGAATGAGGCTCTTTCAACTTCAACATCTGTGAAAGTCCTGACCAATCGTTCAGCGGCACCGTCTGACTGTGGCGAAAACGGCGCGGACGTCAGATGTTGAATACCATTGGCCTTGCAGAATGACTGAAATTCTGCGGACATGAAGTGTGGGCCATTGTCGGAAACAATAGTGTGTGGAAGTCCTTCAATGCAAAAGAAAGCAGATAACGTATGGATGGTGGCAGATGACGTCGTGGAAGACATCCGGACAACAAAAGGAAAATTACTGAATGAAACGACCACAACCAACCATCGAGCATCCCAGAATGGACCAGCAAAATGTATGTGTAAGCGTTGCCAAGGGGAAGTGGCTTTTGGCCGTGCAAAAAATTTCCGCGGTGGTGCTGATTGTTGTTCGGCACACACCATGCAAGAAGAGCACATATTCGTAATTGCGGCATCGATTCCGAACCAAGTACAGTGCGGACGAGCAAGTTGTTTCGTTCTCACTATACCCCAATGTCCTTGGTGGAGAAGCTGTAAGACAGAGGACTGTAACGGACGTGGTACCACGACCCAGGACTGATCATTATCTGAACGCAACAGCAAAACACCACGTCATACAAAAAGTCTCTCCTTGTGAACAAAAAATCGGCGAACCAACGGATCCCCGATGCGTGACTTTGACAAGGGCCATTGTGTAGCAACAAAACGCAGAACGGTAGCAAGTACAGGGTCGGCAGCTGTGGCTGTAGCTACACGACGGAAATCAATCGGAAACGATTCGACCGCGTCATCGGTTTCCGAAGCAATGAACATGCAAGCAAGTTCGGAGGAATCGAATGCTCTATCCTCAGCAACAGGCAAATGGGACAACGCATCGGCGTTTCCGTGCTTAGCAGTGGACCGATACAAGATATCGTAGCGGTACTGCGAGAGGAAAATAGACCAGCGAATGAATTTCTGCGCTGTACGTGGAGATACAGGCTTGGTCGGATGAAAAAGCGATGTCAAAGGTTTGTGGTCTGTGATGATGGTAAAGCGATGACCACGCAAGAAATCATGAAACTTTGTAACACCAAATACGAGAGCCAATGCTTCTTTCTCGATCTGTGAATAATTTCTTTGCGCAGACGAGAGCAATTTGGACGCAAAGGCAATAGGGCAATCGTGCGAACCATCTTTGTGCGCAAGCACAGCACCGATCCCGAAATCCGATGCATCCACCATCAACAAAAGGGGCTACCGGGGATCGAATGGCGTAAGGCAAGTATTGGAAAGCAACGCCGATTTCAACTGGCGAAAGGCGCGTTCGCATTCCGTCGTCCAGACGAACGGAACACCCTTACGGCGTAAGCGATGAAGCGGAGCTGAAATGGAAGAGGCGTGGCGCACATAGCGATCATAATAATTTTCCCCAGCACACTCTGTAGCTGTTTCAAATTCTGCGTCGAAGGCAAGTCTTGTATGGCACGGAGGTGCTCGGGGCTGGGATGTATGCCTTAGGCATTGAGTACATGTCCCAGGTAGGGTAAGAGACGAGCAAAAAACACACATTTGTCCTTCCGCAAGCGGAGACCATTTTGTCGCAAGACCTGAAATAATGTTCTGAGATTGGCTAAATGTTCGTCTTCCATCTTTCCGGAGATCACAATATCGTCCAGATAGTTTGCTGCAGTAGGGACCGACGCACAAACAGTTTGTAGATATTGCTGAAACAATGCAGGGGCGGATGCACACCCGAATGGCAGTCGTTTGAATCGGTACAAACCAAGATGCGTGTTAACCACCAAGACACGCTGGGATTCTTCGTCCACCGGTATTTGCAAGTACGCATCTGCTAGGTCCAACTTCGAAAAATATTTACCCGGGCACAGTTTGTCAAAAAGATCTTCCGGGCGGGGTAAAGGAAAAGTTGCAGTCACTAGGTCCACGCAAATTCTCAATTTTCCTGAAGGTTTTGGCAAAATTACTAAGGGTAAGGCCCAGAGAGAAGCCTGCCCACGTTAAATTACACCTTGAGATTCCAAATCGTGTAATGTTTTTGCGACCTCATCACGCAATGCATGGGGAACATTGCGCGCTCTGAAAAAAGTTCGGTTGCGCGTTGACTTTCAGTTCCAAATGTGCTTTATAGTTCATAGGGCAACCGAGGCCCGGTGCAAAAATGTCTGCAAATTCTTCACATAGACGAGAAACACTGGCTGAAGGCACAGTCTGGTTCACTGTTAGGACCTGATTTACTATAGACAAGTTAAACAACTGAAATAAACCGAACCAAACAAGTTCACTGCAGCAGAAGAACGAAGGACGTAAAATTACACTAGTTTTGTTTGTCCCTTGTATGTTGCAAGAAGGCTGCACTGTCCTAACACAGGGATCGCTTGTCCTGAATAACTACTTAACATTTGCAGCACGCAACGGAGGTGTGCCCAGCTGTTTGTACGTGTTGTGATTGATCAATGAAACTGCAGCTCCGGTATCGAGCTGGAATGGTATCACTTTGCCGTTAATGTCCAAGTCCACAAAATGTTTATTGTCCTGCTGACGACAAGAGTGTACTGTCTCGTGCAATGTGAACGGACACTGGTACAGAATCACTTGCGACTTGACGGGATTTCCAGCGATGTCGACGCACACGATTTGTGGGACAAACACAGTCACTGTTAGAGAGATTGGCACTGGGCGGAGTGGTTTGAACTACATGAATTTCCATGGGCGAAGTGGCGCGAGCCTGAGTATCCTTGGTTCGATTCCGATTCCGGCGCGAAGCAAAGGGCCTGGAATGGTTTTGAGCTTCCGATCTGAGCTTTTCCTGGCAAACACTTTGAACATGTCCTTTTTTATTACAGAAAAAGCAAATAGCCTGGTGTGACGGGCAATTCTCACGCGAATGTCTAGTAGCACACTGCGGGCATGATTTCACTTCATTTGCATGCTGGTGTGGGATACGTGGCTGAGAGCCAGGCTGCTTTGGTGCGGCCGGGCGCGAGGACTGTTTGCTGTTCTGTGCAGCTCGCCCGGCGGGCCGGGTAACCTGACACACGGGTGGCGAAGTTTCAAATGATTCCTGAGCAAAGTCGAGTGTGTCCTGTCGATCCAATATGTCCATCACTTGTTGAAGGGAGGGATTGACTAGTTTCAAAATCTGTTCCCGTATACGAACATCAGAAACGTTCTGTGCAATTGCTTCACGCACCATAGTATCTGAATAAGGGAGTCCACATTGACACTCAAAAGCACAATCCCTCGTAAGGCCTTGCAAGGTTGCAACCCACTCTCGATTAGTATGACCTGCCGTACGTTTTGTACGAAGGAATGTATACCGTTTGGTAACTACATTGACTGATTCTTTGAAATATGCATCAAATGCAGACAAAATTTCATCGTAGGACAGAGTTGCTACGTCGCGTCGGGGAAATAATTTGATTATCACACGGTGCGTTTGGACGCTGACGGACGAAAGGAGATAAGGCTGCCGCTCATTACCTTGAATTCTGTAGGCGGCGAGATGGAATCCAAATTGGCGTGACCACTCCGTCCAGCTTTCCAGTGCAGCATCAAAAGGACGAAAAGTTGGTGCAACCGCGTGTTGTGGCTGCGCCTGCCGCATCGTTTTGCAGTGCACGTTGACCCTGGACGACCTGTCCAAGGGCATCCAGTAAGGCCTGCGTCTGCTGATTCTGTAAGCGATAAAATTCGGACAGTACATCTGGAGATTGTGGCGAAGCCTTTACACAAGTAAATCAGGGCAGTATAGTTACGAACGCGAATTGGCCTCGTCGCCAACTGTTGTGGATTGGCAAGACAGCCAACCCACTATGAAAGGAAGCCGAAAGGCACGCGTTTAAGCTCACGCAGGCTGGCGTGAGGTCTGGAACAGGACACGGATTTTAGACTTCAGAAAAAAGGAGGTAGAATACTTAACTTTAATCCATAATAGGGAACATCTCTCTTGACGGTACATGTTTTACAGCATCAATAGTAACTGGTAATGGCGCCTTGCTAGATCGTAGCAAATGACGTAGCTGAAGGCTATGCTAACCATCGTCTCGGCAAATGAGAGCGTAATTTGTCAGTGAACCATCGCTAGCAAAGTCGGCTGTACAACTGGGGCGAGTGCTAGGAAGTCTCTCTTGACCTGCCGTGTAGCGGCGCTCGGTCTGCAATCACTGATAGTGGCGACACGTGGGTCCGACGTATACTAACGGACCGCGGCCGATTTAAAGGCTACCACCTAGCAAGTGTGGTGTCTGGCGGTGACACCACACACTCTATGTATAGGTTGTTCCCCGCCTATCTCCGTATTCAATTATTTCCTCGCTAACACCATGTAAATTCATATCATTACGAACATTTTCATTTTTTTTATTAGATCGCTTTTTGACTTCGCTCGCCCCAAGATTGTCGTCTCTGTTTATTGTATTTTGGCGTCATATTTCTTTTTATTTATCCACCTCTCGCTTCCATGTAACTTTATCGCTGTAGTTTTATAAAATTTGATTATTGCTCCTTTTCTGATTTTTTTAGTTAAGTGTTCTGTCCATCGTCATAATTACAACTCTTCTCATAATTCGTTCGCATTCCTTTTGAAGATTAATTAATTGCTTAATTGCTGGGCGTAGCTGTTCCAGAAGAATTGTCGCATTGAGATACGATGAATGTGCTGCGCTCTCATGAAAAGAGAGAACCCCAGCTTGTGAGCATTATTTTCCATTTAATCTTTCTGTAACTACACATTTTGTACAACAACGAAAAATTACTGAACTTTTCTTGCTGTATTTTTATTGCTTTGGCACCAATCGTGGTATGATATCCTCCATCTCTTCCTGTTGTTGTTGTGGTCTTCAGTCCTGAGACTGGTTTGATGCAGCTTTCCATGCTACTCTATCCTGTGCAAGCTTCTTCATCTCCCAGTAACTACTGCAACCTACATCCTTGCGAATCTGCTTAGTGTATTCATCTCTTGGTCTCCCTCTACGATTTTGACCCTCCACGCTGCCCTCCAATACTAAATTGGTGATCCCTTGATGCCTCAGAACATGTCCTACCAACCGATCCCTTCTTCTAGTCAAGTTATGCCACAAATTTCTCTTCTCCCCAATCCTAGTCAATACCTCCTCAGTAGTTATGTGATCTACCCATCTAATCTTCAGCATTCTTCTGTAGCACCACATTTCAAAAGCTTCTATTCTCTTCTTGTCTAAACTATTTATCGTCCAAGTTTCACTTCCATACAAATACTTCCAGAAACGGCTTCCTGGCACTTAAATATACTCGATGTTAACAAATTTCTCTTCTTCATCTCTTCCTATTTTGTGTATATCTTTTTATCTCGGTACACGGAAAGTATTCGGTAAGCTGTTTTACATACTGTAATCTTTGTATGCCACTACAGCTTGCCCATAAGGTCCCAGTCATCCGTTATTTTGTCTCAGTAACAAGTCCTCTTCCACAATTTCCTGAAATGGTTCCATCGAACATCTCAGATAGTATTCACGTCAGATAACTGGATGCGCTGCCCGCCGGGTTGCAGAAATCGGCATTACCACTGTCAGGTACAATGCGTATGTTCTGCATTTGCAGAGGAGATAAATTCCTTTCGTATAAGTTAAATTAACGATTCTTATCCCGTCCAGATCGCAGTCTCACAATATAAATAATGTAAGATGTGGTGATGCAGTAGATCCTGACACAAAGGAAGGCGCATAAAGACTAAGGACGCAACGCTGTTACTGTTTGAACTGGCAGACATGCCCAAATGCGGCGCGAAAGTAAAGGTCGTTGTCCTGAATCGCTTAAGGCCAATTCCGGATCGCTTCCTTTGAAAAGGATACGACCGATTTGCTCTCCCACCCTTCGCTAATCCGAGTTAGTGCAAGCAATCGTGGCCATTGCTAACAGAGAGTCACTCTATCCTACATCCACGCACCCGCTGAACTACTACGTGGTGAAAAAAAAGTTCCCTCTCCGACAATATGCTGAAGGAGGCGTAACTGCTACATCATGAGAATTTGTGGCCCAGAATTATTTTAAAAGTAATTAGTTGTTCTGATGGTTTGGTGCAGCCATCCATCTCTTCCTATCTTCGTCTAATCTTACCATCTCTACAAAAAATACAACACTCAACATTCCCTGCAATCGATTTTTCAATATTATACAGGGTGATTCAAAAAGAATACCACAACTTTAAAAATGTGTATTTAATGAAAGAAACATAATATAGCCTTCTGTTATACATCATCACAAAGAGTATTTAAAAAGGTTTTTTTTCACTCAAAAACAAGTTCAGAGATGTTCACTATGGCCCCCTCCAGACACTCGAGCAATATCAACCCAATACTCCAACTCGTTCCACACTCTCTGTAGCATATCAAGCGTAACAGTTTGGATAGCTGCTGTTATTTCTCGTTTCAAATCATCAATGGTGGCTGGGAGAGGTGGCTGAAACACCATATCCTTAACATACCCCCATAAGAAAAAATCGCAGGGGGTAAGATCAGGGCTTCTTGGAGGCCAGTGATGAAGTGCTCTGTCACGGGCTGCCTGGCGGCCGATCCATCGTCTCGGGTAGTTGACGTTCAGGTTTCATAATTAACCTTTTTCGTAGGACTCTCCATACAGTTGATTGTGGAATTTGCAGCTCTCTGCTAGCTCTGCGAGTCGATTTTCCTGGGCTGCGAACAAATGCTTGCTGGATGCGTGCTACATTTTCATCACTCGTTCTCGGCCGTCCAGAACTTTTCCCTTTGCGCAAACACCCATTCTCTGTAAACTGTTTATACCAACGTTTAATACACCACCTATCAGGAGGTTTAACACCATACTTCGTTCGAAATGCACGCTGAACAACTGTCGTCGATTCACTTCTGCCGTACTCAATAACACAAAAAGCTTTCTGTTGAGCGGTCGCCATCTTAGCATCAACTGACGCTGACGCCTAGTCAGCAGCGCCTCAAGCGAACAAATGTACAACTAAATGAAACTTTATAGCTCCCTTAAATCGCCGACAGATAGTGCTTAGCTCTGCCTTTTGTCGTTGCAGAGTTTTAAATTCCTAAAGTTGTGGTATTCTTTTTGAATCACCCTGTATATTGGACGACGTTTAATCGTCACAAGGGAGGATCGCTGTATTCTGCACATAGCGCAGCACCCCTTCACATTTACACGTACCCCACAAGAAATGGTCCCCATGAAACATTACGTGTCGTCCAGCACCATCGTTCGGAACATTGCAGCGATCGGACGAGGGAAGTGCTATTCTATACGTATGCTGCCGTTAAAAGCACAACACAGACTTCTGCGTTTGGAGTAGTGCCGAGATCGGATGGATTGCTCCACTGGCGAACAGCGTTACATCGTGTTCAGCGGTGAATCGCAGTTCTGCACTAACCGGGTCGACCACCATCGTTGAGTGTGGCGGCGACCTGGGGATGAATCCCATTATTGCAATATTTTGGAAAGCCGCAGTGGTGATGCTACTGGCGTCATGTTGTGGCGAGCCATGGGGTATGACTTCAGGTCATGACCGGTAGCGACTGTGGCGTGTGTCATATCCCAGTATCGCGAATCCATATTTCAACAGTACGATGCTCATCTACACTCAATAAATGTCTTTATGGACTGTCTGAGTTATGATGAGGTAATTCGAAGGCCAGCACGATCGCCAGATTAGCCACGACAGATTGTCGCACAGATGACAAAATGGTAGATATCGAAATAGACGACAGAGGGATAGAGAAACAATTAAAATCGCTCAAAAGAGGAAAGGCCTCTGGACGTGATGGGATACCAGTTCGATTTTACACAGAGTACGCGAAGGAACTTGGCCCCCTTCTTGCAGTGGTGTACCGTAGGTCTCTAGAAGAGCGTAGCGTTCCAGAGGATTGGAAAAGGACACAGGTCATCCCCGTTTTCAAGAAGGGACGTCGAACAGATGTGCAGAACTATAGACCTATATCTCTAACGTCTATCAGTTGTGGAATTTTGGAACACGTATTATGTTCGAGTATAATGACTTTTCTGGAGACTAGAAATCTACTCTGTAGGAATCAGCATGGGTTTCGAAAAAGACGGTCATGTGAAACCCAGCTCGCGCTATTCGTTCATGAGACTCAGAGGGCCATAGACACGGGTTCCCAGGTAGATGCGGTGTTTCTTGACTTCCGCAAGGCGTTCCATACAGTTCCCCACAGTCGTTTAATGAACAAAGTAAGAGCATATGGACTATCAGACCAATTGTGTGATTGGATTGAGGAGTTCCTAGACAACAGGACGCAGCATGTCATTCTCAATGGAGAGAAGTCTTCCGAAGTAAGAGTGATTTCAGGTGTGCCGCAGGGGAGTGTCATAGGACCGTTGCTATTCACAATATACATAAATGACCTGGTGGATGACATCGGAAGTTCACTGAGGATTTTTGCAGATGATGCTGCGGTGTATCGAGAGGTTGTAACAATGGAAAATTGTACTGAAATGCAGGAGGATCTGCAGCGAATTGACGCATGGTGCAGGAAATGCCAATTGAATCTCAATGTAGACAAGTGTAATGTGCTGCGAATACACAGGAAGATAGATCCTTTATCATTTAGCAACAAAATAGCAGGTCAGCAACTGGAAGCAGTTAATACCATAAATTATCTGGGAGTACGCATTAGGAGTGATTTAAAATAGAATGATCATATAATGTTGATCGTCGGTAAAGCAGATGCCAGACTGAGATTCATTGGAAGAATCCTAAGGAAATGCAATCCGAAAACAAAGGAAGTAGGTTACAGTACGCTTATTCGCCCACTGCTTGAATACTGCTCAGCAGTGTGGGATCCGTACCAGATAGGGTTGATAGAAGATATAGAGAAGATCCAACGGAGAGCAGCGCGCTTCGTTACAGGATCATTTAGTAATCGCGAAAGCGTTACGGAGATGATAGATAAACTCCAGTGGAAGACTCTGCAGGAGAGACGCTCAGTAGCTCGGTACGGGCTTTTGTCAAAGTTTCGAGAACATACCTTCACCGAAGAGTCAAGCAGTATATTGCTCCCTCCTACGTATATCTCGCGAAGAGACAATGAGGATAAAATCAGAGAGATTAGAGCACACACAGAGGCATACCGACAATCCTTCTTTCCACGAACAATACGAGACTGGAATAGAAGGGAGAACAGATAGAGGTACTCAAGGTACCCTCCGCCACACACCGTCAGGTGGCTTGCGGAGTATGGATGTAGACGTAGATGTAGAACTCGTGTGGTGCCAGCTCGGACTTCAACCCCATACCAGAACCAGATCCAGGATATCAAGGAAGAGTTGGAACGATTGTGTTTTCACCTTGTCTCAGGAGAAAATACAACGGCTTTATGACAATACTCGCAAAGAAATCAGTGCACGCATCCAGTTACGCTAGTAAGTTGGCTCATACAGCCAACGCTCTTTGTAAATTTAACTGCCGGCCGCTGTGGCCGGCCGGTTCTAGGCGCTTCAGTCCGGAACCGCGCTACTGCTACGGTCGCAGGTTCGAACCCTGCCTCGGGCATGGATGTGTGTGTGATGTCCTTGGGTTAGTTATGTTTAAGTGATTCTAAGTCTAGGGGACTGATGACCTCAGATGTTAAGTCCCATAGTGCTTAGAGCAATTTGAACAATTTTTTTTGTAAATTTAACTCGATTATGTAATCACTGAAATAATAGCCCATACCCGTGAAATGTAATTTCTTTTCCTCCAGCCCTTTCTGGATGCTTCACTTTCCTTTGTTGGTTCGTTGGTTGATATGGGGGAAGGGACCAAACAGAAAGGTAATCGGTCCCATCAGATTAGGGAAAGAAGTCGGCCGTGCCCTGTCACAGGAACCATCCCGGCATTTGATTGAAGCGTTTAGAGAAATCACGGACAACCTAAAACAGAATGGCCGGACGCGAATTAGAACCGTCCTCCTGTCGTATGCGAGTCCAGTGTGCTAACCAGTGCGCCACCTCGCTCGATCTTTGTATTGTCAGGCAGTGTGTTTCCAAGATATCATCTGTGAAAGTGGCGATCTTGAACTGTTTCACGGGAGAGAACCCATTCTGATTGTTACAGTCACGTTTGTTTTGCTGCATGAAATTCTGGATTACGAGGGTCGTTCAATAATTAATGCCCCACATTTTTAAAAAAAAAAATACCATCAACATTCATAGACAAATGTCCTTGTTGGTCCTTCACAGTTGATGTTTATTCTGTGCACTGGTGAACTTTCGAACAGTTTGCGAGGTGCCGGGGCAAGCAGTGTATTTAACACTAAATTCTTCTAGAAGCTACATATGTACATGATGCGCTAAGCCCCCCCTTTCTAACTCCGACTTTTGCTGTTGCACAAGGATTAAAAAAAATACGCGAACTGACTCTAATCAACCCTGCCAGTGGAGTAGAAGAGAGTTTGGCACCTGAAATAATTTAATTTGATAAATAAGTTAAATAAACGAAGGTCTCATTAACATAGTGAGGAATGATAGGGTTGCTCTACCGATTAACAGAATGAAAGTTCTGTCCAAAATAACAATATGAATTATTAAGACTAAACACAAAATAATAAACAAAAACACATGAAATATTTACAATACATCAAATTGGCTCAATTTGGATACTCAAACAAATGCTGTGAATGTGAAGTTGTCCCTAAACTAGATTGTGAGGATTATGACGAAGTGGTATGTGCAGCCAATTCCTTGCAACTCAAATCTTAGAGAAAACACGTAGCCAACGCAACATTAATTGCTGCTACCCAAGACAGAACAAAGTTAGAAAAAAGACGAACAGGCGCGCTCTGCTGAGCTCTGATTATCACCTAGGAAAATCCCTATCTGCCGGTGCTGCGGACATACATTACCAAACTGTCTTCTTGAGTGCCAGGACACGATCTGGCGTACCGGAGCCGTTGGCTGGTTGCTTCGACGTCCTCGACCGAAAGGCGAGAGCCAACTACCTACAAGAGCCCCCGTACAAAACCGAACACAGAATATTCCCACCCCCACGACAGTGGCCGTGGTTAAACGTTCCAATCAGCAACTCGAAAACCGGCGGAAAACTCCACTCCATTGCCGGAACGCTACCATTCCACCAATGGAGATTCTTGGCGCCAATTTCTGCGCCGATCTTGCTACGTCACGGAGCTATGCCCTGACCAAGCCAATCACAGTTACTATTTTGCAGAAAGCGCGGGAATTTGCCCGCCACAACTGCCTGCGTACACAAGTCATTCCCACACCTCGCTAGTAGCCGGCCATAAAGTGTTTTCGCTATGTTTCTGCGAAGTAACGGAACCTCTAGCCCAGCCGCTACTTCAGGCCCTGCGGGCGTGCCTCTTGACAATGTCGGCATCTGGAAAGCATTCACTCGACTCCCTCACACCTGTCGGCTTACCCTTTCAAAGTCAAAAAGAGCCCGCCTGTCACTGGACCACCTGGGGTGACGAGAGACGCTGCGTGGGAAGTCCGCGTGTGAAGGAATAGCGACTTTTCACTGCATGCAATTAGAGAGGAGAATCGTAAGATAGAAATATGAGAGGGGGCTCATGCCACCTCTCAAGTTCTGGCAGATGGCACAGCCGAGCTACAGCGTCAAAATACCGTCTACATACGACCCACGTTGCAAGCAGCATGCTGTTATTGAATTCTTGTGTGCAGGAAAAGAATCCGTTATGAACATCCATAAACGTTTATGTGCAGTTTATGGCGATGCTGCAGTTGATAGGAGTTCAGTTGGGCGATGGGTAAAGAAAGTTACAGCCTCAGGAAATGCAGAAACAGAGCTCCATGATCAGCCACTCTCAGGAGGTGCTGTCACAGCCACTGCTCCAGACGTGCTGAGTCGTGTGGATGCCATTATTAGGGCCGACTGGGGCGTCACAACTGGACAGTTGGCTCTACAGTTGTCGGTCGGCATTGTAAGTGCGTCTGCAATGATCGAGACTCTCGTATTCAAAGGGGCGCTCACGATGGGTCCCACGAATGCTCACAGCGGAGCACAAGATTCTAAGAAAGGCCATTTCATTTGAATCGTTGGAGAAACTGGGAACAAATCGCCAAATTGGGTTGGACATCATTACCTCGTCCATCCCACAGTCCAGATCTTCCACCCTCGGACTTCCATCTCTTTTCAGCCGCTTAAAGATTCTCTACGGCTAGGATACTTTGAGGATGACGAGAGTGTCAGTCATGCAGTGAAAACATGGCTACCATTACAGGACAAGAGCTTTTACCAGCAGGGAATACATGCTCTGCCACAACGTTGACGTACGGCTATAGAACGTGATTGAGACTACGTAGAAAATAGGACACGGACAAGACATGTTGATGTATATTTTCACCCAATTCTGACTCTTAACAATAAATATATCCTGAGAAAAAAGTGTGGGGCATTCCTTATTGAACGACCCTCGTACAAGATTAGTTATTGAGGGATGAGTGCTTACCAATCTCTCTCATTCTTTGGCAAAGCGAACTGAAGACCTGATCAGGGTAGCAGCGCCGCCGTGTTTACTACCGAGAAAAGGGGAGGGTGGGTAGTAATGGCGTACACTCCAGTGTTCTCAGAAAGGGGGCGCTGCTAAGCACTATGCCTCTACACGCAAACGCCGCGTATAGCACAACAGTGAAACACTGATCGCCTCTTTTGTTTGACAGTACCACTTGTGTTTCACAGCATTTAGTCACAGTGTAATGTGTATGAATTTCACGTTCTATTTGAATAAACCACTGTTCGCCTTAACTCTGATGATTCACTTTTTCGTGAAGATGCAATGTTGAAACTAAGGGGCTTCCTTCGTTCACGCTTCCCACGCCCGGGTTCCCGGGTTCGATTCCCAGCGGGGACATGGGTTTTCTCTGCCTCGTGATGACTGGGTGTTGTGTGATGTCCTTAGGTTAGTTAGGTTTAAGTAGTTCTAAGTTCTAGGGGACTGATGTCCATAGATGTTAAGTCCCACAGTGCTCAGAGCCATCTGAACCATTTGACCCTTCGTTCACGAAGAGTCTCGTTTATTCTGGCTCGTTTAAAAAATAAATCTCATAATTTCCCCGACAAACTTAAAGCGCAAGTTCTGTGTGAAAAAAGCTACGAAGATTTTGCAAAGTTAGCATTGTGTTTGTTTCGTTCACAATATCAAAGAAATTATATGGGAATGCAGGATTTCTGGGCGAATTTCGTAGAGGAAATATTCTTGAGTCATCAGCCGACTCGTCGGTCCAGCTTTTGCAACGTTTTGACGAGTTTCCTTGTCGTCATATTCAGGCTAAGTGTTGCGTTCATGGCCAGTTCGCTCCTTTATAGTCGCAAGACGGCAGACGCCTCGGCCACGCTCTGCTTCCCGTGGAGTGTATCCTTCGTTGGGCCAAACACACGGGAGTCGGAAGGTGAGAGATACTGGCTGTACGATGAATCAGGGAGAACAGCCCTATGAAGTTTTGTTATTTCCTCTCGGGTGCGAGGACTTGTGTAAGATCTGCCGTTGTCATCCGGAAGGAAAAGTTCGTTTGCACTTTTGTGGTGACGAATACGATGAAGTCGTTTCTTCAATGTCCTTAGCGTCACACAGTACATTTCAGAGCTGATCGTTACACCATGAGCGAGTATGTCAAACAGAATAACTCTTTTACAGTTCCAAAAGGCCGTCGCTATGAATTTACCGGCTGAGGGTGCAGCATTGAAATTTTTCAGCATAAGAGAGGTAGTGTAGCGCTACTCCATGGAATGCCGACTTGTTTCCGGTTCAAAGTGATAAACTCATGTTTCATCCCCTATGAAGATATTTGACAAAAGATTGTCACGATCAGTCTTGTAACGCGCAAGCAACTCCGCACAGATGGTCCTTTGTTGCTCTTTTATCATCTTCCGTTAGGCGGCAACACACCTTCGATTAGTTCAACTTGTGGACGATTGTGTCAGCACTACCCACAGAGATGTCCATTTGCGCAGCCAGGTGTTTGATCGTAATCCGTCGATCATCTAGAGTGAGTATGTCCGCATGTTCCAGCATTGAAGTAGCCACAGCTGTGTGCGGCCGGTCAGCACGCGGGAGATTGGCCAGGTCTGCGAGTCCTTGTTGCGATGGTGAGCGATGCCTCGCCCAACGACTCAACGTGCTTTTGTTCAGTGCCAGGTCTCCGTAGACATTCTGCAGTATCTGCGATGCACTCTCGCAACGCACGCAGACACCTGAAGGAAATTCAGGTAACTGAAGGGCCTGAAGCGAGAATAGTCCACGACGTCCCACAACAATTCCCGCATTTTTCCAATCGAAATTGTCCAAGAAAAAAAAAAAAAAAGTGCTGCATTACTTATTGAATGCACCTCGTAGTATCAACTGGAGTACGGCCGTTCCTAGTCACGTGACGAAGTTAGCTCCCTCTACCGCCGTGTCTACGCTTCGCTTTGTCCAGTAGCAGGCCTGTCTCCCATTCATCCTCCTCGCGCTTGCACGTGTGAGTGCCAGCGCAGCCTTGCTGGCGGGCCGGATGATAATGAGCCGAGCTGACGCAGCGCCCCGCTGTGGCTGACCTCGGCCAACGCGCAGGGGAGGTCGCACGCACTCGGCCGCACTGAATTTGTGCGTATAACGCGCAGATCTGGCGCCCAGATCAGGCTCCTGTCGAACACAGCCACGACTTCTGTTTGCCCAGAAAAAGCCTCGCGAACCGCGTCCCTCGGAGAGCCTTAGTGGCTCGTTACGCCGCTGAGCTATTGTCGCAGGGCTTCCGCGGCCGTCCGCGCTGCACTTCGGCCGATTAGCTTTCCCTGAATGCGGCGCAGCTGTCATGTTAGCGCGGCAAAACGAGGAGCAGATTCCTATCGCATCGCCCTTGTCAGCTCTCCACCTAATTACAACACACATCGTTGAGTACACGTCTGAGAAATTCGGCCATTAAGGATAATATTTTTACAGATAGATGGAAATCGCCTTCTACAATGCTATCCGCAATCCGTGTAACAAAAAATTACCACTGAACATAAAAAAATTATTTTCTGTTATCAGCCAAAAATCTTTCATACATGAAAATGTATTCGCAACCGTCAGTCGTATAATGGAATGACGACATGCCGGACTAAGACTCCAAACCGGATTTCTCGCTTATTGCGAGCCGTCGCCTTCCAACCAGGCTATCCGAGCACGATCTGAACTTCCATATGTCGTCAACCATGCGTCTACAACCTGCACTCATTCATCCATTACATATATTCCCGTACAGGGAAGACAATTTATCTGAAAGTCGCTTGGCCCGTGTCGGGAGATAAATACGATACCGCGTAGTACTTCTCAACAACACGGACACTGTAATAGATTACGAATCTTTCAGCCTTCAGCAATTTTTTGCCCTTCTTTTGTCTCACCTTCTGCTGTAGTATATGACCATGTGGTCTTGTTACCTGTGTTGTTAATACTGGTAGGCATTTTTCCTCCATCGTTAGAGCAATGGATGTTGTCTCGAAAATGAGAAAACTATTATTGTGTTCTTCGAAACAATATTAGATTTTAATCAGATACGTTTGACCTAACTGCTTTAGATAGTTCCCAGTGGCCCGCTAATTGAAAGAAATGTGATAAGAAGCACTGCCCACCTAAACTACTTCCAACTAATTTGTATCTGGCCCACTAATTAAAAGAAAACAATATTCGCTTGTAAAAATGCTGTTAATAACAGTACCCATATAGACTCCTCAGTATTAAATAATTATAATAATAACACACCTGTGACAGTCCTTCCTGCTGTAGACCAGTGGTGAAGCGTAAACCGACCTGATGAAGATTGTTTGAATAATAAACCAACAAAAATTCCGTTGCGAGAGATGAGTGATAAGTATTCATAACAGAAAACAAACTGAATTATATTTCTGTTAACATGTGCACTCTGTCTTCTGTTGCCATAGTGGCCTCATAACGCAGGGGGAAACAGGACTGTAAATAGTGCAAAATTTTTTCCGTAGTTTAAACGATTTTGTATTATCTATCTGGACCAGTATTCTCCTTATAGCTAGAAGTAAACTATATGAAAAGCTGTGGATACCCTCTCCCCCTCCCCCTACAGAAACGACTTGAGATGAAACAACTGCAGATGTGAAAACTGTAGAGAGAGCTTAGCAATTCCACTAGCATACTGGCATGGATATATCACATGTGCCACGCCTATGGTGATTGCCTGGGCATAAACAACTACCCTGCAGTTTTCACACTACTGTACGTAAGTTGACGTTATCCGATTCATTCCCAATGGTGCCCAGATCTCCTATCCAATACGTCTTTTACAAAATACGAGCACCAAGCCTTTGTGGACTCCCTAGTGCCAAAAATCACTCCTAGCCTTGAAACTCTATATCAGATCGAGCCCCTGTCTCGCCACATATACGCCTGGCAATCGTCCAGTCACAGCAACGGGAGAATTACACCATGGCACAGATTTCTAGCCGATGCACAAAAACTAAGACAGCTCTTCGGTGAAACTCCTTGCACCAGCCCAAATAAAAATAAAAATTTTAATAATAGAAACAGATTAATCTGTCCGGATAGTGGCCCTGGGTCGAATCCGCTCGGCAGATTAACGGAAAGGTTCGGTGGGTCGGCAAGCCTGGACATGGCTTTTAGATGGTTTCCCGCATCCTACTAGATAAATACTGGGCTGGTATTCAAGCACCGTGCGAGTTACACGATCCACAAACAATTTAAAAAGTTTCGTTCACTTTCACATGACAACACTACACGCAGACAGTTGTGGTACACGTATTCTGTCCCGGGGAGTAACAGGTTGATGACAGGATGACACCCTTTAAAATAATACTGCTATATCCGTTAATAACCGCGTCGACCATGCGCCGATGCAGGAAAAGGAGCAAGCAAAAGAGGAAGAATAATGGGTAAAGATTACCCAGAAATCGTTTATGACGTCGTTTTTAAGGGGAGTTACAACGGAATTTTTTTTCACATTTTCAGAATTTTATCTCATTATAAAATTTGCAATTTTCCGAATAAAATTATATATATATATATATATATATATATATATATATATATATATATATATATACTCATGGGAAGTATTTTATTTTTTTTTAATATAATCTACACAGGTTGAAAATGTTAAAATTTTTACGTCCATGTCTTTAAGATCTAATAAAATCGGTAATTTTTTCTGTAGAAGACTGTGGATTGCTGTGTTATAAAAGTTAAATTACGTGTATGTATTGGTCATGCCCAGAAGAGGATGGGCACCAAGTTGAGCCAGTTGAAACAAAGTTTGAGAGACAAGAAACTTTCTGATTATAAAAACATAAGACGCAGGTTGACAGACAAAATGTCTGATGAACTAAAGCAGTATTATGGGATGGCCCTTAGAAATAATACTCAGGATTTGTTGAAAATAAAAGAGGCAATATGGGCTACTTTCTTCCATAGACTGTCACTGATGAAAAACCAGTACACCACCTTTGCCCTCCTGCACCTGATTCATGGTGCAATTACCGCAATGACCAATACGCAAACAGTTCATACAGCCATAAACATTCCATCCCAGCAGCAGTCATGGATATTACAAAACCTATTTACAGAGACCTGGCAAATCCTGAATTACTGAAGAAGTGTCTGTATGGTTAGACTCAAAATCCAGATGATTCGTTCAATTGTCTTACATGGACTCGCTTACCAAAATATGTTTTTGTTGGAATGAAGACACTAAATTGGGGGTTAGTGATGCCGTTATTGCTTTAAATGACGGCAACATTGGTAGGGTGAAAGTGCTACAGCATATGGGAATTAATCCTGGAGCAAACTGCATCAGAGAACTTGAACAGATGGTCAAGGTTCCCACTGATAAAGCAGAGTATGCACCACAGTTGGCCAATAAGGAGTCCAGAAAGAAGAAAAGAAGAAACAATTTTTAAAACGATGAAGAGGATGATATACAGTATGGTGCAGGGTGCTTCCGAGTGACTAAATATAGAAAAAAATAAGCATATATTGAGTGAGTTACAGTCTTTTGATACTTTAGAAGCCGTTCCTGAAAATTTACATTTTCTATTGCATTTTTCCCTAAATCTCAGGAACCATTTCGACTAGAGATTCAAATTTTCAGGGAGTAATAACATAATGTTACGTATAATTAAAATTATTTAGGATAACGTACAAAAAGTACGCAAAATTTTAACCGTGTAGTTAAAAAATTGTATTTCCGAAAGCAGTTGCTGAAGTGCAATTATTGAAGTTCAGTAGACTCAGAACATACAGTGTAATTTCCTGTATAAGTTTCATGTCAATGGGTACAGTGGTTCCTGAAATACAGCGAAAACACGTCACTAAATTTAACATTGTCGGGATAGGGCGTTCCAAATCCCCTTAATGGCACCATTCCATTTAATCACAGGTCGTAAACCTACTGTCATCCTGTATCACCCATATGCATGTTAACCTGAAAATTTGGTCACAGGTCGTAAACCTACTGTCATCCTGTATGACGCATATGCATGTTAACCTGAAAATTTGGTCAAACTCATGCAGTGATGGGCTTTATATCAGTAATTACCTTCAGTGAGTACAGCCGAACCACTTATCGTGTCAGCACTGGTGCTTTTATCATCTTACGTTGGAGGCACATGTTGACTTCGACACTCAGTAGACGTCGTAGGTTAAAATACACTCCTGGAAATGGAAAAAAGAACACATTGACACCGGTGTGTCAGACCCACCATACTTGCTCCGGACACTGCGAGAGGACTGTACAAGCAATGATCACACGCACGGCACAGCGGACACACCAGGAACCGCGGTGTTGGTCGTCGAATGGCGCTAGCTGCGCAGCATTTGTGCACCGCCGCCGTCAGTGTCAGCCAGTTTGCCGTGGCATACGGAGCTCCATCGCAGTCTTTAACACTGGTAGCATGCCGCGACAGCGTGGACGTGAACCGTATGTGCAGTTGACGGACTTTGAGCGAGGGCGTATAGTGGGCATGCGGGAGGCCGGGTGGACGTACCGCCGAATTGCTCAACACGTGGGGCGTGAGGTCTCCATAGTACATCGATGTTGTCGCCAGTGGTCGGCGGAAGGTGCACGTGCCCGTCGACCTGGGACCGGACCGCAGCGACGCACGGATGCACGCCAAGACCGTAGGATCCTACGCAGTGCCGTAGGGGACCGCACCGCCACTTCCCAGCAAATTAGGGACACTGTTGCTCCTGGGGTATCGGCGAGGACCATTCGCAACCGTCTCCATGAAGCTGGGCTACGGTCCCGCACACCGTTAGGCCGTCTTCCGCTCACGCCCCAACATCGTGCAGCCCGCCTCCAGTGGTGTCGCGACAGGCGTGAATGGAGGGACGAATGGAGACGTGTCGTCTTCAGCGATGAGAGTCGCTTCTGCCTTGGTGCCAATGATGGTCGTATGCGTGTTTGGCGCCGTGCAGGTGAGCGCCACAATCAGGACTGCATACGACCGAGGCACACAGGGCCAACACCCGGCATCATGGTGTGGGGAGCGATCTCCTACAGTGGCCGTACACCACTGGTGATCGTCGAGGGGACACTGAATAGTGCACGGTACATCCAAACCGTCATCGAACCCATCGTTCTACCATTCCTAGACCGGCAAGGGAACTTGCTGTTCCAACAGGACAATGCACGTCCGCATGTATCCCGTGCCACCCAACGTGCTCTAGAAGGTGTAAGTCAACTACCCTGGCCAGCAAGATCTCCGGATCTGTCCCCATTGAGCATGTTTGGGACTGGATGAAGCGTCGTCTCACGCGGTCTGCACGTCCAGTACGAACGCTGGTCCAACTGAGGCGCCAGGTGGAAATGGCATGGCAAGCCGTTCCACAGGACTACATCCAGCATCTCTACGATCGTCTCCATGGGAGAATAGCAGCCTGCATTGCTGTGAAAGGTGGATATACACTGTACTAGTGCCGACATTGTGCATGCTCTGTTGCCTGTGTCTATGTGCCTGTGGTTCTGTCAGTGTGATCATGTGATGTATCTGACCCCAGGAATGTGTCAATAAAGTTTCCCCTTCCTGGGACAATGAATTCACGGTGTTCTTATTTCAATTTCCAGGAGTGTAGACGAATACCCTTTAGTGAAAATTGGTGTAGTTCCTGATAATGTCCTGTGAAATAGTCAGACATACATATAGAGACCTACTACTTCACACAGTGTTCATGTATGTTTAACACGAGTCAGGTATCTATGTGTCTGTTGAAAAGAAATTCGTGCGAAATGTTTTTGACTTTTCACCGGTAACTATTACTTGCCGTTCCATAAATTGGGGTTGTAACAAATCAGTTCATAGGACATTGTTTTCTGTCACCCTGTTTGAATGGACAACCGCCGATCTAGCTGTGCCAGACACTTTGATTTTCGTTTCCTGTCTCTAAATATTAGCGTTAGTTTCACTTTGTTGCCACAGAAGATGAAGTCACTCTTATGTCGTGTGAGTAGGGCCTTCCGACGGGTAGACCGTTCGCCAGGTGCAAGTCTTTCGATCTGACGCCACTTCGGCGACTTGCGCGTCGATGGGGATGAAATGATGATGAGTAGGACAACACAACACCCAGTCCTAGAGCGGAGAAAATCCCCGCCGGAGCCGGGAATCGAACCCGGGCCTTTAGGATTGACATTTCTGTCGTGCTGACCACTCAGCTACCGGGGGCGGGTAGTCACACTTATTACAACATTGTTTGGCAGGTACACGGTATAATTCTACATTTACAATATCATTTGTTCCTGCATCCTGTAAGTCCTGCCAACAACTATCTCAATTTTCAGTTCTCTACTAATAATCAATAAATCCTCGTTTAGATTGACTTGAGTAGTAACTACGTTAGTTCAAGCCTGAATCTACTATTCTTAAAGCCGCACCGAAGTGATAGTCATCAGTTACACAGAGTGATCTTGGTGAATGGCGACAAACTGTAGGAAACGCCCATTAAAAGGGAAGGGGGGGGGGGAAGGTCATATGCGCATATAGCACTGAAATGTCTTCCAAGGAATGTGCACCCATTTGAAGGTAGAGTTACCACATCTTTAGAGTGACCTAGGTTTCCGCACATGGGATGTGGAACAGTCTCCATGACAATCACCACGATCTGCATCACTTACAATACCTGCAAATCTTAATACCTATGGTTTTGTCACTGGTCCGTGGCACAACTCACCATGCTGATAGGACCTCTGATACCTATCCTATTCACTGATAAGGCTACCTTTACGAGAGGCGGTATCGTCAACCTTCACTACACTCACCTGTGGGCTGCGATGAATCCCCATGATATGATGGAGGAGCGCCGTCAGTGCTGGTTCAGCCTCAATGCGTGGGTGGCGATTATTGCCGCCCGCCTCGTGGTACAAGTCATCCTTCCACAAGCCTTGCCTCCCCTGCTGGAAGACGTGCCTTTGGTGGTACAAAGGGTAATTTGGCTGCTACACGATGGTGCTCCACCTCACTTCCCTGTTGAGTGTGGAGTTACAACACTAGAACCGACGCAACATTCCCACTCACCTTGTGTGTTCTCATGTATGATTTCAATCATTGTAACACTGGACTCACATTCGCTAGGACGTCAGTTCAAATCCATCGTCCAGTCATACTGGTTTAGGTTTTCCTCGATTTCCCTAAATCACTTCAGGCAAATGGCGGGATGGTTCCTTTGAAAGGGCACGGCCGGCTTCCTTCCCCACCCTTCCGTAAACCTGTAGGACCGATGACTTCGTTGTTTGTTCCGCTCCCCCAAATCCACCAACCAGCCAATCGATCATTGTAGCCTACATTGTCAGCATTTCCTGCCGTATGTCCGTATGACCTTTTTTTTCGCTTTTTATTCTGTCAGGGATCACTTCCTGCAGTTTGCACTCATTTAGCGAAATCACACTGTATAGAAGTTCCCAGTATAGAGAGAAAATATTTTCCTTTGACGTTCATAACGACACTGTTTGTTTTTCTATATACACTATAATGGAATTCGGTTCCATTGATTGGTTACAACAAATAAGTTATCCAGCTAAACATTATTTTCAAGAACGCTGTATGTATGGTGTTACTGGAAACGGTATGCATTCCCACTTCTACAAGATGAGATCCATCTCAAACAATGAGATTGGGAGATGCAACGTGATGTTTGTCACATACGGAGTGCTTCAGGTGGTGTAAGTAAAAGAAACGGATGTGATCGACTTACACGTACTTGCAGTACTAACCTGGTAACTCGGGAGAGACGTAACTGAAATATGTTCTACTTTTGTTTTTCATTCGATTTCATTTGTAGTGAATATTTTTTGGATATGCAATTGAAATCATGCATAAACATTATTGCAAGGAGCAGAAAAATATCACCAAAACAGATGATACAAACCACAAACAGGCAGAAAGAAACAAAAGAAACAAAGCAAATGAACAGAACACATATGAGAAAGTGGGGGATAAGAGTCTCACATCTGATTCTACGATTCGTTGACTTCAGAATCATGTGCCATTTAGCCTTAAATGGAGATAAATGTTTAACAGGGAGCTATGGCTCAGAGAGTAGCCTGTCCTACTGCGGAGAACACATCATCTATCCGTAAAGGAAGCAATGCATTAATATCAAATCTAACTCCTTTTGATGTGAGCGTCATTCCGGAACTAATGCCTCCCATTTATCTGCATGGGAAATATGTTTTATACATATTATATTTCATAATTGTGTCGTATACAGAGGGACAATAACTCAGTTAAATAGAGCAAGGCTGCAGCTACGCACTGTCTGTTTCCTATGTAGTCACAGCCCAAGCACTTTTGCCAACGACGAACAAGAGGTTGCATGTCGAGCTCGTAGAAAGCTGACCAAGCTAAAGATAGGAACTACCTTACACCTTTGACGAAATACACTCCTGGAAATTGAAATAAGAACACCGTGAATTCATTGTCCCAGGAAGGGGAAACTTTATTGACACATTCCTGGGGTCAGATACATCACATGATCACACTGACAGAACCACAGGCACATAAACACAGGCAACAGAGCATGCACAATGTCGGCACTAGTACAGTGTATATCCACCTTTCGCAGCAATGCAGGCTGCTATTCTCCTATGGAGACGATCGTAGAGATGCTGGATGTAGTCCTGTGGAACGGCTTGCCATGCCATTTCCACCTGGCGCCCCAGTTGGACCAGCGTTCGTGCTGGACGTGCAGACCGCGTGAGACGACGCTTCATCCAGTCCCAAACATGCTCAATGGGGGACAGATCCGGAGATCTTGCTGGCCAGGGTAGTTGACTTACACCTTCTAGAGCACGTTGGGTGGCACGGGATACATGCGGACGTGCATTGTCCTGTTGGAACAGCAAGTTCCCTTGCCGGTCTAGGAATGGTAGAACGATGGGTTCGATGACGGTTTGGATGTACCGTGCACTATTCAGTGTCCCCTCGACGATCACCAGTGGTGTACGGCCAGTGTAGGAGATCGCTCCCCACACCATGATGCCGGGTGTTGGCCCTGTGTGCCTCGGTCGTATGCAGTCCTGATTGTGGCGCTCACCTGCACGGCGCCAAACACGCATACGACCATCATTGGCACCAAGGCAGAAGCGACTCTCATTGCTGAAGACGACACGTCTCCATTCGTCTCTCCATTCACCCTGTCGCGACACCACTGGAGGCGGGCTGCACGATGTTGGGGCGTGAGCGGAAGACGGCCTAACGGTGTGCGGGACCGTAGCCCAGCTTCATGGAGACGGTTGCGAATGGTCCTCGCCGATACCCCAGGAGCAACCGTGTCCCTAATTTGCTGGGAAGTGGCGGTGCGGTCCCCTATGGCACTGCGTAGGATCCTACGGTCTTGGCGTGCATCCGTGCGTCGCTGCGGTCCGGTCCCAGGTCGACGGGCACGTGCACCTTCCGCCGACCACTGGCGACAACATCGATGTACTGTGGCGACCTCACGCCCCACGTGTTGAGCAATTCGGCGGTACGTCCACCCGGCCTCCCGCATGCCCACTATACGCCCTCGCTCAAAGTCCGTCAACTGCACATACGGTTCACGTCCACGCTGTCGCGGCATGCTACCAGTGTTAAAGACTGCGATGAAGCTCCGTATGCCACGGCAAACTGGCTGACACTGACGGCGGCGGTGCACAAATGCTGCGCAGCTAGCGCCATTCGACGGCCAACACCGCGGTTCCTGGTGTGTCCGCTGTGCCGTGCGTGTGATCATTGCTTGTACAGCCCTCTCGCAGTGTCCGGAGCAAGTATGGTGGGTCTGACACACCGGTGTCAATGTGTTCTTTTTTCCATTTCCAGGAGTGTATGTGACACACTGCACTGTCCTGCTGGTAGATGCTATCGTAAGGAAAACCAAATTGCTTGTAGAGGTGGACATGGTCCCCAAAGATAGATGTATGCTTGTGTTGATCTTTTGTGGGTTCCAGAATGACGAGATAACCCAGGAGATGCCGCGACGATACCGCTCTCTCCTCGGCCTGGGCACTTCCGGTGATTATTGCAGGGCCATATACTCCAAAGGCCATCTTTCCAATGTAGCATGAAACGCGAATCATCTGAAAAGGCCATTTGTTGCCACCGTGTTGTGGTATTGACGTGTAAATTACAGCCTTCGTCCCCGGCAGAGAGCATGAGTGTACGAAACAGGCGCCTGTTGCGGAGCCCATATGAACCAACATCCGCTGAGCAGTCGTTGAAGAGACACTGTTGGTAGCCAGTTGGTTCATCTGGGTGATCAGCTGCTCAGCAGCTACGTGTGTGTTCGCCCGTAAGCATCTCCACAACTGTCGGACACCCCTGTCATCTATGGACCGTGCTGCACCACAGTTTATTCGACACCGATTTTCGTTGGCGCCATTTTGACATGCACGCGAACAGTTTACAGAATTAGAAGTTTCGGAAATCCTTCACCTTTGACCCAAAAAGTAAATGATCATGCACTTTTGGACATCAGATAAATCGTTACGTTATATGACTCCGTAAAATATTTCTGGGTAACCTTTTCCCATTATTCTTCTTCTTTTTCTTACAACAAAGACCGTACTTGTTCTCCAGCCCCACCTCCCCCCCCCCCTTCCTTACGACATGCAGTATATACGCGTCACTGCTATTGCTGCATCTGTCGCCTGTGAGTGGTTACCACACGTTAATTTCTAATTTACATTTAGGTGATAGTCACATTAACGTCACTAGACCATATGTTTTGTCGGATAATCAGCTTGTCGCACTTCACTGGTTCTCTTTTGGATTCCTATTTGTAGTGCAGACATCACATCTCATCTTCTGCCATCATGATGTTCAATAAATTGTCACTTTCAGCACCTTACTTGTCCAGAATGTCCCTGGAAATGTCAGTTCCATGATTTTCCTGGTCTCTTGTAATGATGATGATGATGTTGTTTGGTTTGTGGGATGCTGAACTGCGGGGTCATCAGCACCCATACAAAGTCGCAGTTTTCACACAGCCCAATGTTTGTACTCAGTCCAGTCTAACCACTGTCACGAATGATCATGATGATGTTGATGAAATGGTGAGGACAATACACAAACACACAGTCCCCAGGCAGAGAAAAATCCCCAACCCGGCCGGGAATCGAACCCGGGACCTCGTGATCCAGAGGCAGCAACGCTAGCCACTAGACCACAAGCTGCAGACAGGTCTCTGGGAGACCCATCTCGCATATACTTTTGCCATCAGTGAGATTGCGTAATATCTTGTCTATGAGATTACAGCTGGCATTTAGCTGTGCTTGCAATTCCTTGATGGTTCAAATGGTTCTGAGCACTATGGGACTTAACATCTGTGGTCATCAGTCCCCTAGAACTTAGAACTACTTAAACCTAACTAACCTAAGGACATCACACACATCCATGCCCGAGGCAGGATTCGAACCTGCGACCGTAGAGGTCGCGCGGTTCAATTCCTTGATCTTAATAAGCCTATTCACGGATGGGTTGAGAGGTTATGCTGTTTATTATGAAGGATGATAGCCGAGCAGGATCAAATGGACATGGTTTGTCGTGCACACTCTTTTCTCTATTACTGAAATAGACGACTGAACGCCTCACGTCTACTGTGGCGTCTCGGTATGCCTTTAGCAAGTGTCGATGGAAGTGGCATCATTTGCGAGGAATTAAACGGCAAGTCTTCATTAACTGAACCTCGATGTCACATTCCATTCTGAAACATTTCCCTGTTGCTTCTTTGTCAATAGACAACTAAACCAACAGGATAATGGAAATGTTCAATAATTAGTACTGCAGCAACCGAATCTAGCTGGTACACTCAAGCTCAAAAGAAAAAGGAAAAAAAAAGAAGCATTATTCTCGAATGTATTTGTAGTTGTTTGGGTTCACCTGATTGAACCTAAGTATTTTATCACAGCTCATAACCAAATTTTAGCAATATTTCGCTACAAGTCTCTGGCAAAAGGTTCATAAAACCACTTTCAGACTAATTGGGAAGTGGGAACGAAAAACGTTCTGAGTGTCATCTTTTTTCAAAAGCACTCCGTTGCGTACAAATAGACTTGCTCCAACTGTGAAATCACGGAGAAAATATTTCATACATTCATTATAGAGGGGCATGGCCTTTGTGCCCCACTGTGATTCCCTCAGTAATTGTGTCACCTAAAGCATTGAACCCCTCCAATGTGATTCCACTGCATGCAACTGACTTATTTAATTTTAAAGATGCTGCTGAGACATTGTTATCATTGCAGGCCATGTAAGATCTCCAAATGCAGGATGAACAACTTTTGTCAAACTCATCCATCTCAAAGAGGTAGCAAAAATTCTTGCTCTGAAGCAGAAGACTGGAAAAATATGAATGTATTCCAAAGAGAGGTGAGCATGACAGATGTAGGCCATGCCGCACATTCTCTGAAAGACCAACCACGTCTATCAGGAACTAAACAGAAAGATCTGGTGACGGTGTTGCCATTTCTTCAACAGCACAGAGAATTTTGCAGTAAACTTTGTGGCATCCGATCCTAACAGTGGAGTTGTTTAAGAAACAGAATTCAGTACTGGAGACAGTTTTTTTTTATAAATGGAATATCGTTACTCTAGTATAAAAATGTAAAATAAATGAGAAATGGTTCTTCTTGCCTACAGTTCTACTAGTTAAAATATTACTACTGTATTTGTATTATCACATGTAAAACTAGTGCCTCTGTATTAATCGAACTTGGAAGAAAAAGTTTCTTATTGGCACTGAGAACGAATCAGTTTTGTGGTGTTGCACCTAGGACGTTGCTAATAAATTATTTATTATCCAAGGCTATTCAGCTGCCCCTACCGATGTCGTTTTACGCAACCCCAATCTGGTCTTCGAACACCATGCGTGAGATTTTCATATTCTGTAGGAAACTATTAGCTCTACAGAAAAAATGAACAACACGTTTCTGCAGGAAATTTAAAGTAGTTAAATGTAGTACTGAAATATGTTTTCGCTGGAGATAACGGTATTCGAGTCATTCAAGGAAAACGTGCAAAACGTTCCTTCAAAAGCACCTATACCGCCCACACTCATCCCTCACCAATCAGGATTGTTCGTGGCGCTCCCTCCTACCGCTGTAGAAAAAATTCCGACCACAAAAACTATTCCGCTATTCGATCTTTCGTGGTCCTTATTGATTGGGCTATTACGCCAGCAGCAAAGTCGAATATTTCATTAACATCATTAATTTAAACGTACCCGTGAGGATAATGAAAAAAATGACTTTTGTAAACGTTAAATGGCTGTGCGCACTATGGGACTTAACATCTGAGGTCATCAGTCCCCTAGAATTTAGAACTACTTAAACCTAACTAACCTAAGGACATCACACATATCCATGCCCGAGGTAGGATTCGAACCTGCGACCGTAGCAGCAGCGCGGTTCAGGACTGAAGCGCCTAGAAGCGCTCGGCCACAACGGCCGGCTGTAAACGTCACGCTAAAACTAATTATGTCGACAATTCGATCCAAATGTAACCATTACAAGCACAGACGTTTCGTAGTCAGAAAGCATGACGAGTAAAACGATGTAAGTGTTCATTTTATGCTGTTATAGTTCACAAAATTTTAGGTAAATTTTGCAGGTACGGCTGTTTTACAATTTGTAAGTAGTCGATTAAGCCTGTAGTATGATAAGGCCAGGCAGTAGAAACCAAGAAAGGTGGAATATGGGATAGAATTTGCGGAGTTGCAAATTTTTGAACAGTAGTAGGAGGGTGTGCCATGAACAACATACTAGAAAACCTGACCGGTAGGGGCTGAGTATGAGAGTGGGGGTGCATTGGAAGGTCACTTTTGTATGTTTTTCTTTAACAACTCGCAAACTACGACCTTTATCGAAAACGTATTATAGTACAAAATACACCGAAGAGCCAAAGAAACTGGCACACCTGCCTACTATCGTGTGGCATGGACTCGACTGAAGTAGTGCTGGAGGGAATCCTGCAGGGCTGTCCATAATAAATCCATAAGAGTACGGGGGGGAGGGGGTGGAGATCTCTTCGAACAGCACTTTGCAAAGCATCCTACACTCCTGGAAATTGAAATAAGAACACCGTGAATTCATTGTCCCAGGAAGGGGAACCTTTATTGACACATTCCTGGGGTCAGATACATCACATGATCACACTGACAGAACCACAGACACATAGACACAGGCAACAGAGCATGCACAATGTCGGCACTAGTACAGTGTATATCCACCTTTCACAGCAATGCAGGCTGCTATTCTCCCATGGAGACGATCGTAGAGATGCTGGATGTAGTCCTGTGGAACGGCTTGCCATGCCATTTCCACCTGGCGCCTCAGTTGGACCAGCGTTCGTGCTGGACGTGCAGACCGCGTGAGACGACGCTTCATCCAGTCCCAAACATG
Source organism: Schistocerca cancellata (assembly GCF_023864275.1). Classification (NCBI taxonomy): domain Eukaryota; kingdom Metazoa; phylum Arthropoda; class Insecta; order Orthoptera; family Acrididae; genus Schistocerca; species Schistocerca cancellata. The sequence goes on from NC_064631.1 coordinate 48,905,288, forward strand.
CTCAATGGGGGACAGATCCGGAGATCTTGCTGGCCAGGGTAGTTGACTTACACCTTCTAGAGCACGTTGGGTGGCACGGGATACATGCGGACGTGCATTGTCCTGTTGGAACAGCAAGTTCCCTTGCCGGTCTAGGAATGGTAGAACGATGGGTTCGATGACGGTTTGGATGTACCGTGCACTATTCAGTGTCCCCTCGACGATCACCAGTGGTGTACGGCCAGTGTAGGAGATCGCTCCCCACACCATGATGCCGGGTGTTGGCCCTGTGTGCCTCGGTCGTATGCAGTCCTGATTGTGGCGCTCACCTGCACGGTGCCAAACACGCATACGACCATCATTGGCACCAAGGCAGAAGCGACTCTCATCGCTGAAGACGACACGTCTCCATTCGTCCCTCCATTCACGCCTGTCGCGACACCACTGGAGGCGGGCTGCACGATGTTGGGGCGTGAGCGGAAGACGGCCTAACGGTGTGCGGGACCGTAGCCCAGCTTCATGGAGACGGTTGCGAATGGTCCTCGCCGATACCCCAGGAGCAACAGTGTCCCTAATTTGCTGGGAAGTGGCGGTGCGGTCCCCTACGGCACTGCGTAGGATCCTACGGTCTTGGCGTGCATCCGTGCGTCGCTGCGGTCCGGTCCCAGGTCGACGGGAACGTGCACCTTCCGCCGACCACTGGCGACAACATCGATGTACTGTGGAGACCTCACGCCCCACGTGTTGAGCAATTCGGCGGTACGTCCCCCCGGCCTCCCGCATGCCCACTATACGCCCTCGCTCAAAGTCCGTCAACTGCACATACGGTTCACGTCCACGCTGCCGCGGCATGCTACCAGTGTTAAAGACTGCGATGGAGCTCCGTATGCCACGGCAAACTGGCTGACACTGACGGCGGCGGTGCACAAATGCTGCGCAGCTAGCGCCATTCGACGGCCAACACCGCGGTTCCTGGTGTGTCCGCTGTGTCGTGCGTGTGATCGTTGCTTGTACAGCCCTCTCGCAGTGTCCGGAGCAAGTATGGTGGGTCTGACACACCGGTGTCAATGTGTTCTTTTTTCCATTTCCAGGAGTGTAGATATGCTCAATAACGTCCATGTTTGAAGAGTTTGCTGTGCAGCTTGAACAGCACCCTGCTGACATACAGTGTCCATGGTTTCATGAGGCTGTCTCCATACCCGTACGCGTCCATCCTCTCGATACAATTTGTACAATTTGAAACGGCACTCGTCCCACCAGGCAACATGTTTCCAGTCGTCAACAGTCCAATTTCGGTGTTGACGGGCCCACGCGAGGTGTAAAGCTTTGTGTCATGCAGTCATTGACGGTACACGAGTTGGCCTTCAGCCCCGAAAGCCCATATCGATCATGTTTTGTTGAACGGTTCGTACGCTGACACTTGTTGATGGCCCAGAATTGAAATCTCCAGCAATTTGCGGCTTGGTTGCATTTCTGTCACGTTGAACAATTCTCGTCAGTCGTCGTTGTTCCCGTTCTTGCAGCAGCGATGTAGGAGATTTGATGTTATGCGGATTCCTGATATTCACGGTACACTAGTGAAATGGTCACACGGGAAAATCCCCAGTTCATAGCTACCTCGGAGATGCTGAATTCCATCGCTAGTGCGCCGACTATAACACAACGTTCGAACATACCTAAAAAGTTTTATAACCTGCTATTGTAGCAGCAGTAACCTATCTACACTCCTGGAAATTGAAATAAGAACACCGTGAATTCATTGTCCCAGGAAGGGGAAACTTTATTGACACATTCCTGGGGTCAGATACATCACATGATCACACTGACAGAACCACAGGCACATAGACACAGGCAACAGATCATGCACAATGTCGGCACTAGTACAGTGTATATCCACCTTTCGCAGCAATGCAGGCTGCTATTCTCCCATGGAGACGATCGTAGAGATGCTGGATATAGTCTTGTGGAACGGCTTGCCATGCCATTTCCACCTGGCGCCTCAGTTGGACCAGCGTTCGTGCTGGACGTGCAGACCGCGTGAGACGACGCTTCATCCAGTCCCAAACATGCTCAAGGGGGGACAGATCCGGGGATCTTGCTGGCCAGGGTAGTTGACTTACACCTTCTAGAGCACGTTGGGTGGCACGGGATACATGCGGACGTGCATTGTCCTGTTGGAACAGCAAGTTCCCTTGCCGGTCTAGGAATGGTAGAACGATGGGTTCGATGACGGTTTCGATGTACCGTGCACTATTCAGTGTCCCCTCGACGATCACCAGTGGTGTACGGCCAGTGTAGGAGATCGCTCCCCACACCATGATGCCGGGTGTTGGCCCTGTGTGCCTCGGTCGTATGCAGTCCTGATTGTGGCGCTCACCTGCACGGCGCCAAACACGCATACGACCATCATTGGCACAAAGGCAGAAGCGACTCTCATCGCTGAAGACGACACGTCTCCATTCGTCCCTCCATTCACGCCTGTCGCGACACCACTGGAGGCGGGCTGCACGATGTTGGGGCGTGAGCGGAAGACGGCCTAACGGTGTGCGGGACCGTAGCCCAGCTTCATGGAGACGGTTGCGAATGGTCCTCGCCGATACCCCAGGAGCAACAGTGTCCCTAATTTGCTGGGAAGTGGCGGTGCGGTCCCCTACGGCACTGCGTAGGATCCTACGGTCTTGGCGTGCATCCGTGCGTCGCTGCGGTCCGGTCCCAGGTCGACGGGCACGTGCACCTTCCGCCGACCACTGGCGACAACATCGATGTACTGTGGAGACCTCACGCCCCACGTGTTGAGCAATTCGGCGGTACGTCCACCCGGACTCCCGCATGCCCACTATACGCCCTCGCTCAAAGTCCGTCAACTGCACATAGGGTTCACGTCCACGCTGTCGCGGCATGCTACCAGTGTTAAAGACTGCGATGGAGCTCCGTATGCCACGGTAAACTGGCTGACACTGACGGCGGCGGTGCACAAATGCTGCGCAGCTAGCGCCATTCGACGGCCAACACCGCGGTTCCTGGTGTGTCCGCTGTGCCGTGCGTGTGATCATTGCTTGTACAGCCCTCTCGCAGTGTCCGGAGCAAGTATGGTGGGTCTGACACACCGGTGTCAATGTGTTCTTTTTTCCATTTCCAGGAGTGTAGCAACTGCGCCTGACACTTGTTCTCTTATATCGGCGTTGCTGACCGCAGCGTCTTATTCTGCCTGTTTACATATCTCTGTATTTGAATACGCATGCCTACCCTAGTTTCGTTGGCGCTTCAGTGTATAGCTACATAAATTTTCCAAAAATGGTCTTGTTCACTTGTTTTGTGCCCGTAGCTTCTGAGATAATATCAGAAGCTCATGCGTGGTTTTTGAAGACCAGGTATTACATTGTTGGTTGCATACAGCGACATCGGTAGGGCACCTGAATCAGTCTGTTTATTGCCGCGTGGTCTTGGCCGCCTTGCCACGGTTTGCGCGGCTCCCCCCGTAGGAGGTTCGAGTCCTCCCTCGGGTATGGGTGAGTGTGTTATGTTTAGCGTAAGTTAGTTTCGGTTAGATCAAGTAGTGTGTAAGCCTAGGGGCCGGTGACCTCAACAGTTTGGTCCCACAGGAACTTATAACAAATTCCCAATTCTTTCCCTATATAATCTGTCTCATTATTTTTTGCTGTGATTAGATGGGCAGCATAATTCTGTGGTATCAGAATACCTTCTCATCTTCTGGATGGAAATGTGTTATGCAGCCGGCCGGAGTGGCCGAGCGGTTCTAGGCACTAGAGTTTGGAACCGTGCGGCTGCAGGTTCGAATCTTGCCACGGGCATGGATGTGTGTGATGTCCTTAGGTTGGTTAGGTTTAAGTAGTTCTAAGTTCTAGGGGACTGATGACCTCAGCAGTTAAGTCCCATAGTGCTCAGAGCCATTTGAACCATTTTTTGTGTTCTGCACAAAACAGACGTACTGGTTTTTGATCCTACTGACAAATGTGAGATTTGTTACTTTCGATAGGTTTGCGCGGAAAATGGACACTTAAATCTTTCCGTGCGATCTCTCGTTTCTCTTATTTCATTACGATGCTCATTGCTCCCCATGTAGGTGACACTCAATAGAATATTTTGCCAACTGGAGGGAAAAGCTGGTGTTAGTATTTTCGTGAAAAAGTCGAATCATAACCAAATACGTCGGTTATCACCGCAAATAGCTTAACATATCCCTGTCATTCACTGTCTCCCCTATTTCGTAACAGTACAGAACGAACTGGTCCTCTTTGGACTTTTTCGGTATCCTCCGGCAATCGTATTTGCCAAAGATTCCCGGTCGCACAAGTGTACGGGAGAAGGGGCAGGTAAGTGTAGTGCAGGCAGTTTCATTAGTAGGTCCGGTGCGTCTTTTAAGCGTTGTGGCAATAAAAGGCAGTATTTGGTTCGCCTTCCCAACAACAGTTTCTACGTGATGGTACCAATACGAGTTTTTCGTAATTGAATCTCTTGTTGTCTAGGTGAGTCAGCAACCTATAAATCTATAAATCTGTGTGATTTGTCGTGTAACCGAAATCGTTTATGTAGGTTAAGAACAGCGCAGAACCTTCATCAATTCCTTGGTTGTTTACGCTATCGCCGCAAACAAGTAAGTGAAATCCCAGTCTTGTAACTCCGCTAGGCTGCACGTGAAGAGCCGTGCTTTCCACATTTCACGGCAGTTTGGCCACATTCATGCCGTCTCTGAGTGGGACCTAGAAGAACTCTTAGCACTTCCCTCGTGTGTGCGACGAATGGTATCGCAGCGAGCGACGTAACAAGAGAGCTTTCGGCCGCGCCTGCACCTGGAGCCGTGTGTGTACATACGAGTATCTCCCTCCCCTCTGTGAACGCCGCCGGGGAGACAGCCTGGTGCAGCCGCCCCCAGCACGCTCCAGCAGGGAGTTGTGTCGCACCGCGGGGTGTCCGCCCCATTGTCGCCGTTTCCCACCGAAAAAATGATTTAAATCTCTCGGCTGCAGCCAGGGGCGCGTCACTCCCCCCTCCCCCTCTTCCCCCGCCACTTTCAATAGCCGATTAGCATTGAGCGCGCGCTTATGTTTAACGTCAACCGGCGGCGGCGGCTGCGGCTTTTATAACTCGTCTCGGATGTCCGACTTGCACCCCTCGGGCGAAATGTGGCCGAACGTGGGCGGCGCTGGGGGAAACGAGAGAGAGAGAGAGAGAGAGAGAGAGAGAGAGAGCAGCGCTCCCCACAAATACGCCGGTAGGGCCGCGTCCTCTCCAGTTTCCGGCGCGGCCCGTATCGGAGGCTTTATTGGGGATTAATAGGCCCGATGCTCTCACGGCCGGCACCAATTATTTGCTCCAAGTTCAACAAATGTCCCCTATCGGCGTCAGTGAACCCTTTAAATGACTGTTTCGCGAGGGCGCAGGGGTGTATGATTTAGAGTGACACGTGTTACAATGGTGTAAGGGTCCCCGATTGGCTTCGGAGCACCCACTGGAAGCTTGCGGCACTGTGCCGAAGATAACCACGGACGTTTACGTTTCGGTACGTGGCGACCGTGTTTCTGGCCACACACAGGAAGCGCATTTATCCTCCGAAACACAGACGACAATTACTCCCCGAAGGCCGACTTACAATGTTTCAACAAGGAGTGAAGAATCCCCTACGTATCGCTCCCGTTGGTTCCATTAAGACTAAATAAGAATAATAACAGAGCTCACAGGGGGATTACTGCAGAAAACTGCTCATAGCAGTAAATTATATAAACACATACGAGGCGTGTCCCATAATTAATGCAATTATGGATTTTTTTGTCGGACAGTTTCGGTTGAAAAAAATGCAGAATTTGATGTGGGACGTCGTGAAATATTCCCTCTTTAGTCCCTACAGTTTCATGAAGTTCCAATATATGGCGGCACTATACGTAACCTACAAAATGACGTCTGTAGCGGAGGTGCGTTCTTAGCAAACAATTATCATCGATCGAACAGTCCACGGGTGTACTGCCGGTCCATAGTGTCCAACGGGCACTTGTAGAATATCTACGAAGACGTTGCCCGTTGGACACTATGGACCGGCAGTACACCCGTGGACTGTTGGAGCAAAAAATTCGGCGGATGAAATTGAAGAATCACAGTTGTCATTGAGTTTCTTTTGGGTGAAAATCAGAGCATCGCAGATATTCATAGGCGTTTGTAGAATGTCTGCGGAGACGTAGCAGTGAACAAAAGCACGGTGAGTCGTTGGGCGAGGCAACTGTTATCATCGCCAACAATGTCGCGTAAACCTCACCGATCTCCAGCCTGCCGCGCGGCCGTGACTCCTGCATTGTTGGAACGCGCGGACACACCGATTCGAGGTGATCGATGTATCAGAGTCAAACACATCGCTGCTCAAGTGGACGTCTCTTTTGGTAGTGCTGACACACTAGAAAACCAGTTGGAGTACGCAAAGGTGGGTGTCCGCTGGTTTCTTCGCCAGAAGACCCTAAAGAGCAACGAAGAACCATCTGTGTGGAGTAGCTTACGCTTTACAAGGTTGATCGTGACAACTTTTGTCGAACATAATCACAGACGACGAAATATGGGTTCGTCATTTCGAACCGGAAACAAAACTGCAATCCTTGGAGTGGCGCCATACTTACACTCGTCCGAATAAAAAGTTCAAACCCGCACCCTCTGCCGGAAAATTCACGGCGACGGTCTTCTGAGACTCTAAAGGAATTATTCTGTTTCACGTGCTCCCTCACACTGCAACGATCTACTCTCAGGTGTATTGTGCTACGCTCAGGAAATTGAAGAAACGACTTCAGCGTGTTCACCACAGAAGTCTGCGAACCTGAGAAGAGCCCACAGAACGTCATTGCACTCTTGTCCCTCATCCTCCCAACACCTTACGACTTCCATCTGTCTGGTCCAATGAATGACGCACTCCGCGAGAAAAAGTTCATGATCGATGAAGTTATTGATGCAGCAAGGCGTTTGTTCCGATGCCGACCAGTGGATTGGCGTCATGCGGGCATACGTGCTCTGCCAGTTAGGTGGCGAAGGAAGTCGCACTGAAAGGAGATTATGTTGAAAAATAGGGTTTTGAAACCAAAAGAGTGGGGGATAATGGTGTATTAAAATCCTGAAGAAAACCAACCTGCTTTCAGGAAAAAAGTGTGTTGCACTGATTATGAATGCCCTTCGTACAAATGCATCACGTTCGAATCGCCCGCCACAGGCTACCCAGCCAATCAGAAACCGCGCGGCACCAGCCGCAGCGGCTAAAGCCCGGTCCACACGCAACGATCTGTCTGCGCAGACATCGGCGCAGATGTCTGTACATGCAAAAGATCGCTGCAAATGTGGTGTGTTCACACGACACAAACCGCAATCTACTACTCGCCCGCCATCTGTCGGTGTAGAAAAGAAATATCAGTGGTAAGCGACTACGCTCCCCATAAACTTCAAAAATTTAATTCAGTTATTCTGAAATATAGAAATGGAGGAAGTTCTGTTGTGGTCTGTGTTCGCAACTTGTGTTGCAAAAAACTTTCAGACGAACCGCAGGAAACAGAGAAAGCGGTCAAAATGGTGTAGACAGTGGCTGCTAAAGCGAAAGCAGTTTTCTCACGTAAATTTACTGCGAGAGTTGCAGGGCGAACCTGTTTTGTTTTACATTACCTCGTGTTCCATTTCCTCGCACATTGACACTCCAATTTCATCTTCAGTTGTACTCCTGCTTGGTCTTGGCGTTTCTTGATCACTAAGAAAGCCAAGCAGATCAAAAAACCGTAACGTTGGCTGGTATACTTGATCTACACCTACACCAGATCTTCTAGATTTCTGAACTTTGGATAACTCTTTTCGGTAAACAGTTCGCTGACAGTCTTAATTTACTTGACTTGCCTTCATGAACTCCTCCTTCTGGAAAGCGTAAATAGCTTCACATGTGTTGGGTATTATTTCACTCAACACTTGTTTCGATATTGCAGTTGAAAATTCCAAATCCTTGTAGCTCCTTCCTGTTGCTAGGAATCTTAATGTTACCGCCAGCCGTTCATGAGGAGAAATTGTCCTTCTCATACAAGTATTTTTTCTCATAATATGAGGGGTTACAAGCTTTAAGAGATAATTATAAGTTTCGACATCCATCCGCAAAGTTCGCAACGAATTTTTTTTTTATTACTGTTTCTCTGCTTGCTGAGGCGTCAACTGCCCACAATTTTTCAATTAGAGCATTGTATGCTGGTGTCTTTTTGTCTCGGTCACTATGTTCTTTACTTTTAATCTTCCACAAACATGGCTGGTTTCTATATATTTCAATGAATTCACTTACAAACTCTCGAGAACACTGACGAGTATCAGCCATTTTAATGCTCTGTGCCCACAAATACAAACACTAGACTGAGCAAACAGCTGTTTCGCGCCAGATTTGCGGCGATCTCCTGTCCACACCCTTCAACTTGTCTGCGCAGATGTGGTTTGAACCCACAGATTTGAGAGGTTTCGCTCAAACCTCCAACTCCAACTTCCAGGTTTGCACACACCTCAGGTTGGTGCAAATCTTCTGTCCACATGCAACGATCTGTCTGCGCAGGTGTGATGTGCGCACACATTTGCGCAGATAGATCGTTGCGTGTGGACGGGCCCTAAGTCCGCTTCAAGGTCACCCGCCTAGCGAGCAACCAGCAGCGGCACAGCCACCAAGTTATAAGTGAATATTGTTTTTAATTAAAAAAAAATCTCACGGAATAGATAAGGATGGTTCTCGGGTAGGACAAACTTTATTGTCTGTAGTATAACATACAGTCACCATTAATCTTTATTTGACAATTTCCATTCCCCACTTTGGCCCATATAAACAGACACTCGTCTGCATTTAATTTCTTCTTTCTTCTAGTACTCAAAACAAATGGCATAGATGGAACAAGCGTACCATATGGAACTTTAGACAGCAATCCTGTTGTCTCAGCTATACTCCAAGTTTTCCATGCCAAAATGTTAGCATCTGGAAATGCTTCAAGGCCACCATAGTCACAATGATTGCCCCACACTACAGCAAGTGTGAGCCATGTACTACCTCCAAACACAGCCTGTACATAACATGTGAAGTTCAGGCGCAGTCCTCGAAACACATTTGGACCGCCAATTAATTGTTGTTTATTAAACTGTCCAGACAATTCAATATCAATAGCCTTCAATGCACGATACACAGGAACGCTGCGCCGCGAGCGGCGTCGCCATGCACGTCGCCGAGGCATTGCTGTGGCACGTTAACACACGTGCTCCCTCACACTGCAACGATCTACTCTCAGGTGTATTGTGCTACCGTCAGGAAATTGAAGAAACGACTTCAGCGTGTTCACCACAGAAGTCTGCGAACCTGAGAAGAGCCCACAGAACGTCTTTGCACTCTTGTTCCTCATCCTCCCTACACCTTACGACTTCCATCTGTCTGGACCAATGAATGACGCACTCCGCGAGAAAAAGTTCATGGACGATGAAGTTATTGATGCAGCAAGGCGTTTGTTCCGATGCCGACCAGTGGATTGGCATCATGCGGGCATACGTGCTCTGCCAGTTAGGTAGCGAAGGAAGTCGCACTGAAAGGAGATTATGTTGAAAAATAGAGTTTTGAAACCAAAAGAGTGGGGGATAATGGTGTATTGAAATCCTGAAGAAAACCAACCTGCTTTCAGGAAAAAAAGTGTGTTGCACTGATTATGAATGCCCTTCGTACAAATGCATCATTAATATCAGTGGTTTCCAACATTTCAGAGACGACTTTCCCTGACTGCAATCAGATATTAGCTAGTACGCTCCTCTCTCGTCATCATGATCAGCGCCTAATTGAAGCACATGAAAAATAATTTTCTTTGAACACTTTCATTTTTTAAATCACGAAAAATGAATTATATTTATGTTTGTAAGCGCTTTATTAAAAGAGGAACTAAAGACACAGTTGGCACCGGTTATTACTAAACACGATTTTTGTGGAGAGGTGAGCAATTATCAGTGCACTGCCAGTGCTGCCAATAACTGCTGCTCAGAAAAGCAAAGTCAGCTGTCCACACTGAGAGTAGAAGTTACGAAATAAGCTTCTTTCGCACCACTCCTCTTCATAACGAAAGTTTGTTTGACTCACATCCTTTGCCGCATTCAGAGTCAACCAAAATACACTGTGTGCACTATACTTACGCCTACTGTTTCTAAATCACTTGATTGCTGCACTCCGTACTATTGGAATGGCTGATACTGGAAGACTTCAGGCTGCCAGTGCTTTGTGTCTGACCATTACCACTAATAATAATAATAAGAAGAAGAAGAAGAAGAATTCTGTGTAGGCACTACAATAAACTAGTAGCGATAACATAGTTACTGTTGTCTTGTGCTCTCAATCAGTTCGTTTACTCTTGTGGAATAAATAATTAAGCAGTTTCTGGTCTATTACGGGAACTACCCATAGCGCGGAAAATGCATTTTCATGAGATATTAAAGCAAATGTCATGCATGTCTCTCAAATTACAATGAAATAAAAACCCTTAGCTGCTTACAGGCGTTGACATACGTCAACGGGGACATATGAAAATGTGTGCGCTGGCCGGGACTCGAACCCGGGATCTCCTGCTTACACGGCAGAGGCTCCATCCATCTTTTTTTCTAAATTTCTTTTGTCCACTTTTGTTGTGTAATTGATCAGAGGCCTTCTGCGCCCCGCTGCGAATATGTTGAGTCACGTAACCTCGAAATTGATGCGTTCTGTTCAATTGTTCAGAAATGTTCATTGGTTCAAACAGGAAACGTTCTTCTCTCTTGGCTTAACACATTCCAGCTGCGAGGCGGATCGTGGAAAGCACTCTCAAGGAAGTTCCAGAAAAATTGTCTGTATTTTGGGTGACGGACAACGACATAATGACGGTCATTGAGGTTTGTCCAAAAATCGAGTACAGAGTCTACAGTTTGTCCAAATAGGTAGTGAATGGCATGTCCGCGAATCCAATTCACAGCATTGGTATTTGTCCGAGGAAAATAGTCACGTTCCGGAAATAACAATGAAAGGGGAGTAATCCGATCCGGAATGTCCCGCGTTAGAAAATCCACAATACGACGAATCAATTGCCAAACCTCCGCCGCCGGTCCGCAAACAAACCGATGTTCGTCATTGTCTGGTACTCCACACGTGGAACATAGAGGTGATTGGGCGAGGTGGATACGATGAAGGCGAGATTGGTTGATTTGCTTACCATTGACAGTTAGGTACCAGACAGATTGAACATTCGTGTCAAGGTAACAGGCGAACACCGCGCGCCATACACGACGCCAGTCAACCTGGGGGAACTTTTGTTCAGTCGGGGTAGGTGGACGACCTAATTGGAGGACATTGTATACTGCCTTTGTCTAGAGTAAAAGCTGTCTTGGTAAGGTGACGCGTAGATAACTGAGTTTCAGAAAGAAGTATCGTATATAATGGAACTGGGCCGGAACATCCGAGATCATCACTGGGGCTGACAGTGAGACCGGCGTATATGCCGACAGGAGGAGACCAGTGAGGTTCGTTGGGCAACGTGTCCATACCGTCATATGGGAGCTGACAAACAGGGCGCGAGCTCTATCTGGCACGTGAAACAGACCTATCCCACCTCGTTCACGGGGAAGAGTAAGGGTTCCATAGTTAACTTTGAACAACAGCGCAGAGCTGACGAAAGATGCCATCGCTGCCAACATGGGACGTGCCAAACTAAGCGGGAAAGGTATAACTTGTGCTACATGGGGAACTAGGGATGCGATTATATATTGACATATCGAGCTCGTTGGAGAATATCTAGGGATCGAAGGCGACGGTCCATAAGAGTCCATCAGAGCCACCGAGGACGCAGAGGATAATGTGACTGCAGGGATTTATCTCTGGTAGGCCTCCCTCGAAAACCCACATTCTCAACGTATTGTCCCGCAGTACATTCGTAGTGCCTCCGCCCATTATACTCATTGCTCGCGGCGCATTGCCGATTCCCGTAAGAGTTCGGGCATTGTTTGTGCATCAGCACTGAAGAAGAAGATGGTCAAGTGGCTGGTGAGCCTTAACTATATATATAATAAGATGGGATCTGTTCTTTCGGACATGTCCGAAAGAACAGATACCATCTTAGTATATGTATGTCTCTCAGTTTTACTGTCGTAAGTGCATAGCCAAAAGTATGTGTGAAATGGATGAACTGTGTGAAGAAGGCGTTGTTCATACACTGTCCAGCCACGTTGCAAAGCCATATGAAATAAAATGAGCACGTCAGGTAGTAAATAGTGAAACATAATCCCCGACTTCGGTTTATTGGGAGAATTTTCAGGAAAGTGTAGCTCACCTACAGTTTGCAGTAACATTGTGCCCACCTGTCAGAAGCCTGAATAACCACCTTTTACAGCGCTGCGAGACGTGCAGTAAGAGAGTCATGAGGCTCCAGAAAGTACCGACACGGACGTGGAGCCAAGCTGACTCCAGTGTCGCGGTTAGGCTAGTTTTCTTCAGTGAGGACCCATCGTGCGAAAAGCCCAATCGAGGTGATCCCACAGATTGACAACTGGATTTTAATCAGGGAAGTTTGGTGGCCAGGGGAGTGAGATGAAGTCATCGTGCTGCATTGTACAAAGACGCACGTGCACTTCGAGCTGTGTGACACGTTCCGTTGTCCTGTTTTTAGGTGCCATCGTGCTGAAGAAAAACGTACAGCATATGGGGGTGCACATGGTCCCCAAGGATAGACGCATACCTTTGTTGCAGTGTGCGCTCCAGAATGACTAAATCAGCCAGGGAATGCCATGAAAATATTCCCCATACCTTAACACTACTTTCTCCGGCCTGGCCCCTTCCGACGATTGTTGCAGAGTGTTTGCTTTTAGATGTTTGTTCAAATGTATTCCTGAGGGACAAAACTGCTGACGTCATCGGTTCCTAGACGTACACACTACTTAAAATAACTTATGCTAAGAACAACACACACGCCCATGCCCGAGGGAGGACTCGAATCTTCTGCAGGCGAGGCCGCGCAATCCGTTACATGGCGCCTCAGACCACGCGGCCACTCCGCTCGGCTTTCAGACGTTTCACTCCGATGGAGCATAAACCTTGGTTCATTTGAAAAGGCCACTAGTTGCCACTCAGAGGACGACCACTTGCAGTACTGGCCCGCAAATTCCAGTCCCTGTCGCCGATGAACTGCTGTCAGCAACGGTGTATGAACCAGGCGCCTCCTGCGGCGGCGCATAGGCAACAACGTTCGTTGATCTGGCGTTGAGGAGACAGTTAGTGGCCACTTGGTGCATTTGGGTGGTCAGCTGGCCAACGTCCGCCCCCGGTAGCTGAGTGGTCAGCGCGACAGAATGTCAATCCTCTGGACCCGGGTTCGATTCCCGACTGGGTCGGAGATTTTCTCCGCTCAGGAACTCTGTGTTGTGTTGTCTTAATCATCATAATTTCATCTCCATCGACGCGCAAGTCGCCGAAGTGGCGTCTAATCGAAAGACTTGTACCCGGCGAACGGTCTACCCGCCGGGAGGCCCTCGTCACACGAATTTACATTTATTTAGCTGCGCTACAGTTGCATGTCCATTTGTGCGCACACATCTCCACAGCCGTCGTCCACCTGTATCATCTATGGTCCGTTGTGCACCACAGTTACAGGGCTATTACAAATGATTGAAGCGATTTCAGAAATTCACTGTAGCTCCATTCATTGACGTATGGTCACGACACACTACAGACACGTAGAAAAACTCATAAAGTTTTGTTCGGCTGAAGCCGCACTTCAGGTTTCTGCCGTCAGAGCGCTCGAGAGCGCAGTCAGACAAAATGGCGACAGGAGCCGAGAAAGCGTATGTCGTGCTTGAAATACACTCACATCAGTCAGTCATAACAGTGCAACGACACTTCAGGACCAAGTTCAACAAAGATCCACCAACTCCTAACCCCATTCTGCGATGGTATGGGCAGTTTAAAGCTTCTGGATGCCTCTGTAAGGGGAAATCAACGGGTCGGCCTGCAGTGAGCGAAGAAACGGTTGAACGCGTGCGGGCAAGTTTCACGCGTAGCCCGCGGAAAATTGGCTCATGCCACAACTGGAGACCGACAGCGCCGACTTCATCTTTCAACAGGATGGTGCTCCACCGCACTTCCATCATGATGTTCGGCATTTCTTAAACAAGAGATCGGAAAACCGATGGATCGGTCGTGGTGGAGATCATGATCAGCAATTCATGTCATGGCCTCCACGCTCTCCCGACTTAACCCCATGCGATTTCTTTCTGTGGGGTTATGTGAAAGATTCAGTGTTTAAACCTCCTCTACCAAGAAACGAGCCAGAACTGCGAGCTCGCATCAACGATGCTTTCGAACTCATTGATGGGGACATGCTGCGCCGAGTGTGGGAGGAACTTGATTATCGGCTTGATGTCTGCCGAATCACTAAAGGGGCACATATCGAACATTTATGAATGCCTAAAAAAACTTTTTGAGTTTTTGTACTTGTGTACAAAGCATTTTGAAAATATGTCAAATAATAAAGTTATTGTAGAGCTGTGAAATCGCTTCAATCATTTGTAATAACCCTGTATTTCGGGGCCGGTTTTGGAGAGCGCCATTTTGCTAGGCACGGTATACTTTAATCATGGCGGTACACGAACAGTTTATAGACTTAGTCATTTCGGAAATGCTTGAACCCCTCAAGCCAATGATAATGCCCTTTCGGTCGTCAGGTAAATCGCTCCCTTTCCACATTTCTTCTGCGTCCCCAGGACATAATTTACGTACTCTCCACTGCTAGTGCTGCCAACTGCCATCTGTAAGTGACGTTGACATCGAACATAGGCTGAAATGATAATTAAATTAAGACCCTAAGCTGTCGACAGGCGTTGATATACATCAACGGAGACAGCTGAAAACGTGTGCCCCGAGCGGGGCTCGAACCTGGGATCTCCTGCTAACATGGCAGACGCTCTATACATCTGAGCCACCGAGGGCAGAGAGGATAGAGCGACTGCAGGGATTTATCCCTTGCACGCTCCCCGTGAGACCCACATTCCCAGCTTAATGTCCACACGCTACTTTCGTAGTGTCCCTGCCCGTTACACTCATTACTCGCGGCAGACAATCTTACCGAGTCCCGTAAGAGGTGGTGGTGGTTAGTGTTTAACGTCCCGTCGACAACGAGGTCATTAGAGACGGAGCGCAAGCTCGGGTTAGGGAAGGATTGGGAAGGAAATCGGCCGTGCCCTTTCAAAGGAACCATCCCAGCATTTGCCTGAAACGATTTAAGGGAAATCACGGAAAACCTAAATCAGGATGGCTGGAGACGGGATTGAACCGTCGTCCTCCCGAATGCGAGTCCAGTGTGCTAACCACTGCGCCACCTCGCTAGTCCCGTAAGTGTTCGGGCAATGCGTGTGCATCCAGCACAGAAGGAGAAGGCCCATTAGCCTCAACTATATGAAGATGCTATCTGTTCTTTCGGACATGTGCGAAGGAACAGATACCATCTTCATATCGAACATAGG
The DNA here is from genome assembly GCF_023864275.1 of Schistocerca cancellata. NCBI lineage: Eukaryota > Metazoa > Arthropoda > Insecta > Orthoptera > Acrididae > Schistocerca > Schistocerca cancellata. The sequence continues at coordinate 48,920,771 of NC_064631.1, forward strand.
TAATGATCACATTAATGTGACTGGACCGTGTACATTCATTGCGCGAGCTGAAATCGTCACCACAGTGTGTCACACATTAATGCTAGAATTTGAAAAAAATCTAATTACTGTTAACTTATATAATGTGTATTACAGTTTTACGAAACAGTGATAATAGTACTTATCTTTTAAAAATAAATTAGTTATGTGGCCCAAGTACAGTTAAAATGGTTTGTTTTTATTCTTCAGGAAATCATATTTTATCCCTCAGAGAGTAAATGCCCCAGTTTTGGGAACAGCTGGCGTGTGCGTATTTCCCTGCAGCATGTGCTATGGCGTTGTGACATTCATCATATTGTGTTTGACGTTGTTGTAGCAGCCCACCCAAAAATCTTCGTTCCGTTCGCTGACGTCACTGGAGAGAGATTTGGGATCCGAAAAGCAACCACTCCAATTTATTCCGAGTCGCCGATCGCTCACTCAGTACAATGATCTAGTTCTTTGAATCAGTACAGGAGCGGATCACCCATCTGTAACTGCCAATCTGCGTTTTACTAAATATATCCTCTCTAGTTTGCACAGTATCAGTTACCATTGCTTTACTGTTGTCGATTTTTACTTCATGACCTATTTTTAAGACACTGCCCATTCTGTCCAGCTGATCTTCCAAGAGCTTTGCTTCCCCTGACAGGATTACAATGTCCGCAGAATGAACTTTCACTCCACAGCGGAGTGTGTACTGATTCGAAAGCTGGACAAAGCAGAGTTGTGAGGGCGTGTAGTAAATCCTGCTGCACTGAATTTCCAACTTAACTGTAAGTAACACATCGTCCTCGAGGAAAGAAGTCTTGAAATTTAGTTACGAATGGCGCACCGAAAGGGCTACCGCTCTCGCAAATCGGAAATGGATGGTTAATGATGTAAAGTGCTTGATGAGGAAGTGCTAGGCATTCAAAAAATGGGTCAAATGGCTCTGAGCACTATGGGACTCAACTGCTGAGGTCATTAGTCCCCTAGAACTTAGATCTAGTTAAACCTAACTAACCTAAGGACATCACAAATATCCATGCCCGAGGCAGGATTCGAACCTGCGACCGTAGCGGTCTTGCGGTTCCAGACTGCAGCGCCTTTAACCGCACGGCCACTTCGGCCGGCTGCTAGGCATTCAAACTAACAGTGGTGTCAATAATGGATGTGCAAAATGTGTAAATAAACACGTTAGTCAGCAAATAGTTAAAAACGCCAGTGCTTCTGTCAGCATAATGTCAGTAAAATGCACTTGTCAGCCAGCAGTCGCCGGCCAAAAGAGAGCAGCAACACGGTAGCAACCGATTCTGCGACATTTTAAGAGTTCCTAACCAACACGGTAGCAACCGATTCTGTGACATTTTAAGAGTTCCTAACCGAGACTGAATAATCTAGTTCCATATGTGTGCTTTGATACACTCCTGGAAATGGAAAAAAGAACACATTGACACCGGTGTGTCAGACCCACCATACTTGCTCCGGACACTGCGAGAGGGCTGTACAAGCAATGATCACACGCACGGCACAGCGGACACACCAGGAACCGCGGTGTTGGCCGTCGAATGGCGCTAGCTGCGCAGCATTTGTGCACCGCCGCCGTCAGTGTCAGCCAGTTTGCCGTGGCATACAGAGCTCCATCGCAGTCTTTAACACTGGTAGCATGCCGCGACAGCGTGGACGTGAACCGTATGTGCAGTTGGCGGACTTTGAGCGAGGGCGTATAGTGGGCATGCGGGAGGCCGGGTGGACGTACCGCCGAATTGCTCAACACGTGGGGCGTGAGGTCTCCACAGTACATCGATGTTGTCACCAGTGGTCGGCGGAAGGTGCACGTGCCCGTCGACCTGGGACCGGACCGCAGCGACGCACGGATGCACGCCAAGACCGTAGGATCCTACGCAGTGCCGTAGGGGACCGCACCGCCACTTCCCAGCAAATTAGGGACACTGTTGCTCCTGGGGTATCGGCGAGGACCATTCGCAACCGTTTCCATGAAGCTGGGCTACGGTCCCGCACACCGTTAGGCCGTCTTCCGCTCACGCCCCAACATCGTGCAGCCCGCCTCCAGTGGTGTCGCGACAGGCGTGAATGGAGGGACGAATGGAGACGTGTCATCTTCAGCGATGAGAGTCGCTTCTGCCTTGGTGCCACTGGTGGTCGTATGCGTGTTTGGCGCCACAATCAGGACTGCATACGACCGAGGCACACAGGGCCAACACCCGGCATCATGGTGTGGGGAGCGATCTCCTACACTGGCCGTACACCACTGGTGATCGTCGAGGGGACACTGAATAGTGCACGGTACATCCAAACCATCATCGAACCCATCGTTCTACCATTCTTAGACCGGCAAGGGAACTTGCTGTTCCAACAGGACAATGCACGTCCGCATGTATCCCGTGCCACCCAACGTGCTCTAGAAGGTGTAAGTCAACTACCCTGGCCAGCAAGATCTCCGGATCTGTCCCCCATTGAGCATGTTTGGGACTGGATGAAGCGTCGTCTCACGCGGTCTGCACGTCCAGCACGAACGCTGGTCCAACTGAGGCGCCAGGTGGAAATGGCATGGCAAGCCGTTCCACAGGACTACATCCAGCATCACTACGATCGTCTCCATGGGAGAATAGCAGCCTGCATTGCTGCGAAAGGTGGATATACACTGTACTAGTGCCGACATTGTGCATGCTCTGTTGCCTGTGTCTATGTGCCTGTGGTTCTGTCAGTGTGATCATGTGATGTATCTGACCCCAGGAATGTGTCAATAAAGTTTCCCCTTCCTGGGACAATGAATTCACGGTGTTCTTATTTCAATTTCCAGGAGTGTAGTTTAGTTTTTGAATTTCTTCGTGTGAATTTAACATTTAATAGACATAGTTCTCGTGTTTTTGTTTGTGTCGGAAAGTAAACCGATTTTATGACATATTACAAGTTACTAATCAGGAGCGAACTGTCCGCTCCCGGTAGCTTAGTGCAAGGCCGGCCGCTGTGGCCGAGCGGTTCTAGGCGCTTCAGTCCAGAACCGCGCTGTTACTACGGCCACAGGTGCCTCGGGCATGGATGTGTGAGATGTCCTTAGGTCACTTAAGTTTAAGTAGTTCTAAGTCTACGGGATTGATGACCTCAGATGTCAAGTCCCATAGTGCTCAGAGCCATTTGAACCATTTTCAGTAGTCGCTTTGGCGGTACATATACTAAAATTGGAACGATACAGAGAAGATTAGCATGGCTCCTGCGCAAGGATGACACGAAATATAAAAATAAAGAAGAAGTGGTCAGTGCAACAGAATGTCAATCCTAAGGGCCCGGGTTCCATTCCCGGATGAGTCGGAGATTTTCTCCGCTCAGGAACTGTGTGTTGGGTTGTCCTAATCGTCATAATTTCATCCCCATCGTCGGGAAAGACGACGAAGTTGCGTCAAATCGAGAGACTTGCCCCTGGCCAACAGTCTACCCGACAGGAGGCCCTAGTCATACAACATTTTTTTAGGAGCGAATTATTTAATCTTCACTGTGCTTTGGTAGTTTACTTTTTGTATATCCATGTGCTAATCTAATTTATTAGACATAATTCTGGCGTTTTCGTCGGGGTCCAGAGGAAGTGTCATAGTCCTTTGTCTGTGTAGTGTAGTTCTTTTCGGTTATGTCATGTGGTTGCCGTCTGCGGATGCGAGCCGAGTTTGTGTCCCTTTTCTCTCAGCTCCAGGCTGTCTTGACTTCGGTTACCCAGTTTGAGACAGCAGTGGATGGGCATCACTGTTGTGGACTGGCCGTGGGGATACAACGCACGTGCAGCACAACCCACGAGTCCGCCGATCAGTGTGCACTGGTGGCCAGCCCAGTTACTGCTCACACTGAGGTTGATCCCTCATCTGTGGTCGAATGGAGGTCACCTCGGGGCATGGCAGGCGGCGAAAGACTTCCCAGGGGGTCTAACGTAAACCCTCCCGAGTTGGACTGACAAACAGGTTCCAGGTGCTGTCTATGGTTGACAATGCCCCTCAACCAGACGCAGTCGCCTGTCCTGTTTCAGAGGGAACCTCTTAGCCTGCAAGACCTGGGCAGTCAACGAGTGCGAGTCTGCTGATAGTTTGGAGCTCCAATGTTAGGCGCATCATGTGGCCCCTTGGGGACATGGCAGCGAAGGAAGGGAAGAAAGCTCTGTACATGGCAGGTGGTGTCAATCCAGACGTGGAACGGATCCTTCTGGATCTCATGAAGAGCGCAGGTTGCAGGCAACTGCAAGTGGTGACTCGCGTCGGTACCCATGATGCGTGTCACTTTGGATCGGAAGAGATACTCTCTAGTTTTGAGTAGCTATTGGAAGTGGTGAAGGCTGCCAGTCTTGATTGCGAGATGAAAGCAGAGCTCACCATTTGCAGCACAGTCAACAGGATCGACTGCGGACCTCTGGTACACAGTCGAGTGGAGCGTCTGAATCAGAGGCGGTTCTGCTACCGTCTAGGGGGCAGATTCCTAGACTTGCGCCATAGGTTGGTGGGTCTTCAGGTTCCGCTAAATACATTACATGCAGGAGGGGGCTACTTTGATAATGGGGACTGCGTGGTGTTGTCTGTGTAGGTTTTAGGCTATAGGGTCTCAGGGAAACATTAAAAGGGCTTCAGTTCAAAGGATTTAGATCGAACCCAGAAAGAACGTAGATCTAGGAACCCATGATATAACAGTAGTAAATTGTCGTAGCTGCGATGGGAAAGTACCTGAGCTCCAAGTGCTAATAGGAAACACTGATGTTCAAATCCTTATAGGCACTGAAAGCTGGCTGAAGCTGATAGGTTCAACCGAAATTTTTTTGCAGGAAGTAACGGTGCTCAGAAAGGATAAACTAAACACAGTTGGCGGTAGCGTCTTTGTTGCTGTTAGAAGTCGTTTATCTTGTACCGAAATTCAAGTAGATAGTCGCCGTCAGATAGTATGGGTAGACGTCATTCTTGGAAACCGGAATAAAATAATAACTGGATCCTCTCACCAAACTACCAAATCAGATGATACAATTTCTGAAAGGTTCAAATAAAAACTTGAGTCTAATTTCAAACACATACCCGACTCGTACAATTATAGTTGGTGGTGACTTCAATTTACCTTCGATATGTTGGCGAAAATACATTTTAAAATCCGGAGGTACGCATAAAACATCATCCGGGGTTGTGCTAAACGCATTCTCTGAAAGTTACTTCGAGCAGTTTGTACATGAGCGCACTTGAGTAGTAAACGGTTGTGAAAACACACTTTACCTCACAGCAACAAATAATTCTGAGCTAATAATGAGCATCAAAACGGAGTCACGGATCAGTTTACACACTGTTGTCGTAGAGAGACCGAATGCCGTACCTCCCAGATCCTCCAAAAAGAAACGAAAAAAAAAACTATTCAAAAGAGCAGATAAAAATTTGCTCGATTCCTCCCTAAGAGACAATCTCCCCTCCTTCTAAATTAACTATGTAGATGTAGACCAGATGTGGCTTGAATTGAAGGAAATAGTATCGACAGCAATTGAAAGATTCGTACCAAATAAATTAACAAACGACAGAACTGATCCCCCTCGGTATACAAAACAGGTCAGAACACTTTTTCAGAATCAACGAGAAAAGCGTGCCAAATTTAAACGCACGCAAAAACCCCAAGAAGCTCGAAATTTAGCGCGGACTTCAACGCCAGATGCTTATAATAGTTCCCACAATGGAACCTTGTCTCGAAATCTGGGGGAAAATTCAAAGAGATTCTGGTCGTATGTGATGTACGCAAGCGGGAAGACACAATCAATGCCTTTTGTGCACGATAACAATGGAAATGCTAGCGAAGACAGTCCCGCTAAAGTAGAGTTACTTAACACGGACTTCCGAAATTCTTTCACAAAAGAATACGAGGTAAATATTCCAAAATTCGAATAAAAGGACAGCACCATCATGAATAACGTAGAAGTAGTTATCTTCGGAGTACTGAAGCAACTTGAATCACTTAATAAAAGCAAGTTTTACGGTCTAGACTGTATACCAATTACGTACCTTTCAGAATACGCTAATGCAATAGCTCCATACTTAACAATCATATACAACCGTTCGCTCGACGAAAGATCCGTACCCAAGGACTGGAAAACGTTGCACAGGTCACACCAATGTTCAAGAAAGGTAGTGGGAATAATCCACTAAATTACAGGCCCATATCATTTACTTCGATATTCAGCAGGTTCAAAAAATGTCTCTGAGGACTATGGGACTTAACTTCTGAGGTCATCAGTCCCCTAGAACTTAGAACTACTTAAACCTAAGTAACCTTAGGACTTCACACACATCCATTCCCGAGGCAGGATTCCAGACTGTAGTGCCTAGAACCGCTCGGCCACCCCGGCCGGCTATTCAGCAAGATTTTGGAACATATATTGTGTTCGAACATTATCAATTACCACGAAGAAAACGATCTTTAGACACATAGTGAATAGGGATCCTCGTTCTTGTGAAAAACAACTAGCTCTTTGCTCACACGAAGTGTTCATTTCTATCGACAAGGGACTTCAAATTGATCCCGTATTTCTAGATTTCCAGAATGTTTTTGACACTGTACCTCACAAGTGGATTGTAACCAAATTGCGTGCTTATGGAATATCATCTCAGTTATGTGACTGCATTCGTGCTTACGTGCCAGAGAGGTCACAGTTCGTAGTAATCGACGGAATGTTATCGAGTAAAACAGAAGTGATTTTTGACGTGCGCCAGTGTAGTGTTATAGGCTCTCTGCTGTCCCTTATCTATACAAACGATTTAGGAGACAATCTGAGCAGACGTCTCAAGTTGTTTGCATATGATGCTGTCGTTTATCTTGCAGTAAAGTCATCATAAGATCAAAATCGATTGCAAAACGATGCAGAGAAGACATCTGTGTGGTGTGAAAATTGGCTATTGACCCTAAATAATGAAGAGTCTGAGGTCATCCACACGAGTGCTAAAAGGAATCCGTTAAAATTCGGTTACACGATAAATGAATCAAATCTAAAGATCGTATATTGAACTAAGTACCTAAGAATTACAATTACCAACAACTTAACTTGGAACGAACACATAGAAAATGTTGTGGGAAAGGCGTAGCAAAGAGTGCATTTTATTGGCAGAATACTTAGAAGATACAAAAAAAAAAAAGTCTCCGAGCACTATGGAACTTAACTACTGAGGTCATCAGTCCCCTAGAACTTAGAACTACTTAAACGTAACTAACCTAAGGACATCACACACATCCATGCCCGAGGCAGGATTCGAACCTGCGACCGTATCGGTCGCCCGGTTCCAGACTGTAGCGCCTGGAACCGCTCGGCCACCTCGGCCGACTACAAGATACAACAGATCTACTAAAGCGACTGCGTACACTACGCTTGTCCGATCTCTTTTGGAGCTCTGCTACACGGCGTGGGATCCTTAACAGACCTGACTAACGGAGTACATCGAAAAAGTTCAGAGAAGACGAGTACGCTGTGTATTATCGAGAAAAAGGTGAGAGAATGTCAAGGACATTCTACAGAATTGGATCATTAAAACAAAAGTGTTTCTCGTTGCCGCGGGATCTTCTCACGAAATTTCAATCACCACATTTCTCCTGCGAATGCGGAAATATGTTTTTGACGCCGATCTACATATGGAGAAACGATCACCATGATAAAATAAGGGAAATCAGAGCTCGCACGGGAAGATATAGGTGCTCTTTTTTCCTCGCGCTCTTCGAGAGTGGAATAATAGAGAATTATTGTGAAGGTGGCTCGAGAACTCTATGCCTGGCACTTACGTGTGGTGTGGTTTACAGAGTATTCATGTAGATGTCTTGACTTTGGATGTGTGAGAATCTGTAATTTACCGTTCGAAGTGTCTCTAGAAAAGGCCGGAGAAGTGCTTACTTTATACGGGCAGTTTGGGGTATCTGAGAAGGAATGTGCTCAGCATATTGCTGACATGGTAAGAACAGGAGAATTGAATAGCTAAAGTAGAATTATAAACTCACATACCCTCTTATGTGATTGTATGTAGTCATCGGGCGTATTTTGTGTATGAATATGAGCCCCGCACATGCTCCATATGGAGTTAGGCGAAACATCTAATAGAAAATTATCAACGAAGACACGCTGTACAACTGTTTATTGAGAAAAGTCAACCAGCAGCGATGACATATGCAGCTGTTCTGTCAGGACGATCTGATCCCGCCATGGGTACATCAAGGCCGGGAAGTGGAAGTAAAGTGAATGAGGATGTTACAGAATCCATCTCCGGCCAGCAAGAGAACCCAAAGAAGAGCAATGAAACTGTTAATAAAGGTAAATAAATCAATAAGGAAGCTATGAGGTGCTACTGACGCCATGTGATAAAGGACACCAGAATGCGCCTATGGAAGTGGAAGAGGGTATGGTTATGGCAGCAGACATAAATGAAGGGGAAGCACAATTAAAAAACAATGAAAATAGCTATTATGAATACTCAGAAAGGAAAGGCAACGACAAATCAACGAATGATGAAGCCGCCTTCCTGGAAAAATCCGTGGAAGATGGGCACGTTGGCAAACGTGAACGTTGGACTTCTTTCCCGCTGCTAGGGCGGGGAAGAAGTCCAACGTTCACTCGGTGTGCTTGCCGGGGGGGGGGGGGGGGGGGGGCGTTGTCCGGGATGTGGAAGAGGCTCTTCCGGCGGCTATCGAGCATGCGGCGTGCAGCCAGTTGCAGATTGTAGCACATGTCGGCACCAACGATGCCTGTCGTCGGGGTTCCGAGGAACTCCTTGGGTCCTTTCGACGGCTGACTAAATCGGCGAATGCGGCCTCCATCTCTCGAGGAGTTGAAGCCAAGCTGACGATGTGCAGTTTGGAGTCGAGTGGAGAATCTAATCCAGAGGCTACGTCGACTCTGAAATGAAAATGGTTGCAGATTCTTCTACCTGCGCTACGTAGTGGCAGGTTGTAGAACGACCCTCGATAGATCAGGGGTACACTACACGCAGGAAGCAGCTACAGGGGTAGCATAGTACTTATGGCGTATACATGTTTTTTTTTTTTTTTTTTAATAGCTTCCTCCCCACGGGAAACAAACCGTTGGCCTGAAGGCCTGAAAACTTACCAGTTCATGGCACCGATGTGGGTGTGCCAACTGAAAAAATTGTTAGTTCGCCTAGACAGGTCATTCCAAAGGATTTAAATATGCTATATCTAATGTTAGTAAGTTGTGAAAGTGTCTGTCACAAGATCCCCGAGCTACTCTTCGAAATAAACAGTAGCAATGCCAATACTCTATTAGTTACCGAAAGATGGTTAAGACCAGACATAAAGAGCAGTGAAATCTTGAACTCGGATTGGACAACGTTTACGAAGGATAGGATTGATGCTATGGGAAGTTGTGCGTTCATTGCAGTTAAAAGCTGTTTAAACGCAGATGGGATCGATACTGTGTCGGACTGTGAAATAGTCTGGATAAAGCTGTAAATCAGACAAAGATTGACCATTGTATTGGGATGTTTTTATAGACCACCAGCAACAGCAACAAACGTCGCAGAACGTTTCAGGGAGTCTTGCGTACATAGGAAATAAATACCCAAATTATCCATTAGTTATAGGTGGAGACTTTAATCTGGCATCCACTGACTGCGAAAATTGCACATTTATCACAGGGGCAGAAGCAAAGACTCGCGTGAAGTTATTCTATGAGCGCTCTCAACATACAACCTTGAGGAAGTTAATCTAGAAGAAGGTATTAGCGACCATAATGTCGTTTTGGCTTCTACGTCAGTGGAAGTTGCAAGAAAACCAAAGAAACAGCGTAGAGTTTTCTTGTTTGGGAAAGCAAGTAAAAGTGTCATTAATAAATATCTTCATAGTAAGCTCCAAGCATTCACCGTGGGCACAAAGATATTCAGCATCTTTGGTCAGAATTTAAAGGTATTGCCCACCACATGCTAGAGAAGTATATGCCTAGGAAAAATATAGGGGAGGGAAAGGATCCGCCATGATACAACAAACATATTAGGAAGTTGCTGAGAAAGCAGAGAATTTTGCACAGTCGTTTTAAACGCAATCACTGCCCCGTTGACAAACAAATTATGCGTAATGAAAGCAGCCGTGAAAAGGTCAATGAGAGATTATTTAACGAAGTTGAAAGCAATATTTTATCTGCAGATTCTAAAAATAACCCCCAAAAATTTTGGTCGTACGTGAAATCTATGAACGCTACAAATAATTCAATACCTTCTTACTGACAGTACGGGTAATGTAATGGATGATGATAAACAGAAGGCTGAAATTCTAAACCTAGCTTTCAAAAACTCGCTTACGGTAGAGAACTGCAGCCCATTCCTCCTTTCAACTATCGAACAAACGCAAGGATGGCTGACATAGTGGTTAGTGTATCTGGGATTGTAGAACAGTTAAGATCCTTAGAGCGCCAGGAAGGCATCTGGCCCAGACGGTGTCCCAGTAAGATTATATGTTGACTATGGTACAAATATAGCACCATTCTTACCCATCATCTATGAGAGATCGCTGGAACAGCGGAAAGTTCCACGGGACTGAAAGAAGGCCCAGGTCATAGCAATCTATAAAAAGGGTAGAACATCGGATGCACATAATTACCGGCCAATTTCACTGACATAGATTTGTTGTATATTCATGGAACGTATTTTGTGTTCAGACTTCCTTTCTAGACTCTGAGAAGCTCATATGCAGAAACCAGCACGGTTTTAGGAAACAGCGGTAATGTGAGACACAGCTGGCCCTCTTTGTGCGTGATATAGAACAGGTTCTAGATACCTGCTTCCAGGTTGATGCCATATTTCTCGACTTTCTAAAGGCGTTCGACTCAGTTCCGCACTGTCGCTTGCTCCAAAAAGTGCGTGCTTACGGCCTATCCGATGACATATTCGGTTGGATTGAAAGTTTTTTAACAGACAGAGAGTAGTATGTCGTCCTGAATGGGGTGACTTCAGCAGAAACAGGCTTAACTTCAGGTGTGCCCCAGGGCAGCGTAATAGGTCCGTTGCTTTTTACGATTTACATAAACTATCTGGTTCATGGTATTGACAGCGGCATTAGACTGTTTGCCGAAGATGCTGTAGTCTACAGGAAAGTAGTATCACACGAAAGTTGTGAACAAATCAATGAGGATTTGCAGAAAATAAATGCACGGTGTAATGACTGGCAGTTATCTCGCAATATTAGTAAGTGTAACCTACTGCGTATAACAAGGCGAAAATCCTTATTAATGAACCAGTACAAAATAAATGCCCAGTCTTTGGAAGCGGTAACATCCGTCAAGTATCTGGGTGCACTATTCGAAATGATCTCAAAAGGAATGATCAGAATACACAAGTAGCGGGCGTGGAGAACTCTGCATTGCGGTTTATTAGTAGAATCCTGAAGCGATGCAGTTCTTTAACAAAGGAAATTGCTTACAATACGTTAGTTCGTCCAGTCTTACAATTGTTGTTCGTCTGTATGGGACCCTTACCAGTTGGGTCTGATTCAAGACATTGAGAAGGTCGAAAGAAGAGCGGCAAGATTCGTGACTGGTACATGTAGTCATCGCGGGAGCGTTACAAATCTCATTGGAAGTTTGAAGTGGACACACTTACAGATAGACGACGCGCTAAACGGAAGGGGCTTTTCTCTAAATTCCGAAATCCGATCTTCGCCGAGAATGTAGAGCATATATTGTTACCACCAACTTCCAGATCGCACAGTGATCGCCATTCAAAGATAATTGAAATTAGAGTTCGTACTGAGGCTTTCAGAGAGTTGTTTTTCCCCCTCACGCGTTCCGCATGTGGAACAGGGTGGGGGGGTGGGAGGGGGATATGACTTCGGCGCGAATTGTTCAAAAATGGTTCAAATGGCTCTGAACACTATGCGACTTAACTTCTGAGGTCATCAGTCGCCTATAACTTAGAACGAATTAAACCTAACTAACCTAAGGACATCACACACATCCATGCCCGAGGCAGGATTCGAACCTGCGACCGTAGCGGTCGCTGGGCTCCAGACTGTAGCGCCTAGAACCGCACGGCCACTCCGGCCGACGCGCGAATTGTGACCTCCGCCACACACCGCTTGGTGGCTAGCGGAGTGTATATATATATATATATATATATATATATATATATATATATATATATATATATATATATATATATATAGTACAACAGTACCATATTCAAAGCATATAAGACTAGCAGCTAAGGAGAGAAATCCAAACTCCAGTCTCGAATATCAGAGAACAGGAAAGGGAAATGAAGAACAGAGCAATCGCGGCAGTTTCCTTGTTGCCTGTCAAAGAACTTCAAGAAAATGCAGGTGAGAAAAACCTTGTATCATGGGCAGATGACTCACTGTACCCGCGGGATGAAGCCTAACTTTTACTGTGCAATAGCACCTAGTGATGATCTGTCACAGAATGATATAGTAGATGCAGAAAGCCGCTTAGCAGGAAGAAGCGCTAAACTTAATGAAGCAACACACAAAGGTTTCCAGGACCACCAAAGAGAAGAAACGTGCAAAATTCTATCAAACCCGAAAAGTAAATCATACATATACACAGTCACATAGGACCAAGAATGGGGAGAAGTATCAGTGGTAGTTCCAAAACTATAAAGAAACCTTATTCAATTTTTTATAGAATGTTAGCGTTTCACTTTCAATATATACAAGGGGCAGTGAAAGAAGAAGGATAAAAGTGTGAAAAAATAACGAAAAAGGATAAGTAATCGGTTTATCATTTCAAAAGAAATCGCCATATCTGTTAATACATTTATCCCACTGTGAGACAAGACGATCAATACATTCATGGGAATATGTTTTCGGTTGCACCCCTACATCTACATCTACATGATTATTCTGAAATACAAAATTAAGTACCTGGGAGATGGTTCATCGAACCACCTTCAAGCTGCTTCTCTACCGTTCCACTTTCGAACAGCGCGCGGGAAAACCAATACTTAAATGTTTTCGTGCGCGCTCTGATTTCTTTTAATGTATTATTATGATCCTATGTAGGTGGGCCCAACAAAATAGAAAAAAGATAAGTAATCGGTTTATCATTTCAAAAGAAATCGCCATATCTGTTAATACATTTATCCCACTGTGAGACAAGACGATCAATACATTCATGGGAATATGTTTTCGGTTGCACCCCTACATCTACATCTACATGATTATTCTGAAGTACAAAATTAAGTACCTGGGAAATGGTTCATCGAACCACCTTCAAGCTGCTTCTCTACCGTTCCACTTTCGAACAGCGCGCGGGAAAACCAATACTTAAATGTTTTCGTGCGCGCTCTGATTTCTTTTAATGTATTATTATGATCCTATGTAGGTGGGCCCAACAAAATATTTTCACACTGTGAGGGGAAGTGAGTGATTGGAGTTTCATGAGAAGCTCCTGCCCCAGCGAAAAAATCCTGTGCGTTAACGACAGCCACCACAAAATGTCTCTGAGCACTATGGGACTTAACACCTATGGTCATCGGTCCCCTAGAACTTAGAACTACTTAAACCTAACTAACCTAAGGACAGCACACAACACCCAGTCATTCTGGGCGCGGGAAGCGAGAACGCTACCGTACGACCACGAGCTGCGGACCAGCCACCACAATTACCTTATTTCGCGATAGTGAAAACAAATTTTTGGGTGTCCTCCGTCAATCATATCTGATGAGGATACCACACAGCACAGCAGTCTAGTGTAAGCAGTCACTTTAGGAGACCTGTAATATTTTCTGAGTGTTCTGCGCAATAAATTGCAGTCTTTGACTCGGTTTTCCCCACAATACTATCTGTCTTATCGTACCACCGTGAGTTATTGGTAACTTTAACCTCTAAAAATTCAGTTGAGTATACACCCTTTTGATACGTGGATAACTTTGAACATTTCATTATTTAGAGTCAATCGCCACTTCTTTCACCATACAAATGCCTTTTCTAAATTATTCTCCGATTAGTTTTGATCATCTCATGACAGCCGGTCGGAGTGGCCGAGCGGTTCTAGGCGCTACAGTCTGGAACCGCGTGACCGCTACGGTCGCAGGTTCGAATCCTGCCTCGGGCATGGATGTGTGTGATGTCCTTAGGTTAGTTAGGTTTAAGTAGTTCTAAGTTCTAGGGGACTGATGACCTCAGATGTTAAGTCCCATAGTGCTCAGAGCCATTTGAACCATTTGACTTTACGATACGGTAAATGACCGAATTATCTGCAAACGATGTAAGAAGGCTGCTCAGATTGTTTCCTAAATCTCTTACGTAGATCAGGAACAGAACAGTGCCTGTAACACTTTCTCTGGGAAAGGCAGTTATTACTTCTGTTTCACCCGATGGCTTTCTGTCAATTATAACCAACTGCGGTCATTGTGACAGGAAATTACGAATACAGTCACACAACTGAGACGATGTTCCACAGGCACGCAATTTGATTAGAGCTTAGTTGTGAGGAACGGTATCAGAAGGCTACTGACTACGTAAAAATGTGGAATCAATTTGGGGTCCCATATCGATGGACCAAGTACATCGGGAGAACCAAGAGCTGGTTGTGTTTCTCAGGAACGATATTTTCGGAATTCCTGCGTCCGAAGCAGATCGACGACCACGAATGACTAGTTTCAGGGCTCCAAAAATATGGAAATGGCCTGGGGAGAGATCAGGAGTGTACGGAGGATGTGCAATGTCCTCCCAGTGAATCTTCTGCAGCGTACTTGAAACAATCTTCGCCACATGTGGGCGGGCAGACGCAAACATTTTTCCACGACGGCACTGACCGTGTTTTCTCACAGGGGGATACATGTATTAACAGATGTGGCAAGTGTTTTTGAAGTGATAAAATTTTACTTCATTTTTTTTTTTATTCTGTGTCATTTTCATTTATCTGTCACGTATACATAAAGACATTCCCGGTTAACAACCTAAAACCACAAAAAGTGCTAACTGAAAACTACACCTGTACACAAGTTCATCAAAAGAATCTTAACTTTACATTTTCTTTCCCCTCCACTTTAGAAGGTGTTAACTGTCTCAGTAGGAGAGAAAAATATTTTAATTTCTTTGCTATGAAGGACAAAGTTGTAAGTCTAATGAGAAGAAGGGTTATAATTTCATCACGATATGTTATACTTACATTTCTTCTCTCTGAACTCCAATTTCCTTTCCATATTTCTTTTTGGTTTCATTTACTCATTGCGTAATGTACGGGTTGAATAATATGGGACGCAGTGTGAGGGGGGGGGGGGGGGCCGCATGGTTGGAGAATTGAACAACAGCCCTTCCTCATTGCCTTCTCAACAATTACGAGGGGCGTTTGAAAAGTCCGTGCAAAAATAGAAACTGCTTACTCGTTTTGGGTAAACCTTTTTTATTTTTCGACATAGTCTCCTTTTAGACTTATACATTTCGTCGAACGCTGTTCTAATTTGTGGATCACTTCCGAATAACACGATTTGTACAAGTCTGCAAAATAGCTATTAGTTGCTGCAATCACCTCCTCGTTTGAATAAAATACTTGTCCCAACAGCCATTTCTTCAAATCAGGGAACAAATAGTAGTCCTAGGGAGCCGAGTCTGGAGATTAGGAGGGATGTGAAACGAGTTGGAATCCTATTTCCATCAATTTTGCGACCACAGCTGCTGAGGTGTGTGCTGGTGCACTATCGTGATGGAAAGGGACTTTTTTGTGGTCCAATCGCCGGCGTTTTTCTTGCATCTCGGTTTTAAAATAACCATGAATAATATGCACCTGTAATACACTCCTGGAAATTGAAATAAGAACACCGTGAATTCATTGTCCCAGGAAGGGGAAACTTTATTGACACATTCCTGGGGTCAGATACATCACATGATCACACTGACAGAACCACAGGCACATAGACACAGGCAACAGAGCATGCACAATGTCGGCACTAGTACAGTGTATATCCACCTTTCGCAGCAATGCAGGCTGCTATTCTCCCATGGAGACGATCGTACAGATTCTGGATGTAGTCCTGTGGAACGGCTTGCCATGCCATTTCCACCTGGCGCCTCAGTTGGACCAGCGTTGCTGGTGCTGGACGTGCAGACCGCGTGAGACGACGCTTCATCCAGTCCCAAACATGCTCAATGGGGGACAGATCCGGAGATCTTGCTGGCCAGGGTAGTTGACTTACACCTTCTAGAGCACGTTGGGTGGCACGGGATACATGCGGACGTGCATTGTCCTGTTGGAACAACAAGTTCCCTTGCCGGTCTAGGAATGGTAGAACGATGGGTTCGATGGCGGTTTGGATGTACCGTGCACTATTCAGTGTCCCCTCGACGATCACTAGTGGTGTACGGCCAGTGTAGGAGATCGCTCCCCACACCATGATGCCGGGTGTTGGCCCTGTGTGCCTCGGTCGTATGCAGTTCTGATTGTGACGCTCACCTGCACGGCGCCAAACACGCATACGACCATCATTGGCACCAAGGCAGAAGCGACTCTCATCGCTGAAGACGACACGTCTCCATTCGTCCCTCCATTCACGCCTGTCGCGACACCACTGGAGGCGGGCTGCACGATGTTGGGGCGTGAGCGGAAGACGGCCTAACGGTGTGCGGGACCGTAGCCCAGCTTCATGGAGACGGTTGCGAATGGTCCTCGCCGATACCCCAGGAGCAACAGTGTCCCTAATTTGCTGGGAAGTGGCGGTGCGGTCCCCTACGGCACTGCGTAGGATCCTACGGTCTTGGCGTGCATCCGTGCGTCGCTGCGGTCCGGTCCCAGGTCGACGGGCACGTGCACCTTCCGCCGACCACTGGCGACAACATCGATGTACTGTGGAGACCTCACGCCCCACGTGTTGAGCAATTCGGCGGTACGTCCACCCGGCCTCCCGCATGCCCACTATACGCCCTCGCTCGAAGTCCGTCAACTGCACATACGGTTCACGTCCACGCTGTCGCGGCATGCTACCAGTGTTAAAGACTGCGATGGAGCTCCGTATGCCACGGCAAACTGGCTGACACTGACGGCGGCGGTGCACAAATGCTGCGCAGCTAGCGCCATTCGACGGCCAACACCGCGGTTCCTGGTGTGTCCGGTGTGCCGTGCGTGTGATCATTGCTTGTACAGCCCTCTCGCAGTGTCCGGAGCAAGTATGGTGGGTCTGACACACCGGTGTCAATGTGTTCTTTTTTCCATTTCCAGGAGTGTAGTTTTACGCTTTTCCAGATAGTCGATGATGATTATCCCTTGGGAATCCCAAAAGACAGTCGCCATAACCTTTCCGGCCGAAGGAATGGTCTTCGCCTTTTTTGGTGCAGATTCTCCTTTGGTAACCCATTGTTTAGATTGTTCTTTGGTCTCAGGAGTATAGTAATACGTCCATGTATCATCCACAGTGACGAAACTACGCTTAAAGTCCTGTGGATTCTTCCTGCACAGCTGCAAACCATCCTTGCAACACTTCACACGATTCCGTTTTTGGTCAAGCGTGAGCAGCCGCGGAACCCATCTTGCAGGTAGCTTTCTCATGTCCAAATGTTTATGCAAAATGTTATGTACCCGTTCATTCGAGATGCCCAGAGCACTAGCAATCTCACGCACATTAACTCTCCTGTCATCCATCACCATATCACGGATTTTATCAATGATTTCAGGAGTCGTAATCTCCACAGGGCGTGCAGAACGTTCAGTATCACCTGCGCCCATATAGCCACACCGAAAATTTTGAAACCATTTATAAACTGTTCCAATCGAAGGTGCAGAGTCACTGTACTGTTTTTCAAGCTTCTATTTAGTCTCCTGAGGCGTTCTGCCTTTCATAAAGTAATGTTTAATCACTACACGAAATTCTTTTTCGCCCGTTTTTTGGCAGTCACCCGACTTCCTTGATTCACACGAATGCCAAACACAAAGAAAAAGACCAATATGGCTGAAACTTGGTGTGCGCTCTTTCCAAAGACGCTACTAACTAAACATGACCTAGATACGCGCCGATGGTGCCATCTCTCGGACTTTGCAAGGACTTTTCAAACCCCCCTCGTACTTCTTTTTCGTGCCCTTCGACCCTTATCGTCCTTTTTGTAGCGCCAGTGTTCCAACACAACAGGGAGAATACTAACTGTTCGTCGCCTTCCCAGCCTCAGTTGCTTTCTCTTCCGTAGAAACCCTTTCCCAGTGGGAGTGTCTCGCCAGCGGCAGGAGGTTGACGTCTTGATATCACACGGCATCGTCGCATTTACGATGGTTATCTAAGCTCGATCGGACATAATTTCTCCGCCGCGTGCCCCGTGCCTGTCCGATCCGGAATTTACGCACGAAGCAGTAATTTCTGACGGCGTGTCAGAACGGGTTGCTTAAATATTTATGAATCCACAAGAATAATGCTAGAGGACATCGCGAACTGAGCAGCTAGACAATGGCGAGTTATGGGGCGCGCGGCCCATTTAGGGGCGCCCTCGGTCGCCCTTTCCTACCCTTTGCTGCCCTTCCGGCAGGGAGTCTGGCGCTGGCAGTAGGGTTTTGATTTAGTGGCCGCTGCCCTAATCTGCGCATCTCCCGCCGCAGCGGCCGGTGACGTCTTGCTAAGAGCCGCCCCACTTCATCCCCAGCGACGGTTTGTCGCCAAGGGACGCGCCACCTCGCGCCCAACTGCCACTCTTACAACAGCAGTGCCACAAGGCGTTCGATACAGTTCCCCACAGTCGTTTAATGAACAAAGTAACAGCATATGGACTCTCAGACCAATTGTGTGATTGGATTGAAGAGTTCCTAGATAACAGAACGAAGCATGTCATCCTCAATGGAGAGAAGTCCTCCGAAGTAAGAGTGATTTCAGGAGTGCCGCAGGGGAGTGTCGTAGGATCGTTGCTATTCACAATATATATAAATGACCATGCGTGTAACATCGTAAGTTCACTGAGGCTTTTTGCGGATGATGCTGTGGTATAAAGAGAGGTTGTAACAATGGAAAATTGTACTGAAATGCAGTATGATCAGGAACGAATTGACGCATGGTACAAGGAATGGCAATTGAATCTCAATGCAGGCAAGTTGTAAGTAGGCTGTTTATGTTTTCTTTATGTAAGTAGGCTGTTTAGGTTCTTATGTTGGTAACGCCGCCGCCACGTAGCGCTCTCTGTATGAAAATCACTGGCTGTGCTGTGTGCAGCCTGTGGCTAGTTTGCATTGTTGTCTGCCATTGTAGTGTTGGGCAGCGGCAGCTGGATGTGAACAGCGCGTAGCGTTGGGCAGTTGGAGGTGAGACGCCAGCAGTGGTGGATGTGGGCAGAGAGATGGCGGAGTTTTGTAATTTGTCATGAACTGCTATATATATTAGGATTATTAAGGTAAATACATTGTTTGTTCTCTATTAATATCTTGCATTTGCTAACTATCCCTAAATAATATTGTATGTCAGTTTAAGCACAGTCTCGTATACAATTGTTCTAAGGGGACGTTTCAAAGTCTAATGTGCTGCGAATACATAGAAAGAAATATCCTTTACCATTTAGCTACAATAAACCAGCTCAGCAAATGGAAGCAGATAATTCTATAAATTATCTGGGAGTAGGCATTAGGAGTGATTTAAAATGGAATGATCATATAAAGTTGATCGTCGGTAAAGCAGATGCCAGACTGAGATTCAATGGAAGAATCCTAAGGAAATGCAATCCGAAAACAAAGGAAGTAGGTTACAGTACGCTTGTTCGCCCACTGCTTGAATACTGCTCAGCAGTGTGGGATCCGTACCAGATAGGGTTGATACAAGACATAGAGAAGATCCAACGGAGAGCAGCGCGCTTCGTTACAGGATCATTTAGTAATCGCGAAAGCGTTACGGAGATGATAGATAAACTCCAGTGGAAGACTCTGCAGGAGAGACGCTCAGTAGCCCGGTACGGGCTTTTGTTGAAGTTTCGAGAGCATACCTTCACCGAGGAGTCAAGCAGTATATTGCTCCCTCCTACGTATATCTCGCGAAGAGACCATGGAGATTAGAGCCCACACAGAGGCATATCGACAATCTTTCTTTCCACGAACAATACGAGACTGGAATAGGAGAGAGAACCGATACAGGTACTCAAGGTACCCTCCACCACACACCGTCAGGTGGCTTGCGGAGTATGGATGCAGATGGATGTAGATGTAAATTCCTCCCAAAAAACCTGCTTTTTCACAGATAATGATGTCTAGAGGACACACCATTACTACAAAGAGCATCCCGTTGGGTCACTGCTGTTATCTTTCATAGGGTGTAGAAAATTTTCCGCTGCCAGTCACAATAAAAGGTTATTTATTTGTCACACGACCGGTTTCGGGCTTGTGCCCATCCTCAGATGCTTATACATTCATGCACATGTTTATATTGCTGGAGATCAAAAATGGTTCAAATGGCTCTGAGCACTATGGGATTTAACTGCTGTGGTCATCAGTCCCCTAGAACTTAGAACTACTTAAACCTATCTAACCTAAGGACATCACACACATCCATGCCCGAGGCAGGATTCGAACCTGCTACCGTAGTGGTCGCGCGGTTCCAGACTGTAGCGCCACCCTGGCCGGCTGCTGGAGATCAGTGTATAAATACAAAAAAAAAAAAAAAAAAAAATTGCTGGTGACTATACAGATACAAGTGAGCCAATTGTAAGTGGCAAGGCAGCATATGCCGAAAATATATCTTCACTTACATCAAGATGAAGCATCATTATTATAATTACGCCGTGGTGACAGTTTCTCACTTAGACGCACACTTGATATCATTTTCGCGTCCATATTTCAGTTTGGCAGCGGAAATTTTTCTACACTCTATAAAGGAACAGTCACGGAGTTCAACAGCATCCACTATGGATAAAATTCATTTAATCTTATCTTTCATCTTCAATCATCTCTGTACTGCGAAGAACATCCAACAGAGATTGCCATCCTCAACCATGTGATACCAGTGTGTTCGAGTTACGAAAGATAACAGCATAAGCTTCTCGCGAACTTGATAACAGCAGTAATTCCCAAAAGTACGTCTGTGACAGACCTGTTATGGTATCTTTTCAAGACTGACTCAGCCAGTGCGTCTGCAACAATCCGACGCCTTGGGTTCACTGCCATCGATCATCCTCCATACAGCCCCCTGTTAGTGCCATTAGATTTTCATCTGTTTCCAGAACTTAGATAACTCCGTCGTGGAATTCACCTTTATAGTGACGAAGGGGTAAAAGCAGATGCGAGGTTGTGGCTCCGACAACAAAGTTAAACACATACACAGTGGCGGGTCTCTCTTTGGGAGAAATACACTCCTGGAAATTGAAATAAGAACACCGTGAATTCATTGTCCCAGGAAGGGGAAACTTTATTGACACATTCCTGGGGTCAGATACATCACATGATCACACTGACAGAACCACAGGCACATAGACACAGGTAACAGAGCATGCACAATGTCGGCACTAGTACAGTGTATATCCACCTTTCGCAGCAATGCAGGCTGCTATTCTCCCACGGAGACGATCGTAGAGATGCTGGATGTAGTCCTGTGGAACGGCTTGCCATGCCATTTCCACCTGGCGCCTCAGTTGGACCAGCGTTCGTGCTGGACGTGCAGACCGCGTGAGACGACGCTTCATCCAGTCCCAAACATGCTCAATGGGGGACAGATCCGGAGATCTTGCTGGCCAGGGTAGTTGACTTACACCTTCTAGAGCACGTTGGGTGGCACGGGATACATGCGGACGTGCATTGTCCTGTTGGAACAGCAAGTTCCCTTGCCGGTCTAGGAATGGTAGAACGATGGGTTCGATGACGGTTTGGATGTACTGTGCACCATTCAGTGTCCCCTCGACGATGACCAGTGGTGTACGGCCAGTGTAGGAGATCGCTCCCCACACCAATAAGCCGGGTGTTGGCCCTGTGTGCCTCGGTCGTATGCAGTCCTGATTGTGGCGCTCACCTGCACGGCGCCAAACACGCATACGACCATCATTGGCACCAAGGCAGAAGCGACTCTCATCGCTGAAGACGACACGTCTCCATTCGTCCCTCCATTCATGCCTGTCGCGACACCACTGGAGGCGGGCTGCACGATGTTGGGGCGTGAGCGGAAGACGGTCTAACGGTGTGCGGGACCGTAGCCCAGCTTCATGGAGACGGTTGCGAATGGTCCTCGCCGATACCCCAGGAGCAACAGTGTCCCTAATTTGCTGGGAAGTGGCGGTGCGGTCCCCTACGGCACTGCGTAGGATCCTACGGTCTTGGCGTGCTTCCGTGCGTCGCTGCGGTCCGGTCCCAGGTCGACGGGCACGTGCACCTTCCGCCGACCACTGGCGACAACATCGATGTAGTGTGGAGACCTCACGCCCCACGTGTTGAGCAATTCGGCGGTACCTCCACCCGGCCTCCCGCATGCCCACTATACGCCCTCGCTCAAAGTCCGTCAACTGCACATACGGTTCACGTCCACGCTGTCGCGACATGCTACCAGTGTTAAAGACTGCGATGGAGCTCCGTATGCCACGGCAAACTGGCTGACACTGACGGCGGCGGTGCACAAATGCTGCGCAGCTAGCGCCATTCGACGGCCAACACCGCGGTTCCTGGTGTGTCCGCTGTGCCGTGCGTGTGATCATTGCTTGTACAGCCCTCTCGCAGAGTCCGGAGCAAGTATGGTGGGTCTGACACACCGGTGTCACTGTGTTCTTTTTTCCATTTCCAGGAGTGTATATTGAGGACTGTCTATAGCTCGTGTGAATATTTATTCCTCATTGCTTTTGTAATATCCTCTTCCATTTCAATATTACAAGTTTTATAGTGAAGCTTAAATTCTACCAGTGTAATTTAAAATACCTATGTTGGATATAGGTTAGTGTATAACAGTTCTGATAATATTCACTTCCCTGGCTAAATCACTAAAGCTGAAGGCAATTAGTAAATAAAATTAAAGAAAAGACTGCACACTTAGGCGCGACGTATTCGCAGCAAACACGGAAAACACTGTCCCGCACAGGACAGCCTCACCAAGGACTGTGGTTCAGCGATTTTCTTTCATGTTCGGCATTCACTTTACGATGCAAGCAAATTGCTTTCATTTGCGAAGTTACTCCGATTTTACCGTTGGTTTCCAACACGTCGTCCTTCTTCAAGTCTGTACTCTCATAAAAGATGAGGTTTCTTCTTCTCTGGTCCATTCCGTCAATATGACCTTTCCATTTATTCCCAATTTCTTCCATTTTTGTTTCAATTTTAATAAAATTCGCTTCGTCACTTACCGTATCTAAAGCACAGCGCTCTCTACCTTCCTTTTTTTTCATTCTTGTGATTGGTTTGAAGTGGAGAAATTCCTCTCCTATGCCAACTTATTTATCTCAGAGTACTACTCGAATAGAACGTCATCAATTATTTGTTGGGTGTATTCCAATCTCTGTCTTCCGCTGTAATTTTCACCCTCTAGAGCTCCCACTACAACTGTGGAATTTATTTCCTGATGTCTTCACATGCTGTACGTCCTATCATCCTGTTCCTTCTTCTTGTTAGCGTTATCCATAAGCTCCTTTCCTCAATGATTCTACTCCCTCATCCCTTAACTTACCAGCACACCTAATTCGCAGCATCAATCTCTTCTTTCCCGGTTTTCAATAGTCCATGATTCAGCTACAATTTGCAGAGAAGACATGAGTAAAGTTATTAAAAATGAGTCCATGATTCACTACCGTGTGATCTTGTGCTCCAAAAGCATAAGGGGCTTTCAAGTGAAAACGAAAAACATGGATAAAAAGTAAATGAACTGTTTATTATTTCAAATGTAATCTCTATAACTATTAATAAATTTATCGTTTTGTACGACAATATGGAGAACGCCTTCATGGAAAAATGTTTGCCGTTGCTTGCGAAACCATGATTGTACCCAGGAATGCACCTTTTCGTCCGAAACAAATAGACGACGGCGAATGTGGGCGGCCCACATACTTCCAAGGTTGTTTCGACTACGCGGCAGACGATTTGCTGGAAACTCTTTACATAGCCTTCATACATGATATCTCCCCATGCTGTTAACGTGTTTTTGGAGCTTTGAAGAAAGGCATTCTTGGCCCTCTGTTTGCTTCGAACGAAGGGGTGTACGCCTTGCTACTACAATGGTTCCGCAGGCAACGGCAAACATTTTTCTATGAAAGCATTGACCGTCTTGTCTCACAGTGAAATATATTAACAGTTAGAACGATCACATTTGAAATAATAACTGTTTTCTTACTTTTTTTCCATCTGCTTCTTTTTCATTCGACTGCCGCTTATAAATTGTCAGAAATTTCTTCCTCAATGTAAGGCCTATATGTGATACTCGCAGACTTCTTTTGGCTAGGAATACCCTCTTTGCCTATGCTAGTCTGTTTTAACGTCCTCTTTCCTGCGGTCGTCATGTGTCATTTTGGTTCCAAAGAAGAACAACTTCGTCTGCTTCGTGGTCTCCAATTTTGATGTTACGTTGGTCGGTAATCTCATTTCTGCTGCTTCTCGTTACTTTCGTTTCTTTTGGTTTACTCTTAATCCCTATTTTGTATTCATTACAATATTCGTTTCATTTAATAGGAACTGTAATTCTTCATTGTAGAATGAAGGCTTCCACGACCGGTTGACATGGCTGTTGATATACTTTCCGGGATGTGAGGTCGTGGTCCAAGAACTTTCCTGCTCCTTACGTTTCGTCCAGGACTGCGCTGGACTTCCTCAGAGGCGCTGCTCCGCTGAGTCTTACCGACTGACTGGTCGGGTGTCTGAGAGCGGAACATGCTCTTCAACCAGGCAACCACCAAGTGAAGTTTTCGGATACCGAAGTTTTATCTACAACGTTAAATTACTATCCACGGCTTTACAGAGAAGCTATCGAAATTTATAAACATAACGATAATTTTAATAGGAAAGAGGAGGCTATGAAACTTAGCGATATATGGACAGTGGCTCTACAAAATTGCTAACAATTTTTATCTTTGACAAGGTGGTAATCGATAGTCAACCTTATCTTTGCTATGGATTATCACTGCTCATCACGTGTCACCTAAACCACGCCCCCCTTTCTCACAATATATAAGTCGCTCTCAGACACCCGACCAGTCAGTCGGCAAGACTCAGCGGAGCAGCGCCTCTGAGGAAGTCCAGCGCAGTCCTGGACGAAACGTAAGGAGCAGAAAAGTTCTTGGACCACGACCTCACATCCCGGAAATTTCAATGAGGATAGCACTTGTCGGCAAATCTTTTAATTTATATGCTGTCACCCAGAATTTTAATCCCTCTATTAATATTTAATTTCAATCATTGATCTTCGATGAACAAATTGAACAGAAGGGGCGAAAGACTGCATTCCTATGTTACTCCATTTTTAATCCGAGCATCGTGTTCCATTCTAATGTCCCCTATTGGTCCTCGCACATATTGTTGTATTTTACCCGTCTCTCCCTGTAGCTTACTCCTATTTTCCTCAGTATTTCGAGCATCTTGCACCATTTTATATTGTCCAATGCTTTTTTTGTCGAAAAATACTACAATTTTATCCTTAGTTTTTCCTAAGTCTTGCTTCCATATTCAGGCCAACGACAGAACTGTCTCTGGTACCTTTTCCTTTCCTAAAACCAAAATGGTCGTCACCTAGCAGTTCCTCAATTTTCTTCCCTCAGGAATCATGTTTTGGCACTTTCGATGTTTTTCAGTTACCGACGGCCCCACATTCACGTTACAACCGTTATAGATAGCTAACACCTTGATTGACTTACAGCAGCGCGTCTTATTCACTAATGTACCTTCTGAAGTTCATAAGCACCTTGCCTGTTTTTGTACTTTCGCATCTCCTTTTCCTGAACAATTAGCAGCTTGTTTGCAGTAGCCGCCCTCCAGCATAGTCTGTCCGTGGGTTATTTAATCGATTCTGAGAAGTTTTCGTAGGATCAGTTCTTTATCAGGTGGTTCTGTACTATTCTATCCGTCCAGTGCCTCTTGGTCTCTTGTAAAACTGTCTTAAGGATATATTCATTTCTTGAAAAGATGCTTTTTCCTGCAGGATAACACTCACGCGAAGGTGAAACCCCTAGTTACGTTGACTGTCTTACAAAGCTTCTTTTAAACTTGTGATTCTTCCTTTCTTTCTTTTCAGTAGTTTCGATAGTGTGTGGTGTGTCGCAGTTACTTACTTCAATTTGGATAGTTATCACAGGTTTCCTCTGTATCGCAGGTTTCCTCTATATCAGACATCCCTAATACACTGACGGGGAAGCAAACCCTTTCACCATGAGCACCTTGACCGAACGCTTCCAAACTGATATACGCATATGCCTGTGCAGTGCCTTGAACAAAATTTCATCTACACGCGATGTAACTTGTATTTGATTTCCTATGCAGGAAGAAAGCCATGGTAAAGAATTTTGTGCGTGTCTAACATTAGTGGAACTTTGCCCAGAACGCATACACGTGCAGTTTATCGCCATCTTTCGAGTTTTGAGGAAAGTCGAATCACTGGAATGAAGGATCTGGGAGCATCTTGCTGACAGACCTCACAGACAATGAACGTAATGACTGCACAAAGGTAGTGATGAGATGGACTCAGAACAATAGTGTGGGAAGAATAGGAGGCACAGGCTTTTCCAGAAGCACTTCACCACAAGAAGATTACAGGATTGTTCGACTGTCTCTGACAAATAGATGGGGGACTACAGATGAAATCCGGGCAGAGGTTACAGAGAGAGTGGCACCAAGAACCAATGGAAACGGACCACTGGAAGCTGGGCTGAGATGGCGAGTTTGCCTGCGTCCTTTACCGCCGAGACGATACCACAGGCCACGAAGAACTGCGTGGCCTGAAGACAGAGTAAGCTGGGATATTCACTAGTATTCTGTGGACTTTAGGGACGGGTCTCGCTTTTGTTTGTGGCGGTCAGATCGTCGCATACGTGTCCGAAGACGACCCGATGAAAGGAGACAGGTAACAGCGGTTCTTGAGACCCATACCTCTCCAGTTCATGGAATCGTGGTGTGGAGAGCTATTGAATATGACGACAGGATTGATATGGTGATTGTTGAAGGTTTGCTAAATGCCCGTCAGTATGTAGAAAAAATGGTAAACCTTCTCATCATTCCCTAGAAAGTTGTGGATTTGATCTTAAAGCTGTGGTATCATGAAGCACCATAAAAACAAGTTATAGGCCAAGGGGAAATCTAAACCACTCTCTCTGGTTAATAAACAACTCTATAGTCATACAAGACGAACGAGTGCAATGCTCTTCAATTATGTGGTTGTTTAAATTAACTGAGTGTTGAGTTTGGCCCCTGTGCATAACGAAAACGTCATGACAGTGAGACGTACTGCTTAGCAGTGCAACAGGTTAAATTTATTACGGAAAAGTTGTGGGATAGCAGGAGAACTTGAATTACAAGTCAAGACTGTGAGTAACAGATATTTATTTGCTCAGGTTGATTGCTATAGTTCACATAGAATTAGCAGAGAGCAAAGTTCTGTAGAAGCTCAGGTGAAATTTCAAAATGGCACTAACACTATGGCGAGGTAATAAATTTTATGGAAGATTGTACAGTGAAAACACAACAAGGTCTCCTCATCTGGACTGCTGGCGTCCTTCCACTTCCTGTGCACAAAACGGACATTAACAGTCACGCGGTTGGTACCCCTTTGCAGCACTGCCTTTGAATTGGTCAGCCTCTTCGGGTCAAGCATGGCAGTGAGGATGATCCGTTCTTTTGGGTACACGAAAATTTTGGAGCAAGAGCAACCGAGATTCTCACATTTGTTGGGTGGCACCATGGTGGCCAATCCTTGACATACAGAACACGCAAAAATGTTGTGCTCAGTTACTCTCTAGGAACAGCCGTTGGGGCACAGGTGCCCTCTGCCATGAGCAAGGGCAAGCGGCGACTCTGCTAACAAAAGCACAGAACACGCTTGAGCCCATCTTCCGTGAAAACTGCCCAACTTCCTGGGGATGCCTGTTCCTCGTAAGGAGACTCACTGAGCACCTCTTGCTGACAAGTAGGAACTGAGACCACACTGGGAGCACACCTTCCTAGAAACAAAATGGGAAGATTTTCTCTCAGCACACGTCTCCAGTACTCTCAATAAAATAACCGAGAAATGGCATCGTAAAATGAAATAATATCGCCTACTGATACTGATAGTCACGTCGCATTACCCCTTCATCCGTCTGTCAGAAAGAACAAAAAATTCCCGTATTGCAAGGCTCGTTCGTCACCTGTTCCAGTTATCAGGGAAAGTAACTTACTTCAGCAACCACTGGAAGTAGAAAACGACTCCCAAAAGGCAAGACGTCATATTGCCTGTGT
Source organism: Schistocerca cancellata (assembly GCF_023864275.1). NCBI lineage: Eukaryota > Metazoa > Arthropoda > Insecta > Orthoptera > Acrididae > Schistocerca > Schistocerca cancellata. The sequence goes on from NC_064631.1 coordinate 48,949,071, forward strand.
CATTTATAATAACATTATCATAATTATGAGAATGAATGTGGTACCTCAAGCTTGTACGTAGATAAAATGCGTTAGCAAAATTAAAACACAATACCAGGAACCTCCGTTCCATATGAGGTAAATGTAATATTCGTAAAGCTATATTTTAACCTGGATTCACAGAGCAGGCTCAACAGTAAGAGCACAGTCTTCATCGACTTAATTAATCAAAAATGTTTTTTGCTACATAGTGTAAAATCCATGAGTAACATACATATTATACGACCAGTGTCCACAAATCTCGAACTTAAGATACATGAATCACGACATCCCGAGTAAATATTTTCTTCAGAAAACAAATGGTATTGAACTTTGGCACACTTTTCTTTAAAAGAATGATTAGAAACCATTAAATAATATGTTCACATGTTGCAAAGTCTAAATTACAGCTAAAATGCTTGTTTGTATAAAATGACATGAGAAACCCTTATATTTAAGCAATTTGTGTCAGAACGAAATATTGTTAGCTCGCCGGCTCATAAGAATCTGTAAATTAATGTCCTCAAATGTAATATCTAACGTCTTTTACACTAGAAAAAGGGCCTACGATACTGCTTGAAAGAATTAGAGGAACAGGACTTTGGGAGTCTGCCATACTCCATTAAGCAATACATAAGGAAGGGGGTTGTTACCAATTTATACCTTAATCTTTCAAAAATTAAGTACGCAACAAAGCATCATTACTTCCTCCATTATTTACATAAAAATAACTGAAATGGCTGACAGGTGTCGGAAACAGAGTGCAAACAGTCATTCATTCCTTCATACTGGGTACTTTTCACTAGGCTTTGAGAGCTTCAATAACGTGTCACCCCCAATACAGCTTTGAGGAAGTCACCCTGCAGTATCCGTTCATGTGCTTGGATGACAGCCCATGAGAGTTCTTGGAGAGTCGATGGTGGAACGGGACGCCCACGAAAACGACTGTCAAGCACACCCCACTCACCACAGGTCTCCACACACGAACAAGGCCACCACCTTGCGTCCGAGGATATTTGGACTCGTCTGTGAATAACACGTTTCGCCAGTGATGAAGTTGCCAGTTGACGTGGGGGCGGCACAACTTAAGGCGAGCTTCTAGATGTTGTACTTAAACACGACATCTGGATTGTAAGGTCCTTTCTGGTAACTCGTTCAGCAAAATTCGCTTAGAATTAGCGCCTCCCGTGGCCATTCTGAGATCGTCTTGCAGTGCTCTGGTGGTATCCGTTCGATGCCTCAAGGCAGAGATGACCAGATATCGGTCTTCATATTGGTCAGAAACGTAGGCGACCTCGTCCAAGTTGCCTTGTGTAATGTCCTGCCGCCTGCAACGTGTCCACAACCTGTGGATGACACATGGAGCGGCACTGACATCTGCAGCAACATGTCCGAAAATCCATCTTTCTTGGACGAAAGAGATTGCTCTTGCTAATTGCTCTTCTTGGTTGAATAAAACGTCCATAAATGACGACTGCAACCTGTGGTGCCTTACTAGAAAGCACTGGGACACTTGAAACTGGTGAAGACATGTGAATTCAAATACAGAGATATGCAGAATATGGCACTGCTGTCGGCAACGCCTGCATAAGACAACAAGTGTCTGGTGCAGTTGTTAGATCGGTTACTGCTGCTGCAATGGCAAGGTTATCAAGATTTAAGTGAGATCGAACGGGATGTTATAGGCGGCCCTCGAGCTACGGGACACATTACCTCCGAGATAGCGAAGAAGTGGGGATTTTCCCTTACGACCATTTCACGAGTGTACCACGAATTTCGGGACTCCGATAAAACATCAGATCTCCGACATCGCTGCGGCTTGAAAAAACTCCTGCAAGAATGGGACCAACGACGACTGAAGAGAATCGTTCAACATGAGAGAAGTGCAATCCTTCCGCAAACTGCTGCAGATTTCAATTTGGGCCATCGACAACCATTGAACGACACATCATCAGTATGGGATTTCGGAGCAGAAGGTCCATTCGTGTACCCTTGATGACCGCACAACACAAAGCTTTACGCCTGGCCTGGGCCCGTCAACACGGACTTTGGACTGTTGATGACTGGAACATGTTGCCTGGTGGGATGATTCTTGTTTCAAATTGTATCGAGCGGATGGACGTGTACGGGTATGGAGACAACCTCATGAATCCATGACACGTACGTAAGCATCCTGTCTGATCACCTGAATCCATTCATGTACGTTGTGCATTCCGACGGACTAGGGCAATCCCAGCAGGACAATGGACACCCAACAAGCCCGAAATTGCTACAGAGTGGCTCCAGGAACACTCTTTTGAGTATAAACACTTCTGCTGGCCACCAGACTTCCGAAACACTAACATTATTGAGCATATATGGATATCTTGCAACGTGCTGTTCAGAAGAGATATCCACCCTCTCGTACTCTTACGGAAATTATGGACAGCTCTGCAGGATTCATGGTGTCAACTCCCTCCAGCACTACTTCAGACATCAGTCGAGTCCATGCCACGTCGTATTGTGGCACTTCTGCGTGCTCACGGCGGGTCTCTACAAGATATTAGGCAGATGTACCAGTTTATTTGGCACTTCAGTGTACAGTTAGCATATTGAACGTTGATACACGTTTTCCCCTAATTGTTCTGAGCTGTGTAATTTGCTTCTGCCATTTACATGCTGCGTATCTTATTAATCTGAGTACCGAATGACACAAAATAAATGCAATAATTCCAAAATGAAATTTAGTGGAATCTCAATGGGAAAGATACTGTTGTTCTCTACTAACTACAACTTGTGGAGTAATAGCATCGAGTATCTGTTACGTCACCAAATTATAGCATCTTCTACATGTTTACACTGAAAATATGAATGGGTGAGAAAAATTATTTACATATGATGTGATTGTCAAGTTTACTGTGTCAGTACATGAAACGGTTCTCCACGAGAATTTATTATTTGTAAATGGTTATAATATGCAGATTACCAGTAACAAATCTTTCTTCTGAGACCCTACTCAGTTGTAGCATCATGTTACGAATGGCGGCGCTCCTCTTAGAGAAAGGCTGCTTTTGAGTCCTAAGTTTCGCCAACGGCTAGTGTATGTTTCAACCTATAAGCTGCTGGTCACCGCGTGGTTAACAACAACTGAATGCGAATGGTCCCTTTGTGACTTATGTGGCTGGCCACTGGCTTAGGTCGCCACAATGGAAGGGAAGCCATCTTCTCTACCTGATAGGTGAGCCTCTTTTCCCACCTGTCCACAGCCCATCTGCTACTGTAACATCCGTAAGACTCAATTAGCAAGCTTTGCAACTGTGCACAGTATTACAGTCACACATGATATTGTTACATGAAATCTTCCCCAAGAATAAACATTTAGAACGTATGTCTTGTGGAAGTGTAAAAAAGTTAGTAAAAGAACTTCAGCTTGACGTTTTATCGTTAATTTACTTCATCAGATATCAAGGCAAAACAAACCATCAGTCAGTCTTAAGTAAACCTTGTTACCCCCCCCCCCCCCCCAAAAAAAATCTTAACTTTAACAATTTTCCGTTGCTCTGTCATAAGTCTGTCTGCCTAACGATCTTTGTGAGATGTGCACTATGCATGGAAAGTTCTAAAGGCATGGTGTAATCTAAATTAGGCAACACATTCTAGCAATGCCAGTGGATGTACAAAAAATGAGGCACAGGAAAACAACCAGCCAAAATAAATAATAGTACATATAGCTCAGCGCTCTCTAGGTAAAAGCTGACATCTGACAAAACCTCTAAACAATTCAGCAACGATCCCAGTGCATGATTTGCAGCTGGCTGTAGCCCAGAAACCTCTTCATATCGTTTGAATTTCCTTCTTTGACCACACAGAACATAAAATCTACAAATCCTCCTGGTGCCACACGAATAAAGTCGCCTCTCAAGTCACAAAACAAACCGCTGCAACCTTCAAAATTTTGCTACAAGTGGACCGAACTAATGGTTTCCCCAAACAAAGACTTCCCATCTGATAGCGAAGAACTTGTTTCACACAACATACGGAGAAGACGGACGGACAAGACCGAACTAATGGTTTCCCCAAACAAAGACTTCCCATCTGATAGCGAAGAACTTGTTTCACACAACATACGGACAAGACGTCAAAAGAAAATTTTAGAGGCGCAATATATAATGTTTCGTCCCCTTACACATTGGTTTCTTGACACTCCTGAATGAAACAAAATCTCATTTCATCCAGATACGCCGACGGTTCACATTGATTATAGCTGCACTTCAGTATCGAAAACATTTGCAAAATGTACATTACATTCACGCAATATGGAATTACTATGCATTACACACATCTCTACCCCTTCAATTTCCCCCAAAAGGCACATATTATACATATGCAAGGCACATATTGTATATATGCAAACTGTAGCAACCACAAGTGTCCAAAGAAAAATTACATACAACCTTACCGAAGTTGTGGAACATAAACTAGAGACACAATACTGTACAAAGGCTTTCAGGTTCTAGATGTGTGTCCTAGTTTCTTTCTTCATCCCATTGTACAAGGAACTTGCAGGAGAGGTGGTGGTTCCATACCAGTTTGTTCTCACCTGGGTAGAAGACACACTGCTTCACGTCCTCTGCATCCCTCCTCTGTCGTTGCAGCGCCCCTTTCCTGATATTGGCAACTGCCACCACCTGCCTATGCCTAGCTGGCTGCTGTGACGGGAATGCAACAATTTCTCTGGTTCCTCACTCATTAAAATTTTGATTTCCATCATCTTGGTTGCGTCATAAGGGTAAAGATTCATCACTGACTTGAAATCCTTGACGTAATGATCCTGTGTCATGCTTTTTGCTACAGCAGATTCTACAAAGCTTTCCCAACACTCTCATGATTCTCTCCACAGGGTTTGATTTTGGATGGTACCCAGCAGTATAAATACCATTAACCTTCCTCCTCTGTAACAGTCCCTTCTATATCTTTGAAATGAACTGTTCCCAATTGTCCAAAAGCAAATGTTATACATGCCAAGATACACCTAAGATGTCTCTAACAAGCGCTTTAGAAACAGAGCTCCCAGAGATTTCTTCAGTGTGGTCAGTGTATGTATTTTGACAATAACTTATCACATAACTTCCTAGGGACAATAATAAGCGAAAAGATAACTGACTATTTGGTGGAAGATAATTTTGCCTTCTGGCACTTCACACGTACTTCCACTACTTTCTTCATCCATCAGCCCATACTGTTAAAGTATACCAATTCTTTAAGCTTTCTACCGTACTTTGCTCGGCCAAACTGTGAATAGCTCAGATAGGTGTGGCAGATCAGCTTATTTATCAACTCCTCTGGCGTTCATGACTCCCATGACTATCCATTTTGATTCTTAAAGCGGAACAACACATTGTTTTAGTAGAGAAAACTGCCTCAGTACCAGGAAACCCTTAATTCTCACCTTTTCTTTTACCTCATATAACACTGGATATCCGTCTAATGGTTCAAATGGCTCTGAGCAGTACGGGACTTAACATCTGAGGTCAACAGTCCCCTAGAACTTAGAGCTACTTAAACCTAACTACTCTAAGGACATCACACACATCCACGCCCGAGGCAGGATTCGAACCTGCGACCATAGCGGATATCCGTCTAAGACTGACAAACATGCTCCACTGGGGCCCTATTACCAGCTGTCATCCTACTCGATGCTATGGGCATTAATGGTGCCGTGACTCATGGCCGTTCAGTTTCTCTCCTTAACTTCTATGGATCTCGTTTTAGAGAAAGAAACAATTCAGTTTCTGAGACATTAACTGGTTCCGTGACCTAAGATACAGTTCATTCCTCCAGAGTTTTCATTTTCGAGATATTGAACTATTAGTTTTCTATGCAGAATGAAATTTTCACTTTGAAGCGGAGTGTGAGCTGATATGAAACTTCCTGCCAGATTGAAAGTGTGTGTCTGACCGAGACTCGAACTCGGGACCTTCCCCTTTCGCGGGCAAGCGCTCAGCCGACTGAGCTACCCAATCACGACACTCGATCTGTCCTCACAGCTTTATTCCGACGGTACCTCGTCTTCTAGCCTACAAATTTCACGGAAGCTCTCCTGCGAAAGTTGCAAGACTTTCTTCCAAGAGTGCTAGTCTTGTGAGTTTCGCAGGAGAGCTTCTGTGAAGTCTGGAAGGTAGGAGACGAGGTAATAGTGGTAGTAACGCTGTGGGGACGGGTCGTGAGTCATGCTTGGGTAGCTGAGTCGACTGAGCACTTGCACGCGAAAGGCAAAGGCCTCGAGTTTGAATCTTGGTCCAGCATAAAGTTTAATCTGCCAGAAAGTTTCAGTTTCCTCTACAATCGTCATTCTTTCAGGTAGTGAGGTATTAGTTTCCATTACAGTCTGCACTCGTTGATACAGTGGAGCGTTTGTTTCCTCAGATTTCTTCAAATTAGATTTCACCTGAGTCAGCGTGGACATGCTGCTTTCTACTGTCTTCGGAACCTTGTCCATCTTTTGATCAACAGATTTAGAACTGGAATCGAATTTTCTGTGTAACCCTAGCATCTCTTTCTTAAAGTGCTTTCTGTCTGCTTCGGCCTTCCTATCCCTATCCTGTGCTTCCCTGTGTCTTTCACTATTTTTCTGTCTGCATCGGACTGTTTTCTGATTCGACTTTTCTGTCTCTCTCCTGTGCTTTTACTCCATGTGTTTAGACTTATTTCCTATCCTCTTCAGCCGGCCGTTGTGGCCGAGCGTTTCTAGGCTCTTTAGTCTGGAACCGCGCGAACGCTACAGTCGAAAATTCGAATCCTGCCTCGGGAATGGATGTGTGTGATGTCCTTAGGTTAGTTAGGTTTAATCAGTTCGAAGTTCTAGTGCTTAGAGTCATTTGAACCATTTTTAACTTTACTCTGCAACAAAAACGAAATAATAAACCATGTAAAGGTGTCTTTGGAAGGGCAAGTATTCGAATATTCGTGAAATCAAATACTACTGCCTGGTAACATTCAGTATCATGCTGCTTAACCGTGCACCTTGTAACACACTGCATCTTCCTTGGCATGCAGATTACAAGGTGGTGGAGACGTAGGTTCCTGCGACGACACAACACAGATTTCAGCCGGTCTCAAATATGCTCTGTCAGGTTCATGTCAGCAGAAACCGCGCGACATTCCATTCGGTTCACTCTTGCCTCCTGTAAGAAGGCGTTCACGAGGTGTGTGCAGACGAACTCATCACCGAAATGTTGACTGCAATCCTGGGCCGTCGGTTGGAGGATTGTCTCCCCACACCAGCCCTCATACTAGTATCGTTGGAGATGGGAGGCGTCCGTCATCCGTACATGACACCAGCCCAAAACATGAGAGACCCACCTGTGGGACTCCATGCTCAAGTCACGGACTGGTACCTGGCCGCCTCCAATCTACTCTACGGCGATCCTCAGGGGTCAGACACTTCCCTCAGTCATCTGTAAACAGAACGCCTTGCCTCCGATCCAGAATCCATAGAGGTATCCCACCACTCTGCTGGGGTTGTACTGTTGTTCTGTACACCCTGCATCGCCACGCAAAACCACTACCTGTGGCTTCCATAAAAATATCGCGCAGTTGTCTTACTTTCTTCTCGGCCTGGCGTCAGCCGCAGGCTGCTGCCACACCTGTACAAGACAACAACTGTCTGGCGCAGTTAATAGATCGATTACTGCTGCTACAGTGGCAGGTTATCAAGATTTAAGTGAATCTGAACGTGGTGTTATAGATGGCGCACGAGTGATGGGACACAGCATCTCCTAGGTAACGATGAAGTGGGGATTTTCCCGTACCACTGTTTCACGAGTGTACCGTGAATATCAGGAATCCGGTAAAAAATCAAATCTTCGACATCGCTGCGGCCGGAGAAGGACCTTGCAAGAACGGGACCAACAACGACGGAAGATATCGTTCAACGTAACAGAAGTGCAACCCTTCCGCAAACTGCTGCGTATCTCAGTACTGGGCCATCAACAAGTGTTAGCGTGCGATCCGTTCAACAAAACATCATCGATATGGACTTTAGGAGCCGAAGGCCCACTCGTGTACCCTTGATGGCTGCACGGCACAAAGCTTTACCCCTCGCCTGGGCCTGTCAACACCGACATTGGACTGTTGATGACTGGAAACATGTTGCTGGTAGGACGAGTCTCCTCTTAAGTCCACCAACGTGTCAGACATGTCGAACACAGCTGTCGATACGACATCTTTTAACTGAGTGTGTTTTATGTGCGGGTTTGAGGGAAGATTTCAGTTTCCCACCAGACCTACCCTCTCTTTTAACTAATAATGACGCGAGTGTCGCTAGAGTTTTACGTTTTTGTGTGATGTCTGGCCTTCTTCCCAAAATATTGGGATTGAAGTCTTAATGTGCTGTCCAGTGGTTTGGTCACCCATTATTTGTAAGTGGTCACTCAGCCACCGTTAATTAATTATTTGTACCTGTTTGTACTGCTATTTTAAAACAATAATCATCATCATCATCATCATCGTCTTAAGTTGTATCGAGCGAATGGACGTGTACGTGTACGGAGACAGCCTCACGATTCTATGGACCCTGCATGTCGGCAAAGGACTTCTCAACCTGGTGGAGGGTCTGTAATTGTATGGAGCATGTGCAGTTGGAGTGATATGGGGCCCCTGATACATCTAGATACGACTCTGACGTGCGGCACATACGTAAGCATCTTGTGTGATCACCTGCTTCCATTGAAGTCCATTGTGCGTTCCGACGGACTTGCGCAATTTCAGCAGGACAATGCGACACCATACACGTCTAGAATTTCTACAGAGCGGCTCCAGGAACACTATTCTAAATTGAAACACTTCCACTTGCTACCAGTCGCCCCAGACTTGAGAACATTATTGAGCATATCCGGGATGCCTTGCAACGTTCTGTTCAGAAGAGATTGCCACCCCTTCGCACTTTTATGGATTTATGGACAGCCCTGCAGCATTCATGGTGTCAGTTCCCTGCAGCACTACTTTAGCCATTAGTCGAGTTCATGACAAGTCCTGTTGTGGCACTTCTGCGTGGTTGCGGGGACCCCATACGATATTAGGCAGGTGTACCAGTTTCTTTGGCTCTTCAGTGTATAATGCGATGCAAGTATGTTTTCAGTGTGTATACTGCAACATCTAATTCATGGTAAAAATCTGAATTAGTGTGATAATAGAATTTTATCTTGAAGTCTCTACCTCCGGAAGCACATGTCTTAAAGTTCAAGAACAAATTTCATTAATATAAAAAGATCTCATCATTGCTGAAGGAGTTTATTCCCTCTCGGCTTTCAATGTAGTTAAAACGAACGAAGTACTTTCGACAACTCAGTTCTTAATCGAACTAATGGAGAGATTGTGATAAAGATCAGCTTATGTAACATTTAATATATAGTTCGAAACTGAAATGAAAATCTCGTGTTTCACATACAAATGCCATTTAAAGAACTACGTCTCTTGACATGACCATCCACATAAAGGAATAAAGTCATAATATATTCGTATTACCTGCCTAAATGTTATGTGATGTCTGGAAGAGCAAAGGGGTAAATATCTTGAGTGCTTGGATGAGTGAATAAAATTTGGATATTGATTCCCACATGTTCTAAAAGACTTACGATCTCTAACCAAGGACCTAACGTTGCCCACATTAAACACGACTGCCAGTCATCTCACTAAAATAGATCTGATGTTACACAATTGAAAAACCATGAAATGTACAGTCATGTAAATGCAGCCCAAACAAGTATTCAGCAACTAACCATCCGTAAGCCAGAAGGACGACGCCCCTTCGTAATTACATTGTCTATACATTATCTGTATATTATCTTCACACTATCACATCATCTATACATTATTTATACTGAACAGCTTAGCACGTCCTTATGGCACCAGGCATCCTCTTGCGCCCTGACTACGCGGCCACCCTAACCGATGCGGGTCACGCCAAAGTTTGGATGACTCGCTGAGATGTAATCACAGTCTTCACTCAAAGAGAATCTGCCCTAGAAGACAAAGATGCGGCTACAGCTTATTTGAGACATAGAAGTGCCTACCGACGGTTGCGCATGAATACACATGATAAAGTATGCTTCACAGTAGACTATTTTCACCTTCTGGAGGCATGTTGACAGACTGAACAAGAATACACAAGCCATATTGTCGAGTCCGCGATTGTACAAAAGACGACCTGTAGTGAACTTCACCGAGAGTAAAAGTTTACGTCTACCTTCATTACACTGGTGGCTGAACGTAGTGAAATTCTGTGTAAAAGAGTGTGAAGAAAGAGCATTCGAAAAAAAAAAATGAAAGATTCATGTGATCTTGAAGAATTCCTGTTCATGCCTGAAACACAAGCAGAGACAGTTCATGACGATTTCCAGCCGGAAGCCAGTAGAAAAATTTATGTCTTTCCAACAGATACCGAATATACTGTTTCGACGACAAATCAGGGGAGTGGGCAGTCCCAGTCAAGAATCCATACGTTCGTCAAGGCGTTTGTGCTTTGAACTCCAGTGTGGGGTCTTGTACAAACCTATTGAAATATCCCATTGGGTACTGTGCCTCAACGATATGGATAATCGTACCGTAAATGCAACCATAACGGAGTGAATCTTTTGAGAGCCCAGAAAAATGCATGGTTCCTGAAGACGGGAAGCAGCTTTTCTGTAGTTGCAGGAGCACCAGTCTGGATGGTTGGCGGATGTGGCTTTGAAACACCGGCCAAAATGGTCTTCCTGTGCTGATACTCCGATCGCCTGAAACCAAGGGAAACATTTTTTTTTTTTTTTTGTTTTTGGTCATCAGTCTACTGACTCGTTTGATGCGGCCCGCCACGAATTCCTTTCCTGTGCTAATCTCTTCATCTCAGAGTAGCACTTGCAACCTACGTCCTCAATTATTTGCTTGACGTATTCCAATCTCTGTCTTCCTCTACAGTTTTTGCCCTCTACAGCTCCCTCTAGTACCATGGAAGTCATTCCCTCATGTCTTAGCAGATGTCCTATCATCCTGTCCCTTCTCCTTATCAGTGTTTTCCACATATTCCTTTCCTCTCCGATTCTGCGTAGAACCTCCTCATTCCTTACCTTATCAGTCCACCTAATTTTCAACATTCGTCTATAACACCACATCTCAAATGCTTCGATTCTCTTCTGTTCCGGTTTTCCCACAGTCCATGTTTCACTACCATACAATGCTGTACTCAAGACGTACATCCTCAGAAATTTCTTCCTCAAATTAAGGCCGGTAATTGATATTAGTAGACTTCTCTTGGCCAGAAATGCGTTTTTTGCCATAGCGAGTCTGCTTTTGATGTCCTCCCTGCTCCGACCGTCATTGGTTATTTTACTGCCTAGGTAGCAGAATTCCTTAACTTCATTGACTTCGTGACCATCAATCCTGATGTTAAGTTTCTCGCTGTTCTCATTTCTACTCCTTCTCATAACCTTCGTCTTTCTCCGATTTACTCTCAAACCATACTGTGTACTCATTAGACTGTTCATTCCGTTCAGCAGATCATTTAATTCTTCTTCACTTTCACTCAGGATAGCAATGTCATCAGCGAATCGTATCATTGATATCCTTTCACCTTGTATTTTAATTCCACTCCTGAACCTTTCTTTTATTTCCATCATTGCTTCTTCGATGTACAGATTGAAGAGTAGGGGCGAAAGGCTACAGCCTTGTCTTACACCCTTCTTAATACGAGCACTTCGTTCTTGATCGTCCACTCTTATTATTCCCTCTTGGTTCTTTCTGTTCCTTTTCCTGCTACTGAATTCTAGTCCACCACCACAAATTTTCGTCTCCTTTAACTATCTGAATAATTTCTGTATCTCATATTTATTCAATCTCCTCATATATTTATTCAATCTCCTCACCATCTGAGCTCTAATATTTCCAAAGGCATGCAGCTCTACTGTATGGTTGAATGATGATGCCATCCTCTTGGTTAAATTATTGTGGAGGTAAAATAGTCCCCCATTCGTGTATCTGGACGAGTGCTACTCTACGGATCAGAGAGTGGAATGTTAGAGCATTCAATCGGACAGGAACAATAGAAAATTTAAATAAAGGAAATGGATAGTCTGAAGTTAGGTATAGTGAGAGTTATTGAAGTTCGGTGGCAAGAGGAAAAGGACTTTTGGTCAGATGAATATAGGGTTATAAATACAAAATCGGATAGCGGTAATGCATGAGTAGGTATAACAATAAATAAAAAAATAGGATTGCGGACAAGCTACTATCAACAGCATAGTGAACGAATTACCGTAACCAAGATAGATATGAAGCCAACACCGACCACAGTAGTACAAGCTTTGGTGCCACCTAGCACCTCAGATGGTGAGGAGATTGAATAAATATATGATGAGATACAGAAATTATTCAGATAGTTAAAGGAGACGAAAATTTGTGTTGGTGGACTAGAATTCAGTAGGAGGAAAACGAACAGAAAGAAAAATAGTAGGTGAATACGGACTGCTGGAAGGGAAGCCGCTTAATATAATTCTGCACAGAGTATAATTTAATCATCCCTAACACTTGGTTCAAGAATCGTGAACTATGGTTTTATACGCGGAAAAGACCTGGAGACACCGGAAAGTTTGAGATTGGTTATGTAATGGTAAGACAGAGATTCCGGAACCACATTCAAAACTGTAACATATTCCAGGGGCAGATGAGGACTCTCACCACAATTTATTAGTTATGAAATGTAGAGGTGAAATAGTGAAGTCAGCAGAAGATCAAATAGATAAAAAGACAAGGCCTAGTAGAAATCCTTGGATAGCACAAGACTTATCTAATTTAAGTAATGAAAGGAGTAAATATAAAAATGTAACAAAGGGAGCAGGCGAAAGGGGATACAAACGTCTAAAAAATGAGATTGATAACAAGCGCAGCCGGGCTAACCAGGAGTGGCTACAGGACGAATGTAAGGATATCTAAGCATACTTGACTAAGGGAAAGATAGACACCGCCCCTAGGAAAAATAAAGAAGCTTGTGGGCAAATAGAAGCAATTGTATGAATATCAAGAGCTCAAATGGATAACCAGTCTTAAGCAAAAAACGGAAAGGTGAAACGTGGAGGGGGTATATAGAGCGGCTAACGAGGGAATTGAAACTGGAGACAGTATTACAGAAAGGAAAGAGAACGTAAATGAAGATGAGATGGGAGATACGATACGGCGAGGAAAGTTTTACAGAGCACCGAAAGCCCTTAATCGGAACAATGCCCCTGGAGTAGACAACATTCCGTCAGAACTACTGATATCCTTGGGAACACCAGCAATTACAAAACTAGTCCACATGGCATGCAAGACATATGAGACAGGAGAAATAAAGTTTCAGTTCAGTAAGAAAGTAACAATTTCTACTCCAAAGAAAGCAGGCGTGAATGTTACCGATCTATCTGTGTAGTACGTCGTGGCTGCAAAATACGAACATGAAATAGTTACAGAAGAACGAGAAAACTGATAGACCTCGGTGAAGATCACTACCATTTCTCCGGAATCGAAAGCATCCATGAGGCACTACTGACGCTACGACTTGTCTTAGAAGACAGGTTGAGGAAATACACTCCTGGAAATTGAAATAAGAACACCGTGAATTCATTGTCCCAGGAAGGGGAAACTTTATTGACACATTCCTGGGGTCAGATACATCACATGATCACACTGACAGAACCACAGGCACATAGACACAGGCAACAGAGCATGCACAATGTCGGCACTAGTACAGTGTATATCCACCTTTCGCAGCAATGCAGGCTGCTATTCTCCCATGGAGACGATCGTAGAGATGCTGGATGTAGTCCTGTGGAACGGCTTGCCATGCCATTTCCACCTGGCGCCTCAGTTGGACCAGCGTTCGTGCTGGACGTGCAGACCGCGTGAGACGACGCTTCATCCAGTCCCAAACATGCTCAATGGGGGACAGATCCGGAGATCTTGCTGGCCAGGGTAGTTGACTTACACCTTCTAGAGCACGTTGGGTGGCACGGGATACATGCGGACGTGCATTGTCCTGTTGGAACAGCAAGTTCCCTTGCCGGTCTAGGAATGGTAGAACGATGGGTTCGATGACGGTTTGGATGTACCGTGCACTATTCAGTGTCCCCTCGACGATCACCAGTGGTGTACGGCCAGTGTAGGAGATCGCTCCCCACACCATGATGCCGGGTGTTGGCCCTGTGTGCCTCGGTCGTATGCAGTCCTGATTGTGGCGCTCACCTGCACGGCGCCAAACACGCATACGACCATCATTGGCACCAAGGCAGAAGCGACTCTCATCGCTGAAGACGACACATCTCCATTCGTCCCTCCATTCACGCCTGTCGCGACACCACTGGAGGCGGGCTGCACGATGTTGGGGCGTGAGCGGAAGACGGCCTAACGGTGTGCGGGACCGTAGCCCAGTTTCATGGAGACGGTTGCGAATGATCCTCGCCGATACCCCAGGAGCAACAGTGTCCCAAATTTGCTGGGAAGTGGCGGTGCGGTCCCCTACGGCACTGCGTAGGATCCTACGGTCTTGGCGTGCATCCGTGCGTCGCTGCGGTCCGGTCCCAGGTCGACGGGCACGTGCACCTTCCGCCGACCACTGGCGACAACATCGATGTACTGTGGAGACCTCACGCCCCACGTGTTGAGCAATTCGGCGGTACGTCCACCCGGCCTCCCGCATGCCCACTATACGCCCTCGTTCAAAGTCCGTCAACTGCACATACGGTTCACGTCCACGCTGTCGCGGCATGCTACCAGTGTTACAGACTGCGATGGAGCTCCGTATGCCACGGCAAACTGGCTGACACTGACGGCGGCGGTGCACAAATGCTGCGCAGCTAGCGCCATTCGACGGCCAACACCGCGGTTCCTGGTGTGTCCGCTGTGCCGTGCGTGTGATCATTTCTTGTACAGCCCTCTCGCAGTGTCCGGAGCAAGTATGGTGGGTCTGACACACCGGTGTCAATGTGTTCTTTTTTCCATTTCCAGTAGTGTATATGGGCCGTTTCATTGTGATGACAGCAAATTGTTTAATTACAGTTAATGTACTAAATGACTTAATATGCTAATGGTTAGGCTTTTCTTACATTTGTGCTTTGTTCATAAACTTAGCATAATGTTCATGAAATTGCAATTCAGAAAAATACAGCATCTGAAAAGCATTCGTCCAAAAGTTTGAGAAGTATGTACGGACTTCAGAAAGAGAGCTGCACATGTCGTCCTACTCTACGAGGGCTCTGACACACCGGTGTCAATGTGTTCTTTTTTCCATTTCCAGGAGTGTAGATTTTGACAATGTTGACTGGAACAAATTCTTTGAAACTGTGAAGGTAGCGGGGGGGGGGGGGGGTGCAAAACACAGGGAGAAAAAGAGTGAACAACTTGTATAGAAACAAGACAGCAGTTGCAAGAGTCTAAGGGCATGAAAGGGAAGCAGTGATTGAGAAGGGAGTGCTGCAGAGTTGTAGCTTATACTCGGTTTTATTCAGTCTGTACACTGAGCAAGTAGTAAAGGTAATCAAAGAAAAATTTGGAATAGGAATTCAAGTTTAGGGAGAAGAAATATAAACTTTGTGGTTCGCTGATGACATCATAATTCTGTCAGAGACAGCAATGGGCTTATAAGAGCGGTTGAATGGAATGGACAGTGTGTTGAAAGCAGGATAGAAAGAGAACATCAACGAAAGCAAAACAGAGGTAGGAGCGGAATTAAATCAGGCAATTCTGAGGAAATTAGATTAGGAAACGAGATATTAAATGTAGTAGACGAGTTTTACTATTTGGGCAGTGAAATAACTGATGATGACTTAGTAGGGAGGATCTACACTGAAGCGCCAAAGAAACTGCTATAGGCATGCGTATTCAGATATAGAGATATGTAAACAGGAGAATACGGCACTGCGGTCAGCAACGCCCATTTAAGACGACAAGTGTCTGGGCCACTTGTTAGATCGGTTATTTCTGCCACCGTGGCAGGTTATCAAGATTTAAGTGAGTTTGAACGTGGTGTTGCAGTTGGCGCACGAGCGATGGGACACAGCATCTCTAAGGTAGCGATGAAGTTGGAATTTTCCCTTACGATCATTTAACGAGGGTACCGTGAATATCAGGAATCCCGTAAAACATCAAATCTCCGACATCGCAGCGACCGGAAAAGAGATCCTCCTAGAACGGGACCAACGACGACTTAAGAGAATTGTTCAGCGCGACAGAAGTGCAACCCAACTTCTGTAGGTTTCAATACTGGGCCATCAAAAAGTGTCAGCGTGCGAACCATTCATCGAAACATCTTCGATATGGGCTTTCCGAGCCGAAGGTCCACTCGTGTACCTTTGATGACTGCACAACACAAAGCTTCACGCCTCGCCTGGGCCCGTCAACACCGATATTGGACTGTTGATAACTGGAGACAAGTTGCCTGGTCGGACGAGTCTCATTTTAAACTGAGCAGATGGACGTGTACGGGTATGGAGACAACCTCATGAATCCATGGACCCTGCAGGTCAGCAAGGGACTGTTCAAGTTGGTGGTGGTCCTGTAATTATGTGTGGCGTGTGGAGATGGGTTACATGGGACGCCTGATACGTCTAGATACAACTCTGGCAGGATCCTATCTGATCATCTGCATCCATTCATGTCCATTGTGTATTCCAAAAAACTTGGGCAATTTCAGCAGGAAAATGCGACACCCCACACGTCGAGAATCGCTACAGAGTGGCTCCAGGAACACTCTTCTGAGTTTAAACACTTCCGCTGCCCACCAAACTCCCCAGACATTAACATTATTGAGAATATCTGGGATACCTTGCTGTTCAGAAGAGGTCTCCATCCCCTCGTACTCTTACGGATTTATGGACATCCTTGCAGTATTTATGGTGTCAGTTCCCTCCAGCACTGCTCCAGACATTAGTCGAGTCCATGCCACGTCTTGTTGCGACAATTCTGCGTGCTCGCTGGGGTCCTAAATGACATTAGGCAGGTGTACCAGTTTCCTTGGCGTTTCAGTTGTAGACTGGGAATGGCAAAAAAGCGTTTCTGAAGAGAAATTAGTCAGCATTGAATGGGCTTAAGTGTTATGAAGTCTTTTCTGAAGGTATATGTTTGGAGTGGAAGGTATATGGTATGGAAGTGGAACGTGAATGATAAACATTTCAGACAAGAAGAGAATAGAAGCTTTAGGACTATTATGCTACAGAAGAATGCTAGAGATTAGATGGGTGGATCATGTAATTAATGATGAGGTACTGAACAGAACTGGGAAGAAAAAAATTTGCGTCACAACTTGACTGAAATGACCGGTTGACAGAACACATTTTGAGACGTCAAGTGATCAATTTCGTATTGGTGGGAAGTGTGGGGGTAAAAATTACAGTGGGAGAAGGAGAGATGAATACTGAAGCTCGTTCGAACGGATGTGAGTTGCACTAGTTATTCGGATATAAAGAGACTTGCACAGGTTGGACCAGCGTGGAGAGCTGGGTAAAACCGGTATTAGGACTGCAGACCACAGCAAGTGGACATGCGTCCCTGGGAGGAAAGCTTGCGTGTTTCTCGCTAGGACAGTGTGCTCTCTGTGGTGTCACCGCCAAACACCATACTTGCTAGGTGGTAGCTTTAAATCGGCCGCGGTCCATTAGTACATGTCGGACCCGCGTGTCGCCACTGTCAGTAATTGCAGACCGAGCGCCACGACACGGCAGGTCTAGAGAGGCGTACTAGGACTCGGCCCAGTTGTACGACGACTTTGCTAGCGACTACACTGACGAAGCCTTCTCTCATTTGCCGTGAGATAGTTAGAATAGCCTTCAGCTAAGTCCATGGCTACGCCCTAGTAAGGCGCCATTAACCATTTCTAGAGAGAGTCTCACTTGTATCATCAAGAATGCTGTATACAAATGATGGATTAAAGTTAAGTATTCCAGCAGCTACGTACTTTTCTTTATAGCATTCCTTACGTATCCTGTTTCAGACTTAAGCAAGCCTGCATGAATTAAACGCGTGCCTTTCGGTTACCCGTCACTGTGGACTGGCTGTCTTGTCAGTCCACTACACTCTCGGTGTGGTCTCAGGTTCTTCGCGGGTGTCATTAGACGGGCGTGCATCCAGAGGGAGTTGGTCAGTTTTCACGGACGCTGGGCTGCGGTCTGTTCCGTGCTTCTATTGGCAGAGCCACTACCTGTCATCGATCAGGGTAGAGGATACCAAGCTGCCACTGCCGCCCCTTCCTTTCCCTTCCATTCCCCCCCCCCCCCTTCCCCGCTTCACACAGAGTGGAAAAGGAACGCGTTTGGTGTGTGGAGCGCTGGATTATTCGCGACTGGTGTTGGTTGGGGTGACACACATTTGTTTTTCGATCATTTACTTAATTTTTACGACTCAAATTTCACTGAAACCAAAATCTTGAGATCCGACGCCAAGTTGTAACACACGTCGTCCTAGGAGTGGGGTAGGTGCACAATGTGAGAAGTCGCCTATTTCAAACAATGTAGCACCGTTAGCAAAGCTGTCGCACGCCGCACAACTGCTGGAGTATAGGCTGTACGGAAAACGGAAACACTCTTACTATGAAACAGAGATCTCAGTAAGCGAACTGATCTCACTGAAAGTAAGAATACCACTGGCTGACGACACCTAAAATTTCACCGAAACATTCAGCTGAGCATTGTCCTAAAATTTAATCAGAGAGGCAATTCAGTAAACAAACGTAATAGCAACGTTCACAACAAGCTGCATACTAGTAGTAAAAGTTATTAGATGTTAGTAGACATATTAGCTGCCGCTCTCAACTACGCACACAGCTACTTAAGCTAGAGAGTTCACTTATTAACTTTACTCAGCTTAACATAACTGTGCTAGTAGTCCTTTGTAGTAAAATGAGAGTGAAGTAACAGGCACTAGCCGTAACTTATACTAGGTTTTCAGTTTAGAGCGGAGACTTAACCCGTTTGTCAATAGACAGACACTAGCCTCATAAAATAACTAAACTAGCCTGAAGAACACTAGTAGTAAATCCCAGCATACGGCAGTGGCTTTTGTAGTAAACAGGAGTCTACAACAATTTATCATTGAAGAATTACAACAGTTCTTGCTGTACGACTTTGCAGATGAGAGCTCAAGATAGACACGGAGAAAAGCGAACGACCACGGCAACAAACACAATTCCGTTGTTCCTAACGCAAGAAAAGGGCGTAACTTAATAAATGTGCGCACGTCTGTAAAGTAAGCAGCACGGACATTATACAAACAGTTCGCGTAACACAACCGACAAGAACCTCGTACCTTAAAACGAGCTAAAACACAGAACGGCAGTCCTCAAGCCACACGTTGATCAGTATACGTCGTCGGCTTAGCACAAATGAGCGGCCGTGTGTTCAACACAAGAGTAATGTCAATATCACCACGAGAAAACTAAAAATAAACACAGAGCAACGCAAGGAAGAAGGTTTACGTTCGTCCAACAAGCCAAACAGTTAACCAGATCATAACAAATTAATAAAACGCAACCAGTTAAATTTAATACTGTGATATACGGCCCTCACAAGCCACATGTCGTCGGACAACAACACTCAATGACCGCTGCCTACAGTCTTAATTTAGTTGCTCATAATTCCACGCAGTATACACGCGGACTTTCTGGTCTTTTCTCGTCAATAAACTAATTAGTGGTATCATAGCAATGAGATGCGAATCAGATTTCACACAGTTGCCACAAGGATACCAAAACACATCAGCTAACGTGAGACACCTGCGCTACGATGAAAAGCCTGTCACAACAACCCCTAAATACATGACTTCACGCCGTAGCTATACATCGAGGAAAGGTTATGATTAAAACCGTAAGAGGTAGCCCATACTGATAGCTAGACCAGCACTACTCTATGCCACTCGAGAGATGACCACATATCTCTCCGGCCGCCGGCCGTTGTGGCCGTGCGGTTCTAGGCGCTACAGTCTGGAACCGAGCGACCGCTACTGTCGCAGGTTCGAATCCTGCCTCGGGCATGGATGTGTGTGATGTCCGTAGGTTAGTTAGGTTTAAGTAGTTGTAAGTTCTAGGGGACTGATGAGCTCAGAAGTTAAGACGCATAGTGCTCAGAGCCATTTGAACCATCTCTCCGGCCACTGCACGCTTCAGGTCACGAAAACAGCCGCCATGGAGCCTCACTTTGGCAGCAGCGCCGTACACGACAGGTGACGCGATTTCAAAAACAAAGGAGGAAGGACCGCACAGCACAAGAGTACATATGCGTGACCTTTTTGCCTTTCCTGAACGTACATCAAAGTGCGGGACGCCGTAGTGATGCTGGACCAGCGTGAAACAAGGTTACTTCCACTCCAAAATTTTCTAGTACTCAGTTGAATGAGTCACCGCTCCAGAGGAGCCGAAATGCACGCGTGCAAGCTCACGCAGACTGGCCTGAGGTCTGGAACAGCTAACGGAAATTATAGTAGCAAATAAAGTACGTAGTTCTTGGAATACTTAACTTTAATCCACAATTGGAGAACATCGGTCTGACGGTACAGGCTTTATAAGATAACCAGCAAAAGATAAATGGCGCCTTGCTAGGTCGTAGCAATTGACGTAGCTGAAGGCTATGCTAACTATCGTCTCGGCAAATGAGAACGTATTTGTCAGGGTAGCATCGCTAGCAACGTCTGCTGTACAACTGGGGCGAGTGCTAGGAAGTCTCACTAGACCTGCCGTGTGGTGGCGCTCGGTCTGCAATCACTGACAGTGGCGACACGCGGGTCCGTCGTATACTAGCGGACCGCGGCCGATTTAAAAGCTACCACCTAGCAAGTGTGGTGTCTGGCGGTGACACCACAAGGAGAACCAACCTCATGACTTTTAATATCAGTTTTGTACACGAAGGCCGCCCGGAGTAGCCGAGCGGTTCTAGTCGCTACCGTCTGGAACCGCTCCACCGCTACGGTCGCAGGTTCGAATCCTGCCTCGGGCATGGATGTGTGTGATGTCCTTAGGTTAGTTAGGTTTAATTAGTTCCAAGTTCTAGGCGACTGATGACCTCAGAAGTTATGACCGATAGTGCTCAGAGCCATTTGAACCATTTTGTACACGAAGGGTGTGAAGTTTTTCGTAAATTAAGCGATATTTTTCTTCGTCACATTGGCAAAAAATTGATTTGTACCCTCCATGGAGAGATTTTTGTATTTTTTTAGTTTTTTGTTTGAGCAGTTGGAGGTTTTCACTCAGATTCTAGCAGTTTGCCTCACGGCCGCCATCTGGTGCTTATCGGCACAAACCAAAAGAGTTTTGGGGAAACGTAAGTGCGATCGATACTCTGAGCAGCTCGCTACTTGCATTGTATTGTATGCTAACCGGGGGCCTAGAAACGACGGAGAGGCTCCGTCCCCGCCGCAGCCGCAGTGGTCCGCAACCCCACGACGACTACCGCAGTCCACTTCACCCCTCCGCCGCCACACACCGAACCCAGGGTTATTGTGCGGTTCGGACCCCGGTGGACCCCCCCTCCACCCCCTCCCCCCCCCAGGGAACGTCTCACACCAGACGTGTGTAACCCCTATGTTTGCGTGGTAGAGTGATGGTAGTGTAGCTGAGGCGGAAAAAGGGGAACTAGCCCGCATTCGCCGTGGCAAATGGAAAACCGCCTAAAAACCATCCACAGACTGGCCGGCTCACCGGACCTCGACACAAGTCCGCCGGGCGGATTCGTGCCGGGGACCAGGCGCTCCTTCCTACTCCGGAAAGACTTCTATTGTTAGTTGGTTACAGTTTGTTGTCTCCATTTCCCTCGACAATTTTGAATTCGCGAGCTGAGCAGACTTTGACGTGTTTTCTTCGTAAAGTCTTCCATACAAATTGGCACCTCCCCACTCGACATCATTTTGTAATTTCATTTGAGCTTTTAAATAACTTTGCTCTGTCAGTCTTTAGGAGCTAATAAATAACTGTTATTTTCTGTCTTGTATCAAATTTCAAAATCCTTTACTGTTTTCCCTTACAATTTTCCATCGTTTCCATTTGAAAATGGCCTGTTCGTGCAAGATGTAGTAAAGTGAATTCTTGTCAACAACAGCCAAAGTGGAAACCTTTAAAAAGTATTTTACTAGAAATGAGACAAGCGTCTCCTAATGAAGCTGCGTGCCTACAGAGTATCGCCTCAGTGGGGGGACTGTATTCGTTAGTTTTCCGTCAGAAAGGCCACCGCTTGTAGTAAATGACGGAAAGGAAACGAGTAAAACAGAAGTAATATCGGGCGTTCCCCACAGAAGTATTATGGCCCTCTGCTGTTCCTTGATGTATATAAACGGCATAAGAGACAATCTGAACAGTCATCTTAGATTGTTTGAAGATGGTACTGTCATTCAAAACCAATTGCAAAATAAATTAAGACAAGATATCTGCCTGGTGCTAAAAGTGGTAACTGACTCTAAATAGTGAAGTGTGTGAAGTCATACGCACGAGTACTAAACGAAATCCATTGAGTTTTGGTTACACGTAAATCACACAAATATTAAGGCTGTAAATTCACCTAAATACTTAGGGATAGTAATTACGAATAACGTAAAAATCACATATAATATTGTGGGGACAGTAAACCAAAGAATGCGATTTATTTGAAAAACAAGAATAAAATGTAACAGGGTCTACTAAAGAAACTGCTTACACCACACTCGTCCGCCCTCTTCTGGAGTCCTGCGGTGCGGTGTGGCATCCGATTTAGATGGGACTTTTGAAGGATATCGAAAAAATTCTAAGAAGCGCAGCTCTTTTTGTATTATCGCGAAAGAGGGGGGAGAGTGCCACGGACATGGTACATGGACTGAAGTGGCAGTCATTAAAACGAAGGCATTTTTCGTCAGGGCACATCTTTTCCTGAAATTTCAATCACCAACTTTCTCCTCCGATTGCGCAAATATTCTGTTGGCGCCCACATACATACGGAGAAATGATCAGCATGATAAAACAAGAGAAATCAGAGCTCGCAAGGGCAGATTTAAGTATTCGTTTCTCCCGCGACGTTCGAGAGAGGAAAGAGAATTGCAGAAAAATCACGTACAGATAGATGTAGATAAAATTGGGTTGTTTGGTGGCGCTCATTCCAGAGACTGGTTTGATGCAGTTCTCTACGCTAGTCTATAGTGTGCAGGGCTCTTCATCTCCGAACATCTACCGCAATCTACATCGGTTCCAATATGCTCACTGTATTCACGTCTACGTTTCGTTCTATAATTTTCACCCCTCACATTTCCGTCCGTTATCATACTGAGTATTCCTTCTCGTCTAAGGATGAGTCCTGTCAACCGATCCCTCATTTTAGTCAAGATGTGCCATAAATTTCTCTTCTCCCCAATTCGATTCAGTACCGGAGAATGTTGCAGAAACCGCCATAAGCAATTTACGGCATGTTACTATTTTTGTTGCTCAGAGACATGAGGCTTTATTTATGTGCAGCGTTTGTAAATATTGCGAGTTCTGTATATTTAAGTGCCATACAGTATTAAACTTATTACAAGGATACTGTCAATTCTTCAGTTACAGGGTGTTATGGCGAGCAAAATTCAGAATATTTTTGAAACTAGTTTCATAACTCGTGGATGGTTAACCCACACTTCCTCGGTCGTGCATCATATTATATTTTGAAATGGAAGAAGTTCTTCTACCATGGAACACGTGGTATATGCAAATGAACTGAGTTTCTTTAATATCTTAAAAGTATTCCCTGTGTTGAAAATAGAGCCGGCCGGTGTGGCCGAGCGGTTCTAGGCGCTTCAGCCTGGAACCGCGCGATCACAACGGTCGCAGGTTCGAATCGTGCGTCAGGCATGGCTGTGTGTGATGTCTATAGGTTAGTTTGGTTTAAGTAGTTCTAAGTTCTAGGGGACTGATGACCTCAGATGTTAAGTCCCATAGTGCTCAGACCCATATTATGTTGAAAATGGATATTGTGATGGTTGCCAATAGTCTCTGGTTCAAAAATTTTTTAACTTGTAACCGATGTTTAATAATATTTCCTCTCAATTTCATTTCACTTCTTGTTGGTATGTAGTAGAGTAACAGTATTAACGTATAGATTAATACATGCAGACTGACAAAATTTTCTCAGTTGCAACATTTTCAATTTTGAATAGACTGTTTGTTACTAGGTACGTGGGCATGTTCTATCTTCGAACATTTTTTTTGGATTTGGAAAAATCTTACTGTTCCGGAGAAATTTTTCTAACTAAAATAAAATACTACAAAACACATAACGCGATTGTTACCATTTCATAAAGAATAAGAACATATCTGAAATTTCTGTTGTATGGCTGGCTAGAGGTGAAAGTTTGAAGCTTGTTCCAAAGTATTACCCTCTCCGATACCTTCACGTTAGTTAACTGAACTGACCTACCCACCCAATTTTCATCATTCTTCTGTAGCACCACAGTTCTATTCTGTTCTTGGCTGAATCACTTATTGTCTAGTTTCACTTTGGTACGAGGCTAAACTACAGACAAATACTATCAGAAAAGATTTCTTAACACTTAAATTTGTATCAGATGTTAACGAATGCCTTTTCTTTAGATATTTTTTTCTTGCTATAGCCAGCCTGTGTTTTATAATCTCTCTACTTCGGCCATCATCAGATATTTTGCTGCCAAAATAACAATATATCACTATTATTGTCCCTTTTCTAGCTAAGCATCGTATTTAATTTGACTCCGTATCATTAGCTTTGTTTTACTTTTATTGACGCTCATCTTATTATCTTATATCACAATCAGTGCTGTACAGCTGCTCTTCCAATTCCTTTGCCGCCTTTGGCAGAAATACAATGAAATCGACAATTTTCGAAGTGTTTATTTCTCCTCTCTGAAAGTACTTCTATTTCAAAATTTTTCCTTGATTTCCTTTAACATTCCCTCAATGTGTGGACTGAATGACGTGGGGGAAGCAACAACCATGTCTCACTCTTATGCATGTCCTTCGACTCTTATAATTGTAGCTGTATTCTGTACATGTTGTAATTAATCATGTAGTCCCTTTTTCTCTGGTGTTACGTCAAGACGTTAGTGTATGAAACCCTCGTAGAAACGGATGAAGACTTACTTGCTAGGGCCAAGCTGTCTGCCTTCTGGCATAACATACACCAGGAATCTTTGAGAGAGTGAAGCAGAACCTCATGCGCCGTTGTACGCATGCGTTGGGACTGGTGATCGTCACTTTGAACAGTTAGTATGAGCTACGTTGTTGTTATGCTGTGTTCGCTGTATATGTCCATAACACAATAAATATGCATTTGCCATCATTGTTTCCCTATCTCAGTATAATCGGTTGTAGACCCACCATCACCTGTTTCAGTTGGACCTAAAGGATTGAGATACCCTCTACATGTATTTCATTTCATTCCCAGAATTATCAATTTCTGAAATCGCACAAAAAACTCTAGATTTATGATACTTATTCACTCTTCTCTCTGTAGAACAATACTATTAGCCACGTTCTCACTGCGAAGCTTAAATTTAGATTATACATTCCCTACCCAATACATATTACTCCAGCTGGTACTCTGCTCGTTTATTGCATAGTAAAATTAACTGTTCTATTTTTCGTACTTCACACCTTCCATCAGTACCCTCCATAATTGTGTTTTCGGTGTATGATGGCTGTCAATACTGTGTTCGCAACGGTGTCGTCAAGAAAATTAAATTAGCCTTGCCACAGACAACGTGCAGCCAGGAGTAATGTGTGGGTTAGTTCGCCAAATTGTGACAACACTCTGCTCTAACTCATTAAGGATCGGTGCTTGGAGTCTAATCCTAAGAGCAGAACAACTGAGTACTGACAATATGTTCATTATAAAAAGTAACTCTGAAAGAAACGTTTGCAAAGTGAACATGTATAGACACATTATTCATTAATATAAATTTGAGATTAGCAAAACATCTATGACGTGCCAGAATGAAATTTTCACTCTGCAGCGGAATGTGCGCTGATATGAAACTTCCTGGCAGATTAAAACTGTGTACCGGACCGAGACTCGAACTCGGAACATTTGTCTTCCGCGGGCAAGTGCGCACACTCCGCTGCAGAGTGAAAATTTCATTCTGGAAACGTCCCCTAGGCTGTGGCTAAGCCATGTCTCTGCAATATCCTTTCTTCCAGGAGTGCTAGTTCTGCAAGGTATGCAGAAGAGCTTCTGCGAAGTTTGGAAGGTACGAGACGAGGTACTGGTGGAATTGATGCTGTGCGGAGGGGGCGTGAGTCGTGCTTGGGTAGCTCAGTTGGTACTTGCCCCCGAAAGGCACAGGTCCCGAGTTCGAGTCTCGGTCCGGCACACAGTTTTAATCTGCTAGGAAGATTCACGTATGACGTGACTCGAAATCGCGCCCCCGTTTATACGACAGAAAGACTTAAGTGATCGATACTGGTTAGCACTAAAGTTAAGAATGCCTCCACCCTGACTGACAGTAGAGGGCTCTGTGATCAAACAAATGGAACGTAACACATTTGCTGCTAAAGATTCCCTACCTGCCGAGCCGTGGTGCGTACATCACTGAATTCAGTGCTGTGAAGAGCAATTCAGCAGCAGTGATCTGCTCACTGCTGCCTGCGATCTAACTACACAGAGGGCTGAAACAGCGTTTGCGAACTCGTAGGGTCGAAGTTACTTCCGTACAGTGCCAGACACGAATCAACAGCAGCTGTGAAAAGCCCCCACAGAGAATTCTATCAATATATTGTAAAAGATAGTGTGATGCGGTGATAGTGTCGAGTACATCAATTCTATTTTCGTACGACCACGTAATGTGGATAACCCCGCACACCGAAGCCGCTAAACGCCTGCAGTTTCACTTTGCCTTTACACAAAGCGATAATTACGCTCCCGGCATCTCCCGGTCTGCAAGCGATCTTCTACCAGCTGGCGTATTGCTTGTGACGCCTATTGCGTCACGAGGTCCAGAGAAAGCCAATCTGTCCGAGCAGTAATACAATCATTAACGACGTAGGGTCCGGCTCAGACGAGTAAATTGCCGTATAACGATTCATTGTTCGATAATAAGCAGCTTGTCGCTGTGCTGTGCCGATACGGCGCCGGATCGCCTTTTCCGCTGGACCGTGACTTGTTGGGAGGTCTCTGGAATCGTCTGCGCCTTTTAATTGCCCACGGAGAGTATCATTTTATTGTATCCCTCAAGGCCCAAACTTTCTAACACAGTGGACCACTGTATAACATTCCTGTATACTTCTACCTTGTGGCTGAATAACACTGTTTTTCGTGGTAACAGTGTTCCCGAAAACGATTCACTTCTACCTTGCCCACGGTTACAGCCGCGTGGACATTTGGTAAACCGAGTTCCGCAGCTGCTGGTAAATTATGTGGAACTCGACCCTGGGTGGCGAGCGCTACAGCGACGACGTATCGTGCTTGTGTAAGGGACAGGAGTACATTAACGGACATCACGTCACCTACCACATGGTCGACGTACTCGTTTACGAAAACATTTCATTCATCTCGGCTCGTATTAAGCATAGACATTTTCAGCAATTTGTGATAATTTTAAAAACAAATGTAAGGAATGCACTACGGAAGTGTTCAATACCGTATTTTATTCTAAAAAACGCCTGTGGCAATGGTTGTCGTACTTTATCAGGAGGAGGTAACAGTAGTGAACAGGACCGCACTCATATCCCTTCTTCTGCTTAGTTATTGTAGAGAAACTGATACTCCAAGTACTCCGCCAATTAGTTGCTTATACGGGGTGTTTCAAAAATGACCGGTATATTTGAAACGGTAATAAAAACTAAACTAGTAGCGATATAAATACACCGTTTGTTGCAATATGCTTGGGACAACAGTACATTTTCAGGCGGACAAACTTTCGAAATTACAGTAGTTACAATTTTCAACAACAGATGGCGCTGCGGTCTGGGAAACTCTATAGTACGATATGTTCCACATATCCACCATGCGTAGCAATAATATGGCGTAGTCTCTGAATGAAATTACCCGAAACCTTTGACAACGTGTCTGGCGGAATGGCTTGACATGCAGATGAGATGTACTGCTTCAGCTGTTCAATTGTTTCTGGATTCTGGCGGTACACCTGGTCTTTCAAGTGTCCCCACACAGAAAGAAGCCACAGGGGTTCATGTCTGGCGAATAGGGAGGCCAATCCACGCCGCCTCCTGTATGTTTCGGATAGCCCAAAGCAATCACACGATCATCGAAATATTCATTCAGGAAATTAAAGAAGTCGGCCGTGCGATGTGGCCGGGCACCATCTTGCATAAACCACGAGGTGTTCGCAGTGTCGTCTAAGGCAGTTTGTACCGCCACAAATTCACGAATAATGTCCAGATAGCGTGATGCAGTAATCGTTTCGGATCTGAAAAATGGGCCAATGATTCCTTTGGAAGAAATGGCGGCCCAGGCCAGTACTTTTTGAGGATGCAGGGACGATGGGACTGCAACATGGGGCTTTTCGGTTCCCCATATGCGCCAGTTCTGTTTGTTGACGAAGCCGTCCA
Source organism: Schistocerca cancellata (assembly GCF_023864275.1). NCBI lineage: Eukaryota > Metazoa > Arthropoda > Insecta > Orthoptera > Acrididae > Schistocerca > Schistocerca cancellata. The sequence continues at coordinate 48,977,587 of NC_064631.1, forward strand.
GGTAAAAGTAAGCTTCGTCAGTAAACCAAATGCTGCCCACATGCATATCGCCGTCATCAATCCTGTGCACTATATCGTTAGCGAATGTCTCTCGTGCAGCAATGGTAGCGGCGCTGAGGGGTTGCCGCATTTGAATTTTGTATGGATAGAGGTGTAAACTCTGGCGCATGAGACGATACGTGGACGTTGGCGTCATTTGGACCGCAGCTGCAACACGGCGAACGGAAACCCGAGGCCGCTGTTGGATCACCTGCTGCACTAGCTGCGCGTTGCCCTCTGTGGTTGCCGTACGCGGTCGCCCTACCTTTCCAGCACGTTCATCCGTCACGTTCCCAGTCCGTTGAAATTTTTCAAACAGATCCTTTATTGTATCGCTTTTCGGTCCTTTGGTTACATTAAACCTCCGTTGAAAACTTCGTCTTGTTGCAACAACACTGTGTTCTAGGCGGTGGAATTCCAACACCAGAAAAATCCTCTGTTCTAAGGAATAAACCATGTTGTCTACAGCACACTTGCACGTTGTGAACAGCACACGCTTACAGCAGAAAGACGACGTACAGAATGGCACACCCACAGACTGCGTTGTCTTCTATATGTTTCACATCACTTCCAGCGCCATCTGTTGTTGAAAATTGTAACTACTGTAATTTCGAAAGTTTGTCCGCCTGAAAATGTACTGTTGTCACAAGCATATTGCAACAAACGGTGTATTTCTATCGCTGCTCGTTTGGTTTTTATTGCCGTTTCAAATATACCGGTCATTTTTGAAACACCCTGTATTAACGTGGTATTTAAATAAGGTAGGACAAATGCGGGTGAGATCAGAGCCAAGTTACATGGATCCTTAATAGAAACAACAAATTAGCACTAACCACAAAAAAAAATGTTGAGTGGAATACTCTCTTTCAAATTCTGAAGGTGGCAGGGGTAAAATACGGGGAGCGAAGGGCTATTGACAATTTGTACAGAAACAAGATGGCAGTTATGAGAGTCGAGGGACATGAAAGGGAAGCAGCATGTATTGAATAGAATTGGGGAGAAGAGGAGTTTGTGGCACAACTTGACAAGAAGAAGGGACCGGTTGGTAGGACATGTTCTGAGGCATCAAGGGATCACAAATTTAGCAATGGAGGGCAGCGTGGAGGGTAAAAATCGTAGAGGGAGACCAAGAGATGAATACACTAAGCAGATTCAGAAGGTTGTAGGTTGCAGTAGGTACTGGGAGATGAAGGAGCTTGCACAGGTTAGAGTAGCATGGAGAGCTGCATCAAACCAGTCCCAGGACTGAAAACCACAACAACAACAACAACAACAACATTATGTCTAATGGAGCTGGATGGACTAACCTCGTCCAGTGTCCTCCCTAACACAACCTTCAGTTGCCCATTACATACAAAGATTGGGTTCTATTCCAGGACCAGAGAGCCTCGGCAATACTGGCAATTTAAGAAGGGTAAAATGGGCAGTTCCACTCCGGCGGTCGTAGCGGTCGGACAGATACTGTTTTACGTGTGTGCTCTGCAGACAGCGTTTGCAAATCGAGTGCAGTGGTTTCCGTCATGTAAACCGTCTACTATACAGTTTTTTTACATGGGAAGTGACAATGTAAAGTAGGGAAAAAACAATGGAAACCTTTCCTCGGAAGTGTACTGTGAAACTGGAAGTCGACAAGGACAACGTGCGGCCAACAGCTCTCGAAATTCAGGAAGGGTTAACTGCACGTATTAAACTAACAAGACATCAAGTAGACAGCGTGTAACTGAACACAAATGAGTCGATTTACTGTTTGAAAATTTGCTCTAACTTTATGTACTAGGGAGTAATACGCGAGTGTACTGGCCACTTTTAGTTAATATTAGCAACGCTAAGTTTGCCGTTAAAAAGGCAAAAAGTCGAAGACAACTTGACCAATGTGCTTGTCTTTAACATCCCTACGGAGGTTGTTATCTTACCCTTCCACACATCATCATTAAATTTCTCTTAGTCTCTTCATTATTTCCGAAAGCTTCGAGAGGCGTAAGATATAAAAAAGAAAAACTTCTTACTTACCTTCATTTTCTCTTGTTGTCGGCTCCAATTCTTGCGTCCAAGGGTACATTCTTGCGGCTGTAATTTTAATTTAACTTTGTGGGTTCCTGATGACTAAATAACTGATGAAGATTTGCCTGTATATTTCTTGGATTTTATTCTTTATCACATTATTAAATATCACACCATTTCTACCATTTCCACTTTATTCCAAATTACATTGTTAGTGTCGATCGTATAAAAACGTCAGTCCCCATCAGAGGCATGCCCACTACTCCTTACATTCTGCGGTACTCACAACATTCCAAAGAGTTTACAAAGCAAAAGATTTTACAAACTTTCTTGATAGAAGATGAATCTTTGCTAAAATGTATCATTATTTTTAAATGAATCCAAAAATAAATTTAATAATTTCCGTTAGATTGTGCACTTAATACTATGAATTTTAAATATACCATAAATTTCGTAATTTCAAATATTTTTAAAAGAATAATAATTTTAGGTGTACATACAGAGTGTAACAAATTAATTTGTCTTTATACATTTTAGCCCGAAACACAACACATCTATACAAAATCATATTAAGTTCATTTAGTTAGACATCTGAGATAATGTTCACCTATACGACATTCGAGATAAATCCTCGTGTCGGCTATTTCTATATAAAAAAGGTAATGCTAGACGAGGGTGTCCCATTAGAAGGTTCGAAAGGAAATCACAAAAGTCAAATTCGAGCCTTATGGAAACGTTCGTGTAATTGGAAACGTGGTGTGGGCAGATTTTTATCCGTTCCCCGTCCATAATGGAATCAGAGCTATCAAAATGGAATTAAAAACCCAATCTAGCCCGTAATGATTACTGGGGCTATCAAGTATACATTACATACATGGAGCAACTAGCAGCATGCTTCATATATAGTAAAACAGATCACGACAAAAAAGACTGCCACAGACGAAAATGCCGTCTGTAACTCAACCTAACTATACGTAAACCTTTATTTTCAGCTCTCCTAGCATGAATCAGTAGAGATCTGGTAGCAAACAGTGTCACAGCAGCTACAAGTAATTCAATTGATGTTAATCATCCCGAGACTGTAACTAATAAATCTGACCCCAGAAATGAAGTTCTAAGTATTTCAATCGAACGTCTCTCGCCGCCTTTAGCCGCACGTGGAAAGATTCAGACCGATTTGGAGACGAAAAGTGCTGATCCATTACCTGTCAGCCACGCCCATACCAGTAGTATAGCCGAAGAGGAAAGCACAACTGACACTAACGTTGTCGAGGTAACAAATGGTAAGTCCGCAGCTCGTGGTTGTGCGGTAGCGTTCTCGCTTCCCGCGCCCGGGTTCCCGGGTTCGATTCCCGGCGGGGTCAGGGATTTTCTCTGCCTCGTGATGATTGGGTATTGTGTGCTGTCCTTAGGTTAGTTAGGTTTAAGTAGTTCTAAGTTCTAGGGGACTGATGACCATAGATGTTAAGTGCCGTAGTGCTCAGAGCCATTTGAACCATTTTTTTGCAACAAATGGTAAACAGTCAACCCTCAAGAGGACACTGCTGTCGCGGTCGGGCAGTTTATAACAACCAGTTAAGAAATGACCGCGATGGAGATCGTTGATGGTGACGCTATGGGCGGTGCTCCGGAGCGGGGTCTTGAAACTGCGTTGATGATACATCCAGCGAAAGCATCTGCGTATTCACCATCAGAAACAATAGAACAACCTCAGATGGGCACGATTGAGTTTACTGGTGCAGTAACGCCTAGCCAAATTTCGATTGAAAATTCTAATAGAAAAATTACTGCGAATAGTAACGAAGGGGGACGAAACGGTGTAAACAGAGAGTCCACATCAATTTCCATTAGTGCCCCAGGGGACAGCGAGACTGAAGATGTAACGATGTCTGACTGAGAAATGGTGTCCTATGCCGAACAACAGTTGTCTGCGGAAAATCGTAAGGGCAGAAACAAAGAACAGAAGCTAGGGAATGTGGGGCCATGCAGAACCAAGCAGAAATACAGGAAAAGAGGCACAACGCCTAATCTCAAAAAAATGGTTCAGATGGCTCTGAGCACTATGGGACTTAACATCTGTGGTCAACATTCCCCTAGATCTTAGAACTACTTAAACCTAACTAACCTAAGGACATCACACATATCCATGCTCGAGGCAGGATTCGAACCTGCGACCGTAGCGGTCACGCGGTTCCAGACTGAAGCGCCTACAACCGCAAGGCCACACCGACCGGCGCCAAATCTCACTCTCAGTCCACAATCCAAAATCATTACAATATCATGAACAACAAGAATACACACATGAACCAAGAAAAATTAATTCGCAACTGCAAAAGACATTTATGACCTTTCAAAATTATAAAATTTGTACTTCAGATATCAATAGAATATTAACTAAATTCAAACTGACCTTCTCCAATGGTTCCAATACGCGGCTGATACAGATATACCATTACTGCAAGAAATCGAAAGTAACAGTGTACACCAATCGCAGGATGCAACGTAATGTTCAACATATCTGAAAATGGGGGTACGGCGATATTAACAAAAGACGGCATTCAAGTGGATGAAACAAGGATGTTTGTGCCCCGTCTGGAAGCAATCGTAATGAGGGGAGGGTCGTGTTTTTCGAAAAGGAAATCATGTCTGTTTACCCACGACGTGGAACAAAGTCGTATTTGATTTTAACTCGGTTATATTCAAAAAAGACCAAAAACCAAACGGATTCAATCGTTGCGTGGAGCTCGAATACATGGTTCGGAACTTAAATATGCTTGACAAGTGGGCGGCAACAAACGAAGACTCGTTTATGTACACCTACATCACTGGTCATTCAGCGAACTGAAGAGACCGGATTTCATCTCACAAGTCTGGACGGTAAATTTTTCCGATCTATGTACTTATACCACCAGAATCAGCATACAGAAGTCTGTGGTGAACGTGTGGGGTTGATCTGCTATTCTGTTATTCTGCGCAACGGATTAATCTGAGATGTACCCTTTACCCTGTGGCTCCTGCAAGACGAAATTTCCACCCCCACACTACTACAGAAGTCAGACAGACGCTCCTAATGTTCTAAAGAGAAATGCCTGAAAAACTTTCAGCAATAACTGTCTTCTGGAGTCGTCCGCTGTAAGGAAATAACACAAAAATTCACAAAATTTCTTACGAAACTAGTGCGATAATTGGGTACTGGAGCAGTGCTAGCTAGTGTAAGAAAAACATGAAACTAACGAAAATTATTATCTATTTTGCAAAAATTCTGAGAAATCACAGTGGCACTTTTAGTTATGAATTGAACAAGTTATATCTTGGTTCTTTTTGGAATGTGAAGTTACCTCTCAAGGATAGGATTCGCTAATGAAATTTCTATACAATGTTTAAGATTGCTATTGACTTGGCAGAATGGCTGAGAGGCGCACCTACTCAACTTGAATAATTTTCCTTTATAATGTTGCTAGGTACGGTCGAGGCTGTCGTGTGTGAAATGTAGTGAAGTGTACTGTCGTGGAGGAAATATGGGGCTCGCAATAGCTGTAGTGCACAGTACCATAAGCTGCGATGACTGCTGTCTGTGCCGCTCGCTGCTGACAAATAAGATAACTCTCGTTCTATCTGGGTTCACCTTCACCAACCAAACTCTCCCTACGCCTTGATGAAGTCAAGGATTACTATTCGCCCCTAGTCTAACTATTGGCGTGGTACACTGGTCAGATAACCAGTCCACTGCGATGCCACTCAAAAATTCGCTCGCAGGCGTTTAACTATGACTCTGTCCGTTCACACCGCACAATAACTGTGTCGGCCAACACAGGGAACAACGCTTAATCGCAAGGACTCAAATGGCTCTCAGCACTATGGGACTTAACATCTATGGTCATCAGTCCCCTAGAACTTAGAACTACTTAAACCTAACTAACCTAAGGACATCACACAACACCCAGCCATCACGAGGCAGAAAAAATCCCTGACCCCGCCGGGAATCGAACCCGGGAACCCGGGCGCAGGAAGCGAGAACGCTACCGCACGACCACGAGCTGCGGGCAGCAAGGACTCAATATAGAGGTGCTCTCCCAGTGAAGTACTGAGAAGAGACTTGTTCCTCGCTCCAAGAGCGACAACAGAATGGCGCCTCTCCATGCCAGATGTGAACGGTATATCTTTCGGTCTCTTCCATTACTCCTTCAGCTCAAGCCGTCATAAATATCGTCTGCCAATCAGCATTGCTCTTCTAAAACGGGAGAATGACGTTTGGTTTAAGGCAACCAATCTGGAAATCTGTAGTATTGGCGTTTGGCGTTTGCTGTCTTCCTGTGAAAATCTTTGAAACTGTGTGCTATGTGTAAAGAATGCGTAGGTTGGACGCTCCCACAAAATGTAGCGGAATTTGCTTTTAAGCTGAACATAGGGTTGTTCCCCCTTTCACTCGGGCACATTCTGTCTGCTCCACGGCTGGCCGAGGTTGACTCGACCTCTGAAGGAACCGGCCTCCCGGTGTATGGTCTGCCTCTCTCGAACTGAAAGCTCTTGTGGCCGTCTTGTCTGGAATGTATGTGTGTACGCCAGCCTCGAGTATTTCAACCCTGGTGCGTGCTTGTTATTTGCATATCGTTTACATGAATTCATACAACATTGACTTTATCTTATCGAGTTTGGGTTCGAATGAAGCGTCTTGATGTGCGGAATATTATTGTGAGGGCGGAATATGTAAGCAATGAAGGTCAGGAGACTATGACGTCTTACATAAGTAAACAGCTTTTGGCGGAAAGGGATACTGGAAATTAAATAATACCTTACTTACAGACTAGGAATTAAGAATTTCAAAGCTGGAAACATGGAAGGCTTGCATAACTAACACAAGAAAGTACCCCAGCAGATTAAATTGGTGGGTGGCCCATGCGAAACCCAAGCTAAGGAGATTGGATAAACAATACAGTTAAAACCAAAATGAGTGAAAGGAATGTACAGAGGAATTTTATTTTACGTGTCTCCGAGAATCGTATCAAGATACATGAGGTATAATCACTAAAATTTCACAGATAAACAGAGTAAAGCACAATAATGTCATTAAAGGAAAGAAAACTAGAGGGTCAGAAAGTGAGGTCCAGAATTGATGGTATTATCTAAGAGGAGAATGCGTCACTCTACCACGTAATGGAAAAGGGCAAAATCATAATAACGCAGAAACTCAATATCGGAAACGAGACAATACAACAGCAGGCTGATATTAAAAGAGGAGTTCTGCAACATTTCTGTGAGTTGTATGCTGCAGCAGACGGAGGTGAGAACCTCGAATCAGTTTCTCTGGATGATATTGACGACGTGCGGACAGTAGCAGACGACATTTCTCTCAGCGATGAATTTACAGAGGAGGAAATATATGAAGCACTAGTGACAGGTCCGAAAGGAAAGTCACCAGGTATAGATGGCATACCAGCTGAATTTTACCTCGCTTATTGGAACGTATCGAAAGGAGAGCTAACTAACTCATTCAGTGATGCATGGGATATCCAACAGCTCCTTACAAGATTCCATAAGGGCCTCATCGTATTGACTTTGTGAGATTGCTCAGTGCTCTATGCAATGTCTAAGACATTGCAGTTTCTGGGATTGTGGGTATGTAATATACATACAGCACAGTGGGGTAATGTTGATAGTGACTTCAGGTCTGTTGGGTAAGGTGTTATATTCTTACGTGCTTACAAAAACATGCGATTAGTTACTTAACAGCACTGATATTACTGTATACGTTATATACTCTGCTTAGTTGTATTACAACATTTTTAGTTGGGATAAGATCTACTGACCTGTATTTCGTTGTAAACCTGAAGATGGCTATTGAACTGGCCGAAACTGGGTACCTACAGGGCGTTCAATTTATCCGAAGACAATGAAATATTTAGAAAACTACACATCGGATCCAAACAATTTACACTTAAAATATGTCCGTCTCGGAGGGAGACGACCAGTCATACCAAACTTGACCACCCACACCAGCTCGTGTGCGGGGGAGGGGAGGCATTTTTGAAATCTTAAATGGGAACCCTCATTTTTTACTGCAGAATCGGACTCTGTTAAAAAAAAGTAAAGAAGTTATGTCTGGAACACACTTTCTTGTTTTCGCGACAGATGTCGCCGTAAACGGAAAAATCGAAATGTCAGAAAATCGTATGTTTCAAAATGCTATTAAGTGACATTTGAATTAACCCCCCCCCCCCCCCCCCCAACTCAATGCTGCGTGGATACGACAGACAATTATTTCATAATTCTCACCGTTGTATTCCTCCAAGCAAACGAAAAATGGACTGCTCTACGAATCACTGTGGCACTGTAGCGAACTACGACTTATCATTAAAGGGAGTGCAGTCCAATTAAAAGTTACGAAATAATTTCCTCTGCTACCCTCGCACCGTGGAAGTGGCCGGGGGGGGGGGGGCGGTTAATTCAAGTGTCATTGGAGAGAATATTAAACAAATCTTTTTCTACCCATTTTCATTTTTTTGATTACAGTGCTATCCCTCGCGTAGCGGAAAAAAAAGTTTTGTGTTTTACACAAAACTCTTCTGGTTTTTTTTTTTCGTAGAATCCGAAACTGCAATGAAAAATGGAGGGGTTCCATTTAAGATTTCAAAGTTGCCCCTCCGTCCCCACACACGGGCACTTAGACAGGGAACGTCGTTTAGTAAACTCTTAGAAGGGAACAGACGGTTGTTGTAAATTGCATTCGGTATGTACTGCGAAGTCTACCTCCGATTATTTGCACTAAGCCATTGTGGGCCATTTTTTGCTGTATTACGTGTTGCGGACTTCTTATTCGTCAAGGCGCACAGATAAGTAAACCTTTTAACTCGTTTGCGTGACTTTGTTATTAATTCGTTGGTCTCTTGTAGAAACTTCGCTATCTTATCCTATTACCTAAGCTTGTGGCATTCCCTTTTAACAGTGACAGAGAGAAATTGTCTTAGCGGTGTACTGCACCGGAAGCCGTTTCACGAAGTCACATAACACACTGTACTCGCATTCGGGAGGACGACGGTTCAATCCCGCGTCCGGCCATCCTTTGATTCAGATTTTCCGTGATTTCCCTAAATCGCCTCAGGCAAATGCCGGGACGGTTCCTTTGAAAGGACACGGCCGACTTCCTTTCCCATCCTTCCCTAATCCGAAGAGACCGATGACCTCGCAGTTTGGTCTCCTCCCGCAGATCAACCCGACCCAACCACGAACTCTCAAACTCGGCCTCCACAGCATTACTTACGAGACCCTTACGAAACTTAACAGCGAGGCTTTACATAACTGGCGGCGAGGATTTACAGAACCGAGGTCAGACAAAAGAGAAAACAAAAGAAAATTACGGCCGTGAAGATCCTGATGCCGGACTCTTTAACGGACAGCACGCAGAGGTTTCCAAGCGCTCAACGCTCACAGGCCGCCATTCACCAGCGAGTGATGAACGCTTCGTGACGTTTAAGCCGTTCGGATCGCCGGCAGTAGCTAAAGAGGCGGGAACGGCTCGTCCCATTCGAGCAAGAAGTAGTTTAACGCTGGAGCGACGGCTGCGTGTGACCAGCACGGTAGCGGCTACCGCAGATAAGATCTGGAGGCGGCCGCAGACGCCCGCCGAGTGCATAGAGAACTCGTACACCGCCTGCCGTGCCCGCCCCTCCCCGCGTCGTTCTCCGCGCCCCTACCCGCTGCCCTGCTGGCTCATCGCCGCCCCTCCCCTCTTCCCACCGCCCCTCCTCCAAGGCTATTTCACGGCGCACCTCGGAAATTACAGAGCGGCGTTATCGTCCCGAATGAGGCTGTGCGGCGCCCGTGCTCAGCGCCGCATAACGGGAGATAACCGGCGGCCAACTCGCACTTGCAGCCCAACTCGTTCCGATGAATAGCGCGGCGCGGAGCTGCGCCGAGGTCGGGCCGCATCAAAGCGCCGCCGGGCACGAATCTGATTCAATACGTTGGCGGCAGGGGGCGCTCCGCGCCGCGTACACACGGCGACCCTCCACCCTCCAGGGCGACCGAGCCGCACTGTGGCGAAGTCCGTCACGGCCGATGTTTTTTCTCCAGTATCTGGCACACTATTCATCACTGCAGACATCTCCAAACAGTCGGTGCCATCCAAGAAATAATTAAATAATTGTTGTTGTTGTTGTGGTCTTTAGTCCTGAGGCTGGTTTGATGCAGCTCTCCATGCTACTCTATCCTGTGCAAGGTTATACATCTCCCAGTACCTACCGCAACCTACATCCTTCTGCATCTGCTTGGTGTATTCATCTCTCGGTCTCCATCTACGATTTTTACCCTCCACGCCGCCCTCCAATGCTAAATTTGTGATCCCTTCATGCCTCAGAACATGTCCTACCTATCGGTCCCGTCTTCTTGTCATGTTGTGCCACAAACTCCTCTTCTCCCCAATTCTATTCAATACCTCCTCATTAGTTATGTGATCTACTCACCTAACCTTCAGCATTCTTCTGTAGCACCACATTTCAAAAAGCTTCTATTCTCTTCTTGTCCAAACTGTTTATCATCCATGTTTCACTTCCATACATGGCTACACTCCATACAAATACTTTCAGAAACGACTTCCTGACACTTAAATCTATACTCGATGATAACAAATTTCTCTTCTTCAGAAACGCTTTCCTTGCCGTTGCCAGTCTACATTTTATATCCTCTCTACTTCGACCATCATCAGTTATTTTGCTCCCCAATTAGCGAAACTCCTTTACTACTTTAAGTGTCTCATTTCCTAATCTAATTCCCTCGGCATCACCCGACTTAATTCGACTACATTCCATTATCCTCGTTTTACTTCTGTTAATGTTCATCTTATACCCTCCTTTCAAGACGCTGTCCATTCCGTTCAACTGCTCTTCCAAGTCCTTTGCTGTCTCTGACAGAATTACAATGTCATCGGCGAACCTCAAAGTTTTTATTTATTCTCCATGCATTTTAATACCTACTCCGAATTTTTCGCTTGTTTCCTTTACTGCTTGCTCAATATGCAGATTGAATAACGTCGGGGACAGGCTACAACCCTGTCTCACTCCCTTCCCAACCACTGCTTCCCTTTCATGTCCCTCGACTCTTATAACTGCCATCTGGTTTCTGTACAAATTGTAAATAGCCTTTCGCTCCCTATATTTTACCCCTGCCACCTTCAGAATCTGAAAGAGAGTATTCCAGTCAACATTCTCAAAAGCTTTCTCTAAGTCGAAAAATGCTATAAACGTAAGCTTGCCTTTCCTTAATCTTTCTTCTAAGTCGTAGAATCAGTATTGCCTCACATGTTCCAACATTCCTACGGAATCCAAACTGATCTTCCTCGAGGTCGGCTTCTACCAGTTTTTCCATTCGTCTGTAAAGAATTCGCGTTAGTATTTTGCAGCTGTGAGTTATTAAACTGATAGTTCGGTAATTTTCACATCTGTCAACACCCGCTTTCTTTGGAATTGGAATTATTATATCCTTCTTGAAGTCTGAGGGTATTTCGCCTGTCTCATACATCTTGCTCACCAGATGGTAGAGATTCGTCACGACTGGCTCTCCCAAGGCCGTTAGTAGTTCTAATGGAATGTTGTCTACTCCCGGGGCCTTGTTTCGACTCAGGTCTTTCAGTGCTCTGTCAAATTCTTCAAGCAGTATCGTATCTCCCATTTCATTTTCATCTACATCCTCTTCCATTTCTATAATATTGTCCTGAAGTACATCGCCCTTGTATAGACCCTCTATATGCTCCTTCCACCTTTCTCCTTTCCCTTCTTTGCTTAGAACTGGTTTATATCTGAGCTCCTGATATTCATACAAGTGCTTCTCTTTTCTCCAAAGGTCTCTTTAATTTTCCTATAAGCAGTACCTATCTTACCCCTAGTGAGATAAGCCTCTACAGCCTTACATTTGTTCTCTAGCCATGCCTGCTTAGCCATTTTGCACTTCCTGTCGATCTCAATTGATGTCACTAATTCCTTTTTTCAATGACGTAGGCAAAAAAGGAATTAAATAATTAGGTAACAAAAAACATAAACTCTGGCCACACACCTTGGCGGGGAGCGACCGTTCGCCGCACCGTGGATCAAATGGCTTCAAAACCTGTACACAGTAGAAAAACTGGCCATGTGAGAGTAGGAGTCGCGCACTGGGTGTTCCGTACAAAGTTAATTACGTTATACCGGTAGTTCATCCACTCCGGGAACCGAAAATCCTGAACATTTTTGCCTTATATGTACTGGTAGGATATTGGTTTCAGATATTTCAAGATTTTTGAGAATTTTCTAATTTCAGTAATACACATATCAGAAAAACTTTTGCATCACCTCGGTTCCCAGAACTCCTGAAGATAGACATTGACTGTGAATATTGTATCACAGGCATAGTCACTTTGACTGTTCAGAGGTGTCACTAAACCCACCCAAAGATGTAAACAACCACCATGAGCAGCGCCTATTAGACGGATGAGGTCTGACAGCCCATCAGTTCCAGTCGTTCCACTAGAGGTAAACTTCTCGTGTTGTCTGTAGTTCAACCATACCTCGACGGTCAATACCGCGGTTCGAACGCGTACGCATTGTTACTCTGTGCCAGGACGGGCTCTCAACAAGGGAAGTGTCCAGGCGTCTCGGAGTGAACCAAAGCGATGTTGTTCGGATATGGAAGAGATACACACAGACAGGAACTGTCGATGACATGCCTCGCTCAGACCGCCCAAGGGCTACTACTGTAGTGGATGATCACTACTTACGTATTATGGCTCGGAGGAACCCTGACAGCAAAGCCACCATGTCGAATAATGCTTTTCGTGCAACCACAGGACGTCGTGTTACGACTCAAACTGTGCGCAATGGGCTGCATGATGCGCAACTTCACTCCCGACGCCCATGGCGAGGACCATCTTTGCAACCACTACACCACGCAACGCCCTACAGGTCGGCTCGGCAACATGTCGAATGGACCGCTCAGGACTGGCATCACGTTCTCTTCACCGATGAGTGTCGCATAAGCCTTCAACCAGACAATCGTCGGAGACGTGTTTGGAGGCAGCCCGGTCCAATGAGTGCAGCAAGGTGGATGTTCCTTGATGTTATGGGGTGGCGTTATCTGCGGCCGACGTACGCCGGTGGTGGTCATCGAACGCACCGTAACGGCTGTACGATACGTGAATGCCATCCTCCGATCGATAGAGCAACCATATCGACAGCATATTGCCGAGGCATTCGTCTTCATAGACGACAATTCGCTCCCTCATCGTGCACATCTTCTGAATGGCTTTCTTCGGGATAACGACATCGCTCGACTAGAGAGGCAAGCATGTTCTCCAGACATGGACCCTATCGAACACGTCTGGGATGGACTGAAAAGGACTGTTTATCGATGACGTGACCCACCAACCACTCTGAGGGATCTACGCCGAATCGCCGTTGAGCAATGCGACAATCTGGACCAGCAGTGCCTCGATGAACTTGTGGATAGTATGGCACGACGAATACAGGCGTGCATCAATGCAAGAGGACGTGCTACTGGGTATTAGAGGTACCGGTGTGTATAGCAATCTGGACCACCACCTCTGAAGGTCTCGCTATATGATGGCACAACACAACATGCAATGTGTGGTTTTCATGAGCAATAAAATGGGCGGAAATGATGTTTATGTTGATCTCTATTCCAATTTTCCGTACAGGTTCCGGAACTCTCGGAACCAAGGTGATGCAAAAATTTTTGATGTGTTTATAAATGTGGTATAAAGTCATGCAGGAGGCAGACGAGCACTTTTATAGATCTCCACTCAGGGTGACGAGGTTGCAATGGTCAAAGTCGAGCATCAGGCTAGGAATGACTTTATTGCTCATGCTACCCGTTTCGGAATTTATTAATAATCAGACATCTGATGATGGATAAATTCCGAAACCCTCTGTATGATCAACGAAATCATTCCTCCCCTAATGTCTGACTTTTACCATTGCGATCCAGTCAACAGTTGTAAATTGCATTCGCTATGTACTGTGAAGTCTACCTACGATTATTTGCACTAAGCCACTGAAGACCATTTTTGTGTTATATTAAAAGTAGTGTTGCAGACTCCTCATTGTTTTAATTTCAAGTATGGCGTCGGATAACAAGTAACAAAATAAGTATTTTTTCGTGTGATATAATTACAAATTAACCATATTCGGATATTTTTCCTTTTCTTGTTCTGGTATACCTTACTTATCACCGAATGTCATGAATGTAGGACAACGGGAGGTAACGTATCGTGAGAGTACATAGACCTTAGTATGTGACATAAATTTCAACTCGTTACATCTACTCGTTTGTGAGAAAAAGGGGTCTTAAGGGGCTCCGGAACGCCCTATACTTGCAATGTTAAAATAACGCTTATAAATTACATCTTTCCTCACAAAGTATTTGAGGTAGGAAGTTGAACTTTTGGCAGATTATTTATTGGAATATGGGCTACAACTTAACACAGGGATTTTACAAAATTTTAGTTCAGTTATTAAAGATGATTATTTTTCAATTGTAATGAAAATTCACAACATTTTTTTGCAATTTTTTATTTATATATTCTAAAATATACAGTTTTTTGGAAAAAGCTGTGTTAAATTATGCAGAAGGTACTGTGTAACATTTACTGAAAGTTTGAAACAAATATGTTTGGAAGATCCTTAGAAAACATGTAATTAGTATGAGAAAATAAAAGTTTTGGGAATCGAGCGACAAAAATTGGATTAACTTTTTAGTGCATTCCAGGTCCATAGGATGGATTATCTTCATCCTCTGCAAACTCCTCCTCCAGCTTCCTCTTGTTCCTCCTCCTGTTTACTCTTGCTTGTATTTCTAGACTCTTTACAGCCCTGTCTGCAGCCCGAAGGCGTTCCTTGTCTAAAGCAAGCATCGCTCGTACCATGTTAGAACCTATCTTCATTCCCATATTTCTAAATACCTTGCACCTTACAATGTTGCCATAATTGAAAGTCGCAACAGCATCATACACACCAAAGTGAAGTGTTTCTATTCCAACAAATACAGTCTTGGAGATTCTCGACCATATAACACTATTTACACTTTCATTGGGGTTTTGAGTTTTTCCGTGAATACACTTTTTCAACAGTTCAGGTGCTGCTAAGTCTCTGAGAATAGGTTTTATCACCTCCATTATGTACCTGATGAACACGGACGTTAATAATAACACCATTTGACAGCAGTGTAACAGCGCCACAGTGGATCACGCCCATGTAGAACACATTTCAAAAAAAATTTAAAAATAGTTGTAGTCTTCGGAATTGAATAAATTATATATCTATTAAAAGGTAATAGTCTGCATATTTAGAAAACGCAAAAAAGTAAAATTTGAACTTTTCATGATCTTGAGCCTTTCCGGAGCCCCTTAAGAAACGGATGAACAATCAGATGAAAAAAATAAGTATGCACCAATGCAATATGCTCAACATTTCGCGGGACTCAAGTCGGGACGCACACCCTTTTTTTTCTATTCTCTCCACGGTTTGAAGAGAATTGGCACTCTGCCAAGTGTCAACCTTCGCCATTGACCTCGTTGGGTGAGGCGTGTAGGGGCATGGAGTGAGCACGCTGCTCTCCCGGCCATTGTCAGCTTTCACGGCCTGGAGTTCGGTCCAGTAGCTCCTCAACTGGCATCACGTAGGTGAATGCACCCCGTCCCAGTGCTACCAGCACGGATAATTCCCTGGCACTACCGGGAATCGAGTCCGGGTCTCTTCGCATGGCAGTCAATCGTGTCGTCCACTCATTTACGGATGGAGCCAAATAATTAGGTGGAATGTTCAAAACATAACTTGGCCTGTAACTGCACAGACAACGCTGCAGGAAAGGAGGCAACGGTAGCGGTGGGGTCTTCATTGGTCACCTCCATGGCAAAGTAGGGGGCGAGGGGCACACGAGGTGGAGTTCGACAGCTGGATATGCACGTACCTGGTACAGGGTGTTTCAAAAATGACCGGTATATTTGAAACGGCAATAAAAACTAAACGAGCAGCGATAGAAATACACCGTTTGTTGCAATATGCTTGGGCCAACAGTACATTTTCAGGCAGACAAACTTTCGAAATTACAGTAGTTACAATTTTCAACAACAGATGGCGCTGAGGTCTGGGAAGCTCTATAGTACGATATTTTCCACATATCCACCATGCGTAGCAATAATATGGCGTAGTCTCTGAATGAAATTACCCGAAACCTTTGACAACATGTCTGGCGGAATGGCTTCACATGCAGATGAGATGTACTGCTTCAGCTGTTCAATTGTTTCTGGATTCTGGCGGTACACCTCGTCTTTCAAGTGTCCCCACAGAAAGAAGTCACAGGGGTTCATGTCTGGCGAATAGGGAGGCCAATCCACGCCGTCTCCTGTATGTTTCGGATAGCCCAAAGCAATCACACGATCATCGAAATATTCATTCAGGAAATTAAAGACGTCGCCCGTGCGATGTGGCCGGGCACCATCTTGCATAAACCACGAGGTGTTCGCAGTGTCATCTAAGGCAGTTTGTACCGCCACAAATTCACGAAGAATGTCCAGATAGCGTGATGCAGTAATCGTTTCGGATCTGAAAAATGGGCCAATGATTCCTTTGGAAGAAATGGCGGGCCAGACCAGTACTTTTTGAGGATGCAGGGACGATGGGACTGCAACATGGGGCTTTTCGGTTCCCCATATGCGCCAGTTCTGTTTATCGACGAAGCCGTCCAGGTAAAAATAAGCCTTGTCAGTAAACCAAATGCTGCCCACATGCATATCGCCGTCATCAATCCTGTGCACTATATCGTTAGCGAATGTCTCTCGTGCAGCAATGGTAGCGGCGCTGAGGGGTTGCCGCGTTTGAATTTTGTATGGATAGAGGTGTAAACTCTGGCGCATGAGATGATACGTGGACGTTGGCGTCATTTGGACCGCAGCTGCAACACGGCGAACGGAAACCCGAGGCCGCTGTTGGATCACCTGCTGCACTAGCTGCGCGTTGCCTTCTGTGGTTGCCGTACGCGGTCGCCCTACCCTTCCAGCACGTTCATCCGTCACGTTCCCAGTCCGTTGAAATTTTTCAAACAGATCCTTTATTGTATCGCTTTTTGGTCCTTTGGTTGCATTAAACCTCCGTTGAAAACTTCGTCTTGTTGCAACAACACTGTGTTCTAGGCGGTGGAATTCCAACACCAGAAAAATCCTCTGTTCTAAGGAATAAACCATGTTGTCTACAGCACACTTGCACGTTGTGAACAGCACACGCTTACAGCAGAAAGACGACGTACAGAATGGCGCACCCACAGACTGCGTTGTCTTCTATATCTTTCACATCACTTGCAGCGCCATCTGTTGTTGAAAATTGTAACTACTGTAATTTCGAAAGTTTGTCCGCCTGAAAATGTACTGTTGTCCCAAGCATATTGCAACAAACGGTGTATTTCTATCGCTGCTCGTTTAGTTTTTATTGCCGTTTCAAATATACTGGTCATTTTTGAAACACCCTGTATATATATTGTAAGCTGCAAGTAGTGAGTCCGCAGACTCGATCATCTTAACAGGTCATCTTAGTCCGACCAACAATTACGGTGGAGAGATCCTCCATGGTACACCGTCACTATACAGAAACTTCTAAAGACACAGCGACTACTGCATAATAGGTATAAAACGAATCATAGATACGCTGAATGAAGAACATTTGGCAGTCAAGAGATCAACGCGTGAAGCCTTCAGTGACTATCGTATCAGAATATTGTCAAATGATCTTTCTCACAATCCAAAAAAAATTCTGGTCATATATCAAGACTGTTTCTGGCAATAGCCCAGTCACTCGTAGACGGCACTGGAACTGAAGCTGAAGGTGGCAAAGGATAAGCAGTAACGCTCAACTCTGTTCTCAAGTTCCTTTACGTAAGAAAACCCAGGAGTATTGCTCAAAATTTAATTCTCGTACGACCGAAAAGGCAACTGAATCAGATATTAGGGTCAGTGGCGTTGACAAACAGCTGAAATCGTTAAATCTGAGCAAAGCCCCAGGACCCGATGGAATCCCTGTCAGATTATATACCCAGTTCGCAGCTGAGTTACCCCCTCTGTTGACTATAATCTGTCGCCGATCCCTCAAACAAAAAACTGTGCCCAGTGGTTGGAAGAAACCACAGGTCACACCTGTCTACCAGAAGCGTAGCGGAAGTGATCCACAAAACTACCGTCCAATATCCTTGACATCCATTTATTGTAGAACCTTAGAACATACTCTGAGCTCGAACGCAATGAGCTATCGCGAACAGAATGACCTTCTCCATACCAATCGGCAACAATTACGAAAACATCGACCATGTGAAACCCAACTTGCACTTTTATCACATGACATCCTGAAAGCCATGGATCAAGACACTCAAGTAGGTGCAGTGTTTCTCGATTTCCGAAAACCATTTGACTCAGTACCACACGCCTGTTATCAAAAGGACAGGGTATGAAATGAAATATGTGACTGGATTCAGTATTTCTTGGTAGGTTCATCATGGATGGAGAGTCACCGACAAATGCAGACGTAACATAGGATGTACCCCAGGGAAGCGTGTTGGGTCGAACGAAGCTATACATATATTCAGCCAGACTTTGATTAGATATCAACGAGGTGGAATGATTCGGAGCCTGCTTTAAATGCTCTTAAATGTAAACTTGTGTACTTAAAGAAAAGTTCCTGTGAGTATAAATGGTTCAAATGGCTCTGAGCACTATGGGACTCAACATCTTAGGTCATAAGTCCCCTAGAACTTAGAACTACTTAAACCTAACTAACCTCAGGACATCACACACACCCATGCCCGAGGCAGGATTCGAACCTGCGACCGTAGCAGTCCCGCGGTTCCGGACTGCAGCGCCAGAACCGCTAGACCACCGCGGCCGGCCCTGTGACTATAATGTTAGTGTGTCAACGATGGAATCTGTAAACTCATACTAATACTTGGGTGTAATGCTTAGTAGGAATACGAAGTGGAAAGTACACATAGGGTCAGTCGTGGGTAAGGCAGTTAGCATACTTCGGTTTATTGGTAGAATACAAGGGAAATATAACCATTCCACAAAGAAGAGTGCCTAAAAATCACTCGTTCGACCCATCCTAGATTTTTTCTCAAGTGTGTGTGACATGTGCCAAATAGAACTGGTAAGCGATGTTGAACATATACAGTGAAGGGCGGCACGAATGGTCACATGTTTGTTCGACCCACGGGAGAATGTCACTGGGACTTGAAAAAAAAACTGAGCTGGCACTTTTGAAGATAGACGGAATCTATCCCGAGAAAGTCTACTAATTATCGAGAATCAGCTTTAAATGATGACTTTAGGAATATAATAATCCCATAGGGATAATGGAGGTTGGTTGGTTGGTTGATTTAGGGGAATGGACCAAACAGCGAGGTCATCGGTGCCATCGGATTACGGAAGATGGGGAAGGAAGTCGGCCGTGCCCTTTCAAAGGTAGAATCCAGGCATTTGCCTTAAGCGATTTAGGAAAATCACGGAAAGCCTAAATCAGGATGGCCGCACGCTGGTTTGAACCGTCGTCCTCCCGAGTGCGAGTGTGGTAACCACTGCGCCACATGGCTCGGTACAGTGGAAGTAAGATTACATTAATTACAGGGCAGACTGAGGCATTTAGACAGTGATTTTGCCCACGTTCCGCAAGTGAATGTAACGCGAGGAAGCCCTAATAACCGATGTAGTTGAACGTACTCTCTGTCTTGCGCTTCACAACGGTTTGCGGAGTATACATGTAAATGTAGTCGTTGAAGTACTACCGTTCAAAGTCTATAGTTCCTCTTTAGACTACCGGAAAAGAACAGATGGAGAAACGAAGGACCAGCTGAAGAAAAACAAGTTCGACCACTTGCTACAAGAAGGAAATATCATAAAACAAAACGGAGGTAAAAAAAATGTAGCATGGCGAACAGCGTTGATTACTGACACTTTGGTGTGTGTGTTCGGAGCTTATGGACGCTCAACGCCAAGCTTACCAGCGCCCTGACACATATTAAAAGAAAAGAAACTGGATAAAATGTCTCTAACATTGTTGTCACACAGTGCGGAGGAAACCTATAAAATGATACGCTTCCCTCCCTCACACCCCACTCATGTTGACCTGCACAATCTCTGTATCTCACAATCCTTAATACAATGGAGAAGGGTCGAAGGTGCTAATCGTTTTGTGACAATCTGAAATGCCGCACTATCCAGGGGCGGCGAACTACTTTTCTGACACCATACACACGTTAATTAGAGAGTAACGAGCTATAGAGGCTAGCTACGATATTAATTAATGTTGACTATACTCTGGTCCCTGATTTTGCGTGTACCGCAATGATGTCCGAGATAGTGTAAATAAACAATAATGATACTGCGGTATAGAGTTGTTAGCGACAATTTTTGTTGGTCGTGCTCGCAACTAATTCATAAGTTGGTAATTTTCGCCAAGATGTCGTTTTCCGTTGTAAGGAAGCTCTTTGTGCTACGTTTAATGGTCCGTCGCGCATGACACAATACAGAGGCATCAGAGAAGCGGTTCTGGCCATTAGAAGAAGTCAAGTGTCTTGCAACCTGATGCAACAAAGCAACCTGCCCAGAACTATGTAAATGGGCACAGTTAGATTGATTATAAAGAGTAGAGGTCTATGCGCAGTCAGCAGTTTTCTTAGAAATACGGAGTTTTAACCCTTTGTTGCCTGACGGTACTTAAAAGTACTAGTAAGTTTTGACTCTCATTATTTTCTCGTGGTGCAGTTTCGTGATCAGAGAGCCTGTCGGTACGTAACAGTAACTCTGCTCTACTGTTTCATAGATGTTATTGTGCAATACATAGATCTCTCTGGCGGTCGGAGCTTGAAATTGTTTTTCGCGCGCTGCTGTGAAAACAGAAGATTGTATGTGCTTGTTTCCATGGTGTTGCCTGAATTTGTGCGCAATTTATGGAAACTTCCGTTGAGTTTTCCATTGTACGTACTTACCTTCTTTGTTTGTTTATAATAATTTGAAGCATTACGTTACAAGTGAATGAGCTAAAGTGGAAAATATAAGGCGGACTTAGTACCGTCAGGTTGTGCGAACACTTTTTTGTAACAACAATGAGTTACATCTCACTAGTTATTCTGTCCACTTTTTCTCACACAGAAATCCGTAAATACATTTGCCTGTGGAACAATTAGAACAAACAGGAAAGGTTTGCCAGGGAATTTACCTAAAGAAAAATGTCTAAATCAAATCACAGAGAGTCATCTTTAGACCTAACAGTATTTCAATGGAAGGAAAATAAAGTAGTGTATTTTGCGTCAAACTTTCATGGCACAGAACAGAGAGTAGTGACAAGAAAACTGGAACTAGTATGACTATACCATGTCCAATTATTGTATGTGATTACAATAAAAACATGGATGGTGTGGATCATGCAGACAGATTATGTTCAACTTATGGTCTTGACAAGCGATCAAAGAAATAGTGGCACCGTCTCTTCTGGGGAGCAATAGAAATTGCTTTTGTCAATGCTTACGTCATTTTCAGTGATCTACATGGGGCACTGCCACTGCTGGAATTCAGGCGTGCTGTGGCACTAGGGCTAATGAATGAACAGCAAGTGCCAAATCTCAAAAAGAGAAACTCTGGTAAAGATGAAATAACTCTCCCAAAGAGATGGAAGGACAACTTTTCTGTTCCGAAGGATGTACATCTTGGCAACCGAGGAAACCATTTTGTAGTGTTCAGTTGTAAAAGAGGACGATGCGAAATGTGTGCGAAAAATAAAATTCAGTCGAGACCACATTCACAATGTAGTACATGTAAAGTGTATTTGTGCTGCAATGAGAAAAAGAACTGTTTCCTACGATTTCATGAGGTATCACTAAATATGTGATACGTATATACTGTCAAAAATGTATAGCTAAATTACTATGTATTGTGAAGTTGCTATAGAATAAATTTATGCGAAATTTAAAAAAAAGATTCAGAGGTATCATATTTCTGTTAATTAATTTTCTAATGTAAAAATATTTAATAATTATGTGGAATAAAGTACAAGTTATAAAAATTGGAGCATTTTTCTGCGCATGTTGTGATTCTGTCCATGGAGTGTGACGGTACTTCTGAGTACCAGGAGAGAAAAAAGTTGTGAAAAATAAAATAAAATTTTACAAAAAATCCTACCGTCATTTGAGGTCACAATAGCATAAATTCTGCAAAGAAAATGTTAAAAAGTAAATTTTTTTACGTCAGGAAACAAAGGGTTAAATAAAACCGTCATCAAGATCTCTGCCTCACTGGGACCCGTGTTCTCCTGTTGTCAGTACTGATTTTCGGAGGCTGGTGCAGTCAGTCTCCAGAACAATACGCCTACCGTTTAGGCGCCACTTTGAGACAGTTCACCTGAGTGCTACAGGCTCGAGAAGGGTCTGTGAAAGATTGTCCATTAGTCAGAGGAATAGTTAATGTCTTGCTGCACGCCAGTTGCGACCATCTGATCATCCGGAATTACGATCGCGTCTGGTTAACCGACACCTCCATGTTGCCGCCAAGCTAATATTCTATCACTTTCTACTGCCACGTGCCATCGTTAGTATCTCTTTTGCTTGCACTGAATTATGTGTTTTATTTCTTCATTTTGTGTCCTCTGATTGCTTATGCGTGTCGTTTTTCTTGATTGACCTGGCACTATCTACTGTTAGAGTAATAACGTTTCTTTATAACTACCTATTTCAATGTCTTTTTTACCCAATTCAAACTGTTCGGATTCATTCTTAGTACGTTTGTGGATCTTTATGAAAATACAACTGCACTCTAACACAAAAACACACCACAAAGAAGGATCCGAATAAGACGGAAATCGTCATATCTGATGTACATGTACAGACAAACAATTCATTATAATTTTTAGAAAAAAATGGATGATTTATTCAAGAGAAGAAACTGCACAAACAATAATGCGTTGGTCTGTCTCTGGCCCTTATGCAAGCAGTTATTCGGCTTGACGTTGATTGATAGAGGTGTTGGATGTGCTCCTGAGGGGTATCGTGCCAAATTCTGCCCAACTGGCACTTTAGATGGTCAGAATCCCGAGCTGATTGGAGAACCATGTCCATAATGTTCCAAACGTTCTCAACTGGGGAGAGATCCGGCCACCTTGCCCTTTCTGGCCAAGGTAGAATTTCGCAATCACGAAAACAATCGCCTTGTGCTGGCGGGCATTATCTAGCTGAAGTTTAAATACAGGATAGCTTGACATGAAGGGCCACAAAAAGGGCACAGAATAACTTCGATCTATCACTATGCACTAAGTGTGCTGCGGATGGAAACCAAGGAGGTCTTGCTATGAAATGGAATGGTAGCCCAGACCACCACTCCTGGTTGGCAGGCTGTATGTCAGGCGACAGTCAGGCTAATATGCCAGGGCGTCTCCAGACATGCCTTCCGCCTGGAATCTCATTTATTGCATTAGAATTGTCTCCACTGACGAGTCTCGATTCTAATTATGCCCCGATGAGCACTGAGGACGTGTCTGGAAGTGCCCCGACAACCATGACTGATGGTTTGGGGTGGCATCTGAGTTCATAGCAGGGTCTCTTTGATTGTCATCCACGGCACCCCTACAGCACAGCTATACGTAGATGATATTCTACTTCCCGTTTAGTTGCCCTTCATAGCAAGACATCCGGGCTTACATTTCAAGAATATGACGTCCGCTCGGACAGGACAAGAGTTTCTAATGCATTTCTACGTACCTGCCAAACCCTTCCTTGGCCAGCAAGGTCGCCAGATGTCTTCCTAACTGAGAACTTTTGATGCATTATTGGCAGGGCGCTCCAATTAACTAGGGATTCTGAGGATCTAACCCCTCCATTTGGACACGATCTGACACGATATCCCTCAGAAGGACAACCAAAACTCTGTCAATCAATGTCAGGCCGAATAACTGATTGATAAGGGCCAGAGGTGGACCAACGCGTTAATGATTTGCTCAATTTGTGAAGTTCTCTCCCTTTAATGAGGCCCAATTCGTCTGAAATTGTAATAATTTGTTTGTCCGTACATGTGCATCACTCCACCGATTTCCGTCGATTCAGATAATTCCGTCGTGGTGCGTCGACCTTTTTTTGTTTTAGAATGTCTTTTGTTGTGTCTGTGATCGACTCTTATTTAAATAGAGTTCTGCTACCCCTTTTGTTCAAAAAATGTTCAAATGTGTGTGAAATCTTACGGGACTTAACTGCTAAGGTCATTAGTCCCTAAGCTTACACATTATTTAACCTAAAGTATCCTAAGGACAAACACACACATCCATGCCAGAGGGAGGACTCGAACCTCCGCCGGGATCAGCCGCACAGTACATGACTGCAGCGCCTGAGACCGCTCGGCCTGTCCCTTTTCGTCTTTAATCTATCATCATGGGTGATTGTGAATATAAGGTCGGAGAAGGTTTAAGTAGGAGATGGAGACACGGTCAGGACAGAGTGTGCGGTAGTGTGGGTCTATTCCCAAGTCACTGTTTCATACGTCGTCTGACAAAGTGTACGTCATTATTACCTAAACATAAAACTTTTTTTCCTTCTTCTGCACTTTTACTGCATTAATGAGTGTTTAAGAGGGAGTACAGTCAACGATTGACTGAAACAGGGGAAACTAATACGTAGAATTCGAGTGCGATCTTTGAGAGATTAAATAGTGAAAACAGCAGAGGTTCGAGTAGATAAAATGATAAGGTGTACTACAAAACCTTAGATAACACAGGAGATGCTGAATAGAACTAACAAAAGGGAGAAATATAAAAATGCAAGAAATGAAGCCGGCCGGTGTGGCCGTGCGGTTCTAGGCGCTTCAGTCTGGAACCGCGTGACCCCTACGGTCGCAGGTTCGAATCCTGCCTCGCGCATGGATGTGTGTGACATCCTTAGGTTAGTTAGGTTTAATTAGTTCTAAGTTCTAGGCGACTGATGACCTGAGAACTTAAGTCGCATAGTGGTCAGAGCCAAGCCAAGAAATGAAGTAAGTGAAAGGGAATATGGATGCCTAAAAAATGGGACTGACAAAAAGTACAAAGTGGTTCCAAAGGACTGATTAGAGGACAAATGCAAGGCTGTAGAATCATGAATAACTAGGCCGAAGATAGATGCTGCCTACAGGAAAAATAAAGAGACTTTGGAGAAAAGAGAACCAGCTACATGAATATTGAGAGCCCAGATAGCAAAGAAGGGGAAGCTAAAAGATGGAACGATTATATGG
Source organism: Schistocerca cancellata (assembly GCF_023864275.1). Taxonomy (NCBI): domain Eukaryota; kingdom Metazoa; phylum Arthropoda; class Insecta; order Orthoptera; family Acrididae; genus Schistocerca; species Schistocerca cancellata. The sequence continues at coordinate 49,002,890 of NC_064631.1, forward strand.
AAGGGCTACACAAAAGAAAGGGAAGAAGAAGTAGAAGATGCGATAGGAGATATGCCACTGCGAGAAGAATTTGACGCAGAACTAAAATTCCTAAGTCGTAACATGGCCTCTGGAGTAGACGATATTCCTTCAGATTTGTTGAGATCCTTCGGAGAGCAATGAGAAAACAATTACGTCTTTAATACAACACAGACGAAATACCCTCAAATATCAAGAAAAATGTAATAACTGTAGTTCCAAAGAAGGCATTTGCTGACAAGTGTGAATATTACTAAACCATAATTTAACAGGTCACGTTCACGAAATAATTACTCGAATTATTTACAGAAGAATGGAAAAAAGTTGTAGGAGCCGATCTCTGGAAAGATCAGTTTGTGTTTTGAAGAACCGTAGAAACTGACGAGGCAATACTGGTGGCACGACCTATTTTACAAAATAAATTGCTATTTGTAAAAAGTGAAACACCAAAACCGAGATATGTGATCACAGTGAAATTTATTCCACCGATTAGGAAATGACACTACACAAATGATTAGCGTTACAGACGTGTACAAGCACTGTGACTGTGGAAATTCAGTGCGTGTTAGCTCCACCACGTGCTGCAATCAGGGCCGTTAAGACATCGTGACATGGAATCAAAGAGCGCCTGAATATGGCGGTGGGAAGTATCTGCCACGCGGTTTGTAGTCGCTTCCACAAAGCACCAACTGTGGCCGCAGGAGGCCCTGAACGAACAAGTTACCGAACAACCATATCTCAGACGTTTTCGATGGACGATATATCAGGCAAACTGGCAGGCCAGGGAAACAGTGGTACCCATCATTTTTGGCGAAAGGCTTGCACATTCCTCGCCGGAAGTGGCTGAGCATTGTCCTGCTGAAATGTGGAACGGCACGCACGAGCGGCAGTGCCTCTGACTGCAAGAACTCCCTGATGTAGTGATGGCTGTTCAGATTGCCCTCAAAATGTAGGATTCGAGATCATGTATCACAGGAAATGGCGCCCAAACCATCACCGTTGGCGTTTGTTCTCTATGCAGTTCAATAATACAGTCTGCTCAACTGCATTCACGACGGCGGCGTCGAGTCCGTATGTAGCAATCCTTGTCGGACAAGTTGAAGCGACACTTGTCCGAAAATACTACTCTTTGCCACTCAGCGTGCCAGTGTCGAAGTTAATGCGTCCATTGCAGTCTGCAGTGCTGGTCAACTCGAACACACTCACATGGCAATATTCTACCCTGTGATGTTGGGGCAGCATAGTGGTTGCACATTTCCATCTCATATGACAGCTCTCCACCAACTGAGCATTGTGTAACTCTGAGCTGTCCACTATGACAGAAGAAGGCACTGTTGGGCCCACGTGCACACCATCTCTCTAACCATTTAAATCACTTATTATGGTTCAAACAATGAAAAATTCAGGGTGGAATACGACAATATTATACACTCCTGGAAATGGAAAAAAGAACACATTGACACCGGTGTGTCAGACCCACCATACTTGCTCCGGACACTGCGAGAGGGCTGTACAAGCAATGATCACACGCACGGCACAGCGGACACACCAGGAACCGCGGCGTTGGCCGTCGAATGGCACTAGCTGCGCAGCATTTGTGCACCGCCGCCGTCAGTGTCAGCCAGTTTGCCGTGGCATACGGAGCTCCATCGCAGTCTTTAACACTGGTAGCATGCCGCGACAGCGTGGACGTGAACCGTATGTGCAGTTGACGGACTTTGAGCGAGGGCGTATAGTGGGCATGCGGGAGGCCGGGTGGACGTACCGCCGAATTGCTCAACACGTGGGGCGTGAGGTCTCCACAGTACATCGATGTTGTCGCCAGTGGTCGGCGGAAGGTGCACGTGCCCGTCGACCTGGGACCGGACCGCAGCGACGCACGGATGCACGCCAAGACCGTAGGATCCTACGCAGTGCCGTACGGGACCGCACCGCCACTTCCCAGCAAATTAGGGACACTGTTGCTCCTGGGGTATCGGCGAGGACCATTCGCAACCGTCTCCATGAAGCTGGGCTACGGTCCCGCACACCGTTAGGCCGTCTTCCGCTCACGCCCCAACATCGTGCAGCCCGCCTCCAGTGGTGTCGCGACAGGCGTGAATGGAGGGACGAATGGAGACGTGTAGTCTTCGGCGATGAGAGTCGCTTCTGCCTTGGTGCCAATGATGGTCGTATGCGTGTTTGGCGCCGTGCAGGTGAGCGCCACAATCAGGACTGCATACGACCGAGGCACACAGGGCCAACACCCGGCGTCATGGTGTGGGGAGCGATCTCCTACACTGGCCGTACACCACTGGTGATCGTCGAGGGGACACTGAATAGTGCACGGTACATCCAAACCGTCATCGAACCCATCGTTCTACCATTCCTAGACCGGCAAGGCAACTTGCTGTTCCAACAGGACAATGCACGTCCGCATGTATCCCGTGCCACCCAACGTGCTCTAGAAGGTGTAAGTCAACTACCCTGGCCAGCAAGATCTCCGGATCTGTCCCCCATTGAGCATGTTTGCGACTGGATGAAGCGTCGTCTCACGCGGTCTGCACGTCCAGCACGAACGCTGGTCCAACTGAGGCGCCAGGTGGAAATGGTATGGCAAGCCGTTCCACAGGACTACATCCAGCATCTCTACGATCGTCTCCATGGGAGAATAGCAGCCTGCATTGCTGCGAAAGTTGGATATACACTGTACTAGTGCCGACATTGTGCATGCTCTGTTGGCTGTGTCTATGTGCCTGTGGTTCTGTCAGTGTGATCATGTGATGTATCTGACCCCAGGAATGTGTCAATAAAGTTTCCGCTTCCTGGGACAATGAATTCACGGTGTTCTTATTTCAATTTCCAGGAGTGTAAAAAGGATGGTTGCTATCCACAATATTGTCGCAGAAAAAGTTGAGTAGCACCTTGGTCTAGTGGCTATGATACTAAACTGTTGGATGGAGGATCGTGCGTTCAAAACTCACCTTATCAGTACAGTTTTAATTTATATATTCGTTCGTTCTAGAAGTACCCACAAATGTCAAGAATCACTGTACTGGAATGTTCTGTAGCTCTTGTATGTGCAAGTGCTGAATAAACCTTCGTTAAATGAAGTTAGTGTTCGTCATTCATCTAATTACACCTTCTTGTACGTGACATTATTGTTGTGGAGACTCTGGGTATTGGAACTTGTGATAGCGCACATCATTGACGACACAGTGGCTCCCAGCACGCCACGACAGAGCCGCCGTTTACGTGGCGAGAAGCCCGAGTTCGAGCCTTATTCAACAGATCACAATCTATCGGAGACAGAAGAAGAAGAGGACGTCACGATGACAGCAACTGCTTGCCACCACATGAGACATCCTTCCGGGTTCTCTGGTGACGATGGCTAACATTCAAACAAGTGGCTGAAGGTATATGAGCTTATAGCCAAATTTAACAAATGGGATGACACCTTGTGTTTGGCTAACGTATTTTTCTACTTGGAGGGCACTGCCAAGCAATGGTATGAGAACAACGAGCAGAAGTTCACAAGCTGGGAAGTATTCCAGGCGGAACAGCGCAAGTATTTCGGCGACACACAACGACAGAAGTGCTGAAGACAAATTAAAGAGCAGGGCACAGCGTCCAGGAGAAACAGAGCATCCTACATTCAAGATGTCTTGGAGATGTGTAAAATAGTGGATCCTAGAATTAAGGAGGAAGTTAAGGTTGCACATTTCATGAAGGGTGTTGCTGAGGACATGTATCAAGCCCTACTCCTGAAGGAGGTTTCGACGGCAGACGACTTCATAAAGTGGTGCCAGTATATCGAGGCAATGCATCAAAAATGAATTACATGCAAGAAGTTTGAACGGCTTTCATGCGTCGTATCGATGTCTGTCATGGAGGAAGAAACTGAGTTCACAAACATTCTTCGCCAGTGAGAGGAAGTTCAGAAGGCACTTGGATCGCACGGCGAGCAAAGGTCAGAAGGGAGGAAGTGAAACAGACATTGAACCCAATCTCTCGTCCTTCATTTCCCTTTAAAACGGGGAACAGGTCGGGGCTCAAACGAAGTTACGTTCCTACAATGCCGCATGGGGAACCTGTTTGGGCACCAAGGAAGACTGACTTCTGGAAGACCCAGGATAACCAGCCAGTATGTTTCCACTGCGAACGACCGGGACGTGTGGTGCGCTACTGTCGAGAAAGGCGGAGGATATTTGATGACGCCCGGGTCAGAAGACAGCAGGCCGATCTTAGCCGACGCCAACTCCGGGACGACGAAGATGAACAAGAAGATGTGGGTGCAGGACGACTTAGGTCACCATCGCCGAAAGCTAACCACTGAAGAGGACAGTCCCTAACACGCCGATCAAGGTCTCCATCGGCGTTTAGAAGCTCCGGCCGATCACCTAGCCGCCGCAACCTGTAAAACTAAAGGGTGCGACCTTCCTTGGAGGTGAGGCCGCCGAAGACAAAAATCCTCCGCCGTCAATCACTACAAAAATGATAGAAAACTACGTCGATATTCTCATAGATGGCTGACCAGCCCAAGCTCTTGTGGACTCTGGAGCATCATATTAAGTCATTTCGGAGAAGTATCATCGCCAGTTGCAGGAAACCGTACTCGTCGACAGCAAAACATCTCTGCTGAAGGTGGTTAATGGGAAATATGTAAAACCTACAGGAAGATGTACCATTCGTGTGGCTATAAGTGGCCATACGCAGCCCTTAGAATTCATCGTCTTACAAGAGTGTAGTCATGACGTCATTCTCGGATGGTGCTTTTTGAAAACTTCTCAGGCAATTATAGATTGTGGTGGCTCGAAAATTATGCTAGATGAGATGAGATACTGTGGACAGGAAGATGCGCATCCGAGTCTGTGGAGACTATGTGTACTGGGTGAAGTGATCATTCCTGCAGTGGGCGCTAGAATGGTAACTGTCACGTGTCATGCCATGAATGAACCCATGGTTCTTGTAGTGGAATGTAAGAGAAGCAGACCACAGAAGAATAACTTGTTCATCCCAGCCTCTGTCGTCTCGTTTAAGAACGGATTCGGTGAATTGTGAATAGTTAACTGTCGCCGAGAACAGCAGATCCTTCCAAGATGCATGTGCGTAGCAAACGCTGAGCCGTTAATTGAAGAACAGCTGAGCGTCATAGAAACCTCCCATGCTAAGTCTGTGGGCGAAATTAGCGCTACCACTACTTGACAAGATCTAGCTCGACTATCACCAGATCTCTCACGAAGGAATAACAGAAAAAGCTACTTGCCATTCTTCAAGAGTCCTCTGAATGCTTCAGTCCACAGGTGAAGAACAAATTAGACAAATCGACGGTGAAGCACCGGACTATCACTGAAGACCATCAACCAATAAGCCAGAGAGCATACCGTGTGTCAGCAACGGAACGTCGAATAATTCGCGACGAGGTAGAGAAAATGAAGAAGAATAACTTCATTCAGCCTTCGCAGAGCCCATGGTTGTCACCAGTGGTCCTCGTTAGGAAGAAGGATGGCAGTTGGCGCTTTTGTGTTGATTACAGGAAGCTTAATAAGATAACTAAAAAGGACGTTTACCCTCTTCCACGAATTGACGATACACTAGATTGTCTGAAGGGGGCTAAGTTTTTCTCAACCATGGACATGTACTCGGGATACTGACAAGTCGAAGTAGATGAGGCGGACTGTGAAAAAACTGCATTCATCACCCCTGAGGGCCCGTATGAGTTTAAGGTAATGCCGTTTGGTTTGTGTAATGCACCAGCAACTTTTGAACGGATGATGGATAATCTTCTAAGGCACTTGAAGTGGACGATGTGTCTTTGTTATTTAGATGACATTATAGTGTTATCAGAGACATTTGATGAACATATAAAAATTGAGGGCCGTTCTTAAGTGTCTCCAACAAAGCGGACTGAAACTTAATCCAAGAAAGTGTATTTTCGGAGCAAAAGAAATCAAAATACTTGGACACCTTGTGTCAAACGAAGGTGTGCGGCCAGACCCAGAAAAGGCGAGATCTATAACGGAATTCCCTATTCTTAAGAGTATTAGAGATGTAAGAAGCTTCCTCGGATTATATTCTTATTATTGTCGTTTTATCAAAGACTTTTGTATCAAAGCCAGGCCACTCCAAGAGTTACAGTGGAATGAACACCCTTAGCTGCTTACAGGCGTTGACATACGTCAACGGGGACAGATGAAAAGCGTGCCCCGACCAGGACTCGAAACCGGGATATCCTCCTTATATGGCAGAAGCTCTATCCATCTGAGCCACCGAGGACACAGACGATAGTGCGACTGCAGGGATTTATCTCTGGCACGCCTCCCGCGAAACACACATTCTCAACGTATTGTCCCGCACTACATTCATCGTGCCCCCTTCCATTATACTCCTTACTCGCGGAGCGTTGCCGATTCCCGTAAGAGTTCGGGCACTGTTTGTTCATTCGCACAGAAGAAGAAGATGGTCAAGTGGCCGGTGAGCCTTAACTATATATATGTACTAAGATGGTATCTGTTCTTTCGGACATGTCCGAAAGAACAGATACCATCTTAGTATATACACTCCAAGAGTTGTTAAAAGCTGATGCTAAATTTGTCTGGGGTGGTGCTCAACAAGATTCTTTAGATGTGCTGCGAAAAGCTCTGACGACTGACCATGTACTTGGTCTGTATGATGAGAGAGCACCTACAGAACTACACACAGATGAAAGCGGGTATGGGATCGGTGCTCTTCTGGTGCAAATTTCGGATGGAAAAGAGGAGGTTATAGCCTATGCTTATAGGATACTTACAAAAGCCGAGAGAAACTACTCAACTACAGAAAGAGAATGTCTTGCTGTGATATGGGACATGTGCAAATTTCGACAGTATCTCTATGGAGAGCCATTCGCAGTTGTTACTGACCATCACTCACTTTGGTGGTTTACAGGTCTTAAGGATCCAACAGGACGACTCGCTAGGTGCGCACTACGTCTTCAAGAGTATGACATTACAATAGTGTACAAAAGTGGAAGGAAACACCAAGGTGCTGACTGTCTCTCAAGAAACCATGTGCAAGACCATCAAGACTTTGATGAAGATAGTGACTGTCTCGCTGCACTCCAGGATCTCTCTGCTGAGCAGAAGAAGGACGCCAAGATATCTCAAATTATGCTTGCCTTAAATCGGTCAGAGGATATGAAAGGACAATTTAAGGTAGTTAATGGATTACTTTGCAAGAAAAACTTTTATCCGTGTGGAAAGAGGTGGCTACCAGTGATCCCTGAACACATGCAGTTAGATGTTCTGCAGAAATTCCATGATACACCTGAGGCCGGACATTTAGGATTTATTAAGGCATACGATAGAATCCACAAGATATTTTTCTGGTCAGGTTTATTTCGAAGTGTCCGTCACTATGTGTCGCACTGTCGAAGAGTGCCAGAGGAGAAAGACAGTTGCTCAGAAACTACCTGGCCCACTCACACCAATTCCACCAGCCGAACGCCTTTTCAGCGTTTTGGGATTGAACTCCTCGGACGATCTCTAACGTCTGCTAGTGGTAATAGATGGATTATTGTTTGTACTGATTATCTGACACGCTACGCCATTACAAAAGCCGTGAAAACAGCCAAAGCATCCGAGGCAGCCAAATTCATCGTGGAAGACATTGTATTAAAATACGGTGCCCCAAGGTAGTAAATTACGGATCGAGGGAAAGTTTTTCAATCTAATCTTGTGACAGAGATAAACCGTTGGTGCAACATTACTCATCACATGTCGACTGCCTACCATCCACAAACTAACGGGCTTACCGAACGTCTTAATAACACCTTGGCCGACTTACTATCAATGTTCTTCAATGTTGAGCATAGCAACTGGGATGAGTTGCTACCTTCCGTGACGTTTTCCTACAACACCGCCAACCAAGACACCACCGGATTTACGCCATTTTTCCTGGTGCACGGGCGTGAGGCAACTACGACGATGGATACTGTGTTTCCGTTACATCCCTATGACGTGGACGACGACTACATTGGCCAGATGTTAATCAGAGCTGTGGAAGCTCGGCAGTTAGCTCGGCTCCGCACGCTGCAGGCTCAAGGAAACGATCGCCGAAGGCATGACACGAGCCACCGCCCTGTTGTCCACCAGCCTGGTAACCTCGTCTGGATCTTCACTCCTGATCGGAAAGTTGGTCTCTCTGAGAAGCTTCTCAGGCGCTACTTTGGACCTTATAAGGTTGTAAGACATTTGTCTGATGTGATTTAATGAAGTTGAAGATTCCGACCCCGATACAAGACGACGAAAGATCAGAGATACAGTCCACGTCATTCGAATGAAGCCCTATAAGGATCCTGCAGCCCTGGGCAGATTCGAAGCTCCAGCGACAAGCAAAAAGCGGAAAGGCGACGAAGAGCGTAGCGGCAAAAGAAGTTCTAAGAAGATCATCGCCAGGCGAGCATCAGTCATCGGTAGTCGGAGTATGCAGGACCGATGCCTCGTTCCCAGACTAGGAAGACGTAACACCGAGACGCTTTTCTCTTAAGGAGGGAGCAATGTCACCGAGGAAACTGAGTAGCAACTTGGTGTAGTGGTTATCATACCAAACTGCGGCCTGGAGGATTGTGAGTTCAAAACTCACCTGGACTGTACAATTCTAATTTCTATATTTGGTTCGAGTACATTCTAGAAGTAGCCACAAATGTCAAGGATCACTGTACTGGAATGTTCTGTTGCTGTATATACACTGTATGTTTTCTGGCCGCGCTCTTGTATGTGTAAGTTCTGAATAAACCTTCGTTAAGTGAAGTTAGTGTTCGTCATTCATCTAAATACACCTTCTTCTACGTGACAATATAGTGGAGATGCTGAGTTGCAGATAGACACAATAAAGAGACTGTCAGAAAGAAAAGGCCTACATCGGAAGTAGACAATGCCCACACACACACACACACACACACACACACACACACACACACATGACCACAGTCTCTGGCTGCTAACCCAGAATGCGAGCAGCAGCACTTGGTCGGAGAAGTAACTGGTTGCTGGAGTAACGAGCAGGCTGGGGTGAGGAGGCAAGGAATAGCAGGAGAGGGGCGGGAGATGGTAAAGTGAAGCTTGTGGGAGCATACAAGGCTGAGATGGAGAGAGGGTGCGGCAACTAGGTGCAGTCAGGATGTTAGACAGAGGAGGGAGGGACGGAGGGATAGTGGAAAAGGAGAGAAGTAGAAGGACTTTGGGCGCCTTGGTGGAATAGAGGAGTGTGTAGTGCTGGAATGGGAAAAGGGACGGGCTAAATGGATGAGAACAATGACTAACAAAGTTAGAAGCATGGAGGGTTCTGGGAACTAGGATACATTGCAGGTAGAGTTCCCAACTGGGCAATTCAGAAAAGCTAGTGTTGGTGGGAAGGATTCAGATGGCACGAGCTGTGAAGCAGTCATTGGAATGAAGAACGTCATGCTGGGCAGCGTGCTCACCGATGGCGTGGTCCTTGGACACAGTTTGTCAGTGGCCATTCATCGGAACAGACAGCTTGTTGGTTGCCATGCCCAAGTAGAATACAGCACAGTGGTTGCAGATTAGCTTGTAGATCACATGACTGGTTTCACAGGTAGTCCTGCCTTTGATGGGATAGGTGACACCTCTGACTCGACTGGAGTAGGTGGTGGTGAGAGGATGTATGTGACAGGTCTTGCATCTAGGTCTATTACAAGGACATGAGCCATGAGACAAGGGGTTGTGGAGGGATGGAGGGATGGAGAAGGATATTTTGTAGCTTCAGTGGGCAGTGGAATACCACTGTGGAAGGTGTGAGAAGGACAGTGGATAGGACAATCCTCATTTGAGAGGACGACGGGGGGTAGTCAAAACCCTGGCAGAGAATTCAATTCAGTTGCTCTAGTCCTGGGTGGTACAGAGTCACAAGGGGAATACTCCTCTGTGGCTGGATGGTGGGACTTTAGGATGTGGAGGGTGAATGGAGAGAGAAATCATGAGAGATCTGTTTTTGTACGAGGTTGGGAGGGTACTTACTGTCTGTGATGACCTCAGCGAGACCTTTGGTTTATTTCGGGAGGGACTCCTCATCACTACAGATGCAGCAGCCATCGGTGGCTGGGCTGTATGGAAGGGACTTCTTGGTATGAAATGGGTGGCAGCTGTCGAGGTGCAGATATTGCTGGTGGTTGGTAGGTTTGCTACACTATGTGGTCAAAAGTATCCGCACACCTGGCTGAAAATGACTTAAAAGTTCGTGGCGCCCTCCATCGGTAATGCTGGAATTCAATATGGTGTTGGCCCACCATAAGTCTTGATGACAGCTTCCACTCTCGCAGGCATACGTTCAGTCACGTTCTGGAACGTTTCCTGGGGAATGGCAGCCCATTATTCACGGAGTTCTGTACTGAGGAGACGTATCGATATCGGTCGGTGAGGCCTGGCACGAAGTCAGCGTTCCAAAACATTCCAGAGGTGTCCTATAGGATTCAAGTCAGGACTCTGTGCAGGTCGGTCCATTACAGGGATCTTATTGTCATGTAACCACTCCGCCACAGGCTGTGCATTATGCACAGGGGCTCGATCCTGTTGAAAGATGCAATCACCATCCCCGAATTGCTCTTCAACGGTGGGAAGCAAGAAGATGTTTAAAACATCAATGTACGCTTATGCTGTGATAGTGCCACTCAAAACAAGGGTGCAAGCCCCCCCCCCATGAGAAACACTATAACAACATAACACCACCGCCTTCGAATTTGACTGTTGGCACTACACACGCTGGCAGATAAACGTTCACCGGGCATTCGCCATATCCACACTCTGCCATCGGATCGCCACATTGTTTACTGCGATCCATCGGATTGCCACATTGTTTACTGTGATTCGTCACTCAACACAACTTGTGTTTACGCTCCTTACACCAAGCGAGGCGTCGTTTGGCATTGACCGGCGTGATGTGTGGCTTATGAGCAGCCGCTCGACTACGAAATCTAAGTTTTCTCACCTCCCGCCTTACTGCCACAGTACTTGCAGTGAATCCTGATGGAGTTTGGAATTCCTGTGTGATGGTCTGGATAGATGTTTGCCTACTACTCATTACGACACTCTTAAACTGTCGTTTACCACATCGGAAACAGTGGACCTAGTGATGTTTAGGAGTGTAGAAATCTCACGTACAGACGTATAACACAAGTGACACCCAATCACCTGACCATGTTCAAAGTTCGTGAGTTCCGCGGAGCCCCCCATTCTGCTCTCTCACGATGTCTAACGAGTACTGAGATCGGTGATATGGAGTACCTGGGAGTCGATGGCAGCAAAATGGACCTAATATGAAAAACGTATGTTCTTGGGGGTGTCCGGATACTTTTGATCACATAGTATATGTAAAAGGTTAACAATTCACCTGTCCGTACGCACGGGAGCGATTAATGTTTTGTCCGATGATATTATATGTAGATAACCTAACACTTAACATTCATCAAGCAGTCGCAGTACTTTTTGCAGATAGTTGTTCTTGTTGTTTTGGTCTTCTTTCCAGAGACTGGTTTGATGCAGCTCTCCATGCTATTCTATCCTGTGCAAGCTTCTTCATCTCCCAGTACCTACTGCAACCTACAGCCTTCTGAATCTGTTTAGTTTATTCATCTCTTGGTGTCTCTCTACGGTTTTTACCCTCCACGCTGCCCTCCATTACTAAATTGGTGATCCCTTGGTGCCTCAGTATATGTCCTATTAAGCGATCCCTTCTACTAGTCAAGTTGTGCCACAAACGTCTCTTCTCCCCAGTTCTATTCAATACCTCCTCATTAGTGATGTGATCTACCCATCTAATCTTCAGCATTCTTCTGTAGTACCACATTTCGAAAGCTTCCATTTTCTGCTTGTCTAAACTATTCATCGACCACGTTTCACTTCCATACATGCCTACACTCCATACAAGTACTTTAGAAAAAAGCTTCCTGACACTTAAATCTATACTCGATGTTAACAAATTTCTCATCTTCAGAAACGCTTTCCTTGCCATTGCCAGTCTACATTTTATATCCTCTCTACTTCGACCATCATCAGTTATTATGCTCCCCAAATAGTAAAACCCATTTACTACTTTAAGCATCTCATTTCCTATTTTGCAGATAATGATTATTAATACTACTTAATCATCCTGTTAGTGGTTCAGGAGCAGAAGAATTCAGCCAGTGAAATCGTTGATCATTACTCCAATAGCGTATTATGTGTGACAGCTAGAAAAGAAGATTCTCAATCTAGTCTAAAATCGTTTGTTTATTCAGTAGGCAAATAATTTATAATGATAGGATCTCTAGTAAAAAAACTATATATTAGTGTATCACATGAGTAGTATTAACGACTTATAGGCTGATTCTTATTAAATTCAACCAGCATGCTGTTTTATAACCTATAAATGGCCCGCATGTAGTCATACTCAGAAACAGGTTACGTGTATGTGCGTGTATACTTATTTATTCCGCATCAGTTGGATAAAAATCAGGCAAGTGCTCTATGCAGCCAAGTGTCTCCCAAGCATGCTGGTTAATAAAATTCGTAACGGGTCACAAGAAAAAATCTGTAATTGGTTTAGTAAATATGTTGAAAACTAACTGAAATGCAGTTTCTCACATTCACGTAATCTTTTAACGCCTAAATGAACGCCTTGCAGACCTCCGGAACGAATTTTAATATAAACCGTTCGGATACCGATACTTTAAAGGCAAGCAGAAAGGTTGTTAGAGGATCTCTCTTCGAAAGGAAATGCAAGCCGTTAAGGTATCAGTGAAAATCTTTCTTTGCAGTCGGCGTTCTGTTTTGGATCTCCACTTTGAGCAGCCAAGGTTATTCTATAGAGCGGAACGACTTGCTATTGGCCGACGGGATGACGTCAACGGCGAATCAGAGCTGGGATCGAAGGCTGCAGCTCTACTGTTCCAGACACAAACAAAGCAGCTTCGCGCCGAGCATCCAGATGCATTGAACGGAAGCGATTTGCGTTACACTGAACGTTAAGCATCCTTTAATACGGGAGGCACAGGGATCCGCCTTGGACTCACTGTATAGGTGTAGCGTAGCATGCTGACAGAGCAGCCGTTAGTTTGACAAGGGGAAGGCCTCAGACACGGCCAACCGATTCGGCTCAAATTTGGCAGGTCGCTTGCGTACAACCTAGAACGAAGGTCTCTATGATATTTTGGGTCAACAGGCCCGCAATTTTGAGAAAATCACCCCTAAAGGTTATGACGAGCAATCGACTCGAAATTGGAGGCATCGATAGATAATTGTAAATGGAGCATTTTTCATCGCAGGTATGGGGTCCGCAAACGCAAACTTTTCCAGAAATCGAGAAAAGAAACTTGGACAACTGCCGCTTCTCTACCCACGTGGTAAACGTTTTTCGCCGACAGCGACGAGAGCGCGCCGGCACGGTAACTCAGCGTGTTCTGTCAGAGGGTTAGCTGCCCTCTGTAATAAAAAAAACTGAGTTAATGGATCAACGAGGAACTGAAACGAGTGTCTTTCGACGTTCGCCCCGAGCAGATACAACGAACGAAAACGAACAACATGAGTTAAAAAAAAAAATAGCACAACGCTCAAGGTAAATGGCTGAGAATCGGAAAACCCGGGTTCGAATCCCGAAGAGAGCTAGCAGATGTTATTCTTTTCGATTGTATTTTTCCACATCGCAATTGATAGGTATAGGAGGGTGAATAAGGTAAGTAAATCAATAAGGAACGATAACAATAAGGTAGGCAAACTAATTTCCCAAACGCCGTGAGTTAGTAAAATGTTAAACTTTCAAGCCTTGTCACATGGAAACAACTCCGAGTAAGAGTGCTGCGAATTCCTCACAAGGGATCACTGATAGCCAACCGCGCGTCGCTTGTTTACAGCGAGGCACGGGACAGAATGCAAGCGAGGAGAGGTATGTTGTGCCGGTTGCCTCTTCGGCATATCATAGTTGTGAACCTGGAAGAGTAAAGGTGTCCAGAACGAGCCTTATAGAAGTCAGTCGGAAAGGGTTGTTTTCCGTTATTAGGCTGCCGCCAACCTCGCGGATACATGTAGTGATTTTTCCATCGTTAATGGACCGAATGAAATACGTTTTGTGAATGAATACAGTGTTCTTCCGTAAGTAACATATGACGAGTACTGTATGTAGTTTGTAGTAATTAATTCGTCTTTTTATGCCGTAGCAACTAGTTATTGTTTGTTGTGTCACATCTTTCAGGTGCATAATCTGAATAATGGAGGCTGTACACCCTTCGACTAGCGCTGTAATATAAAGTTGGGAGCCTGTCACAGACGCTGGCAAGCGGGAAGTTACCGACGCTGTGTTTTGGTTTGTAAAAGTGTTGCAAGACATATGCATTATCAATGTACTACTGGAAACAGGCAGTTCTGTTTCTTGGCGTTCCAGATTGATAGGAGCGGCTATCGTCGAGCGATTTTTGGAGCTGACGAACGAAATGACTTTTGCTGATACTGAAGTACTATACCATGAAGACGAACCAGAAGGTGATTCAGTGGAAGATATCCCGACTAGTGAATCGCAAAATGGTCATAACATTTTGGAAATCTGCACGTCACTGGGAATATGTGCTTCATCTGTTCCCGATGAGTATTACTAACCGGTTACTAAACTATTGAACTAAGGCGCTATATCCCTTGAAGTAAAAGTAAAGGCGGTAGCGCTACCCAGGAATCATCAAAATTGGAACTTAAAAACATTGAAAAAGAATGGGGCAACAACAGCCCTGAAAAGGAAGAAGGACTTGAAATTGTGGGAAAGTTATATCGTTAAAGGAGGGGCAAGATACGATAAATACCAGCGATAAATAAGTGGAACTACGACCGATATGTCGAATCTCGTTGTCGTAACGAGAATGTAACAACGAGAATACTTCAGGAGTGGGCTGCAGGTGCGGCGCTTCAATATACGGCCAACAAGGACTCTTCGTTTGCTGCATCATTATCTTGGGCAAGAAATTTCAAATCGGAGTATAAAATTCGTCAACGGGAAGTCACTAAATACGTCTCTCATAAGGAGGTACAAAATATGAGTAATACATAAAGTGGCAGCTCTTTTCAGCGCGCAAATGACGTCACTTATGACCGGTTTTAGTCGTAATTACGTTATCAACACCGATCAAACAGGATATTAGTATCGGGTGAACATTCGAACTCTTGTCGCAGTTGGTGGTAAAAAAAAAAAAACACATTCGTACACGGCGCTATATGCCATCATAGCCTCTGGAAAAGTGTTGCCTAAGGTTTTCCTGTGTTTACAAGAAACGAATGTTACATTTGGTCCTCGGGTTATAGAAGAGGTCAATCGTTTAACTGACTAGTTGAAAAATGTTTACATTACCTGCTCCAAATCCGGGAAACTGACGAATGCGATTTACAGAACATTTCTTGAGAATGTTTTAAAACCATACGTTTCTGATAACAAGTTTTGTCTAATATTGGATTCCTGGAGTGGACAAATTAATACTACAATACATGACACAATTTTATAGATGGCGAGGGTCAGCCGACGTGAAGAGTAAAAGTAATACGGCCAAACTGCACACCTGTGTGCCAGCCGTGTGATGCTTATTTCTATGCTTATTTCCAGGCTTCAGAAATGCAGTGTGCTTCTGGAAACCCAGGGGGAATGCACAACCGCACGGATGCAATAACTATTCACACCATAACTGATAACCAACTTTCAGCACCGAGTTTTCAGGCAATGATGCGTGGTACGCATCAAAATTAATTCCCGAAAAAGACATATCTTTAAATTTAAACCAAGTTTGTTTTCTCTTCGGAAGGAGCAGTGTAGCTATCAAAAGATTGCATTCATTAGATGTTCTTGGTGCCGTGAGTATATTTGTTTCGAATGTTTATATGACTAGTTGTTCGAAGAAAACTGAGGACACGTAACAGTGACTGGAAGAGCCATTGTAAAGTGACCTGGAGTAACATTTTAGTTGTTTACTATCCCAAGAGGTTTGAGAAATTTATTTGCTTACCCTATTATTATCAATCCTTGTTTATTTACTTACCTTATTAACTCTCCTATCCCTATCAATTGAGATATGAAAAATACGAACGAAAATAAGAACATCCGCGAGGTTTCTTCAAGATTCGAACCCGGGCTCTCCGATTCCCAGCCAGTTACCTTGGCCGTTGCGGTATCGGTGCTGTCGGCGAAAAGCGTTTACCATGTGGGCAGTTGTAAAAGTTTCTTATCTCGTTTTCTGGAAAAGTATGCGTTTTCGGACCCCATCCTCATGATGAAAAATGCTATATTTACAATTATCTATCGATCCCACCAATTTTGAGTTGATTCCTCGTCATAACCTTTAGGGGTGATTCTCTCAAAAACGCAGGCGCGTTGACCCAAAATATCTTAGATTCCTTCAGTTTTAGGTTGTACACAAGCGACCTGCCGAAGTTGAGCCGAATCGGTTGGCCGTGTCTGAGGCCTTCCCCTTGTGAGCCGCTAGCCGCCAGCAGCGTGGTCAGTGCAGTTGAGGTACAAACAGTCGAGACAGCAGCTGTATTGCTTGTGCGCGCTGCCCACATCCAGTCAGCAGTATAAAGTATAGCATGGGTAATTTACATGTATTTCAGAATGGAGGAAATGATTACTGCATTTGGAAAAGTGAGTTTCGTTTGGGAAGATCAGAGAAAGCCAATATTGAGGAAGCTCAACACTTGGTAACTCAAACAAATTAAAAGAGTTAGAAGCGTGGCGTGGTCGACAGGTAGAACCAGGTAACCACAGGAGTGAGACAAGACAGAAAGCAGCTCCGTTCAGAAAAAAAATTATGAAACAAGAGAACGATTTTTACTCTATTACTACAAGTCAGTATTACTTACCACGTTGAAATTATTCTCATCGTGTACGTAACTACGATGTAAAGAATACTGTGTCTGAAAGACCATCATCGGCTATAGGAGGGCGCCTGAAGCCACTAACTTGTTACGTTGAATAAATAAATAAAAACTAATGTAAGCAAATTATTATTAATGTTAAATTAAAGCCTTTGTTTGTTTAATATTCCTGGTTACGTCCATCAGGCGCTCTCTTAAATCGGTCAGGGTTTCACACATACAGTACACTTTTTATATCAAAGATACTGAGAAATGGAGTTTTAACATGACAAATAGCACACACATCAAAAAAAGGTTTGCATCACCCCGGTTGTATCAGAGACACAGTCCCTTTGACTGTTCAGAGATGTCAATAAACCCGCCCAAAGATCTAAAAACTCATGCATGAGCAGCGCCTATTAGACGGAGGGGGTCTGACAGACGATCAGTTCCAGTTCCAGTCATTCCACCACGAAGGAGGTACACGGCACGCGTTGTCTGTAATTCAGCCGTGCCTAGACAGTCAATACCGCGGTTCGATCGAATCCGCATTGTTACTCTGTGCCAGAAAGGGCTCTAAACAAGGGAAGTGTCCAGGCCTCTCGGAGTGAACCAAAGCGATGATGTTCGGATATGGAAGAGATACAGAGAGACAGGAACTGTCGATGACATGCTCGCTCAGGAAGCCCAAGGGCTACTGCTGCAGTAGATGATCAGTACCTACGAATTATGGCTAACAGGAATCTTGACAGCAACGACACCATGTTGAAAATGCTTTCCGTGCAGCCACAGGACGTCGTGTTACGACTCAAACTGTCCGTAACAGTGTGCGTGATGCGCAACTTCACTCCTAACGTTCATGGCGAGGTCCACCTTTGCAACACCATGCAGCGTGGTACAGATGGACCCGCAAACATGCCGAATCGACCGCTCAGGATTGGCGCCACGTTCTCTTCACCTATGAATGTCGCATATGCCTTCCAAAAAGGAGTTCCAAGTGGAGAAATCGGAACGTGTCGAACATATTATTCTGTTTGAAGTCAATAGAGGGTTGACAGTAGCGGAGGCAGCAAGATACATTTGCGCCCTGTATGGGGATGATGCCACAGGACAGAGTACGGCAAGAAACTGATTTTCTCATTTTAAGGAGGATCTTTTTGACATTAGTGACTCTCCACGTTCAGGAAGACCTTCGTTATTTGATAAAGATCCTTTAAATGTAATAATCCACAGTGATCCACGTCACTGTTTTCGAGAACTGGCAAATGTGATGAACTGTGAATCTTGCATCATCGTGCGACACTTTTATTCAATGGGTAAGGTTCAAAAATCGGGTTTACGGGTACTGCATGCTCTGAGCTAAAATCACGCAAATCAGCGGGCGGCCGTATGTTCATCTCTGCTTCTTCGTCATCAGCTGGCTCGTGAACAATACCGACCATTCCTGTCCTGTTTCGTTACTGGTGATGAGAAATGGTGTCTTTATGCTAACATTAGGAAGAAAGGAATGGTTGACCCCGAACAAAGCAGTAACTCCCCGTACTCAGACGCGCGCGCATTCACGAAAGTCGAACAGCGATGGTCTGGTGTACTACGAATAGTTTCCCCGAGATGTAACCACCACTGCTGACATTTATTGTCAACAAAAGACCTCTCTTGAAGACACAATCCACGAACAATGAGCAGGACTGCTGCGTGAAGTGTTGATACTCCACGATAAGCCCGCCCCTAATCTGCTAGACTGACGAAAACAACTGTACCGGAGTTTGGTTGGGAAGTCACCCCCGCATCCACCTTATTCAGCTGATCTTTTGCCCTCTGATTCTCAACTTCCTCTATCTAACAACCTTCAAGGAGTTTCGTTTCTAGATGAAAAAGCGCTCCGAACATGGGTCGACAAATACTCCGCCTCGAAACAGAGTGCCACGCGGGGTAGTTGCGCGGTCTATGGCTCCTTGCCACGGTTCGCGCGGCTCCCCACGTCGGAGATTCGAGTCCTCCCTCGGGCATGAGACTGTGTATGTTGTTCTTAGCATGAGTTAGTTTAAGCCAAATTAAGTAGTGTGTAAGCTTAGGGAACGATAACCTCAGCACTTTGGTCCCATAGGATCTTACCACCAATTTCCAAATGTTCAAAACCAAGTGATTTCTACAGTGGCGCATTCGAAAAGCTACCACAGCATTGGTAGACTGTCGTAAATAGCAGACGAGACCATATTATTGGTGGCTAAAGTCACTGTTATATGTATCTGTTGTGGTTATTAAACTTACGGAGAAAACGCTAAGAAGTTATGCACTAATCCCATAATAATAATAATGACAATAACAACAATGATGGTAGTGTAAAATCCTCACATCAATAAAGGTTTCCACCGGCCGGAGTGGCCGAACGGTTCTAGGCACTACAGTCTGGGACCGAGCGACTTCTACGGTCGCAGGTTCGAATCCTGCCTCAGGCATGGATGTGTGTGATGTCCTTAGGTTAGTTAGGTTTAAGTAGCTCTACGTTCTGGGTGACTGTTGACCTCAGAAGTTAAGTCGCATAGTGCTCAGAGCCAATAAAGGTTTCCCTAACCTCGGTTCCGACAGATCCGGACACTGCACAGAAAATTGGAATTGAGATCAACGTAAACATCATTTCCACCCTTTTTATTGGTCATGACAACCACACATTGCATGTTGTACCACCATACAGCAAGACGTTCAGAGGTGGGGGTCGAGATTTCTGTACACACCGGTACCACTAATACCCAGTAGCACGTCCTCTTGCATTGATGCATGCCTGTATTCGTCGTGCCATACTATCCACAAGTTCATCAAGGCACTGTTTGTCCACATTGCCCCACTCAACGGCAATTCGGCGTAGATCCCTCAGAGTGGTTGGTGGGTCACGTCGTCAATAAACAGCCCTTTTTAATCTATCCCAGACGTGTTCGATAGGGTTCATGACTCGAGAACATGCTGGCCACTCTAGTCGAGCGATATCGTTATCCTGAAGCAAGTGATTCACAAGATCTGCACAATGGGGATGAGAATTGTCGTCCGTGAAGACGAATTCCTTGCGAATATGCTGCCGATACGGTTGCACTATCGGTCGGAGGGTGGCATTCACGCATCGTACAGCCGTTGTGGCGCCTTCCATGACCACCAGCGGCGCACGTCGGCCC
The DNA here is from genome assembly GCF_023864275.1 of Schistocerca cancellata. NCBI lineage: Eukaryota > Metazoa > Arthropoda > Insecta > Orthoptera > Acrididae > Schistocerca > Schistocerca cancellata. The sequence goes on from NC_064631.1 coordinate 49,022,910, forward strand.
CACGTAATGCCACCCCAAAACAGGAGGGAACCTCCGTCTTGCGGCACTCACTGGACAGTGTGTCTAAGGCGTTCAGCCTGGCCGGGTTGCCTCCAAACACGTCTCTGACGATTGTGTGGTTGAAGGCATATGCGACGCTCATCGGTGAAGAGAACGTGATGCCAATCCTGAGCGGTACATTCGGCATGTTGTTGGGCCCATCTGTTGGGTGCTGCGTAGTGTCTTGGTTGCAAAGATGGACCTCGCCATGGACGTCGGGAGTGAAGTTACGCAACGTGCAGCCTATTGCGCACAGTTTGACTCGTTACACGACGTACTGTAGCTGCACGGAAAGCATTATTCAACATGGTGGCGTTGCTGTCAGGTTTCCTCCGAGCCATAATCCATAGGTAGCGGTCATCCAATGCAGTAGCTGCGCTTGGGCGGCCTGAGCGAGGCATGTCATCGACAGTTCCTGTCTCTCTGTATCTCTTTCATGTCCGAACAACATCACTTTACATCTACATCTACATCTACATCCATACTCCGCAAGCCACCTGACGGTGTGTGGCGGAGGGTACCTTCAGTACCTCTATCGGTTCTCCCTTCTATTCCAGTCTCGTATTGTTCGTGGAAAGAAGGATTGTCGGTATGCCTCTGTGTGGGCTCTAATCTCTCTGATTTTATCCTCATGGTCTCTTCGCGAGATATACGTAGGAGGGAGCAATATACTGCTTGACTCTTCGGTGAAGGTATGTTCTCGAAACTTTGACAAAAGCCCGTACCGAGCTACTGAGCGTCTCTCCTGCAGAGTCTTCCACTGGAGTTTATCTATCATGTCCGTAACGCTTTCGCTATTACTAAATGATCCTGTAACGAAGCGCGCTGCTCTCCGTTGGATCTTCTCTATATCTTCTATCAACCCTATCTGGTACGGATCCCACACTGCTGAGCAGTATTCAAGCAGTGGGCGAACAAGCGAACTGTAACCTACTTCCTTTGTTTTCGGATTGCATTTCCTTAGGATTCTTCCAATGAATCTCAGTCTGGCATCTGCTTTACCGACAATCAACATTATATGATCATTCCATTTTAAATCACTCCTAATGCGTACTCCCAGATAATTTATGGTATTAACTGCTTCCAGTTGCTGACCTGCTATTTTGTAGCTAAATGATAAAGGATCTATCTTTCTGTGTATTCGCAGCACGTTACACTTGTCTACATTGAGATTCAGTTGCCATTCCCTGCACCATGCGTCAATTCGCTGCAGATCCTCCTGCATTTCAGTACAATTTTCCATTGTTACAACCTCTCGATACACCACAGCATCATCTGCAAAAAGCCTCAGTGAACTTCCGATGTCATCCACCAGGTCCTATGACACTCGCCTGCGGCACACCTGAAATTACTCTTACTTCGGAAGACTTCTCTCCATTGAGAATAACATGCTGCGTCCTGTTATCTAGGAACTCCTCAATCCAATCACACAATTGGTCTGATAGTCCATATGCTCTTACTTTGTTCAATAAACGACTGTGGGGAACTGTATCGAACGCCTTGCGGAAGTCAAGAAACACGGCATCTACCTGTGAACCCGTGTCTATGGCCCTCTGAGTCTCGTGGACGAATAGCGCGAGCTGGGTTTCACATGACCGTCTTTTTCGAAACCCATGCTGATTCCTACAGAGTAGATTTCTAGTCTCCAGGACACTCCGAGACACCTGGACAATTCCCTTGTTGAGAGCCCTTCCTGGCACAAAGTAACAATGCGGACGCGATCGAACCGCGGTATTGACTATCTAGGCATGGTTGAACTACAGACAACACGAGCTGTGTACCTCCTCCCTGTTGGAGTGACTGGGACTGATCGGCTGTCGGACCCCCTCCGTGTAGTAGGCGCTGCTCATGCGTGGTTGTTTACATCTTTGGGCGGGTTTAGTGACACCTGTGAACAGTCAAAGGTATTATGTCTGTGATACAATATTCACAGTTAACGTCTATCTTCAGGAGTTCTGGGAGCTGGAGTGATGCAAAAATTTTCTTTATGTGTGTATGAAAAGAATTTATAGGTGTACAAAATAGATGATAAAACGAGTTCTGGGAAAGGAAATTAAAGGAGACTGCATCATCGAAGAAGAATACTGCGAAATGAGGAAGATATGGTAGGAAAGAACAGGGACAATGTTAATTATTATTGTTGATTCAGTAGATATGTCATTGACTGTCTTCTGAAGCTGGTGAGCCGGCCGGAGTGGCCGAGCGGTTCTATTCGCTTCAGTCTGGAACCGCGCGATCGCTGCGGTCGCAGGTTCGAATCCTGCATCGGGCATGGATGTGTGTGATGTCTTAAGGTTAGTTAGGTTTAAGTAGTTCTAATTTGTAGGGGACTGATGACCTCAGATGTTAAGTCAGATAGAGCTCAGAGCCATTTTTTTTAAAGCTGGAGATGTTATTTAGTTCTCATATGTAATGCAGAGTGGGGTTCCTACTATTTAGAAGTTTTAAATTTCGCGATCAAGAAATCGTTCACGCAGGAGAATCGTTCAAACGTACCGTCGTTCAACTATCGAGCAAAATTCCCGTGTGGACAACATAGTAATAAGCATCCCTGGTGTAGAGAAACGTCCGCAGCTCGTGGTCGCGCTGTAGCGTTCTCGCTTCCCGCGCTCGGGTTCCCGGGTTCGATTCCCGGCGGGGTCAGGGATTTTCTCTGCCTCGTGATGACTGGGTGTTCTGTGATGTCCTTAGGTTAGTTAGGTTTAAGTCGTTCTAAGTTCTAGGGGACTGATGACCAGAGATGTTAAGTCCCATAGTGCTCAGAGCCATTTGAACCATTTTGTAGAGAAACAACTGAAAGATCTGGAAGCAAATGAATCACCAGGTTGGACCCCAATTCGGTTTTACAAAGAGTACTATACGGCACTGGTCCCATACCTATCTAGCATTAACGCGAATCTTTCGTCCTAGCGGAAAGTGCCAAGCGACTGGAAAAAGTGCAAGTGACTCCCGTGTATAAGAACGTTAAAAAGCAGACCAATACCCTAACATCGGTATACTGCAGACTGTTGAACATATTGTCAGTTCGAATTCTTTAGACCGAGTAGCTTGGTTTTAGACAGCATCGTTCGTGCGACAATCAGTTTGACCTTTTCTCACATGATACACCAAGTGCTATGGAGGAAGGGCAACAGAATCCATATTTCGAGACTTCCGTTAAGCATTTAACACTGCGACCCATTGCAGACTGTTAACGAAAGTACGGGAATACGGAACAGATTCGCTGATATGTAGGTGGCTCGAAGACTTGTTAAGTAATAGAAGCCAGTGTCTTGTCTTCGATGGCGACTATTCAGCAGAGACAAGGGTGTCGTCAGGAGTGCCAGTGGGAAATGTGATAAGATTCCTCTTGTTCTCTATATACACTCCTGGAAATTTAAATAAGAACACCGTGAATTCATTGTCCCAGGAAGGGGAAACTTTATTGACACATTCCTGGGGTCAGATACATCACATGACCACACTGACAGAACCACAGGCACATAGACACAGGCAACAGAGCATGCACAATGTCGGCACTAGTACAGTGTATATCCACCTTTCGCAGCAATGCAAGCTGCTATTCTCCCATGGAGACGATCGTAGAGATGCTGGAACGGCTTGCCATGCCATTTCCACCTGGCGCCTCAGTTGGACCAGCGTTCGTGCTGGACGTGCAGACCGCGTGAGACGACGCTTCATCCAGTCGCAAACATGCTCAATGGGGGACAGATCCGGAGATCTTGCTGGCCAGGGTAGTTGACTTACACCTTCTAGAGCACGTTGGGTGGCACGGGATACATGCGGACGTGCATTGTCCTGTTGGAACAGCAAGTTCCCTTCCCGGTCTAGGAATGGTAGAACGATGGGTTCGATGACGGTTTGGATGTACCGTGCACTATTCAGTGTCCCCTCGACGATCACTAGTGGTGTACGGCCAGTGTAGGAGATCGCTCCCCACACCATGATGCCGGGTGTTGGCCCTGTGTGCCTCGGTCGTATGCAGTCCTGATTGTGGCGCTCACCTGCACGGCGCCAAACACGCATACGACCATCATTGGCACCAAGGCAGAAGCGACTCTCATCGCTGAAGACGACACGTCTCCATTCGTCCCTCCATTCACGCCTGTCGCGACGCCACTGGAGGCGGGCTGCACGATGTTGGGGCGTGAGCGGAAGACGGCCTAACGGTGTGCGGGACCGTAGCCCAGCTTCATGGAGACGGTTGCGAATGGTCCTCGCCGATACCCCAGGAGCAACAGTGTCCCTAATTTGCTGGGAAGTGGCGGTGCGGTCCCCTACGGCACTGCGTAGTATCCTACGGTCTTGGCGTGCATCCGTGCGTCGCTGCGGTCCGGTCCCAGGTCGACGGGCACGTGCACCTTCCGCCGACCACTGGCGACAACATCGATGTACTGTGGAGAACTCACGCCCCACGTGTTGAGCAATTCGGCGGTACGTCCACCCGGCCTCCCGCATGCCCACTATACGCCCTCGCTCAAAGTCCGTCAACTGCACATACGGTTCACGTCCACGCTGTCGCGGCATGCTACCAGTGTTAAAGACTGCGATGGAGCTCCGTATGCCACGGCAAACTGGCTGACACTGACGGCGGCGGTGCACAAATGCTGCGCAGCTAGCGCCATTCGACGGCCAACACCGCAGTTCCTGGTGTGTCTGCTGTGCCGTGCGTGTGATCATTGCTTGTACAGCCCTCTCGCAGTGTCCGGAGCAAGTATGGTGGGTCTGACACACCGGTGTCAATGTGTTCTTTTTTCCATTTCCAGGAGTGTACATAAATGATTTGGTGGACAGGGTGGGCACCGTGCTGTGGTGTATGGTAGGGTGTCAAATTTGAGTGACTGTAGAAAGATACAGGACGACTTAGACAAAATTTCTAGTTCGTTTGGTAAATGTTGGAAAATATAAGTTAATGCGGATGGGTAGGAGAAACAAACCCGTAATGTTCGGATACAGCATTAGTAGTGTCCTCCTTGAAACAGTCACGTCACTTAAATATCTGGATGTAATGTTGCAAAGCGATATGAAATGGAACGAGAAACTGGTTCAAATGGCTCTAAGCACTATGGGACTTAACATCTGAGGTCATCAGTCACCTACACTTAGAACTACATGGACGTAACTAACCTAAACACATCACACGCATCCATGCCCGAGGCAGGATTCGAACCTGCGACCGTAGCAGCAGCGCGGTTCCGGACTGAAGCGCTTAGAACCGCTCGGCCACAGTGGCCGGCGAAATGGAACAAGAATTTGGCGCATTTGGTTGCGAAGACGAAGGGTCGACTTCGGTTTATTGGGAGAATTTTAGATAAGTGTGGTTTATCTGTAAAGAAGACCGCATAGAGGACGCTGGTGCGACTTTTCCCTAGAATTTCTCGATTGTTTGGGATTCCCATCAGTTCTCACTAAAGTGTGACATCGAAGCAATTCAGAGGTAGGTTCAAAATGGCTCGGAGCACTATGGGACTTAACATCTGTGGTCATCAGTCCCCTAGAATGAGATTTTCACTCTGCAGCGAAGTGTGCGCTGATATGAAACTTCCTGGCAGATTAAAACTGTGTGCCCGACCGAGACTCGAACTCGGGACCTGTGCCTTTCGCGGGCAAGTGCTCTAAAGTTTGGAAGGTAGGAGACGAGGTACTGGCAGAAGTAAAGCTGTGAGTACCGGGCGTGAGTCGTGCTTCGGTAGCTCAGATGGTAGAGCACTTGCCCCCGAAAGGCAAAGGTCCCGAGTTCGAGTCTCGGTCGGGCACACAGTTTTAATCTGCCAGGAAGTTTCATATCAGCGCACACTCCGCTGCAGAGTGAAAATCTCATTCTGGAAACATCCCCCAGGCTGTGGCTAAGCCATGTCTCCGCAATATCCTTTCTTTCAGGAGTGCTAGTTCTGCAACGTTCGCAGGAGAGCTCCTGTAAAGTTTGGAAGGTAGGAGACGAGGTACTGGCAGAAGTAAAGCTGTGAGTACCGGGCGTGAGTCGTGCTTCGGTAGCTCAGATGGTAGAGCACTTGCCCACGAAAGGCAAAGCTCCCAAGTTCGAGTCTCGGTCGGGCACACAGTTTTAATCTGCCAGGAAGTTTCAGTCCCCTAGAACTTAGAACTACTTAAACTTAACTAACCTAAGGACATCACACACATCCATGCCCGAGGCAGGATTCGAACCTGTGACCGTAGCAGTCACGCGATTCCGGACTGAGCGCCTAGAAGCGTCAGAGGTAGGCTGCTAGATTTGTTACCGATAAGTTCGAACAATACGCAACTGTTACAGAGATGCTTCGCGAACTCGGATGGGGATCCTTGGAGGGAAGGTGACGTTATTCTCAAGGAACACATTGAGAAAATTTAGAGAACCGGCAATTGAAGCTTACTACGGGAACGGTTCTTCCGCCGCCAATATACGTTGCGCTTATGGACCACGAAGATAAGGTACGAGAAATCAGGGCTCACATGGAGGCATATAGACAGTAGTTTCTCTCTCGCTCTATTTGCGAGTGGAACACGAAGGGAAATTACTACAGTAGCACGGGGTACTCTCCTCAAAGCCCCGTACCGTGCCTTATGGAATATCTACGTAAGTGTTGATTTCGAGAAAGTAGCTAAATGATGGTGCGGGACGGAAAGAATTTTACTCTGATGGTAACGGGTCTGGTCATGTTGTTGAGACCTGGCGTCAAGACCGCGGAGGGATATGACGGACAGTGTACACTGACAACATAATTGAGAAGACAAAGGATATGGTAATCCCTGCGTTTGTCTGCACGCAGGCGGGATAACTGTGCATATGATGACGAAATATGTTCAAAGAGCAAAACACCACAGACATAACTAACACAGGCGATCATAACCAGTTGAAGGCGCTGTGAGTTCTCCTAAGAACGACCTTGCAGGATGACGTCGCTGTAATCAATAACTGCAGGTGTAAGTGTATGTACAAGTTTATTTTTCAGGTTGAAAGGGGAGAGCTTTTTACACTTTTGCAGGGTTTTTTTGTTTTTTTTTGTTAACATCGAGTATTGATTTAAGTGTGAGGAAGTCGTTTCTGAAAGTATTTGTATGGAGTGTAGCCATGTATGGAAGTGAAACATGGACGATAAATAGTTTAGACAAGAAGAGAATAGAAGCTTTCGAAATGTGGTGCTTCAGAAGAATGCTGAAGATTAGATAGGTAGATCACATAACCAATGAGGAGGTGTTGAATAGGATTGGGGAGAAGAGAAGTTTGTGGCACAACTTGACTAGAAGAAGGGATCGGTTGGTAGGACATGTCATGAGGCATCAAGGGATCACCAATTTAGTATTGGAGGGCAGCGTGGAGGGTAAAAATCGTTGAGGGAGACCAAGAGATGAATACACCAAGCCGATTCAGAAGGATGTAGGTTGCAGTAGGTACTGGGAGATGAAGAAGCTTGCACAGGATAGAGTAGCATGGAGAGCTGCATCAAACCAGTCTCAGGACTGAACACCACAACAACATAGGGTATGGATAGATGTTGATGCTTTCTTGCACTTTGCAGTTACGTGCTCCGACCAACCTAGATTTTCAAATATTATTGCTCCTGGATTCTTTAATGAGAGAGAGAAGTCGATTTTTGTCGCATTTAGGATGATGGGGATTCCAGATATTTCTGGCTAATGGACCCAGAAAGACGAACGAGCATCGCTTGGTTTATGGATGGGTTGAGCTTTAATCCCATACTCTGTACCCATTTTTGTAGTTCACACATGTTGGTATTAAGATTCTCGACAGCTATCTTCAGGCTTATTGGTTTTGTGCTTGCCCTAGATATCACTGGAGGTCATTTGAAATAGGAGAAAACTGATGACACGTCGCTGACATACAATGAAAAGAGTGTAGGACCTGATACTGAATCCTGGAGGACATACGATACTAAATGGCTGCACTGTGACTTTACGGTGCCGGACATGACGCACTGCTGGCGAGACGTCAGGTACGAGCGAAACTATTGCATTGCACTTGGCGAGATATTTAGGCTACCAAGATTGGCTACCAAAATGTCGAAGTCGGCAGTATCAAAGACTGTAATGAAGCCTAAGAAGCACATGGCAGGCGCATTTTGTGCATTCATGTCAAGCGTCATGTCGTCTGTTTATTAAGGCAGATGTTGCGCTGCGATTTTTAAGGAAACCTGACTGGTATCCGTATTTTAGGTTGCTTGTAATTAGGTAGTTTGCTGTCTTGGGCAGTGCAGAAAGAATGAAAATAGGTCGCTAATCGGAAGGTGTTTCTATAAAGTCCTTTTTAGGTAGTGACTTAACTAACTCTTGTTTCCAGGCCTCATGGAAAACACTTGTGATTACGGAGTGGTTGAAGATATTTGTTATAATGAACAGTTGTGTGTCATTAACAATCTCCTTCATTTGGACTGTCATGCCATCGTGTCAGTTAGATTCTGATCTAATATGCAAGCACTTGTGATTACGGAGTGGTTGAGGATATTTGTTATAATGAACAGTAGTGTGTCATTAACAATCTCCTTCATTTGGACTGTCATGCCATCGTGTCAGTTAGATTCTGATCTAATATGCATGATAGCTTTTTCGGCGTATTACAAGTAACATGCTTTAGATAGAGTATGTTGAGGTTACAGCCGTTTACTCCCATGCACGAATCAATGAGTCTCTGTTTCGTTTGCGGTTCGTTTGTGCTTGTGAGTTATGTGGCGTACCGCTTCGGTTCTTTGGCGTGACCGAGCGGTTCTAGGCGCTTCAGTCCAGGACCGCGTTGCTGTTACGGTCGCATGTTCGAATCCTGCCCCGGGCATGGATGTGTGTGATATCCTTAGGTTAGTTAGGTTTAAGTAGTTCTAAGTTGTAAGGGACTGATGATCTCAGATGTTAAGTTCCATAGTGCTGAGAGCCATTTGAACCATTTTCTTTGGCTGGGACGACGTGATGAGCTGGAGCTTTTACTTTGCGTATACAATTCGTTTTTTCACAAGAGAGATGATCTGTTTCTGTTGTCAGTTAATGTATTGGCATGCCTGAATTTACCTTTTCTCACAGCTTCAGTAATTCTGTTCCGATTCTAATTGTAAGCAATATTACTTTCAGGTGTAGGGCGTAGTTTGTATGCCCTATGTGCAGAGAAATCATTATTAAAATCTTAGGCACCTGTGGCACATTGAAAGCAACGGAGAGTTATTTTTGGGAAAAGGGGGAGGCATAGAAGGTAACAAACCGTGACCCCACCACCGGCCGGAACGTAATCCCGGACTCGCGCCGGTATTTGCGTCGTTTCGAAACGCTGCACGCGGCCGATCCCTGCCTGCAACACACACACACACACACACACACACACACACGAGGAAACCGCTGATTCGCGTGCGCGCAGCCTCACACCTGCATCGGACAGGCGGACCGGAACGGCCATTTTCCGCATAATCAGGCCGCAAACCTGTTTCCGAGGCCGAGCGGCGACAAGTGCAGGACCGGGAAGAGAAAAGCGACCAACAAGAGGAACACAAGCAGCCCCCCCCCTCTCTCTCTCTCCTTCCTTTGGACCGCTATTTTCGCCACGAGTCAAATTATTTTCGTCGCCGCTGTGCGGGTGTTTCCTAGCTGTTATATGTTATCCAACCGTTCTCGAGTATAATGGACGGTGCCTCCCGAGCTTATATCGGAGAGAGAAGAGATGGTGGAGAGATAGCCCGGCAGTGGACCTCGGCCCACCGACGAGAGCCGAGACGCAGCCATCTGTCTTTGCTGCAACAGGCTGCGGGGAGTGGAAATTAATTATCGCTATTAGACCCCGAATTAACAGCACACCGCTTATAGCCCAGACTAACGAGAGGTGGATTTCTCTGATTGCAGAGAATAAGCAGTGTCTCTCTTTGAATCACTTCACTCCTGTATCGAATGCAGCGTTCAAACTATAATTATTATTCATGTAGGTATGTTCCGTATTTGTGAAAGGCAGACTGTTTTCTGCCGTACGAGTTTCGTTCGCTTCTTCCATTTAGGAAGCATTCTCAGTGGCCTATATATATATATCTGTCTTTTCGGCAAAAGGCTGCATTATGCAGAAGCTACAAACATGTTGGTATGCTACGTTTTCTCTTGTTTTTCTCTTGTTTTTCACATTAGAAACAACTTTTGCAACACAGGTTTCGTGAGGTTAAATTATTATTTGGTCTTACTTACGATTTACAATGTTGCTAGCCCATGTGTGTGGTCCTGAAGACATGTTCATCGCACCTCATACTCCACCTGATCGATTTCCTGTGTTTTTTTCACCTACATTTATTACAACACATCAATACACTTTTCGTTGTGTGGTAACCAAGCGTGTCTTAACAGTGTATAGTGTAGCCAACTGGCACTGCGAGTTTGACTCCCGTCTTTTGTTTGTGTTGTTTTTGTGGTTTGATATTTTTCATTTGTTTTGTGTGTGTGTGTGTGTCCTTTTGTGAGTAGTTTGTTATGTGTGAATGCGTCATTCATTGTGAGGATGCTTTGGTTTAATGTTGCGGTTGTGTTATTCTGTTATTCTTTGCGTGCGTGTGTGTGTGTGTGTGTGTGTGAGGGACATATATGAAAATTATTAATGCGAACAATTACAATAAAAAGCTTCTGACATTGCAAGAAAAATTCCATATACGAAGTGCCCTTGCAATGAAAAAGAAAATAATTAATGACCAAATCAATATTACGAATAATTCACAGGGGAAACTCCCTGCTGAACCGCCCTCAGCTGTAGTGGTAAGATGGCCCAGTGGATAGCCCACCAAAAACTGAACACATATCAAGCATAAAAACAGGAAGAAATCATACTGAACTCTGAAAAGACAGCAAAATAGAAACAGGACCAGTCCAAACATGTTGTGTTCTTTAGTCCAGAGACTGGTTTGACGCAGCTCTCCATGCTAGTCTACCCTGTGCAGGCCTCTTCATCTTCGAGTAACTACTGCACCCTACATCCTTCTGAATCTGCTTAGTGAATTCACCTCTTTACTAATTTAAGTGTCTCAGTATATTCTTCTTGCAGTCTGAAGGTATTTCGCCTGTCTGAAACATCTTGCTCACCAGATGGAAGAGGTTTGTCATGGCTGGCATGCCCAAGACTATCAGTAGTGGTAATGGAATGTTGTCAACTCGCGGAGCCTTGTTTCGACTGAGATCTTTCATCGCTCTGTCAAATTCTTCATGCAGTGTCTTGTCTCCTATTTCATCTTTATCTACGCCCTCTTCCATTTCCATAATATTACCATGGAGTACATCGCCCTTGTATAGACCCTCTATATACTCCTTCCATCTTTCTACTTTACCTTCTTTGCTTAGAATTGGTTTTCCAAACTTAACGAATGTAACACTGAGCGGAAACGACCAGCTGCGTCGTCGCGGTTAAGTGATAGACTGCGTAAAGGACGAGCAGTGTTCGGCACTCCCTCATGATACTTAATTTTTTTCCTCCAACATAATGAACTGCCCGTAGGGTCATTGAAATGGTTGTTCTCTTTCTGTAGTCTTGGCAGTTGTCATACTATGCACTGGTTTTAGATTATGAGTCATGTTGTAAGAGTAAGTTACCGTTGCAAGTAGACTCATGAATAGTAAGAGGCGGCGAAAAGTTGAAAGGTCTCTTTTGGATTCCTTTCATGTTAATTTCTTAAATCTGTTGTCATTTACGGCATAAATTCCTCTTATAAATTTACTGTGGCGCTTCTGACTATCAGGGAGGAGACTGAGTAGTGGAACGTGTTACTTTTACACATAAACAAGAACGATCTGTCACACTACTACACTTTAAAACACAGTTTATATGTAATTCATGTCACACAGTCTCATACGGAACCTACATCCGCTTTCTTTTATATACTGCATATGATAAGATACTGTCATCCCCCTTCCCTTCTAAGTGAGAGGATGAATGAGCAAATGTATTTCTAGTTGCATGCTTGAGGGTAGCAGACAAGCCTGTCTGCTAGAGATCAGTAGGACCAACGTCGGAACAGGTAGCTACGCTTTCTAAAAGCAAGGAGGTTTCTATCCTTAGTATGGTCCTGTCCGTCTCTTGTCATGTTGGTATAGGAAGCTGCCCCTCTGGCCACTTTCGTTTGTACTTGTGATCCACCCTCAAGGAGGGAGCAGGTCAGTCTGTCCGTGGTGAGCGTCTGAAGTGGTAAGACCTCCGGCTAAGCGCGTGTCTGCTAAGTCCGTAGGACAATGGATTTCTTATGTTCAGCCTAACTGAAAATTTAATCACCTTTATTTCAGGTTTAGCTCTAAAATATCTAATGTTATCTTAAATTGCAACGCAGTGTAATTCGCGTGTGAAGTTCAGATTATTTTCCGGTAGTTGCTTTGTCACTACTTTGTGAGTAAAGTGGAACCACGTGTTGATCAGTAACTCTAACTAAGATCATCAATCTTAAATGCGAATGTGGGTGAGATTATAACGTCTTGTCTTGACAGTATTTTTCAATATAGCAACTTTTCTTTATGTTCAACCCACGTGGGGTGTACTTTGTGAGACCACTACCACGTGCTTATATAATTGTTTGACCCATCAGGTTAATAGTAAGACGTTAGTAACCAGTTCGAGGTTTTTCTTTTGTAAATTGCTTTTCGACCTAATTTATTTTAATTATCAAAATTATTGTGGAGTTACACGCTTTGTGTAAACCAAGTTGACCACGTGAAGCATGTGGTGTAATCATCAAAGTAGCCCTCAGCTATTCTTTTTGGGAAGATTTCACAGAGAGTTAGTATGAATGTAGTATACCAGAGTGTGGTAATTACATGACGGACAGGATTGCGCTACGAACGTAACTTCTTTGGATGAAAATTGAATCGGTTGGTTGTGGTTAATTTCCTCTTGCATATGTTTCAACGTTCTTCGTGTGTTATTTTATGAATGCAGTGTTGTATGCAGTCTCCCAATCTCGGCTCCATATTTGATGTGTTCCGTAAGATTAAAATCTCACATTTTCACAATCCTAAATAAGGCGCCAGTTTAGTTAGGAATCAAGTTTAATATGCTGGAATTTCAATGATCAATGGTCACATTCACATTCATACGAACAGCTAAATCGGACAAGGAGGCATATCTCACTCACTCACCAAGCTACAAATAAGGTGCTTCGGTAAGAGGTTCCGTATATGATACACCGGACGTGCTTTCCAGGGGAGGGTTCGGTTGACTTGTCACCTTGTGATCAAACCTTTGCGATTCCCATTCGAAAGCTACTCACTTTCGAAGACTAGCTGTGCGATATCAACTGCCATTATAGGTCCTTTCCTTACACCCCTTGTTGCAAGCCAAACGGGCGTTACACCACGACAAAGACATAAATCGGAATACAGCGAACAGTGACCAAAAGATAAAAAAAAAGTTGGCAAAAGCAAATTTCGTTCATGGCTCGCCCGCTTTGCAAGCCAACACCATAACCACTTTTTTTATTTTATTTTGCTCGTTATTGTTCGTTGCATTCGTTCGATGCGGACGTCCCATGACACCCATTGTACTTCATTGTCGATCCATTTACTCAGTGTTTTTTGTTTTAATTTTTATTTATTTATTTACTTTTTTTATTGCAGAGAAGCTTCCAAAGCTGTTTCACAGAGGAAGACCGCACTGCAGTTCCTTCTCTAAATCCTCGCACAAACGAAAAATTGGCTGACATCGAAATAAGTGTCCAAGGAATAGAAAAGCAACTGGAATCACTCAACAGAGGAAAGTCCACTGGACCTGACGGGATACCAATTCGATTGTACACAGACTACGCGAAAGAACTTGACCCCACTTCTAACAGCCGTGTACCGCAAGTCTCTAGAGGAACGGAAGGTTCCAAATGATTGGAAAAGAGCACAGGTAGTCCCAGTCTTCAAGAAGGGTCGTCGAGCAGATGCGCAAAACTATAGACCTATATCTCTGACATCGATCTGTTGTAGAATTTTAGAACATGTTTTTTGCTCGAGTATCATCTCGTTTTTGGAAACCCAGAATCTACTATGTAGGAATCAACATGCATTCCGGAAACAGCGATCGTGTGAGACCCAACTCGCTTTATTTGTTCATGAGACCCAGAAAATAATAGATACAGGCTCCCAAGTAGATGCTATTTTTCTTGACTTCCGGAAGGCGTTCGATACAGTTCCGCACTGTCGCCTGATAAACAAAGTAAGAGCCTACGGAATATCAGACCAGCTGTGTGACTGGATTGAAGAGTTTTTAGCAAACAGAACACAGCATGTTGTTATCAATGGAGAGACGTCTACAGACGTTAAAGTAACCTCTGGCGTGCCACAGGGGAGTGTTATGGGACCATTGCTTTTCACAATATATATAAATGACCTAGTAGATAGTGTCGGAAGTTCCATGCGGCTTTTCGCGGATGATGCTGTAGTATACAGAGAAGTTGCAGCATTAGAAAATTGTAGCGAAATGCAGGAAGATCTGCAGCGGATAGGCACTTGGTGCAGGGAGTGGCAACTGACCCTTAACATAGACAAATGTAATGTATTGCGAATACATAGAAAGAAGGATCCTTTATTGTACGATTATATGATAGCGGAACAAACACTGGTAGCAGTTACTTCTGTAAAATATCTGGGAGTATGCGTGCGGAACGATTTGAAGTAGAATGATCATATAAAATTAATTGTTGGTAAGGCGGGTACCAGGTTGAGGTTCATTGGGAGAGGCCTTAGAAAATGTAGTCCATCAACAAAGGAGGTGGCTTGCAAAATACTCGTTCGACCTATACTTGAGTATTGCTCATCAGTGTGGGATCCGTACCAGATCGGGTTGACGGAGGAGATAGAGAAGATCCAAAGAAGAGCGGCGCGTTTCGTTACAGGGTTATTTGGTAACCGTGATAGCGTTACGGAGATGTTTAACAAACTCAAGTGGCAGACTCTGCAAGAGAGGCGCTCTGCATCGCGGTGTAGCTTGCTCGCCAGGTTTCGAGAGGGTGCGTTTCTGGATGAGGTATCGAATATATTGCTTCCCCCTACTTATACCTCCCGAGCAGATCACGAATGTAAAATTAGAGAGATTAGAGCGCGCACGGAGGCTTTCAGACAGTCGTTCTTCCCGCTAACCATACGCGACTGGAACAGGAAAGGGAGGTAATGACAGTGGCACGTAAAGTGCCCTCCGCCACACACCGTTGGGTGGCTTGCGGAGTATAAATGTAGATGTAGATGAATAGGCTGAAGTACTTAACCACGATGCCATTTCTGTCGCTCCTTGGCTGTTCTGCATTGCACTTCGTGTCGTCAGGCCGCTCACTGTTTCTATTTTGCTTTTTTTCACTACACCATTCAGTACACCTTCTTTCTGTTTTCATGCTTGAACTTTGTTCAGTTTTTGACGGGTTGTCCACTAGGTTCTATTACCACTAAGTCTGTGAGGGATGCGATGGGGAGTTTCCTTTATCAGTGATCATGCTAGCCACTGAAACAATAACAAACAGAAATGTGAAACACAGCAAGAATAAAGAATGAATCTTTCTTCTCCCTGTCTCTGTTTTTTCCCTCTCCCTCTCCCATCCTCTCTCTCTCTCTCTCTCTCTCTCTCTCTCTCTCCCCCCTCTCTCTCCCTCCCTCTCCCCACAAAGGTGTACACACACACACACACACACACACACACACACACACACACACACACACTCGCTAAGAATAACACACACACACACATGACATATATTCACACGCAACAAAATACACACACAGACACACAGGCGCGCACAAACACAGAAAATAAATGAAGAGTATTAAACCGTAGACACAGCACAAACAAAAGACAGGAGATAAACAAGCAGTGCCATTTGTTAAAACTATACACTGTAAAGATACACATGGTGATCACTGAATGGAACGTGCAAGTGATGTGCTGTTACAAATGCAGGTGAAAAAATGCCTAAAATCGTCCAGATGGAGTCTGATCTTCGGATGAACAGATCTCCGGAACCACAAATATGGACTAGTAACATTGGAAATCGGAAGTACCACCAAATAATAAGCTAACCTCACGAAACATGTGCAACAAATGTTGTTTCTAATCTGAAAACCAACAGAAAGACATTACAGGCTACTGGAGATGCGCAAAACGCTTTTCATTTAGTTGAAAAACACGGAACAAACCTCCATGAATTCAAAAGCAACTGTGGAACGACGGAAAACAGAGAAAATGACGATGTAATTATCAGTTTATTCTGTTGATAAAATGTTCTAGTTCAAATCTCAAAAGTCTTAGATTCAGGTAAGAGACAACCCCCCCCCCCCAAAAAAAAAAAACCGCCGCCACCACCACTACTTATCGTTGCTCTTTGCGTGAGCTTTGTCTCCTCAAAAAAATTAATTTAAAGTCAGATTACGTTGTTAATGGATCACAGTCAGCATCTTGAAGCGTGTATCGCGACAGAAACCGACTGAACAATCTTATAAGAACTCTTAGGAGCAGTACCAAAGCAGTGACAGGATTACATTTCAGACGTCCAACTTCTATGAACCTGACATTCACTTAATGTACAACCCATTCATTACAAGAGTTACATGGAAACCTGAGTCTTTGTTTTATTGATCTTCATTGTCATTTCAATCTCTGTAGGAAACCAGAGATTTTATCTCAGACAATACAGTCCATTTAACAAAATTCTATATACACTCCTGGAAATGGAAAAAAGAACACATTGACACCGGTGTGTCAGACCCACCATACTTGCTCCGGACACTGCGAGAGGGCTGTACAAGCAATGATCACACGCACGGCACAGCGGACACACCAGGAACCGCGGTGTTGGCCGTTGAATGGCGCTAGCTGCGCAGCATTTGTGCACCGCCGCCGTCAGTGTCAGCCAGTTTGCCGTGGCATACGGAGCTCCATCGCAGTCTTTAACACTGGTAGCATGCCGCGACAGCGTGGACGTGAACCGTATGTGCAGTTGACGCACTTTGAGCGAGGGCGTATAGTGGGCATGCGGGAGGCCGGGTGGACGTACCGCCGAATTGCTCAACACGTGGGGCGTGAGGTCTCCACAGTACATCGATGTTGTCGCCAGTGGTCGGCGGAAGGTGCACGTGCCCGTCGACCTGGGACCGGACCGCAGCGACGCACGGATGCACGCCAAGACCGTAGGATCCTACGCAGTGCCGTAGGGGACCGCACCGCCACTTCCCAGCAAATTAGGGACACTGTTGCTCCTGCGGTATCGGCGAGGACCATTCGCAACCGTCTCCATGAAGCTGGGCTACGGTCCCGCACACCGTTAGGCCGTCTTCCGCTCACGCCCCAACATCGTGCAGCCCGCCTCCAGTGGTGTCGCGACAGGCGTGAATAGAGGGACGAATGGAGACGTGTCGTCTTCAGCGATGAGAGTCGCTTCTGCCTTGGTGCCAATGATGGTCGTATGCGTGTTTGGCGCCGTGCAGGTGAGCGCCACAATCAGGACTGCATACGACCGAGGCACACAGGGCCAACACCCGGCATCATGGTGTGGGAGCGATCTCCTACACTGGCCGTACACCACTGGTGATCGTCGAGGGGACACTGAATAGTGCACGGTACATCCAAACCGTCATCGAACCCATCGTTCTACCATTCCTAGACCGGCAAGGGAACTTGCTGTTCCAACAGGACAATGCACGTCCGCATGTATCCCGTGCCACCCAACGTGCTCTAGAAGGTGTAAGTCAACTACCCTGGCCAGCAAGATCTCCGGATCTGTCCCCCATTGAGCATGTTTGGGACTGGATGAAGCGTCGTCTCACGCGGTCTGCACGTCCAGCACGAACGCTGGTCCAACTGAGGCGCCAGGTGGAAATGGCATGGCAAGCCGTTCCACAGGACTACATCCAGCATCTCTACGATCGTCTCCATGGGAGAATAGCAGCCTGCATTGCTGCGAAAGGTGGATATACACTGTACTAGTGCCGACATTGTGCATGCTCTGTTGCCTGTGTCTATGTGCCTGTGGTTCTGTCAGTGTGATCATGTGATGTATCTGACCCCAGGAATGTGTCAATAAAGTTTCCCCTTCCTGGGACAATGAATTCACGGTGTTCTTATTTCAATTTCCAGGAGTGTATTCTGGGCGGGTGGCATAATCAGTATCGCAGACACTTTCGACTGTACGTAAAAGAGGAACAGCTGATGTGAAAAGTGGAGTATAATACAGCAGTTAATAATGGCGAATAACTGGCTTTGAGGCTAATTGTTCGCCAAGAACGCACGAAAAGGTAGTCCCCATATGATAGAAATAATTAAAAGATTTAAGAAATTACTTACATCATTTCTGAAAGCTTCATTTACGACACCACAGTACACAACTACCATCAGCGCGTTGGTTAAGCCTTTTAGCGGAGCTACGACAGCTGCCGTAAGGCGGGTAATTTAATGCTTGGGCGGTAATGGAAATGTCGTGTGGCTAGGGCCTCCCGTCAGGTAGACCGTTCGCCTGGTGCAGGTCTTTCGATTTGACGCCACTTCGGCGACCTGCGCGTCGATGGGGATGAAATGATGATGATTAGGACAACACAACACCCAGTCGCTGAGCGGAGAAAATCTCCGACCCAGCAGGGAATCGAACCCGGGCACTTAGGATTGACAGTCCGTCACGCCGACCACTCAGCTACCGGGGCGGACTGCGCGGTAATGAAATGGTTCGAAGCAAGTGCGCCGCATGAGTAGGCTGCGCAATTCAAGGGCGAATCTGGCTTGTAGACAACATTAAGAGAATATCCGGAGTAACAAGTTTTTCAGCTACTGCTCACGGTTCTTCAGAAATACGAAGCCGTGTAATTTTCCAGGAGATGCAGATCTGATGAGTTTTCGCAGATTGATGAAAGCACGTGCCAAGTCAGCAGTTTGTGAAGGTCATTACAGACAGAGGAGGTTACTGTGTTGTACGTTATACGACCGTCTGCTGTCACCTCCTTCTCCCTCCCTCCCTCCCCCCCCTCCTGGCCCCTTCTCAATTCCACAAATTAAACCATTAGTCTTGCCACGAAAGTGTGGATTACGTGACTCAACGATTGTCAGTAGAAATTACTCACTTTATCAAGGGTGCCGAATCACATGTTCAGAAACAGGAGAGTTATCTGTGGAGAGGGTAGACCACCACATCGTTCCTTATAAGTAGATAACGGGCAGCACATGCTGATTAGCTCTTGTAACATTAGCCAATATGACGTTACTATGTTGACTGCGACGCGACTGTAGCCAACGGGAAACACACGCAGCTCTACTGCGTAGTTTAATGGCGATGTCCTCCGCTTGCATAACGTTTTCCGGGATTGGATTTCCGAATGGAGACTAATCAGCAGGTTGTGGTCGCTATGAATAGGTGGAGAGACTTGTACGGGATAGGCTGGGGGGCTACACCAAATCAGTCTTTGCAATGGAAACTGAAACAAGAATAACAGATTACTTCTAGTGCGTTTCGTCTTCGTCCTGAACGGATAGAAGAATGATGGTGTCAAAGACCCCATCCACCTCCTATGCAAGTTTTCGAAGCTCAAACAACAACCATGTTGTAGAATTTTCCCCGTTATAGCATTCCCTCAAATCATAGGAGTAGGCGTAATAACGAATAATAAAACAAGATTTTAGGTGAAGTACTATCGTGACCAAGACAGATACAAAGCCAAGACCCAACAACAATAGTAAAAATATATGTGCCAACTATTTCTGCATATGACGAAGAAATTACAAGACTATGAGATGAGATAAATGAAATTATTCAATTTATTAAGGGCGAGCGAAGATTTAATTGCAATGGGGGTCTGGAATCGATAGAAGAGAAGGAAGTGAAGGAAAAAAATAGTTTATCCTCATGAACTGGAGGAAAGCAACGGATGAGGAAGCCGCATTATAGAATTTTGAATATATGACAAATTAATCATTGCAAACATCTGAAATTACAGATCCTGAAAGAAGCTTGTACGCGTGGAAGAGGTTTGGAGACAGCAGCAAGTTTCAGGTAGAATATATAGGTTGGTCCATTGATCGTGACCGGGACAAATATCTCACGAAATAAGCGTCAAACGAAAGAAACTACAAATAACGAAACTTGTCTAGCTTGAAGGGGGAAACCAGATGGCGCTATGGTTGTTCCGCTAGATGGAGCTGCCATAGGTCAAACGGATATCAACTGCGTTTTTTTAAATAGGTACCCCCATTTTACATTACATATTCGTGTAGTACGTAAAGAAATATGAATGTTTTAGTTGGACCACTTTTTTCGATTTGTGATAGATGGCGCTGTAATAGTCACAAACGTATAAGTACGTGGTATCACGTAACATTTCGCCAGTGCGGACGGTAATTGCTTCGCGATACATTACCCGTGTTAAAATTGACCATTTACCAGATGCGGAAAAGGTCGATATCGTGTTGTATGGCTATTGTGATCAAAATGCCCAACGGGCGTGTGCTATGTATGCTGCTCGGTATCCTGGACGACATCATCCAAGTGTCCGGACGGTTCGCTGACGTTATTTAAGGAAACAGGAAGTGTTGAGCCACATTTGAAACGTCAACCACGACCTGCAACAAATGATGATGCCCAAGCAGGTGTTTTAGCTGCTGTCGCCACTAATCCGCACGTCAGTAGCAGACAAATTGCGCGAGATTCGGGAATCTCAAAAACGTCGGTGTTGAGAATGCTACATCAACATCGATTGCACCCGTACCATATTTCTGTGCACCAGGAATTGCATGGTGACGACACTGAACGTCGTGTACAGTTCTGCCACTGGGCACAAGAGAAATTACGGGACGATGACAGATTTTTTTGCACGCGTTCTATTTAGCGACGAAGCGTCGTTCATCAACAGCGGTAACGTAAACCGGCATAATAAGCACTAATGGGTAACGAAAAATCCACGATGGCTGCGACAAGTGGAACATCAGCGACCTTGGCGGGTTAATGTATGGTGCGGAATTATGGGAGGAAGGATAATTGGACCCTATTTTATCGATGGCAATCTACATGGTACAATCTATGGTGATTTCCTACGTAATGTTCTACCGATGTTACTACAAGATGATTCACCGCATGACAGACTGGCAATGTACTTCCAACATGATGGATATCCGGCACATAGCTTGCGTGCGGTTGAAGCGGTATTGAATAGCATATTTCATGACATATGGATTGGTCGTCGAAGCACCATACCATGGCGGGCACGGTCACCGGATCTGACGTCCCCGGATTTCTTTCTGTGGGGTAAGTTGAAGGATATTTGCAATCGTGATCCACCGACAACGCCTGACGACATGTGTCAGGGCATTGTCAATGCATGTGCGAACGTTACGGAAGGCGAACTACTCGCTGTTGAGAGGAATGTCGTTACGTGTATTGCCAAGTGCATTGAGGTTGATGGACATTATTTTGAGCATTTATTGCATTACTGTGGTATTTACAGGTAATCACGCTGCAACAGAATGCGTTCTCAAAAAATGGTTCAAATGGCTCTGAGCACTATGGGACTCAACTGCTGTGGTCATAAGTCCCCTAGAACTTAGAACTACTTAAACCTAACTAACCTAAGGACATCACACACGTCCATGCCCGAGGCAGGATTCGAAACTGCGACCGTAGCGGTCGTGCGGTTCCAGACTGTAGCGCCTTTAACCGCTCGGCCACTCCGGCCGGCTTGCGTTCTCAGAAACGATAAGTTCATAAAGGTACATGTATCACACTGGGACAACCGAAATAAAATGTTCAAACGCACCTACGTTCTGTATTTTAATTTTAAAAATCTACCAGTTACCAACTGTTCGTCTAAAATTGTGAGCCAAATGTTTGTGACTATTACAGCGCCATTTATCACAAAGCGAAAAAAGTGGTCCAATTAAAACATTCATGTTTCTTTACGTACTACACGAATATGTAATAAAAATGGGGGTTCCTATTTTTAAAAAAAACGCAGTTGATATCCGTTTGACCTATGGCAGCGCCATCTAGCGGGCCAACCATAGCGTCATCTGGTTTCCCCTTTCAAGCCAGACAAGTTTCGTTCTTTGTAGTTTTTTCGTTTGACGCTTATTTCGTGAGATATTTGGCCCGGTCACGATCAATGGACCAACCTGTAGTGTATGCACTATCGTGACCAAGATAGATACAAAGCCAGGACCAAACTACAATAGTACATATATATGTGCCAACTATTTCCACATATGACAAAGAAATTACAAGACTGTGAGATGAGATAAACAAAATTATTCAATTTATTAAGGGCGAGCCAAGATTTAATTGTAATGGGGGCATGGAATCGATAGAAGAGAAGGAAGTGAAGGAAAAAGTAGTATAACCTCATGTACTGCGGGAAAGCAATGGAAGAGGAAGCCGCCTTATAGAATTTTGAATATATGACAAATTAATCATAACAAACATCTGATATTACAGATCCTGAAAGAGGCTTGTACGCATAGAGGTAGAAAATATATAGGTAAGACATAGATCTCGAAATCAAATTTTGTACTGTGTAACTATCTGGTGTCAGATACAGGATATAATTATTGGTTACTAACTCCAAATTTACACTGAAGAAACTACAGAAAGAGTGAACGAAGGGCAAAGTTGCTGTATATGGGTCTCTGCAGCAGGTACTTAGTTCAAGCATTCAAGCTGATTGCTGACTGCTGTGAGAGGTGGCATGAGCCCCCTCTCATATTTCTATCTTACGATTTTCCTCTCTAATTGCATGCAGTGAAAAGTCACTATTCCTTCCCACGCGGACTTCCCACGCAGCGTCTCTCGTCACCCGGGTGGTCTGGTGACAGGCGGGCTCTGCTGATATGGAAAAGGTTAAGCCGACGGGTGTGAGGAAGTCGAGTGAATGCTTTGCAGACGCCGACATTGTCAAAAGACACGCCCGGAGGGGTCTGAAGTAGCGGCTGGGCTAGAGGTTCCGTTACTTCACAGAAACTTAGCGAAAACACTTTCTGGCGGGCTACCAGCGAGGCGTGGGAATGAATTGTGTACCCAGGCAGTTGTGGCGGGAAAATTCCCGCGCTTTCTGCAAAATAGTAACTGTGATTGGCTTGCTCAGGGCATAGCTCCGTGACGTAACAAAATCAGCGCAGAAATTGGCGCCAAGAATCTCCATTGGTGGAATGGTAGTGCTCCGGCTATAGAGTGGAATTTTCCGCCGGTTTTCGAGTTGCTGATTGGAACGTTTAACCACGGCCACTGTCGTGGGGGCGGGAATGTTGTGTGTTCGGCCTGTACGGGTGCTCTAGGTAGTCGGCTCTCGCCTTTCGGTCGAGGACGTCGAAGCAACCAGCCATCGCCTCCGGTACGCCAGATCGTGTTCTGGCAGTTAAGAAGACAGTTTGGTAAGGTATGTCCGCAGCACCGGCAGACAGTGATTTTCCTAGGTGATAATCAGAGCTCAGCAGAGCGCGCCTGTTCGTCTTTTTCTAACTTTGTTCTGTCTTGGGTAGCAGCAATTAATGTTGGGTTGGCTATGTGTTTTCTCTAAAATTTTAGTTGCAAGGAATTGGCTGCACATACCACTTCGTCATAATCCTCACAATCTAGTTTAGGGACAACTTCACATTCACAGCGTTTGTTTGAGTATCCAATTTGAGCCAATTTGATGTATTGTAAATGTTTCATGTGTTTTTGTTTATTATTTTGTGTTTAGTCTTGTTATTTTGGACAGAACTTTCATTCTGTTAATCGGTAGAGCAACCCATCATTTCTCACTACGTTAATGAAACCTTCGTTTATTTAACTTATTTATCAAATTAAATTATTGCAGGTGCCAAACTCTTTTCTACTCCACTTGCAGGGTTGATTACAGTCAGTTCGCGTATATTTTTTAATCCATGTGCAACAGCAAAAGTCGGAGTTAGAATAGGGGGGGGGGGGTTTAGAGCATCATTTACATATGGAGATTCTAGAAGAATATAGTGTTAAATACACTGCTTGCCCCGGCACCTCGCAGCTGTCCATCGGCGACTAAGACTGGAATTTGCACGCCAGTATCGCATCTGCATGCCCATTGAGTGGCTGAAGTGGCTTTTTCAGGTAAACCACATTTTATGCTACGTGGGACCGAAGACCATTGGCATGTACAGTGTGAAACGTCTGAAATCATCAGTCGTCAGGAGGAACCACGCCTGAGGGCATTCCCTGCGTGTTCTCGTCATTCTGGAAGGTACGATGGATCAACACAAGTATGAATATATGCTTGAAGACCACGTCCACGCCTACATGCAGTTTCTTTTTCTCAGCACGGTGGCATCTACTAGCAGGACAGTGCAACGTGGCAAACAGCTCGCAGCATACGGACGTGGCCACCAAACTCCCCAGACTTAAGGGGCTCCGGAACGCCCTATACTTGCAATGTTAAAATAACGCTTATAAATTACATCTTTCCTCACAAAGTATTTGAGGTAGGAAGTTGAACTTTTTACAGATTATTTATTGGAATATGGGCTACAACTTAACTCAGGGATTTTACAAATTTTTAGTTCAGTTATTAAAGATGATTTTTTTTTCAATTGTAATGAAAATTCACAACATTTTTTTTGCAATTTTTTATTTATATATTCAAAAATATACAGTTTTTTTGGAAAAAGGCTGTGTTAAATTATGCAGAAGGTACTGTGTAACATTTACTGAAAGTTTGAAACAAATATGTTTGGAAGATCCTTAGAAAACATGTAATTAGTATGACAAAATAAAAGTTTTGGGAATCGAGCGACAAAGATTGGATTAACTTTTTAGTGCATTCCAGGTCCATAGGATGGATTATCTTCATCCTCTGCAAACTCCTCCTCCAGCTTCCTCTTGTTCCTCCTCCTGTTTACTCTTGCTTGTATTTCTGGACTCTTTACATCCCTGTCTGCAGCCCGAAGGCGTTCCTTGTCTAAAGCAAGCATCGCTCGGGCAACCTCTGGGAATTCTTCCACATATCAGTTGAGAAAAAATGGCTCTGAGCACTATGGGACTTAACATCTATGGTCATCAGTCCCCTAGAACTTAGAACTACTTAAACCTAACTAACCTAAGGACAGCACACAACACCCAGCCATCACGAGGCAGAGAAAATCCCTGACCCCGCCGGGAATCGAACCTGGGAACCCGGGAGTGGAAAGCGAGAACGCTACCGCACGACCACGAGATGCGGGCCCACATATCAGTTGAATAAGGTTTACCTAGGAGGGCAGGGCTCTGTATAGACAAAGACTTTTACTTCCCTAGCTGCTGGTGGGATCGAGATGGGAGCCTCCCAGTTATCTCCTTCTCCTCCTAATGGAAAGGCTAGGGCGCTGGGTGGTCCTAACAATTAAATTAGAGGGTTCCTGTAGACAGTCCTGCTGACTCAGGAGTAAATTCTAGAATTGGGTCTTGTAACAGAGCACATTCTGGCAGTCAGAATGTGTTTGTAAGAAAAGAGGGCAGCTTCGAGAAAGTTTCGCCTTCCTGTATTCGAAAAGGGTTAGAAGGCATTGCTGGCAGTTTAAAATCAGTTAAACGACTGCACAACGGCGTGCTGTTGGTGGAAAAATGTAATTACCAACAACGTAAGAACTTCCAGTAAGCTTCCTTAAGGAATACGCCACCGAAACTGAGATGCACACGACGTTGAATTACAGGAAAGGTGTTGTGACTGCAGGGACCTGGTGGATATTCCCAAGGGGGAAATGTAAGATGAGAAGGCTCCCAGACGTATAGCCGATGTGCAAAATACCACGAAGAGGATGGACGGGAATTTTTTAAGTCCGATTTCTTTATCCTAACGTTTATTAGCATGAAACTGCCTGAACATTTTTAGGCAGGATACCTTCCCTTAAGTGTGAGGTCTTAAGTCCCCACCCAAACCCGGCGTGCTGTTTCAAGCATCAGCGCTCTGGCCATATTGCACTTTCCAGCCATGGAGAGGCCACTTGTGGCAAATATGGTAAGGCCGCCCATGAAGGAGTCATTTGTACATCTTCTCTGAAGTGTGTGAATTGCTCTGGAGCTCACCCTGTTTGGAGCCGAGACTGCAGTACAGGTCTTGAAGAACGAAAGATACAAGGCCTCAAGACTACAAAGCTTATCCCGTAAGATGAGTCCAAAAATATGTGGAAAGCCATACTGCCCCCAATGTTCGCTATCTCCTTTGCTTTGGTACTTAAACAACCAGTATAGAAAGCTGATGCTGCTACACAAACGAAGTTGCTAGTGTCAGCAGCAGCACCTGCGTTTGTCCATGCACTTGTGCTGCTGCACTCGTTCCGCCTCCCAGAACTTTAGAAAAAGCTGTGGTTACTGACATTGTGGAGCTCCCTGCCCTCCAATGTTTCAGTCTGGGACGCCATCCAGTGTTGCCACAACTGCAACCACAACTGTGGCTCCAAAGACTACCCAAGCCAAAAAATCAAAGGTAAAGTGTCCATCACTGATGGAATCGGGAAGTAAACAGTCAAACGATGTCGACATCATTATCTCTGACGTCTCTCTCGGTTGTTCTTTAGAGGTGATGGACTTCGATGTCAGACTGAGGCAATCATCTCACCCCAAGACTGAGCCTCCACTCATTGCAGGCCTCCCTCCCCAACAGAAATCAGGATGCAAGTGCAACCCTTGCGATAAATGGTTCACATCTTACAATGGAACATTAATGGGTTCAGGAAATATGTGGATGAACTGAAACTGCTAATACAGGAACGCCCCCCGTGCTTGTGTTTGCGGGAAACGTATTTTAAAGCGTCTGATGACCCCGTCCTGAGGGGACTACACATCCAATCACAAGGATGACCTGACTGGTAAAAAGGCCTAGGGAGGGTCGCTCTGTTTGTCAATAACGTGCACCACTCCTCTTCTCTCGCCCTAGCTGCTGACACGCAAGCAGTTGCAGTTACAGTTCATGCATGTCATGCATCGCAGTTTTTTCGCTGTATTTACCACCACACGATGCGCTTGACTCTAAGGCTCTAACAGGTCTTATAGAACAACTCCCCCGATCATTTTTCCTACTGAGAGACTTCGATGCTCATCATATATTGTAGGTTTAGCCTCTCCTTGCCCTAAGAGTCAGGTTTTGGAGAGCCTTACAGATGATGAAGAAATTGATGAAATGTATGATGAGATAAAAGAAATTATTCAGCTAGTGAAGGGAGACGAAAATTTAATAGTCATGGGTGACTGGAATTCGAGAGTAGGAAAAGGGAGAGAAGGAAACATAGCAAGTGAATATGAATTGGGGGTGAGAAATGAAAGAGGAAGCCGTCTGGTAGAATTTTGCACAGAGCGTAACTTAATCATAGCTAACACTTAGTTCAAGAATCATAAAAGAAGGTTGTATACATGGAAGAATCCTGGAGATACTAGAAGCTATCAGATAGATCATATAATGGCATGACAGAGATTTAGGAACCAGGTTTTAAATTGTAAGACATTTCCAGGGGCAGATGTAGACTCTGATCACAATCTATTGATTATGAACTGTAGATTAAAACTGAAGAAACTGCAAAAGTGTGGAAATTTAAGGAGATGGGACCTGGATAAACTGACTGAACCAGAGGTTGTACAGAGTTTCAGGGAGAGCATAAGGGAACAATTGACAGGAATGTTGGAAAGAAATACAGTAGAAGAAGAATGGGTAGTTCTGAGGCATGAAGTAGTGAAGGCAGCAGAGGATCAAGTAAGTAAAAGGACGAGGGCTAGTGGAAATCCTTGGGTAACAGAAGAAATATTGAATTTAATTGATGAAAGGAGAAAATGCAGTAAATGAAGCATGCAAAAAGGAATACAAACATCTCAAAAATGAGATCGACAGGAAGTGCAAAATGGCTAAGCAGGGATGGCTAAAGGACAAATGTAAGGATGTAGAGGCTTATCTCACTAGGGGCAAGATAGGTACTGCCTACAGGAAAATTAAAGAGACCTTTGGAGAAAAGAGAGCCACTTGTATGAATATCAAGAGCACAGATGGAAACCCAGTTCTAAGCAAAGAAGGAAATGCAGAAAGGTGGAAGGAGTATATAGAGGGTCTATACAAGGGTTATGTACTTGGGGACAATATTATAGAAATGGGATGTAGATGAAGATGAAATGGGAGATACGATATTGCGTGAAGAGTTTGACAGAGCACTGAAAGACCTGAGTCGAAACAAGGCCCCGGGAGTAGACAACATTCTATTGGAACTACTGACAGGCTTGGGAGAGCCAGTCCTGACAAAACTCTACCATCTGGTGAGCAAGATGTATGAGACAGGCGAAATACCCTCAGACTTCAAGAAGAATATAATAATTTCAATCCCAAAGAAATCAGGTGTTGACAGATGTGAAAATTAGCGAACTATCAGTTTAATAAGTCTCAGCTGCAAAATACTAACACGAATTCTTTACAGACGAATGGAAAAAATGGTCGAAGCCGACCTGGGGAAGATCAGTTTGGATTCCGTAGAAATGTTGCAACACGTGAGGCAATACTGACCCTACGACGTATCTTAGAAAATAGATTAAGGAAAAGCAAACAAAAGTTTCGAGCGTTTGTAGACTTAGAGAAAGCTTTTGACAATGTTGACTGAAATACTCTCTTTCAAATTCTAAAGGTGGCATTCGTAAAATACTGGGAGCGAAAACTATTTACAAATTGTACAGAAACCAGATGGCAGTTATAAGAGTCGAGGGGCAAGAAAGGGAAGCAGTGGTTGGGAAGGGAGTGAGACAGGGTTGTAGCCTCTCCCCGATGTTATTCAATCTGTATGTTGAGCAAGGAGTAAAGGAAACAAAAGAAAAATTCAGAGTAGGTATTAAAATTCATGGAGAAGAAAAAAAAACTTTGAGGTTCGCAGATGACATTGTAGTTCTGTCAGAGACAGCAAAGGACTAGGAAGAGCAGTTGAATGGAATGGACAGTGTATTGAAAGGAGGATACAAGATGAACATCAACAAAAGCAAAACGAGGATAATGGAATGTAGTCGAATTAAGTCGGGTGATACTGAGGGAATTAGATTAGGAAATGAGACACTTAAAGTAGTAAAGGAGTTTTGCTATTTGGGGAACAAAATAACTTATGATGGTCGAAGGAGAAAGGATATAAAATGTAGACCGGCAATGGCAAGGAAAGCGTTTCTGAAGAAGAGAAATTTGTTAACATCGAGTATAGATTTAAGTGTCAGGAAGTCGTTTCTGAAAGTATTTGTATGGAGTGTAGCCATGTATGGAAGTGAAACATGGACGATAAATAGTTTGTACAAGAAGAGAATAGAAGCTTTCGAAATGTGGTGCTACAGAAAAATGCTGAAGATTAGATGGGTAGATCACATAACTAATGGGGAGGTATTGGGTTGGGGAGAAGAGGAATTTGTGGCACAACTTGACTAGAAGAAGGGACCGGTTGGTAGGACATGTTCTGAGGCATCAAGGGATAACAAATTTAGTATTGGAGGGCAACGCAGAGAGTAAAAATCGTAGAGGGAGTCCAAGAGATGAATACACTAAGCAGATTCAGAGGGACGTAGGTTGCAGTAAGTACTAGGAGATGAAGAAGCTTGCACAGGATAAAATAGCATGGATAGCTGCATCAAACCAGTCTCCGGACTGAAGACCACAACAACAACATACGACATATCTTGATAAATGCATTTTCAACACAGGCAGTCCCACACATTTCTGTGCTGCTACAAGGTCATTTTCAGTCACCGACCGATATCTGTTCAGTGGGAGGTCATTGCCTACCTTCATTCCAGTGGTGACTTCCCTCTCCGCATTCATATCGTGGATGGAGTATTACCAGCACATAAGCCACCAAACTGGATGGTCAGCAAGGCCAACTGGACGTTGTTCAGCCAGCTGACGGTGTCTGAACATTGGTTCAAATGGCTCTGAGCACTATGGGACTCAACATCTGTGGTCATAAGTCCCCTAGAACTTAGAACTACTTAAATCTAACTAACCTAAGGACATCACACACATCCATGCCCGAGGCAGGATTCGAACCTGCGACCGTAGCGGTCACGCGGTTCCAGACTGAAGCGCCTTTAACCGCACGGCCACACCGGCCGGCTGTCTGAACATTACGACAGTTTCCAGGAATGGGTGGATCACATCACATGAGTAAACCATCATGCAGCTGACTTATCGATCCCAAGGTCCTTAAGTCATCTAAAGAGGCAACCTATTCCTTGGTGGTCCAGTGATTGCCACTCAGCAATGCGGGATAGGTAAGTGGCTCATCGACAGTTTAAGTATTGCCCAACAGCAGACAGCCTTACAGCATTTCGGGTCGCGAGAGCCAAGGCTCGACGCGTAATTAAGGAGACCAAAAATAGGTCATGGTAAGTGTTTCTGTACTGCGTCAATCGTTTCACTTGTTCAAAAAACTATGGAAAGCTATCAGGAGGATTTCTGGTAAACACAACCGTTTACCAATAACAGCACTACTGAAACAGGGGTGTCGCCCAACAAAGTCTGGAGACATCGTTTAGACTATGACAGAGCGTTATGCAGCGATTACTGCCTATGCCAGCCGGGATCCGACGTTTCACCTCCACTGCGCAACTGCAGGGAAGAACAAGTTAGACTTCCGATTCCACAATCCTGAGTTTTACAACTACCCTCTCTCCATGTGGGAGCTGGAATCGGCACTGTTTGAGACTCGTGATACTGTACCTGATCACGACCACATCCGGTACTGCATGCTTCGACATTTGCCAGCAGCGTCAAACGGAGTCCTCAACGAATGTTTTATCTGATGTGGCAGACACGCGTGTTCCCCACCTCGTAGAGAGAGGCAGTTTTGATCTCTCTCCTCAAACCAGTAAAGGACCCCACACGTCCGAATAGTTACCAGAGTGCCGCCTTACGAGCTGTGTGGGAAAGACCCTGGAACAAATAGCTAACCGTCAACTAGTCTGGTTGTTAGAGACTGGGCAACACCTTAGCCTCTCGCACTGTCGATATCTGACATTTCGGTTCATTGTCGACAACCTGCCTCAAATACAGGCGGCTATTCAACTGTCTTTCTCACGTAACCGTCACTGTCTCGGCATATTATCTGATATCAGTAAGGTGTACGACACTACGTGGAGACACAGTATTCTCGCGCGACTCCATCAATGGGGTATTCGTGACCACCTCCCCATCTTCATCTAAGCTCTTTCTTAGGTCGTGAATTGGTGACATGCTGTCGGATCATTTTCAGCTAGAGAATGGTGTTCCTCAGGGAAGTTGCCATAGCCATAAACAGTATCAGATCTATAGTAAGATGTACTGCAGAGGGTTCTTTCTTTCAGGGCGATTTTAATGTTTTCTATTCATCCTCCAGTGTTGAAACAGTGACCCGTCGGTTGTGTGTGTGTGTGTGTGTGTGTGTGTGTGTGTGTGTGTGTGTGTGTGTGCGTTTATTTTAATCGTTCTCATCGCATTTTTAATTTACCTGGATTGCATATGAGGGACACCATTCTACATTTTAAAGACTCAGTGCTGTTCCTAGGCCTCATATTTGACTCCAAAGTATCGTGGTTAACGCACCTAAGGGACCTGAAAGCCAGAACCCAGAAGGCACTAATATCGTAAGGTGCCTTAGCCACAAATCATGGGAAGCAGACAGAGCGCATCTGTTCGTTTTATAGGGCTTTTGTACGTTGACTGCTAGGCTATGGATGCACTGTTTACAGGTCAGCGAGGCCTTCTTACCTGAAGATTGTTGACGATATCCAGCATGAGGGGATAAGGCTGGCCAGAGGTGCTTACGGGACCAGCCCCATAGCCAGTCTCTGTGCTGAGGAAGGTGAATTGCCACTCATCCGGATGCATCTCCTCACGATGAGCCAGACTTATAAGTTCCTTGTAGCACTGACTTCACCTGCATACCATGATGTTGCTCATCCGCCACTGGAACGACTTTTCTGCAGTCGTCCACGAGCAACAAAGCGGTTTGGGATCCACGTGCAGCGTGTGTTGGACTTACTTGGTGTGGAGTACATACAACCATAAATCCATGGGTTTAACCGCCTGCCACGCTGATTACTGCAGAGGCCCAAGGTAATTGTAGATTTTTGCAGTACAGGGAAGATTGTACTCCTGGATATGTTTTAAAGCATCATTTTCAGCCATTTCGACTAAGCACCGCACCGCTGGGCTGAAACTGGCGGACTCCTTTGGTTGCTCTGTTGTTTTCCCTGATTGTGTCCTTAAGGTGCGACTGCCACGAGACTTTATTGTCTTCGATTCGGAATTATGTGCGACCATGCGGGCACTGGAGCAGATGAGATGTGCTTAAGTGCTAAATTCCTTGGATCAGAATATCCAGAACGCCCTTCTGCACCTGCAACGCCTGAGGAAGGAAGTGTGTTTCTGCTGGGTACCAGTTACCAGAGCACATGGGTACTGGGGGGAACGAAAGGGCAGGTGTAGTATCAGGCGTGGCTCCTTCCAGCCACGTCGACGGGAAGAGGTCCCGCTTACTCGCCTTTGCATAGACCACCGTCCCATGACGCATGGCTCCCTGCTCCGGCGAGAGGACCCTCCAATGGGTGGTGCTTGTGGCGTCCAGGTCACTGTGCACCACATTTTATTAGACTGTGCTTTGTTTTCCGACTGGTGGGCAGAGGCAAATTGGCCGTCAGATCTGCCCTCTATTTTAAGTAACGTTCAAATGAATGTGGTCAGAGTTTTAAGATTTTGTCACTGCACATTCTTCACGAAAGCGTCCTGCAAAGTTAACGAAATCTCAAAATCATTGTTAGCAACACTATTACTGCAAGACGTAACGGAGGTAGAGTATGTCAAAAGGTTAGTACACCCTTTTAGAGGTTTCCAGTTCACCCAACATTTATTGTTGCTACAGTGCATATACAGTACATGAAATGATTACATTTAAAGATCAACAGCACAACAGATTCGGAGGTTGAGAGGTTCCATGCCCTCTTTTGCATTTCGCCTCTCATTTTCATCAATTTTATTAACGTTCTATGCCAGGGGTCTCCAAACTACGACCCGCTCGCCGAAACGACCCGCGAGGGCCGGCAAACCGGCCCGCGTTATCTGGCCGGACATCCCCGGTATCCGGCCCGCCAAATATTTGAAGTGGTATCTATACTGCCAACAATTGAGTTTCGAGGCCTATCGCGACCAATACACCGCGACATTGGCTCTGCTGCTCGCTACGAGACTACATAACTAAACTTATTGTTGCGCCGCTTGAAATAACAATGCGTTGACATACTCTACCTCCGTTACGTCTTGCAGTAATAGTGTTGCTAACAATTATTTTGAGATTTCGTTAACTTTGCAGGACGCTTTCGTGAAGAATGTGCAGTGACATACTTTTTTGTCGGTGAAATTCGCCAGAATAAAATACGCCAGAATTTCGGTCAGGTACGTCCACCAATCAAAATTATGTAATTAAATAAAAATTGTAGTTCGTTTCAGTGCTAGCTATTCCCACAACCTTAGATTTTTGCGATTTCATCTTTCCTTTAGCCTTACATTACGGTGATCATGGAGTGCTAGGGTGTTTTAATCCCACTAGGAAGATCTTGGCCCTTCTTTTTTTCCGAAAAGTTTATGGAGATGTTCTTAATGTGTGTACAGGGTGACAGGTTCGCCTATGTTTTTTATAAGTGGCCAGTCCGTCACTTTTCCTCGTGCCTTTCTTGTAGCTCTTCTGTGGCTTTACTTCTGTTTTAATCGCATGTATAGCACTTTTAACTCTTCTCCGTTTTCTTAAGGCCAGTGAGATAGAGTGATTGTGCGGGTCTGCATGAGTGAGGTGGGAGTAAATGAATGAGTGTCGTTTTAAAGGTTTTCTCCTCATTGTGTGACAACAACCTTCGACATTTTATCCATATTCGTTTCTTTTAACATGTGTAAGGGCGTCGATAACCTCAAAGTTGAACATCTGTCGGCCCCAAACACACACACACACACACACACACACACACACACGATGCAGACACCTACGGTGGACTACTGTTACTCTGCGACTGTAGAACTGAATATTGCCTCAGCAATCAGTGACAGGTCTTCTTTGCCTACCGACAAATCGTTAACTATTGTGTGATTAGGTAGTGCAGGGGTAGGAGGTTCGGGTGTCCTTTTGGGAACTGAGGACTGATGCTGGTCAGGCGTACTGCTGCCATGTTAATTTGAGGTAGGAATAGGCTCTGGAATTTGCTCGCCAGCGTATTGGGCTACTCTCTTTCTGGATATCGATAAGGAGTGTGTGAGGACTCCATTTGGCAATATGCTGTAAATCTTCACATCCGCTCTGGAAGCAGGACAACGCCGAAAGCAACGGCGTTGGACAGTGCCTTTTTGTTAGAGAAAATTACCCAACGGAAAAAAATCTCCAATTAAGCGATGTTTAAAGGTGCAAGTAATTCAAAAGATTGGGGCAAGTATTTTGCTGTATCAAGGTTTCACATTCCAACAGCGATGGGATTATTTCTCATTCTTACGGTTCCACCGATATTAGAAAAAGTTTTATTACTATTCTCCCATCGCGCGAATGTTCAGGCCAATGCGTTGAGAACGGCTCCCGTCGTTTTTCATTGAGATAGTAAAACTTGAATAAAATTCTTACACCGCGAAAGTGTAAAACATTTATGTGATCAGACTTCGTTTGTTACTAAGACAGGTTCTTCCTGTAATGCGAGAATGATTAATGATAGTGCCAACATCATTGAAAAATCCGGTTGCAATCCTATTGAAGTCGGCCTCCTATGAAAACATCAATTTACGGCTCTGGCTGAGTAATTACGTGAAAAAATGGATATTTCAAGAATTTCCACTAAATAACCACTTAGGCCCTGCATCACAGAAGTTACATTGTGCTTCCACCCATAGTATAGACAGATAAGAGGGTCACTCCAAGACAATTGAAGTATTCTGAGGCTTTCTTTTTTAAGAAGATAAATGAAAAGACACATAAAAAGCATCTTAGAATCCAGTTAGAAATCTCTGGTTTTTAACCTGTTTTTTAGATATTTGTGTATGAATAGTACACAATCAGTCATACTTTCTTGTATTCGAAGTAATATTTGTTATGGCGCGTAGTATCAGCGCCAGACGATACGTATCCGAGTGACGAGCATGCGTACCGAATATAGTCTGTTCAGGAAGGTGCGTGAGAACCAAAGTATAAATCAGACACGGAATAAATGACATGCATCACTGTAAAGTAGACATATTGGAAGATTCAGCTAATACATTGAAGATCTATTCGTGGAAACGGTTTTGATGTACACAACTTCAAGTGTCTGTATCAGTCCACCTGTTCCGCCTGACTGAGCTAAGTGTCCTACACATGAGCTGATGTCTCTAGGTGAGGTAACAACTGAATAGCGATGTACGTCACTGTACTACACTACTGGCCATTAAAATTGCAACTCCAAGAAGAAATGCAGATGATAAACGGGTATTCATTGGACAAATATATTGTACTAGAACTGACATGTGATTACATTTTCACGCAATTTGGGTGCATAGATCCTGACAAATCAGTACCCAGAAAAACCAACTCTGGCCGTAATAACGGCCTTCATACGCCTGGGCATTGAGTCAAACAGATCTTGGATGGCGTGTACAAGTACAGCTGCCCACGCAGCTTCAGCACCATACTACAGTTCATCAAGAGAAGTGACTGGCGTATTGTGACGAGCCAGTTGCTCGGCCGCCATTGACCAAACGTTTTCAATTGGTGAGAGATCTAGAGACTGTGCTGGCCAGGGCAGCAGTCGAACATTCTCTGTATCTCGAAAGGCCCGTACAGGACCTGCAACATGCGGTCGTGCATCATCTTGCTGAAATGTAGGGTTTCACAGGGATCGAATGAAGGGTACAGACACGGGTCGTAACACATCTGAAATGTAACGTCCACTGTACAAAGTGCCGTCAATGCGAACAAGAGGTGATCGAGACGTGTAAGCAATGGCACCCCATCCCATCACGCCGGGTGATACGCCAGTATGGCGGTGAGGAATACACGCTTCCAATGTGCGTTCACCGCGATGTCGCCAATCACGGCTGCGACCATCATGATGCTGTACACAGAACCTGGATTCATCCGAAAAAATGACGTTTTGCCATTCGTGCACCGAGGTTAGTCGCGAGTACACCACCGCAGGGGCTCCTGTCTGTGATGCAGCGTCGAGGGTAACCGCAGCCGTGGTCACAGATCTGATAGTCCATGCTGCTGAAAACGTCGTCGAACTGTTCGAGCAGATGGTTGTTGTCTTGCAAACGTCCCCATCTGTTGGCTGAGGGATCGAGACGTGGCTGCACGATCCGTTAGAGCCATGCGGATAAGATGCCCGTCGACTGCTAGTGATATGAGGCCGTTGGGATCCAGCACGGCGTTCCGTATTACCCTCCTGAACCCACCGATTCCGTATTCTGCTAACAGTCATTGGATCTCGGCCAACGCGACCAGCAATGTTGCGATACGGTAAACCGCAATCGCGATAGGCTACAATCCGACCTTTATCAAAGTCGGAAACGTGATGGTACGCATTTCTCCTCCTTACACGAGGTATCACAACAACGTTCCACCAAGCAACGCTGTTTGTGTATGAGAAATCGGTTGGAAACTTTCCTCATGTCAGCACGTTGCAGGTGTCAGGCTACAATCCGACCTTTATCAAAGTCGGAAACGTGATGGTACGCATTTCTCCTCCTTACACGAGGTATCACAACAACGTTCCACCAAGCAACGCTGTTTGTGTATGAGAAATCGGTTGGAAACTTTCCTCATGTCAGCACGTTGCAGGTGTCAGGCTACAATCCGACCTTTATCAAAGTTGGAAACGTGATGGTACGCATTACTCCTCCTTACACGAGGCATCACAACAACGTTCCACCAAGCAACGCTGTTTGTGTATGAGAAATCGGTTGGAAACTTTCCTCATGTCAGCACGTTGCAGGTGTCAGGCTACAATCCGACCTTTATCAAAGTCGGAAACGTGATGGTACGCATTTCTCCTCCTTACACGAGGTATCACAACAACGTTCCACCAAGCAACGCTGTTTGCGTATGAGAAATCGGTTGGAAACTTTCCTCATGTCAGCACGTTGTAGGTGTCGCCTCCGGCGCCCACCTTGTGTGAATTCTCTGAAAAGCTAATTATTTGCAATTTCACAGCATCGTCTTCCTGTCGGTTAAATTTCGCGTTTGTAGCACGTCATCTTCGTGGTGTAGGAATTTCAATGGCCAGTAGTGTAAGTAACCCGCTGGCGTCGTCGTGGGCTAGACCGGCTGGGTCCCGAAGAGCAATTGGGAAGTAACCCGGAAGTAACTGGCTGCTGCCACTGCACACAGCACCTCTGTATAAGGTCGAGAGTCGCGCCCCCGCAGGGGGCGTTGGCCTGGCACCGCTCTGGGTTGGTCGGCGCCCGTTGCACTAGCGAGCACTATTGAATGGCCACTGCACTAATGCTGCCGGCGACCGCGGCCCCCTGTCTGGTATCGATTGTGCTACGATACCACATTGTTATACTGTGCCAGCTTGTGTGAGAAGTCTGTTCCTCAGATTCCAGCAGTGGGCACTTGCCCCCTATGTCCACCCCGCCCTCTTCCCGCTGCTGTGGCCGCCTGTGTCTGTTCCCATTTCCCAGCATATTAACCAACGAATTGCCTGCTGGCAGAGCGTGAGATCGGCTGACGATCGGGATCGGCTGACACGCTGCAGGGAGCGGTCATTTTTCTATACGCTGTGTGCAATTGGTGGCTGGTAACAGCTGCTTGTGCGACCCACACGATCATCAACAACATATTATTGAGTGCGAGCCGACGTCGAAGGAAATGAAGTAACAACTCCTTCAATAGTATGTAAACATTGAACCAGATTCTGAAATCTGAGGGTTTCTCTTCAAATCAAAAGCTGAAATACGAGGTGTAAACGATAATTGACTTCTCTCCGTCCTTGCTTGTGTCTACGCTGACTACCACAGTAGCTGACACAGCACTAACAACTACAGTGCTAAGCTGGCTGGAGTACGCGCGTATCATCTATTCCAGTTCGACACGCAAGTCGCCGAAGTGACGTCACTTAAAAAGACTTGTACGAGGCGACCGGTCTACCTGACGAGAGGCACTAGCCACACGACATTTCCATTTCCATTTTTCCATCTATTCCGGTTTATCTACCCGTTCCCAGGGACAGCTTAACAACAATAACCACCTGCAGAAAATATCCTCACCACCCTTATTCCACTTCCCCTTCCGAAATCTTAAGCCAAAAGATGTTCAACAGTAAAGTGAAGTGTTACATATTCAACTCCCACAGTAATAGTGTTAGTGCCTTCCGTAGTTTGAATCTTTTATTTAGCTGGCAGTAGTGGCGCTCGCTGTATTGCAGTAGTTTGAGTAATGAAGATTTTTGTGAGGTAAGTGATTTGTGAAAGGTATAGGTTAATGTTAGTCAGGGCCATTCTTTTGTAGGGATTTTTGGAAGTCAGATTGCGTTGCGCTAAAAATATTGTGTGTCAGTTTAAGCACAGTCTCGTATAATTTTTCAAAGGGGACGTTTCAACATATTGATGCACATTGTGAGCCATAAAGAGGTAACAAAAAACACACATACGTTGGCTTAATCGGACTTGGAAACATTCGTCAGTTTGAAGAAAGGAAAATGTCTCAGTTTAGAATTTAGAATTCATTAACATCAGTGCTGGTGCTCGCATCTGCTGTACAATTGATTCAGACCTTGTGTTTGCAGTGCATCCGAGTATTATTTTGTGTTTAATGTCTTACGTCTGAGCTTACATATTCTTCATTATAGATAAATGAATAAGACTTAATGAAGTAGTAGTTGTCCTTGATGTTTTTAAAGCTTGTTAGTTTGGCGTCTCTAATGTGATGTCTTGTTTCTTGTTGTAGGCCTACGTTTCCTGACCAAGTATGTAGAATGCTGTCGTTGAAAATAAACAATATGGACCGTGAAATTAAAGAACTTCAACTTTTCGGTGACGTCTGCAGAGGTCAAAGCTGCAACAACACGCCGCGCGGGGTAGCCGCGTGGTTTGAGGCGCCTTGTAACGGTCCGTGCGGCTTCCCCCGTCGGAGGTTCGAGTCCTCCATCGGGCATGGGTGTGTGTGTTGTCCATAGCGTAAGTTAGTTTAAGTTAGATTAAGTAGTGTGTAGGCTTAGGGACCGATGACTTCAGCAGTTTGGTCCCATAAGACATTACCACAAATTTTTAAAATTGCAACAACATGTCAGTGCGCTTTTTTCTTGCACTGTTTGCTACTGGGTTGTTTACAAAGATATTTACGTACTACTCTGCCCGACGAATCTCCTTTCTTCAATGTGATCGCAGTTTTGGACATGTAAAAAGGAAATTCAGACGACTAGACAGAATTTAAACATCACAATCGTCAAGGAAGACAAGATTCAATGTTACCGAAATCCCTGCTGAAAGTATCTTGGCTTTCAACAACTTGTGGCCTAAGTTCTACAAACACTCACCACAATTACTGAAAAGTTCTCAGTTTTGATTTCCAAAGTACA
Organism: Schistocerca cancellata; assembly: GCF_023864275.1. NCBI lineage: Eukaryota > Metazoa > Arthropoda > Insecta > Orthoptera > Acrididae > Schistocerca > Schistocerca cancellata. The sequence goes on from NC_064631.1 coordinate 49,062,377, forward strand.
AGAAGTTAGAATAATTTTTACCTATCTTAGTTCACTGATGGTTTGGCAAAAACACTTTCTTGCTGAAGAAGAACAACGCAGGAGTGCCCCACATTCCGATAGAAATGGCAAACAATGGAAAAATTCCAATACCAGAAGGTCCAAGATATACATAAGATAGTTACATACATTCCACATACTGCAGACATTTTTATGAGGTGGTGTTTATATGACCAACTACAGCTATAGCAGAGGACGATGAGCGTGGACGGTAATGATTTTCAGAGTAAACTTCATGTATAATGCTTCCAAAACGGAGTGAGAAGTATAGGCATTTCCTGTTCAAAAATTGGTTCAAATGGCTCTGAGCACTATGGGACTTAACTTCTGAGGTCATCAGTCCCCTTACTACTTAAACCTAACAAACCTAAGGACATCACACACATCCATGCCCGAGGCAGGATTCGAACCTAAGACCGTAGCGGTAGCGCGGTTCCAGACTGTAGCGCCTAGAACCGCTCGGCCACCCGGGCCGGCTGGCATTTTCTGTATATGTCGTATTATGAGTTTTGTGAAAATGAAGGCTTTTGTTAGAAAAGTTTCAAAATGTGTTTTCTAAAAATAGAAAATTGCACCTACCAAGTAATGATCCCAGCTCCCATCGAAGTAGTCCCCTTGGCTATCTGTACACAGTTGCCAACGTTTCTGGAGGTCATGGAAGCTAGGAGGGAAAGTTTCAGCTGCGATGCATGTAAGCTTATTTGCCACAGCCTGTTGGGTGTCTGCGATATCCTGATGAAGCTTTCATTTCACTCGCAGAAAAAAGAAAAATCGGAAAGCGAGAAGTCGGGTGAATACGGCGAATGTGGGATTGCAATAACAGAATGTCTGGCCAGATACCCGGTACAGATGAAGCAGAATGGGGTCTTCCATTGTCATGGAGTAAGAAACACTCCTGTCAATGCCACAGATCAGGGAGAAGTCGTCGAATTGCTTTGCCAATCGTTTTGAGAATTTGGTTCACTGTTTGACTTGAAGGAACACACTCATTGTCAACTAGTCATTTACTGCCAAAGAATGCAATCAACATTGTCTTTGTTCTCGAAGGTTGTCGTTTGACTTTTTTCGAGGCTGGTGATTCAGGGCTCCCCCATTTAGCACTTTGATGCTTTATGTGAAGGTCACATTGCTAGAACCAACTGTCATCGCCAGAAATGATCTTTTGCAGAAATGTGGCATCACATCTGGCTCCATCCAGTAATTCATCAGAAATTCTTCGCCTTTCCTCTATCTATTCATCTATCGGCGTATGAGGGAGGAGTTTCCGTTTACCTAAATCTTCGCGTAACATCTTTTGACACACATCACTATTCAAATTAAGTTCTTCTGATATTGCACACATAGTTACATATCAGCCATCCTGCAATAACTATCTCACACGCTCCACATTTACATTGGTATGTGTTCTAGACGGGCGACCAGCTCCGGGATCGTCTTGTACCGAATCTCTGCCTTTACGAAACATTTTGTGCCACTGAAAATACGACTTCTAGAAAGTGCTTTAAAGCATATGCTTGCTTAATCGTTGTGCACGTTTCACTAGAGGTTTTCCCGAGCTTGACACAGAGTTTAATGTTCACCCTTTCCTCACAATCAGCACACATTGTGTCACAGTCACTAATGCTCCAAGAATCCAGTGTGTTGCTAAGCACAGCCCTGCCACCTAGTGAGTTTGCAGGGAAACATGGCCAAGGTCATTTCAGGGATGCCCACATACGAGGTATGTGGAACATACATTTGTTCCTTTTTAGTGTCGCAAAGTCAGAAATAGCAAAAGACCTGTCCTCGAACTTTTCTGAGAATGGGTATGTTTCTGGCATAGTAATAAGAAGTTTTAGTGCAGAATTCATAATCGATTTGAAGAAGGGAACACATTCTCAGTTTTTAATATCGTGATGCCTCCTTCAGGACAATCCAGTTCATCTTCCAAGCTACTGCTGTAGGAGGTTCATCTAAAGAATCCCATATAACTGTTTCGTTAAGACAAAACTGAAAATAAGAACAGGAGAAAGTTTCTTTGTATTTCCCTACGCAGGGAGATTTCGTATTCCTTCCCTTCTTCAAACTACCGAATCAACTGTCTGCCGGCAAACACCTGTGTGGTGGCTGACATACATATTCTCACAAATTGCAGCGGCCTCATACATACTGTCACACCACTACACAAAACATCCCGTGTCCTTGGCCTCATACCTTCACCACAGCTAAGAGTAACGCAACAAACATGTCCTCCAGTGTGTCTTCCAACCGTTGAAAGCCAAGAACTGCAGTACCGTTCATGCTAGGTTGCCGTTTGAGCACGAGATTCCGGATTGGACACGTATAGCTTGGAAAGAGCTGCAACGCAGCCTACGTGACTTAGTGTGGCTCTGATGAATGCTTGTAGGGCCGTACTTGTATCTGGGATGTCCACGAGAGAAGGAAAAGAACGAAGCCCGCTGGCAGTCCACTTGTCCCTGGCCTCGAGAGGAACACCGAGCTTAAAGTCCTCACACGACAGGCATTTCACTATTAAAGCTGCAAGAGAGTTTAATTTGGTACATGACGTTTGCTGACTTGGTCGGCTCACTAGTTTATATCATTTACATAAAAGAGTTCTCTCTGATGATGGCCATGTCACTCACAAACTGGTTTATAAGAAAAATGGATGCAGTAGGACCTTCAGAGTTTGAACATTAGACATACAAGTACGTATGTTCCCTGCACGTGAATTAATCGTCTGTCTCGAGTAATCTAATCTGTTGTAATAGCCCAAAATGACGAGTTATTGCAAATTACCTGTTGTCGGGTCCCGCATAACTCCTATTTCAAGAGCCAAAGATGATGGAGGGTGTATGCAAAACTTGGACGTGTGTGTATTAATCAGATTTTCGCAATGTGATGAAGTGACCCCGAGTTAAACAGCTCTCATCTATTCTGAAAGAGCCTGTGTGCGTGCGTTTGGGTGTATGTGTGTGTGTGTGTGTGTGTGTGTGTGTGTGTGTGTGTGAGAGAGAGAGAGAGAGAGAGAGAGAGAGAGAGAGAGTTGTGCAACCAACATGAGCAGGCCAGTTGGAAAAACCCATAATGTCGAACAGGAAGCATATATGTGTCCGCCTTCTTTACCGATAGTAGCTACGCCCTCGATAAAGATCTGACTATGAGTTATTGGGGAATGACGTTTCATGAAATCGCTCAAATGGCCTGACTTCCAAAGGGTTCTTCCCAGAAAATCATCTCAGCCCTGTAATGAATCTGTACTCCAAAAATGTACTCATAGCACAATTTTAACAGATGAACAGTCACCTCGATGAAGCTCTCCCCCACTACATAGAAGCAAAAAAGAAAAATACAGTTTTGGAAATCTTGTTGACGATATCAAACACAGGTGTCCGAATTCCCGAAAAAATAGTGTGAAATCATGTTGATTCGACCAAGTTTAGAAAGACTCTATATTGTCTTCCTTAACTGTGAAAACTAACACAATCTTGGGGATTTTGAGAACACAATTTCTTGTTTTTCTCCATTCACTATAGCATTGTCCCGTGATGTTACGCTATTACCAGTGATCTTTGCTTCATTCTACTGCAAAACGTATGCATAAGATCGATAAAATACATTGGTATATTAGTTGATGCTATAGTCATCAGTTTCAGAATTTTTTTTCTGAAAGAAGTGAACGTTAACGGCACATTTGACTTTTATGTTTATTGCTTGTGTGTCACAGTTGGTGTTAGTCATCTGCAACTAATGAGAATACTTTATGCTGTTGTACTATCGAAGGAGTGAAAATACAATCTTAAAACGTAACTAATAATCTGTGCGTTCCTTCCTCCATTTGTTTGGTTACTGGAATTATTAATCGTTTTCTGTAATACTTTTATCATTTTGGAGACAAAGTGTCTGTTTGTTGGTCAAGAAACGTATTGCTTCATAACTAATCTGAAAAAAAAAAAAAGGTATTGAGTGCGAAAAATATTTTTAAATGGTACTTTAACTTACCTTTGTTCTTGGTGGGATCGGTTTTCACGTTATCATAAATTCTATAACATGTATTCACGACACGAACTGTTTCAGTACTTAAACTCATCCATCTCTTCCGCCATATTTTTTTGCGTTAAGGATGGGAAATATGCGTAACAACAAATTGAAATATTTCAATAAATTTTGTGTCCAGGAGACGGAAGAAAGACACGTTACACCCGTCTACAAGAAAGCTAGCGGAACCGGTCTACAAAAAACTACCGTGCAATATCCCTGACATCCAGCTGTGTCGTGTGCCCAAAGTCAGAGAGTTGTCTGGGATACAGTGAGCTACTCCATGCCAGTCATCATGGATTTCGAAAATGTCAGCCACGCAAAACCCAGCTTCTATTTTCCTCAAATAACATCGTGAAATCTACAGATCAAAGTAGTGAAGTAGATGGAATGTTTCTTAGCTTCTGAAAAGGATATGATTCAGTAGCACACTTTTTCTTTCTTTAACTAGGGAGGAGACAGGATGTTATCTTTGATGGAAAGTGACTGGCAGCTGTAGAAGTAACATGAGGTGTGTCCCAGGGAAGTGTGTCAGAATCATTCCTGATGAATTTGTATTTTAATGGCTTTGCAGACAATACTGTTAGTAACATCAGATCAGGTTACCTTCCATTAGGAACGCGGGTGCACTCAACGACTGTGACATGACTTTCAAATGATAGAGCACAGTAATCAGTCGTCCTTTTCTTGCAGACTTTATTTTGAAAATCTAGATTTCCGCTAGTGCGCAGGCGTTATCAATGGCTACCGTCACAGTTCTTTCAAGACTATTAGTCTTGAAAGAACAGTGACAGAAGCCCGAACAACAGGGACTAACGTACTAGAACATCCACTGACACTATGAAATGGTGCATTCATAATTGCTAGGCACTAGCTGAAACCTAGATTTTCCGAATAAAACCTGCAAGAAAAGGATGACTGATTGCTGTGCTCTATCATTTGAAAGTAACATCAGACTTCAGCAGACGGTGCAGTTGCTTATAGTGAAGTACTGTGAGATCGCGGTAAGATAATAAAGTGGTAGACAGATTGGCAACATGCATTAACAATTCAGAAATTTAAAACTGATGATTTCACAGCAGGAAAGAAACATCAAATTCTATAACTACAATATCAGTTAATTATTTATTTGACATTACATCTAGCCACTTATTACACATTTGGATATTGCATTCATTATTTTAAACTTGATATAAATTACATGTAATGTGGAATTTTACACAACATTTAGAAATTACTATAGTGCAGAAAAAAAGCTATATTCGCTCATGAAAAGCAGGGCAGAGTGTAGCAACTGAAGTACAGTGTATCGCCGGCCGAAGTGGCCGTGCGGTTAAAGGCGCTGCAGTCTGGAACCGCAAGACCGCTACGGTCGCAGGTTCGAATCCTGCCTCGGGCATGGATGTTTGTGATGTCCTTAGGTTAGTTAGGTTTAACTAGTTCTAAGTTCTAGGGGACTGATGACCTTAGCAGTTGAGTCCCATAGTGCTCAGAGCCATTTGAACCATTTTTACAGTGTATCTAGGAGCACGTCATATTTCGTAGTTGGTGTTTGAATCTAGTGACTGATTTTAGAATCACATACAGTTGTGACCACTAGTAACAGCCATAAGCAATTTCCGGTATTTTCTATTGTTTTTGTTTTTGTGCGTCATGAAATTGTGTTCTGTGCGTCTGTCATAAATTTTGCTATTTCTATGTATTACGTACTGTGTAAAATATTAAAGCTATTTGCAGAATACAGTTAACCAAAGAAAAAAAAAATGCTGCTGTGGAAGCACAAAAAATGGGAATATTTTCCTCTTTATTTAAAAGACTGAGTGAAAAGTGGGGTACTAGCTGCGTCATTCTGCCTTTCTCAGCACCCTTAAAAATTCTTCCATATTCTTGCTTTTTTTTAAACATACAACTCATTTCAAACGGCCGTAGTTCCCCTAGTGTAAGTCATGCTTTTGGTCCACTGCTGTAAGTCGCACATACCCACCTACTCGCAGTTGCCCTTTGTCACTCACTCATTCAGTCCACCTTATTGTCATTATCTCTTTGTGTCTTCTACTTCTGCCTCCTGTGCCACAGCCACAGTCCTCTGCGTCCTGTCCTCCTACTACAGTCTCCTCTCTCTGTCACTGTGTCTCTCGGTCTCTCTCACTGCAAATATGTCATTCCTTCCTTCCTTCCTACTGCTGTTGTCTGTTCTCATTGTCACTCTCTCTCTCTTCCTCGTTGTCACTGTCAGTTCTCTGTCTCTCATTATCACTGGCTTCTCAGCCACTTCCACTTTCTCTTTCTCTTTAGTCTACCCCCGTGGCCCTGTCTCCTTCGCTCTTTTTCTGACACTGTTCTCCCACTGTCAACTATGTTCCACTGCCACGGCGTCCCTCACTTTCTTGCACATTGCCTATGTCTCCTTCGCTCTTTCGAGCACACAATCAGTCTCTGCTATCTTCCAGTATTTGTTATGTTTCCTTCTCTTTGCCACTGTCACTGTCTTCTCCTTCAGCATAAAACATCGCGAATCTGTTTGCATGCCCAAAATTTTTGGGAAATTTTTTAAAGGTGCTGAGGAAGGTAGAATGGGGCAGACTGCACACCACTTTTCAGAGTTTCTTTAAATAAATAGGAACATAATCGTAATTTTTGTTCTCCTATAGAAGTATTTTTCCGCTGGTTTCCTTCTTTTCCCTGCTGCAGCAGGGAGTGTAACTCATACGAAAGGAAATGTATTAGTCAATAAAACTTTGATAGTTCGCTTACGTGTAACAGAAATAACGCAAAATTAATTTTAAGTGAGGAAAAAAGTTGCATGAGCTTCTGCACTACAACATGGGGTTCCCAGATGATAACAGAGACACTTTACAGGATATTTGTCTGTTCAATGCCATTTTATAAACTATGTTTTTGCCTCACACCGCATTTTATGTGCATATTTTACGTGTACAAGTAGCGTAAGTTGGAACCTCTGCATCCCGGAAATGGGTAAAGATAACAGAAAATTTGTTCCCTCCACCTAAGCAGGGGAGGTGTGTAATTCTTACTTTGACTCTCCACTGTAGGAAAGAGACATTAAGATGACCCTTCTGTTGAATATTCAAATTGTCCCTAGCCGAAGAGCTATCCAGAGCATTTGACTCTACCTTTTTATCGCCCATAGAACCTGAGACATAAGCATCTGAAAATCCCGTTTTGATGTGCGGTGTTATGGAACATACTAAGTACGCATGCTGTCGCATGCATACAGATTCTTCAGTTACAGAGTAAAATTAAGTACATTTTTCAAAACTAGTTATCATATTTCATCGGTCGTTTATTGTCTTGTGCATTGAAACGGAAGGTATTCTGCAGGGTCCACGTGATATTTGCAAATGAACTGAGTTCCTTTAATGTTTCAACAATGCCCCCTATATTGAAAATGGAAACTGATGTTAACTGCCAATAGCTTCTGTTTAATTTGATTTCACTTACTGATTATTGGAGTGCAGTAGATTAACAATGTAACACATACACAGTCAAATACAATACTGACAAAATTTCCTCGATTGCAACGCTTTTAAACTTGAATGGAATACTTGTACATAGATACGTGACCGTTTCGTACCTTAGAATAGTTTTTCAAATTTAGGAAAACGTTACATGTCTAGGGTGGTTTTTGCAGTAACAGAAAAAATTAGCACCACACATCTAGTGAAAGTTATCATTTCGAAATGGAATAAGAAAATACGTTCAACTTCTTTTACAGGGCTTGCTAGAGACGGAAGTGTGAAAAATATTCCAAGGTGCCAAACTCTTCCTTACAGTAACACAGACATACTACACGGAGCTAGTTTCAAACCAGGGTTTTCTTCAGGAGTAGTGCGCGTACCTCTTAAAAATTTCCAAACCGCTGAAGAAAAAATGGTTCAAATGGCTCTGAGCACTATGGGACTTAACATCTCTGGTCATCAGAACTTAGAACTACTTAAACCTAACTAACCTAAGGACATCACACACATCCATGCCCGAGGCAGGATTCGAACCTCGCGCGGTTCCGGACTGAGCGCCTAGAACCGCTAGACCACCGCGGCCGGCACCGCTGAAGAAAAATTATAGGGTATTTTTCTTTCTAGTCAGGCAAATATACGGCCCAGTCACATTAATGTGACACCTTCTATTTTCGCCGTCAACATGCAATAACCACTCACAGACGGTAGGTGACAGCACTAGCAATTGACGGTATATATAGCATGCCGAGGGGTGCGGGAATCACCGCAGTCGATGCTGTATTCGGAAATGGAGCCATTTATCCGATGTCCAGAACGGCATGATCATTGACTTTCGAGTCAAGGGTGGAAGAATTTTCGAAACGGCTAAGTTTGTAAACTATTAGTCTGTTGCCGTGGTTGAAGTGAACCGCGAGTATATTGTGCATGGTAAAATGGCCTAAACGTAACTGGTGGCTGGCTAGATAACTGCGGCGCACAATGGGCCATAGATGACAGATTTGAACGACGGCTATGGAGATGTGTGCGATGAACAAACGTGCAATTGTTGAGCAACTGACCGCCAGGATGAATCAAGGAACTGCCAACAACACGCCAACACCGCTACTGAGCGTCCATTGAGTGACCACAGGCACACTTTTCAGATGAATCACGTTTTAGGCTCCATTGGCTACTTATGGCCGTTGGCGTGTGTGGTGTGGAACTTCTGAAAACGAACGCCCTGCAACAACCGTCAGAAGGTTCCAGGCCGGAGGAGGGAGCGTTATGATCTGGGGAATATTTCCATGGCGTTCCCTGAGTGATCTCGTCATTCTGGAGGGCACAGTAGATTAACACAAGCACGCATCTACCTTTGTGGTGTCCACCTCTACATGCAGTCTGTTTTGGAACATATCACACAGCTCTCAGTGTACGCGCATGGTTCGAAGTCCAAGACGAATTTATCGTACTCCCATTGCCACCAAATCTCCCGCATTTCAACCTAATCGAGACCACCTCGATCGGGCTATTCGCTCCCTGGGTCCACAGCCGAGAAAGGTTGCGCAGTTGGCCACGTAACTGGAGTCGGCATAACTGCACATCCCTGTCGGTAACTTCCAGAACTTCACTGAGGCTCTTCCTGCACGCCTTGCTGCGTTCAGCGCTGCAGAAGGTGATTGTTCATACTTTTGAGACGTGGTCATATTGAGGTGACTGGACAGTGTTCAACTTCCTATCTGAAAGTGCATCGATCATCTGGCGTCAACATGCTGTTCACAACAGCTGGAGAAGATTTCGAGTGATCCTCGATTTAGATCGACGTATCGAATCAGATTCTGTTGGTAGGCAACTCGGTACTAAGTAGCGGAACAGGAGTCCAAACATTAGGTCTCTTTATTATCTGCTTGACTAAGGCTTTGTAATTGCTGACTTATTTGTAGGAATTTTAGGTAAGTGTTTTAGTGCCGTACATTGGCTAATTTTAAGTTGCCACCGACAGCATCAACTGAACTGAGTCACAAATGGATTCAGTCAACTCATACAAATGCCTGGATGTAACAGTTTCTTGCAGCGATAAGAAATGATCACATAAGCTCAGCCATAGTCGAAGCAGGTGGCAGACTCTGTTTCATTGATAGGATATTGGAAAAAGTGTAGTATCTCTAGAAAGGTGATTGCTTGAAAAACATGTATGATATGCATCCCAGGATATTGCTCAAGTGTGGGATCTGTACCGAATAGGCGGCCGTAATGGCCGTGCGGTTCTAGGCGCTACAGTCTGGAACCGAACGACCGCTACGGTCGCAGATTCGAATCCTGCCTCGGGCATGGATATGTGTGATGTCCTTAGGTTAGTTAGGTTTAATCAGTTCTAAGTTCTAGAGGACTGATGAGCTCAGAAGTTGAATCGCATAGTGCTCAGAGCCATTTGAACCATTTTTTTTCTGTACCGAATAGGATTAACACGGCGTATTCAACGTCCACAAACAAGGGTGGCACGAATCGTTACAGGTCTTTCTGAACCACAGGGGAGGCGCCACGGAGGGGCTAAAAAACTGAATTGGCGGACGTCTGAAGACATGAGCAAAGATGCTGTGAAATCACACTTACACGTTTTCAAGAACTTCTTTAAGTGATGAATCTAGGAATAAAAAGTGTGTGAGAAACGTAATGAGACAGACAACACAGCGAGCGACCTGGCACCGCTGTATTCTTCTGCTTGTATAGACTGATGTGGCCATCCATTTCAGATGCTCAATTCGTGTCTCAGCTCTGTACAGCCATCGTGCGATTTTTGACAGAACCATCAGTGTAGTTGTGTACTACGAAAACGAAACAGTGGAAATTAGTACAGCAACGTTATGCCATCAAGTTTTGTGTTAACTTTGGGGAATCCGTGGGTGTGACGTTTGAAAAAGTGAAACAGGCCTTTGGGGAATATTCTTCATTAACTCGTGAAGAGCGCAAGTTTTTGGCTTGCACAAATCAGTTTTGGAAGGCCGAGGACATACTGAAGATGAACCTCTCTCAGAAACATTTTCAACTTCAAAAACCGACGTGAGCATTGAATACGTACATGCTCTGTTGAGGTCAGACCGACTTTTCACAATAATGATGATGGGTGACCCGTTAAACATCTTCACAGTACATCATATTTTAACCGAATATTTGTACATGCGAAAGGTTTTTGCCAAAATGGTGACGAAAAACCTCACAGCTGGGCAGAAGGACAGTCGAAGAAATGGGTCCACTGATCTGCTTGAGAGGATTTCCAGTGGCCACGAATGGCTCAGTCGTGTGACTACTGGTGATGAATCCTGGATCTTTTAGTACGATCCTGAGACGAAGCGGCAAGGTGAAGAGTTGAACACTGAAACATTTGCTCGACCGAAAAAAGGCTCGAATGAACAAATGAAAGATCAAAATAATGCTGATTCTAAATTGTTTTTTGATACTTGGCGTATCATGCATAGAGAATTTTCCCAATTGTTCAAATGGCTCTGAGCACTATGGGACTTAACTTCTGAGGTCATCAGTTCCCGAGAACTTAGAACTACTTAAACCTAACTAACCTAAGGCCATCACACACATCCATGCCCGAGGCAGGATTCGAACCTGCGACCGTAGCGGTCGTGTGGTTCCAGATTAGCGCCTAGAACCGCTCGGCTACTCCGGCCGGCAGAGAATTTTTTCCTCCAGGATAAACTGTCAAATAAGTGTTTTACAAAGCTGTACTTGAAAGGCTCAGGAAAAGGGTGAATGGAGTGAGACAAGACATTGCAGATAAATGGATGGTGCCTCCTGACAACGCCCATGCTACACGGCCACTTCCATCACGGAATTTTTAAACTCAAACTACATTCCTGTTGTTCCACATCCCCTATTCACTTGATTGGAGTCCTTGTGGAGAACATTTAAAAGCATGTGACCAACATGTTAAAGGCACTACCAGTTGTGTCATTTCAGAGGCGCTACCAAGACTGGGGGCAAAGAATCCGCAGATATAAAGCTGCAAAGGGAATTACACTGAAGGAGACAATATTGATCTTTGAAAAAAATAAAAACTTTGGTACACAAAAAAATCAGCCTAATTACTTCTCTCACACACCTCGCGTACTACACTCTCTTGCAAAACTTTGAGGTTCACCGATGACATTGTAATTATGTCAGAGACAGCAAAGGACTTGGAAAAGCAGTTGGACGGAATTGACGGTGTCTTGAAAGGAGGCTGTAAGATGAACATCAACAAAAGGAAAATGAGGATAATGGAATGTAGTCGAATTAAGTCGGGAGATGCTGAGGGAGTAAGATTAGGAAATGAGACACTTAAAGTAGTAAAGGAGTTTTTGTATTTGGGGAGCAAAATAACAGATGATGGTCGAAGTAGAAAGGATATAAAATGTAGACTGGCAATGGCAAGGAAAGTGTTTCTGAAGAAGAGAAATTTGTTAACGTCGAGTATAGATTTAAGTGTCAGGAAGTCGTTTCTGAAAGTATTTGTATGGAGTGTAGCCATGTATGGAAGCGAAACATGGATGATAAATAGTTTGGACAAAAAGAGGATAGAAGCTTTTGAAATATGGTGCTACAGAAGAATGCTGAAGATTAGATGGGTAGATCACATAATTAATGAGGAGGTATTGAACATAATTGGGGAGAAGAGGAGTTTGTGGCGCGACTTGACTAGAAGAAGGGATCGGTTGGTAGGACATGTTTTGAGGCATCAGGGGATCACCAATTTAGCACTGGAGGGCAGCGTTGAGGGTAAAAATCGAAGAGGGAGACCAAGAGATGAATTCACTAAACAGATTCAGAAGGATGTAGGTTGCAGCAGGTACTGGAAGATGAAGAAGCTTGCATAGGATAGAGTAGCATGGAGAGCTGCATCAAACCAGTCTCAGGACTGAAGACCACAACAACAACAGACGTCACGCCGGCCACAATGGCCATGCGGTTCTAGGCGCTTTGTTCCGGAACCGCGCGACTGCTACGGTCGCAGGTTCGAATCCTGCGTCGGGCATGGATGTCTGTGATGTCCTTAGGTTAGTTAGGCTTAAGTAGTTCTAAGTTCTAGGGGACTGATGACCGCAGATGTTATGTCCCATAGTGCTCAGAGCCATTTGAACCATTTTGAACAGACGTCACGAAGACAACTGCAGGGGACACAGGAGTGATTAAGGAATCATTATTCCCGCGTTCGAACTGTGAATGAAAGGCGAAGACGTCGTAATTAGTTGTAGAATGGGAAGTACCCTCTGCTGTACAGTTTAGTGGTTTTTACGGCGTACAGCACCGAACGGTGTTGGGGTGGGGCGTAAGCGGGATCTCTCCCAAGGTATAAGCAGGTTCTGTATCCAGATGGACGATTCCCGAAGACCAGAGTTGCCGGAAGGCAGTCACAGGTGGCTGACGTGCGAGTATGGCCCGCCAGACGACGTAAGCGCCGGCGAAAGACGAACGATTTTCTCGATATTTGTGGGAACCGGTTGCGGCCGGGGCAGCCTGCGTGTGAATCCGGCCTGATCGCGCCGGCGGCCATCGGCTGAGCCGAGTTTTTTGCCGCCGCGACGGCCGCGCCACGGGCGACTTTCTCCGCGTAGGAGGCGGAGGGCGTCCTTGCGTGGCGCACCTGCCGGCTGCCTCCGCGCAGGGCGTCTCGGCCGCGCCAGGCGTCGAACCGGGGACTCTGGCAACGTCGCACCGCAGCGCACACGCCTCCCGTCCAGGCGGCGATTAGTTCCGGACGGCAGCTGGGTGCTGTGCTCTTAACTGGCCTCTCTGAAACATAATCGAGCCACTTGGTCACCGAAGGATATTACTGCGCTTTCCCAACTACAAGTCGGAGAAGCAATGAGGGTAATAAAAGAAAGGTTCTGAACTGAAATAAAATTCGAGCCTGCAGGAATATCAATGATAACATTAGCTGGTACGATGTTTATTATCTCTGGAAGTAAGCTATAATTAGAAAAGATGTTAATGGAATGAACCGTGCACTGGGCACATAATGTGCAGTTACGAGGAGAACATGGCGAGTGCCGTAACTCGATTTCCCAGAAACTTCGCTCAGTGGGAGAGGAGCCAAAATAAGAGAACACGTGTCTCGGCTTATCTGTAGACACTCGACCGTTTCTGAGAAAATTAAGCTCAAAGTTTTGGAGGAACTGTACGTGTCTTTTAGCTCTGAGCTCTATGCGACTTAACATCTATGGTCATCAGTCCCCGAGAGCTTAGAACTACTTAAATCTAACTAACCTAAGGACATCACACAACACCCAGTCATCACGAGGAAGAGAAAATCCCTGACCCCGCCGGGAATCGAACCCGGGAACCCGGGCGCGCGAAGCGAGAACGCTACCACACGACCACGAGCTGCGGACTGTCTTTTAGCGCGCAATAGTTTCAGCCAAAATGGTCTGGTGTGGTTAGTGTCGCGGCTTCTCAGGTTTGCTCGCCGTGTTCGAAATCCGATTATTGTTTTTACTGAATGTCGTGTGACTAGGGCCTACCGTCGGGTAGACCGTTAGCCGGATGCAAGTCTTCCTATTTGACGCCACTTCGGCGACTTGCGCGTTGATGGGGATGAAATGATGATGATTAGGACAACACAACACCCAGTCCCTGAGCGGAGAAAATCTCCGACACTGCCGGGAATCGAATCCGGACCCTCAGGATTGACATTCTGTCGCGCTGACCACTCAACTACCGGGGGTGGACATTGTTTTTACTGATATTATGTTATTTATGTAAGATAGCAAAAGGAAAGCTGAAGTTTCAAATTTCACCGTAAGAAGTCATTCACGCTGTCATTTCCTCAATTATCTGTCCGTGTCCGTAGAAGATTATCACACGAATGTTTCTTATCAGGTTAGGAAATGTAAGAGCGTTATACACTCCTGGAAATTGAAATAAGAACACCTTGAATTCATTGTCCCAGGAAGGGGAAACTTTATTGACACATTCCTGGGGTCAGATACATCACACGATCACACTGACAGAACCACAGGCACATAGACACAGGCAATAGAGCATGCACAATGTCGGCACTAGTACAGTGTATATCCACCTTTCGCAGCAATGCAGGCTGCTATTCTCCCATGGAGACGATCGTAGAGATGCTGCATGTAGTCCTGTGGAACGGCTTGCCATGCCATTTCCACCTGGCGCCTCAGTTGGACCAGCGTTCGTGCTGGACGTGCAGACCGCGTGAGATGACGCTTCTTCCAGTCCCAAACATGCTCAATGGGGGACAGATCCGGAGATCTTGCTGGCCAGGGTAGTTGACTTACACCTTCTAGAGCACGTTGGGTGGCACGGGATACATGCGGACGTGCATTGTCCTGTTGGAACAGCAAGATCCCTTGCCGGTCTAGGAATGGTAGAACGATGGGTTCGATGACGGTTTGGATGTACCGTGCACTATTCAGTGTCCCCTCGACGATCACCAGTGGTGTACGGCCAGTGTAGGAGATCGCTCCCCACACCATGATGCCGGGTGTTGGCCCTGTGTGCCTCGGTCGTATGCAGTCCTGATTGTGGCGCTCACCTGCACGGCGCCAAACACGCATACGACCATCATTGGCACCAAGGCAGAAGCGACTCTCATCGCTGAAGACGACACGTCTCCATTCGTCCCTCCATTCACGCCTGTCGCGACACCACTGGAGGCGGGCTGCACGATGTTGGGGCGTGAGCGGAAGACGGCCTAACGGTATGCGGGACCGTAGCCCAGCTTCATGGAGACGGTTGCGAATGGTCCTCGCCGATACCCCAGGAGCAACAGTGTCCCTAATTTGCTGGGAAGTGGCGGTGCGGTCCCCTACGGCACTGCGTAGGATCCTACGGTCTTGGCGTGCATCCGTGCGTCGCTGCGGTCCGGTCCCAGGTCGACGGGCACGTGCACCTTCCGGCGACCACTGGCGACAACATCGATGTACTGTGGAGACCTCACGCCCCACGTGTTGAGCAATTCGGCGGTACGTCCACCCGGCCTCCCGCATGCCCACTATACGCCCTCGCTCAAAGTCCGTCAACTGCACATACGGTTCACGTCCACGCTGTCGCGGCATGCTACCAGTGTTAAAGACTGCGATGGAGCTCCGTATGCCACGGCAAACTGGCTGACACTGACGGCGGCGGTGCACAAACGCTGCGCAGCTAGCGCCATTCGACGGCCAACACCGCGGTTCCTGGTGTGTCCGCTGTGCCGTGCGTGTGATCATTGCTTGTACAGCCCTCTCGCAGTGTCCGGAGCAAGTATGGTGGGTCTGACACACCGGTGTCAATGTGTTCTTTTTTCCATTTCCAGGAGTGTATTAATTGTAAGATTAGAACTGATTTTCCCAATAGGTGCCATACATTTATTATATAACATATGTGTGCATAGTATCTTCAAGGATCAGAATCATTTTAATTTCTCATATTCTTATATTTCATCCTTATATCAATTGTTACATAAATTCTTACATTTCGTTCCTATGTTTATTCTTCA
This sequence comes from Schistocerca cancellata, assembly GCF_023864275.1. Classification (NCBI taxonomy): domain Eukaryota; kingdom Metazoa; phylum Arthropoda; class Insecta; order Orthoptera; family Acrididae; genus Schistocerca; species Schistocerca cancellata. The sequence goes on from NC_064631.1 coordinate 49,078,379, forward strand.
CGAAGATTTGGTACATTCCCTAGGACGATACCGACCGTAGAAACATTCGAAACATATAACTTCCGAACAGCACGAGCATCACACGGTGGCAGATTTGCCACAGTGACATTTCTTCATATGAATCTCACTCAGGAAACCAACGTTAACGTTGCTGATGATTTCAAGCGTTGGAAATAGCATTGCGCCAACCACGAAAACTGGCTCTTGCATTTGATTACGAAGCAAGATGCGCTACAGGAATAACACAGAAAGCAATTCCAAATCTTTTTCTCATACATTTATTTGGTTTTTAATTCGTTGACCAGATACAATTAGTAGACGAATAATGACGTTATTTCAGTGTAGGTTGGAAACATTCGTGTACTAGTCTTCTACGGACCTGGATACGTAAATGAAAAAAATGACAGTATGTTTGCGAGATCCACCTGCGTGAATGATTTCTTAGACGTGGAATCTGAAACTTCAGCTTTCCTTTTGCTGTCTTCTGTTACAACTCCAGACCGACCGACGAGTGACTGGCTGGAAGCCTTCGATCCACTCGGTGATTCTACGTATGAGTAGAATTTTCTAGAGTTCACTGCCAGATCTTCCGATAAGGTATGTCGGAGGAAGCTGTTGCGTGTTTCGTAAATTGATCTTCTGACAGACGCACGAATTTCTACTAACTTTTGCCCAACATTTTCCCGTTCGTATTTGAACCGAGAGTGCAACCAGATCTCCTCAGCTTTCTTCGAATCTGATCATTAAACCATGGAGGGCCTTTTCCATCATAAATCTATTTACTTGGCGCATACGTCTCTAGAGCGAGATTTTCAAGGCCTTCAAACTTTGCCCATAATTCTTCTATGTCTGTCACATTGGAAATAAGTTATGTCCTTTCATTGTCTAATAGCAACGCTAAAAACTGTTTATCTGCTCATAAATGCCCTCCAAACCTTACTGATGAATTTGTTAACTAGAGTGACCATTGCCGCCGCGATTAATCCATGATCGTTAACCTCTGTCTCTTTACACGATGTCCCAGAAATGTTGCAACAAACTTAGTGGGATTGTAGAAAGGCCTTGCCTCCTATTAATGCGATGCTCTGTTACCTTGGTGGATGACGGTTCTGGACACTGGTTTCCATCTGCAGTTCATTTTTCTCATGTGTACCGAAAAACTTTGTAGATTTCTATAGGGTTCCAGGAAAAACATAAATTGTGGACAGAAACCCATTCCTAAAACCGTTATCCACCAAGGCGAAAGAGCATTGTATTCAAAGGAGGCAAGGCCTTTCTACAGAGCTACTAGTTGCATATTCTCCACTGGTGATCGTGGCCATCAGTGGCAATCACAGAATAAAAAACCACATTGCGAGACTTTCCGCCTATGGTCCGATAGCATACACAGTGGCGTTTGCTGTCGAAGGGGTGCCCTAGTGGCGCCGGCGGCACTTCGATACCGTTGGATGACGTTTCCAGGCATGGGTTCCTATACTCAAGACCCCTCGAGTTCTGACTCTGTCAATAAGGTAAAGCCTGTCTGTAGGTAAAAGATCCAAAATATTTCCATTGGCTGTGTGTTGTCTAACTAGTTGTTAAAGAAAGATTTCCGAAAATGTGTTCAAAATTTCCCCAGAGGACTGTCTGCCCATACCATCTGCAGTCAGTCCATAGACGTCCCAATCTATACCCGATAGATTTAAGTCACCTCCACCGAGTACTGCATTATCTGGATACAAAGTGCCTATTGGCTCCTGTCTCGGGTTCTTCGGCCGACGTTCATATAATGATTTTTCTGACGTTTCGCCAGCACGAGTGGCTGGCATTGTCAAAGCTTCACCCTCCATTGCCGGTGGTGAACTGGAGGCGAGCTCGCGGCCGCAGACTATATGTACCTGGCGCGCAAACGTCCGAGGGCTTCTCCGCGGTCATTTCCGGTGCGTTTCTCCTCTTGCTACCTGCGACGGTCGTTCGCTGCAGTACGGGAAGCCAGGATCCGTTTACCTTAAGGCTTTCCTCTTTCTTGTTGAAACTGTTCGTGTGTTTTTGGATTTCTACAGCTTCTCTTAACAGGCGCGTGTGATAGTGCTTCTCTACAGACAGAACTTCCGTGTCGGCGAATTTTATTACGTGCTCGGTCTCATTCAGTGCGTTCTCTGCCACGGCCGATTTCTCCACCTGCTCCAACCTGCAATGTCGCTTATGCTCTTTGATCCTGGTGTTAATGGATCGTCCAGTCATTCCGACATAAACTTTTCCGCATGTGCAAGGTATACGGTATATTCCCGACATTGCAAGTGGGTCTCTTTTCTCCTTCGCCGATCTAAGACACTCTTTGATCTTCCTTGTCGGTTTGAAAATCGTCTTTACGCCGTGTTTGCGGATCTTTTGCTCATAATCTTCGGTCTTCATTACGACGGTCGCATTCCCCTCCATTCCCTCCGAGACCTATTAGATCCGACGACGTACCGAAAACCAAGCGCAGATCCGACGCAGCGTATCACTCGGAATACGAATCGATTAATCAAGGCATCTTCTCTGCCGGCGGACATACAGAGAAACCTGCGCAACACGGAAGCCCTACCACCTCGGCTGTATGGATTACCCAAGATCCATAAGAACAACGGTCCACTGAGACCGATCGTTAGCGCTCCTGGCTCACCAACGTATATTTACAGATCGACACCATTTTTTACCCGTATAATGGTTATATACTCGCCCCATCTCTTGATGTCTGTAATATTCTTATGTTTCTACTTTCGTGTACACAAAATTATCTGTTTTACCGACAGGAATATGCATACGTTTTTTTATTTATCCTCTGTATCACATTCTATTGATAATAGGTGCCCGAATACCGGTCTGGCAAATTAATGTTAGTGAAGTGCAGCTCATGGCATGCTACAAGATGTCCTTCATTAAATCAGTGCATCCTGCGTTAGAGTTAACATCAAGTAGGGTTGTGAATGTCAGTGCATCCTGCACTAGTGTTATACCAGTAAGCTATAGAAGGTATGATACGACTATGGTCAGTTTTCGTACAGATTAAAATGTTCGCTAATGAAACCGGTTTATAAATATAATAAGATAACCGATATAATATAGAGTAATTCCTTGCTGCCAGTATTATCGAAAGAATTTGGGACACCTCGGAGTGTCTTTCAGTTGGTGAATGTTTGACCACAGATCCACAGGGTCAGCGTCCAATCCTCGATGGCTTATAGGTTTTCTTTTCTGTCACTTATTTTTCCTTTCAGCTCGGGAAGTAATGTGATAAAGTAAAATATGTGAGGTTAGACTTTGATTTGGAGTTCACGTTGGACCGTTGGTTCCCCTGTAACTGGTTCGTAAGGTCGCTTCAAAGGTCATCTCCAATAGGCTATTAAAGCACGGTGATCTTCAAACTAACATTCAAGTTATGGACTGTTTACTGCGTAAAAGAGTAGAACAAATGGTTCAAATGGCTCTGAGCACTATGGGACTCAATTTCTGAGGTCATTAGTCCCTTAGAACTTAGAACTAGTTAAACCTAACTAACCCAAGGACATCACACACATCCATGCCCGAGGCAGGATTCGAACCTGCGACCGTAGCGGTCTCGCGGTTCCAGACTGCAGCGCCAGAACCGCACGGCCACTTCGGCCGGCAGTAGCAACATATCTCGGTGTATATAATAAGCACTACAGAACTTCTTCAACTCTGCCAGTTACTTTTTTCTTGTGATTTGGCTTACCATGAAGGGGCAGTTATTCATTTACGGCGCTTGTTATCGTCTGACCAAGAGCAAACTGGTAATAACCGACGCACCAGTATTAATTACAACTGTATCAGAATTATATCCTCATCATAAATAGCCGCTTAAGGACGTCTCAGAAATCGTTTTATCTTTATCACAATAATCAAGGGTGATCGCCTCCTAGTCATTACAAGTCGTAAGCTGTCATATGATAAAGAATGCGGAAATGTCCATGCGAATTTGTTTGTTGGAAGTAATTCGCAGACAGACGCTCAATCGCTGTTAACGGTTACGTCGATTTACGTTTCTTTTTTCTCACTTTTACTTAGACCCACAGTGGGCGCATTGCCAATTGTCTTTCTGCGTACTGCCAACGCGCGAAGAGGCTATGTTGTTAACGCCTGTTTGAATCTCAATACAGAAGGTCACCTGACAGATCCAGGATGTTCGGCAGCGTGCTACGAAGCTGTATCTTGCGCACAGATCACAGCTGTCAGATCACCTGACTTAACACCTGACATTAACTTAAGGCTAATTTAAGAGTGACGTCAAATAGAAGCATGGAGAAAGTGTGGTACAGATGGACATTATTTAAAACTAGTCAAAGTGATTCGTAAACAACGAAGAAAAGCTACAGAGTTCCATATCAGAGAATACGAGTTTCTGGAGATAAAACTATATTATCTCTTTTGCAATTTTAGGATGATTAAAAACGAAAAGGAAGGAAGATTATGGCTTAACATACCGTCGACCACAGGGTCGTTGCTGCTGGGCCAAAAAAGCTAACTGGGGAAGGAAAGCGGTGATGTTAAGAGGAACAAACCTTACCTTCACCTATTTGAGAAAACCAAAGGAAAACCTTATCAGGATGACTGGACGGGTATTTCAACGGCATCCTCATGAATACACGCCCTCTCCGGTACCATGGCTCTAGGTGACTCTGTATGTTTGTAAGCGTAGGCTTCCGCGGCCGTTGTCATCTTCAATAAAATTCTTCAGGGTATCAGACCGCATCGTCATAATTTAAAATGCGCCAACGTTTCGGCCAGCGTTGCAGCTAGCCTCCATCAGGGCCTTACGTTAAACTGCCATTTAACGTAAGGCCCTGATGAAGGCTAGCTACAACGCTGGCCGAAACGTTGGCGCATTTTAAATTATGACGATGCGGTCTGATACCCTGAAGAATTTTATTGAAGTCTGTGTATGTTGTCCAAAATTTTCATATTTATGGTGAATGTTAAGGTTTTTCCAGTCTCCTGTGCAGCATCAGGTGCTATGAATTTTTTGGAAAAACTAACTGGCTAAAAGTGTTACTGTTCGTATCGTGCATTGAAGTCACCAGCGACAGTCTTACTGATAATTTCGATATCGGTCTTACTGCTGTACAGTAACAAATTTACGTTTGTTTATGTCTCTGGAAATCAGTAACTTCTACATAAGTTTCGCTATATTGTTACAAATATTTTTAGAGTCACACCATACGATTCAGTCGGCCAGTGAACATAATTGAAGCTCTTATTGCGTTCTGTATTAGACTGAAAAATTTGTAAAATATGGCATTAATAAATATCTTTCGTAAATGGTAACCAGATATAAAACGGACACATTGGATGGTAACGACACTCACTTGTAAAAGACTAAGTGTAGGATAGTGTTACACAAATGTGAGCCGCGGGATTGACATCTATATAATGACTTCTAGTATCCATTTTAGGCCCGATGGCGGCAGCGATACTTTACAGATCCATTTCATTCTATGTAAACTTCTCCCGCACACGAATATCCTCACCAGCTGCCTGAATGGTATTATGATTAAAAGCGGGGTGCATCGTATAAGTGAATCATATCGACTACTGCTACTTGAGACACGTATGTTCGCTGCTCACTGCCGTTACGACAACGCGAGTTTTTCGAACTGAGCGCGGGTACGTTTTCCAGTAGTCACTAAAAATCTCAGGTTAACATCCTAGTATCGAGCACGGAAGCGTAGCGCGATGGAAGATACAAATAATCTCAAGTAAAACGAGTTTATTGAGTACTGTAATCGTTCGAAGTGAGATAACTGTCCGCAGAAGTAAAGAGGGGAAGTATGATAAGAGAAATGTATTGATTAAGGAACTGAAGGGAAATTAATGTTAGAGATCAGAATAAAGGAACAAATTAAAAAGATCCAGACGTAAGTAATGTAAATGATGTTATGAAAATGATTTTGAACTGGTGGTTTTAATACCCTTGTGCTAAATTGCCAACAACGCTCAGTTAGGACGTGGGAGCATCGTGGACACAGACCCAGAGGAAGCACAAATAAGTTGCACACATTTATTTTATAATAAATTATAAGATTTATTGAACCGTGAATTACAATTAAATCCGTAAATGACATATCACAGTTCGCACAATTTATAAAAAAATTCAAACGAAGTTACTGTTGTTGATGCAACGAGTGGCGTAGCCTTCATACTCAGACAAAACCTACTGCTCTTCTGACATCTTCCTTCACAAATACATTTACAGATACAAGGCTCTGGCGGCATGTAAAACACACATATAAAATACTTGCAGAACATAGCACTAAGGGATGAATCTCTCAATAACGCCGCAGTTCAAAACCCACGAAACTGCTTTAAAAGGGTCAAAACTTACTCGGCCAATCGTACAGTAATAAAAAGTACTATAATTAATGAAACTAAGCAATCAGTAAATGAACCATATAAGCTTTACTAGAAGAGCTGTGGGAGAAAGTTCTATTGCTCTGAAAAGAAAACTAAAATTCTTGAAACAGGAAAATCGTAGAAAAGCTTCCTTTAAAAGAGATATTAAAATACTGCCTTCGGATAGATTTAAAATCTTTTAGCTTTCATTCTCGGCTAACAATAATCAGCCGTTTCTAGCTACTCAGAATTTACAGCCTAGCTAAAATCTTTCGGCAAGAGTTACTTCAAAACACGACCATGAAGAAATAATTTAACTCGTATTGTCCTGCGAGGCGGTTACATGAAAATTAAAGATACTAGAATAAACGAATCAGCAAATGAAGAATTTAAAACGCAAAGCTGAAAAAACCACACAATGCACCACGAAGCGATTTTTTCGCCGTTCTCAAAACATAGACAAAATTCCTTTGCATGCAGGCACCTTGTGATCTCTGGACATATCAAACAAGAAGGCAAAGTCACGCACGGCAGCATCAAGCAAATAAGTGAGCCACTTGTCCCAACGCAAGCGAAAACCGTTTACATGCAGACATAATGCTCACCATTTCATGCACTGAAGTGTTGCTTGTTCACCGCAATAGGAATCCGTCAGTCACGTATCGGGAAACATCCACAATCCGCAAATAGTAGAGGCAGTGCCTGGCAGCTCCGTCTGGTCCGCATGATCAGACCTCTTGTGACGGACTGTATCTGTAAACGCTGACAGTACACTACGGCCGGTCACCACCGAGGCGCACTGTGTCGACCACGGAACGACAACTACGCGTCCATCAGCTAGACCGACTCCGCACAGCCCGCACTAGCTCTTCTCTCGAAGGAGACAATAACTGTCTAGCCAGAGAAGGCATTGTTGTTAGTCAAGGCTCTAGTAGACCATGACACTCGCGGGCGGGACGCACAGGGACTCCTCCCTCAGCCGGGCCGCGTGCGATGCTTTATTCCGACCCCAGCGACTTGGTCGCCTTCTAACGAGGCGCCGGTATAGCGCTGGTTCGAGCATGGCCGCAGATCTTGGAAGAGCAGTTGAACGGAATGGACAGTGTCTTGAAAGGAGGATATAAGATGAACATCAACAAAAGCAAAACGAGGATGATGGAATATAGTCAAATTAAGTCGGGTGATGTTGAGGGTATTAGATTAGGAAATGAGACATTTAAAGTAGTAAAGGAGCTTTGCTATTTGGGGAGCAAAATAACTGATGATGGTCGAAGTAGAGAGGATATAAAATGTAGACTGGCAATGGCAAGGAAAGCGTTTCTGACGAAGAGAAATTTGTTAACATCGAGTATAGATTTAAGTGTCAGGAAGTCATTTCTGAAAGTATTTGTATGGAGTGTAGTCATGTATGGAAGTGAAACATGCACGGTAAATAGTTTGGACAAGAAGAGAATAGAAGCTTTCGAAATGTGGTGCTACAGAAGAATGCTGAAGATTAGACGGGTGGATCACATAACTAATGAGGAAGTATTGAATAGGATTAGGGAGAAGAGAAGTTTGTGGCACAACTTGACCAGAAGAAGGGATCGGTTGGTAGGACATGTTCTGAGGCATCAAGGGATCACCAATTTAGTATTGGAGGGCAGCGTGGAGGGTAAAAATCGTAGGGGGAGACCAAGAGATGAATACACTAAGCAGATTCAGAAGGATGTAGGTTGCAGTAGGTACTGGGAGATGAAGAAGCTTGCACAGGATAGAGTAGCATGGAGAGCTGCATCAACCCAGTCTCAGGACTGAAGACCACAACAACAACATCTTGCAGATCGTGATGTCGTGGTCTTCAGTGCAAATACTGTTTTAGTGCAGCGCACCACGCTAGTCAATCCCATCAAAGCTTCTTCATCTGTAACTACTGTAACGTATATCCATTTAAACTTTCTTATCGTATCCGTGCATTGGTGTTCTATAATTTTTACTCCCCACAGTTCCATCCATTCCTAAACTGAGAATGCCTTAACGCACCCAGATGTGTCATACCAGCCGACCCTTTCTTTAAGTCAAAATGTACCATAAATTTATTTTTTCTTCAGTTTGATTCAGTACCTCCTCATTTGTTATTCAATCTACCCATCCAATCTTCACCCTTGTTTTGTTTCACCATATCTGAAAACTACTATTCTCTTCTTCTCTGAACTGCTTATCGTTCACGTTTTACTTCTGTATAAGACTACAGGTGAGGCAATACTGACCCTACGACTTATCTTAGAAGAAAGATTAAGGAAAGGCAAACCTACGTTTCTAGCATTTGTAGACTTAGAGAGAAAGCTTTTGACCATGTCGATTGGAATACTCTCTTTCAAGTTCTGAAGGTGGCAGTGGTAAAATACAGGGACCGAAGGGCGATTTACAATTTGTACAGGAAGCAAATGGCAGTTATAAGAGTCGAGGCGCATGAAAGGGAAGCAGCGGTTGGGAAGGGAGTGAGACAAGATTGTAGCTTCTCCCCGATGTTGTTCAATCTGTATATTAAGCAAGCAGTAAAGGAAACAAAAGTTCGGAGTAGGTAAAATCCATGGAGAAGAAATAAAAACATTCAGGTTCGCCGATGACATTGTAATTCTGTCAGAGACAGCAAAGGCCTTGGAAGAGCAGTTGAAGGGAATGGACAGTGTCTTGAAAGGAGGGTATAAGATGAACATCAACAATAGCAAAACGAGGATAATAGAATGAAGTCGAATTAAGTCGGGTGATGCTTAGGGAATTAGATTAGGAAATGAGACACTTAAAAAAGTAAAGGAGTTTTGCTGTTTGGGGAGCAAAATAACTGATTATGGGCGAAGTAGAGAGGATATAAAATGTAGACTGGCAATGGCAAGGAAGGCGTTTCTGAAGAAGAAAAATTTGTTAACGTCGAGTATAGATTTAAATGTCAGGAAGTCGTTTCTGAAAGTATTTGTATGGAGTGTAGCCATGTATGGAAGTGAAACGTGGGCGATAAATAGTTTGGACAAGAAGATAATAGAAGCTTTTGAAATGTGGTGCTACAGAAGAATGCTGAAGATTAGATGGGTAGATCACATAACTAATGAGGAGGTATTGAGTAGGACTGGGGAGAAGAGAAGTTTGTGGCATAGCTTGACTAGAAGAAGGGATCGGTTGGTAGGACATGTTCTGAGACATCGATGGATCACCAATTTAGTATTGGAGGGCAGCGTGGAGGGTAAAAATCGAATAGGGAGACCAAGAGATGAATACACTAAACAGATTCAGAAGGATGTAGACTGCAGTAGGTACTGGGAGATGAAGAAGCTTGCACAGGATAGCGTAGCATGGAGAGCTGCATCAAACCAGTCTCAGGACTCAAGACCACAACAACAACAACAAGACTACACTTCAGACAAATGCGGGGTGGGGCAAATAAAAGTGGCCCTGAGAACAGAGTTCCACGGTACTAAGGAACACAGCAGGAACCTAACTATATCAGATGTTGAAAATAAGCACGATTCATTTTTAGGCACATTTGGGCACCGGTCGGCAGGTTGCTGAAGGCGGATCTTAGCTGGACTACTGGAATTGATACAATCTCAACCGAAATGCTCTGCTACAGTTCTTGACGACTATTCGGATTGTTGCGATACACCTTAGACTTGAGAGCTCCCGACACGAGGCAATCGCACACTGGTAGATCAGGTGCTCTAGAGGGTCAGCTAGGGCCGAGACCAGACTGACAGGTGTGAAAATTGCGTAAATGTGCTCCAAGGCTCCGCCGCCTGTATCTGCAGTTTGCACGTCCTCTTGGAAATAACTGTAGATCTATTTCTCTTCCATGAATGCTGCCACAAATGCTAATCCAATCGTATCCACTCGTCCAGGCCACTTTTGTTTGTCCCACTTTGTACCTTCAGAAAATATTTCGTACCACTTACATTTGCATTAAATACTAACAAAGTCCTCTGCTTCAGGATGGATATCGAGAGTCAGCATTGTATAACCCCTCGACTTGGATCGTCGTTAATAGTTTTACTGCCCGATTAGCAAAACTTATTTACTACAATCTTTTTTTCAGTTCCTAATGTAATTTATTCAACGTCGTCTGATTTAATTCGACTACAGTCTTGCTTTGTGCTCCATCGTGTTCAGCTTATAATGTCTTTTCGAGACACTACCCATTCCGTTCCAGTGCTCCTACATGTCCTTCGTCGTCGGCGAACCAGAAAGTTTTATTTGAGAAATAGTACATGCCCGAAATGGCATTTGATTTAAAACTCAGTACGTTTCGTTGGAAAAATTCCATAGTGACGATGACTAGAATGAAACTAAAACACTGACCAGTATGAGAGCTAACTGAATTGTTTTTATGGAACTAAGTGCCTTTGTCAATACTTCTTATTAATTGTTAACTGCAATCATGTTACCTGTTAAATTTTAATATAAAATGTTGGCAGCTACGTTAAAAGACTGAATCAGAGACATAGAATTGGTGGTACTACGCACAAACTATCACCTTCGTTTGTTCACCTGTATGTGATTTCTTTCTGATGCCACTGGTGAACTTCCGGGTTCAAAGGTCGTCCTCCAAGACACCTTTCCGTTCCTTAGATTTCATCTAGAGCTGCGCTTAGTTTTTGTACATATTATTATTATTATTATTGTGGTGTCAGCGCCAGACACCCCACTTGCTAGGTGGTAGCCTTTAAATTGGCCGCGGTCCGTTAGTATACGTCGGACCCGCGTGTCGCCACTATCAGTGATTGCAGACCGAGCGCCGCCACACGGCAGGTCTGGGAGACTTCCTAGCACTCGCTCCAGTTGTACAACCGACTTTGCTAGCGATGGTTCACTGACAAAATACGCTCTCATTTGCCGAGACGGTAGTTAGCATAGCCTTCAGCTACGTCATTTGCTACGACCTAGCAGGGCGCCAGTACCAGTTACTATTGACACTGTAAACATGTACCCTCAAGAGCGACGCTCATCATTAATGGATTAAAGTTAAGTATTCCACCAGCTACGTCCGATTTTCTAAAGTCTAATTTCCTTGCCCTGTTCCAGACCTCACGCCAGCCTGCGTAAGCTAAAACGCGTGCCTTTCGGCTTCCTCTAATAATATGGTGTTGGCTCTCCTGCCAACCCACAACAATTATTATTATTATTATTGTCATCATCATCACAACAGCAAACGCAGAAAATCAGATCGGTATGCTGGCTTTCATATTTTATTACTAATCGATCACTTCTATAGCGTCCCGGAGTGCGTAATGTGTTGGTGGATAACTCGTCGACGTCCCAGTAAAATGCCTATTTATAGTAAGCTGGGCCTCTTTTATCAATAGGAAATGCAACAAGGTTTCTGGCTTGATTGTAGTGTTGTAATGTCTCACTTTTTTATTAGATGATAGGTTGTAGATGTTTCCTGTCTTTCAGAATGTAGAAGTAATATTTTGATTTCTCTGTTCGACAGCTCCTTTCTCTATTCCATTTGCTTCTGTCATCTTCCCAAGATACTTGAATCTTTGAGTTCCCTTGATCTGACCATATTTTGTAGTAAATCTTTCTGATGCATCTTTCTGGCCTGACATGCATTTTCTGTTCTCCAGGGAGATCCGTAGTCCGGTCTTTTCAATCTTTTCTTTCAGAACCTCGATTTGCTTTACTGCAGTTTCTGTGAGCACAGCAAGATCAGCAGCGAATGCCAGACAGCCAGTATCTAGTCCTTTGGGTTTCCTTCATAGCTTGATTGGACTATAATATCCCTGTTCTTCAGTTCTTTTTCCCTTTCCTTTATAACGTCGTTTAAGAGTATGTTCAACATTAGTGGTGAAATAACATCACCCTGTCTCACTCCTGTGCTAATTTCGGAGAACTCTGATAACTGTTCCATGAATTTAATTTTGGGTTTGGGGATTTTTACTGTCTGCTTAGCAATGTTCAGTGTCTTCTTGTTGAGACACTCTCCTCCAGTTTTTCTATCACTAATTGTATATCAGTCGAGTCGTATGCCGTCCTGAAATCTATACATGGTCTGTCTATAGAGTCATATGCCTTCTTAAAATCTACAGCGGTGCACCCGCTCTTTCCGTTCATCATCAGCTGCAATCTCAGGACTATGTAAGTCTGCAGGCTTTCGTGGCCGTTGTCACTGAAGTTAAAATCTTCTGGGTTATTAGGCCGCGTCATGTTTCTTCTAAAATGATCGACGTTTCGACCCCTCTGTTGGGATCTTCCTCAGGACCTTCTTGTGTCGAGTACTGCTAGAACAGTAGCAGTAGTGGACACCAGAATTTCCTGAGGAAGATCGCAGCAGAGGGGTCGAAACGTCGATCATTTTAGAAGAAACATGACGCGGCCTAATAACCCAGAAGATTTTAACTTCAATCTGAGAACTGTCTTTAAATTATGTGTTTAGCATAGGATCTTTCTGTTCTAAAGCCTTCTTCGTATTTTCAGATCTCGTTTTTTTTTCCAATTCGAACTGTGTCCTATCCAGCGGACATTGCGGAGGAATTTTGTATGTGGCGGGCAGTAAAGATATCTCCGGGTAAACATTAACAGCGGTCCTATTCTCTTTCTTATGCAGAGGGTATATAACTGCGCATTTCCAGTCTTCTGGTATTACAATAGTCTCCCATATGTATTATGTGGTATTTGTTATTTCTCTGATGATATTTGGACCAGCTTTCGTTAGCAGTTCATCTATGATGTCACCTTTTCCAGCTGGTCTACCGTTTTCAGCTTCACGATCTGTCTCTTGACATACGGTTCATCTGGCGCTTTGACTTATAATTTCTCTTGATCTCTTGGTTTTTTTTGTTGGAAATCTCTCTGTCGGTTCAGGACAATTTAATAGTTCACTGAAGTTCTTTGCGGGTGCTCCGCAGTTCTCTTTGTTGTTTAGTGCTAGTTTCTCAAGCCTTTTTTAAACACATGTTTTGTGGTTGGTATCCTACGATTTTTGTTTTAAATGTCCTGTAGAAGTCTCTCGTGTTATAGTACTGGAAATCGTCTTCTGTTTCTTTTAACTGATCCTTTTCAGATTCCGTCTTGGCTCCCCTGATGTCATTAGTTGTTTGCCTTCTCGCCTCTACGTACCTTAGCAGATTAACTTCCGTTTTATCGCAGTTGTCATTATCATTATTATTTCTTCCCTCGATAAATACCATAGAGGGTGTCCCGAGAAAAAGATGCATAGTCTGGAAGATGACAGTAATGAACAGATTAAACGAAGAAGTTCAGAGAGATATTCGATATTTTGTATCCCATCCCATTCCCCCCCAAGTCTGTGCTTTCAACATGACTGCTGTCATGAAACCGCGTCGTTAAATTCTCAGGACGCTGCTGTTGGTTGTGGTTATTTGGATACTAGCGACTGCTACTGCGTCAGGGCAAATCAGATAACTCTTTAATCGTACAATACCGTAAGTTTTTACATATAAATGGGTCAAATAGCTCTAAGCACTATGGGATTTAACATCTGAGGTCATCAGTCCCCTAGACTTAGAACTACTTAAACCTAACTAACCTAAGGTCTTCACACACATCCATGCCCGAGGCAGGATTCGAACCTGTGACCGTAGCAGCAGCGCGGTTCCGGACTGAAGCGCCTAGAACCGCTCTGTCACAGCGGCCGGCTTTCACATGTACAGAATATTCGTGAATGATATCTATTTGCGTCTGTTTTGAAATTTCACACGTAAAATTAATATAACGCAATGCCCTTCTTGAAAGTACATTGGATAAATGGAAATGAAGTCCCATGCTTCTTGACAGAGCGTAGGGGAACGATTCGGGAGACCCGCTCCGCCGTATTAGGCAAGGTCCTAATGGAGGTGGTTTACCGTTGCCTTCCTCCGACCGTAATGTGAATGAATGATAATGACGGCACGACAACATCCAGTCATCTCGGGGGTTGTGAGAATCCCTGACCCCGCCGGGAATCGAACCAGGGACCCCGTGCTCGGGAAGCGAGAACGCTAACGCGAGACCACGAGCTACGGATAAAAGTACATTAATTGAATAATAATAGAACGTTTCATCTGCCACATATAATGCAACTACGAGGGCAGTTCAATAAGTAATGCAACACATTTTTTTTCTGGAACAGGGGTTGTTTTATTCAGCATTGAAATACACCAGGGTATTCCCCAATCTTTTAGCTACACAACACTATTTTTCAACGTAATCTCCATTCAATGCTTCGGCCTTACGCCACCTTGAAATGAGGGCCTGTATGCCTGCACGGTACCATTCCACTGGTCGATGTCGGAGCCAACATCGTACTGCATCAATAACTTCTTCATCATCCGCGTAGTGCCTCCCACGGATTGCGTCCTTCATTGTGCCAAACATATGGAAATCCGACGGTGCGAGATCGGGGCTGTTGGGTGCATGAGGAAGAACAGTCCACTGAAGTTTTGTGAGCTCCTCTCGGATGCGTAGACTTGTGTGAGGTCTTGCTTTGTCATGAAGAAGGAGAAGTTCGTTCAGATTTTTGTGCCTACGAACACGCTGAAGTCGTTTCTTCAATTTCTGAAGAGTAGCACAATACACTTCAGAGTTGATCGTTTGACCATGGGGAAGGACATCGAACAGAATAACCCCTTCAGCGTCCCAGAAGACGGTAACCATGGCTTTACCGGCTGAGGGTATGGCTTTAAACTTTTTCTTGGTAGGGGAGTGGGTGTGGTGCCACTCCATTGATTGCCGTTTTGTTTCAGGTTCGAAGTGATGAACCCATGTTTCATCGCCTGTAACAATCTTTGACAAGAAATTGTCACCCTCAGCCACATGACGAGCAAGCAATTCCGCACAGATGGTACTCCTTTGCTGTTTATGGTGTTCGGTTAGACAACGAGGGACCCAGCGGGAACAAACCTTTGAATATCCCAACTGGTGAACAATTGTGACAGCACTACCAACAGAGATGTCAAGTTGAGCACTGAGTTGTTTGATGGTGATCCGTCGATCATCTCGAACGAGTGTGTTCACACGCTCCGCCATTGCAGGAGTCACAGCTGTGCACGGCCGGCCCGCACGCGGGAGATCAGACAGTCTTGATTGACCTTGCGGCGATGATGACACACGCTTTGCCCAACGACTCACCGTGCTTTTGTCCACTGCCAGATCACCGTAGACATTCTGCAAGCGCCTATGAATATCTGAGATGCCCTGGTTTTCCGCCAAAAGAAACCCGATCACTGCCCATTGTTTGCAACGCACATCCGTTACAGACGCCATTTTAACAGCTCCGTACAGCGCTGCCACCTGTCGGAAGTCAATGAAAATATACGAGACGAAACGGGAATGTTTGAAAATGTTCCACAAGTAATTTCCGGTTTTTTCAACCAAAATTGGCCGAGAAAAAAAATGTGTTGCATTACTTATTGAACTGCCCTCGTAAATTGCAGCATGCTAAGCCCATTTACGTTCTACCAGCCGTATGAGAAACATCGTACTGCCTAACACAGTATCTGGTCACAGATATGGTTATACCTTTAAGCTCTTACTTGTGAGATTGGATCAAGACATAAGGCTACAGGAGTGCAGTGGATACTCGAAAGGAACTCTTAGTGCACCATGGGCACTGATGCCCTAGGTGACGTGGGAGCCATTCGGAAAAGAACACACATGTGCCTTGTCTTTTTTCCTGCAAACGACATTAACTTTCACGTTCTGGGAATGTGATCTTTTCTTCTGTAATAGCTCGCACAGAGTAGCTCAACATCGTTTTATATCCTATCGATATATAGAGTTGTTTTATGCGGAAGATATTATTAAAGTGGAATTTCATTTTCCTTTATGTGCGATAAACTCAACTGTTGTATTCAATCTGCAGATGATTTGCATTTATGGGTCAGAAGAAAACAACTACAAGTGGTGTCAGATAGCGTGCATTACATAGACTAGTCGCTGCTTCGTTAATACCTTCGACCATAGATACTGGTAGACTGGCCTTGCTGTGAAGAAGCTATAGGGCTGGTGTGGCTCCAACATAAACCACGGGACTGTTGGCAAAAGGTGGCGGGATTTCAAATCAGCGGTCTGCCATCCTATGTTGGTATCATATTTTCTCCACATTTCTCAATTGACTGCCAAACGCTTCCAACAAAAATCACTTTTTTATTTGCGGAAAATTATGCCAGAACTACATTTGACCTGGATTTGTTCACAGTACCATTTATAAAATCTAACAAATACATCGAACGCCACTCTGGTGGGCAGTGGGACGAAATTACTGTAAACTATCAATTAAACTAAAATGTCGTTCAAATTCTTTTAAACAGTAAGAGTGGGCTCGTGTCAAAACTTTAAACTTTGGATTCGCCGCGTTTTGAGCTCTACTCACTTATAAAAGAAAATGGGATATGGGAATTATGTCAACTATAGGTGCCAAAATTGTCGACTTTAGGAGCAGGTCCATTTTAGAGTATCAGTTTGAGGTGCACTTCAAAGGTTCAGTTCCCACTATTTTTACAAAAGTTTAAACTATGAGTTAAAAAAATTATACAGGGTGATTCAAAAAGAATACCACAACTTTAGGAATTTAAAACTCTGCAACGACAAAAGGCAGAGCTAAGCACTATCTGTCGGCGAATTAAGGGAGCTATAAAGTTTCATTTACTTGTACATTTGTTCGCTTGAGGCGCTGTTGACTAGGCGTCAGCGTCAGTTGATGCTAAGATGGCGACCGCTCAACAGAAAGCTTTTTGTGTTATTGAGTACGGCAGAAGTGAATCGACGACAGTTGTTCAGCGTGCATTTCGAACGAAGTATGGTGTTAAACCTCCTGATAGGTGGTGTATTAAACGTTGGTATAAACAGTTTACAGAGAATGGGTGTTTGTGCAAAGGGAAAAGTTCTGGACGGCCGAGAACGAGTGATGAAAATGTAGCACGCATCCAGCAAGCATTTGTTCGCAGCCCAGGAAAATCGACTCGCAGAGCTAGCAGAGAGCTGCAAATTCCACAATCAACTGTATGGAGAGTCCTACGAAAAAGGTTAGTTATGAAACCTTATCGTCTGAAATTGGTTCAAGCACTGTCTGCAGCTGATAAGATTAAAAGAATCGATTTCTGTGATTTTATCCTTGCTCAAATGGAAACAGATGAATCTTTCGTTTCAAAGATTGTGTTTAGTGATGAAGCAACTTTCCATACTAACGGGAAAGTCAACCGTCACAATGTCTGTATATGGGGCACTGAGAATCCGCGGGAAACAACTCAGTATGAACGTGACTCGCCTAAGGTGAATGTTTTCTGTGCCATTTCAGCCAATAAAGTTTTTGGTCCCTTTTTCTTCGAAGGTGCTACTGTAACTGGACTACAGTATCTGGAGATGTTGGAGAACTGGCTGTTCCCTCAGCTCGAACAAGAAGCACAACAATTCATATTTCAGCAGGATGGAGCGCCACCACATTGGCACTTATCTGTCCGTAACTACCTGAACGTCAACTACCCAAGGCGATGGATCGGCCGCCAGGCAGCCCATGACAGAGCACTTCATCACTGACCTCCAAGAAGCCCTGATCTTACCCCCTGCGATTTTTTCTTATGGGGGTATGTTAAGGATATGGTGTTTCGGCCACCTCTCCCAGCCACCATTGATGATTTGAAACGAGAAATAACAGCAGCCATCCAAACTGTTACGCCTGATATGCTACAGAGAGTGTGGAACGAGTTGGAGTATCGGGTTGATATTGCTCGAGTGTCTGGAGGGGGCCATATTGAACATCTCTGAACTTGTTTTTGAGTGAAAAAAAACCTTTTTAAATAGTCTTTGTAATCATGTATAACAGAAGGTTATATTATGTTTCATTCATTAAATACACATTTTTAAAGTTGTGGTATTCTTTTTGAATCACCCTGCATTTTAGATGAAGAGTGAGTGAAGTTTTTCCGTTTCAGTGTCTGTATACAAAGCTGCCTTCGGTTTTTTTCATCCTTAGGGAACCTATGAGTAGGAACGAGTAACAGTTATACTTACTTCTGTAACCGAATTATCACAGACACTTTCCAAAATGTAATATGACTCTGACTTTACAGGCATCAGTTTCAACACTTTAATTTACGTGATACTCTATTTCAAATGTAAAAAACATATAAAAGTCACTTCAGCAGATTTCAATAAACGCATCTGCACTACCATAGAAACACTTACACGTGAAATGTAATGCCATTTCCCCCGACAAAACGCTGAGTACAGCCATAAGCGCAACACGAAACAACCATGTTTTGCCAACATTCACGTGACTTCAGTCCAGAGATGTTGGAGCCACGAAAATGACGTCAGGACCAGTCTATTATATTTATGGTCGATGGTTAATACTTTCTTCAGTGACTACTTTCAGTCACAGTTGTGGGTAAGAAAATACACACTAGACTAACCTTGGAGTTCCACATTACTACTCTCCAAAAAGGAACGTCGTATGTTGGTGAGCGCTTTTTCGTTTACAGCAGAGTTAGCAGAGAGTGGACATTAAGTTAACGAGGAACAATCTGATACGGTGTTCAATAAGGAGTTATTGCTGTATTTAGCTGTAATGTGTGAGAAATTTGAGGCAAATCTAACAGCAGCCGTGTGAACATAAATGTAATTTAATTCTTACCAATTACGGCGTAAGGACACTGCATTTGGTTAACTGGTTCTTGCTGAGACTTAACGTACTAAATTAGATATTCTAACCGATAAAAGCCACTGCTAGTAATTAGTAAAAGCTACCTTCATCCTCCTATTTTGTGGACGTGCTTCCGAATTTATTGCTGCTGTGGCAAGTCGTTGGAGATTGGAGGAGGAGATGGATGCGTGGATTTTCAAATGTCACTAGTGAGATACCGTTGCGATAGTAGTACCGGTCCTATATTTTCACGTCCGCTGAGAAATTCTCGCTTCCTAAAGGACAATTAGTGGAGGAGGAGGAAATGGAGCAGTGTGTTTGTAAGGTGGGCATGTCATTTTGATTTTGCAAGTTATCAGTATGCTCATCAGAGAAAAAGCAGGT
Source organism: Schistocerca cancellata (assembly GCF_023864275.1). Lineage (NCBI taxonomy): Eukaryota > Metazoa > Arthropoda > Insecta > Orthoptera > Acrididae > Schistocerca > Schistocerca cancellata. Next base: position 49,097,742 of record NC_064631.1, read on the forward strand.
TTCGTTATTGTTAAACAGCCTTTGGTATTGTTGTGGCACAATCTTTGCCTCTATGAAGTCCGATACATTCTTAGTTGCAGCGTGACAGGTGATGGACGTATTCAGTAGTGTTGTGTTGACTAGTGATTCTATCTGTTAGATTAATGAAGATTTATTGTAAAACACAGCAAGGATGAATATGATGTACATATTGGAAGGCGCAAAAAATATAAATTGTGAATAATGTTATTGTTTGTAAAGAGAAGAAGTTTGAGGTAAGACTGTGGCACTGCGTAACTGATCTCTTAGAATAATTATTGTCAACTTGCTCATACTTGAGAGAAAGACCACCCCACTTCTCTGAGTCATGCACTAAGATATCAACTGATTAAGCTACTTGGTTTTCATAGAAATTCTCCGTTAACGCTGTACCCTTTTCAAATCATACTTTGCTTTGTTAAGCATAGTACTGTTTGGACCAATGTTATGCATGAAGATAAAGTGAAGTTTTACTCTATATTTTTAAATACTTACTTGATTATAAAATCGTTGACTTGGGATATCATTTCATAGGAATAGTTACTATCCCCATCCCACTGCTTAAGGAAGGTTTATCGTTACACATTACCACGTTGCACCATGTGTTAGGCAACAGTTTCTTCTTTGGAAATTTTATTTAAAAATAGAAATCTAGTTTAGTCACAGCCAGCTTGCTTTCTGCAGTTGCGCTTTCGAGAAATCTGCAACAACTTCGTCAAGTCGTGAGGTAAGTGAAAACTTCGATTAAGTCCAGAAAATTATTTGATTCAGTTCCGCATTTAATAGAAAGACAAATTAAATTCAGACTAGTTACACTTCAGTTCAGATTAGGTTCTGTTTAGTCAAAGACTAGCATAGGAGTTTAAGTTGGACAAGAGTCAGGGGGTACATAATCCTGGTAATAACGTAGATTTTTTATGGAGTGGGAATTAAAGTTGAGCTACATTTCATACAGAAACATACAGATGGGGGCTTTCATGTTGACTGACCAACTTACCAGTCAGAAATGTGTCCTGATGGCTTACTTAGGCTCGTTCCAGTTCTTTTACCTAACTAACACAATGTAAAGAATGAAGAGAAGGAGAAAAATTATTCGTTTCATATATATATATAGGCCTTGCGTAAGCTTATACTCAGATTTAAAAGAAAAATTATCGAGGAAAACATGAGAGAGGCTAGGTTTGGATTTAGGAAAAGAGATGGAATCCGAGATTCGGTGAAACATGCGGACGTTTTTTGATGATGGGACAAAGAATGCTATAAGTTAACAAGTATATATGTTCCTGTTTCGTTGATCGGGAAAAGGCGTTTGACATAGTTGACTGGAACATCGTCCACAAAACTTCTAAATATGCTGCTGTAGGTTGGAAGGATAAAAAATGTTGTATACATTACAAAAAGTAGTTATAAGGACTGCCGATGAGAAAGCAAGTGAGAGGGATATTGCAAGAGATGCTAGACGAGGGTGATGTTTTTCGCCGATACTTTCTCATATTTGTTCTGAGATATTAACAGTTAAGAGTTACAGTGTTACAGAAAACAAGAGGTATAAAAGGAGGAGGAGAAAGGGTAGAATTAATTAAGTATCCAGATGACCAAGCAGCGATGACTGATTTAGAGGAATAACTACAATTAATGATAGAGAGATTCGTCAAAGTGTGAGAAAGTGTGGAATGAGAATAATTACAGGAAAGGTCAAAGTGATCAGAATAAGCAAACGGGAAGTTTCAATCAAATATCAGTGGAATGAAAGATCTTGGAATACGACAAATCTTTTGTGTACTTAAGAAGTTTGGTGAGCGAAAATGGAAGGAGTGTGGAGGAAATAAGAAGTGATATATTCATAGGTAAAAGAGCTTTTGAGAAGTGGAAGATTCTTCGACAGCTAAAAAAATTCCTGTAGAACTAAGAAAGATTTTCAAAGTATTTCATCAGGATAGTAAAATATGTTAGCGAATCAAGGAAAGCAATGATCAACAGAAATTTTGCTGACGTTAAAGTAAAAGCTGATCTTTATTTATTCAACGGTACGGAATCCATAAACCGTTTTGCACGATAGTATCAGTTTCTACATAAATTGCGACTTTATTTATTTTTCATTCTTGTGAATTCTTGTATTAACTAATGTTTTTGGAGCGACTGCTAAACATTGTTTTGAACTATCATGTAATGTTTGTTTCACGATATCTAACGTTATGGATTTTGGTGTGTTGTTGGAAAATCAATTTGGGTTGTGTTTATTCGTCCTAGCTTTACGTGAAAAGTGGCTGCCATGCATGTAAAGTATAAAAATGACTCAGACACATTTTGGCGAATGTGTTGCTGTTTTATAACTGCAAGAAAGATAAATATATATGGCTATTTACATGAAGTCTATTGTGCATATTACAGGGTTAAATCCGGCAGCCAAGACTAGTGCTGTGTGCTGCACAAAGCGTGTAGCGAATTTGACGAAAAATTCAGACAGTGGACTAACGGACGGAGAAAAACCCCAGTTTTGGAGCTCAAATAATGTGGTGGTAACAGCAAAATCATGAGGAAGGCTGCTACTTTTGTTTGGCTGAAATGACAGGACTCAATAAAACGTCTAACCATTTAATACTCGCATTCGCTGCAGTCAGCTGCAATACTCAGTACCACACAATGATGATGTACCTGTCACTGTTTCCTAAACGTTTTCAACCCAGTTCTATTTTAAACAAAGTCAGATAGGGACGACTGTGACTTGGCACTGCTGATGAAGTTATTCTGTGCAAGTCATACAGTCGAAGTGAATGAATGACCTTGTGGATGACTTTTATCTACGTAAAGCGTTACTAGAATTACTGGTATTCCGACTAAAGAGGAAGAATATGTTAACACTGTATATCGACGCAGAGAGAACAGTCTGGTAAAATATTTTGAGATGGGTAAGTAACTAGCGTACTGCACTGACATCAAGATGGTAATTTAAAATGTTAGTTGCTTCAGCGATGTCTGCTCGATTTTTCCTTCATTGACGCATCAGAAGCTGAGAGCCAGTATTTTCGAAGGCCCTCAAATATGGCGATTAATGAAAGGTATAAATTTTTATGAGGATACTGATACATCGGAGGAGGATAGTTAGTATAATTTTTGTACTGATGTAAAAACTTTCTTGACAATTAAGGTCAGACAGCAGACAAGCAGTATTAGTATATTTCTGCTTCTCTAGCGATCACTTCAACCATTATCTGCCGAGTCGGCTGATGATGGTTGAAGTGATCGCTAGAGAAGCAGAAATATACTCATATCAGAAATGTGTAAAATACTATCCTGGAAGGTCACTGAGCCATCGTTATCCACCATATGATAGTCCCATTTTAGCTGTGACTAAACATGGTGGTAACACCTGCCTTGTGCTTGACGCTAGAGCTATTAATCAAATAGTTATTCCTTTCTGTACTAGGCTTGAGAACCTGTGTGAACAAAGACAGATGTTTCATAGTGTATAATGTTCGACAAGTGGTTTTCTGAGAACCTGCTACTGGTAGATCCTGTTAACAGAAGGACCTTACAAATATACAGTGTTTACATTTGTAGGTAAAAGTTACCAATTCCGTGTTCTGCCCTTTGGTTTTAATGTCCGTTCAGGTGTCTTTATTGCTGCCCTAGACACTGTGCCAGTAGCTGAACTGTTAGGTAAGGTTATGATTTTCTCATTGCAATACCCACATGAGAGGTACACCTTAGCGTAACAGAACGAGTATTACAGTAGTTGTAAGAGGCATAAGTTAATACAGATCTTCGGAAACCAATATTTTGTAAGGATACGATCAAATTTCTTGGACATATAATTTCACTTGTGGGAACAGTGCTTGATGGTGACAAAATCAGTACAATAAATATTTTCTTGCACCTGGAACGAAGAAATTACCTAAAGAGTTGTTAGGAATAGCCTCACTTTTAGGTATTGTGTATTCTTCAAGGGCCTGTAGACTTTTCAGAATTATCTGACCAGACTACAGAATCTTGCTTATGAAGGGCAACACTTACAGGACATATTACACAGATCTGTGTAAGAGTGTGTAGACTCACCAGGATGCTGATAGGAGGTGGAAATGAGTTAAACAGTTACTACTACAACGCCACCGATAAACTATCACAACACTATAGAATCAAATGGTTCAAATGACTCTGAGCACTATGGGACTTAACATCTATGGTCATCAGTACCCTAGAACTTAGAACTACTTAAACCTAACTAACCTAAGGACTATAGAATCAATAACACTTTAGTCATCTTTAGACCTAATGCACAATCTCATTCTTGGGGTATGTGTATTCCTATGACCTGTCAGGCTAGTCTAATATGGTACACCAATTATGCACCGTGGCACTCTGGTGCCGCAAAATGTTCAAAGAAAATTAATCTTTGTTGCTACTTTCCAAACAAGCATAAATGAGTGCGTGGCTTTTAAGAACTTGCATAATACGTCAGAAGACCAAACTGTTGAACAAGCGCTGTTGAACAGAACTACATTAAATATTGCTAATTATACCACTACAAATTGTGTCAGTTAAATTGTCTGCCTTAGGCTCGCTTCTCTAAATATATCAGATTGTATGCAATGAAAACTACCACAGCAGCATCTATTATTAAACAGCAGCAAGAGTTGGTAAGCTCGACACATTACTATCAGACAATGCTTATAACTTTACTAGTGCAATGTCTAAAGCATTCCGACAAGAAGAAATTGAGTAGATTTCATCCAGTGGCTAACACTATAACAAGAGTTTTTAGGGAATTTAATCGAAGATTCGTAGTTATACTGCCAAACAACAAACATGCTTGTTTGAGTACCTTCGGCTTTTTTAACAAATAGACAATAATTTGCCCCTCATCTCTACTTAGTACACACGAAATGAATTGATGCCTATGGAATCAGAGAGAAATGAGAGGATAGATTCACTTCCCGATTGCCAAGGAAGGAACGCTGCTGGGAAAAAACTAAGACCAACACTGATTACATTAACACATAACGCCTACAATGATAAAAATTTGACACGAAACCAAGAATTCCCCATCGGGTATAAAGTACTACTGAGGACACTCTCAAAGCCATCCCTTTCAAAGAAGAAGTATAAAAAATGGAAGGTTCGCTTAAAATCGCTAGAATACCTCATGAAGTCCACCATGAACCATGGACCTTGCCACTGATGGGGTGGCTTGCGTGTCACAGCGATGCAGATAGTCATGTCGTTGATGCAACCACAATGGAGGTGTATCTGTTGAGATCAGACAAATGTGTGGTTTCTGAATAGCGTCAGCAGCCTTTTCAGTAGGGGGCAGGGGAAACAGTTTGGATGATTAATTGGTCTGGTCTTGTAGCATCAACCAAAATGGCATTGCCGTGTTGGTACAGTGAACAGCTGAAATCAAGAGGAAACTACAGCCTCAATATTTCACAAGGGCATGCAGCTTCACTGTGTGGTTAAATGTTGATGGCATCCTCCTGGGTAAAATATTCCAAAGGTAAAATAGTCTCCCATTTGGACCTCCAGGTGGGGACAACTCAGGAGGATGTCTTCATCGGGAGGACTAAAACTGGCGTTGTACAGAGCGTAGCGTGAAATATTAGATCTGGCAAATAGGTTACAGAATTTAAAAATTGAAATGGATAGGTTGAAGTTGCATGCTATTGGAATTGTGAAGTGCGGTGGCAGGAGGAATAGGTCTTCTGAACAGGTGAATACAGGTCTATAAATACAAACTCTAATAGGGGTAATAGAGGAGCAGTTCTAATAATGAATAAGGAAAAGGAATGTGAATAAGCTTCTATGAACAGCATAGTGAGTGCATTATCGTAGTCAAAATAAACTTGAAAGGCCACACCCACCAAATTAGTAGAAGTTTAAAAGCCAGTAACTCCGCATATGATGAAGAGATTGAAGAAACATGTGATGAGATAGAAGAAATTATTCAGATGGTCAAGAAAGACGAAAATTTAATTGTGATGGAAGACTGGAATTCAATAGTAGGCAAATGGAAGAGGAAAAAACCGGTAGGTCAATATGGACTGAGAAAAAGGGATGAAAGAAGAAGACGCCTGATAGAATTTTGCACAGAGCACAATTTAATCATCGCTAACACTTGGTTTAAGAATCATGAAAGAAGATCGTACACATGGCAGAGATCTAGAGACACTGGAAGGTCAAAGATTGATTATACAGTGCTATACTGAGATTTAGGAAACAGATTTTAAATTTTAAGACATTTCCAGGTTCATATGTGGATTCTGACTACAATTATTGGATTATGAACTGTAGATTAAGACCGAAGGGAGTGAAAAAAGGTAGGAAATTAAGGAGATGGGATCAGAATAAGTTGAAAGAATCAGAAGTTGAGAGTTTCAGAGGGAGAATTAGGCAACGGTTGAGAAGAATAGGGGAAAGGAATACAATAGAAGACGAATGGGAAGCTTTGAGAGATGAAATAATGACGGCAGTAGAGGGTCAAATAGGTACAAATACAAGACCTATTAACAATCCTTGGATAACACAGGAGATATTGAATTTAACTGATAAAAGGAGAAAATATTTAAAAAAGCAGCAAATGAAGCAGGCGAAATGGAATATTAACGCATAAAAATGAGACTGACAGGAAGTGCAAAATTGTTAAGCAGGAATCGCTAGAGGACAGACGTAAGAATTTGGAAGCATATTTAACTAGGGAAAAGACAGATACCACCTGCAGGAAAATTAAAGAGGCCTTTGGAGAAAACAGAAGCAGCTGTATGAATGCTAAGAGCTCAGATGAAAAACCAGTCTTACGCAAAGAAGGGAAAACTGAAAGGTGGAAGGAGTATATACAGGGTCTGTACGAGAGAAATGAACTTGAAGGCAGTTTATAGAAGCAGAAAAGGGCTTAAATGAAGATGAGATGGGAGACATGGTACTGCGAGAAGAATCGGACAACGTACTGAAAGACCTAAGTTGGGACATGTCCCCTGGAGAAATACTGATAGCCTTGGGAGAGCCAGCCATGACAAAATTCTTCCATCTGACGTGGCAAGGTACATGTGACAGATGAAATACCCTAAGACTTCAAGGAGAATATAATAAATCCAATTCCAAAGAGTGTATTTGCTGACAGGTATGAATGTTAACGAACTATCGGTTTAATAAGTCACGGATGGAGAACACTGACACGAATTCTGTACAGAAGAATGGAAAAACTGGTAGAAGCCGACCTCTTTGAAGATCAGTCTGGATTCCCGAGAGAAGAGGAACACGCAAGGCAGTAGTGACCCTACGACTTATTATAGAATATAGGTTAAGGAAAGACAAACATGCTTCTATGGTACTTGTAGACTTAGAAAAAGGTTTAACAACGTTTCCTGGATTACTGTCTTTGAAATTCTGAAGACAGCACGGGTAAAATACAGTGAGCGAAAAGCTATTTGCAACTTGTACAGAAACCAAATAGCAGTTGTGTTACGTCCGTGTATTCGTTCGTAGCTTTTCTGTTTTGGGTTTATTTATAGAGTGTCATTTTTCATTTGTAGTTAACTATTGCTATTTGAGTATTTATTTTGCTATTTGGATGTAGTGACTGGAGCTGTGGAAGCTACAAGGCGGAGTGTGCCATTTTCGACATATTCTTTTGTTTAAGTTCAGTATAAGGGTGACAGTAGCAGAAGCAGCCAGAAAGTTTTGCATCTTGTATGGACAGAGGATGACAAGATAATAATTTTCTCGTTTTAAGGAGGATTGTTTTAACAATAGTGACTTTCCAAGTCCGGAAGAGTTTCGGGATCTGATGGAGATTGTTTAAACGCATTATTCTACAATGCTCCACGTCAGTTTCCTCTAGAACTGACAAATATGATGACCTGTGACAATTCTACCACCGTGGGCCATTTGCGTGCAGTGAGGAAAGTTCAAAAATCGAATGTATAGGTACCCCGTGCTCTAAACTAAAATCACGAAAATCAACCGATGACCGTATGTACATCTCTTCTTGAACAACACCGACCATTCTTATCGCGTATTCTTACTGGTGACGAGCACTGGTGCCTTTACGCCAACACAAGGAAAAGAAAGGAATGCTTGAGCTTAAACGATGCAGCAACTCCTTGTACCGAGACCTGCGCGCTTCCACGAATGATAAGGTTATGCATCTGGTGGAACAGCGGGGTTTGGTGCACAACGAATTTATTCCCGAAGGTTTAACCAATTACTCTCAATAACGAACTGGAAGGCTGCATAAAGTGATGTTACTGCAAGATAACTGCCGCCCGCTTTCTGCTAGACTGACAAAAAGCAATATACAGAAGGTGGGTTGGGAAGTAGTTCCGCACGTACCTCATTCAACTAATATTGTTCCCTCAGATTTTCTTCTTTTACGCTCTCCATCGAACATTCTCCAAGGAACTTCCTTTCTGGATGAAAATGCTCTGCGAACATGGCTCGTCGAGTTCTTCGACACAAAACCTCGTAATTTCTATAGTCGCGAAGTCGAAAAGTTATCCTGGCGTTGTCAGACTGTTGTAAACAGTGAAGGAGAATACATTTCTCACGACGAAAGTCTCTGTCATGTGTATGGGTTGTGTTTATTAAACTCATGGAAAAACTCTACGGACTTTGTGCTCCACGCCAAGAGTTCAGGAACACGAAAGGGAAGCAATGGTTGAGAGCGGAGGGAGACAGGGTTGTGACCTGTATTTTTTGTTCAGTGACCTGTTACGTCAAAAAGTACTTAAACTAGCAAATGAGATTTTCACAACATGCCTTCAAGAGGATTCAACAGATGTAGAACTATAGTAACAAAATTCTGGCAGAAACATTAAATGAGGAAAATGTAGCACTTCTCATAATACCATTTTTGCTGTAATTCTGGTTCAGTACATCTGCAAAAGAACATTCATTAACTACGGAAAATTAAAAACTTTCCAAGATAATGGTTCACGATATTTGATAATTTGGCACTGGCAACGTAGGACATACAGTCTCTCGTTAACTAAGTTACTAACATTTTATCAGGAGGACTTATTGATGTAGGATAGCTATAGCTGGCAAGCGTTGCAATGCTCTTTTGTCTTCCTATGAGGGAACAAGTGTACAAAACGGACATATTTACATGTACAGGCATGCTCAAAAGTATCCGAACGACCTGAATTGCATTTCGCCTGATTCGCATGCAACCCACATAACGCAGCTGTCTAGCAGGTCCTCTAATCGCTCCTTGGTACAGTCGTTTGACTATTGAAAATGATGCCAACAAGTCACCACTGGAAAACACTGCTCTGTATCGCAATAACTCAAGATGTACAGTAATACCACGATACTAGAAATATCAGGGAACACCTTATCATAGATAAGACTGTCCTTAAGGCTTGTAAGCTCACATTTATTGCAATAAATTACGTACCTGAAATGTTACGACTCTCATTATTACGTCAGATAGGTAATTCACGTAGTAAGTTCGTCGTATTCATGATTTCCTCTTCAAAGTAACATACCGTACTTGTTATTTAACACAAAATGACATTAAAAATTTAAGTTATTCACGAGCAGCTAGTTGAGAATATGTATGAGCTTCAAATGACACGACGAACCGTGTCGTTCTGCATATAGATTCAAACCCAGGTCATGCAGACTAAGATTTCGTGACTGACGGAAACTAACAGTCATTCCTGACTAGGCATACAGAGAGTGATATACCTCGATTTTAGACAGTATCAGTTAGCAAATATCAACTTTAAATTACATAACGTAAACATTTTTAACGGACGCGAATTCCTACCCAGCATCTATTGTCCCTGTTAAGGAACTATGAGAGGTGTTAAGTACTGCTTCTTCATAAGTAACTTATTTGAAATGCCGTGAGGTAAAGCTTTGTGTTGTACAGGGATTCGAACCCAGAACCTAATCGGATTGTTATCGAAGCACAGTCCACAGTGACATATCGGATTTTCTCGGCAGTAGCTAGATGTTTTAACTGAAATAACGAGACGAAACATTAATTTTTTCCTACGCAGGACTCAAACCCGGCACCTATCGTTATTATATTCTAGAGAAAACGAACGTTAAATATGGGTTTGTTACACCAGCAGCGACATGTGAGCATGTTTGAAGTAGAAATAATATGATGAAGAGTTCAATGCTGACTGGGAATCGAACCACACACATATCATTGTTGACTACACACAAACAGACGTCAGCTACCGAATTTTTCTCCACCAGCAACTCGGAATAACATCCTTGAACTTACAGTGATCTCGCAAATAGTTATGTGGCTCACTGGAAGTAAAAAATGTCAGATATCGTGAACACGCATTAAAAATCAAAATTATTATCAACCGCACATAGGTGTTCTCATGCTAGAGCTTGATAATTCATAATGAAAACCTTAGTGCCCGGCCAGGATTCGAACCCATTCACATGCAATATGTGGAGATGTTGAGGAATCAGCAGTTTTGAACAAACAACAAATGTAGTCGAGCTATATTGTCACGAAGGGATCAAATTCCGCGTTAAGGGCGGTCTGAGTTGCATTCTCAGTTCAGAACCAATTTTATCGGCATACAGAAGCTCAAATAAAAGATGGAATAAGTGTCCTGTGCCCCTACATAGCGTTTGTTTCGTCACTAGAAATAAATAACTAGTATAAGAGAGGATACTGGTGATAGAGTTACTACATGTCGCCACTCCTGACTTTATTGTGGTGAAACGTAACGTCTGCTTGGTAGAGAAGGAATATCATGTTTAATGTGAATTTCAGACCACAATTCCATTATACCTTCTTCACTTGTCGTTGCCAGAAGCGAATAGAGTCTGTCTCTACCTATCAAAAAGCATCGGCAGAAGTTGGAACCGAACCTAAACCGTCATTATACGAACCTACCATCAAACCAACAGATCACCAAACCCTTTTCTCTGTTACTCATTTTACTATCATAACACCGATGCGACACACTCGATGAGAATTCTGACACACAGGCTCCCTGTAGTGGTTTGCAGCATGTTCAGTACAGTCATTTACTTGGTTCACCGAATCGCCATGAACTAGCTCCCTCGGCTACCCAGTACATACATTCGACTCTCTTTTGTAATCATCGAAATAAAATCGCGTAACTGCCAACAGTGTAGGATGCAGAAATTTAAATAGGAAGTGTTCCTTTCCATTTCAGCTACTCTATTGCGCTATTTGTTTGTTGAAACTGTCGTGCAGTGCAAAAGAAAAGATGTAACTGTCTGTCTCTCAGAAGTCTAGATGTGGCCCTATGCATTATCTCACAGCACTGTGGAATGCGGAAGTTCTGGAGGAACTGTGGTCGACTTCTGGAGTTGCTAGCCACTAGCGTAAGGGTAAGCGTCGCCCACTGTCGATAAGGCGTCGCGAGTTCTATTACGTCCGCTGCTACATTTTTTAAAACGCAGTTCTGCTGTTTGCTGAAGTAATTAGTATAATGGAACTTTGAACATAATTCCCTTCACTTCTCAACCCAAAATAGTCGCATGTAGAAAAGTGCTAACTTCTGCGACATTTTGTTCTTTTCAGGTTTAATAGATGGCCAGGCAGCAGATGCATCTCAAAGCTTTTGTATTATGTCTGGGGAGAGTGCATCGTGCCAAAATAGTCAGAAAAGTATTTTCTACATTAGCTGTCATCTGGTAGTGGCATTTTATTCTTCTTCAAACCTTATTTGACAGCTTTAACTCAGAACAAGATTTCTACATACATGTAATCAATAAACTGCAGCCGGCTGGAGTGGCCAAACTGTTCTAGGCGCTACAGTCTGGAACGGCGCGACCGCTACGATCGCAGGTTCGAATCCTGCCTCGGGCACGGATGTGCGTGGTGTTCTTAGGTTATTTAAGTTTAAGTAGTTCTAAGTTCTAGGGGTGATGGCTTCAGAAGTTAAGTCCCATAGTGCTCAGAGCCATTTGAACCATTTGAATAAACTGCATGTTCATTGTCAGACTGTTATAGATAACATCAGAGAATTCGCATATATCGTTGATGATTAAATTCTCTCTCATGTTTAGAATTGTTTTAACAACACTAAAAGAAACCTTACGAAAATTGCGCACTGTATCATGAAAAAAAACTAGCAACGACAACCTTACGACGAATGTCTGTTTTAATAAAATTGAGTATCTGTACACAAGCGTGCCTCTATCTGCACGAATTAGTAAAACACTACTCACTTAGATTTCGATTGCGTCTGTGTTTGATTGTAATGCTGTGTCATACTCAACAGGTATGCAAATGTGGCATTTCGTAAAGAAAGTTACTTACTCCTAGAAACCCAAAATTTGCTTGTCAGCAGAGGAAAGAGGCGTTACCAGTTGTGCAGCATTGTAAGTTTTTCACCATTGCATATTATGACCCGAAAGTATTTTCTTGCGATTTGCTTACCAATTCATTTCCTTCGTACTTATCACCCTGGCATGTGAGTCTTAAGTGAATAAGAGTATTGAATTTCGTATCGTTGAGACGCTTGTATTGTGAAGCAGCTTGGCAGTCAGAAAGCCGAGATCTCCGACCATTAACACAACTTACTGAGTCGAGCTGCCAAGAGGATTTGATGTGTGAAGGTTTTCTTCTGATTTCATTACAGAATTTTTTCTGGAAATTCGCAGCCCCATACAATAAACCACGAAAAAACGTTTACACACTCAGTCCCCTACCGCTGTTAGAACTGACGACTTCTTCAACCGTTGTGACGCGAGTCACATGGGGTACCACGGGGCTACGGACACACTGCTGATCGCACGCCACTCTCAGCATGGTATTGGTTGCTCAACCTTATAACGCATCGTGAACGATACTAAAAGTTGTTACTTATGGGAAGAATAGCATTCCTTTATTCAAAAAATTGAATTTTCTGTCTCAGTGTCGTAGTTAACATGAGGATTATATAGCACGAGCCATTCAAATGGAAAGGGAATATCAAGTGAATTTAGAGAGTCAGTTCAGTACCATACGCGGAAGTGATTGCACTGCCACAGTGTTGCCAAATGTTTGTGACGATGTTGCCAGTTCTCAGCTGTGCTAGGAACAGCTCTGTAGCGTTATAGGAGGATAATCCCGTGCTGGTGTCATAGGAAAACACGGAGAGGAGGCGCGGGGTTTGGTTAATATGCAGCGTTTTCTCCTACCAGTTGTGTCAAACATTCAGGTGTGTAATCTTCCATCAGGATTATAGTTTCCCTCAAAATATATACGAGTAAAACACCTTGTTACTTTGTGACAAAAGATTATTGCAGTACAATAAAGAATCTTTGGAAATCAACTTTGCCCACCTGTCACGAAAAGTAAGATAACAAATACTTTGCACCTCGGAATCGATTGCATCTATGTGCAGTCTTGTGATCATACAAGTAGAATTTCATGAATTGCACGAGAATGTAGAAAAATGTTGGCGAGAATGGAAACTGTAAGAAACACAGTTAACTGATTATTCTGTACCACGTAAAAATCAATTCATTTGAAAATTCAGAAGAGAAGAAACTAAAAATTATGCCCATTAACACTAAAGTGCAGATGCGGGCACTGTGCAGATCTGCGTTTTTCATCTTCAGATCTACACAAATAATGTATACTAACCAGCATATTCATTGCTTTCGTAATGTTTCCCTCTTGTTTAGTCTGCTAATTATGAACTGGATCCACACCCATGAGTCTGATTGTTTCTTTGTATCCTTCCATCTGCTATCATTGTGTGTTATTGTTCGGTGTTCAAAAAGCGAAACATTATGCCTGCTCCCACGAGGTATTAAAACGAGGTCGCAAGAAGGCTAACGAATTATAATCAAAATACAGTGAGACGCAAGTTTGTCTGTCGTCATGGCGTTAAGTCCACAGAAATAGTTGTGTTATTGCCTGCATCACCGGCATCCCGTTGTCGTCTTCTCTTATTGAGATTTTTCATATTACCTTGAACACAAGGCGCCGAGATAGATGTGTGTATTCTCCGTGACGAAACATCCCACATTCCATTCATCCTGATCCATTTGTTACGTGCATCGGCAGCAATGAGTGGTAGGAAGGCTGTTGTGAGGTGAGGAATAGAAATAACAATGGTAGTAATAACAAGTCAGTAATCAAGGATGTTAACTGCATTACAGACAATTGTTAACGATTAACAAAATAACCAAGAAAGGCTGAGTGTTTAATTGGCGCACTGCGTGGGTGTTCATACAACTTTGTTACTGAATTCTGATCTGGTTGTTTGCAGAGAGAAAAGAAAGAACCCTGTAGCCGTACATATAGCTAGCGCAATGAGATATTACCTATCAACTATCCTTGCTTTACATCACGAGACGAACATGGCGTTACTGAGCTGACATTTGAAATCCATTCCTATTTTCTCTCTCTGTCTCTCCCTCTCTCTTTTTATTCTTCTTTTTGTTTTTTGAGGAAACCATCGAAAAGCGCCAATAATAAGCAAGTAGGCATATAACCTGTTTACAGTTATTTTTATCGGGATACATAATGCAAAAAAACAACTTTTAAGTGTATTATTGCGAAGTTCCAGTTACTGAGAGTCTATTCGTGAGCTTTCTCACATTCAGTGGGATGAAACCTATCAGAGAAGCAAGCAAAACACAAATATTTCTTGCACCATGCGCAACACGCAAAGGAAATCTAGCTGCACTGACGTGTTGTCCGATATATTGCACGGAAAACATATCTGATTAATGTTGCTGAATACAAATGGTTCAAATGGCTCTGAGCACTATGCGACTTAACTTCTGAGGTCATCAGTCGCCTAGAACTTAGAACTAATTAAACCTAACTAACCTAAGGACATCACACACATCCATGCCTGAGGCAGGATTCGAACCTGAGACCGTAGCGGTCGCTCGGCTCCAGACTGTAGCGCCCAGAACCGCACGGCCACTCCGGCCGGCTGCTGAATACAGCTCTATCAGATATCAATTTGGATACGAATCAAGTGTATAAAAGTATATCTTGAAATACGCAGAAAGGCACATAGAAGTATTCGACTGAAACATAGCCATGACCAAGATTGTAACTGGGGTCGATAGCATCGTCGTCTACCACCTTGACAACTCGAACGGTGACAGTGCTCTGCCGGTTACTTACGTTTACTGGTATCAAAGCTACAGCATGAAAACACAAAAATGTTAATAACCCGAAGATCATAAATTTTGGAACCCATAGAAAGTAAAGCAGTCATCAGTCGGAAGACCACCACAGTGCTTTAACAGGCACGGTCTTGTTGGAGGTGGTATGCCGTTGCTTTCCTCCGACCTTTGAGTTGACTTACCTAACCAGTTAATAGGGGAACCTACAGTTTAACGTGGCTTTCGGACCACAGTGCAACTCGGCATTTTTCACATCAAAAAACACTGCCCGAGGGGAAACAAGTGTAAAATGGAAAAAAAAAAAATCGTGGTACTGACTGGGGATCGAACCTGAGGCCTGGGCATCCGTAAGTCTTGCTCTTTATCACTTTGCCACCATGCATCCAACACTGTGTATTCTGTTTGGCATTAAAATTAGGATCTCCGTTTGTGCCTCCGTTGGCACTTGCGTGTCCCTTAGGAGGCCTTATCTTTGGGATTACCCTCGTATACGTGAGTGTAAACACCTTCCAATGCCCACTCAAGGAAGACAAGGATACACAGTCTAGCTTCAATATTACAAGTACGCCTCAGTTTATGGATGAACGCGGACTTAGGTTGATAATTATTTTGAATATTTAACAGTGCTGTACCCATTGGTGGTAAACTCATTTTCAACCAATGATTCCCACAGCTACAGGAACACTACTTGTGATACCTCTCAGACAAAATACTTACGCAGTGCTATCAGACGAAAAGATCAACCTGTGGGAAGTTTGTTTTACAACCGTCGTACCTCGATAAAGAGCCTTTCCTATTTGAGATATCTGTGAACGTTGCTGCATAAGACGATTTAAGAAGAAACTAAATTCCTTCGACTACGCCAATGTTTAAAGAAATCGTCTTAACGGCACAAAGCCATCGTTTGTGAATCGTTTACCGGCCGTACTGAGCAGCATTTCTCTGGTTGGAAGGCAAAAAGCTTACTGACATATTTCACAGAAGGAAAAGGGGGACGAAATGTCTCTCACTCTAAGGTCACGTTGTTTTATTTAAATAGTTACAAAACCGGGTAAAACGAACAGTGAGGTTGTCAGTATAAGCACATTACTGTTGTCAAAATGATGTTGCACCGCCCAGGGCCTGTAATGATAAAGGGCCCGTTTAGGTCAGGCATATTGTATACAGAAGTGGAAGAGAGAGCACCACTAAATTTTACAATCCGTATGCATTGCATACACACAGAAATTGCTGTTACAGTGTACTTATGGAGCCCAATCAGTGAATTGTGAGAAAGAGCACTGGCAAACAGTCTTCGCTACTTTAGGTTACTTAAACTGGTGTCACTCTGAGCTAGAATTTGTGGTTAGCGACTAAGTGTAAGGACAATCAGTCGGATGCGGGTTTTGCAACTTGAAAATACTTTCCTACATTATAGAAGCGAATATTAAATTTGAACTAATATTGCGAAAATTTTGGACTTGGATAGCTTAGATCGAAAATCTTTCTGTTTATCGCAAAGGAAAACAATTGATTTTCTAAAACATTCTCTGTCATATACAACTTGAAACAGGCCACGTTGTCCAAATCATATGGAAGAACTGACAGCGACATATAGCGGAAGGCAATAAGATCCCTTGGCTTTTGGTTAGGTAGTATTCGACAAACATTTCTAGGCGCAAGTAAATGAAGAAAGGTAGCGCGTTTTTGTCATCAAGTAACGTCTTCCTCACTTACTTTAGTTTTAATGTGATCTACGAGTAATTGCTGATGTTTGATATTAACATGAAAAGGATTACGTAGACAGGGAAAGAACTTGTTTTTGGGCAACTACTTCTATAATGACCAAAAGGCCTTAAATGATCTTCAAGCACATGGGTTAAAGCAGCGATATAAAGAAAATGATAGTAATAATGACGGTAATAAGCGAATTATCCGGTATCTTCACACTTTACAGTGGATTTTCTCGAACTAAGAAATTTGCTGAATTAGTGAAAATTTCAAAATGGCTTCACATCGAGGCTATGATGCCTAGAAGACTCCTTACATCCTGCTGACATAAGAATAGCCTAATCTCCACGTGAGAAGCTTGCTTCTACCTAATCATTTAATAGACTCGCATTTTTTCCACCGTGACTAATTTTGTAAGCTAAGCACATCATCCGTTACAACACTCTCCTGGGTCTGGGAAATGTGACCACAATGGTCTGGTGGAACGAACTATCACAAGTGCAATGCGTGGGTTCAGGCATTTACTTTTAAGAGGCACAAACAGATTCACGTTACCTCCGGTAACCTCAAGAGAAAGATGTTATAACCCAGAATACGCATTACACATAACGTTCCTTCATTACCAAATGGGCAGAGACGGTTTACGTTGGGAAATGACATAGGTGGCGGTCATGGTAAACAGAAATACTGTCGCTAGTAAACTTACAATAGGAAACTTTATTTTATTTGATGAACCGATAGCCATATAAAGGAACGGGGCTCTTATTTTACTTGTACTTGATTGAACTAGAGACGTTGAAAAATTTGGTGCTGGACTGTGATTCGAATTCATATCTCTTCTTTCAAGGATCTCAGCCTCTTGGAACAGTATAGTTCAATCATTGCGTTCCTTTTCCCAAGACTGCAATATTTTCTAGGTCTCCTCCAAAGGTAAGTATATGGGTCCGAATCCTGATCCAGTACAAAATTATTCATAATTTCATTTCAAGCCCTATCACGTGCACACCGGCCTACTAGTGAAAATTAACGTGTATTTTTAACGTCTGTTCGTGTGTTGTCAACAACTTCTGGTCAAACACGCACACATCTTACTGTTGGTGAGCAAGCAATTGATACTTAAGCTATATTCGTGGACGATAAAGAAGATCGATAGGAGCGCGGTTCGATTGCGCTCAGGCACAAAAATTTGTATGCTTATATTAGATTCAAACACGTAGCAGCTGGTAAGAAAAACCGATACGTAACATTTGATTTTACTAACAATCTGGCTGGGAGTAGTGGCGTACTCCAGTAATCCAAGATTCCGGGAAGCCGTTGTGTGGGAGAAATCGGGAAGCAACTACACATTTGGCCGTTTCATGAGCTCAGGAACGACCGTGATGCCTTCATCGAGCTCTGCAGATTGATAGATTGCAGGAATTTTCGGCTAGTGGTGGCTCGGGGTTAAGAGAAGTCGAAAGCAATGAGCAAAAATACATCGGGAAACCGAAACAGACGACTCATAACGAATCTGATTACGTGCTGGGTTCGTATCGCCGTCACAGAACTTCATACCATGCGCTTCATCTTTAAATACATACACACTTCGTTACTTCTGAATTGAGGTATATCAGACATCTTTCGTGG
Organism: Schistocerca cancellata; assembly: GCF_023864275.1. Lineage (NCBI taxonomy): Eukaryota > Metazoa > Arthropoda > Insecta > Orthoptera > Acrididae > Schistocerca > Schistocerca cancellata. The sequence goes on from NC_064631.1 coordinate 49,116,177, forward strand.
TTAGTTAACAGGGATGAAAGGGTCTTGATAGGAGTTCCGGTTTATTACAAAAAACTGTTGTCTTTTATTTTGAAGTTTAGATTTAGTCACTGATATTGGCGAAAATTTCGGTAATTTATGACTCTTCATGGCTAGTGAGCAATGTGATATGATTAGATTAGATTAATATTTGTTCCATAGATCATGAATACGACATTTCGTAATGATGTGGAACGTGTCATTTTAATGAAAGATTTCTTTACATATCAGTATTCAATTTCTTTACAACAGTATTTTATCCTCTCTTTCATTCTTTTTTATTTTTATCTCTCTCTCTCTCTCTCTCTCTCTCTCTCTCTCTCTCTCTCTCTCTCTCTCCCCCCCCACACACACACACACACACGCACACACACATTCTTTTTTTTATTTTTGTTTGCTGTGCTTGACTATCGGCGAGGCACGAAAACGTCCGTGAATTTGTTTGTTTTGAGTAGAGTTACGAAAAAAATATAAAAACAGCTACGAGAGTTACAGATTTATGATGCTTAGTTAGCAGTCAGTTGTGAATATTATTAGTAACAACGCTCCAGTCGCTAAACCTAGTTACAGAAATGCGAATCAGACGCATAACGTATTCCAGGCCGTGGCAGGATCACGGTAGGATCACATCGGTTCTTCCTGCTGGTACTGTAACTGCGATTTGGCGAAAAGGCAAGGTATATTTGGCAACACTGTAATCGACGAGCTACTTCCTGGTGTGCACGGAATTTAGCCTCGAAGTTCACATGATTTTTCCTGTCATTTCCATTCAATAATCTGAGTTACTATCGCTAATGGTGTAACAGAAGATATTAAATTTACGGTTTTCAGCCCAGGAAAGTCGTTGCATATGGAAACTGCAACTAATCTCGTCCTTTAGATAGCAGTTTACGAGTTCTAGCCACCATTGGCTTTGAAAGAGGAAGGCATAAAACATACCAATTCGTTGGCCCTGTGGTAACGTTCTGACCTGTGGAGAAGCGTCTGATATAGTTCGCGGTTCCAATCTCGCTGATTGTAACGTTTTTATCCCATCTCTGTAAAAGCTGCTAGCTGTTAGATCAAACATCAATAAGTAATTCGCAAGAAATTACGTTCAGGTCATAATGTGCAATGGTGAAGAACTTACAATGCTGCACAACAGGTAACGCCTCTTTCCGCTGCTGAAAAGCAAATTTTGGGTTTCTAGGAGTACGTAACTTTCTTTACGAAACGCCATATTTGCATACCTGTTGAGTATGACACAGCATTACAATTAAACACAGACCCAATCGAAATCTAAGTGAGTAGTATTTTACTAATTCGTGCCGATAGAGGCACGCTTGTGTACAGATACTCAATTTTATTAAAACAGACATTCGTTGTAAGGTTGTCGTTGCTAGTTTTTTTTCATGATACAGTGCGCAATTTTCGTAAGGTTTCTTTTAGTGTTGTTAAAACAATTCTAAACATGAGAGAGAATTTAATCATCAACGATATATGCGAATTCTCTGATATTATCTATAACAGTCTGACAATGAACATGCAGTTTATTCAAATGGTTCAAATGGCTCTCAGCACTATGGGACTTAACTTCTGAAGTCATCACCCCTAGAACTTAGAACTACTTAAACTTAAATAACCTAAGGACACCACGCACATCCATGCCCGAGGCAGGATTCGAACCTGCGATCGTAGCGGTCGCGCGGTTCCAGACTGTAGCGCCTAGGACCGCTTGGCCACTCCGGTTGCCTGCAGTTTATTGATTACATGCATGTAGAAATCTTGTTCTGAGTTAAAGCTGTCAAATAAGGTTTGAAGAAGAATAAAATGCCACTACCAGATGACAGCTAATGTAGGAAATACTTTTCTGACTATTTTGGCACGTTGAGCTCTCCCCAGACATAATACAAAAGCTTCGAGATGCATCTGCTTCCTGGCCGTCTATTAAACCTGAAAAGAACAAAATGTTGCAGAAGTTAGAACTTTTTCCACGTGCGACTATTTTGGGTTGAGCAGTGAAGGGAATTATGTTCCATTATACTGATAACGTCAGCAAAAAGCAGAATTGCGTTTTACAAAATTTTGGAGCGGACGTAATAGAACTCGCGATGCCTTATCGACAGTGCGCGACGCTTACCCTTACGCTAGTGGCTAGCAGCTCCAGAAGTCGACCACAGTTCCTCCAGAACCTCTGCATTCCACAGTGCTGTGTGAAAATGCATAGGGCCGGATCTAGACTTCTGAGAGACAGACACTTACAGCTTTTCTTTTACACTGCACGACAGTTTCAACAAACAGATAGCGTAATAGAGTAGCTGAAATGGAAAGGAACACTTCGTATTTAAATTTCTGCATCCTACACTGTTGGCAAAAAAAAGTGTGTGATATCTTATGGGACTTAACCGCTAAGGTCATCAGTCCCTAAGCTTACACACTACTTAACCTAAATTATCCTAAGGACAAACACGCACACCCATGCCCGATGGAGGACTCGAACCTCCGCCGGGACCAGCCGCACAGTCCACGACTGCAGCGCCTGAGACCGCTCGGCTAATCCCGCGCCACTGTTGGCAGTTACGCGATTTTATTTCGGTGATTACAAAAGAGAGTCGAATGTATGTACTGGGTAGCCGAGGGAGCTAGTTCATGGCAATTCGGTGTACCAAGTAAATGACTGTACTGAATATGCTGCAAACCACTACAGGGAGCCTGTGTGTCAGAATTCTCATCGAGGGTGTCGCATCGGTGTTATGATAGTAAAATGAGTAACAGAGAAAAGGATTTGGTGGTCTGTTGGTTTGATGGTAGGTTCGTATAATGACGGTAATACCAGTATTACTTTTCGAATTTTGGACAGGTCAATATTATCTCATTTGCTTTTCTGAAAACTCTTACATAATTTTTCACACAGTATGTTATACTTCAAGTTAAAATTTATGAAAATGAATTACTTTATAAAATGTTTTAGTCTCGATGTTATAATCGATAAGCACTAGTTCTGAAAGTACAGTTAAAATTACATTTTTAGAAACGTTTGAAATTACGAACTATTGGCACACTTAAAATTTGTATTATTAATTACGCAACACTGTACTGGTTACCATCTTTGTTTATGGATTCATTTATGAAATAATAATCCAAACTAATAATGTAACAGACACCAGCAGAAATTCATTTGTTAAGAAAAATTGTAAACCTTTTGGAATATGGTAATTTCTGTAGAGTGTGAGAGTCGTAAACATGCCTCTGAATGTGACCGGACGTATTTTTGTATTTTGTCCAAACAATGAAATTGCGGATCTGTCAATGTGAAAAATCAGACGACTGTATGATATACTAAAATGATGAGAATATATATTTACGTAAAAACAAAAATTCTGCAACATCAATCTTCAAATTTACTTAGATCAATCCGCCCGTGAGATCCTAAAATGTGACATTTTGAGTTTCAAAGTCAGACCCATAGACAAGAAGAACTGTAGCTAACTCTACATCACAAGCTAAGTAAACTAGAAGGTTTATTGTAACTTTCACTCCTCTCAAATCTTGATACAAGACTGACATGGACAATAGATGGGATTAGGAAGGAGGGGGGGGGGAGATAACACACCCTCTACTAGGATAGTAAAAGGTCAGTATGAATATTACTAATGTCTAACACAGGTGGCAGCGACCGGACCAATGCCAGCAGCGATATCATGTAACGACAAACCGCAGTCTGTGTAGGTTATGCTTCCGTCGCTGTCGAATTCCGAAACTCGATAATAGACGTTTCTCCTTTTTATCCGAAGAATAACGCCATATTCTTACCCAACATCCAAATTTTTTTGTCTGGAAAACATAGACAGAGATACTCCTACGAAGTTTGTATGGATGCTTTGAAATGCTAATCATTTACATACGCAAAGAAACTGGTACACCTGCCTAATATCGTGTAGGCCCACCGCGAGCACGAAGAAGTGCCGCAACACGACGTGGCGTGGACTCGTCTAATGTCTGAAGTAGTGCTGGAGGGAACTGACACCTTGAATCCTGCAAGGCTGTTCATATTTCCGTAAAAGAACGAGGAGGTGGAGGTCTTTTGTAAACAGCACGCTGCAAGGAATGCTACACATGCTTAATAATATTCATGTCTGGGAGTTAGGTCGACAGCGGAAGTGTACAAACTCAGAAAAGTGTTCCTGGAGCCATTCTGTGCCAATGCTGGACGAGTGGGGTGTCGCATTGTCCTGCTGGAGTTGCCCAAGTCCGTCGGAAAGCACAATGGGCATGAATGGATGCAGGTGATCAAGGCAAGATGCTCTGACCTGTCAGAGTTGTATCTAGACCTATCAGGGTTCCTATGACTCCAACTGCACATGCTCCACACCGTTACAGAGCCTCCACCAGATTGAAAACAGTCAGCTGCTGACTCGCAGGGTCTATGGATTCATCAGGTTGTCTGCATACCCGTACGCGTCCATCCGCTCGATACAGTTTGAAACGAGACTCGTCTGACCAGGCGACATGTTCCCAGTCGTCAACAGTCCAATTTCGGTGTTGACTGGCCCAGGCGAAGCGTAAAACTTCGTGTCGTGAAGTCATCAAAGGTGCACGAGCGGTCCTCCGGCTGCGAAAGTCCATATCGATGATGTTTCGTTGAATGGTTGATGGCCCAGCACTGAAGTCTGCAGCAATTTGCGGAAGTGTTACACTTCTGTGACGTGGAACGATTCTCTTCAGTCGTCGTTGGTCCTGTCCTTGCAGGATCTTTTTCCGGGCGCAGCGATGTCTGATATTTGATGTGTTACGGGATTCCAGATATTAACGGTACACTCGTGAAATGGCTGTACGAGAAAATCCCCACTTCATCGCTACCTCGGAGGTTCTGTGTCCCGTAGCTCGTGCGCTGACTATGACACCACTCTCAAACTCACTTAAATCTTGATAACCTGCCATCTGAGAAATACAGCCGAGGCCTGCAGAGTTGTCAGATGTGTGCATAGCACACTGTAAACATCCTGAATTGCGTTTCTCTGTATTCGGTCAGTGTCGTGCCTGACCTCTCACACCGCGGCAGGCAGCTGTGCGTAGGCGGCGGCATCTCCGGGCAGCCCGCCTCGGCTGCGGGCTTTAGCGTCTCGCCGCAGCTCCGCCGCGTTGCTGTTGCGCGGTAATGGAGACGCCGCTTATGGTCGCCAAGGACGTAAACAGCGGACAGTAATTAAGCGGCGAGATAGCGGCGCTGCCTCTGCCGCTGCCGGCGGCCACTCTGTCGGGCGTGCGGGCCGCACGCGCCGTCGTCACGCGTGACGCGTCTTAATCCCGCCGCCTGCTGGGGAAGCCCGGCGCCGTACCGCGGGACGGCCACGCCGTGTTATCCACGGCCGCGTCTCCGATGACGATCCCTGAGGACGGGACAGATTTACTGTTCAGCGGCGCTCTTAAGTCTCTGTCCGTCCGCAGCTTAATGCCATCACTCACAAGGGAACCTCCCCATCTCACCCCCCCCTCAGATTTAGTTATAAGTTGGCACAGTGGATAGGCCTTGAAAAACTGAACACAGATCAATCGAAAAAACAGGAAGAAATTGTGTGGAACTATGAAAAAAATAAGCAAAATATACAAACTGAGTAGTCCATGCGTAAGATATGCAACATCAAGGATACTGTGAACTCAGGAGCGCCGTGGTCCCGTGGTAAGCGTGAGCAGCTACGGAACAAGACGTTCTTGGTTCAAATCTTACCTCGAGTGAAAAGTTTACTTTCTTTATTTTCGCAAAGTTATGATCTGTCCGTTCGTTCATTGACGTCTCTGTTCACTGTAATAAGTTTAGTTTAGTGTCTGTGTTTTGCGACCGCACCGCAAGACCGTGCGATTAGTAGACGAAAGGACGTTCCTCTCCCATGCGAACCGAAAAAATTTGATCGCAAGGTCATAAGTCAACCGATTCCTCCATAGGAAAACACGTCTGATATGTTCTATACGACACAGGTGACAGATAATAATTGTCTCAAAATAAAAAATTAGATTTTTCACGTGAGGGTAGACTTGAACCAAGGACCTTTCGTTCCGCAGCTGCTCACGCTAACCACAGGACCACGGCGCCACTTAGCTCAAGCGTTGCATATATTGCAAACAGACTATTCAGTTTGTATATTTTTGCTTATATTTTCATAGTTCCACACAACTTCTTCCTGTTTTCTCGATTGATCTGTGTTCAGTTTTTTATGGCCTATCCACTGTGCCACCTTATAACTAAATCTGAGGGGGGTGCGATGGGAAGGTTCCCCTGTCAGTACCGGATATCGGCAAGCCACGGCTGCAGCTAAAGCGGCCAGTGAAAGCTTGAAGCTGCAAGTTATCCAATTTCCCAACGATTAATTCCTCTTTTTATCCCTGTAATTGTTAGCTGTGTAAGTGACACTAAGTTCTTCTTTTCTCTGTGAAAGCTTGCTTATTCCAATACTTGGTTCTAAAACGTATGTGTAATCTAATGGGACTTAACTGCCAAGGTCATCAGTCCCTAAGCTTACACACTACTTAACCTAAATTATCCTATGGACAAACAGACACACAGCCATGCCCGAGGGAGGACTCGAACCTCCGCCGGGACCAGCCGCACAGTCCACTCCATTTTTTCAGGAGTGCTAGTTCTGCAAGGTTCGCAGGAGAGCTTCTGTAAAGTTTGGAAGGTAGGAGACGAGGTACTGCCAGAAATAAAGCTGTGAGTACCGGGCGTGAGTCGTGCTTCGGTAGCTCAGTTGGTAGAGCACTTGCCCGCGAAAGGCAATGGTCCCGAGTTCGAGTCTCGGTGGGGCACACACTTTTTATTTGCCAGGAAGTTTCATATCAGCGCACACTCCGCTGCAGGGTGAAAATCTCATTCTGGAATAACGGGTGTGTCCACCTTCCGCCGTTAGTCACAACTTGAACTGTGCTGGATATACTTTTAACGAAGTTTCTGAATATCTATGGGTAAATGGGAGCCAATTCTTCCTCAAGAGTAGAAACCAGACAAGGGAGTGATGTTGGACGCTGACGTCTGGAACTCGGCGTTCTAACTCATCCCGAAGGTTCTCCACCGCGTTTAGGCAGGCACTCTGGGTAGGCCAGTTCGTCTCTGGAGTTCTATTGTGCGCAAACCATTACGTCACAGATGCTGTTTTATGTCAAGGTGTGTTATACTGAGACAGCCATCGTATCCGAACTCTTCCTCTACGGTGCGCAATACTTAACGCTGTAAAATGTGTTGCTGTCCTCTATCATTTAGCGTTACTTTAAGCGCAGTAAGACGACCTTAATATAATCATGAGAAGCACACCCATGGCGTGACGCCTCCTACTCTGCAATTAACATTTGGCACTACACATGATGGCAGGTAACTTCCTCAAGGCACTGGAAAAATCCAGACCCTTACATGGTTTTACCACAAAGCACTGCGTTATTCGTCAGTCTAAATCAGTAATTTTCAGCCATCGTATCCAGTGGCACCGGACTGTACCACTTCTCAAGCGTCGTCTATCCTCGACTGCACAAATGTAGTGCCTTATGAGGAGCTGCTCTACCATTCGATCCCATTCTTTTTAAATCCCTACGCACAGTCATCGTGGTACCTTGACTGCTGGTAGCCCTTTGGAACTCACGGGTGATTCCATCCGCTGATTTCGTGCGATTCCTTACAACAACCCTCGGCAATGCCCAGCGGTTGCTGCCGGTCAGTGCATGAAGTCAGCGTGGTCTTGGTTTAGCTCTGGTCGTTCCTTCACATTTCTGCTTAACATCCACACCACTAACAATCGACTTTAGAATATTTATAAAGGTTTTAATGTCCCTGATGGATTAATTTCTTGGTTAACATCAAATGAGTAGTACATGATAGCTATCACTGAGGTCACCAGTCCGATCCATCTAGCTGTTAGCTTTCCGCCTCTTGGAGCTATAATAAGGAACGTTATTTATATGCTCAACTACTAACTGTTCAAGCACAGATGACGGCTGACGACACATTTTTAACATGAAGATTATAGCAGCAAATTCTTAAGTATAAATACTCCATCTCCCAGACTTTTTCACTAACATTACCTTTGAACTCAGGTTAAACGAAATAAAAATAAAAGCACTGATTTAAAAAAGTAAATAATGGAAAATTCAAGGTCATAAACCGCAGTAGACCGTTCTTATACTATAAACATAAAAAATGGTGCAATTAAGTAACTATATACAGATACCAACGGCCTATGCATAAGATTATACAGCAGAAGCATACATGACTCACCTACCAACTACCTATACAGCAGTTTTATTATGAAGTGTAATGTCTTGAAATGGAGCATCAAAGGAACATGGTGTACAACAATCAGTTCTTCAACACTGATTTCAGGTTACTATTAACAGATTAACAGCAGTTGACATTAGTACTAACAAAACGTGATGCTTGTTAGAATTAATACTGTCTCGAGATTGTGATTCCTGTCTTGTTGAAGAGAACATCCTAAATACATTAAAAGAACATGTTAAAAATAATTACCCAATAAGAAGTACACTGTAGAATCTTTTGAACATTTCCTGTTATTTTGCTTGTAGGTTAGTGCTTAGATCCTAGAATTGTTTGGTTATTAAATGTATTCCAGACATTTGACCTCTGTAAAAGGGACGATTAAAATTATATAGTCCTGGTGCATGCAATGATTCTGTTGTGTCCTACCGGCCGCTGTGGCCGAGCGGTTCTAGGCGCTACAGTCTGGAACCGCGCGACCGCTACGGTTGCAGGTTCGAATCCTGCCTCGGGCATCGATGTGTGTGATGTCCTTAGGTTAGTTAGGTTTAAGTAGTTCTAAGTTCTAGGGGACTGATGACCTTAGAAGTTAAGTCCCATAGTGCTCAGAGCCATTTGAACCATTTGTTGTGTCCTCATCGCCGCTGTAGAATGTTGTACCACAAGAATCAAGGGAGAGGATGTTATTTGGTGGCCAGTATCATCTTTCTACAAGATAACCGCACACATGTATTGACAGTATTCATTTACTTAAACAGATAGCTGCTACTTAACTTCAACAGAGCCCATGTGCTGTGATACAAAGTCGTTCGCAATAGTCCACGTTAGGCTCACTGCTGGTCAAGTACAAGTCCCACTATAAACACTACTCCGACCGCTACAGCTCTCCTAGCCGGTGACGTGAACTGACAGATGCAGGATGTTTCAAAAATGACCGGTATATTTGAAACGGCAATAAAAACTAAACGAGCAGCGATAGAAATACACCGTTTGTTGCAATATGCTTGGGACAACAGTACATTTTCAGGCGGACAAACTTTCGAAATTACAGTAGTTACAATTTTCAACAACAGATGGCGCTGCAAGTGATGTGAAAGATATAGAAGACAACGCAGTCTGTGGGTGCGCCATTCTATACGTCGTCTTTCTGCTGTAAGTGTGTGCTGTTCACAACGTGCAAGTGTGCTGTAGACAACATGGTTTATTCCTTAGAACAGAGGATTTTTCTGTTGTTGGAATTCCACCGCCTAGAACACAGTGTTGTTGCAACAAGACGAAGTTTTCAACGGAGGTTTAATGTAACCAAAGGACCGAAAAGCGATACAATAAAGGATCTGTTTGAAAAATTTCAACGGACTGGGAACGTGACGGATGAACGTGCTGGAAAGGTAGGGCGACTGCGTACGGCAACCACAGAGGGCAACGCGCAGCTAGTGCAGCAGGTGATCCGACAGTGGCCCCGGGTTTCCGTTCGCCGTGTTGCAGCTGCGGTCCAAATGACGCCAACGTCCACGTATCGTCTCATGCGCCAGAGTTTACACCTCTATCCATACAGAATTCAAACGTGGCAACCCCTCAGCACCGCTACCATTGCTGCACGAGAGACATTCGCTAACGATATAGTGCACAGGATTGATGACGGCGATATGCATGTGGGCAGCATTTGGTTTACTGACGAAGCTTATTTTTACCTGGACGGCTTCGTCAATAAACAGAACTGGCGCATATGGGGAACCGAAAAGCCCCATGTTGCAGTCCCATCGTCCCTGCATCCTCAAAAAGTACTGGTCTGGGCCGCCATTTCTTCCAAAGGAATCATTGGCCCATTTTTCAGATCCGAAACGATTACTGCATCACGCTATCTGGACATTCTTCGTGAATTTGTGGCGGTACAAACTGCCTTAGACGACACTGCGAACACCTCGTGGTTTATGCAAGATGGTGCCCGGCCACATCGCACGGCCGACGTCTTTAATATCCTGAATGAATATTTCGATGATCGTGTGATTGCTTTGGGCTATCCGAAACATACAGGAGGCGGCGTGGATTGGCCTCCCTATTCGCCAGACATGAACCCCTGTGACTTCTTTCTGAGGGGACACTTGAAAGACCAGGTGTACCGCCAGAATCCAGAAACAATTGAAGAGCTGAAGCAGTACATCTCATCTGCATGTGAAGCCATTCCGCCAGACACGTTGTCAAAGGTTTCGGGTAATTTCATTCAGAGACTACGCCATATCGTACTATAGAGTTTCCCAGACCGCAGGGCCATATGTTGTTGAAAATTGTAACTACTGTAATTTCGAAAGTTTGTCTGCCTGAAAATGTACTGTTGTCCCAAGCATATTGCAACAAACGGTGTATTTCTATCGCTGCTCGTTTAGTTTTTATTGCCATTTCAAATATACCGGTCATTTTTGAAACACCCTGTACCAACTTGGAGTGCGAGTTAGTGCGCCAGTGAGTGAGCTGCTGAGCTGGTGTGAGACTGAGACTGAGCTAGTAACTGAGCTAGTGACAGAGACTGACCCCTCCGGTCAGTGTCAGCCATCTAAATACACTCCTCGAAATTGAAATAAGAACACCGTGAATTCATTGTCCCAGGAAGGGGAAACTTTATTGACACATTCCTGGGGTCAGATACATCACATGATCACACTGACAGAACCACAGGCACATAGACACAGGCAACAGAGCATGCACAATGTCGGAACTAGTACAGTGTATATCCACCTTTCGCAGCAATGCAGGCTGCTATTCTCCCATGGAGACGATCGTAGAGATGCTGGATGTAGTCCTGTGGAACGGCTTGCCATGCCATTTCCACCTGGCGCCTCAGTTGGACCAGCGTTCGTGCTGGACGTGCAGACCGCGTGAGGCGACGCTTCATCCAGTCCCAAACATGCTCAATGGGGGACAGATCCGGAGATCTTGCTGGCCAGGGTAGTTGACTTACACCTTCTAGAGCACGTTGGGTGGCACGGGATACATGCGCACGTGCATTGTCCTGTTGGAACAGCAAGTTCCCTTGCCGGTCTAGGAATGGTAGAACGATGGGTTCGATGACGGTTTGGATGTACCGTGCACTATTCAGTGTCCCCTCGACGATCACCAGTGGTGTACGGCCAGTGTAGGAGATCGCTCCCCACACCATGATGCCGGGTGTTGGCCCTGTGTGCCTCGGTCGTATGCAGTCCTGATTGTGGCGCTCATCTGCACGGCGCCAAACACGCATACGACCATCATTGGCACCAAGGCAGAAGCGACTCTCATCGCTGAAGACGACACGTTCCTCCATTCACGCCTGTCGCGACACCACTGGAGGCGGGCTGCACGATGTTGGGGCGTGAGCGAAAGGCGGCCTAACGGTGTGCGGGACCGTAGCCCAGCTTCATGGAGACGGTTGCGAATGGTCCTCGCCGATACCCCAGGAGCAACAGTGTCCCTAATTTGCTGGGAAGTGGCGGTGCGGTCCCCTACGGCACTGCGTAGGATCCTACGGTCTTGGCGTGCATCCGTGCGTCGCTGCTGTCCGGTCCCAGGTCGACGGGCACGTGCACCTTCCGCCGACCACTGGCGACAACATCGATGTACTGTGGAGACCTCACGCCCCACGTGTTGAGCAATTCGGCGGTACGTCCACCCGGCCTCCCGCATGCCCACTGTACGCCCTCGCTCAAAGTCCGTCAACTGCACATACGGTTCACGTCCACGCTGTCGCGGCATGCTACCAGTGTTAAAGACTGCGATGGAGCTCCGTATGCCACGGCAAACTGGCTGACACTGACGGCGGCGGTGCACAAATGCTGCGCAGCTAGCGCCATTCGACGGCCAACACCGCGGTTCCTGGTGTGTCCGCTGTGCCGTGCGTGTGATCATTGCTTGTACAGCCCTCTCGCAGTGTCCGGAGCAAGTATGGTGGGTCTGACACACCGGTGTCAATGTGTTCTTTTTTCCATTTCCAGGAGTGTACTTGCAGTCGATAGGGCGTTGTCGACGCGTTGCTTGCCAGTCTGTCTTTGGCCTCTCTTCTGATAGGTGCGCTTGATCGAGCACCTACTATCGATCCTCCTGCTACATCTTACCCGACCGGTGCGCTGGCGACAGCTTACACCAGCACAGGTTCGGTTAGAAAGGTTTTCTGTCTGCTGAGGGAAGTTGGTCCACAACTGTTGCAACTGATCCTTCATATCTGGAATTCTGGCAGTGGGTCTGATTTGACATGCGAGCTGATCCCCCACACGTTCTATTACGGACACATGTGGGGCTCTTGCTCGCCACGAGAATAAAAAAAAAAATGGTTCAAATGGCTCTGAGAACTATGGGACTTAACATCTGAGGTCATCGGTCCCCTAGAACTCAGAACTACTTAAACGTAACTAACCTAAGGACATCACAAACACCCAAGCCCGAGGCAAGATTCTAACCTGCGACCGTATCGGTCTCGCGGTTCCAGACTGTAGCGCCAAGGACCGCACGGCCACACCGGCCGGCACCACAAGAATACCTCACGATCATGCAGACAGGCCATAGACACACAAGTTGTGTGTGGAGAGCACTGTCCTGTCAAGAAGTCGCACCAAGATAATGTCGCTTGAGCGGTAACAGATGAGAGCCGTATGCCCATGACACACAGCTGTGCGGTCAGAACTCCCTCAATCACTACCAGCCATTATTGTAAGTTGTACCCAGTGTCTCTCCACAGCAAGACCCCAAGAGTAACACTACTGTACCTCTACAAAAAATTGGAAGATTGGTACTTCTCAATTGGGTCGCCGCCATACTCACTGACAATGGTAAACAGTGGTGGTGCAGAGCCGCAGTTAATCACTCGGCACAACAGAACGTCCTTCATCAGTAGTCAATGATTTCTCGTCAGCCTACGCATGGGACGTTAATTCCCAATTCTGGCTGCTGCTAGTCTAAGAAATGGTGTGACTTGACACAGAATGTCAAAGGGATTCCATTAATTAGCAGGCATAGATGCACAGTGCAGTGGAACTGCCTTGTGATGGTCACAAGCGATCGATCGGAACACTGACGACGAGTGTGTCTGCTGCGGTCACGTTCCTATGCAACCCATTTCGGACCACTACCATATTAGAAAGTGCCACAAATCTCGATATTGCACGTTTCAACCAGCTGGCAAATGAAGATGTTTTGAGTGAGGCCCCTTTCAAACTCTGGCATGTTATGGCGGCACTTATCACACCCCTATGTAGAATCTTCGTGTCCTTCAGCATGACGGCTCAACTTCTGATGTCCTCACGCTCCCTATACATCCTACCGGCCTGCCAGGTCTCGTAAAAACTCCACATTCGCACTACGAGTACTTTAATGCACTCTGGTGCACCGTTCAAAAATAACTGCAACTCTAATCAATTACGTACCAGCCTGTGGCATGTACGAGGTGCATTCAAGTTCTAAGGCCTCCGACTTTTTTTCTCAGGACTGGAAAGAGATAGAAACATGCGCATTGTTTTAAAATGAGGCCGCGTTCACTGTCAATAAGTCCCAGAGATGACAGCACCGTACGGCAGATGTAATTTTACCGCCAGCGGCGAGAACGAGAACAGTTTTAAATACATAAAATGGCGACGTTTTCCTTACTTGAACAGCGTGCAATTATTCGTTTTCTGAATTTGCGTGGTGTGAAACCAATTGAAATTCATCGACAGTTGAAGGAGACATGTGGTGATGGAGTTATGGATGTGTCGAAAGTTCGTTCGTGGGTGAGACAGTTTAATGAAGGCAGAACATCGTGTGACAACAGACCGAAACAACCTCGGGCTCGCACAGGCCGGTCTGACGACATGATCGAGAAAGTGGAGAGAATTGTTTTGGGGGATCGCCGAATGACTGTTGAACAGATCGCTTCCAGAGTTGGCATTTCTGTGGGTTCTGTGCACACAGTCCTGCATGACGACCTGAAAATGCGAAAAGTGTCATCCAGGTGGGTGCCACGAATGCTGACGGACGACCACACGGCTGCCCGTGTGGCATTTTGCCAAGCAATGTTGACTCGCAATGACAGCATGAATGGGACTTCCTTTTCGTCGGTTGTGACAATGGATGAGACGTGGATGCCATTTTTCAATCCAGAAACAAAGCGCCAGTCAGGTCAATGGAAGTACACAGATTCACCGCTACCAAAAAAATTTCGGGTAACCGCCAGTGCTGAAAAAATGATGGTGTCCATGTTCTGGGACAGCGAGGGCGTAATCCTTACCCATTGCGTTCCAAAGGGCACTACGGTAACAGGTGCATCCTACGAAAATGTTTTGAAGAACAAATTCCTTCCTGCACTGCAACAAAAACGTCCGGGAAGGGCTGCGCGTGTGCTGTTTCACCAAGACAACGCACCCGCACATCGAGCTAACGTTACGCAACAGTTTCTTCGTGATAACAACTTTGAAGTGATTCCTCATGCTCCCTACTCACCTGACCTGGCTTCTAGTGACTTTTGGCTTTTTCCAACAATGAAAGACACTCTCCGTGGCCGCACATTCACCAGGCGTGCTGCTATTGCCTCAGCGATTTTCCAGTGGTCAAAACAGACTCCTAAAGAAGCCTTCGCCGCTGCCATGGAATCATGGCGTCAGCGTTGTGAAAAATGTGTACGTTTGCAGGGTGATTACGTCGAGAAGTAACGCCAGTTTCATCAATTTCGGGTGAGTAGTTAATTAGAAAAAAAAAATCGGAGGCCTTAGAACTTGAATGCACCTCGTAGATGTAGAAAACTACGTTGGCATCCGAGCATGACCTCCGCGTGCTAAGCCATGTAAGACGTAGCACATCTTTTACTTCGTGGACGCTTTTCGACGAATGATAGAGCGTCGAGGGGCACGTATATTTTTCAAAAAATGGTTCAAATGGCTCTCAGCACTATGGGACTTAACATCGGAGGTCATCCGTCCCCTAGAACGTAGAACTACTTAAACCTAACTAACCTAAGAACATCACACACGTACATGCCCGAGGCAGGATTCGAACCTGCGACCGTAGCAGTCGCGCGGTTCCGGACTGAAGCGGCTAGAGCCTCTCGGCCACCGCGGCTGGCCACGTATATTTTTGTCTGCTTAATATTTTTAGCGCCGGTATCAACGGAGATATTGAAACAAGTGCGTTTTTCAAATGCAAACGTATCCTATTTATAACTGCATTCGATAGCTTTAGAGAAGACGATTACAGTCATAAAGCGTTTGTTAATGTTGGCGTTTAAACCTGTCGTAAAAAAAATCGAGAAATGTCCTAGAGTTTGAAAAGATGGTAGCAGAAAACGGCATGAACGGTGCAAACACCACCAACCAGCTATCTTGTACTACGCTGTGACAGAATGTCAATACATTTGCCTGTTTACTTGTCTGCACTGCAGGCCGTTCATTTCTGCTCGAACATTCGTCGCGTGCAGACATGTACATCAGTGAGGAGAAGTTGGATATACTACTTTTAGGTGGTGAATGTAAAAGAAGTGCCGTAAAAAAAGTACAGCCGTATAGGGCTGTCTATCAAGATCGGCAGTGTCCGACGCGCCAGGCAGTTGCGTGAGTTATTAGGAGGTTAGGGCGGATAGGATGCCCGAACGTCAGAAAGATAACAAGAAAGAAGACTGCAGCTGACACAGGACACGAAGAAGCTAATGAGTCTGTACAGTGGCACGAAACGTATAGCCAGGGAATGTGAGGTCAGTCAGACGAGTGTCGTTCGCATCCTGCATCGACAGAATTTCCGTCCGTCATCTGTCACTAAATCAGGCTCTCTACGTCCGTAATTTCGAACGTCGTAGAGAATTTTGCTGGTATGCCCATTAGAAATTGGGAGACGACCCTACGTTTTTCCAGCGTGCGCTCTTTACCTATGAAACAACGTTTACTAACCACGCTAATGTAAATTTGCATAACATGCACTACTTGGCAGCCGAAAATATACACTGGCTTCGTTGGGTGCAGCGTCACCGGCAGTGGATGCAAATGGTTCAAATGGCTCTGACCACTATGGGACTTAACATCTACGGTCATCAGTCCCCTAGAACTTAGAACTACTTAAACTTAACTAACCTAAGGACAGCACACAACACCCAGCCATCACGAGGCAGAGAAAATCCCGGCCGTGGATGGTTCAAATGGCTCTGAGCACTATGGGACTTAACATCTATGGTCATCAGTCCCCTAGAACTTAGAACTACTTAAACCTAACTAACCTAAGGACAGCACACAACACCCAGCCATCACGAGGCAGGGAAAATCCCGGCCGTGGATGGTTCAAATGGCTCTGAGCACTATGGGACTTAACATCTATGGTCATCGGTCCCCTAGAACTTAGAACTACTTAAACCTAACTAACCTAAGGACAGCACACAACACCCAGCCATCACGAGGCAGAGAAAATCCCGGCCGTGAATGGTTCAAATGGCTCTGAGCACTATGGGACTTAACATCTGTGGTCATCAGTCCCCTAGAACTTAGAACTACTTAAACCTAACTAACCTAAGGACAGCACACAACACCCAGCCATCACGAGGCAGGGAAAATCCCGGCCGTGGATGGTTCAAATGGCTCTGAGCACTATGGGACTTAACATCTATGGTCATCAGTCCCCTAGAACTTAGAACTACTTAAACCTAACTAACCTAAGGACAGCACACAACACCCAGCCATCACGAGGCAGGGAAAATCCCGGCCGTGGATGGTTCAAATGGCACTGAGCACTATGGGACTTAACATCTATGGTCATCAGTCCCCTAGAACTTAGAACTACTTAAACCTAACTAACCTACCTAAGGACAGCACACAACACCCAGCCATCACGAGGCAGAGAAAATCCCTGACCCCGCCGGGAATCGAACCCGGGAACCCGGGCGTGGGAAGCGAGAACGCTACCGCACGACCACGAGATGCAAGCTCCCGGCCGTGGAGCGTAAACGTAAAACGAATCATAGGAAATTACACTGTAGGACTTTACTTCATCTCAAGCGTTTTAAATTGACATTCGTACGCACATTTTCTGAGGAACATTCTGCCGGTTCTTCTAGAAGAGATACCAATGGGTATTCGACAGTGAATGAGGCTGCAACACGACTGTTGTCAGGCTCACTCGGTCCGTGTTGCAACGAAAATACCAAATGAGAACTTTCCTGGAGTTGGATAGGACGAAAGTTGTCCTCTTGATTCCTTGACTTCTTTCTCTGGGGAGCAATCCAATATGCTGCCTATGACGAAGCCCCAACTACGCCAGGCGATGTGTGTCGTCGAATCACCAATGCTTGCTCTACCATATCATTCACTTTAATTACATCTGTCCATCGTTATTTCGAACGGTGAATGCAAATGTGCCTTTCAGTCCATGGTCAACAATTTGAACATAGGTTTCAATAAAGGACAAGCTATATTTCTGGAAGTAAGAATTTATGCTGTGTGATTTGGGTAGTTCCGAAATCACTGTCAGTAAATTGTATATTACGTGTGTACGAAATTACATAGCAATGTTAAATAAGTCGACAGCGTGTATTCCACGTAGTTGGTAATACTGCCACTACGCGCCTGCGTTCAGCATGAAACGAAGTTTCGTTAAGAAGAATATTTATTCTGCGGTATACAGGTGGGCATCAAATTATTTGCAGTAAAATGTTCAGTTTAACGAATCTATCCCATGTGATATAATTTACAGCAGTGTAGGAAGAGACTGTTATCCCACAGTATGTATTTTACTTCTGTTTCGCTAACAGCCATGTACAAGAGCAAAAGAGGTCAAATCTTCCTTCAAATATTTAGATATTTACTACAGTAATTGCTTTTTGCAGCGTATTTTTGAAGAATGAACAGTTGATTTCTCTGTTTCAGCTCACGCACACTATGTGATCAAAAGTATCCGGACACTCCCAAAAACATACCTTCTTCATATTAGCTGCATTGTGCTGCCACCTACTGCTAGGTACTCCATATCAGCAACCTCAGTAATCATTAGACATCGTGAGACAGCAGAATGGGGCGCTCCGCGTAACTCACGGACTTCGAACGTGGTCAGGTGATTAGGTGTCACTTGTGTCATACGTCTGTACGCGAGATTTCCACATTCCTAAACACCCCCAGGTCCACTGCTTCGGATGTGAGAGTGAAATGTAAACGTGAAGGGACACGTATAGCGCAAAAGCGTGAAAGCCGACGTCGCCTATTGACTGACAGATACCGCCGACAGTTGAATAGGGTCGTAATGTGTAAATCTATCCACACCATCACACAGGAATTCCAAACTGCATCAGGATCCACAAAAAGTATTATGAAATATCAGGATCCACAGCAAGTACTATGACAGTCACGCGGGAGGTGAGAAAACTAGGATTTCATGGACAAGCGGCTGCTAATGAGCCACACATCACGCCGGTAAATGCCAAACGACGCCTCGCTTGGTGTAAGAAGCGTAAGCATTGGACGATTGAACAGTTGGAAAACGTTGTGTGGAGTGACGAATCACGGTACACAATGTAACGATCCGATGGCAGGGTGTGGATATGGCGAATGCCCGGTGAACGTCATCTGCCAGCTTGTGCAGTGCCAACAGTAAAATTCGGAGACGGTGGTGTTATGGTGTGGTCGTGTTTTTCATGGAGGAGGCTTGCACCCCTTGTTGTTTTGCATGGCACTATCACAGCGCCGGCCGGTGTGGCCGTGCGGTTCTAGGCGCTTCAGTCTGGAACCGCGTGACCGCTACGGTCGCAGGTTCGAGTCCTGCCTCGGGCGTGGATGTGTGTGATGTCCTTAGGTTAGTTAGGTTTAAGTGGTTCTAAGTTCTAGGGGACTGATGACCACAGATGTTAAGTCCCATAGTGCTCAGAGCCATTCGAACCATTTGAACCACTATCTCAGCAGAGACCTACATTGATGTTTTAAGCACCTTCTTGCTTCCCACCTGTTCATGATGCACGGCCTGTGGCGGAGTGGTTACACGACAATAACATCCCTGTAATGGACTGGCCTGCACAGAGTTCTGACCTGAATCCTATACAACTGGGGTGTTTTGGAATGCCGACTTCGTGCCAGGCCTCACCGACCGACAGCGATACCTCTTCTCAGAGCAACACTCCATGAAGATTGGGCTGCCAATCCCCAAGAAACCTTCCAGCACCTGACTGAACGTGCCTGCGAGAGTGGAAGCTGTCATCAAGGCTAAGGGTGGGCCAGCGCCATAATGAATTCTAGCATTACCGATGGAGGGCGCCACGAACTTGTAAGTCATTTTCAGTCAGGTGTCCGGGTACTTTTGGTCAAATAGTGTAGATATGGAAGGGTATAAAAATGTGAGATACTTTACCCAAGCCCTTTCTGATAAGCTAGATTTTAGCCTATGTCGTATTTCCATATACAACATTTGTTGGTCAAAATGTTTCAAATGGCTCTAAGCACTATGGGACTTAACGTTTGAGGTCATCATTCCCCTAGACTTAGAACTACCTAAACCTAACTAATCTAAGGACATCACGCACATCCATGCCCGAGTCAGGATTTGAACTTGTGACCGTAGCAGCAGCGTGGTTCCGGGATGAAGCGCCTAGAACCGACTGCCATAGCGGCTCTCTTTGTAGGTCAACCCGCATGTAAGTCGTCAGTTGTTACATGGGGAATTAAAGCTTTATTCTCGTAGCGCAGGTTTACTTTACTCTACACAAATACTCAGCCTATTCCACGACGCCGGCTTGGCAGTGTTTGCACCATAAACGCCGTTTGCTGTCACCGTGCTCTCAAATTCTAGGACATTTCACGAATTTTGTAAGACTGGTTTCAACACCAACATTAACGAACGCTATGTTACTGTAATTGTCTTCTCAAGATCTATCGAATGCAGTTACAAAAAGTATACGGATCCATTCAAAAAAATAAAAAGTGCGTGCTTAGTTGAATATCTCAGTTGATACCAGCGCTAAAAACATTAACCAAACAAAAATATGTCCCTCAACGCTCTAAAATTTACCGAAAATCTCCTTGGGAATGTGTAACCGTTCGCGAAAGAAAAGGGGCGTTACGTCTTACGGGACTCACCTGGGTTGTATCTGTCTCTCTAGGGCTGGATTTATTTGGTTGTTCTGCCTTACATTACTCATAAATCAGTTATCCTTGGTTCTGTTATTGAAAACAATAATTATGCCTTCCTAGAAGTAATTTTTATTAAAAGAAAAATAATAGCTGTCCAGTAGATTGTAAAACGGGGCGTGAACAATGGTTAATGGAGGCTGCAATCCCTCTGGCGGGTGTTTTCCTTCTTAGGTTGAGGACACAAACGGAATCTGTGGGTGGGAGGTAAGCGTAGGTGGGGCAGATTAAACGGATATAATGACTCCAGCTTGAAAGTCAAGGTGGCTGCACGGATGTTTTCTCTCAGAAGAGCAGCACGAACCAACGACCCCTCAAGGCTGGAGGCTCTGGAGGCAAACGAGTCTCGCGTTGGGACAGCCATGTGGGGGCGTACTGGACTAAAGCGTCTGTCGCTAGGTTTGCATGAACGCAGTGTCCAAAAGGAACCGTCACTAAGATACAAACACCAAAGTCGGAATAAATTGATATGTAGTGCGTTGCGTTCTGTGCTGAACCTGGATTTGGACTCAATGGCTTTTCTAACTGGTAATCGGTTACGCATCTGTGACGTTGCGGATTGAGGTGGAAGAAAGATACTGAAAGCCACACGCATTAGCATTCAGCAACTCTAAAGTATCAGCAGCAGACTATGTCTAGAAGTCTAGGTTCTGTCTAGAAGACTAGGTTCAAAAGAGACGTAGACGGCAAATGCGTGATTTTAACCATCAGTTTAATCCGTCAGCTTGAGGGGTAATCACAGATTACTGAATCACAGCAACAGTGGACAGGAGAACGATATGGAACATATACAAAGAAGAGGTGGCAATAGTGAGATGTGGGGAACATCAACAACAAGCAAAAATTAAACAGGGTGTGAGACAGGGATGTGCACTCTCCCCTGTCCTCTTTAATATGTACATACAGAAAGGAATGGACGAGGTCAGAGAAAAGTTAGGACAAGCTAATGGAATCAGGATCCAGGGAAAAATAGTTGATATGCTGCGTTTTGCGGATGACATTGCTGTCCTAGCGGAAAATGAGGAAGAATTACAAGTAGTGTTGGAGGAAATGGAAAACACTCTTGCTACACGGTACAACATGAAAATTAATAAGTCAAAAACAAAAATCTTAGTTGCAAGCAAACAAAACAATCAAGCAATTACGAATATAAGGCTGAATGGAGAGAAGCTGAAATAAATACAAGACTTTGTCTACTTGGGAAGCAGAATAACATCAGATGGTCGTAGTAGGAAAGATGTAATAAGTAGAATAAATCAGGCAAAGATTGCATTCTATAAAAGGAAAGGACTCCTCACATCAAATATGATAAGTCTGTCGTTAAGGAAGCGGTTAATAAAGACCTTTGTTGGGAGTGTGCTTCTCTACGGCAGCGAAACCTGGACACTTGGAGAGGACGAAATAAGAAGGATTGAAGGATTCGAAATGTGGTGTCTGCGAAGGATGTTAAAAATTCCATGGACGGCCAGGATGACAAATGAAGAAGTCCTGCAGAGAGCGGAGGAAGTTCCAGTTCTTTGGAAGACGGTCAAGAAGAGGAGAGATATATGGATGGGACATATTCTGAGAAAATGAAAGTCTTCTCCACACTATAACGGAAGGCCTTGTGGAGGGCAAAAGGGCAAGAGGCAGACCTAGAAGAAAGTACATAAGCCAGATAATGCAGGACCTAGGATGCGGAAGTTTCACGGAATTGAAGAGGCTGGACGACAATCGCACTGAATGGAGAGCTGCTGCAAATCAATCTTAGGATTGGCAACAAAGAATTAATGCAATCGTTATTCCTGTTCCGCTTGTAGGCATTGAGGTAACAATAAATTATTTAATGCAGCGATCCTAACCCACGTCATAGCACATCCTGTGTACAATGAAGCGCCAAATAAACTGGTATGGGCATGCATATTCAAATACAGAGATACGTAAACATGCAGAATACGGCGCTGCGGTCGGCAACGCCCATGTAAGACAACAAGTGACTGGCGCATTTGTTAGATCGGTTACTGCTGCTACAATGGCAGGTTATCAAGATTTAAGTGAGTTTGAACATGGTGTTATTGTCGGCGGACGAGCGATGTGACTCAGAATCTCCGAGGTAGCGAGTAGCGATCAAGTGGGGATTTTTCCGTATGACCATTTCACGAGCGTACCGTGAATAACAGGAGAGAATCGTTCAACGTGACAGAAGTGCAACGCTTCCGCAAATTGCTGCACATTTCAATGCTCGGCCATCAACAAGTGTCAGCGTGCGAACAATTCAACGAAACATCATCGAAATGGGCTTTCGGAGCCGAAGGCCCACTTGTGTACCCTTCATGACTGCACGACACAGAGCTTTACGCCTCGCCTCGACCCGTCAACACCGACATTGGACTGCTGATGGCTGGAAACATGTTGCCTGGTCGGACGAGTCTCGTTCCATATTGTATCGAGCGGATGAACGTGTAAGTGTATGCAGATAACCTCTTGAATCCATGAACGCTGCATGTCAGCAGGAGATATTCCAGCTGATGGAGGCTCTGTAATGGTGTGGGGCGTGTGCAGTTGTAGTGCTGTGCGACCCCTGATATGTCTAGATACGCCTCTGACAGGTGACACGTACGTAAGCATCCTGCCTGATCAGCTGCATCTCTTCATGTCCATTGTGCAATACGACGAACTTGGGCAATTGCAGCAGGACAATGCGACACCCAACACGCCTAGAATCGCTACAGAGTGGCTCCAGGAGCACTCATCAGAGTTTAAACACTTCCGCTGTACACCAGACTCTCCAGACATAAACATTATTGAGCATATCTGGAATGCCTTGCAACGTGCTGTTCAGAATACGAGGGCAGTTCAATAAGTAATGCAACACATTTTTTTTTTTTCTGAAACAGGGGTTGTTTTATTCAGCATTGAAATACACCAGGTTATTCCCCAATCTTTTAGCTACACAACACTATTTTTCAACGTAATCTCCATTCAATGCTACGGCCTTACGCCACCTTAAATGAGGGCCTGTATGCCTGCACGGTACCATTCCACTGGTCGATGTCGGAGCCAACGTCGTACTGCATCAATAACTTCTTCATCATCCGCGTAGTGCCTCCCACGGATTGCGTCCTTCATTGGGCCAAACATAGATCGGGGCTGTAGGGTGCATGAGGAAGAACAGTCCACTGAAGTGGTGTTCGATTAGACAACGAGGGACCCAGCGGGAACAAACCTTTGAATATCCCAGCTGGTGAACAATTGTGACAGCACTACCAACAGAGATGTCAAGTTGAGCACTGAGTTGTTTGATGGTGATCCGTCGATCATCTCGAATGAGTGTGTTCGCACGCTCCGCCATTGCAGGAGTCACAGCTGTGCACGGCCGGCCCGCACGCGGGAGATCAGCCAGTCTTGCTTGACCTTGCGGCGATAATGACACACGCTTTGCCCAATGACTCACCGTGCTTTTGTCCACTGCCAGATCACCGTAGACATTCTGCAAGCGCCTATGAATATCTGATATGCCCTGGTTTTCCGCCAAAAGAAACTCGATCACTGCCCGTTGTTTGCAACGCACATCCGTTACAGACGCCATTTTAACAGCTCCGTACAGCGCTGCCACCTGTCGGAAGTCAATGAAACTATACGAGACGAAGCGGGAATGTTGAAAATATTCCACAAGAAATTTCCGGTTTTTTCAACCAAAATTGGCCGAGAAAAAAAATGTGTTGCATTACTTATTGAACTGCCCTCGTAGATCTCCGCCCTCTCGCACCCTTACGGATTTCTGGACAGCCGTGCAAGACTCGTGGCGTCCGTTCCCTCCAGCGGTATTTCAGATATTCGTCGAGTCCATGCCACGTCGTGTTGCGACGCTTGTGCGTGCTTGTGGAGGCCCTGCGCTATATTATGCAGGTGTGCCAGTTTCTTTGGCTCTTCAGTGTATAACAGGCTAAAAGCAAACGTCTCCCTCCTTAGCCTGGCCATTGCCTGCTTTACAGAGCTCGGCACCGCTACTTCGTATTCCAGTACCTCCTCAACTGGCATCAAGGGACTGAGTGCACGACGTCCGCGTCCCAAGGAAAAGTCTGTAGAAGTACCGCAAAACGAAGTTGGATCCTCCGCATGACCACTCAGCTACGGAGACGGACACTTCAAAAAGTAGCTCACACATAAATAACGGCAAGCCAAGTAATTTTTATTGAATGGCACATTGCACGCCAAAGAACCACTGATACATTTAAATTTTTCAATATTTGGTATTGTAGTAGTAGCAGTAGTAGTAGTAGTAGTAGTAATAGTTTTATTCATCGATATATTACTTCTCCAGTGATGTTGGACATGTCTTGCTTTACAGTTTATGAGCAACAGAAATGACTTTCTTCAAATATAGAAGCACTTACCTACTTACAGGTCCAGTTTGATGGGACAGTCTGTAAACATCGGCCGGAAAACTCTATCAATCGTTGAATTCCTCGACCATAGAAATCCAGTCCTTGGTCACAGAGTCATTTTAGAGTCACTGTGTGAACGCCAACATCATACTGTCCCACGTACTTTAACTCTGGAGTACTTTAGTAGCGGCCGTGCCGTTTCACTTGCACACTGCAATGCACCTGTCATCCGTACCTCAAGAAACCCGGAATATGTACTGTTCTGGCAAGACGCTATTCTTGTTGCGCAGTGCTCTTCGCTTGAGGCGGGATATGTAACTTAATTTCTAAAGTCCGTACGTGAATGGTTTGGACAACTATATCCCTCTTGTCTTTGTTAGAATCGTGGCACTTTTTGGCTTGCGGAATGTTTTCATGGCTTTACCCCGGTAATCTCCTCATTCTGGGAGGCACAATGGGTCAACTCAAGCATCTATCTAACATTGGGGATCGTGTCCACTCCTGCGTTCAGTTCGTCTTTCCTCGGCACGATGACATCCACCAGCACGACAATGCAACGTGTCACTCAGCTCACAGTGAACGTGCGTGGCTCGAAGAGCACCACAATGAGTTTACCGTACTCCCCTGGCCTCTAAACTCCTCAGATTTAATTCAATCGACAATCTGTGGGACCACCTCGATCCGTCTGTTCGCGCCTCCTACCTTCAATTGAGAAGCCTAGAGCTGCTGGTTACGGGACTGGAGTCGGCATGGGTCCACAGCCATGTCCGTATCTTTCAGAAACTGGCTGTCCTCCTCCACGTCTTGCATCGATCCGCTTTACAAAAGGTAAGTTATTCCGGCTTTTGACAGGTGGTCATAGTAAAGTGACTGCACAGTGTAATATGACATCGTCAAAATCAATGGTAATGGTTTTTACATGCGGCAGCAAGTAAATCAAACTAGCATTTAAATTATCGTTTTTCTCTCTCTCTCTGCAGAAAACCTGCAGAATGCCCACACAATATACGGCAACTAATAGTATCGTGTTGAACAGCAGAGAGCGCTGAATATTGTGCCACGGCTTGTCTATGTATTCTCTATCTCTTTGAGAGGGAGGCGAGACATGAAACTGGGAAGGGACAGGGAGGGGCGGGTTTCATCTGATAGGAGGAACAGGCATCAGGACGGATCCCACTGTCAGCTAGTGACAGTGTTCGATATACAGTGGATATACCACTACCTTTCATTGAATTTTTGACACAACCTATCTCCAGACGAGCGCGTATTAATGGTTAATCACAACTATACACAAGCGAACATCGCAGTACCCACATGCTCCGAAGACCTCAGACCTCACTAACCTCTATGCAGAGGTGGCAGTAGACCTTTTGTCTTGGCCATCATGCCAGAACGGCGTGAAGGTGTTCGACCTCTCCACTCAGACACTGGTATGATGGCCAAGACAAAAGGTCTACTGCCATCTCTGCATAGAGGTTAGTGTTCGCTAAGTGAGCTCTTTGCAGGATGTGGGTATCCGCTCGTCTGGCGATAGATGGACAGAAAATTGAATGAATGGTAGCGCTTTGGAGGGCAGAGGAAAATTAAGTGCCAAGAAAAGAAGCAAGGGGAAAAACATCTCTGCGATAGTCGGGTTTGGTAGTAAGAGCAGTAGCAGGTTGCTTGCTATCTACGACAGATCTTGCAAAGGTTAGGTAAGTTAGTAATGGATATCATGCAGACGGATACGTTTGACGTTGCGATGCGTTCTCACTCGGCGGCTGCCGCTGGGTACCGACGTTGTTCTTTCGGCCAACGTCAGTATGCCTGTAACAGCTGAGTTCGTCGTCGGTTGGTGTCCGATATGTTATATACTGGATGTGTTGCTGTGCGATTTTATCGGCTTCCCTGCTGTTGCCTTTTGGTCAGGTTTAATAGCAACTGGCGTATCCAGTCAATGCTGCTGATGTACAGGAGCTCTCCGATGTTGTCGCTTGTGAGTGTTTGTTAGCTTCACATAGGTTCAAATGTGTGTGAATTCCTAAGGGGCCAAACTGCTTAGGTCATCGGCCCCTTGACTTACACACTATGTTAACTAACTTATACTACCGAGCGAGGTGGCGCAGTGGTTCGACACTGGACTCGCATTCGGAAGGACGACGGTTCAATCCCGCGTCCGGTCATCCTGATTTAGGTTTTCCGTGATTTCCCTAAATCACTCCAAGCAAATGCCGGGATGGTTCCTCTGAAAGGGCACGGCCGACTTCCTTCCCTAATCCGATGAGACCGATGACCACGCTGTCTGGTCTCCTTCCCCAAACCAACCAACTAACTTATACTAAGAACAACACAAACACCCATTCCCGAGGGAGGAACCTCCGGCGGGAAGGGCCGTGTAGTCTGTGACATGGCGCCTCAAACCGCGCGGCCACTCCGCGCGGCTCGACATATCTACATCTACATCTACGTCCATACTCCGCAAGCCACCTGACGGTGTGTGGCGGAGGGTACCTTCAGTACCTCTATCGGTTCTCCCTTCTATTCCAGTCTCGTATTGTTCGTGGAAAGAAGGATTGTCGGTATGCCTCTGTGTGGGCTCTAATCTCTCTGATTTTATCCTCATGGTCTCTTCGCGAGATATACGTAGGAGGGAGCAATATACTGCTTGACTCTTTGGTGAAGGTATGTTCTCGAAACTTCAATAAAAGCCCGTACCGAGCTACTGAGCGTCTCTCCTGCAGAGTCTTCCACTGGAGTTTATCTATCATCTCCGTAACGCTTTCGCGATTACTAAATGATCCTGTAACGAAGCGCGCTGCTCTCCGTTGGATCTTCTCTATCTCTTCTATCAACCCTATCTGGTACAGATCCCACACTGCTGAGCAGTATTCAAGCAGTGGGCGAACAAGCGTACTGTAACCTACTTCCTTTGTTTTCGGATTGCATTTCCTTAGGATTCTTCCAATGAATCTCAGTCTGGCATCTGCTTTACCGACGATCAACATTATATGATCATTCCATTTTAAATCACTCCTAATGCGTACTCCCAGATAATTTATGGTATTAACTGCTTCCAGTTGCTGACCTGCTATTTTGTAGCTAAACGATAAAGGATCTATCTTTCTGTATATTCGCAGCACATTACACTTGTCTACATTGAGATTCAATTGCCATTCCCTGCACCATGCGTCAATTCGCTGCAGATCCTCCTGCATTTCAATACAATTTTCCATTGTTACAACCTCTCGGTACACCACAGCATCATCTGCAAAAAGCCTCAGTGAACTTCCGATGTCATCCACCAGGTCATTTATGTATATTGTGAATAGCAACGGTCCTATGACACTCCCCTGCGGCACACCTGAAATCACTCTTACTTCGGAAGACTTCTCTCCATTGAGAATAACATGCTGCGTCCTGTTATCTAGGAACTCCTCAATCCAATCACACAATTGGTCTGATAGTCCATATGCTCTTACATAGGTGGTTAGGCCCTAGCTAAGAGTGTCTTTGGTCGCTTATGCAAACGAATAAACCTACGCCTTTTACTAAAGAGGTTACCACCGTCATCTTTTCCGTTCGCAACTCTCCCAGCTGTTTCATCTAGCAGTCAGGCCTACTAGACGTGTGGCCTGCCAAGCGAGTGCTCTTAATATTTGTGCATCGGAAGTGTTGATATGACTTATCGCAGCCACTGCTACTGTACATTGATAGCAAAGCACCATCACCCAACTATTTTGCTATAATTTTTTTCTTTTTAATTATCTCAACGCAATTGAATTAAATTCATCTGAGTAATAAATTTTAAATATGACACTGTCTGTAAACATTTCCGATGGAGTCACTCCGCCTTTTCAAGACCACGTTCCTTTTCTATTGCATTCATTTTAATCAGAGCTTGGCTATTCTAGTAATATGTCTGAACAAAACGGCTACGCCCAACTGAATGATCATGACCACCATTTTGCTTCATGTCTCCTCTTTTATTTTCTGAGATTCTACCACCACAATGATACAAAATTTCCTCCAACACATTTAAACACAAACGAAAACAAGGAATTATCTGCCCAGTAGGCATGATATTGCGTACACATTTCAATATCCTACTGTCTCTTAATGTTTTTCCTCATTACTATAATCCACTTTCTGGATTGATACGGATATCCACAACTTCTCTCTCTCTCTCTCTCTCTCTCTCTCTCTCTCTCTCTCTCTCTCTCTCTCGCTCACTCACTTTCATAAGCTCATTCATTAATGACGAAGAGAATTGATTAGCGGTCAGGCTATTCAAAGAAAATTCTTGCTTTCTGGTACAATAATTGTAACTAAGTCGCCACATTCAAGTTACACAGATTACACATGTAAAATAAAACAGAACAACCTACTTTAGCCAGTACGCATCAAATCTTCCCCTCAACAAAATTTCAACCCAGATTAACAAGTCACAGAACTTCGGATTAAATTTCACACATAACCTTTCCTACGGACCTACCGCATACCCTGGAGGATTTATGCTCGTCTCCCAAGGCAAAGTAAGCCTCATTGTGTTGCTGGGCAGATGGCTAAATTACCTTTTTCTCTCTCACAGTATCAAAATTTCTAACTGGCTTGATACGAATGTAAATAATGTCAGTAATTTTGGTATCATGATTACTTAATTATCTCACACACGGATCCTCAACTGAAAGTTTGCAGCAAGTATTTCTGTTTTCCAATGTCCCCTGTCAGATTGAGACAAAGTCAGCACTCATCATGTGGAAGTGCTTGTTCCTAATTCAAATTCTACACACGCAATTCTTAAATATTCTCAGCTTAAATTCACACACGCAAGTATCGCAGCTTAAAATTACCAAACGAAAGTATATCAGCTTAAGGCACGCTCCTACCAAATCAACATCAGGACTCTTAGACGGCCGGCCGCTGTGACCTAGCGGTTCTAGGAGCTTCAGTCCAGAACCACGCGGCTGCTACGGTCGCAGGTTCGAATCCTGCCTCGGGCATGGATGTGTGTGATGTCCTTAGGTTAGTTAGGTTCAAGTAGTTCTAAGTTCTAGGGGACTGATGACCTCAGATGTTAAGTCCCATAGTGCTCAGAGCCATTTGAACCAGTACTCAAGCAGTACCTCGGTATCTTCAAAGATGCAGCATCAGCCGAATGCATTGGCCACCAAAGTCCCGAGACATGAATGGAACTGATTACGGATGGGACCTGTTGAAGATGGCCATTGCACAGCGTCCGAATCCACCTGATAACTTTCAGAACCTCACTCAAGCTACCATATAGGAGTGACACCTCGTATCTCAAGATAAACTTCACGGTCTCATACAGAGCATGCCTCGCAGAGTGGAAGAACTCATTAGTATGCAGGGAGGACATACTCAGTACGAAAGACTAATAATCATCATTAGGAGATAAAGATTTTCACTGTTTTTGTTTTTTAGATATGCGCCTAGGAGAGAGCCTGCTTTGTTTTGCAATAATTTTTTATAACTATCCAAAATCGTTCTTGTTTTCAGATGGAATTATGTGTATTTTGTTAATAAGGAATTGTAGACACCTCAATGGGTGAACTGTAAGATGTCATTGTATTAAACTCTATGATATTCCAAACTTTTGTTGAGGTGTGTGTGTTTTTAAAACGATTCCCTCCCCAGTCAACTTCATTAACACTGTGTACTCCTTCCCCAATCTCGCCTTTTCTGGAATGCATTCGGTCCTGACTTCATTTTTATGTTCCGTACCTCAATCGGTAAAAACGGTTTCCTTGTAGGACCAATTTGTTGTCCCTTTGTTTGTCCGCCTGTTTAGACCTCTTTTTCTCAGCAACGGGTAGAGGTATCAAGTTGAAATATATGTCAAATACTAGGGGCTATGGCCCTTTGGTGGTGCAGGAGGCCCAAGGTTCTACGACGACGCAGTCAAAAGATATGGCTGTTAACTTCACATACTCTGTAACTAGCAAACTCACCAATTCGTATAGACGAATCCTCTGTTTAAGTAATTAAGTTTGTACAGAACACTCAGAGCGGAGTCCTTCTCGCACTTGTCTGGACTTTTATTGATGACAATCCGCGATCGCTTCGAATAGCGCAGGTTGGGGAGCTCTTGGAACGAGGAGATATTGGGCGAATGGATTGGGGTGCCCTTTCCCGGCCGGTGTGGCCGTGCGGTTCTAGGCGCTTCAGTCTGGAACCGCGTGACCGCTGCGGTAGCAGGTTCGAATCCTGCCTCGGGCATGGATGCGTGTGATGTCCTTAGGTTAGTTAGGTTTAAGTTGTTCTAGGGGACTGATGACCACAGATGTTAAGTCCCATAGTGCTCAGAGCCATTTGAACCATTTTGGGGTACTCTTTCTCCCGACTTAAAGGCTATCGAACACGTGTGGGAACACAGGTTAGGAAGGCGTATTGCAGCACATCCAAGTTCACCAACGATCATCCAGCACTCGTCAACTGCGCTGGTGGAGGAATGGTAGGACCTATCAGAACAACTCCTTACCAACCTCGTGACCAGGACTGGGGCATGACGTAGAGCATGCATTGCCGTCCGTGGGACCACACACCCTAATAATCGTCTTACATAAAGCCCAGGGCACCATCATGAATCGCGGTGATTGGAATGTAATTATTGTCTTTGTGTAAAACTGTCGTTTCTTGCGCATTTCTTTCATTTACCTTCTGTACTATACTGCAGCAGGTCTTTCTATATATGGTCCAACTTTCATCGGGCTCTGTTACTTGGCAGTGACACCTTATGCGATATTTACTTTTGTCCTTAACTTATGCACAGCAGCATATAAACACTGTTCACAGAATACCATAATCGTCTCTATAGATGAATACGTCTAATACGGCCAGATGAACTACTGAAATATCAAGGTCAACATAATCGTATGATCCGGGTGCAGACCGGACAAGAATATCGTTAGGTCACACTATGTGAAAGTTAGAGCAGTCACTTTTTTCGACGATGTATGTACTACAATTAGTAGCGATAAATGTGAGGAAAGAACTTTTAATTACATTGTAGTAGAATTAAGGGTCCGAGCATGTGATTGTAGTGTCCAGTCAATACTTTTTCGCCCTGCTATTGTTAGTAATCATAAGGTAAACACAAATTCGGGTAACTCAGTGTCTGTAAATCTTTGGCCTTGAATGCTACAAGCGTCACATAAAGACTGACTGCTAAACAGCATTACAGCCAAAGAAACTGCTACACCGCCATAATATCGTGTAGGGCCCCCGGGAGCAAGAAGAAATGCCGCAACACGATGTGGTATGGGCTCGACTAATGTCTGAAGTAGCGCTGGAGGGAGATGACATCATGAATTCTGCAGGGCTGTCCATAAATCCGTAAGAGCATGAGGGGTGGAGATCTCTTTTGAACAGCACGTTTCAAGGCATCACAGATATGCTCAATAATGTTCATGTCTGGGGAGTTGGGTGCTCAGCGGAAGTGTTTAAATTCAGGAGCGTGTTCCTGGAGTCATTCTCTTGCAATTCTGGACGCGTGAGCTGTCGCGTTGTCCTGCTGGAATTGCCTAAGTCCGTCAGAATGCTCAATGGACATGAATGGATGCAGGTGATCAGACAAGATGCTTACGTAAGTGTCATCCGTCAGAGTCGAATCTAGACGTATCAGGCGTCCGATATCACTCCAATTGCACACGCCCCACACTATTACAGAGCCTCCATCGGCTTGAACAGTCCCCTGCTAGCATGCAGGGTCCGTGAATTCATGAGGCTGTCTCCATACCAGTACACGTCCATCGGTTCAATACAATTTGAAACGAAACTCGTCCAGTCATCACCAGTCTTATGTCAGTGCTGACCCAGGCCCAGGCATGGAGTAAAGCTTTGTGTCGTGCAGGCATCCAGGGTACACGAGTCAACCTTCGGCTCTGAAAGCCCGTATCGATAACGTTTCATTGAATGGTTCGCACGCTGACACTTGTCGATGGCCCAGCACTGAAATCTGCAGCAGTTTGCGGTGGCGTTGCGCTTCTGTCACGTTGAACGATTCTCTTGAGTCGTCATTGGTCCCGTTCTTGCAGGATGTTTTTCCGGCCGCAGCGATGTCGGAGATTTGATGTTTTACAGGATTCCTGATATTCACGGTACACTCGTGAAATGGTTGTACAGGAAAATCCCCACTTCATCGCTACTCGCTATCTCTGAGATGCTGTGACCCATCGCTCGTGCGCCCACGATAAATGTTGATAACTTGCCATTGTAGCAGCAGTAACCGATGTAAGAACTGCGCCAGTCAATTGTTGTCTTATATAGGCGTTGCTGACCGCAGCAACGTACAGGGGTATTACAAATGATTGAAGCGATTTCATAAATTCACTGTAGCTCCATTCATTGACATATGGTCACGACACACTACAGATACGTAGAAAAACTCATAAAGTTTTGTTCGGCTGAAGCCGCACTTCAGGTTTCTGCCGTCAGAGCGCTCGAGAGCGCAGTGAGACAGAATGGCGACAGGAGCCGAGAAAGCGTGTGTCGTGCTTGAAATGCACTCACATCAGTCAGTCATAACAGTGCAACGACACTTCAGGACGAAGTTCAACAAAGATCCACCAACTGCTAACTCCATTCGGCGATGGTATGCGCAGTTTAAAGCTTCTGGATGCCTCTGTAAGGGGAAATCAACGGGTCGGCCTGCAGTGAGCGAAGAAACGGTTGAACGCGTGCGGGCAAGTTTCACGCGTAGCCCGCGGAAAATTGGCTCATGCCACAACTAGAGACCGACAGCGCCGACTTCATCTTTCAACAGGATGGTGCTCCACCGCACTTCCATCATGATGTTCGGCATTTCTTAAACAGGAGATTGGAGAACCGATGGATCGCTCGTGGTGGAGATTATGATCAGCAATTCACGTCATGGCCTCCACGCTCTCCCGACTTAACCCCATGCGATTTCTTTCTGTGGGGTTATGTGAAAGATTCAGTGTTTAAACCTCCTCTACCAAGAAACGTGCCAGAACTGCGAGCTCCAATCAACGATACTTTCGAACTCATTGATGGGGACATGCTGCCCCGAGTGTGGGAGGAACTTGATTATCAGCTTGATGTCTGGCGAATCGCTAAAGGGGCACATATCGAACATTTGTGAATGCCTAAAAAAACTTTTTGAGTTTTTGTATGTGTGTGCAAAGCATTGTGAAAATATCTCAAATAATAAAGTTATTGTAGAGCTGTGAAATCGCTTCAATCATTTGTAATAACCCTGTATTCTGCCTGTTTACAGATTCCTGTATTTGAATACGCATGCCTCTACCAGTTTCTTTGGCGCGTTAGTGTATTTAGGAAAAATTTATTGCTTCATTCACCAGTTCGCTTTCATTCTGATTCTGAAGAAGGGGTGGAAGACTTCTACTAAAACGTTACCGTAACAAATAAATAGCAGCAAATCCCAGCACAAGATAATAATGGGATATTGTAATGTGATAGCAGAAAATAAACTCATAGATGATGCTCCACTGAGATGCGCGAGATATGACAATAGAAATGACAGAGATAATGCGTCAGTAGAATCAGCGGAGAACAATCAGCGGAGAAGAGCGTGTTGGTCCTTCACAAAGTCTTTCAGAAGAAAATCAATAGAAAATGGACTAAACAGAACAAAAAACGAAGTTAACTATATTTTATGAAACCATAAAAAAACTGCAAAGGTATTATGAGTTGTGAACAGCTTGAGAATTTCAAGCGATCACAAACTAATGAGATGAGTGAGATGCAGAAAAAAAAACTAATAAAGGAATCAAAGAACAGGAAAGTGTACCTGATTAAATTATACAAAAATTACAGCATAGTGGAGAATGAATGATATAAACAAATGGATGAAGTGAGTAATTATGTGAGAAATATGCTTAGCCAAAAGACAAGTGATCTTGCACCTATGAAGCAAGCCTATGAAAGGAGAATCTCAGTTGCAACTTGGCAGTTATTAAAGATAAGGCGAGAATTTCAAACAGACTTTAAGAGAAACATATAGAATATTCTAAATTGAACATAACTATTCGTATTGCTGCCCGACGAGGATCTGAGAAGATATAACGAAAATATCGTCCAAGAAACGTCAGAAAAATTTTAGAACATGAACAAGGCACATCCGAATTTCCGCGGACGTCTTATTTTGTCAGTAAAGTTGACAGATTACATGACAACTAGCAGCACAAATATCTTAAAATTTTTAAATGTACCGGAAACACTGGCTTGTACATTTTCTCCGTTGCTTAAAATACGTCTTGATTGCAAAAAATTTTTTCATTATTCATATGACCGGTTTCGGTTCATTCAGAACCATCTTCAGATCTGATATTTCAGTTACAGGAGTAACCCGTCCAAATCCAGCAACTTTCACATGCTACGTCACAAATTTGTGTGTTCATCAATAAGAAATTTCTAAATCCGATTCAAGATGATCGTACGTATGTCTTTAAGATCTCTACAAGACGTAAATCTCTTTCTTGCCAATGTAGAGTCGTCACATGTGACGTAGCATGTGAAAGTTGCTGGATTTGGACGGGTTACTCCTGTAACTGAAATATCAGATCTGAAGATGGTTCTGAATGAACCGAAACCGGTCATATGAATAATAAAAAAATTTTTTGCAATCAAGACGGATTTTAAGCAACATTATAAAATCACTGATTTCTGTTATCCCATAAGACATTATGTCTGTTTTTGCAAAACATTTTCTCCGTCCCTCGTGGTATCTTCGACGTAGCGCGATATCGCACTCGCGGCGGCGGCGGCTGGAAGTCGCGCTCTTTCCTCCATGAGCTGCGCGCAACAGTGATTATCCCTCGTACTCTCCTCAGGATCGGAAACATCTGATAGCCGACATGAATCGATCTTCTGCGCTGCACCACGTATCATGTTAGTCAAAATCTAGGTGCTCAGTCTCGGTCTGACGTGCGAGACAGGGTTACACTTCTCATTACTGCGACGTAAATACGCTGACGGGGAGAAACCGCATCACCAAGAAGGAGTTGTGTGACATGAACGAAAGTTAGTAGGCGTGTTTCTACGTCTGAAAGATGATGTCTATTCACTTTTCGCGCCAGTCGCATAGGAGTGGCGCTAGTAACGCCACTGTGAGCATGCAAACCGTGTTTGCTTTAAATACACGCTCTGAAGGTCGTGAGCGTTATTTACTTTTGAGCTTGGACTTCGTGAGTTGATGTTAGTCAAGAATGCCTTTAGGGCGACGAAGACGCCGTTATCAACACCTCACTGAGTTTGAACGAGGTCGTATCGTGTAGAGCTACGAGAAGGTGGAGGTTCCTTTTGCGATACTGCAAATAGACTTGGCAGTGGCGATCTCGAGAATATACGGTTGCAAGAAGCCCAGGCTTCAGGCGATCACGTACACTGCCGAGAGGGAAGACTATAGTGTTCGAAGTGTGGCTCCGGCGTTTCGTACTGCACCTGCAGCGGCAATTTGAGCAGCAGTTGGCAGCGCAACGAACTGATATAAATCGGTTACTTCAAGGAGAGCTCCGAGCCAGAACCCACTGAGCCCCAAAGTACCGCCATTCTGACTTCAGACTGCTAGTCGCACTGGACCTGCACCTGGAGTTATGGTCTGGCGTGCGATTTCGTATGACGTCAGGAGCACTCTCATGGTTATCCCACACATCCTAACTACAAATCTAATCGTCAGTTTTGTGATTCGACCTGTTGCGCTGTTATTTATAAACAGCATTCCAGGGGGTGTTTTCCAACAGGATAACGCTCGCTCGCATACCGCTGTTATAACCCAACACGCTCTACAGAGTGTCGACAAGTCTTGGACTGTCCGATCACCAGGTGTGTCTCCAATAGAGTAAATCTGGGACATCACTGGATGACAACTCCAGCGTCATCCAGAAATAGCATTAACTGTTGCTATACTGACCGACCAAGTGCAACAGGCATGAAACTCCATCCCACAAACTGACATACGGCACGTGCACAACACAATACATACCCGTTTGCATGCACGAATAAAATTCAGAGGACTACGTTAAGTAAGTGAATATTATCACCTTCATATGACTTACGCGATGTAAGCAGCGCGTGACAGGAAAGTTGTCTGGAGGCATGAATGTTACGTGTTTAGTATTGAATTAGCGTTTGGAATGACATCTCTTGGCAGTGATAGTAGCGCATCGTGCTGTAACTAGTTTGCATACAAACCATGTAACTACTGTGCGCAAATCATGGGCGTAAGTGTCTGCGAGTGATTCAATACGTATGGGAGGTTGCTTAAGGTGGCACAAATAAAAGAAAAAATAAGTAAAAACCCCGCATGATCTACATGTTTAGCTCATGTTACAGCACGCCTCTTCTGAAACTTAGTAGGCTGTGTGTTGCATTGTTGACACTCATTGCCGCAATTCTTTGTTGTTGGATCTTTATGGCAGACTTCTTCCCCATGCCACGTAAGGAATCGCGTCCACATGTAGCTTTCATTATAATAGAGCAGAAAACTGAAAATTGTCTCCTCTGCTCAAAGAACGCACTGCACGTCAACTGCACAAAGTCGCTGAAGTACTTTTGTGGAAAACGTCCCACTTGAAACATTAAAATAAAGGACCACATGTTTTGTATTCACGTGTATTTTCGCTGTGCAGTTGCACGAGAACTATGGGTTAAATGTTTGATTATTTAAAAGTGTAGGACTGACATCATTATCTGATAATGAGGTAGTTATCGTTTCGTTATTGGTCATATTTTTTATGATATTTCAAAGTTGAGTATCTCACAGCACGTTGTTGGAAAAATTTGCTGTGAATTGAGAGTGCGATTTGAGACTGATAATCTGAGTGAAGCAGAAATTGGCAGTCTGAAATTGTCGTCGTATTTAGAAAAGCATCTATCAACCGTCTATTGAAGTGTTTCGCAAGTTTGTGTGTTCATCAATAAGAAATTT
Source organism: Schistocerca cancellata (assembly GCF_023864275.1). Lineage (NCBI taxonomy): Eukaryota > Metazoa > Arthropoda > Insecta > Orthoptera > Acrididae > Schistocerca > Schistocerca cancellata. The sequence continues at coordinate 49,153,791 of NC_064631.1, forward strand.
CTAAATCCGATTCAAGATGATCGTACGTATGTCTTTATGATCTCTACAAGACGTAAATCTCTTTCTTGCCAATGTAGAGTCGTTTACCAGTCTCCTGTATAGTTTAAAAGTGTCCAAACAAATAAAATCTTTCCCCCCACCACGGAGAGAATCTATGATTGACACAAGAGAAGCAGAAAGCTGAAAGTTGAGCCATATGCTGCGCGGCTACAGAACATTTTTTTTTTTAATCAAACGAAGTAAAGCTGCATCTCATGCTGCGTTTCACTCTAAGCATAAAAAATTGAAATTCACAGGTTTTGTATTCCCACATTTTTTCGCTGTGCAGTTGTTCTGAAACGAGTGCAATCAAGTGAATGTCACTTAGTCACTTAGGCGACATGCACTCCCTAATCAGTTATGTAGCGTGGGAAAAAGGAGCTACAGTGTAATGTGGAATCCGAACCACGTTTCTGGCAAATCTCCACATGACAGGGAGGTGAATGCTAGGTTAAAAGGCAGAGCAGAAAACGGTGACCCAGCCAGGACTCCATCTTACAAATTTTCGCTATCCATCCAAACGCTCGTTTTTTAGGCTAGCGTAATGATAGAGTGCAAAAACCGCTGTTTCTACGGGGTTCGATCCCGCAACTTTGCGGTCTCCAGGCGTGCGCCCTTGCCATTTTTTAATACAGAAGTTGCTTGCACTGTCAGGGAAGAACAGACATAGTTAGCTTCAGGCTGGGTGGAGAGAAAGTGGGTTGGGGTCGAAATCCCAGGCCTTGTACCCCCGCCTGCCACTGTGCTAGTCCTCACATAGTATTTTTTAATATAAAACACGATAGACAAAAATTTCCTAACCCTGCGATTGAAATTTTTTTTTTCTCTGGGAAGAGCACTTCATATATATGCGAAAAACACTAGGGTCTACACCGTTGAAACACACACGACTTCATACTGGGGGTAATGTCCAAGCAGCCATATGATCGTATTAATCTTCGTCCGAGGGAGAACAGAAGAGGTTCGACCAAGAAAGCGGCTTCAACTGATCGGACGAGGAAAGCCAATTGTCAGCGAATCCAGTGCAGTGTTCTCGTCCGCAAGATACAAGACTGCTCGGTAATGTATCACTTTGATGACCAGTCTGACGAAGACCAATGCTATCGAGGTGTTTATTGGTCGGGATCAGATTATGAAAGCCTCTCTACCACGATGAGTCGACTTCCGTCGGGAGAGTAGGTAAACTAACATGATTCCACACCGTTTTCCAGAAGATCAGTGGAGCAGCAATTTCAACAGGGGAGAGGGATGATTCTGCTCCCTAACGGGAAAGCAAAGGTCTGCTGGTAAGTTGTGTCACTGATACAATACAGGCTCCCAGAAAACTTATTATAATATACACTACTGACCATTAAAATTGCTACACCAAGAAGAAATGCAGATGATAAACGGGTATTCATTGGACAAATATATTATACTAGAACTGACATGTGATTACAGTTTCACGCAATTTGAAGTGCATAGATTCTGAGAAATCAGTACCCAGAACAACTACCTCTGGCCGTGATAACGGCCTTGATACGCCTGGACATTGAGTCAGACACAGCTTGGATGGCGTCTACAGGTACAGCTGCCCATGCAGCTTTAACACGATACCACAGTTCATCAAGAATAGTGACTGGGGTATTGTGACGACCCAGTTGCGCGGCCACCAATGACCAGACATTTTCAGTTGGTGAGAGATATGGAGAATGTGCTGGCGAGGGCAACAGTCGAACATTTTCTGTATCCAGAAAGGCCTGTACACGTCCTGCAACATGCGGTCGTGCATTACCCTACTGAAATATAGGGTTTCGCAGGGATCGAATGAAGGGTAGAACCACGGGTCATAACGCATCTGAAATGTAACGTCCACTATTCAAAGTGCCGTCAATGCGAACAAGAGGTGACCGAGACGTGTAATCAATGGCACCCCATACCATAACGCCGAGTGATACGCCAGTATGGCGATGACGAATACACGCTTCCAATGTGCGTTCACCGCCATGTCACCAAACACGGATGCGACCATCATGATGCTGTAAACAGAACCTGGATTCATCCGAAAAAATGACGTTTTGCCATTCGTGCACCAAGGTTCGTCGTTGAGTACACCATTTCAGGCGCTCCTCTCTGTGATGCAGCCTCATGGGTAACCGCAGCCACGGTCTCCGAGCTGGTAGTCCATGCTGCTGCAAACGTCGTCGATTTGCTTGTGTAGATGGTTGTTGTCTTGCAAACGTCCCCATCTGTTGACTCAGGGATCGAGACGTGGCTGCACGATCCGTTACAGCCATGCGGATAAGATGCCCGTCATCTCGACTGCTAGTGATACGAGGCCGTTGGGATCCAGCACGGCGTTCCGTATCACCCTCCTGAACCTACCGATTCCATATTCTGCTAACAGTCACTAGATCTCGACCAACGCGAGCAGCAATGTCGCGATACTATAAACCGCAATTGCGATAGGCTACAATGCGACCTTCATCAAAGTCAGAGACATGATGGTACGCATCTTCTCCTCCTCACAGGAGGCATCACAACAACGTTTCACCAGGCAACGCCGGTCAACTGCTGTTTGTGTATGAGAAATTGGTGTCAGCACGTTGTAGGTGTCGCCACCGGCGCCAACCTTGTGTGAATGCTCTGAAAAGCTAATCATTTGCGTATCACAGCATCTTCTTCCTGTCGGTTGAATTTCGCGTCTGTAGCACGTCATCTTCGTGTTTGTAGCAATTGTAATGGCCAGTAGTGTAATAATGTGCCGTAATTTAGAGTTGATCCGACCAACATCTGCAGGGGAAGTCAGAGTGGCCGGCGGAAGACATACAAATCTGTGAAATGTAATGGAATGAGTAACTCGAGTACATTTTAAGTCGTTACGCCATATAAACAACATTGAAACATTTACTTGCATATCGGGAAGTCCCAAACGTCGTAAGGGACGGAGCGTCGCTATCACTTCATACCGGATTCGCAAAGTACTTTTCCGTAGGAAACGACGGGATAACTGTATCAATTTGCGTGCCATCCACGGGGACCGGGAATATTTGTGCAACATAACACACTTTACTGAAAATGGAGAAATATAAGATCCGTACTTTGTGAAAAAGCCTAAGGGAACGGCGTTCGTGTTCGTGAATTGCCCCTTAAATTCGGTCCGTCACTTCTTGCCAATTGGGTGCAGCCAATTTCAACGGTCAGCCATCCACGTGAATCCGCAACGCTTTGTGGCGAGCATCCACCGTTGCTCATGGAATGACAACTGGATGAAAACTCCACAGTGGTAACAGTCAGCATTTACCTTCATTAATGTGGGCCCCAGAGAGAGAACAAAATTTATTCAATATGTCCTTGAGCAAGGATATGTCATCCATACGACGTAGCAACGCCATAACATGCATACGCTCGCACAGATGCTTCTCCCAATATCTTACAGCCACATAATTGAGCAGTAATACGGCAAAGTCGGTGTTCTAGGGACAAGACAAAAAGCGACATGGAGACGGCACTCCCCTGCGGTAAGCCCCGTCGTATTTTGATATGGGGAGTGAGTTGCCCATTCACCACGACAGACGCTAGAATACCATTAAAAAGATTGGATGATAACTCACATGCAGTAGAATTGAGACAGGTCGCCTCGAGCAACTGCAGCAAGAATCTGACTGAAATCAATAAAAGTAACGCTCTAGTAACAGAAGTAGATGCAGCCACCGAGACGATAGCAGTTAGTATCGTGAGCCAAGGCTCACGACAGGGCACGAATTTTCTCTAGCAATATCAACAAACTGCTACATTATGTGATCAAAAGTATCCGGACAACTACCTGAAAATGACTTACAAGTGTGTGACACCCTCTAGCGATAATTCTGGAATTCAATATGGTATTGACCCACTCTTAGCCTTGATGACAGCTTCCACACTCGCAGGCATACGTTCATTCAGGTACTGGAAGGTTTCTTGGGGAATGGCAGCCCATTATTCACGGAATGCTGCTCTGAGGAGAGGTAGCGATGTCGGTCGGTGAGGCCTGGCACGAAGTCAGCGTTCCAAAACATCCCAATGGTGTTCTATAGCACTCAGGCTACGACTCTGTGCAGGCTAGTCCATTACAGGGATGTTGTTTTCGTGTAACCACTCCGCCACAGGCCGTGCATTATGAACAGAGGCTCGATCGTGTTGAAAGATGCAGTCGCCATCCCCGAATTGCTCCTCAACAGTGGGAAACAAGAAGTCGTTTAAAACATCAGTGTAGGCTTGTGATGTGATAGTGCTTCGCAAAACAACATGGGTTGCAAGCCCCCTCCATGAGAAACACGACCACACCACAACACCACCACCTACGAATTTTGCTGTTGGCACTACGCACACTGGCAGATGCCGTGCACCGGGCATTCGCCATACCCAGCCTGCCATCGGACCGTCACATTGTGTACCATGATTAGTCACTCCGCACAACGTTTTTCTACTGTTGATCGTACAATATTTACGCTCCTTATACCAAGCGAAGCGTCGTTTGGAGTTTACCGGCGTGATGTGTGGCTTATGAGCAGCGGCTCTACCATGAAATCCAAGTTTTCTCGTCTTCCGCCTAACTGTCATAGTACTTGCTGTCGATCCTGATGCAGTCTGGAATTCCTGTGTGACAGTCTGGATAGATGTCTGCCTATTTATTATACAGGGCTATTACAAATGATTTCATAAATTCACTGTAGCTCCATTCATTGACATATGGTCACGACACACTACAGATACGTAGAAAAACTCATAAATTTTCGTTCGGCTGAAGCCGCACTTCAGGTTTCTGCCGCCAGAGCGCTCGAGAGCGCAGTGAGACAAAATGGCGACAGGAGCCGAGAAAGCGTATGTCGTGCTTGAAATGCACTCACATCAGTCAGTCATAACAGTGCAACAACACTTCAGGACGAAGTTCAACAAAGATCCACCAACTGCTAACTCCATTCAGCGATGGTATGCGCAGTTTAAAGCTTCTGGATGCCTCTGAAGGGGAAATCAACGGGTCGGCCTGCAGTGAGCGAAGAAACGATTGAACGTGTGCGGGCAAATTTCATGCGTAGCCCGCGGAAGTCGACGAATAAAGCAAGCAGGGAGCTAAACGTACCACAGCCGACGGTTTGGAAAGTCTTACGGAAAAGGCCAAAGCAGAAGCCTTACCGTTTACAATTGCTACAAGCCCTGACACCCGATGACAAAGTCGAACGCATTGAATTTTTGGCGCGGTTGCAACAGCTCATGGAAGATGATGCATTCAGTGCGAATCTCGTTTTCAGTGATGAAGCAACATTTTTTCTTAATGGTGAAGTGAACAGACACAATGTGCGAATCTGGGTGGTAGAGAATCCTCACGCATTCGTGCAGCAAATTCGAAATTCACCAAAAGTTAACGTGTTTTGTGCAAGCTCACGGTTTAAAGTTTACGGCCCCTTTTTCTTCTGCGAAAAAAACGTTACAGGACACGTGTATCTGGACATGCTGGAAAATTGGCTCATGCCACAACTGGAGACCGACAGCGCCGACTTCATCTTTCAACAGGATGGTGCTCCACCGCACTTCCATCATGATGTTCGGCATTTCTTAAACAGGAGATTGGAAAACCGATGGATCGGTCGTGGTGGAGATCATGATCAGAAATTCATGTCAAGGCCTCCACGCTCTCCCGACTTAACCCCATGCGATTTCTTTCTGTGGGGTTATGTGAAAGATTCAGTGTTTAAACCTCCTTTACCAAGAAACGTGCCAGAACTGCGAGCTCGCATCAACGATGCTTTCGAACTCATTGATGGGGACGTGCTGCGCCGAGTGTGGGAGGAACTTGATTATCGGCTTGATGTCTGCCGAATCACTAAAGGGGCACATATCGAACATTTGTGAATACCTAAAAAAACTTTTTGAGTTTTTGTATGTGTGTGCAAAGCATTGTGAAAGTATCTCAAATAATAAAGTTATTGTAGAGTTGTGAAACCGCTTCAATCATTGTAATAACCCTGTACATTACGGCGGTCTCTGACAGTCAACAGACGACGGCGGCCTGTACGCGTCTTTTCATGTTTCCACTTCACTTTTACATCGCAAACAGTCGATGTAGGGATGATTAGGAGTGTGGAAATCTTGCGTACGGGCGTATGACACAAGTGACCCCCAATCACCTGACCACGTTCGAAGTCCGTGAGTTCCGCGGAGCGTCCCATTCTGCTCTCTCACGATGTCTAATGACTTCTGCGGTCGCTGATATGGAGTACTTGGCACTAGGTGGCAGCACAGTGCACCTAATATGAAAAACGTATGTTTCTGGGGATGTCCAGATTCTTTTGGTAACATAATGTATTAACCCCGACCTCGCGACAGTTAGGTAACTTCAGAATGGTTCAAATGGCTCTAAGCACTATGGGACGATGTGGCCGAGCGCTTCTAGGCGCTTCAGTCTGGAACCGCGCTACCGCTACGGTCACAGGTTCGAATCCTGCCTCGGGCATGGATGTGTGTAATGTCCTCAGGCTAGTTAGGTTTAAGTATTTCTAAGTTCTAGTGGACTGGTGACCTGAGCTGTTAAGTCCCATAGTGTTCAGACCCATTTGAACCATTTTTCGAACCTGCGACCGTAGTAGCAGTGCGGTTCCGGACTGAAGCGCCTAGAAACGCTCGGCCACTGTGGCCGGCAGTTAGGTAACTGTAATTAACGAGTGTGGCTGGGCGAAATTCATCAGTGTCTGGACGTCCCGTTGCCTTTTTACCAACCTTGAAGGGGTGGAATAAACCCCGCCCCACAACCCCTCTGTCACTAGAGCATCATGCTCTATGCAGATTTGGTCACGCTTTCTGCAGCCTCAAGGCATTACTAGTCTCTCGAATTACATCGGAACTTTACTTAAATTCCCATAATGAAGATAGTTTGTATGATATATAATACAAAAAACTTCCTCGAGAATCAGTGTATCTATTAGTGTCATCGAATCAATAAATCATTTTCTCAGATTACTGAAAGTACCTAGCACATACAGATGGACGTGAGGAGGCGACGTATATATATATTGGAGTTCGTTTTTTTTTTTTTTTTTTTTTTTTACTAGCGATTCTATTCAAAAGATTTAGGAGAACTTGAGCACCTATCTTCGAATGTTTTCGGATGATGCTACCGTTACCGCCTAGCAGAGTTAATTGAGATCAGAACCAATTGCGAAATGATGTAGTCAAGATATTTGTAAGGAGCCTACAAGTGGCAACTCACTCAAAAAAAAAAAAAAAAAAAAAAAGTGAAACGTGTGAGGTGCTCCACACGAATACTAAAAGGGGCCCGTCAAATTTTGTTCCGCGAGAAATGACACAACTTTGAAAGTTGTCGGTTCATTGTGAATTTTGGACCCGAAGATTTCCCTGTATGAATGACCATCTTTTCAGAGATGGTTTGAGACCTCTGCTGTTAAAGTACAGAATGTCAAATCAAACACCTTTCACCCATCTGAATTTACAAATTTCTATTTTATTGGGCTACCAGTTTCGGCTATATATTACGCCATCTTCAGGCCCCCTGACCGACGTGTAAGAAGACTGCAACCTTGGTTCCGTTCAAAATACGGGCCAGCATTCAAAGACAGGAATTTACAGATTTCTCAGAAAGCGATCACTTCAAACATCATCTGCCGACTCCGTAGGTGAGAGTCGACATGTGATGTTTGAAGTGATCGCTGTCTCATACATCTACATATACCGGTCTTTGAATGATTGCCCATATTTTGAACAGAATGGAGGTTGAAATCTTCCTACAAGTCGGTCATGAGGCCTGAAGATGGTGTAATATATCGCTGAAACTGGTAGCCCAATAAAAATAAAATTTAAATTTAGAGGGCTGAAAGGTGTTTGATTTGACATACTCTCTACTCGTGAAGTTCCTGCAACTTCAGTTTTGATTTCGCCAACCTATTTCATCATCTCTGTTTTGGGTGTTCTCCATATAGTTAAGAGTAACCGGTCATTGACCTCCTTCCTCTGTGCGGATGCACACGCATTGCCCGAACTCTTACGGCACTCGGTAAGACTATCTGCCGCGAGTAACAGGTGTAGTGGGCAGGGGCACAACGAATGTAGTGTGTGGACATTAAGTTGGGAATGTAGGTTTCAAGGGGAGCGTGAAAGGGGTAAATCCCTGCAGTCGTACTATCCTCTGTGCCCTCGGTTCCTCAGATGGTATGTACTCGCTTTGGCGGTACATCTACTAAAATTGGAACGATACAGAAAAGACTAGCATTGCCCCTGCGCAAGGACGAAATAAAAAATAAAAAATAAAAAATACCGTTGATGTATATCAACACCGGTCGACAGATTAAGTTATTGATTTAATTCTCATTTCATTTGTTTTGTAAGTCTGTCTGGATTCAATCTTTAAATGTGTCCATAGATAATCTAATGCCACTGTGGATGTTTGTACATTGTTTGATTTCTTGATTGCTTCTGAGTCGGCAGTTTCCATCTTTTGGCGTCCAGTTTATTTTTGTTTCGTTACGATTCGTTGTTATCATTATTGTATTAATACATTTTATATAATTTGTTTATATCCATGCCTAGTACATTGCCTCAGCTTAACTTCCAAGAAATTGCAGTTCAAAAAAATGGCTCTGAGCACTATGGGACTTAACAGCTATGGATCGACGCCTGAATCTAGGGAGGACAGGAAAGCAAAACTGGGTGAAGAATTTAGCGTACCGCAGTGGACATCATTTTACGCTTCTTACAAATGTTGCTTGGAGGACTTAAGTATGACGGTAATGAGAATTAGATGGAAGAATACAGGACACGTGTCTGGTGAATTGATGGTAGACAGACGAAAGGAATTCTTTGCTAAATTCTAAGAGATAACACAAGGCAGCATTCTAACTGAATGGCAGACAGTTGGAATCAGTAAATATGTGCGGAACATAAACGATGCGTACGACTGAAGTCAGTAGTGAGTCGAAAAATCCGGCAGGTAGTTAATGACAATAAGATAACGGCGACGAGGATGATTACGCTGGTGATGATTATGATGATGATGATGAACTGTCCCGGAATTTCTTCAGTCTGAGAACCAGTGAGGCACCAGTCTCTTGGCGTGTCGCAACATGAAGTTCGTACACACGATGCGCTGTAGTTTTCAAGTATATACATTGTACAATAGTTTGAAAATCACATATAAGTTTACTGTTGAAACAACTTACCCCCTGAACCAGCACGACAAAAGTAGAAACAAGAAACGATGACGTCAGCAATCCGGAGCATGAACAAAAACACATTATTTGTGTTGGATATTTGTGGAAAATTAACAGATCCAATCTCAAGCAACAAGAGAGCGGGAGAGGTTGTTGTTTATCTCCTACATTATTTAATGTCTACGTCTATGATTGTAGTCCTAACTGAGTATAAAATGAAACACTGTGCTACAAATGAATAATGTTCCCTGTGCTGGTGACTTTATACTGACTTCAAAGAGAGCAAATGACCTGTACGGGGCTGTTATGAATTGAACAAAATATTACGAATGTAAATCGAAAATTTCGGTGCAGAAAACTGAAACCAAGGCTTTTACACGTAAATACTGAACTCGCAGTAAAATTTTTAATAGTATAATAAAAAAAATCATAGAAATAAAAATAGGTAAAATAGAGGTAGACGTAAATTTAAAAATCTGGGAGAATGTAGTAGAAAAATTTGCAATAAATGTAAGAGTTAACAAAATGGAAAAAGAATATGATTTGTCAAAGAATATTTGCAACAAGAAATGCGTATCTAGAAAACCAAAACTAAAACATTTTACAACAGCGGTACGACCAGTATGTTCCTGTGCATGTGAATGTCTGACGAGGAATTGTAATGTGAACTGATTAGAGATACGTATTATTGGAAAAATAATGGGTACAGTACAAACTGCAGATGGTTGGAGAATGAGAAGATCCTTAAAAACGCAGGGGAAATACCAGAAGTAATGGCTAAGTGAAGATTATTCTTTTTTGGACACTTCTACGGAATGAATGAGAACAGGCTAACGTAACAAATATTTATGTATTTCTGGAAGAAGAAACCGACAATAGCATGGATTACAGAAATAAGGGCAGAAACAGAAAGAAACAACATCGAAGAAACGGAAATAATAGAAAGAAAAATTTTTAAGAATAAAATACTAAACCTAAAAGGCTTTCAGAGCGGAAGAAAGAAGGTGAACAACGTGGACAAAAATGGGAAAGGGCAACATGTGAAGAAGATGAGGGTGCAATCATGGGTGGTAATGAAGAAGCAAGAAATGTTTATCAAGAGTATGGAGGTGAGATTAGTAACATGTCACAAGGAGTGTAAAAGAATAGACAGAGTCAGAATTATTGATATCAGAAGTAAACTAAAGACATGCGGTATAAAAAAAAATTACAAGAAAGTAAAAGAAGGTGAAATGATTGAATCCCGAAAGACAGCCAGTAAAAATAAACAAATACGAACCGAAAGAAAAGCGAGACCTTCGAAGAACGTGTAACCTCCCAGGAAGCCACACTGTGCTTCATAATCCAACGACAGTTCTGTAAACACCACTTAGCTATACTTCTGTTCCACACAGCACTTTGACACACTGCGAACTTCATTACTTTGCTTGATTCGCTTCGTCAGCGGGTATCACGCTGACTTGCCACTTACACCGACAGCAGTCTACTAACAACTGACTCACTGCCGCCAATCTGGGAAGGCTGACTAGCCTAGACCAAGGAAGGAACAGGTTCTATGAAGCTAGCTGGCGGCCTCTAGTGCCGCGTTACGTACGCCGCTAACCGGATGTAAAGTAACGGAGGCGTACCGCCTTTCTCAGGAGGCCAGACCGGGCTGTCTAGACAGTAGAGCTGATTGTCGCTCCTCTTAGCTGATGAAAAGAATGTAATCCTGGCTTGTGAGCGTATTGTGCGATGGACTGCATCACTATTTTATAATCGATTTTTTTTGACTATGTGGTTGAGCAGGAATCCACAATCCATTGCAAAGGGCACCTGTCCTCGCTGCTGAATAACAGCATAATTTTTTTTCAGTATGAATGTACCTCTCAGCTGCATTCGAACATCTTATTGAATTGGCCATCATTTTTGGGGCTACAATGCACCATCATATGTCCCCTCTATGATAAGCGGGATAAGCGGGGTAATCGCGCAGATAACCAGGTAAATGTATACAACTGGAATGAGGGGCACAATGAGATCCATGTCTTCCCTGGTGGTCTTCTTCGTTCAAGCTCTTGGTATTGCTAGCGCCAACACATTCGGTGGTCATCTCTGTAATACGTGTTGTGTAGGACTAATTCAGGAACTACATTTTGTTCCTCACAACGCCAGCAACTACATTCAGACACCGATTTCAGTCTAACAAGGAAACATCACCAACTTGGCCACATACCTTAAGGGGAAAAAGAGCACACTTGGAAGATACCAGCCCCAGCAACCTATATGGCTCGACAATTTCGGCCCCAATTCTAATAGTACGCAGTCACGGCCTTCCGAATTCACAGCTCTTAAATTTCGCGAGCACGGATTGCTTGTCATTCGCTCAGCCTCACTACAGTCGACTAATGTCGGGGGAGGGGTTTGGGGGGAGGGAATAACAGAATGTTTATAATTAAACTTTCGCTAATTTGAGCCAGTGTAGACGGAAAATTATTTACCGTATGGGTATACAACTTTACAGAAATGATTACTGCACAACCCAGATTTAGAGTTGTAAGTCCTTTTTCAAGTACATTATGATTCAAAAGAAGATAATTCAAAGATAAACATGATGGTAGGGTAATGACAGTCATCTCAACTTCTTAATGTATCGATCCTTGACTTAATGTAAAATTACTTCAGTGACATTTTTTGTCCACAAGGTACATAGGGAATTACACAATTCGGCAGTTACACTAACATGACCAAACATACAACTTATGCATCAGCCTAGAACTTTATATCTACTCATGGATTGAGGCCCAAAGTTTTATTTCTATCCCAAAGTTATGATACATCTAAAAGAGGTGAATAATTGAATTAGGTTTGCTCTTTTAATAATAGGTGTGGGGATGTACACAAGTGTTTTTTAATTTCTAGACTTTCTACCTGGCTGACTTTAGCCCCCTTTTCCTCTGTGTGTAAGACTTGTACATCTACTGTTTATTTGTGGTTTCTGTTAAAGCAATGTTCCACAAAGGATGAATAAGGCTTCTTGAATCTCCAGCATCTATGATGTTCTTGAAGCCTGGTGCAGATTGACCTCCCCGTCTGTCCAATGTAACAAGACTGACACCCTTTTTGTGGTGGCTGGTTGTTTGTCTTTTCCACTGAACGAGCAACTACGTATTGTCTAAGGGACATAGAAAAGCACAGAGATATTCTTTGTCTTCAAAATGTTACCTATCAGTTTGATGTTTTCCTATATGAGGTAATCTGCAAAATTTCTTTCCCAGTTTATCTGAGTCTTTCATTGGGGCAACAGGGACCTGGCTAGTTTCTTCATCTTTTTACCTTTTTTCAGTGATGTTGGGGTCAAAGTCATTATTTGTGGCCATTGTTTTTATTGTATTAAGTTCCTGGTCAACGTCTTCTTGGGACACAGGGACAGAAGGGAGACGGTGGATCATGTGGTGGAATGCTGCATATTTATAGGCCTTAGGGTGTTGGAAGGAAGCTGGTATGAATGTGTCAGTGAAGGAGTCTTTTAGATAAGTTTTAAATTTATGGAAAAAAATAAAAATGGTCATTGAACCAATTTTACATTAAACCAAGGATCGATACATTAAGAAGTTGAGGCGAGTATCTTTGCCTTATGATCGTGTTTATCATTGCATTATCGTCTTTGGAATCAGTAATGTACTTGAATATGGGCTTGTAACCCGAAACCTAGATTGTACAGTAATCAAAATAAAATTTGTGAAACAAGGCAAAAAGCAGTGTTTGCTTAGTTAATTTACGTTGTTTGACTAAGAGCTCACAGGCGATTCAATTAAAATAAATTAAAATGGATACAGGAATGTCGTTCAGACTATGGCTGCAGTATTTGCGTTGTTGGTAGTATTAGTGTCATGAATGCCCGTTAGGCGCCGATACTAGTCAGCCACGTATGGTTGAAACACGAGCATCAGTGGGCATCACATTTCAGACAGTCAACAAGTGTCTGGACAAGGTGCGCAGAGCATTGCTCGTAAAACTGTTTTACCAAAACAACAGCAATAGTGCTTCTGGTCTTCTCGTATGTCGACGCATTAAAGTAATACAGAAAGGTCCTCCTTGCGCACCGCGGTTGAAGAACGTATTTCAGAAATTCGAATTAACCGGCCACCGAAATCATCAGATTTGAACGTGTATGATTTCGGGCTGTTGTACTACATAGGGGACAGCGTTTATCAACGCGTCACTAACACACATTGGAGGCTGAGGATTAGCACAGCGAAGGATGTAGCTAACAGCCCACCTCACTTGTTTCGGGTAGCAATAGTTGTAATTTATAGTCCAATTTCAGGCTGTGACGGATGCAAATGGTTGTCAGACTGAGCACATTAACAAATTTTACCCTCCCAAGTAGAAATTAAACTTTGTTTCTTTCAGTGTTTTATTCCTTATTTCTCCTCCGTATCACCTTGCAGGCATTTCTAAAAATGGTTCAAATGGCTCTGAGCACTATGGGACTCAACATCTTAGGTCGTAAGTCCCCTAGAACTTAGAACTACTTAAACCTAACTAACCTAAGGACATCACACACACCCATGCCCGAGGCAGGATTCGAACCTGCGACCGTAGCAGTCCCGCGGTTCCGGACTGCAGCGCCAGAAGCGCTAGACCACCGCGGCCGGCCAGGCATTTCTACAAAGTTTCGTTGCCCTTCGATCACTTGTTGTTCACCGGGGTCCCCACAAGCAGTGATAGTTTATCATCCTATACTGTACAGTGGAGCGAGTGACTTTTTCCAAATACTGCTATGATATCAGTAACATGCTTTGTTCATTATGTCAAAGTATGCGCTATCTAACTTTTAGCTTAGGCCCGATATCTCTTTGCTTTGAACATTTTCATGTTATGATTCACAAATGCAGTGTAAACAAATCAAACGAATGAGCGTGTCATTAAAGAAATAGAGGAGCGCTATGTCATTATCAACACTACTGGTGTGCGTTATTTTCTTTCGAATTTAACGCTGGCACTGTTAAAGTACAATTGCAGCAGAGGTGCTCTAATTTAACGTGATTGGTATCATGAAATTGAAAATCGAAAATAATTATCTTCATTTCATACTAATCCTCAGCTGCTTAGCTTCACTCATGTTGGTTTTGAGTCGTAAATATAACTGCAGAATGTCAGTATATATTGTCGGCCGCGGTGGTCTAGCGGTTCTAGGCGCGCAGTCCGGAACCGCGCGACTGCTACGGTCGCAGATTCGAATCCTGCCTCGGGCATGGATGTGTGTGATGTCCTTAGGTTAGTTAGGTTTAAGTACTTCTAAGTTCTAGGGGAATGATGACCACAGACGTTAAGTCCCATAGTGCTCAGAGCCATTTGAACCATTTTTTTTGTCAATATATTATTAGATAATATTGAACGTGTATGTTGGCGAGACTGAAATACAACGGTAGGGAAAAAAGACGCACGACGAAGGAATTATCCGAATGGGCCGAAAATCGGCAGATGTGGTGCATCCGTAAAAAAAAAAAAAAAAAAAAAAAAATTACGATTTCAGAAAAATTTGTTGATTTGATCAAGAGAATGAGCTTCACAAATTGAGAAAGGCAGTAACACTTTGGTAGAAAAAAATGGTTCAAATGGCTCTGAGCACTATGGGACTTAACATCTGAGGTCATCAGTCCCCTAGAACTTAGAACTACTTAAACCTAACTAACCTAAGGACATCACACACATCCATGCCCAAAGCAGGATTCGAACCTGCGACCGTAGTGGTTCCAGACTGAAGCGCCTAGAACCGCTCGGCCACATCGGCCGGACGCGTTGGTAGACCTATGACTCTTATACTAGAAGTTATTCGGCTTGGCATTGTTCGCTAGAGCGGCAACATCCTTGCCACAGTGGATACACCGGTTTCCGTGAGATCACCGAAGTTAAGCGCTGTCGGGCGTGGCCGGCACGTGGATGTGTGACTGTCCACGCCACCATGCGCTGTTGCCATATTTCTGGGTGCACTCAGTCTAGTGTTGCCACTTGAGGAGCTACTCGACCGAATAGTAGCGGCTTCGCTCAAGAATACCATCGTAACGACCGGGAGAGCGGTGTGCTGACCACACGCCCCTCCTATCCGCATCCTCCAATGCGGATGACACGGCGGTCGGATGGTCCCGATGGGACAGTTGTGGCCTGAAGACAGAGTTTTTTTAATTGTTTGCTAGAGTTTTTGGATGTCCTCCTGAGGGCCGAATTCTGTCCAATTGGCGCATCAGATGGTCAAATTTCCATGATAGTCGGAGAGCCCTTCCGATAAAGTTCTAAGCGTTCTCAGTTTTGGAGAGCTCCGGCGACCTTACTGGCTCAGATATGGTTTAGGTAGCACGAAGACAAGCAGTAGAAACTGTCGTCTATTGGGTGCGGGCATTATCTTGCTGAAACGTGAGCTCAGGATGGCCATACCATGAGGGGCAACCAAACGAGGCGTGGAATATCGCCGACGTACCACTGTGTTGTAAGTGTGCTGTGGATTGCAACCAAATGGTTCCTGTACCCCAGATCATCACTCCAAGTTGTCGGGCCGAATGGCGGGTGACAGACAGGTTGGAGTCCCAACTCCGTCCGGGGTGTCTCCAGACACACCTTCGCAGGACTCATCACTGATGGGCGGAGCGAGTGACAAACAGCTGGTGACTGCGAAATTTGAAAACTGTACATTCAGAAGATTAGGAGATTAGATGGGTAGATCACATAACTAATGAGGAGGTATTAAATAGAATTGGGGAGAAGAGGAATTTGTGGCACAACTTGACTAGAAGAAGGGATCGGTTGGTAGGACATGTTCTGAGGCATCTAGGGATCACCAAATTAGTACTGGAGGGCAGCGTGGAGGGTAAAAATCGCAGAGGGAGACCAAGAGCTGAATACACTGATTCAGAAGGATGTAGGCTGCAGCATGTACTGTGAGATGAATCAGCTTGCACAGGATAGAGTAGCATGGAGAGCTGCGTCAAACCAGTCTCAGGACTGAAGACCGCAACAACAACAACAACAACATTCAGAAGGTCATAACTGCCTAGTGTCAGAATTATGACCAACGTTTTCGCGCCGAATGTATCGCTGGAGCCGATATCTTGTAAATGTAATTTTTTCTCCTTAAAATATGAGGTCGAGTTGATGATATTTCCTTGGGGGATGATGGTTGTCTCTGGGCAGAGGAAGGGAAACAGGGATATGCGTGCTATCAGCCCAGCCCGCAACAGACAGTATCGAAATGTTGACGCAGACAGCTGCTTTTGAATCGAGTCAATACTATGAACAAAGATTCCCCATCTGAACTCACATGCTGATATGACGTCTTGTTTCTCGCCACTGATGTATATCAGTTTCCACTTCGATGGTTCTTAACCAACAAACATGGACTTTTCCATCGACGAAAGAGAGGACTTTGATCTGCCTGCTTTTTCATCACCCGTTTGCAATATCAATCCTTTGCAATACCAAGTGATCGGGGAGGCGTACTTTTCACCCACCTTTTTACAATATTGTAATCTAGTCATGTAATTTATGTTTAAAAATTCTGAAAAAATATTTATTGTTCTTGATTTTTATAGCCAATTCCGTAAATGTTTTGAATTTTTCAGTAGAAATTAATCGAAAAAATTTAAGTCACAACAGCAATAATGAGTTTCCAGAACAAATGTCATATTCATGTTTTTAAATTGTGGACTCCTCTTACATATCTATACATCTTTATAAAGTGTGTTGTGAACGAAACTGATCGACAATTAACGAAATCTGTATTTTTTTGTCTGTGTACACAATACAGGAAAAGAATCGGTGCTGCTAATATTGTGCTAAAAGATATTTTCAGGTTCTGAAGCCCAGTTATACACCAGTACTTATTTCAAAAGGATGTTCTTAATAAAATTTAACAATATTTAACGATATTTTTTTTTTGCAGTGGGCACAAAGTACCCCCTTCCCTTCCCTTCGTAATACACGTTATGGAAAATACATTTTTTTTGTCTTATCGCTGGTATTCTGGTTTTATACACTCAGATTTTGGTTTCATCGGCGCCCATTCTTTGCGGATGTTGTTTTTACAAATTTTATTTCATTAGTCTAGATACAAAGTAGTATTAAGAACTGACTGGATAGAATAACATTGGTGTAATCGGAGTTCTGATTCAGCAGATACTAAGTGCTTATGAACAGACCCAAACTGTTCAAGAACTTGCAGTAAAAGTTAAATTCCGACCCTCTAACCACAGAAATTGTAATGATGTGTCTAGTTAGCTGTCATTCTCTTCGTGTTGCGTCACTGTTTTGCACAGAATCGTAAAATAAACTCAGTTCTTGCTAACCTTCTTTATTGGAAACAGTTATTTGAGTAAATGGACTGCGTATAAGTGAGTCACCTCTAAGAAAATTATCTAGTTAATGGAACGATTAAGCAATTTGCGTTACCAGCCGCCTACAGTCCCGTAAATGTACACCTTTCTGCAATTACCGTAATATCTCACCGATCTCGGAAGACAACATCGTTCGAGTCATTATTTTTTTGTTGGATAAAGTGAGAATTTCTTGTGTGCCGTATACAAAATAGTAATTGCAGCAAATTCCTTGGGCTCGAGCAAAGTAGTAAAACTGGAAGAGCACGGGGATGAAATGTTGTTCGAAGTCTTAAGAAACTGCCTGGCAGAGCTGTTTACGTTTTAGTACGCAGTTCTCCTTCCTCACAATGGCTCGAAACTTCAGTACACTTGCAGATGGGCTTTTTGTCTTATCTTACGCAACAGGTTTCCGCGGGCACAAGCCGAGCCAGACAGTAAACTCAAGAGCAGTAACGCTCAAAGAGCGCCAAGTAAATGGAATAAAACTAGGAACCTTGTGACAACTTTTGCTCTCCCATTCTTGAACACCACATCCACCGCGCAAGTTTAACACAGAAGAATTCCTTTCTCCTACCTTCCGCCTTCTTACTGAGTGTGTATGCCTGTAAATGAGACTAAAGATCGGGAATACCCATTTCGATGCACGGCATCCGAAAATACTGCCACCCGATTTGCAATCCACAAAGCGCACACCGGTTTCAGCAGTAAAGTGTCCGCCATCAAATCGAAGTTAGGAGAGGCTGTCAAACAACTGGCAAAGTGTTAGAGGCTGACATCATAGTTTCATTGTTTCTTCTCGGCTCACTGGCTTTCCTTGAAACGAGAACCAGCGTCGTCGATTCAGTTACGACGCGCAGTTGCGGGACATCATCCAAGGACACTGTTTACAAGGTACAACTCATTCATCTTGCAGGGATCCAATTACTAGCTCGTAGCAGAGTTTTTGTTGACGTCAGAGAGGTTCTCTGGCAATATTCCCGCTTGATTGCGGGGTCGGCAACTCGCATTGTCTTAGCCATTTACTGCGGCTGGGCCGACACCGCCTTCTCCTCCGTCATTACTGCCATCTGCACCATCTACAAGGCCCAAATCCATCGCACTGTCGACCTCACATGCGAATTTGTGACTGTTATTTCAAGCATGACATATCTTCTGCGCAAGCGACATGGAATAGTCTTACACTAGTCTGCTGATCATTAAAATTTCAGCATCATGATGGCGGCATATGACGAACTTGAGTCTGACATGAAGTGTATTACTGTTGTAGTAGTAATAGTAGTAGTTGTTGTTGCTGTTTTCTTCAGTCCAAAGACTCGTCTAATCAAGCTCTCCGTTCTAATCTCACCTGTGCAGCCCACTTCATCTCCGAATAACTTCTGCAACCTTATGTCTACATTCGATATCAACAGATTTCTCGTCTCCAGAAACGCTTTTCCTATCATTTCCAGTCTACATTTTATATTCTCCGTACTTCGGCCACCATCAGTTATTTTTCTGTACAAATAGTAAAACTCATCTAGTTCTTTTACTGTCTCTCTTCCTATCTAACTCCCTCAGCATGGCCTGATTCAGTGTGATACATCCCAATACCCTTGTTTTACTTTTATTAATGTTCATCTTATGTCCTCCTTTCCAGGTGCTGTCCATTCCACGCAGCTGCCCTTCCAAGTCTTTTGCTGTCTCTGACAGAACTACAGTTTCATCGGTATATCTGACGGTTTTTACTTCATCTCCCTGAACATTAATTTCTTCTCCAAATTTTTCTGTAGTTTCCTTTACTGCTTGCTCAATGTACAGAGTGAATAACATCTTCATTTACGTCCTTTCTCCTTTCTGTATTATTTCCTTCAAATTCGTTTCCCTTGTATAGCCCCTTTACAAAATTATTCCACCTTTCAGCTTTTCTTAGTACTACTTTTCCATCTGAGCTCTTGGTATTCATATAGCTTCTTTTTTTTCTCCAGACGTCTCTTTAATTTTCCTATAGGTGGCATCCATCTACATAGCCCCTCTACAAACTTGTTCCACCTTTCAGCTTTTCTTAGTACTAGTTTTCCATCTGAGCTCTTGATATTCATATAGCCGCTTTTTTTCTCCAGACGTCTCTTTAATATTCCTGTAGGCGGCATCCATCTTTTTCCCTAGTACTATGTGCTTCTATATCCTCATATTCGTACCGAGCGAGATGGCGCAGTGGTTAGCACACTGGACTCACATTCGGAAGGACAACAGTACAAATTACCGCCCATCTGTCCAGATTTAGGTTTTCCGTGATTTCCCGAAATCGCTCTACGCGTATACTTTAATGGTTTCTTTGAAATGGTACAGGCGATTTCCTTCCACATCCATTC
Source organism: Schistocerca cancellata (assembly GCF_023864275.1). Taxonomy (NCBI): domain Eukaryota; kingdom Metazoa; phylum Arthropoda; class Insecta; order Orthoptera; family Acrididae; genus Schistocerca; species Schistocerca cancellata. The sequence goes on from NC_064631.1 coordinate 49,173,714, forward strand.
CTAATCCGAGATTGGGCTCCGTCTCTAATGACCTAGCTGTCGACGGCAGGTTAACTACTAATCTTCCTTCTTCCTTACATTTGTCTTCTAGCCATTCCAGCTTAGCCAATTTGCACTTCCTACTAATCTTATTTTTTAGATTATTTTCCTTTCCCTACTTCATATGCAGCATTTCCATATTTTCTTCTTTCATCAATTAAATTAAATATCTCCTGTCATATCCAAGAATTTCTACTAGGGCCTGCTTTTTTATCTATTTGATCCTGCCTGCCTTCACTATCTCATCTCTTAGATCTACCAATTCTTCTCGTACTGTACGCCTTTCCCGTGTTTCAGTCAATCGTTACCTAATAACCCCTCAGAAACTCTCGATAACCTCTTGTTCTTTCATGTTATCCAGATGCCATCTCCTTAATTTCATACTTTTTTGAAGTTCAGATATGAAATTCATAACCAATAAATTCTGGTCAGATTCCACATCTGCTCCTGGAAATGTCTTACACTTTAAAATCTCGTTCCGAAATCACTGTCTTATCTTCATACACTGAGTTGACAAAAGTCATTTGGCACCTCCAAATATCATATCGAACCTCCGTTTTCCTGGCGTAGTGCCCAAACTCGACGTGGCGTGGACATAACAGCTCATTGGAAGTCCCCTGCAGAAATACTGTGCCATGCTGCCACTACAGCCGTCCATAACTGCGAAAGTGTTGACGGTGCAGGATTTTGTGCCCGAACTGCCCTTTCTATTCTATCCCATAAACTTTAGAAGGGATTAATGTCGGGCGATCTGAATGGCCAAGTCATTCGTTCAGATTGTCCAGAATATTCTTCAAATCAATCGCGAACAACTGTGGTCCCATGGCGCATTATCATTCACATAAATTCCACCGTTGTTTGGGAACATGATTTCCGTGAATGGCTACAGATGGTAAACAAATAGCCGAACATAACCATTTCCTTTCAAATATCGGTTCAGTTGGACCAGAGGACCAGTCCATTCCATGTAATCACAGGCCAAACCGTCATGGAATCAACAACAGGTTGCACAGTTCCTTGTTGACAACTTGTGTCCATGGCTTCGTGGGATCTGCGCCACAACTCTAACCCTACCATTAACTCATACCAACGAAAATCGGGACTCATCTGACCAGGTCACGGTTTTCCAGTCGTCTAGTGTCCAACCGTCTGTTGCCATCGCCCATTAACGCCAAATTTCGCCGCACTGTCCTACAGGATACATTCTTCACACGTCCCACATCAATTTCTGTGGTTATTTCACGCAGTGTTTCCTTGTCTGTTAGCACTGAGAACTCTGCGAAAATGTCCCTGCTCTAGGTCGTTAAGTGAACCGTGTCCGCTACTTTGATGCCCGTTGTTAGAGGCATTCTCGGCGCATTCCTGACACTGTGAATCTCGGAATATTGAATTCCCTAACGATTCATCAAATGGAATGGCCCATGCTTCTTTTTCCAACTACCATTCCTTGTTCAATGTCCCTTTATTCTCTTTGTGTGCCAATAATAACGTCGTAAACATTTCGTATTAATCACCGATAGCTTCGCCGATGCAGTGCCATTTTGTACCTTGTGTAAGCGATTCTACCGCCATCCGTATGTATGCATATCGCTATCCCATGAATTCTGTTATCTCTTTCTATAATGAGTCTGAAACGTTCGTGTGTCTCTAAGACTCTTCTACACATACGACCTTCTGTCATGATTCTTAAACAAAGTGTCAGCGATGATTAAATTATGCTTCGTGCTAAATTCTACCGTGTAGCTTCCACTTTCGCTCCTTTCCCCGCAGGCCATGTTCACCTGCTATTTTTGCTTCTCTTCCTCTTCCTACTATCGAATTCCAGTACCCAGCACGATTAGATTTTCCTCCCCGTTAACTATCTGAATAATTTCTTTTTATGATCATATATTCTTTCAGTCTCTTTATCTGCGGAGCTAGTTACCATATCAAAATGTATTACTACAGTGGATCTTTGCGTTGTATATATCTTGGTTAAGAAGCTACGTGCTACCTTCACTATGCTATTCGTAGTCTTACCTACATTCCCATCTTCTTATTCATTATTAGAAACACTCGTGAATTATCCCTACTTGATTTTATGTTTATAACTTTGTACTTACCTCACTAGAAGTCCTGTTCATCGTGCCACGAAACTTCTATAATGCCCACAAAATCTAACTTCAACCTATCCATTTCCCTCTTTCAGTTTTTTAACCTGCCTGCTCCATTAAGGGATTTGACATGTACTGCATTTATGACATGCTAGGCTCTGCAAATGATAATCGTTTCAGCAGAGTAGCACAAAGTAGGTAACAGTAACCTCATCTGTATTCTGGCCATAAGGAAACATTATGGAACGTTTTACAAATTCAAATAACGCATTTGAATTTTTTGTTGTTGTGTGTTGTGCAAGGAGAAGAAAGATCGGCCACAAGTCGAAATTCAGCAGATGCCGAACTGTGGTCAATCGTGACTTTGGTAGGGACACCAAATCTGTCATATGGAATAGATAAGTTCACGTGGGCCGTACCCAACGCTATAAAATGTCTCACCAGTCCCACGTGACTAGAGGTGGAGAGGACACAGACATACTTCACCCGATCGTGCAAGTTCATACAGCCACGTAACTTACTTCGGGACAGAAAATGGGCACGTTTGCAGCAAAACAAATTTCCAGACGCACAGTGTGACAGTGTCTGGAACATCTCGAACCGTCAGGATTGCGAGCTCCATTGCGGCAGCCCATGACGCAGCAACAGAAAGCGGTGCGTCGACAATGGTTCACGCGCCGATGAGACTGGACGCTGGCGTCGCACCACGTTTTCTGAAAAGTTGTCGCCCTGCATACAACATTACGGTAGACGGATTCTTCTTAGGAGGCACCGAATGAATCTAACATTGCCAAATTTCACGCTTCTTTGTCGTAAGGGAGCACCACCTCGCGTGAGGGATGGTACTGAATGCCTTGAGGCTGTCAACATGACCACTTATGCCTCGCATACCTCGAAATTTGTCGTGATAAGGTTGGAATCTGTGTCCTGTTCTCGAGGGCTCCACGATCCTATCATTAAAGGTGACAACTTAAGAGAGAGTATTGACCGAGTTGTCCAGACCTACTTCGACAGAGAGGATGTTCGATGGTTGTACAGGACAACTCGTTCTTCAGATCTCTCGACCACAGAATACATCTGGTCATGGTTTGCGAAGACACTGCCATGCCACCACTACCCGGACACTACTACTGATAAAATCTGACGTGTTTTTAAGTTAGAATGAAATGACGTACATGTATCTGTCACCTAAGCTCAGTTCAACTCCAGCCGGGATAGAGCCGTTGTTGCTAGCCAGAGTTGTCAGCACTGTGTATTAAATTTCGCACCCTGTAGGCTATACCCCAAAATCATATGCAAATGTACTGATCATTATTCCTACTACACTGTATATGCATAATAAATAAAATTTCGCTGTTTGCTATCATCCCCAGTGCTGCAATTTTAATAGCTAGTATTGCATTACGAAATACTAAACTCATATAATAAACATCCACCAAAGGATGGTTCAAATGGCTCTGAGCACTATGGGACTTAACAGCTGCGGTCATCAGTCCCCTAGAATTTAGAACTACGTAAACCTAAATAACCTAAGGACATCACACACATCCATACCCGAGGCAGGATTCGAACCTGCGACCGTAGCAGTCGCGCGGTTCCGGACTGAGCGCCTAGAACCGCGAGACCACCGCGGCCGGCCACCAAAGGAACTAAATGAGATAGTTGTGAAGAAAATTAAAGTTCAGGAAGAAGGATTTTAAGATTGTGATGACAGTGCTTTTCTGTTAGAGACTGAAAAGGATTTGGAGAATCGATTGAACGGAATAGACGTTATCTTCAAAAGACATGATAAGATAAACGTTTATAAATGTAAAACGATGGTAATGGAGTGTAGTAAAAATAAGTAAGGGGGTGCTGCGGAACTTACGTTAGAAGATTTGACATTAAAGCAGCAGACGAGTTGGTTATGAAACGCAGAGCGCTCTGCCCAGTCGGCTATTTTCTTCTCAACCCGAGGTATAAAATAACCACACAGCAAGGTGGGTGGTACAGTCTGTCTCCAGAACAAGTAATCCTATCATTTAGGCGCCATACTGAGACACTTCAACTGAGCGCTACAGGTACTACAAAGGTGTTAAAAGATTGCCAAACAACTTTTAATCATGATAGACCACCGCCACCTACATGTCGCCACTAAGGTAAAAAATTCGTTCAAATGGCTCTGAGCACTATGGGACTGAACATCTGAGGTCATCAGTCCCCTAGAACTTAGAACTACTTAAACCTAACTAACCTAAGGACATCAACACATCCATGCCCGAGGCAGGATTTGAACCTGCGACCGTAGTGGTCAAGCGGTTCCAGACTGAAGCGCCTAGAACCGCTCGGCCACTCCGGCCGGCCCTCTAAGGTAATTTGGCAGGTTCTGCTACCACGTTCCATCATCAGATAGTGGCGCTTGCTCTCATCACGCATTTCATTTCTTCATTTTTACGTCACCCATCATTTCTTATGTGTGTGTGTGTTTCCCTTGATTGACTGAGCATTGACCTCTGGCCCGGTAATAATTATCTCGTATACAGTAACTCTTGCCTCATGTTTCTAGTCTCTTTTCTTGTTCAATCATGTGATCGTCGTTATTAATACATTTGTGGGTCTTCCTCGAAATATACATATTTAATAGCGTCTGTTAAGTTGTGCTACCCCTTCCCTTATTCAAAATCTTACCAAGGCTCTTCTGCTGCACTGTGACTGTAAGGGATAATAGGATTCTTCTTGTACTAGAACATGAGTTCGTTGCTTTCGGCACAGTCAAGGCAGCAAGCAGGTTACTGGGTGTCCGTTTCCAAGCCACGAAGCTGTAAACGAGGTCGCAACTCTTCGTAATGCCTAGTAGCGATGTGCAACCGATAGGACGTTGTGTCTTTCAAGATGATATCTGCAGTGCAGAAAACCAAATGGCTCAGACCATTCTCGCCGATTTCTTTACATTATTTTAAAAATTTCCATGCGATTTTTAGATGGTAACGGTACCACGTAACTTATGATCTGCAATATTAAAAGAATATTAGGGAAAATATTAGGCAGGTAATGTCATTAAATGACTCCCTCCCAAAAAGTAAGTGTGTGCCCCTCTAATTGTCTGACGCTACCGAGTTAATTGCAACAAGAAAGTACTGCTGTTAAAATTCGCTTCTTCTGTCCCTGCGATAAATAACTATTAAGCCAATATTCCTCACCATTTATACCGAAAAACAAGAGTCGAATGCAAATGTGTTTTACTTTCAACGCAAACTCCTGTATGTTGATCACTTGCGTCACTTTCATATTATTCAGCTGTACGTTACGACACATTTTCTTCCTAATCCGACTTCGGTTCAAGTAGTTACAGACGTTATTTTGTTGTGAAGTATTTCATTTTCCCTGTACGCAAATTACTGGAATGGCCCAGTCACATACTATTTTCATACCACCCTAAGGAATTAATTTAACATGCAAATGCACTGAAGAGTTTATGGATGCGCACGTCCAGAGCTATTGCCTTCATCACCTCATTATTCAACCTGAAAGGGAAGTTAGTTATAAAAGGTGCATTGCCACCACAATTTACGACGCTCCAAATAGGACAAACGGACACTGAAGCCTCTCAACTATTTTAGGTAGTTTATAATTAGATTAGCACTGTATATGAATGATAGTTCGTAATGTTAAATCTTTTAATTGCATTGCATTTGAAATAATGAAGCGCACATCTAAGTAAACATCTACGCAAAGTTACAGTTGCTGCCACACGAAAAGTGTTATCATGCAAATGATTTACGGAATTTTGCATGATAGTACCATTACGAAATCCATCACAATCACTACGTTTATACATGGGCTCCAAGATTCAGTTTTCCATAAACTCACTTCCCAATACAACTCACTTCCCAATACCATTCGGGTGTTTCCGTCTAATCTCAGTAGTTAATTTTCCAACTCATGTAAGACAACGATTGTTAATATCTTTCTAGACAGTGCTCCGTTGCAACAATTGACATGTGCCCAATATTTAGAGAGAGAACTTTATCAAAAAGGGGAGAAACCTACACATGGTTTTGTAGAGCTGGAAAATACAGATTTATTAACACATACAGACAGGTAAAATGAACTGGAAACATTATTTGGGTGTTTCAGTCTACTTTCTACTTTCAATAGTTAATTTTCCAACTCATGTAAGACAATCGCTGTTAATATATTTTTTAGACAGTGCTCCGTTGCAACAGTTCACATGTGCCCAATTTTTTTGGACTATCTGATAAAGATGCACAGTTAGTGGAAATAAACAGCACTGGATCAGGTTCATACAAAGTAGTGAAACTTATTAATGAGAACAGGGTACAGTGTTTTAAAAGTAAGTTAAAGAAGGTGGTATGAGATGAGGTATATGCAGGAAGAGAGGCTAATGTAAGGTTCAATTGATTGCATAGTGAATTTGTGTCAATATTTGAAAGTAGCTTTCCTAAAAAAAATATCCAGAAATTTAATTAAAAATCAAGTAAACCACTGATAACCAAGGGAATTAATATCTCATAATAGGAATGAGGAATTTTTATAAAGGCCAGAAAAAGTCAAGATCTAATATTACTTGCATACTGAAAAGGTACTGTAGTATTTTAAGGAAAGAAATTAAAATGCTTAGAAATGTGCACATCCTGACAGAAATAAACATACAGATAATAAGATTAATACTACATGGAATTCTAATACTCTTCTTGAGTAAGCAGCAGGATATTTAGTCATCTTGGCACAATATTTCAATGGACCAATTTTCCATCATCTTCAAGTTAGTATGCTGGGCCACGGTGGGTGAAGGAACCACTGTTTCTGACAGAAATAGTCCTGGCGAAATTGTGCATCCACTTCATTACCTAAAGGTGGCGGCCAGTTGGCCTGCTGAAATATTGTGTCAATATAGCTACATAATCTGGCTAAATACCCAAGAACAGTAGCAATAGTCATTACACTAGGAATATCTACATAATCGTACTTATGGGATATTTTAAAATGGAAGACAAAACAGTTAGTCAGTGTACAAGATAATATAACAGCTAAATTAAATGACATTTTTAAATGTAAAAGCAAGAACAGCATTAAATTTAAAAAAAAAAAATGGTTCAAATGGCTCTGAGCACTATGGGACTTAACAGCTGTGGTCATCAGTCCCCTAGAACTTAGAACTACTTAAACCTAACTAACCTAAGGACATCACACACATCCATGCCCGAGGCAGGATTCGAACCTGCGACCGCAGCGGTCGCGCGGTTCCTGACTGTAGCGCCTAGAACCGCTCCACCACTCCGGCCGGCTAAATGTTTCATTTGGAAAAGCAAGAGTATAGTCTAAAAACGTATTTCAACAAAACTTTGAACAGTTAAAAGTAGCACCAACATCCTTCATTGAAATTAAGAGAATAATAAAAAATTAAAGAAAACAAAAGCTTATATGATACTGATGGAATTTCAGAAAGTATACTGGAAAATTACTCTAACTCAAAAAGCAATGTTCTTAGTGACATAAGTAATGTATCACTGGCATAAGGAATTTTTGCAGACAGATTAAAATATGCAGTAGTTAAACATCTTTATAACGAAGGTGACAAGAAAGACTTAAATATTTACCATCCAATTTCCTTAATGGTATCTTTTTCCAAAATATTCGAAAAAGTACTACACTTAAGAGCAATCTCACATTTAAGTAAAAAACAGCTTATTTACGATATCACAGTTCTGATTCCAAAAGGGTTGCCCAACTGAGAATGCTATTTATACATTCACGAGCCAAGTATTATAAGCCTTAATTAATAAAATGTCATCAGTTAGTATTTTTGTGATCTTTTTGGAAAGGCATTATATTGCATCGATCATTCTACAATCTAAGAAAAACTTAAGTTTTATGGAATCGATAGCTTTACACACGAATGGTTTGATCATACTTAGCTAACAGAATGCATAAAGCCTTACTGAATAATTCAAACAATGTTCCATAGGTAGAAAATTTTAGTGAGTGAGAAGAAATCACAAAGGGAGTCTCACAGTTCAAATTTTGGACCAATCTTTCTTCTTATATATGTGAATGACCTGCCACATAACATTAATAAAGCAGAATTCGTAGTTCTTGCAGGTTTGCTATAATAAAAGTGTTGTAATAAATTAGAGAGAAAGCAACAGTAGAGATTGTTAATGACTTTGTCAAGGAATTATTAAGAGGTTCTCAGAAAACGAAATCTCCATCAGGTCTGAGAAAACACACTGTATTGAACTCCGCACAACAAACAGAGTCATACCATCAATTGATGTATCACATGAACAGAATCATTATATAGTGCAGAATGTTCCAAATTTTTGGGTCTACAGACTGATGAAAACCTGCACTGGAAGAAGCATATTACTCAACTTCTCAAACTATTAATTTCAGCTACTTTCATCTCTAGGTAACTGTTAGTCTTGGAAACAAACGAATCAGCCTCCACACAAAATTTGCATATTTCCCCTTAATAATATCTTGTGCAATAATTTTCTGTGGTAACTCATCACTAAGAAAGAAAGTGCTGATTGCAAAATAGCGTGAAGTAAGAATAATCTGTGGTGGTCGCCCATGGTCTGCATGTAGGTACATGTGCAAGTAGTTACGCAGTTTAACTGCACCATCACAGTACATATATTCGCTAGTTAATTTCGTCATAAATAATCCTTAAATAGCTTTCAGTGGATCAGAAAGCAGTTCAATATGAAGCAGAAAAAACTTTCGATCATTTGTCCAATAATATGACATATCTGGTGGGTAGTAAAGCAAGTTTTGAATCTAACTTGAAATCGTTTCTCCTGGAAAACCCCCTCTATCGAGGGACATTTTTGAATTTAAAAACTGATAGCTATGAAAAACATAGTTTTTGTGTGTAGTTGCATGCAGCATTAATAAGTAAAGTTTTCATTAATGTTGCCACGAAACGTGTATACATATCCTGTGAACTGACTCGTTCCACGCCATTTCCATAAAATAATCGTCCAAATGGTAGACTATACTGAAAATGTAACTAATTAAATTTGAATAAGCTTTCAGGAATAATGAGGGAAAAGCGAGCCAACTGGTAAGCAAGAAGTCTTATAAATTCATTACATTTAAATTAAAAAGTGTTGCTGAAAGCGAAGGGAAGAAAATATCAAGTGAATAGGGCTAAGAAAAGGAGGAAGTGAAAGCTGCTGTCGGTTTCCCTTTTGAATCTGTCATTAGAAAATATGATCGGCCATTGCCCACTGGAAGGCAAGGGTATAAAAACTGTAGGAAGCAGAATATGGTGTTTGAGGTTTGCAGACGACGTGGTCCCTCCATCAGTGGATACAAAAAGAATTACAGGATATGGTGGATACCACTGAAGCTAAAGAAAAAATGTACGAAATTAAAACCAGTGAAAAGCAAACAAAAGTAATGGCACTAGGAGACAATAATGCTGAACGGAGAAATATTAGACCATGTGCAAAGAAATAAATACCTGGGAAACAGTATATAAATCTATTGGAAGAGCAACACAGAAATTAAAACAGGGGCAGCACTGGCGAAAGAGGTACTTTTTAAGAGAAGGAATGATTTCTACAGTAGTATGGATAAAGTTTTGACATTAAGTCTAACAGAATGTTTTTTTTTTATGGAGCGTTCCACTGTATGGTGCTGAGGAAGAAAGACAGAGCAAGTCTGGAGGGTTTTGAAATATGGACATGGCGGAGGATTGAAAGAAAAAGTTGGATGGATAGTGGAAAAACTAGAGATGCTTAGAAGATTGGGGGAGGAAAGACAGTTACTGATATTAGTAAAAAGAAGAGAAAACTGGATATATTTTAAGGAAGAAGGAGGGACTTGCAGAAACAATCTGTGAGAGGTATGTGCGCGTCAGACGCAAAGGACGTCAGAACATAGCAGACAACTGAAGATGGTGATGATAGATAAAAGTGGTAAAGACTCTCAAAACGTAATCAATAGCTGGAGCCAAGACAAAAAACAACTGCTGATTCTGTTCACAGGATTAGCAATGCGACTCCACTCATTAGGATTTATCCAGCTCATTCAAAGTCTACAAACGTTGTTGTGCCATAATGTTCTATAACTAGTCACTTCGTACCTTTTGCACAACACGTGTTAATGAGGTGGGTCCGATAAAGGTTTTTCGAGCATTAATTTTCTTGGAAAACACTATTAAATATTTTTTCCTTGAACTATTTGCACGCCCTTCCACACCAAGAATTCGCGGACACTCATAATTCGTATTATCTACACTTCAAAAATATTATGAATGTGTTGATAACCTCACTTCAACGTACATATGAAATCGGAACAGCTGATTTATTGACATCGTTCAAGTGTAGCAAACGCCACTCAAAAATCGGTAATTGATGAAGCTAATAAAATTGATTCAGCCCAAACAAGCAACTATGACGCAGTAAAGCAATTTCCTAAATTCGATTCTTATGTTCCACAAGTTGTGTCTGACGCAAACATGGCCACCTGATTTGTTTTTGAGAGCAGCCAGAGAGAAAAAAACGTAGCAGAGAAGCAGGAACGCATTAACTGTGTCTCACTTGCTGACGACCCTGGGTGAAACCAGTTGCCATACACAGCGGTGAAAGAGGAAGGTTCGATTCTTTCGGTAAAATACTTCCACAGCTGTTCGTCGCGTAGTTTGACAGTGCAGAGGAATCATACGCTGTCGGATCTCGTGAACATCTCACGGAGTCTGCAGCCAGAGCTTCACCAAGCGGACGACGAAGTATTTTTAGTAGGGCTAGTGTTGAACGTGTCACGTCCAATTCCCAGTTTTACTACTTCTCTCAGGAAGAGTGCATTACGAAATTGCAACAGGCTCATCGTTACTAACGAGCGAAACGTGTGTGACTTCACGTGTAGGGAAAGTCGAACAGCGGATCCCGAGCTGCTCTTGAGTGCGGCCGCTAATAGACTGCTGTTTTGTGTGTGTGTTGGACGAGGCGTCGCCCACCCGCCACGGTAGCGGCCCCGCTTTGTGCTGCTCTTGGGGCAGCTGGTCACGTAGCGCGGGCCCCGGGATCCGCCTCGCGCAGCTCCCCATTATCTGGACAGGCCGCGGAGCTCCCCGTGTTGTCTGGAGCTGCAGCCACGGCGTTCGACTTGCTCCTCCTTCCTTCCTACAAAGGCCAACCGTCTACCGTGACTAGAACTATAAACGGTATCCTCATTTACAGTTAGTTAGTACGGGGGTTGGAACTCTAGTAGCGGCAACTATTTACGAGGGCAGTTCAATAAGTAATGCAACACATTTTTTTTTCTCGGCCAATTTTGGTTGAGAAAACCGGAAATTTCTTGTGGAATATTTTCAAACATTCCCGCTTCGTCTCGTATAGTTTCATTGACTTCCGACAGGTGGCAGCGCTGTACGGAGCTGTTAAAATGGCGTCTGTAACGGATGTGCGTTGCAAACAACGGGCAGTGATCGAGTTTCTTTTGGCGGAAAACCAGGGCATCTCAGATATTCATAGGCGCTTGCAGAATGTCTACGGTGATCTGGCAGTGGACAAAAGCACGGTACGTCGTTGGGCAAAGCGTGTATCATCATCGCCGCAAGGTCAAGCAAGACTGTCTGATCTCCCGCGTGCGGGCCGGCCGTGCACAGCTGTGACTCCTGCAATGGCGGAGCGTGCGAACACACTCGTTCGAGATGATCGACGGATCACCGTCAAACAACTCAGTGCTCAACTTGACATCTCTGTTGGTAGTGCTGTCACAATTGTTCACCAGTTGGGATATTCAAAGGTTTGTTCCCGCTGGGTCCCTCGTTGTCTAACCGAACACCATAAAGAGCAAAGGAGAACCATCTGTGCGGAATTGCTTCCTCGTCATGTGGCTGAGGGTGACAATTTCTTGTCAAAGATTGTTACAGGCGATGAAACATGGGTGCATCACTTCGAACCTGAAACAAAACGGCAAGCAATGGAGTGGCGCCACACCCACTCCCCTACCAAGAAAAAGTTTAAAGCCATACCCTCAGCCGGTAAAGTCATGGTTACAGTCTTCTGGGACGCTGAAGGGGTTCTTCTGTTCGATGTCCTTCCCCATGGTCAAACGATAAACTCTGAAGTGCATTGTGCTACTCTTCAGAAATTGAAGAAACGACTTCAGCGTGTTCGTAGGCACAAAAATCTGAACGAACTTCTCCTTCTTCATGACAACGCAAGACCTCACACAAGTCTTCGCACCCGAGAGGAGCTCACAAAACTTCAGTGGACTGTTCTTCCTCATGCATCCTACAGCCCCGATCTCGCACCGTCGGATTTCCATATGTTTGGCCCAATGAAGGACGCAATCCGTGAGAGGCACTACGCGGATGATGAAGAAGTTATTGATGCAGTACGACGTTGGCTCCGACATCGACCAGTGGAATGGTACCGTGCAGGCATAGAGGCCCTCATTTCAAGGTGGCGTAAGGCCGTAGCATTGAATGGAGATTACGTTGAAAAATAGTGTTGTGTAGCTAAAAGATTGGGGAATAACCTGGTGTATTTCAATTCTGAATAAAACAACCCCTGTTTCAGAAAAAAAATGTGTTGCATTACTTATTGAACTGCCCTCGTATTTGCAGCTCGTACAAAACAGATATGTGTTTCAAAGTTTTACTGACCTTCAAGGTAGTCACCACAATTGTGTATAACCCGTTGCCAGCGATGTGGAAGTCGTAGGATACTCTTAGCAGTGCCAGTTGCGTTGACAGTTCGAGCGGCGCCGTCTATTGCCCGACGAATTTGTAGCAGTTCCTTCAGTTTAGAAATCGAGTTGAACTCTCGAGGGCTTCAGTCAAGGGGTTGCAGTAGGTGGTATAGCACTTAACAGCCCCATGAGTCAAACAAATCAGTAACAGCTTGCTCTGTTCGTGTTTGAGCATTTTCCTGCAAACTGAGGGCGAGGTCCTGCAGAAAGTGTCATCACTTCTGTCTCCATGCTGTTCATTTTTGGAACAAAACCTACGACCATATTAGAGACAGAAGTGATGACACTTTCTGCAGGACCTGACCATCATTTTACAGGACAATGCTCAAGCACGTACAGTACAAACTGTTACTGATTTGTTTGACTGATGGGGCTGCTAAGTACTATACCACACTGCACTCTCCTGACTTAAGCCATCGTAAGTTCGACTCGATTTCTAAACTGAAGAAAGCACTTTACGACCTTCGCTTCAGAACTGCTACAAATTCGTCTGGCAATAGACCGCGCCGCTCGAACTGTCAACACGACACTAAGAGTATCGTAAGACTTCCACATTGCTGGCAACAGGTTATACACAATGCTGGTGACTACTTTGAAGGTTTTAAAACTTTGAAACACATATCTATTTTGTACGAGCTGTAAATAAATAGTTGTCACTATTAAAGTTCCAACCCTCGTATTTCGATTTCAACCAGTGTAAACGCTGTTTTTAGTAAAGCCTGTAGCTGTCACAGTAATGATTAATATAAAAGAGTTACTGCACCTGTTATGGTCCTTCATGTTGGGACTAAGCATTTCCAGATTTTGTTCTATTTTTGAGTACAGTAGAAGCTTATATAATTTTGGGATATGGTGTCTGCGACGGTTTTGTTCTCCTTCCACCCCTCTGCACTCGTCTTATTCGTTTTCAATATAATCAGAAAAATGGAAAACATAAATCTCGGAATTTAGACGCTGATAGAGGATTGTACTTCTTTTGTATCTACTGATAGGTATTATCATTCCTTCAACACTCAGAAATTCACAGTGTTCGTTTAAACAGCTTGAAGTCAAAGATGGTCTACCTTAGCGGCTTACATTAGTAGTGCATCAGTACCAGTTCTACTTCAGTGGGTCCATTGTTCTTATCCCAAGAGAAGAACCCTCTCCCCTCACCCCTCACAACATGTGCTGACCCTCTGGTTCAATCAATCAAGTTCCCCTCCCTATATTTTTTCTATCGCAGTTGTGTGAGCTGTGGCTTACATTAGTAGTTCATCAGTACGAGTTCTACCTTAATGAGCCCATTGTTCTTACTCCAGATAAGTTAAGACCCCCTCCTCCCACCCAACATGTGGCGACCCCCTGTGTCAATACGAATCAAGATCCCTTCCTCTATTTTTAATCACCCAACTTGTGTAAGTTTTGTCATTCATTCAAGGTTTCAGCTCCATAGTGCTACAATTCACCATGAAACGCTATCAGCATCATCACCAGAAGAGATAAGCCAATAAGAAGAAGAGTAATTAATTGTCCATCCTTTAATAGCATTATTAAGATTATTATTAATATCATGTGCATTAAACTAATGTATTGTTATTTTTTCCAAAAGCACAATGGTTACTTGATGCGATAGTAGTCGAAGTATTGTAACCAGAAGACACAGGTGTTCGACTCAGTAATGCCAATGTCACAACAGCGACCCACAGATGGCTTTCCATATTTACCACATGTGTCGTTACAGTATTCTGTACCAACACAGCAGAAGCAGCCATCAGAAGTAACACAATCCGCCAAACCTCAGCTGAGGAGCTCCAGAATACTGCTATCGCCAGTATCCACAATTTTATCGTTAGTGGACCTGAACATATGAACACAGGCCTGTTACACACATTTGTCATTTACATTAAACTGTCACTTACAGCTGCTGTTGATAACTAGCATTACTTAAAAATGGCTCTGAGCACTGTGGGACTTAACATCAATGGTCATCAGTCCCCTAGAACTTAGAATTACTTAAACCTAACCAACCTAAAGACATCACACACATCCATGCCCGAGGCAGGATTCGAACCTGCGATCGTAGCAGTCGCGCGGCTCCGGACTGAGCGCCTAGAACCGCTAGACCACCGCGGCCGGCAGCATTACTTAAAATAACTTATTATTTACATTAAGTTTTAGTACTATTGTTGTATAGTATTATTGTTGTTTGAAATAGTCTTCTTGTCACCGACAGCAGCTGCAAGTAATAGTTTCATGTAAACGATACATGTAATTCACTAAAGCAGACCATCTTTGAATATCTCCTAACATGAAGTACTCGTGGAGCGTGTAGTGATTTGCGTCACCCCTTTGTGGATGAAGCAAAACATTTGCACGTCTGTAATAAAAGACAGACGTCAGACAGACAGTATTCGGTAGCAGAATATACAGATTTTGATAAAAGATAGGAAACACCAGAAACACAACATTTTACATAATAAGGTGCAGGAAACCCACTGGCGTTTGAAACAACTTCCAGTCGTCTCGGAATGGATAAAAACAAGTCCTGTATGCTTTTCAAAGGAATGTTATACCATTCCTCCTGCAACATGGTGTTCACTTCAGGTAATGAGGTTGGTGGTGGATAATGATCATGCACCCTTTTCTCCAAAGTACACCTCAAAGGCTCAACATTTTTGAAAGCTGGTGGCTGAGGTGGCCAGAGAAGATGCAATAATTCATCCTCGCGCTCAGAAGACAGCTACTGGACGACGCCAGTTGTGTGAACAGGGGCCATGTCGTCCTAGAACAGACATCACCACTGTACCATGGTATGGACCTGATCAGCCAAAACGGCCACAGTATCCTTCGCTGTAATGCGACCTAGCAGAATAACCATGGGGCCCATGGACTATCACAGTACGGCTGTCCAAGTCATCACTGAGCCCTTTCCATGGTTCACTCTTTGTACTTAAGCTCGGCCAGTAGTTGGGAACAGTGTGAAAAAGTACTCATCCGTCAAAAACTACTTCAGTTGGTCCTTTCCGGATTTCAGAAGAGCGATGACTTAAGTCACTTTCCACGGCTATTGGTGAGAAGTGTGATGCCACTAGGTATGAGACGCTTGAGATGCACTGGTGCAAAGCGTCCAGCCCAGGTGCCTTCCTGTTGACTAATGGTCTAATCGGCTGGCGTGATCTGCAGAGAGGAAGATGTGATACAGGTCCAGAGGGCAGCGTGTCGCCGTTTCCTCACGGTCATCACTTTCTGAATTCCCAGTATTTGGAGCCATAAGCGAATGTTTACCACCAGCTCATTCGCTGTCGGCCGTCTCTTATTGGTCATAGACAACGCCATTTGACGAGAAGAGGCCGAGCACAAACTGTGATCAATTCAGATATCTTATAAAACGCCAGAATTTATCCGAATTGTGTTCAGCAACACAGAGCGTGTTCTCCTATTACTGTTCTCTGTGCTGTTGGAGAACGTAACGGACAATTGAGTTGAGACGGCGCACCTTGCGGCAGTCTGCTGGGCCCTATTTGAGGGTTAACAGCGTCAGTAGCATATTTCTTTCTAGCAGACAAATCCTTGAGATGCACTGGTGCAAAGCGTCCAGCCCAGGTGCCTTCCTGTTGACTAATGGTCTAATCGGCTGGCAATATGTTGTGTCCAGAGTGATGGACTATGGTATACAGGGTTTACGGAAATTCCGGCTACAAACTTCTAGGACTTACAGAGGGGAATGAGTACATAATATTTTGAATAAGAATCCATGCCCGAAAACGTAGCGTTTCCGTTCTACGATAATTTCGGTTTAGATGTGTAAGGCACCCAAATCTGATGAGGGAAAAGAATGTCTCACATTTGCTTGTCTTGGTATGCAACAGGGTAGACAGGATGGCGTGTACAACGTGAAACGGTCACCTGATGTCACATAACGTCTGCCTTGCTACGAGACTCCTGGAGACACAGAGGAAGATCTACTGGCACGAGTTCTGACCGCTGCACTAGAAGTTGAAGAGACACCAGGTGGGATGAAAAGTGTGTAACAGAACATGCTTCGTAGGTACAGTGTCTGCAACAATATGGGTGGTCGCCACATTGAGCCGCTGTTGTAATATATCAGTACTGTTCTGTACGTGCAGTATGCTGGGTCTTTTTTTGTTTTAGAACAATGTAAACACCTAATGTTTAAGTGTTAGAACAAATAATTGTGCTTAAGTGGTAAATGGATGTTTCGTTATGTTTCATTTCGAACTGTTACCTAGTTATTGTACTGCTTGACGCCTAAATCAATTTCTCAGCAGGAATGGTTGGGTTAAAGATCTGATTTGAAAACGTCATAGAATCGAAACGGTACATTTCTGGACATAGGTTCCTGTCCAAAATACAGGGTGATTCAAAAAGAGTACCACAACTTTAAAAATGTGTATTTAATGAAAGAAACATAATATAACCTTCTGTTATACATAATTACAAAGAGTATTTAAAAAGGTTTTTTTCACTCAAAAACAAGTTCAGAGATGTTCAATATGGCCCCCTCCAGACACTCGAACAATATCAACCCGATACTCCAACTCGTTCCACACTCTCTGTAGCATATCAGGCGTAACAGTTTGGATAGCTGCTGTTATTTCTCGTTTCAAATCATCAATGGTGGCTGGGAGAGGTGGCCGGAACACCATATCCTTAACATACCCCCATAAGAAAAAATCGCAGGGGGTAAGATCAGGGCTTCTTGGGGACCAGTGATGAAGTGCTCTGTCACGGGCTGCCTGGCGGCCGAACCAATTTCAGACGATAAGGTTTCATAACAAACCTTTTTCGTAGGACTCTCCATACAGTTGATTGTGGAATTTGCAGCTCTCTGCTAGCTCTGCGAGTCGATTTTCCTGGGCTGCGAACAAATGCTTGCTGGATGCGTGCTACATTTTCATCACTCGTTCTCGGCCGTCCAGAACTTTTCTCTTTGCACAAACACCCATTCTCTGTAAACTGTTTATACCAACGTTTAATACACCACCTATAAGGAGGTTTAACACCATACTTCGTTCGAAATGCACGCTGAACAACTGTCGTCGATTCACTTCTGCCGTACTCAATAACACAAAAAGCTTTCTGTTGAGCGGTCGCCATCTTAGCATCAACTGACGCTGACGCCTAGTCAACAGCGCCTCAAGCGAACAAATGTACAACTAAATGAAACTTTATAGCTCCCTTAATTCGCCGACAGATAGTGCTTAGCTCTGCCTTTTGTCGTTGCAGAGTTTTAAATTCCTAAAGTTGTGGTATTCTTTTTGAATCACCCTGTATTATGTACGCGCTCTCCTCTACAAGTCTTAGAAGTTTGTAATGGGTATTTCCGGACATCCCTTATACGGCAGTAATACTGCTGTCAGTGATGCCATCAGTAACAGTGCTGACGACATAGTCAACAGTGGCCTCAGAAGGTGTAATTTTATTGTTGGCGTTTGTGTTGTATCACATACAGTTCGTATGGGAATTTTTCGTGATTCTGCCCCAGTAGAGTCAGAGGACGTTCTCCTCGAGGGGAAGGACTACCTGATTGCGGTCAGAGTTGTTGACTACTTCCACCACGATTTGCCTCACAATATTCTTAAGAAGAAAAATGTCAAGGATGTCTGGAGTGGTGTGGGGACTGAAGCTAAAATGGGCAGCTATGTGGGGGCATGGGATTGTGACAGTCCAGCAGGCATCTAGAACCGAATGGAGCAGTTTTTCCTGGCGCGGCAATGTCGGAATATGTGTTTGGAACTGAAGACCCCATGAACGAAGACTGTGTCTCTGAAGCTCGTAAGGTCCCTGAAGTCACTGTTCAGAAGAGGAGGCTTCAGCCGAAGGTCTGAATGAGGCCACTAGATTAATGGGCCGTCCACTGGAAGAAAGTTCGGAAGCCATCGCATCGGCTCTGGAGAGGACTGGGATGAGAATTTACTTCATGTGAGACACTGCTCGGCGGTTATAGCAGCGTCACTTCTCAGCTGGTTGATTTGATGGGTGTGGTAGACAGTGTAGTTAAAAAATTTTGAGGCTGATTGGGTAGAAGGTATGTTCAGTTAGCAGGGCCATGTCAACGTGGTGTGGAACTTCTTCCAATAGATGACGTTGTAGAAGAACGCCATTGGCATGCCAAGTCATGATGACAAGCGCCCTATTAGCTACTCCATAGAAGACTGCACTGTGAATAACTGAAATACAGGCAAAGGTGTCCATGGTACATTATAGTTTTGCCACAGTGTCCTGGATGGCCGTGGAAATCTTGGGGAGCTTCAGTCTCGAAAACACGTCCAGGACAAACTGAATATCTGGCATAATGTTGAAGGAAAAGATTGGAGGAAAGGTCAGACCGATTGCACGGCTGCTGGTGTGAGGAGATAGAAGGCAATGACTGTCGGCCAGGTGAGCGACAGCAGGATTGTGAACAGAGAGGGTGGTAGAACAAGTGGGTCGCGAGGGGGATACAGTCGAGTCCCTGGTTTGAAGCGTCAGGAACTGCCGCGGGTAACAAGGGTCAGGAGCTGGAATTTTTCAGTCTGTTCTGAGGATGAGATTTGTTGGACTTGGAGTATCTTGCTTTGTATGAGCACCACCACAGTCTGAACAGGTTTCTGGAACTTCCTGGCAGATTAAAACTGTTCACAGGGGAGCTTCTGTGAAGTTTGGAAAGTAGGAGACGAGATACTGGCGGAAGTAAGACAGTGAGGACGGGGCGGGAGTCGTGCTTGGGGAGCTCAGATGGTAGAGCACTTGTCCACGAAAGGCAAAGGTCCCAAGTTCGAGTCTCGGTCCGGTACACAGTTTTAATCTGCCAGGAAGTTTCGTATTAACGCACACTTCGCTGCAGAGTAAAAATCTCATTCACGTTTCTGGAAGTCTGCAGTCTTGTCGTCATTACCACACTTGTCGCATTATGGGGAAGATTACAGTTGCGAGATCCATGGTAGAACTGTTGGCATTGCGTCTGACCCTTAGGAGCTCTGTACTGTTCAACTCTGACCCAAACGCGGAGTAGGGTATGCAGGTTATAGACCTGTTCGCCAGCATCATTATTGTCCAGGCGGAGTTTTTTTGCCACAGACGTGGTCACTTTGGTGCGATAATTGTGTAACCTGATGAACCAGCAACAGGAGTCCAAGCAGGCAGTCTTTGATGACTTACAGTGTCCATGTCGACCAAGAACTTCTTCATGACGACCTTCATTTCCTTGGTAGGATTAAAGTCGTGTGTATAACACGGAATTTGTTCCTTCTTGGGTAAAGAACAATGGGAGTCAAAATTTTGAGGATTAGTGCACTGGAAGGATATGCTATCACTGCCGGTTTTGTTGTGAGGCAGCCCACCAGGGATTGATTAGCGACGTACAGGATGTCAAGAAATTTCTTAGTATTGACTTCATAATTGGTGATACGCGGAGACCCTTATCGGAAGCTGATGCATTCTGTTGAGCAGTGTGGGCAGCATAAGGGCAAGGTAGCCTGGGATATTTAGAATCTGACAAGACGTTGAACCCGTTTGAAGTCGGAAAGTTTGGAACAATTTCAGCCTCCATCGTCACTTCGTCACCGGAATCGAGCCCTATTTGCGCGCCGTATGCAGGAGGAGCGGCAGTTGCCTTCCTTTTCGATGTGGATGTAGTAAAACCATCTGAATGTGCATTTGCAGCTTTGCACGTGTACCTTGTGGCTTGTATCTGTAGCAGTTGTTAGAGCCCTATTTTGGCGCCGCCAATGGCGAAACTGGCTCCGGCGGTCTCGCTGGAGTCTTCCTCAATCCAGCATTTAAACATATAGTTATTTACATGCGGTTGGCGTCTGCCGGGTTATGGAACCAGGCGGACTTGGCTATACTCCGTTAGCGCCTATCCATAGGATGCATATATGTGTCATGGATAATGTTTGTTTGATTCAAACATTTCAAAGTAATCAGTAAGTAACGTTATAGAGGCTGTCTGTATTCAATTTAAGTATGGTCCAAAACAGATCAGTTTAGTGACAAGTAAGCAGTTACGACCTTCTTTCATTACATTCACCTGGCTGACGAGTTTTAACACTTTTGTTTTTATTCATGGAGGTGCTGTTCTCCAGATACATAAATTAAAAATAGTCCTAATAACCCAGTTCTGAATCACATTTTTGAGAATTTTCCCTTTGACTGTACGGGTAAAAGCCATAATTAGGAGTTCCCTCCCATTTATTGGCCATCAATAAACCATTCTACCTGGAGAAGTTGAATTTACACTACTGGCAATTAAAAGTGCTACACCAAGAAGAAATGCAAATGATAAACGGGTATTTATTGGACAAATATATTATACCAGAACTGACATGTGATTACATTTTCACGCAATTTGGGTGCATAGATCCTGAGAAATCACTACCCAGAACAAACACCTCTGGCCGTAATAACGGTCTTCATACGCCTGGGAATTGAGTCAAACAGACCTTGGATGGCGTGTACAGGTACAGCTAGCCTTGCAGCTTCAACACGATACCACAGTTCATCAGGAGTTGTGACTGGCATATTGTGACGAGCCAGTTGCTAGGCCACCATTGACCAGACGTTTTCAATTGGTGAGATATCTGGAGAATGTGCTGGCCAGGGCAGCAGTCGAACATTTTCAGTATCCAGAAAGGCCCGTAAAGGGCGTGCAACATGCGGTCGTGCATTATCCTGCTGAAATGTAGGGTTTCGCAGGGATCGAATGAAGGGTAGAGCCACGGGTCGTAATTCATCTGAAATGTAACGTCCACTGTTCAGAGTGCCGTCATTGCGAACAAGAGGTGACCGAGACGTGTAACCAATGGCACCCCATACCATCACGCCGGGTGATACGCCAATATGGCAATGACGAATACACGCTTCGAATGCGCGTTCACCGCGATGTCGCCAAACACGGATGCGACCATCATGATGCTGTAAACAGAACCTGCATTCGTCCGAAAAAGTGACGTTTTGCCATTCGCGCACCCAGAATCGTTGCTGAGTACAACATCGCTGGCGCTCCTGTCTGAGATGAGTCAAGGGTAACCGCAGCCGTGGTCTCCGAGCTGATAGTCCATGCTGCTGCAAACTTCGTGAAACTGTTCCTGCCAAGGACGTGGATGTTTGTGGTGTCCTTAGGTTAGTTAGGTTTAAGTAGTTCTAAGTTCTAGGGGACTGATGACCTCAGAAGTTAAGGTCCATAGTGCTCAGAGCCATTTGAACCATTTGCAGATGGTCATCATCTGTTGACTCAGGTATCGAGACGTGGCTGCACGATCCGTTAGAGCCATGCAATAAGATGCCTGTCATCTCGACTGCTAGTGATACGAGGCCGATGGGATCCAGCACGGCGTTCCGTATTACCCTCCTGAACCCACCGATTCCATATTCTGCTAACAGTCATTGGATCTCGACCAACGCGAGCAGCAATGACGCGATACGATAAACCGCAGTTACGATAGGCTACAATCCGATCTTTATCAAAGTCGGAAACGTGATGGTACGCATTTCTCCCCCTTTCACGAGGCATCAAAACAACGTTTCACCAGACAATGCCGGTCAACTGCTGTTTGTGTATCGGATGGAAACTTTCCTCATGTCAGTACGTTGTAGGTGTCGCCACTAACGCCAACCTTGTGTGAATGCTCTGAAAAGCTAATCATGTGCATATCACGGCATCTTCTTCCTGTCGGTTAAATTTCACCTCTGTAGCACGTCATCTTCGTGGTGTAGCAATTTTAATGGCCAGTAGTATTTATTAATACGGGTCTGTTACTCATGGCTTCACACACATGCCCGTACGGCACATATGTTGCATAATTCTCATCTTCTCCTCTCTCTCTCTCTCTCTCTCTCTCTCTCTCTCTCTCTGCCCATTTTCTCCACCTCTCTGTCTCTCTCTTTTCATTTCCTTCTTCCCTCACCTTTCCATCCGTCTTTCCGTTCATCCTTTCTCTTTCTATCACCTCCTCCCACCTCTCTCTGGCCATCTCCTTCTCTCCCTCTCTGTCCACCTTTGCCTCCACCTGGCCATATACATCTCCTCCTGCCTCTCTCACAGTCCATTATATCCTCTCTCCATCTCTCTGTCCATCTCCATCTCCTCGTCTCCCTTCTCTTTGTCCAGCATCTCTCCTTCTCTTCCAGTCCGTCACCTCCTCCACTATTTCCCTACGTCCATCTTCCCCCTGCCAGCCATCTCTTTGTCCATCTCCATAAAGTTGAATGTTACGCAACGTTCATCATCATCTCAAGGCAACTCTGAGGTGTTATTCCTTTATCTGGCACAGTTTTCAAATAAGATTTTCTCGTGGTAGGTGGCTTCCTTAGTTCGAAATTTTGCTCATTTTCCAACTGTTTGTGAACCAAATGACGTGTTATATTTTTCACACCAAACATTATTGAGTACTTGTACTTGAGTAGTCTGCCTTCACCGCCACCACTTTCTTAGTATGTTTTCCAAGATATTATCACATCCAGATGATCTGGCAGATATCTACGTCAACTTTTCCCAACTAAACAAAGTGGAAAGCAATGTTATAAGAAATAAGTGTGAAAACACGTCTATCTGTGGGAAGTCCATTTAGTTTGTCATCTGCTGCCACCTGTGGGTAATTAATTTGATACTAAAGGCAGTAGCAGAGAGAGAAATCTGTGGGAACATTATAAAGCATTATGAAGGACGCTGGGTGTAGTAATTATGTAATGGATAGAGGTTCAGAAGGACATGAAACCAATTTGGAGGTCGTTGAAACAAAAGATGATGATCATTGGCACTTAGCGGTGACAAGCTGGCGAACGATGGTGGTTTACGGATGCGAATCGCGTAACTGAGCGCTAGTTGTTCGTGGTAAAATTCCACACCTCTTCACGTATGTAGCGCAAATGCTGCAGTTCATTAAATGCAGAAAAACAAACAAGAGCGCTCCGAACGCAACGAAACGTCTTTTACCTTCAAGGCTCACTTCTTTACCAGCAGGCAGCGTCAGAAATTGTGTTTTACACTTGTCCATCTTGCGAAATTCCGACCTTGTATTTCACAGTTACGCTGTTTTTAGCCCTGCTATTACATTTGCTTATGTGCAATTAATACAAATTAATGGGCCCGCATTCAGAGTATATTACATTATAATGATCAGTTGAAGAAGCGAGCAAGTGGCGGCTACACGTTATTCCACTCCACGTGCGTCGCTAATTGCTAGCCACACACTTTAGGCTAAATCACTGTGGAAATAAGCTCTACACGTAATGCTTGTTTTTAGACACTTTTATCGGTTTTTATCACTGGATGTTTTTCACTTATTCTGTGCTGATTAATCACTTTTTCTCCTTCCAGTGTCGTTTCGTTTCGCATCACAAATAACAAACGTATTGCTCACACTGCATACCTACGTGGTTGTAACGTATATCCTTTTCTAGACCTTAGTTCAAATGGCCGACACTGAGACTACTGGGCGTCATTAATTACCTTAGGGCTGTGTTATATTGCCCAGAGATCGTATTCTGTTAATGCAGTTAATACAGAGATGGAATCAATTACCAAAACTGCTGTAAATAATCGACTTTCGTCTTTTTGGATCCGTGTTATATGAAAAAATGGCATAATTTCAACTACATTTGTAAGCAAGGAAGTCTGCGCTGTAGCACCACTGGAAATATGAGGATGTAACCAGAGTTCAAAGACAGTTTAACTACTTTTCTAAAAGCACACTAAAATGAGGCTCTATTACTCGTATCTTAGATGAGACTGAAGCAACTGAAGGCGTGCAAGTCATCCACCAAAAATATCCCAAAATATCGCCCTAGTTATCCATAAATTTTGCCAGTGAAACTTGGATAATTGCACAATAAAATGCAAACTTTTCAAGTTAATAGTTTAGAACGATGCGCCTGCTTTGAAATTAAGTGGGTAATTACTCAGGTGTTGCTAGCCCCTAAGAATCTGTGCTGTGTAATCTATACATTGTTACAGAATGGAGTTTTAATGTGGTCGTCCTACAAGTGGGATAATCTCAGTAGTTGCTCTGCTGAAGACACCAGATGGTTCAAGCCTGGAAGAGGTTTGTGGCAATGTAAAGATTGCTTCCTCCGTGGAGCACCTCCTCAACACGATAATGAAGCACTTGCTGATCTGGATGCGATAGTACTGGACAGATAAAATGGGCAAGAAAGGTACTGAAATGCCCTCGTTTTTGTTGGCTTTCCCAAGCACCGATTTCAGCTGAAGGCGCTACCTAAGCAAAACGGTTATGCAACAAATCTAGAAAAAGTTCGTGATTATAGGCAATAAATTAAAAGAAAGTGTCCTCAAATTCTAATTGAATTGACAACCGTCAGTCTGAACATTTATGAAGTGGAAAGGTGTAAAAACTTATCTTCTGTCACATAAATCATTACAGATATTGAAGAGGACATTGAATGTTGGAGTCGTATTTACAAGAACCTTAATAAAACGGTTTTTACGAAGAGTCGAAGAATGAGGACATTTTCGTTTAGGTATTCTGTACAAGCTCCTGTGAATGAAATACCAACGTAGATACTAGTTGTTCAACACATTAATTCTATTATGCAAGTTAATAAAGCTGTTTATGATGTAAAAGAGTCGTAAAATATCTAATAGTCATTTGAACACAATAATTAACGAGTTAAATCATAATTTTATGGCACACGAAAGAATGAACGACTCTGACATGCTGTAGTTCCCAAACAGTTGTATTAGAAGTAGCTACTGGAAACAAGGAAGAAGAAGATGTAACTGTAACAAAAAAGATACCTTTTTCTGGTCTTGTAATGAACAGTTTCGATCATGTAATGCCCACGTTCAGTGCTGGTTCTGTCACAATGTAACACACTTAAGATCTGTTTAGATAATTGACACCAACAACCTTTTCATTATACGTTTTCAGGAGGCGGTGCACCACACGGCTTATATATTTGAAAAATATCACATTACCACCTCGAACTGATGGTAAAATTCTTTATTTACACAACCAGCTTCAGTCGGCTGCCCATCGTCAGGTTCATAAAGTATAGTACTGACAGCACAGTGTTAGGAGAAATATAAAGTCATGGCCGTCGCGTAATAAGATACTAAAACACTGTTACTGTAGATTCAATACGTAATTTATATTACGACATGATAACACTGTGTAATTCATGGTTTTTTCACCTGGAAATAATGATTTTGTATTTCGCTTAACGTGATGCTGTGAATACTTTTATGAACCTGATGATGGTCGGACGACTGTATCTGGCTGTGTAAATAAAGAATTATACCAGCAGCTCGACGTGGTAATACGGCATGTTTAAAATCTTTAATTGCATATAATATTTGTTTGCGTAATTTGAGTTTACCTTTTGTATAAATCTTAGCCATCCAACAGAATGCTATATTGTAATTTATTTTATATGACTTTACTTTCTCTTTTCGATCTATAACTTAATTTCATCGCACTACCAATAAATTATCTTACTGTATCCATGTGCTCTATACCGCCTTCTGTAATTGCGAAAGTTTTGCCGGTGCTGGATTTCGTGTACGAAATAACCTCTCGAATGTGTCCCATACATGTTTGGTAGAATTCATGTCGGATAATCCGGATAATCAAACCATTCACTCGAAATGTCCACAATGCTCTTCAAATCATTCGCGAAGAGTTATGGCCCAGTGACACGACACATTATCATCCGTAGAAGTTAAATCGTTGTTTGGGGGACATGAAGTACATGAATGGCTGCAAATGGTCTCCAAGTAGCCGAACAGACCAGGAGACCCAATTCATTCCATGTATACAGATGCCACAGCATTAGGGAGTCAGAACCAGTTTGCACTGCCTCGTTGACAACTTGTGTCAATGGCTTCGTGGGGACTGCGCCGCACTCCAAACCAACCATCAGCTCTTACCAACTGAAATCGGGACTCATCTGACCAGGCCACGATTTTCTAGTCATCTAGGGCCCAACCGATATCATCTCGAGCCTAATAGAGGCGCTGCAGCAAAGCCACCGTAATGGTTCGTCTGCTGACACAGCCCATAAACACCAATTGTCACTACATTATCCCAATGGATACGCTACTCGTTCGTCCACATTGATTCCTGCGGTTATTTCAAGCAGTGCAGCTTGTCTGTTATCACTGACAACCTAAGCAAACGCCGCTACTCTCGGTCGTTAAGTGAACCCCGTCGGCCACTGCGCTGTCCGTGGTGAAAGGGGATGCCTGAAATTTGGTATTCTCGCCACAAGCTAGACACTATGGATTTCGGAATACTGAATTCCCTAACGATTTACAAAATGGGAAGTACCACACGTCTAGCTCCGACTAGGATTCCTCGTCCAAAGTCTATTAATTCCATTCGTGCGGCCATAATCACGTCAGAAATATTTTCAAGTGAATCACCTGAGCACAAGTGATGGCTCTGCCAATACACTGCCCTTTTGTACACTACTGGCCATTAAAATTGCTTCACCAAGAAGAAATGCAGATGATAAACGGGTACTCATTGGACAAATATATTATACTAGAACTGACATGTCACTACATTTTCGCGCCACTTGGGTGCATAGATCCTGAGAAATCAGTACTCAGAACAACCACCTCTGGCCGTAATAACGGCCTTCACACGCCTGGGCATTGAGTAAAACAGAGCTTGGATGGCGGGTACAGGTACAGCTGCCCATGCAGCTTCAACACGATACCACAGTTCATCAAGAGTAGTGACTGGTGTATTGTGACGAGCCAGTTGCTCGGCCACCATTGACCAGACGTTTTCAATTGGTGAGAGACCTGGAGAATGTGCTGGCCAGGGCAGCAGTCGAACATTTTCAGTATCCAGAAAGGCCCGTAAAGGGCGTGCAATATGCGGTCGTGCATTATCCTGCTGAAATGTGGGGTTTCGCTGGGATCGAATGAAGGGTAGATCCACGGGTCGTAATTCATCTGAAATGTAACGTCCACTGTTGAGAGTGCCGTCATTGCGAACAAGAGGTAACCGAGACGTGTAACCAATGGCACCCCATACCATCATGCCGGGTGATACGCCAGTATGGCGTTGACGAATTCACGCTTCCACTGTGCGTTCACCGCGATGTCGCCAAACACGGATGCGACCATCATGATGCTGTAAACAGAACCTGGATTCATCCGGAAAAATGACGTTTTGCCATTCGTGCACTCAGGTTCGTCGTTGAATACACCATCACAGGCGCTCCTGTCTGTCATGCAGCGTCAAGGGTAACCGAGGGCCACGGTCTCCGAGCTGATAGTCCGTGCTGCTGCAAACGTCATCGAACTGTTCGTGCAGATGGTTGTTGTCTTGCAAACGTCCCCATCTGTTAACTCAGGGATCGAGACGTAGCTGCACGATCCGTTACAGCCATGCAGATAAGATGCCCGTCATCTCGACTGCTAGTGATACGAGGCCATTGGGATCCAGCACGGCGTTCCGTATTACACTCCTGAACCTTCCGATTCCAGTCACTGGATCTCGACCAACGCGAGCAGCAATGTCGCGATACGATAAGCCGCAATCGCGATAGGCTACAATCCGACCTTTATCCTAGTCGGAAACGTGATGGTACGCATTTCTCCTCCTTACACGAGGCATCACAACAACGTTTCACCAGGCATCGCCGGTCAACTGCTGTTTTGTATGAGAAATCGGATGGAAACTTTCCTCATGTCAGCACGTTGTAGGTGTCGCCACCGGCGCCAACCTTGTGTGAATGCTCTGAAAAGCTAATCATTTGCATATCGTAGCATATTCTTCCTGTCGGTTAAATTTCGCGTCTGTAGCACGTCATCTTCGTCATCTTCGTGGTGTAGCAACTTTAATGGCCACTGTACTTTGTGTACGCGATACTACCGCCATCTGCAAATGATCATATAACTATCCCCTGACTTTTGTCACCTCAGTGTAAGTAAAATTCTTCATTAATCTGTATGCGTGGAGCAGATCATAAATGAAGCGTTGTAATTAGGACCGTAGCTTAACAGGGGTTCCTAACGAATCTACAGAATAGTAGAACAACAACAACAAAAATGACACCAACGAAACAATGATAATCTTTATCGGGTGTATCACACACAAAAAATAACAAAGAAAATGACTGCTACTGTGTTCGTCATAAGAATAGTCTCTTCAGTTATTGACTAAAGTGTAGAAGCTTCCTTATTTTGACGCTATTAAGGCGTCCCATGATATATTAGTTTGGAGCAACTCCGCGCCTGCAGAAAGAAAATTCTTAGCCTAGAAAAGGACAGTCAGTAGGATCAGTTGTGCCATGCTGCGAACGTTACGTTGGCCGCATCACTAATAAAGAAACATTCAGAAAGAACTGCACCATTAACTCAGAGAGTGTTAGACAGAAAAACCATTTGCACTTGATTGGCGACTCCATGGAGTGCTGTGTGCACAACGACCATATATGTTAAATTAAAAGGAAGGTCAGCGTTGGCCATAGTATAGATGTTTTATTGATAGCAGAATCGATTTTCGATCACATGGTGATCTTCTTCAGTGCTGGAAGCTGTGGTGTACAAATTAAACCCAGACACTGGTATCAAGTTATCAACTCAGGCAGCCACCGAAAGGATCTCGGAACCCAAGCGGCAGACATCATTCGTGCCGACTACATGCAGCCGGTTGCATCCGGTGCGCCCGGTAGCCGCCGGCATGGCCCCCTCCACGTCACCGACGAGACCTCCCGGCAAGCATACCGAATGCACACTGGAATGCTCTCTAGCCTTGCCTGCTATCTCCCTGAGGGGCTCCATCACCCACCTAACGTTGGAGCTCCCAATGACAAGCATACCCACCGTTTGTACTTGTCCGCACTGTGCAGGAAAATCGACCACTGGCGCAACATGAGAGGTATCCAGTGCTGGTTCAGAGTTGTCATCAACAGTGGGCAGCACTTCGTACCTGTTGCTAAGACGTAGGGAGCCAGCCCCACGGCCTGCTTCCTCTTTCGCCTTCCGGCCAGTGACACGCGGACCCACCACTGTGTGCCACCCATTCGGAAGGAAGGCGGACGTGTCATATGTTATGTGTCAGAAGCCGCAGCTACGTTCGGGTCACCAGGGCATACCAGTAGCAAAAAAGGTATCGCAGGTCTCGTCACTGGCGTCCCGACGTCACCGCAACTTTGAGCATTAGCTAGAAGCCTGTCGACGGTAGCCAACGGAGCTTCCAGCTGTTTACGGACAGCAACCAACTCTCCTTCTGCCAGCTCACAACAAGCACAGTCCTTAGCCATATCGTACTGTGTATAAAATAGATACAGGGTGTTTCAAAAATGACCGGAATATTTGAAACGGCAATAAAAACTAAACGAGCAGCGATAGAAATACACCGTTTGTTGCAATATGCTTGGGACAACAGTACATTTTCAGGCAGACAAACTTTCGAAATTACAGTAGTTACAATTTTCAACAACAGATAGCGCTGCGGTCTGGGAAACTCTATAGTACGATATTTTCCACATATCCACCATGCGTAGCAATAACCTTTGACAACGTGTCTGGCGGAATGGCTTCACATGCAGATGAGATGTACTGCTTCAGCTGTTCAATTGTTTCTGGATTCTGGCGGTACACCTGGTCTTTCAAGTGTCCCCACAGAAAGAGGTCACAGGGGTTCATGTCTGGCGAATAGGGAGGCCAATCCACGCCGCCTCCTGTATGTTTCGGATAGCCCAAAGCAATCACACGACCATCGAAATATTCATTCAGGAAATTAAAGACGTCGGCCGTGCGATGTGGCCGGGCACCATCTTGCATAAACCACGAGGTGTTCGCAGTGTCGTCTAAGGCAGTTTGTACCGCCACAAATTCACGAAGAATGTCCAGATAGCGTGATGCAGTAATCCTTTCGGATCTGAAAAATGGGCCAATGATTCCTTTGGAAGAAATGGCGGCCCAGACCAGTACCTTTTGAGGATGCAGGGACGATGGGACTGCAACATGGGGCTTTTCGGTTCCCCATATGCGTCAGTTCTGTTTATTGACGAAGCCGTCCAGGTAAAAATAAGCTTCGTCAGTAAACCAAATGCTGCCCACATGCATATCGCCGTCATCAATCCTGTGCACTATATCATTAGCGAATGTCTCTCGTGCAGCAATGGTAGCTGCGCTGAGGGGTTGCCGCATTTGAATTTTGTACGGATAGAGGTGTAAACTCTGGCGCATGAGACGATACGTGGACGTTGGCGTCATTTGGACCGCAGCTGCAACACGGTGAACGGAAACCCGAGACCGCTGTCGGATCACCTGCTGCACTAGCTGCGCGTTGCCCTCTGTGGTTGTCGTACGCGGTCGCCCTACCTTTCCAGCACGTTCATCCGTCACGTTCCCAGTCCGTTGAAATTTTTCAAACAGATCCTTTATTGTATCGCTTTTCGGTCCTTTGGTTACATTAAACCTCCGTTGAAAACTTCGTCTTGTTGCAACAACACTGTGTTCTAGGCGGTGGAATTCCAACACTAGAAAAATCCTCTGCTCTAAGGAATAAACCATGTTGTTTACAGCACACTTGCACGTTGTGAACAGCACACACTTACAGCAGAATGACGACGTACAGAATGGCGCAACCACAGACTGCGTTGTCTTCTATATCGTTCACATCGCTTGCTGCGCCATCTGTTGTTGAAAATTGTAACTACTGTAATTTCGAAAGTTTGTCCGCCTGAAAATGTACTGTTGTCCCAAGCATATTGCAACAAACGGTGTATTTCTATCGCTGCTCGTTTAGTTTTTATTGCCGTTTCAAATATACCGGTCTTTTTTGAAACACCCTGTATAAGGTCTCAAGTGGCACTACTGAGTTTGAAAATATACCAAAGGAGAAGAAAGTAACACTAAAAGTTGCTGTGCAAATTTCTCACTTACTCTGAGACCGCAAGCTATTAAAAGGAAATAAATTTCTCTACTGAACTTGATTTTTTTACAGATACCTGTTATTAGAAATCCTGTTTGAGAGAAGTTACATCACGAGATAAATATTCAAACTAGAATGCCAGAATACACTGATCTAAACAGTGTGCCGTGACGGAGTTCCTGGTAACGGGAAAATTTGCACTAGAAAGCCGCCCCACCCGAGGGTATTCATAAGACTTACGCAAAAACAAAAACTACGATTAATTTTCAAACTACTAGTCTGCACATAAAATACACACGTAGGCCTACAGTTCACTTCTTTACAGAAGCACGTAAAGAGAAACAGAGACTAAACTAATTTACAGTTTATCAGGCAAGTGCTGCTGCCGCTGTGTTGAGCGTCTTCTCGGTTCGGCGTTAAAACTGGTTTGCTTTCCCCAGGTGGAAAACTGGAGTGGGTTGCGGAAAACGAGTGGTCGAAGTGGCGTCCAGTTGAAAGACTTGCTACTGGCCATTAAGCCACACGAAATTATTATCATTATTATTAATTACTATTCTCAAAGATCAATTTCCAGTACGCTTCCAGAGTACTAAACTTGTGGGTGAGGAGATGCAGATTTTCACATGTAACTATGAAATGCCCTCTATAATCTTACCTACGTTAGAAATATTTTCCGACTTTTAACACCCAACAGTCTTTTTATCTCATTTTATGACTTGGTGTGGCGTCATAGTCGACAGGCAGGTGTCCTTAACCATTTTACACTCCAATGTAAATCTGCATATAATAAACTGCAGTGGGAGTATTAAATACTGCCGTGAAATAATGTTGGCGAGTCCGAAATGTTTTGTCAGCTCATCTTTTTTACTTTGTTCTTCTCAGATATTTCATAAATTTAATTGTATTCATTATAATCAATGTGCTTCGAAAGCTTGTGGCTGTGTCCACATCTGTTTAAATAGTAAACTACTTCACCAGTTACTTGATAGTGCAATTTCAGTAGTGGATTATTGAAATAATACTTTAAATCAGCCGTGTAGTTCAGGAAACTCTAGATATTTAATAGTGCGAACGCCTAACTTTCGGCACAGTTTACATGTCGACTGGCACTCGTCATCACTGCTTGAGAATAGAAATCTCTCACATACAACCCAGCCCTCAGTAAAGAGGGCAGTTACTCCGTCTTATAAAAAGATAGGGGAAAGGACGTTGCGAATTGCAGACATACCTTCAACAGGATGATGACTTAATTATTCCCAGCACCCGTCTGTTGCAGGATAAAGCACTCCGTCTTCAGGCCACAAGTGGCCCACCGGGACCATCCGACCGCCGTGTCATCCTCAGTTGAGGATGCGGATAGGAGGGGCATGTGTTCAGCACACCGCTCTCCCGGTCGTTACGATGGTGTTCTTTGACCGGAGCCGCTACTAATCGGTCGAGTAGCTCCTCATTTGGCATCACGAGGCTGAGTGCACCCCGAAAAATGGCAACAGCGCATGGTGGCTGGATGGTCACCCATCCAAGTGCTGGCCACACCCAACAGCGCTAAACTTCGGAGATCTCACGGGAACCGGTGTATCCACTGCGGCAAGGCCGTTGCCACTCTGTTGCAGTATGCTAGAATGTATTCCAATCTCAAGCATTACTATATTTCTGGGTGAGGGAAAATTTTGCTCAAATGAGAAGGACATGTTCAGCTTATTAATTCACACAAAATATTTTACAAATGAGTGAGGATGAAGAGTCGGACGTTCATGCACGTTATGTTTCCGCAAAGGACACAACATTGCACCTCACTATCGTTTGACAACTAAGAATCGATCTCATATAGCGTATATTCCCACATATGTAACTAGTTCACCTTCTTTTCTGGTGAAATCCTGTACCTTTTTCTGAGCTGCGCATGCTTATTAGGAGTAGCATCGGCTATACTTCAAGGGCGCGTAAAAGCACCGCTTAAAAAGAAAGGGAACAGTACACTTTAACGTCGCTTCGACGACGGAGTCAGTAGAGACAGGCATGAAGCTCTAACTGAGGAAGAACAAGGAAAGAGAACAGTAACGTCCTTTCAGAAGAATCGCCTTATGTGATTTAGGAAAATCTGGAGACGCCCCACACAGCGCTCGCCATACGGTCCGACCACCAGCAGTGATAGTCTGAGGTTTCATTTCTTTTCAAAGCAGAACCTCTTTGGTTGTCATCCGCCGTACCCTTCCAGCATTGCCGTTCGTCGTCGATATTATACGTGCAGTTTTGTTGCCGTTCATGGCAAGCCATCCTGAGTGTACTTTTTTCTAAGATACTGCCTTTGCGGATACGGCGAGAGTTTCTATTGCTTGTCTTCGTTCATGCCAAACTCTACCTTCACCAGCAAGTTCGACGAATCTCTCCCACACTGAGAAAGTTTGGAGTATTAGGGGCCGGGCCCTCCAACCAGTTCGACATTTTCTAAGGTAGCAGTTGGACAGAATCTGGCACGATTTCTCTCAGGTGGATGTCCGATAACTCTATCAATCAATTCCAAGCCGAATAACTGCTTGCGTAATTGCCAGACATGAACCGACGTATTATTGACTTGCTCAGTTTGTGAAACTCTTTCTGTCGAACAAATCATCGACATTTTCTGAATTTTTAATCAATAGTCTATCTGTACATGTACATCACATCTACCGATTTCCGTTCCATTCGGATAATTCCTTTGTGGTGAGGCCTATTTTTTCCCTTTCAGTGTACTTTCATCTCCTATTCGCGCTGCCACACCTATCTGACCCAAACGGTGACGCAAGGTAAAGGGGATAGTGCACCCCTGTGCTTCAGCCTATTTTTTTTTTTGTTTGTTCAAACCAGTCTATCTGCCGGCCGATGTGACCAAGCGGTTCTAGGCGCTTCAGTCTGGAACTGCGCGACAGCTACGGTCACAGGTTCGAATCCTGCTTCGGGCATGGATGTGTGTGATATCCTTAGTGTTGTGTCGGCAGATTAGCCAACACAACGCACTAATTTAGAGAGGAGGCCGAAATGCACGCGTCAACTCACGCTGGCTTGCTTTAGGTCTGAAACAGGATACGTAATGAATGCTATAAAGAAAAGTACGTAGCTGCTGGAATACTTAACTTTAATCCATCATTTGTATACAGCATTCTTGATGATACAAGTGAGGCTCTCTCTAGAAATGGTTAATGGCGCCTTGCTAGGCGTAGCCATGGACTTAGCTGAAGGCTAGTCTAACTATCTCTCGGCAAATGAGAGAAAGGGTTCGTCAGTGTAGCCGCTAGCAAAGTCGTCGTACAACTGGGGCTGAGTGCTCGTACGTCTCTCTAAACCTGCCGTGTGGTGGCGCTCGGTCTGCAATTACTGACAGTGGCGACACGCGGGTCCGACATGTACTAATGGACCGCGGCCGATTTAAAACTACCACCTAGCAAGTGTGGTGTCTGGCGGTGACACCACACTTAGGTTAGTTGGGATTAAATAGTTCTAAGTTCTAGGGGACTGATGACCTCAGATGTTAAGTCCCATAGTGCTCAGAGCCATTTGAACCATTTGAAGGAGTCTATCTTCTCCGCTCTTGCTTTTATGCAACTCACACTTCCTTGAAAAACTTTCTTTATTTATGTCATTGTCAGCCTTCGAATTTACGTTTTCTGAGGGCTTTCCAGATCTTACTTCTTTTTCCACTATATTACGCCTTTCCAGTGACCACGAACACCATTACTATATCCTTACCACATTCATAGTGTTTCTCTTGGAGCTGCCTTACACTGAAAATTAGATCCACTTTCTACTTTCCTGGTCTAAGCCCACTCCGTTCCTCTCTCAGTCGTCCACCTTCAGTCTTTCTTTCTGTCTTTTCCAGAATCATCTGAAGTACCTTGGCAGCATGATACATCAGAGTAAGACTCCTGTAATTAAGACATAGTTTCCTGCAACTTTTCTGAAGACTTGGCATTATGGTTCCCTTTTTTCAGTCTTCAGGTGTTCTTTATTTCCACATTATACTGTTGGCGCCTGTGTACAAAAGCAAAAGTATTGTGATGCAGATACCGTCGTTGCTGGTACAGGTCTACATAGCATCGAAAACTCTTCGATTGCATTTGTTGAAACGATGTAGAAGGTGCTTCTTGACCAACTGTTCATCAATTTACCCAATGATACTGTTCTGCATCACCGTTAGCGTACAACTAACAAACGCAATACAGAACCGAGCAGTACTCAAAGCAAACTCGAGGAGAAGAGTAAGCTGGGCGTCATTACTGTTTTCAACAGCAAATTGTTACGCGATTGCTTTTCTGGAAACAGTCACGCGAATCCATAATGAAAGACCCATTTGATCGGAATATTTAATTGGCACCGAGGAATATGACAAAGAGGAGTACTGGTGATTGTTAGTATCTAACTAATGCAACCTTACTCTTCTTGTACTCTCGATTGGGATTTGCACGCCTTGTAGCACATCGAACATTACAAGTATTCTGAGCAGCCGGGGATAGTGGAGTTGGCCGCTACCCCTAGAGATAATTTTCAGAAGGCCTGCCGAGGGAGAGCCGAGCGTCAACAGCCGACTAGCCAGTGGCTATGCGTTTTTAGTGCCATACCGGGACGTCCGACTTTGGCTAAAACATTTCACAACCTGGGAGGGCAGTGAGACGACTTGCTTTTTAGTAGAATGCACTATTGTCTCAAAATGTAGTAAGTTGAGAGTTCCTCCAGAGAGCACCAGACGCCAGAAATAAACCTCTTCAGGACATACTGGGACCCCAAAGTTTAGGCCCTGCGAAAAACAAATCCTGATGCAATGTAAGAACTGCCATCATTGTATAACATAAAAGAACTAGAGGACAAGGGGAAAAACGGGATGATAACAATGAAATTCACCTCATTGTTCACACGTAGAAACAGAGAGAGAGAGAGATGCGACCCTTTTCTGTGGAACATAGTAGGATAAACGTTATTGGTGAACCAATTAGAGGAAGGGGACCAGTGTTTTCTAAGGACCATTTTTATCGGTTGGCGCTCATAAGATCCAGAACCCAGTCAATCTGTATTTAGGAAGAGGTGCAAAATATGGCAACGTAAGGTTTCCTCTTAATAAACTTCTGATCAGAAATCACTTTTTTTTTTTCGATCTTTGGAAGCCTCCGCCACCAGAAATTCATACTGACAGCTGCTGTCTCCGGCGTGAGCCGATGTATTGGGGACTTGGGAAAAACTTTAGGCTGATCTGCACTTAGCCACTGGCGAAGGTCAGTCCCACCGAAGATTGATTCTGCAGCCGCTTCAGCCTCAATCTTCACTACTATGGTGTAATCGAGCCGCAACCACAAGACGACGTGTAGCGATATTAAAGTCATTTCACACTAATTTGGTTACTTCAAGCCTCACTCTGAAGACTTGTATGTTATCGCCACCGAACAATCTGCTTTCAGCTCCAGCCACAAGGTGTGACGTATTCGCTTCTTTAGTACTATCTGCTTTCAATTAACATCACAATAATCACTCAGCACTTTGTGATTACATTTAATTATCTTGGGCGATTATTGGCATCTTTCTTTGTTGACTCCTATGTCAGATGTACCAGGTCCTTGTTATATTAACGTTGCCACTGCATGTCATTAGTTTTGTCAAATTTTCTCAGAATAAATCAACACGGTTGTGATTCATATTTAGTTTAGCAGTCATACGTTTCCCCAGTCACTATTCTGGAGAAAACCCTCGGGTTGTTGCGACATCTGCTACGCTTGGCGTGCAGTTTGAAACTATGCCGTCTTCCCCAGTATCATGAATGAATGGGACAAGTGCCTCTCCAAATGAAACAAAATGTATGGTGTCAAAATCTGCATTACTGTGCAACGAACTACAGTTATCCTGTAAAGAGCTACCGGAGGCCTCTGACTCTTATGCTAAAATAGAAAATATCCCTGAATCAGCTCCGAAATTTTGTGGGTGGAATTCGGGTTCATTTTGTATTGGAGCGTTCGGTTCCTGGAATCTACTGCGCCCCTTGAAGAGAATTGTCTTTTTCTTTTATCTTGTTGGATGCGCAAAACATCGACGTTTCTATCGTAACGCCTGGCTGATTGAGATTAGACAAGCGGTATTCGAGGATGACATTAGTGCTGCCTCCGTCGTAAGCAGCAGGACAAAAAGTTAGCCACTCATCTTAATATCGTGCACGAAAACCACTAGCCTTGGTAATGAACCGAATTCAGCGAGGATGAGTGTGCAACAGCTTTTTCTGGCGTGTTATATCCGCTGGAACCCACTCACTCCTGATCGGGTCCCGTAGCGTTAACAGTTTTGGATTTGGATTGGATTGCTTGGGGGAAGAGACCAAACAGCGAGGTCATCGGTCTCATCGGAGTAGAGAAGGACGGGGAAGGAAGTCGGCCGTGCCCTTTCAAAGGAACCATCCCGGCATTTGCCTGAAGCGATTTGGGGAAATCACGGAAAACCTAAATCAGGATGGCCGGACGCGGGATTGAACCGTCGTCCTCCCGAATGCGAGTTCAGTGTGCTAACCACTGCCCCACCTCGCTCGGTAACAGTTTTGGGAGATGTTGATTGCCACGTTCCAATCGCTGTTCCAAACACTCCTAGACATTTTCTTTGCTGTTAAGACCTGGTGATTTAGCGAGTCAGTCGAGGATCGATACGGCTACTTTGTGCTCGTTGAACCAGGAACGTATCCATCCAGCCCTGTGTACATGGCTGTGATCTTGGAAGACAGGACTGTCCACAATATGCTCCACATGAAGATGTAGAAGGAGGACCAATTTTCGTGATTGAGATTGTTGAAATAAACATACTGGTCCATGTTCGCGATAATATGCAAGAGTGGATGCAAGTCACGCTTGGAAAAATCCCTCTGGGATCATCACAGAACGCTCCTCCGTCTTGAACTACACCATACGCACACTGCGAGCTAAACGCATCAGTATGCTGCCGGTGGACTGCACGTCTAACATCATTTCACAGAAGACAAAATGGTTAGTCGTCGGATTACACTACACGGTCCCATTCGGCTACTGACTAATTTCTGTACTGTTTGGTGCACTGAAGACACGCAGTTTTACTTGGCGCTGTGAGTAATAGTCCTCTACGAGATTCTCGAATCTAAATGCCCTTTGCATGCAGTTGCCTGTACAACGTTCGTTAGGAAACTCGTTTCGTTGGGCTTGCATTCAGTGCCAGCAATAATTTCTGTCCGTCATACACTGTAAGCTTTCACTGCCAGAATTCGCGTCCATGATGTTTTCGCTTTATAGCCATTACACTATAGTCCAAGGCATATTTGTGAGCTTTTTTATCTATGAAACTCCTGTCTGAGGCTTTATGAACTCTGATGAAGGCTACAGCATTAGGAGACGGAACATCAGGTACAAAAACATGATTTTTAGACCATGAGACAATGCTCATAAAATAAAAATCACCGAGGATGTTGTTTTTGTCTGCTTAAAAACTGATATTCATTGGCTAGGAGTGACAATTCTGTCCCGTCCCTGTCTGTTACAATCTTTTTAAGACCGCTGTTCTTAGGTGTCTTACTAGGTTGGTGTATATCTTCGTAGACTTTCTGTTTTCTGTAATGATATTCCTGTTATAGTGGGTTTATTTATCGATTGTCGTTTTTTATTTGTAGTTCATTGTTGCTATCTGTGTTTACAAAATGTCATTCTGTCATTTGGAGATAGTGACTGGAGCTGTGGGCGCTAGAAAATAAAGGGTCAAGTGGAGAAATCGAAACATTTCCGATATGTTCTTCTGTTTGAATTAATTACAGGAGTAGCAGCAGCGTAGGCAGCCAGAAACATAGTCTCATTGGACAAAGCACTGGAGAAAAACGGCTTTCTCGTTTTAAGGGGGGATGTTTTTGACATTAGTGACTCTCCAAGTTTAGGAAGACCTTCGGGATTTGATGAAGATCATTTAAACATATTAATCCACAATGATCCGCCTCATTGTTCTCGAGAACTGGTAAATGTGATAAACTGTGGTCATTCCACCATCGTTAGACATTTGCATGCAATGGGGAAGATTCAAAAATCGGGTGGATGGGTACCGCAAGCTTTAAACCAAAATCACAAAAATCAGCTGCTGGCCATATTTGCATCTCTGCTTCCTCGTCACTCGTGAACAACACGGACCATAACTAACCCGTATCGTTACATGTGCTGTGAAATGGTGCCTTTATGCTAACATTAGGAAAGAAAGGAATGGCTGAGCCCAAACAGAGCAGCAACTCCTCGTACACGCCGGCCGGGGTGGCCGTGCAGTTCTAGGCGCTTCAGTCTGGAACCGCGTGACCGCTGCGGTCGCAGCTTCGAATCCTGCCTCGGGCATGGATGTGTGTGATGTCCTTAGGTTAGTTGGGTTTAAGTAGTTCTAAGTTCTAGGGGACTGATGACCTTAGAAGTTAAGTCCCATAGTGCTCAGAGCCATTTGAACCATTTTTTTGAACTCCTCGTACAAAGACCTACGCTCATCCATAAAAGATAATGTTATGTATCTCGCGGAAAACTGACGATGTGATGTGCTATGAATTGCGTCCCCGAGATATAACCATCACTGTTGACATTTATTGTCAACAACTAATACGTCTTAAAGACGGTATCCGAGAACAACGATGAAGAAGACTGCGTGAAGTGATGCTACTTCACGACAGGGCCTGCCCACGGGAAATACTATACAGGAGTTGGGTTCAGAAGTGTTCTCGCACTCATCTTTTTCACATGATCTCGAGCTCTCAGGTTTCCGCTGGTTTCGTTCGCTGTCGAGCGAATTTCAAGGAACTTCCTTTCCGTATGAAAATGTGTTCCGAACATGTTCTTTCGTCCCAGTACCACGTGATTTCCACAGCTTCGGAATGTAAAAGTTACCCCAGCGTTGGCAGATAGTTGTAAATAGTAAAAGAGAATATCTTATTAACGACTAAAGTCTCTGTTATGTGTTTATTAAACTTACGGGCAAGCTCTACGAACTTATGCAAGAGCGTAATATGAATAATCTAGGACGCTATTTCTGCCTGGTTAAAAACCGACTGTCATTGACTAGGCTTGAGAACTGTTTCCTGTCCATGTACATTAGGATCTTCTTACCACCACTATTCACACGTGTCTTACACGGTTGAGCGTGGTATACCATTCGTTGTAGACACGTCAGACTATCCCCGTTGGTACACTAACAAATCGGGAAACTTCATTCAAGGCGTGGGTCATGGGCACGTCTAAATTCCATTGTTCGTCATTGCCCTTCTGTCACGTCTACACGACGATCCATCTTACAGCGCCGACTCCATAAAACCGACTGTTTATATACACGCTATTTCACTGCTATGACCTAACGGCGGTTGGGTAATCACCTGGTAGCAGTTCTACAATTTCTACAGTGCTCCGAAACTGCCAGCGTCCTCTTTTAACGCTGTACTATTATTTTATACGGTGAGCCTATACTGGCTGTAGGCACCACAGGTTAAGAGGAGAGAGATTTGGGCATGTACCGAGACTCATACGTCGGCCGTGAATATGTGAACACTTCGTCAATCAAACACCATAGAAAAAATCGTAACCACAGGTCGTCCGTTACTCGTGTTGATACAGGCTATCCAAATTCGATTTGTATCAACTTGCTGAGTTTTTCTAACGACAGGTAACGGCCGCATGAGATAAGGATCAGCGAAGAGCATAGCAGGAAGAATTTCTGCACCACTCCAGACCGCTACAAGTGTAACGGAGCTATCGCTAAGTGCACGTCGAGCAACCAGTCTGACTTGTATGATTATCCACGACCTTCCGCAATTTTTCCCTCCCGGCTTTTTTATTGCAGAGCCAGATTAATCATGGGCAGATGGCTGAAAACCAGTAGGAGCTGTTTGGCTAACCGCAGACTCGTGGAACACGCAGCGCATCTGATTCCGTCGAGAGTTTTTTTGTTCCTCAAGTGAACTGTAGCACTCCCTTCACCCAGTCGAAACAACCCAACAGAAAAATAACCGCAAGTATTTTGAACAAGCTGGTTTGGAACCACAGGGATGGATATTGATGGATTGTTTCTCTTTCAGTCCGGTTTGAGTGATGAAGACACGTACAAAGGATATCACCGTTACTTGCCGAACTTCACACATACGATAGTTTACACAAAGGCAGACTGACATTCTAGCGTCATAGAAGTCTTCATTACCTGAAGATGATCAAGAAACATTTTGGTAGTATGTAAAGAAATGGTTGGGCCACATTTTGACAGGCAAATCACAATCGAATAAGCTAAACTGAGAATTTGCTAAAGATAGGACGAATTTCATTAATACTGATTTAGTTAAGGGGTGTTGATGATTGTTCAGCTAACTCTGGCAATGGAAAAATAAACTGCCAATCTCTCTCAAAGTAGCTGCGATGAATTCTGTGAAACTTTCTGAAATGCCTTGGGATGTTTCTTATCTTTGATGGCCGTAATTGGGACGGGATTATTCTAAGAATATAAATGATAATAGCCCGCATCTCGTGGTCGTGCGGTAGCGTTCTCGCTTCCCACGCCCGGGTTCGATTCCCGGCGGGGTCAGCGATTTTCTCTGCCTCGTGATGGCTGGGTGTTGTGTGCTGTAGTTAGGTTTAAGTAGTTCTAAGTTCTAGGGGACTTATGACCACAGCAGTTGAGTCCCATAGTGCTCAGAGCCATTTTTTTTAACTGATAATATATTCATATGTGTTCTTTCAAAAAATAAAAAGATTTTTCGTTCACTTTTGTACTTTATCCTTAATCGATGTCCAAACTGTAATGTTGCACCTTGGGCAGAGTAATTATCTCAAGTAAAACAGAAGATCTAGTATTTCCTCAAGAGATCGTAAAGAAATGTGAAAAGAATATCTTTCTTTGGCAACGTTCGTCTGAAATATTTCGGTGTTAGATTTTCTGTTACTCTGCTTTGTAATTGCAAGGAATATAGTGGTTTTATTTTTTGTACTGTTCTTTTCGAAACTATGTACATTTGGATCTTACGTTATATGTAAAACAATATACGAGCAACTGGTTTCTAGGGAAAATAGAGGCGAATATTGTGTTTTACGCTAATCTTCCTCTAATTTCTGCCAAATGAAACAAATAAGAAGAAAAACAAAAAATAAACATTATAGGCGAAGCAGAAAGGAATGTAGTTTTCGATACTATATTTCGTCACATTTCTGTAAAAAAAAAAAAAAATTACAGGGAAGAATCACTTGATTTTCAATCTACATTTAATTGCGTTCTGTGATTATATAAGTAAGTGACGAAGACTTCAACACGAAGGTTGATTTCATTATCACGGTACTTCACAAGGAATGATGCTCTTGGTTTAGTATGCCCTCGCCGTCCTCACTAACCCAGCCAGTTACTTAGGATTTAACGTGGAATGGGAGCCACAGTGAGACTTTTCAATTTATCACATTAACAAATATTGATTAACGTTAAAGTAGTGATGACTGAAAAAATGTCAGACATGCTGGACCAGTACGTTTGCAGTCTGGCATTTACCAGTTGAGCCACCAAATGATATTTGTTCTAGGATTTCAAAGTGAAAATGAGTTTTCTCATCTCATAGTGTATGGTTACAAAAATTTTGCCAAATGCGCTACGCATTCTAAAGCTTACAGAACGACAGACCGGTTTTCGTCAACCAATAAGTTAGAACGTTTGAGAGGATAAGACGGGTCGTCCTTCATTCATCACTAACAAAAACGCGTCCGTTTTATACGTACAGGGGAAACTGATCTATGCACTTGAAAAACTTCATAAAATTGTGCGCAGTATTGGATTCCACATGTCACACATAATTACACAATATATTGCAGATATTCCTCGATATCGCTATGGTCAAGCTTCTGTAGTTCATTTCGAAAAATTAGTCCAGATACACAAACTAAAATATCTGGCAGTAATCACTGTAGAGCTAATAAAAGAGAAATCATTTAAATTACATAAGGGCTGTTGATTCGTTGCGAGCAGACATAATAAACAATAAAAGCCTCGTCATATAACACTAAAATACTATGACATAATAATTAAGCTCGATGCATGATATGTGTCGCACGTTTTGATTACTTCAAGCAGACTGTTGATTAAGGATATGGTAAAGTAAGAAAAATACTTCCAAGCAAAGCGATGAGGAATGGACAGTTCTAGGGTTCTAGACTGAAAAAAAAAGTCGTTTCGCTCTTGGTTTCTTGAAACTGACCCTTAGATTACAGGTATAGGCATCAAGGCGACATGGAACAGAACACACCGACATTTAAAACTCAAAGTGACAGTTTTTAATTTTTGGAAAAGGAAACACTGGATCCAATAAAACAAACAGAAAATATGGAAAAAATCTTCAGAACAAGATGGAGCGATTTTGGTTGAATTACGAGGTGCATTCAAGTTCTAAGGCCTCCGATTTTTTTTCTAATTATCTACTCACCCGAAATCGATGAAACTGGCGTTACGTCTCGACGTAATCGCCCTGCAGACGTACACATTTTTCACAACGCTGACGCCATGATTCCATGGCAGCGGCGAAGGCTTCTTTAGGAGTCTGTTTTGACCACTGGAAAATCGCTGAGGCAATAGCAGCACGGCTGGTGAATGTGCGGGCACGGAGAGTGTCTTTCATTGTTGGAAAAAGCCAAAAGTCACTTGGAGCCAGGTCAGGTGAGTAGGGAGCATGAGGAATCACTTCAAAGTTGTTATCACGAAGAAACTGTTGCGTAACGTTAGCTCGATGTGCGGGTGCGTTGTCTTGGTGAAACAGCACACGCGCAGCCCTTCCTGGACGTTTCTGTTGCAGTGCAGGAAGGAATTTGTTCTTCAAAACATTTTCGTAGGATGCACCTGTTACCGTAGTGCCCTTTGGAACGCAATGGGTAAGGATTACGCCCTCGCTGTCCCAGAACATGGACACCATCATTTTTTCAGCACTGACAGTTAACCGAAATTTTTTTGGTGGCAGTGAATCTGTGTGCTTCCATTGAGCTGACTGGCGCTTTGTTTCTGGATTGAAAAATGGCATCCACGTCTCATCCATTGTCACAACTGATGAAAAGAAAGTCCCATTCATGCTGTTGTTGCGCGTCAACATTGCTTGGCAATATGCCACACGGGCAGCCATGTGGTCATCCGTCAGCATTTGTGGCACCCACCTGGATGACACTTTTCGCATTTTCAGGTCGTCATGCAGGATTGTGTGCACAGAACC
The DNA here is from genome assembly GCF_023864275.1 of Schistocerca cancellata. NCBI lineage: Eukaryota > Metazoa > Arthropoda > Insecta > Orthoptera > Acrididae > Schistocerca > Schistocerca cancellata. The sequence goes on from NC_064631.1 coordinate 49,218,602, forward strand.
CACAGAAACGCCAACTCTGGAGGCGATCTGTTTAACAGTCATTCGGTGATCCCCAAAAACAATTCTCTCCACTTTCTCGATAATTTCGTCAGACCGGCTTGTGCGAGCCCAAGGTTGTTTCGGTTTGTTGTCACACAATGTTCTGCCTTCATTAAACTGTCGCACCCACGAACGCACTTTTGACACATCCATAACTCCATCACCACATGTCTCCTTCAACTGTCGATGAATTTCAATTCGTTTCACACCACGCAAATTCAGAAAACGAATGATTGCACGCTGTTCAAGTAAGGAAAACGTCACCATTTTAAGTATTTAAAACAGTTCTCATTCTCGCCACTGGCGGTAAAATTCCATCTGCCGTACAGTGCTGCCATCTCTGGGACGTATTGACAATGAACGCGGCCTCATTTTAAACCAATGCGCATGTTTCTATCTCTTTCCAGTCCGGAGAAAGAAAATCGGAGGCCTTAGAACTTGAATGCACCTAGTAATTAATTCACAGTCGTAGGCTGAGCTTAATTACGAACAAAAAATGCTCCCAAACTTGCTTTCTACCATCTGACTGCGCACATCTACAAAGAACTAACTACGTAAGTCTTGAATAAAAAACTCTCCGGTTACCAGCCACTTAAAAATACACGAGCTTTCGTCCAAGTACTCCTTGGCCATTGTCAAGTTGTATGACTGCCAGCGGGCTCCTGGTACGCCCCTTATACACATTAGCTTCTGTCTGAGACGTCACTCATGCCTATGGCGTCGCCTACTTGGACATACGCTGACTCGGCGTTCGATGCGCACACTTCAGCCACGCGACCGATGGATCCCAGGCCGTGCTGAGTTGTAGGCAACCGTCTCTATTTAGGGTGATATCGGTGATTTTTATTTCAGTGGCTTTTTTAATTAGACAATCCCAGAAAACGTTAGTGAGAACCGCGACGGATATTTCGTCAAATTTTATCCGGTATCCACTTTGTAAAGCATGCTCAGCTAAAGCAAATTTCTCGGGGTCGAGTAAGGGATAAAACCACTCACGCTCCTTCCTGCGCTATTCCACAGGGCGTACTGTTTGTCCGACCTAAGACTGGCCACACTCTCGAGGTATCTTGTAAACCCCTGGTGGTCTGAGAGCTGCGCGTCTTTAACTGACTTCAGTAATTGGTGGATTTTTGTCGGTGACCTGAAGATCGATTTAATCTTGTGTCGTTTCAGGAAGCGGCTTACCTTACCTGATACGGTTCAACAGAACGGCAAAGAAAGGAAGTCTCTTTTCCTGTTCCTCGTCGGTGGTCTTATTGTGGGCCTTTCCTTAAATCACTTCATTTACTTGATGGACGTTACAGCCGTTTTTCCTGAAAAACCTTCAGTAGGTGGCTCAGCTCATGGGGCGAGATATCAGCGTCTGTTATTATTCTTGGACCACGCGCCAATGTTTGTAAAACAGTGCCCTTCTGTGCTGTATGAAGATGACTGATGGCATGGATGTACAGATCGGTGTGGTGTGTTTTCTATACACCAACGCAAGCATTTCTTTTGCGGAGGACGAAGACGTCGAGGAAGGGCAGTGCATCGTATTTTTCTATCTCCACTATAAACTGGATGTTGCTGATAATGCAGTTCAGCTGTTCCAAAAAGTCTTCAAATTTCTCACGTCCGTGGGTCTAACTGACGAACGTGTCGTCAAAGTATCGGAAGATACACGTAGACGTACACTATGTGATAAAAAGTACCCGGACACCTGGCTGGAAATGACTTACAAGTACGTGGAGTCCTCCATCGGTAATGTTGGAATTCGATAGGGTGTTGGCCCACCCTTAGCCTTTATGACAGCTTCCACTTTCGCAGGCATACGTTCAATCAGGTGTTGGAAGGTTTCTTGGGGAATGGCAGCCCATTCTTCACAGAATGCTGCACTAAGAAGAGGTATCGATGTCGGTCGGTGAGGCCTGGCGCGAAATCGGCGTTCCACAACATCCCAAAGGTGTGCTATAGGATTCAGGTCAGGACTCTGTGCAGGTCAGTCCTTTACAGGGATGTTCTTGTAGTGTAACCACTCCGTCACAGGTGGTGCATTATGAACAGGTGCTCGATCGTGTTGAAAGATGCAATCACCATTCCTGAATTGCTCTTCAACAGTGGCAAGCTAGAAGGTGCTTAAAACATCAATGTAGGCCTGTGCTGTGATATTGCCATGCATAACAACAAGGATTGCAAGCCCCCTCCATGAAAAACACGACCACACCATAGCACCAGCGCCACCGAATTTCACTGTTGGCACTACACGCGCTCGCAGATGACATTCACCGGACATTCGCCATACCCACACCCTGCCATCGGATCGCCACATTGTGTACCGTGATTCGTCACTCCACACAATGTTTTTCCAGTGTTCAATCGTCTAATGTTTACGCTCCTCACACCAAGGAAGGCGTCGTTTGGCGTTTACTAGCGTGATGTGTGGCTTATGAGCTGCCGCTCGACCATGAAATGCTAGTTTTCTCGTCTCCCGCCTGTCACAGTACTTGTAGTGGATCCTGATGCAGTTTGAAATCCCTGTGTGATGGTCTGGATGGGTGTCTGCCTATTACACATTACGACCCTCTTCAACTGTCGGCGGTTCTTCTCAGTCAACCAGTCAACAGACGTGTCCGGCCTGTACGCCCTTGTGCTGTACGTGTCCCTTCACGTTTCCACTTCACTATCACATCGGAAACAGTGGACCTAGGAATGTTGAGGAGTGTGGAAATCTCGCGTACAGACGTATGACACAAGTGACACCTAATCACCTGACCACGTTCTAAGTCCGTGAGTTCCGCGGAGCGCCCCATTCTGCTTTCTGACGATGTCTAGTGACTACTGAGGTCGCTGATATGGCAGCAGGTGGCAGCACAATCCACCTAATATGAAAAACGTATGTTTCTGGGGGTGTCCGGATACTTTTGATCACATAGTGTAAGTGTGTATCTACAAAGCCTGAAGTGGCTGGAAACCCCAGGATATTTTGTTCAGTGTTACCGCCGCTAAACTCTGCATTCTTACACTACGTAAGTCTTAGTTGCCTATACTTACTGGAATACTCGGAAACGTACTAAAGGAACGAATTCTTGATGGATGAAGTTGTTTCATATTTGGGTCAAACAGTCCCCTTTGAGCACGTTTGATTGTTCCGAGGTTTCCTCAAGAGCCGGAATTTCGGTCAGAACAGTTATCGGGCGGCCTGCATCAAGGTCATAACGGCGCATTGCGTCTGGTGATTAGTGTTCCAGAGGGAGCAGGTGTCGCTACTGCTGTGATGGACTGTGGGTCCGAAATGAGGGCCGTGGCTCGAGGTCACAGCGCAGTCGGTCGAGTATCGTGTAAAACCAAACCACGCAACGAGTTTAAAAATAAATGCGCCCTTGTGGGTTGTCACCTGCATTCGCACCGAAGGCTGTTCTAATTTTATACAAGGAAAACGCGAATTCATTTTTCTTTGTAACATCATCGACAAAATATCCAAAATGTACTGTACTGATTGGTGTACTTCCTTTTCCCTGTTTCCGAGATGTCTTCAGGTTTTCTTCGTGTTCTTGTTAGGCTATAACTAGACGTAGCAGGTGTTTTTTTCCCAACTTCATGATTGTCAAATGGAATTTTGATTTTTTCCTGTTCCGCTTAATGTTCTGTGTAATACTTATTTCCTATCGTTTTCCTTTCCAAGTTACCATTTATTCTTGCCTTTGATTAAGAAGGAAGTTTTGCGAATTATTTTAAGCAGCCTATAAGTTTTCATTTTGGCAATGTCTCTCCTTCTAAACACATCATAGGTTTTTTTCACAATCTTTGATCGTCCTGCGCGAACTGGACACAAATAGGAAACTTCCTGACAGATTAAAACTATGTTCGGGTCGAGACTCGAACTCGGGATCTTTGCCTTTTGCGGGCAAGTACTCTGCCAACTGAGCTACTCAAGCACGACTGACGACTCGTTCTCACAGCTTCAATTCTGCCAGTACCTCGTCTCATTCTGGACACAAATAATTTGTTTGAATTTTTATTCTTTCTTTTCTACTTATATCTTTCGATTTACTTAACGTTTACTTGTGTTTTATTAGATTTATGACTTAGTCCTAAGCATTGTTTTATTACTATAAGTGAGCCGTATTCACGTTCTTAAAATAACACATCGAATTACTGAGCTATTGTCGAATTGTTATAGTGTAGTTATCGAGATACCGTGGAAGTTCTTGCCTGCAACGATATATACGAGATCGTTTCATATACACTCCTTGAAATGGAAAAAAGAACACATTGACACCGGTGTGTTAGACCCACCATACTTGCTCCGGACACTGCGAGAGGGCTGTACAAGCAATGATCACACGCACGGCACAGCGGACACACCAGGAACCGCGGTGTTGGCCGTAGAATGGCGCTAGCTGCGCAGCATTTGTGCACCGCCGCCGTCAGTGTCAGCCAGTTTGCCGTGGCATACGGAGCTCCATCGCAGTCTTTAACACTGGTAGCATGGCGCGACAGCGTGGACGTGAACCGTATGTGCAGTTGACGGACTTTGAGCGAGGGCGTATAGTGGGCATGCGGGAGGCCGGGTGGACGTACCGCCGAATTTTCTCAACACGTGGGGCGTGAGGTCTCCACAGTACATCGATGTTGTCGCCAGTGGTCGGCGGAAGGTGCACGTGCCCGTCGACCTGGGACCGGACCGCAGCGACGCACGGATGCACGCCAAGACCGTAGGATCCTACGCAGTGCCGTAGGGGACCGCACCGCCACTTCCCAGCAAATTAGGGACACTGTTGCTCCTGGGGTATCGGCGAGGACCATTCGCAACCGTCTCCATGAAGCTGGGCTACGGTCCCGCACACCGTTAGGCCGTCTTCCGCTCACGCCCCAACATCGTGCAGCCCGCCTCCAGTGGTGTCGCCACAGGCGTGAATGGAGGGACGAATGGAGACGTGTCGTCTTCAGCGATGAGAGTCGCTTCTGCCTTGGTGCCAATGATGGTCGTATGCGTGTTTGGCGCCGTGCAGGTGAGCGCCACAATCAGGACTGCATACGACCGAGGCACACAGGGCCAACACCCGGCATCATGGTGTGGGGAGCGATCTCCTACACTGGCCGTACACCACTGGTGATCGTCGAGGGGACACTGAATAGTGCACGGTACATCCAAACCGTCATCGAACCCATCGTTCTGCCATTCCTAGACCGGCAAGGGAACTTGCTGTTCCAACAGGACAATGCACGTCCGCATGTATCCCGTGCCACCCAACGTGCTCTAGAAGGTGTAAGTCAACTACCCTGGCCAGCAAGATCTCCGGATCTGTCCCCCATTGAGCATGTTTGGAACTGGATGAAGCGTCGTCTCACGCAGTCTGCACGTCCAGCACGAACGCTGGTCCAACTGAGGCGCCAGGTGGAAATGGCATGGCAAGCCGTTCCACAGGACTACATCCAGCATCTCTACGATCGTCTCCATGGGAGAATAGCAGCCTGCATTGCTGCGAAAGGTGGATATACACTGTACTAGTGCCGACATTGTGCACGTTCTGTTGCCTGTGTCTATGTGCCTGTGGTTCTGTCAGTGTGATCATGTGATGTATCTGACCCCAGGAATGTGTCAATAAAGTTTCCCCTTCCTGGGACAATGAATTCACGGTGTTCTTATTTCAATTTCCAGGACTGTACATAAAAACGGTGTAAGTGGGCTGCTTCTGTGTTGGCAGCGTTGTGTAGCGCTTTGCATTTGATCTCTGACTGCGCTTTCTTTGTAAGAGACTCTGTGGCAGGTTGGACTCGTTTTTGGAAGTTAATCGCCAGTAATTTTGGGCAGTTGTAAATTAGTCGCCAGCAGTGATGGAAGTACTGTTGGGCAGTTGGAGGTGAACGGCCAGCACTGATGGATGTGAGATGTGAGAAGTTAGCATTGATGGAGGGCGGAGGCCTGAACTGTTAGCGTAGGCTAACTATCCGTACACGTTTGACCTGGAGATTGAATACTATTCACGATTATAGCCTTTGTACTAGATTTTAATGACGATTTATGTTTGTGTCTGAATTGGATGACACATTATTAAGGTAAAAAAATACATTATTTGGTTTGCAACAAAATCTTTCCTTTGCTAACCACATGCCTATTAATAGTTAGTGGCTTTAGTAGTTAGAATCTTTTATTTAGCTGGTAGTATTGACGCTCACCTTATTGCAGTAGTTCGCGTAATGAAGATTTTTGTGAGATAATTGCTTAATGAAATGTATAGGTTATTGTTAAGATTTCTTTTTAGTCAGGACGATTCTTTTGAATTAATTATTTGTAGTCAGGTCATCCTTTTTTTGAGCAGTCAGATTGCGCTGCGCTAGAACATTGTGGGTCAGTGTTGGCATGATAAGAATAAGTAAAGAGAAAGTAGGTTCACTTGCATTCAGTTTCACTCAGCAGTTTAAGTAAAATTTTTAAGAAAGAAGTTTCAGTTGTATCGCTTATGATATGACACCTAATTTTGAAGTATATCCATTTGCTAATTATACCAGGTTTGTATTGAAAGATGTTGAGTACGGCATAGGCAATGGATCGAACAGTGCAGTTCAAAACATAAGTTCATGGCTTGCAGAAAATCAATTGATGTTAAGTCACGGTAAGACTCGGCTTTTACAGTTTCTAACATACATTTCAAGCTCGGCGACCCCCTTTTGTTGCTATTTCGAGTGCGTTGTGTATCAGCTCAGAGTTTCACCCTCTCCTTTCCCCCGTCATCATGCAACATACGAGTAAACATGACATCACACTACATTCGAGAGCACCCGCAGATACACATACACACACACATACACACACACACAATTCACAGTTGGCGAAACCTAACAGATGCGCTTAACCACGACTGTCACGTATCACGTGGGAAGGACCACGTTGCTCGGAGGAAGAAAACTCTTCCCAATTAGTAGGTTGAACCTACCCCATGTGTTTTCCCAGATAAGTGTCATACAACTCGTATTCTTTTATTTGGTGCAAGAATACCAGCAGGACTTTGAACTTCATAAATGAGCTTCGATACGACAATTAAATCCATAACTTTTAAACACCTTATAAGGAAACACAAAATATGATCAGCTGGGAGAGGTTCAGGTTGATTGTGTGGTTGATCTCAAGACATTCAGGCGAAAATATTCAAAGTGTTAATGTAACAAGGGATGGAAATTTGTATTCAGATCACTTTCTCAATACAATTAAGGTCGAATTCCTCACAAGATCCTAGCAAATAAGGAACGCTACAACGTTTAAGTTCGATACAGAGATCCATAGAAGCAGTAAAGACCTTAAATGAACTTCAGTCAGCAAGGATCGGACCAATTAAAAGCTGCACTGATTGTTATCGTTTTTCATGATGTTCAGCGTGCATTAACTAGCGTTTATAGATTATGACTAATTTTTATTTTATTTTTTATTATTGCCACGTCTACATCTACATCTACATCCATACTCCGCAAGCCACCTGACGGTGTGTGGCGGAGGGTATCTTCAGTACCTCTATCGGTTCTCCCTTCTATTCCAGTCTCGTATTGTTCGTGGAAAGAAGGATTGTCGGTATGCCTCTGTGTGGGCTCTAATCTCTCTGATTTTATCCTCATGGTCTCTTCGCGAGATATACGTAGGAGGGAGCAATATACTGCTTGACTCTTCGGTGAAGGTATGTTCTCGAAACTTTGACAAAAGCCCGTACCGAGCTACTGAGCGTCTCTCCTGCAGAGTCTTCCACTGGAGTTTATCTATCATCTCCGTAACGCTTTCGCGATTACTAAATGATCCTGTAACGAAGCGCGCTGCTCTCCGTTGGATCTTCTCTATATCTTGTATCAACCCTATCTGGTACGGATCCCACACTGCTGAGCAGTATTCAAGCAGTGGGCGAACAAGCGTACTGTAACCTACTTCCTTTGTTTTCGGATTGCATTTCCTTAGGATTCTTCCAATGAATCTCAGTCTGGCATCTGCTTTACCGACGATCAACATTATATGATCATTCCATTTTAAATCACTCCTAATGCGTACTCCCAGATAATTTATGGTATTAACTGCTTCCAGTTGCTGACCTGCTATTTTGTAGCTAAATGATAAAGGATCTATCTTTCTGTGTATTCGCAGCACATTACACTTGTCTACATTGAGATTCAATTGCCATTCCCTGCACCATGCGTCAATTCGCTGCAGATCCTCCTGCATTTCAGTACAATTTTCCATTGTTACAACCTCTCGATACACCACAGCATCATCTGCAAAAAGCCTCAGTGAGATGGTGCCCTGAGGGATCAGATCAGTAGTCATTTCGGTACTCATAACGGCCCTATAGTGATGGTGGGGTTTGCTGGCGCCATGCGGTCTCTTTCAAGATGAGGGAACAGTTGGGTGCGAATGAGCTGAGCGGCCTTTGACAACGAGGCTCCAACCGAAAGTAATATCGCTGTTAGTGGATAAAGAAAGATGTAGTACAGTTCTCATATACAGCAGTCTGGGGTACCTTCATGTAATCGCGAAAATCGTAATAATTAGGATAGTTTAGAGGGGAAAATGGAGCCTCCTGATTGGTCTAGCCGGCCATAGTGACCGAGCGGTTCTAGGCGCATCAGTCCGGAACCGCGCGATTGCTACGGTCGCAGGTTCGAATCCTGCCTCGGGCATGGATGTGTGTGATGTCCTTAGGTTAGTCACATTTAAGTAGTTCTACATTCTAGGGGATTGATAACCTCAGATGCTAAGTCCCATAATGCTCAGAGCCGTTTGAACCATTTGATTGGTCGATTTAAACGCATTTGTTGGGAGACGGAGACTGTCAGTTTCGAGTGGCAAAGAAGTGATACTTGGGTTGATCTGTAGGGAGGAGAACGTGTTTCAGATTGAGGACGCAAGTGTAAAACGCAGGTTCTAACTGAGTCATTTCTACAGTAAGAACTGATAGGTCTGCACATTTATACGTGGCTTCAAAGAGGAACTTTGGCTACTACATTAATGTTCGCAATAATACTAATCCACCCATAACCATTTACTACACTGCGGCTTTGTGTATAATGTTCATTTGAAGAGCATCGATGTAATACATAGTGTTGAAGCATGAAACCGGAATTTTCGTATAGTTTGTGCTACTCGCCAGTGTAGGGCCCGTGAGACCGCATCTGCAGCGCCATCTGCCTCCTGTAACGGCCGGCGACGAATGTCAGCACAAAGTAACCCAAGTTCCATACTTTTTGGTATCTGTTTCAAACCCGTAAACACGTCGACTTTTCTGCCTACGAACTACGATTTGCGGACAGCTTTGGTTGTCTGTTATCATTTGAAGAAAACTGCTGCAGAAGCGCATCGAAAGCTTCTCGAAGCTTTCAGCAAACATACTTCTTGGGAAAACTTAGTGTTTCGGGTGGTTCAAAAAATTCAAAAGTGGTGGTATTGACGTGAGAAACGACGAGCACGGGAAACCACCAAAAAAGTTCGAAGACAACGAATTGCAGACTTTATTGGATGAAGATGATAACTCAGACTCAAGAGCAACTTGCGCAACGATTCAACGTGACGCAGAAAGCCGTTTCTCTTCAGTTTAAAGCTATGGAAAAGGTGCAGAGATTGTGAAAATTAGTTCCGCACGAACTGAACGAAAGACCATTTGTAAAATGCTGCTCGCCAGATACAAAATAAAGTCGCTTCTCCATCGAGTAGTGACAGGTGATGAAAAGTGGATGTATTTTGAGAATTCTAGGCATCGTAAATCATGGGTGAATCCAGGCAAACTATCGACATCTACTGCCAGGCCAAATCGCTTTGGGAAGAAGACAATGCTCATTGTTTGGTGCGATCAGAAGGGTGTCCTCTATTATGAGCTGCTAAAACCTGGTGAAGCCCTCAACACTGATCGCTACAAACAGCAAATGATCGATCTAAATGGAGCATTAAGTGAAAAACGACAGGAATATGGAAAAAGACAACACAAAATCATACTGCACTATGACAACGCCCCACCACACACAGCAAGAACGAGTCGGGGGAACGATCGAGGAGAATAAACCGCATGCTCTAGTGTTTGCCAACTGAACTGTTGGCAAACACTAGGGCATGCGGTTTATTCTCCAGACTTGGCTCCCTCCGATTATCATCTTTTTGCATCCTTGGGTCACGCTCTCGTACGAAAATGGCTCGCTGACTGGTTCACTTCAAAAGAAGAACTGTTTTTTTGGTGTGACATTCATAGGTTGCCGGAGAGGTAGGATAAATGTATAAACAGAGGTGGATATTATTTTGAATCAAATATTGTTTATCAGTTTCAAACAACAGACGAGTAATTATTGCAACCAAATTCCGGTTTCATACCTCTACACCTGGTAAAGTAACATTGTTTAGGCGACGGTCTTCTTCTGGGATGCATAACGACGAAGAACTCGAAAAGAATAAAACAATAGTATTATAATGGCTTCTGCGGCACTGTCCAGAATCGGACAGTACAGTCTATTCCGTTCAAATAAGTACGACTGTCATAAAACGCCACACAATTGCGAAGAGGAGTCGAGCTCTGAGCATTCCGTACAAACTTAATTACGTACACACAAACATTTCATCCACAGGTTTTGAAGACTGAATTCGAGTATCAAAATATGTCACATAAATTGCCGCATATTTCCGCTGCATTTACTTAGAAACTCAATTTTTTACCCCGACAAGGGATAGTAGGCCTTAGTATCTGATATAAATTTCAACTACTGAAAAAATGGAGTCTTAAAAGACAACCGTATCTTTGATTGCACTGACTTAGAAATTTATATTTTTTACTTCGCCAAGAAACAATAGGCCTCAGTATTAAACATAAATTTTACCTTCGAACTTCCACCAAGATAAAAGAGTCTTCACAGACTGACAGACAGACAGACGGACCAAAAAAATGGCGAAGAAATATTTTTGTATGATACTATTACAAATTAACAATTTTTAAATTTTTTTCCTTTACTTGTGCCATGAAAACTTGCTTTCCGCCAAATTTCAAATTTCGTGATTCTAGTTAATAGAAACCTACAGGTTTTGATGAGAGTTTGCGAGTATCATAATATGTGACATAAATGGGCGTAGCTGTTGATTGCACCGATTTAGGAGCTTAAATTTTTTAAACTGCCAAGGGACAACAGATATAAATGTCAGTTTGATACCTCTAACCGTTCCTGAGAAAATGTGGACTTAAAAAACGGACGTATATTTGATTGTATTGACTTAAAAGTTTAAATTTTCTGCTTTGCCAACGGATCATAGTCGTTAGTATTTGACATAAATTTCAACTTGATACTTGTACCCTTCCCTGATAAAAAAGGAGTCTTAACAGACGGACACACACACAGACCGACAACAAAGTTATCCTATAAGAACCCCATTTATACATATTTAGCTGCGGAACCCTAAAAAGAGAGGGAAGTGATGCTAATGAATGATAGATGGACGAAAAAATTTATTTGTGTGCATAGTCTACAGTGGCCGACTAGCTCGTTGTTTTTAAATCAGATTTAATAAGAATGGGACACTTTATGTCGAATGCTTACATCCACCAACAAAACTGCAGGATTTTTAAAATCAGAAATGGGTTACGTTCACGATCCTTGATGGACGGCCTGAGGCACTGCATCGGGAAGCATGCTGCAGCCGGTGTTCAATGCGAGTGCATCATACTTCGTGTAACGTTCTGCACGGCACGTGAAACGGGCAGCACAGACGGTAAACAGCAAGTTCCCTTTGTCACGTGTCGCATTTTCACCAGGGCATCTTTTAATACACACATTACAGCATTGCATAATGTGATTGCTAAACGTAGAACTAGAGGCATGAATATACGATGAACTTCTGTTATGAAGTAGAAAACGGGTTTCCTTCATTTCTCTTGTAGGAAATACTCTTAGCCTTCATATCAAGTTCGTGCGCGCGCGCGCGCGCGCGCGTGTGTGTGTGTGTGTGTGTGTGTGTCTGTGTGAGGTGCAATATTGTTCGCCGCAAGCCTTCATTTATTGCCTGCTATTATTGCGGTACAGATTAACATCATCTCCCGCGCAATTTGAAATCACGCGTGACGAACCTGTTCGGTAACACACGGCCTTTCTCTTGACCCTTTTGATCTCATCTGTCCATCAAGCTACTTCCTTCTCTACGTTTGCTTTTTTTTCCCATTACCGTAGTCGAGGGATCGCGCTACCAAAAGCCATTCTGTGAGCGATCGTCTGAAGCGGCTTATTTGAGACCTGTTACTTCGTCTTCTCTGCTGCGGCAGCAGTATGTTTTCTCGTTTTCCTTTCTCCTTGCAATTACATAACTGTGAGGAGGAGGAAGAAGATGGTATTAGGGGCAGGAGGGTTGGTAAGTGCTGAGTGATTCTTACGCCATCGGTCCGTGTGAAGTTGCAGAGAATGCTTTACCGTTGTAGAAAGTGCTGCTGGTGCTTCATTTACATACAGAATTTACAGTTCCAGATCGTGGACGCTACAACAAGTCACGAAAGATAGCTGAGTTCATTTTCTTAAGAAAATGTTTCCCGCGGCAAAGAACCCACAATGAAACGACTCAAGAAGCATAATACGCAGCAGTTGTTCCAGGAAAGCTTACATTTCTCCAGTGAATTGCCTACTAACTCTCCCATCTCCAAAATGAGAGAAATAAACTGACCAGGTTCACTGTGTTGTTTCGCTGCAAGTGGACGTTTCAAAATGGTTCAAATGGCTCTGAGCACTATGGGACTTAACACCTGTGGTCATCAGTCCCCTAGAACTTAGAACTACTTAAACCTAACTAACCTAAGGACATCACACACATCCACGCCCGAGGCAGGATTCGAACCTGCGACCGTAGTAGTCGCGCGGTTCCGGACTGAGCGCCTGAAAAGTGGACGTTTCACTGAGTAGCTAACCCCGGGGTTATGAAGCACTAACGCCCATACACATCACCGTAGTCGACAATGGTTGTATGTTTCATATTTGAAACAGCGAGATTCAGTCTTTTGTTCTTATTCTCATTATTATTATTATTTGTGCTTCCAATGACAATTTAGCACGATGTTAATGAATGCGCATTCGTGCGGGATCCAACATCCAGCTTAATAAAGCAGGAGAACTGACTTACAGGTTGTCGTTTAAAGGAGGGAAACAACTGGTACAGAACCATACCTTTCGTATTTCTGCTCTGTTAGTGCCAACGCTGAGACTGAAGGGTGTCTACAAGAGCTTAACTTTCCACCTGTTATTGAAGAGGTCCATGAAATAGGCGGCAATATTAAGGAAACATCTCCGAAGACTACGGCATTTTATTAGAAGTACACTATGCTTTTTCTTAAAGCAAATTAAATAAATCAAAGCAACCACTGAGAGCTAAGAATAGTGGGCACAAAACCAACGAGAAAGAAAGAGATATTGAGCGAAGCTAAAGGTAACAGTCTTGATAACTGACCAAAGAAACGAAAACTCGAATCCAGGAGAGTGACGTACAACACCTTGTAACTATTTACACCATGCAGTACATATAGCTATTTTAACGCGTATGCACGCTACTTTTCATTTTGAACTGGCAGAGAATTGTACTGTTTTATTCAGCTAGTATGTCAGCACTAAATGTGTATTTCTTTCTAACTTTTTACGCCATTCGGTGTATGTAGCTATTTTAGTGCTTACGTACGCTACTTTTAATTTGGAACAAGAAGAGAAATGTACTCTTCATGTTATTTGTTTTTCCATTGTTATCTGCAGCCAATCTTTTCATTTCACAGCGACTGTTGTCATTTTTCCACATATTATACAGGATTATTACAAATGATTGAAGCGATTTCACAGCTCTACAATAACTTTATTATTTGAGATATTTTCACAATGCTTTGCACACACATACAAAAACTCAAAAACTTTTTTTAGGCATTGACAAAAGTTCGATATGTGCCCCTTTAGTGATTCGGCAGACATCAAGCCGATAATCAAGTTCCTCCCACACTCGGCGCAGCATGTCCCCATCAGTGAGGTCGAAAGCATCGTTGATGCGAGCTCGCAGTTCTGGCACGTTTCTTGGTAGTGGAGGTTTAAACACTGAATCTTTAACATAACCCCACAGAAAGAAATTGCATGGGGTTAAGTCGGGAGAGCGTGGAGGCCATGACATGAATTGCTGATCATGATCTCCACCAAGACCATCGGTTTTCCAATCTCCTGTTTAAGAAATGCCGAACATCATGATGGAAGTGCGGTGGAGCACCATCCTGTTGAAAGATGAAGTAGGCGCTGTCGGTCTCCAGTTGTGGCATGAGCCAATTTTCCGCGGGCTACGCGTGAAACTTGCCCGCACGCGTTCAACCGTTTCTTCGCTCACTGCAGGCCGACCCGTTGATTTCCCCTTACAGAGGCATCCAGAAGCTTTAAACTGCGCATACCATCGCCTAATGGAGTTAGCAGTTGGTGGATCTTTGTTGAACTTCGTCCCGAAGTGTCGTTGCACTGTTGTGACTGACTGATGTGAGTGCGTTTCAAGCACGACATACGCTTTCTCGGCTCCTGTCGCCATTTTGTCTCACTGCGCTCTCGAGCGCTCTGACGGCAGAAACCTGAAGTGGGGCTTCAGCCGAACAAAACTTTATGAGTTTTTCTACGTATCTGCAGTGTGTCGGACCATATGTCAATGAATGGAGCTACAGTGAATTTATGAAATCGCTTCAATCATTTGTAATAGCCCTGTATTTGTATATACCACCAATTACCACTACGTCACGATATAGCGTCATATTTGAATGTCCAACGCCAACTGGCATCGAACAGTTGTACCCTCGTCAACAGTCACAGTGAAAATGCTGTGTATTATACAATGTAATTCTTTTACGTTACATTCATCTTCTGTAAACTTTTATTGCTGCTGTTGTATATTGCATCGTATTCCCCTGGTTTAATGCTGTTTGTAAGCCGTTTGTAATTTCAAACGATGGCGTTGTGGAGTGCCACGCCTACTCTCGCGAAGCCATCTGGTGTTAAAAATTTGTATCATTTTATAATGATCAGTAACTGTGTATCAGTCTCCTCATGTCTGTCATCACTATGACATGTAACTATTGTGTCCACTGGTATTGTATTGTATTGTACAGGGTGTTTCAAAAATGACAGGTATATTTGAAACGGTAATAAAAACTAAACGAGCAGCGATAGAAATACACCGTTTGTTGCAATATGCTTGGGACAACAGTACATTTTCAGGCAGACAAACTTTCGAAATTACAGTAGTTACAATTGTCAACAACAGATGGCGCTGCGGTCTGGGAAACTCTATAGTACGATATTTTCCACATATCCACCATGCGTAGCAATAATATGGCGTAGTCTCTGAATGAAATTACCCGAAACCTTTGACAACGTGTCTGGCGGAATGGCTTCACATGCAGATGAGATGTACTGCTTCAGCTGTTCGATTGTTTCTGGATTCTGGCGATACACCTGGTCTTTCAAGTGTCCCCACAGAAAGAAGTCACAGGGGTTCATGTCTGGCGAATAGGGAGGCCAATCCACGCCGCCTCCTGTATGTTTCGGATAGCCCAAAGCAATCACACGATCATCGAAATATTCATTCAGGAAATTAAAGACGTCGGCCGTGCGATGTGGCCGGGCACCATCTTGCATAAACCACGAGGTGTTCGCAGTGTCGTCTAAGGCAGTTTGTACCACCACAAATTCACGAAGAATGTCCAGATAGCGTGATGCAGTAATCGTTTCGGATCTGAAAAATGGGCCAATGATTCCTTTGGAAGAAATGGCTGCCCAGACCAGTACTTTTTGAGGATGCAGGGACGATGGGACTGCAACATGGGGCTTTTCGGTTCCCCATATGCGCCAGTTCTGTTTATTGACGAAGCCGTCCAGGTAAAAATAAGCTTCGTCAGTAAACCAAATGCTGCCCACATGCATATCGCCGTCCTCAATCCTGTGCACTATATCATTAGCGAATGTCTCTCGTGCAGCAATGGTAGCGGCGCTGAGGGGTTGCCGCGTTTGAATTTTGTATGGATAGACGTGTAAACTCTGGCGCATGAGACGATACGCGGACGTTGGCGTCATTTGGACCGCAGCTGCAACACGGCGAACGGAAACCCGAGGCCGCTGTTGGATCACCTGCTGCACTAGCTGCACGTTGCCCTCTGTGGTTGCCGTACGCAGTCGCCCTACCTTTCCAGCACGTTCATCCGTCATGTTCCCAGTCCGTTGAAATTTTTCAAACAGATCCTTTATTGTATCGCTTTTCGGTCCTTTGGTTACATTAAACCTCCGTTGAAAACTTCGTCTTGTTGCGACAACACTGTGTTCTAGGCGGTGGAATTCCAACACCAGAAAAATCCTCTGTTCTAAGGAATAAACCATGTTGTCCACAGCACACTTGCACGTTGTGAACAGCACACGCTTACAGCAGAAAGACGACATACAGAATGGCGCACCCACAGACTGCGTTGTCTTCTATATCTTTCACATCACTTGCAGCGCCATCTGTTGTTGAAAATTGTAACTACTGTCATTTCGAAAGTTTGTCCGCCTGAAAATGTACTGTTGTCCCAAGCATATTGCAACAAACGGTGTATTTCTATCGCTGCTCGTTTAGTTTTTATTGCCGTTTCAAATATACCGGTCATTTTTGAAACACCCTGTATGTTAACCGGGGACCTAGAAACGACGGAGAGGCTCCGTCCCCGCCGTAGCCGCAGTGGTCCACAACGCCACGACGACCACCGTAGTGCACCCCTCCGCCACCCCACACCGAACCCAGGGTTATTGTGCAGTTTGGCCCCCGGTGGACCCCCGCAGGGAACGTCTCACACCAGATGAGTGTAACCCCTATGTTTGCGTGGTAGAATAATGGTGGTATACGCGTACGTGGAAAACTTGTTTGCGCAGCAATCGCCGACATAGTGTAACTGAGGCGGAATAAGGGGAACCAGCCCGCATTCGTCGAGGCAGATGGGAAACCGCCTAAAAACCATCCACAGACTGGCCGGTTCACCGGACCTCGACACAAATCCGCCGGGAGGATTCGTGCCGGGGACCAGGCGCTACTTCCCTCCCGGAAAACCGATGTCCACTGGTAACTTGCAGTTCCACGGTACGTGTGAAACGTCCCCTTAGAACTATTTATACACGACTGTGCTTAACCTGACACACAATATTATTTAGCGCAACGCAATCTGACTTTCAAAAATCCCTACAAAAGAATGGCCCTGACTAACATTAACCTATACCTTTCACAAATCAATTAAATCACAAAAATCTTCGTTACTGGAACTACTGCAATACAGCGAGCGCCACTACTGCCAGCTACATAAAAGATTCAAACTACGGAAGGCACTAACTACTGATAGGCATAGTTAGCAAATGAAAGATTTTAGTAGAGAACAAACAATGTATTTACCTTAATAGTGTTGAAAAAGCATAATATACATAGCAGTTCGTAATATCCATTCTGTACTCAAAAATCCGCCATCTCATTTCCCACATCCACCACTGCTGGCGGCTCACCTCCAACTGCGCAACGCTACGTGCTGTTCACATCCAGCTGCCGCTGCCCAACACTACAATGGCAGACAACAATGCAAACTAGCCACACACTGCACACAGCACAGCCAGTGATTTTCATATAGAGCGCTACGTAACGTTGCCAATAAGAAAACATAAACAGCCTACTTACACGTGTTTCTTATGATTGTAATGTTTTTAATTATTCTGTGTCTATGTTTGTTTTGTAATCCATTTTTATTTCGTATTTAGTGATGTGATTTACTGTATTTCGACAGATATCTCATGACGATAACGGCCTAAACACGTAATATTGGGTCAATAAAATCGTTTCGCGTTTAGTCAATGACTTTTCTCTCAGCGACCTATTCAGCAATTTCAAGAGAAAATAATGCCAGATACTGGTGCAGGACAGGGTTCATTAATTTCAACAGTCACTAAAGACATCGATCTATAGATCTTTCGCTTTCTCTCGTTCAAGGCTGTCTGTGAAAAAATGGCGCCCTTTCAGGTATTTAGCGACGTACTTACACACTGTGAAAAAATACGCTGTGACTCACTATTGCAGACGATCTTTTATCACGTATCGTTCGTTGAAAAACGATATTCCCGCGTCGAAGCTGATATCCGTGTCTTGACGCTTGATGTGGTCCAAAACGATGCAGTTGTTCCAGACAGTATGGATGCTGCCTGATCATTGCAGTTCAGCACCGAATGAACGAGTCGTGCGTTGCTCTGTGGCGCACGTATCCGCTGTCACACTGGTCGATAGTCGACGAGGAATCCCGTACCACAATTTTTACTGGGACTTGGCCCTGTTCCTGGGTGACCTCATAGATGGAACGTTCTATGCGTCTGGCCGCGATGAAATGCGGTGATATCGTGCGTCTTGCGAATCTTGCCATTCCCTGTCACTACAGCGGACATAACATTCCCTGACGAAATCGCAGCTTCGTCACATGCGGCACTATCCCAGACGCCGTGCGACAACGCAACCGATATCTCTGATTCGACTGCACAAGAGCGTGCACTACCACCAACATAATCAACAGCAGTGCGGAATTAATGCGCAGAGGCGTTGACCAAATACTTTAGTGTATCTGGCGCCAAACAACTGTGTGACTTGCGAGCACGTTGGCTTTTCTCTCCAACAATCGTAGTATTTGTGTAGTGACCGGCAGTTGATCCTGAACGTGATAATGTAACACACTTCGCATAAATAGGTTGTAAGTAGGCTGTTTATGTTTTCTTATCGGCAACGTTACGTAGCGCTCGGTATGAAAATCACTGGCTGTGCTAATGAAAATCACTGGCTGTGCTGTGTGCAGTCTGTGGCTGGTTTGCATTCTTGTCTGCCATTGTAGTGTTGGGCAGCGGCAGCTGGATGTGAACAGCGCGTAGCATTGCGCAGTTGGAGGTGAGCCGCCAGCAGTGGTGGATGTGGGGAGAGAGATGGCGGAGTTTTGAAATTTGTAAAAATGGATGTCATGAGCTGCTGTATATATTATGACTTTTGATGACTATTAAGGTAAATACATTGTTTGTTCTCTATTAAAATCTTTCATTTGCTAACTGTGCCTACTAGTAGTTAGTGCCTTCCGTAGTTTGAATCTTTTATTTAGCTGGCAGTGGTGGCGCTCGCTGTATTGCAGTAGTTCGAGTAACCAAGATTTTTGTGAGGTCAGCGATTTGTGAAACGCATAGGTTAATGTTAGTCAGGGCCATTCTTTTGTAGGGATTTTTGAAAGTCAGATTGCGTTGCGTTAAAAATATTGTGTGTCAGATTAAGCACAGTCATGTATAATTGTTCAAAGGGGACGTTTCAAGGTGAAGAGGTATATTACTGTCGATTACTCTACTAGCTATAAATCACTGTGATGAGTAACAACTGCAAAATACCTAGGTTTATCACTATTAGAAGCGACCGAGAGTCGAAGGACCACACGAAACTCATTACAGCTGCACCTACAAGTTCATCACTATTCTGTAATTCAAAGAATGTTCAAATGTGTGTGAATTCCTAAGAGACCAAACTGCTGAGGTCATCGGTCCCTAGACTTACACACTGCTTAATCTGACTTATGCTAAGAACAACACACACACCCATTCCCGAGGGAGGACTCGCACCTCCGGCGGGAGGGGCCGCGCAATCCCTGACATGGCGCCTCAAACCGAGCGGCCACTCCCCGCGGCTCTGTAATTCACATCTAAGTGCTAGGCAAAGTGTTCCGGAAGCACTTTGAGACTATTTCTCGACCACACAATGTAGGCTTTCATCATACAATGTAGGCTAACACGGCTGGCGTTGCCTTCAGTTGAAATTTCCGGGCTGAGAGGCCGTGGTCGATGTATAAAATTTCCACCTGACGTTTGGTCTCCAGCTGCCGGAGACATCTTCTGAGGTGGTCCGGCTGCTGCCACTGAGGCTCCAGGTACTCTCGCATTTATAGAGCTCATAGAGGCCACCACCATTCGTCACGTGATGCCGACGGTATGCCTATCTTTGGAAGGCGTCATCATTCCCGATTAAGAGTAATGGATTGTCATTCTGTTGGCGCAACGTCGACAACCATATTTTGTCTAACTTTAAAACTTCCTCTTTCCTATTAAAATTGTTACGGTGTTTGTGAATCTTTGTTGCTCCTCTATACAAGCTGGTTTCTTGTTTATTTTGGAATAACTTAAACACGTAATGTTTAAGCATTAATATAAACAAATGTACTTAAGTTAAAAAATTATTCAAATGGCTCTGAGCACTATGGGACTCAACTGCTGTGGTCATCAGTCCCCTAGAACTTAGAACTATTTAAACCTAACTAACCTAAGGACATCACACACATCCATGCCCGAGGCAGGATTCGAACCTGCGACCATAGCAGCAGCGCGGCCCCGGACTGGAGCGCCTAGAACCGCACCGCCACAGCGGCCGGCTGTACTTAAGTTACAAATGTATGTTTCGTTATGTTTCCTTTATATTTTTTTACCAGTAACTGTAGCACGTCACGCATAATTCAATTTCGCAAGCAGAGTGGATGAGTTAAACACCTGAACTGAAACCGTCGTAGGATATAGCACTACATTTCCGGACATCGGTCTCTGTTCAAAGTATTATGTTCTCACTCCCCTCTACAACCCCTAGAAGTTTGTAATAGGGATTTCCGAAAACCCTCTATAAGCCGACTACAATAATGTACATGACTCTGTTTTTCAGCATTGTCACCAACCCTTTGTAGACAACGGTCGGAACGAATATTTCGTCCATAAGGGACAGCATTATGAGGACTGCGACTGTTGACCAATACAAATTAAACAGTTTCTGCGTCAGTCACTTTTTTATTTTGCCACCACGCGTTTCGATGTTTCACACCATCACCTGTAGGTGGACAATTGTTTATTTACATGGCTGATGTTGGTGAAGAAAATACGTCTGTACTCTTCAAAAATGTTCAAATGTGTGTGAAATCTTAGGGACATCAGTCCCTAAGCTTAGACACTACTTAACCTAAATTATCCTAAGGACAATCACACACACCCATGCCCGAGGCAGGACTCGAAACTCCGCCGGGAGCAGCCGCACAGTCCATGACTACAGGTACTCTTCACCAACACTAGCCATTTAAATAAACAATTCTCCATCTTTCAGCTTGCCAAAAAGGTTGGCTGGTCGTTGTCATCTGTGGCGATGACGATTGCCTTCCTTGCCAATCAGCGCCACCCACGTCTGTGCTGTCGTGGTCAGATTGTCGGCATCATTTCACTACGGCTGGATGAGAAATATACCACTAGAATTTCACCCTGAATATGTGCACAACTTAGACAATTACCCCACAAGAATCGCACTGTCTCGCGTACTTTTATTTTGGAGTAGGTTTTCAGTTGCCGCGTCATTTCACTCTCACCTTGTGATATACATGTTACCCTTACCGCAGCATAACTGTGTCTGCAGCAAACCCGGAACAAAATGACTCTGAGGTCATCAGTCCCCTAGAGTCAGAATACTTGAACCTAACTAACTTAAGGACAGCACACACATCCATGCCCGAGGCAGGATTCTAACCTGCAACCGTAGCGGTAGCGCGGTTCCAGACTGAAGCGCCTAGAACCGCTCGGCCACTCCGGCCGGCCCATTTCTAACAGTTTCCGTAATTTTAGCATTTCACTGTACTGTTCCGAGCCGTTATGTAAAGCACATAGACGTAGTAAGCGGAACAAAAGATGTTACCTGCTTCACATCAGTCAAAAGCACGACAAAGATCCGTTTAAGCTTCAAGTTTACGCACCCTGTCCGAGGATACTTCTACAGCTGCGATCGCTACCTGTATTCTTCTGACAGGTTGTACGAAGTAACACGATAAAGTTGGGCGATTGAGACATTCTTAAAAGTGAAATTGGATAACGAGGAGAAAAGCGCGGAGGAAAAATCAAATAAATATATGTACTGTCATAAGTGGCAGAAGGCGAAAACGTCGCAGACAAGGTTTAATAAGCACTTGTTTGATTTATGAGCTGATTTATATCAGTAAATGTATTTTAATCGCTGATGTATGTAAATAAATGCTACAAAATATATTACATAATGGAAAAAAACCATGTCTTCCTTTGCCAGCTAAATTTGCATGCAATCATTTATTGAGCTACAGTTATTTTTGTTACACGCAAATCGATATGAGCAGTACGTAAGTGATGTGAAGGTAACTGAACTCTCGGTGAGATCTACTCTCAGAACGGATGTGATTCTCCTTGCGAGACAGCACACTAGAAGCGACTGGCTTTTGCGTCTACGCAAAAATGTTAACTTTTGCGCATTTTCTCAACTTTTCGCGGCGTAATGAATAGTATATTAAATTTTCGGGAATGCAGCCGCGCAAATAAAAATTTCTTCCACTCATACTCCGGCCGTTTATCGTCCTGACATCCTCAGAGTGAGTCGCAAGACTTGCGGCCGAAATATCAGTAGAAGCAATTTTATTTGCGCGGCTGCATGCCCGAAATTTAATGGACTGTGTTGACTTTTGTGTATCCTTGATTGTTATTGGCACACGTTACTACCCAACAAATTAAATTATACGTTATTACCTTGACAAGGGTGCCTGTAAGAAAAGAGGGGTACAAGTGAACGCTGTCGGCCCTATGCTGAAGTGATTACCAAATTTGTAAACGTGAAATGTAGGAAGAGAGAGGATAGGAAAAGGATGGGTGGGAAATCGCATCGGGTAACCACACAGGCCACTGTGGTATTGCAAAGGCAGAAGTCAAAAATTTGTACCCGACTGGGACTCGAACCCGGATTCACTGCTTCTCGTGGGCTATTGCCTTAACCGGCATTTTTTTTTCGACGCTAATCATTTTTTAAGGCCAGTGGACCCATATGGCCCCCGACCCCAACAACAGTGAACATAATATAATGACAATACAAAAGAAATCTGCGTGACATCGTTGTATTTTGTTAGAAAACAGCACAATAGAGAATAGGTGCAATCAGAGGATACCCTTTCAGTAGTACAACATAAGAGCGACGACCATTCGAAAATCAGAAAATAAACGCAAACTGATCCCAACTCTCCACAGTGGGGATGTGGGTGCGTCTTTGCGGAATTCAGTCTTGTTCAATGGTTCGTTGCTAGATGCTAATCAGTCTCAACAAGAATCAACTTCCCTTACCCGGTACAGTCCAGCTACAGGGAGGATCCTTCAATTCACTGCTTAAATAATTAGAAAAATTCTGACGATGCGGTGAAGGGTAAACCAGTTCATTGTGTCGTTCGTGTAGGAAAGTTCAAAAGCGTAGCCCATCTTTGAGACCGTCCGAAAAACGTAGTACAAGGGACGTCCTCTGATCCAGTTCATGGCATGTGCGTCTCAACCGGGTGGAGGATCATTCAAGGCTCGATCGTGTAGGGCGACACTACGACATAGCAAGCATCTTGCGAACTGGTAGGCACACATCCGAGGAACGTCCACATCCACGGCGATGTTCGTCCGTGTCGGCCGCACGACACCTCACGCTCGTTGGGGAGCCTACCACGGAGGTGTCGTGCGGTCTACGTCTTGTCGGAAACTTTTCGTTAACCACGAGATACCAGGTGGCACGGACCTCCGTCGCGAAATACGTTAGATGAATCGCTCACCACACTGCAGGCCATGCCGGGTGGCTTCTCTTAACCACATTCCGAGTGTGATTCGTCATCAACAGACCGTATACCTCACGCTTTGCACGTGCCCTTATGTTGTTGTTGTTGTTGTGGTCTTCAGTCCTGAAACTGGTTTGATGCAGCTCTCCATGCTACTCTATCGTGTGAAAGCTTCATCTCCCAGTACTTACTGCAACCTACATCCTTCTGGACCTGCTTAGTGTATTCATCTCTTGGTCTCCCTCTACGATTTTTAACCTCCACGCTGCCCTCCAATGCTAAATTTGTGATCCCTTGATGCCTCAGAACATGTCCTACCAACCGGTCCCTTCTTCTTGTCAAGTTGTGCCTCAAACTCCTCTTCTCCCCAATTCTACTCAATACCTCCTCATTAGTTATGTGATCTACCCATCTAATCTTCAGCATTCTTCTGTAGCACCACATTTAGACAGCTTCAATTCTCGTCTTGTCCAAACTATTTATCGTCCATGTTTCACTTCCATACATGGCTACACTCCGTACAGATACTTTCAGGAACGACTTCGTGACACTTAAATCTATACTCGATGTTAAAAATTTCTCTTCTTCACAAACGCTTTCCTTGCCATTGCCAGTCTACATTTTATATCCTCTCTACTTCGACCATCATCAGTTATTTTGCTCCCCAAATAGCAAAACTCCTTTACTACTTTAAGTGCCACATTTTCTAATCTAATTCCCTCAACATCACCCGACTTAATTCGAATACATTCCATTATCCTCGTTTTGCTTTTGTTAATGTTCATCTTATATCCTCCTTTCAAGACACTGTCCATTCCGTTCAACTGCTCTTCCAAGACCTTTGCTGTCTGTGACAGAATTACAATGTCATCGGCGAACCTCAAAGTTTCTATTTCTTCTCCATGGATTTTGATAGCTACTCCGAATTGTTCTTTTGTTTCCTTTACTGCTTGTTCAATATACAGATTGAATAACATTGGGGAGAGGTTGTCTCACTCCCTTCCTAACCGCTGGTTCCCTTTCATGCCCCTCGACTCTTGTAACTGACATCTGGTTTCTGTACAAATTGTAAATAGCCTTTCGCTCCCTGTTTTTTACCACTGCCACATTTAGAATTTGAAAGAGAGTATTCCAGTAAACATTGGCAAAAGCTTTATCTAAGTCTACAAAGGATAGAAACGTAGGTTTGCCTCTCTTTTATCTATTTTCTAAGATAAGTCGTAGGGTCAGTATTGCATCACGTGATGCAACATTTCTACGGAATCCAAACTGATCTTCGCCGAGGTCGGCTTCTACCAGTTTTTCCATTCGTCTGTAAAGAATTCGTGTTAGTATTTTGCAGATGTTATATAGAGAAGATTCGTGTGCATATGTCTGTATTCGAAGAAGAATGTTTTTATGTGGGAGAGCGTAGGCGCGATGTGGGCGAATGCAATAGGAGGCAGGTAGGACGGAGGCGCCAATTCATGAATGAGGAGGCCGCTAAAACTGTGGGTCCGCATCTTAAGCACGATGTTGATGTAGAAGGCCGTCGCAAGCGCCCGAACTTTGAACAGTCCCAGTCGTCCGCCCTGCGAGGGTTGGGGGTTGAGGAGTGGGGGGGGGGGGTAGGGAGGGTGGGATTATCGTCTGATTTCTTCAAGAGATGTCCATTACCATCGAGGTACTCACGAGAAATGTTTGCGTTTTTTGTTACCGCCACACGAAGCAAGTTGCGTAGCCGTAGGCGTCTAAAGCTACCCGTGCAAAGAGTGGAGGCCGGTCACTAGTGTAGTACCAGTTACCACTTTTACCCGCTTAATGATAGAATCCAACTGTCTGCAGAATTAGTAGCGAAAGGAGGTAGCAGTAAAGGAACAGGAAAGTAAAACGTCATGCTAGATTCTTAAGTAGTACCACATAAAAAACGAATTTTTAGTAAGCGATAAACTGTTTTTCTTTTATTATTTTGTGGGGATGTAAGCAATAAAAGGTTCTGTAAGGGCTAGAAATTATGTTTACTGTATTTTTCAAGTTGCTAATTTGGGTTGGGTTGTTTTTGGGTAAGGAGACCAGACAGCGAGGTCATCGGTCTCATCGGATTAGGGAAGGACGAGTAAGGAAGTCGGCCGTGCCCTTTCAAAGGAACCATCCCGGCATTTGCCTGGAGCGATTTAGGGAAATCGAGGAAAACCTAAATCAGGATGGCCGGGCGCGGGAATGAACCGTCGTCCTCCCGAATGCGAGTCCAGTGTGCTGACCTCTGCGCCACCCCGCTCGTTTCAAGTTGCTAAGTGCTCTCATTCTCAAATACTGGGTGCATACAAAAAAAAAGTCGCGTAATTTTTATAACATTAATACCTGTCTTGTTGTGTAAGTTTATACCTGCTAGTGAGCAGATTATGAGAGTATTTTAAATTTTTAAATTGTGCTGGATAGGCAATCTGCAAGTGGGATTAGGTGATCGGGTGACCATTTCATCGTTTGGTACTACAGTATTAAAAAAGCGTCTGAAATCAATTGATAGTAACATTATAAATGCGAAAGTAACTTGGTCTGTTGCGCGTTCACGACTAAACCGCTGAACCGATTTCAATGAAGTTCAGTATGGAGATAGGTTGAACCCTGAAGAAGAAAACACGCTACTGTAGAAAGTTAAAAAGAAAAATACCTTCTCGAAGTTGGGAAAGAACATCCGTTTTTTTACATCAATGAACATAAACATATTAAAAGAGTTTAAAATTTGTTGCGTAATATACACATTGTGTAATGTATAGCTACTTCAGCAGCACGATGCATAAATGCGCGCTCCTAGCGACTCCTCTCCTCACACACCGCACGCCAGTGAAGCTGTGCATGCTGCCACATCCTGTTTCGAGGCAGTTGAGGGGGGAGGGGGGGGGGAGGGGAGGGGAGAGAGGATCTCATCTACACTTACCCACACAGGCAGCCACGTGAGGGAAGCAAAGTTTATTACCCCTACAACAGCTTGCTTACTCACCATAGCACATCGCAACAAAACCACTGCCACCCGAGCGCAGCTGCGGGTAACAACTGGTACAATACTAAGTATAAAATAGTCTATTGAAAGTTTATTGTCTAACCTCCTTGCCTAGGGACGCCAGATGAAAGTTGATGTCGTCAAGCCCTGAATGAAAATTGCGCAACGGATAACTGAGGAGGGGAACTTGAGAGCGCTACCTAGAGAGCGTGCCCTTTCTGTACGATACTAGGCACATGTGTTTGCATGATCCTGTTACTGATCTTTCACTATAAACAAGGCTTCTTCAGTAAATACAAGGATAGCCCAGAAAGTAATGAACTGCATTTTTTTTCTTCAAAAATTCTTTATTGAACATAATGAGAATTACACACACGAAAGAATGGTGTTTTATGTACACACCCTATTTTTCCACGTAATCTCCCTCCCATTCTGTGGCCTTCCTCCAACGCGAAACAAGGGCGTGTATGGCCTCCGGTACCAATCCTTGCTCCGGCGGCGGAGCCAATGTTTCACTGTGTGAATCACCTCCTCATGGTCCTCAAAATGTCTTCCACGAATGGCATCCTTTAATGGTCCAAACAAGTGGAAGTCCGAGGGGGTAGGTCAGGGCTGCAGGCTGGATGGGGTAGCACTGTCCAACCGTGTTTTCGATGTGTTCAGCAGTCCTCAGACTTGCGTGGAGCCGAGCGTTATCGTGTTGCAGCAAAACATCTCCGTGGTTGCTGTGGCGCCGAAGTCGCCGGACGCGGGTCTTGAGTATTGTTAACGTGTTGACATATGCTTCTGAATTAATGGTACCATATCTTTGGAATTACATCAATGAGAATCACACCTTCAGAGTCCTAGAGAATGGTGATCATGACATTACAGGCGGAAGCAATTGCTTTGAATTTTTTCTACTGTGGGGAGTGGGAATGGCCCCATTCCATCGACGGTCGTTTTGTTTCGGGCTCAAAATGGTGAACCCAGGTTTCATCACCTGTCACAATCGGGGCAAGAAGCCCTCCCCCTTAGCATCAAAACGCAGCAACAATGCAAGAAAAATATTTTTTCTGTGCGATTTGTTGTCCACCGTTAGACACCGCTGGACCCATCTTGCACATATTTTTGAATATCTAAGAGTATGGATAGTTTCATCCAGACTTCCTTTGCTGACTGACAGATGCAGCGCCAACTGCCAAGTCATAATGCGTCTATCCTCGCGAATGACAACATCAGCTCGCTGCAACATGTCAAGTGTGACAGCCGCGGATGGTCTCCCCAACCGTTACAAATCGTGGGGATCCGCCGCCCCGCCTCGGGATGACCTCACACTCCGTGCCCAGCGACTAACTGTACTTCTGTCGATAGTAGATGCGCCATAGACTTTGCACAAGCGTTTGTGAATATTTCCCAGCGTTCCTATCTCTGCAGTGAGAAATTCAATGTCGGCATGTTGCTTGTAACGTACAATACCTGCAGACGCCATCTTGAAATCATCCTGCAGCTACGCTATCTGTCGGAAGTGACGGAAACTTGGCGCGCTCTCTCAGGAGAGTTCAGATAATACATACGTAACGTTTCGCTTTCGTAGCATTGCTTTTAGCTGGGAATAAAACTGCGGTGCATTACTTTCTGGGCAACCGTCGTAGTTCTAGTTCACTGAAACAAGACTCAAGAATCTTTAATATCTGCTAATTATGTGACACTACTATATAAGGCTCCTTTCTACTCATTGTCAGTGACACGTTCATAAAATGAGAGTTTTAGGAAAAAATAATTGTTAGCCGCGCATTAAAAGAAAATTATTTTCAAAAGCAAACATGTGCCGAAATTTAGGGTCGTTTACGAAAATTTTTGATTTGTTTACATATACGGATTGCAAGTTAAGCAGTTGTTCGCTTTGCAATTATTGGCATTCCAGACATACTTCCGCTCTTGCAGGTGACGCAGTAGAGAATTTTCTACGGCGTAATGCATGAGCGATAAAGTTAGAGTAATGACACTGTTTTAGTCGCTAAGACTTATTGTCGCTTCAGTAACAACCTTAGAGTGCACGCAAGGGCTGTCTCACGTCACCATTGCAAAACACTGTAGAAAGGAAGTTCTACAATCGTAGTTATTTTGGAGTCAGTGGAAGACAAAGGATGCAATGCTAGAAAATCCCTTGAGTGTTCCAGACGACTTGTCTCATCCGTTCCCTGCAAAGAAAGTTAGCCGTTAGCGATTGCGGCCGGCGCTGATGAAACAGAGCCGGCGGGTAATGGCTGTGGAATCTGAGCGGCCGTGGAGACCGCTTAACGAGGGCGGCGCAGCAACCTGTCAAAGTACCTCCTCGCTGCCGGCGGTCGGTCGTTACGCAACGGGCGCAGCGGCACGCCATACACGGACGTCCGGCGTGTATGGGAGTACCGACCGAAATTTCCTAAATATTTAATATTTACGGCAAGGGTTGTAAACAAACGCTAGGTATTCATAAATTAGCATCCTAGTCGTGGAAGAAATATCCATCATCAAATAAGGGGAGGAAAGGTGATGAACTGAAAGGTTATCAGTAAACTCTTCCGAGCTAAGTTGCCGTGGTCGGTCTGTAGAACTTCTTCTCCCTGACGTTTCGTTCTCAACTACGGAGAACATCTTCCGAGGTGAGTCGACGACTGGCTGCTAGGAGCTGGGGCCGCCGCTTATATAGAGGGGGACGGGGTTACTTTGAACCTACCTATTGAAAATATCGTAATCTAGTTTGGTAGTTAATATTCTACAATTTCAAAAAGTACTTGCTGTTTTTTTATGATTTCTTAAATTTTTCAGTAAAACTTAACCGAAAAATTTAAGTCTTAGTCGCGAAAGCAACTTTTGACTACCAGTGTCATATTTTTATTTTCAGGTTCAGGACGCTTCTTAACGAAATTTGTATTTTTTAATTTTTTTCTTTTTTGTTGTTGAGCACAAAGTACCAGAACCCCGTCCCCACCCTGCCACTTGATACGACACGTTATGAAAAATGCATTCGTATTGCTAGAGTTCATGTCATCTTGAAGCACCTGAATCTGTTAATTCAGTAGTGTGAAGGGAGGCTCATGCATGTGTCTGCAAAGAGGTGCGGAAACTCTCTATGCAGCGTTTCAAAGGACTGGGAAAAATATGTGTGTCAGGAAATCTGGCGGGATTCCAAACTGGTTTTAGGCAGCCACAACGCATTTTCATTGTTGTCTCGTGCTTCATACTTGGGTTTATATGGATAGCTACGTATAGGATACAGCTATAAAAGAGGCTCTCTTTTGATATTCAGTTGTGTAATTTCATTTCTTGTTTGACAAAGTATTCTCGTTGATTATGTTTGGGCAAGCCGAAAATTAATGTCTCCGAAAATCCTTCTAGCTTCTTTAATAAATCTCATTAACATTCTACATCCTTATTCGTTATGTTTAAATATTTATTTCTCAACATGTTTGAATCGTAGTAAAGTATAACGTTCCATAATAGGCCATAACGGTAGGAAGGTATGGGTGCAATGTATCTACAATTAATAATAAATCACACAAAATTTAAAATAAGCTGCATACATGCACTGAAGCCGAAACACAATAGTTCAAATAAGTGAAATTCCGATATTAACCGATTATACCGGTATCTAAGCTATTAACGTTATTTCTAAACAATGAGATAAGCGAACAGGACAGCAGCTGTAGTACAAATAACTTCACTACAACCACTCTGAGTTTAAAGTTTAGTAAATTAGCATATGTTTAAGCAGGCGGAGATAAGTAGTGCAGACACTGCAGAGAAACTGTTAACGTAAGCAGCAGCAGACAATGATTACGGCCTCTCAGCAATCCGCTCGTCGCTGCTGGCATCCCGCGTCTATCGATTCGAGCCGACCTGCACCCAAAAGCGCCACAGCAGATCCGAAACTTGGGACTTCTCCCCTCTCTCAAATTCCGCGACCATTACTCGCCGGTTCTTTTTCCTACACACTGACTGCAGTTACTAACGTCTCGCATTCTTTACGCGAAACCGATGTCACAAGTAGTTCTGAAGAGTCATAAGGCGAGTTAGCGAATCGACAGCGAATCTTAGCAACTGAGAGCGAGGTGTTACTCAAATCTTTTCCCTCGTGCTCCCCAGTGCTGAAAATTTTGTGATGCGACATATGGCCGACTCGCTCTGGGATGTCGATATCCTCCTCGGATAAACGCTTAATATGCATTCCGCATATGCAAACTTATCAAACTACTTGCCCGTTAACTATGTTGATTGTACTCCTTTCCCCAAGTGCGTCAGTATATTATACGCGTATATTTCAAACTACACTGAGGCGGCAAAGAAACTGGTTTAGGCATGAGTATTCGAATACAGAGACATGTAAACAGGCAGAATACGGAGCTGCGGTCACCAACGCCTATATAAAATGATGTGTTGGCAGATGTGCCAACACCTTGTAGTTAGAGGAGGCCGAAATGCACGCTATAATCTAACGCAGACTGGCGTGAGGTCTGGAACAGGATACGTAATGAATGCTATAAAGAAAAGTACGTAGCTGCCGGAATACTTAACTTTAATCCATCATTTGTATACAGCATTCTTGATGATACAGGTGAGACTCTCTCTAGAAATGGTTAATGGCGCCTTGCTAGGTCGTAGCCATGGACTTAGCTGAAGGCTATTCTAACTATCTCTCGGCAAATGAGAGAAAGGCTTCGTCAGTGTAGTCGCTAGCAAAGTCGTCGTACAACTGGGGCGAGTGCTAGTCCGTCTCTCTAGACCTGCCTTGTGGTGGCGCTCGGTCCGCAATTACTGACAGTGGCGACACGCGGGTCCGACATGTATTAATGGACCGCTACCACCTAGCAAGTGTGGTGTCTGGCGGTGACACCACATAAAACAAGTGTCTGGCGTGGTTGTTAGATCGGTTACTGCTGCTACAATGGCAGGTTATCAACATTTAAGTGAGTTTGCACGTGGTGTTATAGTCGACGCACGAGTGATGGAACACAGCATTGCGAGGTAGCGATAAACTGGGAATTTTCCCGTAGGACCATTTCACGAGTGTACCGTGAATACCCAGAATCCTGTACAACATTAAAAAAAATGTTCGAACGTGTGTGAATTCTCAAGGGACCAAACTGATGTCACCGGTCCCTAGTCTTACATACTATTCAAAGAAACTTAAACTAACTTATGCTAAGAACAACACACACACACTCATGCCCGAGGGAGGACTCGATCCTCCGTCGGGAGGGTCCACGCAGTCCGTGACAGGGCGCCTTAAACCGCGCGGCCACTTCGCGCGGCGGTAAAACATCAAATCTCCAACATTGGTGCGGCCAGAAAAAAGATTCTAGAAGGCCAGGACGAACGACGACTGAAAAGAAACGTTCAACGTGACAGAAGTACAACCCTTCCGCAAATTGCTATAGATTTCAATGCTGGGCCATTAACAAGAGTCAGCGTGCGAACCATTCAACGAAACGTCATCGATATGGGCTTTCGGAGCCGAAGGCCCACTCGCATACCCTCGATGACTGCAGGACACGTCAACACGGACATTGAACTATTGATTACTGGAAACGTGTTGCCTGGTTGGACGAGTCTCGCTTCAAATTGTATTGAGCGGATCGACTTGTACGGATATGGAGACAACCTAAAAAATCCATGGACGCTGCATATCAGCAGATGACTGTTGCAGCTGGTATTGGAGTTGGCGTGATATGGGACTCCTGATTCTTCCAAATACGAGTCTGACTGGTGACACGTACGTAACATCCTGTCTGTTCACATGCATCCATTGTGCATTCCGACAGACTTGAACGATTCCATCAAGACAGTGGGACATCCCACACGTCAATAGTTGCTGCAGAGTGGCTCCAGGAACGCTCTTCCGAGTTTAAACACTTCCGCTGGCCACAAAACTGCCCAGACGTGAACATTATTGAGCATATCTGGGGTGCCTTTGCAACGTGCTATTCAGAAGAGATCTCCGCTCCCTCGTACTCTTACGGATTTGTGAACAGCCCCGCAGGATTCATGGTGTCAATTCCCTCCATCACTACTTCAGACATTAGTCGAGTCCATGCCGCGTCGTTTTGCGGCGCTTCTGAGTTCTTTCGGGGGCCCCACACATTATTAGGCAGGTGTATCAGTTTCGGAGTAGGTATTAAAATCCATGGAGAAGAAATAAAAACCTTGAGGTTCGCCGATGACATTGTAATTCTGTGAGAGACAGCAAAGGACCTGGAAGTGCATTTGAACGGAATGGACAGTGTCTTGAAAGGAGGATATAAGATGAACATCAACAAAAGCAAAACGAGGATAATGGAATGTAGTCGAATTAAGTCGGGTGATGCTGAGGGAATTAGATTAGGAAATGAGACACTTAAAGTAGTAAAGGAGTTTTGCTATTTGGGGAGCAAAATAACTGATGATGGTCGAAGTAGAGAGGACATAAAATGTAGACTGGCAATGGAAAGGAAAGCGTTTCTGAAGAAGAGAAATTTGTTAACATCGAGTATAGATTTAAGTGTCAGGAAGTCATTTCTGAAAGTATTTGTATGGAGTGTAGCCATGTATGGAAGTGAAACATGGACGGTAAATAGTTTGGACAAGAAGAGAATTGAAGCTTTCGAAATGTGGTGCTACAGAAGAATGCTGAAGATTAGATGGGTAGATCACATAACTAATGAGGAAGTATTGAATAGGATTGGGGAGAAGAGAAGTTTGTGGCACAACTTGACCAGAAGAAGGGATCGGTTAGTAGGACATGTTCTGAGGCATCAAGGGATCACCAGTTTAGTATTGGAGGGCAGCATGGAGGGTAAAAATCGTAGGGGGAGACCAAGAGATGAATACACTAAGCAGATTCAGAAGGATGTAGGTTGCAGTAGGTACTGGGAGATGAAGAAGCTTGCACAGGATAGAGTAGCATGGAGAGCTGCATCAAACCAGTCTCAGGACTGAAGACCACAA
Organism: Schistocerca cancellata; assembly: GCF_023864275.1. Taxonomy (NCBI): domain Eukaryota; kingdom Metazoa; phylum Arthropoda; class Insecta; order Orthoptera; family Acrididae; genus Schistocerca; species Schistocerca cancellata. The sequence goes on from NC_064631.1 coordinate 49,252,190, forward strand.
CAACAACAGCAACATCAGTTTCTTTGGCTCTTCAGTGTATAAGCAAGAACGATATCGTATTTCTGTTATACCTTGTCGGCTAAAAATGTTCTACACGAATAAAATAGCAATAAATCGATTTTATGAAGGGGTCCACAAATTCTACTTGTAGATGGCAGTGGTAAGCAAAACAGCTCGTTACAGACCAGGATGTTAACCCGTAGCAGAACATATCTAATGGAAATTTACACATAGATGCATTTAACTTTGGAGTAATCAAGGAAACGATATATGTTACTGCTACTGTGACGACAACACCACCACACTTGTGCTGGACGCCTGTTCGCATCCCACCATCTAGCATTTCGTTGCACTGACTTCTTCGGCCAAGCAGTCGAGAAAACTGCGGCCATCCACTTACCGCCTACACACGGAACACCTACAGTAATTAAACGGGAGTCAGACTTGCAGGTTTCAACACCAGCCGTAAAGCGATGTGGCTTCGGTGAGCCATATTTATGAGCGTTTTGTCGTTTGCCTTCTGAGCGATCTAGATATCGTTATTGGATGAGTCGAAAGAGAGGCAGTAGCTTAATAAGATCGAGTGCTCCGGGCCCCGGGCAGTGGGAGATAAATGGGACCGGTTGTAACGGCGAGGCGCTGAGGCGGGCTGAGCGGAGCAGCGCTAGGTGGTTCCTGAGGCCACCAGGATCTGCTGGCGCAGCCGCGCGGATGGCCTCAACCTTCCGTCTGCCAAGTGGCTCGCCGCCCAGGCGACGAGCGACGACCACGCGGGCTAGTCGACAAAATTTCGTAGTTACTTTTGAAAAGCGAACTTAATGTCTGTGGAGAGATGCAGCAATTCTTAGACAATCATAATATCCACGGGTATACTGCCGGTCTCCAGGGTCCAACGGGCACAATATTTCGGTGATCATACATGTCGCCATCATCAGATGAACTGACGGACTGAGCTCCTGTGAACGTGCCGGCACGGAGATCCGTACACAATGGCTACTCAGAGGGAACTGGGTTCGGTTGCGGCGGCGGCCGATTTAAATACCCTCTGCCCGCGGCGCAGGCCCTCCGCCGTCCGCGCCCCGCGACGGCGTCTGAAATGACATCGGAGTGATGGCTCTGTCCGCCATGGTCGTCACAACTATACGTTTGCTCTATTTACCCTTGAATAACCCAATCGCTGGTTCCCAAGCCTTGCTAAGATTATAGCCACATTCACGGTTTATGAGGTCGCCATTGGTGCGAATTTCGATGGCCCCTCTAACAACGCTGTCCCAGTATCTCGACGTCTGTACCAGAATCCTCGTGCGTTCATACTCCATAGCGTGATTTTCCGACAAACAATGTTCAGCGACCGCCGACTTGCTCGGATACATCAGTCGAGTGTGCCTCTGGTGTTCACGGCATCGATCCTCGACGGTACGCATCGTCTGACCAATATACGACTTGCCACATTGATACGGAATCTGGTAGACGCCAGCCTTTCTCAAACCGAGGTCATCTTTGGCGCTCCCCACCAGTGCGCGAGTTTTATTCGGAGGACAAAACACAGTTCCGACCCGGTGTTTCTTCAAAATGCAGGCGATTTTCCCCGAGAGTGCGCCTGTATATGGAATAAACGCAGTGCCTACCTCCTCCCTCGTGATTTCATCCATCTCCACAGGTTGTGCTGTAGTGTTTGGGCGGAGAGCACGTTCAATCTGCCACTCTGAGTACCCATTTTTTCGAAATACAGTTCTCAGATGTTCCAATTCCTGGGGTTGACCCTCTGCATCAGAGATAGTGCGCGCCCTATGTACTAGAGTTTTAAGTACCCCGTTCCTCTGTGAAGGGTGGTGGCAGCTGTCTGCGTGCAAATACAGATCAGTGTGCGTTGTCTTCCGATACACCCCATGACCTAGCGTGCCGTCAGCCCTTCTCTTGACCAAGACGTTCCACCGAGCGACCGTGACGCGGGGCGCGGACAGTGGAGGGAACGCGCCGCGGGCGGAGGGTATTTAAATCGGCCGCCGCCGCGACCAAACCCCTATGACGATCTTCGACGATTAAGTAGAAGAGAAAATCGCAATAACCAATTCCTAATCCTGATCCTCCCCACATAACGCCACTCATCTTGCCTACCTCAGGCAAGTACCAGACACATTCACAACAATCATCACATATCATAGGCACCAAAAAACTATAGAAAAATCACACACACACGTACACAGGGGAGTAAAAGCCTAAAGGCTACAAACTCCCCCTCACACTTCCCCAAAGAGGGGAAAGTAACAGATGAAAGCAGCAGCAGACCAAACCCAGTTCCCTGTGAGCAGCCATAGCGTACGGATCTCCGTGCCGGCACGTTCACAGGAGCCCAGTGCGTCAGTTCACCTGATGATGGCGGCATGTACGATCGCCGAAATATTGTACTCGTTGGGCACTGTAGACCGGCAGTACACCCGTGGATATTTTGATTATCAAATACGCCGGGAGAAACTCAAGAATGACAATTCTTAGACAGTTATGGCTGATCATTTATTTTAGCCACAGTTGTGATTTAAACTCGACAATTAGTGGTCTTGGTCATTATCGACCATCTTCAGGACTACGATAAATGGAACAGAACTGAGCCCTTTAAATTGATTATTTAGAGCAAGAAAAGCAAAAGCAAAGGTTTCTTGGAAGTGGTAAGGTCTGGCTACAGAAAATAAAACCATTAACATAACCCAGACGCGTGTTACAAGAAAATTTGGCACTTGAATACCACTACAATTGAAATACATATATCGCAATCAAAACTGCCTATAACGCCTCAAAACTCGTCAGCAGAGGAAACTACTACCGTAGCAGACGGAACAGCCGACGTACGAAACTCGACCAGTGAGTTCAGAGATAACAACGAAAGTTACTCGCAAACGGTAGACAAGTAATAAACGTAATATATGGAAGGTGGAAGATGTAACAGACAACCTCCAAGATTACAGGCAGATGGTCACCATGAACCTTCGGTTATAGCTTATAGGAGAAAGGGTTCCGATCTGGAGTTGGTATATAAATCGCTTACTCCTGTCACTATCTACACGCGTCACAAACTAGTATGGTTTAGATACAAAGGCAACAGGGAAACTAATGGCATTACGTGATGCTCACTGATGAGTCTCGCTTCTGTTTGTGGCGGTCAAACCAACGACAATGTTTCCATATACGATCTGGTGAATGGTGACAGGAAGGAGCGATTCCCCAAACCACATCACTCCATTCCCAGAGTTCTTCGTTTGTGGAGCTACTAGTTGCGATAATGGGACTGATTTGCTACATGTTGAAAGGAGGCTGAATTCTATAGCAATGATAAAAATGCTGTAGTTCAGCAGGTAAGACTTTGTTCTGCACTTCACACCATAAACAGCTTAAGGATTTTACGAATCGTTGACTGGCCAGCCCTGTCCCCTGATTTCTCAACCATGTGTGTGATGGTATGAGAAGTCCTGAGAGACTTTCATAACAGCCTCCAGCCAACGGTCGTCATGACCCTACACAGCATGTGCCTCAGGCATGGCAAGAAGTTCCTCAAGAGGACATTCGGAGGCTCGTTCCTTCTGTGTCACAACAAATATGAGACTGAACTCTGCCTTTTGGGGGTCACAGTTAACACTAGTGGGACGTGGTGGTCTAGCGATGAAGCGCTTGACGGGGAAGCAAGACATTATGGAATCGAATATCTTAGATGTATAAGTCTGCGTTTTAACGTAACCTTCACCTTGCAACGATGTGAAGATTCGCCAGAAATGGCACGTGGGTCGAATTCAAAGTTAAACAGTACAACCCCCTTCCCAGATTGGATAACAGAGGAAGATTAGGGACACGCAAGTCGCTGAAGTGGCGCCCAACAGAAAGACTTGCACCAGGCCTTTGAGCCACACGAAATTATTATTATTGTTATTATCTGGAGTACCCGACTTCGATCTGGGAGCTGATATGACATCGTATGGCAGTTTGGATATAAGGATAAGATGTAAAATATAATATGTAAGAAATTTTTTTGACAACATATTCTAACTGTTTACAACACTTGTTTATAAACAACATTTTTAATTTTGTTATGAGCGGTGTACGCGTACAAATTTTTCGAATTTCTTATTCTAGAGCAAGCTACGTATAGTTGGCCACGAGAGATGCAGGAATCTTTGAGGATGTTGCCGCGATATTTAGAAGTTTGTCCTTGCGCTAAAACTGTAGGCTAATTTGACTGGAAATTGTAGTCTTTTAAATTGGAATGGCATTTCAGTAGAGATCAGTGGTATTTTCAGTCTTAAGTTCGGCTTAGATGATGTTATCCGATAGCTGTTTGACGATCATCTTTGTTCCATTACAAAGTTTTGGTGAGTTGAGATTTCTGAGTAATACGATCGGAGATTCAATTTAAAGTTGAAGGCAGGGTACTGGCATTCCTGGTACTTGCAAAGAGTTTGGAAATTTTGTAGGGAACGTTTACCATCGTGTCTACCGATTTGTATATCCTCTCTTCACCGGGAATTTTTCTTTAAATATTAAAGTTGTTATCAACTACAATGTTATTTTTAGTTGCAGAAATCACTGTTGAGTTTAATGTGGTCCGTCGGTTTAATTTATTCGCTGTACTTTATGTTTTCGCCGTTTCGCTTCAGAACTGGTAAGATGTCCTCTCTTTTACGTTTGGGCATTGTCTAGAATATAAATCAAATCAGCTTTTTATTGACAAATACACTAGGTACATTTTACATACTTTTCACACTTTCTGTTCGATTTATATTCAGTTACTGCATCACTTTTACCACTCACGCTTCACTGTTTGTGTTTTTCCAGTCTCTGTACTACTTTGTTGGTTCCTCACTTCGTCACAGATAAGAAACTGACGTTCGAACCCACGACGGGTCTTGTTTCAATACTCCTATCAATGGTTAGCCCCAACAGTGGCGGATTCCAGAACATACCAAATGGCTTAGAATTGTCCAAAATGTTCCAGAACATGGGACAACATTCGACAGTGTTCTGCAATGTACCACAATGATCTTGGATGATCCAAGATGTTCCCAAACATTCGGGTATCTTCCTGACTGTTCCAGACTATTCCCGAACATTCCGGAATATCCCGGACATTGTGGAACATTCCGAAACATTCTGGAATGTTGTGGAATGCTCTCGAATATTGTTGAAGGCTATCGAATACTCTCGGATCTTCTGTAAAATTCTAGAGGGCGAAACTTCCTAGCTCTTATATCCTTAATGCAAGCCCTTCAGGTAAAAGTGGAAACCTTCTTCATGGATGGGAGACATAGGGCTACCCCACCACATTACTCCCTCGATCGTATCGGAGCTCGTTTCTGTGTTTTAGCGGTAACATATTGATTATTATTATTATTATTGTTGTTATTACCTAATACTAAATCATATGATTGGCATCATTCTGAATGAAAAATATCCATCATGAGAAGAACACCTCCACAAACTTTGATGAATGTCGGAGTAATGGCGCGTGGTGTAGCACTTGCCACTTCCGTCAATGTATGTTTTTGACATTTTTTCCATTTTTCTTAAATCTGAAAATTTTTGATAACGACCGAAACAGGTTATTTCTTATATTACATCGCACCTCTTACTGACACAGATAATCAACTACCACCTCTGTTCTCTCCGACCTTAGAAATTTAAGGAAAAAATGATAAATACTTTTGAGGCCCTTCAACGCAACAGCTCGAATTAACTTTTTAATTGAGCGTGGGAGGTATAGCCAATGCGTTCTCGCTTGCCACGCCCGGGTTCCCGGGTTCGATTCCCGGCGGGGTCAAGGATTTTCTCTGCCTCGTGATGACTGGGTGCTGTGTGCTGTCCTTAGGTTAGTTAGGTTTAAGTAGTTCTAAGTTCTAGGGGACTGATGACCATAGATGTTAAGTCCCATAGTGCTCAGAGCCGTATAGCCAATGGAACTCGCAGAATTTAAAAGTCACTGTCCATGCGCACATTAAACCCCAGCTAAACCAGTTGTAAATGATGCGTCTACAATACGAGCGTTCTAGAATTTTAATGTACAGCGGACGCAAGTCCCATAAAATGTCAAAACAGTAATTTAGAATTCAATACGGTAGAGAATCTAATTAGGCAACGAGTGTATCCTTGAGAAGAAACAGCGGAGAGCTACCTACTATTTAACTTACGTGCGGTAATTGCGACACACAATAAATCCACTTAAAAATGAAAATAAATAGCTTTAATTTGCACGTTAGCTGAAAACCTGACTTTGACAGACATAAACAAGGTGCTTGCTGCTTCAGCTGACAACTTTAAGACGCGAACATTAATGGCAATGCACTGGTGGACGTTGTAGATAAAGGAATGCACTGCCAAAACAACATCTGACTCAATTTGGTCATGACGCTAGCGCCTTTCTTTAATTTCAGGGAACACATCACTCACTGAACATATAAGTAGTGAAGAAAAAAGCAAGATGGCTACGCTCATTACAACGCAGGTAGTCCACGACGCAGACTGTCCACAAGAAGACAACTGACATAGCAATAAAATAGGAGTACGTAACGCTGACATTTTATTGTTGTGTCACTTTAGCTTCGAACGGCTAATGGCTGTGTTTGACCACTGTACACAACGAAAATACTGTCAGAGTGAGAAATAAACTCAGTTATACACCAGGCTATTTTTGTTGCTCGTGGGACGCTTAGTGATGGAAAAGTTGTACGATAATTAAGGGATCTTTTAATGTAAGTCCAGTCAGAGAAGTTACAGATTTTATATGTCCTTTATGATGCGCACACTTGGCATCAAAATTGACAGAGAGCAAACTTCTCTAAAATCTCAATAGGGTACGAAATTATATGAAAGATTGGAAGAAAAAGCACAAAGATTTTCTCAGCTGGACAGCTCACGAATGCAAAGTCAGCGAGACACAAGAGAGACGAAAATTGTAATCAAATAAGCAACACAAGTTGCACGGCAGGACAAGGAAGTTGCGAGCCGCTCAGAATATGAATCGTGCTACCGCAACTGCGACGATTTTTATGTACTTCTTTCTTTATTTGTTTGCTATTTTTTTAGTCTGTTATTCTATTATGTATATAAAAGAAAAGTCCGCATGTTGTTCATGAATTGGCATGAACAAAACCGATAATATTTTCACATGATTTCAAATTTGTTAGTAATAACTAAGCATTATGCTGTTTAAGGGGGAAAAACATACATAGAATAACAACCTTAAAACAAAAATAATAAAAGCTAAAAAAGTCTCAATAGTACCATTTGGCGATCTGCATCTGGCGCACAGATTTCTGTTCATCCTGAATCCAGAAGGCATACGCTACTGGTCCTTTCACTATGCCGCACTGGTTGGTCACAAATTTTGTAATTTATATTTCTGGACTACACTTCTACAACACTACGCAACACAGCACCACACTACACAACACTACTGTACTTGGTACTAGAACCAAGCTTGATCTCTCACTTGTCTGGACAGCTAACACCAGCGCGCCTCATCGTCATCATCATCATCCAGCGAGCTGAGGTGTATCTCAGGATTCACAGGGGCTGCGCTACTGTGCCACCCAAGGTGCAGAGATAGGGAGATGACCTTCAGGGTCTCAGGAAGTCCTTTCTGGTCCTCTCCGAGACTCGTCTCCTCACTGCTTCCAGAAGGTTGTTGTAGGTGGTTGTTCTGTCCTGGCGCGTCTCGTCATCGTGAGGTAAAGGCGTCGGCACACGGACCGTGCATCCGAACGTTGAGCGTTGAGCGTGTCGAGTTTCTGACGTCATAGCGTGGAATAGCACGTTCGGGAGTCTTTCCGAACGTGCAGAGCAATATCTGGCATGTCAGATATTCTGAGCGTGCGTCTGAGCGTTGACCAATGAGATGGCACAACGCCACCTACGTCACACATACGCCGTCTCCCTTCAGTACAGAGTTGTGAGGCGCCATATTGGCATTCATTTCAAGCCTATATGTATATATGCCGTTTCTGAGCAACAGCAAATTGAGAATCACTAAAAAAAACGTTGTAAACTGTGTGATTCGTTCCAATAAAATAATGAGAAACATCATATTCGTGGCAAAAGAATTATTGTAGCTTGCGTATTATGAGAGTAGGCTATTTGAAGCCAGCGACACACTGAAGATCTACCCAAAAGGCATTGTTCTTGGTACAATTTGTTATAATTAAACTTCAATTAGTAACATATCTACGATTAAGGTTTCCTACACGAGCTAAGATACTATGATTAGAGAGCTGCAGTATGTTGTTGCTTTAGCGTAGTGCCTAGCGTCACTGCCTTAACGGTTATTTTGGTGGGGCGGTGGTTCGTGTCTTGCCACTTCCAAATTTTTTTCCTAACATTCGCGTTTTTATTGGGTTCTGATACTTTATTGTTAGTTTAATATAAGTATATACTATAATATTTGATGTTATGTAAATATAAGTTCACCTTTTTTTGAGGGGTGACTTTGTTCGATTGGCTTAATCTACAGGACTGCTTGCGCTACTTGTATAAAGATAATTTGCTCCTTTTTCTTTTTCGCTTCGTAATTCACGTGCTGCAAAGATTCTGCTACTGGTTAGGAACACTGATCAAGTAAGACTGACCTTGGGGTTTTACTAAAATGTGGGAATGATGAAATAATGTTTATGTTATGCGCAGAAGTATTCCAAATTTGTACCGCACTGTTTGTAATGGAACTTTTATAAACCTGTGTCCTTATTGATTGGACATAGTACTTTTCTTTTCGTGGACGATGGAGGAAATGTGCGTTTTAACAGCGCTAATGTGGGAATTTTACGCGCGCCCGTTGAGTAAACAGTGTGATTTACGAACTAGAAACATCCCTCAACTGCCGCTGTAGTGCGTTGCGATCGGGTATACCACGTTGGGGCCCACGTACCGTATGCACAAGTCGCATCGTTCCTGAGCGTTCTGCAGCACGTTGAACTTGGCACGCTCAACGTTAACGTTCGACGGCACGGTCCGTGTGCCGACGGCTTAAGGCCTCTTCTCGGTTCTCTCTCAGCCACGTAGGCTTGCAGTTCATAAGCTGATAGCTTTGAGCGAGTTCAGCTTCTGCCACAGATCCTCATTCCCTGTTATATTGTAGAACGTTACATTTCCAAACGCGTTCCTGTCGCGGTCTCTAATATCTTGTCTAACGGCACACTCCCAGATGATATGATCCGGTGTAGCGACTGCTCCACATTCGAGTGTCTGCGGTGCGCTGTCCTATTGTTAGTGAACAGCTGGGACACGGACTATACCCCTACAGGTGGTGTATAACTCCCTTGACTGGAAGGAAGCGTGTCATTCTTACGCGATCTGAGACTTCCCTGGCGCTTATAATGCGTCCAAGGTTCTCGGGTGTACTGCCAGTGCAATCGTCGTAGATCCACCATATTTCGGCGAACAACCGTTCCAACACCAAAAGGTGCTACTGAAGATCAGTACCACCTGATGATGGCGCGGCGGTCGTTCGGCGAAAGATGGTGGACATTCGATGATTTCATCCGTCAGCACACCCGAGAGTCTTGTAAACATGTAATTCTTGTTCTTTCTTTTATGTTAGGAACGAACTGGTAGATTCTCCTCTCTAATTTGTCCTATCCCATATTTCTTGCCATTCTCTATCAATGCATGCTTTTATTTCCCTATTCGATACGGTTATTGTGCACAAATCTGCTTTACCTCGTCATACTGGCTCTTCTTGAGCCAGTATTGTGCCTATTTCTATCACTAGCAGCGGCCTGCCAGGTGCACGAGTGACATTCGCTGTTCTCACCTTTCTGGCTCTATGAGCACAAACGCTCGATCCGTAACCACAATAGCGAGGACGATTGCGTCTGGTACATTCTTATTTCACTTTGTGGCAGCTGAAAAATTCTTTGGAAAGTTGTTGCTATTTTATCTAGGACTTAAATATCACTCTGGGAGACGATTTTTACATGTGCATGGAAGTTTTGCTTTTAGTCGATGCTAATTCCAAGGTACCTACATACTTCTTTCCTTTTCATGGGTTGGTCATTTATTCGGATTGAAGGACTTCTAGTTCCTGATAATGTTCCTTTTAGTAACAGAAAGACTGTTTTGTGCACTGCTATTGTTAGCTTGTTTCCTACACACCGGTTACTTAGTCTTTCAAGAACTGCCCTACTATATTCCTCTAGTTTAGCCCTTGTCTTAGCAGATACTATAAGATCGTCTGCATAGGCGATGCAGCCTCTGGTGTTGTTTATGCTCTGAAGCTGGTTCGGTAATGGTTCTATGACAACATCCCAGAACTCTGGACCGCAAACAGATCCCTGTGGACAGCCTTCGGTGATGTCTTTAACAATTTTCTTTCCAGTACATTCTAATTTTACCTGCCTGTCTGTGCAATAATCTCGTAGAGTGTTACAGAAACACCTTGGCCAGTCTGCCTGTTCAGTCTTTGAACAGGGTAGGGCACCACAAATTAACAAACGCTCCAACAATATCAATCATTATGCCTATAACGCATTTATCGTCTTAGGTATTCACAATATTCATTGCGTGATTTATCGCATCCTCGGTGGATTTCGCTTTCCTGAAACCGTACTGCAGGGGCTCGTGCGTACTAACTGTCTGAGATCCTTCTGGCGACGGCGTAGAAGCTTTCCATGTACTTTGGCTAGAGCATTTACCAAGCAAATCGGCCTGTAAGATTTCAGTTTACTTTGGTCTCAGTCTCCCACTTCTATGTTAGTACAATGGTATTGGAGATTTTCTAAATCCTGGGCACCCAACCCTGTAAAAACATTCGTTTAGTAACACTGTTATGTATGACACAGTTTGGTCCACTAACTGATGCAACACTTCTGTTAGTTGCTTAAAATCCGTCTTGATTGCAATTTTTTTTTAATTATTCATATGACCGGTTTCGGTTCATTCAGAACCATCTTCAGATCTGATATTTCAGTTACAGGAGTAACCCGTCCAAATCCAGCAACTTTCACGTGCTACGTCACATATGCTACGTCACTATGTGACGTAGCATGTGAAAGTTGCTGGATTTAGACGGGTTACTCCTGTAACTGAAATATCAGATCTGAAGATGGTTCTGAATGAACCGAAACCGGTCATATGAATTAAAAAAAAAAATAATAAAAAAATAAATAAAATTTGCAATCAAGACGGATTTTAAGCAACATTATAAAATCACTGATTGCTGTTATCCCATAAGACATTATGTCTGTTTTTGCAAACTTCTGTTAGTATTCTGTCAGCTCCTGGGGCTCTCTTCTTCTTTAACGACATTATTTTCAGTATTACATGTCCCTAGAAATCAGCTATGGTGCGCCACTCAGCACCAAGCAGCTGCTGAGGGGCGAGTAGCCCAGAAAAGTTCTTCCCGCATTCAAGTCACAACTTTAAAAAAAAAAAAAATATAACACAGACGTGACGACTCGATCTGTTGCCAATATGGTGAACTAGAATTTCGCTTCTTATTAATAAAAATAAAAAAAGAAAGAAAAAAAAACAGGGGAACCCAACAGAAACTTCCCAATAGTTGCATAAGAAACTCACAGTAACGAGCAAGAGATCGGTACTGGCCTACAGCAGTGTCTTGTGACTGGTCAGCTTCTTCACGTCAAGCACAGTGGCAAGGAAAACTCTTACCACTGAATAAACCAAAATTTTGGAGCGAAACCAAATGACGCTCTCATACTGCTCGAGTGGTTCCACGGTGCTTCGTCCTTTGACGACCGAGGCAAAATTGCCATGCTCAGTTGTTCACTGTGGGGGGCCGTGGCGGCACAGCGGCCTCTGCCCTCAGCAAGGAGAGACACCGGCTCTCGACAACAAAACCTCAGACCTGGCTGCGGCCCTACTTCCGCGAAGCTGCTCAACTCTCTAGGACTGATCACCCATTCTGATGAGACTTTGTGACTGCGTTCTCCTAACAAATGGGAACTTGAGACCAATTGGGGATGTACCCTCCCAGCGAGGTAAACGCAAATTTTTCCTGCCAAGCTTACACGCCCGTTGCTTTCAGTGGCAGAAAAAGAAATAACACCATACGGTGATACACGACAGTTATGTCACAAGACAATAAAATAACTTAACTTTCAATTAACATGTATGGTAAATCTAGCTCCATGTCTTGAACGCTGACGTAACCTTTGAATGATTTTTTGAAGTAGCAAAGCTGACCAATTCGAACATAAAAATTTCATGAAAATGCAATTTGAGCATCAGACAGAATGCATTTTGTAATTTACTCGGAAGTTCAAAATATGATGGTTATAGCAAATAATCGGAAATATGTTGTTCATATAAACGGAAATATAACTGTTGAAAACCTCTTGAAAGTTATTAAAAATGTTAGTGGAAGTTTCGGTGGAACGCTTGCTGACAAAAACAGTCATTTCTATTCAGTATTCGACTGCTACTGGTGGCAACGTGCGTTCCATGCAGATGAAGTGGCGGCATCTGCTGACGATATGCATCTGTGGTAAAGACTGCTCAGACGCGTGTCACGTAAATACGAGACCTTGTCTGTAAAGCAGGGATGGCCAGAAACCCGGCTTACATGTGGTATCTGTGCAAGCATACCAATCTCTGTGGCTCGTGTGCACACTTCCCCCTCTAACACACCACCCTGTCCGAGCGAGAAAGGGACGAATTGGAGGAAAATGCGGAAGCATCGCATTAGGAGTGCAGCTTCATTTCACATTTCTCAACAGAATAGACAACAAATAAACCAAAATTTTAGTCCTATTTAGATGTCTTTGGCATAACATTCATATCTGGTACAAACTGTCCGCATACAGACAAACACAGACATTTTCTCAGATTTTCGTAAGTGAGGTTGCCACGAAATCATGATTTGTCTAGTTTCATAATCGAAAGGAGCCTTTCACGCACATTTGTTGATCAAAACATTTTTATCACACTTGCAACCCCATTGTGGTTTGAGAAATCCTTGTTTTTTAAACACGACTTGCATTGCAGGTCAGCAAGTTTCGTCTGCATATGCATGGAAGCGCTTTCCACTAAATATTTAATTTTTTTTTCACCCCAGTGTGAGCTTAGGGAAGCGGATGGTGCTTCTTGTCGGAAGTTGACCCTTCCACAATATGACTTTCTTTTTAAACACGTCCAGTTTTGCCATGAAATCAGGGATAAATTACCTCTCACCTGGCAATATCTTACTGATGACTGTTTGTTGCATTCAACTCTGTTTGAAACGTAAGGTATGCAGTGCATCCCAGAACTTGTAATTTTCGTCCTTGTTTTCGTTCTTCCTTCAAAGATTCAACAAGAGCGCGTTTTAAATCAAAAAGTCGTTCTAGGCATCTCTTTCAACTGTATCAACGCACTTTGCAGCAATGTAATGTATAATGTCTCAATACTCTTCGTTCAGTTTCGTACCAGACTGTTGCAGGTGATGATGTAATAATGCTCGTAATTTCAGAAAATCTACTATTCACACTACCAATTCCATCACACGTCACGTGACCTACTTATTGAACATGGAGGACTTCTTGGTGCACAGAGAAATGAATCCTGTACAAATCGTCTATCCATCGTTATAATTTTTTGCTTTTTCGTCGTCAGGTGGATCGTTAAATTCCTCTGGGTAGTGTTGTAATTCCATTTCGTAGCAAGATACCCATCGGTCATGCGCCTACATGATAGATATTGAGAGTTCTCGTTTTTCTCCTCTGTGATTCCCAATTAATTTTAAACCTGTACACCACAAACAAGTTGTTGTTGTTGTTGTTGTTATGGTCTTCAGTCCTGAGACTGGTTTGATGCAGCTCTCCATGCTACTCTATCCTGTGCAAGCTTCTTCATCTCCCAGTACCTACTGCAACCTACATCCTTCTGAATCTGCTTAGTGTATTCATCTCTTGGTCTCCCCCTAAGATTTTTACCCTCCACGCTGCCCTCCAATACTAAATTGGTGATCCCTTGATGCCTCAGAACATGTCCTACCAACCGATCCCTTCTTCTGGTCAAGTTGTGCCACAAACTTCTCTTCTCCCCAATCCTATTCAATACTTCCTCATTAGTTATGTGATCTACCCATCTAATCTTCAGCATCCTTCTGTAGCACCACATTTCGAAAGCTTCTATTCTCTTCCTATCCAAACTATTTACCGTCCATGTTTCACTTCAATACATGGCTACACTCCATACAAATACGTTCAGAAATGACTTCCTGACACTTAAATCTATACTCGATGTTAACAAATTTCTCTTCTTCAGAAACGCTTTCCTTGCCATTGCCAGTCTACATTTTATATCCTCTCTACTTCGACCATCATCAGTTATTTTGCTCCCCAAATAGCAAAACTCCTTTACTACTTTAAGTGTCTCATTTCCTAATCTAATAAGCTCAACATCACCCGACTTAATTCGACTACATTCCATTATCCTCGTTTTGTTTTTGTTGATGTTCATCTTATATCCCCCCTTCAAGACACCATCCATTCCGTTCAACTGCTCTTCCAAGTCCTTTGCTGTCTCTGACAGAATTACAATGTCATCGGCGAACCTCGACGTTTTTATTTCTTCTCCATGGATTTTAATACCTACTCCGAATTGTTCTTTTGTTTCCTTTACTGCTTGCTCAATATACAGATTGAATAACATCGGGGAGAGGCTACAACCCTGTCTTACTCCCTTCCCAACCACTGCTTCCCTTTCATATCCCTCGACTCTTATAACTGCCATCTGGTTTCTGTACAAATTGTAAATAGCCTTTCGCTCCCTGTATTTTACCCCTGCCACCTTTAGAATTCGAAAGAGAGTATTCCAGTCAACATTGTCAAAAGCTTTCTCTAAGTCTACAAATGCTAGAACCGTAGGTTTGCCTTTCCTTAATCTTTCTTCTAAGATAAGTCGTAAGGTCAGTATTGCCTCACGTGTTCCAGTATATTTACGGAATCCAAACTGATCTTCCCCGAGGTCGGCTTCTACTAGTTTTTCCATTCGTCTGTAAAGAATTCGCGTTAGTATTTTGCTGCTGTGGCTTATTAAACTGGTTGTTAGGTAATTTTCACATCTGTCAACACCTCCTTTCTTTGGGATTGGAATTATTATATTCTTCTTGAAGTCTGAGGGTATTTCGCCTGTTTCATACATCTTGCTCACCAGATGGTAGAGTTTTGTCAGGACTGGCTCTCCCAAGGCCGTCAGTAGTTCCAATGGAATGTTGTCTACTCCGGGGGCCTTGTTTCGACGTAGGTCTTTCAGTGCTCTGTCAAACTCTTCACGCAGTATCGTATCTCCCATTTCATCTTCATCTACATCCTCTTCCATTTCCATAATATTGTCCTCAAGTGCATCGCCCTTGTATAGACCCTCTATATACTCCTTCCACCTTTCTGCTTCTGCAAACAAGTAGCGAAGGATAAACACCGCCTACGCCATTAATCTGCCAAACTGAAGAAAGGCATGTCCACCACAATAATCCGCACCAAATGCTGGAAGAAAGTGCCGCAACGCAAAACGAACAGCGACGCTAGACTGAGAAGGACCAACAAAACCGAGACGAACGGAGTACTGCCGAAACAGGCGAGCCTCGAGCTGCAGTCGGGCAGCATATTGTGCAGGCGTTAAGTTTTGCAAGCCATAGCCGACACCATTCTAAAGAATCCGAGTGAAGGCGCCGTGATGGAAGTCGCTCTGGATTGATGTCGCGCACGGCTAAGGATTCCCCGCACGTGGCACGGGACCGGGTGAGGTACAGACCACAGGGGCAGCCCAGATGGGTCGCGTCGCCTGGTCGGGTCGGTGCGCCACGCTCACCTGTCACTTCCATACCCCGCCGGGCAAGCCCTTTAACCTCCGGTGCGCTACCACCTGCGTCTCTCTGCAAATCCCAGTATTTATCCTCCATTGTTAATGTTTCGATTGAAGATACAGGAGATGGTTGGTTGGCAACAGCTTCAATGGCTGTTTGAGTTTGTATGCATACTATTGTGCCACAATAGTATGCATACAAAATGAAGACTGAAAGAAACATGTACACCTGCCTAATATGGTATAGGGCCCCCGCGAGCATGCAGAAGTGTCACAACACGACGTTGCAAGGACTCGACTCTAATGTCTGAAGCAGTGCTGGAGGGAATTGCCACCATGAATCCTGCAGGGCTGTCAATAAATCCGTAAGAGTACGAGGGGGTGGAGATCTCTTCTAAACAGCACGTTGCAAGTCAACCTAGATATGCTCAATAGTGTTCACTTCTGGGGAGTTTGGCGGCGAGCGGAAGCTTTCAAACTCAGAATAGCGTTTCTGGAGCCACTAGGTAGCAATTCTTCACATGTGGGGTGTCGCATTGTCCTGCTGGAATTGTTGCAGGTGATCAGACAGGCTGCTTACGTACGTGTCACCTGTATCTACACGTATCAGGGGTCCACATATTACTCCAACTGCACACGCCCCTCACCTTTTGCAGAGCATCCAGCAGCTTGAACAGTCCTCTGCTGACATGCAGGGTCCATGGATTCATGAGGTTGTCTCCATACCCGTACACGTCCATCCGCTCGATACAATTTGAAACGATCTTGACCGACCAGGCAACCCCAGGCGAGGCGTAAAGCTTTGTGTACACGAACGGTCCTTCAGCACTAAAAGCCCATATCGATCATGGCTCGTTGAATGGTTCGCACACAGGCACTTGTTGAAGGCCCAACATTGAAATCTGCAGCAATTTCCGGCAGTGTTGCACTTCTATCTCGTTGAACGATTCTCTTCAGTCGTCACTGGTCCTGTTCTTGCAGGATGTTTCTCCAGCCGCAGCGATGTCAGAGATTTCATATTTTACCGGATTCCCGATATTCACAGTACACTAGCGAAATGATCGCACTTGAAAATCCCCACTTCATTACTACTCGCTACCTCGAAGATGCCGTGTTTCATCGCTTGTGCGCCGACTACAACACCACGTTCAAACTCACTTAAATCTCGATAACCTGCCACTGTAGCAGCAGCAACCAGTCTAACAAGTGCGCCAGACACTTGTTGCCTTATATAGGAGTTTCCGACCGCAGCACTGTATTCTGCCTATTTGCTATACATATTTCTGTATTCGAATAGGCGTGCCTATACCAGTTTCTTTGGCGCTTCAGTAAACAAATATTCTTTCCAGTTACAGCGTTTACGTCGCACATATTTTTTGTGGTCAGAAGAGTGTATATGACGGCAAAAGTAATTACAAAGTATCTATAATATGGACAGATTCTTAATTTCAAATTAATGCAAATGAAGCGCACATGGGAGGACATACAGACTTTGCATTCTTCTAGAGTGAAGCATGTAATTTATTTATTTATTACTTCCTTCAGACCTACTCTCTTTAAATATGCATAATACGTCATGTTTTACCATTTTTTCGTTTTGAAATTGTTGAATGATTTGACAGATTACAGAGTTACGTCCCAGCATAAAATCAGGAATAATAATATTAAAACGACCTTAAAACAAAGATAATAAAAATAGTGATAATAGTGCTCAGTAGGTGACAGTTAAGAAAAATAGAAATATGTATTTATATATCTACATCTACATCCATACTCCGCAAGCCACCTGACGGTGTGAACGGACGGTACCTTGAGTACCTCTATCGGTTCTCCCTTCTACTCCAGTCTCGAATTCTTCGTGGAAAGAAGGATTGTATTATGTGTTATGTATTATGTGCTGATACGAATTAGTACATATACAGGGTGGACGTTAATAAAACCGACAACCTGCAGGGACGGACTTTTGACTGGAAATGCAGTGACAAATATCCTATGAACATGTGTCCTGAAATACATCATTGCCACAGTAGGTGGGGCGGACGAATAACAGCCCCTCTGGCCACGTGCCGTTGAAAGGTCTCTGTTGGATTCCTTTCATGTTAATTTCTTAAATCTGTTGTCATTTACGGCATAAATTCCTCTTCTAAATTTACTGTGGCGTTTCTGACTATCTGGGAGGAGACTGAGTAGTGGAACGTGTTACTTTTATACATAAACAAGAACGATCTGTCACACTACGAAGTTTGTATTTGTGAGCCCCCCTCAGGAAGGGACCAGGTCAGTCTATCCGTGGCGAGCGTCTGAAGTGGTAAGATCTCCGGCTAAGCGCGTGTCTGCTAAGTCCGTAGGACAATGGATTTCTTAAGTTCAGCCTAACTGAAAATTTAATCACCTTTATTTCAGGTTTAGCTCTAAAATATCTAATGTTATCTTAAATTGCAGCGCAGTGTAATTCGAGTGTGAAGTTCAGAATATATTCCGGTAATTGCTTTGTCACTACTTTGTGAGTAAAGTGGAACCACGTGTTGATGAGTAACTCTAAGTTCATCAATCTTAAATGCGAATGTGCGTGAGATTATAACGTCTCGTCTTGACAATATTTTTCAATATAGCAACTTTTCTTTATGTTCAACCTACGTGGGGTGTACTTTGTGAAACCAGTACCAGGTGCTTATACAATTATTTGACCCATCAGGTTAATAGTAAGACAATAGTAACCAGTTCGAGGTTTTTCTTTTGTAAATTGCTTTTCGATCTAATTTATTTTAATTATCAAAATTATTGTGGAGTTACACTCTTTGTGTAAACCAAGTTGACCACGTGAAGCATGTGGTCTAATCATCAAAGTAGCCCTCAGGTATTCGTTTCGGGAAGATTTCACAAAGAGTTAATATGAATTTAGTATACCAGTGAGTGGTAATTACATGACGGACAGGATTGTGCTACGAACGTAACTTCTTTGGGTGAAAATTGAATCGGTTGGTAGCGGTTAATTTTCTCTTGCATATGTTTCAACGTTCTTTGTGTGTTGTTTTATGAATGCAGTGTTGTATGCAGTCTCCCAGTCTTGGCTCCATATTTGATGTGTTCCGTAAGATTACAATTTCACATTTTCACAATCCTAAATAAGGCACCAGTTTAGTTAGGAATCAAGTTTAATATGCTGAAATTTCAATGATCAATGTTAAAATAAATTTCCAAATATAGACTGATTTATTTCTTTTTATTTAAATTCTCTTTTATATATATACCACCGGTTGTCGTATGACTATTAAAAGATTATAATTAATGTTAGTCTGGTTGGAAATTTGGTAAGCTAGACTGGATATCTGGTGAAACAGTTGCGCAGTAATGCAAGGTTAACTTCCGCAGACAGCTCACAGCTTTTAAACCGCTTTTATTGTCTATCAGTTCCGCTTACACCACAAATTAAAGCGACAACGTTATGCCGTGTATTCCTTGTGTGTTGCAGGCTGCAGGATTGACGCGGCGTACCGTAAGCAGCACAGTGGTCTGACATGCATAGCGGGATGAAGACGACATGGTGTTCGTGTACAACCAAGCTGATGGAAACGATCGAGAGGCAGAGCTGCTATACCAAGCCAAGTACCCTCACAGACACCAACCACATCACACAAAATTTCAAGCCCGTTCTAGGTGCTTGACTGACCATGAGTCCTTTCGGACAGACGAACGTGCAGGAAGCTAGCGGGCTCTGCGTACAAAAGATTTGAAGGACCGGGTTCTACATAATATTGAGACGAACCCCAGCACAAGCTCCAGGGCAGTGGTCAGCCAACATGGTGTATGCCAAAGCACGGTTTTGTGTAAACTGCATTTCAATCACTACTATCGCTCTCACCTGCAATTCCGTGGAGGTCACTTTGAGCATCTGTTGTGACGTGGATGCGATGCGGTTCTGTACTGTTCTACGGTGTTCTGCGACGATTTGTTGTCATTGCAAGCACACAGTCCATTTCGAGACACATGTTCACTGAACCTTTTTTCCTCCATTTCCAGTCATTAATCCGTCCCTGAAGTTTGATTTATTATGTTAACCCTGTATAAATATGAATATGCTCTGTAAAGGCATCAGAGCACGTTAACATTGTTTGTGTGTGTGTTCGAAAAAGTCTCAGAAGAACATCGAGACCGCTACACTTCATGACATTTCTAGATGTGCTGGTCACAAGGGACGGCGAAAACCTGGGACACAGCGTGTATCGAAAACCGACACACACGGAACGATACCTGCACAAACTGTCAAACCACCACACGAGCCAGAAAAGAGGCATGATTAGTACGCTCGTAACGAGAGCAGGACGAGTATGTGAGCCTCAACACCTCAAACGAGAAATGCAACACCTGGAATCTGTTCTGAGGAGCAATGGGTACTCCACAAATTACATTAGAAGTGTAACAGAGCCAAACACTCGGCGAAGTAAGGAACCAGAAAAAGAAATGTCGGGTACGGCCTTTCTGCCATACATTCCCAGAGTGACGGACAGAATCGGCCGTATATTGCGCAGACACGGCGTAAAGACGATTTTCAAACCGACAAGGAAGATCAAGGAGTGTCTTAGATCGGCGAAGGAGAAAAAAGAGACCCACTTGCAATGTCGGGAATATACCGCATACCTTGCACATGCGGAAAAGTTTATGTCGGAATGACTGGACGATCCATTAACACCAGGATCAAAGAGCATAAGCGACATTGCAGGTTGGGGCAGGTGGAGAAATCGGCCGTGGCAGAGCACGCACTGAATGAGACCGACCACGTAATAAAATTCGCCGACACGGAAGTTCTGTCTCTAGAGAAGCACTATCACACGCGCTTGTTCAGAGAAGCTGTAGAAATCCAAAAACACGCGAACTGTTTGAACAAGAAAGAGGAAAGCCTTAAGGTAAACGGATCCTGGCTTCCCGTACTGCAGCGAACGACCGTCGCAGGTAGCAAGAGGAGAAACGCACCGGAAATGGCCGCGGAGAAGCCCTCGGACGTTGGCGCGCTAGGTACATATAGCCTGCGGCCGCGAGCTCGCCTCCAGTTCACCACCGGCAATGGAGGGTGAAGCTTTGACAATGCCAGCCACTTGTGCTGGCGAAACGTCAGAAAAATCATTAGATGAACGTCGGCCGAAGAACCCGAGACAGAAGCCAATAGGCAGTTTGTCAACAAGTGGCCACGAAAGCCTTAACAATTTTGTACACTTCATGTGTTACGCACTTTCCTTCGATGAAAATCTCCTCTCTCTGTCTGTCACCAAGGTGAAAGTGTAAACTGCGCCCATGGCGTGCTGATGTGGCACTGCATGTTCTGCGTCGTGTGTCGCTGTGAACTCGAATGCACATGCACAATCTGTGATGCAGCACTCGCACTCACCACATCTATAAAGCCGCATGCACTCGTTAGAACATCGTTATTCACATTGACGCTCCTATGTTGAAGCTGTTCAGGACGGGACGGTTTCTATAATTGCCACACTCTGGCAAATTTGTCTTTTTCACGCCGGGAAACGGTGTTAGCAACGTTGTCTATTATTGTCCACCATTCTTTGTCCCCTATAAGTTCCTATAGTGGCTGCTTAGTCTCTGTTGGCACCGTAATTCCATTGTAGGCGTCACAGATAATGTGGCCAGGTGTTCTCGTTTGACCGCACTGACAGACTTTCTTTTCTGTCCTGTTAAACTTGCTCAGGTGAATTGGATATGGACCGTGTCCCATCAGGTAATAAACCATGCCCTGACTGGAGTTTACGTGGCCAAGCGCTATGCGTTCTCGAATGCACGGAAGTGGTTGGTAGATTCTTCGACCTCTTTCACTGTTGTCCCAATCTTTTTGCCAAATATCCACTTTCTACTTCATGAGTTGGGCATTGGTTGTTAACCTTTGGTCTAATATTTGTTGGACTTTCATTGAGTCCTCTTTACGTAACCACTAGGAGGCTGCACACTTTACCATAGTGTCTACTGGGCAAATTCCGAGCATCACCAGTAAAGCATCGGTTGTCGCAGTGCCAGACGCCCTGTGAGTCTGAGGAGGACACCTCTCTATGCACGTCGCAGGGAAACAGATAATAATGCCAACGTAAGAATCCAATAACTTGTAGCAGGAATCGAAAAGTGCACCTCGTCAAAGTCATCTGTCTTTTTCTCATCGTTTCCTTCAGCTTTGTAGGCCCCATCAGAAATAGGAAGAGGGGACTACTCCGGAATCTTTCTTTCTCCAATGGAGAGATCGTAACTATAATTTTTCAGTTGTAGGTCACATGTCATAAGGATACCTATAATGTGTCTGGGAACGAGTCCCCCCACTACAGGCCATCCCTATACTGGCCAAATAATGCATTCATCAGGTAGCTTCCTTAACCTATGTTTCTATTTCCCTAACTAACTAAATTATCCTCCTTTAAAATTAAGTAAAACTCTATTTCTTAAAACTAAAACATTCTTCTTCTTAAGTATATGTTATTATTTGGTTTATAGCCCACTTTACATTTATTTTTTCAAAGACATCTCCTTAGAAGTTGATTTCGTTCTTTCTATCACATGAATTAACTATAATATTAAAAAGGGCCGGCCGCGGTGGTCTAGCGGTTCTGGCGCTGCAGTCCGGAACCGCGGGACTGCTACGGTCGCAGGTTCGAGTCCTGCCTCGGGCATGGGTGTGTGTGATGTCCTTAGGTTAGTTAGGTTTAAGTAGTTCTAAGTTCTAGGGGACTTATGACCTAAGATGTTGAGTCCCATAGTGCTCAGAGCCATTTTTTTATTAAAAAGGAAACACTTCCTAAGGTTCTGCAAAATTACATTTATCGGTCACGAATCGGCTTTCGGTTTCTTGGGCCATCTTCATCTGACAACCGAACGTCGCAAACGCAGATAAAATGACATGCAACATACACACTTATTATTTACACAGACGATGCAAAAGATACAAAAATGGTGACGTGTAGAGTGTTTACATACGAAAGTGATACATTTCTCGTCACGCAGAAATAATTACACTGAGTAACAAGGTGACAGATTTGTATGTGGAGATACAGTTAACAATTGATGAAAAATAATTTTGGATTTGCAATTTCAGTCTGTTATCTGTAACTAAAACTTACTTGAAAAGAAGGGATAAAGGAAATTGAGTTCGATCATCCTTTTCTCCTCCTTCTTACTTACTATCAAAAGCACCAGATTATATCATTAAAAAAACAATTATAAATAGAAATTTGGTATCAAAATTTCCATTGCTCTGGCTGACAAATTAAAAGATATGCGAACCCAACCAAGTTCTGAGGTAGCATAATTTGATGTCACTAACTTATTCCCATATGTTCTTACTGATTCGTGTATAAATATACTGAGAGCTCTTTAGAAAAAATCCAAAGTAAAAGCTACAGATTTACATGCCATAATAGTTGATACTGAAATGTCTATAGAAGAAAACTATTTTCAGTTTCAGAGCAGATATTACAGTCAATCTGATGATGTAGCTATGGATCCAACACAATCCGAAATTTTCATTTACAATTTAGAAAAATATTTGCTATTGAAAGAACCACTGAACTGCAATAAGTATTGGTTCACATATGTGGATAATGTGCTGTGTTTATACCAGGTGATCAAAAAGTCAGTATAAATCTGAAAACTTAATAAACCATGGAACAATGTAGATAGAGAGGTAAAAATTGACACACATGCTTGGAATGATATGGGGTTTTATTAGAACAAAAAAACCTCCCCATATTGCTAGACGCGTGAGAGATTATAGGTTTTGGGGTTACCTGAAGTCACAAGTGCATCGTGATCGACCGACATCTCTAGGGATGCTGAAAGACAACATCCGACGCCAATGCCTCACCATAACTCCGGACATGCTTTACAGTGCTGTTCACAACATTATTCCTCGACTACAGCTATGTTGAGGAATGATGGTGGACATATTGAGCATTTCCTGTAAAGAACATCATCTTTGCTTTTGTTGTGAATTGGCAGGAGCCAATTCACGGAGTTTGGAGGAAGCCGAAATGCACCGTATAAGCTCACGCAGGAGGGCGTGAGGTCTGGAACAGTTAAAGGAGTTGAGTCTAGTAAATAAAGTACGTAGTTGCTTGAATACTTAACTTTAATCCACAATTGTGGAACATAGCTCTTGTTACTGTACAGGCTTCACAATAATAATTATCAAATGCTATGGCGCCTTGCTAGGTCGTAGCAAATGACGTAGCTGAAGGCTATGCTAACTATCGTCTCGGCAAATGAGAGCGTAGTTGTCAGTGATCCATCTCTGGCTAAGTCGGCTGTACAACTGGGGCGAGTGCTAATACGTCTCTCTAGACCTGCCGTGTGGCGGCGCTCGGTCTGCCATCACTGACAGTGGCGACACGCGGGTCCGTCGTATACTAGCGGACCGCGGCCGATTTAAAAGCTACCACCTAGCAAGTGTGGTGTCTGGCGGTGACACCACAGCTTTTTCTTACTTTGTTATGCTAATTATTGCTATTCTGATCAGTTGGAGCGCCATCTGTCAGACATTTTTTGAACGTTTGTATTTTTTGGTTCTAATAAAACCCGTTGTCATTCCAAGCATGTGTGTCGATTTGTACCTCTCTATCTGCATTATTCCGTGATTTATTCAATTTTCAAATTTATACTGACTTTTTGATCGCCCGATACATCGGTACCACTAGCAATTAGATAGAGTACTCCAGGATTAAACTCGCAAAACAAGAAAACAACAAAAGAAAAATCAGTTCACCATGAAGCTGGAAGGATTTTCTATCACTTTTTTGGACCTCAATGCAGAGAGATTCTTATTTAGCATTTACAGAAAAATGAAAAATGAAACCAGGCTTCTTGAACGTTTGGAAAGTTATTCAATGCAGGTGTAACGAAAGTTCGTAACATCTCCACGTAACGATTGGCATTGATAGTTACTGTGTTTCCCTGTTCATTCGCGAGAAAATACAGTCGGATAATCCCATGTGATGGAACACCACACCATACCGTCACTTATGAACGTCATTATGATTTGTGTTTGCCCAGTAATGGTAGTTCTGTTTATTCAGATAATCTGTAAGATGAAAATGTGCCTCATCTGATACCCACAGCTTGTTTACAAATTCATCGTCATTGTTTATTTCTGTCATCATTTGTTGACAGAATCCTAATCGTAACCGGTAATCGTTGTCCTTCAATTGTTGCACCATCTGTAGTTCGTACGATTGAAATTTTGAATCAAGATGAAGAATTCTGCGAACACTCTCCCGGGACATTCCAAACACTGCCACTTGTTTACGAATTGTACGCCGTGGGCTCCGTAAGACAGACTCGCTTACAACATCAATGTTCGCAGGAGAACGCACACTTCTTGGTCGTCCTGTTGGTTTCTTCTTGAGGGCAAATCCAGTCTCTTCAAAGTTATTAATCCAACATTTTATCGCGTGTTTCAACGGAACGGCATCATGACGTCCTAAATTACAAATCGAAACCCCCTCGGCGCCGCTGCCAAACTATCATTGTTTTTACCAAACATTTTTATGGCTAACGCACGCTGTTGTCCTTTCCACTGATCCATGATTACTGAAATGGCGGACTGTTTACTCGCTAACTGTAATGGACCCGCAGTGCTGCCAGCTGCCCGTGGCTGCCACTACTTATTTCAAACACTCAAACACTCCCCTTACTGTGTGTCACCCTGCACGTGTGAAAATTCAAAAATATTCTTTAACGGTAAATGAATAATAAATGTATTCATGACAAGTCCCCTGACATCTGTTTCTAATAACACGTTATTTGAGGCTCTATGGCTTCATTTAGATAGCCACCCATACTAACCATAAATACCCGTAGACCACGTATGCCTCTTGGTAACTTCAGAATATCAGACCAGATTCGCAACTTAGAGGTTTTCATGACAGGCATAAATGTAACTACTGAATGTTGCATGCACAGGAAAGAAACATATCCTATTGGCACGATAATAAGCCGCCATTGCATATAAGCCGCAACCCTGAATTTCGAGGGAAAAAATTGCTCGACAATAAACCACGCACTGCCTCAGAGGAGAAAAGTTACCAGAAATAAGCTAGTACTTACACGTAAGACGTAGGTATGTACCATAAACATTTATTCTTACATACGATGAACACATTGGCACCTAACGTACCGGTACCATATTTTTTCTTACTCACTCTTATCATTACCAGTACCGTTATTCACTTCATCATTCTCTCACTTCCATCATTTTCTTCATTCTCTTCCCACAGAGCGTCAGCCAGTGCGTTCGATATGCAGCTTATCGTCAACCTCCTGCTGAACGGCTCTGATAATACGGATGATTATGAAGCAAGAATCTACTTGCGCGGAAGGAGATCTGATGGCTTCTTAACCTTACCATTCGGTATAAGGGCGTGGTCTTCTTCCAGTAGCCAATCTGAACATATTTTTCGGAGGTTCTACATCTGCATCTACATCTGCGTGATTACTCTGCTATTCACAATAAAGTGTCTGGCAGAGAGTTCAATGAACCACCTTCAAGCTGTCTCTCTACCGTTCCACTCTCGAACGGCACGCGGCTAAAACGAGTTGAAGGGCTTGTTTATGGCAACATCTTACACCTTTTTTTGTCATTGCTATGGATATTACGGCAAGGTCTGTCTTTTGTGTGGCGAGTTTGTCTTTTACTTCATCGGTTAGATGTCCCTTAAGAGGATCCAAAACTAGCATGGCTCCCCTAGCAAGTTGTGCCTCAGGTCTCCAATTCCAAGCAGTATACAGCCAGCTGCGTTGTAGTCCAGCCCTATTCTTGACAACGAATCAGTAAGTCCTTAGGAAACGTTCTCTTCGGGTATAGTTTTCCTCTTCAGAGTAACATAAGGCGGTGATTTTCCCCATCGGCTGTAATTGCTGACATCACGGTTATTCTATTTTTTCATCCCGGTTGTTCTTAATGGCTCAGTTTTTCCACCCTTCATGTTCACTGCCGTATTGCTTGACATGTCAAAACATACTGGCATTTGGTCACCATTGGAAGTCCGTTGCAAAGGGTAATAGTGCATTGAGATTCGCAGTTGGATTGGGTGACGTACCATTGGAAGTTAACCAGTTTCTCCTCGAAATTTGTTAATATTCTCTTTGACAGTGTATACTTCGTAGAACAGCCAAAGAATTTCTACATGTAAACAGACGACACCAACCAATACTCGCACGGAATTCTCTTTTCTGAACGTTAAAGACTCTTGCTATTTCCAAAGCCTGTTCGGTTATTTCTCGTGAAGTAGGTATCACATCTTTCCTCATATTTTGCACACAGGTAAGAACCTTAGCTTCAAGTTCCGGATATTTGCCATATTTCTGTTCCCTGAATGATTTCCTCGTTGAAACCGTCTACTTCTACTCTTCTTTTGAAGCAGCCCAATGTCGCACAGTAGATTCATCCAGTCCATACTTTCTCCCGGGCTCTTTTTTGGTTGTGGTTATGGCGTAATATACAACTGTTAAATTTGAAGCTTGCATCGTAACTCCGTCGAATTCCTTCGCTTGATGGTGCTTTTCGCTCTAAATGAACGTTTCTTACACCTATCCAACTGAAACTAATTATAAGCCAACTCGTATATTGGTAGACCTACGCATTGTTAACCCCAGTAAAATATCGGTAAAACTTAACATTGTCGCGAGATAAAATGCCTTGTCGCCAATTTCGGTTACAGAGGATAGTTGTACTGTTGCAACTAAGCATAAGAGTATGTAAAAAGACAAGTTAGTGAATGTAAGTCGCACCATAACTTTTCGAGAGTGAAATCTGTATAAAAAGAGCGACTTATTTTCGGAGCAATACATTCATAAGAGATTATTTGTCTTCTGCAATTCATAACCAAGCTGTCACGTTCGAACCTCACCTAGGCTACGGGTTACTCTGTTGATCTGTCTGTCACTACAAGATTCACTTAGTTAAAGTTTTCGTTGCGCCACTTCCGCTGCTCTAGCCAACTCGCAACGTGAGTACCATCTTATGGTCTAAGATAGACGTTCAACTACGGTAGGGAGAGAAGAAGAAAAAGAAGAAGAAGAAATGTGGTGGCGCCACTGTTCAAAGCAGAGGGGTAGTATCGTGATCTTCAACACGTTCGTTATATCCACTAGACCTACTTAGATATAATATACAACGTGGTCACACCATCTTCACAGTCAATGGACAGCCATCTCCGATAGTCCGGTACGATCTGAGCCATCTACCACAAGAACTAAACGGCTTATTGTAAACAGAGCACACGGACAATACCTAAAAATGAAACATACAAACCTAAATATCGCATACGCCACCTACGTAACATCTGTATCCATGGTTCGAAGAATATTCCAATGGCTCTCGACCTCCATGGCCGTAACACTAGTCGAAAAAAATCTGAAATTTCATTGTAGAGGACCTCTGTCCAGAGAAGTAATGTAACGAGCATTGTTGGCGTAAGTATTGTATAGGATTGATAATCCTTTCCGATACGTGCATACATTAGAATGAGATGACGGAAGAGGGTATGTTCAAAAATACCCCCACACATGGACAGGTCAATGAAATGATGGGTGGTCCAGTGGCTTTCACTGACATTTCCCACTCCACAGCTCGACCCTTCGTCCGACCTCTAAACACAAAGTGAGGACTCCACTCCGTCTTAAATCGACGGCTGCGTGCAGTGATGAGGCACGCAATGTCTGTCTGGAGCTCAGCGGCGGCTGTTCTACAAGACAAATGGTGCCTTGAAGAAACTTAGGACCTCGGTTGACAGACGTAGTGTATGTGCGAGCAACTCGAAGGCGGGAATAAACCTCTGGAGGATATTATTTGCTTATAAAACTGTATAAACGAACGTTTATGTTTGTGAAATACGACCCACTCAGAAAAAAGTAATATGAGTGCATACCAGGACGTCGTATGTTCAGGAAAGTCCACCCAGCCACAAGAGACCTAGGTCGCAGGGATATGGCAAACTTAGTAGCACACTCTCTCGTGTGACGGGAGAGATAAATGGTACTACAGTTTTACTGCGTGCAGAGTTGTCAAACTAACTGACAAATTGTAATCGAATATCAGAATACATAGGTGTTCGCAAAGGGAGGTGGTGGGGAAGGGGGAGCAAGGTAGGGAACTTACCCTCTGCTGCAATGTACGGTAGATATTTCATTAATTTCAAAAGTCTCACGTAATTGAAGTCTCTGGCACTGCCATCTGGTGCCTGTATGCTCAACACTTCCACCAAATGCAACTGTTTCAAAAGAACTTCTTTCCTGGACAAATAGTAACGACAACACGTGGTTCGCGCAAGAGAAAGTGCATTGTGTTGCCAACCCGAAACTCCGTGGATCAAAACTCCGCCCTGCTATTAAATTTTGATTACTTCTCTTGTGTCATGTTACAAATTGGTTCAAATGGCTCTGAGCACTATGGGACTCAACTGCTGAGGTCATTAGTCCCCTAGAACTTAGAACTAGTTAAACCTAACTAACCTAAGGACATCACACACATCCATGCCCGAGGCAGGATTCGAACCTGCGACCGTAGCGGTCTCGCGGTTCCAGACTGCAGCGTCAGAACCGCGCGGCCACTTCGACCGGCTTGTGTCATGTTACAGTCCAACAAAATAGCAGAAGTTATAGCATCAGAAAATAAGAAGAAACAAGAAGGGATTGTATAGCTGTAGACTAAGAAACTCAAAACAGATTAGAAAAATACGATACTGCAGTGTCTTTGTTATTCCAGATTACGAAGCAGTGCTCCTTTGGACAGGCCTGCATGGCCGAAGGAACATTTCGTAGTAGTTATGAGTAACACAGGCTCTGAAATATAGTATGTATCCGCCGACGCCGGGCAAGCAACTTTCAAGCAGAGTATCTCTCCTGTACGGCAATGTATATAGCCTAACGGGCGTACGAGCTCAGGCTGTAGTCACATGGTTGACGATGTATGGAAGTTTGGGTGCGGTCGTGAGTGGTGCTCGGATAGCCTACTGGCAGCATATACTCAGCCTTCAGCGGCGCAGCGGTCCCGACTGTTTTTATGTCTCTGCCGCACGTGTGCGCGACAGGTGTTTACGTTACGTGTGCAGCGGTCTGCTGCGCTTAATACATAGTATGAATTATGGCCTCGTCGTTTCGCAAATCGACACTGAAATTTTGTTTTATTAACGAATACGCTAGACCGAAGGCTTACTAGATAGAACGTTATTTACGCGATGACGTAAAATTCGAACCTGACGTTCTAGTGGGTATACACTTATCTTTAGTCAGCAGCTTGGTCTATGTCAAGCTCATGAATGAAGCGGCATGTGATGAACTACTATTCTGTTTCTGTCATTCGCACGGGAATGTTGGAGCGGCCACAACTGAACACGCCAGCGTGGGACTACGAACAATCCGCGTCTTTGAGCTTCCATTCGAAGTGCCAGAAGAATTGGTGACAGACGCCTTGCGTCCTTATTCTATCCCATTGGCTAAAAAATGGGCGAGTTTCAAAACCTGTCTTCAATGATCTCAGACAAATACGGATCGAGCTAAGAAAACATGTTCCGTCATACCTGTTCATCACTGGTTGTAGGGCTATTGTAGTATATCACGGGCAACCAAGAACGTGCTCTGGGTGTGGGAAGGAGGGACACGTACGTTCTGAGTGTACCCAACGAAGGTTGTTGCAGCTGCCACGGGATGATCCACCACTCACACCGCATTCGACTATGCTCCCCACGGCCTATGTCGCCGCATTACTCGATGACGTAGGCCGCGTGACAGAAACGTACCGGAATGTACAGACAGAGCCAGGTCGTGGCGAACCACGGAAGGAAAACTTTGCGCTGGACCGCCTACTGCATTCACAGGACGCCCTTTCTTCGGTGCCGCTTGCGGCCCTTTCGGATACGGCACTTACAGACGGTCGATAATTCGACGGCGCACTATTCCGAAATCCACAACGAACATCAAGAGGCCAAGTTGACCTCTGATTCCCAGGCTCGGCAACGTAAAACAGCGATCACCGAAACGCCGAAAGAAGCGCCGCCTCACGGTGGAGAGTGACCAAGCAGATCCAGCAGGAAACGCTGAGGCGTTTCCGGGTACAGAGCAGACGACCACGGATATCGAAGAACTGTCTAGCGTCGATGCAGGGGAGGCCAGCGGGACGGCGACACGACCTTCCCATGACGATGCTCCAGAGCCAGTGGAGAAATCCGATCGACGGCAACAGGATACGGGAGAGACTACGGCGCCTAAAACGCACGACAACGAAGGGACGCTGGGGCACAGGTCATAAGACCCACCGCCCTGGGGAGCAGACGATGCTGGAGGAGCTGCGGCCACACACTCTCCCAGCGGAAGACTGGAAGAATGCACGGAATAACGGCAGACGACGTGAGGGGCCGGTGGGGGAAAGTAGAAAGAAAGCTGCCTGTGTGGGGAAGTACTATCGGCCATAAGATGGCCTGTCTCCGTTGACAGCCACGCAACAATTTTATCGGGTAGGGTCCGTTAACATCAACAGCATTGGGACGCGGGTAAAAATCAAGAGGCTCAGTGACATGATGAGGACTGCAGACTTAGACACAGCGCTGCTGCAGGAAGTTCGGATAACGATATTTACTGTCCCCCGTGTGAAGAGAGAAGCACTGTGATACTGTTGAAGGAAGGGATCCGTGTAGTCCAAGTGGAGTATTTTCCTTCGGCCCGTGGTACGGCCGTTACCATAGGTGGAGCCCTACGTTTGAGCAATGTATACGCACCGTCAGGCTCTGGTAAGAGAAGGGAACGAGCATATTTTTACGCCAATGAGATTACACCGTTGTTCCGGGGACGATGCGATGCTTGCATTCTCGGCCGTAATTCTAATTTTGTGCTCAGCAGGAAGGACGGAAGGACGAACATCCTAACTGTACACATAACCAAGAACTACGGCAGCTGGTCAACGGGATGGAATTAGTCGATACATGGGACCTAAAGTATCGCAACCAACCGATATACACATTTTTACGAGGCACTCCACGAGCCGTTCGGGTCGGGGGTATGTTTCAAGGGAGTTAGCGATGTCGACGGTGGACGCAGAAATCTGGCAGACAGCGTTTACAGACGATGAGTCATATATTTGTAAGCTTACCCTTGCTAGACAGCAGGAGTGGTAATTGAAAGATGAACGTCTCCCACCTGCGTGATGCAGAATGCCGACGCATGGTGGAGAACACGTGGCATGGCTGCCTCTGCCGACGAAATTCTTATGGTTCTGTCCTACAGTGATGGATCGAGTGCACGAAGCCAACTTTACGGAGGATGTTAATAGGTCATGGGAAGGAGATTTCTCGACGGCAGCGCACGACCTCTTTTACTTTACGGCCCTCCTGAAACTGTTCGCTCAGCCACCTACACCAGAACGCCAGTCAGCCGTCCACCGAGCCAAGGCGAGCACACGCGAGATCGCATGATTGCCTCGATGCGTTATGTGATAAAGGGAAGAAGAAGGAGACGAAGGACGTTAATTCATGAGATCGATCTCGGCGATGGCCGTGGTTTTTCAACATAAAGGGGCGTAGCACAGGCGTTCACGGATCACTTTAGCAGATTCTACGCGAGCGACAGAGAGGTCCAGAAGGAGCTGGGGACCGTTCTGGTCGAGACCCCAGGCGAGACGAGTGTGAATGGTGAAGCGGACGTGTTATCTGAAATTACTTGCAAGGAGTTGGAGGAAGCGATTACACGGGGTACCTCCAACCAGTCCCCAGGACCTGATGGATCCGTGTAGAATTCACGAAGGGCTCATGATACCGATACCCAAGCCACGTGGCGGCTAACGTGATTATCGCCCGTTGACCCTTCTTAATAGTGACCGCAAGATCTTCACGCGCATAATCGGCAGCCGTATCAAAACATCGTTGGAGGATCCAGTACATGCCGATCAGACTTGTCTTGGCGGCGTCAGTAATATCCACTCAGCCTTGGGAGACTATCGTGACGTCGTCCCCCTCGCGGCTGCATGCCGCCTCTGGGGGGCACAGGCTGCCTTTGATCGGGTAGATCACGTGTACTTCGTGGCGGTGATGAACAGTATGGGTGTCTCGCCATTGCAGTGATGCGGCTGTTGCACTACGCCAGATCAGCGACTGTGATCAAAGGAGGGAGAACAGACACGGTTGCCCCTTGTCGATCCTCCTACATGCGGTCGCCTTAGAATCCTGCCTTGCAGGTCTTCGCTGGCGACTTGCTGCGATCTCCTTGCGCCATCATCATTCAATCTAGAGCATACGCAGATGATATTGCGTCTCTCGTCCAGAATGGGGGGGGGGAGGGGTAAACTCGATCAGCAATGGACTGGCTACAGACGTATGGGATGGAGCTGGCAGCGAGGTGAACTTCCGAAAATAACAATTCATGCATGTGGTGTGTGAACTAGGACCAGTAACGGAAGGACCCTTACCTACGGTGAACACCCTCCGATGTTTGGGTATCACCTTTAATAAGGAGACATCAGGAACGGCTGCGGACAACTACCGACGGCTGGTGCTCAGAGTTCGCACGTCAGTACGACTAAACGCCCTACGGTCGATGGATGAGCTACAGCGAGTGTCGCTCGTCGACGTTTACCTCGATCCCATGATGTGCCACCTGACACACCTTCTCCCGTTCACGCGCACGATGGCTTTGAGGATTCAGGCGGCTTTTGGGGACTATGTAAGCTTCGGACAGCTAGGTACAGTACAACACGCTTCCCCTCCCAGCGGGGGATGGGAGATTTGGTTTAATCAACGTACACGAGAAGGCGTGTGCCATGTTGATTAATACTATGCGGAAAGTGTGGCGCAACAGGTATCACTCCCTTACGGGGACGATCATCGAAGAACTAGTACCATATCGCATCTTTCCCGGCCTGTGTCGGCCATATATTTCCCTCGTTAACGTAAGTGCGCACGTTCATCGTTAAACACAGTTACTTTCGGGCGCATTTACCGACGTTCCGACAGCCGACATCAAAGGACGTGTGTCATTTGCTTCTTCGACAGACCGCCCAGAACAGGATAAAACGGAAACGTCCTGTCGTTAACTGGAAAGTGGTGTGGCGCACGGTACACCACCACCTCCTCCTAGCAAGGCTTTGACTGTCTGGACTCTGGCAAGGAAGAACATAGCATTCATGCGGCGCACTATACATACAGCAATGCCCTCGCCATCGTATTTTTTTCCAGAGAAAAACGTATTTTCCGCGTCATAAGACGAACGCAGTTGCGTGGACCACAGGTAAGACGGTCCATTACGTATATAGAGATACATATATGAACGTACTGTATTACTGGTAATACTTGCAGGACTGACACAAAGAACTGTTACGGCTAGAAGGTACAAGGACTGGTATGCGAATTTCCTAGGAACGGTTTTTGCGGACCCGCCAGATACTTGGGGTGTGCCGTGTGCACAAGTTGAGTGGTGGTGCTATCGTTTATGGAGCCGACCAAGTGAAGTGGTCAGCTAAGAAAGACTGCGGCAGTATGCACCCCAGGAAGAAGTAACAGTTGCACAACTAGCGATGGAATGTTTCTTTTAGTTTGTTTTAATATATATAAAAACTTTTTCTAAGGGTGCTGGAGGTGGCCCCACTTTGCTGTTATTTCATGCTGCATGGTAGGACGGCAGCGAGGTTCCTTCCAGGACAGTTACGATGTTATAAGGACATACTATGACTTTGTGTATAACGAAATAATAAAGGTTTCTGTTTCTCCCACTGAAACGCCCTGCTTAATCCGAGGGACAGGACAGGTAATTTAAACTGTGGAAAGAAACCAAAAAAAGGGGCTGTCAGCTACAATCGAACATACAACTTTATTATTTGATCAAACATTACAAGACCCCAAAAAAATTGTTTTAAACACACAATGTGTACAGTCTCGACTGGCTGGTAGATTAAATCAAAGTCAACTTTGTGTCCATGGTCGGTGAGCCCCGGACCTCGTAGCAATGGCAATAGCCCCATACACTCCGACACCGTGTAGAGGCCGGCCAAATAACGTCCCGCGGAGAATTCCTCGCTGCTCCACGCCAACCGACCGACTCCCAGGCCCGGAAACGGTGAAAGGACCAAATATACGTCGGCCGACGAGACGACCAACTGAACGACCAACCAACGCTCGTCCCGCTCCAATCTCCCTCCGTCGGACAGTTGATGTGTGTGTCGCCAGCGGTCGGCGAGCACTGGCTGTCGGCGCTTGACCGGCGCTCCGAACCCTGACTTCAGTGCTGCTGCGTCCCGACTGCACTGCTGGTCCGTCTCCAACTCACTGCCAGACACACGACGACCCGGAAATACACTCCTGGAAACTGAAATAAAAACACCGTGAATTCATTGTCCCAGGAAGGGGAAACTTTATTGACACATTCATGGGGTCAGATATATCACATGATCACACTGACAGAACCACAGGCACATAGACACAGGCAACAGAACATGCACAATGTCGGCACTAGTACAGTGTATATCCACCTTTAGCAGCAATGCAGGCTGCTATTCTCCCATGGAGACGATTGTAGAGATGCTGGATGTAGTCCTGTGGAACGGCTTGCCATGCCATTTCCACCTGGCGCCTCAGTTGGACCAGCATTCGTGCTGGACGTGCAGACCGCGTGAGACGACGCTTCATCCAGTCCCAAACATGCTCAATGGGGGACAGATCCGGAGATCTTGCTGGCCAGGGTAGTTGACTTACACCTTCTAGAGCACGTTGGGTGGCACGGGATACATGCGGACGTGCATTGTCCTGTTGGAACAGCAAGTTCCCTTGCCGGTCTAGGAATGGTAGAACGATGGGTTCGATGACGGTTTGGATGTACTGTGCACTATTCAGTGTCCCCTCGACGATCACCAGTGGTGTACGGCCAGTGTAGGAGATCGCTCCCCACACCATGATGCCGGGTGTTGGCCCTGTGTGCCTCGGTCGTATGCAGTCCTGATTGTGGCGCTCACCTGCACGGCGCCAAACACGCATACGACCATCATTGGCACCAAGGCAGAAGCGACTCTCATCGCTGAAGACGACACGTCTCCATTCGTCCCTCCATTCACGCCTGTCGCGACACCACTGGAGGCGGGCTGCACGATGTTGGGGCGTGAGCGGAAGACGGCCTAACGGTGTGCGGGACCGTAGCCCAGCTTCATGGAGACGGTTGCGAATGGTCCTCGCCGATACCCCAGGAGCAGCAGTGTCCCTAATTTGCTGGGAAGTGGCGGTGGGGTCCCCTACGGCACTGCGTAGGATCCTACGGTCTTGGCGTGCATCCGTGCGTCGCTGCGGTCCGGTCCCAGGTCGACGGGCACGTGCACCTTCCGCCGACCACTGGCGACAACATCGATGTACTGTGGAGACCTCACGCCCCGCGTGTTGAGCAATTGGGCGGTACGTCCACCCGGCCTCCCGCCTGCCCAATATACGCCCTCGCTCAACGTCCGTCAACTGCACATACGGTTCACGTCTACGCTGTCGCGGCATGCTACCAGTGTTAAAGACTGCGATGGAGCTCCGTATGCCACGGCAAACTGGCTGACACTGACGGCGGCGGTGCACAAATGCTGCGCAGCTAGCGCCATTCGACGGCCAACACCGCGGTTCCTGGTGTGTCCGCTGTGCCGTGCGTGTGATCATTGCTTGTACAGCCCTCTCGCAGTGTCCGGAGCAAGTATGGTGGGTCTGACACACCGGTGTCAATGTGTTCTTTTTTCCATTTCCAGGAGTGTACTATCGGTCGCTCCAGAGATGGTACGACAGAGGACTTATATGTACGCGCTGCTGCTGCCGCTTACGGGCAAGTAAGGCAGGAAGTTAGCGACGCCAATAAACGGAATTAGAAAACGAGGCGGGAGTACAGTAATGGAAGATGACAAACAATAAATGGGAAAAGCGCGAGCCGTGCACGGCTCACCTACCTTCTTTTAGAAGAAAAAGTCGCAAGAGCATATATTTTTTATTAAGAAAAGTGTCGGTAGAGCACTTACTCACGAAAGGCATAAAAAAATGTAAGGCGACCGTTTGCAATAAGCGTAATATCTTATTTCGAATCCCGGGCCAGCACAAGTTTTTCTTATCGTCATTGCAGTTTACAGCTGATGGTTGTCCATATTTGCAACTGGGTACGCGTTCCCTGTAGTTTAGAAGAAAGTTTTACCCAACAGTGTGTGTCCAATGGCTGTTCTTGACAGTTTTTGTACCGTATAGACAAGTTATTGATCGTACGTAGGTGGAATGTGTTGTGTCTAGACAAGACAGTCTAGACATAAGGCGAGGAAGCCGAAAGGGCACGCGTCAACTCACGCCGGCTTGCGTTAAGTCTGAAACAGGATAAGTAATGAATGCTATAAAGAAAAGTACGTAGCTGCTGGAATACTTAACTTTAATCCATCATTTGTATACAGCATTCTTGATTATACAAGTGAGACTCTCTCTAGAAATGGTTAATGGCGCCTTGCTAGGTCGTAGCCATGGACGTAGCTGAAGGCTATTCTAACTGTCTCTCGGCAAATGAGAGAAAGGCTTGGTCAGTGTAGTCGCTAGCAAAGTCGTCGTACAACTGGGGAGTCCTAGTACGTCTCTCTAGACCTGCCGTGTGGTGGCGCTCGGTCTGCAATTACTGACAGTGGCGACACGCGGGTCCGACATGTACTAATGGACCGTGGCCGATTTAAAGCTACCACCTAGCAAGTGTGGTGTCTGGCGGTGACACCACAAAATGGGCTCCGGTTATCTCACCAAATACAGAAATAAGTAATGTAGACATTCATAATATACATAAAAAACATTACCACGTAAATGAGCCAAAAAAGGCATTCATTCACAAAAGTACTACGAATATTAACCAATGGATTTACTAAAGGAAAGATTAACAAATGACGTTTTGGCACAAAAAAAAATCCGTAAATTTAATAAAACGTTGGAAAATTTTAAAAAGAGCGTTTTTCTAAACTTCTACAACTGCAGAAAACAGGTTAGCATCTCAAACATTCTGGTGAATTAATATTGATAAATATGGAAGTTATGTATTAAACACGCATAGATACATGTATTACGACTGAAACACCCAAAACTATAGCGTGCATAACCGAGAACCTGTGCGCAGTGAAAGACATGAATGTACCGTCAAGAATACACTATCAGAGTCGTGGCTTGAAAATTGCACTCATCATTCCTTTTACACAGTACAGTGAAACAAACACGCTCTACAGCGATGAAACTAAATCTCAAACAACTTTCCCCAAACACTACAGGCGTGGTACATTTTTAGTGTTTAGGCACGCACCATCCGTTGCCTGTCTCATGGTACCAGTCACAGATTTGATGACGTAGACACATCCTTAGCATCTATACAAATTAATTATGTTGCTGCCCCCCTTGCTCCCTCTCCTTCCCCCTTTCTCCCGTCCACCCCTCGCCACCCACCCATCTACCCCCAGGAATCTGTGGTAGTTTTTATTAATTACAAAATTCTCACATAATTCTAGAAATGGTTGTCTCTAATTCCACTCAATGGCATTCAGTGGCTAATGCATGACTTAAGTAAATATTACACTGTTTTTTTGTCAGTTTGCTAACGGGAAATTATACAGCTCTGTTGTCGTAGCAGCGGTTTCCGCTTTGCTTCATAATCGTGGGAGATCTGAATCTTTACAGAACATTACCGAAACGGAACAGAGTATCCGAGCTTCTTCTCTTCGTAGTACAGCTCTTAATGAGCTACAGAACGGGATAACTGCAACACTTAACACAGTTTGAACATGGTTGTATTACACCTACCCAACACCTGTCCCCAAAACCCACAAAACAGCCCCTTCGCTGGCGCGGATCTTAATCTCAAATATTCCTGCGCAA
This sequence comes from Schistocerca cancellata, assembly GCF_023864275.1. NCBI lineage: Eukaryota > Metazoa > Arthropoda > Insecta > Orthoptera > Acrididae > Schistocerca > Schistocerca cancellata. Next base: position 49,290,829 of record NC_064631.1, read on the forward strand.
AATTCAAGCCCTGGCACTACGGTCAGGAACGGTAGAGCAGAGAGGGCTGTGAGGAAGACGTCTGCCAATTGTACGCTGACGGACCCCTCTCTAGGACGGCACCGAGACAGCAGCGGCCTCCAGGAGAAGAGAACGTGAGGGCCGCGCCGCCTGGCTGCTGCCCAGTTTAAGACCAGCCGTTCCACCAGCTCTACAGCAGCTACTTAGGAACTGTGTTGTTTCACTTTTATTAAGAGTTGTGTATACCGAAGAGATTTTCTTATTTTGTCTGTCGCCCATTGCTTACGCCACTCCATTGTAGATTCCCAAAGCTAAGTACTGTTATTTATCTTACTATAATAAAAATTCATTAATACTATTTGCTTGAATTGTTGTCTAGCGATCCGAGAAAGCATGTTTCCTAGGCACCCCGTGTTCGACGAGTAGGCAGGACACAACGTCAACAGTAAATCTGTATTCGACCATTCAAAGCTTGCTCCGATTTCATTCCATTTGAAACGTCCCCTTTGAATAATTTATACACGACTGTGCTTAAACTGACACACAATATTTTTAGCGCAACGCAATCTGACTTTCAGAAATCCCTACAAAGGAATGGCCCTGACTAACATTAACCTGTACCTTTCACAAATCACTTACCTCACAAAAATCTTCGTTACTCAAGCTACTGCAATACCGCGAGCGCCACTACTGCCAGCTAAATAAAAGATTCAAACTACGGAAGGCACTAACTACTAGTAGGCATAGTTAGCAATTGAAAGATGATAATAGAGAACAAACAATGTATTTACCTTAACAGTTATAATATATATAGTAGTTCATAATATCCAGTATTGCAAATTATCAAAACTCCGCCATCTCTCTCCCCACATCCACCACTGCTGGCGGCTCACCTCCAACTGCGCAACGCTACGCGCTGTTCACATCCAGCTGCCACTGCCCAACACTACAATGGCAGACAACAATGCAAACTAGCCACAGACTGCACACAGCACAGCCAGTGATTTTCATGTAGAGCGCTACGTAACGTTGCCAATAAGAAAACATAAACAGCCTACTTACATAAAGAAAACATAAACATCCTACTTACATAGCCCCCATGCTCCCAACAAAAAATTTTACAAATTGTTTTGAGCACTGGGCAATACATATTTGCTAAAATTTTTCATAATCGTAATTACAAAATCAAATGCACACACTCATTGATACAATGTTGGTCAAAAGCTAAAATTTTCTTACAGTCCATAAAGACAGTCCAGATTGTTCATCACTGTAAAATTGCAGTGTTTTTCTCTAAGTCTGAGCAGCAAAAGAAAATGCACACGGAAGTAGTGGATTTCCATGCAGAAAACATAAACAGCCTACTTACATAAAGAAAACATAAACAGCCTACTTACACATTTTAGACTGTACAACGATTGTAGAAAAGTACAAAGAAGACGGCCACGCTATACTTCAGGTCTATTGGCCTGTACTTCAGCTGTGTGCCCAAGCACAAAGATATGTACAAATATCTGCTCCTGATTAGACGAAAATTGGTGAAATAAAAAGATCTAAAAGAAGTCTGGATCTTCTTCAACTGTATGGTTCTCAAATACATGAGCTAAGCTCAGCCAGTTATAGGTTCTGTAGTTCGGCTGCCATGTCTACACGATGACACATCAAACCAGGGAGAAGAGACCATTTTGATTTGAAGACTTGGCTGTTAAGAGTTGGTTTTGACGATCAATTTGATGGTTGTTTCCGAAGGATTCTTGGATCCATATTCCTATTAATAATACAAAGAGATGTGCTATTGATATACAGATCGTCACTCCTTATTTTAAACATTTATAATTGCATTATTTATGAACGAATTTTCTTAGAACTACTTTTTTTAGAAGCAGCACTACTTGAGGTTCTGTTTAACATCGTTTTAAATCTGCACGTAAGCTCAAGATTTCTCTACGCATTTTTAAACGATCTCGTACGTGGGATACTGCTTGGAACATGTTAGTGGAAGATTGTTTAACGCATTAGATTTTACAGCTTCCAATTCATCCAAGTTCGGTGGTTTTCTATTGTAAACCTCTTCCTTAGTCCCCCATCCCCAGGGCAAATAATCGCCGTAGGGTTTCGGGTAGGCCATTCAAATGCGCCAATCCAGCTACCCGGGAAATGACCATGCAGCCATTAGGGAACATCATGTGCAAAATGTCCAATTGCTCCGTCCTGTATGAAGTGAAGCTGTGGGCTGTTCCATTGTAAAATTACTGGACATGCACTATCCTGCTGCATTTATGGGTATCTCTCACCATTCATTGTGTTCTGCAGAAAAAAGAACCAACTTCGGATGACGTGATACCACGCCATATTGTCACCTTCTGACGCCTCTGCGCTTTCTCAGTATATTCATGTGGGTTTTAGGCTGCCAAACAACGGCAGATATGCCTGTTTGCAAATCCTCCGATATGGAAAAATGCCTCATCAGTTCTACAGAATGTTCTCTGGAAGTTCAGGCCAATCATCATTCCAACCGAATAAAATTTCTTCAAACTCCATTCTTGTGTCACAGTCATCAGGAAACAATTGCTGTACATGATGTGGCACACACAACGTAAAAATGAGATCTTTCTTAAGAATCGTTTGCAACTGCGTAACGTGAAAGACCACCTTCACGAGATACTATAAGGAGTGATTTCTTAGGGCACCTCGAGGACATTTCACGACCTCTGGTGTTCTCGAAGTTGATGGCCTTCCTGTTCTTACTGCATCGGTGACACTTCCTGTTGTTAGCACTCTGGTACGGCAATATTAACTGGTTTTACATCCAGTGTTGAATGGATTCCACGTTAAGCCCTACACCAACTTTTTACTCTCACCGCAGATCTCCGCACCTAATAACGAGCTGCTTTTTTGGCCCGTTCTCGCACAGCCAACACGTTCGTCATTTTGCGACTGAAACAGAAGAAAAAATGATGTTAAACACAACCTCAAGGAGTCCTCTTTCTAACAAAAGTAATTGTAAAAAAAAAACTTGTTTAGAAATAAAAAAATATAACCGTTTAAAAATAGGGAGTGACTTATCAGACACCTTTACTGGAAGCCGTCAAAACCTACTGACTTGTTAAGTATCAGACGTTTAACACAGAAAACTTTTACGTACTTCCTGTCAAATTTATTTATTGGAACATGACATATCATGACATGTTCTCAAACTCAGTCAGCTGTATCAAAAATGTAAATTTTTGAATCCTGCCCCCTGTTCGTTGAATAACCGCGGGCCCATGTGTGCGAGTCATGGAGTTCATTTGTTCCCTCCTATTTCAAGTGAGGTGCTTAAAGTACCGCTTTTGGCTGCATTTACATGTTGTTGTTGTGGTCTTCAGTCCTGAGACTGGTTTGATGCAGCTCTCCATGCTACTCTATCCTGTGCAAGCTTCTTCATCTCCCAGTATCTACTGCAACCTACATCCTTCTGAATCTGCTTAGTGTATTCATCTCTTGGTCTCCCTCTACGATTTTTACCCTCCACACTGCCCTCCAATGCTAAATTTGTGATCCCTTGATGCCTCAAAACATGTCCTACCAACCGATCCCTTCTTCTAGTCAAGTTGTGCCACAAACTTCTCTTCTCCCCAATCCTATTCAATACCTCCTCATTAGTTACGTGATCTACCCACCTTATCTTCAGCATTCTTCTGTAGCACCACATTTCGAAAGCTTCTATTCTCTTCTTGTCCAAACTAGTTACCGTCCATGTTTCACTTCCATACATGGCTACACTCCATACAAATACTTTCAGAAACGACTTTCTGACACTTAAATCTATACTCGATGTTAACAAATTCCTCTTCTTGAGAAACGCTTTCCTTGCCATTGCCAGTCTACATTTTATATCCTCTCTACTTCGACCATCATCGGTTATTTTACTCCCTAAGTAGCAAAACTCCTTTACTACTTTAAGTGTCTCATTTCCTAATCTAATTCCCTCAGCATCGCCCGACTTAATTTGACTACATTCCATTATCCTCGTTTTGCTTTTGTTGATGTTCATCTTATATCCTCCTTTCAAGACACTAGCCATTCCGTTCAACTGCTCTTCCAAGTCCTTTGCTGTCTCTGACAGAATTACAATGTCATCGGCGAACCTCAAAGTTTTTACTTCTTCTCCATGAATTTTAATACCTACTCCGAATTTATCTTTTGTTTCCTTTACTGCTTCCTCAATATACAGATTGAATAACATCGGGGAGAGGCTACAACCCTGTCTTACTCCTTTCCCAACCACTGCTTCCCTTTCATGCCCCTCGACTCTTATAACTGCCATCTGGTTTCTGTACAAACTGTAAATAGCCTTTCGCTCCCTGTATTTTACCCCTGCCACCTTCAGAATTTGAAAGAGAGTATTCCAGTTAACATTGTCAAAAGCTTTCTCTAAGTCTACAAATGCTAGAAACGTAGGTTTGCCTTTTCTTAATCTTTCTTCTAAGATAAGTCGTAAGGTCAGTATTGCCTCACGTGTTCCAACATTTCTACGGAATCCAAACTGATCTTCCCCGAGGTCGGCTTCTACCAGTTTTTCCATTCGTCTGTAAAGAATTCGCGTTAGTATTTTGCAGCTGTGACTTATTAAACTGATAGTTCGGTAATTTTCACATCTGTCAACACCTGCTTTCTTTGGGATTGGAATTATTATATTCTTCTTGAAGTCTGAGGGTATTTCGCCTGTCTCATACATCGTGCTCACCAGATGGTAGAGTTTTGTCATGACTGGCTCTCCCGAGGCCATCAGTAGTTCAATGGGAATGTTGTCTACTCCCGGGGCCTTGTTTCGACTCAGGTCTTTCAGTGCTCTGTCAAACTCTTCACGCAGTATCTTATCTCCCATTTCGTCTTCATCTACATCCTCTTCCATTTCCATAATATTGTCCTCAAGTACATCGCCCTTGTATAAACCCTCTATATACTCCTTCCATCTTTCTGCCTTCCCTTCTTTGCTTAGAACTGTGTTGCCATCTGAGCTCTTGATATTCATACAAGTGGTTCTCTTCTCTCCAAAGGTCTCTTTAATTTTCCTGTAGGCAGTATCTATCTTACCCCTAGTGAGACAAGCCTCTACATCCTTACATTTGTCCTCTAGCCATCCCTGCTTAGCCATTTTGCACTTCCTGTCGATATCATTTTTGAGACGTCTGTATTCCTTTTTGCCTGCTTCATTTACTGCATTTTTGTATTTTCTCCTTTCATCAATTAAATTCAATATTTCTTCTGTTACCCAAGGATTTCTATTAGCCCTCGTCTTTTTACCTACTTGATCCTCTGCTGCCTTCACTACTTCATCCCTCAGAGCTACCCATTCTTCTTCTACTGTATTTCTTTCCCCCATTCCTGTCAATTGTTCCCTTATGCTCTCCCTGAAACTCTCTACAACCTCTGGTTCTTTCAGTTTATCCAGGTCCCATCTCCTTAAATTCCCACCTTTTTGCAGTTTCTTCAGTTTCAATCTGAAATTCATAACCAATAGATTGTGGTCAGAATCCACATCTGCCCCAGGAAATGTCTTACAATTTAAAACCTAGTTCCTAAATCTCTGTCTTACCATTATATAATCTATCTGATACCTACTAGTATCTCCAGGATTCTTCCAGGTATACAACCTTCTTTTATGATTCTTGAACCAAGTGTTGGCTATGATTAAGTTATGCTCTGTGCAAAATTCTACAAGGCGGCTTCCTCTTTCATTCCTTCCCCCCAATCCATATTCACCTACTATGTTTCCTTCTCTCCCTTTTCCTACTGACGAATTCCAGTCACCCATGACTATTAAATTTTCGTCTCCTATCACTACCTGAATAATTTCTTTTATCTCGTCATACATTTCATCTATTTCTTCATCATCTGCAGAGGTAGTTGGCATATAAACTTGTACTACTGTAGTAGGCATGGGCTTTGTGTCTATCTTGGCCACAATAATGCGTTCACTATGCTGTTTGTAGTAGCTAACCCGCACTCCTATTTTTTTATTCATTATTAAACCTACTCCTGCATTACCCCTATTTGATTTTGTATTTATAACCCTGTAATTACCTGACCAAAAGTCTTGTTCCTCCTGCCACCGAACTTCACTAATTCCCACTATATCTAACTTTAACCTATCCATTTCCCTTTTTAAATTTTCTAACCTACCTGCCCGATTAAGGGATCTGACATTCCACGCTCCGATCCGTAGAACGCCAGTTTTCTTTCTCCTGATAACGACGTCCTCCTGAGTAGTCCCCGCCCGGAGATCCGAATGGGGGACTATTTTACCTCCGGAATATTTTACCCAAGAGGACGCCATCATCATTTAATCATACAGTAGAGCTGCATGTCCTCGGGAAAAATTACGGCTGTAGTTTCCCCTTGCTTTCAGCCGTTCGCAGTACCAGCACAGCAAGGCCGTTTTGGTTAATGTTACAAGGCCAGATCAGTCAATCATCCAGACTGTTGTCCCTGCAACTACTGAAAAGGCTGCTGCCCCTCTTCAGGAACCACACGTTTGTCTGGCCTCTCAACATATACCCCTCCGTTGTGGTTGCACCTACGGTACGGCCATCTGTATCGCTGAGGCACGCAAGCCTCCCCACCAGCGGCAAGGTCCATGGTTCATGGGGGGGGTGCATTTACATACACACATCAAAAAAGTTTTGCATCATCTCGGTTCTGAGAGTTCCGGGACCTGTACAGAAAAATGGAATGCAGATCAACATGAGCATAATTTCCGCCCTTTTTATTGCTCATGAGAAACACACATTGCATGTCGTACCACCATACAACGAGACCTTCAGAGGCGGTGGTCCACATTGCTGTACGCACCGGTACCCCTAATACCCAGTAGCATGCCCTCTTGCATTGACACATGCCTGTATTCGTCGTGGTATACTATCCACAAGTTCATCAAGGCACTGTTAGTCCAGATCGTCCCACTCCTCAACGGCGATTCGGCGTAGACCCCTCATAGTGGTTGGTGGGTCACGTCGTCCATTAACAGCCCTTTTCGATCTATCCCAGGCATGTTCGATAGGGTTCATGTCTGGAGAACATGCTGGCCACACTAGTCGAGCGATGTCATTATCCTGAAGGAAGTCATTCACAAGATGTGCACGATGGGGGTCGAATTGTCGTCCATGAAGACGAATGCCTCGCTACTGTGCTGCCTATATGGTTGCACTATCGGTCGGAGGAAGGCATTCATGTACCGTACAGCCGCTACGGCGCCTTCCATGACCAACAGCGGCGTACGTCGGCCCCACATAATGCCACCCCAAAATATCACGGAACCTCCATCTTGTTGAACTCGCTTGACAGTGTGTCTAAGGTGTTCAGCTTGATCGTGTTGCCTCCAAACACGTCTCCGACGATTGTCTGGTTGAAGGCATAGGCGACACTCAGCGGTGAAGAGAATGTAATGCCAATCCTGAGCGGTCCATTCTGCATGCTGTTGGCTCCATCTCTACCGCGCTGCATGGTGTTGTGGTTGCAAAGATGGACCTCACCAAGGGCGTCGGGGGTGAAGTGGCGCATCATGCAGCCTATTGCACACGACGTCCTGTGGCTGCACGAAAAGCATTATTCACCACGGTGGCGTTGCTTTCAGGGTTACTCCGAGCCATAATCCGTAGGTAGCGGTCATCCACTGCAGCAGTAGCCCTTGGGTGGCCTGAGCGAGGCATGTCATCGACGTTTCCTGTCTCTCTGTATCTCCTCCATGTCCAAACAACATCGCTTGGTTCACTCCGAGACTCTAGGACACTTGTTGAGAGTCCTTCCTGGCACAAAGCAACCATGCGCTGGTGATCGAACCGCAGTATTGACCGTCCAGGCATGGTTGAACTACAGACAACACGAACCGTGTACCTCCTTCCTAGTGGAATGAGTGGAAGTGATAGGCTGTCAGACCCCGTCCGTGTAATAGGCGCTGCTTATGCATGGTTGTTTACATGTTTGGGCGGGTTTAGTGACATTTCTGAACAGGCAAAGGTACTGTGTCTGTGATACAATATCTTTCTTCAGGAGTTCTGGGAATCGGAGTGATGCAAAACTTGTTTTGATATGTGTATGTTCGTCACATTTGGACGCGTCAACAGCGTTATCAACGTCATCGAGAAGATTATGACTTTTGTCATCAGTATCCGTTAGTGTACACAGTATAAGGCGTTTTCGTTGTCGTCCGTACCGTTTGCTGGCGCTGTAAGTAAGGGTTGCTATTGGCGCTTCGTGTGTCAGAGATTGTGAGGCGATTTGCAGTCGTCTTAATGGACCAATCAGTGCGTAGCTTTATAAATAACTAACAGATAGCAGCACCAGTCTCAAACAAGTAATACACGTAATGTATAATCCTGATTGTGATAATCGTTAAAGCGTCATCAAAAGAGCTACAATGGCAGTATAGAGCACAGTAATGAATTCAGTTGTGTTAAGTACGTAAACTGGAAACAAAATTGGCCTGAATAGAATTCCGACTGGGCTGCCTATCAACTGGTCGTCGTCGGAAGAGTTTGTTGCCTGGCATGCTGTAACAAATCACTGCAGCGACTTTTCCTGGTTCTGCCTCGTGAAGTGCATTCTAAAGTCATGCTGTCACGGCAGCAATCGTGGGTTCCGGGTTTCGTACCTGTGTCTATAATGTGAAGAGAGTAGTAAGCATAGCTCCCGTTGTTTACTGGCGCTGTACTTATATTAGAATTGTTTACAATACGTCAGACCATCGAAATCAGGATCAGTTCAAGCAAGGATATAAATATCTTTGTCTACATCAATTCCAACTCTCATGGTGAGTGTAGACGAATAGCGTTCACCCCTCAGTGGTACTACTATCAATTTTCTGTTAATTGATAGAACCACCACCAACGACAGTCACTTACTCTAATGATGAACACAGTCTTCCAAATACCCAAAAACATTTGCTGTCCCACATGCAATTATTTCTAGCTGCTCTTTGCAGTTTTATTTCGAAAATCGTCCCTGCGCGAAGCAGCACCAAGGACCTCCGACGCTGCCACCTGATGCCTGTATGCTCAGCACGTACGCCAGAAGCGCCCCCTTCAAAGGAACTTTGTGCAGAATGAACTTTGCCTAGAGACGGAACAACGCCACTACCTGAATGGCGCAGGAGTGAGTTGGCCTTTGGCTGTGCTGCGGTGAGGACGCGCTGTTTGTGTTCCTGCCGCGGAGCGAGCGCTCGTGTTCTTTACATAGTATTCGGTCGTTTCGCGTGTGCCGTACTCAGCATATAGATCACTATGGCGCACAAATACAGAAAATCGACGCTCAAATTTACGTTCCGCAGCGAATGTGCACGGCCCAAAGCACTCGAAGTCGAACGATTTCTACGAGAAGAAGTTAAAATCCCGGCGACCGACATTCTCGGCATTCACTTGTCCATTGTGAGTAGTATCGTATATGTCAAGATCATCAACGACGCAACATGTGAACGGATCCTTCGGGACACGAAACATGGCCTCCGTTTCTGCCATGCTGATGGCAATTTGGGGACTGTGCATGTCGATTATTCTGGCATGGGACTTCGCACGATCAGAATTTTCGAACTTCCTTTCGAACTACCGGCGGAGGACGTCGTGACAGCGCTGCGCCCCTACGGCACGGTCCATGATCATATTGCGGAAAAATGGACGCAATTTCAGACATATCCTGTGCTGAACGGCGTCCGCCAGGTTCGAATTGAACTTAAAAGACATGTACCTTCATATCTGAATATCGGTGGCTGCCGTGCCATCGTCATCTACGATGGGCAACCGAAGACCTGCTCTGGTTGTGGGAAGGAGGGACACCTCAGATCAGAATGTATGCAACGTCGAATCACGCAACTGCCGCCGGCTGAAGCGGACCCGCCATCGCAGCCGACGCTGCTTCCTGTGACTTATGCAGCAGCCCTCACGACAGCTACCACTTCACCACGACAGCCGACATCCACTGTTGGGTCGCGGCTCCATGCTCCAATACAGGGCGATGATGACACACCCGTTCCACAAGATACGGATTCAACTCCGATGCCGCCGCCCCCGTCGACTGATAACAACATACATGACGATAGCATGGCCGTAGACTCGCTTATTGTGCCTACGGCTGCCTTTGTCCCGGAACGTCGTGAATCTTTGCCATCGTCTGACACAGAAGGACACACCAGGAAGCAACGCTCTCCGAAGCGACGGAAGCGGAGGCGTAGAGCAACTTCCGAACGGGATGCGACACAGCCTCCAGAGGATGACGATTCCACCTTCAATGACGACGCTACCACAGAGGCAGCCGCCATTTGCTGCAGTGTGGCACCATCGAACGAAACTGAGGACAAACCACATGTATCTACAGTGGCAAAATCGGATGCCGAGCTGCAGGACAGATGCTGCCCACCACCTTCTGGAATGCAAGCACCCATGCCGTGTCCTGAGGAAGCTAGGGAGGCCGATCTTACTTTCAGTTCCCCGACGTGGGCGGATGACCACGACGACAACGGAACCATGCAAGTTACGCCAACAGGGCCCACGCCATTGGCGCCGGCTCTCTAGCAAGGACTGCCGGTGAGGTTTGGGGGGATGCGGAGGTGTCAATACAGTCAGAAGCGTCATAGGTAATTCCCGTCTTAATGGATAACTTAACACCTGCGGATCGGCAACAAGCTTATCGTATCGCCACGATTAACCTCAACACGATACGAACGGCAGTGAAAATCCAGTTGCTGCGTGAGATGCTTCGTTCTTCGGATGTTGACATTGCCCTGTTGCAAGAGGTATATATAGCGGCCCTCCCCGTTTTCTACGGTTGTGTGACATATGTGTCACCGGCGGACCGGAATGGCAGCGGTACGGCAATACTAGTGCGCGACGGAATTGTCATCGACGAAGTGACTTACCTTCCGTCAGGAAGGGGGCTGGCGATCACAGCACTGGGAACGCGCATCATTAACATTTACGCTCCATCAGGAACTGACCAACGCCGCGAACGATCGCTGTTCTACTCGGAGGATATCGCCCCCCTCTTTATCAGCCGCTTCGAGCAATATATCTTCGGGGGCGATTTTAACTGTGTGCTCCACCCCAAAGACCAAGTCCCACATTTCTCGACTTGTCAAGAACTTCGGCTCCTGGTTAGAGATCTGCTTCTCACCGACACGTGGGAGACAGTGCACGGTGAACGTCCCGGGCCGACATACCTTACTAGTCACTCCGCCAGTCGCCTAGACCGCATTTATGTATCACGAGCTCTAGCACCGAGAGTATTGGACGCCGAACATTGGCCGCTTGCCTTCTCCGATCATAGCGCTTTCATATGCACACTCACTCTACAACAGCAGCGGATATGGCGCAGCCTAGGACCCTGGAAGCTGAATGTGGCACATCTTCAAGCCCCGGAATGCCGTCAGATTATCGCCAACACATGGCTGGATTGCGAACGTCGTCTTCCCCGATACCCATCGACTCTAGCATGGTGGGTGGACTGTGCAAAACCAGCTTTTCGGCGTGTGCTAACACAATTCGGAAAAGATATCGCAGCTTGGCATCGTCACACATTAGACTTTTATTACAAGATGCTTCGCGAACTCGACAGCCAACCACCATCTCCAAACCGACATATGGAAAGCCGCCGAATTAAAGGTAAAATATTGTCTCTTACGAGGAAACGTTTGGAGGGGGTCGTAGTGCGATCGCGACGTCAAGACCGAGTGGAAGGAGAAAACCCGTCTATGCATCACATCGTGCTCGACAGCCGCCGACGCCGACAGCAGCTGATCACGGACCTTGTATTGCCAGGTGGTAGGGTCGTAATGACTCAGGCGGCAGTTACAGAAGCCTTCGCAGGTCACTATCGCCGTTTTTACGACGAGGTGAATACAGAGGACGAGGAAGCGGACGATCACGACATACTGCAGCACGTGTCGCACACCCTCGACAATGCAGCAGCGGCGACGCTGTTAGGTGGGATTACACGAGACGACATCGAGGACGCGCTTAACAAGGGAGCACTCAACAAATCTCCCGGGCCAGACGGACTGCCGCTCGAGTTTTATCGTACTTTCCGCGATCTCATGATGCCCCGATGGATCAGCATGTACCAAGAACTGGTGACCCCCGGTTTTCACGTGCCACCTGCATTCGTGGAAGGTCTCCTTATACCGATACACAAGCCTTCCAGAGGTCGGACGGTCGAGGGCTACAGGCCAATTACAATGCTCAACTCGGACTATAAAATCTTCGCCCGACTACTCGCCAGCCGCATAAAGAAGGTTCTGCCCCTACTCCTCTCAATGGAGCAAACGACACAGGGCGGAGTGACCAACATGCAAACGGCAACCAGTGAATGCAAGGATTTAATAGCCATCGCCACATCCTGTCGCCTTCGAGCTGCTCTGATCTCCATTGATTTCGACCACGCCTTCGACAGAGTTCACCACAAGTTCCTTCTGTCCGTTATGGCCCGCATGGGCTTCCCGCCTGACTTTCTCGACATCTTTCAGCGCCTTTTCCGTGGAGCTGCATCCCGTGTATTGGTGAATGGACGGATTGCGGGTCCCTTTCCGATCCGACCTTCAGTTCGCCAAGGATGCCCTCTCTCCATGATCCTTTACGCGATCGCACTCGAACCACTTGTCGGAGGGTTGAAAAACAGGCTCTCGGGCATGTCATTGAGGGATCACACCTTTCACTGCAGGATATATGCTGATGACCTTCTATTACTTGTCCGATCTGGTGACGAGGTACGCTCCGTGATACAATGGAACAATCGCTATGGTTTGGCAGCGGGCAGCCTCATGAATGTGGCCAAGTCGGCAGCGATGCCCATTGGGAGAGGTCTACAGGAGGACGCTTTAGCCCCACTTCCACTAGTTAACAAGATCCGGTTCTTGGGCATAACATTTACACAGGATGTGCGCCGCATGGCTGCCATGAACTATGCACGATTACTACAGGCAATACGCACAGAAGTTCGCCGGAACTTACTTCGACGGATGGACCTCCTACAGCGTGTGGAATACCTCAACCTTCACGTGGCAACTAAGATGATCCACATGGCCCAGGTCCTACCGATACCGACAGCGATGGCACACAGACTGCAAGCAGCGTTTGGATATTACCTTACCGGCGGACACCTATTCAAAGTCCGCTACGAAACACTCACCCTCCCTCCGCTTAATGGCGGACTGGGACTTATAAATGTACGAGCGAGGGCTACAGCATTATACTTGTGCACAATGATGAAATTGTGGACCCACAAAGATGCTTCCCTTACGGGTCGTCTGTTAGAGGAATTGCTGCCGGCGTCTCTTCTGCCACCTGTCACGGTTGCGCACATTACACCCTCACTCTCTCACCTCTCGGCATTTATTCTTGAGTATAGTTACGTGCACCCAGACCTTCCCAACACTCGCCCTCCCAAGGCGAGAGACTTTTACAGACTGCTGCTAAGGTCCATCCCTCGCAATGTGATTGAGAGGAAGAGCCCTACGACCCTGTGGCCTGCAGTGTGGAGAGCGGTCCAGAAGTCGTTCCTCCCTACGCGGGTACGAGCCGCGTGGTACCAGGTGGTGAACGGGAAGGTTGTCACACGACAAAGGCTGCACGCTATTGGGATGGCGGATTCCCCCCTTTGTCCACGTTGCCACCTCGTGGATACTGACGAACACCGTTTAACATGTGGATCGGCGTTAGAGGTATGGCTGCTAGTGCAGAAGATCCTCGCCTGCTACCTACGTATCGCGCCTCGCACAATTGAGCCACGGCTCCTCCTTTGTCCAGAGGATACTTATTTCCCACCTGCGAAGACTCATGCTCTCACATGGTTTAAAGGCATGTCCATATACTACCTCTTTCGAGATGATGAGAACATGGTGCTTGATTACTGGCAATTTCTCCAGGACAGTCATAGCACACTTGAGTGTACGCCCCGATACCGACAACTATTTGCGAACTATTTGCGCAGTGTCTTCGATAACCCCCCTCACAGTTGGGGAGTACCGGGCAGAGGATGACCGCCTTCATGGGGCTCCACACGCTGCGAAATGTTGTACCAATTCGGAACATGGAATCCGTACGCAGATGGGCCATGCACATGGAATGGCGTGCGGGATTTGGCTACATTTTTCTTTCTTTATTATCAGTCACCACACTATTGGTTTCAAATTCTCTTTCATAGTTTAGAAGAAACTCTTGTTCTGTTGTTGCTACGGATGTACATTCTAATTTTGTTTGTCGTAACTGAAAGACGCCTTTTTTCCATCTATATATAAAAAAAAGGTTGGCAGAGAAAAAAAAGAAAAAAAATGTTGGTAGAAAAAAAAAGGAGTAGCGTCTTCGACTCGTGATCAAAACGTCTTCGGTCCCGGGTTCGATCCCCGCCACTGCCCAAATTTTGATAAAATAATCAGCATTGGCGGCCAAAGACTTCCGGCATAAGAAAAAAAAAAAAAAGGAGTGAGCGTGTTGGGCTACCAGCCCGACCGACGGTGGATCAAAACGCCGCCCTGCCACTACATTTTCATTACTTACTTTGCGTTATGCAATACTCCAGCAAGATCACACAAGCTACGGCACCAGAAAATAAGAAACAAAATGGGTGTGTACAGCTGTAGACTGTAAAGAACGGAACTGTTTAGGCAGTTGTGCCCAACGTGGGGTTAACTACCCCCTGAGGGATAAAATGAAAGTTTCTGAGTTGGGAAACTAGCATTAATGCCGTGAAGCTCACAGGTTCGTCATGTAGTCCAGTCACTAAAAAACATATAATGTGTTTTGTCCTGTACATTGCTGACGATAAAAGTGAGAGATATACGTAACAAATAGTAAAAAACTGAAAAAATGTCTTCTTCAAGTTGTAGACAGTATCAGCAGTAGTCCAGAGGTTGCTTCACTACTCACTTCGAGACAGATAAATGAATTAATTGACAGCACGACATAGGACTAGCTGCATTAGAGCCACTACAGTGCTGTACACTTTGTTATTATTATTATTATTATTATTATTATTATTATTAGAGCTGTTAGACGCAAAGCATTAACAGCCCGAAGTCGTCCAATTTCAGTCAGTTCAGGAGTAAGGAGTGCAGCAATCAAGTGATTTACAAACAGTAAGTATAGTGCACACATCTCAATCTGTTTAAATGGTATTGCAGTGCGTAGGTCAAGCATGTGCCGCAATGAGGATGATACAGGGGAAGTATGTTTTGTAACATATTCGAGAAGGTGTCGTGGGTAGCACTCGCCACGAATTCCTTCGTCATTCATTCTAAAACACATACACACATACACACATACACATGCAAACTAAATATCATTCATTTTTCATAATTTTAAAAACAAAAGTGTTTCAAGAAAGGTCTTTCATCCTAAAATTTAATTAGATGCTAAGGTCGGTGGCAATGTGGGGGAGGCAACAGATGGTGGGAGAGAGGCAGGCCGTGGGTACGAGCTAACGTTTCATTGCATTCAGGGGTACTGGTATACGAATGATTGGCAAGCACTGGTTTAGAGAACAGTGAACGTCAACTGGCTGATTTTTATCGTTTGTGTACTGTGTCGACGTGTCCTTGATCATATATAAGACAAACTGACCGCGTTTCTATAACCAAATGAATAAATAAATTTCACAGAAGTACTACAAGATATAAAACAATGGATTATTAAATGAAAGATTTACGAATCATGTGGGAGCGCGGTTCTTTTCTTCTTATTATTATATGTTTTTTTTTGTTTTCATTTCCTTGAAATATTTGTATTTGGCACCACAAAAAAATCAGTAGGAAAATGAAGAAAATGAGTGTTTTTTCGATATTTACTGTAAATGCAGAAAACAACATGATATGTCAGACATTCTGATGATTAAATATTTCACGGAGATGAAAGTTCACCTAGTTAAGATATATTGTTACAATTGAAATACGCGGGACTTATCTGTGATATTCATGTTTCATTTCCGCAGAGCGCTCATGTGAGTACCTGTATGTACCGGGAGAAGTGTAATATGCTGTTAAGAGCACACCATCACAGCCGTGACTTAAAAAGAACACTTATCACCTCTTTTTCACTGCGCAGTGTCACACATATGAATCAAAATTCATGAAACTAGGCTCAAAACGACTTAAACTTAAGTGAAAATGCTGTTTGTCGTTCCCCAAGAAGACTACAGCAAATGTGTGTGATACTTTTTTTGTGTTTAGCTGTGGATCGTCCAATGTTTGTGTGAAGAGTATTGTGGTGTGCGTACTGTAAGACCTTCGGTACACACACCATCAGATTATTTGACTTGTCGCTCTAACGAAGTAGGCGAGTGTCAGCAATATGTCTCGTGGTCTTATCATGGCGTGTTTATCTTCTGCCATTAGGTCAGACGATAGAAATGCCACTTGCACGCTTAGAGTAGCAGATTGACGGTAACCAACTTTAAACAGAACTTGATTAATTTTCACACACATTTATTAAAATAATAAAAATCATAGATATTACGTAACTTGATTCTGGATGCTGTTTACAATTGACAATCTGAAGTTCCTTTGGTCTTGGTACGTTAATCTTATTCTCACATATCTCTGATACTTGACAAAGTGTCTATACATTTCTCTTCATGGCTATGTACAGGAATATGATAATCTTATTAGGTGCATACTGAAACTTGACTATAGACTAGTACAGACAAATGCAGACTAATGCAGACTGACTAATCGGAGGTCTGTACATTCGTTATAATACCTCGAGCGTTCTGGTATCGCTGTGCGAGTGTGATCCGCGAGGAGAAAAGGTTCTACGTTAGCAGCAATCTCATTGGCTGCGTGACATATTAATACGCGGATCAGTGGAAGCAGAATTTGGTCCGTCTCTAAGACAGCACCATCTCGCAGTGCGGAGGTGGACGAGCACTGCGCCTGCACTGTTGTGCTTAGCGGGGCGCACTCTGACTACGCGGGATTATGTACACAACAAGTATCAATTACAGATTTGTTTCCGTGGACAGTTTCATAGCATCTATAGAAATTAAAGATTTTGTTCATTTACGAGACGCTTGTTATTAGCACTTCTTTGTGTTCGTAAAATAAAATCTGTTTTTACACAACCGACTGCTGCAAAACACAACATACGTTTCAGGCTTCTTGTTTTTTGGACCCAGATACATTTCAGCACTTACGTGACACCTTCAGAGGAGTTCCTCTTCTGCGCATTGTATGCTACGCATTTGACTGCATTTGTATGTTATTATTAAATTTACATTCCTCGAAAGTGTAATATGTGAGTCCTGTGTGTCACCAGAAATTTTCCCAAAAGCAGGAGAGATTCAAAACGTGTCAGTCTGGATGTATTTGATTCAGTGAGTTTGAAAATGTGTCGTGCCCAAGAACGAAACTTAACACGAAGTTCAAAACATTTATAGCTATCTACCTAGAATTTTTAAAGTGGGTAAATTTGGTACATAAACGGTAAGCATATTATAATAGCTTATTCGAAGCACATCTTTTTACGTTATTAGTACGAATTTGCATGCCATCTTTTTGATTCAACAATCTGAAATTACATCTACGAATGATTAAATCCAGGGCATCCACAAGTTAGAAAATACAGTTTGAAAATATTCACAAATATAATTCATTCATGTCGCCCTAATGTTAACTTCAGTCTGAAAACAAAAGTCAGAAATAACAGAAAAGAAAAACAGAACGACTGAGATAATATTGCTGGTATCACGAAAAATGCCTGAGTAATTCTTCTCGAAGAGGAAAAACAGCGAATAAACTTAAAAAGACAGAACGAGATTTTCACTCTGCAGCGGAGTGTGCGCTGATATGAAACTTTCTGGCAGATTAAAACTGTATGCCGGGCCGAGACTCGAACTCGGGACCTTTGCCTTCTGCAGGCAAGTGCTCTCCAACTTTTTTTTGTGTGTTCCCTTTTTAACTTATTTCTTTTCACAGTAAATTAACTGACGAATAACGACAACAGTGTTTCAACATAAATTGGAATAAACATTCGTAGATAATTCAGAGAGTGAGGGGGGGGGGGGGGGAGGAAAAACCGGGTTTCGAACACGCAGCGCAAAGTTCCGAAGTCGCTATTTTTTTTAGAGTCATACTCATATTATTTATTTTATTTTTTTGTGGGGAGGTTACAATATATAAGACAATGACTTTTATAAAATAAAATTTTTCTGGGAAACGTAAATAAGTGGACTTTTTTTTACATAATAGTGAAAAAAAATATCCTGCTTCTGTCAGTACAAAACAATAACGGTCTACGTTCCTCTTTTGGGCGCGTACCTCGCTAATCCCGTTATACCTCGCGTTGGTGTCGGGTACGTCTTCACGTGTGGTTGTGGATTCTCTCCGCTGTCCTGATCCTTTCTTGTTCTGATACGTATAGACAATAATTACATTCTCTTACCCGGGACACCCCAACTGGGTGGGGGATCAAGCAAGGCACTCCCTAAAAATTTGCGTAATATGTTCGATATCTCGGATGTCTCATAAGCTGTGAGTGATGTTCCTGTAGTAAGGCCCAAAAGTCGAGCACATTCTTACTGGCGTCTCGGAAAAGATAACGCACAGTCAAACCTCGAATCCAAGTCACTGCGTTTGTCTTTGTTCGGGGATAATATGTCCTATCTGGGAGAAGTAGTATGCTTGGTTCTATTGTTTGCGGCCCCACCCGAAGGAGGAAGGCGATCATTTTTTTGACCAAACACCATACGTCCGCCGAAGGTCCGCGTATCAGGCGATGCTCCTCTGTGTCTATAACATTACACTGCGGACACAGTGGCTCGTCCGCCATATGAATTGTATGCAACCTGGAACGAGTCACGTATTTCCCATTTACCACCTGATACCACAGTGCGCGCGTTCCCGTATCAAGATGTGGGTGGTGCACTGTACGCCATACCACTGACCACGTAACTGTTGGTTGGAGTCGCTCTACGGCATTATTCGGTCGTCGTCGAGTCAAGATGTGATATATATCACGTGCCGTTGCCGTCCTGGTAGTCGGTAGTTCCATATGTACATAACTGTGTTCCACAAAAAAGGTTCGCATATGGGCAAGCGATGGTGAGATGTGAGACACCGCTACCGGAGCCGAACGAGAAGGTGGAGCAAGTTCGTCTATCAAGTAGTAGTAGTAGAAGGGTTTTGTGGGCGCACGACAGCAAGGTCTTCAGCGCTCGTCTATCAAGGTGCCCGTCAGACTGGTCTGGTGTAAGCTACCCAAGCACTTTCCCGCGGAGGGCAAATGTCCCGAGTTCGAGTCTCGGCTCGGCACACAGTTTTAATCTGTCAGGAAGTTTCAAACTTAAGGGGCTCCGGAACGCCCTATACTTGCAATGTTAAAATAACGCTTATAAATTACATCTTTCCTCACAAAGTATTTGAGGTAGGAAGTTGAACATTTTACAGATTATTTATTGGAATATGGGCTACAACTTAACACAGGGATTTTACAAAATTTTAGTTCAGTTATTAAAGATGATTTTTTTCAATTGTAATGAAAATTCACAACATTTTTTTGCAATTTTTTATTTATATATTAAAAATATACAGTTTTTTTGGAAAAAGGCTGTGTTAAATTATGCAGAAGGTACTGTGTAACATTTACTGAAAGTTTGAAACAAATATGTTTGGAAGATCCTTAGAAAACATGTAATTAGTATGAGAAAATAAAAGTTTTGGGAATCGAGCGACAAAGATTGGATTAACTTTTTAGTGCATTCCAGGTCCATAGGATGGATTATCTTCATCCTCTGCAAACTCCTCCTCCAGCTTCCTCTTGTTCCTCCTCCTGTTTACTCTTGCTTGTATTTCTAGACTCTTTACAGCCCTGTCTGCAGCCCGAAGGCGTTCCTTGTCTAAAGCAAGCATCGCTCGTACCATGTTAGAACCTATCTTCATTCCCATATTTCTAAATACCTTGCACCTTACAATGTTGCCATCATTGAAAGTCGCAACAGCATCATACACATCAAAGTGAAGTGTTTCTATTCCAACAAATACAGTCTTGGGGATTGTCGACCATATAACACTATTTACACTTTCATTGGGGTTTTGAGTTTTTCCGTGAATACACTTTTTCAACAGTTCAGGTGCTGCTAAGTCTCTGAAAATAGGTTAGCCACAACACATACTTTATCTCACATCACTAAAATGTACCTGATGAACACGGACGTTAATAATAACACCATTTGACAGCAGTTTAACAGCGCCACAGTGGGTCACGCCCATGTAGAACACATTTCAAAAAAAATTTAAAAATAGTTGTAGTCTTCGGAATTGAATAAATTATATATCTATTAAATGGTAATAGTCTGCAGATTCAGAAAACGCAAAAAAGTAAAAATTGAACTTTTCATGATTTTGAGCCTTTCCGGAGCCCCTTAAAAAGAAATCAATCGTGACGTTATCTACAGTGGTGTCCAAAATTAAAGGAAGAAATAGAAATTTTTCAAGGCTGGGTTTATTTTGCCACGAAACTGTATAAACAGGTGATAGTAAAGTAGAAACAATGTAAAGAATACAGAGCGTAAACAACTGCAACATGCACAACAGTAGACGAAAATGTTATTTCTCTTTTTCCAACTTAACAGGTTTTACACACACATTCCAGCGACTGGTTCATGTGCTCACCATGGGGTGTGACCACTTCTGGCAGCAATAGAGGCCTGGCAACGATCGAGCATGTTGTGAATAGCGCCATCAGTATCACGTTGAGGCAATAATGCCCTTCCTTCCTGCGGAGCTGCTCGCCGGTCTTGGAGAGTGGTCGGTGGATGCTGACGTGATCAAACCCGTCTCCCTAGCGCATCCCAGGCATGCTCTACGATATTACGGAATTAAAATCGGGGGAGCGAGCAGGCCACGTCATGCTTGTTGCATCTTCCGTTTCCAAGACAACATCAAGTTATGGTGTTATGCTTTATGAGGTCGAGTATTATCTTCCATCAGCACGAAGTAAAGGTGCGCAGCCCCTGACAGCAGTTAAACCTTTCCGATTCACCTTTCCAATTCACCTTTTCGATGTCATGAAGAGGTGTTCCAGTGGTCAACTTAATCTCTGCCCACACCATTAGCGATCCTCTTCGCTGTCGGTCTGTTTCCACAATGTTCACGTCTCGAAATCATATTCCACATTGTCTTCAGGTGCGAATCCGTCGAGAATCACTCTCCAGACCAAATCGGGACTCACCTGTGAAAACAACATTGGTCCACTCTCCGACGGCCCAGGTGTCGTGCTGACGATTCCACTCTAGACGTTCCCTCTTCATTAAATCGTACAATCCGGTGGAACTCCATAAGTGGGGATATAAATCGTTTGTCCTTTGTGACAACAGGGGCCTAATTCACAATTTTGAGATTTATACAGGTCGAATATTACGTGCTCTGGCCCTTCCCGACATTGGAGCTAGCTCTAATGTTGTCGTACAATTGATAAAACACCTACCTCGTAGTGAAAACGAATTTACTTTTACAACTGGTACACATCACCAGCTTTGTTAATGACAACAATAATTCCCAGGCTTACAATTTTCATCTGATAAAGAGGTGGAAAAGAAAGGGTGAGGTTCTTATGAGGAGATATAAACAAAAATTGATGGGGTTGATATTAGGGCTGTCTCTTGTGTCAACTTCTGAATCAGCTCTCCCCCCCCCCCCCCTTCAAGAAGTAGAGATACAGCAGGTCTCCGACAATAAAGGCCACTCTGCCGAAGCCTTCTGTACACCACTTGCCTCAATACAACACTTCCAGAGGATGCTGCTGGGTCAGATGCCAGTTGCCTTGCAGTACTGAGGCGGTACCGCCGTGTCTTTACAGCCAAATAACGGTCCTCTCTTTCTCATGTCACCTGCGGTCGGCCCTGTCCTGGTCTTCGGGATACAGTGTCGGTCTCTGTAAACTGTCGCCACATTCGAGAAACAACAGACCGACTCACGTTAAGCCATCGGGGCCATATGGGTTTGCGATTGTCCTGCTTCCATTCTTCCTATAGCCCCCCACCGCAGAGAGTCTGTAGGCGTCTTCTCTGTGCCGTACTGCACCGTCTGTGACGGTGTACACAGCGTTGTGGATGTGGAACTACCTGACAAACACTTCTCCGTTTGACAGGTGTCCTGACGTCATCGTTATAGTGGTTTTCCGTTGACCGAAATGCCATCATCCGTGCAGAACACGATCGTACGGACAGCTGTTGACAGTTTGTATGATTATATCGTGGATTAAACACAGAACGTGGAAACTGTGGTGTCACCGCCAGACACCACACTTGCTAGGTGGTAGCTTTTGAATCGGCCGCGGTCCGCTAGTATACGACGGACCCGCGTGTCGCCACTGTCAGTAATTGCAGACCGAGCGCCACCACACGGCAGGTCTAGAGAGACGTACTAGCACTCGTCCCAGTTGTACAGCCGACGTTGCTAGCCACGGTTCACTGAGAATTACGCTCTCATTTGCCGAGACGATAGTTAGCATAGCCTTCAGCTACATTTGCTACGTCCTAGCAAGGCGCCGTATTCAATTGATATTAAGATTCTATTAATGTATCATCAAGAGCGATGTTCTACAAATGTGGATTAAAGTTAAGTATTCCAGAAGCTACGTACTTTTCTTTATAGCCTTCATTACGTATCCTGTTTCAGACCTCACGCCAGCCTGCGTGAGTTTAAGAGCGTGCCTTTCGGCTTCCTCTCATTGTGTTTAGGCTGTCTTGTCTAGACACAACAGAAACGGTGGTTTGTTGCTTTAATTTTGGACACCAGTGTATAACAGTTTCCTTATAGAACTTCAAACCTGTCCCGTTAATAGTTTTATTGCAATACTTTCATCATTTCTATTTTTAGTGTTGTCATAACTGAAGTTGAACAAAATGCGTTTTTGAAGATACTTTTATTTCGTTGGTTAGGTAAAATGTAGCCCAGGACCAGTATACAACTAGATGATAATCTGGAATCTCTTAATACCATTCTCAAATTTACCACTAGTCAGTTTTCAGTAGCCTACGACTGCACTAAAGTAATTCTCATCTCTCTAATCCGTCTCATTAATATTCAGCATGCCAACAGCTACGTCTATATTCCCATCTACATCTAGATCTACAACTTGAAACGCCGAGACTTTTCGAGGGCATACAACGACCAGAGCGCAGCCACAACAACTGTACTGGACAGTTCCCGTCACAAAGAGAGACGACCGACTAGAATTAATCTGATAGTACAACCACTTTTTCGTGTTGTCTACAAAATTTCCAACTCATTGACAGTAATATGAGGGTGGACGGATTTCCAATTAACAAGTCATAAAACTAAATTGACCATTTTATGCAATTATAGTAATTTTCCCGAGCCAGCGAGTATCACCGAAGTATTGCTTACATGGGGCCATTTAATGTATGGCAAAAGTTGAGTCTTACATCATTTGATTAAGGGGCTCCGGAACGCCCTATACTTGCAATGTTAAAATAACGCTTATAAATTACATCTTTCCTCACAAAGTATTTGAGGTAGGAAGTTGAACTTTTTACAGATTATTTATTGGAATATGGGCTACAACTTAACACAGGGATTTTACAAAATTTTAGTTCAGTTATTAAAGATGATTTTTTTTCAATTGTAATGAAAATTCACAACATTTTTTGCAATTTTTTATTTATATATTCAAAAATATACAGTTTTTTGGAAAAAGGCTGTGTTAAATTATGCAAAAGGTACTGTGTAACATTTGCTGAAAGTTTGAAACAAATATGTTTGGAAGATCCTTAGAAAACATGTAATTAGTATGAGAAAATAAAAGTTTTGGGAATCGAGCGACAAAGATTGGATTAACTTTTTAATGCATTCCAGGTCCATAGAATGGATTATCTTCATCCTCTGCAAACTCCTCCTCCAGCTTCCTCTTGTTCCTCCTCCTGTTTACTCTTGCTTGTATTTCTAGACTCTTTACAGCCCTGTCTGCAGCCCGAAGGCGTTCCTTGTCTAAAGCAAGCATCGCTCGTACCATGTTAGAATGTTATTATTTACAGTAATAACACATACCTTTGGCTTTCCAACATTTCTCCTTTTCTTAAAAGCCTTCAGAGGATTTCTAATAACTTTACTTTTACTCATTATTATACTTCAACAAAACAGAGACTCGAGAAACAGAATTAATTACGAATATTTTCGAGATAACGACAGAGTAAATAAACGTGAAACAATCGACAATCACACCAGCGATATATATTGAACCATCACAGGTAAGCCACAACACATACTTTATCTCACATCACTAAAATGTACCTGATGAACACGGACGTTAATAATAACACCATTTGACAGCAGTTTAACAGCGCCACAGTGGGTCACGCCCATGTAGAACACATTTCAAAAAAAATTTAAAAATAGTTGTAGTCTTCGGAATTGAATAAATTATATATCTATTAAAAGGTAATAGTCTGCAGATTCAGAAAACGCAAAAAAGTAAAAATTGAACTTTTCATGATTTTGAGCCTTTCCGGAGCCCCTTAATGTAGAAATTGCTGAAAATGGCGAATTTCCTTAAAAGTTCCTGGGCGTTACTTCTGGATACAAGGTGAAGCCACGCAGGCGCGTTGGCACACCAGTTTTCTCCCGTCCGGAGAATTCGTTCCCAAACGGCTGTCCCAACCTGAGAGGCAAAGAGACTGTGCCGCCTTCCGAGGTGAGGCTATACCTCCCTACCGGTGTCATTTTATTTGCTGGGACCTACTTGTGAACTACCAACCCATTCGGCTGCTGATCTCGAACTCGTTCATTTCACGGAAACTAATATTGCCGAAATTACCGCCCTTCTGTCACCGAAATGTGCTCTCATCACCTGGGCAGCGCTCATGTGTTAGGGTCGACGGTGTTAGGTCAATCTCATTCGCTTTCGCGAGCTTGCATTAGTCACGTCGATTGCTACCGAGCAATTACACCGTCTGTGCACCAAGTAGCCACGTATATCGCGTTGAGTTAAGCTTTGCTGTTCGGCCGCCGCTCCTGTTTCCTTTACCCGGATATCATGGCTATCATCTTATCACTCTCTCCTTCAATCATTCCTCCCACTCTAGGAACTGAATGTAGTCTCGTTTTACTTTATTGTGTTTTGATGTAATTTCTTGTGTTCATACCTTATGCTACAACATGGCGGCTTAGAGCCAAGTCATTCAGATGTGAGGGTGCATTTTAGAAAACTTGTGACAAGGTTACTTCACATTTGTATGTTTTTCTGTAACTCATATACCTATTTTTATCATATTTACTGAGTATCATGTTCTGTAATTTTCCCTCTGGCCATCTCACATTAGCTGAAGCTATGAATTACGTGACGAAACACCTACCGAGAGAAAAAGTCCGTCGCCTTAAAGGTTCAGGGACCGCAGATCAACAAGTGAGTGTAACTTCCTGTTAGAGGAGAAGGCGAGAGGCAAAAGAACAACATACCACATCAGCCACAACAGACCAAGCAGAATTCGTAGGTTTGTGACTACATGTGGTGCTGTGTTGCACCCAAATAATTTGAGAAGTTCACAGTTCTGGAGATCAGATATTTTTTCTCTTTGAAATTTGACACTTTTTTGCCTTCTTTTCTACCTCAGAAGTCCGCAACTCGTGGTCTTGCGGTAGCGTTCTCGCTTCCTGAGGACGGGATCTTGGGTTCGATTCCCGGTAGGGTCAGGGATTTTCCCTGCCTCGAGATGACTAGATGTTGTGCCGTCTTCATCACCATCAATCATCCCCATTACGGTCGGAGGAAGGCAATGGCAAACCACATCCGCTAGCACCTTGCCTAGTCAGCGGTGCGGTTCTCCCGCATTGTCCCCTACGCTCCTCGGAGTATGGGACATCATCATCCAACTCACAAAATGGTGTGTTCATTTTTCGTCTGATGGGCTTGGAATTGTGTCATATGTGTGAAATATTATGGGACTCAAAATGGACCAGTCGCACAGTCCATGACTGCAGCGCCTTAGACCGCTGGGCTAATCCGACGCGGTGAACCATTAACACCCAAACATTTGTGACTCGGTTTCAGGTTGGAAACCTGTCCCAAATTTCTAGGGCTTCAATTCTATAATTTCAACCAACGTTTGTCAGTTATCGAGCATTGAATGGACCATAGATTGTTGTGTATTACATTGTACGCGGTGGTAAGGAGGGGTGCGCTACAGAGCGGCGCAACCGTTGTCGTCGTAGGAAAGCTGGACAGGAGCAGAAATGATTAGTGAACACGTAAATACAGTAAACAGAGATTTTAGTGCACTTGCAGCTTTCTCCGAACTTTGGGAAGAAATTTTAGAAAACAACGAACAGCAATAAAGTCCAGCTGTTACAAGAAGGCAACATTTGAGCGTCGCGCAGTGTGAGGCTCCAGTTAGGAAAACACGAGCGAACTATCGAAAACTGACTGAGACTGAAGATTGTCAAGACTGCGAGTGAGATTGGACCGTGTAGCTGCCGCAGGCCATACTACAGGGTGTTTCAAAAATGACCGGTATATTTGAAACGGCAATAAAAACTAAACAAGCAGCGATAGAAATACACCGTTTGTTGCAATATGCTTGGGACAACAGTACATTTTCAGGCAGACAAACTTTCGAAATTACGGTAGTTACAATTGTCAACAACAGATAGCGCTGCGGTCTGGGAAACTCTATAGTACGATATTTTCCACATATCCACCATTCGTAGCAATAATATGGCTTTCACAACGTGTCTGGCGGAATGGCTTCACATGCAGATGAGATGTACTGCTTCAGCTGTTCAATTGTTTCTGGATTCTGGCGGTACACCTAGTCTTTCAAGTGTCCTCACAGAAAGAAGTCACAGGGGTTCATGTCTGGCGAATAGGGAGGCCAATCCACGCCGCCTCCTGTATGTTTCGGATAGCCCAAAGCAATCACACGATCATCGAAATATTCATTCATTGCGGCGGCACAGGGCTCTCGTACTAGGAGCTGCTGAAGGTCTGGCTTAGTGGGCGTGCTGAGGCGCCGTCCGATTACTGTCGGCGTCTGTCGGAAATGTGCATTTCCGTTGCCAACTGTGAGGCGCTGGTAAGCGTGGTATCTATCAACTTCGGCTTGTTTCAACCGTTTACCCGGGGCAATTTAGGGAAAACACAGGAAACTTAATGAGGATTTTCGGACGCGGGATTGAACCGTCGTTCTCGTGAATGCGAGCCCAGTGTGCTAATCACTGCACCACCTCGCTGGGTCAGATTTTGTTCATTTATTACGGAATATCACCATAAATATTGAAGTAAGCATAACGGGAAAATTCATTCTCTTCAAAAATATTAATGTAAGGTTCTTTTATTCTGTCACCATAAATTTCAAGTGTTTCAAGCTCATGAAGGTATCGCTCCTCGTTTGCTCCATGCAAAATCTCCATGTCGTTATTGATTCATGATTATGTGTAGATAAACGTGTACCTAGTCCAGTTTTACTTTGTGTAAGTGTTTTAAATTTTCAGCCCGTCTGTCCAATATAGTTCTTACGTCAGTCATCACATGTTATCTTATAAACACCGTAGTGTAAATACTTATTCTTAAAGTGTGAGGTGTTATAGCGAGCCGTGCGTCCCAACGTAAAGGCAAATTTTAAGACCTGTTTACGTAGGTATCTTTCAGTTTTATTAAAAGCTGTGTCACGATGTGGGATACTGACAAAATTATATTTCTTCCTTGATTTAAGTTCCCGTTGTCTGTGTTTTAATTTATTGCGTGTACTGTACGTGTAGCTGTAGAGTTGTCGTATCAATTTGCTCCTGCAGTCTGCTTCAATAACTCAATCTGCGTATTGATCTCGTTCGTCCTGTGCTAAAGGCGATTGCAACTTCCTAGATAGCAGTGCTTCCTTGTACCGTTTGGGATGCCATGATTGGTTTATTGTATCAGTGTATGTCTGTTTCCTAAAGATTCTAAATTTCTGTTCATCATTAACTTTTGAAATGGGTAAGGGACAATCCTGTTTGGAAATTTCGTCATTATCGTCATCATCATCAACAGTGTTGTGCCCAAAGGCAGGTTTTCACGTGGTAACTCTCCTGTACTGTGCCATCCTCATCAGGTTTCCCTCTACGTCGTTTATCGTCCTGTATCTCCTCCGTCCTCTCAATCTCTTCCCACGAACTAGACCTCACAAAGCGTCTGTCAGCAGGTATACGAGTATGCATCATAATGAAATTCCACCCAATTCTTCTTCCATTCTCTAATACCATGATCCTGGGATTTCCGACAAGGCATATGTGTAACTCAACTATAAAAAATGTAATGCAGCTTTTAACGCGTTTTTCTGGAAACGATATTGTTCAACTTTACGGGAAACATAATTTTCATAACGGTGCACACTATTTTGAATGGAATTTATTGCCGATATTCTAAACTGAATTCGCTATCAGTATACATAGCCATTTCGATTTCGCGATATCTTCGAAAGTCTATTTTCGGTGCACGCTTTGGTCTTGGATATTTGGGCGCAAAACAACGCGGTTATTGCGACAAGTGACCGATCCGTTATAACGTAGTGTTTTCCCATTATCTTATATATTCTGATAGAAAATATAATGAAAATAACATGTATAAAATTATTTTGTTACAGGTCAAGTAGGAGGGTTTCGAGAATTCCCGCCGATGACCAATGTTCCGGCTGTAAAGGGTCATTCAATCTAGTGCAGCGGTTACAGGGAGCATTCAATGTGGCCACAAAAATAATTTCTTAAAGAAAAAAGTGTAAGAAATAAAATTATGTCATCAGAGTTAGCATTACTTTTTATGTTCCTTGAAAAAAGAAATCACGAAAATCACCTACACTATGTGACCAAAAGTAATCGAACACCTGGCTCAAAATGACTTACAAGTTCGTGGTTCCCTCCATAGATTATGCTGGAATTAAATATGGTGTCGGCCCACCCTTAGCCTTGACGACAGCTTCCACTCTCGCGGGCATACGTTCAGTCAGGTGCTGGAAGGTTTCTTGGGGAATGGCAGCCCATTCTTCACGGAGTGGTGGACTGATGAGAGGTATCCATGTGGGTCGGTGAGGCCTGCCACAAAGTGGGCGTTCCAAAACCTCCCGAAGGAGTTCTACAGGATTCAGGTCAGGACTCTGTGCAGGCCAGTCCATTACAGGGATGATAATGTCGTGTGACCACTCCGCCACAGGCCGTGCGTTATGAACAGGTGCTCGATCATGTTGAAAGGTGCAATCGCCATCCGTGAATTGTTCTTCAACAGTGGGAAGCGGGAAGGTTATTAAGACATCAATGTAGGCCTGTGCTGTGATAATGACGCAAAACGACAAGGGATGCAAGCCCCCTCCACAAGAAACACGACCACCCATAACACCACCGCCTCCGAATTTTACTGTTGGCACTAGAAACGCTGGCAGATGACGTTTGCCGGGCGTTCGCCATACCCACACCCTGCCTGTTGTGCCATACACTTTTAGAAGTAGCCTTTGTGTTAATTCAGGGTATAAGCTAATTCCATTACAAAATTCGTCGTAATTTGTCCAGCCGTTTCAGCGTGAAAGTGTAACAAACATACTCACACAAAAATTTTGCATTTGTAATATACTAGCTGCTACCCGCTGTTTCGCTCGCTTTTCAGTAATTTCGTCATGATGAACGATAGTAAGTAAGCTATAATTTTATGAGAAGTGTGTATATATAGTGATGTCTACACTCCTGGAAATTGAAATAAGAACACCGTGAATTCATTGTCCCAGGAAGGGGAAACTTTATTGACACATTCCTCGGGTCAGATACATCACATGATCACACTGACAGAACCACAGGCACATAGACACAGGCAACAGAGCGTGCACAATGTCGGCACTAGTACAGTGTATATCCACCTTTCGCAGCAATGCAGGCTGCTATTCTCCCATGGAGACGATCGTAGAGATGCTGGATGTAGTCCTGTGGAACGGCTTGCCATGCCATTTCCACCTGGCGCCTCAGTTGGACCAGCGTTCGTGCTGGACGTGCAGACCGCGTGAGACGACGCTTCATCCAGTCCCAAACATGCTCAATGGGGGACAGATCCGGAGATCTTGCTGGCCAGGGTAGTTGACTTACACCTTCTAGAGCACGTTGGGTGGCACGGGATACATGCGGACGTGCATTGTCCTGTTGGAACAGCAAGTTCCCTTGCCGGTCTAGGAATGGTAGAACGATGGGTTCGATGACGGTTTGGATGTACCGTGCACTATTCAGTGTCCCCTCGACGATCACCAGTGGTGTACGGCCAGTGTAGGAGATCGCTCCCCACACCATGATGCCGGGTGTTGGCCCTGTGTGCCTCGGTCGTATGCAGTCCTGATTGTGGCGCTCACCTGCACGGCGCCAAACACGCATACGACCATTATTGGCACCAAGGCAGAAGCGACTCTCATCGCTGAAGACGACACGTCTCCATTCGTCCCTCCATTCACGCCTGTCGCGACACCACTGGAGGCGGGCTGCACGATGTTGGGGCGTAAGCGGAAGACAGCCTAACGGTGTGCGGGACCGTAGCCCAGCTTCATGGAGACGGTTGCGAATGGTCCTCGCCGATACCCCAGGAGCAACAGTGTCCCTAATTTGCTGGGAAGTAGCGGTGCGGTCCCCTACGGCAGTGCGTAGGATCCTACGGTCTTGGCGTGCATCCGTGCGTCGCTGCGGTCCGGTCCCATGTCGACGGGCACGTGCACCTTCCGCCGACCACTGGCGACAACATCGATGTACTGTGGAGACCTCACGCCCCACGTGTTGAGCAATTCGGCGGTACGTCCACCCGGCCTCCCGCATGCCCACTATACGCCCTCGCTCAAAGTCCGTCAACTACACATACGGTTCACGTCCACGCTGTCGCGGCAGGCTACCAGTGTTAAAGACTGCGATGGAGCTCCGTATGCCACGGCAAACTGGCTGACACTGACGGCGGCGGTGCACAAATGCTGCGCAGCTAGCGCCATTCGACGGCCAACACCGCGGTTCCTGGTGTGTCCGCTGTGCCGTGCGTGTGATCATTGCTTGTACAGTCCTCTCGCAGTGTCCGGAGCAAGTATGGTGGGTCTGACACACCGGTGTCAATGTGTTCTTTTTTCCATTTCCAGGAGTGTATATAGTGATGTAGCGACGTATGTACACTGAATCGCCAGAAAAACTGGTATAGGCATGCATACTCAAATAGAGCGATTTGTTCAAATGGTTCAAATGGCTCTGAGCACTATGGGACTTAATATCTGAGGTCATCAGTCCCCAAAAATTTATAACTACTTGAACCTAACTAAGCTAAGGACATCATACACATCCTGCCCGAGGCAGGATTCGAACCTGCGACCGTAGCAGTAGCGCGGTTCCGGACTGAAGCGCCTAGAACCGCTCGGCCACACCAGCTGGCTACAGAGATATGTAAAATGGAAGAATTCGGCGCTGCCGTCGTGAACGCCTAAGTAAGACAAATGTCGGTTACTGCTGCTGCAATGGCACGTTATGAAGATTTAAGTGAGTTTGAACGTGGTGTTACAATCGGCGCGTGAGTGATGAAAGACAGTAGCTCCAAGGTAGCGATGAAATGGTAGTCTCCCAGTACGACCATTTCACGAGTGTACTGTGAATATCAGGAACCCGGTAAAACATCAAATCACTGACATCGCTGCGGTTTGAAAATGATCCTACAAGAACGGGATCAATGACGGCTGAAGAGAATCGTTCAACGTGACAGAAATCCAACCCTCCTGCCAATTGCTCAGATTTCAATGCTGGGCCATCAACAAGTGTCAGCGTGCTAACCATTCAACGAAACATAATCTATATGTGCTTTCAGAGCCGAAGGCACACTCGTCCACCATTAGTGACTGCATGACGCAAAGCTTTACGTCACGCCTGGGGCCGCCAACACTGACATTGGACTGGTGATGAATGGAAACATGTCGCCTGGTCGAGCGAGCGGATGGAAGTGTACCGGTATGGAGACAACCTCGTGAATCCATGGACCCTGCATGTGAGCAAGTGACTGTTCAAGCTGGTGAAGTTTCTGTAATGAATGTTGGACGAGTGAAGTTGGAGTGATGTGGGTCCCCTGATACGTCTAGATACGATTCTGACAGGTGATCCATATGTAAACATCGTGGCTGATCACCTGCATCTACCTATGTCCATTGTGCAGTCCGACGGACTTCGGCAAATCCTTTAGGACAATGCGACACCCCACACGTCCATAGTTGCTACAGAGTGACTCCAGGAACTCTCTTCTGAGTTTCAGCACTTCCGCTTGTCACCAAACTCCCCATTGTGAGGAAAGGGACGAGTTGTGGCGCCCTGAAAATATTCCAAGTTGGGAGTTGAGGTGGCCACGCTGCGGGGCACAGCGCATCGGCGGCTGCATGGTGCCAAACGTTAGCCGGGATCCAGGGACCGTGTGGCTGGGAATTCGATGGTGACGCTGTGTTGATGAAGAAGACATGCTGGGAGTGCCAAAGATGGTGGACTTTGTTCGTAGAGAAATTAATAGTTGCCAGATGAACAATGATACCTCAAAGAGAAACATGTACCTTTGCATTATTTGCTCGTCGATTCTGATGGTGTAATCAGATTTTCAATATCTTTATTAGTTTAAAGTTTAGTATCTGACTATAAGTTATACAAGTAACACACAGCAACGATTTTTCAAAATCTAAATGGTTCGTCCGATTTTGTCGATCGACATGTCTTTAGAAAGCTATTAGTGTAAACCTAAATTGGTATGAATTACAGGCATGTAATCTGAATAGTACATAAATTATTGGAGGTCAAAGTGGCCGATTACGGTTACACGAAAAAACGTTAGCAGCGTACTTATAAATATATTTATTCATCTATGTCTTTGTTTATATCCGATATACACTATTCATGAAGAAATTGGTCAATTATTTACTGTGTTTTAGAAGGCACAGGAGCATTAGCCTACTGGCTTATTACTGTTCTATTCCTTTGATATACGTTTATTTGATTTTTTTATGTATTTAGTAAAGTGTGTTAGAGCGTGTTTATGGTCCATCCATAGGAATAATTATTTAATTTCAAGTTATTTAAAGGTAAATACAGTATTCTGAATGTGTTTCATTATGTTTGTGGGCGTGCGTTGGCTTGAAGACATGGTGGGAGCGCTCTAGCCAATCACAGCGCTCGTGAATGGGAAAACTGGGTGGAAGTGGGAGAGCGCTGGACAGCGCAGTGCGAGGGACAGTCGCACAGGACACGGAGGGAGTTCTGAACGGTATGGCGTGAAGGACGCACAGTCGCGGGAAAGACTTGCAGAGTGGAGCAGTTTGCGTGTGGTCGTGAGAGATAGAAATATTTCGTAGTGCTGACCTGTGCACTTGTGAGATTTCTGTGGCTTCTGCAGTTTAGATGTAGCATGCATTTCGAAGTGAATATCCCGCGAGCAATTTTTTTTGTTCACAACTAATCACGTGATGTAGGAATCTATTGTTTCCCTGTTATTCAACCTTTTTTTTTTTTTTTCATCAGTCTTCTGACTGGTTTATGGTTTGATACAGGCCGCCACGAATTCCTTTCCTGTGCTAACCTGTTCATCCCAGAGTAGCACTTGCAACCTACGTCCTCAATTATTTGCTTGACGTATTCCAATCTCTGTCTTCCTCTACAGTTTTTGCCCTCTACAGTTCCCTCTAGTACCATGGAAGTCATTCCCTCATGTCTTAACAGATGTCCTATCCTCCTGTCCCTTCTCTTTATCAGTGTTTTCCACATATTCCTTTCCTCTCCGATTCTGCGTAGAACCTCCTCATTCCTTACCTTATCAGTCCACCTAATTTTCAACATTCGTCTATAGCACCACATCTCAAATGCTTCGATTCTCTTCTGTTCCGGTTTTCCCACAGTCCATGTTTCACTACCATACAATGCTGTACTCCAGACGTACATCCTCAGAAATTTCTTCCTCAAATTAAGGCCGGTATTTGATATTAGTAGACTTCTCTTGGCCAGAAATGCCTTTTTTGCCATAGCAAGTCTGCTTTTGATGTCTTCCTTGCTCCGTCCGTCATTGGTTATTTTACTGCCTAGGTAGCAGAATTCCTTAACTTCATTGACTTCGTGACCATCAATCCTGATGTTAAGTTTCTCGCTGTTCTCATTTCTACTACTTCTCATTACCTTCGTCTTTCTCCGCTTTACTCTCAAACCATACTGTGTACTCATTAGGCTGTTCATTCCGTTCAGCAGATCATTTAATTCTTCTTCACTTTCACTCAGGATAGCAATGACATCAGCGAATCGTATCATTGATATCCTTTCACCTTGTATTTTAATTCCACTCCTGAACCTTTCTTTTATTTCCATCATTGCTTCCGCGATGTACAGATTGAAGAGTAGGGGCGAAAGGCTACAGCCTTGTCTTACACCCTTCTTAATACGAGCACTTCGTTCTTGATCGTCCACTCTTGTTATTCCCTCTTGGTTGTTGTACATATTGTATATGACCCGTCTCTCCCTACAGCTTACCCCAACTTTTTTCAGAATCTCGAACAGCTTGCACCATTTTATATTGTCGAACGCTTTTTCCAGGTTGACAAATCCTATGAAAGTGTCTTGATTTTTCTTTAGCCTTGCTTCCATTATTAGCTGTAACGTCGGAATTGCCTCTCTCGTCCCTTTACTTTTCCTAAAGCCATACTGATCGTCACCTAGCGCATTCTCAATTTTCTTTTCCGTTCTTCTGTATATTATTCTTGTAAGCAGCTTCGACGCATGAGCTGTTAAGCTGATTGTGCGATAATTCTCGCACTTGTCAGCTCTTGCCGTCTTCGGAATTGTGTGGATGATGCTTTTCCGAAAGTCAGATGGTATATCGCCAGACTCATATATTCTACACACCAATGTGAATAGTCGTTTTGTTGCCACTTCCCCCAATGATTTTAGAAATTCTGATGGAATGTTATCTATCCCTTCTGCCTTATTTGACCGTAAGTCTTCCAAAGCTCTTTTAAATTCCGATTCTAATACTGGATCCCCTATCTCTTCTAAATCGACTCCTGTTTCTTCTTCTATCACATCATAAAAATCTTCACCCTCATAGAGGCTTTCAATGTATTCTTTCCACCTGTCTGCTCTCTCCTCTGCATTTAACAGTGGAATTCCCGTTGCACTCTTAATGTTACCACCGTTGCTTTTAGTGGCACCAAAGGTTGTTTTGACTTTCCTGTACGCTGAGTCTGTCCTTCCGATAATCATATCTTTTTCGATGTCTTCACATTTTTCCTGCAGCCATTTCGTCTTAGCTTCCCTGGACTTCCTATTTATTTCATTCCTCAGCGACTTCTATTTCTGTATTCCTGATTTTCCCGTAACATGTTTGTACTTCCTCCTTTCATCAGTCAACTGAAGTATTTCTTCTGTTACCCATGGTTTCTTCGCAGCTACCTTCTTTGTACCTATGTTTTCCTTCCCAACTTCTGTGATGGCCCTTTTTAGAGATGTCCATTCCTCTTCAACTGTACTGCCTACTACGCTATTCCTTATTGCTGTATCTATAGCGTTAGAGAATTTCAAACGTATCTCGTCATTCCTTAGTACTTCCGTATCCCACTTCTTTGCGTATTGATTCTTCCTGACTAATGTCTTGAATTTCAGCCTACTCTTCATCACTACTATATTGTGATATGAGTCTATATCTGCTCCTGGGTACGCCTTACAATCCAGTATCTGATTTCTGAATCTCTGTCTGACCATGATGTAATCTAATTGAAATCTTCCCGTATCTCACGGCCTTTTCCAAGTATACCTCCTCCTCTTGTGATTCTTGAACAGGGTATTCGCTATTACTAGCTGAAACTTGCTACAGAACTCAATTAGTCTTTCTCCTCTTTCATTCCTTGTCCCAAGCCCATATTCTCCTGTAACCTTTTCTTCTACTCCTTCCCCTACAACTGCATTCCAGTCGCCCATGACTATTAGATTTTCGTCCCCCTTTACATACTGCATTACCCTTTCAATATCCTCATACACTTTCTCTATCTGTTCATCTTCAGCTTGCGACGTCGGCATGTATACCTGAACTATCGCTGTCGGTGTTGGTCTGCTGTCGATTCTGATTAGAACAACCCGGTCACTAAACTGTTCACAGTAACACACCCTCTGCCCTACCTTCCTATTCATAACGAATCCTACACATGTTATACCATTTTCTGCTGCTGTTGATATTACCCGATACTCATCTGACCAGAAATCCTTGTCTTCCTTCCACTTCACTTCACTGACCCCTACTATATCTAGATTGAGCCTTTGCATTATATTTTTTTAATTGCTGGACCATCGATACCAATAAGTGTTTAACAGTAACAAAGGGCATTCTCAACGGTACTTCTGCTATTTTACCTATCATTTAAATTCATTAAAATAGTACCCGCAGAATTTATTTAATTGTGATATTTCATTTATGAGTGTTTATGTTACGTTAAAAATTCGCAATTGCCGAGTGACAGGAACCTTCAACCATTCGATTCATGTGTATATATTTATATTGTATACTATATACTCAGCAGTATTTGGCTTGTTATTCGGAAACTACGTATTTAGCCCCTAGACAACCAAACCAGCCAAAACTTTTAATATTTCAACTCTGAGTCTGAGGGTACGTAGTTGAGGGCCACCACATCATTTCGTATATTATTTGAAAGCCCGCAATTGGGGGCTCGTCCGGGATTTGTGCTCTGAAAAGTGGTAATACCTTTGCTCTCTGTTATTCAGCGTACTATGAGAAGCGTAAAAACCTTTGAAAAACCAATAGAGACATCTGTAGAGTCAACCTCTCACAAAACACAGTGTGAGATCGGTTTTTTTTCGCAAGTAGGTTTCGGAAAGTAGTGAAATTACGCAGTAATTTTCACAACTAACACATGCTGTCGATAGAGGTCCTAATCTATCACGTTAAAGGCAATTTGCGTGGGAGCTCAGAGTCTAAATAAGTTGAGTGGAGGGAACAGTAGCGGCTAGAGCGTTTAACGAACAGTTTTATTGGAGACCAGGCGACTCCTCCAGGGGTGGACGCAGATCAACAGCAATACGACAGCAGTGTCTTCGAGTACTCCAGGGCAGTTTTCAATGTCGACTGCCACAACAACTGACAGCATCACCATGGCAGAGGGAACCATCTCAGATCTGATAAGTGCCTGAGCAAATAGTGAGATAGTGTTTGACTCTGACGTTCAAGCTCCACTTATAGATCTCGCAGATATAAAACAGTCACCTACACTCCTGGAAATTGAAATAAGAACACCGTGAATTCATTGTCCCAGGAAGGGGAAACTTTATTGACACATTCCTGGGGTCAGATACATCACATGATCACACTGACAGAACCACAGGCACATAGACACAGGCAACAGAGCATGCACAATGTCGGCACTAGTACAGTGTATATCCACCTTTCGCAGCAATGCAGGCTGCTATTCTCCCATGGAGACGATCGTAGAGATGCTGAATGTAGTCCTGTGGAACGGCTTGCCATGCCATTTCCACCTGGCGCCTCAGTTGGACCAGCGTTCGTGCTGGACGTGCAGACCGCGTGAGACGACGCTTCATCCAGTCCCAAACATGCTCAATGGGGGACAGATCCGGAGATCTTGCTGGCCAGGGTAGTTGACTTACACCTTCTAGAGCACGTTGGGTGGCACGGGATACATGCGGACGTGCATTGTCCTGTTGGGACAGCAAGTTCCCTTGCCGGTCTAGGAATGGTAGAACGATGGGTTCGATGACGGTTTGGATGTACCGTGCACTATTCAGTGTCCCCTCGACGATCACCAGTGGTGTACGGCCAGTGTAGGAGATCGCTGCCCACACCATGATGCCGGGTGTTGGCCCTGTGTGCCTCGGTCGTATGCAGTCCTGATTGTGGCGCTCACCTGCACGGCGCCAAACACGCATACGACCATCATTGGCACCAAGGCAGAAGCGACTCTCATCGCTGAAGACGACACGTCTCCATTCGTCCCTCCATTCACGCCTGTCGCGACACCACTGGAGGCGGGCTGCACGATGTTGGGGCGTGAGCGGAAGACGGCCTAACGGTGTGCGGGACCGTAGCCCAGCTTCATGGAGACGGTTGCGAATGGTCCTCGCCGATACCCCAGGACCAATAGTGTCCCTAGTTTGCTGGGAAGTGGCGGTGCGGTCCCCTACGGCACTGCGTAGGATCCTACGGTCTTGGCGTGCATACATGCGTCGCTGCGGTCCGGTCCCATGTCGACGGGCACGTGCACCTTCCGCCGACCACTGGCGACAACATCGATGTACTGTGGAGACCTCACGCCCCACGTGTTGAGCAATTCGGCGGTACGTCCACCCGGCCTCCCGCATGCCCACTATACGCCCTCGCTCAAAGTCCGTCAACTGCACATACGGTTCACGTCCACGCTGTCGCGGCATGCTACCAGTGTTGATGACTGCGATGGAGCTCCGTATGCCACGGCAAACTGGCTGACACTGACGGCGGCGGTGCACAAATGCTGCGCAGCTAGCGCCATTACCGAGCGAGGTGGCGCAGTGGTTAGCACACTGGACTCGCATTCGGGAGGACAACGGTTCAATCCCGTCTCCAGCCATCCTGATTTAGGTTTTCCGTGATTTCCCTAAATCGCTTCAGGCAAATGCCGGGATGGTTCCTTTGAAAGGGCACGGCCGATTTCCTTCCCAATCCTTCCCTAACCCGAGCCTGCGCTCCGTCTCTAATGACCTCGTTGTCGACGGGACGTTAAACACTAACCACCACCACCACTAGCGCCATTCGACGGCCAACACCGCGGTTCCTGGTGTGTCCGCTGTGCCGTGCGTGTGATCATTGCTTGTACAGCCCTCTCGCAGTGTCCGGAGCAAGTATGGTGGGTCTGACACACCGGTGTCAATGTGTTCTTTTTTCCATTTCCAGGAGTGTAGTTTGTGAAATGCTGAAAACGGAAGTGTGCCGGGTAGTCCGAGATCAGAGCACGAAAGAGTAACTAGTAGGAATTCAGGCAAGGGGAATGAATGTGGGTGAGATATGATGTCTCAGCTAATGAAAATCTTCCAGGTATTGGGAAATAATATGAATGCAATGCTAAATAGTATCAGTACAATGGGAAATAACATGAATACAATGGCAAATAGTATCAGTATAATTCAAACAGTTACGGATACAATTCGGACTGATATGGGTACAATGCGAACTGAAATAGATTCCGCTGTGAAAGAGGAAGTTCAAAAAATTGTGGGTAACTTAGAAAAAGCAATTGATGTAAGTTATGAATTTGTAATGAATGAGTGTGTGAATGGTGATTAATGGAAAGATTCAGTGGTTCAAAAAGAAGTTAAAGAGGAGATGAATTTTGTGAAAGCAAATTGTGTGGAGAGTTCTGAAGAGGTACTAGCAAATTGTAGCAATTTCAGTAAGGGAGGTGTTGTAGTAGCAAGTATTTGTGAGTCTGCGGAAAGCGTCGACGTTAGTAAAGCCGGCTAACTTTGGTCTCGCCAGCTGCAAGTGAGAGCGATTGTGTTCCGGCGGAAAGCGTCAATGTTATTAAGGGAGGCTTAGCATTGGTCTCGCCAGCAATTGAAGTTAAAAATGCATCGGTGGAGGTAGATGATTTCTGTTTAAAAGAACAGAGTATGATAATTTATGTAATGATGTAAAAGCTATTGGTATTGATACTTCGGAGGAAAGAATTTACGCGTTTCTAGTCAGGAATGAAGGCGAAACGAAACTTATTGATGAATGTATGGATCTAAGACGTTTGTCAGAGTATGAAAGTATGTAAAGTAGGATCGGGGGATAATCTAGATTAAAAGTGTGTAGAAACGGCAGTGTGTGCTGGTTTTTGTCCGATCACAGCGGAATGTAGCAAGTCTGGATGTCCCAAAATTGTACGACAAGGTAGCAGCAATTTGCAGGTATGTAGTGAATATGTTCCTATAATTTTGCGTTATGTTGATTCCGAGAGCGTGTATTATATTTTTTTAATTAAATTTAAAAATATTTCGATTCATTATATTCACGCAGCAGTAGAGTTCTTAGAGGTTTCTCTGGCTTACCTAGTACTGGATATGAGATTTTGCCACCAGAGAAACACATATCACCCGTTTCTTCCTTCCATTTTAATACATTATAGTGCATACATCTTTGATCCATCCCCCTATGATACTAATTCATGATTAACATACTCAATTAGTAGACCAGAATTAAATGTAATCTTACCAAAAGCCTTCCACGTTCCACTTGGAAAAGGTATAATGTTTCTCTGTTCGTCGTACAGCCTGTAAATCATGCCGTCGTTATGCGTCATCAAGCACTCTGGAAACTGAAAGAGATGCGTGGTGCTCATCATCTAAAATGCGACGGGTTTGTGACAGTTTTAATGTCTCTGTACCTCTTAAGTTCGCTTGACGTTCTGTATCCAAGTTCCGGCGGGCATGAGGTAGCTCTAAGGTTCGTTGTTTCGAGTAACTCTCACAGCTTGAGTTCTCTAAGAACTAAGCGCTAAATCAGACTTAACGTTCGCGAAGCTTTTAAACATGCTTCTCGGGCTTACTCTCTGGTATTATTGTAACTCCACTAAAACTCTCCAGTCATTTCAGGTAGTGTAGTAACTCAATATCATAAACCACGCGCACAATAACACTGTATTTGCGCTGTCACGCAATAATATATAGTTACTAAGAGTCACCGACCATCGCGCCAGCGTTGTCTACATCCCACTCACCTATACCATATTTAAAAATGTTACTAATACTCAAAACGACACAAATTTCTAAAGTAACCTGTCCTCTTCCTCGGGGTTCGAAGTATCTCTGTACCAAATTTCATCTGAATCAGTTCAGTGGTATAGTCGTGAAAACGTAACAGAATTACTTTCGCAATTAATAATACTGGTATTCGTATCGAAGTATGGATTAAACACGTTGAGAACTGAATAAACATTGTATTGATTACCTTGAATCACATTTCGTAGAACATATCAAACAATAAAAGCATTTCCACATTTATTATGATAAAGCTCAAAAGTCAAAGAGAAAATAGCTTTTTCAAAGACTAATGACTTTTCCATATTTCGCTTTATAATATGTTGTAATACACACTTTATTAGGAAACCTATGTTCTTCTTCGGCGTTCAAGCTATCTCCATATCAAATTTTATCAAAATTGGTGCTGCTGTTTAGTCGTGGAAACATAACTGAAAGAGTTACTTTCGCATTCATAACTTTAGTTTGGGTATGAAATCATTTGACACTCCTCTTGTGGATTGAAATCTCGGTCTGATGATGGTTATTATGAACGAAACCGGTTGCCCCCAGTACAGTGTAAATAAATTGCGAGTTGGAATGTTACTTTTTATTTTCGTAGCAAGTACATTCGCTGATGCCAGAGATTCTGTGTGTCATAGAGTTTGAGTATAATCCGAAAGGGAAAGTAGGTGAAGCGTGTACAAGCCATTACACTCTGGAGACAGAACTGGCGTGCAAACCGTGGGCTGTTGGAGCATAAAGTTTTCTGAAAGCTAACGAACGACTTTTTGGTGGTGGGAACAACGATGGTGGCTCCTTACCGTCAAAGATACTATAAATGGGAAAATTGTGCTAGGTTCTTATCAAGTTCCTTAATTAGTTCTGGATCTGGTCTGAGTCTTGACTCCATGATCCGTTTTTATGTTTCTTAATCTGAAAAAATCATTTAGGGCAACGAATTTTCGTCGAGGTGTCCGATAACAGAATTCTGTGCATATAAAAAAAAGGAAAACTGAGTGTTGCTGAAGAAATGCACGTACGGTTAAATTGAGGTTAAGACGTATAGTGAATACTTTACAAGGCAACGTAAGGGTGATATAACCTTGCGAAACTGTCTGATAAAACATTAGAGATTTAGCTGGTACTTAAAACTTTTATTGGCACTTACCTGTATCAACATATTTACGACTTAAAAATTACTGAGCTTACAAGCAAACAAAGCGCAAAGCTCTGGCGCTCCCCAGTTGTTTTTCACTCAGATACCTACAGTCCCTATTATGTCTTGCCGTTATTTCGCAAATCGTAAGTGAAAATAAATAACAAAATAAAGTCGCTGGTGGTCTCGTACGCTGCGCTAAACGTAACACTGGGCGAATCACAATATAGAAAAGCCAACATAATGTTTATATGGCTGCCAATAAATATTAGGTGACTGCTTGCAGATATGTAAATATGGTCTTTATTTACTGCGAAAGAACTGAAGAGCCCGAACGGGAATTACGGCAGACTGAGGCGGCATCGATGCGCAGCAGTGATCGGTGTTTATGGCTTGGCTATGGAGGAAGCGAAGAAGATTATATCGCTAACGTCACGTCAGCGGAGGAAGTCTGTCTCAGTCGAAAGTGTGAATCTTACCCGTGATCTCTTAGATACGGCCGTTGATATACGCCGACTGACCATCCAGATCTTTGCCTCTGCATTTTCAAAATTTTAGCACTCCTTACAAGAGCCGTAACAAAACGCATTCCGCCTCGCCTGTCGTATCTATCTTAAGTCTCTTATAGGCATCATCAGCCAGTTGATTAAAATGCTCTGTCTACTATATTTCCTCGGACAACTTCACAATACCTACACTCGCAAATCGAAATAATCAAAATCTCATAGTCTCCTCAAACCTCTGCAATTCTTGGCAGCTGCCACGCCTGGGCCAACATGTCTGACGTTCCCTCCATCTCCATTGCCTCCAAATCCTACCTCCTTACAATTTCAGCAGACTCTAAAGGCGAATATAGACTACTCTGACGTGATGTGGGAACACGTGGGCTCACGTCATAATGCGCGTGATACAAAAATGCAACACTGGCTTTTATGCGCATCCAGTATGTTTATACAGAGCTGACGTGACATGGAAATGAGTTGGGTGATGCTATCTTACACGAAACGCCTCATGACGCGTGGGAAGAATATCAAAAGATCTAGGTTTTCGTCAGTAGTGGGAAGGCGTCTGAAGAGTCAATTGTTTTCTCCTGCATCAAGAAACAACATGGACGATAAATGCGAACTTTTTCTCCTCCGAAAGGCGAAATGTGTGGAAAATTGTGTCCTAATGAGCGGATCAGAGTGAAGATGTGAGTGAGCAACATAGTTTTCGTGTCAGCGTTGCAAGCTGCACGTGGGAGCTCATTTCAGGTGAACTATGGTTACCAAAATACTCTTAATACAAATTCATCA
Organism: Schistocerca cancellata; assembly: GCF_023864275.1. Lineage (NCBI taxonomy): Eukaryota > Metazoa > Arthropoda > Insecta > Orthoptera > Acrididae > Schistocerca > Schistocerca cancellata. The sequence continues at coordinate 49,334,015 of NC_064631.1, forward strand.
TCATACCATTAATCCTCCTGAAAACCATCTCCTCAGCAATCTGAACACAGCTTGGAATGACCAACGGACTCAACGTTCTCCTACGCTTGCCAAGAGAAACAGCAAGAAAACTTTACTGATTTGTAATTACTTTTCTGCTGTATTACAAATCACACATTGTGAAAAGGAAATCAATAAAAATTCTAAAATGTCACTGTGATAATCTTTTTTTCTTCCCAGATATAATATAATAATATAATGTGTTGGCACTTACCTCAAGCAAACTGCAAGTCGTATCCCAGCCGGAATGCTTTCCCTGATTGGAGTGGAGCGTTTCTCTATTATCGGACCAACCAAGCCCAGAAGATGGTAGAATCTCGTTTTTGTCATTCTGTAATACCACTTAAACCGCTCTTCATCTACTATTAGTTGAGGCATTAAATTTTGGAACTGCCCGAATTCGTCTCGCTCCATGTTGATAGGATGGTTGGTTGGTTGTTTTTGGGGGGAAGGAGACCAGACAGCGAGGTCATCGGTCTCATCGGATTAGGGAAGGAAGTCGGCCGTGCCCTTTGAAAGGAACCATCCCGGCATTTGCCTGGAGCGATTTAGGGAAATCACGGAAAACCTAAATTAGGATGGCCGGACGCGGGATTGAACCGTCGTCCTTCCGAATGCGAGTCCAGTGTGCTAACCACTGCGCCACCTCGCTCGGTGTCGATAGGATGCACCCGTCCTCTATACGAGCAAATGGATGCAATTCACAGAGTAAGCCATTTCTTCTTCTTCTTCTTCTCACAGAATGTCAAAAACAGGGAGTACATTCATGGTTGCAAATTCAAAACAAACTGTCCGGAAATGCAATGCACACGAAGATGTTTCATTTTGCTATACGTCAAGCCAATGTGAACACCGCTCCATGTCTGACGTGGTCCAACGGTGCCTGAAATGACGTGGGAACACGTCACGCTAGAGTAGTCAGTATTTACCCTAACGTCTGAACGTCTGACCCAGAAACCTATCCTGACGTTTACTAGCTACAGCCCTCGCAACCATAGCCTTTCCTTAGATCTAGGTTCCAATACTCACCTTGCCTCCTGCCTTACCCTCGCTCCTACCTGTTCCAGCATCCATTTACGCACACCACTTTCCGGCCTTGTATTAGCCAGCGATTCCCAGACATATCGCCCCATCCCATCCATCTATATTCTCTTATTGTCCTTCAACCCTCACCCCTTATGATTCCTAAAGTCCTCGATGTCGTGCGCTCAAATTTCAGACATCATTATACTCTCTCCGTGTTCCTAATCCACGAACCTTTTAATGAGAGAACTCGCCATACTATACTTGCCGCAAGCATCACCACCATCATCATCGTTCTCACCATCACTACCATCGTCATAACACCAATCATACTACCGTAATGCGTGTTTTACAGTATCTCATCAAAAGAAATCACTTTGTAGTATTTAATTCTATTAATTTCAGTCCTTTTAACTAGAAAAACTATTTCAACACCATTTAACTGAATGGCAGCAATATGGCTGCTGCAGGACTCTCAACACCCCCACCCCCTTTAACGAAAAACGAAATAAATGAAGAAAAAAAAACACGCTGTCTGGAAACGATTATTTAAGGTTAACTTCCACTAAACGTGAATCAAAACAACTCATTTTTGTCGATCGGGTACTTGTGCCAAATTAACAACTGTCGGCATACTATTCTAGATGGCACGTTGAATGTTTCTGTTTGATAAGAACCAGCTCCTGAAAATTCCAAGTGAGTAAAATGATAGACTGTAGAGAGAGAGAGACAACAGGTTTTGCTAAATATCTCGTTGCTTATAATTTAATGTAAGGAGTAATTACGTAAATCTGAGAATTTTTCTAGATGTTTCACACACACCCAGCTAACGTGCCGTCCAGTTCTTACAGAGAAAGAGCGCAGAATTATTCAACTGATATAAAATGCAATAACGGATCCATACAGAAGGAGAAATTACGAACCCACGCCCGCAATGACTGGCTCATTAGTGCATATTACATGAGTCGAGAAACATAATATGCAATTCACTCCTATAAAATCAATTTTGCTCGGGATTTCGGACCCACAAACGTATTATTGAAGTATATTTCCACCACATCAAAACTTCAGAATAATTTCGATACCTACCAAGCATTATATTTGATAAATGTAGCAAGATGACGTGGGCAGTTGATGGCAACACAGCCGTATAGATCCCACTGGCTTCGTGGCTACGCTTGCGCGGAGGAAGACCTTTCTTTTTTGTGTGCTCGGATGGCGACATTTCAGAATGGGCAACGTAAGAGCCTGGAAGTCGCGCCCACCCCACTGCATAAAAGAGCAGGAGAAGATGTGAGCGTATACGTCAGTAAACTTCACTTGTGTTACTGATGAAGGCAATAACAATAATAGAAGTACGCTCGCCAGGCCACGCTGAGGCAGTCTCGATACAGTTTGGTTTTAGATTGTTCTTGAAAATTGGTACGTAAGTTTGTTGGGATCTTAAAGACAATAGTACTCTGGCTTAACTATGTTGGCGGGCCACATGCCTGCAACTTGTACGAGGCTTCGTCTCAATATCCTGTAGAACTCGGTCACCCACATCTGGTGTACACACAGTGTCTGAAAGAACCCGGGCTCACATAAACGCCCAAAAATCGTTGGAAATGTTATGTGATGTGGTTGGTGTCTGCGAGGGTACTTGGTTTGGTATGGCCGTGCTGCCTCTCTACCGTTTCCATCTGCTTGGCCGTACACAAACGCCACATCGGCCTATTCCCGACATCAATGCCGGACCATTCTGCTGCTTATAGTACACTGCGTAAGTCACACAGCCTGCAATACTCAAGGAACACACAGCACGTGGTGAGAGGAACTTTCATTCGTTATCGCCATCTACCGTACCTACGACGCATTTAAATAGGAGCTTTAACCCTCCAATTCCAGTCAGGAATCCGTCCCTGCTGTTTATCGGTTTTATTAATGTTCACCCTGTGTGCAGATGGGATAGTTGTAACAATTAGCCATACGAACTGTAAGTAGGCTGTTTAGGTTCTTATATCGGTAACGCCGCCGCCACGTAGCGCTCTCTGTACGAAAATCACTGGCTGTGCTGTGTGCAGTCTGTGGCTAGTTTGCATTGTTGTCTGCCATTGTATTGTTGGGCAGCGGCAGCTGGATGTGAACAGCGTGTAGTGTTGCGCAGTTGGAGGTGAGCCGCCAGCAGTGGTGGATGTGAGGAGAGAGATGGCGGAGTTTTGAAATTTGTAAGAATGGATGTCAATTATGAATATTAAGGTAAATACATTGTTTGTTCTCTATTAAAATCTTTCATTTGCTAACTATCCCTATCAGTAGCTAGTGCCTTCAGTAGTTTAAATCTTTTATTTAGCTGGCAGTAGTGGCGCTCGCTGTATTGCAGTAGTTCGAGTAACGAAGATTTTTGGTGAGGTAAGTGATTTGTGAAAGGTATAGGTTAATGTTAGTCAGGGCCATTCCTTTGTAGGGATTTCTGAAAGTCAGATTGCGTTGCGCTAAAAAAATATTGTGTGTCAGTTTAAGCACAGTCATGTATATAATTTTTCTAAGGGGACGTTTCAGAACTTCGTCATAAAGATATAATTTTGAGTACCAAGAACACCCATTGCGACATTATACTTCTCATAGTGTCGACACGTACGCCGTAATGAGGGTTCTTGGTACTCAAAACTGTTAAGTTTATGACGAAGCTTGCCAAGACTACCACGTTTTCCTGCCCGTTTCGTAAAGTCACTAGCAGTGGCCTGTTCCCGTCCAGCTACTTTTCTCCTTGATCATAGAGTTGACGCATTACTGCACCCCTCCTCTGTCCTTACACCGTCGGAGGGTGGCACGGAACGTGAAAGTTCCACCGCTACACCTGCGAAGTCCTATGCTCGACTGTTATTCAGCCGTTGCTTTGAGTCTCCCCTCCCCCTCTTACTTGTCCACCGAGACAGTTGGAGGGGATCTGAACCGGTGACGCTGGGTATTAGTCAAATTCCCCGGACCACTAGAATGCCTTATTGGCACTAGGTCGCAAGTTGTAAGTAGGCTGTTTATGTTTTCTTATTGCCAACGTTACGTAGCGCTCTGTACGAAAATCACTGGCTGTGCTGTGTGCAGTCTCTGGCTAGTTTGCATTGCTGTGTGCCATTGTAGTGTTGGGCAGCGGCAGCTGGATGTGAACAGCGCGTAGCGTTGCACAGTTGGAGGTGAGCCGCCAGCAATGGTAGACGTGGGGAGAGAGATGGCGGAGTTTTGTCATGAACTGCTATATATATATTATGACTATTAAGGTAAATACATTGCTTGTTCTCTATTAAAATCTTTCATTTGCTAACTATCCCTATCAGTAGCTAGTGCCTTCCATAGTTTGAATCTGTTATTTAGCTGGCAGTAGTGGCGCTCGCTGTATTGCAGTAGTTCGAGTAATGAAGATTTTTGTGAGGTAAGTGATTTGTGAAGGGTATAGGTTAATGTTAGTCAGGGCCATTCTTTTGTAGGGATTTTTGAAAGTCAGATTGCGTTGCGCTAAAAATATTGTGTGTCAGGTTAAGCACAGTCCTGTATAAATTGTTCAAAGGGGACGTTTCAAAGTTGCACTCTTGGCAGAGTCCAGCGGCCGAATCAACAATACAGCAGACTGATACATCGTCCTAGTAGTTTACTTTCGTAAGTAAGAAGCCGCCATTTCCAGACACTTGTACGAATTCAGTCTGTTTCTGTTGACCTTGTGGTCCACGTTCTGTGGACAAAGAGCTATCGTGCCTCGACGAAAAAAGCTGACTTTCCCCCAAAGAGCTTTCAGAGTCGCGCTAATTGCGCCCCGTTGCTGAATAACGAGGCATCAGGGCCAGAGTAAGGACACCCGAACGGTTGCGCTAATGTATGCGTCGTCTTACAAAACTCGTTTTCGTAGAATCCATTTAGCGGCCCGCTTTAACCGTTCAGGTGGGCGGCTCATGCATCTTCACTTTGTCGTACGTCGTTTTGAAACAAGAAGACGAATTCCATTTCGATGTAATACCTTTCTCAGCACATTTCCTCCTTAAACCTGTTTCGCCTCGATAGGACCAGTGTGTAATGACCTCGAGCCCCTCGTTGCAAAAATACACCGCGGTTCAAAATAAACAAGTAGCATGCGGACACCGGATACACAGCCTCACTCAGGCGCAATGTGCGACGTTACTGTGGTATTGAGGATACTCCTATTAAAAACTGTTTCTGCCTGTGGACACGAGAAACCGACGAAAGTTTCGTTCGACAGCATATCCGCTGAATCCACGTGAATGATGTCTCTTCCGAAAACTGGATGAATCTAAAATAAACTGCATAATCAATTTTGGGGGCGATTCGGATTAAAGCATTAGTAATAAATTCCTCAAGATTGTCACGTTGTTTAAAAGTTACTGGTATGATTGTAAATCTCTGTGAAAGGGAGAGAACCTGTGAAATCACTAACGCAGAAGTTAGACTACCTAGGTTTGACACGATTATTCTGCGAAAATGCAGTGCATTTGCGGAGAAAACTGGGTAGCAGGGGTCGAAGAGGTATACTTCTGTTCCATAACGGCTGGTAAGGCGTATTCTAAACTGTAGCACAGAAATTCAGCGAACTGAAATGCTAATAATTGAAGCAATACAACGTCTTTCTCGGAACTTTGTATAGTAAGTTTTAGAAAACCCACATTCGAGGTAGAATGTGCAATAATTCAACTGCCCACTTGGTAAATAGCTTGTAGAGGAACTGAGTATAAGGCAGGGTGAATTAGGTCGCGTGTGGAAGAATACCGAAATCATTTCTCCCCACGCATGTGCAGCATGCAACAGTACAGGTACGAAGTACTGTCTAGCGTGCGCTCCAGAGATCTCTCGCTAAACAACGAAATTCTAATCATATTCAGCAGGCGATTCGGAGCAGTTAGCGTCCCACGCGGACACTGAAAATATAAATGAGCCCCTTTCACAGCCTTTGAGAAAGATCCACCAGAGTGGGTTCCCCGTTAGGTGGATGACATCGGAAGTTCACTGAGGCTTTTTGCAGATGATGCTGTGGTGTATCGAGAGGTTGTAACAATGGAAAATTGTACTGAAATGCAGGAGGATCTGCAGCGAATTGACGCATGGTGCAGGGAATGGCAACTGAATCTCAATGTAGACAAGTGTAATGTGCTGCGAATACACAGAAAGATAGCTCCTTTATCATTTACCTACAATATAGCAGGTCAGAAACTGGAAGCAGTTAATTCCATAAATTATCTGGGAGTACGCATTAGGAGTGATTTAAAATGGAATGATCATATAATGTTGATTGTCGGTAAGGCAGATGCCAGACTGAGATTCATTGGAAGAATCCTAAGGAACTGCAATCCGAAAACAAAGGAAGTAGGTTACAGTACGCTTGTTCGCCCACTGCTTGAATACTGCTCAGCAGTGTGGGATCCGTACCAGATAGGGTTGATACAAGACATAGAGAAGATCCAACGGAGAGCAGCGCGCTTCGTTACAGGATCATTTAGTAATCGCGAAAGCGTTACGGAGATGATAGATAAACTCCAGTGGAAGACTCTGCAGGAGAGACGCTCAGTAGCTCGGTACGGGCTTTTGTCAAAGTTTCGAGAACATACCTTCACCGAAGAGTCAAGCAGTATATTGCTCCCTCCTACGTATATCTCGCGAAGAGACCATGAGGATAAAATCAGAGAGATTAGAGCCCACACAGAGGCATACCGACAATCCTTCTTTCCACGAACAATACGAGACTGGAATAGAAGGGAGAACCGATAGAGGTACTGAAGGTACCCTCCGCCACACACCGTCAGGTGGCTTGCGGAGTATGGATGTAGATGTAGATGTAGCAAAGACAGCCCGTAACGCCCTACACCCCCAATAGGAAGAAGCCGTGCGACCGTAAGACTAACAGTTTGAAAATAAGGTACTTGGTTCCGAATCACGACCGAGACAAGATGAGAATGTGCTGGGTGGACGAGAAGTCCCCGTACCACTCTCACCCATGTTTAGTACCATATTTTATTGCGCAGGTTGCTAGGTATGCTACTTTTCATTATCTGTTGTAATTAGTTGTTGGAATTCATTTTTGGATGTTTTCGCAGTCTCAGTCGCAGCAGAGTTTTAATTTGTAGCCATGGCAGATGTGAGAGGTCGTAGTTACACTGCTGAGGACGGCTTAGCGACTAGTATGCGGGTGGACGAACGACAACACACAGGGCAGGTACTGGAGACAGATTATGGGAGAATTCGAGGAAAGATTTAATAAGGCTACACCGCGAAAGGTAACACTGCTGGATTGGGAAAGAGGCGCTTTTGCTTTTGGTAGTGTTACAGACAGGCCGCTGAGTGGAAGGAAGAAGACACGAGAAGAAACATGTGCCGGAACCTCTGCTTCGATTGAATAACCTGCTATGAAGTTGACGCGTAAACGTGTTTCGGAGCTCGGCATACCGAAGGCAACAATGAGAGACCACATGAGAAGATCTTATGTCAGACCTTTTCGACCGAAATTCGTAAACGAGATATCGCGATATCGCTACAGACAGGAATGAGCGCTGTTTAGCATACCGTTCTTTGTTAACTCGATTTCTAAATGCAGTGAACCGTGCCAAGGTAAAGTTTCTCAGGTGAATGTGCCATTTATCACAGCTCACATGCTAGAAATATTGTTGCTGGCGCCCAAGACAATCCTGATTACATAGTCGAGCTAGAAATGAACTCACGTCACACAATGATATGGGCAGTGATTACGTCACAACATCTACTTGGACGCTACTTTTTTGAAGAGACTGTGAATGACGCAGATTAGGTACCCACATTACAAACATGGTTAATACCTCAGCTTGAGGAAAGGACCCTCACAGGACGCATAAGGATGCAGCAAAACGATGCGCCTACTCAATAAGCTCTTGCAGTGCGCGGATTCCTTAATGAAGACTTTTCGGGACAGTGAATACGTCGTGATTCATCAGCAACAGAAGCTCTCATGAAACAGCCTCCAAGAACTCCTGACCTCTCCACACCTGAAAACTCGTTATGAGAAGTCATTTGGGCGCATGTTTCTGCTCATCCTTATGCTACAAACGAAGACCTGCGCAATGCCGTTGTGGATGCATTTCGCACTATAACGCCGGACATGCCCGAAAAAATGTCAAGAAGAATATGGAGACGTATGGCAATTTGTTCACACCATGATGGGGATCTTACTCGTGTACTGGACACTTAATACGTACCAATTAATACTCGATACCTGGCGGTACGCGGACTTCTCACCGATACTGTACAATAACTGCCGAAAATAACAGTACACTCTTCTACTCAAATTCAAGTAAAAATAAATGGTAATTTTTGGTAACTGTAGTGTATGCCACTACGAGTCTGCACAGCAGAAGTGTGCACTAAACATCAAAAGAAAAAATAATAATTACAAAACCAATACAGTCTCCAGTACACTATAGGCAATTCAACTGCGTAACAAATTAATTATCCCAATTGCAGTTCTCATAATTTAAAGGAGGAGGAGGAGAATAGTGTTGACGTCCCGTCGACAACGAGGTCATTAGAGACGGAGCGCAAGCTCGGGTGAGGGAAGGACGGGGAAGGAAATCGGCCGTGCCCTTTCAAAGGAACCATCTCGGCATTTGCCTGAAGCGATTTAGGGAAATCACGGAAAACCTAAATCCGGATGGCCGGAGACGGGATTGAACCGACGTCCTCCCGAATGCGTGTGCTAACCACTGCGCCACCTCGCTCGGTCCTCTCATAATTTAGACATATATGCGAGTTTACTGTAACTTAAAAGCTTCTCGAGCACAAATCGAAAATTTACCTATTCGATTCAGAATTAAACTACTCTGATTTAAGGAAAAAGAATTTCGGTCAAATTCTACAGAAATTTGTAGCCTTATTACTGTCACTCAGGTACCCCTTACACAATAATGCTTACTGGTACAGGTTTACACCTTCCAATCTCATCGAAACTATGAAAATCAGTTCGCTGAATAAGATATAAGTCAACAACTTTGTACTGAAATGTTAATTCAACACTGAAATACTGTATGCTGAATCACAACAATGTCAGTTCATTCACATAACACATACAGGAAAAAATTAGATAATGTAGCTTTGTGTCACTTTGCACTTAACCGACCGTGAAATGGGCAAAGTGATGACATCACACACATGGGCCCCCTAGGCGCTCTGGCAAGATGATGGGAAATTTAAAAGCCCAGGATGGCGCTGTGTGAGGAATTTCAAAAAATGCAAGATGTTGGTGGTGGGAAATAAAAAGAAAAGCATCCAGTTAATTGAAACAATCGCAGCAAACTATTTTACTGAGGGAGACATTGAAATGAAACAGCCAATCAGTAAACAGACTGTAATGCTCAAAAGTATTCAATCATTCATCAAAATTAGTCACTATACTACAGTATTTCCAAAAAACTAAGTGAACTTCTACTGAACTCTTAAATTGGCGCCGTGTTCAATGGTACTCCACTATATATCAAAAATTACGCAAGTACACACACACACACACACACAAACACTGTGGTACGGAAGTCATCTTAATCGATGGTAACCCCGTGAAATAACCACCGTGTCCAACCCTGTAGTGTCGAGTGGTAGTGGCAGTAACCCTAGTTGACCATCGTTGTCCTTCACAACAGTATAGGGGAAGATTAAATGGCATATACACCCATATGTTTTAGATGGTTAGAAAATATATTAGGGAGGCAGACCAAGCTAAATGGATTGCAGAAGATTTGGGAAAAACAAAACAAGTTGTTACTGAAGTTTTATCTATTAGAAAGGATGGTAAAATTTTTAAAGTACCTTTTAACACACTGCATATTAACAACTGAAAATGAATGGCACCTGATAAGAATGATGATGATGTCGATGATGATGGTGATGATGAAGAGATATGAAAGAAAATTATAGCAGAAACAGCCGGTTTACCGGCAGCACCGTTCATAGTAAATGCAATTCTGAGTCAGTTCGATTTTATTAAGGCAGATACAGCTATTAAAATTTGGTTAGCTGCTGGAGATGATCCACATATTTAATCAAATTTTAACAACCTATTGTTTGCAGCAGATGATATCCTATAAAATGTTGAAGATGAATAAATATGTTTAATTGTATGATGAACAAAAAAGGAAATGAAATGTATATGTGAAAAGTATTTTTTTTTTGCTTTATTTGTTTTCCCGCTTTTCCCTCTATAATATATTTTATTCTTGATGCCCCTTTCGAAGGAGATCATTTTCTTGTTACAAGCAGTATGCAAGATGAAGAAGTGAACAATAATTTATGCGTACTCCAAATATGTATTAGTCGCCATTCGAAAAAGACTGAAGCTGTTACTCAGACTGCAAATGCACTTAGAAAGATATACAGAAGATGTAGCAGCAGGAGCCCGAATCATTAACAAACAGACCTCAGTAACTATCATTTCAAGAAGCAAATGCAAAACCACTATTCAGTGTTTTACGACTTTGAAAGCCTCAACTGTGGAGTGATTCAGCAGCATACATGATCCAATTGAAAAAGTCATACAAAGAGAAAGAAACCAAGCTTATGTAAGATAACTTGGTCTTGACTAATCGTACAATAGCTGCATAACTTTATAAGAGAGTTTATGTGTATGGTGTGAACTGTATGCCAATGGACAGGTGACGAGGTTATGTAATGTATGGCTGGTTTCTGCAAAGTCAGACAATCCCATACTTGAAGCTGCTGACAAAAGCTTCAAGCTTCTCACCTCAGCACTACTAGCCACAGCTGATTATCCATAATTACTTGCAGATTTTATCTATTGGTTTTGAACGTTGCACTAGTTTATGCAAAATTAAGGTTATTAGGATACATTTTAACATGCCGCTAGTTTACGCAAAGTACTTCTTTTGTACACTCCTGAACATGGTCCCAGTTTACACAAAATCGGATTGTTCAGACGCCTTTAGCTATGGCCAAAATGTCAGCTACATAATGACTGGCTGTTTTCTTTTGCAGTAAAATACTGCACCACTGTGATTGGCAGTTTCATTGTAATGGTTGGTAAAATACATGGCTGTGTTTATGTGTGTATGTATGTACTAATAATAGGTGTGGGGTAACTACGTTTCCTTGCAGGGTGACCTAAATGAAACCTATCCATTACTGTGTGGATAAAGAATAACGTCCTGGCAGGGTGAGCTAATTGAATGCTATCTACTGCAGTGTGAGGAGGAACTAAGTAAGCTACTACCATTTGTTTCTACTCATGCGTCAATACAAGGGTCACCAGATGCCTAAAATAAAGGAATCTATCCTATGCCTTTATTATCTAGTAAAAATAATTGCGTTACCAATGATACTAAGGAGAAGTTGGACATGCACCAGAATTGATATGTGCACCAGGTGAATTAACGAGCAATTCATTGTAACTCAAGATCCGCTTCAAAAAATTTTGAGTCCTGAATCGTGAAAAAATTGAGTTGAAGAATTAAGAAACCTGACTATGAGTGTGAGTGATCATCAGCTGCTCTCCATTGAGCTCAGAAGCAGGAAGCGGTTGTTCTTCATCGATCTATAGAACAGAATCTTCTCCCTACTGCTCTCTAAAACTGAATAATTTTCTGCTGCTGTTTTCTACAGTTGACACCAATTTGTTTGCAGAGCGGCAGCCAATTCTGGTCTGTTCTTGATTGCAGGGTACTGCCACGGAGCCTGCGTTCCATGACATCCCAGATTGCTCCATGATGTTCAAATCTGGGATCTGGGATGGCTCGGTCCTTGGGCCTCCCTTGCATGTTCCTGGAAACATTACCGGGCTAGTAGGAGCGATGTGGCGGCGCGTTATCATCTTGGAACACTGCAGAGCCATTAGGAGGCTGGAAGGCCAAAAATTCTTGGAGGCGGTACCCGAGCAGCTCAACATGCCGCGGACCATTCAAAGCCCCTTCCAGAACAACTAGGGGGCACATTCCATACCATAAGAGAGACATCACTGTCTTGGACCATACATTCTTGGAGGCTGGGATCCATCGTTTAATGTGGTCTGCTCCACATACGGTGCCTCTGATCGGTATGGTACAGTTGAAATCATGATTTGTTTCAGCACATCACGTTACGTCATTGTCCCGGTGTCAATCCTCGCTGACTGGCGACAAATGCAAGCCTTTGTGCTCGATGACGTAAGGTCAATCGTGGCATCCCTGCGTGCCGGCGTCTCCCATACCCAACAGAACCATGTTCCTACGGATTGTTCACAGGGAGACGTATCTAGCACGTTCTGTGATGAAATGAGCTGTGATTTGCTGCACTGATGCCCTTCTGTCACTACTGATGGTCCGTCTCAAATGTCGCCAATCACGGTGATTGAGGGTAGCTTGACGGCTGGTGGTTCGTCTGTTGTACACTGTGGAACCCTCACTCAACCATTCACGGTACACCATGGACACGGCTGAACCTGTGGAGCCCGGTTCTTGCACCACTGCCGAAATCGAAATCCCATCTGTCGGGCACCGACCACGATGCTCCAGTCGAACGGCGTCAGCTCGCTACGACGTGGCATGTTACACTAATCACTTGCATAACCATCTCTCAGAAGATCTCCTATACAACTGCAGGTGGTACAGGGGATACGTTCTGGGCGTACGACACACTTACGCTGTCTCTGCCCCGATATTCCATGACATTTACTAAGTCAGTGTACATTACTTGAGCATTCTATGGTCCTCTGGAAGAGGTGTGCCACTCGCGTGTGGAACTTGGCTATCCAGTGCATCACCACAAATGAATGAAAAGCTACTGTTTTAACAAGATTTGAGCTGCTCGTTCCTTGACGTGTTCAGAGGAATATCCAACAGTCTATCTACACTCCTGGAAATTGAAATAAGAACACCGTGAATTCATTGTCCCAGGAAGGGGAAACTTTATTGACACATTCCTGGGGTCAGATACATCACATGATCACACTGACAGAACCACAGGCACATAGACACAGGCAACAGAGCATGCACAATGTCGGCACTAGTACAGTGTATATCCACCTTTCGCAGCAATGCAGGCTGCTATTCGCTCATGGAGACGATCGTAGAGATGCTGGATGTAGTCCTGTGGAACGGCTTGCCATGCCATTTCCACCTGGCGCCTCAGTTGGACCAGCGTTCGTGCTGGACGAGCAGACCGCGTGAGACGACGCTTCATCCAGTCCCAAACATGCTCAATGGGGGACAGATCCGGAGACCTTGCTGGCCAGGGTAGTTGACTTACACCTTCTAGAGCACGTTGGGTGGCACGGGATACATGCGGACGTGCATTGTCCTGTTGGAACAGCAAGTTCCCTTGCCGGTCTAGGAATGGTAGAACGATGGGTTCGATGACGGTTTGGATGTACCGTGCACTATTCAGTGTCCCCTCGACGATCACCAGTGGTGTACGGCCAGTGTAGGAGATCGCTCCCCACACCATGATGCCGGGTGTTGGCCCCGTGTCCCTCGGTCGTATGCAGTCCTGATTGTGGCGCTCACCTGCACGGCGCCAAACACGCATACGACCATCATTGGCACCAAGGCAGAAGCGACTCTCATCGCTGAAGACGACACGTCTCCATTCGTCCCTCCATTCACGCCTGTCGCGACACCACTGGAGGCGGGCTGCACGATGTTGGGGCGTGAGCGGAAGACGGCCTAACGGTATGCGGGACCGTAGCCCAGCTTCTTGGAGACGGTTGCGAATGGTCCTCGCCGATACCCCAGGAGCAACAGTGTCCCTAATTTGCTGGGAAGTGGCGGTGCGGTCCCCTACGGCACTGCGTAGGATCCTACGGTCTTGGCGTGTATCCGTGCGTCGCTGCGGTCCGGTCCCAGGTCGACGGGCACGTGCACCTTCCGCCGACCACTGGCGACAACATCGATGTACTGTGGAGACCTCACGCCCCACGTGTTGAGCAATTCGGCGGTACGTCCACCCGGCCTCCCGCATGCCCACTATACGCCCTCGCTCAAAGTCCGTCAACTGCACATACGGTTCACGTCCACGCTGTCGCGGCATGCTACCAGTGTTAAAGACTGCGATGGAGCTCCGTATGCCACGGCAAACTGGCTGACACTGACGGCGGCGGTGCACAAATGCTGCGCAGCTAGCGCCATTCGACGGCCAACACCGCGGTTCCTGGTGTGTCCGCTGTGCCGTGCGTGTGATCATTGCTTGTACAGCCCTCTCGCAGTGTCCGGAGCAAGTATGGTGGGTCTGACACACCGGTGTCAATGTGTTCTTTTTTCCATTTCCAGGAGTGTAGATTCTGTTAAAAGGTGCTCATTACAAATGTGCCTACAAGGGTTTACACTCTGTCCACACTGAAATTACTGGCCGAAGCCAATGTTAACCGACTTGTAATCACAGCAATCAGATGTCTCCGTCAGAGCGCACGTAGGGAGACGCATGCCAGCTTCTTTCCATGTTCCTTTTATAAACCTACCTCTTTTTCGTCTGTTGTCAGATTGGATTTGCATATTCCATGGAGTAGAAAGGAAGTGAGGACTGTAGACTCGATTATCATTTATCAAACATGTAAAGCTAAAGAAAGCAATGGCACAGTTGTTTCTGAGAGGTTGGTTATATTCACAAACATTTAGCAAGGGCCAAAAGCCAAAGAACAGTTTAGAAATGCAAAAAAAAAAAAAAAATGAGAGAGATCTAATAGATCTCTCTCAGTGTGGGTGTGCGTGTGAATATCTTGGAGAAATTATTAGATACTTCTAAGCACGATAGGCTACATGCCGATTAGCTGTTTCGTTTTAACGCTCCCCTGGACAAAATACTTTGCTGTGGTTGGCACTTTCATTCTAATGAATGCTATTTTTTTTTTTAGGTTGCCACCAATGCCATCTTGCATTTAAAATTTTTCTCCACCACCATTTTGCATTATTTAAATTTCCTACCATCGAAATCTTGGATTTTTAAAATTTCCCACCATCTCGCCCCTAAATCTTGGTAACTCATGTGTGCGACATCATCAATTTGCACATTTCAAGGTTGGTTAAGCGCAAACTGAGCCAGAAGATACGTAATTACAATAGTAATTTGTGCCAGACTAGTTACTTAAAAATTATCTGACTCATTTTACATTTTGACGGCTCTGATTACCTGGAATTGAAGACCGCAGATGCCGAGCAGACACTTTAATAGTTAAGCCACTTCAACGGTGATGAAAGCTACTTTCAAGTTACTATTGCAAACAAATGCCTTGGCTCATTTATGTAGGTATGTGAGTTATTTGATTAAGACAGTGACAGTTGTTTGTACTTAGTTGTAATTACAATTAGGTACAGGATCCTACACACCTGGAAATGGAAAAAAGAACACATTGACACTGGTGTGTGAGACCCACCATACTTGCTCCGGACACTGCGAGAGGGCTGTACAAGCAATGATCACACGCACGGCACAGCGGACACACCAGGAACCGCGGTGTTGGCCGTCGAATGGCGCTAGCTGCGCAGCATTTGTGCACCGCCGCCGTCAGTGTCAGCCAGTTTGCCGTGGCATACGGAGCTCCATCGCAGTCATCAACACTGGTAGCATGCCGCGACAGCGTGGACGTGAACCGTATGTGCAGTTGACGGACTTTGAGGGAGGGCGTATAGTGGGCATGCCGGAGGCCGGGTGGACGTACCGCCGAATTGCTCCACACGTGGGGCGTGAAGTCTCCACAGTACATCGATGTTGTCGCCAGTGGTCGGCGGAAGGTGCACATGCCCGTCGACCTGGGACCGGACCGCTGCGACGCACGGATGCACGCCAAGACCGCAGGATCCTACGCAGTGCCGTAGGGGACCGCACCGCCACTTCCCAGCAAATTAGGGACACTGTTGCTCCTGGGGTATCGGCGAGGACCATTCGCAACCGTCTCCATGAAGCTGGGCTACGGTCCCGCACACCGTTAGGCCGTCTTCCGCTCACGCCCCAACATCGTGCAGCCCGCCTCCAGTGGTGTCGCGACAGGCGTGAATGGAAGGACGAATGGAGACGTGTCGTCTTCAGCGATGAGAGTCGCTTCTGCCTTGGTGCCAATGATGGTCGTATGCGTGTTTGGCGCCGTGCAGGTGAGCGCCACAATCGGGACTGCATACGACCGAGGCACACAGGGCCAACACCCGGCATCATGGTGTGGGGAGCGATCTCCTACACTGGCCGTACACCACTGGTGATCGTCGAGGGGACACTGAATAGTGCACGGTACATCCAAACCGTCATCGAACCCATCGTTCTACCATTCCTAGACCGGCAAGGGAACTTGCTGTTCCAACAGGACAATGCACGTCCGCATGTATCCCGTTGGGACGTGCTCTAGAAGGTGTAAGTCAACTACCCTGGCCAGCAAGATCTCCGGATCTGTCCCCCATTGAGCATGTTTGGGACTGGATGAAGCGTCGTCTCACGCGGTCTGCACGTCCAGCACGAACGCTGGTCCAACTGAGGCGCCAGGTGGAAATGGCATGGCAAGCCGTTCGACAGGACTACATCCAGCATCTCTACGATCGTCTCCATGGGAGAATAGCAGCCTGCATTGCTGCGAAAGGTGGATATACACTGTACTAGTGCCGACATTGTGCATGCTCTGTTGCCTGTGTCTATGTGCCTGTGGTTCTGTCAGTGTGATCATGTGATGTATCTGACCCCAGGAATGTGTCAATAAAGTTTCCCCTTCCTGGGACAATGATTCACGGTGTTCTTATTTCAATTTCCAGGAGTGTATTCTTGATAACAGTAAAATGGAGATACTGACAGACACTATCTGCATTATCACAAGTGCAAAAACATCAATCTGGTGTTCTACATCTACAAACATATTCCACAGGCCAATGTATAGCGTATGGCGGTGGGTACCTTGTACCACTGCTAGTCATTTGCTTTCCTACTCCTGTACTCCGTACAACCCGTAGTTTCTCTTATCTTACATTCGTGGTCTTCACTCGAAATGTACGTTGGCACCAGTAGAATGGTTGTGCAGTTAACTTCAAATGTCGCATGTCTAAATTCTCAATAGTATTTTGCGACAAGAACGTCAACGTCCCTGCAATGATTCCCATTTCAGTTTACGAAGCGTGTTCGTAATATCCGCTTGCTGGCTGAATCTACTTGTAACAAATCTAGCAGTCCACCTCTGAATTGCTTCGACATCTTCCTTTAAGACGACCATGTGGAAATCTGGAACACTCGAGCAGTACTTAGGAACGTGTGGCACTGTTCTGTACGGACCCCCAGTAGAGAATTTTCCAATTCTCCCAACAAATCCAAGTCGACCATTCGCCATCCCTACTGCCGTCCTTACACGCTCGTTCCACTTCACATCACTCTGCAACGTTACGCCTAGATATTTAATCAACGTGACTGTGTCAAGCAGCACATTAGTAATGCTGAATTCGAAAATTACGCTAATGTTTTTCATACTCATCTGCGTAAACCTAAATTTTTCTACGTTTAGATCAAACTGCCATTCACCACACCAACCACAAATTTTGTCTAAGTCATCTTGTATTCTCCTATGGTCAGTCAGCGATGGCACCTTACCGTAAACCAGAGTGACATCAGCAAACAGCCGCAGACAGCTGATCACCCGTTCTTGTACAAATATACAAATATGCACTGAGCATGCCTCTTACATGCTAAACAGTTTCCTTGATGTTTCTTATAAACAGTCGAGGTCCTGATTACGGTGGCGTCGGATAATGATCGTCTCTAACAATCCACTGGGCTCTGGTGTCCATAACTCTATGTTCGGCGCAGGCGGCTTACGTTGGTTCTGCCCGAACTTTTGCCACGCACCACCAGGCCCGCTTCTGTCGACGGTGAGGTGCTCTAAAGCGAATGCCTGTCGATTCGCAGTTACTCCAGCGCGTCTGGCAACCAGTTGTGAGACGTGTCTCCAGCGCACTTCCTCACCATCAGCATCGGAAGAGCCTTGGGGCGGATCTCTCGCAATCCTTTTGGAGTGTTTCCAAGGAACTTTGGCAGCTCATCTACTCCTAAGAGTTTTACTTTACAATTCAACGCCGTGAAAAATCCCAGTGCTCACATTTATACACACCTTACAAGTCTGAAACACAGCATAAACTAAATACATTTGCTTTTGCAACATTCGTAAAAAAATAAATTATATGCATCACACACATAAGAAAATTAGAAAAAAATAGTAGTGGTGGTTTAAAATGCCTTAGTTAGTTACAAGTGACCTTGTGGGATCACACAAGCCGGTCTTTACACTTCCAAAATTTTACCAGTCTCTTCAAGATCTAGAACGACAAACACTGCACCGACCTTCTGTTTCTGTCTTCTTCTCCCGCAAACATCCTCCACCACCTGACAACCTCCCTCATCTCCCCAAACTCATTCTCCCACATCGCGTACTTTAGACGCCCCATAAACTTTAAGATGAAAACCCCATAGTCTCTCCAATCTACTGAGCTACTGAGCTACATCGAGCTACTGAGACGCTTAAACCAACAAGTCGCTACCTGTCTCCTCCTCATCACCTGCACATCGTATCGCATGTGTACTCCAACAGCCTCCTTCCTCCTGTCCCAGAACGTCATACTGATAATTGTCCATTCTACCATTTCCAACCACAGCTCCAACAGCCTCTTCTTGGATCAGGGCTCCAATACTAATTCCAGCCTCCTGACCTCCATAATCCTGTCCTTCCACAATCTCGCTTAGAGCAAATGCTGGGGTGGTTCCTTTGAAACGACACAGCCCACTTCCTTCTTCATACTTCCCTAACGTGAGCTTGCGCTTCCTCTCTAAGGACCTCGTTGTCTGGATGTTAAACACTAATCTTCCTTCCACTCGCTATAGCTCTTTGGTGTTCCTTCCCCCAAGTAAGGAATAGATACACTGTGTGATCAGAAGTATCCGGACATCCCCAACAACGTACGTTTTTCATATTAGGTACATTGTGCTCCCACCTGCTGCCAGGTACTTCATATCAGCGACCTCAGTAGACATCCTGAGAGAGCAGAATGGGGCAATCCGTGGAACTCATGGGGTTCGAACGTCGTCAGGTGATTGAGTGTCGCTTGTGTCATACGTCTGTACGCGAGTTATTGCCTGCTGCCATTCATGTGGAGCACTTGTTGATATCACAGCGGGCTTCTAGACTGAGCCACACGCAACTGATTTCAGCGAAGTGTACGGGCCTGAAGATGGCGTTGACGCAACGCCGAAACTAGAAGCGAAGTAAATTATAAATCTGAAGTACAGCTGGAGGAATTTCATTTTAATAAGAATGCATACATATGGTATATACATACATACCTCCGTATTCTATACGTCAAACATTGTGCTCCTTACATGCGTTATTTCTTCTACGTAGTAATCCAGGAATCGTCTGTTTTTACGGGACCTTAATACGACTACTCCCCTAGGGTGACTATCATTGCCCCAGGGTGACCGCCGTTCCCCCAGAAGGCAGTAATGGTCATGTTATAGTGTGACTACCGTTACCCCTCCGATAATACTGGGTGGAGTAGCGATGTTTATTATCTAATACACTCCTGGAAATGGAAAAAAGAACACATTGACACCGGTGTGTCAGACCCACCATACTTGCTCCGGACACTGCGAGAGGGCTGTACAAGCAATGATCACACACACGGCACAGCGGACACACCAGGAACCGCGGTGTTGGCCGTCGAATGGCGCTAGCTGCGCAGCATTTGTGCACCGCCGCCGTCAGTGTCAGCCAGTTTGCCGTGGCATACGGAGCTCCATCGCAGTCTTTAACACTGGTAGCATGCCGCGACAGCGTGGACGTGAACCGTATGTGCAGTTGACGGACTTTGAGCGAGGGCGTATAGTGGGCATGCGGGAGGCCGGGTGGACGTACCGCCGAATTGCTCCACACGTGGGGCGTGAGGTCTCCACAGTACATCGATGTTGTCGCCAGTGGTCAGCGGAAGGTGCACGTGCCCGTCGACCTGGGACCGGACCGCAGCGACGCACGGATGCACGCCAAGACCGTAGGATCCTACGCAGTGCCGTAGGGGACCGCACCGCCACTTCCCAGCAAATTAGGGACACTGTTGCTCCTGGGGTATCGGCGAGGACCATTCGCAACAGTCTTCATGAAGCTGGGCTACGGTCCCGCACACCGTTAGGCCGTCTTCCGCTCACGCCCCAATATCGTGCAGCCCACCTCTAGTGGTGTCGCGACAGGCGTGAATGGAGGGACGAATGGAGACGTGTCGTCTTCAGCGATGAGAGTCGCTTCTGCCTTGGTGCCAATGATGGTCGTATGCGTGTTTGGCGCCGTGCAGGTGAGCGCCACAATCAGGACTGCATACGACCGAAGCACACAGGGCCAACACCCGGCAGCATGGTGTGGGGAGCGATCTCCTACACTGGCCGTACACCACTGGTGATCGTCGAGGGGACACTGAATAGTGCACGGTACATCCAAACCGTCATCGAACCCATCGTTCTACCATTCCTAGAGCGGCAAGGGAACTTGCTGTTCCAACAGGACAATGCACGTCCGCATGTGTCCCGTGCCACCCAACATGCTCTAGAAGGTGTAAGTCAACTACCCTGGCCAGCAAGATCTCCGGATCTGTCCCCCATTGAGCATGTTTGGGACTGGATGAAGCGTCGTCTCACGCGGTCTGCACGTCCAGCACGAACGCTGGTCCAACTGAGGCGGCAGGTGGAAATGGCATGGCAAGCCGTTCCACAGGACTACATCTAGCATCTGTACGATCGTCTCCATGGGAGAATAGCAGCCTGCATTGCTGCGAAAGGTGGATATACACTGTACTAGTGCCGACGTTGTGCATGCTCTGTTGCCTGTGTCTATGTGCCTGTGGTTCTGTCAGTGTGATCATGTGATGTATCTGACCCCAGGAATGTGTCAATAAAGTTTCCCCTTCCTGGGACAATGAATTCACGATGTTCTTATTTCAATTTCCAGGAGTGTATGTGCTTCGGTAGGAATTTTTATATGGTTTCACTAAAAGGTACACCGAATCAGGGGAAAGGTTTGTGTATATAACTTATTACCGCATCGCGAGAAGACTCGTCCGGCGTTGACAGTCAACGCTACCTGTGTGGAGCCAAGCCGGTCCGCTAGTGTGCAAAAAAAGGAACAATACAAAAATCTATGCGGTGCACATGTATGACTGCTTCACATGGCTGTGCTGTAAAACGCTGCTTACACAGATAGCTATTACTGTGACCTAACACTGCGTACAAGGGCTTGCTTTGTACTTATAATTTGTTTTCAATGCATATCATAATGGTTGGGCGTCTCCTGTGATGTATCATTTAGAAGAACGCACACGATTTTTTTAATAGTCTCTCCTTATTGAAAGTGACCGCTGGCTCCATGTAAAAACCCAGGAAATGGTCATATGAATGTCTGTAAAATTGTTTAATGTTTGTTTCGTAATTGTGTTATACGAGGGTTGGAACTTTAATAGTGGCAACTATTTATTTACAGCCCGTACAAAATAGAAACGTGTTTCAAAGTTTTACTGCCCTTCAGAGTAGTCATCACCATTGTGTATAACCCGTTCCCAGCGATGTGGAAGTCGCGGGATACTCTTAGCAGTGCCAGTTGTGTTGACAGTTCGAGCGGCGCGGTCTATTTCCCAACGAATTTGTAGCAGTTCTGAAGTGAATGCCGTGAAGTGTTTCCTTCAGTTTAGAAATCGCGTTGAACTTCGGAGGGCTTCAGTCAGGGGAGTGCAGTAGGTGGTATAGCACTTAGCAGCCCCATCAGTCAAACAAATCAGTAACAGCTTGCACTGTACGTACTTGAACATTGTCCTGCAAAATGATGGTCAGGCCCTGCAGAAAGTGTCAGCACTTCTGTTTCTAAGCTGGTCGTAGGTTGTGTTCCAAAAATGAACATCTTAGAGACAGAAGTGATGACACTTTCAGCAGGACCTGACCATCATTTTGCAGGACAATGCTCAAGTACGTACAGTGCAAGCTGTTACTGATTTGTTTGACTGATGGGGCTGCTAAGCGCTATACCACGTACTGCACTTTCCTGACTTAAGCCCTCGTAGTTCAACTCGATTTCTAAACTGAAGGAAACACTTCACGGCATTCGCTTCATAACTGCTACAAATTAGTCGGGAAATAGACCGCGCCGCTCGAACTGTCTACACAACTGGCACTGCTAAGAGTATCCTAAAACTTCCACACCTCTGGCAGTGGGTTGTACACAATGCTGGTGACTACTTTGAAGGTCAGTAAAACTTTGAAACACTTATCTATTTTGTACGAGCTATAAATAAATAGTAGCCAATATTAAAGTTCCAACCCTGGTAGGTGTCATAACTTCAGAATGCAGTACGTGCTTGCCACTGGCTGTGGCGCACGAAAACCTATCACCTCCGCAGTCCAGAGAGGTTACCGCGCACATTCGTGGCTGGCCGCTGAGACTTCAGGCGACAGCTTTCACTAACAGTATTGAAACAGTTAAAATGGATAGTGGCTTCGTACATTTGTTCAAAATTGAGTAGTTTCCATTCTTTTACATGCAACAGGTAGGCAGTATCATTCGCCGGTTCGTATCGAGAAGACCTGAGTCTTGTGTACACGAGTTGTTGGAAGCGAAATAATTTGTGCAGTGAGTCATAAGCATAAGATACCACAGTGTATAAAGTTTCTTTCTACGATAAATTTTGGTAGGACTTGGTTCTCTGGTTTCGTGGTTGACGAATTAGATTTTGCCTAATAGTCGCTGCTATGCTGGGAGATCTCTGATTATGGTTTATAGTTTGCCGGGCTTGCAATTGTTTGCAGTTGTTTTTTTGGTAGGGGTGTATTTGATAAGCTGTAAGGGACAAGACTTCAAGATTCTGAGATGTAGTCTGAAGATGATGATGATGATGAGCGTTTGGCGTCATTGGCCGGGAGGCCCCTCGCGGGGCAGGTCCGGCCGCCTTGGCGCAGGTCTTATTACATTCGGCGCCACATTGGACGACCTGCACGCCGGATGGGGATGAAATGATGATGAACACAACACAACACCCAGTCCCTGAGCGGAGAAAATCTCCGACCCAGTCGGGAATCGAACCCGGGCCCGGAGGACGCCAATCCGTCACGCTGACCACTCAGCTACTGGGGCGGACAGTCTGAAGATAGCGGACTGGGATCCGTATGCTTCCTAGCTGTAAATGTATTCGATAACCACACTCAAAGATAACTGAGTTTTGAATAGTTCGTTGTGTGGGACACACTGAGGTAATAGAGTTGTGGCTGTTTCGTTGATGGTGAACTGGCATTTTGGGCCTTTAGTGTGGTAACTCAATAGCGTTATTTTTTGTGATAGACCCTAGTGTATGTATACAGAAATTTGGCTTGTTCCTACAGAGTCAGTTTGACCATGTTTCAGTAAAGATCTGCCCTAGCACTGTTAGAGGTAGAACACGAACACTCAAGGAATCATTCAAAGAAGCAAATGTTCAGCTAAGCTACGACATATCACTCGTATTATTAATTGTGTCGACGAAATAACAATACTTAAACTCAAATAGCAATAGCGAACTACAAATAAAAGCTACAATCGATAAGTAAGCCCATGAGAACCGGAATAACAACACGCGAAACATAACCGTTACAAATTAAGGTATCAACCTAATAGTAGGGTAGCGAAGTACAGAGGGAGTGTTAGTTTGCGTCCAACAATATTTCGGATTTCCCGCCAGGACAAGGAGTCTGAGTTGCTGGTGACCGCAAGCAGACAGTTCCTCGGAGCTGCGTAGACGGCGGAAGCCGAGGCTGCAGCGGGCGATCTCCCCTTACCTATACGCGTATTGTTAAGTTATGTCATTTTCTTATTACTTCAGACAGTGCCAAGTGATACAGTGTTCGCCTAGTGCTTCGGCTACGGTTTCCTTTTTTCGGTATTCATCCTTGACTGATCTTGTACGCTTACGACGACCCTCATAGGTTAGGAACTCGGTCTATCAGGAGTCCGTTTACCTCGTGAACTTAGTCGTTGCTGATAACTCGGAAATGCCGTCTGTTGCATCGACCAGCGCGTCACTGAGTACCGAGTTACGCTGAATTTATGCAACCCAACTCGAGTAGGATATTAAAGGAGTATTACGTGGATGGGGCCTTGGTATAAAGCCTGTCTACATGTCTTTGTGATCGTTATTAGCGTCATTTTATCTTACTTATGGGACATTCATATACAATGTCGAACACGGGCAGAATCACTGCTAGATATCGCAATTGTCTGACTATGCTTTTCGACCACGTGGTGAGTGGATATCACGGCTACTGGAGACACATTCGTGACTGCTCTTTGGTTACCAGTGGACGGAACTGAACTTGTGAGGAGCCTCTAGGTCATACATCAACTTAGAACATCCTTTCTCCTAATCTTCAACTAATACCCTCAACAGCTTCTCGTCACCGTTATTCCAGCCTGTCCCCCTCTTTACTTTCTATAGTATTTATTTTGTTTTCGTTTGTCAGTCCCTTACATCATCCGCCTTTGACTGTGATTTTGATACTTCAGATACTTGTAATGTGAAAGACAAAACATTTACCTGTGTCAGTCAGTTTTCTTTTCTTTCCCAACACATTTAGAGGGCATGTACCCTCATCACTAGGTGGATCAGTGGATTAAATTAGAATTCTTTTTCTAGATACAGGGACCGATCTGTCTTAACTTTCATTTCGAAGATGTTTTAGGGAAAAGAAAACGTGTCTCACTGAATAACAAACAGTCACGAAAGAAAGCAGTCCATGGATTGATCGTACAGGCACACTTCTCGACAAAGTAAACAGTAGATTTGGCCTTAGCGGAAACTGACTTGTGATAGCCATATTACAGTTCAATGTAACAGTCGTTATTGCCCCCGCAGTGCGGACAAGGTAAATGATATGAAACTTCCTGGCAGATTAAAACTGTGTGCCCGACCGAGACTCGAACTCGGGACCTTTGCCTTTCGCGGGCAAGTGCTCTACCATCTGAGCTACCGAAGCACGACTCACGCCCGGTACTCACAGCTTTACTCCTGCCAGTACCTCGTCTCCTACCTTCCAAACTTTACAGAAGCTCTCCTGCGAAACTTGCTGAACTAGCACTCCTGAAAGAAAGGATATTGCGGAGACATGGCTTAGCCACAGTCTGGGGGATGTTTCCAGAATGAGATTTTTACTCTGCAGCGGAGTGTGCGCTGATATGAAACTTCCTGGCAGATTGAAACTGTGTGCCCGACCGAGACTCGAACTCGGGACCTTTGCCTTTCGCGGGCAAGTGCTCTACCATCTGAGCTACCGAAGCACGACTCACGCCCGGGACTCACAGCTTTACTCCTGCCAGTACCTCGTCTCCTACCTTCCAAACTTTACAGAAGCTCTCCTGCGAACCTTGCAGAACTAGCACTCCTGAAAGAAAGGATATTGCGGAGACATGATCACGAAAGAAGCCTTCGATGGTAGCCGCGGTGACTTATTCTTAACCTAATTACATTCACGCACGTTGAGAAGGAAAAAAATAATGACAATGCTCATTGAAGAGATGACAGGATGTGCTAGGAAAATGTGAGGCAGGTAACGCGATGACGTGAAAATTACAGCAGGACCGACGCGATGCTGAGTGAAATGGGATTCAAGTACGTAGCAGAAAAAAAAAATAAGAAGCCAACACCGCACAATAATTATCCCACTGACAATCTGGACAAATGTACCATTAGCCAGCAATTCCTACCCTATTATAAATGAGATAAGAAAATTCCAATTTTGCTTACACTTCACGGCATTTTTCCCGCAGAACAGGACTTCAAGGCTAGTAAAGAAGCCCTGAGAAATAATGTTGTGTAAATGGGATAACGTTTTAAAAAGTTGCAGAATAGATGAGTCATGAGCAAAACAATATGACATACTTTCAAGAAAGCAAACTTCACACATTCATTAAAAGTTTTCCATCTCCCCACAGAAAACAAAAATTGGTTCTGAAGAAAGTGTTTTGCAGTTTGTCCAGATCACCACATCAAACCAATAAACATTTGTCTGTTTTCTGTTTTCCATTGGCAGTTTCCATAGCACTCCTAAGCAACGTCAATACGTGATGAAACGTCCCTTGCTCGGATGCACGCTTGAAAAGCTCGTGGCATATCAGCGATGATATCATCAAACCAGCCCTGTTCCACATTGTCCCATTCTTCAATGTCGATTCTGTATAAGTCTTGCAGGGTACGTAGTCGTTGTCGTTCCGAAAGCAATTCCTCCAATTTTATTCATGGAAACTACAAGAGGTACATAAATCACAATAGTACAGCTACATAGAGCAACATTTCAGTTATAGACTGTCATTTTTCCACATAGTCACCAACAATTATTCCATCTTTCAGAGGTCAAAAGAGATGGAAGACTGAAGGCGCTAAATCGAGACTGTGCGGTGGATTTGGTAAGACATCCCAGCAGCATTTTGCAATGGGTTGCGTAGTCGCAAAACTGGTGTGGGATCTGGCGTTATAATGTTACAGGTGAAACCTGACCTTACCCTGGAAATTCGGGCTTTCAGCTTAGTCAGTGTCATCTTGTAGAGTGCTGAATTGACAGTTTCTCCGGGCTCCAGGACATCCAAAAAAGAAACACACCCTGGCTATCTCAGAAGACTGTGCACATCACCTTGCCAGCAGAGGCCTGTGTCTTGAATTTCTTCTTTGACGGAGAAATCGCATGTCGCCATTCCATGAACTGTCTTTTGGAATCCGGCTCGTGGTGGTAATACCACGTCTCATCTCCGATGACGATGCTATTCGGAAAATTGTCACCTGCAGCTTCGTATTGGTACAGCAGGTCCCGATAGATTTCCATTGGATGAGATTTTTGTTCTTCTTCAAGTATACGCCGGACCCGCCTCGCACAGATTTTGCAATAATCAACATGTTCCAACATTGTTTCCAGAGCATTACAGCCGACACTGAGCTTTGCACTTTATTCTCTAGTCGTTATCCGCGATCAGCACAGATGAATCGAGAGGGATGGCAGCTTTGCAGGGTCTACTGGGTAGTGGCTTGTCATGTACACCGTTTTCACCACCTTGAAAATGCTGTACTTTTCGCCTCACATTGCTCACGTCCATTGTATCGTCTCCATACACCTTTAGCAAGCATCGATGCATTTCAGTCGGGGCAATTTCTTCAGCAGTCGGGCATTCAATCACACATTGCTGTTTAATACGCGCGTCCATATCAGACTCCATTTTGGAACACTCCTCTGCTAGCGCCAGTTACCGCAAAACACCTTCAAATGAAAGAGGAAGGTTCAAGCATTAGTACTACAACAACGATATCTGGCGCGGACATCCAAAGTCACCACAAAAAAATAGGAGGCACTACTTTCTGAACGGTTCTCGTAGCTCGTTCCAATCGACCCCACTCATGTTCGTTTTAGTTAATGTCCGGCAACAAACGGGCCACTTCATTCCGGTGCTTCGAGAATGCTGAAGAAACGTGTTCACGGGAGCAACACGATGAGCACACGAGTTATCATCCTCCAAGATGAAATTGTCACCAAAATGTTGCTGGCGATACGGTTCCACTGTAGGTTGCAGAATCTGGTGCCCGTACTGTAGGCCAATGAGATTTCTCTCAATAACCATGACAGGTGTACAGAGGCGCCATGTAATGTCAGCCCATAACATCACTCCACCAACACGTTGTCGCAAATGTGGGACAGTGCTGGAGGCATTCGATATTTCCTGACTGTCTCTAAACACTTTGTCTGCGATCGTCAGGGTACCGGCAGGTCCGTAAACAACAAACGGTGCCAATCCTGGGGCGTTCATTCTGCATAATTTCTTGCCAGTCTGTAACGGAGTCTACTGTGTTATAGTTTGCAACGTGGTGCTCGCCATGCTCTTCGGGAATGGAGATTCGCATAATGTAACCGACTTGTAACAGCTAATGCAATACGAGACGTCCTGTAGCCTCTTCGAATGTCAAATTCAATTCTGAAGTACTCAGCCCACGTTCCTTTGAGTCATACGTCGTAGATATCGATCATCTTGTTCACCTGTCAAACGTGGGCGGCCTGTGTGGTGTAAGTCGTCAGCACTACCTGTCAAATGGAATCGATTCTATCTCCGCGCCAGATCACTCTGGCACACACGTCAGCAACTTCACTGATAGACAAGCATTCTGAGCTTAACGTGGTCATGTGGAGCCGACCATTGGCTGCGATTGTACACTCCTGGAAATGGAAAAAAGAACACATTGACACCGGTGTGTCAGACCCACCATACTTGCTCCGGACACTGCGAGAGGGCTGTACAAGCAATGATCACACGCACGGCACAGCGGACACACCAGGAACCGCGGTGTTGGCCGTCGAATGGCGCTAGCTGCGCAGCATTTGTGCACCGCCGCCGTCAGTGTCAGCCAGTTTGCCGTGGTATACGGAGCTCCATCGCAGTCTTTAACACTGGTAGCATGCCGCGACAGCGTGGACGTTAACCGTATGTGCAGTTGACGGACTTTGAGCGAGGGCGTATAGTGGGCATGCGGGAGGCCGGGTGGACGTACCGCCGAATTGCTCAACACGTGGGGCGTGAGGTCTCCACAGTACATCGATGTTGTCGCCAGTGGTCGGCGGAAGGTGCACGTGCCCGTCGACCTGGGACCGGACCGCAGCGACGCACGGATGCACGCCAAGACCGTAGGATCCTACGCAGTGCCGTAGGGGACCGCACCGCCACTTCCCAGCAAATTAGGGACACTGTTGCTCCTGGGGTATCGGCGAGGACCATTCGCAACCGTCTCCATGAAGCTGGGCTACGGTCCCGCACACCGTTAGGCCGTCTTCCGCTCACGCCCCAACATCGTGCAGCCCGCCTCCAGTGGTGTCGCGACAGGCGTGAATGGAGGGACGAATGGAGACGTGTCGTCTTCAGCGATGAGAGTCGCTTCTGCCTTGGTGCCAATTATGGTCGTATGCGTGTTTGGCGCCGTGCAGGTGAGCGCCACAATCAGGACTGCATACGACCGAGGCACACAGGGCCAACACCCGGCATCATGGTGTGGGGAGCGATCTCCTACACTGGCCGTACACCACTGGTGATCGTCGAGGGGACACTGAATAGTGCACGGTACATCCAAACCGTCATCGAACCCATCGTTCTACCATTCCTAGACCGGCAAGGGAACTTGCTGTTCCAACAGGACAATGCACGTCCGCATGTATCCCGTGCCACCCAACGTGCTCTAGAAGGTGTTAGTCAACTACCCTGGCCAGCAAGATCTCCGGATCTGTCCCCCATTGAGCATGTTTGGGACTGCATGAAGCGTCGTCTCACGCGGTCTGCACGTCCAGCACGAACGCTGGTCCAACTGAGGCGCCAGGTGGAAATGGCATGGCAAGCCGTTCCACAGGACTACATCCAGCATCTCTACGATCGTCTCCATGGGAGAATAGCAGCCTGCATTGCTGCGAAAGGTGGATATACACTGTACTAGTGCCGACATTGTGCATGCTCTGTTGCCTGTGTCTATGTGCCTGTGGTTCTGTCAGTGTGATCATGTGATGTATCTGACCCCAGGAATGTGTCAATAAAGTTTCCCCTTCCTGGGACAATGAATTCACGGTGTTCTTATTTCAATTTCCAGGAGTGTATGTAGGTCGCTGTGGCAACGTTCTCTTGACTGTTGTTTTTGTTCCGTGTTTGAGCGTTATATTTATAAGCTGGTGGAGGATCGAGGAGTTCCTAATGATCAACGAAAATCGCAGGTCTCTGCCGTTTCCAAGAAAGGTCGTCGAGAGTCGCACTGAACTATGCCTCTATACGAGATCTGTTCAAAAAATGTCATAATTTTGCCCGCAAAATTTTTCTACGCCGATCTTGTACTTAGGTGTGCAAGGTCTCCTTCGAAGCACTCTCTTCCACAATTGACACACCGCTAAACTGGTGAGCCGCTCAGTTCCTCCACTCACCGCCTTGTGGTAGATCATAATCGATGGTCCCAGTATGATGGTAACAGCATGCAAGAACGGTCGATGACTGCTTACATTGGTGATGTTAAAGTATGTGACAAAATTATCGATCCCATCCATGAGGTCAGTACTGCATTACGGTTTTGAATTAAAAAAGAAACGTCCTACTGAAATACACGGATAACCAAAGAGGAAATATGATGAATGAAAGTTGAGTTCGAAAATGGTACATCATACTCGTATTAAATTTCACGGCGTACTTACGAACTTTCGTGACGAAGAACCTTCAGTCGTAATTGATAAACTCAAATTGATAATTGAGGAAAACGTTCAACTGATAGACGTTTCGCTACTGATGGCTTAAGCTTGCGCTTTCCTGAATGGTAGACGATCAGTTCTTCGTCAGATTGTTAGTAGTCATGCGGGGTATAGAACATTGTGTGGCAGGTGAGTTCCACAACTTTTGTCATATGAGTAAAAAAAACAACGAAGGGGAGCTCTGCTGTCATTTTTTCACTAGTTACGACAAAAATGGCGAGGAGATTTTGAACCACATGCTTATTAGTGACGAGATTTGGGTTTCTCACTAAAGTCCAAAGGAAAGCGCCAGTCACAGAATGGCGTCATTCACTATCTCCACCAAAATAAAAAACAACCAAATAAATTCTGATCGCCACAAAGATTATATCCACAGTGTTTTGGGATCTAACGGGCATCCGGCTAATCGACTTCTTGCCCATAGAGGAGACCGTAACTGCAGCGGCTTGCTGTCGTGCCATCACCGACTATGCCATGCCGTTAAAAACAAACGACGTGGACTGTTCTGCAGCGGGATTGTGTTTCTTTACGATAACGTTCTCCCGCGTTCTACTGTGTTGACGAAGGGTTTGCTTCGGCTGTTTAAGTGAGAAGTCCCTCAACATCTGCCCTATAGCTAGGACCTGGGCCTCTAGGGATTTCCGAGACTGAAGGATTTTTCTGGGAGGGAAGTTCTATGGAAAAGACGACCATGTAACAGTGCAATTACAGCCGTTTCTTTTACTCCCAAGTGACATATCGATTCAAACAAACAAATGATTGCAGTCTCAGTCCCGTGCTGGTGCCCTTTGTGGCTCGCCTGCCCCTTCCTCGCACCCGTCGTCCAGATAATTCTTTCCATTGGGCTCGAAGCTGGGTGGAAGCTCCGAAGCTCTTAGTCGACTGGAATATGTAACAGATTTTCACAAACAGACTAACAAAACATCTTCTTTCCACTTGCCACACTTGTGCATCATTGAGCAAACGTTTGTAATACACTCTCAGAAAAAGCAATCGACGTCCAACGGTAGAATTGTCCGAATGGGACGGAAATCGCTAGGTGTGACGTACATGTACAGAAAAACAACTAATTACAATTTCAGAAGAATTGGATGATTTGTTTATAGAAAGAGCTTCACAAACTGAGCAACTTAGTAACACGTTGGTCCACCTCTGCACTTTATTGATTGAAAGAGTTGTTAGACTTTCTCCTAAAGGATATCGTGCCAAACTCTGTCCAATTGGCACGTTGGTTAGTCAAAATCCCGAAATGGTTGGAGGACCCTGCCCATAATCCTACAAATGTTCTCAGCTGGGGATAGATCCGACAACACTGGTGGCCAAGGAAGAGTTTGGTTCAAATGCCTCTGAGCAGCATGGGCCTAAACATCTGAGGTCATCAGTCCCCTAGAACATAGAACTACTTAAACCTAACTAACCTAAGGGCAACACACACATCCATGGCTGAAGCAGGATTCGAACCTGCGATCGTAGGCGGTCGCGCTGTTCCAGACTGAAGCGCCTAGAACCGCTCGGCCACACCGGCCGGCAGTGCAAAATCGCGCTGTGTGTAGGCGGGCATAATCTTGCTGAAGTGCAAGCCCCAGATTGTCTTTCCATGAAGGCTATAAAATGGGGCATGGAATATCGTCGACATACTGCAGTGTCATATGGGTGGCGCAGACGACAACCTAAGAGGTCCCTCTATGAAAAGAAATGCCGCCCCGGACGTCACCCATGGGTGTCGGGCCATATAATGGTTGACAGACAGGTAGGTATCCCAGCATTGTCTGGGGCATTTATAGACATATCTTCATTGGCCATCGGGGCTCAGTTCGAACCGGGATTCACCAGTGAAGACAATTATACTCTAGCCAATGAGATTACAAGCCGAAGATGTGACTGGTATGCCTTGGACAGTGGTGGGATAGCTGTAGTGTCACATCTCAGTGCCACCCCATGGGCGTCATAGCAACGGCATTGCAAGTTTCCGCGAGACGCCGATAGCGGTCGAGTGGGATCCGGCTGACTCAGTGGAGCACACCCGCTGAACCATCCCTCCAGGGGCTCCGTAGCACGAGCAGCCCCTGCCATCGCAATATAGGGCGGCCTGCGGCAGCCAACACGGGCACTCGCGCTCGCAGCCACTTTGCAAAGCAGATGCTTCGCAGATGCTGCCTGGTTGCCGCTCCGTCTTCATCATTCGTGCTTTCGTACAGAGAAACTTTTCCTTGTGAACACTGTAGCAGCTGGACTCTGCTTCTTGTCGTATTATTAGTACTGAGTCTTCGAAAGTTTGAAGAAATACAACTTAGCAGAATCTTCTGTTTATTGTGTTAACTTGTCCGGTAACCATTTCTGCTCCTGTCCAGCTTTCCTGCGACTACAGTTCTCGCAAACATTTGTAGCTCACCTCTCCTTACCATTGTGTAACCAAATCGTACACAACAATACCGACGATAGTCTGGCTTGCCACTTCATTTCGTAGCAGGACTCCTTTGTTTGTCTTCAGCAGCACCCTTACAGTACAGTGGCAAGTCGACGATATTATAGACCCTGTTTGTTACCTTTCGTCGCAAACCATCCTGGGCTTAAGATTCAGTAAGATAACGCTCACCTGTGCACGGCGAGAGTTTCTACCGCTTGTGTTCATGATCGTCAAACGCAAATTTTCCATGTTGACAACGTTTGGAGCATTATGGACATGGCCCTCCTACCAGCTCGAGATTTTGACCATCTGACGCACCAGTTGGATAGAATTTGGCACGGTGTCCCTCAGAAGAACATCAGACAACTGTATCACTCAGTGTAAAGCCAAATAACTGCTTGGATTAGTGCCAGAGATGGCCTGAGGCGTTATTTCCGAATGATGACTGGTGTTCCGAGCACCCGATGCAGAAAACGTAATATCTTGCCAGAAGGCAGCAGTTAAACAAGCGCTGTAAGAACGAGCAGCCACGCTGGATTAGCAGAGCGGTCTAAGGCGCTGCAGTCATGGACTGTGCTGCTGGTCCCGGCGGAGGTTCGAGTCCTCCCTCGGGCATGGGTGTGTGTGTTTGTCCTTAGGATAATTTAGGTTAAGTAGACTGTAGGCTTAGGGACTCATGACCTCAGCAGTTAAGCCCATAAGATTTAACACACATTTTATTTTTAAGAACAAGCAGGAAAATGACAATGAGAGTGGCTGCATGTTCCTCGTGAGTGATTGAAAGGCGTATATGTCGAGTAATTCCGTGAAGCGGTACGGAAGTAGACTAATCGAGGAGTCGGATGGGAGCTCTCGTGTGTTTGCAGAGGCAAATCGTGAACTTTCTGAGGCTGAGTTTGCATTTCGAAGCACTTGTCAATTCGTGAGTCTGGAGTTAGTGACCCATTGTGACCAACGAAGCTACTCTCCCGGTACGGAAAGCCTACAAAACTTTCGATACATCCGCCGGCCGATGTGTCCGAGCGGTTCTAGGCGCTTCAGTCTGGAACCGCGCGACCGCTACGGTCGCAGGTTCGAATCCTGCCTCGGGCACGAATGTGTGTGATGTCCTTAGGTTAGTTAGGTTTAAGTAGTTCTAAGTTCTAGGGGACTGATGACCTCAGATGTTAAGTCCCATAGTGCTCAGATCCATTTAAACTCCCGTCCGCGGGCATCAAATTCTGCTCAGGCAATTCTTTGGTTTTCTTCTCGATTGTTGCGAATAACTGGAGTGTGGATTTGTTTGGTAAAACAAATACTCAGGGCAGAACGTGCAGACATATTTAGCTGGCGGTGTTGTAGGGTAAAACTGAAGGACTTCACTAGAGCTATCTGCACCAAAAACACTCATTTGTTTCCGCGCAAATTTCAGCCTTGCGTTTTGACTGCATTTATCCCCACTGGCTTTGAACTAGACTGAAGCGCCACAGAAAGTGGTATTTCATGCGTATTGAAATACAGAGATATGTAAACAGGCAGAATACCGCGCTGCGGTCGGCAACGGCTATTTAAGACAACAAGTGGCTGGCACAGTTATTAAATCGGTTACAGCTGCTACAATCGCAAGAGATCAATATTTAAGTCTATTTGTACGTGGTCTTGTAGTCGGCGCACGAACGATGAGGTACAGCATCTCCGAGGTAGCGATGAAGTGGGGATTTTCCCGTACGACCATTTCACGAGTGTACCGTGATTATCAGGGATCCGGTGAAACACCAAACCTCCAACACTGACGCGCTCGGAAAAAAGATGCTCCAAGAACGGAACCAACGACGACTGAAGGGAATCGTTCAACATGAGAGAAGTGCAACCCTTCCACAAATTACAGCAGATTTCAGTACTGGGTCATCAACAAGTGTCAAAGTGCGAACCATTCAATGACATATCATCCGTATGATGACTGCACGAAACAAAGCTTTATGCGTCGCCTGGTCCCGTCAACACTGACATTGGATTGTTAATGACTGGAAACATGTTGCCTGGCCGGCCGAGTCTCGTTTCAAACTGTATCGAGTGGATGGACGTGTACGGCTATGGAGACGACCTCATGAATCCACGGACTCTGCATGTCAGCAGGGGACTGTTCAAGCTGGTGGAGGCTCTGTAATGGTGTGGGGTTATTGCAGGTGGAGTGACATGTGACCCCTGGTGCGTCTAGATGCGACTCCTGACAGGTTACACGTACGTAAACAGCCTGACTGATCACCTGCATTCACTCATGTCCATTGTGCATTCCGACGGACTTGTACGTTTCTAGCAAGATATTGCGACACCCCACGCGTCCAGAATTACTAAAAAGTGGATCCAGGAATACTCTGAGTTTAAACACTTCCGCTGGCCCCCAGACTCTCCTGACTGGAACATTACTGAGCATATGTGCGATGCCTTGCAACGTGCTGTTCAGAAAAGATCTGGACCCCTCGTACTCTTACGGATTTATGGACAGCATTGCTGGATTTACGGTGTGAATTTCCTACAGCTGTACTCCAGACATTAGTCGAGTCCATGCCACGTCGTTTTGCGGCACTTTTGCGTGGTCGCGGGGGCCCTACACGATACTAGACAGTTGTGCCAGTTTCTTTCGCTCTTCAGTGTATATTCCTTTTTCATCGTTTTGGTAACTATTGGCGTGGGTTGCCAGTAAACAGCTGGAAGCGCTGTATTGAACTGTTGGCTGTCAACATATTCCAGTCCAGAGACTGAAACTCGGAATCTTTCTTGAAAGTAGTCAAATATCTACAGGGCTCTTAACTGTGAACATGGACATGTGCATGTACATGTACATGATTACTCTGCAGTTCACAATCAAGGGGCTCCGGAAAGGCTCAAAATCATGAAAAGTTCAATTTTTACTTTTTTGCGTTTTCTGAATCTGCAGACTATTACCTTTTAATAGATATATAATTTATTCAATTCCGAAGACTACAACTATTTTTAAATTTTTTTTGAAATGTGTTCTACATGGGCGTGACCCACTGTGGCGCTGTCAAACTGCTGTCAAATGGTGTTATTATTAACGTCCGTGTTCATCAGGTACATTTTAGTGATGTGAGATAAAGTATGTGTTGTGGCTAACCTGTGATGGTTCAATATATATCGCTGGTGTGATTTTCGATTGCTTCATGTTTATTTACTCTGTCGTTATCTCGAAAATATTCGTAATTAATTCTGTTTCTTGAGTCTCTGTTTTGTTGAAGTATAATAATGAGCAAAAGTAAAGTTATTAGAAATCCTCTGAAGGCTTTTAAGAAAAGGAGAAATGTTGGAAAGCCAAAGGTATGTGTTATTACTGTAAATAATAACATTCTAACATGGTACGAGCGATGCTTGCTTTAGACAAGGAACGCCTTTGGGCTGCAGACAGGGCTGTAAAGAGTCTAGAAATACAAGCAAGAGTAAACAGGAGGAGGAACAAGAGGAAGCTGCAGGTGGAGTTTGCAGAGGGTGAAGATAATCCATCCTATGGACCTGGAATGCACTAAAAAGTTAATCCAATCTTTGTCGCTCGATTCCCAAAACTTTTATTTTCTCATACTAATTACATGTTTTCTAAGGATCTTCCAAACATATTTGTTTCAAACTTCCAGTAAATGTTACACAGTACCTTCTGCATAATTTAACACAGCCTTTTCCCAAAAAACTGTATGTTTTTGAATATATAAATAAAAAATTGCAAAAAAATGTTGTGAATTTTCATTACAATTGAAAAAAAATCATCTTTAATAACTGAACTAAAATTTTGTAAAATCCCTGTGTTAAGTTGTAGCCCATATTCCAATAAATAATCTGTAAAAAGTTCAACTTCCTACCTCAAATACTTTGTGAGGAATGATGTAATTTATAAGCGTTATTTTAACATTGCAAGTATAGGGCGTTCCGGAGCCCCTTAAGATCTTTGCAGAGAATTCATCAAACCATCTTCAAGCCATTTCTATTCCGTTATACTCTCGAACAGCGCACAGGAGAAAGTAACACTTAAATTCTACCTACAGGTGGGCGCCAAAGAAATATTTTCTCACTCTGAGGATTGGTGGTTGAAACTTCACGAGTAGATCCTGCCGAAACGGGTAACGGCTTTGTTTTAATGACAGCCACCCCAATTCTCTTATCACATCCGTGGCACTCTCTCCCCTACTAAGCTTCAATACAATGCGAAATGCCACTTTTGAACTTTTTCGATGTCCTGCGTGAATCGCATTTAATGCGTATCTCACACGGGTAGCAATACTCCAGAAAAGGTCAGACAAGTCTAGTGTAACTTGTCCTTTTAACAGACTTGTTCCATTTTCTATGTGTTCAGTCAGTAAATCATTGCCTTTGGTTCGCTTTCCCAACAACATTATCTAAGTGATCGTTCCAGTTTAAATTATTATAGCTAATCATTTAAATAAATTTATAGTCTTTACATTTGTGTGATTTGTCGTGTAACAGAAATTTAGCAGATTCATTACAGTACCCATGTGATGACTTTACTTTTCATTATTTAGACTTAATTCACACTTTTCGCACCATACAGTTAGCTTGCCTGAATCATTTTGCAATTGGTTTTGATCATCTGATTAATTTACACCACGGTAAGTGACTGCATCATCTGCAAACAATCGTTTATGTAGCGCAGGAACAGAGAGCATGCCACACTTCCTAGTGTAACGCCAGATATTACTCTTGTTTTATTCGACGACTTTCCGTCAGTTATTACGACTTGTGACATTTCTGACAGGTAACCACGAATCTAGGGACACAGATCTGTGGCAACATTCCATAGGCACAGAATTTGATTAGAAGAAGCTTGTGAGGAATGGTATCAAAAGTCATCTGTAAATCTAAAAATATGGAGTCAATTTGTCATCCACTGTCGATAGCACTCATTACTTTGTGAGAATAAAGAGCTAGTTGTGTTTCACAAGAACGATCTTATCTGAATGCGTAGTGGCTGTTTATCAATAAATCCTTTTCTTCGAGGTGATTCATAATGTTCGAGTTTAGTATATATTTGTTCCGAATCCTACTGCAAATCAATATGAGTGACACGGGTGTGTAATTCAGCGGACTGCTCCTGTTTGTTTTTACGGGTATTGCTGTGACTTGTGCAACTTTCCAGCCTTTAGGTACGGATCTCTCGACACACGAGCGCTTGTAAATGATTGCTAAGTATGGAGCTATTGCATCAGCATACTCTGAAAGAGACCTGAATGTTACAACCTGTTTTGTAAAACCTCGTCGCCAGTTTTGTAAAGGCCACGTCGCTACCGCTGGGGAGGACGAATTGCCACTGTTGTTACAGTAGGCCGAGTTTTGAGAGTTCGTGAGACGGGTTGTGGTGCAGTACACCGCTAAGACAATTTCTCCCTGCCACTATTACAGAGCTATGTGCCAGGGTCTGGTAACAGTCTAGGAGAACGAAGGTTCTGCAACACTCTACAACACTCCAACGAATTAATATCAAAATCACGCAAATGAGTTAATAGGTTTACGTATCTTTGTGGCTAGTTGAATAATGCAGTCTGGAACCCTGCTTGTAATATAACACAAAAAAGGTTCTCAATGGCTAAGAGCAAATAGTCGTAGGTAAAATATGAAGTCTTCACGGGTTGTCAGCCGAGTAGCATCGTCGTCTCGTAGCAACGTTTCGATGGAATGCGTCTTCATCATCTTCAGGCGAAGACTTTGCCTCAAGATGATGGAGACGCATTCCATCGATACATTGCTACGAGACGACGATGCTACTCGGCTGACAACCCGTGAAGTCTTCAGATATGAAATTCGCCGAGAAAGCCTGCACTCGCATAAAATCGTAGGTAAACTTCACATTACATAGCAAATGCAATGTTCGCTTCTAAGAGTTCACTAAACGACGTTCCCTGTCAAAGTAAGTCCTGGACGTCGATCTATAACCAAGTGGGTGAGAGCTGCTCTTCTGTCTTCCGAATAGGTTTCTGTCCATTGTCGTGCGGCCAAAGGGGATTGTACTCGGCCGGTAACTGGCCGAGGCGAATTCGATATTTTCATCTCCAGCGCCGCCCGAGGCGAGTCTGTATCGCACTGGCACCAGCTCGCATCTTTGAGCCTGTGGTGCTTTTGCCATGGCTGTGTGTTATTCGGACGACACAACAACCTGTACCGGAGGCTTTGCCTTTATTAAGTGATTTGCGTTCCTTATGTTGGCAATTGTTCTTGATTTGAATTCTGGAATATTTAGTCCGTCTTCTTTGTTGAAGGAATTTCGGAAAACTCTGCTTTAGCGGCACTGTAATTGTAGTGTTGGCAGAAGAGCCAACACTGTGGGGCAAGAGGAGGCCGAAATGCATGCGTCAACTCACGCAGGTCGGCGTGAGGTCTGAAACTGGATACGTAACGAATGCTATAAAGAAAAGTACGTAGCTTCTGGAATACTTAACTTTAATCCATCATTTGTATACAGCATTCTTGATGATACAAGTGAGGCTCTCTCTAGAAATGGTTAATGGCGCCTTGCTAGGACGTAGCCATGGACTTAGCTGAAGGCTATTCTAACTGTCTCTCGGCAAATGAGAGAAAGGCTTCGTCAGTGTAGTCGCTAACAAAGTCGTCCGTACAACTGGGGCGAGTGCTAGTACGTCTCTCTAGACCTGCCGGGTGGTGGCGCTCGGTCTGCAATTACTGACAGTGGCGACACGCGGGTCCGACATGTACTAATGGACCGCGGCCGATTTAAAGCTACCACCTAGCAAGTGTGGCGTCTGGCGGTGACACCACAGTAATCAGTGACGTGACCATTGTTATCGCACGGTGAAGGTATTGGTTGCATTTGCGTACTTTACTTACGACCAGAATCACTTTAGGTTTTCGCCGGCCGCTGTGGCCGAGCGGTTCAGCAGTCAGGAACGACGAGACCGCTACGGTCGCAGGTTCGAATCCTGCCCCAGGCATGGATGTGTGTGATGTCCTTAGGTTAGTTAGGTTTAAGTAGTTCTAAGTTCTAGGGGACTGATGACCTCAAATGTTGAGTCCCATAGTTCTCAGAGCCATTTGAACCATTTGAATCTTTAGGTTTTCTGCCAGGTTTCAAAAAAAAAAAAATGGCTCTGAGCACTATGGGACTTAACATCTATGGTTATCAGTCCCCTAGAACTTAGGGCTACTTAAACGTAACTAACCTAAGGACGGCACACAACACCCAGTCATCACGAGGCAGAGAAAATCCCTGACCCCGCCGGGAATCGAACCCGGGAACCCGGGCGTGGGAAGCGAGAACGCTACCGCACGACCACGAGATGCGGACTGCCAGGTTTAGGGACAGACTTTTGTCGTGGAAGCTATTACACTATCGGCTTTGGAGTGGTTATAAGTTTAAGCCTTTCTCGTGCGTCAAAGCGATCCTGGCCATCATTATTTGTAAACGTGTAGACGTGACAAGAATTA
Organism: Schistocerca cancellata; assembly: GCF_023864275.1. NCBI lineage: Eukaryota > Metazoa > Arthropoda > Insecta > Orthoptera > Acrididae > Schistocerca > Schistocerca cancellata. The sequence goes on from NC_064631.1 coordinate 49,374,162, forward strand.
ATTCAGAGCAGCCGACGAAATTGTGGAGCAGTACGTCGCGTCAGTTGTTTCGCACGTCCCCAACGGTGCGCAGGATTCTGGCCGAGGTCGCGAGCGTCATTTCGCGCGACGTGACGGGATCTCCGAGGGCAGTCGAAAGCAACGTTTCACACTGTCCCGTAGGGAGGCCATTCGGTTACGAAACGCGAGTCGACATAAATAAGCGAAGGGAGTGCGGAGCGAGACGCGAGCGCGCGCGCTATTGAGCTGTCTGCCCTACGCCTCGCCACCCTTTGTGCCCGCGCCGCTACCTGCCGACACGCAGGCCGCCTCGCCCGCCTCGGCCGTGTTTGCAGATCCCAGCGGCGCTCTCATTAAGAATGTACTCCCGGCGGAGGCGCGACGTGAGAAATGTGTTTTTCACGCCGCCGATTGGCATCTAATCTGCAGCGAGCATCGCGACGCGGCGCTCCGGGTGAAAAGAGCGCGAGACAATTAGCGACTGCGTGCGAGAGCATTGTGCTGCCCGGCCAGGGAAGAGTTGGCCGGCGGCTCCTGCGCTCCCCGGCTGTGGCCGTCTTTGTGGCCGCCTGGGGGCGCCGCCGGAGGGCGCTGCCATCGCGATAGCGCCTCCAGGGGGCCGCGGGCCTTATCTGGCACGCCGAGTCGGTTACCGGCCGATCCGCCATCAATCTGGAGCCGGTGAGGAACGGCGGCGGCGGCGGCGGCGGCGGCGGCGGCGGCGGGGGGGCCGAGCGGGCTCACGTGTGACCTCCCCACTGTGCGATAACTCGCCACCGGCTCTACTCCTGGAGTGCTCACCGCTGAAAGAAGGCGAGCGTTGGCGTCGTGGTCAATCCCGTTACCCGCGAGCGACAATGGTGATGACGCCAGACACACGGTACTGTGGGCTCTCTCACCCATCCTAAAGTTGGATGAGACGGACATGATTAAAATACACCGAAATGGCAAAAGTCATGCGATAGTGCAGCAGGCTACTTGCCATATACTCTGCAAGGAGTCGGAAGCCCCTTGCAGAAATATGAAACCATACTGCTTCTAAAGCCGTCCGTAAGTCTACATCTACATCTACCATTTATTTATTTATTTATTTATTGTTCCGTGGGACCAAATTAAGGAGAAGTCTCCATGGTCATGGAACGAGTCAATACATGCAATTATAACACGATATTAGAAACAGATAAAATGAAATATAAAAAAAAACATATTCACGTGACAAGTCGTAAGTTTAAATGAAGACAATCAACAATGTAGCACTGGAATTTGCTTAATTTTTTACCTCTTCCAGGAGCTCCTCGACAGAATAGAAGGAGTCAGCCATGAGGAAACTCTTCAGTTTAGACTTAAAAGAGTTTGGGCTACTGCTAAGATTTTTGAGTTCTTGTGGTAGCTTATTGAAAATGGATGCAGCAGAATACTGCACTCCTTTCTGCACAAGAGTCAAGGAAGTGCATTCTACATGCAGATTTGATTTCTGCCTAGTATTAACTGAGTGACAGCTGCTAACTCTTGGGAATAAGCTAATATTGCTAACAACAAACGACATTAAAGAAAATACGTACTGTGAGGGCAATGTCAGGGGTCGAATAACATTTCTAATCATTTATAGTATTAATTGAAACGATTAGAAATGTTATTCGACCAGGCAATTCCCAGATTTTTGAATAGGGGTCGACAAGAGGTTCTCAAACTTACACCACATATAGCTCGAACAGCCCGTTTTTGAGCCAAAAATACCCTTTTTGAATCAGAAGAATTATCCCAAAAAGTAATACCATACGACATAAGCGTATGAAAATATGCGAAGTAGACTACTTTTCGTGTTGAAGTGTCACTTATTTCAGATACTGTTCTAATGGTAAATAAAGCAGCATTTAGCTTCTGAACAAGATCCTGGACATGGGCTTTCCACAACAGCTTACTATCTATCCGAACGCCTAGGAATTTGAACTGTTCCGTCTCGCTTATAATATGCCCATTCTGTCTGATCAAAATATCGGTTCTTGTTGAATTGTGAGTTATAAACTGTAAAAACTGAGTCTTACTGTGATTTAGCATCAAATTATTTTCCGCAAGCCAAGAACTTATTTCATGAACTACATTATTTGTTACTGTTTCAATATTACACACAAGATCCTTCACTATCAAGCTGGTGTCATCAGCAAACAGAAATATTTTTGAATCACCTGTAATCCTAGAAGGCATATCATTTATATAAATAAGAAACAGCAGTGGCCCCAGCACCGACCCTTGGGGAACGCCCCACTTAACAGTGCCCCATTGGGACTGAACATCACTACCACTCTCAATATTGCGGAGAATTACCCTCTGCTTTCTGTTCTTAAAGTAAGAGGCGAACTAATTGTAAGCTACTCCCCTTACTCCATAATGGTCCAACTTCTGCAGTAATATTTTGTGGTCAATACAGTCAAAAGCCTTCGTTAAATCAAAGAAAACACCTAGCGTTCGCAACCTTTTATTTAATCCGTCCAAAACCTCACAGAGAAAAGAGAATATAGCATTTTCAGTTGTTAAACCATTTCTAAAACCAAACTGATCATTTGACAGCAAATTATGTAAATTTAAATGCTCCAGTAACCTTGTATATACAACCTTCTCGATAACTTTAGCAAACACCGATGGCATAGAAATAGGTCTAAAATTGTCAACATTATCAATGTCTCCCTTTTTATGAAGTGGTTTCACTACCGAGTACTTTAATCGGTCAGGAAACCGACCACTCCTAAAGGAAAAGTTACAGATATGGCTGAGAACTGGGCTAACATACATAGAACAATACTTCAGTATTCTGCTACATACCCCGTCATATCCATGAGAGTTCTTGGTCTTTAGTGATTTAATTATTAACTCAATCTCCCTCTTGTCAGTATCGTGGAGGAGCATTTCAGGTAACAGTCTCGGAACACTTTTTTCTAAGAGCGCTATATGATTCCCTGTTGGGACTAGGTTTCTATTTAGTTCACCTGCTATATTCAGAAAGTGATTATTAAATACTGTACATATATGCGACTTATCAGTAACACGGACATTCCCACTACGCATTGATTCTATATCCTCGACCTGTCTCTGCAGACCAGCAACTTCCTTTACGACTGACCATATGGTTTTAATTTTATCCTGAGACTTAGCTATTCTATCTGCATACCACATACTTTTTGCCTTCCTAACAACATTTTTAAGCACCTTACAATAATGTTTGTAATGGGCTGCTGCATTTAGATTTTGACTGTTTCTAACGTTTTGATATAATTGCCACTTTGTTCTACAAGATATTCTTATCCCCCTAGTCAGCCATCCAGGCTGCCTGTTTGTGCTAGTGCCCTGTTTTAAACGTTCTAACGGAAAGCAACTTTCAAAGAGCATGAGAAAAGTCTTGAGAAAAGCATTATATTTATCGTCAACTGTATTAGCGCTATAAACATCTTGCCACTCTTGTTCCTTTATAAGGTTTACAAAGGTCTCTACAGCAACTGGATCAGCTTTCCTGAACAGCTGATGACTATATTTAAAACGTGTTGCAGCATAAAAATCTTTTAAATTTATAATTTGCGCATCATGATCTGAAAGGCCATTCACCTTTTTGCTAACAGAATGCCCTTCCAGTAATGAGGGATGAACAAAAATGTTGTCTATGGTTGTTCTACTGTTCCCTTGCACTCTCGTTGGAAAGAATACGGTTTGCATAAGATTATATGAGTTAAAGAGGTCTACCAGCATCCTCTTCCTTGCACAATCACTTATACAATTAATATTGAAGTCACCACATACAACTAACTTTTTGTATTTCCTATAAAATGAACCAAGAACCTCTAGCTTTAGCAAAAATGTTGTGAAATCGGAGTCTGGGGATCTATAAATAACAACAGTTACAAGTTTAGCTCCGTTAAATTTAACCACACCTGCACAACTTTCAAACACCTTTTCAGTGCAGTACTTTGAAACATCAATTGACTCAAATGCGATGCCGTTTTTCACATACATGGCTACTCCCCCACACCGCAAAGAGCTCCTCGAAAAGCAGCCAGCCAACCTGTATCCCGGTAAAGAAAGCCTCTGAATTATCTCCTTACTTAAGAAGTGTTCAGATATACCAACAATTTCAGAGTCAACATCTATAAGCAGTTCACTAACTTTATCTCTAATACCTTGTATATTTTGATGAAATATACTAATTCCCTCATTACTCGGATACCTAAGTTTTGTCAAAAGTGATTCCCTTGTTAGAGAGACTTCCCTTAAGCAGGAATACCTATCAGCTGACTTCAATCTAAAAAAGGTGCAGCTCTAACACCCACTACTGCAGGAATTTTCCCATGAGTGATCCCACCAACCCCACCTATGCTGCCACCTATAAGCTTTTCCAACCTCCCCTTCCCATACCTGTTGAGGTGCAGGCCGTGTCTAGTGAAACCCGCCCTGCTGATAGACTCCACCGACACCACTGAAATGTGACCCATGCTTTCTGTCATCAGCGCACCCCCAAGTCTCATGTTATTATGCCTGACGGCTGTATTAAGATGAGGCCGATCGTGACGCTGAAACAGTTCCACGAAATGCACATTCGTGTTGCCAGTCTGGGTGGCTATCTTTTCCAGGTCACCATCTATGTTATACTCCCCATCCCTATCAATACTATTACCAGCCCCACCCACAATCACTACCTGATCCTCTTTAGTAAAATCCCTACATAACCCCCTATGTTAACAGTCACCTGAGCCAACCCTGCATTAGGCTTCACAATGCTGGTGACCTGGTACTCACTCCCCAGCACTTCCTGCAACTGCTGGCCTACACCTCTGCCATGAAAACTACCTAACAGCAGAACCTTCTTCTTCCTCTTCGACTTTGCAACTGTTCTAGGCACAGTAACTACTGAGGTCTGCTGCATACTTCCTACATCTACAGCTACTAGAGATTCCTCTCCACTAAACTCTGACAATTGGTCATATCTACTGTAAACACCAATAGTAAAACTATCTGAAAATCTTCTTCTCCTAGCAGATCTCTTGCCAACAGCCAGCTCCCATTCCCCAACCCCCTTCTCCCTCCTCATCCTATCTAGCTCCTCCTGTGCGTTTTTCAACTGCACCTGAAGGACACAGATCCTACACTACTTCTCCACTATCAATTTACTCTTGCTACATAACCTGCAGTTCCAGGAGAGGATCTCACCAGAATGCCCACTGGCTTCCCCACTGCATTCCCTCCAGTGAAAATACTTCGAACAAGTCTCACACCGCAATCCACTACTCACGAACCTACGGCAAAGCCCACACTTCTCACTCATGGTAAAATTTACTTTTTCTAAGTTCCGCTACTACAATAAGAAGATGTTAAAAACCTGACTACAATAATCACAAACTTACTCTACAAGGGAAGTAACTGCTATTATTAACAGTATTAATAAACAACAAATGTGAATATAACAAAAGACTAATACAGGAAGAGAATCAAACGTCTAATGACACAGTAACGAAGCTGTAAACAGTTCCCAAAAGGTTCACCAGAAAACACCAAGAACACCGGTTGAAGACTACTAAAGTTCCTAAATAAACCACTATACACCAACAATTAATTAGTACTTAGCTCTCGATGCGCCGCTACAGCTGCAACTGGTCAGCGCGGAATGTAAATACAGGCAAGAGGTTAAGTTGCTCGATACGAAACACTCACAAATATCAGGTCACAACACAAGAAAGGCAGAGGTGAATGAAGAAACCACTAATACGTCACTTATATAGTAAATATTATCACAAAAACCGTTAAAATATGTATCTGAAACCTAAAAATATATGAAAACTTAGAGAGCGATCTCACACGCAATCACTCGCTTATCCACGCCATTACTCTGCTATTCACAATAAAGTGCCAGGCAGAGGGTTCAATGAACCACCTTCAAGCTGTATCCGGTTCAAATGGCTCTGAGCACTATGGGACTTAACTGCTATGGTCATCAGTCCCCTACACCTTAGAACTACTTAAACCTAACTAACCTAAGGACATCACACACATCCATGCCCGAGGCAGGATTCGAACCTGAGACCATAGCAGTCGCGCGGTTCCAGACTGTAGCGCCTAGAACCGCTCGGCCACTCCGGCCGGCAATCTGTCTCTCTACCGTTCCACGCTCTAACGACACGCGGGAAAAACGAGCACTTAAATTTTTCTGTGCGAGCCCTGATTTCTCTTATTTTATCGTGATGATTATTTCTCCCTTTGTAGGTGGGTGCCAACAGAATGTTTTCGCAATCGGAGGAAAAAGAAATGAAATGATCGTACGGCATTGTTGGCCGGGAGACCCCATGCGGGGTGTTCGGCTACCGAAATTGCATGACGTTTTGAGCTGACGCCACTTCGGCGACTTGCGAATCAATGATAATGAAAGACACACGAAACCCAGTCATCAAGAGGCAGAGAAAGTCCCTGACCCCGCGGGGAATCGAACCCGGGCTCCTTTTTTTTATTTTTTATTTTTTTTATTTTTTATTTTTTTTGTTATTTACTGTTTCTAATACATTCTTAATTTGGGTTTACTTTATACCATAACAAAAATAAATGTATCTAGCACCGCATCGTGCTCTGAGTAAAGAAAACAATATCTCGGCACGTTCCAACACCGGGGTAATGTCTATGGGGTAAACGAAAAAAAAAGTGCTGCATACGTGATGCAGAAGGGTGTGTCGCTACTCTCCTTACGCTTCATCATCCAGGTACGTCTTCACGTATGTCATGTTATTCCACCGAGAATCGAACTTAGTCTTGTCAGCTCACTCAATGGGTGTCTTCTCCTACCTTTTGATGATCCAGCTGCGTGGAGGGTCGCGTAGGGCACTCCCTAAGTAATTAGAATAATACTGTCTGTATTTTGGGTTCCGTAAGATCTTGCAATGACGTTCTTGTAGGTAGTTCCAAAAGTCGAATACATCTTTAGGTCCATCGTGAAATAAGTAGTGTACCGCATGCGCACGGATCCACGTGACAGCGTCGGTCCTGGCGCGCGGGAAATACTGTTGATCCGGAAATAGTAGAAACCGAGGTGTAATGTGTTCCGGAGTCACTCGTAGAAAATATGACAAAATTTGTCGCACCAAGCGCCATACGTCTTCTGCCGCGCCACATGTGAGACGGTGTTCGTCCGTTTGTGGCATCCCGCAGTCTACGCAGAGAGGCGATTCCGCCATGTTTATATTGTGGAGGGGTGATCGGGTGATCTAAATGGTTCAAATGGCTCTGAGCACTATGGGACTTAACATCTGAGGTCATCAGTCCCCTAAAAACTTAGAACTACTTAAACCTAACTAACCTAAACGCATCACACACAACCATGCCCGAGGCAGGATTCGAACCTGCGACCGTAGCAGTTAGCTGTGTTCAATGTAAAAGTTCCCCAAGTAGTAGAAGGGTGGGGTATGTCTTGCGTCGTCAGTGGGGGCATAAGGGAGGGCGGAGCTAAGGACTCCAACAGCAAACCTGACAAACTTTCCGGGTGGTGGCGCCACAGCTTGATGTGTGAGCTGACATACAGGGCCACAGCTCTGTCGTGGACATGGACTAGACCAAGACCTCCCCTTTCTGGGGGAAGGGTCAGTGACTCAAAACTGACTTTGAAGAGCATGCCTGTACTGACGTAGGCTCCGAATACCGCTAATAGACGTCGAGCCATCAGTAACGGTATTGGAAGAACACGCGCTGTGTGAGGAAGGCGCGATGCGAGGTAAACATTGACGAAGTGTGTCCTTTGGAGGATGTCGAGGGTCCGCAGACGAAGGTTGAAGATCTGGACCCGAATTTGTTGTAATAAGTGGCGGTAGTTAAGAGCCGCAGAGCGCCGTATGTCGTCGTGAAACTCTATTCCGAGACATTTGATAGTGCCACGAAGCTGTAGGGGTTCAAAAAAAATGGCTCTGAGCACTATGGGACTCAACTGCTGTGGCCATAAGTCCCCTAGAACTCAGAACTACTTAAACCTAACTAACCTAAGGACATCACACACATCCATGCCCGAGGCAGGATTCGAACCTGCGACCGTAGCGGTCGTGCGGTTCCAGACTGTAGCGCCTTTAACCGCTCGGCCACTCCGGCCGGCTGTAGGGGTTCGACACACGCTGGGGTCAACCCGTCTCCTATGGCCATGGCGACCAATTTGGCGACGTTGAGACAGCTGCCTGAATCCACACCGTACGTGGTAATCCATTCTAGTCGCAATTGCGGAACACGAGAACCAGGTCGTCTGCATATGCTGTACAGCGAAATGTGACGTCATGTAGGGTAAGACCAGTGAGGCGTTGACGGAGGCCACAGAGGAGCGGTTCCAGTGCCAGAGGCCGGCCGCGGTGGTCTCGCGGTTCTAGGCGCTCAGTCCGGAATCGCGCGACTGCAACGGTCGCAGGTTCGAATCCTGCCTCGGGCATGGATGTGTGTGATGTCCTTAGGTTAGTTAGGTTTAAGTAGTTCTAAGTTCTAGGGGACTGATGACCACAGATGTTAAGTCTCATAGAGCTCAGAGCCATTTGAACCATTTTTCTTCCAGTGCCAGAGCATACAGTAACGTCGACAAGGGGCAGCCTTGACGCACGGAGCGGAAAATCGGGAGGGACTGCGAGAGACGCCCGTTAACGAGCACTTTGGAAGTCGCCCCTCGGAGGAGGCGCATCACGACGTCTGTGAATTGCTGTGGGTACTGCATGTGCTGGAGAACGGACGTTAGGTACGCGTGATCCACTCGATCAAAAGCTTGGCTAAAAATCTAATGATGCTAGCGCTCCCGGGATGCGGCGTGCCCTGGCTAGGGCTATTAAGTCACGGTATCGACACAGTGCTGAGTGGATGTTGTTGAAATCCCCTAGGGAAATCTGATCTTGTGAGATGACGTAAGGTAGGGTCGGTCGTAGATGGTTTGCTAATAGTCTGGTGAATATTTTCATGTCGCAGTTGACGAGTGTTAGTGGGTGCTAATCTTGTATTCGAGCCCCACCTTTAGGTTTGTGAACCGATATAATTATTACTTCTACGAAGGTCGCAGGGAGCGGCACCGCGGGGAACAGAAGCTCCCGACAGATGTCTGTCAACTTGGGAGCCAGTAAATACTGGAAAGTTCTATAAAACTCCACAGGGAGCCCGTCGGGGCCAGGAGACTTATTCGCCGCTCCTTTACCGATGGCGTCGATAACTTCGTCTTCCGTAATGTCGTTCAATAATTCAGATTGTAAATCCTGTGGGACAATGCCGTAAACCAGTTGTGAGACTGCTGTCACCGTCGTCGGGTCGGAACATTGAGCAGAATAAAGTCGTGCGTAATGGTCGAAGAAGGCTGCAGCAATATCGCGTTGTGTGGTGTGATGACGGCCGTCCTCAGTGGTGATGGCATGTATCAGCGCCCGTCTTCGCAGTGTACGTTCTCGGTTGACGTGGTACATGGTGGGTCGTTCCGTTGCGAGTCTGTCTTGTGTTGGCGCTCGGACGATCGTCTCTTCGAGGTGTCGGCGCTTATGGGCTACGATCTGTGCTTTCGCACGCTGAACTGTCAACTGTCGTTCCGGTGTGGGTGGCAAGGAGCCGCATTCGCGAAGGACGGTGAAATAAAAATCAAGGGTCTGCCGCCTCCAAGCAGCAGTCTCACGACCATACGTAATAAAGGTTCTACGTAGGGCCGGCTTGGCGCAGGTTAACCACCAACTAATCGACGTAGGATACGTCGGGAGGCCGCGGATGCACAAATTCCACGTGTTTTCGATGGCGCGTCGACAATCCGGAGAAGCGAGATGAGCAAGGTTTAATTTCCAAGGATGTCGGCTGCGCCACACCCGTTGGCGACGAAGGGTGACGGCACATACATAGGCTACTGGCCACACCTCCGCGTCACTCAACGTTGCCGCGAGAGAACGGGAGACGTAAATCCTAACGATGCGACTAGACGAGTGAATCGTGAAATGGGTGTATCCCGGTCGATTTCCTTGGACATGTTCCCATGTATCCACCAGCTGGAGATCGCCGACGAGTGTCCCAAGTTTGGGGCACGGTGAATGGCGTGGCAGCTGATCTTTAGGTGCTTGGGTGCAATTGAAATCGCCCCCTAATATCAAGTCATCGTGCCTGCCCTGAAAAAGCGGTGCTATTCCTTCTGCGAAGAAAAGCGATCGGTCACGATGGCGATTCGTTCCGGAAGGGGGGTACACATTGAGAAACCGGACGCCTTGCACCGTTACGGCCATTCCTCTAGCGTCGGGGAGATATCGGACTTCGTCCGCCTCGAGGCCCTCTCTGAGGAGAATGGCGACTCCACTGTTAGTTGTCGAGGCGTGGGACACATGAGCCGTATAACCATAAATACCCGGGAAATCGGCGACGAAGACTTCTTGGAGAAAGACAATGTCAACGTCAGCTGCATTGAGCATGTCTTGGAGCAGCGACAACTTCGTACGTGTCCGAATGGTGTTAATGTTGATGGTCGCTAAGCGATAGGTCTGTAGATCGTCTGCTGCGGTGGGGGCCGCCGTCAGTGTCGCCGTAAAAGGTAGGGCCTCTGATCTGCTGGCCGCGTCCGCGCCGTCATCTGTTGCTTACTCGGGAGGGGCCGAGGTGTGGGAGGAGAGACCCCTCTCCTCATCCACCACAGCGGCCGTAGAATCGTCTTCAATGTCATCTGCCCAAGGTCCGTAAGTTAACGGTGGCTGCGGTAGAACACTTGTGGGCTGAGTGACTAAGGGTGAATCCGCAGTTGTTTCCCGTTGTGTACCAACGGCGGGCGCTGTGCTGGCCATACGTTTGCCCGAGAGAGCGGAATCGACTTTGTCAAAATCAAACAAACTGACAGGTGAGGGCAATCTCGTGTCATCCATTTTCCTCGTCGTTTCGTCAGCCGTCCGGTCGTCAACTGGAGAAGACGTCCGCTGGAGGCAATCGTCTGAGGGTGTGCGACGTCGCTTTTTATGTTTTCTCGGTGACCTTTGTTTGCGGACGTGGGTTTCTGTGTCCGAAACAGTTTTTGGCTCCCGTATCGCATCCCCCTCAGGTAGAAAGGCAGAGGTCCGTACAACCCTAGCGTCGAGTTCCATTCTCTCGTCCGAATCTGCATGTGGAGTCGATGGGCGGCGTTCTTCAACCTCTGAAGACACCGTAATGGCGTTGGTCAATCCAGGACCGGCGACAGGTACGCATTCTAACGCTTCCTGTCTTGCGGGGGGTTTATCGTCTGTCATTACGGTCGCTCGTGTCACCTCTGCGTAATTGAGGGGGAGGGCCGTGAGCGTAGGAGGTGGTGTTGTGTCATGCAATGGAAGTTGTGTAACCCGACGTTGAATACACGCCGAGCGCACATGACCCTCCTGGCCGCAACCAGAACAAGTACGAGGCTGTCCGTCGTACATTGCTCGACAGCCACTTATGAGTAAGTAGGATGGCACATGTTTCTTTAATTCAATTTTCACTTGTCGGACGCCGTTGAGGACCTGGTACGTCTCGAAGGTGTTCCATTTTTCGGCCACGTGGCTAATTACCGTCCCATAAGGGCGGAAAGCTGAGGTAACGTAGTCCGGTGGCACTTCGAAAGGGAGTTCGAAGACTCTTAGTGTGCGTAATCCTAGTCCAGCATGGTCAACAGTAACCTCTCCGATGTGACCATCGGAGTGTTTGAACTTGAGAGTGTTCGCGCATCTGTTCACAACTGCGTGACATAACTCGTCATCGACCATCTTGACGTAAACGACGGTACTTGTGATGGATAGGTGGATACCGATGATGTGCTCTGTTGGTATTTGAACTTCGTCACGGATGAATCATTCGACTTCAAAGGCTCGTGGCTGTGCGTAGTCGGGCTGGAAGTCGATCTTGATGTTAGCTTTTCTGTACGAATGAGCCATGGCGACTCAGTGTTAACGGACGCGAGTATTTGCTGCGGCGAGGAAGTAAACAAACTGCGCGCGCTCACGACTCTGCGGACGGGACGTAAACAAGACGTCCTCGCCGCTCACCGGCCGAAAGCAGGCTGGGAAGCGAGATCGCTACCGCAAGACCACGAGCTGCCGACGCAATCGGAGGAGAAAACTGGTGATTGAAACATCATGAGAAGATCCAGCCCCAACGAAACACGCCTTTGTTTTAATGATCGCCACTCCAATTCACGTATCACGTTGAAGGGTCTCTGTTAGATTCCTTTCATGTTAATTTCTTAAATCTGTTGTCATTTACGGCATAAATTCCTCTTCTAAATTTACTGTGGTGTTTCCGACTATCTGGGCGGAGACTGAGCAGTGAAACGTGCTACTTTTACACATAAAGAAGAACGATATGTCACACTACTACACTTTAAAACACAGTTTATATGTAATTCATTTCACACAGTCCCATACGGAACCTACATCCGCTTTCTTTTATATACTGTATATGATAAGATACTCTCATCCCCCCTCCCTTCTGTGTTTCTATCCTTAGTATGGTCCTGTCCGTCTCTTGTCATGTTGGTATAGGAAGCTGCCCCTCTGGCCACTTCCGTTTGTATTTGTGAGCCACCCTCAGGAAGGGACCAGGTCAGTCTGTCCGTGGCGAGCGTCTGAAGTGGTAAGATCTCCGGCTAAGCGCGTGTCTGCTAAGTCCGTAGGACAATGGATTTCTTAAGTTCAGCCTAACTGAAAATTTAATCACCTTTATTTCAGGTTTAGCTCTAAAATATCTAATGTTGTCTTAAATTGCAACGCAGTGTATTTCGAGTGTGAAGTTCAGAATATCTTCCAGTAGTTACTTTGTCACTACTTTGTGAGTAAAGTGGAATCACGTGTTGATCAGTCACTCTAACTAAGATCATCAATCTTAAATGCGAATGTGCGTGAGATTATAACGTCTCGTCTTGACAATATTTTTCAATATAGCAACTTTTCTTTATGTTCAACCCACGTGGGGTGTACTTTGTGAGACCAGTACCACGTGCTTATACAATTGTTTGACCCATCAGGTTAATAGTAAGACGTTAGTAACCAGTTCGAGGTTTTTCTTTTGTAAATTGTTTTTTGATCTAATTTATTTTAATTATCAAAATTATTGTGGAGTTACACTCTTTGTGTAAACCAAGTTGACCACGTGAAGCATGTGGTGTAATCATCAAAGTAGCCCTCAGCTATTCTTTTCGGGAAGATTTCACAGAGAGTTAGTATGTATTTAGTATACCAGTGTGTGGTAATTACATGACGGACAGGATTGCGCTACGAACGTAACTTCTTTGGGTGAAAATTGAATCGGTTGGTTGTGGTTAATTTCCACTTGCATATGTTTCAACGTTCTTCGTGTGTTATTTTATGAATGCAGTGTTGTATGTAGTCTCCCAATCTTGGCTCCCTATTTGATGTGTTCCGTAAGATTACAAACTCACATTTCCACACTCCTAAATAAGGCACCAGCTTAGTTATGACTCATGTTTAATATGCTGAAATTTCAATGATCAATGTTAAAATAAATTTCCAAATATAAACTGATTTATTGCTTTTTATTTAAATTCTCTTATATATATATAATATATCACCGGTATCACCGGTTTTCGTATGACTATTAAAAGATTATAATTAATGTTAGTCTGGTTGGAAATTTGGTAAGCTAGACAGGATACCTGCTGAAACTGTTGCGCAGTAATGCAAGGTTAACTTCCCCAGACAGCTCACAGCTTTTAACCCACTTTTATTGTATATCAGCACCTCTTACACCATAAATAAAGCAACAACGTTACAACGTCTGTGACACTATCTCCCCCATTTCGCGATAATACGTAACGAGCTGCCCTTCTTTGTACTTTTTCCATTCCATCCGTCAGTCCCACCTGATGCGGATCCCACAACGCACAGCAATACTCCAAGATATTTATATATTGGTAACCTTAGGACATAGCAGTAGTGACCATAGTGGAAGAGTAACAGAACTAACATTCTTAGAATGAAAAGCTGCAGTAGTAATAATTGTATTAGTATCATGTGGGACCCACTAATGTGTTAGGTGGTCGGTTGCTTTTGTATCACGTATTAAACAATAAAGAATTTAAAAAAAATACTCCAGAATAGGGCGGACAAGCGTGGTGTAAGCAGTCTCTTTAGTAGACCTGTTGCACCTTCTAAGTGTTCTGCCAATGAATCGCAGTCTTTGCTTTGCCCTACCCACAATATTATCTATGTGATCGTTCCAATTTAGGTTGTGGTGTCACCGCCAGACATCACACTTGCTAAGTGGTAGCCTTTAAATCGGCCGCGGTCCGTTAGTATACGTCGGACCCGCGTGTCGCCACTATCAGTGATTGCAGACCGAGCGCCGCCACACGACAGGTCTAGAGAGACTTCCTAGCACTCGCCCCAGTTGTACAGCCGACTTTGCTAGCGATGGTTCACTGACAAAATACGCTCTCATTTGCCGAGACGATAGCATAGCCTTCAGCTACGTCATTTGCTACGACCTAGCAAGGCGCCATTACCTGTTACTATTGATGCTGTAAAACATGTACCGTCAAGAGCTATGTTCACCAATTATGGATTAAAGTTAAGTATTCCAACAGCTACGACCATTTTTGCTAAAGTCTAGCTTCCTTGTCCAATTCCAGACCTCACGCCAGCCTGCGTGAGCTTAAACGCGTGCCTTTTGGCTTCCTCCTAGTGGATTGGCTGTCTTGCCAGTCCACAACATAGGTTATTTGTAATTGTAATCCGTAAGTATTTAGTTGAATTTACAGCCTTCAGATTTTTGTGACTTATCACGTAATCGAAATTTAGCTGATTTCTTTCAGCACTGATGTGAATAACTTCGCAGTTTTCCTTATTCAGGGTCAATTGCCACTTTTCGCTCCATACAGATATCTTATCTAAATCATTTTGCAAGTCGTTTTGATCATCTGATGACCTTAAAAGACGGTAAATGACAGCATCAGCTGCAAACAATCTAAGACCGCTACTCAGATTGTGTCCTATGTCGTTAATATAGATCATGAGCAATAGAGGGCCTATAACACTTCCTTGGAGGACGCCGGATATTACTTCTGTTTTACTCGATGACTTCCCGTCTATTACTACGAACTGTGACGTTTCTGACAGGAAATCACGAATCCAGTCGCACAACTGAGGCGATACTCCGTAGGCACGCAGTTTGGTTAGAAGACGCTTGGGAAAGTCTTTTTATTTTTATTTTTTTTATTTATTTATTGCCAAATTATAGACCTGTTACCTGATATTTAAAACAGGTCGTACATCTTACAATTTTTGTTTTTCATCTTTTTACAGTTTTCTTTCCTTTTGTTTTATCTACAACATTTACAAAGAATGATTCAAAATAACAATAATTTGAGGTTGAAATATAAATAAAATTTTGTTGTTTTTAAGAAGAATATAAAAAGAAGATAGGATAGATGAGAGATTTGTTAGTACCATCACCGAGTGTGACTGACGGTGAATACCTAGGAATGATTTCATCGAGCCGTTGACCGCCAGTCACACAGACACACACAAATGGTTATTAGTAGAGAAAGTCTTGCCAATGCAGGACTTTGTGCTCAATCTGACCTCCCAGCTACATCCTACAAGTGTTCTACGGGATTCAGCCGGCCGTGGTGGTCTAGCGGTTCTGGCGCTGCAGTCCGGAACCGCGGGACTGCTACGGTCGCAGGTTCGAATCCTGCCTCGGGCATGGGTGTGTGTGATGTCCTTAAGTTAGTTAGGTTTAAGTAGTTCTCAGTTCTAGGGGACTTATGACCTAAGATGTTGAGTCCCATAGTGCTCAGAGCCATTTGAACCAATCTACGGGATTCATGCTGGGCGATCTGAGTGGCCAAATCATTCTCTCTAGCTGTCCAGAATGTTCTTCAAACCAATTACGAAAAATTGTGGCTGAGTGACATGTTGCATTCTCATCCATTCCATCGTTCTTTCGTTGCAGATATTGTCCAGCAAACCGAATTAATCTTTTCCGGTCAATGATCGGTTCACTTGGATCACAGGGTCCAGTCTATTGCATGTAAACACAGTCCAAACCATTATAGAGCCACCACCAGCTAGCACAGTGCCTTGTTGACAACTTGGGTCCGTGGGGTACTGCACTACACTCGAACCCTACCGTCAGTTCTTACCAACTGAAATCGGGGCTCATCTGACCAGGCCGCAGTTTTCCAGCCGTCTAGGGTCCAACCGATGTGTTCACGAGCCCAGGAGAGGTCGCTGCAGGTGAGGTTGCGCTGCTACCACAGGCGCTCACGTCAGTCGTCTGCTACCATTTGGTATTTTTGTTACACTCTCGACACTATACATATCGAAATACTGAATTCCTTAATGATTAACGCCAAATTTCGCCGCTTTTCCTCAGCAGGTCGTTCTTTGTATCACCCGCACTGATTTCTGCTGTTATTTGACCTAGCGTTTCTTGTCTGTTAGCACTGACAATCCTGCGCAAATGCAGCTGATCTCGGTCGTTAAATGAAGGCCGTCGGCCACTGTGTTGTTTGTGGTGAGGGGTAATGCCTGTAATTTGGTATTTTTGGCACGCTTTTGAAACTATAGCTCTCGGAATATTGAATACAAAAAATGGCTCAAATGGCTCTGAGCACTATGGACTTAACTTCTGAGGTCATCAGTCCCCTAGAACTTAGAACTACTTAAACCTAACTAACCTAAGGACGTCACACACATCCATGCCCGACGCAGGATTCGAACCTGTGACCGTAGCGAATATTGAATTCCCTAATAATTTCCGACGTAGAAAGTCATAGATTAGAGTGTAAGAAAACGTAGATGAGAAAGTTAAAATACAGTAAATCAAGAAATTTTCCGAGCTCACTAAATACTCGATGATGTTTCAGGAGTATAGTCAGTCGTTCAAAAAAGGGTTCAAATGGCTCTGAGCACTATGGGACTTAACATCTGAGGTCATCAGTCCCCTAGAACTTAGAACTACTTAAACCTAACTAAGCTAAGGACATCACACACATCCATGCCCGAGGCAGGATTCGAACCTGCGACCGTAGCAGTCGCGCAATTCCAGACTGTAGCGCCTAGAGCCACTCGGCCACCCCGGCCGGTGATAGTCGTCATTTTCTAACAGTCCAGTTAAATTCAGCCCCCCCCCCCCCACCGCTAAAGTAGCAATTTACGACGTAAAGCCAAGGCGATGAACTGAAAATGTTTTTTGAGTGATGGGATGAGAGCTGCAAGTGGGGGGAAAATACATTTATTAATTGTTTCTGTGAAATTTGTTGCACGTAAGCAGTAGAGGCGACGAACGGTGAGCGAGACACCACAGTGTCTACAGATACATTTGTTCTGCTTAAAATGATGTGATTAAAATTATGTACACGCTGGTCTTTGAGCTGACGTTTATTTTACTTGTGACTCGCCAGAATAAACTCTAATAATTCCGGTACACCTGCTACTGTAGTGAATAATTGGCCTTAACTGTACACGATCAGTTGCCAAATTTACAGTACAAATTATTAAAGGTTTTTTTTATGGTTCAGGTGAACCAAAGTAAAAGGAGTCTAACATAAAAATCCCAAGTTATTGGGACTGTTCGAACAGAAAAGTCATAATGGTACTGTAAAATGAGCGTGATTATTGTGTTTTATTGTTGCAACTTTCTATCAAAATTAAGTTGCGCCATCTGGGCATGCAACAATTCCAAACAGTAGAATGCGACACTCAAGCAATAAAAAGCTCTCCCAGCTTCACGTAGTAATCTACTCACGTAAAATAAACTTCATATTTGCAGTTAAGTGAAGATAATTGGTCACTCTGTCACCTTTATCTTCTTCTCATGCAAAAACAAAAACGATGAATTCTGTGTGTATTCTGCAAAAACATTTTAATGTAACTACGCCTCACTTCCGCTGGCCAACAGATTTAAATGAGATGCAATCATTATGAAGGTCAATCTTATTACTGTTTTCATTGGGCCGGTGCAAACTGCTCCTCGCCTCCACCGCTCACCTGCTCTCCGTCCAGCCACTACCTTCCTTGGAGTGAGCATCATGACGGTAACTCAGACGTTCTTCACATACAACAGATTTTCTAAAAACAATTAAATAAAAGTACTTTCCCTCACTTGTGGCTCTTACTCCATCAATCAGCAAACGTTATGAATACTTCGTTTTACACTGAAGAGCCAAATAAACTGGTACACCTGTCTAATATCTTGTAGGGTTCAAATGGCTCTGAGCACTACGCGACTTAACTTCTGAGGTCATCAGTCCCCTAGAACGTAGAACTAATTAAACCTAACTAACCTAAAGACATCACACACATCCATGCCCGAGGCAGGATTCGAACCTGATACGGTAGCAGTCGCTCGGCTCCAGACTATAGCGCCCAGAACCGCACGGCCACTCCGGCCGGCTATCTCGTAGGGCCCCGCGAGCACGCAGAAGTGACACACCACGACGTGGAATGGACTCGAGTGATATCAGAAGTAGTACTGGAGGGAACTGACACCATGGATCCTCAGGAGCTGTCCATAAATCTATAAGAATATGAGAGTGTGGAGATCTCTTCTGAATATCACGTGCTACGCATCCCATATATGCTCAGTAATGTTCATGTCTGGGGAGATTGGTGGCCAGCGGAAGTGTTTAAACTCAAAAGAGAGTTCCTGGAGCCCCTCTGTAGCGGTTCTGAACGTGTGGGGTGTCGCATTGTCTTGCTGGAATTGTCCAAGTTCGTCGGAATGCGCAATGGATATGAATGGCTGCAGGTGATCATAAAGGATGCTTACGTAAGTGTTACCAGTCAGAGTCGTATCTAGAAGTATCAGGGGTCCCATATCACTCCAGGTGCGCACGCGTCACACCATTACAAAGCCTCCACCAGCTTGAACAGTCCCCTGCTGACATGCAGGGTCCATGGATTCCTGAGGTTCTCTCCATACTCGTACGCGTCCATCCGCGAGACTCGTTCGACCAGGGAGCAGGTTTCCAATCATCAGCTGCCCAATGTCGTTGCTGACGGGCCCAGGCGAGGCGTAAAGCTTTGTGTCTTGCAGTCATCAAGTATACAAGAGTGAGCCTCGGCTCCGAAATCCCATATCGACGATGTGTCGTTGAATGGTTCGTACTCTGACACTTGTTGATGGTCCAGCATTGAAATCAGCAGCAATTTGAGTAAGGGTTGCATTTCTGCGACGTTAAACGATTCTCTTCAGTCGTCGTTGGTCTCGTTCTTGGAGGATCTTTTTTCCGGCCGCAGCGATGTCGGAGATTTGATGTTTTACCGGATTCTTGATATTCACGGTCTACCGTATCTTCCTTCGCCGTCGGCGTTGTCGTTGTTACCGTGAGACACCGTTATACCAAGAGGAAAGGCGCGTCGATCTTAGAGCATGAGATATGATGACCTTAAGCCATTGACAACACACAACGGTCACGGTAGCACCTGATTCCAGAATAGCTGCAGTAGCTAAGATCTACGAACTATCCCCTGTTGACCAGGTCCCCAAAACTTAACTCGTAACGAGATCCCTTCAAAGCAAATTGTCATAACGATCGTCTATAAAGGCTTCGTACAACGAGAAGAAATGTTACGGTTGATGGAATAATAACAGATACGACCAAACTGTCTTGTCTCTTCTGCTTTATTTAACATAACTTCGTTCACAGTTTCATTTCGCATTCACCACTCATTCACCGAAACCCTTTGATGAACAGTTTTGGTTGCTTAACACCAACAGTCAATGATAATGATACAGCTTTTCTCCTTTTTATAAATTGAAGCCCGCTCTCCGTGATATAATAAAAAAAAAACGGTCTCAATACCGCGTCCCTCGTGAGATGCGAATAGACTTATCCCGGAATTGACCGCCCTGTAGGTGTACTCAATTTAATGACCACACTTCGCTGTCCGCTATTTCGCGTAACTGAATGTCCATTTGTTAGTCTGATTATACACTGTAGCTATTTAAAATTCGCCCCTATATTTTTCACAACGCACAATTAGCACTTCGTTACTTATTTGTTTTCTTTCTAAGAGTAAACGGAAAAAAAGACGCCGTATCATGGGCTTAGTCGACATAAAGCAAAACACCTTAATATGCCCAATTTCACCTCTTCTTATAGGATCGGCTACCTTACTCATTAACGTACTACATATTATTTCCAATAACACTAAACAGGTATCGCCGTTATATTTTAATTGTATTCAAAAGCATGTTACTACTATTATGACCAACCAAATCGTCACAAATCGCGCGGCGTGCGTTTTTAATGATAACTTCACGCTATTCAATTAAATCGCGCGGCGTGCATTTTTTAATGATAACTTTACGCTATTCAATTTCCGTTACAGCTATCTTGACTCGTAATGTTACAACGGTACACTCGTGAAACAGTCGAACGCAAAATCCGTACTTCATAGCTACCTCGGAGCTGTCCCATCGTTCGTGCTCCGGCTGTAACACCATGTTCAAACTCACTTAAATCTTGATAACCTGCCATTGTAGCAGCAATAACGGAGCTAACAACTGCGCAAGACACTTGTCGTCTTATAGAGGCGGTGCCGACCGCAGCGCCGTATTCTCTTTGTTTACATATCTCTATACTTGAATAGGCACGCCTATACTAGTTTCTTTGGCGCTTCAGTGTAGTTTACGCTACAATAATTTACGTTGATATGGAATAAAAATGCGAATGTAACCAGACAGTCACAATTTCTGCCACGAATGGTATCTCATCAGGGCACTTGCCACACAGTTTTGTAGAAGCTTGTCATCGACTGTCCACGTCGCACAGTTT
Source organism: Schistocerca cancellata (assembly GCF_023864275.1). Taxonomy (NCBI): domain Eukaryota; kingdom Metazoa; phylum Arthropoda; class Insecta; order Orthoptera; family Acrididae; genus Schistocerca; species Schistocerca cancellata. The sequence continues at coordinate 49,394,908 of NC_064631.1, forward strand.
AGCACAGCACTGTATGCGGTTTGCGCATGCATCATGACCGCAACTGCAAAACTTACCCCAGTGCCAGTAGATAGCAACCTCCATGCATTGTAACAGTAAAACTATTTTTCAAGGTTCAACCTCTCTCTTGTAGTGGCTGCCGCAGACGATGGATGAACATCTTTGTGTTGGTTTCACGTTTGCTGTTCTCATTCGGATCTCCCCTACATTCTGCATAATTTCTTTCTGGTACGTATCCCTGACCAAGAAGCAATATTCAATTGTTAATTGAGCCAGTATTTTGTAAGGTATTTACTTTGTGGGTGGACTACATTTCTTGACGGTTCTTCCAATCAACCTCGGTCTGGCATCTGTCATATCTACAATTAATTTTATTTTGTTGTCCCACTCTAAATCGTTGTGTACACATTCTCCCAAATATATTGTGGATGGGATTCCTTCCAGTGACTTTCCTTCAAGCGTGTAATCATGCACTAATAAGCCGTTCCGCCTATTTATTTGCAAAACGTTACATTTATTAATGTTGAAGGTCAATTGCCAGTACTTGCATGAAGCGTCAAACTTCTACAGATATTCCTGAATTTCGCTACAATTTTCTGGCGTTGCAACTTCTGTTTATAGAATGGCATCCTCTGCGAGAAGTCTAGGGACTTTTGGCTTTATCCATTATGTCACTTATATATTTTGTAGAAAGTAATGGTCCTGCAATATTCCATAGGGGTACTTTTATGTCTGAATATTTCAAAGAATGACATGCTGCCTTCTGTTAACTCCATTTGGCCGTTAAGAGAGATAGAGGCCTTTCAACAACGATCTCCAGATCTACATCTACACTACTGGCCATTAAAATTGCTACACCAAGAAGAAATGCAGATGATAAACGGATATTCATTGGACAAATATATTATACTAGAACTGATTACATTCTCACACAATTTGGGTGCATAGATCCTGAGAAATCAGCACCCAGAACAACCTCCTCTGGCCGTAATAACGGCCTTGATACGCCTGGGCATTGAGTCAAACAGAGCTTGGATGGCGTGTACAGTTACAGCTGCCCATGCAGCTTCAACACGATACCACAGTTCATCAAGAGTAGTGACTGGCGTATTGTGGCGAGCCCGTTGCTCGGCCACCATTGACCAGACGTTTTCAGTTGGTGAGAGATCTGGAGAATATGCTGGCAATCGCGATAGGCTACAATCCGACCTTTGTCAAAGTCGGAAACGTGATGGTACGCATTTCTCCTCCTTACACGAGGCATCACAACAACGTTTCACCAGGCAACGCCGGTCAACTGCTGTTCATGTATGAGAAATCGGTTGGAAACTTTCCTCAAGTCAGCACGTTGTAGGTGTCGCTACCAGCGCTAACCTTGTGTGAATGCTCTGAGAAGCTAATCACTTGTATATCACAGCATATTCTTCCTGTCGCTTAAATTTCGCGTCTGTAGCACGTCATCTTCGTGGTGTAGCAATTTTAATGGCGAGTAGAGTACATAGATACTCCGCAAGCCACCGTACTGCGGCTCCCCTGTTCCACTCGCAAATAGAGCGAGGGAAAAACGACTATCCATATGCTTCCGTATGAGCCCTAATTTCTCGTATGTTATCCTCGCGGTCCTTACGCGCAATGTAAGTTGGTGACAATAGAATCGTTCGGCAGTCAAGTTCAAATGCTGGTTTTCTAAATTTACTCAATAGTGTTTCTCTGGAAAAGGACGTTGTCTTCCCTCCATCGATTCCCAATTGAGTTCCCGAAGCATCTCCGTAACACTTACGTATCGTTCGAACCTACAGGGAACAAACCTAGCAGCCCCACCTCTGAACCGCCTCTAATCCTCCTTCAATCTCACCTGATATGAATCCCAAACACTCGAGCGGTGGTCTCCTTTATCTGTGAAGCACACTTACCTAAAATTCTTCTAGTTACCCGAACTCGACCATTAACTTTCCCTACCACAGTTCTCACATGTTCGTTCCATTTCATATCGTCAGTCTCTTAAAAAGACCTTACTAAACATAAATACATTGTGATAAGAGCATTCTGGCATAAGACTATGATGTCACCCTGAAATTCGTTGCTGATCAGTGCCAGTGAAACTGCGAGAGGGACCCGTGTAGAAGAAGAGACTACACTGAAGCTGAGAAAGCGATCTCAGCTGCTTGGACCAAGTGCCCCCGGTCTATTGTGAAGTCTGTCAAGTTACGAATGTGTTGGGAACATTTTCCCACAAATCATATCAAAAAGGATGCAAGAAGTTTAATAGAATCATATGTAGGGGCACAAATACTGTTTACTATTGCCTACTATGAAAGACACCCTTTATGAATTTAGGAAGATTGTTCAGTCTAGGTGGATCACAATCTTGTGGTCTTAATCTCTTTGTAAGAGCTTGAGAAAACGAAGAAGAATTTAGGAGTACTGAAGCTCTTCGTTGCACTGGTTCTGTGCGGTTAGATTCAATCTTCCGATGGACAAGGCCACTTAACAAAATATTTATCTTAACGACATAATGGTTACGAGATAGTACTCCCTAAAACATCCCTTATGAAACACAAATACACACACACATATTCGTGTGGACAATAGAAATTTGAGATAAATGTTTTAGTCTTTTTATACAAACACTTTATTTGCACAAAATCGCAGTTGTTTGTACACTGATGACTAGTTTCGGAAAATTTGAATTGCCATTTCCAAATTACATTAGTAGAAGCAGTATGACCATTACAGCAAGGCACTTTGTCATAATCGACAATAATGTTACTACAAAACTTACCATGTCAGGTAATCGAAAAACTTACCACCTTTCAGCTCTTAAAAGATTGGCTTGGATGAAAAATGAGCTCTCAAGCAGAATGTATTAGAAGACTGTTGCAGATACACGTAGCTAAAGAAAAAAACGAATGTACCAGCCACTTGGAAACACACTAAAACATCCAGCTTAACAGTTTAGGTTGACTCTGGACAGTTCACAAAATTTTAAAATGCTTACCACTCTCGCCACGTCATCACCTAAAATTGAGGGCAGGTCCCCACTTCTATTTACTGCTAACCTCTCTGTTAAAATGTGATGCATTGAAATATGCACTACAATTTCTGAGCCGTGCGTGGCTCGTGTTCGTGCCGTATCCCATTTGACATCCTGTTTTTCACTGTACTACCACTTCGTTATGTTAATTTCAATTACTGGTGTCACTGAGTTGCAACCTTGCCTGCCCGTGAGCGGCAGCAGCGGCGCTTATCGATATAAGCCCTGGAGTATTATCTTTGCTGACTGCTATTACTTCCCGGTTGACGTGTGTTCGGTGTTAGTTCGGATCTGCCAGCGAGTTGGGAGGCACTAGGAGTGTCGATCGGACCTGGCAGTGTTTGACTTAGGACGCGGCAGAAGTTGAGTCGGGTAGCGGCTGCAGTGAGGTCCGGACAGCCAAGACTCGCCCGACGGTTGCCGATACGTATCACTTGAGTGCGGACCACATTGGTTGGTCGTCGGTCGATCGTCTTGTCGGACGATGTGTATGTTGGCCGGCGATCGCTTATGGGTTGCCTGCATGTGCCGACTCCTGATTCGTCCTTGTTATTGCGCAGTCGCTGCCGTTAGTATAGTCTAGTCCTTCGTGCAAGTGTTCATGTAACTGTGTGCAGGTTGTGATGTCGACTGCTCAGTTATTTTGGTGCTGTCTCCGTGATGATGTCTGGGAGTCGGTCGGTTGGCGTGGAGTAACGAAGAAACCTCCGCGGGGCATAGTTTGGCCGGGCCCACTGGGAGTCTCTATGCTGTGTCGGAGTGTGTGGGGCTGTTCCCATTGCTACGAGGTCCGTGGCTCACCGACCCTGGTCACGAAAGTTGAGTTTGGATTTAATTTACCAGCAAGTCAAGACTGTTCACATTGTGCCGTTTGGTTCTCGTTATTGGCTGTTGGGACATTCCTGCGAGCAACAACGTGTGTGTTTGAGTTTGCGAAAGTTTAGCCACCGTCCGGTGGAGTCTAACCGTATTTGGTTATTTGTAATTGAAGTGCACCAGCGGAATTTTCTGCCTTGTGGCCGTTAACGTTCCGGTTACCTACCCTGGCCGTTGTCGTAAATTCAGGCAGTGTCCTTACCTCACTATGTTGTCGCTGTCCAGCACGGTGTGCAGTTTGACAGCTTAATGTATGCTTGGTTGTGGGCGTCCATGCCTTTTACGTCTGCATTGAACTCCCGGTTGCGTGCTGGTCGAGTGGGGCGCATGTTACCTTGTCAGAGGGTCCGTTGACTGTCTGCTGGTTGAATTGTCGTCGGATCGAGAATGGTTCTGCCGACTGTCTGTCTCACCGAAGTGAACGTTAGTATTTTAATGACCCCCGAAACTTCTCAGCGCCGTTAGCTGCACTGCCTTTCCTTATTTTCTGTTGTGTGTATTTGTATGGCTCATATCCGATGGTTTTGAATTAAAGTTGAATTGTTTTTAGTGGTGTTTTAAGTCATGGGCCTTCAGCCGCTTCAAAATTAAAAAATATCGTTTAAAGATAAAGTCTTGGGCCTTCTGCCTATTAAAAATTATTTTAGCTGTGTTTTAAGTCATGGGCCTTCAGCCGTTTTAAAATTAAAGTTCCTTGCTTGTCAAGTGTTAGAGTGTTTGGGGCCTTTAGCAGAATTTAAGATTAGGCTTTGTTGTTTAAATTTATTTTACGTTGAGCATTAAGTCGTGGGGCCTTCAGCCGTTTTTCAAAATGGTTCAAATGGCTCTGAGCACTATGGGACTCAACTGCTGAGGTCATTAGTCCCCTAGAACTAGTTAAACCTAACTAACCTAAGGACATCACGCACATCCATGCCCGAGGCAGGATTCGAACCTGCGACCGTTTTTCAATTAAGGATCTTTGTCTTTCGAGCATCAGACTGTTTGGGGCCTTCAGCCCAATTGAATTGAAGGCCTTTCGCCTTATTTAATTTTACCTTGACTCTTAAATCATGGCCCTTCAGCCGTCTTTAAATTAAGGTTATCGCTTTTCATGTGTTAGATTTCTGGGCCCTCATTCAAAATGTAAAACTTACTTAACGTGAGGCCTTCTGCCTTCTAAATATTCTCTTTGGCGTCTGAATTTTGAGTTAATGGCTTTTAGCCGCTTTTTTTTAAAATTAAAGTGGTTGTGCCCTTAAGGCATAAGATAGTGTGGCGTATTCAGCCGATAACTAAGTTCAAGAATTGGCACGGTTATTATTATTATTTTTTATTATTATTTATTTTATGGCCTTCATTGGACCACAGTAGCCAAAAATACAAAGTTCTAAACAAGTTGTTACAAATTGATACAATTTGGTTCGACAATAACTTAATATATTTAGGTAATATAATTATTAGAGGCTATTCTTATATGGAAGGTGTTTTGCTCTTCTGTCTGCCCAATATTTCTTCATTCTTTCAGATATTTTCTTTCTTTCTTCATCTGAGACAACTCTTCCTGTACTCCTTTTATTGATTTTCATTTGTAGTCTGGTTTGCGGGTCTTGCAGTATTCTGGTTTTCTCTGTCTTGTTTTTTAGGTCATGTACTGTAATTTGAAGTTCTTTTATATCTTCCTTAATTTCTGTGATCCATTTAATGTCGCTCTTGCTATTCCACAATTTTTGTATTATTTTTTTACTAATTCTGTTTTCTGGAGTTCTCATCAGATGTCCAAAGAATGAGATGCGTTTCTTCCTGATTGTGCTCATGACTGGCTCTATTTTCTTATATACTGTTTCATTTGATGCTATTCTCCAATGTCCATTTATTTTATACTGTTTATTTATACATGTCCTAATTATTCTTCTTTCTATTTTTAGTATTCTGTCAATTTCTGCTGTATTAGTTGTTTTGAAGATAGTTTCAGCTGCATACGTTACTTCTGGTTGTGTAACTGTTTTATAGTGTTTTAATTTTGCATCTATAGATAGGCTTTTTTGTTGTATGTAGTTTTGGTAATGTAATTTGCATAGTTCAGTTTTTTATTCTATTTTGCCACGATGGCTTCTCATTTAGATTGTATGTTATTATTTCGCCTAAATACTTAAGTTTATCAACAATTTTGATTTCCTGTTCTCCTATTGTAATTTTGTTTGCAAGAGGTGGATCAGTTAGCATAATCTCCGCTTTTTCAAATGATATTCTAAGGCCTACTTTCTCTGCTATTTCTTGTAGTGATTTCACTTGTTGCCTGACTTCTTGAACGGTGTTGGCTAGGAGAGCAAGATCATCAGCGAATCCCAAGCAGTTTAAGCTAATATCATCTTTTGCACTTCCAATTCTTATCCTCTTGGGATTGTCCTTGTACCATTCTCTCATTATGTATTCCAGTGCACAGTTGAAAAGTAATGGTGATAGGCAATCACCTTGTCTTAAGCCTGTTTTTATGAGGAATGGTTCCGAAATTTCTCCTCTAAACTTCACTTTTGATTTGGTGTTGGTTAGAGTGAGTTGTATTATTTTAATTAATTTTGGATGGAGTCCTAGATTTCTTAAAATTTTTAATACTGATGGTCTGTGGAGACAGTCATATGCCTTCTTAAAATCTACAAATGTTATTGCCAGAGGTTTGTTCCGTTTCTTGTAGTATGCCATAATCAACTTTAAACTAATTATCTGCTCTGCACAGTTTCTCCATGGTCTGAAACCTCCCTGATATTCCCCTAACTCCTGTTCTAATTGCTCCTTGATTCTTTCATATAGGATCTTGGATAGAATTTTATATGTGCAATCTAGGAGAGAGATTCCTCTGTAGTTATCTGGGTTGCTCTTATCTCCCTTTTTGTGTAGTGGGTGGATGATAGCTGTGGTCCAATGTTCGGGAAATTGTTCTGTTACCCAAATTTTTGTTAGAGCCATGTGTAAGGAGGTCTTGACTGTGTCACTTGCATATTTCCACATTTCAACAAAAACGTGATCTTCTCCACATGCCTTATAATTTTTTTGTTCTTTAAGAATTTCTTCTACTTCTTGGAAAGTTGGAGGGTCTAGTTTGTTAGGTTTGGTTTTTATTGGGGTATTTATGTTGATTTGTAAGGGTTCTTTGGGTTCCTCGCAATTCAGAAGTTTGTAAAATGATTTTGCCATTTTCCTTGTTACTGTGTGTCATTCTTCCATCTTCATCTTTCAGTATTAGTGTAGGGGCCTCATATTGTTGTAGTTGTTTCCCAAAGATTTTGTAGTAGTTCCTGGAGTTGGTTTTATGATAATTACCTTCTACAGACTTTATAATATCTTTATGAAATCCTCTCTCGATTCTTCTAATATTTTGAGTGAATTTTTTTCTTTCATTTTTTAGGTTGATGGCATTTTCTTCAGTTTTATGTGTTTGAAACTTTAACCATGCTTGGTGTCTATCTTCATGGAGTTTGTCACATTCTGATGTCCACCATGCGTGTTTCCTTCGTGGGTTCAAGGGAGCTAGATTCTCTGCTTCTTTTTTAAGATTAGGCACTAGTTGTTCTAGATCATCTATTAATTTGATGGTTTGTGTTATTTGTTGGTACTTATTATTTTTAATTAGCTGATGTGGGTCAAACCTCCTTTTTATTTTATTAATTTTTCCGGTCCTCTTCTTTAACGGTGTGAATTTGATTTTAATTTTAACCATATAATGGTCTGAGCCTGTGTCTACTCCTCTCAGTACCTTAACATTGTGGATCTCCTTATGAAAATTTTTGTCCATACAGACATGGTCTAGCTGCCACTCGCCCTTCCTCCAGTCTGGATGTTTCCATGTTTTAAGTTTACTTGACTTCCTCTTAAAGTATGTTGATTTAGATATAAGGTTGTGTTCTCTGCAGAGTTCTACAAGTCTTTGACCGTTTTTGTTTGTAAATTTATGTGGACTCCATTTTCCAATTATATCTTTATATTTCCTTTCTTTTCCCAACTGAGCATTGAAATCTCCCAATAAGATTTTTACATTCTTTTTATTTACTCTGTTCACAGTTTGTTCTAGAAGGTCCCAAAATTTATCTACCTCTTCCTTTGTTTTTGTTAGACAATTTTTTTCATTTGTTGGGGCATGAGCATTTATTATTGTATAGGTTTTATTCATTGTTTTAAAGCTTAGAGTCGCAATTCTTGGTGATACTGCTTGGAAATCCGTTACTGAATCTATTATTTTTATGTTTACTAAAAACCCTGTTCCAAACTGGGGACATTGTTTCATTGCCCTCGGTTCTGGTTTCCCATTATAAATTCTGTATCCTTGTGATTCGAACGGGTCCTCTGTGGTGTTTCTCATTTCTTGGATCCCTGTTATTAAAATGTTTTGTTTATTTAGTTCATCTGTGAGCTCCTTGAGTTTTCCGGTCTGAAGTAGTGAGTTTATTTTGTGTGTTGCTATATAATTTATTTGCTCATGTTTAATCTTCTTTTTGTGTTTTAGTGTGCATTTGGATGGTTGCAAACGCTCCGATTCGTTGCTATCTTCTAGTTGACTACCCACCGAATCCGATGTAGCCTTTTCCTGCCTTTTTGAGCAGGACGGTGGAAATTTTTTCCTAAAAGACCTTTCCATTTTTGACTGTCGAAGGTTGTCAACCTTAGTTGGAGCAAGCTCCGATTTACAACTCCGGTTGTTAACCGCAGAGGGTGTGTTTGGTCCGCGAGAGCTATTTTATTTCACTCAAGTCCGCCAGTAAACCGGTGAGGACTTCCCTATCCGCCACCTGGGACGCGCCACGTAGGAGTATCACCTCTCCTCCTACTATGACAGCATAGTAGATTCGTGGGAATTGGCACTGTAATGGAACTTCCTGGGAGATTAAAACTGTGTGCCCGACCGAGACTCGGACTCGGGACCTTTGCCTTTCGGGGGCAAGTGCTCTACCATCTGAGCTACCGAAGCTGTGAGTACCGGGCGTGAGTCGTGCTTCGGTAGCTCAGATGGTAGAGCACTTGCCCGCGAAAGTCAAAGGTCCCGAGTTCGAGTCTCGGTCAGGCACACAGTTTTAATCTGCCAGGAAGTTTCATATCAGCGCACACTCCGCTGCAGTGTGAAAATCTCATTCTGGCACTGTAATGTTTGGTCAGATTAATAAAGTTATATGTGTTCGGGTGTAACTAACAGCCGCTCATTTTGGCCCCTTTCCACAATTCAAACTACCTGTCCTGCCCTGCGAGTTTATCAGGGCGTCTCATTATCTCCACAAACTGGCGGGTCCTCTTTTTCGAGCAAGTCAGAGAATAATGACTCATTCAAAGGTGAGTCAGTGCCACTTCCTTCACCAGAAGGAGAATTGCCCGGTTGGCAGTTGGTTTCGCAGTTTGCAGCTTTTTTCGAACACTTTCCGCTACCTTGTCCCTCAATGGCTTATGGATTTCCTAGTAAACAGCATGGAAATGGCTACAAATGGGACAGCACAAGTTTCTGCAATGTGTCCCTGACAGTCGTACTTGACTGTAATCTCAGTGTCCACATTTTCCTGGATTCCGAAATGGCCTAGTACCCAGCAAAATACTATTTCTTTTCCTGTTCACGGAGGTGCGTCAGGGACTTCCGAATCATCTGAAGCATCTGTGGAATCGCTTGGAGGGGCCGGAGCATGAGAAAATTCTTCCTTCTATGATGCCTGATGTGAGTTCCAGGACCATCTGGATCTTATATAATTCTACATTATAAACTTTATTAAATTCGTTTGATAGGTGAATCCTTAGGACATGTTGTTAGCTGATGTCACGATTTTTAGATCTACCGATTTTAGATGAAGGGTTGTGTAACCGTGCTATATGTGTCGGTGCTATATGTGTCACTGATTATAGCACTGATAACTTATATTGGTCTTACCTGAACGTCGTGCTGAAGCCACCTTAAGGTTCATCAGGGTGGAAACTGTTTTCTGGCTGGAGAAGCAGTTCTAATTCAGCTGATTTCTCCTACAAACACTAGGCACTTCAGTCCGGAACCGCGCTGCTGCTAGGGTCGCAGGTTCGAATCCAGCCTCGACCATGGATGTGTGTGATATACTTAGGTTAGTTAGGTTTAAGTAGTACTAAGTCTAGGCGACTGATGACCTGAGATGTTAAGCTCCATAGTGCCTAGAGCCATTTTAACCATACTACAAACAAAAGCCGAAAATCATTTATACACAAATAACATTCATTTCCAACTGTCCTCACAAAAAAAAAAAAAGTTTCAAATGGCTCTGAGCACTATGGGACTTAACTTCTAAGGTCATCAGTCTCCTAGAACTTAGAACTACGTAAACCTAACTAACCTAAGGACATCACAAACATCCATGCCCGAGGCAGGATTCGAACCTGCGACCGTAGCGGTCTCGCAGTTCCAGACTGAAGCGCCTAGAACCGCACGGCCACACCGGCCGGTAGGGAGGCCTAATGTTACTGTTTAGTTACAGGTAGCTAAATTTTACTGGAGAAATTTTATTACTCCGAATCCTCAGTCGAAGTGAATTGAGATAGTAACATGGTAGGGCTTTACTCCTTGAAGCGAAAAAGAAGAAGAAGATGATGATGATAATAGACCACAACTCAGGCATGTCTCGTGTTGTGTGTTCCTCTCGAATGCACTGAAAAAGAGGTGCCTATATTTGGAATTCCCACTTGCGTCGTTCGGTCTTTTGTGTACGGAAAGTCTTTTATTTGAGGTAGCTTTCGGGTCGACCCTCGGCTGTCTGAACAATGCGTTCATTGTCTCGTAATGAGAACAGGATCACGAGATCAGTGCAGCGGGGCGGACACAGCCACGAGTTTACGGGCGACTTACCCGCCACTTGGCAGCGCTTGGTTTATATGCGGCTGCTCCAAGCTTCTGCGAAGTGAATTGGTTTGAGTCCAACGCTGTGGCCGTGACTGTTCTGGATCTGGGCGCGGCTCTCACTTGTCCTCTACTTCTGACGACTGTCCTAATGCTAGTGTCCCACTTGCAAAGCCTTGCATGGAAAAATCATATTTCTCTAAAATCTACGTATGAGTGCGGTCTCGTGATAGGTGAAGAGTGCTCAACCGCAATTGGATTACACAGGCAGAAATAGTACGTAACTGTCAGTAAGTGTGGCGATACCACGCAAAACAAGAAGATTCCTTTCTCTCAGAGACCCTTCTTGAAGCTGTGAAATATGATGTTTTTACAACATTGTAGCAACTCAGTGCCAGAGTACATCACCGCATGGGCAGGTGAGTGGTGGCATGTACAGGGTGTTTCAAAAATGACCCGTATATTTGAAACGGCAATAAAAACTAAACGAGCAGTGATAGAAATACACCGTTTGTTGCAATATGCTTGGGACAACAGTACATTTTCAGGCGGACAAACTTTCGAAATTACAGTAGTTACAATTTTCAACAACAGATGGCGCTGCAAGTGATGTGAAAGATATAGAAGACAACGCAGTCTGTGGGTGCGCCATTCTGTACGTCGTCTTTCTGCTGTAAGCGTGTGCTGTTCACAATGTGCAAGTGTGCTGTAGACAACATGGTTTATTCCTTAGAACAGAGGATTTTTCTGGTGTTGGAATTCCACCGCCTAGAACACAGTGTTGTTGCAACAAGACGAAGTTTTCAACGGAGGTTTAATATAACCAAAGGACCGAAAAGCGATACAATAAAGGATCTGTTTGAAAAATTTCAACGGACTGGGAACGTGACGGATGAAAGTGCTGGAAAGGTAGGGCGACCGCGTACGGCAACCAAAGAGGGCAACGCGCAGCTAGTGCAGCAAGTGATCCAACAGCGGCCTCGGGTTTCCGTTCGCCGTGTTGCAGCTGCGGTCCAAATGACGCCAACGTCCACGTATGGTCACATGCGCCAGAGTTTACACCTCTATCCATACAAAATTCAAACGCGGCAACCCCTCAATGCCGCTACCATTGCTGCACGAGAGACATTCGCTAACGATATAGTGCACAGGATTGATGACGGCGATATGCATGTGGGCAGCATTTGGTTTACTGACGAAGCTTATTTTTACCTGGACGGCTTCGTCAATAAACAGAACTGGCGCATATGGGGAACCGAAAAGCCCCATGTTGCAGTCCCATCGTCCCTGAATCCTCAAAAAGTACTGGTCTGGGCCGCCATTTCTTCCAAAGGAATCATTGGCCCATTTTTCAGATCCGAAACGATTACTGCATCACGCTATCTGGACATTCTTCGTGAATTTGTGGCGGTACAAACTGCCTTAGACGACACTGTGAACACCTCGTGGTTTATGCAAGATGGTGCCCGGCCATATCGCACGGCCGACGTCTTTAATTTCCTGAATGAATATTTCGATGATTGTGTTATTGCTTTGGGCTATCCGAAACATACAGGAAGCGGCGTGGATTGGCCTCCCTATTCGCCAGACATGAACCCCTGTGACTTCTTTCTGTGGGGACACTTGAAAGACCAGGTGTACCGCCAGAATCCAGAAACAATTGAACAGCTGAATCAGTACATCTCATCTGCATGTGAAGCCATTCCGCCAGACACGTTGTCAAAGGTTTCGGGTAATTTCATTCAGAGAGTACGCCATATTATTGCTACGCATGGTGGATATGTGGAAAATATCGTACTATAGAGTTTCCCAGACCGCAGCGCCATCTGTTGTTGAAAATTGTAACTACTGTAATTTCGAAAGTTTGTCTGCCTGAAAATGTACTGTTGTCCCAAGCATATTGCAACAAACGGTGTATTTCTATCGCTGCTCGTTAAGTTTTTATTGCCGTTTCAAATATACCGGTCATTGTTGAAACACCCTGTATATACCTGAGTGATATCTGTTGTGTCGGATATGTTCGACAGACAGACACTACTAAGATTTTCACATTTCTGAAAAAGAGGATTACGGCTCCTCGATGTTTGTTTCTGTGAAAATACACAAATATGGTACGAACCCCTATGGCAATCAAGATTTGCGAGTGGAGAGTTTAATGGACGAGGGACGCTGCATTGCAGCGTGCGATACGTTGGAAATCAGAGATGGTCAAGAACCGTGTCCGGATGACCGAGGAGGTTAAAGTAACGGCTCATGAGAAGCGGCAAATCCGGGTACGAGTCCTGGTCCGACTCAAATTTTCATCTTCCGCCATTCCATTACAACAATGTCCCGTGCGACTAGCCGTCACTATTTCCCAGCGATCCCATCTTTTCCTACATTTCAGGTCGACACGACTTGTGGTATGCCAGTCTCTCGACAACAAATCACCAGATGTTTCTAATGTATGAGGAGGAGGACTCCTGATCGGAACAACAGTCTTATAGTCTCTGTATCGAGACATGTCAAGTAAGCACAGCAACACATGGCCTAGTGTTATTGTGTTGAAAGATAATGCAGCAAAGACATCGAAGATAAGAAACTTCCTGGCAGATTACAACTGTGTGCCGGACCGAGACTCCAATTCGGGATCTTTGCCTTTCGCAGGTAAGTGCTCTACCACCTGAGCTACCCAAGGACGACTCACGCCCCGTCCTAATAGCTTTAATTCCGCCAGTACCTCGTCTGCTATCTTCCCAACTTCACAGAAGCTCTCCTGCGAACCTTGCAGAATTAGCACTCCTGGAAAAAGGATATTGCGGAGACAGTTTCATATCAGCGCACACTGCGCTTTAGACTGAAAATTTCATTCTAGAAACATCCCACAGGTTGTGGCTATGCCACATCTCCGCAATATCCTTTCTTCCAGGAGTGCTAGTTCTGCAAGGTTCGCAGGAGAGCTTCTGTGAAGTTGGGAAGGTAGGAGACGAGGTACTGGCGGAATTAATGCTGTTGGGACGGGGCGTGACTCGTGCTTGGGTAGCTCAGGTGGTAGAGCACTTGCCCGCGAAAGGCAAAGGTCCCGAGTTCGATTCTCGGTCCGGCAGACAGTTTTAATCTGCCAGGATGTTTCATATCAGCGCACACTCCGCTGTAGAGTGAACATTTCATTCTAGAAACATGGAAGATAGTTCACAAACACCGGCCTTAACACTTCAGAAACGTGATTTCTGGACTGGCGGTAGAGAACGGGTTGGCGTCGAAGTGGACCGTGCCGGTGGATTTGCCAACAAAAAATAACATTTCTCTTAAAACACTATTTGTTTTCCACGAAGTTTTTACGCACTGTTAACGGCTTTCACAGCTACAAGTAGAGATACTCACAGTCCCGGTTGTCTACAGAAACTACAGAATCTTGAGAAGGTGAACCTGTTACACATGTAACTTGTAATAACAATTACTGAATACTTTAACACTTAAACCCAATGTAAATATTAGACACTTATAAAGCTTTAAAACTTTAAGTGTTACGATTATAAAGAAGCAGCTTTCTTTCAAATGTATTAAAAGCATTTGAGTTGTCACGACTTGGCAATATTCAGTTAATAAATAAAACAATTCAGCGCACTATTGTCGTGCCTTCTAAGCACCATGAACTTGCAGATTAGGCTTTCGACAAATTCAACGATGTACCCTAAAGGAAGGTTAAATTTCTTGTAAAAGGATAACTATCGTAGACTCTGTCCCATAGCCCAAGACGGCTAAAAGTGATAAGAGAATGATTACAAAATGATTGGAACAACAGCTGTAGAAGTGACCAGACAACTCGAACAACAGCTCTTGCCTGCGAACAATACATGTGTAGCTCAGACATGCACTATCCTTCAAAGCACACTTTCAGCACACTGCCCGCAGTAACTACGTCACAGCCATTTTGGTAAAGCTGATTTCAAACACGATAGAAGATCAATTACGTCAGCTTTTTTCTAAAAATTATGCAAAGCTAGATTAGTCATTCGTTTTATTAAGACAGGTACTGTGACGTTCATAGCTGCGATATATGTGGAGCAGGCACTTGCCAACATCAAAATGCTCATATCTCAATGATATACAATCACGCAGCCCGCCGGGGTGGCCGAGCGGTTCTAGGCGCTACAATTTGGAACCGCGCGACCGCTTCGGTCGCAAGTTCGAAATCTGCCTCGGGCATGGATGTGTGTGATGTCCTTAGGTTAGTTAGGTTTAAGTAGTTCTAAGTTCTAGGGAACTGATGACCTCAGAAGTTAAATACCATAGTGCTCAGAGCTATTTGAGCCATTTATACCATCGCGCTATAAAGATAGACGTATAAATATACCGGGTGATCAAAAAGCGAGTATAAATTTGAAAACTGAATAAATCACGGAATTATGTAGATAGAGAGGTACAAATTGACACACGTGCTTGGAATGACATGGGGTTTTATCATAACCTAAATAATACAAAAGTTCAAAAAATGGCCGACAGATGGCGCTTCATCTGATCAGAATAGCAGTAATTAGCATAACAAAGTAAGTCAAAGCAAAGATGATGTTCTTTACAGGAAATGCTCAATATGTCCTCCATCAGTCCTCAACAGTAGCTGTAGTCGAAGAATAATGTCGTGAACAACACTGTAAAGCATGTCTGTAGTTATGATGAGGCATTGGCGTCGGATGTTGTCTTTGGGCATCCCTAGAGATGTCGGTCGATCACATACACTTGCGACTTCAGGTAACCCCGAAGGCAATAATCGCACGGACTGAGGTCTGCGAGCCTGGGAGGCCAAGGATGACGAAAGTGGCGGCTCAGCACGCGATCATCACCAAACGACGCGCGCAAGAGATCTTTCACGCATCTAGCAATATGGGGTGGAGCGTCATCCTGCATAAACATCGTACGTCCCAGCAGGTGTTTATCAGCCAGGCTGGGGATGATGCGATTCTGTAACATATCGGCGTACCTCTCGCCCGTCACGGTAGCAGTTACAAAACCAGAATCACGCATTTCCTTAAAAAAAAAAAAAAAAGGCCCGATAACGGTAGATATGGTAAATCCAACCCATACCGTGACTTTCTCGTCGTGCAATGGAGCTTCCACGACAGTTCTAGGATTTTCGGTAGACCAAATTCTGCAGTTGTGGGCCTTGACAGACCCTTAGAGCGTGAAATGAGTTTCATCGGTCCACAACACGTTACTCAACCAATCGTCATCTTCCACCATCTTTTGAAACGTCCACACTGCAAATGCCCTCCGCTTCACTAAATCGCCAGGTAAACAGTTCATGATGCCGATGGATTTTGTACGAATAGCATCGGAGGTTACGCCTCAGTGCCAACCAAACTGTAGTGTATGGAATGCCGGTGCGACGTGCGACTGCACGAGCGCTGATTTCCACGTGCATAGACGAACCCGCTACGGTCTCCATTTCTTGCTGAACTGTCTCAGCCTTCTGCTCGGTCAGCCACTATGGGGTCCATCGTCTAAACAACCCGTGGCTTCGAACATCGAAATCATTCTCGCCACAGCTGCATTTGTCAACGGACCTTTACCCGTTCGAATCCCCTTCCTATGGCGATAGGATCGTAACGCTGAACCAGCACATTCGCCATTCTGACAATACAGCTTCACTAAAAGGGCCTTTTCAGGTAACGTGAACATGCTGCGACTGCTGGCACATCTGATTCTCTCTCTCATTACAGCTCCTTTTATACACGATTGTCATGCGCAGTCACTGACGTTTTGCTGTCCAGCGCCATCTGTCGGACATTTTGTGAACTTTTTTTTTTCTAGGAAAACCCCATGTCATTCCAAGCATGTGTGTCAATTTGTACCTCTCTATCTACATTATTCCGTGGTTTATTAAGTTTTCAAATTTATACTGACTTTTTGATCATCCGGTATATATATATTTGATAAGTGTCTGTAAACGTTCAAATATACACATTTCTGTAAGAGTGCAACGGCTCCTTGGCATTTGGTGCAGTACGCCTACAGCACTGTAAAGTGTGATTAGTTGGAAATTTGATTGAGTCGGGTACCGTGTTCGCATGGCAGAAGCGGTTAAGGCAACTGCTCATAAGAAGCGGTAAATTCGGGTTCGAGTCTCTGTCCCACACAAATTTTCAATTTTGGCCGTTTCACTACCACATCGCATTGTGCTGCTGGAAGTCACCAACTCCCATCCATCCATTCCCTTTCATTCTCAATTCTCTATTTACACTGAAGCGCCAAAGAAACTGGTATAGGCATGCGTATTCAAATACAGAGATATGTAAACAGGCAGGACAGGGTGCTTCGGTTGGCAACGCATATGTACTCGTAAGACAACAAGCGTCTGGCGCAGTTGTTAGATCGGTTACTACTGCTACAATGACGGGTTATCAACATTTAAGTGAGTTTGAACATTGTATTATAGTCGGCACATGAGGGATGGGACACAGCATCTCCGAGATAGCGATGATGTGGCGATTTTGCCGTACGACCATTTCACGACCGTACCGTGAATATCAGGAATCCGGTAATATATCAGATCTCTGACATCGCTGCGGCTGGAAAAAGATCCTGCAAGAACGGACCAACGACGGCTGAAGAGAAACATTCAGAACGACAAAAGTGCAACCCTTCCTCATACTGCTGCAGATTTCAGTGCTGCGCCATCAGCAAGTGTCAGTCATGCGAACCATTCAACGAAACAGCATCGATATGGGCTTTTGGAACCGAAGGTCCACTCGTGTACTTGCTGACTGCACGACACAGAGCTTTGCGCCTCGCCTGGGCCCTTCAACACCGACGTTTGACTGTTGATGACCGGAAACATGTTGCCTGATCGGACGAGTCTCATTTCAAATTATATCGAGCGGATGAACGTTTACGGATATGGAGATAGCGTCATGAATCCACGGACCGCGCATATTAGTGGGGGACTGTTCAAGCTGGTGGATGCTCTGTAGTGATGTAAGGCATGTGCAGTTGGAGTAATATGGGATCCGTGATACGACTCTGACAGGTGACTCGTGCATAAGCATCCTGTCTGCTCACCTGCATCCATTCATGTCCATTGTGCATTCCGATAGATTTGGGCAATTCCAGCAGGACAATGCGACACCCCACACGTCCAGAATTACTACAGCGTGGCTCCAGGAACACTCTTCTGAGTTTAAACACTTCCGCTGACCACCAAACTCCACAGAAATGAAGAAGAGTTCTCCACCCCCACGTACTCTGAATTTATGGACAGCCCTGCAGCATTAATTTTGCCATTTCCCTCACGCCATACTTCAGACATTAGTCAAGTCCATGCCAAGTCTTGTTGCGGCACTTCTGCGTGCTGGCTGGGGCAGTACACCATATTAGGCAGTGTAAAAGTTGGTTTGGCTCGTCATTGTACTATAGACATAAAAAGCTTCTTCTGGCAGTGCACTGCCATCTTCTACCAGCCCGACTACGACAACGGACCGCGAACTCTTCCTGATGCACGGCGATGACGCTGCGGACATCTCGGTCGCGTGCTTGTCGACTTGGCCGATACTGGTAGTTCAGTTTACAGTGTCTTCGTCGTAAAAGCGTCGTTTCAAAGGTTACTCTTTACTGCACTGTCACTGCACACTCGACCATCACTGGCTATTCGCGTCCACTTCCCTGTCACACTCGCCCAACTTGCGGCCCCGCGCATATGCTCTACATTCCTCGGCGGTAGGCGGAGTCAAGGCAACTGTAGGCAGCAGCTTGACAACGTGCTCTGGCCGACGCGATCAATCGAGCCGCCGATACTCACGACTCCGTGGCTACCGTCCAAATTTCTGGCTATGGGAAGCATGGCGTTGCGTACGCAGTGGCACCGCCTGCTACCATGTCGTTATAACTGAAATGCAGCAATTCACGCAGGTCTAGTGCGAGCTCTATCACATGAGAGTGAAATTTGGTGTATATGCTATATCGTTAATACAGAACCGATTGTCGCTAAAAGAAAAGTAGTTACAGTTGTGTCCGCGCTGTAGGGTGCTTGTATGATGGTAAGCCATCAATGCTGTCGTTTGACGAACCATAACGTGAGTGAAAGTGTAGATAGACCGCGCAATGGCCGGCCGAAGTGGCCGAGCGGTTCTAGGCGCTACAGTCTGGAGCCGAGCGACCGCTACGGACGCAGGTTCGAATCCTGCCTAGGACAAGGATGTGATTGATGTCCTTAGGTTAGTTAGGTTTAATTAGTTCCAAGTTGTAGGCGACCGATGACCTCAGAAGTCAAGTCGCGTAGTGCTCTGAGCCATTTGAACCAAGACCGCGCAATAATGATGAAACATTTTTATGAGAATGGCAGTAATTACAGAGCTGCACTAAGAAAGTGTGGCCGACTGAAAGACCTGAGGGAAGGATCGATCTCATTAAATGGTTTAAAGCAGATAATAATGAAATTCGGAAACACAAGTGAGCTTCCTGTAGCACTTGGAAGAGTGAGGTGTCCTGTCGACCGTTGGATCTTATTGACGAGAGTCCTGTTGCTGCAACTGACCATGCAGCACCTTCCCCAGATAGTAGTACTGCTCCTGCAGTGTCTCGGCCGGCCGCTGTGGCCGAGTGGTTCTAGGCGTTTCAGTCCGAAACCGCGCTTCTGCTGTGGTCGCAGGTTCGCATCCTGCCTCGGGCATAGATGTGTGTGATGTCCTTTACGTTAGTTAGGTTTAAGTAGTTCTAAGTCTAGGGGACTGATGACCTTAGATGTTAACTCTCATACTGCTTAGAGCCATTTGAATCATTTGAACCAGCAATGTCTCAAGAATTCACCTTCTCATAGTCAACAGTACGGGAAGTACACTGTGATCAAAAGTGTCCGGATACCTGGCTGAAAATGTGACGCCCTTCATCGGGATTGCTTTAATTCAGTGCGGTATTGGCTCACCCTTAGCCTCAATGACAGCTTCCACTCTCGCAGGCATACGTTCAATCATGTGGTGGAAGGTTTCTTGGGGAATGGTAGCCCATTCTTCACGGATTGCTGCACTGATGAGAGGTATCCATGTGGGTCGTTGAGGCCTGGCACAAAGTCGGCGTTCCAAAACATCCCAAAGGAGTTCTACAGGATTCAGGTCAGGACTCTGTGCAGGCCAGTCCATTACAGGCATGTTATTGTCGTGTACTGACTCCGCCACAGGCAATGCATTAGGAGCAGGTCCTCGATCGTGTTGAAAGATGCAATCGCCATCCCCGAATTGCTCTTCAACAGTGGGAAGCAAGAAGGTGCTTAAAACGTCAATGTAGGCCTGTGCTGTGATAGTGCCACCCAAAACATCAAGGGGTACAAGTCCACTCCATGAGAAACTTGATCACACCATAACACCAACGGCTCCGAATTTTACTGTTGGCACTACACGCGCTACAGATCTACATCTACATCTACATTTATATTCCGCAAGCCATCCAACGGTGTGTGGCGGAGGGCACTTTACGTGCCACTGTCATTACCTCCCTTTCCTGTTCCAGTCGCGTATGGTTCGCGGGAAGAACGACTGTCTGAAAGCCTCCGTGCGCGCTCTAATCTCTCTAATTTTACATTCGTGATATCCTCGGGAGATATAAGTAGGGGGAAGCAATATATTCGATACCTCATCCAGAAACGCACCCTCTCGAAACCTGGCGAGCAAGCTACACCGCGATGCAGAGCGCCTCTCTTGCAGAGTCTGCCACATGAGTTTGTTAAACATCTCCGTAACGCTATCACGGTTACCAAATAACCCTGTGACGAAACGCGCCGCTCTTCTTTGGATCTTCTCTATCTCCTCCGTCAACCCGATCTGGTACGGATCCCACACTGATGAGCAATACTCAAGTATAGGTCGACACGAGTGTTTTGTAAGCCACCTCCTTTGTTGATGGACTACATTTTCTAAGGATTCTCCCAGTGAATCTCAAACTGGTACCCGCCTTACCAACAATTAATGATGACGTTCACCGTGCATGCGCCATACCCACACCCTGCCATCGGATCGTTACATTGTGTGCCGTGATTCGTCACTCCACAAAACGTTTTTCCATTGTACAATCATCTAATGTTTACCCTTCTTACACCAAGCGAGGCGACGTTTGGCATTAACCGGCGTGATTTGTGGCTTATGAGCAGCCGCTCGAGCATGAAATCCAAGTTTTCTCACCTCCCACCTAACTGTCATAGTACTTGCAGTGGACCCTGATGCAATTTGGAATTCCTGCGCGATGGTCTGGATAGGTGTCCACCTATTACACGTTACGACCCTCTTCAGTTGGCAGCGGTCTCTGTCAGTCAACAGACGAGGTCGGCCTGTACGCTTTTTTGCTGTGTGTGTCCCTTCACGTTTCCACTTCACTATCACATCGGAAACAGTGGACCTAAGTGTGGTGTCACCGTCAGACACCACACTTGCTAGGTGGTAGCTTTAAATCGGCCGCGGTCCATTAGTACATGTCGGACCCGCGTGTCGCCACAGTCAGTATTTGCAGACCGAGCGCCACCACACGGCAGGTCTAGAGAGGCGGACTAGCACTCACCCCAGTTGTACGACGACTTCGCTAGCGACCACACTGCCGAAGCCTTTCTCTCATACGCCGAGAGACAGTTAGAATAGCCTTCAGCTAAGTCCATGGCTACGACCTAGCAAGGCGCCATTAGCCTTACAGTGCTTGTAATTAAAGTCTCATTTGTATCGTCAAGAGCGATGTACCATAATGATGGATTAAAGATAAGTATTATACAAGCTACGTATTTTTCTTTATAGCATTCATAACGTATCCTGTTCCAGAATTCACGCCAGTCGGCGTGAGTTGACGCGTGCCCTTTCGGTATCTCCGCCTTGTGTCTAGACTGTCTTGTCTAGACACAACACTAAGTATGTTCAGGAGTGTGGAAATCTCACGTACAGACGTACGAGACAAGTGACACCCAATCTCCTGACATGTTCGAAGTCCGTGAGTTCTGCGGAGCGCCCCATTCTGCTCTCTCACGATATCTAATGACTACTACGGTCGCTGATACTGAGTTCCTGCCAGTAGGTGGCAGCACAGTGCACCGGATATGAAAAACGTGTTTTTCTGGGAGTATCTTGATACGTTTCATCACGTAGTGCATGTTGCGGTCTACTTTACGCTGGTACTCATTCGAGATTCATACGCTGTATCAACTTCGTTATCTGCAGCAATGTTCTGAATTTGCTCTTTGGTTCCAGGCACATATCGAAGTTGATGTCATGTGGATCTTTAGAGTCATGAGGCACATTTTACACTACAGCATGCAATGAATACACAGAACTCCCGAAATTGGGGTCCTTTGAAACCGCGAGTTGTGCACGACGAGCCATTGCGCTCGCCGCATGTGACTTTGTGGTGTGGATTCACAGTCACCTTTATTCTCGGACCGTTCTTCCCTGAAGAGAATACAGGTAGAGGGCCTGTCAGGTGTACCGCGACGTCTGCAAGTTAACGAGCCTCCTAGTACAGCATCTGATTTGGAAGAGCGCGACTGTGTGGAAACCACTGTTTTCATGCAAAGTGGCGCAACGCCTCAAGAAAGTCGCCCAGTGATATCCTGCTTAGTGCGACCTTCCACGAATGCGTTATCTCCAGATGTCTTCCAGCTGTATGGCCTGCAAGATCCATGTGACTTTTGACTCTGGGGAATCTAAAAAAAAACTCGTTTTCTGGGGACAATTTTGGTTTTTACCTGATCTAGAGGCGAATACACAGTAATACGTTGCTCAGATTCCACCTTAACCGCTGCGAGCAATTATTGATCACGTCGTCTTACGAATACAGCATCGACGGGAAGGCTGTTTGGTAAGCAACTTTAAGCCACCGTGTCTCCTACCCTTGCCGTCCAAATATTGACGGTGAAAATTTCTTCCACCGCCAGCATTAGAATCGGCTACGTCCGAATCGAGAACTGTCAGCGACCTCTGTTATAGAGGCATGTGGCGACTACCACTACCATTCTCATTAAATCCCAAGCATCATGCAGGTTTCTCTCCAGACTATATTTTGTAGAGTATGGGTCAGCCACTGTTATGTGTGTGTCCTACGGAATATGTCATTCAACGTTAAACGTATACTGTGCAAGACACGTGGATATAGTCTGTACGCTCCCAAAAGTTTTCCTTGAGTATTTGCCTCAATTTTCTTGGACTCACCGCTGACACATTTGCTGCAAAAAGACGCATATGGAAGCGTTCCCTCTTGTCTGATCTGTCAGTCTGTTAGCAGGAGTCAGTCAGTGCAATGGATAAGACTATGGACTCAAACGCGGGAGGACGCCGGTTCAGATCCCCTCCTAGCCACTCAATCTCACAGTAAGTTCTCCAGATTTCCCTAAATCGTTGAACCAATGCTGGGATGGTTCCTTTGAAAGGAATCGCACTTTCAAATCCGAGATTGTACTTTTTGATGTCTAATAAACTTGACGTTCGCGGGACATTAAACACCAATCATAATTTCGTATCCCTCAATGGCCATGTGCAAAGTCTTCCAATTAGACGACATTTGAGCGACTTTTGTGTTTCCAGAATGAGATTTTCACTCTGCAGCGGAGTGTGCGCTGGTATGAAACTTCCTGGCAGATTAAAACTGTGTGCCCGACCGAGACTTGAACTCGGTACCTTGGCCTTTCGCGGGCAAGTGCTCTACCAACTGAGCTACCGAAACACGACTCACGCCCGGTACTCACAACTTTTGTGTTCCTTATGCACCCCAATTATCCAACCAGAAGAGGGGACCTACAGTTTAGCTTGGAACCCGAGGCACGTGTCTTTCCTAGAGACACCCCACATAGCTGAGAGGTGAAGGCTAAGTTAAAGACAGACTGAAAACTTCCGTGGTCCGACAGGGATTCGATACCGTCATCTCTCAATTTCGTCGCACGTGCGTTAGCACTAGACCATCAAGCCCAACAAATTAAATACTAATGTTTATTCGTGTTCTTTTTAGCAGTGGTTATCAGAAACACTTGTTTCATTGGCTGTCGTGACGGAAATAAAAGTCTTTTTTCACTGTTCTTTACAGAACAATTCTTTGTGCCAGCAGCGAAAGTTACCTACCGACTGGAAAACAGAGCAGGTCATTACCGTTTTCAAGAGTGGTTACAGGATAGATGTACGTAATTATAGACCTTAATCGTTGAAATCAAAGTGTTACAGCATTATGCAACATGTTTTGTGCCCAGGAAATTAGAGGTTTTTAGAGAACGAAAATCTCCTCTACAGAAATCAACATGGATTCCGCAAACAGAGATCTAGCGAAACTCACCACTTTCTATTCCTGTAGGGAACGGTGCCCGGGTTGATGCAGTGTACCTTGACTTCAGTACGCCATCTGACACAGTTCTGTACTGCCGTCTAGTGAGAACCAAAATGAGCATACAGAATATCGAACCTGATTTGTGACTGGATTCAGGACGTCCTAGAGGCGTGTTTTTTTAAGTAAGGTCCGTCTTGTTACAGACAGTAGTAGTTCGCGCGCATAGCGCACCTGTAGTGTACCAGCATGCCTCGGGAACAACTGCGCTCAGTTTCAGCTCTGTAGCTAACCTGTACGGTTCTGTTACGTGCTTTCAAAATGTTTATCAACTCGCGTGTGAGGGTCGCTCAGTAATACAGTTTTTGTCAGCAAGGAATCTGTCTGCTGCAGAAATTCATCGACAGATTTGCGAAGTGTATGGTGATACCGTTATGAGTGAAAGCAAAGTGCGAAACTGCGTACGAGAATTCAAAGATGGCCGTGACAAAATCCATGATGAGGACCGCTCCGGTCACCCTTCTTTGATCACAGAAGATTTGGTGGCTTCAGTTGAAGCGAGGATTTGTGAGAATAGGAGCTTCACAATAACAGGTCCCTCAAACCGATTTCCTGATGTGTCGAGATGAGTGCTTTACAACATTGTTTCTGAACACCTGAAGTTTAGGAAACTGTGCTTCCGTTGGGTCCCAAAACTCCTAACAGAGGATCACAAATACCAAAGATTTGAGTGCGCCTTGTAAGTCTTGACTCGTTATTACAAAGAAGGTGACGGGTCTTGAGTCACATCGTAACTGGAGACGAAACATGAGTTTCGCATATCACGCCCGAATCGAAGCAACAGGGTATGGAATGGAGACACGCACACTCGCCCGTAAAGGTGAGGGTCAAACAGACTCTGTCCCGGTGCAAATACATGGCGTCGATGTTTTGGGATAGGCATGGTGTTTTGTTGGTCGACTTCATGCAACGAGGAACCACTATCAATACAGAAGCATACTGCCGAACCCTGAAAAGCTATGCAGAGCGATTCCAAACAAAAGATGCGACGAGCTGACAAAGGGAATTGTCCCTCTACATGACAATGCAAGACTTCACACTGCAGGTCAGATCCGCGATTTATTAGGCAGTTTTGGCTGGTACCCCTCATAAATGATCAGTTAGATACGTCGCGCGCTCCAAAACGACGTTAGGCTGTCTATAGAAGGCAGCAAAGCCACGAAACTGTTGTGATTTGCAGGAAGACCTGCAGAGGATTCATAAATGTTTCATAGACTGGCTGTTGACCCTAACCATAAATAATATTGCGCATACATAGAGAAGAAATTCACTACAGCGAAGTTACACTATTGATGACAAACTACTGGAAGCAGTAACTACCGTAAAAAAAGTGGGAGGAACTATCAGGAGAGACCTTAAGTACAGTGACCACATAAAACAAATAGCAGGTAAAACCGATGCCAGACATTCGCAGGGAGAATCTTAAGGAAATTTGATGATGATGATGTCCCATACTCAGAGGAACGGAGGGAACAATGTGGGAGACCTGCACCGCCGACTAGGCAAGGTCCTAGTGGAGATGGTTTGCCATTACCTTCCTCCGACCGTAATGGGGATGAATAATGATGATGAAGACAACACAACACCACCGAGTCATCTCGAGGCAGGGAAAAAAAATCCCCGTCTGGAATCGAACCCGGGACCCCGTGCGCGGGAAGCGAGAACGCTACCACAAGACCACGAGCTGCGAACTGAGGAAATGTGATTCACCTATAACAGAAGTGGTTTGTAAAACACCTGTTCAACCGATTCTTTTGTACTTCTCATCACTCTGGGACTTTTGCCACGGTCGGTTGAAAGAGGAGAGAGGCAAGATCCAAAGAAGAGCGACACACTTCGTCATGGGATCGTTTAGTCGGCGCGAGAGCGTTACGGAAACGTTCATCAAACTACAGTCGCAGATTCTCCAAGAGAGCGTTGTGCTTCGCGATCAGGATTGCTATTGAAATTTCGATACAGTACGTTCCGGGAAGAGTCGAACAACTTGCTACTTTCTCTAGAATATTCGGGAAATTAGAGCTAATACAGAGGTTTACCGACAATCATCCTTCCTGAGCGCCATTCGCGAATGGAATAGGGAAGGTGGGGGGACCAGTTAGTGGTGTCAGAAGTGCCCTCCGCCACACAGCGTTAGGTGACTTGAGGAGGACTAGCAGATGTAGATATCTGCTTCGAAAACTTAGTCACGTATTTGGTACATTTAAGCGTCGTTTCTGGCATCAGTTTCCTTTGTCTGAGACTGTTTCAATGTTTTACGGACTTCTCTGCTAGCAACGTGTCATTTTTTCGTTTCACTTTCCTACTGAAAGCTTCAAAACAGATATTTTCTTCTCATACTTATCGCACAAAGCGAAGAAGATAGCAAAATAATCTAGCTTTATGGAAGGTACAATTCTGCATTTATTCGTAGCAGAACAAAGCAATTCAATTCATTAAAGCCTCTAAACTTCGACATTTTGAAAAAGTGGTGTATGGTTCAAATGGCTCTGAGCACTATGGGACTCAACTGCTGAGGTCATTAGTCCCCTAGAACTTAGAACTAGTTAAACATAACTAACCTAAGGACATCACAAACATCCATGCCCGAGGCAGGATTCGAACCTGCGACCGTAGCGGTCTTGCGGTTCCAGACTGCAGCGCCTTTAACCGCAAGGCCACTTCGGCCGGCAGTGGTGTATGAATTTTCACTTAAGTTACCATTTTATGCGCTTCAGTGAGCAACGAGGCAATTGGCCCATTTACCAAACGTACAGTTGGCATAGCTCCACTGTGTCGTATCTCAGAACGGCGTGCACAAGCTTAGGGAGAGGAGGTAATTGGGACGGTGCACAAGCTCGCATTAGGGAAGGACGGGGGAGGAAAATCGGCCCTACCCATTCAAAGGATCCATCACGGCATTTTCCTGAAGCGATTTAGAGAGATCACGGAAGGCCTAGATGTGGATGGCCAGACGGGAGTTTGAACCGTCGTCCTCCCGAATGCAAGTCCATTGTAATGACCACTACACCACCTCGCTCGGCTGTCTTAGAGAGAGCTGTGATTGCCGCCTGTTGTGCATAAGGGAAACCCCGTGCCTGGACGCGACAGACAAACAATAAAGCCCAGACAACGATATTTACAGGCCTGTCATCGCAAGAAACCAGTTCCACTACGTTTAGGACCTCACCAGGGCTTTATGAGCTTGGAGTACAGATGCTAGCGGCGAAAGGGCACGAGGTCCTAGGCGCTCCGGTGACATTCAGTGCATGCCCCCCCCCCGCCCCCCCCTCGCTCTCTCTCTCTCTTTCATACACACACACACACACACACACACACACACACACACATACACACAAACACACACACACATTTCAAAACAAAACACACATCTTCAAACAAAACAAAGAAATGTGATGTCAAAGTAAATTTAAATCTCGAAGATACATAAGCTATGATCAGATTCGAAACGTCAATGGACGGAAGAAGATACAAAAGCGTGTGCGTATATTCATCACTAGACAATTATCAAAGCGCCAGCCCGTTTTTTGGGGGAAAGATATTACGTCGCCAAAGGCGTGCAGTTACTGATAACAATGTTTATAACACGGTAGGCCAAGTCTGGCAACAAATGTTCAAGTGGTCCTTTAAAGAAACGTATCAGTGACGTAACTGGTCTGAAATATGCTGATTCTCTTAACCTGCATATCAGACAGTGATGGTACACACGTCTTCTTCAGTCCAACAAATCAGCAGTTGCCGAACATTGCATTTCTACTGGCCATGCCATGGATTATAAAGATGTTAAGATTTTAACTACTGCTTCATCCTTCTGGGACTCAGTTGTTAAGGAAGCTGTAGAAATACAACTTGCCAACAACCTGTTAAACCGTGACGAAGGATTTCATCTTGACAATGCTTGGAAACCGCTTATTTCACACCTTCGTTCGGAAAGAATTTCTGCATCTTCACTTCCGACAGATGTTGCCACTTTTAAAGATTAATTATTTATTTACAAGCACGGTGGATTCGCAGCACCACTATTGTTTTCACTCTGCGCTTATATGTTTACCTTTGCTATATACATCTTATCTATGACTAGCGCAGTAGTGGCGACTTTGATATCTTTGACGCATGCGCTTTCAATCCTCAGCATCTTTGTATCACGTGACTCTCCGTATAAATAGGCACGCGCAAACGCTATGAACTCAGTCTCTGACTCGCCTTGAAGATGGCTGGGAGGTTTCTAGCCGAAATATCGCAAGAAGAGTCGTCGCTGTCCCGAGTGCACGCCCGAAAGATGATGGAACAAAAATGATTTTGCCGTTGCAAGTAATTTGCCGCTATTTTAAGTGTCATTTTAAAAAATTCTTTTGCGGTGCATCCATTTTTTTCGTATAATGTAAAAGTGTCGCCAGAAACACTTGATTATACTTTCAGTAGTTGGCCCGCCAGTTAAATTTTACACGTTTCAACGGCAGTGATAACTTTTATCTTTGTTACGTGTGCCTTGAATAATTGTTTTACATACATGACTTTTACATCTTTCTTAGAGGAATGACCTTCTCTTTTCATCGCTGTAATCAGAATTCACGTATCTCTAGCAATCTTTAAATTATCGACAAAGCAACACAAAATACTCAGTAATTAATTAAAATCGACAGTTAAACATACAATTCGTATAATGTAATGTTGTAAGTGGACTGTGTGCATGTTCGTTCCATGCTCTCATGTAACTATTTTGGTTTATTAGTTAAGCTGACTTTAATTATCCGTTTAATCAAATTGCCTCACATAGGTTACTAGCATAAGAAATCAAACATATATGTTGCTCAATCGATGCATATCAGTGATCGCTATAAACTGGGGGGATAATCGCTTTTATGGATATAAGATAAAATTATTATTAGTTATTTACTGAGAATCCGTTACAGTAACATATTTGGCACTGAGTGTAATCATACACATCATTTCCATAGTATATCCATACATCCACAAATTTATCCCTTTCTTGTCTTTAAAATGGTTCCTTATGCTATACTGTAAGTACTATGGTTCGATCTGCTCATGTACAAACATGTACAATGCGGTATAGTTCTTTCTAAGAGCTGTCTGGTGGACATGACGCTATGTCCAGAGAGCGTGCGGAGTTTTGACAGCTCCACATACACTATGTGATCGAAAGTATCCAGACACCTGGCTGAAAATTACTTCCAAGTTCGTGACGCCCTCCATCGGTAATGCTGCAGTTCAATATGCCTTAATGACAGCTTCCACTCTCGCAGGAATACGTTCAATCAGGTGCTGGACGGTTTCTTGGGGAATGGCAGCCCATTCTTCACGGAGTGCTGCATTGAGGAGAGGTATCGATGTCGGTCGATGAGGCCTGGCACGAACTCGGCGTTAAGAAACATCCCAAAAGCGTTCTATAGGATTCAAGTTAGGACTCTGTGCAGCCCAGTTCCTTACAGGGGTGTTATTGTCATGTAACCACTCCATCACAGCCCGCGCATTATGAACAGGTGTTCGTCGGCCCCTGTGACCGAGCGGTTCTAGACGCTTCAGTCCGGAACCGAGCTGCTGCTACGGTCGCAAGTTCGAATCATGCCTCGGGCACGGATGTGTGTAATGTCCTTAGGTTAGTTAGGTTTAAGTAGATCTAAATCTGGCGGAATGATGACCTCAGATGTTAAGTCCCATAGTGCTTAGAGCCATTTGAACCATTATTTGAACATGTGTTCGATCGTGTTGAAAGATGCAATCGCAATCCCCGCATTACTTTTCAGCAGTGGGAAGCAAGAAAGTGCTTAAGACATCAATGTAGGCCTGTGCTGTGATAGTGCCACGCAAAACAACAAGGGGTGCAAGCCCCCACCATGAACAACACGACCACATGATAACTCCACCGCCTCCGAATTTTACAATTGGCACCACTCACGCTGGCAGATGACGTTCACCGGGCATTTGCCGTACCCACACCCTGCCATCGGACGCCACATTGTGTACCGTGATTCGTCACTCCACACCATGTTTTTCCACTGTTCGATCGTCCAATGTTTACGCTCCTTACACCAAGAGAGGCGTCATTTGTCATTTACCGTAGTGATATGTGGCTTATGAGCAGCCGCTCGAGCATGAAATCCAAGTTTTCTCACCTCCCACCTAACTGTCATAGTACTTGCTGTGGTGTCACCGCCAGACACCACACTTGTTAAGTGGTAGCTTTTAAATCGGCCGCGGTCCGCTAGTATACGTCGGACCCGCGTGTCGCCACTGTCAGTAATTCAGACCGAGCGCCGCCACACGGCAGGACTAGTGAGACGTACTAGCACTCGCCCCAGTTGTACAGCCGACTTTGCAAGGAACGGTTCACTGACAACTACGCTCTCATTTGCCGAGACGATAGTTAGCATAGCCTTCAGCTACATTTGCTACGACGTAGCAAGGCGCCGTATTCAATTTATATTGAGATTCTATTAATGTATCATCAAGAGCGATGTTCTACAAATGTGGATTAAAGTTAAGTATTCCAGAAGCTACGTACTTTTCTTTATAGCATTCATTACGTATCCTGTTTCAGACCTCACGCCAGCCTGCGTGAGTTTAAGCGCGTGCCTTTCGGCTTCCTCTCATTGTGTCTAGGCTGTCTTGCCTAGACACAACACTTGCACTGTATCCTGATTCAGTTTGTAATTCTTGTGTGATGGTCTGCATAGGTGTCTGCCTATAACACGTTACGACCCTCTTCAACTGTCGCTGGTCTCTGTCAGTCAATAGACCGAGGTCGCCTATACGTCTTTGTGTTGTTCGTGTTCCTTCACGTTTCAACTTCACTATCATATCGGATACAGTCGACCTAGGGATGTTAAGGAGTGGAGAAATCTCACGTACAGACGTATGACACAAGTGACACCCAATCACCTGACCACGTTCAGAGTCCGTGAGTTCCCCTGAGCGCCCCATTCTGCTCTCTCACGATGTCTAATGACTACTGAGGTCGTTGGTTGGAGTACCTGGCAGTAGGTGGTAGCACAATGCACCTGATGTGAGAAACGCATGTTTTTGTGGGTGTACGGATACTTTTAATCACATAGTGTACTCACAGTCTCGCTACGGAGGTCCACTACGCCGCTCCTGCTTGCTGTGAGTGCAGTGCCAACCAGCCTGTGTTTTACTGCGCAAGTGGCCGGCCGAAGTGGCCGAGCGGTTAAAGGCGCTACAGTCTGGAACCGCACGACCGCTACGGTCGCAGGTTCGAATCCTGCCTCGGGCATGGATGTGTGTGATGTCCTTAGGTTAGTTAGGTTTAAGTAGTTCTAAGTTCTAGGGGACTTATGACCACAGCAGTTGAGTCCCATAGTGCTCAGAGCCATTTGAACCATTTTACTGCGCAAGTAAACCGAATAACACACACAATCAAAGTACGCCCTCTTTATGATACATAGTTATGCATTCTTAGATGTGATGAGCACTCCGTCTTCAGGCCACGAGTGGCCTACCGGGACCATGCGACCGCCGTGCCATCCTCAGGGGAAGATGCGGATAGGAGGGGCGTGGGGTCAACACATCGCTCTCCCGGTCGTTATGATGGTATTCTTGACCGAAGCCGCTACTATTCGGTCGAGCAGCTCAATTGGCATCACGAGGCTGAGTGCATCCCGAAAAATGGCAACAGCGCATGGCGGCCTGGATGGTCATCCATCCAAGTGCCGACCACGCCCGACAGCGCTTAACTTCGGTGATCTCACTGGAACCGGTGTATCCACTGCGGCAAGGCCATTGCCTAGATGTGATGAGAGAACTTGAAATACCCTCAAAGTTAATCACATTGGTTAAAATATGCACAAGCGACACATTATGATGTATAAATTAGCTTATAAGAAAAACAGAAAATTTTAAGATTTGCACTGGACTGAGACGGAGAGACACCATTTGACGTAGTTTATTTAACTTCGTTTTACAGAATATCGATAGAGATATAACAAAAATTAATGTACGAGGCATCCAGCTACACGGGGGGAACATAACTAGAATTATATGCCCAGAAAATGTAGTATTAATAAGTAGATCCAAAACAAACTATGGTAAATTATTAGAAAGTCGGGAAAACAGGATTCTAGCTGGATGAAGCGAAGACACTATGCATAGGCTTAAATAACACAACTCGAAGTCACGCACATTTGGCAGCAGATGGATTATCTTTCAAGACAGCTGGCCACTTCAAGTACTTACGGAGTCTTTTTAACGAAGAATACAGAATGGATATAGAAATAGATCCCGTCTTGCAGAAACTGACGAAACACTTTTTAATTGTTTCAGTATCTGAAGAAAATATCACTTAACAGTAACTGTAAAATGAGCTTTTATCTGTCAATTATTGTGCCGATAACGTTTTGCGGGTGTGCAGCACTAATATTGAGAAAGAAATATGAAAAGAAGCTGTTAATATTCGAAAGAAAAATTACTGGGCCTCTAATCGATAAAAATTACATGGAATGGAAGATAAGAAAAAGACGACGATCCACGGGAGCCTTACAAACAGCGTAACATCACCGAAGTGCTAAAGAAGAGAAAGCTCAACTGGGCTGGTCACATAGTAAATTGGCGGAGAATAGACTACCTAGAATAATATTCTGCTTTATAATAGATCGAACGAGAGGAAGAGAAAGACCCAGAATTAGGTGGCTAGGTAACGCCCAGGAGGATAAACCAGGACAAACTTCAACTTCAAATAGAGTAACAGCCCACCCAACAGAAGGAACTGAAAGAGACTCGTAGAGCAAGCGTACGTCCGATGAAACCGTTGCCACATAAGTAGAGTAAAGTAAGAATTTCATGTTATCAAAAAGCAGGAATATCAGTGCTGAACGTCACGTCGACGACGAGTTCAGTAGGGACGGATTAGGGATCAACTGGGAAGGAAACCCGTCTCGTACAAGGAAACTTTCGGGGGCATTTTCCCTAAGAGATCTAGGGAAACTACCGTGAACGTAAATGTAGTAGATAATTTGAACCGCCGGCTTACTCCCGTGTTATTGCATGAATAAAGTTTTCAGCGTTGGGTCAAATTGTCTTATCGACACATTGAGACATTCATGAACTTACAAATAATGACAATTTATTTTCCTGGGTCATTACGGGGTACCAACTCTCGGCATATGACGGTACGTCCAGCATTGTCGAACATAGTTGTTTTGATGGTCCAGGTGTTGTGGTGTGTGGAGGTATAATGGAGCATAGACGCACTGACCTCTAAATCTTTCAACACGGTAAACTAACTGGTCAACGTTATTGTGACACTACCCCGTCCCCAAGTGCCTCCATTCAGGAGTGCATTGCGGCCTAACTTCATTTTTGTGGATAATAATAAATGCCATGTGACTAGGGCCTCCCGTCGGGTAGACCGCTCGCCGGGTCCAAGTCTTTCGATTTGACGCCACTTCGGCGACTTGCGCGTCGATATGGATGAAATGATGATGATTAGGACAACACAACACCCAGTCGCTGAGCGGAGAAAAACTCCTACGCAGCCAGGAATCGAACTCTGGCCCTTAGGATTGACATTCTGCTGCGCTGACCACTCAGCATCCGGGAGCGGGACGTTTTTGCGGTTGACAGTGCGCGACCGCAGTGAACGGCGCAGGTGGCGGATCTCTTGGAACGAGAGGCCGTTCGGTGAATGGACTGCCTGCCCATTCCCCAGACTTAAATCCGATCGACCACGTGTGGGGAGGGTGGCGGAGGCGTATTGCACCACGACCACACGCACCGACGACAATCCAGCAGTTATCATCCGCGCTTATGCAAGAATGAAACACTCTGCCACAAGAACTGGTAACGAATCTTGCGGCGAGCTTGCGGCAGAGTCTGCATCGCTGTCTGGGAGGATCATACACCCTACTAAGATTCATTATTGGCCGTTCTTAATGTCCAAGGGACCACAATGAACAAAAATTTTATTTCCGTTCGTCTCATTGCTTAATTTCTTTATTTATTTTTTCACTTATCTTCCTTGTACTATAGCGTAGCAGTTCTTTCTATGTATTATCCAGGTTTCATTAAGCTATATTTTTTGACTGTGACTCATCATGTGTAAGTTACTTTTGTTCTTAAATTAATGATTAGTAGATAGCAAGGGTCTTCACGGACGATGTCTTCTCTATAGGAAGGTTGGAACGCCAGGAGACTTTCGAAATACGGAAGACATGATGACGACCAGTGACTGTTGCAGGACCTAACAGTAAATAAATGCAGCGCGTTACGCGCAAATAAGGGAAGACCTCCATTACCTTTCGATAAATGCTGGCGAAAAAAATCATTGGAAACAGCAACAGCTGTACAATGCCTGTCAGAAGGACAATGAGAGACTCTTTTAACGAATTTTAAGGCAATATTTTATCTGCAGATTCTAAAAATAACCCCAAAAAATTTTGGTCGTACGTAACATCTATGAACACTACAAATAATTCAGTACCTTCTCTTGCTGACAGTGCGGGTAATGTAACTGATGATAAACAGAAAGCCTAAATTCTAAACCTAGCTTTCAAAAACTCGTTTACGATAGAGGACTGCAGCACCATTGCCCCTTTCAATTATCGAACAAACGAAAGGATGGCTGACATAGTGTTTAGTGTATCTTGGATTGTAAAACAGTTCAGATCCTTAGACGCTAGGAAGGCATCTGGCCCAGACGGTATCAAGATTTTATGTTGACTATGCTACAAATATAACACCATTCTTATCCGTCATTTGTCACAGATCATTGGAACGGCGGAAAGTTCCACGGGGCTGGAAGAAGGCCCAGGTCATAGCAATCTATAAACTGGGTAGAAAATCGGATGCACATAATTACCGGCCAATTTCAATGACATCAAAAAAATGGATCAAATGGCTCTTAGCACTATGGACTCAACTGCTGTGGTCATAAGTCCCCTAGAACTTAGAACCACTTAAAGCTAACTAACCTAAGGACAGCACACGACACCCAGCCATCACGAGGCAGAGAAAATCCCTGACCCCGCCGGGAATCGAACCCGGGAACCCGGGCGTGGGAAGCGAGAACGCTACCGCACGACCACGAGATGCGGGCTTCACTGACATCGATTTGTTGTAGAATCATGGAACATATTTTGCGTTCAGACATAATCACCTTTCCAGACTCTGAGAAGCTCATCTGCAGAAACCAGCACGGTTTTAGGAAACAGCGGTCATGCGAGACACAGCTGGCCCTCTTTGTGCATGATATACAACAGGCTCTAGATGCCGGCTCCCAGGTTGATGCCATGTTTCTCGACTTACGAAAGGCGTTCGACTCAATTCCACACTGTCGCTTGCTACAATAAGTGCTCGCTTACGGCCATGCGGTGACATATGCGGTTGTATAGAAAGTTTTATAACAGACAGGGAGCAGCATGTCGTCCTGAACGGGGTAACTTCAACAGAAACAAGAGTAACTTCAGGTGTGCCCCAGGGCAGCGTAATATGTCCTCTGCTTATTACGATTTACATAAACGATCTGGTTGAGGGTACTGACAGCGGCCTTAGACTGTTTGCCGATGATGCTGTAGTCTATAGGAAAGTAGTATCACACGAAAGTTATGAAGCAAATCAATGAGAATTTGCAGAAAATAAATGCGTGGCGTCATGACTGGCAGTTATCGCTCAACATTAGTAAGTGTATCGCAATGTGTATAACAAGGCGAAAATCCCCATTAATGTACGAGTACATTTCATTCATACATGAGAATAACGATCTATTAACACTCACTGAGCTATTATGAGCTTCTCGCTAGTCTGGGACGCTTACCACGATGATTTACTAAAGGACGTTGAGAATATGCAACCAAGTAGGCGAGTGTCGTCACGGGACGATTTACCAAGCTCATCAGCCTCACGGAGGTTGAAACGTCCCCTTTGAACATTTATACAGGACTGTGCTTAAACTGACACACAATATTTTTAGCGCAACGCAATCTGACTTTCAAAAATCCCTACAAAAGAATGGCCCTGACTAACATTAACCTATACCTTTCACAAATCACTTACCTCACAAAAACCTTCATTACTCGAACTACTGCAATACAGCGAGCGCTACTACTGCCAGCTAAATAAAAGATTCAAACTACTGAAGGCACTAACTACTGATAGGCATAGTTAGCAAATGAAAGATTTTAATAGAGAACAAACAATGTATTTACCTTAATAATCATAATATATATGCCATCCAGTCTTACAAATTTCAGATCTCCGCCATTTCTCTCCCCACATCCACCACTGCTGGCGGCTCACCTCCAACTGCGCAACGCTATGCGCTGTTCACATCCAGCTGCCGCTGCCCAACACTACAATGGCAGACAACAATGCAAACTAGCCACAGACTGCACACAGCACAGTCAGTGATTTTCATACAGAGAGCGCTACGTGGCGGCGGCGTTACCAATATAAGAACCTAAACAGCCTACTTACAAGGTGATCAGTGTGCTCCAGTGGCAGACGCTACAAGAGAGGCGTTATACCTCACGGCGAGATTCGCTTTTGAAATTCGGGAGGCTAAGAAGATTCGTGCAACATATTACTGAATGACCACGAAAAGAAAATTCGAGTAATTGGAGTTAATACGGATGTCCAGCATCAGTCCTCATTCCCACGCACCATTCGCAAATGGAACGGAAAGGGACCCACTGACAGTGATGCCAAAGTAGCCCTCTCCTACACATCATAACGTGGGCAGTCTAGATGCAAATCCGTTACGAAGACTCGGCATCATCTTCCTGTGACAATCTCAGACTTTAGGAGGGCAGCATAGCCCTCATGAACGCAGAGCCGTGACATGTTTTGTGGTTTAGTCTTATTTTCTGCTTCGGTTATCCTTATAATCTCTGCGTCGGAACTTGCACTTCTTCAATTTACAGTAGAGTGTAGCGAAATGACAACGACATTTTATGTTGTTTGCAGAATGTTGGAAATTTGTGGTAAGATCTTATGGAGCCAAACTACTGAGGTCATCGGTTCCTAAGCTTACACACTGCTTAATCTAGCTTAAACTAACTTACGCTATGGACAACACACACACACCAATGATCGAGGGAGGACTCAAACCTCCGATGGCCGTGCGGTTCTAGGCACTACAGTCTGGAGCCGAGCGACCGCTACGGTCGCAGGTTCGAATCCTGCCTCGGGCATGGATGTATGTGATGTCCTTAGGTTAGTTAGATTTTATTAGTTTTAAGTCCTAGGCGACTGATGACGTCAGAAGTTAAGTCCCATAGTGCTCAGAGCCAAACCTCCGACGGAGGCAGCCGCGCGAACCGTGACGAGCTGCCCTACACCCTGCGCGGCTTTGCAGAATGTCCCAGTTGATGCAACAGTTGATAACGTTGAAAAAAGGTATTTTTGACAATTGCATGTAGGAGACTAATCTTTTAACGAATAGTTAACATTACTGAAGATGCAACCATCATTCTTAATGGGGCATTGTACGTTCTTTTAAAGGAATCCTACAGTATTTAAAACGAACAAAATAGTGAATTGACACTTGTTAGCGTGCATATTGCAATAAAAAATAAAAAGGCAGAGTAGAGAAAAGAGAAAGACTTTGACATCACGAAAATCTACCACTACTGTCACATTGTAAAACCCCACGTGTGTGACAATTTAAAATGTAACTGAATCTGAAATTAATCAAAAATCAGGCTCACCCTTGGTATCCAGTGCTGGATCTAATGTACGTAACATAAATACAAAAGCGTTAATTCATTACCTCTAGCAGTGAATCTGAAGGTGGAGAATAGACATAACATTTATCATTTAAAGGAAATGGTTCTGGTAATTAACTCAACGTTTAAGTAATGTTATGGTATAATATAAAATACACATGAATTATAATGCAAAGAAACACAATTATGTGTTTAAGAACTTTACAGAGATGTACCTTACTGTGAGAACTCTGAGTTGCCAAATTACTGAAACAGATCGAGTTGCAGGAAATTTCGAATCTGATTCTGTTAACTATGGCGATCACAAAGACTGTTTGTGTGGGATCAAACCCAATAACCCTACAGATCTGAGGAAGCACTGACAAATACGAGGTAGCGATAGCTGTCTCGCAGTTGAACGACAAACTCTTGATTCCCCTGATATGCTGGACCTGTAAGCAATACCATAATCTTCAGTGTACTAGGAGCAGAGTGCAAACACAATGAGTCCATGACTTGAGAGTATAGCCGCAACTTAGCCTCTGGCACCTGTCTGTGACTTCTGCCCTGGAACTCCTCGAACTCCTGTGTCTCTTCACCCTTCGTTTCCCACCAATAAAACACGGCCATTCATCATCTTAAAAGTCGTTACAGCCTGCCAATGGTATAATTGCTTCTACGAAAATATTTCACTCCCAGAGAAGGCGAAACGTCAACAAGGTAATGAATCTCATCTCTTTCCCTCTTTCTAGAAAGCTTCCCGCTGAATGTCACCTCTTCATAACGTCACTACTAATACCCCAACCGGTGCTTATTCAGCCACCAGCTAGCGTCACAACATAGGTTCCAAGAAATGTTAAAAATCTTGCTATGAAGCTAGTAGCCAACTCTGCTCCACTATCCATCCATTAAATGGGCCAGTGCCGTTTCATCAAGTTTTTCGGAAAATCAGGAGATGTTTGTCAGCCTAAGTGTAACATTTAACAAGCTCCTAGCACCTAACCCACCCGCTAAAACAGTTCCGTCTATCTAGAACGAAGGCTTTTTATCTCGGACCCTCTACAATGGACAATCGACAATGGCCTGTCTGCCTACACTCCGTGAGGCAGAACGACTGCCATCCCCTAGCAAGAGGGTGGACACCCTACCTGCCATTTCTTTTCCCTCTCTCTCTCTGAAGTCCGATGCCTCTGCTGTCTGCTATGGCTCATTCGAGTCGGACCTCGCAGTGCGTCACCTGTCCCGTATTCAACCAGTCCTCACTTTCAAAGTTAGACCATGAACCAAATGCATTTATCTAGAACCATGTTAGACTACCAGAGGTTAAGAAGAGTAACTGAAATCAGCTCATGCAAGCACTGTGATGTCACGAGTCCCATTAAACTAACCCAAATCCCCTCCATTTGTATACTAAAAGGTGAAAAAATGAAATGTTACTAGACAAATGGCTTGCCGCATTTCAAAATTTTCATATTACATAACGACGCAAGAAAAGCTCTGTGACAGCTAACTTGAACTTTAAATTTAAAAACTGTATGCACCAATTCTCATTCGATGTATGGAAAATAAAACTTAGCATTATAAATCACACTGTATAATACGTATCACGCTGCTTACTATCATTTGTCAAAGACTTGTTTTGAATATCTTATACTATTCATAGAACATTAATGCTTCCCATGTTACAGTGGACTATACATACGAAGTGACAGCTACACATTATCACAGCACACGAGATAGCCCAGTGTAATGAGAACGCACTTAAGGAGAATAACAAAGGACAACACAATTGTTCCTTTACGTAACAGAAAGATAAAAGATGGAGGAGAACGATTACATAGTCCCTGGGCCACCGAGTCTCAATTGCAAGGAGACTCTGATGCATGGTGATAGGAGCGTAAATTCCCCGTGGAAGCCTGCGCTCAGGGTGATGTTCGTTTTGCTGCTAAGGACTAGAACCTGCTCTGTGCAGTTCCATCCAATTAATGCTAACGGTCCATGTTGTAGCCAGGTGTTCCCCTTAATTAAACTCAAGGGCAACTACTTTTATCTTCCTGCTAAGCATTACTCAGTGCTTGTCGTTTGCCGTGATAACAGTAAGGCGTTCTACAATAGAAAGTGAAAGAAATATGGTGCCAAGCAAAGTGGGTGAAACGATCCCTTCTACTGCTTGCTCGAAGAACTCTGATTTCCACAGTCAAGTAGTCTTGGCGACATGTGAAACGTGCTATTCCGCTATACCGAGGCAATCATACAAGGAGTGAGCAGGAAAGCTTTCTACGTGAGCCATTCTCCTCCAGAACTAGATTAGCTTGTTTTAAAGAGGGCATTAGCATCATCGTTATGATTGAAACTGGGGTAAGCTTCCTCACTTAGGTGTACTGCTGCATCACCTTAAAAACATGTAAAACACTAAAAATAACTCACTTCATAATCGTGTCATAGCAGTCTTCCTCAAGGTGTAGACCACAGTAGTCTAAGTCAAACCGTCTGTTGTTTCAGTATTTTAACATTTGAAGTATTTTTTAAGATGACGCAGCAGTACATAAAGATATTTACACAGGCTGTGGACGCCTACATATGTATATCAGAATTAATTACGCAGTATTCATTTTGAGCCTTATTGCCATCTGATTGCTGTTGCAACCTCACTTAACCTCGTACTAGTTTTAATCAGCGTCCCTAAGTTTCTGGAAAAATACAATAACTAAATGGAGAAATATATACGTTTATTTATACAGAAGCAGTGTTGTAGCTTCAATCGAATATATTGACTATAACAGACCTACATATCCTCCAGCCAACAATTAGCTCTACATAACGTAGAAGTTTTTCGCAGTGGGATGTTGTACAAAATATTCTTGGTGTTCAGACCGGGTCAAACAGGAGTTAAAACTCAAGCTTTTGAAGATTGTCATCTCGTACTTCATCAAGAGATGACTGTCTGCAGGAGAAAAGTCTGTTTCCTCTGCAGTGCCAGTAAAGTTTGTCAAGAGGGTGGTGTCGCTTGTAACTCTAACTTTCATTAGTGACGTGAGGTCAGGGTGAGATTCTCATTCTCAAATGCAGGAAATTTGCAGTGTGGCGGAGCCCGCCACCTTTTTCCATCCGGCGGCTACTGAGATACAGAAGGGGAACGTGGACCACCACGGCATCACCTGTCCTCTTAAGAGTAACGGTTTTTGGCTGTATTTGTTTGAAGACGCTCCGTCGCAAGTGCTCGTCTCCAGGCACCACGCAGACTATAATCTCCGTCTCTTTTAAAATTGTTACTACACATTCGAATTCTGCCACTTTTTTTTTTTTTTTGCAAAATATCAGTAGGTCGATGCGCGCAATAGAACCTTCGGTTTTTTATAGGTGATTTTGCGCCCTTGCTAAGGCTGCTTTCCTCTATAGATGATTTGTCAAGATTTCTATGATGTCTGTGTTCAGTGCAGCTCTCGGCTACGCTGCTGTTCGTGTGCCCTACGTAATTTTCGCCACACCCATGCTATACACATCAGG
This sequence comes from Schistocerca cancellata, assembly GCF_023864275.1. Taxonomy (NCBI): domain Eukaryota; kingdom Metazoa; phylum Arthropoda; class Insecta; order Orthoptera; family Acrididae; genus Schistocerca; species Schistocerca cancellata. The sequence goes on from NC_064631.1 coordinate 49,436,114, forward strand.
TGCTAGGCTCTCTTTCATTGAACACTGCTCATCCTTAATTTTGCACGGAGGTCGGCATACTGTTTTTATACTATATTTTCGAAATATACCCTCAATTTTGCTTGAGGTCGTTCCGCGGAATGGAAGGAATGCTGTGGGTTTTTCTTCTTTCTGCAGGGTGGATCTGTGCCTACGTTTACCAGCGAATGCAGCTCTGGTTTGATATGGTTCCTGCCCGTTACGTAAAACATTCTTAAGGTCTTTCAATTCAGTCATATTTGAGCTTGCTCTGAAGTTGCCTCGGCTCGTGTAATAAAGTGCTCAGGACAGAATGTTTTTGAGGTGGATGGTAGAAAATGAGCTCATTTAAATTAAGACCTATGTAATTCGTCTTTCTGTGTACAGAACTCTACCGAGATTTAATTCCAACTTGAAGTGTTCTGAACACAGAGAAGATTTTATATGATTTGCAGTCAGCATCTAACTAAAGTACAGCCAAGGAAGTTACAGACATCACTCCACATCCAGAAGGCTGCGCACGACACATCAACTTCTCTCCATGGAAATCTATGCTCGACTCTTAGATACTACGATATCAGTGAAGTCTATGAAAATTTCACTGTGCACACGATCAGCTCTCCGTGTACAGTATGAATCGCTTTTGACGTACACGAGGAAAGGCTACATTTACACGTACATCCATATTCCATAAGCCACTTCACCGCATGTGACGTAAGGTTCTATCTTTTTGCGCCTTCCCTATTCCATTCCCGAATAGGGCGAGAGAAGAATGGTTGTCGGTAAGCCTTCCTATGTGCTCACTCTTATCATTTACACTACTGGCCATTAAAATTGCTACACCAAGAAGAAATGCAGATGATAAACGGGCATTCATTGGGCAAATATATTATACTAGGACTGACATGTGATTACATTTTCACCCAATTTGGATGCATAGATCCTGAGAAATCAGTACCCAGAACAAACACCTCTGGCCGTAATAATGGCCTTGATACTCATGGGCATTGAGTCAGAGCTTGGACAGCGTGTACAGGTACAGCTGTCCTTGCAGCTTCAACATGATACCACAGTTCATCAAGAGTAGTGACTGGCGTATTATGACGAGGCAATTGCTTGGCCACCATTGACCAGAAGTTTTCAATTGGTGAGACATATGGAGAATGTGCTGGAGAGGGCAGCAGTCGAACATTTACTGTATTCAGAAAGGCCCGTACAGGACCTTCAACATGCGGTCGTGTATTATCCTGCTGAAATGTAGGGTTTCGCAGGGGTCGCTTGAAGGGTAGAATGAAGGGTCGTAACACATCTGAAATGTAACGTCCACTGTTCAAAGTGCCGTCAATGCGAACAAGAGGTAACCGAGACGTGTAACCAATGGCACCCCATACCATCACGCCGGGTGATACGCGGATATGGCGATGACGAATACACGCTTCCAATGTGCGTTCACCGCGATGTCGCCAAACACGGATGCGACCATCATGATGCTGTAAACAGAACCTGGATTCATCCGAAAAAATGACGTTTTGCCATTTGTGCATCCAGGTTCGTCGTTGAGCACACCATCGCAGGCGCTCCTGTCTGTGATTCAGCGTCAAAGGTAACCGCTGCCATGGTCTCCGAGCTGATAGTTCATGCTGCTGCAAACGTCGTCGAACTGTTCATGCAGACAGTTGTTGTCTTGCACACGTCCCCATCTCTTGACTCAGGTATCGAGACGTGGCTGCACGATCCGTTACAGCCATGCGGATAAGATGACTGTCATCTCGACTGGTAGTGATACGAGAGCGTTGGGATCCAGCACGGCGTTCCGTTTTACCCTCCTGAACCCACCGATTCGACATTCTGCTAACAGTCATTGGATCTCGACCAACGCGAGCAGAAATGTCGCGATACAATAAACCGCAATCACAATAGGCTACAATGCGATTTTATCAAAGTCGGAAACGTTATGGTACGGATTTCTCCTCCTTACACAACGCATCACAACAACGTTTCACCAGGCACGCCGGTGAGCTGCTGTTTGTGTATGAGAAATCGGTTGGAAACTTTCCTCATGTCAGCACGCTGTAGGTGGCGCCACCGGCGCCAACCTTGTGTGAATGCTCTGAAAAGCTAATTATTTGCATATCACAGCATCTTCTTCTTGTCGGTTAAATTTCGCATCTGTAGCACGTCATCTTCGTGGTGTAGCAATTTTAATGGCCAGTAGTTTATCTTTAAGAAGAAAGTTGAAGAGACAGACTTGGGTCGCTCCAAAGTCGCACTGTCTCCGCCACAAAAATTGTAGCGCTTTTAGGGAGTTTGAAGGTTTACAGCGCCGTAACATGTCAAAAACGGGTCGTGCAGTAGCGTTCTCGCTTCCCACGCCCGGGTTCCCAGGTTCGATTCCCGGCGGGGTCAGGGATTTTCTCTGCCTCGTGATGGCTGGGTGTTGTGTGCTGTCCTTAGGTTAGTTAGGTTTAAGTAGTTCTAAGTTCTAGGGGACTGATGACCGTAGCAGTTAAGTCCCATAGTGCTCAGAGCCATTTTTTTTTTTGTGAAAAACGTGACGCCGAAGACAAAACGAACGTTCCGAATCTGTGTTGGTATCGAGTGCCTGGCTTGGCTAGAAATGAGTGTATTGCCCGAGACAAGATGAGGCTACTTAACCCGCATCCCACGCCCAGCATGTGCATCCTTCAACGGAGAGGCGGCGCTCACGTGCGCCACAGAGACGCCCTCAGGAGCCAGCAGATGAAGGGCGCGTCGCCGGTGATCGTGGCTGCCAGATAGGCGAAGCTGCCAGGGACGACGGAATTAGGCAGCGGGAATTAGCGGGGTAACGCGAGGCGTGGCTGGCCATGGGGGCGACGCACGCGCGGCCCACATGGACCCCCGCAGGGCACGGCGGCGCGCGCTTTGTGGCTGGCCATCAGCAGCTAAGGAGCCGCGGAAGACCGCCGACCACCCACCGGCCGGCGCCTGGCACCCGCCGCCCGTGCGCCATACTCCACTGCTACTCACAAGGGAACCTCCCCATCGCACTCTCGTCAGAAAAACATATGTTTTGACAGAGAACAGGGAAAACTGTGCGACTGTGAAACTGTTGCATTCATTTGTTGCAGTTTGTCACAAACTCTTATGTTTTCATCACTTTTTTTGGAGTGATTATCACATCCACAAGAAAACCTAATTCGGGCAAGGTAGAAGAATCTTTTTACCCATTCGCCAAGTGTACAAGTTAGGTGGGTCGACAACGTATTCCTGTCATGTCACACACATGCCGTCACCAGTTTCGTTTAGAATATATCAGACGTGTTTTCGTGTGGAGGAATCGGTTGATCTATGACCTTGCGATCAAATGTTTTCGTTTACCATTGGAGAGGCACGTCCTTTCGTCTACTATCCGCACGGTTTTGCGGTGCGGTCGCAAAACATAGAAACTAAATTTATTACACTGAACAGAGACGTCAATGAACGAACGGACAGATCATAACTTTGGGAAAATAAAGCAAGTAAACTTTTCACTCAAGGAAAGACTTGAACGGAGGTCCTCTCGTTCCGCAGCTGCTCACGCTAACCACGGGACCACGGCGCTCCAGAGCTTATACTGTCCTTGATGTTGCCTATGTTTTGCATGGACTACTCAGTTTGTATATTTTGCTTATTTTTTTCATAGTTCCACACAACTTCTTTCTGTTTCCTCGGTTGATCTGTGTTTAGTTTTTCAAGGCCTATCCACAGTGCCAACATATAACTAAAATTTCGAGGGATCTTTTCAACTAAAAGCTCTTCGACTGGGGGTAATAATGAAGATAATGTGTAGCGCAATTATCCACTTTAAGGGAGACGTCCGCGAAATTGACCGAAAGTGAAACTTTTCATTTTATTTTTTATTTGTTAGTACAACTTTCCACGATAAAATAGTATCCGAAGCACGTGAAAAATAATTAAATGTGTGCCGCGACCTTCCTGTCACGCCCTCATTTTGAAACAATACCGTACTTCAATATAAGCTCGGTGAACAATGATTCTGAGGTCTAATTTCATGAGAACTTGCACGGAATAAATTTAGAAAACTGTGGATACATTGTAAAGACACTGGTTCTCTACTTCTATAAAAAAAAAAAAAAAAAAACTGTCATAGTCTTTGTCAGAACGCGCAGAATCTTATGTGAGGACAATAAGACGTTAATTTTAATCTAAATACCAATGTTCACGTAATAAAAAAATAAATTAGGTAATTCAGTACAATGATTATATAGATGCGATAAATCTCTTTAACGGGGGCCAAATGAACAATTAAAGTCAATATAATTCCAGTAAACCTGCAAAAGTAAAAACAAATTATTGTAGGGGCCTACATAGACATCGCGCATCTGCTAGAGGCCCACGAAATACGTAATTTTGTTTTGAAGCTGACAACCACTGAGAAAATAGGTGCAGTTTTCAAGCAGTAATGGCGGACAGCATCAGCTGGTAATATACGTAATTTTATGGTAGCTAATTTTACTACACAAAAATAAAATATGTACTCCCTCCAAAAGAAGTTAAAAACAAACATTAAAATTAAATTATAATGTGCATCAAAATGTCTGAGAAGAATTCTGAAAGAAAATTATTAATTGAACTTTAATTTGGCGGGTTTTCAACACTGTCAACAAGACGAAATAATGGAAAGAATATTTATTGGCACTAAACAAAATTGAGATATTGTGGCAGTACTTTTAAAATAGTTAATTTAACTGCAATTGTCTTTAATTTTGAAATCAGAGAGAGCGTAATAATTTTCTCTTAATGTCTTAACTGTTGCTGCAGGCAGTGTGATGACGTCAGCGGTGGTCCGCGCGGACGATGTGTGAAGTGAATCCTGGTTCGTGGCGTGAAGATAATGATGGATCCTCCTGTTTCATTAATATTCCAGTTACGACGGTGGTCCACGTCTCCGTTGTAGTCGAATCAGCTGGCAGCACTGGCGCGATAATAATAGTTCCAGTGTGTGCGTTGTCATTACGAGCGACATTTTATTATTAAAAGTTTATTAATCACGCGGTGCGGGTAGGCAGGAATTAAGCAATGTCTTTAGTATTTACGATATATAGCCGGTTAATGCCAATACTTCGCACAGTTCTTTTACCGTGTTGCCACAGGAAACCAGTCACATGTGTTTATCACTATAACAGTCCGTTAGACATCAGTTCAATTTACGTCGTCGTCTTTAAGACAGTTTGGATGATATAATAAATGTTTCTTGATCAAATCACAGCACTGTTCTTATACTTAACATTTTGGTTGGCTCCACTTTCACTCAATTGTAAGAGTTAGTGTCTCCACACGACAATGGTGTCTGGTTCACGGCTGATTGTTACAAGTTCACACAGTATGTAAAATCGTCATCGCAAACACTCGATATACTTTTCAGTTTTTACTGTTCACTTAATAATGCACGATCTCCTATTAACACAGCGGACGGACTGTAATTAATTGTTCCTCCGCGTATCACCGTCTTTCACGACGGAATTTGTAACGTTTTTCAAACGCGAACCGACCACGATACCACAACAACTCGCACGCTCTCTATCGATAGTCGTTCGCTCTCTCTCTGACACAATACTTCTGCGAGCGTAACCAAACATTTGCAAAGCATATAGAACCAGAACATTCATATTCGTACAATATAAAATATAAAACAGTAGTAAAATAAATGAAGAAACAATGTGACGTATTAACAAATAAAGAATAGTTGAAATAAATGATACATACGTACTGTGATAAGGTAATGCACAAAAGAAAAAAAATTCTATCGGCTTTCGGGGAAAGCAATGTTATCACAACATCCAGAAAAGACTGGGCTCAAGAGTGAGGAAACTTGTCAGTGATGTGAAGGACAAAAAGTTGGAAGATGGAAAAGGCACTGATGGACGCAACGGACTCACATATAAGATGACAGACACTCTTCAAGAGTATTATGGCTGGATTGTCTGACGGCTGGGTTTTCTGACACTATCGAGTGCACGTGACACGAAAAGTGCTGTATGGGCTACATATTTCCACATGGTAGCAACAGATGAAAAGCCCATTCGTCATTTCATCTGTGCCACATCGGCTGGTGTAAATATCTACGGGCTCCAAGCTACACTGATCAGCCAGAACATGACGATCACTGACCTACTATCGATACAAATACGCCCAGGCGCAGCAGCGTCTCCTGGCGAGGAATGACTTTTGAGTTTGATCGAGGATCGTCCTGAGCGTTTGGCAAACTGCACGACTTGTCGGGTTTTCGCGGAGTGCTGTAGTGTGTGTCTTTAACACGTGTCGAAACAGAGGTGAAGCTACGTCCAGACGCCGTTGGGTTGGGCGGCAAACCCTCGTTTCAGTTATCAGAAGTCGTAGACTGAGCAGACTGGTGAAACAGGACAAGCGGCGAACTGTGGGAGAACTAAAATCAGATTTTAAAGCTGGACAGAGAACCAGTGAATCTGACCGCACACCGTACTGAATACTCTTTAACGACGACCCATACGTGTGCCAGTGTTAACACCACGTCACCGACAACTACGACTGAAATGGGCATGTGGCCACCAGCACTGGACGTCGGTGCAATGGCAGAGCGTTGCATAATCTGATGAATTCCGGTACCTTCTTGGTCATACCCAAGTGAGGGGGCGAATCCGCCATCTTCCAGGCGAACAGCTCCTTGACACCTGTGATGCAGGATGGTGACAAGCTGGCAGCGTCTCCATTATGCTTTGGGGAACATTTCACGTGGGTATCCATGGGTCCAGTGGAGCTCGTGCAAGGCACCATGACGGCCAAGAAGTATCGTACACTGGTTGCAGACCACATACACCCCTTCATGACCATCATGTTTCCCGATGGACGTGACATTTTCCAACAAGATAGTGCGCTTTGTCACAAGGTCAGCAGTGTGGTGAAGTGCTTCGAGGAACACTGAGGCGTTTCCAGTTGATGTGCTGGCCCCCATTGGCGTCAGAGCTCATAGTCCCCGACCCCAGAAACTGCGGGATTTAGGTGACCTGTGTGTGCAGATGTGGTGCCAACTCCCTCCAGCGACCTACCAGGGTGTCATTGCTTCCATGCCACTACGCGTCGCCGCTGTTATTGGTGCCAAAGGTGGTCATACCGGCTATTAGGTAGATGGTCATAATTTTTGGCCATTCAGTGTATAAAAACACCTCCATTGACGAGTAGAGACTTCCAAATTGCATCCTGGATGCTGTCAAACCTACTTACGTGTTTCTGGCCGATCCTGTACTTCTCAAAAAGTATTTTCATGGCAAAATCCAAAATCTAAATGAGTCTCTGAATTAACTTATATGGAAACGATGCCCTAAAACCACGATTTCATCTGTTACAGTTGTCAGAATTGCAAATTATGATGCAGTTCTTGTATTAAATGTTGAGGACGTAGGGTGGGTGATAATGGCCTTCAAGTTAGAAAATTTCAGTCATGACGCCTTCAGAACATGTAGACTCACGGCGCCTCTCCTCTTTCTAACTTAAAAGTCACTAAAGAACTGGTGACACAAAGAAAGCAGAGAATAAGAAACCAGATAAGTCTTGAAGGGAAAGACGACCGTGAGTATAAATCTGGGGCCTTCTGAAGAGATGACATAAGTAAAAATGTTGGATTGAAATTTACGTTACATTTCCTGAAAACTATGTTTTTTAAAGTTTGTGAACCTTTTTCTCAGAATCTATGACGTGAGAATTATAAAACTTTGCGCACATATTTCTATAAATCCAATAAATATTGTCTCAAGAGCAAATTTTGAAATTCTGATTCTAAGCTGAGATATGTTAAAGTGCTTGTAATTTTGCATGAATTATATATTATACTTAAAGGATTATACGCAAAAAAATCATTAGGATTCTCCCATTCTATACATTAAAAAAATTCATGAGGGGAATTTACTACATTCAAAAAGATCAAACAGAGAAAATTTTGCAGAATTGTCTTGAATATTTTCTGATAAAAAAGCACATCTATTATCTGCTGGAACTAAAATTTTTGAATTCCATAAAAAAGTTAAACACATACAATCCAAGGAACTTAACAATAAATATAATTCCATGTAAAGGATGATAAAAAGTTTTATTACCGTATCTTCAGAATTGTGGATTTGGTGCATCTTTTAAAAAGTGTGTTTTTCATGAAAGTCTCTCCATAACGGATTTCTACAGTCACACTGCCATAGTGCTTTGGAAAAAAAACTGAACCTAAGTGAAACCACACAAATGTCAATCGGAGGCAAGAGTTTCATTCTTCCGAGTAAGAGCTATCCCTCTGCGTCAGGCTGCATAAAATCTTCACTCCATGAAGTGGGCGGCAACTTTTTACTGCCCTGAGAAATTTCACCTCATCTGAAGTAATTTTGCTTCTGTGTTTCTTAAGAGTAGCGACTTTTTACTTCCATATGATACTACCGGAACCGCTATTGCTTTATAAAGATTCAGTTTACTTTCCTTTCTGGTTTCACATTTCAGAATTCTATGAATTGTTCCGTAGATACGTTTCAATTTGGAAAGGTTGCTTGCACGTCGAGATTTATTGTTGGGATTATTTCACATCCAAGATAATCAAAGGTGAATATGCGCTCCATTTTTTTCCCACTTATCTCAGTTTTGGATCATATCATCTTTATCCCCAGAGATGCCACTGCTTTTGATTTATGTGGAGATATTATCAGTTCATACTTCCATATTCTTCTGCTTCTTTGGATCCATAAACCCAGTTGTAAATTATCTTCTGTCTGTTGCGCAATAGAAACATCAGTCCACACAAAATGTTGCTTTAACTATACAGCGGTGAGCATATTATACTACACGAAAATTTGTTTCCATCTAACTATGACCTCCTCAACATTGATATAGCTAGGGTGTCCATTTAATTATCATTTCATTCTAGCAAAGCTGCATGGTCATCAACGGTAACTGTTCTTTCGGGAACAGATACTACCGTCATATATAGTTAAAATACGGCTTCCCGGCCATTGACCTTGTGCGAACGCACACGCTATGCCCCAACTCGTACGGGACTTGGCAGATTAATGTGCCACGAGTAATGAGTGTGATGGGCAAACATCTATTAGGCGCACTAGCCGGCATGGTAGCTCAGCGTGTTCGGTCAGAGGGTTATCTGCCCTCTGTAATAAAAAAAAAAAACTGAGCTAATCGATCAACAACGAACTTCAGCGGATGTCTTACGATGTCCGCCCCGAGCAGATGCAACGAACAAAAGCGAACAAAATGAAATTTTTAAAAAAATGGATGGAGCGTCAGCCATGTAAGCGGGAGATCCCGGGTTCGAGTCCCGGTCGGGGCACACATTTTCAACATGTCCCCAATGAAGTATATCGACGCGCGTTTGCAGCTAGGGTGTCCATTTAATCATCATTGCACAGATATAAAAAGTGTTTGGGAGAAACCGCAACATTCTCTAACGTCTTTATTTGTTCATATACACTCCTGGAAATTGAAATAAGAACACCGTGAATTCATTGTCCCAGGAAGGGGAAACTTTATTGACACATTCCTGGGGTCAGATACATCACATGATCACACTGACAGAACCACAGGCACATAGACACAGGCAACAGAGCATGCACAATGTCGGCACTAGTACAGTGTATATCCACCTTTCGCAGCAATGCAGGCTGTTATTCTCCCATGGAGACGATCGTAGAGATGCTGGATGTAGTCCTGTGGAACGGCTTGCCATGCCATTTCCACCTGGCGCCTCAGTTGGACCAGCGTTCGTGCTGGACGTGCAGACCGCGTGAGACGACGCTTCATCCAGTCCCAAACATGCTCAATGGGGGACAGATCCGGAGATCTTGCTGGCCGGGGTAGTTGACTTACACCTTCTAGAGCACGTTGGGTGGCACGGGATACATGCGGACGTGCATTGTCCTGTTGGAACAGCAAGTTCCCTTGCCGGTCTAGGAATGGTAGAACGATGGGTTCGATGACGGTTTAGATGTACCGTGCACTATTCAGTGTCCCCTCGACGATCACCAGTGGTGTACGGCCAGTGTAGGAGATCGCTCCCCACACCATGATGCCGGGTGTTGGCCCTGTGTGCCTCGGTCGTATGCAGTCCTGATTGTGGCGCTCACCTGCACGGCGCCAAACACGCATACGACCATCACTGGCACCAAGGCAGAAGCGACTCTCATCGCTGAAGACGACACGTCTCCATTCGTCCCTCCATTCACGCCTGTCGCGACACCACTGGAGGCGGGCTGCACGATGTTGGGGCGTGAGCGGAAGACGGCCTAACGGTGTGCGGGACCGTAGCCCAGCTTCATGGAGACGGTTGCGAATGGTCCTTGCCGATACCCCAGGAGCAACAGTGTCCCTAATTTGCTGGGAAGTGGCGGTGCGGTCCCCTACGGCACTGCGTAGGACCCTACGGTCTTGGCGTGCATCCGTGCGTCGCTGCGGTCCGGTCCCAGGTCGACGGGCACGTGCACCTTCCGCCGACCACTGGCGACAACATCGATGTACTGTGGAGACCTCACGCCCCACGTGTTGAGCAATTCGGCGGTACGTCCACCCGGCCTCCCGCATGCCCACTATACGCCCTCGCTCAAAGTCCGTCAACTGCACATACGGTTCACGTCCACGCTGTCGCGGCATGCTACCAGTGTTAAAGACTGCGATGGAGCTCCGTATGCCACGGCAAACTGGCTGACACTGACGGCGGCGGTGCACAAATGCTGCGCAGCTAGCGCCATTCGACGGCCAACAGCGCGGTTCCTGGTGTGTCCGCTGCGCCGTGCGTGTGATCATTGCTTGTACAGCCCTCTCGCAGTGTCCGGAGCAAGTATGGTGGGTCTGACACACCGGTGTCAATGTGTTCTTTTTTCCATTTCCAGGAGTGTAATTTACTAACCATCTTTACATCTCGTTTCAAGTCGGTAGGCGGTGGCGGTAGGTGGAGCAGCTGAGCAGTTGACGTTCGTGGACTTCGTAACGCTTGCTCCATTTACCACACCGTCTGCCAACATGGTATGAGGTGTGAAGATTATCAGTATCTGAGCGAATCCGGTATCCATAAAAACAGAGGTTTCGGCTGTTTATGTTCATTTTAAGGCACCAAGAAAAACAGCTGTCCTCCACGAGACATGTTATCAAAAATCACTCACTATTGTTTTGACATACATGGTGATCACTTTTATTAGATTATCTGGTAAACATTTTCTGATCAAAATTTCCCATAGCACGTCTCCATTCGGGCATGTGTCAAGATAAGAAATGAAAAAGATCATCTAACAGCCACAACTTTTCCTGTGTTATCCTTTTCATCGCACAGTAGTACTCACACCCAACGTCTTGTTCGCTATTGTGGTCGTGAGAGTCACTTTCCGGCTACAGCGAGAAGGGGGACTTCGTTCGACATGGAGAAGAAGGGCCGGTTTTTCACTAATCCTCCTACATGTGTGGTGATCGGAGCCGATTAGGGTGATATCAGGGGGGAGTAGTTTTCCCGCGATGGCTGGCGTTTGCCAACACCTGTGCGGAAAAACTTTCGAAAGCCCTGGCAGGAAACAACACCGTACAACAGCGCTACAAGTAAGGACAACGACAGACCATTAAGTTGCCTGCATTCTGCTACTCATACTGACTGGCTGAAAGGCCTATATGTCAAATAATATCGTGGAGCAGTTTGAAGTTGGCAAAGTTCAGGAGTCGACAGGCGAGAGAACTTTGGGGCGGAATTTGTCTTTTAAAGTGGTTAACATTTCAGAAGTCCTTCGTGATCATCAAGTGTACTTTTCCTCTACAGAACGCCCACAAAGCCTTCGAAAGTGCGTCTTGTGCATAAGCGTCCAATTCTCCTTTGGCACTTCCCTATCTGTGTTGTGGTTTAGTGATCGTGTGCTTGTTCGGCAAGAGAGAGACCTCATGGTAGACCGTGGAGACTACAGCTAGCTGCTGGTGGTGGGTAAAACTGGTGGATTGGGCTATGGTTAATTCATGGCAACAAATTACCTTTGTTTCCGAAAAAATTTGAGTGTGGTGTTTCTGTGTGAATTATTCCGTGCTGACTTTAAAAAGTATTGCTGGCGTGGAAATCATCAGGAGAAGTTGCTAGGATACAGTTTCGAAGTGATCTATGAACTGTAGACGATATACGTATTTTGGTGCAGTGGTAGTATCTTGGAATCTTTCTGTAAGTAGTTGGGCTTTTTAATTATTTATATTTGAGTGACAAGTTTCACCTGGTATCGCGATCCTTACTTAGACGTCTTTGCGTGTTTCGTACTACAAAGAATTAATCCGTAGGCACTAAACGTTACCGACTAGATCTCCACAGCTGAGCGTCTCTTAGTCTGCCTCGCCCGCCACTCATCACTGGGAATGCTTCGGTTTTGGCCGCTGCCGCCAGTGGACTTCCATGCGACTCCACGGGAACTTCAGGGACGGACTAGAGGGACGTTTCACACTGCAAATATCTGGATGGATGTTATGCTAAAAGATGTAAGAAGATTAGTTTATGATTATTCTCAGAGGAATAATATACTTTCTGATAAAAAAGTGCGGCGCCCAGAGAGTGAAATTTCATGAGCTGAGAAGGTATGTGACGTTATCTGTGAAATTGCAATATCGAGTCAGATTTACAAATGACGTCGCAGAATGAGCCCAGTTATCGGCATAACGCACCCCCTCTTGCCTCTATTTATGTACTGATTCTGTTGGCATTCTTATTGCTTTCTATTTGTCCTTGTAGGTGTAGTCTCTGCCGCGTATAGTAGTTTTTCCAAGACTTACAAACATTTTTTACATATCATCCAACGTTTCTTCATCGACAACAAATCCCATACACTGATCAGCGAGAACATTATGACCACCTCCCTAATAGTCGGCGCATACACCTTTGGCACAGATGACAGCGGCAGGGTGTCGCAGTATGGAAGCAATGAGCCCTTGGTAGGTCGCTGGAGGGAGTTGGCACCACATCTCCACACACACTGAGAGGCACCCACATGCCTTGCTCATACTGTGGCATCAAGCAGCCAGGCCTGCAAGATGAGTGGTCTGCCAAGCGAGTGGATTCATTCTTATTTATCGAGTAACATGAACTCTCGTACTCACAATTAAGTTAGAAATTATCCTCCTGCATGAATAATACGCAACGGAAACACGCATCTGACTATCAGTGATTTACAGAACTCTGACTACAATACGCACTGGCATTACCACATTTTCTTTCCTTTTTTATTTAACGGCTTTTGTCTACACGTGGCCACCGCCCTGAATATGAATGGCGCACACATTATAAACTCGGGACATTATGGCAACATACAATTCAATTGAAAAGTCCAACAATCTTTTTATTTTCACTGTCTCATTTATTCCGATAAATTCTCTAACCTAAACACACAAATTCCATAACCTACAACAATAACACATGATAAATTCCGCCCAGTGGGCATGACTTTACATTGGTGAATCTCTATATTATGGTCTCGTAATTATTTAACGCTACAGTGCACTTTCTGGATAGGATGTGGATCTTTCATTATACCTCACACTTCGACTCTCACAATCATCATCACGAAATTTTCCTCCAGACCGAGCGGTACAGAAGGAACAAGCATAACCCACTAATCTTTTGAAACTACCCTGCTACTCCCCCATGCAAACCACACATACCCAAATTACATGACATACATCACACTGTAATAAGAAATATAAAACACTAAATAGTCACAACACTATCACTTTCAGCTTTCCCACTTCAATTAATATTTATCCCAGTTTCACAAGACACTGCCTCACTTCGTAATTCTACTTTCCTACTATGAACTCTGGAGATATATGCACGTCTTCCTGTGCAATGCAAGCCAAGTGGCGTTGCTGGATAGACGGCCGACTCACCTTGCTTCTCTCTCAGAGTTTGAATCTAGCGTCACACGGAATCGTATCACGCAAAGTAATATTAAGAACATATTCATCACACACGCGAGTCCTCAACTGATATCATGGACGAGTACTTCTCTTTATCTTTTGGCTCATACACAGTTTGAGACTCACACAGTACTCAAAACGTGGAAGTACTCGTCTCTAATTTCAAGTCCTGCACACGCCATTTCTTAAATATTTCAACTTATTGTACACACGCTAGTAATTCAGCTTAACTTAAGCACACAGAAGTATTTCAACTTATTGCTACACGTGGTTTCATTGTGACTGTTGGTCACTTCCGAAGATTACTATAATCCCATTAATATTACCTGCCTGACATTTAATTCTCCCCACAAAAGTTCCTGAAATAGAGAAATTATTATTTCAAACTACTCTTAAATTTCCACATACATACCATGTCTCCACTCTTTCGTCATTACGGAGCACAACTAAAACAGGTGTTAACAGCACAAGATCCAGCGGCAGAGTGCCGAAATATGGCCGTTCTCCAGGTCCTTTCGCACCTATCTCGAGGTGGGGGAAGACCATGCTACCGTATTGGTCAGCCACATTTCAGGCGCTCAAAGCTCAGGTAAATTTCATTTCTTTGGTCCCACCAAAGCTGGCCAAAGGATCAACTCAAAGATGATCATATATTCACATTCACTATCTGCGGTTAGCAGACGACCATACATTCATTCATTTCAAAAGATCTCACCAAACTGGACGTAGGGATTTATTTTGTGGGGGTGCACATGTGATCAATTAAATAAATAAATTGTCATTCTTCCCCACACTGGTATCTGGCTTCGCTGTATTAATTGAAATTTAGTTATTTTACAAAAAAAAATGTGTTGTTCTGACAAAAATAATGAAGTATGTTGTACCTATTTTCAATGTCGGGCGGTACTGTACCCTTTCAACATATCACCCAATTCCAGTAAATTCCTGGGATTGGTGTGATGAGCTCTGATTCCACGTTCATTCGCATCCCAGATGTCCAGATGTGATCGATTACGTTCATACCTGGCTAGTTAGGGGCGGGAGGTGGGGTGGGAGCGGACGATCAATTGGGAAACGTCACATTCTTCCTCGAACCACTCCATCACACTCCTGCCCTTGTGACAAGACGTGTTATATTGTTGAAAAATCCCTCTTCCAGGGGGAAACATGATCGTCATGAAGGGGTGTACGTGGTCTGCAACCAGTGTACGATACTACTTGGCCGTCATGGTGGCTTGCAAAAGCTCCACTGGACCCATGGATCCCCACGTGACTGTTCCCCAGATCATAATGGAGCCGCTGCTAGGTTGTCTCCGTCCCGCTGTACAGGTGTCTAGGAGATGTTTCCATGGAAGACAACGGATTCGTATCCTCCCGTCGGCATGATGAAGAAAGTATCGGGATTCATCAGACCATGCAACGCCCTGCCACTGCACCAACTTCCAGTGGCGATGGTCACGTGCCCATTTCAAATGATTCAAATGGCTCTAAGCACTTGGGACTTAACATCTGAGGTCATCAGTCCCCTGGATTTTGAACTACTTAAATCTAACTAACCAAAGGACGTCACACACATCTATGCCCGAGGCAGGATTCGAACCATCAGCAGCGTGGTTCCGGACTGAAGCGCCTGGAACCGCTCGGCCACGGCGGCCGGCGTGCCATTTTCAGTCGTGGTTGTCGTTGTGGTGGTGTTCACATTGGCAGATGGGATGGTTCGTCGACTGTGGACGGTCATGGTTAGAAGTGTTTGGTGCATTGTGTGTTCAGACACACTTGTACTCTGCTCAGTATTAAAGTGTGATGTTAGTTCACCCACAGTTCGCCGCCTGTCCTGTTTTACCAGTCTGACGAGCCTACGATGTGTGTCATCTGTAATGAGGGGTGGACATCCAACCCACGACATCAGGATGTTCTGCCACATTGATTTGCCCACGTGTTGAAGATACTCACCACAGCGCTCCTCGAACATCCGACATGTCGTGCAGTCCCGGAACGCTCGTAGCGATCATCCGGGTCGTCACGATCTGTCCTCGGTAAACTCCGATAGTTGCCGGCAACCCCTATCTACATACGGACAAAACGCTCACCGATACTACATGCACCACACGTGTGTCTGCCCAGCAGGCATTTCTCGTCAGGAATTTCAGATTTATTGCTTCACATTCAGTGGGGTTGCAGCCCCGTAATGTGCATCGAGAAAGTTTGAATCGCCCATCAGGTGTCAACAACGTCAAGGTAACAAGAATGTCAACCTATTGCTCAAAGCACTGAGAACTGTCGTTTTTGACTGCAAAATGTGTGGGAATCGAGGTCCCTAGCAAAGAGGAGGTTTCATTGACGCTCCTTAAGGGGCTCCGGAACGCCCTATACTTGCAATGTTAAAATAACGCTTATAAATTACATCTTTCCTCACAAAGTATTTGAGGTAGGAAGTTGAACTTTTTACAGATTATTTATTGGAATATGGGCTACAACTTAACACAGGGATTTTACAAAATTTTAGTTCAGTTATTAAAGATGATTTTTTTTTCAATTGTAATGAAAATTCACAACTTTTTTTTGCTATTTTTTATTTATATATTCAAAAATATACAGTTTTTTGGAAAAAGTCTGTGTTAAATTATGCAGAAGGTACTGTGTAACATTTACTGAAAGTTTGAAACAAATATGTTTGGAAGATCCTTAGAAAACATGTAATTAGTATGAGAAAATAAAAGTTTTGGGAATCGAGCGACAAAGATTGGATTAACTTTTTAGTGCATTCCAGGTCCATAGGATGGATTATCTTCAACCTCTGCAAACTCCTCCTCCAGCTTCCTCTTGTTCCTCCTCCTGTTTACTCTTGCTTGTATTTCTAGACTCTTTACAGCCCTGTCTGCAGCCCGAAGGCGTTCCTTGTCTAAAGCAAGCATCGCTCGTACCATGTTAGAACCTATCTTCATTCCCATATTTCTAAATACCTTGCACCTTACAATGTTGCCATCATTGAAAGTCGCAACAGCATCGTACACACCAAAGTGAAGTGTTTCTATTCCAACAAATACAGTCTTGGGGATTCTCGACCATATAACACTATTTACACTTTCATTGGGGTTTTGAGTTTTTCCGTGAATACACTTTTTCAACAGTTCAGGTGCTGCTAAGTCTCTGAAAATAGGTTTAGCCACAACACATACTTTATCTCACATCACTAAAATGTACCTGATGAACACGGACGTTAATAATAACACCATTTGACAGCAGTTTAACAGCGCCACAGTGGGTCACGCCCATGTAGAACACATTTCAAAAAAAATTTAAAAATAGTTGTAGTCTTCGGAATTGAATAAATTATATATCTATTAAAAGGTAATAGTCTGCAGATTCAGAAAACGCAAAAAAGTAAAAATTGAACATTTCATGATTTTGAGCCTTTCCGGAGCCCCTTAAGCCACTTCCTGAGGCCTTCTCAAGTCGATTCTGAGTGGCAGTGTGTCTGAAACGTTTTCCTCGGCCATTCACAAGAAAACCGCATGATATCACCGCTGGGCGCCGCTGTTCTCACCTCCATCTTAGAGACGCCAAAAGAAGCAGTGAAATGTCGATAAGAGGAGCTGTTTCTACCTTCCAATCATGTGACACGTCCACGGTGCTGAAATTTGTTTTCAATGTGAGGACATTAACCAACGTTACGCGTCCCGTGAACTTCTGAGCTCTGGCCTTTTTTTTTTTTTTTTTTTTTTTTTTCCTCACGTGTCGGCACCTCTCTGTTTGAAGTCTCGTCCAGCAAGAGGTGGACGTCGCACGGCGCCAAACCTGTGCACCATCACAGAAGAAGGTTGCAGACACGTTTCAGCCAAATTTAAAACTTATGCGTGGCAATGGGAGACATTTAAGGGGTTTCGAAAATGTGATCCTTTAACCCTGTTGCGCAGTGTAGACTGAGATTTTTCGCGTCAGACTAGTGAGATCTTTCGCGATCTGAAGCCCACTTGACGAACACCTGTCAGCTGTGACAACGTGTCGCTCTAAGGTCTGTGTACTACTGTATGTCTGCTTGTTAAGAAAACGAGAGCTGTCTGATAGTTTTTCATCGACACTGCAAGTTTAGTCGTCGTCGATGAGAACTACACCAGAAATGCAAAGAATTTTGAGTACTTGCACAGACAAGATGTAATCAGAACATCGGTAAGCCCCGCGGAGTGGCCGAGCGGTTAGAGGCGCCATGTCACTGACTGCGCGGCCCCTCCCGTCGGAGGTTCGAGTCCTCCCTCTTGTATGGGTGTGTGTGTGTTGTTCTTAGCATAAGTTAGTTTAAGTAGTGTGCAAGTCTAGGGACCGATGAACTCAGCAGTTTGGTCCCTTAGATATTCACACACATTTGAACATCGCTAAAAGGAACGGTGTAAAATGCTGCTATAAACTATTCATTACGGCGTATAGTCGTGCATTAAAGTTTTAACACATTAAGTCAGGTATTAAAGTCAGAAACTGCGGACAAGTGGCTTGTGGCGGAGTAACTCAAGATGCGCAAATTAGCCAGACTATATTCAACTTTCAATATAATTTCAAACCTTTCCTAACTTTTTCTCGCTGACAGCTCTACAAAATAGTGAAAGGGAAACGGTTCTCCGCTTTCCAAATGTTCGTTTAATTAGTCTATGCGTGAATAATCCGAAACTAATAAAAGCAACATAGTTTGGTTTAGCATATTCAACCACAAAGGTAATACATACACAACGCCAAGTATGTGAACTTTACCTCATTCGTAAAGAACCCAGACGTTTGAAACCGTTTGGATCATACATTTGATTCTTTAAAGAATACGAGTTGGAGGTCACTATTAAGATGATGCTATAGTAAAACCTATGCTGAGTTATTTGTTACTGTCTTTCTTTGGAAGATTATTAATGAACTGGAAGCCATCCTAAGCCATCCTGGGTTGGGTTCCGATGTATTCTGGATGGCTGAGAGGTAGCGACCTGTTTTTCAAAATCTTCTACTTGCCGTAACGTCTTTTGCAATGGAGATCTTGAAAAAACACTTAGGTACTCGGGAGAAGGGATGTTTCACTGTGCGGAGAAGAGTGCGCTATTTTCGAAACTTCCTCGGAGAGTGAAACTGTAATGGATCGGGACTCGAACCTGGGACATCGGCCTTCCGCAGGCAGTGTCCTAGCCGCTGAGCTATCCAGTCACGACCGGAGCTCACAACTTCCGCCAGTACCTCCCTCCTCCCCTACAAACTCCATAGAAGCTCTCCTGCACAATTTGCGGCACTAGCACTCTTGGAAGAAAGGATGTTGAGGAGAAATTGGCTTAGTCATACTCCAGGAGATTGTTTCTAGAATTAATCTTTCATTCTTCAGCAGAGTGTAACATGTTAGGACAGTAATACTACAGGTACAAACTGCGCTGTCTCCATAGTTCTCCTCCAAAAAATAACGGCCAGGCATACCCACAAATTTTCCTCACGAACGTCTTTCTACTGGAGGGCCGTAGCCACCTCGCCAGCCAAGGCCGGTACACAGAACGGTCCACCAGCTCTCCTCGAATGCCGTGAGGACGCACCTGGGGCCTTATGCATAAGACTGTGTTTACATAAACGTCATATTCATGAGCGCTTGATAGTGCCATAATATTTCTCTCCTACGTTTACATTAGGGAAAGTTTTATGCCGGACCAGGTCGTACATTACCCTCGGAATAAGAGCCTGCTGGAGCAGGTTCATTTGTCGAAGTCCAGCGTGTAAGCAGGTCGCAGACCCAGCGGGAGGGCTCGGCCCTCTTTCATCCTAGGCGTGGCAGCGGCGCCGAGCGAGTATCTTCACGTATGATTTACTGTCTTCGCGTTCTTAGATACCGTTGGGGCTTCTCTCACTACCGAAATATTTTGAATGACTGGTCATGGAGCATACGTCTGAAACAGAAAATCAGGCGTCGATGTCTCACACGTGTTACTGATATGACCAGAGGAAACTGCTGACGTCTAGCCGTAACTGTGGGTTCTTTGATTGCTCTGGGAGATGGCTCATCGGCATTATAACACATGGAATATTAGTTCACTTTATTATATAAATGACAAAAAAATTACTTAACTTGATGACACCTTTTACCACAGGAGTGCTTGATAATTTACAATGCCATTGACTATTAAAGCGGAACTTGATGTACTTGTTAACAAACTGTTCCCATGAAGTACAATGTTCAATATTTTCAAAAGTATATTTTCATCTGGGAATTGGATAACTCAGCTGAGGTCACTACCTGGAGCAAAGTGCTTCTATACTTGGCTCTTCTTTGACCTCCGTACCAGAACGCTGCTGCTGTGAGAGAAAGGGCGTGTCGCTTTTAGCTTTTCCCTTTCGTCGTTGTGGACTGCAGCGAGGTATCGCTAATATCTGTGGTATCGATGTGCGTTGCCGACTTTGGTGTGGTGGCGCCTTTACATGATACCACACTTACAATAGAGCCAGAAACGTGAAATATGTTCAGTCTGTTACACTTTCGGGTGGAATATACCTTTTGTAAGCTGTTCTGCAGCTAGAAATTGTATATCAGCTGAGCGAGTGAGGAAAGCCAGTTGGTTTCTGTGCGAGGACCAGTTTGCCAGCTTACCACGACAAGCAAACCGGTGCTGCAGGGAGGCACACCTACTGCCTTTATCTGTGTCAGTAATCCCGATACGATACAGACCCTCGTGGGTGGATATCAAATTGTTGACCACTCTTTACCAGGACAAGGCCGCTACCATTTGATATAACCGGCAAGCTAATGTTGGCCTACGCAATTTTCGAGGATATTCGAGGTGATAATTGAGTGGGGCAGAGAATCCCTTCCCAAAGGGTCAACAAAATCTTGGTCGTGGGCACCGACTGTTGCAATATGTCTGTCCCCAAATAGCTCAAGGCCAGGTAGAACTCTCTAAGGTCTCTCAGCTTAAAATTCAGACGGCCAACGTCAACAGGGGGAGCCAGACTCGCAGGACACACTAAGGTGAACAGCCAAGACGTAAAGGGATATAAGTTCTAGTTATCGTTAATATGGTGCGCCGAAAATGTCAGACAGACGCCTTCGTTTCAATATCAGAAAGGACCATTCCGCCGACGGCACGTGGCTTCGTCAGAATTCCGTTTTGCAAATCTAAAGATACGACGCTTCCATAAAAAGCGAGCGGACAAGTGCTTCCGTTTCTTAGCCATCATAGAGGGAAGCGGGAAAAGTAGTGCGATGTAATAGGCCTTGCACAGCACATAAAATGCGTATCCAACATTCTTGCTTTCTGAAGAACGGTTAAAGAGAGTCGTTCATGTTCCATTATTGCTTCCTGGATCTTATCAGTAACAGATTTCCAGTTGAAAGTGGCCATTTGGAGCGGACAACGATCAATAACAACACTTGATGACTGATGACAATCAACAGCAGTGGCCCGAGCGATTATTGCACCATCGAAACCCCGTAAATTAAGGATTTTACTTTTTCCCTCGATAAGTCGCACTTCCGAGACACGTCAGTAATCATCGATTATGGTCTTTTCCAGAGGTATCTCTGGATGCCAGCGGAATAAAACCATCGCATCATTAGCGTACGCGCTGACAGCAAGGGTCCTTCCAGAAAGCGTCCAATCCTAAAGCTGAGACGCAACGTTCCGAAGCAGCAGCTGGAGAGATAAAACAACAAAGAGATCTAGAGTGGGCTTCCCTGCGGCACTCGCCGACGGATGGGAATCGGGAGCGTCAGTTTTTCCATTCACAACTACCGAAGCTGCAATTCCCGTGAATATGTTCTATAACACACCGCGAGCCTGGATAGGAAACCTAATCATCTCCAAAATCCGAGGCGGAAAGTCGTGATACATACCAACCAAAGCTTTATTAAAATCCAAAAAGACAAAGGCACAATTGGCAGAAGTAACGGCAGCAACCAGAAGCACATCGCGGTATTCGGCCACGGGAATAGGAATAGAGCGGCCAGGGGACAACTCTGATACTAGCGGACGGCAGCCGTCATCAAGACAGACATCTTGCGATTTACCGCCCTCACCATAGTCTTATAATCAAAAGTCAGTAACGTGAGAGGACGAAAATTATCAACGGTATTATAACCAGGATGTTTATGTATCAACACAATTTTCTCCAACTTGAATGAAGCGGGCAAGCTACTTTCCTTATCACCTCGTTCAACACGGACGTAAATGCGACGCCCAAGAGGGGCCAAAAAAGTAATTGGGGATCTCATCCATACCTTTTGATTTGTGAGAAGGAGAAGTAACAACAAGATAGCATACGTCATCTGGGTGAAAGGTGGCCAAATATTCCATGATCTGCTCTGGCAGATTGGTATATTTACAAAAAAAAAAAAAAAATGGTTCAAATGGCTCTGAGCACTATGGGACTCAACATCTTAGGTCATAAGTCCCCTAGAACTTAGAACTACTTAAACCTAACTAACCTAAGGACATCACACACACCCATGCCCGAGGTAGGATTCGAACCTGCGACCGTAGCAGTCCTGCGGTTCCGGACTGCAGCGCCAGAACCGCTAGACCACCGCGGCCGGCGGTATATTTACAGTCCCAATTACCGGGTAGAATGGAAAGTCGCTAGGTATATCCACGTTGTAAAGATACTGACACTAGTGATGTAAGGCGTGAAGTACGACAGCTTGCGATGTCAGCTGACGGCGGTCAGCTGCTGTAAGAGAAGTATTGCAAGAGCGGTGGCGTCGAGATTGATGTCGAAGCAGATGGTATAATGGAGCCAATTCCTCCGTCGATAGTGATCGTGCTTTCGATAGCACCTGCAGCCCTTCCAATCGCCACTTCAACTGCAACATCTTTGCTTTAATACATCGCACATCCACAATTCAAAGGGAGGGCGCGATAGGCACCGTCATACAAGTCGCGCAACAGGGAATAATAAAATTCATGATTTCTCCGAAAATCCCTCGCCCAAACAGTACAATAAGCGATAAAACTTCAACGTAACTTCGGTTTAGGCAGGGCAGTCGACAATTCCAGAATGGTAGAGTACCTCCCATCGAGATCGAAGACCACGCTGCCACATATTGTGGATCGCATCATCAAGAGAAGAGTCTGCCAAGTGAGCGACATTTAACATCCATGGGTAACGGAATAGGTGCAACGGTTGCCGACCAAGCTGAAGAGTGGCGGCCAAAGCCAGAAAAGCTAGCACGGATGAAGTCGACTGCAAGAATGCGATCGCGCATCCAGTCCGATAAATAGTCTGTCAGTTGCCGGAAATGCGTAAAACTAACTAACGTCGGATATTTACACTCTCAAAAATCTTTCATGTGCATCGAACGTATCAACTCGTTTAAATTTCGACAATAATGAAAATCGGGAGACTGATCAACAGCACGCAGCAAACAATTAAAATCACCATACAACAGACGCCAAGGACTCCTACGTAAAAAGTTCATGATCTCCACTCTATATAAAAAACGCAGGCGTTCCAAAGTGTGACCAGAGCCACGTTGAGCACATAAGAGAAGTAAGGTGAGGTCAAAAAGCGTATAGTTTATTCAAGAACCTCTACCTCAGCAATGGGAGTGAGTTATCGAAAGAATAATGCAGTTCGGGCACCACATTAAAAACAGTGCGAAATCAAGGAAGAGGGATGCTGATAAATTAACTTCTTCCAGGGATATTGTATCCGCACAGGAGTCATTTATAAACTGACGCAGCGAAGCTAGGCGCAGATCTGATACCACTATGTTAGTTTTTAGTGTGAAAAATGTATACGTCTGAGACATCAGTGGCCGGCCGTAGTGGCCGAGCGGTTCTAGGCGCTACAGTCTGGAACCGCACGACCGCTACGGTCGCAGGTTCGAATCCTGCCTCGGGCATGGATGTGTGTGATGTCCTTAGGTTAGTTAGGTTTAAGTAGTTCTAAGTTCTAGGGGACTGATGACCTCAGAAGTTAAGTCCCATAGCGCTCAGAGCCATTTGAACAGTTTTGAGACATCAGTCAAAACAAAAAACACAGGAAGAGCAGCGTGGCTACTCCACCAGTCGCTCGGCGCAGTCCATCGCAGAGGCCAATAACTAATTTGTGAGGGAGGGCCAGTACCGGCCCAATCAGAATCTTTATTATTGATTGTTTTTCGCGCCGCTGCACGTTTCGGCTGTACATCTGGCTTAAGCCGGCTACGAGTCTAACAGCCTCGACACTAGGTGGCGTAGGCGGATCTTGCACCACATCCATATCAGTCTGTGACTTCGTAGGTTCTGAGGCATGTCCTGTACAAGGATCACTTTACAAGGCATGCCGACTCCCTAATGGAGGCCAGTCAGAATGAATCTCAGCGGAGACGACTCTGGGGTAACAGTTTCCGCAACGGGAGTCACAATAAGCGGCAAATCACGATTCCCACTGTCGTCAGTAGACGGAGTAACAGACGGACATTGCTGTATTACACGTTGTGGTGGAGGCTGCGAAGGAGACGATCCGACACTCGCTCCGGGACGGCTCCATAGCAACCACACCTGTAGCAACAGGAATACGAGATACTGCCTCCACGATCTGCACGTCACCAGGGCAAACAGGAGTGACAGATAAATACACTCCTGGAAATTGAAATAAGAACACCGTGAATTCATTGTCCCAGGAAGGGGAAACTTTATTGACACATTCCTGGGGTCAGATACATCACATGATCACACTGACAGAACCACAGGCACATAGACACAGGCAACAGAGCATGCACAATGTCGGCACTAGTACAGTGTATATCCACCTTTCGCAGCAATGCAGGCTGCTATTCTCCCATGGAGACGATCGTAGAGATGCTGGATGTAGTCCTGTGGAACGGCTTGCCATGCCATTTCCACCTGGCGCCTCAGTTGGACCAGCGTTCGTGCTGGACGTGCAGACCGCGTGAGACGACGCTTCATCCAGTCCCAAACATGCTCAATGGGGGACAGATCCGGAGATCTTGCTGGCCAGGGTAGTTGACTTACACCTTCTAGAGCACGTTGGGTGGCACGGGATACATGCGGACGTGCATTGTCCTGTTGGAACAGCAAGTTCCCTTGCCGGTCTAGGAATGGTAGAACGATGGGTTCGATGACGGCTTGGATGTACCGTGCACTATTCAGTGTCCCCTCGACGATCACCAGTGGTGTACGGCCAGTGTAGGAGATCGCTCCCCACACCATGATGCCGGGTGTTGGCCCTGTGTGCCTCGGTCGTATGCAGTCCTGATTGTGGCGCTCACCTGCACGGCGCCAAACACGCATACGACCATCATTGGCACCAAGGCAGAAGCGACTCTCATCGCTGAAGACGACACGTCTCCATTCGTCCCTCCATTCACGCCTGTCGCGACACCACTGGAGGCGGGCTGCACGATGTTGGGGCGTGAGCGGAAGACGGCCTAACGGTGTGCGGGACCGTAGCCCAGCTTCATAGAGACGGTTGCGAATGGTCCTCGCCGATACCCCAGGAGCAACAGTGTCCCTAATTTGCTGGGAAGTGGCGGTGCGGTCCCCTACGGCACTGCGTAGGATCCTACGGTCTTGGCGTGCATCCGTGCGTCGCTGCGGTCCGGTCCCAGGTCGACGGGCACGTGCACCTTCCGCCGACCACTGGCGACAACATCGATGTACTGTGGAGACCTCACGCCCCACGTGTTGAGCAATTCGGCGGTACGTCCACCCGGCCTCCCGCATGCCCACTATACGCCCTCGCTCAAAGTCCGTCAACTGCACATACGGTTCACGTCCACGCTGTCGCGGCATGCTACCAGTGTTAAAGACTGCGATGGAGCTCCGTATGTCACGGCAAACTGGCTGACACTGACGGCGGCGGTGCACAAATGCTGCGCAGCTAGCGCCATTCGACGGCCAACACCGCGGTTCCTGGTGTGTCCGCTGTGCCGTGCGTGTGATCATTGCTTGTACAGCCCTCTCGCAGTGTCCGGAGCAAGTATGGTGGGTCTCACACACCGGTGTCAATGTGTTCTTTTTTCCATTTCCAGGAGTGTAGAACAAAATGAGATTTTAAAAAAAGCGGTAGCGAGTACGGGCACAGGCTTTGTTTGCAAGTGCGGAAAAACCGTCCGAAGTGAAAGTGGAAACTGTCATATAATTAACGACTGAAGATGTTACCGGAGGAGACAAGGTCATCAACCGTTAACTTGCGGCGCTCTTCCAAGGAAGACCGTAAACAAAACCTCTCTGCGGCAGGTAGTTCAGAGATGGCCACTTTCGTTGCACAGAAAACAGGTTCCCACCTGTCCGCTACACCTAGCATGAATAAGATAGCCACAAACTTGCAAATGAGATGGAATGTTCTTTTTTATTTGTTTCTCCACCGAACGCATGCCGCTGTAAGATTGCAGCTTGTACTGACTTGACCAACGTTCACGCCGAATACCTCTCACGTCACCATATTGCTCCAAAACTTCAAATGTCTCTAAGCACTATGGGACTTAACATCTGAGGTCCTCAGTCCCCCACACTTATAACTACTTAAACCCAACTAACCTAAGGCCATCACACACATCCATTCCCGAGGCAGGATTCGAACCTGCCACCGTAGCAGCCCCGTGGTTCCGGACTGAAGCGCCTAGAACCGCTCGGCCACCCCGACCGGCCCAAAACTTCCTTAAGATAAATATACTCTACCTCCTGAGGAAGACTGAATATTCGAACATTCCTATATTCAATGTCCGCATCCGGAAGCAGCACCATACTAAACGAACAATATCTACGCCTGAAGGGAACCTGAGTACTTTTCTGCTTCTAGGTGATCCACGAATTCCACAAGGAACACATAAATCTCAGTATCAAAACAAGCGATATGCACTTCATCCCAGGTAACATAAAAGTATCAGTGAGCCAAACATGGATCATGGATTTTTAAAGGTCTGAGATGTAAATGTACACGTATGTCCATTTGTCAAATGAAGAACCTACAGTACCTTTACGTGAAACACTGTTGGACGACATGAGAAACAAGCAGGAGCGGACTAGGCCGCTGTCAGACAGACACCCAACGAAGGTGAGACGAGACAACGACGATGTCACACAGACAAAGACACAACCACCATTGAGGCGATAAGCTCCCAAACAGTTGCGGCGATGTGGCGGAGTGAATACGTAAACAACGAAAGGTTCACTCGACGTAGAAGGTGGAACTTCAGTTTCAGCCCCACACGTCTTATTCGGACATGAGAGGATTCAACCGCGAAAGACGCCAACGGTTATCGCATTCGGCACAGGGTACGTGTCTCCTAGAATGTGGTCACAGTTTAGCTGTTCTTTACGTTAGACAGAAACGCATAATGACGCCTGTGATAAAGCGTCGCCGTTTTCAGGTGGCTCGAGCAGCTGTTTCGAGTAGGGGCACTTAGTAGGCTGTTGGGTGCTGCGAGCCACTTTCGATGTTTCCAAGTGGTACTTGGGTTGGACAAAAATATCGAAACACCGAGAGACTTGCAGCTTAAACACAAATGCATATGCTTCTCAAGAAAGCAGGTTGCACTATCGTATTTCACCACGAAGGGCTTCCGTGCATTGTCCTCAATAATTTGCATGTCTCACTCGTCCTCATAACAGTGTTCTGTGCAGTTTTGAGTGCTTTATTCCGAAGCTCAATTCTTTAGAATGGTTCAAATGTCTCTGAGCACTATGGGACTGAACATCTGAGGTCATCAGTCCCCTAGGACTTAGAACTACTTAAACCTAACTAACCTAAGGATATCACACACATCCATGCCCGAGGCAGGATTCGAACCTGTGACCGTAGCGGTCGCGCGGTTCCAGACTGTAGCGCCTAGAACCGCTCGGCCACCATCGGCCGGCCAATCTTTTAGAAAGTGGGTAAACTGTTGTTACTCGTTATGTGTGTGCTTCCGTAATAATATGTGTATGGGATAGGCCGGGAGGCCCACCTGCGGCAAGCCCGGCCACAGGGTGCAAGTCTTTTTAGTTGACGCCACTTCGGTGAGTTACGCATAGATGAAAATTGAATGGTGTTAGAGGAACACAACACCCAGGCCGCGAGCGGAGGAAATTCCCGATCCGGGTAGGAATAGAACCTGTGCACCTTGGATGTCATTCCACTGCACTGATCTTATTATTTTATTAAAATGCATTCTGTCGTGATTATCAATCAGGCTTTTTTTTTTTTTTTGTCACATTGACTTGTCCTTTCATTAACACTGAGACGACCATAGTCAAAATCATCATGTAGCTGCAAATTGAGGGAATAAGAAAGAAAGGTTATGAGTAACGAGGTAATTAACTCACAATCTACTGTCTATTTTTTAATTATATTTATTTTTTAATTTTTTTGTGTATAAGGAAGAAAAGTGATTAAAACAAGACTTTCCGTGAGTAGGCACCAGAAACAGGGAGGAATCAAAAACCACTTGGTATATTAACAAACAGCCTGTCGATTGAAAACAAGAAAAAACACATTTGCAAAAGGCGCTCGATAACGTGGAATCCGCAGACACTTGCAATGCACGATCTCCAGATACTGGTGAAAGACACGGTGATGAGGATCGTCCCTCCTTTAACAACGAAGTGAACGTGGTTAGCCAAACGATCGTGTTCGTTTTCGTCTGAGAAAAAAAGGATACGTCTGGACGAATAATAAATTCATCCGAAATAGCGGAAAGAAAAATTGACTGTCGATGAATCCAGAGCCAATGATCCCGTCCGCAAGAGACCAGCCTGTGAAGTAGCCTAACGTATCAGTGTGATGTCATTCGTCATACTGATAAGTCGGGACAAAGGCTATGCGAAAAAGGCGGTCGCCAGTCGGTATAAAAAAATGAATGAGCCTATAGCACGACGAGGCAACCTAAATCGGTTACATAGGAAGAGTAGGATGAGACCACATAGTTTTCTATGATGTTGACGGAGAAGCTATTTCAACAGGAGAGAGGCAAGATGTTTGACCCCAACTGGGATCGTTTTACCTTCTTTGAAAGGAGCAGGAAGCGAGACAGCCCGTATGATTTCATTGACCACTGATGTTATTGTGTCACCTATGAGAGGCCAAAACCGACATAAAATTCTTCAGGAACACCGTTAAATCCAGGTGACTTGGGCGACTGAGAACCGATAACAACATCATACATATCATCCTTGTGGAAATCACTCAAAAAGTGTCATTTTCTTGAGAGATGACGACGCTATCCAGCAAAGGGGAAAAGTCGTCAGGAAAATTTTCAACTGGAATGTGGACATCATACAGTTCAGTAGAGTAGTTGAAAATTAAACTGAAAATGTCACGGTCGGACTTGGACACTTGACCATCAACATTAGCGAGGAATGCAAGCAAACGCCTTTCCTGCGCGACCGCATCCGGATAAGGTGATATAGTGAAGTCAGTTCATCTTGTAAAATGGAACGTTATTAAGATTTTGTTTTAACTGTAGCAAACTGGTATTAATAAGGCGGACATCCGAGATCCGTAGAGGAGCTTGCCTAGCGGTATCGTAAAGTCGACATAATGCGGAGTAATACACTCCTGGAAATGGAAAAAAGAACACATTGACACCGGTGTGTCAGACCCACCATACTTGCTCCGGACACTGCGAGAGGGCTGTACAAGCAATGATCACACGCACGGCACAGCGGAC
The DNA here is from genome assembly GCF_023864275.1 of Schistocerca cancellata. Lineage (NCBI taxonomy): Eukaryota > Metazoa > Arthropoda > Insecta > Orthoptera > Acrididae > Schistocerca > Schistocerca cancellata. The sequence goes on from NC_064631.1 coordinate 49,465,635, forward strand.
ACACCAGGAACCGCGGTATTGGCCGTCGAATGGCGCTAGCTGCGCAGCATTTGTGCACCGCCGCCGTCAGTGTCAGCCAGTTTGCCGTGGCATACGGAGCTCCATCGCAGTCTTTAACACTGGTAGCATGCTGCGACAGCGTGGACGTGAACCGTATGTGCAGTTGACGGACTTTGAGCGAGGGCGTATAGTGGGCATGCGGGAGGCCGGGTGGACGTACCGCCGAATTGCTCAACACGTGGGGCGTGAGGTCTCCACAGTACATCGATGTTGTCGCCAGTGGTCGGCGGAAGGTGCACGTGCCCGTCGACCTGGGACCGGACCGCAGCGACGCACGGATGCACGCCAGACCGTAGGATCCTACGCAGTGCCGTAGGGGACCGCACCGCCACTTCCCAGCAAATTAGGGACACTGTTGCTCCTGGGGTATCGGCGAGGACCATTCGCAACCGTCTCCATGAAGCTGGGCTACGGTCCCGCACATCCTTAGGCCGTCTTCCGCTCACGCCGCAACATCGTGCAGCCCGCCTCCAGTGGTGTCGCGACAGGCGTGAATGGAGGGACGAATGGAGACGTGTCGTCTTCAGCGATGAGAGTCGCTTCTGGCTTGGTGCCGATGATGGTCGTATGCGTGTTTGGCGCCGTGCAGGTGAGCGCCACAATCAGGACTGCATACGACCGAGGCACACAGGGCCAACACCCGGCATCATGGTGTGGGGAGCGATCTCCTACACTGGCCGTACACCACTGGTGATCGTCGAGGGGACACTGAATAGTGCACGGTACATCCAAACCGTCATCGAACCCATCGTTCTACCATTCCTAGACCGGCAAGGGAACTTGCTGTTCCAACAGGACACTGCACGTCCGCATGTATCCCGTGCCACCCAACGTGCTCTAGAAGGTGTAAGTCAACTACCCTGGCCAGCAAGATCTCCGGATCTGTCCCCCATTGAGCACGTTTGGGACTGGATGAAGCGTCGTCTCACGCGGTCTGCACGTCCAGCACGAACGCTGGTCCAACTGAGGCGCCAGGTGGAAATGGCATGGCAAGCCTTTCCACAGGACTACATCCAGCATCTCTACGATCGTCTCCATGGGAGAACAGCAGCCTGCATTGCTGCGAAAGGTGGATATACACTGTACTAGTGCCGACATTGTGCACGCTCTGTTGCCTGTGTCTATGTGCCTGTGGTTCTGTCAGTGTGATCATGTGATCTATCTGACCCCAGGAATGTGTCAATAAAGTTTCCCCTTCCTGGGACAATGAATTCACGGTGTTCTTATTTCAATTTCCAGGAGTGTAGTTTTTGTTTCTATCGGACGCCTGTCGCCCATACGGCACCAAAACTAATGAGAGCTTTACGAATTTGTGGGTTGACATGCAGCGTCCTCCATTCCACAATAGACAAGTAGCGTTCTACAGCTTGAGAGCAATGCGCCCACACTTCTTGAATGAGAACACCAAGGGAATGGTCTTGTAGATAAGCTATAGTGAGCATCCAAGGAAGACGATACACTTTTACCAGCTGCTGTACTTAATTAAATGCAAGGGCTAAAGCACAATGATCAGTAAAACAGGAAGGTGTCATGTCAACGTCCAAAAGCTGCCCGCACAAGGAAACGGAAAGGTAAAAGCGATCAAGTCGACAGCTTAAGGTGGAAATAAAATACATGTGTCGGACAAGTATAGGATACTGAGAAACCCACGCGTCGTTTAGGTGCAAAGGGCGTGTCATGTCGTCGAATTCTTTACTAAAACTAAAATAAGGGGATTGATACACCGGCCGGAAAACACAATTAAAATCACCACCCAGTAGTGTCTTCGTTGGGGATTTACGAAGTATGAAAGTGACTTCCTCTTTGTAGGAACGTGAACATTCCATAGAACACCAAGCCAGAATGACCAAAGAGAAGAAGTAAAGTGAGATAATCAAAGGAGCATTCTGTGCCGCTAGCATCATCCAGAACATCGAAATTTCGTAATGGAATTCCTTCCCTGTAAAATAAGGTAGTGCCCGTAGAAGGTTCGGAACCCATATTAAAAAAAGCTCGAGAAACCAGGTATTGAGAACTGGTCAAATAATACTGCCTGCAGAAAATTACGTCTGTACCAGAATCATATATAAACTGTAGCTAAGCGGCAAGCCGGAGTTGAGAACTAATCTTGTTAATGTTTAAAAAAATGGTTCAAATGGCTCTGAGTACTATGGGACTTAACATCTGAGGTCATCTGTCCCCTAGAACTTAGAACTACTTAAACCTAAATAACCTAACGACATCACAAACATCCATGCCCGAGGCAGGATTCTAACCTGCGACCGTAGCAGTCACGCGGTTCTGGACTGAAGCGCCTAGAACAGCTCGGCCACCGAGGCCGGCTTTGTTAATCTTCAAAGTGAGGAAAGTACAGAGGGATTTTTCTCGACCGTGTACAAACTCTAGGGATTGATCGATGAGAGGATACGGAATAAGAAAAGTCTAATGAACTTATGTCCCTAAATGCATGGTTTCCGTACTAGAGACCATTTATTGAATCATATTTATTTTACGGAGATTGCGGTCTAATATGCGCCTTATCATGAAGCCACAGTCATAGTATGCACGGTTTCTTCCTAGAATGTGGTACTATTCCTCATACGTCATGCCCTAGCGCCATAGTAATTGGTAATGTGTCTGACTCATCTTGCAGTGGATGTAGTACAGCGTTGCACACAATGGTTCCGTATTCCAATCGAGAACTTGCCGACGTGATGTTTACTTACGGAAAGGTTCAAATGGTTCAAATGGCTCTGAGCACTATGGGACTCAACATCTTAGGTCAAAAGTCCCCTAGAACTTAGAACTACTTAAACCTAACTAACCTAAGGACATCACGCACACCCATGCCCGAGGCAGGATTCGAACCTGCGACCGTAGCAGTCCCGCGGTTCCGGACTGCAGCGCCAGAACCTCTAGACCACCGTGGCCGGCCTTACGGAAAGGGAAATGGCTTCGGGCGGCGGGTAGGAGGGTTGTATCACTACTGACAACAACCACAGCATTTAATGTTTGCAAGAGTGTTTCGTCGTTTGTCTGAGAAAGGGTCGTTTCATGCAAGAAACCATGAAGGGCGTACCCGAAATTTAACCAGACTTAGAGGAAAATGTGATTAACACTGAGGACGGCGAGCGCCATGTCAATACCAGGCATTTCGTCCGCCATGGAAGGGTAAGGCAGACGACCGTGTGGAACATTCAGCATGACAATTGCTACCACCCTTATCACTTACAGCGTGTGCAGGGCTTACTAGGGATAGACTTTCCACATCGGGAGCAGTTTTGTCACTTCTTTCTTCACAAAGCAGCCACGATTCCGGGACTTGTGTCATCCAACCTATTCACAGATGAGGCCACCCGGAGTGGTATCTTCAGCTTTCATACCAGTCATCCGTGGGATAGTCTGGTGAACCCTCCTGGTATGGTGACAGCGAATCATCAGCTTTGGTGTAGCCGGAATGTGTGGGCCGGGATAATTGCCGACCGTATTTTAGGACCAGTCCGCTACACTCTGGAACCGCGCGACCGCTGCGGTCGCAGGTTCGAATCCTGCCTCGGGCATGGATGTGTGTGATGTCCTTAGGTTAGTTAGGTTTAAGTAGTTCTAAGTTCTAGGGAACTGATGACCTTGGAAGTTAAGTCCCATAGTGCTCAGAGCCATTTGAACCATTTTTTTGGGACCAGTCTTTCTTCCACTTCACGCAACAGGCCGGAACTACCGGCGTTTCTTGCGGGTGGCTTTGCCTCCCCTAGTGGGAGAAATGCCATTGATGATTCGAAAGGTTACGGGGCTGCTACATGATGGTGCTCCTGTCCACTTCGTGGTCAACGTCACAATAGTGTCTTCCCTGGTCGACGGACCGGACGAGGGTGTCCAGTTCCATGGCCAGCTCGTTCACTGGATCTCGACCCATCCGATTTCCGGTTATGGGATCATCTCAAAGGTATCGTGTATGCAGAGCCCGTTCCAGATGTGGCGACACTGGCGCAGCATATTCATGCTGCCTTTGGCACTGTTCTGATGCATCCTCATAGATGTGAACGTGTGAGACACAACATGCTTCGGCACGTACACGCATGCATTGAGGGCATAGAAAACATTTTCAGCACACACTGTAACTGTGGCTGCATGGTATAGCGTCTATTAGACCGCAGTCTCTGTAAAACTGCATGACTGAATAAATGGTCTGTAGCATGGAAACCATACATTTCCGGACATAAGTTCGCGACATTTTTTTGTATCCTCTCATCGATCAGTCACCCTCTACATGCTTGCATAGTGAGTTGAACTGGAACAAAAACTAAATAGTTACAATTCACCAGAATTGTCGCTACCTCATGCTGTTGAGTCACTGCGTCATGCAGAAAATCCGTTTCAGATTGAGACGGAGAGGAGTTGGTGTATGGAGATTTGTATGGTAACGACAGGATCCTCCTCTCCTTGGGAATCAATCACGTTATCTTCATCAAGAGGTTGTGTCTTGGAGGCCACGACAGATGGCCAAGAATAGTTTGGGAAACTGAGACCGTAGGAGAGGTAGCGAACAGGGCCGGGAGAGACAAGTGGAATCTTCAAACAGATTCCTCAACAGGCGGCGCGCCAGCGTGGCGGCCTGGATGACGGGGAATCGTAATATGGCTTGTGAGTACACTACGAGATCAAAAGTATCCGGACACCAGGCTGAAAATGACTTAAAAGTCCATGGTGCCCTCCACCGGTGATGCTGGAATTCAGTATGGTATGGCAGCCCATTCTTCACGGAGTGCTGCTCTGAGGAGAGGGATCGATGTCGATCGATGAGGCCTGGCACGAAGTCGGCGTTCCAAAACATCTCAGAGGTGTTCCATAGGATTGAGGTCAGGACTGTGCAAGCCAGTACATTACAGGAATGTTATTGTCGGGTAACGTCTCCGCCACAGGCCGTTCGTGTTGAAAGATGCAGTCACCATAAGCGGATTGCTCTTCAGCAGTGGGAAGCAAGAAGGTGCTTAAAACATCAATGTAGACCTGTGCTGTGATAGTGCCACGAAAAACAACAAGGGATGCAAGCGTCCTCCATGAAAAACTCGACCACACCGTAACACCACCGCCCCCGAATTTTACTGCTGGCACTACACACGCTGGCAGATGATGTTCACTGGGCATTCACCATACCCGCACCCTGCCATTGGATCACCACATTGTGTGCCGTGATTCACCACACAACGTTTTTCCACTGTTCAATCGTCCACTGTTTACCTGTCGTCTGGCATTTACTGGCGTGATGTGTGGCTTATGAGCAACCGTTGGACCATGAAATCCAAGTTTTCTCAGCTCCCGCCCAACTATCATAGAACTTGCAGTGGATACTGACGCAGTTAGCAATTCCTGTATGATTTTCTGGATACATGTCTGCCTATTACACATTACGACTCTCTTCAGCTGTCCTCGGCCTCTGTCAGTCAACAGACGAGGTCGGCCTGTACGCTTTTGTGCTGCACGCGTCCTTTCACGTTTCCACCTGACTCTCACATCTGAAACAGTGGACCTAGGGATGTTTAGGAGTGTGGAAATCTCGCGTACACACGTATGACGCAAGTGACACACAATAACCTGACCACGTTCGAAGTCCGTGAGTTCCGCGGAGCGCCTGTTCTGCTCTCTCACGATGTCTAATGAGTACTGAGGTCGCTGATATGTAGTACCTGGCAGTACGTGGCAGAACAATGCACCTAATATGGAAAAAGTATGTTTATGGGCGCGTCCGGATACTTTTGATCACATAGTGTAAAAACCTAATCAGGTGCAGACGTACCTATGGCTTCCTCGTTCGCAAACTCAGGATGGAGAGAGGGTTCTTCAATGAAGTGCTATTCGAAGGGCGAGCCAAAGGAAATGGCGCCCTAACTGCATCACCGTCTTGTGTTCTACGACGCTTGTTTTGAATAATTTGAGCTGGCACCGCGGGAATAACTGCGTTAACGCCCCTACGTGTGGGCAGTAGGGAAAATCACAAACATTATCTCTCAAAGATCCAGTTTGATAACCAGGGTTGGCCCAGCTGCAGGATCCTGTGGGAAAAGATCCACTAATGTCAATTATTTACGCTGTTCGTAAGTGGGCCTTAATACCACCACACGACGCGGACAATTGGTGTGGAGTTGGCTGCTCTGATTACAAATGAAACGGGTTCCTCTCTGGCAAATATAAGTAATATGAAACCGATAACCACATACCCGCAAGTGAGATGGAATATTTGTTTAAAAATCACCATTTCTACCTACCGAACACCACTATACACCTATAAGCGGTGCTGAACAGGCGAGCGTTCCCTTAGAATATGCCGTATATTACCGTAAGGGAGAAGGATGGACCTAAGAAAACTGTCGTCTACATCGGGCGGAAGATTAAAAGATTGCATTCGTAAGGACCACCTCTACACACTTCAAAAGAACCATGTTGGTGGGACCATCACAATATGTAAAGGGGACGTGGGCACCATGACATAATAGTACCCTGTCAGGCCGAAGCGTGCAAGAGATTTAACAAAAAAGACATACAATTCCGGATGAAAGTGCACAATACGCACTTTATGTGTAGTAATCTTGATCTTTTCCCACCAACCAGTCGTGCATCTCTGAAGAGCCGGGCTGAAAAAGCGCTGTGGATTTATCAAAACTGAAGCTGAGAGTACCTGAACGTGTAATACATGTTGGAAGTATGTCGGACATCATGGCGTGAGACAACGCCGCATAAGGAAGGGCTGCAAAAACTCCAGACACCAGTCGATAACCAGCAATACTACTAGCACGACGCTGCACGGAAATAAGGAAGATACGCGGCGCTAATTGTAAGAGGCGGAACTAGGGAACCTACAACGCCTACGCGCGAAGTGGGAATGATCACTCAGCTATAGAGGTGGACTGTGCTTCTGCAAATAAGTAGTCGAAGTATTCGGTGTTTTAAGAGGAATCCTATCGACCATTTATACTGCATACAAGAAAAGCGGAAAAGCATTATCGGATAAGGCACAGCGCAAACGGAAGTTGTGTTGAGTGATCATCACAGACGGCCATTGAAGAGGATTGTGACGAAAAAACAAGAGGGCGACAGCTGGAAAAGTCACTTCAGAGCTGAGTGTCGCACTCATGACCACTGTCAGCAACAAACCAACACCAAGTAAGCTCGATAAACAGTGAATTGAAGGTTGAGCTGGAATTCTAAAACCACACATCAGTGCAGCAAATGCCCGTAACAGGAAAATGTGATGCCGAATATGGGGCAGTGGAAGAAAGCCGTTTGGCCAGATGTGTTTCACACTGTTTCCAACTTCTTGTCGAGTTTGCGTCCCAGGAGCGATACACGGCCGATTCAAGCATACATGATGATTCAGGCATCCTATACCGTGGTGTTCCGTTGCTCCATGGTTACTCTGCAATATCACATTATTACCAAGGATTGGGTGACCATCTTGGCTGATCAGTTCAGTCCCACAGTACAATGTTTGTTCCCCCATGCCGATGCTGCGTTCTAAGGGGACAGGATCCCCGTTCACTCAGCTCGCATCGTCCGGGACTGTTTTTGTGGACACGACGATGAATTCTCGTACCTCCCCTGGCCACGACAGTCACCGGATCTTAATGCTGTTGATCATTTGTTGAGTTCGGAGAGAAGGGTGTGCGATCGCTGCCACTAGTTTGCTGGAAGAATAGTTAAGATTCCCTTGCAAACCATACAGGACCTATATTTATCCCTTCCAGTACGAATGAAAACTGTCTGGAATATCAACCGTTGTCCTACCCTGAGTTAGGTATGGTAATGTGCGGTGAGTGGTGTCTCCATATTTTTGTTGACCCCCTTCAGAAGGCATCGCAACCACCCTCTTTCCTGTTTAAACTCTAGTGAGTGCAAGGATCTCTCTCATTGATACTGAAACATTCCCCCAACAGTATACGCAGGGTAAAGGATAAATTTACCTTCTAGAGTAACGACACGTTATTCGCCGCTCTGTAACTACCACTTATTTGTTAATTTACTAGCAACGCCTGTTTCTCCTCAAGTATCAATGTTTTGCTTACGAATGTCTGTAGTGAATCCTTGGCTGCAACCATACACTTGTGAAGGGCGTTCTCAGCAATATGGAATTTTTGCCTAGTATATGAATATTTTAATGATAACTTTATCATTGTGTGCTGTACTCCCTGTCCAATTCCTCACTTTTTTAATTAATCAGGTTAGAACCTGATGAAAGTAGGGACAAATTCGATTGTCTTATGCGGTCAAGAAATAGACTGGACATCAACATTAAAATAGAACATAGCCCAGACACTCCCCGCCCCTCATTCAAACAGAGTACCTTTCTGTCAAGCCCAGCTATAAAGTGAGTTACGCCTTTCATGTAAGATAGCTAGATGGCTGGCTATCTTGCAAGTGCCAACGCTTGATTTCTACACTTGATTAATATGATCACTAAATGTAGTTACTACGGATGTTTGAAATTATCCCTACGAGATGCTGCCAAAGCTAATCACAGCACCGTGCTTTCTATAAAGCCACACGTTCATCAAAACTGAATATCGCTCTGCTACTATAGCTCGTGTGTGCGCGTAATTTCTGTAGGACTTCTTGGTCACTCTTCGCTATTTATAAAAGCCATTAGGACCAATAAGGTCTAGTATAGGACATAAATAGTCAGATGTATTCACATTAAAATTCAACGACTCAATGTCTGCGAAGAGATAAATGACACGTCATTCCAATTACAAAGGCCAGAACATCTAAAAACATGGTGTGTCCTTGTGTAACAAATAAACCTGCCGTTGTTCTGCATACAAATGGACTGTTATTGCGCCTGTCTGTAACTGGCTCTAGTGATTAACTGCTTGCTGTATCATTGCATGTCAATTTATCGGCTTGCACTATCAGCCTAGTCACTAATGCCTTCCATATTGCCTGTGGGCGACTCGATATATTCTTCAGATCTTGGCAAACACCTCCGTGCAGGCAGCATCTCATACCGTTACGACACTGCTCGCAAACAATCGACACAGAGAGTTTATTCATTTACAGCAAAGAAATGGAAAACTTTGTATTGAAATAATACATTAACTTCGTGTTATTTGTTGTGTGAGACAATGATGCTTCTTTTTTTTCTATAGAGAACAGCTGCTCGTATGAGCTAGGCCTAGAATGCTAGAATGTATTTTGTTTTATTTACATCTTATTTTTCTTGTTAATGACGTATTATCATAGTCGTACTGAACACTTCCTTACGTATGCCGTATACGATACGTGTACGCCTTGTGACTTTATGATGTTTTTCTTATCTTGTTATTTGTTCTAAGCCCTCAGAATCTCAAGGTTCTGCAGACGGGAGTTTTTGTTGATATAATCAACAATAGTAGCGTGGAGCTATTACTTCTCTTATCATACTGAATATGAGCGATATTCTTTTTTATGTTTGAATTAAGAATGGCTCTGCGTCATGTGCTGATTTATAGTTACAACGTCGTATTCTGTTAATATGTCCTTCTTATTTTTTTAATGTCACTGCGTATAGTTCTTACGATGCAATTCTATTCCGTACATGTAGCGCCGTTAACGATTTTAAGGACGCGCTTTGGAAATAGTTAAATAGGTTCACTTCATTCTCTATGACACATACGTATTTTATGGGTATGTAGTATCACCTGTGGTGAGTCATGATTGTATTGAAATGTCGTGTGGTTGGGGGTACCGTCGGGTAGACCTGTGACCTGGTGCAAGTCTTTTTACGTGACGCCACTTCGGCGATTTCCGCGTCGATGGGAATGATATGATGATGAAGACAACACAGCACTCAGTCCCTGAGCGGATAAAATCTCCGACACAGCCGGGGGTCGAATCCGGGCCCCTTCTGCATGGCATTCCGCCGTGTTGGCCACTCAGCTGTCGGGGCGGACATAATTGTACTGACAGCTGTCAAAGTTGACGTGAGTTGTTCTCGTAATCTATAAGATAGTTTTTTTTTTACGATTCTATCTTTACATTTTATGCACCAGTGCTCATATGTGTCAGTGTACAGCTGTTTTTGTGGTACCCGTTTTTCAAATGTTTTTGCGATATATTAACAAACATAATTGTAATCACTCCGTCACCCTACTGGACACATTTAGTATCGTAATATGTACTTGGACAATTGTATATTGGTTGTTGCTTTAGGATGTGTGGTATAAGCGTTTGGGTAACGGTGTTTACAACCCTTCAGTTTCCTGCGCATGTTTGTGATCAACACATGTCGCTCGTATATTATCACTTACATATCCTGAAAGATGCCCATATCACTACACTTCCAGTTGTTTTAGACATTTCAGGTGGTGCTATTAAGGGTCTTTTTACTCAATTACTCTCAACCATATATCTGCCTGTGTTGTCTTTGTCTTAACCCACATGGAAATGGCGAGGTGCAGCCTTGTTGCATGACAACGTTTATTGGGGGTTGTTGGAGAGCCCTAGGTGTTCAAACAACTTACAGAAATGCAGCCAGGTGACGTCGTCAGCAAGTGGCTGATGATGACGTCACCTTGCTGCATTCCTGTGAGTTGTTTGAACATTGTGTATGTCGGGAGAAACTCAGGTTGATTATATTCGATGGTTGAGAAATAGATGGAAAACACTCATCGTATTCAGTTTATTATACAGAGTGTTTCAAAAAGATTAATCTGATTTCATAAGAGTGCATCTTCCGTATACCGTGCCTGACAAGAAGGTGAAGTACCCAGAATACATGGACAGATGTCAGTCTAACTCTTTATGGGACGTGGATTCCAGGAATCTGATGAGTGGCAGTCCCTGGAATGGGCAACGCCTTTTTGTAAAGTGTGCCACTCTAATTTGGAGAGCATTTCTCTGAAATGCTTTCACGCAGATTAGATAAATCAGTCAAAAATCTCGCAGCTCTTCTCTGAATCTCTCTATCTTTTGTCTCAACACAGTTCGACGAGAGTCTCACACTGACAGATGTGGTCAAGAAACTGTTGACTGGAGGTAATATAAGCGATCTCTTTCATGTGCTAATTACACTACACCATGATTCTTCCAATAAATTGAATTGTGGCGTCTATGTTCGCAAGACGTGAATACCTGAAGCTGGTGACTGTTCTTGGCAATGATACTCGACCAAGCAGTATACAATATACAATCCTTTCACCTGCTCTCCTTGTTATGTGGTAGTTTGTTCCCAAACTGTCCTGTAACCTGCTTTATAATTTAATATACAGATCTGAATAGTAAGGCAAGTCAAATCGCCAACACAGCATGGAAAGTGAAAGCAATAATAACTGCTGCCAATGATTGCATTCTCTAATTATTTCTGTATCCCTTTTTATCTTGGTCCAGTGAGTGACTCTTGTAATTACAGCAGCTTTGAAGCTTTTAGCTGGCTGGCGAAAGGGAAAACTTACTTGGGAGAGTAGCAGTAGTCGTAAAGATGCTTTTTGCCGAAAGCCAGTCTGGGACAGGTAAAGTCAATGGAGAGCAGTTTTCTAGCACAGACCAGAAGGGCGTGGAGTAAGGACAGCCAGTATGCCGTAAAGCTTCAATGTGTGGTAAGTGAAAGGAATGCTTGTAGCAGTGATAAAAACTTGAAAGACAAGAGAGGACATGTGGGTATGTAGCTTAGGAGAAGCCTTTATACCCGGATGAGTCCAGCTGGAATATTTGTTAAAATTTTAGTAGGGGCTCTCTGGTTGGTTCATAGAAATTATTTTCGTTGCAGAGAAGAGTTATCGAACTCAGAACGCTTCAAGGGTGGCGAAGGAAATCAGACATGCCCTGTCAGGGGGACCATCTCATCCTTTGCCCGGAGCGATTGATGGAAATCACATAAAACCTAAGTCTGGATTACTGGAGTTAGGGATGAACTGTCATCTTACTGATTCCAAGCCTAGTGTGCTAACCATTACCGCCTCAGTCGGCTTCAAGTATGAGATAGTCCCATCCATTTCTATTGGGGAGAGATATGAGAATCTTTCTAGTGACGGGAGTACCTCAAGAGGAGGCAAACACTTCATAGAAATACATACCTTGTGTGAATGAGCATTTTCGTATTGAAATATGCTACCATGACATTGTTGCTTCACGGGTAGCACACGAGGATGCAGGCTGTGAGCGACGAATCTCTACCAGCCGTGAACGGAAGACATACCCAATGACTCATGACTCCAGAAGTAACACCACTGAGCCTCTCCAAAACATTGGAAGAATGCAATCTCTGACCTAGGTCGTCACCATGCACGCTGTCACTACTAGTCCATGGTTATGCAGGACTGTGAATCATTGCTGAAAATGCGATATTATTTATCAGCAGTCCATGCTTCCCAGTCAGAGCATGACCACAAACGCAGCAGTTTGTACCGTGGCGTTAACAGCAGACTATGCATAACATGCTGATTTCCTAATCAGGTATTGGTAGTCTCCGACTAATGCTACCGGATAACACGGAACGCAGCAGGGAATCCATCTCTTGTTCCCAGATGGCAAACGCCGATTAAAAGGGATTACAATGTGCTTGCTTCACAGTACAGTGATCCTCCGTCATGATGCCGAGGCGTGGTGGACTGGAATCTGAGTACAAATACAACTGTCCTAACGTTCCTATGTTGTCCAACATCGGGGACCTATCTTCTTCTTCTTCTTCTTCTTCTTCAGTAGCTCTACAGCCCTTGGTGAGCCTTGGCTTCTTCAACAATCTTCCTCCACACTTCTCGGTTATTTGCTGCTCTTTTCCACCCCCGGACTCCCATATTGCTGATATCCATTATTACCTCATCGATCCATCTTCTTCTAGGTCTCCCTTTTCGCCTAACTGAATGGATCATACCTTTCATCATTTTCTTTGGAATTCTATCCTCTGCCATTCTCTCCAAGTGTCCTAGCCATCGTATTCGCTGTGATTTCACAAATTTTACTATGTCCCTGCCTTGTAGTAACTCTTGTAATTCGGCATTGTAGCGTATTCTCCAGCCTTCTTCCTCCCTTATTGGCCCATAGATTTTGCGTAGTATTTTCCGCTCAATGCTTCTTAGAGCATTTTTATCGTGTTCTGTCAACGTCCATACCTCTGAGCCGTATGTGATAACTGGGTGGACTAGGGAATTATATATTAGCAGTTTAGTTTTTCTTGTAACAAGGCTATTTTTGAAGAGCTGCATATTTGCAAAGTAAGCTCTGTTTCCTGCTTGTATTCTTTCCCTTATAGCCTTTCCAATACTGTTATCATTTGTTATTAGGGCTCCCAAGTAGTTAAAAGAGGACACTCCATTGAAGCATTTCCCATTGGTGTTTAGGTTTTTAGGGGTTCTTCTGGCCTCAGATTGTGACATTACCATATATTTTGTTTTGTTTTCATTTACTATGAAGCCAATTTTTAAGGCTTCTGTTTCCATTGCCCGGTATGTTTCTAGGAGTGTATTGGTATTTCTTCCTACTATAGCAATGTCATCAGCGTATGCACATATCTGGCTAGTTTTCATAAATATGGTGCTTATGTCAAATCCAAATATCCAACAAATCTAGATATTACTCGATTCCACCAGCCAGCCAAATGGAGACCCAGAATGAGGTCACATGCCGATAAGGTTTTATCACACGAGTATATGGCATCTCATTGTCCTACACAGTAATGACTCAACTTCTTCCTCCGTTCACGTCCCTTATATACCAGGCTTCGTAACATTATTAAACACTATTCTCTGGTGGCAGTTCTGCCTGTGCAGGGAACTGAAACCCTAATCCCGGACACTCGCGCCGATCATACGTAAGTGTGCGAAGTTACAGTGACTGCCAACCACGATTTTTAATGCTTCACGGTTTTTGTCAGGCAGTACATAACGAATAGCAGCGGTCGGCTCACACGTTCTCAAGGAACACCGCACGCTACGTTCGCTCTTCCCCATTGACAAGGGCATATTGTTCGCTCTGAAATTGGAATCGAAGTGGGTATTTGTTGCATACGCACGTAGACGGCTCTTCGGTTTACAAGAACTGCGTCGATGGCTTTCTGAAAGTCTAGATACACAGCGTCAAGTTGGGTTACGCTACCTACTGCTTTCTGAATCGCACGAACGAATCGATCAACGAAGTTTCCACGTCAGCCTGGGGGAGTAGAAAAGGTGTCGTTCGCGCGAGTGGCAACTCGTCCTTTGTGACGGCTAAGGAGGAGTCTGTGCTGAGCAGTGCTGTGGTTAACACCTCGCTAGCAGTAGCGGCACATTGTGGCTCATATCCCTGGAGTTTTCAGGCCAGAAGAGCTTAAGGGCAATATTTATGGGCCTCGGATGCTGCATTTGGTGATAACATTATCATGGCATGGTTTTTGGCCCCATAGTAATATAATTCTGACGCCAAGAAGACATGTAACAAGGCGCGGCCACCAGTACTGCCATGACTGCATCGCCGCCAGGTTAACAGCCACTGCAAATTGCGCCACCAGTGCCACCAGCCTTCCACTACATTGTTTTGTATTTGTCATTCTGTAAATGGATCAGGTATTGGGAAATTTGGTTGATTTTAATCATAATCGTGATGTTCCTAAAAACTATCTTACACCCGTGGCTATCCCAAATCACAACCCTATACAGGAATCCTATCCTAGTGAATTTAATTCCGAGTGGCCTAATTTACGAGGTGCATTCAAGTTCTAAGGCCTCCGATTTTTTTTCTAATTAACTACTCACCCGCAATCGATGAAACTGGCGTTACTTCTCGACGTAATCGCCCTGCAGACGTACACATTTTTCACAACGCTGACGCCATGATTCCATGGCAGCGGCGAAGGCTTCTTTAGGAGTCTGTTTTGACCACTGGAAAATCGCTGACGCAATAGCAGCACGGCTGGTGAATGTGCGGCCACGGAGAGTGTCTTTCATTGTTGGAAAAAGCCAAAAGTCACTAGGAGCCAGGTCAGGTGAGTAGGGAGCATGAGGAATCACTTCAAAGTTGTTATCACCAAGAAACTGTTGCGTAACGTTAGCTCGATGTACGGGTGCGTTGTCTTGGTGAAACAGCAAACGCGCAGCTCTTCCCGGACGTTTTTGTTGCAGTGCAGGAAGGAATTTGTTCTTCAAAACATTTTAGTAGGATGCACCTGTTACCGTAGTGCCCTTTGGAACGCAATGGGTAAGGATTACGCCCTCGCTGTCCCAGAACATGAACACCATCATTTTTTCAGCACTGGCGGTTACCCGAAATTTTTTTGGTGGCGGTGAATCTGTGAGCTTCTATTGCGCTGACTGGCGCTTTGTTTCTGGATTGAAAAATGGCATCCACGTCTCATCCATTGTCACAACCGACGAAAAGAAAGTCCCATTCGTGCTGTCATTGCGCGTCAACACTGCTTGGCAACATGCCACACGGGCAGCCGTGTGGTCGTCCGTCAGCATTCGTGGCACCCACCTGGATGACACTTTTCGCATTTTCAGGTCGTCATGCAGGATTGTGTGCACAGAAGCCACAGAAATGCCAACTCTGGAGGCGATCTGTTCAACAGTAATTCGGCGATCCCCCAAAACAATTCTCTCCACTTTCTCGATCGTGTCGTCAGACCGGCTTGTGCGAGCCCGAGGCTGTTTCGGTTTGTTGTCACACGATGTTCTGCCTTCATTAAACTGTCGCACCCACGAACGCACTTTCGACACATCCATAACTCCATCACCACATGTCTCCTTCAACTGTCGATGAATTTCAATTGGTTTCACACCATGCAAATTCAGAAAACGAATGATTGCACGCTGTTCAAGTAAGGAAAACGTCGCCATTTTAAGTATTTAAAACAGTTCTCATTCTCGCCGCTGGCGGTAAAATTCCATCTGCCGTACGGTGCTGCCATCTCTGGGACGTATTGACAATGAACGCGGCCTCATTTTAAAACAATGCGCATGTTTATATCTCTTTCCAGTCTGGAGAAAAAAAATCGTAGGCCTTAGAACTTGAATGCACCTCGTATTACGAGAAAGTGGTTGAACTTGAATTTAATGTTGTGTTACCATTTGCGCAGCTAACTGTAACTTTTAAGTAGGTCAAAAGACTCTTTATGAAAGCACATTTGTTTAAAGAGTTAGAGTTTTTTGTGCTTTATTTAATTAATAATTAGTGATAAGAATACTTGCCATTTTTCGTACATATTGGTGTAGTTTTGTTAATGAACATGGTTTTCAAACCATGAAGGTTTAACGACCCTCATGTACTAGGCTAGTCAGTTAACGAAGCAATGCAAAGGTTCCTTCAGAACCAGTGTAGCTAGATTTGCATTCTATTCAGTTGCATCAAACCGAGTTTAAGAAAGAACTATTTACTGTGTTATCTATTCTAATCCAAGTTGGCTGATGCACAGGCATAGAGACCCTGTACTAAGCAATGAAGTTATAGATTATGATCATTAGCAGACCCCCCCCCTGATTTAAATTCAGAATCAATTGAAGCTTTTCCCTGTGCAGTATTGCTACTAGTTTCATGCGTGTCGGTAACTGGTTTTATAAACTGTTACACCTAGTTAATTTAAGGTACATGTTGTTGAGAGGCATATGTACTGTTTACTATCTCATTGGCCATTTGTTTGTTAGTAGCACATTTATCTGCAAGATAGGTTACTGTGTTGCAGTATGAACAGATATAAGGAAAGAGTTTAGTGTGTGCATCAAGGAAGGTTAGGCTAGCCATAGCAATGCCTTCTGCTTTATCATTTTTTTTGACACAAGAATGCCTAACTAGGCTGGAGACCGGTTTTAATATGCAATGTTGATACAACTTGCTTTTGTGTTTGGTGAACGCCTGTTCCAGACCCACCGTTTACGACTGTTTATTCTCTGCTGCAGTGTTTCGGAAACGATTCCCAGTTTTATTGTTCTGTCACCTTTAAGTTACCTCACGGTCGCCACTTTTAAAATTTCCTCGCATCGATTGCCGTTTAAGGTGGTCGGTGGTACCGGTACAAGAGGAGACGGTGGGAGAGAGGAAGTGGCAGTGAAGGAGAAAGAGAAATGAATGAGGACAATAGCAGTGGGAGCCAAAAAGAGAAAACATGTAGTTGGTCAGTGAGAGTATGGTGAGCGGTAGCAAAAGAGAAAAAAGGAGATGGACAGAGATAGAAGCAGTGGGAGCAAAAGAGAGAGGAGGCGGTCGAAATGAAAAATACAGATGAGAGGAGACCATATGCACATACCATTGTCGGGTCTAGACCCTCCCAGACCAGCGAACTTTAACACAGGTATGGGGGAGGGCCCATTTTGGACCGAGATTTTAAACACGTTGGTGTAGGGGAAAAAATAAGTTAGATCCCTCAGAATTTTTGAGCTGCTGAGATGTGATGCCAAACAGTGGCAGTGGGAAAGAGAAAAGGAGACAGTGTAAGCGACGGAGGAGATCTTTTTTGAAAGTCATCAATCTTCTGATTGCTTCCATGCGGGCCGCCACGAATTCCACGCCTGTGCCAACTTCTTTATCTCGGAGTAGCACTTGCTGCAACCCATGTCCTCAATTATTTGCTGGATATATTCCAACCTCCTGTTTTCTCTACAGTCTCTCTTAATGTTACTGTCCTTGCTTTTAATTTCACGGAATGTTGCTTTGACTTTTCTATATGCTATCCTCCCGACAATTAGTTATTTATCGATTTCGCCACGCTTTACACGAAGCCACGTCGCCTTAGCTTCCCTGCTCTTCCTTTTTTTTTCTTTCCTAAAGACTTGTATTTTTGTATTCCTGAATTTTCCTGAACATTTTTGTACCATCTTTCATCGATCAAATGAAGTATTTATTCTATTATCTATGGTTTCTTCGCAGTTACCTTCTTTGTGCCTAAGTTTTCCTTTACAACTTCTGTGATTTCACGTTCTACAGATGTCCATCCCACTTTATCTGAACTGCCTACTTAGCTATTCTTTATCGCAGTATCTATACCCTCAGAGAACCTCAAGCGTATCTCATCATTGTTTTGTGCTTCCGTATCCCACTTCTTTGCGCAATGATTCTTTCTGACTAGTATCTTAAACTTCAGCCTACTCTTCATCACTACTAAATTGTAATCTGAGTCTATATCTGCTGCTGGGTATGCCTCACAGTCCTGTAACTGATTTCGGAATCTCTGCCTTTCCTTGATGTAATCTAACTGAAATTTTCCCGTGTCTCCCGGCCCTTTACAAATGTACCTCCTCCTCCTGTGATTCTTGAAAAGAGTATTAGCTTTTATTAGCTGAAAATTAGTCTCTCTCCACTCTCATTCCTAGTACCAAGCCTATAATATCCTGTCAATCTTTCTTCTACTCCTTCCTCTACAAACGCATTCCAGATCCACATGACTGAGGAGGAAAAGAACATTGTTTCACGTTCTGTCGACAACGAGGTAATTAGAGACGAAGTACAAACTCGGATTAGGAATCAACATGGATTCCGGAAACAGCGATCGTGTGAGACCCAACTCGCTCTATTTGTTCATGAGACCCAGAAAATATTAGATACAGGCTCCCAGGTAGATGCTATTTTTCTTGACTTCCGGAAGGCGTTCGATACAGTTCCGCACTGTCGCCTGATAAACAAAGTAAGAGCCTACGGAATATCAGACCAGCTGTGTGGCTGGATTGAAGAGTTTTTAGCAAACAGTACACAGCATGTTGTTATCAACGGAGAGACGTCTACAGACGTTAAAGTAACCTCTGGCGTGCCACAGGGGAGTGTCATGGGACCATTGCTTTTCACAATATATATAAATGACCTAGTAGATAGTGTCGGAAGTTCCATGCGGCTTTTCGCGGATGATGCTGTAGTATACAGAGAAGTTGCAGCATTAGAAAATTGTAGCGAAATGCAGGAAGATCTGCAGCGGATAGGCACTTGGTGCAGGGAGTGGCAACTGACCCTTAACATAGACAAATGTAATGTATTGCGAATACATAGAAAGAAGGATCCTTTATTGTATGATTATATGATAGCGGAACAAACACTGGTAGCAGTTACTTCTGTAAAATATCTGGGAGTATGCGTGCGGAACGATTTGAAGTGGAATGATCATATAAAATTAATTGTTGGTAAGGCGGATGCCAGGCTGAGATTCATTGGGAGAGTCCTTAGAAAATGTAGTCCATCAACAAAGGAGGTAGCTTACAAAACACTCGTTCGACCTATACTTGAGTATTGCTCATCAGTGTGGGATCCGCACCAGATCGGGTTGACGGAGGAGATAGAGAAGATCCAAAGAAGAGCGGCGCGTTTCGTCACAGGGTTATTTGGTAACCGTGATAGCGTTACGGAGATGTTTAACAAACTCAAGTGGCAGACTCTGCAAGAGAGGCGCTCTGCATCGCGGTGTAGCTTGCTCGCCAGGTTTCGAGAGGGTGCGTTTCTGGATGAGGTATCGAATATATTGCTTCCCCCTACTTATACCTCCCGAGGAGATCACGAATGTAAAATTAGAGAGATTAGAGCGCGCACAGAGGCTTTCAGACAGTCGTTCTTCCCGCGAACCATACGCGACTGGAACAGGAAAGGGAGGTAATGACAGTGGCACGTAAAGTGCCCTCCGCCACACAC
Organism: Schistocerca cancellata; assembly: GCF_023864275.1. NCBI lineage: Eukaryota > Metazoa > Arthropoda > Insecta > Orthoptera > Acrididae > Schistocerca > Schistocerca cancellata. Next base: position 49,485,213 of record NC_064631.1, read on the forward strand.
CGTTGGGTGGCTTGCGGAGTATAAATGTAGATGTAGATTAGGGAAGGATGGTGAAGGATACCGGCATTTGTCTGAAGCGATTTAGGGAAATCATGGAAACCTAAATCAGTATGGCCGGACGCGGGTCTGAACCGTCGTCCTCCCGAATGCGAGTCCAGTGTGCTAACCACTGCGCCACCTCGCTCGGTATGTATTGAATTACCCGTTCAGCATCCTCACATACTTCCTATATCTCTTCATCTTCATCTTGCGACGTCGACATTAATACCTGAACAATCGTGGTCGGTATTGGTTTGCTGTCGGTTCTGACGAGAACAACCGTATCACTGAACTGTTCACAGTAACTCGCTCTCTGCCTCACCTTCCTACTCATGACGAATCCTACTCTCGTTATATCGTTTTCTGCTCCTGCTGATATCACGCTGTAGTCGTCAGACTAGAAATGCTTGTCTTCTTTCCATTGCACTTCACTGACCTTCACTCTATCTAGACTGAGCCTTAACATTTCCCTTTTCACATTTTCTGGCTTCCCTACCACGTTCAAGTTTCTGAAATTCCACGCCCCTACTCCTACAACATTCTCTTTTAATTGGTTATTCCATCTGTTTCATCTTTTTCTCGTGATCATCCCCCTTGGCAGTTCGTTCCCGGAGATCCGGATGGAGGACTAGTCCAGAATCTTTTGCCGAAGGTGATAACGTCATGACAGTTTTTCAGTTACAGGTCAGATGTCCTGCGGATACACATTATTTACCTCTACATGGATACTCTGCAAATCATAAATGCCAGGCACAGGGTTCATCGAACCTCCTTCACAATAACTACACTCCTGGAAATGGAAAAAAGAACACATTGACACCGGTGTGTCAGACCCACCATACTTGCTCCGGACACTGCGAGAGGGCTGTACAAGCAATGATCACAGGCACGGCACAGCGGACACACCAGGAACCGCGGTGTTGGCCGTCGAATGGCGCTAGCTGCGCAGCATTTGTGCACCGCCGTCGTCAGTGTCAGCCAGTTTGCCGTGGCATACGGAGCTCCATCGCAGTCTTTAACACTGGTAGCATGCCGCGACAGCGTGGACGTGAACCGTATGTGCAGTTGACGGACTTTGAGCGAGGGCGTATAGTGGGCATGCGGGAGGCCGGGTGGACGTACCGCCGAATTGCTCAACACGTGGGGCGTGAGGTCTCCACAGTACATCGATGTTGTCGCCAGTGGTCGGCGGAAGGTGCACGTGCCCGTCGATCTGGGACCGGACCGCAGCGACGCACGGATGCACGCCAAGACCGTAGGATCCTACGCAGTGCCGTAGGGGACCGCACCGCCACTTCCCAGCAAATTAGGGACACTGTTGCTCCTGGGGTATCGGCGAGGACCATTCGCAACCGTCTCCATGAAGCTGGGCTACGGTCCCGCACACCGTTTGGCCGTCTTCCGCTCACGCCCCAACATCGTGCAGCCCGCCTCCAGTGGTGTCGCGACAGGCGTGAATGGAGGGACGAATGGAGACGTGTCGTCTTCAGCGATAAGAGTCGCTTCTGCCTTGGTGCCAATGATGGTCGTATGCGTGTTTGGCGCCGTGCAGGTGAGCGCCACAATCAGGACTGCATACGACCGAGGCACACAGGGCCAACACCCGGCATCATGGTGTGGGGAGCGATCTCCTACACTGGCCGTACACCACTGGTGATCGTCGAGGGGACACTGAATAGTGCACGGTACATCCAAACCGTCATCGAACCCATCGTTCTACCATTCCTAGACCGGCAAGGGAACTTGCTGTTCCAACAGGACAATGCACGTCCGCATGTATCCCGTGCCACCCAACGTGCTCTAGAAGGTGTAAGTCAACTACCCTGGCCAGCAAGATCTCCGGATCTGTCCCCCATTGAACATGTTTGGGACTGGATGAAGCGTCGTCTCACGCGGTCTGCACGTCCAGCACGAACGCTGGTCCAACTGAGGCGCCAGGTGGAAATGGCATGGCAAGCCGTTCCACAGGACTACATCCAGCATCTCTACGATCGTCTCCATGGGAGAATAGCAGCCTGCATTGCTGCGAAAGGTGGATATACACTGTACTAGTGCCGACATTGTGCATGCTCTGTTGCCTGTGTCTATGTGCCTGTGGTTCTGTCAGTGTGATCATGTGATGTATCTGACCCCAGGAATGTGTCAATAAAGTTTCCCCTTCCTGGGACAATGAATTCACGGTGTTCTTATTTCAATTTCCAGGAGTGTATTTTTCTAATCTCACCCAGCGCGCGGGAAAAACGAACACCTGTATCTTTCCGTGCGAGCTCTGATTTTCGTTATTTTATTATGATGATCGTTTCTCCCTACATAGGTCGGCATCAACAAAATGTTTTCGCATTCGGAGGAGAAAGTTGGTGTTCGAAATTTAGTGAGAAGATTCTGTCGCAACGAAAAACGCCTTTGTTGTAATGATTTCCATCCAAAATCCGGTATCGTTTCAGTGACACGCTCTCCCCTATTTCGCGATAATACAAAACGTGTTACGCTTCTTTGAAATTTCTCGATGTACTCCGTCAGTCCTGTCCGGTAAGGATCCCACACCGCGCAGCAGTATTCTAAAAGAAAACGGATAAACGTAGTGTAGGCAGTCTCCTTAGTAGGTCTGTTACACTTTCCAAGTGTCCTGCCAATAAAACGCAGTCTTTGGCTAGCCTTCCCCACAACATTTTCCACGTGTTCCTTCCATTTTAAGTTGTTCTTAACTGTAATTCCAAGGTATTGTGTTGAATTAACGGCCTTTAGATTTGACCGATTTATTGTGTAATTGAAGTGTCTTTAATGCAGTATTTTCCATTGCTTTCCGCATCCTCATGCCGTTGATGACTCTTGATTCTTCCGCCTTTAGCAGCGTTTGCTACCCCAAGGGCAGGAGAGCGCCCTGAACCTCTGTCCGCTCCTCCGCTCTCACTGAGAATGCCGTTGGCTGAGTGAGGTTGACTTCTTATGCCGGAAGTCTTCGGCCTGCATTATTTATTCAAAATATAGTCGGGGTTAGAACTCGAGACCGAGAACGTTTTGATTATGGATCAAAGACGCTACCCCCAGACCACAGAATTTCGAATTTCATGTTATAAAAGAGCGCGAATATGTTCGCATATCAGAAATTTTGGTGAGAAAGGCGGAATGAAGATTGAGGTAAGTGGTTCCCCACATTTCCGTCGCAGTCTTTTAAAGCGGAACATATTCGCCTGTTTATGCTGCGACAGGAGCATTTTCCCTCTAATTTAATAACGCTTCGCTCGTCCAAAATATAAATAAACCCACAGTGAAATATCGCTTCAGTGGAACTGGACAATCAGCATGAAACGTCCCCTTAGGACAATTATACACGACTGTGCTTAACCTGACACACAATATTATTTAGCGCAACGCAATCTGACTATCAAAGATCCCTGCAAAAGAATGGCCCTGAGTAACATTAAACTATACCTTTCACAAATAACTTACCTCACAAAAATCTCCGTTACTCGAACTACTGCAATACGGCGAGCGCCACTACTGCCAGCTAAATATAAGATTCAAACTACGGAGGGCACTAACTACTGATAGGGATAATTAGCAAATGAAAGATATTAATAGAGAACAAACAATGTATTTACCTTAACAGTCATAATGTATATAGCAGTTCATGACAAATTACAAAACTCCGCCATCTCTCTCCCCACATCCACCACTGCTGGCGGCTCACCTCCAACTGCGTCCGCCCCAGTAGCTGAGTGGTCAGCGTGACGGATTGCCGTCCTCCGGGCCCGGGTTCGATTCCCGGCTGGGTCGGAGATTTTCTCCGCTCAGGGACTGGGTGTTGTGTTGTGTTCATCATCATTTCATCCCCATCCGGCGTGCAGGTCGCCCAACGTGGCGCCGAATGTAATAAGACCTGCGCCAAGGCGGCCGGACCTGCCCCGCGAGGGGCCTCCCGGCCAATGACGCCAAACGCTCATCATCATCATCACCTCCAACTGCGCAACGCTACGCACTGTTCACATCCAGCTGCCGCTGCCTAACACTACAATGGCAGACAACAATGCAAACTAGCCACAGGCTGCACACAGCATAGCCAGTGATTTTCATACAGAGCGCTACGTAACGTTGCCAATAAGAAAACATAAACAGCCTACTTACAAGCGCAATCTAATTCGTGCTAAGTATTGCAGCTCAATTCTTGCCATCAGTGTGACGAAACATCTTAAAACTTACACAGGTTTAACAGTCATGTGAACAAACATACACTCGTTGATTGGTGAGCGAGTCTAGGACACATCGCTATTGGAAATAGGTACAACTTACGTATTAGGCATCCTATGGTTACATCATTACTAATGAAACTCTGAGACACTGTAAAATCTAAAGTTTTTGTTAGTTACTATATAGTGTAATTCATGTTTGTTTTACTTCAGATTTTAGTGACGTCAGATGCCATATTTCCATTCCATAGACGTAGATAGAAGTCGATGTAAGTTCTCGGTGCTAAGTTAAGCTACGACCTCAGCAGAGTGTGAGGTGTGGGGAAAGCAGGATGGAGAACTTTGTTGGCTCTTTTATTAGGGATACAAGAGGGCGGATGTTATCTGTCGGCTAAGCAATGACGTCACTATAGGCATCCATATGCACTTATAATCAGCAGGTATGGTGAAAATTACACGCAGAAGTACAAGGTTCTGTGAAAGCATATTATAGAGTTTTTCATGTTCAAACACATTCGTTACGTAATATACTTTTTTTTGTTGACACACAGAACACAAGTTCGCCGCACTACTATAGTGACATAGCTGTTATATCACTACAGTTGGCAGAAATCGTTAACAGTGACAGTCGACACAAATTCTACCGACATGTACCGTTAACGATTAGGGAGCCAAACATCACCTTAGCGTCGACAGCTTACTGCCATCGTGTCACTCCTCGATGCTACCAAAATTTGCATTATAACAGTTATTGTAAGTGTTCAAAGGAAAAATGTAATCTCAAATTCATGATAACTAAAAAAACAGCTACGTGCTTATGAGGGGTGGGGTTTGACACCCCCCGCCCTTTCCCACCTTCGCATCTACATCCCTGAGGGGCGCTGAGCTGGTTCCCGACAATGTCCCAGACGTATTCGTAGGTTTCAGATGCGAAGAATTTGGTGGTCAAGGTATCAACGTGAGTTCAGTACCGTGCTCCTCGAACCACAGTAGCACGACTTGGGCCTTGTGAAATGGGCACTTACGCAACTGCAAGGTGCAGTCGCCGGCGGTGAAGACATCAAGCATTAAGGAAGGCAGGCCGCCATAAGCAACGTTCACGTCGTCCAGAGGCGTCATGGTCCCTTCTACACTGAAGCGGCAAAGAACATGGTATAGGCCTGCGTATTCAAATACAGAGATATGTAAACAGGTAGAAGATGGCGCTGCGGTCGGCAACGCCTATCTAAGACAGAAAATGTTTGGCACAACTGTTAGATCGGTTACTGCTGCTACAATGGCAGGTTATCAACACTTAAGTCAATTTGAACGTGGAGTTATAGTTGGCGCACGAGCGATGGGACACAGCATCTCCGAGATAGCGATGAAGTGGGGATTTTCCCGTACGACTGCTTCATGAGTATACCGTGAATATCAGGAATCCGGTAAAACATCAAATCACCGATATCGCTGCTGTCGGAAAGAGATCCTGTAAGAACGTGGCCAATAATGACTGTAGAGAATCGTTCACCATGACAGAAGTGCAACCCTTCCGCAAATTGCTGCAGATTTCAATGCTGGGCTATCAACAAGTGTCAGCGTGCGAACCATTCAGCGAAAAATCTTTTCTATGGGCTTTCGGAGCCAATTGCGCACCCTTCATAACTGCATGACACAAAGCTTTGCCTCACCTTGGCCCGCCAATATCGACATTGGACTGTTGATGACTTGAAACATGTTCCCTGGTCAGACGAGACTCGTTTCAAATTGTATCGAGCGGATGGACGTGTGCAGGTACGCAGACAACCTCATGAATCTATGGACCCTCCATATCAGCAGGGGACTGTTCAAGCTGGTGGAGACTCTGTAATAGTGTGGGGTGTGTGCAGTTGGAGTGACATGGGACCCCTGATACGTCTAAATACGACTCTGACAAGTGACACGTATGTAAGCATCCTGTCTGGTCACCTGCATCCATTCACGTCCATTGTGCATTCCGATGGACTTGGGCATTTCCAGCAGGGCAATGGGACACCCAAAACATCCAGAATTGCTACAGAGTGGTTCCAGGAACACTCTTCTGAGTTTAAAACACTTTTGCTGGCCACCAAAAATCCCATACATGAACATTACTGAGCATATCTGGGATGCCAAGCAATGTGCTGCTCAGAAGAGATTTCCACCTCTTCGTACTCTTACGGATTTATGGTCAGCCCTGCAGGATTCACGGCCTCAATTCCCTCCAGCATTACTCAGACATGAATTAAGTTTCTTGAACCTTACGAGCACGAATTTGCCTGGATTTTTGCGGATCCGTACACGGTCATCGATCAGGTGTATCATTTTGGCATGGGCGACATGTTTCCATTGATCCACGCTCTGGTCTCGATGATCTCGTGCGAATTGCAATTGTAACTGACGATGTAGTTGGGTCAACGTGGGAGAAAGTTGGTGTCGTGTGCTGCAGAGCCCTATGTTCAATTATCTGCACTATATGGCGTGAGCTGAAAGTCTTGCGCCTGCGTCACCATCGTACTCTGTCGTGAGATCTGCCACAGATTTCTGTATATTCTGCTCTATGGAGCAGACAAGCGTACGACCTCCACATTTTCCACCAAAACCAGAACGTCCAGCAACTTGTCGCCTACTCGTGGTTTTCACGTCCTCCTACCAATTTCCATAAATGCTCACGACGTATCACGCGAATAGCTGACCAGCTTCGTCGTTTCCTAAGCAGTGGTTCCCAGGGTCAGGCCATGACAATATGCTTTTGGTCAAAGTCGCTTACTTCAGTGGACTAGCCGGCCGGTGTGGCCGTCCAGTTCTAGGCGCTTCAGCCTGGAACCGCGTGACCGCTCGGGCATGGTTGTGTGTATGATGTCCTTAGGTTAGTTAGGTTTAAGTAGTTCTAAGATCTAGGGGACTGATGACCTCAGAAGTTAAGTCCCATAGTGCTCAGAGCCATTTGAAACAATTGAACCTTAGGGATATCGTGCCATATTCTGTCCAATTACAGCATTAGATCTTCGAAATCCCTAGATGTCGGAGGGCACTTCCCATAGCGCTCCAAATGCTCTCAACTGGGGAGAGATCCGGCGACTTTGCTGCCCGTGATATGGCTTCTCAAGCACGGCGCCCAGCAGTGTAAGCTCTGGTGCTGGGCGGGTATGAATTACCGTGCGGGATGTACGCCCAGAATTGTTTGCTATGAGGTGCAACTAAACGGGGCGTATAGCATTGTCGACGTGGTGCTGTGCTGTTTGGATGCCACGGATGACAATGGCAGTCCGGACTATTACTTCTGGTTTTCGAGCCGTGAGACAGGTAGCAATCAGGTTTTTCATCCTACCGTTGTCTGGGGCGTCCCCAGACACATCTTTGCTGTGGTCGGGGCTCAATTTTGGAGTGGGACTCATCACTGAAAACAGTTCAGCTCTAGTCAATGAGATTCGAAGCCCTGATGACCAGCAAAGGCAGGTCTGGAGATGCCCCAGACGCCAGTGTGATACCAATGTCGCCCGCCATACGACCTGACATCTGGGAATGTTCGTCTGGGGTGACATTTCATTTGGTAACAGGACCGCTCCGGTCATCATCCGCTGCAACCTTAGAGCATCTCGCTACGTCGACGAGATTTTATGCCAATGTTTGTAACCCTTCATGGTAGGGCATGTGCTTACATTTCAGCAAGACCATGCCTACCTGCACACACTGAGAGTTTCTACGACTTGTCTTCGTGTTTTCCAAACCCTACTTTGTCCTGAAAGATCTCAAATCTGTCCCCAGTTGAGAAAGTTTGGAGCAGTATGAGTAGGGCCCTCGAATGATCTGGGGATTGTGACAATCAACCTCCGAATTTGGGACGATTCTACATTCTACATGTATACTCCGCAAGCCACCCAACGGTGTAGGGTGGAGGACACTTTACGTGCCACTGTCACTACCTCCATTTCCTGTTCCAGTTGCGTATGGTTCGCGGGAAGAACGACTGCCGGAAAGCCTCCGTGCGCACTCGAATCTCTCTAATTTTAGACTCGTGATCTCCTCGGGAGGTATAAGTAGGGGGAAGCAATATATTCGATACCTCATCCAGAAACGCACCCTCTCGAAACATGGCAAGCAAGCTACACCGCGATGCAGAGCGCCTCTCTCGCAGAGTCTGCCACTTGAGTTTGCTAAACATCTCCGTAAAGCTGTCACGCTTACCAAATAACTCTGTGACGAAACGCGCCGCTCTTCTTTGGATCTTCTCTATTTCCTCTGTCAACTCGATCTGGTACGGATCCCACACTGATGAGCAATACTCAAGTATAGTTCGAACGAGTGTTTTGTAACCCACCTCCTCTGTTGATGGACTACATTTTCTAAGGACTCTCCCAATGAATCTCAACCTGACACCTGCCTAACCAACTATTAATTTTATATGATCATTCCACTTCAAATCGTTCCGTACGCATACTCCCAGATATTTTACAGAACTAACTGCTACCAGTGTTTGTTCCACTATCATATAATCATACAATAATTTCTATGTATCCGCAATACATTACATTTGTCTAAGGGGTCAGTTGCCACTCCCTGCACCAAATGCCTATCAGCTGCAGATCTTCCTGGATTTCGCTGAAATTTTCTAATACTGCAACTTCTCTGTACACTACAGCATCATCCGCGTAAAGCCGCATGGAACTTCCGACACAATCTACTAGGTCATATATAGATATATATATATATATAGTGAAAAGCAATGGTCCCATAACAGTCCCCTGTGGCAGACCAGAGGTTACTCAAAATGGCTCTGAGCACTATGGGACTCAACATCTTAGGTCATAAGTCCCCTAGAACTTAAAACTACTTAAACCTAACTAACCTAAGGACATCACACACACCCATGCCCGAGGCAGGATTCGAACCTGCGACCGTAGCAGTCCCGCGGTTCCGGACTGCAGCGCCAGAACCGCAAGACCACCGCGGCCGGCCAGAGGTTACTTTAACGTCTGTAGACGTCTCTCCATTGAGAACAACATGCTGTGTTCTGTTTGCTAAAAACTCTTCAATCCAGCCACACAGCTGGTCTGATATTCCGTAGGCTCTTACTTTGTTTGTCAGGCGACAGTGCGGAACTGTATCGAACGCCTTCCGGAAGTCAAGGGAAATGAGATCTACCTGGGAGCCTGTATCTAATATTTTCTGGGTCTGATGAACAAATAGAGCGAGTTGGGTGTCACACGATCGCTGTTTCCGGAATCCATGTTGATTCCTACAGAGTAGATTCTGGGTTTCCTGAAATGACATGATACGCGAGCCTCAGAAGAACTTCAACCAATGCTAAGCCAAAATAACTGTTCTCATAAGGGCCAGAGGTTGACCAATGCGTTACTGGTGTGGTCAAGTTGCGAAGCTCTCACCCGTAATCAATTTTTTCTGCACATGCAGATCACATTTACAGGTTCCCGTCCCATTCGGACAAGTCCTTCATGGTGTGTCCCAGTTTTCCTTTCTTTCCTAGAGTGTATTATCGTTACCTCTCGCACTCACTCTGATCTGGAGCGTAGCTGTGCCTAGTCAGTTGTCAGGGCTGAGTCTACGGTTCGCTTTGTCTGACAGTAGTCCGGTGCGGCAGACGACTTGTTTCCTGCCGCCTCGCTGGTGCCAGGGCGCGCGGCGCACCTGCGGCGGGCTGGCGGCAGCACGCGACACGGCAAGGCTGTCCTCGCGGGCGCATACGAATGACCGCGGAGATGGCCGGCGCCAGATAGCGCAGCCTTGGACCGCGGCGGCGGCACGCGCCCCAGCCAGCAGCCAGAGCCAGCCGCCGGCAGCTGCTCCGGGCTGCCGCGACATTGAGGCCCGCGCCCGCCGCTTCCGCAACTCTCGGCGCCGCAGCCTCCAGCGGCCGCCAGCTGCTCCGCGCAGCGCCGAGCCGGCCGTGGCACCAGATACTGGGAGGCACTTGTCGCCTGCCTCCAGCGATCGCACTGTATGTGTCCCACTACCTGCCAAGCGTGAAGCCGAGGCGCCGGTCTGGTAAGAGCCGAGGTAGTCATGAAGTTCGTGACCCTCCCCCAAATACATTTTGCTGAAACCGTTTAAATTTTTATATGAACGCTCTAAGACAGGAAAAAAGTGACTCACCACGTAGGAATTATCCGAACGAGGCGGAAATCGGTAGACGTAATGTACAGGGTGATTCAAAAAGAATACCACAACTTTAAAAATGTGTATTTAATGAAAGAAACATAATATAATCTTCTGTTATACATCATTACAAAGAGTATTTAAAAAGGTTTTTTTTTTCACTCAAAAACAAGTTCAGAGATGTTCAATATGGCCCCCTCCAGACACTCGAGCAATATCAACCCGATACTCCAACTGGTTCCACACTCTCTGTAGCATATCGGGCGTAACAGTTTGGATAGCTGCTGTTATTTCTCGTTTCAAATCATCAGTGGTGGCTGGGAGAGGTGGCCGAAACACCATATCCTTAACATATCCCCATAAGAAAAAATCGCAAGGGGTAAGATCAGGGCTTCTTGGAGGCCAGTGATTAAGTGCTCTGTCACGGGCCGCGAGTCGACTTTTCCCTTTGCACAAACACCCATTCTCTGTAAACTGTTTATACCAACGTTTAATACACCACCTATCAGGAGGTTTAACACCATACTTCGTTCGAAATGCACGCTGAACAACTGTCGTCGATTCACTTCTGCCGTACTCAATAACACAAAAAGCTTTCTGTTGAGCGGTCGCCATCTTAGCATCAACTGACGCCGACGCCTAGTCAACAGCGCCTCAAGCGAACAAATGTACTACTAAATGAAACTTTATAGCTCCCTTCATTCGCCGACAGATAGTGCTTAGCTCTGCGTTTTGTCGTTGCAGAGTTTTAAATTCCTAAAGTTGTGGTATTCTTTTTGAATCACCCTGTATATTTCAGACAAACAGTTCATTAGAGTTTCAGAAAAAAAGGCTGATCTATTCAGTGGAAAGATCTCTTTACAAACTGAGCAAGTGAATAACGCGCTGGTCCATCAAGCAGTTACTGGACTTGGCATACATTCGTATACACTACTGGCCATTAAAATTGCTACACCACGAAGATGACGTGCTACAGACGCGAAATTTAACCAACAGGACGTAGATGCTGTAATATGCAAATGATTAGCTTTTCAGAGCATTCACACAAGGTTGGCGCCGTTGGAGACACCTACAACGTGCTGACACGAGAAAAGTTTCCAACCGATTTCTCATACACAAACAGCAGTTGACCGGCGTTGCCTGTTGAAACGTTGATGTGATGCCTCGTGTAAGGAGAAAAAATGCGTAGCATCACGTTTCAGACTTTGATAAAGGTCGGATTGTAGCCTATAGCGACTGCGGTTTATCGTATCAAGACATTGCTGCTCGCGTTGCTCGAGATCCAATAACTGTTAGCAGAATATGGAATCGGTGGGTTCAGGAAGGTAATACGCAACGCCGTGCTGGATCCCAACGGCCTCGTATCACTAGCAGTCGAGATGACAGGCATCTTATCCGCATGGCTGTAAGGGATCGTACAGCCACGTCTCGATCCCTGAGTCAACACATGGGGACGTTTGCAAGACAACAACCATCTGCACGAACAATTCGACGACGTTTGTAGCAGCATGGACATGCACTATCAGCTCGGAGGCCATGGCTGCGGTTACCCTTGACGCTGCATCACAGACAGGAGCGCCTGCGATGGTGTACTCAATGACGAACCTGGGTGCACGAATGGTAAAACGTCATTTTTTCGGATGAATCCAGGTTCTGTTTACACCATAATGATGGTCGCATTCGTGTTTGGCGACATCGCGGTGAACGCACATTGGGAGCGTGTATTCGTCATGGCCATACAGGCGTATCACCCGGCGTGATGGTATAGGGTGCCACTGGTTACACGTCTCGGTCACCCCTTGTTCGCACTGACGGCCCTTTGAACAGTGAACGTTATATTTCAGATGTGTTACGACCCGTGGCTCTACCCTTTATTCGAACCATGCAAAATCCTACATTTCAACAGGATAATGCACGACCGCATATTGCAGGTCCTGTACGGCCTTTTCTGGATACAAAAAATGTTCGACTGCTGCCCTGGCCAGCACATTCTCCAGATCTCTCACCAGTTGAAAACGTCTGGTCAATGGTGGCCGAGCAACTAGCTCGTCACAATACGCCAGTCACTACTCTGGATGAATTGTGGTATTGTGTTCAGGCTGCATGGGCATCTGTACCTGTACACGCCATCCAAGCCCAGGCGTATCAAGACGGTTATTACGGCCAGAGGTGGTTGTTCTGGGTACTGATTTCTCAGGATCTATGCACCCAAATAGCGTGAAAATGTAATCACATGTCAGTTCTAGTATAATATATTTGTCCAATGAATACCCGTTTATCATCTACATTTCTTCTTGGTGTAGCAATTTGAATGGCCAGTAGTGTAGTTGTTGGATGTCCTCCTCTGGGATATCGTGCCAAGTTCTGGCCAAATAGAGCATTAGATCGCCAGTATCCCTAGCTAGGTGGAGGACCCATCCCATAATACAGCCCATAATCTCCGAGGTAAGGATGATGTGGGGATTTTTCCGTACGATGATTCAGGATTGTACCGTGAATATCAGGAATCCGGTAAATCATCAAATCTCTGACATCGCTGCGGCCAGAAAAAGATCCTGCAAGAGAGGGACTAACGACACCTGAATACAATCGTTCAACTTGACAGACGTACAACCCATTGGAAAATTTCTGCAGATTTCAATGCTGGGCTATCAACAAGTGTCAGCGTGCGAACCATTCAATGAAACGTCATCGAAATAGGCTTCCGGAACCGAAGGCCCACTCATGTACCCTTGATGACAGAGCGACACAAAGCTTCACGCCTCGCCTGGGCCTGTCAGCACCCACAGCGGACTGTTGACGACTGGAGATATGTTGCCTGGCCGGACGACTCTCGTTTCAAACTGTATCGAGCGGATGGACGTGTACAGGTATGGAGACAACCTCATGAATTCGTGGACTCTGCACGTCAACAGGGGACTGCTCAAGCTTGTGGAGGCTCTGTAATGGTGTGGGGCGCTTGCAATTGGAGTGATATGGGGCCCCTGGTACGTCTACGCACGACTCCGATAGACGACACGTACATGAGCATCGTGTCCATTGTGCATTCCGACGGACTTGAACAATTCCAGCAGGACAATGCGACACCCCACACGTCCGAAATTGCTATAGAGTGTCTACAGGAACACTCTTCTGAGTTTCTTCCGCTGGCCACCAAACTCCCGGACTTGAACATTATTGAGCACACCTGGAATGCATTCCAACGTGCTGTTCAGAAGAGATCTACATCCCCTTGTACTTTTACGGATTTATGGACAGCCCTGCAGGATTAATGGTGTCAGTTCCCTCGAACACTACTTCAGACATTATTCTAGACCATGCCGCGACGTGTTGCGGCACTTCTGCGTGGTCGCGGGGGCCCTACACGATATTAGGCAGGTGTATCAGTTTCTTTGGCTCTTCAGTGTGTAATAATGAGATCATTCACCTGGGTTTCCGTTGAACCAGTGATAGAAATCGAGGACACCATGAAATCTGTGCATTGCTTGAACATTATTGAGGACTATCTGCATCTGTTTGTGATTGATGTCTTCTCTGTCGGTGATGACATTTTCCAGTAGGATAACTGTCAGTGACACAAGACCAGCATCGAACTACACGAGCTTAAGGAACATGATAGTGAACTCATTGTGATGTCGTGACCACTAAATTCGCCTGACCTGAAACCAATGACCAATTGAAGTTATCTGGGACGCTGTCAGGACTCAGCTTACAAAGTATCCTGTATTGCGGGCAGCCATGTGGGTACCTCTGATGAACTTCTACATCTGACTGTCTCCAAGACGAAGAACCACCCTTCAGTTACATTACTGGAAAATTCACGCGCAATGGAAATTAAACGCTAATGAGAAGATGTTTGCTTCTGTGTATCAGTGTACATGCAAACACACATCTGTATCGCTACGTCATTTTAGCTGAATGCACTGTGTCATCAGAATAGGGCACCTGTACAGATGGATGTCCCCGTGTATGTATGTGTGTATAGCTCTGAGGAAGGATTCGTTCAAACGCTAGCGAGTGTCTCACTCTTGTTTATTTTCTGTGAACGACGTAGAAACTCATGTATGCGTTACTCCTTACATTATTCCGGACCATAAAGTAACCTCGAAATTAAATTCTGTAAAATGGCAAGAAATTCTAGAAAATGGAAGGCTTTGTTGAACGTAGTATTCTTTCCAGATTTTTGTCCTCGTTGATGAACTTGCGTCCTGCTCGCTTGCCGGCAACCTTCCAATCATGGATTCGGCCCAATCACAGTTTGACCGTAGCTGCTGCCGACAACAAATCCGACACGGTTCTTGAGTCCACAGGCAGAGCCAGCAAACGACTGGATGCTGGGTAAGCCAAGACAAAAAAGAAAAGATCGCTCTCCACTACCACCTATACTAAGAAAAAAATAAGATAGTGACACACTCCCCAAACGTATCCGGAAATGACATATACACGCTATCACGAAAGTTTATCCTTCTCTTACTCGGCTGTCTTACTTTGCTCCCTCATGTCACCTTCCTCGCCTGTAGCATTTGTTATTGGGATGAAATCTCAACTGAACACGGCCCAAAGAACTGTTAATCTACATACGCGCAACTGAATAACGTTTATAAACAAACAGGTGGCGGAAAGTGTACTAACAGAGCGCATACCTCACTCATACCTATTCCATACAACTCAATATCGACGTGGTTGGATATCGAAGGAACATCACAGTGAGGATCTTCTTCTCTTTATTATTAGACTGGTTATGGTGTGAAAAAACCTTGGGGATGCTCGGGATATATTCTTATGCAAACAATGATATGATACTGTAATTTTCAATAACAGTTTTTGCATTCCCTTCCTGACAGCAGCGGCAAGCGGTTCATTACGCCACTGCATTAAATGCCAGAAAATTTAAAGTAACATCAATTGGAACCCTAATACACAGCGATTTAGATGTATTGGGACAGCAGTTTAAAACGATAGGAAAAGGACTCATCGCCGAGGGGCTGTGCTAATCGTATGCGTTAAAGGAAAGGGGTCCTATTCTCTCGTATTCTCTTGCATTAATTACTGTAGTCAGAGATATACTCAGAAGCAAAAAGCTGCACAAGGACAACTGGTACAGAGAAATCAACTCACCTACACTCCTGGAAATTGAAATAAGAACACCGTGAATTCATTGTCCCAGGAAGGGGAAACTTTATTGACACATTCCTGGGGTCAGATACATCACATGATCACACTGACAGAACCACAGGCACATAGACACAGGCAACAGAGCATGCACAATGTCGGTACTAGTACAGTGTATATCCACCTTTCGCAGCAATGCAGGCTGCTATTCTCCCATGGAGACGATCGTAGAGATGCTGGATGTAGTCCTGTGGAACGGCTTGCCATGCCATTTCCACCTGGCGCCTCAGTTGGACCAGCGTTCGTGTTGGACGTGCAGACCGCGTGAGACGACGCTTCATCCAGTCCCAAACATGCTCAATGGGGGACAGATCCGGAGATCTTGCTGGCCAGGGTAGTTGACTTACACCTTCTAGAGCACGTTGGGTGGCACGGGATACATGCGGACGTGCATTGTCCTGTTGGAACAGCAAGTTCCCTTGCCGGTCTAGGAATGGTAGAACGATGGGTTCGATGACGGTTTGGATGTACCGTGCACTGTTCAGTGTCCCCTCGACGATCACCAGTGGTGTACGGCCAGTGTAGGAGATCGCTCCCCACACCATGATGCCGGGTGTTGGCCCTGTGTGCCTCGGTCGTATGCAGTCCTGATTGTGGCGCTCACCTGCACGGCGCCAAACACGCATACGACCATCATTGGCACCAAGGCAGAAGCGACTCTCATCGCTGAAGACGACACGTCTCCATTCGTCCCTCGATTCACGCCTGTCGCGACACCACTGGAGGCGGGCTGCACGATGTTGGGGCGTGAGCGGAAGACGTCCTAACGGTGTGCGGGACCGTAGCCCAGCTTCATGGAGACGGTTGCGAATGGTCCTCGCCGATACCCCAGGAGCAACAGTGTCCCTAATTTGCTGGGAAGTGGCGGTGCGGTCCCCTACGGCACTGCGTAGGATCCTACGGTCTTGGCGTGCATCCGTGCGTCGCTGCGGTCCGGTCCCAGGTCGACGGGCACGTGCACCTTCCGCCGACCACTGGCGACAACATCGATGTACTGTGGAGACCTCACGCCCCACGTGTTGAGCAATTCGGCGGTACGTCCACCCGGCCTCCCGCATGCCCACTATACGCCCTCGCTCAAAGTCCGTTAACTGCACATACGGTTCACGTCCACGCTGTCGCGGCATGCTACCAGTGTTAAAGACTGCGATGGAGCTCCGTGTGCCACGGCAAACTGGCTGACACTGACGGCGGCGGTGCACAAATGCTGCGCAGCTAGCGCCATTCGACGGCCAACACCGCGGTTCCTGGTGTGTCCGCTGTGCCGTGCGTGTGATCATTGCTTGTACAGCCCTCTCGCAGTGTCCGGAGCAAGTATGGTGGGTCTGACACACCGGTGTCAATGTGTTCTTTTTTCCATTTCCAGGAGTGTATAACGAACCCCGACGGTGCGTTGGACAGTAGGATATGAAAACTAACTCTATAGATAAAGGGAACAAGAGGTAATCTGGAATGACTATTAAAACGAAACTCATCCCGAACAGGCCATGAAGACCGAATGGAACCGACCGGCCGCCGTGTCATCCTCAACCCTTAGGCGTGACTGGATGCGGATATGGAGGGGCACGTGGTCAGCACACCGCTCTCCCGGCCGCATGTCAGTTTCTGCGAATTATTATCGCCAAACTGCAATACAGCCACTGCTGCTACCGGCAACGGCTCCACAGAATTAGCGTCGTACCATCAGCACACTACAACAGGGAACGGGAGGGGGAGAGAGGTCAAGGACGTCAAAATATTATACAGGATGACCCAAAAGTCCATTAAAATTTGAAAATGCACTAATTTATGGAATAATATAGGTACAGAGATAAAACTTGAACACCTACCTGAAACGACATGGGATTCTAACGAATCAACAAAACTGATGCAAAAACCGTCCAATAGAAGGTGCTGGACAGCGGGGTGTTGCTTTTCAAAATGACAGCATGATACGTATAAGATACCCCGATATACAGGGTGATTCAAAAAGAATACCACAACTTTAAAAATGTGTATTTAATGAAAGAAACATAATATAACCTTCTGTTATACATCATTACAAAGAGTATTTAAAAAGGTTTTTTTTTCACTCAAAAACAAGTTCAATATGGCCCCCCCAGACACTCGAGCAATATCAACCCGATACTCCAACTCGTTCCACACTCTCTGTAGCATATCAGGCGTAACAGTTTGGATAGCTGCTGTTATTTCTCGATTGAAATCATCAATGGTGGCTGGGAGAGGTGGCCGAAACACCATATCCTTAACATACCCAATAAGAAAAAATCGCAGGGGGTAAGATCAGGGCTTCTTGGAGGCCAGTGATGAAGTGCTCTGTCACGGGCTGCCTGGCGGCCGATCCATCGCCTCGGGTAGTTGACGTTCAGGTTTCATAACTAACCTTTTTCGTAGGACTCTCTGTACAGTTGATTGTGGAATTTGCAGCTCTCTGCTAGCTCTGCGAGTCGATTTTCCTGGGCTGCGAACAAATGCTTGCTGGATGCGTGCTACATTTTCATCACTCGTTCTCGGCCGTCCAGAACTTTTCCCTTTGCACAAACACCTATTCTCTGTAAACTGTTTATACCAACGTTTAATACACCACCTATCAGGAGGTTTAACACCATACTTCGTTCGAAATGCACGCTGAACAACTGTCGTCGATTCACTTCTGCCGTACTCAATAACACAAAAAGCTTTCTGTTGAGCGGTCGCCATCTTAGCACCAACTGACGCTGACGCCTAGTCAACAGCGCCTCAAGCGAACAAATGTACAACTAAATGAAACTTTATAGCTCCCTTAATTCGCCGACAGATAGTGCTTAGCTCTGCCTTTTGTCGTTGCAGAGTTTTAAATTCCTAAAGTTGTGGTATTCTTTTTGAACACCCTGTATTACAGAATCGCATCATCCAAAGCATCGCTGATAAATATCTGCTAGGAGGTACGACTTTTATGGAGGATGGCGCTCCACGTGTGAAAGATCTCTCGCGTACCTCGTTTGATGAGAATCGCAGGTCTACTGACGTCATCCGACCTCATTAAAAAGTAAACTAAACTCATCCCAGAGAGGCCATGAAGACCGAACGGCCGCCGTGTCGTCCACAGACCACAGGCGTCACTGCATGCGGATATGGAGGGGCACGTGGTCAGCTCACCGCTCTCCCGGCCATATCTCAATTTCCGAGACCGGAGCCGCTACTTCTCAATCAAGTAGCGCCTCAGTCTGCCTCACAAGGGCTGAGTGCACCCCGCGTGCCAACAGCACTCGGCAGACCGGATGGTCGCCCATCCAAGTGCTAGCCCAGCCCGACGGCGCTTAACTTCGGTGATCTGAAGGGAACCCGTGTATCACTGCGGCAAGGCCATTGGCCATCCGACCTCATTAGTGATTCTAAAAGACAATATCCGGTGACAGTTTCTCACCACACATACTGATATGCTATACAGTGCCGTTGAAACACTGCCCGTCGACTACAGAGGCTGCTGATAAATGGCAACCGACAATTTGAGCATATGTTACGAAGAACATCGTCTTCGAAAAAATCAATTGTTATACTAATTATTGCCTTTGTATCATATGAAGCGCCATCTGTTGGTCATTTTGTGAATTTTTTGTTTCAATAACACTCCATGTCATTACAAGCATGTGTGCTAATTCGTACCTCTCTTCCTACTTTATTACGTCAAATCTTGAATCTTCAAACGTCAACGAACTTTTGGCTCACGCTATAACTCACTGTCCCAGACACAGACAGGAATAAGATTTTCCCGGTCCGGCATTCAGTTTTAATCTGCCAGGAAGTTTCGTATCAGCGCACACTCCGCTGCAGAGTGAAAATCTCATTCAGGAATCAGATTTTCTGTTTACGTAGTTGGCTGAAAAACAAAAAAGTCTGTCACAAAGTATTGACAACAATGTATATTAAAAAATAATAATTTGTCGTAGAATTATTGTTAAAACCCGTCATTAAAATACGAGGTTTTCCAAAAAGATTTATACGATTTCAAAAGAATCTGCCTTCTATATGAATGAAAGAAGAAACTTGGGACAAATTTTTACTAAGAACACCTGGAGCAGCCTCGGGCATGGATGTGTGTGATGTCCTTAGGTTAGTTAGGTTTAAGTAGTTCTAAGTTCTAGGGGACTGATGACCTCAGCAGTTGAGTCCCATAGTGCTAAGAGCCATTTGAACCATTTTTGAACCTGGAGCAGAAGCGCTGGGACGGAGACCTACAAATACTCCGGGCGTACCTGATACCTGGTAGGATATCAAAGCCTTGTGCCGTAGAGGCACACAGGTTCACTGGTGGTATCTGAAAAAGAGTTTTGGTGTGGAGAAATCAACACACATACAACTAAAATACATGAAATGCCCCCTCTACCCCACACTAACGCTTTCAGCTAAAAGCTCAGGCGGTGATACAGACAGTAAACAAATGTTTTTAGAAACAAATGGCGCCAGCCCAGTCTTCAGTGAAACCTGGCGCACACTCTACAAACACACTCTACAAACCACTGTGCGGTGCATGGCATGCGCTAATTAAATAGCACCACATGTTAAAGTTTCTCCCGTTTCAATTCCGTAAGGGGCACTGGAGTAATTACTCCATAAATGTCGCTGAAAATAGTATTCGGAGTCTCTAGAGGAACGATAAGTAGGGAACTGTAGTGCATTATGTACTTGATTCTTCATATAATACTTGTTCCGGAAACTCTGTAAGCGGCGAATGCTAATTTAGGGTTATAGCATCCCCCATGAGTTCCACAAACGAATCGCCTTTCTTCATGTATATTTAGTATTCCTCGTTAGTCTGCATTTAATACGGCTTCCACACATTTGAGTAACATTTTAAGAATGAACGCAGAAGCCATTTCCAATCAATCTTCTTCGCCTTTTCCCAGTATGCTGCCAATGAATTGAGTTCTACCATTTTCCTTACTCACTACTAAGCCAATGTGATCACTCCATTTCACATCGTTACAAATGGTTACACCCCGGTATTTGTACGAGTTGACTGATTCCTACTACGATTCACTGATAGGATACTACTTGTCTGCGTTTTGTGTATTTCGCAGTTTTACGTTTCTGAACAATTAAAACAATTTGCCAATCCTTACTTTCTTATCAAGGTCTGACTGGATACTTGTGCGTTTTTTTCAGGTAGTACTTCATTATAAATAACTGCGTCATCTACAAAACGTCTGAAATTACTGTTAATATTGTTTGCGTAATTATTCATATGCAACGTCAACAACGATTGTTCAAAGATGGTTCAAATGGCTCTGAGCACTATGGGACTTAACTTGTAAGGTCATCAGTCCCCTAGAACTTAGAACTACTTAAACCTAACTAACCTAAGGACATCACACACATCCATGCCCGAGGCAGGATCCGAACCTGCGACCGTAGTGGTCGCGCGGTACCAAACTGTAGCGCCTAGAACCGCTTGGCCACCCCGGCTGGCAACAGCGATTGTCCCAGTATACACTCTAAGACGAAAAAAGCGACTCACCACAAAGGAAGTAAGTAAATTTGTCACTAATTTATGAACATACAAACGTCGAAGAAAAGTGAAAAATTGTAAACTTTGGCGACTGGTGGATTAAAGTATGACACTTCAGCGCAATTTTAGGGGACATTTCGATACCAGGGCATAAAGTCTTTCCGAATTTCAATCCTTGTAATCAGTTGGACAGTAACTATGCCTAGCAGACTGCGTGAGCAATATACGCAGATGTCAGCATATGGGAGAGGACGTGTAGCTGTGCTCCAATAAACCGGTTGGAGTAATCGGAGAATCGCTTGAAATTTGAGTAGGAGCGATGCCAGTGTTCGGCGATGTTGGCAGGAATGGGTGAACATGGCCAAACACAGCTATAAGAAGGAAGTGATATACCACAGCAGGACGTAATATTGTATTGAATGTTTCTAGAACTGTTAGAACTCATTAATGACATCCATATTTTTCAGTATTGCTTATAGAACGGCATGGAAGAGACCGGCAGATAGCCTAAATCCCTCCCGTACGTAAAGTATTCCGCTTATCTCATTGAGTTCCACAATCAAGAAATCTCAATGTAGACGCAATGTTAAACCGAATGCTCGATTTGGCTCCCTCTGTGGATGATCGACATTTGTATCGCTGGATTTCCCCAGATCACAGACGTACGAAAAAGTTAGGAGTTATATGTTCTGCCTCGTGATGACTGGGTGTTGTGTGCTGTCCTTAGGTTAGTTAGGTTTAAGTAGTTCTAAGTTCTAGGGGACTGATGACCATAGATGTTAAGGGCCATAGTGCTCAGAGCCACTTGAACCATTTTTAGTTATCTGTTGCTGGCTGGTACAGAGAAATCATTATCATGTGACAGCTTATTGACCATTATCTTGATCTCTTGTAGCTTCGGATCTGTACCACACGATATCAAGACTCAGTCCATTAACGGGCCAAAATGTATAACGTCACAGAATCGAAAAATATGCAACTTAGGTACTTGACTGGAAAGCCATAACGCTTTTAGGTAGCCACAACTGCTGGCGGAGTAATGTTGTTTTTTCCAACACACTAACGCTGCGTCTTAGGTATATTTTGCGTCGACACGTGTGATGATCATCTGCCGAAATCATCCTAGGACTTTATCAGCAGGAACGTCTGAAGGAACACCTCAGAGGGCTAAGTTTTCTCAGAAGAACTGGAGCCAAGGATTCCCGCTGAGATCTCACACTCCTGATAGCTGCTTTCAGTAGCCTCAGCCAACTCTGTGCTACGCTGGATCAAGGTTACCAACACACACTGGATCAAGGTTACCAACACACACTGGATCAAGATTACCAACGCACACTGGGGGAAGTTATTCAGACTTGCCAGCACAGAGCTGAGACGCCTGTCCCTTCTGGTCCGAACTTCCAGCGGTCGGTTGCGGACGGAAACGATCTGAAGCTAAACTGGATCACACCGATGCTGCACAAAGCAACTCGTACTAGCACTCCCTCCCGTCCTAGTGCTGAAACACTACATTCAAGTTACTGGGCATAAATCATCTGACGCACTAGCTAACTTCAATACATTTGCTCCAAAATTGTGCTAAATTTTGTTTTTTCGTGCTGAGCAAATGTGTGATTCAAAACATTTTATTGCTCTTCTGATCTGTACATTGACACCACAAAAAGAACGAAACCGAGATCCCGTAATTCAAACTGTGGTTAACATAAGTGCGACGAAACAGTCGTTCCAGATCACACATTCAGCTTCCTTTTTATAGAAAGACTACCCAAGGCCTTCATAACGGCACTATTTATTGGAGATTTTTTTCTGGCTATCTCTGGCTACCATTTAAAGAAAAAGTCTTCCGGTGATATGTAGATAATATTTTTATTGTGTGGTCCCTTGGTGAAGAAAGCTGGCACGGGTTTGCAGTATTTAATTTATGTCGATGAGAATATCCAATTTGCCATGGAAGTAGAAAAATCCAGAAGCCTACCGTTTCTACACGTCATAGTAGTGGGTGGGTCTCTAGGTCATTGCTTCTACCGTAATCCCACGCATCCAGACCTATATTTGAAAGCTCCTAGCTATCACCACCCTTCTCAATACGTACGTCCTTTGAACGTTGGTACACCGGGAATATGTAGTATCGTAAGGAGACAGGCTTGCAAAGCAGCTGAAACGTACACAATTTTATTCACAGATAACAGATACTCTCCACATCAGATCAAAATGGTTCAAATGGCTCTGAGCACTATGGGACTTAACTTCTGAGGTCATCAGTCCCCTACAACTTAGAACTACTTAAACCTAACTAACCTAAGGACATCACACACATCCATGCCCGAGGCAGGATTCGAACCTGTGACGGTAGCGGTTGCGCGGTTCCAGACTGTAGCGCCTAGAACCGCTCGGCCACTCCGGCCGGCCACATCAGATCAGCACAACTTTGTGGAGGAAGACACATGACCATTTACAAGATCAAGAGGAGAAGGAGCTGTTTTAGGCCCAGGGCGTTTTTCCCATATGTCGGAAAAATTTCTACGAAATTGTATAGAATCCTAATTAAACTTCACGTT
The DNA here is from genome assembly GCF_023864275.1 of Schistocerca cancellata. Classification (NCBI taxonomy): domain Eukaryota; kingdom Metazoa; phylum Arthropoda; class Insecta; order Orthoptera; family Acrididae; genus Schistocerca; species Schistocerca cancellata. The sequence goes on from NC_064631.1 coordinate 49,508,771, forward strand.
AAGGGAACCTTCTACCCATCTACAAAGACCTGGGCTCCCCTCGGTTCGGTCAAGGATGCTCTGAATTTGCGAAAGGCTGCAATCCACCGAGTACTACTCCAGTGTGGCAAAGCCTACGTTAGCCAGACGACAAGCAAACTGCGTGAAAGATGCGTGGAACTGGATCGCCACATTCGTTTTTCGCAGCCCAATAACTCAGCCATAGCAGAACATTATGTTTCGACAAAACATTCTACAAAGTATTGTGCGAGGAAAATCTTGGCCACAACGTAAGCCTTCCAGGACTCAGCCATTAAGGAATCTGTGGAAATACGTTTGGCAGAAGATCTTACTAATTGTGGCGGTTACTTTCTACCGCTTTGAGCCTTGTGATTCACGTCACATCTCCAGAAAGACAAAACTTTACTCTTAATGATACGTCCAGCGGCATTTAATTTAATTATTTTGATAGCTGAATTTTACCTTTACAGGCCACCAGTTCGGCATGGCGTGCATGCAACATCATCGTTGCGTGTATGCCTTCACACCACAAATGGTGCAATATTCGGCAGGAGGCCCTAAACTCAACCGAGAGCGATTACGCAGTGAAAATCTGTGCACATCCGCCACAGCGCCAATTTTCGGTTTAAATTCAGGTGCGTGTGTCAGCAGTCTCCAGAGCTAAACACTCAACTGAAGATGGCCGAATGGTTTTCAACCGAAACATCGTGGCAAAATGTCAGTGTCATCCGGCTGCAATCCCGAAACCTTCGCGAATACTTATGTTTGAACTACGGTATTGGAGCTACTGTTTTGTGACTTTCCTGGCTTTCGGACTATTATCTTGCTTCTGGGACGATGATTATCGATTTAGTGTACATACACTCCTCGAAATGGAAAAAAGAACACATTGACACCGGTGTGTCAGACCCACCATACTTGCTCCGGACACTGCGAGAGGGCTGTACAAGCAATGATCACACGCACGGCACAGCGGTCACACCAGGAACCGCGGTGTTGGCCGTCGAATGGCGCTAGCTGCGCAGCATTTGTGCACCGCCGCCCTCAGTGTCAGCCCGTTTGCCGTGGCATACGGAGCTCCATCGCAGTCTTTAACACTGGTAGCATGCCGCGACAGCGTGGACGTGAACCGTATGTGCAGTTGACGGACTTTGAGCGAGGGCGTATAGTGGGCATGCGGGAGGCCGGGTGGACGTACCGCCGAATTGCTCAACACGTGGGGCGTGGGGTCTCCACAGTACATCGATGTTGTCGCCAGTGGTCGGCGGAAGGTGCACGTGCCCGTCGACCTGGTACCGGACCGCAGCGACGCACGGATGCACGCCAAGACCGTAAGATCCTACGCAGTGCCGTAGGGGACCGCACCGCCACTTCCCAGCAAATTAGGGACACTGTTGCTCCTGGGGTATCGGCGAGGACCATTCGCAACCGTCTCCATGAAGCTGGGCTACGGTCCCGCACACCGTTAGGCCGTCTTCCGCTCACGCCCCAACATCGTGCAGCCCGCCTCCAGTGGTGTCGCGACAGGCGTGAATGGAGGGACGAATGGAGACGTGTCGTCTTCAGCGATGAGAGTCGCTTCTGCCTTGGTGCCAATGATGGTCGTATGCGTGTTTGGCGCCGTGCAGGTGAGCGCCACAATCGGGACTGCATACGACCGAGGCACACAGGGCCAACACCCGGCATCATGGTGTGGGGAGCGATCTCCTACACTGGCCGTACACCACTGGTGATCGTCGAGGGGACACTGAATAGTGCACGGTACATCCAAACCGTCATCGAACCCATCGTTCTACCATTCCTAGACCGGCAAGGGAACTTGCTGGCCGGCCGAAGTGGCCGAGCGGTTAAAGGCGCTACAGCCTGGAACCGCGCGACCGCTACGGTCGCAGGTTCGAATCCTGCCTCGGGCATGGATGTGTGTGATGTCCTTAGGTTAGTTAGGTTTAAGTAGTTCTAAGTTCTAGGGGACTTATGACCACAGCAGTTGAGTCCCATAGTGCTCAGAGCCATTTGAACCATTTTGGAACTTGCTGTTCCAACAGGACAATGCACGTCCGCATGTATCCCGTGCCACCAGACGTGCTCTAGAAGGTGTAAGTCAACTACCCTGGCCAGCAAGATCTCCGGATGTGTCCCCCATTGAGCGTGTTTAGGACTGGATGAAGCGTCGTCTCACGCGGTCTGCACGTCCAGCACGAACGCTGGTCCAACTGAGGCGCCAGGTGGAAATGGCGTGGCAAGCCGTTCCACAGGACTACCTCCAGCATCTCTACGATCGTCTCCATGGGAGAATAGCAGCCTGCATTGCTGCGAAAGGTGGATATACACTGTACTAGTGCCGCCATTGTGCATGCTCTGTTGCCTGTGTCTATGTGCCTGTGGTTCTGTCAGTGTGATCATGTGATGTATCTGACCCCAGGAATGTGTCAATAAAGTTTCCCCTTCCTGGGACAATGAATTCACGGTGTTCTTATTTCAATTTCCAGGAGTGTATTTACACTCATGTTTAGAAGAAACAGAACACATTCACCAACTAGAAATACGACGTTCATATTCACAGGACTGTACATAGCGTGTTCTGCAGAAGTGACTTTCATGTCAGGCACCTCCGTTCAGCATGTGTCCTGTTGCCTGGTAGGCACAGGGTCCGCCGTGGGCCCTGATAATTTGTTCCATGCGTGATGGTATCGACACACGTAAGGCGCTAATGGCGTCCTGTGGTACAGCCATCCTTGCTGCATTTACCTGGTTCCAACATTCATCTGTGGTGTTTGGCATTGGGTCACAGCACTGGACCCATCGTTTCACCATATCCCACGCGTTTTTGATTGGCGACAAGTCTGGTGATGGAGTGGGCCAGGCCGAAAGCCTGACATCCTGTGACACCAGCAAGGCACGCGTTCGTGCGCCAACACGTGGTCGTGAATTGTCTTGCTGAAAAATGCCATCTGCGTTGTTGTGCAGAAAGAGTGTGGCTATGGGTCCCAGGATGTCATTCTCTTAGGTCACACTGGTCACTGTGCCCTGGACACGAACCTATTGTGATTTATGGCTGTACGCAATGGCACCCCATTCCATAAGACCTTGAGCTCATGCTGTATGTCTTTTGCAAATGCAGTCGCTATGATGACACGACCCCCTGTCTGCGACGAACCAAAGTGCGGCCACCATTTTCAAACAAACAAAACCTTAATTCTTCCGGAAAAATCGCCTGATGCCATTCCTGCCCTCAGTGACGTCGTTCCATACACCACTGCCGTCTGGCATGTTTCTACACTTGCGGCATGTGGACGGCGTGCACGTAACCCATGCCATAACAGACGGCCATGAACTATCACTCCTGATAGTGTACGACTTGTCCCACTGTTCCACTGCTGCGCCATAACTGAGGACGACGCAGATCTGTCCTGCTGCGTCATTGGGATGAAGTGACGATCGTCGGGGAGGGGGGTGAGAGGGGGGAGGGGCGGTCTAAGTGGTGCTACCTGACCAACCTCGTCGTGTTCTGCGGCCTTCCGGGAAACATTCTGCACACGCAAGATGCACTGCCGAAACACTTCGTCCCACAGAACCAGCAATTTCAGTGATGGACACATCACATTCTCTCATGTTAATACTGTGCTCTTTTTTAAACTCACTGATTTGACGGTGCGGCTCACGCATACGTCTGTGAGGCATTCTACAGGTCTGCTCAGAGCACACTGATCCATAACGTTCGGTTTACAGCGACAACGAAAGCCGCAGACACATTTTGGCGGTAGGTGGTGCTGCGCCGCGATATCGATGTTGATCTTGAACACGCGGGCCGATATGACACAGATGCTAATCATTTCTGCAGAACATGCTAATGTATATGTCCTGTGAATATTAATGTCTTACCTCTAGTCATTCAAGGTGTTCTGTATTTTCTGAACATGAGTGTATTGGCCATTAAAATTGCTACACCGAGAAGAAATGCAGATGATAAACGGGTATTCGTTGGAAAAATATATTATACTACATCTGACACGTGATTAAATTTTCACGCAATTTGGGTGCATAGTGTGGTGTCACCGCCAGACACCACACTTGCTAGGTGGTAGCCTTTAAATCGGCCTCGGTCCGTTAGTATACATTGGACCCGCGTGTCGCCACTATCAGTGATTGCAGACCGAGCGCCGCCACACGGCAGGTCTAGTCTAGAGAGACTCCCTAGCACTCGCCACAGTAGTACAGCCAACTTTGCTAGTGATGGTTCACTGTCTACATACGCTCTCATTTGCAGAGATGATAGTTTAGCATAGCCTTCAGCTACGTCATTTGCTACGACCTAGCAAGGCGCCATATTCTTCAAGAATGTATTCTGAACAGATAATATTGTGAATCATGTACCGTCAAGAGCGACGTTCATCATTAATGGATTAAAGTTAAGTATCAAACTAATTACGTCCACTTTCTGAATTCTAATTCGTTGTCATGTTCCAGACCTCACGTCAGTATAGTCCTTCCCTCCTCACGCCAGCCTGCGTGAGCTAAAACGCGTCCATTTCGGCCTCCACTAGTACCACGGTGTTGGCTCTTCTGCCAACACAACACATGGATCCTGAGAAATCAGTACCCAGAACAACCACCTCTGGCCGTAATAACGACCTTGATACGCCTGGGCATTGAGTCAAACAGAGTTTCGATGGCTAGTACAGGTACAGCTGCCCATGCAGCTTCAACACGATACCACAGTTCATCAAGAGTAGTGACTGGCGTATTGCGACGAGCCAGTTGCTCGGCCACCATTGACCACACGTTTTCAGTTGGTGAGAGATCTGGAGAATGTGCTGGCCAGGGCAGCAGTCGAACATTATCTATACCAGAAAGGCCCGTACAGGACCTGCAACATGCGGTCATACATTATCCTGCTGAAATGTGGGGTTTCGCAGGGATCGAATGAAGGGTAGAGCCACGGGTCGTAACACATCTGAAATGTAACGTCCACTGTTCAAAGTGTCGTCAATGCGAACAAGAGGTGACCGAGACGTGTAACCAACGGCATCCCATACCATCACGCCGTGTGATACGCCAGTATGGCGCTGACGAGTACACGCTTTCAATGTGCGTTCACCGCGATGTCGCCAAACACGGATGCGACCATCGTGATGCTGTAAACAGAACCTGGATTCATCCGAAAAAATGCCATTCGTGCACCCGGTTCGTCGTTGAGTACACCATCGCAGGCGCTCCTGTCTGTGATGCAACGTCCAGGGTAACCGCAGCCACGGTCTCCGAGCTGATAGTCCATGCTGCTGCAAACGTCGTCGAACTGTTCGTGCAGATGGTTGTTGTCTTGCAAATGTCCCCATCTGTTGACTCAGCGATCGAGACGTGGCTGCACGATCCGTTACAGCCATGCGTATAAGTTGCCTGTCATCTCCACTACTAGTGATACGAGGCCGTTGGGATCCAGCACGGCGTTCCGTATTACCTTCCTGAACCCACCGATTCCATATTCTGCTAACAGTCATTGGATCTCGACCAACGCTAGCAGCAATGTCGTGATACGATAATCCGCAATCGCTATAGGTTACAATCCGACCTTTTTTCAAAGTCGGAAACGTGATGGTACGCATTTCTCCTCCTTACAGGAGGCATCACAACAACGTTTCACCAGGCAACGCCGGTCAACTGCTGTTTTTGTATGAGAAATCGGTTGGAAACTTTCCTCATGTCAGCACGTTGTAGGTGTCGCCACCGGCGCCAGCCTTGTGTGAATGCTCTGAAAAGCTAATCATTTGCATATCACAGCATCTTCTTCCTGTCGGTTAAATTTCGCGTAGGTAGCACGTCATCTTCGTGGTGTAGCAATTTTAATGGCCAGTAGTGTATGTATGTGTATCTGGAATAAGGTCGACTTGCCTGACGTGTGTGCAGCGCGCCTCTTCCCTGCACCTTTAAGTTGCAGAATAATGGTTATACAAAATTTTTACCTGGAATCAACTACAGATCATCTGTTCTTAAACAGTTCTGTCTTTGTGTTAGTAATTTAATTCGATTAAAATTTTCTGTCCAACGTTTCACCTGCCTGTAACGTACCATTTATTTCTGGAACACAAACCGCCACATGGGGCCCGACTACTGGGAGCACACGTAGTGTTTCGTATTTCTTAAGGCAATTTTTCCTTAAGCACTTCTAAGCGCACATGAGAACGTTGAATACAGCGTAATTGTTCTTCAGTAGAAGCACGATAGCTACGTACGATCTGTGACACACCCCATCCCGTGATTCCTTAGGTGCATGCTGTTCTTCCAACTTCCACGTGTAGTGTGCGGCCATGAGCAAACTACGTGCAGTGACAGCTGATTTATCTCTCAGACTGCGTTTTGAGGCTCTGTCCTTCAGCCTGCAAGTGCATATTGTTACAAACAGCTTTTGCATTATCCACTACGCAGCATCTCACTTGGCATGAGTTACTTTATATTCTCGTTGGAGTTCATGTTTGTCTGCGTTGCTGCCCACGCTGACATAAATGGAATACATGAATAAATTGGCTATGAGAAATACACGCACAAATACAAACGCACACACACACAAACAAAGAAACGGAGGTATGTTTTGAGAACTCGTAGCTGCAAGGTTTCAAGCGAATTTCACGACAGACTGCAACTGCAAATAGACTTCGTCTATAGCAGAACCAATAGCAACGTGGGTGAAGTACGTAGCCTTATTCGTTGCTGACAGCGTACGTGCTGCCTAATTCCTGACTTCTGGTGAATCAACCGTCATTCATCTGCAAAATTTGTGTGGTTTGACGCAGTAACCACGAATGCGGTACCTTGTTCTATTTTATTGTATTCTAGATACAACGGTAGACCTACCCCTGACACTTCAAACAATCTAACCTACCCCTGACACTTCAAACAATCTAAATCCCCAGTTTAAAGTAGCATTACCAGCGAGCATTTACTAAGCTACAAACTGTTTCCTTTCATTACCTCTTGGGGCTGTCAGCTATAAAATACACAAGGTCTGAAATAATGTCTAGAATCTGTCGGAAGTCGCAAAGAGCCGGCCGCGGTGGCCGTGCGGTTCTAGGCGCTCCAGTCCGGAGCCGCGCTGCTGCTGCGGTCGCAGGTTCGAATCCTGCCTCGGGCATGGATGTGTGTGATGTCCTTAGGTTAGTTAGGTTTAAGTAGTTCTAAGTTCTAGGGGACTGATGACCACAGCAGTTGAGTCCCGTAGTGCTCAGAGCCATTTGAACCATTTGAAGTCGCAAAGCGCTCTCATTATCAAACTCTGTAGGAATGTACACTGCGATGGAGAAAGTCATGAAATAGCGAGATGCACACATACATATGGCGGTATATTATATCTCTTAAAAGAAAGTAATGTAACTATTTATTTTGAGGAAACACTCTCCTAGTAAATTCGTTTGTCCTTTGATTTATCCTGATCTGTTACTGATTTTTAGTGGAGTTAGTTTTTTACTTTTAGCTTTCAAAAAAATACAAAAGAGATATAATAAGCAAAATAATGAATTTCGTAGGTTGCGAATTACGTATTATATCTGGTTTTATCAAGCACCAGGCTCCCTACAAATTACTGTAAATGCAATAGCGTAGTAGTACTCAGCTCTGAAATTATTACTATCACAGAAAATAGACAAGTTTTAATAAAATTATTTCACTGGATTACTTCAATTAATCTCACAGAATATTTTTACATAATTTCTTCCGCTCCGGCTATCATACATTGTGCTGTGAAAAAATATTTTTAAATGTACCGCGTAATGGCGGCTAATTGTTAACAGTCAGAGATTACTGTTACTCGCTCCGCAGCAGCTGGAAACATGCTAAATAATTTTCATTAAATATTCTTTTCATAAGATAAATGTGGCGTAGGTTCTTGAAATAACACACGGAGATCACTTTATACCAATATATTCGTACTAGGACACAGTTTACACCATTAAATATTTGCAATTACGTTACGACAGAAACAAATGCTAGCGCAGCACAACAGCTTGCGTACCTTAATCCAGCTAACACCAGAACGAACAGAACAAAACAGACTAGACAGAAGAATGAGCATTGCATTGTATTTTATACTCTAACAAAGATAATCACATTATAATCTCATACAATAAAAATGTCTTTTCTGCATTTATCGATATATATATTGTATATTTTTACAGTTAAATCAATGTTTGCAATTAATTTTGCGTCACATACTGTCTGTTTTATTTATGTTTCACCTTGATAAGGGTGAATATCGCAAAAGGGACACTACAGGTAGCATCACGTACACAAGGCATATGAGGGCAACGCATTGGCGGAGCTGTCATTTCTACTCAGGTGATTAAAGTGAAAAGATTTCCGACGTGATTATGGCCGTACGGCGGGAATTAACAGACTTTGAACCCGGAATGGTAGCTGGAGATAGACGCATGGGACATTCTGTTTCGGAATCGTTAATATTCCGAGATGCAGAGTGTCGAGCGTGTGCCGAGAATATCAAATTTTAGGAATTACTTCTCACCACGGGCAATGCTGTGTCCGACGGCCTTCACTTAACGACCGAGAGCAGCAACGTTTGCGTAGAGATGTCTATGGTAGCAGACAAACAACACTGCGTGAAATAACCGCATAAATTAATGTGGGGTTCGATTCCCGGCGGGGTCAGGGATTTTCTCTGCCTCGTGATGGCTGGGTATTGTGTGCTCTCCTTAGGTTAGTTAGGTTTAAGTACGAGGGCAGTTCAATAAGTAATGCAACACATTTTTTTTCTGAAACAGGGGTTATTTTATTCAGCATTGGAATACACCAGGTCATTCCCCAATCTTTTAGCTACACAACACTATTATTCAACGTAATCTCCATTCAATGCTACGGCCATACGCCACCTTGAAATGAGGGCCTGTATGCCTGCACGGTACCATTCCACTGGTCGATGTCGGAGCCAACGTCGTACTGCACCAATAACTTCTTCATCATCCGCGTAGTGCCTCCCACGGATTGCGTCCTTCATTGGGCCAAACATATGGAAATCCGACGGTGGAGATCGGGGCTGTAGGGTGCATGAGGAAGAACAGTCCACTGAAGTTATGTGAGCTCCTCTCGGGTGCGAAGACTTGTGTGAGGTCTTGCGTTGTCATGAAGAAGGAGAAGTTCGTTCAGATTTTTGTGCCTACGAACACGCTGAAGTCGTTTCTTCAATTTCTGAAGAGTAGCACAATACACTTCAGAGTTGATCATTTGACCATGGGGAAGGACATCGAACAGAATAACCCCTTCAGCGTCCCAGAACACTGTAACCGTGACTTTACCGGCTGAGGGTATGGCTTTAAACTTTTTCTTGGTAGGGGAGTGGGTGTGGCGCCACTCCATTGATTGCCGTTTTGTTTCAGGTTCGAAATGATGAACCCATGTTTCATCGCCTGTAACAATCTTTGACAAGAAATTGTCACCCTCAGCCACATGACGAGCAAGCAATTCCGCACAGATGGTTCTCCTTTGCTCTTTATGGTGTTCGGTTAGACAACGAGGGACCCAGCGGGAACAAACCTTTGAATATCCCAACTGGTGAACAATTGTGACAGCACTACCAACAGAGATGTCAAGTTGAGCACCTAGTTGTTTGATGGTGATCCGTCGATCATCTCGAACGAGAGTGTTCGCACGCTCCGCCATTGCAGGAGTCACAGCTGTGCACGGCCGGCCCGCACGCGGGAGATCAGACAGTCTTGCTTGACCTTGCGGCGATGATGACACACGCTTTGCCCAACGACTCACCGTGCTTTTGTCCACTGCCAGATCACCGTAGACATTCTGCAAGCGCCTATGAATATCTGAGATGCCCTGGTTTTCCGCCAAAAGAAACTCGATCACTGCTCGTTGTTTGCAATGCACATCCGTTACAGACGCCATTTTAACAGCTCCGTACAGCGCTACCACCTGTCGGAAGTCAATGAAACTATACGAGACGAAGCGGGAATGTTTGAAAATATTCCACAAGAAATTTCAACCAAAATTGGCCGAGAAAAAAAATGTGTTGCATTACTTATTGAACTGCCCTCGTAGTTCTAAGTTCTAGGGGACTGATGACCATAGATGTTAAGTCCCATAGTGCTCAGAGCCATTTGAACCATTTTTTGAATTAATGTGGAATGAACGACGAACGTATGCGTTGGGATAGAAACTGTGACATTTGGCGTCAACAGACTATGGCAGCAGACGACCTACGCGGGTGCCTCTGCTAACAGCACGACATCGCCTGCAGCGCTTCTCCTGGGCTCGTGACCATTCCGGTTGGACCTAGACCACTGGAAAACCCTGACCTGGTCAGATGAGTCCCGATTTCAGTTGGTCAATACTGATGGTAGGGTTCGAGTGTGGCACAGACCCAGCGGACCATGGACCAAAGTTTTCAACAAGGCACCTTGCGAGCTTGTGGTGGTTCCATAATAGTGTGGACTGTGTTTACATGGAACGTACTGTGCCCTCAGGTCCAACTGAACCGACCACTGACTGGAAATGGTTACGTTCGACTACTTGGAGTCCATTTGCATCCATTCATGGAGTTCATGTTTCCAAACGTATCACCGGGCCACAGTTATTTGCGACTGGTTTGAAGAACGTTCTGAACAATTCGAGCGAATGATTTGGTCATCCGGATCGATCGAAATGAATCCCATCGAACATTTATGGAACATAATCGAGACGTCAGTGCGCGCGCAAAATACTATACCGGCAACATCTTTGCAGTTATCGACAACTATAGAGGCAGTATGGCTCAATATTCCTGCAGGGGACCTCCAAGGACTCGCTCGAGTCCTTGTCAGGTCGAGGTGCTGCACTACGCCAGGCAAAAGGTTGTCGAACACTCCGTTTTAAGAAAAGCTAATTTGTCACACATATCCATATTTATGACGTCATAGCTCCTGAACTATGTGTCATATAATGATGTAATTTTGCAGGTACATTCAGGGGTGTATGTAGATATTACCTGCAAAATTTATTGCGAATAGAGTTAGTACTAAAGAAGCAGTAAATTAAAGCATCGTCACTCGGGCTGAAATTTTAGAGCATGAGCAGCGAAAACGTAGTAAGCGATCAACTTTTTGCTTTCATTATTTGTGGGGTCGATGAGTGTCTGCGAGAGAAAGTGTAGAAGAGATTTAAAATTCCATGTAAAGTTTGGTGGAAGTTGCTAAGGGCTCTCATTCTCAAATACTGGATGAACTAGTCTTCGTAAGTTGCACGGAATGACTTATATTGCCTCAAGACAAATACACAGTTTTTCACTTTAATAATTGTCTTTAAAATAAGATTATACCAATTTATGAGTAGATTATGACAGCATTTTAAATGTTTAAACTCGGTCAATGATTATATAAAATCCTGAAAGGCAAATTTTAGTTGCCCCTGGCAGACATTAGATAGCCCGCCTGCAACGAGAACCAGGTGAATTTCTGAGCTGTTTAGAACCATAATACCATTAAATCTACTACTCTGTTAGTCTAAAAACACACTAAACGAGAGTGCTCTAAATTTTAACTGAGCTACAACGAAAGTTTTAAATGTAACAGAAACCACTGCAATCGTATCATCAATACTTTTAGCTTCCTGTGAAATATTGCTTCTAGCTCATCACACCATCCTATTGCATCTACATATAGAGGTCAAATGGCCTAAAACTTGCACCGCAAGTATTGCGGAAATGGAAAGTGCTATTGATGTCTAGTTTTCGCACGATGGATAGGTAGTCAAGGATCGTATTGTTAGCCAACAAACAGGTTGTAATAATACTTAAAAAGTGTAATTTTTTGTGCAAAGATACATGTTTTTAAGTGGAACAATGCCTGTTGACATTAACAAACTAAAAGTGGGGTAAATTAAATGTGCATAGTATTTGTTACAGAGTCGTTTACGAGATATCATATTTTAAAAAGTTACCACAATACCTGCGATAGCACACACTGAAGAACAGTGGATTCTGACCAGTAACGAGACAACTGACCATGACAGGCTGTGTTGAGAATGCACGCTCCCAGTCTGGTACGTAACGACTGCTACACGCGTGCTAACATTTCTTTGCAGATTTCCGAATTGGCTACAGTAAGACGACGTAGCACATTTCAAATCTTTTCGATCTCTGTAGACAGCGTATTTCAGCGTTCCCCACAGAAACTGGTCTACAGTCGTCAAATTTGGTGAATGGGCCGGAGAAGGTAGAGGTTACCTGTGACCAATGCAACGATTTGGAAACAATTCGTGAGTACATTCTGTAGTGATCTGTGCGCTATGTATTGGACAGCCATCATGTTGGTACCACAAGTTATTCCTAGTCTGCTGAGGACCGTCTTTTAGCATCGGTGGAAGACGAGCCTATGAGCTGATGGTCCACTATCCCACACCACACGTTTACACTCAAGGAATGCAGATGTTCCACCTTACAGAGCCAACGGGGATTGTCAAGAGACCAACAGTGAACCATGTAGCTTGATCAACAAACAAGATACATGATACATCTGGAGTATTCTGTCTTAATGCCGATGTGCATATGTTAAGACTATTCTTATAATCTTTCTCACGCAGCTCTTGATGGAGAGAGATGTGATAGGGATGGAATCTATGTCGATGGGCGTTTGTCTGACACATACAAGTTCGTAGTGAGATTGCGCGGGAGCTGACATGCGGAACAAATGCAACAGCAGCAAGAACATTAATTTCCCACTCATTTTCCGTTACTTGCTCCATTCCATTACATTGTCTAGGTGTTTCACTAGCACTTGCACGTAACTGGTTGAAGAGGATGATAAATAACCGCCGAGATCGTTCACGTCTATTGGGATATCTTGCCATATACATCGTACAAGAACGAACTCCATTCTTCCTATGTTCTCCATACACCATGGGCATGTCGGCTTTTCTTGATTGGTAAATACTATCGTCCACTCACGACCTACTGCTTCGACTGTCACACCCTAACTAATTAGCAAATTGCAATGCACTCAAGGAATGCACAAGCACAATGAAAGCAAACATAATAACATCGTATCTAGAAACTATACAGGTTGAGTGGCACAAACAAGTGTCGTTGTGGGAACTTTTCGAAGTACGATATCTGGTAAATGACACGCACCACAGTTATGGGACAAACACTACTGACGCACTTTTAGACTGTTAGCATCAACAGGCATTGTTCCGTTTAAAAAGGGGTGTGCTTGCACAAAAACACACTTTCTAAATATTTTTACAATCCGTTTGTTGGATAACAATAAGAGCCCATGATTACCAACCGAAATTTCCAGTTCCGCTATATTTACGGAGTAAATTTTAGGTGATTCACCTTGTATACTCTAAAAACCACGTACGGTCGACGGGTAAGTGGAGGTTTGGAGAGGGGAGGAAGGGCGCTACAGTAGGTGTTCTGCATCTTTCAAGTAAGAGGAAATAGTAAATGATAGTATGTGTGTCTGTGTAAGTGTCTGAAGCGCTCCATATTTTTCCTCATCATCTTGTGGAGGTGTTTGATGGAGGCAGCATAATTGTCGCACAGTTCACGTCGAATAACGCTTCTCCAAATTTATGCTACGTGGATTTTCGACGACAGTGTCTCCTTCATACCAAAGCTTTCCCACTGAGTTCATTCAACATCTCTGACACACTTCAGTATGGGCTACACCGGCCTGTCGCGATTCTGGCACTGCGATCCTGAATTCATTCATCGTCTGCCGCTGAGCCTAATTGGTGAAGACCTCAAACACTTGAGCCGTACTGCATGTGTAGAAGAGGTCCAACTAGCGTCTTGTGTGTTTTCGGATATGATTTTAATGGCTCCTTTTTCACTTTTTTATATTTATATTTTCAGCTAGATATTTAATGTTTCTGTTTCCTTGATGTTGCCATTCCTTATTTTTAAAATACTTGCTCAATTGATTTCATTGGTCATATATTCTGCATTTCTTTTCAAATAATATTTGCCGACCTGCCATTCCAGCTGTCTCATTAAGAAGTTCTTTGCATTTTGTAAGTTCCATCTATTGCTAAAAGATTTTCTACAAAGGCCAGACAATTTATATTATAAAAAGAAAACTTCCAAAGGAAAAAAAAAATGTGCAGAAACGAAAAAGTGTAGACAATATTTTTGAATTAACAACATTTGAGGATAGGCGAAATTCACAGATGCATTTTGAATAAATCCATATGTGTATTTAGTATAGATGACTCACAAGTTATAAGTAACAACATCCCAACATGGTATGTTACATTTATCCCATGTTAATATATCATATAGCTTACAAAATGGTGACCATGTTGTTTGCTGTCAAATAGATATAAGGCATTGATCAGTTTATTTACACCATTGGAAAAATATTTATCATGAAGTGTGAAAATGGCAAAAGTAGTTATAGTTTCCAAATTTAAGCATTCAGATTTATTAAAAAATATATGCTCTTCAGTGTTGAGAATAGAATACAAGCAAAAAATTATTTTGGTAGAATTCTAAACAAACTAATTAATAAACTACAGGAAACATGAGAAATTGATAGCTGAAAGAAGTTAGTATCTAACTGGAAAAAGCGAGAAGAATGATTTGTGAGATGTATTTATCCACAGAAATGATTGTGCTGGTAGTGCAAATCTAGTTGCTATATATATGCAAAACACATTGCGAATTTCATAACTTATTCTATGGAGGAACGAATGGTGGCATCTCTTTGAAGAGGATACTTTTGCTTTTCCCTTACTATGATGTGAAATCAATGTATGAAGACAACAATGAATTGCATTGAAGAGACTGATGATTTTTATACTTATATAATAGATATAGTAGATGATTATCCAGATAACAATATCTGCAATATTGCCAAAGAGAATTAGAAAGTTTTGGGAAGTACAAAATACAAATGTAAAAGGAGAAATTGTGACTATTTACAGGATTCAGAGCAAAAAGGATTGCATATAATGTTGACAGAAAAAAACTGTATCTCTAAAGCTGTGGTAGGATGCACATAAAGAATAGAATTAAATTAGGAGATTATGAAGAACGTTTATTTAGCAACAAATACAAATATAAAATACTGAATCAAATTATATAAGAGAATTATGAAATTTATGCTGCAAAAATGAATAAATGCAATATTATTAAAACAGATATATCATGGAAAATGAAACACACTCATTACTACAAATTTATTACAGAATAAGGGAATGTGAAATAAGGTTCTTAAATTCAAAGTCTAGAAAGAATACCAAAAATATTTGGACACTAATGTAACATAAAAATTAATAACACATCAAACTGTAATGGTCTATTTACTGATGTAAGCTTTTAGTCATATATTTATATAATAGTCGTACAGTTTCAAAAAATTAATTTTGTTTTCACAGTATTACTGTAGAAACCACTGCTATCATATTAATATACAAAAGTCTGTGTTGCATAATCATTTCTATTTTGTAAGCATACTTCCATAATATTATATATCACCTATTTTCATAATATTTTTCTATTGATTCGACTTTTATATCCATTTTATCTTATTCAAAAAGTATTTCCATAATATAATGCGTCATCTATTTCCATAATACATTTTTCTAATTATTTCCTTTTTATCATTTGTTTATTTTAATTACAATTGATGCTCATAAAACATACATCACATGTACTGAAACATTTATACCTTACTAACCTTTTGTCATGACATTACTGAGTATAATATAACATGTCTGACAGAGACATTCTCTGACATTGTTTTCTCTACATAAGCCACCAATTTTGTGTACAAACACCCAGATGAGTAACATATTGATGGGTATCGGTGGTGCACTACCCTGTTTGTGGATGTAAAGTTCAGAAAAGTGTTAAATCTTGCATGTTATTGTCTGAAATATGGAGCAGTGCATTATCAATGGATAGCGCCATTAAAATGAAAAAGAATTTTGAACAACATGATCTCAGTTCTTATTTTACACAGCTCATGATTAGACCTGATAAAAGTAAGTAATTTTACTATGAGTAATACCATTTCTTGCTGTAGGGTATTACCAAAACAAGAAATATTTGTCATAACTACAAACAGGTGAAAACTTGTATGCAGAGTTAGTTAAGTGGTGCAATGTGAGTAATCATTTGCTGATGAACCTGCCAATTTAAAACTGATAATAAAGCTATTAAGTGACCTTTTTTAAATAAATAATGCTATTATTATTGGCAGATTGCTCTTCCACTCTTTTTAAGGACTGAACAGAAATCAAATGAGTCAGGAGGATGGTAAAAGAGTAGTTGAGAAGCAGTTATAACTCTGTGTTTAGTAAAGTGACGAGGGAAAGGGAAACAATCAGGTTACTTTCCTAGCATTCATAGGCTTAGAAGAAAAATTAGATAATCCAACGCCGAATAATACATTCATAGCTGTAAGTTACAAGGAACTTATGGTATCATCCAAAGGTCATAGTGAGACAGCAAAGTTGACAATGCGATTTGATATCTCAGACATTAGTGAGGATATGCTGTAATCCACAACAGTTTATGGCAGATGATCCAGAAAACAATGTCTCCCTCTTAGTAACTACAGCACCGTCACACTGAGGGTAATATAATATCGAGCACGCAAGAGCTCATCCCAAGTTTCAGATCTCAGTGACAGTAGTCAACATTGTCATCTTGGACCAATGATGAGTTACAGTTTCAGATTAAGTTGTAGTGTTGTTAATGTTGAACATTGTACCTCAAGAGAGCAGTTTGTTAACTTGTGCATCAAGTGATGCCTTGCAAGTCCTTGACAGTTGTAAATTATCCAGTCCTCCTGTGCCAAATAGCTTTGTCAAAGTTAAATAAATCTTTGATTCATTTATGTAATAAGGTTACCTAATATTTCATGTGTTATAGCATAATGAGCTTTCTCCCAGAGCAATTGAAGAATCCACATTTGTGGCTAGACTAAAGTAGTTTTGTCTGGTCGTAAGAGAAGTAATGTATGCAGAGAAAAGCAAGTAATCTACTACAACAACAATAACCGAATGTCAGAAATAAAAGTGACCACAGAATAAATACAGACTTTTGATAATGAAGGGCATAAAGTTAAGGTGCTTCTTATCATCAGTATACTTCATCTTGTAGATCTAAGAAGCAAGTGCGAAAGTGGAAAAATCTGAAGAGGTATGAAAATGGAAGGGTCATAGGACTCTATTGCTTCAGTTCCAAGACAAAATATCACTTGTGGCTGATAGATGGAATTAGAAAATCTCTTGAACTGAATGGACAGCGTACTTTACACACAACAGAGGCAAATCAGTTAAGACAAAGGCGACGCTGAACAGCAGAAAAGGCAATAGCAACTTAATAACATAAACATTTGAATTATTGAGATACAAAATAAGTAGAAGAATTCACGTATATAGGAACTAACATAACTAAAAAAATGAAATGATCGTATGGCATTGTTAACCAGGATGCCCCAATCAGGGAGTTCGGCCACTGTATTGCAAGTCCTTTTTAGTTGATGCCACTTCAGTGACTTGTAAGTCAATGATGATGAAAATGATGATGATGGACGCAGAAAACCCAGTCCCCTGCCAGGAATCCAACCCAGGCCCCCTGCGTGGTAGGCAGTAATCCTACTGCTACACTACGGAAGTGGACAATGTAACACAAGATATACAGAATAAAGAATATAACAGAAGCTCACTGACGTAAAGACAACTTTCGTTAATAAAAGGCACTTACTTTTATCATATTTGAAAATCTTGAAAGTGTAAGTATGTGGCAGAGCATAATAGGAAAATGAAAACTGGGACATTGAAAATTCAAAGAAGAAGAAACTGAAAACATCTGAAATGTGGTGCTAGTAAGGAAGTTAAAACTTAAGTGGACACATGAGGTATAATATGAAGCAAAAGTAAAAATTGAATGAGATGTAAGAAGTCCAAGCAAAATCCATAACAGATGTGTGATAATTGATAAGGAATAGCAACAGTGCAAACATTTCTGAAAAACGGAGATTTTTTATCAATCAGATAATAATATTCTACCAATTTCTTAATACAGTAATCAAACGTTCGAAATTAATTTTATACTTAAGAGAAGCTGATTCCTTGTTTACTGTCGTTGTGATGGAGCCAATAATGACCTTATTTCTCAGAAGACCCTTCTTTTTCCTGTTTTGGGTGTCTTCCGGATTCCATGAGCTAAATTCAATTCACGCCACCCTGTGTTATCTCTTCCTTCCATTCTGTTAGTTTTTTTGTACATAACACGTGTTTTCTTTTGTTTCATATCCTGTAAAGTTTCCATGTCAACATTTTATTACTAAAAGAATATGTATATGTTGCTATTTCTTCATATTTTGATACGTATCTTCCTTGACTTCTGCATACAGGAAAGCAACGTGTTTACATATATGTAATTGTAGAAATCTTTGATAAATTTATTTGTCAACCATTATTTGTAAATATCAAAATCACAATCGGTGTTTATGTTTTCTCCATGTCATATATTTTACAGACTAATATATATGATTATTTTGTAATTCTCAGAATTCTGTATGTTTGGTGAACTTACTTTCCTTATAATTCTATTTTTAGGTCTCAGTAATTTATGTCGCTTATTCTCTGATTAATTCTGTTATTAATTTATCTTCTCTGACTAATTCTCTAATTAATTTTTCTTTTCGGATTAATTCTCTGATTAATTTATCTGTGACTCTTCTACTAAGATAGTGAAATGTAATTGTGTTGCTACTACATCTTGGATGCTCGCTAGCGTGAGCTGAATTAGGAACTTCAGATAGAATACTGGTCCCAGCCCATTTGAATTCCTTCGATATTCAGCTACATGTAAATGATGCTACTTCCCTGTTTAGTAATATTGTTGAAAATGGATGTAACTTGCAAAAGCGATATTCGAGCACGTTTATTATTATTGTCAGCTAACGTGTCGCCCATTTTGTGTGTTATGCGGTGTGTCTAAGGGCCACTTAACTTTCTTCTGGAATCTCTTTAGTTGTTTTGAGTGAAAAGGAGTTGATATGCAGAATTCGTCTTTCCACATCACACAAATAACACGCTGAATGTTTAACTAAGCACTCATAACAATGAAAATCGCTCCTCCTGACAAGAAACCTAATGTCACCGAAACGATGTGGCCACACAGAGGCACTGTATCCTCGTCTCAAAAAGTAGACATACGTGTTAGTGACGAGTTAATATATCATAAAAAATAAGATTTTTAATTCATATTGTGCGCTTACATATTTACATACGAATAATCTCACCAATTGTTTCACTCGATGATAAAAGTACAAACAGAGAATTTGGTGAGAGGAAAACCAGGCCGCCTTGGCAGCTCTGTGATCCAAACAAAGGCGCAGACTTCTCAGTGAGAGATGGTGACCCTGCGAGCTCAGTGTTCCTTTCTCTGACACAAGAAACAGTGGAGCGCGATGCGATCAACGACACGCCAAGGCCCTTCATTTTGGAGTAAAGTTGAAGCTGTTCCTTGGAAGAGCGATGGCATCGTGGTTAAATCTTATATTTTTATTGTTGTACCTGACATTTGAAACGTATGTACTGTAGATACAATCTAACGAGGCCTTACCAGCATTGAAATAGTTCAAATAAGCATGCAACAGCAAATTTATTGAGTAATTCAGTACTCCGGGAATAGACAACGACCAGCAATGTTATCATAACCTATGTACAGGTGAAACAGCCGAAATATTTTCAACTACAAATGTGCGCTGGATATTCTGGATGTGGTGAACGTTATAATGATCACGAATGGGGAAGTTTCAGTCCGCATACGGTACACAAGCGCTGGTTGCATTGTCTAAGCGTTCCTACAGACAGATATCGCTACGGTGTTTTGGGTATACCCAACTGGGGTGTACAGTGCAGACGCCGACAGTCGGTTGTTCTAAACACCTAGTAACTTTTAGTCGTCCGTTCCCTTTATTGTCAAAGCAACGACACACTGTAGGAACATTAAATGTCTGCATCTGTTTCGGATGTATTGTTCCTGTGGAACGTCTGCAACTGCTCTTTCTGTTGTAACGACATAGTGATGATATTTCTTGTAGAAGTCCAAATATA
Organism: Schistocerca cancellata; assembly: GCF_023864275.1. Taxonomy (NCBI): domain Eukaryota; kingdom Metazoa; phylum Arthropoda; class Insecta; order Orthoptera; family Acrididae; genus Schistocerca; species Schistocerca cancellata. The sequence continues at coordinate 49,528,838 of NC_064631.1, forward strand.
GACATTCTAAAATATTATTGGATAACCTAACTGGAAGAACGTTAACCACACCCCTAAAGAAGAGCTCTGGGACGTTGCAGTCAAGTGACCCTCCACTTCTGACGCGATTCATGCCAGTGAAGTGCTGTGTACGTGCCAGTCATGTCTGTGGAATTAGCTCATGGGGACGGATTGATGTGGAGGCGTAAAGATTGGCGGGAAAGAAGCTGTGTGTTTGGATGTGCCCATGGCTACACCATGACTGAACTTCATCCATTGGTTGGTGTAAGACTCGCAGTCATATGACAAGGTATACACACTGAGACAAAAGAAAAAAACCACGTTCTGTGATAGTATAATGCAAATGAGACGGTTAGCTGGTTGGGTTATTTGGGGGAGGAGACCAGAAGGCGAGGTCATCGGTCCCATCGGATTAGGGAGGGATGGAGAAGGAAGTCGGCCATGCCCTTGCAAAGGAACCATTCCGGCATTTGCCTGAAGCGATTTAGGGAAATGACGGAAAACCTCAATCAGGATGTCTAGATGCGGATCTCAACCGTCGTCCTCCCGAATACGAGTCATGTGCTAACCACTGGGCCACCTCGCTCGGTGAATGGAACGGAAGTCGGTAGATGTACAGACATATACGCTCCTGGAAATGGAAAAAATAACACATTTACACCGGTGTGTCAGACCCACCATACTTGCTCCGGACACTGCGAGAGGGCTGTACAAGCAATGATCACACGCACGGCACAGCGGACACACCAGGAACCGCGGTGTTGGCCGTCGAATGGCGCTAGCTGCGCAGCATTTGTGCACCGCCGCCGTCAGTGTCAGCCAGTTTGCCGTGGCATACGGAGCTCCATCGCAGTCTTTAACACTGGTAGCATGCCGCGACAGCGTGGACGTGAACCGTATGTGCAGTTGACGGACTTTGAGCGAGGGCGTATAGTGGGCATGCGGGAGGCCGGGTGGACGTACCGCCGAATTGCTCAACACGTGGGGCGTGAGGTCTCCACAGTACATCGATGTTGTCGCCAGTGGTCGGCGGAAGGTGCACGTGCCCGTCGACCTGGGACCGGACCGCAGCGACGCACGGATGCACGCCAAGACCGTAGGATCCTACGCAGTGCCGTAGGGGACCGCACCGCCACTTCCCAGCAAATTAGGGACACTGTTGCTCCTGGGGTATCGGCGAGGACCATTCGCAACCGTCTCCATGAAGCTGGGCTACGGTCCCGCACACTGTTAGGCCGTCTTCCGCTCACGCCCCAACATCGTGCAGCCCGCCTCCAGTGGTGTCGCGACAGGCGTGAATGGAGGGACGAATGGAGACGTGTCGTCTTCAGCGATGAGAGTCGCTTCTGCCTTGGTGCCAATGATGGTCGTATGCGTGTTTGGCGCCGTGCAGGTGAGCGCCACAATCAGGACTGCATACGACCGAGGCACACAGGGCCAACACCCGGCATCATGGTGTGGGGAGCGATCTCCTACACTGGTCGTACACCACTGGTGATCGTCGAGGGGACACTGAATAGTGCACGGTACATCCAAACCATCATCGAACCCATCGTTCTACCATTCCTAGACCGGCAAGGGAACTTGCTGTTCCAACAGGACAATGCACGTCCGCATGTATCCCGTGCCACCCAACGTGCTCTAGAAGGTGTAAGTGAACTACCCTGACCAGCAAGATCTCCGGATCTGTCCCCCATTGAGCATGTTTGGGACTGGATGAAGCGTCGTCTCACGCGGTCTGCACGTCCAGCACGAACGCTGGTTCAACTGAGGCGCCAGGTGGAAATGGCATGGCAAGCCGTTCCACAGGACTACATCCAGCATCTCTACGATCGTCTCCATGGGAGAATAGCAGCCTGCATTGCTGCAAAAGGTGGATATACACTGTACTAGTGCCGACATTGTGCATGCTCTGTTGCCTGTGTCTATGTGCCTGTGGTTCTGTCAGTGTGATCATGTGATGTATCTGACCCCAGGAATGTGTCAATAAAGTTTCCCCTTCCTGGGACAATGAATTCACGGTGTTCTTATTTCAATTTCCAGGAGTTTAGATGGTTACAATTTCAGAAAAATTGCATGATTCTTTTCAAGGGAAAGAGCTTGACACATTGAGCAAGTCAATAACGCGTTAGTTCACCTCTAGCCGGTATGAAAGAAGTTATTCGGCTTGGTATTTATTGATAGAGTTGTTGGATATCCACCTGAGGGATATCGTGTCAGGTTCTGTCCAATTGGCGCGACAGCTGAAATCAGGACCCTGCCCATAATCTTCCAAACCTTCCAAATTGGGGAGAGAGCCGGAGACCTTGCTGGTCATCGTATGGTTTTGCTAGCACGAAGCCAAGCAATAGAAACTCTTTCCATGCGCGGGCAGGCATTATCTTGCTGAAATGTAACTCTAGGATGGCTCGCCCCGAAGGGCAACTAAACGGTGAGCTGAATATCGTCGACGTACCGCTGTGCTGTAAGTGCGCTGTTGATGACTATCGAAGGGATCCTGCTATGAAAATAAATGGCAACGCAGACCATCAATCCTGATCATCGGGTTGTATCGCGGGCGACAGTCAGGCTGGTATCCAACTACACTCCTAGGCGTCTTTAAATACGTCTTCGGTGGCTATCGGCGGTCATTTCGAAGAGGAACTCATCACTGAACACAGTTCCACTACAATCCATGAGATTACAGGGCGAAGACGTGTCTGTAGGGATACCAATCTGACTGTCGCTCCCCATACGGCCCGACAACCAGGAGTTATGGTCCGGAGTGCCACTTCTTTTCATAGCAGGACGGATTTGATTACCAGCCGTGACGACGTTACATCACAGCGCTACGTCGACGATACTGTACACCCCATTCTGTTATTGTTCATGGCAAGCTGTCCTCGGATTACATTTCAACAAAAGAACAACCGCCCGCAGAGGTTCTACTGCTTGCCTCCGTGCTTGCCGTACCCTACCTTCGCCAGCAGTGTTGCTGTATCTCTTCCCAACTCAGAACATTTGGAGCATTCAAAATGGTTCAAATGGCTCTGAGCACTATGGGACTCAACTTCTGAGGTCATTAGTCCCCTAGAACTTAGAACTAGTTAAACCTAACTAACCTAGGGACACCACACACATCCATGCCCGAGGCAGGATTCGAACCTGCGACCGTAGCGGTCTCGCGGTTCCAGACTGCAGCGCCTAGAACCGCACGGCCACTTCGGCCGGCGTTTGGAGCATTATGGGCAGGGCCCTCCAAATAGCTCGGGATTTGGACGATCGCCGGCCTTTGTGGCCGAGAGGTTCTAGGCGCTTCAGTCTGGAACCGCGCGACCGCTACGGTCGCAGGTTCGAATCCTGCCTCGGGCATGGATGTGTGTGATGTTCTTAGGTTAGTTAGGTTGACGTAGTTCTAAGTCTAGGGGGACTGATGACCTCAGATGTTAAGTCCCATAGTGCTCAGAGCCATATGAACCGTTTTGAATTTCGACGATGTAACGCCAGTTGGGCAGAATTTGGCACGATATCCCTTGGAGTACATGCAACAACTCTGTCACTCAATGCCAAGGCTAATGACAGCTTATATAAGGAAAAGAGGTGGACCAATTCGTTATTCACTCGCTCAGTTTGTGCAGCTCTTTCTCTTGAATAAATAATCCAATTGTTCTCAAATTTTAGTTATTTGTTTGTCTCTACGCGTACATCACATCAACAGATTCCGGTCCCATTCTGATAGGTCCTTCCTGGCGCGTTTATTTTTTCTGGTTTTATTTTGTCAGAGAGCATAATCACAGTGCTTGTAACGAAATCCTCAGTGACAACACTGGAGAAGAATGTCACGCCTTGGCAAAGCTGTTTGGTTTCAGACCCGATGTAATTTGCTGCTGTCAGTGAATACCGCTGCATCTCAGCCAGTCGGTTGTACTGTGTTGTTTTGGGAGCCCACTAATTATGTTGCTGTGAACGTGAACTAGTGTTTTTTTCAGCGTCATTGGTTCAAATGGTTGGTTCAAATGGCTCTGAGCACTATGGGACTCAACATCTTAGGTCATAAGTCCCCTAGAACTTAGAACTACTTAAACCTAACTAACCTAAGGACATCACACACACCCATGCCCGAGGCAGGATTCGAACCTGCGACTGTAGCAGTCCTGCGGTTCCGGACTGCAGCGCCAGAACCGCTAGACCACCGCGGCCGGCAGCTTCATTGGTGGTCTTTATCTTCCACATTCAGGATGAACATGCTGCGGAGCTGCACGTGTACTGCCCTAGTTTGATGAGCACTCACGCACACTATCGCACAGCTGCTGTCCCATAAAATCATCGGATCTTAAGTCCATAGCAAAAAAAAACTGATAATGTTTGTTGTATAGCAATCAACATAGGTCTAACGTAGCAGTCAGCATCATCGCAATTTGGTAGCTATGCGGCATCTGATCATCACTGAGTGGCTTCAGCTGGATATGTGGCGCCCGTTGTAACCTGTGAACAGTCTTCGTCCTCAAACTGGCGCCAATATAATGGTTACAATGCATGAGTTTAGCGCCATTAACGTGCCATGTCCCGAGGATGAATAATATGTTGTCCGCGACACTTGAATCCATGACTATGTCTTATGTGCCTCTGTGTGTAATGGCCTCCCGCTATGTACCCAACTCCAAACGTCCGCCGGCCCAAGTGGCCGTGCGGTTCTAGGCGCTGCAGTCTGGAACCGCGAGACCGCTACGGTCGCAGGTTCGAATCCTGCCTCGGGCATGGATGTGTTTGATGTCCTTAGGTTAGCTATGTTTAAGTAGTTCTAAGTTCTAGGGACTGATGACCTCAGAAGTTGAGTCCCATAGTGCTCGGAGCCATTTCAACCATTTGAACGAAACGTCCATTATACTTAGCTAACTTCGCAATGTTCGCCTGTAAATTGTACTGAGATGGAACTGCAGTTACTGCCAGCAGCAGTAATTATTATTTTAACAGTGCTCGCTAGCCCCTGTCGGTTAGAACTTTTCAACGACCATGGCACACCATTCCCCGTAGACAGATTGGATAGTCTGTACTGATAAAGTGACAAATCAGGCAACTTTATTCACGGTGTGGGCACGGCCACGTCCATGCACTGTATTTCCGCCAGTCTGTCGCGTCTCTGCGTCGACCCATCTAAGACTGAACGCAAACTGTCACGCGTATAGTACGTGTGACGTGACACGACACTACAGCGAGACGCGCACGTGCCGCACGTGTCGCGCGGGTCCAACGCACATTGAGACGCGTACACACACGAGTAGTTTGCACGCGCCGGTTGGCGACGCTCTGCGCTGACAGAAACGATGCGCGCGCACACTGTAATCTTTCTCAAACGATTTTACAGAAACTATTCCTTGATTCTAGCGTTATATGTCATCTTCGCAGCTATGGACTGTGTGGCTGGTCCCGGCGGGGGTTCGAGTCCTCCCTCGGGCATGGGTGTGTGTGTGTCTGTTCTTAGAATAATGTAGGTTAAGTAGTGTGTAAGCTTAGGGACTGATGACCTTAGCAGTTAAGGGGCTCCGGAAAGGCTCAAAATCATTAAAAGTTCAATTTTTACTTTTTTGCGTTTTCTGAATCTGCAGACTATTACCTTTTAATAGATATATAATTTATTCAATTCCGAAGACTACAACTATTTTTAAATTTTTTTTTTAAATGTGTTCTACATGGGCGTGACCCACTGTGGCGCTGTTAAACTGCTGTCAAATGGTGTTATTATTAACGTCCGTGTTCATCAGGTACATTTTAGTGATGTGAGATAAAGTATGTGTTGTGGCTAACCTGTGATGGTTCAATATACATCGCTGGTGTGATTGTCGATTGTTTCATGTTTATTTACTCTGTCGTTATCTCGAAAATATTCGTAATTAATTCTGTTTCTTGAGTCCCTGTTTTGTTGCAGTATAATAATGAGTAAAAGTAAAGTTATTAGAAATCCTCTGAAGGCTTTTAAGAAAAGGAGAAATGTTGGAAAGCCAAAGGTATGTGTTATTACTGTAAACAATAACATTCTAACATGGTACGAGCGATTCTTGCTTTAGACAAGGAACGCCTTCGGGCTGGAGACAGGGCTGTAAAGAGTCTAGAAATACAAGCAAGAGTAAACAGGAGGAGAAACAAGAGGAAGCTGGAGGAGGAGTTTGCAGAGGATGAAGATAATCCATCCTATGGACCTGGAATGCACTAAAAAGTTAATCCAATCTTTGTCGCTCGATTTCCAAAACTTTTATTTTCTCATACTAATTACATGTTTTCTAAGGATCTTCCAAACATATTTGTTTCAAACTTTCAGTAAATGTTACACAGTACCTTCTTCATAATTTAACACAGCCTTTTTCCAAAAAACTGTATATTTTTTAATATATAAATAAAAAATTGCAAAAAAATGTTGTGAATTTTCATTACAATTGAAAAAAAATCATCTTTAATAACTGAACTAAAATTTTGTAAAATCCCTGTGTTAAGTTGTAGCCCATATTCCAATAAATAATCTGTAAAAAGTTCAACTTCCTACCTCAAATACTTTGTGAGGAAAGATGTAATTTATAAGCGTTATTTTAACATTGCAAGTATAGGGCGTTCCGGAGCCCCTTAAGTCCCATAAGATTTCACACACATTTGAAAATTTTTTTTATCATCTTCATGACGAAGTGCCTATCATATCGCTAATGGTCATACTTATTGTGGTATACACGTTTTAGTAAGACGCTACGCAAAATTCGAAAAGTTTGCAATGATAAATAGGGGTCGCTATGATTGTGCGTTTGACGCGTATTACATGATGCTGCGTATGAAATTTAGCTAATATACTGAATTTTTCTTTAGACTTGGGAGAAAGTCTGTCTGTCTCCGATCTCGAGAAAACAGATCCTATGTAGGGCGCTCACTCCCGATCTCAAGCCCGCGAGAATGAAATATTCACAACAACCCTCATAACTCCTAAACCACCCGAGACATCGGAACGAGAGTTTGGCACACAAGGAGGAGATCATTTTGCCAGTTCGTAAACACGCGGAACTTTCTTATAAAAAAAATGGCTCTGAGCACTATGGAACTTAACTTATGAGGTCATCAGTCCCCTAGAACTTAGAACTACTTAAACCTAATTAACCTAAGGACATCACACACATCCATGCCCGAGGCAGGATTCGAACCTGCGACCGTAGTGGTCGCGCGGTTCGAGACTGTAGCGTCTAGAACCGTTCGGCCACAACGGCCGGCTTCCTTATATATATATATATATATATATATACCAGTAGTTATACTTCCTTTTTTATTTTTTTCCACTCCAATGACTGTAATTTTTTAAGAGTTATCGACAGCTAGTGAAAGAAGTGTTTCCTAGTATAAAAATAAACATGAAATTCCTTCTCTTATACTTCTGCAAACCGACACAATGAGGTTTTTCGTAAGCTATTGAGCTCTCTGATTGCCAATTAGTTGTTTAATGAGGCACTTTGTTCCAGAATTCTGTCGCAATAGCTGCTGTGATATGAGTTTGTGTAAATTAAACCTGTTAGCAAGAGAAATGTGGCCGTTAGTCATAAATGGTGATGCTGCTTCGAATGGGAAAAGGTTAACAATTCCCACAAAAATAAATTGCCAATTCCGTTGGAATTCTGGTTGAATCCCCGTAACCCGTCGTATTTTTAACACTGAGCTGGTAGAATGGAAGGATTTTATTCCTTCGCTCGATCTGAGCAGTATTAAAATAATGACGATCGTTCCCATCAGGCGCAATGGTAGGCACATGTCAGATGCTGGTTACCCATCTACGGCTTGCCAAACTGGCAATGTGTGATCCGCGAATAAAATAGTTGTTACTGTGAAACATAAACAATTGATATGTCGCACAACACAATTGTCAGTGTATTGTCAGCAGCTGAGAATAATGCGAGCGACAGGAATGCGGAAGCTAACCATGTGTGCCTTGTGAGCGGGAGTTCACGCCGTTCGAAAAACATTGTCATGAAAGTAGATGTGCCTTTGTCAGCTTTACATTTCAACAAATAAAATATAACTAATCACCACACTGTTTCAGGATATTCCTACTTTCTTAATAATACAGTCCATTTTTTTATTTGTGTAGCCCGTTGTATAATTGGTTTATTAATGCTCATAATGTGTATGCTACTATTGAAATGCTTTTTTTCATCACAGCGAGCCAATTAAAACATTGTTATTTGTGACTGCTTTTCGATTGTTTCTAGCTTGCAGTGGAAATGTGATCTCCCCACATGTACACAGCATAATGTCTCTTATTACAAACAAACAAAAAAAAAAAAAACAAAAAAAAAGGTTCAAATGACTCTTAGCACTATGCGACTTAACATCTGAGGTCATCAGCCCTCTACAACTTAGAACTACTTAAACCTAACTAACCTAAGGACATCACACACATCCATGCCCAAGGCAGGATTCGAACCTGCGACCGTAGCGGTCGCGCGGTTGCAGACTGAAGCGCCTAGAACCGCTCTACCACGCCTGCCGGCTCTCTTATTACATGCGTATCCAAGTAAGGATATTGAAACTTGTGTACTTCATATTTTGGACGCTTTTTACCAGAAGCACAAAGAGGTCGTATCTGTGGTAATTACGCCGTTCCGACTTTTTGCAAGAGATCGTAGAGATACGACAGCGTAACAGGTATCAAGTAGATAACCTTGTTTTATATTCCTGCCTTGCTTCTAAATCACGTGATTTCCTAATATTCCTTGCTTCCTTAGTCAGTACCCTCCCAATGAATCGTCTGTCCCTTCTTACGATCTGAAAACATTGTGGAAGCAGAAGATATAATCCGAGTGGCTAATGGTTCACCAGTTGTTCTTTACCAAAGAACAAACAAAACAAAATAGCTGTATAAATATAATATGTAACGGAAAACTATTACGTATTAAGGAAAAGTGATGTTCAAATGTGTGTGAAATCTTATGGTACTTACCTGCTAAGGTCATCAGTCCCTAAGCTTACACACTACTTAACATAAATTATCGTAAGGACATACAGACACACACCCATGCCCGAGGGAGGAGTCGCACCTCCGCCGGGATCAGCAGCACAGTCTATGACTGTAGAAAAGAGATGGAGCGCTTAAACGGCGAAAAGCGAAACACTACTGAGCGATAATAAAATTCAGTATACAGTTAAGGCAGGATTTTTCGGATGCCCGATACCTCCACTGCCCATAAGCGCCCTGCCGAAGCGAGCGTATGGTAGGAGCGCCTTCCCGCTCCCCGCCTCACCCCTCCCGTAGTGCTCGCGTGACGCGCGGCGCGAGAAACTGTGACACAACCACAACGCCGAGCGACCTGGCGCAGGCGCATGTCGCGTCCCAGTCGAGTCGCGTCCCAATTTGCCCGGTCCCATTTGAATGTGTCTCAATTTGCGCGGCGGAGGTTCTAGTCCTCCCTCGGGCATGGCTGTGTGTGTGTTTGTCCTTAGAATAATTTATGTTAAGTAGTGTGTAAGCTTAGCGACTGATGACCTTAGCAATTACGTCCCATAAGATTTCACACACCTGTTCAATTTGCGCCTAGCGTTACTGCGGCTGATAAGACCGACTTGTAAATACACACTACTTCATTGCCAAAAATTACGTCGGCAATGGAGGATCATATGAGGGCCTCATACCAGTTCTATGCCCACCGGAGTTGTACAAAAGTACGGAGACAACGCAAGTAATGCATGCCTGAACATAACTACGGATGCTTGCCTAGCTTGCAGGTTGCGCTTTGTATTTTATCAGAAACCACATCTGTGATATGCCCTTTATCAGTCGTGGTCGAAACAGTGTTCTTTATAGTTGTGAGTGAGTTATGTCGGGCTCAGTGAATTAGAACGTGAGGCCCATATGGTGAGTCCTTCAGTAACCAAGGCAGTCATTGTGTTTGGTGCTTCAAGAGGAACCATGTCGAAGATTTGCACCGCATTCAAGGAAACAGGAGAAATGTCATCTGCTAAGTCATAACACAGACAAAAGGCTGTTTCGAGTGACCGTGACGGGCGGTTGTTGAATAAGACTGAGACGAAAAATATAAGTGACTGCAGACCTGAATCTCGCATTCACGAAACCTGTCAGCACCAAAACAACACGAAAGGACTCCATAAGCAGCGAACTGCAGTGAGAGCTGAAATTCCAAAAGTATCAGTGATGCAAATACCCGTAACGCAAATACACATAACGGGAAAAATGTGGCTCTGAGTTCATAACGCTCAGACTACAGACCGATAGCCCGCCCGGCTAGCCGCATGGTCTAACGCGCTGCTTCCCGAGTAGGAAGGCGTGCCGGTCCCCGGCACGAATCCGCCCAGCGGATTAATGTCGAGGTCCAGTATGCAGGCCAGCCTGTGGCTTGTTTTTAATGGGCTCCGGAACGCCCTATACTTGCAATGTTAAAATAACGCTTATAAATTACATCTTTCCTCACAAAGTATTTGATGTAGGAAGTTGAACTTTTTACAGATTATTTATTGGAATATGGGCTACAACTTAACACAGGGATTTTACAAAATTTTAGTTCAGTTATTAAAGATGATTTTTTTTCAATTGTAATGAAAATTCACAACATTTTTTTGCAATTTTTTATTTATATATTCAAAAATATACAGTTTTTTGGAAAAAGGCTGTGTTAAATTATGCAGAAGGTACTGTGTAACATTTACTGAAAGTTTGAAACAAATATGTTTGGAAGATCCTTAGAAAACATGTAATTAGTATGAGAAAATAAAAGCTTTGGGAATCGAGCGACAAAGATTGGATTAACTTTTTAGTGCATTCAAGGTCCATAGGATGGATTATCTTCATCCTCTGCAAACTCCTCCTCCAGCTTCCTCTTTTTCCTCCTCCTGTTTACTCTTACTTGTATTTCTAGACTCTTTACAGCCCTGTCTGCAGCCCGAAGGCGTTCCTTGTCTAAAGCAAGCATCGCTCGTACCATGTTAGAACCTATCTTCATTCCCATATTTCTAAATACCTTGCACCTTACAATGTTGCCATCATTGAAAGTCGCAACAGCATCATACACACCAAAGTGAAGTGTTTCTATTCCAACAAATACAGTCTTGGGGATTCTCGACCATATAACACTATTTACACTTTCATTGGGGTTTTGAGTTTTTCCGTGAATACACTTTTTCAACAGTTCAGGTGCTGCTAAGTCTCGAAAATACACTCCTGGAAATTGAAATAAGAACACCGTGAATTCATTGTCCCAGGAAGGGGAAACTTTATTGACTCATTCCTGGGGTCAGATACATCACATGATCACACTGACAGAACCACAGGCACATAGACACAGGCAACAGAGCATGCACAATGTCGGCACTAGTACAGTGTATATCCACCTTTCGCAGCAATGCAGGCTGATATTCTCCCATGGAGACGATCGTAGAGATGCTGGATGTAGTCCTGTGGAACGGCTTGCCATGCCATTTCCACCTGGCGCCTCAGTTGGACCAGCGTTCGTGCTGGACGTGCAGACCGCGTGAGACGACGCTTCATCCAGTCTCCGGACAGATCCGGAGATCTTGCTGGCCAGGGTAGTTGACTTACACCTTCTAGAGCACGTTGGGTGGCACGGGATACATGCGGACGTGCATTGTCCTGTTGGAACAGCAAGTTCCCTTGCCGGTCTAGGAATGGTAGAACGATGGGTTCGATGACGGTTTGGATGTACCGTGCACTATTCAGTGTCCCCTCGACGATCACCAGTGGTGTACGGCCAGTGTAGGAGATCGCTCCCCACACCATGATGCCGGGTGTTGGCCCTGTGTGCCTCGGTCGTATGCAGTCCTGATTGTGGCGCTCACCTGCACGGTGCCAAACACGCATACGACCATCATTGGCACCAAGGCAGAAGCGACTCTCATCGCTGAAGACGACACGTCTCCATTCGTCCCTCCATTCACGCCTGTCGCGACACCACTGGAGGCGGGCTGCACGATGTTGGGGCGTGAGCGGAAGACGGCCTAACGGTGTGCGCGACCGTAGCCCAGCTTCATGGAGACGGTTGCGAATGGTCCTCGCCGATACCCCAGGAGCAACAGTGTCCCTAATTTGCTGGGAAGTGGCGGTGCGGTCCCCTACGGCACTGCGTAGGATCCTACGGTCTTGGCGTGCATCCGTGCGTCGCTGCGGTCCGGTCCCAGGTCGACGGGCACGTGCACCTTCCGCCGACCACTGGCGACGACATCGATGTACTGTGGAGACCTCACGCCCCACGTGTTGAGCAATTCGGCGGTACGTCCACCCGGCCTCCCGCATGCCCACTATACGCCCTCGCTCAAAGTCCGTCAACTGCACATACGGTTCACGTCCACGCTGTCGCGGCATGCTACCAGTGTTAAAGACTGCGATGGAGCTCCGTATGCCACGGCAAAGTGGCTGACACTGACGGCGGCGGTGCACAAATGCTGCGCAGCTAGCGCCATTCGACGGCCAACACCGCGGTTCCTGGTGTGTCCGCTGTGCCGTGCGTGTGATCATTGCTTGTACAGCCCTCTCGCAGTGTCCGGAGCAAGTATGGTGGGTCTGGCACACCGGTGTCAATGTGTTCTTTTTTCCATTTCCAGGAGTGTAGGTTAGCCACAAAACATACTTTATCTCACATCACTAAAATGTACCTGATTAACACGGACGTTAATTATAACACCATTTGAGAGCAGTTTAACAGCGCCACAGTGGGTCACGCCGATGTAGAAGACATTTCAAAAAAAATTTAAAAATAGTTGTAGTCTTCGGAATTGAATAAATTATATATCTATTAAAAGGTAATAGTCTGCAGATTTAGAAAACGCAAAAAAGTAAAAATTGAACTTTTCATGATTTTGAGCCTTTCCGGAGTCCCTTAAGCCGGATTTCCATCTGCCTCGGCGAATGCGGGCTGGTTCCCCTTATGCCGCCTCAGTTACACTACATCGGCGATTGCTGCGCAAACACTGTCTCCACGTACGCGTACACCATAATTACCACCCAAACATTGGGGCTACATTCGTCCGGTGAGAGACGTTTCCGGGGGAGTCCACTGGGGGCCAAAGCGCACAGTAACCCTGGGTTCGGTGTGGGGCGGCGATGGGGTGGGTGGAGTGCTGTGGGCTACGGTGGGTCGAAGCCTCTCCGTCGTGCCTAGGTCCCCAGTTCAATACACACAATAGAGCAATGGAAGAATGTCATTTGGACGAATGAGTCTTATTTCGCATTGTCTCTTACTTCTCGCCGAGTTTACGTCTCACGGGTGAAACGAGGCTAGGATTTGGTGAAGATGTGAGCAACCGTATCGTGGCATTCCATGGGCCTCGTTGTTGCACTGCGATATTGCATTAGTGCTAAAGGTCACGTGACTATTTCGGTTGATCGCGTCCGTCTCATATTTATTCTCCAAAGCTGATGCTGTGTTCCAAGACGATAGGACCCCCATTCACACAGGTAGCAACGGCAGGGACTGGTAGTGTGAACACGAGGATGAATCGTGGCGTTTCTCATACAGACTTTGTGGTCTAGTTTGGAGAGAAGCGTACGTGCTCCGTATCCACCTCCATCGTAGTTATCTGAACTTGGACTATTTTCCTGGAAGAATGGTCTAAGATACCCTTGAAAACCACGCACGACCTGCATTTATCCATTTGGAGGCGACTGGAAGCTGTTTCGAAAGTCAACGGTTATTCTACCCCTTATTAGGCATGCTAATGTGTTCGTGCTCTTTTCATATTTTTTTCCGCCCCCAGAATTACAGCGCTACAAAGCGACCTGTGCACACTATCAAGGGAGCGACTATTACTCTTTTTGGAGAGTTTACATTTATCAGCCAGGTAACTAACAGTTGTTGTTGTTGTTGTGGTGGTCTTCAGTCCTGAGACTGGTTTGATGCAGCTCTCCATGCTACCCTATCCTGTGCAAGCTTCTTCATCTCCCAGAACCTACTGCATCCTACATCCTTCTGAATCTGCTTAGTGTATTCATCTCTTGGTCTCCCCCTACGATTTTTACCCTCCACGCTGCCCTCCAATACTAAATTGGTGATCCCTTGATGCCTCAGAACATGTCCTACCAACCGATCCCTTCTTCTGGTCAAGTTGTGCCACAAACTTCTCTTCTCCCCAATCCTATTCAATACTTCCTCATTAGTTACGTGATCTACCCATCTAATCTTCAGCATTCTTCTGTAGCACCACATTTCGAAAGCTTCTATTCTCTTCTTGTCCAAACTATTTATCGTCCATGTTTCGCTTCCATACATGGCTACACTCCATACAAATACTTTCAGAAATGACTTCCTGACACTTAAATCTATACTCGATGTTAACAAATTTCTCTTCTTCAGAAACGCTTTCCTTGCCATTGCCAGTCTACATTTTATATCCTCTCTACTTCAACCATCATCAGGCAGTAACTAACAGTCTCAAGCAAATTTCACCCTACGAATTTTGCTTCTTAAAGTTGTAGCATAATCCGAGTAACTGCAAATGTATTTCTCTTCTGACAGTTTCCATAACTGAAACTCGTAGGACCAAGTGCACTGAGCTTAACGGAGGTCATGAAACAAAGTAATGTACAAAGTTCTAACTGCTTTACCAACAGGGCCGGCCGCGGTGGTCTCGCGGTTCTAGGCGCTCAGTCCGGAGCTGCGCGACTGCTACGGTCGCAGGTTCGAATCCTGCCTCGGGCATGGATGCGTGTGATGTTCTTAGGTTAGTTAGGTTTAAGTAGTTCTACGTTCTAGCGGACTGATGACCACTGATGTTAAGTCCCATAGTGCTCAGAGCCATTTGAACCTTTTTTTTTTTTTTTTTTTGCTTTACCAATAATACCTTCTGATTGTTGCCAGCATCATATTTAAAGTACCAGGGATGCAGGTTGCTAGCCTTACTTGCCCCGAGTCCCATTGGGTTTTACCCCTAACGGCTGAGGGACTAACCGGTGGATTTGGTAGACTTTGCCGTATGAGCACAAGGTGACCAAGACTCAGAATATTTTGAAGAGTTGCTCAATGTAGGTGAAAATGCGATCAGTAATGTTTCAGATTTCGAGGTAGAATGGGATAGGAATGATGATGGAAACAGGATCACATTTGAGGAAGTGGAAAAAATGGTCAATAGATTGCAGTGCAATAAAGCGGCTGGGGTGGGTGAAATTAAGTCGGAACTCATCAAATACAGTGGAATGTCAGGTCTTAAATGGCTACACAGGATAATTGTAATGGCCTGGGAGTCGGGACAGGTTCAATCAGACTGGACAAAAGCAGTAATCACACCAATCCTTAAACATGGAAACAGAAAAGATTGTAGCAACTACAGAGGTATCTCTTTAATCAGCGTTGTGGGTAAAATCTTCTCAGGTATTGTTGAAAGGAAAGTGCGAGTATTAGTTGAGGACCAATTGGATGAAAATCAGTGTTGGTTTAGGCCTCTTAGAGGTTGTCAGGACCAGATCTTTAGCTTACGGCAAATAATGGAGAAGAGTTATGAGTGGAACAGGGAATTGTATCTATGTGTTATAGATCTAGAAAAGGCATATTACCGGGTTCCTAAGAGGAAGTTATTGTCTGTTCTACAAGATTATGGAATAGGAGGCAAACTTTTGCAAGCAATTAAAGGTCTTTACATGGATAGTCAGGCAGCAGTTAGAGTTGACGGTAAATTGAGTTCATGGTTCAGAGTAGTTTCAGGGGTAAGACAAGGCTGCAACCTATCTCCACTGTTGTCCATATTATTTATGGATCATATGTTGAAAACAATAGACTGGCTGGGTGAGATTAAGATATGTGGACACAAAATAAGCAGTCTTGCATATGCGGATGACTTAGTTGTGATGGCAGATTCGATTGAAAGTTTGCAAAGTAATATTTCAGAACTAGATCAGAACTGTAAGGAGTATGGTATGAAGATTAGCATCTCCAAAACGAAAGTAATGTCAGTGGGAAAGAAATATAAACGGATTGAGTGCCAAATAGGAGGAACAAAGTTAGAACAGGTGGACGGTTTCAAGTACTTAGGATGCATATTCTCACAGGATGGCAACATAGTGAAAGAACTGGAAGCGAGGTGTAGCAAAGCTAATGCAGTGAGCGCTCAGCTACGATCTACTCTCTTCTGCAAGAAGGAAGTCAGTACCAAGACTAAGTTATCTGTGCACCGTTCAATCTTTCAACCAACTTTGTTGTATGGGAGCGAAAGCTGGGTGGATTCAGGTTACCTTATCAACAAGGTTGAGGTTACGGATATGAAAGTAGCTAGGATGATTGCAGGTACTAGTAGATGGGAACAATGGCAGGAGGGTGTCCACAATGAGGAAATCAAAGAAAAACTGGGAATGAACTCTATAGATGTAGCAGTCAGGGCGAATAGGCTTAGATGGTGGGGTCATGTTACACGCATGGGAGAAGCAAGGTTACCCAAGAGACTCATGGATTCAGCAGTAGAGGGTAGGAGGAGTCGGGGCAGACCGAGGAGAAGGTACCTGGATTCGGTTAAGAATGATTTTGAAGTAATAGGTTTAACATCAGAAGAGGCACCAATGTTAGTACTGAATAGGGGATCATGGAGGAACTGTATAAGGGGGGCTATGCTCCAGACTGAACGCTGAAAGGCATAATCAGTCTTAAATGATGATGATGATGAATAATACGTTCTTGTAGCCCCTTTCTAACTAGATAGCTAAATAGCCCAGTATCTCTTGGTTCACTCACAGCGGCTTCACGAAGTCATTTAAATCTTTTAACAGCGATATGTAATATTTCGCTATTTGCGAATATTTCTTCTGAAATCTGTAAGTTGACATTGTGATTGATCAAGTCAGCATCGTCTTGATTTGTCGAGGACAAGTAAGGCAACTGGTCAGTGAAATATAAGATGTGTTACAAGGAATTCTGTGTGTACCGAAAGAAAAGAAAAAAAACACGACTTGGTGTGTCATGTACAAGAGGGAACAATCTATCACGATATTGCTCTTTCTGCGACTAACTCGTGTTCCAGATGTTGTTGGTAATATTTTGTTGCTCATTAATTTTCGCTTAACGTGTCTTGACTGAATTTAAGTCAGATCGTTCATTAATATTATTAATCATTATTCATTTAAGGGAATTCGATTGTTTCTCTACTGTTTTCACATCTTATTTCTCATTTGCCTTCGTGGAATTTTCTTGAACTTCTAGATACGGTTCTTTGTATTAAAGTCGTTCATAGACTATGTTGTTATAGTAAGAGGAGGGGCATAGATTATTTGTTAATTTTATAAATTCGGTTAAAAGTTTTATTCGTTTAAAAAAAGGGCCTTCATAATTTATTAACGTCGAAAGAATGTAACGTTCATATTGACCATTTCGTGCCCTCAAGTTTGTCAAGAGTTCATCGATACTCAAATGGTGACACTCGCCTTCCGACAGTGCACATATCTTCGAGCTTCGCAATTACTCGTACTGATTCATCCCTTCGGCCCTTCCTTCGTCTTCGTGTCGCGAATCCGGTTGTAAACGCTACCGCGCTAACGCAATGGCCCCTTCCTTTTTTTGTGTAGCCAGCAAGGTCTTCGGGAGGACCAGCGCACTGTTTTCCCCGTATCGGAGGCGCATCTCTTTTGCAGCAGTCACGCAACTTGATATACTTCAGCATGTTCACTTTGGTATGAATGCATTGATCACTCCTCTGTTTGCTCTTTCGCTGCAAATGAGACGAACGCTGTTGTAACCTTCCACACTTTTTGTTTTACACCACACGCTCAATAACGTTTCTCCAACAGTGCACTAAAAGTTTCAACTCTATACTTGAAAGAATTAAGCGGACACCTGCACCACTCCCTCTCCGCCGTCCTTCCATCTGAACCTGACAGCAACCATCACAATAACTTGTACTTTCACCTCTGCGAATGGATTTGTTCCTGTCGAGGATCCAAAGGTTGCGGGTCTACAATGTTATCCATCCGCCTCGGTTGTTCATTCATTAACATGGTTCCAACCAGAAAATAGTAAACAGAATACTTCGTAAGGATAGCAGTTTCATTAATATGGTTCCAACCAGAAAATAGTAAACAGAATACTTCGTAAGGATAGCGGTTTCATTAATATGGTTCCAACCAGAAAATAGTAAACAGAATACTTCGTAAGGATAGCAGTTTCGAGGAGAGGACAAAAAACGCCAAGCAGGCCGTGGAAAAAGTGTTTCCGACAGAATAGGCAGATACAGCAGATGGACTAAAATGTGGAATCACCGTACACACAAGACATTACCGGAGATGATACGACGAAGGAAAACCGTTGGCATATAAAGCAGCTTCCAGTCGTCTCAGAATGAATTAGAAAAGGACTTGCACGGTTTTCATGGGAATCTTATGCCATTCTTCTTGTGAAATGTCAGTAAGTTCAGATAATGATGATGGAGGTGGATTGTGATCGCGAACCCTCCTCTCCAAACTAGACGACAAAGGGTCACTAACACTAAGATCTGGTAGCCAGGGGATATGCGACAGTTCTTTCTCGTGCTAACTAAATCAATTCTCGACTATGCGAACTATGTAAAAAGGGCCCTGTCGTCATGGAACCCAACATCACTTTCGGGGAACAAATATTATACCACGGGATGCGCCTGATCAACCAAAATGGGTACATACACT
The DNA here is from genome assembly GCF_023864275.1 of Schistocerca cancellata. NCBI lineage: Eukaryota > Metazoa > Arthropoda > Insecta > Orthoptera > Acrididae > Schistocerca > Schistocerca cancellata. Next base: position 49,547,442 of record NC_064631.1, read on the forward strand.
ATGTGATCAAAAGTATCGGGACACCTAGCTCAAAATGACTTACAAGTTCGTGGCGCCATCCATCGGTAATGATGGAATTCAGTACGGTCTTGGCCCTACCTTAGCCTTGATGACAGCTTTCACTCTCGCAGGCACACGTTCAGTCAGGTGCTGTAAGGTTTCTTGGGCAATGGCAGCCCATTCTTCACGGACTGCTACAGTGAGGAGAGGTATCGATGACGGTCGCTAAGGCCTGGCACGATGTCGGCGTTCCAAAATATCCCAAAGGTGTTCTGTAGAATTCAGGTCAGGACTCTGTGCAGTCCAGTCCTTTACGGGGATGGTGTTGAAAGATGCAATCCCCTGAATTGCTCTTCAACAGTGGCAAGCAAGAAGGTAGTTAAAACATCAATTTACGTCTGTGCTGTGATAGTGCCACGCAAAACAACAAGGGGTGCAAGCCCCCTCCATGGAAAACACGACCGCACCATAACACCACCGCCTCCGAGTTTTACTGTTGGCACTACACACGCTGCCAGATGACGTTCAGCGAGCATTCGCCATACCCACACCCTGCCATCGGATCGCTACACTGAGTACCGTGATTCGTCTATCCACACAACGTTTTTCCACTGTTCAGTCGTCCAATGTTTACGCTCCTTAGCCGGCCAGGGTGGCCGAGCGGTTCTAGGCGCTACAGCCTGGAACCGCGCGACCGCTACGGTCGCAGGTTCGAATACTGCTTCGGGCATGGATGTGTGTGATGTCCTTAGGTTAGTTAGGTTTAAGTAGTTCTAAGTTATAGGGGACTGATGACCTCAGAAGTTAAGTCCCATAGTGCTCAGAGCCATTTGAACCATTTTTTTTTTACGCACCTTACACCAACCGAGGCATCGTTTGGCATTTACCGGCGTTATGTGTGACTTATTAGAGGCCGCTTGACCATAAAATCCAAGGTTTCTCACCTCCCAACTAATTGTCAAAGTACTTGCAGTGGATCCTGATGCAGTTTGGAATTCCTGTGTGATGGTCTGGATGGATGTGTGCCTATTACACATTACGACCCTCTTCAACTGTCGGTTGTCTCTGTCAGTCAACAGGCGAGGTCGGCCTGAACACTTTTGTACTGTACGTGTCGGTTCACGTTTCCACTTCACTATCGCATCGGAAACAGTGGACCTAGGGATGTTTAGGAGCATGGAAATCTCGCCAACAGACGTACGACACAAGGTACACCCAATCACGTGACCACGTTCGAAGTCGGTGAGTTCCGTGGAGCGCCCCATTCTGCTCTCTAATGACTACTGAGGTCGCTGATATGGAGTACCTGGCAGTAGATGGCAGCACGGTGCGCCTAATATGAAAAACGTATGTTTCCGGGTGTCAGGATGCTTTTGATCACATAGTATAATACTTGACAGTGAGGCAACTTTCTACAGTAACCATGGGGCACATTGAATAGCACGAAATGGCTGCCCAAATCATCACCGAATCCCGACCATGTTTCAGTCTTTGGACGTAAACTCCGCCAGAAGTTGAAAAGCGTGAAACAAGATCATCTGACGGAGTGACCTTTTTTTCCGTTGTTCCATATTCCAGATGTTGCATCATATTCTCCTGTAACGTTCATCTGCAACACAGGTAAGTGGTTTTGGAATCGCAGTTCGCTTTACAATTCCATGCTTTTGAAGCTCCCATCGTGCTATTTCGCTACAGGCCGACCTCGCGAGTGCGACATTCAGTTCTGCAGTGACTTCTGCAGCTGTCGTCCTCTCATTGATCGTCAAAATCCTCTTCAATGACGTCCGTCATAACTCAACACACACTTAGATCCGCATTGTGGCTCAGCGGATGACTTTTTTCGCTTTCCCTGTATGCTGTATAAATATTCGATATGGTGCCCCATGAAGCACAAAGCACTCTGGCTGCCTTGGTTACGGTCGTATCCACCATATGAGCACCAACAACTTCCCCAAGTTAGAAGCCCCTTCGCTTTGACAAAATGCAGTCACAACTCCTCCGAGCTGATCAAATACAATAACGTAACCTGCAGGCTTGACTAACGTCTGTATTTAAGTTCAGCCATATATATTTCTCGCTTCCATATTTTACTCCGACCCCAGTATGAGGGTCTGCTGGAGCATTATGCTGCGGTGGCGACAGTTCATGCACATCATTTCATCTGGCAATCCCTGCCCAGGTTTTTTTTTTTTTAAATCTCGCTGTCAATTTTTGCTAAACCGCGAGGTCATAGGAGTACATTAGTAGTAGGGTGGTTGCCATTGTTGTTGGACACTGACGACGTGACCTAGCTCAACCGCAGCTGACTTCGTCCTGTTCTTTAACATGCCAAAATTATCATCTGAGAGGCCAATGTGATTATGAAATCAGCGTCACGGTGAATTGGCTGTATGTGCTTTGTCTGCATTTCGTGCGTTATCAGCTTCGCTGTTGCAGCCAGGCGTTAAGTTGCATGTGCCTAGCTGGTACAGACAGTCAGATTTGTTGACGGACAGGGGCTCGCCGATTTACTGTCTTGCGCCTGTGTTTTTTTTTTTTTTGTTTTTTTTTTTTTTGTTTTAGATCACTGGGGTTTCACTAGGCATGGCCTGCACCTTAATAGGTATAGGAAGGGGAGGCTAGCAAAGCTTATAGGTGACAGTGTAGTGGGTGGTGGTGGTGGTAGTGGTATCACTCATGGAAAAATTCTTGTAGTAGTTGCTGTTAGAGCTGCACCTTTCTTACACTGAAGTCAGCTGATAGGTATACCTGCTTAAAGGAAGTGCCTCTAACTACTGTTTCCAAGTAGAGAAGGAATTAGCATATTTCATCAAAATATAAGAGGTATTAGAGATAAAGTTTATGAACTGCTAATAGATGTTAACTCTGAAATTATTGGTATATCAGAGCACCACTTAAATAATTTGATAATTCAAAGGCTTCCTTTACCAGGCTACAGATTACCTGGCTGTTTCTCAAGGAGTTCCTTGCGGGGTGGGGGAGTGGCTCTGTAGGTAAAAAACAGTATTTCATTTGAGTCCATAGACGTATCACGACACTGCAATGAACAGATGTTTGAAGGTTGTGGAGCATTAGTTGAATTTAGTGAAACTAACTTTCTAATTGCTGTTGTCTATAGGTCCCCTAACTTCGACTTCAGAGCATTTTTGCTTAAGCTAGAGAGGGTTCTTGGTTCACTTTGTAGGAAGTACCATTGTAGCGAAATGCAGGAAGATCTGCAGCGGATAGGCACTTGGTGCAGGGAGTGGCAACTGACCCTTAACATAGGCAAATGTAATGTATTGCGAATACATAGATAGAAGGATCCTTTATTGTATGATTATATGATAGCAGAACAAACACTGGTAGCAGTTACTTCTGTAAAATATCTGGGAGTATGCGTGCGGAACGATTTGAAGTGGAATGATCATATAAAATTAATTGTTGGTAAGGCGGGTACCAGGTTGAGATTCATTGGGAGAGTCCTTAGAAAATGTAGTCCATCAACAAAGGAGGTGGCTTACAAAACACTCGTTCGACCTATACTTGAGTATTGCGCATCAGTGTGGGATCCGTACCAGATCGGGTTGACGGAGGAGATAGAGAAGATCCAAAGAAGAGCGGCGCGTTTCGTCACAGGGTTATTTGGTAACCGGGATAGCGTTACGGAGATGTTTAACAAACTCAAGTGGCAGACTCTGCAAGAGAGGCGCTCTGCATCGCGGTGTAGCTAGCTCGCCAGGTTTCGAGAGGGTGCGTTTCTGGATGAGGTATCGAATATATTGCTTCCCCCTACTTATACCTCCCGAGGAGATCACGAATGTAAAATTAGAGAGATTAGAGCGCGCACGGAGGCTTTCAGACAGTCGTTCTCCCCGCGAACCATACGCGACTGGAACAGGAAAGGGAGGTAATGACAGTGGCACGTAAAGTGCCCTCCGCCACACACCGTTGGGTGGCTTGAGGAGTATAAATGTAGATGTAGATGTAGATGAAAGTAGTTATATGTGGTGACTTCAATATTAATTTTGTACATGATTGTGCAAAAAAAAGGATGTTGATAGATCTCCTAAATTCATATGGTCTGATGCAAACTGTGTTTTTTCCAACTAGGGTCCAGGGGAACAGTAGCACAGTCAAAGACAATATTTTCATTCATTCTGTTAGTAAAAGGGTGAATGGCCCTTCAGACCATGATGCACAAATTTTAACACTAAAAGGTTTTTGTACTCAAACCAATGTCGTATTTAATTACAAACTACGTAGGAAAGTTAATCCAACAGCAATAGAGAGTTTTTCAAAACTTGTCGAGGGACAAGAGTGGCAAGATGTTTATAGTGCCGATAATATAGATGATAAATACAATGCTTTCCATAACACATTTCTCATGCTCTTTGAGAGTTGCTTTCCATTAGAACATTCTAAACGGGGTACCAGCAGTAATGGACAGCCCGGTTGGCTGACGAGTGGGATAAGGATATCATGTTGAACAAAGCGGGAATTATATCAAAATGTTAGAAGTAGTCACAATCAAGCTGCAGTAGCCCATTACAAACAGTATTGTAAGGTGCTTAAAAATGTTATTAGCAAGGCAAAAAGTATGTGGTATGCAAATAGAATAGCTAATTCACAGGATAAAATTAAAAGCATATGATTAGTTGTGAAGGAAGTGTCTGGTCCGCATCACAAGGTTGATGATATAAAGTCACTTCGCAGTAATAATATTTCTGTTACTGATAAATCAGATATATGTACATCTGAGCATTTCTGGTGAATTAAATAAAAATTTAGTTTCTACAGGAAATCATATAAATTTCTTAGCAAATGCCTTTCCGAGATTGACGTCTGAAATACTCCTCTTTGATACAGACAAGAGGGAGATTGAGTCAATAATTAAATCACTGAAGACTAAGGACTCTCATGGTTATGATGGAGTGTCTAGTAGAATATTAAAGTACTGTGCTGCACATGTTACCCTGTATTTAGCCATATTTGTAATTTTTCCTTTAGGAACGGTCAGCTTCCTGAGCGATTCACGTACTCAGTACTAAAGCCGCTTTATAAAAAGGGAGAAAGGGATAATGTAGATAATTTTAGACCTAGTTCTATGCCATTAGTGTTGGCAAAAGTTATCGAAAAGGCTGTGTATGTATGGTTAATTCATCATTTTATATCACACGATTTGCTATCAAATGTACAGTTCGGCCTTAGAAGTCGTTTGACAACTGAAAATGCTATATTCTTTTTTCTCTGTGAGGTACTGGATGGGCTAAACAAAAAGTTTCGAACGCTTGGCGTATTTATTGATTTAACAAAGGCATTTGACTGTGTTGATCTCACAATATTGCTCCAGAAGTTGGACCATTACGGAATAAATGGAATAGCTCACAATTAGTTCACCTCTTACTTTAGCAACAGGCAGCAAAAGGTCATTATTCACAATGTTGATAACGGCTGTGATGTGGGATCTGAGTGGGGTACTGTCAAGTGGGGGGGGGTGCCCCAGGGATGAGTGTTGGGGCCGCTCCTGTTCCTTATTTATATAAATGATATGCCCTCTAGTATTATGGGTAACTCTAAAATATTTCTGTTTGCTGATGACACTAGCTTAGTAGTAAAGGATGTTGTGTGCAACATTGACTCGGTTTCAAGTAGTGCAGTACATGACCTCAGTTCATGGCTTATAGAAAATAAACTAACGTTAAATCACAGTAACACTCAGTTTTTACAGTTTCTAACACACAATTCAACAAAACCTGACGTTTTAATCTCACAGAATGGGCATATGATTAGTGAAACTGAACAGTTCAAATTCCTAGGTGTTGAGATAGATAGTAAGCTGTCGTGGAAAGCCCACGTTCAGGATCTTGTTCAAAGACTTAATACTGCCATTTTCACAATTCGAACGGTATCGAAAGTGAGTGATACTTCGACACGTAAATTAGTCTACTTTGCTTATTTTCATTCACTTATGTCGTACGGTATTATGTTTTGGGGTAACTCTTCCCATTCTAGAAGGATATTTTTGGCTCAGAAACGGGCGGTTCTGGCAGTAAGTGGTGTGAGTTCACGAAACTCTTGTCGACCTCTGTTCACGAGTGTGGGTATTTTGACATTGGCCTCTCAATATGTATATTCCTTATTGTCGTTTCTCGTTACCAATATTAGTTTATTTCCAACAATAAGCAGCTCTCACTCTGTTAATACTCGGCAGAAATCAAACCTCCATTTGAATCGGACTTCCTTAACTCTTGTGCAAAAAGGTGTGCAGTATACTGCTGCATCCATTTTCAATAAGCTGCCACTCGAATTCAAAAATCTTAGCAGTAATCCACGTGCTTTCAAATCGAAACTGAATAGTTTCCTCATGGGTCACTCCTTCTATTCTGTCGAGGAGTTCCTTGAAAAATTAAGCTGATTCTCATTGTATTGCTGATAGCGTTTGCTTAAACTTATGGACTGATTTTCTTTCAGGTTAATGAACATTTATTTTTATCTGTTATTACTTTTATGTTGTAAGTTCATGTACTGACACGTTCCACGACCTTGGAGATTTGCTCCTCAATTTGGTCCTACGGAACTTGACTAGTAAATAAATAAATAGGCAAGTCGGGACCGTCCACCGCCCCTATCCCTCTCCCACCCCTCGCCCCCCTCCTGGCTGGTTGAGTTCCATATATGGTTGCGATCGTAGTAATCTAGAGAGTTTCAGAATGAAGAGGTTATTCGAGAGTCTAGAGTTCCTGCACAGTTTCTTAAATATGACTACAACCGCGTGGGACTTGAGGCAGGTTTTATTTTAGATGTCCACGATGCGTCTATACAGTGGGACATTGCTTACGATACACATAACCTTGTTCTTTAAGACCTGCAGGTGGCACAGATGTGTTGGAGCTCTGTGTTTTGAGTACACAATCGTCCCGTTCAGCCATTACAATAAATTAAATAGGTACATGGTTCTGTGCTTTGGGTTTTTCGTGCTTGGTACAGTGGAAGACACAAGCGGCCAGCAACGTCACATGCAGATTAGACACATCGTAGAATATCAGAAGGGACCACCCAGAAGGCCAGGACAACGGTCCAGGTGGGCTTCCGCTTGCAGCAAGGACACCAAATGGCTCTCCCACGGGTTGCCTATCGAAGTTTGCGTGCCATATACTGTTTCAGCAAATCAAAAAACAGTGATAATTAGAAAAATTAACGTTGAAATTTGTGAAATGGTAGCTTAACATCGAGATAAGTTTGACAGATACAAGAAACCCGAATTCATTGTAAGCAAATAATAAAAAGTAATTGAAAAAGTGGGTAGCGTGGGGCATGAATACCCTGTGATTGGCTAGCACTTCTTAAGAACTGTTTACCTAGCGAATCATGCCATTTACAAAGAAGCCCCCCTCACTTCCCTTGGATACGTGGTAGAGCTCACTTCTAGCGCAGATTTGGTGTCTTTCACTTCTCAAGTGGACTGAACAATGCAGGTTAGTAAGCCATCTTGGTCACTGGTAGGTGCTGGAACTCGTTTCTGCCCGCTAAACTGAATAGAAACATATGTGTCTACAGCAAGCAGTGAGATTTTTTATTGATAGACTTACTATGAGGTACGGATGCTGGACAGAAATGTGGGAATACCGCGAGAAATGCCCGCTTGAATATAAATGAATATGCTAGCCAAGCCGGCAGGTTACACTGTTGTATTTGAGCACAAACGGTACCTGTGCAATGGTCTCGATACGTTGCAAGTGTCAGTGGTGGTCGCAGAAATTTACTGTGTAATGGTAATACATAGGAGCTAAGTGAAGTCGAACGCGGGCAAATTGTTGGTGCTCGTATGACGGGTGATTCCATTGCTAAGGTAGGCCAAGTATCAGACATACATCGAAAGCCTAGTATCATGTAGCGCCCCCGTGAGCACGCAGAAATGCCACAACACGACTTGGCATGGACTCAACTATTACCTGAAGTAGTGCTTGAAGAATTTACACCATGAATCCTGCAGGGTTGTCCATGAATCCGTAATATTACGAGGGGATGGAGATCTCAACAACTCGTAGCAAGGTATCCCAGATATGGTCAATAATGTTCATATCTGAGGAGTTTGGTGGCCAGCGGAAATGTTTAAACACAGAAGAGTGTTTTTGGAGCTACCCTGTGGCAATTCTGGACGTGTGGGTTGTCGCATTGACCCGATGGAGTTCCCCAAGTCAGTCGGAATGTACACTGGACATGAATGAATGAAAGTGATCATACATAACGTGTCACCTGTCACAGTCATATCTAGACGTATCAGGGGTCCCATATCACTCCAACTGCACAAGCCCCAAACCATTACAGCGCCTCCACCAACTTTAACAGTCCCCTGCTGACATGCAGGGTCCATGGATTCATGAACTTGTCTCCATGCTCAGACACGTCCAACCACTCTATACGATTTGAAACGAGATTCGTCCGACCCTGTAACATGTTTTGTCATCAACAGTCCAATGTTGATGGTGACGGCCCCAGGCGAGGTGTAAAGCTTTGTGTCGTGCAGTCTTCAACGGTAAGCGAGTGGGCCTTCGGCTCCGAAAGCCCATATTCATGATGTTTCGTTGAATGGTTCGCGCGCTGCCACTTGTTGATGTCCCAGCATTGAAATCCGCAGCAATTTGCGGAATGGTTCCACTGCTGTCACGTTGAGCTATTCTCTTCAGTCGTCGTTGGTCCCATTCTAGCAGGATCTTTCCCTGGCCGCTTCGATGTCGGAGATTTGATGTTTTACCGAATTCCTGATATTCACGGTAGACTCGTGAAATGGTCGTACGGGAAAATCCCCGCTTCATCGCCAGCTCGGAGATGCTGTGTCCCATCGCTCGTTCTCCGACTATAACACCATGTTCAAACTCGTTTAAATCTTGATACTCTGCCATTGTAGCAGCACTAACCGTTCTAACAAATGCGAGAGACACTTTTTGTATAATATAAGGGTTGCTGGTCGCAGCGCCGTATTCTGCCTGTTTACATATCTCAGTATCTGAATACGCATTCCTATACCAGTTTCTTTGGTGCTTCGGTGCATTCCGGAGCTAAGTGAAGTCGAACGGGGACAAATTGTTGTTGCTCGTATGATGCGTGGTTCCGTTGCTAAGGCGGGCGAAGTGTTTGGTATTTGAAGAGGCACCGTATCGGAGATATAAGCCGCATACAGGGAAAACATTATCCGCTAAGTAACAACGCGGACGAAAATGTGAGGAACGGTCACTGAAGAAGACTGTGGCGATTGCAGAAAAAGTCAGTGCAGATCAGAATGTCGGTCTCGCGAACCTTTCCAGCACCAAAACAACACGAAATGAACTCCATAAGCACTGAACTGCATTGCAAGCTGGAATTCCAAAATCAGTGATGCAAATGCCCGGATTATGACGCAATGGGAGAATGCCATTTAGTCGGAAGAGTCTTGGTCCCCGCTGTTTCCATCTTCTGGCAGAGTTTACGCCGCAAGAGCGGTGATGATTTGGCAGTGATGGCTTGGTATTCCAAGGGCTCCACGGTTGCTCTGAAAGGTCATACTACTACCAACGATTATGCGATTATTTTGGATGATTAGGTATATCCATGGTACAACAGCTGTTTCCGAATGCCCAAGTCGACAGAGCGACTGTTTACACAGCTCGCATCATCCAGGACTGGTTCTGAGAGCGCCACGAGGAACTGGAACACCTCCCGTAGTCGCCACAGCCACAAGAACTCAAAATTATTGAGCATTTGTTTATCTACTTTGAAGAGATATAAGCACCCCTTATTTGCAGAGCGCATTTTACGTTATTTCCAGTTTTGCTATTTCACATACGTGAAGTGAGGCTTTCAGAGCCAGTGGGATGAGGTGCCGATGCAGAAATCGCTCGTGACGTCAGCAAATAGGTAGATAGATAGATAGATAGATAGATAGATAGATAGATAGAAGTATGAATGTAGAACTGTAAAGGGATCCTAGCATAGGCTCGACATACGTTACTTACCTAGAGTAATGGAGATGTAACCCCTGTGCGCAATTTCTTGTTAAGCCACCTCATAAGGACAATTATAAATTTATGAATTCCAGGGTCGCCATCAGCCCATGCCGTGCCTAACAATTAAGAAAAGACCGAACTGGAAGTTATCAGTTTAATTAAATTAAGAATTTAGTTATAAGAATGAAAATTTTTCAGAGGAAGTAACCAGATGAACAGCATTGTATGTCGTACATCAATAAGCTTGTTTGATTAAATGTGGATTCCTTAATTTTGACACAGTACACGCGTTCACTTCGATTTTTTGACCCATTTTTGTTCATCACAAGCAAGCAGATTCACTTTTTAAAAAATCAGGGAATAGAATGTTAATTTGAAAAGTCGCATCAATGAGAAAGATAAAGGACGCAGAATTTATCTTTCATGTAGCACATCCTATGAATACACATGACTGTTGCCTGAATAAAAAATTTAACTAAATAATTCACCAAAAAATGGTAGAATAGCGCAATTAAAAACGAAAAAACACACAAAAGGGAATTGGAACACAATAATTCAATCATTACATCTACATGCCCACGACGGAAATATTTTAGAGAGATACCTATCACCATTATGCTCATGCACTATCCTGGAAAGAGGTTTATCCGATTCGCAAGGTTTTGTAGAATAGATATACGACATGGAAACCGCGCCCGCCGCTTACGAACGGCCGAACTTCAACCCGTGTTAAACTTGATTACGAGTTAACTGTTCAGAAATTAGACAGTAAACGAAGCACAAATGTAAGAAATTTTAATGGTGCAATAAAAAGAATGATTTTGCCACCACGAAATAAAATGGATTCGACAAGGCAGAAACCACCCCAACCGTTTCAACTTACACGTGGTCCGTTCAGAATCAAACCGTTAAAAACATTTCCTCTATGCACAGAAAAACTGATATTTTACTGAAATTATTACACACGAAACAATTAAACTGTTAAAATGAAAACCTATTGCAGTGCAGTAGTAGACCAGAAGGATCATCTGTTAACAAACACGAGGTACGTGACTAACACAAAGATACAATACCATCTTCGAGGAAAACATAGAAAATAAGAACAATAAAAATTGCACTCGCTCGGAAACACTATTATTCTCATGTTCACCCGAAGTCATACTGACTAGCTTTTCCTAAATATATTTACTGCTAGAAATTCCACACCACGATGTCCGAAAGGAACAAAACAACTTTCGCACTTTTAATTTCAACCACAATCATCGCCGATTTTTTTAACAAAATAATTATGCCACATTCCGAAAATACATGACTGCACACGCTTCAGTTGAGCTGAAGTACTTACATATTCCGTGAGTTTAACATAGGAAAGTTCTAATTCGACCTTCTCTAGAAGCTACGAACTGTACTCACCAACCGCTAGCTGCACAGTGTCTTTTTTCCACCAAACTTCGCCTAACTACCGGTGCAACGGAAGCTACGAGAGGGGTAGGCTTCCGCCACCAACCTGATAGACAAACCAACCTCAGACTAAGATGGGTAAACCTCTCTGTCCAGGTACTGGAATCCTAAGTTGGTCATCCTGTGCTACCCTCAAAACGAGTATCAAACATCACCTGCTCCTAGCAGACGACAACCAGCTCAGCGTACCCCACAAAAGAAACCCGAAACCACACGTAAAGACAGTCATTCAGTCACATTCATGCACACATAAGGTAGGGTGAAGGGAAAACGTAATAGATACAGACACTTAAAGTAGTAAAGGGGTTTTGCTATGTGGGGAGAAAAATAACTGATGATGGTCGAAGTAGAGAGGATATAAAATGTAGACTGGCAATGGCAAGCAAAGCGTTTCTGAAGAAGAGAAATTTGTTAACATCGAGTATAGATTTAAGTGTTAGGAAGTCGTTTCTGAAAGAATTTGTATGGAGTGTAGCCACGTATGAAAGTCAAACATGGACGATAAATAGTTTGGACAAGAAGAGAATAGAAGCTTTTGAAATGTGGTGCTCAAGAAGAATGCTGACGATTAGATGGGTAGATCACATAACTAATGAGGAGGTATTGAATAGGATTGGGGAGAAACGTTTGTGGCACAAGTTACTGGAAGAAGGGATCGATTCGTAGGACATGTTCTGAGGCATCAAGGGATCACCAATTTAGTATTGGAGGGCAGCGTTGAGGGTAAAAATCGTAGAGGGAGACCAAGAGATGAATACACTAAGCAGATTCAGAAGGATGTAGGTTGCAGTAGGTACTGGGAGATGAAGAAGCTTGCACAGGATAGAGTAGCATGGAGAGCTGCATCTAAGCAGTCTCGGGACTGAAGACCACAACAACAACAAATGGTTTCCTATGGATTATTAAAAAAATCAAACATAATATCATTTAATAAGCTTTAGTTTGACTGCTCAGTCTTTCTGGGAGAGTTAATAAATTAAACCGCAGCCAGGCGGTGGACAGAATAGGATGCACCGTATCCAGTGAGACAAGCGTCTTATGAAACGACTCCACACAGACGTTTCAATAGGGAAAATACATTTATTCTGGCTCGAATCAAGCAAGGGTTATTAGTAAAGATTTTCTAACGAAAGTTGCCTTTTGCTACATAAATATTAGGAGGAGTCTATGGGTCTTAAATACTATCTTTCAGAAATTGATATTAATGAATAAATTAATATCTTTCGCATAACCGAAGATGCATGATCGTATACGAACTATACTGAGTGTACACTCAGGTCACAGATTGGGCGCCATAGCCGGCAGCCGACGATAGGACAGCTTCCCATCTAGTCATGCAACAGACTATGCTATCGTATGACTAATAGTCAACTTATACTTAGTGTAAACGAGCTCTTTTTGCGGTGATTCTTATGTAAATTATTTGCACAAAAATCTTCTCCCCACTTCATTACGTAAAACATAGAGTGTAGTATGACACTTTCAGAATCCGAAGGCTCTGCTACGGCTCTCCAAGGGGACATAAAACTGCTAGAGCATCTCGACATTACATGTAGGAAAAATTTCTATGAGTTGGCTCACTAAGTCAATTCAAGGACGGACTGACTTAATTATCGCAAAACTCGGGTGGGAAAGCGTGGCCAGTTATACTTTACGCTCCTTACACCACCATCTACGGACTCACCGGCTAAGCTGAGACACATCTGGAGGTTTAGTACAAATGGAGGGTTCTTGCAAAGCATGCGTGCTCACAATCCATCTCCATCATCCTTTCCTGACAACACTATTTTGCAATGAAGAGTGGTGTCAGGTTCCCTTGGAAACCATACAGGACCTGTATTTACGCATAACGAGACGACTGGAAGCTGAACTGAATGCCGACTGTTTCCCTACACTATATTAGGAATGGTAGTTTGTTATGTCTATGGTGTTGCCACACTCCCCTGTATTTAGTGGTGTTATACAGTACGTAAAGATTGATAGAGAGGTGGGTACTGGATATGTAACCCATGGACGAGATCGAATGGTAATAGGAGAATAACAAGAAAGATCTGTCACACTGAAACAGAAGTAGATGTGAATAGCATCATACCTGGCAAAGCATTATTCTACACTACTGGCCATTAAAATTGCTACATCAAGAAAAAATGCAGATGATAAACGGGTATTTATTGGACAAATATATTATACTAGAACTGACATGTGATTACATTTTCACGCAATTTGGGTGCATAGATCCTGAGAAATCAGTACACAGAACAACCACCTCTGGCCGTAATAACGGCCTTGATACGCCGGGGCATTGAGTCAAACAGAGCTTGGATGGCGTGTACAGGTACAGCTGCCCATGCAGCTTCAACACGATACCACAGTTCATCAAGAGTAGTGACTGGCGTATTGTGACGAGCCAGTTTCTCGGCCACCATTGACCAGACATTTCAATTAGTGAGAGATCTGGAGAATGGGTTTGCCAGGGCAGCAGCCGAACATTTTCTGTATCCAGAAAGGACCGTACAGGACCTGCAACATGCGGTCGTGCATTATCCTGCTGAAATGTAGGGTTTCGCAGGGATCGAATGAAGGGTATAGCCACGGGTCGTAACACATCTGAAATGTAACGTCCACTGTTTAAAGTGCCGTCAATGCCAACAAGAGGTGACCGAGACGTGTAACCAATGGCACCCTATACCATCACGCTGGGTGATACGCCAGTATGGCGATGACGAATACACGCTTCCAATGTGCCACCGTCATGAAACTGTAAACAGAACCTGGATTCATCCGAAAGATGACGTTTTGCCATTCGTGCACCCAGGTTCGTCGTTGAGTTGACCATCTCAGGCGCTCCACTCTGTGATGCAGCGTCAAGGGTAACCGCAGCGCTGGTCTCCTAGCTGATAGTCCATGCTGCTGCAAACTTCGTCGAACTGTTTGTGCAGATGGTTGTTGTCTTGCAAACGTCCCCATTAGTTGACTCGGGGATCGGGACGTGGCTGCAAGATCCGTTACAGCCATGCGGATAAGATGCCTGTCATCTCGACTGCTAGTGATACGAGGCCGTTGGGATCCAGCACGGCGTTGCGTATTACCTTCCTGAACCCACCGATTCCATATTCTGCTAACAGTCATTGGATCTTGACCAACACGAGCAGCAATGGCGCGATACGATATACCGCAATCGCTATAGGCTACAATCCGACCTTTATCAAAGTCGGAAACGTGATGGTACGCATTTCTCCTCCTTGCACGAGTTATCACAACAACGTTTCACCAGGCAACGCCGGTCAACTGCTGTTTGTGTATGAGAAATCGGTTGGAAACTTTCCTCATGTCAGCACGTTGTAGGTGTCACCACCGGCGCCAACTTTGTGTGAATGCTCTGAAAAGCTAATCATTTGCATATCAGAGCATCTTCATCCTGTCGGTTAAATTTCGCGTCTGTAGCCCGTCATCTTCGTGGTGTAGCAAGTTTAATGGCCAGTAGAGTAACAGATGAGGTCGTATGACCAGCTTAGTGATCTTGGGTGTACTTGAAGGGCATCAGATGACAACAGAGGAAATGGATGGAGTACAGTGGCACACAATTACAGAAAACTGGTTGAAATAGATCAGTACTAAGGAGACCTCCAGTCAACAGTGTCTACATAATGGATAAAGAGTTCTTGTCACTGTGTCTTCAGTTCCACCCTCTACCTTTTCAGAAGACAGAAACGTTGTGCTGTATCAATACTTCAGTAGTGTAACGTTACACGCACGTAGGCGAGCAATTCGGCCGCGTGGAGGTGTTACGAAGGGCGATGAAACTGTTGTGCGGCTGGACGATAGCGGGCCCAGGGCCCAGTACACACCGCAGATGGTCTGGCTACGCGATCGGTATGGGTGAGTCCAGCAACAAAGACGAGCAGCGTCGCCGGAAATGGGTAAATCCGAAAGCTATAAACTCTGCCGGCTGTTGCTCTTACTCCCTTTGTGCAGGAGATGCACCAAAAATGGTAGACTGTGAGACAAGCTGAAAGATGGCGTCTTACAGTTCTTTGAGAATCTATAATAATGTACAGTCAAGTATTAAAGCAAATCTGAAACCATTCACGGTCTCAGAAAAATGGCGTGCTTCCAATGACGCAACAATATTCTCAATATCTTGAAAACTATAGGCGTTAACATTACACAGTGAACAAACATTTCACGGTAAACATCTGAATTGACAACTTTGAAACGCTTTATGCGATTTCTACGAACAATATCTCAGATGACGGCATTGCCCAATAGCTGTCATCCCAGAAAGCCACTCACCTGTATCTATGTTATTTACTGACTTATGGCATATTTTATATCTTCTTAATTACGCAAATGGTTCTGATCATACAATGTAGCCTTTCACGGACGGTACTGTCTTCACTAAAAACTTCCGGGCTGATAGGCCGTGGTTGATGTATCAAACTCTCCCCTGTGGTTTCGTCTCCGACTGCAGGAGACATCCTCCGAGGTAAAGCGGCGAACTATTAAAGAACTGTGCCAAGTTGAAAGTGGTCATTACCTTGTGTTAGCAGACCCACAATTGATAAACAAGACGTTTATATCGAGACGGCAGAAATGATTGTTTAAGGGGCTCTATCCTGAAGGTACTGTGTAACATTTACTGAACGTCTGAAACAAATATGTTTGGAAGATCCTTGAAAACATGTAATTAGTATGAGAAAATAAAAGTTTTGGGAATCGAGCGACAAAGATTGGATTAACTTTTTAGTGCATTCCAGGTCCATAGGATGGATTATCTTCATCCTCTGCAAACTCCTCCTCCAGTTTCCTCTTGTTCCTCCTCCTGTTTACTCTTGCTTGTATTTCTAGACTCTTTACAGCCCTGTCTGCAGCCCGAAGGCGTTCCTTGTCTAAAGCAAGCATCGCTCGTACCATGTTAGAACCTATCTTCATTCCCATATTTCTAAATACCTTGCACCTTACAATGTTGCCATCCTTCAGAGGATTTCTAATAACTTTACTTTTACTCATTATTATACTTCAACAAAACAGAGACTCGAGAAACAGAATTAATTACGAATATTTTCGAGATAACGACAGAGTAAATAAACATGAAACAATCGACAGTCACACCAGCGATATATATTGAACCATCACAGGTTAGCCACAACACATACTTTACCTCACATCACTAAAATGTACCTGATGAACACGGACGTTAATAATAACACCATTTGACAGCAGTTTAACAGCGCCACTGTGGGTCACGCCCATGTAGAACACATTTCAAAAAAAAATTAAAAATAGTTGTAGTCTTCGGAATTGAATAAATTATATATCTATTAAAAGGTAATAGTCTGCAGATTCAGAAAACGCAAAAAAGTAAAAATTGAACTTTTCATGATTTTGAGCCTTTCCGGAGCCCCTTAATTTAAAAAAATACGAGCTCATGGAGTATCGGAGCAGATCTGCGATTGGATTCAAGACTTTCTTACAGATAGAACTGAATACGTCGCTCTTAACGGAACTAAATCGACAGAGCTAAAGGTAATATCCGGAGTACCACAGTGAAGTGTGATAGGTCCGTTTCTGTTCACAGTGTATATAAATGACGTAGTAGAAAGCGTCGGATGCTCTTTAAGACTATTCGCAGATGCTGCGGTTGTTTATACCAAAATGGCAACGCCAGAAGGTAGTAAGAATTTGGAGAACGACCTGTAGAGAACTGATGAATGTTGCAGACCCTGAACATAAGTAAATGTAACATATCGCGCATACATAGGAAAATAAATCCACAACTGTACAGCTACACTACTGATGACAAACAGCTTGAGACAGCGTCTGCTGTAAAATATCTAGGCGTAACTATTCAGAGCAACCTTAAGTGGAATGACCATATAAAACAGATACTGGGAAAAGACTCAGATTCATAGGAAGAATTTTTAGGAAATGTAACTCATGCACGAAGCAAGTGGCTTATAAGGCGCTCGTTCGCCCGATTCTTGAGTATTGTTCACCTGTCTGGGATCCATATCAGATAGGACTAATAGAGGAGATAGAGAAGACCCAACGAAGAGCGGAGCTTGGTCACGGGATTGTTTAACTGGCGAGAGAGCGTTACGGAGATGCTAAACAAACTGCACTGGCAGACGTTACGAGAGAGGCGTTGTGCGTCACGGCGAGACTTACTGTTTTCGGTACAGCAAGTTTCTGGAGGAGTCAGACAACATATTACTTCCTCCCGCATACATCTCACGTAGTGAGCAAATACAGAGGCTTACCGACAACCATTCTGCCCATACACTATTCGCGACTGGAACAGGGTTGCAGGGATCAGATAGTGGTACCGAAAGTACCCTCCGCCACACAAATTAGGTGGCTTGCGGAGAGAGATGTAGACGCAACTGGTTTGCTCGTATGGGGTGCTGTTTAGGAGAGCAACAGCACTAGCAGTAACTGGTAAATACCGTCGCAGTACAAACCGTTGCGTAGAAACAAAACAAGGTATGTTAGTCATCTGGGCAGTAAGTGGCGACGGAGTACGCAGACATACCAGAAGCCGCTGAGCACTGTGGCTGTCAGGGGTGGGAAGCACGCAAGGCGCCGCTCATTCTGCATGTAGATTGCTTTCTTGGTGCAGTAGACTGACCTCCACGAGGGACCACACTATCTCATTTCCACTTCTGTACTGCGTCCAGCGTGCTTCCTGAGACGGCAGCCAACAAGAAGCCAGCAGAGCGGTCACTTTATGTCGCTGTGGCTATTTCCAACCCAGCCACTAGCCCTCGGCTTACAGCGTCCTACTCGAGACTCTGACGAAGGTCGCTTACTTGTTACCCTTCACTGGCATCGTCACTGTTTTAATCCATTTGCCCATTTGGGCAGAACATGTCTCTTTTCTGAATCTACACTCCTGGAAACGGAAAAAAGAACACCTTGACACCCGTGTGTCAGACCCACCATACTTGCTCCGGACACTGCGAGAGGGCTGTACAAGCAATGATCACACGCACGGCACAGCGGACACACCAGGAACCGCGGTGTTGGCCGTCGAATGGCGCTAGCTGCGCAGCATTTGTGCACCGCCGCCGTCAGTGTCAGCCAGTTTGCCGTGGCATACGGAGCTCCATCGCAGTCTTTAACACTGGTAGCATGCCGCGACAGCGTGGACGTGAACCGAAAGTGCAGTTGACAGACTTTGAGCGAGGGCGTATAGTGGGCATGCGGGAGGCCGGGTGGACGTACCGCCGAATTGCTCAACACGTGGGGCGTGAGGTCTCCACAGTACATCGATGTACTAGTGCCGACGTTGTGCATGCTCTGTTGCCTGTGTCTATGTGCCTGTGGTTCTGTCAGTGTGATCATGTGATGTATCTGACCCCAGGAATGTGTCAATAAAGTTTCCCCTTCCTGGGACAATGAATTCACTGTGTTCTTATTTCAATTTCCAGGAGTGTACATATAGGCTGGAAATGAGTGCCAATATGGCGCCTCACAACTCTGTACTGAAGGGAGACGGCGTGCGTATGACGTAGGTGGCGTTGTGCCATCTCATTGGTCAACGCTTAGACGCACGCTCAGAATATCTGACATGCCAGATATTGCTCTGCACGTACGGCAAGACTCCCGAACGTGCTATTCCACGTTATGACGTCAGAAACTCGGCACGCTCAACGGTCAACGTTCGGATGCACGGTCCGTGTGCCGACAGCTTAAGGGTGGGCCAATACCATATTGAATTGCAGCATTACCGATGTAGGGCGCTACGAACTTGTAAGCCATTTTCAGCCAGGTGTCCGGCTACCTTTGATTACATAGTATATGTGAATGGCTCGAAGACTTCTTAAGTAACAGAAACTAGTACGGCGAGTGTTCATCACGAACAAGGGTATCGTCAGGAGTGGCCTAGGGAAGGGTGGCAGGACCACAGCTGTTATTTTCTGTATACATAAACGATACGGCGGGCAGGGTGAGCCTCAGTCTGCAGCTGTTTCCTTATAGCGCTGCGGTGTGCAAGAAGTTAGCGCCGTTTGGTGACTGTAGGAGGTTAAGGAATAAATCAGACAACATTTGAAGTTGGTACGATGGGTGACAGCTAGCTCTAAATGCAGAAAACTGTAGGTTAATACACCTGCGTAGGAAAAACAAACCTGTAATGTTCGAATACAAGGTCAGTAGTGTTGTGCTTGACAAAGTCACATCGATTACATATTCTGGCGTATCGCTGCAATGCAACTGACCACATCAGGCGGGTAGTGGGAAATGCTAATTGTCGACTTCGGTTTAATGGCAGAATTTTAGGGATGTGTGGTGACCACATGTAGGACACTAGTGTGACGCATTCTTGACTACTGCCCGAATGTTTAGGTTCTCACCAGTTCAGTTCAGTCGAAGCAATTGAGACGCTGGCTAAGATTGGTTACCGGTAAGTTCGAAGAGCATCCAGGTGTTACGGAGATGTGCCAGGAACTCAAACGGGAATACCTGGAGGAAAGGCGACGTTCTATTCGAACAGCATTATTGAGAATATTTAGAGAACTAGCATTTGAAGCTGAATGCCGAACATTCTGCTGCCGCCAACGCACATTTCCCGTAAGTTCCACAAAGATAAGGTGAAAGTAATTAGGGCTCTTATGGAGGCATAGAACAGTCGTTTTCCACTCGCTCTATTTGCGAGTGGAACAGGACAGTAGTGGTACTGGTACAGTACGGTGGTTTGTGGAAGGTGTATGTAGATATACACTCCTGGAAATTGAAATAGGAACACCGTGAATTCATTGTCCCAGGAAGGGGAAACTTTATTGACTCATTCCTGGGGTCAGATACATCACATGATCACACTGACAGAACCACAGGCACATAGACACAGGCAACAGAGCATGCACAATGTCGGCACTAGTACAGTGTATATCCACCTTTCGCAGCAATGCAGGCTGCTATTCTCCCATGGAGACGATCGTAGAGATGCTGGATGTAGTCCTGTGGAACGGCTTGCCATGCCATTTCCACCTGGCGCCTCAGTTGGACCAGCGTTCGTGCTGGACGTGCAGACCGCGTGAGACGACGCTTCATCCAGTCCCAAACATGCTCAATGGGGGACAGATCCGGAGATCTTGCTGGCCAGGGTAGTTGAATTACACCTTCTAGAGCACGTTGGGTGGCACGGGATACATGAGGACGTGCATTGTCCTGTTGGAACAGCAAGTTCCCTTGCCGGTCTAGGAATGGTAGAACGATCTGTTCGATGACGGTTTGGACGTACCGTGCACTATTCAGTGTCCCCTCGACGATCACCATTGGTGTACGGCCAGTGTAGGAGATCGCTCCCCACACCATAATGCCGGGTGTTGGCCCTGTGTGCCTCGGTCGTATGCAGTCCTGATTGTGGCGCTCACCTGCACGGCGCCAAACACGCATACGACCATCATTGGCACCAAGGCAGAAGCGACTCTCATCGCTGAAGACGACACGTCTCCATTCGTCCCTCCATTCACGCCTGTCGCGACACCACTGGAGGCGGGCTGCACGATGTTGGGGCGTGAGCGGAAGACGGCCTAACGGTGTGCGGGACCGTAGCCCAGCTTCATGGAGACGGTTGCGAATGGTCCTCGCCGATACCCAAGGAGCAACAGTGTCCCTAATTTGCTGGGAAGTGGCGGTGCGGTCCCCTACGGCACTGCGTAGGATCCTACGGTCTTGGCGTGCATCCGTGCGTCGCTGCGGTCCGGTTCCAGGTCGACGGGCACGTGCACCTTCCGCCAACCACTGGCGACAACATCGATGTACTGTGGAGACCTCACGCCCCACGTGTTGAGCAATTCGGCGGTACGTCCACCCGGCCTCCCGCATGTCCACTATACGCCCTCGCTCAAAGTCCGTCAACTGCACATACGGTTCACGTCCACGCTGTCGCGGCATGCTACCAGTGTTAAAGACTGCGATGGAGCTCCGTATGCCACGGCAAACTGGCTGACACTGACGGCGGCGGTGCACAAATGCTGCGCAGCTAGCGCCATTCGACGGCCAACACCGCGGTTCCTGGTGTGTCCGCTGTGCCGTGCGTGTGATCATTGCTTGTACAGCCCTCTCGCAGTGTCCGGAGCAAGTATGGTGGGTCTGACACACCGGTGTCAATGTGTACTTTTTTCCATTTCCAGGAGTGTATATATGCCGTTTCTGAGCACCATCAAATTGAGAATCACTGGAGAACCCGTTGTTAACTGTGTGATTCGTTCCAATAAAATAATGAGAAACATCATATTCGTGGCAAAAGAATTATTGTAACATTCGTATTGTGAGAGTAGGCTATTTGAAGCTAGCGACACACTGAAGATTTACCCAAAACGCATTGTTCTTGGTACAATTTCTTATAATTAAAGTTCAATTAGCGACATATCTACGATTAAGGTTTTCTGCACGAGCTGAGATACTATTATTAGACATTTACAGTATGTTATTGCTG
Source organism: Schistocerca cancellata (assembly GCF_023864275.1). Taxonomy (NCBI): domain Eukaryota; kingdom Metazoa; phylum Arthropoda; class Insecta; order Orthoptera; family Acrididae; genus Schistocerca; species Schistocerca cancellata. The sequence goes on from NC_064631.1 coordinate 49,569,309, forward strand.
TAGCGTAGTGACTAGCGTCACTGCCCCCCCTATTAATTATTTTGGAGGGGCGGTGGTTCGTGTCTTGCCTCTTCCAATTTTTTTTCCTAACATTCGCGTTTTTATTGGGTTCTGATACTTTATTATTAGTTTAATATAAGTATATACTATAATATTTGATGTTATGTAAATATAGGTTCACCTTTTTTTGAGGGGTGACTTTGTTCGAATGGCTTAATCTACAGGACAGCTTGCGCTACTTGTATCAAGATATTTTGCTCCTTTTTGTTTAACGCTTCGTAATTCACATGTTACCATGATTCTGCTACTGGGTAGGAACAGTGATAAAGTAAGACTGTCCTTGGGGTTTTACTAACATGTGGGAATGATGAAATAATGTTTATCTTATGCGGAGAAGTATTCCAAATGTGTACCGCGCTGTTTGTAATGGAACTTTTACAAGCCTGTGTCCTTATTGATTGGACATGGTACTTTCCTTTTCGTGGACGATGGAGGAAATGTGCGTTTTAACTGAGCTGACGTGGGCATTATACACGCGCCCGTAGAGTAAACAGAGTGGTTTACGAACTAGAAACATTCCTCAACTGCCGTTGAAGTGCGTTGCGATCGCATCTACCACGTTGGAGCCCACGTACCGTATGCACAAGTCGCATCGTTCAGCAGCACGTTGAACTTGGCACGGTCAACGTTAACGTTCGACAGCACGGTCCGTGTGCCGACGGCTTTAGCCTTGATGACAGCTTTCACTCTCGCAGGCGTACGTTCAATCAGGTTTCTTGGGGAATGGCTGCCCATTCTTCACGGAGCGCTGCACTGAGGAGATGTATCGATGTGGGTCGGTGACGCCTGGCACGAATTCGGCGTTCCAAAACATCCCAAAGGTGGCTCTATAGGATTCAGGTCAGGATTCTGTGCAGGCCAGTCCATTACGGGAATGTTATTGTCGCGTAACCATTATACTACAGGCCGTGCATTATGAACAGGTGTTCGATGGTGTCGAAACATCTTTCGACACGATTGCATCAGTCCCCATCCCCGAATTGCTCTTCAACAGTAGGAAGCAAGAAGGGGGTTAAAACATCAATGTAGGCCTGTGCTGTGATAGCGCCACGCAAAAGAACAAGGGGTGCTAGCCCCCGCTATGAAAAACACGTCCACACCACAACACCAGCGCCTCTGAATTGTACGGTTAGGCATTGTGTACCGTGACTCGCCACTCCACACAGCGTTCCTCCAGTGTTCAGTAGTCCAATGTTTACGCTGCTTCCACCAAGCGAGGCGTCGTTTGGCATTTTTCGGCGTGATGTCTGGGATATGAGCAGCCGCTCGACCATGATGTCCAAGTTTTCTCAACTCCTGCCTAAGTGTCATAGTACTCGCAGTGGATCCTGATGCAGATTGGAATTCCTGTGTGTGGGTCTGAATTGACGTCTGCCTACTACATATTAAGAGCCTCTCCAATTGTCGGCGGTCTCTGTCAGTCATTAGACGAGGTCGGCGTGAACACTTTTGTGCTGTACGGGTCCCTTCACGTGTTCGCTTCATTATCATATCGGAAACAGTGAACCTACGGACGTTTAGGAATGTGGAAATCTCGCGCACAGACGTGTGACACAAGTGGCACCCATTCACCTCGGCACGTTGAAAGTCCGTGAGTTCCGCGGTGAGACTCATTCTGCTCTCTCACGATGTCTAATGACTACTGAGGTCGCTGATATGGAGTGTCTGGCAGTAGGTGGCAGCACAATGCTCCCAATATGAAATACGTATGTTTCTGGGGGTGTCTGGATGCGTTTGATCACATAGTGTCTCTAGAAACCTATCCCGTATTCTGGTACCTTCGTCAACATTCTTCAGTGTGGCACCGTGACAGATGCTTTTCAGAAATCTGGTTGGTTATTGGAGACACCACGCTGTCCGGTAGTAGTTTAACGCTTTGGTATAGTCTTGTAAAAAGTTCACAGGACGAAATGTTACTCACTTGAAAAACACACTAGTCGCTTTGGAGTGCTGTACATCGTTTAGTGCTGATACTAGTCGGTCATGTGACCCTCCACACTGCCCCAGGCCATGGCAATAGAGCCGTGTGTATGTGCCAGTCAACAGTGCCGAATCAGCGCCATGAGATGGGTTCACGTCGAGACGTGACAGAACGGCAGAATGGAACTGCATTGTTTGGACGTGCCCATGACCACACCGTCAACAAATTGCCCAATCTGTCAGTCTGTCAACCCGGACTATCCACCGCGTCTACAAGGAATGGTGTACCACTGGCTGCCATGTACACAACATAAGAACAATTGTCGTAAAAAGATCGTGACTGTCAGGGACCCGCGATTGGTGTCACACCTTGCCAGTGTCAGTAGGTTTCAAAACGGACAAGAAGTTCTGCTGTGAGTGAATACAGTAAGCGCATACAATGGACATTTCGAATGGGGCGATCTCGCGAAAGTCATAAGTCATGACTCACAATGACACATATAGCTGCACGTCTTCACTAGGCAAAATAACATGGAAACTGGACAGCACGTGACTGGAGGGGCGTACGGTGATCGCATGAGTCACGATTTTGGCCTTTTTCAAATGAAGAAATGCGTCGAGTGCTCCGATGGCCTGAACTGAGCGACATGGCGCAGTGGTCTATGCAGTGGACTCGCATGCGAAAGGACCTCTAGCGCCTCAGTAGCAGTCCTCTGAGAAGCATGTGACGAATAATTCAGATTGGAGTCCTGCAAAGGAAGACATCACTAGCAGACAACCATCATTGTTTCCTTACACTGACATTGAAGAAAGTGGTTGAGTGTCCTCCACAAGGAGAAACAGCCAACAATGATTTGATAGGTCCTTAAAGTTCTGTGGACAGGCACAGTCTGCATATAAATTCGTGGTAATGGATGCTAATGACAGTGAGATTTTCTGTGGGGTTAACAAGAGCAGACAGCAGCGGTAGGGCCGTAACAATCCTTTGAGACAATAATGGCAAGACTGGTAAAGCTGATACCTGACTTCAAACAAGCAGGAGGTGGAAAGCAGGAGTATGGGACACGAATGAAGTAGAGATTAGACCAGACTGTAACCATCAGAAACTGTCAGGCAGAAATATTTTCATGCTGTTCACTTAAAAAGCTGGGTAAGCTCCAAAATAAGGTACTGCAATCAGAGGACCAACAATTTTTAACGGTGCTTAAAAAAATGAAGCTAGAAAAGGGAATTTAAGGAAACGCACGGTCAACTGAATACAGCTGTTGTTTCTGAGCGGTAATGATGAGAATTGTTTGAGAGACATCGAAGAGGGGCACCACAGAAAATGAGCAGAACAGCTTATTTATGCTAATAAGAAGAGTCGTCCCGAAGACTGAAAGAGAATACATAACCGGAAGAACAGCAGTACCGATGCAGGATGCTAAAGATACAGAGACTGAATTGTTGAGCTCCAGATGAACAACCAGAACATAGGTGTTACTGAATTAAGACAACGAAAACGACGACCTGGTCGTCAAGGGGAGATGCCTTGAGCAGAGTGCTTCAGGGTGCAAATGATGAGATCAGCCAGGAGGGCAGAAAGAGAGTCGTGACTAGCAGATAAGGAGCTGCGATTAAAAGGAAATTGGTCTGGAGGTCAGGACGAGAATGAAGTAACAGTTTATGAGCGGAAGTACTTCGTGGGATGATGAGTGGAATGGTATGTGAGTATACGATGTCAACAACAAAGAAAGGGCTTCAGGAAGCTGAGGAGATGAGCTTAGAGGGATATAAGAAAACTACACTACCAGATGAGCTCTCTAGTTTCGTGGACATTGGTTCAGACGATTGGAAGACAATCAGGCACCTACAGAATATTATCAATAGTGCTTTAGCGTATTAATTAGGGAAGACTTGTACAGTATGGTATGAGAGGAGGCACCAGTAATAGAAGCGGCACATTTGTGCTCCGTGTTGATGGCAAAGAGTGCGCTATTCATTTCCAATTGGAGAAGCCAGGAGTTATTGACGATCACTTATTTACGGTGTTGGAATGAAGGAACTGGCACAATGCTTTTTCTTAAAAAAAATGAAATTTGCATGTTTCTGGACGCAGTTGACCTAGAAATTGCCTTGGAGAGCACCAAGACGCAATACAGCCAGCAGCCTTGACACGCCAGAAATACAATGATGGGCCAAATATTATGACCACCCGCTTAATAGCTTGTTTGTCTGTCTGTGGAACGGAATACGCGACTGATTCTGCGTATCGGGGATCCGAAAGTTCGTTGGTAGGTTTGTGGAGGTATGTGACAGTAGATGTTTACGCACAGGTCACGTAATTCGCGTAAATAACAGACCGCCGATTTACATACGCGCTGATGGCGCCCGATAGCGACCCAGATGGGTTCCATAGGATTTGGGTCAGGCGAATTTGGTTCTGAAGGCATCAACGTGGGTTCATTGAAACGCGCCTCAAACCACTGGAGCATAGTTCTGGCTCCGACACATGGACAACTACACTGCTGAAAGATAACACCGCCGTCGGGGAAGACATCAAGCATGAAGCGATGCACGTGCTTCACAGCTGTCAGCATGTCTTCGATTACTATCACAGGTCCCATGCAAGCCCAAGAGACTGTCTCCCATAGCATAATACTATTACCACTAGACTGTGTGCGTGGCGCGCTGCACGTTTCGAACCGCCGTTCACCTCGATGACAACGTTTATGTAGACGACCAGCGACCTAGAGAAGCAAAAATGTGGTTCATCCAAAGAGCCGACAGGTTTCCATTGATCAACGGTTGAAACACGGTGATCCCGTGCCCATTGCAATCGTAACTCACGATGTCGTTGGGTCAACATGTGAACACGTAGTAGTGGTCTGTTGCAGAGCTTCATGTTGAACAACTTGCAACGAACGGTGTGCTTTGAAACACTCATGCGTGCACCAGCATTGATCTCATTCGGCAGAGGTGCCACAGATCACCATCTGACCTAATTTACAGAACAGACAAGCCTCCGAACCCCACACTCTGCGATGAGTCGTGGACATCCAACACTTTGGTTCCCAGTGGTAGTTTCACTGTCCTTTACCTCTTTCCGTAGACGCTCACGACAGTAGCACGTGAACATTCGACCAGCTTCGCCGTTTTCGTGATATTCGTTCACAGCCGCTGCGTAATAATAATCTCCCATTTGTCAAAGTCGCTTTCTCTATGGATTTCTCCATTTGCAGCCCCATGTAGTAGCTAGGGTGGTCCCCCGCCTGTGTCTGCTCCGCTTACATACTTTTACCACTGCGTGAAGTGCCCGCAACGTCACCAGGTGGCATCCAGCCTCGTGGTGGGCAGTACTCATTATGTTTTGGATTAGCAGTGCATAATGCCTGTGGTCCACATTACTGGCTGGGTAGGTAACCAGAGGTGATCGTGTTGTGTACCCAGTCGCACTCCACGTCATAACGCCAGATGTTGGTCTCATACACCGACGACGAATGGAACGTGGCAACTTTCATCGTCCTCCTCCTCCTCCTCCTCCTCGAGGCTGCACACACGGATACGTTCATCGTGGTGCTGTACACAGAAACATGACTCGTCCAGAAAGACGACATGGAGCCAGTCCTGTAGCTGGCTGCATCACTGACCGCTCTGCTACTGCGTCTTCTGAAGCCACAACAACGGTCGCTGTGCTGACAATCTGGGTTGTTCCAAATGTCACACTATCTATGTGAATATTTGTATTACTGCAAATAAGCCCATCTCGTAAATAAAGATACGTAACGATGCCATGCAATGCAGCACAGCTGAGCGAACAATATTTCCTCTCTGGCGCTAGTCACGTGTGGGACCACTGACATCCTACATAGCGGTGAGTGCGGCGCCCCTTAAATCCATCCATTCCGTATTTGTACGCCAGCCGTGGGATCCTCAGCAGTGTGAGCAGCAATATCGTGGATGAAAAGCCGCAGTCTCCATAGACCGCTACCTCGCCACTTTGAATTCAGGCACTTGCTGGTAGAAGTTTCTCCTACATAAGTCACGAATAACATGATCTTATGACTAGCAAGTAACATTTAAATGAGGTTTCTGAATTAGACTCCTGCTGCGTAACCATTCCTTACATACAAAGTGTAAATCGAATTGCTCCTTCCTACTTTGTGTTGTTACTCTAAAATACGAGTCATGTGGATATCCAACCACGTGGTACACTGTATGCCAGTTTTTCATCTACTGGATTCACCTTAACGGTACTGCAGTGCAGTTCTTTCAAGTTTCCAAGCTGTAGTCGTTAACGTAATTGGTGAAACAGTTCACTTAGATTATGAAAATCGTAAATAGAATACCTAAACAGTAAACTTCTTGAAGGTATGTTCCGTCTCTTTTCACGCTGAAGCTCTACCTTCTAGTTATAAATTGGCTTAAGAATATCAATCTCCAAAAAATGGTTCAAATGGCACTGAGCACTATGGGACTTAACACCTGAGGTCATCAGTCCCCTAGAACTTAGAACTACTTAAACCTAGCTAACCTAAGGACATCGCACACATCCATGCCCGTATTAATCTTCAATCATCGCAGCTAAACATGAAGACGTCTTATGAGATAGCTTGCGAGGTGCCGGGGTGGAGAAGAGTTTGTACCTCTTTAATTCAGACGAATTTTGCATAAGAACGAGACATGCACTCGACCCCCTCCTTATCTACCAGCTAATTAATTATGCCCGCAATGGTAACGGAAGGAAATGATGGTGGACCCTGCTAGTTGGTAAAATAAGGAATGCACAGTCACAATGATTTAATAAAAATCGTAATCTACTAATAAAAAAGAGAACTTTATCATAATAAACCACAGGAAATGGGATTCTGCCTATATCTACGAAATGCTATACGGATTAATTATGACAATGAGATTTATCTATCAGAACATAAATGCACATGGTTGTAGAGTGAAGAATAGGGTATATTGAACTATTATGAGAACAAGAGTTGGCTCGAGAATAAGGGGCTCCTACACTCTGTGAGGCAATAGAGTGACGATAATGACTGGAGGTCCTAACGAATCAAATATTAATCTTCCAAGTATATAGCAGTATCGCAATTAGTAGTGAGAGCTCAAACGGAATCACATGGAGAAACAAGCAAGGTGGACTTGTAGCAAAGCGAGCGCGCGTGCTGCTGAGGGATTCAGTATAAAATTGATAAGGTCCTACAATGCCGGAGCCGCAAGATACTGTACGAGTACTGAAATCTGCAGCGCGTCGTCGGTAGACAGCGTCCTGTTGATGTAGGCGCCGACTTCAGCCGTGCAGCAACTCTGTGTCAACCCCTGGCCTCGAAGGCTGTCCGAGAATTCAAAGTTCTTCCGAAAACGAGAGACCAAGTCGCAAGACTGTCCGACTCCGACGAAGATCAGATCCCGAATCCCCTTGCCCGTGCAACGCAAGAGCGAAGCGAACATTGCTCTACTCCCTACTCTCCTCGAAAACTGTGAATCAGCATTCAGTTCTGATTCCAAAATTCCCCCACACTGTCTCAGAGCATCATTCGCGCCTATAGCGACCGTTCCCTCCAATTTCGAGCAGGGCTTTATGACGTCAACTAGCCTCAGTTTAAGTTGACCAATCATGCCTCTCCCATTCAGCTGAGGGAACTTGCCATTTGACTGGCTACGAAAACAACCTGCCTAGACCACCGGCCATCCAGTGACAGACAGTCAGACCCAGCAGGGTACAGTCTACAAGTTTTCTCAGAATCAAGAGGACAGTGCAGTCAATCGGTGCCAGGAGTGTTCGTTCCAGACGCACCGGAACGGTAAACACATAAACTGCGGCGACACTCAGAGGTCTCGCAGGTCGCTTCTCGCTGCATACAATAGGCGGAACTCGACCGACGTCAGTCGTTCCGCCAGGCGCTTAAGCCTATTGTACAGGGTGTTTCAAAAATGACCGGTATATTTGAAACGGCAATACAAACTAAACGAGCAGCGATAGAAATACACCGTTTGTTGCAATATGCTTGGGACAACAGTACATTTTCAGGCAGACAAACTTTCGAAATTACAGTAGTTACAATTGTCAACAACAGATGGCGCTGCGGTCTGGGAAACTCTATAGTACGATATTTTCCACATATCCACCATGCATAGCAATAATATGGCGTAGTCTCTGAATGAAATTACCCGAAACCTTTGACAACGTGTCTGGCGGAATGGCTTCACATGCAGATGAGATGTACTGCTTCAGCTCTTCAATTGTTTCTGGATTCTGGCGGTACACCTGGACTTTCACGTGTCCCCACAGAAAGAAGTCACAGGGGTTCATGTCTGGCGAATAGGGAGGCCAATCCACGCCGCCTCCTGTATGTTTCGGATAGCCCAAAGCAATCACACGATCATCGAAATATTCATTCAGGAAATTAAAGACGTCGGCCGTGCGATGTGGCCGGGCACCATCTTGCATAAACCACGAGGTGTTCGCAGTGTCGTCTAAGGCAGTTTGTATCGCCACAAATTCACGAAGAATGTCCAGATAGCGAGATGCAGTAATCGTTTCGGATCTGAAAAATGGGCCAATGATTCCTTTGGAAGAAATGGCGGCCCAGACCAGAACTTTTTGAGGATGCAGGGACGATGGGACTGTAAAATGGGGTTTTTCGGTTCCCCATATGCGCCAGTTCTGTTTATTGACGAAGCCGTCCAGGTAAAAATAAGCTTCGTCAGTAAACCAAATGCTGCCCACATGCATATCGCCGTCATCAATCCTGTGCACTATATCGTTAGCGAATATCTCTCATGCAGCAATGGTAGCGGCGCTGAGGGGTTGCCGCGTTTGAATTTTGTATGGATAGAGGTGTAAACTCTGGCGCATGAGACGATACGTTGACGTTGGCGTCATTTGGACCGCAGCTGCAACACGGCGAACGGAAACCCGAGGCCGCTGTCGGATCACCTGCTGCACTAGCTGCGCATTGCCCTCTGTGGTTGCCGTACGTGGTCGCCCTACCTTTCCAGCACGTTCATCCGTCACGTTCCCAGTCCGTCGAAATTTTTCAAACAGATCCTTTATTGTATCGCTTTTCGGTCCTTTGGTTACATTAAACCTCCGTTGAAAACTTCGTCTTGTTGCAACAACACTGTGTTCTAGGCGGTGGAATTCCAACACCAGAAAAATCCTGTGTTCTAAGGAATAAATCATGTTGTCCACAGCACACTTGCACGTTGTGAACAGCACATGCTTACAGCGAAAGACGACGTACAGAATGGCGCACCCACAGACTGCGTTGTCTTCTATATCTTTCACAACACTTGCAGCGCCATCTGTTGTTGAAAATTGTAACTACTGTAATTTCGAAAGTTTGTCTGCCTGAAAATGTACTGTTGTCCCAAGCATATTGCAACAAACGGTGTATTTCTATCGCTGCTCGTTTAGTTTTTATTGCCGTTTCAAATATACCGGTCATTTTTGAAACACCCTGTACGAACCCCACAGAATTCAGGGAAGTGCAGACCCCAACCGGAAACGCAGTGTGCTGCATCCTCCGATGCTCGCCTCGCACAGGCCACCCAAGGAAGTAAAACATGTTTAGGAATCAAGTGAAAAATATTTTTTGAGCTCTCAGTACAATAAACTTATTCAGTCTGTTACGACCGGGCAATGACGTAGAACATTAATAAAATTGATGAAAATGAGAGGAGACAGGCAAAAGAGGGCATGGAACCTCTCAATACTTCTAGATAAGCTCAAGTACTGTGGTATGAATGGGACAGTGCTCAAATGGTTTAAATCATACCTAACTGGAAGAGTGCAGAAAGTTGAAAAAAAACAGTTCACATAACATGAAAAAAACTGGTCATTTCTCAAACTGGGGAACAATCAAGAATGGGGTGCCGCAAGGTTCGGTCTTGGGTCCTCTGCCGTTCTTAATATATATTAATGACTTGCCATTCTATATTCACGAAGATTCAAAGCTGGTACTTTTTGCCGATGATACAAGTATAGCTATCACACCCGACAGACAAGAATTAACTGATAAAATTGTAAACGATGTTTTTCAGAAAATCGTTAAGTGGTTCTCTGCAAATGAGCTCTCATTAAACTTTGACAAAACACAGTATATACAGTTCCAAATGGTTCAAATGGCTCTGAGCACTATGGGACTCAACATCTGTGGTCATCAGTCCCCTAGAACTTAGGACTACTTAAACCTAACTAACCTAAGGACATCACACACACCCATGCCCGAGGCAGGATTCGAACCTGCGACCGTAGCGGTCACGCGGTTCCAGACTGACGCGCCTAGAACTGCACGGCCACACCGGCTGGAAATACAGTTCCACACAGCAAATGGAATGACCCCATTAATAAATATAGACTTCGATCAGAAATCTGTAGTTAAGGTAGAATATTCAAAATTTCTATGTGTATGCATTGATGAGGGGTTGAGCTGGAACAAACACACTGAGGATCGGCTGAAACGTTTGAGTTCAGCTACGTATGCCAATAGGGTCATTGCAAATTTTGGCGATATACATGTGACTAAATTAGCTTACCACGCCTATTTTCATTCTCTGCTTTCGTATGGCATCATATTCTGGAGTAACTCATCATTGAGTAAAAGAGTGTTCATTGCACAAAAGCGTGTAATGAGAATAATTGCTGGAGCTCATCCAAGATCATCCTGCAGACACTTATTTAAAGAGCTAGAAATCTTCACTGTAACCTCGCAATATATATATATATATATATATATATATATATATATATATATATATATACACTTATGAAATTTGTTATTAACAATCCGAACGAATTCAAAAGTACTAGGAGTGTACATGGCTACAACACTAGGAGAAAGGATGATCTTCACTACTCAAGGTTAAATCTAACTTTGTCTCAAAAGGGGGTAAATTATGCTGCCACAAAAGACTTTGGTCACTTACCTAATAGAATCAAAAGTCTGACATAGTATTTAAAAGGAAATTAAAAGAATTTCTTAATGGGAACTCCATCTACTTATTAGATGAATTTTTGGATATAGTAAGTGGGTAATTTCCCAACCTCCACAAAAGAAAAAGAAAAATTATTGAGTCTCATGTAATATTTTGTCTAATGTAATATCTTGTATAGACAGCTTTTACTAATCTGACACGTTCCACATCATTACGAAGTGTCGTATTCATGATCTATGGAACAAGTACTAATCTAATCTAATCTCAATCTTTCTAAATCTCAACTGTGAAATAACGATCAGCGCAAGTGGCTTGGCTTGCAACTGCCGAGCAACACAGAATGTAGAGTATAGCTTCATCGTAGCTACACTTGATCGTTTATGAACTGGAAATATACCTTTCTCAAGCTACACTGCCGTGACACTGGTCGTAAATAAACGCGTTGCGCCAGCCGTGGCCCAGTGCCCGCCACAGGGTCGTGAAGATATCGGCGCTGCGGCCGCGACTGCCGACCTCGGAATTGGGGACGTGTTTACGGACAGCCGGTTAACAGGGCTGCTGGCGCGGCGCGCCGCTCCGCTCATTAGCATTCGGCTGTGCTCGAGATAAGTTACGCGCCGACCGTAAACAACAGCACAGGTGTGTACTCGCAACGTGGCGGCCAGCCGTCAACAGGCGACCTTCTTCGTCTCGTCGGCGGCGACAGTCCGCACAGACAGCGAGTCCGTAATGGATGTTCCGCTCGCCGACTATCGCTGATTCCCCGATCGATAGCCGTAAGCGGCAGGTAGACCGCTGCACGCCGATACCTAGAGATCAATGAAACTGAAAGAAGGCTATCGTGGAGCCCTGACTGAGGCGCTTAGCTGCAGAGTGATAGCCATTGTTGTAAGGTTTAGGAGACACGAAAGCACAAGCGGCCGCTGTACTTGCTTCGGGCAACAGCATATGGCGTGGTTTCATCCTTCGCCGCCAGAGAGAAGTAGTACATTAAACGTTTTATGATTACTGCCTGGTCACAGATTTATACTGGCAGCTGATGCTAATGCACAAAGTCGCCATGTCTAGACGCTACATATTCATCTACATCTACATACAGGGTGTTTCAAAAATGACCGTTATATTTGAAACGGCAATAAAAACTAAACGAGCAGCGATAGAAATACACCGTTTGTTGCAATATGCTTGGGACAACAGTACATTTTCAGGAGGACAAACTTTCGAAATTACAGTAGTTACAATTTTCAACAACAGATGGCGCTGCAAGTTATGTGAAAGATATAGAAGACAACGCAGTCTGTGGGTGCGCCATTCTGTACGTCGTCTTTCTGCTGCAAGCGTGTGCTGTTCACAACGTGCAAGTGTGCTGTGGACAACATGGTTTATTCCTTAGAACACAGGATTTTTCTGGTGTTGGAATTCCACCGCCTAGAACACAGTGTTGTTGCAACAAGACGAAGTTTTCAACGGAGGTTTAATGTAACCAAAGGACCGAAAAGCGATACAATAAAGGATCTGTTTGAAAAATTTCAACGGACTGGGAACGTGACGGATGAACGTGCTGGAAAGGTAGGGCGACCGCGTACGGCAACCACAGAGGTCAACGCGCAGCTAGTGCAGCAGGTGATCCGACAGCGGCCTCGGGTTTCCGTTCGCCGTGTTGCAGCTGCGGTCCAAATGACGCCAACGTCCATGTATCGTCTCATGCGCCAGAATTTACACCTCTATCCATACAAAATTCAAATGCGGCAACCCCTCAGCGCCGCTACCATTGCTGCACGAGAGACATTCGCTAAAGATATAGTGCACAGGATTGATGACGGCGATATGTATGTGGGCAGCATTTGGTTTACTGACGAAGCTTATTTTTACCTGGACGGCTTCGTCAATAAACAGAACTGGCGCATATGGGGAACTGAAAAGCCCCATGTTGCAGTCCCATCGTCCCTGCATCCTCAAAAAGTACTGGTCTGGGCCGCCATTTCTTCCAAAGGAATCATTGGCCCATTTTTCAGATCCGAAACGATTACTGCATCTCGCTATCTGGACATCCTTCGTGAATTTGTGGCGGTACAAACTGCCTTAGACGACACTGCGAACACCTCGTGGTTTATGCAAGATGGTGCCCGGCCATATCGCACGGCCGACGTCTTTAATTTCCTGAATGAATATTTCGATGATCGTGTGATTGCTTTGGGCTATCCGAAACATACAGGAGGCGGCGTGGATTGGCCTCCCTATTCGCCAGACATGAACCCCTGTGACTTCTTTCTGTGGGGACACTTGAAAGACCAGGTGTACCGCCAGAATCCAGAAACAATTGAAGAGCTGAAGCAGTACATCTCATCTGCATGTGAAGCCATTCCGCCAGACACGTTGTCAAAGGTTTCGGGTAATTTCATTCAGAGACTACGCCATATTATTGCTACGCATGGTGGATATGTGGAAAATATCGTACTATAGAGTTTCCCAGACCGCAGCGCCATCTGTTGTTGACAATTGTAACTACTGTAATTTCGAAAGTTTGTCTGCCTGAAAATGTACTGTTGTCCCAAGCATATTGCAACAAACGGTGTATTTCTATCGCTGCTTGTTTAGTTTGTATTGCCGTTTCAAATATACCGGTCATTTTTGAAACACCCTGTACATACTACGCAATGCCCCATACGGTGCGTGGCGGAGGGTACCTCGTACGACAACTAGCATCTTCTCTCCCTGTTCCACTCCCAAACAGAACGAGGGAAAAATGACTGCCTATATGCCTCTGTACGAGCCGTAATCTCTCTCATCTCATCTTTGTGGTCTTTCCGCGAAATGTAAGTTGGCGGCTGTAAAATTGTACTGCAGTCAGCCTCAATTGCTGGTTCTCTAAATTTCCTCAGTAGCGATTCAGGAAAAGAACGCCTCCTTTCCTCTAGAGACTCCCACCCGAGTTCCTGAAGCATTTCCGTAACACTCGCGTGATGATCAAACCTACCAGTAACAAATCTAGCAGCCCGCCTCTGAATTGCTTCTATGTCCTCCCTCAATCCGACCTGATGTGGATCCCAAACGCTCGAGCAGTACTCAAGAATAGGTCGTATTAGTGTTTTATATTCTTCAACAAACCAGAACCAAAGTGACCCGCTCTACAAATATGGTGTGGTCAGGAGGCAACTTAGCAGAAAACGGTGCTCCTCACAACCAGCTGGCAGTTAATTAGCTGACACACTCTATTTTATGCATTGTTCCACAGCCGCTGTAAATTCCTTAAAGTAAGCCATCTTCCCGTGTAGGCTTTTCTTTCATTTCATTGTTTATCAAATACCTAATTTCGTCACCTTGCGATTCATCAAGCTGCATCACAATCTTCTTCTTCTTTCGCTTACGCCATAGTCCCGCAGCGATCGCAGGATCGACGTGGCTAGAACGGATGTGGCGAGGTGAGTTTTAGGGTGTGGCCGGATGCCCTTCCTGCCGCCACCCCGTACCCCCAGGGAAGGAATCAGTGTACCCCAGCTGTCTGCATCTGGTGTAAATCGTGAAATAGTGCGAACGTGCTTCAAATGTCTGTGACGCGTGTAACTAAGGCGGAACATGGAGACCAGCCCAGTATTCACCTAGTGGGATGTGGAAAACCGCCTAAAAACCACATCCAGGCTGCCCGGCACATCGGCCCTCGTCGTTATACCGCCGGGCGGATTAGATCCGGGGCCGGCGCGACTACCCGAGTCCAGGAAGCAGCGCGTTAACGCTCTCGGCTACCCTGGCGGGTCAAGCTGCACCACAATAAATGATTTTATGCTTACAGCATGCTGCGGTCCGTAATTGGGCCAGTGTGGGAGAAAAAGCAAAATGTGATTCTAGCCCCAATGAAAGTTTCCCATGGCCATAATAGGCTCCGGCATAAGTGTCGAAGATTTGAAATCCATACGTAAAATTGAAAAAGTGCAACCTTAATGACTGTTTTACCACTATACCAGCCTACGTAACACATTCATGTGGACACAGTCACGGCACAGTCTGCGTCCTAGGACAGACGAGATCAGTGTGGCAAACATTCTAGAACAATCCTCATACTGTCAAGAAGATCTAATTCCTAATGGCCAATGGTTCTCGTCTTGCCAATTTTACAATTATTGTGCAGCCATGCCATGCCAAATCAACCGGAGAATTCGCTATGTTGCACGTTATCTAGCTTGGGGACCCAGCTGCCAAAAGGGAATCTTTTCGACCTTGAGGTGTCACACTTCTTACATCACTTCTAGTACAGAAGACTGTATTTCTTCGATTCAGCTGATGCTCTGAGAATGCACGGACAGCAACTCTTGACTGTGGTTTATGCACAGACAAACAGCATCTACCGTTGTGGTCAAGCAGTGCAGAAAGTGAAGGGATGATATTGTAGGAATTCAGAACGGAATTCTGGTAGGCAATTTTGATATGGGCTGACTATTGTTGCAGATCAAGAAGGGCTGTACGAGAAAATAACAGAGAAAGGATTGGCACTGTCGTTCGGTAGTGCTCTGTAAAGGCTCACTTATTCCACGACTGCAAAACAGTATCGAAACTGCCACCATGACAAGAAGATGACAAAACTGAACGTGAAAAGGCGGATAGCCAAACAGATCAAACCTCTGCAGTAGATGTTAAGGCATGGTACACTACAGAGCCAAATAAATTGGTACATCTGCTTAATATCATGTAGGACCCACGAGAGAACACAGAAGTGCCGCAACACGAAGTGGTACGGACTCGACTTATATCTGAAGCAGTGCTGGAGGAAATTGACACCATGAATCCTGCATGCCTGACCATAAATCCGTAAAGGTACGAGGGGATGGAGATCTTGGGGATCACTTCTGAACAGCACATTGCAAGGCATCCCACATATGCTCACTAACGTTCATGTCTGGGGAATTTGGAATTTGGTGGCTGCGGAAGTTTTTAAACTCAGAAGAGTGTTCCTTGGGTCACACTGTAGCAATTCTGGACGTGTGCTGGAATTGCCCAAGTCCGTTGGAATGCACAATGGACACGAATGGACGCAGGTGATCAGACAGGATGCTTACGTACGTGTCACCTGTCAGAGTCGCATCTAGACGTATCAGGGGTCCCATATTAGTCCAACTGCACACTCCACGTACCATTACAGAGCCTCCACCAACTTGAACAGGCCCCTGCTGACATGCGGGATCCATTGTCTCATTGGGTTGTGTCCATACTCATACACACCCATCTGCTCGATACAATTTGAAACGAGGCTCGTCCGACCAGGCAACACGCTCTCAGTCTTCAATAGTCCAATGTCGGTGTTGATGAGCACAGGCGTGGCGCAAAGCTTTTTGTAGTGCAGTCATCAAGGGTACACGAGTGGGCCTTCGGCTCCGAAAGCCCATATCGATTATGTTTCGTTGAATGGTTCGCATGTTGACAGTAGTTGATGGCCCAGGATTGAAATCAGCAGCTGTTTGAGGAGGGGTTGCATTTCTGCCACTCTGAAGGATTTTCTTCAGTCGTCGTTGGTCCCGTTCTTGTAGGGCATTTTTTCGGCCACCGCGATGTCTGAGAATTCATGTTTTATCGGATTCCTGAAATTCACGGTACAATCGTGAAATGGTCGTAAGGGATAGTCCCCACTCCATCGCTACCTCGGAGATGCTGTGTCCCACCTCTTGTGCGCCGGCTATGACACCACCTTAAATCTTGATAACGTGACATTGTAGCAGCAGTAACCGATCTAAAATTGCGCCAGACGCTTGTGGTCTTATATAGGCATTTTCGACCACAGCGCCGTATTCTGATTTTTAACATATCTCTGTATTTGAATACGCATGCCTATTCCAGTTTCTTTGGCGATTCAGAGTATTTTCCTTTAAGCCAGTATTACTACACCTGCCGTATAGCAGAATCTCACATTATAGAAATGTGTGAGAATTCTGTCACGAATGAAGCGTGTAACCCACATTCAAGGAGGGAACAAGTCTACCCTGTTGCTCGTCCCCGCCTCGTGTCCTGAATCAGACGTGTGTTTTGTCTTTTGTCAGATGTACCTGGATGACCTCACGTATAAACTACCAGGCAAAAAGAAGTGAGGCGCACAGAAGGAGAGGAGAAAATCAAATTAAACTCACTGATAGAGAGGGTATGTGATGTTATTTGAGTTGATAGTTGAGCTCATTTATCACTGTAACGTTTCACCCCCTGTGGCCTTGATTCATGCCCTGATGCGGTTGGGAAGGTAATCATAAAGCAGTTGTGTGCTCCTGAGGGTTTCTGACCCACAATTTTTGTTCCCGTTATCCTCGATACGAGAACTTGGACAGAGTTGGTGCCCGAGCTGGCCCCGCCCATTTCTATCGGGCACAGATATGGGGATCATGGTCATGGGAGTATCTCATCATCATGCAGCTAGTTCATAGGTATACGTACCACGTGTCTAAGAGCAATTCCCTGTTGAAAACTTGCACTACGACACAGTCGCATCAGAGGTAACATACGAAGACCCTCGGTTCTGTGACCTACCACTGCGCCGCCTGAGTTCCCTCGATCACGACCAGCCGTGATCGAGCCACAGACGGGGCTCCCCACACCTTAACGGAAGGGGCAACACCGCTGTGACTTTACAAAGTACTGGAAGAATGGGATCTCTCACCAGGTCGAGACCATACTTGCCGACGATGGTCCTACAGAGCAGTGCAGAACCGTGATCCAACCGTGAACACAATGTGGTGCCACCAATTTGCATTCGATGCTCCTGGTCATGGCACCACTCCAAACGAAGCCGTTGGTGTTATGGTGTTGACGACATCTTACACGTGCGTAGGTTTCCTTGCCTTGCTGATGCTACTCTCTGATAAACGGTATGGGATGACAGGGAGTCCATCACTTATTCTTGGATGGGAGACAGATGTGAAGGAGCTACAGTATGCTTGATTCACAACAAGGCATTCTTCCTTGTGATGGTAACACGTGGTCGACCAGAATTTTGGGGACGAATATGCCTGCCCTCAAGTTGGCCCACATGTCCAGATACGGCATGATTCGATCGGCCTGCCGAATGGAGACCCGCAGTGAGGTTCCTTTCAGATTCTTGTGATGTGCTGATAACACAGCCCCACACGAGTACACAGCAACTCCGTGCCATTCACAGTGATCACTCAATATCTGAAGCTGGTCACGTCCATTTATATCTTACCACTCCTGGTAACAACATTCAACGCGAACTAATGTACCTGTTACAAGAGAATTGTAACTCTTAATCGTTTACATGTCATCTGATGGTGTGTAAGTGTAGGGAGTTACATTGGTTTCAGACCATATCTCCTGGGTGCTTCACTTCTTTTGTCAGCCAATGTATTTTCTAATGTAACTCACCAACGTATATTTAGCTTCCTCGTCTTCTCCACCATTCAAAGACTTAATGAAGTTTTGGACAATGACGGATGGTGGACCTGACATAAAAACAAGGTTTCATCATCCGTACATCCTTTGAAGCGGTACAGGTAGTCCATTTTCATGTGAGTTAACAATTCAGACTACCCGAGTGTGTTCACAACACACAAATCACACGGGACGTTACCTTTTTGCCGTTTTGACTAACTTTTGGAGGAAGTATGAGTTAGAAAATGTATTTATCATTTACCAGCTGTTATCTGCACTGCGATCGCACGTCAGTAGTTCCATTATGATGAGTGATGATGAGGAAGTACGCTGGTAATTTATAAATGTCTCGGTATATAGTGGTCCATAATGAATGTGTTTATTTTTGGTTGTGTGTCGAATCTTAGTTAAAAATATTGAAAACTACAAAAAATTTTGTTTCGTATCAATTATTTATTGCAACATCTTAACACAGTTGTGTAAATAACGTTTTCGGTCTTGCCTTCTTTTCCAAGGATTTACATATTTTATGGACTGGATATGCTTGAGGACCCCAAATAAAGCTGTCCATGAGAAAAATATATTTTTTTCTAAAAGCACACCGGCAGCTTTGATTATGTTCCCTTGGGCTCTATTTATGGTCATTCCAAAATCAGTTCTTATCGGTATTTGCAATATTTTAAAGTCATAAGGCAAATCCTTTCGTATAATAGAGATTCGTTTAATCAAAACACTTTATCCTTTAACTCAGCTACTGATTATAGTTACCCTTACAGTATGTCTGTAATTTGGAAGCACATACCGTTACAAAATCTGCTTCCATCAAGATTTCTCGTTAAAAAGGACAGGAATACTAACCTTAAACCTCAGTCTATGAGAAGGCACTCTTGACTATTCCAACTCTCTACCATATCTCCTTCTACTTCTGACATAATTATTTTTTCAATTACCTGTCTTACAAATTCATTAGTTTGTGCCAAAATTGTCCTTTGACATAGCTATTCGTTTGTTCCCATGTTTACTTGTAGTTCAGGGAAAGCCTTGCCCGCTAACTCTTATGTACTAAGAACAACATTACAGAATTGAGGATGTAGTGTGATTACGCCCTTGGCATCGGTATCAGTATGATCTTCTCCGATTTTCAGAAGAGCGTCCCACACATTGTGCAGATTGTGCAGTTGCATGCGGATGTTCGCAGTTAAACTAAACTTTTTAACGTGTTACCGTAATGTTGAAGCCTTTGACCATGCATTTACTTCATCTACCTGTGTGCGTTTAATTATTACGGGCAAACTCTGTCAAAATATTGGACACCCTCCCGTCCTCCCTGGGGAATGGATGTGTGTGTTGTTCTTAGCGTAAGACATCGTACACCAAGACCAACGGCTTACGTTACTGCAACATCCGTCCACGATCGCTGTTTTTATTGATGTTACAAACAGATATTAGCTAAGTGACCGAAGTTCAGCGGCACCTAACGTACTGAATGCGATGTTCGGCCACCAGTGAACAACGTGGCAGCTATTCCTGAGGGGGCTAATGCAGCAGCAACCCTTCTATATTCCATATAACAAACAAGAGAGAATTAAAAAGGAATTCTTACCAGTTCCCCCCCACCCCCCGACCCCTCTCGTGGCGCATGGTGCAGGTGTTTTTATTTGACGCCATTTCGGCGATTTACGCAATCGATGATGATAACACACGCACTCAGTGACGAGCGGAAAATAATTCTATCTCGTCAGCGATCGAACCCGGGGCTCCACGACTGAGAGTAAGCAACAATAACCTCACGGCTATGGCCTATTGATGTTCATCAGTGCACGTCTCCAAAGCTATAACAGACGAAAGACGTTGGACGGCTAAAATGCGATGGCTTGTCACTGATGTTATTGTGGAAGTGTGGATGAAAGACGTAGTGGATTATACACTGAAGAGCCAAAGAAACTGATACACCTGCCTAATATCGTGTAGGGCGCCCGCGAGCACGCAGAAGTGCTGCAACGCGACGTGGCGTGGACTCGACTAATGCCAGAAGTGGTGCTGGAGGGAAATGACGCCATGAATCCTGCAGGGCTGTCCGTAAATCCATAAGAGTGTGAGGAGATCGAGATCTTTTCTGAACAGCACGTTGCAAGGCATCCCACATATGCTCAATAATGTTCACGTCTGGAGAGTTTGGTGGCCAGCGTAAGTGTTTAAATTCAGAAGAGTGTTCCTGTAGCCACTCTGCAGCAATTCTGGACGTGTGGGTGTCGCATTGTCCTGTTGGAATTGCCCGAGTCCGTCAAAATGCACAATGGACATGAATTGATGAATGTGATCAGACAGGATGTTTACGTACGCGTCACATCTCAGAGTCGTATCTAGACATATCAGGAGTCCCATATCAATCAAACTGCACACGCCCCACACCATTACACAGCCTCCATCAGCTTGACAGACCCCTGCTGACGTACAGGGTTTATTGATTCGTGAAGTTATCTCCTTACCCGTACACGTACACCCGCTTTATACAATTTGAAACAAGACTCGTCCGATCAACCAAAATGTTTCTAGTCATCAACACTCCAATGTCGGCGTGGACGCGCCCAGGCTAGGAGTAAAGTTTAATGTCGTGCAGTCATCAAGGGTACACGAGTGGGCCTTCGGCTCCGAAAGCCTATATCGATGATCTTTCGTTGAATGGTTTGCACGTTGACACTTGTTGATGACCCAGCACTGAAATCTGTAGCAATTTGGAAGGGTTGCACCTCTGTCACAATGAACGATCCTCTTCAATCGTCGTTGTCCCGTTCTTGTAGAAGCTTTTTTCCGGCCGCACAGATGTCGGAGATTTGATGTTTTACCGAATTCCTGATATTCATGGTACAATCATAAAATGGTCAATGGGAAAATCCCCACTTCATCACTACCTTCGAGATGTTGTGTCCCATAGCTCGTGCGCCTGCTATAACACCACGTTAAATCTTGATAACCTGCCATTGTAGCATCAGTGACCGATCTAACAACTGCGCCACACGCTTGTTGTCTTATATAGACGTTGCCGACCGCAACGTCGTATTCTGCCTGTTTACATATCTCTTTATTTGAATACGGCTGCCTATAGCAGTATCTTTGGTCCTTCAGTTAACAGGCATTGTACTCGTTACGCCGAACCGTAATTTGTAGAACATATCGAACACTAAAGCCATTTTCACAATTTATATGATAAAGTTCTAAAATGAGTAGCTTTTTCAAAGAATAATTATTGTTCCAGCCTTCGTGTTAAATTCTTCAAATCAATAAATATGTTGTACTGCACACTTTATAAAATATCTTGTGTTCTTCCTCAGCATTCAATTGTCATCAATTCAGTTCAGCGATTTAGCCTGGAAAGCGTAATAGACAGAATTCCTTCCGCATTTATAATATTAGTATGTACTTGCAGCAATTTGATTCATATCCCTTCCTGTACATCGTTTTGAATAACTGGACTAGTGAGTGAGTTTATTTTGATATTTCCGAGGGGATCAGAGTGTAAAATCACTGTAGGCATCTGAGTTTTGCCAGCCTAACAGGACTCTGGTAACTGAGTACAGCAATGAACTCAGGTCAGGAACGAGGTACACCACCTCTGTCAAAAAAAAAAAAAAAAAAACCTCTAGGTGAGTGTCGGCACTAGACGAAGAGTCTATCCTCCCATCCGCCTTCCACAAGGGAGACCTGTAAAAATCTTCGTCGACCAAGCCCTCTTCTTCCAGGACGTGTGAGTGTAAAATCGTGCTCCATGGAGTTTATTGTTACATTTTGGAGCTATTATGTCCCTCGTTCTCTTTGATCATCATGCGATACGCCTAGAAATCCTCTGAATTCACTCTCCTGTTTGTTTCTGCATTTGTAGTTCTGTGCTCTTGCTTCAATTTGCAATGGTAATCGTCTTCTCCTCTTGTAAAGATAAACTCATATTGCAGTGCGTCCTAAGAACGATATGTTTCTGCAATACGTTGTAATCCTCTTCTCCCCTCAATAATTCTGTCACGACTTGTGAACTCTCTGTCCGCAGTTACAACGACAGTTCTGTTGACTTTAGGTTGTAGGGAAGCAGCACACTCACGCCTTATATAATTCACATCAGTCTTTCCATTGTGTGTCAGCCTAGACCGCTGTAACTAGCTCTGACGTCATAAATATTGCGCAATACTTTAAAATGAAGTAAATATCCTGAAACGTTTCTAGCATGTCAGGAGTAATACAAAATCAATATGTGTTGGATATCAGTTCAATAACTATAACCATTTTCGAAATTTGGATGTTTTTCTGTAAAAATCATTGGCGCAACAGAAAAGAGCTAGAAACTTAAAAATTTATATTTAGATTCCTTTTGCATAATAATTTAGTAGAAACAGTATTCTGGATCTCACAAATTAAAATTTTAGTTGAAATTCATGATTTTTTGGTTTTTGTATTAGAAATTAAGGAAGCAAGATAGATTAAGTAGGCGAATAAAAAAAGCTAGGATGTTTAAATTTAAGTAGAAGGGAGATCCGCTATTTTAAACCTAAATTTTTCCGATAGTGATGTTGACTCAGGCCGTAATTTATTCATTATAAACTGCAATTTGAAATGGAAGACATTGCCAGTAGTAGGAAATTAAAGAGATGGGATATGGTCAGACTTGAAAAAACCATTGGATGTTGAGAGTTTCAAGGGGAGCATTAGGCAACAGCTTACTGATCCAGTCGAAAGGAATACAATAGCAGACAAATAGGCAGCTCACATGACATACTTATTTGACTGACGAAATGATAAAACAGAAAATATCGTCAAAAGAAGCAGGGAAAAGGAAATACTGATGTCTGCAAAATCAAATTGACAGAATATGAAATATTTTCAGGCCGGACCATGCGAAAAGTGGATTTCGCCTATGACAGATTAAACAGCCCTCTGGAGGACAGCAGTAGCTTTATGAATATTAAGAATCTAGATAAAAATCCAGAAATAAGCAAAGGGTGGAAGACTGGTAGGTGGAATGAATTTATAGAAGGACTATACAAGTGAAATCTACTTGGAGATTAAAAAAATTGGTTCAAATGGCTCTGAGCACTATGCGACTTAACTTCTGAGGTCATCAGTCGCCTTTAACTTAGTACTAATTAAACCTAACTAACCTAAGGACATCACACACATCCATGCCCGAGGCAGGATTCGAACCTGCGACCGTAGCGGCCGCTCGATTCCAGACTGCAGCGCCTACAAGCGCACGGCCACTCCGGCCGGCACTTGGAGATAATATTATAGAAACAGAAGAGGAAATAGATGAAAATATGTGTGGACATACGGTACTGCGAGAAGAAACTGACAGAACCCTGAAAGACGTAATGAGAAACAAGGCTCTAGGAGTATAAGACATTGCCTCAGAAGTACTGAAACCATTTGGAGAGCTAGTCAAGACAAACCTATTCCAACTGCTGTGTAAGATACGTGACACTTGAAGTAGAATGTAGTAATTCCAGTTGCAAAGAAGGCTGTTGCTGACAATTACGAATATTATCGAACTATTGTAAAAATAAAAATTTTCACCAAACTGTCCCACAATTTACGTAGAACCCACTTTAAAAAGACAGACTTAATTAGGATAAATTAATTCCCACTGGACAATGAAATGTGAATCAGTACCAGTGACTGACAATAATTTAATACACAGCTTACGGTTTCCTCCACTGAATTGCCTGCTTACAAGGGAACTTCCCCATCGCACCCCCCTAAGATTTAGTTATAAGTTGGCACAGTGAACTGAACACAGATCAATCGAGGAAACAGGAAGAAGTTGTGTGGAACTGTGAAAAAAATAAGTAAAGTATTCAAACTGAGTAGTCCACGTGCAAGATAAGCAACATCAAGGATAATGTGAGCTCAGGAGCGCCGTGGTCCCGTGGTTAGCGTGAGCAGCTGCGGATTGAGAGGTCCTTTGTTCAAGTTTTCCCTCGAGTGAATAATTTACTTTCTTTATTTTCGCAAAGTTATGATCTGTCCGTTCGTTCATTGACGTCTCTGTTCACTGTATTAAGTTTACTGTCTATGTTTTGCGATCGCATCGCGAAGCCGTGCGATTAGTAGACGAAAGGACGTGCTTCTATAATGGGAACCGAAAACATTTGATCGCAAGTTCATAGGTCAACCGATTCCTCCACAGGAAAACACGTCTGATGTATTCTATACGACACTGGTGACGGCATGTGCGTCACATGTTGTCGACCCACCTAACTTGTACACTTGGCGAATGGGTAAAAAGATTCTTCTACCTAGCCCGATTTGGGTTTTCTTGTGGATGTGATAGTCACTCCCAAAAAAGTGATGAAAACGTAAGAGTTTGTCACATAAACTGCAAAAAATGAATGCAACAGTTTCACAGTCGCACAGTTTTCCCTGTGCTCTGTCAAAACTTACGTTTTCAACGTTTGCAAATTTTTCCGTGCGTAGACCGTCAAATCCTGCATATGTCCAAGCAAATCTGAACATGTCCTGGAATTTTGGAGAGCGAAGTTGATTATGTGAGAGTGCCTGAACTTTGAAAATTGTCTGAAAATAAAAAATTAAACTTTCCACTCGAGGGAATCCAGTTACAACAGTGGAGTGAACCGTAGGGAAAGACAAATAATTTCTAATGACGCAAGTACTTTCAGTCCATTCTTGTTCACGGTTAGAGGTTCAAGATGCTTCCAGTACTGGCAATAAATTCACACGCATATCCTTCTGTGGTAATTTCTGTCAGTATGCCCTAGTCTTTGGCTATTGCAACGTGCCAGCTGTGAATGTAAGTGATTTTGTCCAGGTACGCATTTCCTTGAATCAAGTTCCTGATCAGTTATCCAAATAAACAAGTCGTTAGTCTACTCACAGTAATTTTCATTCCATTTATTTATTGTGAATTTAATTACATACATTGTGTGATGAACTGAGTCTGTTGAGATTTTTGACTAATGTCACAGTCATATGAATTCTTTTATCATTGTTTTGATGACGATTTGCACATGTGAGATGTACACGACTGAATTAAGATATTTAATTAAAGTACTCCATATAAAACTCACACGGTAACGCATAATGTAACAAAGTGGAGACTCTGTTCATGATATGTTTACTTGCAAACACCTGATACCGCAGACAGATCCATGTGACAATATTTCTTCAATTAAAACTTAATTTTGGAGAAGGATTTGCATTTGCCATCTTAATAACCGTCAAATTAACTATAATAAACTACTTTAAGTTGTTGGCGTGTAACCATTCCTTGTGTTTTATTTCCGACAACAGGGGCGTTAGTATATTTGTATCATTGTACAGCTGAAGATCATCATTGCACATTTGGAGGAGATTTTATTTGCTTTTCTAATTCCTGTGTGATTTGTGCATTTTATGTTAGGACGCATTGAATCACAGAGCATGTGTGGGATGGGAGCACTTCATTGCAAATTAGCAAGCTATGTTTAAACGCTAGGAGAACTGAATTTAGTGATTATATTAGGGCGTGCCGAAGTGTACAAGGGTGCGTGTTTGAAGTTTAGCGAGAATGAGTGAGGTAGAGAGAGAACATTAGTTTAATTCAAAAAGAGTTGGCAGTGGATCAGACATGGAGGTAAGCAGGAGAATGTTCAAAATGCAGATTTAATTGAAAAATCACAGAGTGAAATGGATGTGGAGAACGAGCAAAGACATCGACAGGTTATCGAGAAAATGTCAGGAGAGATGACAATACAGAAAAGTCAGGAGTAGTAGAGACTTCTTAACTCAAAGGCAACGAAAACGCAACGCAGAGTGATGTTAACACGTGGGCCTACACTTCAGCAACCATCAGGATTCAAACTTTACAGAGTTTTCTTATTACACAGTCCAGTAAAGGCAAAGGATATATTAAAGAAAATCGAGGAGCAAAATGAAGTACAGTTCAAAAGAGTGGAAGAACAATTCGAGAAAGAGGACACGAGAGAATGTTTCAGACGGTAGAAAATACTCACATGTGCTAAGAAGGGGAAGAACAACAAAGAGGAAGAGGATAGGTGGTGGTGGTGGGTAGTGTTTAACGTCCCGTCGACAACGGGGTCATTAGAGACGGAGCGCAAGCTCGGGTTAGGGAAGGATTGGGAAGTAAATCGGCCGTGCCGTTTCAAAGGAACCATCCCGGCATTTGCCTGAAACGATTTAGGGAAATCACGGAAAACCTAAATCAGGATGGCTGGAGACGGGATTGAACCGTCGTCCTCCCGAATGCGAGTCCAGTGTGCTAACCACTGCGCCACCTCGCTCGGTGAAGAGGACAGGTATTGTAACGAGTATCTGTGGTGTAGCCTATTCAACAGAAATAATTAAACAGTTAATAGAAGATGGGGATTTTCTGTAATGTGAAGGTACTTAGTGAGGCTACTCTATGGGAATACTGGATCGCTAAACTTGTGGAAATGAGAAAAATTAGCTAAAGAACATTAAAAAAACTGTGAAAGTGAAAGACTACATACTTTTTAGACCATAACAAAATCAAGAAATAGTAAAATGGGTACCGGAGAGGATAAACGCGAAAATTGAGAAGAAGAAAGAAAATCAGAGAGGACTGAAAAGAGAGATACTGTGGGTTACGAAGTTTTGCAACATTCATGGAAACGATCCAAGAAGATCTGATATCTCAGCAGCAAATTCTCTTATATGTTTTGAGGAGATTACTGTTCTGAGAAAATTGTTCATCTTGATATCGTAGAGTTAGAAACTCCACGAACTCACAAGCAATTGGAAAACAATACTTCAGCCATGTCAAGATATTCAGGGAATGAGAAGTTTTGTAGAAATGAGCAGAGACACGATATTCAGTCTCAGGTCTCTTGTAAGGAGGTGTACCGATAACATGAAGCAATCCCATGTAAATGTGTCATGCTTCATGAGAAAGAGTTTTTACGTGGAGTAATTCCAGTTTCATGAGGAGAAGTCAGAAAGATGCTGCAAGAGATAATGAGAAAAGAAGCATTAAATAGATCACTGATTGTAATTGGCCACTGATGAAGATGTGACTATCGGTTGAAGTTATTTTTATTATATATTTTCGTCAGATGCGAAGGAGCACTGAGTAAGAAGCCATTCAGCTTGATGGCTTATGTTCGTGTGAGTGATGCTATGTAGCAATGAGATGAGAAGAGTTTGATGATAGCAGACGTAAAAGAACGCCGCTCGATGAGGATATAGTTGATGAGTAAAAGTACACTGAAGCGCCAAAGAAACTGGTGTAGACGTCGTATTCAAATACAGAGATATGTAAACAGGAAGAATGTGGCGCTGTGGTCGGCAACCCCTATACAAGACAAGTGTCTAGAGCACTTGTGAGTGCGGTTACTGCTGCTGCAATGGCAGGTTATCAAGATTTAAGTGAGTTTGAATGTGGTGTTATAGTCGGCACACGAGCGATGGGACACAGCATCTCCGAGGTAGCGATGAAATGAAGATTTTCTCGTACGACCATTCCACGAGTGTACCTGAACATTAGGAATCCGGTAAAATATCAAATCTCCGCCATCGTTGCGGTCGGAAAAAGATCTTGCAAGAACGGGACCAACGACGTCTGAAGAGAACCTTTCATCGTGTCAAAAGTGCAACCCTTCCACATATTGCTGCTGGTTTCAATGCTGGACCATCAACAGCTGTCAGTGTGCGAACCATTCTACGAACTTCATCGATATGGGCTTGCGGAATCGAAGGTCCACTCGTATACCCCTGATGACTACATGACGCAAAGCTTTATGCCTCACCTGGGCCCGTCGACACCGACAATGGACTGTTGATGACTGCAAAAATCTTGCCTGATCGGGTGAGTCTCGTTTGATATCGTATCGAACGGACGGACGTGTACGGGCATGGATACAACCACATGAATCCATGGACCCTGCATGTCCGTAGGAGACTGTTCAAGCTGGTGGAGGTACTGCAATGGTGTGGGGCGTGTGCAGTTGGAGTGATATGAGACCCCTGATACGTCTAGGTATGAGTCTAACAGGTGGCAAGTACATAAGCATCCTGTCTGTTCACATGCATCCATTTATGTCCATTGTGCTTTCCGACGGACTAAAACGACTGCAGCAGAAGAATGTTACACTCCGCATGTCGAGAATTTCTACAGATGGGCATCAGGAACACGCTTCTGAGTTTAAACACTTCCGCTGGCCAGCAGACTCCCCAGACATGAACATTACTGAGCATATGTGGGACGCCTGGCAACGTGCTGTTCGGAAGAGATCTCCAAGATCTCCATCCCCTCGTACCTTTACGGATTTATGGACAGCCCTGCAGGATTCATGAATTCAGTTCCCTCCAGCACTACTTCAGACATTAGTCGAGTGCATGTCAGGTCGTGTTGCGGCTCTTCCGCGTGCTCGCGGGGCCATACGTGATATTAAGACAGGTGTACCAGTTTCTTTGGCTCTTCAGCGTATATGCCTATTCACATAAGGATTTGCTAGTTTGATGATAGTATGATGTGTGAAATTTTTTGAGATCTCCATGTACTGTTGACGGGACAGATAAATGAACTTTTGGAGGAAGACCATGACGAAAGGAAATATATAGGAGATGATAAATTACTGAACTTGAGGTGGCCACTGAAGAATCAAGAGTAAGGTAACAATGCATTTCAGATGATATGATGGACAGACCACGGACCACTGCGAATGTGAAACAAGGTAAGCAACTCTAATACTATAACAGTAGATAAGAGTAAACCACCAAACAAATAACATGTAAAGTAAGAAGACTTGTAAGTTTCTAGTACGAGTAGAGAACCATATTTAGCAAACCAGTAGTGTAGGAGAGAAAACGAATTCATAAGATGATATCAGATGATATGATGGACAGACCACGGACCATTGCGAATGTGAAACAAGGTAAGCAACCCTAATACTATAACAGTAGATAAGAGTAAACCACCAAACAAATAACATGTAAAGTAAGAAGACTTGTAAGTTTCTAGTACGAGTAGAGAACCATATTTAGCAAATCAGTAGTGTAGGAGAGAAAACGAATTCATAAGATGAAAGGCGATGGAAGAGCGTAGAATCTACCACATTGGCTAAACGTAGTGAATGAATTTAAAAGAAGATGGATACGACGGTAAAATGATAGAATGTGTTGGATGACCACAGTAGATTTGGGTTACAGGTAACTGTAGCAAGCAGAAGGAATTGCGAGTTATCTACTAAGCGTCGGGAGACCTCTCGGGGATAACCCAGCAGTCCATGTGAATATAAATAACCACACGAATATAACTAACCAAAAACATAAAACTCATTGGAATTCCTTGGGGAAGTGAGTGAGGAATAAATGAAACTGTCGTTACATAAATGAAAATTTTAAGTAAGAAAATTGTAGTTATGACCTAACTGCCACGATATAAACTGAATGTATACGGATGAGTATTTGGAGGAATGAAAGTCCATTTAATAATTAAATAACATGCTGTTTTGTTAAAGAAAGATAGAAGCAGAGATGTGCTTGTATATTTTTTATCGGATTGTAACATTATCGTATGAATTGTTAAACTGTTGAGTTCACATCAGTCACATGTTGGAGGAAGGCACGACAGAGTTGCAGACAGAGCAAGACAGAGGGAACAAGGAACGAGCAACAGATGCATTACTGCTCAGTGGTGTTGGTCTGATGCACTCCTAGTGACATGAGAAACCAGTCCATAAGGTCGCTCACGTGCGGCACGTACCATGGTTGTGGTTGCCGTCTGTTCACCCTGAGGTGCTGTCAGGACAATGTTGACTACTTGCTTGCTGTTGACTGTACCCCACTCTGCTGCGCTCCCAAGGCCATTTCCAGGAACCCGTTGGTACATTGCAGTGAATGAACGAACAGCTGGTCGTCTGAGGGATAACAACAAGATAGGCGCGCTCTAGCAGTCCTGTTTACTATTCAAGATGATGATGTCATGTGGGACTCTGCATGTAGTTACTGCCAACGGTCCGTTGCATGTTGTCCATGTGATGAATGCACTTGTTTTTAGACATCAAGAACACTGAGACAACTACAACCATACTCACGAATCTCGAGGTGATGCGTAGGAAGAACGCATGCTTTTGATTTTAACACAAAGTCTTGTGGATAGAGTAAATGATGATGTCAAGTGGGATCTGCATGTAATTACTGTCAACGAACCGGTACATGTTGTTCATGTGATGAATGTACTTATTTTTAGATATAATGAGCACTGAGGCAACTACAACCATATTCACTGTTCCCACAGTGATGAGAGCGAAGGACACAGGTTTCTGACTCAAACACAGAGCATTGTGGAGAGAGTAAAACGTTATCTCGAGTGAGAGGAGATCACCTACAGCTTCTCAAACACTAATGACGAGTTAGAACATTGGGCAAGTGAAAATACAGTAAACCACTCAATTTCGGTGAATCTTGTGACACTATTAAAGTAGGAAGAGACGTTACTACATCTTTGTTCTTACACCTGAACCTGAAGCTAATGTGAACTGCTGAGTTCATATCAAGGACTTTAACTCAATTAAAATAAGATGATGGTCACCAGTACTGTGAACACCCGGATTTACAATTTTGTATGTGTGTGTAACACAGGAAATAGGGAGAAACTTTATGTTGAGAGCCACTACATATTTCAAAAACTGACTTTCTTGTCAAACCAGTGTTAAAATGTCGCTCATAACGATGCTCGTTACACTGAATCTGGAGGACAGAAAGCAATTCCGTACCTCCCGTACCAAACAATTGAATATCCTCATATAGTATCATGAATTACTTTTGTCCCTCAAACCTACGGTAGTATGTCGCGTATTTTTTTTTCTTTCAGGAACAGTTTAACGTATTTATGTATGTCCTGAATTTATATAACAGAGGCTGACTTATATACGTTGGTCAAGAAAAATTAACACTATTGATGTATCATGTTTCAACAAGTGAAAAGTAAATGATTGACAGTATTGGGATAAATGTGTATAATCTGAAATGCAACTTAAAAATTTTGTTGTGTTTTAAGTTATTGTTTAAACTATAGTCACATAAGGAGATTAATGTTCTACTCCCTCATTTTGTATAGCTACTTACTTAATGTTTGAGCATACCATTCCGTAAAACTCTCATCCTCCACCAAGCAATCAGTGCCAAAATGAGCACACAGTTCCAATGCCACATTTGGACCAACTTCCTTCATGCATTCGCGTTGTAACAAGTTTCCAACGCAACTGCATCTGCTTGAAGTTGAAAAGAGGAAGAAAGGGTGACGTTACGCGACCGTTCACACTAAACAGTCCTGTAACTTAAGTAAAACCGACAAGAAAGAATCAAATTTAATCGCAATAAATTAATTCCCAATGGATAATGAAACGAGAATCAGTAAAGTGATTGCCATTACTTAAATACTTATATTGCTATTTTCTTCGCTGAATTTCACTCGTAGCCACATGAGAAGCCAACGTGAAAAATAGTTGCACTCTGCGGAGAATAAGGGAAGCACAGTAGGGCCACGAATTGCAGGGGGTCAGTCCCCCACCCCAGTTCACAGAATCGCTGCTCACTTCCACACAAAGGAAAACGCCAGGCAGGTATAGTATCAGGCCGAGCTGTGTTTTGAAAGGAAGCCGTCCAGGCGCTGAGAATCCGAAGTCAAACGATGCAGGCTGTACCTCCAAGATCTGTGGGACAAATGAGACTGTTTCTCGCATACTGTGTGGGCGACATGCGTGCCGCTAACCAATAGAGAGTTCCGGATGAAATGCCGTTGTAGAGAGAAACAACAGGCAGTCAAAATTCGCTGTAAAACATGGGTTGTTAAAATAAAGCCTTAGAAAGTGGGATGGGGATAGAAAGCTGAGGGACCCTTTGATGACTGGGGGTGCTGAACAACTCACCCAGGTACCGCTAAATCAGATAGTTAAGAAACTGCAGATATGGGTACAATTGACTCATCTTAATTCCTTCGAAGTGGGAGAAAGGAGTGTGTCTGTGCTTACAGAGGTACTTCCATTACGGCCAGCACACGAAAATAGACACAGGGAGAAATTCAGGCACAGTATGGAGTACCAAGATTAACGAATTCTTGACCGTCTATGGCACAACGGCCTCATTCGCAAACTCAGTGGCGCAGGGTTCCCCGACGGGCTGATGCGTCTCATACACTCATACCTCACAGACAGGAGTTTCAAGACTGACGTGCAGGGCAAACAATCAACACGATACGGTATACATGCGGGAGTATCCCAGGGAAGCATCCTAGGGCCCCTACTGTTTAACCTCTACATAAACGATCTCCCAACCACACATAACACAACGATGGCAATCTACGCGGATAACACAGCCATCCTCGCACAAGATTGGAAACCATCAAACATTACGTCACGATTACAGATCACACTCAGAGTGGCCGAGCCTTGGTTAAAGAAATGGCGTGTTAGAGTAAACGTCGACAAGTGCGAAGCCGTTCTGTTCACTGGAAGACAGAAGCAACTGCGCAAACACCGAGACTGCAGACCAGTAACACTACATGCACGCCCAACACGTTTCCGTGAGAAAGTCAAGTACCTTGGTCTCTGGCTCGACCGGAAATTAGTCTGGGGGGGACCACATACGACACATGACCAACAGAGCAAGCGCGAGGATCAAACAGCGCTACTCTATGCTCAACAGGCATAGCAAACTGAACAGACGGATGTCGAGGTCCATGTACATGACACTTATTCGACCCCTAATGACGTACGCAGCCCCTGTCTGGGGATACGCTGCGTCCACACGCCTGCGGCGTCTGCAGATCACACAAAACAAAGTACTCAAAATCATAAGCAATGCTCCACGATACACACGCATCGCGGATCTTCACCGGGAATACCGACTTGAGACTCTCACGGAGCTAATCCACAAACTCACCACAAGACTATACAGAAACTCCAGACATTCGCAGAACCCGTTCATTCTGAATCTGGGGAACTACGACCGCAACCATAGATGGAAACATAATACACCAAAAAACATACTTGCAATGACCTAACATCTATGGCCAAGTACACGCAACTACGACCACAACCATAGATGGAAACATAATACACCAAAAAACACACTTGCAATGACCTAACATCTAAGGTTCAAAAATGGTTCAAATGGCTCTGAGCACTATGGGACTCAACTGCTGAGGCCATTAGTCCCCTAGAACTTAGAACTAGTTAAACCTGACTAACCTAAGGACATCACAAATATCCATGCCCGAGGCAGGATTCGAACCTGCGGCGGTCTTGCGGTTCCAGACTGCAGCGCCTTTAACCGCACGGCCACTTCAGGCGGCTAACATCTAAGGCCAAGTACACGCAAACACAACGGTACAGGTGAGCCCCTGTTTGTCAGCCACCATTACTGGATATCCAGTTGGAACACACTTGCCGAAAAACTGGCACCACGCAGGGAAGCCGTACCGTATACTACATGCAGACAAGCTATACACACCCCTCACACAGTGAGATGATCTATGGCCGATCTCCCACTAATATATAACGATCCTGACTGTTCCAGGAATGCCGCGGCTGCAGCAAACTGGGATACATCGCCATCGTCTGCCACGGTAATGATGCATGATACCCACACTAACAAACCCAACCCTGCATGAACCATCGCAGCTAGTAAGCCACTACTGCTCTTACTACCCATCCCACTGTCGCAGAGGTTTTTTACCCACGGCACGAGCCTTGGCACTTTTTTCCCTCTGCTCTTGAAATTGCTACCCTCAATCGTGTTTCGTCCACTATCTGTCACCTGATGGACCGTGTTAATGCGTAGTCTTACCCAGACGCACGGATAACTTCACAGCCCAGCATCCTGTGACCCACCTATTAAATAACTAACATGTTGACGAAGGTGACAGTAGAACTTTTGGTTTGGTCACCACGTTGGTGCGGACGTGGAGGGGTCCCATTTCTATTTTTAAAAAAATCGGTTAACCACTTGAAATACAAATAAAGGAGAGAGTCCAGAGTCTTGCAAGATAACTTCCTACTGGATGGCACTCACAACAGTTAGTATTCAGCCCATCAAAAGTCACACGACACCTGGAAACACAGAGCACAGAGTTTTCCTTGTCGGACGCACTCAACAGCAAGTAACTTCTCATGCTGCAGACTTCAGAGGCAGACCTCATATTTCCGTGCCTTCTCCGACAGGCTCCTCCATGGGTACACTTCGGTTCCAGACATACTCCCCCGGTTCGTCTGGGACGAGAGGCTCTCATCCGATTGGGTTAAATTTAGGCGCAGACAGAGAGAGAAGTTGTCGGTACAGAGACGATGACTCATTCTGTACCCACGTCACCTGTCACTTGTAGATTATGAGTATAGTGAGATCCAGCCCTAACAGCGAAGCGAACAGTAAAGAAAGACAAATCATTTGTAATGACATTCAGTAATTTCATTCTTCCTTCTCAAGGCTAGTTTGAAGTTAGAGGTTCTATATGCTTGCAACTCTGCAACTCTGACAATAGGAGCACACGTGTATCCCTCTGTAGAATTTTCTATGTCCGTGCAGTAATGTTCAGAAATCATGGTATGACATCCACGAATCTAATTCTGTTTGTCAAGATATCCGTTCACTTAAATCTCATTGCTGACCCATAGAAAAACAGCCAAAGGACTAGTTTACTTACTGTAATGTTCATTTCATTTGTTTATTGTAAATTTACTTCTGTGCATGGGTAGTAAACTGAGTTCGTGGAGATCTTCGCTTAATATCGAAGTCACATAAATTCCTTTACCATTGTGTTTATGGATGTTAGTTTATTTATGTCATATATACAGGGTCAAATTAAGATATTTAATTAAAGCTTTCAATTAAGGTATTCCACCCGAAAGTCACACCATAGGATGTAAGCTTACACTATCAGCTTAATAAATAATGGCTGGAAAATACTAATAAGCATTGTTTACATATCATTGGATGGACTTAAAGAAAGAGAACGCGTGGAAAATTTGTTCTGGTTCCAGAGAAATTTAGAAACAAGTGAAGACAGTATCAAGAAAGGCAAGCCTACGTTTGTGGCATTTGTAGACTTAGATAAAGGTTTTGGCAATGTTAACTGTAATAAATTATGAGGGTAAGAAGACTAAAATACCAGGAGCTAAAGGTTATACACGAAGTGTCCAAAAATCAAACTGCAGTTGAAGGACGTGAAAGGGAAGCAGTGGCTCTGATGAGAGTGAGACAGGTTCGTAGACTATCCGAGGTGTTATTCAATCTATACATCGAGTAAACAGTAAAGGAAATCAATGCGAAACTTTGAGAGAGAAATAAAGATCAGAGAGAAGAAATGGAAAAAAATTACGGTTTACCTATGACACTGAAATTCTGTGAGGCGCAGCAAAGAAATTGGAAGAGCAGTTTAACGTAATGAATAATGCCGTAAAAAGAGGGTATAAGATCTACCATAACAAAAGTAAAAAACGGGTAATGCAATACGGTCGAATGAAACGAGCTGATTCTGTTGGAAATACACTGACGGAAACCAAAACCGCAACATCGAAAATAATTAATGCAGGATATAGAAATCTTAACTGCGCCTGGGGTCAGTTGCTTGCAACAGCCACTGCCGGTCCCAAGCCCGTATAAAGGAGGCGGGTTGGGCATTGGGCTTACAACCCAATCCTGTAAAAACTCTTGGTTACGAAAAACAAACTTGCCTCGGACATGGATGGATACAATGGAATACGAAAACTGCAAAGGACAAACGGCACACGATTTAGAAATTTTAATTTTGGATCTTGGAATGTTCATAGCCTGTATAGACCACGACCCATCCAGACTATGGTCTCAGAAATTAGCCGATATAAACTGGACCTTGTTGCGGTACAAGAGACAAGATGGCTGGGAGAAGGATAGATACGCACTATACTACGACGGATGTGTAGATAAACACGAATTCGGCACTGGTTTTGTAATAAACAACAAAGCAGAAATTCGGTGAAGGAATTCAAAGCTGTTAACAAGAGAATATGGTACATAGTACTTGGAAACCGAGTGTCAGACATCACATTCATCAATGTTCATGCCCTAACTGAGGATAAAACACATGAGGAAAAGGAAGAGTTCTATGACCAACTAGAACAAACAATCGAGAGCACACAAACTAGAAATTTCAGGATAGTGCTGGGAGATTTTAATGGAAAAACAGGGAAAGAAGAATTCTTCATACCAACTATAGGAAGGCACAGTTTGCATGATGAGACCAATGAGAATGGTCACAGGATGATCAACCTTAGCTATCTCAAAGAACCTGAGAGTAAGTTCGACTAACTTTGAACACAAGAGAATACATAAGGGAACATGGTGTTCTCCGGATGGCAGAACCACCAACTAGATAGATCACATCTTGGTGGACCAGCGCATAGCCATAGAGTCCTGGACGTCAGGTCATATAGAGGAGCCGACTGTGCGTCAGACCACTTCCTCATTGTGTGCAGGCTTAAACTCATGTTCACCTACATGCATAAGAAGAAGGGACACTAGAACCTGCTTTGAATGTTGAGAAACTACGAGAAAGTGCCATTAAAGAACAATATGCTATATAAATCAAAAACCGTTTTGAGGTCCCAGAGACCCTAGAACCAAGAGAGAACGTGGAGGAAAGGTGGAAAGAAATGAAGTCCACGGTACTAAATGTAGCTGAGTATATATTGGGAAGAAAGAAGATAATGAAGAAGAGGAAATAGTTCAACGAGACATGTCAGAAGGCTACAGAAAAGAGAGGGAAGATGAGAGAGAAGTTGCTAGCTGACAGGGAGAATGAGCAGAAAAGGGAACATTTTATCAACATCAGAAGGGAGACAAAGCGAATCCTAAGAGCAGAGAAGAGAATATATCTAACCAGTTTTCTTGAACAAGTTGAGGCACAGAGCCAAAACAAAACTCAAGGCCATTTTTCCAATACATAAAAAATCGGAAATGTGGATTTCAGAGCCCAACTTTTTTCATTACAGATAAGAACGGGCACTTGATAAATGACAAGGAAAGAATTGTAGGAAGATGGAAATTATACTTCTCAGAACTGTTGAATCGCCCAGACCAAGATGGCATATTACCTGCAAACACTGAGGAGGAAAGGAAAGATGAAGAAGAATGGGAAGTTGGTGAAGAAGACGTGAAAATCGCAATCAAAGGACTCAGAAACAACAAAGCTCCAGGGGAGGACGGAATAACATCAGAATTAATCAAGGAGGGAGGTGAGAGCTTACACTTAGAAATATATAAACTGATCCAGTTGATATGGGAGAAGGAGACACTGCCAGAAGAATTGAAATTGGCTATAATATACCCAATATACAAGAAGGGAAGCGAAATGGAATGCGGTAACTACAGAGGAATCAGATTTTTGAATGTAACGTATTATCCTCAGAAAATTGCAACCATTCATAGAGAACAACATACAGGAGTACCAAGCTGGCTTTCTACCAAACCGATCGACAATAGATCACATTTTCACACTAAGACAACTGTCTGAAAAATATTGGGAATATGATAAAGATATCTACAGCCTGTTCGTCGATTTTCAACGTGCGTATGACAGCGTCCACAGGAATAGCCTATACAATGCAATGCGGGACTTCAGAACCCCTGAGAAGCTAGTGAGAATGGTGCAAGTTTGTATGGAAGGTTCAAAAGCAGCAGTACGTTTCCGAGGAGCCATATCAGAAAAATTCGAGATTGAGACTGGCCTCAGACAATGGGATGCTCTCTCATGTGTTCTGTTCAGTGTCATCTTAGAGAAAGTAAAAAAAAGAGTGTAAGCAATAAGAGTGGGCTGGAGTAAAGATGGATGGTAACTTAAATTGTCTCGCATATGTAGATGACATAGTACTATTAAGTTAATCAAAGCACGAGTTGAAAGAAATGGACTAGAAAATGGACAATTCTGCACAGAAGGTAGGGCTCAAAGTGAATCGAGACAAAACAGAGTTCATGCAATTAGGAAGAAGACAAGAGCAGGTAGAATTTCTTGACACAGACACTTCAGTATACATGTCCGCAACTCTCTCAATGCCTTATTTCTTGTTCACTGGATTGGAAGGGAAAGTCCTAATACACGGCCTGCGAGGTCACCTGACCTGAATCCTCTTCATTATTTCCTATGGGGATATCTGAAGTCAATTGTGTATGAGACCCTAGTGGATGCGGAGATGGACTTAGTTGTCAGAATTGTAGCTGCCTGTGATGTGATTCGAAACACGGAAGCAGTTGCTAGAAATGTAGCTGCCTGTGATTCCAAACAAACCAGGGATATTTGACAAGGTGTTTTGGAATCTTGCATTCAGGTTGATGGCCGTCAGTTTCATCACATTTTGTAAGATACAGTATAAATGGTATGTCCATTGTGTCAGTGATGGCATTTGCAGTGGTCGCCGGTGAACGATAACGTCGCGTTACAAGTCGAGGGTAGTAAACAATATGCTCCTCGATCATCTCAAGCGCTGGAGTGTTGTGCCGAACAGTGTCTGAAAAGCGAAGACGTGTCGTGCTGACATAGAAGAAACTGGAAATAATAGACAAACTCGAAGAAGGCTGTATTGATACGTAGACTCTGGCACTGATTTACAATTTGGGTGAAACTACGACCCGTGATATTCGGAAAAACGTAGACAAAATAATTCAATTTGCTAGCAGTTATGTCTCATCTACATATTTGTCAAAGCGGATAGCTGTGGAAAAGTGTACATAAGCAGAACTAGATAAAGCCATGTTGGAATGGTTTCAACAGAAAAGAGCAGATCCACAGAAGTATCTGGCCAAATACGAGTCAAACAGGCCAAGTTTTTCTCCAAAACCTTCTGGACTGAAAGAGACTTTAATACATCTTCCGGCTGGGTAACAATATTTAAACCACCTTATGGTATTCAGGACATTGCTGACAAAGGAGAAAAGTTAAGTGCAGGTAATAAGGCTGCTTCTGAAATTTGTAATGTTTGCAGAAGTTTATAGCACGAGAAAGTTTAGCGCTAGGTCAAATGCATAACGCTGACGAAACCTGGAAGTGTCTATCAACAAATACTTTAAGCTCGCGAGACAGAGCGTAGTGGGGCAGGTCATAAATGAAGTAAGGAAAGGATAATTGCGTTGTGTTGTACTAATGGTAAGGGATCACATAAAGTTAAGCTTAGTATAAGAGGTAAAGCTAAAAAACCGTGATGCACAATTTGTCTGCCCATCATTTTCACCAAAAAAGGGGCCTGGATGGATCGCTCATTGTTTTAACTATGTTTAGAAAAATGGTTCAAATGGCTCTGAGCACTATGGGACTCAACTTCTCAGGTCATTAGTCCCCTAGAACTTAGAACTACTTAACCTAACTAACCTAAGGACATCACACACATCCATGCCCGAGGCAGGATTCGAACCTGCGAACGTAGCGGTCTCGCGGTTCCAGACTGCAGCGCCTAGAACCGCATGGCCGCTTCGACCGGCAACTATGTTTAGATAATTGTTTTGTGGCACAGATGAGAGAACATATTGAAGTGTCTACCTGCAAGTGCTGTATTGTCACAGGACGATGCACCATTGCATCCGAATGAACTTGTTCTGAAATCGAATGACGGGATGGTATTTGTGAAATATTTACCCTTTAATGTGACAACCTTAATTCACCCAATGGATCAGGGTATCATTGCTGCCATGAAGAAAATTTATAGAGGAAATCTGCTATAAAAACTTAATGATGATAGCGGCAATCTTCCAACATTTTGGAAACAATTGACTGTGCTAGGCGCGAACTATGAAGCGGTGACGATATGGCGTAAGGCAAAAACAACCACCGCCAAGTTATGGAAAAATATTAATCCTAAATTTGATGAGATTAGTGATTCCGATAACGAAGAAGACTGCTCTTTAACAACGTTAGCTACTGATTTGAGAAGTACACCATGGTGCTAAAGTGTTGACAGAGCCAGATCATGAGCTGTAGAGTGACAGCGCTATTGTTTAGCGACTAAAGGGGAAATCCGAGGAGGCGAATAACAGTGACAAAAATGACAACATTCATCAAATTCCAGAAACGGTAATGTCATGCATCACGATGCCAATGGACCGAAAGGTTACTGGACTAACGGCAACAGCAAAAAGATGCTCATATTCTGACAGATTGGTGTTGCGTGAGATTATTAGTGCGATAAGTAAAAGACAACCTACCTCACTGAGGCAGAAATCAATTCAAGACTTTTGTTTCAAAGTCGTGTAGTGTAATAAGCAGTCGTTTTGCACTGTTTTCTTTGTATGTACTGCATTCTAGCACATAATACAATGAATAAAGTAGAATTTATTATAAACGTCAGTTAAGTGATTTTAATTATGGCACTGCGGTTAATTTTTGAACAATTCTAATACAATTCCGTGTGCTTTAATTGCGGGGTATCCGTGGAATTCGATTATCAGCGGTTGCCAAGTCCCCAATTGCCGCGTATAATCGAGATTACACTGTAGTAAGATTATAGGTTCATCAAATAATTAGGTAATAAATATAGTAAATATAACGGAATGTGCCAGAGCACCTGTATATTAAGACTTTCGTGTCACAAACCTTCTGACATCTTGTCTTTGGCAGGAGTATAAGATGTAACGTCACAATTGGTAAATAAAAATAGAGTCCTTCTTGTGACAAAGAAAAGACATAACTTTTCGTGGTACAAAGGATAAATCTGCTTGGTAATATTTCTCGCTTAACAGACTGCTTCTGTGTTTTCATTTGATTCACCAGTCGACGGAGGTGTTGCTTCTTACAAGGACACTTAACATCGGAAAAGAAAAGTACGATGCAGTGAAAGGGGATAGGTCCGCAGTTCGAAACGCTGTTAAAGCCTACAGTTGTATTGAGACTCAAATGATTGACGAGCGTGCTTACCTTGTAACACCCAGGGGGAATACGCGGGCGCCGTTCGGAGACGTTAAAAAATAATTAACGTGACGTGACAGGTACATTAGGCAAGGTGTACGAAGAATCAACAAGCATTGTGCCGGTAATAGAAATTTACAGCGGGAAGGCAGCCGGCCGGCGACTGCTGGTGGTTCGGTAATGCTCGCCAGCGTCTCAGCAGCCTAATCGCCGAGCTGCTGCGCGCTGATTAATGACCCGAGAGCCGCCGCGGAATACACAAGGAGCGACCGCCCAGTGCGTCTAAAGCCAGCTGCCGTGCACACTGCCCGCAGGCGCCGAGGGCAAAGTGACACAGAGGTCCTATCGTGGCAAACACGAAAATGTTACACTGATTCAGTGTACTGACTTTGTACTACACTGCCGGAAAAATTAGTACACCTGGAAAGATAACGAAGATGCTGATGCGATGATGGCATATGGCACCTGATGATGGAAGATGTAGTGATAATGGTGAGACCTGGTAGTCAGGGGAAGGCAGGATTCGGTTACGATTGTGTCAGTTACTATTGGTTGCCTTTTACAGTTACACACATTTATTTTCAACCAGTAATTACAGAGTCAACAATAAATAAAAAAACGACACGTTATTAATAATAGTGTTTTCAGTGCGGTTCAAAAAATTAAGAATCTGTAAGAACTCGCTGCAGTTTACAACTTACAAATATTAAAATATTACAGGTAAGCAGCCACAAACACAGCAGAAGGCATCAGACGCCAGCCATGCCAGTAAATAAGGTTTTAAGGCTTACTGCTAAAAATACCAATATGAAGTTGCAACAATTTTAAGGCGAATAGCCACAATTACACGCAAGGAACGGCAATTATATAAAAAAATTAGAAACCAGCCGTAAAACAGCAAATACAATAGCAAAGGTGAATTAAAAAAAAAAAGCAACTGATCACCAAACAGGTGAAGTAAAATAATGGTAAACCTTGGAAGACAACCCTTACACTGCTAGATTTATTCCAGAAGGCGACCAGAACTATTAACTAGGCATACATAACCTTTAATGTAGGCAATACAAGGTATTATAATAAATAGAATAATAGAATAATAAAACACAAGGACCAGTCACACACGGTGCTCCAGGAATCGACCTCTGAGAACAAACGCTTTCGCGAGTGATGAGATAGGCAGCGAAGAGTTGCATTCGCTTCACAATATGGTACCTCAGACTAGTGTCAGTCTAACGAATGACTAATGATAACTTGCTGAAGCTACCTGACGTCCCACAAACCAAATGCAACGATGGAACGATACGCCAAAGCCAGAACTGGCGGTCTGCACTACGTCCTCAGAATACTGTCTTTAGAGCGCCTGGAACGAGAAAGGAATCACTACCACCAGAGTAGAAAACTCACCAACCGTCCTAAAATCAAGAAGGCTGTCAAAACTACACGCCTTACCAGACAGCAGCGGGAAGGCTAGGAAACGTACAAAAAAAAATGGCTCTGAGCACTATGGGACTCAACTGCTGTGGTCATAAGTCCCCTAGAACTTAGAACTACTTAAACCTAACT
The DNA here is from genome assembly GCF_023864275.1 of Schistocerca cancellata. Lineage (NCBI taxonomy): Eukaryota > Metazoa > Arthropoda > Insecta > Orthoptera > Acrididae > Schistocerca > Schistocerca cancellata. Next base: position 49,612,033 of record NC_064631.1, read on the forward strand.
AACCTAAGGACAGCACACAACACCCAGCCATCACGAGGCAGAGAAAATCCCTGACCCCGCCGGGAATCGAACCCGGGAACCCGGGCGTGGGAAGCGAGAACGCTACCGCACGACCACGAGATGCGGGCTAGGAAACGTACACTGCCGTTACATACACCAAGCCCCAGGGCAGGTAACAGGGGCGTTTGTGGACACCAGGCAGGAAAAATACCGCTGGTTGAACTTTACAAACTGTAACAAGGTGAACGCAGTAACTAGTAATGAGAACTCGAGGAAAGCTGATCAGATCCGCCTTCCCCAATCACTCCACTCGCTGCTCTTCGCCTTAGTGGCACTACGAGCAGCAACACAAACAAAAGTCACTGGAAAATGACGAGATATCACAATGGTGGAGGCTTCTCTACTCGAATTCAAGTGCAGTCATCTAAAAGCTTCCAGGATCCGTTTTACGACGAGGTCGAGCACCCTCGTGACCACAGCGCTTGGGTACGGCAGTCCATGCGCGCCGCCAGCGGTCCCGGCGTGCTCTTGCACTGTGCGGACCTGGCTGCTCCTCAGTCTCCAACCGACTGCACACTCACACGACCCACAAATACAACGACGTTGCCCCAAAGATATGGCAGCAGTTACTACATATCAATAACCACCGCTGCTGCCACTAACAGACAGCCAACGCTTGCAAAATGGAGTGGCGCCAGTCAACACGAGAACCATGCCAATTAAACGATACGGTCTGGCCTCCAACAGAGGGCGGGAACCTACAAACAGCACCAACTGGAGCCGCAGCATGGCTCAAATAGTTTCCACGTCTTCTGCCAACAGATGTTCATGAGACCCAGAAAATATTAGATACAGGCTACCAGGTAGATGCTATTTTTCTTGACTTCCGGAAGGCGTTCGATACAGTTCCGCACTGTCGCCTGATAAACAAAGGAAGAGCCTACGGAATATCAGACCAGCTGTGTGGCTGGATTGAAGAGTTTTTAGCAAACAGAACACAGCATGTTGTTATCTACGGAGAGACGTCTACAGACGTTAAAGTAACCTCTGGCGTGCCACAGGGGAGTGTTATGGGACCATTGCTTTTCACAATATATATAAATGACCTAGTAGATAGTGTCGGAAGTTCCATGCGGCTTTTCGCGGATGATGCTGTAGTATACAGAGAAGTTGCAGCATTAGAAAATTGTAGCGAAATGCAGGAAGATCTGCAGCGGATAGGCACTTGGTGCAGGGAGTGGCAACTGACCCTTAACATGGACAAATGTAATGTATTGCGAATACATAGAAAGAAGGATCCTTTATTGTATGATTATATGATAGCGGAACAAACACTGGTAGCAGTTACTTCTGTAAAATATCTCGGAGTATGCGTGCGGAACGATTTGAAGTGGAATGATCATATAAAATTAATTGTTGGTAAGGCGGGTACCAGGTTGAGATTCATTGGGAGAGTCCTTAGAAAATGTAGTCCATCAACAAAGGAGGTGGCTCACAAAACACTCGTTCGACCTATACTTGAGTATTGCTCACCAGTGTGGGATCCGTACCAGGTCGGGTTGACGGAGGAGATAGAGAAGATTCAGAGAAGAGCGGCGCGTTTCGTCACAGGGTTATTTGGTAACCGTGTTAGCGTTACGGAGATGGTTAACAAACTCAAGTGGCAGACTCTGCAAGAGAGGCGCTCTGCATCGCGGTGTAGCTTGCTCGCCAGGTTTCGAGAGGGTGCGTTTCTGGATGAGGTATCGAATATATTGCTTCCCCCTACTTATACCTCCCGAGGAGATCACGAATGTAAAATTAGAGAGATTAGAGCGTGCACAGAGGCTTTCAGACAGTCGTTCTTCCCGCGAACCATACGCGACTGGAACAGGAAAGGGAGGTAATGACAGTGGCACGTAAAGTGCCCTCCGCCACACACCGTTGGGTGACTTGCGGAGTATAAATGTAGATGTAGATGTAGATAGCGTAGAGACACAGCTACTGGGGTGCCATCTTTGTCTACCCTTTAATAGGGAATGCACAGAACCAGAGGCTCTCAGTGCAGTTCAAACTGTAAAGCAAGCAACTATGCCACGGACACACGCTCTTACTTCCTACAGCCGACTGAGCGATTTTGAAACTGTGCCCTTTCGAGCGGCGCGTTGGTCCTTTTGGAGAACTGCCAAACAAGTTGAACGTAAGAAATTTCCTGGCAGATTAAAACTGTGTGCCGAACCGAGACTCGAAGTCGGGACCTTTACCTTTCGCGGGCAAGTGTTCTACCAACTGAGCTACCCAAGCACGACTCACGCCCCGTCCTCACAGCTTCACTTCTGCCAGTACCTCGCCTCCTACCTTCCAAACTTTACAGAAGCTCTCCTGCGAAACTTGCAGAACTAGCACTCGTGAAAGAAAGGATATTGCGGAGACATGGCTTAGCCACAGCCTGGGAGATGTTTCCAAGATTATCACTCTGCAGCGGTGTGTGTGCTGATATGAAACTTCCTGGCAGATTAAAACTGTGTGCCGGATCGAGACTCGAACTCCGAGGACTGTTGCGAACCGCTTATTAGCAGTGGTACTACAGGCTGGTGGATCACCAGGAAGATCGAATGGCATGCCGTGGTCTTCAACGATGAAAGTAGATTCTGCCTGCACGTAAGTGATGGTCGTTTGCGAGTACGACAGAGACCTGGTGAGCGCTGTCTAGCAGAGTGCACGCTGACCCAGTCCAGGCTTTATGATCGGGGGAGCGATAAGTTACAGCTCTCCAGCACCTTTGGGGTTTCTGGAGGGACGTTAACCAACGCGCGGAATGTTGTTAGGTGACGTGTTATTCTGACAGTATAACGCTCGGCCACACACTGCTCGTGAAACGCAACGTGCTCTGCAAGTCGTGCAGTAACTTCCCTGGCCTCCAGGATCTCCAGACTTGTATCCGGTTGAGCTCGTGTGGGATGTGATGGGACGAGAAGTGGCTGGTGCGGCTCGTCAACCAACAACTCTCACCGAACTACGTGAACAGATCGTGTAGATGTGGAGCATCGTATCCCAGGACAGTGTTCGCGATCTGCACGTTCGTCTCGATGCCAGAGTCAGGGCATGCGTTGCTGCCTGTGGAGACTTCACCACCTACTAACAAGACTGTGGTTGATACCTGATACATCAGAGCCGCTTCCGCTATCGATCTATAAACATAATCGTTTCCTCTACTGTATACGCAATGTTGCAAGAATAAAACGCTATTCAACTGGAAATCTCTAAAAGGATGTACAATTTTTTTCCCGGCAGTGTGTATGAAATGCTCGCTAGCAAAAAACGTAATTCGTTCTCACTAGATCCTTACCCTCACGTGCCGGCCGCAGTGGCCGAGTGGTTCTAGACGCTTCAGAGTGGAACCGCGCGACCGCTATGGTCGAAAGTTCGAATCCTGCCTCGGACATGTATGTGTGTGATGTCCCTAGGTTAGTTAGGTTTAAGTAGTTCTAAGTTCTAGGGGACTGATGACCTCAGAAGTTAAGTCCCGTAGTGCTCAGAGCCATTTGAACCATTTTGATTTATCCTCACATTTCGAATTTGTTGGTGGTTAATAAGCAGAAAATCCTTGTTAATCTTTGGAGTATCCTATGACAGTGCCTCCTTATTTCGCATTTCACGAATGTAAAATTGTTGTGGATTGGCAAGACAGCCAACCCACTATGAGGAAGCCGAAAGGCACGCGTTTAAGCTCACGCAGGCTGGCGTGAGGTCTGAAACAGGACAAGGAATTGAGACTAGCAAAAAACGTACGTAGCTTCTGGAATACTTAACTTTAATCCATAATTGGTGAACATCGCTCTTGACGGTACATGTTTTACAGCATCAATAGTAACTGGTAATGGCGCCTTCCTAGGTCGTAGCAAATGACTAAGCTGAAGGCTATGCTAACTATCGTCCCGGCAAATGAAAGCGTAATTTGTCAGTGAACCATCGCTAGCAAAGTCGGCTGTACAACTGGGGCGAGTGCTAGGAAGTGTCTCTAGACCTGCCGTGTGGCGGCGCTCGGTCTGCAATCACTGATAGTGGCGACACGCGGGTACGACGTATACTAACGGACCGCGGCCGATTTAAAGGCTACCACCTAGCAAGTGTGGTGTCTGGCGGTGACACCACAAAAATTAGAGAGATTCGAGCGCGCACAGAGGCTTTCCGGCAGTCGTTCTTCCATACGCGACTGGTACAGGAAAGAGAGGTAATGACAGTGGCACGTAAAGAGCCCTCCGCCACACACCATTGGGTGACTTGCGGAGTATAAATGTAGATGTAGATGTAGATAATGTTTGAGACGGTACAATTGTGTGATACCTGTGGAGTGGCGCTGCTGGAGTCATACACTGTCTGACGGAAAGCACCCTGACCTTCCTTATGTAATGTCGAACTGACCGCTAGATGTCACGCGAGGCGGACCCGCTGGTATAGAATGAGGCGGTTATTATTGAGTTGTCAGTGAAGAAGCAGTAACAGCAAGGTACTACGGTGGGGAGAGCTCACTGACTTCAAACGCGGACTAGGCATTGGATCTCACCTGAGTAAGAAATGCATCAGCGACATTTCAACCTCTCGGAAGCCGTCCAGGTCCAGCTTTGGTGATGCGACTGTGAGGTGGTAACGCGGAAGAGCGACTACATCTAAGCCGAGGCAAGCAGGACCAACTGCACTGACGGATAGCGGACGTCGAGCATTGTGGAGGGTGGTTCTTAAAATCGGATGTAATCACAAGAAGGAATAACTCGTGAATTCAAAGTGCGAACAGCAGTACAGCTAGCATAATGAGTGTGCTTAAGGAGTTACAATGAATGTGTACAATGGTCCAGCAGCTCCTAGTAAGCTTCTGCAGTCAATGCTATGCGTGGTTTGGTGTGCTGCGAAGAGCCACGCCACCGGGCAGTGGACGACTCCCAAACGGAATATATGCGGCGATGAATCACGTTGTATCCTGTGGTAATCCTATGGAAGGTTTTGGCGAATTCCTGGGCAACTTTACGTGCCATCGCATGTAGTGCCAACAGTCAAGCAGTCAAGTACTGAGGAGGTGGGGTTACAGGATGTAGGGTGGTCGGGGAGGGGGGAGGGAAGAGAAATTTTTGGAAATTTGTGGTAAGTTCCTATGGGACCAAACTGCTGAAATCATCAGTCCCTAGCCTTACACACTACTCAGTCTAACTTAAACTAACTTACCTAAGGACAACGCTCCAACACATGCCACAGGGAGGACTCCAACCTCCAACGGGGCGAGGTAGGACTCGAAAATCGGACGGGCTGAGCGCGCAAACCATGGAAAGGCGCTTTAGACCGCGCTGCTACCCCGCGCGGCGGCAGGGAAGAGGTCGGTTACGTTGTTAGCGTCTGGTCCTCTAATTGCACTTAAGAAAACGCTAACTGCGGAAGGATATAAACACGGCATACAGCGCTGAGCACTTCTTACAGCAGAACAGTATTTCAGAGACGACGATTGTACCAGCATACAACGCACCCTGTCTGAAAGCAGCATCTGTGAGGCAATAGTTTGCGGACAGCAACATTCCTCAAATGCAACTGAAACCAACATTTCGGTTTAGTTAGAACGGTGACTTCTCCTCTGACCACATCATCAAACAGCACTGCCTCGTCTGCTTATGGCTGCTGAGGAAAAATGCGCCGTCATTCCTCCATAGAAAATCAGACATTCACACACCTCACTGCAACTCCCCCAACAGAGCTGAAGCCGTCATAAGGGCGAAGAGGGGACACATCCGTTGTTCATGTCCATTAATAGCTGGCCGGATGAATTTTAACAGATAGTATGTATCCAATGGTCACTCACAAAGAAACGTAATTTTTCCTCGGGCTAATCCTATCCTCACGTTTGAAAGCTATAACATATTTAATACACCGAATATGCTTCCTTATTTTGCGATAGTCCTACGGCACTGCTCCTTATTTTACATAATAATTGAGATACAGAAGAGCGGGATAGCTGTTGAGTGTTCGATGGGATTCATGTCGGGCGATCTGGGAGGCCAAACCATTCGTTCCAATTTTCCAGAATGTTCTTCAAACTAGTTGCAAACACTTGTGGCCCTGTGTCATGGCGCGTCGTTGTTTGGCAACACGAACTCCATGAACGTCTGCAACTGGTGTCCAGGTAGCAGAACATAACCATTTACTGTTAATGATCGGTTCATTTGGATCAGAGGATCCTATTCGTTCCATGTGAGCACAGCCCACACCATTATGGGGCCATCACCAGCTTGCACAGTGACTTGTTGACAACTTGGATCTATGGCTTCGTGGCGTCGAACCCTACCATCAGCATTGACCAACTGAAATCGAGACTCATTTGGTGATCCAACGTTTTTCCAGCCGTCTAGGGTCCAACCGATATGATCACGAGCCCAGGAGAGGCGCTGCAGGCGACCTCGTGCTGTTAGCAAAGACACTGGCGTCGGTCGTCTGCTGCCGTAAACCATTAACGACACATTTCGCCTCAATGTCCTAACGGATACGTTCGTTGTACGCCCCACACTGATTCCCGAGGTTACTTCACGGAGTCTTGCTTGTCTGTTGCCGGCCGGTGTGGCCGTGCGGTTCTAGGCGCTACAGTCTGGAACCGCGCGACCGCTACGGTCGCATGTTCGAATCCTGCCTCGGGCATGGATGTGTGTGATGTCCTTAGGTTAGTTAGGTTTAAGTAGTTCTAAGTTCTAGGGGACTGATGACCTCAGCAGTTAAGTCCCATAGTGCTCAGAGCCATTTGAATTTGCTTGTCAGTTAGCGCTGAAACTCTACACCAACGCCGCTGCTCTCGGTCGTCAAGCGTTGTCCGTGGTGAGAGGTAAGACCTGAAATTTGATATTTTAGGCACACCCTTGAAACTGTGAATATCGCAATATTGAATTCCCTAACGATTTCCGAAATGGAAAGTCGCATGTGTTCAGTTCCAACTAGTGGTCCGCGTTCAGTGTCTGTCGATTCCTGTTGATTCCTGTAGTGCGGCTATAAACTCTTCCAGAACCTTTTCACATGAATTAGCTGAGTACAAATGACAGCTCCCCAAATGTACCGTCCTTTTATATCTTGTGTACGTCGTACTACATACGTCTATATATGCGCATATCGCTGTCCCATGACCTTTGTCACCTGGGTGTAAAGGAACCGTTTCGTACACATGACAGAAATCAAGTAAATATTACGCTGCTAACGTTTAGGGGCTACACCATGGCGGCGCCGGCTTCAAAGCAACGTGCAGCGTAAGTCTGCAGCGCCGACTCACCTTATTCTACCTCCATGCTCTTGACGTACTTGCAGCTGACAACTCAAGCGCGGCGCGGTTATCGATAACCGCCACGCTGGTGCCGCCGCCGGTTATGCTCTCACAGTTCGTCGTCTCCCAGGTGGAACTAACTGCAGCTGCCCACGTCATCGCGTCGTGCGCCTCCTTGCGCAACACTGGATAACGAGACGTTACCGTAGTAACGGCTCAATAATATGACAGCAATGGTAGCAGCCACGAGCTGCTACATTTTATCTGCTCTTTTGCGAGGAACCGTCTGGGTCAACGATATTCGGTCTCTGAATGAACCACTTCATACATACGAAATTAGAATTATACATTTATGCGTTCAGCTGCTGACGGGCGTTGATATATATTAACGGGGACAGGTCAAAATGTGTGCCCCGACCATGACTCGAACCCGGGTTCTCCTGCATACATGGCAGACTCTCTATCCATCTGAGCCAACGAGGGCACAGAGGATAGTGCGACAGCAGGGACTATCTCGCGCACGCCTTCCGCGAGACACACATTCCCACCTTATATGTTCACACAATACATTCGTAGTGTCCCTACCCAACACACTCATTACTCGTGGAAGACATTCTTACCAGGTCCCGTAAGAGTTCAGGGAATATGTGTGCATAAGAATAAGGTTATGGCCGGTATTGCCAGAACTATATACTTATATGGGTATGGTGTCTGTTCTTTCAGACATGTCCGAAAGAACAGATACCATATCCATATAAGTGTATACTTCATATATAGTTCGCATAACGCTGATTGAAACTTTACACAAAAAGAGGAGAAAACAGGTTGTTCACAGTGAAATAAGCAAATAAAGAAACGCAATACAGTTTAAATTTCTGAACTATGCAGGATATATTCCGTACCGTACTTAATAAAAAAAAATGTTTCCACACGAAAAGCTTTTAACGTAGGTTTGAAAAACTTATGTTCATTATCCACATGCTTCAGTTCATGTAAACGCCCACAGAAGATAGACATAGGGTTCAAAAATTGCCGCCTCCCCCTCCCCCCCCCCCCCCAGATAGTAGTGACGATTTATTCTTGCTAAAAAGTATTCAATGACGTTTATTTCAGTCAGCGTTCGAAGGATTCTTTAGTGGCTACGCTAGTTTCCACGGTCTAACCATCACAAGCAGTTCACAAATATAGATTGCTCGTTGCTCCTGTCAAAACATGCTCGGAGTCAGCAACTCATTGTACACTTCTAGCATGTTTTCACGTAACCATCGGCCAACCAACATTTATGGGCTATTAATAAGAAATAAGCAGTGGAAACGAGATAGCCGCTGAAAACGACTTTGCGAGCATTGACTGGAATTGACTTACAGCAGTGAAATGCAATGAGTCATTCAATAACATATCAGAAATGACCAAATAATATACATTTTCAATGTCCAGAGTGTATCAGTTTTTTCATGTTTCGTGGAGCAATACTGAGGAAACAAACTTTCGCGGTTTCAGTGTGAGCATCGTTGACAGTGTATAATTTTCTTCTGGTTAAAACTGTGGCTCTCAGTTCCAGCGCAAGACCTTTAAATCGATTCTTTCGAGAAGGCTTTTCATCTGTCCAGGACCTTACGTGAACGCTTTACCACTCTTCGACGATCACTTTACTTCTGACCACAATAACTGTCATCGAGCCACAGCCTTGAGCCACCTGCTAAAGTCCAGATATGGCCATAGCCACAATACGTTCACTGCAAGCCAAGTTGTTTGATAACACTCAAAGAGGCACAATTAGATAAACGCTAATGAAATAAGATGTAGGTTACCAACTCTTCATCTTCTTCTTCTCTTCAGGTATTAGGCGAAATTGCCTATTACGGTAACCATCGGTGCTGGGATCTTCCTCCTATTCCTTGGCAGTTATGATTTCTAGCCTCTAAATGGAGTCTGTCACTTTCCATTCTTTCTACACGTTAGTATATTTCCTCTTATAATCTCGAATTTTATCTTTTAGAACAAACATTTTTAAATCTTCTCTAATATCTTCATTCCATAGTCTGTCTTCAATTCAACAACCGGTTTGTAACTTCCCTGCACGCTGCGTGGTTCTTTGGTGGGTACAGGAAGGAGAGACATTTAAGTCTCATGTTTATCTACTATAATCATTGAAGCTACCTCGTGCAGCAGTGTTAACTATAGTGCTGTGGTGGTGTAATTGTCAGTATGACTGCCTAATTAGCAAGAAGACGCTGGTTTGAGTCCCAGCAGTGGCACAAATTATAATTCATTTCTACAGCTTCGATGATTTCTGTTAATTGTTTCACATAGCTGGCTGAATTTACTAAGTTTAATTTATGTATCTTTGCAGTAGTCACATGTCTTCTCACATCCCACGTAATTCAAGTGCTTTACTTCCTTTAAAATCTTCTGACATACCTTTATTTCGGTTCTAATGTGTTCTTTCCCCATGAAGGTCACTGGCTCACTATTTTTCTGTTGAGATCTCCATGTCAAATTTCGCACATATTTATTTGTTTCACTAAGTAAATTCCTTTCTGAATCTCCTCTCATTTATCTGCATCGTCACCTTATAGCAAGTTATTTAAGAGATTCCTCCTATCAAGGTATAAACCTTTTCGAAATTTAGGTTTCCATATAAGCATTATTTCATATATTTAAATGTTAAGGTTGGGGAGATGGAGCAGGCTTGTCGTATTCCTTTGTTAGTTGGTATCTCATTAGTCATTTTTCCATTGTGATCTAAGGTGGTAGTCGTATTCTGATACAAACTTTTAGTCGCATTTATTAGATGTTTCGGATATCCGCAATTCTTCATTATCTTTGAAAGTTTCTATCTATCGACATAGCCAAAAGCATTGTTCTTTTAATTGATGAAAGCAATGTATGTTTCTTTATCATATTCTCTGTGTTTCTGAATTGTCTGTTATGAAATAAAAACTGTAGATATTATAGAACGTCCTTTCCTGAAACCAATTTGTTTCTAATGCAGTAAAGCAGCCCATTGCAATAAAGCTACTTTCGGAAATTCTTCTAATTCTTTGCTCATATCGGTCATCATGCACTGTCTGGCAAAGGAATGTGAAGGGGACGAGGTAACGAATTGAAACATCACGGGCAGATGTGGTAGTGATGTTTTATCAGTGGCTACAAAGAACTTTCCAACATGAGCACACTTATCAGTATGACGTTGCACGAGCTCAGGCCTCAAAGCACGCCCTGATTCAAATGGTTCAAATGGCTCTGAGCACTAAGGGACTTAACATCTGAGGTCATCAGTCCCCTAGAACTTAGAACTAGTTAAACCTAACGAACCTAAGGATATCACACACATGCAAGCCCGAGGCAGGATTCGAACCTGCGACCGTAGCAGCAGCGTGGTTCCGGACTGAAGCGCCTTGAACCGCTCGGCCACAGCAGCCGGCTTCGCCCTGATTCTTTTGTCGAGAGTAGTTGTATGTTCTCCTGAGCCAAACGGACCCACAACCGTTGTAAATGATCCTTAATTTCCTGTAAACTGGTAATGGTCGAGACGGTCACTCACACGTCCCATCTGGGACAGATACTCGATGGCTCCAAAAACCATGGAGCGAGGACTAACATTGTTGTGCCTCTCCAAAATATGGGAACACTGGGACCTCCCCACAGGTCACCATCCCAAACGCAGCCATTTCTGTTGTTGTGTTAACGACAGTCAGCGCATGGGGCGGTAATTGCCCGGTTCAGCTGCTGCTAGTCTCCGAACAATGGTGCAGTGTGACACACGATGTTTCAGGGAGACCTTCACTTGTTCTCGGATGACACCACCAGATATGAAGGGGTTATTATGTGCTTGGCGCACAATATGACAAACCGGAAACTTGGGGTCGACTGTGTCTGTCCACACGTTCCCATGGAGTCCACCATCGCGCCACTGTCACTTCCGAACGCCCTAAAAACTTGGATATTGCACGATTCGATCAGCCGGCCAAATGGAAACCCACCACGAGCAGTCTTTCAAACTTTCTCAGGCGCTGATAACACTATCTCATACGATTACGTGGCGTCTTCGTGTCCTTCACAGTTATAACCCAACACACTCTGACTCTGTCCGCGTTGCTTATATACCCTTCCAGGTCTAGTAACATCTCTAAACACGAACAACAGTAACGGAATATGGTGGCCGTTTTACACGCCACACAGAATTGCAACTATAATCATCCACACATCCGCCACAGTGTACATATATAAATTTACATTGAGATCTGACCATGTCTTAACTTTTTTTTATCAGTCAGTGTATTTCATTCTACGAGTATACGATAAGTGTGTCCATATTGCAGTTTCTCTGTGGACATCTCTTGTCTTTTTTTTTTCAAGTACTCACATGTAAAAAACATTTATTTAGTATCTAACAGACGCCGTATGCCAATATTGAATGTAAATACAGTTCACTACAGGCCCTCATAATTTTGGCGTGCAGAAAACCGAAGCTGCAAGCCACATGTTAAACGCCGTTATTTCCAGCCTCAATCTCGAGACCTATGCATGCAGCTCAGTTACTGGTCGGAGGTGCAGGTCGCCACTTAGGACTGTTGCCGTATAATTCTCCTGAATTCATCGCTCTTTAACAGTCAAAGATCGATATCAAGCATCCGATAAATACCTGATCGGTTACTGAATTTGCACACACTAAATGTTGCCTCTGCTTTATCGTTGGACGCACTTTCAACTACAATACAGAAGTGGTTTCAACTTCCGTGTCTTTTGTTACGAATTCTGTTATATTTAGTCTTTCAACGATCACCATGCGATTCAATCATTCGATTCAATCATGCGATTCAATCATTCGTTTTTGGAATCATGTGTGACATTGCTAAGAATTACTGAAAGTCGCCGTGAGATACAAAGTTTGGCAGGTGACAGTTTACGTGAAATTATTCCACATAACCTGTTATAACACTCCAGCACCTGTTTTTAACGTTATTTTTCCAGACACAGCATTTTAAGATAAATCAGTAATTACAATCAACGTAGGAGGTCAAAATACCTCGATTACAACAACTATTTTCTCAGGCAAATAGATGTTTTAATTAATGTGAATTGATTAAAACATCAGTGAGGATACATCTTTTATTTTTTTAAATGTCGCCTATATTAAACCTGATACGAGATTCATATACCTGAAAGGAAGTGCTATCGCTTGATATTCGTACGTATAATTTATTAAATTTTTATGCGACAAATTTTATGGCAAGTCGCTCGTTTCTATTGTCATTCAATGAACTACTCAGAAAATCAGCCTTCAGGTTAAATTAACAACATAAAATATAAATCGAATTTAGAAAAAGGTGTCAATATTACATATAGTTTACACGAAAATGCAATAAACAGCATCGGCTAGTATTTTAAACCAAACTCCGTCAGCTGAACAATGGAAGTGTGTAACAGTCACATGCAGAAGCGTCATGTGTGGTCCTCAGTAACTTGTCTAGGTAACACTGTGTTCGTGTAACGGATATCATATTTCTGACACTAATGTCAGCCATTTTTGTATTGCACGTTGCATATAATAGTTCGCATGCTTTTAGTTTTCAAGTAAAGGTACTTTACACAAGGCTATCTTTTAAGTTATTCATTGACAACACGTAAACAAAATACCCTCAAAACCAAAAGTGAATTTATGGAACTTCATTTCTAAATAAAATCAACAAACTCGGAAATTACAAATATTAGTATGTTCATGGAAGTTGCGGATTTTCGGTTCTTCATAAGTAAGAAACTGCAAAAAGGTGGGAATTTAAGAAGATGGAACCTGGATAAACTGAAAGAACCAGAGGTTGTAGAGCGTTTCAGGGAGAGCATAAGGGGACAATTGACAAGAATGGGGGAAAGACATACAGTAGAAAAAGAATGGGTAGCTTTGAGGGATGAAATAGTGAAGGCAGCAGAGGATCAGGTAGGAAAAAAGACGAGGGCTAGTAGAAATCCTTGGGTAACAGAAGAAATATTGAATTTAATTGATGAAAGGAGAAAATATAAAAATGCAGTAAATGAAGCAGACAAAAAGGAATACAAACGTCTCAAAAATGAGATCGACAGGAAGTGCAAAATGGCTAAGCAGGGATGGCTAGAGGACAAATGTAAGGATGTAGAGGCTTATCTTACTAGGGGTCAGATAGATACTGCCTACAGGAAAATTAAAGAGACTTTTGGGGAAAAGAGAACCACTTGTATGAATATCAAGAGCTCAGATAGAAACCCAGTTCTAAGCAAAGGTGGAAGGAGTATATAGAGGGTCTATACAAGGGCGATGTACTTGAGGACAATATTTTGGAAATGGAAGACGATGTAGATGAAGATGAAATGGGAGATATGATACTGCGTGAAGAGTTCGACAGAGCACTGAAAGACCTGAGTCGAAACAAGGCCTCTGGAGTAGACAACATTCCATTAGAACTACTGACGGCCTTGGGAGAGCCAGTCCTGACAAAACTCTACCATCTGGTTAGCAAGATGTATGAGACAGGCGAAATACCCTCAGACTTCATGAAGAATATAAAATTCCAATCCCAAAGAAAGGAGGTGTTGACAGATGTGAAAATTACCGAACTATCAGTTTAATAAGTCACGACTGCAAAATACTAACGCGAATTCTTTACAGGCGAATGGAAAAAACTAGTAGAAGCCGACCTCGGGGAAGATCAGTTTGGATTCCGTAGAAATATCGGAACACGTGAGGCAATACTGACCCTACGACTTATCTTAGAAGAAACATTAAGGAAAGGCAACCCTACGTTTCTAGCATTTGTAGACTTAGAGAAAGCTTTTGACAATGTTGACTGGAATACTCTCTTTCAAATTCTAAAGGTGGCAGGGGTAAAATACAGGGAGCGGAAAAGCTATTTACAATTTGTACAGAAACGAGATTGCAGTTATAAGAGTCGAGGGACATGAAAGGGAAGCAGTGGTTGGGAAGGGACTGAGACAGGGTTGTAGCCTCTCCCCGATGTTATTCAATCTGTATATTGAGCAAGCAGTCAAGGAAACAAAAGAAAAATTCGTAGTAGGTATTAAAATCCATGGAGAAGAAATAAAAACTTTGAGCTTCGCCGATGATATTGTAATTTTGACAGCAAAGGACTTGGAAGAGCAGTTGAACGGAATGGATGGTGTCTTGAAAGGAGGATATAAGATGAACATCAACAAAAGCAAAACGAGGATAATGGAATGTAGTCGAGTTAAGTCGGCTGCTGCTGAGGGAATTAGATTAGGAAATGAGACACTTAAAGTAGTAAAGGAGTTTTGCTATTTGGGGAGCAAAATAACTCATGATGGTCGAAGTAGAGAGGATACAAAATGTAGACTGGCAATGGCAAGGAAAGCATTTCTGAAGAAGAGAAATTTGTTAACATCGAGTATAGATTTAAATGTCAGGAAGTCTTTTCTGAAAGTATTTGTATGGAAGTGAAACATGGACGGTAAATATTTTGGACAAGAAGAGAATAGGATCTTTCGAAATGTGGTGCTACAGAAGAATGCTGAAGATTAGATGGGTAGATCACATAACTAATGAGGAAGTGTTGAATAGGATTGGGGAGACGTTTGTGGCACAGCTTGACTAGAAGAAGGGTTCGGTTGTTAGGACATGTTCTGAGGCATCAAGGGATCACCAGTTTAGTATTGGAGGGCAGTGTGGAGGGCAAAAATCGTAGGGGGAGACCAAGAGACGAATACACTAAGCAGATTCAGAAGGATGTAGGTTGCAGTAGATACTGGGAGATGAAGAGGCTTGCACAGGATAGAGTAGCATGGAGAGCTGCATAAAACCAGTCTCAGGACTGGAGACCACAACAACAACAACATATTTTTATTCATTGGGAATCGTATATTTGCCATATAAACCGTGTGAAGGAATAAAAAGTCTGGTTAATTATCACTAAGTCCTAACAATGAGGATGTCTTTGCTTAGTTGAGAGTATTCACACACCACCACACGAAGGACCTCCGACAAAGACCGGAGTCCACTTATTCGGCCCTGCAAAAGCCTTTAGTGCTACGTGATGTGGCGGTGACAGTCACTGATGGCGTCGTGCGCGTTCCGGTTCAGTGTCCTATTAATTCCAGTAATTGAGATACAGTGTCTGTTTGCAGCCTCACCTAAACTGTGCTCTGCCAAACCGTTATCCATTTCTAATAAAGGATTACACCGTAAAAAACATTTGAAACGTTATATTACGGCCGGCTTGCCACCAGAAGGTTACACAATTAATTTGGGGCGTGGACCAGCACCGACGTAGATGAGCACTCAGTGAAAGCGTGTGACACGGCACGAACCGGAAATGACGAGATGCACTTACCACAAGGCGATCCAGTCCAAGACACAGTTATTGCGTGAAGAAGTAATCTGATTAAACCTTCCTGTTCAAGCGGAGCGCTGTACCAGTGTGAGTCTTAAAATGTAGCTGATGCGGCGATATCGGACCCTTCCGAGAGCGACACTGCAGCAAAAGTTACGACTGCTGCTGCTGCTGAGAGACACGGCCTCTACATGTGGAAAGCGGAACGCCCTGTTTTACTGCGTTCTTAATCGATGATTCGTCACTACACCTTATGTGTGTATCTTAGGCAACCTCGACAAGCTGTAAACGTCACATTATCCGGAAACGCAGTTCCTGTTAAGATAGTAGGAAAGCGGGTCGACATAGTACACAACATCCAATTAATAAACCTGTGACTCAATCAGCTTGATAAAGGTATCCTCAAAATAGGTTTTTCAGTGTTTAAGGAGGATAGATTATAGCTCTACGTCGTAGATACGCAGAGGTCATTAGTAAAGATTAGACTAGGGACAAAAGCGCCCGCGACCATGTTGAAGAAACCATCTCGGAAGGGAAACTTCAGAAAATCTAAATCGGTATGACCCGGGGTAATGGTCGTTCACTGAGTGACAGGTAATTTGAGCCGTGCACATTCGGAAGCACATCTCAGAACTCTTTCAGTCCTATCCGGATGCAGGTGGATAACTGAAAAAGCCCTATTGTTTCCCCAAGCATGATCATTTTTATCCCCCAGCTACTCGTGTGAAAAAAATATATTCTCTAATCCCAATAGCCTGGTTAATTTTTATTTTTTTAAGTAGACCATCTACGTCATCTTAATCTATAAACTTTTCAATCACTCTTCGATGTATATATGTGATATAATTAAATTTTCCCTGAGACATATGGGTCAGAACTTTGTCTACAATAATGATAGAAACCAAAGATTACCTATGTCTGAGGTACAGGCAGGATTTTCCCATTACGTCCAAAGCTGGGGTGCTGTTCCCATACTGGAGAGCCGTGGCAAGAGTGACGAATTAAAAAGGGGAAAATAAGATGCAGACGTGGATTGAAGTTAGTGTTAGGGAGGGCACTGCCTAAGGTAATCCGTGCAGTTCTCCTACCTAAACTGCTGCGGTGGTGTAATAGTTAGCATAACCGCCTAATAAGCAAGGAGATCTGACTTCAACTTCTGGTCCCGGCACAAATTTCAATTCATTTCTTCAGCTTCTACCACTTTTGAGTGTAGTCACCATTCCTAGGATTCTGAAAATTTCTTTGTGCTAGGAGATCGGTCTGGCTGCGGAAGACACTGACGCACCGCTGATTGCCTGCAGTGGCTCGTATCGTTGGCCTCACAGATGTCCTTTCACAGGAAAAATGGTAGTTAGACAGCAACAGATAGGAAGACTTTCCCAACCAAATGTCAGAATTTTCTCCAACCTGACACAAAGAGTGTGAGGCCGAGCGTGATCGAGCTGCAGGATGATCACCTCGCCAAAGTGTTTAATATGCAATGCACGATGATACTTGAAAGGTATCTGGATGTAGCGGACAGCGTGTGCAGTATATCCAGTTTAAAAAACATCAATCAGAATGCAACACCTTGTATCACAGACAACGCTGTCTTAACCTTCCCAGCAGATCGAAACGACCTTGCTTTCGATTGGCAGGTGCACCCAGTCGCTTTTTGAATTTAATACGATTAATTGTACCATTAATTATTTTTGTGGTGTCACCGCCAGACACCACACTTGCTAGGTGGTAGCTTTAAATCGGCCGCGGTCCATTAGTACATGTCGGACCCGCGTGTCGCCACTGTCAGTGATCGCAGACCGAGCGCCACCACACGGCAGGTCTAGAGAGACTGACTAGAACTCGCCCCAGTTGTACGACGACTTTGCTAGCGACTACACTGACGAAGCCTTTCTCTCATTTGCCGAGAGAGTTAGAATAGCCTTCAGCTAAGTCCATGGCTACGACCTAGCAAGGAGCCATTAGCCTTACAGTGCTTGTATTTAAAGAGTCTCATTTGTATCGTCAAGAGCGATGTACCACAATGATGGATTAAAGTTAAGTATTATAGCAGCTACGTACTTTTCTTTATAGCATTCATTACGTATCCTGTTTCAGACCTCACGCCAGCCGGCGTGTGTAACGCGTGCATTTCGGCTACTTCCGAGTGGCGTGGCTGTCTTGATACGCCACAACAATTTTTAGAATCATTCCTGGCATATCTTCAAATGGTGGTGTTAAAAAAACGTTATTTTCTGGACAATGTGCAGTTAGACGCCAGGGCCGAGGCTCTGGCGAAAATAATGCGAATACTGATAAAGAGATCTTTACGAATCGAAAAGTCGTTCTGTTTTATTATACCTACATTGCACTGTCTTGTGATATCAGCCACAAATTCATTCCGATAATGTGCATTGCACCAGCTCACACAACCACCTTCCTACCCACACATACATCCTCTCACATACACACACACACACACACACACACACACACGCACACACACGCACGCACGCAATATTTAGGGGCACTTTGTTTAACAATAAACGACGAACGAACGTAAGTAGACAACTGAGAAATAAAACTGCTTCAGCTGTAAAACTGTTTTATTCTTTGGCGCTCCCGGTTTCAGGGTCCTTACAGCTGCATCTTTAGGTGCATATCTGTATATAAGTGGTAAAACAATAGAGTAGGAAAATAAATGATCCCAAACCTAAGGTGAAACCGTAATGAGAAACGTACTCACTAGAGTCATATCATGATACACATATCATATTCAGAGAAAACTCACGTTCATACTCCGCTGTGAAACCAGTAGTGGCTAAGGATAAAAGGATTTTACAGCTGAAGCGGTTTCATTTCTCAACATGATTTACAGTGACTGTGGTTACACGGAGTGTAAAGTTTTTTGTAAGCAGAAAGACTAGAGAGATGCTATATATAACGGTTTTCCACATAACGATCTCTGTCATGAGACAATTTAAATTGCAGAATAAAATATTTGCAGGCGTAGATAATGGACGTAAATGATCATCGCAATCTGCAGTTGTACCCATACAAAAAAAAAAAAAAAATTCTACGTTCAGCATACGTGAGAACAAACGGGCACTAAATCTTTGATAACCGAACCTCTGAACCATTTACTGAACTGTAGTATGTTCGATTACCTCTTTCGTTGCCATATCATTCACAGTGACACGTCTGTCTACCGTAATGAACTTGACAGCTCTTTACTTGCTGAGTATAGTGGAACTACACTGAAGATCCAAAGAAACTGGTACACCTGCCTAATATTGTGCAGGGCCCCCGCGAGCACGCAGAAGTGCCGCAACCCCACGTGGCTTGGAATCGACCAGTGTCTGAAGTAGTGCTGAAGGGAACTGACATCATGAACCCTGCAGGGCTGTCTATAAATCCGTAAGAGTACGAAAGGGAGGAGACTTCTTTTGAACAGCCCGTTGCAAGGAATCAGAAATACATTAAATAATGTTTATGTCTGGGGAGTTTGGTGGCTAGCGGAAGTGTTTAAACTCAGAAGAGCGTTCCTCAAGCTACTCTGTAGCAATTCTGGATGCATGGGCTGTCGCATTGTGCTGCTGGAATTGGCGAAGTCTGTCGGAACGCACAATGGACATGACCGGATGCAGGTGATCACACAGAATACTTACGTACGCGTTACCTGTCAGTCGTATCTAGACGTATGAGGGTTCCCATATCACTTCAACTGCACTCGCTCCACACAATTACAGAGACTTTACCAGCTTGAACAGTCCCTTGCTGAGATGCAGGGTCCATGGATTCATGAGGTTGTCTCTATACCCGTACACTGCCATCCACTCGATACAATTTGAAACGAAACTCGTCCAACCAGGCAACATGTTTCCAGTCCTCAACAGTAGAACGTCGGCGTTGACGGGTCTAGGCGAGGCTTAGACCTTTGTGTCCTGCAATCATCAAGGATACACCAGTGGGACTTCGGTTCCGAAAGCCCAAATCGATGATGTTTCATTGAATGGTTCGTACACTGACACTTGTAAATGGCCCAGCATTGAAAGACGCGTCAATTTGCGGAAGGTTTGCAGTTCTGTCACGTTCAACGATTCTCTTCAGTCATCGTTGCTCCCGTTCTTGCTGGATCTTTTTCCGGCCGCAGCAATGTCGGAGATCTGATGTTTTACCGGTTTTACTGAAATTCACAGTACACTCGTGAAATGGTCGTGCGGGAAAATTCCCACTTCATCGCTACCTCGGAGATGCTGTGTCCCATAGCTCGTACGCCGACTATAACACCACGTTCAAACACAGTTAAATTTTGATAACCTGCCACTGTAGCAGCAGAAACTAGTTTAATAACTGCTCCAGACTCTTGTTGTCTTATATAGGCTTTCCCGGCTGCAGTGCCGTATTCTACCTGTTTACATATGTCTGTGTTTGAAGATACATGCCTATACAAGTTTCTTTGGCACTTCAGCGTATACACTCCTGGAAATGGAAAAAAGAACACATTGACACCGGTGTGTCAGACCCACCATACTTGCTCCGGACACTGCGAGAGGGCTGTACAAGCAATGATCACACGTACGGCACAGCGGACACACCAGGAACCGCGGTGTTGGCCGTCGAATGGCGCTAGCTGCGCAGCATTTGTGCACCGCCGCCGTCAGTGTCAGCCAGTTTTCCGTGGCATACGGAGCTCCATCGCAGTCTTTAACACTGGTAGCATGCCGCGACAGCGTGGACGTGAACCGTATGTGCAGTTGACGGACTTTGAGCGAGGGCGTATAGTGGGCATGCGGGAGGCTGGGTGGACGTACCGCCGAATTGCTCAACACGTGGGGCGTGAGGTCTCCACAGTACATCGATGTTGTCGCCAGTGGTCGGCGGAAGGTGCACGTGCCCGTCGACCTGGGACCGGACCGCAGCGACGCACGGATGCACGCCAAGACCGTAGGATCCTACGC
Source organism: Schistocerca cancellata (assembly GCF_023864275.1). NCBI lineage: Eukaryota > Metazoa > Arthropoda > Insecta > Orthoptera > Acrididae > Schistocerca > Schistocerca cancellata. The sequence continues at coordinate 49,632,579 of NC_064631.1, forward strand.
AGTGCCGTAGGGGACCGCACCGCCACTTCCCAGCAAATTAGGGACACTGTTGCTCCTGGGCTATCGGCGAGGACCATTCGCAACCGTCTCCATGAAGCTGGGCTACGGTCCCGCACACCGTTAGGCCGTCTTCCGCTCACGCCCCAACATCGTGCAGCCCGCCTCCAGTGGTGTCGCGACAGGCGTGAATGGAGGGACGAATGGAGACGTGTCGTCTTCAGCGATGAGAGTCGCTTCTGCCTTGGTGCCAATGATGGTCGTATGCGTGTTTGGCGCCGTGCAGGTGAGCGCCACAATCAGGACTGCATACGACCGAGGCACACAGGGCCAACACCCGGCATCATGGTGTGGGGAGCGATCTCCTGCACTGGCCATACACCACTAGTGATCGTCGAGGGGACACTGAATAGTGCACGGTACATCCAAACCGTCATCGAACCCATCGTTCTACCATTCCTAGACCGGCAAGGGAACTTGCTGTTCCAACAGGACAATGCACGTCCGCATGTATCCCGTGCCACCCAACGTGCTCTAGAAGGTGTAAGTCAACTACCCTGGCCAGCAAGATCTCCGGATCTGTCCCCCATTGAGCATGTTTGGGACTGGATGAAGCGTCGTCTCACGCGGTCTGCACGTCCAGCACGAACGCTGGTCCAACTGAGGCGCCAGGTGGAAATGGCATGGCAAGCCATTCCACAGGACTACATCCAGCATCTCTACGATCGTCTCCATGGGAGAATAGCAGCTTGCATTGCTGCGAAAGGTGGATATACACTGTACTAGTGCCGACATTGTGCATGCTCTGTTGCCTGTGTCTATGTGCCTGTGGTTCTGTCAGTGTGATCATGTGATGTATCGGACCCCAGGAATGTGTCAATAAAGTTTCCCCTTCCTGGGACAATGAATTCACGGTGTTCTTATTTCAATTTCCAGGAGTGTAAACCACAATAAAAAGGAGACAGATGGGGATTAAATAAGTAACCTGTTCATTATTCCAAAAGTTATCCCCTAAACTGTTAACAAATTTATCTCGCTGAGAGGTAAGACGGCCAGTATCTTAATGGGAAAGTTTTTCCGGTTGCCTACGGAACCGTGATTGCACCCAGGCGGTCCGAAGCACATCGACTGCCACGAAGGTCTTTCTTCTGAGGTCCAAAATCATGGAAGCTGCATGGAGAGATGTCGGGACTTAATGGAGCACGTGTAATGTCTCCCAGAGAAACTTCATCAGCATAGCCGAAACAAATTTGGTATCACGGGTGTCCAATGTCCATCAGGGGCAATTCAACCAGTCTAAAGCTGCCAAACTGGATGGTTGGTGATGTTTTTGTGAAGTGGAATGGCGAAGGAAAAACAGCTGGTTGACCGAGACCGGACGGATCTGATGCACTGACGGACTGGAGCTGCTGAAGCTGGTTGTAAAAAATTGCATGAAATCAGTGGAAGAAATCATTCATGAATACCATAGTCCTACCGCCAATCCGGCTTTTGTGTGCAGGTAGTTAAAAAGAATGGGACACGATCGTCGGGCAGTTCCTCTTAAAGGGACGTTTTATGTCCTATGCTGCCAATGTTAAATTATCGAATTTTGAGTCCCACTATCTTGGAAACTTTTTAAGACATCAACTTACACCTTTCCATAATTATTGAATACACTTTTCTAGATACACTGAACTAGAATCAGTACTAAAATTGTACTGTGGGGCACGCTATTTTTTTCAAGTACTCAATTTTTTGACACAATTTTGTAAATAAATGTACATAAAAACAAAACAATTCAGTATATTTTAATTATTCTAGTTCTATATCTGTTGCATATCGCACACTTGGCATGCTATGAAAATTTCATGTGTCTACCATCAGTACTTTTTTAGAAAACGGGTCATTTATTGCAAAATATGTAGTTCAGAGATATTGACGCTTAAACCTGTTTTTTATTACCAATTCTTATACAAACTTACATTTCTGCGTCTTTTATACAATAGAATTCCACTGGCCCATAGCCTGTGCCTTCTTCAGTGTCACAACAGCCTAGTGCAGGCTCCTCTTTTTCTTTCTTGCTTCTTTTGTCATTCGGTGAGCAGCTAACTCTGCTTCACACACACGAAGCTCATCCAGTTCACACAGTCTTTTAGCTGTGTTCTGTCCAAATCTTACCCCTAACTTCTCCAGATACTTAAGTCTTTGATAGTTCCCACCACTGAAAGTTACTACAGCATCAGACACTGCAAACTTTAGTCATAAGGCCAACAAATACATTTTTAGGCACACGGCACCACACGGCATTATTGAAGGACTCATTCATATTCTGGGTCTTCCCATGTACACACTTCTTTAGTAGCTCGGTATTTGTCAAATCTCTGTAAATAGTTTTATTGCCTCCATTACTGCCAAAGGAAGAGAATGTTTACGGCTGTCACTCGTTTCTCAAGTTATTTTCCTTTTCGATGCACTAGGGGGCGTGATCACTTCAAAAACATTATCGTTGTTTCCTTCACTGCTATCACACGTGTTTTCAAGTACTTCAGGAAAAAAATGCATATCTCACGTATCTGTTACCCGCAAATTCGCGTTTCTTGAAGTTACCTTTACGCTTCGTCATTTTATTTACGTATAAAAAGCAATAGAAGTTAGCTTACTACAAAAATAGCCTATGATCACACTACTTTCAACGAAAAATAGTATCAGAAACAAAGGCTGAATTGTTTATTCGTAATGCCAACTTCTGAGACGTAGCAGTAGGCACAAAACAAAGCAATTGACAACCTTCTAGCCTATGTAGTTCTCAAGGTATGACTGCTCAGCTGTGGCAGTATATGTGCAGCCACAAAATTTGACAGTCACACGTCAACATTCAAAATAATTATTTGGAGGTCTCAAAATTGACTGATTTTAATGTACTATATACCAAAATGTTCAGGTAAGTCCAAAGTACATTATGGAGTAAAAAACAGAAAATGTCAAATTTCAACGAATTTCACGTGCAATGTCCCATCAAGCCACATATATCTGTAGTCAGTGCTAAACGACGTTTGAAGTAGTCTAAAAAGCAACGCCCCTGGGCAGTGGATGACAGGAAACAAGTGATTTGGAGTGATGAATGAAGCTGTATCTTGGATCAATCAGACGGAAAGGTTTGGGTTCGGCGAATACCTTGAGAGCGTTACCTACCATCAATTGTAGTATTAACAGTGAAGTGCGGTGGTGGTAGTGTTAAGCTGTAGGAATGTTTTTCGTGGCTCTGTTGTTGTCCCCAAACGGTAAACGCGAATGGAGATGTACACATTTAGCAGAATTGTGTATTGGGTACAGCAAAGAAGGAATTCGATTGTGATGATTGTTTGTATCGTCATGACAATGCGCTATGTCGTGAAGCAGCTTCTGTGAGGCGATGGTCTGTGGACAGCAACGTTCCTGAAATGGATTGGCCTGCACAGAGCACAATTGAAAACCTTTGGGATGGATCAGAAGGTCGACTTTGCTCCAAACCAAAGCGTCCAACACCACTACCTCCTGTGGCTTTGGCTCTTGGGGAAGAATGGGCTGCCATTCCACCCCAGGCAGACAGAAACCTCATCGAACCTGTCCCCAGCAGAATTCAAGCCGTCATAAAGGCGAAGTGTGGACACACATCGCATTAACATCCACTAATAGATCTCCGGATACTTTTATGTCATAGTGTACGCCTCCTGGACACCATGGCGAGAACAGACCTTAGCACTGCTACGGGATCACTACCCGCAACCAGTTTCTCAACATGCATTCCGGCCCTCGGAAATATGCTGAGGAAACATTAATCGACTTCTTATACTCAGTGACTATTTCCCACTTTGGGGACACCCATCAAGCCGAATATCAACCAAAACAATAGCTGTAAAAATTAAATACTGCTCTCCCTCTTCAAACAAGAGAGGGACTTAGTAATCTGTTGTTGTTTAATGGTACACTATCGATAATGTCTGACAACGGTTATCTGTGACTGTGTGATGGCGCTGGTGTGTTTCACGTTTTCATGCTCCTGCATGTGCTCGGTTTTGATTTACTGGTTGACACAGAACCACCCACCGGGGCCTTAAGTTAGCATGCACAGCAATCCCTCGTTTTTTGTGCCTTGGAAATAACGGTGTGTTCACCTGCCAAAATATTGGAGGTTACTGAACGTCAAAATAAGCGTTTGTTAAATATACTAACGGAAAGAAAATCGAAAATCGCAACGCCAAAAAATAATTAAAATAGAGTAATGAAATTTCGGGAATTCATTTATTTGAGTAACATATTTAACTTACGGGTTAATGTCAGCGCAATATAAGCCACTGCAAATTTGACATGCTGGTACATTAATAACCGGTGTAACTGCCAGAACGTTGAACGGAATACGCATGTATTTTGTGCCGGATGTCACTTTGCGGGATTGAGTTCCATGTCTCTTGCACTTGGTCAATTGCGTAATGCTATTTGTGGATTGCTTTGCAGATGTCTGATGATGTCCTATATATGCTCGATTCGAGACAGGTCTGGCGGTCGAGCAGGCCAAGGTAACACGACGACACTGGGTAGAGCATGTAGGGTTACACTAGCAGTATTTGGGTGAGCGTTATCCTGTTGGAAAGTACCCCCTGGAATGCTGTTCATGAATGTCACGAGAACAAGTCGAACCACCAGACTGACGTACAAATCGGCAGGCATGCTGCGTCGGATAACGATGAGAGTACTCTTGCTGTCGTGCGTGAAGCCACCCCTAACTACAACGACAAGTGTCGGTCCAGTGGGTCTAGCACGTAGGTAGATTCGTTGCAGGACCTAAACTGGCCTCCTTTTAACCAACACACAGCAATTACTGCCGCGGACAGAACCAACGTTCATCACAAAACACAGCAGATATCTACCCTTCCCTCCAGTGAACTCTCACCTGTCACCGATAAAGTCCCAAATGGCGGTGATTTGGGTCAGAGGAATGCTCGCTACAGGGCGTCGCCTCGGACTTGTCCTTGTAGTAAGCGATTTGTAACAGTTCACTGCGTCACTGTGGTGGTATCTGCTGCACAAATTGCTGCTGTACGTGCGTAGACTCATACGCAGAACACGACGGTCTTCCCTCTCGGTAGCGCCACGTGTCCGTCAGAAGCCCGGACCTCTTGAGGCCGTACATTCTCGTGACCACCGCTGCCAGCAATCATGTAGAGTGGCTACATTCCTGTCAAGTCTTCCTGCAATATCGCAGGAGGAAGATCCGTCTCCTCGTAGCCCTGTTAGACGACTTCGTCCATGTTGTCTTAAAGGCACACTTGACTATCATCAACTCACAACATCGTCTCAAAAGCAACTAACGTTCACGACCGTTATCTACATCTACATCTACGTGATTACTCTGCTATCCACAATAAAGTGCCTGGCAGAAGAGGGTTCAATGAACCACCTTCATGCTGTCTCTCTATCGTTCCACTCTCGAACGGCACGCGGGAAAAACGAGCACTTTTCCGTGCGAGCCCTGATTTCTCTTATTTTATCGTGATGATCATTTCTCCATATGTAGGTGGGTGCCAACAGAATGTTTTCGCAACCGGAGGAGAAAACTGGTGATTGAAATTTCATGAGAAGACCCCGTCGCAACGACAAACGCCTTTGTTTTATTGATTGCCACTCCAATTCACGTATCATATCTCTGACACTATCTCCCCTGTTTCGCGATAATACAAAATGAGCTGCCATTCTTTGTACTTCTTCGATGTTATCCGTCAGTCCCATCTGATGCGGATCCCACACCGCACAGCAGTACTCCAGAATAGGGCGTACAAGCGTAGTGTAAGCAGTCTCTTTGGTAGATCTCTTGCACCTTCTAAGCGTTCTGCCAATGAATCGCAGTCTTTGGTTTGCTCTACCCACAATATTATGTTTGTGATCGTTCCAATTTAAGTTACTTGTAATTACAACCCCTAAGTATTTAGTTGAATTTACAGCCCTCAGATTTGTGTGACATCGCGTAATCGAAATTTAGCTGACTTCTTTTAGTACTCATATGAATAACTTCCCACTTTTCTTTATTCAGGGTCAATTGCCACTTTTCGCACCATACAGTATCTTATATAAATCATTTTGCAAGTCGTTTTGATCATCTGATGACTTCACAAGACGGTAAATGACAGCATCATCTGCAAACAATCTAAGACGGCTACTCATATTGTCTCCTATGTCGCTAATATAGATCAGGAACAACAGAGGGCCTATAACACTTCCTTGGGGAACGCCGGATATTACTTCTGTTTTACTCGATGACTTTCCGTCTATTACTACGAACTGTGACCTTTCTGACAGGAAATCACGAATCCAGTCGCAAAACTAAGGCGATACTCCGTAGGCACGCAGTTTGATTAGAAGACGCTTGTGAGGGACGGTGTCGAAAGCCTTCTGAGAATCTAAAAATATGGAATCAATTTGACATCCCCTGTCGTTAGTACTTATTACTTCATGAGTATAAAGAGCTAGTTGTGTTTCACAACAACGATACTTTCTGAATCCGTGCTGACTATATGTCAATAAATTGTATTCTTCGAGGTACTTCATAATGTTCAAATACAGTAAATGTTCTAAAACCCTACTGCAAATCGACGTTAGTGATATAGGCCTGTAATTCAGCGGATTACTCCAACTTCCCTTTTTGTGTATTGGTGTGACTTGAGCAATTTTCCAGTCTTTAGGTACATTCTTTCTGTGAGCGGGTGGTTGTATATAATTGCTAAATATGGAGCTATTTCACAGCATACTCTGAGAGGAACATGACTGGTATACAATCTGGACCGGAGGCCTTGCCTTTTTTAAGTGATTTAAGCTGCTTTGTTACACCAAGGATGTCTACTTCTGTTTCTCATCTTGGCAGTTGTTCTTGATTGGAATTCGGGAATATTTACTTCGTCTTGTTTGGTGAAGGAGTTTAGGAAAACCGTGTTTAATAACTCTGCTTTAGTGGCACTGTCATCAGTGGCTTCACCGTTGTTATCGCGCAGTGAAGGTATTGACTGTGTCTTGCCACTGGTGTGCTTTATGTATGACCAGAATGTCTTCGAGTTTTATGCCAGATTTCGAGACAGGACTTCGTTGTGGAAATTATTAAAAGCATCTCGCATTGAAGAACTCGCTATATTTCGAACTTCTGTAAAACATTGCCAATCTTGGGGATTCTTTTAAATTTGACATGCTTTTCTCGTTGCTTCTGCAACAACGATCTGACCCGTTTTGTGTACCATGGGGGATCAGTACCACCACTTATTAATTTATGTGGTATATATCTCTCAATTGCTGTTGATACTATCTCTTTGAAAACATTCCACTTTTCTACACTTACATGATCAGATCCGAAGGACTGAAGACCGTCTCTTAAAAAGGCGTTAAGAGCATTTTTATCAGCTTTTTTAAATAGATATACTTTGCGTTTCTTTTTGATGTTTGTAGGTGTTACGGTATTCAGTCTAGCAGCAACTGCCTTGTGGTCGCTAATCCCTGTATTCGTCACAACACTCACTATTTGTCCAGGATTATTTGTTGCTGAAAGGTCAAGCATGCTTTCGCAACCACTTACGCTTCGAGTGGGCTCATGAACTAATTGTTCAAAATAATTTTCTGAGAAAGCATTCAGTACAATTTGGGATGATGTTTTATGCCTGCCGCCGGCTTTAAACTTCTAATTTTTCCAGCGTATCGAGGGTAGATTGAAGTCACCACCGACTATAATTGTATGAGCGGGGTACTTATTTGAAATGAGACTCAAGTCGTGTATTTAAATCAATCTTGACTCGATCCTCATTGTGGCGATACTGGCACCACTCTTATGCAATTGGCGCGAGATTTTAATAGACATGATCTTTCAGATGTAGAAACATTCCTACCAACTTTCTTTAATGTCGCACAACTCCTAGTGGGGCTGCAATTTTTTGCCGTTAATGTGTAGTAGGTGAGAGATGTAGAGATGTAGGTATGGAGACCGCTTCGAAGGAAATGCAGAGATGTATCGAACCAGTGGAAAAACTGAAGACAAGAATAGGCTCGTGCTAGGAGTAGCGGTCCCTGGAATGTCGGAGACAGCTTTCTCCAGCGGGCAGCCTGGCTGGACGTGCTGCCGCCAGGGCTCTCCAGTGTTTGTCCAGCCGTCGATGATTACCATTCATCACTGCTGCCATTAGACAGCAATCGGCGTCGCATACACAATGAAAGTACGCGCAGGTACGCGCCGCGCGCAGGACCGCTCGCTTCCAAGGAACACTCTCCCTGGAAACGTATTTCGTATTCCGTGATGCGGATTGCCGCCTGGGTCGTTATTCGTGTCCTTGGTGCTCAAACACCTGCCCGCGGCGGGCGGACCGCGGTTTCGGTAAAGGCTTCGAATACAAGCGTGTCTCTGATGAGCTGCTAACCATATATACACAACCAATTACTTCGAACTTCACACTTAACTTAGCGGTAGAAGGCAATTTTCATCAAATTATCCAACGCTTCCGCCGGCACGTTCTCGCATAAACAAAAACGAAATGACTCTAAAAATCTCCATTTTACACTCTCTCGCTTATGCTTCTCATTCCCTAATTACAAACGACGTGCCGCATCCATGAGACGTGATTGCACACCAGTCATCCAGTACCAATACTCGGAAGGAGCAGTGTAGGAGAAGTCGACACGGAACGAGTATCGAAGCTCAGTCGTGACTAAACCGCGCGGCAGGCTTTCGGCCAATCGTAGAATCTTTCGGGAACTGTAGATCGACTGTGAGACATTTGTTCTCCAGAGCGACCTACTTCTTGTGTTTGTTTAAACGTATGCGACAAGACTGTCGTCGAATTTTTATTATATAGTTTCAAGAACAGCATTCAAATACAAGTGCTAGAAAGATTATATAAGCTGCTATACTGTATATAGCTCTCCCGTAGCATCTGCGGAGGAAAAATTAAGTCAGCTGTTATATGAAACAATGGAAATTTGTTTTGCTATAATAGAGCCTTGCAGCGAAGATACTTCTTTTCTAACACCGAACGGTGATTTTCAGTAGAGCAAATGTAGCTTTACATAAGGGCGGTTTTCAAGACTCGATAGCCATCAAAAAAAGTTTCGCATCACCCCGATTCCCAGAACTCCTGAAGATAGACGTTGACTGTGGATATTGTATCACACACAGTCCCTTTGAGCCGGCCGGTGTGTTCTAGGCGCTTCAGTCTGGAACCGCGCGACCGCTACGGTCGTTAGGTTCGAATCCTTCCTCGGGCATGGATGTGTGTTATGTCCTTAGGTTAGTTAGGTTTAAGTAGTTCTAAGTTCTAGGGGACTGATGACCTCAGATGTTAAGTCACATAGTGCTCAGAGCCATCTGAACCATTTTTAGTCCCTTTGACTGTTCAGAGATGTCACTAAACCCGCCCAAAGATATAAACAACTATGCATGAGCAGCGCCTATTAGACTGAGAGGGTCTGACAGCCGATCAGTTCCAGTCATTCCACCAGGAAGGAGGTACACGGATGGTGTTGTCTCTAGTTGAACCATGCCTAGACGGTCAATACCGCGGTTCAATCACGTCCGCACTGTTACTTTATGCCAGGAAGGGCTCTCAAGAAGGGAAATGTCGAAGCGTTTCGGAGTGAACCAAAGTTATGTCGTGCGGACACGGAGGATATACAGAGAGACAGGAACTGTCGGTGACATGCCTCGCTCAGGCCGCCCAAGGGCTACTACTGCAGTGATTGACCGCAACCTATGGACTATGGTTCGTAGTAAAAAAAATGGTTCAAATGGCTCTGAGCACTATGAATCTAAACTTCTGTGGTCATCAGTCCCCCAGAACTTAGAACTACTTAAACCTAACTAAACTATGGACATCACATACATCCATGCCCGAGGCAGGATTTGAACCTGCCACCGTAGCGGTCGCGCGGTTCCAGACTGTCGCGCCTAGAACCGCTCGGCCACATCGGAAGGCGCTCGTAGTAACCCTGACAGCAACGCCACCATCTTGAATACCGCTCTTCGTGCACCCACAGGACGTCGCGTTACGACTCAAACTGTGCGTAATAGGCTGCATGATGCGCAACTTCACTCCCGACATCCATAGCGCGGTCCATCTTTGCAAACACGAAACCATGTACGCAGTATAGATGGGCCCAACAACATGCTGAATGGACCGATCAGGATTGGCATCACGTTCTCTTCACCGATGAGTGTCGCCTATGCTTTCAACCAGACGATCGTCGGAGACGAGTTTGGAGGTGACCCGGTCATGCTGAACGCCTTAGACGCACTGTCCAACGAGAGCAGCAAGGTGGAGGTTCCCTGCTGTGTTAGGGTGGCGTTATGTTGGTCGGACGTACGCTGCTGATAGTCATGGAAGGCGCCGTAACGGCTGTGCAGTACGTATCCACCGACCGATACTGCAACCATATTTGCAGCATGCTGGCGAGGCATTCGTCTTCCTGGACGGACATTCGCTCCCCATCGTGCACATCTTGTGAATGACATCCTTCAGGATAACGTCATCGCTCGATTAGAGTCGCCAGCATGTTCTCCAGACGTGAACCCTATCGAACATGCCTGGGATAGATTCGAAAGGGGTGTTTGTGGACGACGTGACCCACAATCTACTCTGAGGGATCTACGCCGAATCGCCGTTGAGAAGTGGGACAATCTGGACAAACAGTGTCTTGATGAACTTGTGGATAGTATACCACGACGGATACAGGTATGCATCAATACAAGAGGGTATTAGAGGTACCGGTGTGTACAGAAATCTGGACCACCACCTCTGCAGGTCTCGCTGTATGGTGGTACAACATGCAATGTGTGGTTCAAATGGTTCAAATGGCTCTGAGCACTATGGGACTCAACATCTGAAGTCATAAGTCCCCTAGAACTTAGAACTACTTAAACCTAACTAACCTAAGGACATCACACACATCCATGCCCGAGGCAGGATTCGAACCTGCGACCGTAGCAGTCCCGCGGTTCCGGACTGCAGCGCCAGAACCGCTAGACCACCGCGGGCGGCACAATGTGTGGTTTTCATGAGCAATAAAAAGGGCGGATATGATGTTTATGTTAATCTCTATTCCAATTTTCTGTACAGATTCCGGAAATCTCGGAACCGAGGTGATGCAAAACGTTTTTTGATGTGCGTACAATGCACGACGCGAGGCCTCGAGGTCACTGGCCCACTCTCTGGGCCGCAGTTTACACAAGGACACCATGGAGTCGTTTCGGTCCTGAGCCGCACCGTTAGCCTGTCCTCAGCATCCACAAAGCTCATGGCCAAGTTGCAAATTCAGAAGGAAAGATTTCCAGCACCAGCTTATTTGGCATGTTAACTGAAAAATAAAAACTCCACCACTGGCCATTAAAATTGCTACACCAAGAAGAAATGCAGATGATAAACGGGTATTCACTAGACAAATGTATGATACTACAACTGACATGTGATTACATTTTCACGCAATTTGGTTGCATAGATCCTGAGAAATCAGTACCCACAACAACCACATCCGGCCGTAATAACGGCCTTTATACGCCTGGGCATTGGGTCAAACAGAGTTTGGATAGCGTGTACAGGTACAGCTTCCCATGCAGCTTCAACTCGATACCACAGTTCATCAAGAGTAGTGACTGGCGTATTGTGACTAACCAATTGCTCCTTCACCATTGACCAGACGTTTTCAATTGGTGAGAGATTTGAAGAATGTGCTGGCCAGGGCAGCAGTCGAGCATTTTCTGTATCCAGAAAGGCCCGTACAGGACCTGCAACATGCGGTCGTTCATTATCTTGCTGAAATGTAGGGTTCGTAGGAATCGAATGGAGGGTAGATCCACGGGTCGTAACACATCTGAAAAGTAACGTCCACTGTTCGAAGTGCCGTCAATGCGAACAAGAAGTGACTAAGACGTGTAACCAATGGCACCCCATACCATCACGACAGTATGGCGATGACGGATACATGCGTCCAATGCGCGTTCACCGCGATGTCGCCAAACACGGATGAGACCATCATGATGCTCTAAACAGAACCTGGATTCATCCGAAAAAATGACGGTTTGCCATTCGTGCACCTAGGTTCGTCGTTGAGTACACCATCGCAGGCACTCCTGTCTGTGATGCAGTGTCAAGGGTAACCGCAGCCGTGGTCTCCGAGATGATAGTCCATGCTGCTGCAAACGTCTTCGAACTGTTTGTGCAGATGGTTGTTGTCTTGCAAACGTCCCCATCTGTTGACTCAGGGATCGAGATGTGGCTGCACGATCCGTTACAGCCATGCGGATAAGATGCCTGTCATCTCGACTGCTAGAGATAGGAGGCCGTCGCGGTCCAGCACGGCGTTCCGTATTGCCTTCCTGAACCCACCGATTCCATATTCTGCTAACAGTCACTGGATCTCGACCTACGCGAGCAGCAATGTCGCGATACGATAAACCGCAATCGCTATAAGCTACAATCCGACCTTTGTCAAAGTCGGAAACGTGATGGTACGCTTTTCTCCTCCTTACACGAGGCATCACAACAATGTTTCACCAGGGAACGCCGGTCAACTGCTGTTTGTGTATGAGAAATCGGTTGGAAACTTTCCTCATGTCAGCAAATTGTAGGTGTCGCCACCGGCGCCAACCTTGTGTGAATACTCTGAAAAGCTAATCATTTGGATACTGCAGCATCTTCTTCCTGTCGGTTAAATTTCGCGTCTGTAGCTCATCGTCTTCGAGGTGTAGCAATTTTAATGGCCAGTACTGTACTATGACCAACCACTGCATGCACCTGAATAAATCTAACAAATTAATCTCATATCATCACCAACGTAATCTTCTACTTTCCGATCTCATTGTGCACCACAATAATGGTAAAAAGTGAACAATTATGAAACGAGACACGCCCAATGGCGTTCCACATTTCATTATATCCCATCAAATTTTTTTTGTGGCAGAGTTCCTGCTAAGGGGTGTTAGTGCAGGATCTGCGAGCAAAATTTATCAACCCATTAGTCATCGTTGATAATGACACGTTAGAGCTTATTTTATTGAACACATAGAGCTGTAAAGAGGATGGGTCAATAAGACATTACTATAATATTCATGCAACACACAATCATTGTCAGAGAGACAACCGCACAACTGCATTACTTTAGAGGCTGAACATTTCATCATAAATTGCATGTGTAATAAATCAACGGCGCACAAGGATATCAGATGAACTAGACTTGAAATGATCAAGGCAAAGACAAAAAAATTATGTTGATAGTGTATGAGACAATGTAGTGACACGGTAATTGTGTAAAAATGGCTCTGAGCACTATGGGACTTAACTGCTGTGGTCATCAGTCCCCTAGAACTTAGAACTACTTAAACCTAACTAACCTAAGGACATCACACACATCCATGCCCGAGGCAGGATTTGAACCTGCGACCGTAGCGGTCGCGCGGTTCCAGACTATAGCGCCTAGATCCGCTCGGCCACTCCGGCAGGCAAGTAATTGTGTAAAACATAAATGAGAAAATGTATGTCTGTAGTCATGTTTGCTTCATAAAGCAATTAGCTCCCAAGGCTAATGTGTCACTAAGTTTGGTTTACATGATACGAAAAACGATGAAATTTTTTAATAAACATTAAAGTGTGTGCCCTACAGTGGAGGCCCGTATTCGTGGCATTACACACACTTCTGCATACGTTTTAATCTGCGAAAATATGCAAATAATGTAACACAGGATCAAAAAGTACAAATTATAAATGTGTCTTCGGAGTGTTTCGCGACGGCATAAATGAATAAAACGTTATGGGTTTTCAAGGTGCGCCAATTCGAATAACATCCTCGAGCTTTCGATGACCATCTCTGCCGTCGTCGGCAGGAGTTCACTGCCTGCCGGGGGCGCTACGGTTTCTCGTTTGTATAGGCATGATAACTTCATCAGCAGCCAATCAGATAGACCCAATGCGGCGCGCTCGCGTGGGTCGAGCCTGGCAGCTAGCGGGGCTGTTGCCCGTGGCAGCAGCGGTGACGTCAGGTGGCGCCAGGGGCAGGCGCCACGCTTGAAACTGCCGCTCCCGCGTCGCGCATCTGTCTCTGCTTTCTTTCGATGTCCAACGCCCGCCCCATGCCCTGCTGAGTGTGTACCCCTGGTCTCTGTTGAAATTTTTGTTGTTTAAGCGAATCTCGGGCGCTTCGTTTATAACGGAGTCCCAATACGTAGACGCATGAGCCAAAACTTTTGTATTTTCAAACTGTATTTTATGCCCGTTTCCTAGGCAATGCTCCGCTATGGCCGACTTGTCAAGCTCTCTTTGTTTTCACCGATCGTGGTGGCGCAGTGGTTAGACACTAGACTCGCATTCGAGAGGACGACGGTTCAATCCCGCGTCCGGCCATCCTGATTTAGGTTTTCCGTGATTTCCCTAAATCACTTCAGGCAAATGCCGGGATGGTTCCTCTGAAAGGGCACGGCCGACTTCCTTCCCAATCCTTCCCTAATCCGATGAGACCGATGACCACGCTGTCTGGTCTCCTTCTCCAAAACCAACTGTTGTGTCACCGCTAGACACCACACTTGCTAGGTGGTAGCTTTAAATCGGCCGCGGTCCATTAGTACATGTCGGACCCGCGTGTCGCCACTGTCAGTAATTGCAGACCGAGCGCCACCACACGGCAGGTCTAGAGAGACGTACTAGGACTCGCCCCAGTTGTACGACGACTTTGCTAGCGACTACACTGACGAAGCCTTTCTCTCATTTGCCGAGAGACAGTTAGAATAGCCTTCAGCTAAGTCAATGGCTACGACCTAGCAAGGCGCCATTAGCATTACATTGCATGTATCTAAAGAGTCTCACTTGTATCGTCAAGAGCGATGTACCACAATGATGGATTAAAGTTAAGTATTCCAGCAGCTACGTACTTTTCTTTATAACATTCATTACGTATCCTGTTTCAGACCTAAAGCAAGCCTGCATGAGTTGACGCGTGCATTTCGGCTTCCTCGCCTTGTGTCTAGACTGTCTTGTCTAGACACAACACCAACCAACCTCTCTTTGTTTTATATGGCGTTTGTGCTCAGTACAACGCTCCGCAACCGTGCGAATTGTCTGTCCAATGTACATGCTGCCACATGCACAGGATACACCAAAAACGCCGGACACTCGAAGACCAATGTCGTCTTTAACAGGGCGTAACATATCTCGTATCTTCGGCGCGGGCCGGAACACTGGTCTTAGCCCATGTTTCTGCAGCAGACGTCCTAACTTATTGCTAGTTGCTCCACAGTATGGCAGTAATGCAGTCCGTTTGGCCTCTTCTACTGATTCACCAGGTGCCTTTCGGCGGCGGCCGTTAAAAGCGTTTGCGAAGTCTCTTTTGCTGTATCCATTTTCCCCGAAAATACGTTTTAGGTTCTGCAATTCAGATTGTAGGCGGTCGTCGTCAGAAATAATCATGGCTCTATGAACCAACGTGTTCAGCACCGCCTTCTTGTGAACAGGATGGTGGAAACTATTGGCGTTCAGGTACCGATCAGTGTGTTGGTTTCTGGTACACTGAATGATCAAGCTGGCCTCCTTCCTTCCGCTCAACCAAAACATCCAACAATGGTAGCTTGCCGTGCTTCTCCATCTCGAAAGCAAATTTAATGTTGGGATGGACACCATTCATGTGATCGACGAACTGCTGAAGTGTATCTTCACCATGAGGCCATATCAGGAAGGTGTCATCAACGTATCGTAGAAAGCAAGACGGCCATTATGTCGAAGTTTGCAGAGCCTGCTCCTCAAAGCGCTCCATGAAAAAATTTGCGACTGCTGGAGACGGTGGTGATCGCATGGCTGTGCCGTCCGTCATCTCATAATATTCATCGCAGTACAAAATGTACGTTGTCGTTAGGACGCGACGGAACAAGTTAATGATTCCAGATGGAAAATGTTGGGCCAAAATATCCAGCGTATCTTGTATTGACACCCTCGTAAAAAGTGACACAACGTCAAGGCTAACCATTAATTTACGCCTGGGTCCGCAGCTCGTGGTCGTGCGGTAGCGTTCTCGCTTCCCACGCCCGGGTTCCCGGGTTCGATTCCCCGCGGGGTCAGAGATTTTCTCTGCCTCCTGATGACTGGGTGATGTGTGATGTCCTTAGGTTAGTTAGGTTTAAGTAGTTCTAAGTTCTAGGGGACTGATGACCATACATGTTAAGTCCCATGGTGCTCAGAGCCATTTAACCATTTTTTGTTACGCCTCATGCCGCCAGACATCCCAGGCTTTATGGATTACCAAAGATACACAAGGAAAGTGTTCCTCTGAGGCCCATTGTTAGTGCAATCAGTTCGCCCAGCTACAGACATGCTAAGCATCTGGTAGGATCATTAGCACCAAAACTGGGACATTGTGAACACTGTTGTGGATTGACAAGACAGCCAACCCACTATGAGGAAGCCGAAAGGCACGCGTTTAAGCTCACGCAGGCTGGCGTGAGGTCTGGAACAGGACAAGGGAATTGTACTAGGAAAAACCTTACGTAGCTGCTGGAATACTTAACTTTAATCCATAATTGGTGAACATCGCTCTTGACGGTACATGTTTTACAGCATCAATAGTAACTGGTAATGGCGCCTTGCTAGGTCGTAGCAAATGACGTAGCTGAAGGCTATGCTAACTATCGTCTCGGCAAATGAGAGCGTAATTTGTCAGTGAACCATCGCTAGCAAAGTCGGCTGTACAACTGGGGCGAGTGCTAGGAAGTGTCTCTAGACCTGCCGTGTGGCGGCACTCGGTCTGCAATCACTGATAGTGGCGACACGCGGGTCCGACGTATACTAACGGACCGCGGCCGATTTAAAGGCTACCAGCAAGTGTGGTGTCTGGCGGTGACATCACAAACACCATGTTGCCAACTCGCAGAAATCTGTTGATACACTCAAGAGAATGAAGGTAGACCCAAACGACCTAATGGTTAGCCTGGACGTTGTGTCAGTTTTTACGAGGGTGTCAATATATGATGCGCTGGATCTTTTGGCCTAACATTTTCCATCTGGAATCATTAAGTTGTTCCGTCACGTCCTAACGACAACGTACTTTTTGTACTGCGATGAATATTCTGAGATGACGGACGGCACAGGCTCAGACCAGGTAGGTGCCCTCTATTATAATCCGCTTGTCGCCCGCCAGTCGCAAGCCACAGTCAGCTGGTTGCCTTCACTTACCCTTCTGTGGTGTTCGGGCTGCCGCCGGGGGTTGTCATCTGTGCTGTGGCCACTAGCGCCTTTTGTCTCGTTTGCTCTTGCATTCCCTTCTTGTTGTTGTTGTGTCTCGACCACCATCGTAATCTGCACAACACTAGACAATTTCGTTACAATACAGCAGACTAATCCTAATACTGGGCTGGCTCTGAGCACTATGGGACTTAACTTCTGAGGTCATCAGTCCCCTACAACTTAGAACTACTTAAACCCAACCAACCTAAGGACATCACACACATCCATGCCTGAGGCAGGATTCGAACGTGCGACCGTGGCGGTCGCGCGGTTCCAGACTGTAGCGCCTAGAACCGCACGGCCATCCCGGCCGGCAATCCTAATACTCAAATTACATATACGAATACCTTGATTTCTATTCAGAAACATAACTTTTTTTTAAAGTGAGACGTAATTGAAGCATAGATGATGATGTTTGATTTGTGAGGCACACAACTGCGCGGTTATCAGCGCCTGTACAAATTCCCAACCGTTGCTCAGTCCAATCTCGCCACTTTTCATGAATGTTGATGAAATGATGAAGGCAACACAAATACCTAGTCCTCTCGAGGCAGGTGAAAATCCGTGACCGCGCCGGGAATCGAACCCGGGACCCCGTTCTCGGGAAGCGAGAACGCGACCGCGATACCACAAGCTGCGGACATTTGAAGGATAGGCGTCACAGATTTACACCTATCATTCCTATGGATAAGCTACTAGTTAATTTGTTAGTGGGGTAGGGTCAGTTGGGTACGTACCTAATCAATGATACTCAAGTTATAGTATTTGTGCTAGATTATTTACATGTATATCATGCTATCGCCAGTTATTCCCTGCCACCAATTCTTTCAAGGCTACGTGCCGTAAGGAAGCAAGACCGTCGCCATAATTCCGGCAACAAGAAGTAACCCTTATTCTCCATCTTTCCTGCTCAATTTTATTTTCTGGTTCCTTCAGTGCCCTTACATCCTGTACGCAGGACTACATAGCGCTCTTTTCATTTTGTTTGACAGTTGACTGTCGTAATTGAGCGATTCCTGCTCCATGCACAGCCATTGTCTATAAGTAAGGTTGAAGATCAGAAGATGTTAAAGTGATGATCGAAAACGGTCATCTTTTAAGAAACGTGGCTTGCGATCTAGACTGTTTTATAATTAATTTCAACTAATAACTGCATATCAAAATAATTTTTACCCTGTCACGTAGGTAATCTGTCTTTGAGCTGCAGTATCTATTTTCAACGTTTTTCATGGCCGTACTGAATTGGAAACGATAATTAGTTAGTTATTTTCATGTCCTATGGATTATTTTTCACGATAAATCGTAATGGTGTGGAACGATCATGCTACATTCCATCACAAATTAATTTTTAAAATTGTTTCCATGCTTAAAACACGTAAGTTTATTTTCTAAAATATAAAGATGTGAGTTAGTGATTCTTACCTACCACCTTTTACACATTACAATAACAGAAATTCCTCTACAGAAGAGAAGGAGTTGTCGAGAAGAAACTTTCTCACTTTGTTTTCAAATTTTACTTCGCTATCTGTCAGGCATTTTATATCCGCGGGTAAGTCATCTAACATTTTTGTTGCAGCATCGTCCATTCCTTTCTGTGCTATGGACAATCCTAATGTGGAGTAAAGAATGCTATTTTTCCTTCCGTTGTTTAATTATGTACATCATTGTTCCTTTTGAGCTGAAGTTCACCATTTGCCTTCTGACTCGGAGAGTGGTTCACAGGAAACCTAAACCCAGCAGTAGTCGATGTTCGTCTTGCACGAAGCAGCAACAAGCCGGTCTATTAATATGAAATAATGGCACTTTTATAATGAAACACCTGCATCAGAGGGGCACTGACAACAGAAACTCTCCAGCCCACCGCACTCAGATTTAGGTGGTGAGATGGACCAGTGGACACCGCGTCAAAAACTCAACAGGGATCATGCATGAAAACAAGAAGAAAGTGTACTGAACTGTGAAAAAAGAAGCAAAATCTAAACAGTCCACAACCAAGATCTGCGGATCGAGCGATCTTAATTGTCCAAAGCGTCGTGGTTAGGTTGTCACGGCGTTGGACTCCGAAAGACGAGATCCGTGTTCTAATATCCCTCACTCCCAATTTTTTTTTCGCAATCAAATTAGTGCCAACAGAATACACGTCTTCTGTTTAACTGGTCTCGATTAAACGAAACCAACTGGGAAGAGTTTCTGACAACTTACGTTCTGAAAGTCCTTACCTTTAACCAAATTATGATTATATTCTCTGTTACGCTCGAAACTTTAATTCTAATATAGCTCAAAATAATTAATGCAGAGCTCGTATAGTTATACAGCGTGTTACATAAAGGTACGGCCAAACTTTCAGGAAACATTCCTCACACACAAATAAAGAAAAGATGTTATGTGGATATGTGTTCGGAAACGCTTAATTTCCATGTTAGAGCTCATTTTAGTTTCGTTCATCCACCTACGCTCAATGGAGCACGTTATCATGATTTCATACTGGATACTCTACCCGTGCTGCTAGAACATGTGCCTTTACAAGTACGACACAACATGTGGTTCATGCACGATGGAGCTCCTGCACACTTCAGTCGAAGTGTTCGTACGCTTCTCAACAACAGATTCGGTGACCGATGGATTGGTAGAGGCGTACCAATTCCATGGCCTCCACGCTCTCCTGACCTCAACCCTCTTCACTTTCATTTATAGGGGCATTTGAAAGCTATTGTCTACGCAACCCCGGTACCAAATGTAGAGACTCTTCGTGCTCGTATTGTGGACGGCTGTGATACAATACGCCATTCTCCAGAGTGCATGAGTGCATCAGGGATTCCATGCGACGGAGGGTGGATGCATGTATCCTCGCTAACGGAGGACATTTTGAACATTTCCTGTAACAAAGTGTTTGAAGTCACGCTGGTACGTTCTGTTGCTGTGTGTTTCCATTCCATGATTAAAGTGATTTGAAGAGAAGTAATAAAATGAGCTCTAACATGGAAAGTAAGCGTTTCCGGACACATGTCCACATAACATATTTTCTTTCTTTGTGTGTGAGAAATGTTTCCTGAAAGTTTGGCCGTACCTTTTTGTAACACCCTGTATATGACAATCGACAGCGTATTCATGATATTTTCAGTTTTTCAAACCACCTAGCAATGTTGGAAAGCTTGAATGTATATATACTGCTCAACGAAAGTTTCGAATCCTATCGTAAAGTGTAGTCTACGATACTAGTGGTCTCATTGACCTAGGCACTTCATGCACTATTCAAGTTTGATGGATGATGTTTACTGCTGGCATGCTTTGTGTCAGTGTCCCAGCCATATAAACATACCGTTGCCGCAGCGGCACACTTGAGCAACCAGTGTCAACAACAGCTTCATTCAGTTTGTGTTCAGCACTGCAATAACATGCCACGTAGAGGCATACAACACTTCGACTGTATCAGGATAGTGGTTTTATTTTCAGCAGATCATACACAGCAAGATGCTGCCGACCGGTTACCAGTCACTCAAAGTGGTGTGTCTGAGTTGTGGAAGAAGTACAGAGCGACGGGAAATGTGAACGATAGGCCTCGTATGACAACACCAATGCAGGATCATTTCCTCCAACTGTCGGCTCGCAGGCGCCCAGCATCAACTGCCAGAAATATTGGAAATGACTTTTCCCGCGCGATAGGGATTCGTATCTCAGACCAGAAGACCAATGCGAAGTTTTGCACCGAACCAACGGAACGGACGCAGTCGAAGTACCTGTAATCCTGTACATCAAGATTGGACCATTGCAGAAAGGACTAAGGACATGTCTGCTGAGGAGACGAGGATTGGTTTGCCACCGGTCACTAGACGTATTAGGATTTGGAGAAGCGCTATACGACACCATGAACGCCGATACGTTCAGGAAGTCCAGCCATTTGCAAGCGGATGTGTAATGTTCTGAGTGGCAATAATGATGGAACGGTAGACCCCTCTAATTCCCATGTACGGCAATTTGACCGGTTCCGATACCTCCAAGAGGTGCTACAAACGACTGTAAGGCCCTGTAGACGTGAAATCGATGACAACTTCGTCCTAGTCGATTACAGTGGGAGGTCTCGGTATCTTCAAAGATGCAACATCAACCAAATGCATTGACCAGCACAGTCACCAGGCATGAATGCAACTGAGCATGCATGGGACCTCTTGAAAGAGGCAATTGCACAGTGACCAAATCCACCTGACAAGCTTCAGGACCTGAGTGAAGCTGCTATTGAGGAGTGGCATCTCATATTGTAAGTTAAACTGGATGGTCTAACCCAGAGCACGCCTTACGGAGTGGAAGAACTCATCTACGTGTGTGTGTGTGGGGGGGGGGGGGGGACATACACACTGCTAGAGGCTGATAAACATCACCATGAGATAAAGATTTTTACTGCTTTTGTTTTCAAGATTTACACTTAGGAATTATGTTTATTTTATTAATAATGTAGAAATCTTAATAGATGTACCATTAGAAGTCATAGTAATAAACTCAATGATAGTCCACACTTTTGTTGAGATGTTTATTTTCTCGAGGAAAATAAACGATGTTCTGAAACGTATGGGCAAAACTTTTACCCAACTTTCAGCTTCCACCAGCGTGCAAAATTTTTATGGTGGTATTACGCCCTCTCCCTCTCCCTGCCTATCTCTCTCTCTCTCTCTCTCTCTCTCTCTCTCTCTATTGTTACCAACCCCCTGACCAGCCTGATACGGTCCGCCACGTCTTTCTCCCCTGTGCCAACCACCCTTCATCTCAGAATAGCAGTTGAACTCAATGTCCTGAATTATTTGTTCGATGTATTCCGGTCTCTGTCTTCTCTTCCTCTCTTAGTCTTTACTCTCTACAGCGCCCTCTGATATCATGGGTTATTCCCTGCTGTCTCATCATTGAATGTCCTGTCACCCATCCCGTCTTCCTCGGCCATTCTGGGGTAAACTTCCTCCATTTCTTGTCTTATCAGCCCATCTAATTTTCATCACCCTTCTGTAGCACCACATCTCAAAACGTTTCGATTCCCTTCTTTTCTGGCTTCCTCGAAGTCTGCGATTCACCTCTCTACTCTGCTGTACTCCAGGAGTACGTCCTCAGAAATTTCTTCCTCCAAAAGGACATGATTGATCCTGTTAAATTTCCTTTCATCAGGAACGTCCTCTTTGCCTGGGCTAGTTTACTGTTTTATGTCCTCCTTGGTTCATGTGTAGTATGTTATTCTATTCCCACTGTAGCACAGTTCTTTCACTTCATGCACTTCGTTGTTCGCAGTTACTGCTAATCTCATTTCTGGTGCTCCTCATTTTTATTTTTTACATTTATTCTCAAATCACTTTCCGTGGTCAACAGACTGTTTATTCCATTCAGTACCTCCTGTAATTCATCCTCACTTGCACTCAAAATGTCAATGTAATCAGCCAGTCTCTCACTGATATTTTTTCACCATGAATTTTAATCTCATCACTGAAACTGTCCTATACAGTTCAATGTACTGGTTGAACAGTAGGGGAGAATGACTGCAGGCCTTATCTTATATCCTCTCTAATCCAGGCATTTCATTCTTGGTCTTCCGTTCTTATTGTTCCTTCTTGGTTCTTATACATGAAGCATATTACCCGCATTTCGCTATAGCTTAAACTTTGACATTTTCAAATATCCTGCTCCATTTTACATTGTCGAAGGCTTTTCCTTTGTCAAGAAATCCTATAAAGACGTTTTAGTTTTCCTGATATCTTCCTCACCGCTCGAATCACTTAAACAGCTAAAATGCAGGTCTTAGGGACAAGACGTTACGTTGACTCGACCTTAAAACGAGCGGCCAGCGCGGCGTGTTGTAGGAACAGGTTCTGCAGCACAGGTCTGAGCCGTCAAAGGTCCGCCCGTAAATAACGAGCACAAAGGGCGCCTCTCTTGAGACTCTCGCTAGGCTGGAACGCCTCTAAGTACCACTGGAGGCCGCTGGAGAGGTATAAAAGCCGGTATCAATAGGAGTGTGGCTACTACACCACTCTAAAGCCACATCGCGTGCGTGGGTTGGGCCTGCATAGAGACAAGAAAGGATCACATCGTCAGTTTTACAGCCAGCCACGCAATGGCCCAACTCCCCCAAATGTAGACGGCTAGTGGTCGTTTTGTCAGCAGTTACACGAGAAGTGCCCCACCTGATTACAAACAGATTATCCAACCTGTAGTGCAAGGAGCTTAGGCCTTGATGGGGACCACTCAATTAGGCTGAATGCCTCAGCAGTGATTATTGTTCTTGGATGTTAGGAGCTCACTACTTCAATATCGTGGTTGCTTAATTATAAAGTAATGAGATCTCACCGTTACAACTGTAAGATGGCTATATTCTCGGAGACATCAGATGTCACCTAGCATTCCTATTAATACACAGATGACTAAAATTCGTTACATGAAAATGAATATCTAAATTTTTCCTCTGAACTCACGAGGGAAACTTTTCTCTTTGTGACACTTTTATAGTGAAACACCGGCATCAGAGGGGCACTGACAACAGAAACTCTCCAGCCCACCGCACTCAGATTTAGGTGGTGAGATGGACCAGTGGATACCGCGTCAAAAACTCAACAGAGATCAAGCATGAAAACAAGAAGAAGTGTACTGAACTGTGAAAAAAGAAGCAAAATCGAAATAGTCCACAACCAAGATCTGCGGATCGAGCGAACTGAATCGCCCAAAGCCTCGTGGTTAGGTTGTCACGGTGTTGGACTCCGAAAGGCGAGATCCGTGTTCTAATATCCCTCACTCCCAATTTTTTTTTTTCGCGAAATTATGAAGAGTTCGTCCAGTCATTGACGTATCTGTGTTGCTGTGACCAAAATTTGTGTGTGTATCGTGTTGTAATGTCCGTTAGCAACAGCGAGGTGTAAGAAAAGGACTTTCAGACGTACATACCTCCTATTTGTTCTATATAAATACCGATACGGTATTTACGTTTTGGAATTTTTGACTTTTGAATTCCTTTGTTGCAACATAGATCGCTTCTGTGAAAGGTCTATGCGGAATCTCGCCTGCTCTCACTATTCATCACATTTCCTTGCGGTGGTAACATATTCCTACCATTTGACTCACATTCCATAACTAACGTATAGTATGACAACTGCCAAGACTACCGAAGGAAAGATATGGGGTACGAGGGAGATTGGGGAGCAAAATAACTGATGATGGTCGAAGTAGAGAGGAGAGAAAATGTAGACAGGCAATGGGAAGGAAAGCGTTTCTGAAGAAGAGAAATTTGTTAACATCGAGTATTGATTTAAGTGTTAGGAAGTCGTTTCTGAAAGTATTTTTATGGAGTGTAGCCATGTATGGAAGTGAAACATGGACGATAAATAGTTTAGACAAGAAGAGAGTAGAAGCTTTCGAAATGTGGTGCTACAGAAGAATCCTGAAGATTAGATGGGTAGATCACGTAACAAATGAGGAGGTGTTGAATAGGACTGGGGAGAAGAGAAGTTTGTGGCACAACTTTAGAAGAAAGGTTTGGTTGGTAGGACATGTTTTGAGACATCAAGGGATCACCAATTTAGTATCGGAGGGCAGCGTGGAGGGTAAAAATCGTAGAGGGAGACCAAGAGATGAATACATCAAGCAGATTCAGAAAGATGTAGGATGCAGTAGGTACTGGGAGATGAAGAAGCTTGCACAGGATAGGGTAGCATGGAGAGCTGCATCAAACCAGTCTCAGGACTGAAGACCACAACAACAACAACAACAACAACACGAGGGAGATCTGAACACGGATCGCCCGCTATGCAGTCCAACACTGTGACCGCACAACCAAGACGTAGTGATTCTTGGAAAGCGCTCGATGTTGCACATCTTGAGCTTGTACCTTCCACTGTTTCTGTTTTGCTTATTTTTTCCACAGTTCAGTAAACCTACTTCCTGTTTTTGACGGGCTATCCACTGGGTCATCTTACCACTAAATTTGAGAGGGTGCAGCGGGGAGTTTCCCTTGCCAGTGCCCCTTTGACGCCGACGTTTCATTATAAAAGTATCGCAAAGAAAAGGGTTTTTCCAAAAAAGCACTGCCCATTTCTGACGATCACGTAAAAGCGGACGGTTTCTTACTTTAACCCCTTCGTGCTGTTCACGTGATCACAACGTGCGGCGTGGCGGAAGTCAGAGTCGCACGGCAATGCTGAAGGGAACAACGACTGTTGAGATGAGAATGAGCGTGAAGTATTGATGAAATCAACAACGGGTAAAATCTCGAGGGTGCAAGGATACGTTCCGTGTTACATCGTATTTCACTTACCAAAGGCTACGGAAGACCCTTCCTCAGCAAGACCTAGAGTAGCTTGGTTCTGTTTAGCTTGTAGAATGATTTTTAACTGTCAATGAAAAAAACATAACTAAGTATAAAAAATTCTCTTCTTCCTCTGAAAGAAGACAGAGAGAGAGAGAGCGGAGAGAGGGTGGGGAGAGGGGGGCGGGGTTGAGAGACGTCGATGAACCTTGGTTCGTCATCACACGTTTGGACCGTGGTCTTCAGTCCGGAGACTAGTCTGATCAAGAGCTCTCTACTCTACTCTATCCTTTGCAAGCTCCTTCATTTCTGGATAACTCTTCCAACCTACCTTAATCTTAACCTGCTTACTGTACGCAAGCTTTAGTCTCCCTCTACAACTTTAACGACCCCCCTCCCCCCCCCCCCCCCAACCTTACCGGATTCGTTGGTGCCTCAGGATTTGTACTATTAACTGACCTCCTCTTCAAGTCACATTTCTTTTCTCACTAATTTGATTCAGAAGCTCCTACTTAGTTATCTAAGCCACCCATCTAACCAATAATACCCTCCTGATGCATAACGTTTCAAAACATTCTACTCTCCTCGTGTCTCGACTGTTCATCGACCACATTCTACCTCTATTGAAGAAAAAATTCCAGCCAAATATCTTCAAAGCAGGTTTCTTAACACTTAAATTTATATTAGATGTTAACAGACATCTCTTTTTCAGAGATACGCATCTTGCTATTGCACATTTGCATTTTATATGAAGGGTTTATTTCAATAGTGGTACAAGTCCATTACCTCCACTTTTCTGTCTATAATGTTTCTGACATTACGGTCCAAACAAACAGAAAGAAAGGTTCATCTCTAGCAAGAAGCCATATGCTTAAATATTTCCGGTATCTCACTGCAGATTTTTCAGCGCTCATTTAACTTTAAGACTCTGTATCTCAGAATGAACAAAAGTGGACTTGTACCACAATTGAACTAAGCCCTTCATATGCCGTCTCTAGTTCGACCATCATGTTTTATTTTCCTGTCTACATATCAAAATACATCTACTACTTTTTCGCGTCTCATTTCCTAATCCATTTCCCTCAGCATCACCTGATGTAATTGGACTGTATTTCATTATAGCTGTTTAACTTTTCTTCGTGTTCATTTCATAACCTCTCTTTTTTGAGAATGTTGATAGCCTATTTTGTGATTTATTGATAATGATAAATTAAATATCAGGATTGCTAGAGGCCGTTTCACGTTGTGTGCTACAAATTAAAATACGGAAGATGGAGGCGAGAAGAAAATTACAATAAATTTATCTGTGGGGCAATCAAACCTTTTCTTGTCGGTATGGTTCAAATGGCTCTGAGCACTATGGGACTTCACATCGGAGGTCATCAGTCCCCTAGAACTTAGAACTACTTAAGCCTAACTAACCTTAGGACATCACACACATCCGCCGGCCGCTGTGGCCGAGTGGTTCTCTTCAGTCTGGAACCGCGCTGCTGCTACGGTTGCACGTTCGAATCCTGCCTTGGGCATGGGTGTGTGTGATGTCCTTAGGTTAGTTAGGTTTAAGTAGTTCTAAGTCTATGGGACTGATGACCTCAGATGTTAAGTCCCATAGTGCTTAGAGCCATGTGAACCATTTTTTGGATAGTTGCTCTCAGATAATGCCACGTGTAGATGATGAACTGGGTGTAGTTATCCTAAAGCAGCTTAATACGTTGTTTAGCGTTAGGGCTGGGCCAGAAGGCAAGGAAGCAGCGATCATATCTGAAAACATCCATAATTTTTTTATTTAAATAAAGGTGAGCAATCTTGTGACGGCAGTAAAATAGCTTTTAAAAACAAGTAAGAAACTAAACAAGTTCTTGAATATTAACGAGGAAATGAGATTATCAATTGACATCAGCAAGAGATATTGTATACAATTAAGAAACTAAGCATTTTTTTCAAAGATTAACGGGTATCTGAAGTCAGCCAGAGTGCATATTAATAATCAAAGCCTTAACATTTACAACATCTTTCAATTGGCTTTTAAATATAAAACCTTAAATGATTGCAGCAGATTTGGTAACAATTAACAATAGCCACACAAGGCAACATCCGTTTGTGAGATAAGTTCAGAACTAGGAGAAGTTATACAGACATAGTTCAACACCGCGATAGACGGGGAAGCCCGATGGACGGGGGGGGGGGGGGGGGGCATTGTGAACACTCCACCGACGGGTGTGTGGGTGGACTGGGTAGGTCCCGTACAACGGAAACTACAACAGACTAAGAACTACCCTCAGAAAACTAATAACAGTGCACCGCTTTACAGAGGGCCCCACATATTTCATTACATTACCATTTAACATAAATAAATGAACAAACATCTACCCGGTCAGCGAATATGATGATGAGCAACAAACCAATTAACAACTAGGTAGCACTGTGATTACAAGAATGAGAAAACATTTAAGGCTTGCTGCCCCCAAAATTAATGGAAAATAGCTACTTGTACTAATTATGTAGCAGTAATAGTCAATAAACACTATTTTGAAATTGAAGAAAATTCAAACTCAATTACTTCTAACATGCTTTGCAATAAAATACTAGCCGTAAGTAACCAATCGGGCAGCTCTTAGCAACGTAAACTCCACTATGTATGTAAGGTGTCAGGCAAATTCAACACCTTCCATGAAAACCCTGACATAATAGCAAATCCGGCAGTATGTCACATAGCTCCTTATAAATCATGGCATTAAATTAACCAAAGTAACACGATCAACGAGTGAGCAAATGGAATACCAAAGACTAACACAAGAATGCCTAAATGCATGTCATACCTTCCCACCGTGAAACAGACGCAGTTTCGAGAGGAGAAACGAGAACGGAAGCCGAGAGCAGAATTGTGTAGGCTGGGAGGCCCTACGATAAGGGACGGACACCCATGTCGCCAGCCGACCGCCAAGACAACCCCCAGCCCATGTTAAAAGATAGAGCCCTCCAGAAGAACAGTATAGATCTTACGATAACACTAAAAGGGCCACACCAGCTGCAAGTTTTAGCGTGATACTATAAGCGTCTCTGTTACGTTGCAAACATTAAAAACATTGCCCCATCACGAAAAGTATATCGTTTCTCATTGGATAGACAGAAGTTTTGTAGGCGGAGCTTAAGGTTAACATTGAGACCCTGATTGGTCAGTTGAAAACACAGCCAGATAGCTTTTCTTAAACCAACTTCGGTAAATTGTAGTAAGGAGAAGTTAGAGAGAGTTGCTTCCAAGACGACGAGGTGTGTGGAGCTGCGCCACCCACCGCCCCCTGCGCTGACTAACCACCGACAAGGTAATGAACGCACGCGATGCCGCATAAGAGTCATAAGGCTTCACTCAGAACTGCAGAAGTCTCATCTGTTACATCCCCTTTTTGCGTAATACTAGTGTCGATCGTCAATTAAAGCTCATGGTATTCATATTTGCTAATTGAAGTTAAAATCTGAAATGCGATGATTTTTCTGTTACATAATTATTGAGAAGCCACATCAGCCACTGTAATTTACGACAAGTTAAATAAGTAATTAAAGATAATTGAGGGTCACTGCAGACCATTTTTGATAGTTTTCTCTTTTATGAAACTTAACTTAAACCTAGATTATAGATGTGATATGGCTTATGTCATCCTTCGATCCATTGTAGAACTTGGAAACCCATTCAGGGAATATTCGTTCACATTTTTGTTGAACGCAGTTGGTTTCTATCATCCTGTATTAAAGTATTTCCTTTTATCAATAGTGCAATTTATAAACAATGTTTGGTGAGTTGAAGAAAAATTCCAATGGTAAACTTAACTGCTTTTTCGACGTTATTTTACCAGCTAACTAAAAATAGGAAAGCCTTGAACCCCTTCCACTAAATTTAGTTAGTATTAAGATTCTTTTACAGGGAGTGCAGTGGAGCTGACGCTGAAATCATTAAGTATTTGGTTATATCATCGCTAGTCTCACTGAACTCTTCTGAACTCTACATGTCATGTGTGGTCTGGCGTCTCCTTACCAGCAACAGGTCCCAGATTCAAACTAGTCAATTGCATAAAAAACACGCTCAGAGCGTCGTGGAGCGAAAGTGGTAGGGAGACACGACTTAGAACAAACAGACACCACGCAGAATGTTAGATGTAGGTAAGCTAAGCAACCGAATCTCAGATGACAAACTTAGTTTACCAGGCTGCCAGTAACAACGACAGAGGAAAAGTGCGTTATTATTTTAGCAGAATTTACCATAGAAAATCTGAGGGCGAGTCAACTAACAACCTCACCAAAACGTTTTACAAATACTTAACTAAAATGATTGCAGTGGAAAGCCACTCTGATGAAATTAGACTAACTTCACTAAACTGTCTTGCAAATGCTTAACAAAAATTATCACAGTGAAAAGGCATTCTGATTAAATTAGACTTCACTGTATTTAAACGAAGAACAGCACACAGTTCAGACCTCAACATGGTCCACGGTAAGGCACTCGAAATATGACCAATTTAAACAGGCAGTCCTGATTTACGTAACTCCACTAGCTCTGTTACACAGACCAGGCAACTTTCATACATTTCACAAACAGTTGCGACTAATGTCTGTTATGAAACAGGGTTGCTTCCAATAAGATAAGCTCCAGTTCTGTCGGAACAAACCCCCCACAAACAGCAAAGACAGCAGATCCTCCGGGAAGGAGAAAATAGTCGTAGCACTACGACTTTAACAAAACAAGTGCAGAAGCCACAGAAAGAGTCTCGCCAAAATATTTGATGAATCAGTAGTGAAGTGGCACTCAAAATCTCCACATGCTCGGCACAGGCAAATTTCCTGAGTCCCATCTCAACCACAGCAAACCAAAACACAGTCTTCGCGGGATGAGGTCTGCGCTCTGCAAAAGCCGTTTACTGTCGCCTCCAGATTTCGGAAGTAAACCGGCCTCGAGCCGCGCCAAGTCTCCTTGCGATTCGGCCCACAAATTCTCTCAGCCTTTGCGCCGGTGAAAGCTCCTCGCGCGGAGAACCACCAAAGATTATGCGCCACAACCGCGATCTAGCAGTCGATTGGTCGAAGCGAGCTGGCACAGCTCAGACGGTGTGAATTCTTCGTTACAACCTCCTTATACTGGTCCCCACCGCCCTTTATGAATGACAAGAACACAATCGTTTCTCTCAATCGCGTCAAGCCAGTGTACATCTTCCAGCATCCACCACAAGCTGAAGTAGCGCGAAGACAGTAGCAGCACCACAACCACAACTGCAGATGCAACAGCCCCCGAAACATTACTGCAAGCAGTGCGCACGATTCGATCCGGACGTCGAGTGTAGCCTTCTGTACGTTTTCTCGACGACGCTCCGCTTACACTAAGGGGCGGATGTAGCATCAAATAGCCATTGTCTGCTACACGTTTTGTGCGTGTTGTTGCCCCAGCTATCAGATTTAATTACGCACCATCAGTAGCCGTAGCGGCGACAATTTATTCTTCTACGTCTACGTTCCGTATTTCATTCACTGTGATGTGTGCATAGTTACAGCGTTTTTCAGGGACGGTTCTACTTCCATTGCTTGGAACTATTAGGTGTTGAGTGTGTTTATTCTGTTAAATAAAATTTCTACTTTTCACTGATCACGAGACTGATATTTCAAGTACTACCACTTGGCTTAATGAATACGCGCTATTCAACGGCCGCACAGCTATAATTCTAGCTGCACCTGACAAGTATATCATTTTCATCTTTTAAGACACTAAGAGAAACGAAATTGCTAATGACAGTGGAATATGCACCTGAGATGAACTTCTGACAGTACAATTAAATCTTTGTCATTGAGGTAGAATTATGTGTTACATCGCACCTTTGAATGGAGAAGACAATGTTTACAACAGTAATTAGATTGACCATTCAACTTTATTTTCCAAAAGGCCTTTATGCTCCACAACGTACAGGATCAAAAAATTTGACAATGGGATCAAGTATGAAACGTAGTTTTAGTACATACTCTGTTAGGCATCGTTTCCATAGCAAGATAATTTTGGCAAAACACATATTTGAGTCTTTCCATATCAAAGATGGACATCTACCTCGAACACAATTTTCAGGAGAGGTTTGACTTGGGGTGTAAAGGGACCAAACTGCAGGGTCATCCGCCTGTTAAGGAGAGCCAACTTATTCAAAAAATGGTTCAAACGGCTCTGAGCACTATGGGACTTAACTTCTGAGGTCATCAGTCACCTAGAACTTAGAACTACTTAAACCTAACTAACCTAACGACATCACACACATCCATGCCTGAAGCAGGATTCGAACCTGCGACCGTAGCGATCGCGCGGTTCCAGACTGTAGCGCCTAGGACCGCTCGACCACCCCGGCCGGTGCCTACTACATGTTTCGTATATATGCTGCAAATATTATTCGGAAACTTTCACAGCTAAATTAGCTTCACTCACGCAGAACCACTTCTACATCTACATATATACTCCGCTAGCCACCAAGCGGTGTGTGCTCTAGAGTCATATTTCTCCACCTCTGTTCCACTCGCGGATCGCGCGAGGGAAAAACGACTGAACGCCACACTACGAGCTCTTATTTCCCTTATCTTTGAATCGTGATCATTACGCGATTTGAAAGTTGGTGGTAATAGTATATGCTCTACATCCTCGGTAAAGATCGGATTTCGGAATTTAGTGAGCAGCCCCTTCTGTTTAGCGCGCCGTCTGTCTGTAAGTGTATCCCACTTCAAACTTTCTATGAGATTTGTAACGCTCTCGCAATGGCTAAGTGTACCAGTCACGAATCTTGCCGCTCTTCTTTGGACCTTCTCAATCTCCTGAATCAGACCCAGCTGGTATGGGCCCATACAGAAAACAATACTCCAAGACTGGACGAACTAACGTATTGTAAGCTATTTCCTTGGTTGAAGGACTGCATATCTTCAGGATTATACCAATAAACCGCAATCTAGAGTTCGCTTTACCCGTTACTTGTGTAATCTGATCATTTCATTTGAGATCACTTCAAATAGTCACACCCAGATACTTGACGGACGTTACCGCTTCCAAAGACTGGGCATTTATTTTGTTCTCGTACATTAATGGGGATTTTCGCCTTGTTATACGCAGTAGATTACACTTACTAATATTAAGAGATAACTGCCACACCACGCATTCATTTTCTGCAAATTCTCATTGATTTGTTCACAACTTTCGTGTGATACTACTTTCCTGCAGATTACAGCATCAACGGCAAACAGTCTAAGGCCTCAGTCAATACCATCAACCAGATCATTTATGTAAACCGTAAAAAGCAGAGGTCCTATTACGTTCTCCTGGGGCACACCTGAAGTTACGCTTGTTTCTGTTGAAGTCACGCCGTTCAGGACGACATACTGTTCCCTGTCTGTTAGAAAACTTTCTATACAACCGCATATGTCATCGGATAGACCGTAAGCACGCACTTTTTGTAGCAAGCTACAGTGCGCAACTGAGTCGAACGCCTTTCGAAAATCGTGAAATATGGCATCAACCTTGGATCCGGTATCTAGAGACTGTTGTATATCATGCACAAAGAGGGCCAGCTGTGTCTCGCATGACCGCTGTTCCCTAAAACCGTGCTGGTTTCTGCAGATGAGCTTCTCAGAGTCTAGAAAGCTCATTATGTCTGATCGCAAAATGTGTTCCATGATTCTACAACTAATCGATGTCAGTGAAATTGGCTGGTAATTATGTGCATCCGATTTTCTAACCTTTTTTTGATTGCTATGACCCGGGCCTTTTTCTAGTCCAGTGGAACTTTCCACTGTTCCACTGATCTCTGATAGATAACGGATAAGAATGGTGCTATATTTGTAGCATAGTCAACATAAAATTTTACGGGGATACCTTCTGGCCAGATGCCTTCCTGGAGTCTAAGGATCTTAACTGTTTTACAATCCCAGGTACACTAAACACTACATCAGCCATCGTTTCGTTTGTTCGATAATTGAAAGTGGGAATGGTGCTGCAGTCCTCTATCGTAAACGAGTTTTTGAAAGCTAGGCTTAGAATTTCGGCCTTCTGTTTATAATCATCAGTTACATTACCCGTACTGTCAGCAAGAGAAGGTATAGAATTATTTGTAGCGTTCATAGATTTTACGTACGACCAAAATTTTGTTGTGTTATTTTTAGAATCTGCAGATAAAATATTGCTTTCAAATTCATTAAAAGAATCTCTCATTGTCTTAAACCTGCTATCGATATTACTTCACGTTAAATGTGTTAGTTTTATCGTTGAAACCCAACACTTCCGTGTTGGTTTGGGAATTTATTGTTTGTCCGTGTTTGGTTCGAAACTAGCAACAGAAGTCCGTTCATGGAACTAACACGTTTAGAGTGTTTTATTCAAAAGTGAACATTATCATACAATTTGATTATTACTTCTAAATTACATGGACTGATATGAAAATGTTATGCTTCAAATAGAGTGCACACTCTTAAGAATACATATGAAGTATAACTAATTTTAATTTGTTTTTAGATTTTAATGAATAGACTTAAATAATCATTAATAAAGTGAAAGTTAGTTTCAAGTGCGGTATAAAAATATTCATGAGGTGCCTATGAAATTAATCCTGAATACTGAGGCAAATTTGAAAAATTTACGTTTAATTTTTAAAAATTAATTAACAATTAACTGTCATGGTCACAATCTCCACCTAGTCAATAAACCCTAGATCACTGAACTAGTCACACTCACCACAATTTTCATCGCTACTTGGGATTTTTCTCGTTGCTGTTAAGTACGTCCGTGTACCGTTTCAGCTTTTCTATGCCTCGCCATGCTGAACCAAAACGCTTTTGACGTATTTTATTGACACTCTGCAGTTTGTCTTCTATCACAGTGATTCCGAGACCAACCTCAGAAGGCTTTACGTCGTAGAAATACTTTGTTTATTTATTATTGGCTTTGCTATGCCAGTTTCCAAGTTATATGCTAGGTCACCTTGGAAAAGAATGTTCCCTTTTCCAGTTTTACGGAGAATGATTTTCTGGTATTGAGGGATCTTGGAGTGTAACATCTTGACTAACTCTGAGCTGCAACGTTTCCAGTTTAATGGCTTCCAGTCCTGCCCTACCATCTTCACTTTCCCATGTTCAGCAAAAATCGTGTGGTATTTTGCAACGTATAAAGTGAGTTTCAACTTTTTCAACCTTTTCTCAATCGTTCCGAAAACGCGGTCAGCAGGCAAGAAGGAATGACCAACAACGACAAAAACTAGTTCCATTTGTGCGACATCAGTGGGTGCAAGATCGAACGACCACTTTCCGCACACAATGGAAACGTTAATGTTCTTGTTTTGGCTAGCGCACCCGTCATCAGCGAGTCTTACACTCTTACGATACGTCAGACTGAGACAATGCAACTCATTAAAAACAACTGATGGAATTTCATTAGATGATTTCTTGTAGTGATCTTCAGTCCAAGTGTATACTGTAACATTATCAGCGTTCCGGGAATCACTTGACACACCTTCAGTGACAGTAAAATCGTAGCAATACAACTGCTTACTGTGGTATGCTGTTTTGGAAGAACAAGGTTCTTCCAACAGTCATAAGGAATCGAGAAATAATCGTCGTCTTTCATTTCCAAGTATCTGAAAAAGCTGTTTGTTTGTTTTATATGAATTATTTTCTGTGTCTCCAGTTGTTTCTTCCTATCAATGTCTTTTTTAGCCTCCTCTATCTTTACAAAGAGCTGCAAACAAGTGCTACATTCAACTACCTTATGTGGAAAAACATATGTGGAATTTACCTCTAACAATTCTGTAAAAGAAAGAGTTCTTAACCCGTAAGTCTGGCCTCCTTTCTGAAACTTTCTCTTCATTGTAGGCTTTGAAACGTTTTCCAATACTTAGATCAGATGAAAGATAGATACTAGTGCACTTTTCTCTACTGCAATGATTTTCAAATCCTTTCAGACTTTTGATAAATGATTTTGCAGAGTCTCGCTTTCCTCTGTACTTTTTTTTCTTTGTGGTCTCCTCCACGAGTTTCAACAGGTACTGGAGAATGATCACTTACTCTATGCTACGTAAGTTTGAAGACTTTTAGAAAAGTATCTCGACAGACAGATGTGTAGTGGCTGCATGTGGGATATGGAGGCGGACAATTAGCTGAATACCTGCAGAAAGGGCAAAAATGCATTGCCACCTACCGCTTTAATGTAATTATACCAAACAAAAGTGCAATAATTCTGTACACTATGTTGTAAGCTGTAGAGGAACACAGTCGGTAATACTTTGTCTACCTTTACTTCTTTTGAATATCGCGTTTCCAATTCGTTGGGTCCGATCTGGAAATCCGTGTCTTATCTGGAGCCGCTTCATCTATTGAAAATTCCACTTTTAACAGATTGGTACTAAAACTCTGAACAGAACGTTTACACAGAAACACACTAAGAAAATCTACTCGGTACATACATATCATGACAAAGCATAATAGTAGCTGCCATGACAGTTTTGGGCAGTCACATGATAGGTTTACAACAAGTGTACGCTTTTGGTTGAAACTATACGGTCGTATATCCGGCTTTTGTTCGAATTATTGCTTTATAACATTCATTTTTTTATATTTATGTTCGAATTTGACGCAAATAATTAGCACCATTAGACTCAACATACTAGCATATAATTTTCTCGAGTTATCAACTAGCTCCTCAATTCCCATCATACGAACGTTTGTCTGTCTTTGATATGGATCGACTCATTTAGTACAAGTACAATCAGTAAATGCCAAGTGTATCTGCTTGTGCAACTTGCGCTTGTCTTTAAAGATTTTTCTTTCACGAAGTTTACACACATGTACCAATGTTAGGTATTGTTCTAAAATTTCTGTTCATTCATTAATTAATATTCGTAGTAAGGTATGCGTAAAATTCAAATTTGTTCTTTGCTCACTTTTTTTGCAAATGGTAGATGCCAGAAATTAGGAGATGCGGCATTCTGATGACGGTTGGAGATTCTGTTAGTGATTTTGAGGTAAGATGGACACACAGACAGGAGGCGAAATGCGTTTACAACTGTTTCAGGACCCATACTGTATACTAACGAGCAGAGAAGTGCCTGTAATCAGTTTATATGACTCATGCAATGAGTGGGCAAAGGTTTTCCTGTCATATATACTAACTTAAAAGTTTTCTTCCTGTAGTCGATATTTTATATATAGCCTTCTGTCATTTCATATGGATATCACATATAAACGTGGCTCCAAAATCTTCTTCAAGCTTTATCAGTTATAGTAATTGCTTAATCACAATTAATAATTCACATATGTGAAATAATTCATATAACGCACATATAAAATTAATCATCTATGTAAGTATTTTCTAAGATCATCGTGAGCACGCAGCCCCCCTAATTTTTTGTTTTTTTGTTTTTGGATAAGTTAGTAAGTAGCATCCCTCATGTGGAATCCTGACTGTTGTATAAGGACTTGTATAGGGTATCTGCCATTTACACTTCCTTCGTCATAGGAATGAAGCTTTTAGGAGGGTTTTCAAAAGTATACCTTCTCCTACCTGATACCTTTGCACCTGTCGTAATTCCTTCTCATAATAGCCTTTCCATACATGTGCTCATTCTGTGAGGATAATTAAGGTTTCCTTACCTTTTCTTCCGAAGAGCATTCTTATCTCTGAAGACATGGAAGTAGATCTGCCCAATCATTTTTCTGTTCTGTCTTGCATGGTGGTTCAACTACAGTGTAGTGTGTTGTGTACAGTGGTAAATTATTTACGAGCTGTTCGAATAACTTTAGATATTCTATCCAACATGTTTCTTTTTTTTTTATTTGGTTCATAAGTATGTATAGATTAACAGAAAATTCTCTCCATGAAATTGATTTCTGTCTGAAATCTTGATATCAGTATTAGTTTAATCTGACTTTCATGAACAAATGTTCTCCATACTCAGATAGTGAAGTTTGATACGCTGTCAGAGAGCAGAATCACAGTCTTCCGAACTGCAGGTATGTAATCATTGATAATTCTGTTAATAACTGGACTTGCTACAGGTAGACGTTGCTGCATGTAACTTGACATACTTTGAAAATATATAATAGGAGCATGAAGTGCCACTATGTACTTAACTTCTCCTCTAGCTGAAGTTGTAGGCCCTACAATATCAATAGATGCGAGTGTAGTGGTTGGATTGTCACTATAGTAAGTAACTCTGTATGACAAAATTTGTTCATAGGTTTTGTTTTCTGACATATGGGAAATGTTTTAGTAGCTGTTGAATTCATCTCCTCATATTAAGAAACTAGCAGTACAGATTAATCCCTCTTGTACATTTGTTCTGCCATAATGCCCCCATGCATGATGTATGTATCCAATTGAAGATCCTCACATTCAGCTGGAATACAAAGGATCATGTGTCAGATCATACACCACTTCTATAGTGTAGAACCTCATTATGCATATTGTAACCTTGTTTTAAGTTTTCAGTAGGATGTTCTGAAAGTGGTCTTTTATCCTTGCACCAAATCTGGTCAGCATTGTGAAAATCATTCATATTTTTGCACGTATCTAAATAACACTACCTGCAATTACTGTCTTTCAGTACCAATACTTGATAATCAGTGATTTGTTCTAAAAGTTCTGTGTACTCAAGTAAACCTTGTGATACACATGACAGAGCATCTGCCACTATATTAGCTTTTACAGAAATATATGTTATTTCAAAACAG
Source organism: Schistocerca cancellata (assembly GCF_023864275.1). Taxonomy (NCBI): domain Eukaryota; kingdom Metazoa; phylum Arthropoda; class Insecta; order Orthoptera; family Acrididae; genus Schistocerca; species Schistocerca cancellata. The sequence continues at coordinate 49,670,808 of NC_064631.1, forward strand.
TTCTCTCATAAAAATATTGATCCATGTGACAAGCATATATGGGGTACTTTGCTTAACATAAGAAATCGTAATTCCTGATGATCACAGACGACTTTGATGTTTTTTCCATCAATATATTAACTGAACGTCTTAAAGGCCCAAACTACAGCTAGAGTTTACAACTTGGTAGCATAACAGGCTCTTTCACACTCAGTTAGTGTACAGCTAGAAAAACATATGAACATCCGGTTTACCATCTTTTTCATCAATCTGAAATCAACATGCTACCAAACCAGCAAATGAGGCGCAAGCAACAACATAAAAGTCTTTGAAGGTATCTGGATGACGTAAAATATCAGAGTTAACTAAACCATGTTTTATTGAATTCCAATCTTTCTAGCAGTCGCTTTTCCTCATCCATAGTGCATTTTTTTTAATATGGTCAAGAAACCTGCGCTATTAAAAAGTTGATTAGGTATAAATCGTCTGAAAAATGAGGGTAAGCCAAAAATTGTCTTACGTTGATTTTTAGGTCTGGGATAAGGAAAATTCTTTATTGCACTGGTTTGTCTGGATCTGGTGTTATCCCTATGGAAGAAATTATATAGTCTAGAAATTTAAAGTTATCTGATAGAAATTTTGACATCTATACATGCGCTGTAACTCTGAAAATATGTGTAGTGTTCTTTCCAAGTAATATATATGCTCTGCTGAAGCAGAGCTGACTATTAATACATGATCTACATTCAGTGTTACCTTATCTCATAAGTCAGACGCTAAGACTATGTCAAAGGCTACAATGAATTCACCTAAAATTACATTTTAGCTGAATGGCAGTACACAAAATTGATAACTCTACCCTCCAAATATAAAATCAATATAATTTGTGAATTATTTTGATAGGCTTACTTGCCAATACGATCTCTCAAATAGATTTTGGCAGAGTACTTAACGCCATGAAACTTTTGAAATTGTTCATCTAAATTCTCTGGTCTAGTTCCAATAGGAATTATGATTTCGTTTTAGTCCTCACATGTAATATCACCTGCACATTTCCACCAGGCATTGCCACAGCTTGGTCCATGGTATGGAACATTTATTCTGACAGGATATATCATGGGGTGAACTTCCATGCGATCTTTGTATATCATAACAATATCTGTTTTTTTTTTCCCTCAAAACCATTAAAAGCAAATTCTTTAATTCTGCTTGTTGTGAGGAGTCAATGGTCATAGACTCCATAATAATTTTTTATCTGAACTTCATCATTCTCAACCAAACTAGAGTGAGAAGGTGTACCGTGGGTGTATCTAGCTTTTGTTCTTACTAATTTTACCTTTAAGCCTTAGGCCTTCTCTTTACCAGGTTAATAGCAATGTTCGTGCCATCGATATTCAGAAAACACCTCCCTGAGGAGAACTGGATCACTGCATCCTTCTCCCTCAGGAATTCAGTGTCAAAAATGGATTCTACTACTAACCCACTTACAATTAACAATGGGCTTTTATAACTCCATTTCCTTGTACAGTTTCTACCTGTGTCTATGTTTAAACATCTCATGATCTGATAACTGTAGCCCCAATAACCTGATAATTCTGTGCAGGAATGCTGGTACCCTAGTGCTTTCATGAATCTTACTAAATGAATTGGCCGACATAAGATTCAACAAAGCGCCTTTGTCCAGAACAGTAGTAGTCAGTACTTTTTCTGTGATAACATGTACAATAGCTTGAACATTTTCTTCACTATGATCGTGGCCTTTGTATTGGCAGCAGTCAATTCGTCAGTAACGTCTGAGTCATTATCATAATACGTTTACTCCATTCGGTGATCTATTGTTTGTGGTTGATTCTACGTATTGACTGCATTCATCAGTGTGGATCAAGGAGCTACATTCACCTCAGTACTATTCATGGCAGGATTCTGTGTTGAACAGTGTGTATCAATGGTACAGTTTTGTACATGGCCTTCTTGAAAGTGTGTCATCTTTTCTTTCTGTTACCAGCTCTCCTTGTCTTAATAGAATTTGATGGGCCACGTTCAAGATGTCAAGCACAGCATGACTGAGTCGTTGCTAGTTACATGCAGGAATGATCTGTTGCAACTGTAAAATTTCACACCTGATGTTATTCACACTGGAACTGAACTCCTGAAAATGTTCGTTCTTCAAGAAGCATTCACTTACTAAAATTGTCTCTCAGGAAGATACTGTCCTAACCCCATAGGATATATACTTCAGTGACAGACGTGTATGATTTTTTTCTATACATATCTCCAGGTGACGTAGGGCTAATACTTTTACTATTGATTCTGTCAATATGGGGTGGTGTTTCACGTAATGTTTGCTTTGCATCAGACAACTCATGATGTACATTACGATTTATGATGTAACACTATCTCACCATACCGGTAAATCTTTGCTTGACTGAGTTTCATATGGGTTTCATTTAATTTTAAGTACTTCTTCCAAATTGCCTTTCTGAGCTGAGACTTCAGCATCAAAGTGCTGCTGCACTGCATGTGGCAGTTCACAGTGTAATCGTTCATTATGCTTCATCGACATCTCAGAGGACATTGTTTCTTGTTTAGGTAACGTATCACCCAGTGTATTTAACATTTCACTTTGCTTGGATGTATTTCGTTACATTTAATAGATATTTCATTGTACTTAGTCGACATCTCATTACGTAATGCATCTTATTTGGATGACATTTCATTACGCAATTCATGGCGTGTGGATGACATATTCTGTTGTTGCAGTGATAGTAGCTCAAAAATTGTTTTCATGATTTCTTGTAAACTACCGTTTACACATTGTTATAATTGACAGTTGTAGTTGGTTTAATTTCCTCGTTCTCCGTGTTCTGTTGAGCTGAGGCTCCTATCCTTTCAATGGTTGCTGCCGCGCGGGATTAGCCGAGCGGTCTGTGGGCGCTGCAGTCATGGACTGTGCGGCTGGTCCCACCGGCGGTTCGAGTCCTCCCTCGGGCATGGGTGTGTGTGTTTGTCCTTAAGATAATTTAGGTTAAGTAGTCTGCAAGCTTAGGGACTGATGACCTTAGCAGTTAAGTCCCATAAGATTTCACACACATCTGAACATCTTTCAATGGTTGCCTCAGCGAATTCTCTATCACAGAAATGGATTCTGTCTCATCACGCATTTCAGTATCTATTGTTGTGAGCTTCCCTATCTTTCCTTACAATAACTTAAAAGGCGTGTAAAATCACTTGTCCTAATTTAACATCAGCATACCAATAACTATATTGCTGAGCATGAACGTTCTGGAAAGGCGACATTATTTTGTTGATACAATAAAGAAGCATTGCGCCTTTCTGTGCTTTCGCAAAACAAAGTCAGGCATTTTGTGCAAACCAAATTCACTATTGTTTCGATTAGTTACTACAAAAATTTTTAAAACCATATGAAATTGGGCATTAAATGATTAAGTATGTTTAGCAGTATCCGCCATGGTTTCAGACAAACGGGGATTAACGATGTTGTTCTGAACTTTTGTGTCATGTCGTGCCGTAGATTACTACCCACAATTTATTCTATTTTTGTCAGTGCTGGTACGTCTGGCATTTCCCATTACATCAAACTTTCTCTTCTTACAGTATTTTTGTTCTTTCAGATTTTCTCAGATTTTTGGTTCATCATTCGCTAATCATGGTTCTTGAATTAGATAAATAAAATTTGTAACAATGCGATGGCAACAAATTTTCGTAAACAAACGTACGTCAGATACGTCCATGGAACTAAGTCGACAGTGAACCGGTTCAAATTAAAAAAGGGAAGATAGAGCAACGTTAGATAGCTGTCAAGAAAATAAAATGAATTTAATGATATGGAGAAGTTCATCAGCATGGCTACTGAACATTTTTTCGTAGGAATGTTGAAATTTTTATATCTAAAGGTCGTTGTTGGAAAAATAGTAAGCTTGGTGAAAACTGATATTGTAATTGCTACCGTTAATGCAAAAAGCTTTGTATAAAAGTACAGATGACAACCGGAATACGTTAAAAAATATAGATTACAGGCTCGAATGATGTACGTAGTAATTTCAGTACGATGGCGTGCCAATTGCGCCCCATCGTTGCGTCACCAAACCGACCACTTCCGACTAATTTAAAAAGTTCATTATATGTATCAATGGAGCACGGTGCTGATTACACTTCTTTAAATAAAATGTAATGCACAGTCAAGTAGTTATTTACTATTTCGTTGGTAACAAAAGAAAACTGAACTTTCACATCTGGAAATTCTAGCAGGAAGAATAAGAAGAGACATGTACATCGTTCAAATATTTTAAGACAATAGGCAAAGTAAATTCCGATCGATAGTAGCATTTGCATCAGAGGTGAACTTTTTACAGTATAATTAAATCTTCGACACTGAATTATAATTACTTGTTACAACGTGGTTTCTCATTATTATCGTGTAATGAAACTGGTGTCCTTGAATCTGATCTTCCAGGCCCTTTGCCGCCTCTGACCGAATTAAAATGTAATCGGAAAATCTTAAGGTCTTTATTCCTTCTCCTTGAACTTTAGCTGGCTATTGTCACAGCTGGCTGACAACAGTGTTGCAGGACGGGCCCTTGTGCCTCCAATGTGACATGTCGGGACTCTGTGGAATTGGATTCAGAGTTCCACACACAGCGCTAACAATGCTTATTTGACAACATCATTGTTTATTATTCGACGCTTCGATACAGTACGTCGGTGGCTGCAACCCACGTGCCGAGCATAGCTGATAGGCAGTGAGTGACGTTGAAAGCAGGCAGTCGATCCACCTTTCATACCATATGGTGGTTTTATCGAGTTCTACAGAGTGTCGTTCCGCTGCTTTTGTTTTCTCGTTATATTGTTTCCTGCCAGGGAGGAAGATCACGCTGGGAACCGAAACTGAGTATGTTTTATTTTTATCTTTATTACGTTTAATATTCAGCACACCATATACCAGTAAACACTTGGTCTAGAGATGAATGATCGCCGGATTGAAGGAATATGGTTGTAATTGCAAACCGTTGCACCTGGGTGAATTCAGGTGATCTTTCTCGGTTTAGCTTTGCAGCAGCGGCTTGGGAACGGCAGTTGAGTTCCACTTTCAAAGCTGCCTTGAGGCACCACTCAAGTGGAACATCGTGATTTTGTGATGGGTCACATTGTGATTGGCTCTTGGAGAACTGTGAATCAGGGACACATTCGTTCAACTTTTAGACATTGTGAGAGAGGATAAGTTTCTCTCTCACCTATTTTTCGCATACAGAAAATTATTAAAGGTGTTATTACAACCTGACACACCTTGAGCAAGATTCCAGAAAGTTAACGACCTGAGCAGATGCTGACAGAGCCTGGTAGGGCGATAAAAGCATGACGTATTTTTATGATTCTTAGCTCATAGAAACGGTTTACTGGGAGTTGAAAGCAACTGGCGGCAAGCACATCTCTTACTAAATCTTGCCAGACAGGCCCACAGAAATGCGGGGTAGAAAGGGCAACCCCTCATCGAGACAGGGCTCCAGCAGAACAACGCTGTCACACCTGTAGCGGCGCCAGCAGAGTCGTAAATCGGGCATTGTGTGCAGAGTCATGCATAACAAAAATTCACATGTTTTGATGTTCGCCAATAGTGCAAGTAGGCCAGTGCACCACTTCCATTGGCCACCTCTGTTGTATAAGAAAACTCCGGCATCTGAGAAACATTTATTACACCTCATAGCTAGGACTAACAATGTCCAGGCAATTTAGATACAGATCTTTGGGATTATATATGTTTGCTTGTTGCCACGGGAAGCGACACGACTTCAGAGAAAATCATATCTTCCCCTTCGGCGTAAACTTGAAAAAGCCAGTAATTGGCGGTTTCTTTTTTTTTAGAGACGCAGGTTCTTAACTCTTGCTCTGTTTCGATATGAGTTTGTACTGTCGCGTGGGAGGGGAGATTTAGCGCCTCTAGAGCCTTGTGATTGGCTCAAGATGGGGTGAAGTCGGTGTCGTTCGTGCTCTTTGCGAGAAAACGGCATTTTTTTCTGCAATTGTGTGAAGCACTGGCGTGTGGGACTTTGGTCTGGTAAAGAACTTCTGGTCAAACCTCTGTCACGTGGGGTTGGTACTTGGGACCTGTCCTGAGACTGATTTCACTTGTGAGTAGTTTAGATGGGGGAGCTTGTGGTGAAGTTCTTACTGTACTGACAGTGGGACTACAAACGTCTCGGAATACTCGTTTGCCGAGGGCACACTCAATCGTTTTTGGTTTACTAGTCTTGACGTTTGGTATCCGTGTGTGCTCTGTCGATAAGTGAGCCAAACTGGTCCTTGCTATTGTAATGTCTCTTGCAGCGGTCTCTCCGTGATATTTTCAGAAATTTTATAATTTATATAACTCAGTACATATCTCGAAATATCTCTTCTTATCTTACCGATTATCAATGCAAAGTAGTTTCAAGCCCAATTATTCCTTGGAGCGCCCATTTACTCCATGGAATAGCTTCTCCACTATCTATGTTTTCTCTTAGGGAAAAAGAATAGGGACTTCTTGCCGATTAGTCGTGAAAGAAGGATGTATATGTATGTATTGTTGAGCTAGTCGCCATCTGGATGAGATTCTGTATGAGAAGGAATTTAATACATGAACTAAACTAAAGTTAGTGTGTTCGCGTATTATTTAACGGATTATTATTATTGACAGTGTCTGCTTACTACGCTTTGTTGCACGGGATCAGTGGGGAACGTCTGATTTATACTGGACGAACCTGCCGTTTTGTATATATATCCAGTTACTTCAAATAAATAGGCTAACACGGTCTTACCAGCCGATCTCCGGTCTTCCCCATGTGATCACCGAAAGTTAATAATTATCACAAATGTTTCCAGGAGATCGACTGGCAATTTTCGTCGCACCGAGACTTCGAAATTGCTTCACTGCCTTATGGAATTTAAGTTAAGCTTAATTTAATCAGGATAGAACAGTATTGAACTGTGTGAATGTGATAAGCCTGCTTTGTCAATGAAAATTCCCTTAATATACGCATGTTTTTACTATCCTGATCAGTGAAGCTAAATCAGGCCGGTGTGAGAGAGGTTTTTAAATTTTAGATCCCATACAAAATATATTAAAGTATGACCAGCGAATACGTGTGTCACACATGGCATTGTCAGGGTGTACAGATCTCAATCTTCACTTGCTCTCAGCTGCACCCATGTAGAGAAACTTCAGCAGATTTGATCAAAGTCTGGTCATCGTAAGATCAATTCAGCTTGCGTTATCCACATTTTAGGGCCAGAGTACTTAACTCACTGATCACCTTGTTAAACTGTATTTGCCAACTAGGATCCACCCTGTGGAGTATTGCATCACCTGTTAGTTGTTTAGGCTATTCAATCTATAACTTGTTTAGTATAATTTATGTTGTGTTTGGGAAAATAAATGTTGTTAGTACACTAAATTTGCCAACATTTTCGATCAATTAAATAGTCCAAACAAGTTACCTTTCAACTGAATCGATGGAAAATTTTGAGAACGAATAAACAGGCGTTATCTCTCTTGTGATTGCAGGAGGTGAGTGCCGCCGCTAAAAACTCGTGTTGTTGATTGGTCAGACGTCGCCTCCAGGTTTGTTCGGTCTCTGTGCACAGAAGGACAGGACTTATCAAGTCTCAGAAGAGTAAAGCCGCAGACGAGTCACTGTGCTACTGTATGATGTGTCACTTCTGGACGCACGTAAACGATTTCGAACGGAACGATTGTAGCTCAGATTTGTCGAGATTTGAACTTCCTGTAACGTTAAAATCATTTGTTAGAAGAGTTATGGAGCTCTTGCGAGTAATTATTTTTGTTAAAATGTAACTAAATTCAGATGAGCCAATTCAAGCATCGTGATTCTGCTTACGTTTCCTATTTTCCTTCCACTGCAAGGCAAAAACCAGTTTTGACGACTCAGCTTTGGCTAGAAAACGGTGAATATTATCTTCAGTAATTCAATGAACGTCTGAGCGTATGTGCATCCGTATTGCACCACTGACCTAGACTAATTCACGTTGAATAATAGCGTAGAATACTGTTTGCTCTTACGGAACCGTAGTGTTAGGATTTTACGTACGTTCCATGTTTCATGCAGTTCAGGAGTATCCTCCTCTTTATAAATCAATGCCCTCTGCTGCAATTAAATTTATTAAAATTTTCCCAGTGTGCGTACGAGCACTCCACAGTTTCTCTCGTTATCACTGATCTCATGTATTCTGAAAGGGAAAGTTGCTAGGAAAGTTAATCAAAGGAATACCGACACTAGCCGCTAGTGGGCATTGAAGTAAATCAATGTGGAAAAATGAAAATTTGTGCCAGACGAGGAGTCGAACCCGGATTCTTCTGTTTCTCGGGAACAGTAGCCTTGACCACCTTGTCTCCGCCTTAATCACTTTCTTTTACTTTTTTACACTAAAAACTTTATTTTGTTTTACAAAATAGAATGTAAAGGGCAAAACATACGGTAAGTTCATACATTATGACACCGAGCGAGGTGGCGCAGTGGTTAACACACTGGACTCGCATTCGGGAGGACGACGGTTCAATCCCGTCTCCGGCCATCCTGATTTAGGTTTTCCGTGATTTCCCTAAATCGCTTCAGGCAAATGCCGGGATGGTTCCTTTGAAAGGGCAGGGCCGATTTCCTTCCCCATCCTTCCCTCACACGAGCTTGCGCGCCGTCCCTAATGACCTCGTTGTCGACGGGACGTTAAACACTAATCTCCTCCTCCTCCTCCTCCTCCTCCTCATACATTATGTGTGATTATCACCAGAATAAAAAGCAATCAAGATCAAATAGGACGCCCTCCAGGCGAAAAATAATGAAAACTGGAAACCGCAAGAAACAAGTTTCTTATATTTTTTACTTATTTTTTTAAAGCAAAATCTCTCAGTATGTGAGAGTGACTGTCTAAGAGATTCACATCGATGTGAAGCTTCAGTAACAAACAAAACAGAAATGGAAGTAAGGACGCCCTCGCAGTAAAACAAATGAAATGGCATCTGCACTCTGCCGACTTGCGGGTTGATGCAGTCAGAATCCCCTCTCGATCAGGCATGTTCTGGGCACATCTTCTCAAAGAATATTCCATTTTGCCAGTACAGTGGTCCAAGCCCTGGTATTACACAGTCGCACTGAAATCACCTTCTCATACCTGGAACACCCCAGATTCAGGGAGAGTCCAAGAAGACACTACCCAAAAAGTTAGTCTAGTACTTATTCTACCTAGAATTTTGCACGATAAAGGTAAAACTATCTTGCGGGAAAGTCCGAAAATCAACAATGCGCGTATCTCCTTCATGAAACAAGTAAGAGTTTGACACCCCTTTTACCCAGTGCACTGCATTTGTCTTCGTACGTGGGAAGTAGGTCCTATCTGGGAACGGGAGTGTCTTCGATGAAATGGCATGGGAAACCGTACATAGAAGAAATCCATGCATTTCCCGAATCAGTTGCCCACTTCTGCAGAAGATCAACACATCAGTCGACGTTCACCCGTGTCAAGCGTGTGAAACTGTGGGCAAAGTGGCGAATCTGTCATGTTAATGGCACGTAGATAAGGTTGTGTCATGTATTTCCCGTTAATAACCAGATACGAGGTAGCACGAGCGTTCATGTCGAGGGCTACATGATGTACAGAACGCCAGATCATGGGTCAGGCAACCACAGTGTACCGGTTTTCCATCACGTTTCGGGCGTGATGTCTCATTAGGCTCTAAACATCAAATGCCATAGGGTTCCAGGTACAAGGCAAGACCCCATCAACATAAGACATTCGATCAAAAGGCTCTGACATGGCGATATAAATATGTGCTGCTGCAACAGGCGGCACTCAGAAAGGGATAGCCAGTTCATCAATCTTAGATCCTGTTATTCCAGGTCAGTGGTGGGTTCACGATTTAACCGTCGTGCTTACATAAGGGACAGCTAATCTTGCATGGACTTTGACAAGACCAAGGACATAGTTTCGAGAATGAGGAGTTAGCATGTTATAGCAAACTTTGATGATGAGGCTCGCACCTGCATAGTAGCCAAACACCGCTTGCAGTCTAAGTAGATGCCGTGTTTCTTGACTTCCGCAAGGCGTTCGATACAGTTCCTCACAGTCGTTTAATGAACAAAGCATATGGACTGTCAGACCAATTGTGTGATTTTATTGAAGAGTTTCTAGATAACAGAACGCAGCATGTCATTCTCAATGGAGAGAAGTCTTCCGAAGTAAGAGTGATTTCAGGTGTGCCGCAGGGGAGTGTCATAGGACCGTTGCTATTCGCAATATACATAAATGACCTGGTGGATGACATCGGAAGTTCACTGAGGCTTTTTGCGGATGGTGCTGTGGCATATCGAGAGGTTGTAACAATGGAAAATTGTACTGAAACGCAGGAGGATCTGCAGCGAATTGACGCATGGTGCAGGGAATGGCAATTGAATCTCAATGTAGACAAGTGTAATGTGCTGCGAATACATAGAATGATAGATCCCTTATCATTTAGCTACAAAATAGCAGGTCAGCAACTGGAAGCAGTTAATTCCATAAATTATCTGGGAGTACGCATTAGGAGTGATTTAAAATGGAATGGTCATATAAAGTTGATCGTTGGTAAGGCAGATGCCAGACTGAGATTCATTGGAAGAATCGTAAGGAAATGCAATTCGAAAACAAAGGAAGTAGGTTACAGTACGGTTGTTCGCCCACTGCTTGAATACTGCTCAGCAGTGTGGGATCCGTACAAGATAGGTTTGATAGAAGAGATGGAGAAGATCCAACGGAGAGCAGCGCGCTTCGTTACAGGATCATTTAGTAATCGCGAAAGCGTTATGGAGATGATAGATAAACTCCAGTGGAAGACTCTGTAGGAGAGACACTCAGTAGCTCGGTACGGACTTTTGTTAAAGTTTCGAGAACATACCTTCACCGAAGAGTCAAGCAGTATGTTGCTCCCTCCTACGTATATCCCGCGAAGAGACCATGAGGATAAAATCAGAGAGATTAGAGCCCACACAGAAGTATACCGACAATCCTTCTTTCCACGAACAATACGAGACTGGAATAGAAGGGAGAACCGATAGAGGTACTCAAGGCACCCTCCGCCACACACCGTCAGGTGGCTTGCGGAGTATGGATGTAGATGTAGATGTAAGTGCTGTTGCCTTTGGCATCAGTAAAATCTGTGTCAAATGGGGCAGTTGTGACGCCAGATGACCATTAACAAAATCTACTGGTTGTATCATGACTAATGCCTGCAGGAGGTTGCTACAAACGATGGTGCGGATCACTTGAACGATGCACTTATAATAAATTGAGGCCTTTCGCTGTATGCCAAGCTTGAAGGTGATCCCCAATCGTTTGAGCTCGTCCAGTAATGGCAATGGGGCCGTATTCCCTGTTGGAAGACCATTACCAGTGATCGTACCATCAGACTTCATCAAATTCTCACAGCTGCCCGCAGCAGTCCCATATTGTGTGATCTGTTCCAGCGCCTGTCCCATTTCATCCCCAATCAAGAACATCTCTTCTGTTAGGACTATAGCCATCCCACTATCATTCCCAACACATGGCGTGAGATAAGCAACATAGCCATAGATAGCCAGAAACGGCTCTAAGCGAACTTCTTGGAGGAGGACAACGTCAACGTCCAGCGACCTGAACATTTTGAGTAACAATTGGAGTTTGTCTGGTATGCGAATGCTGTTGTCATCGATTGAGTCAATCCTGCAAGCTTATCTCGGAATTATGATTACTGGGACATCGGAGATGAATCGCTTTCTGGCCCAAATGTTCTTTTAACCTAGGGAACAGGTGATAGTCATCGGGCTCCAAGTCAGGACTGTAGGGTGGGTGGGTGACTATGTTCCACTGAAACTGTTTGCCTAGCGATGTGTGGGCGAGCGTTGTTATGGAGAATGTGTACACCCTTACTCAACATTCCTTCTTCTCCGATTCCGAATTGCCCGTTTGAGTTTTTTCAGAATCTCACAGTACCTATCAACGTTAATTGTGGTCCCAGCGATTCAGCTCGAACGGCGAGGTGAAAGAAGAGGTTCATAACTTTCTGAACAGCATGGCGGCGAGCTGGTATGACATGGCCATACAAAAACTGCTACAGCGTTTACAAAAATGCATTGACAGAAATGGTGATTATGTCGAAAAATAGCTAAATGTTGAAGCTGTAAACTCATGTAAATCATTGTAGAAATAAACAGGTCTATGCACTTATAAAAAAATAGGAGACCTTACTTTTGGGATTACCCTCATACATGAGATGCAAGAACTATTGTGCCAATCTTAGATGCGGAATGAGATGGGGTTAACTAATTTTGGTATGATCCTGTGAGATAGCGAGCCGCCGATTTGAGTGTAGAGCGTCAGGGACTCATTACTACTAGGTCTACGCACGCAGGGTGTCCCAGTAGGAATTTTCACTATTCAGGGATATGAAAGGAACGATCATTCGAAGCAAAAAAGATTAGTAAACATGGGCTCTAAAATGCGTACCTTAACATCTCTAAGTATTTGTTCATCTTCGATACTGTGAAACAAATCTGTTCTCCTACGATCTCTTTGCTCTCCATATTTTGGGAAGAGATAATACGGACCAAGCGTCCTTGGAGCAGTGGTATCGCCGGTTAGTTAAGCGCTGGTGGACTTGGCTAGCCCTTGGACAGGTCACCATCCGGGTCTGCTTCGAATGATCGTTCCTGTCATATCCCTGAATATTGAGCGTTCCCACTAAGACACACTGTATTTAATACTTTATTTTCAAACAACTCGGATGGTCTGCATTTAGTTTCATAGAAAAGTAACTGCAGATCACTGAATAAAAAAGATAGCATGGATCCTCGTATTAATAATATGAAAATACGTTTCGCATACGCTAATGAAATACGCTTATTGTTTGGGTAACAAAGTAATCTACCTTAAGGGTAGACAACCTGGACAACATGATGGTCCAGAAATGGAAAATGTTTTTTGTTCAATAAAATTCTATGATTCTTCCTGATTCTAAAATTATATGTTTTACGTATGAAATCTCATCATTTACATGTTAACTACACTTCTAAAGCAGTTGCGGCACGTGGTTGGCTAGCTGTCGCACTAGTATCAAACACAAAACCTTGTGTAAAATGTCTCGTTACTTACTTCAATTTCCATAACAACTCGTCTGTGTACTATCCTAGAAGTAACTGTGATAAAATCTCTTCTACTGCAAATTCTTTGCTTTCCATATATTAAGACAAAGTTGTGTGGACGAAAACAGAAAATTTATGAAGTTAACATAGGCTCTAAAATGCGTACCTCAAGCGCTACGAGCACTTGTTCAGCGGAAGATACGGTGAACAATTGCTTTCCTAAAGTACTCATTTGAGAGCCGATGTTTACTAGACCCTTCTTCCTTGGCAGCGTAGTTCTTCTCATATCCCTGAGTATTGACTGTTCCTCCTGGGCTACTCTGCATACAGGGCGTTTCCGTAAGAGTGTGCAACATTTTAGGAGGACGTTGAGGGTGCTCCAGTGAACAATTTCAGGTGGGGAACCCGGAGTCGGAGAAGCCAGCTTAAGGACATAGTAGGAATAAAATCACATTACTGTGTACTTTTCTTTATCACGTTAATTACGTCTCATAAGAAGGAACGAGCGGATAGAGGCAGAGGAGAAGATTAGTGTTTAACGTCCCGTCTACAACGAGGTCATTAGAGACAGAGCCAGGTTTGGATTAAGGAAGAATGGGAAAGGTAATCTGCCTTGCCCTTTCAAAGGAACCATTCTGGCATTTACCATATTTTTTACATTGGTTACAGTTAACTACAAATACCATTACTGACACAATGAACACACCATTTTTACTGCGCTGAAACTGACGGCCATCAGCCTCAATGCAAGTGTGACAACGGCCAACAAGATTCTGACGCACGCTGGCAAATACCCCTGGTGTGTTTCGAATAACATCATAGGCAGCTACAATTCTGGCAACTAATTCCATCGCCGTATATACTCGGGTCTCATACACAAGTGACTTTAGGTATCCCCATAGGAAATAATATAGGGGATTCAGGTCAGGTGACCTCGCAGACCGTGGAATAGGACCTCGCCTTCCAATCCAGCCACCAGGAAATACTGTACCGATGCTATTCCATCGTATTGTACGGTAAGTCTCTGAATAGCACTGAGTAATGATTGGGTCTGTCGTTGATTCGCGGTACGTTCTGTCATGGGGCAATGTAAACACAACAAATCTACATCTACATCTACATGATTACTCTGCAATTCACATTTAAGTGCTTGGCAGAGGGTTCATCGAACCACAATCATTCTATCTCTCCACCATTCCACTCCCGAACAGCGCGCGGGAGAAACGAACACCTAAACCTTTCTGTTCGAGCTCTGATTTCTCTTATTTTATTTTGATGATCATTCCTACCTATGTAGGTTGGGCTGCTTTAATGACTTCCATCCCAACTGGCGTATCATATCTGCCACACTCTCTCCCCTATTACGTGATAATGCAAAACGAGCTGCCCTTTATTGCAGCCTTTCGATGTCCTCCGTCAATCCCACCTGGTAAGGATCACACAGCGCGCAGCAATATTCTAACAGAGGACGAACGAGTGTAGTGTAAGCTGTCTCTTTAGTGGACTTGTTGCATCTTCTAAGTATCCTGCCAATGAAACGCAATCTTTGGCTCGCCTTCCCCACAATATTACCTATGTGGTCTTTCGAACTGGAGTTGTTCGTAATTTTAACACACAGGTACTTAGTTGAATTGACAGTAAACAAAACTTGCACCATGACTTCCTAGTAATTAGGCTTGTCCTCCTTGTTTCCTTGCAGAAAATCCAGAGTGCACCTGAATACAAACAGCACAGTACGTGTAAACTTGTACGCATGTTAGTTGTAAAATAAGCTTTAAAACAGTAACGCTAGCCAGAGAGTGGACAAGTTTACTTCCACATCTCCTTAAGTTGGCATCACCGACCCCAGGTTCCCTACCTCTTTTTTTTTTTTTTTTCTTTATTGAATTTCAATTCCCCCCGAAGGGGGCGGGCTGGCAGCAGCTTAGTATGCCACTCTTCAGCCTACAGATTTTGTGACAAAGATCAGGAGAACAAATAATAATAAAAAACAGGCGATAAAATCGGGGACTTAGAGAGTAACAAGGCGAAAAGAAATCGTGGAACTTAAAACAAACAACAGAGGGATGATGATGCTAATAAAAATACATACGGAGCAGACAGGGAAAACAATAGACAATTAAAAAACACGGCGACAGTCTGGATTCCGTTCGCAAAAGACATAAAATTCACACCTAGCGACAGCATGGTTTCTGTTCGCAACACGAGAAAGACAAACAACACTGAATAGTCACTGGAACACTGCACTAAAAAGTTGGCAAATGTGACACCACAGTCGAGAGCAGGTGGGGGGAAACTGGACAGAAGATGGGAAAACAAAAACAGGGGGGAAAGGAGAGTAAAAGCGAAGGGGGGGAACCGGGAAAGGAGCTGATGGAGGATGAGGACCCATAAGAGGGGTGGGGGGCAGACACGACAGGGAGGGGGATAGGCAGAGGAGGGAAATACAAAAGGACTGGGGGGGAGAAGGGAGGTAGGGAGAGGTTTAGTGGGGAGGAAACAGGACGGAAGGGGGGGGGGGAAGAGGGAGCCCAGGGAAAGGACAGAGGAAAGGAGGGGGAGGGAGGATCAGAGATGATAGGAAGGATAAATGGAGGGAGAGAGGGCATCATCCGGGAGGGGGAGTTGACGGAAGCCACCTTGGGAAAGGAGACGGAGGGTGTAGAGATGGAGGGTAGGGGGGACACAACGGTGAAGACGTGGCAGGGGGCGGGGATGGGAGAGGAGAGGAGCAACCAGGGGGTGAGGGGGTTCAAGACGGCGGGAGGTGTAGAGGATGCGGATATGATTCCCTACCTCAGTAGAGTACCCTCTATGTACTGTTACTCTTTTTAACTCTCTTACGGGAAAACGCTGAGACACGCCGCACAGGTTTGCGGAGCAGCCGGTCAACTCATCTCCATTCCTCTTCGCGTAATTTCTAACCACTCAGAGAGTAAATGTAGGATCTAAAATGTCTAACAAGCCCCCTCAAAAATTAGATACTGAAACGCCAAAGAAACTAGTATAGGCATGCGTATTCAAATACAGATATATGTAAACAGACAGAACATGGCGCTGCGATCGGCAACGCCTATGTAAGAGAACAAGTGTCTGGCGCAGTTGCTAGATCGGTTACTGGTGCTACAGTGGCAGGTTATCACTATTTAAGTGAGTTTGAACGTGGTATTATTGTCAGCGGACGAGCGATGGGACACACCATCTCCTAGGTAGCGATGAAGTGGGGACTTTTCCCGTGCGATCATTTCACGAGTATACCGCGAATTAGGAATCCGGTGAAAAATCACATCTCCGACATCGCTACGGCCGGAAAAAGATCCTGCAAGAACAGGACCAACGACGACTGAAAAGAATTGTTCAGCGTGACAGAAGTGCAACCCTTACGCAACCTGCTGCAGATTTCAATTCTGGGCCACAAACAAGTGCCAGCGTGCGAACCAGTCAACGAAACATCATCGATATGGATTTTCGGAATCGAGGGCCCAGTCCTGTACCATTGATGACTGCGTGACACAAATTTTTACGTCTCGCTTGGGCCCATAAACACGGAGATTGGACTGTTGATGACTGGAAACATGTTTCCTGGTCGGGCGAGTCTGGTTTCAAATTGTATCTATCGGATGGCTGTGTATGGGTATGGAGACAACCTTATGAATTCATGGACCCTGTATTTCAGCATTGTGTTCAAGTTGATGGAGGCTCTCTAATGGTGTGGGGCGTGTGCAATTGGCGTGATATGGGACCGCTGATTCGTCCACACACAACTCTGACAGGTGACACGTACGTAAGCATTCTGTCTGATCACCTGCATCCATTCATGTCCACTGTGCGTTCCGACGGACTTGGTCAATTCCAGCTGGACAATGCGACACCCCACACTTGAAGAATTGCTACAGAGTGGCTCCAGCAACACTCTTCTGAGTTTAAACACTTACGCCTGCCACCAAACTCCCCATATACACTCCTGGAAATGGAAAAAAGAACACATTGACTACGGTGTGTCAGACCCACCATATTTGCTCCGGACACTGCGAGAGGGCTGTACAAGCAATGATCACACGCACGGCACAGCGGACACACCAGGAACCGCGGTGTTGGCCGTCGAATGGCGCTAGCTGCGCAGCATTTGTGCACCGCCGCCGTCAGTGTCAGCCAGTTTGCCGTGGCATACGGAGCTCCATCGCAGTCTTTAACACTGGTAGCATGCCACGACAGCGTGGACGTGAACCGTATGTGCAGTTGACGGACTTTGAGCGAGGGCGTATAGTGGGCATGCGGGAGGCCTGGTGGACGTACCGCCGAATTGCTCAACACGTGGGGCGTAAGGTCTCCACAGTACATCGATGTTGTCGCCAGTGGTCGGCGGAAGGTGCACGTGCCCGTCGACCTGGGACCGGACCGCAGCGACGCACGGATGCACGCCAAGACCGTAGGATCCTACGCAGTGCCGTAGGGGACCGCACCGCCACTTCCCAGCAAATTAGGGACACTGTTGCTCCTGGGGTATCGGCGAGGACCATTCGCAACCGTCTCCATGAAGCTGGGCTACGGTCCCGCACACCGTTAGGCCGTCTTCCGCTCACGCCCCAACATCGTGCAGCCCGCCTCCAGTGGTGTCGCGACAGGCGTGAATGGAGGGACGAATGGAGACGTGTCGTCTTCAGCGATGAGAGTCGCTTCTGCCTTGGTGCCAATGATGGTCGTATGCGTGTTTGGCGCCGTGCAGGTGAGCGCCACAATCAGGACTGCATACGACCGAGGCACACAGGGCCAACACCCGGCATCATGGTGTGGGGAGCGATCTCCTACACTGGCCGTACACCACTGGTGATCGTCGAGGGGACACTGAATAGTGCACGGTACATCCAAACCGTCATCGAACCCATCGTCCTACCATTCCTAGACCGGCAAAGGAACTTGCTGTTCCAACAGGACAATGCACGTCCGCATGTATCCCGTGCCACCCAACGTGCTCTAGAAGGTGTAAGTCAACTACCCTGGCCAGCAAGATCTCCGGATCTGTCCCCCATTGAGCATGTTTGGGACTGGATGAAGCGTCGTCTCACGCGGTCTGCACGTCCAGCACGAACGCTGGTCCAACTGAGGCGCCAGGTGGAAATGGCATGGCAAGCCGTTCCACAGGACTACATCCAGCATCTCTACGATCGTCTCCATGGGAGAATAGCAGCTTGCATTGCTGCGAAAGGTGGATAGACACTGTACTAGTGCCGACATTGTGCATGCTCTATTGCCTGTGTCTATGTGCCTGTGGTTCTGTCTGTGTGATCATGTGATGTATCTGACCCCAGGAATGTGTCAATAAAGTTTCCCCTTCCTGGGACAATGAATTCACGGTGTTCTTATTTCAATTTCCAGGAGTGTATGAACATTGGTGAGCACATCTGGACTGCCGTGGAATGCGCTGTTCAGAAGAGATGTTCACCCCTTCGTACTCTTACGGATTTATGGACAGCCCTGCAGGTTTGATGGTGTTAATCGAGTTCATTCCACGTCATGTTCGGGCAATTGTGCATGCTCCCGGGGGCCCTACACAGTCTTAGGCAGGTGTACAAATTTCTTTGGGTCTTCAGTGTAATGTCATATGCGAACGGCAAATCCAAAACAGCTAAGCAACCATCACGTACGAAAGTGAGGAGTGCTGTGGCACCGGCCGTAACATCTTCATCTGTGTGCTGCCAATCGTTAAGTTCCTTCAGCATGTGAACGGTACTCACGTTCTTCCTTTATAAGGCGTTATTGTGAGGAACGGGCTCGTAACAACCCCGTTAGACTGCTTTCTCAGCCCCGGTAGGTATTCCGTCCTACGACATTCATAGTCCCATTATTTCTGGTCATTATCTCGATTTTCCGTCGGCCAGAGTACTGCGAGATTTTCGATGGCTGCCAGAAACATCTGCTGTCCGGGACCGCTAAAATAATGGATGGAGACCTTGCAGTGTTAACCTTGCGCCTTTCCAACAACTCATGCAGCGCAAAACATTCGTTCTGCAAATTAGAGAGGAAACTTGATAGCTTTTGCCGAATGAGGAACAGCACTGGAACATGGATGACCTTACACGGCATGGAGGAACCTCTCTCGACGAAGGACTCCTGGTGGTGCGGCGAAAGGTTACGCGAAACTGTAAGACACGTGGACGTTGCATTACCTCTAAAATGAGGAGGAAAAGAATAAAAAGAGAGAAAACGAAAATATTCTTTCTGGTCTGCAGCGCAGAAGAAAAAAAGCGTAGACTGTGCGTGTGAGCCGTTGCATTATCTTCGACCTTTCTGAGATGAGGTCGTGATCTGTGCATCGCCGGCTGCTGTAGCACCCTTAATTGCTGTACGGTCACGGATTCACGGTTATCCAACGGTGTTCTACTCCGGGTGCATTACTGCAGAAAATGGGAGTAGTTCGATAGTCTATGCAAGTACCCAAAGGGCGTAAGAAAAGGAAAAAAAATTATACATTCGTTTCTCGTTCTCCAAGGTGCAACAATAGGAAACTTATATCTGTAACTATGAATAGTCCCGTCTTCCAGTACCGAGTTCGCAATATACGTCAAGAAATTTGAGTCCATTACGAATTTTTGGACGCGAATCACAGTAAGACGAAACAAACATACTCTAGGTACTCATGAGGTTTTGGAATGGACCATCTTCTTCCATTTGTTTTACTTGCTGCCACTTACAAATGACCTGCGACGGACTTACTAACATAGGTCGTGTTCCCACAGTACTAAACTGTACATTTACAGAATACGAAGCTTATTTGGTTTGTTATTACTTTTAACAAAGCTTAAAGACGATGCAGCTTTGAATATCTGTAAAATTAAAAGTAATTACGAAACGAAAATGCTTAGAATCAGCAATTTATAGATTAAGAAGATAGCAAAAAAAGGAAGATACTGATGTGTTGGCAGAGGTGCCAACACCTTGTAGTTAGAGGAGGCCGAAATGCACGCTATAATCTAACGCAGACTGGCGTGAGGTCTGGAACAGGATACGTAATGAATGCTATAAATAAAAGTACGTAGCTGCGGGAATACTTAACTTTAATCCATCATTTGTATACAGCATTCTTGATGATACAAGTGAGACTCTCTCTAGAAATGGTTAATGGCGCCTTGCTAGGTCGTAGCCATGGACTTAGCTGAAGGCTATTCTATCTATCTCTCGGCAAATGAGAGAAAACCGTCGTCAGTGTAGTCGCTAGCAAAGTCGTCCGTACAACTGGAGCGAGTGCTAGTACGTCTCTCTAGATCTGCCGTGTGGTGGCGCTCGGTCTGCAATTACTGACAGTGGCGACACGCGGGTCCGACATGTACAAATGGACCGCGGCCGATTTAAAGCTACCACCTAGTAAGTGTGGTGTCTGGCGGTGACACCACAGATACCAAAGAGTTTATATTATCGTATGCAACCACTCTTGCTGTCCAGGAGGGTGTACGTTAGAAACAGACTGAGCCTTTCATTCTGGGCGGAAACCGACCGATCTACTACTACTTGCTATTAGATGACGAGGAGCTCAGTGACCGTTTATTGCCGGACGTTGTTACCGAGCGGTTCTAGGCGCTTTAGTCTGGAACTGCGCGGCCGCTACGGTCGCAGGTTCGAATCCTGCCTCGGGCATGGATGTATGTGATGTCCTTAGGTTATTTAGGTTTAATCAGTTCTAAGTCTAGGGGACTGATGACCTCAGATTTTAAGTCCCATAGTGCTTAGAGCTATTTTTTGAACCTCAGTGGCACCTTGAGCCTGTCGCCCTCAGATGGCGTGCTCCTGCATCTAGATCAGGTTACTCCACAAGGCAGGATATGCTGCCCTCTATTTCTGCATTTTTCTTCCAATCCAATACGCTGTCGAGTTACATTAATGTGACCACCGCCTATTTTCGGCGTCAGCGTTCGGTAATCACTTATAGATGGCAGAGGGCAGCACTAGCAGTGGAGGGTTCAAACGTGGTTCAAATG
This sequence comes from Schistocerca cancellata, assembly GCF_023864275.1. Taxonomy (NCBI): domain Eukaryota; kingdom Metazoa; phylum Arthropoda; class Insecta; order Orthoptera; family Acrididae; genus Schistocerca; species Schistocerca cancellata. The sequence continues at coordinate 49,691,920 of NC_064631.1, forward strand.
GCTCTGAGCACTATGGGACTTAACATCTGAGATCATCAGTCCCCTAGAACTTCGAACTACGTAAACCTAACTAACCTAAGGACATCATCCACATCCATGCCCGAGGCAGGATTCGAACATGCGACCGTAGCAATCGCGTGGTTCTGGACTGAAGGGCCTAGAGCTGCTCGACCACAGCGGCCGGAGCAGTGGAGGGTGTATAAAGCTTATCGGAGGGGGGGGGGGGGGGCTCGGAAAACAGTGCTGTCGTTGTCTAATGAGGAAACGGAACAATTTATAGGACGTCCAAAAGGGGCATGATTACTGGCTTTCACGAGTGATGCTGAAGGATTTCCTAATAGATAAGTGGTCGTTTGCCGTCGTGGTTAAAGTATACCGTGTATGGCAAAATGGCGCTGTCGAAAACCGTAGCCGAGGCAACTGTGAGGTACAAGGGCCGTAGGTAACTAGAGTGATCGATAGCTGCAGAGATGTTTACGGGCGAACAGACATGCAACTGTTGACCAGCTGACCTAACAGATGAACCTAGGGGCTAGCAACAGTGTCTCCTCAACGACCGTTCTGGGAACGTTGTTGTGTGTGGGACTCCGCAGGACGTGCGTGCTTCGTTCATGCACCCACAGTAGTAGTAGAAGGGTTTTGTGGGCGCACGACAGCAAGGTCTTCAGCGCCCGTTCAGTATCATAGTGAGACGGGGGTCAAGAAAGAAACTCAGAACATTTACATCAAACGGAACATAAAACACGGGGAACAATCATGGAAAAATATGTGCTCACCCACACCAAAGCGTGGGATGAAGCAGGGCGTCAGCAGTAAAACACGGACAACACAGGAAGAAAAAGGTAGAGGGAGCTAAAACAATGGAGCAGATGGAAGTGGCTGGCTGACCGCAAGGAAAAAAGGGAGGAGTCAGCCACTCTGCAACACACTAAAACCGCCAGCCTAAAAGTTTAGGCCAGAGTCCAGACACATCACAAAACTTAAAAACCCTAGACACACACGTCTCATCGTTAGCTAAAACACAGGGCAGATCCCCATCAACTTGTGCTTCTGCCCTTGCATCACGGTATAAAATGCAGTCTGTTAAAATGTGCCGGACAGAGATGTGCACATCACAAGCATCACAAAACGGAGGATCCTCTCGCCGTAATAGAAAGCTATGTGTCAGAGGACAGTGCCCGATCCGAAGACGTGTGAGCGCCACCTCTTCCCGCCTGAGCAACCGGCAGGAGGAACGCCACGGCCGAATTGTTGACTTTACCGACCGCAGTTTATTGGCCGTCACCGCCAGCCATTCGTCCTCCCACAACTCCATGCACTTCCTGTGGAGTGCAGCGATGACTGACTGCAAGGGGATAGGACACTGGACCACATCCTGCTCTCTGCAGGCCTCCTTGGCAGCCCGATCGGCCTGTTCAGTGCCCCATATTCCTGCATGACCAGGCACCCAGCAGAAGGATACCTCTTTACCCCGCCGTTGGAGCAAGTACAGTTGGTCATGTATCAGCCGCACAATCTCCTCAGTCGGGTACAGGTTCTGTAGTGACTGTAAGGCACTAAGAGAATCGGAGCAGACAAGAAATCGATCGCCCCGAACACGATGCATCTGCTCCAGTGCCGTCAGGATCGCGTGGAGCTCCGCTGCGAAAACGGTATATTCAGCAGGGAGGCGAATCCGGGTAACATGATCAGGGAACACCGCAGAACAGCCAAGGAAAGTCTCCTGTTTGGAGCCATCAGTATAAACGACAGTGAAACCGTGATGCACATCTAAAATGTTAAAAAACAGAGATTGGAACGTAAAATCTGGTGTGCCAGCTTTCTTAAAATTAGTCAAATCTAAAATAAGTTTGGGTCTCCGGAGGAGCCAAGGTGGAGATCTGCTCCAACCGCGACGTAAAACACGAAGACCAGCCATAGACATCGCACCGAGGCAATCCTGTGCGCGAATCCCATAGGGCTGCGTCGCACGTTGCCGGTTATGAAACAATCGTGCCAGAGGAGGCTGAGCAACGGTATGGTATGCAGGGGTGTACGGTGTGGACAAAGTTTTATACGCCTGGCGCACTGTAAGTAACCGTCGCCGCATATGAAGTGGCGGTTCACCAGCCTCTGCACAGAGGCTGGGTATGGGGCTAGTTCGGAATGCCCCAGTGGCCAACCGAAGCCCTTCATGGTGCACAACGTCCAACATTTTTAAGTAAGAAGGCCTCGCACTGGCTGTTATACATCTACGACGAATGCTGGTATTCGCACACCAGTATGGCAATTGGACGTCCACTCAGTGGCCTTTTCAGATGACAGATGGCTACTGACGCGTACGACATGAAACGTCTGAAAGAAGATACACTGCAACAATTGTCAGAAGGGTGCGGGCCGGGGGTGGAAGCGTTATGGTCTGGAGAATGTAATCGTGGAATTCCCTGGGTAATCCTGTCAATCTGGAAGGCACAACGGATCAACACACGCACGCAACCATCCCTGGGGACCATGTCCACCCATACATGATGCCGGTTCTCTAGAGCAAGACGGCACCTACCAGCTGGACAACGCAAAGTGTCTCACAGTTCGCAGTGTACGTGAGTGTGCAGCAGGATGAGTTTATCCCACTCCCATGGCCACCAGACTCCCCGGATTTATATCCAGTAGACAATATGCGGAGTCACCTCGAGAGCCCTTGGGTCCTCAACCGAAACATCTTGCGCAGCTGGTCACGGTACGTCCTACAACCTCGCCGACTCTCTTCCTACACGTCTTGCAGGGTTCTGAGCTGCAAAATGTGATTATTCAGGCTTTTTACAGGTGGGCACATTAATGTGCCTGGATAATTCCAATCCCAAAGAAAGCAGGTGTTCACAGATGTGAGAATTACCGAACAATCAGTTTAATAAGCCACAGCTGCAAAACACTAACACGAATTCTTTACAGACGAATGGAAAAACTAGTAGAAGCCAACCTCGGGGAAGATCAGTTTGGATTCCGTAGAAATACTGGAACATGTGAGGCAATACTGACCTTACGACTTATCTTAGAAGAAAGATTAAGGAAAGGCAAACCTACGTTTCTAGCATTTGTAGACTTAGAGAAAGCTTTTGACAATGTTGACTGGAATACTCTCTTTCAAATTCTAAAGGTGGCAGGGGTAAAATACAGGAGCGAAAGGCTATTTACAATTTGTACAGAAACCAGATGGCAGTTATAAGAGTCGAGGGACATGAAAGGGAAGCAGTGGTTGGGAAAGGAGTAAGACAGGGTTGTAGCCTCTCCCCGATGTTATTCAATCTGTATATTGAGCAAGCAGTAAAGGAAACAAAAGGTAAATTCGGAGTAGGTATTAAAATCCATGGCGAAGAAATAAAAACTTTGAGGTTCACCGATGACATTGTAATTCTGTCGGAGACAGCAAAGGACTTGGAAGAGCAGTTGAACGGAATGGATGGTGTCTTGAAGGGAGGATATAAGATGAACATCAACAAAAGCAAAAGGAGGATAATGGAGTGTAGTCGAATTAAGTCGGGTGATGCTGAGGGAATTAGATTAGGAAATGAGACACTTAAATTAGTAAAGGAGTTTTGCTATTTGGGGAGCAAAATAACTGATGATGGTCGAAGTAGAGAGGATATAAAATGTAGACTGGCAATGACAAGGAAAGCGTTTCTGAAGAAGAGAAATTTGTTAACATCGAATATAGGTTTAAGTGTCAGGAAGTCATTTCTGAAAGTATTTGTATGGAGTGTAGCTGTGTATGGAAGTGAAACATGGACGGTAAATAGTTTGGACAAGAAGAGAATAGAATCTTTCGAAATGTGGTGCTACAGAAGAATGCTGAAGATTAGATGGGTAGATCACATAACTAATGAGGAGGAACTGAATAGGATTGGGGAGAAGAGGAGTTTGTGGCACAACTTGACCAGAAGAAGGGATCGGTTGGTAGGACATATTCTGAGGCATCAAGGGATCACCAATTTAGTATTGGAGGGCAGCGTGGAGGGTAAAAATCGTAGGGGGAGACCAAGAGATGAGTACACTAAGCAGATTCAGAAGCATGTAGGTTGCAGTAGGTACTGGGAGATGAAGAAGCTTGCACAGGATAGAGTAGCATGGAGAGCTGCATCAAACCAGTCTGAGGACTGAAGACCACAACAACAACAACAGCGTGTTACATCAACTTCTACAGAGATACTTTGCAAATCACACTTAAGATCCTGGCACAATGTTCATCGAACCACCTTCACAATAATTCTGTATTATTCCAATCTCTAACAGCGCGTGGAAGTAACGAACAGCTATACCTTTCCGTGTGAGCTCTGATTTCCGTTATTGTATTGGCTGGTTCAGATAGCTCTGAGCACTATGGGACTTAACTTCTGAGGTCATCAATCTCTTAGAATTTAGAACTACTTAAACCTAACTAACCTAAGGACCTCATACACATCCATGCCCGAAGCAGGATTCGAACCTGCGACCGTAGCGGTCGCGCAGCTCCATACTGTAGCACCTAGAACCGCTCGGCCATTCCGGCCGGCCTTATTTTATTATGATGATCGTTTTTCCCTATGTAAGTCGACATCAACATAATATTTTTGCATTCGGAGGAGAAAGCTGATCACTCAAACTCTGTGAGAAGATTCCGCCGCAACGAAAAACGCCTTTGTTTCAATGATGTCCACCCCGAATCCTGTACTCTCTCCCCTGTTTCTTGATAATACAAAACGTGCTGCTCTTCTTTGAACTCTATCGACGTACTCCGTTAATCTTGTAAGGATCCCAGACCACACAGCAGTACTGAAAAAGAGTAAGGACAAGCGAAGGAGACAGTCACTTTAGCAGATTTGATACGTATTCTAAGTGTTTTGCCAATAAAACGCAGTCTTACGTTTGCCTTCCCCATAACATTTTCTATCTGTTGCTTACAATTTAAGTTGTTCGTAATTTTAATTCTTAGGTATTTACCTCACTTTACGGCCTCAGATTTGACTAATTTATCTCGTAACCGATGTTTAGCTGATTTGTTGTAGCACTCATGTGGAATGCCGTACACTTTTCATTACTTAGGGTCAGCTGTCAACTTTTGCACCATACATATACCTTTTCTAAATCGTTTTTTTTTTTCTAAATTTGTTTTGATCTTCTGATCACTTTACTAGAAGATACATGACAACATCATCTGCAAACAACGTAAGACAGTTGCTCAGATTGTCTCCTAAATCGTTAGTATAGATAAGGAACAGCAGAGGGCCTATAACACTGCCTCGCGGAATACTAGAAATCATTACCGTTTTACTCAATGACTTTCAATCAATTACTACTAACTGTGACTCTTCTGACAGGAAATCACGAATGGAGTCACATCGCAGCGACGATATTCAATAAGCACGCAATTTCACTTCTAGCCGCTTGTGTGGTACAGTGTCAAAAGCCTCCTGGAAATTCAGAAATACGAAATCAATTTGAAATCCCTTGTGAATAGCTCTCAAGGCTTCGTGTGGGTAAAGAGCTAGTTGTGTTTCACAAGAACGATGTTTTCTAAATCCGTGTTGACTGTGTGTCGATAAACCGGTCTCTTCGAGGTAATTCATAATATTCGATCACAATTTATGTTCTATAACCCTGCTGCATATTGACTTTAAAGATATGGGCCTGCAATTTATCGGATTACTCCTACTACCTCTCTTGAATATTTATTAGTCTACATCTGAGGTGGTAAGATCAGGTATCGTGGCCGGCGGGGAGTGTGGATTATGTAATGATAGACATCGTCTCATTGTCGGCGAACGACGCGTCAGAACATGCGGAAGGGGAAACTGTAACGCAGCAAGAGGTTACTACAGAGCTGTAAATGGTAATGTCTACACCACGAAGTGCCAATCCAATATCTACCAAAATTTATGAAGATATCGAACAGATAACGGCTTATAAAAAATTAAACTTTCATTCCATTTGGAACTGGCGTAGATTGCCAGCATCAGCAGGAATCGCGACGCTGCGCGGGATAGCCGCGCAGTCTAAGGGCACCTTGCCACGGTTCGCGCGCCTCTCCCCGTCGGAGGTTTCTAGTCCCCCTTCGGGCGGGGTGTATTTGTTGTCCTCAGCGTAAGTTAGTCAAAGTTAGATTAAATAGGAATGAGATTTTCACTCTGCAGTGGAGTGTGCGCTGATATGAAACTTCCTGGCAGATTAAAACTGTGTGCCCGACCGAGACTCGAACTCGGGACTTTTGCCTTTCGCGGGCAAGTGCTCTACCATCTGAGCTACCGAAGCACGACTCACGCCCGGTACTCACAGCTTTACTTCTGCCAGTATCTCGTCCCCTACCTTCCAAACTTTACAGAAGCTCTCCTGCGAAACTTGCAGAACTAGCACTCCCGAAAGAAAGGATGTAGCGGAGACATGACTTAGCCACAGCCTGGGGGTTGTTTCCAGAATGAGATTTTCACTCTGTAGCGGAGTGTGCGCTGATATGAAACTTCCTGGCAGATTAAAACTGTGTGCCCCGGAAGCAATCGTAGATGTATCTTTGATAATACTGGCCACAGTTGCTAAAAAGTAAAATAAAAAAATAAAAAAAGAGGTTTGAATAAAAACGCCTTCAGTTGCAATTTCTCTGCGTTTTATTAAATTACACGTAGCATTTCGGACCCCTTGGGTCCATCTTCAGGTGCAAATCGCCTAATACTTAATTTACATTTGATTTTGAGTGAGGTGCAATGCATTTTCCTATTATGAAAAATTTAGATTTTTGGTTGCGAATTTCGTGAATCGAGTGCGGAAATATGTGATAAACCGTGGAAAAAAAAAACAGTGATAAACTAACCGAACAACATACGTTGGTTTATTCATATTGTCGTCCCACATCGAGTCACTCAGGCCGCATATTTGCTTACAACTGATAAAAACACTTACCACAGGTAGTTTAACCCGATGTGACCAAAGATGGAAGTTAATCACATAGTGTCAGAGATCTGAGTTATATGAAGCTGACGTATGAATGAATAAATTTGCAGTTTTTAAAATTACTTGAATAACTATGCCTAGCGAAATCTGTTTGTTCATTTAACATAGATTCAGGGTTTTTTATATTGTGGAGGTATATTTCCAGTTGTTCTAAAAGATTTAGTGTCTTACCGTTGGCTTCATTGTGTAGTACTACCAAATTGTTCTGTGTTTTGTTGATCACATTTTTGGTTTCCAGCAAATTCTGTCCAATAACTAATTTTTCAAAGTGGTTGAGTCTGAAAGCACCAAACAAGTCTCTGCTGAGATCCCAAGACGAACTCCGAAAGAGAACACTTTCTTTCGCTATTTTCAGTTATTGTTCCTGTCGCCTCTACGTTTGTCTTGAAATTGGTTTTCATTTTTATATTTAAGTGTGAAAGCCGAAATCCCAGCATTGCACACTCATTTAGCACGCCGTCACTGTCTGTTCCAAATTATGTCGCCGTGATACGTCACTGGAGAGGCGTAGCAGTAAGAGTGAGTTGCTGTGGCCAGGTGAGTGCGTATGCCGCGGAGCAATTGAGGAGTAAAAGAAGAACGGGGCAGGTCTGCACGGTCCCCCCCCCCCCCCCCCGTCCCCCCGTCCCGCGCGGCGGTCGCGGGGGAATTCCCCTTGCTCCTTGACCCAGAGCGCCCTCACCTGCCGCTAATTGCTACCCTCATGTCCGGTAACGGCTGCCGCGGCGCTGCATCACATCTCCGCCGCCGCTTCTGCGCATGCGCACCATCTCGCGCACGCGCCGGGTCGGGTGCAGCAGCCACCAGAGCTCCGGGCAGCCAGCGGGCACAGGTGCGCCGACTGGGACCAGGAACCATCTGCTACCGACACCGTACAGCTTGCAGGTCCAACTGCTCTGAAACCATCCACACACCCCATCGTATTCTCGGCTGTTCAATGAAATTGCTGATCATGCCAAATATACACCAAGGTGACAAAAGCTCATGGGATCCCTCCTATTATCCTTTTACTCAGAGTAGTTCATCAACTCAATGTGGCATGCACTCAACAAGTCGTTAGAAGAACGCTGCAGAAATACAGGGCGATTCAAAAAGAATACCACAACTTTAAACATGTGTATTTAATGAAAGAAACATAATATAACCTTCTGTTATACATAATTACAAAGAGTATTTAAAAAGGTTTTTTTTCACTCAAAAACAAGTTCAGAGATGTTCAATATGGCCCCCTCCAGACACTCGAGCAATATCAACCCGATACTCCAACTCGGTCCACACTCTCTGTAGCATATCAGGCGTAACAGTTTGCATAGCTGCTGTTATTTCTCGTTTCAAATCATCAGTGGTGGCTGGGAGAGGTGGCCGAAACACCATATCCTTAACATACCCCCATAATAAAAAATCGCAGGGGGTAAGATCAGGGCTTCTTGGAGGCCAGTGATGAAGTGCTCTGTCACGGGCTGCCTGGCGGCCGATCCATCGCCTCGGGTAGTTGACGTTCAGGTTTCATAACTAACCTTTTTCGTAGGACTCTCCATACAGTTGATTGTGGAATTTGCAGCTCTCTGCTAGCTCTGCGAGTCGATTTTCCTGGGCTGCGAACAAATGCTTGCTGGATGCGTGCTACATTTTCATCACTCGTTCTCGGCCGTCCAGAACTTTTCCCTTTGCACAAACACCCATTCTCTGTAAACTGTTTATACCAAAGTTTAATACACCAACTATCAGGAGGTTTAACACCATACTTCGTTCGAAATGCACGCTGAACAACTGTCGTCGATTCACTTCTGCCGTACTCAATAACACAAAAAGCTTTCTGTTGAGCGGTCGCCATCTTAGCATCAACTGACGCTGACGCCTAGTCAACAGCGCCTCAAGCGAATAAATGTACAACTAAATGAAACTTTATAGCTCCCTTAATTCGCCGACAGATAGTGCTTAGCTCTGCCTTTTGTCGTTGCAGAGTTTTAAATTCCTAAAGTTGTGGTATTCTTTTTGAATCACCCTGTACTATGCCATGCTGTCCGTAATTGCGAAAATGTTACTGGTGCCAGATTTTGTGCACGAACTGACCTCTCGATTATGTCCCATAAATGTTCGAAGGGATTCACGTCGAGGAGATCCGGGTGACCAAATCATAGGCCCGAATTATCCAGAATGTTCTTCAAACCAGTCGCGAACAATTGTTGCCCTGTATGTCTGTAAACCTGAAGTCCATGTATGGCTGCAAATGGACTCCAAGTAGCGGAACACAACCATTTACAGTCAATTAACGGTTCAGTTGGATCAGAGGACGCAGACCATTCCACGTAAACACAGCCTACACCACTATGGAACCACCACCATCTTGCACAATACAGGGTCCATGCCTCCGTGGGGACCCCGCGACACTCGAACACTACCATCCGTTCTTACCAGCTGAAATCGGAAGTCATCTGACCAGGCTACGGTTTTCCAGTCGTCTAGAGTCCAAGCGATGTGGTCACGAACCCAGGACAGCCACTGCAGGCGATACGGTGCTGTTAGCAAAGACACTCGAGTCGGTCGTCTGCTGTCATAGCACAAGAACGCCAAATGTCGACGCACTGTCCTAAAGGATGGCATCGTCGTACGTCCAGCATTGATTTCAGCGGTTGTTTCACGCAGTGTTGCTTGTCTGTTAGCACTGACAACTCTTCCCAAAAGCTGCTGCTTTCTACCGTTAAGCAAAGGACGTCGGCCACAGCGTTGTCCTCGGTGAGAGGTAATGGCTGAAATGTGGTATTCTCTGCACACTCTTGACATTGTCGACCGCGGAATATTGAATTCCCTAACGATTTCCAAAATGCAGCGTCCCATGCTTCTAGCTCCAACTACCATTCCGCGTCCACAGTCTATTAATTCCCGTCGTGCGACCGTAATCACGTCGAAAACCTCCCCACATGAGTCACCTGAGAGCCAATGGCAGCTGCACCAATGCATTGCCCTTTTATACCTAGTGGACGCCATGCTATCGCCATCTACATAAGTGCAAATGGCTGGTTCAAATGGCTCTAAGCACTATGGGACTCAACATCTGAGGTCATCACTCCCCTATAACTTAGAACTACTTAACCCTATCTAACCTAAGGACATCACACAGATGCATGGCCGAGGCAGGATGCGAACCTACCACCGTAGCAGCAGCGCGGCTCAGGACTGAAGCGTCTAGAACCGCTCGGCCACAGCGGCCGGCTTGCATATGTGACAAGTGTCACGTCAGGTATATTCTGTTTATTACATGACTGTTTCTCGTAAGCAGTTTTTTTTTTTTTTTCTGTTACATCTCCGCACATTGATCGATTGGCGCATATGTACGCTGCATCAGCTGCACTTATTTGCCTGCATGAGATCTTTCAGGCGAGAGTGGCTTCGGCCAATGAGCAGCAAGGGCACGCTCGCCGCCACTTTTGAAGGAAATCAAAGCTTTCTCTTTCATGGCTGTCCCGTTTGGGCTGCTTATAATGTATTAATGTAAGGAGAGAATAGATGCTGAATGATGAATGCATGCAGCTTGCCGCTAACTTTGTGTAATGTTTTGTCTGTATAGACGTGTATCTGTTGCCTTTAAGATCCCTTCACTTTCACACATAAATCTATACAGTAAAGTAAGGGCCTCCCATTTTGTCTTTAGGCTGATCCGTGATAAGACAGGCGAAAAGTTAGACTAATGGAGGCTTATGAGTATTTTCTCTAATTTCATTCGCTCTCTCTCTCTCTCTCTCCTTTATCTATGTACAATTTTAAATATAATATTTCATTACGTGAAATCAGCCCAATAGAATCTCTGGTGGAGCCCTTCGTCTTAGTATTCAGCGGCTGGCTTGCTGTAAAAGATCTTTACATTTATTATTATTGTTAAGCGCTGCATTCAGTTGGGAAAATCGATCGTTTGAACAATTCGTTCCTTTTACGACAGATTTCGAATTCCAGATGTGTACGAAGCCTTTTTGGACGATTTAACAAAGACTCGGTAATTGCAGGCTCTCTTCGACACAGCTGAAACTTCCCCACTAATTACAGGGCCAACGCGATCATCAATGATTCAGACAAAGAACTCATTCGTTCATCCACTCCAGAATAAAAGGGGTCACAAACCTTATTTATGAAGGAAATTGTATATTCAATCCATCTCCATTACATGTCCAGATCTTTGTTGGTTCCAAGTCTTAATTATTTTCCGTTACAGTCTTTCTCTCTCTTCAAATAACCCGCTAGTGGCACAAATGTTAACAGCTCGTTTTAGCGAGAAGAAAAGCAAGTATGTCTCTTTTAGAAACCCGTCAATCTTTCAACAGATACTTCCGAAGCTGTCCTCGTTACCAGTCTAACAACCATGGAGAATACATACATGTATCTCTGTTATTCCAAAGAATAAACGTACTAGAAAATACTTTGGCGTCGACGAGCTGTCGCCGCATATGTTACTAGGAAATCAGATCAGATACTTTTCCAAAGTAAATAAATGTGGATGGTTTGATTGACAATGATTAATTGGTGCGTGGTAGAGGGTAATTTTCCGTGGGGAGATTACATGCTCTGGAAAAGTTGTGTTTTGTTCGTCTGTGACACAGTGTGCGCTTGTACTAGGCTGTATTCAATGACGCTGTGATACATGGAGATCGATGCCTAAGAGCAGCCTACGCTTTGTACACATGAATGTTACTGACAATCGAACATGCAGGTTCCAGTCATATTATCTTGACCACTGCCAACGTTTGACGTCGACGTGCAGTAACCTCTCACAGATGGCAAGTGGTAGCACTAACTCTGGTACCAATGGTTCAAATGGCTCTGAGCGCTATGGGAGTTAACATGTGAGGTCATCAGTCCCATAGACTCAGAACTACTTAAACCTAACTAACCTAAGGACACCACACACATTCATGCCCGAGGCAGGATTCGAACCTGCGACCGTAGCAGCAGCGTGGTTCCGGACTGATTTATCTGACGTCCAAAAGTTTGTGATCATTGTGTAACACCACAGCTGTTATGCTGTATGGATTTATTTTGCTTTTGCTTCATTTAATGTTACATTGTTGATCTTCTGTAAATGTGTTTGAATCGATAACATAACATTGTGTACTCTTTTCTTTGTCCAAACTTTGAGTCATGGTCTGATTCTATGCAAAGTAGCGTATCTGTAATTTAAATTCTTTGTCCCATTTGGAGGGAACAAAAGTTACAATATATAATTGCAATTTCTGTGTGAATAATTTTTTGTAGAAATGTCAATATGTGCAAATGTTCTGCCTTATTTAATGTATTTGGTTGCTGTTATGTAAATTGCTGATCCTCACTTAGGGTTCTTAGTTAGTTTGTATGTAAACGGTGTAGTGGTTCCCCTCGGGAACGGAACTGTGTAGCGCGCGCAAATTGTGGTTGGCCTAGGTGGAAAAGGTGGAACTGATAGTCAGTCGGGGACGAGCTACCAGTCGGGGACGAGCCAGCAGTCGGGGATGAGCTATGAGTCGGAGACGAGCTTCGAGTCCGTGCACTGCCATGTAAAAGATGCATATTGTGCTGATTCCGAGAGAGGCTTTTCCTGCTTCTTTCCAAGGCCTCGGATGGATGGATAAATAGCTGAAACTATTCTGGAGTTTGTATCTATCTTCGCCACCAAGAAATGACAGAGTCCAGCAACTCTGCCTACAATTCCACCTACCAACATGCAGTTGCCACCACATTGCGCAATCATTGCAACGTAATACTATAATGATGTACAGTGAAGGATCAGCTTAATGGACGTGCTAATGTGCTGAAATATAAGGTAATTTCTATCTGAATTTATGTGCCTACCTTGAATTTTCTCCTCATCATAACACCTCTCATGTTTCGCTCCGTTTGAGCTAAAGTGATATCCGAGTGTCCTTACTAAAAGAAATTAAAGCCTAGAGTTTTGCTAATTAATGCCTCTTGAACTTAGTAAAAAGAAAGTTAAAGTTAATGTGGCAATAGAGTGAGTTAAAGTAAATGTTATTTGCTCAAAATAATTTTCCTATTAAAACTGCTATTTAAAGTGTTGTTGCTAACTTCAATATTAAAAGTTCTTAAGACTGAGGCTTATAAGGCAAATGATCACATTATTGTCTGTAGTAAATTCTAAAAGGTGAGTCAGTTTCTTGCAATTTGGTCAGTATTGTGTTTCGCTGTAGTAAAAGTGAGAAAGCTGCAGTTGTGAAACATTATATACTCATGTTTGCTAAGTGTTTGTGTATCTTGTGTATTAGAAGTGCATGTTAATAGTAATGTTATAAAGACCATTCACTTTATGTAAGCCTGAAAGTAATAGGGTGTTTCGGTATCTCTTATAATTTTGCAAATAGTTTGTGCTGCTCCAGTTGTTAGCTTCAAGCTTAAAACATATGTGTGTCAGAGTTCATTGCACTCGCGTGTGGCTAAGTCTAGGTTGTGTTTGTCCGTTATAGTTACTTATACCTACTTTCTTAAACGAGAACGGTAATCTTTCTCTTGCCTAATTAGGCTGGCGACCGTTTCCCTTATTCTATAAACAGTATAGCTAGGCAAAATTTTGTTTGTTACTGTTCAAATATTTACGTAATTCTGACTTTCATTTTCGATAAGCCACCTCCGTTAGGAACAACACGGCAACATAACAAAATTCCTCTCAAAGGGTAACACTGCTCTGTTCCTTTGTGCCATAGTTGCTTTTACAAAATAGTTTTGTCACAACCTGTTTCTAGCATTGAGGTTATGGTACAGTAGTAGCAGACAGGAGTGTTATAATTGGCTTTCGGGCTAGAGGTGGAAGTGTTTAAAAACGGCCAAGCTTGTAAACTGTTCGCGTGACGCCCTGTTTCATGTATACCGTGCACGGCCAAATGGAGCTATTCAAAACCGGCGCCGAGATTGGTGTGGTCCATCACCGACCGTAGATGACAGAGATTAACGACGGTCGCGCAGGTGTATACGGACGAACAGACGTGTAACTCTAGAGCAACTGACCACCCAGATTAAGAAAGGCGCTGTCAACGACGTCTCTTAAGCGACCGTTCAGTGGACGTTGCTGCCTCCTCAGCTGGAGCCTGGTTTATGCACCCACGCTGACTGTTGTTGATCGGCGACGAAGGCTGGAATTTGTACGCCAATAGTGCAGCTGGGAGCTTATTCAGTGGCGGCGGGTGGCCTTTTCAGATGAATCACGTTTTGTGCTCCATCGGGCAGATGGACGTTGGCGCGTTTGGCTTGAAACGCCTAAAAGCAAAATATCCAGCCGGAGGAAAGAGCGGTATGGCCTGCGGAGTGTTCTCGTATCGTTCCCTGTGTGATCTCTTCATTCTGCATCAACACAAATAAGCATTGCAGTTTTTTTTTCTTTTCCTCGGTACGATGGCATCTATCAGCAGGACAATGCGACGTCTCACATTCCTCGCGTCTACGTGCGTGGTTCGAAGAGCACCAGGATGCTTGCACCGTACACCCTACTCGTCGAATTTAAACCCAGTCGAGATCCGTGGGATCAACGAGCAGTTCGTGCCACGTATCCCCAACCGATGAACCTAGCGCAGCTGGCCACTGCGCTGGTGTCGGGTGTGGGCACCACAGCTATAAGAGAAATCCTCTTATGAGTCTGACGATGGAACAAGGCCCAGAACTTGTCACAGCGAAATAAATTCAAATGTTCAGCTGTGTGTGAATTCTTAGCATAAGTTAGTTTAAGTACTTTCACTTATATGTGAAATACTGAAGCACGAGCTATCTCATTATACATCATGGATCAGCATGTCAACTATCAATGAAACAGACCTCTACGATTAGTGTACAAAATTGCTCTTCTAGAAAAAAAAGTGAGATATATATACGAAAAATCCTCGCTGCCTTGTACCGGTGCTCCACGGCTCGAAGCTAGTTATAGCGGAATAAATCATTCATTCAAGAGAGTGAGCAGTTTGGGTTTATTTCTTGGTGACAGCCGGCTGTTTTGTGGCCGAGCGGTTCTAGGCGCTTCAGTCCGGAACGGCGCTGCTGCTACGGTCGCATGTTCGAATCCAGCCTCGGGCATGGATGTGTGTGATGTCCTTAGGTTAGTTAGGTTTAAGTAGTTCCAAGCCTAGGGGACTGATGACCTCAGATGTTAAGTCCCATAGTGCGTAGAGCCATTTGAACCATTTTTGTTAGTGATATTTCCGACAACAGCTGCAGCGTTCTCAAGCTTTTTTATTATTATCATTATTATTATTTTTTTACTGGGTCCTTTATTATACGAACCTCTTCATCTCGGAATGGCACTTTCACCCCAAGTTTTCAACTATTTGTCAGATATATTCCCTACCTGTGTCGTCTCATACAGTTTTTCCTACAGTTTTTACCCTCTAACAACTCCCTCATCAGCCATGAAAGCTGCTCGCTCATCCTGTTTCTTCTACTTGTCGGTATTTTCTGTATGTTCCCCTCTTCGTCGATTCTGCGGAGGATGGGGCCCCTCCACGCCCACACCAACGTGGTGACCAAACCAAAAGTTCTACTGTCACCTCCGTATGACATCCGTATGACATGTTAGTTTTTGATTCAGGAGTCACAGGATGAAGGGCTGTTACGTTATCCATGCGTCTGGGTAAGATTACTCGTTTACGTGCTCCATCAGGATATAGAAAGTGGTCGAAAGCGATCGAGGGGTAGCGCTGGTAAAGGCAGAATAAAAAAAGTGCCAAGGCGAGCGCCAAGGGGAAAAAAAGCCTCTGCGACAGTAGGACGGGTAGTAAGGACAGTAGCGGCTTGCTAGCTGCGACAGAGCATGCAAGGTGAGGTTATGTTAGTGTGAGGTTACCTTTGTCGCTGCGTGTTCGTTATGGCTGGGTCAGTCCTGGTGCTGCAGCTGAGCTCGTGTGGAGTCTCCTGGACCTGCTGCAGTGGCTTCGTCCCCTGTAACAAGGAAATTCAATGCGGCAACGCACGCGTTGCCATTACGCCCTCTGCTGCGCCGTGTCGTCAGTGACTTGGCACAGCTTCATGAGGCTGGTGCTGAACGGCGTCCTCTTCTACTGCATGGCTCAGTTCTTCCGTAGCTGAGCCTCGAGCAGCTCCACTTGATCAGTGATCCGCGCCGCTTCAGCGTCGGAGTAATGCATGCCGCTTGCGCGACGAGGGCTGCCGCTTTGGTTTCTCGGTCCTTTGCGGGGGACCCCCTTGTCGCCGCCGATGCCGCTGGGGCGGCAGTTGTCTTCTTTGCACCTCTGACCTGCGGTGCTGCTGGGGCAGCCGCTGGGACAGGCAAGCGGACGTCATCCTGCGAGATCGGAGGAGTGCTCGCAGGGGTTCGAACCCCTTCTGCTGTGCAGAGGCCTCGGGCGAAGTTGCACGCAGTTGCCTGAAGGCCTCTTCCTTCTCTGTCGCCACGGCGGCTGCGAAGGCAGCCCTCTCTGCCGCCACGACGGCTTAGAGGGCTGCAGTGGCCTCCTTCACAGCGGTGCCGAGTTCGAGCCCACAGTTCTCCTCGGGGGCGCGAGCTGCATCCCGACTGCCCGTCCCCGCTCCTGGCAGGTGGAGTGGCTTCTGCGCTGTCCGTCAGCTGGGCCGGGCTGGTCTGCGCCCTACGTCGTTGACGTCGTCTTCTCTTCTTCCGCTGCGTCGGTGCGGCAGCGGCCGCCTCGCCGCCTTCGGCACGGCTGCGGTTTGAGAAAGCCGCGCGGCCGCGCCAGTTGGCGACGTGTGGGCCGCCACACCGGACGCAAGTCGGCAGAACGCTACTGCCGCGGTCGAAGGGACGGCTGTCGTGCTCGCTGGAGCACATGACGCACAGCGCCGCATTGCAGCAATACGAGGTGCATTCAAGTTCTAAGGCCTCCGATTTTTTTTCTAATTAACTACTCACCCGAAATCGATGAAACTGGCGTTACTTCTTGACGTAATCACCCTGCAGACGTACACATTTTTCACAACGCTGACGCCCTGATTCCATGGCAGCGGCGAAGCCTCCTTTAGGAGTCTGTTTTGACCACTGGAAAATCGCTGAGGCAATAGCAGCGCGGCTGGTGAATGTGCGGCCACGGAGAGTGTCTTTCATTGTTGTAAAAAGCCAAAAGTCACTAGGAGCCAGGTCAGGTGAGTAGGGAGCATGAGGAATCACTTCAAAGTTTTTATCACGAAGAAACTGTTGCGTAACGTTAGCTCTATGTGCGGGTGCGTTGTCTTGGTGAAACAGCACACGCGCAGTCCTTCCCGGACGTTTTTGTTGCAGTGCAGGAAGGAATTTGTTCTTCAAAACATTTTCGTAGGATGCACCTGTTACCGTAGTGCCCTTTGGAACGCAATGGGTAAGGATTACGCCCTCGCTGTCCCAGAACATGGACACCATCATTTTTCAGCACTGGCGGTTACCCGAAATTATTTTGGTGGCGGTGGATCTGTGTGCTTCCATTGAGCTGACTGGCGCTTTGCTTCTGGATTGAAAAATGGCATCCACGTCTCATCCATTGTCACAACCGACGAAAAGAAAGTCCCATTCATGCTGCCGTTGCGCGTCAACATTGCTTGGCAACATGCCACACGGGCAGCCGTGTGGTCGTCCGTCAGCATTCGTGGCACCCATCTGGATGACACTTTTCGCATTTTCAGGTCGTCATGCAGGATTGTGTGCACAGAACCCACAGAAATGGCTACTCTGGAGGCGATCTGTTCAACAGTCATTCGGCGATCCCCCAAAACAATTCTCTCCACTTTCTCGATCATGTCGTCAGACCGGCTTGTACGAGCCCGAGGTTGTTTCAGTTTGTTGTCACATGATGTTCTGCCTTCGTGTTGTCCTAATCATAATCATTTCATCCCCATCGACGCGCAGGTCGCCGAAGTGGCGTCAAATCGAAAGACCTGTACCAGGCGAACGGTCTACCCGACGGGAGGCCTTAGCCACACGACATTTCATTTCATTTTCATTAAACTGTCGCACCCACGAACGCACTTTCGACACATCCATAACTCCATCACCACATGTCTCCTTCAACTGTCGATGAATTTCAATTGGTTTCACACCACGCAAATTCAGAAAACTAATGATTGCACGCTGTTCAAGAAAGGAAAACGTCGCCATTTTAAGTATTTAAGACAGTTCTCATTCTCGCCGCTGGCGGTAAAATTCCATCTACCGTACGGTGCTGCCATCTCTGGGACCTATTGACAATGAACGCGGCCTTATTTTTAAACAATGCGCATGTTTCTATCTCTTTCCAGTCCGGAGAAAAAAAATCGGAGGCCTTAGAACTTGAATGCACCTCGTACTTCGCGACGTGGCCCTCGCCCTGGCACCTGAAGCACGGCGGCTGGGGTGCACGGCGGTCGGGAGGGCCTCTGTCGTGACCGGGAAGCCCAGCAAGTTGCGCAAGCCGGCGGCCGTTTGCGCGGTCACGGTACAGAGCGGCGCCCTTTTCGTGTTGTCCGGTTGTGCAACCTTGCGGTTGTGCCGGCCTTTGTGGCCGAGCGGTTCTAGGCGCTACAGTCTGGAATCGCGCGACCGCTACGGTCGCAGGTTCGAATCCTGCCCCGGGCATGGATCATGGATGTGTGTGATGTCCATAGGTTAGTTAGGTTAAAGTAGTTCTAAGTTCTAGGGGACTGATGACCTCAGATGTTGTTAAGTCCCATAGTGCTCAGCCATTTGAACCTTGCGGTTGCATTACCAAACCCAGCTCGCAGTAGCCCTTCCCGGACCGCTGCCTCGTCACAGCACCGAGGTAACCCCTTTGGTCGTCTTCTTCCTTCCAGCGGAAGGTGCCTTCTCACGCGCTGGCTGCGCGTCGACACTGTGGTCGGCCACTGCGACCTCGATCGCCCTGTGGTCAGCCACGTTTGTGGCCCGAACGCAGATCAGCGAGTCTGTATCGACAGACTGGTAGACCACCTCATTCCGACGTAATTCGTCATTATGTCGAACAGCGCTGTCCTCCCGCCTTTGCGCTTCCCGTACAAACCCCCCGTTTGGGGGCCGCGACTCGTTTTCTCGGGGCTTCCTTACTGGGTCGGCAGACTCAGTGACTTGCACAACCGAAGGACCCTTCGTAGCAGCAGGTTTCCTCTGCGAGTACTTCTTTCCCATGCTATTACCGAGCGAGGTGGCGCAGTGGTTAGCACACTGGACTCGCATTCGGGAGGACGACGGTTCAATCCTGTCTCCGGCCATCCTGATTTAGGTTTTCCGTGATTTCCCTAAATCGCTTCAGGCAAATGCCGGGGTGGTTCCTTTGAAAGGGCACGGCCGATTTCCTTCCCCATCCTTCCCTCACCCGAGCTTGCGCTCCGTCTCTGATGACCTCGTTGTCGACGGGACGTTAAACACTAATATCCTCCTCCTCCCATGCTATTGGGCGCAGAACACGACAATCTACAGGCGTTGTGAGAACAACAAACGACAATTTGCTTCCGCCGCGCCCACAGCACAGAAACCTCTTCACGAGCTCACAACGGCCGAGTAAGCGTAGCGCGCAGCGGCAGCGATGCGCACAACTCGCTAGCTGAGGCCACTCTCTGCGGAGAACCTCCTCGTTCCTTATATTGACAATCCACCTAATTTTCAACATTCTTCTATAGCAGGACTCTTAAACACTTCGATTTTCTTCATGTCCGTTTTCTATACTGTCCCTGACCCACCACAAAACAACCCGCGTTCCAAACGTACATTTGTTGTGTACATACACTCCTGGAAATGGAAAAAAGAACACATTGACACCGGTGTGTCAGACCCACCATACTTGCTCCGGACACTGCGAGAGGGCTGTACAAGCAATGATCACACGCACGGCACAGCGGACACACCAGGAACCGCGGTGTTGGCCGTCGAATGGCGCTATCTGCGCAGCATTTGTGCACCGCCGCCGTCAGTGTCAGCCAGTTTGCCGTGGCATACGGAGCTCCATCGCAGTCTTTAACACTGGTAGCATGCCGCGACAGCGTGGACGTGAACCGTATGTGCAGTTGACGGACTTTGAGCGAGGGCGTATAGTGGGCATGCGGGAGGCCGGGTGGACGTACCGCCGAATTGCTCAACACGTGGGGCGTGAGGTCTCCACAGTACATCGATGTTGTCGCCAGTGGTCGGCGGAAGGTGCACGTGCCCGTCGACCTGGGACCGGACCGCAGCGACGCACGGATGCACGCCAAGACCGTAGGATCCTACGCAGTGCCGTAGGGGACCGCACCGCCACTTCCCAGCAAATTAGGGACACTGTTGCTCCTGGGGTATCGGCGAGGACCATTCGCAACCGTCTCCATGAAGCTGGGCTACGGTCCCGCACACCGTTAGGCCGTCTTCCGCTCACGCCCCAACATCGTGCAGCCCGCCTCCAGTGGTGTCGCGACAGGCGTGAATGGAGGGACGAATGGAGACGTGTCGTCTTCAGCGATGAGAGTCGCTTCTGCCTTGGTGCCAATGATGGTCGTATGCGTGTTTGGCGCCGTGCAGGTGAGCGCCACAATCAGGACTGCATACGACCGAGGCACACAGGGCCAACACCCGGCATCATGGTGTGGGGAGCGATCTCCTACACTGGCCGTACACCACTGGTGATCGTCGAGGGGACACTGAATAGTGCACGGTACATCCAAACCGTCACCGAACCCATCGTTCTACCATTCCTAGACCGGCAAGGGAACTTGCTGTTCCAACAGGACAACGCACGTCCGCATGTATCCCGTGCCACCCAACGTGCTCTAGAAGGTGTAAGTCAACTACCCTGGCCAGCAAGATCTCCGGATCTGTCCCCCATTGAGAATGTTTGGGACTGGATGAAGCGTCGTCTCACGCGGTCTGCACGTCCAGCACGAACGCTGGTCCAACTGAGGCGCCAGGTGGAAATGGCATGGCAAGCCGTTCCACAGGACTACATCCAGCATCTCTACGATCGTCTCCATGGGAGAATAGCAGCCTGCATTGCTGCGAAAGGTGGATATACACTGTACTAGTGCCGACATTGTGCATGCTCTGTTGCCTGTGTCTATGTGCCTGTGGTTCTGTCAGTGTGATCATGTGATGTATCTGACCCCAGGAATGTGTCAATAAAGTTTCCCCTTCCTGGGACAATGAATTCACGGTGTTCTTATTTCAATTTCCAGGAGTGTAGTTCCGCGTAGTCAGCGCGTACACAACTTTCCTAATAGAGCGCGGCCCGCTAATCACAACAGCGCAAGCGCAGCGCTCGTCCGTCTTCGCACTACGAAATGGCCCTGTCTTAGAGACGGACCAAATCCTGCTTCCGCCTATCCGTGTACTAGTATGTAACGCAGCCAATGAGATTGCTGCTAACGTAGAACCTTTTCTCCTCGCGGATCACACTCACACAGTGATACCTGAACGCTCGAGGTATTATAACGAGTGTACAGACCTCCGATTAGTCAGTCTGCATTATTCTGCATTTGTCTGCAATAGTCTGTACCAGTCTGCAGTAGTCTGCATTTGTGTGTACCAGTCTATAGTCAAGTTTCAGTCTGCCCCTAATAAGATTACCATATTCCTGTACATAGGCATGAAGAGAAATGTATAGACACTTTGTCAAGTATCAGAGATAAATGTGAGAATAAGATTAACGTACCAATACCAAAGGAATTTCAGACTGTCAATTGTAAATAGCATGCAGAACCAAGTTAAGTAATTTTTATGCTGGTTGTTATTTTAATAAATGTGTGTGACAATTAATCAAGTTCTGTTTAAAGTTGGTCACCAGTGTAGTCTTCCAGAGGCTGCTACTCTAAGCGTGCAAGTGGCATTTCTATCGTCTGACCTAACGGCAGAAGATAAACACGCCACGATAAGACCGCGAGACATATTGCTGACGCCTACTTCGTTAGAGCGACAAGTCAAATAATCTGATGGTGTGGGTACCGAAGGTCTTACAGTACGCACACCACAACATTCTAAAAAATAGTAGTACAAAGGTCCATCTTTGATATCAGTGCACCTCTTTTGGACAAGAGTATCCTCTTTGCCTGTGCTACTCTACTTTGTTTCCTCCGCCGTGCTTTATTTTGTTTACAGGGCAAATTACTCCTCAACTTCGTCTATTTCGTAGTCACCAACTTTGAGTTAAGTTTATCGCTGATATCACTTCTACTACTCATCATTATTTTCGTTTTTCTGGAGTTTACTTTCAGTTCACACTATGTATGCATTACACTGTTCATTCCATTCAGGAGGTCCTGTAATTCTTCTTTACTTTCAGTTCTGATAGCCAGATCATCAGCAAATCTTATCATTGATGCTTGTCTATCTGAATTTCTCTCCAAACTTGTTTTTATTTCCTACACTGCTTCTTTATTGTACAGTCTGAAGACTGGGAGTGAAAGACTGCACCCTTGTCTTACACCCTTTTCATTCTGAGCGTCCCGTTTTTAGTCTTCCACTCTTATTGCTCCCTCTGCGTACTTGTACATATGGTACATTACCCGTCTTTCACTATGGCTTACTGCTATTATTCTCAGAATTTGGAGCGTTCTGCACCATTATACATTGTTGAACGCTTTATCTTTGTTCAAAAAGACTCTGAGCGTGTCTTTATTTTTCTCAACTCTTGTCTCCATCATCAAGCGCAAAAGCCAGATTTGCCCCTCTAGTGCCTTGATCGAACTTATCGCAATCTTACAGTAACTCGATTTTCTTTTCAGTTTTCTGTATATTGCACAAAATGTGGTTGGCAGGACATCCGCAATTGAGTATCATGGAATGAGGTATTAAACCGCTTCAGTTGTAAGAGATTTATTGATTCAATCACGAGATACCTATCTTGCCTTTACGTGCTGCTGTCACCAGCCTCGCAGTCTGGTGTCAATTGTGCCTCATGGATATTGTTCACCTGAAAATGGACTTAAATCGCCCGGAATCGGTCGTGATTGAACAAATAAACCTTTTACAACTGAAGTGGTTCATTATTTCTAACAACTTGGACACATTATCTGTTGAAACATCACTGTCACATATCCCTTTATGACGATTGTTTCATCACTGCTACGATTGCTTGGTAATTTATTGTTTGAGCTTGGCGCTTTTGATGAGAATGGAAATTTATTCGATTTGTCCCAGGAAAGAAGTGAGTTTCTAGAGGTGGGCGTTGTACCGCTTGGTCAGCAGAAAGCTTTCACTGTGACAAAAAACAGGGTGTGACATCCTCTTGGCATGTGCCCCGTTGTCGCAGTAAGGTCCTGTTCCATAAAACGTTATTGTTATTAGTACCTGGGCGCTAATCCGTTGCACTTGAGCGTGAAATTTGCCTGCCTGCACATCAAAAAGAGCCAGATACAAATGCTATCCTGGTCCCACGAACAAGTTCGTTGTTTACCCTCCAGTTGACGGACTTTTCGATCCAAAATATCGACCTAGCCACCAGACATGGCACGAGTGATGCTAATCAATGGAGAGAGATGGTCTGGTGCCTGTAACCTAATCAGTCGTAATAAGCATTTTTGTACGGTTTGGGTGGGAATATTTCTGTTGTACCCCTCTCTTTTTGAGTGGGTAAAGGGACGTTTATGTTCGTCCCATTGGCAGCAACATTTCTCATCTTACAGTGACTGGCACTGTGACTGGAAAATTCAAGTGTCGCTCAGGCTGCAGAGCAATCCCTCTTTTGAGCAGCTTGTTGTTAGCCAGTCTTGCCTCTTGTGTACTCAATTCTTTGTACTTAATATTCGTCTCATTTACCCTGAATTTGCGAGCTGTCTATAAAACTAAGTTTAGTGACTTTTTCGTTCTGCAGTCTTCTAGTAAAAATGCAACTCTCACAGTGCTTAGCGTCATTTTTAGCACATTGCTCTGTCCTGTTTTCTTGTCTGACGACAGCAAGTAAATTTTTCTTTTCACAGTCTTGACTTATATTTTGAGATCCCTAATCTATTACAACTTCCCCAAGACTAGGCAATCCTTAAATAATAAATATAACCAGCTGAGTTTTCAGGATTTTGGCGCAGTGTGACAACACACATCACACTCATCCATGCCCGAGGCAGGATTCGAACCTGCGACCGTAGCAGCAGCGCGGCTCCGGACTGAAGCACCTATAACCGCTCGGCCACAACGGCCGGCCGTAATAGTTCGTGCACTGTCGTTGCTGTCTTCGGAATTGCGTAGATTATATTTTTTCGGATATTCTCAAGCAATCATTGATAAAAAATAGAAGTTTTTACCTTTTTTTTATCTCCGACCGGGAAAAGATTATCTGTGCTCAATTTGGCAGCGCTCTGGAAATGGGACACTACGAACTTCCCCTCACCAATTTCGTTCATATTGACAGGGTCAGGGTAAGTGCTAAGTTCTATAAGTGGATGGAATCTCGATACTGACCTTTTTTTTCCCATTCAGATGTAATTCTAACAACGAATATGCGTGGTACGCCACAAAATTGAGTCATGACCGAGGACCGTTTATGAATGTAATCCAAGTTTGTTTTGCAATAGACACACTGAAAAATCATGCACATGCAAAAATTGTTGTTTCTCATATTCCTACGATTAGGATCATCCTAGTTCATAGAGTGCTCTACAGGTCAGGCTTATATTTGCTACATATGTGCAAATAATGATGCAAATAAAATGAGTATATGTACTGATTTCATTAACAGCTCTTGTGTATCGTTATGTTATTTTCAATCACCTTACGAAAACTTTTTGTCTCTTTTTCAGGACAAAGATTACGAAAATCATAAATGATTCATTAAAGACTGATAATATGCACAGTCATAATAAATCTGTTGGCGGAATTACGCAGGAATGAAGAAAAGGAAGTGCCGGATGTTCAAGCCAAGGATCTCGTTCTCATGGAACTAACCGCTAGACTGCAGACTCCTTTAATGCTGTCGACCGTACAAAGTGTCTAACGACACGAAGGATTTTCAAACTCGTAAACGGTTGAGAGTTGCGTTTGCCTGTTTACACGTGTTGAAGACCTCGTCGTGCCCTGTAAATCCTGTCAATATGAATCAAGTTGGTGAGTGGAAGTTCATACGCTGTCGTTGTACGTGGACCTGTGGCCTCCTGGAGGTACTGGAAGGAGGAAAAATCCCCGCTCCGACCAAGGTTTGAATCAGTATCCACCAGGTCCGGAGTCAAGTGCTCTATCAATTGGATTGGACCGTGATTTATTTTCAAAGAAAATTCTTAAGACTTTATTTTATTTAGTAGCGATTCATCAAGAAAATTAACATATTTAATCACACTAAGTAAGCATGGAAGTAGTTGCCAGGGAGTAACTGATGAAATCATAACCAAATTCCTTTTAACAAATGGGAATTTTATTCACTTTAATAGTGCCTAAAAGCATTTGTTAAAAGAAACACATTTAAAATTATAATCAGAAAGTACCCTCTAATTATCAAAGTTACAATTTATTCAGAGGCAGATAGAAACAAATTTTTCAGTGTATGAGCTTTCGGGCAGAGAACCTTGCCGCTACCTTTTGATACACCGTAGTTACGACCGCTCACAACAGCCTCTGAAAGACTACACTGGTGCAAATCTGCAACACACCAGACAACTTTAAACTAAGAGTTTTAACAATTTACGCAAGCACACAAACTATGCACCCCCCCCCCCCCTCCCGTAGGAGGGATGGAAATGGTACAAAACACTAACAATTAAAATATTAACCTTGCCACCAAAGGTGCAACTTGATTTTACCTTCTAAGAAAAGTCTTACCGTGAAAGGGTGGCAACTTTATATACTAAAATGATCATTTAGATAAAAGCCCATGAAATGCAGTCTTATATAAAATTCTACAAGGTTAGCCAAACAATAGTTAAGATGCTCTACAGTACACAGATACCGCCTCTCAAGGTCATAGGCAATAATATCAAACTTTCCAAAGATCAAAACGTATTTCAGGTACTAAGCCGCTACACTCCAAGCAATAAATTCGTTAACACACCAAATCCGACAAACATGACAGAGGCAGCTACTAACGTACGGTTGATTGATAGGGAGATTACCGAATAACCCGAACCGCAGATTGTTCTAACCCGCCCCTACTCCACAAGGAAAAAACGGACCACAAAATTTATAAACAACCACCTTCCCGCGGGTAGGCAAACGGAGAAGAAAGGTGGGACGACCCCAAAGCAAAACGGCTGGTGACGTCACCAAGAAAACAAGTATAATTTAACAAGAGTAAATCAAACAACATATCACCAATCACTTAACTTCTAATAAACTGCGACTTCTCGAGAAGACCTGGCGCGGCACCCCCAAATCGCTCTCCCGAACCGTCCGCTGCCAGCCGCTTCAACGGACGCAGGAAGGCGTGCCGATCTGCCGTCTCACGCCGTCGCAGCTCGCACCGGCCAGACCGATGTCGTGGGTTGACTCCTGTTGCTCTCGTGTCGACAGCGAAGTCACTACCCCTCGCTACGCCGTGGCCCACTGGACTCATGTGGCGACCTCACATGCGCCGACGCTCAAGACGGACAAGTCATCTTGTGTCCCAGTGCGCGACCGACCAACCGATCGTACAGGATCCTCGTGGGGGAGGGGAGACGGATGCAATAGGCGAGGCGGAGAGCATGACGTTCAAGGATTTGGAGGGATTTGTAAAAGGTAGTGGGGGCGGAGATCCAAGCTGGATGGGCATAACAAAGGATAGGGCGGATGAGGGATTTATAGGTGTGGAGGATGGTGGAGGGGTCCAGACCCTATGTACGGCCGGAGAGGAGCTTGAGGAGACTGAGTCGGGAGTGTGCCTTGGCTTGGATTGTCCGGAGATGGGGAGTCCAGGAGAGGCGACGGTCGAGGGTGACGCCAAGGTACTTAAGGGTGGGGGCGAGAGCGATAGGACGGCCATAGATGGTGAGATAGAAATCAAGGAGGCGGAAGGAAGGGGTGGTTTTGCCTACAATGATCGCCTGGGTTTTGGGGGGATTGACATTGAGCAACCACTGGTTGCACCAAGCGGTGAACCGGTCAAGATGAGATTGGAGAAGGTGTTGAGAGCGCTGCAGGGTGGGGGCAAGGGCAAGGAAGGCGGTGTCATCAGCAAACTGGAGAAGGTGGACGGGGGGTGACGGCGGCGGCATGTCCGCCGTGTACAAAAGATACAGAAGGGGGGAGAGGACGGAGCCTTGGGGCACACCGGCGGAGGGGAAAAAGGTGTAGGAATCTGTGTTATGGATGGTGACATAGGAAGGACGGCGGGAGAGAAAGGAGCCGATCAGACGGATGTAGTTAATGGGAAGGGCGAAGGTTTGGAGCTTGAAGACGGAATGCCATACCTGGTCATAATCACGTTCGAGGTCCAGGGAGAGGAAGATTGCGGAGCGACGGGAATTAAGCTGTTCGGAAAGGAGATGATTGAGGTGAAGGAGAAGGTCGTCGGAAGAGAAGGACAGCCGAAAACCTCACTGGGTAACTAGAAGGAGGCGGTGCTGGCGGAGATGCTGGTGGATGCGTCGGGTGAGGATAGATTCCAGGACCTTGCTGAAGACCGAGGTAAGGCTGATGGGACGGTAGGAGGAGACGGCGGACGGCGGTTTGCCAGGTTTAAGGAACATGAGGATACGGGAGGTTTTCCACAGGTCGGGGTAGTAACCGGTGGACAGGACTACATTGTAGAGCCTGGCCAGGGTGGAGAGGAAAGAGACAGGAGCTTCATGAAGGTGACGGTAGGTGACACGATCGTGACCAGGAGCAGTGTTGTAGTAATGGGGGCATTGAGTTCCGTGTGTGTAATGTTGTCCAAGTACTGGAAACCAGGAGCGAGGGGAGGGACAGAGGTGTCGGTGCGATCGCAGATATCTGGGAATAGGGAGTAATCGAACTGGGGATCATCGGGGATGGAAAATACATCAGAGAGGTAGGAGGCAAAGTGATTGGCCTTACTAAGGGTGTCAGGGAAAGGGTGATTATCATGGAGAAGAGGATAATGGGGAGAGGGTTTAGTTCCGGTAAGGCGACGGAAGGCCGACCAGAACTTGGACGAGTTGATTGGGAGGGTAGCATTTAAACGGGTGCATGTCTGTCGCCAGTCCCGGCGTTTTTTTGCCATGAGCAAATTACGAATGTGTCGCTGGAGTTGCCGGTGGCATCGTAGTGTGTCCAGGTCACGCGTGCGGAGGAAGGCACGGTAGAGACGACGGGATTCACGGAGGAGGAGGACGGCCTGTGGGGGTAAGGTAGGACGGTGGGGATGGACGGCGATAGTGGGGACGTGGGCCTCCACAGCCTCAGACAAGGTCTGCTGGAGAAAGGAGGCGGCATGAGTGACATCGTGAGGGTGGTGGTAGGTGAAGGGGTGGCTATCGACCTGGGTGCAGAGGGTATCCCGGTAGGCATTCCAGTTTGCACGGGAATAGTCATGGACATACTTAGGGGAGGGTCATTTCGAGGGTCGGGGCGGGGGCGACGACCGCCTGAAATGGTGAGGAGGACAGGGAGATGGTCGCTACCAATAGGCTCCAGGACATCCACCGTTATGCGGCCAAGGAGGTAGGGGGAGGAGAGGATAACATCAGATGTGGCGTTGGATTCGGGACGGGTGTGCTGGGGGATGGGGATGAGGTCGCCTTGAAGGGAGGAGAGGAACGGATGCCACCGCCGTAACTGTGCAGCGGAACGACTATGGATGTTGAGGTCGGCGGCGATCACATAGGAGGAGAAGGTACGGTCGATGTGGGAGAGGAAGTCGAAAGGAATAGGGGCGTTGGAGCGGACATAGATGGTGGCGGAGGTAATGGTAAGGCCGGGGAAGAAGAGACTAAGGATCAGGTGTTCGGTGGGGTCGGGAAGGAGAGGTTGGAGCCGAACGGGGATCTGGCAGTGGTGACCAATGGCAACTCCGCCACGCGCAATTGGGAGGGGATTATCGGAGCGGTGGAGGAGATAGGGTGAGGTGGGGATGGAGTGGTGGGGTTGGAGGAAGGTTTCATTGAGGAGGAAGGCATCCACGCGGTGGGTGGCAAGGGTGTGCAGGAAGAGGTTCTTGTTGGTGGGAAGGGAGCGGATATTGTTGAAAAGGATACGTTGCTGTCGCGCCATGACAGGGATTTAGACACGGGTGTCAAGATGGGAGAAGGTGAAATGGGCCTGGTTGTTGGAGTAGGTGGCGTACATTTTGAGGTGGAAAATGGAACGGGCTGCAAGGGAGATCTGTTGGAGGGTGTGGGGGCGCTGAAAGGGATGAACATTCTGAAGGACGATGGTGAGGAACCTGAGGATGTCCTCAGCGGTGGGGGGGGGGGGGGGACGAAGGGAATTGCCAGGAGGGGTGGGGGCGTCCAGAGGACGGACAAGTACGGTGAGTTCAGGAGTGGTCGGAGGGGGTCGGGCTTTACACTTTTGTGAGTAGGTGGGATGGGGGAGATTGCAGGTATTGCAGGAGGGAGGGGATTGAAGGTTAGGGCACTGCCGGAGGAAGTGCGCTTGCCTACAATGCGGGCAGGTGGGGGCCTCGCGGCACTCAGGTGTTGGGTGTGCGTTATAGTGCAGACACCTCTGGCAGCGCAGAGATTGAGGAGGGGAACGGGAGAGGTCGACCTTGTAGCGCTGGTTGAAGAGGAGTGCACCCTCCTTCAGGAGACGGTCAATAGAGGGGGCGTCCTCAGAGAAAACCCGCATAAGGCGGGTGGGGCCGGCCGAGTTGAAAATGCGGCGGACCGCCCGCACCTCCAGCGTGGGATGCGCCTTGAGCTCCGCCAACACCTCCTCCTCCGTGATGACTGGCGAGCTGATAGCGCCCCTTAAATGCACGTGAACAGGCAACCTTTCCCCTATCCCACCAGAGGGAGACACCAAAGCTGCAATTCCGACAGCGGCGCCACTGCCAGAAACGGAGGGCGACTGCTTCACACTACGCGCTGCGGCGCGCTCTTGAAAACAGCAACTTTTACCACGGCTCATGGATCATCGAGGCCTCACTGGTAAAACAAATGGAAATTAATTTGTTCCGTGTTCTAGTAAGAAGATTATTGTTTTCAGTGAGGTAGCAAATTGCTTGTGGTATGTGTGCCGCTAGCCCCGGTGCAAGCTGTTAAGCGGTCGCAGGGCCGCGTGTACTCTGTCGCCGGCGGTGACTGCTGGCGGCGCGACGGCCCGCTGCCGGTGCAGTACCAGCTGAATAATACATGGGGGAGCTCGGCGGCCGGCGCAGCAGCGCCGTTCATCACGCGTGGCGCCCGCTCGCTGGATTCCGGCGCCGACCCACAATCACTCAGGCGCCTCGCTCACCGTCTGCTCCGAGCGGCGCCGCCTTCTGTCCACTGGGGATTTATACCCAGCCCTGGCACTGGGATACCCGGCCGCGACAGTGTAATTCCCAGCCAGGTTTCAGTTCTTAATGGCTCCGCTCCGGCAGAGAGCGGTGTCGCTATTAAGAGGCGCCTTGATTCTGTCTAACATTGCGGGAAATAGGCTGCCGGTTCTAGAGCGACAGAACGAGCAGAGGGAAAACGACAGTTTTTTACGTGTGACACATTTCCAGCAGCTCCAAGAGGTAGGGTAATGTCTTTTGAATCCTGTGCAAGATGACTTTCCATTCGTCAGATTACTGACAAACTGCTTATTGGCTTCTGTCTCGGGTTCTTCGGCCGACGTTCATATAATGATTTTTCTGACGTTTCGCCAGCACGAGTGGCTGTCATTGTCAAAGCTTCACCCTCCATTCCCGGTGGTAAACTGGAACCGAGCTCGCGGGCGCAGACTATATGTACCTGGCGCGCCAACGTCCGAGGGCTTCTCTGCGGTCATTTCCGGTGCGGTTCTCCTCTTGCTACCTGCGACGGTCGTTCGCTGCAGTACGGGAAGCCAGGATACGTTTACCTTAAGGCTTTCCTCTTTCTTGTTCAAACTGTTCGCGTGTTTTTGTATTTCTACAGCTTCTCCGAACAAGCGCGTGTGATAGTGCTTCTCTACAGCCAGAACTTCCGTGTCGGCGAATTTTATTACGTGGTCGGTCTCATTCAGTGCGTGCTCTGCCACGGCCGATTTCTCCACCTGCCACAACCTGCAATGTCGCTTATGCTCTTTGATCCTGGTGTTGATGGATCGTCCAGTCATTCCGACATAAACTTTTCCGCATGTGCATGGTATACGGTATATTCCCGACATTGCAAGTGGGTCTCTTTTCTCCTTCGCCGATCTAAGACACTCTTTGATCTTCCTTGTCGGTTTGAAAATCATCTTTACGCCATGTTTGCGCAATATACGGCCGATTCTGTCCGTCACTCTGGGAATCTATGGCAGAAAGGCCGTACCCGACATTTCTTTTTCTGGTTCCTTACTTCGCCGACTGTTAATATGGCTCTGTTACACTTCTAATATAATTTGTGGAGTACCCATTGCTCCTCAGGACAGTTTCCAGGTGTTGCATTTCTCGTTTGAGGTGTTGCGGCTCACATATTCGTCCTGCTCTCGTTACGAGCGTACTAATCATGCCTCTCTTCTGGCTCGGGTGGTGGTTTGACAGTTTGTGCAGGTATCGGTCCGTGTGTGTCGGTTTTCGATGCACGCTGTGTCCCAGGTTTTCGCCGTCCCTTGTGACCAGCACATCTAGTTTGTCAACAAGTGGCCACGAAAGCCTTAACAATTTTGCGTCAGATTACTCATAACAAGTGTTTCCGAGATGTGTTAGGGACACAAAACATTACGTGGCAATCTAGTAATTACTCTTGTTAAAATAACAGTAACAAACAAAAAATTAGTAACTTGCAGGAGACCTCACGCTGCGTAACATGACCACTAAAAATGGTTCAAATGGCTCTGAGCACTATGCGATTTAACTTCTGAGGTCATCAGTCGCCTAGAACTTAGAACTACTTAAACCTAACTAACCTAAGGACATCACACACATCCATGCCCGAGGCAGGATTCGAACGTGCGACCATAGCGGTCGCTCGGCTCCAGACTGTAGCGCCCAGAACCGCACGGCCACTCCGGTCGGCAACATGACCTCTAGCTTTGATATGGCCTTCAGTTGTCGTGGAAGTAATATCATAATAATCTGAAGCCACTTACCAATGATCAGATCTGCCAAGTGGCGAAGATGTCCATTGCTACGTTTGACCCATTGTCCAAAATACAAAAATGTAGAAACACCGCGATAAATGCTAGCCAAACCTGCAGGTTGAGCTGTTATATTTCGTCACGAACAGCACGTGTTCAACGTTCTCAATACTCTGCAGTTCTCAGTCGTGGTCAGAGTAGTGTTCTGTGTAGTTATGAGTGCATTGTGTTACTGCTAAGTAAATTCGAATGCAGGCAAACTGTTGGTGTTCGTATGGTGAGTGCTCCATAACCTCGTACTTGAAGTCCTTGGTGTTCAAAAAGACACCATACCACATACAGGAAAAGCGGAAGAAAAACGTCATCCGCCAAGTCACAAGAGGGATGTAATTATGTGTCTTTGAAGACGATTCTGAAGAAAACTAGGAGGATAACAGTTGAAAAAGTCGCTGTGGAACACTCGAGAACTCTGTCAGAACCAAAACAACACGAAGGCAGCTTCATAAGCTGGGAAATGCAGAACGAGCACGAATTGCAGTACCACGCATCACTGTTGCAAATGCTTGTAAGAGGTAAATGTTGAGCCGAAGGCATAAATCTGGACTATGGAGCAATGGAAGAAAGTCATTTGGTCGGATGAGTCTTGTTTACACTGCTTACAACATCTGGCCGAGTTTACACAGCAAGAGTTGGTTGGGTTGAGTTGTTTTGAGGGAGGAGACCAGACAGCGAGGTCATCGGCCTCATTGGATTAGGGAAGGACGGAGAAGGAAGTCGGCCGTGCCCTTTCAAAGGAACCATCCCGGCATTTGCCTGGAGCGTTTAGGGAAATCACGGAAAACCTAAATCACGAAGGCAGGACGCGGGATTGAACCGTCGTCCTCCCGAATGCGAGTCCAGAGACATAGCAACAGTGAAACATGGTGGGGGTTCAGTGATGATATCGTCAACCGTATGGTGGTATTACTCAATGTCCCCCCTGTGTTGCAAGAAGACATGGCCCCTGTTCACACAGCTCGCATCGTCCGGGACTGCTTTTGTGAGGACGAGTAGGAATTTTTGCATCTCCCCTAGCCGCCACAGTGACCAGGTCTCAGTATTATAGAGCGTTTGTGATCTACTTTCGAGATAAAGCTGTGTGATCGCAATCTATATCTATCACAGTTCCCTGGACTCGTCACTATTTTGCAAGAAGAATGGTATAATATTCCCTTAACAATCATACAGCGCCTGTATTTATCCATTCCATGACTACTACAGACTGTTCTGAATCCCAACGACATTCCTACTCCCTATTACGCATTGTAATGTACGAGGGCAGTTCAATAAATAATGCAACACATTTTTTTTATCGGCCAATTTTGGTTGAAAAAACCGGAAATTTCTTGTGGAATATTTTCAAACATTCCCGCTTCGTCTCGTATAGTTTCATTGACTTCCGACAGGTGGCAGCACTGTACGGAGCTGTTAAAATGGCGTCTGTAACGGATGTGCGTTGCAAAAAACGGGCAGTGATCGAGTTTCTTTTGGCGGAAAACCAGGGCATCTCAGATATTCATAGGCGCTTGCAGAATGTCTACGGTGATCTGGCAGTGGACAAAAGCACGGTGCGTCGTTGGGCAAGGCGTGTGTCATCATCGCCGCAAGGTCAAGCAAGACTGTCTGATCTCCCGCGTGCGGGCCGGCCGTGCACAGCTGTGACTCCTGCAATGGCGGAGCGTGCTAACACACTCGTTCGAGATGATCGACGGATCACCATCAAACAACTCAGTGCTCAACTTGACATCTCTCTTGGTAGTGCTGTCACAATTGTTCACCAGTGGGGATATTCAAAGGTTTGTTCCCGCTGGGTCCCTCGTTGTCTAACCGAACACCATAAAGAGCAAAGGAGAACCATCTGTGCGGAATAGCTTGCTCGTCATGTGGCTGAGGGTGACAATTTCTTGTCAAAGATTGTTACAGGCGATGAAAGATGGGTTCATCACTTCGAACCTGAAACAAAACGGCAATCAATGGAGTGGCGCCACACCCACTCCCCTACCAAGAAAAAGTTTAAAGCCATACCCTCAGCCGGTAAAGTCACGGTTACAGTCTTATGGGACGCTGAAGGGGTTATTCTGTTCGATGTCCTTCCCCATGGTCAAACGATCAACTCTGAAGTGTATTGTGCTACTCTTCAGAAATTGAAGAAACGACTTCAGCGTGTTCGTAGGCACAAAAATCTGAACGAACTTCTCCTTCTTCATGACAACGCAAGACCTCACACAAGTCTTCGCACCCGAGAGGAGCTCACAAAACTTCAGTGGACTGTTCTTCCTCATGCACCCTACAGCCCCGACCTCGCACCGTCGGATTTCCATATGTTTGGCCCAACGAAGGACGCAATCCGTGGGAGGCACTACGCGGATGATGAAGAAGTTATTGATGCAGTACGACGTTGGCTCCGACATCGACCAGTGGAATGGTACCGTGCAGGCATACAGGCCCTCATTTCAAGGTGGCGTAAGGCCGTAGCATTGAATGGAGATTACGTTGAAAAATAGTGTTGTGTAGCTAAAAGATTGGGGAATAACCTGGTGTATTTCAATGCTGAATAAAACAACCCCTGTTTCAGAAAAAAATGTGTTGCATTACTTATTGAACTGCCCTCGTATTACTTTTTTTTTTTTTTTTTTTTGTTGCGGCCCCCTGTCGGCCCAGTTTTTTTGTTGAACACGTGTACTTTTGCGTAGCGCTCTGAGCAACGGCCTTTTGCGAGGTACGCCAGATGCCCATTCCATACAATTTCCTTAGTAATGTCGGCACAGAAAATGCACTGCATGAGAAAAAGTTAGTACACCTGGAAAGGCGACGCCGATATTGATCCGATGACGGCATATGCCACCTGGAGGATAGTAGATGCACTGATATTGGTTTCAAAGCCGTCCTCCAACAGATAAAATGGTTCAAATGGCTCTGAGCACTATGGGACTTAACAGCTATGGTCATCAGTCCCCTATAACTTAGAACTACTTAAACCTAACTAACCTAAGGACAACACACAACACCCAGTCATCTCCAACAGATAGCGTGGAGGCATAGCTACCAGACCATCACCTCTGTCTGCCCTTTAAGAGGGAATGCTCACAGCAGAAGGCTCAGTGTGGTGCAAATGTGTGGAGCAGGCAGGCAACCATTCCACAGAAACGCACTCGTGCTTCCTGCAGCCAACAGAGCGAGACTGAAAAGGTTCAAATTGTGGCCTTCCGAGTAGCGGGATGGTCCTTTCGGAGAACTCCCACACAAGTGGGACGTGCTGCGTCAGCAGTGCAGCGATGCTGGTATCAGTGGTCACGTGAACATTCTTACGCCTGTAGACGAGTTTCTTAACATCCACGCTGCACAGACACCCGCCAGGATCGTCCTAGTGTTAGGGCAGCAGCGGCGGATAGTACAGCTACCACAGCACAGACAAGAGCACTAGTGAGAGCAGATTTGTCTACACGATCTGTTGCGAACTGGTCATTAGCCGTGTGACTGTGGGCAAGCACTCCTCTATCCCGTCTTTCACTCACGCCACGGTATCGATATGCACGACTCAACTGGTGCCGTCAGAGGATCACTTGGAAGACGGAATGGCTCACGTTGGTCTTAAGCGACAAAAGCAAATTCTGCCTGCGTGCAGGTCATGGTCGTTTGGTCGTTTGCGCGTACGGCGTGCGTCTGGTGAGTGATACCAAGAGAGTGCGTTCGTCCGAGACACACTCGGTATACAGGGTGTTTCAAAAATGACCGGTATATTTGAAACGGCAATAAAAACTAAACGAGCAGCGATAGAAATACACCGTTTGTTGCAATATGCTTGGGACAACAGTACATTTTCAGGCGGACAAACTTTCGAAATTACAGTAGTTACAATTTTCAACAACAGATGGCGCTGCAAGTGATGTGAACGATATAGAAGACAACGCAGTCTGTGGGTGCGCCATTCTGTACGTCGTCTTTCTCCTGTAAGCGTGTGCTGTTCACAACGTGCAAGTGTGCTGTAGACAACATGGTTTATTCCTTAGAACAGAGGATTTTTCTGGTGTTGGAATTCCACCGCCTAGAACACAGTGTTGTTGCAACAAGACGAAGTTTTCAACGGAGGTTTAATGTAACCAAAGGACCGAAAAGCGATACAATAAAGGATCTGTTTGAAAAATTTCAACGGACTGGGAACGTGACGGATGAACGTGCTGGAAAGGTAGGACGACCGCGTACGGCAACCACAGAGGGCAACGCGCAGCTGGTGCAGCAGGTCATCCAACAGCGGCCTCGGGTTTCCGTTCGCCGTGTTGCAGCTGCGGTCCAAATGACGCCAACGTCCACGTATCGTCTCATGCGCCAGAGTTTACACCTCTATCCATACAAAATTCAAACGCGGCAACCCCTCAGCGCCGCTACCATTGCTGCACGAGAGACATTCGCTAACGATATAGTGCACAGGATTGATGACGGCGATATGCATGTGGGCAGCATTTGGTTTACTGACGAAGCTTATTTTTACCTGGACGGCCTCGTCAATAAACAGAACTGGCGCATATGTGGAACCGAAAAGCCCCATGTTGCAGTCCCATCGTCCCTGCATCCTCAAAAAGTACTGGTCTGGGCCGCCATTTCTTCCAAAGGAATCACTCGCCCATTTTTCAGATCCGAAACGATTGCTGCATCACGCTATCTGGACATTCTTCGTGAATTTGTGGCGGTACAAACTGCCTTAGACGACACTGCGAACTCCTCGTGGTTTATGCAAGATGGTGCCCGGCCACATCGCACGGCCGACGTCTTTAATTTCCTGAATGAATATTTCGATGATCGTGTGATTGCTTTGGGCTATCCGAAACATACAGGAGGCGGCGTGGATTGGCCTCCCTATTCGCCAGACATGATCCCCTGTGACTTCTTTCTGTGGGGCACTTGAAAGACCAGGTGTACCGCCAGAATCCAGAAACAATTGAACATCTGAAGCAGTACACCTCATCTGCATGTGAAGCCATTCCGCCAGACACGTTGTCAAAGGTTTCGGGTAATTTCATTCAGAGACTACGCCATATTATTGCTACGCATGGTGGATATGTGGAAAATGTCGTACTATAGAGTTTCCCAGACCGCAGCGCCATCTGTTGTTGAAAATTGCAACTACTGTAATTTCGAAAGTTTGTCTGCCTGAAAATGTACTGTTGTCCCAAACATATTGCAACAAACGGTGTATTTCTATCGCTGCTCGTTTAGTTTTTATTGCCGTTTCAAATATACCGGTCATTTTTGAAACACCCTGTATGTACAATGTTGTTACGCTTGTTCTTTTGCCAGTCCTGCATCAGGAAGATAATCTGCTGTTCCAACATTATAATGCTCGTCCGCAAACTGCCCGTGAAGCTAAATGTGCTCTTGAAGACGTGTAGCAGTTTCCCTGGCCAGCACCATCTCCAGACTTATTGGAGCGAGAAGTGACTAGTGAGATCCGTCAAGCAACAATTTTTACAGAACTACGTGAACAGGTCGAGCAGGCGTGGTATAACGTATCCGATGACAGTATTCGCCATCTGTTCGATTGACGGGCTGCCAGAGTCATCGCCGGCATTGTCGCCTTTGGAGGCCACATCACATAGTAATGTACGTGTTTCAGCAAAGTTCGATACCTGATACCTCTTAATAATTTGTGCTATTGATCTTTAAATGTAATCATTTCATGTACTCCATATGCAATGATGCAGATTGAGTAAATTGGGAACCTCTAAAAGGGTGTAGCATTTCTTTTTTCCATCAATGTGGATAGATTTATATAAACTGGCAGCAGCAGTTCCTACCGGGTTACAAACCGACTATCACTGACAAGATATGACAGTCTCTGTAAGTTTTGACGTTTTTACAACTCATTACTTCTTCCAGATCAAATTCCTTCAGTCCAGTATTGGGTCAACTACAAATAGTCTACACGCAACTGTGTGGACAGTTCGGACAGGCCAGGAGATGTTTCTGGTCTCGCAAATCAGCGTTACCAGGTCCTCACCCGATCAAGTTTGTTTACACTGAGACCACTCCTGCTCTTACGCGGTTTAGCGTCTTCCCTGTTTTTCAGTCTGTTGTTGAGCCACCAGGCACTACCCATGCTGGTGGATAACCAGGTAGTGATTCGTCTATGGTCTGCGTAAGAACCCTTTACGGAATCTCGGTCGTCCAAGCTCGCATACGGTGGAAGAGAAAGGATGTCGAGCGTCGATGGTTTGTCACAGTCTCTCTGTGAATTTGTGAGATTTTCTACAGCAGCTGGGACTTGCAAGAGCAGCGGGTTTGCGAAGCTTTGGTAGGCGCATTGGTTTCGCATACTCCGTTGTTAAAGATTACTTTGACTTTCTTTGCGTGGGTCGATCTGGATACCAGGCAAGTGCATTCGACCATAGAGAAGCAGAGTAACGGTTGTGTCTATATCCAACGTCGCACCCAGATAGATTGGTTTATTTGTGTGTTCCTATACGGTGTTATTCCAGGAAACACCGAGCATTCACTTTGCTTGCCAAGAATGAATGTGCAACCTGCTTATTTTGAAACGTCCCCTTAGAACAATTATATACGACTGTGCTTAAACTGACACACAATATTTCTTTAGCGCAACGCAATCTGACTTTCAAAAATCCCTGCAAAAGAATGGCCCTGACTAACATTAAACTATACCTTTCACAAATCACTTACCTCACAAAAATCCTCATTACTCGAACTACTGCAATACAGCGAGCGCCACTACTGCCAGCTAAATAAAAGATTCAAACTACGGAAGGCACTAACTACTGATAGGTATAGTTAGCAATTGAAAGATGTTAATAGAGAACAAACAATGTATTTACCTTAACAGTCATAATATATATTTTAGTTCATGACATCCAGTGTTACAAATTTCAAAACTCCGCCATCTCTCTCCCCACATCCACCACTGCTGGCGGCTCACCTCCAACTGCGCAACGCTACGCGCTGTTCACATCCAGCTGCCCAACACTGCAATGGCAGACAACAACGCAAACTAGCCACAGACTGCACACAGCACAGCCAGTGATTTTCATACAGAGCGCTACATAACGTTGCCAATAAGAACCTAAACAGCCTACTTACAATTTGAGTCTTCATAGGATTCTGTTTAAGGGAGTTATTTTGATTTTATACTGCTGACAAAAACCAGTACACCCTTTTAGAAGTTTCCAGTCCCTCAAGATTTATTATTGCCACAGTGCATACAGAGTACACGAAATGACTGCGTTTACAATTCAGGAGCACAAGCAGTTCTGAGGTACAAGGTATCAACCCATGCTATAACACCCATATTAGTTCGTGGTGTAGCCTCCAAAGGCTGTCATCCAGTCTATCGTACAGATGTCGAATACTGTCCTGGGATACGTTATCCCGCCGCTGCCCAACTTGTGGACGTAGTTCCGTAAGAGTTATTGATTCATGAGTCACACGGGTCTCTTCCCGTCACATCATATCCCGCACCTGTTCGATTGGAGATAGGTACGGAGTTCGTGCTGGCCGGACAAGTTGCTTGCAGAGCACTTCGGGTTTCGCAGGAAATGTGTGGGACAACACACTACGTTCCTGTTGCAAGAACGACAAAAGAGGGGTCTAATGATATTCTGCACGTATCGAGTGCTGGTAAGAGTCCCTTCCAGAAACACCAGAGGTGAAAGGGACTTGTTGCTCATCGCATCCCAGACCGTAAGGCCTGGGATGGGGCCAGTATGTCTCGGACGATTGCACTCTACAAGACAGACCTCACCAGGTCTACGTCGTACACCCAACCGATCACCACTTGCGTGCCGACAGAATCTGCTTTCATCGCTGAAGACCACGGCGAGCCTTTGCATCTTACACTGATCCTCTGACGGCACCTGCCGACCCGTGCTCGTCCATTCACTGGCGTGATGGTAGACGGGATAGAGGTGTGCTTGCCCATTGTCCCGGTTCGCAACAGTTCGTGTCGACGTCTGGGTCACAACCCGTCTTATCTACAAGGGGCCAGCTGCATACGATCTGCCACTGCTGCTCTTACAATACGACAATCTTGGCGGCCGTCTGTGCTGCGTGGGCGTCCAGAACCTCGTCAACAGCTCTGAGAACGTTCACGTGACCTCTGATACCAGCATCGTTGCACAACTGAGGCAGGTCATCCAACTTCTGTAGAAATTCTCCGAAAGGACCGTCCCGCCACTCGGAAGGCCACAATTAGACCCTTTCAAACTAGCTGAGTTGGCTGTAGGAAGCACGAGTGCGCCCCCGTGGCGTGGCTACCTTCTTGTTCCACACGTTCACATCACAGTCAGCCTTCTGGTTGGGGTGTCGCTCTGGTAGCTGTGTTACTGCGCTATTTGTTGTTAGACGACGTTGAAGCCGTTATCAGTACATCTAACATCCCCTAGGTGGCATACAGCGTCACCAGATCAAAATCGACGTCATCTTTCCTCATGTACTAATTGTTTTTCCGGCAGTATATTCTGAAAGATTTCTGAGTGCTTTCTCCAGCTTCCGCTTTACGCCGTCGAAAGTCTTTCCCTAACTGTGATTTACAGGTCATTTGCATATAGAAAGAGCTTAGTATGATTAGTTGTTGGCTGGTTGTTAGAGTATAGATCGAAAAGGTTGGCGGCCAGAATGCTTCCGTGGACGAGTCCATTTCTTTGCTTCCTCCATCTGATTATATTGCCATGCAGGACGACGTAAAATTATCTATTTGCAATAATGAGTCAATGATTTTGACAAACTGGTAACCTCAGAGTTCGTAATATAACCTCTGGAAGAGCAGTCTATGGTTGACTGTATCATATGCAGAGCTGACGTCGACCAATACTAGTCAAGTAATAGGTCGGTAGTTCTTTGGTGAATCTGATTCCTTCCCAAACCTCAGGAGCGTCACTCCATCTTAGGAATCTGATAAGTTCCGTGGCATTGGTAGAAGGCTGACAGGATCCACGTGTTGGCGCCTGGGCCAAAATGTTTGATCATGTTCACATCATCCGTCTAGCCACTTTTCCATTTTTCATAGTATTAACGCCCTGGTTGAGTTATTTCATTGCGAAAGGCGCTGAGGACATGTGTGTTTCCTATTGTAGGACCCTGTTGATTTTTACTTTGTTGGTGCTTTGCACTGGACTTACCATTCAGGAGGATTTCATGGGTCACTCGGTTAGATATTACCTCAGCTGGCCTTTTTGATCACTGTTGGGTATTTGATAAGATTCAGGTTACGTTGCTTCAGTGTGTCACGTCCATCCTCTGCAAGGTCTCACATCATCTGTTTTTCTTAGCTTCACTTAGCATTTCCATCAGTGCTGTACTGCATATTATAGTTTCTTCATTAACATTGACTTTTTGATACAGTATCTCACATTCAGCAAGGAGCTGTGAGAGAGACCTGGGATAGACTACTGTCTATACCTCGTGGTATATGTTGTCTTGGGATTCTCAGATGTAGGGGCGAAGTTCACAATGGCTTTGTCAAGTTCCTCCTGAAATGTCCATTTGGTCTTCCTGATGTTAAATCTTCTGCAGAGCGGCACTCTAGTGTTCTTCATTACGGCATAGACCTGTATTCCAATTGGTCCACGCGGGGTTCGAAGAATGGGCGGATACACCATTGTAATACAGCACTGTTGGGTGTTAGAGCTGATGGTACAGTTATTGGGGTTGGTCATACTTCCATATTTCACTCTTGAAGGGGCAGGGAAGTTTTGGGTCATGGAGGATAGAGAAACCCTTGTTCTTGCGCCTTGTTACGTGGCTGTGAGTGGTACACAGTAGGACACAGAATGCTAAACAGGTCGTTT
The DNA here is from genome assembly GCF_023864275.1 of Schistocerca cancellata. Classification (NCBI taxonomy): domain Eukaryota; kingdom Metazoa; phylum Arthropoda; class Insecta; order Orthoptera; family Acrididae; genus Schistocerca; species Schistocerca cancellata. The sequence goes on from NC_064631.1 coordinate 49,733,641, forward strand.
TGATATAGAGCAGCTTCGAGTGGTCTTGAGGATGTCCAAACAGGTAGCTCCTCTCTGCCGTTCTCCCACGTATCCACGTCAATGAATCTTCTCGTGCTGGTTCCACATAATTGACTGACACATAAACACCAGTTTAATGACACAGCTTACGTGTCACGTGTCACGTCTTTTCCTGGTACCAGTTTCACACTAACTACAGTGCTTCAAAGCGACAAGCAAGTAAAGAGACTGCGTAACATTTTGTCTTGTGAGCAACTGGGGCTTGAGACAAACTGTCCGCTATTATTACACTGGACAGAGAAACCAACAATTTGAATTTCGTAAAAAGTGTTGTTCTTAAGGCTTTAACTAAGATCCTTTCAACTCAGCTGCCTTTGTATATCTTTCAAGCTAGAGTTGCTCGCTTAGGGTAGTGCACTAGATGCGAGACAGAGGAGCGAGATACTCCGAAATGGAAATCCTGTGGCTCGTTTGGATACCGTGGGACGGGTACACAAGCCAGCTTCATTTCTTATAGTTTTAGCACAATAGAGTTAGACGATTGAGACACATCTGTCACACACCACTTTGAAACAGGATTACTACAAGAAGAAGTGAATCTGTTTGCAGACTAAAAATTAGAATAATTGTCCAATCGCGAGTGGGAGATTTCCCGACATCAGTGGCCCCTGTCTCAGCGGAACGAAAGCTGAATAGTAACAAAGGAGATATCTCTTTACAACCATGTCAATAATATATTGCAGAGAACCCTGGGAGGACTTACACGATCAATAGAGGAGAGAATTATGTCACGTTTAGTGTAAGTGGCTGTTAGAATCTTGCTGAGGAAACTGCGATCGACTGTTGCTTACAGATATTCGCGGAAGTAGAGTTGTGAATTTTTCGTAAAGGGATACTACTGTGTTTTGGGGGGGGGGGGGGGGGCAGTTCATATCAGAGTACTCTGACAAGTGGTTAGTGACGCAACTATTTACTTATAAAGATGACTCCTGAATGATCGAAACACGTAATCTACACTCCTGGAAATTGAAATAAGAACACCGTGAATTCATTGTCCCAGGAAGAGGAAACTTTATTGACACATTCCTGGGGTCAGATACATCACATGATCACACTGACAGAACCACAGGCACATAGACACAGGCAACAGAGCATGCACAATGTCGGCACTAGTACAGTGTATATCCACCTTTCGCAGCAATGCAGGCTGCTATTCTCCCATGGAGACGATCGTAGAGATGCTGAATGTAGTCCTGTGGAACGGCTTGCCATGCCATTTCCACCTGGCGCCTCAGCTGGACCAGCGTTCGTGCTGGACGTGCAGACCGCGTGAGACGACGCTTCATCCAGTCCCAAACATGCTCAATGGGGGACAGATCCGGAGATCTTGCTGGCCAGGGTAGTTGACTTACACCTTCTAGAGCACGTTGGGTGGCACGGGATACATGCGGACGTGCATTGTCCTGTTGGAACAGCAAGTTCCCTTGCCGGTCTAGGAATGGTAGAACGATGGGTTCGATGACGGTTTGGATGTACCGTGCACTATTCAGTGCCCCCTCGACGATCACCAGTGGTGTACGGCCAGTGTAGGAGATCGCTCCCCACACCATGATGCCGGGTGTTGGCCCTGTGTGCCTCGGTCGTATGCAGTCCTGATTGTGGCGCTCACCTGCACGGCGCCAAACACGCATACGACCATCATTGGCACCAAGGCAGAAGCGACTCTCATCGCTGAAGACGACACGTCTCCATTCGTCCCTCCATTCACGCCTCTCGCGACACCACTGGAGGCGGGCTGCACGATGTTGGGGCGTGAGCGGAAGACGGCCTAACGGTGTGCGGGACCGTAGCCCAACTTCATGGAGACGGTTGCGAACGGTCCTCGCCGATACCCCAGGAGCAACAGTGTCCCTAATTTGCTGAGAAGTGGCGATGCGGTCCCCTACGGCACTGCGTAGGATCCTACGGTCTTGGCGTGCATCCGTGCGTCGCTGCGGTCCGGTCCCAGGTCGACGGGCACGTGCACCTTCCGCCGACCACTGGCGACAACATCGATGTACTGTGGAGACCTCACGCCCCACGTGTTGAGCAATTCGGCGGTACGTCCACCCGGCCTCCCGCATGCCCACTATACGCCCTCGCTCAAAGTCCGTCAACTGCACATACGGTTCACGTCCACGCTGTCGCGGCATGCTACCAGTGTTAAAGACTGCGATGGAGCTCCGTATGCCACGGCAAACTGGCTGACACTGAAGGCGGCGGTGCACAAATGCTGCGCAGCTAGCGCCATTCGACGGCCAACACCGCGGTTCCTGGTGTGTCCGCTGTGCCGTGCGTGTGGTCATTGCTTGTACAGCCCTCTCGCAGTGTCCGGAGCAAGTATGGTGGGTCTGACACACCGGTGTCAATGTGTTCTTTTTTCCATTTCCAGGAGTGTAATTAAAAATGTGCAACTGAGACGGAACAGTAAATGCGAATTATCTTAAAATCCCATATAGTTGCTGAATCTCTCCAGATGATTGCGTCGGCTATAGTGAATAAAACAATCCGTGCTGAGATTGTGAATGTGGCATTGCACTATCGTGTAACACAGTGGTTATGTAGCTTTGACGTTTCCAATGTGTTCAAACAAGTGTGTATAATGAATAACGAACGAATTAGTAGGCCATCTCTCCATGAAGCGCCGCGAACCTAGAGACTCATGTCGTGGTGCATCAGTTTTCAACATCGTCCATGAATTTTCAACGCGACTTTAGTCACCGTCGGCTGGGTTCCGTGATTACTCGTAGCCCCTGAAAAAAAAAATCCAATCATCCGGGGCAGCAGCGAAAACATTACAGCTGCTCCGGGCGGATCCAGATGGCTTCTTTAGCCACCTAATCATGTTGTATAAGTGCTGAGTGTATGACCATGACCGCTAGACAAATGAGGAAAACACTGAGGTGACAAAAGCCATGGTGTACCTCCTAACATCGTGTCGGACATCCTTTTTCCCAGCGTAGTGCATCAGCTTTACGTGGCATGGACTTAACAAGTCGTTGGAAGTCCGCTTCAGGAATACCGAGCCATGTTGCCTCTATAGCTGCCCGTAACTGCGAAAGTGTTGCTGGTGCGTAAATGTTGGATGCTATTCACGTCGGGCGACACGAGTGGCCAAACTATTTGCCCGATTTGTATAGAATGTTCTCCAAATCGCTCGCGAACAATTCTGGCCCGGTGATGTGGCGCATTGTCATCCATAAAAAGTCGATTGCTGTTTGGGAATGCAGAGATGGCTTCAAATGGCTCTGAGCACTATGGGACTTAACATTTGTGGTCATCAGTCCCCTAGAACTTAGAACTAATTAAACCTAACTAACCTAAGGACATCACACACATCCATGCCCGAGGCAGGATTCGAACCTGCGACCGTAGCGGCCACGCGGGAATGCAGAGACCGTGAATGGCTGTAAATGATGTCCAAGTAGCTGAACATAGCCATTTCCGGTCAATGATCGGCTCACTTGGACCCCAGGACCCATTCTATGTAAACACATTCTATGTAAACACAGCTGACACCATTATGAAACCACCACCAGCTTGCAGAGTGCCTTGTGGATAACTTGGGTCCATAAGTTCGTGAGGTCTGCGCTTCACTCGGACCCTGCAGTTAGTTGTTACCAGCTGAAATCGGGACTCAGCAGACCAGGCCAGGCCACGGTTTTCCAGTCGTCCAGCGTCCAACCGATACGGTCACGGGCCCAGGATAAGGAGCAGGAGGAGGAGATGAGTGTTTAACGTCCCGTCGACAACGAGGTCATTAGAGACGGAGCGCAAGCTCGGGTGAGCTGTGTGGCTGGATTGAAGAGTTTTTAGCAAACAGAACACAGCATGTTGTTATCAATGGAGAGACGTCTACAGACGTTAAAGTAACCTCTGGCGTGCCACAGGGGAGTGTTATGGGACCATTGCTTTTCACAATATACATAAATGACCTAGTAGATAGTGTCGGAAGTTCCATGCGGCTTTTCGCGGATGATGCTGTAATATACAGAGAAGTTGCACCATTAGAAAATTGTAGCGAAATGCAGGAAGATCTGCAGCGGATAGGCACTAGGTGCAGGGAGTGGCAACTGACCCTTAACATAGACAAATGTAATGTATTGCGAATACTTAGAAAGAAGGATCCTTTATTGTATGATTATACGATAGCGGAACAAACACTGGTAGCAGTTACTTCTGTAAAATATCTGGGAGTATGCATGCGGAACGATATGAAGTGGAATGATCATATAAAATTAATTGTTGGTAAGGCGGGTACCAGGTTGAGATTCATTGGGAGAGTCCTTAGAAAATGTAGTCCATCAACAAAGGAGGTGGCTTACAAAACACTCGTTCGACCTATACTTGAGTATTGCTCATCAGTGTGGGATCCGTACCAGATCGGGTTGACGGAGGAGATAGAGAAGATCCAAAGAAGAGCGGCGCGTTTCATCACAGGGTTATTTGGTAACCGTGATAGCGTTACGGAGATGTTTAGCAAACTCAAGTGGCAGACTCTGCAAGAGAGGCGCTCTGCATCGCGGTGTAGCTTGCTCGCCAGGTTTCGAGAGGGTGCGTTTCTGGATGAGGTATCGAATATATTGCTTCCCCCTACTTATACCTCCCGAGGAGATCACGAATGTAAAATTAGAGAGATTAGAGCGCGCACGGAGGCTTTCAGACAGTCGTTCTTCCCGCGAACCATACGCGACTGGAACAGGAAAGGAAGGTAATGGCAGTGGCATGTAAAGTGCCCTCCGCCACACACCGTTGGGTGGCTTGCGGAGTATAAATGTAGATGTAGATGTAGATGTGAGGGAAGGATGGTGAAGGAAATCGGCCGTGCCCTTTCGAAGGAACCATCCTGGCATTTGCCTGAAGCGATTTAGGGAAATCACAGAAAACCTAAATCAGGATGGCCGGAGACAGGATTGAACCGTCGTCCTCCCGAATGCGAGTCCAGTGTGCTAACAACTGCGCCACCTCGCTCGGTCGGGGCGCTGCTGGCTACGTCGCGCTGCTAGCAAAGGCACCCACGTAGGTCATCTGCTGCCATAGCCCATTAACGTCACACTTTACCGCAGTGTCGTAACGGGCACGTTCGCCGTTCGTCCCACATTGATTCCCGCGGTTAATTCTCACACTGTTGATTGTCTGTTAGCAATGACAACTCTAAGCAAACGCCGCTGCTCTCTGTCGTTAACTGAAGGCCGTCGGCCACTGCGTAGTACGTGGACCTTGGAATACTGATTTCCCTAACGATTTCCCAAATGGAACGTCCCCTGCGTCTGGCTCCAGCTACTATTCCGCATTCAGCTTCCCGTCGTGCAGCCATAATCATGACAGAAACCTTTCCACATGAATAACCTGAGTACAAATCACTGCTCCGTCAATGCGCTGATCTTTCATACCTTGTGTACACGATACTACCGCCATCTGTAAATGTCCATATCTCTGTCGCACGACTGAGTGTAGTGTTATCTCATTGATATAATATCTTTTATATTAGGATTCAGGCATTAACTAAATTTGTTTATTTCCCACAGTGGGATAGGGAACTAACTGTTGGCTTGACAAACCTCTGCTCACCTTTTCTTGCGACATTTCAGACGGGTTTACGAGTGCAATACTACAGTATAAATGAATAAATGGCGTCTTGATTACGCAAAAGAAAATGTATGCTAAGCGAGGTGTTTCTTTTAAAATGTTTAAATCCACTGTTAACTTCGTCGTTGAGCGACCGTAAAATTCAAACACACACACACACACACACACACACACACACACACATATATATATATATATATATACATATATATATAAACTGGCCATTAAAATTGCTACACCACGAAGATGACGTCCTACAAACCCGAAATTTAACCATTTAACCGACAGGAAGAAGATGCTGTGATATGCAAATGATTAGCGATTCAGATGATTGACACAAGGTTGGCGCCGGTGGCGAAACCTAAAACGTGATGACATATGACATGAGGAAAGTTTCCAACCGATTTCTCTTACACAAACAGCAGTTGACCGGCGTTACCTGGTGAAACGTTGTTGTGATGCCTCGTGTAAGGAGGAAAAATGCGTACCATCACGTTTCCGACTTTGATAAAGGTCGGATTGTAGCCTATCGCGATTGCGGTTTATCGAATCGCGACATTGCTGCTCGCGTTGGTCGAGATCCAATGACTGTTAGCAGAATATGGAATCGGTGGGTGCAGGAGGGTAATACGGAACGCCGTGCTGGATCCCAACGGTCTCGTATCACTACCAGTCGAGATGACAGGCATCTTATCCGCATGGCTGTAACGGATCGTGCAGACACGTCTCGATCCCTGAATCAACAGATGGGGACGTTTGCGAGACAACAACCATCTGCGCGAACAGTTCGACGACGTTTGCAGCAGCATGGACTATCAGCTCGGTGACCATGGCTGCGGTTACCCTTGACGCTGCATCACAGACAGGAGCGCCTGGGTGCACGAATGGCAAAACGTCATTTTTTCGGATGAATCCAGTTTCTGTTTACAGCATCATGATGGTCGCATCCGTGTTTGGCGACATGGCGGTGAACGCACATTGGAAGCGTGTATTCGTCATCGACATACTGGCGTATCACGCGGCGTGATGGTATAGGGTGCCATTGGTTAAACGTCTCGGTCACCTCTTGTTCGCACTGACGGCACTGTGAACGGTGGGCGTTACATTTCAGATGTGTTACGATCCCTGGCTTTACCCTTGATTCGATCCCTGCCGGCCGCGGTGGTCTAGCGGTTCTAGGCGCTCAGTCCGGAACCGCGCGACTGCTACGGTCGCAGGTTCGAATCCTGCCTCGGGCATGGATGTGTATGATGTCCTTGGGTTAGTTAGGTTTAAGTAGTTCTAAGTTCTAGGGGACTGATGACCACAGTTGTTGAGTCCCATAGTGCTCAGAGCCATTTGAACCATTTGATTCGATCCCTGCGAGACCCTACATTTCAACAGGATAATGCACTACCGCATGTTGCAGGTCCCGTGCGGGCCTTTCTGGATACAGAAAATGTTCTACTGCTGCCCTGGCCAGCACATTCTCCAGATCTCTCACCAATTGAAAACGTCTGGTAAATGGTGGCAGAGCAACTGGCTCGTCACAATACGCCTGTCACTACTCTTGATGAACTGTGGTATCGTGTTGAAGCTGCATGAGCAGCTGTACCTGTACACGCCATCCAAGCTCTGTTTAACTTAATACCCAGGCGTAGCAAGGCCGTTATTACGGCCAGAGGTGGTTTTCTGGGTACAGATTTCTCAGGATGTATGCACCCAAATTGCGTGAAAATGTAATCACATGTCAGTTCTAGTATAATATATTTGTCCAATGAATATCCGTTTATCACCTGCATTTCTTCTTGGTGGTACAATTTTAATAGCCAGTAGCATACAGGGTGAGTCACCTAACATTACCGCTGGATATATTTCGTAAACCACATCAAATACTGACGAATCGATTCCACAGACCGAACGTGAGGAGAGTGGCTAGTGTAATTGGTTAATACAAACCATACAAAAATTCACGGAAGTATGTTTTTTAACACAAACCTACGTTTTTTTAAATGGAACCCCGTTAGTTTTGTTAGCACATCTGAACATATAAGCAAATACGTAATCAGTGCCGTTTGTTGCATTGTAAAATGGTAACTACATCCGGAGATATTGTAACCTAAAGTTGACGCTTGAGTACCACTCCTCCGCTGTTCGATCGTGTGTATCGGAGAGCACCGAATTACGTAGGAATCCAAAGGGAACGGTGATGGACCTTAGGTACAGAAGAGACTGGAACAGCACATTACGTCCACATGCTAACACCTTTTTATTGGTCTTTTTCACTGACGTACATGTACATTACCATGAGGAGTAAGGTACACGTACACACGTGGTTTCCGTTTTCAATTACGAAGTGGAATAGAGTGTGTCCCGACATGTCAGGCCAATAGATGTTTAATGTGGTGGCCATCATTTGCTGCACACAATTGCAATCTCTGGCGTAATGAATGTCGTACACGCCGCAGTACATCTGGTGTAATGTCGCCGCAGGCTGCCTTAATACGTTGTTTCATATCCTCTGGGGTTGTAGGCACATCACGGTACACATTCTCCTTTAACGTACCCCACAGAAAGAAGTCCAGAGGTGTAAGATCAGGAGAACGGGATGGCCAATTTATGCGTCCTCCACGTCCTATGAAACGCCCGTCGAACATCCTGTCAAGGTCAGCTTAGTGTTAATTGCCGAATGTGCAGGTGCACCATCATGCTGATACCACATACGTCGACGCGTTTCCAGTGGGACATTTTCGAGCAACGTTGGCAGATCATTCTGTAGAAACGCGATGTATGCTGCAGCTGTTTGGGCCCCTGCATTGAAGTGAGGACCAATGAGGTGGTCGCCAATGATTCCGCACCATACATTTACAGTCCACGGTCGCTGTCGCTCTACCTGTCTGAGCCAGCGAGGATTGTCCACGGACCAGTAATACATGTTCCGTAGATTCACTGCCCCGTGGTTTGTGAAACCCACTTCATCGGTAAACAGGTAGAACTGCAACGCATTCTCTGTTAATGCTCATTGACAGAACTGCACTCGATGATTAAAGTCATCACCATGTAATTGCTGATGTAGCGACACATGAAACGGGTGAAAGCGGTGACGATGCAGTATGCGCATGACACTACTTTGACTCAGTCCACCGGCTCTCGCAATGTCCCGTGTACTCATGTGTGGGTTCATGGCAACAGCAGCTAACACACCAACTGCACCCGCTTCTCCTGTGACGGGCCTGTTACGGACCCGTTTGCGTGTTACGACCATACCTGTTGCATACAGTTGGCGGTAGATGTTTTGCAATGTGCGGCACGTTGGATGCTCTCTGTCCGGGTACCGTTCTGCATACACCCTGCAGGCTTCAGCTGCATTTCGTCGACACTCGCCATAGATGACTATCATCTCCGGCTTTTTTGAGAGTTCGAATACACCATGGTCACAGTTCCTACAACACTACACTATCACCACCATCACCACGTCCGCCGCTCGTGGTCTCGCGGTAGCGTTCTCGCTTCCAGAGCACGGGGTCCCGGGTTCGATTCCCGGCGGGGTCAGGGATTTTCACATGCCTCGAGATGACTGAGTGTTTGTGTTGTCCTCATCATTTCATCATCATCCAGGAAAGTGGCGAAATTGGACTGAGCTAAGGTTGGGAAATTGTACGGGCGCTGATAACCACGCAGTTGAGCGCCCCACAAACCAAACATCATCATCACTACACTATCACAGACGTCTGGTAACACGGTGTACTACAGTTGGCCTGTGTGCGGAGACGAATTCAGAATAACAATAGCAGCAAGCGCTACATGCGCACACTGCGACAGCTAGACCAAACCACAACAGTGCACTACAGCCACACTCGTAAACACGGTCATCGTAAACATGTCCCTGCAGATGCTGCTCGCCGACCGTGGCCAGTCTTTGTTACAACACGCAACTGAACGTCGGAGGTTTCAAGCGTCAACTTTAGGTTACAATATCTCCGGACGTAATTAACATTTTACAATGCAACAAACGGCACTGATTACGTATTTGTTTATATGTTCAGATGTGCTAACAAAACTGACGTGGTTCCATTTTAAAAAATGTAGGTTTGTGTTAAAAAAAACATACTTCCGTGCATTTTTGTATGGTTTGTATTAAACAATTACACTACCTCTCTCCTCACGTTCGGTCTGTGGAATAGGTTCGTCAGTATTTGATGTGGTTTACGAAATATATCCAGCGGTAACGTTAGGTGACTCACCCTGTATAAGTTAAGTGTTCACATGAGAGTTTCACATTTGTGGACAGTTAAAAGTTAAATGTAACTTACACACGAGGGGGCAGTTGTTTCTACCTCAGCTTTGACATACGTGACTTATGTTGTCATTTGCTGACATCAGTTGTTAACTAGTTGGAGAATGACCCTTTAGTTTTCCATTCTGATTATTTCGACGAGCTCCGCGCCTGTGTTTATCCACTCACGACTGTTATTACGAAACTACTTCGCCATCGCCGTGATGGACGCGACTGTAGCCCGAGCCGCGGCCTCAGATGCGGTATCCCTGACGCACCAGGCGGCCGGCCGGTGGGCGTGGCGCCAGCCAGTAATTTCCAACGGCGGGCGGTGGCCCGCGCGCGAAGCCGCAGTCTGCCGTGGTACGGCGACGTACAGAAATCCCCTCGCTCATTGTATAAGTAAGTATACACTAGGCCGACGCTCAATCTCTCCAGGAGTGAATATTAATTTGAGAGGCTGCTCGGTACTGTAGAGGGATATGCTGTTATTTCTGAGAAGAGACGTTAACGATATATTAATTGCAAGCTGCGGGTTCTATGCGCTTTACTGTTAACTACTTCTGAAAACTACTAATCACTGCAATACAGACTTCACATGATTAATAATGCATATGGAAAGCGAAAATTGCTTAAGATTTTAGTTTTTGTATGTGATGGTGTACGATTAGTAAAGAGCCGTGCAGTTGAAGGCCGCTTAATGTTACCCGATACATATGTTCTCACAGGGCAGTAACGGAGTAAATGCATCACATCGAAAGTCTAATGGTCCTGGTATTTACCAGTATAGTTAAATACTCAACGTAGGCTACCTTCGTTTTCTAACAAAAGAAGCTCTAAAATGAACATCTGTAAAAGCAATACGTAATGAAATGTAGAGGTATTACACTGCTGGAAAAAATTAGTGCATCACTTCAGAAATTTCCAATTCACTCAAGATTTCTCGTTGCAACAGGGCATATGGGGTTCACGAAATGATTATATTTACAGATAAATAACACAACTAGTTCTGAGAAGCCAGGTATCCACCCACGCAAAAACATCCACATTCGTATGCGGTGTGGCCTACACGGGCGCCAGTGTAGACAATCATTGGCATCCAGTCGACCGTACAGATGTCGAATACTGTCGTGGGATACGCTGTGCCACGCCCGCTCGACCTGTCCACGTAGTTCTGTAAGAGTTGTTGCTTGACGAGTCGCAGGAGTCACTTCTCGTCCCATCATATCCCACACGTGCTCGATTGGAGATCAATCCGAAGATCGTGCTGGCCAGGGAAGTTGCTGCACGTTTTGTGGAGCACACTGAGTTTCTCGGCAGTGTGTGGTCGAGAACTATCCTGTTAGGTCTGCACATCAACTTCCTGTTGCAAGAACGGCAAGAGAACGGTTCCAGCAACAATCTGAATGTACCGGGACCTGGTTCGCGGCCCGTCGACAACCACCAAAGGTGAACGACAGCTGTAGCTTATCGCAATCCACACCATAATGCCTGGGGTGGGGACATCTTGTCTTGGATGATTTCACACTACGAGACATCACTCACCAGGTCTATATCTTACGCGCAGACATCCATCACCTGCAAGCAAGCAGAATCTGCTTTCGTCACCGAAGACCACGATGTCATATTCTGTCTTCCAAACGATCCTCTGACTCCACCAGTCGAGTCACGCACGTCGATGCTGTAGTACGAGGGAAAGACGCGACAGAGGTGAGCGTGCCCGTGATCCCATTCCTAATAACTGGTCCCCAACATTTTTTGTTGACAAGTCTTTGATCACAAGCCCCCTTGTGGGTGATGTGGTAGCTGTACGATCTGCCAGTGCTGCCCTCACAATACGTCGATCATGACGGTCTTCTGTGCTGCGTGGACGTCTAGAACCTCGTCTGCAGGTGTCAGAATGTTCACGTGACCACTGAAACCAGCTTCGTCGCACAGCTAACACAGCACGTCCAACTTGTTTGGCAACTCTCCAAAAGGACCACACCGCCATTCGAGAGGCCATAATTTGACCCCTTTTAGAATAGCCCTGTTGGCTGTAGGAATTATAGGAAGTACGAGTGCATCTCCAAGGCATTGTTGACTGCTTGCTTCACATTGTTGCGCCACACAGCCTTCTGACTGACCGTACCCTATTAAAGGGTACACAGAGATGGCACTCTGGTAGCTATACCATTATGCTATCTGTTGGTGGTTGTCCTTGAAACCATTATCAGTCATCTACAATTCCCCAGGTGGCAGATGCCGTCATCGAATCAGAATCGATGTCTTTCCAAGAGTACTACTTTTTTCTTTTTTTTTTTTTTTTTTGCGACAGTGAAATATGAGGTAATGCTGGGGGAATAACATTAGGACATAGCACACCAAAAGTACAAGATGGGTTACTCCTACTCCAATGGCGCATTCACTGAAGGATAAATTACCCTCTTTATGCTACTGACGTTTGTCGCCCACCTTATTATTTTAGTTCCTGAGCGAGATATACAATTTTGAGAGCCGAATAGTCATACAACCTTCTTCGAATGTTCTTTACGTTTATCCAACTGGTCTTTGTGAGAATTACTTTATCACTCTTGCAAGGATTGTTACTCCATCGTATGGTCTACATGGATCTGTGACGATCGTAGCAGCGCCTATTTCTATTCATCCTATAACTTGTCATGCTTTTTTGATGAGGACTTCAAACCTGCAACAATACTTACGAAAGGTCATACTAAAGTATTGTATGTGATTTCCTTTACAGATGCGTTTCAGTATCCCAAAACCTTCCCACAAATCTGTCCTCCAGCCACCCTCCCAATACAGATTTTACATGATCATTCCATTTTACACTCATTCTTAGTCTCATCCCTTAATATTTATACAACTTGACGAACTTAAACTGTTCATCACTGTTCTTGGAAAGAAGAATAGAAACTCCTGAAATGTGGATTTGGAGGAAGATGGAATGGGTAAAGTGGATAGAGAAAGCGGGAAATGTGGAGATGTGGAGACGCTAAGAATACTGTGTGTGTGTGGGGGGGGGGGGGGGAGAGAGAGATTTTTAACTAATCAGGGAAAAAACAATTGGCTTAGGCAATGGGTGAAAAGAGATTGTTTTCTGATGGATGCTTCAGAGCAAACGGTGAATGCCAGAAGAAGGAGGGGGCACATAAGATACCAAATGGTGGTTAGCTTAAGGATAGCGAACAATTTTGAGAAAGCAAAGAGAGTACCTAATGACATGAGTGTGTGGAGAGTTACATGTGAAGACACTGATGATGATGGTTCTTGGAATCGGATACCGTTGGTTCTTTCTCTTTCTTACAGGCATCTTTATCAGTATAGAAAGAGAGCGTCCATTTTTTATTCAAACTCAAATTTAGCCCAAGCCTTTCTGCAGTTCGTTACGATTGTCGAAAGAGGATACTGCCTCGTCAGCAAACCAAACAATCTGGTAGGGCTGCTCATGCTGTCTGATAAATAGTTTATGTATACTGAGAATATCATAGGTCCAATTACGGCTTCTTTGGGCACATCCAAGGGTACTTTAATTTCTGACGAACTTTCTACATCCAATATAGTGTACTGGGGTCTACCAGTTTAATATTCCTCGAGCCAAACATCAGGAAAAATACTCCACAAGATTGTGGCTTGGTTAGGAGGCACTCTCTGACAAAACGATGTGTCCTTTAGTTTTATCAGGGAGGAGATCGATCGCAACTACACTGCAGAGCCAAGGAAACTGGTATAGGCATTCGTATTCAAATTGGGGGACAAGGAAGGAGCCTCTACGCGTGCACTATCTGAGATTAGAGACCGAGAATCATCTGTCAGATAATGCCGGCGTCCCCCGGAAATGTTGCAATAAAAGACAATGGCCAGTCCTTCCAACAGCGGAAAAGCAAAAAGAATGGGCTCTTCTCAGAGCCACCTCTGACGATTGCAAGCCTAAACGTAGAGGGTATCACCAAAAACAAACAACAATTCATATCACAACTTTGCCGCACGCACAAATGGGACATATTGTGTATACAAGAAACACACAAGAAAGAAGGGGCAATAAGACCAGAAATAGAAGGAATGAAATTAGCCATAGAAAATCCACATCCTAAATATGGCAGCGCTGTCTTCACAAAACCTGAGATGGCCATAATATCAACTAACAGATCTACGTACAATAACAGAATTACTGACTGTTGAGTGTAGCACCTTCACCGGAACGTCAGTATACAAGCCGCCCGGAGAGAAGTTCAACTTGACTTTGCCGCCAGACTTCAACAACCAGAAAACACAGTTCATCTTAGGAGACTTCAACTGCCACAGCACATCATGGGGCTACAAACATACAGACGACAACGGACATAAATTAGAGCAGTGGGCGGAAATAAATGACTTATCCCTGATCCATGATCCCAAGCTACCATGCTCGTTCAGCAGCAAAATCTGGAAGCGCGAATACAACTCTGATATTTGTTTTGTAAGCGCAAACGTGGAAGACCGATGCTTAAAAACTGCATACGAACCTCTTCCTAAAACACAACACCGATCTATCGGAATCCAAATATACACTGCTTTGAGAACAACAAAAATACCATTCCGCAGACGCTTCAACTTTAAAAAAGCTGCATGGACAGAATATGCTGTGGAACTGGATGCAGAAATAAAAAATCTACACCCAATTCCAGAAAATTATCAAACTTTCGTAGAGACCCTCTAAAAGATTTCTCGAAGACACATACCCTGAGGCTGCAGAGAGCATTTCATCCCAGGTCTCTCTGACGAATCAAAGAACATCCTGAGGGAGTACGAAATGCTTTACGAACAAGACCCCTTTAGTGAAGAAGTAGTCCAACGTGGAGAAACACTAATGGAAATGATTAGTGAATCAAGACAAAGGAAATGGGTCGAAACTCTGGAAAGAATGGATATGACCCACAGTAGCAAAGTCGCTTGGAACTTAATAAAAAACTTAATTGTGACTTTGGGACAGCTAAACAATGCTCTTCAGTAACACCCAACCAAATTGCCCATGAGCTCCTACTAAATGGAAAACCCAACAAGAAACGTCAGAAAATAAAAATCAGCAGAATTCAGAGTCAAGAGTCAAGCATGTTCGAAATACCATTTACCATGAAAGATCTTAATCATGGAACGAACTCAATGAAAAACGGGAAAGCAGCGGGATGTCAAAAAATAAAAATCAGCAGAATTCAGAGTCAAGAGTCATGCATGTTCGAAATACCATTTACCATGAAAGATCTTAATCATGGAACGAACTCAATGAAAAACGGGAAAGCAGCGGGAGTCGACGATATATGCGTGGAACAGATCAAACAGCTCGGACCTAGTGCCAAGCAATGGATCCTGCAGCTCTTTAATCATTGCTTAAAAACGTGTAAGATCCCAAAGATGTGGAGGAAATCAAAGGTAGTGGCGCTACTAAAACCTGGGAAAGATGCAGGTCAACCGAAGAACTACCGCCCAATAGCACTCCTGTGCCATCCGTACAAACTGTACGAACGAATAATCCCAAACCACACAGCAAATATCGCAGACCAAAAGCTCATTCCCCAACAGGCTGAATTCGGACCCGGGAAATCATGCACCAGTCAAATCCTAGCACTCACAGAACACATAGAGGAAGGTTTTGAAAACAAACAAATAACAGGTGTAGCATTGGTGGACTTACGTTCTGCATACGACACCGTCAACCACAGATGGCTCATGGAAAAACTGTACTGTACATTTAAGGATCATCAGTTCACAAAAACCATTGAATCTCTGCTGAAAAACAGACAGTTCTATGTAATGCTGGACGGAAAAAAACCGATGGCGTCGACAAAAGAACGGTCTCACCCAGGGCAGTGTGCTGGCCCCCCTACTATTTAACCTATACACCAATGACCATCCAACATCGGAACATACTACCCATTTCTTATATGCCGATGATCTGACCAAGCGAAAAAAGTCACTACAGTCCTTAATGAAACATGCAGGCTAACAACAGGATGCATGAAACCCATTCCACTTGGGAAAATATACAAAGCAGCTGGATTCACATCTCCTGAATCCCGAAGAATAGCGCACGAACATACAGAAAAATTTAAACAGTTTTTCGACGAGCGCCACCCGCTGCATAGTTATTCATGTGGACTTAGCAGACATAAATCCTGCAAGAGATTCCTCACTAGTGAATTGAACAAGCCTCCGAAGGACTACCCTGCCTCATGAGAAATACCCAGCGGCAGTACATCAAGCTGGAAGGTTTTGAGAACACTGAACCGCATCAGAACAGGCGTAGCACCAGTTAAAGCAAACCTAGTCAAATGGGGCTTCAAGGACGAAGGAGACAACAAATGCGACTGTGGTGAAGTTCAGGATATAGAACACCTTCTACAGTGTTCCATCTGCCCCACAAGGTGTACCCTTGACGATCTATGGCTTGAGAAGAGGGAAACATTGGACTGGGCCCGACATTGGGCTGAAAGACTTTGAAACAAATCTCTGGACACGAAAAAGTAAGGTAAAGTTAAATACAAAGATATGTAAACAAGCAGAATACGGCGATGCTATCGGAGACGCCTATATGAGATAACAAGTGTCTGGCGCAGTTGATAAATCGATTACTGCTGCTACAGTGGTAGGTTATCAAGATTTAAGCGAGTTTGAACGTATTGTTATAGTCGGCGCACGAGCGATGGGACACAGCATCCCCGAGGTAGCGATAAAGTGGGGATTTTTCTGTACGACCATTTCATGAGTGTACTGTGAATATGAGGAATCCGTTAAACATCAAATCTAAGACATCGCTATGGTCGAAAAAGATCCTTCAAGAACGGGACCAACGACGATCAAAGAGAATCGTTCAAGTGACAGAAGTACAACTCTTCTGCAGAATGCTGCAGATTTCAATGCAGGGCCATCAACAAGTGACAGCATGCGAACCATTCAACGAAACATCATCCATATAGGCTTTCAGAGCTGAAGGCCCACTCATGTAAACATGATGACTGCACATCAAAAGGCTTTATGCCTCGCCTGGGCCTGTCAACACCGACATTGGACCATCGATGACTGGAAACATGTTGAGTGATCGGACTAGGCTCGTTTCGAATTGTATCGAGCAGATGGACATGTACGGGTATAGAGACAACCTCATGAAACCATGGACCCTACATGTCAGCAGGGGAGTGTTCAAACTGGAGGAGTAGGATAATTTTGTATGTTCTGGCACACTAACACCAAGTTAAAAATAAATTCTAAAAGTTATAAGTAAGACAATCGATTTTTAAAAATTAAATTAAAAATTCAGTATGTTTAATTAAATCAACTATTTTATAATGTTAACTAAATTCCTAATTTTTACAGTAACGTAACTACTATAACAACTAACTGATTTCTAACTACATTATTTAATTTACTTCATGATTGTAGCAAAATAACATGTATTAGTTACAAAAAGTAAGTTATTTTTAAAAAATTATATTGTGAATGTAAGTAATTAATTAAAATGTATTAGTTAATAAAAATACATTATTTCAAAAATTCACTTTGTGAAGATAAGTAGATAAATAAAAATATATCAGTTAAAAAAAGAACATTATTTTAAAAAATCACATTGTGAATGCAAGTAAATTAATTAAATTAAATTAGATAAAACAAAAGTAAATTATTATAATAAAAATTTTACATTCCATATAGTTCAATTTCATTTGCACTTTTTTAATTATTTCAAAATCAAAATCACAAATTAATTTAGGAAATGTATTTGGTAAAATAACTTTAAAATCATTAGTAAGTTCTAGACAAAATTGTTTTCCAAAACTAGTATTCACAGTTCATAATATTAAATGTAACACATTTATCTCTAGCTCATATACTTTTTTAATTTATTTAAAAATATTTACATTGTTGAGCTTCTTGATTAAAGTAGTTATCATTTATATAGAAAAATTTTTAATTCGTTTAAAAAAATAAATTTATAGTTTGTATTAAACATATTTTTAAAAAAATTGTGTTTTTGAACATAGCTAAATGATCCATGGAAAATTTTCATTTTTTATTTTTTTTTATAAATCTAATAAAAATTATTTCTTATAAATGGAGAACCGAAACAAATTGTAAACTAAACCAAAAGACACTTATGAACTAATTGACATATGTGAGGAAGATATTGATTGTCCTATTAGTCTAATGTAATAATCAATTTGTTGAAACAAATTGCAACAATATTTTTCATAAAGATTGTATTGGTAAATGATTAAATTGTCCACTTTGTAGTGAAATAATTGATATTTTTGATATATTTGGTGATCAAAACGATACAGCAAAAATTTTTTGTGGTTGTTGTGAAGACACATTATATGGTTATAATAGTGATTAATGATAAAAATTATAAAAATTACAAAGATTTACTTTTTCACAAATCTAATAATTTTTTGATATATAAATGGAGCAAGATCAACAAGAATCTTCTATAAAAACTAAATTTTGTAAATATTGTAATACAGAGAAATCATTTGATAATTCTACTTAAAAAATATACAAAAGATGGTTATTGTACTATATGTAGACCATGTATAAATAAATATCATGTACAAAATTACCATAAAAATCGAATTCATCGTGTATGTGGAAAAAGTGTTGCTAAATATTATTTCAAAGAAAATTTATGGCAAAATCCAGCTGAAGAACATACGAAAATATTATTAACAATGGATAAAAAAAGAAAAATCTACATCTACAATGAATAATGAAGAAGTTGTAACTCAAGAAACATCTACATCTACAAACAAATGTAAAAGGTGTCAAGAAATTAAAGGTTTAAATTGTTTTTACATATATCCTTCACACAAAGGTAAACTTAATAATAAATGTAAGAAATGTACTTTAAAATATATTAAGAATAAGAAAGCTAAAGAAGAAGAAGCATCTTGAACCTTATGATAAATAATATATTAAATAAATACTTTAAAAACAATTGATTGTTAAACTAATTGATACTTAAACTAAATAGTAAACTAATTGGTTGTTAAATTAAATAAAAAACTATTTCTTTTAACAAATAATTCTTTTTGTTTTTAACAATGATTAACCAATGCTTGAAAAATAATTATTAAACTAAATAATAAACTAATTCTGTTTTTGAATAATTACCTATTAAATAATAATCCTTATCCAGCTATTACATATATATACCATTTTGCTACAAATTATTTTTTACAAATATAATGATTGTTTTTGGTAATAAATAAAAGAGTAAAATTAAAAGTTACATTGGAACTCAACAACTAGAACAATTTACAGTTGCTAAACTTCGTGAATTTTGTAAAATAAATAATTTATAGGATATTCAAATCTACTGATTTAATTACTTTTGTTATTAGTAATCATTCAATTATTGTTAACGATCTTCCAAATATTGTTAGAAATTATATACCTGATGTAAATGAAAGTAATACAAATATTGTTAAAAATTATACACCTGAATGCAGTTCTAAGACTGCTACAGCTGCTGCTGAAGTAAGTGAAACCTATAAAAATACTGTTAAAAATTGTATAACTGAAGTAAGTAAAAATTATACAAATATTGTCAAAATTTATACACCTGAAGTAAGTAAAAATTATACAAATATGCTTAAAAATTATACAGCTGAAGTAAGTAAACATCTTTGGTAAAAGGTACATATTATAATATTTATGATGTTTTTCTAACTAAAGAAGATAAACCATTAAAAAGAATATTTACATTTTCTTCAAATATATTTGTAAAACAGAAACCAAGAGATACAAATACAATTAAAGATTACTTAGCAGAAAAATTATTTGATAACATATTACAAATGATAAATATGGAAAATAGTATAGAACTACTTGACTTCTATCATTTCTCAGCTACAGTGAAAACAAAAAAATTTTAAATTGTTAAAGACCATTTGGAATTACATCATGGTTTAAAGATAAATTTTAATTTATATTGTGAATATAAACTACAAACAAATGAAAAAGTTTGAGAATTTGGACAACAAACATAAAACTATACTAATCTGACAGAAAAAGACTTCAATAAAAAAAATTAAACAAGATAAAAAGATACTTTAGAAAAAATATCTAATTTTAGAGCACACGGATCTTGATTGTCATTCAATACAATTATTGGTTTACAACTAGCAGTTAATAAATATATTCCACTAAAGGGATGATATTATATTGATTTACCTAAAATAATAAAAAAAACTTGTATTAATAAAAAAATTATGATGAAAAATGTTTTCTATGAATTAAAAGCAGCTTTGTTTCCTGTAGATATAGATACTGAAACAATAACAAAATATAAAATGTTGGTCTTGATCTTGATAAAAAAAACTTGAAATTATTGAATCTCCTGTATTAGTTGATCATATTCCAAAAATAGACAATATAGTTAAGGTATCTGTTAATGTTGATTCATTTGATGATCAAGAGGAAAAATATCAAGTGTATCCATTAAAAATTACAAAGTCTAAAATAGAAAAACATGTAAATCTACTTCATTTCAAGAATGATAATATTGTTGTTGTTGTCTTCAGTCCAGAGACTGGTTTGATGAAGCTCTCTATGCTACTCTATCCTGTGCAAGGTTCTTCATCTCCTAGTACCTACTGCAAAGTACATCCTTCTAAATCTGTTTAGTGTATTCATCTCTTGGTTTCCTTCTACAATTTTTACCCTCTGTGCTGCCCTCCAATATTAAAGTGGTGATCCCTTGATGCCTCGCAATATGCCCTACCAACTGATCCCATCTTGTAGTCAACTTGTGCCACAAATTTCTCTTCTCTCCAATTCTGTTCAGTACCTCCTCATTAGTTATGTGATCTACCCACGTAATCTTCAGCATTCTTCTGTAGCACAACATTTCGAAAGATTCTATACTCTTCTTGTCTAAACTATATATCATCCATGTTTCACTTCCATACATGGCTACACTCCATACAAATACTTTCAGAAACAACTTCCTCCCACTTAAATCTATACTCTAGTTTAACAATTTTCTCTTCTTCAGGAATGCTCTCCTTGCCATTGCCAGTCTACATTTTATATCCTCTCTACTTCGACCATCATCAGTTATTTTGCTCCCCAAATAGCAATACTCATTTACTACTTCAATCGTCTCATTTCCTCATCTAATTCCATCAACATCACCCGATTTAATTCAACTACACTCCATTATGCACGTTTTGCTTTTGTTGATGTTCATCTTATATCCTCCTTTCAAGACCATGTCCATTCCATTCAGCTGATCTTCCCAGTCCTTTGCCATCTCTCACAGAATTACAATGTCATTGGCGAACGCCAAAGTTTTTATTTCTTCTGTGTGGCTTTTAATTCCTACTCCAAATTCATGGTGTGGGTTCCTGTAGTCATGTCCTAGTTCATGAACCATGGGCAACGTATGAGTGGTCAAGTAAGTGGTCCTGACAGTCGGGATACCAGTTACTTTGGAATAAGGCTGGGCATCTCGGACATATTCTGAGTCGTGGTCACCTTTGTGCTCATTCGGCAAAGACTACCAAATCCACCGGTTAGTCCCTCAGCCGTTAGGGGTAAAACCCAATGGGACTCGGGGCAAGTAAGGCTAGCAACCTGCTTCCCTGGTACTTTAAATATGATGCTGGCAACAATCAGAGCAAAATGCCTCGGACCTTTGGAGGTGACGGAGTCCCACCTCTAACTGACAAACCAGGGACTCCTAAGATACGACTTGGCAAACAAATGGTAATGAGATGGGGAGCTATTAATATCAATGGGGGCTACTCTGGGAAGAAGGTAGAGCTGGCAGAGGCTGCAAGTAAGATGGGGCTGGACGTTTTAGCTGTTAGTGACATTCGGGTAAGGGGTGAGAAAGAAGAGGAAGTGGGAGAATACAAGGTCTACCTGTCAGGAGTCAAAGCAGGAATAGCACAATGGGGTGTAGGGCTTTACATCAGGAAAGAAATGGAACCCAGCATAGTTGCAATAAGGTATGTAAACGAACGACTGATGTGGATAGATTTGATAGTGTCTAGCAAGAAAATTAGGATTGTGTCAGTATATTCGCATTGTGAAGGGACAGATGAAGATAAGATGGATAGTTTTTATGAGGCACTCAGTGATGTAGTTGTTAGAGTAAAGGACAAGGACAGTGTTCTGCTCATGGGTGATTTTAACGCCAGGATTGGAAATCGAACAGAAGGGTATGAAAAGGTTATGGGTAAATTTGGAGAGGATATGGAGGCCAACAGGAACGGGAAACAACTCTTGGATTTCTGTGCCAGTATGGGCTTAGTAATCACAAATTCCTTTTTTAAACATAAGAACATTCACCGGTATACTTGGGAAGGCAGGGGAACCAGATCTGTCATTGACTATATAGTAACAGATCAGGAATTCAGGAAGGCTGTGAGGGACACACGTGTATTTAGGGGATTCTTTGATGACACTGATCATTATTTAATCTGCAGTGAAATTGGGATTATGAGGCCGAAAGTGCAGGAGGTAAGGTCCATATGTAGGAGGATAAGAGTGGAGAAACTTCAGGATAAGGAAATCAGGCACAAGTACATAACAGCGATCTCAGAAAGGTACCAGTTAGTTGAATGTAGCCAATTACAGTCATTGGAAAAGGAATGGACAAGGTACAGGGACACAGTACTAGAAGTGGCTAAAGAATGTCTTGGAACAGTAGTGTGTAAAAGTAGGAAGAAGCAAACAGCTTGGTGGAATGATACAGTCAAGGCAGCCTGTAAAAGGAAAAAGAAGGCGTATCAAAAATGGCTACATACCAGAACCCAGGTAGACAGAGAAAGTTATGTTGAAGAAAGAAACAAAGCCAAACAGATAATTGCAGCATCCAAGAAGAAATCGTGGGAAGACTTTGGAAACAGGTTGGAGACTATGGGTCAAGCTGCTGGAAAACCATTCTGGAGTGTAATTAGCAGTCTACGAAAGGGAGGTAAGAAGGAAATGACAAGTATTTTGGACAGGTCAGGAAAACTGCTAGTGAATCCTGTGGATGCCTTGGGAAGATGGAGGGAATATTTTGAAGAGTTGCTCAATGCAGGTGAAAATGCGATCAGTAATGTTTCAGATTTCGAGGTAGAATGGGATAGGAATGATGATGGAAATAGGATCACATTTGAGGAAGTGGAAAAAATGGTCAATAGATTGCAGTGCAATAAAGCGGCTGGGGTGGATGAAATTAAGTCGGAACTCATCAAATACAGTGGAATGTCAGGTCTTAAATGGCTACACAGGATAATTGAAATGGCCTGGGAGTCGGGACAGGTTCCATCAGACTGGACAAAAGCAGTAATCACACCAATCTTTAAACATGGAAACAGAAAAGATTGTAACAACTACAGAGGTATCTCTTTAATCAGCGTTGTGGGTAAAATCTTCTCAGGTATTGTTGAAAGGAAAGTGCGAGTATTAGTTGAGGACCAATTGGATGAAAATCAGTGTGGGTTTAGACCTCTTAGAGGTTGTCAGGACCAGATATTTAGCTTACGGCAAATAATGGAGAAGTGTTATGAGTGGAACAGGGAATTGTATCTATGCTTTATAGATCTAGAAAAGGCATATGACCGGGTTCCTAGGAGGAAGTTATTGTCTGTTCTACAAGATTATGGAATACGAGGCAAACTTTTGCAAGCAATTAAATGTCTTTACATGGATAGTCAGGCAGCAGTTAGAGTTGATGGTAAATTGAGTTCATGGTTCAGAGTAGTTTCAGGGGTAAGACAAGGCTGCAACCTGTCTCCACTGTTGTTCATATTATTCATGGATCATATGTTGAAAACAATAGACTGGCTGGGTGAGATTAAGATATGTGAACACAAAATAAGCAGTCTTGCATATGCGGATGACTTAGTTGTGATGGCAGATTCGATTGAAAGTTTGCAAAGTAATATTTCAGAGCTAGATCAGAAATGTAAGGACTATGGTATGAAGATTAGCATCTCCAAAACGAAAGTAATGTCAGTGGGAAAGAAATATAAATGGATTGAGTGCCAAATAGGAGGAACAAAGTTAGAACAGGTGGACGGTTTCAAGTACTTAGGATGCATATTCTCACAGGATGGCAACATAGTGAAAGAACTGGAAGCGAGGTGTAGCAAAGCTAATGTAGTGAGCGCTCAGCTACGATCTACTCTCTTCTGCAAGAAGGAAGTCAGTACGAAGACTAAGTTATTTGTGCACCGTTCAATCTTTCGACCAACTTTGTTGTATGGGAGCGAAAGCTGGGTGGATTCAGGTTACCTTATCAACAAGGTTGAGGTTACGGATATGAAAGTAGCTAGGATGATTGCAGGTACTAGTCGATGGGAACAATGGCAGGAGGGTGTCCACAATGAGGAAATCAAAGAAAAACTGGGAATGAACTCTATAGATGTAGCAGTCAGGGCGAACAGGCTTAGATGGTGGGGTCATGTTACACGCATGGGAGAAGCAAGGTTACCCAAGAGACTCATGGATTCAGCAGTAGAGGGTAGGAGGAGTCGGGGCAGACCGAGGAGAAGGTACCTGGATTCGGTTAAGAACGATTTTGAAGTAATAGGTTTAACATCAGAAGAGGCATCAATGTTAGCACTGAATAGGGGATCATGGAGGAACTGTATAAGGGGGGCTATGCTCCAGACTGAACGCTGAAAGGCATAATCAGTCTTAAATGATGATGATGATGATGATGATCCAAATTTTTCTTTTGTTTCCTTCACTGCTTGCTCAATATACAGACTGAATAACATAAGGGAAAGGCTACAACCCTGTCTCACTCCCTTCCCAACCATTGCTTCCCTTTCATTCCCTCGATCCTCATAAATGCCTTCTGCTTTCTGTTTTTTTTTTTTTTGTCATCAGTCAACTGACTGGTTTGATGTGGCCCGCCACGAATTCCTTTCCTGTGCTAACCTCTTCATCTCAGAGTAGCACTTGCAACCTACATCCTCAATTATTTGCTTGATGTATTCCAATCTCTGTCTTCCTCTACAGTTTTTACCCTCTACAGCTCCCTCTAGTACCTTGGAAGTCATTCCCTCATGTCTTAGCAGATGTCCTATCATCCTGTCCCTTCTCCTTATCAGTGTTTTCCACATATTCCTTTCCTCTCCGATTCTGCGTAGAACCTCCTCATTCCCTCCCTTATCAGTCCACCTAATTTTCAACATTCGTCTGTAGCACCACATCTCAAATGCTTCGATTCTCGTCTGTTCCAGTTTTCCCACAGTCCATGTTTCACTACCATACAATGCTGTACTCCAGACGTACATTCTCAGAAATTTCTTCTCTTGGCCAGAAATGCATTTTTGCCATAGCGAGTCTGCTTTTGATGTAATCTTTGCTCCATCCATCATTGGTTATTTTGCTGCCTAGGTAGCAGAATTCCTTAACTTCATTGACTTCGTGACCATCAATCCTGATCTTAAGTTTCTCGCTGTTCTCATTTCTACTACTTCTCATTACCTTTGTCTTTCTCCGATTTACTCTCAAACCATACTGTGTACTCATTAGACTGTTCATTCCGTTCAGCAGATCATTTAATTCTTCTTCACTTTCACTCAGGATAGCAATTTCATCAGCGAATCGTATCATTGATATCCTTTCACCTTGTATTTTAATTCCACTCCTAAACCTTTGTTTTATTTCCATCATTGCTTCCTCGATGTATAGATTGAAGAGAAGGGGCGAAAGGCTACAGCCTTGTCTTACACCCTTCTTAATACGAGCACTTTGTTCTTGATTGTACACTCTTATTATTCCCTCTTGGTTGTTGTACATATTGTATATGACCCGTCTCTCCCTATAGCTTACCCCTAATTTTTTCAGAATCTCGAACAAATTGCACCATTTTATACTGTCGAACGCTTTTTGCAGGTCGAAAAATATTATGAAAGTGTTTTGATTTTTGTTTAGCCTCGCTTCCATTATTAGCTGTAACGTCAGAATTGCCTCTCTCGTCCCTTTACTTTTCCTAAAGCCTAACTGATCGTCACCTAGCGCATTCTCAATTTTCTTTTCCATTCTTCTGTATATTAATCTTGTAAGCAGCTTCGATGCATGAGCTGTTAAGCTGATTGTGCGATAATTCTCGCACTTGTCAGCTCTTGCCGTCTTCGGAATTGTGTGGATGATGCTTTTCCGAATATCAGATGGTATATCGCCAGACTCATATATTCTACACATCAACGTGAATAGTCGTTTTGTTGCCACTTCCCCCAATGATTTTAAAAATTCTGATGGAATGTTATCTATCCCTACTGCCTTTTTTGACCATAAGTCCTCCAAAGCTCTTTTAAATTCCGATTCTAATACTGGATCCCCTATCTCTTCTAAATCGACTCCTGTTTCTTCTTCTATCACATCAGACAAATCTTCACCCTCGTAGAGGCTTTCAATGTAGTCTTTCCACCTATCTGCTCTCTCCTCTGCATTTAACAGTGGAATTCTCGTTGCACTCTTAATGTTACCACCCTTGCTTTTAATGTCACCAAAGGTTGTTTTGACTTTCCTGTATGCTGAGTCTGTCCTTCCGACAATCATATCTTTTTCGATGTCTTCACATTTTTCCTGCAGCCATTTCGTCTTAGCTTCCCTGCACTTCCTATTTATTTCATTCCTCAGCGACTTGTATTTCTGTATTCCTGATTTTCCCGGAACATGTTTGTACTTCCTCCTTTCATCAATCAACTGAAGTATTTCTTCTGTTACCCATGGTTTCTTCGCAGTTACCTTCTTTCTACCTATGTTTTCCTTCCCAACTTCTGTGATGGCCCTTTTTAGAGATGTCCATTCCTCTTCAACTGTACTGCCTACTGGACTATTCCTTATTGCTGTATCTATAGCGTTAGAGAACTTCAAACGTATCTCGTCATTCCTTAATACTACCGTATCCCACTTCTTTGCATATTGATTCTTCCTGACTATTGTCTTGAACTTCAGCCTACTCTTCATCACTACTATACTGTGATCTGAGTCTATATCTGCTCCTGGGTACGCCTTACAAACCAATATCTGATTTCGGAATCTCTGTCTGACTATGATGTAATCTAATTGAAATCTTCCCGTATCCAAGTATACCTCCTCCTCTTGTGATTCTTGAACAGGGTATTCGCTATTACTAGCTGAAACTTGTTACAGAACTCAATTAGTCTTTCTCCTCTTTCATTCCTTGTCCCAAGCCCATATTCTCCTGTAACCTTTTCTTCTACTCCTTCCCCTACAACTGCATTCCAGTCACCCATGACTAGATTTTCGTCCCCCTTTACATACTGCATTACCCTTTCAATATCCTCATACACTTTCTCTATCTGTTCATCTTCAGCTTGCGACGTCGGCATGTATACCTGAACTGTCGTTGTCGGTGTTGGTCTGCTGTCGATTCTGATTAGAACAACCCGGTCACTGAACTGTTCATAGTAACACACCCTCTGTCCTACCTTCCTATTCATAACGGATCTTACACCTGTTATACCATTTTCTGCTGCTGTTGATTTTATCTGATACTCATCTGACCAGAAATCCTTGTCTTCCTTCCATTTCACTTCACTGACCGTTACTATATCTAGATTGAGCCTTTGCATTTCCCTTTTCAGATTTTCTAGTTTCCCTACCACGTTCAAGCTTCTGACATTCGACGCCTCGAGTCGTAGAACGTTATCCTTTCGTTGATTATTCAATCTTTTTCTCATGGTAACCTCCCCCTTGGCAGTCCTCTCCCGGAGATCCAAATGGGGGACTATTCCGGAATCTTTTGCCAATGGAGAGATCATCATGACACTTCTTCAAATACTGGCCACATGTCCTGTGGATACACGTTACGTGTCTTTAATGCAGTGGTTTCCATTGCCTTCTGCATTATCATATCGTTGATCATTGCTGATTCTTCCGCCTTTAAGGGCAATTTCCCACCCCTAGGACAAGAGAGTGCCCTGAACCTCTAACCGCTCCTCCGCCCTCTTTGACAAGGCCGTTGGCAGAACGAGGCTGACTTCTTATGCCAGAAGTCTTCGGTCGCCAATGCTGATTATTTATCAAAATTTAGGCAGTGGCGGGGATCAAACCCGGGATCGAAGACGTTTTGATTATGAATCGAAGACGCTACCCCTAGACCCCTAGACCACAGATTCTTTCTGTGCAGATTGTAAATAGCCTTCCACTCCTTGTATTTTACCCCTGCCACCTTCAGAATATGAAAGAGAGTATTCCAGTCAACATTATCAAAAGCTTTCTCTAAATCTACAAATGCTAGAAACGTTGGTTTGCCTTTCCTTAATCTATTTTCTAAGATAAGCCATAGAGTCAGTATTGACTCACATGTTCCAACATTTCCATGGAATCCAAACTGATCTTCCGCGAGGTTGGCTTCTACCAGTTTTTCCATATGTCGGTAAAGAGTTCATGTTATTATTTTGCAGCTGTGACTTATTAAACAGATAGTTTGGTATTTTTCACGTCTGTGCACACCTGATTTCTTTGGGATTGGAATTACTACATTCTTCTTGAAGTCTGAGGGTATTACGCCTGTCTCATTCATCTTGCTCACCAGATGGTAGAGTTTTGTCAGGACTGGCTCTCCCAAGGCTGTCAGTAGTTTTAATGGAATGTTGTCTAGTCCTGGGGTCTTCTTTCGAATTAGGTCTTTCAGTGCTCTGTGTAACTCTTCATGCAGTACCATATCTCCCATTTCATCTTCATCTACATTCTCTTCCTTTTCCACAATATTGTCCTCAAGAACATCGCCCCTGTATAGATATTTATATACTCCTTCCCCCTTTCTGCTTTCCCTTCTTTGCTTAGAACTGGGTTCCCATCTGAGCTCTTGATATTCATGCAAATGGTTCTCTTTTCTCCAATGGTCTCTTTAATTTTCCTGTAGGCAGTATCTATCTTACCCCTAGTGATACGCGCCCCTACATCCTTACATTTGTCCTCTAGCCATCCCTGTTTAGCCATATTGCATTTCCTTTTGATCTCATTTTTGAGACATTTGTATTCCTTTTTGCCTGCTACATTTACTGCATCTTCATATTTTCGCTTTTCGTTATTTAAATTCAATATCTCTTCTGTTACCCAAGGATTTTCATTAGCCCTTGTCATTTTTCCTACTTGATCCTCTGCTACCTTCACTATTTCGTCTTTCGAAGCTACCCATTCTTCTTCTATTGTATTTCTTTCCCCCATTCTTGTCAATCGTCCCCTAATGCTCTCGCTGATGATCTCTACAACCTCTGGTTCTTTCAGTTTATCCAGATCCCATCTCCTCAAATTCCCAACTTTTTGCAGTTTCTTCAGTTTTAATCTACAGTTCATAACCAACAGATTGTGGTCACAGTCCACATCTGCCCCTGGAAATGTCTTACAATTAAAACCTGGTTCCTGAATATCTGTATTACCAATATATAATCTATCTGATACCTTCTAGTATCTCCAGGTGTCTTCCATGTATACAACCCTCTTTCATTATTCTTGAACCAGGTGTTAGCTATGATTAAGTTATGCTCTGTGCAAAATTCCACCAGGCGGCTTCCTCTTTCATTCCTTACTCCCATTCCATATTCACCTACTACGTTTCCTTCTCTTCCTTATCCTTCTATCGAATTCCAATCACCCATCATTAAATTTTCGTCTCCCTTCACTATCTGAATAATTTCTTTTATCTCATCATACATTTGTTCAATTTCTTCGTCATCTGCAGAGCTAGTTGGCATATAAACTTGTACTACTGTGGAAGGTGTGGGCTTTGTATGTATCCTGGCCACAATAATGCATTCACTATGCTGTTTGTAGTAGATTACCTGCATTCCTCTTTTACTATTCATTATTAAACCTACTCCTGCATTACCCCTATTTATTTTAGTATTTATAACCCTGTATTCACCTGACTCTTGTTCCTCCTGCCACCAAACATCACTAAGTCCCACTATATCTAACTTTAACCTATCCATTTCCCTTTTTAAATTTTCTAGCCTACCTGCCCAATTAAGTGATCTGACATTTCATATCCTAATCCATATAATGATAGTTTTCTTTCTCCTGGTAACATCATCCTGAGTAGTCCCCAGCTGTAGATCCGAATGGGGGACTAATTTATCTCTGGAATATTTTACTCAAGAGGACGCAATCATCATTTAACCATACAGTATAGCCACATGCCCTCGGCAAAAATTACAGCTGTAGTTTGCCCTTGCTTCCAGCCATTCGCAGTACCAGCACAGCAAGGCTGTTTTGGTTAGTGTTACATGGGCAGATCAGTCGATAATCCCGACTGTTGGCCCTGCAACTACTGAAAAGGCTGCCGCCCCTCTTCAGGAACCACACATTTGTCTGGCCTCTCAACAGATACCTCTCCATAGTGGTTGCACCTACAATACGGCTACCAGTATTGCTGAGTCACGCAAGCCTCCCCACCAGTGGCAAGGTCCATGGTTCATGGGGGGAGAATGATAATAATTCACACTATTGTTATATAAAAAATTTATCTACACTTGTATCAAGGCAAATGACTAAGCATACTGAAGTAAAAATTATTTCTGATTTATGTTTACTACATTAATAGTAAAGAAAAATTAGATAATCATACATCAAGTTGAAATGCCAAATTAAGGAGAATGTGCATATTTTAAATATTATCAATATACACAAAATGTTTTGTTTGTTATTTATGCTGAATTTGAAAGTTTACTTTTAAAAGTGGATAACTGCGAACGAAGTCCAGAAAAGCCACATACAATGAAATATCAAAAGTATGATCAAGGGGGATTTTGTCATTATATTAAATCCATGTATGGAAATTATAAGGAACATGTTGTTTATAGTGGACCAAATTGTCATAAAAATTTATTGAATTTATAACAAAAGAAGATGAAGAAATTGGATAAATTTATTCTGAAATTTAAGAAATGAAACCACTTACATTTGAAGAAAACAAAATAAACAATAATTCTATATTTTGTACATTGTGTAAATGTAATTACACAAAAAGCACTAAAAAATTCGTTACAATGATTATCTAACTGGCAAATATATTGCTG
Organism: Schistocerca cancellata; assembly: GCF_023864275.1. Lineage (NCBI taxonomy): Eukaryota > Metazoa > Arthropoda > Insecta > Orthoptera > Acrididae > Schistocerca > Schistocerca cancellata. The sequence goes on from NC_064631.1 coordinate 49,764,553, forward strand.
CATTGTGCAATAATTCAAATTTAAAACTTGATTTTCTACCTATTTATTTACATGATTAATCTGATCATGATTCACACCTTTTTGTAAAAGAACTTGGTCATGATAATAAAAAATAGAACTAGCACCCAACAGTGAATATAAACAGTTTTGGTAAACATACAAAAAAATTAAAAATTATATTTCTTGATACATTTAAATTTGTGGCTTCTGCATTTGATAACCTTTCAACAAGTTTAAAGAAACAGCGATTAAGAATATTAAAAAATGTTTTTCTCCAATATTATTTAATTTAGTATTTAGAAAAGGTGTTTATCCATATGGTTATAAGGATTCATGGAAAAAATTGAAGAAACAAAATTACCAACACAAGAAAAATTTCACAATAAGTTAAATGATTGTAACATATCTGATGAAGATTATGATAGCTTGGTGAATATCATGATTTGTATCATAACTGACGTACTTTTGTTAAGTGATGTTTTTGATAATGTTAGAAAAATTGTATACAAAACATATAATTTAGATCCTTCTTGGTATTTTAAAGCTCCAGGTTTATCTTAGTAGGCAATGTTAAAAATTACTCAACAAGAACTTTAATTATTATATGAATATGATATGCTTCTAATGGTTAAAAAGAATAAGAGGAGGAATTTCACAAAGTTGTAAAAGATATGTAAAAGCCAATAATAAATATTTAAAATATTATAATAATAAAGAAATATCATATTATATAGCACAGAGGAAAGGTGCCTAATATGAGACACACTTTCGTAACCACGTTTAAAAGACCTAACAGTAAGAGCAATTTTTTTTATTTTAGATGGTAATGTATCTTGCACTATTTAATTTTATCATACAATTATCGTATTTGCAATAATAAACAATCTTTCAGAGTAGTAATTAAATCTTCACAAGCGAGGCATTTCGTAGAAATGAGATCAAGCTTTCCTAATATGAGACAGTAACAATATTTTGCTTTAATTATTTTATTACATAATAATGACATATGAATATAAATTTTCACGTGTTCATTCATTTCTGTTATCCTTTACTCGTTTCACACTACTTAGGTTTATATTTACGACATCTGGGGCAAACATAATTGTCTTCTGTGACACCGCAATCTTCATGAGCCCAGCGATAACATTTTGTGCACTGTGCCCATGTCTCCTCTCATGTTTGTCATCAGAAAAGCACGCAGTACAGAACAGACACGCTGCGTCATCGTCATCACTGCTGTCTGAACCCCCACTGTCCTCAAGATGGACATCAGATGCCAAGTCACTAGACGATTCTTCTGCTTTAGGTCAACTATTTGAAGATTTTCCACTCTTCTCCCTAAATAACTTTCTGGCTGCTTTCTTAGCTTCAGCCTCTGATTACTTCTGTTTAGATTCTTGCAGTTGCTTCGCATAAGGAGTTGAAGGTATTAAAGCAGCAGAGCATGAATGCGATGTTTGACCTACTTGACTATCTCCAGGTGGTTTTGCGATGTGTGGGAGAGGGCTGATGTCTGCCGGGCTGACAGCTTGACCATCACCATCAGTAGTTTCATTTTCGTTTTTGGCATCTCTTTCTTGAAGGGCGTCAGCATAGTGATGAATTGAAAATTCAAATTCTGTAAAGATGTTTCTGTTGCATGGGATGAGACCTGTTTTTCTGAAGGCATTCACAGATGCTTCCATTGTTGCTGCTCGGTTGTAAGTTGCCCCAAATAACCTGGCTATTAGTAATGGGGTTATAACATGACCTGGGTCACTTGCCAACCACGTTTCTATCTCTTGGGAATAGTAGGTTTTCAAAGGCCCCATAAATCCAATGTCAAGTGGCTGCATTTTATGCATTGAGTGAGGTGACAAACATACAATATGGACATTTGTTTTCAAGTGCTTTATCTAACACATCGAGATTCTTTGTGTGGGAATAATGCCCATCAAGAATCAAAATGACAGGCTCATTTGAAGAGGGCTTTACATGACTCACAAAATGATCAAAATACTGTGTAAAAATGTGAATTTGTATCCAGCCACTTGGATGACAAGCTGATATTGATCCTGCAGGTGCACCGTCCATCAATTCCTACTTCATATTCTACCTTGGGAAAACGATTAGTGGTGAAACAGAAGTGCCAGCTGCATTGATACACATTACAACTGTGACGAGATTTCCCCTTTCTGCTGAAGTCAAGGTAGCAATTTGCCTCTTCTCTTTCATAGCAATAACCTTGCTGTGCTTGTGCTGCACAGACGTCGACCCAGTTTCGTCAACATTGAAGACTCGATGCGGCTTATGGTTCACTTTAGATAGCACAGATTCGTAAATATCAAAAAATCTCCCCACACTTTCTGGAGTGAAAGCTTTCACTCTTGCTGCTGCAAGATCCTGAGGACTTCTCATTGATAAAATGGGATGTCTCTTAAGGAAAGCCCAGAATCATTTATTTCCTGCTGAAGCCCTTTCTGAATTAAATGGATTCTTGAGCCTATTCCTGACAGCTAACTGTAAGGCCTTGCTTCCTATGTCCTTACATTTAAGAGCATAAAATCGCTCTTACATTGCAAAGCAGTATTTCATTAGTTCATCTTCCAGTTGAGATGAGAGAACAGGCTTTCTGCCAAGATTACACCAACCAGCTTCTTGGGTGTACGAGTTTTATCCTTCACATACCTTTCCAAACTACGTTTTGGTACAGAAAAAACTTTTGAGGCTTTTAAGTACCCCATCTCGCCATTTCTCACACATGTAATGTCACGAACCATGGCGTCTTTATCCCACATTTTCCTTTTAGTTGCCAATGCCATCTACAAAGAATAAATTCAATAATCAGACATACTTCTTAAAGGACTTCAACTTCTATTATTTTATTTGTTAGAATATTTTTTATAAGTACAGTGAATGGAGTAGCATTGATCAATTTCTGAGCAAAATATTGCCATGAAAGAAAGTTCCAGAAAACATTCCAATTTCTGATCATAAGACTAGTCAAAGCAATCCCTGTTTATGATAATTTAATCGAATAATATAAACGCAGATGCCAAAATTTTACCACAATAAATGATAAAATATTTTTATCTCATAATAGTATTGCGTAAATTACATATAACAAATCGTAAGAGAACGAGTTCCCCCAATATTCGATAGGTATCGTAATATGCGACACTGTCGCATATTTGGATCCCCGTACTATCACATATCAGGAATTTCGCCATCTTACACAAAGAATCACGCACTTGCTAAGAACATTTGTTGTAAAATGAACTTAATTATCAATAATTATAGGTAATACCATCACAAATAACAACAATAAAATAGTACAATAGTATCCACTCACTTTTAAGCTGAAATATTGTCTTAACACCAGTGTAGCAACAAATCCAAACACAAGACATTTTGTATCAACCTCTACATACTGTGTCCGGGTCAACTATGGCGTCCTACTTGCTGTGTCGTCATCTGGCATGCAATAGATGTGTTTAAGAAACTCTCCACCAGAGTGCAACCCCTAACATGAGCACAGTTGGGATGTCTCATATTAGGGAACTATGGCATAATAGGCATATTTCCTCTACCAAATTCAAATAATTGATATGGTTATGCTAAGAAACATTATCCACCATATGGTCAATTTCAATGAGATGAACCAAATAACCTTGATTGTACAAAAATAAACGAAATAACAAATAATTGTGAAAATGGTAATATATTTGAAGTAGATTTAGAATATCCAAAAGAATTACAGGATTTACATAAACATTTACCATTAGCTCCTGAATCAAAACTTGTTCCAGGTACAAATGAAAGTAAATTATAACTACTGCAGAAAAAAGCATAATTATGTAGTACATTATAGAAACCTTAAACTAAATGTATCTTTATGAATGAAACTTACAAAAAAAGCATAAAGTTTTAAAATTTAAACAAACTAATTGGTGAAAGAAGTATATAGATCTAAACACACAGTTAAGATATATAATAATTTTGAAACAATTTTTACGAATTAATGAATAATTCTGGATTTGGTAAAAAATGGAAAAAGTAAGAAATAGACAAGATATAAAATTAGTCTCAAATAGTAAAATATGTGATAAATTTGTAGGTAAACCAAACATTAACTGTAGAACTATATTTAATGAAAATCTTGATGCTATTCATATGAATAAAACTAAAATAACATTTGATTAAGCTATTTATGTTGGATTAAGTATTCTTGATTCGTCTAAAGAATTAATGTATGATTTTCTCTATAAAGTTATGAAACCTAAATATGGAGAAATTTTTGAAGTATGTTATCAAGATACAAATAGTTACAATTATAGTATTACAACTGAAGGTCCCTATGATGATATGAATTCAATAATTGATTACTTTGAGACAACTGATTATCCAAAAAATAATATGTATAATATTCCACGAGTAAACAAAGAAGTTGTTGGTATAATGAAAGATGAATGTAGTGGAAAAGTAAATGAAGAATTTTGTAGTTTAAAAGAAAAAATGTATGATTATCAAGTTGGTTAAAATACAGCAAAAAACCAAATGAATTAACAAATGTGTTGTTAGAAACGAAATAAGTTTAGAACATTACAAAGATTGTTTGTTAAGCAATATAGAACAGTACAGAAACATTAATTTAAAAAAAATGAAAAACATGAAATATATACAATTAGAGTAAGTCTTTGTGATATGAAAAGATGTGTATTGGAAAATAAAATAGTTTCATTACCATATGGACGCTGTAAATTAATAAAAAATAAAAAAATTATATCTATATATAATTAATAATTTTTTTAGATAACATGTTTCCATATAAATTACACATTTTTACAAAGATCAATTAAAACACAAATATTTTTGTATACAAAAGCTACTAAGATTGAAAAATTTTAATAATTATATAATTAAAATAAAAGAACATACAATCAGAATTAAAGATGAAAGTATTAAAGCAAAAGATGAAACAATTATAGTAAAAGATCAAATAATTAATTCAAATGATGTTCAGATTCAAAATTTGATGGATGTATTCGATACATATTTAAAAACTAATTGATTATTAAACTAAATATTGAAACAATTTTTAAAAACAAATTGTTTGAAATCTATTTGATTGTTAAACTAAGTAGTAAACTAGTTCCTTATAAAATTAATTTATCTTCATTTATCTAACTGATATGTTAATTACCAAAACCTAGCCATTTAACATAAACATTATTATCTTTCTTTCTTAAGACTTTTTCAACTACATATACATCTGTATATTTTTTTCTTTACTTCTTATTTATAAAAATATCGTTTTATATCTTTTAACTTATGTGTAATGGGATTAGAATAAATATCATCTTCAATTTCAAATATTTCTCTTCACCAATTGGCTTTATAACGTTATTCCAAAAGCTTTTTAGTTTATTAATTCTATCTCTATCACCTTTTTTAAATTTTTATTAGATATAATGTTACATACATTTATATTTTTCAGTAACTTCTATTGGCTTCATTTTTATTGTAGAATGTTTTGTATTATTGTATTCATCAATTAGACTTTTAACTATATTTAAACATTTATAATTGCCATGCAAAACAATTTTTTTTCCATATTTCTTTAAGTGTTCTGTTAAATCCAGCAACAACAGATGCTTTTCATTCTGAAAAAGTTGAATAATAATTAGTGTTATATTTTTTATTATTTCTTTAAACTATTCATTATAAAATTCTTTACCATTATCTGTTTGTAAATTATTTGGCTATCTAAGTATAAATATTTTTTTGAATAGCATCAAATATATTTTTAGATGTTTTATCTTTCTGAGGAACAGCAAATACAGATTTTGAAAAAACATTAATTATGGTTAATAAATATTTATAACTTTTACTTTTGTTTGAAATTAATTTTTAACTATCTGAATCCATTTCAAGTAGATCAGCTTGCAATAAATCATCAATACAAATAGAAACAACATTTCTTCTTTCAAGATTTTTCCAATTGGTTTACGTAATTCATTAATTATATTTTTACGAATATTCTTGACACCTTAAACATTTACAAAAAAAATTTTTATGAGTTTGCTCTTTTTGAATTTACAAATTGTGAATTACTGACAGTATTGTAGAAATACCATTAATTCTTTGTCTTACTTGTTAAGTTGTTAAACTATGTGGATTAGGTGTTTCTGTAAAAATTTTACACTTTAGACAACAAATATGTTCGTCTTTGTGTACTAAATGTGATCTATGATTTGCTATTTTATATATAAAAATATTTATACAGTTAAAAAAATGATATAGATCAAGAAATTTATATAGATAAAAAATTTATATAGATTAAGAAATTTAATAAAACTGAAATTAATCTAAAACTTTATTTCTTCTATATCTTTACCTTCTTTTTTATGTAAGCATTCTTAATTTGTGATTCTAACCTTTTCTAGTGAATTATTATAGTTAATGTATTAAGGTGATTTGGCTGCATTTTGATTATTTGACTATTTTCTTCTTCCAATATACTTTCAATAATACCATCTATTTGCTTTATATCATTTAAGAATATTATTATAACTTTTTTATTAACATAGTTAATCAATTTTGTTTCAATGCATGTGTATTCTGGTTGTGTAATAAAATATAATAGTTAATTATCAAATTAATATTTGTTAACAATGTCTTTTAGATCAGTTGGATCATTTAAATTAACAAGTTTTCTATTCTTAAAACCAATATTACCCTTAGTTAGTTTTTAATACCGTTAAGTTTGGATCTATTGTAATTTTTAATATTATTTTCAATTTTTTAAATTTTTCCAATTTTTTCTAAATCGAAAGTTAGCATATTAATTATTTGTTCATTTTGTTTAGATAGATGTATCTTGTTTACAAAAATGTCAGTTATTGATTGTACAAAATCATTTAAATAACGATTATCAAATATCATTTTAAAAAACAAATAAAACAAATGACCACTTATTACTTCTTCAGAATTTTGTATTAAATTCGTATTGTAGTATAGTTCATTTTTTCCTACATAGATCAATAGTTGTTTTGGTAGATTACCATGTTTTATACTAACAAATCCAATGACAACCATGATTCTCAGATGTATCTAAATTTACTATACCACATTCAGTTATTAATAGAATATTTACTAATTGATCAATGTTGTATACAGCACGATATATCATAATTTTTAATTATTTGGCAAATTTTTCTTTATCAAAATTACTTAATGTATTAGGATATTTATCGATTACTTGTCAAATTTTTTTGTTTTCTTTATTCCATTTACAAAAAATTTTCCATTTCCTAATCATGTCTTTTTTGTTCTTCTAATTCTTTACCATTTTTCTTTTTGTTTAATAGTGCATTTGAAACTGCTGCCAATCCTCCAGCTAATTAACAAGTTTTGCTAAATATGGTAATGCAGCTAATAATAATAGAAGAAATCCACTTTCTAGTTCTGTTAATCCTTTACCTCCTTTACTTTTTATTAAAAATTCAATAACTAGTTTAACAACAGGAATAGCTAATGTATCAAGTAAATTCCCACCAATTTTTTACTCTTTCCTTTTCAAAGCACATGTTCAGAATGGTTCAATTGCATTTGATTGTTCATTATTTACTTTAAATTTAGTTGATTTTGGTTTAGTTTTACCACTAGGTAGGAAAGTATAATCAATTGTAGAGTTATTCATTTATATAATTAAAAATTTAATAACAAATTTTTATATAGATTAAAAATGTGCTAAGATTTTTATATATTTTAAAAATGTATAAAGATGTTTTATATATTTTAAAGATTTTAATAATCCTGAACTTTTTCCATCAATATTAACATTATTTCCAATAACTAATTTTCTATTTCCATACATTATTCCTCTAACAGCCCTTCCTGCAACTTTTTCACCAAATGAAGCATCATTTGCATACATTCTTTCTTTTGCAGCTAATTACAGTTATTCTTCTCCAATATGTATTTTTTTCTAAATCTTTACCTCTATCGCAACATCATGTTTATTTTTTTTAAGCTTCATCTTATGGATTTATATGTTCATTACCATTAGCTAATCTTCCTTCTAATTTTGTACCTGGACAACCATAATTATAATTTGGAAGACTCATTTCAAATTATAATTTGTTAATTAATGTTTTTACTAATCCTTTTCCATATATATTACTTTTCCAAAATGTATGTGGAAGGTTATTTAAAAATCTAATTAGATATAGGATTTCTTTTTGATTATCAATTACAAAATAATTAAATTTATTTGTTAACATTTGTGAAATACTTAATTGTTCACAATGAAAATTTTTATTTCAGAATAATTCTTCACCATGAATTCTGCTAATCTATCAATTAAATATGTAACTTCATTTAACCAAACGTATTCAATTGATGTATTGGTAGATTTTTTAACTAAACCTTCACTTACTTTTTTCCAGAGAACTTAGTTCTGAAGAATATATAATACATCAGCGCATTTTGATAAATACAAATAATCAAACTTTTCATTTAAATAGCCTATAGTAATTTGTTTCTCAGCTAAAAGTCTCATTAATCCATCAGTACCTTCATTTTTTTTCACCAATTTTTAATTTATTACCATTAAATTCTACAGGAAAATTACCAACATTTCTAAACATACCAACATGTTTTAAATCAAATACATTATCTTCACTATGGTTAATATACTTCAACATTCTTTCACTAACATTTATCTATTTTGTTTTATATATCTTTTTACTTTCTTTTTCTTCATGATATTTTTAAATGTATCTTGATTTTCTGTTTCACTTAATGTATAGTCATATTTTCTAGGAATATCATCACACCAATTTGTTAATTTTTTATTTGGTGATAAATCCCCAAAAATTCTATATTATGATCATATGAAATCATTTGTTTTTTTAACTTCTCCATTTTCTTCAGTTGCTTTTAAACATTATCACCTAAACCTTCAATACCTTGTTTTACTTTTCCAATAGCAACAATAATTTATTTTTTTGAATTCTTTTCTTGCTTAATTTTTTTAAAGTTTAAATTTTTCCTTTAGTTCTTCATCTTTCTTTCTATTTTGTTTAGCCTGTTTCACAAATTTTTCAAAATACATTGCAAAAAACATTCAATGAAGTAAAACATTAATTATGTTTATGTTTATGTATGTTTATGTTTATGTTTAATTTTTGTTTAATGTTAAAGTTAATGTTTAATGTTTTTATTTAATGTTAAATTTGAAGTTAATTTTTAAGTTAATGTTTTTGTTTAATGATATATTTATTGTTCATGTTGTTAAGAAATTTTGTATTTTTCTTTCTAAGCTTAACTTCATTTGATTTTCTAGACATATCTGTTGTTAAAAAACCAAATTCATCATTCCTACATTTACTACACAATTCTTTAATATTACTAGACTTTAGAGTTCCACCAACAAATTCATGATAAATACGATTTAATTTTGTATCATCGTGTCTAAAACTTGGTGAAAGCTCTAAATTATCTTCAACTACTTGTTTTGGTATTTTTTAATAAGATTGTGGTAAATAAAAGCAATCTACATCTTTTTGTCTAATTCTAGTTAAATTTTCTCTTACACTGTCTTGAATTTCCAACATAAAATCGTCAAATATAACAGCTGAATTGTTTCACATTCATATAATGGTATAATTTCTTCATTATATTCGATAAACTAAAAATGTGTTCATTAGTTTTATCTTCAATTTTTTTACATTAAATTAAAAATTCTTGATATTTTGGTTGTTCTAAGCTTTTTGAGTAATGATACAAATGTTTAATTTTGTTGCAGTTTCACCATTCTGTAGTTAAATATAGTTATCAATCATTACTGTTGTTTTCCACAGCCACGTGGTTCAATTATTACACAACTTACAAAATTTGCTAAATATTTACCATGGTTGTTTATTAAATAATTTTCTGGAATTCTAACTTTAAATTCCCAATCTACTTTGTTCATTTATCAATAATTTTTTGATTTATTTATATTTTTTGATTTACTAATAATTTTTCATTAGTAAATGAGTAGATTATCTCAACTTAGTGATAACTCTTCTATACTTAGAAAAAGATTAACTGTTCCAATATTTGATAAATATACTGATGTTTCATTAGCAGGTTTTTATTCATCATTTTTAATACCTAATATTACATCAGAAAACAATTAGCTTTATTGTGATGAAGAAACATTAGAAATTCCTGTAGGTCAATACAGTTCTAAAAATTTAAAAAAATTTACACTATTGAGGAAATCTAATATATACATTAAAGCGGATGAAATTTTAAACAGAATTGTTGTCGAAAATGATGTTAAATTGTATATGGTTATAGCAGATAGTATGCGATATTTACTTTTTTCAATAATCAAGTTGTTTCAGCTACTGAAAAAGCTATAGCTAAAAATGTTCCTAATATAATTCCTTTCGAATTAATAAATATTAATTTTAAACTTGCTGATGGAATGTATGTAAAACATAATGATCATTTTTAAAATGAAACTAATATTACTCCTTCATTTAAACATAATGCAGTTTTGTGGACTAAAGTTTACGAACTAAATTATCTTGTAAATGTTTCCATTTTTAATACAATTCAAGTTTTAGAAGGTACTATAAATGATGAAAATGACAATTTAGTAGACTTTAATGGTGTTACTGTAACAGTTATTTTTAAAGTAACTTAATACATTTTTTTCTTAAAAAATCATGAATAAAATTGAAAGTTACCAGATTTGATCATTTCCTGTTTTTATTGAAAAAACTAAAAATGATTTAAATTTCCCTAAAAAAGATACAGAAATTGAAATAAATACTGGAGACAGTTCGCTACATCGACATCATGCACAATTTACATGAATATTAGTATAATTGGAAATTATGGTACAGAGTATCCAACTTATGATGGAAAATCAAAAAAAAATTAATTTACAATTATGTAACTAAATTGTTTGACTTTATACCAATAACAAAAGGAAATAATATATTATCTTGATTGAACATCCTTTAATTTCATCAACAGTTTTGTTACATCTAACTTCATCTGTTACTGACAAAATAAGTTTAGAAGTACATATTCTTAATACAGGAAAACTGAATAGCAAAAGAAAAGAAATACTTTATCCATTATCATTACTTGGTGGATTTTTTAAAGATTATATGAAGATTATAAAGAAAATATGTTTGAAGGAAACTGAACTGTAGGTATTACATGTAGTTCATCTTCTGGAGTTGCAATTATATGTTGGTTTGGTAAAAATGATGCTGGTGTTGAAATAAAAGATGCACTTCCTAAAGAAGAAATTATTGTAGAATCTATGGAAATTCCTGTACGAGATGTTAAATATGAACCAAATTATGAACTTGAACGATGTGAAAATAGTTTCAAAATCCTAATATTCCTATTTCTTTTTATGATCTTCAAACAGAAGAAATTGCTGGTTTATCTAGTTAAAATAGGTCTGAACTAGATATTACAAATTACTATAACTCTATAGCATTTGATATGCCATATTTTGTTTGTTGTATTTCAAACAAATCGTAAAAATAATCAATTAGTTGATTCATCATTATTTCATCATGTTAAAGTACAGAATATATATTTAAAAATAGTAAGAATGACGTTTTCTTTCAAGAAATGTGGAATATCAATCCACCAACTAATTTTCTAAATGCAGGTGATGTATTTCTAGATTTTAAAAGAATTACTTTACTAAAATCAGATATCGATATTAATCCATTTAGTTTTATAGCTAATTATCCAATTTATGTAATCAATATGACATGTAGAAAACTGTTGTAAATACACAAAAAACTTTGTGCAAATTTTAACTTATAAAATTCAAAATGATACACTTGCTTATGTAATTATGTATGGTAAAAAGAATCTTACATATGATGCATAACATAGATTACTTACTGAAAATTTTTAATTATTAACATTTGCTTTTATATAAATGAATGAAAATTTAAAAAAAATATAAACATGTTAACTTCATGTTTTTATACATTTCTGAAACATTTGAAGAAAGATAGAAAAAAATTGAAAATTTTAATATAATTTACATTTGTTAACTATTTCATTATATTTATTTTCTTAGCATGGATGCAAGTGTAACTGTTGGTTACACTCTAATTCTATATAATTTTTAATATAACTTTATTTTGTTAACTAATACAATTTAATTAATTTACTTACATTCAAATTGTAAAATTTTTGAAATAATATACCTTCCTTAACTAATACATTTTTGGTAATTTACTTACATTCACAATGTGATTTTTTAAAATAATGTACTTTCTTAACTAATACATTTTAATTAATTTACTTAATTACACAGTTTAAAATTTTTTTAAATAATTTACTAATCTAAACCAATAAATGTTATTTTGCTACAATCATGTAGTAAATTAAATAATGTAGTTAGAAATCAGTTAGTTATTATAATTACTTATGTAGCTATAAAAATTAGGAATTTAGTTAACATTATAAAATCAGTTGATTTAATTAAATATACTGAATTTTTAATTTAATTTTAAAGAAGCGATTGTCTTACTTATAAAATATAGAATTTATTTTTAACATTGTGTTACTGCACCAGAACATACAAAATTATCCTACTTGGAGGAGGCTCTGTATTGGTATGGGCTGTGTGCAGTTGGAGTGATATGGCGCCCTTGATATGTCTAGATACGACTCTGACAGGTTATGCATTTGTAAGCATCCTGTCTGATCACCTGCATCCATTCATGTCGATTGTGCGATCCGACGGACTTGGGGAATTCCAGCAGGACATAGCGACACCCCACATGTCCAGTAACCCTCTTAGTTAAAACACTTCTACTGGCCACCACACTCCATAGACATGAACATCATTGTGCGTATCTGGGATGCCCTGCAATGTGGTGTTCAGAATAGATCTCCACAACCTCGTACTCTAAGACATTTAGGGACAGCCCTGCAGGGTTCATGGTATCAATTCCCTACAGCACTGGTTCAGAAATTAGTCGAGTCCATGCCACATCGTATTGCAGCAGTTCCGCATTGTCGCAGGATCCTACACGATATTAGGCAGGTGTACCTGTTCATTTGGCTCTTCAGTGTAGAAAACCTAAAATATAAGCTCATTTCATTACGGTACAGATATAAAGATTAACGTATCATTGTACAACCCATTTCCAAAGTAATGTTCTGGCTATTTACAACTGTTGCTGAATATTAAAGTATCACTTGATGCAGACAGATTTACAAGACTCTTCACTAGAAAAATAACTGACGTAATGTCCACATAATGTTGTCCATAAATATTTGATATATTGGTGGTCTATCAAAACTATGCTGTAGTCTTGCTTGATTGTGAACTGGACAGAGCGTTCCTGTCTCTGCTCAGCTGTAAGTAGACGACCTGTTTCTCTGGCATGGAGAAGCTGTAGATGTGACAGCTACACCAGTGTTTCTCCTTCTTTGGTGCGGCATGGTTTCGTAGCGAGGTGCCAACCTTGCTTTGGCACCCCGCTTTTCGGACTACGCCACACTTTTTATTACATACTGGAATATACACTGACTGAAAAAAAATTGCAGCAGCGAGGAGGAGTTGTACACCATAATCCAAAGTTGGTAGGTGTGTTTCTACATCTGAAGGATGAAATCTGTTCAAATTTTGCGCCAGTTTGAGAAGAGTGAGAGAGTGGATCTACTATGAAGAAGAAAATTACGTTTGTTTTAAATACACGTTGTAACGGTAGCGAGCGTTAGTTACTTTGAGATTGGACATGTTGATTTTATGTTAGTAAAAGTGGCTTTAAGGCAACAAAGCCGCCTTTATCAACACCTCACTGAGTGTGAACAAGGTATTGTAGCAGCGCTATTGGAAACTGGATGTTCCTCCTGCGCGATTGCTGAAAGACTTGGCAAGATCGTAGCCATGGTACTTGATTGCTGGCTGCAGTGGTCACGAGAATGTACAGTCGCAAGAACACTGGACTCCTTACAGTCACTTGGCACTGTCCACTTTTGTGTTTGACGTATGGCCCTGGGTGTCGTACTGCATCTGCAGCAGTAATCTGAGCAGCAGTTGGCACCACACTTGAGCCGTGGCTGGCTCATGCTATGCATTGGATTAAACTTTGGTTGCTATTCTGTGATTAGTCTTCAGCGGTTATCGCGATTATGCTGTTATCCTCTCTTTCTGCAGGTGGCAGCAGAGGTGTGTTACGATATTCGCACCTTGGACTATCTTTGGACTGGCGCTTATAGTTTCCAGCTGGGCTGTGTGTGGGCAGTTGTTCGGTTGGCATGGAGCATCGAGGATATCTCGGAGGTGCATAATTTGGCCAGGCCCGCTGGTGGCCTGTGTGCAGTGTGGGGGTGTGTGGTGCTGTTCCCACCGCTACGAGCTTCGTGGCTCACCGATCCTGGACATGAAATTTGAGTTCTGACTTAATCTACCAGCAAGTCACGACTGTTCACATTGTGTCGTTTGGAGTTCGTTGCCAGCTGCTGGGATATTACCGCGAGCAACAACGTGTGTTCTTAAGTTGGCAAGTTTTAGCCACCCTCCACTGGAGTTTAACTGTGTTTTGTTATTTGAATTGAAGTATAGCAGCGGAATCTTCTACCTTGTTGCCGTTAACGTTCTGGTTACCTGTCCTGGCCATTGACGTAAATTCAGACAGTGTCCTTTCCTCGCCGTGTTGTCGTTGTTCAGCATTGTGTGTAGTTTGACAGCTCAATGTATAATTTGTTGTGGGCGCCAATATCTTCTAAGTTGTTCCCTTGAACTCCCTGTTGTGTGCTGGTTGGGTGAAGCGAAGGTTATCCTCTCGGTGGATCCATTGACTGTCTGTTGGATGGGTTGTCGTCGGATCGACAATGGTTCGGCCGACTGCCTGTCTCACCTAAGCGAGAGTTAGTTTTTGAATTCCAGGCCGACCCTCGGAACTTCTGAACGCCCTTGGGTGTACTGCGTTTTCTTGTTTGTTCTTGTTGTTTCTACTTGTATGGCTTCTAGTCGATTCTTAGATTAAGTTTTGTTTTCCCCTTAAGGCGTCAGACGGTTTGGGCCTTCATCCTAATTTAAGAACTGTCTTAAGTAAAGCCTTCGCCATTTTTAAAATTAATGTTATTGAGTCTTAAGTGTTTGACCTTCAGCCGATTTTGAATTAAAGTTGTTTGTTCTTAAAGTGTCAGATTCTTTGGGCCTTCATCCTAATTAAGGAACTGTTTTAACATAAGGCTTTGCCTTTTAAATTTCGGATTTTGTTTGAGCTTTAAGTTACTGGTTTTCACCCGTTTACAAATTGAAGTGGTCTTGCCCTTACGGCATGAGACTGTACAGCGCATTCAACCGCTAATTAAGTTCCAAAACTAAAGCTGTGTTTTTTTTTAATTTTCTTGGCTGTTGTAATGTTTGATCAAATAAAAGGTTGTATGTTCGAGTGTAACTGACAGCCGCTTATTCTAGCCCCTTTCCACTACTTAAACTACCTGTCCTGTCATGCGGGTTTAGCAGTGCGTCTCAACAGTGACACAACAAAACGTTACAAATCGATTACTTCAGGAACAGCTCCGAGCCAGACGCCCTGAAGCGTGCATTTCACTAACCTCATCTGCGACTTCAGTGGTGTCAAGAAAGAGGTCACTGGAATGCAGGGTGGCAGTTGTTGTGTTTTCTAATGAAAGCTGGTCCTGTCTCGGTGGCAATGATGGCTGTATGTTGATTAGAAGGAGACCAGTTGAGGACCTGCACCGAACCTCACTGCATGCTTGACACATTGGACCTACACCTACAATTATGATCTGCGGTGCGATTTCGTATGATAGCAGGAGCACTCTCGTGATTGTCCCACACATCCTGACTGCAAAACTGTACCTTAGTCTAGTGTTCCGACATGTTGTGGTGCCATCCATGAACAGCATTCAGAAATGTTCAAATGTGTGTGAATTCTTAAGGAACCAAACTGCTTACGTCGACGGTCCCTAGACTTACACAATACTTAAACTAACCTAAACTAATCTATGCTAAGAACAACACACTCACCCATGCCTGAGGGAGGACTCTAACCTCCGGCGGGAGGGTCCGCGCAATCCGCGACATAACGCCTCAAACCGTGCGGGCACACCGCGCGGCCATGAACAGCATTCGAGAGGGTGTTTTCCAACAGGATAACGCTCGACCACATATCGCTGTTGTAGCACAATGTGCTCTACAGTGTGTCGACAACCTACATTGACCTGCTCGATCACCAGATCTGTGTCTCACCGAGCACGTATGGTACATAATCGAACGAAAACTGTTGCGCCATCCACAACCAGCATTAACTGTTCATGTATTGATCGGCCAAGTGCAACAGGCATGGAAGTCCATCCCACAAACTGACCTGCGGTACCTGTACAATACAGTGAAAATGGTTGAAATGGCTCTGAGCACTATGGGACTCAACAGCTATGGTCATCAGTCTCCCAGAACTTAGAACTACTTAAACCTAAGTACCCTAAGGACAGCACACAATACAGTGAATCCACGTTTGGAGTTGTATTCAACATTCTGGCCGTTACAACGGTTATCAACGTACAAGCATTTCACATTTGCAATGGTTTATCTCGTGCTAACATAACCTGTGATCTTGCAATGTTTATCACTTAAATATGCTACCTATACCGATGTATTCCTGAAATTTCGATACTTTACATTAATTATTTTTTGGTATTGCGACATTTTTCCTTCCGTGCAAAAGGAAACTTTACAGCTGATTCCTATCTCATTTCTACATAAGACATCTTAACATTATGGAAAATGTATTTTCAAGAGACACGCAAACTGCCTGACACACAAGATAGCACGCTGAACCTGCCAGATATACAAGGAGATTATCACATATTTACGGGACCATGACATGATTTTGAGATTGGACGTGTTGATTTGATGTTAGTAACGCGACATCAGAAAACATGGCACCTCCACACACCTCTTACTTACATCTTACTTTCCATCAACTGGGTTCCAAACCTTTTGCCTGTGGTACTGCCTGAAGCGAAATATGCAGCAGAAATTACTGGAAACCTCTCACGATGCATTCGCTATCTGGTAGGCACCTAAGAGTGCCTCTTCTCTTCGTATCATCATCATGAAACAAATCCCACACTATCCCACTCTCATCTGTCAGCTCAAATTGACCTATTGTAATATCCAGCAATGACATGATATGTTTTGATTTGAACCCTCACTCTTCGTCAGCATAACATTCACAAAACCAAATACTTTCCCAATACAAAAAATCACTGCAGTTGTGAGCTCACTTCTCACTATTTCCTCATTTATTAATATCTTATGTTCAGTAACGTACCGGGTAGGTTTTATACCTCGTTCATATTGTTCCTCTATAAACACATTAATACACGAATCATTATTATTTAAGGTACAGAATTGTAACTCACACTCCTCTCTGAGCTCTGCCTTGACATGTACTGCGAGTCAACAAGTACCCCCAAAGACGTATCCTGCACAGCTGTTACCTCGTGTAAATTACAAGCACTGATTGGCAACGTTGCATCTGAGCTCTGTTCAGCATTGTCAGTCAGCTGACGTACCCTAACGTTGGTAACCTTATGATTATACACTCCTGGAAATTGAAATAAGAACACCGTGAATTCATCGTCCCAGGAAGGGGAAACTTTATTGACACATTCCTGGGGTCAGATACATCACATGATCACACTGACAGAACCACAGGCACATAGACACAGGCAACAGAGCATGCACAATGTCGGCACTAGTACAGTGTATATCCACCTTTCGCAGCAATGCAGGCTGCTATTCTCCCATGGAGACGATCGTAGAGATGCTGGATGTAGTCCTGTGGAACGGCTTGCCATGCCATTTCCACCTGGCGCCTCAGTTGGACCAGCGTTCGTGCTGGACGTGCAGACCGCGTGAGACGACGCTTCATCCAGTCCCAAACATGCTCAATGGGGGACAGATCCGGAGATCTTGCTGGCCAGGGTAGTTGACTTACACCTTCTAGAGCACGTTGGGTGGCACGGGATACATGCGGACGTGCATTGTCCTGTTGGAACAGCAAGTTCCCTTGCCGGTCTAGGAATGGTAGAACAATGGTTTCGATGACGGTTTGGATGTACCGTGCACTATTCAGTGTCCCCTCGACGATCACCAGTGGTGTACGACCAGTGTAGGAGATCGCTCCCCACAGCATGATGCCGGGTGTTGGCCCTGTGTGCCTCGGTCGTATGCAGTCCTGATTGTGGCGCTCACCTGCACGGCGCCAAACACGCATACGACCATCATTGGCACCAAGGCAGAAGCAACTCTCATCGCTGAAGACGACACGTCTCCATTCGTCCCTCCATTCACGCTTGTCCCGACACCACTGGAGGCGGGCTGCACGATGTTGGGGCGTGAGCGGAAGACGGCCTAACGGTGTGCGGGACCGTAGCCCAGCTTCATGGAGACGGTTGCGAATGGTCCTCGCCGATACCCCAGGAGCAACAGTGTCCCTAATTTGCTGGGAAGTGGCGGTGCGGTCCCCTACGGCACTGCGTAGGATCCTACGGTCTTAGCGTGCATCCGTGCGTTGCTGCGGTCCGGTCCCAGGTCGACGGTCACGTGCACCTTCCGCCGACCACTGGCGACAACATCGATGTACTGTGGAGACCTCACGCCCCACGTGTTGAGCAATTCGGCGGTACGTCCATCCGGCCTCCCGCATGCCCACTATACGCCCTCGCTCAAAGTCCGTCAACTGCACATACGGTTCACGTCCACGCTGTCGCGGCATGCTACCAGTGGTAAAGACTGCGATGGAGCTCCGTATGCCACGGCAAACTGGCTGACACTGACGGCGGCGGTGCACAAATGCTGCGCAGCTAGCGCCACTCGACGGCCAACACCGCGGTTCCTGGTGTGTCCGCTGTGCCGTGCGTGTGATCATTGCTTGTACAGCCCTCTCGCAGTGTCCGGAGCAAGTATGGTGGGTCTGACACACCGGTGTCAATGTGTTCTTTTTTCCATTTCCAGGAGTGTAGCTTCTACGCCCCTTTGCTCCATTGGTTTTTCGAATTGTGCATGAACTTCTCCTCTTCTTCGCTTACTTTCTTCAATATCGGCACCCAATTCCATGCTATGTGCTTCTGATCGTCCGCAGCTCGTGGTCGTGCGGTAGCGTTCTCGCTTCCCACGCCCGGGTTCCCGGGTTCGATTCCCGGCGGGTTCAGGGATTTTCTCTGCCTCGTGATGACTGGGTGTTGTGTGCTGTCCTTAGGTTAGTTAGGTTTAAGTAGTTCTAAGTTCTAGGGGACTGATGACCATAGATGTTAAATCCCATAGTGCTCAGAGCCATTTGAACCATTTGCTTCTGATCTTTCCAGCTACCTTAATAGTCTGCGGTACCGGAGTCTGTTATTACTTATCTTAGCGGTTTGCTCCTCAGACTGCTGTTCTAGAGCCTAAAATTGCTGTAAAGTAAGATTCTGGAGCGTAACAAGATCGAAACGGGACGCATAATGTGAGTCTGCTATGGACGTAGTTTTCATGCTAGCGAGAGCAGCGGTCCCCTGCGTTACGTGGGTTGCCGGCGAGGGGAGATCTGGACCCACGTAAAAGCTTCCTCTCCCGTGCGGTCTCTCATGGCCTGCACAGCCGGCGCGGCGTCTCTGATAAGCTCGCTGAGAACGCACATTGCGCCCCTATCGCTTCAGTGCTCGCCTTCCATAAGTAGAGCAGCCTCGTTCCCTGGAACGACCCTTGTTCACTTTCACGACCGTTATTCGCTGCGCTGATACTCTGTTCGCGATTGATGTCCAAATAACTGGGATCTCATACGTCTATGCACATTATACTGCTCAGACAGCAAATGAAAAATCTCAGACGAATTATTAACATTCCTTTCCTCCTCAATAAATTACGAAGACATCCGCTATATCGCATGCATGTACGTATTATTCACAGGTAAAATTACTACTCCTCCTAAAACACAGAACAGTTTTCACCAAGACAATAATATTGTTTAAGATGCCGGAATTCTAACGCTGTGATCTTATGCAACATAGAAACTGCATTGCTCATGTAAGAAAAATTACACATAAAATATTTCCGAGCATCTTACTCTTCTCAAGAGATTCGCGGTATCTAAAATAACCTGCGAGGCATCGCCAGCTAAAAGACACCCACTACTTCTTGACTAATCAAAAAGTCTAAATACCGGTAATTGATATTTTGGTGAGTCGACCTTTCGCCCTGTAACAGAGACTTTTGGCACCTGCGAACTTGCTATTCAGTAAATTCAATGCTGAACACTCTCTGCCTCCCCCTGAGTGCCTAGTCGTTTGAAGTCCCAGAAATATTGATTGGTTTTAGCCACGGATCCTACAACAAAGAAAATGCGCCACGGAAATTTAACTACCGGGCTTAAGATCCGCCGATCAGTGATTGAACTTTACTAAATACTTTATCTTACAGAGTGCATAAGCTAGTGATCACAGGAGGAAGGATGGCTTGCTGGTATCCGTGTTGGTGAAACGTTTACCGTGTTAAATTGATGTTTACAGGACATTTAATCACAAAGTGTAGTGTACTGCTGAACTATGGTGAGCATGTAACACGTGTAAAATTTTAACACTATGGTTCTATACGAGCAAACTGTATGAATAATGTGTATTCAGCGGGGATTCGGCTTGATCGCGACTGGGGTTCCAATACTACTATGGTCTACCGTAGATTATCGTAATGAAGCATAGACGACCGAGTTTCCCTAGTAGATTTGCTCCATTAAGATCGTAATCGAGTTATCTGTACGTTAGTCGTGTTGCGTACTTATCGGGAGCTAGCACTAGAAACCGGAAGCGGAAAACGGTCCAGAAACCGAGTGAGTAACCTACGGAAAATTTTTGTTTCACATACTTATCCTCGTCTCCGTTGCTTGAAAATCAACAGTATTTATACCAAAATTGAAACTGTCAACCTTTAATTCAGCTTTTATTCGAAAATTGTTGATTTGTAACGTGAAACAGAGGGGTGTTGTACTCAAAAATTAAAAAAGAGTACAGGTATATCATATAATGCTACAAAACGCAATTTTCTAAAAAAAAATTAAATTAAAAAAGAAAACAAAAGAAAAGCGTATCAAACACCGCTTCAATAGTTCGTGAAGCTTACACAATACATGTTCCTGTTATTCACAAACAACTTTCGCACTTGTCAGTAATAACAAGAAACCCTTGCCTTTGATCACGACCAAGAACGTTCTATTTAGTACAAAACACCAACAACAATAGTTACATGGATCTTTTTGTGTTTCTGCACGTAAACTACACTTGCGTCAAAAGTAATTGCTTTGTGTACATAAGATCGCAAGAGTGACGCGATCAACTAATTTTCATTACTTATAAAATATAATTTGTATTTAACAAGGATATAAATACACAATGGACAAAAGCTGAACGACGAGCGGCTCTAATTACGTGCAAAACAAAGAAACAAACAGAACAAAGAGAACTCGTCAGGCTCAATTTTTTCCCTTATACATTCATTTTTATTTCCCTACCAGTGCTACCAGTACTACCGGTAACCCCACCATTTACTACGTCAATTATGTACTGTGCCGAAACTGCCGAACCATAGTTTCGGTAGTACTGGTAGAGCACAGCTCGGCTGAAAAAAGGTAACTGCGTTACGCACGAGTGATTTTTCTTTAATCCCTGCTGATCCTGTCAGCTCTGCAACTTGCGAGATAGACGAGCTAGCCTGTGTACCGTACAGGCCGCGCCGCGAGACACCTGGGCTAAAAACTGTTTGTGTGACTACCTGCAACACTGACATATGAGTGGAACCACTGGATACTAGAAGATACTGTAGTGCAGCCACCTTCCCAGCATCGTCCAGTGATGATGATGATAAAAGCAGAGAAGTCGGGGTTAGACACGGAGCTACATGCAGTATTTCTTCTCGCGTGCTTTTCGCAAGGGCATGGGAGTGTGACTGCAACGCGCGATAGATCCATCTGCTATGATCCTACTCTTTAAAGAAATATTTGTTCTCCTTTTTCCCGTTATGCAAGTAATGCATATACCGTAGTTACATACACTGAGCAACGAGAAGATTATCACCGCCTACTTCCTTTCGATATAAACCCGTCCAGGCGATAGCCGAACATTGTGTTGCAGCCACACGTAGTAAGCGTTGCTTCACGCAGTGGAGAATGGCAAAACAGAGGCACGACGGCGACCGAGGCGTTGCAAAGTAGACAGGCACAGATAGCCTTGCTGACAGCAGCAGTCTGCCAGCAGGCTGATGCAAGGACGCACACAGACCGAGAGCCGAGCGAAGCCTGGAGAGTGCTGAGTAAGGAGAAGTGAGGCCAGCACTGCAATATACTGCGGGAGTAATAACAAGAAGCTACCACCGAGGGTAAAAAACGTCCTCCTGCCCGATATAAATAGTGGACCGCAGGCAGCAACAGACAGAAGCCATTAGGAAGCAGTTCGGATATGAGGACGGACGTGGTCCGTGTCCGAATGTTCTATCTTCGTAGGAGACGATTCCGGAAGCCTGTTCTGGCTCGCAGGAGTCATCCGTTCGCCGCCAGATGTCAACTTCAGCTCTAGAGGTCGCCCTGAGTTCGGTCGGCACCACAGCTGACTAACTACAGCGAGAACTTCCAGCAGGACCGGCCGCAGCGCGGTCTCGGTCACAGGCGCCGCCAGGGACTGACGCCCGGACTTCACGGCAACCCGGCCCCACGGCGCGTGGTCCGTCCATGACGGGAGCTCGCGGACATCTGCGACTGACGGCTTCCGAGCCGCCGGTGCTGCAGGCGTCGGTAGCTGACCTCACGGCGACGCGGCTCCGTGGGCGTGCCCGTACTGGGGCGCCGAGCGGCGACGAGTTCATCTCAACCACAGTGCATCCTGGCTTCAGGGGAGCACTGGTGGCCTGATGCTCCCGAGTGCGATCTACACCGCAGCAGCCAGGCGGAGGGATCCGCAGGGCTGGGCAGTGATGACGAGGGAGAAATTGTAAAGAAAGTTCAATAAACACTTGTAAAACTCCACGCTGTCTCAGTATTTGGTGCAGCCACTGTGTCTGCTGCTAACAAGTGACGCAGAAGCCGTTACAACTGACTGCTAGTCAGACACACGCACGATGCATGTAGTATCAGTAAGCATTCTGTATGTGTGTAGAACGAGGAAGGCGCGCGATCTATCTGAGTTTGACGAGGTCAGATTGTGATTGCCTGGAGGCTCGGCATGAGCATTTCGGAAACTGCACCACTTGTTGGATGTTGTAAGTAGGCTGTTTATGTTTTCTTTATGTAAGTAGTCTGTTTCAATAATATGTTATTTACTTTGTAAAGATGTTTAGACATTATTTATTCTGTTTTGTTTTAATGCTCATGTGTACAGTTGATGTTTCAAAAGTTATTCTGATCTTTTATGTATATACTCATGTCATAATTCCTGTAACACTGATGTATATGTTTATTTCTATTCTGTTGTAAAGCCTGTACTACAAATGTTATCTGTATTGTTATGTTCTTTAATGATGTATTTTGTACCTTTGTAATTGTATTCTTATGTTATAAAATTGTAATTGATACCAGTTCATCATATTATTAACTTGTTAGTTACATTTCACTGCACACTTTTCTGTTGGTCATAGTATATGGACAATATGTGAGAAGTAGGGACTGTTAGTGTTTGCACGTGTGTTAATAATTCAGCAAGGGACTGGATAACAGCATTGCTGGTTCTAAGGACAATTCCAAAAACTTTGTGAGTGCACAAGTGGTGGTTATGGACTTGCTATATTAACTGCAAGACTCTTCAATGGTGATTGTGCACCTGCACAGTCACAACAGGTGGCTGCTGGCCATCTCTACAAGGACTACAGTGGGCCTGTCCACAATTTCTACAAGGACTGCAGTGGGTCTGCACCTCTGGTGGCCCACCAATACCATACTCTCTACCAGGACTACAGTGGGTCTGCTCTGTGATGACCTACCTACCAATCTTCCTCAAAACGTCGAATGACTGCTGTGGTTTGCTCTGTTGTGGTCCATTACCTGTCAGCATGTCAAGAGTCAGCACTGTCTTTCAGTTTGAAGGACAACACTACTTCTTCAAGACTGCATGGAAATCCACTACTTCCGTGTGCATTGTCTTTTACTGCTCAGACTTTGAAAAAAAAAATCACTGAAATTTTACAGTGATGAACAATCTGGACTGTCGTTATGGACTGTGAGAATATTTTAGCTTTTGACCAACATTTTTATCAATAAGTGTGTGCATTTGATATCTTTGTTATTGTAATTATGAAAAATTTTTTCAAATCATTATTGGCCACTGCCCAAAACAATTTGTAAAATTTTTTGTGGGGAGCATGGGGGCTATGTAAGTAGGCTGTTTATGTTTTCTTTATGTAAGTAGGCTGTTTATGTTTTCTTATTGGCAACGTTACGTAGCGCTCTATATGAAAATCACTGGCTGTGCTGTGTGCAGTCTGTGGCTAGTTTGCATTGTTGTCTGCCATTGTAGTGTTGGGCAGCGGCAGCTGGATGTGAACAGCGCGTAGCGTTGCGCAGTTGGAGGTGAGCCGCCAGCAGTGGTGGATGTGGGGAGAGAGATGGCGGAGTTTTGAAATTTGTAATACTGGATATTATGAACTGCTTTGTATATTATGATTTTTCAACACTATTAAGGTAAATACATTGTTTGTTCTCTATCAAATCTTTCATTTGCTAATTATGCCTATCAGTAGTTAGTGCCTTGCGTAGTTTGAATCTTTTATTTAGCTGGCAGTAGTGGCGCTCGCTGTATTGCAGTAGTTCGAGTAACCAACATTTTTGTGAGGTAAGCGATTTGTGAAACGTATAGGTTAATGTTAGTCAGGGCCAATTTTTTGTAGGGATTTTTGAAAGTCAGATTGCGTTGCGCTAAAAAAAATATTGTGTGTCAGTTTAAGCACAGTCGTGTATAATTGTTCAAAGGGGACGTTTCAATGTTAAAGGTGTGTCGTAGGGAGAGTATGCAACACGTGGCGAATCCATTGTGAAACACGCCCAGACGTCGATGTGCTGCATGGCCAGAACTAATTACAGATGGCGGACGTGTTAGGCTTGGATTGTAAAACAGGACAGGCGGCGAACTGTTGCGGAACTAACATCAGACTTAATTGCTGGGCAGAGTACAAGTGTGCCTGAGTGCAGAGTGCACCGAACACCCCTACCTCCGCAGCTGACGACCCATGCGTGTGTCAATGTTAACACCACGACACCGGCAACTACTACTGGTATGGGCACGAGATCATTGGCGCAGTGGCAGAGCATTGAGTGGTCTGATGAATCACGATAGCCCCATTATCAATGCCGATAGGAATTCCCGAATCCATCGTATTCCAGGGGGAACAGCTCCCTGACAGCTGAACTGCGGGACGGAGACAAACTGGGGGCGGCTGCCTCAACCTCTGGAAAACACTCACGTGGGCATCCGTGGGTCTAATGGAGCTCGTAAATGGCACCATGATGGCCAAGGAGTATCGTACGCTGTTCACAGACCACGTACGCCCCTTCATGACGATCATGATTCCCGACGATAGTGCTATTTTTCAACAAGATAATGCGCCACATCACATCACATGGAGTGGTTCGAAGAACAGAGTGGCGACTTCCAGTTGACGTGCTGGCCCGCCCAACTCGTCAGATCTGAACCCGATCGAACACATTTGGGATGTAACTGAATGTGGCGTCTGAGCTCATCGCCCCCTCCCCGTAAATTAGGGGAATTGGGTAACTTGCAAGTGAAGATGTGGTGTCAGCTTCCAACTGCCACCTACTAAGGCTTCGCTGCGTCCATGCCACGACGCGTCGCCGCTGTTATCCGTGAAAAAGGT
The DNA here is from genome assembly GCF_023864275.1 of Schistocerca cancellata. Taxonomy (NCBI): domain Eukaryota; kingdom Metazoa; phylum Arthropoda; class Insecta; order Orthoptera; family Acrididae; genus Schistocerca; species Schistocerca cancellata. Next base: position 49,790,447 of record NC_064631.1, read on the forward strand.
AAACGTACCGGCTATTAGGTAGGTGGTCACCAAGTTATGGCTGATCAGTGTGAGTCTGTGGCGCTCAGCCTGTGACCAGGATACTGGCCTCACTGGAGGTACAGTGCAGCCTTCCTTCATAACGGTACTACAGGGTGTTTCAAAAATGACCGGTATATTTGAAACGGCAATAAAAACTAAACGAGCAGCGATAGAAATACACCGTTTGTTGCAATATGCTTGGGACAACAGTACATTTTCAGGCAGACAAACTTTCGAAATTACAGTAGTTACAATTTTCAACAACAGATGGCGTTGCGGTCTGGGAAACTCTATAGTACGATATTTTCCACATATCCACCATGCGTAGCAATAATATGGCGTAGTCTCTGAATGAAATTACCCGAAACCTTTGACAACGTGTTTGGCGGAATGGCTTCACATCCAGGTGAGATGTACTTCTTCAGCTGTTCAATTGTTTCTGGATTCTGGCGGTACACCTGGTCTTTCAAGTGTCCCCCCAGAAAGAAGTCACAGGGGTTCATCTCTGGCGAATAGGGAGGCCAATCCACGCCGCCTCCTGTATGTTTCGGATAGCCCAAAGCAATCACACGATCATCGAAATATTCATTCAGGAAATTAAAGACGTCGGCCGTGCGATGTGGCCGGGCACCATCTTGCATAAACCACGAGGTGTTCGCAGTGTCGTCTAAGGCAGTTTGTACCGCCACACATTCACGAAGAATGTCCAGATAGCGTGATGCAGTAATCGTTTCGGATCTGAAAAATGGGCCAATGATTCCTTTGGAAGAAATGGCGGCCCAGACCAGTACTTTTTGAGGATGCAGGGACGATGGGACTGCAACATGGGGCTTTTCGGTTCCCCATATGCGCCAGTTCTGTTTATTGACGAAGCCGTCCAGGTAAAAATAAGCTTCATCAGTAAACCAAATGCTGCCCACATGCATGTCGCCGTCATCAATCCTGTGCACTATATCGTTAGCGAATGTCTCTCGTGAAGCAATGGTACCGGCGCTGAGGGGTTGCCGCATTTGAATTTTGTATGGATAGAGGTGTAAACTCTGGCGCATGAGATGATACGTGGACGTTGGCGTCATTTGGACCGCAGCTGCAACACGGCGAACGGAAACCCGAGGCCACTGTTGGATCACCTGCTGCACTAGCTGCGCGTTGCCCTTGAAACGTCCCCTTTGATCAATTTATACATATGAAACGTCCACTTAGAACAATTGTACACGACTGTGCTTAAACTGACACACAATATTTTTTAGCGCAACGCAATCTGACTTTCAATAATCCCTACAAAACAATGGCCCTGACTAACTTTAACCTATACCTTTCAGAAATCACTTACCTCACAAAAATCTTCGTTACTGGAACTACTGCAATACAGCGAGCGCCACTAGTGCCAGCTTAATATTCATAATTGACATCCAGTCTTACAAATTATCAAAACTCCGCCATCTCTCTCCCCACATCCACCACTGCTGGCGGCTCACCTCCAACTGTGCAACGCTACGCGCTGTTCACATCCAGCTGCCCCTCTACAATGGCAGACAACAATGCAAACTAGCCACAGACTGCACACAGCACAGCCAGTGATTTTCATATAGAGCGCTACGTAACTTTGCCAATAAGAAAATATAAACAGCCTACTTACATAGCCCCCATGCTCCCCACAAAAAATTTTACAAATTTTTTTGGCCAGTGGCCAATAATGATTTGAGAAAATTTTTTATAATTACACTAACAAAGATATCCAATGCACACACTTATTGAAACAATGTTGGTCAAAAGCTAAAATTTTCTCACAGTCCATAAAGACAGTCCTGATCGTTCATCACAATAGTAATTACAGTTTTTTTTTCACATTGTCTCATTAGTAAAAAAAAATTGCACACAGAAGTAGTGGATTTCCATGCAGTCTTGAAGAAGTAGTGTTGTCCTTCCAACGGAAAGACAGTGCTGACTCTTGACATGCTGACAGGTAATGGGCCACAATGGAGCAAACCCACAGCAGAGTCATTCGACGTTTTGAAGAAGATTGTTAGGTAGGTCGTCACAGAGCAGACCCACTGTAGTCCTGGTAGAGATTACAGTATTGGTGGGTCACCAGAGGTGCAGACCCACTGCAGTCCTTGTAGGATGGCCAGCAGCCATCTGTTGTGACTGTGCAGGTGCACAATCACCACTGAAGAGTCTTGCAGAGAATATAGCAAGTCCATAAACCACCACTTGTACACTCACGTAGTTTTTGGAATTGTCCTTTGAACCAGCAATGCTGTTATCCAGTCCCTTGCTGAATTAGTAACACACGTGCAAACACTAACAGTCCCTACTTCTCACATATTGTCCATATACTATGACCAACAGAAATGTGTGCAGTGAAATGAATGCTTACAAGTTACTTAATTTGATTAACTGGCGTCAATTACAATTATATAACATAAGAATACAATTACAAAGATACAAAATACATCATTAAAAACATAACAATACAGATAACAATTGTAGTACAGGCTTTACAACAGAATCGAAATAACATATACATTAGTGTTACAGGAATTATGACATAAGTGCATACATAAAAGATCAGAATAACTTTTGAAACATCAACTTTACACATGAGCATTAAAACAAAACAGAATAAATAATGTCTAAGCATATTTACAAGGTAAATAACATATTATTAATGCCAATTATATTTGAGGAGAACAGTATTCCTCATCATAGTGAATGTAGCTTAATATTAAAAGAAGAAAAAAATTCTATGAAACTACACAGAGACAGGAAGAAAACAAATACACAAGGGTACACAAACACATAGTGGGATAACACAAAAGGAAAGGACAGGGTTTGTTTTACTGCAGTATTATGCATGGAGATCTCCCTTCGTTCATCATTATTCCCAAAAGTCCTATCTAAGCCTGCTTTCTGTATTCTGTTCACATCCTCTGTCAAAAATAGTTTTTCTCCACTATACAGTATCCCTTTTTTTTTGCCAGACCATTTTCTGATAGCTTCTCAATGCATTTCTTCCAAGTCATCATAGTTAGTTTCTTATATAGTCTACCCCTCTTAAGCTAACTTAAATCTACTGAGCTCAGATATATATACCAAGGGACGAGGCAATGCAGCATCACATAACAAATTATCACAAACAGCAATGACAAAAAATGCAAATTGGCAAAGCTAGCAGCATAAATTAGCAAAGCAAGTGCAATATTACAACTAATATAAGGCAATGCACAATAAAAATAAGCTTAAAAGAGTAACACAAAGTCAAATTCAGTAACACTATGCCTGGCAAACAGCAGTAACTTATACCTAAACATGACATAGCTCAAGCAGAAAAAATATTACAGTAAAAACAACAATGCAGAAAAGGGAAATGTCTATTCACATCTTAATGTCTATGTAATTAAAGTGGTGCACCACAACAACTTATTGTAAAAAAAATATTACCATGTACTAGAAAAGAAAATTATGTGTCCAGTTACTGTTACTAGTCCCTTCTTATTCTTCTTTCCTTTCCAAGTGCTCCTTTTTTAAAGAATGTGGATTACAAAATTATCATTTAATAGATCTGTTGACAGAAAGTGTTCACATTAGCAAATGCATTTTATTTTATAAAAGCAATGCTGCAACACAGCTGGAAACCAGACATCAAATGAAATAAGCAACTATGAAAAGCAAAGCATAAAAATATCATTCAATAGTCATGTGGCATTTCGTAAGTCAGTAGCACTCAACTCTCGGAGAAAGACACTTGTCATAATCAGGTGTGCAGATGTACGAATATTTCCCATCAATTCATAAGCATTTCAATAATTAGCACAAAGTGCGAGTAATCATATGTTTTTAAGTAACGAGGGTGTCGCATTAGCGATGAAAGGCACACCCTAATGGCTTGTTCTCCAGGTGTTTGACACAGCTGTGTGCCCACAACGCATTACAAAAATCATATGTTTTCAAGTAACGAGCGTGTCGCATTAGCGATGCCCTCTACAAAGGAATGTCATTAGCAGGGGTGTAGGCTTCCGGAAAGGCACACACCCTAATGGCTAGTTCTCCAGGTGTCTGACACAGCTGTGTGCCGACGACGCACGTGCAGGTGGTCACTTTCTTACGGAAATATTTACGACACCAGTTTCCGCTACAGTGACAGTCTCATATGAAAATTTCACAGGTCGAAAATATACGTCACAAGTGTGTAGAAACAAAATCCTATGAATATAACAGTGCCCAAAAAATTTTTGCCGGCATTGTGATACATTCACGCATTTACACACATTTCATAACTCTTAAAGTACGATTCTCGGTTTCCAACATCCTTTTTCACAAGTCAAGAGTCCCTAACTTCTATTCATTATTCATATACATATAAACACGTAATCACATTCCTCATATATGGTAGCATCATCTTATTGACATAAACATACCTCAACAGCATAATACACATCGTCGTCGTAAAAATAACATCATAACACCTCAGTCAAATCTCAAAATCGTCGTAGCTTTCTGCAATAATTTCAGAATCTAAAAAAATTCTCTGGTCATGTCAAAAGTGTCATCTACCTCAAACGTTCTTTAAAAATCATGATCCCATACCAAATACATCATTCAAAGCTCTCATAGTATCACAATGGTTCCAAAAAAATATGAAGAGTTCACACAGTACAGACAAAATACAATTTCTTAAGTGTGAAATAATCCAACTCTGTAATTGCGTAAACATGTGTCACTGACGTAGTAAAAAAGATGTTTGTTTCTCTGTTAAATGATCTCATAATTGACATCCAGTCTTACAAATTATCAAAACTCCGCCATCTCTCTCCCCACATCCACCACTGCTGGCGGCTCACCTCCAACTGTGCAATGCTACGCGCTGTTCACATCCAGCTGCCCCTCTACAATGGCAGACAACAATGCAAACTAGCCACAGACTGCACACAGCACAGCCAGTGATTTTCATATAGAGCGCTACGTAACTTTGCCAATAAGAAAATATAAACAGCCTACTTACACCCTCTGTGGTTGCCGTATGCGGTCGTCCTACCTTTCCAGCACGTTCGTCCGTCACGTTCCCAGTCCGTTGAAATTTTTCAAACAGATCCTTTATTGTATAGCTTTTCGGTCCTTTGGTTACATTAAACCTCCGTTGAAAACTTCGTCTTGTTGCAACAACACTGTGTTCTAGGCGGTGGAATTCCAACACCAGAAAAATCCTCTGTTCCAAGGAATAAATCATGTTGTCTACAGCACACTTGCACGTTGTGAACAGCACACGCTTACAGCAGAAAGACGACGTACAGAATGGCGCACCCACAGACTGCGTTGTCTTCTATATCTTTCACATCACTTGCAGCGCCATCTGTTGTTGAAAATTGTAACTACTGTAATTTCGAAAGTTTGTCTGCCTGAAAATGTACTGTTGTCCCAAGCATATTGCAACAAACGGTGTATTTCTATCGCTGCTCGTTTAGTTTTTATTGCCGTTTCAAATACACCAGTCATTTTTGAATAGGAGCGGGAGGGTGGCGGGCCCATCGTCCCGGCCCCATTTATTCCGGAAAAAATCCTCAGGGCGGATGTGACAGCAGACTGAGTGGACACTGAGGCTTCCTGGAGGGACAGGAACCATGAAAAAACCCCGCGGAATTGAAGCCGGGGTTGTAATATCGTAGCTTATCGACATTACTGATACCGACGCCTCGAAGATTCCGACGGAGCCGCAAGCGTCGCTTTGAACATCGCCACTAATGACGAATCTCCAGGCCGCCGACCAACGAACATCGTCAGGACTGCGTTATAAAGGGCGGTAGCCTGGGCACCAGTCTGCCAGTCGACATTAGTGTCTCGTTGTTGGTTGGTGCCGAATGCTACACCGGGTTGTATCGGCAAACATTCAGTGCACTTACAACTAACCCCTTGAGTGCTAGGTCGCAAAAAGCCTATGATGTTTACAGGCATTCGACACTCACATATTTTCTACCGTGCAACAAAAATATTGGCTGATAATGACATCTGGGTTGGTACTGGAGGCAGCCAATGGTGAGCACGGCATGAGGCTATGGAGCGTAGTTGAACTGATTAGTCGACGAATATCTCACAACAGGGCTACAGTGCTAATGATACAAAGAAGGTAGTGGTGTTGATACAAAGCAGAGCAATGGCAACGATAAACAAAGCAAACATTGCATTATATCTATAACAACAGTTGCCATTTCGTCAGCAAGAAAAACAACGAATTCTGCATGAGAAAGAAGTGGCAGACGAAATATTACCGTTTCCGCAAGATGTGTCGGTAGAATATATAGTGTTGCAATACGCTCGACTGTGCGGGTAATCTACATGAGGAGTACAATGACGACGATACGTGCTTGACAGGTGAAAGTGATTCCCACTCATGTACACTCATGTTTATAAATTAAGGATAATGCTGATACATGGTGAAATAAGGCTCTGGTGGGTTGTTTGCGGGTTTAAATCATCTCGGGGTATGACCATGCGGTGAATTTGAGCCGTGGTCGTCGCACGGTGGCGCTGGCGGCAGTCCACATACGTTGCATGTCAGAGTACGGAGCAGCGAGTAAGTGTGCAGATGTTTTCAGGCGTGCTAATGGTAACTGTGTGTTGAAAATAGCTGAAATAACACATATTGATCAGGTTATGAGGGGTAAAATTCTAGGGCGACTGGAGGCTGGTCAAACACAGCAGGTCGTAGCATGTGCCCTCTGTGTGCCACAAAGTGTGATCTCAGGACTTTGGCAACAATTCCAGCAGACAGGAAATGTGTTCAGGCGCTACAGTACTGGACTTCCACAGTGTGCAACACCACAAGAAGACCGATATCTTACCATCAGTGCCCGCAGACGGTCACGGAGTACTGCAGGTAGCCTTGCTCGGGACGTTACCGCAGCCACTGGAACAATTGTCTCCAGACACACAGTCCACACGCGACTGAACAGACATGGTCTATTCGCCCAGAGATCTGCAAGGTGCATTCCATCGACCCCTGGTCACAGGAGATCCCGTAAAGCCCGGTGTCAAGAACTCAGTACATGGTCATTGAATCAGTGGTCCCAGGTTATGTTCACGGACGAGTCCAGGTATATTCTGAACAGCGATTCTCGCCGGGTTTTCATCTGGCGTGAACCAGGAATCAGATACCAACTCCTTAAAGTTCTTGAAAGGGACCTGTATGGCGGTCGTGGTTTGATGGTGTGGGGTTGAATTATGATTGATGCACATACACCTCTGCATGTCTTTGACAGAGGAATTGTAACAGGCCAGGTGTATCGGGACGTCATTTTGCACCAGTATGTCAGCCTTTTAAGGGGTGCAGTGGGCCCCACCTTCCTCCTGATGGATGATAACGCACGGCGCCACCGAGCAGCCATCGTGGAGGAGTACCTTGAAACAGAAGGTATCAGTCGAATGGAGTGGCCTGCCTGTTCTCCAGACCTAAACCCCATCGAGAACGTATGGGATGCTCTCGGTCGACGTATCGCTGCACGTCTTTAAACCCCTACGACACTTCAGGAGGTCCGACAGGCACTGGTGCAAGAATGGGAGGCTTTACCCGAGCAGCTCCTCGACCACCTGATCCAGAATACTGAGTTGTGCGGCCTGTGTACGTGTGCATTGTGATCATATCCCATACTGATGTCGGGGTACACGCGCAGGAAGCAGTGGCGTTTTCTAGCACATGTGCTTTGGTACGGTTTTCTCAACTTATCACCAATACCGTGGACTTTGTAACGGAACATATTAAAGGCTTTACTGTACCGAAGTATGCGATACCCTCCAAATTCAACCAGTTTAACGAGTATTTATGATTATAGAAAAGTTATTGTGTATGTTAACAATGATTGCATAACATGTCTCCATAAACAGTCAACCCATTAAATTATACTGAATAACTGACCCACACAAAAGTTTATATCACTTGAACACTGATACAGCAAATGTCATCATGTAAAAACACTAAGTTCATCTTAAATAATTAATATGAAGTACGAAAAATAGTGGCCAACTTTGGTATTTTAGATCTCCCTAAATAAAAATCACCCAGTGAAACCTATTTGTTCACTAGGAGCGGTTTCACTCAGTATTTACGAAATCAATCCTATTTTAGACGAAAACCAATGTAATTCTTAATAATTCATGTTATTTACTTATTTATGCAAATTAGAGAAGTCAATTGACAAACTTCTAAAAAACGGCCTTTTTGTAACAAAGAATTATTCTGTCAAGTCAACAAATCTGTCTGTCATTTTAATAACATGTTAAATTATGTCACTCGATGCAAATTAATAACTTTTCTGCACAAATTATGATAACAGATGTACATGTGACTTATAAACTATATCTCTTTTTAGTAGTTCTTTGACAATGTTATAAATACAAGCAGCAAGAACGGTCGGGAGGCAGTCGGAATGGCACTTTGGTAAAGTGTGTTTGTGTGTTATTGTTTGAGGTGGATAAACAATGCAAAGAACATGTAACGGAAGTACTACTTTGTGTTGATTCATGATCTTTGGTGGACAGTGGAATTAAGATGGCCACCAGAGTAATAAATATTTGAAGTTTACATATTTGTTGGTTTCGCTCGTTCTTTATCATCAAAAGCACATAAAAAAACACGGGACCTCATGTTTTTAACCCCAGACAACCAGATTTAGAGCCAGCATCAGCATCGAGACACGGCAGCGATCCAGCAAGTAGCAGCGATTACCACAACACAACGCATTTTAATGGCGCCAACCTAACATCAAGTGCTAACAAGCTCCATAAATGGGAGTGAAATAGTGCGATTATAGCAATTAGCAATATCTACGACTAGGCGACCATTACAACTTACAGATCTGTGTCGTGTATGTTCCCTATGTGCCTATGCTATTAGCGCCAGTTTTGTGTAGTGCCACGTTGTGTGGCACCACATTCTGCAATTATCCTTAATTTATGAGCGTGAGTGTATTTCATCACACTTCTCGGATACAGAGCCACAAATCCCAAATCCCGTCTCCAGTGAAACGTAGTAAAACAGAATCGTTTTCCAAGGGGGGGGGGGGGGGTAATGAACAGATATACATACAAGGAAGATCATCCGCAGCATGTTAAAAAAAAGAACAGATTTTTAATAAGTCCGCAGTAGTATAAGCGCGTAGGGTGTAAGAGAAACTACGTATATTCAAGGGAGGACAATGAGCACTTGTTACATTAATTGGTGTTCGTGCGTTTCAAGGATTCTCGATACGATTCACCGGATGTGCATTATGGTGACCTACTACGTTAAGCGCATCAAATTGCGAGCGACAAAGACCATAGTAATTTCAACGGAAGCAGTGAATGGTTGCATAGCTTCAAACTATGAAATAGGATTGAAAGACGTAAGATAACGAAATTTCAAACGAAGCGTCAACTTGACGATCCACAGCAAACTGCCGAATCAGCCCGAACATTTGTAGGTGAGATAAACAAACTTATGACATATTTCAATAAGAAATTTATTTTCAACTCTGACGAGCCGGGATTTGAAGACGAAATGTGTATGAAGGGAACCCTGGACATCAGTGGTACCAAGAGAATTGCATCAAGATCAACCAACATCAACTGCCTTAACGCATTCGTATGCAATTACGCCGACTGTCAATGTGGATGGTAAATCGCTATGAACACTGCTTTTGGTCAATACCTGGACAAAATAACTTGCTTTTGCCTGATTCTTGGTCTGCGTATAAAAATCACACTCCGTTAGAGCAAACTGACCCTCCTGAAAAGTGTACGACATTGCAGTTCATACACCCGGAAGCAACTGGACAATTTGAGCCTCTGGATGTTTGTGGTTTCTGTGCCTATAAATCATATTATCGCACTGATGCAGCTACGGCTTAAAGGATACAGTTTTACTATAATCTCCAGGAGAGAGTGTTATGCATTCGCTTGCATGTCGTCACATTCCATCAGTTCACATCATCCCGTTACACCAATACCATTCTATATGCATTCTTTAAGTGTGGATACCTAGATGAACGTCCTGCACGGTTTGTGACTCCCAAGGAGTTCGCCTTCAGTCTTGACAGTGCGAACCTTTGTTGTCACTGTAATGCGCCATTTTTCAGTCGATGTTCATGGTGCAAGTTAACGATTTTCTTTCTTGAATGTCGACGATGTCTATTTTGTGGGGTGTAATGCATATTTTTGCACCTCCCAGACACTCCTTTTACGTCGCCCTCCTGATGCACATGGTGTTTCATTAGCGGCTAATATTTTTCCTGTCACAACTGTTAACACAACACTTTCAGTTGAGTCTTATTAAATGTTGAACTTGTGATATAGAACTCTGGGGGTTCCTTGTCAGACGCACACCCTTGTCAGGGGCCCTATACTGTATCGTTCATACCGACGATCACTGCGGTAGTTTAGCCTCGGTAGTAACGTCACTTTCGGTTTGTTGGCCGAATTTGGTATTCTGTAATCATCTGAGACCTGTCACCGAACGGTCTACCTGCCAATTTTCCGACAACTGTATCAAGAAGTGATTAGGTTTCAGTATGGCCACTTGTCTGGTTCAGTGTGATTTGTTGACAGCTACAATTTGTTATTTTAAAAATATTGAGTGGTCTTGGTTTCGGATTTAGTGATTATGTTTTACTGAAGGATTACCAGGACGCATCCCAGTGGAAGGTCAATATTCTCAAAAAAATACCTGTAACGAAGAGTTTAAAAATCATGAAATTTCAAGATGAGGGTTACCTGAAATTACTACTGACTTTGCATACCTTTTCCTGCAAATGGTTCAGTTATTAACTATCGAAACGCGTTTACAACTTTTAAGCAACAATGGAATTTTGTAAATCCTGGTAGTGGAAACCTTCCAGAACATCACGCATTTACAGTTTACGCCTGCATCTTTCGGCAACGGAGTCAGACTGCATCCCTCTCCATTACAATTATCAGGAATACAATTAGCAGCATACTAGTTGTGGTGAGCAAGTGATTGTCGGCACGGTAGGTCAGTACGTTCGGGCAGAGAGCTGGCTGGTCTATGTAAAAAAAATAAAGTGAGTGAGGCGGTCAACGACGAACTCCAACGAATGACATGTGACGTCCGCTACGACCAAATAGAACGAACAAAAACGAACAAAATAAAAAAAGGGATTAAGGCAAGAGCCCCTAGTGCTAAAAGTTGTAGTTCGCATTCTACTTCGTATATTGTTTTTTTTTTCCTTTTCATATTTGTAACATTCTGAGACTTTGTGAAAGTTAAGAATTTTACTGGAATGTTCGTTGTTATTTCCATGTAAAAACGCACTTTCTCAGTAATGAGTTGCTTCGATTTAGTGACTTCCGTATGTTTAAAAAATGAAAGATGAAACTGCCTGAGATGGAATTGCTGTGGGTGAAACAAAGGACAGATACATTTATGTTTTTTCTTGTCACAAATAATTCACCATTTCTTCCAAATACGTAGCGATTTCCAAGTGCGCGGTTAGACAGGAATCTAACAGCACAACTTAAATTACCGCAAATGAAACTGGCAGCAGTCATCTTTATACTCTTGCCTGTCACAAGTATTTATCTGCGATCGAATCCTTAACAACACAAGACAGAGATGAAATATTCCCACCATAATATTGTTAGACTATACCACCGTATATGAAACATTTTGCTTCATCAGATGCATGTTATAAACTACAACGAACTTCAGTAGTTTTACTCGTCACACGCTGTCGAAAAGGCATTTTATAAATTTTATTTTTAAGACCATAACCATAGAATTATTATGTAGAGAAGTTGGCTACTTCATAATTTGGATCTCTAGGAGCGAGTTGTAACCACATTCAACGCATGCTCTTATTCTTTGACACTCTCTTAAACAATTTTCCAGGTGCTTTTATAAATGTATTTGTAAAATGTGGTACTACACACCATCCCAAAATGTAAAATCCAAGACGAGGTGTCAACGTGAATGAGAAGAAAGTGACATTATATATATATATATATATATATATATATATATATATATATATAATTTCGCTGACCACATGTTTCCATGCATGCGAAATAACTATAGGATATATATATATATATATATATATATATATATATATATATATATATATATATAGTTATTACGCATGCATGGAAACATGTGGTCAGCGAAATTTGAGCAGTACTACATACTCTAAACACACTGTTCGGTACTGAAAACAATAGTGTGCCTGTGTTGGGTGCTAGCTGCTTTGGGTTCGTGGCGCTGTGTGCACTGCAGTGCACATGTGGGGAAACTAAAGCCACTTGTTTCTGATTCGCTGGTTCAAGGATCACTGGCAACAGTTTCTCGCTTTGCTAGAACCATGCGGCGTCGCTTCTGAAATGTTTACAGAATAACATGGGGGCTCTCCTTTGAAAACAAGGCTGTTCGGCAGGCTCACCTACTGAACCTAATGAATCGAACTCCCATGTGAAGGAAGCCAGTTACTTTGAATATGAGAAAATGTGTTAAATAGTTCACTTTAAACATGTAAGCGAAAAATGTTTGGAAAAGGATTCAAATTATGTAGAATGTTTGTTGGGAGTGCTATCATTATCAAACATTGTTTTGGTAATCTGCGCTCTATTTTAAGCAAAACCTAGTTTTTCACACATCGAGATTTTTATGACTTCGCATCTACGTGTGTCATACAGTGTTATAATGTTCAGGTACATTCAGTGGTATACACGGATGCTGTCTGCAAACTTTGCTATGAATAGAGTTGGTTGTAAATAAGTAATAATTTAAAACATTACACCTGATGGTGCCATTTTACTGCATGAACAGTGGAAATGCAGTAAGCAAAACACTTTTTTCATATTCATCATTTTGTGGGGATTGGTAGCAAGAAAAAGTTTTGAAAAGCTTTGAAATTTTGTGTAAACTTTTGTTGGAAGTCACTGAGTCTCTCATTCTCAAATGCTGGATGAATAAAATCTGGGCATTTGTACGCCCTCAGTTCGTTACCTCAAGACAAGCACACAGTTTCTAGTGTTGAAATTTAACCTAAGATTATACCTCTTAATGATTAGATTATAACATCATTTTAAATCTTTAAATTCGCTTCACAATTATGAAATACATTGAAAATCCAATTTTTGTTGCACCTGGAAAGTGTTGCATAACCTGCAATTACGTTTTGCCACTGTGCCCTGTGCCCCAGTGTGTGTGTGTCTGCGATCTCTTCCCAAGTTACTGGATCAATTTCATCCGAATTTGGCACAGAAACAGTAAGCCTATTGAGTATTAGCAGTGTAGAGTTTATTACCTCCTAGCTTTAATGTGGGGTGCAGATACAGGTAAAAATGTGTTTTTTCTAGCCCCTGCGGTATGGGTACCCTGTGTGACAGACATGTGTGGGAACAGTATCACCTGCCAGATCAACTTACTTTTCAGGGCAGAATACATGTCGTGGGAGGGGGGCGGGGGGGGGGTTGCAAGAAACAGTTTTCTGGACACCAGTATGTAGGCTGCCCTCCATGACAGTCATGTTGTGTTGCAGAAGACAGAACACATGTCGTGGGAGGAGGGGTTGCAAGAAACGTTTTATGGATACCAGTATCTGCTTTGGAAGAGTTTGGAGGACAGCCTGTATGTCAGGGCTGGTAAATGATTTTAAAGCCCCTGATCCATAGCCTGCCCTGCATGACAGCCTTGTTGAAGTAGTATGAGCCAGCTTTACTGAACTGCATTGCAATGAGTTACATCTGCCAATGGGCATGGCTGGGCACAGGTTGAAATGGTTAGAGAAGTGGATGGACAGAGTGCAGGAGGAAAAGCAGGAGGAAAAGAACAGAGAGAGAACAGGAAATTCATGAGGCAGGTGGAAGGTGTAGAGGGGTAATGGGCAGGTGGAAAAGGAAGAGCAGAAGGTGAAGTGGCGAGGAGGGTATGGGGGGGGGGGGGAAGAGGATATGATCAGACAGTGGAGCTGGAGAAAATGAATGGAGAGAGGGAGGAGATGGTTGAAGGACAGAGACAATGGGGAAGAGGAGACACACAGAGGTGGGCAGAAGATATGGACTGGAAGAGAGATGAAGATGTGGACGTATATGTGCCAAATGCATATTTGGGTGTAGCCATTGTGAAAAGGCTAGTTAATGCTGTAAGCAAACATAAAAATTGTAAATAATAATAACAATATTTACTGATGCATTCAAACTTGTAAAATATGTCTAACAAAATTTTACAAGTGCTGTCCTCCAAACAAAACATTTCATTACCTATATTTTACATTCTTATATACAGGAACCAATGAATCTGGCAATGCTTCACAAATGAGTATTGGAGTTAGACATAATCCCAATCTACTTGTACTACCCTCTGGTGTCTTTCTCCTACTCCCCCTCTCTTCGTCCATCTCCCCCTACCCCTCCTTCCCTCCATCTAACATCTCACCCCCCTTTCTCTGTCCATCTCCTCCTCCACTCTCTCTCTCTGTCCTTCTTCTATGTCCATTACCTCTCACCTATCTGTCCTTGTCCTCCTCTCTCTGACCTTTAGCCTTGTGAACCTTGTTCACTGTTACTGCAAACAAAATCTTGACTGAGAACTGCAGGTGCGTAAAATGAGTTGCTAAATCAGTTGGGGTCATTATTATAAATGGTATGAGAGAGACCTCTTCAGAGTATGGATCTGTGAAGGTAGTACCTTCAATGACAGTTCTTGACATAATTCCAATCCATGAATAGGTAGGATTACAAAGTTTCAGATAATTGAGATTCTGTAGTAGTTTACACATCAAAGTCCAGTAACCTATAACTGTTACTTTCCTATTTTCTGTTAAAACCGACTATGGGAAAGGTGATTGAAATGCACATTTGTACAGCACTGCATTTTCCTTGTCGCAATTTGGTTTTAACAGAAAAGTTATACATTGTTGTTTAAAAATATATAGCCTATGTCTGCTGAATGTTATATTAAAAATGTGTAGCCTACGTCCATCTGAATGTTTATTATAGTATCAAGTGAAACTTTGAAGTAAGTTGGTCAGTATTTTCGAGATCTTTATTAAGAACGTTTCCCTTTCCTTTACTATACCTAGATTTCAACATTTTGTATATTTAAAAAAATATGTAGCCTATGTCCAGCTGAGTGTTTATTAGAGCATCGAGTAAGAATTTGAAGTAAATCGATCAAGAACTTTTGAGATTTTTGATAAGAAGTTTAAGCAAAGACTTCTTATACTGTAGGTATATATATATATATATATATATATATATATATATATATATATATATATATATATATATATATGTGTGTGTGTTATGTGTATTAGAAACATATAGCCTATAACCATCCAAATGTTTAGAAAGTCTTTGTGTGAAAATGTAAAATAAATAGGTCAAGATTTTTTAGATTTGTGGTAACAATATTTTCCCTTCATATATCAATATAAGTGTATGTACACTACTGGCCATTAAAATTGCTACACCAACAAGAAATGTAGATGATAAACGGGTATTCATTGGACAAATATATAACATTAGAACTGACATATGATTACATTTTCACGCAATTTGGGTGCATAGATCCTGACAAATCAAAACCCAGAACAACCAATTCTGGCCTTGATACGCTTGGGCATTGTGTCAAACAGAGCTTGGATGGCGTGTACAGGTACAGCTGCCCATGTAGCTTCAACACGATATCACAGTTCATCAAGAGTAGTGACTGGCGTATTGTGACGAGCCAGTTGCTCGGCCACCATTGCCCAGACGTTTTCAGTTGGTAAGAGCTCTGGAGAATGTGTTGGCCAGGGCAGCAATAGAACATTTTCTGTATCCAGAAAGGACCACACAGGACTTGCAACATGCGGTCGGGCATTATTCTGCTGAAATGTAGGGTTTTGCAGGGATCGAATGAAGGGTAGAGCCACGGGTCGTAACACATCTGAAATGTAACGTCCACTGTTCAAAGTGCCGTCAATGCGAACAAGAGGTGACCGAGACGTTTAACCAAAGGCACCCCAATCCATCACGCCGGATGATACGCCAATATGGTGATGACGAATACACGCTTCCAATGTGCGTTCACCGCGAGTCTGGAACAGCGCGACCGCTGCGGTCGCAGGTTAGAATCCTGCCTCGGGCGTGGATGTGTGTAAATTCCTTAGGTTAGTTTGGTTTAAGTAGTTATAAGTTCTAGGGGACTGATGACCTCAGAAGTTAAGTGCCATAGTGCTCAGAGCCATTTGAACCATTCGTGTGGTATTTGTGTTAAAAGTATAGTTTACTGATCTGTGATAAAGGGGGTAGGACGTCGAACAGGCCGACTTGGAGCAGGAGAGGCACCACAGGACATTTTAATTTCCACTGTCTATTCTTTTACAAGTAAATTCATAAAACTATGTCTGCATGACAAGGAAGGATTCAGGATTCACACTCGTAGCAGCGGAAGCTCAAAAACATAACAAAATATTTTTTTTTACATGTGAAATTTCATCATATTTTCACTTACTATTGGCTGCATTTGATGCTATAGGTGCACTTTTCTTCATAAGTAAGACAGACTGTTCGATGAATTTTGCACAGCATACAAACCATACTTACATGTGTCTGAAACTCTATAATCTACTTAATTTATGATAAAATGAATGAGCTGTTACGTTTTAAACTTTACGTCTAGAAAAAAATCAAATTTTGTAGTTAATTATCTCAATTTTACTACAGTTTTTAACAGATTTGGAAAATTCTAGAGTTTCATACACCTGTAAGTATTGTTTGTGTGGCAAAATTCATGAAAGAATCTCTCTTACTTGTGAAGAAAAATGTACCTATAGCAACAAATGCAGCCAACGGTAAGTGAAAAAATGATGAAATTTCATATCTAAAAAAAAATTATTTTGTTATGTTTTTGCACTTCCACTGCTATGAGTGTGAACCCTGAATCCTTCCTGGTCATGCTGACAAAGTTTTATGAATTTATTTGTAAAACTATAGACAGTAGAAAATAAAATGTCTTGCGCTGCCTCTCCTGCTCCAAGTCGACCCGTTTGACGTTCTACCCCCCTTAACGCAGATCAGTAAGCTATACTTTTAACACAAATACCACACAAATGCTTCAAATGGCTCTGAGCACGCCCCTTATGATATTGAGGCTCCTGCTGACCTAAACCGAGATAAGTGTCAGTAAATATGAAGCGCCTGAGAAGTAATTTCTGTAGTGCTGTGTACGTTATTTAACAATCTTTGAGCAAACCTATGGATCTGGGAGCGATCTGAAGAAGATACTGCATGGGAATTGCGAGGAGAAACCTGGCCAGTAACGCAACAAGTACTGATGCGGCGGGGGTGTTTTGAAACCTACGCCCTGCCGTACACAGTCATTAGACACTGCCGCCTCTGCAGCCTTTCTGCCGAGTTCGCCGTTTCGCTTGTCCGCCGGCACGATCAGCCGTTCGAGACGGGTGACAGTAGTGAGGTGGCGAGCTGCAGCCGGCGCATGCGCGCGCACACACGCACACACACACACACACACAGGCACACATGCGCGCGGCGGCGCGTGCGTGAGTACCCGCATGCGGCGCGCGGCGCGGCTCGGCGCACACCTGCTCTGGCCAGCTAGCGGCCTTGGGACCACGCGCCGAGCCGCGCCGTGCGCCTGCGCAGCCAGCCCACAAAAAATGTCCTTAATTCTGAAAACACATTCGACTGCCGTGACAAGCCAAGGACGCCTGTATGTGTGTGAGCATACGTGTGCCGCCGCCCCACCCCCCGACCCCTCTTCACCATGCTCCAGCCACCGCCCTTCCCGGCGATGGCTGGCTAGTGATTTAAACTTTTGTGCGCTGCACGTACGTAAAAAGTGGCTAAGCCATCCGGCGAGGCGGCGTGAGTCAGGACATCCTGTTGGGCCGGTGCGTCGCGAGGCCGCCTGCATTCGCGTGCCACGCCGAGGACTGGCCCCTCGTTAAACGGGGACCCGTCGCTCGCGTCTGCTCCGTTAGCGTCCGCTGCCGCCCCTGCGTCTAACTACGGACTGCCGGTCGCGGCGCAGCTCGCCCGGCAATTACGCTGCGAGCTTTTTGTCTGGGCGCCCGCGACTAGCGCTCGATAGCGGACAGGTATTCTAACGCCGCTTCAGATGTCACCGGAGCGTCGCATCAAGAGCCAATTACGTGGCGCTGGCCGACTCTCCCGAGTCAACAGCGAGTCGGTCGGCTGTAGGGCGCTCTCTGGAATTTCAACGCGCGCGGCCTTGACGGGTAGCAAGAGGGGATTGAAGGAGAAGGTGGAGGGGCGGGGGGGTGGAGGAGAAATTTTGCATCGGACGACAGATCAGGCTTTTAGAAGCGGTGCTGGATAACTTTCAGTGTATGTGCTGTTGTGGCGTATGAAGACAGCCACGCCACTCGGAAGTATCCGAAATGCACGCGTTACACACGCCGGCTGGCGTGAGGTCTGAAACAGGATACGTAATGAATGCTATAAAGAAAAGTACGTAGCTGCTGTAATACTTAACTTTAATCCATCATTTGTATACAGCATTCTTGATGATACAAGTGAGATTCTCTCTAGATATGGTTAATGGCGCCTTGCTAGGTCGTAGCCATGGACTTAGCTGAAGGCTATTCTAACTATGGCTGGCTCTGAGCACTATGGGACTTAACATCTATGGTCATCAGTCCCCTAGAACTTAGAACTACTTAAACCTAACTAACCTAAGGACAGCACACAACACCCAGCCATCACGAGGCAGAGAAAGTCCCTGACCCCGCCGGGAATCGAACCCGGGAACCCGGGCGTGGGAAGCGAGAACGCTACCGCACGACCACGAGATGCGGGCTATTCTAACTATCTCTCGGCAAATGAGAGAAAGGCTTCGTCAGTGTAGTCGCTAGCAAAGTCGTCGTACGACTGGGACGAGTCCTAGTACGTCTCTCTAGACCTGCCGTGTGGTGGCGCTCGGTCTGCAATTACTGACAGTGGCGACACGCGGGTCCGACATGTACTAATGGACCGCGGCCGATTTAAAGCTACCACCTAGCAAGTGTGGTGTCTGGCGGTGACACCACATGTGCAAGCTCATAGGGAGCGTCTTTGTAATGTGTGTGGGACGAAACAGCACTTTCTGCTAACATGTTGTTGTGTTGGAAGAAGAGCCCACACCGTGTTTCTAGAGGGGGCCAAAATGCACGCGTTTTAGCTCACGCAAGCTGGCGTGAGGAGGGAAGAATTATACTGACGTGAGGTCTGGAACATGACAAGGATTTAGAATTCAGAAAGCGGAGGTACTTAGTTTCTTACTTAACTTTAATTCACTAATGATGAACGACGGCCGGCCGCGGTGGCCGTGCGGTTCTAGGCGATGCAGTCCTGAACCGCGGGACTGCTACGGTGGCAGGTTCGAATCCTGCCTCGGGCATCGATATGTGTGATGTCCTTAGGTTAGTTAGGTTTAAGTAGTTGTAAGATCTAGGGGACTGATGACCTAAGATGTTAAGTCCCATAGTGCTCAGAGCCATTTCAATCATTTTTTGATGAACGTCGCTCTTGATGGTACATGATTCACAACATTATCTGCTCAGAAGACATAGTCACTGAATATGGCGCCTTGCTAGGTCGTAGCAAATGACGTAGCTGAGGGCTATGCTAAACTGTCGTCTCTGCAAATGAGAGCGTCTATATACAGTGAACCATCGCTAGCAAAGTCGGCTGTACAACTGGGCGAGTGCTAGGGAGTCTCTGTAGACTAGACCTGCCGTGTGGCGGCGCTCAGTCTGCAATCACTGATAGTGGCGACACGCGGGTCCGACGTATAATAACGGACCGCGGCCGATTTAAAGGCTACCACCTAGCGAATGTGGTGTCTGGCGGTGACACATGTTACTTTCATTTGTAGGCGCTTACGCACTAGTGCTCCTGATAAAATATCGATACATCAACATTTTCCCAAAAATGTCGATATAATTCGGCCTACTTTTTGCTACGCGTATCGATATATCGACGTCGAAATGGACAATATCGAGTACCGCTATTTGCACTTTACCGGGTGATCAAAAAGTCAGTATAAATTTGAAAACTTAATAAACCACGAAATAATGTAGATAGAGAGGTAAAAATTGACACACACGCTTGGAATGCCATGGGGTTTTATTAGAACCACCCCATATTGCTTGACGCGTGCAAGATCTCTTGCGCGCGTCGTTTGGTGATGATCGTGTGCTCAGCCGCCACTTTCGTCACGCTTGGCCTCCCAGACCTCACTCCGTGCGATTATTGTCTTTGGGGTTACCTGAAGTCGCAAGTGTATCGTGATCGACCGACATCTCTAGGGATGCTGAAAGACAACATCCAACGCCAATGCCTCACCATAACCCCGGACATGCTTTACAGTGCTGTTCACAACATTGTTTCTCGATTACAGCTATTGTTGATGAATGATGGTGGACATATTGAGCATTTCCTGTAAAGAACATCATCTTTGCTTTGTCTTACTTTATTATGCTAATTATTGCTATTCTGATCAGATGAGGCTCCATCTGTCGGACATTTTTTGTACTTTTGTATTTTTTTGGTTCTAATAAAACCCCATGTCATTCCAAGCATGTCTGTCAATTTGTACCTCTCTATCTACATTATTCCGTGACCTATTCAGTTTTCAAATTTATACAGACTTTTTGATCACTCGGTATATTACATTTTTTCGCAATTTTCGATAGATGTTGTAAATCGTTATTTTGAAATTGTAATAGAACATCATTTTACTTTCACTGTCTGACGGAGTCTTTCTCTTTGACTGTGTGAAGCAAGTATAGGTGGCACAAAGAAGAAGTCTGATTACACTAGGGGTTGGAGGTGTGAATGGAATAACAAGATTTCCGGTGTGAAGAAATAGCACACTAGTTCCATTAAAAAACAATTTTGAACGCGACTAGTGTACAAGTTCTTCACATCGGCTTTCTTCGAAATAGTTGCTGAAAATGATGAACGAGAAGCTAAATGCCAAGGTTGGTCTTAGCGAGAGACGTGTGGGGGGAAATGCTGACGCAATTGGCGCTACTACTAACAGAAACTGCAGCGTTTAAGTTCTAGACGCAATTTTGACACTACAACTGCTAGGTCGATAGATTTTGCAGAAATGAAAAAAACGGAGAAGTCGACATCAAGTGTTCCAGACAAATCCAGTGTGTGACGAAACCGAACGATGGACCCATCGGCCATCTTTTATTGTGCTTCTCACATGCAGTTACCATTGTTAGCAAAGTGGTTATTGCCAAGCGTGAACATGCATTGTTTTCCTTTCAGCTCTTTCTCTAATGGGGATAAGCAGACTGGTAACTTGTTCATGTACAGAATATCATGTACCGAATATCTAATATAAAATCAATACTTAAATATACAGCTCTAAAATCGGTGGTTCAAATGTTCAAATGTGTGTGAAATCCTATGAGACTTAACTGCTAAGGTCATCAGTCCCTAAGCTTACACACTACTTAACCTAAATTATCCTAAGGACAAATACACACAACCATGCCCGAGGGAGGACTCGAACCTCCGCCGGGACCAGCCGAAAATCGGTAGTACATTTACAATGTGCAGCAGATATTTTTATAGCTCAGTACGTCTATATTTTTGCCGTCGGTACATCCATATATGTCGGTACTTTCCCAATATCTCGCGAGGCGAAAGATATACCTTTTTTAAATATCTGTATATCGGATTTCCGATATTTTTATAAATATCAACAGTGCTAATTGTAATGTGTGGGACGAAACACCACTTTGTGCTTGTATATTACTTTCATTTGTAGGCGGTAGGCCAGTCGTTGCCAAAGCGCCTGAATCTACTGTTCGTGCGACCGACCAATTCCCAGCCGTGTGTAACAATAACATACAGCTAGCAACTAACAGCTGAAAGAAAACGTTAACTTAAGTTGAGAGCTTCTTAAGAGCGTAGTGTTTCTACTCAGTAAGAAACAAAACCGCAGAGACAGTAAAAATCTTGTTACTTTTATCAGATTTGAAATGAATAAAGTTGGGCGTTTACCTCAGGGGCAGAGGGGTAAGGGCAAAGTTACAAGATCTGAGAAGGGTATGTTTTATTGTTTCTCTTTCAGTACTGACAACTCTCGGAGGAAGGCAATGGCAGACCACCCCCACTAGGACCTTGCCTAGTAAGGCGGCGCGGGTCTCCCGCGTCGCTCCCCTACGCTCTGTAAAGAAGTTTGGGACTAATCATCATCATCATCATCACTGACAACTCAGTGGCGTGCGCAGTCGTATCGATCAGCTGCTGTGGTATAAATTTTCAGACGGAAGTAAAATACAATCCTGAAAGCTCATTACAGAGATAGTCATCATCAAATGTGCTACTGTAGTAATTCGCAGCAAGGAACAGTAAATTAATTAAGGGGCTCCGGAAAGGCTCAAAATCATGAAAAGTTCAATTTTTACTTTTTTGCGTTTTCTGAATCTGCAGACTATTACCTTTTAATAGATATATAATTTATTCAATTCCGAAGACTACAACTATTTTTAAATTTTTTTTGAAATGTGTTCTACATGGGCGTGACCCACTGTGGCGCTGTTAAACTGCTGTCAAATGGTGTTATTATTAACGTCCGTGTTCATCAGGTACATTTTAGTGATGTAAGATAAAGTATGTGTTGTGGCTAACCTGTGATGGTTCAATATATATTGCTGGTGTGATTGTCGATTGTTTCATGTTTATTTACTCTGTCGTTATCTCGAAAATATTCGTAATTAATTCTGTTTCTTGAGTCTCTGTTTTGTTGAAGTATAATAATGAGTCAAAGTAAAGTTGCTGTTGCGACTTTCAATGATGGCAACATTGTAAGGTGCAAGGTATTTAGAAATATGGGAATGAAGATAGGTTCTAACATGGTACGAGCGATGCTTGCTTTAGGCAAGGAACGCCTTCGGGCTGCAGACAGGGCTGTAAAGAGTCTAGAAATACAAGCAAGAGTAAACAGGAGGAGGAACAAGAGGAAGCTGGAGGAGGAGTTTGCAGAGGATGAAGATAATCCATCCTATGGACCTGGAATGCACTAAAAAGTTAATCCAATCTTTGTCGCTCGATTCCCAAAACTTTTATTTTCTCATACTAATTACATGTTTTCTAAAGATCTTCCAAACATATTTGTTTCAAACTTTCAGTAAATGTTACACAGTACCTTCTGCATAATTTAACACAGCCTTTTTCCAAAAAACTGTATATTTTTGAATATATAAATAAAAAATTGCAAAAAAAGTTGTGAATTTTCATTACAGTTGAAAAAAAATCATCTTTAATAACTGAACTAAAATTTTGTAAAATCCCTGTGTTAAGTTGTAGCCCATATTCCAAGAAATAATCTGTAAAAAGTTCAACTTCCTACCTCAAAACCTTTGTGAGGAAAGATGTAATTTATAAGCATTATTTTAACATTGCAAGTATAGGGCGTTCCGGAGCCCCTTAAGGCTGCTGTAATACAATGCAGTGAGTAGAAGAAAACTCGCACTTAAATATCTTATGAAACCAATGTGATGGTGTCTCATATTCATTAGTTCATTTTAATACACACTGATGTCAGAACATTACGACCACGCATCTAATAGCCGGTATGGCCACCTTCGTCACGGATAACAGTGGCGACGTGTAGTAGTATGCAAGCAATGAGGATTCGGTAGGTCGCTGTAGAGAGTTGACACCACATCTGAACACACAAGTCAACTAATTCCCGGTGGGAGGGAAGGGATGGGGGTGGGTGCGGCGGTTGGTGACGAGCTCTGGAGCCACGCCCAATCGCATCCGAGAAGTGTTCGATCCGGTTCAGATCTGGCGAGCTGGGCGGTCAGCACGTCAATTGGAACTCGCCACTGTGTACCTCGAACCACTCCATTACACTCCTGGCCTTGCGTTATAGCGCATTATCGTCTTGAAGAATGCTAATGCCGTTGCAAAACATGATCGTCATGAAGAGGTGTACGTCGTCTGCAAATAGTGTACGATAGTCCTTAGCCGTCGTAGTGCCTCGCACGAGCTCCGCTTAACGCTTGGATGCCCACGTGAATGTTCCCCAGAGCATAATGGAGCCACCACCAGCTACTCTCCGTCTTGCAGTACAGGTGTCAAGGAGTTGTCCTCCTGGAATACGATGGATTTGTATCCTCCCATCGGGGTGAAGAAGAAGGTATCGGGATTGTTCAGACCAAGCAATGCTCTGCCACTGTGCCAACGTCCAGTGCCGATAGTCTCGTGCTTATTTCAGCCGTAGCTGCCCATGTCGCGCAGTTAACATTGGCACCGTTTGGAGTGTTCGGTGCACTGTGTGTGCAGACACACATGTACACTTCCCAGCATTAAAGTCTGATATTAGTTCCACAACAGTTCGCTGGGGGTTCTGTTTTACCAGTCTGCCCAGCCTACGACGTTCAACCTATGTATTGATGTAACCGCCCAATGTATGGACGTATATCACCTTGGTTTCGCCATATGATGAACACACTCACCACAGCAACCTCGAATACGCGAAAGGTCGTGCAGTTTCCGTAGCCGGCAGAGGGGGCCGAGCGGTTCTATGCGCTTCAGTCTGGAACCGCGCGACCGCTACGGTCGCAGGTTCGCATCCTGCCCCGGGCATGGATGTGTGTGGTGTCCTTAGGTTAGTTAGGTTGAAGTAGTTCTAAGTTCTAGGGGATTTATAACCTCAGAAGTTAAGTCCCATAGTGGTCTGAGCCATTTGAACCATTTGAACCGGTTTCCGCAATGCTCGTCCCAAGCCTCTGGGCCATCACCATCTGACCTCGGTCAAACTCAGATACATCGCACGCCTTCCCCATTTTACACACGGGCAGCACGCTCACTCATAATGCACGCACCGCGCGTGTGTCTGTCTAGCAGTCATTCCTCGCCAGTTGACGCTGCTACCGCCCGGACGGATTTATATCGATAGTAGATCGCTTGTCATGATGTTTCTGCTGATCAGTGTACTTACACATACCATTATTAATCAAAGTCGTTCGCACACATAATAAAATGAACGACACTTTACGTCGGAAACAACAGTGCCAGAACTATTGGATCCGTCTGAAAACGGCCTCAGTTAGCACGAAGTGTTCCGAGTGCTACCGAACAAGTAGTGACAACTAATGGGGGCCCATAGTGAACTTGTCGCGCCCTTACGATAGCTGGTCCGCTGAAGGTCTTAACAAACTAACATGTAGGTTACCAATTGGTACCTATGCGGCCCGAAGTGCTGCCCGACAAGGTCAGTATTACAGCTTGACGACCTCTCCTCTAGGCCAAGGAAGGCCAACGAGCTACAGCCAGCAGGTTCGTTGGTCGAGATTTCCTTAGTGTGTACAGGAGCGCCACATCGGAGCCAACGAACAGCGAGCTCTAGGTTGCTGTTCGGATTCAAAAATGGTTCAAATGGCTCTGAGCACTATGGGACTTAACATCAGTCCCTTAGAACTTAGAACTACTTAAACCTAACTAACCTAAGGACATCACACAACACCCAGTCATCACGAAGCAGAGAAAATCCCTGACCCCGCCGGGAATCGAACCCGGGAACCCGCACGCGGGAAGCCAGAACGCTACCGCACGACCACGAGCTGCGGACAGCTTTCGGATTGCTGGCGGTAACATCAAAGCGTTGGGGGCTGGTTGGCGTTGGGGCCGCTCTCGTTGTGTGGATGTCTGGCCGAATTTTGGTTGGTTCAATAGAATTTTGTTTTGCCTCTAGAACAGAGGTGTATTCAAGTTTTTCAGAACAGCCACAAGGCGCACTTACTGTTTCTCATCGACCAATTTCGCTTTTTCATATAGCAAAAGCATCATCAGAAACTCTAGAAATCAGTTTAAAGTACAGCAAATGGCTGTTAAATTAAAAAGCAAAATCAGTCAATAAAACATAATGAGTGGGACTAGTGGCTGTCCTGAAAAACTTAATTTCAACATTCTCTGCGTCCCCTGCAGGCAACGTCTGCTCTCGCTGATAGTGTGTGTTTATTGTGTTACAAAATTCTGAAGTATAGCGTGGAATACGGAGAGCGTATTAAAGCTGACAGAGTTTTATCGTTAACGGGAATGTTCATGGGTCCCCACGAACTTTGTTTGTAGAAACAAACTGAAAAGACCAGACACTAGGGGGAAATAATTCAGCTGTTAGAAAGTGATACGCTTGATGTGATAAAATAAAATAGTGTCTTTATTGGCATCTTTTCGCCGTGAAAGATAAACAAACAGAAGTGGGAGTGACTATTAACTTTCTGTTGCAGGTACAGCTCTCCTAAAAGAAGTATTATCTTTCGAAATTTTACGGCCTATACAATTCAATAACAATTCCAAATCTGTAGCTTTCATTAGGGGAAAAATTATGTAGTAGGCCATATTCCGATTTAGTTTTAAAGTAGACGTTAATTTTGTCTCATCACACTGCTTCCTACTTTTTAAAAGAGAGGTCGTCCAACAGCGTCGTTTTTTCTTCTTTTTCTCCCGATGACTAGCTCCTTGCAGTAAAATAAATGCTGCACATGGGACGACTGCTAAATCCTCTTCTTCCCTCATAATATCGGCGAGTGGAACTATAATTAAAACGCTACTTTATAACAATTACAAAACCTGAGCAACGTCGGCAAGTTACCAGTGCCAACTGCGTTTCCACACGGCCAGATACCTTAGCCAGAAGTTCTCAGTTGAGAAGCCGAACGCTAGTGCACTGGCGAACAACTTTCGGCCGATCCAGTCTCTGTCTTTCGTTAGCCTTCGGTAGCCTAGTATGTACGCGCCAGCCGCGCGGGATTAGCCGAGCGGTCTCGGGCGTTGCAGTCATGGACTGTGCGGCTGGTCCCGGCGTAGATTCGAGTCCTCCCTCGAGGATGGGTGTGTGTATTTGTCCTTAGGATAATTTAAGTTAAGTAGTGTGTAAGCTTAGGAACTGATGACCTTAGCAGTTAAGTCCAATAAGATTTCACACACATTTGAACATTTTTTTTTTTGTACGCGCCAAAAACCAACCACTTCCCGAAGCGTGGACTGTATAGCTGAACAATAGGTTGGAGTATTCCATTCCGATACTGCATAGCCCTAATGTTACTCTCGATACCGTTGAAAAGTGACATACGTCCTTATATGATACCGGTCCAGAATACGAATTACCGACTCACCTGCGAGCAAGTGGCACTGCACGCCTGTGTTCTGCATTCCCACCTGACCGCCTCCATATCTTTCTTTGACAATCAAAAAGCATCATACAAAACACGCATTCCTAGGTAAAGAGCATACAACACCCCTGAATCAGCTTCTGTTAAAACTGTTTCCTTGTCACTCTTCCGCGAGCACCACAGTGCTTGGATATTTGTAGTGTTATTCCTAAAGAAGATCTAGAGGCCAGACTGGTAGTGTTTCCTCGAAAATGGAATTGCCCAGTACTGTTGCATTATGCTCGACGTCCCTGCAGGCAATAATATGCATGTAGCGGTCATCATCTGGTGTTCTTGTCAGTTCGTGGTCACTACGAAGCGGACTTTCAGTGTCCTGTGTCTCAAGGTGGCGGCTGAATGGTCGAATCACTTCTCTGTTGTGTACTCCAAAATCGACGGCAATTTCCTCTGCTGACTATTCCTCTTATTCTCTAACGTGAGCTTCGAATGTCTCTTCGAATGACGTTGACATACTGGATAGTGTACACAAGACACACTGCTCCATTCACAGTTGGAGACACAGCATGTTCTACAGAAAATGAAGGTTTATTTTTTTTTCTTTCTTGTGCACCGACGCATCTCCATAGAATTAAAAGAATGTTGGAGAAGAGGTTTCCGGCCACAAAACTTCAAATTATGCAACTCATCAGAGCGGTGCAAAATACCTTTTGAAAAGTTTATAATGAGTGCATCGTCTGATCAGAAGAATCCGGTCACCTATTAGTGGATATTAATGTGGGATGTGTGCACCCTGTACCTTTAAGACGCCATGAACTCTGTCACGGAATGTACAGGGTGTTTCAAAAATGACCGGTACATTTGAAACGGCAATAAAAACTAAACGAGCAGCGATAGAAATACAGCGTTTGTTGCAATATGCTTGGGACAACAGTACGTTTTCAGGCGGACAAACTTTCGAAATTACAGTAGTTACAATTTGCAACAACAGATGGCGCTGCAAGTGATGTGAAAGATATAGAAGACAACGCAGTCTGTGGGTGCGCCATTCTGTACGTCGTCTTTCTCCTGTAAGCGTGTGCTGTTCACAACGTGCAAGTGTGCTGTAGACAACATGGTTTATTCCTTAGAACAGAGGATTTTTCTGGTGTTGGAATTCCACCGCCTAGAACACAGTGTTGTTGCAACAAGACGAAGTTTTCAACGGAGGTTTAATGTAACCAAAGGACCGAAAAGCGATACAATAAAGGATCTGTTTGAAAAATTTCAACGGACTGGGAACGTGACGGATGAACGTGCTGGAAAGGTAGGGCGACCACGTACAGCAACCACAGAGGGCAACGCGCAGCTAGTGCAGCAGGTGATCCAATGGCGGCCTCGGGTTTCCGTTCGCCGTGTTGCAGCTGCGGTCCAAATGACGCCAACGTCCACGTATCGTCTCATGCGCCAGAGTTTACACCTCTATCCATACAAAATTCAAACGCGGCCGCTACCATTGCTGCACGAGAGACATTCGCTAACGATATAGTGCACAGGATTGATGACGGCGATATGCATGTGGGCAGCATTTGGTTTACTGACGAAGCTTATTTTTACCTGGACGGCTTCGTCAATAAACAGAACTGGCGCATATGGGGAACCGAAAAGCCCCATGTTGCAGTCCCATCGTCCCTGCATCCTCACAAAGTCCTGGTCTGGGCCGCCATTTCTTCCAAAGAAATCATTGGCCCATTTTTCAGATCCGAAACGATTACTGCATCACGCTATCTGGACATTCTTCGTGAATTTGTGGCGGTACAAACTGCCTTAGACGACACTGCCAACACCTCGTGGTTTATGCAAGATGGTGCCCGGCCACATCGCACGGCCGACGTCTTTAATTTCCTGAATGAATATTTCGATGATCGTGTGATTGCTTTGGGCTATCCGAAACATACAGGAGGCGGCGTGGATTGGCCTCCCTATTCGCCAGACATGAACCCCTGTGACTTCTTTCTGTGGGGACACTTGAAAGACCAGATGTACCGCCAGAATCCAGAAACAATTGAACAGCTGAAGCAGTACATCTCATCTGCATGTGAAGCCATTCCGCCAGACACGTTGTCAAAGGTTTCGGGTAATTTCATTCAGAGACTACGCCATATTATTGCTACGCATGGTGGATATGTGGAAAATATCGTACTATAGAGTTTCCCAGACCGCAGCGCCATCTGTTGTTGAAAATTGTAACTACTGTAATTTCGAAAGTTTGTCTGCCTGAAAATGTACTGTTGGCCCAAGCATATTTCAACAAACAGTGTATTTCTATCGCTGCTCGTTTAGTTTTTATTGCCGTTTCAAATATACCGGTCATTTTTGAAACACCCTGTATCTGAATGTACAGGGGATAGGCAAAATAAAGTGAACAGTGGTAGTAATGGGATGGTTGTGTTTGAGGGTTAATAATGCGGGTAAGGCATGTGTCGCACTGGTTTGTGCGTGTTCAGTACGAACTAGGCTTCAGTGCAGGTTGTTTACCAGTAGTGCACACACCGTATTTGCATTCAGAGGCCGAGATCGACGTCCAGTGGAAGACCTACCAGGTTTCCGAAGAGGGCAGATTGTGGGAGCCCAATTAGCTGGAGAATCAGCCAACTTATTGAATGTTTCACGAGCAACCGTTTGAACAGTCATGACAGCCTACACAAAACATGGAAAGATATCAGCGTGTAACCGTAATAGTGGGCGCAAATCAAATCCAAATGACAGAGATCGTCACGCTAACACGAATTGTGTCAAAACAACACAAAAAATGGCTCCGAGCACTGTGGGACCTAACATCTGAGGTCATCAGTCCCCTAGAACTTAGAACTACTTAAACCTAACTAACCTAAGGACATCACACACATCTATGCCCGAGGCAGGATTCGAACCTGCGTCTGTAGCAGCAGCGCGGTTCCGGACTGGAGCGCCTAGACCCGCTCGGCCACCACGGCCGGCAAAACAACACAGACCTACGGCGGCTAAAGTGAATTCAGAGTTCAATAGCCATTTCCGGGACCCCGTATCACTCGACACTGTCCGCCGAGAACTCCATAAAGCGATTATTCGTGGACGAGATGCTATACCGAAAACATTACTGACTACAACCAACGAAAAGAAGCGAAAAACATGGTCTCAGGAGCATAAATGCTGAACGGCTGATCAGTGGAAACACGTCATATGGTCCGGTGAGTCAACGGTTTCGTTATTTCCAACATCGAGCCGGGTTTACGTCTTGAGAACGCCAAAGAAGCCAACGGTCCTGTTTGCTTGATTCCAACGGTTAAGCATGGAGGTGGAAGTGTGATGGTGTGGGCAGCCATATCACGGTATTCTGCTGGTACCATCATTGCTCTTAAGGGCCTGGTTACAGTCTACGATTATATGAATATTTTAGGTGATCAGGTTTACAACTGTTGTAAAGCATGCATGCTGGATGCTGGTAAAGTGTCACTGTTAAAGTGTGGACTAATATAGTTCGTGTGAAAGTGTTCTGGACATCAAAATGGAGGCAGACAGTTACGAAAAAAGCCGCCTATACTGTCGCAAACCAGCACCCAGCATTATGCTACTACCAGTAATGATGTAACTTCCCGGATTCTGCCGAAATCATCTGAAGATGAACCTGAAAGGGTTAAAAAACCGGTTAATGTACTAAAGCATTATTAATGAAAAAGTGACTGGTTGCATTTGTGTATAATTTATTTACATTAATATACAGTCACGGTTCTAAAATATCCGTAATGGATAAGCATAAATCTTATTTCATTCGACGCCACATAGGGTGACGTGTGCCCCGGTGATGAGGATGAAATGATGATAACAATAGAACACCCAGTCCACAACCGTATAAAATCTCCAACTCGGAAGCGAACCGGGCCTGCTTGCATGGGAGGGGAGCATGTTACCACCCAGATAAGCAGGCGGACGCTTTTTTGCCCACACAGTTGTAATAGGTACATCGTACCTAGACATGCTTTGACATTATCTAATGCCGCAGTTAGAACGGAATATGGGTACAGAATTGTTTTCCAAGAAAATGGAGTGCCACCACATTACGAGTACCATAGCGAAGTTGTCACTTCTCTCCACAGGAATGTGCTGACTTGAATGTGACGCGGTGATACAGTATCCTGATTTAAGCCAAATGGACTTCTGTGTATGGAGCTAAATTACAGTGTTCACTCCTCCGCTTCTAGGAAACGTCGTCATTGAGCTGCGAGGACGGATGACTCAAGGAGTTGCCATCACATATCAACATTTGCTTCATAGCATTTGGGAGAAAACTGATTACATAATGGAGCATTGTTACAAAAGGTAGCCACATTGAACATTTGTAAATAAAACTTGAAGATATACCATTCATTGCTGTATCAAAATTTATGTACGTTAATTATCTTTTCTACAGTTAAAGGTTAATTTCGTGTAAATAATTTATAAGCAACCTGTATATCGTTTCATTAAGAAATGTATATAGTTCACTATCTCTGTTGATGCAAGAGTTAAAAATTCAATAAAATTATTTGTAATTCATTTATTTGTTTATAAACAAATAAATAAATACAATTACGCATCCCTCTGCGTACTGTCACATACTGGAAACCTCGTCTCGATATCTCGAACAGTTGACGAAATAAAAGGGCCGTTACGCATTACGCAACTCGCCTCGTCCCGCTGGGGACTCTCCAGCCGTGAAGACGCTGTAAAGCGGCGGCAAGGCGACGGGCAGCCCCGGCCCTCGCAGTGGTTTACGGACGTGGCGGGCCGCGCACGCGCCGGCCAGCGGTCCAGGGGAAGTCCCGTTTTTCGACCAGCTGCTGGACCCGGCCCTCGGCCGCTATGTTGGGCCAGATCAGTTTCACAGCCGCAAAAGCCGCCCGACCACTCCGCGCGCCGCAGCCGTAACCTCCAAACCAGCAGCGCAGGTGCCGCCGCGGAAAAAAGCAAAAGAGAGCAACGCCGAAACGGCGCCTCCGCCCGCTCACCGCGGCCAAACGAAAGCTCGTGACGCAAAAACTCCGCTGCTGCCCGCTACCTGCATGCGGAGTTTAGCCGCAGGCTACTCGCCTGGGGGTGCTACCCAGGCAGATGTTTCCTAGTCCCCTCAACTATATATGCAAATAACGTTGATGAAAGTCCTGTAAATATCAGGCGCGACTTTTAGTTTTTTATCGCAAACCCGACAAAGTTTCTCAATTGCCAATTATAAATGGCATTTAGATATGCGTCCTAACCTCCTTCTCCCACACCCCTCTCTCCATCAACTCCTCCTTCCCCCACCACCTGTCCTTCTCGTCCTCCTTCCTTTTACCTCGGTCCGCCCATGCTCCCAAGTACACCACTTATCCTACACTCTCCCCATCCTCTCCTCAGTCTCCCACCACCTGTCCATCTCCTCCTCCTCCCTTGTACATCTGTCCTCCCTTGCTCCCTTTACACTACTTAAACTACACTCCCTCCATCCTCTCCTGCTACCCCCCACCACCTGTTTATCTCCTCCTCCTCCCTTATACCTCTCTCCTCCACTTCTCACTGTATACCACTTAACCTACACTCTCTCCATCCTCTCCTAGGTCCCCCACCCCCTGTCCATCTCCTCCTCCTCCCTTCTACCTCTGTCCTCCCCTGCTCCCTTTACACTGCTTATGCTACGCTCTCAACATCCTCTTCTACTTCCCCCACCACCTGTCCATCTCCTCCTCTTCCCTTCTACCTCTGTCCTCCCCTGCTCCCTGTACACCGCTTATCCTACACTCTCTCATTCCTCTCCTACGTCCCCCACCACCATCTCCTCCTCCTCCCTTCTATCTCTGTCCTCTCCTGCTCCCTGTACACCGCTTATCCTACACTCTCTCCATCCTCTCCTCCTTCCCCCACCACCTGTCCATCTCCTCCTCTTCCCTTCTACCTCTGTCCTCCCCTGCTCCCTGTACACCGCTTATCCTACACTCTCTCCTTCCTTTCCTACGTCCCCCACCACCATCTCCTCCTCCTCCCTTCTATCTCTGTCCTCTCCTGCTCCCTGTACACCGCTTATCCTACACTCTCTGCATCCTCTCCACCTTCCCACACCACCTGTCCATCTCCTCCTCCTCCATTCTACCTCTGTCCTCCACTGCTCCCTGTACACCGCTTATCCTACACTTTCTCCAACCTCTGCTCCTTCCCCCACCACTGGTCCATACCCCCTCCTCCCTTCTACCTCTGTCCTCCCCTACTCCCTGTACACCACTTGTCCTACACTCTCTCTGTCCTCCCCTCCTTCCACCACCACCTGTCCATTTCCTCCTCCTCCCTTCTACCTCTGTCCTCCCCTGCGCCCTCTACACCACTTATCCTACACTCTCTCCGTCCTCTCCTATTTCCCCCACCTCCTGTCCATCTCCTCCTCCTCCCTTCTACCTCTGTCCTCCCCTGCTCCCTGTACACCACTTGTCCTACACTCTCTCTATCCTCTCCTCCTTCCCCCACCACCTGTCCATCTCCTCCTCCTCCCTTCTACCTCTGTCCTCCCCTGCTCCCTGTACACCACTTGTCCTACACTCTCTCTATCCTCTCCTCCTTCCCCCACCACCTGTCCATCTCCTCCTCCTCCCTTCTACCTCTGTCCTCCCCTGTTCCCTGTACTTTGCTTATCCTACACTCTATCCATCCTCTCCTACGTCCCCCACCACCTGTCCATCTCCTCCTCCTCCCTTCTACCTCTGTCCTCCCCTTCTCGCTGTACACTGCTAATCCTACACTCTCTCCATCCTCTCCTCCTTCCCCCACCACCTGTGTGTCTTCCTCCTCCCTTCTACCTCTGTCCTCCCCTTCTCCCTGTACAGTTGGTTGGTTTGGGGAAGGAGACCAGACAGCGTGGTCATCGGTCTCATCGGATTAGGGAAGGATTGGGAAGGAAGTCGGCCGTGCCCTTTCAGAGGAACCATCCCGACATTTGCCTGGAGTGATTTAGGGAAATCACGGAAAACCTAAATCAGGATGGCCGGACGCGGGAGTGAACCGTCGTCCTTCCGAATGCGAGTCCAGTGTCTAACCACTGCGCCACTCCGCTCGGTTCTCCCTGTACACTGCTTATCCTACACTCTCTCAATCCTCTCCTACATCCCCCCACCACCTGTCCATCTCCTCCTCCTACCTTCTATCTCTGTCCTCCCCTGCTCCCTGTACACCGCTTATCCTACACTTTCTCTATCCATTTCCTCCTCCCTCATCTCGCTGTCTATATCCTCCTTCCCCTTCTTTATATCCATTTCCCTTGCCGCGCGGTATGGCCCCACGCTTTGAGGCACCGTGAGACGGATTGCGCGGCCCCTCCGGCCGAAGGTATGAGTCCTCCCTCGCGCTTGGGAGTGTGTGCTGTTGTTAGCGTACGTTAGCTTAATTTGGTTTAAGTACGAGGGGCGTTTATAGGTCCGTGCAAAGTCCGAGAGATTGCACCACCGGCGCGTATGGAGATCGTGTTTAGTTAGTAGCATCTTTGGAAAGAACGCCCACCAAGTTTCAGCCGTATTGGGCTACTTCTTTGTGTTTGGCATTCGTGTGAATGAGTGATTGTCAAAAAATGGACGAAAAAGAATTTCTGTTGTGTTATACATTACTTCGGCAACGGTATTGCCGCAGTGGATACACTGGTTCCCGTGAGATCGCCGAAGTTAAGCGCTGTTTGGCGTGGCCGGCACTTGGATGCTGGACCATCCAGCCGCCATGCGCTGTTGCAATTTTTTCGGAGTGCACTCAGCCTCGTGATGCCAATTGAGGAACTACTCGACCGAATAGTAGCTGCTTCGGTCAAGAACACAATCATAACGACCGCATCCTTCTCTGAAGATGACACGGCGGTCGGATGGTACCGGTAGGCCACTCGTGGCCCGAAGACGGAGTGCTTTTTTTTTGAGTGCTTATACATTACTTTATGAAAGGTAAAACGCCTCAGGAGACTAAAGAGAAGCTTTATAAACAATACGGTGACTCTGCACCTTCGTTTAGAACAGTTTATAAGTGGCTTCATAATTTTCGGTATGGCTGTATGGGCACATGTGATGCTGAACGTTCTGAACGCCCTGTGGAAGTTACGACCCCAGAAATCATTGATAAAATCCATGATATGGTGATGGATGACAAAAGAGTTAATGTGCGTGAGATTGCTAGTGCTCTGGGCATCTCGAATGAACGGGTACATAATATTTTGCATAAACATTTGGACATGAGAAAGCTATATGCAAGATGGGTTCCGTGATTGCTCACGCTTGACCAAAAACGGAATCGTGTGAAGTGTTGCGAGAATGGTTTGCAGCTGTTCAGGAAGAATCCGCCGGACTATAAGCGTCGTTTCGTCACTGTGGATGGAACACGGATACATTACTGTACTCCTGAGACCAAACAACAATCTAAACAATGGGTTACCAAGGGAGAATCTACACCAAAAAAGGTGAAGACCATCCCTTCGGCCGGAAAGGTTATGGCGACTGTCTTTCGGGATTCGCAACGGATAATTCTCATCGACTATCTGGAAATGGGTGAAACTATTACAGGTGCACATCGTTCATCATTACTGGAGCGTTTGAAAACCGAGCTGCAAGAAAAACGCCGTCAATTGGACCGCAAAAAAGTCCTTTTCCGTCACGACACTGCACCAGCACAAACCTCAGCAATTGTGGTCGCAAAATGAATGGAAACAGGATTTCACCTCGTTTCACATCCCCCCTATTCTCCAGACTCACGTTGATGTGTCGCCGACCAAATTCGCCTGATGTAAATCCTATGTAACACTTCTGAGTCGCTATCGGGCGCCATCACCGTGTACTCAGATCAGTGGCCCGTTATTTACACGTAGATATCTAATGCCACATACCCCCACATACCTACCAACAAACTGTCGGATCCCTTATACGTAGAATCAGTAATGTATTTCGTTCCAAAGACGGACTAACAAGCTAGAGATTTTCACTCTGCAGCAGAGTGTGCGCTGTTATGGAACTACCTGGCAATTAAAACTGTGTGCAGGACCGAGACTCGAACTCGCGACCTTTGCTTTTCGCGGGCAAGTGCTCTGCCAGCTGAGCTACCCAAGCAAGACTCATGCCCCGTCCTCACAGCTTTACTTCTGCCAGTATCTCGTCTCCTACCTTTCAAACTTCACAGAAGCTGTCCTACGAACCTTGCAGAATTAGCGCTCCTGGAAGAAAGGATATTACGGAGACATGGCTTAGCCACAGCCTGGGGGATGTTTCCAGAACGAGATTTTCACTCTGCAGCGGAGTGTGCGCTGTAATGAAACTTCCTGGCAGATTAAAACTGTGTGCCGGACAGAGACTCGAATTCGGGACCTTTGCCTTTCGTGGGCAAGCGCTTTACTACCTGAGCTTCCAAAGCACGACTCGCAGGAGTGCTTCTGTGAAGTTTGGAAGGTAGGAGACGAGATATTGGCAGAAGTAAAGCTGTGAGGGCGGCGCGTGAGTCGCGCTTGGGTAGCTAAGCTGGTAGAGCCCTTGCCCGCGAAAGCTATTAAGCTGTTTGCCATACGTTTCTGCTGATCAGTGTAAATCCACACCACACAGTCACTTACGACAAGTGCAGTGACTCTTCATGCCCAATGCGTTGTTCAGTAGTATTCCAAATTTGGCAGTTCTGTGTATTCACTGTACGCTGTAGTGTAAAATGTGACTCGTCACTCCGTAGAATACTGCCTGGCCACATGCATCAATTTCGATCCGTGCCGGAAACTGAAGAGCAAATTCAGAACTTTGCTGTGGATCACGGGGTTCCAATTGCTCGACCGTCAGGATCTGGTACGGGTACCAGTGTAATATAAACTGCAAAACTTTCCATACTGATGACCATGGGATGGACAGTTCTCGTGACACTGCAAGAGCAGTAGCGCTATCTGGGTCATTTGCTGCGTAGACAGTTACAGCAACAGTAACCTTGTCAGTAACTACCACAACGGTACGACGCCTTGCTCTTCCAGGAGCCACAAGAAACTTGAAACTTCTTTATTAAATATTTTTACTTAAGTTGAAATAACTGAGAAGATGAAACTCCTTTATTAAGTTTTTACTTAAACTGCTGTCTTTGTTATTTTATCATTTCAACACTGACCCACAATATTCTATCGCAACGCAATCTGACTGCTCAAAAATGATAACCTGACTTCAAATAATTAATACAAAAGAATGGCCCTGAAAAAGAAGAAATCCCAGCAATAACCCATACATTTCATAAGCCACTTACCTCACAGAAAATCTTCATTACACGAACTACAGCAATGCAGCGCCAATACTGCCAGCTAAATAAGAGATTCTAGCTACTGAAGGCCCTAATTACTAACAGGCATGTAGTTAGCAAAGAAAAGATTTTGTTGCAGAGCAAACAATGTATTTAGTGACAAACAGTTCAGAAAAATTATAATCATCAGTAATAAATCTCCATGACGGAAACACATTCAGGCCGTCCGCTCTCGCTAATACTGCAAACCTCCAACACTGCTAGTTATCAACCTCTAACCTCCACCACTGCCGACTTCTCACTCCCAACTTCCATCACTGCTGGCTGTTCACCTCCAGCTGCCAGTCCGACCAGCCAGAGAGTATCTTACAGAGTGCGCATAGCGCCTTCAGAGTTACACTCCTGGAAATGGAAAAAAGAACACATTGACACCGGTGTGTCAGATCCACCATACTTGCTCCGGACACTGCGAGAAGGCTGTACAAGCAATGATCACACGCACGGCACAGCGGACACACCAGGAACCGCGGTGTTGGCCGTCGAATGGCGCTAGCTGCGCAGCATTTGTGCACCGCCGCCGTCAGTGTCAGCCAGTTTGCCGTGGCATACGGAGCTCCATCGCAGTCTTTAACACTGGTAGCATGCCGCGACAGCGTGGACGTGAACCGTATGTGCAGTTGACGGACTTTGAGCGAGGGCGTATAGTGGGCATGCGGGAGGCCGGGTGGACGTACCGCCGAATTGCTCAACACGTGGGGCGTGAAGGTGCACGTGCCCGTCGACCTGGGACCGGACCGCAGCGATGCACGGATGCACGCCAAGACCGTAGGATCCTACGCAGTGCCGTAGGGGACCGCACCGCCACTTCCCAACAAAATGGTTCAAATGGCTCTGAGCACTATGGGACTTAACTTCTAAGGTCATCAGTCCCCTAGAACTTAGAACTACTTAAACCTAACTAACCTAAGGACATCACACACATCCATGCCCGAGGCAGGATTCGAACCTGCGACCGACTTCCCAGCAAATTAGGGACACTGTTGCTCCTGGGGTATCGGCGAGGACCATTCGCAACCGTCTCCATGAAGCTGGGCAACGGTCCCGCACACCGTTAGGCCGTCTTCCGCTCACGCCCCAACATCGTGCAGCCCGCCTCCAGTGGTGTCGCGACAGGCGTGAATGGAGGGACGAATGGAGACGTGTCGTCTTTAGCGATGAGAGTCGCTTCTGCCTTGGTGCCAATGATGGTCGTATGCGTGTTTGGCGCCGTGCAGGTGAGCGCCACAATCAGGACTGCATACGACCGAGGCACACAGGGCCAACCCCCGGCATCATGGTGTGGGGAGCGATCTCCTACACTGGCCGTACACCACTGGTGATCGTCGAGGGGACACTGAATAGTGCACGGTACATCCAAACCGTCATCGGAGCCATCGTTCTACCATTCCTAGACCGGCAAGGGACTTGCTGTTCCAACAGGACAATGCACGTCCGCATGTATCCCGTGCCACCCAACGTGCTCTAGAAGGTGTAAGTCAACTACCCTGGCCAGCAAGATCTCCGGATCTGTCCCCCATTGAGCATGTTTGGGACTGGATGAAGCGTCGTCTCACGCGGTCTGCACGTCCAGCACGAACGCTGGTCCAACTGAGGCGTCAGGTGGAAATGGCATGGCAAGCCGTTCCACAGGACTACATCCAGCATCTCTACGATCGTCTCCATGGGAGAATAGCAGCCTGCATTGCTGCGAAAGGTGGATATACACTGTACTAGTGCCGACATTGTGCATGCTCTGTTGCCTGTGTCTATGTGCCTGTGGTTCTGTCAGTGTGATCATGTGATGTATCTGACCCCAGGAATGTGTCAATAAAGTTTCCCCTTCCTGGGACAATGAATTCACGGTGTTCTTATTTCAATTTCCAGGAGTGTATTAATGCAGAGCAGTGCATAGCGCTGCCAACACACAAACACGTAAAACAGCCTACTTACAAACTCATCCGTGCTTTTTAATTTCATTATCTTCTTTATTCCATTTAAAGACATGCAGCCTCTCCTCAGACCTTTTAGTCGGTGATACTCTCACAATGCAGCAGCGTAATGAAAAACGGAACTAATTTTTTCCCGCGTAAAGCGAATCGGCATTAACGCATTAGCATATCTACCAAGTTTCGCTGCCATACGATATACACAGCCCATACTGGAGCCCCGTGAATAGCCCCACTTCAGTTATAACCGCCCGGTGTTAAGGCATTCCTTAACTGAAGCTCTCATTATTCGCTATTAGTGACATGCAGAGATGCGGGAGAAACTTTTATTGGTGAACTGAAACGCCTTGCTCCCCTTGCCAGAACAGTTATGTAGCTGTTCGCCGGCTCACCTTTATTGCGATGGGATGTGACGGGTGTGCTTTTGCCGACGAAATACCCAGTTCGCATACCGCGGCAATACACCTCACTGAGCGTCCTTGCGATCCGGCATCCCGAGACACGTTTACAGGCTCGAACGATATTTCGCCAACTCATCTAACGAACTGAGACCTTGGAACATTCGAGTAGGGAGGATGAAGAATCACGCCGGCCCTGCAAGGCGCTAATTAACGTCGTATTGTTCACGCTTTAGTTTTGCAGCGTGTCTGGATTGCCGGTATTCGCAGAACGTTCCATGAGCTATGCGACTCCGCTACAGTTGAGTGATGTGCGTTTTCTCAAAACCTTCGCTGTGAAGATCTTAGGCGGCGGCGTCATCAGATAGATGCCTGAATCGTACAATTACAGTGTTCACATTCTTGTCGCGTGATGGCATACACTAATATAGCAAGAGCTTCAAGCGTCAGCAAGACTGGAATTCGCGCGTCGGTAGAAATCTATCCAAGGGGGGCTGATTCTAAAATTGTCGTTTTAGATAATAATTCAATGAATTTGAAAATGTATTATGCTGGAAGAACTAAAGTTGACAGAAAGTACAGGGAACGTTTGCTATCTCAAACGATTTACAGTCATCCGCTCAGTATTTTCAAGACAGGTTAATTTGTTACTCGAACAATAAGCATATTTTAATATTATTAATATGATTATAGATGCTACGTTTTTCATTAAGTGATATGAAA
Source organism: Schistocerca cancellata (assembly GCF_023864275.1). Lineage (NCBI taxonomy): Eukaryota > Metazoa > Arthropoda > Insecta > Orthoptera > Acrididae > Schistocerca > Schistocerca cancellata. The sequence goes on from NC_064631.1 coordinate 49,830,953, forward strand.
TTACTTTACTTTGCATTAAATGCAGACTATCCGACGTGTTTGGGAAGTGTTGTTGTTGTGGTCTTCAGTCCTCAGACTGGTTTGATGCAGCTCTCCACGCTACTCTATCCTGTGCAAGCTTCTTCATCTCCCAGTACGTACTGCAGCCTACATCCCTCTGAATCTGCTTAGTGTATTCATCTCTTGGTCTCCCTCTGCGACTTTTACCCTCCACGCTGCCCTCCAGTACTAAATTGGTGATCCCTTGATGCCTCAGAACATGTCCTACCAACCGATCCCTTCTTCTAGTCAAGTTGTGCCACAAACTCCCCTTCTCCCCAATCCTATTGAGTACCTCCTCATTAGTTATGTGATCTACCCATCTAATCTTCAGCATTCTTCTGTAGCACCACATTTCGAGAGCTTCTATTCTCTTCTTGTCCAAACTAGTTGTCATCCATGTTTCACTTTCATACATGGCTACACTCTACATCTACATCTACATTTATACTCCGCAAGCCACCCAACGGTGTAGGGTGGAGGGCACTTTACGTGCCACTGTCATTACCTCCCTTTCCTGTTCCAGTCGCGTATGGTTCGCGGGAAGAACGACTGTCTGAAAGCCTCCGTGCGCGCTCTAATTTCTCTAATTTTACATTCGTGATCTCCTCGGGAGGTATAAGTAAGGGGAAGCAATATATTCGATACCTCATCCAGAAACGCACCCTCTCGAAACCTGGACAGCAAGCTACACGGCGATGCAGAGCGCCTCTCTTGCAGAGTCTGCCACTTGAGTTTGCTAAACATCTCCGTAAAGCTGTCACGCTTACCAAATAACTCTGTGACGAAACGCGCCGCTCTTCTTTGGATCTTCTCTATCTCCTCCGTCAACCCGATCTGGTACGGATCCCACACTGATGAGCAATACTCAAGTGTAGGTCGAACGAGTGTTTTGTAAGCCACCTCCTTTGTTGATGGACTACATTTTCTAAGGACTCTCCCAATGAATCTCAACCTGGTACCCGGCTTACCAACAATTAATTTTATATGATCATTCCACTTCATATCGTTCCGCACGCATACTCCCAGATATTTTACAGAAGTAACTGCTACCAGTGTTTGTTCCGCTATCATATAATCATACAATAAAGGATCCATCTTTCTATGTATTCGCAATACATTACATTTGTCTGTGTTAAGGGTCAGTTGCCACTCCCTGCACCAAGTGCCTATCCGCTGCAGATCTTCCTGCATTTCGCAACAATTTTCTAATGCTGCAACTTCTCTGTATACTACAGCATCATCCGCGAAAAGCCGCATGGAACTTCCGACACTATCTACTAGGTCATTTATATATATTGTGAAAAGCAATGGTCCCATAACACTCCCCTGTGGCACACCAGAGGTTACTTTAACGTCTGTAGACTGTCCATACAAATACTTCCAGAAACGACTTCCTGACAGAGCCAGTCCTGACAAAACTCTACCATCTGGTGACCAAGATGTATGAGACAGGCGAAATACCCTCAGACTTCAAGAAGAATATAATAATTCCAATCCCAAAGAAAGCAGGCGTTGACAGATGTCAAATTACCGAACAATCAGTTTAATAAGTCACGGCTGCAAAATACTAAAGCGAATTCTTTACGGACGAATGGAAAAACTGGTAGAAGCCGACCTCGGGGAAGATCTGTTTCGATTCCGTAGAAATGTTGGTACACGTGAGGCAATACTGACCTTACGACTTATCTTAGAAGAAACATTAAGGAAAGCAAACCTACATTTCTAGCATTTGTAGACTTAGAGAAAGCTTTTGACAATGTTGACTGGAGTACTCTCTTTCAAATTCTGAAGGTGGCAGGGGTAAAATACAGGGAGCGAAATGCTATTTACAATTTGTACAGAAACCAGATGGCAGTTATAAGAGTGGAGGGACATGAAAGGGAAGCAGTGGTTGGGAAGGGAGTGACACAGGGTTGTAGCCTCTCCCCGATGTTGTTCAATCTGTATATGGAGCAAGCAGTAAAGGAAACAAAAGAAAAATTCGGAGTAGGTATTAAAATCCATGGAGAAGAAATAAAAACTTTGAGGTTCGCCGATGACATTGTGGTGTAGCGTTTGCTGTGTTATTCAGTGGTTTGGTATTTAACCAATTTGTAAATGGAAATGATAATATTATTTTATTACATTGAGTAATTACTAAATAATTTTTCTCCCGGCTAAAGATTTGATCAAGTTGCTAAATAACTCCAAGTTAACGTCGTGTTAAAGTGTTGTCTGTAAGTTGTGTAAGTGTCACTAAATCACACTTCATACAACAGATTCCTTGCAACTATTGATTAAGATGGAAGCAGTTACCTTCAGCAAAATGATCATTAAAACCACCGAATATCAGTCGCGCACAACACTGACGTATGTTACCTGAAACAATATTCTTCGCAACTCGTGCGTAATTAATTTCGGCCCCATACATCAGCTAGAAAATTTCCTTATAAGGATCGTGCTATGAGCACTGTTTTTAAAGAACCAATCCGATTCGAATCATTTTCATTAAAATGAGTACGGAACCACCGTTGCACATTTATTTTTACACATTAGTATTACGTTCGGCATTTATGTCTGCAGAATTTGAATTTGCAGCTGAGACAAATGTGAAAAAATACAGGGCTTCTTAGTAGGAATATTCAGTATTCGGAGATATGACAGGTACGATCTTTCAAAGGAAAAAAGTCTAGTAAACAAGAGATCTAAAATGCACACCTTAAGAGCTAAGGGCACTTGTTCATGTTCACTACTGTGAAACACATCTCCTCTACCAAACAAGTGCTCATAGGTTTCTACGTACACACTTCAGAGCCCACATCTGGCAATTTTTTCTTGTTTTGGTCCTAATACCTCCTCCCAAAAGACGGAAAGCAAAGATCTTTCGCAATACGAGTTTTTTTCCCACAGTAACGAAGACGAACAAGTTCTCATAGCTATTAAAGTATGTACTAGGCTGCTACTTCGTAGCGGCTTTCCATAACTTTAATAAACACAACAGATACATATAACAGAGACATAGTCATCGATAATACACTACTGGCCATTGAAATTGCTACACCAAGAAGAAATTCAGATAATAAACGGGAACACATAGGACAAATATATTACACTAGAACTGACATGCGATTACAGTTTCACGCAATTTGGGTGCATAGATCCTGAGAAATCAGTACCCAGAACAACCATTTATGGCCGTAATAACGGCCTTGATAGGACTGAGCATTGAGTCGAACAAAGCTTGGATGGCGTGTACAGGTACAGCTGCCCATGCAGCTTCAACACGATATCACAGTTCATCAAGAGTAGTGACTGTCGTATTGTACAGGACCTGCAACATGCGGTCGTGCATTATCCTGCTGAAATGTAGGGTTTCGCAAGGCTCGAATGAAGGGTAGAGCCACGGGTCGTAAAACAACTGAAATGTAATGTCCACTGTTCAAAGTGGCGTCAGTGCGAACAGGAGGTGACCGAGACGTGTAACCAATGGCACTCCATACCATCACACCACGTGATACGCCAGTATGGCGATGACGAATACACGCTTCCAATGTGCGTTCACCGCGATGTCGCCAAACAGGGATGCGACCATCACGATGCTGTAAACAGAACCCGGATTCATTCGAGAAAATGATGTTTTGCCATTCGTGCACCCAGGTCCGTCGCTGAGTACACCATCGCAGGCGCTCCTGTCTGCGATGCAGCGTCAAGGGTAACCGCAGGCACGGTCTACGAGCTGATAGTCGGTGCTGCTGCAAACGTGGTCGAACTGTTCGTTCAGATGTTTGTTCTCTTGTAAACGTCACCTTCTGTTGACTCAGGTATCGAGACGTGGCTGCACAATCCGTTACAGGCATGCGGATAAGACGCCTGTCTTCTCGACTGCTAGTGATACGAGGCAGTTGTGATCCAGCACGGCGTTCTGTATAACCCTCCTGAACGCACCGATTCCATATTCTGCTAACAGTCATTGGATCTCCGCCAACGCGAGCAGCATTGTCGCGATACGATAAACCGCAATCGCGATAGGCTACAATCCGACCTTTATCAAAGTCGGAAACGTGATGGTACGCATTTCTCATCGTTACACGAGGCATCACAACAACGTTTCACCACGTAACGCCCCGCGCCAACCTTGTGTGAATGCTCTGAAAAGCTAATCATTTGCATATCACAGCACCTTCTTCCTGTCGGTTAAATTTCGCGTCTGTAGCACTTCATCTTCGTGGTGCAGCAATTTTAATGGGCATTAGTGAATATTCTCCTTCTGTCTGCCAACGCTGGTGTTAACGATTCCTGACTGCAGAAATCGCGTAATTTTGAAGCGAAGAACTTGTCGAGCCATGTTAACAGTGCATTTTTATCCGGAATGGATGTTCCTTGTATGTTGTTCGACAGAGTGCGGAGAAGGTGAAATTCCGATGGCGCAAGGTCAGGTGGGTAAAGTGGGTGCGGAATGACTTTCCAACCCAACTCCCGTATCTTGTTTTTTTGTCGGTCTAGCAGAATGCGGACGCGTGTTACGGAGGAGTAGCATCACTCCATGCAGTCTTCCTGGTCGTTGTTCTCGGATTGCGTCTGCAAGACGTCTCAGTTGTTCACAGGAAATGTCAGCAGTGATGGTTACGCCTTGGGCAAACAGTTCGCAACACACCACACCGTCGCTGTCCGACCAGATGCCTAACATTATCTTTCCCGGATGTGTGCACGCCTTGTAAGTAGGCTGTTTAGATTTTTATATTGGTAATGCCACGTAGCGCTCTGTATGAAAATCACTGGCTGTGCTGTGTGCAGTATGTGGCTAGTTTGCATTGTTGTCTGCCATTGTAGAGGGGCAGCTGGATATTAACAGGGCGTAGCGTTGCGCAGTTGGAGGTGAGCCGCCAGCAGTGGTGGATGTGGGGAGAGAGATGGCGGAGATTTGAAATTTGTAATACTGGATATCATATATTATGGCTATTAAGGTAAATACATTGCTTGTTCTCTATTAAAACCTTTCATTTGCTAACTATGCCTATCAGTAGTTAGTGCCTTCCGTAGTTTGAATCTGTTATTTAGCTGGCAGTAGTGGCGCTCGCTGTATTGCAGTAGTTCGAGTAATGAAGATTTTTGTGAGGTAAGTGATTTGTGAAAGGTATAGGTTAATGTTAGTCAGGGCCATTCTTTTGTAGGGATTTTTGAAAGTCAGATTGCGTTGCGCTAAAAATATTGTGTGTCAGGTTAAGCAAAGTCATGTATAATTTTTCAAAGGGGACGTTTGAGCCTTTGTGCGGGGAGTCACTGCTTTGTTTGGGCTCAACCATTCCTTCCTGTGCTATCACGTATCGATACTATCCCTCACGTGTCAGCTGGCAGCGGAACTGCAAGTTTCCGTCTGACACCGGTAGCAGTCCGAAGGGACCTGGCGGAGAGAATGGCGCGCCGAATGAGCCACACCCCAAGTACCTCCTTCCCCCGAGCGCCCTTTGCTGCCGCAGTATAGGACGGACGGCGGCAGCCACTCAGGCCACTCGCACGTGCACCTGTTTTGCTACGACACCATCGTTCGTGCTTAGTGCTGGTCCTCCTTAGAAAACATTTTCTTCCAGCTGTAGTGTAACGACGTAACTTCTTTATAAATGATTTTCTTTCGACATATGACCGTGTGTAGACTTCGTCACCTACGTCAGTTACAACCCACTTCAAAATTATTTATGTTGTTGTTATTGTTGTGGTCTTCAGTCCTGAGACTGGTTTGATGCAGCTCTCCATGCTACTCTATCCTGTGCAAGCTTCTTCATCTCCCAGTACCTACTGCAACCTACATCCTTCTGAATCTGCTTAGTGTATTCATCTCTTGGTCTCCCTCTACAATTTTTACCCTCCACGCTGCCCTCCAATACTAAATTGGTGATTCCTTGATGCCTCAGAACATGTCCTACCAACCGATCCCTTCCTCTGGTCAAGTTGTGCCACAAACTTCTCTTCTCCCCAATCCTATTCAATACTTCTTCATTAGTTATGTGATCCACCCATCTAATCTTCAACATTCTTCTGTAGCACCACATTTCGAAAGCTTCTATTCTCTTCTTGTCCAAACTATTTATTGTCCATGTTTCACTTCCATACATGGCTACACTCCATACAAATACTTTCAGAAACGACTTCCTGACACTTAAATCTATACTCGATGTTAACAAATTTCTCTTCTTCAGAAACGCTTTCCTTGCCATTGCCAGTCTACATTTTATATCCTCTCTACTTCGACCATCATCAGTTATTTTGCTCCCCAAATAGCAAAACTCCTTTACTACTTTAAGTGTCTCATTTCCTAATCTAATTCCCTCAGCATCACCCGACTTAATTCGACTACATTCCATTATCCTCGTTTTGCTTTTGTTGATGTTCATCTTATATCCTCGTTTCAAGACACTGTCCATTCCGTTCAACTGCTCTTCCAAGTCCCCTCACGACGTAAGTTCATTATAAGTTCTTTATAAATAAAATAAAATCCAAATTTATAAGTTCTTTATAAATGATTTTCTTTCGACATATGACCATGTGTAGACTTCGTCACCTACGTCAGTTACAACCCACTTCAAAATTATTTATGTTGTTGTTGTTGTTGTTGTGGTCTTCAGTCCTGAGACTGGCATTATTTATATTCTTTTTAAATTGTCTCAGAATGGTTCTTGAACGAAACTGTAAAACATCATTTGAGTCGTATGCACAGAATTTCGTCACTCGGGCCAGTTGGTTTGCGTGAACTTTTTCAATTTTTGATGTCGTTTTGTTTCTTCTCAGAAATTACATTAATGCACGTTATCTGATTTAATCGATATTAGAACCACATTGAATAAACTTTTGAGATTCAAAGTCGCGATGAACGCAGTCAAAATTCAATAATCTTGTCAAATATATTATTAATTCATTCACATAATTCCTCATGAATAAATCCTCGGAACACGTGTTTCAACTTTAGTAGCATCCACTATTTTATTATCTTCCTACATACAGACGTGAACCTGAGCCTTGACAAGATAGGACTAACATTTTCAATAAGATTAAACTTCCTATGATACCATTGTTCTACAAAAAAATTACATATTTTCATTTATCAATTTTTAGAAGCACGACGCAACAACTCGGTTCCAGGATCTTCTGTTGCTCCTCGGCTGTCGACCCGCGACGTATAGTGGCCAGCAATTTTCTATCTGGTCCCGGCAGCGAAGATGCTGTCTCCGTTCGTTGTGCCGCCCTCTCCGTACATGAAACATAAAAAAAATACAAAACTTTTGGCAATTCACAACCATTACAAAATATTACAAAAATACATAAACAAAAACTAAATTAAACTTATATTCACCTGCAAACTGGGCTGACACTGGTGGATGGGTGACGCTTCAATTTCGCGTCCCACTACACAGCGCGCTGTCGAGTGCCATTATCCCCACATATGACGCAAATTTTTCTGGCTGCTTCCGCTTCCGTTACGCATCCACTGGACGCAAACAGAATAATATGTCGAAAACGTTTCGATTTCTCCACTTGGCACTTCATTTTCTGGCGTCCACAGCTCCACTCTATATCTCCAAATGACTACCATACCAAAAAAACAGTAAAAGACCTAGGAATAATCTTGGATGAACACCTAAACTGGGAAGAACAAACAGTCACAGCTTGCCGGCAATCGCTCTCCTCCCTACATGCAATTCAAAAATTTAGAAAAATATTTCCAACACATGTTAAACAAAAATTAGTCCAAACACTAGTCTTGCCTAATCTTTACTACTGTGATGTAGTTAAACACGGCACAAATAGTGAAAATTCGAGATGCCTCGAGCTAGTGATGAATGCTTGCGTTAGATACGTGTGCAATATACGGTTGTATGATCATATCAGTCCTTCATACTCCCAGCTAGGTTGGATACGCCCACATATGGCACGCGATCTCCACACGATATGCTTACTTCATCGATTTCTTAGCCACTGGTGCCCCCAATACTTATCTTCTCACATTAAACACCTATCATCATTCCACAACCGCAATACCAGATCGGATACGTCTAGCATTTTGGCTGTACCTTTACATAACACAAAATCTTTCTCCGTGTCATTCTCCATCTCAGCCATCCGACTATGGAACGCGCTCCCCTGTGATCTGCGTCTTATCCAGAACCACTCAACATTCAAGAGGGAACTCAAAACTTACATATTAGGGACGGTATAGCCACTATTGTTGTGCCCCTCTCATCTCTTTCTCTCTCCTCTCCATCATAGCTTCGAATTTTACCATTCTATTTCTCTTCCTCTAACCTATCCACCTCTTCTATATCTCTTTCACCCCATTCTATCGTCTTATGCCTCTGCTCGTTGAGAATAACTCACAAGCTGCAAGAACATAACGAGAAAATTCCCAACTAGCAATAGGACTGACATTCATAAAAGAAAAATATGTTTACTTTCATATACATAGTCATTACTATTATTAGTATTATTATTACTATTATTATTATTCTTGATTGTTATAATTATTTTTGATTGTTATAATTATCATTGTACTACTGTTATAATCTCTATTTTTTTCTTTAACATTAATTCTGTATAACACGGTATATGTCCTTAATATTCTGTAGAAACTGAAATTCTTTCAATCTGAGTGTGCCTGATAAGTTGTAAGAGAGGACCTGAAGGCCCTAATCTTGTCAGGTAAAATAAATGCATAAATAAATAAAATAAATAAATCACAATATACGAGGTTTGGAACTTAAATAGTGGCAACTATTATTTCACAACCGATACATGTCTGCACCTGTTACAGCCCTTCAAAGTAGTCACCAGCGTTGTGTAGAACCCGTTGCCAGCGATGTGGAAGGCGTATTATACCGTTAGCAGAGCCTGTTCTGTCGATGGTGCGAATGGAGCGGTCTACTGCCTGTGGAATCTCTGGAACAGTTCTGATGCGAATGCCACGAAGTGGTTCCTTCATCTTCGGAATCAAATCAAAGCCACAAGGACTTAAATCAGGGGAGTATGGTGGATGGTACAGTACTTCCCAGTCCCATTGTCGTGCAAAATGATGGGTGGGTTGCGATTCCCCGCACGCTTCTTGAAGACCTTGATGACACTGACGTGCTGTACGACCTCTCGCACATTCAATCTTGATCCAGCTCCGTTGCTCCTGTTTAGAAAACATAGTGACACCGTTACGTTAGACCGCTCGCTCACAACTGACTCTGTTTCCCTCGATTGTGCACGCCGATGATGTGGGACGGGCGAGTCCATTTGTTCGGAGGTAAGGCAGGTATGCCGACAACGTGTGCTATCAGCGACAATCGTAGATTCCATTGCATAGTGTCTCCACACCAGTGTAGCCACTATTTCAGCTCCAACCTACGTATAAACTCAAATACCGACAGTGAATTACAAATAAAAGATTACAGTTGGTAAATAAACCCACAGCAACCGGAATACCAACATACTAAACAAAGACGCTACGAACTTATGCACCAACCTAATATTTTAAGAGTCCATGCTTACTAGAATTTCTTGCTTCGAATGAGGATTCCTTTCATATTCCTACGAATTGAACATTCGTCCTGGGGCGCCCTGTTAACACATTTTTTTTAATTCATACTCTGATGCGGCAAACCATTACGACCACTACTTAACAGCTTGATGTCCTCGACATGCCCTTGGTAGGTTTACGGAAGTGCGTGGCCACATATCTAGACACAGGTCAGGCACTTTCCGCAAATTGCGGGCCAGTGATTCATGGGTGAGTAGCCGGTCCCCCATGGCGTACCAGGTGTGATTCAAGAGTTTCAGATCAAAGCGAATTTAATGTCCAAGATGTCAACGTGAGCTCACCATCATTCTCCCCAAAGCAATGGACCACGGCTATGGCTTTATGCCACCGACAGTGGTAATAGGTACTCGTCGCTCAGTGGCTGGGCTCAAGTTTTTTTTAATTTTACGTCAACTACTTCAACTTGTGTGTCTAGAATCCGAACTACGTGTCTTTCATAGCGACTCCAAACACCGTTGAGAGATGATGGCCAGATTACTGAAATTTTCCAATGTGCGTCAGGGTTCTACCCGCGACCACTCGGTATACAAGCACGCCAGAGCAGGCCCGGCACACGGGCAGTTATTCTGTTGGAAGGTGCCATCGTCTTGTGAAGAGACATCAGAGAAGTGCAAGAATGTTCAAATAACTTACGGGTCTGCTGCCGGGTGACGTCGTCGACCACCGCCGATATTTCGACAGGTGAACACCCTGCCATTCTCAAGGTGCAACTGCAAGGAGGAAGCAATGTGCAAGGCAATTCAATACCACGGTTCACAGAGGAGAAACAAGGCAGATACCACACACAGAACAAGTAACCGCAGAGTCAACACACAACCAAAGATAGGCCGGCCGCGGTGGTCTAGCGGTTCTAGACGCGCAGTTCGGAACCGCGCGACCGCTACGGTCGCAGGTTCGAATCCTGCCTCGGGCACGGATGTGTGTGATGTCCTTAGGTTAGTTAGGTTTAAGTAGTTCTAAGTTCTAGGGGACTGATGACCACAGATGTTAAGTCCCATAGTGCTCAGAGCCAACCAAAGATAACCAACATCAGAAACATCGATAGTGACTATTAATCAGCAGGTGAGGTAGCACTAATTCTGTCCCTCTGTTTTTTTGATGAGAGACAGAGCCGGATTCCAAGCATAATTTGCACAAAATCCACCATCTCTGTTTATAAGGTTGCTTGATAGTTTCATTTCAACAGCTTCCTTAATAACACTATCCCAATAGCTGTATGTGCAAGCCAGAATCCCCGTGTTGTTGTATTCCATAGAATGACCGGTGTCAAGGCAATGTTCTGAAATAGCGGATTTGCTCGGCTGTTGTAAGCTTGTGTGACGCTTATGTTCAATACACCGGTCTTCCGCAGTCCTGATTGTCCAATATATGACATACCACAACTGCAAGGACGCCAACAGGTGGCCGAAAAACACATTGCACATCATATTTCCGCAAAATACGTCCAATCCTGTTGGAAATGCTTCCTGCGTATGGCAAAAAGGCCGTAGACTTAGATGCCACTGCGTTGCTATCGTCACTCACCCATTGCGCAGAAGGCTGATGGCGCAACGCACGTTTGATCTGCCTCTCACTATGACCATTCTGACGAAAGGTGACTTCCAGATGTGATAGCTCAGCTGCCGAACTTTCAGGGTCTGATATAACGTGGGCCCTGTGAACCAAGGTACGAAGTACACCTTCACGCTGAGCTGCATGGTGACAACTATCAGCTCGCAGATACAAGTCAGTGTGAGTAGGCTTCCTATAAACAGAATGTCCCAACGTACCATCAGTCTTCCTTCTGACCAACACATCAAGGAAGGGAAGGCATCCATTCTTTTCCACATCCATAGTGAACTAAATATTCGGGTGGATCGAATTCAGGTGTTCCAAAAACCGGTTTAAATTCTCACTACCATGAGGCAAAACAACAAAAGTATCGTCTACATATCTGAAAAAACACGCAGGTTTCATGGTCGCTGACTCCAATGAACGTTCCTCAAAATCCTCCATAAACAAATTGGCCACAATAGGTGACAACGGGCTTCCCATTGCAACTCCATCAGTCTGTTTGTAGTACTGACCATTGAATAAAAAGTAAGTAGAAGACAGCAAACCCGTAAGTTATTTTCACACTCAATTCGCCGGGAATAGTTAAGGTCTCGCAAGTGCAAGGATGTCAGTTAGTACGGTGAAGTATTATATAGGTGTTATGACGAGACGGAACTACAAGCATCCGCCCATAACCGTGGGTTCTTTGATGAGACGGCGCATTGCAAATACGACATACATACTAATAACTGTAGGGACTGATACACTCACAAGCAATGGTCTGCAACGCGCCACGAAAAGAGGACGTCCACAGAAGCGGAACCATAATAAGTGATTTAAATGACAGAGAGGCGTCGTGCCCTTAGGCCCATCAGCACCTTCTTTTGTGTGACCGGAGAGGTTAGTGTTACGCAACGCACAGTCGATACGGCGACGTCATATGAAGTGGAAACGCGTAACCAAGTGCCACCATGCCTCACCGACATCACCGGCTGCAATATCGGCATGTGAGTGCGTTCGAACGGGGAAGGATGATTTGCGTTATGGACGAGTGTCTGACGTTCCGTGACAATGTGGCTCGTCGGTGCTCGTAAACAGTGAGGGCCGTACTTAAGGGGCTCCGGAAAGGCTCAAAATCATGAAAAGTTCAATTTTTCCTTTTTTGCGTTTTCTGAATCTGCAGACTATTACCTTTTACTAGATATATAATTTATTCAATTCCGAAGACTACAAGTATTTTTAAATTTTTTTTTGAAATGTGTTCTATATGGGCGTGAGCCACTGTGGCGCTGTTAAACTGCTGTCAAATGGTGTTATTATTAACCAATTATTAATAATTATTAATAATAATAATAATAATAATAATAATAATAACTGAACTGTTGAAAAAGTGTATTCACGGAAAAACTCAAAACCCCAATGAAAGTGTAAATAGTGTTATATGGTCGAGAATCCCCAAGACTGTATTTGTTGGAATAGATACACTTCACTTTGGTGTGTATGATGCTGTTGCGACTTTCAATGATGGCAACATTATAAGGTACAAGGTATTTAGAAATATGGGAATGAAGATAGGTTCTAACATGGTACGAGCGATGCTTCCTTTAGACAAGGAACGCCTTCGGGCTGCAGACAGGGCTGTAAAGAGTCTAGAAATACAAGCAAGAGTAAACAGGAGGAGGAACAAGAGGAAGCTGGAGGAGGAGTTTGCAGAGGATGAAGATAATCCATCCTATGGACCTGGAATGCACTAAAAAGTTAATCCAATCTTTGTCGCTCGATTCCCAAAACTTTTATTTTCTCATACTAATTACATGTTTTCTAAGGATCTTCCAAACATATTTGTTTCAAACTTTCAGTAAATGTTACACAGTACCTTCTGCATAATTTAACACAGCCTTTTTTCCAAAAAACTGTATATTTTTGAATATATAAATAAAAATTGCAAAAAAATGTTGTGAATTTTCGTTACAATTGAAAAAAAATCATCTTTAATAACTGAACTAAAATTTTGTAAAATCCCTGTGTTAAGTTGTAGCCCATATTCCAATAAATAATCTGTAAAAAGTTCAACTTCCTACCTCAAATACTTTGTGAGGAAAGATGTGATTTATAAGCGTTATTTTAACATTGCAAGTATAGGGCGTTCCGGAGCCCCTTAATACCGACAGGGTACTGGACGATGCAATGTGATCACAGCGCGAGGTGACCACCATGTTGTCCGCTTGGCCGCAATGGACAGAACAGCTTCCTCCAAAGTGTTGGCGCAATGTTGGAACTCTGCTACGGGGGTGGACACGCCAGTGACGACAGTTCGACACCGTCTTCCGCATACTGAACTGGTAGCACATATGCCATTCCAGCAGCTTCCATCGGCCAGAACCCGCCAGCGCCACATACTGCAATGGGCACGTGAAAGCAGACGGTGCCGTACTGAGTGGCAAACCGTACTGTTTCTCGACGAGTCGCTCTTCACCTTGTCCTAAAGTGATGCCTGCACAAGCGTTCGACGCCGCTTTGGTGAACGCAATCAGGCACACTGTATTTGTACAATGAAGAGCCAAGTAAACTGGTACGCCTGCATAATATCGTGTAGGGCCTCCGCAAGCACGCGGAAGTGCCGGAACACGATGTGGCACGGACTCGACTAATGTCAGAAGTAGTGCTGAAGGGAACTGACACCATGAATCCTAAATGTCTGGGGAGTTTGGTGGCCAGCGGAAGTGTTTAAACTCACAAGAGTTTTTCCTGGACCCACTCTCTAGCAAATCTGGACGTGTGGGGTGTCGCATTGTCCTGCTGGAATTGCCCAAGTGCGTCGGAATAAACAATGGATATGAATGGATACAGATGATTAGACAGTATGGTTACGTACGTGTCACCTGTCAGAGTCGTATCAAGACGTATCAGGGGTCCCATATCACTCCAACTGCTCAGAGCCTCCACCAGCTTGAACAGTTCCCTGCTGACACGCAGGGTCCATGGATTCGTGAGGCTGTCTTCATACCCGTGCACGTCCAACCGCTGGATACAATTTGAAACGAGACTCGTCCGACCAGTCATCAACAGTTCAATGGCGATGTTGACGGGCCCATTCGAGGCGTTACGTTCTGTGTCAAGGGTACACGAGTGGACCTTCGGCTCCGAAGGCCCATATCGACGATGTTTCATTGAATGGTTCGCACGCTGACACTTGTTGATGTCCCAGCAGTGAAACCTGCAGCAATTTGCGGAAGGGTTGCACTTCTGTCGCGTTAAGTGATTCTCTTTAGCCGTGGCTCTGAGCACTATGGGACTTAACTGCTGAGGTCATCAGTCCTAGAACTAGTTAAACCTAACTAACCTAAAGACATCACACACAACCATGCCCGAGGCAGGATTCGAACCTGCGACCGTAGCGGTCGCGCGGCTCCAGACTGTAGCGCCTAGAACCGCTCCGCCACTCCGGCCGGCTCTTTAGCCGTCGTTGGTCCCTTTCTTGCTTGATCTGTTTCCGGCCGATGGCCGAGCGGTTCTAGGCGCTTCAGTCTGGACCCCGCGACCGCTGCGGTCGCAAGTTCGAATCCTGCCTCGGACATGTTTGTGTGTGCTGTCCTTAGGTTAGTTAGGTTTAAGTAGTTCTAAGTTCTAGGGGACTGATGACCTCAGATGTTAAGTCCCATAGAGCCATTTGAACGATTTTTCCGGCAGCGGCGATGTCGGAGATTTGATGATTTACCGGATTCCTGATATTCACGGTACGTTCGTGAAATGGTCGTACGAGAAAATCCCTACTTCATCGCTATCTCGAAGATGCTGTACCCCATCGCTCGTGTGCCAATTATAGAACTTTCAGACTTGAGAAGAGGACATTGTAGCAGCAGTAACCGTTCTTACAACTCCGCCAGACACTTTTTGTCTTCCCCTCAGGGGCTCAGCATTCGTTTGCTGAGTACGGGGTTGGCGACCCTGGGATTCCTGTGCATGGCACTGGTAAGCGCCACCAGTCCTCTGTCACCATAAGCTCTGGTCATACTTCAACCACCACCGTGAGGCGCAGCGGTGGAATGTTGTGCGTTTCGGAGAACAGGGGTCTTGGCTTCACCGCCTGGACTGCGAGGAAGGTACCCACATGTATAAAAAAAACCTCAACCTCAACGTGTGCTACGTGCTGAGGAGGTGAATGGCTGTTGAGGTGAAACAGCCTTTAGCGAGAAACCTCTGGGGCACCTGCCGTACCCCAGTTGAAACAGGCTTGCTCAGGCGTGCAGGGCTCTGCGTGGGTCGACGGTTGTTTCCCTAGCGTCTCGTGGGCTCCTCATGAAACCACTACTCCTGACGGGATGGGTGAACCGTCAGACAACACCTACACCCACTCCTCAAAGACAGCTCGGTTGGTCAGTTCTCCCGAAAAGAAGTCTCTGAGTAATACACTCCTGGAAATTGAAATAAGAACACCGTGAATTCATTGTCCCAGGAAGGGGAAACTTTATTGACACATTCCTGGGGTCAGATACATCACATGATCACACTGACAGAACCACAGGCACATAGACACAGGCAACAGAGCATGCACAATGTCGGCACTAGTGCAGTGTATATCCACCTTTCGCAGCAATGCAGGCTGCTATTCTCCCATGGAGACGATCGTAGAGGTGCTGGATGTAGTCCTGTGGAACGGCTTGCCATGCCATTTCCACCTGGCGCCTCAGTTGGACCAGCGTTCGTGCTGGACGTGCAGACCGCGTGAGACGACGCTTCATCCAGTCCCAAACATGCTCAATGGGGGACAGATCCGGAGATCTTGCTGGCCAGGGTAGTTGACTTACACCTTCTAGAGCACGTTGGGTGGCATGGGATACATGCGGACGTGCATTGTCCTGTTGGAACAGCAAGTTCCTTTGCCGGTCTAGGAATGGTAGAACGATGGGTTCGATGACGGTTTGGATGTACCGTGCACTATTCAGTGTCCCCTCGACGATCACCAGTGGTGTACGGCCAGTGTAGGAGATCGCTCCCCACACCATGATGCCGGGTGTTGGCCTGTGTGCCTCGGTCGTATGCAGTCCTGATTGTGGCGCTCACCTGCACGGCGCCAAACACGCATACGACCATCATTGGCACCAAGGCAGAAGCGACTCTCATCGCTGAAGACGACACGTCTCCATTCGTCCCTCCATTCACGCCTGTCGCGACACCACTGGAGGCGGGCTGCACGATGTTGGGGCGTGAGCGGAAGACGGCCTAACGGTGTGCGGGACCGTAGCCCAGCTTCATGGAGACGGTTGCGAATGGTCCTCGCCGATACCCCAGGAGCCACAGTGTCCCTAATTTGCTGGGAAGTGGCGGTGCGGTCCCCTACGGCACTGCGTAGGATCCTACGGTCTTGGCGTGCATCCGTGCGTCGCTGCGGTCCGGTCCCAGGTCGACGGGCACGTGCACCTTCCGCCGACCACTGGCGACAACATCGATGTGCTGTGGAGACCTCACGCCCCACGTGTTGAGCAATTCGGCGGTACGTCCACCCGGCCTCCCGCATGCCCACTATACGCCCTCGCTCAAAGTCCGTCAACTGCACATACGGTTCACGTCCACGCTGTCGCGGCATGCTACCAGTGTTAAAGACTGCGATGGAGCTCCGTATGCCACGGCAAACTGGCTGACACTGACGGCGGCGGTGCACAAATGCTGCGCAGCTAGCGCCATTCGACGGCCAACACCGCGGTTCCTGGTGTGTCCGCTGTGCCGTGCGTGTGATCATTGCTTGCACAGCCCTCTCGCAGTGTCCGGAGCAAGCATGGTGGGTCTGACACACCGGTGTCAATGTGTTCTTTTTTCCATTTCCAGGAGTGTAGTAACAGGGCATTAGTGTGCCATAACACTTTCACTGTAATCAAGCGAAACAGGGGAAGCTTTGAAAAGATATCCCCTTTCTATATTAACAGGACACTGGAAGGTATTGCTGGGTTTCTGAAAACTGTCAAACGACTACGTAATGGAACGCTTTTGGTTGAAACTGCTAATTCCAGCCAAATATCTAAGCTTCTGGAATGTAAGACCTTAGGCGACTACCCAAGCGAGGCTGAATTGCATAACACTCTTAACTATAGTAAGGGCGTGGTTACCTGCTCCGATATAGTGGAGATGGACCCCGCGGAGTGGCGTGAAAAGTGGAAGAATGTGGGCGTCACGGAGGTGCAGAATTATATGAGGAAAGTCAATGGCAAACTGGAAAAATCGGCAACATTTATTCTAACGTTTAGTATTCCCGAATTACCAGAACATACCCTTGCCGGCTATAGGCACCTTAAGATTCGCCCGTTTGTTCCTAACCCCATGCGATGCCATAAATCTCAAAGATTTTGCCGTACCACTGTGGGATGTAATGGGAAAGCTACGTGTGGCAATTGTGGAGGCTCCGCTCACGAGTCAGGGACTTCTTGTACACTCCCTCCAAAATGTGTTAACTGCTCTGGGGATCACCCAGTGTGGAGCAGAAAGTGTGGGGTTTACAACGAGGAGAAGAAAATTCAAGAGTTGAAAGTACAGAGACGCATACCCTATGGTGAAGCTAAAAAGGCTTACAAAGCCATGCAACCACCGGTTTTTGCAACTTCTTTTGCATCAGCCCTTAAAACACGAATAGCTAAGTGTGATGCCTTCACACACACTCAGACCATAGATTCAAGTACGAGCACATGCATCTGTGCCCTGAAGCGAAAGATCAGCTCCTTTCTTGTTTCAATCAGATTTAATTATATGGACAGTACCGCACGACTTGGAAGGAGGCAATCTTAATTTCATTCTGGAAACCAGGTAAGGACCGTAGCGCCCCTAACAGTTATCGTAGTGTTTCCCTTTCTAGTTGTATGGGTAAGACTCTTGAACGCATGGTCAACCGCCGCCTCGTCTAGCTGCTCGAGTCCCGAGGTTACCTGAACCGCTCCCAGTGTGATTTCAGGCACTACCGTTCCACTCTTGACAACTTAATTCTACTGGAGACGGCGATACAGGAGTCCTTCTTACCCGGAACCATTTAGTTTGTGTGTTTTTTGACCTCAAAAAAGCAAATGACACTACTTTGAAGTACAAAATCCTTCGCCAACTACGTGGACGCCTGCCGCTTCTGATCCAGTCCTTTCTCGAGGACAGGTGTGTTTTCGCTATCGCATTGGCTATGCCATGTCTGATTGCTATGTTCAGGAGAATGGTGTGCCCCAGGGCAGTGTCCTCAGTGTCACATTGTTTGCCATCGCTATCAATGGCATTTCCTCTGCAGTCAGGAGCCCTGTCAAATGCTCTTTGTTTGTGGATGACTTTGCAATCTTCTATTCTTCCTCTGATCTTACGACGACGACGAGGCAACTACACATGACCATTAGGACGCTGGAAACCTGGGCCCAGACAACTAGTTTTCGGTTCTCACCTAAGAAGATTTTGTGTCAGTTTTAATCGTGCTCGTCGGAGTTTTAACCAACCAGAACTTACAGTGGGGTACCGTATTTTACTTTTTCAAGACACAGTGCGCTTTTTGGGTTTATTATTTGACTAGAAATTAACATGGCTCCCACACCTGAAAGACCTACGATCAAAGGGCTTCCAGTTGTTGAACGTTTTGAAATCCTTGGCGGAAAGACATTGGGAGCTGACAGGTCCCGTCTCCTACAGTTTTATAGGGCATTTGTTCGATCACGCTTAGACTATGGCAGCTTGGTTTATAGATCGGCCCGTCCTTCCTACTTCTGGATGTTAGATGCTGTCCACCATTCGGGCATTCGGATATCGACTGGAGACTTTCGGACCAGCCCAGTTCAGAGTCTGTGTGCAGAGGCTGGTGAACCACCACTCTGGATTCGGCGACGTATCCTTTTAGCTCTACAGGCGCTGAAAATCTCAGCGTCACCCCAGTCATTCAGTTCAGTGATCCAAACCACCTTCGAACGACTGTTTTGGAATCGGCCCCAAGCGACCCAGCCATTTGGTATACATGCTACGGACTGTCTCAACGATCTGGATCACTCGGGCATAAAAATTCACACCCAGGGATGGAACGCACTGCCGCCTTGGTATCTTCGGAGGCCCAAAGTGATTTTAAGCTTGACGCAGTAACCGAAAAATTGTACTCCAAAAATGGTTCTTACAACATTGTTTTCGTCTATTTCAAGTGTGTATCATACGCTCCTGGAAATGGAAAAAAGAACACATTGACACCGGTGTGTCAGACCCACCATACTTGCTCCGGACACTGCGAGAGGGCTGTACAAGCAATGATCACACGCACGGCACAGCGGACACACCAGGAACCGCGGTGTTGGCCGTCGAATGGAGCTAGCTGCGCAGCATTTGTGCACCGCCGCCGTCAGTGTCAGCCAGTTTGCCGTGGCATACGGAGCTCCATCGCAGTCTTTAACACTGGTAGCATGCCGCGACAGCGTGGACGTGAACCGTATGTGCAGTTGACGGACTTTGAGCGAGGGCGTATAGTGGGCATGCGAGAGGCCGGGTGGACGTACCGCCGAATTGCTCAACACGTGGGGCGTGAGATCTCCACAGTACATCGATGTTGTCGCCAGTGGTCGGCGGAAGGTGCACGTGCCCGTCGACCTGGGACCGGACCGCAGCGACGCACGGATGCACGCCAAGACCGTAGGATCCTACGCAGTGCCGCAGGGGAACGCACCGCCACTTCCCAGCAAATTAGGGACACTGTTGCTCCTGGGGTGTCGGCGAGGACCATTCGCAACCGTCTCCATGAAGCTGGGCTACGGTCCCGCACACCGTTAGGCCGTCTTCCGCTCACGCCCCAACATCGTGCAGCCCGCCTCCAGTGGTGTCGCGACAGGCGTGAATGGAGGGACGAATGGAGACGTGTCGTCTTCAGCGATGAGAGTCGCTTCTGCCTTGGTGCCAATGATGGTCGTATGCGTGTTTGGCGCCGTGCAGGTGAACGCCACAATCAGGACTGCATACGACCGAGGCACAGAGGGCCAACACCCGGCATCATGGTGTGGGGAGCGATCTCCTACACTGGCCGTACACCACTGGTGATCGTCGAGGGGACACTGAATAGTGCACGGTACATCCAAACCGTCATCGAACCCATCGTTCTACCATTCCTAGACCGGCAAGGGAACTTGCTGTTCCAACAGGACAATGCACGTCCGCATGTATCCCGTGCCACCCAACGTGCTCTAGAAGGTGTAAGTCAACTACCCTGGCCAGCAAGATCTCCGGATCTGTCCCCCATTGAGCATGTTTGGGACTGGATGAAGCGTCGTCTCACGCGGTCTGCACGTCCAGCACGAACGCTGGTCCAACTGAGGCGCCAGGTGGAAATGGCATGGCAAGCCGTTCCACAGGACTACATCCAGCATCTCTACGATCGTCTCCATGGGAGAATAGCAGCCTGCATTGCTGCGAAATGTGGATATACACTGTACTAGTGCCGACATTGTGCATGCTCTGTTACCTGTGTCTATGTGCCTGTGCTTCTGTCAGTGTGATCATGTGATGTATCTGACCCCAGGAATGTGTCAATAAAGTTTCCCCTTCCTGGGACAATGAATTCACGGTGTTCTTATTTCAATTTAAAGGAGTGTAGTTTTATCGTTATTTATACAGATGGATCCCAGCAGGGGAATGCTTTTGGTTGTTCTGTGGTTTTCCCTGATAGGGGTTTTAAAGTTAGTCTTCCAGAACAATTTACAAATTATGATAAGGAGTTACATGACATTCTAATGGCACTGGAGAGGGTTCACAGACGTCACCGTACGAGTTTTCTTGTCTGTTCCGACTCTCTTAGTGCACTGCAAACACTTCACCAAATGTATCCGGTAGACCCACTGATTCAGCTCATCCATGACTGCTTACAGCGGCTCCAACACCGTGGCAAGGAGGTGATCTTTTGCTGGGTACCTGGTCACGTTGGGATACAGGGTAACGACATGGCTGCATGCTGGGATGGTGCTGGTGCATCCCGTTGCACACCATTATCTCATTTTCTGACAGACGCATCGTGCGTCAGTGGGAGACTGAAGGTTGCAGGTGGCCGACAACAAACTGCAGTCGCTCAAACCGACCAAAAAAGCTTGGCGGACTTCGTGTCAGCCCCACCGCTGGAAGGAGGTTTTGCTTACCAGACTGCGCATCGGCCATGGCCCTTTCACACATGGCTTCTTCCTCTGGGGAGAGGAGCCACCTTTCTGTGAAGTCCGTGGCGTGCCGCTTTCAGTTCAGCATATTCTGGCTACGTGTGTCCTGGGCAGCCCCCAGTCTCGCTGGAGATCTGCCCACCGTCCTCGCAGACACCGATACCAGTGTTACCAGAGTGATGAGGTTTTGTGAACTGTCAGGCCTCATGCCTAGGCTGGTGGGGAAGCGCGGCAGACTTCAGTACGTTATAAACTGCCCTGCCTGTGGGGTCAACCTTCGTCCCCACCCATCAGATTTCATGTTGACTTTACGTCAGCGCGCTGATGACCGTGATGTCGAGCGACCCCTCAGCCCAACTCTTCATCACATCGCTTGTTGTCTTTATAGGCGTTGCCGACCGCAGCGCTATATTCTGCCTGTTTACATGTGTCTCTGTATTTGAATACGCACGCCTATACTACTTTGTTTGGCACTTCAGTGTATAACACGCGATGCCCCCTACTACGTCTTCAGGACAGTCTGAACAGTTACCGCCAAATCAGCGAGGCCTTACAGCCCATAGCACTGCCCCTCCTACAACCCATTCCACATGCCATATTTCGGCCACGACGCTACAAAACTGCAGGAAGACCTACAGAGGATTGATGCATGGTTCATGGTGTGGAAATTGATCCTCAACATTGACAAATGTAATGTACTGCAGATACATAGACAGAAAGATCCTTAATTGTATTACTGCAAAACTGCAGAGCTAGCACCGGAAGCAGTTACTTCCATAAAATATCAGCCGGCCGGAGTGGCCGAGAGGTTCTGGGCGCTACAGACTGTAACCGCGCGACCGCTACGGTCGCAGGTTCGAATCCTGCCTCGGGCATGGATGTGTGTGCTGTCCTTAGGTTAGTTAGGTTTAAGTAGTTCTAAGTTCTACGGGACTGATGACCTCAGAAGTTAAGTCCTATAGTGCTCAGAGCCATTTGAACCTCCTACGTATAAATCGCGAAAAACCGTGAGGATAACATTAGAGACACTCGAGCCACGTGGACGCTGACCAGGAACCGTTCTTCCCGCGAACGGTGCAAGACTGGAACAGGAAAAGGGGGGAGTGACACTGGTTCACATAGTACGCTCCGCCACACACCGCAAGTTGGCTTAAGGTGTATAAATACCGATTATGTG
The DNA here is from genome assembly GCF_023864275.1 of Schistocerca cancellata. NCBI lineage: Eukaryota > Metazoa > Arthropoda > Insecta > Orthoptera > Acrididae > Schistocerca > Schistocerca cancellata. The sequence goes on from NC_064631.1 coordinate 49,853,382, forward strand.
GGAGGAGATCCTCAACGAACTCCAGCCGCATACGCTGCAGATGATGCGTCGCACTTCACGAAGAGTTCTTTTTTCCAAAGAAATTTTGAGAGCATACGTTATAATTCCCCCCCCCCCCCCCCCCATGAACCACGGACCTTGCCGTTGGTGGGGAGGCTTGCGTCCCTCAGCGATACAGATAGCCGTACCGTAGGTACAACCACAACGGAGGGGTATCTGTTGAGAGGCCAGACAAACGTGTGGTTCCTGAAGAGGGGCAGCAGCCTTTTCAGTAGTTGCAAGGGCAACAGTTTGGATGATTGACTGATCTGGCCTTGTTACACTAACCAAAACGGCCTTGCTGTGCTGGTACTGCGAACGGCTGAAAGCAAGGGGAAACTACGGCCGTAATTTTTCCCGAGGGAATGCAGCTTTACTGTATGATTAAATGATGATGGCGTCCTCTTGGGTAAAATATTCCGGAGGTAAAATAGTCCCCCATTCGGATCTCCGGGCGGGGACTACTCAAGAGGATGTCGTTATCAGGAGAAAGAAAACTGGCGTTCTACGGATCGGAGCGTGGGATGTCAGATCCCTTAATTGGGCAGGTAGGTTAGAAAATTTAAATAGGGAAATGGATAGGTTAAAGTTAGATATAGTGGGAATTAGTGAAGTTCGGTGGCAGGAGGAACAAGACTTCTGGTCAGGTGAATGCAGGGTTATAAACACAAAGTCAAATAGGGGTAATGCAGGAGTAGGTTTAATAATGAATAGGAAAATAGGAATGCGGGTAAGCTACTACAAACAGCATAGTGAACGCATTATTGTGGCCAAGGTAGATACGAAGCCCACACCTACTCCAGTAGTACAAGTTTATATTCCAACTAGCTCTGCAGATGTCGAAGAAATTGAAGAAATGTATGATGAAATAAAAGAAATTATTCAGATAGTGAAGGGAGACGAAAATTTAATAGTCATGGGTGACTGGAATTCGAGTGTAGGAAAAGGGAGAGAAGGAAACGTAGTAGGTGAATATGGATTGGGGCTAAGAAATGAAAGAGGAAGCCGCCTGGTAGAATTTTGCACAGAGTACAACTTAATCTTTGCTAACACTTGGTTTAAGAATCATGATAGAAGGTTGTATACTTGGAAGAACCCTGGAAATACTAAAAGGTATCAGATAGATTATATAATGGTAAGACAGAGATTTAGGAACCAGGTTTTAAATTGTAAGACATTTCCAGGGGCAGATGTGGACTCTGACCACAATCTATTGATTATGAACTGCAGATTGAAACTGAAGAAACTGCAAAAAGATGGGAATTTAAGGAGATGGGACCTGGATAAACTGAAAGAACCAGAGCTTGTACAGAGTTTCAGGGAGAGCATAAGGGAACAATTGACAGGAATGGGGGAAAGAAATACAGTAGAAGAAGAATGGGTAGCTTTGAGGGATGAAGTAGTGAAGGCAGCAGACGATCAAGTGGGTAAAAAGACGAGGGCTAGTAGAAATCCTTGGGTAACAGAAGAAATATTGAATTTAATTGATGAAAGGAGAAAATATAAAAATGCAGTAAATGAAGCAGGCAAAAAGGAATACAAACGTCTCAAAAATGAGATCGACAGGAAGTGCAAAATGGCTAAGCAGGGGTGGCTAGAGGACAAATGTAAGGATGTAGAAGCTTATGTCACTAGGGGTAAGATAGATACTGCCTACAGGAAAATTAAAGAGACCTTTGGAATTGAGAGAACCACTTGTATGAACATCAAGAGCTCAGATGGAAACCCAGTTCTAAGCAAAGAAGGGAAAGCTGAAAGGTGGAAGGAGTATATAGAGGGTCTATACAAGGGCGATGCACTTGAGGACAATATTATGGAAATGGAAGAGGATGTAGATGAAGATGAAATGGGAAATACGATACTGCGTGAAGAGTTTGACAGAGCGCTGAAAGACCTGAGTCGAAACAGGGCCCCCGGAGTAGATAACATTCCATTGGAACTACTGACGGCCTTGGGAGAGCCAGTCCTGACAAAACTCTACCATCTGGTGAGCAAGATGTATGAAACAGGCGAAATACCCTCAGACTTCAAGAAGAATATAACAATTCCAATCCCAAAGAAAGCAGGTGTTGACAGATGTGAAAATTACCGAACAATCAGTTTAATAAGCCACAGCTGCAAAATACTGACACGAATTCTTTACAGACGAATGGAAAAACTAGTAGAAGCCGACCTCGGGGAAGATCAGTTTGGATTCCGTAGAAATACTGGAACTCGTGAGGCAATGCTGACCTTACGACTTATCTTAGAAGGAAGATTAAGGAAAGGCAAACCTACGTTTCTAGCATTTGTAGACTTAGAGAAAGCTTTTGACAATGTTGACTGGAATACTCTCTTTCAAATTCTAAAGGTGGCAGGGGTAAAATACAGGGAGCGAAATGCTATTTACAATTTGTACAGAAACCAGATGGCAGTTATATGAGTCGAGGGGCACGAAAGGGAAGCAGTGGTTGGGAAGGGAGTGAGACAGGGTTGTAGCCTCTCCCCGATGTTATTCAATGTGTATATTGAGCAAGCAGTAAAGGAAACAAAAGAAAAATTTGGAGTAGGTATTAAAATCCATGGAGAAGAAATAACAACGTTGAGGTTCGCCGATGACATTGTAATTCTGTCAGAGACAGCAAAGGACTTGGAAGAGCAGTTGAACGGAGTGGATGGTGTCTTGAAGGGAGGATATAAGATGAACATCAACAAAAGCAAAACGAGGATAATGGAATGTAGTCGAATTAAGTCGGGTGATGTTGAGGGTATTAGATTAGGAAATGAGACACTTAAAGTAGTAAAGGAGTTTTGCTATTTGGGGAGCAAAATAACTGATGATGGTCGAAGTAGAGAGGATATAAAATGTAGACTGGCAATGGCAAGGAAAGCGTTTCTGAAGAAGAGAAATTTGTTAACATGGAGTATTGATTTAAGTGTCAGGAAGTCGTTTCTGAAAGTATTTGTATGGAGTGTAGCCATGTATGGAAGTGAAACATGGACGATAAATAGTTTAGGCAAGAAGAGAATAGAAGCTTTCTAAATGCGGTGCTACAGAAGAGTGCTTAAGATTAGATGGGTAGAAGACATATCTAATGAGGTATTGAATAGAATTAGGGAGAAGAGTAATCTGTGGCACAACTTGAACAGAAGAAGAGATCGGTTGTTAAGGGCATATTATGGGGCATCAAGTCATCACCAGTTTAGTATTGGAGGGCAGCGTGGAAAGTAAAGTAGTAGAGGGACACCAAGAGAAGAATACACTAAAGAGATTCAGAAGGATGTAGGTTGCAGCAGGTACTGGGAGATGAAGAAGCTTGCACTGGATGTAGCATGGCGATCTGCATCAAACCAGTCTCAGGACTGAAGACCACAACAACAACAACAGGAAATGAAGACACAGCTCTCTGCAATGGAACTCTGTTCTCTGCCCTCAAAGAATTATTAGATAGTACCAACCTATAGAACTCCCCTCCCCGACACACACACACACAGACACATACATGCAGGCACACACGCAAAACTAAAAATAAATATGTATAATTACAATAAATGATGGTCGAAATAGAGAGGATATAAAATGTAGACTGGCAATGGCAAGGAAAGCGTTTCCGAAGAAGAGAAATTTGTCAACATCGAGTATAGATTTAAGTGTCAGGAAGTAATTTCTGAAAGTATTTGTATGGAGTGTAGCCATGTATGGAAGTGAAACATGGACGGTAAATAGTTTGGACAAGAAGAGAATAGAAGCTTTCGAAATGTGGTGCTACAGAAGAATGCTGAAGATTAGATGGGTAGATCACATAAGTAATGAGGAGGTATTGAATAGGATTGGAGAAAAGAGAAGTTTGTGGCTCAACTTGACCAGAAGAAGGGATCGGTTGGAAGGACATGTCCTGAGGCATCAAGGGATCACCAATTTAGTATTGGAGGGCAGCGTGGAGGGTAAAAATCGTAGGGGGAGACCAAGAGAAGAATACACTAAGCAGATTCAGCAGGATGTAGGTTGCAGTAGGTACTGGGAGATGAAGAAGCTTGCACAGGATAGAGTAGCATGGAGAGCTGCATCAAACTAGTCTCAGGACTGAAGACCACAACAACAACAACAACAACGTTATAAGCATGGTCGGCCAACATATTACTTTCTCCCGTACACCGACCGCTTGCGAAATGATCGCCACTAGAGAACCAGAGAGATTAGATACCATGCGAAGCTTTACAAATAATCATTCTTCCCATGCGGCATCCGTAAGTGGTACCGTCTCCACGCAACTGTAAAGTAGCTTGCGAAATACGGCTGTAGATGTAGATACAGGGTGACAATTACTAAACAATAAGAAAAAGCACGTAAATTATTTACAAACTACGGCGTGCATACACTTTATTCAACATGTAAACGCCACTACTGATATTCGAATTTATGTTATGACATGTTCGATATGCTTGCCATCATTGGCGACGAGCAGCAAAATTCTGTATGAGCGCTGACATGTCAGAACAATGACGCTGTCGATGACCTCCTGAATGGCTGTTTTCATCTCAGTAATGGGTCTGTGGTTATCGCTGTACACCTTGCCTTTAATATAGCCGCACACAAAGGAGTCGCCTGTCTTCAGACCCGAAGAATACGGCGGCCAGTCGAGGCCCATGGCAGTGGCCTCTGGGTACCCAAGAGCCAGATTGCCGTCCCCACAGTTCTCCTTCATACATCACTCTCCTGTTTCGATGGGGTCGAGCCCCGTCTTGCATATACCACATCTTTTCGACATCAGGGTCACTTTGGATAAACGGGATGAAATTATCTTCCCAAACTTTCACGTGCTTTTCGGTAGTCACCGTGCTATCAAAAGAATATCGCACCGATTACTCCGTGACTGGACGTTGAGAGTGAAGAGACTTCTCGATCGCGAAATGCGGGTTCTCAGCGCCTCAATCGCGCCAATTTTGCTTATTGATGAACCCATCCAAATTAAAGTGGGCGTAGTCGCTAAGCCATGCGCATATTACACTTGTAAGTAGGCTGTTTAGGTTCTTATACTGGTAACGCCGCCGCCACGTAGCGCTCTCTGTATGAAAATCACTGGCTGTGCTGCGTGCAGTCTGTGGCTAGTTTGCATTGTTGTCTGCCATTGTAGTGTTGGGCAGCTGGACGTGAACAGCACGTGAACAGGGGACGTTTCATATGGCGACCCTGCCAGGATCATATGAAACGTCCCCTTTGAAAAATTATATACGACTGTGCTTAAACTGACCCACAATATTTTTTAGCGCAACGCAATATGACTTTCAGAAATCTCTACAAAGGAATGGCCCTGACTAACATTAACCTGTACCTTTCACAAATCACTTATCTCACCAAAAATCTTCGTTACTCGAACTACTGCAATACAGCGAGCGCCACTACTGCCAGCTAAATAAAAGATTCAAACTACTGAAGGCACGAACTACTGATAGGCATAGTTAGCAAATGAAAGATTTTAATAGACAACAAACAATGTATTTACCTTAATAATCATAATATATATGCCATCCAGTCTTACAAATTTCAAGTCTCCGCCATTTCTCTCCCAACATCAACCATTGCTGGCGGCTCACCTCCAACTGCGCAACGCTACGCGCTGTTCACGTCCAGCTGCCCAACACTACAATGGCAGACAACAATGCAAACTAGCCACAGACTGCACACAGCACAGCCAGTGATTTTTATACAGAGAGCGCTACGTGGCGGCGGCGTTACCAATATAAGAACCTAAACAGCCTACTTACACACTGAAGCGCCAAAGAAACCGGTATAGTCATGCGTATTGAAGTATAGAGATATTTTAACAGGCGGAATACGGAGCTGCGGTCGACAACGCCTATGTAAGTCAAGAAGTGCCTGACGCTGTTCTTAGATCGGCAACTGCTGCTACAAGGGCAGGTTATCAACATTGAACAGAGTTTGAACGTGGTTTTATAGACAACAGCATCTCCGAAGTAGCGATGAATTAGAGATTTTCCTGTACGACCATTTCACGAGTGTACCGTGAATATCAACAATCGGTCAAACAACAAATCTCCGACATCGCTGCGGCCGAAGAAAGGGCCTGCAAACACGGTACCAACGACGACTGAAGAGAATCGTTCAGCGAGACAGAAGTGCAACCCTTCCGCAGATTGCTGCAGATTTCAATGCTGGTCCATCACCAGGTACCAGCGTGTGAACCATTCAACGAAACATCATCGATATGGGCCTTCGGAGCCGAAGGCCCGTTCGCATGACTGAACAACAGAAAGCTTTACGCCTCACTTGGGCTCGTCAACACCGACACTGGACTGTTGATGACTGGATACTTGTTGCCCGGTTGGACGAGTCTCGTTTAAAATTTCATCAAGCGGATGGACGTGTGCGGCTATGGAGACAACCTCATGAATCCGTGGACCCTGCATGTTCAAAAAGTGGTTTAAATGGCTCTAAGCACTATGGGACTTAACATCTGAGGTCATCAGTCTCCTTGGCTTAGAACTACTTAAACTAAAGTAAGGACGTCACACACATCCATGCCGGCCGGAGTGGCCGAGCGGTTCTAGGCGCTCCAGTCCGGAACTGCGTGACCGCTACGGTCGCAGGTTCGAATCCTGGCTCGGGGATGGATGTGTGTGATGTCCTTATGTTAGTTAGGTTTAAGTAGTTCTAAGTTCTAGGGGACTGATGACCTCAGCAGTTAAGTCCCATAGTGCTCAGAGCCATTTGAACAGATATCCATGCCCGAGGCAGAATTCGAACCTGCGACCGTAGCAGCAGCGCGGTTCCGGACTGAAGCGCCTAGAGCGGCTCGGCCACAGCGGCCGGCGACCCTGCATGTCAGCAGCGGACTGTTCAAGTTGGTTGAGGCTATATAATGGCGTGAGGCATTTGCATTTTAAGTGATACGTGTACCCTGATACGTCTAGATACTGTTCTGACAGAAGACACGTACGTAAGCATCCTGTCTGATCAGCTGCATCCATTCGTACCTATTATGCATTCCGACTGACTTGGGAAATTCCAGCAGGACAATGCGACACCCCACACATGCGGAATTCCTACGGAGTGGCTCTAGGAACATTCTTCTGAGTTTAAACGCTTCTGCTGTCCACCAGACTCCCCAGACATGAATAAAATTGACACCCTCGAACTCTTACGGATTTATGGACAGCCCTGCAGGTTCATGGTATCGTTATTCGAGTCCATGCCACGTCGTGTTGCCCCACTTTTGCGTGTTGGGGGGGGAGGGGGAGATCTACAAGATATTAGGTAGGTGTTCCAGTTACTTTGGCTCTTCAGCGTAATTCCCATCATGCCCCGCGCCAATTGTGCACTTTGAACGTCTTAATGCAAACCGTTCGGAAGTTACGACGATTTTATTTCGTACGGTTCAATATCTCTTCAGTGATATTGAATACAGTGACATGTGTAGGTACTGCAATTTCATGTGTCAGAGCATAACTGTAGGTGCGTGAGCGATGAATTTCCCCTCTCTGGCCGTACTACGTTCCGCAGGGAATCACGTATTAGTTGTTTTTTGCGTACTCTGAAACGCCGCTGATCGCTGGCCCACAACAGTACGGGTTTGTAAGCGGAGCCTCCGCGACAGCGCGGGCAGACGGAGTAGGAAGTGGCCGGCAGTGGGCGTGGAGCCGCTGCCAAGACGCCGTTTCGGCGGTCGCCGCATTCCGGCACGGCTGCGCGGCGGCAGCTGTATGGAAATGCGCGGCGCGGCCCGGCGCGTGCGGAGCTGCACTGAGCCGGGCGGCCGGCTGTGCGCATGCGCGGCTGCTGCCGCCTCTGCCGCCGCAAGGTCGCCCGCAGTGGACCACGCCCGGCGCGCAGCAGGCTCCAGGCTCCAGCTGCCGGCTGCTGGAGAGGAGGTCCGCGCCTGCAGAGGGGCTCTGCGGGTCACCGGGTCACGGGCGCGCGGGCTCCGGTGCGCATCCCGCCTCTCGTGCACCGTCTGCACCCGCGGTTCGCAACAGTTCCTACCTCGTGCCCTTCCCGGTCCCCCTCCTTCCTTAGCAACCCCAGAGTATCTCATGCCCCTATGTTTATTTATTTCGTTTATTATATATGGTGATTTTTTCACCGTGTACAAAGGATTGATCGATGAGAGGAGACGGAACAAAAGAGGTCTAATGAATTTACACTACTGCCCATTAAAACTGCCACACCAAGAAGAAATGCAGGTATTCATTGGACAAATGTATTATACTAGAACTGAGATGTGATTACATGTTCACCCAATTTGGGTGCATAGATCCCGAGGCAATATTCAGGGAGTGAAAGGCTATTTACAATCTGCACAGAAAGAATCTGTGGTCTAGGGGTAGCGTCTTTGATTCATAATCAAAACGTCTTCGGTACCGAGTTCGATCCCCGCCACTGCCTAAATTTTGATAAATAATCAGAATTGGCGGCCGAAGACTTCCGGCATAAGAAGTCAGCCTCATTCTGCCAACGGCCTTGTCAAAGAGGGCGGAGGAGCGGATAGAGGTTCAGGGCACTCTCTTGTCCTAGGGGTGGGAAATTGCCCCTAAAGGCGGAAGAATCAGCAATGATCAACGACATGAGGATGCAGAAGGCAATGGAAACCTCTGCATTAAAGACACGTAACGTGTATCCACAGGACATGTGGCCTGTAATTGAAGAAGTGTCATGATGATCTCTCCATTGGCAAAAGATTCCGGAATAGTCCCCCATTCGAATCTCCGGGAGGGGACTGCCAAGGGGGAGGTTACCATGAGAAAAAGATTGAATAATCTACGAAAGGATAACGTTCTACCAGTCGGGGTGTGGAATGTCAGAAGCTTGAACGTGGTAGGGAAACTAGAAAATCTGAAAAGGGAAATGCAAAAGCTCAATCTAAATATAGTAGGGGTCAGTGAAGTGAAGTGGAAGGAAGACAAGGATTTCTGGTCAGATGAGTATCGGGTAATATCAACAGCAGCAGAAAATGGTATAACAGGTGTAGGATTCGTTATGAATAGGAAGGTAGGGCAGAGGGTGTGTTACTGTGAACAGTTCAGTGACCGGGTTGTTCTAATCAGAATCGACAGCAGACCAACACGGACAACGATAGTTCAGGTATACATGCCGACGTCGCAAGCTGAAGATAAACAGTGTATGAGGATATTGAAAGGGTAATGCAGTATGTAAAGGGTGACGAAAATCTAATAGTCATGGGCGCCTGGAATGCAGTTGTAGGGGAAGGAGTAGAAGAAAAGGTTACAGGAGAATATGGGCTTGGGACAAAGAATGAAAGATGAGAAAGACTAATTGAGTTCTGTAACAAGTTTCAGCTAGTAATAGCGAATACCCTGTTCAAGAATCACAAGAGGAGGACGTATGCTTGGAAAAGGCCGGGAGATACGGGAAGATTTCAATTAGATTACATCATGGTCAGACAGAGATTCCGAAATCAGATACTGGATTGTAAGGCGTACCCAGGAGCAGATATAGACACAGATCACAATATAGTAGTGATGAAGAGTAGGCTGAAGTTCAAGACATTAGTCAGGAAGAATCAATACGCAAAGAAGTGGGATACGGAAGCACTAAGGAATGACGAGATACGTTTCAAGTTCTCTAACGCTATAGATACAGCAATAAGGAATAGCGCAGTAGGCAGTACAGTTGAAGAGGAATGGACATCTCTAAAAAGGGCCATCACAGAAGTTGGGAAGGAAAACATAGGTACAAAGAAGGTAGCTGCGAAGAAACCATGGGTAACTGAAGAAATACTTCAGTTGATTGATGAAAGGAGGAAGTACAAACATGTTCTGGGAAAATCAGGAATACAGAAATACAAGTCGCTGAGGAATGAAATAAATAGGAAGTGCGGGGAAGCTAAGACAAAATGGCTGCAGGAAAAATGTGAAGACATCGAAAAAGATATGATTCTCGGAAGGACACACTCAGCATACAGGAAAGTCAAAACAACCTTTGGTGACATTAAAAAAAGCAACTGTGGTAACATTAAGAGTGCAACGGGAATTCTACTGTTAAATGCAGAGGAGAGAGCAGATAGGTGGAAAGAATACATTGAAAGCCTCTATGAGGGTGAAGATTTGTCTGATGTGATAGAAGAAGAAACAGGAGTCGATTTAGAAGAGATAGGGATCCAGTATTAGAATCGGAATTTAAAAGAGCTTTGGAGGACTTACGGTCAAATAAGGCAAAAGGGATAGGTAACATTCCATCAGAATTTCTAAAATCATTGGGGGAAGTGGCAACAAAACGACTATTCACGTTGGTGTTGAATATATGAGTCTGGCGATATACCATCTGACTTTCGGAAAAGCATCATCCACCCAATTCCGAAGACGGCAAGAGCTGACAAGTGCGAGAATCATCGCACAATCAGCTTAACAGCTCATGCATCGAAGCTGCTTACAAGAATAATATACAGAAGAATGGAAAAGAAAATTGAGAATGCGCTAGGTGACGATCAGTTTGGCTTTAGGAAAAGTAAAGGGACGAGAGAGGCAATTCTGACGTTACGGCTAATAATGGAAGCAAGGCTAAAGAAAAATCAAGACATTTTCATAGGATTTGTCGACCTGGAAAAAGCGTTCGACAATATAAAATGGTGCAAGCTGTTCGAGATTCTGAAAAAAGTACGGGTAAGCTATAGGGAGAGACGGGTTATATGCAATATGTACAACAACCAAGAGGGAATAATAAGAGTGGACAATCAAGAACGAAGGTTGTAAGACAAGGCTGTAGCCTTTTGCCCCTACTCTTCAATCTGTACATCGAGGAAGCAATGATGGAAATAAAAGAAAGGTTCAGGAGTGGAATTAAAATACAAGGTGAAAGGATATCAATGATTCGATTCGCTGATGACATTGCTATCCTGAGTGAAAGTGAAGAAGAATTAAATGATCTGCTGAACGGAATGAACAATCTAATGAGTACGCAGTATGGTTTGAGAGTAAATCGGAGAAATACGAAGGTAATGAGAAGTAGTAGAAATGGGAACAGCGAGAAGCTTAACATCGGGATTGATGGTCACGAAGTCAATGAAGTTAAGGAATTCTGCTATCTAGGCAGTAAAATAACCAATGACGGACGGAGTAAGGAGGACATCAAAAGCAGACTCGCTATGGCAAAAAAGGCATTTCTGGCCAAGAGAAGTCTACTAATATCAAATACCGGCCTTCATTTGAGGAAGAAGTTTCTGAGGATGTACGTCTGGAGTACAGCATTGTAGGGTAGTGAAACATGGACTGTGGGAAAACCGGAACAGAAGAGAATCGAAGCATTTGAGATGTTGTGCTATAGACGAATGTTGAAAATTAGGTGGACTGATAAGGTAAGGAATGAGGAGGTTCTACGCAGAATCGGAGAGGAAAGGAATATGTGGAAAACACTGATAAGGAGAAGGGACAGGATGATAGGACATCTGCTAAGACAATGAGGGAATGACTTCCATGGTACTAGAGGGAGCTGTAGAGGGCAAAAACTGTAGAGGAAGACAGAGATTGGAATACGTCAAGCAAATAATTGAGGACGTAGGTTGCAAGTGCTACTCTGAGATGAAGAGGTTAGCACAGGAAAGGAATTCGTGGCGGGCCGCTTCAAACAAGTCAGTAGACTGATGACCAAAAAAAAAAAAAAAGATCCTGAGGAATCAGTATCGAGAACATCAGGCCGTAATAACGGCCGTGATACGCCTGGGCATTGAGTCAAACAGAGCTTGGATAGCGTGTACACGTACAGCTGCCCATGCAGCTTCAACACGATACCACAGTTCATCAAGAGTAGTGACTGGCGTATTGTGACGAGCTAGTTGATCGGCCACCATTAACCAGACGTTTTCAGTTGGTGAGAGATATGGAGAATGTGTTGGCCAGGGCAGCAGTCGAACATTTTCTGTATCCAGAAAAGGCCAGTACAGGACCTGCAACATGCGGTCGTGCATTATCCTGCTGAAATGTAGGGTTTCGCAGGGATCGAATGAAGGGTAGGGCCACGGGTCGTAACACATCTGAAATGTAACGTCCACTGTTCAAAGTGCTGTCAATGCGAACAAGAGGTGACCGAGACTGTAACCAATGGCGCTCCATACCATCACGCCAGTATGGCGATGACGAATACACGCTTCCAATGTGCGTTCACCGCGATGTCGCCAAACACGGATGCGACCAGCGTGATGCTGTAAACAGAACCTGGATTCATCCGAAAAAATGACGTTTTTCCATTCGTGCACCCAGATTGGTCGTTGAGTACACCATCGCAGGCGCTCCTGTCTGTGATGCTGCGTGGAGGGTAACCGCAGCCATGGTCTCCGAGCTGATAGTCCATGCTGCTGCAAACGTCGTCGAACTGTTCGTGCAGATGCTTGTTGTCTTGCAAACGTCCCCATCTGCTGACTCAGGGATCGAGACGTGGCTTCACGATCCGTTACAGTCAGGCAGATAAGATGCCTGTCATCTCGACTGCTAGAGCACATTGTAGGGTGGCTATAATTTCGCACCTTACAAGGACTCATCTACATACTTTGCTATGGTTTACAATCGGAATCAGGTATCATTTTATGGGTTGTACGTTATATATATATATATATATATATATATATATATATATATATATATATATATATATATATATATATATATATATATATATATATGAATATTTAGCCGGCCGCTGTGGCCGAGCGGTTCTAGGCGCTTCAGTCCGGAACCACGCTGGTGCTATGGTCGCAGGTTCGAATCCTGGGCATGGATGTGTGTGATGTCCTTACATTAGTTACGTTTAAGGGGCTCCGGAACGCCCTGTACTTGCAATGTTAAGGTAACGCTTATAAATTACATCTTTCCTCACAAAGTATTTGAGGTAGGAAGTTGAACTTTTTACAGATTATTTATTGGAATATGGGCTACAACTTAACACAGGGATTTTATAAAATTTTAGTTCAGTTATTAAAGATGATTTTTTTTCAATTCTAATGAAAATTCACAACATTTTTTTGCAATTTTTTATTTATATATTCAAAAATATACAGTTTTTTGGACAAAGGCTGTGTTAAATTATGCAGAAGGTACTGTGTAACATTTACTGAAAGTTTGAAACAAATATGTTTGGAAGATCCTTAGAAAACATGTAATTAGTATGAGAAAATAAAAGTTTTGGGAATCGAGCGACAAAGATTGGATTAACTTTTTAGTGCATTCCAGGTCCATAGGATGGATTATCTTCATCCTCTGGAAACTCCTCCTCCAGCTTCCTCTTGTTCCTCCTCCTGTTTACTCTTGCTTGTATTTCTAGACTCTTTACAGCCCTGTCTGCAGCCCGAAGGCGTTCCTTGTCTAAAGCAAGCATCGCTCGTACCATGTTAGAACCTATCTTCATTCCCATATTTCTAAATACCTTGCACGTTACAATGTTGCCATCATTGAAAGTCGCAACAGCATCATACACACCAAAGTGAAGTGTTTCTATTCCAACAAATACAGTCTTGGGGATTCTCGACCATATAACACTATTTACACTTTCATTGGGGTTTTGAGTTTTTCCGTGAATACACTTTTTCAACAGTTCAGGTGCTGCTAAGTCTCTGAAAATAGGTTAGCCACAACACATACTTTATCTCACATCACTAAAACGTACCTGATGAACACGGACGTTAATAATAACACCATTTGACAGCAGTTTAACAGCGCCGCAGTGGGTCACGCCCATGTAGAACACATTTCAAAAAAAATTAAAAAATAGTTGTAGTCTTCGGAATTGAATAAATTATATATCTATTAAAAGGTAATAGTCTGCTGATTCAGAAAACGCAAAAAAGTAAAAATTGAACTTTTCATGAATTTGAGCCTTTCCGGAGCCCCTTAAGTAGTTCTAAGTTCTAGGGGACTGATGACTTCAGATGTTAAGTCCCATAGAGCTTAGAACCATTTTTTATCAATATTTAAAGAGGATTTACATTGTCACGTACAGCTTGTAAATAGTTGTTAACGCTTACAGCATGAAAGGTGATGGATCGTCTTTATTACCAAAATGGCGTAATAATTATTGCCTATACTAGCAGAGGTTGCAACGCCAGTGGGAAGGAAACGGCAGGCGTATCTCAGGCCCTGGGCGGAAAAGCCCAGACAGGTGTGCTGGTTGTGCTTAACACAGGAGGTGCGCCAAGACAGACGAGCGGGTCACCTGAGCGCTGAAGCACAGTAGAGCGGCGGCCGGGCGGTCCTGTAGCGAGGCCGGAAGGATAAGCGCGGGTAATACTTCGGAAACTCTGAAAATCTCGGACGTGAGAGAGAGGAATGAGGGAGAAATACCTCAGAAATTATGCAGGCTGGGTTCCTTCCGAGGATTTTTACTCTGAGAAGAGTCCCGTTATATGAATTTCTGCCGCGTGGGGTCGCCGAGCGGCCTAGGGCGTTTTGTCACGGTTCGCCCGGCTTCCCCTGTCGGAGGTTCGAGTCCTCCCTCGGGCATGGGTGTGTGTGTTGTCCTTAGCGTAAGTTAGTTTTAGTTAGATTAAGTAGTGTGTAAACTTAGGGACCGATGACCTCAGCAGTTTGGTCCCATAAGACCTTACCACAAATTTCCAAATATGAATTTCTAACTAACGGAAATAGGTATTTCCTCGCAAACTTTCCACACTGGACGACAAAAGACAAAAAATATGGTTGGTCGGCGGTCGGAAGAATATTCCATAGTTTTGAGAATATGTTTCTGTAGTGGACTGACAAGACAGCCAGTTCACAGTGACGGGTAACCGAAAGGCACGCGTTTACACACGCCGGCTGGCGTTAGGTCTGAAACAGGATACGTAACGAATGCTATAAAGAAAAGTACTGCTGGAATACTTAACTTTAATCCATCATTTGTATACAGTATTCTTGATGATACAAGTGAGACTCTCTCTAGAAATGGTTAATGGCGCCTTGCTAGGTCGTAGCCGTGGACTTAGCTGAAGGCTATTGTAACTGTCTCTCGGCAAATGAGAGAAAGGCTTCGTCAGTGTAGTCGCTAGCAAAGTCGTCCGTACAACTGGGGCGAGTGCTAGTACGTCTCTCTAGACCTGCGGTGTGGTGGTGCTAGGTCTGCAAGTACTGACAGTGGCGACACGCGGGTCCGACATGTACTAATGGACCGCGGCCGATTTAAAGCTACCACCTAGCAAGTGTGGTGTCTGGCGGTGACACCACAGTTTCGCCTTCTGCAGTTACGTGCTCGAGGAGCCGAGCTTTGTTGGGAAGCCAGCGGTGGAGAGAAAGTGGTCTTCCGTTTTGAGAGCCCGTGTTTTTTACTGTCGCTCAGTATTAGCTTTTGTTGGTACAGACAAACTTGCTGTATTTGATCTCAGGAGATTTTAGTTTGTGAACGGTTAGGCACTGTACTGTTGCGAACTTACACGGTTCTGGACTTCACCTCAGGGTAGGGAGTCGTTAAATACGCAGCGTTCAGTGACTTGGAGCACTTCTTCTGCCTACACTGACATTGAGACGTTATCTGAATTCCGCCCTTGTGGCTGGGAGATCGCATGTCTTTTCTGTAGATCACAGAGACGAGAAGACAGTATTAGATCAAACTAGTCAAAGGACCGCCTTCTGCCGTCCTACCGTTTGAAATGTATTTTTTTTATTTTTTTTTTATTTTTGGGGCCGGAGTTGTTCTGTCGTCAGAGACGCGTACGACAACCATCACTCCGACGCACCAGACGCAGTACCTACGGTGATACTGCTAATTGCTTCGTCTTATTAGTGCTATAAAGATAAATAGCTGTGATCACGTAACTTTAATTCCACTGAGGTTGCACACCACGCTAGATCGTCTAGTATTTGCTACCTACATGATGTCAGTCATCTCGTGTTATTTATATATCGCGTATCGATAAAAAGGGCAGATTTGCGCAATTGGTCGGTAATAGTAGTTAGGAAATTCATTTATATCTCTTTATATCCATTGGACATTGATATATAAACAATTCCGATATACAGGGTGATTCAAAAAGAATATCACAACTTTAAAAATGTGTATTTAATGAAAGAAACATAATATAACCTTCTGTTATACATCATTACAAAGAGTATTTAAAATGTTTTTTTTTACTCAAAAACAAGTTCAGAGATGTTCAATATGGCCCCCTCCAGACACTCGAGCAATATCAACCCGATACTCCAACTCGTTCCACACTCTCTGTAGCATATCAGGCGTAACAGTTTGGATAGCTGCTGTTATTTCTCGTTTCAAATCATCAATGGTGGCTGGGAGAGGTGACCGAAACACCATATCCTTAACATACCCCCATAAGAAAAAATCGCAGGGGGTAAGATCAGGGCTTCTTGGAGGCCAGTGATGAAGTGCTCTGTCACGGGCTGCCTGGCGGCCGATCCATCGCCTCGGGTAGTTGACGTTCAGGTAGTTACGGACAGATAAGTGCCAATGTGGTGGCGCTCCATCCTGCTGAAATATGAATTGTTGTGCTTCTTGTTCGAGCTGAGGGAACAGCCAATTCTCTAACATCTCCAGATACTGTAGTCCAGTTACAGTAGCACCTTCGAAGAAAAAGGGACCAAAAACTTTATTGGCTGAAATGGCACAGAAAACGTTCACCTTAGGCGAGTCACGTTCATACTGAGTTGTTTCCCGCGGATTCTCAGTGCCCCATATACAGACATTGTGACGGTTGACTTTCCCGTTAGTGTGGACAGTTGCTTCATCACTAAACACAATCTTTGAAACGAAAGATTCATCTGTTTCCATTTGAGCAGGGATAAAATCACAGAAATCGATTCTTTTAATCTTATCAGCTGCAGACAGTGCTTGAACCAATTTCAGACGATAAGGTTTCATAACTAATCTTTTTCGTAGGACTCTCCATACAGTTGATTGTGGAATTTGCAGCTCTCTGCTAGCTCTGTGAGTCGATTTTCCTGGGCTGCGAACAAATGCTTGCTGGATGCGTGCTACATTTTCATCACTCGTTCTCGGCCGTCCAGAACTTTTCCCTTTGCACAAACACCCAATCTCTGTAAACTGTTTATACCAACGTTTAATACACCACCTATCAGGAGGTTGAACACCATACTTCGTTCGAAATGCACGCTGAACAACTGTCCTCGATTACTTCTGCCGTACTCAATAACACAAAAAGCTTTCTGTTGAGCGGTCGCCATCTTAGCATCAACTGACGCTGACGCCTAGTCAACAGCGCCCCAAGCGAACAAATGTACAACTAAATGAAACTTTATAGCTCCCTTAATTCGCCGACAGATAGTGCTTAGCTCTGCCTTTTGTCGTTGCAGAGTTTTAAATTCCTAAAGTTGTGGTATTCTTTTTGAATCACCCTGTATAAAGGGGTTTTTAATCTACAATAAATGCATAAGCTGAAACAACATTTATCATTTTGTAGTTAATAATTCCCTTAATCATTCACTTATATTTTATGTTGTAATTTATGTGTTAAAGACTAAGAAGAAAGAAATAATATCACCATTCAGAGATCCTAACATCTGCTTCAGGGGGTAGTCAGACAGTGCCAAATCTTCATTTTCGCGTTCAGTATTTTCTATTGCCCACATTCATTTATACACCCGCCTGGAGTAGCATCTTGGAACATTTATTCAATCATATATTGTTACAGAAACTACAGCCTAATACACGCTGTACCATGAGGACACAGTTACATACGTGTCGAAAATGGTTTCCATGTGCCTCAATGCATGCATGTACGACCTGTAGCATGTTCTGTCACTCACGTTCACATCGGGCAGGTTGCATCTGAACAGTGTCAGAGGCGGCATGAATTCGCTGCTCCAGCGTCTCCACATCTGGAATGGGCTCTGCACACACGATACTTTTGAGATGGCCCCGTAACCAGAAATCGCACGGGTTGAGATCCGATGAATGGGCAAGCCATACAGCTAGACCCCCTCGTCCGATCCATCGACCAGGGAACACGCGAATGAGATGCGTCCGGACGTCAACGGCGAAGTGGCCTGGAGTACCGTGTAGCAGCCGCATAACCCTTGGAATTATCAATGGTACTTCTTCCAGCAGGGGAGGCAAAGTCATCCACAAGAACGTCGATAGTTCCGGCCTGTTAGGGAAAGTGGGAGGGAGACTGGTCCCAGCCCACACATTCCAGCTGCACCGTTGCTGATGATGCGCTGTCACCATACAATGGGGGTTCTGCACAGTATCTCACAGATGACCGTTATGAAGGTTGAAGATACCCCTCCACGTAAAAGTGGCCTCGCCTGTGAGTGGGATGGATGACATAAATCGCAGAATCGTGGTTGCCTGGTAAAGAAACCAGTGCCAAAACTGCTACCCTGGATAAGGGTAGTACAGTTGTCATGGAGAATGTTCCACACGGTTGTCTGCCTTACCCTGTACTGGCGAGCCAACTGCCTAGTACTAACGCGGCGGTCGCCTTCGGCAGTGTTAATCACATTTTCCTCCGAGTCTGGTGTCGAACACATTTCGCGTACGTCCTTCATGATTTCCTGCTTCCTGAAACGACCCTGTCTCAGACAAACGGCGAAACACTGTGGTAAACATCGACTGCTGTGGTTGTTGTCCGCGGGGGTAGGTATCCTGATACAACTTGCAGCCCGCCGCGCGTTGCCGTTTGCCTAGCCGTAAGTAAACACCATGTCAGCAAGCTCTCGATGTAAATACGGAACCACTGCGTACGACGCTGTATCACATCCACTACAAAGAGAGTCGGCAAGGGAAGTTCTAATAGTTCAAATGGCTCTAAGCACTATGGGACTTAACATCTGAGGTCATCAGTCCCCTAGAACATAGAACTACTTAAACCTAACTAACCTAAGGACATCACACACATCCATGCCCGAGGCAGGATTTGAACCTGCGACCGTACCAGCAGCGGTTCAGCACTGAAGCGCCTAGAACCGCTCGACCACAACCGCCGGTAGCAAGAGAAGTGAATGGAAAAAAAAAAACTTTATTTGACAGTAACAATGATCTGCGATGGCTCTGTTTTGTAGGTTTTGATGGTTGATTCCTATGTATCTTGGCGCGCTGAAACCGAAAATAACCTTAGTTCTGTTCCATTACGTCAGAATTTTTTGTAAATCGCAATTTGCCAAATTTAGTATAAAATATCGCAAACATGAGACTTAATAAAAGAGTGAAAAATGTTTGTTCCGTGTATTATTTTACGCCTTATAATGTACATCAACATAATAGAACATAGAAAATAAAAGAACCTACGGTTTTCGTCGTTGTGTCGATGCCTCACTGGACCAGCCGCGCTCTGTCAGGCTTTTCCGCGCACGTTATGGCTGGCTCTGAGCACTATGGGACTCAACTGCTGAGGTCATTAGTCCCCTAGGACTTAGAACTAGTTAAACCTAACTAACATAAGGACATCACACACATCCATGCCCGAGGCAGGATTCGAACCTGCGACCGTAGCGGTCACGCGGTTGCAGACTGCAGCGCCCAGAACCGCACGGCCACTTCGGCCGGCCGCGCACGTTATCTTCTGGGATTATCTCGGTGCAACATCCAGCAATGGTCCGCCATGACTGTAGCGTTCCGTCTTGCTTGGTAAAGCTTTGCCCTATCTTTGATGTCCTCATAGAATCCCTCAGCTATCTCTCTACTGACAGTACCCAGATACTCAGGAAAGTAGTCCAACCGTGAATATAGGCGACGACATAAGGTGTAACTGAGAATAGCGATTAATTAGGTTCTGTCAGAAGGTAATGACTATATAAATGTGTGTGCTCAGAGACCATGCCACATGAAGGCCAAACATTAGAAGCGTCGTTTATTTCAGGTAGCATGTTTTGTACGGCTATTCATGAAATTTAAAAAGATAGGCTTTGTAAATATACCGTCAGTACGCTAAGAATGTTGTAACACGCTTCATTGTCGAAAAGAAGGTCAGCGGGAAGGTTCGACTGTAGTGATGTGTTTCAGAGTGAAGATGTAACCCAAGGCAGAAAGCGTTGGGACACCTACTATGTTAACAGGAAGCTGGTATCTGTACAGATATCATTGATGATCTTGCAGCTCTCGAAGAATAAAATTATAATGAAATCCAGACTTAATGAACCTCCAAACTAAAGGAACAGCCTAAATTTTGGTACTTCTGCAACATAGCCTCAACGCTAGACTCGAAATTCGGATACTTCTTGTTGCCTATAAACTTCGTTATTATGTCTTTAAACACGCCCCGGCAACTTCCGTTTTTTTTTTTTTTTTCAAAATTTCCGTCTTTGGTAATTTTTGTAGTGTCCGGACCCGTAACGACACCTTCATATAGTTTTACGTTGATAAGGCCGTAAATTTGTTATAAATGTACTGGACACATTTTCCATATTTTGGTAACGCTCTTGCTAATCTACAATGCCAGTCTACTGAAGACATCGTTCTGAACTTCACTGGCCTGAGAGAATATGAAAAGTTAATGATCTGAGCTCCCAGGCGACTCTTCCATACTTGTGTCTTTTCCCAGAAGGCCTTCATGGCATCACTGGAATCCATTATTGTGGTGTTTCTACCTTGTAATTTGAAATTCTGATTATTCATGGTTTCAAAGAAGTCTCCAAGGTACACTATGTTAGAGAAAATATAAATCTGTCACCAATGGATGAAAGATGCTCAGCTTTCCCTTGACTCAAACGAAATAGTTCTACCTCTGATTTCAATTCATACAGCCTACTAAACATATTGCCCTTCGAAGGCCACCGAACATATGTATGAAAACTTACGGATCGTGCTCAGCATTGAGATCATTACATAGGACTCGTAAAAACGAGTAGTCACAGCACTTGGCATAATTTTATTAACTACACTGATAGCCTCTTTCATTGCTGTATTCAGCTTCTCAGGTAAAGTTCTAGAAGCTAGGGCTTTTCTACTGAACATACTGTGACAGCCAATAAGATTAGGTTGGTTGGTTGGTTTGGGGAAGGAGACCAGACAGCGTGGTCATCGGTCTCATCGGATTAGGGAAGGATGGGGAAGGAAGTCGGCCGTGCCCTTTCAGAGGAACCATCCCGGCATTTGCCTGGAGTGATTTAGGGAAATCACGGAAAACCTAAATCAGGATGGCCGGACGCGGGATTGAACCGTCGTCCTTCCGAATGCGAGTCCAAATAAGATTAGGATTTTATTCTTTGGCCAAAACGTGAACCCAACATGCCTGGTGCTGAAACAGTAAAAATTCTCTTAACTCTGTCCTACCAAAGAAAGGGAGCAGTAGTTTGTTTGAGTAAATCGTACGTAGTTTTGGCGTAGAATTCGAATGTGCAATAAAATTGGTGGGGCGGATGGGTCCAATTTGAAAATTCAGAGTTCACCGATCAGTGTGGTTATAAGCTGGTTAGTTGTAGCAGACAGATTTTTCTTTTACTAATGTTAACTATCACCTAACTGGTACACCTGCCTAACAGCGTGTAGGACCCCCGCGAGAACACGGAAGAGCGGCACTACGACGTGTCATGGACTCGACAAACGTCTGAAACAATGCTGGAGGGAACTGACACCATGAATCCTGCGGGGCTGTCCATAAATCCGCAAGAGTATGCTCAATAATGTTCATGTCTCGGGATGTCGGTGGCCAGCGGAAGTGTTTAAACTCAGAATAGTGTACCTGGAGCCACTCTGTAGCAGTTCTGGACGTGTGGAGAGTCGCATTGTCCTGCAACTATTGCTCAAGTCCGTCGGAATGCACAATGGACATGAATGGATGCAGGTGATTTATCTCGTGGAGCTACCGTGTTTAGTTCCTTCGACGTACGTGTCACCTGTCAGAGTCGTATGTAGACGTATCAGGGCTCCCATATCACTCCAACTGCACACGCCCAACACCATTACGTCCGTCGCTCGTGGTCTCGCGGTAGCGTTCTCGCTTCCCGAGCACGGGGTCCCGGGTTCGATTCCCGGCGGGGTCAGGGATTTTCACCTGCCTCGAGATGACTGGGTGTTTGTGTTGTCCTCATCATTTCATCATCATCCAGGAAAGTGGCGAAATTGGACTACCAAAGATTGGATAATTGTACGGGCGCTGATAACCACGCAGTTGAGCGCCCCACAAACCAAACATCTTCATCTCCAACACCATTACAGAGCCTCCACCAGCTTGGACACTACCCTGCTGACATGCAGGATCCATGGATTCATGAGGTTGTTTCCATACCCGCACGCGTCCATCCGCTTGATACAGTTTGGAACGACACTCTTGCGACCAGACAACATGTTTCCAGTCATCAACAGTCCAATGTCGGCGTTGACAGGCCCAGGCGAGGCGTACAGCTTTGTGGCGCGCCATCGCCAAAGGTACTCTGAAAGCCCATATCGATGAGATTTCGTAGAATGGTTCGCACGCTGCCTGTTTACATAGCTCTGTATTTGAATACGGACTCCTATACTAGTTTCTTTGGCGCTACATTGTATGTAAAGGGAAAAGTTGGTAGCAAAAATCTCCAAAAGTCGTCGATCAGTTTGCTTCACATTTTTACACCATACTCTTACAAATTATACGCTATTTATTTTTTGATATAGATGGTGTATAAACATGTTGTGCTATGCTGTGCCGTGCGAATGTACATTTTCATTTTCTTTCCCGCCGCCATTTGAACTACAACAGCAGGTTATTTAAACATTAGACAGATAGCTTCCATACATAAACTTTCTCCTTATATATAAATTTAAACAGAAATTGTATGAGACTATTTGCTGTTTTGTTCTTTTTCTCGCACACGGTGTTAATAGAAAACAGGAAAGCTGTACTAATCTCATATCCGCATATCATTATAATACTGCTATGGAATCTGAATCGTCAAAAACATCGTAATCCTAGCCCCTCGCAGATTAAAACCACGAGAAATAATGTCATTGAAGTTACTAATCTCACAGATGAAACAGTAACGGAGGTCTGTCATATCCCATATAGGATTTCCCTATTCTCTTCAGCGACTTCATTTACCAGTCAAGGATTCGTTGGAAGTAACGATAACCAAAGCTCAAAGACAGAGACAGGGGATAAGAGGACATGGGTAGAGCTGAGGGAAATGGATGAGATGGCCAGAAATAAGGTGAGGAGGAGGTGGAGATAGATAGGGAGGAGGAGAAGATGTACAGAAGGGGGCGGGGGGACAGATGGAGGATATGGACAAAGAGACGTGGGAAAAGGAAGATGGACACAGAGTGGAGAAGGAGACTAAGTCGTATATCAAATTCCTATACATACTTAGCAATCATATAGCGATACATTGCCCTGTTCACTAGTAATTTCATAATGTTAAAGACTGTATTTGGTCAACAACGTGAAAAACGTTTCAGAATATAAAATTGCTAAAAACGCAGAATTTCTTTGCTTCAAATTAGGTTAAGTCCTAGGAACAGTATGGTCTCACGTCGATCCGTATTTTTCCGAAACCGAAACTGACTTCCAAGGTGAGTTTCTACCAGTTTCTTTCTTTCGTTCATCTGCAAATAATTCGTGACAGAATTTTACAACCATGACTTAGTATACTGATGGTTTTTAATGTGTAACAGTTATGTGCGGTTATATTCTCCCAAAGATCTCAATCATTTTGTGGGAATGTCATCAGTTCCTCTTCAACATGTACTTTCAGTAACCACGCGGTGATTAAATCAGTGCTAACTTTCACTAAATGTTAAAAACTCTTTTTGGAATTACAACAAATGGAAAAGGTTCAAAGAGGCCTTGTCGTAATCCTCTTGGACAATTCTTTCCTCAGATGTGCTCTATCAACTCTCTGCTTTTTTTAGTTAAATGTAACACTCAAAATTTGTTGAACATTTGTAACTTATTAGTTTCAGAATGGTTAGCATGTTTATTAGCATGTTTATCAGACGCAAGCCTCATTTACAGGTCGCCTCTTGACAGAATCATACTATTCGCAACCTAATTTTTGGAACTAACTACCAGAAAAACACCAATGGTGTCATGGCAAACCCTCGAAACACTGTACGGGCTGAAGGGTAGCTCCATAAATCCAGAAGAGTACTTATCGTATGTGCACAAAATCCTCATATTTTGGGAAAATTCAATCCATAAGTGCAAAACTGCTAGCAAAAAGTGTGTCCTAGTTCACGATCGATTGGAATATTGTTCCGAAAGGTCGCATTTTTCTTACGTAACACGAAGTTCTCTTGTATCAAATTCAATGTACATCTAATACGTTATGGATTGAAATCTGGGGGAATGATTCAACTCTAGACAACTCGTCCCTGCCGGCTCGGAAGTGATACGTTACAATAAGGTTTCACATAGTTAACCTCTACAATGAATCTAAAAGTTCTCTTTTCCTGGCGTTTATCTGATCGTACAGGGAACTGTGGGGTGTCGGTTGTGCTGTTTCGCATACCTCTATGTTGCCAAAGTCCAAACTCTGGCGACCTACACAGAAGTGAGTCATCCCATATGATCATGTGACTGAATTAATAAAATAATAATGTCACGCAATGGAAACGTCTCACTGAATGATAATTAGTAGGGTGATCCAATCAAACATGATGATATGGGTACCACACCACGCACAGAGAAAACATTATGACCACTGCCCACCATGACGTTAGATGCAGCGTGGTGACTTTGGGGGCACGTGACAAGGTAAAAAAAGTATTTAAGCAGAGCACACACTGCTGATAAGCAACTTTGACAAAGGGCAGGTTATTATTGCGCAGAGAATATGAACAAATATCTTGAATACGTATAAGCTGGTCGAATGTTCACGTGCTACTGTCGTGAGCATCTACGTAAAGGGGCAGAAGAACAGTGAAATTATCACTAGGCGCTTAATAGTTGGACATCCACGGCTCTTCACGGAACGTGGGGTTCGGAAGCTTGTCCGCTCTGTAGAGATGGTTACCTGCGGCATCTCTGTGGAAAGAGCACGGTGACAGTACACTCACAGGTGCTTCGGAGCACACTGATCATGATACATTGTTGAACGTGGACCTCCACAGCAGACCATCCCTAAGTATTCACGTGTTGACCCAAATACATCGTCAAATACGATTGCAGTGGGCACGGAACCATCGGGATTCGACCCTCGATCAATGGATACGTGTCGGCTCTTTACGTAAATCACATTTTTGCTACACTACGCCGATGGTCGCCTCCACAAACGCCGTCATCGAGGTGAAAGGCAGCTCCGAACGTTCAGCGCTCGACGGACGCAGGTTGGCGGGATTAGTATTATGCTATGGAAGACATTCTCCTGCGCTTGCATGGGACCTGTGGTAGTAGTCGAAGACACGCTGACAACTGCGAACCACCTACATCCCTGCTTGATGTCTCCCCCGACGGCAGTGCCATCTATCAGCAGTGTGAATGTCCGTGTCTCGGAGCCAGAACCACGCCACAGTGATTCGAGGAGCATTATAGTGAACTCACGTTAATGTCTCTGCAACCAAATTCGCCTGAAGTAATTCCTATGGAACCCATCTGGGTCGCTATCGGGAACGATCACCGTATACGCAAATCAGCGGCCCGTTATTTATGCGAATTACGTGACCTGTGCGAAGACATCTAATGCCACATACCTCCATAAACCTATCAGCAAACTGTTGCATCGCTGATACGCAGTATCAGTGATGTGTTTCGTTGGAAAGACGGACAAACTTAAGCAGTTTTTCGTAATGATTCGGCTCATCAGTGTAGACATATCAGTGAGAGGACTGCTCATCTACTCTATAAGAGATACAAGTGGTCACTATAACTACCAGATTTATTATCGTAACGTAACACACATGAGTTACCAACTGAGATGTTGTTGTTGTCGTCTTCAGTCCTGAGACTGGTTTGATGCAGCTCTCCATGCTACTCTATCCTGTGCAAGCTTCTTCATCTCCCAGTACCTACTGCAACCTACATCCTTCTGAATCTGCTTAGTGTATTCATCTCTTGGTCTCCCCCTACGACTTTTACCCTCCACGCTGCCTTCCAATACTAAATTGGTGATCCCTTGATGCCTCAGAACATGTCCTACCAACCGATCCCTTCTTCTGGTCAAGTTGTGCCACAAACTTCTCTTCTCCCCAATCCTATTCAATACTTCCTCATTAGTTATCTGATCTACCCATCTAATCTTCAGCATTCTTCTGTAGCACCACATTTCGAAAGCTTCCATTCTCTTCTTGTCCAAACTATTTACCGTCCATGTTTCACTTCCATACATGGCTACACTCCATACAAATACTTTCAGAAATGACTTCCTGACACTTAAATCTATACTCGATGTTAACAAATTTCTCTTCTTCAGAAACGCTGTACTTGCCATTGCCAGTCTACATTTTATATCCTCTCTACTTCGACCATCATCAGTTATTTTGCTCCCCAAATAGCAAAACTCCTTTACCACTTTAAGTGTCTCATTTCCTAATCTAATACCCTCAGCATCACCCGACTTAATTCGACTACATTCCATTATCCTCGTTTTGCTTTTGTTGATGTTCATCTTATATCCTCCCTTCAAGACACCATCCATTCCGTTCAACTGCTCTTCCAAGTCCTTTGCTGTCTCTGACAGAATTACAATGTCATCGGCGAACCTCAAAGTTTTTATTTCTTCTCCATGGATTTTAATACCTACTCCAAATTTTTCTTTTGTTTCCCTTACTGCTTGCTCGATATACAGATTGAATAACATTGGGGAGAGGTTGCAACCCTGTCTCACTCCCTTCCCAACCGCTGCTTCCCTCTCATGCCCCTCGACTCTTATAACTGCCATCTGGTTTCTGTACAAATTGTAAATAGCCTTTCGCTCCCTGTATTTTACCCCTGCCACCTTTAGAATTTGAAAGAGAGTATTCCAGTCAACATTGTCAAAAGCTTTCTCTAAGTCTACAAATGCTAGAAACGTAGGTTTGCCTTTCCTTAATCTTTCTTCTAAGATAAGTCGTAAGGTCAGTATTGCCTCACGTGTTCCAGTATTTGTACGGAATCCAAACTGATCTTCCCCGAGGTCGGCTTCTACTATTTTTTCCATTCGTCTGTAAAGAATTCGTGTTAGTATTTTGCAGCTGTGGCTTATTAAACTGATTGTTCGGTAATTTTCACATCTGCTTTCTTTGGGATTGGAATGATTATATTCTTCTTGAAGTCTGTGGGTATTTCGCCTGTTTCATACATCTTGCTCACCGGATGGTAGAGTTTTGTCAGGACTGGCTCTCCCAAGGCCGTCAGTAGTTCTACTGGAATGTTGTCTACTCCGGGGGCCTTGTTTCGACTCAGGTCTTTCAGTGCTCTGTCAAACTCTTCACGCAGCATCGTATCTCCCATTTCATCTTCATCTACATCCTCTTCCATTTCCATGATATTGTACTCAAGTACATCGCTCTTGTATAGACCCTCTATACACTCCTTCCACCTTTCTGCTTTCCCTTCTTTGCTTAGAACTGGGTTTCCATCTGAGCTCGTGATGTTCATACAAGTGGTTCTCTTATGTCCAAAGGTCTCTTTAATTTTCCTGTAGGCAGTATCTATCTTACCCCTAGTGAGATAAGCCTCTACATCCTTACATTTGTCCTCTAGCCATCCCTGCTTAGCCATTCTGCACTTCCTGTCGATCTCATTTTTGAGTCGTTTGTATTCCTTTTTGCCTCCTTCATTTACTGCATTTTTATATTTTCTCCACCTGAGATAAACAACTGAAAATTAATTAGTTGAACAAGAGGTTGGAATGGTGAACTGTAACCTTGGCAGCAGTGAGTGGACACGACAAATGCAAATTTTATGCGGATAACACACGAATACGACCAAGGATTGTAAGAACGGTCAGTACATTACTCGAAGGATCAACACCAGTGAGATCGCCAAAGCCATACTGAAAGCAAACTAGCTGCCTGCGAAGTAGTGAAACGGAATAACTGGCTGGTGAAGGGAACGAACTAATATCGTGTCACTGTGGGATTGCGGATCACAACGATGGTGTTTCTTACCATACTCTTACCATAATGCAGAAGGCACCAACAGCTCAATACTCTCTTTCTGCCCACAGAACTCTAATGAAAACGTCCTTCTGTGCGACTGCAACACTCGCCTCATCAGTGTTTTCTGCCTAGACGCTCTATAACTTGGCTGTCTTTTGCCACTGCAGGAACTCGCCAGCCAATAGTGGCAGACATTTCCAGTTCCGTCCAATAATACTCATGTAATGATATTAAACAGTCTTGTACTCTTGCGGATTTTTGCTATTTGCAACCAATAGCGCTCTGAGATGTAGACGAAGGCAGAAAAGCTCTCCCACTACATGTCACTATTTTGAAACAGATCTTTGAAGCAGAGGACACGTAGGCACAGGCGAGAAACTGCGTGCTGCTCGGAAAATAACTGTAAGAACCAACCAGAATTCTCAAAGTTTAAAAGATATTAAAATTTAGATTGGATGTGGGAAGCATGTCTTTAGGTAGACCATTACAGAAATGGTCAAACCAGAAAAAAATATGTAAGTGGAAGGAAACATAAAGGAAGCTATTGATGGAAAGATATTATTGTGGTATTGTGGCCACTTAGGATAAATGTATCATAACAGTTGGCCACAGATGATACGGCGGTGAAACCCAGAAGGGAAAAGGGAACTAGGCCCACCGCATGGACCCTAGAAGATGGGCGACGTCAAGAGAGTACGTTACGCATATGGCGTCGGCTTCTGTTTGTGTTTCTTCTTCTTTATTTTGCGGCAGTGGGCGTATGTAACTACTGTTGCAGCAGGTCCGCCATTTTGTGGTCGGCCTCCAATGCAGCTGGTAGTCCGGGTTTCTGATAAGGTGATTTGTCGTCTGTTCAGCCTTGTTGTAAAACAGTCCCGCAGTCTGCCTAAATCTGTCAAGCAGCATTGCGGTACCATTTATCTCGTGGAGCTACCGCGTTTAGTTCCTTCGACGACGGTGCAGAGATAGCTACTGCCATGTACCATACAGAGAACAAGTACCAAGTCATTCCGTATTTCCTTAAAATGATTCAGCAAGGCGTCACCCATGTAGACACACAGAATAGCGTTCCAAAATGAAATTTTGGGAGCAGAAGTCAGTAAGACAAAGCTGTGTACCACAACTCAAAAATAAAGTGCGAGATCAGATTTCAAATGTCAAGTTTCACGGTAGAAACTGGAGTCAGTCACTTACTATACTGTAGAACACTGAACATTTCACTGTATGGCTCTTGGATCCGAGGGAATGTTTACGAATCTAATATTCCCTAATTACTAATTGTGTTACATTAGCGAAGTTTCTAACGTTACCTTTCTCGTCAGCTTATGATTAATCATATGTTGACAACAATTTTTCCCGTTATTTTACACTGAAGAGGCAAAGCAACTGGTACACATGCCTAATATCTTGTGGGACCCCGGGAGCACACAGAAGTGCCGCAAGACGACGCGCTTGGACTCGACCAATGTGTGAAGTACTGCTGGAGTCAACTGAGACCATTAATTCTGCAGGACCGTAAAAAAATCGCCAAGAACAGAAGGTGGTGGAGATCTCTTCTGAACAGAACGTTGCATGGCATCTCAAATAAGCTCAATAATGTTCATGTTGTAACGGAACATATTAAAGGCTTTACTGTACCGAAGTATGCGATACCCTCCAAATTCAACCAGTTTAACGAGTATTTATGATTATAGCAAAGGTATTGTGTATGTTAACAATGATTGCATAGCATGTCTCCATAAACACTCAACCCATTAAATTATACTGAGTAACTGACCCACACAAAAGTTAATATCACTTGATCACTGATACAGCAAATTTCATCATGTAAAAACACTGAGTTCATCGTAAATAATTAATATGAAGTACGAAAAATAGTGGCCAACTTAGGTATTTTGGATCTCCTTAAATAAAAATCACCCAGTGAAACCTATTTGTTCACTAGGAGCGTTTTCACTCAGTTTTCACGAAATCAATCCTATTTTAGACAAAAACCAATGTAATTCTTAATAATTCATGTTATTTACTTATTTATGCAAATTAGAGAAGTCAATTGACAAACTTCTAAAAAACGGCATTTTTGTAACAAAGAATTATTCTGTCAAGTCAACAAATCTGTCTGTCATTTCAATAACCTGTTAAATTATGTCACTCGATGCAAATTAATAACTTTTCTGCACAAATTATGATAACAGATGTACATGTGACTTGTAAACTATATCTCTTTTTATTAGTTCTTTGACAATGTTATAAATACAAGCAGCAAGAACGGTCGGGAGGCAGGCGGAATGTCACTTTGGTACAGTGTGTTTGTGTGTTATTGTTTGAGGTGGATAAACAACGCAAAGAACATGTAAAGGAAGTTGTGTTGTGTCATGGTCTTTGGTGGACAGTGGAATTAAGATGGCCACCAGAGTAATAAATATTTGAAGTTTACATATTTGTTGGTTTCGCTCGTTCTTTATCATCAAAAGCACATAAAAAACACGGGACCTCATGGTTTTAACCCTAGACAACCAGATGTAGAGCCAGCATCAGCATCGAGAGACAGCAGCGATCCAGCAAGTAGCAGCGATTACTACAACACAATGCATTTTAATGGCGCCAACCTAACATCAAGTGCTAACAAGCTCCGTAAATGGGAGTGAAATAGTGCGATTATAGCAATTAGCAATATCTACGACCAGGCGACCATTACAATGTCTTAGGACTTTGGTGGCCGGCGGAACTGTTTAAACTCAGAAGAATATTCCTGGAATCACTCTGTAGCGATCCTGGACGTGTGGGGTGTCGCATTGTCCCACGGGAATTGCCCAAGTCCGTCGGAATGCACAATGCATGTGAATGGATGCAGGTGATCAGACAGGATGCTTACGTACGCGTAACCTGTCAGAATCGTATCTAGACGTCTCAGGGGTCCCATATTACTCCAACTGCACACGCCCCACACCATTACAGAGCCTCCACCAGCGTGAACAGTCCCCTGGTGACATGCAGAGTCCATGGATTCATGACGTTGTCTCCATATTCGTACACGTCCATCCACTCGATACAATCTGGAACGAGACTCGTCAGACCAGGCAGCATGTGTCCAGTCATCAACAGTCCAATGTCGATGTTGACGGGCTCAGGCTAGGTGTAAGGCTTTGTGTGGTGTAGTCATCAAGGGCACACGAATGAGCCTTCGGCTCCGAAGCCCACATCGATGATGTTCCGTTGAATGGTTGGCACGCTGACACTTGCTGATGGCCCGTTATTGAAATCTGCAGCAATTTGCGGAAGGGTTGCACTTCTGTATCGCTGAACGATTCTCTTCAGTGGTCATCGGTCCCTTTCTTGTAGGATCTTTTTCTGGCCGCAGCGATGATGCTTCACCGGATTCCTGATATCCATGGTACACTCGTAAAATGGCCGTACAGGAAAATCACCGCTTCATCGCTATCTCGGATATGCTGTATCCCATCGCTCGTGCACTGGCTATAACACCACGTACAAACACACTTAAATCTTGATAATCTGCCGTTGTAGCAGCAGTAACCGATCTAATAACTGCGCCACACACTTATTGTCTTATATAGACGTTGCCAACCGCAGCGCCGTATTTTGGCTGTTTACCTATCTCTGTGTTTGAATACGCATGCCTATACCAGTTTCTTTGGCGCTTCAGTGTACAAGGCTGAACTTTAGTTATTGTTTTGACCTTCAGATGGCAGATAGGTCTCATACAGCTCTCCATATTAATCTATCCTATGCAAGCCGCTTCATCTATGCTTAACTACCGCAATCTACATTATCCATTTGAACCTGCTTCCTATATTCAAAGTTTCGTCTCCGTCTCCAAATCAACGCCCACCGCCCTCCCCTTCCTTTCATTACCAAGCTGTCAATTACTTGATGCCTCACGATATGTTCTATCCACGGGTCCCCTTTTTTAGTGAAGTTGTACCTTGATTTCTTTTTTCTCAAATTCTATTCAGTTCCTCTTTATTTGTCACTCGAATTGCCCATGTAATTTTCAGCAGTCTTCTGTAGCACAACAATTCAAGTGCGGCTATTCTCTTCTTCTCCGAAGAGCTTATCGTCCACGTTTCGCTACCGTGCGAGAACTCCACTCCAAATACTCCAAATACATTTAAAGTTATATTTAAACGTTAACAAATTTCTCTTTGTCAGGTAATGAGTTGTTTTTCCTTTGTTTCTCTTTTTTTACTGCCTAAATAGCGAAACTCTTCTACAACTTTTAATTTCTTATTTACTAACCTAATTCGCTCCCTACTTTAATTCATTCACACTCCCTTACTCTGGTGTTACTTTTTTTCATGTTCATCTTACAATCTCCTTTTAAAATACTACCCATTCCCATCAACTGTTATTCTAAATTATTTGCCGTCTCTGACAATTATAAAGTCATCGGCAATCTTTAAGTTTTATTTCTTCTACATGAACTTTAATTCCCATTTTAAATTTCCCCTTGGTTTCCTTTACTGTTTCCGTTACTACTTGCTCAATGTATAGATTGAATAACGAAGATAGGCTGCAAACCCGTCTCACTCCATTGTTAACTACTACTTCCCTTTCGTGTGCTTCGACTCTTATAACTGCAGTCTGGGTTCTGTACAAGCTGTAAATGACTTTTCGCTCCCTGTATTTTACCCCTGCTACCTTCAGCATTTCAAAGAATATAGTCCAGTCACTACTGGCAAAAGCTCTCGCTCAATCCACAAACGCTACAAATGTAGGTTTATCCCTCTGCACTCTAGCTTCCGGGATATGTCGGAAGGTCATTACTGCCTCACGTATTAATGGATTTCTCTGTAAAACAAATTCATCTTCTCCAAGGTCGGCTTCTACCAATTTTTCCATTCTTCTGTTAATAATTTGCGTCCGTATTTTGCAACCATGACTTATCAAATTGTTGGTTCGTTAGTACTGCCCCTTTTCGCCACTCGCAGAATGCACCATTTATCCAAAACATTAAAAAGTGAGTTGTTTATGGATGATCCGCACACGCTCTAACGCATAACAACTGACGTACGTCATGGACTGTGATCTGACATCGTCAAACGGCAGATACACTCAACAGGGCACAAGGCATTCCGTAACGCTGCTGTAGAGATGTTGGTTATTTTATGGATTCCGCAGATGCGATGACATTTATTGACTCATCCCTTCGTCACGATGTCCTACTACTACAGTACCACGCCAAGGAATACCAACAAACGAGTAAATAAATTCTGATGGACGGCTACGTATAAACCAACAGCACCCAACGTGGAGGAGAAGAACACGCGTGAGAAAGAGCGAGGCTACAAAGACATTGCGAGCCATGCCCAGCCGCAACATAACAACTGGTGTCCAGACAGTACGGTATCCACAAATCAGTCCTGAATCGCTGCATTGTCGTCTGCAACGAGAGCCTCGGTGTCGCTTTCTTTTGCAGTAAACCTGATGTTGGAGCGAAAAGAGAACACAATAGCACGGTATTTCTGTGTCTATGTGAGTCACTGCGCAGATGGCGCCGTGTCGGTGGATAGAGAAGGGCGACAATAAGACTTGAGGAGAGCACCAGCATGTAGTCCAGGGTCTTCTCCGACACTGTGGATGTAGTGAAGGAATCTAGTACTATACATCTGCTGACTTAGTGACTTTGATGAAGACGCTGACTGAGCAAGCATCTGAATACTTCAGGGAAATAAGAATATATTCGAATGGTCGGAAGAGAATTTTGGACCTAACTGCTAGCGATTGAATTGTTTAACAACACAAAGAAATTTTAAACTAACTTTGTTGTTGCATTTGCTGTCTTTCGTAATTTCTTCCAGACAAGTGTCACCTCGTACCATGGTTTCAGTACAGTTCTCCCCATTAACAGAATAACAAACCTTCTAATTCCCTTATCAGCGACCGTCCGCTTTAGAGTCTCTTCTCGTTCAGTGAACAACGCGGTAGCTCGCATCGTAGACAAACGGCATCTACTCCACTGTAAAATGTGGCTTGTATTTAGAAAATGAACAGAAAAATCCAGCATCTCGCGATCAGAGAAAGGGATCAGTGTTGAGAGCGAAATAAAAATGAAATTAATTGGCAATTGCGAATATGGACAATCATCAGCTGTTTGATTGAATGATGGCAATGAAACTCCGTGTGGGACCCGGAATCGAACCCAGATTTGCCGGTTATCTCTAGCGGTCTATTCACCATTACGGTATCCGACCACGCCTCAGGGCCAGATCTAAACTTTCATACGTCGTCAGCTATGTGTCTACAACCTACAGTCGCACATCCATTAAATACATTACTGGCCATTAAAATTGCTACACCAAGAACAAATGCAGATGATAAACGGGTATTCATTGGACCAATATATTATACTAGAACTGACATGTGATTACATTTTCAAGCAATTTGGGTGCATAGATCCTGAGAAATCAGTAACCAGAACAACCACCTCTGGCCGTAATAACGGTCTTGATACGCCTGGGCATTAAGCCAAACAGATCTAGGATGGCGTGTACAGGTACAGCTGCCCATGCAGCTTCAACACGATACCACAGTTCATCAAGAGTAGTGACTGGCGTATTGTGACGAGCCAGTTGCTCGGCCACCTTTGACCAGACGTTTCCAATTGGTGAGAGATCTGGAGAATTTACTGGCCAGGGCAGCAGTCCAACATTTTCTGTATCCAGAAAGGCCCGTACAGGTCCTGCAACAAGCGGTCGTACATTATCCTGCTGAAATATAGGGTTTGGCAGGGATCGAATGAAGGGTAGAGCCACGGGTCGTAACACATCTGAAATGTAACGTCCACTGTTGAAAGTGCCGTCAATGCGAATAACAGGTGACCGAGACTGTAACCAATGGCGCCCCATACCATTGCGCCAGTATGGCGATGACGAATACACGCTTCCAATGTGCGTTCACCGCGATGTCGCCAAACACGGATGCGACCATCGTGATGCTGTAAACAGAACCTGGATTCATCCAACAAAACGACGTTTTGCCATTCGTGCACCCAGGTTGGTCGTTGAGTACACCATCGCAGGCGCTCCTGTCTGTGATACAGCGTCAAGAGTTACCGCAGCCATGGTCTCCGAGCTGACAGTCCATCCTGCTGCAAACGTCGTCGAACTGTTCTTGCAGATGGTTGTTGTCTAGCAAACGTTCCCATGTGTTAACTCAGGGATCGAGACGTGGCTGCACGATCCGTTACAGTCATGCAGATAAGATGCCTATCATCTCGACTGCTAGTGATACGAGGCCGTTGGGATCCAGCACGGGGTTCCGTATTACCCTCCTGAACTCACCAATTCCATATTCTCCTAACAGTCATTGGATCTCGACCAACGCGAGCAGCAATGACGCGATACGATAAACCGCAGTTGCGATAGGCTACAATACGACCTTTATCAAAGTTGGAAACGTGATGGTACGCATTTCTCCTCCTTACACGAGGCATCACAACAACGTTTCGCCAGGCAACGTCGGTCAACTGCTGTTTGTGTATGAGAAATCGGTTGGAATCGTTCTTCATGTCAGCACGTTGTAGGTGCCGCCACCGGCGCCAACCTTGTGTGAATGCTCTGAAAAGCTAATCATTTGCATATTACATCATCTTCTTCCTGTCGGTTAAATTTCGCGTTTGCAGCACGTCATCTTCGTGGTGTAGCAATTTTAATGGCCAGTAGTGTATATTCCCATAGAGGACAGACATTTTAGTGAAAGTAGCTTGTCCGGTGTCGATGGTTAAATACGATGTAGCAGTGCTCGTATTGTTGTGACGCCGGCCGGTGTGGCCGTGCGGTTAAAGGCGCTTCAGTCTGGAACCGCGTGACCGCTACGGTCGCAGGTTCGAATCCTGCCTCGGGCATGGAGGTGTGTGATGTCCTTAGGTTAGTTAGGTTTAATTAGTTCTAAGTTCTAGGCGACTGATGACCTCAGAAGTTAAGTCGCATAGTGCTCAGAGCCATTTGAACCATTGTTGTGACGCACAAAGCAAAGCTCACTACAGACTTTTATGAAATACATGAAATGTATTCGCAGCTGCGAATATGGACAACCACTAGCTGTATTATGGAATGACGACAATGGTTGAATGTTTGTCTGAAGGAACATTGCATCTTATTTCTGAACAACACACAATATAGTATTTTTCCGCCGACACCATGCAAGCGACGTTCAATCAATATGTATTTCCTGTCCGAAAATATACGTAATTGGTGTAGTGCAAGTTGTAGACACATGGTTGACGATATATGGAAGTTCCGGTCTGGCCGTGAGGGGTGCGCGGATAGCCTAACAGTAAGGCGACCATTCGCGACAAATAGGAAACTGAGGTTCGAATCCTGGTCCGGCACACACTGTCACTGTCTTCATTCCATTACGCAGCTGACGGTTGTCCGTACCGTAACTGCGAATTAATTTCGTGTATTTCATAACGGCTGTAGTCGCCACATGCTTGTAAGTCCATAGCGACAGGCGCTGCAGCATCGCAGATAAATCTCATCGCCGTATCAGCATATCGTGAAATCGATGTCTCGGTGTCAGTCATCAATATCTGTCGGTGAATTTACGACGTTAGGCATCAATTGAACTTAAATATTGTTCCAACGTGGCCTTCAAGAAGTCAAGGAACCGATTTAGTGGACAGAGCATTAACAAATATTGAAGAAATCAGTTTAATGTTGTGTCAAGAATTAGATTTTCGTCTTCTTCCAGAAAAAGGGTGTTCAAAAATAGACTGCCCATACTGATAGATGCGATGACAGAGACACGCAACTAGGTGTAAAAAATATGTGTTGCTTGAGTACAGAGTATCCAGGTCATTGGGCGCAGTCTAGAATAAAAGAATTTTAAATGTGTTCCAGTCTTTTATTGTTTTCATCAGCACTACAATATATTTCAAAATTATTTCCATTAACACCATCGCATAGTTGGTATCGACATAACAGGGCGTCTGGTGTTCGATGGAAGATATGTGGGATATTCTATTTGTGTGTGGCCACTGCAACAATTGTCACAACTAATTCCTCCTCTGAGTTCACAGCGTTTTTATGTAGCTCCAAAGAAAGAAGTGCCGTGGAGGTCAGGCACCTTGCAGGTCAACGTACAAGTCCTCCTCAGCTGATCCACTGATTGCCCAATGTATAGGTTAATGCTGCACGTACTGGTTCTGTGAAGTTCACAGGAGCCGCATCACGCTGAAACCACATTCTCACTCTGATGCATGGCGAACCCCCTACAACTGCGTCGGCAGGTTTTTTCGCAAGAGAAGTCTGTATATTTGCCACCTGAGTAGTGGAGACAACAACCCGCCAGGGTAGCCAAGAACTCAGGCCGGCTTTCGCCGCCGTGCAGTGCGGAAGTGTTGTTGTTTCCGCCTGCGGAGCGCGCGCGCTCGCTGTTGTTTACATTTCAACGGCCGTCACTTACGTGTCGCTTACGTGCAATAGAACCATGGCCAACCGTTTTCGAAAATCAACCTTACGATTCAACTTCTGCAACGACTACGCACGACCAAAGGCCTTGGAAGTGGAACGCTTCCTACGCGACGTTGCTAAGATCCCAGCTTCTGACATCTTGGGCATCCATTTGTCCATATTAAGCAGTACTGTGTACGTCAAAGTCGTCAATGACGCGGTATGTGAAAGAATACTTCGTGACACCAACCATGGACTACGCTTTTGCCACGCCGACGGCAATGTCGGAGCGGTCACTGTCAACCATGCCGGCTTATGAATGCGCACCATACGAGTTTTCGAACTCCCGTTCGAGCTTCCGGCGGAAGACGTTATCGTGGCTTTCCGCCCCTGTGGCACTGTACATGGCCACACTGCCGAAAGTTGGGCGCAATTCCAAACGTACCCCGTTCTTAACGGTGTACGCCAGATCACCATCGACCTCCATCGCCACGTGCCATCTTACCTGCACATTAGCGGGTGCCGCGCGGTTGTCATATATGACGGCCAACCCAAGACCTGTTCCGGGTGCGGCAAAGAAGGCCAACTCAGATTTGAGTGTCTTCAGCGACGAATCACCCGATTGCCAGCCGCTACCGTGGCACCTACGGCTCCGACGACGGTTTTACCGATCACCTACGCATCGGCGCTCTCTTCTCCTCCCACCGGCCGCCGCCCATGGGACCATGTACCGGTGACCATTCTAGCTGCTACGGATACCGCTGCGGCCGCCACGTCGCGCTCAAAGCCTGACGCTACTCCGTCGCCACTACCAACAGCGACGACTTCCGACACCCACCCGCCTGAACATATGGACGCCCCTTCATTTGACGTTCCCGCGACGGCCTTCCTCTCAGAGCGACGCGACTCCCTTCCGTCTTCCGACACGGAGGGACGAACCCGCAAACAACGTTCACCTAAGAGGCGCAAGAGGAGGCGCCGTACGGTCTCGGAACGAGACGGATCACCTCCTCCTGATACTCCAGAGGCCGTCCGACCCGACGAGGCCTCGGAGAACCTACACGACGATACGAATGACGACAACACGACTCTGACTGTGGATGCGTCGATGCCTACTCTACTGGCTCGCTCAGGTGCTCCTGAACCAATGGACTCCACCGATGCGACTGCCGCCGAGACGTCCTCCGCACCTACGACCGAAGTGGAACGTACGACCATCACAACGACAACGCCTTCAATGGTGTGGAGTGAGGACGTCGATGAGGACCCGGACCACACACTGGGGACAGAGTTACCCCAGACGGAAGCATCGTTACGCCGCTGATAACGCCGTTAGGTGGCGTACAGCACGACTCACCGTTGCCTCGCCCCTCCTCATCCTCCGCCGGTGGAGTCCCCCTCCACGGCGGGGTACGGCTCCAAACCTACCGAATAGCGACGATCAACACTAACACCATTAGCTCACCCGTGAAACTTCAACTGCTGCTGGGCGTCGGACGTTGATATCGCACTACAACAGAAAGTACACTTGGACACACTTCCAGACGTCGCGGGATATAACACTTATCCTTCTCCTGGTGACCACCTGGGACGCGGCGTAGCCATCTACGCCAGAGAAGGCATTCCAGTGGCCGATATCACATACCTTCCATCTGCCAGAGGCATGGCCGTCACCGTCATGGGGACGCGTATCGTCAACATTTACGCTCCGTCAGGCTCCACCCTCAGACGCGACAGGGCACTCTTCTATTCAGAAGAAATCGCTCCTTTGTTTCTTGGACGCTGCGACCATTACTTGCTTGGGGGTGATTTTAATTGTGTCTTGCACCCTAAATATCAAGTGCACCACTAAAACACCTGTCAGGAACTGCGTCTTGTCGTCCGACATCTGTTGCTCCGCGACACTTGGGAAGTTCCGCACGGCGACGCGCCTGGACATACACTCCTGGAAATGGAAAAAAGAACACATTGACACCGGTGTGTCAGACCCACCATACTTGCTCCGGACGCTGCGAGAGGGCTGTACAAGCAATGATCACACGCACGGCACAGCGGACACACCAGGAACCGCGGTGTTGGCCGTCGAATGGCGCTAGCTGCGCAGCATTTGTGCACCGCCGCCGTCAGTGTCAGCCAGTTTGCCGTGGCATACGGAGCTCCATCGCAGTCTTTAACACTGGTAGCATGCCGCGACAGCGTGGACGTGAACCGTATGTGCAGTTGACGGACTTTGAACGAGGGCGTATAGTGGGCATGCGGGAGGCCGGGTGGACGTACCGCCGAATTGCTCAACACGTGGGGCGTGAGGTCTCCACAGTACATCGATGTTGTCGCCAGTGGTCGGCGGAAGGTGCACGTGCCCGTCGACCTGGGACCGGACCGCAGCGACGCACGGATGCACGCCAAGACCGTAGGATCCTACGCAGTGCCGTAGGGGACCGCACCGCCACTTCCCAGCAAATTAGGGACACTGTTGCTCCTGGGGTATCGGCGAGGACCATTCGCAACCGTCTCCATGAAGCTGGGCTACGGTCCCGCACACCGTTAGGCCGTCTTCCGCTCACGCCCCAACATCGTGCAGCCCGCCTCCAGTGGTGTCGCGACAGGCGTGAATGGAGGGACGAATGGAGACGTGTCGTCTTCAGCGATGAGAGTCGCTTCTGCCTTGGTGCCAATGATGGTCGTATGCGTGTTTGGCGCCGTGCAGGTGAGCGCCACAATCAGGACTGCATACGACCGAGGCACACAGGGCCAACACCCGGCATCATGGTGTGGGGAGCGATCTCCTACACTGGCCGTACACCACTGGTGATCGTCGAGGGGACACTGAATAGTGCACGGTACATCCAAACCGTCATCGAACCCATCGTTCTACCATTCCTAGACCGGCAAGGGAACTTGCTGTTCCAACAGGACAATGCACGTCCGCATGTATCCCGTGCCACCCAACGTGCTCTAGAAGGTGTAAGTCAACTACCCTGGCCAGCAAGATCTCCGGATCTGTCCCCCATTGAGCATGTTTGGGACTGGATGAAGCGTCGTCTCACGCGGTCTGCACGTCCAGCACGAACGCTGGTCCAACTGAGGCGCCAGGTGGAAATGGCATGGCAAGCCGTTCCACAGGACTACATCCAGCATCTCTACGATCGTCTCCATGGGAGAATAGCAGTCTGCATTGCTGCGAAAGGTGGGTATACACTGTACTAGTGCCGACATTGTGCATGCTCTGTTGCCTGTGTCTATGTGCCTGTGGTTCTGTCAGTGTGATCATGTGATGTATCTGACCCCAGGAATGTGTCAATAAATTTTCCCCTTCCTGGGACAATGAATTCACGGTGTTCTTATTTCAATTTCCAAGAGTGTACTTACCAGACGAGTCACTCCGCGAGCCGCCTTGATAGAATTTACGTCTCTCGGGAACTCACACCTGCAGTCCAAGGTGCAGAACTTTGGCCCCTGGCCTTTTCGGACCACTGTGCCTACATCTGCAACATTCTCTTCCCCAAGCAAGTGGTCTGGCGTAGTCGTGCACCGTGGAAGCTAAACACCTCCCATCTTCATGATCCCGAATGTCTTCAACGTGTTACCGAGACATGGGCCACCTGTGAACGTCGCTTACCTAAATACTGCACGACCTTGACCTGGTGGCTGGAATGTGCCAAACCTGCCATTCGACGTACTTTGATTCAGTATGGAAAGGAAGTTGCTACGTGGCGCCGGCACACTACCGACTATTTCTACGCCGTTCTCCGCGACCTGGACGCCCAAACGCCCACCCCAGACACCCAGAGGGAACGCAGCAGGATTAAGGCGCAAATTGTAACTTTGACACGCCGTAGACTGCAGGGGGCTATGGTGCGAACCCGATGTCAAGATTCGGCGGAACATGAACATCCGACCATGCATCATATCGCCTCCGATAGGAAACATCGACGACAACAACTCATCACCGAGATCACCAGCTGTCGCGGCCAGCACGTCACTTGCCAGGCCGAAATCGTCAGTGCCTTTTTCGACCACTACCGCACAATGTACCAGGAGGAGACTGCCAACAACCACGCTGAGGAGTCTGTGTTACCACACGTAACTCGCACCCTCACCAGCGACGAAGCGGACGAGCTGATGGAGCCCATTACGCGTGACGAAATCCACGATGCAATCAAAAAAGGTGCTCTGAATAAGTCACCTGGTGTCGACGGATTGCCGATAGAATTTTATCGCGCTTTCTTCACACTAATGGCGTCACGGTGGACAACGATGTTTCGTGAACTGCTGCCGATGGGGAACGCCGTACCGCCGTCCTTCGTCACGGGAATTATTATACCCATCCACAAACCGATACCAGGTGTGACGACAGCACATTACCGTCCCCTTACTCTGCTTAACGCAGACTGTAAAATTTTTACACGCCTACTCGCAACGCGATGCCGCAAGATCCTGCCTAGCATTCTATCCCCGGAACAGACAACTCCGGGCGGCCCAGTTAATATACAAACGGCCACAGGAGAATGTCGCGATTTAATTGCACTGGCAGCGGCGTGCAGACTCCGCGCCGCAGTGGTTGTCATTGATTTTGACAGCGCATTCGACAAAGTGCGGCATCTTTTTCTGTTCTCAGTGATGAACCGCTTGGGTTTTCCACCAGCCTTTATCGACGTGATCCGGCGCCTGTTCGGCACCGCCGAATCGCTGATTCAGGTTAATGGCCGTGTGGCGGGACCATTGGCGATCCGGCGTTCCGTATGGCAAGGCTGCCCACTTTCGACCCTACTCTATGTCATAAGCTTGGAGCCACTCATCGGGAGTCTGACGAGCCACCTTTCTAGTCTCACTTTGCGACAGCACAGTTTTCGATGTCGTGCGTATGCGGACGACCTCCTCCTCTTGATCCGCTCACGGAGTGAAACACACACGGTACTTGATTTGATATCAACGTACGGCACTGCAGCGGGCAGTAACATGAATGTGGCTAAATCCGCGGCGATGCCCATTGGACGCGGCCTCTCACAGGACGACTTAACACCTCTCCCGTGTGTACAAAAACTACGATACCTTGGTATCATTTTCACCTCCATCGAGCGCCGCTCCGCTGCCATCAATTTTCGGCGTGCACTCCAAACTATCCGCACGACGGTGCGACAAAATCTTCTCCGACGACTCGATTCTTTACAACGTGTCCAATACCTCAATCAACATGTGGCGGCCAGAATGGTCCACATCGCACAGGTCCTCCCGCTGCCATCAACTATTGGACGCAGCCTCCAGGCTGCCTTCGGATACTTCCTTACGGTCGGTACGCTCTTTAAGGTCCGCTACGACACGCTCACCCTTCCCCCGCGAGCGGGGGGCGTCGGCCTTGTCAATGTGCGACTCCGCGCGGCGTCCTTGTACATGTCCACCATGCACAAGCAGTGGCACGGGGGCACCTCCCTTACGCGCAGCTTGCTGGAAATTCTTGTGCCCGCGACCATAACACCACCAGTACGAGTCGGACACATCAAGCATCATCTGACGCACATTTATGATTTCATCGTCGACTTCAGTTATGCTCACACACACTTACCGACCACGCGTTCTCCTCGACCTAAAGATTTTTACACCCCACTCCTTCGTTCCATATCCAGCAACAATATCGAACTGAGACATCCGTCCACGCGGTGGCCAACGGTTTGGCGTCACATCCACCAGCCTTTCCTTCCCTTCCAACGTCCGGGCAACATGGTACCAAGTCGCAAATGAAAAATTCGCCACAAATCATCGTCTTCTCGCCATCGGACTAAAGGACTCTCCATTTTGTTCCATTTTCCACCTCGTGGATGACGATGTCCATCAACTGATTTGTGCTGCCACCAGTGGCGTCTGGAAACTTGCCCGACAGTTCGTTGCCTGTTACCTCCGCGTTCCGCCGGACTCGATTGACCCGTGGACTTTTATCCATCCTGAGAATACTTATTTCCCCGCCACCAAAAAGCATGCGATTGTATGGGTCAAGGTATGGACGATAACCTACATGTATAATGATGGGGACAAATCACGCCTTGGTTTCTGGCAGTACTTACAAACCGCCCACAGTGAAGTCGAACACCGACCGCGCTACCGCGCCTTCTTCGCCAATTACCTACATGCGATCTTTACTTCACCCCCACTCAGCTGGATGGTGCCACACACTGACAGTACTCCCGCCCCCCTGCTGACATCTGAGACTCCCCGCGCTACTTTTTACATTGTAGCCCACAGAGGAGTAGGCGCATGGACACGCGCCTCCTTTCTTTTATGCACTACACCAGAAAACACTGGTCTTTCCCTCACTCCACTGTATATTGCTTCACACCTCTTAGCTTACATCAGAATTATTATTCTTTTTTTCCCTACACCTTGTTCATAAAAAAAATTGCTCGCCTTGTACGAGTATAATGTCTTGTGTTATTTTCGCCGGAAGGATGGCATTTCTGTTGTATTTAAGTTTGTACAAATAAAGAGCTTTTCTTCATTTACCCTTTTCCTGGTGAAAAAAATAATAAAAATAATAAAATAAAACAAAAATAAAAAAGTGGTTAAGGCGATAAAAAAATTTAAAAAAAAAGACGTTTAGGGCTCGGACTCTTACGCCAGAGGTCTCGGGTTCCAGTCCTCCTCTGGCACTTTTTTTCCTTCTATTTCATTTTCTTTTGTTATTCCACCAATTATTCAGAAAGTTTCCCAAACCTACGTTATCTTTAACAAATTAGTTACATTACTGAATAAAAATTATTTTATTTTTGTCCAACAACACAATTCATGGCGGTGGATTTTCCATTTTTCATTGTAAAGTTTATGAGGAGAAACATTGGGTTTTTAATCAGAATAACAAAGTCGATTGGTGTGGTGTGCGTACTGTAAG
Organism: Schistocerca cancellata; assembly: GCF_023864275.1. Lineage (NCBI taxonomy): Eukaryota > Metazoa > Arthropoda > Insecta > Orthoptera > Acrididae > Schistocerca > Schistocerca cancellata. Next base: position 49,897,615 of record NC_064631.1, read on the forward strand.
ACCTTCGGTACACACACCATCAGATTATTTGACTTGTTGCTAAAAACCCCGCACTAATGCGCTGCTTCCTGTACTCTGGTAGGCGCATCGGCCCCGGATCGAATCCGCCCGGCGTATTAACGACGAGGGCCGGTACGCCTGCCAGCCTGAATGTGGTTTTTAGGTGGTTTACCACATCCCACTAGGTAAATACCGGGCTGGTCCCCAAGTTCCGCTTCACTTACACGACTCACAGACATCTGAAAACGTTCGTACTATTTCATGACTTACACTTGACACAGACAGCTGGAGTACACTTAAAAGAAAGAAAGAAGTCGTGGAGGCAACACGTACGGCCCAGGCAAGTAGTCACCTACGGTACTGGTCCACACGTTTACTCCACATTGCCTCGGATACCATGCACAATGTTGTATGTAGGTTTCCATCGCCTCACCACTTTTGGTGTCACGATGTTTGAGGTGTGTACTTTTTCTTTATCTCTTTAGCCACGGGCGTACTTGCGACAGCTTAGCGCTCAATCTATATGCGTTTCTGATACCTGGTTGCTCAACGAAATATAAGAGTTACTGGCTCCATCATAAAATCTACTTAAGTTTGGCCGCTGAATTTTTGAAGGCCTAATGCAACGTTCAACTCAATCCCCCGCCAACAAAAGCGAATCCTTGTTACTAAAATTATCAAAAAGGCCAGCAGAAACTCTGGAGAAGGAACAGTGGCTGTGGTGTAACTCGTAACTGTTGAATGGTACTTCTACAGTTTTGACAACTTATGTCCATTAGGAATACAAATTGAGGATTACGTTGAAATAAATGTAAATCTCACTAATTAAAATTAAAGAAATCTTAACCTGTGCTGGGACGGAGTAATATTAGTTTACGAACAGGATGCATATATATGTATTTTTCTTCACATACGTATTCACGTCTCAAGCCTTGTCTTCCGCATGAGTTTATGAAATATCGCTTTTAGTTAGGATTACGTCTCTACCAGTCCCTGTACTTTCGTTTGACCGCCGTGTGGATATATTTTTAGTCATCAACGTAAAATGCGTCAACAGTGCATGAAGTAGAGACGGTTTTGGACTTGTTACGTAGGTGTTGGTTATGTGCATAAGTTCATAGCTTTTTTTCCATAAGTTGCATAAACACAACAGGTACACATAACAGAGACTTCAGTCATCAATAATATATTCTTGTTCACTATTTAGAACAGTCTGCCAGTGCTGTAGTAACTTTTGGATTGCGCGACTGTACTTCAGAAATCGCATAGTTCTGAGGCAAGAACTCGTCGATCCGCGTTCGGAGCGCATTTTCATCCGGAAAAATGGTTCAAATGCCTCTGAGCACTATGCGACTTAACTTCTGAGGTCATCAGTCGCCTATAACTTAGAACTAATTAAACCTAACTAACCTAAGGACATCACACACATCCATGCCCGAGGCAGGATTCGAACCTGCGACCGTAGCGGTCGCTCGGCTCCAGACTGTAGCGCCTAGAACCGCACGGCCACTTGGGCCGGTCATCCAGAAAAGAATTTCCTTGAGAGCCGTTCCATAGATAGCGGAAAAGGAGAAAATATGATGGCGCATTATCAGGTGAATAAGGTTGGTGTCGAATGACTTCCTAACCAACTTCCTCCTCCTCCTCATCATCATCATCATCATCAAGACTGATTATGCCTTTCAGCGTTCAGTCTGGAGCATAGCCCCCCTTATACAGTTCCTCCATGATACCCTATTCAGTGCGAACATTGGTGCCTCTTCTGATGTTAAACCTATTACTTCAAAATCATTCTTAACCGAATCCAGGTACCTTCTCCTCGGTCTGCCCCGACTCCTCCTACGCTCTACTGCTGAATCCATGAGTCTCTTGGGTAACCTTGCTTCTCCCATGCGTGTAACATGACCCCACCATCTAAGCCTGTTCGCCCTGACTGCTACATCTATAGAGTTCATTCCCAGTTTTTCTTTGATTTCCTCATTGTGGACACCCTCCTGCCATTGTTCCCATCTACTAGTACTTGCAATCATCCTAGCTACTTTCATATCCGTAACCTCAACCTTGTTGATAAGGTAACCTGAATCCACCCAGCTTTCGCTCCCATACAACAAAGTTGGTCGAAAGATTGAACGGTGCACAGATAACTTAGGCTTGGTACTGACTTCCTTCTTGCAGAAAAGAGTAGATCGTAGCTGAGCGCTCACTGCATTAGCTTTGCTACACCTCGCTTCCAGTTCTTTCACTATGTTGCCATCCTGTGAGAATATGCATCCTAAGTACTTGAAACCGTCCACCTGTTCTAACTTTGTTCCTCCTATTTGGCACTCAATCCGTTTATATTTCTTTCCCACTGACGTTACTTTCGTTTTGGAGATGCTAATCTTCATACCATAGTCCTTACATTTCTGATCTAGCTCTGAAATATTACTTTGCAAACTTTCAATCGAATCTGCCATCACAACTAAGTCATCCGCATATGCAAGACTGCTTATTTTGTGTTCACATATCTTATCTCACCCAGCCAGTCTATTGTTTTCAACATATGATCCATAAATAATATGAACAACAGTGGAGACAGGTTGCAGCCTTGTCTTACCCCTGAAACTACTCTGAACCGTGAACTCAATTTACCATCAACTCTAACTGCTGCCTGACTATCCATGTAAAGACCTTTAATTGCTTGCAAAAGTTTGCCTCCTATTCCATAATCTTGTAGAACAGACAATAACTTCCTCCTAGGAACCCGGTCATATGCCTTTTCTAGATCTATAAAGCATAGATACAATTCCCTGTTCCACTCATAACACTTCTCCATTATTTGCCGTAAGCTAAAGATCTGGTCCTGACAACCTCTAAGAGGCCTAAACCCACACTGATTTTCATCCAATTGGTCCTCAACTAATACTCGCACTTTCCTTTCAACAATACCTGAGAAGATTTTACCCACAACGCTGATTAAAGAGATACCTCTGTAGTTGTTACAACCTTTTCTGTTTCCATGTTTAAAGATTGGTGTGATTACTGCTTTTGTCCAGTCTGATGGAACCTGTCCCAACTCCCAGGCCATTTCAATTATCCTGTGTAGCCATTTAAGACCTGACATACCACGGTATTTGATGAGTTCCGACTTAATTTCATCCACTCCAGCCGCTTTATTGCACTGCAATCTATTGACCATTTTTTCCACTTCCTCAAATGTGATCCTATTTCCATCATAATTCCTATCCCATTCTACCTCGAAATCTGAAACATTACTGATCGCATTTTCACCTACATTGAGCAACTCCTCAAAATATTCCCTCCACCTGCCCAAGGCATCCACAGGATTCACCAGAAGTTTTCCTGACCTGTCCAAAATACTTGTCATTTCCTTCTTACCTCCCTTTCGAAGACTGCTAATTACACTCCAGAATGGTTTTCCAGCAGCTTGACCCATAGTCTCCAACCTGTTTCCAAAGTCTTCCCACGATTTCTTCTTGGATGCTGCAATTATCTGTTTGGCTTTGTTTCTTTCTTCAACATAACTTTCTTCAACATAACTTTCTCTGTCTACCTGGGTTCTGGTATGTAGCCATTTCTGATACGCCTTCTTTTTCCTTTTACAGGCTGCCTTGACTGTATCGTTCCACCAAGCTGTTTGCTTCATCCTACTTTTACACACTACTGTTCCAAGACATTCTTTAGCCACTTCTAGTACTGTGTCCCTGTACCTTGTCCATTCCTTTTCCATTGACTGTAATTGACTACATTCAACTAACTGGTACCTTTCTGAGATCGTTGTTATGTACTTGTGCCTGATTTCCTTATCCTGAAGTTTCTCCACTCTTATCCTCCTACATATGGACCTGACCTCCTGCACTTTCAGCCTCACAATACCAATTTCACTGCAGATTAAATAATGATCAGTGTCATCAAAGAATCCCCTGAATACACGTATGTCCCTCACAGCCTTCCTGAATTCCTGATCTGTTATTATATAGTCAATGACAGATCTGGTTCCCTGCCTTCCCAAGTATACCGGTGAATGTTCGTATGTTTAAAAAAGGAGTTTGCGATTACTAAGCTCATACTGGCACAGAAATCCAAGTGCTGTTTCCTGTTCCTGTTGGCCTCCATATCCTCTCCAAATTTACCCATAACCTTTTCATACCCTTCTGTTCGATTTCCAATCCTGGCGTTAAAATCACCCATGAGCAGAACACTGTCCTTGTCCTTTACTCTAACAACTACATCACTGAGTGCCTCATAAAAACTATCCGTCTTATCTTGATCTGTCCCTTCACAATGCGAATATACTGACACAATCCTAATTTTCTTGCTAGACACTGTCAAATCTATCCACATCAGTCGTTCGTTTACATACCTTATTGCAACTACGCTGGATTCCATTTCTTTCCTGATGTAAAGCCCTACACTCCATTGTGCTATTCCTGCTTTGACTCCTGACAGGTAGACCTTGTATTCTCCCACTTCCTCTTCTTTCTCACCCCTTACCCGAATGTCACTAACAGCTAAAACGTCCAGCCCCATCTTACTTGCAGCCTCTGCCAGCTCTACCTTCTTCCCAGAGTAGCCCCCATTGATATTAATAGCTCCCCATCTCATTACCATTTGTTTGCCAAGTCGTATCTTAGGAGTCCCTGGTTTGTCAGTTAGAGGTGGGACTCCGTCACCTCCAAAGGTCCGAGGCATTTTGCTCTGATTGTTGCCAGCATCATATTTAAAGTACCAGGGGAGCAGGTTGCTAGCCTTACTTGCCCCGAGTCCCATTGGGTTTTACCCCTAACGGCTGAGGGACTAACCGGTGGATTTGGTAGTCTTTGCCGTCTGAGCACAAAGGTGACCACGACTCAGAATATGTCCGAGATGCCCAGCCTTATTCCAAAGAAACTGATATCCCGACTGTCGGGACCACTTACTTGGCCACTCATACGTTGCCCGTGGTTCATGAACTAGGACATGACTACAGGAACCCACACCATGAACCACAACCAAACTTCTGCACAGTATATTTTGTCAGTCCAAGAGAATGTGAGCGGTCGTTGTTGTGGAGTAGCATCACCTCACGCAGTCTTCCTGGTAGTTGCTCTTGGACTGCGTCTGCAAGACGTCTCAGCTGTTGACAGTAAATGTCCGTAGTGATAGTTACACCTCTGGGAAGCAATTTGTAGTACACCACATCGTCGCTGTTCCACCTGATGGATAACTTTATGTTTTGTGGATACACGAAGGTCTTTGTACGGGGAGTTGCTGCATTGTTTGAGCTCAACAATTCCTTTATTTTCCTTATGTTAGCAAAAGAGACACAATTTCTCGTAAGCGGTAACAATACGGGGTAGGTATGGTCGTCGTTGTTCACGAGCCAATTGATGACGAGAAAACAGAGATGCATATATGGCCACACACTGATTATTGTCATTTTGGCTTAGAGCATGCGGTGGTCATACCCCCGATTTCTGAACCTTTACCATTGCATTCAAATGACGCACAACGGTGGAATGACCACAGTTGATCACAAAATCTTGTACATGGCTGCACATTCAGAGACCGATAATAGTTACAACTGAAAGAAAATCAGCCCTCGGTCACTATTTTTAACAAACTAACCTGGTTTCAACACTGCTAGGAGTGTCTTCCTCAGAATTTAAATCAAAGAATGGTCTATATTCTATAACATGGTCACAGAATTATGACTAAAAACGTATGCTAGGGTATAAGTACGGATTCGTCCTGAAAAACTGGCAGTACTTATATGTCATTTATAAAATAATAAATATGCCAAAAGGGCATTAGTCACAAAGATATTTAAGATAAAGAATACTGTGATGGCGAGCCACTAAGGGCTGCTCGTTACTTGCATGGTGCAGGTTGCAAAACGGACTGTCTGTTTTGCAACCTGCACCACCGTTTTGCAACCTGCACCATGCAAGTAACGAGCAGCCCTTAGTGGCTCGCCATCACAGTATTCTTTATCTTAAATATCTTTGTGACTAATGCTCTTTTGGCATATTTATTATTTTATAAATTACATATAAGTACTGCCTGTCTCTCAGGACGATTCCGTAGTTATACCCTAGCATACGTTTTTAGTCATAATTCTGCGACCATGTTATAGAATATATACCATTCTTTGATTTAAATTCTGAGGAAGACACTCCTAGCAGCGTTGAAACCAGGTTAATTTGTTAAAAATAGTGACCGAGGGCTGATTTTCTTTCAATTCAAAAATGGCTCTAAGCACTATGGGACTTAACATCTATGGTCATCAGTCCCCTAGAACTCAGAACTACTTAAACCTAACTAACCTAAGGACAGCACACAACACCCAGCAATCACGAGGCAGAGAAAATCCCTGACCCCGCCGGGAATCGAACCCGGGAACCCGGGCGTGGGAAGCGAGAACGCTACCGCACGACCACGAGATGCGGGCTTTCTTTAAATTGTAACAGTTCATCACATTTACCAATTCTTGAGTATAATGACGAGGATCAGTGTGGATTAATGCGTTTAAACGATACTCATCTAACCCCGAATGTTTTCCTGGACGTGGAGAGTATCTAACGTCAAAATTATCCTCCTGAAAACGAGAAAACCCTTTTCTTGCCGTGCTCTATCCAATGGCATTATCCACATACGCGACGGAAATGTTTGTGGCTGCCTCCGCTGCTGCCATCCCTCCGTTAAAGTTCAAAAGGCCAATATGTCGGAAATGCTCCAATTTATCCACTTGGCACTCCACTTTCTAGCGGCCACAGCTCAACTCACTAACTCAGAATCTCAAAATAACAACATGTAAACGCAGCAACAGTGAACTATAAATAAAAAGTGAGAACCGATAGCCGGCCGATGTGGCCGAGCGGTTCTAGGCGCAACAGTCTGGAACTGCGCGACCTCTACGGTCGCTGGTTCGAATCCTACTTAGGGCACTGAAGTGTGTGATGTCCTTAGGTTAGTTAGGTTTAAGTAGTTCTAAGTGCTAGGGGACTGATGACGTCAGATGTTAAGTTCCATAGTGCTCAGAGCCATTTGAACCATTTTGAGAACCGATAAATAAACATATAGTAACCGGAATATTAACATAAAAGCGCTATGGACTTGTTCACCAACTTAATATTATTCCATCATAGTGCATGGTTTGCGTCAAATTTCAGCCCAGCTAGATGTGGCCATAATCGAAAACTTACATTTCAAACACGTTGGTACTAAATAGATAATGTTTCATATTGAGGTCAGCGGCGGTCGTAATCACGTAATCGAAAATATCTCGCAAACGGCTCAGTTGCTGCCCAGGGTTTTGCTTCTGTTATCATGTGGTGCTACTGAAGAATGTTGAAGATTAGATGGGTAGAGCACATAACTAATGAGGAGGTATTGAATAGAATTGGGGAGAAGAGGAGTTTGTGGTACAACTTGACTAGAAAAAGGGATCGGTTGGTAGGACATGTTCTGAGGCATCAAGGGATCACCAATTTAGCATTGGAGGGTAGTGTGGGGGGTAAAAATCGTAGGGGGAGACCAAGAGAAGAATACACTAAGCAGACTCAGAAGGATGTAGGTTGCAGTAGGTACTGGGAGATGAAGAAGCTGGCACAGGATTGAGTAGCATGGAGAGCTGCATCAAACCAGTCTCAGGACTGAAGACCACAACGACAACATCATGTGCTTTCACCTGCGCCAGTTTTCGTTGTTAGTTACGATACACCTCGTAAATAAGAGCCTTCTAACTGTTGCCCAAGGTAAAAAAGGGGAGAGCTGTTTGTAGAAGCTAATTGTGGCGGAGAGCACTGCGGCTGATAACGTGGAGGTGAAACTGCGTGCGCGTATGTGGGGCGCGGCGTGCCTTGTGAGTCACGCGTGCTGATGCGGGTGCTCGGCATGCGTCTGCCGACTTCTCTGAAGCACCGCCACTAAATGGAACACCGCACCGACCGATACGCAACAGGGTTCGCAGCTTTTCACTTCCTACTACGGGGCGCTGCAGGGCATCTGACTCCTTGCTCGGGGTACACAAACCATACCGTCTCGAACGAGACCATTTCGCAGGATTTCAGTTTCACTAGATCAAAGGGATCTGCGTGCCGACAAAAATTAAAAACCATGTCAGATATGTCTAAAATAGAGTGGAATGTTTTTTTGCATCATTGCCCGTTGCAAATAAATGGTTACTCGCTACTTTCGTACCGATCTAGCCATTACACATAAACAGATTACTGGAAATTAAAATTGCTACACCAAGAAGAAATCTAGATGATAAACGGGTATTCATTGGACCAATATATTATACTAGAACTGACATGTGATTACATTTTCACGCAGTTTGGGTGCATAGATCCTGAGAAATCTGTACCCAGAACAACCACCTCTTGCCGTAATAACGGCCGTGATACGCCTGGGCATTGAGTCAAACAGAACTTGGATGGCGTGTACAGGTACAGCTGCCCATGCAGATTCAACACGATACCACAGTTCATCAAGAGTAGTGACTGGCGTATTGTGACAAGCCAGTTACTCGTCCACCATTGACCAGACGTTTTCAATTGGTGAGACATCTGGAGAATCTGTATCCAGAAAGGCCCGTACACGACCTGCAACATGCGGTCGTGCATTATCCTGCTGAAATACAGGGTTTCGCAGGGATCGAATGAAGGGTAGAGCCACGGGTCGTAACACATCTGAAATGTAACGTCCACTGTTCAAAGTGCTGTCAATGCGAACAAGAGGTGACCGGACGTGTAACCAATGGCACCCCATACCGTCACGCCGGGTGATACGGCAGTATGGCGATGACGAAACACGCTTCCAATGTGCGTTCACCGCGATGTCGCCAAACACGGATGTGACCACCGTGATGGTGTAAACAGAACCTGGATTCATCCGAAAAAAAATGACGTTTTGCCATTCGTTCGCACAGGTTCGTCGTTAAGTACACCATCGCAGGCGCTCCTGTCTGTGATGCAGCGTCAAGGGTAAACGCAGCCACGGTCTCCGAGCTGATAGTCCATGCTGCTGCGAACTGTTCGTGCAGATAGTTGTTGTCTTGCATACGTCCTCACCTGTTGACTCAGGGATGAAGACGTGGCTGCACGATCCGTTACAGCCATGCGGATAAGATGCGTGTCATCTCATCTGGTAGTGATACGAGGCCGTTGAGATCCAAAAGGCGTTCCTTATTACCCTCCTGAACCCACCGATTCCATATTCTGCTAGCAGTCACTGGATTTCGAACAACGCGAGCAGAAATGCCGCGATACGATAAACCGCAATCGCGTTAGGCTACAATCCCACCTTAATCAAAGTCGTAAACGTGATGGTACACATTTCTCTTCCTTACACGAGGCATCACAACAACGTTTCACCAGGCAACGCTGGTCAACTGCTGTTTGTGTATGAGAAATCGTTTGGAATCTTTCCTCATGTCAGCAAGTTGTAGGTGTCGCCACCGGCGCCAGCCTTGTGTGAATGGTCTGAGAAGCTAATCATTTGCGTATCACAGCATCTTATTACTGTCGGTTAAATTTCGCGTCCGTAGAACGTCATCTTCGTGGTGTAGCAATTTTAATGGCCAGTAGTGTACTCTTTGTTAACCTATCAAGCGTGCTCGTAAATGAGCGATTTAAGTGGCATCTTTTTCCTGGACAGACATTTCGTTTCTACACGATCCAGTGACATTAATGTGACCACCGTCCACGTTCGGCGTCAACATGCAGTAACCACTCACAGACGGCAGCTGGCAGCTCTGGTAGTGGAGGGCATACAAAGCGTGTCGGAGGGACGCGGGAAACAGTGCAGTCGATGTCGTAATGCGGAAGTGGAGCGTTGTATCTGATGTCCAAAAGGGCACCATCACTGGCTTTCTGGTCAAAGGCTGTTCCAAAAATGTTTATTAGAATTATTTCCGATACGGCTAAGTTTGTAAACTGTTCGCGTGCAGCCTTGGTTGAAGCATACTGTGGCATGCCAAAATGGCGCTATCCAAAGCCTGCGCCGACATAGCTGCGGGCCTTAGAGGACAAGGGTGAACGAGAGCTGCGGGTGAATAGGGGGTGCAACTGTTGAACAACTGCCACCCATATGAACCAAACGACTACCAACAGTGTCCCCTTAATGGACGTTCAGTGAACATTGCTGTGTATGGACATCCTCAGGAGGCGCCTGGTTCAAAAAAAAATGGTTCAAATGGCTCTGAGCACTATGGGACTCAACTGCTGTGGTCATAAGTCCCCTAGAACTTAGAACTACTTAAACCTAACTAACCTAAGGACATCACACACATCCATGCCCGAGGCAGGATTCGAACCTGCGACCGTAGTGGTCGTGTGGTTCCAGACTGTAGCGCCTTTAACCGCTCGGCCACTCCGGCCGGCCGCGCCTGGTTCGTTCATCCATACTGACTGCTGTTCATCGACTACGAAAACTCGAATTTTCACTCCAGAACAACCAAAGAAAGGTTTTTATTCACATGAATCATGATTTATGCTTCATCGGACAGTTGCCCGTTCGCGCATAGGACGTGAAACGTCTGAAAGCAAAGCTGGAAGTGTCCAGCCCGGAGGAGGGAATGTTGTGGTCTACGGAGTATTTTCGTGACATTCTCTGGGAGGCATATTGGATCCGCAAAAGTATGCATCACTCCTTTGTTACCATGTCCAACCCCAACCCCACGATGGCATCTACCAGCAGGACAAAGCAACGTGTCGAACAAAATGGTTCAAATGGCTCTGAGCACTGTGGGACTTAAGAGCTGAGGTCATCAGTCCCCTAGAACTTAGAACTAATTAAACCTAAGTAACCTAAGGACATCACACACATCCATGCCCGAGGCAGGATTCGAACCTGCGACCGTAGCGGTCACGCGGTTCCAAACTGAAGCGCCTAGAACCGCACGGCCACACCGGCCGGCCGTGTCGAACAGTTCGCAGTGTACATGCATGGTTGGAAGAGCACCAGGACGAGTTGACCGCACTCCCCTAACCACCACAATCCCCGGGTTCAAACCCAGTCGAGAAACTGTGGGACCATCTCGACAGGGCTGTTCGGGCCACGGACTCTCAACCGATAAGTCCAGCGCAGTAGGTCGCGGTCCCGGGTTCGATTCCCGGCGGGGTCAGGGATTTACACCTGCCTCGAGATGACTGGGTGTTTGTGTTGTCCTCATCATTTCATCATCATCCAGGAAAGTGGTGAAATTGGACTGAGCAAAGATTGGATAATTGTACGGGCGGTGATAACCACGCAGTTGAGCGCCCCACAAACCAAACATCATCATCATCATCAGTAGGTCGCGGCACTGGAGTCAGGATGGTTCCAAATCCCTATGGGTACCTCCCACAACCTCACTGAGTCTAACAGCAGTCCTCGCTGCAAAAGATAGCTGTTCGGGCATTTGACAGGTGGTCATAGTAATGTGCTCAAAGACGTTTTTTTTTTCTTTTTTGGTACTCGGTAGTATAGATTCGCGACGCAATTTGTGTGTTGCATCGTCAATTTGAGAGTGCAAGTGTTACAGGAAACTGGCTGTGGTGCAAAGAAATTAAGCTACTTGACTCCCCGAAGAAGTTCCATACAGTGACATTGTTCTCATTAATCGCTTGGAGAAATGTTGGCACGGTGCCTGTAATATTGAAACAATTTGAATGTCACATCGTCAATGTGAGAGCACAAGGATTTCAGTAAACTGGCAGTGGTGCATGAGGAACAACCTTCTTGACTCCCAGGAGAAGTTCCAGATGGTCGCGGTAGCCGCATTAGTAGCCTGGAGAGAAGTCGGCTGGAGCCTACAGTACTGAATCGCAAAGCAATATGTGTGTTGCACCGTCTACGTAAGGGTGAGAAAAAAACTGGCAGTGGTGCATTGGTAACAGGCTAGTTGACTCCCAACAAAAGTTACATACCGTGACCATACCCACGTTAACGCTAGCAGAAAAGTCGGTATGGAGCCTGTACTATTGAATTGCAAAGCGATTTGTGAGTTGTATCATCAATGTGATGGTGCGAGGGTTACAGTAAACGCGCCATGGTGCATCGGAAACAGGCTACTCGTCTCCCAGGAGAAGTTCCATAAGATTACCGTATCTGCGTTGGTCACTTTGAGAAAGTCGGCATGGAGCTAGTCGTATCAATGGCGACGCGATTTGTGAATTGAATGGTCAATGTGAGGGTTCGAGGGTTACAGTAAACTGGCAGTGGTGCATCGGAAACAAGCATCTTGCCTCCCAGGAGAAGTTCCATACAGTGATCGTAGCAGCGTTGGTCCCTTGGTAAAAGCCAGCACATAGGTTGAAATATTGATTCGCGACGAAATATGCGTGTCGCATCGTCAGTGTGAGGGGGCGACGCTTACAGTAAAGTGGCAGTTGTGCATCGGAAGCAAGCTACTTGACTCCCATGAGACGTTCCAAACGGTGACCGTACCCGTGTTAGTCGCTTGGATAAAAGTCGGCATAGAGCCTGTATTATGTAAACTCGACGCAATTTGTGTGTTGCATCGTCAATGTCAGGGTGCGAGGGTGACATTAAACAGGCAGTGGATCAACGGAAACAAGCGACATAACTCCCAGGAGAAATTCCATTCCGTGATTGTAGACGCAATAGCCGCTTGGAGTCAAGTCGGCATAGAGAATGTAGTGAGCAATCGCGCCGCAATTTGTGTGTTGTATCGTCAATGCGAGTGTGCGAGCTCTACAATAAACTGGCAGTGGTCCATCGGAAGCAAGCAACATTACTCCCAGGAGATGTAGTACAATGTAACTGTAGCTGCGTTATTCGCTTGGAGAGAAGTTGGCTGGAGTCTTCAGTATTGCATCACGACGCAATTCGTGTGCTGCATCGTCAATGTGAGGGTGTTACGGTTGCGCAAAGCAGGTAATAGAGCATTGCAAAAATGCTACATAGCTCCCAGGAGAAATTCCATACAGAGAGTGTGGCCGCATTAGTCGTTTGCAGAGACGTCGGCATAGAGACTGTAGTATGGAATCGCGACGAAATATGTGTTTTGCATCGACCATGTAAGGATGTGATTGATATAGTAAACTGGCACTGGTGCATTCGAAACAAGCAGCAAGACTCCCAGTAGCAGTTTCGTACGAATGATGGTAGCAGCGTTGGTCGCGTTGAAAGAAGTCGGCTGTAGCCTGTAGTGTTGTATTACTGCGCAATATCTGTCTTGAGTCGTCAATGTGAGGATGAGAGAGTTATATTGAACAGGCCGTTGTGGATAGAATACAAGCTATACAACTCACAGGAGTAGTTCCATAAGGTGAGATTAGCCGCGTCAGTCGCTTGGAGAAAAGTCGGTATACAACCTGTAGTATAGAAACACAACACAATTTGTGTCTTGCATCGTCAATGTACTCCCAGGAGAATTTCAATATGGTGAAAGTACCTGAGTTAGTCGCTTGGAGACAAGTCAGCATAGAGACTGTAGTATGGAATCACGAAGCAATTTGGGTGTTGCATCGTCGACACGATGTTGCACTGGTTACAGTAAACTATCAGTGGTCCACTGAAACAAGCTACGTAACCACCAGGAGAAGTTCCATATGGTGAGAGTAGCCGTGTTTGTCGCTTGAAGAAAAGTAAGCATATAGTCTGTAGTATGGTATTGTGACGCAATTTGGGAGTTGCATCATCAATGTGAAGGTGCGAGGGTTACATCAAACAGGCTGTGGTGCATCGGAAACAATATACATACCTCACAGGAGACCTTCCATATGGTGAGAGTACCAGCGTTGGTCGTTTGGGGAAAAGTCGGCATAGAGCCTTCAGTATGGAAACGCGAAGCAATTTGTGTTGCATCATCGATATGAAGGTGCATTGGTTATAGTAAACTGTACGTGGTGTATTGAAACAAGCTACATAACTCCCAGGAGAAGTTTCATACTGTGGAGTAGTCGCATTTGTTGTTTGGAGAAAAGTCGGCATACAGCCTCCAGTATGGTATCGCGACGGAATTTGGGTGTTGAATCGTCAATGTGAGTGTTCAAGGGTTACATTAAACAAGGAGTGGTACATTGGAAACAAGCTACATAACTCCCAGGACATGTTCTGTACGGTGAGAGTAGCAGCATTTGTCACTTCGGGAAAAGTCGGTATAGACCGATGCAATTTGGGACTTGCACCGTCAATGTGAAGGTGCGAGGGTAGTAGACATGTTTTGTATGTTCTGGCCCACTTAATGTAATTCCGCGTTTTCTAAGTAATTTAACTGATTTTTTTAGAATTCCGTATATTTAATTAACACCACCAATTAAGGAGCTCTATCTCAATACCTAACTTTTACAATAACTCAACCGATTTTCACTAATTATATCATTACCCTCAATAAATAACTGGATTCTAACTTCATTATTTCATTTTTAATGTGACTGTAAGAAAATAAAATAAATTAGTTAACAAAAGTTAATTATATTAAAATTTTACACTGTGATTGTAACGAAATAAATTAAGTGAATTAGTTAAGAAAAGTATATTATGTTGCAATTTTTACATTGTGAACATAAGAAAATAAATAAAATACACTCCTGGAAATGGAAAAAAGAACACATTGACACCGGTGTGTCAGACCCACCATACTTGCTCCGGACAGTGCGAGAGGGCTGTACAAGCAATGATCACATGCACGGCACAGCGGACACACCAGGAACCGCGGTGTTGGCCGTCGAATGGCGCTAGCTGCGCAGCATTTGTGCACCGCCGCCGTCAGTGTCAGCCAGTTTGCCGTGGCATACGGAGCTCCATCGCAGTCTTTAACACTGGTAGCATGCCGCGACAGCGTGGACGTGAACCGTATGTGTAGTTGACGGACTTTGAGCGAGGGCATATAGTGGGCATGCGGGAGGCCGGGTGGACGTACCGCCGAATTGCTCAACATGTGAGGCGTGAGGTCTCCACAGTACGTCGATGTTGTCGCCAGTGGTCGGCGGAAGGTGCACGTACCCGTCGACCTGGGACCGGACCGCAGCGACGCACGGATGCACGCCAAGACCGTAGGATCCTACGCAGTGCCGTAGGGGACCGCACCGCCACTTCCCAGCAAATTAGGGACACTGTTGCTCCTGGGGTATCGGCGAGGACCTTTCGCAACCGTCTCCATGAAGCTGGGCTACGGTCCCGCACACCGTTAGGCCGTCTTCCGCTCACGCCCCAACATCGTGCAGCCCGCCTCCAGTGGTGTCGCGACAGGCGTGAATGGAGGGACGAATGGAGACGTGTCGTCTTCAGCGATGAGAGTCGCTTCTGCCTTGGTGCCAATGATGGTCGTATGCGTGTTTGGCGCCGTGCAGGTGAGCGCCACAATCAGGACTGCATACGACCGAGGCACACAGGGCCAACACCCGGCATCATGGTGTGGGGAGCGATCTCCTACACTGGCCGTACACCACTGGTGATCGTCGAGGGGACACTGAATAGTGCACGGTACATCCAAACCGTCATCGAACCCATCGTTCTACCATTCCTAGACCGGCAAGGGAACTTGCTGTTCCAACAGGACAATGCACGTCCGCATGTGTCCCGAGCCACCCAACGTGCTCTAGAAGGTGTAAGTCAACTACCCTGGCCAGCAAGATCTCCGGATCTGTCCCCCATTGAGCATGTTTGGGACTGGATGAAGCGTCGTCTCACGCGGTCTGCACGTCCAGCACGAACGCTGGTCCAACTGAGGCGCCAGGTGAAAATGGCATGGCAAGCCGTTCCACAGGACTACATCCAGCATCTCTACGATCGTCTCCATGGGAGAATAGCAGCCTGCATTGCTGCGAAAGGTGGATATACACTGTACTAGTGCCGACATTGTGCATGCTCTGTTGCCTGTGTCTATGTGCCTGTGGTTCTGTCAGTGTGATCATGTGATGTATCTGACCCCAGGAACGTGTCAATAAAGTTTCCCCTTCCTGGGACAATGAATTCACAATGTTCTGATTTCAATTTCCAGGAGGGTACATTAGTTAACAAAAGTAAATTATATTAAAAATTTTACATTGTGAATGGAAAAAATTAATAAAATGAATTAGTAAACAAAGTATATTATATTAGATATTTTACATTGTGAATGTAAGGAAGTTATTAAAATAAATTAGTTAACAAAAGTAAATCATATTAAAAATTTTACATTGTAAATATAAAAATACAAATAAAATAAATTATTTAACAAAAGTAAATTGTATTAAAAATTTTACATGTTGAACTCTATATTATGAAATTCATTATTCCTATTTTTAATTTTCTTCATTCCCCTACATTTCAAGTTCATTTGTCCTTTTCTAAATATTTCAAAATCCCAGACATCAATTAATTTAGAATATCTATTTGGTAAAGTAATCTTAAAATCTTTATTGAGCTCTAGACAAAGTTGATCTCCAAATCTTGTATTTAAATATTCACAGTCCACAATATTATATAAAATATTTATCTCTAGCTCACATATTTTTTTAATCTCTTTCATAACACTCACATTGTTGAGCTCCTTGTTCAAATTAGTTTCCAATTGTATAAAATTTTTTTTATTAATTTTGTATATACAAAATTTTATTACATTTTTAATTACTAATAATGAGCATATTTTCCAAGACATATCATTCATTGTCACGTAAACTTAAAATCTTTTTTGTTTATTTCAGTGGTATAGATTTCATGTTTGTCACTTCTGATCAAATTATTTCCTCTGTATTGTTCTATATTTCTAATTTGAACAATATGAGGGTGCCCCCTGACGCCCAACTTTAATATACAATCTCAAACTATATTTTTAAATGAATCTGGTTTATATTCTTTAATTTTAAAATAAAAAAAGGAGAAGCTAAACAATTTAAGACATAGGTTACTCATGAAGTTTTACCATCAATTACAAAACATGGAGAATATAAAATTGAAACTTTTAACAAATATTGAATAAAACAGAGATTTTTGTATATAAAAACTACAAAAATTAAATAAATTAAACACAGAGATAATTCGCATTAAAGATGATAGAATTAAAATAAAAGATGAAAGAATTAAAATAAAAGATGTTCAAATTCAAAATTTGAGAGAAACAGTTGATACTTCTTCAGCAACATTAAATAGAAGAATTGATGAAGTAAATGGTTTATTATCACATGTAGTTTCTTAAACAATTAATGAAAATTTAAAACCAACATTCATTCTCTTAAAATTATTTGATGATGAATAGAAATACGATTATTATGTAATTAGAACATTGAGGAACAATTTACAAAATCAGCTTAATAAAATTGAAAATCATCAACCTATTTGACAAGAATTGTTAAGACTAAATTGCAATCCAAATTCAATCAATTTATACCAAAGAATGAAAGAAAATTTAGCTATTGTTTGCTTTAGGAATTATTTGAATCTTTTAGGTAACTACCAACAAGAAGATTTGATTAATGATATTAATTATATGCATGAAAAATTCGAAATGTGAGACTTATAAAACTACTTTATGTTTATTTATCCAACTGTTGTGTGAATTATCAAAATCTAACCATTTAATGTAAATTCTATCCTTTTTCTTTCTCAGAACTTTTTCAACTAAGTATACATTTGGATGTTTTGTATTCTGTAGTTTTTTGTTCATAGAAAGTTCCTGTCACATTTTTCAATTTACATATAATTGGATTAGAATGAATAACATTTTCAAACCCAAAAATTTCTCTTGACCAATTAGCCATATAGCCATTTTCAAAAAGACCTTTAAGTTTAGTAATTCTCACTTTATCACCTTTCTTAAATTTCACTTTTCCATTAGATACAGTGTTGCCTATTTTCAACTTTTCTCACTACCTTCCATTGGTTTCAATGTTCTACTTTGTTTTGTGATATTGTATTCATCAATTAGATTTTTAAATTAAACATAACCATTTATAATTTACTTGAAGAGAAAGTTTCTACCAAATCTTTTCTTTAAGTGTTCTGTTAAAGGGTTCAACAACAGATGCTTATACTTCTGAAAAAGTTTAATAATGATTAATGTAGTATTTCTTAATCAATCTTTCTTATAGAATTCTTTACCATTATCTGTTTGTAAATTTTTTGGCTTTAACTATGAAATGTTTTTGAAACGTATCAACCATATTTTTACCTGTTTTACATTTAATACGAACAGTAAATGCAAATTTTGAAAGAAACATCAATTATTGTTAATAAATATTTATAACCTTTGTTCCTTTTTGAAATTCCCTTCAAATTTCCTGAATCCATTTCAGCTAGATCAGCTTCCCATAAACCATCTATACCAAGAGAAACAACATATCGCCATTTAAAATTTTTTCTTATTAGTTTATATAATTCAGTAAATATTTATTCACAAATATTAGTTAGACCTTGAATAACTACAAATCTTTTTTTATCAAGTTTGATCTTTTTAGATTTACAAATTTTATAAATACCTATATTCGTTTCTTCCATTTTTAGTTGTTATTCTATGTGGATTATGTGTTTCAGTAAACTTTTTACACTTCACACAATAAATGTGATCATCCTTAAGCACTAAATGTGAAGTGTGATTATTCACTTATATAGATAAAAAAAATTTATAGATAAGAAATTTGAATTATTTCACCAAATACGATTATATATATCAGCTGGAAATGTTTTAACAGAGCCTTTCAATCCTACAGTAAAAAAATTAGATTGATTATTATTATCCATTTGTTACAGCTTATCACTCACACTTACTGTATTTTCAAAATCATCAAAGTTCAAGTCTCTATTTACATTTTTACCAACAACAATAATTTTTTCAAGCATAAAAATTTATTGATAATTGTGCACTTTTTGCTCACCTCCTCTTATAAAAGTAAATTAAATTATTTGTTTATCACATACTTTTTCTTTATTTCTTTAAATTTTTTGACTATATAATCTGTTTTATCTGTAAAAAGTATTTCTATTTCGTTTTTGGTAGAGTAATTATTGAATTGTGTCATAATTATTGTTGAATTTTGTTTAAAACTTTCATTTTTCTGCTTCATTTGTTCATCAAAATCTTTTGTAGCAACAAAAATACTTAATTGTGTTGCGTATTCAGACTTTGTAACAACATTTCTTAACTCATTAAGGAAATAATGAGCGTTCACTGCATCTTTTGCATCAATTGGATCATTTACATTAGCAAGTCTTCTATTTTTAAAGCCAATATATCCTTTAGTTACTTTAAAAACAGCATTAAACTCTTATTCAAATTGTTTAATATCATTGGTTATCTTTGGATCTATTGCTGATTGAAATTGTTATATCATATTTTCGTTTTCATTTATGAATTTTTCTAAATCAAATGTAGGTGCAGTAAGTACTTCAGTTTGATGTATCTTATTTGCAAAAATGTCCATTTATTAAATGTAAATATCATTAAAATTTTAATACTCACATAGCAATTCTAAAACAGACACAAATGACTACATATTACTTCATCAAAATTTTGTATTTTTCTGTATTGTAGTATAATTCATTTTTTCCTAAAACGTTAACTAGTTGTTTGGTATATTAATAACCAAATGAATTAAAACCAAATTTTTTATCATTATTTTTATAGTAACAAAGCCAATGAGTACCAGGATGATCAGATTTTTGATGGTGTATTGACGAAAGGAGACTATGTGCTGGTAATTCATCAATCATTTATACGCCACGATTTTCAATTGTTTAACAAGTTTTTCTATATCAAAATTACATAAAGGACTATTAAATTTTCCAATCAAATCTTCGAAATTTTTTTGTTTTCTTTAGTCCATTAGCAGCTTTTTTCTCAATTGCTTGATTATGTCTTTTCTGTTCTTATAATTCTTTATCAGCTTTCTTCTTGTTTATAACTGTATTTGCAGTTACTGCAGATCCTCAAGCTAGTGAACCAATTGTTGCTAGATATGGTAATGCAGCTATAAATAATGGAATAGATCCACCTTCATGTTGTGTTAGTCCTATACCATGCTTCTTTTTTGTTAGATAGTCAATAATTTTTTCACAACAGGAATAGCTAATGTATCAAATTAATTTCCGTCCACTCCCTTTTCTTTTTTTCTCTTTTGAACATCTGTTAAAATTGGTTCATTTGAATTTAATTCTTCATTATTCAACTTTAATTTACTTTATTTTGGTTTAGTTTTGCCATTAGGTAGCAAAGTATAATCAACTGTAAAGTTATTCATTTATATAGTAAAAATTTATAAAGATTTTTATAATCCCCAACCATTTTCATCAAGATCTATACCAGCAATAGCGCCAGCTAAAGCAGGCTTGGATGTGCCCATACCTAGTTTTCGTTTTCCATAAATTATTAGGCTAGCAGCTGTTGCTGCAACTTTTTCCCAAATGAAGCATCACTTGCATACATTCTTTCTTTTGCAGTTAATTGAAGTTCTTTGTCAGCCTGATGTCTTTTATCTAAATATTTGTCATCTCTGTAAGCAATATTAAGTTTTTTTACAAGCTTCATCTAATGGATTTATACCTTTATCTCCTCTAGCTAATCTTTCTTTTAATTTCGGTCCTGGACCTCTAAATCGATAACCTGGAAGATACATTTCAAATTCTAATTTCTTAATCAAATTGTTTACTAATCTTTTTCCATGTTTATCACTTTTCCAAAATGTATGAGGAAGATTATTTAAAAATCTAATTAGATATGCAATCGCTTTTGACTTATCCATTATAAAATAACAAAATTATTAGTTAACATTTGTGCTACACTTTCTTTTTCATTGTGATAATTTTTATTTCCAGCTAGTTCTTCACCATGAATTACTGCTAATCTATCAAGTAATTGACAAACATCATTCATCCAAACATATTCTATTGGTTTTCCTCTATATGTTTTAACTAAACTTTCACCTATTTTTTCGCCGAAGCTGTAGCAGTCTTCGAACAGTATTCAGGTGAACTAAAATCTGCAACATCTGTAGTTGGTCTTCTTAAGTTTGGAAAATAATCATCAACAATTGGTTCTATAAAATATGTGTATGTATAACCTCTACTTGATCTTATTTTATTTGGATTATTATCAGAATACAACAATCCTTAATTGTATAATATATCTGCAAATTTGATAAATCTAGAACATCGAACTTTTCATTCATATCATCGATAGTAATTTGTTTTTCAGTTAAAAGTCTCATTAATCCATCTGTTCCTTCATATGGTTTCTCACCAATTTTTAATTTATCTCCATTGAATTCAACAGATAAATTTCCAATATATTTAAACATATCAACAGGTTTTAAACCAAAAACTTCATCTTCAGTATGATTAATATATTTTCACATTCTTTACATAACATTTATCTTTTTAGTTTCTTTTGAGACTACTTGATTGTGTCTGACATTCTTTTTTTGATGTATTTATTCAATATATTCTGAATTGCTAATTTACTTAATGTGTAATCATAATTTCCAAGAATGTGGTAAGACCAATCTATTAGTGGTTCAATTGGTGTTAAATCTCCAAAATCTTCTATATGAAGACGATATGCAATCATTGGTTTTACAAATTCTCTATTTTCTCAATTGCTTTTAAGACATTAACACCCTAACCTTCAATATCTTGTTTAACTTTTTCAGTAACATCAACAACAGGTTGATCTTTTTTGTATTTTTCATATCGTGTTCATGGCTGTTCTTCCAAAAGGTTAATGTTAATGCTTTTGTTTAATATTTATGATTAGTGTTTATGTTGTTAAGAAATGTTGCATTTTATTTCTAAACTTACCTTCATTTGGTTTTCTAGACATATCTGTTGTGAAAAATCCAAACTCATCATTGCAACATTTACTACACATTTCTTTAAAACGATCAAACTTTTATCACCACCAACAATCTAATGGTAAAAATGATTTCTATTTGTATCTTCTTGTCTAAAAATATTTAAAAAACTCAGATTGAAACTTCCTGGCAGATTAAACCTGTGTGCCCGACCGAGACTCGAACTCGGGACCTTTGCCTTTCGCGGGCAAGTGCTCTACCAACTGAGCTACCGAAGCACGACTCACGCCCGGTACCCACAGCTTTACTTCTGCCAGTACCTCGTCTCCTACCTTCCAAACTTTACAGAAGCTCTCCTGCAAACCTTGCAGAACTAGCACTCCTGAAAGAAAGGATATTGCGGAGACATGGCTTAGCCACAGCCTGGGGGATGTTTCCAGAATGAGATTTTCACTCTGCAGCGGAGTGTGCGCTGATATGAAACTTCCTGGCAGATTAAAACTGTGTGCCCGACCGAGACTCGAACTCGGGACCTTTGCCTTTCGCGGGCAAGTGCTCTACCAACTGAGCTACCGAAGCACGACTCACGCCCGGTACCCACAGCTTTACTTCTGCCAGTACCTCGTCTCCTACCTTCCAAACTTTACAGAAGCTCTCCTGCGAACCTTGCAGAACTAGCACTCTTGAAAGAAAGGATATTGCGGAGACATGGTTTAGCCACAGCACTTGCCCGCGAAAGGCAAAGGTCCCGAGTTCGAGTCTCGGTCGGGCACACAGTTTTAATCTGCCAGGAAGTTTCATATCAGCGCACACTCTGCTGCAGAGTGAAAATCTCATTCTGGAAACTCAGATTGACTCTAACTGTTTAGGTATTTTTGAATAAGTTTGAGCTAAGTAAAAACAATCTATTCCTTTCTATCTACCTCTAAGAAAATAATCTCTAACAAACCTTGATTTTCGAGAAAGAAGTTATCAAATAAAACAACTGAATTTTATTCATATACATCTAATGGTATAATTTCTTCGTTATTTTAAATACAACTAACAATTATTTTATTAATTTTGTCTTCTGTTGTTTACATTGTTTTATAAATTCTTGATATTGTGGTTGATTTAAACTTTTGAATAAACATGCAAATGATTAATTATATTCCAATTCAGCCATCTTGGAGCTAAAATATAATTATCAATCATTAATGATGTTTTTCCACATCCACTTGGTCCACTTATTGCACATCTAATAAAATTTTGTAAAGGTTTGCCATGTTTGTTTTTCAACTTATTTTCTAGAATTCTAATTTTTGGTTCCCAATCTGTTTTGTACATTTATTAATAACTTTTTTAAATAATAAATGAAGAGATTATTTCAACTTAGTGATAAATCATCTGTACTTAGAAATC
This sequence comes from Schistocerca cancellata, assembly GCF_023864275.1. NCBI lineage: Eukaryota > Metazoa > Arthropoda > Insecta > Orthoptera > Acrididae > Schistocerca > Schistocerca cancellata. The sequence goes on from NC_064631.1 coordinate 49,920,708, forward strand.
CATTAAATGTTCCAATATGAATTAGTAATACTAATGTTTCACTAGGTGGTTTTTATTCAAATTTTTTATCACCAAATATTACAACGAAAAATAATAAACTTCATTGTGATGGAGAAACAATAGAAATTCCTGTAGGACAATATATTCATTTAAAAAACCCAATATACACATTTAAGCAGATGAAATTTTAAACAGAATTTTTATTGAAAGTGATGTAAAATTGTATATGGATATAGCAGATAGTATTGGAAGTTTGCGAGGTTTCAGTAATCAAGTTGTTCGAGCTATAGAAAAAGCTGTTGCTAAAGATGTCCCTAAAATAATTCCATTTGAATTAATGAATATAAATTTCAATCTTACTGATGGAATGTTTGTCAAGCATAATGAACATTTGCATAGAGAAACTAATATTATTGCTTCATTTAAACATAATTCATAACTTAGTGGAGCAATAATTCATTAAACAATTTAAACTGTAAGTATTGCTATTTTTCATATAATTCAAGACTTAGAAATTACTATAACTGATGAAAATGATAAGTCAATTGAGTTTAATTGTGCTACAGCTGCCAGCTGGGGTGACCGAGCGGTCCTAGGCACTTCAGTCTGGAACCGCCTGACCGATATGGTCGCACATTCGAATCCTGCCTTGGGTATGGATGTGTGTGATATCCTTAAGATAGTTAGGTTTAAGTAGTTCTATGTTCTAGGGGACTTATGACCTCAGATGTTAAGTCCCATAGTGCTTAGAGCCATTTGAACAATTTTTGTGCTACAGCTAAGACTGTTCTAGAAATGTCTGAATAATTTTTTTCCTCAGTAAATAAACAACAGCTAAAGCAGTCTTTGTCTGCATCATGAATAAAATTGAAAGTTATCAATTTTTTTCATTCAATGTAAATGAAAAAATTCAAAGCAATTTAAATACTCCCAACAAAGATACAAAAATTGAAATAAATATTGGAGATGGCTTGGTTCATCCAAATCATGCACAACTGTACATGAATTTTAGTATTATTGGAAATGATGGTACAAATTAACCAACTTAATGATGGAAACTCAATCAAAAAGTTAATTGATAATTATGTGACAAAATCGTTTGACTTTGTAATGATGAAAAGTGGAAATAATATTTTATCTAGAATTGAACATCCTTTTATCTCATCATCAGTTTCACTACATCTAACTTCGTCTGTTGCTGACAAAATAAGTTTAGAGTGACATATTCTTAATGATGGAAAAAAGTAGTTAGAAGAATTAAGTACTTTAGCCATTGACAATGCTTGGTGAATGTTTTAAAGATTACAAAGAAATTATGTTTGTAGGAGATCTAACTATAATTTTTCACATAGTTCGTCTTCTGGAGATGCAATTTTTCGTTTGTCTGATAATAATAATGTTGGTGTTGAAATAAAAGATACACTTCCAAAACCAGGTAAAATTATTGTAGAATATAAGGAACTTTGAGTTCCTGTCATTAAAAATGAACAAAATTACGTACTTGAACAATGATAAAATATTCTGAATAGTCCGAGAATTCCTATTTCTTTTTTATAACAGAAGAAGTTGCTGGATTACCTGGTAAAAGAGATTTTGAACTAGATGACACAAATTACTATAACTCCACAGAATTTGATGTGCCATATCTTGTGTTTGCTGCATTTCGGACAAATTGTAAAAATAATCTTCAGTAGGTTCCTCATTATTTGGTCATGGTAAACTACAGAATGTATATTTGAAAAATGGTAGTAACGAAGTTCTTCCAGAGGAAATGTGGAATATTAAGCCACCAAATAATTGTCTAAAAGCATACAACGCATTTCTTGATTTTAAACGAGTTACTTCACTAAAATCACATACTGATATTAGTCCAATTAGTTTCAAAACGAATTATCCATTTATGTTGTAACTACAGAGAAAACTCCTATGAAGCTTGGTGCAGCTTTTAATGATAAGTTTCCAAATGATACACTTGCATATGAAATTATGTGTGGTAAAAAGAATCTTACATATGATGCACAATATAGGTTACTTACTGAAAACTTTTAATTAAGAAAACGAATAAAAATTAAAAAAAATTATAAAACTTCTTGTTTAAAATTGCTTTTGCAGTATACTCGAAAAGTAAAAGACTGGAAACTTTTAATATAACTTCCTTTTGTTAACTAATTCATTTTATTTGTTTTCTTATGTTCACAATGTAAGATTTTTAATATAATTTACTTTTGTTGACTAATTTATTTTATATGTTTTCTTACACTCACATTGCAACATTTTTAAAGTAATTTACATTTGTTAATTATTTTATATTATTTTATTTTCTTATGTTCACAGTGAAGAATTTTTAATATAATTTACTTTTGTTAACTAATTCATTATGTTTACTTTCTTACATTCACAAATGTAGGGTCCCCCTGAATAGGTCAGGCGTGCACTACACGCCGGAAGCGGCTACAAGGGTAGCGGAGTACGTGTGGAGTGCACATGTGGTTTTTTTAGGTTAGAGAATTCCCTCCCTAGGCCTGACAAGACGCCTCCTGAGACGTGGGAAGGTAGGAGTAGGCAAAATGCAACAGGGAATAACAATATTAATGTGCTAATAGTAAACTGCAGGAGTGTCTATAGAAAGGTCCCAGAACTGCTCTCATTAATAAACGGTCACAACGCCCGTATAGTACTAGGGACAGAAAGTTGGCTGAAACCAGACGTAAACAGTATTGAAATCCTAAACTCAGATTGGAGTATATACCGTAGAGACAGGCTGGACAGTGAAGGGGGAAACGTGTTTATAGCGATAAGAAGTGCAATAGTATCGAAGGAAATTGACGGAGATCCGAAATGTGAAATAATTTGGGTGAAGGTCATGGTTAAAGCAGGCTCAGTCATGGTAATTGGATGTCTCTATAGGCCCCCTGGCTCAGCAGCTGTTGTGGCTGAGCACCTGAAGGATAATTTGGATAATATTTCGAGTAGATTTCCCCATCATGTTATAGTTCTGGGTGGAGATTTTAATTTGCCAGATATAGACTGAGAGACTCAAATGTTCATAACGGGTGGCAGGGATAAAGAATCCAGTGAAATTTTTTTGAGTGCTTTATCTGAAAAGTACCTTGAACAGAGGACCGACTCATGGCGATAACATATTAGACCTTCTGGTGACAAACAGACCCGAACTATTTGAAACAGTTATCGCAGAACAGGGAATCAGCGATCATAAAGCGGTTACTGCATCGATGATTTCAGCCGTAAATAGAAATATTAAAAAAGGTAGAAAGATTTTTCTGTTTAGCAAAAGTGACAAAAAGCAGATTACAGAGTACCTGACGGCTCAACACAAAAGTTTTGTCTCAAGCACAGATAGTGTTGAGGATCAGTGGACAAAGTTCAAAACCATCGTACAGTATGCGTTAGATGAGTATGTGCCAAGCAAGATCGTAAGAGATGGAAAAGAGCCACCGTGGTACAACAACCGAGCTAGGAAACTGCTGCGGAAGCAAAGGAAACTTGACAGCAAACATAAATATAGCCAAAGCCTTGCAGACAAACAAAAATTACGCGAAACGAAATGTAGTGTGAGGAGGACTATGCGAGAGGCGTTGAATGAATTCGAAAGTAAAGTTCTATGTACTGACTTGGCAGAAAATCCTAAGAAATTTTGGTTTTATGTCAAAGCGGTAGGTGGATCAAAACAAAATGTCCAGACACTCTGTGACCAAAATGGTACTGAAACAGAGGATGACAGACTAAAGGCCGAAATACTAAATGTCTTTTTCCAAAGCTGTTTCACAGAGGAAGACTGCACTGTAGTTCCTTCTCTAGATTGTCGCACAGATGACAAGACGGTAGATATCGAAATAGACGACAGAGGGATAGAGAAACAATTAAAATCGCTCAAAAGAGGAAAGGTCGCTGGACCTGTTGGGACACCAGTTCGATTTTACACAGAGTACGCGAAGGAACTTGCCCCTCTTCTTGCAGCGATGTACCGTAGGTCTCTAAAAGAGCGTATGTTCCAAAGGATTGGAGAGGGGCACAGGTCATCCCCGTTTTCAAGAAGGGACGTCGAACAGATGTGCAGAACTACAGATCTATATCTCTAACGTCGATCATTTGTAGAATTTTGGAACACGTATTATGCTCGAGTATAATGACCTTTCTGGAGACTAGAAATCTACTCTGTAGGAATCAGCATGGGTTTCGAAAAAGACGGTCGTGTGAAACCCAGTTCGCGCTATTCGTCCACGAGACTCGGAGAGCCATAGACACGGGTTCACAGCTAGATGCCGTGTTTCTTGACTTCCGCAAGGTGTTCGATACAGTTCCTCATAGTCGTTTAATGAACAAAGTAAGAGAATATGGACTATCAGACCAATTGTGTGATTGGATTGAAGAGTTCCCAGATAACAGAACGCAGTATGTCTTCCGAAGTAAGAGTGATTTCAGGTGTGCCGCAGGGGAGTGTCATAGGACCTTTGCTATTCACAATATACATAAATGACCTTGTGGATGACATCGGAAGTTCACTGAGGCTTTTTCCAGATGATGCTGTGGTGTATCGAGAGGTTGTAACAATGGAAAATTGTACTGAAATGCAGGAGGATCTGCAGCGAATAGATGCATGGTGCAGGGAATGGCAATTAAATCTCAATGTAGGCAAGTGTAATGTGCTGCGAATACACAGAAAGATATGAAACTTCCTGGCAGATTAAAACTGTGTGCCCGACCGAGACTCGAACTCGGGACCTTTGCCTTTCGCGGGCAAGTGCTCTACCATTTGAGCTACCGAAGCACGACTCACGCCCGGTACTCACAGCTTTACTTCTGCCAGTACCTCGTCTCCTACCTTCCAAACTTTACAGAAGCGCTCCTGCGAAACTTGCAGAACTAGCACTCCTGAAAGAAAGGAAATTGCGGAGACATGGCTTAGCCACAGCCTGGGGGATGTTTCCAGAATGTGAGTACCGGGCGTGAGTCGTGCTTCGGTATCTCAGATGGTAGAGCACTTGCCCGCGAAAGGCATAGGTGCCGAGTTCGAGCCTCGGTCCGGCACACAGTTTTGATCTGCCAGGAAGTTTCATATCAGCGCACACTCCGCTGCAGAGTGAAAATCTCATTCTGGAAACATCCCCTAGGCTATGGCTAAGCCATGTCTTCGCAATATCCTTTCTTCCAGGAGTGCTGGTTCTGCAAGGTTCGCAGGAGAGCTTCTGTGAAGTTTGGAAAGTAGGAGACGAGTTACTGGCGGAAGTAAAGCTGTGAGGACGGGGTGTGAGTCTTGCTTGGGTAGCTCAGTTGGTGGAGCACTTGCCCGCGAAAGGCATAGGTCCCGAATTCGAGTCTCGGTCCGGCACACAGTTTTGATCTGCCTGGAAGTTTCATATCAGCGCACATTCCGCTGCAGAGCATCATCAATGTGAAGATCCGAGTGTTAGGCTAAACAGGCAGTTGAGCATCGGAAACAATACACATAACTTCCAGGCGTCGGTCCATATGGTGAGAGTAGCACCGTTAATCGCTTGGTGAAAAGTCGGCCTACAACTTCTAGTAAGGAATCGCGGCGCAATTTGGGACTTGCATCGTCAATGTGAAGGTGTGAGGTTTACATTAAACAGGCAGTGGTTCGTCAGAAACAATACATATTACTTCCAGGCGATGTTCTATTCCATGAGAGTAACAGCATTTGTCGCATTGAGAAAAATCAGCATACAGCCTGTGGTATGAAATCGCGACGCTTCTTGGTACACGTATCGTCAATGTGAAGGTGCGAGGGTTACATTAAACAGGCAGTGACTCATCCAAAACAGCATACATAACTCCCAGGAAATTTTCCATTCCATGAGTGTAGCAGCGTTCACCACTTGGGATGTGACGGCATATAGCCTGTTGTATGAAATCTCAAAGCAATTTTTGGCTTGCTTCGTCAATGTGAAGGTGCGGGTGTTACATTAAACAGGCAGTGGTGCATCGGAAACAATACACATAACTCCCAGAGACGTTCCATACGGTGAGAGTAGCAGCGTTTGTGGCTTGGAGATAAGTCAGCATACATACTGTAGTATATAATCGCAAAGCAATTTAGAGATTGCATCGTCAATGTAGGGCTGCGATGGTTACATTAAACAGGCAGTGGTGCATCGGAATAACATACATAACTATCAAGAGACGTTCCATTCTTTGAGATTAGCGGCGTTTGTCGCCTTGAAAAAAGTCTGCATATAGCCTGTAGTATAGAAACGCGATGCAGTTTTGGTCTCGTAACGTCAATGTGAAGGGGCGAAATTTCATTAAACAGGCAGTGGTGCATCGGAAAGAATATATATAACCCCCAAACCCCCAGGAGACGTTCCATAACGTGAGAGTAGAACCTTTTTCCGCTTGGAGAAAAGTCGGCATACAGCCTCTAGTATGGAATCGCAATGCAATATGTGTGTTTCAACATCAATGTGAGGGTGGGAGTGCTACCATAATGAGGCAAATGGGCGTTAGGAATAATAAACCTAACTCCCAGGATAAGTTAGATACGATAACCATAACATGTCTTTTGCTTGGAGCCTGTAGTATGTAACTGCGACGCATTTTGTTTGTTGCACCGTTAATATAAGGGTCCGAGGATCACATTAAACATTTTGTGGTGCATCGAAAAATTTTACACATAACTCTCAGGAGACGTTACGTGCATTGGAATCATCAGCGTTTGTCTTTCGGGAAATTGTTAACATACAGCATGTACTATTTTCTCGTGTCACAAGTTGGTACTTGCATCGTCAATTTGAAGGTGCAAGGGTTACATTAAACAGGCAATGGTTCATCGAAAAAAAATATATATATGTATCAGGAGACGTTTCATTCCATGAGAGTAGCAGCGTTTGTCACTTGGAGAAAAGTCGGCATACTGCCTGTGGTATGGAATCACGACCTAATTTACGATTTGCATCGTCAAATTGAAGGCGTGAGGTTTACATGAAACAGGCCGTGGTGCATCGGAAACAATATAGATATCTTCCAGGAGACGTTCCATACCGTGAGAGTAGAACCTTTTTTCGCTTGGAGAAAAGTCACCATACAGCCTCTAGTATGGAATCGCAATGCAGTTTGTGTGTTTCAACATCAATTTGAGGGTGGGAGGACTGAAATAACTAGGCATTTCCGCATCGGAAATAATAAACATAAGTAACAGGAGAAGTTAGATACGGTAACCGTAGCCTCGTCATTTGCTTGGAGAAATATCAGCATGGAGCCTGTTGTATGTAATAGCGACGCATTTTGTGTGTTTCATAGTGAATGTGCGAGGGTTACATTAAACATTCATTGGTGCATCGGAAACAATATACATAACTCCCAGGAGACGTTCCATACTGTGAGAGTAGCAGCGTTTTTCGCTTGGAGAAAAGTCGGCATACAGCCTGTAATATGGAATCGCGACCCAATTCAGGATTTGCATCATGAATGTGAAGGTGCGAGGGTTACATTAAACAGGCAGTGGTGAATCGGAAACTATATACATAAGCCCCAGGACATGTTCCATACCGTTCGAGTAGCAGTGTTTGTTGCTTGGAGAAAGGTCGGCATACAGAATGTAGTATGGAATCGTGAAGCAATTTGAGACTTGCATCTTGAATATGAAGGTGCGTCGGTTACATTAACTGGCAGCGGTGCATCGGAAACAATATATATACCTCACAGGAGACGTTCCATTCCATGAGAGTAGCAGCGTTTGTCGCTTGGAGATAAGTTGGCACACAGCCTGTAGTATGGAATCGCCACACAATTTGGGACTTGAATTGTCAATGTGAAGGTGCGAGGGTTACATTAAACAGGTAGTGGTTCAGTGGAAACAATATTCATAACATATAGGAGGCATTCCATTCCATGAGAGTAACAGCATTTTTCGTTTGGAGAAGAGTCAGCTAACAGCCTGTAGTATGGAATCGCGACGCAATTTTGGTCTCGCATCATCAATGTGAAGGTGCGAGGGTTACGTTAGGAATCTTTTCATTCCAAGAGAGTAGCAGCGTTTGTCGTTTGGAGGAAAGCCGGCATACAGCCTGTGGTATGGTATTGCGGTGAGTTCTGTGTTTCTACATCAATCTGAGTGTGGGAAGGCTACAATAAAAAGACAGTTGCGCATCGGAAATAATAAACATATCTAACAGGAGAAGCTAGATACGGTAACCGTAACCACGACATTCGCTTCGAGAAATATCAGCTAGAAGCCTGTAGTTTGTAATCGCGAAATAATTTGGGATATGCATCGTCAATGTGAAAGTGAGAGGGTTACATTAAACAGGCAGTGGTGCATCAGAAACAATATAAATAATTCCCAGGAGACGTTCCATACCGTGAGAGTAGCAGCGTTTGTCGCTTTGGGAAAAGTCGGCCTACAGCTTGTAGTAAGAAATCACGACGCAATTTGGGGACTTCCATTATCAATGTGAAGGTGTGAGGTTTACATTAAACAGGCAGCAGTGCATCGGAGACAACATACATAACTCCCAAGAGACGTTCCATACTGTGAGAGTAGACCGTTTGTCGCTTGGGGAAAAGTCGTTATACAGCCTGTAGTATGGAATCGCAGCGCAGTTTGCGACTTGCATCGTCAATGTGAAGATGTGATGGTTATATCAAAAAGGTAGTGGTGCGTCGGGAACAATATAGTACATAAGTCCCATGAGACGTTCCACACGGTGAGAGAAGCAGCATTTGTCGCTTGGGGAAATGTCAGAATACTGACTTAGTAAACAATCGGGAAGTTGCATGGTCAATTTCAAGGTGCGAGGATTACATTAAATTGGCAGTGGTGCAACTAAAACGAAATACATAACTCCCACTAGACGTTCCATGTGGTGAGAGTAGCGGCGTTTGTCGGTTGGAGAAAAGACGTCACACAGCCTGTAGTATGGATTCGAGACGCAATTTGGGACTTGCATCGTCAATGTGATGATCTGAGGCTTACATTAAACAGGCTGTGAAGCATCGGAAACAGTATACATAAATCCCAGGACACGCTCCATACTGTGAGAGTAGAGCGACTGTTGCTTGGGGAAAAATCGGTATATAGTCTGTAGTATGGAGTCGCGACGCAATATGGGAGTTGCATCGTGATTGTGAAGCTGTGAAGGTTACATTAACCAGGCAGTGGGGCATCGGAAACAGTATACATAACTCCCAGGACACGCTACATGCAGTGAGAGTAGCAGCATTTGTTGCTTGGAGAAAAGTCGGCATATAACCTGTAGTATGGATTTGCGACGCAATTTGCGACTTGCATCGTCAGTGCGTAGGTGCGATGGTTACATTAAACAGGGAGTGGTGCATGGTAATCAATATACATAAAACCCAGTAGGCTTTACACACGTGAGAGTAGCGCCGTTTGTCGCTTGCATAAAAGTCGTCATACAACCTGTAATGTGGAATCGCGGCGCAATTTGGGATTTGCATCGTCAATATGAAGGTGCATGGGTTACATTAAATAGGCAGTGGAGCATCGGAAACAATATACATAACTTCCAGGCGTCGGTCCATACGGTGAGAGTAGCACCGTTAATCGCTTGGTGAAAAGTCGGCCTACAACTTCTAGTAACGAATCGCGGCGCAATTTGGGACTTGCATCGTCAGTGTGAAGGTGTGGGATTTACATTAAACAGGCAGTGGTGCATCGGAAACAATATACATAACTCCCAGGAGAAGTACCATACTGTGAGAGTAGCAGTTTTTGTCGCCTGGGCACACTCGGCATACAGCCTGTTGTATTTAAGCGCGCCGCAATTTGTGTGTTCCCTCGTCAATGTCAGTGTGCGAAGAGCAGTGAACTGGCAGTGGTGCTTCGTAAACAAGCAACTTGACTGTCACGAGAAGTTCCATACGGTGAGGGTAAGCGCGTCAATCGCATTGAGAAATTTCGGCTTGGAGCCTGCAGTGTGGAGTCACTACGAAATATATTTGTTGCATCGCCAATGTGAAAGTGCGAGGGTTACAGTAAATATTCAGTGGTGAATCTAAAACAAGTAACATAACTACCAGGAGAGTATCCATTCGGTGAGGGTAGCCATGTTAGTCGCCTCTAAAAAAGTCGGCATAGGGCCTCTAGAATGGATTCGCGACGCAGTTTCTGTGTTGCATCGTCAACCTGAGTGTGCTCGCTTTACAGTGAACTGAAAGTGATGCATCAGAACCAAGCTACGTCACGCACAGGAGATGTTTCATTCGGTGAGAGTACCAATGTTAGTTGCTTGGAGAAGTATCGGCATAGAGCCTATAGTATTGAATCGCGACACAGTTTGTTGTTGCATCCTCAATGTGCGGATGCGAGGGTTACATTAAACTATCTGTGGTCCATCGGAAACAAGTAACGTGACTCATATGAGAAGTTTCTTAAGGTGAGAGTATCTCCGTTTGTCGCATGGAGAAAAGTCGGCGTATAGCCTGTAGAATGGTATCGCAACGCGATTTAGGAGCTGCATCGTCAATCTGAATGTCCGAGGGTGAAATTAAACGGGCAGTGGTGCATAGGAAACAATATACATAACTCCCAATGGAAGTTTCATACGTTGAGAGTGCCCATAATAATTGCCTGGAGAAATGTCAGCAAGGAACCTGTAGTATGGAATTGTGAAGCAAATTGTACGTTGAATCGTCGATATGAAGGTGCATTTTGAACAGTAAACTGGTAGTGGTGGTTTGAAACAAGCTACATAACTCCCAGTTGAAGTTCCATTTGGTGGGAGTAACCACGTTTATCACTTGGAGAAAACTCGTCATTCAGCGTGTAGTGTGGAATCGCGATGCAATTTGGGATTTGCATCTTCAATGTGAAGGTGCGAGGGTTATATTAAACAGGCAGTGGTGCATCGGAAACAATTTACATAACTCCCAGGAGACATTCCATACGAGAGAGTAGCAGCCTTTTGGAGCTAGAGGAAAAGTCAGCAGACAGCCTGTAGCATGGAATCGCGAAGCAATTTGTATACTGCATCGCCATTGTGAGGGTGCGAGAGTTACACTAAATTGTCAGTGGTGCATCGGAAACAAGCAACTTGACTTCCAGGAGAAGTTCTATTCGATGACTGTAGCTGCGATAGTCGCTTGGAGAGATATCGGCTGGAGTCGCTAGTATTGTACTGCGACGCAAGTTGTGTATTGCATCGCCAATGAGAGGGTCCAAGAGGGGAAGGAGGAGATTAGTGTTTAACGTCCCGTCGACAACGAGGTCATTAGAGACGGAGCGGAAGCTCGGGTGAGGGAAGGATGGGGAAGGAAATCGGCCGTGCCCTTTCAAAGGAACCAGCCCGGCATTTGCCTGAAGCTATTTAGGGAAATCACGGAAAACCTAAATCAGGATGGCCGGAGACGGGATTGAACCGTCGTCCTCCCGAATGCGAGTCCAGTGTGCTAACCACTGCGCCACCTCGCTCGGTAGGGTCCAAGAGATACAGTAAACTGGCAATGGCGCATTGTAAAAACGCAGCGGGACTCTCAGGTGCATTTCCATACCGTTACCATAGCAGCGTTAGTCACTTGGAAAGAAGGGCGCTGGAGCCTGTAGTATGGAATGGCGAAGAAATTTGTGTTTTGCATTGTCAATGAGAGGGTGCAAGGGTTACATTAAACAGGGAGTGGTGTTTCGGAAACAGGCAACATAACATCCAGGATAAGTTACTTACTGTGAGAGTGGCCGAATTACTCGCTTGGAGAAAGGTCGGCATAGTGACTGTAGTATGGAATCGCAAGGCAATTTGTGTAACGCATGGTCAGTGTGCGGATGCCAGGGTTTACATGAAACAGGCAGTGGTGCATCGGAAAAAAACTAAATAATTCCCAGGAGAAGTTCAATGCAGTGAGGGTAGCCGCGTTAGTCACTTGAAAAAATGTCGGCATACAGCCTGTAGTATGAAATCGCGACGCTATTTGTGAGTTGCATTGTCAGTGTGAGGGTGCGTGGGTTACATTAAACAGGCAGTGGCACATCGGAAAGAATATACACAACTCCCAGAAGAAGTTCCATACGGTGGCAGTAGCCTCGTTAGTCGCTTCTAGAAAAGTCGACATAGAGCCTTATGTATGGATTCGCGACGAAAATTGTATGTTGCATCGGCACTTTGGGGGTGCGAGGGCTACGATAAACAGGCAGTTGCGCATCGGAAATAAGAAACATAACTCCCAGAAGAAGTCCCACATGGTAACCCTAACCTCGTCTTTACCTGGAGAAATGTCGGCATGGAGACTGTAGTATGTAATTACGACGCAATTTGTGTGTAACATCGTCAATGTGAAGATGCGAGGTTTACATTAAACAGGCAGTGGTGCATCGGAAACAATATACGTAACACGCAGGAGAAGTACCATACGGTGAGAGTAGCAGTTTTTGTCACTTGGGGTTCAGTCGGCATAGAGGCTGTAGTACCGAATCGCGACGAAATTTGGTAGTTGCAACGTCAATGTGAAGATGCGAGGGCAACATTAACTACGCAGTGGTGCATCAGGAACAATATACATAAACCCCAGTAGTAGTTTTTTTTTCTATGGGACTTAACTGCTACGGTCATCAGTCCCCTAGAACTTAGAACTACTTAAACCTAACTAACCTAAGGACAGCACACAACACCCAGCCATCACGAGGAAGAGAAAATCCCAGACCCCGCCGGGAATCGAACCCGGGAACCCGGGCGTGGGAAGCGAGAACGCTATCGCACGACCACGAGATGCGGGCCCCAGTAGTAGTTCCATACGGTGAGAGTAGCCGTGTAGAAAAGTCGGCATGTAGCCTGTAGTATGGAATCGCACAGCAATTTGTGTCCAGAATGAGATTTTCACTCTGCAGCGGAGTGTGCGCTGTTATGAAACTTCCTGGCAGATTAAAACTGTGTGCCCGACCGAGACTCGAACTCGGGACCTTTGCCTTTCGCGGGCAAGTGCTCTACCAACTGAGCTACCGAAGCACGACTCACGCCCGGTACTCACAGCTTTACTTCTGCCAGCAAAGGTCCCGAGTTCGAGTCTCGGTCGGGCACACAGTTTTAATCTGCCAGGAAGTTTCATATCAGCAATTTGTGTGTTCCCTCGTCAATGTCAGTGTGCGAGGACCAATGAACTGGCAGTGGTGCCCCGGAAACAAGCAACTTAACGCCCACGAGAAGTTCCATACGGTGAGGGTAAGCGCATCAGTCGCATTGAGAAATGTCAGTTTGGAGTCGGTAGTGTAGAGTCACACGATTATTTTGTGTTCCATCGCCAATGTGAATATGCGAGGAAACCAGCTACATAATCAGGAGAATTTCCATTCGGTGAAGGTACTCATGTTAGTCGCTTCTAGAAAAGTCGACATAAGGCCGCTAGTATGGATTCGTGACGCAGTTTCTGTGTTGCATCGTCAACCTGAGTGTGCTCGCTTTGCAGTAAACTGTGAGCGATGCATCGGAACCAAGCTACATCACGCCCAGCAGATGTTTCATGCGGTGAGAGTACCAATGTTACTTGATTGGAGAAGTGTTGGCATAGAGAGTCTAGTATTGAATCGTGACACAGTTTGTTTGTTGCAGCGTCAATGTGAGGGTGCGAGGGGTAAATTAAACGGGCAGTGGTGCATAGGAAACAATATACATAACTCCCAGGAGAAGTTTCATACGTTGAGAGTACCCATGATAGTTGCTTGGAGAAATGTTGGCATAGAATCTATAGTATGGAATCGCGAATCAAATTGTATGTTGAATCGTCGATATGAAGGTGCATTGTTAATAGTAAACTGGTAGTGGTGCATTGAAACTAGCTACATCACTCCCAGGAGAATTTCAATATGGTGGGAGTAGCCACGGTTGTCGCATGGAGGAAACTCATCATACAGCCTGTAGTATGGAATCGCGACGCAGGCTGGGACTTGCATCGTCAATGTGAAGGTATGAGGGTTACATTAAACCGACTGTTGTGCCTCGGAAACAATATTCATATCTCCCAGGACTTGTATCATATGGTGAGAGTAGCGCGTTAGTTGTTTGGAGAAAAGTGGGCATAGACCCTGTAGTCTGCAATCGCGACGCAATTTGTGTGTTTCATCGTCAATGTGTGGGTTGGAAGGTTACATTAAACAGGCAGTGGTGCATCGCAAACAATATACATAACTCTGAGGAGACATTCCATGTGCGAGAGTAGCACCCTTTTGGAGCTCGTGGGAAAGTCAGCAGACAGGCTGTAGTATGGAATCGCGACGCAGTTTGTGTATTGCATCGTCAATGTGAGGATGCGAGGGGTGGCCTCATCTACTTCCTGATATGCATACATTTTGGATTTTTGCCCCACAAACTCGACAATCGGCGCTCCATTTGACCAATCTTTCACGAAGTCGATAACCTTCTTGTTCTGAGGAACAATATCTTAACGATTTGTTGACTGTGTGTCCAGATGTGTCGAATTCACTACCATGATACCTCATTACTTCATATGCATCACAGTTCTTTACCCAATAGATGAAGCTTTCTGTATCCATATAATGTAACTTTGTCTCCACGAAATAAGTTTTAGCATAGTCATAGTGGAAGTGGTACATATGGAGTTTCGAGATGTCCGGTATACATACCTCCAAATAGATAGGTTTCAAAAACGCTACTGGAACCTTTGACATCTCCACAGCAACAAAGTTCTCATTGGAAACAGCGACGTACTTAAAATTTGGTCAAAATTCTTTTTCTTAAGGTCAAACCCTCCTCCCATTCGCTCCTAATGTAAATATAGTGTTCATTTCTTACATTAAGCGTGGTTTTACCGAAAATGGAATTATTCATAAATTTATAAAAATCTTTTTCGAGGTCACTAGACATGTACGCGTCTTTTCGGGACTGCTTGAAACAGCCCACGTAATTCTACCTAGTACTATCCCTAAGCTGAGACATTGCTGGAGATTACAACAATGAACTATATACCTCAGCTTGTGTCCAACAGTGGTCATCAGTTTAGGGACAATACTTCGTCACAGAGCTTGTTCCTCTGGAGCATAAGGGTAGGTCGTTTGTCATTTCATGCTTACTTATTAGTAAGCATGAGGTACATGAGGTTTGCCTCCACCACATACACTACATAAGAATCAGCCGCCAGATCCATTATTTTTCCACCTAATCCCTCTAATTCGTTTTTGGCCACCTACTGAAACCAACAACCGGCAGTGGCTGCACCATGGCGTGCCCATATGAATTATTCACATCCAAATGCAGAATATAATCTAGGGTTGCGCTGAAACCCGCGCCCATACATGGGTTGTTTGCCTTGTCGTGTCTATGGACAGACTGGCAAAGTCCCCAAAGAATCATACGCTCCAAGAAAAGAAGTATATCAGCATCGGTCAAAAGTTCGACGCTGTGTCTCGTTTTCTTGAGCATTGCGTCCCAGGAAGCCCCAGGTACCATGTAATAAAAGGGGAGGTGGGGTCGAGAGAGTAAGTGACCATGCATACACTCGGGAACTTTTCAAAAACATCAGTAAGCAAACGCACGACGGTGTTCAGGTACAGCCTTGCATATTCACCCAAATTGGGAATGTTTAATTCCCTCCAGAAATTCACGGCAGGCTCATAATCTGCAATAGATATGGCATTGCCTGTGAGGGTACTGGTAAATGCACATACGCTGGGTAGCCCAGTTTCGTCGAGTACTCATAAGGGAAACTCCTTTCCTAGTCACAAGTTGGAAATTTTCTCCATCAGGGTATGCAGATCGGGTGATGTGCATATTCTCCTGAGGTACAGTGTCAACAACTTTCCGAAGAGAAGTTTTCACGAAACATAAGGAGTTAAGTAAGCATAGCATAGTTTTTGGCGCCATTCGTTCCGAGAAAAAAATATACTTCTCTACACACTCAGGCAGGACACTGACTTGATCATTTTTTGTACTGAAATTAGCTAAATGCTCAACTAGAAATAGGGCGTCGTACTCGCTTAAATTATAGAAGAAAACAAGTTCGTGTCATAGTAACAAATACTTTTTTGAGAAAAACGTTAACCATTTCATTGCATAATTTTTTATCCTCCTCCGACTAGGTCATGGAAATGTTGGTTCTGTAAAGTCGGTCAACATCCCATGAGAGTTCTTCAAGCTCAGGGAGCAACCAAACCGCATGATTGTCGTCGACTTGATATTCATATCGGTTAAGATATGAATCACATGGGCACACAAATTGGTACGCTGCCATGTACGGTGCTTGGTTTTGCGAGAGGCTAGGGGTTTCCCTTGACAACGGGTGACAAGGGCAAGCAGACATCCGAAGTCAGCATATACAACAAACGGAAGTCAGTCGTAATCGTGAGTATTCTTGAATTTAATGAACTTGTTTGCTTCTGAAGGCATGACAATACGTACCAGTTCCCTGGATTCACAGTCCTTCAGATGTCTTTTTAAATACTTTTCTTCAGAGACTGTATTTAGACACTTGAAGCAAATATGCCATTTACCATCGGGTTTACTTAGTTGAAATGAAAGGAGGTGGGACATGTCTGCGATCCATACGTTATGCTGATTGTCGCCTTCAGAGAAGAGCAAGACGTTTACGTGAAGATCACGCTCGCTTGTATGTTTCGAAAAACGAAGTGGTCCAGTTACAGCATGCTTGTCTTGCTTCTGTTGCTGATTGTCATCAGCTTTAAATGGCTTGCTTTTCTGCTTCTTCAAGCCATAAACATGAAGTATATTTCGGTATTTTGAGCCCCAAATTTTGATATGTCCTGAATCGATACCATCTATGTTGCAACATCCACGAATATTAAGACCTATTCTGTATCGAGGTATGTGCTCTGGACTATGTTTAACTATTATTTCGCAAGCCAGGACTGTCCACGCAAAACATGCATTGTCCTCTTTATTTATGGCTTTAATACATGGCTTCTTATCAGCCATATCTGTAGGAAGCTTGATATAACTGGACCCTCAATTTAACGGATCACAGACATGAAGCCGGCCGGGGTAGCTAAGCGGTTCTAGGCGCTAAGTCTGGAATCGCGCGACTGCTACGGTCGCAGGTTCGAATCCTGCCTCGGGCATGGATGTGTGTGATGTCCTTAGGTTAGTTAGGTTTAAGTAGTTCTAAGTTCTAGGGGACTGATGACCTTAGAAGTTAAGTCCCATAGTGCTCAGAGTCATTTGAACCATTTTTGAACAGACATGAATATGGATGTCGAGGTGTGGTATTTGGCTGAGTGCCTTAGCTGATCCTCTAATTTTCATCTCGGAAAACCGGTCCAGTATAGCACCCAAGGTTGAGTCGCGATGCAACTCAGAGATTGATGCACTCCAAGATATAACGCCATTATCATCCCAGAAGTAGTGCAGGCTTTTTTATCTTCAGCAGCACCTTGGCATTGTATCGCATTGTAGGGCTATGAGGAGCTCCGTCTCCGGTGCCAGAAGGCATGCTTCTAGAAACCTGACTGGGTCGCAATACCCCCTGGTCAGATTCTCAATTTTAGTGGAAGAGATACACCCGTCAAAGGCACTAGCAACCGCCGAGTATTCTAGGGGGCTCATGACGCCACTAAACTGAACTTCTTCACTGTCAGGATGGGAGAGAGCACTACCGATAGCCACTGATTCATTATCATTAACGTACAAGTAGGGGACGACTGCTTCCACCTGGTGGAGGGCCCTGCTGGGGTATGTGCCGTGGCACACGTACCTTCCATTACTGGCGAGGGCGAAGAGTCGGAGCCAGAGTAGAAGTAGGTGGTGGTGGTGGTGGTGGTGGTGGTGGTGGTGGTGGTGGTGGTGAGGTCCAGTGGGGGCACATAGGCTGCAGTGATCGTGTACGACGATGCTGCTGCTGCATGCTAGAGCCTTCGCCACCACCAGCCGTGTGATGCAGACCGTTGCTTCTTCCTCCAGCTGCACCACCCACAGATGCCGGAGAGTATGCGATGACGCGGGAGGTGGCGCTGCTGTGGTCACCACTGATTCTGCCGCCTCTCGTGCAGTCATGAGCGGTGCTTTGCACGGCGGTACACGCTGCTTGGGCTCGGGTTTCATTCCTGCCCCTGCAACCACCGCTCTACGCACTCGTGCCACAGCTACCTGCTGTGCTACTGGTGGCGACTGACGTGCCTCTGTAACATACGAATAACGATAAAAATAGGGCAGCGCTCAAGAATTTTAAAAAAAATATATGCTGTAAACAAATTTTAACCGTGAATTTACTTTCAAAACCTTTTCTTAAGAATTTACTTTATTTACTAGCAATTCATCAAGAACATTAACACATTTAATCACACTATGTGAGCGTGGAAGTAGTTGCCAGGGAGTAACTGATGAAACCAAAATGAAATTCCAGAATGAGATTTTCACTCTGCAGCGGAGTGTGCGCTGATATGAAACTTCCAGGCAGATTAAAACTGTGTGCACGAGCGAGACTCGAACTCGGGACCTTTGCCTTTCGCGGGCAAGTGCTCTACCAACTGAGCTACCGAAGCACGACTCACTCCGGGCACTCACAGCTTTACTTCTGCCAATACGTCGTCTCCTACCTTCCAAACTTTACAGAAGCTCTCCTGCGAACTTTTAAAGTTTGGAAGGTAGGAGACGAGGTACTGGCAGAAGTAAAGCTGTGAGTGCCGGGCGTGAGTCGTGCTTCGGTAGCTCAGTTGGGCAGTCAAGTCCGCCTTTAGCCGCGGAGCAGCTCGGACTTGTTTACGTCCCGGCTGCGAACGTTCGCGGAAGAAGCGGTGTTTACACCGTCGTCACTCGCGTGTGTTATTGTTTGAATCGAACGCAATGGCACACAATTTCCGAAAAACCACGATACAGTTCACGTTCTGTAACGAGTATGCACGACCGAAGGCTTTCGAAATCGAACGTTTCTTGAGGGACGAAGTGCAACTCAATTACACGGAGATTATTGGAATTCATTTATCAATCGTGAGCAGCACTCTTTACGTAAAGATGATTGACGACGCAGCATGCGATAGGATCATTGAAGCCGCCAAAAGAGGATTCCAGTTCCGACACTCCGATGGTCATATTGGCGAAGTTTTAGTCGCTCATTCGGGCCTGGGCGTGCGTACTATTCGAGTCTTCGAGCTGCCTTTCGAGGTACCAGAATCCTTGGTCACTGAATCGCCCCAGCCATATGGCAGAGTTATCAGTCATACGGCCGAACGTTGGGCAAGTTCTAGCACGTATCCAGTGCTCAATGGTGTCCGACAGGTGCGAATTGCGCTTACGAAACATGTGCCATCGTACATCAACATCGGCGGCTGTCGAGCTATTGTCATCTATGATGGACAGCCCCGGACATGCTCCGGGTGTGGTGGTGAAGGACATCTTCGATCTGCGTGTATGCAGAGGAGACTCGTGCAACTCCCCAGCGGAGACCTTCAGAATGCGACTACACCAACGTCACTGCCGATGACTTACGTGGCGGCGCTTCGCGGGGAGGTGACGCCGAGATCGGAGCGCACTATCGAACCGACGCCGCAGTTGATTGAGGCGCCTTCGGACCCCACTGAAGAAGGGATGGCTCCGACCAACCTCCAATTCCAGACATTACAGGTGGTGCAGAAAGAGGATGACAGCATCACAACAGGCATGGAAGCTGAAGTGGGACGACCCCAGGGTGTTGTGACGGCGGCGAGAGCGCAGGTGATGCAAGATTCGCCAACACCAGAAGCCGAGGTTAGGGCCCGCAAACAACGCTCGCCAAAGCGCCGCAAGAAGCGCCGACTAAACTCTGCGGAGACGCTCCCTTCTCTTCTTGGGAGCCCAGATGAGTCTAACACTATGGACCTGTCTGACTTGGAACCACAACCTTCGGATGTCGCAGACCATATGAATTCGGACAGTGAAAAGATGTCATGTCGCTCAGAAGAAGCATCCGCTCAGGGGCCTGCTACC
Source organism: Schistocerca cancellata (assembly GCF_023864275.1). Classification (NCBI taxonomy): domain Eukaryota; kingdom Metazoa; phylum Arthropoda; class Insecta; order Orthoptera; family Acrididae; genus Schistocerca; species Schistocerca cancellata. The sequence continues at coordinate 49,940,561 of NC_064631.1, forward strand.
CCTTCTGCGGTGGAGTCTCAAGCTACGAAAGAACAACAGATGTCACACATCAATGCCGCACAGGAAAATTTGGAGCACCCCAATAATATCAGCTGGTATGAGCAGGAAGACGAAATCACCGATGCGGACCATTCTACTGGTGGGGACTCGCATCCGTCCGCATCTCAAGAAACTTAATGTCACAGGGACACGTCCGTCGGGCGATCCTCTGCGGATGTGCAAAGGGACTATCGATACGGTGAAACTTTGTCATTTTAACATCATGTGGAGATGACGGCTACTCGACCCCAGGCGTACAGAATAGGGACAGTGAATGTAAATACCATTAGATCGCCCGTGAAACAGCAGTTGTTTAGGGACATGATATACGCGTCGGATGTGGATATACTGATGGTGCAGGAAATTTACATTCCTGAGTTCCAGGAAGTCCATGGATACATCTCCTACACCTCGCCGCACTCGAACAACGACAGTGGAACGGCGATATTGGTCCGGGACGGGATTCCGGTTCGCGACCTGGCTTATCTACCTTCGGCACGAGGACTGGCGATAACTGTTAATGGAATTCGCATTCTCAACGTTTATGCCCCTTCCGGCACAGACAACAGACGGGCACGTGCGAGATATTATTCGGAAGAGATTGTGCCCTTATTTACCGGCAGATTCTATCATTTCATTATAGGTGGTGACTTCAATTGTGTTTTAGACCAGACTCCACATTACACTACCTGTCGTGAATTGCATGTGATCTACCGGGATCTGGAGTTACGCGACACCTGGGACATGATTCATAGGAACCGTGAGGGATATACTTTTTATACCAGTCACTCGGCGAGCAGACTCGATCGAATATATGTATCGGTTGGCCTACAGGATAAGGTGGTTGACGCGGAACGATGACCTGCGGCATTTACTGATCATCTGGCTTACATTTGTACCATATCACTCCCTAGGCAAAGTGTGTGGAGAAGCCGCGGGACATGGAAGCTCAATTCGTCACTTTTGGCGGACCCCGAATGTCGTCAGAGAGTCGAGGAGGTATGGGCCACATGTCAACGCCGTCTACCAACATATACCTCCGTGCTTCAATGGTGGCTCGAGTCTACTAAGCCGGCAATAAGAAGAGCTCTCATACAGTATGGTCAAGATAAGACGAGATGGCAAAGAGACACTCTTGATTATTATTACACCATGCTTCGTGAGCTGTCCTTCCAGGTGCCGTCTGCAGAACATCATGCGGAAATTCACCGTGTCAAGGCACAAATCCTATCGATCACGTGACGACGACTGGGTGGCATCCCAATACGGGCACGATGCCTCGACACCATCACTGGGGAACGTACCTCGATGCACCATGTGTCGTGGGAACCTAAACGTTACCGCCGGGCATTGGTAACAGTGCTCCACGGTTTAGATGGCCGTCAACTGACAACACAACAGGACATTGCAAATGAATTCTTAGAGCATTTCCGCCACCTCTATGCCGGTACACCGACAGACCGTCTGGTGGGGGAAGAGATACTGCAACATCTGCAAACGACACTGACAGAGACGGATAAGGCAGCGCTTATGGAGCCACTCACAGAAGACGATATAAAGGTGGCACTCACAAAAGGAGCGGCCCATAAATCACCAGGGACAGATGGGTTTACGCTAGAGTTTTATCGAGAATTCGTGGACATGATCATGCCACAGCTGGTGTCGATGTACAATGAGGCGATGCGTCCGGACATGCGCCTACCGTCGGATTTTGTGACGGGCTTTCTTCTTCCCATCCCGAAGATGGCGGGGAGTCGCAGTGTTAATCAATATCGGCCTCTCACTATGCTAAACACCGACTATAAAATCTTTGCACGGCTACTAGCGTCTCGTCTCAAGCTGGCGATATCCAGGACAATATCCCCTGATCAGGCTTGCCTAGGGGTGCGAAGCAACATCTCCTCGGCATTAAGTGAATACCGTGACGTTATCGCCCTTGCGGAAACGTGTAAAATGCGAGCAGCGATGATATCTGTGGACTTCGATAGTGCGTTCGACAGGATAAACCATGAATTCTTGGCGTCAGTCATGAGCCGAATGGCGATTCCACCTGTTTTCATCTCCATCGTTATGAGGCTAATACGAGGGGCTACATCGAAGGTGATTGTAAACGGTCGGGAAGCGGGCTCGATTCCCATTAACAGCTCAGTCCGACAAGGGTGCCCACTCTCCATGATGCTGTTTGCGATAGCGCTTGAGCCGCTGATGTGTGTTATGAGGCGCTCACTTACTGGGATAGCGCTTAATGAGAGCTCTTTCGTTTGTCGCGCATACGCGGACGACCTGATCCTTCTTGTCAGATCAGGACATGAAGTGCGTCAGGCTGTTGAACATCTAGACTCTTACGGGACGGCGGCAGGCAGTGTCGTTAACACGACGAAATCCAAAATTATGCATATTGGACGGGGTCTGGTAGACGTACCGGGACCGTTTCAGACGGTGGAATCACTGAGATGTCTGGGGATTACATTTACCCGTTCACTACGGCGGTCAGCGGCGGCGAGTTCTCGGCGGCTTCTGCAGAATGTCCGTCTGACGATACCCAACAACTCACTGAGAGCCTTTGACATGATCCAACGAGTGGCATACACCAACGTTCACATAGCGTCACGACTGCCCCATTTAGCGCAGATCCTACCAATACCGAAGGGTATCGCAGACCGCCTCATGGCTGCCTTTGGTTACTATGTTAGTACTGGGATGTTATTTAAGATCAAATATGATACGTTAACGCTACACTTCCGGAACGATGGCCTCAACCTCACAAACGTGCGAAACAAAGCTCTGGCGCTTTACATGCGAGCGATGATACGAAATTGGCAACAACGAAAGCACACCATAACGTCAGCTCTGGTAGAAGTACTTGTTCCGCCTTCGTACGAACCCCCTATTGCGGTGGGCAATATTTCGCCTTCTCTTGCACACATTGCCTCATTTCTTGTTGATTACAGTTATGTTCGTCTGAAAGTACCTTCGACGAGAATACCCACGACTCGGGAGCTCTATAGATGCTTGATGGATCACCATGGCCGCAACATAATGGAATTCAAATACCCGTCGAGAACGTGGAACCACATTTGGTGTGCAGTGCATACTCCATTACTGTCAACAGCAGCGAGATCGATGTGGTATATTCTTATAAACCGTAAACTTGTGACCTGGAGTCGATTACATACAATTCATATGGTCGATTCTCCTCTTTGCACAAACTGTGGACTGTTAGCAACGGAAGAACATGGTTTAGTGTATGGCGCAGCGAGGGACGTCTGGATGCTGACGCGTCGAATACTGGCCTTCCTTCGGCGCACTAACTACACAGAAATCACATCGGATGTACTTTTTCTACCGGACAAGACCTTTTTTCCCAAACAAAAGACGTATGCGGTCAATTGGATTGCTGGACATTCGACGAAATATTTGTATTCGTACGATATTAAGTCCATGATGGATTACTGGATGTATTTACAAGAACAACACGAGCTCATACGGCGTCATACGAAATACAGGACTTACTTTTCCAATTTTTTAGGAAGTGTTTTTCACAATCCGCCCGACAGCTGGGGTGTCCCAGAACTGGGAAGACTCCTACAGCAGAACGACTAGAGACAGTACTGCGCGGTTCAATTATACTGGCATATAGCACACTGAGAAGAAAACTGGCCCCTACCTGTTGGTGCCAGTTATGACTGCATTATGTTAACGCGAAAAAAAAACACACACCCACAGAACGATGGTAAACACCGAAACCGCCTCAGATAATGGTCCTTCGAATGGTCGACGCAGGAGAAATAAATACCGCCCACACTGGCAGAAATGGTCAAGATTATATGGGTTTCTGCCAGGTTTATGATGCGACACCGCGTGCTGCAGGGATTGTGATGCAGATGATAACTTCATTTTCACTCCCGCCCGTGACTAGGATTGTCATTTACTTTATTCCTGTTACAAAAAAAAAAAAAAAAAAGAAACAAAAGAGGGCGGCCTTTGCGTTCATTTTATGGTTTCCAAATTGTTTTTGCTGTCCGATACTTTTCTTATCCCTAGGACAGCACAATTGCACGAATAAAGATTGTTTGTTTACCCTGCCTTCCTGTTCCCCCCCCCCCCCAAAAAAAAAAAAAAGTTGGTAGAGCACTTGCCCGCGAAAGGCAAAGGTCCCGAGTTCGAGGCTCGGTCGGGTACACAGTTTTAATCTGCCAGGAAGTTTCAAAATGAAATTGCTTTTAACAAATTGAAATTTTATTCCTAAAAGCTTTTTTCTTTAAAAAAGAGATTTAAAATTATAAGCAGAAAGCACCCTCTAAATATCAAGTTACAATTTATTCAGAGGCAGAAAGAAACAAATTTTTGAGTGTATGAGCTTTCGGGCTGAGAACCTTGCCGCTCCCTTTTGACACAGCCGTAGTCACGACCGCTCACAACAACCTCTGGAAGACTACACAGGTGCAAATCTGCAACACACCAGATTACCTTAAAGTAAAAATTTTAACAATTCACACAAGCACACAAATTATGCACCCCGTAGGAGGGATGGAAATAGTACAAAACACTAAAGTTAAAAGATTAACTTGTCACCGAAGGTGCAACTTGATTTTAACTTCTAAGAAAAGTCTTACGGTGGAAGTACGGCAACTTTATATACTAAAATAACCATTTAAATAAAAGCCCGTAAAATGCAATCTTATATAAAATTCTACAAGTTAAGGTGCTCTACAGTACACAGATGCCGCCTCTCAAGATGATAGGCAAGATCAAAACATATTTCAGGAATTAGGCCGTTACACTCCAAGCAATAAATTCGTTAACACACCAAATCCGACAAACATGACAGAGGCAGCTCCTAACGACAGGCAGACACTAACTGCCTGAAAAATACGGACGAGAGACAGACGAGCGAGCTGGGACGAGAGACTGACCAAGAAAACAAGTAGAATTTAACGAGAGTAAATCACAGAACATACCACGAATCACTTAACTTCCAATAAACTGCGATTTCTGGAGAAGACCTGGCGCAGCACCCCCAAATCGCTCTCCCGAACCGTCCGCTGCCATCCGCTTCAACGGGCGCAGGAAGGCGCGCCGATCTCTCGTCTCCCCTGGTGCGCACCAACCGACCGACTGCCCGCTGCTCCATCCGCGACTGCTGCTCCGTCGCGACTGCCCTGCTGGTTCGTCTCCCACTCACTTCCAGACACACGACGGCGGAAATACTGGCTCGGACCCAACCATGCAGAGGAAACACGCCCACTGGCGAAACGACATCCCTGCACCAGGAAAGGACCGAGCCAAGCTCCACAAGATGGTAACTGAAGGGGCCCAGAAGCGCTCGGAGAACCAGCTACACCACGGCGTCGCAGCTCGCACAGGACAGACTGATGTCGTGGGTTGGCTCCTCTTACACTCGTGTCGACCGCCAAGCCACTACCCCTCGCTATACGCCGCGGCCCACCGGACTCACGTGGCGACGTCACATGCGCCGACGCTCAAGGCGGACAACTCATCTTGTGTCTCAGTGCGCGACCGACCAACCGATAGATCCAACCGCCAAAGACCGTTGCCTGAGCAATTCGAGCAGGCTGGCGGCCTAACGCGCAGACTCAGATGCAGGAACTAAGCCCCCGATCGGGCGACCACTCGTCGAGTTCTATCACTGCGCCACAAATTCGGACGAGAGACAGACTAGCAAGCTGGGGACGAAAGACTGACCCACTGACCGAATGCCCGGCGAGCTCATAGCGCCCCTTAAACGTACGTGAACAGGCAACTTTTCCCCTTTCCCACCAGACACCAAAGCTGCGATTGCCACAGCGGTGCCACCGCCAGAAACGGAGGGCGACTGCTTCACACTAGTGTAATTTTTACCACGGCTCACAAATAACAACATTCCAGAATAATAATTATTGTATATTGTAACGACGACGTTTGTATTATAGTCGCCTTTTCCAGTCTGGGTCCAAGGATTCAGCAGTTGCCGGGCTTTCCAGTAGTTCTCGCACCCAACCCAGTATTCCGTCATCCTCCTCCAAGAGGGCGGGATGGCGCTGCCTTCCAGCTTCGTCAGCAGCCGCCACTCGGGCACCCCACTCTGGCATTTCGCCCTCGCTGTGAAGCCATCTATCTCGCTCGCTGACGCTGCCTACAACCAGGAGGTACTGAAACTAATTATTTCTTGAAAAAATGTTAGAGACATACACGCAGAAAAAACGTACTGAAAATCATATTCTTTAGCTCACTGAAATATAAACAGAAAATCTTACTCTCTAGTTTGCTCGAATTACTTATAAATTAGTTATACATTTAAAACATACGCTGAATTTGAAAATCGTATTCTGTTATTTACAAGACTGAGTCGATTTCCCTTGGCTCTCGAACTCGACACATAGCGCTACCTCCCCTTCCTCATCCATAGAAACACCTACAAATCAAATAATATTGAGACCTGGTACCAACGAAGCAGGATTGGGTTACGATTGTGGACGGGGCTGTAATCAATTGCTGTTGGTTAGCTTATTTTTCAATCACGTACACTTTATTTGCAAACAACAACAAATAAAGGTGACAATAAATTAAGAAGTGTTCCACTGCTGAAGGCCTTAATGACAACAAATTCAAAACTATTTCTCGTCAAAAGGCCCCAATAGTAATACTTTAAAGCTGTTTCATTACTGAAGGCCTGAATAGCAAGCTTAAGAACCAGTTTAACTAATTTAACCTGCAATTACAGTTATTAAAATAATTTTAAAAGAACAATCATCAAAATGTGACTGCTAGAATACAATTGTCTAATTAAAATTTTTAAGACAAGTAATACCAACCGCTGAAGGCCTTAACGACAACAAATTCAACAATTTTTCGACTGAAGGCCCCAATAGTAATAACGTAAAAACTGTTTCACGGCTCAAGGCCTGAATAGCATTTCCAAACTTGAAATTAATGAAAAAAATCATCAAACCTGACCAGAGCAAGGACAGGGGGGGGGGGGGGGGGCGCAGATGTTGCTCCAAGGATCGACCTGGGAATGTCCTCAAAGCTGCGCAAGCGATGAGACAGGCAGCCAAGGGTTGCACTTACTTCACGAGATGGCAACTCAGACTAGTGGCAGTTTAAACGCATGACCAATAATCGTTTGCTGAATCTACCTAGCGTCCAATGACCAATATAACGATAACGATGGAATAACACGCCCCAGCTGGAAGCGGGAGTCAGCACTACGTCTTCAGACTCTGGTGTTTAGAGCATCCAGAAGCAGAAAGGAACCACTACTACCAGAGAAGGAAAAAAAAAAAAAAAAACCACACCAACCGGCCCACAAATTAAGGAAACTACACGCCTTACCGGACCGCAGCGGCAAGGCGAGGAAGAGTACACTGCCGTAACATACACTAGGCTACAGGGCAAGTAACTGTGGCGTTAGCAGTCACTAGGCAGGAAAAATACCACTGGTTGACCTTCACAAATAATAGCATATAGAATGCAACAATTAATAATAAGAAGTGGAGGAAGGCTAAACGCTCCACTCGCTGCTCTTCGTCTCAGCGACACTGCGAGCGATAACAAGCAAGCAGATGGCGAGATCCTAGAATGGTGGAGGTTTCACTACTTGAATTAAGGTCCACTCAAACTTCCAGGGTCCGGTTGACAACGAGGTTGTACCCCTCTCGACTACAGCCCTTCCATCCGGCAGTGCATGTGTGCTGCCAGTGGTCCCGGCGTGTTCACGCACTGTACGGACCTGGTCGCTCGTCCGTCCCCAACCGAACTGGCGGCTCACACCACAAGGAAACACCACAACGTCGCCCCAAATACAGTAACTCCGTTACTAGATATCGATGACCGCCGCTGCTGCCACTAGTGGACAGAAAACGCTTGCACACGGAGTGGCGCCAATGAATACAAGAGGAAGACGACAACCGTAACTATACCAACTAAACGATGTCAACCTAGCGACTGCACCAACGCGAGCCGCAGCACGGCTCGAATGTATCTCAGATATCTGAATGGATCATGTTACGAAAAATAAATGTACACACATTCACCACTCCTGATCATTAGAACCACAGTACATTACGTGTATTTTCTCTAACAGCTACACGCTACAAAAAAATGCACTTACGTTTTTACTGCACAGATTCGATTATTATTGCTGGAGGCTGCTGCTGCAACAGTCTCTCAGCTTCCAACTGTCGATCTAGATCAGCCAACATCCTAGGGACGAACGCTCCAACTACGAGAAAAAAGGAGGACTGCAATACCAGCTGTGGAAATAAAAATTCGTCACACACCAAAATTACAGCAGCAAATCATTCAAAAGCTTGGTAACACAGAGGTATGCCTCCTCCGTCTATGACCAAAACATTTTCTGTGAGGGATACTAAAATTATGGGGGACACAGATATATTGAATGAATAGAACAATTAAGTTTCATGGTAGGATGTCCTGGCGAAGGTGTTTGCTGCTGATACCGCTGCTGATGCTGTCACTGAAATATTTGAGTGCTTCATCCACCCCCCACCCCCCGCCTCTCGAAATAAAAGCTGACCCAAGAACACACAAGCCATCTCACAAGCGAAGTGATGATGGCAGAACGAAAGTGACCGCACCACGATGATGGCTTATAAAATCTACCCCTCCACCCACCACTTCAGCCGGCCGCGGTGGTCTAGCGGTTCTAGGCGCTCAGTCCGGAACCGCGCGACTGCTACGGTCGCAGGTTCGAATCCTGCCTCGGGCATGGATGTGTGTGATGTCCTTAGGTTAGTTAGCTTTAAGTAGTTCTAAGTTCTAGGGGACTGATGACCACAGATGTTAGGTCCCATAGTGCTCAGAGCCATTTTTTGAACCCACCACTTCACCCAGGGAGTCTATAGGAGCGCAGCATTCCTCCCCACCTGCTAATGGATGCTGATCTGTGCACGCAGAACAAGTTGGTGCTGAGAATGAAATTTTCACTCTGCAGCAGAATGTGTGCTGTAATGAAATTTCCTGTCAGAAAACACTGTGTGGAGGACCGAGACTCGCGCTCAGGACCTTTACCTTTCGCAGGCAAGTGCTCTGTCAACTGAGCTACACAAGCACGACTCACGACCCGTCCTCACAGCTTCAATTCTGCCAGTACCTCATCTCCTACCTTCAGAACTTCACATAAGCGCTTCTGCGAAACCTGCAGAGCTAGCACCCCTGAAAGAAACGATATTGCGGAGACATGGCTTAGCCACAGCCTGGGGGATGTTTATAGAGTGAAATTTTCACTCTGCAGCGGAGTGTGTGCTGATACGAAACTTCCTGGTTGTGCTCTTGCCCGTGAAAGGCAAAAGTCCCGAGTTCGTGTCTCGGTCCGGCACACAGTTTTAATCTGCCAGGAAGTTGATGCTGATCCGCCAGTCACGGATTTTGTGTGCTTTTGTTTGGGGTGTTTTAGTTTGGCGCACTCTAGAAATACCTACTTCTCCCACTGATCCATTCTTTGCGCTGGACGTGGTCGTCAACCTCGCCGGAGAGCCCGCTTCTGGTCGCTAGGTCCTCTGTGGCCAACTGCGGCCGCTGACAGACGGGCCACGTCACAGGTCCCACGTTATGACCATTCCTCGTGTACCAGACTACAGTGATAGTGTATTTAACAATATTTGTACGTGATGTAGGATTGTCTTTAGAATTTCGGCGCAGTCTATTTGCCCTCATCCACTTTAGTTTCTCTTTATAAACAATATTCCCTCACGACGTATTTTCGAGTGTATTTGAATTCATTTATTTTTATGCAACTATTTCCGTTCCACGTGCACTAGGCCGACAGTGCAGTGTTTTGTGTGTGAGTGTATTGGAGGCGAATTATTGAGAGCAACATTTGAATATGAATTGATGTGTCAAACACTTTACCTAATTTGTTTATGGGCGCAGTTTTCCAAAGCAGTGTCGATCTGTAGCTTCATTTAATATTTCCTCCTGTGCAAGTGTATATTCAATTTATGAAATCCATCCCAGCAAATTGTTTTCCGATTTATTTATGACACATCTTGAAGCATACTACTGTGCAGTAATATTTTTGAAAGTGTCTTTAGAAACATATTCAGTCGGATTTAATATCAGCTAAAGCAGCCTATTCTCAAAGAGAAGGGAAAGCTGAGGGAGGCATTCCCCAGAAAATCGAGCGAAGTGTCTTAGGGAGGAAGGCTGGATAAAGACAGCGAGGTTTCACAAGTATGACAGAAGCCACCACGATCTTTTTAGAGTCTGTTTTCAGCTGTGGTGGTATTCCACAGAATAAAAATTGTAATTAGATCGCAAGTTGTTGAAATATTCTTGCATGATCTGCAAAGGTCCGTCTCTTCGCAGTGTTACATTTAGTTCCTGTGACATCTTCAGTCTATAAACTGTGTGAAATATTCCACACATTACCCAAATTGTTTAAACAATATACAGTATTCCATAAACTATATCCCCACGAATTGTTTGAATATTCCAACTATGGATGTCACCGTGTTTTGTGTACAAGCGTATTTTGAGTAGTCTTGTGATATATATTCAGCTTGTGAATTGAATTGTTTAATTTATATTTCCTTCTGAAGCAAAATTCGCAGAGTTTTGCGACATCTTTAAGATGTGTATGTGTCAATATTCTGCACATTGCTTAAACACTGGATTTAATAACTCCTGAAGCAGTTTGTCTTCAATGACACGGGGAAGGCTAGGGTATTTACCACAGTGTGTGAAGTGTGCCACAAAGAAAGGTTGTGGTACTTACTACAAAAGCACATGAAGCATCTCAGGGAAGAAGACAGCATGGCTTCTGGTCTGCTGCCGGCTCCGCGTGGTGTGATCGGCTTGCCACAAAGAAAGAAAGCGTACTGGGGAGGAGGAAGGATGCGGTATTTCCTGCGAGACAGGAAGTGCTGAGCGCAGCCCTGAGGCTCTCTCTTATCGGACCCTGGCCGGTGCGGCGAGCCCAGCATATGGACTGTGGTGGACGGGGCATGTGCAAAAAAGTTTTTCAGAGATGTTTATTGCAATCTGTGACTGCGTAATTACGTATTTCCTTTTTCTATTGGAATAAAAAAAGTACCATATTTGTTTAACAAAGTCTAACTTGTTCGATGAGATTTCGGGATTGCAGCCGGATCATGTTGACTTCTTGCCACGATATTTCGGCTGGCAATCGTCCAGCCATCTTCAGGTGAGTGTCCGCCACTGGAAAAAAAAATGCCGCGAAAACGCATGCGCATTGGCCTCCGTCACAGGAGCGTCCTCTATCCTTCGACCGTAGACACTAGTAGACTGGCCTCGCTGTGCAGAAGCTAAGGGGCTAGTGTGACTCCAACATAAACCACGTGACTGTTGGCAAAACGTGGCGGGCTTTCAAATCAGCGGTGTGCTATCCTATGTTTGTATCGGGTTTTCCCCACATTTCTCAATTGACCGCCAAACGCTTCTAACAAAATTACTTCTTTATTTGTGAAAAATTATGCCAGAACTACATTTGACCTGGATTTGTTCACAGTACCACTTATAAAATGTAACAAATACATTGAACGCCACTCTGGTGGCAGCGGGACGAAATTACTATAAACTATCAATTAAAGTAAAATGTCGTTAACATTTTTTTAAACAGTAAGAGTGGGCTCGTATCAAAACATTAAACATTGGATTCGCCACGTTTTGAGCTCTAGTCACTTATAAAAGAAAATGGGATATGGGAATTATGTCAACTATAGGTGTCAAAATTGTTGACTTTAGGAGCAGGTCCATTTTAGAGTATCAATTTTAGGTGCACTTCAAAGGTTCAGTTCCCACTATTTTTACAAAAGTTTAAAATATCAGTTTAAAAAAAGTGATATTTTAGATGAAAGGTGAGACTCTGAAGTTTCAGAAAATAATTTTGGAGCCTAGTTTTAAAAATGACAGACACTGTAAATACAAATTATAGATATACATTGTAAATAATAACTAACCTATCAAAACACTTCTCCGCGAAGTGCTTCGAGAAAAGGCGCGTATGTGCAAATGGCTTAAAGTTTTTCCGTTTCGGGGCCTGTATCCAAAGCTGCTTTCGATTTTCATCCTTAGGGAACCTATGAGTAGGAACGAGAAACGATTATACTTACTTCTGTAACCGAATTATCACAGATACTTTCCAAAATGTAATATGAGTCTGACTTTACAGGCATCACTTTCAACACTTTAATTTACGTGATACTCTATTTCAAGTGCAAAGAACATATAAAAGTCACTTCAGCAGATTTCAATAAACGCATCTGCACTATCATACAAACACTTACACGTGAAATGTAATGCCATATCCCCCGACAAAACGCTGAGTACAGCCATAAGGGCAACACGAAACAACCATGTTTTGCCAACATTCACGTGACTTCAGCCCAGAGATGTTCGAACCACGAAAATGACGTCAGGGCCAGTCTATTATATTTATGGTCGAAGCCTCTATCGAAATCCGCGCTCTCTGGAGCTGCTGTTGTATCTGTGGCGCACAGGCGCATGCGTGGAGGTGAAAAACTACATGTCCGCCCTTTCGGAATGCTCGCCCGCGTCGCTAAAAACAGACGTCAGATGTCGCCAGACGTGTCATTATGAATAAACTGTCTTCTCTCAGAGGAAATTAGAGAGATCACCGGGTCCAAAGCCTTGGCCAGTTAAAAACCGCCATCACGATTTATAAGATTTTGCGCTTCGCGTATCTCCACAGATTCTTTGATTACTGAATCCCAGAAAGTTTTCGCTGGGGCCAAGATTTTCGTGGAAGAAAAATGCATAGCGTGTCCTGTGGTGATACAGTGCCCAGCTACGGCCGAGTTACTGGGCTGCGAAGGGCGAGTGTGGCGTTCGTGTTCAACGCACCTTTCGTGTACTGTGCGTGTCGTCTGACCGATGTAAGATTTGCCACACTGGCACGGAGTTTTATAGATTCCGGCCTTCCGCAGACCCAGATCGTCCTTTACTGAACCGAGAAGGGCACTTATTTTCGCCGGTGGCCGGAAGATCACTTTAACTTGATGTTTCCTTAGGATCCTGCCCATTTTAGATGAAAGGTTGCCGACATATGGAAGGAACTCCCTGGACTTAAGTAGCTCCTTATCTGACATCTTGGGTTGTCGGGTGTTCTGCCGGATATCAGCGTCGTACTTGCACGATATTTCGGTCACGTAGCTCGTGGCCTTCATCAGGTGCGACCTGAGACTACTCCTCGAGTGGATCTGGTCCAGTATTTATGCCTATGGCCTTCCCCCTCCACCAACGGCTGCAGGCGCTTCCTCTGTGGTCCGCGCCCATTCCCTGCGACCTGATGGAGCGTTGCTGCTCCATTTTCCCAGCTAAGCAGAGCCTGGGATCCGGCTCTGGAATTGTTAAAGGAGCAGCGGGGCCAGCTGCAACACTACACAAACAGAAGAACCAGAGACATGGAGATGGAAAACGAGCCCCTGACGGACGGCCAGGCGCACCAGACCGAAGATGAAACACCCAGAAGTGGGACTGGTGGGCGCGGACCGCAGAGGGAACATCCAGAGCCGCAGCGGACGAAAAACGTAGCGGCAACGCTCCAACAGGCCGTGGTGAGCGGGCGCGGACCGCAGGGGGAACGCTTGGTACCCCAGACCGTAGATGAAACCCCCAGGAGCGGGTTTGGTGGGCGTGGACCGCAGAGGGAACACCTGGAACCGCAGCGGACGGAAAATGGAGCAGCAACGCTCCAGCAGGTCGCAGGGAATGGGCGCGGACCACAGAGGAAGCGCCTGCAGCCGTTGGTGGAGGGGGAAGGCCATAGGCATAAATACTGGACCAGATCCACTCGAGGAGTAGTCTCAGGTCGCACCTGATGAAGGCCACGAGCTACGTGACCGAAATATCGTGCAAGTACGACGCTGATATCCGGAAGAACACCCGACAACCCAAGATGTCATTAGATCGCCGGGAAAGCCTGAAGAATTACAGCTCCTTATCTTCTTGATTTTGTGGGTGGTCACGTTTCTTCCTTCTTAGCGCTGTCCTAATCTGATGTGCAGAGTAAGCATTACCTCTGAACACCGACTCTAAATGTTCCAGCTCCTTTGTAAGGCTGTCTTCATCAGAAACCACATGAGCCCGGTGCACCAGCGTTCTAAGGACGCCGGTAGTTTGTGCAGGATGATGACAGCTCGACGCTCGCAGGTAAAGGTCTGTATGTGTTGCTTACGGTTGACAGAATGCCCTAATGACCCATCCAATCTCTTAGTAACCAAGACGTCCAAAAACGGCAAGCAACCATCCTTCTCTACTTCCAACGTAAACTGGATGTTCTTGTGGATTGCATTCAGATGCTGCAAGAACCGTGTCAGTTCTTCTTCACCATCGGACCACACTACAAAAGTGTCATCTACATATCGCCAGAAAACTTTCGGTTTAAGTTATGCCGAGTCTAGTGTGCTTTCCTCAAAGTCTTCCATATAAAACTTTGCTAACAAAGGCGAGAGAGGACTGTCCATGGCAACACCGTCAGTCTGCGCAAAATATTCGTTGTTAAATAAAAAGTACGTTGAGGAAAGGACGTGATGGAAAAGTGCTGTTATGTCGGCCGTGAACTTATTGCTGATGAGCGACAAAGAATCTCTAAGCCAAAAATCGTGGCAAGAAGTCTACATGATCCGCCTGCAATCCCGAAATCTCATCGAACATTCAATACGCCGGGAAAATTTCAAGAATCACAAAGTCTAACTTGTTTAAACACCAGCGTCAAGTTCAAGGTGTATAGCGATTTCAGAAATATGCAAACAATATTCTATAACAAATTGTTTAAACAATGCTTTATGCACGGTATATTAGCCCACTGTTCTGAGTTACTCCCAGTCCAGCAGCTTGACGCAGACTGAGCGAATTTCCCGCCATTTTTTTCTGGACTGCCTCTTGGATTACTTCACAGGAGGGGGAAGGGAGAGGGAGGGGGTTCCATAGGGGGACCCACGTGTTGGTTGGGGAAAACCTATAATGTCTTGAGGGGATGTGGTGATTAATTGATCAATTAATAAATTTGCATAATTAATTTGATATCAAAATTGTGGAAGAACTGTCTTTATCCCACTAATTACGACCCGACCCACATCCCCATCACTTATTCTATTTCTTTTTTCTCTCATCCACAGCATAGCCTAATTTAGAACCCACACTGCAACCCACCTGACTATACGTACACACCCACTGTGTAACACACAATGCAAGAAAAGCTTGTGATAGTCTCACTAGTTTTCTCATAGCCTCCATCCCTTTCGTTTTATTACGCTGCTCAAATAGTAATATGTGTGATAGGCGAAGATAAAATTGTTAACACAATGAAAAACGGAATTTGGGAGCACCTAGTGCAAAAAGTTAGAAGAAATGAGCACGCATAACAACAACAGAACACCAAATGCAGCAGCGGACATAAACCGTTCTTGAGATAACTGTCAGCCCCATCAAGGAAAAGGCCTTCAGGCAACGCATCTGAAAAAATAAAACAGGAACTCCTGGCTTTAATGACCACGAAGGTTTTGACGCAATTTTCCGTGAAACAAATGTTTTTACGTTGGATAACGACTGGTCTAAGTGCAAAATAAAAACTCGCATGTATGTGTCAGAACCTGTACTGCCGGATGTGCAGCCTCGCATGATTGCAGTACTTCGTCATTTGCTGAAAGAGCCGCATAGTTCGGCGAAATGAAGCGTTTACCTGCAAAAGGAACACCCAACAGTCCGAAGCGGAAAATGTGATTTGAGCTGATTCACGTCCTACGTCGTTTTTCTGAGATATACTGACGCGGCAGTGTTCATCTTTGACACGCTAGTGTAGTTACGAAACCAGTTCAGTGCAAAGTCTGTGCAACCTGCATGTTTATTTTTATATATATATATATTTACGCGTATAAGCCGACTTGAAGTATTTAATTTGTATCCCATTAAAATCATGTGCGTCAGGTAAGTTCATATTGAAAACTTGGGTCCAAAAATTTCATGTAAAATGGAAACCTGTTTTTCGTGTTGACTGTATGAAAACTAGTGTGTGTGTCATGATATGTTGTGTATTTTCGTATGTTTTGTGGCACAGCGTAATTTGTACTCAGCACTTGTGCTTTATGCAATTTGAGCATCAGTAACCTCGTTCAAAGAATCTTTCACTCCGAATTTTAGTTCATATTAACGTGAACAGAAGTACATTTTTGAAGATTTACGAAAGGTATGAGTGTTGTCCATAGCCCATTTCGCAGAACATCACCGTTTGTCATTTACTTACAACAGCGTAGATTATAACTAAAGACTAAAATTCCGTGCAAATGCTCGTTTTTATGGGATCATGGACATAGCTCGAACTAAGTACCTACCCAATTCATTAGCTTTCTGATTCCAAATATGTGTACTTTTTCGGTGCATATTAGCACATTTTGAACTTTTTGGGGCTAAAAACATACATAATGCATATATAAGGCATTTTAGTTTAATTATGCGCACGCACTGACGGCAAAAAATTGAAATACCAAAATATAATGTAGAATACTCAGATTTCAAAAATGACCGGTATATTTGAAACGGCAATAAAAACTAAACGAGTAGCGATAGAAATACACCGTTTGTTGCAATATGCTTGGGACAACAGTACATTTTCAGGCAGACAAACTTTCGAAATTACAGTAGTTACAATTTTCAACAACAGATGGCGCTGCGGTCTGGGAAACTCTATAGTACGATATTTTCCACATATCCACCATGCGTAGCAATAATATGGCGCAGTCTCTGAATGAAATTACCCGAAACCTTTGACAACGTGTCTGGCGGAATGGCTTCACATGCAGATGAGATGTACTGCTTCAGCTGTTCAATTGTTTCTGGATTCTGGCGGTACACCTGGTCTTTCAAGCGTCCCCACAGAAAGAAGTCACAGGGGTTCATGTCTGGCGAATAGGGAGGCCAATCCACGCCGCCTCCTGTATGTTTCGGATAGCCCAAAGCAATCACACGATCATCGAAATATTCATTCAGGGAATTAAAGACGTCGGCCGTGCGATGTGGCCGGGCACCATCTTGCATAAACCACGAGGTGTTCGCAGTGTCGTCTAAGGCAGTTTGTACTGCCACAAATTCACGAAGAATGTCCAGATAGCGTGATGCAGTAATCGTTTCGGATCTGAAAAATGGGCCAATGATTCCTTTGGAAGAAATGGCGGCCCAGACCAGTACTTTTTGAGGATGCAGGGACGATGGGACCGCTTTTCGGTCCTTTGGTTACATTAAACCTCCGTTGAAAACTTCGTCTTGTTGCAACAACACTGTGTTCTAGGCGGTGGAATTCCAACACCAGAAAAATCCTCTGTTCTAAGGAATAAACCATGTTGCCTACAGCACACTTGCAGGTTGTGAACAGCACACGCTTACAGCAGAAAGACGACGTACAGAATGGCGCACCCACAGACTGCGTTGTCTTCTATATCTTTCACATCACTTGCAGCGCCATCTGTTGTTGAAAATTGTAACTACTGTAATTTCGAAAGTTTGTCCGCCTGAAAATGTACTGTTGTCCCAAGCATATTGCAACAAACGGTGTATTTCTATCGCTGCTTGTTTAGTTTTTATTGCCGTTTCAAATATACCGGTCATTTTTGAAACACCCTGTATGTAGATAACATATTTAAGTGAGTAACATTACAAGATCGCAGGTTAATGTAAGCGCGAGGTAAGTCACTGCAAATCGAACTGCTGGTATATTAATAAGCGGCATAACTGCTAGAATGTGCGACGCAAGCATGCAAACGTGCGTAAAATGTCTTGTACAGTTGCCGGATGCCAGCTTGTGGGCTGGAGTTCCACGCTTGTTGCTCCTGGTCGGTCAGTACAGGGACGGTTAATGCCGTTTTTGGATGACGCTGGAGCGGTCGGCCGATGATGCCCCTCGTGTGCTCCATTGGAGACTGATCTGGTGAGCGAGTAGGCCAAGGCGGCACGTTGACATTCTGTCGAACGTGTTGTGTTACAACAGCGATACGTGCGAGAGCGTTTCATGTTGGAAAACAACTCACGGAATGCTGTTCGTGAATGGCAGCACAACAGGTTGAGTCACCAGACTGTCGAACAAATTTGCAGTCACAGTAGGTGAGAGAACCTCGGGAGTGCTCCTGCTGCCATACGAAACCCCACCCCAGCCCATAACTGCAGGTGTAGGTCCAGTGTGTCTGACACGCAGACAGGTTGGTCGCAGGCCCTCAACTGGCCCCCTCCTAACCAACACACGGCCGCCACTGGCATCGGGCAGAACCAGCTCTCGTCAGAGAACACAACAAATGTCCACCCTGCCCACCAATGGAGCTCTCGCTTGACACCACTGAAGTTGCAAACGTCGGTTCTTTGTGATCATCGAAATAAACGCTACAGTGCGTCTGTTTCAAAGACGTCCTGAAGTAACAGTACAATGGCTGGGCGGGGCGCGTGGTCCGCTGGTACAATGAGGCCTTTCGGTCCCAAATGGTTCGTAAAAAACAGCTTTACTTATATGGAGATACAAATATACACTCCTGGAAATTGAAATAAGAACACCGTGAATTCATTGTCCCAGGAAGGGGAAACTTTATTGCCACATTCCTGGGGTCAGATACATCACATGATCACACTGACAGAACCACAGGCACATAGACACAGGCAACACAGCATGCACAATGTCGGCACTAGTACAGTGTATATCCACCTTTCGCAGCAATTCAGGCTGCTATTCTCCCATGCAGACGATCGTAGAGATGCTGGATGGAGTCCTGTGGAACGGCTTGCCATGCCATTTCCACCTGGCGCCTCAGTTGGACCAGCGTTCGTGCTGGACGTGCAGACCGCGTGAGACGACGCTTCATCCAGTCTCAAACATGCTCAATGGGGGACAGATCCGGAGATCTTGGTGGCCAGGGTAGTTGACTTACACCTTCTAGAGCACGTTGGGTGGCACGGGATACATGCGGACGTGCATTGTCCTGTTGGAACAGCACGTTCCCTTGCCGGTCTAGGAATGGTAGAACGATGGGTTCGATGACGGTTTGGATGTACCGTGCACTATTCAGTGTCCCCTCGACGATCACCAGTGGTGTACGGCCAGTGTAGGAGATCGCTCCCCACACCATGATGCCGGGTGTTGGCCCTGTGTGCCTCGGTCGTATGCAGTCCTGATTGTGGCGCTCACCTGCACGGCGCCAAACACGCATACCACCATCATTGGCACCAAGGCAGAAGCGACTCTCGTCGCTGAAGACGACACGTCTCCATTCGTCCCTCCATTCACGCCTGTCGCGACACCACTGGAGGCGGGCTGCACGATGTTGGGGCGTGAGCGGAAGACGGCCTAACGGTGTGCGGGACCGTAGCCCAGCTTCATGGAGACGGTTGCGAATGGTCCTCGCCGATACCCCAGGAGCAACAGTGTCCCTAATTTGCTGGGAAGTGGCGGTGCGGTCCCCTACGGCACTGCGTAGGATCCTACGGTCTTGGCGTGCATCCGTGCGTCGCTGCGGTCCGGTCCCAGGTCGACGGGCACGTGCACCTTCCGCCGACCACTGGCGACAACATCGATGTACTGTGGAGACCTCACGCCCCACGTGTTGAGCAATTCGGCGGTACGTCCACCCGGCCTCCCGCATGCCCACTATACGCCCTCGCTCAAAGTCCGTCAACTGCACATACGGTTCACGTCCACGCTGTCGCGGCATGCTACCAGTGTTAAAGACTGCGATGGAGCTCCGTATGCCACGGCAAACTGGCTGACACTGACGGCGGCGGTGCACAAATGCTGCGCAGCTAGCGCCATTCGACGGCCAACACCGCGGTTCCTGGTGTGTCCGCTGTGCCGTGCGTGTGATCATTGCTTGTACAGGCCTCTCGCAGTGTCCGGAGCAAGTATGGTGGGTCTGACACACCGGTGTCAATGTGTTCTTTTTTCCATTTCCAGGAGTGTAGGCAAATCAACCCTAGTGGAAAAAATATTGTCACGGAAGCAACATGTGTATCTTCCATTTTGTTCAGAATTTGGATTTGGTGGTTATGATCCACGTGTTCATAAAGTTATAGTCTTTGAAGAATTTGAGTGGTTAAGGTGGCGTCCGTATGCGTCCATATTGAAACGTATAGTGGAAGGACGTCCCGTAACTGTCAATGTTAAAAATAAACCGGGGGTGGTAATCAATCACAGAGGGTTGGTTATATTTGTGTCTAACGAATTAACAATTGGTGGTGAGGCTTTGATATCTCGGTTGAACGTTGTTCATGCTGATTGCCACATTATTCATTGTTTACAAATGAAGGAGGAGGTGGCGTCGGACACGTCGGACGTGGAAGCCGAGGAGGAGGTTGTATGCATTTCGTCGGACGAGGATGATGGCCCGGGTTCGCTGTGCACGTCCGAGGCGTTGGATACGCCGACGGAACATTCTGACTAGGCCATATTTCGGGAGGATGTGTAAATGGCGTACGGAGTATACTCAGTCCGACGGTCTTCGATTTGAATATGGGAAAATGGGTGCTACAGAGAAATATGATGAAAACGCTTTGAACTTTACGACACCTAAGCATTATGACATTACCGATGAGTTTAATTTCTTTGCGAATAAATATGCTTCTGTAATTATTAATGAAATAGTAACATATGTGTATAGGATTAATGTAAGAGTAGAGAGACTAACACTGGACGACAGGGCAAATAAGAAAATATTTGAGGATCAAGGTGCATTGGAGAAAGTAAGGCTTGCTTGTAGTAATAAGTTAGGTCCGTTTAGTTTAAGGCCTGAACGTTCTTCAGGCGTTCCTTGGCGGAAATACAGTAGACGTAGTCGTTTTAAATTTGTTACGTATTCTAAGCCTGAGACGAGTGCTGATATAACTAAAGTAAAGTCATGGACCGATTTGGAGAATCAATGTAAATGTAAGAACAAATTGTTTCAAGGTGTCAATCCATTTTATTTGGGAGTGGAGATAGCTGGAGATGAGCCTGCTAAGAATGATGTAATTCAGAGTGAAGTAAAATATGTAACATTTGTAGTGAGGAACAGAGTGTATATGACGTTTTGTAAACGAAA
Organism: Schistocerca cancellata; assembly: GCF_023864275.1. NCBI lineage: Eukaryota > Metazoa > Arthropoda > Insecta > Orthoptera > Acrididae > Schistocerca > Schistocerca cancellata. The sequence continues at coordinate 49,961,650 of NC_064631.1, forward strand.
AGGTACGGTTACATTTAAAATAAAGATTATTGTTTACAGCTAATGTCTGCGTTGGAATTTTTTTTATGGAAACTGGGACCATATCGATTTTGCGATAGTAAAAAATATACGACCAATGCTGTCTCTTTTTTCAAGATTTGTAACCGTTGAGTCACAGTAGTGCCAGTTGGTACCCAAATTGCTGCTACAGACGCAGTACGGTGCGTCAGAGCCATACGGCGAACAAGATGGTCTTCCCTCTCGGCAGCGCCATGTGGCCGTCTGAAGTCCGGTCCTCTTGCGATCGTACATTCTCGTGTCCACCGCTGACAGCAATCATGTACCGTGGCTACATTCCTTCCAAGCCTTTCTGCAGTATCGCAAAAGGAACATCCAGCTTCTCGTAGCCCTATTACACGACGTCGTTCAATCTCAGTGAGGTGTTGATAATGGCGTTTTTGTCGACTTAAAGACATTTTGACTGACATCAACTTACCACGTCCAATTTCAAAGGTAAGTAAGTCTTGCGACCTTTACAGCATTTATTTAAATCAAACCTCATTTGCATCCTCGTAGTGGCGTTGCTAACACCACTCTTACGCGGCTGGCACGAAATTTTATAGACATCATCTTTCTCATGCACCACCTTTCGTTTATGTCGCACAACTCCTCCTTGGTGCTGAGATTTTTTCCGTCGATGTAGTGTACATTATTTTCAAAAAAAATTTTCAAATGTGTGTGAAATCTTATGGGACTTAACTGCTAAGGTCATCAGTCCCTAAGCTTACACACTACTTAACCTAAATTATCCTAAGTACAAACACACACACACCCATGCCCGAGGGAGGACTCGAACCTCCGCCGGGACCACATTATTTTCAGTTTAAACGCATTTTTTAATGATTTTAAGCACATACCTCAGTTTTTCAATTTTTATGATCCTTACTTTTTTCTTCAAAAATAATGACTGAAGAGCAAAAAGCGTGGGGGTGGGGGAGGGAAGAACAGGAACATAAATCTAAGATTATCACAGTAGGATGGATTTCCCAGAATTTTACTCATAGCCCTCTGCAGAAAGCGTGTCATAAACGGATTTATCTCTCCACAACAACCATTGTCAATCATTTGATCTCGCAACAGTGGAATTTTAGCCCTCTAAGTCAGATACCGGATGACGCAATAATAGCACAGCTGCAGAGCCGTCTTGTGGAATTCGCACAAACCTCATTAGCAATTTAGATTCCTCGATAACTGAAATCGTTCCTCAAACTGTCTTCGCAGTGTGTGTGTGAAACTCGTAAGTTTGTGTAATTCTGTTTGCGTGTTTTAACGTGCTTCTAATATACCTCCAAACAAAAGTTCGAGAAGGATACTCCTTGTGCAGTAGATAAAACAAACGATTTTATTAGATCAGGTGGCGATATTGCATTTTATGGTTTTTGTAGAAAATAGGTAAAGCTTTCTTTTTTGAAAAATTTTCTCTGGCACTTGTTCTTTGTAAAGCTTTGTAAAAGTTATTATAAATAATAAATTAAATGGCAGCTTTAAATCATATCCATTGAACCGAAAAGTCCTTCACAATTTCAGAAAAAAACAGTAAAAAATTTCAAGTCACATATTGCAAGAATGCCAAAAATAAAAGAATCTGCAACACACCAAATTCAGCCATTTATTATTGCTCCCATTCCTAAGGCATAGCAAAATAATTTTTGCATGTATTTGTGCGATGATTTTGTAAGGTCAAATATGCCATTTGAGAAACTCAGAAAACCAATTCTTAAAGGCTTTATGGAGAAGTATACATCAAAAGATGTCCCTGATCCCTTTACGTTGAGGAAAAATTATGTTCCACACTCTCATAACCAGGTTGGCCTACGTAGTATATTTGCCAAAATAAGTGAAAGCTATTGTCATAAATGTAAAATTACTTCCTATTTTGCTTACCAGGTACTGGATAAAATTCGCAGGAACCCGGGAACTTCACACATATGGGTATCTGTAGATGAAATACCTGGTCCTATGCTGAGCTATGTTGCTAACCTAATTGTAGGAAAATTAAATGGCGATGAACCTGATCAGCCCCATCTAGTATGCTGTAAAGTCCTACAACAAGAAAATAACTCCGCAACTGCTACTTTCTTTGATGATGAATTGCGTAATTTCTAATAAAAAATTTTAATTGACTAACATTTAAAAGAATTATTTTTTTCTCATTTAAGTCTCTTACCAGAGTTCTTTCGTTGTTACGTGATGCTGTTCCCTTCATGCTGAAAGCTGGGAAAGCAATTAAAATATTCTACCCAAATGTAAAACACACTGCATGTCGTGGTCGTGGCCTCCATCGTGTTGCACAGGAGTGCGCTCCAACTACGACAGTGCCAGTAATTTGATACCATCAACTAAAAATGTATGCGTAAAATTTAGGGATGCATCACAGTTTTATTGGTCCCAAAACTTTAAAGATAAATTAGTCATTTTAAAATATTATTTTGTTCTATACATATGTTTTCAAAGGCCCCTGTACATGTGGCTGCTTACAAAAACGAATTTACCAGAGTTACCATTACTAACACAGGTAGATAGGATACTGAGTTGGAAGCTGCAATGTTTTACTCTGACAATTTTGATGCCATTAAATAGGCAAGAAATACAGTTGTTACATAGCTAATTGTAACAAAATTAATCCTTCAACATTTAATTCCAAAGAAAATACTTTATTCATTTTAGGCAATAAACAGTTTTTCGCCACATGATGCCGTATGTATAAGAGCTGCACAACCAGCATTTACATGCAAAAATGTGCGGCAAGATATAATTAACATTAAGACGAACTTCTCTAAGTTTCCATCATTACAAAATTACAAGCAATATTTCTGCAACTGGCAGACTCAATGTTAATTGCTGAGAAATTCCAGAGGTACCTCAGTCATGCGTAAGGAACAGCGGGAGTAGATGCAAAGAACAAATAGGTAGGACTATGTCATAAATAAGAAACCTGACTATAGATTCATTTGTTTAGTGAAGATGGTATGTTTTGGTGAAAGTATGAATCAAGGACATGGCACTGTCACAAATATGGTCGTTCAAATTTGCGCCTGTTACTTTTTGTGATGTAGAAAGATCATTCTCCGCCTACAAAAATATTTTGATTGATAAATGCAGGAACGTCACAGAAAAAATTTAGAAATGTCGTTAGTTGCTGACTGAGCAAGACGTAGTGTGAATTAATAAATTAGAAACAAAAGTTATAGCCCATGTTTTAATATATGTTTCACTTGATCGTGCATGTATTATAGTTTGAGAGTGCATGCATGCATCCAATTTTTGGGATACTATAGGGCATAGAATCCTCATCTCTAATTATAACTAACACATCGAGTTACATTTAGTTTACCCTTTCAACAGGCATATATTTTATCTGTATTTATTGTAAATTGACATTGTTTCCGAGTTCGTTAGTAACCATAACCTCAAAACAGTTTCAGGAAATTAGTAACATGTTTTTATATTGACTTAATGGAAATCTCGTTTTGCATATTAATTGCTTGGGTTCTTAAGAGGAATTAGTAATACTTGGTGCTCAACAGATTCAGAAATTAAAATACAATCAACAGGCTTCCTTTAAAGTTGTTTGTGTAGTTTACAGTAAAACATTGCAGCAACCACAGTGCAGCCCCACTCTGAATGCTGTTCTTGAACAAGGGATGAGTTAGTTGCCGTTTGTACTCAGCTGGAAATCGCACCGACCACTACAGACTATTGGAAACTGTGTGAATAGGTATGTTGACAGACCTCCCGAGGGTCACGTACCGGAAGTACCTAAAGTACCTCAAGTACTGTCGTGTCCTGAGCGTCCTGTTAAGATTATGGAAGTACGGGACCCATCACTGCCCGTCCACTTGACTGTGAATAAGGTGTGAGTCATAGGGACACGAACCATGTACATGGAAGCCAAGTAACATGTAGAACTCAAGTTGTTGGACTGATCAGCTCAACTAACAAATTTGAGGTGCTTTCTTTCATTGAAACCGAAACTGAGCCAGTGAGCTTCTCTTCACTTGTTGCGAAACACAAGAGGAGCAAATGCAAAATGGTAGGCGGAAGGGGACCATTAACCGTCGGTGAATAATGATGCCCCTTAGGGAAACGGCAGCAAGAGATGGGAAGACACACTATCTACACGCAGAGTCTGTGCTTAGGGGCTCTGTTCAACATGTCGAAGAGATTATTCCGGCGGACATTGAGGGAACGTAGGATAACCAACTGCAGATTGTAGAACACCTTGAAAAAAACACCGAAGGTTGCCTGAGCGACGAGGTCATACTTCGATCGTTCCAGCGGCTGACATAGAGGAGCATACTTGCTCGTAGAGTTTCAGCTAAGTTCACGGTTTGCAGCATTGTCCACAGAACAGATCGTGACCCTATGGTCGGGTGGAAGCATTGAACCAGAGATTTTGAAGTTCCAGTGGCGAGCCAGGCTGTAACTTCCCTAGGGTTCAGAACTATAGCGTCCTCCTAAAAGGGTCAAACGTGCACTCACATCAGAGGTTGCTACGCAGGTATCTGACTGTGTGTAGTATGACACAATGGTTGTCTGCTTAGTGGAACCAGAAATATTAGAATTAGATCCAAACAAGTGTCCCGTAACGACGAAAGTATTACGCTCCTAGTGGTTAACTGACGAAGTATTCGCAACAAAGTGCCAATGTTGGAAGCGCTCCTAAAAGGCTGTGGAGCTCACATTATATTAGGTACAGGAAGCTGTTTGAAACCCGGAACTGACAGCGTTGTGGGATAAATTCAAGCGAATATCGAAAGTATGGGCTACTGGTAAACGACGTCGCCGTAGACAGAAACTGCATGTAATACTGTATGTGCAAGAGTCACTGTTGAGAATATACATATAATCGAATACTTCTATCGACCACAAGACTCACCTAGAGAAAACCTAAGTTCACTAGCTTGTAAGTTCCCAAATAAAACTCTCATCACTGTAGGAGACTTTAATGGTTGTTGTAGCGAAAATTGCAGTTTTCTAAGTGGTGGACGCGACAAGACATCCCGCGAAATATTATTAAATTCGTTCTCTGAGCACTATTTACAATGAATTGTTCTGAAGCTCACTCATGATGGAAATGTATTTGATCTAACAGCAACGAATAAACCTGACTTCTTTAAGGATGTTCACATGGGAACAGGTACCAGTGACCTTGAGGCAGCTATAGCAACAATGGTGACGTAAGTACAAAGGGCAGCTTAAACAAGTTGAAGGACTAAGATGTTCAGGAAGATAGATGAACAGGTAGTAATATGGTACCTTAATATGGGACTCGAAACAATATTCACTGGAGAGAAGAGTGTAAAAGAACCATGACTCAGGTTTGGAAGAATAGCTGAGCGTTTGCCTGTTAGCATAATTCTCACCTGCCTATCTTCTGTCCACCGACCATGGAAACATCAGACGTATTCTATAACTGTAAGTGTTTCGGTAGCCAGAAATATTAACGTAAAGAAACGAAAGAACTGTGAAGAATGGAGAGAGGGGAAAGCTGCACATAGGTAACAGACAGCAATCAAAAAAATCTAACTTTATTGTTCGTCTTGGCACGCAGCTGTTTTGCTGTACTATCAGGCGCAAATGATACATCGTCCAGTGCCTACAAAGTTATTTTTGGAGACGTGGTATCGTCCAGAGATAGCGGTGTGACTCCAAAGTCGACAACGGGATTCGATTGCACAGACATTAGCGAGGACTCTCTGCAATCAGCAACGACGTATGAGAGGCGCTCCTGAGGACCACACCCCCCCTGCCGCCCACTCGCTGAGGTCAGTATAGTGCAATGCATGCAAGAGCTCAACCCAATTCGAGACCTCAGTTACAGCAGTCAGCAACTCCGTGTAGGTCAGTGAAAGCTGTTAAAGTTTCTGATGACATATACTTTCGTAAATGCATTTATTAGTAGTACTGAAAGCGAACGGTTTGTTCTGTGTGAATAAAATAATTCTTTCATAGTCAATGACAATTGTCAATTATTGAGCCATCCTGGGGCAAAGAACTGTGTCAAAGTTAAGTAAATCTTTTATTCATTTACGTAATAAAGTGAACTAATATTTTATGTGTTCTAGTCCGATGAGCCTCCTCCCAGAGCAGTCAAAGAACCCACAATTAGGGCCGGATGAAAGGAGTTTCGTCTGGTCACAACAGAAGAAACGAGATGAACTCTCGGTGTAAATAACAAGGAAGGTGATTAGCCAAGAGGAGCTACTGATACGAATTCAGAAACAGCGACAGCGCGAAATTGCTTACCAAGTCGGCACTGGTGGAAAGGGTCGTACCTGCCAGTTGTGGTGCAAGCGACGCAATCGCCTAATAAAAGTACCAACGAGCACACACTAACGGGAAGCATCTCAGCTAATACTAAACTGAATCTGCACAAGGTTGCTTCCAACGTGATGGTAGCCAGGTCATGTTGAATAAATGTGGCGGTAAATTTTTAGATCTGCAATCGTATCGGGCTCTGAGAACGTCCCTGCGTGGTTTTGTGGACTCGGATGTAGCGCAGCAGTGTGCTCCTCCGAGAAAAAAAAGTTGCTGTCGATAACTTTTCCAGGGGTGGCAGTGAAGTCGAGCGTCTGGCTTCTGACCAGCGAGATAACTTGACCTCCTGGCGTTAAGGTTGGGGGAAACTGGTGCCCATTTACAACATCGTGTCTACAGCCATAATTTGAACACAACAGCGCCGAATTATCGCCACCGTGGACTTTTTTTAATTTAATTGAACGGTGAACATGATCTACCTAGGCAAGACATCGGTGGTTTCTAATGGCTGTTGCAAAAACGTATTACTTAATAAATTGGCGAATTAATTTATTGAATTGTCAATTAATTAAGCAATAAGCCCTTGATTACTTCGGTTGAATTGATGATTCAGTCCCCTAGATGAATCTGCAATTAAATGTATTTAAACTCTCATTCTTCGTATGGGACTGGATTTCACAGCTGCTTTGTATTCTCCACGTGAGTTATACGTCTCACAAAAGTCTTAGATTTACAGTGCGTTTGACATATGTGCCTAGTAGTTCATGATGGGAGGGACTGTCCACTACACACATTCAGTCTAAAAAAAATTCTTAATAACAGAGACTACTTGTCAATAGCTGTAAAAAAATAGGGCTATAGATAGATTCTGAATGAAACGCGTTTGGCTGTCAAGACGGTAGTGCCTGAAGCCTATAACGACTACTATAGCAGAATATTATTGCAGGATCTCTTACAACTCTAAAAAATTCTTGTTAGTGGTAACGTACCAAAGTTAGTGTCCAGACACCCATGGACAACACAGCGATTGAAACTGAGGGTATCAAAGCAAATAGGAAAAGCTGAGCTCGGTTTTTAAATGGTTCTTTACGAATGAAAAACTAGGGATTAATTCTTCTCCCACTGCAAAGATAAATAGTGTAGATACTAATGACAGGGGTGCTGAGAAGCCACTGAAATCGCTAAAACTGAACCAGGCTACACGGCCCAATGCAATACCTATCAGATTTGGCAATAACATTCCGTCTTTGGCAAAAACATTCAACTGTCGGCAACAGAACCCAAAACATTGCATTAAAACAAGCTTTCAGTGCATAGTGCTGTGGAATGTGGGAAAAACCGCAAATTGGCGTTCATAAGAAGAACAACACCAAAAATGCAACAGAAGCGTAATACACTCCTGGAAATGGAAACAAGAACACATTGACACCGGTGTGTCAGTCCCACCATACTTGCTCCGGACACTGCGAGAGGGCTGTACAAGCAATGATCACACGCACGGCACAGCGGACACACCAGGAACCGCGGTGTTGGCCGTCGAATGGCGCTAGCTGCGCAGCATTTGTGCACCGCCGCCGTCAGTGTCAGCCAGTTTGCCGTGGCATACGGAGCTCCATCGCAGTCTTTAACACTGGTAGCATGCCGCGACAGCGTGGACGTGAACCGTATGTGCAGTTGACGGACTTTGAGCGAGGGCGTATAGTGGGCATGCGGGAGGTCGGGTGGACGTACCGCCGAATTGCTCAACACATGGGGCGTGAGGTCTCCACAGTACATCGATGTTGTCGCCAGTGGTCGGCGGAAGGTGCACGTGCCCGTCGACCTGGGACCGGACCGCAGCGACGCACGGATGCACGCCAAGACCGTAGGATCCTACGCAGTGCCGTAGGGGACCGCACCGCCACTTCCCAGCAAATTAGGGACACTGTTGCTCCTGGGGTATCGGCGAGGACCATTCGCAACCGTCTCCACGAAGCTGGGCTACGGTCCCGCACACCGTTAGGCCGTCTTCCGCTCACGCCCCAACATCGTGCAGCCCGCCTCCTGTGGTGTCGCGACAGGCGTGAATGGAGGGACGAATGGAGACGTGTCGTCTTCAGCGATGAGAGTCGCTTCTGCCTTGGTGCCAATGATGGTCGTATGCGTGTTTGGCGCCGTGCAGGTGAGCGCCACAATCAGGACTGCATACGACCGAGGCACACAGGGCCAACACCCGGCATCATGGTGTGGGGAGCGATCTCCTACACTGGCCGTACACCACTGGTGATCGTCGAGGGGACACTGAATAGTGCACGGTACATCCAAACCGTCATCGAACCCATCGTTCTACCATTCCTAGACCGGCAAGGGAACTTGCTGTTCCAACAGGACAATGCACGTCCGCATGTATCCCGTGCCACCCAACGTGCTCTAGAAGGTGTAAGTCAACTACCCTGGCCAGCAAGATCTCCGGATCTGTCCCCCATTGAGCATGTTTGGGACTGGATGAAGCGTCGTCTCACGCGGTCTGCACGTCCAGCACGAACGTTGGTCCAACTGAGGCGCCAGGTGGAAATGGCATGGCAAGCCGTTCCACAGGACTACATCCAACATCTCTACGATCGTCTCCATGGGAGAATAGCAGCCTGCATTGCTGCGAAAGGTGGATATACACTGTACTAGTGCCGACATTGTGCATGCTCTGTTGCCTGTGTCTATGTGCCTGTGGTTCTGTCAGTGTGATCATGTGATGTATCTGACCCCAGGAATGTGTCAATAAAGTTTCCCCTTCCTGGGACAATGAATTCACGGTGTTCTTATTTCAATTTCCAGGAGTGTATGTAAGAAATTGTCCATGCAACCTGCCACTGATGATGCCTTGCAGAAAATAAAGTCGAAACGCATATGGCACTAAAATTGTGTTTTATTCAGTTGCTGTCAGACGGCCCATAAGTAAAAATTATCAATATACCGTAATAATACACGCAACTGAGGAAGACAGGACTACAAAAGTTGAATATGCCGAGAACGTTTGACTCCAGATACCACGTGTGTAGAAACGTATTTCGCTTTAGATTGGGATGTAGGTGCCCCCACAGATTTTAAAAACAGTTATTTACTTAGTTCTTTCGTAGATCTTAGCATCAGTAGTGGCATGTTTGAGCATCCTGTGATAACTTTGTTCATGACGCGTCTACATTCTTTAGGACTCTTGATTTTACGAATTATTGGTATTTAAATGTTTCGTAAATAAGGTACTTTACCTAATTTACTAATTTCTACTCCATATCATGTCGTTGTTGCGCAATCAATGGAATGAGTAAAACGTAAGGAAAAATAATGGAGACTCAATTTTTCTGATCAGTCAGTGTCACGCTCGACTTTTGAAACGATGCAGCGGAACAATCGCCATTTATAGACCATGTCCGAAACGGATGGTTCTGTCCTCCACCTGGGTCATATGATACATAGGATCATGCGGATGCAGAACAAGGAAGTATTTTCTCTTTCGTCCTAACAGCATTTCGTATCTTTGCTAACTACAGTAGAGCGCCCCAGCTTTTAAACTCTTGCTCTACAAATGAAATAAACAATATGATTTACCGATCGAACATAAATCAGCAACTTACGTTGCTGTCACGGACATATTCTTTAGTAACGACATACTCGCGAACAGACAGACTATCAGGAGACGAGAATCTATCAGATGCGTACTGCACGATATAAACCAGTCTTCTACATTATAAACTGTCCATATTTGCGAGCCGGCCGGTGTGGCCGTGCGGTTCTAGGCGCTTCCGTCTGGAACGGCGTGACCGCTACGGTCGCAGGTTCGAATCCTGCCTCGGGCATGGATGTGTGTGCTGTCCTTAGGTTAGTTAGGTTTAAGTAGTTCTAAGTTCTAGGGGACTGATGACCACAGATGTTAAGTCCCATAGTGCTCAGAGCCATTTGAACCATTTTGAACCATATTTGCGAATAGGTCATCGCTTTGCACAGCTATGATTATACGTATAAATGATTTTTACAACGTAGCCACGAAGGAAATTGAGGCCAGCACCTGATTAGTTCATAGTATACTTTCTTTAAGAGTCATCGGATATTCGTATTAGGGCCTTATTTTTATAGTTTCGGAACGTAAACGTCGTACAAAGTCATAACGTGGATTTCATTAATTATAAGTAGCTTATGTTACAAGATGACACGTTGTATGAGGAACACACAACAGGCCTCTCAAGCACTGACATGCAGGAAATAAAGAACGTTACCAAAAACGAATTCCCCGTGAGATTTACTGATACTTCCAAACAACCGATTTTTTTTTTCAAAAGTGGACCTCACGCTGGTCAGTTTGATAAATAATTAAATAATTTATCCATTTCCAATGGCTATGTAAATCTGGACAAAAATTTTCGGTCACGTCACTAAGATGATATAGACGTAGAGGATAAAACAGTACATGCGACCCATCTGGTCTGTGAGTTTTCAACCTTGTGGGTCTGGGGAAGCGACGACCCGGAGTGGTGTGTCAACCCTGTCGGATGGCCAAATTACACTGCCGGAAAAAAATTAATCCACCTGCAAAGACGGTATATGCTGCCTGGGGGATACGAGATGTACTGATAATGGCTTCAGCGTCACCCGCCAACAGAGAGCGTAGTGACACAGCTACCAAGGGTGATCTGTGCGTACCCTTTAACAGGAAATGGTCCCAGCCAGAAGGGACAGTGTGATGGAAACATGTGAAGCTGTCAGGCGAGTATGCCACAGAGACGCACTCGTGATTTCTACAGCCAACTCAGCTAGTTTGAAAGGGGTCAAATCGTGGCCTTCCGAGAGGCGGAACGGTCCTGTCAGTGAATTGGCACAAAAGTTGGCCGCGCTGCGTCAGCTGTGCAACAGCGCTGGTGTCAGGGGTCACGTGAGCATTCACACACCTGTAGACGACGTTCTGGACGTCCACGCAGCACAAGCGCTCGCTAGGTTCGTACTACTGTAAGGGCAGAAGTGGCAGATCGTACAGCTACTATAGCACAGGTACATCTACATCTACATTTATACTCCGCAAGCCACCCAACGGTGTGTGGGGGAGGGCACTTTACGTGCCACTGTCATTACCTCCCTTTCCTGTTCCAGTCGCGTATGGTTCGCGGGAAGAACGACTGTCTGAAAGCCTCTGTGCGCGCTCTAATCTCTCTAATTTTACATTCGTGATCTCCTCGGGAGGTATAAGTAGGGGGAAGCAATATATTCGATACCTCATCCAGAAACGCACCCTCTCGAAACCTGGCGAGCAAGCTACACCGCGATGCAGAGCGCCTCTCTTGCAGAGTCTGCCACTTGAGTTTGTTAAACATCTCCGTAACGCTATCACGGTTACCAAATAACCCTGTGACGAAACGCGCCGCTCTTCTTTGGATCTTCTCTATCTCCTCCGTCAACCCGATCTGGTGCGGATGCCACACTGATGAGCAATACTCAAGTATAGGTCGAACGAGTGTTTTGTAAGCCACCTCTTTTGTTGATGGACTACATTTTCTAAGGACTCTCCCAATGAATCTCAACCTGGTACCCGGCTTACCAACAATTAATTTTATATGATCATTCCACTTCAAATCGTTCCGCACGCATACTCCCAGATATTTTACAGAAGTAACTGCTACCAGTGTTTGTTCCGCTATCATATAATCATACAATAAAGGATCCTTCTTTCTATGTATTCTCAATACATTACATTTGTCTATGTTAAGGGTCAGTTGCCACTCCCTGCACCAAGTGCCTATCCGCTGCAGATCTTCCTGCATTTCGCTACAATTTTCTAATGCTGCAACTTCTCTGTATACTACAGCATCATCCGCGAAAAGCCGCATGGAACTTCCGACACTATCTACTACGTCATTTACATATATTGTGAAAAGCAATGGTCCCATAACACTCCCCTGTGGCACGCCAGAGGTTACTTTAACGTCTGTAGACGTCTCTCCGTTGATAACAACATGCTGTGTTCTGTTTGCTAAAAACTCTTCAATCCAGCCACACAGCTGGTCTGATATTCCGTAGGCTCTTACTTTGTTTATCAGGCGACAGTGCGGAACTGTATCGAACGCCTTCCGGAAGTCAAGAAAAATAGCATCTACCTGGGAGCCTGTAGCTAATATTTTCTGGGTCTCATGAACAAATAGAGCGAGTTGGGTCTCACACGATCGCTGTTTCCGGAATCCATGTTGATTCCTACATAGTAGATTCTGAGTTTCCAAAAACGACATGATACTCGAGCAAAAAACATGTTCTAAAATTCTACAACAGATCGACGTCAGAGATATAGGTCTATAGTTTTGCGCATCTGCTCGACGACCCTTCTTGAAGACTGGGACTACCTGTGCTCTTTTCCAATCATTTGGAACCTTCCGTTCCTCTAGAGACTTGCGGTACACGGCTGTTAGAAGGGGGGCAAGTTCTTTCGCGTACTCTGTGTAGAATCGAATTGGTATCCCGTCAGGTCCAGTGGACTTTCCTCTGTTGAGTGATTCCAGTTGCTTTTCTATTCCTTGGACACTTATTTCGATGTAAGAGAGCTTGCGAGCCCTGACGCGTCAAGACGAACTGTTGCGATCAGGGTATTAGCACTGCACATCTCTAGCCCGTCTTGCAATCACGCCACAGCAACGGCGTACACGGCCTGACTGGTGCCGTCAGAGAATCACTTGGAAGACGAGAGACGGAACGGCGCGCAGTGGTCTTCAGTGAACAAAGCCAGTTCTGCCTGCGCGCAACCAATGGTCGTTTGCACGTACGCCTAACGAGCGCTGTCTCGCAGAGTGCATTCGCCAAAGACGCAGTAGCTCAATCCCAGACCTAATGGTCTGGGGTGCAATAAGCTACAACTCTCGTTCACCTTGGATTTCTGGAGGAGACGCTAACCAGCGCTCTGTACGTGCAGAATGTGTTTAGATCTGTCCTTTTGTCGTTCTTGCAACGCGAAAGTGATGCGATGTTCCAACAGGATAATGCTCGCCCACACGCTGCCCGTGACGCTCAACGTGGGGTGCGAGACGTGAACAACAACTTTCCTGGTCAGAAAGATATCCGGATTTGTCTCGAATCGAGCACGTGTGGGATATGATGGGACGAGAAGTGACTCGTGCGACTCGTCAACCAACAACTCTTACAGAACTACGTGAACAGGTCGAGTAGGCGTGTAATAATGTATCCTACGACAGTATTCGTCATCTGTATGATCGACTGGATGCCAGAGTCAGCGCCTCCATTGCTCCTCTTCAAGGTTGCACCACGAACTAATATGGGTGTTTCAGCATGGGTCGATACTTGGTACGTCAGAACCGCTTGTGATACTGATTTGTAAATGTAATCTGCAGACAACTTCGTAGGTAGGGTAACCAAAGCTGTGAGTTGTCACCTCGGATATTAATAACCGCTTCAATTGCATTTAGTCCTTTATGAATGGATCACTACCGCTTTCGTGACAAAGCCACATCTTGAGGTGAGCAAATGACTAAAACATTAGAGCGAGAGCCGGCCGGAGTGGCCGAGCGGTTAAAGGCGCTACAGTCTGGAACCGCACGACCGCTACGGTCGCAGGTTCGAATCCTGCCTCGGGCATGGATGTGTGTGATGTCCTTAGGTTAGTTAGGTTTAAGTAGTTCTCAGTTCTAGGGGACTTATGACCACAGCAGTTGAGTCCCATAGTGCTCAGAGCCATTTGATCCATTAGAGCGGGAAAGCTCGGAAGCTTTTTACCCAACATTCGCTGTCCGTCAGAACGGAACACCGCGAAAAGGCTGTATGTCATAGAATAAAACAGTAGGGTTCCAGTATAGTGAATGGGTCAGCTTCTCCAATCTATACGGAACCGCGACCAGGTGAGCCGGCCGTGTGTTCTGTCTAAAAGGGTGTACTATTTTTTTTCCAGCAGTGTACCTGCGCCCAGCTGCGCAGGTTCGCGACCCAGCAGTGCTAACTAATGTACTGTATGGGCCAGGGCGTGGGGCAGCGGCTCAAACCTGCACCAACGATCATGGGCGACACGACAGAGCTGCCTGCGTGGAGCCACAGGACAGAGGGAGGTATTGGGGCAGGCACTGTAGCTGCAGTATTCCGCCCCTCTGGTAAGGCCGGAAGAGATTCGTCCGAACTTTTGATCGTGCAGCACTGACAATGCTATGGACGCACTTTCGTCGGTGATTCGTGCTGCATGTTGCGGATAGGACTACTGGAGCACATGGCATAGCCTGAGATTAAAAGGTGCGGGCTTTCAAATAATATATGGTGAAATAATGTGGTGCGATGCCCCTCAACTACACACCCTCAGACTCAAGCTGAAATATTAAAAGTTTTGGCTGGTTTTGTTTTCTAGGGGCTGGAATACGTAGTTGCCACATTACAAGCCAAGTACATTTGAGACTACAATACACATTATGAATATACACGTGAATCGAATGGCGGAAGGTTCCTGTCACACGGCAGTTGCGAATTTTTAATGCAACATAATAATTTATCAATGAAAGATTGCAATTACATAAAATCTGCAGGTACTGTCTTAACGACTTTAAATGATGAGTACGATAGTAGAAGTACGAAACTTCCTGGCAGATTAAAACTGTGCGCCGCGCCGAGACTCGAACTCGGGACCTTTGCCTTTCGCGGGCAAGTGCTCTACCAACTGAGCTACCCAAGCACACCTCACGCCCCGTCCTTAGAGCTTTACTTCTGCCAATACCTCGTCTCCTACCTTCCAAACTATACAGAAGCTCTCATGCGAATCTTGCAGAACTAGCACTCCTGAAAGAAAGGATATTGCGGAGACATGGCTTAGCCACAACCTGGGGGATGTTTCCAGAACGATATTTTCACTCTGCAGCGGAGTGTGCGCTGACATGAAACTTCCTGGCAGATTAAAACTGTGTGCCGGGCCTAGACTCGAACCCGGGACCTTTGCCTTTCGCGGGCAAGTGCTCTACCAACTGAGCTACCCAAGCACGACTCACGCCCCGTCCTCACAGCTTTACTTCTGCCAGTAGAAGTGCTTTTGAGGATGCGGTATATTTCCGCAAAAAAAGTTATTGGTGTCGATGGTCCAGCAGTTAATAAAATATAAGTTGAATAACAGGGAAACAATAGATTCCTACTGCACGTAATTAGTTATGAACGACAACATAGCTCGCGAGATATTAACTTCTAAACGCATACTACATCTTCACTGTAGAAACCACAGAAGTATCACAAGTTCACAAGTCGGCACTCCGAAGTATTTCCATCTCCCCGGACCACACGCAAACCGCTCCACACTCTCCAAGTCTCTCCCGCGACTGTCGTCCAGCACTTCCCTGTCCAGGACTCTCCTGTGTCCTCTCCCGTACCGTCCCTCACGGCACATTGCCCCGTACTCCCCCTCCATTCACTGACATCGTCGTCTCTCTTAGTACCGAGGGCTGTGATTGGCGATAGCGCTCGCGTCATGTCTCCAAGCCAACGTACACTTACAAACATTTTGAAACACATTCGATATATTGGATTTACATTTAAATAACTTGAAATTAAATAAATATTCCTACG
The DNA here is from genome assembly GCF_023864275.1 of Schistocerca cancellata. Lineage (NCBI taxonomy): Eukaryota > Metazoa > Arthropoda > Insecta > Orthoptera > Acrididae > Schistocerca > Schistocerca cancellata. The sequence continues at coordinate 49,977,502 of NC_064631.1, forward strand.
GCTGGACCATAAACACGCTTGAACCGTGATTTATTTTCAAAGAATATTCTTACGAATTTATTCTATTTACCAGCGATTCACCAAGAACAACACATTTAATCACAGTATGTAAGCATGGCAGTAGTTGCCAGGGAGTAACTGATGGAATCATAACCAAATTCCTTTTAACAAATGGGAATTTTATTCACTTTATTAGTGCCTAAAAGCATTTTTTAAAAAGAAACAGATTTAATAATATAATCAGAAAGTACCCTCTAAATACCAAAGTTACAATTTATTCAGAGGCAGAAAGAAACAAGTTCTGACTGTATGAGCTTTCGGGCAGAGAACCTTGCCGCTCCCTTTTGACACGGCCGTAGTTATGGTGCTCACAACAGCCTCTGAAAGACTACACTGGTGCAAATGTGCAACACACCAGATAACTTTAAACTAAGAGTTGTAACAATTTAAACAAGCACACAATCCATGCACCCTCCCGTAGGATGGATGGAAACGGTGCAAAACACTAACAATTAAAATATCAACCTTGCTACCGAAGGTGCAACTTGATTTTAACTTCTAAGAAAAGTCTTACCGTGAAAGGGTGGCAACTTTATATACTAAAATGATCATTTAAATAAAAGCCCATGAAATGCAATCTTATGTAAAATTCTACATGGTTGGCCAAACAATAGTTAAGATGCTCTACAGTACACAGATACCGCCTCTCAAGATCATAGGCAATAATATCAAAGTTTCCAAAGATAAAAACATATCTCAGGTATTCGGCCGTTACACTCCAAGCAATAAATTCGTCAACACACCAAATCCGACAAACATGACAGAGGCAGCTACTAACGTACGGTAGACTGATACGGAGATTACCGAACAACACGAACCGCAGGTTGCTCTAACCCGCCCCTACTCCACAAGGGAAAAACGGACCACCCAATTTATAAACAATCACCTTCCCGCGGGTGGGCGAACGGAGAAGAATGGTGGCACGATCCCAAAACAAAGCGGCTGGTGACCTCGCCAAGAGAACAAGTAGAATTTAATAAGCGTAAATCAAACAAGATATCACCAATCACTTAACTTCTAATAAACTGCGATTTCTCTAGAAGACCTGGCGTAGCACCCCCAAATCGCTCTCCCGAACAGTCCGCTGCCAGCCGCTTCAATGGACGCAGGAAGGCGTGCCGATCACCCGTCTCACGGCGTCGCAGCTCGCACCGCCCAGACCGATGTCGTGGGTTGACTCCTGTTGCTCTCGTGTCGGCCGCGAAGCCACTACCCCTCGCCTTACGGCGCGGCCCACTGGACTGACGTGGCGACGTCACAGGCGCCGACGCTCAAGACGGACAAGTCATTTCGTGTCTCAGTGCGCGACCAACCAACCGATTGATCCAACCGCCAATGACCATTGCTTGAGCAAACTCGAGCAGACTGGCGGCCTAACGCGCGGACTTAAATGCGATTAAGCCCCGACCGGGCGACCACGCGCTGAGCTCTCTTACTGGTGGAGTGGAAATATTCTCATTTTGCCGGCTTTAAAGGTTGATCCGAACGACAGACATACTAGCACTCCGAACAACAGACAGACACTAACTGCCTAACAAATGCGGACGGGAGAAAGAGTAGCAAGCTGGGGACGAGAGACTGACCCAGACTGACCGACTGGCGAGGTCACAGCGCCCCTTAAATGCTCGTGAACAGACAACCTTTCGCCTTTCCCACCAGAGGGAGACACCAAAGCTACGATTGCCACAGCGGCGCCACCGCCAGAAACGGAGGGCGACAGCTTCACACTACGCGCTGCGGTGCGGTCTTCAAAACAGCAATTTTTTACCACGGCTCAACGCTCTAACACACATTATTAAATAAATAAACAAACTGAATAAACATATATCAAACAAATATAACAGAAGGTAGGTCAGTAGTCTAATGTCTCTGTGCTTTGTAAAACACAGTAAATATTTAGCCAATTTCTTCATGAATAGTATATATCGGATATAAACAAAGATATAAATGAATAAATATATTTATAAGCATGCTGCTACTCTTTTTCGTGTAACTGTGGAGCACTTATGGCCTGACGCGATCGATAGTTAAGGTTAAGGTGTGTGAAATCTTATGGGACTTAACTGCTAAGGTCCTCAGTCCCTAAGCTTACACACTACTTAACCTAAATTATCCTAAGGACAAACACACACACCCATGCCCGAGGGAGGAGTCGAACCTCCGCCGGGATCAGCCGGACAGCGATCGATAGTAATCGGCCACTTTGACCTCCAGTAACTCATTTATTCTGCAAGTTACATGCCTGTAATTTATACCAATTTAGCTTTACACTAATAGCTTTCTAAAGACACATCGATGGACAAAATAGGATGAACCGTTTAGATTTTGTAAATTCGATACTTGGTGTTACTTGCATAATTTAACGTCAGATGCTAAACGTTAAGGTAATACAGATACTGGAAATTTGATTACACCATCAGAATTGTCGTGCAAATAATGGTAATGTACATGTTTCTTTCTGAGGTATCGTGATTCATCTGGCTACTATTAATTTCTATACGAACTGTGAAATGTCTGCCTTTAAGGTTTCACAAAGTCCGCCATCTGTGGCACTCTCGACATACAAGTCTCTTTCATCGACACTGCGTCACCAAGGAATTCCCATCCACGCGGTCGGCTAGCAACCACGTGGTCCAGCTATAGCGCGGCATCATGCGGTTGCTAACGAGCCGCGGCTTTGACGAGCATACTGTGCGGCCGCCCCAACTCCGAACATAGAATATGTCCAGGGGGCCACAACTCGCCCGTTACCTCACAAAGGGGAGTGACGAGAGAAACGCTGGTAGAGTAACACACGGAGCACGTTTCAGCCCGTGCCTCGTCGTGTGGCCCATCTGGTGCACGCGGCAGCCCATCTGGATCACGAGGCTGCAGCTGAGTGCAGCCGATGGGACACTGTGGTCAGGTTGACGCGCCACGACAGCCCATTCCTTCTACAGACCCGCCAGGTTATTTACTCGCTAGGACGGTCTGTTGCCTCCCCTACGTTAAGGTGGCTCCAGGAATGTGGCGTTCGGCGTGCACTGAGCGAGTGCTCAGCAAATGCCGAATAGGCGATGCGCTCGTCGTGGTGTCGCTTCACATGCGCACATAGCCATGCACTTGACAACGAATATTCACCGTTTAGCAAATCTACGGAATGGAAAGTGATTCACGATGCATCCAGGATATCTTACAGAAGCAATTATGTCAATACATAACTTGAGCAAGTAGCAAACAACTGTCTATCAAGCGTTTGGGAAAAAATAATAAAAAGTGTAAAATATATACTGAATAAAAGCTTGTAACAATAAATAAAGAAAGTATGGAAGTTTAAGAGCGTCTGGGCAGGTTGGTAATCCCTGTAATAATAATTTATTTACATGAAAGGTAAGGACTATGGTATGAAGATTAGCATCTCCAAAACGAAAGTAGTGTCAGTGGGAAAGAAATATAAACGGATTGAGTGCCAAATAGGAGGAACAAAGTTAGAACAGGTGGACGGTTTCAAGTACTTAGGATGCATATTCTCACAGGTTGGCAACATAGTGAAAGAACTGGAAGCGAGGTGTAGCAAAGCTAATGCAGTGAGCGCTCAGCTACGATCTACTCTCTTCTGCAAGAAGGAAGTCAGTACCAAGACTAAGTTATCTGTGCACCGTTCAATCTTTCGACCAACTTTGTTGTATGGGAGCGAAAGCTGGGTGGATTCAGGTTACCTTATCAACAAGGTTGAGGTTACGGATATAAAAGTAGCTAGGATGATTGCAGGTACTAGTAGATGGGAACAATGGCAGGAGGGTGTCCACAATGAGGAAATCAAAGAAAAACTAGGAATGAACTCTATAGATGTAGCAGTCAGGGCGAACAGGCTTAGATGGTGTGGTCATGTTACACGCATGAGAGAAGCAAGGTTACCCAAGAGACTCATGGATTCAGCAGTAGAGGGTAGGAGGAGTCGGGGCAGACCGAGGAGAAGGTACCTGGATTCGGTTAAGAATGATTTTGAAGTAATAGGTTTAACTTCAGAAGAGGCACCAATCTTAGCACTGAATAGGGGATCATGGAGGAACTGTATAAGGGGGGCTATGCTCCAGACTGAATGCTGAAAGGCATAATCAGTCTTAAATGATGATGATGATGATATGAAAGGTACCTTTCATGAGAAACTATAGTGAATAAAAAATTTGTAAAAAATGTGTGTTGTTGGTTACTCATTTCTTACCACTTTAACAGAAGGATTAAAATAACATTCGTTTTAAGACAATAACTGCTTTCGTAGAAAGTGGACATCAAAATAAGAAACAGTCTACACCAGGGGCGAGCAAACGTTGCACGCGGCTCATGAGCGCACGGCGCTGCACGTGTGCTGTTCGTGTGCAATCGTCAAACGGGACAGTGGCGACAGCCGGCAGGTTGCGGCAGTGTAGTACCAGGCTAAGCTGCGGACGTTGAAGCGAAGCGACCACTACGTAGTGAACGTTGTATTTCAAGAACCGGAAAATGCAGAGTGAAAAATGGTTCAAATGGCGCTGAGCACTATGGGACTCACCTGCTGTGGTCATCAGTCCCCTGGAACTTAGAACTACTTAAACCTAACTGACCTAAGGGCATCACACACACCCATGCCCGAGGCAGGATTCGAACCTGCGACCGTAGCAGCAGCGCGGCTCCGGACTGGAGCGCCTAGAACCGCACGGCCACCGCGGCCGGCTGCAGAGTGAATCAAGGAAACGGAGAAGTGGAGATTTGCTATCTTTTAAAAAGGAATGGGAGAATCATTTTTTCTTTGTGCAAAAACGTGAAAATTCGAAATTTATAACATGTGACAGTATTCTCGCTGGTCAGCGGAAGTTTAATATTGAACGCCATTATAATAAATTTCGATATGTTCCCGTACTTAGTGCAATATAAGAGGAATTTCTCAAGCGATTTGGGGATATATCATACTTATCCCAAGGTTTTGAATAGTTCTCGAGACAATTTGCTGTTTGTGTAGATGATATTCATTCCAGTTTGCAAATGGAATTAATAGATCTGCACTGTAGATTCTACAGCATAATTCTCGTCTGAGATACAAGTTCCTATTGACAAGACGTTTAATAGATATTTATCACGACTTTCCACAGCAAGAGTTTCCTCGTCTCCATCGTGAAGCCGCGAAGATAATGTCAATGTTTGGCTCGACATACGTTTGTGAGAGATTTTTTCTGTTATGCAAATTAATAAGACTCGGTTAAGAGCAAACATCAGTAATGAAAATTTACGTAACTGTTTGCGTTTGTCTTATGTAGAAATTTTGTTCCAGACATTAAACGTACTGTAAACTCCACCTGTGATAATTAAATAAAACGTATCGTAGGTAATAGGTACTCTTTCAAACCACGATTTCTTTTAAGCAGCCGGCCGCGGTGGCCGTGCGGTTCTAGGCACTGCAGTCCGGACCCGCGCGACTGCTACGGTTGCAGGTTCGAATCCTGCCTCGGGCATGCATGTGTGTGATGTCCTTCGGTTAGTTATGTTTAAGTAGTTCTAAGTTCTAGGGGACTGATGTTAAGTCCCATAGTGCTCAGAGCCATTTGAACCATTTCTTTCAAGCACTCCTACTAACCTTATTCCTTCATTCAATAAAGCAGGCCAGGAAACAAAACGCATTACAGAGGAAGAAGCGGAGAGACGGTATGGTGGGGAGTGGAGAGAAGCGGGTGGCCATCTTGCCCCTGTGTGCACGCAGAACACCTGTTAACTGCACACGTGCAAGTGCATCGCACACGTGCAGGATTCCTGCCCGCCCCTGGTCTACACTTTTCTATTTATGTAAGACTCCAACCACTTTGAGAGTTGAAAAATAGGGAAATCCCTAAGTTAAAATATGCACAACCGTCAGATTAGTGAAACTTTGAACAGATTATGGCAAGTCGAAGCTGAGAAAAAGTACACTTTATACTTAAAAAATAGAGTTTACAGAAAACAGCCGTTGCAGCAGCCGATGCATTCCAGCTCCATAAGATTGGCTGTATGTATCCTCTTGCATCTCATCTTGCAGTGTCCTTCTTCCCACTCGTCTACGTTATCTTGGCACTTGTCTCCGTGTCTTTAATAGCTCTCTCTCTGATGCCGTAACTGTTTCTTTATCCAAATATAACGTTTGTTTCGCTGTGAAACAGCGAGCTGGCCTATGTGGCTAAAAAGCCGTAACTACCACACCCAAGAGGTTCCACGTTTATCAACACCGCAAGGAAATCTGATATTCGTTAAATAGTGGCGCCTGTGTGGATCACCTAATGAGTTGACTAACTCGCCATTCTGGCGAGGTGCAGCAGCACCTAAGAAACGCGACATCCGGAGAAATTCGTCAGCCTGTCTCATAAGGTACGATTTTCTCGTAATAAACACATTATACGGGCGCCAGCTCAACGCCGCTTTATCTGGACCTACACACGGGATAAGGAGACCCGGCTATCACATGACGTCCACTCGCTAATAAAGCGGTTACGCCTACACCAGGATGCCCGGTGCCCCCAGTTTCTGAAGAAATGTCATTTCTCATCCAGCCACGGCGTTCCCACTCTCTTGCTTGGCAGCCAGCAGAACAAGGCCGACCGCCAGAATGGTGGCCCATAAACCACTGCCCTGCAGGGCCCACGGCCATTTTAGGAGACCTCAAAGGCAGGCTAGCAATGAGAAGTTTTCGCGCATAAGCTTGCTGCTCGGGGAAAGTTCTAAAGCTGCCCCTAACGCAATGGTCACCTCCAGCATCCAAAAATCTGTCTCTACAGCCGAGTTTAATTCTACCACTGCTACTCAAGTTATGCAAGTACTGTGAGATTAATCAGTGGTTTACCCTAACCCTAATAGTCCGTCAGATTAATATCAATCGGGGAAAATTTATACACCCCAAAGGCGAATGAAACTGTATGATAATCACCGAAATAAAATGAAAGGGGAAGTGTCTGACGAGTATTACCACGGCAGTGGCCTGCCCGGAAGGCACCACCGTCTTTCAAAACGACCAACAGTTTGTAGTTGTCTTTTCAGTGCCTCACGCCTTGCAACATTTTCTTCATTGAACTTTACCACTCCATCGAAGACACCAAAATGCAGTGTACTAATTGACACAGGCTTAGAAATTCTGGCCCAGATTATGCTGTTGACGGACTCTTTAGGATACTTGGTGTTGTCATGAAGACATTTCTTCAATAGTCTTACTTCTTACAAGATCTCCAGTGTGGCAAAAGGTAGAGCGTGCTCGTGAATAAATTTCTCACCATTTTTCTGTGCTATGTTGTATATGTGCCATGAATCACTTCCTGGAGGGAATTGGCCATGAACGGGTTTATCATCTGTTGAAGAGCTCTGAAACAAAACTACCAAAACAGATTTTCTCATATCTCTTTACACTACTAATATTTTGTCTGATGGCCATGCCACAATAATTTTGGATGTCATCAGTAATTGATTACGTGAGTCTATTCTTACCATTTAGTACTCTGCCATCTTCCACTTTCTTTCCCTTGTCGTATAGCGCCATAAATCACTGGAAAACGAACCTGTATAGCGCCATAAATCAATGGATATTGTGAATTCCAATCGTTATACAATTGCTTCATACAAAGACGTGAGAGCAACTAACTCAGTTGCTGTCACGTCTTCATATGAAGCAATTGTATTACGATTGGAATTCGCGATATCCAGTGATTTATGGCGCTATACAAGTTCGTTTATTTGGATAAAAGTGTATGGGGCCTGAAGATGGCAAAATGAAGTGCCAAAACTGGTTGCTTTCAAAATAAAATAAAGTATCTTAATGTATATGGCTCTTGGTGAAGTTTATTGACATTGAAAATTACCTGCCAGCCGATGTCCCCCGGCCACGATGGACAAACAGAGATAACGAGTTCGTGCTTTGGTGTGGAGTGTCCACGATTCCAGAAGAGTCGAGTACCATTCTGCAGTACGAGCAGGCCCGTCTTTCCCACTGGGCACCATGGACACGTGCCATGGGCCCGGCGATCGATAGGGGCCCACTAGTAACTGACAGATCGCCAAACGATAACCGAAATTTATTAGCGAAAAACAAATTTATTTGGAAGAAAACGAACTATAATGACTGACTACAATACCTACTTGCTTTTTCGCTTTGTACAGTGCACAGTTCTGCACGGATCGAATAGCGACGTAAAATGAACCGTGACCGACCGACTTAAATAAACCGTCTCGACGATTGGGAATTCCCCTGTATTTGTCTGAGGTGTTGTGACGTTTGTTTTGTTTGTAGTTGCCACATACAGTGCTCTGAGGTATTCTTTGTTTAAATAGTCGTTTGCCTGTTTTGTTTTTAGTTAGCGACTATTTTCGGTACAAAAATAAATATTGAATTATAATGTAAAATGTCTAAACGGTCCTATCCTAGTGGATATGCATAAAGGAGAAAAGCTGTACGTCACAAGGAAGTAATTGAAAAGTTGAAACGTCCCCTTTCAACAATTATACATGACTGTGCTTAAACTGACACACAATATTTTTTAGCGCAACGCAGTCTGACTTTCAGAAATCCCTACAAAGGAATGGCCCTGACTAACATTAACCTATACCTTTCACAAATCACTTACCTCACAAAAATCCTCATTACTCGAACTACAGCAATACAGCGAGCGCCACTACTGCCAGCTAAATAACAGATTCAAACTACGGAACGCACTAACTACTAGTAGGCATAGTTAGCAAATGAAAGATTTTAATAGAGAAGAAACAATGTATTTACCTTAATAGTCATCAAAAGTCATAATATATACAGCAGTTCATGACATCCATTTTTACAAATTTCAAAACTCCGCCATTTCTCTCCCCACATCCACCACTGCTGGCGGCTCACCTCCTACTGCGCACCGCTACGCGCTGTTCACATCCATCTGCCCAACACTACAATGGCAGACAACAATGCAAACTACCCACAGACTGTGCACAGCACAGCCAGTGATTTTTCATACAGAGCGCTACGTGGCATTACCAATAAGAAAACCTAAAATCCCACTTACATAGCCCCCATGCTCCCCACAAAAAATTTTACAAATTGTTTTGGGGAGTGGCCAATAATGATTTGATAAAATTTTTCGTAATTACAATAACAAATATATCAAATGTACACACTTATTGATACAATGTTGGTCAAAAGCTAAAATTTTCTCACAGTCCATAAAGACAGTCCTGATCATTCATTATAATAGTAATTACAGTTTTTTTCACAAAGTCTCATTAGTAAAAGAAATTGCACGCAGTCTTGAAGAATTAGTGTTGTCCTTCCAACAGAAAGACAGTGCTGACTCTTGACATGCATACAGGTAATGGGCCACAACAGAGCAAACCCACAGCAGAGTCAGTCGAAGTTTTGAAGAATATTGGTAGGTAGGTCATCACAGAGTAGATTCATTGTAGTCCTGATAGAGATTATGGTATTGATGGGCCACCAGAGCTGCAGACCCACTGTAGTCCTTGTAGAGATGGCCAGCAGCCATCTGTTGTGACAGTGACGGTGCACAATCACCATTGAAGAGTCTTGCAGATAATATAGCAAGTCCACAACCACCACTTGTGCACTCACAAAGTTTTTGGAATTGTCCTTAGAACCAGCAATGCTGTTATCCAGTCCCTTGCTGAATTATTAACACACGTGCAAACACTAACAGTCCCTACTTCTAAAATATTGTCCATATAGTATGACCAACAGAAACGTGTACAGTGAAATGGAACTTACAAGTTAATAATATGATGAACTGGTGTCAATTACAATTTTATAACATAAGAATACAATTACAAGGTACAAAATACATCATTATAAACATAACAGTACAGATAACATTTGTAGTACAAGCTTTACAAAAGAATCGAAATAACATATACATCAGTGTTACAGGAATTATGACATGAGTACATACATAAAAGATCAGAATAACTTTTGAAACATCAACTTTACTCATGAGCATTAAAACAAAACAGAATAAATAATGTCTAAGCATATTTACAAGGTAAATAACATATTATTAATGCCAATTATATTTGAGGATAAAAGTATTCCTCATCATAGTGAATGTAGCTTAGTATTAGAAGAAGAAAAAATTCTATGAAACTACACAGAGACAGGAAGAAAACAAATACACAAGGGTAATACACAAGGGTACACAAACACATAGTGGGATAACACAAAAGGAAACCTCCTTCCTGTATTCTATTCATATTTCTTTCAAAATAATTATTTCTGATTGTACAATACTCATTTTGGCCCAAATCTTTTTCATATAACTTCGCAATGCATTCATTACCTATTCTCCATAGTCAGTTTCTTATATAGTCTACCCCTCTTAAGCTAACTTAAATCTACTGAGCTCAGATGCTAAACTAAGGGACGAGGCAATGCAGCAGCACAAAACAATTAACGCAAACAGCAATGAAAAAAAATGCAGATTTACGAAGCAAGCAGCATTATAGAAATTAGCAAAGCAATTGCAATATTACAACTAATATAAGGCAATGTGCAGCAAACAAGAAAAATAAATCCGTAGTAAAACTGGCTTAACAGAGTAATACAAAGTCAAATTCAGTAACACTATACCTGGCAAACAGCAGCAGCAAATGAAATAACTTATACCTAAACATGACAAAGCTCAAGCTAGTACACTAAAGACAACAATGCAGATAAGGGAAATGTCTGTTCACATCTTAATGTCTATGTAATTAAAGTGGTGCACCACAAGAAGTTATTCTACCAAAAAAATTACCAAGTACTTGAAAAGAAAATTCCGTATGCAATTCCTGTGAAGGGAAATGTCTTTTTATGCTCCTTTGTTTTTTTGAATAGATCATAAAATTATTTACTGCATCTGTAGGCATAAAGTATTTATATTAGTACATCTATTAAATTTTATTTTAACCAATGCTGCAGTGCAGCTAGAAACTAGATATTAAACAAAATGAGTAAATAAATACATAAAGCAAGCCATATTGCATTTCTCTCAACTAGCAAAACAATAGCCGTGAAACGTTTCTCATCGTTTCATTAGGCATTTTAGTAAATATCATAAATTAAGAGCTCCACAGTATAATCATATTATGTTTTCAAGTTTGAGCGTGTCGTATTTGCGATGCTTTTCTACAAAGGAATGTCAATAGCAAGGATAATGGCCTCCCTTTTTTTTCTGCCTGTGCCTCTGAAAAGGCACACCCTAATGGCTTTTTCTCCAGGCGTCTGACACAGCTGGGTGCCCACGACGCATTACGTGCAGGTGGTCACTTAACTTTCTTATGGAAATATTTACGACAGCAGTTTCCGCTACAGTGACAGTCTCATATAAAAATATTTCACAGGTCAAGAATTTGCGTTACCAATCTGTAGAAACAAAATCCTATTGATATAACAGTGTCCAAAAAATTTTCGTCGACATTGTGATACTTTCACGCATTTACATACATTTCATAACTCTTAAAGTACGATTCTTCGTTTCCAACATCCTTTCCATAAATCAGAGTCCCTAACCACTACTCCTTATTCCTTACCTTACTACACATATACATATTCGTCGACACTTCTTCAATATTTCAACATAATAAATACATAGCATAATCAAATTCCTCATATAGCATCAGCTTATTGATCATAAACATACCGCAACAGCATAATACACATAGTCATCATAATAATAACATCATAACACCTCAGTCAACTCTCAAAATTGTCGTAGCTTCCTCCAATAATTTCAAAACCTAAAAATAATTCTCTGCTCATTTCAACAGTGTCATCTACCTCAAACATACTTTAAAATCATGCTCCCTTACCAAATACATCATTCAAAGCTCTTATAGTATCACAATGGTTCCGAAAAAATATGAAGAGTTCACACAGTACAGACAAAATACAATTTCATAAGTGTGAAGTTACCCAACTGTGTAATTACATAAACATCTGTCACTGCCATAGTAAAAAAGTTTGTCTCTCTCAGTTAAATGATCAGATAGCTGTGTAATTTGTGTTAGAGAAATATGGTACTGATGTGTAAAGTTGTATAAGCAAATACCATATTAGCTAGGGCTCCTTGTGCTAGCCAAACACATGGTAACAAAGTAGGCATGTACCCCCCTGAGGATTAATGTAATTATACCCTCAGGTGTTACAGATTACAGCAATGGAATGAAATGTATCACGGAAAACTTTCTTTGTAATTCAAAAATCTTTAAAAATAAATGTTTTAAGTACAAAATTAATCACTGAAATGCGTGTCCTGTAGCGCTAAATGTGCGTCTTGTTGTAAGATAATCTCTGTGGAAATGTCGTAGTTATTTTCCTCCGAAAGCTAAGTTCTGCAGAAGCCAATGTACTTACCTCATGATAAACAAAAGTGAAATGCTTTGCGTATGGATATCTTAGTTATTACACTTATTGTTGTGATGATGAAAGTACTGTGCTGTAACGTATTGTTGTGCTACGGAAAAGGCTGTCTCCTTGTAGCTATACCACAAAAGTTAGTACTAAAACATGTTTTACTTTACAGAAGAATTCAGAAAAACTGTGCAGATATAAAACAGATACACCGCAAAAGCAACATTGTAAATTGTCACTCATTAGTAACGTCGTGATATAATCGTGTAGCTGTCACATAAACTAACCACTGTCTCATCTGGTATCTCACAGAAAGTACCTTAAATCCAGAATGTATTTTCAAGTAAACCAAAATGTTGCATTAGAATCTCATTAGCAGTACCAGTATATGTTCTAAGTATGTGAGCCTTATAGTCGTTACGTAATCGTGCAACTAACAGGCAAGAATGTACACACACAATAACACTGTGTCGTCTGTTCGCAATAACAATGCATTCGCAATTACTTGTCCAAGTTACCTATGTTGTTGACTGGATAGTTAGTTAGCTTTAAAACATAGTTGCATGTTAACAGTTTGTAAGTGTGACAAAGAGTACTAGTAACGTGAAGTGAAAAATTTTATAGCAAAGACTAAGTTAAAAAGCAGATTATCTGTCAATAAATGGTTTTACATGTGAAATGTGGTGCGATCTTTTACTCTTCCTAGTACCCAGAGGTCCAACTTGAACGGAATTATCATGCGGTATATATGTCGGTAAAGAATACTGGAATTTTTCTCAAGGTTAGCGTCTATGTTATTTTTCTCTGAGCCAGCGGGCGCATGTGGCTGTCTGTGGTACAAGTCATTGTCTGTTTCTTTGTTGGCGCGCATCGTTACTGGGATTAGGAGACCTAACTTCTACAAATTCACCTTGCCCAGAGGGCCCAGCCCTGTTTAAAGCCCGCCAGTTCTGATGAAACTCAGGTCTGTCGTTATGTCGGTAGTTGACATAGTTTCTTGTTTGTCGGTTATGTGGTGGAGAATTTCTCCTGGACTCATAACTGCGTGGTGGACCGTTGCGTCTGAAGTTATTCTGTCTCCCTTGATAATAATTATTTTGGTTCCCATATTGTCTGTTTCTATGGTAATCTCTGTCATATTCATTACTACGGAAATGCGATCTTTCTCTGTAACTATTATTACTCTGCCAGTGGTTGTCACACGGGTGGTGTCTGTTTTGGTCACGATTTACGTTGTAAGAATAGCCTTGTCGTGTCCATTTATTATTTCTGTCATTGCGGAATTGTGACAGATGTGACCTGTAATTGTTGTACTCCTGTTTTCGCGTTCCGCAATTGTCAGCGTCAATTTCCAGTTCTTGTAACAGTCCCTGAAAAGCTTCAATGTCGTCTTTGCAACGTCCTGCTAAAATAATATGTTGTAAATGTTCAGGCAATTTGATTAAGCAAATGCGGATGAGTTCTGAGAGGCTGTATGGGTTTGAAAGATACTGATTCTTATGCAACATGTCTTCAAAATATATCATAAGACTGGAAAATTCAGATTGTTCGAAATGTTTCATCATTATGATGCTATGTTTTACTCGGTCTTGTGTAGCTTGAGACCAATATGCTGAGAGGAAGGCATGGTAAAATTCTCCTTCACTGTGGCAATAGTGAATGACCGATCGCATTCTTACAGCTGGTTCATTCTCTAAATAGCCACACATAAATTCTAATCTGTGCTCTAATGACCAGTTGGGAGGAAAACAATGAGAGAATTGATGGAGCCACGCTTGTGGATGAATGTCGTTGGCAGAATTCTTAAACGTTTTGAATTTACGTGTAGTAATGAACAGCTTAAAAATCATCATGTCGGCGAGTCGCATGTCGGTCATTGTTACGTCGTTTCGGCGGTTCCATCTCAAAATTCGGTGTACCTTGCCAATTTCTTTCATAATTTCCGAAGTGTCCTGTGTAATTATTTTGTGGCTGTTCCGTATTTCTATGTCCCTCTTCCAGTATTGGAGCGTGAGTGGCCTCTGAAATACGTAATTCTTGTATTACCTGTGTCAGCTGATCTTGTACTTCCCGGATTTCTCTTTGGTGTTGCGTATTAATTTGATTCTGATTTAATTTGAATTTCCTAATTTGTTCGCACTCATCTGTGTCAGTGATGGCTACAGGTCTTGTGTCATTCAGATCATCATCTAACTTTGCAGATAAGTTAGTGAACTGATCCGAAAGTACGGCTACTTTCTCCGACAGTGTACTTATTTCCTCAGTGTGTTTTTCTGAACCAAGTTTCAGAGTGTCCATTTGTGTTGAAATCGTATCTACTGTGTCCTTTAAGTTTTCTTCAGTTTTTGCAAGTTGCGTAACCGAATCGGCAGATGCAACTGAGTCAATTTTAGCTTGCAAGGTGTCGTGATTTTCATGAACAATAGTTTGGAGTTCTTTTATGGCTGCTTCGTGATTCTGTAATGCATTTTCATGCCGCGAAAAAATAGGTTGAAAATCCTCACAAATTTGTGTTTTTACATCATTACAGACTTTTTGACATTTCGATTCAATGTTATGTAACTCAGTAGTTAAATCTTCACGTATTTGTTCAAGCTTATGTTCCACTGAGTCTAACTTTTGAAGCTTTTGTTCCATTGTGTCTAACTTTTGAAGATTTTGTTCCATTGTGTCTAACTTTTGAAGATTTTGTTCCATTGTGTCTAACTGTTGCTGTGTTTGTCTCTGATTTTGTTCCATTTGTTGCATTAGCTGTGATAACAATGCATTAGTGTCTGGAATCTGTTCCTCTACGCTTTTCGACAGTGCATTTGCACCGGAAACATTCACATTTTGACAAGCAGAAAATGTGCCTTGACTTATTTGAGAAAACGGTGAGGACGCAAAACCTGAATCTACAGTATTTGCAAAATTGTGTCCTGTCATTTCGGATTCCTGAGGCGAGCTGTTGCCAAGCGATCGATCGATAATGCTTCCCTGTTCACTAATTGTTTCACTGCCTACGCCATTGTTTGCCGCCCGCTCCATTTCCCTATGCACAATTACCAAGTTACTACTTCGAATGTCTGTTAATTCACTACACAGTGGTGTTGATAAGCTACGCTCGTTGTCATTATTATTTCTCAGTTTGCTTTGGAGCCTAGTGTTACGTTTTTCACACGCCATTATTGTCACAATATTTCACACGACAACACAGAAAAACACAATTTGAAGAGCAAAAATAGGGGAACACATTAACATAGCACTGAAAATAATATCTAGTTAATTGCAAGCGCAGCTGCGAAATACTTAGTGCAAATCTACATGCATGCCACAACTGTTTTACTGTACAACAATGAAAGACTGCTACTACAAAGGAGATTCTCTCTACAATTACGCACTAGCGATAAACAAAATCTACACTAATTACACAAACTACAAGAAAAAATCAGAAGATTCCAGTGAGGTATCCTCAGCTAAGGGTCGACATATGAAACGTCCCCTTGCAACAATTATACATGACTATGCTTAAACTGACACACAATATTTTTTAGCGCAACGCAGTCTGACTTTCAGAAATCCCTACAAAGGAATGGCCCTGACTAACATTAACCTATACCTTTCACAAATCACTTACCTCACAAAAATCCTCATTACTCGAACTACAGCAATACAGCGAGCGCCACTACTGCCAGCTAAATAACAGATTCAAACTACGGAACGCACTAACTACTAGTAGGCATAGTTAGCAAATGAAAGATTTTAATAGAGAACAAACAATGTATTTACCTTAATAGTCATCAAAAGTCATAATATATACAGCAGTTCATGACATCCATTTTTACAAATTTCAAAACTCCGCCATTTCTCTCCCCACATCCACCACTGCTGGCGGCTCACCTCCTACTGCGCACCGCTACGCGCTGTTCACATCCATCTGCCCAACACTACAATGGCAGACAACAATGCAAACTACCCACAGACTGCGCACAGCACAGCCAGTGATTTTCATACAGAGCGCTACGTGGCGTTACCAATAAGAAAACCTAAAAGCCCACTTACAAAGTTACCAAAATTAACAGCCTGTTTTACTACTACTACTGGAGAAACTTCTGTATCTAGCAATCAAATAATAACTCTTCCACGTGATGAGTCGTGTCGATCACAAATTGCGGGACTTTTTTGAATTTTCGTGTTCTACACCAATTTCAGATTTCTACCTGTTTAGGAGAAGAAATTGAACCAGAAAGCGACCGTTGCTACGACGAAAGTGGAACAACTTCGGTAACTTCACCAACGCTGACAACTGTGTCAGTTGAACAACAGTTTTCCAACCCAAAAGAAATATCACACGATCCCGCTGATTACTGACATGAAGATTTTACGGAAAGATATCGCGAAATTTTGATTCGTAAGTGACCCACATATTTTCAAAATAAAGATTCTGACTTTTCTGAGGCTTCCAGATGGTAGTAAACCAGTATCTAGGTATTTCAATGAAGCGTTATTTATTCGGAAGTTAAAGAACAATGTAAGCGTCGAAAGAAAATGTTTGTTGCACTACCCTTCCAAAAACTCTGTATATTGTTGTTCATGCTGCTTATTTAACCCTTCTGATTTAAATCTATGCCCTCCCAGTGGATGTAATGATTAGAAGTACATTAATCACATAATTTTAACACATGAAAGTATGCCAGCACATAGGCAAACTATGATGACTTATCTGGCAAGAAGTAAACCGGGTGGTAGAATGGATATCGCCTTGTTATCTCAGCATCAAAAAGACATGTACGCAAACGGATTGTAGTTGTTGTGAGATTTTTAGCATCGAGGGACCTTCCATTTCGCGGTGATAATGAAATCCTAGGATCTCCCAACAATGGAAATTATTTGGAATGTGTGGAGTTATTGAGTGAATTCAACCCATTTCTTTCAGATCGCTTACGAAAATTTGGGTATCCTGGAAAAGGTAACACTTCTTATTTATCAGCGAATAACTGTAATGAGTATACCTGACGTAATGAGAAAACAGATGCTAAAAAAGTTATAAATGAAGTTAAATTAGAGAAATATTTTTCCACTTGCATCGACAGTAGACCTGGTCTGTCTCAGTTGACCAGCTACCTTTTATAATTCGATACGTAAAAGACCGTGTGCCTGTTGTAAGGTTCCTGAAATTTATACCTACTAAACTCCATAAATCTGAGAATTTATCGGAAACTATCTTTTTTTTTTTTTTGTAGTCATGAAAGTGCCATGAAAGAGTGCAGAGGACCAAGCTACGACAATGCTTCAATATGTCGGGGAAATCTCTGGTCTACAAGCAAGAATCAAGGAGAAATGTGAATTTGCTACCTTTGTACCATGTGCAGGACATTCACTGGTCTTGGTAAATGTCCAAGCTGCTGGGTGTGTATCAGAGGCAACAGAGGTTCTTGAAATGAATCAGAAAGTGTACAACTTTTTGTCAAGCTCTACCCACCGATGGAATATACTGACTGAACATTTAGGTTCAAAAAAGTTGTTAAAAGTCTTTCAAAAATAAGATAGTCAGCCCGAACTGATGCAGTAAGCGCCTTGCATGAAGGTCATAAACAAATTATAAAAACTTTTATGTTTGCCACAGAACATACAGAATGGGCAAGAGAAACTAGGCTCCCCAGAAAAATAGGGAAGCTAGAATTTATTATACTAACGAAAATTTGGAGCTCTATATTGAAAAGAATAGACAAAACAAGTAATTGTCTTCAGAAAGAAACAATAGAACAGCACGTTGCAGTTAATTTGTTCACTTCACTTGATGATTTTGTCATTAACTTCATGGATAAATTTGATTCCTCCGAATCGTCCCCCAAAGAAGGAAACCCGGAATCTGATTACAAGAACCTATCTCGAAGAACAAAACGTAGAAGCTCACGCCAGAGTTTTTTGATAGCTCTGCACCGTCAGTCCAACTGAATGGAAAAGAGAAATTCAAAGCGGAAACATTTCTTCCCATAAGTGCTACACTGAGCGTTCATCTAAAATAGCGATTAAGTTCGTAGCAGAACATAAGTCAACGTTTTGGTTTTTTTTTTCAGTTGAAAACTCTGAATTCCGAAGATCTTAGACAAAGTTGCAAATAATTTGTTGAAATTTATTATGAAGACGTTAACGAGCAAGAGATGGAAACGAAATGTCTGCGTTTAACAGAATACTTGAAAATTGTTCATAGTAAAACTGGGGGAACTAACAGTATATTGGAAATATATCACCTTTTGAAAGAAAACAAAACTGAAGACATTTCCAAATGTAGAAATCGCATTGAGAATCTTTTCCAGCATGTGCGGAACGCTCCTTCTCCAAACTGATAAGAATAAAAAATTAATTAAGACGTATAAATTTTCAAGACGCGCCGGCCGGTGTGGCCGTGCGGTTCTGGGCGCTTCAGTCTGGAACCGCGTGACCGCTACAGTCACATGTTCGAATCCTGCCTCGGGCATGGATGTGTGTGATGTCCTTAGGTTAGTTAGGTTTAAGTAGTTCTAAGTTCTAGGGGACTGATGACCACCGATGTTAAGTCCCATAGTGCTCAGAGCCATTTTTTCTTCTAGACGCACTAACCAGTTTATCGCTGATGTCCATAGAATGTGGTTAACGATTTTGCCCATCTCAAATCTAGAAGAGTACCTCTTCAATCAACATAGGTTTTTAAGCACTAACCTGTGACTGCTAAAAGAGTTATTTTGTGGGGTGTTATATATTCATTCAACGTGACTGTAAAGAAAAAAAAATGTATCTAGAACCTCACTTATCTACTTCCTTTGTCTATTCTAACAAAATGTGCTCTGAAGATCACAGGGGCCACATTATGCTAATGTGCTCAGGGCCCGCAATAGGTTGAAGACGTCCCTGCGCACAAGAGAAACAGTCCCATAGTTCCTGAATGACAACGCCAAGGTAATGGTCTTTCACACCGTAGATAGGCTATATTGAGCACCCAGGGAAGAAAATATAATTTTATCGGCTGCTGCACATACTTAAATGTGACAGCTACGGCACAGTGGTCAGTAAAACAGGCGTGGATCACATCAGCATCGAAAAGATTCCGGCACAAGGTAAAAGCGATCAAGTCGACTGCTGGAGGTGACAGTAAGCATAAGTGTATCGGACAAGTGTAGGATACCGATGCGTCACGTAAATGCAAGGAGCGCACCATGCTGTCGAGTTCTTTACTGAAACTAAAATTAGGAGCCTGTTCCACTGGCCGAAGAACACAGTTAAAATCAAAACCCAATAGAATTTTTGTAGGGGATGTAAGAAGTAAGTAAGTGACTTTCTCTTCGTAACAATGCGAATGTTCCATAGAACAAGCAGGACCAGAAGGGACATAAAGATGAAATGAGATCACAGAAAGGTGCATCCTATACCCCTAGTACCATCAATAATTTCAAAAACTCATAATGGGATTCCTTCCCTATAAAATAAGGCAGTGCCTGCGGAAGGTTCTGAAACCATATTAAAAAAGGTCGAGAATCCGGGAATTGAAAACTGCTCAAATAATACTTCCACTCAAAAAATAACGTTTGCGCCAATCATAGATAAACTGACGCAAAGGGGCGAGGCTGAGTTTAGAATCAGCTCTGTTAATATTCGACGTGAGAAAAGTACGTATATGCTTGCGTAGACACTTGAACCAGAGCAAAAGTTACAAAATTACAAAACCATCATGTGACAGAGTTGTGTACCATTATCCATGGCAGAATCAATGAACGAGAAGAGAGAAGAAATGTGAACATCTCCCCATCATCTAACTGCTTTTTCCGTGATTCAACCTTTCAATCTGGATACATTGTTTACTGCGGCTTCTCGCAATTGTCGCAACCTCATGCGGCTGTGTGTATGGGGGGGGGGGGGGGGGGGGGGGAGGGGCGGGTTGCTGGAGGGGGGTGGCGTTATGTAGAAACTCCGTTTCAACGGTGAGGAAGAGACCTCTTCGCCCCACTCGTCAACGGACATGGGTTCGTATAAGGACATTTATTTAGTAACAACGGGGTCCTCCTGGCCTTGAGAATCGATCAGGTCGTGGGCATCAAGATACTGTGAGACGGAGGGCCGCGACAGAAGGCGCAGAAATCATTTGGAAAGCTGAGACAATAGGAAAGGTATCCAAGAGAACCGAGGGAGACAAGTGGGGTCTTGAAACAGATTCCTTAACTGGCGCCTCCGACAGGGCACTCTCAAAAGCTGGAGAATCGACAGGTGAATTATCAGCAACCATCTGATCTAGTGCAGAAGCACTTGTGGCGTCCTCGTCCACAAATCCAGGTTGAAAAAGAGCATCCTTCAATTGAGACCGGAGCCGCGCGACTGCTACGGTCACAGGTTCGAATCCTGCCTCGGGCATGGATGTGTGTGATGTCCTTAGGTTAGTTAGGTTTAAGTAGTTCTAAGTTCTAGGGGACTGATGACCACAGATGTTAAGTCCCATAGTGCTCAGAGCCATTTGAACCATTAAAAATCAATTGAGACCCAAGGAAAAAGGGGTCGGCAGCTGCATCATTGACCTCCTTTCTGCGACGCTTGTTTTGAATATCTGGGCCCGCCATCTCGGGAGTGACATCATTAATGTGCCTAAGTGTGGCCATGGTGCCACCATTTCAGCTAAGATTATCGTGCACTAACAGGCATCTAAACTATGTCGTAAACTTTGACCGTCGTTTTCTGAGAAATGGTTGAGTATCTACCGCTAAACCGAAACACGTTTTCGCTCATTTTAACTCCACTTTCACTGATCGAAGTTTCTGAGAAATCGGGTTGTGGCACTTGCCGCGTTCTCCTCTATAGCTTTTTGTCTTTTTTGGAGTTTTCGTTCTGGCTGGCAGGTATTGTACAGAGTGAAGATACGGCCAACGCTAGTCATTTTGCTGGCGATCCAGACAACTGTGAAAAATGTTTGGTGACTGCTCTAGGGCAAAAATGCAGACTACAAGCAAGACCTTCGCCAAGCCTTGGCAGAAATGTGCCTCGCCGAAGGACTAGCAGCAAGTTTCGTGCTGCCAGCTTGATATTTTCGAAGTGACATTTAAAAACTTATTACTACTATTAGTAATCCCTGAGAGTTGGGCGGAAGCTGCAGCGTGTAACGGAACGTATTAAAGACTTTACTTTACCGAAGTATGCGATACCCTCCAAATTCAACCAGTTTAACGAGTATTTATGATTATAGAAAAGTTATTGTGTATGTTAACAATGATTGCATAACATGTCTGCATAAACAGTCAACCCACTAAATTATACTGAGTAACTGACCCACACAAAAGTTTATATCACTTGATCACTGATACAGCAAATGTCATCATGTAAAAACACTAAGTTCATCTTAAATAACTAATATGAAGTACGAAAAATAGTGGCCAACTTTGGTATTTTGGATCTCCTTAAATAAAAATCACCCAGTGAAACCTATTTGTTCACTAGGAGCGGTTTCACTCAGTATTCACGAAATCAATCCTATTTTAGACGAAAACCAATGTAATTTTTAATAATTCATGTTATTTACTTATTTATGCAAATTAGAGAAGTCAATTGACAAACTTTTAAAAAACGGCCTTTTTGTAACAAAGAATTATTCTGTCAAGTCAACAAATCTGTCTGTCATTTTAATAACATGTTAAATTATGTCACTCGATGCAAATTAATAACTTTTCTGTACAAATTATGATAACAGATGTACATGTGACTTATAAACTATATCTCTTTTTAGTAGTTCTTTGACAATGTTATAAATACAAGCAGCAAGAAGGGTCGAGAGGCAGTCGAAATGTCACTTTGGTAAAGTGTGTTTGTGTGTTATTGTTTGAGGTGGTAAACAATGCAAAGAACATGTAACGGAAGTCCTACTTTGTGTTGAGTCATGGTCTTTGGTGGACAGTGGAATTAAGATGGCCACCAGAGTAATAAATATTTGAAGTTTACATATTTGTTGGTTTCGCTCGTTCTTTATCATCAAAAGCACATAAAAAACACGGGACCTCATGTTTTTAACCCTAGACAACCAGATTTAGAGCCAGCATCAGCATCGAGACACAGCAGCGATCCAGCAAGTAGCAGCGATTACCACAACACAATGCATTTTAATGGCGCCAACCTAACATCAAGTGCTAACAAGCTCCGTAAAAGGGAGTGAAATAGTGCGATTATAGCAATTAGCTATATCTACGACTAGGCGACCATTACAAGCCGTAGGATGGAATCACACGATGGAAGGAGCACACTGGGGTGCTCATAGAGCCCGGCGCTGACCGCAGTGTTCGGGGCGCAGTATCGGGCCATCTCCGGGCCGCGAGTGACCACAGGGAGGTACGGCGGGGGGTGTATTGTGGCACGCGCCGCGCCCGCACCCGCAGCCATTAGGTAGCGAGCTGCTCTGCAGATACCATCTCTCGCCGCGTCCTGGGAACGAGCTCTGGAGGCCCTCGAGTGGTCCCGCAGTTTCCGCGCCGACTGTGGCAGCGCCGTCCTCAGCTGTCTGCAACTCTCACGCCCCAACGTCGGCAGCCGCCCAGAACGCAACATCTGTCATAATTCTATTTTTATTAGCGGTTCTAGGCGCTACAGTCTGGAACCGCGCGATCGCTACGGTCGCAGGTTCGAATCCTGCCTTAGGCATGGATGTGTGTGACGTCGTTAGGTTAGTTAGGTTTAAGTAGTTCTAAGTTCTAGGCGACTAATGACCTCAGAAGTTACGTCCCATAGTGCTCACAGCCATTTTTATTAGGTTGCTTTCTTGTCTCTTTGTTCGGTACAGCCGGCCGCGGTGGTCTAGCGGTTCTGGCGCTGCAGTCCGGAACCGCGGGACTGCTACGGTCGCAGGTTCGAATCCTGCCTCGGGCATGGGTGTGTGTGCTGTCCTTAGGTTAGTTAGGTTTAAGTAGTTCTAAGTTCTAGGGGACTTAGGACCTAAGATGTTGAGTCCCATAGTGCTCAGAGCCATTTTTTGTTCGGTACAATTTCTGAAGTTGATTTTAAACCAACTTCCCGATGAGCTAGAGACTTTCGAAATTCCGGCATAGTTCAGAACGGGATGACAATGCAATTTTAACTTTCCCTCTCTTGTCTGGTGTGTGGCGGGGGGTACTTCGTTTACCGCTATCATTTTGCTATGAGTCACAGACTTAAAACTTTCAGCATAACTCAGGACTCGACAACAATGCAAAATAACACACTTCCTAGTCTGGTGTGTGGCAGAGGGTACATTGTTTACCACTATCATCTCCCTGTAAGTTAGAGACTTCAAACTTTCACCATAGCTCAGAGCTAGGTGACAATGCAATATTAACTCGCCTTCTTGTCTAGTGCGTGGCGGAGGGTACTTTGTTTAGCACCATAATTTCCCGGTGAGCTAGGGATTGCAAACTTTCAACACTGCTCAGATCTCGATGACAATGCAGTACCAACCCGCACTCGTGTCTGGTGTGTTGTCGAGGGTACTTTGTCGACCATTGCTATTTCCCCGTTTTCCTGTTCCACTTGCAAATCTTTCTTGGTAAGAACGGTTGCTGTAAGTCCCCGTGTCAGATCAATTGTCTCTAATTTTTACCTTCGAGGTCATTTCGCGAGATAATCGTAGAAGAAAGCGAGGTATTGGTTGATCTAGGTAAAGAGATACTGAAGTAATTACTTTTGAATACATTATGGGAGTGGCAGTGATCAATGTGTTACAAATATTTGCTATCAAAAATAGTCTTTATCACAATTTATTTATTACGGCGACCAGTTTCGACCACTACTGTCGTCATCTTCAGACCAATCAGTAAGAACCTCCTTCTGCTGATTCTACAGCAGAAGGAGGTTCTTGCTCATCGGTCTCAAGATGACCACAGTAGTGGTGGAAACCGCTCACCGTAATAAATAAATTGTCATCAAGACTGTTTTTGATAGCAAATACTGGAATAAGCCTGAAATTTACCACGTCTCTCTGCTGCAATCTCAACAAAATGTTTGTAATAGATTGATGAATTTGACACACACATTATTTAAATAAAAAACTTTTTAAAACGTTTTTAAAACAGACTAAAAAGTATAAAATAATCTCTCACTTGGTCCTTGATAAAACCCCAAAGGAAGAAATCCAGGACATGTTTGAGATAGTCATCATCTTCTTCTGTTTCACACAGCGTGGCAACAGCGAAGTGATAACGAGCACTATAATTCGTTGGTTGGAGGGACTGCACGATCTGGAAAAGAAGCTGTTCATGTAGGAAGTGGTGCACTGATATCTTCGAAATCTGCATCTCGCGTCAAGCTCTGCGGACTGGCTCCTTGGGACTTCTCAGGTAGGCGTCCCTCACTGTCTGAATAATTGCCCGCGCTCTAGGTCCATGTCTGCTTGTTGCGGGGACACCAGAGACCCTCCTTGTTTCCTTAAACTTCGCATACCACACCTTGATTCTTTTCACATCTTGTGGCTGGGTCTGGTATGCCATTTCGGATTTTCTATCGACTCTTTTTTGTGAGTATGTCTGGTGACACCAGGGAGCACACTGCGCTTTCCCCTGGTTTGAGTACATTTTGTTTGCAAATGATGTCCGGTTCCACTGCTCCCAACTCACTGGGCCGTGTAACAGACAAACTATGTATGCAAAAACTTGACTGTGTCACACGCAATTCCTCGTAAAAAATATTTGTCTATGTATCACATTTTATGACTTATGAAAATTTGTATTCAGGCAAAGACTTCTGGGACACCGGGTGTCCTCCATAGCTATTAAAAATTCACAAGCACAAATTTTCAGGATTAGGAAGCTGTATGGGGCTGGGAGAAGTTATTTTACACCTTTTAGTCCGTTTCAAAAACGTGTTGTATAAAAAAATTTCATTTAAGTAATTATTTCTGTTTTACTCGCTGCACTCAGATTTATAGCTCGCTGGAACTTATACTTATCACCTTATTCTCACGTTTCCACCAAATATTCTTCGCTGTAGCTGTAAGGTGTCAGGCAAATCCAACACCTTCCATGAAAACCCTGACATGATAGCAAATCCGACAGTATGTCACATAGCTCCAAATAAATCCTGACATTAAATTAACCAAAGTAATACGATCAACGAGTGAGCTAATGGAATACTACAGACTAATACAAGAACGCCTAAATGCATGTCATACCTTCCCACTGTGAAACAGACGCAGTTCCGAGGGGAGAAACCGAACAGAAGCCGAGAGCAGAGTCGGGTAGGCTAGGAGGCCCTACGATAAGGGACGGACACCCACGTCGCCAGCCAACCACCAGGACCACCCCCCAGCCCATGTTAAAAGGTAGAGCCCTCTGGAAGAACAGTATAGATCTTACGATAACACTAAAAGGGCCACACCACCCGCAAGTTTTAGCGTGAGACTTTTTCGCGTCTCTGTTACGTTGCAAACGTTAAAAACATTGCCCCATCACGAAAAGTATAACGTTTCTCATTGGATGGACAGAATTTTGTAGGCGGAGCTTAAGGTTAACATTGAGGCCCTGATTGGTCAGTTGAAAACACAGCCAGATAGCTTTTTTTAAACCAACTTCGGTAAATTGTAGTAAGGAGAACTTAGGAGAGAGTTGCTTCCGAGACGGCAAGGTGCGTGGAGCTGTGTTGCCCGCCGCCCCCTAACACTGACTAAACACCGACAAGGTAATGAACGCACGCGATGCCGCATTCTTGAGCGCATAAGGCTTCACTCAGAACTGCAGAAGTCTCATGTGTTACACCCCCGTTTTGCGTAATACTGGTGTCGATCGTCAATTAAAGCTCATGGTATTGACATTTGCTTCTGGAAGTTAAAATCTGAACCGCGATGATTTTTCTGTTATATAATTATTGAAAAGCCACATCAGCCACTGTAATTTACGACAAGTTAAATAAGTAATTAAAGATAATTGAGGGCCACTGCAGACCATTTTGATAGTTTTCTCTTTTATGAAACTTAACTTAAACCTAGATTATAGATGTGATATGGCATAGGTCATCCTTCGATCCATTGTAGAACTTGGAAACCCATTCAGGGAATATTCGTTCACATTTTTGTTGAACGCAGTTGGTTTTTATCATCCTGTATTAAAATATTTCCTTTTATCGATAGTGCAATTTATAAACAATGTTTTATGAGTAGAATAAAATTTCCAATGGTAAACTTAACTGCTTTTTCGACGTTATTTTACCAGCTAACTAAAAATAGGAAAGCCTTGAACCCCTTCCACTAAATTTAGTTAGTATTAAGATTCTTTTACAGGGAGTTCAGTGGAGCTGACGCTGAAATCATTAAGTATTTGATTATATCATCGCTAGTCTCACTGAACTCTTCTGAACTCTACATGTCATGTGTGGTCAGGCGTCTCCTTACCAGCAACAGGTCCCAGGTTCCAACTAGTCAATTCCTTAAAAAACACGTTCAGAGCGTCGTTGCGCGAAGGTGGTAGGGAGACGCGACTTAGAACAAACAGACACCACGCAGAATGTTAGATGGCAAAAACGGCTAATATACGAGCGGTAGCCACGAAGTTTTAATTGTGACATCGAAAACATCAGGCTGCCACCGTGAACTTCGTGATGTTGTTAAACGGTCTCTACACATTCACCTTTCTGTCCGACATATCTTTCGCATGTATGGGCGACTTGGTGCACACCTTAGTTGTAGAAGTTTGCAATTTGATTGTTCGGGAAGTATTCCACCTCGAAAGTAACCTTCCTGTTATCCTGTAAATGCCCGCCACGCAATGGCTTCTTCATCGGAGAGAAGAGGTACAAGTCACTGGGTGGGACGTCCGGCGAATAAAGCTAGTTAGGCAAAATTTTGGTAGTCTGAAGAAGCAGCATGTGTGAGACGCTTCTTCGTCTTGACGGCCTCTCGTAATCACGTCAGCTGCGCACCACAGCAGCCGCAACAAACACTCATTATCACCTGTTAGTATTACCAGTGGTGGAAGATTCCTCGTATTTTTCGGACCTAGTAAACCCATATCCTTCCACTACTTGCTTCGCTCCATTGTCTGGTGGTCATAGAGATTGGCCCGAAACAGCCGTAACATTTCTTCTGCTGTCTCGATTAGACGGGCTTTTTCAATTGGTGTGAACGGCAGACGGAGACCATTGTCACGTTCAACTTGACGCACAATATTTTAAAAATTGATTATCGGTGGTTTTGCACTTTTCCCAGTAGAGCCTTAATTGATATACGGCGTTTTTCGAATGTTCAAATGTGTTTGAATTTCTAAGGGACAAAACTGCTGACGTCATCTGTCCCTAGACTTGCACACTACTTAAACTATCTTAAGGGGGGTAGGACGTCAAACGGGACGACTTGGAGCAGGAGAGGCACCACAGGAATTTTTAATTTTCACTGTCTATACTTTTAAAAATTAATTCATAAAATTTTGTCAGAATGACCAGAAAGGATTCAGAATTTACACTTATAGTGGTGGAAGTTCAAAAATATAAGAAAATAATTTATTTTTTTACATTTGTATTTCACCTTTTTCTCACTTACCATTGGCTGCATTTGTTGCTATAGGTACATTTTTCTTCATAAATAAGGGAGATTCTTCGATGAATTTTGCACAGCATACAAACCATACTTACAGGTGTATGGAACTCTAGAATTTTCCAAATATATTAAAAACTGTGGTAATAATTGAGATAATTAACTATAAAATTTGAGTTTTTTTCTAAACATGAAGTTTAAAATGTAATAGCATATTCATTTTTTCATAAATTAAATAATTTCTAGAGTTTCATACACCCGTAAGTATGGTTTGTATGCTGTGCAAAATTCATAAAATTCAAATGGCTCTGAGCACTATGCGACTTAACTTCTGAGGTCATCAGTCCCCTAGAACTTAGTACTACTTAAACCTAACTAACCTAAGGACATCACACACATCCATGCCCGAGGCAGGATTCGAACCTGCGACCGTAGCGGTCGCGCGGTTACAGACTGTAGCGCCTAGAACCGTTCGGCCACCCCGGCCGGCCAAAATTCATCGAAGAATTTCTCTTACTTATGAAGAAACGTGTACCTATACCAACAAACGCAACCAATAGAAATGAAAAAATGATGAACTTTCACATGTAAAAAAAAAAATAATTATTTTGTTATTTTTTTGAACTTCCACTGCTATGATTGTGAATCCTGAATCCTTCCTGGTCATGCTGACAAAGTTTTACGAATTTATTCGTAAAAGTATAGACAGTGGAAATTAAAATGTCCTGTGGTGTCTCTCCTGCTCGAAGGCGGCCCGTTTGACGTCATACCCCCCTTAAAGTAACTTATGATCAGAACAACACACAGACCCAGGCCCGAGGGAGGACTCGAACCTCCGCCGGGACCAGCCGCACCAAAAGGGATCACTAAGATTGGGAGACCAAGAACGAGGTGCTAGGATTAAAAAGGGCGTAAGACAGGAATGCATTCTTTCGCCACCACTGTTCAATCTCTACATCGAAGAAGCAGTGACTGAAACAAAAGAAAGGTTCAAGAATGCGATAAAAATTCAGGGTAAAAGGATATCAATGATAACCAATGACTATCGAAGCAAAGAGCACATAAAAAGGAGACTAGCACAGGCAAAAGTTGCAATCCTGGTCAAGAAAAATCTACTAGTATCAAACACATGCCTTAATTTGAAGAAGAAACTTCTCAGGATATACGTTTGTAACTCAGCATTGTATGTCATTAAATCATGGACAGTGGGTAAAGTGGAATACAAGAGAATTCAAACGTCTGAGATGTGGTGCTATCGAAGAATGTTGAGAATTAGGCGGACTGATAAAATAAAAAATGAAGATATCCTCCGCGGAATCGGTGAAGAAAAGAAAACAATGACAAGAAGGAGGGACAGGATGACAGGATATGTGTTACGATATTGGGGAGCAGTCTCCACAGTATCAGAGGGAGCCGTAGAGGGTAAGAACTGTAGGGGAAGACAGGGATTTGAAGACATCCAACAAATAACTGAGGACGTAGAGTGCAATGCTACTATGAGATGTGGTTAGTGCAGACTAGGAATTCGTGACAAACTGCATCAAACCAGTCAGAAAACTGATGACTCAAAAAAGTGGCGAACTACGGTAATGTCTGAGCAGAGATTTCCATGTGTAACACGACTACAGATGTGTACCTGCTACAAAGTTAAAAACTGATAACGTTAACTTATTCTTGAAGGTGATGAATAAATTTTTATGAAGGAATGGGGCGATAGCTGGTCGACGACCGCATAAATTGTCTGCATACGGTACTGGAAGAAATGGGTTCTTAAAGCCTCACATTCAAATTGGCGCCTATCCAACTCACCGCAGACCTTCGATCAACACATACGGCTCTGCAGAGGCGACGTGACGTCCGTTTGTAGTGGTCCTCCGGTTAACGCCTGTGGAAAAATCGTTTCTGCAGATTCTGAATATTTATTTCAGACACTGCTGATCTCAGAGATCGAATTCTCCCGTTATCTACGATATGCTGTCACACACGTATTGTCGTCCCACGTTTAAAGTCAATTACCTTGCGACTGCACACTAGTTTGTAACTGACTGTTTAGATGTATTTCGTGTATGCACTCGGAGTATACACCGTATTAGCTGCAACATTTGGCCGCCATACACGGCTCCTTCTACATTGAAAATCCTTCCCTCGACTTTTGGGCACTCAGTTTACAATATGTGAATGAACCTAGTGAAACCTCCTCCTGTCGATGTATCAGCTTCATCAAGGTCCTCGAATTCGTCCTCTCCAAACGCATCCACAAATACTTCAAACAACACCACGTTTTACTCTTAGCGCGTCTGCCTTCCATCCCAACATTACAGCTTCAACACCTAATCCGTCTCCTATACCAACAGCAAGTCAAACGCTGAACTTCCCACTTCTTATCGCTAGACACTGAAAAAGACAATAATCGTATAAGGAACTCTGGTCTCCTATTAAAATTCCACTAGCAAACGCTTCCAGAATTTTCTTTCATCCACCTAATTACTTCGCTTCATACAAGCCGTCCATCCTACGTTACAATATATAAAACGCACTCCCTGATTTCTCATCCAACAGCAGGGTTCCCCAACAGTCCGTAATGTCTTTTATGTCCCTCACACAGATGACTTTGATATGTCATTCCCCCTCATGTGCCAATTTCTTATATCCTGACGTCATTGCTTTCATTGCTGTCCATCCGACCATTATTTTCCCAAAGGTCTCTCCAGCGCCATCTCAGTTATTTCGTCTCCTGGTGTAACCACCAGTCTTACAAATACTCAGCCAGTAATAATAGTAAAAGCAGCCGAACTTACCGTCCTCCATACCACTACCTCACAATCCAGAACAATCCTACTCACCTAATTAAAACACTAAAACACCCTCGACTAACACTGCATCGAAAAGTATCCTCAAAGCCTCAATTGCTAACCAGCTGAACAGAGGGACTAAATCACTCGACTTCCTTACACATCTGTAACAGCTGTCTCTTTTTTTTATTTTTATTTATTTATTGTTCTGTGGGACCAAATTAAGGAGAAGTCTCCATGGTCATGGAACGAGTCAATACATGAAATTATAACACGATATTAGAAACAGATAAAATGAAATATAAAAAAAAAAAAAAAAACATATTCAGGTGACAAGTCGTAAGTTTAAATGAAGACAATCAAAAATGTAACACTGGAATTTGCTTAATTTTTTAGCTCTTCCAGGAGCTCCTCGACAGAATAGAAGGAGTGAGCCATGAGGAAACTCTTCAGTTTAGACTTAAAAGAGTTTGGGCTACTGCTAAGATTTTTTAGTTCTTGAGGTAGCTTATTGAAAATGGATGCAACAGAATACTGCACTCCTTTCTGCACAAGAGTCAAGGAAGTGCATTCTACATGCAGATTTGATTTCTGCCTAGTATTAACTGAGTGAAAGCTGCTAACTCTTGGGAATAGGCTAATATTGCTAACAACAAACGACATTAAAGAAAATATATACTGTGAGGGCAATGTCAGAATTCCCAGATTTTTGAATAGGGGTCGACAAGAGGTTCTCGAACTTACACCACATATAGCTCGAACAGCCCGTTTTTGAGACAAAAGTACCCTTTTTGAATCAGGAGAATTACCCCAAAAAATAATACCATACGACATCCATCCGTCCCATCCACCCCAATTACCTATGGGAATGGCACATAGATCCCCGCCTTCCCATGCAAGGGAGCCTTTGTAAGTAGGCTGTTTAGGTTCTTATATTGGTAACGCCGCCGCCACGTAGCGCTCGGTATGAAAATCACTGGCTGTGCTGTGTGCAGTCTGTAGCTAGTTTGCATTGTTGTCTGCCATTGTAGTGTTGGGCAGCGGCAGCTGGATGTGAACAGCGCGTAGCGTTGCGCAGTTGGAGATGAGCCGCCAGCAGTGGTGGATGTGGGGAGAGAAATGGCGGAGATTTGAAATTTGTAAGACTGGATGGCATATATATTATGATTATTAAGGTAAATACATTGTTTGTTCTCTATTAAAATCTTTCATTTGCTAACTATGCCTATCAGTAGTTAGTGCCTTCAGTAGTTTGAATCTTTTATTTAACTGGCAGTAGTGGCGCTAGCTGTATTGCAGTAGTTCGAGTAACGAAGATTTTTGGTGAGGTAAGTGATTTGTGAAAGGTACAGGTTAATGTTAGTCAGGGCCATCCCTTTGTAGGGATTTCTGAAAGTCAGATTGCGTTGCGCTAAAAAATATTGTGTGTCAGTTTAAGCACAGTCCTGTATAAATTTTCTAAGGGGACGTTTCACCTTTACCCGGGAGTAACGGGGGATGGGGAGGTGGAAGGTGGGACACTCAGTGAAAGCGAGAAACATAGTGTAGTCAGACGTTTTTCTTTCAAGAAAAGATTTAAAAGTCAGTATTACGCAGGTTTTTAACTGCGTCTAAACTGGAACTTTTTTATGGTTACTTACAAGTCGGCATTCGTCTTCAGAACAAATAAAAATACTTCAAATCTCCCAGTTCGCCCGTCCCCCTACAGACTATCGTATGGGTGCTCTTGCTCCCAACTTTTAGCTCTCCCTCCAAATCCCTGAGCGCCATTCACTCAGCCTTGCTGTCCATATCCGTTTACCGTCCCCCACCAGGGAGATATGGCAAAATACCTGAATGCTTTCAACCTGTGTCACCCGTAAAATCGAATCTCAGCACTTCAAGGTACCTAATTGTGGGACAACCGACTGGTTACAACAACCGGTGAGGCAGTAGATTAGTTTTTTTCTTTTTTCAGTGAAATTAAACAATCGAATGATACTAGTGTCTGACAGTTACGGCAATTATATGAATGTTTTCACTCAGTCTCGAGGTTTTAGTGAGTTCATTCACATAGTTATTCAGCCTTTTAACCAAAAAAATTATTAAATGGATAATTACGTTTTTATTTAAATATTACTGAAGCTCTGTGTCTTCCTACCCATTCGTTTGCATCCTTCACCGATAATTTTATTTCGGTATATGCAGCGGTGACGTGAACAGAAAGCATATTAGATACAATTCTTGTAACTTTTTAGTGACTTAATCAATTGCTTTTTAGGGTTCCATATCTCAATCGGTAGAAACGGAACACTCGAAGGATAATTTTTTGTTGTCCGTCTCTCTGTCTGCCCGTCACCCTATCCGACGGTTAAGACCCCTTTTTCTCACCAACAGGCAGAGGTATGAACTTAAAATTCATGTCACCACTAGCTTTTACGGTCCCTTGGCGATGTCAATCCAATCAAAACCTATGGCCATTTAAGTCACAAATTTTTATACTCGCAGCTCACAAAACATTTAGGGTATTTCCCGTTGGCCTAGGGGCATGAATTTTGTCAAGAAGTGAGGTTTCAACGTGTAAGTAATGAAAAAACATCCAAAAATCATAAAATTTTAATTATATCATAGGAAAATAATAATTTTTTGTCATTGTTTAAAATCTTGGAGTTCTGGGACCGATATTTTGCCAGTATGGATCCGACAACTAGCAAAAATCATCGTGGTTCTCGATTCCTGGTATGGATCAAGTACCTACGGTGTTCAAAAAATAACTATCCAGTGCCATGTTGTGGTGTGCTAAGTAATGACTGATATGACTGTTAATTATTAATACAACATTTTCCATTGTTTAACATATCTGAATCATATGTGAACCATATTTGACCAGGTATTTGTATTTGTTCGCAGGTCCGGTTTGACTGAAGACCAACGTCTTGTGTGACATCATTGTGGTCCAGGTCATCCTGCTGACAATTGAACAGAGCCTTTCTTGTGGAGCATATATTCCGCAATGGAGACAAGTTTACCTCAGCAGAAGAAGCTGCATTCGCAGCAGAATTTCCAGGAGTGAAGATACCTAACCGCAGTACTGTGCGGAATCTCCTCGCCAAGTTTCGAAAGACCGGAAGCGTTCATAATGCTCCAAAATCAGGCAGGCCGTCCACATCCAGATCCGAAGAGAAGGTGGCGGAGGTGCAAGACATTATGACGCAAAGTCCAAAGAAATCGGTTAGACGACTAGGTCAGCGGGCCCACGTGTTCGTGGTTTTTGCTCACAAGATTCTCCGGAAATCACTGTCCATGTATCCGTACAAAATGTCGGTCTTGCATGAACTGAGAGACACCGATCTGCCAGCGCGTTTGAACTTTTACAACTGGTGTCTGTCCTTCCTGCAGGTGTATGGTGAGGGTTTTGCATGGATGAGGCACCGTTTCACCTCTCCGGTTACGTGAATAGCCACAATAGTCGTGTGTGAACTACGGAGAATCCGCATGAACGTAAGGTGTCTCCAATGCATGATCAAAACGTTGGTGTTTGGTGCGCCATGACTCGATAACGCATAATTTCCCCGATCTTCTTTCAGGACACCAAAAATGCAGAACGTTACTGCACCTGCATTCTGGAGCCCCTCCTAGGTGAACTGAATGAGAACTAAATGGAGAATGCTAGGTTCCAACAGGGTGGGGCGACTGCACATACACTCCTGGAAATGGAAAAAAGAACACATTGACACCGGTGTGTCAGACCCACCATACTTGCTCCGGACACTGCGAGAGGCCTGTACAAGCAATGATCACACGCACGGCACAGCGGACACACCAGGAACCGCGGTGTTGGCCGTCGAATGGCGCTAGCTGCGCAGCATTTGTGCACCGCCGCCGTCAGTGTCAGCCAGTTTGCCGTGGCATACGGAGCTCCATCGCAGTCTTTAACACTGGTAGCATGCCGCGACAGCGTGGACGTGAACCGTATGTGCAGTTGACGGACTTCGAGCGAGGGCGTATAGTGGACATGCGGGAGGCCGGATGGACGTACCGCCGAATTGCTCAACACGTGGGGCGTGAGGTCTCCACAGTACATCGATGTTGTCGCCAGTGGTCGGCGGAAGGTGCACGTGCCCGTCGACCTGGGACCGGACCGCAGCGACGCACGGATGCACGCCAAGACCGTAGGATCCTACGCAGTGCCGTAGAGGACCGCACCGCCACTTCCCAGCAAATTAGGGACACTGTTGCTCCTGGAATATCGGCGAGGACCATTCGCAACCGTCTCCATGAAGCTGGGCTACGGTCCCGCACACCGTTAGGCCGTCTTCCGCTCACGCCCCAACATCGTGCAGCCCGCCTCCAGTGGTGTCGCGACAGGCGTGAATGGAGGGACGAATGGAGACGTGTCGTCTTCAGCGATGAGAGTCGCTTCTGCCTTGGTGCCAATGATGGTCGTATGCGTGTTTGGCGCCGTGCAGGTGAGCGCCACAATCAGGACTGCATACGACCGAGGCACACAGGGCCAACACCCGGCATCATGGTGTGGGGAGCGATCTCCTACACTGGCCGTACACCACTGGTGATCGTCGAGGGGACACTGAATAGTGCACGGTACATCCAAACCGTCATCGAACCCATCGTTCTACCATTCCTAGACCGGCAAGGGAACTTGCTGTTCCAACAGGACTATGCACGTCCGCATGTATCCCGTGCCACCCAACGTGCTCTAGAAGGTGTAAGTCAACTACCCTGGCCAGCAAGATCTCCGGATCTGTCCCCCATTGAGCATGTTTGGGACTGGATGAAGCGTCGTCTCACGCGGTCTGCACGTCCAGCACGAACGCTGGTCCAACTGAGGCGCCAGGTGGAAATGGCATGGCAAGCCGTTCCACAGGACTACATCCAGCATCTCTACGATCGTCTCCATGGGAGAATAGCAGCCTGCATTGCTGCGAAAGGTGGATATACACTGTACTAGTGCCGACATTGTGCATGCTCTGTTGCCTGTGTCTATGTGCCTGTGGTTCTGTCAGTGTGATCATGTGATGTATCTGACCCCAGGAATGTGTCAATAAAGTTTCCCCTTCCTGGGACAATGAATTCACGGTGTTCTTATTTCAATTTCCAGGAGTGTATCTCCCACAAGGCGATGAACATTTTAAAGGACATCTTTGGTGACCGCATTATCTCTGGAGGACTCTGGCCTCCACGTTCACCTGACTTGGCTCCACCGGATTATTGTCTATGGGGCACGTTGAAGCGAAAGGCCTATAAAGGCAATCCGCATACCATACAAGAACTCCAAGCTGCACTGACACGTCACATTCGGATTATCACTCCCGATGTTGTGTACAACGTCTCAAGAACATGCATAAACGTGTGCAACTGTGTCTTCAAGTTCAAAGGAATCATTTCCAGCACCTCTTATAACTTCCATGACTTTAATACGGCAAGTTATGAACTGCATAGTTACTGATTGAATATCAATCCTTGCAAACACTGTGTATTACATTCAATTTATCTTGAGATCACTTTTTATCCAGTGATATAATTTCTCCCATTCTCGCACCACTGAGGTTTTCGGTATTTTGATCAAGTCACTATTAAGAAAGTGCCTGTTCGTAAACAAGGACGGAAAACTGAACTAGAAGCTAGTTATTGGCATTGAATGAAAAGCAAATATCGTTACGGCAGTAACAGTGACGTCAAGCGATAAACAGTACGTCGGCAATAACGATTCAACAGTGGCAAAAGGATAGAAAGTTTTCGCTCAGAACTGAATGCACCGGGCTGTAGGAATGTATGAGTAATTCAATCGATACGTAAAATCACAAGCGAATGTGTCGATTGTTTTTCACTAAACAACTGGATCGATTGTTTACTTTCCGTTGTTCCCATTACTATTGGTACCTAGTCACCTTAAGAAGCCATGTCTGCATCCGCGAATCTGCCACCAGGGCACATCACATTTCCAAACAATCCATGTGCTTTCCCAAGGTACATTCAACGACCTTTCCCTAGCAAACAACGAAATTATTCCCATGGTCAATCCCTACTATCAACTGTCGCGTATCGTGCCTCTTCCGTTTGTATATGAAGGTTCCACCCTCTCCTCTACCTCCGTAACTACAGCTCTACTCCACTCCGACCATTTCACAGCCCACCTTTTACACGATCCCATCACGTTCTCATACCAATTCCGTTGCAGTCCAATCTGCAACCAAATCCCTCACACAGAAACTGTTACCATACGTCCACAGTAACGGCATTCTTTCAGTTCCCCTACACGCGCATCAATACTTCATGAACTTAGGATAATAGGTTTTACTCATTTCATTTTAATTTTACGTATTTATTGATAATTTTAATCGAAGGCTGCCAGTATCCCTTCCCCCAGAGGCCCCCCACCCCACCCCACAAACTGCTTGGGGGAATGCAAATAACAGCTGAGTAAAACAGAGGAATACCAAGAAGAAGCGATCATATTAAAAGAGGCGTGAATCAGAGACACAGTGTTTTCTCGCTTTCCTCCTGTGCGTCGAAGAAGCGATGGAGAAAACAAAATAAATGTTCGGAAGTGGGATTAAAATTCAGAGTGAAAGATTTCGCTGACGACATTGCTATATCTTGTGGAAAACAGTTACTAGAAGAAGAGGAGAAAACATGGAAAGACGTGTCTTAACCGATCGACCGTGCTGAACGAACTGACAAGGACCCCTTGAGTGCGAGGTCGTATGTTTAACCTTTAGTAAGGTTCATTTGAAAGTGTCGTGTTAACGATTATAACAGGAAAAATATTAACTGCTATAGACTCATCATGGGCATAAGATTGGGTTCGCACCATCAAGATCGAAGGCGAACCCCTTGGGAGTTCAGATGGGTTTCCACTCTTAAACAACACAAATAGAATAGTGTTGGCGTAACGGGAAGATGAGAACTCATGGAATGTAATGGCATAGAACGGAATTCGAAACAGTCTGTCCCGGAGATTATTGTGAAACCAGCTATCTAAGAGGTAGCTGCAGATAGTGTGATGATATGTTCTTTAGACAAGAAAAAAACACTAACATCCACAGGGTGAATTTGTCCAGTGGTTCCAGGTGGTATGAACTGCCATGTCAAACACTTTTCAGGAGGGGTACGTTGTTCTGTACGATTTTCACACGCAGACCATGAATCAAGCAAAAGCAGATTATTTTGACCAGCTATTTGCCGAAAGCAGTGTTCATATCACCGTTTCCCTTCGATTACGCCCATTTTCCCACTTTTGCTTGCTATGACGGAAGTATTCCCTACTGCCCTTCCAAGATCACGCACACGAAAAAGAACCGAAGGGGGCAGAGTACCTGCAACCTCTCGCAGCACATTAATAACTTTCCAGCCAACTTACCGTCCAGATTAATAGTCGGCATAATACACTCCTGGAAATGGCAAAAAGAACACATTGACACCGGTGTGTCAGATCCACCATACTTGCTCCGGACACTGCGAGAGGGCTGTACAAGCAATGATCACACGCACGGCACAGCGGACACCCCAGGAACCGCGGTGTTGGCCGTCGAATGGCGCTAGCTGCGCAGCATTTGTGCACCGCCGCCGTCAGTGTCAGCCAGTTTGCCGTGGCATACGGAGTTCCATCGCAGTCTTTAACACTGGTAGCATGCCGCGACAGCGTGGACGTGAACCGTATGTGCAGTTGACGGACTTCGAGCGAGGGCGTATAGTGGGCATGCGGGAGGCCGGGTGGACGTACCGCCGAATTGCTCAACACGTGGGGCGTGAGGTCTCCACAGTACATCGATGTTGTCGCCAGTGGTCGGCGGAAGGTGCACGTGCCCGTCGACCTGGGACCGGACCGCAGCGACGCACGGATGCACGCCAAGACCGTAGGATCCTACGCAGTGCCGTAGGGGACCGCACCGCCACTTCCCAGCAAATTAGGGACATTGTTGCTCCTGGGGTATCGGCGAGGACCATTCGCAACCGTCTCCATGAAGCTGGGCTACGATCCCGCACACCGTTAGGCCGTCTTCCGCTCACGCCCCAACATCTTGCAGCCCGCCTCCAGTGGTGTCGCGACAGGCGTGAATGGAGGGACGAATGGAGAAGTGTCGTCTTCAAGGATGAGAGTCGCTTCTGCCTTGGTGCCAATGATGGTCGTATGCTTGTTTGGCGCCGTGCAGGTGAGCGCCACAATCAGGACTGCATACGACCGAGGCACACAGGGCCAACACCCGGCATCATGGTGTGGGGAGCGATCTCCTACACTGGCCGTACACCACCGGTGATCGTCGAGGGGACACTGAATAGTGCACGGTACATCCAAACCGTCATCGAACCCATCGTTCTACCATTCCTAGACCGGCAAGGGAACCTGCTGTTCCAACAGGACAATGCACGTCCGCATGTATCCCGTGCCACCCAACGTGCTCTAGAAGGTGTAAGGTGTAAGTCTCCGGATCTGTCCCCCATTGAGCATGTTTGGGACTGGATGAAGCGTCGTCTCACGCGGTCTGCACGTCCAGCACGAACGCTGGTCCAACTGAGGCGCCAGGTGGAAATGGCATGGCAAGCCGTTCCA
Source organism: Schistocerca cancellata (assembly GCF_023864275.1). Taxonomy (NCBI): domain Eukaryota; kingdom Metazoa; phylum Arthropoda; class Insecta; order Orthoptera; family Acrididae; genus Schistocerca; species Schistocerca cancellata. The sequence continues at coordinate 50,016,732 of NC_064631.1, forward strand.
CAGGACTACATCCAGCATCTCTACGATCGTCTCCATGCGAGAATAGCAGCCTGCATTGCTGCGAAAGGTGGATATACACTGTACTAGTGCCGACATTGTGCATGCTCTGTTGCCTGTGTCTATGTGCCTGTGGTTCTGTCAGTGTGATCATGTGATGTATCTGACCCCAGGAATGTGTCAATAAAGTTTCCCCTTCCTGGGACAATGAATTCACGGTGTTCTTATTTCAATTTCCAGGAGTGTATTACAGGGGAGAGAACAGATAGCGGCACAAGAAATGACCCTGTCAAGGGGTGAAAACATCAGGGCAAAACTTACGAAGGAAGCAAAACATGAGGAAATCTTCAGTTTCTAATTAAAAATGTATGAATTACTGCTAGGATTCATTTTTTTTTTCTTTTTTTTTTTTTTTTTTTTTTTTTTTTTTTTTTTTTGTGGTAGCATATTGAAAATGGATGCATCAGAAAACTGTACAAGATTCAAGGAAGGGCGATCCAAACTAAGACTAGATTTCTGCCTACTATTAACTGAGTGAAATCTGCTAATTCGTAGAAATAAGGTCATACCGTAAGCAGCAAACGACGTTAAAGGAAATATATACTATGTGATCAAAAGTATCCGGACGCCGGTCTGAAAACCACTTACGAGTTCATGGCGCCCTCCATCGGTAATGCTGGAATTCAGTATGGTGTTGTCCCACCCTTAGCCTTGACGACAGCTTGTACTCTCGCAGGCATACGTTCAATCAGGTGCTGGATGGTATCATTGGGAATGGCAGCCCATTCTTCAAGGAGTGCTGCACTGAGGAGAGGGTTCGATGTCGGCCGGTGAGGCCTGGCACGAAGTCGGTGTTCCAAAACATCCAAAAGGTGTTCTACAGGATTCAGGTCAGGACTCTGTGTGGGCCAGCGCATTACAGCGATGTTGTTGTCGTGTAACTACTCTGCCACAGACCGTGCATTGGGAACAGATGCCGATCGTGTTGAAAGATGCGATCGCCATCCCCGAATTGAAAGGAGAGACTCTTCAAAAGTGTTCGACAAGAGGTACGCGAAGTTACATAGTACAACGATCGAACTGCCCGTTTCTCAGCCAAAAATACCCTTTGTGAATGGAAAGAGCTACCCGAGAATAGATTGACATATATAATATCTGAACGAACATAATCAGAGCACATGAATTTTTTTGTTGGACTACCGCTTATTGCAGTTAGTATTCTAGTACTAAATATAGCAGCATTCCGTTTTTGAACAAGATTCTGAACATGGGCTTTCCATGACGGCTTACCATCTACATGAACACCCGGGAATTTTCATTGATCAGATACACCAATCGCATGTCCATTTTGTGTAATCAAACTGTTAGCTTTAGTTTCACTGTGTGTTAGAATTTGTAAAATGATTTCGCATCAATTTGTTTTCTACATCCCATGAATTAATGTTTTGAACTGCAATAGCTGATAAACGCCTATTTTCTACTCAACATCCTTCACTACCAAGCAGCTGTCATACTAGAAGGCATATCATTTATTTGTACATAAGAAACAGTTGTGATTCCAGCACTGACTGGGGGGGAACCCCCAACTGCACCGTGCTCCAGTCTGTAAGTGTTACCATAAAACTGTAGTCATTGTTTTCCGACAGTATTTGCGACTGCCTAAATTTATTGTGATTTATATTTTCCTGAAATTCTAGTTCCTTTCTTCGTCCTAATATTCCCCTATTAACTTTCTTTTCTTGTCTATCGATTTCTGTTATTTGATCTGCCTTGCATTATCGTAGTTTGTGATGCATAAAGCATTTGTGCTTTGACACCTTTGTTCTACTGTCGTGATATTGCATTATCTGGCATTTTTTTGTTCTGTCTTATTCACATGAATACCTAGACTGATTGCAGTTTTGTTGTTAAACTTCACAACTTCCTGCTTTAGTCCAGTTTCTCCAATAACTATAAACTTTATTTTGTTCACTTAGGAAATGATCCCGGATTTGGCGAAGACAGGGTGATTGGTGATTAGGCAGTACAGGAGAATTTTATTTTGGTGTTACCTGTAGCTTTTCTATGAAAAAATCTTGTTCTGACTGTGCCTCAGTAGGCATCTTGAGTTAGCGTCTGATGTGAGCTATTTCGAGTATCGCCAGCTATGACATGTTATTAGGATTGTAGTTTTCACTTGGCCAATTCTTACAAAATTCCTTTACGAATTGATACAATATTTACTTCAACGGTGCTAAACAAAAGAAAATTTGCGATGTAGCCTCATAAAGCAGTTCACTTCGACACAGTGAAGTAGATTTAGTTAGGTAATTAACGGGATTGATCTGGTATCTGATGATGAACAGTACAGTAAAATACAAGAAAGTAGTCGAAACATATCTGGACAAGTTGTACAGTGGTAAAATAAATCAAAAGTCTTCACATCTATTATCGGCCGAACGTGGTGAAGTCATTCAGTGGTTGATGTGACTGTTGGACGGTCCGAGGGCAATACAGAATCACCCCACGTTATATGTTGATAGGAAGAACGTGTAAAGCACACACTGGAAAACGAAATGTCTACAGTCAGATACTGAAATAACCACATTTATGTTGGGTATTGACGCGAGGTTCGCCGGCCGTAGTGGCCGTGCGGTTCTAGGCGCTACAGTCTGGAGCCGAGCGACAGCTACGGTCGCAAGTTCGAATCCTGCCTCGGGCATGGATGTGTGTGATGTCCTCAGGTTAGTTAGGTTTAATTAGTTCTAAGTTGTAGGCGACTGATGACCTCAGAAGTTAAGTCGCATAGTGCCCAGAGCCATTTGAACCATAGGTATTTGAACGCGAGGTTCCTTATAAACATCTGGTGAACATCAGCCACCCTCACTACTGAATGTCCCTGTGCATCAACTCACATTTTATGTAAATTCAAGATGGAGAGGGAAAGAAAGGAAAGGAAAGGGAGGATATCACTGCTGTCAGCTGCATCGGGACATTTAGTGGATTCAGTGGCGACAAGTGAAATGTGTACCGGGATTCCAACTCGGGATCTCCTGCTTACTTTTTTTGTGGATCTATCTTCTCAACTAGCTACGTTAAAGGAGACAAAAATCAAATCTACCCCTACTTCACACCGCCTCTTTATCTCTACCATAAAAAAGAAATGAACTATCCCCCTCAGGCATTAACCCTCACTATTCCCAAAAATTCTCCCAAAGAATAGTTTCCACGGGACTATAATGAATTTGTTTTTATTTTTATTTATTTATTGATTGATTTCTCGGTATTACATGATTATAATTAATAAATGTGTACAAATAAAAACGTTATTAAACAAAACGCTACAGTAAAAATGTGATTCTAAGTATAAAGTATAGTAGCTTTGTATATTGCTTGCGTTACTTCAGCGAAAAGAATCTTTCTTCAAGAAATGGTACAACTGGAGTTTTCTTGTCCACTTCCAGTAGCATCTTCTATATCCATCAATACCGTCTACAATATCTGCAGCAAACTGATCCTGCATTGCTAATGCCTCAATGAGTGCAGCGTTCATGCAATCACCTAATCGCTTTCCTTTGTCAGTGCTTGCAATTCAGGCCACTCTGTCTTCGATGAGATGCTGCGTCGACGGCCGGCCCACACTCCCACAGAAACGCCACCTGCCCGCAGCCGCTGCCCACTTCCTCCACGTTCGTTACTCTGATATTCCCGTGGGACGTATTTATGCGTTCGACAAACTATGCGAATCATTTGTATGAATGTATGGTGTCGAACATGTCCGAAAAAACAGGCACCACGCATTCATACATTTCACATTTTAACACGTGTTTATTATGTCGCTTTCATGTCTGTCTGTCTGTTCGGTTCAAATTTTGCAAAAGATTTTGAACTGCTTCCCTATGAACTAGTGACTTGAAACTTCAACACAGCTCATAAGTGGATGACGTCTCATTACTTGGATGGGTGACCGTCCGTGTACGCAGCATGCTGTTGACACTTTCCCCTTTGTCTTTATGGCAGAGGGGACAGGCGGGGTAGTGGCGTGCAGTACCTAAACACCGGTCTTTTTGTCAATGTCCTGGGTTCAGTTCCAAGCCTGTGCGTATTGTGTGATGGAGTCAGGGCACGCGACACCATTTATGGTGATCCGTCCGTCGGATGGAGACGTTAAGCTCGAAGGCCCCCTTGGTGCTATTTGTTGTGGCGTAGCAAGACAGCCACACCACTTGGAGGTAGCCGAAAGGCACGCTAACTAATGCAGACGGGCGTGAAGTCTGAAACAGGATAACTATTGAATGGTAGCAAGAAAAGTACGTAGTTGCTTTATACTTAACTTTTATTCTCTGATGAATACAGCGTTCTTCTTGAGACATTTATACTATAACTCTCAAAGTAGGTAAGGCTAATGGCGCCTTGCTAGGTCGTAGTCATGTGCTTAGCTGAAGGCTATTCTAACTGTCTCTCGGCAAATGAGAGTAAGGCTTCGTACGTCTAGTCGCTAGCAATGTCGTCCGTACAACTGGGCGAGTGCTAGTCCGCCTCTCTAGACCTGCCATGTGGTGGCGCTAGGTCTGCAAGTACTGATGGCGGCGACACGCGGGTCCGACATGTACTAATGGACCGCGGCCGATTTAAGCTACCACCTAGCAAGTGTGGTGTCTGGCGGTGACACCACACTATTGTAGATGAGTAGGCTCCGGGTTTCATCCATTCCCTTCTCTCTTCATCTCCAAGACGAACACGACGCTACACAGCCCGCACGCCATTACACTCGCTTACGCTTACGCATACAAGTAAAGGTGCCTAAGGGCGCAGAGGATAGGGAAAACCTTTCCAATTGGGCCGCTGAATATGATCTACGGCGTCTCCCAGGAATCTGTGCAAAACGACTTTACTTACTTTACTGGGTGACAAAGCAATATTAACTCGCTTTCTTGCCTTGCGTGTGGCGAAGGGTACCACTGCCGTTTTCCCCCATATTTCCTGTCCCAGTCGTGAATGGCTCGCGGCAAGAACGATTGCTGGCAAACCTGCGTGTCGGCTTCAACCTCTCTAACTTCAGTAATCGCGGTCTTTTCGCGAGACATACGTAGGACGAAGCGCTATGTTGGCCTGATTCAGGTGAAAAGAAACTGAAATAATCGTGAAAGTTACCATATTTTTCAGTTGTAATCTGTTCAGAATGTTAGAAAAAAATCGAAAAAGTTCGCATACACAACATTAAGGATCATTAAATAATTACTTTAAAAAATAAATTTTTCAATATAACACCTTTCTAAATCGGACAAGAAAAGCACACAATCATTTCTAAAATCCCCATAAAGATTCCTAATCCCATACAGATACTTCTCTAGCTATTAAAAATTCACAATCGCAATTTTTCAGTTCTATCCTTATGGGGTTGGAAATCTCTATGGCGTTAGGAAAAACTATTTGATACTTTTTATTTCTTATGCCTCACTTAATTCCTCCCTCTACTTGATAATCTGGAACTAACATTGATAAGTTTTTTTTTTATTTTAGCATAAAACCTTATTTAGTCTTTATTATCTTCATCGCTACATTTCCTGACGTTGTAGATGGAGATATGTCAGCTTTGAGTAAACCGTTATTGCTGACCTTTTCGATGATTTGCTGTTGCACTTATATTATAGCACGGTTTTTATTACCTGACAGTTGTAGAAATTGAAGTTTGACAGCTCGTTGTCTACTAAAATAAATTTATAAATATCTTACAAATATCGCTAGAGCCACCGAAATAACACCAACATTTTAAACTTTATTGAGCCGTGTATCGACTCGTGCTACACCTTGTGTTAGATTGCATTGGTTTTCCCTTTCTTCCCCTGACATGTTTGTTTGATATGTTGTCTGTCATTAAGTGGCTGCTTGGTTGTCTTTTCTCTCTGCTATCGATATCTGCGTTTTTGCTTCCGGGAAACTGCTATGGAGGAAGTGAGATCTTTGACCGGTGGTAGCCTCGTGTGGTGGCGCGGAAGTAGGGGGTGCGCTGGAAGAGTCTGGTGAACACGGGAGGAAGTGCGGACCAGGCGTGATCGGTCGTACCGAGTCGCCACGTGATGTATGTCGGTCGTGTGTAACGAGCGGCTGGAGTTGACGGAAGAGCTCCCCGCGGGTTGGTTATATACAGAATCGCCCCACGAGTAGTTGCTGTTCATTTGACTTTGGTGGGACGTTAACAAGCTTCTTTAAGTCCTCCGTTTCAACTCTGGAGTTTAAAAAGGAGATACCACACGAAGGAGCGGTCACTACCCGTCAACGTTGCAGAGAAGACGTGAACTCCGGTGACAGAGCGTGTTGTCGCGTGACCGTGGCGTGTTGGGTAAACTGGCGACGTATGCGCGGTCGGATGTGTGGATCCTTGCCATCGGGGCTCGTGTACTGGCGGTTCGATCATAATTGCAAGTTAAGTTCGTGGAAGGCTTAATCATTAAGTAATAAGTTTGCGTAACCAGTGTCTCTTCTGCCTTGTGGCCTCCGGCGATCGGGTTTCCTGTCCCCGGCACCGGTGTAATTGAAGACAGTGATCTTTCCTCCTCCTCTCGTTACTGCTTGATGGGAGGTGTAGTTTTGGCAGTTTTAATTGTTTCGCTATTCTGTCGTGTGTTATGAGTAAATTCATGCTTCCTGTTGGTTGATCATGTGGTCGCTCATTCAGGACTGTGTGGTGTAATGTTTCCTTGCACGAGGTTAGCTCTAATTCTGTCAGCAAGTTAAGCCATCTTATTACAAGTTTGCGCTGGCTAAAAGTTGGTTCAGTGACCAGCCTGAGAGTGGCAATTGCGTTTACGGTCGTATTTGAATTGGTCAGTATTCTGCCTAGCATGATCATCCCTTAGTGGCTGATTTGTGGCCGCCATACACGGGTCCGTCATATCTGTTATGTTCTAATGAAATTCCAGGACACTTTTGATTAAAAACCTTTTTTTTTCAATTCCTCCATTCCCTATTGCCATTAATCGTGTGTTTGCAAAGACCTTTGATTTTTTTTTTAATGGCGGTGTTGGTAGCTTCACTACCTCACCGTAATTTATTAACAAAGTTCTGTATTTACTTTAGTAGCCTGTTTACTAATGTTCTTTAAATTTTTTTAAGCTGTTGTATTGATATAAATTACTTGATTGCCGTTAGCGGCGTGTTTTGAAAGGCTGTTATTGCCGTACTGCTAGCTTCTGTGGTTTTTTTTTATTTTAAACTGTTGTATAGCTGTAAATGATTTGATTGCCGTTAGCGGCGTGTTTAAAAGGCCGTTTATTGCCGTACTGCTAGTTTCTGTAAGATATGAATAAAACATTTGTGTGTGAAAATCTCAACTCGACAATAAACTACTAGAAATTTGGTCCCGTTTCCCAACTTGTGGTGTGGCTCGTAGTAACCGTAACCACTGTGTGTGTCACTTACGTCAGCACGATATTACACATATCTGTGTACATTATTAAGAGTATATTCATCTGCAAATCTTTAATTCGGTGCAAATTTGTTACTTCAGCATTTCCTTTGTTATAACATTTAACAATTGTAAGTTTAGCAAACCCACAGCTCTATCACATGCAAAACATAGCTCTCTCACAGTCCCTTCAGTCTGTCTCTCAATCCCAGCCGAAATAGTTATTTATCGATAATTTTGCCACCGCTGGCAGCATAATTATTGTACTTAAGGCTTGAAGCATGTCACATGATTATATAAAAAAGTATGAAATTTAAGCTGTATAAACTCGACAGAATATTATTTGTATACCACCTGAAAAATTTACACTATTTCGTGCATTCATAAACACAAACAAAAATCTAAACACTACTTTAAACCTTATTCAGAAATAATAGTGTTGTTTTGCTGTATACTCTTCGTACTTCAATATTATGTTTCTGTTTTAGTATATTTTCTCTGCATCTAGTAGTTTCCAAATACCACATTTGTTTACAAACTACAACAGTTCAGATGTGATGCATTACAACAGAGAAAAGATCCTGCTGCATTTGAAGGTATTTTATTTTAGTTGTTTTATTTCCACATTTAGATATATGTTTACTTTTTAGTTAAAACCCTTCCCAAAAACCATGTACTGAAATACAGTTTTTGTTTCTGTACTATACAGTGACACAGGTTACCCGAAAGTAATGACAAAACACACACAAATGTCCTACTAACAAATGTAAATCCACCCGGGCTGCAGGTTTAAACTTTCGAAACGCGTTGTGGATATAAGTAAACAGTGACTGGTAACAGTAAAAGTGTTGTTTCACTCGATTAAAATGTACATTCGACAATTCCATCAACATCACTTTATTTAAATCGACTTTACTCTTATTTTAATTTTGTTTACGTTATGTGAAGATACTAACTGCTCTCGAAGGAACAGATACAATTGATGACCGTGCAGCTTCTCTAGAATAAACGATAATTAATTGAAACCCTCAGTTACCGACAGGTGTTGATATACCTCGACGGGGACAGCTGAAAATGTGTGTCCCGACCGGAACCCGAACCCGGAATCTCCTGCTTACATGGCAGACGCTCTATCTGAGCAACCGAGAACACAGATAATTAGCGCTTCCCGTGAGACCCACATTCCCAACTGTCCACAATCTACATACGTAATGTACGTAATAGATATTTGCCCCATTGTGGACAGTAGGGAAACCGCGCGACCGCTACGGTCGCAGGTTCGAATCCTACCTCGGACATGGAAGTATGTGATGTCCTTAGGTTAGTTAGGTTTAAGTAGTTCTAAGTTCTAGGGGACTGATGACGTCAGAAGTTAAGTCCCATAGCGCTCAGAGCTCAGAGGCATTTTTGAACAGTAGGGAATATAGGTCTCACGGGAAGCGTGCATGGGATAAGTCCCTGCAGTCTCGCTTTTCATCTGTGTCCCCGGTTGCTCAGATGGATTCTCTACTGCAGGACAACAAACTGCGTCGCTTGGATATGCTTCTCAGAACACGTTATGTCAACACCTATCTTGTCTCAAAACTGAACTATTTTGCGCATATCCTTCCCTTGACGGCTACGATGGCCGACAGATTTCAAGCAGCATATGGACATTTCGTAAGCACCGGTCTGATTTTTAAAGTCCGATACGCCACCCTGACGCTGCCGCAGCGGGCGGGTGGTATCGATTTAATTCATGTATATAACCGTGCGCGAACGCTTTATCGCAACACTATGCGTCGCAAGTGGACCTCTGCCCACGCCACTCTGACGAGCACCCTGACAGCGGAAGTGGCACCACACTCTCTGCATCCCCCGGTTTCTGTAGGACACATTTCACCGTCACTCACCCACATCAGAGAGTTCTTGATTGACTTCAGCTACTTACGGTCAGAACTTCCGACGACACGGAAGCCCAGCACAAAAGACTATTATCGCCTCTATCAACAGCAGCAACCTGTAAATACGGTCGCCCACAGACATCCTGAAGTTGCCGGGAACACGGTGTGGCGAGCGGTACACACGCCTTTTCTCCCTACGACGGTGCGTTCATTGTGGTACGTGGTTGTGAATGGGAAGTTCGCTACTCGTCAGAGGCTACATTCCATACATCTGACGGACGACCCCTTGTGTCCGACATGCTCAGTCGCTGACTCGGACGCACACCGTCTGACGTGTGCCGCGACCAGCGAGTGCTGGCTACTGACGCAGCGCATGCCGGCGTTACTCTTGCGGCGATTGCCGGAGTCTATCTCCCCTGATGAAGTATTGCGCCCCGACAGCGTATACTTTCCATCAACCAGAACGAACGCCGTTAACTGGCTAAAAGGCATGGCCGTTTACTACATATTTTGCGATGCTCCCAAAGGCACTTTTGGTCCATATTGATGACGACACGTGCAGCTTTCAGCCGCCACCCGAAGTACAGAACTCGTTTCGCAAATTATTTAGGTTCATTATTTGCGGATCCTCCTGCTCAATGGGGCGTTCCGGGTATGAGACGCTGAAAATGAAGAATCCTGGAGCATATTGATCCTCTACGGACGGAATAGGGGGGAACTCCTCCCAACAGACGAGAAGACGACTCGGACGCACGGCTATGGCAGTTGTAGGATCTTACTTTGTAATGAAACAAAAATAAATCTATAAAAAAAATGTTATAAAAATTAAAGAAAGAAATAAATAAAACGACATCGACAAACCCACTACATCCTCTTCCTGAACCTTCGATCCTCGAACTCGAACACGTTGCTTGGGCGTGGCGGCGGGATGGCCAGGCTTCGGGTGTCGACCCCTGCCCTACCCGTCGTCCTGCTCCTGCAGCGGTTCATTAGATTTAAAAAAAAAAAAATCTGGATTGAGCGTGTGCCATGTAACCAGGAGATTCTGGGTTCGGGTCCCGGTCAGGACACACATTTTGAGCTGTCCCATTCGAGGTATATCAACTACACCTGTCGGCATCTGAGGGTTTCAATTAATTATCATTTTTTATAGAGAAGCTGCACGGTCATCAATGGTATCTGTCCCTTAGAGAGCAGTTACTATCTTCAAATAGCCGGCCGCGGTGGTCTAGTGGTTCTGGCGCTGCAGTCCGGAACCGCGGGACAGCTACGGTCGCAGGTTCGAATCCTGCCTCGGGCGTGGGTGTGTGTGATGTCCTTAGGTTCGTTAGGTTTAAGTAGTTCTAAGTTCTAGGGAACTTATGACCTAAGATGTTGAGTCCCATAGTGCTCAGAGCCATTTTTTTATCTTCAAATATAGTTAAGGGATACGCGGCCATTGACCTTCGTCTGTGCGAATGCACACAGGTTGCCCGAACTCTTACGGGAATCGTCACCTTAGTGGGCGCGAGTAATGAGTGGATGGGCAAATATCTATTAGGTACATTACGTATGTAGATTGTGGACAGTTGGGAATGTGGAACTCACGGGAAGCGTACAAGGGATAAGTCCCTGCAGTCGCGCTATTCATCTGTGTCCTCGGTTGCTCAGATGGACAGAGCGTCTTCCATGTAAGAAGGAGATCCCGGGTTCGGGTCCCGGTCGGGGCGCACATTTTCAGCTGTCCCCATCCAGGTATATCAACAACACTGAGGGTTTAAGTTAATTATCATTTGTTGACGTTTATCCTATTACCTGTTTTCAAGACGCTATCGATTCCGTTCAATTGATGTCGTCAATCCTCTGCCGTCTCTAGCAGAATACCGATGTCATCGGTAAACCTCAAGGCTTTTTATTTCTTCTTCCTTGAACGCGATTGCATCTCCAAATTTTTCTTTGGTTTTCTTCACTGCTTGTTCAGTGTAAAGATTGAATTACATGGGGGGATGGGCTAGAACTTCGTTTCACTCCATTCTCAAATGCTGTTTCCTTTTCATGTCACCGAGAGGTATAGTGCAGTGGTTAGAACATTGGGCTCGCACTCCAGAGGGTTTAAGTCTACGACCAGCCATGCAGAGTTAGATTTTCCGTGCTTTTTCTAAATCGCTCGAGGCAAACGCTTGAATGTTTCCTTTGCAAGAGCACGGCAGGTTTTCTACCACGTCCTTGAAACATTTCGAGCTTGTACTCCGTCCCTGATGACATAGAGAGCAACTGTATGTTAAAGTCTAATCTTCCTTGCCACAAACTTTCTCCAAATAGACATATACAATAAACATATATTTAGTTTCCTTCAGTCTGTTTTCTACAAGAAGTTGTAGGGTCAAGCAGAGATGCCTCGCGTGTTCCGGCGTTTCTACTGAACGCAAACTCACCCTCCGGCTACTAACGGTTTTCCCAATCTTCTGTAAGTAATTTGTCATTATTTTGCAACAAAACTGGTGGTTTGTTAGTATACACACATGTCAGCATCTTCCATCTCTTTAACTGGAATTACTATATTCTTCTTAAAGATTTAGGATTTTTGCCGCATCTGGTATATCTTGTACACTAGGCGAAGTAGTTTTGGATAGTGCTGTATAAAAAGAATCTTTGAAAGGCAATTGCCCTGTTATGGCATTAGAGCTAAAGAGCACACGGCGTGACACTTCTCTTAAACCGAATAAAACTGCACGTAATTTGCGAAGCAGAAACCGGGACATACCCGAACACGTGTCTTAAGCATAAAAGAAACGGTAGATGCTAGAAAATTTCTCCTTTCAGTCAGTATGCTGCAGCGAGCCGCGCACGGTAGGAGAGAAGTGGCTCACACAAGCAGGACCTCTGCCCAGGCACCGCTAATAGCAGCTGCCATTCAGTCAGTGAATCACACTGTGTTCGAGGGAGAAGAAGCAGCCGCTGTTGAGCGTATTTAGAAATAGGAAGAGCATGACAAGAAAGTTGTGGAGGCATCATATAACTGCCACAAGACGGTATAGGATGTTGCTGAATAAAAGACATAATGGCATGGTACCTTTGCACTTTCATTGTTTTGCTGCTCAACTGCACTCGGAACTACTTCATTCATGCTGCTGTTGGCATGGCTTCGCAACTTTGCTATCAGCTATCCAGCATTCACTTAATCGATATTTTCACTGTATGAAAGTGTAGGTGTTGGAGAGAGCAGCGAATTTCTTCAGGTAGAGCTGGTATTTTCGTTTGCTAGTTAAGATGACTGAGTTTCAAGACACGGGGCGCCAAACAAAGCGATGCCTTAAAGGCAGTGTCAGAAGAGACGAAATCTTATTGACACCACTGACTACTTACACTTCGAACTGGACAGAGAACATCCACAGAAGGGCAGACATTGGAGTCTAGCAACTTTTTAAGTGCTTGCAGAGTACATGTTTTATTGACGATTTACGCTGGCTAAATGATCCTTAATATCTCCTCTTCCCCGCATCTGGTGTGGAACTTACAAATTACATATTCTACTTCATAGCCATTTCTCCCTCATTTTACGAACAACCGTTCTTCTGAATACGTTTCTTGGGATGAACACTTCCTCTTGGGTGTTTTGAGTTCAGTTGAAACAATAAAACACTTTAATATCAACCGCAGTCGGAGAGACAGGGAACCACACTGCTGCAAAGCTTTACTCTGAAACGGGCTTGTGGGGTCCTTTTCGATACCAGTGCAACTATACATCCTTGCCATTTTCTCTGTTGGTCATTCTGTTGTTGATGGTTCCACATACCTTGTCAGCTGTTGATAACCGACCTGCAGACAGACTGGCAACATCATCGAGTCGTTCGCTTTCTCAGTGCAGAACTGTGAAGTATGAGTGGTGCCATTATTGACCTAACGCCACTAGCTTTCTCTGTTTTCTACATGGTCAAAATTTACTTATCAACAAAATATCATTTTACTGGTCGGATTAATCGGTGTTTTCTTTTACTTTCATTGTTGCTATGGCGTCGAAATCCCATTCACAAATTTCAGCACCTGCTTCGTACTTTCCACATTCTGTGAGGAAAGCGTTAAAAGAAGACTGTCAGCGATGCAAGTGATCTCGAAGATGAAAATGATCCTTCTTACAATAGCGAACATGAAATTGCACTGTGCCTTTGCGCCAACAAAAGAAAGGTCAACCAGTCGTCCACATAGCAAACCTGTCATTAGTGATTTGTTGAGACTGTGGAGAGGAGAACTTGGATGAATATTGCACATTTGCGAAAAACTGTGTATCAATTCATATTTGAAGTGTATTACATTCTGCCAACTATTGACATCCTACATGCAATCTGTTACGGTATCATTGTATTTCTAACACTATACACGAGTTTGATTGTTCATGTTTCACTTCATTTTGCTTTCATGCAGGCTTACAATAAACTTGTTTCCCTTTCGTAATTTATTTTCATTTTTTGTGTTTTTGTGTTCTAATATACGCAGATAAACTTACACGTAAATATTTGTGATGAAGATAGAACAAACTACTTTTCACGGACGGAACAAAGTGGTGTCCTTTTGGACCCCAAAACACCAACCTTGATGCAAAGAAGTCACAATTTCGTTTGAGGGTTACATTGAACTAAAATGACAATAATGGAAACTCGGCAGTGTTCCCACGCAATAATACTCAGATGCGATAACAAAAACTTCCGTTATTTAATTTGATGATGATGATGTTTGGTTTGTGGGACGCTCAACTGCGCGGCCATCAGCGCCCATACAAAGTCACAATGTTTACACAGTCCAATTTTTTTACCCAGTCCAATCTAGCCGCTGTCACGAATGATGAGAATGATGATAATGATGATGATGATGATGATGATGATGAAATGATGAGGACAACACAAACACCCAGTCCCCGGGCAGAGAAAATCCCAAACTCGGCCGGAAATCTATCCCGAGAACCCATGATCCAGGGGCAGCAACGCTCGCCATTAGACCACGAGCTGCGGACCCGTTATTTAACAGCTGGATTTGAAATATAGATCCACGCTGCAATTTGGGGGGAAAAATGGACCATATGAGCATATTTCTCGGAAATTCGAAACCCGGGGCAAACTTTTACAGGTACCGGGGTTGTCCCGGAAAACCAGGACATCTGGCAACCCTTCAAGGTGTGCCGCCATTCTGGAGGAGAGGAGAACGTTGGGTAAAGGAGACGGCCACTTGGTCTGGCGGCGGCGGTTGCTCCAGGTGCAGGGCCGACTGAATTGAGCCCGCATGGGTCGCGTGTCTCTAGCTGGCTATGATCGCCGTCGCCAAGTGTGTAAGGTCTGCAGCTGCTCCTGCTGCTGTGTGTGTGTGCGGACGCACAGTACAAGACAATGACGCTCTGCAAAGGTCTGCTCGAGCGCTGCTCAGTCCTGACGCATTGTCGCCTTACTCTCTTGACCGAAGACGTGTGTGAGTTAGAGAAACACTGACTGCGTGTTCTCAGGAGTTTGGTATCCAATTACTTATTATAACGATAAAACACAGACAGCGAAAGGTTATCTGTAACGGAGGATCGAAAAGCTTCCGCTTGAGCGGGGTTGCTGCGACGTGTATGCAGCGTAGCGCGACCCCGATGCGGGTATACACTGTGGTAACAAAAAGTCAGCAGATAGCGATATGCACATTTACAGACGGCGGTAGTGCCGCGAACACAAGTTATAAAACAGCAGAGAATTGGCGGAGCGGTCACTTGTGCTCAGGTGATTCATGCGTAAAGGTTTCCGACGTGATTATGGCCGCACGACAGGAATTAACAGACTTTCAAAGCTGAATGATAGCTGGAGTTAGACGCACTGGACATTCCATTTCGGAAATCGTTGGGCAGTTCAGTATTTCGAGACCCACAGCGTCAATAGTGTGCCGAGAATATCAAATTTCAGGCAGTATCTCTCACCAACGCCAGTGCAGTGGCCGGCGACCTTTATTTAACGACCGAGAGCAGCGGCGTTTGCGTAGAGTCGTGAGTGGTAAGATGCCAGTAACACTATGTGAAATAATGGCAGAAATCAATGTGGAATGTACGACGAACGTATCCGTTAAGGACAGTATGTCCTTCACATGCTGAGGGTGAGCGGGTAACCCCTGTAACCGAAATTTGCAGATCTGAAGATGGTTCTAGAGGAACCGAAACCGGTCACATGAATAAATATTTTGCAATCAAGGCGGATAATAAGTAACAGTTACGGATTGCTTCGAGCAGCACGACACGGTGTTTTACCAAACAGGTATCTTCAACCTGGTGCGTCGGTGGGGTGGTTACCTCAGTGCTCACGGCGATTTTCCTGACTACCATAGATTAGATTAGATTAGATTAGATTTACTTTCATTCCAATTGATCCGTAGTGAGGAAGTCCTCCAGGATGTGGAACATGTCAGAAAAACAACAATACACGACAAATATTTACAACTAAAACAGGTAAGCTAATGTACCATTCCACAGGTCCCAAGTGGAATGATCGTCATTTTTTTTAATGAACACTAAGAGTCATTTTACAAATACTAATGCACTGAATTTAAAATAAAGTTTTTTATTGATTTATAAGGTAATAAATATGTAATACAACTACTATAATACTTATTTACAATGAACACATTACTGCACTGAAATGATGCAGAAGTTAGATTAAACTCACACACACACACACACACACACACACACACACACACACACACACACACACACACACACACAAATTTTCAATGAACACATTACTGCACTGAAATTGTGCAGAAGTTATGTTGTACTTATATACAAATCAGTTGGTTTTACTAAGAAATTCATCAATGGAGTAGAAGGAGTTGGCCACCAACAAATCCTTTAGGCTTCTCTTAAACTGAATTTCATTGGTTGTTAAGCTTTTTATGGCTGCTGGCAAGTTATTGAAAATGTGTGTTCCTGAATAATGCACACCTTTTTGTACAAGACTAAGTGACTTTAAATCCTTGTGAATATTATTCTTATTTCTAGTATTGATTCCATGAATTGAGCTGTTGGTTTGAAAAAGTGATATATTTTTAATGACAAATTTCATTAAGGAATAAATATATTGGGAAGCAGTAGTTAGTATCCCTAGTTCCCTAAACAGGCTTCTGCAGGATGTTCTTGAGTTCACACCACATATAACTCTTACTGCACGTTTTTGTGCCCGGAAAACATTAGCTTGGCTTGATGAATTACCCCAAAAAATAATCCCATATGACATTATGGAATGGAATACTGATTGTGGGCTGTGCAGCCATCGAATGAAAAGTTTTACAACTTCTGCAATTTGTACATGGAATCGACTGCAGTGATAAGAGTCGAAAGGCATGCAAGAGAAGCCATAGTTGAGAAGGGAGTGAGATAGGATGTAGCCTATCGCTGATATTATTCCTTCTGAACACTGAGCAAGCAGTAAAGGAAGCCAAGGAAGTTTTGAAAGTAAATTAACGTCCAGGGATGAGAAACAAGAGCGCTTGTTGGAACGTAATACCTCTGAAATTCGTATGTAAAAAATTTACAACTTCTTAAATGAAACGAGTGTTACTAAACTTCTATATCTTTATTTGTACTGCTGACATATTTATGTCTCAACATAATCACCCTAGCGACGGACACATACATTTCTTCCAACGGGAGAGATGTTTGTTCTAATCATCACTATAGAATTTTTGATTTTGTTGACGGAACCACAACCGTACTTGTACTTGCACCGCTTCATCATTATCAAAGTGAAGGTGTTCCCTAAGTTTTGGAAACAGGTTCAAGTCGGGATTGTATGGAGGATGATCGCTGACAGTGAACCCAAGCTGTCGGATCGTTGCAGGTGTCGCAGCGCTCGTGTGTGGTCTGGGACTGTCATGTTAAAGGAGAGGACGCTCCATGTGTGAACGAACTCTTCGAATTCGAAGCCCGAATACAGCACGCTGTTTCACACGCACTGACGTAGTTACGTTACACACCGCCGTGTTACACGCTACAAGTCGGTGTCCTGTAGCGACAGAGAGCTGCGAATATGCGGTAACGAAAAATAAAGATGTAAAGTGTTAATAACGTTTGCTTTATTTTTAAAAAAAGCTTTAAGAGCTTTCACATAAAAATCCGGAGACATTAGTTTTTAGCAAGCCCTCTTAAAAACTTTGAGATTTGCAGATTACATTGTAAATCTACCATAGATGATAAAGGAGTTGGAAAGTAAAACAAGAGTAATGGAGAGCAGTCGAATAATACAGGGTGTTTCTAAATGAAACTTACAGCTATAAATGATATGTCAAATGAAAGAGCAACTCAAAAAGTTTTACCAAGAACCTCATGCATGTTCAATGTGAGCACCATTTGTCACACGGCACACATAAACTCTATAGCCGAGTTCTTCCCAAACGTTGATAAGTGTGTCTTTAGTGATAGTAGCAACAGCTGCTTCGATCCGGTTTCTTAATTCAGGTAGGTCTGCTGATAGCGGAGGCACGTACACACGATCCTTGATGAAGCCCCATAGGAAAAAATCGCATGGCGTTAGTTCGGGTGAACGTGGAGGCCATGCAAAGCAAGTGTTTGGGAAGAACTCGGCTATAGACTTGATGTGTGCCGTGTGACAAATGTTGCTCTCATTGAACATTTATAAGGTTCTTGGTAAAACTGTTTGAGTTTCTCTTTCATTTGACATATCATTCATAACCGTAAGCTTAACGTAATAAATATTATAAAGCGTTAAAAACCCGATATTCATTTATGAACACCCTGTATTACGAGGTACATTCAAGTTCTAAGGCCTCCGATTTTTTTCTAATTAACTACTCACCCGAAATCAATGAAACTGGCGTTAATTCTCGACGTAATCGCCCTGCAGACTTCGCCGCTGCCATGATTCCATGGCAGCGGCGAAGGCTTCTAGGAGTCTGTTTTGACCACTGGAAAATCGCTGAGGCAATAGCAGCACAGCTGGCGAATGTGCGGCCACGGAGTGTGTCTTTCATTGTTGGAAAAAGCCAAAAGTCACTAGGAGCCAGGTCAGGTGAGCAGGGAGCATGAGGAATCACTTCAAAGTTTTTATCACGAAAAAACTGTTGCGTAACGTTAGCTCTATGTGCGGGTGCGTTGTCTTGGTGAAACAGCACACGCGCAGCCCTTCCCGGACGTTTTTGTTGCAGTGCACGAAGGAATTTGTTCTTCAAAACATTTTCGTAGGATGCACCTGTTACCGTAGTGCCCTTTGGAACGCAATGGGTAAGGATTACGCCCTCGCTCTCCCAGAACATGGACACCATCACTTTTTCAGCACTGGCGGTTACCCGAAATTTTTTTGGTGGCGGTGAATCTGTGTGCTTCCATTGAGCTGACTGGCGCTTTGTTTCTGTATTGAAAAATGGCATCCACGTCTCATCCATTGCCACAACCGACGAAAAGAAAGTCCCATTCATGCTGTCGTTACGCGTCAACATTGATTGGCAACATGCCACACGGGCAGCCATGTGGTCGTCCGTCAGCATTCGTGGCACCCACCTGGATAACACTTTTCGCATTTTCAGGTCGTCATGCAGGATTGTGTGCACAGAACCCACAGAAATGCCAACTTGGAGGCGATCTGTTCAACAGTCATTCGGCGATCCCCCAAAACAATTCTCTCCACTTTCTCGATCATGTCGTCAGACCGGCTTGTGCGAGCCCGAGGTTATTTCGGTTTGTTGTCACACGATGTTCTTCCTTCATTAAACTGTCACACCCACGAACGCACTTTCGACACATCCATAACTCCATCACCACTGTCCTTCAACTGTCGATGAATTTCAATTGGTTTCACACCACGAAAAATTCAGAAAACGAATGATTGCACGCTGTTCAAGTAAGGAAAACGTCGCCATTTTAAGTATTTAAAACAGTTCTCTTTCTCGCCGCTGGCGGTAAAATTCCATCTGCCATACGGTGCTGCCATCTCTGGGACGTATTGACAATGAACGCGGCCTCATTTTAAAACAATGCGCATGTTTCTATCTGTTTCCAGTCCTGAGAAAAAAAATCGGAGGCCTTAGAACTTGAATGCACCTCGTAGTTGATACTTTGATAATGTTAGTGAACATCTCATACATTATGTAGAGATGGCTGTAGGTCGGTAGTTTCCTTTCTTGTGAAGTAAAAGAATTACAGAAAATATCTAATCTTGGGGAATTGTTGTACTACGCTAACACTCTGTAAATAATTTTGGAAGTTCCCTTTGTGTTAATTGCTTTTCTTTTCTCCTTAACCATTTCTGTTGAGCCGGCTGGAGTGGCCGGGCGGTTCTAGGCACTACAGTCTGGAACCGCGCGGCCGCTACGGTCACAGGTTCGAATCCTGCCTCGGGCATGGATGTGTGTGATGTCCTTAGGTTAGTTAGGTTTAAGTAGTTCTAAGTTCTAGGGGACTGATGACCTCAGAAGTTAAGTCCCATAGTGAGTGCTCAGAGCCATTTGAACAATTTCTGTTGAAACGCCATCATCTGCAGGCCCTTTTCCTTTCTTGTCTACATCAGCATCTACATCTATTCTTCGCAGTATGTGGTGGAGGGGACTTTGTGTACCGTTGTTACTTTCCCCTTTTCTAGTCACGGGCAGAACGATTGGTTGGAAGTCTTTGTGTGAGTTCTACGTTCAGCCTAATTGTCTTTCCCCGAGATAAACGTAGGAGGTAGCAATACACTGTTTTACTATAATTAAATTTACGTTTCCCTGTCTCATCTACACAGTCATTTAAAGAAACTTTCGAATGCTAGCACAGTGTTTCTCCAGTCGTGTTTAATGTCTCCTATTGAACGATGAAGTTTGATACGTACTCTATGTACGTTTCTATTCTTTCTTATTCATTTGTTTGTTATTCTCAGTCAAAATTTCACGTTTTCAGTGAATCTTTCGACATTATCTCTTAGAAATTTTTTACACAGTCGTTTTTTTTAACATTTTCTATCAAATTCCTATTATCGAATGCGTGAAACTTTTCGCATCTTTCGTAGTTGCCTTATTCTGTTTGAGAGTTTATTTTCTTCCTCTTTATTTGTCCATACAGGTCAGTGTTTGCACAAATAATTTTGCTAAGCAAATAACCCTTTCGTGTATGTGTGTAGAATATTAATTTGTCAACATGGTGTACTTGTTGAATTTAGGATGTATGCGTGTTGTTAAAGAAATTCTCATAATCATTATTTCTTATTTCTATAATTATGAGCCTGCTTTTTTCTTGCTTTGTAGCTATTTTATTCTCTATATTACGAACCCCACCATCGTCAGTAATTTCAGTGTTGTTTTGAGACCGTTAAACCCTGTACACTTACTATATTGTATTATAAAATACAGTCAATTTAATTCTTAATTCCATTTGGTCCTTGCCTTGTCCATTTTCTATCTGGATTCTTCTGGAAAAACAACGTAATATGTTGTTCTACTGACAAATGACCTCTTACATGTTCGGTATAATACCCGAAATTTCCCCACTGTTCCCCAAGTTCTTTACTTTTTGTCCTACTTTTGCACCGAAGCCACAAGTATAAAGTTATAATGTGTTATATCGTCGGCGTTCAGTTTCTGTGACTTTTTGTAGATGACTTCCACCTCCTCATCAGAATGTGAGCACATTCATGAATAGCTTTTAGGACTTTAAATCTTTTGTTTATATCTAATACAGGTCTTACTATTCTGTGTGAGAATATTTCAGTACTTGCACTGGTGTTCCTTATTTTCTTCTTTTCATTAAATTCTACAGGATTCCTCTATAATGAGGTAACGTGATGTAGGGTTCCGTACCCTGTTTGTACTTCTTTTTTACGAGGAGACAATGTACCGGTGGAGACCAGTGTCAGAAAAATCCGTGACAGTTGGCATCCTTTCCTAAAGTAATTCTGCAAACCGGTCGCGATTCGAACGCTGATTGTATCAAATGAGAACTGTTTTGTTTTGTGTCTCCATTTGTGACAGGACAGCAAAAAACTCGCTGCGTAGTCTTTTCCAGGTCGCACAAGCGGGGTGCTCTGCAACGGTCGGCCTGTTTGCTGTGAACTGTTATTAACCGCTTGGCTGCTGCGCGCGTTTAAAATATGTTTGCAGTGGCGAGTTGCGGTAATTGACAACTTCACAATCCCGTGTAATTAACTCGCATAAAATTAATTTTTTTGTGAGTGTCTGTCTTGATAGCGTATTTTATTTGAAAGTCTGTTGGTAACGAGCTTACGATTACAGTCATTACATTTTTGGAGGAAGAGTGGGATATTTTTCGTAGCGTAACCCAACTGACATCGTGAAGAATCGTTTTGCTGAATTACAGTAACTATAATGGTGTACTAGTAAAGCAGCCCTCACTTGTCAGTGTTATTAACGCAATAATATTGCGGCGCCCGACGGTGTAAAACAGGTGTTGCGACAGAGTTGCTCGCCTTGGAAAATAGAAGCAGAAATTACGCAGAACAGGCGCAATAAGTCAGAAAATCTTCCAGTGAACATTGCACTGGATGAGGGGCTCATTCACGACAACAGAGATTCGTTATCCACTACAACAACAATTACATATTAACCCTTTGAAGACTAGGTTCCTATACGCTTGTCTGCTTTGCTGGACTGAGCTACTTTGTGATTGTTGAATTACATAGGTTTCTGAAATAACTGGCTTCCTATTTCTTCATTAACTCATTTTATTGTATTTAGGTTCACGAAAAGTGTTGCATGGAAGCGTAAAATTTTTGTTGAGGTAAGGTTTCAACTGAGTAATTAAACAGTTCCAGAAACACGAAGGCCAAAAGTATCTCCAATTTATATTCCTCTTCCTGTGTAATTATAACATATAAAATAAATCTGGTTCCAAGATCGTACAATACAAACAGCTTTATTCCAGAGCTTCGTCTTTTGCGTGGTATTTACTTCTACATCTACATCCATACTCCGCAAGCCACCTGAAGGTGTGTGGCGGAGGGTACCTTGAGTACCACTATCGGTTATCCCTTCTATTCCAGTCTCGTATTGTTCGTGGAAAGAAGGATTGTCGGTATGCTTCTGTGTGGGCTCTAATCTCTCTGATTTTATCCTCATGGTCTCTTCGCGAGATATACGTAGCAGGGAGCAATATACTGCTTGACTCTTCGGTGAAGGTATGTTCTCGAAACTTTAACAAAAGCCCGTACCGAGCTACTGAGCGTTTCTCCTGCAGAGTCTTCCACTGGAGTTTATCTATCATCTCCGTAACGCTTTCGCGATTACTAAATGATCCTGTAACGAAGCGCACTGCTCTCCGTTGTATCTTCTCTATCTCTTCTATCAACCCTATCTGGTACGGATCCCACACTGCTGAGCAGTATTCAAGCAGTGGGCGAACAAGCGCACTGTAACCTACTACCTTTGTTTTCGGATTGCATTTCCTTAGGATTCTTCCAATGAGTCTCAGTCTGGCATCTGCTTTACGGACGATCAACTTTATATGATCATTCCATTTTAAATCACTCCTAATGCGTACTCCCAGATAATTTATGGAATTAACTGCTTCCAGTTGCTGACCTGCTATTTTGTAGCTAAATGATAAGGGAACTATCTTTCTATGTATTTGCAGCACATTACACGTTATGTAAACATGTCCACCTTTTCACAGAATTCGATACTCGTCAATATACAAATTGTACTGTCAAAAAATTCACAATGTACTTTATTTAATAAGACTTATTCGTCCTCTCAGCGTCTCCGGAAACGCGTGCATCACTAAAACGGGACATTCGAAGAACTGTCAGAAATCTGTACCTAGACATTACTTTCGCAGAGAAAGATGTCTCAGTCAATGGGTCTGTAGACCAACAGTCCTTTATTCTAGTCTTTTTCACGTGAGCCATCAGCATGCAGATTGCTAGAAACCGATACATCTCCTCTGCACTTGTATCTGTCTACTGTATTCTCCTGTAAAATCCTTGACATCGTTCATTCACTACTTTGTAAAAGCTGTTAGCGTCACTGCAAATGTATCCCATCAATAAATAGCCTGTACAATATAAGCTCAAAATATTTAGTTTCACTAGGCTCCTGACTTAGTCCACAATGAGGATTCACTCCAGAATTATCGATGGAAAAAGTGTGATCCTGGGGTGTAATCACTCCATTTAACAGCCATCTGTACTCACTGTTTCTGACTTTTTCCCTGTGAAGGACTCGGTTCATGAATAATTTCATCGTCGCTCGATGGGTCTTCACTTCGTCTTAGTAATACCTTGCAGTCGCCGTGATCTTCGAAATTACTACCAGATACCGCCACTAAGATCTCATTTAGCAGTATTTCACTAACTCCATCGTCACCCAAATTTTTCGAACACGTCATACTCACCAAGCACGAAAACACAACAGCAAGCATCTAATTTAGTTCCATAGATCGAATGTACACAGGGCCTCCAGAAAACACAAGTAGATGGAAATGTTCGCAACCATTCAGTCACAGAAGGGAGCAATCATACTGACAGGGAGGCTGAAACACAACACAGAAAAGCGGCAACGTACCCACACGGTCGTAGGTTGGCGCAACAATATATTACGGCTGCCGTCCGCAAAAGGGTTAAAGAAGTGAACTTTGTAATTTATCGTGTACACGTGCTTTTTCTATGGATTTATCTACTGTGATAACTGTTGCAAACGAAATGGAACAAAAGAAATTCGGGTTCGAGTGTCGATCCAGCACAGGTTTTCACTTGCTGAATGTCCAATTGTGGCCGATGTCAGAATTTATTTCATGCTTACGCGTATGTAAGGCTGAGGAATCAAAAATGGTGTCTATTCTTTCGGACATGTCCGGAAGAACAGACACCTCTCAAATAAATTATTTAGTGATTACTCATCGAAATCTTACATGACCTTATGTCTGTCTTGTGCCAATTGCCGCAAGAACGTTAAATTAATATGGGCGCTCACTGGACACCTCACCTGATCTTATTTGGCAATTCTGAGAACTGCAACACGTAAGCTTAACATTTCTGCTTACTGCCATGATACCATGGTCTTCAGTTTCCCCTCATATTGCGGATGAGGAGATACCTGGAGCTTCATGATGAAACACGAATTTCATTTCTCAAAGTACCACATAGTATTTTCATATACACTGAGAGAAACTAGTACACCTGCCTAATATCGGGTAGGGCCAACGCGGGCACGCAGAAGTGCCGCAACAGGACGTGGCATGGACTCGACTAATGTCTGAAGTAGTGCTGGAGGGAATTTACACCATGAATCCTGCACGGCTGTCCATAAATCCGTAAGAGTAAGAGAGGATGGAGATCTCTTCTGAGTAGCACTTTGCAAGGTATCCCACATACGTTCAATAATGTTCATGTCTGTGGAGTTTGGTGGCCAGCGGAAGTGTTTAAACTCAGAAGAGTGCTGCTGGAGCCACTCCGTAGCAACTCTGGACGTATGGGGTGTCACATTGTCCTGCTGGAATTACCCAAGTCCGTCGGAATGCACACTGGACATGAATGGTTGCAGGTAATCAGACAGAATGCTTAGATATGTGTCACCTGTCACGTGTCACTCCAACTGCACGTAACCGACACTATTACAGTGCCTCCACCATCTTGAACAGTCCCCTTGTGACATGCAGGGCCCAAGGGTTCAAAATGGTTCAAATGGCTCTGAGCACTATGGGACTCAACTGCTGTGGTCATAAGTCCCCTAGAACTTAGAACTACTTAAACCTAACTAACCTAAGGACATCACACACATCCATGCCCGAGGCAGGATTCGAACCTGCGACCGTAGCGGTCATGCGGTTCCTGACTGTAGCGCCTTTAACCGCACGGCCACTCCGGCCGGCCCCATGGGTTCATGAGGTTCTTGTCTACATCAGCATCTACATCTATTCTTCGCAGTTACAGTATGTGGTGGAGGGGACTTTGTGTACCGTTGTTACTTTCCCCTTTTCTAGTCACGGGCAGAACGATTGGTTGGAAGTCTTTGTGTGAATTCTAGGTTCAGCCTAATTGTCTTTCCCCATACACGTCCATCCGCTAGATACAATTTGAAACGAGACTCGTAAGACCAGGCACCATGTTTCCAGTCAACAGTCCAATGTAGATGTTGACGGGCCCAGGTGAGGAGTAAAGCTTTATGTCGTGCAGTCATCAAGGGTACACGAGTTGCCCTTCGACTCCTAATGCCCATCTCGATGATATTTCGTTGAATAGCTCGCACGTTGACATTTGTTGATGGCCCAGCATTGAGAACTGCAGCAATTTGCGGGGCTGAACTTCTCTCATGTTGAACGATTCTCTTCAGTCTTGGTTGGTCCCTTTATTGAAGGACCTTTCTTCGACCGCAGTGATATCGAAGATTGGATGTTTTGCCGGATCCCTGATATTCACGGTACACACGTGAAACAGTCGTACGGGAAAATCCCCACTTCATCGCTACCTCGGCGATGCTGTGTTCCATCGCCCGTGCGCCGACTGTAACACCACGCTCAAACTACCTTAAATCTGCTATTGTAGCAGCAGTAACAGATCTAACAACTGCGCCACACACTTGTTGACTGATATAGGCGTTGCCGACCGCAGCGCCTTCTTCTATGTGTTTACATGTCTCTGTATTTGAATACGCATGCCTATACCAGTTTCTTTGTCGCTTCAGTGTTCATCTTACGGCTCACTTCCTGATCTTTAGTCATTTCCTTTTCCCAAAAATTTATTCGGGGTGAACTGAATTTTTGTCGATACTCTCCGCTACACACCGTCAGGTGGCTTGCGGAGTATGGATGTGGATGTGGATGTAGATGTAGATCAGCAGGAACTGCCCAGTATCCACCTTTCACGGTGGATTAACGACGAGGGTCGGTGTGCCGAGAAACCTGGATGTGGTTTTTAGGAGGTTTCCCTAATTCCACAAAGTGAAAAACTGGCTCTTACTCAAGTCCCGCCTCGGTTACAAGATTCGGAAACATTCAGAATACTTTGGCTCACTTCCACATGACTACACTACATGCAGCCAGTTAGAGTACACATATTCCGCCTTGGGGGCAACGGGGAGGCATTAGGAAATGCATCTGGACACCCCATAAAACTAAACATGCCAACTATGTTAAATAACCCTGTGGCAATGTGGGACAAAGAACAAAAAAGGAACAAAAAGAAACTAAAAGAAGGTGTGATCCCCTTATTGCGGTTAAGAGCACACCTAGCATGCAAAGATATAAACACATTTTACAGCCTTATGTACTGTATACAGTAGGGGAACAGTTCGGAGTCCACCCGGAGCCGCGGCTTTATCTTGCCCGTTGCCGCCGCTCTGTGGTCTTTGTGTGGACCCCCGGTCATGTCGGTATCCCGGGCAATGAACATGTTGACCGCCTGGCCGAACAGGCCAAGGTGAACCCACCTTGGACATTGGCCCTCCGGAGACTGATTTGCGGGCAGTCTTCCGCCGCGAAGTTCTCTCGCTTTGGGACACTGAATGGCGCAATCTGCCCACGCCAAACAAACTCCGTTCTCTCAAGGCGACGACGCATGTGTGGCAGTCATCCATGCGAGCCACTCGCAGAGATTCAGTTGTTCTTTGTCGGCTCCGCATTGACCACACCCGACTGTCTCACAGTTATTTAATGCGCCGTGAGGACCCGCCTCTCTGTCGCTGTGGGGCGGTTTTGACGGTGGTGCACATTTTATTAACTTGTCCGCTTTTAACTGTGCTCAGGCAGACATTTGCGCTGCCTGATACGCTCCCTGCCCTTTTACTAGATGACTCTGCCATGGTGGACTTAGTTTTGCGTTTTATTCGGGCAGGGGGTTTTTATCTTTTAACCTGAGTGTTTTATGTTTTTTTAGTGTTGATTCTGGCCTTTAGCCTCTGATTTTAAGCTGAGTTTTTAATGTGTTCTTGGTGGTTGGCTCTTCCTCTTTTTTTTCTCTATGGGCGGCCAACCACCGTCACTCTCTGTGTGTTTTAATTTGTTTTGTCTGATCTCTGTCGGAATCTTTCTTGTCCTGTGTCGTCTGACGTCTTTCCTGCTGTTCGTTTTTATTCTCTTTGGGCGGTTTTAATTTTTTGGACAAAGGGACCGATGACCATCGCAGTCTGGTCCCTTTAATCTCACAAACCAACCAACCAACCAAGAGTTCGGAGACAATGATCGTTTATATTAGCACAAGAAAGAACCCTGTCATAAAGCAGCATCTGTGAAGCAACGGCGTGTGGACAGCAACATTCCTGAAATGAACTGGCCTCCCTTGGGTTCTGATCTGAACATAGTGGAACCCATTTGGGATGAGTTGGAAGGTCGGTTTCGTTGCAGATCCCAGTGCCCAACATCACTACCTCCTCTGGTTCCGGCTCTTGAGGAAGAATCAGCTGCCATTCCTCCACCGACATTCAGACACCTGATTGAAATGAAGCAGTCATAAAGACGAGAAATGGACACATCCTATAGTAATGTCCACTAACAGATGTCCGAATGCTTTTCATCTGGTAGTGTACAGGACGACAGTCAATATTTGTTAAGCTCTGTTGTCTTCTACATATTGCGCAAACCGTCAAAACCGATCTCAGACGGTCAATATTACGCAATAAATATTGATCGACTGTGGGCCATTTAAGGCGGAGGTTCCATGATTCGTTGTGTGCAGAGAGGGACGAAGCTTACTTGACGAGATAGTGTATCCTCTGCCCCTGCCTCACGCCTGACGCTGCACCCGTTGCATACCCCGAAAAATAAAATCAAGTTCAGGAAAAAACAGAACAATTTCGATGACCAGAGATAGGACGTTCATATTCACAGAACATGCACATTAGTAAGTTCTGCAAAAATCATTAGCATCTCAGTCACTTTGGTTTAGCAAGTGTCTGGTTGCCCAGTTGGCACAAGGTCCACCATGATAACTTGTTCCATGCATGATGGCATCAAGGCGCGAATGTCGCCCTGCGGTGTAGCTACCCTTGATGCTTTCACCTGGTTTCATCTGTGGTGGTTGGCATTGGGTCACAGCGCTACACCCACTGTTTCCCCATATCCCACACACTTTCGATTGGCGATAACTCTGATGGTCGGGTGGGCCAGGGCAAAAGGCTGACATCCTGTGACACCAAGAAGGCACGTGTTCGTTCAGCAACATGTGGCTGTGCTTCGTCTTGCTGAAAAATGGCGTCTGGGGTGTTGTGCTGAAAGGTATGGCTACAGGTCGTAGGACGTCATTCACGTAGGTCACACTGGTCACAGCGCCCCACCCATACCCTGCTATCCCTCCCCCTCCCCACCCCAGCCTCCTCCCTACCCTCACCACACAACTGCTTGCAGAGACTGCCATCATATGAGTGTGAGTTGTGTTTTCATGAGTGTGTGTGTGTGTATGTTGTCTACTTTCGATGAGGGCTTTGTTGGACGGGAGCTTACTTTCTGACTGTCTTTTTGTTGTGCCTATCCCCAATACAGTATATCCACGATATGGTGAATTCATAATATTGTCATATTCTATCCTTGATTTTCCACTGTTCGATATCATCCATCATTACGATACACATGCCTCTCTCAGCCTCCTCTAACATTTCTTTCTCGAAATCTGTTTAACGTTCACGATGTGTTGGCTTCTTGCTACGTATGCCACTCATTAACTCTAGAATGAGGTAGAAGAACGTAATCGATGCATTCATGTGGCCCATTTCGTCGAGGAATGTCTTCAGTGCCAAATTCTCGTTCCTGGAGCAAGCTTTAGAACGCCTCCAAATCGTCTGCCCACCAGAATTATGTGTCTCAGGAGCAGCAATAATTCAGTAAGACTGATGCTTATTAATTCCGCCGGACTGTGTGTGATCTACAAGAATTGGTTTTCCCAACGATACTCTCGAAAACCTTTGCAGGACTCGAAAATTCTGATGGGCTGCAATTGCATCGCATGATTATTCCATGGTTCACGCGGTCTTGTGCCACTTCAGACCAAAGGCCAAGAGAAACACTTGTTAGATATTTCAATAAGACATAGACTCCGGAGATAGCTACTTCATTCGCACTGCAGGTTTACACTGCAGGGACGTTTCAACATGTAGAAACAATGGTATATCTGTTTGTCTAATAATAGTAGCACGTAGCAAAGTTTACATAAGGAATTACAATCGCGCATTTCTGTACGTTTACCTGTGTTTACTGTCAACGAATTCGAAATATGTAGGATTTAGTAGTCTGCTATGAATTCCATAGCTTCATTTAATCGCAAAAGTGTCTTGCCGATTTCCTTCCTCACCATTGTCCTCGCCAAGCTCGTGCCCCTCCTCTGTTTTCAAAATTAACATCCCTCTCATTTCGTTGAGGGAGCGAAGGTTTCAGTAAATGGTTGTACGCAACAGGTTGTGCGTTAGCCTTGTATCAGTCAAGATAATGAAACAAGCATATTTCCTTTAATTGAACGATGTACTTTCTTTAATGGCATTATAAAGCTCTTTGAATAACACGTGGAGTGATATAGCGCTTGTCAATGTTGGCGTTGAAACTTTTGGCAAAAGCATCCGAGAAATGTGCTAACACTGAGAGATAAGGCACCCAGATCCGCCGATTGCAGTATTAACACCCTCAAATGGTGCTATCATTCCAAGGCTCCATCGTTATATGCAAGAATGCTAAAAGATGTTCTCTTGGTCTTACTTCACGCGGCACATATGGGGTGTCCCAGGAGGAATGGTCAATATACAAGGTTACACCAGGAACGATCATTTGATGCAAAACACTTCATATCAAATGTTCAAATGTGAGTGAAATCTTATGAGACTTAACTGCTAAGGTCATCAGTCCCTAAGCTTACACACTACTTAACCTAAATTATCCTAAGGACAAACACACACACACACACCTATGCCCGAGGGATGATTCGAACCTCCGCCGGGACCAGCAGCACAGTCCATGACTGCAGCGCCTTAGACCGCTCGGCTAATCCCGCGCGGCACACTTCATATCGACATATGCTCTATACCAAATGGTTTCAGAGAAAGAACTCCTTTAATATTGGCAATTTAATTCTGTATTATTCAAAACATGGGCAGGTTTACAAATATATCCATTTGTAACAGTTGGTATACATTAAAACATGCGTTTTATAAAGTACCATTTGATAAATACTTATTTTTAACACATTCACTTACGAGCATTATCGTATACGTTACATTACAGTAAATATTCGAATATCCCACCGCCAACTTGATTGCATTTTTGCGCTTTTGGAAGAACATGTTGCGTTGCTTGTCTGAGTACCTCTGCTCGTTCGCTAAGGAGGGCAGCAGCGTCTATGATGCAACCAAGGAGTTCATCTTGCGTTTCACCTTTCGTGTGTACACCTCAGAGTTTTCATCCTACCCCATAAACAAAAAGCTCACGGCGTTAAGTCTGACGGTACTGGTCGTCAACTAACCGCACTGTAGAAAAACCCCAAAGGGAGTCTGATAGCTTTCAATTTTGGGTTCACTCGTACTCCTTACAAATGTGTTCTATCTCGGAAACCATTCCGAAAAGGCCGTACACCCATACGAGGTTTTTACTTCACGAGAGTGGTGTTCTCAAATTCTTAATATTAGTCTTTCCTCCTGGCACAAGTTGTAGATAGGGAGCCAGCAACGATTGCTGTAGATGGAATTATACGCAAACTACAGGCAGATCAGAAGGGACTTATGAAAATTATTTCAAATTTCTGTATGTCGGCATATTAAAGTGAACAGCCTTTGTGAAAAATGTATACAGTGGAAAGTCTTGATACGGGCACAGAGCCTGGCATTAAAGACCTCTCGGAGGAATGTAGTCCGTAAAACCCGATTCCAGCTGCCTTACATGCTCATAAAACTTCTCGCATACTTCTGCGAAAAGTTTCAACATCAACGTTATCAAGCGTTCTATGCCTGTATTGGTCTTTTCAGAAGCTTTCGAATGTCGATATAAACCAAATTTTCCCAGTTGAAAAAGGCACAATTTCTTCAACATTTCGACTGATACAGTCACTAAGAGGATTAAACGTACGAGTTCAACAAAATTGCATGCCCCCTTGTCTACAATCTTGTGTAATGCCCGATACGCTGCAACCCGTTCTTCTTGTACCGATTATTATCCCACGTCGGAAGCCGGCTATCTCGCGACGTGCTGTCACGTTGATTTCACACCTGTCTGTAACAACCTGCTCAGATATCGCATCTACACACGCTCCATATGCGGCATGTTGCCGCAATACTCGTACGTCACCCATGGCATATCTTCGAATGGAACAAAGTTCCCGTGACTTTTGGCCAAACAGCACACATTACCAGACCAAAAGAATCAGGACGACTACTAGTGGATATTATTGTGGTGTATGTCCCCCTTCGTCTCGGCTTGAGACCGTTTCAATGAGGTATCTGAATGGAGGAATGGCAGCCCATTATGCCTCAACGGCCGAAACAAGAAGAGTTAGTCACATCGGAGGCTGGGGTCTGAAGTGAAGTCGACGTTCCAACTCATCCCTAAGAGTTCTATTGGTTTCAGGTCGGAATTCTGCACAGACAGTCCATTTCAGGAACGTTACTGCCCGCGAGCCATGGCCTTACATATGGTGCTTTATGAGGGGCTGCAATGTCATGCTAATAAAAATTTTTATCGTATCTGAACTGTTTCTTTACTGTACAGTGTACACAATGTGGTGTCACCGCCAGACACCACACTTGCTAGGTGGTAGCTTTAAATCGGCCGCGGTCCATTAGTACATGTCGGACCCGCGTGTCGCCACTGTCAGTAATTGCAGACCGAGCGCCACCACACGGCAGGTCTAGAGAGAGGTACTAGGACTCGTCCCCAGTTGTACGACGACTTTGCTAGCGACTGCACTGACGAAGCCTTTCTCTCATTTGCCGAGAGAGAGTTAGAATAGCCTTCAGCTAAGTCCATGGCTACGACCTAGCAAGGCGCCATTAACCATTTCTATAGAGAGTCTCACTTGTATCATCGAGAATGCTGTATACAAATGATGGAGTAAAGTTAAGTATTCTAGCAGCTACGTACTTTTCTTTATAGCATTCATAACGTATCCTGTTCCAGACCTCACGCCCGTCTGCGTTAGATTATAGCGTGCATTTCGGCCTCATCTATCTACAAGGTGTTGGCACATTTGCCAACACATCACACAATTCTATAAAATATGTTCAAAGCCTTCCGAATTTAGCCCTTTCTTAAGCGCAGTACGGAGACCATACTCTGACCACGAAAAGCATCCTATTCACGCTGCACATGATGCCAGGTAACATTCTCCATCAATCCATCGGATTTCCCCACGGTATAAAGTAATGTATCACTCCAATTACTCGTTTCCAGTCATCCACTGTCCAGTGTCATCACCTTTTAGACCACCTTAGCAGAGATTCGTGACTTATAAGGGGCTGTTCGGCCGTTATACCCCATTCTTTTCAACAACTATGCACAACGCTAGCTGAACTACTTGTTGCACTTTGGAGATCACGAGTGAATCTTTCCACTGATTTCATGCTATTTTTTTCCTGCTACCGACCTCAATGGTTGACGGTCCCTCACCTTCAGCACATGAGGTCTGGCTGGCATCGGTTTAGCTGTCGTTGTTCTTTCGCTTCTCGACTTCACAGTTACATCACCAACAGCCGACTTGGGCAGCCTTAGAAAAGTTGAAAAGTCTCTGATGGCTTTGTTATTCAGATGACGTTCAGTGCTTAGTCCATATTCAGAGTCACTGACCTCTCCTGACTAACCCATTCCGTTGTTACTGACTCTCTATTGACAGCACAGTACTCTCCAACTCGTTTTGTAATGGTGGTTCCACCCCTCATGACATCTAGAAGTCAGTTCCGCATTATTTAGGACTGTCTGCATATTTATCATCAGATACTGTACTGGCATTTAAAAAAGAGAAGCACCCAGAAAGGTAGAAGGGAACGAAATGAAACTTCACGTGCTGAGAGGGGGTGTGATGTTATTTCAAAGTCGACTCAAAATTGTAAAAGCTTGGCGCTTATCAGTATGACGTTGTCGCCTCTTTGGCATGGAAGCGTGCACTGATTCGGTTGGGATGGGTGTCCTGAGACCCTTGTATCATCTCCTGACGCCATCTAGCCCAGGTTGTTGTACTCCAATCTATTGGGTATTGCCAATGGGGCGGAGTTGACGTTGGAGCTGGTCCTACACCTTTTCTATCGGGGACAGGTCTGGTTATCTCACTGGGCACGCAAGTACCTCAGTATCAGGCAGTCAGTTCATACACACAGGGGTCAGGTGTGAACGGGCAGTGTCCTGTTCAAAAATGGCACAACGATACTATCGCCTGAGAGGTATCGCATGAGGACGCAGGATGTCCGTGATGTACCCTTGGGCCATTGAGCTCCATCAGTCACTAACAGCCGTACCTAAAGTCATACATTATGGTTACCCACACCATGACACCAGATGAAGCTCCATTCTGCCTCTCTGAAACATTGGAAGAATGAGATCTCTGTCGTGTTCACCACCGCACTCGCAAGCGATGGTCATCTCAAGTAGTGCCAAACCGTGATTCATCGCTAAGCACAAAGTGTCGCGATTCATCGGCAGTAGATGCTTCGATTTCATGACACCACTCCAAATGCACCCGTCTACATTGTGGTGTAATGGAGTCCTACACCTGACGTGGTTATCCGTGGTCTGACTGCTGCTAGCCTTCGAACAATAATGCAGGATGAGACAGAATCCATCAACATCTACGTCTACATGGATACTCTGCAAATCACATTTAAGTGTCTGGCAGACGGTTCATCCAACCACCTTCACAATTCTCTGTTATTCCAATCACGTATAGCGCACAGAACAACGAACACCTATATTTTTCCGTACGAACTGTGACTTCGCTTATTGTATCATGGTGATCGTTTCTCCTTATGCAGGTCGGCGTCAACAATATATTTTTGCATTTGGAGGAGAAAGTTGGTCATTGGAATTTCGTGGGAAGATTACTCCGCAAAGAAAAACGCCTTTGTTTTAATGATGTCCATCCCAAGCCCTGTATCACTTCAGTAACACTCTCCCACTATTTCGCGACAATACAAAACGTGCTGCCCATTTTTCAACTCTTTCGATGTACTCCGCCAATCCTATCTGGTAAGGAACCCACACAGTGTGGCAGTATTCTAAAAGAGAACGGACAAGCGTAGTGTAGGCAGTCTCGTTAGTAGATCTGTTACATTTCCTAAGTGTCCTGCCAATAAAACGCACTCTTTGGTTAGCCCTCCCCACAATTTTTCTATCTGTTCCTTCCAACTTAAGTTGTTTGTAATTGTAATTCTTAGGTATTTAGTTGAATTTACGGCTTTTAGATTTGACAGATTTATCGTGTAGACGAAGTTTAATGGATTCCTTTTAACACTCATGTGGATGACCTCACACTTCTCGTTATTTAGAGTCAATTTCCAATTTTCGCACCATGCAGATATGTTTTATAAATCGTTTTGCATTGTGTTTTGATCTAATGATGGCCTTATTAGTCGATAAATGACAGCATCATCTGCAAACAACCTAAGACGGCTGCTCAGAATGCCTCCCAAATCGTTTACATAGATAAGAAACAGCAAAGAGCCTATAATACTAACTTGGGGAACGCCAGAAATCACTTCTGTCTTACTCGAAGACTTTCTGTCAATTAGTAATTGAGGTCACAGTTCGTAGTACGTTCACTACAAGCCGCTTGTGTGGTATAGTGTCAAAAGCCTTCCGGAAATCCAGAAATACGGAAGCAGTTTGAAATCTCTTGTCAATAGCACTCAACTCTTCATGCGAGTAGAGAGCTAGTTGCGTTTCATAAGAACGATGTTTTCTAAATCCATGGTGACTGTGTGTCAATAGACCGTTTTCTTCGAGGTAATTCATACTGTTCGAACACATGTTCCAAAATCCTGCTGCATATCGACGTTAATGATATGGCCCTTAGTTTAGAGGATTACTCCTACTATCTTTCTTGAATATTGGTGTGACTGTGCAACTTTCCAGTCTTTGGGTACGGATCTTTCGTAGAGCGAACGGATGTATATGACTGTTAAGTAAGGAGCTATTGCATCAGCATACTCTGAAAGGAACCTAATTGGTATACAGTCGGGCCCAGAAGACTTGCTTTAATTAAGTGATTGTTTCAGTATTTCGAAGGTATCTACTTCTACGTTACTCATGTTGGCAGCTGTTCTTGATTCAAATTCTGGAATATTTACTTCGTCTTCTTTTCTGTGGGCATTTCGGAAAGTTGTGTTTAATAACTCTGCTTTGGCAGCACTGTCGTCGATAGTATCTCCATTGTTATCGCGCAGAGAAGGCATTGATTGTTTCTTGCCGCTAACATACTTCACATACGATCAGAATCCCTTTGGTTTTATGCCAGGTTTCGAGACAAATTTTCGTTGTGGAAACTACTATAAGCACCTCGCATTGAAGTCCACGCTAAATTTCGAGCTTCTATAAAAGATAGCCAGTCTTGGAGATTTTGCATCTGTTTAAATTTGGCACGATTTTTTCGTTGTTTCTGCAACAGTGTTCTGATGCGTTTTGTGTACCAACAAGGATCAGCTCCGTCGTTTGTTAATTCATTTGGTAGAAATCTCTCAATCGCTGCCGATACTATTTCTTTGAATTCATGCCACATCTGGTCTACACTTATATTAATGTGGAAGGGGTGGAGATTGTCTCTCAATAAGGGGTCAAGTGAATTTTATCTGCTTTTTCGAGTAGGCATATTTTTCGTTTATTTTTGGAGGATTTTGGGGTTACAATATTCAATCTCGCTACGACAACACTGTGTTCACTGATCCCTGTATCCATTTTGATGCTCGTAATTAACTGAGGATTATTCGTTGCTAAGAGGTCAAACGTGTTTCCGCAACCATTTACTATTCGTGTGGGCTCGTGAACTAACTGGCTCTGAGCACTATGGGACTCAACTGCTGTGGTCATAAGTCCCCTAGAACTTAGAACTACTTAAACCTAACTAACCTAAGGACAGCACACAACACCCAGCCATCACGAGGCAGAGAAAATCCCTGACCCCGCCGGGAATCGAACCCGGGAACCCGGGCGTGGGAAGCGAGAACGCTACCGCACGACCACGAGATGCGGGCCGTGAACTAACTGCTCGAAACAATTTTCAGAGAACGCGTTTAGCACAATTTCGGACGATATTTTATGCGTGCCTTCGGAATTAAACTTGTACTTTCGCTAACATATTGAGAGGAAGTTAAAGTCACCACCAACTGTAATAAATATAATCCATTACCGTTCTCGGCTGGCAGGCGCAGGTGTGAAGGAGGTAGGGTGAGTTTGGTGCACTACAAGGCGATTCTCTATTGGGTCTGTCAGATGCGGTCTGCCAGAGGAGTGTGCTCACTCTCGCTTACCCACGTGCTTCAACATCTGGCCACTCTCACATCTGCATACATCGCAAATATCTATATTTCGCGATACAAACTTCCGGTCAAATGGATACCCTTTTCAAACTGGCAGCAAGCAGCATTTCCATGTCCTTCACAGCGAACACTCGACATCTGACGCTGTTCGCGTTCCTTATATAAAGGGTGGTCCATTTATAGCGATCGGGCCAAATATCTCACGAAATAAGCATCAAACGAAAAAACTACAAAGAACGTAACTCGTCTAGCTTGAAGGGGGAAACCAGATGGCGCTATAGTTGGCGCTGCCATAGGTCAAACAGATATCAACTGCGTTTTTTTTAAATAGGAACCCCCATTTTCTATTACATATTCGTGTAGTACGTAAAGCGAATGTTTTAGTTGGACCACTTTTGTCGCTTTGTGATAGATGGCGCTGTAATAGTCACAAACGTATAAGTACGTGGTATCACGTAACATTCCGCCAGTGTGGACGGTATTTGCTTCTTGATACATTACCAATTGCGGAAAAGGTCGATATCGTGTTGATGTTTGGCTATTGTGATCAAAATGCCCAACGGGTGTGTGCTATGTGTGCTGCTCGGTATCCTGGACGACATCATCCAAGTGTCCGGACCGTTCGCCGGATAGTTACGTTATTTAAGGAAACAGGAAGTGTTCAGCCACATGTGAAACGTCAACCACGACCTGCATCAAATGATGGTGCCCAAGTGGGTGTTTTAGCTGCTGTCGCGGCTAATGCCCACATCAGTAGCAGACGAATTGCGCGAGAATCGGGAATCTCAAAAACGTCGGTGTTGAGAATGCTACATCAACATCGATTGCACCCGTACCATATTTCTATGCACCAGGAATTGCATGGCGACGACTTTGAATGTCGGGTACAGTTATGCCACTGGGCAAAAGAGAAATTACGAGACGATGACAGATTTTCTGCACGCGTTCTATTTAGCGACGAAGCGTCATTCACCAACAGCGGTAACGTAAACCGGCATAATATCTACTATTGCGCAACGGAAAATACACGATGGCTGCGACAAGTGGAACATCAACGACCTCGGCGGGCTAATGTATGGTGCGGCATTATGGGAGGAAGGATAATTGGCCCCCATTTTATCGATGGCAATCTAAATGGTGCAGTGTATGCTGATTTCCTACGTAATGTTCTACCGATGTTACTACAAGATGTTTCACTGCATGACAGAATGGCGATGTACGTCCAACATGATGGATGTTCGGCACATAGCTCGCGTGCGGTTGAAGCGGTAAGACAGGTGGATTGGTCGTCGAAGGACCATAAAATGGCCAGCACGTTCACCGGATCTGACGTCCCCGGATTTCTTTCTGTGGGGAAAGTTGAAGGATATTTGCTATCGTGATCCACCGACAACGCCTGACAACATGCGTCAGCGCATTGTCAATGCATGTGTGAACATTACGGAAGAAGAACTACTCGCTGTTGAGAGGAATGTCGTTACACGTATTGCCAAATGCATTGAGGTAGACGGACATCATTTTGAGCATTTTTTGCATTAATGTGGTATTTACAGTGTAATATTTCTGGCTTATTCAGCCATCATATTAGGCTCCAGGAAGCTATTCCCAGGTCAGTGGAGATGCAAGAAGCATAGAGATGACGCAATGTGGGATGAGGTGACAGATGTTAGATTCGGTACCATTCCCGTGAGAAAGACCGCCTGCATGATGCTGCTGCTCTGTTATTGGCTGCTGTGTTCCGCGGTAGGGCGCCAAAACTTAGTTGCTATTATTAATTAAACCGGTCATCCAAATTACTTCATTTTTTTAAATAAACATCTCTCAACAGCCTGCTATCAATCAGTCGTTTCAAAATTATTAAAATCAAAGTATTACTAAAACAAAAGACTGACGATATTACTGCAGATGCACTTCGGCGGCGTTCGGATCACGCCTTGCTGGCTTGGCGCGCGAAGTGTCTCGGGCAGTCCGGCTCTCCAGTTCTGACCGTTCCAGTAGACAGACATGTTGTCTGTTATAGCAGTATTTGTTTCAGGCAATTTCATTCACATATCGCTTCGTACAGACATGTTGTCTGTAATAGTAGTATTTGATTCATGTAATTTTATTCTCCAGTTCTGACGGTTCCAGTAGACAGAAAATGGCTCTGAGCACTATGCGACTTAACTTCTGAAGTCATCAGTCGCCTAGAACTTAGAACTAATTAAACCTAACTAACCTAAGGACATCACACACATCCATGCCCGAGGTAGGATTCGAACCTGCGACCGTAGCGGTCGCTCGGCTCCAGACTGTAGCGCCTAGAACCGCACGGCCACTCCGGCCGGCCCCAGTAGGCAGACATGTTGTCTTGTGGCAGGATGTAATTCATGTTATTTTACCCAGATATAATGACTGTGGAAAGATATGTTCAATACGTTGTGAACAAGAATAGTTTCTCATGTCTATATCAATAAAAAACGCCAGTGGCATCCCAAATGAGTTATAGTTTATTTGTAGCAGCAGTTCCTTGCGAGGTTAATGTCAGTCTCAAGAAAAAGAATCCACGACCTGCGTGCTGTTTTCTGCGCTTGGGACATCATCATCATGAAGACAGAGGTTAGTGAAGTGTACAAGAACTTATGTATTCCACACAGGGCAGTGGAAACAACTAGGCACCTCACGTGTACTGCATGGTTGGTTCAAATGGCTCTGAGCACTATGGGACTCGACTTCTGAGGTCATCAGTCCCCTAGAACTTAGAACTACTTAAACCTAACTAACCTAAGGACATCACACACATCCACGCCCGAGGCAGGATTGGAACCTGCGACCATAGCGGTCGCGCGGTTCCAGACTGTAGAGCCTAGACCCGCTCGGCCACTCCGGCCGGCCTGTACTGCATGCACAGTAAAAATGTGTTCAGTGACACGTCATCTGCAGTAATGCAGAGGAGGTAAAGAAGGATGAAAGTATTAACACTATCGCACTTTTATTCCTTTTTTCTTGCTGTTACAGGTAATCACGCTGTAACAGCATGCGTTCTCAGAAATGATAAGTTCACAAAGGTACATGTATCACATTGTAACAACCGAAATAAAATGTTCAAACGTACCTACGTTCTGTATTTTAATTTAAAAAAACGTACCTGTTACCAACTATTCTTCTAAAATTGTGACCCATACGTTTGTGACTATTACAGCGCCATCTACCACAAAGCTAAAAAAGTTAACCAACTAATAAAACATTCTTATTTCTTTACGTAGTACACGAACATGTAATAAAAAATGGGAGTTCGTATTTAAAAAACGTACTTGATATCCGTTTGACCTATGGCAGCGCCATCTAGCTGGCCAACCTTAGCGCCATTTGGTTTCCCCCATCAAGCAAGTAAAGTTTCGTTCTTTGTAGTTTTTTCGTTTGACGCTTATTTCGTCAGATATTTGACCCGGTCACGATCAATGGACCACCCTGTAGACTACCAAGCCATCTGTAAATGTTGTTCTACATATCCTAGTTATCTGTAACTGTTGTACTAGATATCCTACACTCCTGGAAATTGAAATAAGAACACCGTGAATTCATTGTCCCAGGAAGGGGAAACTTTATTGACACATTCCTGGGGTCAGATACATCACATGATCACACTGACAGAACCACAGGCACATACACACAGGCAACAGAGCATGCACAATGTCGGCACTAGTACAGTGTATATCCACCTTTCGCAGCAATGCAGGCTGCTATTCTCCCATGGAGACGATCGTAGAGATGCTGGATGTAGTCCTGTGGAACGGCTTGCCATGCCATTTACACCTGGCGCCTCAGTTGGACCAGCGTTCGTGCTGGACGTGCAGACCGCGTGAGACGACGCTTCATCCAGTCGCAAACATGCTCAATGGGGGACAGATCCGGAGATCTTGCTGGCCAGGGTAGTTGACTTACACCTTCTAGAGCACGTTGGGTGGCACGGGATACATGCGGACGTGCATTGTCCTGTTGGAACAGCAAGTTCCCTTGCCGGTCTAGGAATGGTAGAACGATGGGTTCGATGACGGTTTGGATGTACCGTGCACTATTCAGTGTCCCCTCGACGATCACCAGTGGTGTACGGCCAGTGTAGGAGATCGCTCCCCACACCATGATGCCGGGTGTTGGCCCTGTGTGCCTCGGTCGTATGCAGTCCTGATTGTGGCGCTCACCTGCACGGCGCCAAACACGCTACGACCATCATTGGCACCAAGGCAGAAGCGACTCTCATCGCTGAAGACGACACGTCTCCATTCGTCCCTCCATTCACGCCTGTCGCGACACCACTGGAGGCGGGCTGCACGATGTTGGGGCGTGAGCGGAAGACGGCCTAACGGTGTGTGGGACCGTAGCCCAGCTTCATGGAGACGGTTGCGAATGGTCCTCGCCGATACCCCAGGAGCAACAGTGTCCCTAATTTGCTGGGAAGTGGCGGTGCGGTCCCCTAAGGCACTGCGTAGGATCCTACGGTCTTGGCGTGCATCCGTGCGTCGCTGCGGTCCGGTCCCAGGTCAACGGGCACGTGCACCTTCCACCGACCACTGGCGACAACATCGATGTACTGTGGAGACCTCACGCCCCACGTGTTGAGCAATTCGGCGGTACGTCCACCCGGCCTCCCGCATGCCCACTATACGCCCTCGCTCAAAGTGCGTCAACTGCACATACGGTTCACGTCCACGCTGTCGCGGCATGCTACCAGTGTTAAAAGACTGCGATGGAGCTCCGTATGCCACGGCAAACTGGCTGACACTGACGGCGGCGGTGCACAAATGCTGCGC
Organism: Schistocerca cancellata; assembly: GCF_023864275.1. Classification (NCBI taxonomy): domain Eukaryota; kingdom Metazoa; phylum Arthropoda; class Insecta; order Orthoptera; family Acrididae; genus Schistocerca; species Schistocerca cancellata. Next base: position 50,058,146 of record NC_064631.1, read on the forward strand.
AGCTAGCGCCATTCGACGGCCAACACCGCGGTTCCTGGTGTGTTCGCTGTGCCGTGCGTGTGATCATTGCTTGTGCAGCCCTCTCGCAGTGTCCGGAGCAAGTATGGTGGGTCTGACACACCGGTGTCAATGTGTTCTTTTTTCCATTTCCAGGAGTGTATTTAGTAAATAAAAACGCTGAAATAAGGAGGAATAAATACGTCTACCCGGGAAACTGCTCGACTCATTGTTGGACACGTGAAGTCCGCTTTATGTCAATGATGGTGGTCCAGTAGAGATACTAGACGGTGGAAACGTGCTGCGTCATGCATGGACCTCCGCGCCATTCCGACAACCACATCGTGAAGAACTATAGCCTCAAGGAGCTTAGGCGTTCAGCATCTGTTTAGCAAATACTGAACAGTGCATGGTGCTTAGAAAACGTAACTCAGTCCATTAATAGCACCTCAGAGGGATGCGTGTGATGATCGTTAACACCCCAGGACAGTACGGTCATTAGACACTCGTCCGTTGAGTACGTGTGAGACATGAGAAGACACTGTCTAATTTTGTGCGCGTTGGAATCAGCACCGTTTAACCCATTGCGATAGTTGGCGGTAGTAATGTGAACATTTTCCGCAGTATGATGTCTGACACCCCCAAGGTCGTCTCATGTATCAGTGACTGTAGCTCCAAGTCTAAACAATATGCAAAGGGCGTTCAAAAAGGTTTGCGCAGTTGTCTCTTTTTTATTTTTTGCAGGAGGAAAATGAAATTTTTTGTTGACATACTTGGAACCTTTAGGTATAAGTTGGTATATAAAAGTATTTTCTTCTATTTACAGGTGAGCCATAATGGACCGTGAAGTAGATGTCAGGTTGAGACAACGATTGAGTTCCTCTTCAAGACCGGCGATGACTCTGCCACATCGATTCACAGGAAGTTGCTCCCTGTTTTTTTGGGAGGGCACAGTGGATCGCAGCAGTATCCAGCGGTGGTTTCAGAGGGTTAAAGAAGGTGATTTCTCTCTACTGGCCAATCCCCGATTCGGTAGACCAACGATGGCAGCGAGTGATGTGAATAAGGAGACCATTGATCAAATAATCCAAAATGACAGATGTGTGATGACACGACAGCTTGCTGAAATGATTCGTTTGTCATTGGGCAGTGTGGTATCACTGGTACAGCCACTAGGGTACAGAAAAATTGCAAGACATCATGGTCTCCTGACCTTCATTGCTTACATATTCCGCCCTCACAATCATATTCCGCACATCAAGAAGCTTCATTCGAACCCAAACTCGATGAGATAAAGTCAGTGTTGTATGAATTCATGTAAGTGATACGCAAATAACAAATGTGCACCGGGGCCGATATACTCGAGGCTGGCGTACACACACACATTCAAGACACGATGGTCACAAGAGATTTTAGTTCAGGAGAGGCGGACCGCACGCCAACGGGCTGGTCCCTTCAGAGGATGAGTCATCCTCGGTCACCCGTGGAGCGGACAGCATTTGCCTGAGTGAAAGGAAGAACGACCCCGTGTTCGGCTTAAAAGCAAATTCCGCTACATTGTGTGGGAGTGCCCAGCCTACGTATTCTTTACTAACATAGCACACAGTTTCAGAGGTTTTCACAAGGAGACAGCAAACGCCAAACGCTGATGCTACAGATTTCCAGATTGGTCGCCTTAAATGAAACGTCATTCTCCCGTTTTAGAAGAGCAATGCTGATTGGCATATGATATTCCTGACGCCTTGAGCTGAAGGAGTAATGGAAGAGACCGAAAGATATACCCCTTCACATCTGGCGTCGAGAGGGGCCGTTCCATTGTCGCTCTTGGAGTGAGAACACGTAACGAGAGCGTGTGCGCTCGTATGCATACTCAAAGAGCGAGGAACAAGTCTCTCCTCAGTACTTCACTGGGAGAGCACCTCTGTGGAGAACGAATCGGAGTCCTACTCTATACTGAGTCCTTGCGATTAAGTGTTGTTCTATGTGCTGGCCGCAACAGTTCTTGTGCGGTGTGAACGGACAGAGTTATAGTTAAACGTCTCCGAGCGAGTATTGAGTGGCATCGCGGTGGACTGGTTACCTGACCAGTGTACCACGCCAATAGTCAGACTAGGGGCGAATAGGAGTCTTTGACTTCATCAAGGTGTAGGGAGAGTTTGATTGGCGAAGGTCAATCCAGATAGAACGAGAGTTATCTTATTTGTCAGCAGCGAACGGCGCAGACAGCAGTCATCGCAGCTTACGGTATTGTGTGCTACAGCTCTTCTGAGCCCCATATTTCCTCCACAACAGTACACTTCACTGCATTTCACATGCGACAGCCTCGACCGTACGTAGCAACATTCTTACGGATAATTATCTTGAGTAGGTGCGGCTCTCAGCCCTTCTGCCAAGTCAATAACAAGCTTTGTATAGAAATTTCATCAGTGAATCCTATCCTTAAGAGGTAACTTCACATTCCGAAAAGAACCCGGAAACAACTTGTTCAGTTCATAACTAAAAGTGCTATTATGATTTCTCAGAATTTTTGCAAAATAATAATTTTCGTCAGTTTCATGTTTTTCTTACGCTAACTAGCACTACTCCAGTACCCAAGTATCCCACTAGTTACGTAAGAAATTTTGTGGATTTTTGTGTCATTTCCTTACAGCGGACGACTCCAGAAGATATTTATTCCTGAAAGTTTTTCAGGCATTTCTCTTTAGAATGTTAGGAGCGTCTGCCTACTTCTATAGTAGTGTGGGGGTAGAAATGGCATCTTGCAGGAGCCACAGGGTAAAGGGCAAATTTCAGATTAATCCTGGGTGCCTAGATTATTGACAAAAGAAATGAAAACGATTAGGAGGAATGTGCGGAAGGGTCTCACGAAAACCTTTGCTGAAGAGTGGAATCAGTGTTTGACGGCGTCATTACACAGGATGAAACATGGTTGTCTTTGTCCGAACCTGAGAGCAAAACCCAATCCATGGCGTGGCTTAATCCGGGTTCCCCTCGGAAGAAGAAACGAAGACTCTCACGAACAGGAGGCCGAAAGGTGATGGCCTCCTTTTCCTGGTATCAGTGTGGTGTCATTTTTATAGACTTTTTGGAACCTGTCTCTACAGTTAACCGGGACAGTTACTGCTTGTCATTGGACAAGCTGTAACGTGGCATCAAAACCGACAGACTACAGCTTCAGGGTCAGCTCATCAGACTATAGCATGGCAATGCCAGACCCCATACAGACCTTATGATGCAGGAGAGAATTAGGAAAATGGGTTGGAAAACTGTTCCTCATCCTCCCTACAGTCCGGACTTGGCTCCGTCTGATTTTTAACTCTGGTCGTCTGAAGGGCCACCTGCGTGGTAAAACATTTGATAGTGAGAAAGACCTTATTTCCTGTGTCAAGCGACGGTGTAAAAGTCAGCCCCCAGAATTTTACCAAAGTGTATTTATACCATGGAAAGAACGTTGGACCAGATGCGTCACAGCTGATAGAGGCTACATTGAGTAGGTTCTATATATAGCTAAATGTTCCAAGTATGTTCACAAAAAATTTCATTCTCCTCCTGCAAAAAATAAAAAAAATTGTAGTTGACAAAATGGACTCACTCAGAAGAAACTGCAACACTCATCAATCGAAAATCAGAATGAGAAAGTACTTGCTCTCCAATTAGACTTGCTTAAGCCTCGTGCAGAAGGGTGTCTTCGGTCCAGCATGTTTATTTCTCAGGTGCCTTCCAAAAGAAATGAAAAAAATAGTGTGATAATCCTCAAATCTTCCAATCTAAGTCGAAAAGTCTCCTAGTGGCACACTCCTGGTATTCTGCAGAGGAATTTCTAATAGCAGCTGAAAACTTTACTCACAAATGTGTCGTTTTTTCTCATACTCTTTCACAATCATTTTCGTGTTTTAATAATTCTTTATTTTGTTCACAAATTTTCTAATCAGCATTCTGTCAACTGTGTATTCATTCCGTCTGTGAAGAAGTAGCTAAGGCTCGGATGATCTCACGGAACATCATACATAGAATAAAATTAAACATAAATAAACAGCTTGAATAATAATTGTGAGAGTACAGTTCGGTTTATGCTTCTCCGTGTACGTTTCTCATTTTCCATTGGTTATGGTTGATTTGAATCTATAAACGACGCATTGGCGCAGTAATCACCACGTACTACCCCAAGGCGCCAATAAATACTCTCAATAGATAAGTTAGCGGAAAATTAGAAGAAAAAAATGACCTGTTGCCAGCAGTCCAAGGACGACATTGAGAGGCTAAAAACTAATATCAGGTTCTCCAGGCGGTGTCGGCCATCTGCACCCGTGGTCGTCGGCACAGGAGAGCAGCTGATAGCTGACGGACTATTACTGGCCACATCTGCGCATTGTAACCGGAATTCAGGCGCCAACGTCCGCTCGGGATGCGGGTATCCAGCGGCCGAGATGCGCCCCGCCTCGCGCACCGCGGACCACCTGCACTCGCCGAGTCACCGCTGCACCTGCTGATCGTCGCCTCGGCGTAACAGACACCGGCGTCCCAAGGGAACTGCGTAAACCAGACTCACCTGCGATACGCTGACTGAGGGTAACACTGGCGGCGGCTGTAATGGCAGAAATGAACCGCTGTTGTCTTTCCGATACGTTACCTAGGGCTTGAGAAAGAAGAAGGAGACCTGTCGAGTTAAGCCAGTATTGGTCTGGGACGGTCTCGAGACGGTAACAGTCGGTCGGCCTTACCGTTCAGATTATTCGCTTGTACACTCCTGGAAATGGAAAAAAGAACACATTGACACCGGTGTGTCAGACCCACCATACTTGCTCCGGACACTGCGAGAGGGCTGTACAAGCAATGATCACACGCACGGCACAGCGGACACACCAGGAACCGCGGTGTTGGCCGTCGAATGGCGCTAGCTGCGCAGCATTTGTGCACCGCCGCCGTCAGTGTCAGCCAGTTTGCCGTGGCATACGGAGCTCCATCGCAGTCTTTAACACTGGTAGCATGCCGCGACAGCGTGGACGTGAACCGTATGTGCAGTTGACGGACTTTGAGCGAGGGCGTATAGTGGGCATGCGGGAGGCCGGGTGGACGTACCGCCGAATTGCTCAACACGTGGGGCGTGAGGTCTCCACAGTACATCGATGTTGTCGCCAGTGGTCGGCGGAAGGTGCACGTGCCCGTCGACCTGGGACCGGACGGCAGCGACGCACGGATGCACGCCAAGACCGTAGGATCCTACGCAGTGCCGTAGGGCACCGCACCGCCACGTCCCAGCAAATTAGGGACACTGTTGCTCCTGGGGTATCGGCGAGGACCATTCGCAACCGTCTATCTGAAGCTGGGCTACGGTCCCGCACACCGTTAGGCCGTCTTCCGCTCACGCCCCAACATCGTGCAGCCCGCCTCCAGTGGTGTCGCGACAGGCGTGAATGGAGGGACGAATGGAGACGTGTCGTCTTCAGCGATGAGATTCGCTTCTGCCTTGGTGCCAATGATGGTCGTATGCGTGTTTGGCGCCGTGCAGGTGAGCGCCACAATCAGGACTGCATACGACTGAGGCACACAGGGCCAACACCCGGCATCATGGTGTGGGGAGCGATCTCCTACACTGGCCGTACACCACTGGTGATCGTCGAGGGGACACTGAATAGTGCACGGTACATCCAAACCGTCATCGAACCCATCGTTCTACCATTCCTAGACCGGCAAGGGAACGTGCTGTTCCAACAGGACAATGCACGTCCGCATGTATCCCGTGCCACTCAACGTGCTCTAGAAGGTGTAAGTCAACTACCCTGGCCAGCAAGATCTCCGGATCTGTCCCCCATTGAGCATGTTTGGGACTGGATGAAGCGTCGTCTCACGCGGTCTGTACGTCCAGCACGAACGCTGGTCCAACTGAGGTGCCAGGTGGAAATGGCATGGCAAGCCGTTCCACAGGACTACATCCAGCATCTCTACGATCGTCTCCATGGGAGAATAGCAGCCTGCATTGCTGCGAAAGGTGGATATACACTGTACTAGTGCCGACATTGTGCATGCTCTGTTGCCTGTGTGTATGTGCCTGGGGTTCTGTCAGTGTGATCATGTGATGTATCTGACCCCAGGAATGTGTCAATAAAGTTTCCCCTTCCTGGGACAATGAATTCACGGTGTTCTTATTTCAATTTCCAGGAGTGTATATCGCACTGACACGAGTTCTGTAGCTTAGGACGAGAAAATGTTATCTTTTGTTGCATCTACGTGGGGCGTTCAATATGTAATGCAACACATTTTTTCCTCGACCAGTTCCGATTAAAATAATGTGGAATTTTTTGAAGGATTTCGTGGGATATTCCCTCTTCAATCCCTTTAGTTCCACGAAGTGCCGATAGGTGGCGGCGCTATATGTAGCATTCAAAATGGCGTCTCTAACGGAGGTGAGTTCCAAGCAGAGAGCTGTCATTGAATTTCTTTCGGGAGAAAGCCACAGCATCACAAATATTCATACCGCTTGCAGGATGTCTACGGAGACCTGGCAGTGAACAAATTTAGGATGAGTCGTTGGGCGTGGCGTCCGTCATTAGCTCAAGAACGTCGCCCAAACTCGTCAGATCTGAAACGTGCTGGCCTCATTCGAGGCGATCGATGGATCACAATCAAACATCTCGCTGCTCAACTGGACGTCTCTGTTAATAGTGTTGACATACTCTCCTAGCAGTCGGGTTACTCAAATGCGTGTGCCCGCTAGTCCCCTCGCAGCTTAACACCATAAAGAGCAACGAAGGGCCATATCAGTGAGGTTATCGATGCAACAAGACGTCGTCTCGGACGCCGACCAGTAGAGTGGTACCGTGCGGGCAAACAGGCCCTCCCAACCAAGGTGGCGTAAGACCATCTCATTGAACGGAGAGTATGTTGCAAAATAGGGCTTTTAGCCAAAAGAGTGGGGAAGAATAGGCTGTATTGAAATCCTGAATAACACCAAGCTGCTTTCAGAAAAAAATTATTGCCTTACTTATTCAATGCTCCTAGTAGTTAGCCTTTGATCAGTACTATGAGGCGGAAGGGAGAATTAATCAGCGATACACTTCGTAAAAAATGACAAAAAATGACAAATAATAATGATTTTTTTCTATTCACGCTTGGAAGCGTGGTGGGCGATGTCATTTATGTAGTGAAGCTCGAGTAACTCGCCTCAAAGCTGTATCCTAATGCAGACATCTTGTTCAATCGATGATCTAGTGGCACCATTACTATCATCGTCAGATATGTGACATACTTTGTTGAATAAAGGCCACCACTAAACTTTTCCATTAGATCTTCAGCTATAGTTGCCATGTTCCTTCTGTATGTTTTCTAACGTCATCCACACACCTAAAATGTTCGTTTTCTCCGTCCTCTCTCACCATAGAGAAGGCAGCAGAATACTTCCTCAGCCCACACATCACATATTCGCCTGGCTACATAGCCTGCACACCTCCATTTCATTAGTCACAATTACTTCTACTCCCGTCTATTACCAGATCCATTTATTTTCCTGTCCCTGATTTTATGTCCCAACATACACCATCACTGTGAGTGTTCTCACATAGATGTTTAATGTGTCAGTGCAATAAATCGAAAATAGCAGTAAACACCAACTGTTAACATTCCTCTTCATGCACATGGAAAGTTTTGCTTTGAAAATCATTTCTACTCTGAGTGATTGAAAATTGGGAGAAGGCACTGTGATACGAATCTGTCATCGGTTGCAAAAGTCTATGACCTGGTCTGTAGAATTCGGTTCCTGACGACCCACACTAAAATCGGCGACTATCTTGACCCACAGTGTTCGCAGATCGTGGTCTAGAGGCTAGCGTTGCTGCCTCTGACTCACGGGGTCCCGGGTTCGATTCCCGGTCTGGTTGGGGGTTTCCTCTGCCCGGGGACTGGGTATTTGTGTTGTCCTCATCATTCATCATCACCATTCGTGACGATGGCTCAATTGGACTGTGAAAAAATTGGGACTTCTACGGGCACTGACGACTGCGTAGTTTTCGAGCGCCACACAAACCAAACATCATCATCATCATCATCATCATCATTGACTCACAGTAGTCAGCGCCCTGATATCAGTTGTTCAGACACTTGCGGTCGGCCTGTGCGGAGTTCTAAAAGTGTGGAAACATTGTCCCTGCGATACTGAAGCTCCGTCCTAGACACTGTCGACCTAGGAAACTGGCATTCTTTTGCGATCTACGATACGACATGACCCATGCATCTTGTACCGATTATCATCCCACGTTCAAAAAACGGTCGGTTATTCCGCTTCGCGCTGCCGTGTTCTTTACACTCCTGGCTGCAAGCGATTTCTCAGGTACAGCGTCTACACTCATACCATACGCAGCATCTAGACGTGGCATTTGAGTGTCATACAAGCCACACCTTCAAATGGGACGTTCCTTCTCGTGACTTCTGTGTTCCTCAGTTTGACATACCAAAAGTAGCTGAGGCCACTTTTACTCTTCTGTTTATTTGTTTTGTCATTCGTGCAGTCACTGTCTTAAAATTTTAAAGCTCATCCAACTCAACTTCTCTTTTAAAAAATAAAAAAATTCGAATTTGAGCAACTTAGGACCACGGAAACAGCTGATTTATGACATTTTTTCTTTTGTTTTGGCTTCCCAATACTTCCTCTCTGTTGTTGATTATTTCTTCTTGAAACCCCTGACTTTTCTTATCCTTGCCTTTCTCTGTTTCATATGACTTTGTTTATTTCCAACTCTTACAGATCTTGCTTAAACTTGTATAAACCCGGAAATTTTGGATTTTGGGTTTTTGTCAAAGAAGCTGAACTTTTTTTTCTGTCAGTCTTGTTATCCATTCTTTATAAGTGACCATCTCGTCACAGAGATCTCATTCTTTAAAACGATGTAGCCACGGTTTAACAGCAGTGTAAATGCAGTTAGAGTTGGCCTCTTCCTACGACACACTCTGTCATGTTCGATTTGAGATTTCTGTGTTGATACTGGAACCACTTACAATACGTCAACCTATTTCTTAGAATGTATTTTTTTTTATCATTACCTGTGTGCGAGTGTGTGTGTAGTTGAACAGTATACGCTCATACGGGTAACCCCTCTAAGCGGGTTTAATGTTTTACTAAACACATATTAAGGGGGGTAGGACGTCAAATGGGCCGAGTTGGAGCAGGAGAGGCACCACAGGACATTTTAATTTCCACTGTCTATACTTTTACAATTAAATTCATAAAACTTTGTCGGCATGACCAGGAAGGATTCAAGGTTCACACTCGTAGCAGCGGAAGTTCAAAAACATAACAAAATAATTTTTTTTACATGTGAAATGTGATTTTTTTCACTTACTATTGGCTGCATTTGTTGCTATAGGTACACTTTCCTTCATAAGTAAGAAAGACTGTTCGATGGATTTTGCACAGCATACAAACCATACGTACAGGTGTCTGAAACTCTAGAATCTATTTAATTTCTGAAAAAATTAATGAGCTGTTGCATTTTAAACTTTATGTTTAGAAAAAAATCAAATTTTGTAGTTAATTATCTCAATTTTTACCACATTTTTAATAGATTTGGAAAATTCTAGAGTTTGATACTCCTGTAAGTATGGTTTGTATGCTGTGCCAAATTCATCAAAGAGTCTCTTACTTGTGAAGAAAAATGTACCTATAGCAACGAATGCAGCCAACAGTAAGTGAAAAAATGATGAAATTTCATATCTAGAAAAATTTATTTCGTTATCTTTTTGCACTTTCATTGCTATGAGTGTGAATCCTGAATCCTTCCTGGTCATGCTGAAAAAGTTTTATGAATTTATTTGTAAAAGTATAGACAGTAGAAAATAAAATGTCCTGTGGTGCCTCTCCTCCTCCAAGTCGGCCCGTTTGACGTCCTACCCCCCCCCCCCCCCCCTTAACTACCAAGATAGTAGCACAGATACCATACGTTATACATCTGATCTGAAGTCGGAAAAACGCCATAATCGTTTGTTGGATGTTCTATCTACATTGTACACTGCAGCGCTATTTAAAAAAATAGTGCTCTCTTTCCTTATATATCTAACTCTATTCGTTTGTACCGTATGTCTTCCGCTGCGGTGTTTCGGTCGCCAGTAACTTGTGCCACGCCCTACGGCAGAGCAAAAGTACGAGGGTAATCACAAAAGTAAGGTGTCCTATTTTTTATAGGCACATAGACCTGTTTATTTCTACAATGGTTTACATCAGTTTACAGCTTGAACATTTAGCTATTTTTCGACAGTGTCACCATTTCTATCGATGCATTTTTGTAGACGCTGTGGCAGTTTCTGTATGCCCATGTCATACCAGCTCGCCGCCATGCTGTTCAGAAAGCTATGAACCTCTTCTTTCACCTCGTTGTCGGAGCTGAATCGCTGGGACCACAATTAACGCTGACAGATACTGTCAGACTCTGAAAAAACTCAAACAGGCAATTCAGAACCGGAGAAGAGGAATGTTGAGCAAGGGCGTACACATTCTCCACGACAACGCTCGCCCACACATCGCTCGGCATACCGTTGCTCTCATGCAACAGTTTCAGTGGAACATAATCACCCGACCACCCTATAGTCCTGACTTGGCTCCCAGTGACTATCACCTGTTCCCAAGGTTAAAAGAACATTTGGCCGGAAAGCGATGCAGCTCCGACGACGAGGTGAAAGAAGAGGTTCATAACTTTCTGAACAGCATGGCGGCGAGCTGGTATGACATGGGCATACAAAAACTACCACAGTGTCTACAAAAACGCATCGACAGAAATGGTGATTATTGCGAAAAATAGCTAAATGTTCAAGCTGTAAACTGATTTAAACCACTGTAGAAATAAACAGGTCTATGTACTTATAAAAAAAAGGGAGACCTTAATTTTGGGATTACCCTCGTACGAATATGAACAGAAATTGAACGATATGTTGATACAAGATATAGCAGATGTTGTTAAATGCGTATTCTTCAGTCTCTCGAAACTGTACTTACACAAAAGGATTAAAATGAAAGTTTCAATATCGATATAACGTTGCTGGAGCGTTACGAGGACCGTACATTTTTAATACTTCCTTGAGAATTCTTTAATGCTATTTGCACGTCTGTTGCAATTTTCCTTGGATACTTATTTCTTACACTTTGTTTTGGTTATTAGTTACTGAATTAACAGTTCAGAACCCACTTCCCTATTCTTCAGTGCTCGGGACTCTAAGTGCAGTCTCTACCCAGAAAAGGGATCTTCCTACTGTTGAATCAGTAAAGTGGTATTAACAGCCACCGTTACGACTGACATCTGGCAACTAGTCAGGAAGCAGTGATACCTCTGAAATCCTTGAAACTTCTGCATAATTGCAGAGTGAAGTGCGGTAGGCTTACACTGAGGTGATAAAACTCATGGGGTACTTTCTAATATCGTGTCGGACCTGTTTTTCCCTTCGTAGTGCAGCCTCTCGACGTGGCATGGGCTTGTAATATCTCTTTATATTCGATGAATTATTCTGATACAATTCTACCCTTGAATGACGTTTACAAATTTTCTATCTTCATACACGCGGAATCCATGCGCAAAATAGTTTTATACAATAGCTATGCCATGAGCGCATAAGTAATCTTTGTAGTACTCTCTCTGGTGGTTGTTAGAAAAAAAAAGAAAGGGGGCTTCCGAGATTGTCTTCGTGCCGATTAGCATGAGCTTGGTTTGGAAGAACTGTAATTTGATTATTGAGATTTATCACAGAAGATAACTGATACGAACTGTACGATTAAAAGGGAAATATATATATATTGCTCTTTCAAAAAAAGGTGTGTATGTGACATTTGCGAATTAATGATATTTATCGATATATTGCGTAGTTGTTAATCAGAAGGGACTTCCGAAAGACTGGATACGAACCTGCATTTAATAATCGAAGAGCTCCATTACTTCTTCGGAAGGTTAAACTTCATCAAAGCCAAATATCCGCTTGATCTGAGGTTTCCCGACTGATTATACAACGCTCCCAAAATTACGAGGCATTTTATTTGTACAGATTAGCAGACTGCCGCAAAGCACGAGCCTGCAGAGAAGAAGAATGATCGCCTGATTTCATTCTAACAAGTAAAATTTCAGAATCATTTTGGAGTGACTGAGCTATGACTGTGTTTCCTATCATGGATGATTGTTTGCTCGAACGAACTGAGAGCTACAGCATTACGTAGCTAAGAAAAAAAATTTACAGGCTCAACAAGTAGAGCCGACCACGGTGGCCGAGCGGTTCTAGGCGCTTCAGTCCGGAACCTCGCGACTGCTACGGTCGCAGGTTCGAATCCTGCCTCGGGCATGGATGTGTGTGATGTCCTTAGGTACGTTAGGTTTCAGTAGTTCTAAGTTCTAGGGGACTGATGACCTCAAATGTTAATTTTCATAGTGCTCAGAGCCATTTGAACCATCAACAAGTAGTTGCAAGTCTCCTGCAGAAATATTGAACCATGCTGCCTCTGTAGTCGTCTATAAACGCGAAAGTGTGGCCGTTGCAGAATTCTGTCTTCTCGTTACGTCCCATAAATGTTGGATGGGATTCATGCCAAGCGATGTGGATGACCAAATAAAAAAAAAATGTGTGTGAATTCCTAAGGGACGAAGCTGCTGAGGTCATCGGTCCCTATATTTACACACTACTTAAAATAACTTATGCTAAGAACAACACACACACCCATGCCCGTGGGGGACTCGAACCTCCGGTGGGAGTGGCCGCGCAATCCGTGACATGGCGCCTCAAACCACGCGTCCATTCCGCGTGGCGATGAGCATATCATTCGCTCGAACTGTCTACAATGTTCTTAAAACCAGTCGCAAACAATTGTGGCCCTGTAACTTGGAGCATTATCACCCATAAAAGTTCCATCGCTGCTTTGTTGCAGATGGTCTCCCTATAGCGAACCTAAACATTTCTAGCCAATGATCGGTTTTGTTGGACCAGAGGACCCAGTCCATTCCATGTAAACGCAGCCCACACCATTATGGAGCGACCACCAGCTCCACAGCGTCTTGTTGATAACCTGGGTTCACGGCTCCTTGGCATCTGCGCCACACTCGAAGCCTACCGTCAGCTCTTACCAACTGAAACCGGGGTTCATCTGACCAAGCCACGGTTTTCCAATCGTCCAGGACTCAACAGATGTGGTAACGAGCCCAGGAGAGGCGCTGGAGGTTACGTCATGCTGTTAGCAAAGGCATTCGTGGGGGACGTCTGCTGTCGCAGCTTATTAACGCCAAATTTTCCTGCACTGTACTCACGGATACGTTTGTAGTACGTCCCACATGGACTTCTGCGATTGTTTCACGCAGCGTGCATAATTCTATGGAACTGTCGCTCCTCTCGGTTGTTAAGTGAAGGTCGTCGGCCACTGCGTTGTCCTTGGTGAAACATTGTATTCTTGACACACTTTTGACACTGTCGATCTCGGAATATTCAGTTGCCTAACGATTTCCGAAATGGAATGTCCCATGCGTCAAGCTCCAACTACCATTTCGCATTCAAAATCTGTTAATTTCTGCCTAGCAGCTATAATCACGTCGGAAACCTTTTCGCATAAATCAACTGAGTCAAATGACAGCTCTGCCTGTGCACTGCCCTTTCATACCTCGTGTACACGATACTACCACCATCTGTATACGTGCATATCACTATCCCATGCCGTTTTTCACCTCAGTGTGTACAAAATGGTTCAAATGGCTCTAATCACTATGTGACTTAACATCTGAGGTCATCATCCCCTAGAACTTCGAATTACTTAAACCTAACTAACCTAAGGACATCACACACATCCATGCCCAAGGCAGGATTCGAACCTGCGACTGTAGAGGCAGCGCGGTTCCGGACTGAAGCACCTAGAACCACTCGGCCACAGCGGCCGGTTCAGTGTGTCAGGCACAATATCATGTTTAAGAGAGTATAGTAACAGAATGCAATGGAAGCCTTTGAATACAGTGTTAAAGAAGGATGTCGAAACTTAGGTTGACTGATAAGAAATGAGGAGGCTCACCGCAGAATCGGAGAGGAAAGGAGCATGTGGAAAACGTCGACAGGTACAGGATGAGAGGACATTTGTTAAGACATCAAGGAATAACTTCTATGATAGTTGAGAGAGCTGCAGAGGGTAAAAACAGTAGGGGAAGGCAGAAATTGAAGCATATCCAAAAAACAATTCAGGGAAAAGGTTGCAGAAGCTACTACAAGATGAAGAGGTTGGTACAGCAGAGGAATTCGTGAGGGAATAAATCAAACCAGGCAGAAAACTGGAACGACAACAAAAATTTAAATGAAAAATAAAGAAATAAAAGCAGCATATTCTGGACTAGAGAGTAAAAAATACTAAGTCACTTTCTACTGTATCGTCTCTGAGAATAGCTACCGAAACTATCAATGTTCGATATTCATACCCAGTCAACTCTTTTCCTTTCTTTATAGTTCTCACTGTTACATATGGGAAAACCCTAAATTATTGCTCAAACTTTTGTCTGTAACAAGTTCATTAGAGACCAGACACTATCACGTTTGCGCCAAGGTAGTTGAAAAAGCAGGTGTCGCCCAGTTAAAGGGATCGTGCGAGTATAACTTGAAACGATGTCTCGTAAGCCCATTCTGACATGTATAAACATTTTCCTGCTTCCAGAATGAGATTTTCACTCTGCAGCGGAGTGTGCGCTGATATGAAACTTCCTGGCAGATTAAAACTGTGTGTCCGACCGAGACTCTAACTCGGGACCGTTGCCTTTCGCGGGCAAGTGCTCTACCATCTGAGCTGGTAGAGCACTTGCCCGCGAAAGGCAACGGTCCCGAGTTCGAGTCTCGGTCGGGCACACAGTTTTAATCTGCCAGGAAGTTTCATTTTCCTGCTGTTTGGAGGGGTGGTACCACGCTACGGAGGCGAGACGTTTCTGGCAATTACAGAAGTCGTTGGTGGGCTCCACAGCAGTGGTGATACACACCCAGACGCCTGTCTGCTAATAGCCTGTGATCAGGACCTGGGCCCTAAGTACTGACTCGGCAGAGCGCCATACATTTTGTGGATGCGAAGCGCTGCTGGCAGGACCTCCCAGGACGCGGCTGTCGAAGAGAGGGCGGGCCGTGACGTGGCTGGCTACCTGCCCAGTGAGGGCCGCGAGCGGGTCTCCCAAACCAAAAGTAAAGGCAAATATCGCCGTGCTTTACAAAACGTGTTTGACTACTGTGCGACAAACGAGAGGAGAGAGTGTTTAAGTGAGTCCCATCCCATTACCTATACTGCGACAGTTATTAACTATATGAAAAAACCTCCCCCATCCACCATGGACCTTGCCGTTGGTGTGGAGGCCTGCGTGGCTCCACGATACAGACAGCCGTACCGTAGGTGCAACCACAACGGAGGGGTATCTGTTGTGGTTCCTGAAGAGGGGAAGCAGCCTTTCCAGTAGTTGCAGGAGCAACAGTCTGGATGATTGACTGATCTCGCCTTGTAACACTGACCAAAACGCCTTGCTGTGCTGCTACTGCGAACGGCTGAAAGCGAGGGGAAACTACAGCCGTAATTTTTCCCGAGGGTATGCAGCTTTACTGTATGATTCCAATCCCAAAGAAAGCAAGTGTTGACAGATGTGGAAATTACCGAACTATCACTTTAATAAGCCACGGCTGCAAAATACTAACACGGGTTCTTTACAGACGAATGGAAAAACTGGTAGAAGCCAACCTCGGGGAAGATCAATTTGGATTCCGTAGAAATGTTGGAACACGTGAGGGAATACTGACCTTACGACTTATCTTAGAAGAAAGATTAAGGAAAGGCAAACCTACGTTTCTAGCATTTGTACACTTAGAGAAAGCTTTTGACAACGTTGATTGGAATACTCTCTTTCAAATTCTGAAGGTGGCAGGGGTAAAATACAGACAGCGAAAGGCTATTTACAATTTGTACAGAAACCAGATGGCAGTTATAAGAGTCGAGAGGCATGAAAGGGAAGCAGTCGTTGGGAAGGGAGTGAGGCAGGGTTTTAGCCTATCCCCGATGCTATTCAATCTGTATATTGAGCAAGCAGTAAAGGAAACAAAAGAAAAATTCGGTATAGGTATTAAAATCCATGGAGAAGAAATAAAAACTTTGAGGTTCGCCGATGACATTGTAATTCTGTCAGAGACAGCAAAGGACTTGGAAGAGCAGTTGAACGGAATGGA
Source organism: Schistocerca cancellata (assembly GCF_023864275.1). Lineage (NCBI taxonomy): Eukaryota > Metazoa > Arthropoda > Insecta > Orthoptera > Acrididae > Schistocerca > Schistocerca cancellata. Next base: position 50,074,322 of record NC_064631.1, read on the forward strand.
CAGTGTCTTGAAAGGAGGATATAAGATGAACATCAACAAAAGCAAAACGAGGATAATGGAATGTAGTCGAATTAAGTCGGGTGATGCTGAGGGAATTAGATTAGCAATGAAAGGCTTAAAGTATTAATGGAGTTTTGCTATTTGGGGAGCAAAATAACTGATGATGGTCGAAGTAGAGAGGATATAAAATGTAGACTGGCAATGGCAAGGAAAGCGTTTCTGAAGAAGAGAAATTTGTTAACATCGAGTATAGATTTAAGAGTCAGGAAGTCGTTCCTGAAAGTATTTGTATGGAGTGTAGCCATGTATGGAAGTGAAACGTGGACGATAAATAGTTTACACAAGAAGAGAATAGAAGCTTTCGAAATGTGGTGTTACAGAAGAATGCTGAAGATTAGATGGGTAGATCACATAACTACTGAGGAGGTATTGAATAGAATTGGAGAGAAGAGAAATTTGTGGCACACCTTGACTAGAAGAAGGGATCGGTTGGTAGGACATGTTCTGAGGCATCAAGGGATTACCAATTTAGTATTGCAAGCCAGCGTGGAGAGTAAAAATCGTAGAGGGAGACAAAGAGATGAATACACTAAGCAGATTCAGAAGGATGTAGGTTGCAGTAGGTACTGGGAGAGGAAGAAACTTGCACAGGATACAGTAGCACGGAGAGCTGCATCAAACCACTCTATGGACTAAAGACCACAACAACAACATGAAAAAACATAAATTAGTTACAAACTAAGGCGTGCACACGCTTTATTCAATAAGTAAACGTCACTGCAGATATTCGAATTCAGGTTATGAGATGTTCGATATGCCTGCCATCATTGGCAATGATGTGGCGCAGACGAATAACGAAATTCTTCATGACCCGCCGAAGTGTCGGGACATTGATGCTATCGATGACCTCCTGAATGGCTGTTTTCAGCTCAGCAGTGATTTTTGGGTTATTTCTGTACACCTTGTCTTTAATAAAGCCCTACAAAAGGAGTCCCATGTGTTGAGATCCGGAGAATATGGCGGCCAATCGAGGCCCATGTCATGAACTCCTTCAGGATATCAAACACTAATCTGCTTCGACGGGGTCTAGCACCGTCTTGCATGAACCATCTTGTCGAAATCAGGTCACTTTGGATAATGAGGATGAAATCGTCTTCTGAAACGTTCATGTACCGTTCGGTAGCCAGCGTGCCATCAAGGAATATCGCACAGATTATTCCGTGACTGTGACTGGACATTATACACCACTCAGTCAACCGTTGAGGGTGAAGGAACCTCCCGATCGTGAAATTCGAATTTTCAGTCCCTCAAATGCTCCACTTCTGCTTACTGACTAACCCATCCAAATGAAAGTGGGCTTCGTTGCCAAACTACAGCATATTCACATCAGAGTCTTGTCTGTGGACAATAGTGTCGGTGAAACACAACGGCTCCATGGACCTGGTGCTTACTGGCCGATAGGTTTGAATTTTGTATGGGAAGGGATGCAGGTCTTGAACAACCATTTGTTGCAGTGCCCCTTTCTATTCATACCTGTTGTGCAGCTCATCTGATCGATTTCCTGAGACTAATTTGAAATACAGCGCGTGTCTTCTCGATGTTTTCAGGCGTTTCACCCTTTTTGGACGATCGACATTGCCAACACTGTAATCACGAACAATATCCATTCTCTCAAACTCGTGAATCAGAGTGTTTGACCGGTTGCCTTCACCTTCACCTTGAACTTGGTCGCAAATATCCTTTGAGCCGCGGTTGGGCTGTTACTGCTCGCATAGTAGCATTTCACAAGCGCTGTACGTTCAGGCACGCTGTACCGTGACATTTTCACGTGCAAACAACCGAAAACAACAAGACGCGTGGGCATACGCATACTAATTCCCATAATTCCCCGCGGTCAACCGTAAAGTTTGAACGTCCTAACGCAAACCTTTCAGAAGTTATTATGATTTTATTTAATGTTGTTGTTGTGGTCATAGTCCTGAGACTGGTTTGATGCAGCTCTCCATGCTACTCTATCCTGTGCAAGCTTCTTCATCTTCCAGTACCTACTGCAACTTACAACCTGCTGAATCTGCTTAGTGTATTCTTCTCTTGGTCTCCCCCTACGATTTTTACCCTCTACGCTGCCCTCCAATGCTAAATTTGTGATCCCTTGATGCCTCAGGACATGTCCTACCAACCGATCCCTTCTTCTAGTCAGGTTGTGCCACAAACTTCTCTTCTCCCCAATCCTATTCAATACCTCCTCGTTAGTTACGTGATCTACCCACCTAATCTTCAACATTCTTCTGTAGCACCACATTTCGAAAGCTTCTACTCTCTTCTTGTCCAAACTATTTATTGTCCATGTTTCACTTCCATACATGGCTACACTCCATACAAATACTTTCAGGAACGACTTCCTGACATTTAAATCTATACTCGATGAGAACAAATTTCTCTTCTTCAGAAACGCTTTCTTTGCCATTGCCAGTCTGCATTTTATATCCTCTCTACTTCGACCATCATCAGTTATTTTGCTTCCCAAATAGCAAAACTCCTTTACTACTTTAAGTGTCTCATTTCCTAATCTAATTCCCTCTGCATCACTCGACGTAATTCGACTACATTCCATTATCCTCGTTTTGCTTTTGTTGATATTCATCTTATACACTCCTTTCAAGACACTGTCCATTCCGTTCAACAGCTCTTCCAAGTCCTTTGCTGTCTCTGACAGAATTACAATGTCATCGGCGAACCTCAAAGTTATTATGACTTCTCCCTGGATTTTAATACCTACTCCAAATTTTTCTTTTGTTTCATTTACTGCTTGCTCAATATACAGATTGAATAACATCGGGGAGAGGCTAAAACCCTGTCTCACTCCCTTCCCAATCACTGCTTCCCTTTCATGCCCCTCGACTCTTATAACTGAAATCTGGTTTCTGTAAAATTGTAAATAGCCCTTCGCTCCCTGTATTTTACCCCTGCCACCTTTAGAATTTGAAAGAGAGTATTCCAATCAACGTTGTCAAAAGCTTTCTCTAAGTGTACAAATGCTAGAAACGTAGGTTTGCCTTTCCTTACTTCTTCTTCTAAGATAAGTCGTAAGGTCAGTATTGCCTCACGTGTTCCAACATTTCTACGGAATCCAAACTGATCTTCCCCGAGGGCGGCTTCTACCACTTTTCCCATTCGTCTGTAAATAATTTGCGTTAGTATTTTACAGCTGTGACTTATTAAACTGATAGTTCGGTAATTTTCACATCTGTCAACACCTGCTTTCTTTCGGATTGGAATTATTATATTCTTCTTGAAGTCTGAGGATGCTTCGCCTGTCTCGTACATCTTGCTCACTAGATGGTAGAGTTTTGTCATGACTGGCTCTCCCAAGGCCGTCAGTAGTTCTAATGGAATGTTGTCTACTCCCGGGGCCTTCTTTCGACTCAGGTCTTTCAGTGCTCTGTCAAACTCTTCACGCAGTATCGTATCTCCCATTTCATCTTCATCTACATCCTCTTCCATTTCCATAATACTGTCCTCAAGTACATCGCCCTTGTATAGACCCTCTATATACTCCTTCCACCTTCCTGCTTTCCCCTCTTTGCTTAGAACTGGGTTTCCATCTGAGCTCTTGATATTCATACAAGTGGCTCTCTTTTCTCCAAAGGTCTCTTTAATTTTCCTGTATACTGTATCTATCTTAGCCCTAGTGAGATAAGCCTCTACATCCTTACATCTGTCCGCTAGCCATGCCTGCTTAGCCATTTTGCACTTCCTGTCGATCTCATTTTTGAGACGTTTGTATTCCTTTTTGCCTGCTTCATGTACTGCATTTTTATATTTTTTCCTTTCATCAATTAAATTCAATATTTCTTCTGTTACCCAAGGATTTCTACTAGCCCTCGTCTTTTTACCTACTTGATCCTCTGCTGCCTTTACTACTTCATCCTTCAGAGCTACCCATTCTTCTTCTACTGTATTTCTTTCCCCCATTCCTGTCAATTGTTCCCTTATGCTCTCCCTGAAACTCTGTACAACCTCTGGTTTAGTCAGTTTATCCAGGTCCCATCTCCTTAAATTCCCACCTTTTTGCAATTTCTTCAGTTTTAATCTACAGTTCATAACCAATAGACTGTGGTCAGTCCTCATCTGCCCCTGGAAATGTCCTACTATTTAAAACCTGGTTCCTAAATCTCTGTCTTACCATTATATAATCTATCTGATAACTCTTAGTATCTCCAGGGTTCTTCCATGTATACAACCTTCTGTCATGATTCTTAAACCAAGTGTTAACTATGATTAAGTTGTGCTCTGTGCAAAATTTTAACAGACGGCTTCCTCTTTCATTCCTTACCCCAATCCATATTCATCTACTATGTTTCCTTCTCTCCCTTTTCCTACTGTCGAATTCCAGTCACCCATGACTATTAAATTTTCGTCTCCCTTCACTACCTGAATAATTTCCTTTATATCATCATACATTTCTTCAATTTCTTCGTCATCTGCAGAGATAGTTGGCATATAAACTTGTACTACTGTAGTAGGCATGGGCTTCGTGTCTATCTTCGCCACTATAATACGTTCACTATGCTGTTTGTAGTAGCTTACACGCACTCCTATTTTTTTATTCATTATTAAACGTACTCCTGCATTACCCCTATTTGATTTTGTATTTATAACCCTGTATTCACCTGACCAGAAGTCTTGTTCCTCCTGCCATCGAACTTCACTAATTCCCACTATATCTTACTTTAACCTATCCATTTCCCTTTTTAAATTTTCTAACCTATCTGCCCGATTAAGGGATCTGACATTCCACGCTCCGATCCGTAGAACGCCAGTTTTCTTTCTCCTGATAACGACATCCTCTTGAGTAGTCCCCTCCCGGAGATCCGAATGGAGGACTATTTTACCTCCGGAATATTTTACCCAAGAGGACGCCATCATCATTAAACCATACAGTAAAGCTGCATGCCCTCGGGAAAAATTACGGCTGTAGTTTCCCATTGCTTTCAGCCGTTCGCAGTACCACAACAGCAAGGTCATTTTGGTTAATGTTACAAGGCCAGATCAGTCAATCATCCAGACTGTTGCCCCTGCAACTACTGAAAAGGCTGCTGCCCCTCTTCAGGAACCACACGTTTGTCTGGCCTCTCAACAGATACCCCTCCATTGTGGTTGCACCTACGGTACGGCTATCTGTATCGTTGAGGCACGCAAGCCTCCCCACCAACGGCAAGGTCCATGGTTCATGGTATAGTTCAATAATTGTCACCCTGTAAATAAAAATCAATTTTTAATATAACACGTCTTATCTGTGGAAAGGGTTACTGCTGCGCAAAGCAAGAGCCACAAACCGTTATTCTTCACAACTTGTTGCTAATTTACAGTTGCCAGTAACTGCTAGATGTGTACGACAATTTTTTTCAAATGACAAACATCTTGCATTAAAAACCAACTGCAGAAACGAGGTCTAGCACCCAAACATAAAAGGACTTGATGGATCTTTGCTGAGAAACTAGTGTTCTGGACTTCAGAATGGGATAAAGTGATCTTCAGTGATGATAAGAAGTCTAATTTAGGTTGCCAGGATGGATTTCAGTGTCAAGAGCACAATCTGACAACAGAGCAGCAGCGAAGAATGAAATTTTGATGGTGGAAGTGTTATGATTTGGGCAGCCTTCTGCGTTAATGGCAAGTCACACACTTCTTGGCTGGACACTAAAATGAACTCTAACATGTATGCTGAGATGCTAAAGACAGAACTTATTAGAATGTATGACGAACTAGGGGACGGAAGTCTAATATATCAACAAGCTAAAGTATCTCTTCATGTTTCTGCTATAACGAAAAAATGTTTGAGGATAGAGATATCGATCTCTTGTCTTGGCCTGCACGTAGCCCGGATTTGAACCCCTTGGAAAATCTTTGAGGTACACTTGTAAGACGTGTTTATGGCAATGTAAGAAAATTCGAGGCTATGTATAGGTGGAAAAGAGCGATGCGAGAAGAATGGACGACAATTTCCCTGTAAGAACTCCAAACCCTAACAAAATCAACGCTGAAGAGGATTTTTGAGGTAATTAGGAAGAACACCCTAACGTTGGACAAAATTCTAACAATGTAATAACCCAACAAAACAGTGAGTACCTTTACAACAATTTCCATCCAGCAAATGCAAATGCCTTATTTTGTCACTCGTGCAACGAAAGAAAATATGTAATTCTGTCATGATTGTATATGTCTTACACGTATCTACAACATTCAAAATAAATTCGATAATGAGTGCTTCAGGCAGTGTTCTAGAACATTCATGAAATCCTGCCTTTATGCTGATTTCCACTACTATATGTAAAAAAAATTAAAGAACACATTTAATCCGTGTCAAGACAGAAAACAAATTACACTGAAACGCCAAAGAAACTGGTATAGGCATGCGTATTCAAACACAGACACACATAAACAGGCAGAATACGGGGAAACGGTCGGCAATGCCGGTATAAGGCATTAAGTGTCTGGTGCACTCGTTAGATTGGTTACTGCTGCTACAATGGCAGGTTACCGAGATTTATGTGAGTTTGAACGTGGTGTTACAGTCGGCGCACGAGCGATGGGACACAGCATGTCCAAGATAACAATGAAGTGGGGATTTTCCTCTACAACGAATTCAGGAATGTACCGTGAATAACAGGAATCCAGTAAAACATCAAATTGTTGCGACCGGAAAAAGATTCTGCAAGAGCGGGACCAACGACGACTGAAGAGAATCGTTCAACGTCACAGAAGTCCAACCCTTCCGCAAATTGCTGCAGATTTCAATGCAGGCCATCAAACAAGTGTCAACGTGCGAACCATTCAACGATTGGGCTTTCGGAGCCGAAGGCCCACTCATGAACCCTAGATGACTACATGACACAAGGCTTTACACCTCGCCTGGAGCTGTCAGTACCGCCATTGGACTGTTGATGACTGGAAACATGTTGCCTGGTCGGACGAATCTCGTATCATATTGTATAGAGCGGACGGACGTGTACGGGTGTGGAGGCAACCTCATGAATCCCTGGACCCTGCATGTCAGCAGGGGACTATTCAAGCTGGTGGAGGCTTTGTAATGGCGTGGGGTGTACGCAGTTGGAATGATATGGGACCCCTGGTACGTCTAGATACGACTCTGACAGGTGACACGTACGTAAGCATCCTGTCTGATCACCTGCATCCATTCATGTTCATTGTGCATTCCGACTGACTTGCGCAATTCCAGCAGGACAGTGAGACACCCAGCTCGTCCTGAATTGCTACAGAGTGGCTCCGGGAACACTCTTCTGAGTTTAAACACTTCCGCTGGCCACCAAACTCGGCAGACATAAAAGTTATTGAGCACATCTGGGATGCTTTGCAAGGTGTTGTTCAAAAGAGATTTCTAACCCCTCTTGCTCTTATGGATTTACGGACAGCCCTGCATGATTCATGGTGTCAGTTCCCTCCAGCACTACGTAAGACGTTAGTCTAGTCCATTCGACGTCGTGTTGCGGCACTTCTGCGCGCCCGCGTGGGGCCTACACGATATTAGGCAGGTGTACCAGTTTCCTTGGCTGTTCAGTGTGTCACTGACACATCATCGTCCAGCCCAAACCTCTAAGAATAGATGCCGCAAATTTGAAGGAGCTGTTGATTTCACTACTGTAAGTGTCGCTTAAGAAGGGTTTTTCGATATTCCATCCCTAAAGAGGGGAAATAGGGGATGAAAGATGTTTTGAAAACATGTCACTATTAAGGCAATTTTGAAGTTAGAACAATGAAAACTGGTATTTGGTTTCTCCGTCAGAAATAAAGAAAATCGTGTTTCAGGATTTTTTGAGATTTAACCTTTATGTACGTAAAACAGTGAGTGAAAGCTTTTTGGAAAATAAAACATTATACGAGGTGCATTCAAGTTCTAAGGCCTCCGATTGTTTTTCTCCGGACTGGAAAGAGATAGAAACATGCGCATTGTTTTAAAATGAGGCCGCGTTCATTGTCAATGCGTCCCAGAGATGGCAGCACCGTATGGCAGATGGAATTTTACCGCCAGCGGAGAGAATGAGAACTGTTTAGTGCTTAAAATGGCGACGTTTTCCTTACTTGAACAGCGTGCAATCATTCGTTTTCTGAATTTGAGTGGTGTGAAACCAATTGAAATTCATCGACAGTCGAAGGAGACATGTGGTGACGGAGCTATGGATGTGTCGAAAGTGTGTTCGTGGGTGCGACAGTTTAATGAATGCAGAACATCGTGTGACAACAAACCGAAACGACCTCGGGCTCGCACAAGCCGGTCTGACGACACGATCGAGAAAGTGGAGAGAATTGTTTTGGGGGATCGCCGAATGACTGTTGAACAGATCGCCTCCAGAGTTGGCATTTCTGTGGGTTCTGTGCACACAATCCTGCATGATGACCTGAAAATGCGAAAAGTGTCGTCCAGGTGGGTGCCACAAATGCTGACGGACGACCACACGGCTGCCCGTGTGGCATGTTGCCGAGCAATGTTGACGCGCAATGACAGCACGAATGGGACTTTCTTTTCGTCGATTGTTACAATGGATGAGACGTGGATGCCATATTTCAATCCAGAAACAAAGCGCCAGTCAGCTCAATGGAAGCACACAGATTCACCGCCACCAAAAACATTTCGGGTAACCGCCAGTGCTGAAAAAATGATGGTGTCCATGTTCTGGGACAGCGAGGGCGTAATCCTTACCCATTGCGTTCCAAAGGGCACTACGGTAACAGGTGCATCCTACGAAAATGTTTTGATGAACAAATTCCTTCCTGCACTGCAACAAAAACGTCCGGGAAGGGCTGCGCGTGTGCTGTTTCACCGAGACAACGCACCCGCACATCGAGCTAACGTTACGCAACAGTTTCTTCGTGATAACAACTTTGAAGTGATTCCTCATGCTCCCTACTCACCTGACCTGGCTCCTAGTGACTTTTGGCTTTTTCCAACAATGAAAGACACTCTTCGTGGCCGCACATTCACCAGCCGTGCTGCTATTGCCTCAGCGATTTTCCAGTGGTCAAAACAGACTCCTAAAGAAGCCTTCGCCGCTGCCATGGAATCATGGCGTCAGCGTAGTGAAAAATGTGTACGTCTGCAGGGCGATTACGTCGAGAAGTAACGCCAGTTTCATCGATTTCGGGTGAGTAGTTAATTAGGAAAAAAAAAACGGAGGCCTTAGAACTTGAATGCACCTCGTAGAAGTACTACCAAACTATTTTTAAGATGGTATTTGACTTTTAGGTTCGAAATAAACAATTCATGTTTCAGTGGTGGTTTATGAAGCATTTCGCTATGAAAGCATTTTAAAGCGTAATCTACGGAAATATGGATTTGGCTTCTTGGTTATAAATAAACAATACGAAACTGTCGAAAAGAACATATGCCAGTCATATAACTGATTCGCCTCATGGGCAAAGAATCCACCTTCTTTAGTGCGGATGCACAATTTCGTCTGACCTCCTGCGGGAAACTCACAGTGGCGAGAATGGAGGACGTGGGCAGGGACTGCACAGAGGTGGCGCTGGGTGGGAGTGTGGGTCGGCCGAGCGGCGTGCCGGAATAAAGCACGTAGTGCGGATGGCACAGTGGTGAACGCAGCTGCCTAGTAAACAGGAGATATCGGGTTCGAATCCCGGTCTGGCACACATTTGCAGTCGTCGCCGCTGATTCTGCGTTAAAACCGCGATGCAGCTGACGTCAATAGTCCCTTTTCTTTCCTTCCTCCGTCCTCCCTCCGCCTTCGATTTACATACAGGGTGTTTCAAAAATGACCGGTATATTTGAAACGGCAATAAAAACTAAACGAGCAGCGATAGAAATACACCGTTTGTTGCAATATGCTTGGGACAACAGTACATTTTCAGGCGGACACTCTTTCGAAATTACAGTAGTTACAATTTTCAACAACAGATGGCGCTGCAAGTGATGTGAAAGATATAGAAGACAACGCAGTCTGTGGGTGCGCCATTCTGTACGCCGTCTTTCTGCTGTAAGCGTGTGCTGTTCACAACGTGCAAGTGTGCTGTGGACAACATGGTTTATTCCTTAGAACAGAGGATTTTTCTGGTGTTGGAATTCCACCGCCTAGAACACAGTGTTGTTGCAACAAGACGAAGTTTTCAACGGAGGTTTAATGTAGCCAAAGGACCGAAAAGCGATACAATAAAGGATCTGTTTGAAAAATTTCAACAGACTGGGAACGTGACGGATGAACGTGCTGGAAAGGTAGGGCGACCGCGTACGGCAACCACAGAGGGCAACGCGCAGCTAGTGCTGCAGGTGATCCGACAGCGGCCTCGGGTTTCCGTTCGCCGTGTTGCAGCTGCGGTCCAAATGACGCTAACGTCCACGTATCGTCTCGTGCGCCAGAGTTTACACCTCTATCCATACAAAATTCAAACGCGGCAACCCCTCAGCGCCGCTACCATTGCTGCACGAGAGACATTCGCTAACGATATAGTGCACAGGATTGATGACGGCGATATGCATGTGGGCAGCATTTGGTTTACTGACGAAGCTTATTTTTACCTGGACGGCTTCGTCAATAAACAGAACTGGCGCATATGGGGAACTGAAAAGCCCCATGTTGCAGTCCCATCGTTCCTGCATCCTCAAAAAGTACTGGTCTGGGCCGCCATTTCTTCCAAAGGAATCATTGGCCCATTTTTCAGATCCGAAACGATTACTGCAGCACGCTATCTGGACATTCTTCGTGAATTTGTGGCGGTACAAACTGCCTTAGACGACACTGCGAACACCTCGTGGTTTATGCAAGATGGTGCCCGGCCACATCGCACGGCCGACGTCTTTAATTTCCTGAATGAATATTTCGATGATCGTGTGATTGCTTTGGGCTATCCGAAACATACAGGAGGCGGCCTCCCTATTCGCCAGACATGAACCCCTGTGACTTCTTTCTCTGGGGACACTTGGAAGACCAGGTGTACCGCCAGAATCCAGAAACAATTGAACAGCTGAAGCAGTACATCTCATCTGCATGTGAAGCCATTCCGCCAGACACGTTGTCAAAGGTTTCGGGTAATTTCATTCAGAGACTACGCCATATTATTGCTACGCATGGTGGATATGTGGAAAATATCGTACTATAGAGTTTCCCAGACGGCAGCGCCATCTGTTGTTGAAAATTGTAACTACTGTAATTTCGAAAGTTTGTCTGCCTGAAAATGTACTGTTGTCCCAAGCATATTGCAACAAACGGTGTATTTCTATCGCTGCTCGTTTAGTTTTTATTGCCGTTTCAAATATACCGGTCATTTTTGAAACACCCTGTAAGTAATATATACATCTTGACGGCAATTCATGATATCTTCAGCGTGGACGCACTCTAGATCTGACCTCTTACGGGGATCGTGCTACGTGCTGCAGTTAGCAAAGATGAGTGCTGGACAGGGTGCGTCACACAAGTAGTGAGCGACAGTGGGTCTGATGGCAAGCGTGCTCAGATAGCAGAAGTGGCTAAGGCGACTACTCACGTATATGCGGAAATCCACTTGTCGTCGAATTATTTCCCTGTCCTTATGCAGCTAACATCTGTATATTTCTTTCATCATTTTATCGTAGTACTCAAGACGTTCTACGAAGACATTGGACGACTTTCAACAGTTATCAGAAAACATATGGGAGGTGGTGAGGATCAATAAAAACTTGTGACTTTGCATATCAATACTGTCCTGACTGGAAAATGAAGAAAATGCACAAATATTCAGTCACAACTTGATAAGATTTCAAAGTGTCGCAAACAATGGCAACTTGCTTCAAATATTCAAAAATAGAAAAGTGTGCACTTTACAAAACGATAAAACTTTGAATCCTTTCACTACGGTATCTGTGAACCACAAGTGGAATCAGGCGCGTACAGTTACCTAGGTGTAACAATTTAAATGGAAACGACATGGAACGATCACATAGGTTCAGTTTTAGATGAGACAGGTGACGAACTTCGGTTCATTGGCGGCATAGTGGAAAGACGCAGTCAGTCTAAAACGGAGGCTGCTTTAAAGTTATTTGTGGTTAACTGTTTGGAACACATACCAACTAGGACGAACAAGAGATAACGGACGTATAAACAGGAGGCCAGCACGAATGGCCACAAGTTTGTTTGTGTCACGAAATGTTGAAAAGCGTGACTTGGCAACCGTGTGATGGTTTCCACGCCAAGACGTGTAGTACTAGGCAGAACTGATCTTCAAGTTTCCATCTCATGTCCGGAGAACTACCGCCAATGGAACTGAACTCCAATCTGGTGTGAGTCCACACTTGATTTACCGTCTTATTGACCAGCCAAATAAATGCAACGCCACGTACCGCCGAAACAGTGCTTTCGACTTTCCTATCCATGCCAAGCAGCATAAACATAGCGAATTTATTTCGACGTATCCCAATTCTCGATTTATATGATGGTCCTGACGAAGTCCCCCGCCGGACAGGATATCGTGCCGAGAATCTCTCATCTCGCGTGCAGTGTCCTTACCACCTGCGCTATCCATGCACGACTTATCGATCAGCACATCAAATCAAATACTCTCTGCTAAGTGAATGCTTCATTGATCTCCTTAAAAATGGCTGCAAACGAAAACCCGTTCACCTGGATACGCCCTAAGGTAGGCAAAATAATGCTGACGCCGAAAATGTTTCTCGTGCCTTAAGTCATGTAACCCATCTAACATCACTTACCCCAGAGCACTAATACAATCTTGGCGAATCACTTTTTCGGCAGTCTAGGCCATATGATTTCATTGGGTGGGAGATAAGACGAATGAGCAGGCCAGGTGATAGTGGAACACACTGTGTTTGGAGGTAGGAGAGTAAAGCACGGGCAACATGTCATCTTGTCTTATCTTGCTCTCACGCAGACCTGGAAGACAGATGGCAGCCATGGTCGTTGACGCTTAAGATACTGCTAGAGTTTGCTCAAGTATGGTTGTTACTTTTTAGGTAAAATGTCAAAATGGGTTCTGTCTCTGACAAACGTTAGTTAATCACACTCCAGAATAATGATTTAGGAATCATTCAAATACTAAACAAAAAAATAAATTTCAATTACTTTGATTTGCCCTTATAAAGGCGTGCATAAACAATTGACAAACAATGGCAATACCAACATACGAGGGTCACTCCAAAAGGAATGCACACTATTTTTTTACATCATCTTTTATTCTACATGTTTGAAAGTTTTACAGTGTGTAGATACATCCTTTAGGAACAGTATTTTCATTTCTCCACATAATTTCCACCTCTCAACTGCCTTACGCCATCTTGGAACCAGCGCCTGTATACCAGTACGGTAACATTCTGGACCAACCTGTTGGAGCCATTGTTTGGCAGCGTGCACAAGGGAGGCATCATCTTCAAACCTTGTTCCACGAAGAGAGGTTTTCAGTTGCCCAAAGAGATGATAGCCACATGGAGCCAGGCCAGGACTGCAAGGCGGGTGTTACAGTGTTGTCCATCCGAGTTTTGTGATCGCTTCAATGGTTTTTTGACTGACATGTGGCCGTGCATTGTCGTGCAACAGCAAAACATCCTGCTTTTGCCGATGTGGTCGAACACGACTCAGTCGAGCTTGAAGTTTCTTCAGTGTCGTCACATACGCATCAGAATTTATGGTGGTTCCACTTGGCATGATGTCCACAAGCAAGACTCCTTCGGAATCGAAAACACCGTAGCCATAACTTTTGCAGCAGAAGGTGTGGTTTTGAATTTTTTTTCTTCGGTGAATTTGCATGATGCCACTCCACCGATTGCCTCTTCGTCTCTGGTGAAAAATGATGGAGCCATGTTTCATCACCTGCCACAATTCTTCCAAGAAATTCATCTAAACCATTCTCGTACTGTTCCAAAAGTTCGCTGCATACCATTTTTCTTGTTTCTTTGTGAACCACTGTCAACATCCTGGGAACCCTCCTGGCACGACCATTTTTTTTTAACGCCAACACTTTCAGTATTCTGCAAACACATCCTTTCCCTATCCCAAGGTAGCGTGACAATTCATTCACTGTGATGCGTCTGTCAGCAGTCACCAATTCGTTAACTCTCTGCACATTGTCTGGAGTGTGTGCAGCACGAGGCCTGCCGCTGCGAGGACAATCCTCAATATTGCCGTGCCCGCTTTCATCACGTAACCTGCTTGCCCGCCGACTAATTGTACTGCGATCGACAGCAGCATCTCCATACACCTTTCTCAACCTCTTGTGGATATTTCCCACTGTCTCGTTTTCACAGCACAGGAATTCTATGACAGCACGTTGCTTCTGACGAACGTCAAGTGTAGCAGCCATCTTGAAGACATGCTGTGACGGCGCCACTCACGGGAACAGGTTGAATATATTGGCGTGTCTGACAAAAGGGTTTGGAAAAAGGTTGTAATAATCGTGAAAGTGAATTTATTACAATTACAAAATGCCCAGTGCTTGTTTTGATGTTGGCTGAAAGGCAAATAGTACTGCAGAAGGAGATATGTCGTACCTACCATCAGAGTTGCAAGCAGACCGTTCATTGGATTAAAAATCTAAGTCCCCCAAGTGAAGCTTTAAGTGCTCAAACTGCCATAAAAGGACTTTAATTTCTCTACGGATCGTATCGCAGTTGTAGTTCGATGGCGCCATAGGCTGAAGTGGCTGCAGGATCAGTCATTGGCAGCAGCAACAACTCGCGCCAATGGCGTGCAAATCAGCCTGAATTTTCTCTGAGTCCCTACATTTGCTCTAGTGGTAGCAAACTGGTGGCGTCTCCTGCCATATTTAGTCGCTGGAGAAGACTCCAGTGAGGAAGTTGAAGACTAAATGAGTTCTGTACTAATGTTTTCTATTAGGAAACCTCACACTGCCATATTTTGCGTCTCTTACCGCATTTAGTTTGGCTAGTCTTCAGATCTTCCGAGTTCCAATCGAACCAGAGGCTCCTTAGAACATGCTAGCTCCTGCGAATGGCTGTCCCTTCTTATGTTAACCAGTAACATGTGTTCTAAAACATTACTCAGAATAGTCTCACTCTCTCTGCCTCTGTCTTTGACCGATAAGTTAGTCCTCGTCGGTACAGCCAAACGCCCTTCTCTAACGCCCTGTTTATTTACGTTAGCGAGTCTTCGTGATTCTTAACTGAGTAAGCGTATAATTTTTGTTAATTCAACACGCTTAGCGTTCTCACATGCTTTCAAAGACCCAAAACTGTGAGTCTCCGTTCCATTTTCAAGATTTCTGTCTGTGGCATCTGGTGTTTCATGGAGATATATTTGTTCAAAATAGTGCCTCCTGCTAAAATATTTCTCCGCCTCCCATCGTTTTGTGGAAGGGAGCACCGGCACCACATGGGATCCCATCTGTGTTCATCCATGATGCTTGGATGCCCCGGTGCATCAAATACAAAGAGCTGCCCGGGCAGTGGGCTGTTGACCTCTGGCTCCCTCAGGGTTCCTTGTGCATTATGGCTGAGTGTGAGGTGGTCTGTTTTTACTCCTCTGGCAGGACGTGTACTTCACCACCCTCCAGGATGCTTCCAACAATTTCAACAAACTCTCATTTACATTAGGCATGAAAATCGGAAGCAAGAATAACTGAAGAGCAACGTTACATTAGTCAGTTGCTGACAGTCACTATAGTTCAATTCTTTTATCTTGGCGGCTCGCGCATGCCCGCCCAGACGCGTTGCCAGTTGCACACGACGCACGCGCCAAGAGAAGCAGCGCCATAGTACAGCATAGTTCACAAGCTGACGTTTAGGGGGGAGCGCGGAGTTTATGAAGTAAAGCCACCACGGCCGCATTAACCCTTTCGCTGCTACACAGACGTGCTTCCCGCATTCCGCGCTGTGCGCGATTTTGTCACTGCACTGCTCACCTGTGCAGACACATGGTGTTTCGACTGCTTTGACACTCTTATCATTCGATTCGACAAAAACTATTTGGCCCAAAAATTTGATTTTTACACATCTTCTTGACTGATACCTTCCCCCCATAAATGACTTTACTTTGTTTCGATGTTCAACGCAGTTATTATGCAGCGTTAAATATAGTAAACCATTGCACGAAATTTTGAAGAGTTTGCAGAGGTAAAAGTCCATAGAGTATACTTTCCGTATGGTCGATTTTAGTTGTCACAATGTTGAGAATGAAATGTGGATAAGATATCTAAATTTCATATAAAATTTACTGGTTAATAATATCTCATTTAATTTAAGTACCACATAGGTGTTGTATGTAATATTGAGAAATATTCCATCTTTCGCGACTGTAACAAAAGTTTTATTTACACCGGGCACGTTTGGCTTTATTTTAAAGCACTTCAATCAATCAAAAGGAAGTAGACAAAATACATTAAACAAAACTGTGAACTTACAAAAACATTAGGACTTGAACATACCGTCTATCATTGAAGTGCTCTGAGCTATGTCAAACATAATTTTTGTGTGTGGCACACACAAACAGCATTTATTTGCTAAAACACTGATCAGCCAACACAAACGTTGAATATTGTGTTACCGCAGCACAAAACTACGAAAGGTGACCTGGCAATGGAGGAGACAAAATACTGTCCACTGATGATGCTTCAAAAGAGAGAAACGCGTCTGGTCTAAATAAGTCGCTTATTACAGTTGCAGAAGAGGAATACATTTCAATACCATTAGTAAAACTGCGACTGTGGAACAAAAACAAGAAAGAGAACGTGAGTACCATTGTGTATGTGCCACACCTTTCATTGATTGAAGTGCTTTAAACTAAAGCCAAACGCGCCTGGTGTAAATAAAACTTTTATTACAGTCGCGAAAGACGGAATATTACTCAATATTACATACGACACCTATGTGTTACTTAAATTAAATGAGATATTGTTATACAGTAAATTTTATATTAAATTTAGGTATCTTGTCCACATTTCATTCTCAACATTGTGGCAACTAAAATCGACCATACGGAAAGTATACGCTATGGACTTTCACCTGCAAACTCTTCAAAATTTCGTGCAATGGTTTACTACATTTAATGCTGCACAATAACTGCGTTGAACATCGAAACAAAATTAAGTCATTTATGGGGGGAAGATATCAGTCAAGAAGACGTGTAAAAATCAAATTTTTGGGCCAAATAGTTTTTGTGAAATCGAATGATAAGTGTGTCAAAGCAGCGGGAACACCATGCGTCTGCACAGGCGAGCAGTGCAGTGATGACAAAATCGCTCACAGCGCGGAATGCGGGGAGAACGTGTCTGCAGCAGCGAAAGAGTTAATGAAGAGACAAAGCACTAGAAATTTCAAAAAATTGCATTCAAACGAATAAAATTCATGAAGTAAGGCACTTCAATATTGTTTTTAAATAAAGAAAATATTAAGCACTGCACAAGGTTTGAACTCATAACCTTTCGCTTAGCAACCCAACACTTTTTTTTATCTCAGTTTGTTCGTTTTGGTTCGTTGTATCTGCTCTGGGTGGACGTCGGAAGACACCCGTTTCAGTTCGTTGTTGACCTATTAACTCAGTTTTTTTTTTATTACCGAGGGCAGCTAGCCCTCTTACCGAACACGCTGAGCTACCGTGCCGGCATACTTGGTATGACTATGAATTACTCACGCTTTGTCGAAGTACAATAGGAAATAAACAATTACCGCTGTTCTTTATTGCGAAAAAGCGGTTCGTGAGATTGATACAAATACTTTTCCTTGCTATCGCCTGTATTAAAAGTCTTATTGCTTGTTTGGTTTAGTTAATTAATATGAAGCAATTGGTATAAAGAATGCTTTTTTTCCCAAATATTCTATAAAAGAAAGTCTGCTATCAAGACATTGCTTTTGTTCTATTACTTTATTTATGACTGAACGTTTCCAAAACTGAGGACACTCGTCCGTGCTCTGCACAGCAGTCGAGATCTGGCAACGTCGTTCTCTGTTCATTGGCTGACTGTGTTTCGTGATGTCAGATGCGCAGAACGAACCTAAACTCGGCCGCCAACATAAATGACGCGCACTTTAGTACTGTGATTTATCATGTTCCTCGATGCTGATTAAATGTTGCAATGAAATGAGTCTTTCGTTATGAATTTACAAACGTTACATGACTGCTTCCAGAAGAATGTTCGTGTAACAAAGTGTAATGTCTGTTATAATTAGCAGCTATGTGAAACTTATTTGCCGGCCGGGGTGGCCAAGCGGTTAAAGGCACTACAGTCTGGAACCGCGTGACCGCTACGGTCGCAGGTTCGAATCCTGCCTCGGGCATGGATGTGTGTGATGTCCTTAGGTTAGTTAGGTTTAAGTAGTTCTACGTTCTAGGGGACTGATGACCTTAGAAGTTTAGTCCCATAGTGCTCAGAGCCATTTGAACCATTTTTTTGAAACTTATTTACCAAACCCTCTATTTTCTTTTTCAGTCTTCTCTACGTTATTCTTGTCAGTCGCTTGGATTCATGAGCCGTTAAGCTTCTTACAAGAGGCATTACACGAACTTCTAACAAGCAGTGAACAACCGAATGTGATTTCTGAATGAGAATCTGTGCAATGTACAGGGCTATATTCCTACCTACTTATTAATATGGAACCAAATCATAACCTGAGGGTGATGTGAGCTGGTACATGTCAAATAACCACGACTAACGTGCTCTATGTTACAGCAATCGAACTTCTGTGGGTTCTTCTTTCACCATCCTCTCTTACATCTTGGAATTCTGCAAAGAACTTCATCGGCCGAACCACCATCCATTTACATGGCTCGCGCACGCGACAGAGATGAAGCAAGCTCCTAGCACTCGGTCATGAGTCAAAAATGAGTTTAATATTCCGGTCCTGCGATGCAGGACGCATCAAATACGCACGGTTGCCGTGTAATGTTAATTTGTTTGGCATATGTAAACATGTAAAAGGGCGTTCGATAAATAATGCAACCCTTTTTTTCTGATAGCAGGTTGACTTTATTCAGGACTCCAATACACCATATTATTGCCCACTCTTTTGGCTACAAAAACCTATTTCCAACGTAATCTTCGTTCAATGTAGGGCCCTTACGGCACCTTACAGGTAGGGCTGGTTGATCACAAGGTACGACTCTATTGGTCAACTTTGGAGCCAACGTCTTGCTGCATCAGTAGCCTCTCCGTCATCACATACTGCTTCCTGCGGAGTGTATCATTCATTGGGCCAAACAGATCGAATTCGGAAGGTGCGAGATCCAGGCTGTAGGGTGGATGAGGAAAAACAGTCCAATGAAGTTTTGTGAGCTCCTCTTGCGTGCGAGACTTTTGTGAGGCCACGTACCGTCACGGAGAAGGAGAAGCTGGTTTGCATTTTTGTGGTGCCGTACACACTGAAGTCTCAAGTCTTTTTTTTTTCAAATTTCTGAGAGTGGCGCAATTGAATTCAGAGTTGATCGTTGCACCATGAGAGACAACATCAAACCGAACAACGCCTGCAGAGTCCCAGGACACAACTGCCATGACTCTGTCGGCTGAGAGTGCAGCTTTGAACTTTTACTGCAAACCAGAGGTTGTCTGGAGTCACTCCATGGATTGCCGTTTTTTCCTGGTTCTAGCGCGGAAGCAATTGAGCACGGAGATGGTCCTTAGTTGCTGTTTATGGTCTTGTATTAGGTGGGGAGTGACTGAGCAGTCACACACCTTTGAGTACGCCAAATGGTGTACGAGTGTGTCAGCACTACGAACATAGCAGGTGATCAAAAAGTCAGTATAAATTTGAAAACTGAATAAATCACGGAATAATGTAGATAGAGAGGTACTAATTGACACACATGCTTGGAATGACATGGGGTTTTATTAGAACCAAAACAATACAAACGTTCAAAATGGCCGACAGATGGCGCTTCATCTGATCAGCATAGCAATAATTAGCATAACAAAGTAAGACAAAGCAAAGACGATGTTCTTTACAGGAAATGCTCAATGTGTCTATCATCATTCCTCAACAATAGCTGTAGTCGAGGAATAATGTTGTGAACAGCACTGTAAAGCATGTCCGGAATTATGGTGAGGCATTGGCGTCGGATGTTGTCTTTCAGCATCCCTAGAGATGTCGGTCGATCACGATGCGCTTGCGACTTCAGGTAACCCCAAAGCCAATAATTGCACGCACTGCCAAGCATGACGAAAGTGGGGGCTGGGCACACGATCATCACCGAACGACGCGCGCAAGAGATCTTTCACGAATCTAGTAATATGGGGTGGAGCGCCATCCTGCACAAACATCGTACGTTCCAGCAGGTGTTTATCAACCAGGCTGGGGATGATGCGATTCTGTAACATGATTGTCAAGCGCAGTGACTGACGTTTTGCTGTCCATCACCACTGTCGGACATTTTGTGAACTTTGTTTTTTTTCTGTTCTAATAAAACCCCATGTCATTCCAAGCATGTGTGTCAATTTTTACCTCTCTGTCTACATTATTCCGTGGTTTATTAAGTTTTCAAATTTATACTGACTTTTTGATCACCCGGTAGATGTCCAGTTGAGAAGCAAGATGTCTAATTGTAGCTCTGAGCACTATGGGACTTAACCTCTGAGGTCATCAGTACCCTATACCTTAGAACTACTTAAACCTAACTAAGGTAAGGACATCACACGCATCCACGCCCGAGGCAGGATTCGAACCTGCGACCGTAGCAGTCGCGCGGTTACGGGCTGAAGCGCCTAGAACCGCTTGGCCACAGCGGCCGGCTATTGCCTGATTGTATGGGCCGTCAGTCACCCCGAATGAGAGTGTCCGCACGTTTCAACAAGGTGGGCGTCGCAGTTGTGTGTGGCTGGGCGGCACTTGTGGGATGGGACAGCTTCGCGCTCCCTCGTTGCGATGACAGCAGACGCCTCTCCCAACGATTCATTGTGCTTTTCTTCACTGCCAGATCTGCATAGATGTTCTCCGAGCACCTACCAATATTAACAATGCTCTAGTGCCGGCCGGTGTGGCCGAGCGGTTCTAGGCGCTACAGTCTGGAAGCGCGCGACCGCTACGGACGCAGGTTCGAATCCTGCCTCGGGCATGGATGTGTGTGATGTCCTTAGGTTAGTTAGGTTTAAGGGGCTCCGGAAAGGGTCAAAATCATGAAAAGTTCAATTTTTACTTTTTTGCGTTTTCTGAATCTGCAGACTATTACCTTTTAATAGATATATAATTTATTCAATTCCGAAGACTACAACTATTTTTAAATTTTTTTTTGAAATGTGTTCTACATGGGCGTGACCCACTGTGGCGCTGTTAAACTGCTGTCAAATGGTGTTATTATTAACGTCCGTGTTCATCAGGTACATTTTAGTGATGTGAGATAAAGTATGTGTTGTGGCTAACCTGTGATGGTTCAATATATATCGCTGATGTGATTGTCGATTGTTTCATGTTTATTTACTCTGTCGTTATCTCGAAAATATTCGTAATTAATTCTGTTTCTTGAGTCTTGGAATAGAAACACTTCACTTTGGTGTATATGATGCTGTTGCGACTTTCAATGATGGCAACATTGTAAGGTGCAAGGTATTTAGAGATATGGGAATGAAGATAGGTTCTAACATGGTACGAGCGATGCTTGCTTTAGACAAGGAACGCCTTCGGGCTGCAGACAGGGCTGTAAAGAGTCTAGAAATACAAGCAACAGTAAACAGGAGGAGGAACAAGAGGAAGCTGGAGGAGGAGTTTGCAGAGGATGAAGATAATCCATCATATGGACCTGGAATGCACTAAAAAGTTAATCCAATCTTTGTCGCTCGATTTCCAAAACTTTTATTTTCTCATACTAATTACATGTTTTCTAAGGATCTTCCAAACATATTTGTTTCAAACTTTCAGTAAATGTTACACAGTACCTTCTGCATAATTTAACACAGCCTTTTTCCAAAAAACTGTATATTTTTGAATATATAAATAAAAAATTGCAAAAAAATGTTGTGAATTTTCATTACAATTGAAAAAAAATCATCTTTAATAACTGAAATAAAATTTTGTAAAATCCCTGTGTTAAGTTGTAGCCCATATTCCAATAAATAATCTGTAAAAAGTTCAACTTCCTACCTCAAATACTTTGTGAGGAAAGATGTAATTTATAAGCGTTATTTTAACATTGCAAGTATAGGGCGTTCCGGAGCCCCTTAAGTAGTTCTAAGTTCTAGGGGACTGATGACCTCAGATGTTAAGTCCCATAGTGTTCAGAGCCATTTGAACCAATTTTTAATGCTCTAGTCTTGCGCGAAAGAAACTCGATGACAGCTCTCTGTTTGGAACACACCTCCGCTACAGACTGCATGTTGAAGCCTACGTACAGCATTGGCCCCTATAGGGACTTTATGAAACCATAGTGGCTGAAGCGTGATATTCCACGATGTCCCTCAACACAGTCCACGCTTTTCAGTCGAAACTGTCCGGGAAAAAAATGTGTTGCGTTACTTATCGAAGGCACCTCGTAGTATATTTTGAGGTTTGCTGAGTGCCTCCTACTTTCGCGATTGTAATGGTCACCAGTGCGTACACTGACGAAGACGTCTGAGGGCTATGTGGCAAGTGGAAAGGATGTCAGCGAACCGACACCTCGGAGACGCCGGCGCCGTCCAGTGGCCGGCAGCAGGTGGAGGCGGCTGCAGCTCGCGGAGGCCGGCCTTGCGCGCGCGTGGCTGCGGCGAGGTGTTCGCCGCGCCGGCTTACCTGTGTTGCCCGGTAACGGCCGGTACGTGGCGCGTGTCTGGCGCGAGATGCGGGCGGCCGCACGATAAGCAGCAGCCGGCTGCGCACGCGCCCTGCCCATGCGGGCTGCCGCCCGGCGCGCACCTTGCTCCATCACTCATTAGCCGGCGCAGCCGCTGATACCGCTCACACACACACACGCAGTGGCAACCGACGCTGCGACACGTTCTCTCTTCCTCATTTACTCTATCGCGCACTCAGTTGCCAACTGTACATACGTTTCTGTAAATTGCAGCTTTCATTGAACTGTATCAAACGAAATCGTCGTAACTTCTAAACGGTTTGCGTTAGGATGTTCGAACTGGACGGTTAGCCGCTCGGCATGATGGGAATTACTATGCGCATGCACGGTTTGGTATGGCGACGAAGCCGGCCGCGGTGGCCGTGCGGTTCTAGGCGCTACAGTCCGGAACCGCGGGACTGCTACGGTCGCAGGTTCGAATCCTGCCTCGGGCATGGATGTGTGTGATGTCCTTAGGTTAGTTAGGTTTAAGTAGTTCTAAGTTCTAGGGGACTGATGACCTAGGATGTTGAGTCCCATAGTGCTCAGAGCCATTTGAACCATTTTTTAGCGACGAAGCCCTCTTTCGTTTGGATGAGTTCGTCAACAAGCAAAATTAGCGCGTTTGGAGGACTGAGAATCCGCATTTCGCGATCGAGAAGTCTCTTCACCCTCAACGGCTGAATGTCTGGTGTGTAATGTACAGTCACGGAATAATCGGTGCGATATTCCTTGATGGCACGCTGGCTACCGAACGGTACGTGAAGGTTTTGGAAGACGATTTCATCCCCATTATCCGAAGTGACCTGATTTCGACAAGATGCGGTTCATGCGAGACGGTGCTAGACCCCGTCGAGCAGATTACTGTTTGATATCCTGAAGGAGTTCTTGACATGGGCCTCGATTGGCCGCCATATTCTCCGGATCTCAACACATGGGACTCCTTTTTGTGAGGCTATATTAAGGACAAGGTATACAGCAATAACCCCAAAAACATTGCTGAGCTGAAAACAGGCATTCAGGAGATCATCGACAACATCGATGTCCCGACACTTGGGTGGGTCATGGAGAATTTCGCTATTCACCTGCGCCACATCTTCGCCAACGATGGCGGGCATTTCGAACATTCTTTCTTTCTTCCTTTCACTTGCGCCTGTGTCCCGCAATGTGCGCAGGCTGGGCGTGGTTACAACGGATTTGGCAAGGGTAATTTAAAGGGGTGGCCGGATGCCCTTCCTGCCGCCACCCCACACCTCCCAGGATCGAATCAGTGTACCCCAACTGTCTGCGTCTAGTGTAAACCATGAAATAGTGTGGAAGTGTGACAAATGTCTCCATGTCGTGTAACTGAGGCGGTATGTGGGGACCAGCCCGGTACTCACCTAGCGGGATGTGGAAAACCACCTAAAAACCACATCCAGGCTGGCCGACACACCGGCCCACGTCGTTAACCCGCCGGGCGGATTCGATCCGGGGCCGGCGCGCCTACCCGAGCCCAGGAAGCAGCGCATTAGCGCTCTCGGCTAACCTGGCGGTTGCAGGAATATCGAACATGTCATAACCTAAATCTGAATATCTGTAGTGACATTTACATGCCGAATAAAGTGTGTGTACGCTGTAGTTTGTAGCTAATTTACGTTTATTTTTCATACACTCCTGGAAATTGAAATAAGAACACCGTGAATTCATTGTCCCAGGAAGGGGAAACTTTATTGACACATTCCTGGGGTCAGATACATCACATGATCACACTGACAGAACCACAGGCACATAGACACAGGCAACAGAGCATGCACAATGTCGGCACTAGTACAGTGTATATCCACCTTTCGCAGCAATGCAGGCTGCTATTCTCCCATGGAGACGATCGTAGAGATGCTGGATGTAGTCCTGTGCAACGGCTTGCCATGCCATTTCTACCTGGCGCCTCAGTTGGACCAGCGTTCGTGCTGGACGTGCAGACCGCGTGAGACGACGCTTCATCCAGTCCCAAACATGCTCAATGGGGGACAGATCCGGAGATCTTGCTGGCCAGGGTAGTTGACTTACACCTTCTAGAGCACGTTGGGTGGCACGGGATACATGCGGACGTGCATTGTCCTGTTGGAACAGCAAGTTCCCTTGCCGGTCTAGGAATGGTAGAACGATGGGTTCGATGACGGTTTGGATGTACCGTGCACTATTCAGTGTCCCCTCGACGATCACCAGTGGTGTACGGCCAGTGTAGGAGATCGCTCCCCACACCATGATGCCGGGTGTTGGCCCTGTGTGCCTCGGTCGTATGCAGTCCTGATTGTGGCGCTCACCTGCACGGCGCCAAACACGCATACGACCATCATTGGCACCAAGGCAGAAGCGACTCTCATCGCTGAAGACGACACGTCTCCATTCGTCCCTCCATTCACGCCTGTCGCGACACCACTGGAGGCGGGCTGCACGATGTTGGGGCGTGAGCGGAAGACGGCCTAACGGTGTGCGGGACCGTAGCCCAGCTTCATGGAGACGGTTGCGAATGGTCCTCGCCGATACCCCAGGAGCAACAGCGTCCCTAATTTCCTGGGAAGTGGCGGTGCGGTCCCCTACGGCACTGCGTAGGATCCTACGGTCTTGGCGTGCATCCGTGCGTCGCTGCGGTCCGGTCCCAGGTCGTCAGGCACGTGCACCTTCCGCCGACCACTGGCGACAACATCGATGTACTGTGGAGACCTCACGCCCCACGTGTTGAGCAATTCGGCGGTACGTCCACCCGGCCTCCCGCATGCCCACTATACGCCCTCGCTCAAAGTCCGTCAACTGCACATACGGTTCACGTCCACGCTGTCGCGGCATGCTACCAGTGTTAAAGACTGCGATGGAGCTCCGTATGCCACGGCAAACTGGCTGACACTGACGGCGGCGGTGCACAAATGCTGCGCAGCTAGCGCCATTCGACGGCCAACACCGCGGTTCCTGGTGTGTCCGCTGTGCCGTGCGTGTGATCATTGCTTGTACAGCCCTCTCGCAGTGTCCAGAGCAAGTATGGTGGGTCTGACACACCGGTGTCAATGTGTTCTTTTTTCCATTTCCAGGAGTGTATAATTGAACAATCGCCACCCTCTAAATGAGGATAAATGACGACGGAGGACGACGCACACTCTCAAGTCACCTTAATGTGACCACATGTGGAAATCCTGTACAACCACTTTTCGCAGCGTGGACTACTGCCAGATGTACAGGAATAGTGATGGTCTGGAAGGTACCGACAGGGGTGTGGGGCTATGCCGACTCCAGCGCTGTGGTCCGCTCCGCTAGGTTTCTCGGTTGAGGATGCATTTCAGCGAGATGTTCCCACAGGAGCCGCCCGGGTTGGCCGTGCGGTTCTGGGTGCTACAGTCTGGAGCCGAGTGACCGCTCCGGTCGCAGGTTCGAATCCTGCCTCGGGCATGGATGTGTGTGATGTCCTTAGGTTAGTTAGGTTTAATTAGTTCTAAGTTCTAGGGGACTGATGACCACAGCAGTTAAGTCCCATAGTGCTCAGAGCCATTTGAACCATTTTTTTGTTCCCTCATGTGTTCGATTGGGTTTAAATCGGGAGAGTTTGATGGTCTCAAACCACGCACGTACACTGCGATTTGTGTGATAAGCTTCGTTGTCCTGCTGGTAGATGCTATCGTACTGAGGAAAAACAAACTGCATGCAGTTGTGAACATGTTCCCCTAGGATAGAGGCATATTTGTGTTTATCCCTTTTGCCTTCCAGAACGACTAAATGACCCAGGGAACGGCCTCTGACCTGGACACTTCCGACGATTGTTGTAGTGGGTTTGCTTTCAGACGTTCCGCACACTACATGCCAACAGCCATCTCTTCGATGCAGCAGAAAAAGTGAGTCATCTTAAAAGACCACCTGTCGTCACTCAGTGGACCTCCGGCTGCAGTACTGGCGTGCAAATTCCAGCCTTCGTCGCCGATGAACAGCAGTCAGCATGGGTGCATCAACCAGGCACCTGCTGCGGAGATCCGTGGGCACCAACATTCACTGAAGACCCTGGGCGAGATACTGTTGGTAGCCCCTGGTTCATCTGGGCGGTCAGTCCCTCAACAATTGGACGTCTGTTAATCCGTACATATCTCCGCAGCCGTCGTTCACCTCTGTCATGTATGGCCCGCGGCACACCACAGGTGACTCGGCGCTGGTTGCGGATAGCGATTTTGTCATGGACGGTATACTTCAACTGAAGAGGTCGAAAAATCAGCCAACCAGTTGCAAACAAAGATTTAATAGCCCTTGACCTAGGTTTCGATATTTGTAAAAATAAATTCATCAGAAGTAGTGGACCTTGTTACATCACATGATGGTACATTAGATTAATGTAACAAGGCCCACTACAAAAACTTAGGTCAAGGGCTAATAAACCTTTTTTTTTGCAACAGGTTGGCTGATTTTTCAACCTCTTCAGATTTACACAGTCGCTGTTTCGCAGCTATGTTTAAGATTTTGTATAACCACGGCGGCATGCGAACCAGTTTACACTTAGCTGTTTTGGAAATGCATCTACCCTCGGTCCGAAAGCCAATGATCAAGCACTTTTGGACGTCAGATGAGTCGCTCCGTTTCGGCATTACGACAACGACTGCACTGTCGCCTACGTCCTCAAAAGTGCTTCAAATGGCTCTGAGCAGTATGGGACTCAACTTCTGAGGTCATCAGTCCCCTATACTTAGAACTACTTAAACCTAACTAACCTAAGGACATCACTCACATCCTTGCCAGAGGCAGGATTCGAACCTGCGGCCGTAGCGGTTGAGCGGTTCCAGACTGTAGCGCTCACCGGCCATACGTCCTCCAGACACGCTTTACATACACTCCATTGCTACTGCTGTCATTGCCGTCTGTGACAGGTTATTACACGCTGACGTCGATATAGACGGTGGTCACATTATTGTGACAGGAGTGTGTATTAATCAATCCTTTTTAGAGAGCACACTGGTCGCTTTGGAGTGTATACGGCATGGAACTGCTGCCAGGTGGTCATTTAATTCTCGACCGCCAGCGTACAGGTGTGGACAAAAATACGGAAACACCAAAAACACATTACCACGTCTAATGTAGTGCAGAAAGACCGACGGCATTCAAAACAACTTCGAGTCGTCTCAGAATGCGTAAACACAGCTTCTCAGCACTTCTTTTGTTTTTTCAAGAGAACTGTATGTCATTGTTCCTGCAAATTAGTGGCAAGTTCAAGTAACCCTGATGGAGCTGGACAGCGATCGAGCATCCTTCTCTCCAAAGAGGAGCACAAAGGCCCATTAATATCACTGTGGTGGTCATAGTGATGCGACAATATATCCTCGTGCTCACAAAACCAGTTCTCAACGATGCGAGTTGTGGGACACGGCATCACCATTGGGGAACAACCATTGTACCATGGCATGGACCTGATTAGCCAAAATGGTCGCACAGCCCTTGGCAGGAATACGACCACACCGAGGAACCATGGAGTCCATGGAATACCGTGATATGATCATCACCGAACCTCCGCCATGTTACACGCTTGGGACGTAAATTCGGCCAAAACACGACTCATTTGGCAATAAGATTTCATTCCTTTGTACTCCAGGTTTTATGGCTTCAGCACCACGTTTCCCTGTCATGGAATTTGCATCACTGATGACTTTAGAAATTCCAACTCTCGCTGCAATTCCCAGCTTATGAAGCTCCCGTCGAGTTGTTTTGGTGCTGACAGTGTTTGCGAGTGCGACATTTAGTTCTGGAGTGGCTTTCACAGCTGTGCTACCCCTATTCTTCTTCACAATCCTCTGCTAAGACTGTATGTCTCGATCACTCAAAACGAAATTTCGTCCGCCTTGTAACCTAGGCTGGGTTCACAGTGGCACCGGCAACGGTCGTCAGACATTGTCACCCGACAACATCGGCCGACAGCTTAGGGGTTTCGATCTCCTTCGTCAGTTTCTGGCGGGGTCCACAAGGTTAAGTTACGTTACAATCTACAGGGTGTTTCAAAAATGACCGGTATATTTGAAACGGCAATAAAAACTAAACGAGCAGCGATAGAAATACACCGTTTGTTGCAATATGCTTGGGACAACAGTACATTTTCAGGCGGACAAACTTTCGAAATTACAGTAGTTACAATTTTCAACAACAGATGGCGCTGCAAGTGATGTGAAAGATATAGAAGACAACGCAGTCTGTGGGTGCGCCATTCTGTACGTTCTTTTTGCTGTAAGCGTGTGCTGTTCACAACGTGCAAGTGTGCTGTAGACAACATGGTTTATTCCTCAGAACAGAGGTTTTTCTGGTGTTGGAATTCCACCGCCTAGAACACAGTGTTGTTGCAACAAGACGAAGTTTTCAACGGAGGTTTAATGTAACCAAAGGACCGAAAAGCGATACAATAAAGGACCTGTTTGAAACATTTCAACGGACTGGGAACGTGACGGATGAACGTGCTGGAAAGGTAGGGCGACCGCGTACGGCAACCACAGAGGGCAACGCGCAGCTAGTGCAGCAGGTGATCCGACAGCGGCCTCGGGTTTCCGTTCGCCGTGTTGCAGCTGCGGTCCAAATGACGCCAACGTCCATGTATCGTCTCATGCGCCAGAGTTTACACCTCTATCCATACAAAATTCAAACGCGGCAACCCCTCAGCGCCGCTACCATTGCTGCACGAGAGACATTCGCTAACGATATAGTGCACAGGATTGATGACGGCGATATGCATGTGGGCAGCATTTGGTTTACTGACGAAGCTTATTTTTACCTGGACGGCTTCGTCAATAAACAGAACTGGCGCATATGGGGAACCGAAAAGCCCCATGTTGCAGTCCCATCGTCCCTGCATCCTCAAAATGTACTGGTCTGGGCCGCCATTTCTTCCAAAGGAATCATTGGCCCATTTGTCAGATCCGAAACGATTACTGCATCACGCTATCTGGACATTCTTCGTGAATTTGTGGCGGTACAAACTGCCTTAGACGACACTGCGAACACCTCGTGGTTTATGCAAGATGGTGCCCGGCCACATCGCACGGCCGACGTCTTTAATTTCCTGAATCAATATTTCGATGATCGTGTGATTGCTTTGGGCTATCCCAAACATACAGGAGGCGGCGTGGATTGGCCTCCCTATTCGCCAGACATGAACCCCTGTGACTTCTTTCCGTGGGGACACTTGAAAGACCAGGTGTACCGCCAGAATCCAGAAACAATTGAACAGCTGAAGCAGTACATCTCATCTGCATGTGAAGCCATTCCGCCAGACACGTTGTCAAAGGTTTCGGGTAATTTCATTCAGAGACTACGCCGTATTATTGCTACGCATGGTGGATATGTGGAAAATATCGTACTATAGAGTTTCCCAGACCGCAGCGCCATCTGTTGTTGAAAATTGTAACTACTGTAATTTCGAAAGTTTGTCTGCCTGAAAATGTACTGTTGTCCCAAGCATACTGCAACGAACGGTGTATTTCTATCGCTGCTCGTTTAGTTTTTATTGCCGTTTCAAATATACCGGTCATTTTTGAATCACCCTGTATTATCTGTATGAAGTAGGTTAGATTTTAACCCCAAGGGTGGGATGGATACGCCTCTGTTCTTGGAGACGAGGGCTGCAATGCAGAGTTTGCAGCTAAAAAGATGACGAATTTATGTGTACGAGCAATACGGATACTGTCCCCAAAATTCGCGTGAACAACGAAAATGCAGTAAGTTATAATCTTTCATCCTTTCGTCATTTTGTTGCGCGTGTCGACGTCAAGTAGCTTCAGATGGGCTACAAACTATGTTTAAAGTTTGTTGGTAGTCGCTAAGTGTTCTCATCCTCAAATACTGGCTGAATATAGTCTGTGTAATCTCAGAGCCCGATCTAGCGGTTACGTCGTCCCGGAAAAAAAGGCAAATTGCCGCCCCAAAATCATTTTACTTAAATTTCAATAAAAGCATATTTTTAGAAAGAAACATGAAACGTAGTATAACATTGTAATCAAGCAGTACAAAACAGCAGAAATTAATTCAGAACTATCTGTACTTAGCTACAAATTGTTAACCATACAAATTTTCCACTTTGAAAATAAAACAGCGTAGCATCAATACGTTAAAATCACAAAAAAGGTTTCCCTTCCTTTCTTTGAGTCCTGTGAACTTTTTTACTGTATCTTTTAAATTCACTTGATCAGCAGTTTCATGCTCAAATGCCGGAATGGCCAAAGCAAGAAGACGGTTAATTGTTGCGGAACGTAAAAAGTTATTAGTTACTTCTAACACAGAGAAACTCTTTTCTCCACTTGCTACAGCTATTGGTGTTGTTAGCAATCTTTTTAATGCAGACGTAATATTTGGACAATCTTTAACGTTGTAATTGAACTCAGTACATTGCTTTGGCCTTCTTTTTTGTCCAAAAGTGAAGATACTGCTGAAACTTTCTCTGCGAATTCTATCCCATTAATGTCAACAGTATCACCATCAGTTACGTTCTAAATACTTGCAGTGTTTTAGTAACGTTTCTTTCGATATGGTATTTAAATCGTATGTTATACAAATTGAAAATAGTTACTATGATTACGAAGTTAAAACTAAATTAAACTCAGCTCGAACTGGCCATCAAGGACCAACGGTACCGACCGGCCGCCGTGTCACACTCCGCTCGCAGGCGTCGCTGGATGCGGATATGAAGGGGCACGTGTTCAGCACACCGCTCTCCCGACCGTATGTCAGTTTACGAGACCGGAGCCGTTACTCCTCAATCAAGTAGCTCCTCAGTTTTCCTCACAAGGGCTGAGTGCAACCCGCTTGACAACAGCGCTCGGCATACCGGATGGTCAGCCAGCCAAGTGCTGGCCCAGCCCGACAGCGCTTAACTTCGATGATCTGACGGGAACCGGTGTTACCACTGCGGGAAGGAGTTGGCATGATTACTAACATGTTTAAATGTATCATCTAGTGCTTGATCGGTTATACAATTTTAAAAAATATTATTTTGTATTGATCTTTCGGATCTTCGATAGCCGGCCGCGGTGGCCGTGCGGTTCTAGGCGCGTCAGTCCGGAACCGCGGGACTGCTACGGTCGCAGGTTCGAATCCTGCCTCGGGCATGGGTGTGTGTGATGTTCTTAGGTTAGTTAGGTTTAATTAGTTCTAAGTTCTAGGGGACTGATGACCTAAGATGTTAAGTCCCATAGTGCTCAGAGCCATTTGACCGTTTTTTTTATCTTCGATGGGTTCATCTCGAGCTTCGTATGAGACCTTCCTTTTCATTATTATGGCGAATTCTTATTCGAAAGGCCCCCGGCTGCCGCTTACCTTATCGCAGCACTATTCTAGGTCACAAAACCGCGAGAGTGGTGCCTCGAAGCGAGCGTAGAGTCTTCGCCACCGCAGAGAACAACGAAAATCAAACAGACGATGTCGATGTCGCAGCGACAGGACGAGCAGCAAGAGACGTCATCATAATAATGAAAATTTAGGTTATCGACGCAAAGGAAACCACTCTCATGACTGCAACTTACATTTTATGTTTCGATGCAGTAACATTTCTCTATTGCCGAATATTTAACACATCGACATTTTTCTCTCACTTACAGCCAAAATTATGCTACCAAATTTTTACCTAGGTTTCAACAAATTTAAATTTGTCTTCTTCACAAGGTGGCCTGAGGACAATGAACATCGTAGCTTACATTAAAAGGTATGAAACTTAAGTCAAGAATAGAGTTTAACACATATTAGAGAGCTCTTGTATTACAAAAATATGAGAAGGACGCCTGGTACTTACAATTTTACATTAGTATGGACTGATGTATCATCGTCGTTTTTACAAATATCTGCATAGATCCATTTGTCCAAATTAAAATATAGCCCTGAAAATAGGGTTTGTCATGTAAATGTAAATTAGTACATGGATGTTGCAGAGCTCACAAGCGACTGAGTGTAATCGGCCAGCGTAGTTACACTGCGGCCAGGGCAGGTGGCGTTCATGTCGCGAACCATTTGCCGATTGGCGTACAAAAGCAACGTGTAAATTACCAGTATTAATAGCGTCCTTAGATAAAGTGACAATAAAAAGAAGGAAAGCGTTTAACACTCCCGTTATAACAGTAAAGGGAGCCTTGGTATCATTAACGTAGTTATACATCAAAAAGGGAGGTGGCGCTTACGCCGAGAGTTACATACAGTGGCATATACAGCCAGAATATAAAAGTTACATTACAATATTAGTGAAGCGCACACACCGTATATATGTCAGAACTTTAAAATTATCAGTAATGGCTCTTAAGACAAAATTACGAACCCTGGTCCACAATCCAGTTAATACACATTCTCAGGGAGCCGACGTTTTAGAGCCAGAGAAAATCACATGAGGGCCGATGTAGTGGCAGCCATACATCGTGAGAAAACCACATTACATAAAGGGTAGTGAGCTTAAAGATTTGAAAGAGAAAATAGACCACTGAGGTTACCAGCATTAATGTTATACCATAAACAGTGCAGGTTTAAAGCCTTCGAAAAATTGTCTACAAGCAAGCTTCAACTGGTCGTTCAGTATATTACCGTCTTTGAGCTCTAGATGTTTAAAAATTTGTAACTCTTCCCACAGATCTAGTCTACGCCCTTTGACTTGTCTGTGTAGGATAACCGTGTCTTCTAACTGTTTAGGCGTATGACCGGCTATCAAGAGGTGTTCAGCAAAAGTAGAGTTGTGTATATTCGCTCCTTTTTTACCTAATAGATGTTTTTAAACATCTAAAGCTCCAATAGGTGTCTTAATAACTAGGTTTTAAATTTTTAAATTCGGTCAATAATTTCATGAATTACTGAAAGTAAAACATTTGTTTTCCCTGAAACCCGTTAGAGAGGCAACCTACAACTAAAGCCGCATGACTAGGTAGCCGTTTTAACTGTTTAATGGTAGAGGTAACTACACTCATCAAAACAGTTACTCTCGTTTCCAAATTACCCACCAATAGTCGATATGGACGTTCCTTCTATGTTTATGTTCAAATGGTTCAAATGGCTCTGAGCACTATGGTACATAACTGCTGAGGTCACCAGTCCCCTAGAACTTAGAACTACTTAAACCTAACTAACCTAAGGACATGACACACATCCATGTCCGAGACAGGATTCGAACCTGCGACCGTAGCGGTCGCGCGGATCCAGACTGTAGTGCCTAGAACCGCTCGGCCACTCTGGCCGGCTATGTTTATGTAGAAAGGTGGTTGTGTACGTAATGCTAACTTCTTTGTCGTTGCCGCTCTGTCTCATCAGAGGCCGTGCAATCACGGCTCGTAAACAAACACAGCGCAGCAGAGCTGAGTTCTCGTGAATGCACAGTTAGTTGTCCTTGTGCCTCGTAGTGCAGCATAATGCCTCTGAACAGGCAGACCGTATCAGAATCATCACACTGATGGGACGGAACATAAGACAAGTTAACGTTGCGAATATTGTTCACGTTAATCGAAGTCCAGCATGTTAACCTGGATCCAGCGTTAAACGTTTCCGATTGCGTCCGCGCTGCAGTACGGCGCCTTTTCGTCTCGGGCGAGATTTCCTTCGATTCTTGCCGTAGCCCAAGTGCGACCTCGCACGTGGAACGGTAAGTATGAGGACAGACGAAAAGACGTCGGAAATCTACATCGTGACACGAAAATCATCTGATTTAGAAACAAGGTCCGTATTCTTTTCATCTTTCAGTGTTTGTCTTTCAGCAGTTCTATTTCAAAATCTGGTACGGCTGAAGGGCAGTCACAGTCTGCTGTCAGTCTGCCGCTCAACAGTGGAGGGATGAAATAAAAATTAAGGAAGTATGATGTGACTCCAAATATCGACAGAACTAATGCATTCGCTGAATAATAAGCGCAGCAGTCTCTTCCTTAAACTTGGCTTTTTCGGGTAGATGGTCAGTTTACATAAACCGCTTTCTACGAGGGCAAACCGAGCGAGGTGGCGCAGTGGTTAGCACACTGGACTCGCATTCGGGAGGACGACGGTTCAATCCCGTCTCCGGCCATCCTGATTTAGGTTTTCCGTGATTTCCCTAAATCGCTTCAGGCAAATGCCGGGATGGTGCCTTTGAAAGGGCACGGCCGATTTCCTTCCCCATCCTTCCATCAGTCGAGCTTGCGCTCCGTCTCTAATGACCTCGTTGTCGACGGGACGTTAAACACTTCCTCCTCCTCTACGAGGGCTTTTCGGAAAGTAAGGTCCGATAGGTCTCGAAATGGAAACGCCAATGAAAATCCGACGAAGCTTTGCACAGATGTGTTGGGCAGTGCCTCTAGTATGCCTATCGATCGCGCCCCGTCGCTCTTTCAAGTTCTGAGCACGTAAAATGACTAGAACAATAGTGTCTCCCACCAAATATGGGTGACCGCTGAGAGGCTTTGCCTGCTTTCATGCAACCCCACATAACGTACCTGTCACGCATTTTCTTCTCCATGACAGTTCTCGGTCTCACACTGCAGGGGAAATGAGGACGCTCCTCCAGCATTTTCGATGGGAAGTGCTTGATCACCCACAGTACAGCCCGGATTTGGCTCTCTCCGATGTCAATATCTACTTTCATGAACTGCTGGTTATGCAGACAACATTTTGGCACAGACAAGGAACTGCAGGGCAGCGTAGACAAGTGGCGGAAGGCATTGGCGGCTGCCTTCTATGACGAGAGTATTCGAAAGTTGGTAGACAGCTACGACAAATGACTACGCCGGACCGGCGACTATGTAGAGAAGTAGCTGGAATGTGTAGCAACCTGTTGCAAATAAAAAATTTTTGATTTTTACTGTGGTTTCTATTTCGCGACCGATCGGACCTTACTTTCCGAACAGCACTCGTATGTATTTCGCTTGCCAACGATTTCTGTTAAAATGAATGTGTAATAACCAAGGACAATCATATCCAGGTCTTCTACACATGGGCAACTCAAGTAAGAACTGGAAAAATGTTATTTTTATGTAAAAAGCTTTTTTTAATATACAGGGTGTGACATAAGTCAGTTGTCACTAGCAATCCTTAGATTTCGTTTTTCCTAGTGCAGTTGTGAACTTGACTAGCGAGTGGAACCCGTAAGTCAGCTGACAGTTTAAGGTAATGTTATTTGTTGTTATCTGAGAAACAATTAATAGAGAGTTAATTATAGAAAAGTGTGTATCTGTTTTGCAAACATGGTGGGAGAATGACCATAATTACAGTGATACTTGTCATTTGTTTGTAGAACTTTTCTAAGCATCCAGTCCCTATCTCGACAAGGTTTTCGCAAAATAAATTTAACATTTAAAGAAACTGGGTCGGTGATACAGCTTGCCCGTTCTGGTAGACGAAACTATCTTACTACAGAAGAGGATAATGAAGCTATCGTGCAGTTTTTGTGCAGTTAACGGCTAAATCTCAAAGAAAAGCGTCCAAGCCGGACGGAGCGGCCGAGAGGTTCTATATGCTGGAACCGCGCGACCACTACGGTCGCAGGTTCGAATCCTGCTTCGGGCATGGATGTGTGTGATGTCCTGTGGTTAGTTAGCTTTAAGTAGTTCTAAGTTCTAGCGGACTGATGACCTCAGAAGTTAAGTCCCATGGTGCTCAGAGCCATTTGAACGAAAAAGCGTCCAAAGACTATGGAAATCAAGAAAAAGCCTACTAAAGATTCTGAAAAAGAAAACATTCAAACCACATGGTCCTATTTTACTTCAAAGCCTAAATATAGATGATCCGGACAGGCGTATGGAATTCTGTGGGTTGTGCACAGTCCAACAAGAAGCCCATCCCAAGTTTTATGAAAGCATTTTTTGAAGTTTCGAGGCAAATTTTAAGCTGAATGACACAGTGAACAGACACAGCTTTGTCTACTGGGATTCTACGAAGTCCCTGGTGACACTGAAGACAGAGCCAAACTCCGGTAGGCTAATTAGTTCTTATTTTTAACGGTATTGTCAATCGTGTAAATTACCTAAATATGCTTCAAGAAGTGTCGTTAGAATTGAACTTCTTGAACATCTGCAACCGGTTGAAGAAGAGTCGTTATGGCAAAAATATGGCACATCCGCGCGTTGTGAGAAGCATTCGAAATGAAAACTTTGATGAATGGCTGGCAGACGGTGTATTATTTCATGACTTCCACGCTCTATAGATATCACATCCATGGACTCCTCGGTTCGTTGTATAATACAAATGAGGTTTGCTCCGTCAAGATTCGTGATACTGAGCATTTGAAGGTCCAAATCCAAGCAGAATTTGAAAACTTACATTTCTGGAAGATTTGATAGCAAATTTAGATTAGTGTTGAAGAGACGCAATGTAAGCTTAGAACAGCATGGAAACCATCTTTCCTAGGTTCAGTGAACTCTACATGCATTTCTCTGATGATAAAAAAATTGTATTTTCAGTTGTTTAGTATTATTGTACCAAACGCATTTCTGACGATTGACTTAAGGCCTACCCTCCATTATCAGCTGAGAAATATTAGCACCCTGTGAGCAATACTTCAGTTAGTAGAGTAAATCGTACGTATTTTGTTAAGCCTCACTGATGTAGACATTGGGTTTTCTGTTGTATGCAGCATCGTAAAGCTATATGAAATTATACGTAGTGTTACGAGTAGTGACATTTTCCACTTTGTAGAGTAGCTCGACAACAACAGTTTTATTTCATTTTCCCTTACGAGTGCTATCGTCTGAAGTCCAGGACAGGTTTCGCTGAGGCTCTTATCGGACAGTACTTCTGTTCAGTTTCAGAGTGTTGACGAAATATTTAACAGCAAAAATAAAACAAAATTACAAAATGCATGTCTAGGATAACAAAACTAAATCACTATTCCACAGTGGTAAAATCAGAATGTTTGTTTGCAGGCGAATCCTTAACAATGAACTGTAAGCTGGACAGAATAGAGATACTTGTATGACGGATTATTAGAAAAGTAATGGGTACAATACAAATTCCAAAGGTTTTGAACATGAGAAGTTACGAGATCTAGGAAGATACAGAGACAATACCAGAAGTAATGTTAAAGCAAAAATTAATCTTCTTTGGACATCTATACCGAATGAATGAGCACAGCCTAACGAAGCAAATTTTCCTGTATTTATCGAAAAAGAAATAGGCTATAGCATGGATTACCGAAGTAATAAAAGAGCCAGAAAGAAAATTATCAAACATCCGAAAATAACTGACAGAAACATTTTCGGAATGGTAAATATAGGAGGCTGAATGGCGGAAGAAATAATAAATCGGGAACAGAGTTGACAGAACAAGGCAAAAGGCAACATGGAGAGAGCATGGAGTAGCATAAGAAAATATCAAACAACAACAAAGAAAAAAAGAGGAATTGAATTTGCTACGTGATTCTAGTTGGCGAATAGGAAGATAAAAAAAGGGAGAGGGAAATGAAAAATAGGAAAGACGTCATTCCACTTAGAATACAGCAAAACCAGATGAACTGCGTGACTCGGATGCCCCATCTGCATATGAAGTGAAGCACAGTCACGCAATGCTCGACTAGACTGCGGCCCGTCCTTGGATGACCGGATTATATTTTGCTAAAGTAGGGTTTCTTGGAAGGCAGACAGGTTCCCTCTGATTAATGTCCTCGGCAGTTGACAAAACAGTCTGCGGCTGCATTTTCATCAAGGCTGCACCGCCCGTGAGGAAGGTCAAGTGTGCCACTTTCTGGGCGGGTTGTCTGTGGTCAGTGTTTGCTTTTTCTGAAGGCGACGTAACCGCCTAGCTGACAGCTATCTCTCAGAAGCGGATAATTAAGCCCTATACGATGGACTACATGTCCATTAAAATATAGCGAGTAAGTTATTGCGAGTTTAAAATATTCGGCATTTGCTGCTGTTAGCCTGCTCCTGGGGAAACTTATCGATCGCCGTCCAGTACTTCAATTACAAACCTGATCGCCCACTAGCCCAGTTAAATGTCGCCCGGAGCAGTAAAGCAACTTCCAGACAGAAATCGACGTGGAAACTTGACTTGCACAAAGAGGGGCAAACCGGAGATTATAATGCAAGTACCTGGTAGACTCAATGGCGATCTTGTCAAGAAAAAACAACGGAAAAATAGGTAGCTAGTAAATGGACACAGCAGGCCACGTAAGTCCGTGGCAGAAAGACGAATGATGATGATGATGATGATGATGACGGTGAAGTGTTCCCATTACGCACATCCATTGTTGCAAGTTCAGCATTCTCGTGACTTCCTGGTTTTACGCAGTCCTTTTCATAGCTGCTACGATGCATTTTCATCTTGATGTCGTCAATTAGCTGTCATCTTCTTGTTGTTGTGGGACTCTTCCTTCTTCTGCATCTTTTGTTATGCAGCCTCTCCTCATTCAGAGACCAAGCCAACTGATTTTCCTTTTCTTGTTGCCAGTTTTCTGGAGTGTTCTCATTCACACCGTGCAGCAAAACATCATCCCTTATTTTATTGGTCCATCTATCCATGATACACCTTCCATTCTTCTCCAAATCCACATCTCAAAAACTAAGCATGTCTCCTCTCTCCGCTGCAGTGCCCCTGTTTAGGCACAATATAAGGTAACATTCCATACAAAATCCTTCGCTAATCTTTTCTTTAATTTTTTAATTAATGACAACTGAAAATGCTTCTCCTGCTGTGCAACAAATCTTTTGCAACAGCTATCCTTGTTTTCATTTCTTCAGTACGTCATAGTACTGTTACTGATTATTTTTCATACTGTGTCTTGGTGTTATCAACTGATTCCACAAATTTTCACTTTTATCTTCCTTGACTGCCTGGTAAAAATCATTGCCTTAGTTTCCTTCGCATTTATCATCAATCCATTTTCTTGACAGCTGATGATCAGTAATTTTAACATGTTGTTTACTGCGCTTTCGTTTTCATTCAATAATTCTATGTCATCAGCAAATCATACACATTTAATTGACGTTCCTCGTAATGTAACACCACCACTTCGTTACAAGCAGTTTATATACACTCCTGGAAATGGAAAACAGAACACATTGACACCGGTGTGTCAGACCCACCATACTTGCTCCGGACACTGCGAGAGGGCTGTACAAGCAATGATCACACGCACGGCACAGCGGACACACCAGGAACCGCGGTGTTGGCCGTCGAATGGCGCTAGCTGCGCAGCATTTGTGCACCGCCGCCGTCAGTGTCAGCCAGTTTGCCGTGGCATACGGAGCTCCATCGCAGTCTTTAACACTGGTAGCATGCCGCGACAGCGTGGACGTGAACCGTATGTGCAGTTGACGGTCTTTGAGCGAGGGCGTATAGTGGGCATGCGGGAGGCCGGGTGGACGTACCGCCGAATTGCTCAACACGTGGGGCGTGAGGTCTCCACAGTACATCGATGTTGTCGCCAGTGGTCGGCGGAAGGTGCACGTGCCCGTCGACCTGGGACCGGACCGCAGCGACGCACGGATGCACGCCAAGACCGTAGGATCCTACGCAGTGCCGTAGGGGACCGCACCGCCACTTCCCAGCAAATTAGGGACACTGTTGCTCCTGGGGTATCGGCGAGGACCATTCGCAACCGTCTCCATGAAGCTGGGCTACGGTCCCGCACACCGTTAGGCCGTCTTCCGCTCACGCCCCAACATCGTGCAGCCCGCCTCCAGTGGTGTCGCGACAGGCGTGAATGGAGGGACGAATGGAGACGTGTCGTCTTCAGCGATGAGAGTCGCTTCTGCCTTGGTGCCAATGATGGTCGTATGCGTGTTTGGCGCCGTGCAGGTGAGCGCCACAATCAGGACTGCATAAGACCGAGGCACACAGGGCCAACACCCGGCATCATGGTGTGGGGAGCGATCTCCTACACTGGCCGTACACCACTGGTGATCGTCGAGGGGACACTGAATAGTGCACGGTACATCCAAACCGTCATCGAACCCATCGTTCTACCATTCCTAGACTGGCAAGGAACCTTGCTGTTCCAACAGGACAATGCACGTCCGCATGTATCCCGTGCCACCCAACGTGCTCTAGAAGGTGTAAGTCAACTACCCTGGCCAGCAAGATCTCCGGATCTGTCCCCCATTGAGCATGTTTGGGACTGGATGAAGCGTCGTCTCACGCGGTCTGTACGTCCAGCACGAACGCTGGTCCAACTGAGGCGCCAGGTGGAAATGGCATGGCAAGCCGTTCCACAGGACTACATCCAGCATCTCTACGATCGTCTCCATGGGAGAATAGCAGCCTGCATTGCTGCGAAAGGTGGATATACACTGTACTAGTGCCGACATTGTGCATGCTCTGTTGCCTGTGTCTATGTGCCTGTGGTTCTGTCAGTGTGATCATGTGATGTATCTGACCCCAGGAATGTGTCAATAAAGTTTCCCCTTCCTGGGACAATGAATTCACGGTGTTCTTATTTCAATTTCCAGGAGTGTATAAATCGTGTTAACAGATATTAATCAGAGTAGTTGAAAGACAACAACAGTGGCCAACCTCTCTCTCCCAATTTTAATTCCTTCCGTCATTTCATTTGCAATTCATAATTTCATTGTCGGTGTCATAATGTAAACTGCTTGTCAGTGTCCTTTTTTTCTAGGTAATTTCAATCTTTTTTAGTACATGCAAAAGTTTAATCTACCTAAATCCATCAACGATTTTTCATATGTACAAAAAAATACTATACAAACTTCTCAATCTTTTTCAAGTTATGTTTCCTCAGTTACCCAAAACCGTCCAATTGCATCTCTTGAATCTTTTCCCTCTTCTGAACTCTAAACGTTTTTCATCCAATTCTCTCTCAGTTTTAGTTTGCAACCGTCTTTCATTATTATTAGTAGAATTTTAGTCAAGTGAAATATGAAACTTATTCTATTATATTCCGTACAGTTCACGCCATCAGTTTTATTCGATATTGTCATCATCACCGTTTTCGTGAAATCATCTGGTCAAACAACTATCTTTGGCTTAAACTATTGATGACTTCAGTTGAGATCCCAACTCCACAAGCTGTTTTTTTTTTTTACATTTCGTTTCCTTAAGTGGCATCTCAACCTCTTCCACAATGATTGGAACTCCTGTGTCCTCTTCAAGTTATTATTTTTCATCCTTCATATCCAAATATCTGGAGGACCTTGTGCCTCATACAGGGTGGGGCAAATAAAAGTGGCCCGGACAATAGAGTTCCAGGATCCAAAGAAACACAAAATAGGAAAGGAGAAACAGTACTAACCTGACCATACCAGATGTTGAAAGTGACCAGCATTCATCTGTTTGCACATCTGGGCCCTGGTCAGCTAGTTCCTGAAGGTGGAGTAAAGCTGGAGTGCTAGAATTACTGTAGCCTCATCCGAAATGTTGTGCTGCAGTTCTTGAAGACTATGAGGGTTGTTGCATTACACTTTAAACTTGATGGTGCCTCATACAAAGTAATCGCACACTGCCAGTTCACGTGACCTGGGTGACCATCTAGGGCCATAACCAGACTGACCTCTGCTAACAAC
This sequence comes from Schistocerca cancellata, assembly GCF_023864275.1. Classification (NCBI taxonomy): domain Eukaryota; kingdom Metazoa; phylum Arthropoda; class Insecta; order Orthoptera; family Acrididae; genus Schistocerca; species Schistocerca cancellata. Next base: position 50,116,458 of record NC_064631.1, read on the forward strand.
TCTGTCAGCCGTGAAGACTGTACACGTGCTCCAAGGTTCAGCCGGCTGTATGAGCAGTGGTTCCATTCTGTTGGAAGTAAATGTATTTCTTTTCCCCCTCCGTTAATTCATTCATCCACGTCCAGTCGTGTACACTAGTACGGACTACTTTTATTTGCTCCTCCCTGCGTAATTCTTCCAATACCTCTTCCACGCATTCATTAAGCTTCCTTTTCTGCAGTCTCATTACCATTATCATTTTTATCATACAAAAAACGTATGCCATACAACCCCCCTTTCTCTTGCAGTTAGTAAGCTCCTACACACTGCTGTTTTAATCATTATGTTCTTGCTTTATCAGTTACTTTTCGCAGTGATTATTTATAACCTCATATTTTTCCACTTTCTGTGGCGGAATTTTTAAATTTTTCTGCTTTCTTGCATTTTCCCCACCATTATGTTTTCTATTCCCACGATTTTTTGACGCTGTTTTTCTCTTTATGACCATTTTTTTCTGCTTTCTGTGCATAACACACTAAATTAATGCTGTTACCCTTGTTTGGATTCTTTATTTCTGAAAGTTTCCCTTCAATACTTCCCTATTTCATTATTGTTTCCACATTCAGTTTTCTCTTCGTTTTTTCTAACTTTGTCATCGGCATATTTATATTCCCTGTCAGCAGGACATTATCTTAGTTATCCGCTCCTGACAACATCTTAGCGCCTAAAATTTTTCTAAATATTTCTTGTGTCAAAACATAATCAATATGGTATCTGTTTGAATTAACTGGACGAGTCCGAGAGCATCTTCTCTGTTGTCCATGCAATGTAATTCGAATAAGTAACGAATTATTTTTTGTAGATGTCCAATAACAGCTCTCTTCACTCATTCGTTTTTCCTAATCCGTATTTTTTCACAGTTCGTCCTCTTGGCCTTCACTCACTGCCGCGTTCCATTCACACATTACCATTACTTTCTATATTATCACTTTCTATATTATACACTCATTCTTCCCATTAGTTACTTCTCAGTTCGCACACATGTATTTCTGGCGTGACAAGCTTTTTCTTCTTTTTCCAGTTTTCATTGCTACCAACCATTGATCTACACATTTCACTTATAGCACTTTATCCTAATATTATACAAAGACTACGAATTTCATTAAGTGTTCTCCAGAATAATACACTCTTAATTCGTCACTTACAATTTGTCCATTCTGTTCCCATATCGTTTTAGAGATTCCCATTATATTCATTCCGTTTCTTCTCATTTCGTCTTCAGGATTTTCCAGCTTCCCATTTGTAAGAAGATCTTAACGTACCATGTTGACGATAATATAAAAGTCGTGGGATGGCTCTAAGCACATTTTCAGATGGGGGTAGTACCGTATACACAAGGTACAAAAGAGTAGCGCATTGGTGGAGCTGTCGTTCGTAATAGGTGAATCATATGAAAAGGTTTCCGACGTGAGTATGGCCGCACGACGGGAATTATCAGACTTTGAACGCGAAATTGGAGCTAGATGCATGGGACATTCCATTTCGGAAATCGTTAGTGAATTCAATATTCCGAGATCCACAGTGTCAAGAGTGTGCTGATACACTCCTGGAAATTGAAATAAGAACACCGTGAATTCATTGTCCCAGGAAGGGGAAACTTTATTGACACATTCCTGGGGTCAGATACATCACATGATCACACTGACAGAACCACAGGCACATAGACACAGGCAACAGAGCATGCACAATGTCGGCACTAGTACAGTGTATATCCACCTTTCGCAGCAATGCAGGCTGCTATTCTCCCATGGAGACGATCGTAGAGATGCTGGATGTAGTCCTGTGGAACGGCTTGCCATGCCATTTCCACCTGGCGCCTCAGTTGGACCAGCGTTCGTGCTGGACGTGCAGACCGCGTGAGACGACGCTTCATCCAGTCCCAAACATGCTCAATGGGGGACAGATCCGGAGATCTTGCTGGCCGGGGTAGTTGACTTACACCTTCTAGAGCACGTTGGGTGGCACGGGATACATGCGGACGTGCATTGTCCTGTTGGAACAGCAAGATCCCTTGCCGGTCTAGGAATGGTAGAGCGATGGGTTCGTTGACGGTTTGGATGTACCGTGCACTATTCAGTGTCCCCTCGACGATCACCAGTGGTGTACGGCCAGTGTAGGAGATCGCTCCCCACACCATGATGCCGGGTGTTGGCTCTGTGTGCCTCGGTCGTATGCAGTCCTGATTGTGGCGCTCACCTGCACGGCGCCAAACACGCATACGACCATCATTGGCACCAAAGCAGAAGCGACTCTCATCGCTGAAGACGACACGTCTCCATTCATCCCTCCTTTCACGCCTGTCGCGACACCACTGGAGGCGGGCTGCACGATGTTGGGGCGTGAGCGGAAGACGGCCTAACGGTGTGCGGGACCGTAGCCCAGCTTCATGGAGACGGTTGCGAATGGTCCTCGCCGATACCCCAGGAGCAACAGTGTCCCTAATTTGCTGGGAAGTGGCGGTGCGGTCCCCTACGGCACTGCGTAGGATCCTACGGTCTTGGCGTGCATCCTTGCGTCGCTGCGGTCCGGTCCCAGGTCGACGGGCACGTGCACCTTCCGCCGACCACTGGCGACAACATCGATGTACTGTGGAGACCTCACGCCCCACGTGTTGAGCAATTCGGCGGTACGTCCACCCGGCCTCCCGCATGCCCACTATACGCCCTCGCTCAAAGTCCGTCAGCTGCACATACGGTTCACGTCCACGCTGTCGCGGCATGCTACCAGTGTTAAAGACTGCGATGGAGCTCCGTATGCCACGGCAAACTGGCTGACACTGACGGCGGCGGTGCACAAATGCTGCGCAGCTAGCGCCATTCGACGGCCAACACCGCGGTTCCTGGTGTGTCCGCTGTGCCGTGCGTGTGATCATTGCTTGTACAGCCCTCTCGCAGTGTCCGGAGCAAGTATGGTGGGTCTGACACACCGGTGTCAATGTGTTCTTTTTTCCATTTCCAGGAGTGTAGTACCATATTTCAGACATTAGCTCTCAGAGTAGACAGTGCAGTGGCATTTGTGGAGAGTTGTCAGGACTAACAGACAAGCAACAATGCTTGAAGTAACAGCAGAAATCCATGTGGGACGTGCGACGAACGTATATGTTAGGACCATGCGACGAAATCTGGCGTTAATGGGCTGTGGAACCAGCCGACTCACACGAGCGCCCTTGCCAACAGCACGACATCGCCTGCAGCTCCTCTCCTGGGGGAGTGATCACATCGATTGGACTGCAGACGACTGGTAAACTCGCTTGGTCAGCTATGTCCCTCATAAGAGATGAGGGTAGAGTTCAAGTGTGGCGCAGACTCCACGAAGCCATGGACGCAATTTCCCAGTAAGGCACTGTGCAAGCTGGTGGTGGCTCCATAACGGTGTGGTCTGTGTTTCCATGGGACGGACTGGTCCTCTGGATACCAGATACTTTGAGACCATTTGCAGCCACTCACTCGCTTCCCCCGCCCGGGTTCCCGGGTTCGATTCACGGCGGGGTCAAGGATTTTCTCTGCTTCGTGATGACTGGGTGTTGTGTGATGTCCTTAGGTTAGTTAGGTTTAAGTAGTTGTAAGTTCTAGGGGACTGATGACCATAGATGTTGAAACACGTATGTAACATAGCAGCGGTGGTGAGGCACGTTAAAATCTTTGACCAGAGAGCCTATAATCGTAGTTAGTCTGCGCTTGACCGCGCGAGTGTTGCAAGCAGTTCAGTTGTAGTTGTCATGTAGTGGAGTACAGTGGTAGTCGTCGTGGAGTACACTAGTAGTCGTCATGCAGAGCAGTCGGTCAGTAGTAGCAGCCCAGTGCGCTTGTGTGATGTAGTCTGTCGGCAACACTGGTCAAGATGCTGAATGAGGTATATTGTTAATTAAGGTAATCATCAGATAATGTAAAGTTTATTTATTGTAATTAATTTCCAACAAGTGCCCCAATAATAATTTTGATTTCAAAAGCAAATTTACAAAAAAAATTTATTTAATTGAATTAACGATTTCATTCCACTTCCCTTAAAGACAAGTTTCAGTTAAATTACAAAAAAAAGGAATATTATTATTTGCAATGCAGTTCCTCCAAGCTGTGCGCAAGAATAAGAGCAGAAATTTGACTAGCAGTTACAATGAGGTAAGAATTTAATTCTGATTTGCACAGGGCCAAAGACCGATATTTCGGTTTAATTGAATTATCATTGTCATTGACATTTTCTTATCACTGAATCGACTTTCATTTTTTGTGAGGAGCTTATACTTGGGTCAGATTGCTAATTTTTGTTTAATTGTCATTGTCAGTAAATTTATTTGCTGGGAGATTACGTTAGGTTGTATTCTTGTTAACATTCAAATTATTGTCCGGTCAACATTTTTGTGGGAAGGTTTCACTTGGCTCCCATTTTTATTAAATATTGTCATTTCTTATAACATTTTTGTGGGGAGGTTACACTTGGCGACACCCAGTCCAGGATCGTATTTCGTTGAGAGTCTTTTGAACAACAGTCAGATATCTGCTCTTATTTGCTTAGATATAATTAGGATTTGGCGCAACGCTTTTATTAACTTGTGACTTTCTTTCTACAGGTCAACGGCAATTCGTTGCTCTGTTGTATTTGTGTGTTGCTTTTGCATTGTGCTTATTTATTTTGTGAAAAATTGTGACTATTGTAAAAATGCCGCGAAAGACTGTGAATAGTGTATCGCGAGGTATTACGAACGAAATTACCGGCTCAAACGACTTTACCGATAGGACATGTGACACGCAGTGTAATGATGACAATCCTGCGTTCACTAACAATCAATGCATTACAACCACTAATGATGACTTTTACCTTAATGATGAACAAACGAACTCAATTGTCTCGTCTGTTAACTTGACGACAATTGATGACGCGGAGCGGGCTATAGTAATGAGCGCTACCCAGCTTAGTACAACCGGTTTGGAAAATTCAAGTAACATACAAACAAATTTTTCGAATGAAAATGGTCAGTGTAGTGAGAGTACGACGGATCCATTTAATTCCGAAATAATGTCTGACAGTGTACATCCGACTGACAAACCTTTTTCTAAATCTCAGAATAACCAAATGGTTACAGTAAGCGAGAAAGTTCCAGATCCACCAGTAAACAGCACAGAGAGTATAAACGCTAACTTTGGCTTTGAACAAATTATAGCAAGATTGCTACAACAACAATTTAGTGAACAGAACAAAAAATTTAATGAAATTAATGAAAAACAAGACAGCCTTAACGAATAATTAGACGACAATTCCAGACAGTTAAACGAAAAATTAGACGACAATTCCAGACAGTTAAATGAAAAATTAGACGACAATTCCAGACAGTTAAATGAAAAATTAGACGACAATTCTAGACAGTTAAACGAAAAATTAGAAGACAATTCCAGACAGCTTAGTGAACAAATTAGAGCTGTTGCCGCGCAGTGTCATGACACTAAGGAACAGTTACATGTGGAAATTGAGGCTTGTTCACAAAAAAATAGCGAAGAAATTAAGTCTGTTGCGCAAGAATTAAGGGAAATGCAAACAGCCGCAACAGAAACACTCAGAGACGAAATTAGCGGAGTCGCTAAACAATGCTCTGAAAAAGCTACACAATTACGCGACGAGTTTCAAGCAATGACAGCAGAACTTTCGCGCACAGTGGACGCAAAGATAGACGCGAAATTCGAACAGCAGAACACTCAGATTAACGAACGCTTTAATCAGCACATACAAAACAGTGATACGCGTTTCCGCAAATTTATTCAAGATCAAAACAAAGTAAAACGACAAGTCATGGAAACAATCACGGCTCAGAGACAAGAAGACAAACGTAAAATGTTCGCGAAAGCGAAGACATACGTAGACAACAATATTGCCTCAGTGTCCGACGAAATTAATTCCATCAAACAGTCGAACACAGAATTACGGGATGAAATTTCTGATCTTAAATCAAAAACAGATACACACACAGTAATTATTCAAACAGTGACAGACAGATTCGAACAATTAGAACTAACACAGGATTGCGATGTCATAAAAGCTGATGTTAAAAAACTGAGTGAAACTACAAGTAAGTTGCAAAAACAGATTAATGCATCCGATTCTAAAACCGATGATCAGGCAAAAATACTGACTGAAAAATATGATGAATTAGCCAGTCGTATTGATGCTATTGAAAGTAATAGTGATAATAAATCAGACGACACTGCACCGGTTTCATTTAACCAAACACCTGAATTTCAAAATTTGCAGCAGACAATTAATGAGATCGACTCGTCTAACAACACGTTGCGTAGAAAACTGTCGAGTTTACAGCAAGAAGTAACAGAGATGAAAAATATTTCAGTTAATAACACATCACAGCAGGCGCCACTTTTCGAACATTTGCCAGACTCACGCAGCGCGTATAATTTGGGTAATCTACAGAGAGTACGGGACTTAGATTCCGAACAACCACAGTTCAATAGATACTCTTACGATCCTGAACCTGTTGCATCACACAGAGATGATAATTTCGATTACAAACATTTTCTGTCAGTGAGAAAGTTTAAAGTTTTTAAAAACGATAGAACGCAGATTCACCCGCTGGATTGGATTCAACAATTTAGCTTTGCTCTTCCACCGACTTGGCCTGTTACGCATAAACTTGAATTTATTTGCAGCTTTTTGGAAGGCGAACCGGCAACTCGTATGAGACCGATCGCGAGGCAATGCTATTCAGTAGAGGAATTTCAGAATGCTTTTCTATCAGCGTACTGGTCGAAGACGACACAGCGCGGAATTAAAGATCAGTTAATTAGCTTGCCAAACTATGAAAACTCAAATTTTCCCAGTGTAACGCAATTTTTTGAGCACATGGTACAACAAAACCAGTACCTAAGTGAACCGTACAGTGAATCTGCACTTATACAATTATGCATTTCCAAATTACCACGGTCATTACGAGTGTCACTTTTAACTGGTCAGCAAAAAGAAAACATTTCAGCATTCAGAGATCTTTTACAGCTCTTGGAAGTACAACAATCTGATTATTCTTTTGTAAACAAAAACTTTTCGTATAATAACCAAGGTCAACAAAAGTACAGCAATTATGATCAGACACGTAATTTCAATAGAAAAGATAACAGACGCTTTAGAAACGACAACTACCAGAACTTTGGTAACAGCCAAAATTCTAATTATCAATATCGTCAAAATTTTCAGCAACAGGAACCACACTTTAGTAACAATAGAGGTATTTCACAACAACATCAAAACCAGTCGGTTAGCATACCTAACCAACAATGGAATGCACAAGGTCAACCAGGCTTTAATGTTCCGCCGCGTGCACGTATAGTCCCTGATACAACAAATAGTAACGCACGGCAGCAAGGAAACAACTACGTACAAAGAAGACAATATTTCAATTCCTATCGCAATGTACCGTATAGGAATGACCATCACGACAGACGTAAAAACGATGAACACAATTATCAGCGTACATATAATAACAGTCGGTCTTACCAGCAACAAAGTAATCAACAAAAACATATTCTCATGAATGAACCCGACAGTAGGTATCATCCAGAGCGTAATACGTCTGGAAGAAGTAATAGAACTGTTCAAATCGTCGAAATGCCACAGAATCCTCCTAATAATAATAACACGTCAGACAGAATCTGACTAGATAATGTACAGATCGCATCTTCCAATAACACAAGCACTACGTTTGACACGCAAAATGTTGTTCACGAAAATGTAATTACTTTTGACGATATCAGAGACACACTCTTTCAGGAAAGACCATTTGTTCAGAAAACTATTTCACATCCTGTCATCGAAATTAAAATTGGTTCATCAAAATTCTCAGCAGTAATCGATTCCGGATCACCTATATCAGTAATAAATGAGGAGACTTTTAACGAGTGCAACAAAGAGAATACTTATCCGACATTACCTTTAGGCAAAACAAAAGTGAAAGGAGCAGTATCTAGTAAAGGAGTAGACGTTAAATTACAGACGCATTTATCATTTTGTATTGGAGGTCATATTTTCCACTCTAATTTTTGGATTGTTCCTTTATTGACAACAGACGTAATTTTAGGTACGAATTTTCTGGTACAACACGACGCAGTTATTGATTTTCAGAATTCTTATTTAATGTTAAAGGATGAAAATGTACAACTTGCTTTAGAATTTCAGCACTCTTTATCTGCGGAAGAACAAACAATTAACCGCACAGAGGTCATTTCCGCAACACGTAACATAGACTGTAATCCCACATTGTTCACAGATACGTACGTACACAACTATAATACTCCAGACGAAGTTGACTACGACGTAATGCAAATGATTTCCGATAAAGTTAGACAAAGCAGTGCAACTACAGACGACGAACGAACGCACTTACACAAAATTCTTTTACAGCAAGCTCCAGTTTTTGACAATATTCCTGGTACCATGTCCGACTTTATGTATGAATTTCAAGTCAAACAGCACGACACATTTAAAGCCAAGCATTATCCTATTCCGTATACTCACAGAGAACAAGTTAAAAAAGAATTGCAGGATATGCTTGATCAAGGAATTATAGAACCAGCAGTTAGTCCGTACATAAACCCGCTACATATTGTTAAGAAAAAAGATGGCTCACTTCGCCTCGTACTTGATTCACGTCACATTAATGACATTATTATTAATGAAACAGATCGACCACAGACACTAGAGGAACTTTTACAGAAATTTCATGGTACAGCTATTTATACTACATTAGATTTGAAATCGGGATTTTGGCAAATTCAACTTCATCCAAATTGCAGAAAATATACAGCTTTTCTCTGTTTCGGCGACTGTTATCAATTTTGCAAATTACCATTCGGCTTAACTATTTCTTCTGCAGCTTTTATTCGCGGTTTGAACACAATACTTCCGACAGAACTTAAGGACAGAATTACGACGTACGTAGACGATATTCTTATTGCAGAAGCTAACTGGTCTGATCACAATCTGATTCTTGAACAACTGTTACAAACTTTCCATGCACAAGGACTCACAGTTAATCTTAGTAAATCGCACTTTGGCAAAACTTCTATAAAATTTCTTGGACACGTAATTTCAGCGGAAGGCATTGCACCTGATCCGGAAAAACTTCAAGCTCTACGTGACATTACTGTTCCTACGACAAAAAAGCAACTACGCAGTTTTTTGGGCTTAATTAACTTTTTTCGTAAATTTATTCATCACTCTGCTTTAGACACACCTAGACTATGCCAATTAACAGGTAAAAACACTATTTGGTCTTGGGATAAGCAAGCACATTCTGAATTTGTGAACCTGAAACATGCTTTGTTGAATGCTCCACTTTTATCGCACCCAGATCTTACCAGAAATTTTTCCATTGCTACTGACAGTTCGAACACCGCTTTGGGCGTGCATGTTTTCCAGGAAATTGAAGAAGATGGTTCAATAGTAATTAAAAACATCGCATTTGCAAGCCGCATTTTGTCACCCGCTGAACGAAATTATTCCGTTACAGAACTGGAAACATTATGTGTTGTATGGGCTTTTACGAGATTTCGGCACTTTCTTTATGGCAGACATACAACCGTGTACACAGACCACAGAGCGATACAATTTTTACTTTCAGCTAAATTCACACACGACAGATTAAGCAGATGGAAACTTTATTTACAGGAATTTAATTTTACAATAGTTCACATTCCCGGTACGCAAAATGTTATAGCAGACGCACTATCGCGTTCTCTCGGCAACAATCAGCAAGACATAGCAACCAACTTCTGCAAAACAAATTTCAGTGTCATGTACATGCAGCAAGTAGCATTTGAAAATTTTATTTCAACGTCATTACAGGACATAGCACAAGAACAAAATAAAGACAATGTGTGGAAAGAAATTAAACACCTTTGGCAAGATAGGAAAAATGTTACGATTAGGAACCACTACACTGTACGCAATGACATTCTGTTTCGCCGTTCTCATCCTGACAGCAACAATTGGTTATTATGCATCCCTGACGAACTTGTTAACAAATTAATCTGGTACACTCATTTAAGTTACGCACATTACGGAGCACGAAAATGTTTTCTTATACTGAGACAGAACTGTTATTTTAACAACATGGAGAAACGTATACGACGAGTTTTAGCGTCTTGTAAAATTTGCCACAAAGCTAAATCAGACACCACTTCACATATTCCTCCTTTATATCCCATTGTACCTGTTAAATTAAGACACATGGCCGCAGTAGATATTTTTGGTCCGATTCCGAGAACTAACAGAGGTTTTTGCTACATCTTTGTCGCTGTTGAGCTCACTTCAAAATTTGTTACTTTCACTCCGTTACGCAAAGCTACTGCTAAAACTGTTTCGAAAGCATTTGTAAAACATTTTCTATTTCATGTAGGGCATGTGATGAAAGTAATTTCTGACAATGGATCTCAATTTCGTAGTAGCATATGGACACGCATGTTACGAGCCAGAAACATTTCTCCGATCTATATATCCAAGTACCACGCTTCTTCGAATCCCTGTGAAAGATTAATGAAAGAAATTGGTAAGCTGTGCCGAATATACTGCCACAAAAGACATATTGATTGGGATACACACATACTCTCATTCCAAGATGTAATTAATTCCATTCCAAATGAATCCACTATGCTATCTCCGTCTGTTATACTGAAAAACGTTGAACCACCAAACAAAATTAAAGAATTTGTAAATTTTCCTACATCTCGTCGCTTACGACACCACGAAATAATTGACATTGCGCTGAACAACATCAAACGTGCCGCAGAGCGCCGGAGAAGACAGCAAAAACAGGTTTGTACACGCCGAGACTTTCACGTTGGACAGAAAATATTAGTACGTACACACTATTTATCCAGCAAATTAAAAGGTAAGTGCAGTAAATTTGAACTTCTATACGCAGGTCCATATCGGATTCGCAGCATCCCTCACCCCAATGTTGTACACGTCGAAACTTTGAGAACCAGAAAATCGAAAGGCAATCACCATATCTCAAACATTAAACCGTTTATTGAATGAAATCACTTTATGATGTAACATGCTATGATGCCATTTACTAATGCAATTATTTTACCTGACTAATTACTGATGATTATCGTATTTTTTCTTGGCAAGTGCCCGGCAAGGTAAGGTTAGCAGGTCGCTTTTCTTGTCGTTACACATCAGACCATGCACATTTTCCACTTTTTTATGTACGATTGTATTCCAGTTTTGTCTATATGCACTGTGAAATAGTTAAGATATAACACACACCAGTCGACTTTGACATTTTTTTTTTTTTTTGGCCTTATGACATCTCAACATCGTGACTTTTACATTTTTTGCTGCTGCATTGTGATATTCTCTGTACATTTTGGCTTTGAACACTGTCAATGTCTTTGACATATTACGTTGTCTGTAATGTTATGCTGTATGGTTAATTGTGTCACCATAAACCAGTCATTATTTAGTGGGTATATGATTTAAATGCAAGACGTTAATCTCTGTTCATCAATTTCAGAAAGAAATGATGCGTGTAAGAAATAAATTCAACAGAAATGGGAATTTCACCTACGGAATAAACGATAGAAGATGCAATAACTTTATGAGGAAGAGTAAATGGATCAGGATTAACAAGCATTAACAAGAATATACTATACTCATCGTAGAATAGCAGTCTTAACTAATTTTTTCTTTCAGAATACAAGGTGATTGATGCAGGCTGTCGGACAGAACTACACATCTTAGTTTTAGTGATGAAATATGCTAGAGATAAGGAATAGTTGTATACTGAGTAATGAAGTGATATGTTTGCAGATGATAATGAATACTGATGAATAATGATGAAGAATATGCTATTATGAATAATGAAGTTTTTCTTTACAGGTGATGATAATAATGAAGTTATGATAATATGGATAATGAAATGATTGATAATGAAGTTTTTTTCTTTACAGATGAGGATAATGTTGAAGTTATGTATTTATGCTACGTAGTTATTTAAGTATTTGTTGCAGTTTGTTTTGACAGCAGGTGTTATATTGCATAGTAGGATGTTGGAAAGTTTTGGAAAGGACAGCTATGGAACACATGTTTATACACATTTCACTACTTGTTAATTCGAAGTTCACTACTTTTCAGCATAGTGTGCGTTTCTTCTTTCAGGTCAATAATCCATTTTGTATTTTTTTCCAGCAGAAGCTTTTCAAGATACTTACTAAACCTGTTACTTATTATACCTGTACTAGCACTTACATTTTTTACCCATTTGTGTCTATCATTTATACATGTGATCACATTACTGCCTTGTTTCACAACCTTGCTACAGCTGACTCATGACGAATGACGTTACACATTTTTCATTTACAGGAACAACCCAGAACCAATTTTTTTTCTTTTTCTCTTCTTGCTTTCCCTTATAATAACTCCACTGTTTATTTTAATGAGACTACTTATAATGTGTATGATTATTAATGCTATGACTGTAATTAGCTGATTTTTAATAATGACTTCGTAATGATCTGAATGTCACTCAATGAATTGTTATTACTTCTTAATGATCTGAATAATACTGAATGAGGAACAATGTTTTATACTATTCGATACTTGATGGCCACTGAGTGCCAATAATTAATGTCACTCAATGAATTATGTTATTAATTATGCCATTAATTAGCTCTTGTTTTCAATGTTGATACTTTGTAACTGGAAAAGTATATGATTCTTACTATATTGAAATGACAAATGATTAACTATGCTTTATAATTGGGAAAGAATGTGATTGTTTAATAATGCTTTGTAATTAGGAAAAGGCTAATGATTCTTACTATATTGGAATAACAAATAATTAATTAACGATGCCATACTTTGTAACTGGAAAAGAATGCGATTGCTTCATAATGCTTTGTAATTAGGAGAAGGCTAATGATTATTACTATTGGAATGACCAATGATTAATTAACTATGCCATACTTTGTAACTGGAAAAGAATGCGATTATTTAATAATGCTTTGTAACTAGGAAAAGAAGGTTACTGATTCTATGTAAAACAATTAATGGACATTTTTCTGTAATACTACATACTTGGTACAGAAATGTTCAATCACTGGGCTATGAATGCCGCAAACTACTAATGAAGACTGTAATTGTCAATATTATGTGACTTAATGTCCTTCACCTCATGAGCTAACTACCCTGAATTACTGCAATGTCCATTTGTCCTGTCTATCCTAGTGATCATGGAGCACTATCTTTGGTTTTGCACTAATTCTACGTTGGTGTGCCTTGTAAGAGCGTGGTGTTGACACGACATGCTGTCCACCACCGTGGGCGATGAAGACGTTATTATGGTCCCACTGTTTGGTGTACCTAATGTACTGCCAAAATGAGAACATGAAATGTTACTACGAGAGTTCAGTGTCTTGGCTACACTGGTAAATTCGGATGGGAAAGAAACTTCAAATTGTGTCACTTGGTGTTGTACTTCTGTGGAAAGATATGGACTTTCAGAATAGCTGTGTGCAATCTAAAGTGCTACAACCATGATGCAATCCTTCCCTTTCCTATCCTAATTCTTGTCACATAGTGAAAATCATTTTTTTGCTAACATTATTTATGTTCATGGGTTATACATTTTTTTTTTTTTTTTGATTCGCTGAACTCCAGTGCGAGTACACTTATGTCACTTGTCGATATGATTTTTGCCATTATGTTTATTTATTGCAAAAATGCCTAAGACATTTTTTCGATTTGTTCTCAAGGACAGTATGTGCACTCTTGTCTTTTATATTGTATATACATTTTTTTTATTTATTATTTTATTTTAATGATATGTTCTGAACTACAGTGCATGTGCACTTATGTTGTGTGTTAATATGTTTTCTACTGAACTTCAGTGCCTGTGCATTTTCAATATGATTTGTACTCATTCTGTATATTCAATACTTCAGTACGTATGCACTTATGTCATTTGTTACTAATTATATATATACATTTCGTAAATTGCTAATATGTTATCAACTCCAGTGCGAGTACACTCATGTCACTTATCAACACGATTTTCTGCCATTCTGTTTATTTGTTCTGAAAATGCTAAAGAATTTTTCAGTGCGTGTGCACTTTGCTATCTGTCAAATAATTTGTATATACAGTTTTCTGATTTACTACTATGTTTTGTACTCACATCCTGTCTTTGTCTGAAATGTTTTGTACTCGGTGCATGTGCACAACATTTAATTTAGGTACTAAATTTGAATATTCTGTAAATTGTAAAAATTTCTTGCGATGGCAAGTCCAAATGACTCACCATCGCTGCCAAATTTTTGCCCCCCCCCCCAGTGGAGGGTTATGAAACACGTATGTAACATAGCAGCGATGGTGAGGCACGTTAAAATCTTTGACCAGAGAGCCTATAATCGTAGTTAGTCTGCGCTTGACCGCGCGAGTGTTGCAAGCAGTTCAGTTGTAGTTGTCATGTAGTGGAGTACAGTGGTAGTCGTCGTGGAGTACACTAGTAGTCGTCATGCAGAGCAGTCGGTCAGTAGTAGCAGCCCAGTGCGCTTGTGTGATGTAGTCTGTCGGCAACACTGGTCAAGATGCTGAATGAGGTATATTGTTAATTAAGGTAATCATCAGATAATGTAAAGTTTATTTATTGTAATTAATTTCCAACAAGTGCCCCAATAATAATTTTGATTTCAAAAGCAAATTTACAAAAAAAATTTATTTAATTGAATTAACGATTTCATTCCACTTCCCTTAAAGACAAGTTTCAGTTAAATTACAAAAAAAAGGAATATTATTATTTGCAATGCAGTTCCTCCAAGCTGTGCGCAAGAATAAGAGCAGAAATTTGACTAGCAGTTACAATGAGGTAAGAATTTAATTCTGATTTGCACAGGGCCAAAGACCGATATTTCGGTTTAATTGAATTATCATTGTCATTGACATTTTCTTATCACTGAATCGACTTTCATTTTTTGTGAGGAGCTTATACTTGGGTCAGATTGCTAATTTTTGTTTAATTGTCATTGTCAGTAAATTTATTTGCTGGGAGATTACATTAGGTTGTATTCTTGTTAACATTCAAATTATTGTCCGGTCAACATTTTTGTGGGAAGGTTTCACTTGGCTCCCATTTTTATTAAATATTGTCATTTCTTATAACATTTTTGTGGGGAGGTTACAATGTTAAGTCCCATAGTGCTCAGAGCCATTTGAACCATTTTTTTGCAGCCACTCATGGACTTCATGTTCCCAAACGACGACGGAGTGTTTATCGATGCAATGCCCTACGACACCGGGTCGCAATTGATAGCGATTGGTTTGAAGAACACTTTTCATAAATCGAATGAATGGTTTCGCCAACCACATCACCCGGCTTGAATCCCGTCGAACATTCATGGGGTGTGCACAGAATCCTGCCCCGGCAACACTTCCACAATTACGGACGGCTATAGAGGCAGCCTGGCTCGACATTTCTGCAGACGGTACGTCGGTTACTGCGCTACGCCGAGCAATGGAGGTCCGACACTATGTTAGGAGCTATCCCATGACCTTTGTCACCTCAGTGTGATCTTATTTTCTTCCTTCTCTCAGTGCGACGACTTCCCTCGACTTCTTCCATTCCTGGAACTGATTTTTGCCCTGGATGCACTCACCATGGTACTGATGCAGTTTTTCTAAGACTTTGTAAATGGTATTTCCTTGCCGCCACCCTCGCATCGGGAAGAATCCGTTTGGTGCCCCCCGGCCTTCGCCCCTAACACGCATAACAGACGCTACCGGATCTTTAACAAGAATATTTCCTTCACTGAGGTTACATCAAACTCCTTATCGGGTTCATCCACCCGAAGCCGGTAGTTCCCTTAGCTAACGGGGTTCTTTACCGGCGTACAGTGCTAGGTGTTTTACAGATCAATGGCGACGCAGATATAAAAATTAAACATTCTTCATTTCCCATTCAGGGCTTCAAGAAGGGCAATGACAGAGTTGAAATCATTTAATGAAAGATATTATAAAATTAAACTTGCTAATCGTGTGGAAATCGTCACAATCACTCAATAATACATGCCACATAATAGAGAACACATGAAATAACTACACTAGTTATGCACAGAGACTGGGACATAGCATAGCATAGGCCTACTGCTGTTCAACGACGTAAGAAAATGGAAACCGTGGACCACACACTTTACAGAAATCGAAAACGAAATCTGAAAAGAAGTTCCGTCAAGCACTCGCTATTGAACTCTTCTCAGCAGATAGAACTCACTGCATCGTACTTAGTGTGTAGACATCGACGGAAGAGAAAGATTTCAGAGCTCTGCAAGAAGTGCCGTAGGTCCATCACTATTTAAGATATAAATAAATGGCCTATTATGTAATTTTTGTATCATTCTGAGGTTGTTGGCAAAGAATGTTAAGTCGTTATAACATTATTACGAACTTTAGGAAGACTTGAAGATGATCAGCGCTTTGTGAAATGACTGGCAGTTGCCGCTCACTATACATAAATGTAATCTAAAGAACGTAAATATCAGGAAACATCCGTTATCGTGTACCTACACATTTGGGATCTGTTATTAGATTGAGTCACTCTCCTTAAGTATATGGCACTGTATGCCCAGGGCGATACAAGCTGGAACTGTTTCCCTTATATGTCAATGGGGAAGCCCGATGCCAGAGTCCGATTTATTGGAATACTCCTACGGGAGAGCTGCTGAAGCGCGAGAGGTGTCCCTATGAAACATTCGTTCGACAATTTCTGCAGTAATCTAAGTTGATCTGGACCCTCAGCTGGTCAGAATAACAGAAGAGACGCAGAAGATACAAAATAGAGGTGCAAGATTCGTGAAGGGTTTGCATGGTAAGTGCGAAAAATCTAACTCCATTGAGAGAGATACCAGAAAGGCGTTGTGTATCGTGTAGAACCTTACTCTCAAACACTGTGTGCGTTGCGTTCCAACACCAGTCAAGAAACGTGTTACTTTCTCCACTACATCTTTTACGACAGTAGAGTTAGAGAAAGTCGTCCTGCCCACACAAAGACACACCAAGAATATTTCTTCTTGTGTATCGTCAGCGAGTGGAATTAGGAGTGGAGGAAAATGTTACTGCTACACAATGTGCTATTTGTCACATTTCTAGAGATACCTTGGGGAGTGAAGATGTAGAGTTCCACAGCAGCAGCCTAGTGTAATAGGAACCTTCGTAAAACAGTGTCCGCTTGTGGATACTAAGGAGCCATCGGCAGCTAAACTATCTGTCTTGGGTTGAGAGAACTCCCTTCGTCGGGCAGTCATGCGAACATAGTAATTGCTTACAAGGGGTTTCATCCTTTCTCGTTGCCCCGTAACACCACGGGATGTTGACTTTAACTACACTCCTGGAAATTGAAATAAGAACACCGTGAATTCATTGTCCCAGGAAGGGGAAACTTTATTGACACATTCCTGGGGTCAGATACATCACATGATCACACTGACAGAACCACAGGCACATAGACACAGGCAACAGAGCATGCACAATGTCGGCACTAGTACAGTGTATATCCACCTTTCGCAGCAATGCAGGCTGCTATTCTCCCATGGAGACGATCGTAGAGATGCTGGATGTAGTCCTGTGGAACGGCTTGCCATGCCATTTCCACCTGGCGCCTCAGTTGGACCAGCGTTCGTGCTGGACGTGCAGACCTCGTGAGACGACGCTTCATCCAGTCCCAAACATGCTCAATGGGGGACAGATCTGGAGATCTTGCTGGCCAGGGTAGTTGACTTACACCTTCTAGAGCACGTTGGGTGGCACGGGATACATGCGGACGTGCATTGTCCTGTTGGAACAGCAAGTTCCCTTGCCGGTCTAGGAATGGTAGAACGATGGGTTCGATGACGGTTTGGATGTACCGTGCACTATTCAGTGTCCCCTCGACGATCACCAGTGGTGTACGGCCAGTGTAGGAGATCGCTCCCCACACCATGATGCCGGGTGTTGGCCCTGTGTGCCTCGGTCGTATGCAGTCCTGATTGTGGCGCTCACCTGCACGGCGCAAAACACGCATACGACCATCATTGGCACCAAGGCAGAAGCGACTCTCATCGCTGAAGACGACACGTCTCCATTCGTCCCTCCATTCACGCCTGTCGCGACACCACTGGAGGCGGGCTGCACGATGTTGGGGCGTGAGCGGAAGACGGCCTAACGGTGTGCGGGACCGTAGCCCAGCTTCATGGAGACGGTTGCGAATGGTCCTCGCCGATACCCCAGGAGCAACAGTGTCCCTAATTTGCTGGGAAGTGGCGGTGCGGTCCCGTACGGCACTGCGTAGGATCCTACGGTCTTGGCGTGCATCCGTGCGTCGCTGCGGTCCGGTCCCAGGTCGACGGGCACGTGCACCTTCCGCCGACCACTGGCGACAACATCGATGTACTGTGGAGACCTCACGCCCCACGTGTTGAGCAATTCGGCGGTACGTCCACACGGCCTCCCGCATGCCCACTATACGCCCTCGCTCAAAGTCCGTCAACTGCACATACGGTTCACGTCCACACTGTCGCGGCATGCTACCAGTGTTAAAGACTGCGATGGAGCTCCGTATGCCACGGCAAACTGGCTGACACTGACGGCGGCGGTGCACAAATGCTGCGCAGCTAGCGCCATTCGACGGCCAACACCGCGGTTCCTGGTGTGTCCGCTGTGCCGTGCGTGTGATCATTGCTTGTACAGCCTTCTCGCAGTGTCCGGAGCAAGTATGGTGGGTCTGACACACCGGTGTCAATGTGTTCTTTTTTCCATTTCCAGGAGTGTATTAATACTAGCGCACTGCACGCGGCAACACTGGACGAATCAAGGATGATCAACAGTTAACGGGACGTCACTGGGGTACTAAGACGGGTAAGGCAGCGCAGATTCGGCGCAGTTGCTGTAGCACATGTATTGGTTAAAAACAGTCTTGGTTGTAATTTTAGTTTTTTATTTTTCAACGACGCGTTTCGCCTTATTTAGGCATCTTCAGGTTATCTACATAGAAAACAGAGATTTTACTATTTTATATTTCTAGTTTTTAGTGAGTATATCGAAGGCGATGTTGGCCTGATATATTCGACGATGCCCTTTGGCTGCACTGACTAAAGGATTCTTCTAAGAAATACCAAATTAAGGTATTTGCTCTTTCAGTATTTGATCTGTTTATACATGCTTTTAGGTTATCCAAGCCTGTAGAACGCGATCGCGATTCTTAAATAGATGTATTTGTTCTCTGTTTTCTACGTAGATAACCTGAAGATGCCTAAATAAGGCGAAACGCGTCGTTGAAAAATAAAAAACTAAAATTGCAACCAAGACTGTTTTAACCAATATTGTTAAGCACTGGTTTCCTGTATGCCACATATGGATTGGAAGAATTTCTGTAGCATATGTATTTTACTTACATTCATTGACTGATCTGTCCAGCTCACACATTCTCTCTCTCTCTCTCTCTCTCTCTCTCTCTCTCTCTCATCTATCTATCTCTTCGGGTCATCAATCTTCAGATTAGCTCGATGTGTCCGCCACGAGCTCCTCTTTTGTACCAACCTGTTCACCTTAGAGTAACACTTTAACCGTACGTCTCAATTATTTGTTTTCTGTATTCCAATACCTCTCTCCCATATTTTTTTTACTTTTTTCAGCTCCTTTTTCCTTATTCGCCGATGTCTTAGCACATGTCCTACCATCTTGTCCTCCTTCCCTGTCAATGTCTCATAATTCAACATTCTTCTACTACAACGAATCTCCACAGTCCGTAATACACTTCCTTACAATGCTGTGCCCCGAACGCACATTCTCAGATATTTATTCGTCAAACCCAGGCTTGTCTTTGATACTAGTAGACGTCCTTTTGCTGTGAATCCCTCATTGACTGTGCTAGTGTGCTTTTTTATGTCCTTACTCTTCCTTCATGCGTTATGTTGCTTCTAAGGTAGCAGAATTCTTTTATTTCGTCTACTTCATGGTCAAAAGTTTTGATATTAAGTCTGATACTAATCGTATTTCTCCTATTCGTCGTTGTTTTCGTCTTTTTTTGGTTTACTCCCAATTCGTATTCTGCACGCATTGTTGCATTCAGTTTGTCCCCTAATCTTATCATTAATATCCGATCACGCTATCAGTTCGACTCCTGAATCTATGTTTCATTTCCGTCACTGTTCCTTCGATGTATAGACTGGATGAAAGATTACATTCCTGCCTCACATTCTTTTCAATCCGAGCACTTTGCTCTTCGTCTTCCACTCATATAGTTCCTTCTTGCTACTTACAATACTGTATATTATCCGTCTTTCCCTATAGGTTACTCCTATTTTTCTCACAATTTCTAACATGTTGTGCCATTTTAAAATATCGAAAAATCATATGAACTTTCTTGACTTTTCTTATACCTTGATTCCATTATCAGTCGCTGCCACTCTAGAGCCCTTTCCTGCTCGAATGCCAAAACTGTGAGGGTCAAACTAAATAATTTTCTTGTTAATCTTGTAATTACCGTAGTGTTTACATCTTCTCATAGATGATACTTTCTATTTTCTGGTGAATTAGATCATACTTTGTAATTAAGTGATTAATTGAGGAAGATAAACTGTTAATATTAATCTTATAAATCTGAACTGCAATAAGACTGAAAACTGAATTTATAATACCAGAAGAAATGGCAGAGCCGGTTGAGAACGTTTTCCCACACAACTGACTTATCATTTAGCGCCCCGTCCGCTTCTCCCATTTCCCCCATTCACATTCACTCGTGTCAGTTTTCGCTGTTAACTGTAATACGCAGTGTACAGAGATCTCAGAACTGAACGCCTCTGGCACCTCTCTCAGCTTGGCGCCCCACGCGGCCGCTACCACGCTGAGGAGACAAAAATCATGGGGTACCTCCTAATACCCCGTCGGACCTCTTTTTGTCCGGCGTAGTGCAGCAACTCGGCGTGCCGTGGACTCAACAAGTAGTTGGAAGTCCGCTGCAGAAATACTGAGCCACGCTGCCTCTATAGCCGTCTACAAATGCGAAAGCGTTGATAGTGCAGCATTTTGTGCACGAACTGACGTCTCGATTATGTCCCATAAATGTTCGATGGGACTCATGTCGGGTGATGTGATTGGTCAAATTGTAAGTAGGCTGTTTAGATTTTTATATTGGCAACGTTACGTAGCGCTCTGTATGAAAATCACTGGCTGTGCTGTGTGCAGTCTGTGGCTAGTTTGCATTGTTGTCTGCCATTGTAGTGTTGGGCAGCTGGACGTGAACAGCGCGTAGCGTTGCGCAGTTGGAAGTGAGCCGCCAGCAGTGGTGGATGTGCCTATACGTTTCACAAATCACTTACCTCACCAAAAATCTTCCTTACTCGAACTACTGCAATACAGCGAGCGCCACTACTGCCAGCCAAATAAAAGATTCAAACTACGGAAGGCACTAACTACTGATAGGCATAGTTAGCAAATGAAAGATTTTGATAGAGAACAAACAATGTATTTACCTTAATAATCATAATATATATAGCAGTTCATGACAAATTTCAAAACTCCGCCATCTCTCTCCCCACATCCACCACTGCTGGCGGCTCACCTCCAACTGCGCAACGCTACGCGCTGTTCACATCCAGCTGCCGCTGCCCAACACTACAATGGCAGACAACAATGCAAACTAGCCACAGACTGCACACAGCACAGCCAGTGATTTTCATATAGAGCGCTAAGAAACCTAAACAGCCTACTTACATAGCCCCCATGCTCCTCACAAAAAATTTTACAAATTGTTTTGGGCAGTGGCCAATAATGATTTGATAAAATTTTTCATAATTATAATAACAAAGAAATCAAATGCACACACTTATAAATACAATGTTGGTCAAAGACTAAAATTTTCTCACAGTCCATAAAGACAGTCCTGATCACTTATCACAGTAAAATTACAGTGTTTTTTTTTTTTCGAAGTCTGAGTAGTAAAAGAGAATGCACACCGAAGTAGTGGATTTCCATGCAGTCTTGAAGAAGTAGTGTTGTCCTTCCAACGGAAAGACAGTGCTGACTCTTGACATGCAGACAGGTAATGGGCCACAACAGAGCAAACCCACAGCAGAGTCAGTCGTAGTTTTGAAGAATATTGATAGGTAGGTCATCACAGAGTAGACCCACTGTAGTCCTGGTAGAAATAATGGTATTGGTGGGTCATCAAAGGTGTAGACCCATTGTAGTCCTTCTAGAGATAATGGTACTGATGAATCATCAAAGGTGTAGACCCACTGTGGGCTATGTAAGTAGGCTGTTTAGATTTTTATATTGGCAACGTTACGTAGCGCTCTGTATGAAAATCACTGGCTGTGCTGTGTGCAGTCTGTGGCTAGTTTGCATTGTTGTCTGCCATTGTAGTGTTGGGCAGCTGGACGTGAACAGCGCGTAGCGTTGCGCAGTTGGAGGTGAGCCGCCAGCAGTGGTGGATGTGGGGGGAGAGATGGCGGAGTTCTGAAATTTGTTATACTGGATATTATGAACTGCTATATATATTATGACTATTAAGGTACATACATTGTTTGTTCTCTATTAAAATATTTCATTTGCTAACTATCCCTATCAGTAGTTAGTGCCTTCTGTAGTTTGAATCGTTTATTTAGCTGGCAGTAGTGGCGCTCGCTGTATTGTAGTAGTTCGAGTAACCAAGATTTTTGTGAGGTAAGCGATTTGTGAAACGCATAGGTTAATGTTAGTAAGGGCCATTCTTTTGCAGGGATTTCAGAAAGTCAGATTGCGTTGCGCTAAAAATATTGTGTGCCAGTTTAAGCTCAGTCATGTATAAAACGTTCAAAGGGGACGTTTCAAAATCATTCGCTCGAACTGTCCAGAATGTTCTTCAAGTCAATCGCGAACGATTGTGGGCCAGTGACATGCAGCAGCGTTGTTTGGAAACATAAAGTTCTTGAATGGTTGAAAATGGTCTCCAAGTAGAGGAACATAACCGCTTCCAGTCAGATTGGTTCAGTTCGACCAGAGCACCCAATCTATTCCATGCAAACCCAGCCCACACCACTTTGAAGGCACCACCAGCTTGCACAGTGCGTTGTTGACAACTTGGGTCCACGTCTTCGTGAGTTATGTGCCACACGCAAACCTTACCATCAGCTGTTACCAACATAAATCTGGACTCATCTGACCAAGCCACGGTTGTACAGTCGTCTAGGGTCCAACTGATATGACCACGAGTCCAAGTCAGGCGCTGGTGGCTATGTCGTGCTGTTAGCAAAGGCACTTGCGTCGGTCGTGTACTGCCTTAGCCCATTAATGACAAATTTCGCCACACGGGCCTAAAGGATATGTTCGTCCTACATCCGACGTTGATTTCTGCGGTTATTTCAAGCAGTGTTACTTGCGTCGCCTCCGCCACACACCGTTGGGTGGCTTGCGGAGTATAAATGTAGACGTAGATCTGTTACCACTGACAACTCAACGCAAACGCAGCTGCTGTCGGTCGTTAAGTGAAGGACGACGGCCACTGCATTGTTCCTGGTGAGAAGTCATGCCTGAAAATTTGCATATCGCTGTTCCATGACTTTTGTCCCCTCAGTGTAATTGTGATACGTCCCATATAGGAACCTTATAGTTGTGGTGCCCCTGGCGCCGCACCGAGCTTCGTTCCCAAAGCGACGGCTTATGTCGCTTGGGCCTTAAACCGGCTCTGAGAAGTGGTCGTGTAGTATTTTCTGTTTGAAAAGTCATTGTTAATGGGTTTCATACACATGCGGTTTAGACAGTTGAATATCTCCCACCTGAACTCTTACCTGTATGCAACATATTATCAGTGACTTTTCAAACCGCCTATACTACATGAGCACTTTTACAAGCATTATGAATTTAGTTTGGTCGGCGTGGGTATAAGTTGCGATGGACACTAACTGCTCATTGGTATAATGCAGCGGCCGTCAAACTTTTTTGCTCTCGAACTAATACTGACATTGTGGGGCAGTACCTCGGGCAGCATGTATAGAGATTTCATTATTAATTTGTAGCTTACAGAATTATGTTACGAGCCCCCACTGGATTAGCTACAGTAAACGCGCGATAAGATGGCCACCAGCTCGTAATACTGATCGTTAAAAGTCGGTACTATTCGGAACGCTTCGTGTGGACTGTCCTCTGTTTCAGACTCTTGCCACCCTCAGCTACTCGAAAGTTGTGACACTGTAGTTACTTGAGGTAGTGTTGTGTTGGCTGTGTGAGCACATGATTATTTGTGTTGTGACTTGGCAAGACAGCAAAGCCACTAGGATTGGTAGCCGAAAGGCACGCGTCTAAGCTCACGCAGGCTGGCGTGAGGTCTGGAACAGTTATACGAGTTTATAGTAGGAAGAAAAGTACATAGCTTCTGGAATACTTAACTTTAATCCATAATTGGTGAACATCGGTCTGACGGTACATGCATCACAAGATAAATAGTAAATGATAATGGCGCCTTGCTAGGTCGTAGCAAATGACGTAGCTGAAGGCTATGCTAACTATCGTCTCGGCAAATGAGAGCGTCATTTGTCAGTGAACCATCGCTAGCAAAGTCGGCTGTACAACTGGGGCGTGTGCTAGGACGTCTCTCTAGACCTGCCGTGTGGCGGCGCTCGGTCTGCAATCACTGATAGTGGCGACACGCGGGTCCGACGTATACTATCGGACCGCGGCCGATTTAAAGGCTACCACCCAGCAAGTGTGGTGTCTGGCGGTGACACCACAATTTGATCAATAATAGTAATTGTACTTACATTTAAATGCATTAGGCAATATAGACACGATCACAAATGTTTACTAATGTTTTGAATGTTATTTTTCTTCTACTTGTTGCGTTATATTACAATAACCTTAATTAATTTAATATTCCTTGCTAAAAACATTTACCGCTTTTGACGGTGACCTTAATTTTAATACGCATCCCGAGTCCATGTTTCCTCCGTGACAAAATTTACACTATAGTAGCAGACTGGTGCGAGTTGCGCAAAGAGGTGTACAAATTCTCCTTCCAGCCTGCCTGCCCCTATCTCTGCCGCAACCATTAAAGCAGCTCAAACCGCCGCAACGCAGACAGGAGTACATGTGACTGAATTACTGTGGTAAAAGTGGACCAACACGGGTTTCCGAAAGCCTGGCAAGCTTCACGGGACCCTTTCAGCCTGCTGCACCTCACAACAGGTAGCGCTGTCAATCCAACGTGACTAGCCAGGCATACGTTTGCGTAGGTAGTTTCACTGCAGCTCGTTTATCATAACGGTTGGAGCACCAAGATGAACAAACCAACAAAAGGAAGACTGAGGACAAATTAAAAGTTTGGGAACGTATACCAGTCCAGCATGGCAGAAGGTGTCGTGTGTTTATGAGGCAGCTTCAAATGCAAATTGAGTGTCATGTCATAGAACACTCATTCGGGAACTTCGAGCGTGTTACAACATGTTTGTAAATCTGACCTGCGGTTTCCTCATTCCATAAATATTTTGAAAGAGGACAAAGACTTAGTGGCTGACAAGTGTGTGGAAATGTGTGCGAAGGACTTCAGGCAATTCAGCAGCATAAAGGCTTTCTAGATTTAGGACAAACGCTGATTGAAATAGGCAAAAAGTATGGTTCATTGGATGTTGAAAACCATATTCTAGTCATATGCAACCTAATGCGAAGAAAGTTTAGTGTGAAATAAAAGCTTTTTCTTTCACACAAGTACATTTTAGATTAACATAATATGTGTGGAATTTATAATGAACTATTTTGGTCATTTAGAGGAATCCTACGAAGCCACAATACACATCTCGAAAAAGTCATTAAATTGGTATAACTGTGGTTATAGAAACTAGACTTCCAAACCTTACTTTAATTGGAGCTGCAGTATAATAGACATCTTCATGTTCGTAAGTCCAAGGTATCTGGATTTTCGGAGACGGTTCTGTTACTACAGAAAACGTATATCAGAGCTGACCTGATGGTGGTTCGAATCGAGAATAGCCAGTACTAGTCGACAAACAGAAGTTGCAAATAAACCAGATCCTATCCAAATAAAGGAATATGAAACACGCCGAAAAGGAAAAAAGGGAAAATAAAATCTACTATTTCCTAGCCTACAAGGACACAAAATGAATTTCATTGAATCTCGTCTTGCGATACTCTGGTAACAAAGACTTTTCATCAACTTCCTAACCCCACCCGTAACAATACAGTGAACGCGTACAGAATAAACTGCTACGTAGCGTAGTATAGCGAGAAGACGGGCAGACAAGCATGACTACTGTAGCCTGCTTGTGTTGGGCGTAGCTTGACATGGATGGGAGTTAAGTAGCCTGCCCGCGCTGCTGGCAATGTGCGACAGCTTGCCTACTTGGCTGACAGGCAAGGCTGGGCAGGTTATAAGCGGAATTGGAAGGGAAATCAGCATTGGTCGTATTTTGTTTTTTTATTGCCAGAAAAATCGATTTTCTGTCACTTAGTGACCATCCTCAGTGCTGTAATATACAATTAAAATTGGTAGGCACTGGTATCAAGCTATAACCACAAGCTTAGAGCGATCACATAATGAGTATAATGGGCTGGGGCACTACGAATGTAGTGCGGGACAATACGTTCAGATTTTTGGGTTTCGCGGGAGGCGTGCCAGAGATAAATCCCTGCAGTCGCGCTATCCTCTGTGTCCTCGGTGGCTCAGATGGCTAGAGCGTCTACCATGTAAGCAGGAGATCCCGGGTTCGAGTCCCGGTCGGGCACACATTTTCATCTGTCCCCTTTGACGTATGTCAACGCCTGTAAGCAGCTTAGTGTGATCATTTCATTGTAGGGACGATTTGCATACCCAATAGAAGGGTCGTCTTACTATAACTATCCTACTATACAGGGTCTATTTTTGAATATTGCACAACTCCTCCAGCTTAGGCAAATGAAGCAAATCGGATGGTTCTTTTTGCATTACATGTAGATGTAGTCTACCGTATGCCTTGAGGCAATTTTGGAGGCACCATTTACTTCATGGGTGGTTCCCAAAAAAAAAAAAAGAAAGTAAAAGCGTTTCTTACCATTTTTCGACGTCAGCAGCGAATATCTAAATGAGTTGTCGCAGCAAACTGATTAAATTTTTACGCTATATTCTCTAGTCATTTATCTTTTTGGGTACCAAAACCGAGCCGCAGATTTCAAGATAGCCATACATAGCAAATGGGTGTGATTTGTACCTTATATTCCTAAGATGCCGAACTCTAAAAACCTGAAACGTTTCTTGATATCTTTATCCGTTTCCGCAATACAGATCATCGAAATTTCTCAACTTGTAAAATACAGTCTGCAGCTCGTGGTCTAATGCTTAGCTGGGTCCCGGGTTCGCTTCCCCGCCGGGTCGGGGATTTTCTACGCCCAGATACTGGGTGTTTGTGTCTTCCTCATCATTTCATCATCAGTCAGGAAAATGGTGAGACTGGACAGTGGAAAGATTGGGAATTTGTAAGGATGGTGATAACTGCGCCGTTGAGCGTCCCACAAACCGAAATCATCATTGTAAAATACACGCGTAAAATTCAATGTGAGGCGGAAACTCAGTTTATAAAGTGATGTAGCATGGAGAAATATGCTGTAATGTCTCTGCGTTACCATCAGAAAGATTCTGGGAACCCCATGTCGTAGTACTGAAGCAGAAGCAAAATTTTTCAGCAGGGGGAATCCGGTCTCAGGTGTACGAGGTGTGGCTAGAAAAAAACCGGACTAGTACTGGTGAAACAATAAAACGAATGCAATAAGGCTGAAAGTCGCGTGGCCTGTCACGTGACTCTCGCTCCGCCTACTGCTCGAGTTTCATCTGCCTCCTGCACTCAGTCTGCCCGTGGCGTCTGTTTTAAGTAGTTGACGTTTTGTCTGTGCGTCGGAAAATGTTGAGTGTACAGAAAGAACAGCGTGTTAACATCAAATTTTGTTTCAAACTAGGAAAATCTGCAAGTGAAACGTTTGTAATGTTACAACAAGTGTATGGCGATGATTGTTTATCGCGAACACAAGTGTTTGAGTGGTTTAAACGATTTAAAGACGGCCGCGAAGACACCAGTGATGACACTCGTACTGGCAGACCATTGTCAGCAAAAACTGATGCAAACATTGAAAAAATCGGTAAACTTGTTCGACAAGATCGCCGTCAACTCCTGTTAACTCAGACACTGCTCTGATTGTCAAACGGCGATCTTGTAGAACAAGTTTACCGAATTTTTAAATGTTTGCATCAGTTTTTGCTGACAATGGTCTGCCAGTGCGAGTGTCATCACTGGTGTCTTCGCGGCCATCTTTAAATCGTTTAAACCACTCAAACACTTGTGTTCACGATAAACAATCATCGCCGTACACTTGTTGTAACATTACAAACGTTTCACTTGCAGATTTTCCTAGTTTGAAACAAAATTTGATGTTAACACGCTGTTCTTTCTGTACACTCAACATTTTCCGACGCACAGACAAAACGTCAACTACTTAAAACAGACGCCACGGGCAGACTGAGTGCAGGAGGCAGATGAAACTCGAGCAGTAGGCGGAGCGAGAGCCACGTGACAGGCCACGCGACTTTCAGCCTTATTGCATTCGTTTTATTGTTTCACCAGTACTAGTCCGGTTTTTTTCTAGCCACACCTCGTAAAATTACTTTTGGATTATTTTAATTTCACATAAGTAAACTATCAAAATTTTATATATCAATAAAGTTCTTCTCATATGAGTGACATGACCAGATGTTGTCGGGAAAAGAAGGGAACCGGCGCGAAAATGCTCCTATCGTTGCATTAAAAAGACTAGTATGTTCTGTTTAAGAGACTGCGACTAAAAAGTGGAGCATCTGCTGCCTCAGTCTACGATCCTCAGCAGCTTTAAAGGTTTTCCCTAAAATTTTGGCATCTAAACATATTCACGCTTGCTTATGCTTATAGAGAAGGACATGGTGGGAGTAGGAAAGAGACGGAGAAGTAATAAATATTGGAAGACAGTAGATCATGATTGTGTTTTAGAAAGAGCAATGGCAGTGTGAGAGAAAGTGAGGGATACATTGACAACGGAACGTAGTTGACAGTGACAGACTGCTAGGAAAATAGAGATGGAGACAAATCCAGTGCGAGAGGAATAAAGAGGCGGAGAAGGTGGAAGTGGGTCAGAGACAGTGATAGAGAGAGGCAGAGTATGAAAAGACAACGAGGAAGGGAGAGATACTGACAGTGAGACGACAGCAGGAGAGGGCAATGTTAATTTTTACAGAAAATATGTGTAGTGGACTGACAAGACA
This sequence comes from Schistocerca cancellata, assembly GCF_023864275.1. NCBI lineage: Eukaryota > Metazoa > Arthropoda > Insecta > Orthoptera > Acrididae > Schistocerca > Schistocerca cancellata. Next base: position 50,145,772 of record NC_064631.1, read on the forward strand.
GCCAGTCCACAGTGACGGGTAGCCGAAAGGCACGCGTTTACACACGCCGGCTGGCGTTAGGTCTGAAACAGGATACGTGATGAATGCTATAAAGAAAAGTACGTCGCTGCTGGAATACTTAACTTTAATCCATCATTTGTATACAGCATTCTTGATGATACAAGTGAGACTCTCTAGATATGGTTAATGGCGCCTTGCTAGGTCGTAGCCATGGACTTAGCTGAAGGCTAGTCTAACTATCTCTCGGCAAATGAGAGAAAGGCTTCGTCAGTGTAGTCGCTAGCAAAGTCGTCCGTACAACTGGGGCGAGTCCTAGTACGTCTCTCTAGACCTGCCGTGTGGTGGCGCTCGGTCTGCAATTACTGATAGTGGCGACACGCGGGTCCGACATGTACTAATGGACCGCGGCCGATTTAAAGCTACCACCTAGCAAGTGTGGTGTCTGACGGTGACACCACAATATGGAATATATTTAAATATCGATCCAAAAGTATCATCATTAAGAGTTTATAAATTAAGAGAAATCAAAACAGATGCTAACTGAGAAATTCCATGTTCAATGTTTAATTTAGAATTTTGAAGAATAGTCGACGATATTTGTCATGTATTTTTTTCTTAATTGCCACGATTACTTTCAATCATTTGAATGTTTTCCAAGATAAATTTTCAGTCTGCAGCCGACGGTGCACTGATTTGAAACTTCCTCGCAGATTAAAACAGTGTTTCTAACCAGGACTTGAAACTCAGACCTTTTCCTTTCGCGGACGAATGTTCTATCGACTCCGTTGTAGAAGCACGACTCACTACTTGCCCTCATATCTACAACAACATGAATCCTCTTCAATTCGCTCTTAAATGACTGACAGAGGGTTCATCGAACAACCTTCAGATAATTTCTCTACCGGTTCACTCTCTAACAGCTTGCGAGAAAACGATCACTTAAATCTTTCCATGCGAGCTCTGATTTGTCTTATTTTATGCCGGTATCATTTCTCCCATACAGGTTGGTGTTCACAAACTGTTGGGAGGAAGCTGGTGACTGAAATTTCGTAAATAGATCTTGCCGCAACGAAAAATGCCTTAATTTTAATGACTGCCAACCCAACTGTTGTATCATCTCCGTGACACTCTCCCCACAGTTTCGCCATAATACAAAACAGCCTGCTCTTCTATGAACTGTCGATATCCTCCGTCAGTCCTATCTCGTAGGGATCCTATAACATGCGTAAGACTCCAGAAGAGGACAGACAAGCTTAATGTAAACATTCTCTTCAGTAGCTCTGCTGCTTCTTACAAGTGTTCTGCCGATAAAACACAGTCTTTCGTTGGCCCTCCCCAATTTAGGTAATTGTAACTCCTAGGTATTTAGTTGAATAGACGGCCTTTGCATTTGTGTGATTTATTGTGTAAGTGAAATTTAACAGGTTACTTTTAGGTACTCATGTGGATGACCTCACATTTTTCATTATTTACAGCAATTGTCAGTTTTTGCACCACACAGCTATCTTGTGTAAATCATTTTGCAATTGATTTTGACCTCCTGATGGCTTTGCTAGACGGTAAATGACAGCGTCACATCCGTGGTAAACACCAAACATCACTTTCGATTTTCTCGATGATTTACAGTCAGTTGGTACGAACTGTAACCTTTCTGACTATAAATCACGAATCCACCCGCGCAGCTGAGACCACACTCAGCTGTCACGTAGTTCGGTTGGATGTTCCTCGTGAATCTTACTTTCTCTAGCACCTCCTCTCCTACGTTCAAAACTTCACAGAAGTTCTCCTGCATACCTTGTACGCCTAGCACTCGTGCAAAAAAGGATTTTGTGTAGTCGTAGCTTAGCCACAACCTGGCTTATTGCTTCCCGAACGACTTTTCACTCTGCAGCGGAGTGTGTATTAATTTTAAACTTCCTGACAGAATAAAACTCTTTGCCCGACCGGGAACCAAACCTGCGTCCTTAGCCTTTCGTAGGCAAGTGGTCTACTGACTTTTCTTACATCATACTGGTCTCTTTTTAACTTTTATTTTTAATTTTGTTTATTTGTTACGTGTTTTGAATCCTTACAACTTGCTATATAAAAAAGAAAAAATTATTAAAGAGAATAGGAGTTCGTTCTTACATGGCTCCTGCCACTTAAAAGAAAAGAGAAAAATTCTTTTCCTGTAGTTGCCTCAACAATTTTGTTTGGTTTCTTTTTATTATTTAAAGAAGAAAAACAAGACAAACAGGGATACTAAAATGAAATAAACTGCGTAACATTACTCCTGAAAGTGACCATGACAAGAATATCACAAGGTCTGGTTCACTCAACCCATATCTTGACGACGAAATAAAAGGTTCAACAACATATTGACGAATAAATCGCGATACCGTGGCCGGCGCAAACACTTCCAATATGCAGTGGCCATATATTGGTGGAAGCGAAGGGGGTGCCTATCGTCCCCTCCATTCTACATGCGGATGTAATGAACATAGCGGCCTAACAACCATGCAATGTATTTGACTTTGCTCTCAAAAAGTAGGAGTCTGGACGCAATAGGATATCAGCTGAAAAGGCAGTCTCAATGGATCGAGTTAGAAACGCTAATTATTTTTTAAGCCAGTGCCAGTTCGTTTCGCCGCCCGAGGTGGCCGAGCGGTTCTAGGCGCTACAGTCTGGAACCGCGCGACCGCTACGGTCGCAGTTTCGAATCCTGCCTCGGGCATGGGTGTGTGTGATGTTGTTAGGTTAGTTAGGTGTAAGTAGTTCTAGGTTCTAGGGGACTGATGACCGCAGAAGTTAATCCCACTTTGAACCATTTTGAACCAGTTCGTTTCAAGACCATGACAGGTAAATCTATGTCGTAGCATGTCTATGGCGAGACAGCGGCAACACTGATCCGCGACACTAAGTTCAATATGAATTAGGCGCTCGTTAGCGGATAACAGATTGTATACCACGTAATACCGCGAGGATGCCACCGCCATTGATAAAACAGGAAGGCTCAGATGAAACCACACCGTCTTCCAAGAAATCTGAGGTGAAAAATGGTTCAAATGGCTCTGAGCACTATGGAACCTAACATCTGAGGTCATCAGTCCCCTAGAACTTAGAACTACTTAAACCTAACTAACCTAAGGACATCACACACATCCATGCCCGAGGCAGGATTCGAACCTGCGACCGTAGCTGTCTCGCGGTTCCGGACTGAAGCGCCTAGAACCGCTCCGCCACAACGGCCGGCTCATCTGAGGTGATACCCTTTCGGATCATCGTACAGTCAATCCCTTTCCCGCGCATCAACAAAAATTAAGAGATGCTGTCTCTGTAGAAATCAGCCCCTAAATAACTGACAGCAATATAAAACTGATGGACATGTTTTAACTTCAAATTCACTCGACTAACATCGACTGGCCTTTGTAGACAGCCCGACCGCAGATAGTAAAATAACCGAGACATGGAAGTGTGGAATGCGTGAGAGACAGTCACATCGGTGTATCGAACGAATAACACCGACGCTTTCCTTTAAATAGTGGGAAGACGCAAACCCCCGAGAGAACGTTCACGTGTAACCACGTCGCATCTTAATCGAAAAATGTGATACTTCGATAAAAGGCGGCTATACAGCTGTTTCAGTTTCGTAGCCATCGTGGAAAGAGGAAAGATCTGACCGATGTCGTTTGCTCTGCACAAGACGGAGGTATCCAGAATCCGAACTTTCTAAAGCAGGTTAAGGGAATGCCGTTCATGTTACGGGATTGCTGCTTGTATCTTCTCAGTAGCCGACTTCCAATTAAGTGTAGCCATTTGAAGTGGAGAACGGTCAATTATGACTCCCAAAGATTTATGTCTGTCGCCCACGGAATGACAGTATTATCGTCAACCGACATTTTCCTTCGTTAATGTGGGCACCAGACAAGGCAAAAGACATCCAACGTAGCCTTGAGCTATGGAATCAAGGGGAGAACGGGAAAACACCATCACATCATCCGCGTAATGGCGCATCGACATCGCCTCACCCAAGACTGTCCATCCCTGAGACTGACAATTCTTCGAAGAAGGGGCTTGAGTGATACAGCAAACAATGATACTCAAACCGCACTTCCCTGATGAAAACCCCTACGGATGTTAATAGGGCGTGACAGTTGGCCATTAACAGCTTGGATACCCATTAACAAATTGTACAAGACCCTGCGGGCATCAGTTGTGAACCCAATGTCTTCCAGTAGTGCAATAAGAAGCCATGGCTTACCCGGTCGAACGTCTTTTCAAACTCCAAAAATGCCAGAGCAGCAGGAAAAGAGGTAACAGCGGCCACTGATATGACATCACGACATTCAACTACCGGAATCAGAATGCACGATCAGCAATATAACTTTAATGGTCAGCAACAACTTTCCCCAGCAACGCCGACAGCTGGCTTATTCACTGCCCTCGCTACAGTCTTATAATCAAAATTTAGTCAGGTAATGGGGCGAAGTTTATCTGTTGCTGCTGATCAAGTTTTTTAGTAATTAACAAAGATTTTCCATCTTCAAACGAGTCCGCACAAACCCTCCTCTCAACAGTTTGTTCATAAGGAACGTATGTATAAGTAGTACCCAACAAAGGCCATAAACACACATAAAACTCCTTAAAAGGACCATTCAACTCCGACTACTTGAAAGAAGGCGAACTAACAATAAGGTCATAGACATCGTCACATTGAAAAGCTTCTAAAAACTGCAGCATTATGAGCAGCTGCAAGCCTGTTATCCAGAGCCTCCACAAAGCAATCGAATAACGTAACGACAAGAACAGGTACCTCATACAGCCCAACGTACATAGTAGTGATAAAATGGAAATGCCGTATGACTATGGCCTCCCGTCGGGTAGACCATTCGCCTGGTGCAAGTATTTCGAGTTCACGCCACTTCGGCGACTTTCGTGTCGATGGGGATGAAATGATGATGATAAGGACAACGCTAGGTCCCTGAGTGGAGAAAATCTCCGACCCAGTCGGGAATCGAACCCGGGCCGTTAGGTATGACATTCCGTCGCGCTGACCACTCAGCTACCAGGGGCTGACATACAAGTGCTGTAGAACACACAAACGTCCTTTTGTGCCGTCGCAAAGTTTGCGTCCTCTGCTTGAGAGACTTGGTACGCACACATTGACCACGAGTCTGATGTCGAATGACATGATGAAATCACTTCATCCGCTACCACGGAACATGGTTCGGATCGCGTCCTTAATTCTTCCATTTGACGCTGCTACACCGGGACAGCTGCGCCTTTATACGCCTGACATATGCAGTCCGTATCGGAGCCTGACGCACACTTTCATAAAGGTCACGTGAGAGAGAGTAGTAAGACTATTGCGTCCTCCGAAATTCCCGCGCTCTGTCAGCGCATAATCGTATCAACATTTGTCTGAGCCTGTGCTTTGCTATTTGAACCCACATTCCAAAATAGAGGCGTATCGCGCAGTTCGAAAGAGACTACGATCCATACTCATCGGTTCACCTCATCGAGAGAGGGATCCTCCAAGTGCGTCACATTCAGCATCCAGCGTGACAAACAATTTCACCGACTGTCGCGTGTGATTTAAAGTGACAATCATTCCACAGTGGTCAGTGAAGCTGGTGGAGATGACATGTTGTTGTTGTGGTCTTCAGTCCTGAGACTGGTTTGATGCAGCTCTCCATGCTACCCTATCCTGTGCAAGCTTCTTCATCTCCCAGTACTTACTGCAACCTACATCCTTCTGAATATAGTTAGTGTATTCATCTCTTGGTCTCCCTCTACGATTTTTACCCTCCAAGCTGCCCCCCAATGCTAAATTTGTGATCCCTTGATGCCTCAGAACATGTCCTACTAACCGGTCCCTTCTTTTTGTCAAGTTGTGCCACAAACTCCTCATCTCCCCAATTCCATTCAATACTTCATCATTAGTTATGTGATCTACCCATCTAATTTTCAGCATTCCTCTGTAGCACCACATTTCGAAAGCTTCTATTCTCTTCTTGGCCAAACTATTTATCGTCAATGTTTCATTTCCATACATGGCTACACTCCATACAAATACTTTCAGAAACGACTTCCTGACGCTTAAATCTATACTCGATGTTAACAAATTTCTCTTCTTCAGAAACGCTTTCCTTGCCATTGCCAGTCTACATTTTATATCCTCTCTACTTCGACCATCATCAGTTATTTTGCTCCCCAAATAGCAAAACTCCTTTATTACTTTAAGTGTCTCATCTCCTAATCTAATTCCCTCAGCATCACCCGACTTAATTCGACTACATTCCATTATCCTCGTTTTGCTTTTGTTGATGTTCATCTTATATCCTCCTTTCAAGACACAGTCCATTCCGTTCAACAGCTCTTCCAAGTCCTTTGCTGTCTCTGATAGAATTACAATGTCATCGGCGAACCTCAAAGTTTTTATTTCTTCTCCGTGGATTTTAATGCCTACTCCGAATTTTTCTTTTGTTTCCTTTACTGCTTGCTCAATATATAGATTGAATAACATCGGGGAAAGGCTACAACCCTGTCTCAGTCCCTTCCCAACCACTGCTTCCCTTTAGTGCCCCTCGACTCTTATAACTGCCATCTGCTTTCTGTACAAATTGTAAATAGCCTTTCGCTCCCTGTATTTTACCCCTGCCACCTTTAGAATTTGAAAGAGAGTATTCTAGTCAACATTGTCAAAAGCTTTCTCTAAGTCTACAAATGCTAGAAACGTAGGTTTGCCTTTCCTTAATCTTTCTTCTAAGATAAGTCTTAAGGTCAGTATTGCCTCACGTGTTCCAATATTTCTACGGAATCCAAACTGATCTTCCCCGAGGTCGGCTTCTACGAGTTTTCCCATTCGTCTGTAAAGAATACGTGTTAGTATTTTGCAGCTGTGGCTTATTAAACTGATAGTTCGGTAATTTTCACATCTGTCAACACCTGCTTTCTTTGGGATTGGAATTATTATATTCTTCTTGAAGTCTGAGGGTATTTCGCCTGTATCATACATCTTGGTCACCAGATGGTAGAGTGTTGTCAGGACTGGCTCTCCCAAGGCCGTCAGTAGTTCTAATGGAATGTTGTCTACTCCCGGGGCCTTGTTTCGACTCAGCTCTTTTAGTACTTTCTTCACTCAGTATCGCATCTCCCATTTCATCTTCATCTACATCGTCTTCCATTTCCATAATATTGTCTTCAAGTACATCACCCTTGTATAGACCCTCTATATACTCCTTCCACCTTTCTGCTTTCCCTTCTTTGCTTAGAACTGGGTTTCCATCTGAACTCTTGATATTCATACATCGACTGCCAAAAATCTTATCACAAATCCTATCAGATAAGTAAAATCTGTCAGGCCCTCTCCTAGAAATAGGAATGGAGTAGCTGTATTTCACAAGAGCCGGATATTTAAAATCCCCAAGATCTTGCAGTTTCAAGGAACGATCTAATTCTTGCGTTTTCCGACAGAAAATAAAATTGAGAGATTGATACGCACGATGAGTACACAGTTAAAATTACCACCTATCGAAATATTCTGCGGACTTTTCCGTATCGAATAAACCACCTTTTCCTTAGAAAATCGGGAACGGTCCAGAGTGTGTCCAGTACCGAGCGGTGCATAAGGGAAATCACGGTCAGCTGAAAACAGTACATCCTATTCCTCTATCATTTTCAAGGCTTTTAATCTCTTCAATGGGAATACCCTCACTATAAAACAAGGCCGACTCCGTGAAACATTCGGGAGCCACATTAAACACAGTCTAAAAACCATGGAGAGAAAAGCGAGAAAATTGTACTTCTTGTAGGAATACTGCATCCTACAGGAACCATAGACAAACTGATGCAACGAAGCGAGCCGCAGATCCGATTCTACCGTATTAGCATTCAAGGAAAGATACGTATAAGCCTGCATACTTTAACAACAAGAAACGAAATTTGAGGTGCTGACCAACTGAATGAAGTTATTAATGAGTGTCGAGATCTATTTCCGAGTCCAGTGACGAATCAGAAGGTGGAAGTCTCCCACCCCCGCCTTTGGAATCTTTCTTTCTTCCCCTTCTGACGAGCCACCGCCCGCTCAGGTTGAACGCGGCAATACAACAGGCAATACAACACCAGCAGTCGATGACATAGGTGCCCGTTGAACATTAACCACTGTAGGCGACAAACAAGGAGCCGCAAAGGCCCAGTCCGTAGAATGAGGTCCTTAGAGTTCAGATCGCCACACAAGAGAGGCACCAGGCAGCACAACACCTGTGTCCAAGGGTAGTATTTCATGGCCACCAATCACCTTCACTGGAGTAACAACAGTTGGTCGTTCAACGTCACCTGACTGGGTGACATCAAGAGCAGAGGTAATTTTAGAAACGCCTCAGTTTGCTGCTGTTGAATCATTGGAACATCAGAAGGCTCAACAACTTCCCCATCCTTGGGTGGTTCCCGAGGAGCTACCTCAGCTGCGGGAGGAATACTAGGAGAAACAGAGACGTCAGCAGCTGTTTTCGCACCATCGACCCCATCAGGAGTACACGGCTGAGCACCATAAGATACATCGACCAACAAAGTTACTTCAGGGAGGGGTGTTTGAGGAGTAGACGGATCCGACTCCTCACCATCCTGCGTACGATGTCTCTTATGTTGCACACGGACACTGCCAGCTACAGTGTTATAATCAAAATTTAATGCTGCAAAGACAAAGGTGGAAAGTCGGGAGCAGTAAACTGGGAATCCCTCTACTGTACTCCTAGAAAAACGTGGCACGAACCTCGTGGGCATTAGAAACAAAATCAGCTAACTTCGATTTTCTACGTGACTAAAATGGGGACTTCAATACAAATACCCCACCGCGTAATTAGATCCAAGGTGGCCACTTTCATTGCAAAGAAAGCATGTCTCTATTTGCCCACTATAAGTGATATGAATGCGATAACCGCCGACCGAGCGAGGTGGCCAGTGGTTACACACTGGACTCGCATTCGGGAGGAGGACGGTTCAATCCCGCGTCCGGCCATCCTGATTTAGGTTTTCCGTGATTTCCCTAAATCGCTCCAGGCAAATGCCGGGATGGTTCCTTTCAAAGGACACGGCCGACTTCCTTCCCCGTCCTTCCCTAATCCGATGAGACCGATGACCTCGCTGTCTGGTCTCCTTCCCCAAACCAACCAACCAACCAACCGATAACCGCCGATCTGTAGATGGGAAGGAATGTTACGTTACTACCATCTCTACTGAACGGATTCCGCTACAACATTTCAGCCGGCGTTGAGTAGACCAACTACCGCGTCGAACACCCCTCAAATCACCATGAGGGAGCAGCACATACTGAAGTAAACTGTTGTCAACTTTAGACGGGAGACTGAACACTCGGACATTGATATAATCCAGTTCCGCATTAGCATGAAGCACCGTACTTATGGAACCATCACGACGCTGAAAGGGAACTTGAATCATGACGCAAAAGCAACCTGTCTACTTGTAGTGTATCCAAAAACTTTACGAAAAAGACAGTTATCAGAATCAATGTATGCAGGGTGAGCCTGCACGAAACGCGTAGGTTTGTCGAAACTAACGTTTCTGCACCTTCTCTTGCAACACGCTTGGATTCCATGACGCACATTACGAGCGGACTACACCGCTGCTAAGGGACACACACAACTATTAACTCTGCGGGCCAAACAACGATGCTACCCTCACGAAGACACAAACAATACTGAGGAGAACTGTCCAGGCGCTCGCGACGGTGTGGAGAGGCGACGAACCAACAACCTTCCCGCTCGGCGCTCGAGGCGGGACGCCGACCGAGTTATCCAATCACAACTCACACCCACCTCCTCATCGCCTAGTTTCCGCGCTTATGTCGTTTATTCCAGCAGTGCTAGTCCCGCAAGGTAAACAGGCCGACTTCTGTGAAGTTTGGAAGGTAGGACATGAAGTAGTGGCAGAAGCAAAGCTAAGACGGGAGTGTGAGTCCTCCTTGAATATCTCAGCAGATTGTCCATTTCTGGCTCTTCGTTTCCCTATGAAAATAGTCACAAATATTTAAACTCATATTACTGATTACATTTCTCTTAATTATCTTGATCACTGTTAAGTAAATAAAGCCTTTCTGACAAAACTAGACCTCACGCTGGTTAAACCGATACCGCATTTGTCACTTTCTCACTCTGTTTGGCTAAGAAAATTCGGAAAAAAACCAGTCTGTAATTTGTAAGGAGTCTTTGCTTTCACTGCGCTCTAACATTTGACCAAAAAATACGAAAAATAATGCCAAATATACAAAAAAATATTGTCTACAAATCTTCTACAAATCGTACTCTGTTAAGTACATCATAAGTAGAACCTACTTACTATAAAGTAACAGAATTAGTATTTTGTGACTCATAGATGCAGTTATTTAATTGTCCTCGGTTTACATTTCCAATGTAAAATCGCGAATGAGGTGTGCGCCCATGTTGATACAACATAGGAGTATGGGAATAGCTTTCCGGGCGGGAAGGAGCGCCTAGTCCCCGGTACGATTCCGCCCAGCGGACTTGTGTCGAGGTCCGATGAGGCGGCCAGTCTGTGAATGGTTTTTGGGCGGTTTTCCATCTGCCACGGAGAATATGGGCTGGTTCCCCTTACTCCGCCTCAGTTACACAATGTCGGCGATTGCTGCGCATACAAGCTCTCCACGTACGCATATAATACCATTACTCTACCACGCAAACGTAGGGGTTACACTCGTCTGGTGTGAGACGTTCCCTGGAAGGGTCCACCGAGGGCCGAGCCGCACAATAACCCTGGGTTCGGTGTGGGGCGTCGGAGGGGTGAAGTGGAGCGCGGTAGTCGTCGTGTGGTCGTGGACCACTGCGGCTGCGGCGGGGACGGAGCCTCTCCGTCGTTTCTAGGTCCCCAGTTAACATACAACACAATACAATGGGAATAGCTATTATGGACACTGTGGTTATAGTAAAATAGGGATATGTGTTTCTGTGATCACTCTTTTTAATGACGCGTTTCGAAAAATCATCATCATATTCTGAAAAGAAATTTTTACGAAGCCAATTAAAAGTTGAGAACACATTGTACAAATGTGGTATAGCCCGATATTATACATACCAATTAAGGGAACAGACACCATACAATGTATTGAGTGAACATAAGATGCCATATTGGTGGAGAGCCACGGAAGAAAACTAAAGTTTCCGCAAGTTGGCAGCATGTCATACACAAGTGAAGCCAACCAACGCCAAAAAACGCATACAGAAAGGCAGTAACCATACGTATAACGGTAAAAAACGTCATGTACATATAGTTTTATATATTGAAGTAAAAATTACAGCTAACGCAATAAAACTTCAGAAAGAGCCTGGGTATTGGTAGGGCCAATAAGAAACTTTTTTTTAGTTTGCGTACAAGGTCTTTTTATTACGTTAACTGTAATTTTTACTTCAAGACACAAAACAATATGGGCCTGACTATTGTACTGTTATACTTCTCGTTACTGCCTTTCTGTGTGCATTTTTTGGCATTTGTTGCCTTCACTTGTGTATGATATGCTGCCACCTTGCGGCCACTTTAGTTTATTGCGTGGCTCTCCATCCTCGAACGTGCAGTTTATATTCACTATGGTACACTTAAGTTGACTCAGTACATTGTATGCTGTCTGTTCCCTTAGATGGTACACAATGTGATCAAAAGTGTCCGGACACCCCCAAAAAACATACGCTTTTCATATTACGTGCATTGTGCTGCCATCTACTGCCAGGTACTCCATATCAGCAACCTCAGCAGTCAATAGACATTGTAACAGAGCAGAATGGAGCGCTCCGCGGAACTCACGGACTTCGAACGTGGACAGATTATTGGGTGTCACTTGAGTCACACGTCTGTACACGAGATTTCCACACTCCTAATCATCCCTAAATCCACTGTTTCCAATGTGACAGTGAAATGGAAACGTGAAGGGACACGTACAGCGCAAAAGCGTACAGTACGACCTCGTCTGTTGACTGACAGAGACCGCCGACATTTGAAGAGGGTCGTAACGTGTAATAGGCAGACATCTATCATCCAGGCCATCACACACGAATTCCAAACTGCATCAAGATCCACTGCAAGTACTATGACAGCCAGGTGGGAGATGAGAAAACTTGGATTTCATGGTCGAGCGGCTGCTCATAAGCCACACTTCACTCCGGTAAATGCCAAACGACGCCTCACTTGGTGTAAGGAGCGTAAACATTGGACGACTGAACAGTGGAGAAACGTTGTGTGGAGTGACGAATCACGGTACACAATGTAGCGATACGACGGCATAGCGCTGGTATGGAGAATGCCTGGTGAACATCATCTGCCAGCGTTTTTAGTGCCAACAGTAAAATTCGGAGGCTGTGGTGTTATGGTGTGGTCGTATTTTCCATGGACGGGGTTTGCACCCCTTGTTGTTTTGTGTGGCACTATCACAGCACAGGCCTACACTGATGTTCTAAGCACCTTCTTGCTTCCCACTGTTGAAGAGGAATTCGGGGACGGCGACTGCATCTTTCAACACGATCGAGCATCTGTTCATAATTCAAGGTCTGTCGCGGAGTGGTTACACGACAAAAACATCCCTGTAATGGACTGGCCTGCATTGAGGCCTGACCTGAATCCTATATAACACCTTTGGGATGTTTTGGAACGCCGACCTCGTGCCAGGCCTCACCGACCGACATCAATACCTCTCCTCAGTGCAGCACTCCGTGAAGACTGGACTGCCATTCCCCAAGAAACCTTCCAGCACCTGACTGAACGTATGCCTGCGAGTGTGGAAGCTGTCATCAAGGCTAAGGGTGGGCTAGCACAGTTTTGTATTCCAGTATTACGATGGAGGGCACCACGAACTTGTAAATCATTTTCAGCCAGGTGTCCGGATACTTTTGATCACATAGTGTGTGTATAATATATGGCTGTACCACATTCGTACGATGTGTTCGCAACTTGTAATTGGCTGCGTAGAAATCTCTTTTCAAAATCTGATGATGATATTTTCGAAACGCGTCGTTGAAAAGAGTGGTCACAAAAATAACTGTGGATATTTTACTATAAGCATAGCGTCTGTAATAGCTAGTCCTGTACTCCTACCTACTTGTGGGTTTATTTTATAAGTAGTTATCCTTCGTTTCTGCACCCCTCTCCCTGCACCTTATCTCATACCCTGGGTATGTCTTGAATGAGCGGCAACCTACCTATAAAGTGACAGGTTCTTTCATTAAATAGAGAATTTAGGAACATACAGTGAAAAACTTTTAAGGTGAACACGCTTAACACTAAAAATTGCTTAACGCAAAATAATATTGCAATCTTGATAAAACGCTATGTAATTTCACACTCTTTTACTTTTGACATGAAACAAAATTCGTTTAAACCATAGGTAACAAAAATTACCCGCTTTCTACCGTTACATTGTCACTCAGGTTTATCGGATTTATTTTGTTCGTTTGACAAGACAAAGTAAACGAAGGTTGCTTCTCTTGTTGTAATGGTTTATTTTTAACCAGGGCCTAAACACATCAACCCATTTTAGAATTCGGTGATGGGTGTCTCAAAGTCAGCGAATAGTCTGTCGAAATCGATGAATTTTATGTCAAATTTTTTCTTTATTTTTTAAAGTACTTGTACACGGAATCCATTTTTTATATGCAGTCGTAAAGAAATCGGTACGGAAACTGCTGCTTTGCTTAAATGGACACGGAGCTGCTGAAGGCAGTTGATGAAATATTTAAGATTGGAACGTAAATAGTTGTTGTAATAATTAAAACTAAAGGCCAAATTACGTCGATGTTTGACCGCAACATGTTTAAACCAGCGAGAAAACCTTTGCGAACGGCGAAACTGAGAGATTGCTTTGCTTACTTGATTCAAATCAGATGGGTCTGACAATGAAGCACCATTGTCGACGTTATAGCTGGATAGGGCTGATAAAGTTCGAAAACAAACGTGTACTGATTTTTTTGCAAATACAGGCTTGTTCGGACGTTTCAAGGAAACATAATTCTGAAAAATGTTTGCGGTAAAGCTAACGAAAAATTGCCGTTTATGAATCCAGTTTGGCTGCAGTTTACTGTGTCTGCAGTACGTGAATAATATCACATGAAGATTTCTTCAGCGTCGATAAAACTGGCTTATTTTACCAGTACTTATCCAACAGATCTTTATTGTTTAAGGGACAAATATATCTCCAGAGAAAATCTCTAAGGAGAGAATAACGGCATTGGTAGAATGCAGTTCTTATGTCTCTGAAAAACAACCCTAATATGTCATGGGAAAAAGCTTAAAACAGTAGCATTTTAAAAATCTAAGAACATTACCAATCGAATATGAGACGTGCAAAGAGGGGTGGATTGTGGCCGCTTTGTTCGCCCATTGGACTCTATAAATTTGGGTAAGTAGTAGCAACGCAAATACAATAACGTACAATACATAGACTTTCAATGTATAGTGCGTACTTGCGATAGTAAACTTCAGCAGTAAATCTGATTATTGTACAATAGTAAAATTTAATGAAATCGAAAATAGCGGAGTTTTTTGCATGCATCGCTTAAAGCAAAAAAATACTTCGGGCCTCTCAGTTTCGTATTCAACGCTTCCCACTGTACTACAGCCAACTATGTATCGCTCCCGTACGGACTGCGAAGACAGTATTGACTACTTTCGTCTCATACAGAGGCTATTCAGCAGTCATTGTTCCGGCGCTCCATACACAAATGAAACTAGAAGAAACACATATACGTAGTAGAGTGAGAAGTAACCTCTGCCATGCACTTCACGGTGATTTGCAGAGTATAGATGTAGATTTAGGTGAAGAATTATTTATACACATTATTCACTACACAATGAAACCCAACTGATTCTCTAAGAACGATATCCGACTGCACTGTTAATTTAATAATAAGACACAGGTAGACCTACTATAATGACGGAAATCACTCAGGACATAAAATGCAAAAGTGAACTAAGAAAATCTCTATCTGCAAATAGTGGAGATGCTGTACAGCCTGCGGTCTTGTTCTCAGTAACACTCGTCAATCGCCTGTAAGGATGTAGCCGCACCACGGAATAAATTAATAAGAAGAGGTGGGATCGACTTATGGAAACAATCTGTACGGTGGTGTAGGTTAAGATCCCTGGTATCACACTCTGCAACCATTTGCCAGCAATTGACGAGAAATTTTCTTAATTTTCCGTGTTGTTCAATAGCATAAAAAAAAGGAGTATCACATAGATTGATTGTGTGGTACAGCAGATAGGCTGAGGTCTTCATATGCAGATCTTTGGTGCTCAGATTTTTTTTATTTTGAAAACTTCTACCGAAATGGCTTTGAACATTATTTTTATTCAGTTAACTGGTTGAAATGATTTTTTTTTAGTTCTGTTCCTTGTCATATCATTTTAATCATCGTATGAACTTTTTCATCTGTTCTCATTTTGTCTTTATATCGTTCTTTTCAATTCGGAATTTTTGTGAATGGGAATTCAACTGATTTTATGTATTAATTTCTGTTTAATTTATTTCCTTTTATCACCCTATTTTTTGTCCATGTTACTGCATTCATTATTTCTATTCCTCATTTTGCTTGAATTTCGTTTTATTTATAATCCCTTCTTTCGTTTAAATCTCCATCTGCATTATTTTATGCATAGGACAATAGGAATTTAGGCTATGTTTTAAACGTTTTTATGACAGTTACCATCCAAATAAATGCACATTTTGTAACGAAAAATAGGCTTTTGACACCACTGCACAGTCAGTATAAATATATTATTTCGTATTTTGTTTTTAAATATTTAAATATTACAATAGATAAATATAAACAATTCCGCGTGGGCGTGGGAAAGAATTTTATAAAGAAAATATGAGAACAAATGAAAAAGTTCATATGATGATTAAAATGATGTGACGAAGGCATAGAAATAAAAAATTTCGTTTAAACCGATTCACTGAATGAAAAAAAATGATTAAAGCCATTTCGATAAAAAGTTACAAATAACAAAAATTTAAAGCACCTGCCAATATTGTAAACCATGATCTTCTGCATATGAAGGCCTCAGCCTACCTATCCCACCACACAACCAGCCTATGTGATACTCCTTTTTAATGCTACTGAGCAACAAGCAAAATTAAGAAAACTTTTCGTCAGTTACTCGCAAATGAGTACCCACCAGGGCGAATGGTGGCAGGTTGTCATACCTGAGATCTTAACCTACATCACCGTACAAATGTTTTCAAGACGTCGATCCCTCTACGGGGGACCTCTCCTCTTAAGTGAGGATGTCCGATGGGTCCTTGTTGCTCATGTCGGCACCAATGACTCCTGCCGTCTGGGTTCAGAGGTCATCCTCAGTTCATACAGGCGGTTGGCGAAGGCGGAAAGCCTTACTCGCGGGGTGGAGTCTGAGCTAACTATTTGTAATATCGTTCCCAGAACCGATCGCCGTCCTCTGGTTTGGAGCCGAGTGGAAGGCTTAAACCAGAGGCTCAGACGATTCTGCGGAGATCTGGGGTGCAAATTTCTCGACCTCCGCTATCGGGTGGAGAAATGTAGGGTCCCCCTGAATAGGTCAGGCGTGCACTACACGCAGGAAGCGGCTACAAGGCTAGCGGAGTACGTGTGGAGTGCACATGTGGGTTTTTTAAGTTAGAGACTTCCCTCCCTAGGCCCGACAAGAAGCCTCCTGAGACGCGGCAAGGTGGGAGTAGGCAAAATGCGACAGGGAATAACAATATTAATGTGCTAATAGTAAACTGTAGGAGCGTCTATAGAAAGGTAACAGAACTGCTCTCATTAATAAACGGTCACAATGCCCATATTGTACTTGGGACAGAAAGGTGGCTCAAACCAGACGTAAACGGTAATGAAATCCTAAACTCAGATTGGAATGTATACCGCAGAGACAGGCTGGACAGTGAAGGGGGAGGCGTGTTCATAGCGATAAGAAGTGCAATAGTATCGAAGGAAATTGACGGAGATCCGAAATGTGAAATAATTTGGGTGAAGGTCGCGGTTAAAGCAGGCTCAGACATGGTAATTGGATGTCTCTATAGGCCCCCTGGCTCAGCAGCTGTTGTGGCTGAGCACCTGAAGAATAATTTGGAAAATATTTCAAGTAGATTTCCCCACCATGTTATAGTTCCGGGTGGAGATTTTAATTTGCCGGATATAGCCTGGGAGACTCAAACGTTCATAACGGGTGGCAGGGACAAAGAATCCAGTGAAATTTTTTAAAGTGATTTATCTGAAAACTACATTGAGCAGTTAAACAGAGAACCGACTCGTGGCGATAACATATTAGACCTTCTGGTGACAAACAGACCCGAACAATTTGAAACAGTTATCGCAGAACAGGGAATCAGCGATCATAAAGCCGTTACTGCTTCGATTATTTCAGCCGTAAATGGAAATATTGTAATAGGTAGGAATATTTTTCTGTTTAGCAATAGTGACAAAAAGCAGATTTCAGAGTAACTGATGGCTCAACACAAAAGTTTTGTCTCAAGTACAGATAGTGTTGAGGATCAGTGGACAAAGTTCAAAACCATCGTACAATATGTGTTAGATGAGTATGTGTCAAAGCAATATCGTAAGACATGGAAAAGAGCCACCGTGGTACAACAACCGAGTTAGAAAACTGCTGCGGAAGCAAAGGGAACTTCACAGCAAACATAAACAAAGCCAAAGCCTTGCAGACAAACAAAAATTACGCGAAGCGAAATGTAGTATGAGGAGGGCTATGCGAGAGGCATTCAATGAATTCGAAAGTAAAATTCTATGTACTGACTTGGCAGAAAATCCTCAGAAATTTTGGTCTGATGTCAAAGCGGTACGTGGCTCAAAACAAAATGTCCAGACACTCTGTGACCAAAATGGTACTGAAACAGAGGATGACAGACTAAAGGCCGAAACACTAAATGTCTTTTTCAAAGCTGTTTCACAGAGGAAGACTGCACTGTAGTTCCTTCTCTAGATAGTCGCACAGATGACAAAATGGTAGATATCGAAATAGACGACAGAGGAATAGAGAAACAATTAAAATCGCTCAAAAGAGGAAAGGCCGCTGGACCTGATGGGATACCAGTTCGATTTTACACAGAGTACGCGAAGGAACTTGCCCCCCTTCTTGCAGCGGTGTACCGTAGGTCTCTAGAAGAGCGTAGCGTTCCAAAGGATTGGAAAAGTGCACAGGTCATCCCCGTTTTCAAGAAGGGACGTCGAACAGATGTGCAGAACTATAGACCTATATCTCTAACGTCGATCAGTTGTAGAATTTTGGAACACGTATTATGTTCGAGTGTAATGACTTTTCTGCAAGCCGGTCGGTGTGGCCGTGCGATTCTAGGCGCTTCAGTCCGGAACCGCGCGACCGCTACGGTCGCAGGTTCGAATCCTGCCTCGGGCATGGATGTGTGTGATGTCCTTAGGTTAGTTAGGTTTAGGTAGTTCTAAGTTCTAGGGGACTGATGACCACAGATGATAAGTCCCATAGTGCTCAGACCCATTTGAACTATTTTTGAACTTTTCTGGAAACTAGAAATCTGCTCTGTAGGAATCAGCATGGGTTTCGAAAAAGACGATCGTATGAAACCCAGCTCGCGCTATTCGTCCACGAGATTCAGAGGGCCATAGACACGGGTTCCCAGGTAGATGCCGTGTTTCTTGACTTTCGCAAGGCGTTCGATACAGTTCCCCACAGTCGTTTAATGAACAAAGTAAGAGCATATAGACTATCAGACCAATTGTGTGATTGGATTGAAGAGTTTCTAGATAACAGAACGCAGCATGTCATTCTCAATCGAGACAAGTATTCCGAAGTAAGAGTGTTTCAGGTGTGCCGCAGGGGAGTGTCGTAGGACCGTTGCTATTCACATTATACATAAATGACCTTGTGGATGACATCGGAAGTTCACCGAAGCTTTTCGCGGATGATGCTGTGGTATATCGAGAGGTTGTAACAATGGAAAATTGTACAGAAATGCAGGAGGATCTGCAGCGAATTGACGCATGGTGCAGGGAATGGCAATTGAATCTCAATGTAGACAAGTGTAATGTGCTGCGAATACATAGAAAGATAGATCCCTTATCATTTGGCTACAAAATAGCAGGTCAGCAACTGGAAGCAGTTAATTCCATAAATTGTCTGGGAGTACGCATTAGGAGTGATCTAAAATGGAATGACCATATAAAGTTGATCGTCGGTAAAGCAGATGCCAGACTGAGATTCACTGGAAGAGTCCTAAGGAAATGCAGTCCGGTAACAAACGAAGTAGGATACAGTACACTTGTTTGCCCACTGCTTGAATACTGGTCACCAGTGTGGGATCCGTACCAGATAGGGTTGATAGAAGAGATAGAGAAGATCCAACGGAGAGCAGCGCGCTTCGTTACAGGATCATTTAGTAATTCCGAAAGCGTTACGGTGATGATAGGTAGACTCCAGTGGAAGACTCTGCAGGAGAGACGCTCAGTAGCTCGGTACGGGCTTTTGTTAAAGTTTCGAGAACATACCTTCACCGAGGAGTCAAGCAGTATATTGCTCCCTCCTACGCATATCTCGCGAAGAGACCATGAGGATAAAATCAGAGAGATTAGAGCCCACACAGAGGCATACCGACAATCCTTCTTTCCACAAACAATACGAGACTGGAATAGAAGGGAGAACCGATAGAGGTACTCAAGGTACCCTCCGCCACACGCCGTCAGGTGGCTTGCGGGGTATGGATGTAGATGTAGAACACCTCAGTGCGATTCTTATGCCTTACCGTCTAGACAGCATTTAAGACTCCGCATGCAAGGGTTATCCAGAAAGTAAAAAGCGACTGGCTACCACGCCCGGCGCAAATCCCCCACCACGACGATCGCAAGCGTGCCTGCTAGCTGCTACCCCGTGTCAGAGGGAGCCGCGGGTTTGTTTACTGCCAAGCGGTGTCACCCCCTCCCCCACCCCCTTCCTTATTCTGTAACCTTTCGAAATGGCGGCGCCCATAGAAAATCCCGCCAAATGCGATGTGCGTAGTGTCGTTCGTCTTCTGAATGCACAAAACCTTCGGCCTACCGAAATTTACAGTCAAATGAAAAATGTTTCTGTCGATATGAACGAGTTTTCAGTGAGGAAATTGTTCATAATGTTGAATGAACGAAGAAACAGTATGCACGACGGAGATGGAATGGGAGGCCAACTGCCGCTATGTATGACTTGAAGACAAAAGTTGAACACAAAATGCAGGAATACCGGTGTTTCACTTGAAGCACATTACATTAATCGTTTCTATAAATTTCACGATCGCTGCTACGTGAAATATTAACAGAGCACCTTGGCTACAAAAAAATATGTGCTCGTTGGGTGCCTAAGAATTTGAAAGATGTCCATGAGACGAAACGGATGGAGGCAGGCCTTGAGTTTTTGTCCGAATATAACAACGCTAGTGACGAATTTCTCGGCCACATTGCAACGGGAGATGAAACTTGTGTTTGGTACAAGACTACGGAGAACAAGCGTCAGTCTATTGAGTGACATCACTCAAACTCCCCCACAAAACTC
This sequence comes from Schistocerca cancellata, assembly GCF_023864275.1. Taxonomy (NCBI): domain Eukaryota; kingdom Metazoa; phylum Arthropoda; class Insecta; order Orthoptera; family Acrididae; genus Schistocerca; species Schistocerca cancellata. Next base: position 50,166,319 of record NC_064631.1, read on the forward strand.
AGAAAAGAAAAAGCAAATCTCGACACGAGACGGCTGGTGCGTTACGTGCTTTGGGATATAGAGGGTTTGATCCAGGTGGAGCTTGTGCCAAGAGGAGAGACAGTCAATTCAGACGCCTATTGAGAAACTCTTCAATGAGCTCGGCGAGCCTTCCAAAACTAGAGATGTGGAATGTTGTCGGCAAAGATGTTTTAGATTCACAATAACATGTAGCCTCGAGCGTCAGCCTGAGCAAAGCAAGAAATTCAAAGTCTTTTGAAGACCATACTTATATCCCTGACTTGTCACCAAGCGATTTTCACTTATTCTCGAACTCAATGGCACTTTTGTGCGGCAAACTATACGCAAAAGATGAAGAACTCAAACAAGTAGTGACTTTAGTCAGAGGAGTACAACATTGGAATTGAACAATTTCTCTCAAGTTCCAATAAATGCCTAGACAGATGGGGCGATTACACTGAAATATAGTGTAAGGTACTGTAACTTTAAAAATAAAGTTTATAAATTAAGTGTGATATGTTTCGTTTACCTTTCGTTGTGCAAAACATTCTTTACTTTCTCGATGACCCACGTGAAACCGCTCGCCCCTTTTCAAAGGTTGCTACAAATATTCCGATTCGAAGAGCTAAATGACCTGGCGACAGAGTGACAGCGCGCGGTTACATGCACACAGTCAGTGTTTTGAAGATAGGCCGCGACAAGGAAGTTGCTCCAGCCCAAGGCCGTTCCAGGTAAGACCGCAGGAGGCGCCGGGCAGGTGCGAGACGCGCAGTGGCCTCTGGCCCTGCCAGCAGAGCTGACGCAGGTTCCGCAACCAGGCGCCGCCTGCGGCTGTGGGCCAACGTGGACGGGGAGTCCCCAGCCTCCATTACTGCCGCTCTTACGTAAGCAACGACGTGCTACCTACACGTATTAGCAGGAAGCTCCCTGAAGTCGGTAGGATGCCACTTGTTGTAACTTCGGAGGAGCATCTCAACTGGACAGAAAGACTTCCGCTTCACTCTCTGCCCTATACTGACGGAATATACACTACTGGCCATTAAAATTGCTACACCACGAAGATGGCGTGCTACACAAGCGAAATTTAACCGACAGGAAGAAGATTCTGTGATATTCAAATGATTAGCTTTTCAGAGCATTCACACAAATGACCGGCGTTGCCTGGTGAAACGTTGTTGTGATGCCTCGTGTAAGGAGGAGAAATGCGTACCATAACGTTTCCGACTTTGATAAAGGTCGGATTGTAGCCTGTTGCGATTGCAGTTTATTGTATCGCGACATTGCTGCTCGCGTTGGTCGAGATCCGATGACTGCTAGCAGAATATGGAATCGGTAGGTTCGGGAGGGTAAAACGGAACGCCTTTTGGATCTCAACGGCCTCGTATCACTACCAGTCGAGATGACAGGCATCTTATCCGCGTGGCTGTAAAGGGTCGTGCAGCCACGTCTTGATCCCTGAGTTAACAGATGGGGACGTTTGCAAGACAACAACCATCTGCACGAACAGTTCGACGACGTTTGCAGCAGCATGGACTATCAGCTCGGAGACCGTGGCAGCGGTTACCCTTGACGCTGCATCACAGACAGGAGCGCCTGCGATGGTGTACTCTGTGGTGTCACCGCCAGACACCACACTTGCTAGGTGGTAGCCTTTAAATCGGCCGCGGTCCGTTAGTATACGTCGGACCCGCGTGTCGCCACTATCAGTGATTGCAGACCGAGCGCCGCCACACGGCAGGTCTAGAGAGACTTCCTAGCACTCGCCCCAGTGGTACAACCGACTTTGCTAGCGATGGTTCACTGACAAAATACGCTCTAATTTGCCGATACGATAGTTAGCATAGCCTTCAGCTACGTCATTTGCTACGACCTAGCAAGGCGCCATTAAGAGTTACTATTGATTATGAATAATGTTCGACACGCAAGTCGCCGAAGTGGCGTCAAATCGAAAGACTTGCACCAGGCGAACGGTCTACCCGACGGGAGGCCCTCGTCACACGACATTTCATTTCATGAATAATGTACCGTCAAGAGCGACGTTCACCATTTATGGATTAAAGTTAAGTATTCCACCAGCTACGTCAGTTTTCTTGCTAAAGTCTAATTTCCTTGACCTGTTCCAGACCTCACGCCAGCCTGCGTGAGCTAAAACGCGTGCCTTTCGGCTTCCTCTCAAAACCGGTGTTGGCTCTCCTGCCAACCCACAACATACTCAACGACGAACCTGCGTGCACGAATGGCAAAACGTCATTTTTTCGGATGAATCCAGGTTCTGTTTACAGCATCATGATGGTCGCATCCGTGTTTGGCGACATCGCGGTGAACGCACATTCGAAGCGTGTATTCGTCATCGCCATACTGGCGTATCACCCGGCATGATGGTATGGGGTGCCATTGGTTACACGTCTCGGTCACATCTTGTTCGCATTGATGGCACTTTGAACAGTGGACGTTAGATTTCAGATGTGTTACGACCCGTGGCTCTACCATTCATTCGATCCCTGCGAAACCCTACATTTCAACAGGATAATGCACGACCGCATGTTGCAGGTCCTGTACGGGCCTTTCTGGATACAGAAAATGTTCGACAGCTGCCCTGGCCAGCACATTCTCCAGATCTCTCACCAACTGAAAACGTCTGGTCAATGGTGGCCGAGCAACTGGCTCGTCACAATACGCCATTCACTACTCTTGATGAACTGTGGTATCGTTTTGAAGCTGCATGGGCAGCTGTACCTGTACACGCCATCCAAGCTCTGTTTGACTCAAGGCCCAGGCGTATAAAGGCCGTTATTACGGCCAGAGGTGGTTGTTCTGGGTACTGATTTCTCAGGATCTATGCACCCAAATTGCGTAAAAATGTAATCACATGGCAGTTCTAATATAATATATTTGTCCAGTGAATACCCGTTTATCATCTGCATTTCTTTTTGGTGTATCAATTTTAATGGCCAGTAGTGTATTTCCACAGTATGTGAAACGTAAACTTGTATTTGACTCCCTGTACCGAAAGTTCACTATTGCGATTTAATCCGACATGACTCGAGAGTAATGACAACAGTAGGTGGTTAAAACTAACCATGAATGCCTGAATGTGTTACATCTTCACCAACCGTCTGTACGACCACGTCAGTGCTTCATATTCCTAATTAGGTGTTTTGGGGCCAGACGAGTTACGTAACTACCAAACGCTATGTTTACTTTATCGGCTCCTCAATGCACATGCAGCCAGTACCTCGCATCATAGATTAAGTGCCTGTCATGTCATGGTGACAGAAACTCTAGGTCCCACTTACCTAGTACCCTCGCTGTGCCCATCCATAAAATAAAACCATTTCTGAAATCGTTCTCTGCTGGTGCCGTCCGCCTCTGGAACTATCTACTCTGCGCTCTACGCACAGTTAACGCCCTGTTGCTTTTAACAAGAAGCTGAAATATTTCTTCCTATCAATTTCGTAACGGTTTTCCAAAAACTAACCTTATACTCAGTTTTCCCTCCATCCCATTCATACTTCTTGCTCTTTTCATTTTTCAGTCACGTCATCTTCTTTTCCCCATCTTCATGAATCGTTTCATCACGTTTCTCTTTGTCCATCTCTTCCACTCTTTCTCTAACGTCCATCGCTGCTAGCCCTCATAAATATACCCCTTGTAACTCGCATTTCTGTCGTCATGAACAGATGTTAACTACGTTTTTCTCCTTTCTGCGCTATAGTAATTACTAAACGTTTTGTAATGCTGTATATTGCAACTTATGTTCAAATGTTCGAATGTGTGTGAATTACTGAGGGACCAAACTGCTTAGGTTAGCGGTCCCTAGACTTACACACTGCTTAAACTAACTTATGCTAAGAACAACAAACACACCCCATGCCGCAGGGAGGACTCGAACCTCCGGCGGGAGGGGCCGCGCAGTCCGTGACATGACGCCTCAAACCTCCCGGCCACTTCGCGCGGCTGTAACTTATGCCTATCCTAATTAATACAGTGCAAAATATATAGAATGCCTGGTTAGATGTAAGAGACGGTCTGATGGTCCTAACCATTGCAAGGGTAAATAAATAAATAAATGCATAGTTACAGCACTGCGCAATTCATAACTCCGTGAAAGAGGAAATAGGGCTACTGCGTTACTAGATTGTCTAAGGTGAAGCATAGTTGGCTTCTAGAAACGTTGGAGGCCATGTCAAATGCCTTTGCAAAATTTCGTATAATTACTATAATGCCATCTATGAACATTCGTGTTAACCCCAGCCTAGATCTGTGTACTTTACCGCACAACAATTACAATACGTACACAAAGACATAATCACTCTTTCCAAGCAGTAGGAATTTAGAACGTATACACTTTTCGATTGAGAAACATCGTGAAGAAAACTACTTGTTGACACATAACCAGCACGAATTCGCTCGGGTGAAATACAACTTGCAGATAATTCTTACATAGAAATCAGTGGAGACTAGTATGAGATATTATAACTGCTATCAGCAGGGCGTCTCAGGTTGTTTCACAACGTTGATCGCAAGTGGTTCCTAGTCGAACTGCGTGCTTCTATCGTCCAAGTTAGGCATCGTGATATCCTATCAAAAGATCACAGTTGGAGTTAATTGACCCGAAATCATCGAGTGGAACTGAAGTGATACTTGGGGTTCCCCAAGAAAGTGTTATAGGCCCTCTGTTGTTCTTAACCTATATAACAATTTAGAAAACAACTTAAGCAGCTGTCTTAGGCTGTTTGCAAATGATGCAGTCGTTTCCCGTCTATTAAAATCGCCAAAGAAAAAAATAAATTGCAAAAAACTTCAGATGGGTCCATCATGTAGAAAATGTTGTGGGGAAGGTGAACCAAAGATTGCGTTTTCTTGTCGGAACAGTGTAATTTGTCGTCGGATGTCAGTCTGACTTTATACAGGCACACACCAACGCTAGGTGTGTAAATGATTAGAGTCGCAGTTCTCTGCGACAGGTAGAACGGCCACCAGAGTGGAATAGTGTTGACGGTGTTTACTGTTGTTTCCAGGCCTGGTGGAGCATATAAGGGGCGAGAACAGCTTCAGATACTGTCAACACCTGACAGGCTTTGAAAGGGTCTTCATTTGGCCAGCTGGTCCAGTCGTTCTATATCCATATTTGGATATTGCAGTGGCCCGATGCTGGACTGGGTGGGAACCGAGGGCAGGCATACTAGTGTTCAAGGCCCTGGTCGACCATGACTGAACACCGTGACGGCGGAATGCTGTATTCTGCACCAAGCACATCGTATCACCTTCACATCTGCGCGTGCAAACTGAGAACAAGTAATGAATTCCCCACAACATACTGTTTCATCCGGCACCATTTGTCGGACACTGGAAGCTGCCGGAGTAGGTAATTATCGTCCAATGTGCAGGATGTCGTTAACACCACAAAACAAACGACTGCGTTGTGGAGGGTGACATTACCGGGAAGCATGGCATGCTGATGAACCGTGTCGCACTGTGTTCAGGGATGAATCGCGGTTCTGCACTACCCCGCATGACCATCGTCGGCGATTATGGTGGGGATCTAAGAAGAGATCCCATTGTTCCAGTGTTTTGGAGAGACACAGCAGCATTACTCCTGACGTCCTGGTGTGAGCAGCCAGCAGGTCATGGCTGGTATGACTGAAGGAACTCTGCAGCACAACAGTGTGTCTCGGACTTCCTCCGTCGTTCATCTACATCTACATCTACATTTATACTCCGCAAGCCACCCAACGGTGTGTGGCGGAGGGCACTTTACGTGCCACTGTCATTACCTCCTTTTCCTGTTCCAGTCGCGTATGGTTCGCGGGAAGAACGACTGTCTGAAAGCCTCTGTGCCCGCTCTTATCTCTCTAATTTTACATTCGTGATCTCCTCGGGAGGTATAAGTAGGGGGAAGCAATATATTCGATACCTCATCCAGAAACGCACCCTCTCGAAACCTGGCGAGCAAGCTACACCGCGATGCAGAGCGCCTCTCTTGCAGAGTCTGCCACTTGAGTTTGTTAAACATCTCCGTAACGCTATCACGGTTACCAAATAACCCTGTGACGAAACGCACCGCTCTTCTTTGGATCTTCTCTATCTCCTCCGTCAACCCGATCTGGTACGGATCCCACACTGATGAGCAATACTCAAGTATAGGTCGAACGAGTGTTTTGTAAGCCACCTCCTTTGTTGATGGACTACATTTTCTAAGGACTCTCCCAATGAATCTCAACCTGGTACCCGCCTTACCAACAATTAATTTTATATGATCATTCCACTTCAAATCGCTCCGCACGCATACTCCCAGATATTTTACAGAAGTAACTGCTACCAGTGTTTGTTCCGCTATCATATAATCATACAATAAAGGATCCTTCTTTCTATGTATTCGCAATACATTACATTTGTCTATGTTAAGGGTCAGTTGCCACTCCCTGCACCAAGTGCCTATCCGCTGCAGATCTTCCTGCATTTCGCTACAATTTTCTAATGCTGCAGCTTCTCTGTACACTACAGCATCATCCGCGAAAAGCCGCATGGAACTTCCGACACTATCTACTACGTCATTTACATATATTGTGAAAAGCAATGGTCCCATAACACTCCCCTGTGGCACGCCAGAGGTTACTTTAACGTCTGTAGACGTCTCTCCGTTGATAACAACATGCTGTGTTCTGTTTGCTAAAAACTCTTCAATCCAGCCACACAGCTGGTCTGATATTCCGTAGGCTCTTACTTTGTTTATCAGGCGACAGTGCGGAACTGTATCGAACGCCTTCCGGAAGTCAAGAAAAATAGCATCTACCTGGGAGCCTGTATCTAATATTTTCTGGGTCTCATGAACAAATAAAGCGAGTTGGGTCTCACACGACCGCTGTTTCCGGAATCCATGTTGATTCCTACATAGTAGATTCTGAGTTTCCAAAAACGACATGATACTCGAGCAAAAAACATGTTCTAAAATTCTCCAACAGATCGACGTCAGAGATATAGGTCTATAGTTTTGAGCATCTTCTCGACGACCCTTCTTGGAGACTGGGACTACCTGTGCTCTTTTCCAATCATTTGGAACCTTCCGTTCCTCTAGAGACTTGCGGTACACGGCTGTTAGAAGGGGGGCAAGTTCTTTCGCGTACTCTGTGTAGAATCGAATTGGTATCCCGTCAGGTCCAGTGGACTTTCCATTGTTGAGTGATTCCAGTTGCAGTTCGAGTCCTTGGACACTTATTTCGATGTCAGCCATTTTCCCGTTTGTGCGAGGATTTAGAGAAGGAACTGCAGTGCGGTCTTCCTCTGTGAAACAGCTTTGGAAAAAGGTGTTTAGTATTTCAGCTTTACGCTTGTCATCCTCTGTTTCAATGCCATCATCATCCCGGAGTGTCTGGACATGCTGTTTCGAGCCACTTACTGATTTAACGTAAGACCAGAACTTCCTAGGATTTTCTGTCAAGTCGGTACATAGAATTTTACTTTCGAATTCACTGAACGCTTCACGCATAGCCCTCCTTACGCTAACTTTGACATCGTTTAGCTTCTGTTTGTCTGAGAGGTTTTGGCTGCGTTTAAACTTGGAGTGAAGCTTGGAGTGAAGCTCGTTCCGTGTTATGTCTCACGTGACATTATAATGATGCCATTTTTCAGCAGAATAACGTTCGTCCACACACGGAACGTGTCTCCATGAACCATCTGCGTGATGTTGATGTACTGCTTTGACCGACAAGATCCCCAGATATGTCCCCGATATCACACGCGGGGGACCAGCTTGGACGCCATCTCCATCCCAGTGACAGCATCGAGGATATCAGGGACCAGTTACAACAACTGCGGGCCAGCTTGCCTCAGCAGAGGATGCAGCTGCCTTACGACAAACTTCCCAACCAAATCAGGGCATGCACATGGGCCGAGGAAAAGCAGCGCCATATTGCTAAGCGGCTCATGCTGCCAGTTATTCGTAAATTTGAGTCGTTTCATTCTCCACTTCTGAGTCCACCACCTTCATTGTCAGGCGGTGGAGAAACAGAAATCGATGAGAGGCGACTGAAAGATTTGAATTCAAATAATTTCACGTTCGGATGGAATCCTATTTGGCTTTTTACTTAGCTTGTATTTACTGCGAATTTCTCGCCCAGCAGAATGTCTCAAACGACTACAAAATCTAACCCCTGTATGTAAGAAGAGAAAAATAACGGACAGAAAATTACAGACCAAAATCCTTAACACAGATTGCCGGAGAATTTTTTGGCACATTCTGCGTTCGAAAAAAAAAAATATTTAGGCTGAAAAGTGTACGTCCCCAAATCAGCACCGTTTTGAAAGACGTCGCTCGTGCGAAACCTAGCTTGCTCTTTCAGGGAGATTCCACATTCCTCGATTTTCGGAAAGCGTTTGACGCTGTGCTCCACTGCAGATTATTAACGAAGGTCAGAGCATACGGAATAGGTTCCCATATACAGGGTGTTTCAAAAATGACCGGTATATTTGAAACGGTAATAAAAACTAAACGAGCAGCGATAGAAATACACCGTTTGTTGCAATATGCTTGGGACAACAGTACATTTTCAGGCAGACAAACTTTCGAAATTACAGTAGTTACAATTGTCAACAACAGATGGCGCTGCGGTCTGGGAAACTCTATAGTACGATATTTTCCACATATCCACCATGCGTAGCAATAATATGGCGTAGTCTCTGAATGAAAATACCCGAAACCTTTGACAACGTGTCTGGGGGAATGGCTTCACATGCAGATGAGATGTACTGCTTCAGCTGTTCAATTGTTTCTGGATTCTGGCGGTACACCTGGTCTTTCAAGTGTCCCCACAGAAAGACGTCACAGGGGTTCATGTCTGGCGAATATGGAGGCCAATCCACGCCGCCTCCTGTATGTTTCGGATAGCCCAAAGCAATCACACGATCATCGAAATATTCATTCAGGAAATTAAAGACGTCGGCCGTGCGATGTGGCCGGGCACCATCTTGCATAAACCACGAGGTGTTCGCAGTGTCGTCTAAGGCAGTTTGTACCGACACAAATTCACGAAGAATGTCCAGATAGCGTGACGCAGTAATCGTTTCGGATCTGAAAATGGGCCAATGATTCCTTTGGAAGAAATGGCGGCCCAGACCAGTACTTTTTGAGGATGCAGGGACGATGGGACTGCAACATGGGGCTTTTCGGTTCCCCATATGCGCCAGTTCTGTTTATTGACGAAGCCGTCCAGGTAAAAATAAGCTTCGTCAGTAAACCAAATGCTGCCGACATGCATATCGCCGTCATCAATCCTGTGCACTATATCGTTAGCGAATGTCTCTCGTGCAGCAATGGTAGCGGCGCTGAGGGGTTGCCGCGTTTGAATTTTGTACGGATAGAGGTGTAAACTCTGGCGCATGAGACGATACGTGGACGTTGGCGTCATTTGGACCGCAGCTGCAACACGGCGAACGGAAACCCGAGGCCGCTGTTGGATCACCTGCTGCACTAGCTGCGCGTTGCCCTCTGTGGTTGCCGTACGCGGTCGCCCTACCTTTCCAGCACGTTCATCTGTCACGTTCCCAGTCCGTTGAAATTTTTCAAACAGATCCTTTATTGTATCGCTTTTCGGTCCTTTGGTTACATTAAACCTCCGTTGAAAACTTCGTCTTGTTGCAACAACACTGTGTTCTAGGCGGTGGAATTCCAACACCAGAAAAATCCTCTGTTCTAAGGAATAAACCATGTTGTCTACAGCACACTTGCACGTTGTGAACAGCACACGCTTACAGCAGAAAGACGACGTACAGAATGGCGCACCCACAGACTGCGTTGTCTTCTATATCTTTCACATCACTTGCAGCGCCATCTGTTGTTGAAAATTGTAACTACTTTAATTTCGAAAGTTTGTCCGCCTGAAAATGTACTGTTGTCCTAAGCATATTGCAACAAACGGTGTATTTCTATCGCTGCTCGTTTAGTTTTTATTGCCGTTTCAAATATACCGGTCATTTTTGAAACACCCTGTAGGATTAAAGGAATACATCGCAGCATTTGAGAGGTGTGTTGCTAAATTTCTTACCGGTAGGTTCGATCAAGACGCTTTGTGAAATCAAATAGAAATTCCTGGAGGGAAGGTGGCGTTCCTGTGGGGAAACATGACTGATAAAATTTAGAGAACCGATATTTGCTGCTGACTGCAGAACGATTCTGCGGCCCCAATATACATAGCGAGTAAAGATCGCGAAGCGAAGATAAGAGAAATTAAGGGTTGTACGGAAGCATGTACACAGTCGTTTCTCCACCGCTCCATTTATAAGTGGAACAGGAAAGGGAAAGACCAGTAGTCGTACAAGACACCCTCTGCCATGGTCAGCATGGTGGCTTGTAGAGTACGGATATAGATGCAGATGAAGACAGTGATGGAGTGTACAATAACACCACAGCTGTAAGACCGACGTTGATGGTGTAAACAACAACAAAAATGACTACATCCAGACAACACACAATAAAGTAAAAGCAATGAAATTACAAGGATATCATGTTTAAACTTCAATAATCTTTACTTAGCAAAATTAAGTATGATTAAGTTGGCAAATTCGAAGCCAAATTCAAAGCCACATCATTGATCTCGAAGAAACTGTTTTTTGATTGCGCTACATTTTTTACCCAGCAGAACGAGCTAAATATCTGCCCACTGCGTCAGCCCCCTGAAGAACTGGACTCCAGCACTTACACAAGAGGACCGCTGTCTCTCTCTACATCTTTGCACACCACTGCCCTTCAGAAAACAATAATTAGACACTGGTCTGCTCTTTAGTTTGACAATGCTCCTCGGTCCCTACCACTTCGTGAACTCAGATTCTCACAGTAATATGTATTAAGCCATTGGACGCTTAAATTCAGATGCTTCATTTCTTCCTGAAAATATAATGTAGTTTGCCAGTTTTGAAATTATGTCGTTTCGTTCTCACATGATTACTCGTTTAATTTGGTACCTCTTAAAACCAAATCTCATAGACAGAACAACATTTTCAGAGCATCTTTTCCAGCCTCGAAATCTATTTCTGTGCCGAAAAACCTGTGTAGTTTTCGCAAAGTTTGCATTTCCTTACGCTGTTCACAACACCGCAGAAGCTAGTACCTAATGAAACATTCATCCATACGGTCAATATGATATTTATATGTGCAGTTTGCTTCTCGACTGTGGGTCACTAGAAGAGGATGCAAAACTAGTTAGCACTGGGTAAATGTGGATCAGATTCTTCAGGATGACAGATTTGTCTACTTCAAAAAGATGTCGAACACGGCTTTCGTGTCCGCAGCTCGTGGTCGTGAGGTAGCGTTCTGGCTTCCCGCGCCCGGGTTCCCGGGTTCGATTCCCGGCGGGGTCAGGGAATTTCTCTGCCTCGTGATGACTGGGTGTTGTGTAATGTCCTTAGGTTAGTTAGGTTTAAGTAGTTCTAAGTTCTAGGGGATTGATGACCATAGATGTTAAGTCCCATAGTGCTCAGAGCCATTTTTGAACGGCTTTTGTCTTTTATGCCAATGTTACCTACAAGTACAAATTTCCCCTCTAAACAAAACTAGCCGGAATTCTGCCATGTATGGCACAGTTCAGGTCTGGACGCTAACATCTATCAGTTTTATTGTACCAGTGTTTTCTCATGTACTGCTACAACATACATCTGACTTTACGGAAGCTCATGTTTTCTACATTGCTTAATTTACAGTGCATTTTAACACCCTGCAAGAGTGACTACAGTTCAAATGGTTCAAATGACTCTGATCACTATGGGACTTAACTTCTGAGGTCATCAGTCCCCTAGAACTACTTAAACCTAACTAACCTAAGGACATCACACACATCCATGGCCGGCGCAGGATTCGAACCTGCGACCGTAGCGGTCGCGCGGTTCCAGACTGTAGCGCCTAGAACCGCACGGCCACTCCGGCTGGCGTGACTACAGTGAATGAAAAATTAGTGCTCTGAATGGAGAGGGGAACGTTAAGGGCTGGAAACCCATGGGGACATTCATCACAACTCTTTAGGACAAATAACGATTTTTAATACTCGGTTACAGTTCGGAATTTCATTGTGATATAGGTCATCTAATACACCGCTGAATATTCATGGACACATGTTCCTTTGCTCCGCACAATTTGGTTAGTTACCGTTACAAGTGCGTGGAGAGGAGTTAAATTGCTTAAATACAATGACGGAAAAAATCACAACACAAAAAAAATTAATGTAGAGTAATGTAATGTCGGGAATAGGTTTTTCTAGGTAACATATTTACGTGATTAATGTTGCAAGATCACACGTTGATGTAAGCAGGAGATACGCTACTGCAAATGTGGAATGCTGGTACTTTAACAATCGGTGTAACCGCCAGAATGTTTAATGCAAGCACGCAAACGTGAATGGATTGCGTTGTACAGTTGCCGGATGTCAGTTTATGGGATGGCCTTCCATATCTGTTGCAGTTGGTCAGTCAATACAGGGACGGTTAGTGCTGTTTGTGGATGACGCTGGAATTGTCGTCCGATGATGTCCCATATCTGCTCCATTGGAGATACATCTGGTGATCGACGCTCTGCAGAGCATGTTGGGTTACAACATCGGCATGTGGGCGAGTGTTATACTGTTGAAAAACACTCCTGAACCGTGAATTTACTTTCAAAAAAGATTTTTTTAAATAATTTACTTTATTTACTGGCGATTCATCAAGAACATTGACACATTTAATCACACTAGGTGAGCGTGGAAGTAGTTGCCAGGAAGTAACTGATCGAAAATTACTTTATTCCTAAAAGCTTTTTCGAAACAGATTTAAATTTATAAGCAGAAAAGCACACTCGAAATATCAAGTTACAGTTTTATTTGGAGGCAAATAACAATATTAACAGAGGGGCCTTCGGGCTGAGAGGCTTGCCTGCTCCCTTTCAACACGGCCGTAGTCATGACCGCTCACAACAGCCTCTGAAAGAGTACACTGGTGCAAATATGCAACACACCAGATAACTTTAAACTAAAAAATTAACAACTGACAAAAACACGTAAACTATGCACCCCGTAAGAGGGATGGAAATGGTACAACCTCAAATTATTTGCCACCGAAAGTGCAATTTTTTTTTTTAAATTAAAGGATTCTTACGGTGGAAGGGTGGCAAGTTTATAAGCTAATATAACTATTTAAATAAAACCCATAAAATGCAGACTTACATAAAATGTACAACATGCTCTACATTACACATACATAACCTCGCAAGATGATAAGCAAGATAGAAACATATTTCAAGAATTCGGCCTTTAAGCAATAAATTTGTCATCACCGAATCCGACAAACATGACAAAGGCAGCTATTAACGTACGGCAGACCGACAGACAGACAGACATTAGCACTCCGACCGACAATCCGACCGATTTCCAGCAGTAAGATCCAACTGGACAAACAACAGAGAATATCGGCCGACGACGAGTAAATCAAGATACCCACACTTTCTAACTCGGCCTAAGCAACATCAAGGCATCAAACACCACTCAGGACAAGTTTAAAGACTACAGAAAACACAAGTCACAATTGTCAAATCACTACGGAAGAAGGCTGCGGGTTCTAGACAACAACACACACCACTTCTTATCACACGCGTGAACGGCCGAGGAAACAACAATCCACAACTAACGAACCAATCGTAACAGTCGAGATTTTAAAAGAAGTCACTAATCACTCAACTTGAGGATCCTGCTTCGGAGGAAAGCGAAACGTCGCTCTCGCAGCTAGCGCCTCCAAATACAACCGCGCGTGCCCGCCGCCAAAAGCCCCGGCCTGGCTTCGCGCTGTGGAGACTACGTTGCTCCTCAGTACCAACGAACCAACGAGGTCCAACCACATCCCGACTCGGAAAATGGTGTTCATCCTGAGGATCCAAGACGTCGTCGACTGAGACGACCGGCCGAGCAAACGACCAACGGCAGCCCGCTTTCGCCGACGGCGGTCCCGACGACTACTAACACGATACGGACCCGACTGCTGCTGGCTGCCAACTCTTCCCGGCTGATCCTGGTGTCAGTGCTCAGCAGACCACATGTCGCCATCCGACGGCCAATCGACCGATCGACCAACGGCCTTCGGTCTGCGTCGACCACGGCCCCGGCGCGTACATGCACCGCGCGGACCTGCCTGCTGCTGACTGCCAACTAGTCCAACCGCGGAGTAACGACGAACCCGACTCAGTCCACAACCCGACAGCGACTGAGACTTAGAGCCGACCGACTAACAGGAGAGTGTCTGCCTTCTGACTGACTCTGCCACCTCACTGCACCGACTCCCAGACTGACAGACTAACCGACTCGCCCACACTGACCACTGGCGAGCTTATCGCACCTCTTAAATGCACGTGAGCAGGCTGCCTTTCCCTTTTCACAGCAGAGGGAGACACCAAAGCTGCGACTGCCACAGCGGCGCCACCGCCAGAAACGGAGGGCGACTGCTTTATATTACGCGCTGCGGCGCGCTCTTCTCCAAGCCAAGGCACGCTCCCGACTCAGTCTGCTCAAGTTCCTCTCCGGCCGTACGTGGGGTCTGGACCCCTCCACCATCCTCCACACCTATAAGTCCCTCATCCGTCCTATCCTTTGTTATGCCCATCCAGCTTGGATCTCCGCCCCCCTACCTTTTATAAATCCCTCCAAATCCTTGAACGCCATGCTCTCCACCTCGCCTATCGCATCCGTCTCCCCTCCCCCATGCGGATCCTGTACGATCTCATCCCCTTCCCCCACCTCCTCCTTTTCATTGAAAGGATACGGATCCTGTACACCTCCCGCAAACTCGATCCTCCTCACCCGCTCGTCTCCCCCATCCTCTCCCACCCCCGCCCGCTGCCGCGCCTGTATTCCCATGTCCCACCCGGTCTCCATCTCTCCACCCTCCTTACCCTCTCCCAAGGTGGCTTCCGCCAGCTCCCCCTCCCTGATGATGTCCTCCTCCCCTCCATCTACCCCTCCTACCAACTTTGATCTTTGATCCTCCCTCCCTCTTACTGTATCTGTTCCTTTGGGCACCCTCCATCCCTTCCCCCCCTCCACACCACTTCTCCCCCGGGCCTCCCCTCCCCTGTCCTTCTACTCCTCCTGCCCTCACCTCAGCCATTGGCATCTCTGTTCTCCCCTCTTCACCCTCTCCACCCACCCTCACCCTGCTTCCCCTCTTGGCAGGTCCCCGGACTCGTACACGCTACGTGGACTTTCGCGCGCCGGAGATCTTTGCCATTTGTGTCTCGTGTGTGTGACGTCGTTTAGTGTTTTTAGTGTCCACCGTCACGCTTCTCCGTTCACTTGTGCCATCGGATTCATCAGTGTTCTGTGCGCCGTGTCAACATGTTTTCAGTGTCTTTCTCGTCGAGTGTGAACGGCTCCATGTTTTTTGTGTGACTGTGACCACTATTTTTTGCCCGTTACTGTGTTCATTTTCACTCTCCATTTTTTGTACTGTGATTGTCAACTCTCTGGCTGAAGAGCGGCGTAGCATGCCGCTGCCAGCCTACCTGTTTGCTCAGGTGTTAAAATAACAATAAAATAAAAAAAAGAAAAACAGCGCGCTCTTCAACACAGCAACTTTTACCACGGATCAGCTCACTCGAACGCTGTTCCTGAATATCAGCACAGGAGGTCGAATCATCAGATCGAGGTACAAATTTGCAGACAGGGTGGGTGTGATAAAAACGAGAGGGCTCCTATTGTCATACGAAATCGTGCGTCACACCACAACTCCAGGTGCAGGTCCAGTGCTCCCAGCTGGGAGACAGGTTGGGTGAAGGTCCTCAACTGGCCTCCTGCTAACCAGCACGCGGCCATCGCTGGCGCCGAGACAGAACCAGCTTTGCTCAGAAAACACAGCAGACCTCCACCCTGTTCTCCAGTGAGCTCTCGCTTGCCACCGCTGAAGTCGCAAACTGCGGTGGTCTGGGGTCAGTGGAATCCACGCTACAGGCCGTCTGATTCCGAGCTGTCCTCGAAGTAACCAATTTGTAACACTTGGTTGCGTCACTGTGGTTCCAATTGCTGCTCAGATTGCTGCTGCAGAAGCAGTACGATGCGCCAGAGCCATACGCTCCTCTCTCGCCAGTGCCACGTGCCCGGTCTTCTTGCGATCGTACATTCTCGTGCCCACAGCTGCCAGCAATCAGTCTTTCTCCAGTATCGCAGAAGGAACGTCTTGCTTCTTGTAGCCCTATTACACGACCTCATTCAAATTCAGTGAGTTGCTGATAATGGCACATTTGTCGCCTTAAAAACAATCCTGACTAACATCAACTTACCACGTTCAATCTCAAACTTAATTAACACTCACGCCCGTTACAGCGTGTATTTAAAGAAAACGGATTTGCTTCCTCATAGTGGTGCTAACAGTGCCACTCCTACGCGACTGACACGAAATATGAATAGCCGGCCGGAGTGGCCGACCGGTTCTAGACGCTACAGTCTGGAACCGCGTGACCGCTACGGTCGCAGGTTCGAATCCTGCCTCGGGCATGGATGTGTCTGATGTCCTTAGGTTAGTTAGGTTTAAGTAGTTCTACGCTCTAGGGGACTGATGACCTCAGAAGTTGAGTGCCATAGTGCTCAGAGCCATTTGACCCATTCGAAATATGAATAGACACAACCTTCAGATGTAGAAACACGCCTACCAGCTTCCTTTTAGCACAAGTCCTCCTTGGTGTTGCTGTTTTTTTTTCCGCCACTGTAAAATACTTCAGTGTAATTTGGTAGGAAAACGTATTCTTCAGCAATATCTGCTTACATGAAGAACTCACATCACTTCGCAGATGCCGCTATTGTAGACTAAAGCGTTTTGTCTTTCTCTACTCTGTGAAGTGGCTTTGCATCTCATGCGCCGTTTAATTGAAGTATCAGAAATGGCCTTTTCAAGAAAGCCGTTATGACGTTCTACGTATTACCACATCATGCCGTGTACTTCCCGATTCTTGCTGAAGCCGTCCCAGATGTTATCCTGCCTCGTTGGGGCTGTGTGTGTGTGTATCGTGCCACACCGTCCTTCAGGCTAAAGTAGTCATATTACGGTGCCAGCGCGGGACGCCTCCTTTCACCTGCGTCTAATGGGTTCCATAAACGAGGAATATTCAAACAAGACTGTATTACGCAAATAGTCCACCACATATAAAAGGTAAGCAAGCTGAGATTAGACCTTCGAAAACTCCCAGTTATAAATTTACGTAAAACGAGCTACCAACCTAGCGGTGTGCAGTACCGCACGTATATTTCACGAAGATTTAATAGTTTTCTTGAGTGTGCCATTATCTTGTTTTAATATGTGGGAGCCTATAAACCAGCAAACCTGTTGTATGACACATCGTGCAAAATAATTTCTTCTTGTTGTGTTGCAGTGAAAGCTAAATTGACTTCTTGTGGTTTTTGCATGTTCATTCCATAATTCTTCCAAATGATATACACAAGAAAGGTCGTCGAACAGACGAATGATTTAAAAAAAGAGCTTTATAGGTAATTTTTACGAGTCGTACCACTCTTATTTAGGTGAAGCCTATACGAGTAATATTTCAGTTTCACTGTTCTGAAGTTACATTACACGAAACACCAATGAATTTCTATTCATTGAATAAGAAAGACGTGTAGAAAGAAGCGTCAAATTCTTTGAGAATCGTACATGACGGTTAAGACCTATCCCTGACCAGAATGTGTTCTCTATCACTGGCACTAGTTTCCCACTTGTGCTAGCCATTCTACGAGACTGAACTAGCGCTTCATGCTCTTTCTCCCCTCCTAAACCCAACATACAGAAGTTGGCGAAAAGTATGGAAGAATCAAGAACACAACACATTTCCGTGCCTAATACCGCGTAGGAAAACTGTTAGTTTCCAGTCGTCTCGGAATGGATAAATATAGGTCGTGTATGGTTTTCGAGGGAACCTTATACCATTTACCCTGCAAATTACTGACAAGTTCAGCTACCGACGATAGCGGATACGCAACCGCGTCTCCGAAGTAGACCACAAGGACTCAGAAATATTGAGATGGTGACTGTGGCGGCCAGGGCGGATGTGAAAATTCATCCTCGTGCTCACAAAACCAGTCCGGACGATGCGGGCGGTGTAGACAGGGGAACTGTAGTACTGGAACACAGCGTCACCATTGGGGAACAAACACTGTAACATGGGACGGACCTGATCAGGCACAGTAGTCACATAATCTTTGGTAGTAATGTGAGCTTGCAGAACAACCATGGGGCCCATGGAATATCATGATATGGTTGCCCAAACCATCACGGAACCCGCACCATGTTTCACCCTACGGACGTAAACTCGGCCAGAAGTTGGGAACAGCGTGAAACAGGACTCATCCCGCCAAATGACTCTCTTCCATTGCTCTACACTCCAGGTTTTATGGCTTCGTCACCATTAACATAAATTAATCATCATCAGTATATCCTGTAACATTATGTAAAACTGTATGACAATGCTCAAGTATCCAGAATGAGATTTTCACTCTGCAGCAGAGTGTGCGCTCATATGAAACTTCCTGGCGGATTAAAAATGTGTGCCGGACCGAGGCTCGAACCCGGGCCTTTGCCTTTCGCGGACAAGTGCTCTACCAACTTCCTTTTTCCACTTTGTTCGTTATTGTTCGATGTATTTGGTCGTAGCTGACGTCACATGACATCCGTTGAAGTTCGTTGTTGGTCCCTTCACTCAGTTCTTTTATTACAGAAATCAACCATTTCTCCGACCGAACACACTGAGCTACCGTGCCGGCGACTAACTGAGCTACCCAAGCACGATTCACGCCCCGTCCTCACAGCTACACTTCCGCTACAGCTACACTCGGCGTTTGCAGGGTAGGAGACTGAACCGTGATTTATTTTCAAAGAATATTCTTAAGAATTTATTTTATTTACTAGCGATTCATCAAGAACATTAACACTTTTACCACACTATGTAAGCATGGAATTAGTTGCCAGGGAGTAACTGATGAAATCATAACCAAATTCCTTTTAACAAATGGGAATTTTATTCACTTTAATAATGCCTAAAACCATTTTTTAAAAGAAACAGATTTAAAATTATAATCGGAAAGCACCAACTAAATATCAAAGTTACAATTTATTCAGAGGCAGAAAGAAACAAGTTTTGACTGTATGAGCTATCGGGCAGAGAACATTGCCGCTCCCTTTTGACACGGCCGTAGTTACGACCGCTCACAACACTTGCTAGGTGGTAGCTTATAAATCGGCCGCGGTCCGTTACTATACGTCGGGCCCGCGTGTCGCCACTATCAGTGATTGCAGACCGAGCGCCGCCACACGGCAGGTCTAGAGAGACTTCCTAGCACTCGCCCCAGTTGTACAGCCGACTTTGCTAACGATGGTTCACTGACAAATTACTCTCTCGTTTGCCGAGACGATAGTTAGCATAGCCTTCAGCTATGTCATTTGCAAGCAAGACGCCATTACCAGTTACTATTGATGCTGTAAAACATGTACCGTCAAGAGCGATGTTCACCAATTATGGATTAAAGTTAAGTATTCCAGCAGCTACGTACGTGTTTTGCTAGTATAATTTCCTTGACCTGTTCCAGACCTCACGCCAGCCTGCGTGAGCTAAAACGCGTGCCTTTCGGCTTCCTCTCATAGTGGGTTGGCTGTCTTGCCAATCCACAACATTTGGCGACGAGGCCAATTCGCGTTCGTAACTATACTGCCCTGACTTACTTGTGTACCGAGCGGGGTGGCGCAGTGGTTAGACACTGGACTCGCATTCGGGAGGACGACGGTTCAATCCCGCGTCCGGCCATCCTGATTTAGGTTTTCCGTGATTTCCCTAAATCGCTGCAGGCAAATGCCAGGATGGTTCCTCTGAAAGGGCACGGCCGACTTCCTTCCCAATCCTTCCCTAATCCGATGAGACCGATGACCACGCTGTCTGGTCTCCTTCCCCAAACCAACCAACCAACTTACTTGTGTAATGGCTTCGCCACAATCTCCAGATGTACTGTCCGAATTTTATCGCTTCCAGAATCAGCAGACGCAGGCCTTACTGAATGCCCTTGGACAGCTCGTACAGGGTCAACGTGCAATGCAAAACGATGTGGCAGCCGCCGCTCCACTGCTAACGCAGCCACAAAACGCAGTAGCACCACCTTTTCGTCCTTTTGATGCTGCACTGGAAAGCTGGATGGAGTGGTCCCGCCAATTTGGATTCCATCTCGCCGCCTACAAAATTCAAAGTAACAAGTGACAGCCTTTCTTATTATCTTCCATCGGAGTGACCATGTACCGTGTGATAGTCAAATTATTCCCCCGACGCGATGTAGTTACTCTGTCCTACGACGAAATTTTGTCTGCATTAGATGCATACTTCAAAGAATCAGTCAATGTAGTTGCGAAAAGGTATACCTTCTTTCGTACAAACGTACGGCAGGTCAGACTAATCGGGAGTGGGCTGCAACCTTGCAAGGCTTTACTAGGGATTGTGCTTTTGAGTGTCAATGTGGACTCCCTTATTCAGATTCTATGGTGCGTGATGCAATTGCGAGGAACGTTTCTGATGTTCATATAAGGGAACAGATTTTGAAAGTAGTCAATCCCTCCCTTCAACAAGTGATGGACATATTGGATCAGCAGGACACACTTGACTTTGCTCAGGAATCATTTGAAACTTCGCCACCCGTGTGTCAGGTTAACCGGCCCGCCGGGCGAGCTGCACGGAACAGTAAACAGTCTTCGCGCCCAGCCGCGCCAAAGCCGCCTGGCTCTCAGCCACGTGTACCGTGCCAGCAAGCAAATGCAGTGCTAAAATCATGCCCGCAGTGTGCTACTAGACATTCACGTGAGAACTGTCCGTCACGCCAAGCTATTTGCTTTTTCTGTAATAAAAAAGGCCATGTTCAACGTGTTTGTCAGAAAAAGCTCAGATCGGACACTCACAACCATTCCAGGCCCTTTGCTTCGCGCCGAAATCGAACCAAGGATACTCAGGCTCGTGAAATTTCGCCTATGGAAATTCATGTAGTTCATTCCACTCTGCCCAGTGCTACTCTCTCTAACAGTGACTGTGTTCATCCCACAAATAGTGTGCATCGACATCGCAGGAACTCCCGTCAAGTCGCAAGTGATTTTGTACCAGTGTCAGTTCACGTTGCTCGAGACAGTCGCTCTTGTCGTCAACAGGACAATAAACTTTTTGTCGACTTGGACATTACCGGCTAAGTTATACCATTCCAGCTCGATACCGGAGCTGCAGTTTCACTGAACAATCAAGACACTTACAAACAGCTGGGCAAATCTCCGTCGCGTGCCGCAAATGTTAAGTTAAGTAGTTATTCAGGACAAGCGATCCCTGTGTTAGGACAGTGCAGCCTTCTTGCAACACACAAAGGACAAACAAAACTTGTGTCATTTTACGTCCTTCGTTCTTCTTCTCTAGTGAACTTGTTTGGTTTCGATTTATTTCAGTTGTTTAACTTGTCTATAGTAAATCAGGTCTTCTCAGTGAGCCAGGCAGTGCCTTCAGACAGTTTTTCTCGTCTCTGTGAAGAATTTGCAGACATTTTTGCACCGGGCCTCGGTTGCGCTAAGAACTATAAAGCACATTTGGAACTGAAAGTAAACGCGCAACCGAAATTTTTCAGAGCGCGCAATGTTCCCCACGCATTGCGTGATGAGGTCGCAAGCACATTACACGATTTGGAATCACAAGGTGTAATTGAACGTGTGCAGGCTTCTCTCTGGGCATCACGCTTAGTAATTTTGCAAAAACCTTTGCGTGGACTTCAAGGCAACAGTGAATCCACAACTCGTGACTGCAACTTTTCCTTTACCCCGCCCGGAAGATCTTTTTGACAAACTGTGCCCGGGTAAATATTTTTCGAAGTTGGACCTAGCAGATGCATACTTGCAAATACCGGTGGACGAAGAATACCAGACCGTTTTGGTGGTTAACACGCATCTTGGTTTGTACCGATTCAAACGACTGCCATTCGGGTGTGCATCCGCCCCTGCATTGTTTCAGCAATATCTACAAACTGTTTGTGCGTCGGTCCCTACTGCAGCAAACTATCTAGACGATATTGTGATCTCCGGAAAGACGGAAGAAGAACATTTAGCCAATCTCAGAACATTATTTCAGGTCTTGCGACAAAATGGTCTTCGCTTGCGGAAGGACAAATGTGTGTTTTTTGCTCGTGACTTACCCTATCTGGGACATGTACTCAATGCCCAAGGCATACATCCAAGTCCAGAGCACCTCCGTGCCACACAAGACTTGCTTTCGCCGCAGAATTTGAAGCAGCTACTGAGTGTGCTGGGAAAAATAAATTACTATAACAGATATGTGCCACATGCCTCTTCCATTTCAGCTTCGCTTCATCGCTTACGCCGTAAAGGTGTTCCGTTCGTCTGGACGACGGAATGTGAACGCGCCTTTCGCCAGTTGAAATCGGCGTTGCTTTCCAATACTT
Source organism: Schistocerca cancellata (assembly GCF_023864275.1). Classification (NCBI taxonomy): domain Eukaryota; kingdom Metazoa; phylum Arthropoda; class Insecta; order Orthoptera; family Acrididae; genus Schistocerca; species Schistocerca cancellata. The sequence continues at coordinate 50,188,776 of NC_064631.1, forward strand.
GCCTTACGCCATTCGATCTCCGGAACCCCTTTTGTTGATGGTGGATCCATCGGATTTCGGGATCGATGCTGTGCTTGCGCACAAAGATGGTTCGCACGATCGCCCTATTGCCTTTGCGTCCAAATTGCTCTCGTCTGCGCAAAGAAATTATTCACAGATCGAGAAAGAAGCATTGGCTCTCGTATTTGGTGTTACAAAGTTTCATGATTTCTTGTATGGTCGTCACTTTACCATCATCACAGACCACAAACCTTTGACATCGCTTTTTCATCCGACCAAGCCTGTACCTCCACGTACAGCGCAGAAATTCATTCGCTGGTCTATTTTCCTCTCGCAGTACCGCTACGATATCTTGTATCGGTCCACTGCTAAGCACGGAAACGCTGATGCGTTGTCCCGTTTGCCTGTTGCTGATGATAGAGCATTCGACTCCTCTGAATTGCTTGCATGTTCATTGATTCGGAAACCGATGACGTGGTCGACTCGTTTCCGATTGATTATCGTCGTGTAGCTACAGCCACAGCTGCCGACCCTGTCCTGGCTACCGTTCTGCGTTTCGTTGCTACTCAATGGCCCTTGTCAAAGTCACGGATCGGGGATCCGTTGGTTCGCCGATTTTTTGCTCACAAGGAGAGACTTTTTGTACGACGTGGTGTTTTGCTGTTGCGTTCTGAAAATGATCAGTCCAGGGTCGTGGTCCTACGTTCGTTACAGTCCTCTGTCTTACGGCTTCTCCACCAAGGACATTGGGGTCTAGTGAGAACGAAACAACTTGCTCGTCAGCACTGTAATTGGTTCGGAATCGATGCCACGATTACGAATATGTGCCCTTCTTGCATGGTGTGTGCCGAACAACAATAGCACCACGGCGGAAATTGTTTGCATGGCCAAAAGCCACTTCCCCTTGGCAACGCTTACACATCGATTTTGCTGGTCCATTCTGGAATGCTCGATGGTTGGTTGTGGTAGATTCATTCAGTAATTTTCCTTTTGTTGTCCGGATGTCTTCCACGACGTCATCTGCCACCATCCAAGCGTTATCTGCTATCTTTTACATTGAAGGTCTTCCACAGACTATTGTTTCCGACAATGGCCCACAATTCATGTCCGCAGAATTTCAGTCATTCTGCAAGGCCAATGGTATTCAACATCTGACGTCCGCGCCGTTTTCGCCACAGTCAAAGGGTGCCGCTGAACGAATGTCATGACTTTCAAGTTACAGATGTTGAAGCTGAAAGAGTCCCATTCTCGGGAGGACGCGTTATTGCTCTTTTTGTCCTCGTATCGCTCTCAGCCTCGAGATGGTTCCAGACCTCACGCCAGCCTGCGTGAGCTAAAACGCGTGCCTTTCGGCTTCCTCTCATAGAGGGTTGGCTGTCTTGCCAATCCACAACAAGTACACTGGTGCAAATCTGCAACACATCAGATAACTTTAAACTAAGAGTTTTAACAATTTACACAAGCACACAAACTATGCACCCCCAAGGAGGGATGGAAATGGTACAAAACACTAACAATTAAAATATTAACCTTGCCACCAAAGGTGCAACTTTATTTTAACTTCTAAGAAAGTCTTACGGTGAAAGGGTGCCAACTTTATATACTAAAACGATCATTTAAATAAAAGCCCATGAAATGCAATCTTATATAAAATTCTACAAGGTTGGCCAAATATAGTTAAGATGGTCTACAATACACAGATACCGCCTCTCAAGATCATAGGCAATAATATCAAAGTTTCCAAAGATCAAAACATATTTCAGGTATTAGGTCGTTCCACTCCAAGCAATAAATTCGTCAACACACGAAATCTGACAAACATGACAGAGGCAGGTTCTAACGTACGGTAGATTGATAGGGCAAAACGGACTACCCAGTTTATAAACAACCTCCTTCCCGCAGGTGGGCAAACGGAGAAGAATGGTGGGACGACCCCAAGGCAAAACGACTGGTGACCTGACCAAGAAAACAAGTAGAATTTAACAAGAGTAAATCAAACAAGATATCACCAATCACTTAACTTCTAATAAACTGCGATTTCGCGAGAAGACCTGGCGCAGCACCCCCAAATCGCTCTCCAGAACCGTCTGCTGCCAACCGCTTCTACGGACGTAGGAAGGCGCGCCGATCTCCCGTCTCACGGCGTCGCAGCTCGCACCGGCCAGACCGATGTCGTGAGTTGACTCCCTGTTGCCCTGTGTCGGCCGCGAAGCCACTACCCCTCGCCTTACGGCGCGGCCCACTGGACTGACGTGGCGACCTCACAGGCGCCGACGCTCAAGACGGACAAGTCATCTTGTGTCTCAGTGCACGACCGACCAACCGATCGATCCAACCGCCAATGACCACTGCCTGAGCAAACTCGAGCAGATTGGCGGCCTAACGCGCAGACTCAGATGCAGGAACTAAGCTCCTACCGGGCGACCACTCGCTGAGTTCTCTTACTGGCGGAGTGGAAAGACTCTCATTTCGCCGGCTTTAAAGGTTGATCCGAACGACAGACATACTAGCACTCCGAACGACAGACAGACACTAACTGCCTAACAAATGCGGACGAGAGATAGACTAGCAAGCTGGGGACAAGAGACTGACCCAGACTGACCGACTGGCGAGCTCATAGCGCCTCTTTCCCACCAGAGGGAGACACCAAAGCTGCGATTGCCACAGCGCCGCCACCGCCAGAAACGGAGGGCGACTGCTTCACACTACGCGCTGCGGCGCGCTCTTCAAAACAGCAATTTTTACCACGGCTCAGAGACGAAGTACTGAAGGAAGTAAAGCTGTGAAGACGGGGCGTGAGTCGTGCTTGGGGAGCTCAGCTGGTTGCCGGCGCTGTAGCTCAGTGTGTCCGGTCGGAAGGTTAGATATCCTCTGTAACAAAAAACTGAGTGAATGGATCAACGAAAAACCCAAACGACTGTCATCGGACGTCCGCCCCGAACAAATTCAATTAACAATGTACAACAAAATGAGACCAACAAAAGTAATAATAATAATTGGTAGAGCAATTGCCCACGATAGGCAAAAGTCCCGAGTTCGAGTCTCTGTCCATCACACAGTTTTAATCTGCCAGGAAGTTTTAACCCTCAAATGGTTTACCAATTCTTTGCCTGTAGAAACCTACCAGTTTGGAGTTAAAGATGTTAAGAAAGCTTTAAAGTGCATTTTAGTCCGAAAAAGGAATTTTCTTGACGCTTCATCTACATCTACATCTACATCTATACTCCGCGAGCCACCTTACGGTGTGTGGCGGAGGGTACTTATTGTACCACTATCTGATCCCCCCTTCCCTGTTCCATTCACGAATTGTGCGTGGGAAGAACGACTGCTTGTAAGTCTCCGTATTTGCTCTAATTTCTCGGATCTTTTCGTTGTGATCATTACGCGAGATATATGTGGGCGGTAGTAATATGTTGCCCATCTCTTCCCGGAATGTGCTCTCTCGTAATTTCGATAATAAACCTCTCCGTATTGCGTAACGCCTTTCTTGAAGTGTCCGCCACTGGAGCTTGCTCAGCATCTCCGTAACGCTCTCGCGCTGACTAAATGTCCCCATGACGAATCGCGCTGCTTTTCGCTGGATCATGTCTATCTCTTCTATTAATCCAACCTGGTAAGGGTCCCATACTGATGAGCAATACTCAAGAATCGGACGAACAAGCGTTTTGTAAGCTACTTCTTTCGTCGATGAGTCACATTTTCTTAGAATTCTTCCTATGAATCTCAACCTGGCGCATGCTTTTCCCACTATTTGTTTTATGTCATCATTCCACTTCAGATCGCTCCGGATAGTAACTCGTAAGTATTTTACGGTCGTTACCGCTTCCAATGATTTACCACCTATGGCATAATCGTACTGGAATGGATTTCTGCCCCTATGTATGCGCATTATATTACATTTATCTACGTTTAGGGAAAGCTGCCAGCTGTCGCACCATGCATTAATCCTCTGCAGGTCTTCCTGGAGTACGTACGAGTCTTCTGATGTTGCTACTTTCTTGTAGACAACCGTGTCATCTGCAAATAGCCTCACGGAGCTACCGACGTTGTCAACTAAGTCATTTATGTATATTGTAAACAATAAAGGTCCTATCACGCTTCCTTGCGGTACTCCCGAAATTACCTCTACATCTGCAGATTTTGAACCGTTAAGAATGACATGTTGTGTTCTTTCTTCTAGGAACGCTAGGAACGCTTGTTCCATAAGTAGCCGGAAGGATAGATATTTAACGGTCGCAGGTACGAATCCTGCCTCGGGCATGGATGTGTGTGATGTCCTTAGGCTAGTTAGGTTTAACTAGTTCTAAGTTCTAGGGGATGACCTCAGAAGTTCAGTCCCATAGTGCTCAGAGCCATTTGAACCTTTTTTTTTTTCTACGGAAACATGTCAGTGAATAAAAGCACGCTGAGTCATTGGGCTAGGCGTCTGTCATCATCGCAACAAGGTCGGGCGAACATTTCCGATCTCCCGCGTGCCGGCCAGCCGCACACAGCTGTGACTCCTGCAGTCTTGGAATGTGCAGACATTCTAATTCGACATGATCGACGGATTACCATCAAACACCTCGCTGCACAACTGGATGTCTCTTTTGGTACAGATGACACACTCGTCCACCAGTTCGGGTACTCAAAGGTAAGTAACCATTGGGTTGCTCACTGACTAACAGAAGATGATAGCCGGCCGGTGTGGCTGTGCGGTTCTGAGCGCGTCAGTTTGGAACCGCGTGACCGCTACGGTCGCAGGTTCGAATCCTGCCTCAGGCATGGATGTGTGTGATGTCCTTAGGTTAGTTAGGTTTAAGTAATTCTAAGTTCTAGCGGACTGATGACCTCAGTAGTTAAGTCCCATAGTGCTCAGAGCCATCTGAACCATCAGAAGATGATAAAGAGCATCGAAGGTCCATCGGTACGGAACTGCTTAGCGTGAGAAGGGTGATCCTAATAATTTTTTGTCGAACATCGTCACAGCTGATGAAACATGGGTTCATCACTTCGAACGGGAAACAGAACGCAATCCGTGGAGCGGCCCCACACCATCCCTACCGCGAAGAATAAGTTGAAAGCCGCACCCTCAGCAGGTGAAGTCATGGCGACCTTCTTCTGGGACTCTGAAGGCGTTACTCTGTTCCTCCCTCATAGTGCAACGATCATCTCTGAGGTGTACTGTGCTACCATCAAGAACTGGAAAAACGACTTCAGCATAATCATCGCCAAAAGAATCCAATCTGATATCTCCTTCTCTATGACTACGCTGGGTCTCATAGAAGTCTGTGCACAGAAGAAGAGCTCACAGAACTTCATTCGACTGTCCTTCCTCATGCACCCTGCAACATGGACTTCGCCCCTTCCAACTTCCATCTGCTGAGGCGAAGAAAAGGATGCGCTCAGCAGTAAGCAGTACGTGGATATTGGGGGTGTTATGGATGCAGCAAGACGATGGCGCGGAAGCCGACCATTAGCGTGGTACCATGTAGGCTTACAGGCCCTCACAGTAAGGTGCGTGAAGCCGTCGCATTCAATTGAGACTCTGCACAAAAATAGGGTTTTGTAGCCAAAATATTGGAGAATGACATGCTGTATTGCAATCCTAAATAAAACTAACCTGCTTTCAGGAAAGACATGAACTCCCCTCGTAATACGTAGGCCCCACAGTAATACAGGACCCATTACATAGTTACTGCTTGCGCAGACAATTTGGAAATTTGTGGTAAGGACTATGGGACCAAAGTGTTGAGGACAACGGTCCCTAGGCTAACGCACTACTTAATCTAACTTAAACTAACTTATGCTAAGGACACACCCATGCCCGAGGGAGGACTCAAACCCCCGACGGCGTGGAGAAGGGGGAGCGGGGGGGGGGGGGGGGGGGGAAGGCGCGACATGACGCCTCAGACCTCACGGCTACCCCGCGCGGTTTATATGTGACATAGTGAGTAATGAAGCAATTTCTTACCCATCGTGCGAATTACTTAAAATTCGGAGAAGGCATCTTCATGAGATATTTAAGCAAGTGTGACATATATGTTTCAATTCTATTCTTACAGATGCATCATAGAAAGTATGTGTGTAGTGAATAGATTATGGTAGGAAGCTGTTGTTCATCTATTCGTTTCACAACCTGTAGTCTTCACCACATAGTCACTCACGTTAATGCTAAATGGTTATTAATGGTTGAATGGTTGTCTGGAAAGTGATTTGCAAACAGGAACTGGGGGGAAGTTGGCCAACGCGAAACTCTGCAGCCTACTGTAAGTTTCCTGTACTACAAAATTTTTCTGGGTCGTCAACCAATTTAATTAAAATTGTGAAAATTTAATATATGAACTGAATTAGTCACTGAATTCTTAACCATAACTAACGTGTTAATATTAATAAAAAGATTCAACTAAATATATGTAAGAATCATATGGGAACAATTTAAACACAAATGATTAATCAGATAATTCAGAGCAAGCAGAAGGTAACCCTCAGCAACGAAATAAGATAATCAGACAAAAGTCTACAGATATAAGGCCCGTCTTTTGTGTTTCAGAAACGCCAGGTGAGATGTATTAATAATAATTTTACAAAAGGGAGGGGTTTGTCTGAGGAACAATTATGACCGCTTAACGTAGTTTATTAAAATAAAACACCATATCGAAAATTCAAAAAGTAATCCTACACTATCAATTGTCGTTACCTGTTCTTTAACTAATTAATTCACTTATATTATGATACTGATTGCTGTGGTACATTGTGCTAATGAATTAAAAGTAAATTTTGGGTGCTTATGGGAAAAGTTCACACAAACAATCACAATTCATTCAACCAAGAATAGAGATACAAAGAATTTTGCCCATCACAGTAAGTCAAAGACTCAGTGGTTCAGCCCTGTCGCTATGATTGGATTACTGTGCATAATGATACTGTGGAATGCTTTCCGAATCGGCTGCTGCGGCCGAGCGGTTCTAGGCGTAGGTGGGTTTAAGTAGTTCTAAGTCTAGGGGACTGCTGACTTCAGATGTTAAGTCCCATAGTGCTCAGAGCCATCTGAACCATCTGAATGCTTTCCGACAAATAAATTTATCTGCATCACCTTACAAATGGAAGTTAGGTATCCTGCCGTGAAACACTCGCAAATGACGTGAATATTCACGAACAAAGCAAAATTACTAAGACTCGTGAAAACTTCAAGAACACACATGTAAATCGTATAGACACAAATAGCGATGAAATATCACGCGGAGTTAAGAATAAAACTTATTCAAGATGGTATTGAAATTAACAAGGCGAAGACACCACGACGTGCTATGAAAAAAGTATCACGATCTTAAAATTGAAACGAAATGAGAAGTAGAAGAAATAAAACACATACACACGAGAAAAGATTACACATACTTTCCAGATAAAAGAGAAGTCAGGCAACTGAATTTTAAACCTGTTCTGGGGTAACGAACTTCCTACACCAGGTGTTCTGGTTACACAAAGCAAGGACCGGACAAACTAAATACAGAAAACACACTCTTGACTGCACTCTGAAAAATATAAGGATTCGACTACCGAACTTTACAACTGACTAGCAAATCAAACGTGTACATCAGAATAGCTACACACGATTACGCATTAATACACTCATCAACGCGAAGTGGAGCCGGAGGTGGTCAAATCCCAAAAATTACGATTTTTTTTGCTACCGAAAATTAATTGGAACATTGCTCTTTAATGTAAGCCTTGAATTACTGTTCTACTCGCCCTAGAAGTGGAGTTATTACCAATTTCCCCCACGCCTGCAGAGGAAATGGGCGAGCGCTGAATGCATCTAACACCCTCTCGTGACTTCCTGGCGAACTGCTTGGGATTTTCTCTGTCTGTTACGCATACAGCGCCTTATGTTACGCATACAGAGAGTGTGCAAGGGTTGGCTACATTGTTTTCTGTGACAAATATTACCCGTATATCCTTACAGCTTACTCCTATTTTCCTCAGAATTTCGAACATCTTGCTCCATTTAATATTGTCGTACACTTTTATTCTGGTTACGATGCCACGTTTTAGTAACCGTGTATATAAGAAGAGGAAGAACGTAGGGAAAAGAAAATTAACACTAATACCAAGTTGCGACACTACAATGAATAAGAGCGCGGAACATCGTCTCCTTGCTGTTTACCGTTTCGAATTAGTTCAGTGTTGCGCCTGTTGTTGGTAGTATTATACTTCTTGTGTAAAGCGCTTAATATGCAGTATGTACAAGAATCTGGAGGGAACAATAAAACCAATTTTTCATGACAGCACAGCCAGAATGGTTACACAAATGTCTACACGGAAAGACGCAGAATCCTAATAAGAGCGTAAACAATTTGATTTGGAAAGTGATTCCTAAAAGGGTGTTTGTAAGCATAAAAACACTGCACTTTGGCATTTATGATGCAACAGCAACCTACAACCAAGGGAACAGTGTGAAGTGTGAATTTCTGAAGGCATTAGGATTTACAGCTGGGGTGAACACTGTACGAGCACTAAGAAATATTGACAGAGAAAGGATAAGAGGAGCAGAAAGAAGAAAAAGGCATATCAAGTATGACGGAACAACAGGCCAGAAAAGAAGACAGAAGAGGAAGCTTTTGGAGGATGAAGAAGAAGACCCTGATAATCCATCCTATAGTGCAGGAATGTATTGAGAAACTTTGATAGCCATTTCCTGTAAATTAGAATTTTTCGAATATAAGGAACACTTTCTCAAAATCCACTCAAGCTAGAGACATGAAATTTTTATACAGCACTCCTAGTGGTCAAACTTACATTGTAACACAGCCATTTGGCAATATGTTCAGTTATTGGATTGCGTTTTATTTTCTGACCAGCGGGTCGCGGCTGACTTGCCAGCGGACCTGCCATCTCTTTTAGGCAACACTCGGACGAATGTGGTTAAAGTTTTAAAGTTCTGTGCCCTGTCAAATGTTTTTACAAAGATTTTAGGGAGAGGATTTTAATTTGCTCACTGTGTGACAAGCTCGCCCATATTTTATGTAAGTGGCCAGCCAATAACAATTTCCTGTGACATTTTTGTTGCTATGTTTCCCCTTTCCTTAGGTTTTACTTTCTTATGTAGCATTTTCCTTCTTTTCCTGCTTTCTTTGAGTGTGTGCTTTAGTTTTCTTAGGTCTGTCCACATTCGTTCCTTTTAATGTGTGTCAGGGCGCTGATGACCTCGATGTTGAGCGCCCATAAGCCCCAACACACCACCACCACCACCACCAGTAGTTTCATTTCAGTTTAATTATAAAGCAATTATTTGTAAAAAAAAATTTGGGTCATTAATAAAAAAAATTATTGGAAGGAAACTAGAAAAGATACTTCAAAATCCCTCTGTCATAACTGCAATACTAAACCACTCTATATGTAAAAAAAATTCAAATTTTTCTATTTGGTAGTTTATGAATAAATGTTCCTCAAACTTAGTGATTTTAACATGGGCAGCATAGGCACCTCCGGCTCCCCTTAAGACTACCATCTTCGCTCAGCCAAGGTCCAGACCAGAGTACCGAGTGCACGCTCTTCCTGCAGCGAACGTCCCCCAGGTAGCAGGAAGAGAGAAAGGGTGCAAATCTCTTTGCCTCGACTGAGAAAGCTTCGTTGGCTACACTGTTACTACCACAGCAGGCAGCCAGATGTCTCATTGTTACCAAATATACCACAAATTGAACACACACACTCAGTCATTCATACAGATGACAAAGAGAAAAAGGAAATTTGGGTGCACAAAATGTAGGTAAGATTAGATGCTTACCGGAAAATTGATACTTTAATGTATCTGGGTACCATTGAATGGGAACAAACACGACTAAAAAACTAAGATACAAATAATTGAGCGTGGCAGCGCTAAATACAAGCTAAACAGTATGACACGAGTCTAACAAAGACGTTTCAATGCTAGTATTTGAAAGAAAAATGCATTGATGGTAACTACGTAATCAGGACTGTAGTCTTACGAAATATTGACAATAGAACTGAGCTTTTAAAAATAATTTAGTTTCGTGACCGAAAAACAATTGAATACTTTTATGTTTTACTCCTCAGGAGGTAATTACACCACTTTTGAACCACTGGTCTACGAATCACTGGTCTACATCCTACCGCCCTAACAAAGCCAGTCCACCGGATGCGAATCACCATCGTTCAACAATTCCACTTTTGCTGTGCATATTGTCGCAATAAATAGTAGATTAAGTTCCAGGACCGACTTTAACTTTTTTAGTCCTGTCTTCCCCAGTTGCGTGTAACATTACGTATATTGTTAATTTTTACTTGTTGACCGTCTAACTACAACTGAACGAAACACAATTTTCGTATCATACGAGTTTCGCCTTTATTCTCTGCAAGGCGTCGTCAGTGGCAGGTTCCCTGTTTTAGCTCCGTTTTTGGCACTGTTCTTCTTCTTAGGACTGCCGTTTCCGTTTTTGTTTTCCAAAAAATCCAAAATGGGCGCCTTTAAGTCAGCGCGGCAGAACGCACGTGTGCCCCCTGGCGAGGCGCGAAGCGAGCGGTTGCGTAGGTGCAGGCAAAAAGGTTATATCGCGCTTTCGATTACATATCGAAAAAAACGCACGGGTCGGTTTTACAACAGTGTCAATATGGCCTCACTTCATGAGACGCTGCGGTGAGTTTTCAAATTTAATACAAGACACTGGCGCAAAGACTGGTGATCGGGAACTTTCGGCCGCCACCTTTCTTCTCCTTACAGGCCAAATATCGGTATCTAAAACTTCATCCACCACCAAGATATGAACCAGCGTACCTCCAAGGTAAGCGTTGTCCCACAGGCGTGCGTTAGCGACCTCGGCTACCTCTCTTCCCCATTCCCACCTCAATCCCCAATCTGTTGCCGACTGGAGTGGCCGAGCGGTTCTAGGCGCGCCAGTCTGGAGCCGCGCGACCGCTACGGTCGCAGGTTCGAATCCTGCCTCGGGCATGGATGTGTGTGACGTCCTTACGTTAGTTAGGTTTAAGTAGTTCTAAGTTCTAGGGGACTGATGACCTCAGATGTTAAGTCACATAGTGCTCAGAGCCATTTGAACCATTTGAACCCAATCTGTTTCCTGGTCTTCTTTCTTCTTTAGGGAGATCGGTGCTGCGCGGACGTCTCTCAAAGACTATCGATGAAAACTTCACTCACGTTTTTAATACTCTAGGTGTCCAGCCCCCTTATCGAACGTGCTGATATGATGCACCGGAAGATCTCTAAAAATACGTAGTCCTAATGGAGGAACCGTAGCACAAAAGTCTTTCCATTTGCTTGGGAGATATCCTCATCCTCCAGCAAACGCCCTTTTCTGCAAGCAATACAAATGTCGCTACACAAATCGCACAAAAATGCTAAAGCATAGTTTTATCTTTCAAAAATGACGTCACAGTATTACAAACTAATTACCCGAAAACAGCTTAATCTGCTCCTTTGCAGCTGAGGTAGCGCACCGGTTAGCACACTGAACTCGCATTCGGGAGGACGACGGTTCAAACCCGTTTCCGGCCATTTAGATTTAGGTTTTTCATGATTTCCCTAAATCACTTAAGGGGCTCCGGAACGCCCTATACTTGCAATGTTAAAATAACGCTTATAAATTACATCTTTCCTCACAAAGTATTTGAGGTAGGAAGTTGAACATTTTACATATTATTTATTGGAATATGGGCTACAACTTAACACAGGGATTTTACAAAATTTTAGTTCAGTTATTAAAGATGATTTTTTTTCAATTGTATTGAAAATTTACAATATTTTTTTGCAATTTTTTATTTATATATTCAAAAATATACAGTTTTTTGGAAAAAGGCTGTGTTAAATTATGCAGAAGGTACTGTGTAACATTTACTGAAAGTTTGAAACAAATATGTTTGGAAGATCCTTAGAAAACATGTAATTAGTATGAGAAAATAAAAGTTTTGGGAATCGAGCGACAAAGATTGGATTAACTTTTTAGTGCATTCCAGGTCCATAGGATGGATTATCTTCATCCTCTGCAAACTCCTCCTCCAGCTTCCTCTTGTTCCTCCTCCTGTTTACTCTTGCTTGTATTTCTAGACTCTTTACAGCCCTGTCTGCAGCCCGAAGGCGTTCCTTGTCTAAAGCAAGCATCGCTCGTACCATGTTAGAACCTATCTTCATTCCCATATTTCTAAATACCTTGCACCTTACAATGTTGCCATCATTGAAAGTCGCAACAGCTATTACTTTTACTCATTATTATACTTCAACAAAACAGAGACTCAAGAAACAGAATTAATTACGAATATTTTCGAGATAACGACAGAGTAAATAAACATGAAACAATCGACAATCACACCAGCGATATATATTGAACCATCACAGGTTAGCCACAACACATACTTTATCTCACATCACTAAAATGTACCTGATGAACACGGACGTTAATAATAACACCATTTGACAGCAGTTTAACAGCGCCACAGTGGGTCACGCCCATGTAGAACACATTTCAAAAAAAATTTAAAAATAGTTGTAGTCTTCGGAATTGAATAAATTATGTATCTATTAAAAGGTAATAGTCTGCAGATTCAGAAAACGCAAAAAAGTAAAAATTGAACTTTTCATGATTTTGAGCCTTTCCGGAGCCCCTTAAAGCAAATTACGGAGTGGTTGTTTTGAAAGGGCACGGCCGACTTCCTTCGGCATCCTTCCCTCACCCGAACATGTTCTCTGTCTCTAAGGACGTCGTTGTCGACGGGACGTTAAACAAGAATCTCCTCCTCCACCTGCTCCCTTAGAACTAACTTAGAAACTCATTTTGCGCACTTTACTGACAACGAATACTTAGGCGCATACTTTTTCGTTTTGACTTTATTCAAAAAATGTTCAAATGTGTGTGAAACCTTATGGGACTTAACTGCTAAGGTCATCAGTCCCTAAGCTTACACACTGCTTAACCTAAATTATCCTAAGGAGAGACACACACACCCATGCCCGAGGGAGGACTCGAACCTCCGCCGGGACCATTGACTTTATTAGGCGATTATTCTAAACAGCTATGCGTAAGACTTTGATCCCAATCAACAACAACACAGCACTCTGTTCCACCAAAGTATATATCATCCTGCTGCTAAAACAACAGGTTAGTACACAATTCTAGACATACCTTGGGTTGTTAGCAATATTAAAATGAGTCGCCTGTCCAACATTCAACATTTTACAATCATTTTAAGACTTACTATCTGGCGTTACTGGTCGAGCAATGGGTTGGTCACAAGTTTCGTAAGCAGCAGCTAAACATTCTGAAATGCCACGGTCAGTTCTTATGCGGAAATTTGTCAGGTCGATGCATAATTCTTCGTTGCTGAAGACCTTGACGTTATTTTTTTATCGTCCTCCATCTACTTACAGCATAATTGGCCACGTTTTTTAACGTTCGCATGTACACGCCTCAGCAAAAAACCACCTTGTGGCTAACAGTTCATTCGACGGCCACTATATCCTCAATAATTCGATCTTCTGCATATGTTGTACAATATAACGAGGTCGTTCGAGAATTGGGGCACCTAAAAATGAAAGAAAAAGCAATTTATGTGTTGCCTTGAGTTCCAAAACACTGCTTGCAGCGACACAGTCATTCCTTATACGTTATTTTAGCCACTTTTTAAGGTTGATTACCACTCTTACCTACAACCAATTTAAATAATTAATACAAATGAATGTTTCTTTGTTTCTTATTAAATCATTTGTAATGAAAGTGTAGCAATGTTGGAATAGGGTAAAAATTTGTGCGTTTTTATATAAAAGAGGCATTCGTCCACAAAACGAACTCTGACCTTCACTTAAACCATAACCTGATTTAAACACCAGAATCGCTTACTTAAGCTTCCGTGAGAGGCTTTACGACTTTGATTTTCTCTGCCATGAGAACCAGGTCACCTACATTGGACAATGCAGAATGTTGAACAATGGTGCCACTGTTTCCACTTACGTAAAGTACTGCGAACGTTAAAAGTCACGGTAGAAGACATGGAGAATCTAAAGTTCAATCGTTGATCGACTGAAGAACATTTGCAATACTACTCCGACATTTAACAAATATTTTCTGTCTTTTCTGGTAAGTGTGTTCTTTCCCTTACAGTTTTGCTCATCACTAACTACTTTTACGACTTGGCTTATACGTCGATTTTCTTACTGCTTGTTGCTATTCATTCGAAAGATAATATATAGAAAGAAAATAGCATGGGCCTAAATAATTTTTAAAAAAGCAGTAAACCAATCGTCCATGGAAATCTGCGTGTTCTCTCCTCTGGTCATTTAAACTTTTTGGCAAATACGGCGGCGTGCTGAAAAGTAATGACTAGGAATTTTTCTTTTTTTTTCTCAATATTGGTTCAGGTATTATATGTTCCTGACTTTCGTGCTTCGCTGACGCAAGTTGGAACCCTCTTCCGCTAGAGGGCTCCGAATTTTAAAGTGTAACATGGCGGCGTGTAACGTAACTATGTCGGCGTTAACACAAGACCCTGAGAAAACTGAAAGCAGAAATTTGAAAAAAAAAATCATCTATACATGGAACAGCCTCTCCATCAGCATGACCAAGGCGGACCACACAGCGCTGCTGCCACATCTGCTACAATCCGACCCCTTAGCCTCGCCATCATAGATCATCCTCCATACCGTCCCAACTTGGCACCATGCTATTTTCATTTGTTCCACAACTTACAGAACACCTTCCAGGACTTCACTTTGACAGAGATAAAGCGGTGCACACAGAGCTGACGTTATTGTTCCGTCAACAAAGTAAAACATTCTGCAAAAAATTAAATGATCGTATGGCACTGATAGGCGGGAGACCGCGGGGTTGCACGTCTTACTGCAGGTGACGCCACATTGGGCGCCTTGCGTGTCGGTGATGATTATGATGATGACAGCACAACACCCAGCCTCGAGCCGAGACTTCTCCAAGCCGGCCGGGAATTGAACCCGGGCGCGCTGCATGCTGGGCAAACACGTTACCACTCAGCTAAGCAGACGGACAACATTCTGCACTGACGGTATCACTAAAACTTGTGTCTCGTTGGGAAAAGTTTTATTGTTACCAGGGTGACTACGCTGGGAATAAATATGTACGCATGAAGAATAAAAATGTACATTCCTGGAAATTGGAATAAGAACACCGTGAATTCATTGTCCCAGGAAGGGGAAACTTTATTGACACATTCCTGGGGTCAGATACATCACATGATCACACTGACAGAACCACAGGCACATAGACACAGGCAACAGAGCATGCACAATGTCGGCACTAGTACAGTGTATATCCACCTTTCGCAGCAATGCAGGCTGCTATTCTCCCATGGAGACGATCGTAGAGATGCTGGATGTAGTCCTGTGGAACGGCTTGCCATGCCATTTCCACCTGGCGCCTCAGTTGGACCAGCGTTCGTGCTGGACGTGCAGACCGCGTGAGACGACGCTTCATCCAGTCCCAAACATGCTCAATGGGGGACAGATCCGGAGATCTTGCTGGCCAGGGTAGTTGACTTACACCTTCTAGAGCACGTTGGGTGGCACGGGATACATGCGGACGTGCATTGTCCTGTTGGAACAGCAAGTTCCCTTGCCGGCCTAGGAATGGTAGAACGATGGGTTCGATGACGGTTTGGATGTACCGTGCACTATTCAGTGTCCCCTCGACGATCACCAGTGGTGTACGGCCAGTGTAGGAGATCGCTCCCCACACCATGATGCCGGGTGTTGGCCCTGTGTGCCTCGGTCGTATGCAGTCCTGATTGTGGCGCTCACCTGCACGGCGCCAAACACGCATACGACCATCATTGGCACCAAGGCAGAGGCGACTCTCATCGCTGAAGACGACACGTCTCCATTCGTCCCTCCATTCACGCCTGTCGCGACACCACTGGAGGCGGGCTCCACGATGTTGGGGCGTGAGCGGAAGACGGCCTAACGGTGTGCGGGACGGAGACGGTTGCGAATGGTCCTCGCCGATACCCCAGGAGCAACAGTGTCCCTAATTTGCTGGGAAGTGGCGGTGCGGTCCCCTACGGCACTGCGTAGGATCCTACGGTCTTGGCGTGCATCCGTGCGTCGCAGCGGTCCGGTCCCAGGTCGACGGGCACGTGCACCTTCCGCCGACCACTGGCGACAACATCGATGTACTGTGGAGACCTCACGCCCCACGTGTTGAGCAATTCGGCGGTACGTCCACCCGGCCTCCCGCATGCCCACTATACGCCCTCGCTCAAAGTCCGTCAACTGCACATACGGTTCACGTCCACGCTGTCGCGGCATGCTACCAGTGTTAAAGACTGCGATGGAGCTCCGTATGCCACGGCAAACTGGCTGACACTGACGGCGGCGGTGCACAAATGCTGCGCAGCTAGCGCCATTCGACGGCCAACACCGCGGTTCCTGGTGTGTCCGCTGTGCCGTGCGTGTGATCATTGCTTGTACAGCCCTCTCGCAGTGTCCGGAGCAAGTATGGTGGGTCTGACACACCGGTGTCAATGTGTTCTTTTTCCCATTTCCAGGAGTGTAGAATGTCAATAAATTTTGCTCTGTTTCAAGTTTTCGAGAGTTACCAAATAAAAAGAAAAAAATCTGAGGCATTACTGTTCAGGATGCTCTCGTAGCAAGCTTAAATGTAAACTCGCAGTTTCTCGCCAAATGTTCAGAGTTCGGGGGATTGACAATTTTCTGATAAAAGTTCGACTGAAATCACCGAAACTACGTGGTCGAGTCACATTCATGCGGCCGCTGCCTATGTTCGGTGTCAACGTGCAATGACCATTCACAGATGACGGACGGCAACACTCGCAGTGCACAGTGTATAGAGAGTATAGGGGGGACGTGGATTAAGAGAGCATGCCTTGTCGTAAAACGGAAACGGAGCGATTTATGTCCAAAAGGGCACGATTATTGCCTTTCGGGCCAAGGGTGCAAGCGTTTCTATGTTCGTAGACTGTTCGCATTCCGCCGTTGTAAAAATATACCAGGCATGGCAAAATGGCGCTGTCCAGAACCAGTGCCGAGGTAACTCTGGTGCATCATGGATCATATATGACAGCCAGGGGTCAACCGTGGCTACAGAGATGTGTCCGGGTGAATAGACGTGCAAATACTGCGCTACTCACCGCCCAGGTGAACCAAGACGCTACGGCAGTATCCACTCCTATATGCATTTTGTTTTCTAGGCACGATGACATATACGAACAGCACAGTGCAATGTGTCACACAGTACGCAAAGTACGCGTGTGGTTCCAGGTCAATCTGTATGAGTTTTCCGTACTTTCTTGACCACTGTTCCGCGACTGTCGCACAGATGACAAAATGGTAGATATCGAAATAAATGACAGAGGGCATGTTGTTGTTGTGGTCTTCAGTCCTAGGACTGGTTTGATGCAGCTCTCCATGCTACTCTATCCTGTGCAAGCTTCTTCATCTCCCAGTACCTACCGCAACCTACATCCTTCTGAATCTGCTTAGTGTATTCATCTCTTGGTCTCCCTCTATGATTTTTACCCTCCACGCTGCCCTCCAATACTAAATTGGTGATCCCTTGATGCCTCAGAAGATGTCCTACCAACCGATTCCTTCTTCTGGTCAAGTTGTGCCACAAACTTCTCTTCTCCCAAATCCTATTCAATACTTCCTCATTAGTTATGTGATCTACCCATCTAATCTTCAACATTCTTCTGTAGCATCACATTTCGAAATTTCTATTCTCTTCTTGTCCAAACTATTTACCGTCCATGTTTCACTTCCATACATGGCTACACTCCATACAAATACTTCCAGAAATGACTTCCTGACACTTAAATCTATACTTGATGTTAACAAATTTCTCTTCTTCAGAAACGCTTTCCTTGCCATTGCCAGTCTACATTATATATCCTCTCTACTTCGACCATCATCAGTTATTTTGCTCCCCTAATAGCAAAACTCATTTACTACTTTAAGTGTCTCATTTCCTAATCTAATTCTCTCAGCATCACCAGACTTAATTCCACTACATTCCACTATCCTCGTTTTGCTTTTGTTGATGTTCATCTTATATCCTCCTTTCAAGACACTGTCCATTCCGTTCAACTGCTCTTCCAGGTCCTTTGCTGTCTCTGACAGAATTACAATGTCATCGGCAAACCTCAAGGTTTTTATTTCTTCTCCATGGATTTTAATACCTTCTCCGAATTTTTCTTTTCTTTCCTTTACTGCTTGCTCAATATACAGATTGAATAACATCGGGGAGAGGCTACAACACTGTGTTACTCCCTTCCCAACCACTGCTTCCCTTTCATGCCCCTCGACTCTTATAACTGCCATCTGGTTTCTGTACAAATTGTAAATAGCCTTTCGCTCCCTGTATTTTACCCCTGCCACCTTTAGAATTTGAAAGAGAGTATTCCAGTCAACATTGTCAAAAGCTTTCTCTAAGTCTGCAAATGCTAGAAACGTAGGTTTGCCTTTCCTTAATCTTTCCTCTAAGATAGAGAAACAATTAAAATCCCTCAAAAGAGGAAAGGTCGCTGGACTTGATGGGATATCAGTTCGATTTTACACAGAGTACGCGAAGGAACTTGCCCCCCTTCTTGCAGCGGTGTACCGTAGGTCTCTAGAAGAGCGTAGCGTTCCAAAGGATTGGAAAAGGGCACAGGTCGTCCCCGTTTTCAAGAAGGGACGTCGAACAGATGTGCAGAACTATAGACCTATATCTCTAACGTCGATCAGTTGTAGAATTTTGGAACACGTATTACGTTCGAGTATAATGACTTTTCTGGAGACTAGAAATCTACTCTGTAGGAATCAGCATGGGTTTCGAAAAAGACGATCGTGTGAAACGCAGCTCGTGCTATTCGTCCACGAGACTCAGAGGGCCATAGACACGGGTTTCCAGGTAGATGCCGTGTTTCTTAACTTTCGCAAGGCGTTCGATACAGTTCCCCACAGTCGTTTAATGAACAAAGAGCATATGGGCTATCAGACCAATTGTGTGATTGGATTGAAAAGTTCCTAGATAACAGAACGCAGCATGTCATTCTCAATCGAGAGAAGTCTTCCGAAGCAAGAGTGATTTCAGGTGTGCCGCCGCAGAGGAGTGTCGTAGGACCGTTGCTATTCACAATACACATAAATGACCTTGTGGATGACATCGGAAGTTCACTGAAGCTTTTTGCGGATGATGCTGTGGTATATCGAGAGGTTGTAACAGTGGAAAATTGTACTGAAAATGCAGGAGGATCTGCAGCGAATTGACGCATGGTGCAGGGAATGGCAATTGAATCTCAATGTAGACAAGCGTAATGTGCTGCGAATACATAGAAAGATAGATCCCTTATCATTTAGCTACAAAATAGCAGGTCAGCAACTAAAAGCAGTTAATTCCATAAATTCCTTGGGAGTACGCATTAGGAGTGATTTAAAATG
This sequence comes from Schistocerca cancellata, assembly GCF_023864275.1. NCBI lineage: Eukaryota > Metazoa > Arthropoda > Insecta > Orthoptera > Acrididae > Schistocerca > Schistocerca cancellata. The sequence continues at coordinate 50,208,187 of NC_064631.1, forward strand.
GAATGATCATATAAAGTTGATCGTCGGTAAGGCAGATGCCAGACTGAGATTCATTGGAAGTATCCTAAGGAAATGCAATTAGTCTACAAAGGAAGTAGGTTACAGTACGCTTGTTCGCCCACTGCTTGAATACTGCTCAGCAGTGTGGGATCCGTACCAGATAGGGTTGATAGAAGAGATAGAGAAGATCCAACGGAGAGCAGCGCGCTTCGTTACAGGATCATTTAGTAATCACGAAAGCGTTACGCAGATGATAGATAAACTCCAGTGGAACACTCTACAGGAGAGACGCTCAGTAGCTCGGTACGGGATTTTGTTAAAGTTTCGAGAACATACCTTCACCAAGGAGTCAAGCAGTATGTTGCTGCCTCCTACGTATATCTCGCGAAGAGACCATGAGGATAAAATCGGAGAGATTAGAGTCCACACAGAGACATACCGACAATCTTTCTTTCCACGAACAATACGAGACTGGAATAGAAGGGAGAACCTACAGAGGTACTCAAGGTACCCTCCGCCACACACCGTCAGATGGGTTGTGGAGTATGGATGTAGATGTAGACGTATAGGCCTCCATAGCAGATTCCTGGTTCATGCACCCATGCTAACTGCTGTTCATGGACGACGAAGGCTGCAATTTGCACGCCAGTACCGCAGCTGGACGTCCACTGAGTGTCGGCAGATGGCCTTTTCAGAGGATCACGTTTCGTGCTCCGTCGTACATATGGTCAGTGGCGTATACGGCGTGAAACGCCTGAAAGCAAACACCCTGCAAAGTGATCACGATGTTCTTGAAGACACAATGTCCTCTGGAGGAAACGTTTCACGAGGCGGGCACGTTGTGCTTGTGCATTGTCGTTTTCAGAGACGAACCCGTCATCGACATGTTGATTTTTAGACTGGACAGTAGGTGGGAGCACCCTGTCGCGATATTGCGATATTGCGCAGTCCTCGACTTACCCTCGATAGTGGTGCGAGGCGTCCGATCCGTACATAAAACTGGCCCTAAACATGAATGACCCATCTCCGTGGTGAATCTGTGTGACTGCACTCCCGAGAAGTGGCTTGACACCTGGGTGCCTCGATAGTCTTTTACGGCGCTCATCAGACGATAGGCAAATCCTGTACTCGTCGGTGACGAAAACATAGCATCAGTGTTCCAATTTTCATTGAGTCGGTGTACTGTTGTTTGTGATGGACGCCTAGAGGATAAAATCATCCTGTGGAACAGGTTGCGTCCTGTCTAGGTCGACACAGCCCTCCCAGTGGCCTCCAAAATGGCTGTGCGCAGTACTGTCTTAGCTGTCATACATACAAGAGGCAATCTATAGCAAGGACCAGAGATTATCTGTATTATTCAAAGCGCTAAAACTGCTCCTCCAGAGCCAGTAGCGGGTTCCTTATATTACAGCTTCTAAGGGCAACAGAAAGCCCATTTTCAGTGTTTCATACAATTATTGACTAACTTGAAATATTGTAATCTGCCCGTTAAGAGGAATAATCTTGCGTTAAAGGCTGAAACGTTCCCTGCCAGCTGTTGGCTGCGTCGTTTCATTAGAATCAATGCACGACCCTGCTTATTGTTTGATTTCCGCCCCCCACCAGTAGTAGGATGGGAGTAAGCAAGGCATTAAGCCATCGCTAAAACGATAGCAGAAGATTAACAAATAAGAACTCATTTATCCCAACTTACGGGTTTAAAGTAGACTCGTCAATAACATATATATATATATATATATATATATATATATATATATATAGACTCCTGTTTTGTCTTTGGTGTCATCTTTTGTATAAGTTATTAACATTATTGAAATAATAATCGATTTATTTTAAATGTGTCGTGTTACTGATTTAAAGTTACCCTCCTCGTCAGTACAATGATTTTCCGAATAAAATTATGTGCGGCCATCTTCCATGAACAGTTTCGATTCGTAATTTTGACGAAGTCGTTGCTGAGCGCTATTTTGTTCAATTTTCATTTTCTACATCTACATATACGTTATTACTCTGCTATTCACAATAAAGTACCTGACAGAGGGTTCAATGAACCACATTCAAGCTGTCACTCCACCGTTCCACTCTCGAACGCCGAGCGGGAAATACGAGCACTTATATTTTTATGTGCGAGCCCTGATTTTTCTTATTTTATGATGATGTTCATTTCTCCCTATGTAGGTGGGTGCCAACAGAATGTTTTCGCAATCGCAGGAGAAAACTGGTGATTGAAATTTCATGAGAAGATCCAGTCGCAACTAAAAACGCCTTTGTTTTAATGACTGCCACTCTACTTCACGTATCATGTCTGTGGCACTATCTCCCCTACTTCGGGATAATACAAAACGAGCTGCCCTTCTTTGTACTTTTACGATGTGATCCGTCAGTCCCATCCGATGCGGATCCCACACCGCACAGCAATACTCCAGAATAGGGCGGACAAGCCTGGTGTAACTCTTTAGTAGATCTGTTGCACCTTCTAAGTGGTTTGCTCTACCCACAACATTATCTATGTGATCATTCCAATTTAGGTTATTTGTAATTGTAATCCCTAAGTATTTTGTTGAATTTACAGCCTTAAGATTTGTGTGACTAGTCACGTAATCGAAATTTAGCGGATTTCTTTTAGTACTCACGTGAATAACTTCACACTTTTCTTTATTCAGGGTCAACTGCCACTTTTCGCACCCCACAGATATCGTATCTAAATCATTTTGCAATTCGTTTTCGTCATCTGATGGTTTTAAAAGACGGTAAATGACAACATCATCTGCAAACAATCTAAGACAGCTACTCAGATTGTCTCCCATGTCGTTAATGTAGATAGGAACAATAGAGGGCCTATAACATTTCCTTGGTGAACGCCGGATATTGCTTCTGTTTTACTCGATGACTTTCCGTCTGTTACAATGAGCGGTGACCTTTCTGACAGGAAATCACGAATCCAGTAGCACAACTGAGGTGATATTCCATAGGCACGTAGTTTGGTTAGTAGACGCTTGTGAGGAACGGTGTCGAAAACCTTCTGGATATCTAAAAATATGGAATCAATTTGACATCCCTTCTCGATAGCACTCATTACTTCATGAGTATAAAGAGCTGGTTGTGTTTCACAAGGACGATTGTTTCTGAATCCGTGCTGACTACGTCTCAACAAATCGTTTTCTTCGAGGTAACTCACAATGTTAGAACATAGTATATGTTCCAAAACCCTATTGCAAATCGACGTTAGTGATATGGGCCTGTAATTCAGAGGATTACTCCTATTTCCCCTTTTGGGTATTGGTGTGACGCGAGCAGTTTTCCAGTCTTTAGGTACGAATCTTTCTGTGAGCGAGCGGTTGTATATAATAACTAAATATGGAGCTATTGTATGAGCATAGTCTGAAAGGAACCTGACTGGTATACAATCAGGACCGAAGGCCTTGCCTTTATTAAGAGATTTAAGCTGTTTTGCTACACCGAGGATATCTACTTCTTTGTTACTCGTCTTGGCAGTTTGTTCTTGATAGGAATTCAGGAATATTTACTTCGTCTTCTTTGGTGAAGAAGTTTCGGAAAACCTTGCTTAATAACTCTGCTTTAGTGGCACTGTCATCAGTGACTTCACCGTTGTTATCGTGCAGTGAACGTATTCATTGCTTCTTGACACTTGTGTGCTTTATGTATGACCAGAAGCTCCTTGGTTTTTCTGCCAGAAACTATTTGGGTTTTCATAGTATTTGCGGAATAGAATCATTTCCACACAGATCATGGATTTGTAATCGCTCGTATACGCAGTTTCAAAACGAATCGATGTCAAACAGATGAGGAGCCTAGCCTTGAATATGTGCAATCACAAGGCTTTATTACAATAATTACGTGCATGTACAAGCCATTGCACATCGGCTTGTAGCAAAATCAGAGAGGAACTTTTTTTTATATATTGTTGATTAACCATCTCCACGTGAATTTCAGTCAGAAAAGGGTGGAAACTACAGTTTTTGTAGCGTATGAGCCAAACAACACAACATCTTATAGTATTGCAGAATAGGAGCAGTTCTGATCGCCAATTATAACAGCTTAAATCCTTAACCAGTAAAGTAATTTCCGTCCCTGGCCTCGCCTTGAGTTAAGAAATGTGTGGCGAACTCCTCACCCCCACACGGACGCTCTGTCAAGCCGTTCCAGCTGCGGCGCTCCATGGAACAGTCGATAGTTGCACTTTTCTGTGGGTGATCTAAAGCGAGTTGAAAGGAGAAATCCTTTAGCGGTTGACTGGGTGACTGGGTGGCTTGTGTCACTGCGTCGAGACTCCAGATTGCTGCTAAGCACCGCGCCGTTCTCTAGCAACGCGTTCTTCTCGCACGGCTTGGTCCGGTGGCATCTGTGGAACGGGAGCAGAATGAATGACTCTTCTTAGAGCACGCTCGGAATTGTCTGGCGCCAAAAAGAAATAGGGGAACAGTTCTTTGTAAGTTCCGACGCAAGCCTAACAAATGGATATGTTCTGAAAGGTTCTAAAATTCTCAGCCAAGCTGGCGACAGGTTGCTGGTTTTGCAAACATGCCCTGTCACTCTCGTACCATGTCTTTTGCTCTCTCTGGTCTACCGTGGAAATTTTCCACTCGAGATTACCAGGAGGGTATTACCGAAAGTCGGCTTTTCCATTGACCAGTCCGCGTAATTCCACATAGAGGGGATACGTCCTGCAAACTGTGGCCCACCTGATTGGTGGATAAATCGTTGCTACATCGTGATTGGCTAAAAGCAAGTATGCGTGTTCTTGTACGTAGAGGCAAGTGTCACTCAGAAGCCAAGTTCATTGGGATTCAAGGAGCAGCATCGGAGGGAAGCAGACGTGGGTTTCAGTACCAGACTGGGAAGCAAGTAGGCCTGAGTATTCTGATGTTATAAATCACCGAACTTCCAGCGTTGGACTCGGAGGAAATCACTATCTGACGGGAAGACGATACTGGTTTGAGATATGGCTCCAACTCTTCAGGGGTAAGCGCTGGCTTACAAGGTGATGTAATACGTTCCGTTAGGTTTTTTATCTTATTGAAATAACAGCTACGAGATACGAGTTTTATTTAGTTTTACTTCAACAACCACCGTCACACTCCGTGTGATTTTATTTCGTTTTGTCTGGTCCTTGTCTATGTTTCTTTTATTCTGTGTCGTCTGTCTCCTATTTTCTTGAACATTTTTTATTCTCTGTGGGTAGTTTTTGTATTTTGGAAAAAGGGACCGATGACCTCTGCAGTTTGGTCCCTTTAATCCTTAAATCAACCAATCATTAAACTCCGTGCTCTGAGTTCGTGAACGTACCAAGGTTCACTGATCTTGCCCTCATGCTTATTTTGAATGAAATGTTCACGCAATCCGACTGGGTGATATTGGCTCCTTTCACATGGATAATTATCCATTTCTCAATATTAATATGCTGGTCGATGCAAAGGTGTTTCGTCCTGCAGATCTATATAAGCCTCGTGATTCCAGGTATTAGAAGTGATGCCATTAAATTCTTTTTCCATGGTTGCTCCCCCTTGCTGCCCCACCACCATCTTGACGTGCTGTACCAGTAATCCCATAAGGATACTGGATTAATTATGGTGTTTTCCTTCATTAATGGACCAACCCTATGTAATCTTGTACAATTTCATGTTGAACTTTAAGAATATACAAACTAATATTTTACCTTCAGTAGACAGTGTAGCTCCCCCTACCTTTCCTTTCAACGATACCAGCACTAGAAATTGGAGGTGTCTCATCTCATCCAGATAATTCAGCCCTCCCAAGAGATGTTATGAGGTTTAAAACAATACATCAAATATTCGAGTTAGACACTGCCTTCATATATGTCTTGAGGCTATGTAATTTATGGGGCGCAGATTACCAGACTACATTCATCCAGTGTTGCGTAACGCGAGCATTTAACGACTACCAACAAACTTTACACATAATAGCAAATACTTTGTAATTTTTTTCGCATCAGCCTCACGAAATAATTAAAGCAAAAGAGTTTATAGTTTACTTAATTTTTTGGTTTTGACTTTTTCATTATTCTATGGATGAATAATCCAAAACTAATAAAACCAACATAATTTGGGTTTTCTCGTTTTCAACCACAAAGGTTTTACATACTTAACGTCAAGTGTTTAACACAGTAACTCATTCGTAAAAGAATTACACATCTGAAGTGGTCTTTAGCATCGGAGTTCTATTATTTATCTGTGCGGATTACTGAATGGTGACTAATGGGTCTAAAACGAATTGCCAAAACAATTCAAGATGCTTGCTGTATGCTGTGGCCGAATCTGGTAATCTGGAGTAAGGGCTAGAGACGTTCTGATGACGTTAGATATTATCAAAGCACATAAAGTTAAACATAATATTGCAAGAAGTCTTGCAAGTTTACCAGAGAAGTGAGAAAGGATACATCAATGAAAATGTCAAAATTTGAGACTAAGGACAATCATTTTACACATTGAAGTCATTGGTAGGAAGACTTCAGCTTTTAAACAATTACAAAGTTACTTAGAACTCGCGGAACCAGAGGGGAGGGTCATTCGGCAGTCATCTTGGATGTAGGAGGCGAAGAGCGAATCACGGGCGATCTGGAGCGGAGGTGATATTCGAAGGTTTCACATGTCGATGCAGTCGGAAGTTAGCTATAGCCAGTAATGGAGCACATTTTATTTATGTCGATGAACTTTTTGGAGCGCAGGTGTCGAATTCTGATAGTGTTTGTTTTTTGTAGGCGACGTGTTGCTGAATAAAGCGTGGTCACCTCATTAGCCAGTAGAGGCCCTGCCCTGGTTGCAGAAGCTATATGGAGGCGTGTTGATGAAAGAGACGGATATGACAATATATAATTAAAGTAAATAGTTTGTAGTTGTGTAGAAGCTTTAATGTTTTAATAGTGGTGTTTGTTGTCCCTCATAAAGTTCTAAAGTTTTATCCGACGTTGTCATTGTGGAGACTTCTGCAGAAGTTTTGTGGGACGAGTTAGAGGTGGCGGCATTACTTTCAGTGTATAACATTTCCCACGAGTAAGCTCTTGCAGGTTTCTTAGATGCAGTTGCAGTGCAAGAAGATGTGTACAATTGGTACAAGGATGGTAGCTAATTCAATCTTGTTTTGTGGGTCAAAGCGAGGCTTCAGCCCTTTAGCAAGACTGTTTCACAAGTGTATAACCGCAGATATTGATTTTGGAAAGTTAATAAATGTTTTCTTAAGTAATTGGCCGTGAAATACTAAGTATAATTTGGCTCACGCGCCGTAGTCGTTAAGAGAGCTGACATTTCTCCGTGACGTCACCGAGGTCGTGGATGGGGACCCTTCTAGTGTCCTCGGGAATCAGAGCCAATTTTACTGTTGGTGCATTTGGAAAGGTAATAGCAAATCGTGAAGGTAACTTCAGGGTTAAACCCATTATACCTTATTTTAAAAATTCATTGAGAAACTCCCGCATAAAATGTGATCTGAAACTTATCTAATCTACTAGAGGCCGACTTGGGTGAGAAATGTAGGAACACCCTGGGCAATACGTGAACCTACGATTTATCGTAGAAAATAGACTGAAGGAAGGCATTCGTCCGTTTATAGCATTTGCAGATATCTAGAAAGACTTTGACAATACTGCCTGGAATACATTCTCTAAAATTTTGAAGGTAGCAACTATAAAATAAATGGCGTGAAAGGTTATCTACAACTTGTACATTTGAGCCATTGCATATCACAAACATGGTTGAATCGAGGTACTCGTACAAGACAGTTATTTCCAGATGTGAGAATGGTAATCAGAGACTACTATATTTTTAAGCTTATTGCAATACTCAGCAACAAACTTCTCTTCACCAAAAACTAGTTACCAGTCTTTGCTTTAAAATGATATTTTGTCAACATTAGACAGAGTAGTACTACGTCATTTATCGAGTAACGCTCTCTCTCAAAGATAATCGCACCTACAGTCATTAGTCATTCGACTGCATTGGTGTAACCGTCCGTCTCCTTACTCCTTATACTAATTTTTTTAAGCTCTACATACCCGCCTCTGTGGACGAAGCCATGAACGGAAGTTGGTGTGTTGGCGTCCAATCCAGAAGCTGCCGGCTCACATCTTAGAAACACTGGAGGTAAGAAACATTTTGAACATCAGTCCTGGGCCAGAGAGGACTGGAGACACGATGTTGTTGAAACGTGCCATTCTTGTTTATTGAGATATTTCAACGATAAGTTTATCAATAAGCGACGATAAAAGATATTGCTAATGATAAAAGAGTTCGCATAAGTTAATTATCATAGCAAGAAAGCACTTTCCAATGACGATGGGCAAAATTCTTCTCATGGTAGCACCGTGAAGTACTAGTAAACTGATAATTCTGGACAACATAAGTCATTAATATTAACAGGTACCATAGTCAGAAAAATGGAAGTGGAGCTGCATTCGGTCAGTGAGTACACTGATCGACGCTGGTTTTCAATGATGCTTGACCAATGAGCTGAGAACAGCACTTACGCAGAAAAATACGTAAGGTAAAGGAAAACATTCCACATTCAGTGCATTCTGCCTTCGATTAAAGAAGAATTAACACAGAACACAAATAGTGTTCACTCATTTCATCAACGAGCAATCCGCTTCCAACTTCTCGTCGTAGGCTATTGCAGTTCATGAAAATACAATGAAAATTATATTCATGACAAAGGAAATGAGGAAGGTAATTAAGAAATAATTAATCACGACTAAGTATAAAGAATAGGATTATTGCCAGCAAACAGGAATGCACTTACATCTGATATCTCCGAGCTCACACAAGAAAAATCTACAGGACAGTTGAGGAATGTACATTCGTTTGTCATAAACAACATAGGATATAAGTTATATAGAATGACGGAAGGCTGGCTTCTTCAATAAATGTTTATTTCGATTATGAAGGAAAAAATAACTCTTTGGTTTAGACAGCACTTACAAATGTACAATTACACCAGAAATCTAGAGATTATTTCGCGTCCTTCGTAGAGTAAAAGGACTCAAATTTAGGTTTGATGGTATATGGTACCTACACTCCACATCTTTGATCGTCCGGCTAGTGGGGCAGTCATGTTACACCAGGTTGCTAAATGGTATTGCGGAAGCAACTTGGACATAGAAAGAGAAGGCCTTGGGAAAAAGCGGACACAGCCCGCAAAAGATGTCCATGGCCTTTGCCCTCAATTCAGGTTCTGAAATTTCCGAACCGGTTGGTCCGGTCATATTTGCATCCGAACGAAAATATTATCAACAAGGCATTCAATTAGTACACGATCTTATTGCAGATTTAACAACTGTCACATATATCCTAACATATGTCCGTGTCCACTCGGTTCAGTTTTTTGGCGACCAGTCCGGAACGGTAGGTTCCCTGTGAAGGAAATACGTTTCTTTTATAACGTTTAACGAAAAACAAAATTACATTATTTAAAAGGCAAGTGGAAAAGATCATGGACAGTCCGCGGGTAGTTCCGCACTCCTCTGAAGCATCACGAAAAGTTAGATGAGAAGGTAATTTGATGATTAAGTATGAGGCACATGTCAACTACTGGTACCTGCCTGTGAGAAGTAATTTACAGACGGCTTCATCGTTCAACTCAAAGAGATAGTGAATACACAGAGACGCTGTGGCGCATTAATCAGCGCTCCCTACGGCGTCATATTTTATGTGGACATTCTGCGGTTGATCTAAAACCGGGAGAATTGCTGTATGGTTTTGTTAACTACACAGTTGCTGAATTTCTTTTCGGAATCGCGGCTGCAATGTTGTCGATATAAATGCACATACATATCTGGCAAAAGCAATGAAGATGGGTGTACGTATATTTACAGTGACATGTGACTACGTTGTATCTTGTTTCATTCAAGTTCCAAGTTCTCCTTGCTCTATTGCTCAAACCATACGATATTCAGAGAATTTTACGACTGTAGAGAATCTTGACAAAGGCTTACATTATACTCTGTAACATCCCCAAAACGTCAGGATTCCAAGATAGAACGTTTTTGTTGGGATTTAAAAATTAATTACTGTGTGGAAGGTATGGTAAGATAAGCTGTTTAGTATGACTATTATTAAGTAATTCATTCAGTTACTGACAGTGGCAATAGGCATTAATCCAATAACTGGTTTTGTTGCTTTCCGGAAATTTTAAGTGAATTATTCTTTCCAATTAGAAAATATTCATCGCAGACTGATATGCCTGTAATTTTCTATGAACAGGTAGTTACTTGTTTTAAGCTATAACTTCAAACTATAATAGCAGCCCTTTGCGTCCAAAGTAAAAAGTGCAAATCACTCTACGAAAAAAATTTTGGTATCCTTTCCTTCACAGGTATTCATTCTGGAAAGTTTGGATCCATGTTATGAGCAGATGAATTAACTTACGAGAAAGTTTTTTTTATGTAGTGTCTTAAATACTAATTTCATAAAATTACAATCATCCTACAAGTTCGTTGTGTATTCGACTGGCTGAGCAGGTTAGGTGTAATCTACCTGATATGTGAATTGGAGTTTCCGTGTTTGAACGACGTAATACACAGTTTATTTCATTTACTTCAAATTCAAATAGAAATTTCACCATAAGCGACATACAAATTACATAACAGAAAACTTTTTCTAGATAATTCCTCTCTTATCTCTGTTCTCCGAAACTTGTGAGCTATACGTATCTCCAACTGATTTTGGAATTTTTCTGTATTGTTCAGGGAGTATTAAACCACACGAAGACTGATCCTAAACTCAATGTTCTAGACCGTGCCCTCTTATTCTGACCGTCTCGCAATTGATCGTCTGGAACCAGAGTGTCTATGTGCATGTGTTACAGTCATTGCTGAAAGACGATGTATATCGAGTGTTCGTCGGTAATAATCAGTGGTACTTGCACTTATGGTAGATTTTCTGAACATTAATCGTTGGACATTATTTCGAAGGTACATGATACGTGTTCTACCACTATCCTGTACAACACACAATTGTTTTGACAACGTAAAACACGGCGAAGGACTGTTCGGTTTGCTTCACTTTTGCCACGGTTTTGACTTTCTATCATATTCTTTGTCTTTAGTTCAACTTCCCTCACCATTTTTTTCATATATTTCTAAAATACTTTTCATGGTGCATATTAAACCAACTATTTCCGTAACAATTCCGCAAAATTAAACGAACTTGGCGAGGTTATTAGCCAGACACCTGCGTCGATTTCCGTTGCTACACCTTACTTCAGCGGAAGTCACGAGAAGAACACGGCGACGGCCATAATCCGACTTCCCAGTAACTTTGCTCAATGGAAGAGGAGCCAAAATAAGCGAACACGTGCCTCGGTTTACATGTAGATACTACTAGCATCGCGGCATATCACATTTTCGTCTCTTGTTCGATACCTGGTTATTGTTTCTATTTTATTTACCTATTTATTTATTTTTCATTTGTCTATAGATGTCCATAGACGGTTACTCCGCGAATGTTTCTTATCAAGTTAGAGGGTAGAAGTTCGTTATATTAATTGTAAAATTACAACTGGGCTTCACGAAAAGTGCCATACATTTATTTATGTGTGTTACGGTATTTTCATGGGTTTCAATCTTTTTAAACTCTCATATTCTCAGATTTCATTCATATACCAGTTCTTATGAAGATTAGCATCTCCAAAACGAAAGTAATGTCAGTGGGAAAGAAATATCAACGGATTGAGTGCCAAATAGGAGGAACAAAGAACAGGTGGACGGTTTCAAGTACTCAGGATGCATATTCTCACAGGATGGCAACATAGTGAAAGAACTGGAAGCGAGGTGTAGCAAAGCTAATGTAGTGAGCGCTCAGTTACGATCTACTCTCTTCTGCAAGAAGGAAGTCAGTACCAAGACTAAGTTATCTGTGCACCGTTCAATCTTTCGACCAACTTTGTTGTATGGGATCGAAAGCTGGATGGATTCAGGTTACCTTATCAACAAGGTTGAGGTTACGGATATGAAAGTAGCTAGGATGATTGCAGGTACTAGTAGACGGGAACTATGGCAGGAGGGTGTCCACAATGAGGAAATCAAAGAAAAACTGGGAATGAACTCTATAGATGTAGCAGTCAGGGCGGAAAGGCTTAGATGGTAGGGTCATGTTACACGCATGGGAGAAGCAAGGTTACCCAAGAGACTCATGGATTCAGCAGTAGAGGGTAGGAAGGAGTCGGGGCAGACCGAGGAGAAGGTACCTGGATTCGGTTAAGAATGATTTTGAAGTAATAGGTTTAACATCAGAAGAGGCATCAATGTTAGCACTGAATAGGGGATCACGGAGGAACTGTATAAGGGGGGCTATGCTCCAGACTGAACGCTGAAAGGCATAATCAGTCTTAGATGATGATGATGATGATGATGATGATGATGACCAGTTCTTAATTCTTACATCTTATTCTCGTGCTACAGAACACTCGAAACATACAAATTGTGAGCAATACGAGCAGCGTGCAAAGAGAGGTTGCCACAGCGACGTATCTTCGTATGATTCTCACTCGGCGCTGAAACGTTGTTAACATTACTGAAGATTTCACGCTCTGGAAATACTTTCGCGGCAAACCACGCATAACAGATCACTTCTTAGAAAACTAGCACTTGCAACTGATTATGATTCAAGATACACCCCAGGAATTTCACCGAAAACAATTTCAAATAATATTTTCATTTATTACCTTTTTAATTAATGAAAAACAAAAATTGAAAAAAAAATTATAATCGGGTTTCAAACATGGGGCGAAAAATTTCGAAGCCGTGACGGTAGCCATGTTGAACTGCATACTCGCATAAAGGCACACGAAGTACCTCTACAACTTTGAGCGTCGTTTTTTAGGAAACACTCGAGTATCTACGGACAAGCCGAGACTCGTTTTCGCTTATTTCGGGCGGTCTCCCACAGAGCGAATTTCCTGGGAAATCGGATTGTGGCACTTGCCGTGTTCTCTTCGTCAGTGCGGTACGAGCAGTCCTCTGTTAGTGCGCACGCCAAACGGCATAAAGCGCAGGACAGCCACACCATTACTTGAACTCTCTTCCTTAGATACCGTACGAGCGTCAGCTAACGGTCTCACTATATTCGGCATACAACCGCTTTTTTCACTTCCCCCTGCAATTAGGAACGCTAGAATGGCGCGGTAAACACTTTTGTTCAGCTGTGGAATGTGGACTGCAAGTGAAAGAAAGATGATTTTATTAGCTGTTTTGCAAATCTGTTACATGTTGAGTAGCGAGGCGTGAGCGTTGACAGCAACTTAACAATATCGCGGACAGCGCGGTAAATATATGATGTTACCGAACAAAACAATTCCATGATTGTGGATTGGTGTTCATTTCTTGTCGCTTGTAGTGGGACGCGAAATTGAAGCGTCACCCATCCACCAGTGTCAGCCCAGTTTGCAGGTGAATACAAGTTTAATTTAGTTTTGTTTATGTATTTTTGTAATATTTTTGTAATGGTTGTGAATTGTCTAAAGTTTTGTATTTTTTTTATGTTTCATGTACGGAGAGAGCGGCGCAACGAACGGAGACAGCATCTTCGCTGCCGGGACCAGAGAGAAAATTGCTGGCCACTATACGTCGCTGGTCGACTGCCAAAGAGCAACAGAAGATCCTGGAACCGATTTGTTGCGTCGTGCTTCTAAAAAATAAAATAAATGAAAATTTGTAATGTTCTGTACAACAATGATATCATAGGAAGTTAAATCTTATTGAAAATGTTAGTTTTGTCTCGTCAAGGCTCAGGTTCACGTCTGTATGTAGGAAGATAATAAACTAGTGGATGCTACTAAAGTTGAAATACGTGTTCTGAGGATTTATTTATGAAGAATTATGTGAATTGATTAATAATATATTTGACAAGATTATTGAATTTTGACAGCGTTCATCGCAACTTTGAATCTCAAAAGTTTATTCAATGTCTGATTCTAATATCGATTAAATCAAGATAACGTGTGTCAATATAATTTCTGAGGAGAAACAAACGAAATCTAAATTGGAAATGTTTACGCAAACCAATTGGCCCGAGTAACGTAATTCTGTGCATACGACTCAAATGATGTTTTACAGTTTCGTTCAAGAACCATTCTGAGACAATTTAAAAAGAATATAAATAATTTTGAAGTGGGTTGTAACTGACGTAGGTGACGAAGTCTACACATGGTCATATGTCAAACGAAAATCATTTATAAGAAACTTACGTCGTTACACTACACGCTCTAGGCCTAATAGCTAATATGAACAGTGTTTAACTTTCATTGAAGAATCAGCTATTACGTGGCGCAGTGAGTGTAACTCCGCTTTCAGAATATAAACAACATTTATTTGTTCAGCAACTCACAGTTTTTGACGAACAGTCAGGATCTGAGTGACTGTGTGAACTTTTATCCCACTTGTGGGCGGTAAAATATCCATTTTTATTTAATGAATATTTCGTGTGTAAGGTTCAAATGGCTCTAAGCACTATGGGACTTAACATCTGAGATCATCAGTCCCCTAGACTTAGAACTACTTAAATCTAACTGACCTAAGGACATCACACACATCCATGCCCGAGGCAGGATTCGAACCTGCGACTGTAGCAGCAGTGCGGTTCCGGACTGTAGCGCCTAGAACCGCTCAGCCACAGCGTCCGGCTCGTGTGTAAGGGGAGATAATTATTCCTCTACTGTGATGGATTCTCTTTGCTTTATTACACGCCGGGAGCGGCAGAGGTTCTGTTATTGTACAAAGTTGGTCAGAATATGCAACCAGATACTAATGTAGGGCCCCAGTAGGACTTCATGTACAAGTATTGGATCCGTTGCTACAATTTTTATGGTGGGCCCCCTTCTATGGACGCTTAACCTGAGTCAGATTAAGTGAACTCTCGGGAACAGGAGGTGGAACAATTTATATTTCGGCCATAAACGAGAAGAAACGCGACAACCGTTCCCAAACAATGTCATTTCAAAGTTACGGAGGTAACTGTGACACTCACTGCACATATCATTCTTCTGTACAAAAGAGACTATTCTCGTAAACACGAATAAGTCAACTGTGTTACCGATTACGACAACGGGTTTGATAAAAAAAAAATGAGCAGACTGTCACAGTCTATACAATTTCCGTCCTAAGATAATGAACTAGCACGTCAGAAGGTAGCAACGCTTACCTATACAGAAAGTGCCGCCCAGCGAAATGACATTCATACTTCTCCAGCTGAAGTTACTCTGGAACCTGGAGCCCTTCTAGGCTGAGACAGATACGGACTGACATGCAGACTGCGCACAAGCTGCTGGCGCCCTGTGTTTTAGAAACAGCTAATGATTGTATAATCTTTTCGGAATTCTGCTATTCTGAAACGGAAATTCAACACTATATGTTGTTGCAATAAAATCAAAATGCTTTCGTAATCCATAGAATTTTTGGTGGAAGATAGCAAATTAGCAATTGTCACTAAGATAACCACGTTACAGCAGTTCACTGTCATAAACTAATTATACGGACGATCAAAAAGTTTCAATTCGTGGGCGTTGCTGCAGCGGGTATGCAACGTAGCGCTACAAACATGTGAATATACAGGGTCTCCTTAAAAGCTTGTACGGTGTGCTGAGAAATAATTGTTAAGAAATAAATTCGATATGTTATGCCGTGCTTTTTATTTATATATTTATTTGTGCGATGACAAAGGCTCTACCTCCTGAGGACGGTGGTCCCTCAAGTGTGTGGGAGGACAGTTCCTTACGGCAGACACCATTTACTCCCATAAACTGGAGCACAGATGTTAGCTTTGAGGGCCTTGCGAACTGATTTAGGTCTTACTCTTGATATGACTAAGAGTGTCCTCTTGCTGTTGCTTATTCTTAAACATGGTTTGGTCGCTCCTTGATATTGTATCCGAGTTATTTGGTATTGACCTTCTCCAATAAGGTGACCACCCGTCCAAATTCAAGCAGACTGCCAAAGCCAATGTCGCCAGACGAGTTTTGCGTTTTGTTTTCTTCAAACTGAACAAACGTACCTTTTGCTCACCTAGCTGTACTTTATCACTTCCGAAGAAAGCCCATTTTAACCGATAATGAGCAGTTTTCTTAACGATTATTACTCAGCACAACGTCACTGAAACACACAAGCTTTGGAGGCTGTTTCTGACCAACCTGTATAAGCGCCGACATGTAGGGAAAAGATTAATATGGCTGAGACGTGGGACTTAGGGAAAGCAGAAAAGGTGTGGACGGTGCCTAATCAGTTACCGTTTGTTGCACAGAAAACATATACACTTTATTAAAAAAACTCAACAATCATTTTTAAAAGATTTTGCTAGACCAGCGGCTGAAAGCCTTATTAGAAGAATTGCAAGTTATTGTCGACTGAAGGCCACAAGCAATACTACATACAATCAGCTACTGAAGGCCTGATTAAGAGAGTTCAAAATTATTCATCGGCTGAGGGCCAGAAGCAATTTCAAATATACAAAACGGTTGAAGGCCTGGATTACTAATAAGGTGGACAGTTACACGTTAAAAATACCAAAAATCCTTTTAACAATCTTAATAACTGTAACAAATTTTTGGGACGGCTGAAGGTTCAAAATGGCTCTGACCACTATTGGACTTAGCCGGTGTGGCCGAGCGGTTCTAGGCGCTTCAGTCCTGAACCGCGCGACCGCTACGGTCGTAGGTTCGAATCCTGCTTCGGGCATGGATGTGTGTGACGTCCTTAGGTTAGTTAGGTTTAAGTAGTTCTAAGTTCTAGGGGACTGATAACCTTAGATGTTAAGTCCCATAGTGCTCAGAGCCATTTGAACCATTTGAACCACTATTGGACCGGTGTGGCCGAGCGGTTCTAGGCGCTTCAGTCCGGAACCGCGCGACCGCTACAGTCGCAGGTTCGAATCCTGCTTCGGGCATGGATGTGTGTGACGTCCTTAGGTTAGTTAGGTTTAAGTAGTTCTAAGTTCTAGGGGACTGATGACCTTAGATGTCAAGTCCCATAGTGCTCAGAGCCATTTGAACCATTTGAACCACTATTGGACTTAACTGCTGAGGTCATCAGTCCCCTAGAACTTAGAACTACTTAAACCTAACTAACCTACGGACATCACACACATCCATGCCCCAGGCAGGATTCGAACCTGCGACCGTAGCGGTCACGCAGTTCCAGACTGTAGCGCCTAGAACCGCTCGGCCACTCCGGCCACCGATGGCTGAAGGCCTTATCTAGACAGAACTGAAACTATTTGTCTGAATTACAAGTGAGAAAGGCAGTTACAAATTAACAAATACTAAGATATTTTCTTCTTAACAATCAAAACGGTAACAAGCTATAGTAACAGCTGAAGGCTTTATTAGAAACAAATTGCAGATTATTGGTCGGCTGAAGGCCACAAACAATGTTCAATCAACGGCTGAAGGCCTGATTAAGAAGGTTGAAAATTATTCGTGGGCTGAAGGCCACAAGCAATTTCAGAATACTCAACGGCTGAAGGCCTGAATTAAAAGTAAGGAAGGCAGTTGCATGTTAAAATACTAAAACCTTTTTAAAACAATCTTGACGAACTGTAACAGGCTATAGTGAGGGCCGCAGGCCTTATTGAGAGAAAATTGAAAAATTTGTCAGCTGAAGGCCACAAGCAGTGTTACAAACAATCAAATCAATGCAGAAGTTACGTCAACTCAAGCTGGAGACACTCGAGCACCCGTCCTATAGTCCTGATCTCTCCCCGTGCGATCTCCATCTCAACGCTGCCCTAAAAAAGGTGTTGGAGGGTAGACGACTGTCGTCGGATGAAGACGTGTAGCAGGCAGTTACGGACTTCTTCACACAGCAGGACACGTTGTCTTACCTAATGGGTATCTTGAACCTGGTGCGTCGGTGGGACGATTGCCTCAGTGTTCAAGGTGATTTTACCTGATTGGCACACGGATTCTGGAATGCACGGCCACCGAACGGAAACTTTTCGATCACTCGTTATAGTTAGCGTTCAATCCACGCACCGGCGTAAATGGTGCGGAAGTTCAGGAAGTCGACATAATTAGGAAGAAGCTGTGATACCACAATTCAGTATGAAGTTAGGCACAGTCGGGTATGGCCAGTAGTTGGATGGGTGACCGTACAGGTATGCCGCACCCTGGTGGCATTTTCTCCTCTGCCTTTATGGTAGATGGGACGCAAGAGGCGGTGGCGTGGAGTCCCTGATCGCCAATCTTCGCTCCAGATGTCCTGGATTCAGTTCCAAACCTGTCCGCAGTATCATGAAGTGCGGGAATGTGACATTATTGACGGTGACCTGTCCACCGGATGGGTACGCTGCGCCCGGCGGCTCCCTCGGTGTTCTTCGAGAGGCCATGTGCCAGCACCGGGCTGCAACCATTCTGTCATCATCTCCAACACGAACGTGACACTACACGACGCACACACCCATCACAGCTACACTTGATAGATAGATTAGCGTACACAACTCTCATACTTAGCGAAGGAAAGGTGCCTGCAGGCGCGAAGGATGTGGATAACCTTTCCCAGTAGACAGCTGGACCTGTCCTTCATGATCCGAGTGGTTCATGCCATACGAGTTTACTTTACTTTACAATTCAGAAAGAACTTCTTTTCCTTCTCTCATCGACAGTGATGTTGAACGCCTTTAAATAACAAACTGATTGCTGTGGAGCACTGTAGCCAGGTCAGAGATGAAGTGGTGTGTGTGTGTGCCTGTCGGTTGGATGGAATCGGCGTAGCAGGTGGGGCAACGTGGCAACGTGACAACATGTCAGATAATAGCTATCGTGTTTACACCTGCCCGTGACCACACCGTCATTGAAGTTGTTCAGTCTATTGGTATATGAAAAAATACTGTAGAACCTTTCTACAAAAAATGTTGAACCATTAGGAGCTGTGTGCCAACAGCGACCGGAACGAGTATCACGCCTTGTCAGTGACAGTCGGTTTCAAATTCGACCACAACTGGCACTGTCTGCAGATCGAATGTACTTCTACAAGTATCTGAGCGAACATTGGGATGTAAACTACATGCAGCTGACATTTGGAGTTGGGTATCTCACAAAGAGTCATTGCTCACAGCACATAGGTTTTTTTTGCTCTAATATTGACCTATTCATTCTCTTTGCAGTCCATGGGACTCTAAAAAGTTCCTTCAACACCACAACTCAGAGGTGTCTATCCTTCGCCGTTCCGGCTTTCTAATGGTCCAGGTCTCACATCCATCACAACTGGAAAAACCATAGCCCTTATAATACGTATCTTTGTTGCTTAGGTTATATGTCTACTCTTTAAAAACCTTGTCAAGATTTGAGACTGACTTTCTACCAAGCAGCAAGCGTCTCCTGATTTCGTGGCTGTCAAATCTGTGAACCTCCATTGGTTCTACCCCCTATATGCCTTGAAATGATAGGTGTAGTTGCCATAATTGTCGTTTTCTTAACATTCAGCCGAAGACCAGGTTTTTCACTTCTTTCTTTCACCTTGAGTTGGACAGTGTTTAACTCTTCTTCATTTTCTGCGTATCGTAGGTTGTTTATATTTATCCCAGCTGCTTTAATTCCGGTTTCTTTGTCTAGCATGGCATTCGTCATAACATGCTCTGCATACAAATTGATTAAGGGGCTCCGGAACGCCCTATACTTGCAATGTTAAAATAACGCTTATAAATTACATCTTTCCTCACAAAGTATTTGCGGTAGGAAGTTGAACTTTTTACAGATTATTTATTTGAATATGGGCTACAACTTAACACAGGGATTTTACAAAATTTTAGTTCAGTTATTAAAGATGATTTTTTTCAATTGTAATGAAAATTCACAACATTTTTTTGCAATTTTTTATTTATATATTCAAAAATATACAGTTTTTTGGAGAAAGGCTGTGTTAAATTATGCAGAAGGTACTGTGTAACATTTACTGAAAGTTTGAAATAAATATGTTTGGAAGATCCTTAGAAAACATGTAATTAGTATGAGGAAATAAAAGTTTTGGGAATCGAGCGACAAAGATTGGATTAACTTTTTAGTGCATTCCAGGTCCATAGGATGGATTATCTTCATCCTCTGCAAACTCCTCCTCCAGCTTCCTCTTGTTCCTCCTCCTGTTTACTCTTGCTTGTATTTCTAGACTCTTTATAGCCCTGTCTGCAGCCCGAAGGCGTTCCTTGTCTAAAGCAAGCATCACTCGTACCATGTTAGAATGTTATTATTTGCAGTAATAACACATACCTTTGGCTTTCCAACATTTCTCCTTTTCTTAAAAGCCTTCAGAGGATTTCTAATAACTTTACTTTTACTCATTATTATACTTCAACAAAACAGAGACTCAAGAAACAGAATTAATTACGAATATTTTCGAGATAACGACAGAGTAAATAAACATGAAACAATCGACAATCACACCAGCGATATATATTGAACCATCACAGGTTAGCCACAACACATACTTTATCTCACATCACTGAAATGTACCTGATGAACACGGACGTTAATAATAACACCATTTGACAGCAGTTTAACAGCGCCACAGTGGGTCACGCCCATGTAGAACACATTTCAAAAAAAATTAAAAATAGTTGTAGTCTTCGGAATTGAATAAATTATATATCTATTAAAAGATAATAGTCTGCAGATTCAGAAAACGCAAAAAAGTAAAAATTGAACTTTTCATGATTTTGAGCCTTTCCGGAGCCCCTTAAGTATGGTGATAATGTGCAGCCTTGCCGTATTCCCTTCTGAATCTTAGTCCATTTAATTGTGCCACCAAACTCCCCAGACATGAACATTATTGAGCATATCTCGGATGCCGTGCAGCGTGCTGTTCAAAAGAGATCTCCACCCTCTCGTACTCTTGAGGATTTATTGACGGCTCTACAGGATTGATGCTGTCAATTCCCTCCAGCACTACTTGAAGCGTTTGTCCGTGCCACGCCGTGTTGCGGCACATCTGCGTGCTCGCGGGGGCCCTACAAGATGTGAGGCAGACGTACTAGTTTCTTTGGCTGTTGTCTATTGGGTGGGAGTAGGCTTGCTGGAATCGGCTACGTCGATCGTGGAGCTAGGCGGCCGAAGTAACACGGGTGATTCGGCTCGTGTCTGACAGTTAGGGTCCCCGTAAACGTCCCGCGCCTCACGTCGCCGCCGGCGTCTTTACGGCGCGGCGTCTGCGGCAGGCCGGCCATTACGCCGGCTCGCAGGCGCTCTGCCTACCAGGCGCTGCCCGCCGCCGCCGGCGCCCGCATGCCGTCCACGCGCCGAGCCACGCGACCGCTCGGCCGCTGCCGCCGCCTGCGCTCGCCTAATTACATGCGGCAGCCGGAGCAGCAGCTCGGGCTGCGCTATTAACGGTGCCGCCGCCGCTTCCAACCACCGGCCAGCAAGGCCGCGCCGAGCCGCGCCGGAACGAGCCGAGCAGCGCATAACTCAGCGCCCGCCGCCGCGCTCGTTAACGTCACTCCGGCGCTTTAATCCGGCCTCCCGGAAATTGAATCACTGCCCAGAGTTATTATAGTCTCTCTACGGGTGACCGCGAGCCAAATCTTATCAAAGCGTCCACCGACCGCACATTCATAATTTTGTCGACAAATGTGCTCGCGACGTGTAAGATGACAGGTTGCTCCGCCTTCTGCTTCGGTTACTGAAAGTTTTCCGTTACTGGAACATCGGTAATTCGTTGTGATTGCAACGGTAAAGGTCCTCCCGAATATTTGCACTAATGGCCATACAACAAGCTTCAAATGGCTGAAATGGCTCTGAGCACTATGCGACTTAACTTCTGAGGTCATCAGTCGCCTAGAACTTAGAACTACTTAAACCTAACTAACCTAAGGACATCACACACATCCATGCCCGAGGCAGGATTCGAACCTGCGACCGTAGCGGTCGCTCGGCTCCAGACAGTAGCGCCTAGAACCGAACGGCCACTATGGCCGGCAGCAAGCTTCAGATAGGTATGAAATGTACGTGTGACGTGCGTGGACATGCTAATGATTACCATTAAGTAACAACATCGATCTGTTGTAGAATTTTAGAACATGTTTTTTGCTCGCCTATCATGTCGTTTCTGGAAACCCAGAATTTAGTCTGTAGGAATCAACATGGATTCCGGAAACAGTGATCGTGTGAGACCCAACTCGCTTTATTTGTTCATGAGACCCAGAAAATATTAGATACGGGCTCCCAGGTAGATGCCATTTTCCTTGACTTCCGGAAGGCTTTCGATACAGTTCCGCACTGTCGACTGATAAACAAAGTAAGAGCCTACGGAATATCAGGCAGGGTGTGTGGCTCGATTGAAGAGTTTTTAGCAAACAGAACACAGCGTATTGTTCACAATGGAGAGGAGTCTACAGACGTTAAAGTAACCTCTGGCGTGCCTCAGGGGAGTGTTATGGGACCACTGCTTTTCACAATATATATAAATGACCTAGTAGATAGTGTCGGAAGTTCTATGTGGCTTTTCACGGATGATGCTGTAGTATACAGAGAAGTTGCAGCATTAGAAAATTACAGCGAAATGCAGGAAGATCTGCAGCGGATAGGCACTTGGTGCAGGGAGTGGCAACTGACCCTTAACATAGACAAATGTAATGTATTGCGAATACATTGAAAGAAGGATCCTTTATTGTACGATTATATGATAGCGGAACAAACACTGGTAGCAGTTACTTCTGTAAAATATCTGGGAATATGCGTACGGAACGATTTGAAGTGGAATGATCATATAAAATTAATTGTTGGTAAGGCGGGTGCCAGGTTGAGATTCATTGGGAGAGTCCTTAGAAAATGTAGTCCATCAACAAAGGAGGTGGCTTACAAAACACTCGTTCGACATATACTTGAGTGTTGCTCATCAGTGTGGGATCCGTACAAGGTCGGGTTGACAGAGGAGATAGAGAAGATCCAAAGAAGAGCGGCGCGTTTCGTCACAGGGTTATTTGGTAAGCGTGATAGCGTTACGGAGATGATGAACAATCTCAAGTGGCACTCTGCAAGAGAGACGCTCCGCATCGCGATGTAGCTTGCTCTCCAGGTCTCGAGACGGTGCATTTCTAGATGAGGTATCGAATATATTGCTTCCCCCTACTTATACCTCCCGAGGAGATCACGAATGTAAAATTAGAGAGATTCGAGCGCGCAGTCGTTCTTCCCGCGAACCATACGCGTCTGGAACACGAAAGGGAAGTAATGACAGTGGCACGTAAAGTGCCCTCCGCCACACACCGTTGGGTGGCTTGCGGAGTATAAATGTAGATGTAGCTGTAGAACCGCAGTTTCATACCAAGAAACGTTACATAGTAGGTTTCCTCATTCAGAAATCAGGCTTGAATAATGTTTGTTTATGAATGATCGTGTTAAACTTCGTGTAAGAAGCAGAAACGTCTACCAGAACATGACATAATTTCACAGTGGCCTCACTTTGGCCACGAGCCTACGATACGCATGGCAATGTGTAATCAGAGTGAACAACAGAGCCATACTCCGTCTCGATACCCCACGAGACTTGCGCCCGAGGGAACGGGCACGTTGTTCTCTCGATCATAGGGGACTGTCCAGCCTCGTTGCGCCCCTTGAGTCTCAAAATGGGTTTTTTGCATTAAGACGTCTCGAGAATCATGGATTGTCTGTACAGTGGCCATTGTTGTGGTATCTCTGAAAGGGACCACACCGTGGTTCAGGTCGAAAAAAATCGATTTTCGGTTTTCATCATATTTCGATAGATTAAGGTATAAGTACGCTGAAAAGGATTTTGCTGAAAAAAAATTTCGAGCATTTACAGAGCATTTTCCTACCACGTGTGTTTATGTGCCATGACCACTTTTCTGTCACCCACTTTTCTGCATATATCTTAGATCTTTATATGCCTTACATTGCACGTTAGGGACTTTTTTTTACTCCCGAATGTGTTGGGTATCCTTGGAATGCAACGGTCGGTATTATTTTGTTTCTGCTGTTTGTAAACAACACGCTTTCAAATACGCGGTTAGTTTTGTTCAAGTCTGATTGCGAGTAGTTGTTATAGAAAACCTGCAGGTATACTACAGGCAGGCAGTTAGGAGAAATAATGGAAATCAGGAGGCAATGAAGAGAGATGTTTGGGCCATATTCTTCCATAAGTCCTCTACTGATGATAAGCCATGTCATCAATAGTGTCCATCAGGAGAAAATTAGTGGTGCAAATACAATAGGGCTCAGACAAGTGGAGAATCTTATTCTCATAGCATTCTCTTCCTGCTGCTGTTATTACAACAATTAAACCTATTTTCAGAGGCTTGGCTCATCCTGACCTTCTAAGGGAATGTCTGCATGGGCAGACACAGAACCCAAACGAATGTTTCAACAGCATAATATGGAACCGCCTTCCTAAAACTGTATTTCTAGGCATGCATACAATGAAACTAGGAATTCATGATGTTGTTATTACATTCAGTTGTGGTAATATTGGAAAGTGTTGGGTACTGAAAAAGTTGGGAATTAATCCTGGTGAAAATATGACCACTGGGCTGCAACACTGCTATAAAATGAGGATAGCCGATGCAGACAGGTGTGCATCTAATACGGCCAAGCAAGTAAGACAAACATCCAGGAAGGTGAAGGACAGGCTGGAAGACCTGCTAGAGGCCAAAGAAGGGCCATCATATGCAGCAGGACAGTTTTAATTAACTGTAAGTAACAAATTTCAAAAGTTTTTTCTTTAAAGTCAATTTCCCACAAACTAAAATTTACAGTACATATGCCCCATTATATCAGAAACCATCATAGATAAATGCATGAAATTTTCAGGGACTCTGCATAAGATAAAAAGCAACCTCCGGTACTACATTAATTAATATTCCCCCATTAGGAAGTTCACAAAAAATATTTTCTACAGAAAAAACTTAATAGTTTTTGTTAATGAATTTAAAAAAGTATTTCTTAAAAACTATAAAATGGATAAAGTAGATTGTAGTACAGTTGACTCTATTAGCATCATGTAACATACAGTAAAAATATAAAGGTCCTGCATCAAATAATTTTTTCAGAAATGGGTCAAATACTTGCCTAAATTAACATGGGTTAGATAGGAAGAGTGTGGTCCCCTTAACAGGGTAACAGACAGTCACCCGAAGAGTGATGCACCCAGCGTCAACTCTGTGCATAGGACTGGCCCTGCATCGTCTTTTCACGTGAGTCTCTGTTTCTGCATACAGCTTGACGAGATACGTAACAGTGCACGGACGCTTCTAGCCTAAACAAGTGGGAGAGGGATGGAGGAGGGGGAAGGGAGAGCAGATCTGGCAACAATGCAGACTGCACTTGGATGCAGTCTGCCTCCATACTACACTGTACCATATGCCAGTCGCTGGAAGAGAGTGGGTTCGGCAAATGCCATTGTGTGTAGTGTCAACAGTGAAGTACGGAGGAGGTGATGTTACAGTATGGGAGCTGTTTTTCATCTTAGGGTGGATTTCCAATGTTGCACTTAAGAGAACGCTAAATCTAGAGGGACATGAATACATTTGAGACCACTGAGTACTACGTAAAGCAGAGGAACAATCCGGAGGCGATGCCGGCCGGAGTGGCCGAGCGGTTCTAGGCGCTACAGTCTGGAGCCGCGCGACCGCTACGGTCGCAGTTCGAATCCTGCCTCGGGCATGGATGTGAGTGATGTCCTTAGGTTAGTTAGGTTTAAGTAGTTCTAAGTTCTAGGGGACTGATGACCACAGCAGTTAAGTCCCATAGTGCTCAGAGCCGGAGGCGATGATGGGTTGTATCACTACGATAATGCACATCGTGGTGGGAGGTTAGCCGGCTCTGTAAAGCAGGACAGACGGCGATCCGTGACAAGTCTGACTACAGAGTACATACTGGTGAGGGCACAAGTGTTCCAGAGCACAATGTTCAGCACATGTTGTTGAACATGAGACTGTGCAGCAGACGACCGCTACCTGCCCCCATTTTGACCCAGTGACTGATCAGTTACGATTGCTGTGGGTCCAGGATCATAAATACTGGACCGTGAAATAATATAAAAAATTCTACACGTCGGATGAATCAAATTTCATGTTACACCAGGTTGATGACAGTGTCCGAGTGTGCCATCATCCAGGCGATAGGATACTTGAAACATGTACCTCATCAGTCGAGCAGTCATCTGGGAAGCTATCCGAGGGCCAACACTGTGACCACTAGCCAGCAGCCAGAAAATTATAGGAACTGCTTGATCTGTACGTAGAAATCTGGTGCCATATACCTCAGGAAACATTCCAAGGACTTGGCGAATCCATACCATACAGATGCTCTGCTGTATTTCGTGCCAAGTGGACCAACAGGCCATTAAGCAGGTATTTTGTCTCATCATTGTAGATGTACAAGTAATGCAGTAGTGATTTTAAACCAAATCCTCCTCACAGAATCAGTGTTTATTGTCAGCAGAAGGCAAGACAAAATTAGTGTGGGAGAGTACAACATATTGTTACTCATATTCATGCATGGCAATGGGTGTCATCTTACTGTGCACATTAATTTCAGTTTTACTACGTTCACAGAGGAAAATAATGACTAAGATAAGACAGCAGGTGGAAACCTACGTAGATGGTAATAAATTTTTATTAAAGTGAGATTGGAGAAAACTGCATAATGATCTGAGTCTGGGATCATGAGATATTTGAATTTTAGTTGAGCGTAATAAACAAACTGACAGTATCTGGCATTGACCATGGGAAGCCATTGATGCATAGTATGGAGAAGGTGCACAAAATGCGCAAGTCATCATGGTGTGGGTTCCGAGTGCGACGATGAGAAGCTAGGATGCATGGCATAAGAATACCAGCAGGACAAACATAAAAAAATATGGCATAATTTGCAGGGGCAGGCATTCCCTGCGCTATTACCTGGGGCAACAGCCCAAGGCAGTATGGAACAGAAAGGAAAAATAAGCTGTCATAAAATCAGATATCGTCATAGTTAGGAGATAGGTGAAATAATTTTAAATATTATTCTGAGAAATCGAGTCGGGCCATTATATTAGGACAAGGAATAATATTCCTAAAGCAGATTTTCTGTTTAAAAGTGGGAGTGATGGGCCATTGATCAGGCAGAGTGCACCGGATGTTGGATGAAGATGGAAACGAGTGAAATGTCAACTCTATGATATAACAAGCTTTGTTTTTCAATACATCACGTTAACAATGTGATATTCCACTACCTTAACACAAGTCGGTAAGCAGGATGATGAGGCCTATGTTTACGGGCTCAGATGTATGAATATATCGCCACTGATGACCTCTTCGCTGCAAATGTGGGTTTGAATCATTTTCTAACTTTGAGAATCTCATTTACTTATTGCCAGCAGATTACAAACTATTCTGACGTTGAGATCTTGAGCCTCATGTAGCATAGAGCATAAAACATATACGACACAGTATACACACTGAGGCAGCTTAGAGTTGTGAATTCATATGCACGTAACTGTTTCCTTCATGGAGCTAATGTCGTGTTGATTGGAAGTAGCTGATGTCATGTGAGCTCCATGTATTCCGATAAATCCTCTTGTACCTTTGCAGAATTGCTGTGTACAGATACCAAAGTGAAGGACACTGGGCCTCACTGATATGTTAAGATTTTACCAGATTTGTATGCTCTTCTCTTGCTGATGTACGAATCACGCCTCAGAGTTTTATGTTAGAGTAATTTGTCATCAGCACTCATATGTAGGAGCACAGCCTATGAACAACTGCAGTACAGTTAAGGGCAGGTAAGGTTAACAGGTTCAGTATTTGCAGATGGACTTCAAAGTTCGAGAACCAATCCGTAGGTCTGTGCATTGCCACTGTCACACATCCCTGATAGGCTTGCTGACAAAGGCAGTTTGGTCTATAGTATGTTGTTGATTAGGTTTTGACAGTTATTTCCTTCCAAATTAAACTGATATATTTTGTTCTCATTACCACCAAAAAGGCTAACTATAATTAACTTCAAACACAAGAGAATTTAACATGTTCCATTATCCTACACGTGGCTGTCGTCTCCTGGGATTACTGAAATCTTGTCCTAAATACACACAAAAGCACACTTGACAAAACCTGGTCATACCACATCACGCAGATATTGTGTCACACCAGCTCTACTTATGATAACAGCCTCAATGCAGCAAGGAAGGCGTCCACAGTGTTCTTCAGTTTCATCACATCCAGTTGAAGACACTGATTGTTGTGGGTACGCTGACTGCTGCATTTCAACCGCTGTTCCAGATAGATTCAGAGATTTATGTGGGATGGTGGCTAGTTGATTTACTGGACAGTCCGCGGTGACTGAGTGTCAAACTAGGAACATTTTTGCGAAGCCCAGTGAACACCGCTGCCGTAATTCTGGAAGATGGGAGCGCTACACCACTAACTGTGACTTACAGCCCAACCACCAGCCACACAGCAAAGTACAATGGATTGCATCGTTACAGCTTGCTAGTAACACAACCATTGAAATCACATCCCAGCAGCTGTCATGGTAACAAGTAGCGTTACACTGCTGTATGTATCGCTGTTATCATTAGCACTATCTCGAGTCAAGTGTCACAGCCATGCCCTTCTGCCAGATGGCTTTATAATCCAGCCATTCTCCAGTCAGTCGGCATCAAGAATCCACAGTTCACGATTCTCTGGTATTAACGGTAACCATTGAGCAGTTCGTCAATCAAAGATCCATTTGCTAAGCGTTCAGTACACTCCAGGCTTTACACTGGCCACACTCAATGTCGCACCAGACGGACTCTGCTGTCTCGTGACTGCATTCAGACCGCCAAGTCATCGTGAGTGCACCAACCATGGACCATGTGCATGCACAAACATTTCCCTGCTGTGCCAGTGATACCCTATTAGATAGATCAGTCCAGTCGTCAGCGATATCCTGTTCAGACATACTTGGTAATATCAGTGAGTATGCTAGCATAACTAGAAATGGCACATACCTTTTATGAATCTGTTGCTCTATTTCTTCAGAAGAGTAATAAAGTTGATTAGTTTTTGGCTACTAGGATAGATCCATTCACTAGTGGCTTGCACTACCGATCCAGAACGCAACAGTTTGTGATGAGGAGCCTCCTCAGGCTCCGACGCACCAGACTCTGATGCCCCTTCAGGCTTTGATGCCTCAGCACCTCCAGTGCTTCATCTGGCTCCAGTGCCTCCTCGTTCTCCGCTTCTTCCTCCAGCCATAATGTCCCCTGTGACGGCACCCACACCACGGGCTCCTCTGGTTCCTGCACCACAGGCCCTCGCGCCACCAGCGTCTGTGCCAACACCCTGTGTCACTGATCGCAGGGCCTCTGACACCAATGCCGCCAGCTCCAGTGCCAGTGGTTCTAGTGCCAGCAGCTTCTGTCACCTCACTGTCAGATGTCACACCACTGCCTGGCTTCCCAATGGCCCTGAGTATGTGGGTTTTATTTTGTCAAGTTGCGCAATGGATTGATCCAACAAGTACCCTGTGGCTCCTGCAAGGAATAATTTCCACCTCACACTACTACAGAAGTCAGACAGACGCTCCTTATGTACCAACAAGAACTGCTTGAAAAACATTCAGCTGGCCGGAGTGGCCGAGCGGTTAAAGGCGCTACAGTCTGGAACCGCACGACCGCTACGGTCGCAGGTTCGAATCCTGCCTCGGGCATGGATGTGTGTGATGTCCTTAGGTTAGTTAGGTTTAAGTAGTTCTAAGTTCTAGGGGACTTATGACCACAGCAGTTGAGTCCCATAATGCTCAGAGCCATTTGAACCATTTTTGAACCAAAAACATTCAGCAAAAAATATCTTCTGGAGTCGTCTGCTGTAAGGAAAAGACACAAAAATATTCTATATTCCTACGTAACTAGTGGATTACTTGGGTACTGGAGTATTGCTAGTTAGTGTCAGAAAAACATTACACGAACGAAAAATATTATTTATTGCAAAAAACTTCTGAGGAATCAAGTGAAACTTTTTCTTATAAATTAATAAATTTCCGGGTTCTTTTTGGAACAGTAGATTGCCTCTTATGGACAAAAATGCTATTAATTTTCAAAGTGTGGAAAGGTTATTTTCTCCCTTTTCTTTAAGAATGTTATTTACTGGGCAGAATGGCTGAGAGTCGCACCTACACAACTTGAATAACTTTTCTAGGTACGGTCAAGGCTGTTGTGTGAGAAAAGTAATGGAGTGTACTGTTATGGAGGACAGATGGGGCTTGCATATGCTGTAGCGGACAATACCGTGAGCTGCGACGACTGCTACCTGTGTTGCTTGCTGCTGACAAATAACACAACTATCTCTTTCTGTCTGGATTGACCTTCGCCAATCTAACTCTCCCTACGCTTTGATGCAGTCAAGAACTCCTGTCCGTCCCTAGTCTATCTATTGGCGTGGTACACCAGTCAGATAACCAGTCCACCACGATGCCACTCATTATTCGCTCGCAGGCGTTTAACGGGTATTCTGTTAAGTGTTCACACCGACAGAGTGTGGCGGCCGACACAATGACCTAAAGTAGACAACGCTTAATCACAAGCAACTCAATATAGAGTGTCACTCCGATTCACTAACGACAGAGGTGCTCTCCCAGGACAGACTTTGTTCCTCGCTCTTTGCATACATGTACGAGCACACTCGCTCCCCTTGCGTGTTCCCACTCCAAGAGCGACAACGGAACGGCCCCTTTTTCTGGAAAAGTTGAAATGGTATACAATTCGGTGTCTTCCCTCACTCCTCTGGCTCTTTGCGTCAGAAATATTCCGCCAATAAGCGTTGCTCTTTTAAACGAGAGAGTGACGTTTCTTTTAGGTTGACCAATGCAGAAATCTTAACACAAGAATGCCTAATTATACTGGCGATCGATATTAATACCTAATGTTAAACTTGCTTTTGTGCTGAGTGAACGTCTGTTCCTGACCCACTTGTTTACTGTTAGTTGTACTCTTCTGGAGTGTTTCGGAAACGAATCCCAGTTTGATTGTACTGTTTGCATTAGGTTATCTCACGGTCACAACTTCTTAAAAATTCTTCGCAGAGGTATAACGTTAGCATCGATTACCATTTAAGGTGGGTGGTGTGGTGTCACCGCCAGACACCACACTTGCTAGGTGGTAGCTTAAATCGGCCGCGGTCCATTAGTACATGTCGGACCCGCGTGTCGCCACTGTCAGTACTTGCAGACCTAGCGCCACCACATGGCAGGTCTAGAAAGACGGACTAGCACTCGCCCCAGTTGTACGGACGACATTGCTAGCGACTAGACGTACGAAGCCTTCCTCTCATTTGCCGAGAGATAGTTAGAATAGCCTTCAGCTAAGTCCATAGCTACGACCTAGCAAGGCGCAGTTAACCATATCTGGAGAGAGTCTTACTTGTATTCAACATAAACGATGTATACCAAAAGGATGGATTAAAGTTAAGTATTCCCAAAGCAACGTACTTTTCTTATTAGCATTCATTGAGCATCCTGTTTCAGACTTCACGATATTCTGGGTGAGCTTATAGCGTGCCTATTCGGCCCCTTCAAAATAACACTGTGTCGGCACTTCTGTCGACACATAACAGGTGGTGTTACGGTTATAATGTAAGTTGCAGTAGTTACTCTAAGATGAATAGGTTTGTACAGGGTAGAGTAGCATGGAGAGCTCCATAAAACCAGTCTCCGGACTGCAGATCACAACAATATCTTGGGCGTATCTCAATAATTTCTTAGACATTACTTTTCGAAAGGCACGAAGAAGTGCGTTTTGATAATCTATCCCATCTGTTGTGGTCAAATATTGCCAGGAAAGAGCTGGTTTTTCCAATTGCCATAACCGCGTATGACGCATTTATCGTAAATAATGCGCACATTTAATTAATAATAATTTACTGTTCTGATACATTCCTTCCTTTACTAAAACCAGACGGTGTTTAATAGCCCACAAGACCATAAAAACAAACTTCAAAGAGCAAAAAAACACAATTTATCGCGTGTGTCTATAGAGTGCTGCCAGTCTCCAACGATTCGCTTCTGAGATGGGGCGGGCAGTCTACTGCCCCTGTCTCTTTCTATTGGATACTTTCTCTCCATTCTCTCCGTTTCATACTTGGAGATCGACTTCAGGGACTATTTGTTGTCGAGTGAACCCACCCTTCCGAAACATAGACCAGAGGTGGTTTACTTCTTCTTCCTAATACCGTAGCTCCGAAATAAGTAAAGCTCTTTGTACGAATGCCATCTGTATTTCGCTGAGGCGAGGTGGATGATGACGGCTTTTTGCCCCAAGGAAAAAGTGGTTTGCATGTATTTACGGCAGAGGCTACGACCAAGGACTCTATCTTACATTATACGTGCTAGTACACCCAGGAATCGTACCACAGCGTCTTCCCATATCTTAGTTTTTAACCTAAAGTAGAAATTAAGGGAATGACAATGTACAAATAAATGAAACGTAGTAGTTTAGTATGACCAGACGAATCTACATATCGCCAGAAAACGAAACAATATATTTGCGATTTGTCTTACATGCAATGTTTCTATTCGTCAAGTTATGATGGCTTCGGGTGGCTCTTCGACTCCCGCGGAAGTATCCTTTAGAACAGAGCCCCACGTAACAGAAGGTAGAGAGCCGAACTCCTGCTCTCAGTTGTATACAGTCGCTTGAAGATATAGAAAGTGTTTCTAGGCGCATAGACGCAACGTGAAAGTTACGAAACTTACCGCCATCTCAGAAACAGCAACATGTAAGCAACAAATAGCACTCGAATCTATGATCGGTGGTCGGGACCTTGCCGCAACTACCGTAGCTGACGTAGTGCAGTGACACCAAGTGTGCCGCTAGCATTCGTCACCGCGAGTCCTTAATGTAGTAAGCTCTAACGCGCAGCCCGTCTTTCTGCTAATGAATGTCGATTCTCATGACATGTATTTTTCGTTTTCGAGGTTCAGCTCTCGACATTATTTCTCGCTCTCTCTATAGTTACTGGTTTTCAATTTCATTGTTTCACTAAACTTTTGATGTGTTCGTCACGTACATTATCTGGCCTACGGCAGGAAGATAGCTCGCCAAATTGATAGTGAATGCTAGTAAACAAGTAGAATTGTAGCAAGGCCAGGATTCAAACCCGGGTCTCATGGTCACTAGGCACATGCGTTATCCACTACGCCATCCTGTCACAGTGGCTTTGCACGTCTGTGCGGACTACTCTAGCATGCCTCCCTCCTCCGTCCAAATTCCCATTCACACCTCAGCCCACTTGGTATTCCCCTAAATTCGAACAGTATTGCAGAGGTTCTGCAACTGTATTGGGTCAAAGCACCTATGCCTGAGTTTCAGTCGGAATCCCCCATTTCATTCGATGCTGGGTGCTATTCCAATACAGGTGGAGAGCCTCTGGAATACTGTTCGAATTTTGGGGGAATACCAGTTGAACTGAGGCATGAATGGGAATTTGGACTGAGGAAGGAGGCATGCTAAGATAGTGCATGCCGTTGTGCAAAGCCACTGTCAGGATGAATTATCGGTAAACGCATCTGTGTAGTGAGTAGGAGACCAAGGTTCGAACCTTTACGTTCGTCGCTTCAGACTGCATGTATACACCATAGTTGCTTGAGACTTGTAAAGGTCTCTCGAACCATACAGTTCCATTTGATTAGAGTATATCTGTGTGACACGGCTATTTCGATTTGCGTTTCTTTCGAGTCCACAATATAATCCCCATCCAGTTTCATGTCCTTCCTGCAGTGCGAAGCAATGGCGTGTATACGCTGTCGGTATCGCTCCCTGTCCTGGTGGCGGAGCCAGAGCTTCACTGTGTGAATCACCTCCTCATCGTCCTCAAAATGTCTTCCACGAACGCGTCTGTCCTTGCGAATGACAACATCAGCTCGCTGCACATGTCAGGTGTGACAGCCGTGGATGGTCTCTTCCATCGCTGCAAATAGCGGAGCTCCGCCAGACAGCCTTCTGACGGCCTCACTGTGCCCAGCGACTGGCTGTACTTCTGTCGACAGCAGATGCTCCACAGACTTTACACAATCGTTTGTGAATATTCGCCACAGTTTCTTTCTCTGCAGTAAGACATTCAATGACGGCACCTACGTCACCTACAGACGCCATTTTGAAACTGTCCTGCAGCTGCACTATCAGTCAGAAGTGACGGAAACTTGGCGCGCTCAGCCAGGAGACTACATACGTAGAGCTTCGCATCCGTAGCATTGTTTTCGGATGACAAAAAAAATTTGGTGCGTTACATTCTGGACAACCCTCGTATATTCAAACTGAACTTCACCGAAGACCTTTCACTAACTGTACCTTTACACTGTCCTCTGTTATTAACTATATCGATGTCTAGACAACTAACCCTGCCAGCAGGCGACAAAGACGGATGCCTACGGCGTCAAGGGACAGAATATTGGCAGGTGAGTGGCTCTCTCGCCGTCTTATAGTGAAAAGGTATTAGGCCATGTTTCATACTTTTCGCCTGAGTCGCCACTGACGTGACGATTGCTACAATCACTGTAACATATCGTGAAGATCAAAGGATAATGCTCCAGTCTCTACAGTATTCAGTGCCTCGTACGTCTTTCAGAGTTGTGTGAATGGAAACTCCGCAAGCCACTTTGCAGTGTGTGGCGGTGGGCACTTCTGGTATCAGTATCATCTCCATCCTTTCGTGTAGGCCCTACCACTCGCGAATGGTGAGTGGAAAAAAAAATAAACTGCTGTAGGCAGCCTCCGTATAACCCCCAATTCCTGAGATTTTTCTCATCGCCGTCAGTTGTTTAGAGGTTGAAATATATTTTGTAAGTAGGCTGTGTAGGTTTTTTTTATTGGTAACGCCACGTAGCGCTCTGTATGAAAATCACTGGCTGTGCTGTGTGCAGTCTGTGGCTGGTTTGCATTGTTGTTGGCTATTGTAGTGTTGGGCAGCTGGATGTTAACAGCGCGTAGCGTTGCGCAGTTGGAGGTGAGCCGCCAGCAGTGGTGGATGTGGTGAAGTGACACGGCGGATTTTTGAGAGCGGATGATCTGGACGTGTTTCCATCAGAAACAGTACATTTGTAAGAATGGATGTCATGAACTGCTATATATATTATGACTTTTGAACACTATTAAGGTAAATACATTGTTTGTTCTCTATCAAAATCTTTCATTTTCTAACTATGCCTATCAGTAGTTAGTACCTTCAGTAGTTAGAATCTTTTATTTAGCTAGCAGTAGTCGCGCTCGCTGTATTGCAGTAGTTCGAGTAACGAAGATTTTTGTGAGGTAAGTAATTTGTGAAAGGTATAGGTTAATGTTTGTCAGGGCCATTCATTTGTTGGGATTATTGAAAGTCAGATTGCGTTGCGCTAAAAAAAAATTTGTGTCAGTTTAAGCACAATCATGTATAATTTTTCTAAGGGGACGTTTCATATGTCGACCCTTAGCCGAGGATACCTGACTGGAATCTTCTGATTTTTTTCTTGTAGTTTGTGTAATTAGTGTAGCTATTCTTTATTGCTAGCGCGTAATTATGGAGAGAATTTCCTTTGTAGTTGTAGTTTTTCATTGTTGTGCAGTAAAACAGTTGTGGCATGCATGTAGATTTGCACCAAGTATTTCGCAGCTGCGCTTGCAATTAACTAGACATTATTTTCAGTGCTATGTTAATGTGTTTTCGTATTTTGCTCTTCAAATTGTCCTTTTCTGTGTTGTCGTGTGAAATATTGTGACAATAATGGCGTGTGAAAAACGTAATACTAGGCTCCAAAGTAAACTGAGAAATGACAGTCAAGACGAAAGCAGTGTGTTAGCGCCACCGTGTAATGAATTAACTAATGTTCAAACTAGTAATTTGGTAATTGTGCATAGGGAAGTGGAGCGGGCTGCAAATAATGGTGTAGACAGTGAAACAATTAGTGAACAGGGAAGCAACTGTTCGCCTCACGAATCCGAAATGACAGGACACAATCTTGCAAATACTGTAGATTCGGGTTTTGCGTCTTCACCGTTTTCTCAAATAAGTCAAGACACATTTTCTGCTCGTCAAAATGTAAATGTTGCCGGTGCAAATGCACTGCCGAAAACATAGAGGAACAGATTCCAGACACTAATACATTATTATTGCAATTAATGCAACAAATGAAACAAAATCAGAGACAAACTTGCCCGCATCTCGTGGTCGTGCGGTAGCGTTCTCGCTTCCCAAGCTCGGGTTCCCGGGTTCGATTCCCGGCGGGGTCAGGGATTTTCTCTGCCTCGTGATGGCTGGGTGTTGTGTGTTGTCCTTAAAACTTCCGGGCTGATAGGCCGTGGTCGAAGTATAAAACACTCTCATGACGTTTCGTCTCCGACTGCGGGAGATATCCTCGGAGGTAAAGTGGCGAACTGCGAAGAGAACTCGACGAAGCGCTGATTATATAGGCAGTACAGAGGGCGCCACAGTCGATCACGTGGCGTCGGCTATGAGATTGTCTCTGGTAATGCCAACATTCTCGATTGAAAGTAATCGATCGTCACGCTTGCGGTGCAACGCTGACATCCAAATTTTATCCAGTTTAACACCTTCGTCTTTCCTGTTAAAATTATTACGATGTTTATCAATCTCGATAGCCTCTCTATACAAGCGTGCATAATAATGCGAGGTTTTTGATATGACGCTCGTCTCGCTGAATTTTATTTCATGATCACCTTCCTGGTAAACATGTTCCGCTACGGCCGATTTATCCGTGTGACCCAGGCGGAAATTCCTCTTATGTTCAACAAGACGGGTGTTCACACTTCTCTTTGTGGTACCGATGTAAACCTGTCCACAACTACAAGGAATTTTATATACTCCCGGTGTAGCCAAAGGGTCTCGTGCATCTTTTGCCGACCTTAAAAATTCTTTTATTTTTCTGGTGGGTCTGAAAATAGTTTCCACCCCATACTTGCCTAAAACTTTCCCAATGCGGTCTGTGACCTTACTAATGAACGGAAGAAAAACTTTGCCCTTGGACGACTGTTGTTCGTCGTTACTCCTGATTCTCTGCCTAGAGCGAAGTGCTCGATCTATATCCTTGCTAGAATAGCCATTCTTCACGAACGTTGACCGTAGATGTTCAATCTCATCTTTTAAATAAACAGGTTCACAAAGTTTGTACGCCCTGTCTACCAAAGTTTTCATTACACCTCTTTTTTGTCTAGGGTGGTGGTTTGATTCTTTGTGTAGATAACGATCAGTATGTGTGGGCTTTCTATGCACCTTATGGCCCAACGTTCCGTCCCGTCGTTTAATCACAGACACATCCAGGAAGTTCAATTGCCTATTCCTTTCCGTCTCCATAGTGAATTGGATTTTCGGATTAATGCTGTTTAAATCTGTCAGAAAGGCATCCAACTCCTCTGCTCCGTGTGTCCATACTACGAACGTGTCATCGACGTAGCGATACCATCTGGCTGGTCTCTTACTGGCAGCCTGCAACGCCCATTGTTCAAAAGTCTCCATAAATAAGTTAGCCACAGCAGGACTGAGAGGACTGCCCATAGCCACCCCGTCAATCTGTTCATAAAAGTCATTATTGTATTGAAAGTAGGTTGTGGTGAGGCAGTGTCGGAATAATGCCACAATATCGGTATGAAAAATATCCGCTATGCATAAGATAGCTTCGTTTACCGGAATCATGGTAAATAATGACACAACGTTAAAACTGACAAGGACATCATCCGGGCCCACGCTTATTTCCTTTAACTTGTCAATGAAATGAGCTGCATTTTTAATATGACTGTCTGTCCTACCAACATAAGGCTGCAGCATTGAGGCAAGGTGTCTAGCTAACTCGTGTGTTGGTCCCCCTATAGCGCTGACAATTGGCCTCAACGGAATCCCAGGTTTATGAACTTTGGGTAAGCCATAAAGTGTAGGTGGATATGCTTCTGTTTTACAAAGCAGCTTCTTATCGTCGGAGCCAAATGAAGACGCTTTCACCAGTCGATTTGTCATTCTTAAAATCTTCATAGTTGGATATTTCTGGAGTTTTTTGTAATTGGAGGGAACTAAGATATCATTGATCTTTCCATGATAGTCCTCACTGTTCAGTATGACGGTGGCATTAACGTCAGGAGAGTGTTTTATACTTCGACCACGGCCTATCAGCCCAGAAGTTTTAAGTGAAGACAATACCGGCCGTGAAAGCTTACATTGTATGTCCTTAGGTTAGTTAGGTTTAAGTAGTTCTAAGTTCTAGGGGACTGATGACCATAGATGTTAAGTCCCGTAGTGCTCAGAGCCATTTTTTTAGAGACAAACACAGCAACAGTTAGACGCAATGGAACAAAATCTTCAAAAGTTAGACACCATGCTTGAACAAACACGTGAAGATTTAACTACTGAGTTACATAAAATCGAATCGAAATGTCAAAAATTCTGTAATGACGTAAAAACACAAATTTGTGAGCATTTCCAACCTATTTTTTCTCGTCATGAAAGTGCATTACAGAATCACGAAGCAGCCATAAAGGAACTGCAAACTATTGTTCATGAAAATCATGACAACTTTCAAGCTAAAATTGACTCAACTGCATCTACCGATTCGGTTATGCAACTTGCAAAAACTCAGTAAAACTTAAAGGACACAGTAGATACGATTTCAACACAAATGGACACTCTGAAACTTGGTTCAGAAAAACACACTGAGGAAATAAGTTCACTATCGGAGAAAGTAGCCGAACTTTCGGATCAGTTCACTAACTTATCTACAAAGGTGGATGATGATCTGAGTGACACAAGACCTGTAGCCTTCACTGACACAGAAGAGTATGAACAAATTAGAAAATTCAAACAAAAACAGAATCAAATTAATACGCAACACAAAAGAGAAATCCGGGAAGTACAAGATCAGCTGACACAG
The DNA here is from genome assembly GCF_023864275.1 of Schistocerca cancellata. NCBI lineage: Eukaryota > Metazoa > Arthropoda > Insecta > Orthoptera > Acrididae > Schistocerca > Schistocerca cancellata. Next base: position 50,247,016 of record NC_064631.1, read on the forward strand.
GTAATACGAGGATTGCGTATTTCAGAGGACATTCGTGCTCCAATACGGGAAGAGGGACATAGAAGTACGGAACAGTCACAAAATAATAACATGGGGCACTTCGGAAATTATGAAAGAAATTGGCAAGGTACACCGAATTTTGAGATGGAACCGCCGAAACGCAGTTACAATGACCGATATGCGACTCGCCGACATAATGATTTTGACTATAAGCTGTTCATTACTACACGTAAATTCAAAACATTTAAGAATTCTGGCAATGACATTCATCCACAAGCGTGGCTTCATCAATTCTCTCATTGTTTTCCTCCCAACTGGTTATTAGAGCACAGATTAGAATTTATGAGTGGCTATTTAGAGAATGAACCAGCTGTAACAATGTGATCGGTCATTCACAATTGCCACAGTGAAGGAGAATTTTATCATGCCTTCCTCTCACCATATTGGTCTCAAGCTACACAAGACCGAGTAAAACATAGCATCATAATGATGAAACATTTCGAACAATCTGAATTTTTCAGTCTTACGAAATATTTTGAAGACATGTTGCACAAGAATCAGTACCTGTCAAACCCATACAGCCCCTCAGAATTGCTTAATCAAATTGCGTGAACATTTACGACATATTATTTTGGCAGGACGTTGCAAAGACGACATTGAAGCTTTTCAGGGACTCTTACAAGAATTGGAAATTGACACTGACAATTGCGGAACGCGAAAACAGGAGCACAACAATTACAGGTCACATCCGTCACAATTCCGCGATGACAGAAATAATAAATGGATATGACAAAGCTATTCTTACAAAGTAAATTGTGACCAAAACAGACACCACCCGTATGACAACGGTTGGCAGAGTAGTAATAATTACAGGGAAAGTTCACCTCTCCGCGGTAATGACTATCACAGAGACAATCAGAGAAACAGACAATATGGGAACCAAAATAATTATTATCAATGGAGACAGAATAACTTCAGACGCAACGATCCAGCGCGCAGTTACGATTCAGGGAGAAATTCTTCACCACGTGACCGACAAGAAAGAAACTATGGAGTCTACCGACATGACGACAGATGATATGATTGTAACGACAGACCTGAATTGCATCAGAACTGGCGCGATTCAAACAGGGCAGGGCCGTCTCGACAAGGTGAATTTGCAGAAGTTAGGTCTCCAAATCCCAATAACGATGTGCGCCATCAAAGAGACAATAGGCAATGACTCACACCGCTGGCAGACACAAAAAGTACTTATGAAACTGACGACGCAGCTGCCGTAGCTAGTAATTACGTAAAAATGGAAGACATTAGGGACATCTTACTCCAGGAACACGACGTAAAACATAACAACGTTGCATATCCTGTGATTCACATTACAGTAAATGACGTAAAATTTATGGCAGTACTTGACTCTGGCAGCCCCATTCCAGTAATTAGTGAAACAGCTTTTAGCAAATGCAACAAATCGAACGATTGCCCCACACTTCCGTTACGTAAGATTAAATTACAAGGTGCAATCGTTGTAAAAAGTGTAGACGTACACCAACAAACCAACTTAGAATTCTTTTGTCAAGGCCACAGCTTCTCTATGAACTTTCTTATTGTTCCATTATTGTCGACGGAAATTATATTGGGAGTAGACTTTTTGAATGAATACAAAGCAATCTTAAACTTTCACGATGCTGAAATAAGTATAGAGAAAGAAGGTAAGTCAATAGCTTTGAAATTTGAAGATTGGCTCTCAAACCATGACGAACAAATTAATCGACTGTACCTCCTGTTAGACAACAGTTCGGAATGTTCTATGGAACTAGACACTAACAATCACTCTGCATGTACTGACAGGGATGATATCGACGACATATTTGAAACTATTGAGTTAATTCAGAATAAAATCCAAAGAATTGAGAATTGTAGTGACACTGATAGGCAGGACCTTTTTCAGATTTTACAAGTACGTTCCACAGTTTTTACTCACAAAACAGGAACAATCAAGGGATTTCAATACCAATTTCGTGTTCGTGAGCATACTAAATTTTGTGTTAGACCATACGTAATTCCAGCACATTATAGGGACCTTGTTAGAACAGAAATACAGTCTATGCTTGACTAGGGCATTATTGAGCCTGCACTAAGCTCATACAACAATCCATTACATGTTGGTGAGAAGAAAAATGGATCGATCAGACTTGTCTTAGATTCGAGACAAATCAATACTATCATTATTCCTGAAACAGACAGACCGCAAACGATGGAAGAACTTCTTCAAAATTTTAATGGTGTAAAAGTGTTGTCTTCTATTGACCTCAGATCCAGCTTTTATCAGATCGAACTTCATCCAGAATGTAGAGAATACACAGCTTTTCTTTGTTTCGGCGTTTGTTATCAATTTCGGAAACTTCCTTTTGGTTTGAACATTTCTTTGGCAGCATTCATTCGCGGACTAAATTCCATATTACCTGATTTCTTAAAACGTCGCATCACCTTATATGTAGATGATATTCTAACAGCAGAAACCTCGTGGGAACAACATAATCGCATCCTCAACAGTTTGTTACGTATTTTTGCAGAATCTGGAATTACAGTTAACTTGGAAAAGTCTGAATTCGGTAGGTCAAAGGTGAGGTTTTTGGGACATATTATTTCTTCTGAAGGCATTCAGCCGGATCCTGAAAAGTTGGAAGCAACCAGAGCCATTCCAGTTCTGTCCACAAAAAAAACAAGTCCGAAGTTTTCTAGGTCTCGTAAATTTTTACCGTAGTTTTCTGAATGTGCAAATTCTAGTTACACCAAAACTTTGTTCTCTCACTGGAAAAAATACTATTTGAAACTGGGACGAACAAGCACAGTTGGAATTCAACTCTTTGAAAGAATCGCTACTTAACGCGCCAATATTAGCTCATCCAGATCTGTCACAAGATTTCTGCCTTAGCACGGAATCTTCTAAAATCGGTCTTGGTGCCCATTTATTTCAAGAAGCCACAGAAAATGACACTACTGTTCAGAAAACCATTGCTTTTGCTAGCTGACAAAATCTGAAAAAAATTATTCCGTTACTGGATTAGAAGCTTTAGCTATCGTTTGGGCATTTAACAAATTCCGTTTCTTTCTTTCTGGTAAGCACGTAAAAGTATACAATTGATCATCGTGCATCACAATTTCTTATGTCTTCAAAATTAAATCATGACAGGTTAAAACGTTGGGCATTGTTTCTGCAAGAATTCCACTTCACAGTAGTCTACATTCCCGGCAAGGAGAACATTGTTGCGGACGCGCTGTCACGCGCACCGGCTTGGCTTGAGAAAAGTAACACAGTAGGCAACCTCGAGAAAAATTTCAGTATTCTTTACATTCAGAAAGACGCCTTTGAAAAGTTCATCACCACATCTTTAAAGGACATTGCTCATGAACAAGATAAAGATCCGATTTGGAAAGACATCAAAAGTAAATGGCATGAAAAGACACACACTCAGATTCGGCATTATTACCTGGTTAGAAACAACATACTCTTCAAACGCTGCACTGTTGATGACAAGCTATGGGTACTTTGCATTCCAGACGATTTTGTTAATAAGCTCATTTGGTACATTCATTTCAGCAACGCACATTTTGGTCCCCAAAAATGTTATCATATTCTTCGAACGACTTGTTATTTTAACAATATGGAAAAGAGAATTCGAAGAGTCTTGTCTATTTGTAAACTTTGTCAAAAGGCGAAACCATCTACTATGTCACATCGTGCTCCGTTGTTTCCTATCATTCCTTCTAAATTAAAAGAATTTGCTGCTGTTGATCTCTTGGGACCCCTTGTCAGAACATCGAATGGATTTTCGTACGTTTTAGACGCTGTTGAACTTACTTCAAAATTTGTTTCTTTCACTCCGTTACGTAAAGCCACTGGACGGTCTGTGTCCAACGCCTTTGTTAAAAATTTCTTATGTGAAGTTGGCCACGTTACTAAAGTCATTTCAATTAACGGACCGCAATTCAGATCTGCTGTTTGGTCACGCATGCTTCAGAATCATAAAATCAAATCTGTTTTTATTTAATTGTACTCACCACATTGTAACCCGTCTGAACGGATTATGAAAGAAATCAATAAGCTTTGCAGACTTTATTGTCACAGAAAGCATCAGCATTGGGACAGATATTTACACTCATTTCATAACGTGCTGAATGAAATGCCTCATGACTCCACTGCTTTACCACCTATTCTTGTACTGAAGAATGAAGAACCACCGAACAGAATGAGAGAGCTTGTACCTTTTCCGAATACACGTAAACTTCGACACAAAGACATAATTCATTTGGCTATTAAAAATATAAATTCTGCAGCAGACAAAAGGAGAAAACTACACGGTAAAGCAAATGCAAAGAAATTATGTATTGGTCAGAAAGTTCTCATTAAAGCTCATTCATTGTCACATAAGAGGAAACACTTGAGTCAAAAATTCTTTCTGATTTACAATGGACCTTACAGAATCCGACGTATACCACACGATAATTGCGTTGAAGTTGAAACTCTGCGTACTAGGAAGAGTAAAGGATTGCACCACATTTCGCATGAAAAACCGTTTATTGAAGGATAATCTGCTTTTTAACTTTGTCTTTGCCATACAACTTATCACTTCACGTTACTAGTATGCTTTGTCAGACTTAGAAACTGTTAACACGCAACAATGTTTGAAGTTAAATATCCAGTCAAGAACCAAGAGAACTTATTTAAACAGAAATTACGAATGCATTGTTATAGTGAACAGACGACACAGTGTTGTTATTTGTACATTCTTGCTTGTTAATTGCACGATTACGTAACGACTATAAGGCTTACATACTTAGAACATATACAGCTAATGAGATTTTAATGCAACATGTTGGTTTAGTTGAAAAGACATTCTTTATTTGAAGTACTTTCTGTGAGATTAAAGATAACTTAGTATTTGGTTTCTTTGACAGCTACACGATTATATCATGACGCTACTAATGTGTGACACAATTTACATTGTTGCTTTTGCGGTGTATCTGTTTTATATCTACACAGTTTTTATGTATTATTCTGGAAAGTAAAACATGTTTTAGTAGTAACTTTTGTGGTACAGCTACAATGAGACAGCCTTTTTTGTAGCACAACAATACATTACAGTATAGTACTTTTTTGATATGGAACTGTACGTAATAAGTACGATATCTATACGCATAGCATTTCGCTTTTGTTTATTACGAGGTAAGTACATTGACTTCTACAGAACTTTGCTTACAGACGACGATAATTACGACACTTGGCACATTTTTTACCCCCAAGTAATGATAGAGATTGTGTTACAACAAGACGCACAATTTAGCGCCGCAGTACACGTATTTTAGTGATTAATTTTGAACATAGAACATTTATTTTTAAAGATTTTTGAATTACAAACAAAATTTTCTGTGATACATTTCATTCCATTTCTGTAATCTGTAACACCTGATGGTATAATTACATTAATCCTCAGGGGGGTACACGCTTACTTTGTGTACCATGTGTTTGGCAAGCACAAGGAGTCCTAGCTAATATGGTATTTGCTTATACAACTTAACACATCGGTACCATATTTCTCTAACGCATAAATTACACAGCTATCTGATTATTTAACAGAGAAACAAAATTTTTTTTTTTTACTACATCAGTGACAGATGTTTACGCAATTACACAGTTGGATAACTTCACACTTATGAAATTGTATTTCGTCTGTACTTTGTGAACTGTTCATATTTTTTCAGAACCATTGTGATACTATGAGAGCTCTGAATGATGTATTTGGTATGGGATCATGATTTTAAAGTACGTTTGAGGTAGATTACACTATTGAAATGAGCAGAGAATTTGTTTTTGGTTTTGAAATTATTGCAGAAAGTTACGACGTTTTTGAGATTTGACTGAAGTGCTATGATGTTATTTTTATGACAACGATGTGTATTATGCTGTTGAGGTATGTTTATGATTAATAAGATGATGCTACTGTATATGAGGAATTTGATTATGCTACGTATTTATAATGATGAAATATTGAAGAATGTCGATGAATATGTATATGTGTAATAAGGTAAGGAATAATGAGTAGTGGTTAGGGACTCTGGTTTGTGAAAAAGGTTGTTGGAAACCAAGAATCGTACTCTAAGAGTTATGAAATGTATGTAAATGCGTGAATGTATTACAATGCCGACGAAAATAGTGCTTGCACGTGTGTTAATAATTCAGCAAGAGACTGGATAACAGCATTGCTGGTTCTAAGGACATTTCAAACAAATTTTTTTGTGAGTGGACAAGTGGTGGTTTATGGACTTGCTATATTCTCCGCAAGACTCTTCGATGGTGATTGTGCATCTGCACAGTCGCAACAGATGGCTGCTGGGCATCTCTACAAGGACTACAGTGGGTCTGCACCTTTGATGACCCACCAATACCATTATTTCTGCAAGTACTGCAGTGGGTCTGCACCTTTGATGACCCACCAATACCATTATTTCTACAAGGACTGCCGTGGGTCTGCACCTCTGGTGGCTCACCAATACCATAATCTCTACTAGGACTACAGTGGGTCTGCTCTGTGATGACCTACCTACCAATATTCTTGAAAACTTCGACTGACTCTGCTATGGGTTTGCTCTGTTGTGGCCCATTACCTGTCTGCATGTCAAGAGTCAGCACTGTCTTTCCGTTGGAAGGATAGCACTACTTCTTCAAGATTGCATGGAAATCCACTACTTCCGTGTTCATTCTCTTTTACTGCCCACACTTTGAGAAAAAAAAACACTGCAATTTTAATGTGATGTATGATGAGGACTGTCTTTATGGACTGTGAGAAAATTTTAGCTTTTGACCAACATTATATCAATAAGTGTGTGCATTTGATATCTTTGTTATTGTAATTATGAAAAATTTTATCAAATCATTACTGGCCACTGCCCAAAAAATTTGTAAAATTTTTTGTGGGTAGCATGGGGGCTATGTAAGTAGGCTGTTTATGTTTTCTTATTGGCAACGTTACGTAGCGCTCTGTATGAAAATCACTGGCTGTGCTGTGTGCAGTCTGTGGCTGGTTTGCATTGTTGTTGGCTATTGTAGTGTTGGGCAGCCGGATGTTAACAGACCACAGCGTTGTGCAATTGAAGGTGAGCCGCCAGCAGTGGTGGATGTTGGGAGAGAAATGGCGGAGTTTTGAAATTTGTAAGACTGGATGTCATGAACTGCTATTTATATTATGACTTTTGATGACTATTAAGGTAAATACATTGTTTGTTCTCTATCAAAATCTTTCATTTTCTAACTATGCCTATCAGTAGTTAGTACCTTCAGTAGTTAGAATCTTTTATTTGGCTAGCAGTAGTCGCGCTCGCTGTATTGCAGTAGTTCGAGTAACGAAGATTTTTGTGAGGTAAGTGATTTGTGAAAGGTATAGGTTAATGTTAGTCAGGGCCATTCATTTGTAGGGATTATTGAAAGTCAGATTGCGTTGCGCTAAAAAAAAATTGTGTGTTAGTTTAAGCACAGTCATGTACAATTTTTCTGAGGGGACGTTTCAATTTCAAGACTCATCTTGTAACGTATCTCTCGGAATTTCAACAGCAAACCTCTCCGTGAGGCACAACGCCTCTCCTGTAGCGTCTGCACTGTGTCTGTTGAGCAACTCCGTGGCGGTCTCGCGCGTACTAATCGATCCTGCTGGATCTTCTCTGTCTCTTCTGTTAGAGGAGGTAGCCTCCTTGAAAGCATGAAAAATAGGTAATTTTGGTGATTTTGTTTTCAAATAAAATAAAAAATAATTCCAAATCTGATGATATAGTTTTATTCCTTACGCTTGTGTCTTTAAGAAAAAAATTTTGTGCCCACATCAGGCGCCGCTGTAACCGCTGCACTATGTGGAAGGACCCCTTGCAACACGAGTACTGGTCATTGGCGGCAATTCCGAAGTCCTTCTATTGGGCTTATTGGAAAATAATTTTGTAAAAGTCATTTTCAATACTTTTCATATTGTTCTCGTAAAATGGTGAGGCGTTGAAACAAATGTCATTTCCTTAGCGTACAAAATCGAGACAAAAGCGTGCACCAAAAATAGACGTTTGAAGATATCGCAGAACGGCTACGTAGACTGATAGAGAACTCAACTTAGAATTCCAGCATGAAATTCCGATCAATACTTGCGTACTGTTCTCAAGCTGTGTTTCCTCCCAATCTGAAACACACGGTTTTGAGTAAAACGTATGTAAAACTTTTTGTTCAAATGGCTCTGAGCACTATGGGACTCAACATCTTAGGTCATAAGTCCCCTAGAACTTAGAACTACTTAAACCTAACTAACCTAAGGACATCACACACACCCATGCCCGAGGCAGGATTCGAACCTGCGACCGTAGCAGTCCCGCGGTTCCGGACTGCAGCGCCAGAAGCGCACGGCCACCGCGGCCGGCGTAAAATTTTGGGTTGCATTATTTGTACGAGAGCGAGCTGAAAAGCAAAGCCTCCGAATATTTTTGTGTGAAAAGTTTTAAAGATTTATAAACATAACAAAGGAAAAGGAAAGGGAGGTAATGACAGTGGCACGTAAAGTGCCCTCCGCCACACACCGTTGGGTGGCTTGCGGAGTATAAATGTAGAATGTAGATGTAGATGTATTACCATCCTACATTTTTATTTTTCGTATCTACTTATTTACGTAGATACGTCACTCTGGCGAACAACACATTTCCCCCGACGGGAGATCAGTTTGTTGATACCGTCACTGTATAATGTGTCACTTTGATCACGGAGTCACACCTTCACCTCTGCTTGCACCGCTTCGTCAATATCAAAGTGAAGTCCTCGAGGGTGTTTTGAAAACAGATGAAAATGGGCTGGGGCCAAGTCGGGACTGTACGGAGGATGATCGGCGACAGCGAACACAAGGGATTGGTTTGTGGGAAATGAAGCACCACTCGTGTGTGATCTGGCACTGACACACTAAAAGGAGAGGGTGCTCCATGTGTAGACGAATTCTTGCAAGCTCGATAACAGCACGCTGTTTCTACGCACCGACATAGATGCGTTACACACCGCCGTGTTACACGCTACAGTTCGGAGACCTCTGGCGGCAGAGGACTGAAAATACGTAAACACGAAGAATAAAAATTTAGAATGTTGGTAAAGCGTGTTTTATTCAAAAAGATTTAAGAGCTTTCACATAAAAAAATTCTGAGACATTACTTTTCAGCGCGCCCTCGTAGTTACGATAACATACCTCTAATCGGCGATCCCTGGGTCATACAGCAATCCTTTCAGATCCAAAAGGAGGTCGTCCTCAATATTCTTCGTGGCCACGGTGGCATTACTGTCTTTGGCAGCTTGTGTAATCCGCTGCTCTGCTCGCCCGATACGCTTGTCGTCCGCTTTTGTGCAGAAATTGTAACAGACTGGCCCCACCTGAAGGTCGAGGACGTTCATAATTTCCGTAATGCCTGGTAGGCCGCTGACAAAATTACATCCGCCACACTGGTCACAATTTCGACTTTTTCCCGCTGTGAATGGTTTTCGGATACACGCTTCACATATCGCATTGTAATTCTGTAACAGAGTCCCTGGCGAACTTGGGATGAACACTAGACATCCCAGAGGACATTTCAAACACAAAAATTTCATTTTTTAAATATTTAAATATTACCCTCTTAGTTCAAGTTGGTGAGGATCTCAAACTGATGACCAGTATTCAAGAATAAGTTGAACGTATGTTTTCTGAGCCACGTCTTTCGTGGATGAATTACATTTCCTAAGATTCTTAAAATTAATCTCAGTCTGGCACCTGTTTTTCCCAATTTTTAATTGTCATTCCAGTTTAGATGGCTGCGGCAGATACTCCTAAATAATTTGCGGTCACTATTTCCAACAATTTGTCAACAACAGCGTAATCTAACGTTAATAGGTTTCCTCGCCTAGTTACACACACCGCAATGGATTTATTTACGTTCATGGTCGACTGCCAGTTTCGCACGATTCGTTGATCCTCTGCAGGTCCTCCTGTATTTTGCTGGTGTCGCAACCTTCCGATAGACAATGGCATCGTTCACAGTCAGCCTCACGACTCTTCAGAAATCATTCACTACATGATTTATATATATATAGATACATTATGTCCCCTATAACCATCCCATGGAGTACTTACGAAATTGCCTGCCGGGGTGGCCGAGCGGTTCTAGGAGCTACAGTCTGGAACCGCGTGACCACTACGGTCGCAGGTTCGAATCCTGCCTCGGGCATGGATGTGTGTGATGTCCTTAGGTTAGTTGGGTTTAAGTAGTTCTAAGTCTAGGGGACTGATGACCTCAGAAGTTAAGTCCCATAGTGCAACAAATGAAATGCCAAAAATTCTATTCTGTTTACAACGGCCCGTACCGTATAAGGAGAGCAGCTCACCACAATGCTTATGAATTGGAGACGCTGAAAGGAAAGAAGTCCATAGGACTCCACCACATCCCTCACATAAAGGAGTTCGTGGAATAGTAGTAGTGTAATTGGTGTACACAGTAGAATGGGCAAAGACATGAACCTTGCTATAGTAGTAGTGTAAGTGGTGTACATAGTAGAATAGGCAAATATATGAACCTTTCATCAGGGAACAATAATCGTTGCATTAATAGCTTAAGATTGCTAAAATATTAACACGCTGCGTTGTCTCGCATAAGAATTTACTACTGCTATCCTTTTTTTGTTTATGTTCGCGACTTCCAATGTCGATGGAGTAGGAGACACTACCTTTCCATGAGCAATGTTTTTGTCCTTTCCTGTCTGGTGTCCATGTTGAGGGATAATGATGAGTGAGGAGATGTCGCACAAACGGGCGCATACAAGAACGTGGTCTTAGAAGCGTTCTGAGAAGTCGTGATACGCTCCATAGCGGCCACAACCAGTTCTTGAGACGTTCATACCAATGCTTGCAGGCACGCGTCAGTGCACTGCAAGATTGTGGTATACTGCGTGATTTCGAGGATGAATATGGGCAGTATAGTTTTTACAGTGATGCGCCAGCATCGTTGTCTTGCAAGTCGCTGTGAACCTGTGAGCGTTTGACTCCAACGGTGCCCTAGAAGGTAGAAATGCGGGCATAAAGCCTACCATGCCAATGTGCTGGTTGGGGATTTAGCGTGCTGCTTGTGACTGTCACAGATGAATAACGAAGTAATTATACTTGGAGATTCGTGACATACTGTGTAGCTGGTGTGTGGTGGGCGACGGAATCCTCAGCAGGAACCAGTCCTGGCTTGGTCATATTACATTGCCTCTGGAAAGGTGTGCTTTGATCGCGAAAACCGCATCACATAGAAAAAGAAGTTGCAACTATAAATTTATTGTCTTGTATAGCCATGGCTAACCCAGTCTCTGGAGTTTCAGTGAGGCGTTGTGAGAACTCGGAGGCCATGTCGCACATCACTGTCGTCAATAGCAACGAGGAGCAAGACATCTCAGCATAACAGGAATTATGTAAGAGTGTTGTATAAGGTAAAAAAAAAAGAGAGATAGAGAGTACCATATTCTAAGATAAGTTAAGCTTTAGGATTTAACAATAACTAGATCCTTAATATTGTGGGAGTTTTCTACCACAAGTGTTGTTTGGCGCGCGCCTGTTGGGATGCTATTTTTCAGGTCAGCCAACCACAGACCCGAGATGGAGGGACGACGGGCGAGCGAAAGTCGAATAGTTGCATGTTCTTTATAGCACAGTAAAACTTCGACCTGCATAATAACATAATTTATTCAAAAGACATAGAATGTAGATCGTTGGCAAATGGTAGTTAATTCTTGAGCATATCTACTGTCGATCTATATAATTAATAGTAATATAAGTGCGGGCCCGCACATTTAGTTGTTCATCCAATATAGCGTCACACACCATGTACAGTAGTGAGATCGGTCTCTACACGAATATCAAGATAGATTATTTCCATGTCTAGATTAGATACACCAAGATTTGGTTATAATAATAGCCGTAGATTGAGAACTATAAAATTAAAATAAGAGTGTCTGAAATGACAGACCATAAATGTATCGTTATGTAAATTTATTATAACATAGAAGGTCATGAAAAAAAATCAGGCATAAGATTTTGGTCAGAACTGTGCAGATGACGGGAATCGTGGCAATGCAGAGGCCAGGCGGAGCAAAAACAAGAAGTCATCAGCTACCTGCTAGAAGGAGAGCGTCAGCGCGCCACCTGACGTGAAGGGCGCGAGAGCATCCGGTCCTACAAGCTGACAGTCACCGGGCCGTATACCCGAGGGATTAGGCGGCAGACAGCCCACACCGGGCCACAAGCGAAAGTGAGGCTGGCCGTTGACACTGACATGCGACCCACACGCAACAGCCAGCTAGCTCTCCAGATGCGGCTGCAGTTTGGAGGGATTCCCTGCGGCAGACCACGTTGTCGTGAATACACGAAGAAGATCACATATGGTGTCATAACCGGCGTCTCATGTGCCTCAGGACAGAAAGGGATGCTATATACTCACCTGTTTGGGTTTATACAACTCACTAGCGTTGGCTGATCTGCATACACAAAGCAGTATCGTGCCACAAACTCTAACAAATGAATTGTCTCATTTCTAACTTCTCCTCTCTATTAGAGAGCAGTTGTAGCAATCGTCGCTACTAGTTCGATCCTGTATGGATGACCTCACACACTTGTGGAGTCACTCCACGTGCCATCATCCCTCGTCGAACTGCAATATTTGGTAATGTAAAGTACTGTCCAGGGAGAGAAGAGACCTGTACTAGTGATGTATCCCAACTAGTAGACCTCAGAGACAATTAATCGACGTGAGGAGAGCCTATCACTATGTCTTCCTACCGTACTGCCGTGATCATATGCGTGAGTCTTGCTGCAATCTCAACAGAGTACTGCTGATGCTCCAGCACACCCTATTGCTGTTGCAACAACGTAGCAACAACAGCCGACGTTTAGCCCTGTGTGATGTCAGTACTGTGGCCCCATCCCAAAAGCCCCCCTCCGATGCTCAAGACATGGAACCACGTGCATCAATGCATATGACTCAACATACCAACACCCTCAGAGAAACTAACGAATTTGTGAAGTGCTTCGAATATTTCCAACAATGTGAACATTGTGCAATGTGCAAGCACAACTTGACACCCCATGAACCTTGTTTTTTTTTCTTAAATTTCTTTCTCTAGTGTAGTTTTTGTAATGTTTGTTATACCTTGTATGTGTTTGTGAATTTGCACTGTAATTTTTATGTAAGTGATAGAGTAGGGCACACAAATTACAAATTCCTGTATTGTTCTCTACACCATGTTTTTTTTGTATTCTGAATTTTTTGTTGTGTGTAGGCAAACAGTGTGCCTGAAGTTCCCATAAACTGAAGCAGATACCACCACTGTAATTGTGAATGGATCATCAGTTCAGGGAACATTTTGTAAAGGTTATTCTTGCTGCAGAGAGACAGAATGAATCGGAGGTTGTAATTAGATTCTGAAAGCTCACAAAGTGATTGTTAACTTAAGTTATTATCATGTGTGATTGAGTTCAGGTTAGTTTAATGTTTGAAATTGTTGTAACAACTTGGGCATTTAATTGCGGAGCACTCCAACTCTGATTGTAAAGAATAAACTGCTCCATATTTGGCTCACGTGCACAGGCCATATTTAGAGCGTGAATGTCTGTGTGAATCGGTGTTTGGAAGGGGCTCCCTGGGTACGGATGTGTGATGTGAGTGTTAGAGTTCCATATTAAGAAGGTGAAGTTGGCTACATCATAAATAATCCTCCCTCTATGAGCTGCATTTTTCAGTTGCAGTAATTTTTTTTATAGAGTGCGGCATGTGGAGTCAGTTTGCAAGATTGTTCTTGGGCGATTGACTCACTACCTTAATCCTAAGTGAGCCAACTGCACACCAATTACAATCTAAAATGGTGTAGGGGCTATGAGAGGTGGCAGAAGCCCCCTCTCATATTTCTATCTTACTCTGAGTCATTCGATTTTCCTCTCTAATTGCATGCGGTGAAAAGTTGCTATTCCTTCACACGCGGACTTCCCATGCAGCGTCTCTCGTCACCCGGGTGGTCCGGTGACAGGCGGGCTCTGCTGATCGTGAAAGGGTTAAGCCGACGGGTGTGAGGGAGTCGAGTGAATGCGTTCCAGACGCCGACATTGTCAGTAGAGCGGCGGAGACACGCCCGCAGGGGCCTGAAGGAGCGGCTGGGCTAGAGATTCCGTTACTTCGCAGAAACTTAGCGAAAACACTTTCTGGCGGGCTACCAGCGAGGCGTGGGAATGACTTGTGTCCCCAGGCAGTTTTGGCGGCCAAATTCCCGCGTTTTCTGCCAAATCGTAACCGTGATTGGCTTGCTCAGGACATAGCTCCGTGACGTAGCAAAATCGGCGCAGAAATTGGCGCCAATAATCTCCATTGGTGGAATGGTAGTGCTTCAGCAATAGAGTGGAATTTTCCGCCGGTTTTCGAGTTGCTGATTGGAACGTTTGACCACGGCCACTGTCGTGGGGGCGGGAATGTTCTGTGTTCGGTTTGTACGGGTGCTCTTGTGGTAGTCGGCTCTCGCCTTTCGGTCGGAGTAGGTTACAAGATTGAGGTCTCGCTGCTCTGGACAGCCTGCCTTCCGTTGGCTGTCTAATATACTTTTATTTGATTGTAACTGTTTAACGAAGTTGCTGAAGTTTCGACTTCAATGTAACATTCCGAGTACAGTTGGCAAATGAGCGTTCTGCGTATAAGCGGCCTATGTTGTCTGTCTTGGGCAGTTTTGGCTAAAGTTGACTGTATCGGAGTTACTGTGTGACTTCGCTTGTTAAAATCAATCACTGTACCGTCAGTGATTGTGTGGTGAGCCCTCTTCATCTCCCTCAGAGGCGCATTTGTATTGATAGGAAGTCTTTAGTCTGTAACAACCAGACCAGGACAATTTGTTTCGGGCTATACTCGCGACATTATCATCACCACGACAGGACGTCGAAGCAACTAGCCATCGTTTCCGGTACGCCAGACCGTGTCCTTGCAGTTAAGAAGACAGCTTGGTAATGTATATCCGCAGCACCGGCAGATTAGGGAATTTGCACTGTGATAATCAGAGCTCAGCAGAGCGCGCCTGTTCGTCTTTTTCTAACTTTGTTCTGTCTTGGGTGTTCATTGTCTGAGTTCTCACTACTGTAGCAGCAATTAATGTTGGGTTGGTTGTGTGTTTTCTCTTAAGATTTGAGTTGCAAGGGATTGGCTCCACATACCACTTCGTCATAAATGTCACAATCTAGTTTATGGACAACTTCACCTTCATAGCATTTATTTGAGTACCCAATTTGATCCATTTTGATGTATTGTAAATGTTTCATGTGTTCTGTTTATGGTTTTGAGTTTAGTCATAATAAATCAAATTGTTGTTTTGGACAGAACTTTCATTCAGCTTCACAACTATGAACGACGTTTTGAGTTCTGTCTGCTAGGAATTCTTAAATCTAATTGCATATTTGTTCCAATATTCAATCTGCAGTCCTTCCACACTGATCAATATGAACAAATGTAGCGAGGCTACAGGTAAAGGCAAAATTGTGTACGTTCAGTGAGACGTTTGAGGCAACATGCGCGGTCCCCACTGGACATAAAGAAAGATATGAGTAGTGTAACACTCTTTCCTTTTCGGTAACCTCAAGGGGTGCTGAATAACGGTATCTCAGTCGGCCACAATGACCTACCTGTTTAATTCCTGCCCTAGCTGTAATAGCAGTAGTAAAGGAGGTAAACGAAACTGCAAAAATGCAATGAATTTACCTACTAGTCACGCAAACAAAGTACTGTCACATATAACTTTACAAAGACTACCCCTACATCAACGACGCAGTAGGTGACTATCACAATAGATCGACAAGACAATAAATGGAAATGGGAATGCAACAAGAACACCGACTACTTGTTCACTGACCTGCAGAAGGCCTACAATTCGGTGTGCAGGAAAGAGGTGTGGGAAATCATGGTAGAAAACGGAATCCCTGAAAAATATATCAACCTGTTCAAAACGTGTATGGAGAAAGCGTTAAGCTGGGTGGCATACTGCGGCTCGTTAGCGGGCTGTTTTGAGAAGAAAACTGGACTGAACTAAGGTGATGCGCTATCCCCGCTTGTCTTCAACACTGACATGGAAGTATACTAAGAGAAACCAAACAAGCAACGGATGGGCTCATCACAGACTGCCAATCAAATTTACTGACGCATGCAGAGAATATAGTTTTAATAGGAAATGACACTCGTCAAACTGAAATGCTATTCAAGAAGCTTAATGAAACCGCCATGAAAATAGGTTTCGAATTGATGATGAAGAGACAGAACACATGATCTAATCATTTTGGTGCATAAGTTCGCACAGTGTGTGCTTTGTATGTTGGTATTCCGGTTGCTTTAGATTTATTATCGATTGTTATTTTTTATTTGTATTTCACTACTGCTATTTGAGTTTTCGTATTGTCACTTCGTCATTTGAAGACAGTGAGTGAAGCTGGGAACACTAGAAAATGGAGTGCCAAGTGGAGAAATCGGAACATTTCCTACATATTCTTCTGTTTGAGTTCAGTAAAGGGGTTACAGCAGAGGAGGGAGCCAGAAACATTTGTACCGTGTCTCCGGTTAATGACATTCGACAGAGCACAGCAAGGAAACGGCTTTCTCGCTTTAAGGAGCATCGTTTCGACATCAGTGAAACTATACGTTCAGGATGACCTTCGGGGTTTCAATGAAGATCGTTTAAACGCATTAATCTACGATGTTTCACATCAGTGTAATCGATAACTGCCAATTGTGATGAACTGTGATCACCATCGTGCCACATTTGTATGCAGTAGGAAAGGTTCAAAAATGTGGTGTCTGCATATTGGACGTTCTGAGTGTAGCCATGTATGGAAGTGAAACATGGACGATAAATAGTTTGGACAAGAAGAGAATAGAAGCTTTCGAAATGTGGCGCTACAGAAGAATGCTGAAGATTAGATGGGTAGATGACGTAGCTAATGAGAAGGTATTGAATAGAACAGGGGAGAAGTTTGTGGCACAACTTGACAAGAAGAAGGGACCGGTTGGTAGGGCATGTTCTGAGGCATCGAGGGATCACAAATTTAGCATTGGAGGGCAGCATGGAGGGTAAAAATCGTATAGGGAGACCAAGAGATGAATACATTAAGCAGATTCAGAAGGATGTAGGTTGCAGTAAGTACTGGGAGATGAAGAAGCTTGCACAGGATAGAGTAGCATGGATAACTGCATGAAACCAGTCTCAGGACTGAAGACCACAACAACAACAACAACAACAACAAGCCAAAATCACAAAAGATCAGGAGCTGTCCATATGTGTACCTCAGCTTGTTCGTCATCAATTGGCTCGTGAACAACACCAACCGTTCCCATCTTGTATCGTTACTGGTGACGAGGAATTTGTGTTTATGCTAACATGAGGAAAAGAAAGGAATGGTTGAACCCAAAAAAGCAGCATACAAAAACCTCCGAGCATCCACAAAAGATAATGTTATGCATCTGGTGGAACACCGACGGTGTGGTGTACTATGAACTGCTTTCCCGAAGTATAATCATCACTGCTGACATTTACTGTCAACAACTAAGAAGTCACGCAGACGCAACCCAAAAACAGTGACCGTAAAGACTCCGTGAGATGATGATACTCCAGGATAACGCCCGCCCGCATTCTGCCAGACAGACAGAAACTCCTATACAGGAGTTCTGTTGGAAAGTCATTCCGCACCCACCTAATGCTCCTGATCTTGCACCCTCAGATTTTCTCCTTTTCTGCTCTCTATCGAACAACACTGAAGGAACTTCTTTTCGGTACATGACTCGACGAGTTTTTCGCCTCGAAACCACGTGACTTCTGCAGTCGCGGAATCGAAAAGCTACCCCAGCATTGGCAGACTGTTGCAAATAGTGAAGGTGAATATATTATTCATGACTGAAGTCTCTGTTATGAGTATATATTGTGTTTATTAAACTTATGGAAGAACGCTACCAACTTAGACACCGACCTAATAGAAAAGAAACATCATCACTAGAGAACACCGTGATGAGCTTCAAACAGAAAATCACTCTTTTAACGATACACCTACCTTCAAATAACTTGGTATAAATATAAATGATTGCAATAGAAGACAAGTCGAATGCCAGATTAGACTACAGAAAGCAAGTGCAGTTTACTTTTCTCTCCAAAATCTTCTATCCTCCAAAATCCTGACACGAAAAATCAGGCTGAAACTCTACAACACAATCTTCAGGCCAGTAATGCTACATAGAGCGAAAATGTGGAGTATGGTCGAAAGAGAAGAGCAGCAACTGTCAGACTTCGAATATTAAGTGCAGAGAAAATTTTTTGGGAGGCAACATTTGACCAAGCAATAAGATGGGTTCAGAGATCTAATGAAGAACTAGTTAAACTAGCCAAGCGACCCTCCGCAGAGAACATCGCCAAAAGGAGACTTTTGCAATGGGTAGACCATTTTGTCAGGACGAACCCTGGCAAAATAGTTCGTCAGATATATGACAGAAAGATGGTTCGCTCAGAACCATCTGGACGGCCAACAAGCAGATGGAAAGATGTGATAGACTGCAGATTGACCGGTATCACCGGATGGAAGAAAGCGGCGCGAGACAGAAAAAACTGCAGGCAGATAGTGAGAGCGGTGCTGGATCATCACGTTCCAAGGACGCCAACGTGATGAGTGTTGTAATAGTAGAAGTTTTATTCATTCGTTAGTCACTGTTACAAGGACACTGAACGTGTCATGGTCCTATAGTTTAATACCAAACAAATAAAAACATACTTCATACATTGGTCTAGAGCCATTTACGTATTTAGAGGTCTAGTTCGAAAAGGGTGGGACAGGTATGACACAGAACATATGCGTTGGCGAATATATCGAAGAAATGCATTATGACTATGCCTAGAAGAATTAATAATTTGTCGATGCTAAAGGAGAACATACCAGATACTGAACACTTCCTTCATCTTATATTCATCTTAGTAAGTCCACAAAAATGTAATATTAATGATACATAAAATTTCAGTTCATAAGAAAATGGCAGAATAAAGTTGCATAATAAAAGTAGCACTTCCATTCAGTGAGTATAACAATCTGGCACTGCCACCTTACGCCTCTTTTCCACGATCGACTTCTTGTCTCGAGTGACTGATCGACACAAGTGCGTCTACTGCAGCGCCCCTGGCGTTTTATTCCCGTACTGGGTCTTATCTGTTTTACTATTTTCGTTTACACTTAAGTGCAAAATATCCGTTATTCTGCGCAGTTTGGCATCTGAACGATGAAAGTGAGGTTATGAGGGACTATCCTCTTTACGGAAAGATCAAATATAGTATTAAAATGTAAGAACAAGCAGTTGCAATAAGGTTTATTAATGACCAAAGTAGAATTCATAGTGGAAGTTTTTATCAAAGAGTGTGTGGCAACTGAAGAAGAGGAAGTGTCATCCAAACATTTCAGAACATACACATTTATTTGCTCGAGAACATATATGTTTGCAAACACATCAGACAATACGTAGAACACAGTAAATACCGCCGTCTTGCTTTATTCCGTGGATCTTGTTTTATCTTGTTTTCTTGCTAAGTGCCAAATGACGACGAACATTATTTTTCTCGTCCAATAATTCTGACCTTTTCCCTGTTGAAATAATTTTTATTAAAACACGTGCATCTATTTAAGTTCTTATTTATGCATAGTGTAGCTTTTTTCTGTAAAACGTAATTGTTTTTAATTTTCATGTATTTCGTCTCTCTTGTAGAACACAAGTATTAAAAAATACTAGGGCCTTGTGTAATGTTTCAGTGTGCTACGAAAACAAAGCAAACAGCATAATAACGATGAAGAAGACATGAAAAGACAAAATCCATTCTGTAATAGAAGTGAGCTCGACCAGTATAGTTTATAACATCCGATGTAAGCAGACGCTGCCACAGTCCCTTGTCTCTGCGCATGTGCAGTACTCGGAAATTTGGAACTCCACACTCAGCACAAACTATAAATCATTGAAGTCATAAAAACACTCGCGTCGTTGTTGGTTACTGATTTACACGCAGGCAATGCCGGCCGGTGTGGCCGAGCGGTTCTAGGCACTTCGGTCTGGAACCGCGCGACCGCTACGGTCGCAGGTTTGAATCCTGCCTCGGGCATGGATGTGTGTGATGTCCTTAGTTTAGATAGGTTTAAGGGTGTCCGGAACGCCCTATACTTGCAATGTTAAAATAACGCTTATAAATTACATCTTTCCTCACAAAGTATTTGAGGTAGGAAGTTGAACTTTTTACAGATTATTTATTGGAATATGGGCTACAACTTAACACAGGGATTTTACAAAATTTTAGTTCAGTTATTAAATATGATTTTTTTCAATTGTAATGAAAATTCACAACATTTTTCTTCAAATTTTTTTATTTATATATTCAAAAATATGCAGTTTTTTGGAAAAAGGCTGTGTTAAATTATGCAGAAAGTACTGTGTAACATTTACTGAAAGTTTGAAACAAATATGTTTGGAAGATCCTTAGAAAACATGTAATAAGTATTAGAAAATAAAAGTTTTGGGAATCGAGCGACAAAGATTGGATTAACTTTTTAGTGCATTCCAGGTCCATAGGATGGATTATCTTCATCCTCTGCAAACTCCTCCTCGAGCTTCCTCTTGTTCCTCCTCCTGTTTACTCTTGCTTGTATTTCTAGACTCTTTACAGCCCTGTCTGCAGCCCGAAGGCGTTCCTTGTCTAAAGCAAGCATCACTCGTACCATATTAGAATGTTATTATTTACAGTAATAACACATACCTTTGGCTTTCCAACATTTCTCCTTTTCTTAAAAGCCTTCAGAGGATTTCTAATAACTTTACTTTTACTCATTATTATACTTCAACAAAACAGAGACTCAAGAAACAGAATTAAGTACGAATATTTTCGAGATAACGACAGAGTAAATAAACATGAAACAATCGACAATCACACCAGCGATATATATTGAACCATCACAGGTTAGCCACAACACATACTTTATCTGACATCACTAAAATGTACCTGATGAACTCGGACGTTAATAATAACACCATTTGACAGCAGTTTAACAGCGCCACAGTGGGTCACGCCCATGTAGAACACATTTCAAAAAAAATTTAAAAATAGTTGTAGTCTTCGGAATTGAATAAAATATATATCTATTAAAAGGTAATAGTCTGCAGATTCAGAAAACGCAAAAAAGTAAAAATTGAACTTTTCATGATTTTGAGCCTTTCCGGAGCCCCTTAAGTAGTTCTAAGTTATAGGGCACTGATGACCTCAGTTGTTAAGTCCCATAATGCTCAGAGCCACTTCTGAACAAGCAGGCACGAAAGGCGCTCGCACTTGGAGTAGTCAATTCTGGCGAGAAAGTCGCTCGTGTAAAGCAGGCTTTACGGCCTTGTGTCTGATGAACAGTAGTCAACAGGAGTGAAAATGGATGCGTTGGCAGTGGGTGGAAAAGAAGAGCCCGAGGAGGCAGCGGCGCCGCTCGGGTCGGGGCCAGGGGGTTCCCACGGCTCTGCGGTGTCGCCACTTTTAAGACAATGGCGGGGACTCCCCGCGGCGCGGCCGCCATTGTCGCAGTGCGCTTCCCCCGGGCCCCGGGCCCCGGGCAGCGGGCAGGCCCTGACCACTCGAGCCGGCTACCGGCATCAAACATGACCCACTCTTAACGTCCCTCACAATTCATAACTGCGCCGGGGGCCGGGGGAGGCGCACAATGGCGCAGACACACAATGTGTCGAGGCCCGTCTGTTTATAATGCTCGTAATAACTGCCATTTGCGTCACCGAGAGCGGCCACTGAAAATAACATACACCGTTTAACTCGCGGCATTGTGTCCGAGAACCAGTTTCGTTGTGCTGCGAATTCTATAGACGGAACAAGTGGCGATAAATTATCAAAAATAACGCATGCAAATACGCCATCAAAATGATTAAAATTCACGTTCCTAGCTTTCCCTTACTTGCTATATGACGCTGACTGACGAGCACATAAACAAAAAATCACTCACTAATTGTTACTCTTCAAACTCTGCCTTCAGGCATGTGAGACTGCCAAAACCTATGATTATGAGACAGACAGTGAGTCTAATTAAGCTCTACTGTTCCGCTCTTACAACTTGCACCCATACACATCGTTCATATACAGGGTATCTCTCGTAAAAGTCGTCAGGCACATTTTCTCTGGCGTTTCGGTGGATAGTCGAATTACATATTCTCTATGTGTAGCTGCAATCAGCCCAAACAAACAAATGCTACGTTCATTGTCAGCTAAAAGCTTCCGTTTCCGATTTTTAAAACCGAATTTTACGTGCCCACTCGACAGAGTGGATGCAAATTAGTGTAATGCGATTTTCGTATTATCGATGCGTATTAACAGGAACAGTAAAACCCGAAGAATAACCAGCACACCGACAGCAACATCGCCCTGCTGCCCCCGCTATTCAATCGCTGCTGGCCTACTTGTTATTCTTAGTGTTTTACTGTTCTCGTTAATACATACAGTCATGGGCGTACCCAGCGAGGGGTAGGGGGGGGGGGGGCAGCTGCCCGCCCCCCTAGAAGATATTCGCAGTTTTTCACTAGTTTACTGTTTTATTTATTACAAATGCTGATGTTTTCTCGGATTGTACAAGTGCATTCTTGTATTTAAAATGTTTATTAAAAGCAGTTTTTCACTGGTTTACTGTTTTATTTAATAAGAAGTGCTGTATGTTGTCTCGAGTCCTTGTTTCCTGAGACTAGTATGACCTGCACCCCCCCCCTCCTCCCCCCCCCCCCCTAGTTCAGATCCTCGGTACGCCGTTGCATAAAGTTAATACGAATATCCCATTAGACCAAGTCGGGACCGCTGTATAGAATGAGTGCTTAAAATTACGCTTTCAGAATCATTTTGTTTGTAACGGGAACCAAACTGACGCTTTCCGTCGACACGGGGCGTCGCATGAAAGACATGGTGAGCGGCATTCGTTTGAGCTGATCCCAGCCACACAGTGCAAAAATTAGTGGCATACCTGCTGATACGCCAGAGAAAACGCGCGTGACGACTCTCAGGTGAGACACCAGGTGGTTCTTGTTAACGTTTAAGAACACCGAAAGCTATGCGGATGACGCTGAGACAAGTAATTTAATATGAAACACATGCGGCCGCATATGTCGGGAAATATCCCAAAATTTCATGACAAATGTTCAACATTTGACGTCACCAGTTCTCGTACCAACAGTTGAGCGTGTCGATCGTACCCTCGCTGGTAGGGGGCAGTGCTCTGTGTTGCTCCGAAGGCTAGTCTGTTATCGTATAAGTGCAAACCGCTCGTTTATTTGCTCTTTTCTTTTAGTCTGTTATCCATATTAAACAACAGACCGAATGTTGCGCATGAACTGATATAAATAAAGAACATAATTTTTAACATTATTTCAAAAGCGTTAGTAATAACTAAGCATTATAGTATTTATGGAAGAAAAATCTACATAGAATAACTATATTAAAACAAACAATAATAATAATAACTACGAAGAAAGTCTGCATATTACCATTTGGCCATCTGGCGCACAGTTATCTGTTCACCCGGAATCATGAAGGGACACACTACTGGTCTGTTGCATTAAGCGGTATTGGTAGATCACAAAGTTTGTAATTCGTAATTCTGGACTACACTGCTACAACACTATACTACACAGGACTACCACTACACAACACTAAACTGCACTACTCTACGTGGGTCGTTAGTCCTCGGCGCGCTGAGGTGCAACTCGGGGTTCACAGGGGCTGTGCTGCTGCTGTCAGATTGGGAGATAGCTGTCAGGGTCTCAGTCAGTCAAACCGTTTCGTCGTAGTCTAGTATTGCCACTACCGTACAACATCGAATAATGCAAGAATGAGTACAGTTTACCTTAGTGGAAGCAATGTAGACTATTGCTCGGTGCCTACGATAGTAGGATCGACAAGCCCAACCGCTACACATGCGGTGAGGTTCGTCATCTGGTGACGCCACATGTTCAACGTATGTCATACTCTTTTGGGGTATTTCCCGACGTTTTCTTCCCTATGTGTCTTATATTAAATTACTTGTCCCAGCGTCATCTGCGTGGATTCGGGGATTTTTAAACGTTAATAAGAAACGCTTTGTATATCCGCAGCAGAGACCTCGTGGTCTGGCGTTAGCGTGCAGACTGCAGCAGACTCCAACGAAGTCTGACTTCCCCACCTACATACTTTCAACAGGTACCTAATTCTTTCAACGAGCTGACAGAGTGGTTCGGATGTGAAACTCCAATGCGATACCGACCGAGGTGGCACACTGGTGAGGCACCAGGAATCTGACTCAGGAGGACGCCTGTTCAATTCCCCGTCTGACTAACCAGGTTGAGGTCTCCAAGGCTTCCGTAAATCACTTAAGGCAAGTGCCGGACGGCTCCTCTGAAAGAGGGCACGATCGCCATCCTTCCCCTTCAATCCAAGATCCACGCTCGTGCTCAGTCGCTAATACGTTAGTCGTCGACGGGACGCTGAACTATAAACTTCCTTCCTTGCTAATTCTTTCACGAGCGGGATGTCGATATTGCGCAAAAAAAAAAAAAAAAAAAAAAAATGTCTGGTGTTAGAAATGGTCAATAGTACGTAAGGCGAACTGATGACTTACATTTGTTGAAAGGGTTCTGGAATAGTGCCCACTCTTGTAAAGGAAACAAAAACGAGCGACCGATTCTTGAATACTTGTCTTACATTTGGATTCGTTATCAAATACGACAACCGACACTGAACGAATTGAGAGACGTGTTTCCAGTACCGTAACAGGTCCGTGCAGGGGACGCCATCCTGACACATTTCCGTAAATTCGAAGCACCGCTATTGGGAGAACATTACAATTCTGCTTCCTCCACCATTGTTGTTGTTGTGGTCTTCAGTCCTGAGACTGGTTTGATGCAGCTCTCCATGCTACTCTATACTGTGCAATCTTCATCATCTCCCAGTACCTACTTCAACCTACATCCTTCTGAATCTGCTTAGTGTATTCATCTCTTGGTCTCCCCCTACGATATTTACCCTCCACGCTGCCCTCCAATATTAAATTGGTGATTCCTTGATGCCTCAGAACATGTCCTACCAACCGATCCCTTCTTTTGGTCAAGTTGTGCCACAAACTTCTCTTCTCCCCAATCCTATTCAATACTTCCTCATTAGTTATGTGATCTACCCATCTAATCTTCAGCATTCTTCTGTAGCACCACATTTCGAAATCTTCTATTCTCTTCTTGTCCAAACTATTTACCGTCCATGTTTCACTTCCATACATGGCTACACTCCATACAAATACTTTCAGAAATGACTTCCTGACACTTAAATCTATACTCGATGTTAACAAATTTCTCTTCTTCAGAAACGCTTTCCTTGCCATTGCCAGTCTACATTTTATATCCTCTCTACTTCGACCATCATCAGTTATTTTGCTCCCCAAATAGCAAAACTCCTTTACTACTTTAAGTGTCTCATTTCCTAATCTAATTCCCTCAGCATCACCCGACTTAATTCGACTACATTCCATTATCCTCGTTTTGCTTTTGTTGATGTTCATCCTATATCCTCCTTTCAAGACACTGTCCATTCCGTTCAACTGCTCTTCCAGGTCCTTTGCTGTCTCTGACAGAATTACAATGTCATCGGCGAACCTCAAGGTTTTTATTTCTTCTCCATGGATTTTAATACCTACTCCGAATTTTTCTTTTGTTTCCTTTACTGCTTGCTCAATATACAGATTGAATAACATCGGGGAGAGGCTACAACCCTGTCTTACTCCCTTCCCAACCTCTGCTTCCCTTTCATGTCCCTCGACTCTTATAACTGCCATCTGGTTTCTGTACAAATTGTAAATAGCCTTTCGCTCCCTGTATTTTACCCCTGCCACCTTCAGAATTTGAAAGAGAGTATTCCAGTCAACATTGTCAAAAGTTTTCTCTAAGTCTACAAATGCTAGAAACGTAGGTTTGCCTTTCCTTAATCTTTCTTCTAAGATAAGTCGTAAGGTCAGTATTGCCTCACGTGTTCCAGTATTTCTACGGAATCCAAACTGATCTTCCCCGAGGTCGGCTTCTACTAGTTTTTCCATTCGTCTGTAAAGAATTCGTGTTAGTATTTTGTCCTCCACCATATAACGCTCATAAGTACAATGAAACTAAGAGAGATTGGGGCCCGTCCTATGGCATATCGACTCCGTTTTCCCTTGTTCAGCATGAGAAAACCGATACGAAATACTGTCTGCCGTGATCTGTACAGTGGCTTGTGGAATCTACAGGAGAGCATGGTACGGAACATCGGATAGAGCAAAATTTTCCAAAATAACCGTAGATCGTAACTGCACCGATTTAGAGCTACGGTCATAAAACCAGTGTCAATCAGCGACATGTGGGGAAAAGCGTGTGCATTTAAACTAACGTGCCACGGGTGGTATCTACTATCTAACAAGTAAAATCCAGTATGGGATGTAACAATATTTTGAAAAGGATAATTGCTACTCACCATATAGCGAAGATGCTGAGTCGTAAATAAGCACAACAAAAAGACTGTCGGAAAGTGAGCTGTCGGCCAACAAGACCTTCGTTGGAAACAGACAGCACACACACACACACACACACTCACGCACACGCAACTCACACACACACACGAGCGCAGTCTCCTGCTGCTGAGGCGGGCTCAGCTGACAGAGATAGTGATCATGAGTGTGTGAGCTGCGTGTGCGAGTATGTATGTGTGTGTTGTGCGTTTCTGACGGGTAATATATATTACTCTAGAAATAGCAATTACTATTTAAATTAGGCAAAGATACTGGTTCCCGAAGCACAGTCAAATCTGGGGAAGCTTTAAATTTCAATTCATGTATAGTTACGTTAGGCACGAGCTTCTAGTGATGTTATCTCTAGCCAAAAGTATCATAATGCCATTAATTTGTTGAGATAATACGCTGTACCGGCAGAAACACCTCAGCAATGAGATGGTCAACATGTGGTTCCGTAATGTCTAATATTATTAATAATGAAATCAAAAGATCACATGTATCAATTTTTGCTAATGTACAAAGGGAATTAATATACTTTTACTGTAACAAGTACAGTAGACCAGTAATTGTGAACTGAGACAATGGTGAAAAGAAAACAGAAATTAAATTTTAAACACACTTTTTTTCTCAAACCACAATTTTTACAGCATATACTCGAAATTCCTACCTCCAACATCGTTATAAATTTGATACCATTGAAGAAATGGTAGTAAGCCTTCTCGAAAATTCCTGGTGTCTGGGGAATGATTGTCGCGGCCTCAGATATTCTTGGGACCAGATCTTCTCGGGTGTTGACATCCATGCGTTCGCCACTGATAGACTCTCGTTTTATGGCAGTAACTTGACAACTATTGTGGTTTCGACCTTTGGTTATCACCAAAACTTGGACTGACTCGTCGTCCACTACTTTGCCCTAACCTGAGGTCGCTGTTCTTCACCGGATGTAGATACGTATCTTGTTCTTATTGACAAATATCCCTTATCAATAAGAAATATTATCACATAGACTCGTGTTAGACAATATTGCTTTCGTCATGGAAAAAATAGACTTTGTTAGACCCCATAAATAAAAAACAAAATATTTTCAGTGATCAAAAGAGTAACAACAGAAGACCAGTATTGAAACTACTTCACAGTCTCACATGAAAATATATTAAAAATAAATGTAAATAACTAAAATAAATACTAATAAATAAAAAAATTTAAAAACCAAAAAATTTATGCACACACACACACACACACACACACACACACACACACACACAGTGACCCATCACTCTTCCATGATCCCTCAGTCAGGTTATATGGAACGAAGTATTTACTGAAAGAAACTTATACAATGTGTATATAGCACATATAGAACAACAAATGGCTGATGAACAGGGCACAAAAATGACTGTGAGTAAAAAACGCAAACATGTAATTGTAAGCAGAAATAGTTTGATCTAAGCAAACTGCCAAAGAATCACTAAAAATCTCACATCAAAATATGTGTAATTAAATAATTTTGTATCCATTATAGACCACTGAAGATACCTTACATGAAGAGACGAAATATGTCTGGTACCCAAGAACAAATTTCAGCTACGAAGGTGGAATATAATTGATGTTAGTATCGGAAACAGAGGAAAATGGCTGCAAATATTAACAATATTATTGTAGGGATCAGTACCTTGTGTCCTGAGTGATACCCCCATTAAATCCTTAACCATCAAGAAACCCTATAATGTCAGAAATGCTGACGGAGGGAAAGTGTAATTCCTCTCATTTGTAAATGAAGACACATTATTTTTAAACAAGACTGTAGTAAACGGAAAATGTAATAATGAAACCCTTGTAGTGTCATTCGTAGTGTTTTTATTATGACAATGTACATTTCGCATCCTGTTCATTGCGATTATTACGCGCAAGAAAAACATAGTTCCGAATTACCTCGATTTTCCTTTTTTTGTATATGTCATCTCAATGAAGTAGCTCTCAAGTGTTCAACACGTGTATTTTTAACATGGTGGGAGTTGCTTCATTGAAATGTCATATACAGAAGACATCCCAATGAATATTGTTACATAAAAAACTGAAGTCCTTTTGATATAGCTGTAGCTTCGAAATGTACAGTGGCGCAGTATGGTAAAAACGCTACGAATGACACTATGTAAGCTTATTGTAATATCGCTGGCTTAGTTGTGGAGTATCTTTGCGGGCAGCCGCGTCTGTAGAGAGTCGAGCGCGGGGCACGGAACTGGTGTTGTGTTGTGGGTAGCTCTGCATGTAAGAAGCTTTGTTAGTATTCAGGTCGAAGTGTTGCTAGAAGTGCTGTTACTGTAAAGTGATGACATATATAAATGATTCAGCGGAAAGTGCGCAAGAAGTAATTTAAAAACGAGCAGTGGTACTGATGACGTATTTGGGTATCCTCTCGTTGCGTGTCGTACCACACAGCATCAATCATCCGCGCCGTGTTCGGTCTCCCGGAATGAACTGATGTGAATCAGTAGAAATTAGTTACCATAAAAGAGTCCAGTCAAGTGCCAGTGTCTTGTAGCGAGCGTGAGGACGTGAGTTCGGTCATCGCGTTCCGCATTCATCAACAATCAGCCGCGCCGTGAGGGTTACGCGCACGCTCGTGCAAGTGAGAACTAAGAAACTGAAAAATTAACTTTACGAACTGTGTTATATCGTTACTAGTGTCAAGGAGGACTATTATCAGATATCTGTATGTGTGACGAGCGTAAGAACTTTCGTTCGATCGTTCGGCTTCCGCATCATCAACAATGACCCGCGTCGTGTCGGTTACGCGTACGCTCGTCTTGAGTGATATTGTGGACAGATAATCATCAAGATTGTTAACTGGGATAAACATTTATTGTAGTGGACTGACAAGACAGCCAGTCCACAGTGACGGGTAACCGAAAGGCACGCGTACACACACGCCGACTGGCGTGAAGTCTGGAACAGGATATGTAATGAATGCTAATAAGAAAAGTACGTAGCTTTTATAATACTTAACTTTACTTCATCCTTGTGGTACATCGCTCTTGATAATACAAATGAGACTTTAATTACAAGCACTGTAAGGCTAATGGCGCCTTGCTAGGTCGTAGCCATGGACTTAGCTGAAGGCTATTCTAACTGTCTCTCGGCAAATGAGAGAAAGGCTTCGTCAGTGTAGTCGCTAGCAAAGTGGTCGTACAACTGGGGCGAGTGCTAGTCCGTCTTTCTAGACCTGCCATGTGGTGGCGCTAGGTCTGCAAGTACTGACAGTGGCGACACGCGGGTCCGACATGTACTAATGGACCGCGGCCGATTTAAAGCTACCACCTAGCAAGTGTGGTGTCTGGCGGTGACACCACATTTATGACTTAGAATGTAAACAGTGGAACCTGTGATTCCTTATCGTCTCAGAATATAGTTGTTCATACCAGACGTAGGACAGCTTGTGTTTTAACGTTGCGTGGCTCCCCTGAACCCGCTTGCATAGTTCGATAGATAATTTCAAGCAAGCCAGTAGCAGTGTGGAGCAGAACAGTACGACCGTCGCGGGATTACCAGGGACGTGGTGTGGACAAGGCGCACGGTCAAGTAGAAGTCGAAACGACAACCAGTTTAAGGGTACGCCCACACTCATTTGTACTCCCGGGCGTGTTGCAACTAGATGGATCTCATTAGTATGATTTTCATTTATATCACCGTCTCTGTTTTGCAAGAGCAGTTACAATGAAGAGAGTGTTTTTTTTTTTTTTTTTTTTTTTTTGTAATATCCAATAAAGACCGCACAAATTAACTGCCAGTGTAATAGCCTGCTGCAACTGTACGAGGTCCCGACTCCCATCAGTTGATTCACTCGTAAGAGGACAGAAAAGAGTAGTGGTGCGGGACCAATGCAGAGCACACTGAGCAATGAGATTGCGTATCGCGAAGCAAAAAAACGGCCCATTGTGATGCACTGCAGCGCTCATTCTTCCCGGCGCACTTCCAAACGAAAACGATGTCGCCGCTCTCGACGGTGCGCATTCAGCGGCGCGCATTAAAACGTCTTTGGCTGCGAGGCGGGCTGGAGTGGAGTGGAGTGTCGCTCCTCGCCGGCCCACAATTGGCCCAGCCGGGCAGCGGCGTGGAAGGAGCAGGCGCGGCCAGCCCAGCTAGCCGTGGCCGACGCGGCGCGCGCGCATCACCCGGGCGACCGCCCGCCGCGCCGCGCCGCTACGCGCCAACTCTTCCCAGGGCCCTCGTCGCAAAACACTCGAAACGCCATTGTGCGCGCCACAACAGCCGACGCCGATGGGAAAGGCGAAACAGCTACCGAGTACGCTCGTTACTGTTTTGTATCTCTCGCATACGAGGCCGCGTCTCCGATTGTTACGACAGCCCAATTACATAACAAAGTTCCTGGAGCTGCAACAGAAGTTAGTGGAATTATCAACTCTTACATGCAGTGCGAATCTGAACTACATCGACAATATTTCGAAGATTGTTGACGGATATTTACTGAGAATTTTGGCGTAAGGGACCCGTTTTCTCCCGCGACTGAGTGCTAATGCTGAAACATGCGGACCTAATACACTGAAGCGCCTGGTATAGGCATGTGTGAATATAGAGATATGTAAACAGGCAGATTAAAGAGAAACAGAAAATGAAAGTGTATGAAAGCCAGCGATAATGAGGGACACAGTGTATGACAATGACGACGAGGAAGAGATACCAATGACAGCGAAAAGAAACTGCAGCGGTTTTAAGGAAGGAATGAGATATTAGCAGTAAGAGAGAGCGAGAGGCACACAGTGGTAGTGATCGGAGACTGTAGTAGTAGGACGGGACGAAGGGGGTGGTGGCTGTGACGCAGGAGACAGTGACAGACAAACACAAAGAGATAATGACAATGAGATGAGCTGAACGATTGAGTGAGTAAGGGCAACTGGGGGTGGATGGGTATGAGCGACTTAACAGTGATAGACTAGTGCGCGTGAATAAATTACAGTTAGGGGAGCATGTGAGAGCTTGAGGTAAGCTGCATGTGGAAAAAACTTGTAAAGGTGCTCAGGAAGGTAGAGTGAGGCAGATGGTCCCGCATTTTTCAGTCGGTCGTTTAAATAAGCAGGAACACATTCGCAACTTTTGTACTCCGGCAGAAACATTTTTTCGCCGCTGTATTTATCATTTATTGGATTTGTTGCAGCAGTTACCTGTTCTGTGAAGAAAAAGCTTCACAGTTGTGAAAAAAGCCTGTAATATGCAACCATCAAAACGCACAAACGGTTCAAATGGCTCTGAGCACTATGGGAATTAACATCTACGGTCATCAGTCCCCTAGAACTTAGAACTATTAAAACCTAACTAACCTAAGGACATCACACAACACCTAGTCATCACGAGGCAGAGAAAATCCCTGACCCCGCTGGGAATCGAACCCGGGAACCCGGGCGTGCGAAGCGAGAACGCTACCGCACGACCACGAGCTGCGGACCAAAACGCACAACACAGAACATACAGTAATGTAGCAAACTCTTACACAAAAGACAGGTATCGTAATATGGTTGATGCCACTGCGGGAGCAGTCCGGCGCAGCATCCTTGTCCCTCTCTTCCACAGAATTCAGTGAACCCACAGACCACAACACACACCGCCGAAGGAACAAATACGAGACAGAATCGAACACTGCTGAACGTAAGGCTGAGGGCGAGAAGTAGGATGGCCACGAACTGTTTTCAGTAGCAAGTTTCGTGAAACAACGGAACGCGTTTGTTTCCAGACAAGACAAACAGCACGTAATTCGACATTTCCATTGTTATGCAGATTTCAGCGCAGTGGTGCTACGAAATCATACGAAATACAATTAGGCCTACGGGGTAACGAACACCGGTGACAACGATCCCACTACACAGAAATATTGAGAAGATGTATCCCTCAACAGGGTTCACCCCGCTTTTTCAGGCAAGTTAAAAATGGTTCAAATGGCTCTGAGCACTATGGGACTTAACATCTATGGTCACCAGTCCTCTAGAACTTAGAACTATTTAAACCTAACTAACCTAAGGACATCACACACATCCATGCCCGAGGCAGGATTCGAACCTGCGACCGTAGCGGTCGCGCGGTTCCAGACTGAAGCGCCCAGAACCGCACGGCCACACCGGCCGGCTTTCAGGTAAGTATATTGAGAACTACATCTACATACATACTACGCAAAACCACAGTACGGTGCGTGGTGGAGGGTACCCTATGCCACCAGTAGTCATTTCCTTTCCTGTTCCACTCACAAATGAATCGAGGGAAAACGACTGCCTGTATGACTCCGCACGAGCCCTCATTTCTCTTGTTTTATCTTCGTGGTCCTTACGCGAAATGTACGTTGGCGACAGTAGAATCGCTCTGCAGTCAGCTTCAAATGCTGGTTCTCTAAATTTTTCTCAAGAGTGTTCCACGATAAGGTCGTCGTCTTCCCGTTTGAGTTTCGCGACTCACCTCCGTAATACTTGATTGTTGGTCGGACCTCTCGCTAATAGATCTGTCAGCCGTCCTCTCAATTTCCTCGACGTCTTCCTTTACTCTGGCCCTGTGCGAATCCCAAACACTTGATCAGTACTCAATAATGGATCGCGCTAGTGTTCTGTGCGCGCTCTCCTTTACAGATCACCCACACTTTCCTGAACTTCTCCCAATAAACAGTGTAAGTAGGCTGTTTATGTTTTCTTTATGTAAGTAGGCTGTTTATGTTTTCTTATTGGCAACGTTACGTAGCGCTCTATATGAAAATCACTGGCTGTGCTGTGTGCAGTCTGTGGCTAGTTTGCATTGTTGTCTGCCATTGTAGTGTTGGGCAGCGGCAGCTGGATGCGAACAGCGCGTAGCGTTGCGCAGTTGGAGGTGAGCCGCCATCAGTGGTGGATGTGGGAGAGAAATGGCGGAGTTTTGATATTTGTAAGAATGGATGTTATGAACTGCTATATATATATTATGATCATTAAGGCAAATACATTGTTTGTTCTCTATTAACATCTTTCATTTGCTAACTATGCCTATCAGTAGTTAGTGCCTTCCCTAGTTTGAATCTTTTATTTAGCTGGCAGTAGTGGCGCTCGCTGTATTGCAGTAGTTCGAGTAACGAAGATTTTTGTGAGGTAAGTGATTTGTGAAAGGTATAGGTTAATGTTAGTCAGGGCCATTCCTTTGTAGGGATTTCTGAAAGTCAGGTTGCGTTGCGCTAAAAATATTGTGTGTCAGTTTAAGCTCAGTCCTGTATAATTTTTCTAAGTGGACGTTTCAACAGTACCCGACCACTCGCCTTCCCTGCTACCGTACTTACGTTCTCGTTCACTTTCATATCACTTCGCAACGTTAGTCCTACATACTTGATCGACATGACTGTATCAAGTAGGACACTACCAATACATTATTGGAACATTATCGGATTGTGTTTCTCACTCATCTGCATTAACTTGCATTTTTCTACATCTCATTCGTTACACCAACTAGAAATTTTCTGTAGCAAGGGAATGTCCCCAGCAGTGGGATCGACTTCTTTAAACCGTATGTACGGTGATGTAGGTTAAGATCCCAGGTATCACACCTTGCAGCCATTCTCTCTGGTGGGCCCTCATTTGAGAGAAACTGAGGAAAAAATTTTGGAATTTTGCGTGATGCATGATACCACACAACCGTACTACGTAATAAGACTTTTTTAACTCTATCGAGTGTCACTCAAAATTCCGACCCTTTTTCATGAATTACTCGCAAACGAGGGCCCACGAGGGTGAATGGCTGCACTGACTGATACCTGGGATCTTAACCTACATTACCATACTGGTGGGTTCAAAAAGTCATTCTACCACTAGGGATTTCTCCTCGCAAGTCATCTTGCATCCTTCTAAAGTCGCGTAACGACGACACCTTCGCATACACCACAGCATCACCAGTAAACACCTACAGATTGCAGCTCATCCCGTCCGCCACATCATTTATTTATGTAGAGGTTGAGAGCGGTGCTCTCACGCTCCCGTGGGACACCCCTGACGATACCCTTGTCTCGGACGAACACTCGTCTTCGAGCCAAACGGATTCAATTAATTAAGAAGTCTT
Source organism: Schistocerca cancellata (assembly GCF_023864275.1). Taxonomy (NCBI): domain Eukaryota; kingdom Metazoa; phylum Arthropoda; class Insecta; order Orthoptera; family Acrididae; genus Schistocerca; species Schistocerca cancellata. The sequence goes on from NC_064631.1 coordinate 50,281,728, forward strand.
CGAGCTGCTCAAATGTCTGCGAACCTATTGCCTATGCTCGTACCTTCGTTAACAGTCTGCAGTGGGGCAGGGTGTCAAACGCTTGCCAGAAATCTACGAATATGGAACCTGTCTGTTGCTCCTCATCCAAGGTTTCCAGGGTATCATCTGAGTTTCACACGAGCGATATTTTTTAAATCCGACCTCATTTGTGAACAGAAGCTTCTCTGTGTCAAGGAAATTTATTACATTCGAAATGAGAATAGATTCAACAGTTCAGCTACTGTTCTGAATCAAACAAGTTTCCAGCATATCCTACAATTCTGGGACGTATACGGCCCGGAACAAAATGATCTAGCTCGTGGCAAGCAGCATGGATTTCGAAACCACTAACCCCATGCCAAACCCAACGTGCCCTGCAGATAGAGACAACCAAGTGGACGCGGTACTTTAAGGCTTTTCACACAGTATCACACAGATGCCTACTAAAGAACACATATTCGAATCGGACATGTTACTAGATCTGCCACAGTAAGAGCCAACTCATGCAAACTCCGCGGCTTTCACCTGCTCGAAATCCGAACTCTGTAATTTACCCAAAACTGCCCTTACCGCCAGCACTCGACTCCGCAACTAGCAAAAGACCTGTGATTTTTCTCTTCGTCACTCCGCACTACACATCAGTAAGCCAGATTGTAAGAATGCAGCAATGTTAAGTTAACGAATGCTGTTACATTTCTGTTATAAAATTTACAAAAAATGAAATTGTTACGTTTAACATCCTAACTGACAGAGAGGTGAGAAGAAAGTGTCTAACGACAGGAAGTATATCATAACGAGCTTCATTTCTAAGTACCTTTAGTCAGAGGATTCTCTTAACAATAAGTTTAGCCCTCTACAAAACACCTCAAAAACCGCAAGTTGTCCACGCTACCATTCTGCCACTGCATAATTTTATTCTGGAGGAATACTTGAATTTTTTTGCTTTTCTTGTCAGATTTTGGAATGGAACCACAGCCGACACTGTTTAGGCGAATGTAAGAGCACGTTTGCACTATTCTGGAGTTACTGAGAAAAAAGTAAATGTTACAGTGAAGGTATTTAAACCAAGAGTTAAAACGAGAATAAAAACTCCAGTACCCATTTATCGTTCCCCAAACTGCAGAATAGTCGTCTATCACAATACATGTATGCACTCCTCCATCAGGGGGGCTGCAGAATTCGTGTAAGGGGACAAATAGACAGTCCATCGATTGTTTTCAAATCGCGGAATTCGTGTCTGCACGTGCGATGACGGAGAGGGGGTCTGAAGTTCTCGCCTTCTGCTCCTTCAAGTCAAAATTTAGAAACGATTTGCAACCACATCATATCTTACTATGTAGCTAGTATGTAAATTTCACATGTTTCCTATTCTTACATATGTTTTTAATTCAGAATATGACATGAGGTAGTAGATGACAACGAAATTTTCACATTCTCGGTGTTAACGCGGTGACATGAAGCTTTATTAATCCAGAGAAACTCTACAAATAACATTAGCGGAGAAGTCGTTCATACAGCACTATCAGAACACGATTGTCTCATTGGATGACTGGGCAGATCCCAGCTGAAGATGAACGCGGTCCACATTAACCGACCCTACAACAAAGGACGCTGTCCATAAGATGATACTTGAATACCGGTGACTATCCGCCAAAAAGGTAACCAACTTCCTGAATTTTTTCGGGAGCTTGTTGGTTTACTTATTAACAATATCTCAAATCTTAGGTAGCTTTCAGTGAAGTGGGTGCCGAAATTCTTTAACAGTGAAGGTATTTAAACACGAATTGAAACATCCATAGCTGTTTTGGCCAATTTTGAAGCTACAAAAGACCTTTTGGCTAAGTTAGTGACTGAGGATATTGTAGTGAAACAGCATATAATGGTATAACAGAAAATACTACCCTAATATCTCAGTTCGTATATCCTTGGCAGGAATAAAACCTTTCAGTCATCATCCAACTGAAAATTAATTACACTTCGTATGCCACAAGGTTCCTTCTCAGCGTCCTTACTTTTTCTTGTGCATATGAATGATTTTTCAACAGTAACATTACCAGATGCCAAGTTAGTTCTGTTTTCAGATAATACAAACTTTGCAATAAAGGTCGGTTAATGAAATTTTTATGGACAGTTTAAGCGGTTCCTATAGAGTTCTTTGTCACTAAACTTGGAAAATACGCACTACATGCAGCTCAGAACATGTAACAGGTTTCCTTTCAGTGACGGTACATGTCTAAAATATGACGAGTACAGGTAGAAGATGATGACTGTGTTAAATTCTTGGGATTACAGACTGAGAATAAATTCAGTTTGGAGAAGCGTACCACAGCTCAAGAACATCCCGCAGATGCTCGTTGATCTAACTTAAGATAATAACTACCGCTTCATAGTATATTTATTCCTTAATGAAATTTGTCATAAGCAATATGTATCTCTGATTTGATGCATTAGAAATGGTTTGTGAAAGCATGCGAGTATGAAAACAATCAGTTCGTTTGTACATAACTTTTCTACTACCAATCACGATTTACTTTTATTTATATTTTGCATGGCCGGTTTCGGAAAAGATTTTCATTTTAAAGTGCGTTTTTCTCCGCACACTATGTCATTTATTCCTAATGTTTTTGATACTTAAGGAACTAAACCGCGCGATTTTTAGTTGATTATCGATTTTTTGTATATCGTTGGTGGCGAAATGGACCATAAGGAAACTTTAAGTAAAGGTTCTTCCAAATTTCACCAGTAACTACACATAAACGTCAACAGCCAGCAAAAAGTCATGCGTTTTTATACACTGCGATAAAGGCAACAGAACAATGCAGAACCTCAAACATAAAAAATATCACGAATAAAAGCCATAATACAAAGAGAAAAATGCACTTGAAAATGGGAATAATCCCCGAAAACGTGTCGTGCAAAATATAAATAAAAGAAAATAGTGGCTGACAGCAAAAAAGCTATTTACAAACAAAGGTCCAAATACGAGTGCATTATTACGGAACATATATTTTCAATAACTTCTAAGCAGCCATAAAAAGCTTAGCTAATGATAAAGTTCCATGTTAGAGGAGCCTAAAAGATTTATTGTTAGGCAACTCCGTCTATTCCACTGAAGCATTTTTTAGTGAAACCAACTGATGTACACATTATTAATAACATGAAGAAACGTATTACTTAAAATCTGAACTCTGGACATATTCAGGGCAGTAATGTGAGCAATTTTACTGAATGTTACAAAGTGATTTTTTATTTGAAGTTCATCGCTGCAATAATCTAAGAATTATCACATATACGTCTATGTATTACACATTTACATGTTTTGTGAAAGGTCTGTTATCACCTCTTCAATCAAAATGTGTATGAAATTATTTCTACTCAATCTACATTCATCAAGTCCATTTCACGTGGGCTCTGTGACAGGAACACAAGCATATCTGAACACAAGAAATCCCCCCTTTTTTTAAAAAATGCGTAATTTGTATTTTTATTCTATGACATGTTTTACTTTCTAGATAATCTCTTCATTATAGATCTATGGAACAACCAGTATATCTGATCTAATAAAAACTAGTTCCACATTTATGACCCCGAACATAAGGAACCGTCAAAGGAAAGGCAGCGTAATGGGTGTCCCTGGTGACAGACGTTCCGCAGCAAGAAGGAACGAAGAAGTTGTGGCGCCCGTTTCTAGGACAAAGACGCTTGTAGTCGGTCAAATAGCCCCCCTACTCACATGATCCGACAACCTCCAACTATCTTTTGTTTTCTGACGTGCGATATCCCTGAAGGGTGAATACGTGTATACATGAAGGGTTGTCATTTTGACGGGACTGAAGACATCAAACACATTACTGAGAGCTGGTTTGGCCACGTACGGTATCACCCGATTCCTTTTTGAATGGACTTGAAAAGCTGTAACAAAGATTTTACGAATGCATCAGTCTGTGAACGTGGCGGATGGAGTATGTGAAAGAAATATGTACCCTCAGTGCATAAAACCAGGAAGTTTTCAACTCTCTCTAGTACGTGTATGTGTTAAGCCACCTTAAGATGCAGCCGGAATAACTGGTAAGAGGGTCATTTCTGTTCGTACCACGTGCTCCAGACATACCGGACAGTCTTAGCTGCCATGTAACACTAGTCGTCGGTGATACAGTTATCTCTGACGAAACTCAGTCTGATAAAAAATTGCCCTGCTATCCAGCTAGATCTGGACAACGTATCAGCTTACCATAGACAAAGGCGACTAGCTTTAAATGTAGACAAATGAAAAGTTCTCCACTTAAGGGTAGAGAAACGAAGTTTCCTTCGACTAGAGTACTAACGCGTGACAACTAGAGTCAGTCATGTCACACAAATATTACGAAATACTAAAGTGTAGAGGTGTGAGTTTGAACGCGCACATAAGTTTACTCGCAGATAAGGCACCTGCAAAATATTTCTATTCCCTTATTTGAACACTGTTCAAGTGTGTGGGGTCCATCTCAGATAGGACTGGCAGAAGATATCGAGAGGCTAGAAAGAACGACGACGGAAATGTTTACAGGCTTTTTGAACAAAAGAAATCTGACAAAACGTCAGTCTGCAGACAGTGTGCATCTAATGAGAAGCAGCGTTCGGGGCAGAAACCACAAATATTCCTCACGCCTGTGAGTTCCGATACCGAAGAAGCCATGAGGATAAAATCATACTAATGAAAGCTCGCACAGGAACAAATTTTTTTCCATAGATGGAATACAACGAAACGTAGGTACAAGGAAACAAACGCTCTTCCACACAATTCTAGAAATATACGAGCACATGGAGATATAATGACTAAATGCAGTGACTTGCCTTTCTGCTGGATGAGTCCTGTAATGTCGAACTTTTTTGGAAGACTTTTGGCATTGAAATATATGGAACCAATAAAGTTTTACAAATATATAATTTTACAAGATTATTTTTAAATTAGTTTATGAACTTTAGTTTAGTAATACTTAGTGGAAGTTTCAGTCAAAAAGTTTGAAATCTGAAATGTTCCCTGCATTTTAATTATCTGATGCAGATTTCGTCTCCCTCTCACCATCCTCCGCCCCCCCCCCCCTCACGCTCTCTCTCTCTCTCCGTGAGTGCGTGTGTGTGTGTGTGTGTGTGTGTGTGTGTGTGTGTGCGCGCGCGCGTGTGTGTCGAACCACATACATTAATTTTTGTAACTATATTTACATTACACTACTTGTTATGAGAAGCCGGCCGCGGTGGCCGTGCGGTTCTGGCGCTGCAGTCCGGAACCGCGGGACTGCTACGGTCGCAGGTTCGAATCCTGCCTCGGGCATGGGTGTGTGTGATGTCCTTAGGTTAGTTAGGTTTAAGTAGTTCTAAGTTCTAGGGGACTTATGACCTAAGATGTTGAGTCCCATAGTGCTCAGAGCCATTTGAACCATTTTTGTTATGAGAAGTTATACGTTTCCTTAATTGTTTTGTCTTGATATGTCTAGAATTCTGTAACGTATATTATATATAATACACATAAAATTTCTTCCATTCCATCGTTGCAGCTGATACAACATCTAGTGTAAGAATTGAGGTGAAAGACTATTTTTATCTTAAAGCTCGCATATTTAATTTGTTGCACGAAGTATTTCCTCCCAAATTATGATCTCCTCATTTTTAATGAATAATTTCAACAGTATGTAACCTTACCAATATGTTTAGTAGATTCTAAGCATTTAATTCTGTCATTCTTTTCTTGAACATGCACCAGGTGTTAGAGTAGTGTTAGTTCTATTAACATTAAGTACTTTTAACGTAATATAATGTTCCTGTTAAATGCAAATGTATACTGACGGATAGGTATAGCAGGAGTATGTGAATAATCAATGCTAGAGAAGGAGTTAGTATATTTGCCAAAAGATACACAATTTTAGAAAATCAGAAATAGATAGGAATGAGAAAATCGAGGAGAGTATTGACACTGTGACAGACTTACAGGTGCGCTCTTGGACAGGAGGGAACAGCTGGAATATACTGAAAGGATAACTACGCCACTGATAACTGTAAAAGATTCAATTTCTTTTTTAATGCAACCACCAGTGATTTTCCAGAAATCCATTTTGTGCATAATACACCTTCGGAGAAGATAATGCCCACTTGCACCGTATTTCTGTGGCTGATGTAATCTGACCACAGAAATTAGCTAGTGAGGTGCCTTTATTTGAATCTTCCAGATCACATATTTCGATGAACTCAGTCCAAGCATGCGGAATATTCTTTCTCAGGAGTCAATTATTACTCTTTTATTACAGTGTGTCTTTCGTTTCATAACGTTTGTAATTACGTTCTGAGCCCTTGCTTGCACTAAACATCTCCTCATGCAAACACCCTGCTCAGGAAATTATCTCTAACTTCTTCATTACGCTTACGTGTGGGACATTCGTATACGTGGCCCGTTCCAGTCGCCTTGTGAGAAAAAAAAATCGAGACAGTTGCTGTACCATAGCGCTGCTACCACCTTCACCGTCCCACACGCTTACGAAGATGATTGCGTGGTGCGTTTTCTAGCCAGACGCTGTCAGGAGGCACGCGTTGAGACATGTTTACGGCATCAGCCACCGTGTTTTGCTTAATGGATGCAGACGTACCAAACGCGTGACGGCTGGTCGTAAAGCCACCAGACACCTTTCGCAGATCAGAGAATAGCTTCTAAAGTAGCCCACCGGTACGCCAAGTAGACGCGAACGACTTGCAGTAAGCGCTTCTGCGGCACGACGTCACTAACACAAAGTCCTAACCTCATCTACATGTTCACATTCCGATAAACGTGCCGTTTGACTTGTTTTAAAGCTGCTGCTGGGCAAGATTTTTTACGACAGTCAAACATATACAGTACACACTGCGTTGCAAGGTACAAAAGAAAGTGCAAATCGATACAACGATTGACGAACAGGGCGTTTTTGCAGCAACGTTAAGTCATCATGGGGTAAGGAAGATACATTTGCATCAGGAAAGAAAACGTAATGTGAGGAATGCGAATAACGCTACAGAAGAAACAGCTATCAGGGATCAAAGAGAAATATCTGCGTTTCCAGTCACAGTAAAATGCGGTAAAAGACGCAAAATTAAATAATATACGAATATGTTGTTACTCCAAAGTAAATAACGGAGCCTGACGATGGTAGTTAAGTACGTACACAATATCCCGAACAGCAGATCTGGTTCTTACAACTGACGTTAACTGAGACTTCAACACTGGCATAAAGTCTGAAACACTAGACTCTCTTATCGAGAATCGAATAGCAGCTCTTCTTGGTTTCTCCTTATAAGAAAATAGCTGCTAGGAATTAGACGGCATAAAGGTCTCACAATCTAGCTGTACACATGCCGAAAATCCAATAAAAGCCTCCCAGAACTGATAGAAAGTGTTGCAATTTGGAATGAAAAATTCCCCAAAATTACTAATGCTGACAAACGATACCTGAAACATATATCTAAGCTTACTTTTAGCCATGCTAGAGACGACTACTCACTTTTACACAACAATAAAACTGGAGAAATCCTACTAATCCGGCTGACCTTTTAGAAAGCAGAATCTCCCAGCCTATGTCCAGTCGGCAAACAGATAAAGTGGACGATGCGATGGCAGAATGTAAATTGGTGCTATCAGAAATATCGTCTACTGAAGCAACACAGTGGGGAGTATGGCGAACTCCTCTCCTTACAGCATTTACAAAGTTCTGAAAGCGACTAGGCTTTATAAAAGGTCCTCCAAATAGCACAACAGTTCACGAAGGAAACCAGCGCCCTAAAGTTGGAGACACAAAACAAAATCTTCGCACTCAACATTCGCTCACAATCTAGTTTACTAATTTAAATTTGTAAGTTTTGTGATACAGTGAATACTTCTTCTTTAAGGCCTTTGAAGTGAATAATACAATTTAGAGCAGTAGCTTCTCATTTATCCCAAATTTCAAGTTGCAGGATAACGTAATTCTGCTTCAAGACAGAAAATTATCACTGGATTCTATCGCTTCCATATGTACACTGTTCTGCGAGGAAGAATGTATATGGAACGGTTATGGCGCCCATTGAAGGTATTATCAAGCGATAATCAAGGGGAACACATGGCCTATCACACTTTTATTACTCAGCAAAACGAACTGAAGACATCACTCAGGTTGCCACCACCGTCGTGTCCACGCCTCATAAACAAGTAGAGTACATACTAACACCGTGCACGCTGGTCCTCTTGTAGTTGTAGCTGCATAGCACAACAATTAAACTTTGGCTGGCACTTTCGTTTGACAGTACCCCTCTCACACTACCACTACAACAACATTTATTCACAGATACGTCACCTCATCCGAACTTGATCACATTTTCATTCTGATACCTTTAAAAAAAAACAAATCCCACAATCACAACCATATATCTCAGAACCTCCTATCTAACCTTGAAGTCCAATTCTGTATGACAAAAGCTGTAAAGTTTTTGCAAACGTTTCCTTATTTTTGCGTCAACTTTTGTATACCACTGTGATATCACACTCCTGAAGCCTCAGTGCCCATCTTGCCAGTCGACTTAATGTATCCTTCAGGCTAGTCAGCCAGGACAGAGAATGATGGTCCATCATATGGAGAATGGTTTGCCACATAAATATGGCTGAACTTGCTCATAGCCCAAACAACTGCAACTGAAAGAGTAGTTCATCTCAGACTACATGAGTACTCTGGAAGCATAAGCTATCACCTTTTCAGGACTTTCGAAAATTTATACTAGAACAGAACCAGTCCCATAACCGCTAGCATCAGTATGAACTTCTGTCTTGGCATTCTCGTCATGCAGTACTAGGAACGGAGAAGATGTTAGCATCTCCTTAACAACAACGGAAGACCTTTCTTGTACACTGTTTCGGGAAAATGAGTAGCACTCTGCAATAGTTCTTGCAAGGGCATGTCTTGGTACAGAAGTTCTTTACGAATCGCCAGTAGTACAAACATATTCCAAAAAAGCTGTCAACGTTATGAATGTGCTAAGGAGTCAGAAAACATGTGACTGCTCTTACTTTTGTTGGTTCATTGTGAACTCCAGCGCCATTCATTTGATGCTCCAATGTTTTCATTTCCTGGGCTACAAAGAAGAGGCACTTTTCGATTAATGCAGAGCCCTGTATTTTGAACACACTTCACCACAGTTGCCAGAAAGCTTAGAAGGCCTTCAAAGGTCTTTAAAAAAAAGCGACAGTGTTGTCCAGATAGCGAAGATATGGCATCCATTCGAGGTGTTGGGAGCTATTTCCATCATATGTTTGAAGGTGACTGAAGCATTACGAACTCCAGACAGCATAACTTTTAACTAATAGAGCCCACCTGGAGTTATGAAGGCAGTCTTTTCCCCAGTCATCCTTATTAACCTCGATTTGTCAGTAGCTCCTGCATGTCTATAGTCGAGAAATACTTTTCTCCTTTCAAGAAGCCTGAGGGCCAACAATGTGTGACACTGGCCAGACATCTTTCTTCATGATTTTCTTCAGTCATCAGTAGCCGATGCAGAAATGCTACATGCCATCCTTGTTCTTCATAATGACCACGTGCGTGGGCCAAGCACTCTCTGAGTCAATGATATCTGCTTGCAGCATCTTCTCCACTTCCTCCCGGTTTATCCATCATACAGCTGGATACATTCTATGTGAGTGCTGGCTAAATGGCTGGTGATAGTGCTCATTCGGTGTTTTACCATAAACTGCTTGTCTGTTTTTTCTTTCCTCCAGATTGGAAAGTATCCAAAAATTGGTGCAGAATGGCTATCATTCACCGACGTTCTTCCAGGTGATATCCTGCATTGTCTGTAGTGGTAACAAGCACGTTTCTTCATTCACTAAGCTGCCCTTCCTGTTCTGTCCTTACGTACATACTATAGGAATTCGTTGTGGCTGCTCATGACAGTTAATGGTCCAGTGTTCTCCTTGACCATCTGCAATGCATATGATCTTCGCTGGCATTTAGATGCCTTTTATAAGCAGTTTTTTGCTATCGACAAAATCTTCCATATTTAACTGAGCTTCTTGACTGACAACCGGAGCTTATTGATGAGACAACAACATTTTTAACGACAAACAGCTGTTTAGAGCAATCTTTGTTATGTGTGCTTGTTGGAATAGCTGTTTTATTCTGGATTCCTGATCTTCCACGGTTTATGATTGCTTGTGAAGCTTGCAAGAAGTCCCATCCAAGAATAGCATTATGACCACATTCTGGAAATTTTTGGAAATTTGTGGTAAGGTTCTACGAGACCAAACTGCTGAGGCCATCGGTCCCTAGACTTTCACACTAATTAATGTAACTTAAATTAACTTACGCTAAGAACAACACACACACCAATGCGTGAGGAAGGACTCGAACCTCCGACGGGGGGAGCCACACTAACCGTGACAAGACGCCCTAGACCGCGCAGGGTACCACATTCTCATAAAACAATAAATTCAAAGGGCTGTACCCTATCATTGATAGTTATTCTTGCAATACACGTTCCTTTCAGCTGAACGTGTTTCCCATTTGCAACTTTCAGAACATTTTTTTTTTTGTATCATGGAATATAGTGTTCTTTAGTTGGCATCGATAAGCATTCGATAAAGGAAGCCCCAAAACTGACTAGTGCACAGACAGGTTGGCCGTCGATAATGACGTTAGTGACATTTCCCCATAACTTTATGACTGTCGTCTATGGAGGATTTGCATGTGTGGTGGCATCACCTGCATAGATGGTCGCCTCGCTTAGTTTTCCTGCATTTGGCGGTTAGAGGAGCAGCTGGTGCCCATGTGTGGCGACGTGGAACGACAACGACTTGTTGGTGAGGACTTCGTCCAGGATATGGCTTTGTCCCATAGGTCGACTGCAGTCGTACGCAGCTGATTCGCATAAATAGAATTGTTGTGATGGTTGACATCTGACGGCGTAGTGGTCGTCGGAAACTCGCTCTCTTTCTCTGTAGTGGCCGACCGGTTCTAGGCGCTTCAGTATGGAACCACGCGACCGCTACTGTCGCAGGTTCGAATCCTACCTCGTGCGTGGATGTGTGTGATGTCTTTAGGTTAGTTAGGTTTAAGTAGTTCTAAGTTCTAGGGGACTGATGACCTCAGATGTTAAGTCTCATAGTGCTCAGAGCCATTTGAACCACGGCGTACAGCGTGTCCAGGGCATTTACTGTGAAACACACTGGCGTGTTGTTCTCTGTCCTCCAAATGTCTGTTCTTGTTGGGGGTTTTCTACTTGGAATAGGAGTTGGTTGTACCTGTCTTGGTCGGGTGCTAGGTTGTTACACACGTAAGCACACATTATTTCACGCTAATAAACATAACAAGGTAGAAATAAAGAATGTTGCCTCTGGTAAGACAGGCTTGACGTTCCATCAAGTCCTCGCATCCAATATAGCTTAAGGATTGGGCTTCTAATTTCTGTCTACAAACTTTACCGTCATCTTTTCCTTGCTTCTCAGTATTATGATTTTAATATCTATCTGTATAATAGAAGGAGGCAAATAGGTCCCCCGTGTACTTTGGTGGTGCCAATTTACGAGGGGCGTTCCGCCAGTAATGCAGCACTTTTTTTTTCTCAGCCAATTTTGGTTGCAAAAATGCTGACAGCGTTGTGGGGCATCATGGAATATTCCCGCTTCAGTCCGCACAGTTTTATGAAGTTCCGATAGGTGACGGCGCTGTAAGTAGCCTTCAAAATGGCGTCTGTAACGGAGGGGCTTTCCAAGCAGCTAGCTGTCACTGAGTTTCTTTTGGCAGAAAACCAGAGCACTGCACATACTCATAGGCACTTGACGAATGTCTACAGAGATCTGTAAGAAAAGCACAGTGAGTCGTTGGGCGAGGCATACGTCACTATGGCAACAAGGTTGCGCAGATCCGTCCGACGTCCCACGCGCCGGCCAGCCGCACACAGCTGTGACTACTGCAACGTTGGAACGTGTGGACACTCTCACTCGACGTGATGGACGGATCACGGTCAGACACCGCGCTGTTCAACTTCACGTCTCTGTTGGTAGTGCCAACACACTCGTCCACCAGTTGGGGTACTTAAAGGTTGAAACGTCCCCTTTGAACAATTATACAGGACTGTGCTTAAACTGACACACAATATTTTTAGCGCAACGCAATCTGACTATCAAAGATCCCTGCAAAAGAATGGCCCTGAGTAACATTAACCTATACCTTTCACAAATCACTTACCTCACAAAAATCTTCATTACTCGAACTATTGCAATACAGTGAGCGCCACTACTGCCAGCTAAATAAAAGATTCAAACTACGGAAGGCACTAACTACTGATAGGGATGGTTAGCAAATGAAAGATTTTAATAGAGAACAAACACTGTATTTACCTTAATATCATCAAAAGTCATAATATATGTAATTTCAAAACTCCGCCATCTCTCTCCTCACATCCACCACTGCTGGCGGCTCACCTCTAACTGTGCAACGCTACGCGCTGTTCACATCCAGCTGCCGCTGCCTAACACTACAATGGCAGACAACAATGCAAACTAGCCACAGGCTGCACACAGCACAGCCAGTGATTTTCATACAGAGCGCTACGTAACGTTGCCAATAAGAAAACATAAACAGCCTACTTACATAGCCCCCATGCTCCCCACAAAAAATTTTACAAAATATTTTTGGGCAGTGGCCAATAACGATTTGAAAAAATTTTTCATAATTACAATAACAAAGATATCAAATGCACACACTTATTTATACAATGTTGGTCAAAAGCTAAAATTTTCTCACAGTCCATAAAGACAGTCCTGATCATTCATCACAGTAAAACTGCCGTTTCGTTTATCAAAGTCTGAGCAGTAAAAGACAATGCACACAGAAGTAGTGGATTTCCATGCAGTCTTGAAGAAGTAGTGTTGTCCTTCCAACGGAAAGACAGTGCTGACTCTTGACATGCAGACAGGTAATGGCCCACAACAGAACAAACCCACAGCAGAGTCATTCGACGTTTTGAAGAATATTTGTAGGTAGGTCATCACAGAGCAGACCCACTGTAGTCCTGGTAGAGAATATGGTATTCGTGGGCCACCAGAGGTGCAGACCCACTGCAGTCCTTGTAGAAATAATGATATTGGTGAGTCATCACAGGTGCAGACCCACTGTAGTCCTTGTAGAGACGGCCAGCAGCCATCTGTTGCGACTGTGCAGGTGCACAATCACCATCGAAGAGTCTTGCAGAGAAGATAGCAAGTCCATAAGCACCACTTGTGCACTCACAAAGTTTTTTGAATTGTCCTCAGAACCAGCAATCATGTTATCCAGTCCCTTGCTGAATTATTAACACACGTGCAAACACTGACAGTCACAACTTCTCACATTTTGTGCATTACTGTGACCAACAGAAATGTGTGCAGTGAAATGAATGCGTACAAGTTAATAATATGATGAACTGGTGTCAATTACAATTTTATAACATAAGCATACAATTACAAAGGTACAAAATACATCATAAAAAACATAACAATACAGATAACATTTGTAGTACAGGCTTTACAACAGAACAGAAATAACATATACATCCGTGTTACAGGAATTATGACATGAGTACAAAAATAAAAGATCAGAATCACTTTCGAAACATCAACTTCACACATGAGCATTAAAACAGAACAGAATACATAATGTCTAAACATCTTTACAAAGAAAATACCATATTATTAATGCAAAGTATATTTGAGGATAACAGTATTCCTCATCATAGTGAATGTAGCTGAGTATTAGAAAAATTCTACAACATAAGTCTTATCAGATAAAACAAGGTGTGTCCGATGGATTTCTCGCTGCCTAACAGTAGACCACAAGTTGCAACGAAGGACCACATGTGCGGAACTGCTTGTGCGTTAGGAGGTTGATCGTGACAGTTTTTTATCAATCATCGTCACAGGCGATGAAAAGGGTTCATATCCTCTAAACAGAAACAAAATTGCAGTACACAGAGCGACGCAACACCACTTCTCCTCCCAAGAGAAAGTTCAAAGCCTCGCCCTCAGCCATTACAGCCATGGCGACGGTCTTCTGAGGCTCTGCTTGATGTCCTCCCTCACTGTGCAACGATCAACACTGAAGTGCATTGTGCTACCCCCACGAAACTGAAGAAACGACTTCAGTGTGTCCATCGGCACAAAAATTCAAACGATGATGATGATGATATTTGGTTTGTGGGGCGCTCAACTGCGTGGTTATCAGCGCCCGTACAATTTCCCAACCTTTGCTCAGTCCAATTTCGCCACTTTCCTGGATGATGATGAAATGATGAGGACAACGCAAACACCCAGTCATCTCGAGGCAGGTGAAAATCCCTGACCCCGCCGGGAATCGAACCCGGGACCCCGTGCTCGGGAAGCGAGAACGCTACCGCGAGACCACGAGCGGCGGACAAATTCAAACGAACTTCTCCTTCTCGATGACAACGCGATGCCTCACACAAGACTGTGCAACCGAGTGGAGTTCACAAAACTTTGTTGGACTGTCCTTCCTCATCCACCCTACAGCCCGGATCTCGCACCTTCCACCCATATGGTCCAGTGAAGAATGCACCCCGCAGAAGCTGTACGTGGATGACGGGGAGTGTATTCACGTAGAACGACTTTGGCTCCGATGTCGACCAGTAGAGTGGTACCATATGGGCATACAGGCTCTTCCAGCAAGGCGGCGTAAGGCCGTCGCATTGAACAGAGATTATGTTGAAAAGTAGCGAATAATACGACGTACTGGAATGCTGAACAAAAACCAACCCGCTTTCAGAAAAAAATGTGCTGGATTACTTATTTATCCCTAATCTTTCTTATCGTCATTAAACTTCCTTCAGATCCAACAAATTATTAACATTCTTATTTAACGCCCTCCATTTCTGCTAATTAATTTAATTATTCTTTGTAACTCATTATTATCATTTCAAATTTTCGTTGCTGGAAACAATATTTGTTTCTAATATCGAACCATTTGTTTTGTCTTATGAAAGATGTACACTCCTGGAAATTGAAATAAGAACACCGTGAATTCATTGTCCCAGGAAGGGGAAACTTTATTGACACATTCCTGGGGTCAGATACATCACATGATCACACTGACAGAACCACAGGCACATAGACACAGGCAACAGAGCATGCACAATGTCGGCACTAGTACAGTGTATATCCACCTTTCGCAGCAATGCAGGCTGCTATTCTCCCATGGAGACGATCGTAGAGATTCTGGATGTAGTCCTGTGGAACGGCTTGCCATGCCATTTCCACGTGGCGCCTTAGTTGGACCAGCGTTCGTGCTGGACGTGCAGACCGCGTGAGACGACGCTTCATCCAGTCACAAACATGCTCAATGGGGGACAGATCCGGAGATCTTGCTGGCCAGGGTAGTTGACTTACACCTTCTAGAGCACGTTGGGTGGCACGGGATACCAGTGGTGTACAGACAGTGTAGGAGATCGCTCCCCACACCATGATGCCGGGTGTTGGCCCTGTGTGCCTCGGTCGTATGCAGTCCTGATTGTGGCGCTCACCTGCACGGCGCCAAACACGCATACGACTATCATTGGCACCAAGGCAGAAGCGACTCTCATCGCTGAAGACGACACGTCTCCATTCGTCCCTCCATTCACGCCTGTCGCGACACCACTGGAGACGGGCTGCACGATGTTGGGGCGTGAGCGGAAGACGGCCTAACGGTGTGCGGGACCGTAGCCCAGCTTCATGGAGACGGTTGCGAATGGTCCTCGCCGATACCCCAGGAGCAACAGTGTCCCTAATTTGCTGGGAAGTGTTGGTGCGGTCCCCTACGGCACTGCGTAGGATCCTACGGTCTTGGCGTGCATCCGTGCGTCGCTGCGGTCCGGTCCCAGGTCGACGGGCACGTGCACCTTCCGCCGACCACTGGCGACAACATCGATGTACTGTGGAGACCTCACGCCCCACGTGTTGAGCAATTCGGCGGTACGTCCACCCGGCCTCCCGCATGCCCACTATACGACCTCGCTCAAAGTCCGTCAACTGCACATACGGTTCACGTCCACGCTGTCGCGGCATGCTACCAGTGTTAAAGACTGCGATGGAGCTCCGTATGCCACGGCAAACTGGCTGACACTGACGGCGGCGGTGCACAAATGCTGCGCAGCTAGCGCCATTCGACGGCCAACACCGCGGTTCCTGGTGTGTCCGCTGTGCCGTGCGTGTGATCATTGCTTGTACAGCCCTCTCGCAGTGTCCGGAGCAAGTATGGTGGGTCTGACACACCGGTGTCAATGTGTTCTTTTTTCCATTTCCAGGAGTGTATTATGTATGACCTGTTTTTAAAATACGAGGCAACATGTCTCCAAATAGGCAATAAAATGAAATGAAATGAATTGTTATTTCTCGTTTGACGGCTGCAGCATAAAAAGCGATTTGGTCGGTCCATTCTTCGTGGCGCATTCGGCTGGTGGTGGGGATAGGTGCTAAAGGTCAGTACACCTCTTCTTCAACATTCTCCATTATCTACTGATATACACGGCAGAGATTCAAGGCAGTTGTCGCTTGTGTAGTCGGTCCGACATTTCTGACTACCGTACACTACTGTAACTGATCTCTTACTATCTGGCGTATAAGAGAAACGAGCTCATGGTGATCTTCCACAACTACCGCAGCGACCTCTTTCGGGAGTCAGTCATGCGTCTCTCATCAATCTCTTTTTCTCTTGCGTTTCCTCGATTTGCTAGCAATACTTGGTGAAGCAGAGCAGAGTTTTTTACATATCTTCTGCAATTCCTTTCGTCTAGTATGAGATTCTGTTGGTTCCTGACATGGGTTTCACGATGCGGCAATGGGCCAAAAACATTCTGTATGTACCACTGCGTCATTTCCCCATGACATTAGGTCCAGTCTACAATTGTTCTTCCGCTAAGTTGACTTGCTGTTGATTGTGCCTATAATTCGCCCAAGCTATTGAGCTTCTCTTCCTCGTTCTCAAACCACTGCTGGGCTGTGCCGCACAGTAAAAGTACACATTTGCTTAACATATAATCACAACGCACCTGTTCCATTTGGTCACTCAGTCGTATCCTTTCAGCCATTTCCTCAGCTCCTAACGCTGATGGATGCACGATGTACAGCGGACTTACTGCTTTTTTGGAATCCATATATCTCGTGAATGTACTGATCTTAGGAACGACGTACTGCTTGTATCCCTGTTCTCGTCCTTGTAGGCGGTGGCTCTCACATCGCGTAATTTGGAACCACATGATGCAGGTGTTTTGAAGTACCTGAAGTCTCCACCAAAGAACATCACGCAGTGTCATGCAGTCAATTTGAAGAATAGTCGCATTAATGTGTTCATTAATGTTAACACTAATCGTGCATACTTATCCTGTCGTTGCGATAAAAGAATCGTTCAAATGATGAGTGGAACATGTAACTACCTCAAATGCAAATGCTGGCTTTTCAATGAAGTGCAACACTTAGAACTGAAAGTAGGTTTAACTGACAGCAACGTACAGTCAGAACAAAACTGACTTGCTGGCTGGACAGTGCTGCTATTTATACGAACATGGAATATTCTACAAGGCTGTTATTTACACAAACATCGGATATTCAAAAATATACAACAGTGGTATAGGATAATTCAAGAACCTTTCAGAACTGATAAATTCTAAACAACAAAGAACTGCTGGCGGTCGGGTTTGAACTGACGAATTAGAGCACACCAGGCAACGACCATAACGCCAACGGCACACTGCACGTATCACAACTCACCTCAGGAACTGACACGTCAGCCGATATCGTGTCTAGGTGCATCAGTCAAGAACCGCGCTGCTGCTACGATCGCAGGTTCGGATCCTGCCTCGGGCATGGATGTGTGTGATGTCCTTAGGTTAATTAGGTTTAAGTAGTTCTAAGTTCCCTAGACTGATGACGTCAGAAGTTAAGTCTCATAGTGCTCAGAGTCATTAGAACCATTTCTCTCCTATCGTAATTTTCACACCACCAATGTAGTTACCTTTAACTTCTTGATGGCACATTTCGTCAGATTTTCCGTCAATACTGTCACTCATTTTTCCTTACTATTATCAGTAAATTTAATGATGTAAACAGTAAGCCGCATTTTCCACGATCTGTTTCCTTGCTTGCACTGCTAGCTAGCAACAAGCACTACTTTCAACTATACTGAAGAGCCAAAGAAACTCGTACACCTGCCTAATATCGTGTAAGGCCCCTCGAGCACGCAGAAGTCCCGCAACACGACATGGCATGAACTCGATTAATCTCTGAAGTAGTGCTGAAGGGAACTGACACCGTCAATCTTGCAGGGCTCTCCATACATCAGTAAGAGTACGAGGGGATGCAGATCTCTTCTGAACAGCACGTTGCAAGACATCCCAGATATGCTCAGTAATGTTCACGTCTGGGGAGTCTGGTGGCCAGCGGAAGTGTTTAAACTCTGTAGCAATGTTTAAACTCCTAGTGCCACTCTGTAGCAATTCTGAACGCGTGGGGTGTCGTATTGTCCTGTAGGAATTGCCGAAGTCCGTCAGAATGCACAATGGACATGAATGGAGCAGGTGATCAGACAGGATGCTTACGTATGTGTCACCTGTCAGAGTCGTATCTAGACGTATCAAGGGTCCCGTATCACTCCAACTACACACGCCCCACACCGTTACAGAGCCTCCACCAGCTTGAACAGGCCTCTTGTGACATGTGGAGTCCATGGATTCATGAAGTTGTCTCCATACCCGTACACGTCCATCGGCTCGATACAATTTGAAACGAGACTCCTCCAACCAGGCAACGTGTTTCCAGTCATCGACAGTCCATCGTTGATGTTGACGGGCCCAGGCGAGGAGTAAAGCTTTGTACACGAGTGGGCCTTCGGCTCCGAAAGCCCATATCGATGATACTGCGTTGAATGGTTCGCAAATTGACGCTTGTTGATGACTGAAATCTGCAGCACTTTGAGGAAGATTTCACTTATGTGACTTTGAACGATTGTCTTCGGTCGTCGTTCGTCCCGTCCTTGTAAGATTTTTTTCCGGCCGCAGTGATGTCGGAGACTTGATGCTTTACCAGATTTCTGATATTTCACGATACACTCGAGAAATGGTCGGGAGGGAAAATCCCCACTTCATAGCTACCTCGGAGATGCTGTATTCTATCGCTCGTCCGCCGACGTTCAAACTCACTTGAACCTTGATAAGCTTACATTGTAGCAGCAGTAATCGATCTAACAACTGCACCAGACACTTTTTGTCTTATATACGCGTCGTATTCTTCCTGTTTACATATCTCTGTATTTGAATACGTATGCCTACACCAATTTCTTTGGCGCTTCAGTGTAGAACGTGGCTGTGCCCGGTCGCGTGACCAAGATCTCTACAGCCGGATCGACAGCTTTGTCGCTTGTATTTGGGATCCTCGAATTTTGCGAGACGTTCCTCCACTGGGAGCAATATCAAGTGAGAATCACTGGGAATGTATGAGCCTTTCACACCACTGTGTTATACATCGTGAAAATTCACATGAACTGTGGCACCCACCTGTAACATTCCTCTGTTACAAAATCTCCAAGAGGCTGCGGATTTATGTGTTTCTTAGGGGCAGGTAATTCTCTTTCTTCGCACGGGATAGGCAGCCATCAACCTGAATGTGCCAGTTTGATACACTGCAGCTACTTGGCCTCTGACGTCGTTCCTATTACAACGCAAGTTGCAGCGATCTCCGCTCTTTATGACCCGGGACCAAACTGCGGTCCTTCATTACGGGAGAACATATGGCGCAGTTTGCACCAGGTAATAACAGTGTAGCGTGCCACTTACGTCCAAGAAGAGGGGTCTGAACATAATTTGCAGCCATCAGAATCGAAACTGCTACAAGACGACGCATTAGCCGGCGGCGCACCTGTAGTGCAGACCGAGTTGCCTTGAAAAACATTTTTTGAACTGGCTGCAACTTGAAAGACACTTTAGATATGTCTCTGATGAAGGCATCCAGTAACGCTAATCGGCGGCCTCCACTTCGGTCGAAAGCCACAGATGACGAAATACTTTGGTCGTATTATGAAACTGATCATTGTCAAAAACAGAGGGTGTTTCACGTATGACACAGGTGCTATGAACGGCTTTACGCAGCCTTCAGTAACGGTGCCTCAGGCTCTGATCGCCTCATATACGCTGTGGTTCGCTCTTCGGACTTCTGCTGATGGAGCATCGATTTTAGCCGGATTAGATGGGTTAGGAATGAACCCGCAAAAATCTGAGGAAACTTTCGCATCATTTAGCATTTGAGACTGTGAAAGCCTCACACCTTTTTTCAATTAGCCAGATTACGTAACAGGTATATTTTTAATAACGTGGCCTGAAAATACGCCACTTTTTGTTCAAAATTTTGACCCTGTAATGAATATTAACGAGCTCTGACTTCATTTTAGTTGACGTGTTAAGAAGTAGCAAGAACTTTCATAGCGCAGCGGAGAATATAAGTGAGGCTTGAAGCAAATTTTAAATGAATGCTACCTGATATCTCCTATGTTCCTGGCAGAACCTTTAATTGTGTTTGTGTCCTCTGTTACAGGACGGAAACGTGCTATAGGGATGTAAGACCTCACTTCGTAAAATTTAACCGCAGCTGATAAGTAAACCTGAAATACAGTAGTCACTCCGAACACGTTCAATATCGTCATCAAGTCTCGAGATTCTGTGCAACATTAACTTACCTTGTAATGGTTGTAAGTTGCATGCAAAGAGTTGAGAAATGCTGCCCCTGATGGCTGCTTGCTTGCATGACGATTGTGCTGAAGTCGAAACGCATTAAATAGTTTGTGAACACATTAATTGTAGGCTTAAGTAGGAATATACGAACACTTCGGAACACCCCATAAAAGCATTACAAATATCTTAATGGTTGAGGAATGACAATCAATCAACAGAACATTTCAATTACCTTGTGTTATTATTCAGTAACCCAATAATAATTGCGATATTAAGGTCACAGTCGTCCTCCAGCTAGCCACATGGAGTATATTTCCACAGAACATGAGAATCAATAGAAAAGGAAACCATATACAATCAACAGTTCCTGTAATATCGTTAAATAAGTGGAACGTTAATTTGCACCATGGCCTACACTCATGGATAACTAAACGAAAGTCCGCCGCTCGTGGTCTCGCGGTAGCGTTCTCGCTTCCCGAGCACGGGGTCCCGGGTTCAATTCCCGGCGGGGTCAGGGATTTTCACCTGCCTCGAGATGACTGGGTGTTTGTGTTGTCTTCATCATTTCATCATCATCCTGGAAAGTGGCGAAATTGGACTGAGCAAAGATTGGGTAATTGTACGGGCGCTGATAACCACGCAGTTGAGCGCCCCACAAACCAAACATCATCATCATCATCATCACTAAACGAAATGCGGATATTGTTCTTCAGCATGGAACATAGCCGTTGTCTTTGAACAATGAATCATAACCTTGGGTAGAAAAGAAGGTGTATTTATGAATCTAAGAAGTCTGCAACGAAATATACTCGAAGACAAAAAAACGACACAGCCCGAAACAATTATTCGAATGGGACGGAAATCGATAGATGTGATGTATATGTACAGTCAAACAAACGATTACCGTTTCAGAAATATTGCATGATTTATTTAAGGAAAAAAGCTTCATTATTTTAGCAAGTCAGTAACGCGTTGGTCCACCTCTGGCCCATATGCTAGCAGTTATTCGGCTTGGCATTGGTTCACAAAGTTGTTGGATGTTCTGCTGTCAAATTCTGTCCAATAGGCGCGTTAGCTCGTCGAAATCCCGAGCTGGTTGGAGGGCCCTGCATATAATGTTCCAAACATCGTCAACTGATGAGAGATCCAGCGACATTGCTGGTCAAGGTAGGGTTTGGCCAACACGAAGACGAGCGTTACAAACTCTCGCCGTGTGGGGGCGATCATTATCGTGCTAATATGTTACGTCTAGGATGACTTGCCATTAAGAACAACAAAACGGGGGTCGAATATCGTCGAGGTGCTGCTGTGTTGTAAGAGTGCCGCGGATGAGAACCTAAAGCGTCCTGCTATGGAGTGTAGTGGTATCCGGGACCATCAGTCTGGTGGAAGAGCCGTATGGCGGGCGACAGTCAGGGTGGTATTCCACCGCTGTCCGGGACGTGTCCAGACTAGAGATGGGCAAAACTGTTCTTTTCAGAGATTGGATCAGAACTGTTCACTCCCTGAAATGAATTAGCTCTTTTTCATGACTCACCACTCATTTACAATAGAAAATAAATGGAAGGCGCATTGCCCTTTAAACTTGGTTTATTCCAGTACTATACCTGTATTTTGATCTTATTTGATCCTATTTTGAAGTAACACAGATAATGAGTAAGAATTTTGTATTGTTTATTGAAATTTCCACGATATGACAAAGTTTTTGATTATTGATTTATTTTGCACTATCGTGGTTTTTTGGGTGATCGGAAAATGTTGTAACTTGAGATATACATTAACAATATATTTGGCTATAATGTATTAAAATTTCATATATTTTTAAAGTGAACGTTTCCTTCCGAAGACGCCTAAAATCGCAAAATCCGTACCAGAATAAGAAAAAAATATATAAATTTGACTGTAAAACGAAAGTGCTGCATATAGCCTTACGCAGAATAAAACAAGGAAAATATTGGTGTATCACATTTTGCGATACGTTTATCGGTTCGCTCGTAATTAAAGCGTAAATTCGAGTGTCCATAATAAACATCCTATAGTAAGAGGAGTCGTCAGGAACCTAATCTAATCAGTTTAAACAAAGAAAAATAAAATAAAAACAATTGATGTATACATAACATAATAATGTAATATACATAGTGGTATTACTACGAAGAACAATATCCAGCAGAGACGAACTCCGATGCAGAGGCGCTGAGTCGAGCAGGTCGAGCCGCGAGCTGTATTACTGCGTGAGCTGAGACCGCAGAGACCAGAGTGACACCTGAGTCGCTTTTCTCAACGCTCTGGCTAGAGTCGAGACGGTGGGGCGAGCGTTGAGCAGGCGAGTTCCGAGGGTGGGGGGGAGCGGTGAACTCACCCGCTCCGAGACAAATCGTCCGTTCCCTTGCGAGCAGGTTGTTGCAAGTAGTTCTATGTTATCCGCTAGGTGGCTCTCTGTCCTGTAGCTCGCATCAACTGCCCAGAGGGCAGGACGTGCGACTGAAACGATCGCCGACAGAGTGCGATGCGAAGTTACGCTGCGCCAGACATTGCAGGCGGCAGACGACGCACAGAGACGGCACGGCATATGTGAAACACAAAATCCAATGGGGCACTGCACAATGCAGGCAGCCAAGGTAGAAGCAGGGCAGAGGCCGGCGCTGGCTGTGTTGTGTGGCGTGCACTGTGCTCTGACCAGCAGAGGCGCTGCTGATATGCTCCGTCTCTCTCTCTCTCTCTCTCTCTCTCTCTCTCTCTCTCTCTCTGCCGTGGGAAACGTTTGGAGCTACCGTTCTTTTTTTCTGAATCACTGATTGTTCACTCCTTTGAAAGATGCAACTCTATGCATTAGTTCAAGAGCGGATCCCCCATCTCTAGTCCTGACACGTCATCGCTGGTCATCGGGGTTCAGTTCGAAGCGGGACTCATCTCTGAAGACAGTTCCACTCGAGTCAATGAGTTTCCCGGCCGAATGTGATCGACCCGACACCGTTGCAGTCGGCTTGTTGGTGTACAGAGGTCGATGTTAATAGGCTCAAGGGGCACTGTGAGCTCATTTGCACGCCGGATCGATGATAATGATGAGCCCGCGGCTCCGAGTGCCTCTTTGACGATCGCTCGGTCTTCACGTTCTCTCGTCTGTCCACGTCGACCGCTTCCTTCTGGACGCCGTCTTCGGCCACGGTTCACCCATACCTGCCAACATCGTCGAATAGTAGCATCAGTCTTGTTCAAATGTAGAGCGATTCGCCGATTACTCCAGCCGGTTTCTTTGAGCCCAACTATACGTCCTCTCCCAAATGCTGACATCTGTGTTTACTGTTCACGTGCCTAACTACAAGACATGGGTACTCTCCAACTGAATACACGGAATGAAATTCGCAAAGATTTATACCTCGGTATCGACATGTCCCCTGTTTACTATCTTTGCCATCTGCGCGGTGAGACTGTGCTGCAGCGTGACACATTCATCCATTGGCCGCTAAAGTTTACAATTTTGGCATTTTCCGTCGACACCTCTAGGAATATCAATTTGTGACCAACTTGCATAATTCATTAGGGGTGCGCCGTTTTATTATTATTATTGAAAGTATTACGCTAGGCTGCGCTCGACAGCAACGATATCACCATAAATCCCAATGTGTTGCAGCGTGAAATTGACCAATGGAATGGAACATCATACAGATCATCTTGTATGAAGAGGCAGCCTCCTGGCGGTGCTTGCAGCCCAGAGTCAGTGCAAAACACAGAAAGCATTTGTCTCAGCTGAAGTGGCCAGGAATGTAGAGCCACTTCTGTGCGAGGTTCGGTTGTGGTACTGGGATGTGGCGAGGCTGCACACCTTAGGCAGCTCAGGGAAATAGCATCAAGAAGTGAAAAATTTTATTGAAATCTCGTGCTACTACATTCGTAGCGCTGCAACACAGCGGCCACGCTCCTTATGTTCTCACGGTTCGTGGCGCGCTGCAGTGGATCGCGAGTTCGCAGGCATGGATATGGTACGGGGAGGGGGGAGGGGGAGGGGGGAGTAGGAGGGCAAACCGGAGTATCTGCCAAGGGCGGCAATTTCAGGAGGCAAGTTCATATTAGTGAAGAAAAAAAATGTTTTTTTCACAAAGCGTCTACAATCCAGCGCACATTGGTCTATCAATTATTCACATGATTTTGACACGCATCCCTGCTGGTTTTTGAACACTTTTGAAAACACTGTAAGTTGACTTGTGAACGCATGATTTTTTTTTGTGCACAGTGTACGTGATATCTCTGCCACAGTAATCCCAATTGCATCTAGGAATAAAAAACTTTGCGGCACTCAAAAGGGGAAGGGGCCATACGATCTGAGCCTAATAAACCCGAGCGGGCGAATACCAATCGCTGTTTGTTTGTGTGGTTGATTTGGTGTGCGAATGGTGTATCCAAGAAAATGAAGTTTTGACAGAAAATTTTTGCCAGATTGCTACACTTCAAAGGCAAGTTGTACGGTCCCCGGTTAGCATCCACTTTATTCTCGTAATAGTGTGGCAAACGCATTGTACGAACACGTAATACCGCCTGAGCGAAGAATAAACACCGGATACCTAAACTGGTGATTCTGGTAGGGTTAGTGAAGTTAACCGGAGATTAAGTTTTGATAAAGCCAGGAATAGTTACAAAATTAGTGATGACAAGATTGTTTGTTAGAACGAGGAAGGAGAAAAAACTGGGACATCACACAAATTATATGGAAGAATATGACGATTCCAAATTTATATAAAAATTTCGCACTACTACTACTAATACTACTACTTCTTTTCGATTTCATGATATTGGTAGTTCGTGAATTATATTCTGTCGTGTTATTTATGTAAATGAGGTAGATAGGAATGACCATTCGTGCCAAAACAGTCCCGTTGATTTGGCGTGTGTTACACCTCCTGCAATATTAGAAAGACTTGTTTCGTTTTATCTAGCAGACGGTGACAAAATAGACGTAATCAAATCGAGAAACCGCACCACTCTTGCGTACTATTCGTATTAACAGCTTTTTCAGCATTAGACAACGATATTTTGATTCTTCATGTAGTAAAACGTTTGACGAACTTTGATGAGGTTATAGATTCTTTCGCCTTGTAAAGCTGTAGTAAGATTAGAGAGAAAAAAATGCTGGGAACTAAGAACTGAAGAAATGTGTACTGTCTTGCTTGACGCTTGTCTTTACTGGTTTTATGTTTCCTTTATTTCATTTTATGTCACAAAAAGGAGATAGCTATTAGCTAATACGCAGTAAAGAGGGGGGGGGGGGGGGTTATAAAGTTTTTGGGCTGGTTAGGAAATGTCGTTGATCCGGGGCTTAACAGCGTTATTTTCTCGCAGTTGATGTGAAACAATGGAGCCTCCCACCCTACACAAGTAACCACGCGGCGAGAGTACTGTGCTCGCCAAGCACTGTCGACTGCCAAGAAGCAACAGTCGTTGTAGGTGAATGGTGCAGCGCACACGCCTTTGCAACCCTGGCAGCAGCTGACTTCAGCTTGCCATGGATTCAGCCGGTTAGCTGACGTGACAGGGCTGTACATTCCTTCGAAAACAAGGAATTCACTTTCATCTGTGCGCAGTGTTACGAACGCTCCTTGCAGTAGCCGTGAACTAAGCACTGGGTGAGTCCAAAACCTTCTGTTACGTTTCTTCTTGTATTCTTAAACGAAATAAGCGAATGTTGCCTACTTTTTCTGCCTACCTGCATATTCGACGGTTTCAGTTCTAGCACTGCTGCAAGGTTATTGCCCCGATGACGCCTTGTGTACACTGAAACGATTTGTGAGATCACTGTCCCGTTGCCAGCATCCGCGGCCGTTAAACGCTCGTACGCATAGAGACTGATGCTCGCGGAAGGCGCCAGCGGCCGAAATACCTGCAAGGGATGGCGGAATCCGGACATGGAACTCGCTATGAGGAGCGAAGACGCTTGGCACCATGTCCGTAACAGCGAAGAAGGGGCAGCGGCACCACTCCTCCGATCTCAGTCGGTTTCCCTAAAGGTGGGCCACCAGTAGTAAGGTGCTAAGTCCAGGGCGGATGACATGGTGCTAAAATACGGTCCGGTGTTTGCGTGGAGCACCATCGCGGTGACTTTATTCTGGCCCATATTTCTCTGCTTGCTGGGGTAGTCGTCTCGTTGTCTTAGAGGCTGTCAGACTATGAAAACCTGCTAAAATCGACAGTTATTTAAAAGGATCATTTGTTGTCATGATGTCCTGCTTCCAGCCACGTACGCAGTAACAAATTCGTGGCCTGACAAAGTACGAGGGCTTGCTGAAAAGTAGTGCCTCTAAATTTCTTACGTGAAATCTCTTAAAGCTTACTAAACAGTCGGTATTAACATGCTACATCTTTATTCTTCATGTCTGCATATTTGCAGCGCTCTACCATTAGAGGGCTCTGAATTGTAGCGTGTAATATAGCAGTGTGTAATGTAACTATGTCCGTCCGTGAGAAACAGCATACTGTATTCGAGTTTCGAATTCCAAACGTTCGCCCACACATGAAGCACCCCCTCCTTCAGCATGACAACGCCAGATCACACACGAGCACTGCGGCGTCTGCAGCAATCCGACGCGTTGGGTTCAGAGTCGTCGATCGTGCTCCATACAGTCCCGATATGGCCCCCGTCCGGTTGTTACATGTTTCTAAAACATAAAGAACACTTTCGAGGACTTCAGTTTGATAGTGATGAAACGGTGCAAGCAGAGGTGAGGTTGTAGCTCCATCAACAAAGTCAATCATTTTACACTGACGGTATCAACAAATTGGTCTCTCATTGACAGAAATGTCTTCGACGCCAGGGTGACTATGTTGAGAAATATACACTCCTGGAAATAGAAATAAGAACACCGTGAATTCATTGTCCCAGGAAGGGGAAACTTTATTGACACATTCCTGGGGTCAGATACATCACATGATCACACTGACAGAACCACAGGCACATAGACACAGGCAACAGAGCATGCACAATGTCGGCACTAGTACAGTGTATATCCACCTTTCGCAGCAATGCAGGCTGCTATTCTCCCTTGGAGACGATCGTAGAGATGCTGGATGTAGTCCTGTGGAACGGCTTGCCATGCCATTTCCACCTGGCGCCTCAGTTGGACCAGCGTTCGTGCTGGACATGCAGACCGCGTGAGACGACGCTTCATCCAGTCCCAAACATGCTCAATGGGGGACAGATCCGGAGATCTTGCTGGCCAGGTTAGTTGACTTACACCTTCTAGAGCACGTTGGGTGGCACGGGATACATGCGGACGTGCATTGTCCTGTTGGAACAGCAAGTTCCCTTGCCGGTCTAGGAATGGTAGAACGATGGGTTCGATGACGGTTTGGATGTACCGTGCACTATTCAGTGTCCCCTCGACGATCACCAGTGGTGTACGGCCAGTGTAGGAGATCGCTCCCCACACCATGATGCCGGGTGTTGGCCCTGTGTGCCTCGGTCGTATGCAGTCCTGATTGTGGCGCTCACCTGCACGGCGTCAAACACGCATACGACCATCATTGGCACTAAGGCAGAAGCGACTCTCATCGCTGAAGACGACACGTCTCCATTCGTCCCTCCATTCACGCCTGTCGCGACACCACTGGAGGCGGGCTGCACGATGTTGGGGCGTGAGCGGAAGACGGCCTAACGGTGTGCGGGACCGTAGCCCAGCTTCATGGAGACGGTTGCGAATGGTCCTCGCCGATACCCCAGGAGCAACAGTGTCCCTAATTTGGTGGGAAGTGGCGGTGCGGTCCCCTACGGCACTGCGTAGGATCCTACGGTCTTGGCGTGCATCCGTGCGTCGCTGCGGTCCGGTCCCAGGTCGACGGGCACGTGCACCTTCCGCCGACCACTGGCGACAACATCGATGTACTGTGGAGACCTCACGCCCCACGTGTTGAGCAATTCGGCGGTACGTCCACCCGGCCTCCCGCATGCCCACTATACGCCCTCGCTCAAAGTCCGTCAACTGCACATACGGTTCACGTCCACGCTGTCGCGGCATGCTACCAGTGTTAAAGACTGCGATGGAGCTCCGTATGCCACGGCAAACTGGCTGACACTGACGGCGGCGGTGCACAAATGCTGCGCAGCTAGCGCCATTCGACGGCCAACACCGCGGTTCCTGGTGTGTCCGCTGTGCCGTGCGTGTGATCATTGCTTGTACAGCCCTCTCGCAGTGTCCGGAGCAAGTATGGTGGGTCTGACACACCGGTGTCAATGTGTTCTTTTTTCCATTTCCGGGAGTGTGTGTCCGTCCGTGAGAAACAGCATGCTGTATTCGAGTTTCGAATTCCAAACGTTCGCCCACACATGAAGCACCCCCTCCTTCAGCATGACAACGCCAGATCACACACGAGCGCTGCGGCGTCTGCAGCAATCTGACGTGTTGGGTTCAGAGTCGTCGATCGTGCTCCATACAGTCCCGATATGGCCCCCATCCGGTTGTTACATGTTTCTAAAACATAAAGAACACTTTCGAGGATTTCAGTTTGATAGTGATGAAACGGTGCAAGCAGAGGTGAGGTTGTAGCTCCATCAACAAAGTCAATCATTTTACACTAACGGTATCAACAAATTTGTCTCTCATTGACAGAAATGTCTTCGACGCCAGGGTGACTATGTTGAGAAATATATATGCTGACATACGGTTGTTTTATTTATTAAGCTTTAAGAGTTTTCGCCCGCATCTCGAGGTCGTGTGGTAGCGTTGTCGCTTCCCACGCCCGGGTTCCTGGGTTCGATTCCCGGCGGGGTCAGGGATTTTCTCTGCCTCGTGATGGCTGGGTGTTGTGTGCTGTCCTTAGGTTAGTTAGGTTTAAGTAGTTCTAAGTTCTAGGGGACTGATGACCGTAGCAGTTAAGTCCCATAGTGCTCAGAGCCATTTGAACCATTTTTTTAAGAGTTTTCACATAATACGTCTGGAGATATTACTTTCCAGCGTGCTCTCGTAGAAACCACGTGGCCTGTCCTCCAAGAGCCTCGTTTTTCTGCTGCGTTGACAGGACTGTGATTCTCAACCTGGTCTCCATCTCGGTGCATAAACAGCCCTGGTGCTGTAGGCAGCAAGCAGACGCCTTGGCGTGTCTTGAATTACTGTGACCGACCTGCTGTTTTCAACAGTAACTCCCAAAAATAGCGACGGTGCTGCATGGTAGTCAGTGTCGACATGATTCCGGTAAACTCTCGTACACCGAGTCCCGATTGCTCAGTCACCTATTACTCCGAAGAAAACGTGTAGATATACATTCAGTAGGCCGACAAAGTCTTTAGCAGACGAGAATCCGAGCATAAATTGCCTTTGCGCTTCGTCAGTGACTTACGACCCGTGTAAAAGAAAAAAAAAATTAAAGATTTTCTTTAATGCGCGGATTTCAGCTAATGCATCAGTAGCATTGGCTCACATAGCTGTGTACAAACTCAAACTGAGACTGATATTCATGTCGGGTGTCCAGCTGAAACATATTGTCTCTTTATACAATATTTCGGCGGTCTACCTGGCCGCCATCTTCAGGTGAGGAAGCCGTCGCACTAACTCGCCGGATACTCCGGCGACATACTGCGGAGGCTTACTCACCTGAAGGTGGCGGCCATCTGGACGGCTGAAATATTGTATCGAGATGATGATATGCTCCGACTGGAGACCCGACATGAATATCATCAATTACTGAGCCGGTAAAGTTTACGGACTCACATCAAACTGGGACTGTTACAAAGTAACCAATTCAGATAACGATGCTCGACACCGATACTACAACTGGCTATAGCGGTCTGTGCATGATGGAGACACTGGTCCCGAAACGCTCTTCTTTTTCGCTAAATCATGGCTGCGTTTATCGGGGCACGTGAATTAACAGAACAATCAACGATGAAGGTCTGAAAATCAGCATCAGAGACACCAACGGCCTCGATGGGATGTAGAAACAAAAGTACGGTGTGCAGTTACTGCAAAAAGAATTATGAGATCGACCATTTTACACCTAACCGTGACGACTCCTGAAAACTATGTAAAAAATATAATGCACCATTTTTTTCAGGGATCTAGCAACTAACGAGAAGAGCTATGACTGTTTCATTAAGGATGGTGAAAGAGAACATATTCCCAATGCATCTAGGACAGTAATACAATGGGAAAAATGCAGCCATTTTTCACCAGGAAAAAAAGTATTTCAGGATCGGCTTCTCCACCACGCACAGACTTCGATTAGCCAGTTGCAATACTGACATCTAGCAACAGTATCTGAATTGATCAGCGGGTGCCCTACCCGTTATTTTGTAAGGTTTAGGTTTGAATGTAGGTACAGCTAGGTGCTGCTGACCTGGGAGTCTGAATTGCTACATGGTGCAATATTCTTCTCAGACTTATTGCCACGGTCCCTTATAACTCGTCTTGTTCGGCTAAGACCGATACGTCAGCCAGTAGAGTCCTAGGTACGAGACACGGCATCGTGCGGTGACTGCAGACTGACTCCCTGGCATCGATGCTTGCGCAACGCCGGACACGGCACTTGAAACTCCCTGTATACAGACTGAACCAGAACTCAACCTCCAAACCTTCGTAGGTGGAACAAAACAATAAAACAAATCTAGTACACATGGGATCTATAATGCGTATCTTAAGAGCTGTGATCAGTTGTGCAGTAGAAGAAATGTGTTGCAGTTACGAAGATGAACAAGTGGCCATATTTTTCCCGTTTTGGTCCATACTGCCTCCTCCAAATATATGGAAACCAAAGAGCATCCTGTAAAAGAAACGTGATTCACAGTATCGACGATGAGCAAATGCTCACGGCTCTTAAGGTTTGCAGTCTAGGTCCCATGTCTACCAGACATTTTTTTCTTGTTTTGATTCGTACTACCACCTACGAAAGTTTGTCGGCGGTATTGTGGTTTACCTTGCACATGGTTCAAATGGCTCTGAGCACTATGAGACTTAACATCTATGGTCATCACTCCCCTAGAACTTAGAACTACTTAAACCTAAGGACATCACACAACACCCAGTCATCACGAGGCAGAGAAAATCCCTGACCCCGCCGGGAATCGAACCCGGGAACCCGGGCGTGGGAAGCGAGAACGCTACCGCGCGACCACGAGCTGCGGACTTTTACTTTGCATTTTCTAGCAGTTTTCTCGGGCACATAGCTCCTCAGAGAAAGTTACTTTCCGAAAAGTCGTTGCACCTAGTGGTTTCCCTAAATTGGCTAAGGAGAATGTCGCGACGGTTCCTTTGAGATCTTTGCCGTCCCCATCAGTTCCGAGATTGTGCTCCGTGTCTCCTTCGTTCGATTCGTTTCGCTAACTGAGAGTGGCAGTCAGTGCGAAAAATTACGAGTAGCTTACATTATTCCCAGCATTCTGAAATAAACAGTACCCGCGTAACAAGAACACCTCCCGGAAAGAGTTCTGAGACTGCATCTCAGTAATTCCGGTCACGTAAGCTGGCGGACGTTCCTGAAGGTTATACTGCGACCTCGCCCGCTGTGGCGGGCATATTAAAGAATTTTACTGTTATGATTAAGCGGGAATCCAGTCAGGGTAGCGAAGAGTGTAGGCACTCACATGTTTCCAAACTGTACTTCTATCAGCATTTATAATCAGAAACGATACATTAACCTTGCCTTAAAATATCCGACAAAATTAGAAAGGTCGCCAAATGTGCGTCGAACCGACACCTGCTGCCTGTAAATCAACACTGTTTGGTGGTAAAGTATAACGAAATTCGAAGTATGTTTAAGCACTTATTTCTAAACGGCTAAGCGGCTACAGCGTAATATTTCACCACCAAATTACATTATAAAAAAGCGCTTATCATATTTCCTACACACCTGAAGCGTGCACCGGATTTTTTTTAGGGAGGCGGCTATTACTCATTTGTGCTCTTAGTGTTTTGGAGGTCTCGTGAGCGAACTACGAAGCTTGAAAACGAATGACAGTCACTGCGGTTAATAGCATCTTAATAGGGAACTCCTTACCTTACAGAAAAACTTGCTGAAACTGTGTTTGGCTTGAGTCAATGTGCAATATTGGCCGATAAAATTGCAGCACCAGCAAATAACGAAAATTCAGCTGTTCGTGCATGTACAGCATAGCTTACACCATAAATACACTTCTGGAAATTGAAATAAGAACACCGTGAATTCATTGTCCCAGGAAGGGGAAACTTTATTGACACATTCCTAGGGTCAGATACATCACATGATCACACTGACAGAACCTCAGGCACATAGACACAGGCAACAGAGCATGCACAATGTCGGCACTACTACAGTGTATATCCACCTTTCGCAGCAATGCAGGCTGCTATTCTCCCATGGAGACGATCGTAGAGATGCTGGATGTAGTCCTGTGGAACGGCTTGCCATGCCATTTCCACCTGGCGCCTCAGTTGGACCAGCGTTCGTGCTGGACGTGCAGACCGCGTGAGACGACGCTTCATCCAGTCCCAAACATGCTCAATGGGGGACAGATCCGGAGATCTTGCTGGCCAGGGTAGTTGACTTACACCTTCTAGAGCACGTTGGGTGGCACGGGATACACGCGGACGTGCATTGTCCTGTTGGAACAGCAAGTTCCCTTGCCGGTCAAGGAATGGTAGAACGATGGGTTCGATGACGGTTTGGATGTACCGTGCACTATTCAGTGTCCCCTCGACGATCACCAGTGGTGTACGGCCAGTGTAGGAGATCGCTCCCCACACCATGATGCCGGGTGTTGGCCCTGTGTGCCTCGGTCGTATGCAGTCCTGATTGTGGCGCTCACCTGCACGGCGCCAAACACGCATACGACCATCATTGGCACCAAGGCAGAAGCGACTCTCATCGCTGAAGACGACACGTCTCCATTCGTCCCTCCATTCACGCCTGTCGCGACACCACTGGAGGCGGGCTGCACGATGTTGGGGCGTGAGCGGAAGACGGCCTAACGGTGTGCGGGACCGTAGCCCAGCTTCATGGAGACGGTTGCGAATGGTCCTCGCCGATACTCCAGGAGCAACAGTGTCCCTAATTTACTGGGAAGTGACGGTGCGGTCCCCTACGGCACTGCGTAGGATCCTACGGTCTTGGCGTGCATCCGTGCGTCGCTGCGGTCCGGTCCCAGGTCGACGGGCACGTGCACCTTCCGCCGACCACTGGCGACAACATCGATGTACTGTGGAGACCTCACGCCCCACGTGTTGAGCAATTCGGCGGTACGTCCACCCGGCCTCCCGCATGCCCACTATACGCCCTCGCTCAAAGTCCGTCAACTGCACATACGGTTCACGTCCACGCTGTCGCGGCATGCTACCAGTGTTAAAGACTGCGATGGAGCTCCGTATGCCACTGCCAACTGGCTGACACTGACGGCGGCGATGCACAAATGCTGCGCAGCTAGCGCCATTCGACGGCCAACACCGCGGTTCCTGGTGTGTCCGCTGTGCCGTGCGTGTGATCATTGCTTGTACAGCCCTCTCGCAGTGTCCGGAGCAAGTATGGTGGGTCTGACACACCGGTGTCAATGTGTTCTTTTTTCCATTTCCAGGAGTGTATATACAAACCATGCACGCTCCTGTCTCTGTCATTTTAAGATTTGAAACTAACATCTAAATCACGTGAGATACAGAAGACAGTTGAAAACAGAAAAAGGAAGGAAAATTAGCTTTAATGTCCCGTCGATATCCTGGTCATTAGAGACGGATCCAAGCTCGAAATGTTAGAAGGGTCGGGAAGAAAATTAACTCTGCCCTTACTAAGGAACGATCCCGGCACTTTACTGGAACGATTTAGGGAGAATCACGGAAAACCTGAATCTGGATGGTCGGAGGCGGATTTGAACCGTCATCTTCCCGTATGCAAGTTTATTGTGCTAACCACAGCGCCACCTCGCACGATCAAGCAGCCGAGAGTTCTGTAATTACGCACTACGCTATGTGCAGCCGCTACTTACAGTTTTCCTCATTTAAAGTTGACTTCAAGAGCTCGTTTCAGCAATTAAACTATTTGTTGTATTAGTAATACACAGGCGGCAGTACTATTAACTGAATTTTTTCTAAATTTCCAATAGGAATGCGATGGTTATCGTTTTCACTTTTGGCGAGATGAAAGGGTAACAAACAGTTTGAACCATTGCACTGGCATTTCATTTTTTTTCTGCAAATGATACAATTACACTTCTTTCATAAATTACTGTTTTCGTTGCACGAGAGTCATTTAGTTCCCCGCTTCCACAGGACTAGGAGACGAAGCATTTGCCAAAAGCGTTTACTCTTCTGACGCTGTCCAGTCACATTAACGTGACCACTTGTCAAAAGCCTGAACAAACACCTTTTACATTGGGGATCGGTGCAAGACGTGCAGGAAGAGGGTCAGTGTACCGACAGGGAAGTGGAGACATGCTGCGGTGGACTTCTAGGTTGAGAATCCATGGCGTGGACAGCCCGACTGACGTGGTCCCATAGATTCTCGACTGGCTTCAAACCCGGGGAGTCTGGTGGACAGAGGAGTACCGTCAGCTCATCCTGGCATTCTCCGAACCACGCACGAACACCGTGAGCTGTGTCATACGTTGCATTGTCCTGCTGGTAGATGCCATCGTGCCGAGGAAAAACAAACTGCTTGTAGGGGTGGACATAGTCGCCAAGAATAGTTGCGTACTTTCGTTGATCCATTGCGCTTTTCAGAATAACGAGATCTCCCAGGGAATGCCACAGAAATATACCCCAGATCACTGAGCTGCCTCAGTCGGCACTGACACTTCCGACGATAGTTGCAGAGTATTTGCTTTCGGACATTTTATGCCGTACACGCCAACGGCTCCATCTCTCCGATGGAGCATATAACGTGATTCATCCGAAAAGGCCACATGTCGCCAGTCAGCCGATGTCCAGATGCGGTATTGGCCTGTAAATTTCGGACTTCGTCACCGATGAACTGCAGTCAGGATGTGTGCTTGAAACAGGCGCCTCCAGCGGAGGCGCATACGCAACGACGTTAGCTGAATGGTCGTTTAGGAGACATTTTTGATAGCCCTCGGTTCATTCGGGTGGTCAGTTGCTCAACTGTTGCACGTCTGTTCGCCCGTGCGTACCTATGCGGCCGTCTTTCTGCCCTGTCAAGATTGCCCATGGTGCACCACAGTTGCATCGACGTCGGTTTGGAATACCACCATTTTACCATGGACGACATACTTTAACCACGGTTAGGCACGTGAACAGTTTACAAACTTAGCAGTGAGCCGTTGTAAAGTTAGCATTGAAAAACGCGCCGCAGCGCGTAGCGTGAAGCACTCGCCTTCCGTTTTGTGGCGGTGGCGCCGTTGTCGCAATTGAAGGCTTCAGTGTCTCTCTCTAGAGGTAAAGGGGAAAAGTGGGCTGTTCGCGTGGGTTTAAGAAGTGGCTGGATGGGCTCTCGTGCAGGACTCCCCATCTCCGGACAATCCAAGCCAAGGCACGTTCCCGCCTCCGTCTCCTCAAGCTCCTTTCCGGCCGTACGTGGGGTCTGGACCCCTCCACAATCCTCCACACCTATAAATCCCTCATCCGCCCTATCCTTTGTTACGCCCATCCAGCCTGGATCTCTGCCCCCCCTACCTTTTATAAATCCCTCCAAATCCTTGAACGCCATGCTCTCCGCCTTGCCTATCGCATCCGTCTCCCCTCCCCCACGCGGATCCTGTATGATCTCTTCATCTTCCCCCACCTCCTCCTTTTCCTTGAAAGGATACGGATCCTGTACACATCCCGTAAACTTGATCCTCCTCACCCGCTCGTGTCCCCGATCCTCTCCCACCCCCGCCCGCTGCCGCGCCTGTATTCCCACATCCCACCCGGTCTTCATCTCTCCACCCTCCTTACCCTCTCCCAAGGTGGCTTCCGCCAGCTCCCCCTCCCTGATGATGTCCTCGTCCCCTCCATCTACCCCTCCTTTCAACTTTGACCCTGCCCCACCCACACTTCCCGTGTCCTTTCCTTTCGGCACCCTCCCTCCCTTCTCTTCCCTTCCCTTCTCTTTCCTTTTCCCCCGTCCCCTCCCTCCACCCCTCTTCCCCCGGGCTTCCCCTCCTCCTTCCTCTCTCCCCCCTCTCTCCCCTGCCCGTGGCATCTCTGCTCTCCCCTCTCGCTCTCCCACTCCCCTTCCTCCTCCTCCTCTCTTGGCAAGTCCCCGGACTCATACACGCTCAGTGGACTTTCGCGCGCCGGAGATCATCGCCATCTGTGTGTCGTGTGTGTGCCTCGATTTGTGTTTAGTGTTCTGTCACCGTCAACCATCAAGTGTTCACGTGTGCCGTCGCCGTCATCCGTGTTCTGTGCGCCATGTCACCAAGTGTTTCCTGTTTTTCTTTTTTTTTTTTTTTTCGAGTCCAGCGTGAACGGCTTCATGTTAATTGTTTTTTAAATCTCCTTTTTTGCCCGCCGTTTTTACTGTAGTGTCTGTATCACCTAGATGTCTTGTTCTTGTTCCACTTAAGGCTGAAGAGCAGCGTACTATGCTGCTGACAGCCCGCCTGTCCCGGTGCTAGAGGGACAGCACGCAGACCGCGGCATCAGCGTAAGCGACGCGAGCAGCGGCTCCGTGGTATGGGGCGTTAACTGCTCGTCGCGAAAGGAATCTCCCTGAGCGTGGGTCCGCCAGGGGCCTAATCTGCAGTTCGGCCGTATGCTGTCGACCGGCGAGGAGGTTCTGAAAATCGGCGCGCCTTACTGAGTCCGTTGAAACGGCTGGCAGCGGGCGGCGCGGCACAGCATTTGGAGGTGCTGCGTTGGTTCAATCCTGGGAGTCGTAACGCACCAGAAGTTGAGTATTGATTGTTAACAGATTTTTATGAAGTTTAATTGAATTCAATTCACTCATTCGTGTCGTCTCCCCACCCGCGGGAGGGTAGTAATATTAGAAAGAGTGGTCCGTTTGTCCCGTTTTGAGGACGAAAGGGGAGGGGAGGGGGGAGTCAATCTGTGGTTCGGGTTGCTTCTTTCCCCTCCCAGCTTACCTACGGCTTTATTCGGCTGTTAGCCACTGCCATTCCTGTGAAAGTCTAAGCCACCAATGGCTGTACTGTTTAAACTGCGAGGCACTAAGACCTGATCCATTCTCTCGCCTGCCATAACTAGTATTACTAGACTCACGTGTAAAAGGTACTCTAAGAAAGAAGAAAAATTCCTTTTGCCTCGTGGTAAGAACTAGTCAACTGCATAACGAATTCTTGCTCACCTGGAAGCTGTAACTTACGTAAATTTGTGTTTATGTACATTTGGCTGTAATCAAGCAAGGTTGTTAATGCACGCAGTATTGGATTTTTTTTTGTATTGCTTCTAGTCATCAAAAACTGTTGTGTGCTTTTCCAGTCAAATACCTTTTAAGGCTTCTACCCAACGAACGTGCTTATGTGTTTTATACAGGTAGTTGGTTATTAGTGTGTTTTCTTGCCATGCAAAAGTTTGCCATTTCATTACGGGTAGAAATTGTTGACTTGAAAGAAGAATGTTGTAAAAGCTCGCAAGTCCTACCTTGCGAGCGTGTGTGTTTGCCGTAGGTTAACTGGCAGAAATTTGTAAAATTTGTTTTTTTATATGTTTTGGAAATGTTAATGTTATTAACTGTGAGTGTCCTCCCCCCCCCCCCCCCTCCGTCCGACGGTGTGCATGACTCATGCGATTTGGTTTTTATTTCTGAGAACTTTTGTAAACAGGATTGTCTTTATGTGCTGCAGACAAGTTAGATTCAGCGCCATTTAATGAATGGAGCGACATTCACCTGTAATTTAGCTGAGCTTGAAATATTATACAGCGTCGCGTTGTATATGTTAAATTGCTTGCCTGTACTTGCCTTTTACTGGCGTGAAACTTTTTATAATAATTTAAAAGTCCTTTCCTATCGTAAATTGTGACTTTTTCGTTAAATGATTGTTGGTTTTTTTTAAATATCGTAAAGTCTTGCACCAAATTTGAATAAAAAGTGTTACTCAGAATTATGTGTAACTTCACCAGTTATTCCTTGACACCTATTTCCACTTTACATTTTGTGTATTAATTGTGATTAATAATCTTTGGTTAACCAGTAGTAATTTTACGATTTAAGCAGTTTCAGAAACGTTTTCACCATTGGCCTGAAAGCCGAATGCTCTTATCGACATCAGATAAATCGCTCCGTTTCCGTATTACGACACTACGACATCGACTGAACTGTTTTCCGCGACCCTCCGACAGACGTTAATATACCGTCGACTTCTAGTGCGTCTGTGAGTGGTTATTCTACGTTGATGTCGAACATACGCGGTGACCACATTACTGTGACTGGACCGCGTATGTTACACTTTTATAAGAAACTACATCAATTTGTGTCGCTAATTTTCGTTTTTTACACAAAATAAGCGTTTGTATTCTGTGACTTAGCTTAATCCAGTACAAATATCGAAACGATATCAAGATAGGAAGTGTAATGTATTAGAAAACATTGGTTAAACAGAAAACTCTTGTAGTGTATTAGATATCAGCATTCGGTAGTTTCAAAATCTTCGTCATTCACTGTGACCGGGGACCAACACTCATTCGAACTTACAAAAAATGTATTCGCAGTTTCTTTGTCTTCTTAAAGCAATTTCATATTTGAAACGAAATATTATTTAAGTATTTTTCGACGCAACCGAAACACAATTTCACTACTGTAATAAGGAAAGCTTGACTGAAAATGATACATTTAACATAAAGATGAATTTAACAGTGTTCCAGAAGTCGTCTGCAAATGGATCCTGCCCCTGGTTAGCTGATCGAGATATTGATTTCACTATACTGACGGCATTTTCCGTCTCTGTCATTTACATAGTATAGTGGGACGCCATCGAAAGAGATGTGCACACCTTGAACCAATGTTCAAGAAATCTGCACGTCGTGTGTGCGCTTAGTGGACGGTCGTGGAACAGGGTAGCCTTCCTGCATTTTCTGCAATTTGTGGTGTCCATATTCGACAGTGTTGCTGCGTTCATCAGGGCGGAGAATAGTACTACTTCCTTATATTGTAGGTACCTATTATTCAATTGCTCCTGAGAGTGTATGAAAAAAATGGCTCTGAGCACTATGGGACTTAACATCTGAGGTCATCAGTCCCCTAGAACTTAGAACTACTTAAACCTAACTAACCTAAGGACATCACACACATCGATGCCCGAGGCAGGATTCGAACCTGCGACAGTAGCGGTCGCGCGGTTCCAAACAGTAGCGCCTAGAACCGCTCGGTCACCCCGGCCGGCAGGGTGTATGAAATCTTTCTGTTATGTACCAGGAGAATTTCTGTCGTGCTTAGAAGGTACGGGCGGAATCGTACGTGAAGCTGAAACCTTGTTGGATGGGTCAGACGTGTATGGGCGGTGCAGTTGGTAGCCCAATGTTCACTTAAGGCAACCAGCCGGTTACGAGCGCTGCTCCAACGACCA
This sequence comes from Schistocerca cancellata, assembly GCF_023864275.1. Classification (NCBI taxonomy): domain Eukaryota; kingdom Metazoa; phylum Arthropoda; class Insecta; order Orthoptera; family Acrididae; genus Schistocerca; species Schistocerca cancellata. The sequence goes on from NC_064631.1 coordinate 50,321,863, forward strand.
GTTCTTACACTGATGGCTGTTAAAATTGCATATACCAGTTTTCAAGAAGAGACGTCGAACAGATGTGCAGAACTATAGACCTATATCTCTAACGTCGATCAGTTGTAGAATTTTGGAACACGTATTGTGTTCGAGTATAATGACTTTTCTGGAGACTAGAAATCTACTCTGTAGGAATCAGCATGGGTTTCGAAAGAGACGGTCATGTGAAACCCAGCTCGCGCTATTCGTCCACGAGACTCAGAGGGCCATAGACACGGGTTCACACGTAGATGCCGTGTTTCTTGACTTCCGCAAGGCGTTCGATACAGTTCCCAACAGTCGTTTAATGAACAAAGTAAGAGCATATGGACTATCAGACCAATTGTGTGATTGGATTGAGGAGTTCCTAGATAACAGGACGCAGCATGTTTCTCTCAATGGAGAGAAGTCTTCCGAAGTAAGAGTGATTTCAGGTGTGCCGCAGGGGAGTGTCATAGGACCGTTGCTATTCACAATATACATAAATGACCTTGTGGATGACATCGGAAGTTCACCGAAGCTTTTCGCGGATGATGCTGTGGTATATCGAGAGGTTGTAACGATGGAAAATTGTACTGAAATGCAGGAGGATCTGCAGCGAATTGACACATGGTGCAGGGAATGGCAATTGAATCTCAATGTAGACAAGTGTAATGTGCTGCGAATACATAGAAAGAAAGATCCTTTATCATTTAGCTACAAAATAGCAGGTCAGCAACTGGAAGCAGTTAATTCCATAAATTATCTGGGAGTAGGCATTAGGAGTGATTTAAAATGGAATGATCATATAATGTTGATCGTCGGTAAAGCAGATGCCAGACTGAGATTCATTGGAAGAATCCTAAGGAAATGCAATCCAAAAACAAAGGAAGTAGGGTACAGTACGCTTGTTCGCCCATTGCTTGAATACTGCTCAGCAGTGTGGGATCCGTACCAGATAGGGTTGATACAAGACAGAGAGAAGATCCAACGGAGAGCAGCGCGCTTCGTTACAGGATCATTTAGTAGTCACGAAAGCGTTAGGGAGATGATAGATAAACTCCAGTGGAAGACTCTGCAGGAGAGGCGCTCAGTAGCTCGGTACGGGCTTTTGTCAAAGTTTCGAGAACATACCTTCACCGAAGAGTCAAGCAGTATTTTGCTCCCTCCTACGTATATCTCGCGAAGAGACCATGAGGATAAAATCAGAGAGATTAGAGCCCACACAGAGGCATACCGACAATCCTTCTTTCCACGAACAATACGAGACTGGAATAGAAGGGAGAACCGATAGAGGTACTGAAGGTACCCTCCGCCACACACAGTCAGGTGGCTTGCGGAGTATGGATGTAGATGTAGATGTAAAGACACATAACAGAATTTTACTAATTGTGAGTATAGCAGTAAGCTGAGATGACGAAAGTCATGGGATGCCTTTCAGTATCGTCTCCTTTTGCCCGTATTATAGCGTACACAAGGTATAAAATGGTAGTGCATTGGCGGAGCTGTCATTTGTATTGAGTGATTCACATGGAAAGGTTTTCAACGTGTCTGTGGCCACAGGACTGGAATTAACAGACTTCGAACGCGGAATGGTAGTTGAAGTCAGACGCAAGGGACATTCCATTTCGGAAATCCTTAGGAAATTCCACATTCCGAGATCCACAGCGTCGGGACTGTGCTGAGAATATCAAATTTCAGGCATTACATCTTAACATGGACAACGTAGCGGCCGACGGCTTTCACTTAACGATAGGAAGAGGCGGTGTTTACGTACAGGTGTCAGTGCTAACAGACAAGCGACACTACGTTAAATAACCGCAGAAATCAATGTGGGACGAACGACGAACGTATCCGTCAGAACGGTGGTGCAGCGAAATTTGGCGTTAATGGGCTACAGTAGCAGACAATCGGCGCCAATGCCATTGCTAACAGCACAACATCGCTCCATCGCCTCTCTTTGGATCGTGACCGTATCTGTTGGACCCTAGACGACTGAAAAACCGTGGCCTGGTCAGACGAGTCTCGATTTCAGTTGGTAACAGCTGATGACACAGTTAGCATGTGGCAGGCCGGTGTGGCCGAGCGGTTCTAGGCGCTTGAGTCTGGAACCACGCGACCGCTACGGTCGCAGGTTCGAATCCTGCCTCGATCATGGATGTGTGTGATGTCCTTAGGCTAGTTAGGTTTAAGTAGTTCTAAGTTCTAGGGGACTGATGACCTCAGATGTTAAGTCCCACAGTGCTCAGAGCCATTTGAACCATTTTTTGAACAGTTCGAATGTGGCGCGGCCCCTACGAAGCTGTGGACCCGACTTGTCAACAAGGCAGTGTGTAAGCTGGTGGTGGCTTCATACTGGTGTGGGCTGTGTTTACTTGGAATGGACTGGGGTCTGTGGTACAACTGAACCGATCATTGACTGGAAATGGTTACGTTCGGCTACCTGGAAACCATTTTCAGCCTTTCATGTTCCCAAACAACGATGAGATGTTTATAGATGACGATGCGCCACGTCAGTGGGCCTAAATTTTTTGCGACAGGTTTGAAGAACATTGTGGAGAGTTCGAGCGAATAATTTGGCCACACAGATCGCCCGACATGACTCCTATAGAACTTTTATGAGACGTAATCCAAAGGTCAGTTCCTGCGCAAAATCCTGCATCGGCAACACTGTTGAAATTAGGGATGGCTGTAGAGACGGCATAGCTCAATGATACTTGCAAAGACTTGCAACGACTTGTTGAGTCCATGACACGCCGAGTTTCTGCACTAGGCCGGGTAAAAACAGGCCCTACGCCAGGGGCGGGCAGGAATCCTGCACATGTGCGGTGCACTTACACGCGTGCAGTTAACAGGTGTTCCGCGTGCACACAGGGGCAAGCTGGCCACCCGCTTATCTCCCATCCCCACCATACCTTCTGTCCGCTCCTTCCTCTGTAATGCGTTTTGTTTCCTAGCTTGCTTTATTGAGTGAATGAATAAAGTTAGTAGGAGTGCTTGAAGGAAATCATGGTTTGAAAGAGTACCTATTACCTACGATACGTTTTATTTAATTATCACAGGTGGAGTTTACAATACGTTTAATATCTGGAACAAAATTTCTACATACAGACAAACACAAACAGTTACGTACATTTTCATCACTTATGTTTGCTCTTAACCGAGACTTATTAATTCAGCAAATGGTTTTCCAGCTCTCTCTATATTAAGAGCAGTCTTATAACTTGCACATACCGCTGGGCTATTATTGTTGTCGTCCTGAAACCTTGAAAACAGTGCTCCATAAAATTTTAAATCAGTTAGATGAGAGACATGACGAGAGAAAGTCGCAGATCTCTCGTGATAACAGCAACTACGACAAATTCAAATGGCTCTGAGCACTATGGGACTTAACTGCTGTGGTCATCAGTCCCCTAGAACTTAGAACTACTTAAACCTAACTAACCTAAGGACATCACACACATCCATGCCCGAAGCAGGATTCGAACCTGCGACCATAGCGGTCGCGCGGTTCCAGACTGTAGTGCCTAGAACCGCTCGGCCACTCCGGCCGGCCAACTACGACAGATTCATCTGGTATCGTCAGATCGCTCTTTTTAAGCTCAGTCAATTCCCCATCCGCTCAGAATCCGACAATAAATTGTACTCGTCCTTGTGAAATTTATTATTATGGCCTTCAATACTAAACTTCCGTTGACCAGCGAGAATACTGCCACATATTAAACATTTCGAATTTTCACGTTTTTGCACAAAGAAAAAATGATTCTCCCATTACTTTTTAAAAGATAGCAAATCTCCACTTCTCCGTTTCTTGAAATACAACGTTCACTACATAGTGCTCGCTTCGCATCAACGTCCGCAGCTTAGCCTGGCACTACACTGCCGCAACCTGCCGGCTGTCACCACAGCCCCGGTCGACGCCTGCACGCGAGCATCACACGTGCAGCGCTGTGCGCTCATGAGCCGCGTGCAACGTTTGCCCGCCCCTGCCCTACGCGATACTGGATGGTATCCCATGACTTTTGTTATCCAATTGTAGTGCTATACTCACAATTAGTAAAATTTTCTTATATTGTATACCACGTCTTTTTACCTCAGCGTGTAGAAGGAAGAATACATGATTACAGGTGGAGGTGATTAGGAGACAGAGCAGCAGCAAAAATTATTCTAATCCAACTGGGAACTCATGTCCAACTGAGCGTGGACGACAGATGTGGGCATGGGCATTCCGCACGGCTTTCAATTCTACACGAGAGTACACGAGTCGTAGTGGCTGGTGTGTGGCGGCAAGCCAGTCTGTTGCCAACTCGTGACCACATGTTTAGAGGTCTAAACAACGTGCTCGCAACGCTAACAGTCAAACGCTCTCTGTGTCTACGTGAGTCAGGGTCACAATAGCAATATATTGTCTTGGGGTATATTGTAGAAGAATAATATCAGAGTGCAAAGATGAGGTACAGCCAACTACCCTCATACGACGTCATACGGCTATTGTCCAAATTACCGGCTAGGCCAAACAGAGGTGATCGTCATGTCCTTGTCCAAACAAGCTCATTTCCTGACTCAAAGTACGCGGCGTGATTTTGCAACACTGCACAGCCGAGAGAACGATATGTCTGTTCACTCGGGCACATGTTGCGTGCGTCCACTGTGATCCTGCATGGTATTTTGATATCCTATTCGCATGACAGCCATAGTATCCTGGCGAATGCGAGCTGCAACATGTCTAAACGATAGACTGCTGCCACGATCCTGCCGTTGTCTAATACCGATGCGTGCTAGTAGATGGTTCCATTTACACGAGGCATAAAACGACCTTCTCAAAAACAGACAACTCTCAAATTCCGTTTCTGAAGGACAATCATGCTGTGTAATCTTTCTGTGAATATTTTTTATTTATTTACACATTTAACCTGATCAGATTAGCACCTTTAGGCCCCTTTTTTTCTTCGTACCAATGTTTCATACGTAGAGTATTTGTTTTAGATCATAGTTACCTGAGAAATAATATTGACTTCAGTATGAGAAATAGTAATAAAATAGTATTAATATAACTACGAATGATCTGAATGTACTGGAGAGAGTGTGAATACGAGGGTGGTCTGAAAATTTTCCGACATTAGCGTGAAGATGGCAGCATTTGTCAAAAAAAGTTGGGAAATTTGATTGCGCATTCACAGTAAGGCACTCACCAAAACTTCAGCCATTTTGGACACGCAGTTTTTGTCTGACAGCCGTTTTAGTGAGTTGATAGGAGAGTTCTTGTGAAAATAGACAAAATCGAGTATCGAGCAACCAATAGATTTCTGTTCAAATGGTTCAAATGTCTCTGAGCACTAAGGGACTTAACATCTGAGGTCATCTGTCCCCTAGACTTAGAACTACTTAAACCTAACTAACTTGAGGACATCACACACATCCATGCCCGAGGCAGGATTCGAACCTGCGACCGTAGCGGTCACGCGGTTCCAGACTGAAGCGCCTAGAATCGCTCGGCCACAGCGGCCAGCAGATTTCTGTTTTTGAAAGGTAGTACGCCTACGCAACTTAAAAACGATTTGGAAGCTGGGTAGAGGGACTCTCCACTATCGTTTAACAACGTGAAATTATGGGCACCTGAATTTCAACGCGGCCGTACCAGCTTCTGTGACGATAAACGTTCCGGACGGCCAAAAACTGCAACCACTGACGATAACATTCTTCATGTTCGCCAAATGTTGCTACAGAACCGTCGAATTAAGGTGCGTCTCTGCTGTCTCAGCAGATGCTATGATCGTATCTAAAGAACGTGTCTATCACATAATGCCGTCTCACATCTCAGGCGTTGCCATGGCGAAAATCCACGAATTGCGGTTTCAAGTACTTGGCAGCCCACCTTATTCACCAGACCTAGCCCCAACAGATTTTTTTGTTCCTTCGGCGAAAATCTGAGCCCGGAGGACAGAAAGTTTCGTCGAATGAAGAGGCCATCACCTTCGTAAACAATTATTTTGCAGAGAAAGATATTATTACTTGGACGGGCTAAGGAGATGGGAGCATCGCTGAGAGAAGAAGACTTACAAGGAGATTATGTTGAGAAATAAAAATGAATTTAAAGAAAAAAAAGGCTTATTTCTTTGTTAGACCGGAAACTTTTCTGACCACCCTCGTAAATAGTACTGGCTAACAACAAATGAAGTTAATAATAGCAGTACTTCTACTACTGCTGCAGTTACCGCTGCCACTAATAATAATGATAATAATAAAAACAATAATAATTTCACAACAGGGGCAAAGCCAAACTGGACACGATAGAATGGGTTGGCGAAATCGAAACTGAGGTGAGCTTGGCATGAAATACTCCAGAAAATGTCCAAAACCGCGAAATCTTCATGTCCAAAATTCAAAAATGACAAGCTGACCAAGAGGAAAAACCGTACGAGAAGATTGGAACAACTTTGAAGAGCAAAAGGAAGCCCACGGGAAGAGAATGAAAGAAATATGCGCACAAAGGAAGGCAAATGCCCACCTCTACGTACTTAGCGCAGTCTTATTCGCAAATAATAATAAATAATATTGATAGCGGCAGATACAAGAAGTATTTGAAGGTGTGCAAAAATGATATTTTCAGACGTAGCAAGATCTAAGGGAGGAAAATTTAGGTAGACTGTACCAGCAAAGAGCATTGGCAAATGAGAATGATCGGGTTGGAAAGAAGAATGTAACGGAGTAACGAGTGCATACAGGAACAAAGGTAGACATTATGATTGCTTCATTACACATGTGATTAACTACACTCCTGGAAATTGAAATAAGAACACCGTGAATTCATTGTCCCAGGAAGGGGAAACTTTATTGACACATTCCTGGGGTCAGATATATCACATGATCACACTGACAGAACCTCAGGCACATAGACACAGGCAACAGAGCATGCACAATGTCGGCACTACTACAGTGTATATCCACCTTTCGCAGCAATGCAGGCTGCTATTCTCCCATGGAGACGATCGTAGAGATGCTGGATGTAGTCCTGTGGAACGGCTTGCCATGCCATTTCCACCTGGCGCCTCAGTTGGACCAGCGTTCGTGCTGGACGTGCAGACCGCGTGAGACGACGCTTCATCCAGTCCCAAACATGCTCAATGGGGGACAGATCCGGAGATCTTGCTGGCCAGGGTAGTTGACTTACACCTTCTAGAGCACGTTGGGTGGCACGGGATACATGCGGACGTGCATTGTCCTGTTGGAACAGCAAGTTCCCTTGCCGGTCTAGGAATGGTAGAACGATGGGTTCGATGACGGTTTGGATGTACCGTGCACTATTCAGTGTCCCCTCGACGATCACCAGTGGTGTACGGCCAGTGTAGGAGATCGCTCCCCACACCATGATGCCGGGTGTTGGCCCTGTGTGCCTCGGTCGTATGCAGTCCTGATTGTGGCGCTCACCTGCACGGCGCCAAACATGCATACGACCATCATTGGCACCAAGGCAGAAGCGACTCTCATCGCTGAAGACGACACGTCTCCATTCGTCCCTCCATTCACGCCTGTCGCGACACCACTGGAGGCGGGCTGCACGATGTTGGGGCGTGAGCGGAAGACGGCCTAACGGTGTGCGGGACCGTAGCCCAGCTTCATGGAGACGGTTGCAAATGGTCCTCGCCGATACCCCAGGAGCAACAGTGTCCCTAATTTGCTGGGAAGTGGCGGTGCGGTCCCCTACGGCACTGCGTAGGATCCTACGGTCTTGGCGTGCATCCGTGCGTCGCTGCGGTCCGGTCCCAGGTCGACGGGCACGTGCACCTTCCGCCAACCACTGGCGACAACATCGATGTACTGTGGAGACCTCACGCCCCACGTGTTGAGCAATTCGGCGGTACGTCCACCCGGCCTCCCGCATGCCCACTATACGCCCTCGCTCAAAGTCCGTCAACTGCACATACGGTTCACGTCCACGCTGTCGCGGCATGCTACCAGTGTTAAAGACTGCGATGGAGCTCCGTATGCCACGGCGAACTGGCTGACACTGACGGCGGCGGTGCACAAATGCTGCGCAGCTAGCGCCATTCGACGTCCAACACCGCGGTTCCTGGTGTGTCCGCTGTGCCGTGCGTGTGATCATTGCTTGTACAGCCCTCTCGCAGTGTCCGGAGCAAGTATGGTGGGTCTGACACACCGGTGTCAATGTGTTCTTTTTTCCATTTCCAGGAGTGTATATTTGAAGGTGGAGATGTTATTCAGTTCTCTGAGACATTGAGGGAGATCATTCCAGAGTAGGGTTCCTGCTACGGAAAATGACTTGGAGGAAGCGGCTGAGTGATGGACTGAAGCAGGAAGGATTCTACACTGATGGTAATGGATGTTTATGGTATGCATTAGGGTGTTAAGGACGAAAAGAGAAATGAGAGAATACATACGTTGATAAGACTTTGGAAGTGAGTCCTCTCTTAGCTTGGACAGGGTTATAGACTCTCTTACTCTTTCTCTAAATACTTTAGAGGTGATGAAAGACGTTTCTGTAGCGCTATACTTAAAACGTCCAGACTGCGCTTTTTGCCAGTCGGACAAAATACTGTATCTTCAAAGGTTGCTGATGACACTGACTTACTCTTCTTCTCAGTTTCTTTATTTTTGTTGTTCTCCTCTCTCTTACTAATTTCTTGTTTGGCATACTACGTGCTGCTACAGTTTATGTCCCCCTCATCATTATCATCACTACTGCAGGCGACATTTCTCAGTGTAATATGCAAGTGGCGTCACTGGAAAAAGAAAGAAAACTGTTTTTTTCCACCATGCGAATCATACTCTTTGTACTAGTACATCCCAAACAATTTTAGCCAGGTGAAAGACAAATGTAATATTTAATACAATCTTCTGAAAATCATTCCTATCGACATAAGGCGAACGAAGAAGTAAGGAAGTTTTGACGGAATGTTTCTATGTAACATTGCTTAGGAGATACAAGCACGTGTTAATCCATGAACTGAATTATATTCGTGACATTTCAATAACTAGTTTTCAATGAAAGCAGTGAAAAACAACTTTTTCATATTTATAATTTCTCTTGGGCTGCTGCAACACAGATTTTGTGTGGTTTCTCTCAGACACTTCAAACTAAGGTCTAGACAGTTCCTGAAGTGCGCTTTACCCAAATATTTGACGTATTTTCAGTCAATTGACCAAACGCTCCGTCTCTGCTGGAGTTTATACCTAGGGTACCTTAGAACCCGAGGGAAAGGAGGAAGAAGAATATTCTTAGGTGTCCTCCCAATTCACGCCTGGGCCATAGAATTGACGTCTTTGATTAATGTAAGGTATGAGGAGATATAAAGATCCATAGCGAATTTCAGGTTAGGGCATGGCTTTCGTTTCTTGTATATAGGGTCAAAATTTATCCATCCGAAACCCAAGCGGTACTGGTTGGTCTTTCTAGGCTCATTAGTCATAAATATCGGATATTTCTACCATATTTAATTGTAAGAGGGACGAATATCAAATTCTCTCCCTCAGTAAACAGTCCAGGAGTAATAATAGAAGAAAGTCTAAATTGGACTGACCACGTTACTGCAGTGTGCAAGAAGGCATCAGAAGCTCTCGATACCCTACAAAAATATAAAAAAGCTCTTCCCTCTTCAACTGAAAAAGTAAACTCTACAACCACTTATACTTCCAGTTATTGATTACAGCGATGTTATCCTGCAAGGACTTTCTCAGGCAAGCTCACAGTGCCTGGAATGTGTTTAAAATTACCCTGTATTTGATATACCTTGACGTTCGACACTATGATCATTTTTCACCGTCATATGAACAGCTGTCCAGGCAGTGTGCAGACAAGCGCAGAGATGTCGCTACGCTCTCCCTCCACTTTTGTCTTATCAACATACACTGTCCCTCATATCTCTGCTCGACATTTCTGGACAACGTGGCAAAAACAGCAATTCTCTTCACACCAAAAACATTTCTGTCCCAGTCCATCACTCAGTCACTCTCTCGAAGTCCTTTTCAGTAGCAGGAACCCGACTCTGGAATAACTTACCTCATTGTACCAGAGAAGTGAATAACATTTCTAGTTTCAAAAGACGAATAATGAGGTATCTACTGAAGCAACAACAATGACTACCATTGTCCATGTATACACTCGTTACCCCTTTACATTCTTTCAACCACATTTTACTCATTTCCCAGTATTCTTAGCGGGTGCAGTCTCCTTAAATTTCCATTCCCAGAACTCGCTTGCCACAAAATATCTATTTTGTACACCTATAAATTCTCTTATATCTGCCACCATCATTCTTCTTCTTCTTCTTCTTCTTCTTCTTCTTATTATTATTATTATTATTATTATTATTATTATTATTATTATTATCGTCGTCGTCGTCGTTGTTGTTGTTGGTGGTGTTGTCACTATAAGTACTAGTAATAGAAGTATTGCCAGCCTTAACTTTATTAGCTCTAAGTACAATTTATTCATATCGTCTCTACAGAAACTCAGGTTATTTTATTACTATTTGTCATATTAAAATTATTGTTATTTCTAAGGAAACTATGACGTAAAACAGGTAGTGTATGTGTGAAACCCTGGTCCGATGTAAGAGGAGGCCTTCAGCCCCTATTCTGACCAGGATCAAATTAAATAAATAAATAAAAATATATGTGACAATACTGATACTACACCACTTTTTGATCAGACAAAGAATTAACACGTCGATTCAATTTCGTTAGTTCTGTGTGATATTGTCATTTCGATAGGTATGAACATGATTAATACTGTTTTGGTAAGAAGACAAGTCTGGAGAATAGCCGACATCTTGGTAAAAACCTGGTTTCGTTCTCTGATGCGGAAGTTTGCATGCGCAACACGTATTTCCATTAATCAATGGCTTTTATAGGCAGTTTTTGTGTGCATATCAAATTACTGTCACGAGGATCGGTTTGCCATATCGCCACTGGGACGAAAACTCAGATATGCGAAAAGGTCATATCCCAGACAATGCTGAACGGCTACCTTAGAAAGATAAAACCTTTACAATACGATCGAAATTCTTGTTTGGTTTAGCTGTGCTACATAGAAGGACTTGAAAAAAAAAATTGTGCTCTGGAACACTCACTTATCACAATGATCTTCGCTATCGATGACTCCTAACACGAATTATGCCGCAAGTTATTGTTTGTTCGATGCCCCGTCGACAATTTTCGATGTCAGTTTTGATTCCTCTTTATTTATCGGACAGTACATCTGGCAGTGAAGGTCTGGATACATCCCCTAGGTACTTATTCCACCATTCGGAAGTGTGAATTGATTCCTGTCAATCGAACAGGTGATCTCCGCCTCCGCGGCTCTATACACCTAAAAAACGGCCGTTGTGGCTTAACGAGACGGTAACCTTTCCAACCTCCAGAATAATAAGAAAGTGGTACAAGGAAATGAGACAGAGAATCCAGTTTCTCGCGAAGAATTACGTAAAAGTAATAATTAGATTTCTTCCGTGCGTACTCCTTGAGACACAGACCCAAACTGCGCCGATATCTGTCTGAGGATCTCAGGGGAGCGGTGATTAAGTCAGGCCTGTGCTTTATTGCGGGACGCTTTAATCGCCTACTCTCCCGCGGGCCACAATTACTGGCACTCATGCATCATTCAGTGACGTGATAATAACGTTTATTATTACGCGAACAGTAGTAATTGAGAAACCAGTCACTTGTCAACAGCGGGTAACTTATGGTCCTTTACTTTTATACTTATTAATTACATAAGGATTGCTCATAGAAAACACACAGAGAATTTTTTCCAAAAAAATTATAATTAACTGTAGTTTGTACGTCTGTAATGAAGTGAAATTCATGATTTCCACCCTTAGCACAAGAAGCTGGCAGCGCTTCGTGGGGCCCGTTGGATGCTGATATTAACCTAACTACAGATACATCCATATCTTTGAGTTTTATCGCATTCTGATCCACGTTATAGGGTTTAATTGAAACACAAGTGTTTCAGCGACAATATTTCTTGTAAGTGACAGATTATCTCGAAATATAAATTAGTGATCTTCATACGAACATAAAAAAAATTTTTGCATCACTCCGGTTCCCAGAACTTCTGAAGATACACGTTGACTGTGGATATTGCATCACAGAAACAGTCCCTTTGACTGTTCAGAGATGTCACTATATCCGCCTAAAGATGTAAACAACCAAGCATGAGCAGCGCCTATTAGATGGAGGCGGTCAGACAGTTAATCAATTTGAGTCATTACACCAGGAACGAGGTACACGGCTCGTGTTGTCTGTAGTTCAACCATGTCTAGACGGTGCATGGGGGCTTTAATTTATATATATAAGGAATGCAAATATTTTTTTTTGTAGCTGTCTGTCCGATTACGCTGTTTCGTAAACGGCTGGCCCTGACTAGTTTTTGTACGCAATCTGACTGCATGTAACAACCACAAAGAATGAAATGAAAATTTCAGTTAATACAATTAATTAATTAAGTCCCCAGCAACTATAAAACCTACGAAACCAACAAAGCACAAGTGTAGCTGTTCTGTATGTGGTAGTATGACTCAACGCACATCTGGCACGGTTCTTCTTCAACAAGACAAGAATTTTTAAATACCAATTATACTGACGTGATAAAAGAAAATTACAAATACTATAATTGTGCAAGAAAACCAAAATTACACTCTAATACAAGAACACACGCCAGATGCTTTGTTGACTGAACCTGTAATGACACATTATTCAGGTCACTGAAAGAATAAAAGAAAATACCTCCATATATATTGACGAAATGCACTCTGACCATTACAATATCTCCATTAGAACATCATCATCTCTCCCATCAAACCACTGCATAAAACATGGAACAACACTCTCCACTACCGCATCTCACTCTGACTTCAGCTACAAGCAGTGTCCACCACAACTTCTCGGCAAGAACTGCCTGTCGCTGCGTCTCAATAATCACTGCCAGAGGAGGCGGCGGAACAATACTCTCTGGCGCGATTTCTGGCGCTGTGGCTCAGTGTAGCCACCTTTCATATGCCCCTCCTCCACTGGCTAGAATTTGATGGTATTTTTGCCAGCATTGGTGGTGAAAATACCACCAAATTCGTCAAAAAAAAAATACAGACAAAAATAAAAGATAATATTAATACGTAAATATCATATAACTAGATAAAATTTTGGCTTTGCACTGACCTTACAATAGCCTAATATATAAAATACAGTAAGGAATACAAATTCTTTCATACATATGACTTTACATAATAGTTTACACAAATATCATGTGGTTAAACAATTCAATCGATAGCGTCAGCAATGACGAATATGAGCAGGTAAGAGTCTTATAACTTTTCACAAACAGTAATACACAAAAAATCAGTTTATACAAATATTCACATAAAATGTTTTCATAACAAGTGGTTGACAGTTCCAGCAGTAGCACCCAGCAATGTTGAGTAGGTGCAGACACCATCAGGTGACATCATTTCAGTAGAAGCAGTCCATCAGTGGCACCCAGCATTGTGGAACAGGTGCAGACTCCAACAGGTGACATCATGTCAATAGAAGCAGTCCATCAGTGGCACCCAGCATCGTGGAACAGGTGCAGACTCCAACAGGTGACATCATTTCAGTAGAAGCAGTCCATCAGTGGCACCCAGCAATGTTGAAGAGGTACAGACAGCAAGAAGTAACATCATTTCAGTAGAAGCAGTTCCATTTTTGGTACCCAGCAATGTTGAAGAGGTACAGACAGCAAGAAGTAACATCATTTCAGTAGAAGCAGTTCCATTTGTGGTACCCAGCAATGTTGAAGAGGTACACACAGCAACAAGTCACATTTCTCAGTAGAAGCAGTTCATCAATGGCACCCAGCATTGTTGAGTAGGTGCAGACACCGACAAATGACATCATTTCCATAGAAGTAGCTCCATCTGTGGCACCCAGCATTGTGGAGTAGGTGCAGACTCCAACAGGTGACATCATTTCAGTAGAAGCAGTCCATCAGTGGCACCCAGTATTGTGGAACAGGTGCAGACTCCAACAGGTGACATCATGTCAGTAGAAGCAGTCCATCAGTGGCACCCAGCATTGTGGAACAGGTGCAGACTCCAACAGGTGACATCATTTCAGTAGAAGCAGTCCATCAGTGGCACCCAGCAATGTTGAAGAGGTACAGACAGCAAGAAGTAACATCATTTCAGTAGAAGCAGTTCCATTTGTGGTACCCAGCAATGTTGAAGAGGTACAGACAGCAAGAAGTAACATCATTTCAGTAGAAGCAGTCCATCAGCGGCACCCAGCATTGTGGAACAGGTGCAGACTCCAACAGGTCACATCATTTCAGTAGAAGCAGTCCATCAGTGGCACCCAGCAATGTGGAGTAGGTTCAGACTCCAACAGGTGACATCATTTCAGTAGAAGCAGTCCATCAGTGGCACCCAGCAATGTGGAGTAGGTTCAGACTCCAACAGGTGACATCATTTCAGTAGAAGCAGTCCATCAGTGGCACCCAGCATTGTGGAACAGGTGCCGACTCCAACAGGTGACATCATTTCAGTAGAAGCAGTCCATCAGTGGCACCCAGCATTGTGGAACAGGTGCCGACTCCAACAGGTCACATCATTTCAGTAGAAGCAGTCCATCAGTGGCACCCAGCAATGTTGAGTAGGTGCAGACTCCAACAGGTGACATCATTTCAGTAGAAGCAGTCCATCAGTGGCTCCCAGCAATGTTGAGTAGGTGCAGACAGCAGTCCATAATATTCACTATCACTGATCACACAGTTCATCAGCAGAAATTAAACATGTCCTAGTGGCACCAATCATGTAGAAAAAGTACAAGTAACAGTCCATAATTTCACCATCACTAATCAGACAGTTCAAGCATGAACAATAGTTTGAATGCACATACAAATGCTTTTACAATGCTCTTACACTAAACATACAAATCATAACAAACACACAAATGACATCAGATAATTGTCATATTACTATTACAAATACACAAACATCAGTAAACCTATAATATTTATGGGTGTCAGTGCAAGCCACTACAAACAAATAAAATAATATTTAGGAGATAGTTGGGTAGGATTAGGAAAGGAAAACACACAAAACACACTCACTCATCTTTCATCCACATTAAGTACTACTGTGTAATTGAATAGTGTTAACTGTGTGAATCCACTTCTGTCAAAATTTCATGTTCATCATGTGTATCAAGTAGTAGTGACAGCAATGTATAACAGTCAATAATAGTTAAGTCAACGTCATAGTCATCATGTCAAGACCAATGTTTGCCAAGCCAGATCAAAATGTACGGTTGCTGAACAACTGTCAGTGTGCCAAGATATGCAACTTCCTCTCTCCAAAAAAAAAGTACATACTGCTTAGTGATTTAACAAAGTGTGTGTAGACAATCTTCCTTCCATTTTAGTGTTCTAGTCTGCTATCTTCATCCTCCTTGTTCCATATAGACCAACAACAAAAAAATAAAAATATGCACCTCACTTATTTTACCTCTTATACACCATAACTCCAATCAACTTCATATAATCTCAATACCTCAATAATACCTCTTCAATACGTCGATACATATAAACCTTATTGCCAGTATCATTTCACTTCCATAACAACTCTTTCCTCTAGTCAGTCTCCTCGATCGAGTACAGATAAAATCCTAATGCAAACCTCCTCATCCCATACAATCCGAAGACACACTGTCAACACACAACCTCTGTGTAATCCATCTGACCAAAATCTTCTACTCATTATGAATTATAAACAAAGAATGCATACATGACCTCTAACAGACTTAGTTCGAATAACTCTCAGTAATTAAGTACGATTACGGAGTGTGAATGATCCTAATATTTCACAGTGTGTACACCACTTCAAGAATTATGGCAAACAGAAGCAAACATGTGGAGTATTTCTTGTGTCAAGTGTCACTTCCTATTTCAATTGCTCACAAAAAATGCAGTGTAATAACTGTGTTGGTATGTCATGTCGTTAGCTTCCTTCCTATTGGCATACATTTATACAGCTTTCATAAAACCTCCAGCTCATGTGACTTCTATGATGTTTCTTGTACTAAAGTGGCTCGTCGAATTACTGCAGTTCATTTTCTTATGTTAAAATATAAAGCACTGAGCGTAAGCAAAACAAGCAACAGCGAGTAAATATACCAGTAGTGAACAGAATGTCAACAAGTGGATGCAGCACAATTTCTATAACGAGGCTTCGCCAAGCGAACAATCCGTAACCCATACCACAGCGTAACCCACACTCCATGTCCGTACACTGTAATCAGCATTGCTATATACCAAATTAAAGTATAGTTATGACAACAAGCAGAAATGTGTAAATGTGCAATCCATACGCATAGCAGTAAACATATATCTTACGTACTAAACAGGTCATTAGCATCGTATCTTAATAAGTAAACATGAAGGCGCAAGCAGATAAATCACAAAGTATAACTTACATACCTAACCACATCAGCACAATTAATCAGGTGACAATTATAATTTAAATAAATAAGCACAGCAGGCACATAATAAAAAAAAATAACATCAGTGAAAAAGCATAGCAGCCAAGCGATGCATAATATACACAAGTTACAACCCAGTTCATTAATAATCATTGTCAAAATCAGTTAACGTACGCAAGCACGTCGCTTCACAAGTAATTTCATAGAACATGTAATTAGCACAAAGTATGAATCACGTAATCGCGAGCAGCAAATTACGTCTAAAGTACGTACCTAAGTGGAAATATGTTACCTGAAAATGAACTCAATTAATAATTACCTTTTTAGTTTATTACTTTATTCTTCGAAATGACATTTTTCCTGAAATTTTCTCGATAGCAAGTCGTCTTAACGTCGGACACGCACAGAATTTACCTGAAGTTCTTAAATATTTTATAGAACCGTATCCTGAAAAATACTGAATGTTAATAACATAATTCATCAAGTCACTATAGCTTTATACTGAATTTAGTCGGAGAAATTAGACTGTGTACTTATTTACGGCTGTCAGTGCATTCGCACTGAGCGCTCGATCAGCTGTAGGCGCATGACGTAGGAAGTGATTGTTTGCGGTCAGCGACTGCCTTGTGCGGCGCGCAGACTTCACTGTTGCTTTGAGTATATGCCGCCGCCAAAACACAACGCGGTATCCTTGTACTCTCCGCATGTTTACATGTAGCTGTTAGTTTCTCACAAGTATGTCATTCTACAAAAAATTTTCAAAAGTATATCATTCCACAAAAATTTTAACGTTAGATATATGATGTATTCCCTTAGAGCGTCGTGATTTAAGAGTTTCTACTTCGACAGTGTTATCATGAATAATTTTGCGAATTCTATATGGGCCGTTATAAAGCAGAAAAAATTTCCGACAAAAGCCGTTTCCTTTGTGAGACAAACGATGAGACTTAATTAACACTTTCTGACCAACTGACAAGATTTTTAAACGACCAGGACGATTAGCTGATTTCTCTCTTCTAGCAGCCGCAGATGCAATATTTTGTAGAGCCAGGTTGACAACTTCAGAATGCCGCAGTTTCCGTGAAGGCGGAAAAGGAACGATTTCAGAAATGCGATTTGTCGGTGCTTTGTTTCTTAATATCAGTAAAGGCGGTAAAGAAGTTGAATCATTAGGGAGTTCATTCAGAATGTTTTGAAAAATATGAAGATACTGATCCCACGTCCTGTGATTCTGATGACAATAAAGACGACACAATTTATTGATTTCCTTCATCCATCTCTCTGAAGCGTTAGATTGGGGGTGAAAAAGTGAAATGAAAATTGGTTTAATTTTACGACGCTGTAGAGTACGAAGCCAAATTTTAGAACGAAACTGTGATCCATTATCTGATATAACCTTATCAACATGACCAACTTCTTTAAGAAAATGGTTAATGAAAGCATTAGATACTGAACGAGCTGTTGCTTTGCGTAACGGTGTAAAACACACATATTTTGATGTCAGTTCCACTGCTACGAAAATGTACGCAAAACCATTAGTAGATCGAACCACTGGACCGAACAAATCAACTGCAGCCATGTCCTTTAATTTCGCTGGAATGATAGGAAACAACGGTGCTCTGTGAGAAATTATTGGCGGCTTAGCCTTTTGACATAATTTGCATTTGGCCAGAACAGATCGAATACGTTTTTCCATATTACTGAAGTAGCAATTTTCTCGTAATTTGTGAAAGCATTTTCTGGGACCAAAGTGTGCATAACTGAAATGTGTGTACCAAGTCAGCGTATTAACCCACTCATCAGGAATACAAACTAACCAGAGTTGTCGACCGATTTTCGTTTAAAAAGAACTTTCCAGATAGATCGCAAAAACGAGGTGTGACCAAATTGTCCAATCTAACAAAGCGTCTAAGAAAATTACAGACACCAAGGAAACTACGAACATCACGTTTTGTGGTAGGAACAGCATAATTACGAATAGCGTCTAGTTTCTCTGGATCACGAAGAATACCTTCTGTAGAAATAATGTGACCGAGAAATTTCACCTGAGAACGACCGAATTCAGATTTTTCTAAGTTCACTGTAATGCCAACTCTTGCAAAAATACGTAATAATGAATCGAAAATTTTGTTGTGCTCACTCCAAGAATGTTTAGCAATAAGAATGTCGTCAACATATGAAGTAATATTGTTACGAAGATAAACAGGTAAAATTTCATTTAAGCTACGAATGAATGCTGCTGAAGATACAGTAAGTCCAAACGGTAAATTCCAAAGTCACTTTTGGGTAAAATAGTCATATCAGGTTATTTTTTACACGCTCTCTAGATAGACTGATAGTCGAAGAGTTGTTTTCATAGATGCAAAGAATAGTAAAAGAGTAGGCAGCGGTACAGAAAACTAAAAGGGAAATAGCACCACTACAGCTCGGGGCCCTATGCTCGCTACGGCACATATTCACTTAGAGTAGTGAATCCCCTGAGGACTTTAATAGCTGCACATTAATTTCAGTTTGTGACTTAGTGGCACATTTGGCGGAAGTACGTACGTAAATTGATCTAACCATGAACATGGATGTATGTCATTCTTAGAATTGCGGAAGATCTTAAATTTCCGAACAGTCAAAAAGTGTTTATAGTCAAAGTTTTCGCCTCGTGGCGACAAAGACCTACCGCGTCTGTCCCAGTCCCAATGTCGATTATTGTAAAGTTCGCGCGCCTGGCGCTCTCTTGTTGCATCCCGTAAATGAAACAAATTATTTTCTTCAAACCCTTCTGGTATCTGTGATTCTAAATTTCTTTTGCCGTCTTTTCCTACGATTTCGCCTTCAATTTGTTTGACTTGCTTTTTTAATGCCTCAAATTCCCTTTTCACGCGTTCATTAAATTTTCCCTGATTTTCAACATGTTTATTTATGCTCTGGTACTCTTCGGTTTCTGAAAATGGCAATGGAGCTGTGTCATCTGAATCTCTGTCCCCATTTAAACTAAGATTTGTCAATTTATCTGAAATCTCCTCCACTCTTTCCGATAAGTCACCAATTTGTTCTTTCTGTTTATTTACGTCTTCCGTAAGTGTCGCGACTCGCGTTTCAGTATTAACGCATTTAGTAGTTAACTGTTCATACTGTTGTGTTAGGTTATTTAATCTGTCATTTGGTACGGATTCCTCGATTCTCTCAAATATTTCTTCCTTATCTTTTGCACGTTGTAAATTTGACTCTGAAAATTTCTGTACTATCACGCGATCTCTTTCTTCCTGTTCTCTATCCTGTTCCCTTTGTCTAATCTCTACTGGACTTAATCTATTATTGTGAGAATTCAAAATCGGTTGTACCTCTTCTCTGATTTCTTTCTTTAATCCATCTTTCATATTTTTGAAACATGTCCCTATTCGTGAGTCTAACCGTGTTTCCATTGTTCCCATCTGTGTTTTTAATTCAGATCGAAACTGCTCCATTGTTCCCCTATCTGTTTTTAATTCAGATCGTAACTGCTCCATTGTTCCCATTTGTGAGTCTAACCGAGATCCCAAATTTAATATTGCACTCATTAACTTCTCCGTGTTAACTTGTTCAAAATTATTTTCGCCCCTAACATTTCCCGCACAACCAGTTTCCCTCGTCATAGCTGTAAAGCTATCTGTGTTCGATACTGTTCCAGAATCTTCTGTCGTTAATCTCGGATTCTGTGAATTTTCTGATTGCGAAAAATTTTGAAATGGTTCCGGACTATTTTCCCGACGTATTACATTGTTTTCCACTTCATTATCCATCATACTGTTGTCCTGTGTTGGCGAGTTCGCCATGTCAACAATTTCGTTATTCTCACTATTCATCATTTTTGCCTTTTTCATTGATCGCGTAATCATTTACAAAATATACAAAACTCGTCACTATATGAAAATTACACACAATGCCTCTTTATCTCCAACAATACCATTTACATGCAATGTTTCCCTCAAACACGATTAACGAACAATTGAAATAATTGCACTAGATTGTCAAACGCGTATACAAGACAACAAAATTAAATTATGAAATACCATTAGAAGAATGACAATTACCAAATCTACACATGCAATCTAGACTACAATTACTAAACTACAAATTACTACAACAATACTACTGTCTACTGTTTTTACAATCAGAAGATTCCAAGGGACGATCCGAAGCAGCGGTCGCCACATGCATGGGGGCTTAATTTAATAAAATGCAAATATTTTTTTTGTTTTAGTAGCTGTGAGTCCGATTACGCAAGTCTCGTAAACGGCTGGCCCTGACTAGTATTAGTACGCAATCTGACTGCATAGAACAACAACAAAGAATGAAATGAAAATTTCAGTTAATACAATTAATTAATTAAGTCCCCAGCAACTCGCTGCGTCTCAATAATCACTGCCAGAAGAGGCGGCGGAACAATACTCTCTGGCGCGATTTCTGGCGCTGTGGCTCAGTGTAGCCACCTTTCAACGGTCAATACCGCGGTTCGATCGCGCCCGCATTGTTACTTTGTGCCAGGAAGCGTTCTCAACAAGGGAAGTGTCCAGGCCTCTCGGAGTGAACCAAAGCAATGTTGTACTGACATGGAGGAGATACAGAGAGACAGGAACGGTCGATGACATGCCTCGCTCAGGCCGCCCAAGGGCTACTACTGCAGTGGATGACCGCTACCTACGGATTATGGCTCGGAGGAATCTTGACGGCAACGCCATCATGTTGAATAACGTGTTTCGTGCAACCACAGGACGTTGTGTTACGACTCAAACTGTGTGCAATACGCTGCATGATACGCAACTTCACTCCACGCGTCCATGGCGAGGTCCATCTTTGCCACCACGACACCATGCAGCACGGTGCAGATGGACCCGACAACATGCCGAATGGACCGCTCAGGATTGGCATCACATTCTCTTCACCGATGAGTGTCGCATATGCCTTCTACCAGACAATAGTCGGAGACGTGTTTGGAGGCAATCCGGTCAGGCTGAATGCCTTAGATACACTGTCCAATGAGTGCAGCAAGGTGGAGGTTCCCTGCTCTTTTGTGGTGCCATTACATGGTGCCGACGTACGCCGCTGGTGGTCATGGAAGGCGCCGTAACGGCTGTACGAAACGTGAATGCCATCCTCCTAGCGATAGTGCAACCATATCGGCAGAATATTGATGACGCATTCGTCTTCATAGACGACAATTCGCGCCCCCATTGTGCACATCTTGTGAATGACTTCCTTCAGGATAACGACATCGCTCGACTAGGATGGCCAGCATGTTCTCCAGACATGAACCCTATCGAACGTGCCTGGGATAGATTGAAAAGGGCTGTTTATGGACGACATGACCCACCAACCGCTCTGAGGGATCTACGCCGAATCGCCGTTGAGGAGTGGGACAATCAGGACCAACAGTGCCTTGATGAACTTGTCGATAGTATGCCACGACGAATATAGACATACATCAGTGCAAGAGGACGTGCTACTGGGTATTACAGGTACCAGTGTGTACAGCAATCACGACCACCACCTCTGAAGATCTCGCAATACGGTGGTACAACATGCAATTTGTGGGTTTCATGAGCAATAAAAAGGCAGGAAATGATGTTTATGTTGATCTCTATTCCAATTTTCTGTACAGATACCCGAACTTTCGGAACTGAGGTGATGCAACACTTTTTTTGATGTGTGTATTATAGGGTCTAGGATTTGAAAATACTTGAGATAAAAAAGACATTAGAATACCTCAGGATTTTACTCGACTCTCTGCTCTTCAGTGACTAGCTAGGACTTCAGTGTAAAATGTTTCCTATTTACCTTTCATTTTCCTCTCCTTCGTTACTTTCAGACATTACTCCCATTGCTATCTGTCATATCGGTTCATCTTATCATGTAATATTTATACTAAATGTAATTGTATTAGTATTATAAAAGTAAACTCAGAAACCATCACATACAATAAATTTAAGATTTCTTCTACGTATTTTCATCCTATTCAGGACAATAAGCCAAGATTATACGTGGTCCATCCACATTAATGTGACCACCGCCTATGTCAGCACTAGCAGTGGAGGACATATACAGTGAGTTGAGGGCACACGGAAAATAGTACTGTCGTAGTCGTAATGCGGAAACAGAGGTATGTATCTTATGTCCAAAAGGGCACCGTCACTGGCTTTCGAACCAAGAGTGGAAGCATTTCGGAAACGGAAACGGCTACGCCTGTTAACTGATCGCGTATCGCCGTGGTCAAAATATACCTTGAATGGCCAAATGGCGCTATCCAAAACCGCCGTCAAGGCAGCTACGGTACACCACGGGCTGTAGATAGCTGCGCGGGGTAAGTCGTACGGTCAAAGGCGCCCTGTCACGGTTCGGTCTCTCTCTCCTCACCCCCCCCCCCCCGGGCAGAGGTTCGTGCCCTCCCTCGGTCATGGGTGTTTTGTCCTTAGCGTAAGTTAGATTAACCTAGATTAAGTAGTTTGTAAGGTTAGGGACCGATAACCTCAGCAGTCCCATAGGATCTTACCACAAATTTCCAATCTTTCGGGCTATAGATAACAGGGGTGAATGACGGCTGCGGAGATGTGTGCTGTCGAATAGATGGGCAACTTTTGAACAACTGACCGCCCATATAAACCAAGGGGTTCCAACAGTGTCTCCTCAACTACCGTCCAGCCAACGTTGGTGCGTATGGGTCCTCGCAGCAGATATCTGGTTCATGCACCCATTGCACCCATCCTGACTGTTATTCACTGGCGAAAAGGCGCGAATTTGCACGCCAGCATCGCAGCTGGACGTGCAATGACTGGCAACAGGTAACCCTTTCAGATGAATGACGTTTTATGCTCTATCGTGTACAGCGTGAAACGTCTGAAAGCAGACACCGTGTAACAACAGTCGGAAAGGCCAAGGCGGAAGGGAATTCCCTAAATGATCTCGTCCTTCTGGAAGGCACAATGGATCAAGAGACGTATGCATCTATCCTTAGGGACAGTGTCCATCCCTACATGCAGTTTTCTTTTTTCCTCAGCGCGATGGCATCTGCCAGCAGGATAATGCAACGTGTCACGCAACTCGCAGTTTACGTGCGCTGTTCTGAGAGCACCGGGACTAGTTTACAGTTTACCGAACTCTTCTGTTCACAAAACTCCCCGGATTTAAAAGCAATCGAGGATCTGTGGGCCCACCTCAGTAGGGTTGTTCGTGCCATGGATTGTCAACCGAGCAACCTAGCGCAGCTGGGTACGGCACTGGAGTCGACTTAGCTCCACATCGCTGTCGATACCTTCCAGAATCTCACCGACTCTCTTGCTGTACGTCTCGCAACTGTCAGGCTTCTGACAAGTGGCCACATCAGTACAACTGGACAATCTACGATTTGTTAAGTGTTTGCGACTAGCCGCTACTACAGACATCCTGTGACGATAAACATTCTTCGACTTCTTCGACTTTTCATTATTCTTAGAAAGTTCACAGATGGTAACCATAACAAAGCGCTTTTGTGTTAATAATGAAATTGATAAAGGAAGGAGTCCCATGGACGAAGAGGTCACTGGTCAAGGGTCATAAAGTCAGACCGGATAACGAACGAACCATCCCGGGATTCGCTTTCAACTGTTTCGGGAAAGCTCGTAAGCCCTAAATCTGTATAGCCAAATGGATATTTCAACGACGCTCATCTTGAATTCCGATTCTCCAACTAAACCACGTAGTTCAACGTCAAACCGAAACTATTGTTCGGTGCGTTATTTATAGCCAAAAGAGATATGAGAGAAAGTGAATATGTGTAAAGTGAATTCATCAATTGCTGAACGAAATTTTTAAACGGTTTCACACATTTGAAAACAGGTTTGTTTAATTTGAGGCAAGAAACTTGTGTACAAGTGTGCCAAGCGATGACAAACATATGTAACTTTTTCCAAAAAATTAGTTAATATAAAAATTGTAAACCCGTGATAAGTCAGTGACATGCTACAAAAATACTGCTACGCACTTAATTTACTCAAAAAAATTTAATGGTTAGAGGCTCAAGATGCTGATGTGTTCCTTCTTCCAAGGCGGTTTCGGTTTTCTGATTTAAAAAAACGGTTTTCAGCAGAAAGAGCGACTTATCAAGAAAAATAATACAGCAGGGTCCTTGCTAGATGTGTTTCTGAACCACTTATAAAATAATGCTTTGAAGAAAAAGTATATTTAAGCCAACATAGCACATTACTGGAAATATGTCATTGGCGAACAACTACAGGTACCAAAGAGTAGGTTGACAGATTACTTTCTTTCCATAAAAACATAGTATTCAGAATAGAGCAAGGCACACATTATCTTGATTTCAGAATCACCAACAACCAGTATAAACATAAGGTCAACATAGGTAGAGCACACATATACAATGACAAAAAAATGGACAACCCATCATTACATCCCATCATACACATGCATATAGCATTTAACACCACTCTGCACAGAGCGTAATAACTTAGAACAACAACATTAGCCAAGAATTAGAAATATTAAGAAATAGATACAAACGATAGCATCCTATTTAAATTAATGGACTATTTACGTAGATAAATATGCGAAACCATAACAATAAGAAAGTAAATTGTAATATTTATAACGATCATCATCATCATTTAAGACTGATTATGCCTTTCAGCGTTCAGTCTGGAGCATAGCCCCCCTTATACAGTTCCTCCATGATCCCCTATTCAGTGCTAACATTGGTGCCTCTTCTGATGTTATACCTATTACTTCAAAATCATTCTTAACCGAATCCAGGTACCTTCTCCTCGGTCTGCCCCGACTCCTCCTACCCTCTACTGCTGAATCCATGAGTCTCTTGGGTAACCTTGCTTCTCCCATGCGTGTAACATGACCCCACCATCTAAGCCTGTTCGCCCTGACTGCTACATCTATAGAGTTCATTCCGAGTTTTTCTTTGATTTCCTCATTGTGGACACCCTCCTGCCATTGTTCCCATCTACTAGTACCTGCAATCATCCTAGCTACTTTCATATCCGTAACCTCAACGTTGTTGATAAGGTAACCTGAATCCACCCAGCTTTCGCTCCCATACAATAAAGTTAGTCGAAAGATTGAACGGTGCACAGATAACTTAGTCTTGGTACTGACTTCCTTCTTGCAGAAGAGAGTAGATCGTAGCTGAGCGCTCACTGCATTAGCTTTGCTACACCTCGCTTCCAGTTCTTTCACTATGTTGCCATCCTGTGAGAATATGCATCCTAAGTACTTGAAACCGTCCACCTGTTCTAACTTTGTTCCTCCTATTTGGCACTCAGTCCGTTTATAAAATATAACCAGGCACCCCACATCTAGAGCCAACGGCCTTGCCGCAGTGGTAACACCGGTCCCCGTCCGACCACGGAAGGCTGGGCTAGCACTTGGCTGGGTGACCATCCGGTCTGTCTAGCGCTGTTG
The DNA here is from genome assembly GCF_023864275.1 of Schistocerca cancellata. Classification (NCBI taxonomy): domain Eukaryota; kingdom Metazoa; phylum Arthropoda; class Insecta; order Orthoptera; family Acrididae; genus Schistocerca; species Schistocerca cancellata. The sequence goes on from NC_064631.1 coordinate 50,347,768, forward strand.
GCAAGCAGTGTGCACTCAGCCCTTGTGAGCCAAACTGAGGAGCTAACTGCCGGCCGGTGTGACCGAGCGGTTCTAGGCGCTTCAGTCTGGAACCGCACGACCGCTACGGTCGCAGGTTCGAATCGTGCCTCGGGCATGTGTGTGTGTGATGTCCTTAGGTTAGTTAGGTTTACGTAGTTCTAAGTTCTAGGGAACTGATGACCTGAGATGTTAAGTCCCATAGTGCTCAGAGCCATTTGATTTGAGGAGCTAATTGACTGAGAAGTAGCGGCTCCGGTCTCGTAAAACGACATACGGCCGGGAGAGCGGTGTGCTGCCCACATGCCCCTCCATATCCGCATCCAGTAACGCCTGTGGGCTGAGGATGACACGGCGGCCAGTCGGTAACGTTGGGCCTTCCGGGGCCTGCTCGGACGGAGGTTATTTTAGTTTAGATCCCATATCCAGGACCCACTACACAAAAAGTGCTAACATGTTTAAAACATTTCAAATACTTCTTTGCCAGGATTAAAAATGCGTATTATTCTACCACATGCTATTCGTTTCAGTCGCTTAAAACTCCGGTAGTGGTCTGGATTTGAACATACTTATAATTTTCGTTTTGGTTCTAGATCTAAAAATAGTTCGTTTCTGGAGCTTTACTTGCTGCATTTTCGTATGATTTCACGTCATGGTGCATTTTTTCCATACACTTTTGGGTTTGGAGCTGCTGCATTTTGCATAGTTTTATTTTGAACTGCAGTACTACACATTTCCTGAGGCGAATTACGACTAAATATTGTACTAATAACTTCTATTTATGTTGTTCTGACGTAACGTATGTCTGTGTATTTCGCGTGTGTGATATTGCCAACTTTCACTATATTCGGTTCTCCTTTTGTCAGAGAACGTCCTTTTGGGTTATGGTCATATCTGTAACATGTAGTTTCATTAATGATCACTTATTTTGTGAGTGGGATGACGAGGTCGCATGGAAGTTAATGATGCAAATAGCAAGTAGGCGGTAGAATGTGCTGACCACGGAATCCAGAAATTCAGCAAGGGAGAGTGACTGCTTACGAGATGAAGAAAAATGGAGGGGCGGGAAGGCAGAGGTCAAATGGAGAAGTAGATGTAGCAGAGGGAGAGGTGGCGCGATAGTCTAACATCAAAAGCAGTGTCCCAAGTGACATATGTGACACGTCACTCACACAGGAAAGTTTTCCAGAGTGTTTAAAATATCCTATTGTTATATCTCTTTATATGGAAGGTGTGAAGAGAGACTTATATAATTAACATCCACTTTCCTTACTAAAGTCTTTTTTCTAAGGTATTCTGAAGGGTAGTCTCATTTCCAAGGAGAAAAAATTTACTTAACACATCACAGTTTGGATTCTCTACTGTGAATGGTATCTATACATTCAATCAGCAAACACAGAAATCCTTAAACAATAAAATGTCGCCAGTTTTTGTTTTTTCTTATTGTTCGTGCTACTTGATTTTCTCTTAGAAAATCTTAAGTCTTATGGATTCGATGGCTTTACAAATAACAGCTTCAATAATTCTTAACAAGCAAAATGAAAAAGTTGTGCTGGATAATGCAAAGAATATTGGAAGGGGAGAAAATTTGATGATGGAGAGAAATCACGGAGAGAATCCCAAGGAGTTCGATTTTTGATACATTCCTGTATATGGGAATGACTTTCAATTTAACATGCACCAAAGACATTTGGTGCTTTTTAAAGACGCTACTAATGTTATAACAAATTCCATTAGAGAGAAAGAAAAACAAGAAATTGTTAAGCATAGTCTTCAAAGAATTATTCAAAGACTTAAAGATTAAGGTTGCAAGGTCAGAAGTTAATGTAGTAAGAGCAATATAAGTAATTGCAAATGTGGCGAAGATGCGTGCATTGTGTTGTACAGTGTGTTAACTGTAAGACGGCAGAGTTGTGTGGAGAGTGCGGGGAGAGGAGGAAGCAAGCATTGGTTTGAGGGGGGGGGGGGGGACAAGGCACGCCTGCCAGTTGCAGTGCTGGCACTACAAATTGCGCGGCATGCTTACACGAAAGCAGACGAAAGGCTTGGAAGGAAAACTCGCTTTAAATGTTGTTCGTAAAAGAAACTGAAATCGTCATGTACATTAATATATATATATATGTTTGTCTACTATGCGCTCACAAACCACTCATCCGATTGCAATGAAATTTTGGTGATTTGTTCTCCGTACTCCCACGAAGGTTCCTAGCCGAAAAAAAAAGAAATAAGACACATTCTTGAGGAGTTATGACGTCATAAACAATGAGACGCCACCGCGGGAAAATACCCAGATTTATGCATCCACTATTAGAGAATGAGAGCACTTAGCGACTAGCAACAAACCTTACATACAATTTCAAACCTTTACGAAAATTTTCTCGCTGACACCCCCCACAAAATAATGAAAGGAAAAAAAAGGTGTCGCTTACTACATTTTCTAAGTACATACCGTAAATCTGCCGCAGTAGGCATGACGTTTTAATGTATTATTTCGTTACTATTAACTTTAATCGCAACATATTTCGTATACGGTATCCACATATATCAGTAAATGCGCCGGCAAATTTATGTCTCACAATAAAAACACTCAGAACATTACAGCGCAAAACAATAACGAAGCAGACGACAATGGTTACCTTGTACAACACAGTCAGCTACGTAATGTTGGCAGCAGTCGAAACTGCGTGCCTACCGAAGCCTCCCGACGTTTACCGACTTCTACCGATTCAGGACTAGGGAGAGGTCTGCCATCTAAAAGTTTCCACACTGTACAGGCGGCCTATGTCAGTTTGTGTGATGGAGTTCCAAGCCTGTTGCCCTTGATCGGTCAATACAGGGACGTTAAATGCTGTTTGTGAATGATGCTGAAGTTGTCATCAGATGATGCCCCATATCCTCTCGACTGGAGACTGATCAGGTGATCGAGCAGGCCTCGGCAATATATCGTCACTCTGTTGGGTTACAACAGCGGCATGGGGGCGAGCGTTATCGTGTTGGAAAACCGCCCCTGGAATGCAGTTCTTGAATGGCAGTACAACAGGTGGAATCACCAGACTGACGTACGAATTTGCAGTCAGGGTCCGTGGAATAATCACTAGTGTGCTTCTGCTGTCATCTGAAATCGCGCCACAGACCATATGTCCAGGTGTAGGTCCAGTGTGTCTAGCACCCAGACAGGTTGGTTGCAGCCCCTCCTTCTAACCAACACACGGCCCTCAGTGCCACCGAGGGAGAACCAGCTTTCATCAGAAAACACTACATACCTCCAACCTACGCTCCATGAATTCTCACATGAGACCACTGAAGTCTCAAATGGCGATTGATTGGGTTCAGCGGAATGCCCGCTACAGGGAGCCTGGCTCGGAACTGAAGTAATCGATTTTTAAGAATTCGTTGTGTCTCTGGGGGCCCAAATGTTGCTCATTTTGCTGGTTCAGATGCAGTACGATGTCCCACAGCCTAAAGCCGAAACGACGGTCCCTCTCGATAGTAACACGTGGCCGTCCGCAGCTCGGTCTTCATGCAACAGTACATTCCCGTGACCTCCCCTGCCAGCAGTCATGTACATTGGCTAAATTCCTATCAAGTCTTTCTGCAGTAATACGGAAGGAACATCCAGTTTCTCGTAGCCCTATTATACGACCTCGTTCAAACTCAATGAGGTATTGACACTGGCGTCTTTGTCGCGTTGAAGGAATTCTTGACTAACATCAAATCACCACGACCAGTCCCAAAGGTAAGTAATGCTCACGACCGTTTCAGCGCCTGTTTAAAGCAAATCTGATACGCATCCTCACAGTAGGGCTACTAGCGCCACTCTCATGTGGCTGGTGCCGGTGTATAAATGGATTGGGGGGAGGGGGAGGGGAGGGGTACTCTGTAGCGTGCGGCATATGGAGATTTGGATCGGCTGGAAAACGTCCTCGGATAACTGAGGTAGTTAAGGTGGTTAATGCGGAAAATCCGGGTTCGCGTCCAATCCGGCTCAAATTTTTGTCTGTCGCCGTTAAGTACGCTCAATGCCCCACTGAAGCTAAATGTCTGAGTTTGCTTTCGTCAAGCCATTAATGTTTATTTTCCCCTGGGCAGCAGGTCAGGTAGCGAAGTGTGGACACGTGGGCGCAAAACAGATAACCTATGGTGACAGTCCCAGTCCACTTCACAGCGCAGTTACGACCGTCCATAAACATCAGGTTTAATGTTATGTGATGTGTTTGTGGGAAGACTTAAGTACTTCGTTCTTCCTGGATCTGTTTTTGAGAGGAATGGCCAACTGAGAAGTTACTCAAGAGTTAGGGGCTAGAACAAATGGAAAGAAAGAATAAGTAAGATCAAGGTGTGGGGTTTTATTTGCTGCCCGTTTACATCCGGCTGCACAAGACCGGAAGTACGTTAACTTTCTGCATAGTTATCTATTTGAAACCCAATGCCCTGCGTTTCTTCCTACATCAGTATACCTAAACAGTGATTGTTCTGATAAATTCCTTGATACATACCGTCGAGTTTCGCCATAATGTGTGAATTTTCAATTAAAGAACGTCAGGTACACAAATTTATCGTAAAAAATGTAAATCACGTTATTGTGAGAGCGCATTCGAAGAATTGTCGCCGTTTAAGATAGTTTAGCGCTCGTCCTTTCAGTGATTTCAGCAAATAAGAGCAAACCATTTCACTACGCTTTGTTAAGATGGCTCTTGATCAACCTTTCGCTGACAAATCAAAATGAATAATAATATGATTATTTTTTAAACATAACAGAAATGATGGGTTTTGCACTCATGAGTTTGGCAGTAACTAACGTAGCTTTTAATTCTCGCATTTAGTACAACACGCTTACTGAAGATCTGTTTTATGTTTACTTGTGTCCGTATATTATCGTCTTCGCACGTCGTATACCATTGTTGCGATTTTGACGTCCCGTTTCTTTAAAGATATGGCTGCATTGCGTACTGCGTATAGAAAAATTATTTTCTAATGTATGCTAGGAGGTAAGACATGTGTGATGCAAATAACGTCCATGTGACTTCACGCAGAAACATTATTTACGTGGAAGGCCCGCGTTTTTAAATGTAATACGCAGCATTTTGTTTGCTTTTCCGAATTATTTCATATTAAATGTAAATATTTTGTCTACCATACTCAGCATATTTCACGATCATTAAATAAATGTTGTCAGCTGAGAACGTGCACGTGCACGGGTTGCCGTTAGATAAAGCAAAATTAGCTGTTTATTAATCGACTGGTTCTTTTAGACTGTTTTCCTTTTGGTTTGGTGACTATATTGTTTGTAATTTGATAGAATTTTCTTTGATTAAACTTAATTACCATCCTACATTTTTCCGTGAGTACGGCTGTAGTAGTCTCTTCCGTTTCTGACTTTGCTTTTACGTTAGAGGAGAGTCAGTTATAATTTCTGTTAACTTGGATACATGCCATTTACATTGGAGGTTTCGCGGTTGGCAGTCGATGCCCTCTTTCGATATTTCAGGTACACATTCACACGGACATTGCCACTAGTCGACTGGACTGGCAAAGCTACACCAGTTCTATCATTTCTTTTGTTCAGCTAGTACTTCAGGTAAAACTTCTGGTGCTGGTCCCTAGGAATTTCTCTCACATTTCCGTTCTTTCTTTTCTTCAACAAATGATGTCATTTATTCTAAATCTACATCGACATACACTACTGGCTATTAAAATTGCTACATCAAGAAGAAATGCAGATTATAAACGGGTATTCATTGGACAAACATATTATACTATAACTGACATGTGATTACATTTTCACGCAATTTGGGTGCATACAGGGTGAGAAGTATTTAAACCGACAAACTCTGGGAGGTTGCAGGCGACATCAAAACAAATATTTTCCCTAATGTCATTTTTTCCTATGAGGAGTATTTAAACCGGTAGAGGAAGATTTCTCTGACGGCAAATTAATTAAACCAACAAACACTTTTCCATTTTTTAATGACCAAGAGACAACAACTAGCTAGCAGATACGGCCCAATTAAACAGTCTCCAACAACACCGACCCACACATTAACGAAGAAACGCACTTGATGAGCGCTAGTAACTGTGGCATGTGGGTTATCCTCACTCCAAACATGCGAATTGTGCATGTTGAAGACTCCATCACGCCCGAACGTTGCTTCATCGGTAAACAACACAGAGGATGGAAATGTAGGATGCATTTCACACTGTTCCAGGTACCACTGCGGAAACTGTGCTCTGGGTGGCTAATCAACTGGTTCCAGGTTGTGGGCACGATGTAAGTGAAATGGACGTAACAACTGCTCTCGTCTGATTCGTCCCCATGTTACGTGCAATTGCACGAGTGCTGATTGAAGGATTCCGCTCCACATGCTGCAAGACAGCTTCCTCAAATTGCAGCGTTCTTACCGTGCGACGGCGTCCCTGTCCAGGTAATCTGCTAAATGACCCGGTCTCACGCAGCTGTTGGTACACAGCAGCAAAGGTCGTATGATGCGGGATAGGGCGATTAGGATATTGTTGTTCATAAACCCGCTGTGCAGCCCGTCCGTTCTGGTGCGCTACGTACTACGCACCAACCATATCAGTGTACTCACTCCAGGTGTATCGCTCCATTAGTAAACAGAGACAGTTCACTACTACACTGGTGGACAGCAGTTGCCTACAACTGAAGAGCGTAATACGCCCTCTAACTACTGAAGATCGTAATACAGCCTCTATCAACTGAAGAGCGTAATACGGCCTCCAACGGTTTAAATAATCCTCGTAGGAAAAAATGACATTAGGGAAAAATATTTGTTTTGATATCCCCTACAACCTCCCAGAGTTTGTGGGTTTAAATACTTTTCACCCTGTAGATCCTGAGAAATCAATACCCAGAACAACCACCTCTGGCCGTAATAACGTCCTTGATACGCCTGGCCATTGAGTCAAACAGCCGGCCGGAGTGGCCGTGCGGTTCTGGGCGCTACAGTCTGGAGTCGAGCGACCGCTACGGTCGCAGTTTCGAATCCTGCCTCGGGCATGGATGTGTGTGATGTACTTCGGTTAGTTAGGTTTAATTAGTTCTAAGTTCTAGGCGACCGCGACTGATGACCTCATAAGTTAAGTCGCATAGTGCTCAGAGCCATTTGAGTCAAACAGAGCTTGGATGGCGTGTACAGGTACAGCTGCCCATGCAGCTTCAACACGATACCACAGTTCATTAAGAGTAGTGACTGGTGTTTTGTGACGAGCCAGTTGCTCGGCCACCATTGACCAGACGTTTTCAATTGGTGAGAGATCTGGAGAATGTGCTAGCCAGGGCAGCAGTCGAACATTTTCTGTATACAGAAAGGCCCGTAAAGGACCTGCAACATGCGGTCTTGCATTATCCTGCTGAAATGTAGGGTTTCGCAGGGATCAAATAAAGGGTACAGCCGCTGGTCGTAACACATCTGAAATGTGACTTCCACTGTTCAAAGTGCCGTCAATGCGAACAAGAGGTGACCGAGACGTGTAACCAATGGCACCTCATACCATCAGGCCGGGTGATACGCCAGTATGGCGATGACGAATACAGGCTTCCAATGTGCGTTCACCGCGATGTCGCCAAACACGGATGCGACCGTCATGATGCTTGAACTTAACAAATTGTAACAAGCTGAACGCAGAAAATAGACTCCTGGAAATGGAAAAAAGAACACATTGACACCGGTGTGTCAGACCCACCATACTTGCTCCGGACACTGCGAGAGGGCTGTACAAGCAATGATCACACGCACGGCACAGCGGACACACCAGGAACCTGGAATCTGGATTCATCACAAAAAATGACGTTTTTCTATTCGGTTCGTCGTTGAGTACACAGTCGTAGACGCTCCTGTCTGTGATGCAGCGTCAAGGGTAACCACAGCCATGGTCTCCGAGCTGATAGTCCATGCTGCTGCAAACGTCGTCGAACTGTTCGTGCAGATGGTTGTTGTCTTGCAAACGTCCCCATCTGTTGGCTCAGGGATCGAGACGTGGCTGCACGATCCGTTACAGCCATGCGAATAAGATGCCTGTCATCTCGACTGCTAGTGATACGAGGCCGTTGGGATCCAGCACGGCGTCCCGTATTACCCTCCTGAACCCACCGATTCCATATTCCACTAACAGTCATTGGATCTCGACCAACGCGAGCAGCAATGTCGCGATACGATAAACCGCAATCGCGATAGGCTACAATCCGACCTTTATCAAAGTCGGAAACGTGATGGTACGCATGTCTCCTCCTTACAGGAGGCATCACAAGAACGTTTCACCAGGCAACGCCGGTCAACTGCTGTTTGTGTATGAGAAATCGGTTGCAAACTTTCCTCATGTCAGCACGTTGTAGCTGTCGCCACCGGCGCCAACCTTGTGTGAATGCTCTGAAAAGCTAATCATTTGCATATCACAGCATCTTCTTCCCGTCGGTTAAATTTCGCGTCTGTAGCGCGTCATCTTCGTGGTGTAGCAAGTTTAATGGCCAGTAGTGTAGATACTCCGCAAGCCACCGTGCGGTGCGTAGCGGAGGGTACCCTGTACCACTACTAGTCATTTCCTTTCTTGTTCCAATCGCAAATAGCGCGAGGGAAAAAGACTGTCTACATGTCTCCGTATGAGCGCTAACGCCTCATATGTTATCTTCACGGTCCTTACGCGCAATGTATTTTGGCGGCAGTAGAATCGTTCGGCAGTTAGCTTCAAATGCCGGTTCTCTAAATTTTCTCAATAGTGTTCCTCGAAAACAACTTCGCCTTCCCTGAATGATTCCCATTTGAGTTCCAGAAGCATCTCTCTAGCACTTACGTGTTACCGGTAACAAATCTCTCAGCCTGCCTCTGAACTCCTTCAATGTCTTGCTTTAATCCGACCTGGTACGGATCCCAAACACTGGAGCAGCACTCAAGAATAGGTCTCACCAGTGTCCTGTATGCGGTCTTCTTTACAGGTGAGCCACTCTTTCCTAAAATTCTCCCAACAAACCGAAATCGACCATTCGCATTCCCTACCCCAGTTCTCACATACTCGTTCCATTGATCGCCTATCGATAGCACTCATTACTTCGTGAGAAGAAAGAGGTAATTGTGTTTCACAAGAACGGCATTGTACAATGTATACTTTGAGGGGCCGGAAATGTCACAATTAATAAAATATTCCGGGCTGTTATGCCGTCGTCTAATGGATGTCATATTTAACCCACCGTTCCGTCCCCATCCGCGGAGCATATTTTCAAGGGGGTCGTAGCTTCTTTCAATGTCCGATTCGCACCCTCGCTCGCTACTGACTGTAGCAAACTTCTGTTTACGCGTATTCCCGCACACTTGCATGATGTCACATGATCTGAACACCCGAGCGCTGTTGTCTGTTGTCGAGAGTGTTTATGGAGCTTACGGGCGCTCAGCGCCGAGGTTATCAGTGCCCTTACAAATACTAAAAAATATATACGAAACAATCTGGTAAAAGGACTAAAACTATTGTCACATAGTGAGAAGAAAACCTATAAAATAACACTCATCACTCACTCCTATGTCACAAGCGTTAACTCACATAATCACTCTATCCCACAGGCCGTAATACAACGGAGAAGGATGGGTGGAAGGTACTATATATGAAGTTAAAACATAAGTAGAATCTCAGAAGAGGTAAAAGAGAAGTACAGGGAAAAATGACTGGCTGACCACTTACAAAAAATGTGGGTGAGCCAGTCACTCTATTAACACATTAACACCATTTGCCTAAAATCTGCGGAAACAAGTTGGACATATCACAAAATCTTAAAACTCTAACCATATTCAATGTAACTGAAAATAGAGGGAAGATCTGCCGGCAAATCTGCCGCTGCCCTCTGGCACGAAAATAAAACACAGTCTATTAAAATGTGGTTCACAGTTATCTGTACGCCACAGGCTTATGCTATCACCCAATGGTGGAAGACCGGTACGGATCTTCTTCAACACCTAAATCCAGATGTCATTCAGTTTCACGCCGTCCTCCTTGCTACTGGAATTACAAGCGTGTTTTACAGTCTCTATGGCTTCATCGTATCCGCTTGTGGCTACCAGTACTTGAGTCCTGTCAAAATGAATGTGGTTGTCTCCTGGCTGCAAAGCTTGTCCCGCAACAGCTGATCTGCCGCCTCCCCCTTCTGCAGTTGCCCTTGCACTCTTCTAGTAGGTTTTTTTTACCGTTCTCTCTGTAGTACCCACGTGCGCCTCCCCACAACTACACGGAATCCTATAAATTCCTGCCTTTTCCAGCGGTTTGCGGGCATTCTTGGCAAATGTAAATGTGAAATCCATTCGACCTTGGCATAATAGCCCGGAACATTTTATCAATTGTAAGAATGATATTTCCTCAATCCGTGCTGACTGGTGGCAACACATCGTTTTCCTCGAGGTAAATGTTCGACCACAGTGTGTGTTTCAGAAACGTACTGAAAATCGGCGTCAGTGAAACGGGTTTGAAATTCATCGCATTATTCCTATTTCCATTCTTGAGTACTGGTGTCACCTGTGCAGCTTTCCAGTCTTCATGTGCAGACCTCTCGACGAGAGGGCGGTTGTACAGGGTGTTCGGAAATTCGCAAACTTCTAGTACCCGTAGAGGGGAGTGAGTACACAATATTTTGAATACGAAGCCATGTCCTGAAACTTCATCCAGTCACGCTACAGAATGCCTTAGTTATAGAGGCCAACAATCTATAAATGTATGTGTATACAAGGAGATTCCGTAATGATGGCACAAACTTCCAAGGATGATGAAGACGGATAAATGTACCGAATAAATGTACCGGAAACGAACGAGTCGGAAGTTAGCCGCGAAATCCGTTCTGTTGGCCCCGTCAGGAGATACATGTACCGGTGCCGTTGTTGTTAAGAATGTAGGTATACAACTTTCAGAGGAGGTAGCAGAGAGTAAAACAAGAAAATATATCTCGTAAACTTGGGCTCTAAAATGCGAAACTGAGGAGCTATGAGCACTTGTTCACCTTCGCTAGTCTGAAACATATGTCCTCTATTGGAGAAGTGCGCATAGCTCTAAAGATATGCGTTTTAGAATCCATGTTTACCAGATATTTTTATTTTTTATTTTTTATTTTTTTATTCTTTATTTTATTTTTTATTTTTTATTTTTTCTATTTTTTTTATTTTTTATTTTTTTTATTTTTTATTTTTTTTTTGCTCCATACGACCACTTCTGAGAGTTGCCTACCTTAAAATCATAGCAACAGCAATACCGGTATGTCTATTCCAACGTCGCTAGTAACTTTCGATTCTATCGTTTCCGGAACAGAGACCCGTACTTCAAACTGATACACTGATGTTCAGGAAAAACAGAACTCCTTGAACGACTAGAGATAGAATATGCACTTTCACACAACATGTATGTTCTGCAGATATGATTAGCATTTGAACCGTGTCGGCCCGCGGGTTCGTGGTTGAAACCTGGTAGTCAGGGGAAGGCAGGATTCGGTTACGATTGTGCACGGGGCCGTTATCACTTACTATTGGTTGTGTCTTACAGTTACACACATTTTTGTTTAAAACAATAATTCCAGACTCAAAAATAAACAAAAAATACTACGCGTTATTAATGAAGGAATAAACAACTGTGTAAATAGTAGTGTTTTCAATGCGTTACAATTTAGCAAATCGCCGCGCGGGATTAGCCGAGTGGTCTTAGACGCTGCAGTCATGGACTCTGCGGCTGATACCGGCGGAGGTTCGAGTCCTCCCCCGGGCATGGGTGTGTGTGTTTGTCCTTAGGATAATTTAGTTTAAGTAGTGTGTAAGCTTAGGGACAGATGACCTTAGCAGTTAAGTCCCATAAGATTTCACACACATTTGAACATTTTAATTTAGCAAATCACCATAAAATACATATATAGATAATGTTTAAAAAAACAAGCCACTGTGATCACGGCTGAAGGCCTTCCACGCCAAGAATGCCAACAAATTAAGAATGTTTAAGAACTCGCGGCAATTAGAACTTACGGGTATTGAAATATCGAAAGATAAGTGACCACAAACACAGCAGAAGGTATCAGACGCCAGGAATGGCAGTAAATAAGATCTTAAGGCTTACTGCTAAAATACAAATATCGAATTATTTTTTCAAAGGAAATGACCACAATCACGGCTGAAGGCCTTACACGCCAGGAACGGCAATCATATAAAAAAATTTAGAAACCTGTTGTAAAACAGCAAACACAAGCAAAGGTTAATTAAAAGAAACAAGCAACTGACCATCAAACGGGTGAAATAAGATGATAGTTGAAGTGTTGGCAGAAGAGCCAACACTGTGTTACTAGAGGAGGCCGAAATGCACGCGTTTAATTACACGCTGACTGGCGTGAGGTCTGGAACAGTTAAGGGAATTAATAGTAGCAAATAAAGTACGTAGTTGATATAATACTGAACTTTAATCCACAATTGGAGTACATCGGTCTGATGGTTCATGCTTCATTAGATACATAGCAAAGGATAAATGGCGCCTTGCTAGGTCGTAGCAAATGACGTAGCTGAAGGCTATGCTAACTATCGTCTCGGCAAATGAGAGCGTAATTCTCAGTGAACCATGGCTGGCAACGTCGGCTGTACAACTGGGGCGAGTGCTAGTACGTCTCTCTATACCTGCCGTGTGGCGGCGCTCGGTCTGCCATCACTGACAGTGGCGAGACGCGGGTCCGTCGTATACTAACGGACCGCGGCCGATTTAAAACCTACCACCTAGCAAGTGTGGTGTCTGGCGGCGACACCACAATATTAACCTTGTACCACAACCGTTACAGTGCTAGATTTATTCCAGAAGGCGACTGGAACTACACTCCTGGAAATTGAAATAAGAACACCGTGAATTCATTGCCCCAGGAAGGGGAAACTTTATTGACACATTCCTGGGGTCAGATATATCACATGATCACACTGACAGAACCACAGGCACATAGACACAGGCAACAGAGCATGCACAATGTCGGCGCTAGTACAGTGTATATCCACCTTTCGCAGCAATGCAGGCTGCTATTCTCCCATGGAGACGATCGTAGAGATGCTGGATGTAGTCCTGTGGAACGGCTTGCCATGCCATTTCCACCTGGCGCCTCAGTTGGACCAGCGTTCGTGCTGGACGTGCAGACCGCGTGAGACGACGCTACATCCGGTCCCAAACATGCTCAATGGGGGACAGATCCGGAGATCTTGCTGGCCAGGGTAGTTGACTTACACCTTCTAGAGCACGTTCAAATGGCTCTGAGCACTATGGGACTCAACTGCTGTGGTCATAAGTCCCCTAGAACTTAGAACTACTTAAACCTAACTAACCTAAGGACAGCACACAACACCCAGCCATCACGAGGCAGAGAAAATCCCTGACCCCGCCGGGAATCGAACCCGGGAACCCGGGCGTGGGAAGCGAGAACGCTACCGCACGACCACGAGATGCGGGCTAGAGCACGTTGGGTGGCACGATATACATGCGGACGTGCATTGTCCTGTTGGAACAGCAAGTTCCCTTGCCGGTCTAGGAATGGTAGAACGATGGGTTCGATGACGGTTTGGATGTACCGTGCACTATTCAGTGTCCCCTCGATGATCACCAGTGGTGTACGGCCAGTGTAGGAGATCGCTCCCCACACCATGATGCCGGGTGTTGGCCCTGTGTGCCTCGGTCGTATGCAGTCCAGATTGTGGCGCTCACCTGCACGGCGCCAAACACGCATACGACCATCATTGGCACCAAGGCAGAAGCGACTCTCATCGCTGAAGACGACACGTCTCCATTCGTCCCTCCATTCACGCCTGTCGCGACACCACTGGAGGCGGGCTGCACGATGTTGGGGCGTGAGCGGAAGACGGCCTAACGGTGTGCGGGACCGTAGCCCAGCTTCATGGAGACGGTTGCGAATGGTCCTCGCCGATACCCCAGGAACAACAGTGTCCCTAATTTGCTGGGAAGTGGCGGCGCGGTCCCCTACGGCACTGCGTAGGATCCTACGGTCTTGGCGTGCATCCGTGCGTCGCTGCGGTCCGGTCCCAATTCGACGGGCACGTGCACTTTCCGCCGACCACTGGCGACAACATCGATGTACTGTGGAGACCTCACGCCCCACGTGTTGAGCAATTCGGCGGTACGTCCACCCGGCATCCCGCATGCCCACTATACGCCCTCGCTCAAAGTCCGTCAACTGCACATACGGTTCACGTCCACGCTGTCGCGGCATGCTACCAGTGTTAAAGACTGCGATGGAGCTCCGTATGCCACGGCAAACTGGCTGACACTGACGGCGGCGGTGCACAAATGCTGCGCAGCTAGCGCCATTCGACGGCCAACACCGCGGTTCCTGGTGTGTCCGCTGTGCCGTGCGTGTGATCATTGCTTGTACAGCCCTCTCGCAGTGTCCGGAGCAAGTATGGTGGATCTGACACACCGGTGTCAATGTGTTCTTTTTTCCATTTCCAGGAGTGTATTAACTAGGCATATATAACCTTTAATGTAGACATTACAACGTATGGTAACAAATAATACAATAATAAAACACAAGGAGCAGTTACAGACGGTGCTCCAGGAATCGATCTCCGAGAATGTCCAGCAAGAAACACTTTCGCGAGCGATGAGATACGCAGCCAAGAGTTGCATACACTTCACAATATGGTAACTCAGACTAGTGGCAGACTAACGAAAGACTAATGATAATCTTGCTCAAGATACCTGACGTCCAATTAACCAAATACAAGAATGGAGCAACACGCCAAAGCCGGAACCGGCGGACTGTACTTTGCCCCAGAAAACAGCGCTTAGAGCGCTCGGAACAAGAAAGGAATCACTACCACCACAGTAGATGAATCACCAACCGGCCTACAATCAAGATAGCTGTCAAAACTACACGCCTTACCGAACAGCAGCGGCAAGGCGTGGAAACGTACACTGCCGTTACATACACTAACGGAAGGGGAATCTTTATTGACACATTCCTGGGGTCAGATACATCACATGATCACACTGACAGAACCACAGGCACATAGACACAGGCAACAGAGCAAGCACAATGTCGGCGCTAGTACAGTGTATATCCACCTTTCGCAGCAATGCAGGCTGCTATTCTCCCATGGAGACGATCGTAGAGATGCTGGATGTAGTCCTGTGGAACGGCTTGCCATGCCATTTCCACCTGGCGCCTCAGTTGGACCAGCGTTCGTGCTGGACGTGCAGACCGCGTGAGACGACGCTTCATCCAGTCCCAAACATGCTCAATGGGGGACAGATCCGGAGATCTTGCTGGCCAGGGTAGTTGACTTACACCTTCTAGAGCACGTTGGGTGGCACGGGATACATGCGGACGTGCATTGTCCTGTTGGAACAGCAAGTTCCCTTGCCGGTCTAGGAATGGTAGAACGATGGGTTCGACGACGGTTTGGATGTACCGTGCACTATTCAGTGTCCCCTCGACGATCACCAGTGGTGTACGGCCAGTGTAGGAGATCGCTCCCCACACCATGATGCCGGGTGTTGGCCCTGTGTGCCTCGGTCGTATGCAGTCCTGATTGTGGCGCTCACCTGCACGGCGCCAAACAACATACGACCATCATTGGCACCAAGGCAGAAGCGACTCTCATCGCTGAAGACGACACGTCTCCATTCGTCCCTCCATTCACGCCTGTCGCGACACCACTGGAGGCGGGCTGCACGATGTTGGGGCGTGAGCGGAAGACGGCCTAACGGTGTGCGGGACCGTAGCCCAGCTTCATGGAGACGGTTGCGAATGGTCCTCGCCGATACCCCAGGAGCAACAGTGTCCCTAATTTGCTGGGAAGTGGCGGTGCGGTCCCCTACGGCACTGCGTAGGATCCTACGGTCTTGGCGTGCATCCGTGCGTCGCTGCGGTCCGGTCCCAGGTCGACGGGCACGTGCACCTTCCGCCGACCACTGGCGACAACATCGATGTACTGTGGAGACCTCACGCCCCACGTGTTGAGCAATTCGGCGGTACGTCCACCCGGCCTCCCGCATGCCCACTATACGCCCTCGCTCAAAGTCCGTCAACTGCACATCCGGTTCACGTCCACGCTGTCGCGGCATGCTACCAGTGTTAAAGACTGCGATGGAGCTCCGTATGCCACGGAAAACTGGCTGACACTGACGGCGGCGGTGCACAAATGCTGCGCAGCTAGCGCCATTCGACGGCCAACACCGCGGTTCCTGGTGTGTCCGCTGTGCCGTGCGTGTGATCATTGCTTGTACAGCCCTCTCGCAGTGTCCGGAGCAAGTATGGTGGGTCTGACACACCGGTGTCAATGTGTTCTTTTTTCCATTTCCAGGATTGTAGTAACATGAAGTCGAGGAAAGCTAATGAGATTCGCTTTCCCCAAACACTCCACTCGCAACTCTTCGCCTCGGCGACACTACGAGCAGCAACACGAACCCAAGTCACTGGAGAATCGCGAGATGTCGCAATGGTGGAGGTTTCTCTACTTGAATTGAAATGCACTCATCTCAGTGCCTGCAAGACCTGGTTTACGACGAGGTCGTGCACCCTCGTGACCAGAGCCCTTCCATCCGGCGGTCCATGCGCGGCGCCAACGGTCCCAGCGCCTTCTGGTAGTGTGCGCACCAGGCTCCTCCTGAGTCGCCATCCGAACTGCCACACTCACGCGACATGGAAAAACAACGACCCCAAAGATAGGGCAACACTTACTACGCATTGATAACCGCCGCTGCTGCTACTAGCGGACAGGCAACGCTAGCAAACAGAGTGGCGCCAGTCAACACGAGAAGAAGACAAACAACCGCAACCATACCAACTAAACGATACGGTCTGGCCTCCAACAGAGGGCAGAACCCTACAAACAGCGCCAACGCGAGACACAGCACGGCTCAGAGGTCGACATCGATATAGCGGTGCAACACAACCTATCGATTAAATGTGTCTCCGGCTCTCATTGTCGCGATAAACCGAATGTAATGGATCAGTGTGACTTGAGCAGACCTGCAGGATGCCTCGCAGCCGTGTGCACGAACCGTATTGCCAAATCAGTGAGTTTGAAAGAGAGAGAATTATTGCCATGAGAGAATGTCCTGCATCCACCCGGCAAATTGTTGCTCCTGTGGGACGAAGTGTTTCAGCAGTGCAACGGGTGTGAGCAGAATGGTACACGGCAGGCAGTGAACACGACGAAATGGGGTCAGGTCGCACCCTCCCCCCCTCCCCCTCATCCGAATGGCGTTGCAAGACGGATCGGCTCTGGCGCATCAGTGGAACAAGGTACACGTCGCCATTTATTACGGCATGGGTTACGTGCGCGTCATCTACTTATCCGCCTACCTTTGACGAATGTGTAAAAACATGATAGACGTCGATGATGTATGGAACGACGTCACTGGGGTCAGGAATGCCATCAGACAGTGTTTTCAGACGAATCCAGCTACTGTTTGTTTGACAATTATGGCCGCATGTTGCGGTGGATCGGCATGACAGTGACTGCATTCGCACATGACATACAGCGCCTACTCAAGGTCTTTTGGTGTGGGATGTTATTGGGCACAAAAATCACAGTTGGTGCGCGTCCAGGATACTGTGATCAGTGTGACCTACGTGAATGGCATCCTGCTTCCCGTTGCCATACCCCTTCTGCTCAACACCCCAGACGCCATTTTTCAGCAAGGCGATGCACAACCATGTATTGCCTTCTTGGTATCACAGGATGTCAGCCTTTTACCCTGGCCGTCCATTTTACCAGACCCGTCGCCAGTCGAATTTGTATGGAATATGGTGAAACGACGGGTGTAGCACTGTGACCCAATGCCAGCTACCACAGATGAACTTTGGAATCAGTCGAATGCAGCGTGGACGACTATACCATAGGACGCCATTCGCGCATTATACGCGTCGATGCCATCACGCATGCTACAAGTTATCAGCACCCATGGCGGACCCTGTGCCTACATGCTGCCCCGAGGTGGTTGTAACGCTAATCATTTCTGCAGAACATACTAATGTACATGTCCTATAAATATGAACGTCCTATCTCGAGCCGTTCAAGGTGTTTTGTTTTTTCTGAATATGAGTCTACATGGTCCTTGAACGTTTGTAACATCATCACGGAATCACCCTGTAGATACGAGTGCATACATTTACAGGCCCCGTCGCGTATAACTTGAACGCTCTACATCTACATCTACATCTACAGGGATACTCTGCAAATCGCATTTAAGTCCCTGGCAGAGGGTTCATCAAACCACCTTCACAATTCTCTATTATTGCAATCGCGTATACCGCGCGGAACTAACAAATACCTATATATTTCCGTACGAGCTGTGATTCCCCTTATTTTATCATGGTGATCGCTTCTCCCTATGTAGGCCGGCATCAACAAAATATTTTTGCATTCTGAGGAGAAAGCTGGTGATTGGAATTTCGTGAGAAGATTCCTCCTTAACGAAAAACGTCCTTGTTTTAATGATGTCTATTCCAAACCCTGTATCATTTCAATGGCACTCTCTCCCCTATTCCGCGATAATATAAAACGTGCATCCCTTCTTTGACCGTTACGGTCGCAGGTTCGAATCCTGCCTCGGGCATGGATGTGTGTGATGTCCTTAGTAAGGTTTAAGTAGTTCTAAGTTCTAGGGGACTGATGACCACAGATGTTAAGTCCCATAGTGCTCAGAGCCTTCTTTGACCTTTCTCGATGTAGTCCGTCAATCCTATCTGGTAAGGATCCCACACCGCGCAGCAGTATTCTAAAAGAGGACGGACAAGCGTAGTGTAGGCAGTCTCCCCAATAAATTTGTTACTTTTTCTAAGTGTCCTCCCAATAAAGCGAAGTCTTTGGTTTGCTCTCCCCACAACATTTACTATGTGTTCTTTCCAATTTAATTTGTTCTTAATTGTAATTTCTAAATATTTAGTTTAATTTACGCCCTTTAGATTTAACTGATTTATCGTGTAACCGAAGTTTAACGAATTCCTTTTAGCACTCATGTGAATGACCTCACCCTTTTATTTAGGGTTAATTTCCAATGTTCGCACTATACATTCATCCTTTCTAAATCATTTTGCAATTTATTTCGATCTCCTGGTGAATTTACTAGACGATAAACGAAAGCATCTACTGCAAACAACCTAAGACGGTTGGTCACATTGTCTCCCGAATTATATAGATAAGGAGCAGCAAAGGGCCTATAACACTGCCTTGGAGAACGCCAGAAATCACTTCTGCTTTACTCGATGACTTTTCGTCAGTTATTACGAACTGTGACCTCTCTGACAGGAAATAACGAACCTAGTCACGTAACTAAGACGATATCCATAGGCACGCTGTTTCACTACAAGCTGCTTGTGTGGAACAGTGTCAAAAGCCTTTCGTAAATCCAGAAATACGGAATCAGTTTGAAACCCCTTGCCGACAGCACTCAACACTTCGTGCGAGTAAAGAGCTAGTTGTGTTTCACGACAACGATGTATTCTAAATCCGTGTTGACTGTGTGTCAATAGACCGCTTTCGTCGAGGTAATTCACAATGTTCGAACACAGTATATGTTCCACAGTCCTGCTGCATATCGACGTTAACGATATGGGCCTGTAATTTAGTGGATTACTCCTACTACCTTTCTTGAATATTGGTGTGTCCTTTGCAACTTTCCAGCCTTTGGGTACTAATCTTTCGTCGAACGAACGGTTGTATATGATTGTTAAGAATGGAGCAACTGCATCAGCATACTATGAAAGGAACCTAATTGGTATACAGTCTGGACGAGAAGACTTGCTTTTATTAAGTGATTTAAGTTGCTTCACTACTCCGAGGATATCTACTTCTATGCTACTCATGTTGGCAGCTGTTCTCGATTCGAATTCTGGAATATTTACTTCGTCTTCTTTTGTGAAGACATTTCGGAAGATTGTGTTTAGTAACTCTGCTTTGGCGGCACTGTCTTCGATAGTATCTCCATTGGTACGCCGTCGTCGGATGACGTTTCCGGACGTGGGTTCCTGAGCAAAATATCATATACCCACTCCCCTGTACAAGCCCTGGAAGTGTGTAACGGGAATTTCAGGACACGTTGTATATGACTGCTAAGTGCGGAGAAATTTCGGCGATCTCTGAAAGGAACCCAATTGATATTCAGTCTGCACCAGAAGACTTGTCTTTATTACGTGATTTAAGCTGCTTCGCTACACCAAGGATCTCTACTTCTGAGCTGCTCATCTTGGCAGCTGTTCGTGATTCGAATTGTGTCGCATACGTCCGCGCGACACCGTGCACGTGTGTCGGGCACGCGGCGACGTCGCTGCGCTGAGGTGAGGTGAGGAGAGGGACAGGACACGAGAGGAGAGAAACTGGAGCGGCCGGAGTCCGGAGCTGGAGTCCAGGTGTGGGCCTGGAGGCCGTCCGGTGCAGCGGCCTGGCCCGGCTCGGCCACAGCTGCGCTATCAGCCGAGGACGACCGCATGTTGGACCGCGGGCAGCGGCAGTCGCCGATGCGCCGCTAATTACACGAGCGCTTGCATTCCGCCGCGGACCGGCCTTACGTAAGCGCGTCACTTCGGAGCCCTGGAAGTCGCTTTTCGTTTACACACCATTAGTTCCCCATAAAAAGAGGAATGCGTAGCGCGGTTTGCGTCTAACTTACCTACGTTTCAACTGCACGTCGCTGGTGGGGTGGTCAATATCCCAGGAAGTTGCTTTAATAGCCAGTTAATGCAAAAACACGTCCGTACAATTACGCACTCTATTCTGGATTGTTTCCATTATACAGCGGGGCGCAGTTGAAAGTAGCCCGACTGTCTTTTGAACTCGAAAGCAATGCTTCGTCTTCTGAAATAGAGTAAACAGCTACCACAGTGGACCGCTTTGTGCAGTAATCATTGTCAGCATTCTTCTTTCAGCATTTCAATTAATTTCATCAGTGAAGTTAGACGTTCCTCTTTGCGGTCTGCAAAGTGAATTTCTCGACAGAAGAAGGATTTGAAATTGTGTAACCATATTTTAAAACAGGTTCGATTAAGAAAACTTGCGAAATTTTCGGTGTCAAGTATCCGGATAGAGAACTACCAGCAAAGAGAGCAGAATAGAGTCTGAATAAAATTTGGCGCATCTGTCGATCTGTAACAAAATGTAAAACGACAAACAATTCCTTCAGTTCGCACACCAGAAGTTGCTGAAGACTTTCGCCGAAGAATTATTCAGAGCCCAAAGGAGACTACACGTAAATTGGTCCAACAAGCGCATTTAAGTAGGAGGAGTTGCCAGCGAATAGTGAAAAGTCTTAGTTTGAAGCCATAGCGTGAGACGGTTGTGCAGCAATTATGGAAGGATGACAGCCATAAACGTGTGAATTACTGCACGTGACTTTTGAATAACATCAACGATGGTTTGTTAGACTCTCACCATTACATCATGAGTGATGAAGCATGGTTTCATCTTCCCGTCATGTGAATTCACAGAACACGAGATACTGGGCAAAGGATAACCCTAACATTGTGTGTGAGAAACCACTCCATGATGAAAAGCTCGGTGTTTGGTGCGGTGTGACAGTAACTCGCATCATTGGACCGGTATTTTTTTTGACGCAACACTAAATACTCGTAAAGCTGCATACACAGAAGTTTTTTGATACATTTTGCGCTCAACTCACTGAATATAAAAGACGATACTGCTTCTTCCAACAAGGGGGAACATGCCAGATGTTTAAGATATCCCTGGAACGAGTCCATGATGTCTTCACTGAGGGACGAACTGTCAGCAAACAGTTATGGCCAGCACGTTTGCCGGATCTAACAACACGTGATTTCCTGTGGGGATACTTGAAGAGCAGGGTCTACGAAACAAATCCACACAAAATACGGGAACTGAAAGACAACATCAGACGCGAAATTGCCGGCATCGATATCCGAACTTTCTGCTGGGTGTATTTGAATAAGCTTAGACGTGTACAGTTGTGTATTGATGTTGCACGGGGTCACTTACAGCATCTTCCGTAAATGTATTTTTCACTGTATTTTTCATAGTAAATAAAAGGTTAAGTACATTTCAGTTCTTCGTATCTGTAATTTCACTTAATTTCCTTTACCTGCACCATCTTGTAGAACGAATTCACGATGACTGCAAAACTAAAAGCTAGAGGTGCACAGTCTCTATTTTACAATGAGTAACGGGGCATAGTAACTTGCACATTTTTTAATACACTCCTGGAAATTGAAATAAGAACACCGTGAATTCATTGTCCCAGGAAGGAGAAACTTAATTGACACATTCCTGGGGTCAGATACATCACATGATCACACTTACAGAACCACAGGCACATAGACACAGGCAACAGAGCATGCACAATGTCGGCACTTGTACAGTGTATATCCACCTTTCGCAGCAATGCAGGCTGCTATTCTCCCATGGAGACGATCGTAGAGATGCTGGATGTAGTCCTGTGGAATGGCTTGCCATGCCATTTCCACCTGGCGCCTCAGTTGGACCAGCGTTCGTGCTGGACGTGCAGACCGCGTGAGACGACGCTTCATCCAGTCCCAAACATGCTCAATGGGGGACAGATCCAGAGATCTTGCTGGCCAGGGTAGTTGACTTACACCTTCTAGAGCACGTTGGGTGGCACGGGATACATGCGGACGTGCATTGTCCTGTTGGAACAGCAAGTTCCCTTGCCGGTCTAGGAATGGTAGAACGATGGGTTCGATGACGGTTTGGATGTACCGTGCACTATTCAGTGTCCCCTCGACGATCACCAGTGGTGTACGGCCAGTGTAGGAGATCACTCCCCACACCATGATGCCGGGTGTTGGCCCTGTGTGCCTCGGTCGTATGCAGTCCTGATTGTGGCGCTCACCTGCACGGCGCCAAACACGCATACGACCATCATTGGCACCAAGGCAGAAGCGACTCTCATCGCTGAAGACGACACGTCTCCATTCGTCCCTCCATTCACGCCTGTCGCGACACCACTGGAGGCGGGCTGCACGATGTTGGGGCGTGAGCGGAAGACGGCCTAACGGTGTGCGGGACCGTAGCCCAGCTTCATGGAGACGGTTGCGAATGGTCCTCGTCGATACCTCAGGAGCAACAGTGTCCCTAATTTGCTGGGAAGTGGCGGTGCGGTCCCCTACGGCACTGCGTAGGATCCTACGGTCTTGGCGTGCATTCGTGCGTCGCTGCGGTCCGGTCCCAGGTCGACGGGCACGTGCACCTTCCGCCGACCACTGGCGACAACATCGATGTACTGTGGAGACCTCGCGCCCCACGTGTTGAGCAATTCGGCGGTACGTCCACCCGGCCTCCCGCATGCCCACTATACGCCCTCGCTCAAAGTCCGTCAACTGCACATACGGTTCACGTCCACGCTGTCGCGGCATGCTACCAGTGTTAAAGACTGCGATGGAGCTCCGTATGCCACGGCAAACTGGCTGACACTGACGGTGGCGGTGCACAAATGCTGCGCAGCTAGCGCCATTCGACGGCCAACACCGCGGTTCCTGGTGTGTCCGCTGTGCCGTGCGTATGATCATTGCTTGTACAGCCCTCTCGCAGTGTCCGGAGCAAGTATGGTGGGTCTGACACACCGGTGTCAATGTGTTCTTTTTTCCATTTCCAGGAGTGTATGTTAATTTAACAACTGGAAGGCATTGGTCTTGTAAGGCGAGAAGATCTTACCCCGTCTATTTAATGTTCTGTAAATTCTTTTCGATTTATATTTAATCTCTGTTGACGATGCGCAATCAGTTTATTAATCATTGCTTTGGCTGATACTGGCTAGCACAACATACTAACAGTTTCAGTAGTACTGCACGTCTGGGAGTTAATTAGAGCTGAGCAGTGACAGGAAGGGGAATGTTCCCCAGAAGCCACTATCGGGTGAAGGGGATATGGGAAGACACTTGCTGTGGTCTGCAGAGGTGGACATTTACTGCTCTGAGAGAGAGCAGAGTGAGGAGGCGGACGTTTACAATGCTGGATGCCGCAGAATCCACGTAGCGTGGACAGTGCAGGTGAGAGGTTGCAGTCTTATTGGACGAAAAAAAAATTCGGAATAGTGTGCCTGGATAAAGAGCGTAGGTGGTGGAACAAGGCAAAAAGACATCGTTTAGTGCACAGGAATGTGCGGGGTCACATACAACGGGCGTAAGGCGACTTTCGAGGAATCTTTTCGCGGGAAGTGCTGGGGAACAGTTCCCACCAAAAAGCAGAGACGCAAATTTGATTGGTTGAGTGCTAAGGATGTAGGAGGGGAAATGGAAACTTCAAGGAAATCTTGTGAAAGTACAGGGTTATTACAAATGATTGAAGCGATTTCACAGCTCTACAATAACTTTATTATTTGAGATATTTTCACAATGCTTTGCACACACACATACAAAAACTCAAAAAGTTTTTTTAGGCATTCACAAATGTTCGATATGTGCCCCTTTAGTGATTCGGCAGACATCAAGCCGATAATCAAGTTCCTCCCACACTCGGCGCAACATGTCCCCGTCAATGAGTTCGAAAGCATCGTTGATGCGAGCTCTCAGTTCTGGCACGTTTCTTGGTAGAGGAGGTTTAAACACCGAATCTTTCACATAACCCCACAGAAATAAATCGCATGAGGTTAAGTCGGGAGAGCGTGGAGGCCATGACATGAATTGCTGATCATGATCTCCACCACGACCGATCCATCGGTTTTCCAATCTCCTGTTTAAGAAATGCCGAACATCATGATGGAAGTGCGGTGGAGCACCATCCTGTTGAAAGATGAAGTCGGCGCTGTCGGTCTCCAGTTCTGGCATGAGCCAAATTTCCGCGGGCTACGCGTGAAACTTGCCCGAAAGCGTTCAACCGTTTCTTCGCTCACTGCAGGCCGACCCGTTGATTTCCCCTTACAGAGGCATTCAGATGTTTTAAACTGCGCGAATGGAGTTAGCAGTTGGTGGATCTTTGTTGAACTTCGTCCTGAAGTGTCGTTGCACTGATGTGAGTGCATTTCAAGCACAACATACGCTTTCTCGGCTCCTGTCGGCATTTTGTCTCACTGCGCTCTCGAGCGCTCTGACGGCAGAAACCTGAAGTGCGGCTTCAGCCGAACAAAACTTTATGAGTTTTTCTACGTATCTGTAGTGTGCCGTGACCATATGTCAATGAATGGAGCTACGGTGAATTTATGAAACCGCTTCAATCATTTGTAATAGCCCTGTATTACTAGCTTGAAGTAATTGGCTGCCAGATTCAGGATCCACGCAGCCGGAGGTAATGTTTTTGTAATGACCATTGCCATTCGCCGCCTGACACAGACGTAGACGTCGCATGTCTAGGAAGAAGCGTATGTGTGGCATCGAGACGCACTTCCCTGAGGGCATCGATTGAAGGCACTTCCCTGCGGAGATCGATCAGAGACACTTCCCACCTGGGATGGACCTACAAACTGAATTGGCGGGAGCCACAGTGGAGAACTGGCGGTTAGGCTTTGAGACACGCTGCTTGCTGCACAGGGAGCGCATAAAGGTCTTTCTCTGTGAACAGATATGTTTATTCGAGGGAAAATTCTTTACATCTCCGTGCAGTCTGACACACATTGACGTGCTTCTATGCGGAAGAATACTGGAGTTGAAGGAATTTCTATTCCTGGCTAGTGAGCAAACAGAAATTTTGACTCGTATTCTGTCTTGTAATGAGGTAATTTCATCCCTAGGAGTAGGCAGAGAAGTGCAGATACGACACGTACATCACCTGCACAGCAGCCAAATTCCCAACGAGCAGATTATCAATGCCATACCATTGCTGTCCGTACTTCAATAGACGAAATGTGCACTCCGTTTCAGCGGATAGGGAAACAACCACAGTAAATGTGTAGGGTTCCATTTGTTTGTCCAATGAGCTTTTTCTGAAAGTGCCAGTCGGGGTGTAGGTCTTCTGTTTGGCACTGCTAATAAGTATCAGCTAACTTTGTCATCTAACAAAGGGAGCATTGCCTAAAGAAAGTCAAACATATGTTCTGCCATCTTGAAATTACATTTAGGGTAGACTACGACATTGTGTACTTCATATTTATACAATTTTTTTCACTCTACATGTATTTGAGAATAAATCATTTATGGAACCCAAGTTGTCATTCATTATATTAGCAACCCGAGAGGAATTATTGGTTTCATGTGCTAAACTGAAGTGGAGTAAGCTCACAACACGATACCTCGTTTTAAGGAAATCCCTAGGTGCAGGTTGTCAATGGAAGAGTCATTTTAATCATGTGTTGGCATGGGAATTCCACTGTGGAGAAGTCATTAGACAACCTGACATTCACAAGCTATATGTTACAAACACCACTGGGGTTTTGAGTCACACGGAATTTAATGAAATACTATTATGATGAAAACCCTCCAGATCTTACCGTACGTGAGAGACAGTATCTCTGCTGCGCTTTCCCTGATCATTGAATTTTCTCATGTTCGTACCACATTAAACATCACGACCTCCGGACTCTACACCTTCAGAATGTTTTATCTATAGGGTACACTGGAACAAGAGGTGTGTAACAGTAAGGCGGATACGTGGCACGAGATGTCATAAAGTAACTTAGAGATACAGAAAACGAGCCTCGCAACATATCTTCCTAGAAATGCACAAATATTTTGAGGTTTTCTGTCAGCTATTTAAAGTTTATTAAGGACTGTTGAAAATTTTTGAATTCCCGAAAATATTTGTTATTAGTTGCAAATGCGTTTCGTGCTATTGAAAATTTTTACAAATACCTATCAGTTAATAATATGATATAAATAACAGTAACTACATACGAACAACAACAAACAAAAAATGATGATATAGTTATCACTGAAACATTTCGAAAAGGAGAACATGTCAGTGGAACTTTTTTTTCGTATGAATTTCTCCATCGCCTGCCAAGGTATCATGTTTCCCTCTCAGGTAGCCTGAATAATATTCAGGCGGGTATATCAGCTTGAATTTACCATCATAAATGAATATATTTAATCCTCGAAAGTTGTTCAGGGCTTCTTCATTCATTCTCTCACATCAGTCAAAGCATGAGACGACATAAGTCTATATTCTCCACTCTTCTTCATTGTATCTAACAGTTACGTCACTTATTCTCGAACGTTAAGGTTAAAACAATTTGTGTATATTTATTTTGTACTTATAAGTAAAACGTGATACATATACTAAAATCCAAAATCAAAAAATGATATATATACTAAAAACCAAAATCCAATAGTGCACCATGTTACAAAGATCATTGCAATAATTTTTATTTCAACGATGCAGGAGGCATTAGTTCGAAAATGTCATTCGACATTTATTTGTTTGTACTGCTGTGTATTTGTCACTTAAGGCGAACTAAATACCACACTTGCTTAAATTTAACAACAAAGATTAACATTTCAGTATCTCATACTACTCTTGCTTAGTAGCGAAGCATACCTAAAAACGAGATAAATTCTTGATTCATATTATGATACACAAGTTGCAACTGAGACATAAATTTAAAAACAAAAGTACGCATATTCTTCTTTTTTAATAGTACAAATGATACTTTTCGGTCATTAAAAATTCACCTGCAGAACAAGTCAGCTGTACCGATTTCTTGTTAATCGACAGACGACCAACGATTTTCCTGGCTGCACATGGCATGTCTTTCAGAGCCATTCTCTTTTCCGAATGAGCAATGAACGTCTCTTTTACTTCAATTTTCCTAGTTGCAGACAATAATATTCTACGTAAACTGTGATGTACTTTCATGAGTAATCTGGGCAGGAAATACAGTTAAATGTTTATGTTGCTCTCTTCCAAACTACAGATGGAATACCTAATTCCCGGAAAGATGTAATGCCTGTTTTCTTAAAACTCATGCTTTACTGCAATAATTTAATTTTTCTCTGTGGTTTTAAAGACCACACCCTACGGATTTGTTGGCCTATGATTATTGTTACTTCTTGGCTCTCTCTTTACACAGCATTCAAGTTACGGGCTTCATTTAATAACTGTGCTTTCCCACACTACACTTCATCAAACTACGAACTATAAATAAAAGATAAGGGTCACTTGACAAACCACTTGAAGTGACGATTCCCTCACAACTTTCTGTATTTTTCCTTGAAATTGGCATGGACTGGTAGAAGTCAAGTTACCGCACTTCTGCATTGGTTGAAAACAATGGTCAAACAGTTGCAGGATAATTGTAGGGTATAGATAAGGGTCGAAAACTAAGTTAAAGAGGAAGTTGCATTTGAGTCATAAGAGATGTAAAACGCTCAATACCGTTTTTGCACCATCTGCGTGGATACAACAGTGCTTCTGTGACCAGAAATCCCTTTCTCGCACACTTTTGACCGTAAAAAATTGCTACATGCAGCCACATGTGTAGGAGGTAAGAGTAAACCTACGTTCTGAGTGCACCTCACTAAAGTCCGTTGTGTCTCCAATCACAAACAGGAGAATGCGGATTGTGAACTCTGTTCAGTTTATTAAAAGCCCCAAAGGGTCATTTCAATCTTACAATTAGATCAACAAAGATAAAAAGTCAGTTGTCAGCTGCACAAGAAAACCTTTTGGTTCACTTTACCGGTTTCATCAATTTAAACTGTCATCTTCAGACGTGAAACAGGTTCAAATCATTGGCAAGCCTACGTCAAAATATGAATCGGAAGATAGTGTCCTTTAACATAGAAGCAATAAAATAGTGTGACATCGCTACAAATACATGATATGTGCGATGATTAGCAAACGCATATCATACACTGGAGCTCTAAAAACACTCGTATAGGCATGCGTATTGAAATACAGAGATATGTAATCAGGCAGAATACGGCACTGCAGTCGGCAACGCCTATATAAGCCAACAAACGACAGCGGCAGATGTTAGATCGGTTAATGCTGCTACAATGGCAGGTTATCAAGATTTAAGTGAGTTTGAACGTGGTGTTACAGTCGGCGCACGAGCGATGGGACACAGCATCTCCGTGGTAGAGATGGAATGGGGATTTTCCAGTACGACCGTTTCACGAACGTACTGTGAACATCAGGAAACTGGTAAAGCATTGAATCTCCGACAGTGCTGCGGCTGAAAAAGATCCTGCAAGAACGAAATCAATGACAACTGAAGAGAATCGTACAACGTGACAGAAGTGCAACCCCTCCGCAAATTGCTGTAGATTTCGGTGCTGGGCCACTAGCCAGTGTCAGCATACGAACCATTCCACAAAACATCACCGATATGGGCTTTCGGAGCCGAAGGCACACGCGTGTACCCATGATGACTATACGACACAAAGCTTTACGCATCGCCTGGGCCCATGAACGCCGACAGTAGACTTTTGGTGACTGGAAGCATGCTGCCTGGTCGGACGAGTCTCGTTTCAAATTGTGTGTAGGACTATGGAGACAGCCTCATAAATCCATGGGCCCTGCATATCATCAGGGGACTGTCGAACCTGGTGGAGGCTTTGTAATGGTGTGGGGCGTGTGCAGTTCGAGTTATATGGGACCCCTCATACGTCTAGACAAGACTCTGACAGGTGATACGTACATAAGCGTCCGGTCTGATCACCTGCATCCATTCATGTCTATTCTGCATTCCGACGGAATTAGGCAATTCCAGCAGGACAATGCGGCACGCTACACGTGCAGAACTGCTACAGAGTGGCTCCAGGAACATTCTTCTGAGTTTAAACACTTCCGCTGGCCACCAAACTCCCCACACATGAACATTATTGAGCATACCTTGAATGCCTTGCAACGTGCTGTTCAGAAGAGATCCCGCCCCCCTTCCCCTTCGTAATCTTACGGATTTATGGACAGCCCTGAGGGATTCATGGTGTCAGTTCCCTCCAGCACAATGTCAGGCATTAGTCGAGTCCATGCCACGTCGTGTTGCGATACATTTGCGTGCTCGCAGGGGCCCTACACGTAATTAGACAGGTTTACACCTCTTTGGCTCTTCACTGTATGTCTTTAGCGAGTTCACACTGTTGTATTGATTCTGTAACAAAGGACACTAGCGTCCGATTCTTATTTTGACGTTGGCTTGCGAATGATTTTGAGTCTGCTTCACTTCTGAAGAGGATAGCTTATAATGTTGAAACCGGAAAACTGAACCAAATGAAGGTTTTATTATGCAGCTGACGACTGACTTTTTATCTGTGCTGAAATATTCTGCAGCTGCTGACAGACAGCTATGAACAAAATCTTACTGTTATATCTTGCGTGCCGGCCGCTGTGGCCGAGCGGTTCTAGGCGCTTCAGTCTGGAATCGCGCGACCGCTACGGCCGCAGATTCGAACCCTGCCTCGGGCATGGATGTGTGTGATGTCCTTAGGTTGGTTAGGTTTAAGTAGTTCTAAGTTCTAGGAGACTGATGACCTCAGATGTTAAGTCCCATAGTCCATTTGAACCATTTGAACCATACCTTGCGTGACTTCTCACTTTACGGCGAGAAGGGTTATCAGCAAGAAAGGTTGCCTGCGGATCTGACTGATAGCACAGAGACATCGTTCGAATTTTCAACCTTTGTCGTGACACACAAGTTCTGCCGCATAGTGATCGAAAGTTAGTTATACGCTAATAATGATGTACAGTAGTATAGATAGATTAATTTCGTTCATCATATTAGATGTTTTTGGAAAGCCTGCAACTACGTCATTTAAAACAATAAGAACTGTACCAGTTACTTACTTTTTGACCGCTTAGCTCAGCGCTTTTAGCTAATTTATTCTCATTTCAAAGGTGACACCAAAGACACCAACAGCATCATAAACTCGCTTAAAATGTACACAGGAAAACAAATTTCACCGCTGAATACTGAAAAAAATAGCATTAATTTTCTAGAATTGTGCATAGAAAACAAAAGCAGCATGTACAATTTCAAAAGATATAGAAAGAAGACAAACTCCAACACCACAATCCCTGCCACATCGTATCACCAAAAAGTACACAAGAAAGCTGCATACAAAAGGATGATGCACACAAAAAAAAACAAAATCCCGATGAACAAAGAGGACTGGGAGAAAGAACTATACATTATTAAGCAAAGTTAGTGGCCAATGACTTCCCTAGCTCAATGACAGACAGTATGCAGAGACAAACAACAAAAAAGAAACAAATACCTGATTCTTTAGAAGGAACCAACAACGCAATCAGATGTATGGCTAGCATTTCTCCCAAAATATAAAACCTACTTAGGTAATATAAAGTGAAAGTAGCTTTCTCCACAAACATCAAACTACAACGGAAATTAGTCCAAGTCGTAAACAATAAAAAAGATAAATTCTCAGACTCAGGAATATACAAAATAACATGTAAAACTTATTCAAGCTGCGACATAGGACTAAATGGCACGAATTCACAAATCAGATACACCGAACACATAAACTATTACACACACACACACACACTCAGTTTAGAAAATCAGCAATAGCAACCAACATAAACAACACTGGACAGCCATTCGGGAACATAGAAGATGATCTTAAGCTACTCCACCACCTCCAAAAATGTCGTCCAACGGGTGTAATGGGGAAGCTTAAAATTTTTGTGCACCAAAAAAGGCAAGGAGAAAAAATTCTCAGTGAAAGCTAAACAATCAATCAGTTAATTTCTTCAAATGTTTCTCCAGCATCTGATAACAGGCACATGTTTCATAAATATGTAAGTTTCCTCGTTAGAAAAAAATTGTAATCGATAATTTAGAAGTCAATAGATGTAAAAAACTACATTTCATTATATATAACCTTATATATATATACACACAACGTAATTCAAATCACTGTAGCAACTCTGTGTACAAACGCTTTGTGAAGCCATAGTCTCATAATATCTTTGCATCATGTTTTGTAAACAAACAGTATAAGTGATGATTTGAATGTATGTGATATTCTGTATAATGGTGGAGGCACAATACTTTTAAGTAAATAAACAAAAGAAGCATTTAAAAACCCTCAAAAACTCATTTGGCCGATTTTCCGATTGCAGTCTAACTTCGAAAAAACGCAAGAGGGGCAAAAAAACACATACGCAAACAAGTGACTGGTGCAGTTTTCATTACTTATATCAAGTATGGACTGTACTGTGTATTACACCGGGGACCTAGAGCGACGGAGAGTCTTCGTCCCGCCGTAGCCCTCAGTGGTGCACAACCCCACATCAAGCCACTTCAGTCCACCCACCCCACCATCGCCCCACACCGAACTCCTCAGACTTATTGGGCGGTTCGGTCCCCAGTGGACCGCCCCTCCCCTCTCCCTTGAAACGCCACATTCCAGACGAGTGTAACCCCAATGTTTGCGTGGTAGAGTAATTATGGTGTACGCGTACGTGGTGGTTGGTTTCGGGAAGGAGACCAGACAGCGTGGTCATCGGTCTCATCGGATTAGGGAAGGATTGGGAAGGAAGTCGGCCGTGCCCTTTCAGAGGAACCATCCCGGCATTTGCCTGGAGTGATTTAGGGAAATCACGGAAAACCTAAATCAGGATGGCCGGACGCGGGATTGAACCGTCGTCCTCCCGAATGCGAAACAATATACATAAATGACTTAGTTGACAACATCGGTAGCTCCGTGAGGCTATTTGCAGATGACACGGTTGTCTACAAGAAAGTAGCAACATCAGAAGACTCGTACGTACTCCAGGAAGACCTGCAGAGGATTAATGCATGGTGCGACAGCTGGCAGCTTTCCCTAAACGTAGATAAATGTAATATAATGCGCATACATAGGGGCAGAAATCCATTCCAGTACGATTATGCCATAGGTGGTAAATCATTGGAAGCGGTAACGACCGTAAAATACTTAGGAGTTACTATCCGGAGCGATCTGAAGTGGAATGATCACATAAAACAAATAGTGGGAAAAGCAGGCGCCAGGTTGAGATTCATAGGAAGAATTCTAAGAAAATGTGACTCATCGACGAAAGAAGTAGCTTACAAAACGCTTGTTCGTCCGATTCTTGAGTATTGCTCATCAGTATGGGACCCTTACCAGGTTGGATTAATAGAAGAGAGAGACATGATCCAGCGAAAAGCAGCGCGATTCGTCATGGGGACATTTAGTCAGCGCGAGAGCGTTACGGAGATGCTGAACAAGCTCCAGTGGCGGACACTTCAAGAAAGGCGTTACGCAATACGGAGAGGTTTATTATCGAAATTACGAGAGAGCACATTCCGGGAAGAGATGGGCAACATATTACTACCGCCCACATCTATCTCGCGTAATGATCACAACGAAAAGACCGGAGAAATTAGAGCAAATACGGAGACTTACAAGCAGTCGTTCTTCCCACGCACAATTCGTGAATGGAACAGGGAAGGGGGGATCAGATAGTGGTACAATAAGTACCCTCCGCCACACACCGTAAGGTGGCTCGCGGAGTATAGATGTAGATGTAGAGTCCAGTATCTAACCACTACGCCACCCCGCTCGGTACGCGTACGTGGAGACAGTGTTGGCGCAGCAATCGCCGACATAGTGTAACTGAGGTGGAGTAAGGGGAACCAGCCCGCATTCGCCGAGGCAGATGAAAAACCGCCTTAAAACCATGCACAGGCTGGCCGGCACGCCGGACCTCTACATTAATCCGCCGCGCCGATTCGTGCCGGGGACCGGCAAGCCTTCCCGCTCGGGAAGCAGCGCGTTAGACCGCGCGGTTAGCCGGGCGGGCCAAGCATGGATAGGTGTCCTTATCCTGAGGTGGCCGATTGTGCTTGGTCTGTATGTTCATCAGGCGCAATGGAACAGCGACACAACGACTCTATGCCGAGCTGTTACCACAGCGGCGGGAAGCACATCACAGTACTTTCGAGTTTGAAGGTTGTTGTATTTCTCTTTTTTTTCCGTTGAATTTTCCGGCGACTGCCTATTACAGCCTTTTCCACTGTTGTGGAAGCTTTTTCCAGTTAAGCACCGGCAATGACGTCTATAAACAACTCATTCACATACGATTTTCAGGCTGAATGGGTTTACTTTTAAAAAACTGCCCCGCCCAAAAAAATAAATGTTCAAATGTGTGTGAAATCTTATGAGACTTAACTGCTAAGGTCATCAGTCCCTAAGCTTACACACTACGTAACCTAAATCATTCTAAAGGACAAACACACGCACCCATGCCCGAGGGAGGCATGCACTTCTACCAGTCCATGCCGGGACCAGCCGCACAGTCCCTGACTGCAGCGCCCGAGACCAATCGGCTAATCCCGCGTGGCAAAAAATAAATAAATAAATAAAGTCGGATGAGGAACGCTGGTGTGCTATTTTAATAACAAGAGCGTAACTAACAGGAATGTTGTTACCACTCAACGCAATAATGTCGCCAGCGTGTATGATATGAATAAAAATTACTTGACACATTTATATCGACGATTAAGGAGAAGACCAGTCAGCAATCTTTAATGATAAACAGCATTTAGGTTCCCCAACTCTTTTTCAAAGAGATGCGTAGGACGACGGTGATGTGTAGCTTTTGACTGACATTCACTTACCGAGGAAATCCATCGTGGTGTGTTGGATTAAAGCTACAGATAAAAAATATAATAGAAAATTCGTCCAACTTCGGTAAACAATCACCTTCAGAAATGATTTGCAACTGATGTCTACATTTGATTTAGAGAACTTCGTCGTGATCGTGCTTCCGTTGGAGATCAGTCAAGATCTACATCTACACTCCGCAAACCACCTAACGGTGTGTGGCGGAGGATACTTAGCTTACCACTGTCACTTCCTACTTTCCCTGTTCCAGTCGCGAATGGTTTTGCGGAAGCAAAGACTGCTACTAAGCCTCCATGTGAGCTCCAGTCTCTCTAATTTTACCTTCGTGGACTTTCCGCGGATATACTAGGTGTAGAAGTATGAAACCTAAACTTGGTTGCAATAATTACACGTCTGCTGTTTGAAAATGATAAACAATATTTTATTCAAAATAATCTCCACTGCTATTTATACATTTCTCCCACCTCTCTGGCAGGCTGTGAATGCAACGGAAAAAAAACGGATGAAGAAAACCAGTTCTTCTTTTGAAGCGAACGAGCCATTTTCGTACATTTTCATACGACCTGAAGCGTTGTTCAGTGAGAGCGTGTCCCAGTGATGCAATGCAAACAGATGATAAAAGGACGAGACAAGTCTGGAGAATAAGCCGCATGGCCTAGTATTTCCCAGCTGAATGCCTCGATCGTTCCCCTGACGCGTTTTGTTTGTGATGGGGCGTTATCATGGAGCAATATGACTTTGTGTTGCGTTTTTCCATATTCCGGTGGTTTTTCACGTAATGTTCGATTTAAGTCGATCATTTGCTGTTGTAGTCATCAGTGTTAACGGTTTCACCAGCTTTTAGCAGCTAATAATAGATGACATCCTTTTGATCTCACCAAACACAGAGTATTGTCTTCTTTTCAAAGCGATTTGGTCTTGCAGTAGATGCTGATGGTTTTCCTGGTTTCACCCATGATTTACGACGCTTAGGATTCTCAAAATATATCCATTTTTCCTCACCTGTAACTATGCGATGCAGAAACGACTTTCTTTTGTATCTGGCGAGCTGCATTTCACAAGTGGGCTTTCGATTTGCTTGCTGCCTTTCACTCAGTTCATGCGGAAGCCATTTTCCCACTTTCTGCACAATTCCCATAGTTTTCAACCGAAGAGAAATGGCTTGCTGTGTCTCATTCAATTGTTCCACGAGTTTTTGCTGAGTTTAAATTTCATCTTTGTCCAATAAGGCCTGCAATTCGTTGTCTTCGAACTTTTTCCGTGGTTTCCCGCGGTCGTCGTTTCTCACATCAAAATCACCACTTTTGAATTTTTTGGACCGCTAGAGAAACTGTGCTTTGCCAAGAGCATGTTCGCCGAAAGCTCCGATAACATTCGACGCGATTCTGCAGCAGTTTCCTTCAAATAGTAACAGGAAACCAATGCTGTCCGCAAATCGTGGTTCGTAGGCGCAAAACTTGACATGCTTACGGGTTTGAAACAGATACCGATGTATGGAATTTGGGTTACTGTGTGTTGACATTCGTCGTCAGCCGTTACAGGAAGCAGATGGCGCTGCAGACGCGGCCTCACGGGCCCTACGCTGACAGCTAGCAACATCTATACGGAAATTCCGGTTTCATACTTCTACACCTGGTACGTAGGAAGGAACAATAATATATTGATTCACTCTTCTACAGGGTGTTTCAAAAATGACCGGTATATTTGAAACGGCAATAAAAACTAAAAGAGCAGCGATAAAAGTACACCGTTTGTTGCAATATGCTTGGGACAACAGTACATTTTCAGGCAGACAAACTTTAGAAATTACAGTAGTTACAATTGTCAACAACAGATGGCGCTGCGGTCTGGGAAACTATGTAGTACGATATTTTCCACATATCCACCATGCGTAGCAATAATATGGCGTAGTCTCTGAATGAAATTACCCGAAACCTTTGACAACGTGTCTGGCGGAATGGCTTCACATGCAGATGAGATGTACTGCTTCAGCTGTTCAATTGTTTCTGGATTCTGGCGGTACACCTGGTCTTTCAAGTGTCCCCACAGAAAGAAGTCACAGCGGTTCATGTCTGGCGAATAGGGAGGCCAATCCACGCCGCCTCCTGTATGTTTCGGATAGCCCGAAGCAATCACACGATCATCGAAATATTCATTCAGGAAATTAAAGACGTCGGCCGTGCGATGTGGTCGGGCAATATCTTGCATAAACCACGAGGTGTTCGCAGTGTCGTCTAAGGCAGTTTGTACCGCCACAAATTCACGAAGAATGTCCAGATAGCGTGATGCAGTAATCGTTTCGGATCTGAAAAATGGGCCAATGATTCCTTTGGGAGAAATGGCGGCCCAGACCAGTACTTTTTGAGGATGCAGGGACGATGGGACTGCAACATGGGGCTTTTCGGTTCCCCATATGCGCCAGTTCTGTTTATTGACGAAGCCGTCCAGGTAAAAATAAGCTTCGTCAGTAAACCAAATGCTGCCCACATGCATATCGCCGTCATCAATCCCGTGCACTATATCGTTAGCGAATGTCTCTTGTGCAGCAATGGTAGCGGCGCTGAGGGGTTGCCGCGTTTGAATTTTGTATGGATAGAGGTGTAAACTCTGGCGCATGAGACGATACGTGGACGTTGGCGTCATTTGGACCGCAGCTGCAACACGGCGAACGGAAACCCGAGGCCGCTGTCGGATCACCTGCTGCACTAGCTGCGCGTTGCCCTCTGTGGTTGGCCGTACGCGGTCGCCCTACCTTTCCAGCACGTTCATCCGTCACGTTCCCAGTCCGTTGAAATTTTTCAAACAGATCCTTTATTGTATCGCTTTGCGGTCCTTTGGTCACATTAAACCTCCGTTGAAAACTTCGTCTTGTTGCAACAACACTGTGTTCTAGGCGGTGGAATTCCAACACCAGAAAAATCCTCTGTTCTAAGGAATAAACCATGTTGTCTACAGCACACTTGCACGTTGTGAACAGCACACGCTTACAGCAGAAAGACGACGTACAGAATGGCGCACCCACAGACTGCGTTGTCTTCTATATCTTTCACATCACTTGTAGCGCCATCTGTTGTTGAAAATTGTAACTACTGTAATTTCGAAAGTTTGTCCGCCTGAAAATGTACTGTTGTCCCAAGCATATTGCAACAAACGGTGTATTCCTACCGTTGCTCGTTTAGTTTTTATTGCCGTTTCAAATATACCGGTCATTTTTGAAACACCCTGTAGGAAACCTATGCTCTCGGAACTTTTAACTGTAAACCACACCTTGATGCAGAACGCACCCCTTGTAGTGTCGGCCACTGTAGTGGCTGAGCGTCGTCGTGACACTTTCATGGTTTCAACCTGTAACGAAACGCGCTAGTCTTCTTTGGATATTCTCTACTTCCTCAACCAACTGCATCTGGTATGGATCCCAGACTGACGAGCAATATTCAAGTATTGGTCGAAAAGGGGTTTGTAAGCAACCTCCTTTGAGTGTGGACTATATTTTCTGAGGGTTCTTCCACAAAATCTCAGTCTGGCGTCTGGCGTATCTGCGATTAGTTTTACTTAGACTAACCATACAATAGGTAACGTAGGGTAGAAATTTCAAAGCCGTATCCTTAACAATATCTGAGATAACACGTAATGAAAATCGGAAAATGAAAGTGCCGACACTACAGGGTTATTACAAATGATTGAAGCGATTTCACAGCTCTACAATAACTTTATTATTTGAGATATTTTCACAATGCTTTGCACACACATACAAAAACTCAAAAAGTTTTTTTTAGGCATTCACAAATGTTCGATATGTGCCCCTTTAGTGATTCGGCAGACATCAAGCCGATAATCAAGTTCCTTCCACACTCGGCGCAGCATGTCCCCATCAATGAGTTCGAAAGCATCGTTGATGCGAGCTTGCAGTTCTGACACGTTTCTTGGTAGGGGAGGTTTAAACACTGAATCTTTCACATAACCCAACAGACATAAATCGCATGGGGTTAAGTCGGGAGAGCGTGGAGGCCATGACATGAATTGCTGATCATGATCTCCACCACGACCGATCCATCGGTTTTCCAATCTCCTGTTTAAGAAATGCGGAACATCATGATGGAAGTGTGGTGGGGCACCATCCTGTTGAAAGATGAAGTCGGCGCTGTCGGTCTCCAGTTGTGGAATGAGCCAATTTTCCAGCATGTCCAGATACACGTGTTCAACCGTTTCTTCGCTCACTGCAGGCCGACCCGTTGATTTCCCCTTACAGAGGCATCCAGAAGCTTTAAACTGCGCATACAATCGCCGAATGGAGTTAGCAGTTGGTGGATCTTTGTTGAACTTCGTCCTGAAGTATAGTTGCACTCTTATGACTGACTGATGTGAGTGCATTTCAAGCACGGCATACGCTTTCTCGGCTCCTGTCGCCATTTTGTCTCACTGCGCTCTCGAGCGCACCTGAAGTGCGGCTTCAGCCGAACAAAACTTTATGAGTTTTTCTACGTATCTGTAGTGTGTCGTGACCATATGTCAATGAATGGAGCTACAGTGAATTTATGAAATCGCTTCAATCATTTGTAATAGCCCTGTATTTCAGTATACCTAAAGTATGATCAGTATATGGAAACACCGTAAACCGTTTTCTTTTCACAATACGTGCCTACAGTAGTAAAGAACTGTTTAATGCCCCGCAGAATAAATGTAAATACGAATCTATTAATTTTAAATGAAAATATGTTTCAGCTTTTTTATTCTTTCCATATATTTAATGGCCATTTCGCTTAAGTTTTTCTGAATTCCCATTAAATTTAAGTATTACGTAAAATGTGTATTCTGTAGTTTGCTCTCCCCTATGTGTCTCTAAAACGAATAGTGTATCTAATACAATCTAGGTGTGAAAAAAACGGTATGAAAACTTTGTTGTATTGTCTGTAAATGACGATTATTTTCGTACTGGAGATGGACTGAGCGATCGACGCAGAGTAGTGAGTTAGAGATTCTCGTAAAAGCTAGTTGAATAGATTTTCTCAATTTTACTGCAAGAAATTTTCGAGGGAAATTTATTTATACTAAAATGCTAATGTTACAAATAAAAGGCGCAATCTCAGGGATGATAATTTCAGGGAAAGGTTTCAAGGCTAACTTTAAATAAGGATCTTGTTCGCCAGTCTCTCAAAAACACAAAATAAACATTACCGTGGCCTAATCCAACATACACTGTTGTCGGGATGTATGAGAAGAAATGCTGCCCTGAGTATGTCAGTAAGGGCAATAAATGTAAAATAAACGCAGAAGCTAAAGAATTTGTCACACAACAAGTCTGTTACGGTTTTAGGGACATATTCATGGCTTAATATGCTGTTAGTAATATCAGTGACACCAGTTAAGAACATTAACTTTCGCCGGCCGGTGTGGCCGAGCGGTTCTAGGCGCTTCAGTCTGAAACCGCGCGAAAGCTACGGTTGCAGGTTCGAATCCTGCCTCGGGCATGGATGTGTGTGATGTCCTTAGGTTAGTTAGGTTTAAGTAGTTCTAAGTTCTAGGGGACTGATGACCTCAGAAGTTAAGTCCCATAGTGCTCAGAGTCATTTGAACTATTAACTTTCAACGCAGTAAATAACATACGAAGACGGATGTTGTCATCCTGGTGTGATTCATTAAACCCGTCTGCTAGGATCAGATTAAGGCTCTTGGTAGTTAAATAGCCGTGTCCAGAAACATACTGAACTGAATATATAAATTTATGTGCTGTTAGTCAAGGCTTCCGTTCTTCGCAGTCAAATCGGCGTCACCAACACCTCGTTGACGCGCTGGCTTTCGTTCAACTTACGGAGTGACCTTTGTGGAAGAGTGAGGCCAGGTAGAAAGCCAAACCTTCGCTAGAATTCGGCGTGAAGGGCAGTGCCTTTGTAACGAACTCTCATGAATTAAAAGACGTGATTTACAAGCGTAGCTGCCAGGAAGGATTTCTATCACAACCAAGTGTCTTGTAATGATGATGGAGCTTTTTCACAGCGACTACACAACGACCAGATGACAAGGAGCGCCAAATAGTTACTTAAATTTATATGTCGCGCTCGCCATGTGGCACTGTGCCAGTAAGCAGTGGCCCATAAGGAGGTTCTTTATGGTATGCACGTTGTGACCGTTACAGAAAGATTTAGGCGATATTTCTGTGGCTTGGACAGGTATTAAGATCTTTGAATAAGTGTGTGCGAAAAGGGGAAGCACTTTCGAGTCATTTGGAAGATAACGAATGCTTGCGCATAGCGTGAGTAGCGCGTTAAAAGTCAAACGTGGCTGCCGGTCTCAGCAGGAGGAAACGTGTTTGTAGTTCTTTTTAGGATTCAGGACTGTTTGCTCAGGTTGCTACATCGGAATACTTCGTTTCCAGCAAAGTTTCTGGTAACTAAAGAGTAATTAATGACACACAAGCTATTGTTGGAGACCGATAACTGGTTTCACGCAGCTTTCCATACTGGTCTATCTGTGCAAGCTTGTTCATCTTCATGCCTCTACGGCGACCTACATCCGTATGGACCCTTTTACTTTATCGAAGTCTTGCTCCCCCCCCCCCTTGAACTTTTACTACCACACTTTCCTCCGTTACCAAACTGACAGCCGGCCGGAGTGGCCGTGCGGTTCTAGGCGCTACAGTGTGGAGCCGAGCGACCGTTACGGTCGCAGGTTCGAATCCTGCCTCGGGCATGGATGTTTGTGATGTCCTTAGGTTAGTTAGGTTTCCTTAGTTCTAAATTCTAGGCGACTGATGACATCAGAAGTTACGTCGCATAGTGCTCAGAGCCATTTTTGAACCAAACTGACATTTCGTTTATGTCTCGCGATATGTTGTGCCTTTTAGTCAGGTTAAGTCAGGTTACGCCATAAGTTTTTTACTCAGTTTTATTCATTACTTCCTCAATAATAAGAATTACATCTGCCCATATAATCTTCAGCATTCTTCTGCAGCACAACATTTCAAAAACTTCTATTCTCTTCTTGCCTGAGCTCTTTATCACCAACATTTCACTTCCTTATAATACTACACTCTACACCTTCAGAAACTACTTTCTAACACTTCAACTAATATCCGATGTTCACACTTTTCCTCTGTTTCAAAAATGCTTTTCTTTTTGTTGCCAGTCTTCATTTTATATCGTCTCCACTTCTGCCTTCATCATTTCTTCTGTTACGCAAATAGCAAAACTCATCTACTACTTTTACTGCCTCATTTCCAGATATAATGCCCTTTAATATGAGATTAAATTAAATGAATTTGACCATCAATAGTTAAACTGTGGAGAGATTTCGTAACCAGTGTTACTACACAAATTTCATAAAGAATAAAATTAATTTTAGAAACTTTATTAAATTTCACCCACACATTGCTAATATTGTTGTGTATTCTCGCAATGGTCTTACGTGAGTAAACAATGATTAACTGCCGTGTGTGATTGGTTTCGGAACATGTTACATTATATTTGTGTTTTGAACTAAAATAAAAAGTATTATTGGAAGTAACATTCGGTTATCAAGATAATTTCGTTAGCTTAGTCCTGTTAGTTATTTGGAAGCTAATCAACAAAACAAACGTGCAATGCGATCAAACCACATTGTTCTAATTAGTGATGCACATACAGATTTAGTCTGATGAGCCTTAGAAAGAAACTCAAGGTGAAAAAACTTCCGTCAACTAGGTATAACACATTGTTGCGAAGATTAAGAAGAATCCTATAGTATCCAGAATAATTACTATGTGGACATTATGTTTTTCCAAGCAGTGCCTAGATTTGCTCGATATTTAGACTTCCTACAGATTTTTATTCCCCTCTGAAATTCTTTTTCACTGTCGGTTACAATGTTGTTGAGGCGGGGTCCTTCTCATCGATGCAAACGAGTTGCGTCACACTGAATTAGCTGTAAGTTCAAAGGTGTGGCTGCGCTTCCAAGGCGAACAAACGTCACACCGGCAGCTGTTCCCTGAGGCCGAGGGCAGGCTTGTCGCAGTTACCAGCATGTGGCGTCGCTATGTTTCAGCCAGCTGTATCGCTTATACCACCAAATCAACGCAGCACGATGTATGGTTAAGAATTTCCTCACTTCATCGCGGGTTAAAATTGAAGATTTTCCACTATCGTGTATAGTTTCTTGAAGTGACTGCGAAGAAGAACAATATAAGTTTGAGTCGATAGAAACAGTTTACACTATTTGTCCTTTCCTTGCTTTCGAAGGGCTGGGTGTCCCACAAAGGGTATTAAACTGTTTGAAGCTTAATACAAGCAACTGAGAACGTATTAATGACTGCCTCAACGCCCGCTGCCTCGCTCGCATAGGCTCTATGGCCTGCAGAGATTTCATTTAATAGACCTTTTACGATGTTCATAAACTGCAGCACCTTCCAAGCTTTTCACACTAATTAAGGCCATATAAGCATGGTTTTTTTCCAAATGTACTTCTGACCTAAAAGCGATTCTGGTAGCTGGAGTCCAAAGTTTTTGTTAATCATGCCTTTTGCGTTCTCGTGGAGATCTTTCCATAGCAATTTTCATCACCTAACAAATATTTATTTATATGTAACCGAGAAGTGAAATATCAGTTTTCATAAATTTAGTTTTAAATTTTTTAATATAACAAAATATTTTCTTAATAATTTTCACCCCCTATTGCACTCCATTAGGGGTTGAATTTCCAGAAACACTGAAACACATAGTTATTTTTAAATTTCTAACCGAGAATTCAAACACAAATTTTCAAATATATAGTCTTAAAAATCCTTTAGTAGATCTTTAATAATTATTTATTTTCCCACTACTTTACCGTCATAGTGGTTCGAATTTCCAGAAATACTGAAACATGTACTTTTTTATTTTCTGACTGGGAAACGAAATACCAGTTTTTGTAGTTCTAGCTTCAAAATTCGCTCAATAGCAACATACTCCCGAAAATCCTTTCATCCCCTCTTTCACCCTCTTAGGAGTGGAATTTCGGACAATCCCTTCTGAAACAACACCAACAATACAAGATCCACACCCTCTACAAACTGCCGGCCGCTGGTGGCCAAGCGGTTCTAGGCACTTCAGTCCGGAACCGCAGTTCTGCTACGGTCGCAGGTTCGAATCCTGCCTCGGGCATGGATGTGTGTGATGTCATTACGTTAGTTAGGTTTAAGTAGTTCTAAGTTCTAGGGGACTGATGATCTCAGATGTTAAGTCCCACAGTGCTCAGAGCCATTTGAACCTCTCCAAACTTCACGTTTCTATCTTTAGCTGTTTGGGCCGGGCGATGAGGAGTAATTAATCAGTGTGACCCTACGTCTGCCTCTTAGGGGTTGAATTTACAAAAACAGTGAATAACGTACATTTTCATCTCTAACCAAGAGGCCAAACATCAATTCTCAAAGATTTAGCTGTAAAAATGCTTTCGCAACAAAATACAGGGTGTTTCAAAATGAATATATGTGTTTTAATGCTCTGTAGCATTTATTACATCCAGCTTACAATTATAAACAATACATCAAATGAAAGAGCAACCCAAACAGTTTTGTTATATACCTGTGTGCGAAGGCAAGAGTATGGAGGATGGAGATTGACTGAAGAACATGTTGAACGAGTGAGTCTTCCGCTCGTTGTCCCAAGAAATCAGTTCGGAATTAGCAGTCCCAGTGACTTCTGTGTGGAGACTTTTAATGAGACGCTTACAACTACATCCTTATTGTTTAGAGCTGTTACAAGTTCTAAAACCTACAGACTCCGGTTTACATGCCAATTTTGCAAACGAAATGTTACTGTATGACGACGCGGATTTTTTGCTTCAGTTATGAATCAACATTTCACCTAAGTGCAAATGTGAACACACATAATGTGCGCATCTGGGGGTAAGCAAATCCCAACTAGATGGCACATTCGCAAGAGATACCCCTAAATTGAATATTTTTTGTGTCATACCACGGCGGAAAGTTTACCGGCATTTCTTTTTCGGTGAATCAACAGCGGGTGTTGTTTCCTATCTTGATGCGCTACAACAATGGGTCTTTCTCAGCTCGAAGAAGCTGAACTACAGAACTTCATTTCTCAGCAAGATGGTGCACCGCCTCACTGACGTAACTCAGTAAGTGATTGGTTAAACGATGCTGCATCCGACCGCTGGATTGGCGCAAGGGGCCGCATGTCAAGGGCTTGTTTTTCATTACCTCCACGTTCACACACTCCCTGACGCCATGCGATTTTTACCTTTGTGTGTTTATAAAGAATCGCATGTATGTGCCTCCGCTACCAACTGAACTACCCGACTTCAGAAACAGCGTTGTCGCAACAATTACTCCAGACACACTGATCAAAGTTTGGGAAGAACTCGCCTATCGATTCGATGTGGGATGAATGGTGCTCACACTGAACACACGTAGGAAAAAACTGTTTGAGTTGCTCTTTAATTTGATGCATTATTTGTAATTGAAAGTTGAATGTACCAAATGCAACAAAGTCTTAAAACTCGTAAATTCATTTTGAAACACCC
This sequence comes from Schistocerca cancellata, assembly GCF_023864275.1. Classification (NCBI taxonomy): domain Eukaryota; kingdom Metazoa; phylum Arthropoda; class Insecta; order Orthoptera; family Acrididae; genus Schistocerca; species Schistocerca cancellata. Next base: position 50,392,736 of record NC_064631.1, read on the forward strand.
TGTATTTTCATAAAATGTTTCACCCTCTATTTCACTCCTGTAGGGTTGAATTTCCAAAAACAGTGACATGCATATATTTTATTTTACAACAAAGAAGACAATTATCAATTGTCATAGATTTATCTTCAAAAATACTGCACAGTGAAATGTTTTCATGAAAACTTTCATCCCCTGTTCACTCCCATAGGGGCTGAATTTCAAAAACAGTGAAACACGAAATTTTTTATTTGTAACTGAGAAGCCAAATTAAAATTTTCATAGATTTAGCTTTAAAAATGCTTTAATAATAAAATATTTTCATCAAAAATCTGATTCCCTCTTTTTCCCCGTTAGGGGTCAATTTCCAAAACCACTGCAATACATATTTTTTTATTTGTAACCGATAATTCAACTACCATGTTCATAGACGTAGTTTTAAAATACTTTAGTAGTTCTTTAGTAATGATATATTTTAGTAAAAGCTTTCACCCACTATTTCACCCCGATAAGGCTAAATTTCCAAAAATGCTGAAACATGTATTTCTTTTCTTCTGACCGAGAACCAGATACCTATTTCTACCTTCAAAATTGCCTTAACAGCGACATTTCTCAAAAAAACCCTTCATCCGCTATTCCACCCTATTAGGGTTGGAATTTTGAAAAATCTCTTCTTAAACAACGCCTCCCGTATAAGATCATTACCTTCGCCCGATTTCAAGTTTCTATCCATAGCAGTTTGGTCTGGACGATGATGAGTCAGTCAGACAGGACACTGCCTTTTACGCATAGAGAAGAAGAGATAACGTGATCCAACTGCCATTATATAGTTCTCTCATGACTATCGTGTGTAGCCATTCTTTGTTTTTATTTTGTTTAATTTCAGTGGCGGTAACTATACGTAAATAACAAGATGACTGGAAATTGTTCTTGGAGGAAAGAAAGTGGATTTTAAAGTGTTATTGACAATGTGTAAACATGAAAGAAGAACAGAGACGATGGCGGGCAGAGTTTGATACAGCACCACCGTCACGTGTAACAATAAAGAAATTATGCGGCAAAATTGAGTGGGAAGGAAGTGTGCGTGATCTGAAGAAGGAATGGTACTTTAGGAAGAAATCTGTAGCAGACGAAAGAGAAGCAGTGGTACAAGCTTTCACGAGATACCCAACAAGCTGCGCATCAATCACGGGTAAGAAAATTAGTTTGTGACCGCATTTCAAAGCAAGCAAGGTGGAAACACTAAATTCCCTGGAAGCTTCGCGCGATGAATGAGGGCGATCCGGACAGGCGCCTTCAATTTTATGGACAGATTTGCCATAATGAACAGTTGAATGATGTGATTGTTTGGTCTCATGCGCAACGTTTAAACTGAATGAAACTATCAATCGTCATAACTGTGAGTGCTGGGAAGGAGATATCTGCCTGTTATGGCAGAACAAATTGTTTATCTTCCTGGATTATCAGTGTGGTATGGTGTGCCGGTCAGAGTACTTGGAGAGTATTTTTTTCTGAAGGAACAGTGGCGGGTGTAAAGTACCTTACCATGATTCAGGAAGGAACTGCGCCAGGTGTTTAGCAACTGTACTGAGATGAAGATCATTTCTTTTAACAGTACGGTGCCCCGCTACAATTTAATCGCGACGTGCCACAATTCGTGTAAGAAACATTTGTTGTCAGACGGATAGGCCGGTTTGAGTTGCCGCCAAGATCTCCCGATCTAACGCCGTCAGACTTCTCTCTGTTGAGAACTCTGGAGGAGACCGTCTACGTCACAAAATCATGGACGCTGGATGACATAAGTGAGGCCACGGTTACTGAATATGAATTCATTCCAATGGCAACAATAACACATATGTGTCGATCTGTACCGCAGCGTCGAAGGCACTGTATTGTTACCGATGGAGGACGGTCTGCACGTTTTCAACAGTAAAACATCATCAGTAATATCGTGACCATCTATGTGACTTTAAAAAATTACAGTTTTTGTCATTTTTGCTCAAGTTATTAAAATTCAAACAGTGTAAACCCCTTTCTGGGGCACCCTCTACATTCCATTGTACTTGCTTGACATCGCGCATGCATTGTTGAGCAGTCGGTTAACTTCACCAAACAATGCTCAAATTGCATCTTTATGGCACATATTCTCACTACACAATAACCTAACAATTTCCAGAAAAAGTATTCTGCTTTTATGTATATACTACTGTTCCTACTACTAAACGCTATGATGTACACTCCTGGAAATTGAAATAAGAACACCGTGAATTCATTGTCCCAGGAAGGGGAAACTTTATTGACACATTCCTGGGGTCAGATACATCACATGATCACACTGGCAGAACCACAGGCACATAGACACAGGCAACAGAGCATGCACAATGTCGGCACTAGTACAGTGTATATCCACCTTTCGCAGCAATGCAGGCTGCTATTCTCCCATGGAGACGATCGTAGAGATGCTGGATGTAGTCCTGTGGAACGGCTTGCCACGCCATTTCCACCTGGCGCCTCAGTTGGACCAGCGTTCGTGCTGGACGTGCAGACCGCGTGAGACGACGCTTCATCCAGTCCCAAACATGCTCAATGGGGGACAGATCCGGAGATCTTGCTGGCCAGGGTAGTTGACTTACACCTTCTAGAGCACGTTGGGTGGCACGGGATACATGCGGACGTGCATTGTCCTGTTGGAACAGCAAGTTCCCTTGCCGGTCTAGGAATGGTAGAACGATGGGTTCGATGACGGTTTGGATGTACCGTGCACTATTCAGTGTCCCCTCGACGATCACCAGTGGTGTACGGCCAGTGTAGGAGATCGCTCCCCACACCATGATGCCGGGTGTTGGCCCTGTGTGCCTCGGTCGTATGCAGTCCTGATTGTGGCGCTCACCTGCACGGCGCCAAACACGCATACGACCATCATTGGCACCAAGGCAGAAGCGACTCTCATCGCTGAAGACGACACGTCTCCATTCGTCCCTCCATTCACGCCTGTCGCGACACCACTGGAGGCGGGCTGCACGATGTTGGGGCGTGAGCGGAAGACGGCCTAACGGTGTGCGGGACCGTAGCCCAGCTTCATGGAGACGGTTGCGAATGGTCCTCGCCGATACCCCAGGAGCAACAGTGTCCCTAATTTGCTGGGAAGTGGCGGTGCGGTCCCCTACGGCACTGCGTAGGATCCTACGGTCTTGGCGTGCATCCGTGCGTCGCTGCGGTCCGGTCCCAGGTCGACGGGCACGTGCACCTTCCGCCGACCACTGGCGACAACATCGATGTACTGTGGAGACCTCACGCCCCACGTGTTGAGCAATTCGGCGGTACGTCCACCCGGCCTCCCGCATGCCCACTATACGCCCTCGCTCAAAGTCCGTCAACTGCACATACGGTTCACGTCCACGCTGTCGCGGCATGCTACCAGTGTTAAAGACTGCGATGGAGCTCCGTATGCCACGGCAAACTGGCTGACACTGACGGCGGCGGTGCACAAATGCTGCGCAGCTAGCGCCATTCGACGGCCAACACCGCGGTTCCTGGTGTGTCCGCTGTGCCGTGCGTGTGATCATTGCTTGTACAGCCCTCTCGCAGTGTCCGGAGCAAGTATGGTGGGTCTGACACACCGGTGTCAATGTGTTCTTTTTTCCATTTCCAGGAGTGTATTACGTGTGGTATACAATACATACTATTCAAAAGCCAACCTTTAATTTTTTCCAGTTTTATGCTATTCTCCTTATTGTATTGTAATATATCACTATAATATATGACTGTACATCACATGGATTATAAGGACCAGTCAGTTCACGAAGTGTGTGAATCCCGCCTTACTGGGAGGGCCTGCATGCCCGCATGGTACTACTTTACTGGTCGACGTTGGAGCCAACATCTTGTTGCATCAGCAGCCTCACCGTCATCGACGTACTGCTTCCAGTGGAGTTCATCTTTCGTTGGGTCACACAGATGGAAGTCGGAAAGTGCGAGATCCGAGCTTCAGGGTGGGTGAGGAAGAAAAGCCCAATGAAGTTTTGTGAGCTCCTCTCGGGTGCGGAGAGTTGTGATTAGTTTGCATTTCTAAAGCAACGAACACGCTGAAGGCGTTTGTTTTTTTTTTTTCTTTTTTTTTCAATTTCCTGAGGGTGTGTGCGACCGAATGGCACACAGGCGATTGGACAGGTTTCCGTCATCTAGTTGTGATTTTTTCAACAGAAACTGGCCGAGAAACAAAAAGTGTTGTGTTACTGATTGAACGCCCCTCATATTAAACTGAAACGCCAAAGACACTGATATAGGCGTCCGTTTTCATATACAGAGATATGTAAACAGGCAGAGTACGGCGCTGCGGTCGGCAACGCCTATATAAGACAACAAGTGTCTGGCGCAGTTGTTAGATCGGGACCAACGATGAATGAAGAGAATCGTGCAACGTGACAGAAGTGCAGCCCTTTCGTAAATTGCTGCAGATTTCATCGCTGGACCATCAACAAATGTCAGCGTGCGAACCATTCAACGAAACATCACCGATATGGGCTTTCGGAGCCGAAGGCCCACTCGTGTACCCTTTATGACTGTACGACACAAAGCTTCACGCCTCGCCTTGGCCCGTCAACACCGACGTTAGATTGTTGCTGACTGGAAACATGTTGTCTAGTTGGACGAGTCTCATTTCAAATTTTATCGAGCGGATGGACGTGTGCAGGTTTGGAGACAACGTCATGAATACATGGACCCTGAATGTCAGCAGGGGACTGTTAAAGCTGGTGGAGGCTCTGTAATGGTGTGGGGCGTGTGCAGTTGGAGTGATATGGGATACCTGATACGTCTAGATACGACTCTGACAGGTGGCATGTACGAAAGCATCCTGCCTAATAACCTGCATCCATTCATGTCCATTGTGCATTCCAACGGACTTGGACAATTCCATCAGGACAATGCGACACCCCCCCCCCCCCTATCCATAATTGCTACAGAGTGGCTCCAGGAACACTCTTCTTAGTTTAAACACTTCTGCCGGCCACCAAACTCCACAGACATGAATATTATTGAGCATATCTGGGATGCCTTGCAACGTGCTGTTCAGAAGAGATCCCCACCCCTCGTACTCTTACGAATTTATAGACAGCGCTTCAGGATTCATGGTATCAGTTCGCTCCAGCACTACTTCAGACATAGTCGAGTTCATGTCACGTCGTGTTGCGGCACTTCTGCGTTCTCGCGGGGGCCCTACACTATATTAGTCTGGCGTAACAGTTTCTTTGACTCTTCAGTGTTTGTTTCTCTGCTAAGGTCAAACTTGAGCGAACAGACTCCGCTAGTTCTGTTTAACTGGTAGCGATGTATCTCATTTTTGTGAAAACTCGTGTGTTTCATTTATAAGAGTATGTAGTAACTCACTGTTAGTTGTGAGCGGAAGACTTTTCTGTCTGGAGATCAGGCAACGTTAACACGGGGCCGTTAAATGGAAACATTTATTTAGTTTTTATTACAGTGTGGCTTGTTACCTATAACTTAAATAAGGGCTGCACTCGCTCTGGTACAACTCGTTCCTATTGACAGCATTTTTCCCTTTCCATCGGCAACTAACGATACAGCATGCATTGTTACATTCAACACAAATTTTCATCAGCAGATTATTTTCTGGTACTAATGAAGACTACACCTACTACCATACCGAGCTACGTCAATAAATACGAGGGGTAGTCAAATGAAAACCGAACAGGCGCTGACAGATCTGCAGCTGCACCCACTCTTGCACTCCCTCTTCCCCTGAAACCGACGTCCACGCATGTGAGGCTATTTGCAGATGACACGGTTGTCTACAAGAAAGTAGCAACATCAGAAGACTCGTACGTACTCCAGGAAGACCTGCAGAGGATTAATGCATGGTGCGACAGCTGGCAGCTTTCCCTAAACGTAGATAAATGTAATATAATGCGCATACATAGGGGCAGAAATCCATTCCAGTACGATTATGCCATAGGTGGTAAATCATTGGAAGCGGTAACGACCGTAAAATACTTAGGAGTTACTATCCGGAGCGATCTGAAGTGGAATGATCACATAAAACAAATAGTGGGAAAAGCAGGCGCCAGGTTGAGATTCATAGGAAGAATTCTAAGAAAATGTGACTCATCGACGAAAGAAGTAGCTTACAAAACGCTTGTTCGTCCGATTCTTGAGTATTGCCCATCAGTATGGGACCCTTACCAGGTTGGATTAATAGAAGAGATAGACATGATCCAGCGAAAAGCAGCGCGATTCGTCATGGGGACATTTAGTCAGCGCGAGAGCGTTACGGAGATGCTGAACAAGCTCCAGTGGCGGACACTTCAAGAAAGGCGTTACGCAATACGGAGAGGTTTATTATCGAAATTACGAGAGAGCACATTCCGGGAAGAGATGGGCAACATATTACTACCGCCCACATATATCTCGCGTAATGATCACAACGAAAAGATCCGAGAAATTGGAGCAAATACGGAGACTTACAAGCAGTCGTTCTTCCCACGCACAATTCGTGAATGGAACAGGGAAGGGGGGATCAGATAGTGGTACAATAAGTACCCTCCGCCACACACCGTAAGGTGGCTCGCGGAGTATAGATGTAGATGTAGATGTATTTCTTCAAGTTACCAAAAAAGTGAAAATCACACGGTAATGCATATGTGCTGTTCCGAGGGTGTTGTAGTGTTTCCCAACCAAATCGCTGGAGCGGAGCCTTCGTCCGAACGGCAGTGTGGGGGCGGGCGTTGTCGTGCAGCAGGATGATTCCGTCCAACAGCCCGACAGCAACGAGGGGAGGCAAGATCCGGTAAGGTCATGATGACCTTGTTCTTCGAGTGCAGGGGTCCTCTGCTCGTCGAGCACACAATCAGTGCGCAGTGCTGTGAAGAGACTTTTCGGAAACTGTGGTGCACCATAAAGTCAAAACATCCAGAAATGCTGTTGGGCAGAAACATCCGGTTGCACGACAACGCCCGCCCCAATCTGCCTGTCGGATGATGGCTACGCTTCAGCGATTGTTTAGGAAACACTGCAACATCCTCCTTATAAGCCAACTCTTTGACCGTACGATTTTCACATATAAATTGCAGTTGTTTCAAAGAAAATGCCTTTTTTGCATGCTGCAAATAGAAATTTTTATTTTTATTGATGCGACCAGACGTGTTTCGCCTTTTTTACAAGGTATCTTCAGTGGGTGTCCTGAAATATTACGTGATTTGTCCATTTTTACACGTAGGTTATGGTTTCACATCCAGGTTATAGATTTAAAAACAGTTCCTTACCGTTTTTTATGAAATGGAAACGTACTTGCATGTTCCTTCTAATTCATTGCATCTAAGCAAACTGCTTTTTCTCATCTGGCAACCAGGTGTACATCTTACAGTTTCCTTGCAGTTCACTGTTTACGTTACACATCACTGTAACTGCCATTTTTTAAATACAGAGTTTCATTTGTTTTTCTAAGTGTTACCAACATTCTCAATTTTCTGCATTCAACTATTTTGTCAATGTGTGTGTGTGTGTGTGTGTGTGTGTGTGTGTATTAGAGAGGGAGAGAGATTTTTAAAAATTATTTATTTTATTTTTATTACTTTTTTAAAATAATAATAATAATAATAATAATAATTATTATTATTATTATTATATCTTCGTGTATATACTTACGAGAGGAATCACCTGTGTAATCATTTGTTAGGATTTCTGTCTATTACATGATCAATTACTGTAAACAGTGAGTTGTTAGTCATATTTACGTGGTCATTTAGTAGTTGTTTCTTTCAGTCTTTGTTTTGCATATATGATAATTTTCCTGTAATGTTAGGAGATGCCTTTCATTATTTATTCTAATTATTTTCATATCATTTTCTCTTTGGCGATCTGAATTAAGAGACGCGTGGGTGTCGGTCTCAGTCGGATGAGGAAGTGCAAGAGTGGGTGTGGTTGTGGGTCTGTAAGCGGCTGACAGCATTCTGCGAAACACGAATTGATCGTCTCTTTTCCCAGTGGTATAAATGTCTTAACGCATGTCGTGATCATTGCTGAATGGAAACATTCCATGGTCCCTTTGTGGCAAGTGTCTGGTTTTCATTTGACTGTCCCTTATATTTACATCTACATCTACATCTACATCTATACTCCGCGAGCCACCTTACGGTGTGTGGCGGAGGGTACTTATTGTACCACTATCTGATCCCCCCTTCCCTGTTCCATTCACGAATTGTGCGTGGGAAGAACGACTGCTTGTAAGTCTCCGTATTTGCTCTAATTTCTCGGATCTTTTCGTTGTGATCGTTACGCGAGATATATGTGGGCGGTAGTAATATGTTGCCCATCTCTTCCCGGAATGTGCTCTCTCGTAATTTCGATAATAAACCTCTCCGTATTGCGTAACGCCTTTCTTGAAGTGTCCGCCACTGGAGCTTGTTCAGCATCTCCGTAACGCTCTCGCGCTGACTAAATGTCCCCATGACGAATCGCGCTGCTTTTCGCTGGATCATGTCTATCTCTTCTATTAATCCAACCTGGTAAGGGTCCCATACTGATGAGCAATACTCAAGAATCGGACGAACAAGCGTTTTGTAAGCTACTTCTTTCGTCGATGAGTCACATTTTCTTAGAATTCTTCCTATGAATCTCAACCTGGCGCCTGCTTTTCCCACTATTTGTTTTATGTGATCATTCCACTTCAGATCGCTCCGGATAGTAACTCCTAAGTATTTTACGGTCGTTACCGCTTCCAATGATTTACCACCTATGGCATAATCGTACTGGAATGGATTTCTGCCCCTATGTATGCGCATTATATTACATTTATCTACGTTTAGGGAAAGCTGCCAGCTGTCGCACCATGCATTAATCCTCTGCAGGTCTTCCTGGAGTACGTACGAGTCTTCTGATGTTGCTACTTTCTTGTAGACAACCGTGTCATCTGCAAATAGCCTCACGGAGCTACCGATGTTGTCAACTAAGTCATTTATGTATATTGTAAACAATAAAGGTCCTATCACGCTTCCTTGCGGTACTCCCGAAATTACCTCTACATCTGCAGATTTTGAACCGTTAAGAATGACATGTTGTGTTCTTTCTTCTAGGAAATCCTGAATCCAATCACAAACCTGGTCCGATATTCCGTAAGCTCGTATTTTTTTTCATTAAACGTAAGTGCGGAACCGTATCAAATGCCTTCCTGAAGTCCAGGAATACGGCATCAATCTGCTCGCCAGTGTCTACGGCACTGTGAATTTCTTGGGCAAATAGGGCGAGCTGAGTTTCACATGATCTCTGTTTGCGGAATCCATGTTGGTTATGATGAAGGAGATTTGTATTATCTAAGAACGTCATAATATGAGAACACAAAACATGTTCCATTATTCTACAACAGATTGACGTAAGCGAAATAGGCCTATAATTATTCGCATCTGATTTATGACCCTTCTTGAAAATGGGAACGACCTGCGCTTTCTTCCAGTCGCTAGGTACTTTACGTTCTTCCAGCGATCTACGATAAATTGCTGATAGAAAGGGGGCAAGTTCTTTAGCATAATCACTGTAGAATCTTAAGGGTATCTCGTCTGGTCCGGATGGTTTTCCGCTACTAAGTGATAGCAGTTGTTTTTCAGTTCCGATATCGTTTATTTCAATATTTTCCATTTTGGCGTCCGTGCGATGGCTGAAGTCAGGGACCGTGTTACGATTTTCCGCAGTGAAACAGTTTCGGAACACTGAATTCAGTATTTCTGCCTTTCTTCGGTCGTCCTCTGTTTCGGTGCCATCGTGGTCAACGAGTGACTGAATAGGGGATTTAGATCCGCTTACCGATTTTACATATGACCAAAACTTTTTACTGCCCTACAGCAGGCGTCCCTCCCATATCTCACCTGTACACACTGTAACTGATGAAAATTAATTTTAAACAGTAATAACACAATTTTTTTGTCGTGAAATGCAAATAGCGACAACTGGGTATGATCCTATCAGTTTACGATGCCTGGAATCTGAGTAGGAGAAACAAAGAGAGATGTTCTCGATGGACAAAACGAGGCTGGTGACTTTTGTGACAAACTGTATCAGCAATATTGTAGTGAAGGAGATTGATCCGATCCGCCAAACAGGCAAAAACCGGTTGCGTGAAACATCTCTTGACACCTAAACAAGAAAGCAAACTGAGGCAAAAGCGAGCAGATGTTGCCAATCTGTCCCACACGTGACAGCGGAGTCAGTGTGCGACTGAGGACGCGGTGGGATGTTATAAATATGGGTTAGTGGCACGCGGACGTCTATTGTTTCTCGTGCTGGGCGGGCAGCTGTGGAATACATAATGCCGAACGCCTCCTCGCTTAAATTACAGGCTAATAGAGATGCAATCGGGAGTAGAGGCGTGGGCCTTGCCGAGATAGCGCCAAATCTTGTAAGCCGGTCGGGCACAAAACAATCCTTCCGCGCCCGTCTGCCTTCACCGAAAAGCCCCGGCTAACTGATAATGTTCCGCTGCGCGCCGCGTGCATTATTCCACCTACAGCCTTCTCAGTAATTTCCGTGCCTAATTGTCCCGGCGACAAAGAGGCCATTTAGGTACAGCGAGAGGCGCAGAAGGCGCTGTTAACGACCTGAAGGACTCATTTCTCATTCGGCCGCGGACTGGGCTAGGACGCGGACAAGCTGAGGCACCGCGTTAGCCTTGGCTCGGTGAGTAATTACCCAGTGTGACCCGCTCCAAGAGAAGAGATCGCTACACACACGTCCGATGCGGATATCTTAGGGAAAAGTAAACTTGCACCATCAGTTGATACTGAAATAGTGGGAAAACAAACGTTATTATGAGGGGCGTCTAATAAGTAATGCAACATTTTCTTCTGAAAGGAGGCTTATTATTATTATACACTATACAGGGTGATTCAAAAAGAATACCACAACTTTAAAAATGTGTATTTAATGAAAGAAACATAATACACTCCTGGAAATTGAAATAAGAACACCGTGAATTCATTGTCCCAGGAAGGGGAAACTTTATTGACACATTCCTGGGGTCAGATACATCACATGATCACACTGGCAGAACCACAGGCACATAGACACAGGCAACAGAGCATGCACAATGTCGGCACTAGTACAGTGTATATCCACCTTTCGCAGCAATGCAGGCTGCTATTCTCCCATGGAGACGATCGTAGAGATGCTGGATGTAGTCCTGTGGAACGGCTTGCCATGCCATTTCCACCTGGCGCCTCAGTTGGACCAGCGTTCGTGCTGGACGTGCAAACCGCGTGAGACGACGCTTCATCCAGTCCCAAACATGCTCAATGGGGGACAGATCCGGAGATCTTGCTGGCCAGGGTAGTTGACTTACACCTTCTAGAGCACGTTGGGTGGCACGGGATACATGCGGACGTGCATTGTCCTGTTGGAACAGCAAGTTCCCTTGCCGGTCTAGGAATGGTAGAACGATGGGTTCGATGACGGTTTGGATGTACCGTGCACTATTCAGTGTCCCCTCGACGATCACCAGTGGTGTACGGCCAGTGTAGGAGATCGCTCCCCACACCATGATGCCGGGTGTTGGCCCTGTGTGCCTCGGTCGTATGCAGTCCTGATTGTGGCGCTCACCTGCACGGCGCCAAACACGCATACGACCATCATTGGCACCAAGGCAGAAGCGACTCTCATCGCTGAAGACGACACGTCTCCATTCGTCCCTCCATTCACGCCTGTCGCGACACCACTGGAGGCGGGCTGCACGATGTTGGGGCGTGAGCGGAAGACGGCCTAACGGTGTGCGGGACCGTAGCCCAGCTTCATGGAGACGGTTGCGAATGGTCCTCGCCGATACCCCAGGAGCAACAGTGTCCCTAATTTGCTGGGAAGTGGCGGTGCGGTCCCCTACGGCACTGCGTAGGATCCTACGGTCTTGGCGTGCATCCGTGCGTCGCTGCGGTCCGGTCCCAGGTCGACGGGCACGTGCACCTTCCGCCGACCACTGGCGACAACATCGATGTACTGTGGAGACCTCACGCCCCACGTGTTGAGCAATTCGGCGGTACGTCCACCCGGCCTCCCGCATGCCCACTATACGCCCTCGCTCAAAGTCCGTCAACTGCACATACGGTTCACGTCCACGCTGTCGCGGCATGCTACCAGTGTTAAAGACTGCGATGGAGCTCCGTATGCCACGGCAAACTGGCTGACACTGACGGCGGCGGTGCACAAATGCTGCGCAGCTAGCGCCATTCGACGGCCAACACCGCGGTTCCTGGTGTGTCCGCTGTGCCGTGCGTGTGATCATTGCTTGTACAGCCCTCTCGCAGTGTCCGGAGCAAGTATGGTGGGTCTGACACACCGGTGTCAATGTGTTCTTTTTTCCATTTCCAGGAGTGTATAACCTTCTGTTATACATCATTACAAAGAGTATTTAAAAAAGTTTTTTTTCACTCAAAAACAAGTTCAGAGATGTTCAATACGGCCCCCTCCAGACACTCGAGCAATATCAACCCGATACTCCAACTCGTTCCACACTCTCCGTAGCATATCAGGCGTAACAGTTTGGATAGCTGCTGTTATTTCTCGTTTCAAATCATCAATGGTGGCTGGGAGAGGTGGCCGAAACACCATATCCTTAACATACCCCCATAAGAAAAAATCGCAGTGGGTAAGATCAGTGCTTCTTGGAGGCCAGTGATGAAGTGCTCTGTGACGGGCTGCCTGGCGGCCGATGCATCGCCTCGGGTAGTTGACGTTCAGGTAGTTACGGACAGATAAGTGCCAATGTGGTGGCGCTCCATCCTGCTGAAATATGAATTGTTGTGCTTCTTGTTCGAGCTGAGGGAACAGCCAATTCTCTAACATCTCCAGATACTGTAGTCCAGTTACAGTAGCACCTTCGAAAAAAAAGGGACCAAAAGCTTTATTGGCTGAAATGGCACAGAAAACGTTCACCTTAGGCGAGTCACGTTCATACTGAGTTGTTTCCCGCGGATTCTCGTCAATTCACTTCTGCCGTACTCAATAACACAAAAATCTTTCTGTTGAGCGGTCGCCATCATAGCATCAACTGACGCTGACGCCTAGTCAACAGCGCCTCAAGCGAACAAATGTACAACTAAATGAAACTTTATAGCTCCCTTAATTCGCCGACAGATAGTGCTTAGCTCTGCCTTTTGTCGTTGCAGAGTTTTAAATTCCTAAAGTTGTGGTATTCTTTTTGAATCACCCTGTATTATTCCCGATTCTGCTTACTACAAAACCCTATTTTTCAACACAATTTCCGTTCAGTGCGACGGCCTTAGTCCACTTAACTGAGAGGGCCTGTAGGCCCGAATGGTACCACTCTGCTGGTCGACGTCGGAGCCAACGCCTTGCTCTTGCTGCATCAACAACCCTCCCCCCCTTCAGCCATGTACTGTTTCTCGCGGAGTGCATCTTCATCGGGCTAAGCAGATGGAAGTCGAAGGGTGCGAGATCCGGGCTGTAGGGTGGATGAGGAAGAACAGTACAGTGAAGTTTTGTGACCTCCACTCGGGTGCGCAGACTTGTCTGAAGCCTTGCGTTGTCATGCAGAAGAGTTTAGTTTGAATTTTTGTGCCGACGAAAACGCTGAAGTCGTTTCTTCAATTTCCTGACAAGATCGGACAGATCTGCGCGACCTCGCTGTGATGATGGCAGACGCTTCGCCCAAAGACACACCTTGTTTTCATCACTGCCAGGTCTCCGTGGACACTCTCCAAGCGCCTGTATATACCTGCGATGCTCTGGCTTACCGCCAAACGAAACCCAGTTACAGCTGTCTGCTTGGAATGCATTTTTTTGAAAGCTACGTATATCGCTACACCTACAGGAATATCACGAAACCATAAGGGCTAAAGCTTGAATACTCCGCGATGTACCACAACAAATACCGCGCTTTTTCAGCCGAAACTGAGAGAGAAAAAAAAAGTTGCATTACTGATTAAACGTCCCTTGTACAAAGAAGATACATCACGTTTCCAAAAACATATGTAAAAAAGATAGACGAGAAAGCATTTCACGGAATTTATATCCATATCTCTGGCCATCAATGGGAAAACTGACTAACTGATTGTACCTCAGCACAAAATAAACTCTTTATTTTGGTAACAAAACGCCCACCGCTTCATTACGACACTTCATTAAACTTGCTAAGACTTGTCCTGCAGAAGAGCAGTTCACTGCAATCATTAAATGTCAAGAAACTAAAACTGATTTTTAATTATTTCGCTCTCGAGAGAAAATACAGAAGATGAATAAGCGTATTCTGTCAGATGGTCACCATCCTTAGTGATAGTAACAGAATGTGGTATCGCGTATTGATACCACCCCACATGTCACAGTTAACAAAAGAACTGCAAGCTTCCAGTAGGTGCTGGCAGCAGTTACGCAGGGTCTGTTGCACCCAATGGTGCTCGCCCGCTGCGCCACACCTACAGTGGCTCTGGACTACGAGCACCCTCTGCCGCCACATACAGCGCTGCTCTGTTCACTTGCACTTGGGGCTTCTGCACTATGACATTATCGTTCGTCCTTAGCACTGTGAGCCGCATCCTAGTTGACATGTGATAGCAAGACTCTGTTTCTTGCTGCATTATCTATAATGAGTCTTCATATACTTGGAGAAAAACAAGTGAAGCAGATCTTCTGTTTACTGTGATAACTTGTTCGCTAATCATTTCTGCTCCTGTCCAGCACTCCTACAACGACAGTTGCCGCACCACTCTTTAGCTCACCTCTCCTTACCATTGCGCAGAAAGTGCACAACACAGACAACACGAGAAATATATGGAATAGTTGACACTTCCTAATCGCTCGCAGTATCTGGGTTGAAGAAACTTGAAACCAGTGGATTAAATTCCTCTGACCACCTGAGAGCTTATGCTTCTTACAGTGTTACTGAGCAGACACAACGTGACGATGATCGACAGCCACGTACAGTGTATGGGTCGAATGACATGAGCACGCTTACGGTACGTTGTTAATGCAGACAATATTCTGAAGGTGTCAAAATATTCGTGATGAACACTATGGACTAGACGCCTTGTAGAGCAGTATCAGGCTATTCTAGTGGACCACTGCATTGCTGTTGCAAATTTCATGTGCCATCCACAAAAGAAATTCCGATCCTGAAAGCTCCAACGTTCCTCCATTACACGGTACCGATCTTGATCGCATTGATTCCTATCCACTAAACAGCTGCAGATGGAAAAGCAATAGTTAAAGTCGCAGCTTACAGACAACCATTAGCATTAGTAATTTATTCACCCATAGCCCACTTTACAATGATACCTCTGACGAGCAGTATGATCACTGCCCATCGCGAGACTGAATGACGTCTGGGGGCGTTGGTTGGTTGGTTGGTTGGTTGATATGGGGGAGTGGGCCAAACAGCGAGGTCATCTGTCCCATCCGACTAGAGAAGCATGGGGAAGGAAGTCGGTCATGCCCTTTCTAAGGAACCATTCCGGCATTTACCTGAATCGATTTAGGGAAATCACGGAAAATACAAACCAGGATGACCGGACGCGGGTATGAACCGTGTCCTCCCGAATGCGAGTCCAGAGTGCTAACCGGTGCGCCACGTCGCTTGTTCTGGAGGCGTTGTGGGCAAATGAAGCAGAGACGAATGGGGACTTATTCTAGCACCGATAAAGTCCGCTACTGCCATAAGCGACTGTTACAAACAGCAGATTTTTATGACCTCACACCTGGGAACGAGCATCTTGGAAACGATAGAATTCAACATCTGTCCACATGCTGCTGTCGTGAGCATCTATGGAAATTGGTTGAAGGATGATGAGTGACACTGTACTCTGGAGTGATAAAAGTCATGCGACACTTGTTAATATCGTGTTCCTTTTGCTCGGTATAGTACTAAAATCTCAACGTGGCCTGAAATAAACAACTTGTTGGAAGCCCCTGTAGAACTATTTAGCCATGCTGCCTATACCCGTCTATAACTCGAAAGTGTTGCCGGTGCAGAATTCTGTGCGCGAACTGATTCATGTCGGACAATCTGGGTAGCCAAATCATTCGCTCGATGCAAACAGTTGTGGTCTGGTGATAAGTCCCATTGTCATCGTTGAATGGCTGAAAATGGTCTCCAAGTGGCCGAAAATAGCCATTTCCAGTCAGTGATTGGTTCAGTTGAACAAGAGGACCCAGTCAAATCCATGTTAAGGAGCCACTATCAGCCTTCACAGCGCCATGTTGACAACTTGGGGCCATGGCTTCGTGGGGTCTGCAGCATACTCTAACCCTAACATCAGCTCTTACTAACTGAAATCGGCACTCATGTGACCAGGTCATAGTTTTCCAGTTGTGTAGGGTCCAACCGATATGGTCACGAGTCCAGAAGCCGCCCTGCAGGCGATGTCGTAGTGTTAGCAAAGGCACTCGCGTCGGTCCTCTGCTGCCATAGCTCATTAATGCCAAATTTCACCGCGCTGTTCTAACGGATACGTTCGTCGTAGCCCCGCACTGCATTGTTGCTTGTCTGTTAGCACTGGCAACTCCACGCAAACTCCGCTGCTCTCGGTCATTAAGTGAAGACCGTCGGTGACTTCATTGTGATCAGAGGTTTTCGTATTCTCGGCACACTCTTGACACTGTAGATCTCGGAATACTGAATTCCCCCACAGTTTCAAAGAAAAAAAAAAAAAAAGGTTCAAACGGGTCTGAGCACTATGGGACTTAACATCTTAGGTCACCAGTCCCCTAGAACTTAGAACTACATAAACCTACCTAACCTAAGGACATCACACACATCCATGCCCGAGGCAGGATTCGAACCTGCGACCGTAGCAGCCCCGCGGTTCCGGACTGCAGCGCCTAGAACCACAGTTTCCGAAATGGAATGTTCTGTGCGTGTCATTCCAACCCCCATTCCGTGTTCAATGGCTATTAATTTTCTCCGCGTGCCATAATCACTTTGGAAATCTTTTCGCACGAATCACCTGTGCACAAATGACAGCTCCTCCAAAGCACTGCTCTTTTACTATTTCCATCTGTACATGTAAGCCTCCCTATCCCATGACTTTTGTCACGTCAGTGTAATGCAGATGTGATACCTAAAATTTTTGCCCAATATGTTTATTATAAAGATAACGCACTTGTTTTATACTGTAAATCGTTAGACACTACGTGTTAATTGCAAATGTGATATGTGCTCTAACCTGTATAAATTATTTTGTATTATGACGTATTTATTCTGAGCTAATGTCGTTAGGGAAAGTTAACAAAAGCAATATAGTTGGCAGAGAGTTAAGACTTCTGCGGGAGCGCTGTCTCTGGATGCGAGTGTGACATCAGAGCGGAGCGCGCAAGAGACATTGGCTGTGAGATGTAACAGCGAACACACGCAAGTGGCGCGTACTGTCGGGCATATGTGTGGTGCAGTTGTTGCTAACAAGGCACTAATAGCATGACGAGTGTAGGGAGGTGTAAGAGGCCCCAGTAACATCAGAATCTTGCCCCATAATTGGTCACTGCGAATAAAGGTGTGCCCGCAGTATAACATGGAACAATGGAAGTATTCTCGACGACAGCGAAGACAGTGGCTTAACATCTGTAACGAACTGTAAGGTCTCACGTTACAAACTTTTTTAGGCATAACCCAGTGACATTCTTATTCAGGAAGTTGGAGTTAAAATAAATCACTCTAAAACTAAGGTTATGCATAATAAGTGGGTAGCTGCAGGACAAGTAACACTGAATGGCCACATCCTAAACAATGTTACAGAATATGTTTATCTGGCGCAATTAAGTGACACAGAAGGGGATTTGAAACCTGAAATTTTTCGTCGAATTAAACTGGGTTGGAGGGCTTACGGAAGGAATGCAACAGTTTTCAAATATAACATGCCATTCTACTTAAAGAAGATAGTTTTTGAACAGTGTTTCCTACCGATTTTAACGTGCGGGTGTGAAACTTGGACTTTAAATGAATTTTTCAAAAGTAAACTTAGAACTGCTCAGAGAGCTATGGAAAGGTCAATGTAAGGTCTCGTTAAGAAATATCGACAGAAAAGTGAAGACATAAGAGCAATAACAGGAATAAAGAATATTATAGAAAGAGTTAAGACTCTAAAATGGCAGTGGGCAGGACATATTGCACGAAGGGTGGAAGATGGACAAAATCAGTTTTAAAGTGGAGTCTCAGAGAAAAACGAAGACCACCAAGGAGACCACCTGATCGCTGGGATAAGGAACTCAGGAAAGTTGCGGGCTTCAACTGGCAGAAGACAGCAGCGGACAGAGATGCATGGAAAAACCTCTTAAAGATGTATTTAATAACTTAAAGAGGCTACATCTGGGATAGATTGAATTAGCCGAACAATAAATAAATAAGCGTTGTACGTAAAAACTGTAGGTGTCTGATCCTGTCATTATCTCCAGTCGTTGTCACGTACTTAGGGTCCCATTCCTTCCAGTTATTCGATACCCGATTGTCGTTTTTTAAACAATTAAATTAAAGGTATTAAAAGGCTATCACTGCCAGTTTTGTTTTTCTTGTTAAAAGATAATTGAAAGTAATTAGTAATGAAGCCTCAATAAGTTAAGACTGTTGTTCAATAATATTTAGAAGCAAAGTCATTATTATTAGTTGACTGAAGGGAAATTAAAGTAATTCTGGCAATCTGAAATCAAAGAAAAGAATAAATTAAATTTACATATTTCATATCTGTATCTATTGTACTAATACTATTGCGTGCTAGCATGGTTCGTATTTCGGTATTGGCAATCTATTGGAAACCAACGGCTGCTTACTTGATTCAGCAAATGTTCATAACAATTACATTCTACTCCAAGTACGTAGCTTGCCATAAGTAGGAAACTAGTGCACATAAGTAAAGGTTAATCTGAAGTTACGTAGTTTATTGCTATAATAAAAGATATATCTCCAGTAAATCATTGACTTTTCAGCAACGTCTTTAAAATATCATTTCTAAATTAACATATGTGAGTATTAATCTTTGCTTTCTTTGTTCAGTATTATTTCATAACGTACTGTGTTGTTAGGAACGTGTGTCAACCTTCTGTTGCCACATGTACAGCCAAAGGGTTACATATTCATTGCTGACTGCATTATCCATGAGATATTGAACAGACAGTGTCCAATTGGGAAAGCCACCGTATAATTAATAACTTTGAAGCCGTTTTGACTATTTTTCGACCGTGACTGTCTCAAGAAATATGTAAAGGTTTTTTTAAATTACCCCTACCAGTCACAAACTTTGTCAACTATTGTATTACTTTTTTATTTAGCGACATGTTTCGAGGGAATACCTCATCTTCAGGCTAATTGGCATTACAAAAACAACTTTACAATAAGGTCATACTGATGTTACATAGTCTTTTCGTAAATACTGTGGTCATCCTGTGGAAGAAGAGAAAACTTAGTAAGACCGATGTCACTTTGGAAGCTGAACTGATGTTTGCACGAAAATGTTTTGCAAGGGTCATTCACTTTGTTCTTCTGGCGTTGCAGTCTCGTTGTGATGCGCTGGAGTGTTTCCATTTCCGTGGCTCTCTTGGTCATTGTTTACAAATTGTCACTAACATAGCAGTAACTTGGAAAGACGATCACAAACAGTTCTGTAGTGCAGTGCACTGCAGTCCACTGCACTAAAGCAAGTGCGAGTAGCCGGTGGTTTGAGGCACGGGACTGGTGCCCGATAGCGTCCCAAATGTGTTCCATCGGATTAAGATCAGGGGAATCTGCTGACTAAGGCACTAACTTAAGTTAACCATCATGATCCCTGAAACCACTGTAGCACTAATCTCACCTTGTGACGCGCGCAGTTATCCTGCTGACAGATGGCGTCACGTTCTCAAATATTTGTGGGGGACTGATGACCTTAGCTGTTTAGTCCCCCTTAAACATCCCAACAACCACCACCACCTTCTCAAATATTTGTTGGATGTAACCCCATCTCTATCTTCCTCTATATTTTTTGCCCTCTGCAGCTTCCTCTGGTACCATGGAAGTCATTCCCTTATGTCTAAATTGACGGCCTATCATCCTGTCCCTTCTACTTGTCAGTGTTCTCCACATATTCCTTTTCTCTCCGATTCTGCGCAGAACCTCCTCATTCCTTATCTTATCAGTCCACCTAATTTTCAACATTCATCTGTAGCACAATATTTCAAATCCTTCGATTCTCATACGTTCTGGTTTTCCCACAGTCCATGTTTCACTACAATACAATGCCGAAGCCCAAACGAACATTCTCAGAAATTTCTTCCTCAAATTGAGCCCTATGTTTGATACTAATAGACTTCTCTTGGCCAGGAGTGCCCTTTTTGCCAGTGTTAGTCTGCTTTTGATGTCCTCCTTCCTCCGTCCGTCATTGATTATTTTGCTGCCTAGGTAGCAGAATTCCTTGACTTCATCTACTTCGTGACCATCAAACCTGATGGTAAGTTTCTCACTGTTCTCATTTCTGCTACATCTCATTACTTCCGACTTTCTTCGATTTACTCTCAGTCTATATTCTGTACTCAGCAGACTGTTTATTCCATTCAGAAGACAATGTAACTCTTCCTCACTTTTACTAAAGAGAGCAATGTCATCAGTGAATCGTATCATTGATATCCTTCCACCTCGAATTTTAGTACCACTCCTGAACCATTCTTTTATTTCCACCATTGCTTCTTCGATCTACAGATTAAACAGTAGGGGCGGAAGACTACATCTCTGTCTTACACCCTTTTTAATTCGAGCACTTCGTTATTGGTCGTCCACTCTTCTTATTCCCTCTTGGCTCTTGTACACATTGTATATTACCAGCGTCTCCCTATAGCTTAACCCCATTTTTCTCTGAATTTCGAATATCTTGCGCCATTTTACACTGTCTAAGCCTTTATCCAGGTCGACAAATCCTATTAATGTGTCTCGATTTTTCTTCAGTCTTGCTTCCATTATCAACCGCAACGTCAGAATTGCCTCTCTGGTGTCTTTGCCTTTCCTAAAGCCAAACTGATCGTCTTTATTACAAAGCTCAAAAAAGTCCGTGAATGAACAGAAACTTGTTTTAAGAATTGTTGTTTGGTTCTTTTGTTCCCGCTGTTAAAAAGTACTTGAGATCAAAAAAATCTACCACGTCGTGCAACTGTATTGTTAAACAGCGCGTCAAGCACCCCTGTGACTCAGAACTTCAACAATGTGACATAAAATCTATTTTTTGCCCCCCCCCCCCTCCCTGCCACACATGATTTCAATAAACCACCCAATGGACCAGTGTGTTTCTGACTAGTAAAAATGACGTTAAGGGAGGAAATTATCAGCGCTTTGTTAGAGAAAAAAGAAAAGTGTCGTGAACCTTTTGAAGGAATGAAAAGCATGAAGATAGAAGACGCAGTTTACAGAGTTGTCGATGTTTGGGGAGAACTTTAAAAAAAATAAAAATAAAAAAAACCACGGTTGAAAAATCACGGGAAAGTTTTGTCCCAGACTAAACCAGTAGCATGAACTTCCAGAAACTAATGAGTCAGACAATATCTGCAAAGACTTCAGAATGATATGCAACCCGATGATGATGAGGGATGGCTAGGAGAAGGTAACGCTGCTGTTGTCACTAATGAAGAATGTGAACATAATCAGATCATTGATCTTGTTTTGCAACAGTATAGTGCCGACGAAGAGGAGTCAGGTGACGAAGGAAAGAAAGAAGGCGAAAAGATCAGCTGCTCTGAAGAAAAGGATGCGTTCGAGACTACCCTCAAATATTTGGAACAACAGCCTACAGTTACAGCTAATGTTTTTCGTTGCGGCGGAATCTTCTCACGAAATTTCGATCACCAACTTCCTCCTCCGAATGCGAAAATATTTGTTGACGCCGACTGCATAGGGAGAAACGATCATCATAATAAAATAAGAGAAATCACGAGTTCGCACGGAAAGATGTAGGTGTTCGTTATTTCCGCTCGCTGTTCGAGACTGGAATAATAAAGAATTATTGTTAAGGTGGTTCGATGAATCCTCTGCCAGGCAGTTAAGTGTGATTTGCGCAGTATCCACGTAGATGCACATATTGTCGGGAAAGAAATGGCGTGGTGGAGCTGCGAAGTCAAGGTTTAAGAAATAGAAATAAAAACCATTTTACGCTTTTTAAAATAGATTTTCAGTGTGTAGAAATTTCTTTTTTCTTTCTCTTTGTTAGAAATATATTTTTACTTGATTTTGATGTATTACATATTTCTGAGTCTGTAAATGACTTTTCATTTGATTGGTTTCACTCTCCTCAGATTATCCGACCTTTTTAGCGTTCCGACCACTCCCAGGCCCCAAAAGGGACGCTTAATCGAAGTTCTACTGTATAGACGTGGCCTCGGTCCTTTACTTTTTTGTTATTGCAACTTCTTTCGTGCTGAGTTATCCGCGAATATATGCATTGTCCTTGTTGTTGTTGATATCCTCAGTACTAAGATTGGTTCGACACAGCTCTCCACCCCAGTATATTCTGTGCAAGCCCCTTCATCTCTGCCATCTGCAGCCACTTGAGTCTGCTTACTGTACGCAAGCACTTGTCATCCACTATAATTTTTACCCCCCCCCCCCCCCCCACTTCATTCCGTTACTAAACTGACGATCCTTTGACGCTACAGGATGTGTCCTATTCACTGATCCCTTGTTTTAGCATGGTTATGTCACAAATTTCTTTTCTAATTCAGTAGCTCTTCATTTGTTACTCTATCTACCCATCTAATTATCAGCTTTCTTCAACGTCACCATATCTGAAAAGTATCTATTCTCTTCTCTCTTGAACTGTTTATCGTTCAATTTCACTACCGTACAAGGCTACCTCCAGGCAAATGCCTTCAGAAAAGATTCGTAAATCTAAAATTTATTCGAGGCCGTGCCGAAAAGTAATGCCTCCGAATTTTTTATGTAGAAAGTCTTAAAAGCTTTTAAAATTAAGCAGACGTTATTAACATTCAACATGTCCACATTGAAAGGAGTATACTGGGGCACACGTGTATGTGGCACCAGAATAAGAAGAGAATATGAATAAATTAAAATGAAACTAGTACGCTGTAAACGATGATGTCTGATAGGCTCGACAATGTGGGTCCGCGACCGCACAACCAAAGATCTCTGGTCTAAGATTATTATAGTGGTGGGGTAAGAGAGTGCTGGGCACACAGTTGTAGGTATCTGTCTGTGAGTGAAAGACGATGGAGTAGGCAAACTTTGGAGTGTGGTGTATGAAGCCACCAAGAGTTAGATTAATGCAGGTATGTCAATATTGTTGAATATGGAAGCAGAAGTCTTCATGAAAATAAGATAAAGATGTTCAATAATTATGATTTCTGTTTTTGCCAGCGCGTTAGTATCGATGAGTTGGCTGATAATTTGTAATTGTTGAATAACCCCAAAATGTACGTAAACAGTCTTGATAAAAAGGCTAGTTAGATATTTCATTTTTGTAATGCTTTTAAGATTTGTTAACACAGCTATGTGTAATTTGCATTTATGTTGGACTAATGAAGTTAGATAATATGTGCTGTTTAAATCTCATTGTTTGTGAATCAATTGCGAGTAATGTAACTTCAATTGTCAGATGTTTTTGAAAAGACAAACTTACCTTGCAGTATAATTTTGCTTAAAGAACTGAGTATTAGTAATTCACCATAATCAATACCGCCTCCCAGTCCAGGTCATATATTTTTCAAAGAATTTGGATTTTCTTAAATTGTTCTAGTGTATCACTCAAGTGAATTTCGTATGCATTTGAAGTATTATGGCCAGCACTGCACACTGCTGAGCCTGTAGTTAGCATATTTATATTTTTGTGAGAGACCAGAATATATCGCGTTCCACCGTTGCTGCTTTACAGGTAAGACAATTTAATTTATTTATTACGTGCAGAGGGACCAAAGTTATCAGTTCTGAACAGGGCCGGATGATTCAGTACCTAAGGGGCTGAATGTATTTTGCTGTGAATGTACGCCTTTATTGGTATTGGGAGTTGCATTGCCCAATCAGTTCGTGTCAAGTTATGCTAACAATAACATAGAGTAAGCACACCACTTGCACTTACAACACGCAACACGACAATTCGAGTTCAGTACTCATTCCACAGATCAGACATTCAGCGTAATCGTAATCTTTCTCAGTTTTTTTATTAAATAACGTTACAACACATTTATTTCCCAAGATAGTCACCCTTGCGACGAACATATTTCTCTCCACAAGAGACCAGTTTGTTGATACCGGCACTGTAGAAAGCTTGACGTTGTTGACGGCGCCACGACCTAGCCTGTGCGTGCATCGCTTCACCACTATCAAAGTGAAGTCCATGAAACTCTTCTTCAAGTTTCAGAAACGGATGAAAATCCGATGGGACAGGACGGGACTGTATAAGAGAATGATCGATGAACGTGAACCCAAGGCGTCTGATTGATGCACATGGCGCAGTGCTCCAATGTAGGTTGGCATTGCCACGCGGAAAATGGGGGTGTTCCATGAGTGGACGAACTTACCGAATTCGAAACTCGCTTACAGCACGATGTTTATAGCGCACCGACAGAGTTACGTTACATATCGCCATGTTACAAGCTACAATTCGGAGCCCTTTGGCAGCAGATGACTGCACATCATATGTAGAGATAAAGAATAAATCTGTAGAATGTTAATAACATTTGCTTTATTTAAAAGCCTTAAGAGTTTTCGCGTAAAACTTTCGGAGGCATTACTTATCAGCACGAGCTTGTACATTCAGAATTTGTTGTCAAAAGCTTTCTCTAAACTTGCAAATGAAATAAATGTAGGTTGCCTCTCTTCAGTCTATCTTGTATGATAGGTTGTAGTATCAATAGTGTCTCGCGTGTCCCTACAGCTCTTCGGGATCCAAACAGATGTGCCCTGGGGTAGGCTTTTGTTAGTATTAACAATATTATTAGCATTAGTATTATTATTATTGCGAGTATTATTGTTACTAAATCCTTCTCTTAATGTTTCTTTGTAATTTACAAAGAAAATGAATACAGCTAACAGTCAGAACTGAAGAAACAGTTGTATATTTTTTCAATGTTTTAAAGTCTTTGCTGTACTGTTCTTATTAACCAGTCCTTCCAAATATATACGTGCGTGGTTTGCAGCTTCCATTGCTAGGACAGTGCATCTGGCATCCAGAAGACTCCGAACAAATCTGGCAATTTTCTTAAACGTTTTCAGTTGTTTGCTATGAATCCACATTTGTTTCATGTTGTCACAGTTTCACTTTGCGCTGCCGCGAATGTAGCAAGCTGAGGTTAAACTCGTGACTACCAAAAGTCTTTTCGCTGCATCCAGCCAAGCCTGTGGTGGTCATACGATGCCACTTGGGTGCTCTCTGTATGGCAACTCTTCGCGGAGGACATCACCGGGGAGCACAGACAGGTTCCCCAACACTTATCGTCTTCATCACACGTTTACGTCATCATCATCGTCATCGTCGTCGACATCATGGTCTAGACTTATTGGTCTATTCACCCCAAAATCATTCATGTTGTCTTTCTAAAGGGTGGCTAATATTTCCTTTAGCTTCTGCGATTATATTGTGAAACATTATTACTGATTCTGCTGTCTTCCATACGTTGAACATGATCCTTCCGTTTATTCCGTAATTCATTACAAGATCTGAAACGGAGCCCAAATTTAATTCCTGCATAATATCAATATTTTTCTTATGATCTAGTAGCGTATACTCTGCTACATAGCTGATAAACCTCATTTCAGACGAGTCAATTTATCTTATTTCGTCAGAAGATAAGAATCCAGCTTTTACATCAGTACAGCAATAATGGGAAAGTTGTAACTATGTATAGTTCGAATAGCGTTTCCTTCCGAACGTTACGTTTTAATTTATAATCTAATGGGCCCGCAACGTTAAAGACATCTCTTAGAGACGTTGTGTAATAACATCTAAATTTCTACTATAGTAGTTTAATGATGTATTTATTGTTTCCGCTAGATTATTGTTCGTTTCTGTTCCCACAGTGAAGAACATTTTAGGATGCAGTTTATTTGGTGGTTGATAAACGTATTGAATTTCAAGTTCGTCTTCTTTTATAGGGGCAAGCGTGTCATTCACGTATCTGAACTAATAGATAATTTTCTTGGTTAGGGAATTTTCGAGTGCAGAATTATTCTTCAAATGTTTTCAAGAAAATATCTGCTAAGGTGCCAGCAACACTGCACTCCGTGGCTATTCCTTCTAATTGGAGTATGTATTATTGTTGAAATCAAAATAGTTTTTTGTTGTAACTAAATTGAGCAGGTCCATTACCTCTTTTATACCTGCAATTTAATTTTTTTTCTGTATATTGTGAGAATTTAACCTGTATGATTGTAGTTACCTCTTGGACTGGTATATTTCTATAGAGCTTGGTAATATCGAAGGATATTACAGTCATACAGAATAACCCCTCATAATGCACAAAAATTTAAATCGCAGGCAAACAAGAAATCATAGACCAATTCAGTTTAGTTGCAACACAAAATTATTTTGAATTCATCAGTAATACATACTCCCCATTAGACGAAGTAGCCATGGTCCGCAGTATTGCTGGCACTTCAGCCAAAATTTTTTTGAATACATTAGAAGGGAAAAAAGCCATAGCCACAATGTGGATGTTATAACATAACGTTACTGTATTTTACGGACGGTAGGACACTACGGACTATAAGGAACACCTTAAATTTAAAATAATTAAAAAAAGAAATCATTGTTACCATTTTTATTATTAGATTTGCAAAGCCAGACTAAAAAAATTATTACTTTATAAAACCGAACTGACCTTTAAAATGCCTGAAAATCTTTATCTGAACTTTCTTCTTTATCACCTTGTTCTTCCTCTTCGTCGTCGTCGTTGTCCTCTTCATAAGGTGGTCTGCACTGTTATAGAGAGTGTTACTTATGCCACACTTCTTGAAAGGGTTAACAATAATGTTTTCTTGCCCACGACCGCTGCATCCACAGACG
Source organism: Schistocerca cancellata (assembly GCF_023864275.1). Taxonomy (NCBI): domain Eukaryota; kingdom Metazoa; phylum Arthropoda; class Insecta; order Orthoptera; family Acrididae; genus Schistocerca; species Schistocerca cancellata. The sequence goes on from NC_064631.1 coordinate 50,419,678, forward strand.
CAGTTGTTGGATTGTAGATCGTCTTAAAGCTCCCGTGAGGTCATATTGGGTTTCATCCATCATCCATTTGTTGCATTCCTCTCTCATATACACTTTAATTTTTTTTATCGAGAACCAAGAGCCTCCAATTGTAAAGTAGGTCCTCCCGGAATAACTGCAAGCTCTGTATTTCCCTGTCTCAGTTTCTCTATCAGAGAATTTGTCAAATGACTGCATAAGAAGAGAACTCTTTTTTTCAGTAAAGCTCGTTTCCCTCTCTCCCACACTCTGTTAATCCATAATTTCATAGCAGCCTCGTCCATCCAATCCTTGTCATGTACTTGAACAACATCTGGCGATATTTCAGAAGGTTATGACTTTTTTTTGCGCTAGGAAATGATCACTGGATTAAGTTTAGTACCGTCAGCGTAACATGAAAGGACAACAGTGCAGTGCATTTTCTCCATGTCAACTTTTGATAGTTACAGTTTTAGCAGCTCTCATGGCAACAGTTCTGTTACTCGGCACATCAAACGTTGGAGAAATTTCCTCCATACTGACTATTTAGCTTAGTTCCACACTGGTTTTCTTTCGATGTTGCATAATAAAGCGAAGGGAAGATAATATTTTCTCTTCACACTCTTGTGGCATTTTCTAAGATATTTTGGTTCGCATGCAAAGTCTATGACGCTTCATAGACTTATAGCACCAACCAACTCCACCCTTGAAGTGCGTTAAATTCCACTGTAGCGCTAACTTACGAGCGTGTACTTGATTCATTTTTGTATTAATTATAGTGCCATTTTGATGGTGTCTTGGGATCCATATGAACACGTTATCTTCTAGTCTTAGCCGTTTTGCATTCAGTCCTCTATTTGTACGTTTTGTCTTCATTTTTTTCTGTTCTTCTTTACGAGCCTGCCAATACCGAATGTTGTTTTTTTTTTCGTTGGTGGAGAACCGAAATGCTGCTCAACTGCTCTGTTTCCATGTTCCTCCGCATATGCTATTACTTTCAACTTATAGTCCGTATCATATGAATACCTTCCTTTTTCCATTACCAAATTAGCTACTAGCAAAAATAGAATAGAATAGAATAGAATAGTAATCACTTTCAGTTGTAGTTCACTGGCAATGACGCATCATGGGTTAGACGGTGGTATGGTTTTGTGGTGGTTGGAGGGAGACAGTGTTAGCAAGCTTGTGAATCCACGCAACTCATGTTCGTCGCATCGATGCACTGCTGCTGCCAGTTGAATCCAATGTTGCCACATAGAGATTGGTTTCCCGCGGCATTGAATAATGGCCATTTTCGAGACAGGCCGGAATTTTAAATCTAACACTGGACATTTTTATATTAATTTCGATTGCAAGACGTACCTGAATTTTTGAAGCGATTTTTCGAAGAAAAAGTGCGTCTTACAGTCCCTAAAATACGGCGTTTTAATGCCTAAGCTTAATTTTATGTAATACTGAAGATGATAACCCCGGATATTTAAATTCACTTATTTGTTGGACTGCTTGTCTACCAATTACAATTTTTTATCTTACTGGTTCTTATCCACCGATAACGATTGTCTGTGGATGAGCGTCCTATTGCTCTTCTGGAGTATGTGACAGCTTATTGACTACCCATTTATATAATTAATTCTCTGTGATGTTCAGTCCTTCCCGTCTCCTCAAGTTCACGCTAAATATCCATCTACTTCCTGGAAACCTCCTCAAATACTTTGTTTAGCATTAGTGTTTCATCCCGCACAATCTTGTATATTGACCTGTTCAGTATTTTTGACTCTTTCGAATTCGTCGGCGGCTCTGAAATGAATACAGTGGTGAAAAACGCAGAGCTCTAAATTTAGAAAGCTGCGAAGTCTGACAGAGATTTTCCGCCAAGGTCTGATCGCGCACCTGCAGGCTGTGGCTCTGAGGTGGGCGAGGCAATATTAGCCGAAAAAAGCGTGGCTGCACGGAGGGGAGACGCAGGTGGCGGCGCTCCATTGCCGACCGGTGCGCACGCAGTCGAGGTGGTTCCGCACGGCGCCTCGCCAGTGCGCGCTGTCCTTGCGACGGGGTGGGGCGCCAGGTTCGCAGTCTCTTCTCCTTTTCGCCATCTGTCGTAAGAACCTCCAAAATCAACAAGTTTTTATTCCTGATCCCGTTATATTCGAGAAACAGACTCCACTAACGCGAATGGTGTGGTTAGCGTCTGATCACTTGGAGAGCTTCATACTACACACTTGTACTTGCAGGTTACATCGTAAGCGAAAACTAAAATTGCCAAAACTATTCGATACTAGATTCAAAAACGTTCCAGGAGACACGGGACAACAAAGGAGACGTTTCTGAGATAACTGCTCCCGCGCTACGAATCGTCATGGGTCATTCCATGTCAGATGCCCTAATTTCGGAACATTTTCCTGCTCAACCATCACGGATTTCGACGAAATTTTTGTGAACATTCCACACATCTCTGGTAAAGATTAGCGTTCGTCGAAACGATACTGGCCGAGATATAATTACTTCTGTTTACTCCAAGCGCAACTTTGCGCAGAGCGAACGTGAATTTCTAGAGGATTTGAACTGTTATATCTTGGGCAATATTTTGTTGAAAGAAATGAAATTTGGCCAATTTGCACAACTGTAAGCGTTCTCTTAAGCACAACAGTGAAAAGAATTTTACGAGTCATATTCAGACAGAAAACTAATTTTAAGGTTTGTCTTCTTAAATTTCAGGGACTACGATATTACAAACGTGAAACTTGGCGTGTACTAGCCTAACAAAACGCGTTTCTAAAATACAAAGTTGCAGCTATGTAACGCTTTCCAATACTCAATAAATTAAGAGAAAATTTGAAGATTTTGTAAAAAGGTCAATAATGCGATATTTTCGATCTGATTTTGAAAAATACTGTGTTCTATAAAACTCTCCGAACTGAAATAATTAGAAATACCATGATGTTTAACCCTCTAAAAAAGTACATTTCATTATCCAGCGTTGACTAACAATGATAGATAATTTGAATAGAATTTGGGCGTGAAAATCGCTGCTTCAAAATAGTGTAAACTTTGGACTCTTATGTATTGTAAACGCGTGCTCAACTTGAGACTTAATAGGCAATAGCTTGGTGGCACAAGGATGTGGAACACAAGATATTGTTCACCTACTATTTTTCAATAATGTGTAAATTTGTCGTAAAGATGACTATTTTTGTGAGAAGGTGAAAATACCATTTTCTAGTAAAGCTTCAAAGAAGCCTCTTTCGAAACAACGTATTTTAAGTCCCCCCAGAAAACTGGGTAAAATTTCCAACATGGGCTAACAATGGTATATAAATTGAGGCAAACTAGCTGGAAAAATTACCTTATATCTCGTTCATTAAAGGCATTATAAACATGAAACTTAGAGTACAACAACATAGAAAAATAAGTTTTCCAGTATAAAAGAAATTCACGTACTGCCTTCTAAATTTCTACAAAATGAGTTCAAACTTGGTTTTCGCAAAACTGCAAAAAGTAGATCACATTCTCTTTGCTTTTTGAAAATCTGTTTTCCATAACTGATTTCAGACTAATGACAGTCGGAAAGAGCATGTTTTCAACTATTCAGGAAATCACTTTCGATTTTCCAACGTGCTCTAATAATAACTGAAAATGAGAGACGAATTTGAGGCAATGTACCATGACAACAGGCTGCAATGCAGAAACCTGCTTTCCATGTTTCTTTGCATGTGGTTTTTATTTTTTAATAGAAAAGTAATATTTCACTATATTGTGTTGATCTATGGTGACATTGTAACTACTGGTTCAAGAACACACTGGCAACACCATCGCCGTAGGAATCACGCCCGATAGCCGTGCAGTATCGTCCACGGATGGGTTTCTTCACCCAGATTTCCAAACCTCTAATTTGGTTTCTTAATTTAGGTTTTAAGGCATTGTGGTGGTACCTGTCTGCTTACAAAGCCATTTGCTAAGTATCTTTTCTCCAGTTCCCACTTCTGTAGGAGTATCTTACATATGCGACAACGAAAGTTATATCAATTTTGATTTTAAACTTCTCAAAACTGCAATGTTATCGACATGTCGATGGGACATAATGATGGACTGATAAAATTTATGCATCAAGGCCCGGCGCATTCAATTTATTGGCACGAAAGACAGGATGCTTGTCGCGTATCTGAACAACACCTCATTTCCATGCCCTCTGTTCCTTCAGTATTTCATCTGGCTGATAGCATCAGTTTCCAGAAAATGAACAGCAGAGAGTGGCTCAAATACACTCCTGGAAATGGAAAAAAGAACACATTGACACCGGTGTGTCAGACCCACCATACTTGCTCCGGACACTGCGAGAGGGCTGTACAAGCAATGATCACACGCACGGCACAGCGGACACACCAGGAACCGCGGTGTTGGCCGTCGAATGGCGCTAGCTGCGCAGCATTTGTGAACCGCCGCCGTCAGTGTCAGCCAGTTTGCCGTGGCATACGGAGCTCCATCGCAGTCTTTAACACTGGTAGCATGCCGCGACAGCGTGGACGTGAACCGTATGTGCAGTTAACGGACTTTGAGCGAGGGCGTATAGTGGGCATGCGGGAGGCCGGGTGGACGTACCGCCGAATTGCTCAACACGTGGGGCGTGAGGTCTCCACAGTACATCGATGTTGTCGCCAGTGGTCGGCGGAAGGTGCACGTGCCCGTCGACCTGGGACCGGACCGCAGCGACGCACGGATGCACGCCAAGACCGTAGGATCCTACACAGTGCCGTAGGGGACCGCACCGCCACTTCCCAGCAAATTAGGGACACTGTTGCTCCTGGGGTATCGGCGAGGACCATTCGCAACCGTCTCCATGAAGCTGGGCTACGGTCCCGCACACCGTTAGGCCGTCTTCCGCTCACGCCCCAACATCGTGCAGCCCGCCTCCAGTGGTGTCGCGACAGGCGTGAATGGAGGGACGAATGGAGACGTGTCGTCTTCAGCGATGAGAGTCGCTTCTGCCTTGGTGCCAATGATGGTCGTATGCGTGTTTGGCGCCGTGCAGGTGAGCGCCACAATCAGGACTGCATACGACCGAGGCACACAGGGCCAACACCCGGCATCATGGTGTGGGGAGCCATCTCCTACACTGGCCGTACACCACTGGTGATCGTCGAGGGGACACTGAATAGTCCACGGTACATCCAAACCGTCATCGAACCCATCGTTCTACCATTCCTAGACCAGCAAGGGAACTTAATGTTCCAACAGGACAATGCACGTCCGCATGTATCCCGTGCCACCCAACGTGCTCTAGAAGGTGTAAGTTAACTACCCTGGCCAGCAAGATCTCCGGATCTGTCCCCCATTGAGCATGTTTGGGACTGGATGAAGCGTCGTCTCACGCGGTCTGCACGTCCAGCACGAACGCTGGTCCAACTGAGGCGCCAGGTGGAAATGGCATGGCAAGCCGTTCCATAGGACTACATCCAGCATCTCTACGATCGTCTCCATGGGAGAATAGCAGCCTGCATTGCTGCGAAAGGTGGATATACACTGTACAAGTGCCGACATTGTGCATGCTGTGTTGCCTGTGTCTATGTGCCTGTTGTTCTGTCAGTGTGATCATGTGATGTATCTGACCCCAGGAATGTGTCAATAAAGTTTCCCCTTCCTGGGACAATGAATTCACGGTGTTCTTATTTCAATTTCCAGGAGTGTATTTCGAAAAATATAAACTGAAATGCTGAGAAGCTTAAAATCAAAATTGATTTTATTATAATCTTGACGCCTATGTGAGATGCTCCTACAGATATGAGAATCGGAAATAAAGTACTTAACAAATGGCTTGTAAACAGATAGACATCAACACACTTATGTTAAGAAACCGAACTACAAGCTTGGAGACCTGAACGAAGAAACCCATCCACGGATGATATTGCACAGCTGTCGGGCGTCATCCCTATGGCGATGGGGTTACTGGTTCATGTTCTTCAACTGGTAGTGACAGTGTCACCATCGTCCAACACTATATAGACTGAAGAGCCAAAGAAACTGGTACACCTGCCTAATATGGTCTAGGGCCCCGGTGAGCACGCAAAAGTGCCGCAAGACGACGTGGCATGGACTAGACTAATCTCTGAAGTAGTGCTGGAGGGAACTGACACCATGAATCCTGTAGGACCGTCCATAAATCCGTAAAAGTAAGACTGGGTGAAGCAGTACGTTGCAACGCAACCCAGATATGCTCTCTAATGCTCATGTCTGGGGAGTTTGGTGGCTAGTGGAAGTGTTTAGACTCAGAAGAGTGTTCCTGGAGCCACTCTGTAGCAATTCTGGACGTGTAGGATATCGCATTGCCCTGCTGAAATTGCCCAAGTCCGTTGGAATGCACAATGGACATGAATGGATGCAGGTGATTAGACAGGATGCTTACGTACGTGCCACCTGTAGGAGTCATATCTAGACGTATCAGGGGTCCCATATTACTCCAACTGCACACGCCCCACACCATTACAGAGCCTTCACCGGCTTAAACATTCCCCTGCTGACATGCAGGGTCCATGGGTTCATGAGGCTGTCTACATACCCGTACACGTCCATCCACTTGATACAATATGAAACGACACTCGTCCTACCAGACAACATGCTTCCAGTCATCAACTGTCCAATGTCGGTGTTGACGGACCCATGCAAGGCGTAAAGATTTGTATTGTGCAATCATCAAGGGTACACGAATGGGTCTTCGACTCCGGAAGCCCATATCGATGATGGTTCGCACGCTGACACTTGATGATAGCCCAGCATTGAAATCTGCAGCAATTTGTGGAAGGGTTGCACTTCCGTCATGTTGAACGATTGTCTTCAGTCGCCGTTGGTACCGTTGTTGCAGTATCTTTTTCTGGCCATACCACAGTCGGAGATTTGATGCTTTACCGGATTCCTGATATTAACGATACACTCGTGAAATCTCCCTTCATCGCTACTTCGGAGGTGCTGTGTCCCATTGCTCCTGCGCCCACTATAACTCGCTTAAATCATCATAACTTGCCACTGTAGCAGCAGTAATCTATCTAACAACTGAGCTAGACACTTGTTGTCTTGAGATGCGCCCACACTACTCGTGTGGCTCGTGTACTTGTGAGACTTGCGAGCCTTACGAATAATGTGGACGGAGGTAGGCTCCGAGGACTCGCCACGAAACAGGCTTGCGTGCCGCCCGAGCATATGGCTTGTGTGGCTCCGTCCGTTGTCGGTACATCAAAGGGATGCGCGTCGAGCTGCACGAGTAGTGTGGACGGTAACAAAGCACTTACCAGTTGGTTCGCTGCACTCGTACGGATTGGTCTTGGCGTTATTCTTTTACTGTGTTGTGGACATCGGTTTTTCTTTTAAAATAGAGTGGACCGACAATTTTGCCATTAAATTCATAAACATTTATGAACAGTATTCTGTGCTTTGAGACGCAACAAACTCTCAATATAAAATAAAATTAAAAAAAAAAAGAACAGCTTATTAGCCACTTACAGGAAAGTTCGCCAGAACAAAAATGAACCTGGGCTGTCTGGCGCTGGGGTTGAGGAAGTGAACGCTCCAAACTGGCTCGCTTTCAAAGCGTTTGAACTTCTGCACAGAAAATATCAGCTGTGGAAATGGCTCTAAGCACTATGGGACTTTCGCGCGGCTCCAGACTGTAGCGCCTAGAACCGCTCGGCCACTCCGGTCGGCCTCAGCTGTGGAAGACAATCAACACAGATACGAGTAAAAAAAAAATATTTATTTTTGGAAATGTATAGAAAACCTATTAAACTTAATGAGGTTCGGTCCCCTTTTGGGTCCACAGCTATTTAACTTTTTGTCTTTCTCAGCTTACACTTCGGTCCCTGCTCATTTGTTGTTTTTATATTTTTTGGTGTTATTCCTTTATATACTATTAATCATCTCATATCTTAAGAATTTTTTCATATTTATTTTAGCTTACTACCGTTTCTATTAGGAATATACTGCTTATTTTGAAATTTAAAAATAAAAAAAAGTTCTAATTGTGATAAAATTATAGGGCTTATGGCAAAATGGGCTCTGAACGTCACAGAGGAGAAAGGAGGAAATGGACTAACAGGATTGGAATGCATACTGGGGCAACGCTGGGTACTCAGCTAGTAATAAATAGATAGTAATGAATAACATTTATTTTTCTAACACAATATATTTAAGCACATGTACATTTATGTATATTTTATTTGTATATTATGTTATTTGAGGAAATAAAAATAATAAGATAGGAATTAATGAAGGTAAAACTTCACATATATGGGTAGTTGAAATGTGTGCAGTCAGGCAGTCACAAGTACGTGCACATTGCTAGTAGCTGAAAAAATTGTTTAATATGTTATTGGTAATCATCTTGCCAGACGTTGTGGCCGAGCGGTTCTAGGCGCTCCAGTCTGGAACCACGCGACCGATACGGTCGCAGGTTCGAATCCTGCCTCGGGCATGGGTGTGTGTGATGTCCTTAGGTTAGTTAGGTTTAAGTAGTTCTAAGTTCTAGGGGACTAATGACCTCAGACATTAAGTCCTATAGTGCTCAGAGCTATTTGAACCATTTGGTAATCATCTTGTCATGGCAATCTTCCCTCTTCGTAAACGAAATAAGCAGCGAATTCATCTCCAATGTCTTGGGCAGTCTGCGTTGAACGTCGTGGAAGGATCGCTAATCGTGTAAACGTTGCAGCAGGAGTGATCCATTTCTCCAAGTTCCCTCATGATGCCCGTTCTTCTCATGATCCACTGCTCCTACAGGGATATAAATTTGTCTGGAAGCAGAACGTTTTCGCAAGAAATTATGGAGGTATATACAAGTCATAATAACACTTTGGATTTTCTCAGGCTGTAGTAATACAGGCTTTTTAGTATCCGGAATTTGGAAGAAAGTACTCCGAACGCATTTTCCACAATCCGCCGTGCTCTTGAAAGTCTGTAGTCAAAAATTCTTTTCATTGCCCTCTGAGGTTGCTACCCAATATACAGCTTCATGATATGACTTTTCAGGGGAAACGCGTCGTCTGCGACAGTAACATACCATACTTTTTCTGTCTACCTGGGAGGGTACGATCCTTGGGAAAAACGATATCATTACTCTTATTCTTAAAAAAAGATGTATTTCGAAAAACACCACCGTCTGAAATTCGACCTTGGCAGCCGACATCAGCAGACATCATCCACCACCTGCGTTTCCTTGGGTCTTTGTAGGATCTTCTATCTTCTTCCTCAACAGAAGGCGCATCACAAGGCACTTACTATAACCTCTTCGTCCATTTTTTAAATTAGGAAAGTGGCACTGGCCAGAACTGCGAGTACGGTGCGGATTCTCACGATCCAAACCCTGGCAAGCAACTGCAGTAGTGTGGACGAACATAGAATCGGCACGAGCGCAAGTCAGACAAGTCTCCTGACAGACGAGTATGGCGAGCAGCAGTAGTGTGGACGCACCTGTTTACAGACTTCTGTGTTTTAATGTGAATGCCTATACCAGTTTCTTATGCACTTCAGTGTTGTTACATATTACTTTTCAACTTTAAAAATAGAAATCACGTCCAAAGAAACACGGACAATAAGTTTTTCCAATGTAGCCTTTAGCCATGATACATTATCTTAAATTTACCTGTCATTTTCCGGTAACGTTAGCAAACACTGGAGAATCGGAAGCGATTATATGAATGTTTGAAAAAATTTCAAACTGTGATTAGTCTGAAATCAATTATTCAAAACAGATTTTCTAAAAGCAAAGTGAATGTGATCTATTTGTATAATTTTTACGAATATCAAGTTTCAAAGTATTTTGTAAAAATTTAGTAAGCGGTACGTGAACTCTATTTTACACTGGAAAACCTTACCCTACTAAGTTGTTGTTGTTTCAAATGAATCTGGTTTTTAAGCGATATAGAAAATTGTATTTTTCAAAAAGAAGCGCCGAATATGCAATGTTTTCGCCTTCTAACAAAAATAGTCATCTTTTCGACGAATTTGCGTATTATTAGAAAATAGTTGGCGAATAAAATTTTGTATTTTACATCCTTGTACCACCGAGCCATCGCGTATTACGTTTCATGTTCAGCATACGTTTACTGTACGACCTATAAGAATTGAAAGTTTACATTCTTTTCATCCTGCGATTTTCGCGCCCAACATCCATTGTGTTAGTCCACGTTCCATAATCAAACATAGTTTTTCAGACGGGTAAAGTCATGGTCTTTCTAATTAACCCTGTTTGGAGAGTTTTATAGAACACGGTTCTTTGCAACACCGTGGCGAAAATAGACCATTTTTGACCTTTTTACAAAATCTTCAAACTTGCACCTTATTTATTCGGTATTGGAAAGCGTTACATAAATGAAACTTCATATTTGAGTATCTTGTGTTGTTAGATTAGTACAGGTCTCATATCTCACGTTCGTCGTACCTTCAGTCCCTGAGATATAAGAAACCAAACTTTGAAATTCTTTAGTGCACAGATTTTTTTCTGGCGAATTTATCTTAAGTTTTCTGTCTGAATATGGCTCGTAATATTCTTTTCACTATCATTCTTAAGAGAACAGTTGCTCAAACTGGCCAAATTTCATTTCTTTCAACTAAATATTGCCCGGTATGTAACAGCTGAAATCCGCCACAAATTCACGCTCGCTCGGGCCAAAAGTCGCGCGTGAAGTAAAACAAGTGACTACATGTCGGCCAGTATTACCAATATTCATCGGGGACACGTGAGAATGTTCACATAATACTTCGATGAAATCGTTGATGGTAGAATAGGGAGGCCAAGGTGAGTTAACATGGAATGACCCTATCGCCCCATTTGGCAGACAGGTATTTGAAATGTAAATTTCCCCAGTCGTGCTTTAACAAGAAATGCAATACTGCTTCAGCACGTAAAGTGTTTCAGTTGAAACGTCCCCTTAGGAACAATTTATACTCGACTGTGCTTAAACTGACACACAATATTTTTAGCGCAACGCAGTCTCACTTTCAGAAATCCCTACAAAGGAATGGCCCTGACTGACATTAACCTATACGTTTCACAAATCACTTACCTCACAAAAATCTTGGCTACTCGAACTACTGCAATAGAGCGAGCGCCACTACTGCCAGCTAAATAAAAGATTCAAACTACGGAAGGCACTAACTACTGATAGGCATAGTTAGCAAATGAAAGATTTTAATAGAGAACAAACAATGTATTTACCTTAATAGCGTTCAAAAGTCATAATGTATACAGCAGTTCATGATATCCAGTATTACAAATTTCAAAACTCCGCCATCTCTCTCCTCACATCCACCACTGCTGGCGGCTCACCTCCAACTGCGCAACGCTACGCGCTGTTCACATCCAACTGCCCAACACTACTATGGCAGACAAGAATGCAAACTAGCCACAGACTGCACACAAAAAAAAAAATGGTTCAAATGGCTCTGAGCACTATGGGACTCAACTGCTGTGGTCATAAGTCCCCTAGAACTTAGAACTACTTAAACCTAACTAACCTAAGGACAGCACACAACACCCAGCCATCACGAGGCAGAGAAAATCCCTGACCCCGCCGGGAATCGAACCCGGGAACCCGGGCGTGGGAAGCGAGAACGCTACCGCACGACCACGAGATGCGGGCGACTGCACACAGCACAGCCAGTGATTTTCATACAGAGCGCTACGTGGCCTTACCAATAAGAGAACCTAAACAGCCCCCATGCTCCCCAAAAAAATTTTACAAATTTTCTTGGGCACTGGCCGATACATATTTGTTAAAATTTTTTCACAATTACAATAACTAAGAAATCAAATGCACACACTTATTGATACAATTTTGGTCAAAAGCTAAAATTTACTCACAGTCCATAAAGACAGTCCTGTCCATTCATCACAGTAAAACTGCCGTGTCTTTTCTCAAAGTCTGAGCAGTAAAAGACAATGCACACGGAAGTAGTGGATTTCCATGCAGTCTTGAAGAAGTAGTGTTGTCCTTCCAACGGAAAGACAGTGCTGACTCTTAACATGCTGACAGGTAATGGGCCACAACAGAGCAAACCCACCGCAGAGTCAGTCGAAGTTTTGAAGAATATTGGTAGGTAGGTCATCACAGAGCAGACCCACTGTAGTCCTGGTAGAGATTATGGTATTGGTGGGCTACCAGAGGTGCAGACCCACTGCAGTCCTTGTAGAAATAATGGTATGAGTCATCAAAGGTGTAGACCCACTGTAGTCCTTGTAGAAATAATGGTATTGGTGGGTCATCAAAGATGCAGACCCACTGTAGTCGTAGAGATAGCCAGCAGCCATCTGTTGTGACTGTGCAGGTGCACAATCACCATTGAAGAGTCTTGCAGATAATATAGCAATACCCATAGCCACCACGTGTGCACTCACAAAGTTTTTGGAATTGTCCTTAGAACCAGCAATGCTGTTATCCAGTCCCTTGCTGAATTATTAACACACGTGCAAACACTAACAGTCCCTACTTCTCACATTTTGTCCATATACTATGACCAACAGAAACGTGTGCAGTGAAATGGAACTTACAAGTTAATAATATGATGAACTGGTGTCAATTACAATTTTATAACATAAGAATACAATTACAAAGGTACAAAATACATCATTAAAGAACATAATACAGATAACATTTGTAGTACAGGCTTTACAAAAGAATCGAAATAACATATACATCAGTGTTACACGAATTATGACATGAGTACATACATAAAAGATCAGAATAACTTTTGAAACATCAACTTCACACATGAGCATTAAAACAGAACAGAATAAAGAATGTCTAAACATGTTTACAAAGTAAATAACGTAGTATTAGAAAAATTCTACAACATAACATCAACTAAACACAAAGATAGGAAAAACACAAATACACAAGGGTACACAAACACATAGAGGGATAAAACAAAAGGAAAGGACAGGGTTGTTTTACTGCAGTATTTTGCATGGAGATCTCCCTTCGTTCATCATTATTCTCAAAAAGTACTATCTAAGCCTGCTTTCTGTATTATGTTCACATCCTCTTTCAAAAATAGTTTTTCTCCATTGTACACTACTTTTTTGGCCAAACCATTTTCTTATAGATTCTCAATGCAATTTCTTCCAATTCTGCATTTCTTCCAATTCATCATAGTTAGTTTCTTATACAAACTACCCCTTCTTAAGCTAACTTAAATCTACTGAGCTCAGATATAAATACAAAAGGGATGAGGCAATGCAGCAGCACATAACAAATTAACACAAACAGCAATGACAAAAGAATGGAAATTGGCGAAGCAAGCAGCATTATAGAAATTAGCAAAGCAATTGCAATATTACAACTAATATAAGGCAATGTGCAGCAAACAATAAAAATAAATCAGTAGTAAAACTGGCTTAACAGAGTAATACGAAGTCAAATTCAGTAACATTATGCCCGGCAAAGAGCAGCAGCAAATGCAATAACTTATATCTAAACATGACATAGCTCAAGCAGAAAAAATGTTACACTAAAGACAACAATGCAGACAAGGGAAATGTCTATTCACATCTTAATGTCTATGTAATTAAAGTGGTGCACCACAACAACTTATTGTAAAAAAAATATTACCATGTACTTGAGAGGAAAATTATGTATGCAGTTACTGTTACTAGTCCCTTCTTATTGTTCTTTCCTTTCCAAGTGCTCCTTTTTTGAAGAATGTGGATTACAAAATTATTATTAAATAGATCTGTTGACAGAAAGTGTTCACATTAGCAAATGCATTTTATTTTATTTTATAAAACCAATGCTGCAACACAGCTGGAAACTAGATATCAAATGAAATAAGCAACTATGAAAAGCAAAGCATAAAAATATCATTCAATAATCATGTGACATTTCATAAGTTAGTAGAAATTCTCTCAACTCTCATAGAAAGACGCTTGTCATAATCAGGTGTGCAGATTTAAGCATCTTTTCAAGTAATGAGCGTGTCGTATTTGCGATGCTTTCTCTAAAGGAATGTCAATGGCGAGGATAATGACCTCTTTTTTTCTCCACCTAATGGCTTTCTTTGTCAGACGACTACCTCTCAGCTGGGCGCCCAAAACGCATTACGTCAAGGTCACTCACCTTTCTTACTGAAATATTTATGACAGCAGTTTCTGCTACAGTGGCAGTCTCATATAAAAAATTTCAGAGGTCGAGAATTTGCGTTACAAATGTGTAGAAACAAATTCCTACAAATACAACAGTGTCCAAAAAATTTTCAGTGGCATTGTGATACATTCACACATGTACACACATTTCATAATTCTAAAGTACAATTCTTGGTTTCCAACATCCTTTTCCACAAATCAGAGTCCCTAACCACTACTCATTATTCCTTGCCTTATTATACATATTCGTCGACACTTCTGCAATATTTCATCATAAAAAATACGTAGCATAATCAAATAACTCATATAGCATCAGCTTATTTATCATAAACATACCTCAGCAGCATAATACACATCGTCGTCATAATAATATCATAACACCTCAGTCAAATCTCAAAAACGTCGTAGCTTTCTGCAATAATTTCAAAACCTAAAGAAAATTCTCTGCTCATTTCAGTAGTGTCATCTACCTCAAATGTACTTTAAAAATCATGATCTCATACCAAATACATCATTCAAAGTTCTCATAGTATCACAATGGTTCCGAAAAAATATGAACAGTTCACAAAGTACAGACAAAATACAATTTCATATGTGTGAAGTTACCCAACTGTGTAATTGCGTAAACATGTATCACTGATGTAGTAAAAAAAATGTTTATCTCTCAGTTAAATGATCAGATAGCTGTGTAATTTGTGTGTTAGAGAAATATGGTACCGATGTGTAAAGTTGTATAAGCAAATACCATATTAGCTAGGGCTCCTTGCGCTTGCCAGACACATGGTACACAAAGTAAACGTGTACCCCCAGATGATTAATGTACACTCCTGGAAATTGAAATAAGAACACCGTGAATTCATTGTCCCAGGAAGGGGAAACTTTATTGACACATTCCTGGGGTCAGATACATCACATGATCACACTGACAGAACCACAGGCACATAGACACAGGCAACAGAGCATGCACAATGTCGGCACTAGTACAGTGTATATCCACCTTTTGCAGCAATGCAGGCTACTATTCTCCCATGGAGACGATCGTAGAGATGCTGGATGTAGTCCTGTGGAACGGCTTGCCATGCCATTTCCAACTGGCGCCTTAGTTGGACCAGCGTTCGTGCTGGACGTGCAGACCGCGTGAGACGACGCTTCATCCAGTCCCAAACATGCTCAATGGGGGACAGATCCGGAGATCTTGCTGGCCAGGGTAGTTGACTTACACCTTCTAGAGCACGTTGGGTGGCACGGGATACATGCGGACGTGCATTGTCCTGTTGGAACAGCAAGTTCCCTTGCCGGTCTAGGAATGGTAGAACGATGGGTTCGATGACGGTTTGGATGTACCGTGGACTATTCAGTGTCCCCTCGACGATCACCAGTGGTGTACGGCCAGTGTAGGAGATCGCTTCCCACACCATGATGCCGGGTGTTGGTCCTGTGTGCCTCGGTCGTATGCAGTCCTGATTGTGGTGCTCACCTGCACGGCGCCAAACACGCATACGACCATCATTGGCACCAAGGCAGAAGCGACTCTCATCGCTGAAGACGACACGTCTCCATTCGTCCCTCCATTCACACCTGTCGCGACACCACTGGAGGCGGGCTGCACGATGTTGGGGCGTGAGCGGAAGACGGCCTAACGGTGTGCGGGACCGTAGCCCAGCTTCATGGAGACGGTTGCGAATGGTCCTCGCCAATACCCCAGGAGCAACAGTGTCCCTAATTTGCTGGGAAGTGGCGGTGCGGTCCCCTACGGCACTGCGTAGGATCCTACGGTCTTGGCGTGCATCCGTGCGTCGCTGCGGTCCGGTCCCAGGTCGACGGGCACGTGCACCTTCCGCCGACCACTGGCGACAACATCGATGTACTGTGGAGACCTCACGCCCCACGTGTTGAGCAATTCGGCGGTACGTCCACCCGGCCTTCCGCATGCCCACTATACGCCCTCGCTCAAAGTCCGTCAACTGCACATACGGTTCACGTCCACGCTGTCGCGGCATGCTACCAGTGTTAAAGACTGCGATGGAGCTCCGTATGCCACGGCAAACTGGCTGACACTATCGGCGGCGGTGCACAAATGCTGCACAGCTAGCGCCATTCGACGGCCAACACCGCGGTTCCTGGTGTGTCCGCTGTGCCGTGCGTGTGATCATTGCTTGTACAGCCCTCTCGCAGTGTCCGGAGCAAGTATGGTGGGTCTGACACACCGGTGTCGATGTGTTCTTTTTTCCATTTCCAGGAGTGTAATTATACCCTCAGGTGTTACAGATTACAGCAATGGAATGAAATGTATCACGGAAAACTTTCTCTGTAATTCAAAAATCTTGAAAAATAAATGGTTTAAGTACAAAATTATTCACTCAAATGCGTGTCCTGTAGCGCTATATGTGCGTCTTGCTGTAAGATAATTCTGTGGAACTGTCGTAGTTATCGTCCTCTGTAAGCAAAGTTCTGCTGAAGTCAATGTACTTACCTCATAATAAACGAAAGTGAAATGCTTTGCGTATGGATACCATAGTTATTACGTACCTTACTGTGATCAAGAAAGTACTGTGCTGTAACGTATTGTTGTGTTACGGAAAAGGCAGTCTCGTTGTAGCTATACCACAAAAGTTACTACTAAAACATGTTTTACTTTCCAGAATAATTCAGAAAAACTGTGCAGATATAAAACAGAAACACCGCAAAAGCAACATTGTAAATTGTCACTCATTAGTAGCGTCGTGATAAAATCGTGTAGCTGTCACAAAACTAACCACTGTGTCATCTGGTATCTCACAGAAAGTACTTTAATTCCAGAATGTATTTTCAAGTAAACCAAAATGTTGCATGAAAATCTCATTAGCAGTACCAGTATATGTCCTAAGTATGCAAGCCTGATAGTCGTTACGTAATCGTGCAACTAACAAGCAAGAATGTACAAATACAACACTGTGTCGTCTGTTCACTATAACAATGCATTCGTAATTTCTGTTGAAATACGTTCTCTTGGTTCTTGACTGGATATTTAACTTCAAACAATGTAGCACATTAACAGATTCTAAGTCTGACAAAGCCTACTAGCAATGTAAAGTGAAAAATTATATGGCAAAGACAAAGTTAAAAAGCAGATTATCCCTCAATAAACGGTTTTACATGTGAAATGTGGTGTAAACCTTTACTCTTCCCAGTACGCAGAGTTTCAAATTCAACGCAATTATCATGTGGTATACGTCGGATTCTGTAAGGTCCATTGTAAACTAGAAAGAATTTGTGACTCAAGCGTTTCTTCTTATGTGACAATGAATGAGCTTTAATGAGAACTTTCTGACCAATATATAATTTCTTTGCATTTGCTTTACCGTGTAGTTTTCTCCTTTTGTCTGCTGCAGATTTTATATTTTTAATAGCCAAATCAATTATGTCTTTGTGTCGAAGTTTACGTGTATTCGGGAAAGGTACAAGCTCTCTGATTCTGTTCGGTGGTTCTTCATTCTTCAGTACAAGAGTAGGTGGTAAAGCAGAGGAGTCATGAGGCATTTCATTCAGCACGTTTTGAAATAAGTGTAAATATCTGTCCCAATGCTGGCGCTTTCTGTGACAATAAAGTCTGCAAAGCTTATTGATTTCTTTCATAATCCGTTCGGAGGGGTTACAATGTGGTGAATACAATGAAATAAAAACAGGTTTGATTTTATGATTCCGAAGCATGCGTGACCAAACAGCAGATCTGAATTGCGGTCCGTTATCTGAAATGACTTTAGCAACGTGGCCAACTTCACGTAAGAAATTTTTAACAAAGGCGTTGGATACAGATCGTCCAGTGGCTTTACGTAAGAGAGTGAAAGAAACAAATTTTGAAGTAAGTTCAACAGCGATTAGAACGTACGAAAATCCATTCGATGTTCTGACAAGGGGTCCCAAGAGATCAACAGCAGCAATTTTTTTTTAATTTAGAAGGAATAATAGGAAACAACGGAGCACGATGTGAGATAGTAGATGGTTTCGCCTTTTGACAAAGTTTACAAATAGACAAGACTCTTCGAATTCGCTTTTCCATATTGTTAAAATAACAAGTCGTTCGAAGAATATGATGACATTTTCGTGGACCAAAATGTGCGTAGCTGAAATGAATGTACCAAATTAGCTTATTAACAAAATCGTCTGGAATGCAAAGTACCCATAGCTTGTCATCAACAGTGCAGCGTTTGAAGAGTATGTTGTTTCTAACCAGGTAATAATGCCGAATCTGAGTGTGTGTATTTTCATGCCATTTACTTTTGATAACTTTCCAAATCGGATCTTTATCTTGTTCGTGAGCAATGTCATTTAAAGATGTGGTGATGAAGTTTTCAAAGGCGACTTTCTGAATGTGAAGAATACTAAAATTTTTCTCGAGGTTGCCTTCTGTGTTACTTTTCTCAAGCCCAGCCGGTGCGCGTGACAGTGCGTCTGCAACAATGTTCTCCTTGCCGGGAATGTAGACTACTGTGAAGTGGAATTCTTGCAGAAACAATGCCCAACGTTTTAACCTATCATGATTTAATTTTGAAGACATAAGAAATTGTAATGCACGATGATCACTGTATACTTTTATGTGCTTACCAGAAAGAAAGAAACGGAATTTGTTAAATGCCCAAACGATAGCTAAAGCTTCTAATTCAGTAACGGAATAATTTTTTTCAGATTTTGTTAGCACTCGGCTAGCAAAAGCAATGGTTTTCTGAACAGTAGTGTCATTTTCTGTGGCTTCTTGAAATAAATGGGCACCAAGACCGACTTGAGAAGAATCCGTGCTAAGGCAGAAATCTTGTGACAGATCTGGATGAGCTAGTATTGGCGCGTTAAGTAGCGTTTCTTTCAAAGAATTGAATTCCAACTGTGCTTGTTCGTCCCAGTTCCAAATAGTATTTTTTCCAGTGAGAGAACAAAGTTTTGGTGTAACTAGAATTTGCATATTCAGAAAACGACGGTAAAAATTTACGAGATCTAGAAAACTGCGGACTTGTTTTTTTTGTGGATGGAACTGGAATGGCTTTGATTGCTTTTAACTTTTCAGGATCCGGCTGAATTCCTTCAGAAGAAATAATATGTCCCAAAAAGCTCACCTTTGACCTACCGAATTCAGACTTTTCCAAGTTAACTGTAATTCCAGATTCTGCAAAAATACGTAACAAACTGTCGAGGATGCGATTATGTTGTTCCCATGAAGCTTCTGCTATTAGAATATCGTCCACATATAAGGTGATCTGACGTTTTAAGAACTCAGGTAGTATGGAATTTAGCCCGCGAATGAATGCTGCCGAAGAAATGTTCAAACCAAAATGAAGTTTCCGAAACTGATAACAAACGCCGAAACAAAGGAAAGCTGTGTATTTTCTACATTCTGGATGAAGTTCGATCTGATAGAAGCTGGAGCTGAGATCAATGGAAGACAACACTTTTACACCATTAAAATTTTGAAGAAGTTCTTCCAACGTTTGCGGCCTGTTTCAGGAATAATGATAGTATTGATTTGTCTCGAATCTAAGACAAGCCAGATCGATCCATTTTTATTCTCAACAACATGTAACGGATTGTTGTATGAGCTTACTGCAGGCTCAATAATACCCTCGTCAAGTATAGATTGTATTTCTGTTCTAACACGGTCCCTATAATGTGCTGGAATTACATATGGTCTAACACAAAATTTAGTATGCTCACGAACACGAAATTGGTATTGAAATCCCTTGATTGTTCCTGTTTTGTGAGTAAAAACTGTGGAATGTGCTTGTAAAATCTGAAAAAGGTCCTGCCTATCAGTGTCATTACAATTCTCAATTGTTTGAATTTTATTCTGAATTAACTCATTAGTTTCAAATATGCTGTCGATATCATCCCTGTCAGTACTTACAGAGTGAGTGTTAGTGTCTAGTTCCGTAGAAAATTCCGAACTGTTGTCTAACAGAAGGTAAAGCCGATTAATTTCCTCGTCATGGTTTGAGAGCCAGTCTTCAAATTTCAAAGCTATTGACTTACCTTCTTTCTCTAAACTTATTTCAGCATCGTGAAAGTTTAAGATTGCTTTGTATTCATTAAAAAAGTCTACTCCCAGTATAATTTCCGTCGACAATAACGGAACAATAAGAAAGTTCATAGAGAAGCTGTGGCATTGACAAAAGAATTCTAAGTTGGTTTGTTGGCGTACATCTACACTTTTTCCAATGATTGCACCTTGTAATTTAATCTTACGTAACGGAAGTGTGGGGCAATCGTTCGATTTGTTGCATTTGCTAAAAGCTGTTTCACTAATTACTGAAATGGGACTGCCAGAGTCAAGTACTGCCGTAAATTTTACGTCATTTACAGTAATGTGAATCACAGGATATGCAATGTTGTTAAGTTTTACGTCGTGTTCCTGGAGTAAGATGTCCCTAATGTCTTCCATTTTTATGTAATTACTAGCTACGGCAGCTGCGTCGTCAGTTTCATAAGTACGTTTTGTGGCTGCCAGCGGTGTGAGTCATTGCCTATTGTCTCTTTGTTGGCGCGTGTCGTTATTGGGATTTGGAGACCTAACTTCTACAAATTCACCGTGACGAGAGGGCCCTGCCCTGTTTAAATCCCGCCAGTTCTGAAGCAATTCAGGTCTGTCGTTACGATCATATCGTCTGTCGTCATGTCAGTAGATTCCATAGTTTCTTTCTTGTCGGTCACATGGTGGAGAATTTCTCCCTGAGTCGTAACTACGTGCTGGACCGTTGTGTCTAAAGTTATTCTGTCTCCCTTGGTAATAATTATTTTGGTTCCCATATTGTCTGTTTCTCTGATTGTCTCTGTGATAGTCATTACCGCAGAGAGGTGATCTTTCCCTGTAATTATTACTACTCTGCCAACGGTTGTCATACGGGTGGTGTCTGTTTTGATGACGATTTACGTTATAAGAATAGCCTTGTCGTGTATTATTTCTGTCATCGCGGGATTGTGACAGATGTGACCCGTAGTTGTTGTGCTCCTGTTTTCGCGTTCCGCGATTGTCAGTGTCAATTTCCAGTTCTTGTAACAGTCCCTGAAAAGCTTCAATGTCGTCTTTGCAAGGTCCTGCTAAAATAATATGTCGTAAATGTTCAGGCAGTTTGATTAAGCAAATGCGGATGAGTTCTGAGGGGCTGTATGGGTTTGAAAGATACTGATTCTTATGCAACATGTCTTCAAAATATTTCATAAGACTGGAAAATTCAGATTGTTCGAAACGTTTCATCATTATGATGCTATGTTTTACTCGGTCTTATGTAGCTTGAGACCAATACGCTGAGAGGAAGGCATGATAAAATTCTCCTTCACTGTGACAATCGTGAATGACTGATCGCATTCTTACAGCTGGTTCATTCTCCACGTAGCCACACATAAATTCTAACTTGTGCTCCAATGACCAGTTGGGAGGAAAACAATGAGAAAATTGATGAAGCCATGCTTGTGGATGAATGTCGTCAGAATTCTTAAATGTTTTGAATTTACGTGTAGTAATGAACAGCTTATAGTCGAAATCAT
Source organism: Schistocerca cancellata (assembly GCF_023864275.1). NCBI lineage: Eukaryota > Metazoa > Arthropoda > Insecta > Orthoptera > Acrididae > Schistocerca > Schistocerca cancellata. The sequence continues at coordinate 50,441,303 of NC_064631.1, forward strand.
CGTGTCGGCGAGTCGCACATCGCTCATTGTTACTTCGTTTCAGCGGTTCCATCTCAAAATCCAATGCGCCTTGCCAATTTCTTTCATAATTTCCGAAGTGTTCTGTGTTATTATTTTGTGGTTGTTCTGTATTTCTATGTCCCTCTTCCCGTACTGGAGCGCGAGTGTCCTCTGAAATATGTAATTCTTGTATTACCTGCGTCAACTGATCTTGTACTTCCCGGATTTCTCTTTTGTACTGTGTATTGATTTGATTTTGATTTTGTTTGAATTTTCTAATTTGTTCATACTCTTCTGTGTCAGTGAAGGCTACGGGTCTTGTGTCATTCAGATCATCATCTGCCTTTGTAGATAAGTTAGTGACCTGATCCGAAAGTTCGGCTACTTTCTCCGATAGTGAACACATTTCCTCAGTGTGTTTTTCTGAACCAAGTTTCAGATTGTCCATTTGTGTTGAAATCGAATCTACTGTGTCCTTTAAGTTTTCCTGAGTTTTTGCAAGTTGCGTAACCGAATCGGTAGATGCAATTGAGTCAATTTTAGCTTGCAGGGTCTCATGATTTTCATGAACAATGGTTTGCAGTTCCTTTATGGCTGCTTCGTGATTCTGTAATGCATTTTCATGCCGCGAAAAAATAGGTTGAAAATGCTCACAATTTTTGTGTTTTTACGTCATTACAGACTTTTTGACATTTCGATTCAATGTTATGTAACTCAATAGTTAAATCTTCACGCGTTTGTTCAAGTGTGGTGTCTAACTTCCCAAGATTTTGTTCCATTGTGTCTAACTTGCTGTGTTTGTCTCTGGTGTTGTTCCATTGTGTCTAACTTTTGAAGCTTTTGCTGTGTTTGTCTCTGATTTTGTTCCATTTGTTACATTAATTGCAATAATCATGTATTAGTGTCTGGAATCTGTTCCTCTATGCTTTTCGGCAGAGAATTTGCACCGGCAACATTCACATTTTGACAAGCAGAAAATGTGTCTTGACTTATTTGAGAAAACGGTGAGGACGCAAAACCTGAATCTACAGTATTTACAAGGTTGTGTCCTGTCATTTCGGATTCCTGAGTCGAGCTATTGCCGACCGATCGATAGATAATGCTTCGCTCTTCACTAATTGTTTCACTGCCTACAGCATTATTTGCAGCCCACTCCATTTCCCTATGTACAATTACCAAATTACTACTTTGAACATTAGTTAATTCATTACTCGGCGGCGCTGATAAGCTACGCTCGTCGTCACTATTATTTCTCAGTTTACTTTGGATCCTAGTGTTACGTTTTTCACACGCCATTATTGTCACAATATTTCACACGACAACACAGAAAAGCACAATTTGAAGAGCAAAATAAGAAAACACATTAACATAGCACTGAAAATGATATCTAGTTAATTGCAAACGCAGCTGTGAAATACTTGGTGCAAATTTACTTACGTGCCACACCTGTTTTACTGTACAACAATGAAAGACTGCAACTACAAAGGATATTCTCTCTACAATTACGCGCTAGCAATAAACAAAATCTACACTAATTACACAAACTACAAGAAAAAATCAGAAGATTCCAGTGAGGTATCCTCGGCTAAGGGTCGACATATGAAACGTCCCCTTAGGAACAATTTATACACGACTGTGCTTAAACTGACACACAATATTTTTAGCGCAACGCAATCTGACTTTCAGAAATCCCTACAAAGGAATGGCCCTGACTGACATTAACCTATACGTTTCACAAATCACTTACCTCACAAAAATCTTGGCTACTCGAACTACTGCAATAGAGCGAGCGCCACTACTGCCAGCTAAATAAAAGGTTCAAACTACGGAAGGCACTAACTACTGATAGGCATAGTTAGCAAATGAAAGATTTTAATAGAGAACAAACAATGTATTTACCTTAATAGCGTTCAAAAGTCATAATGTATATAGCAGTTCATGATATCCAGTATTACAAATTTCAAAACTCCGCCATCTCTCTCCCCACACCACCACTGCTGGCGGCTCACCTCCAACTGCGCAACACTACGCGCTGTTCACATCCAGCTGCCCAACACTACTATGGCAGACAAGAATGCAAACTAGCCACAGACTGCACACAGCACAGCCAGTGATTTTCATACAGAGCGCTACGTGGCCTTACCAATAAGAGAACTTAAACAGCCTACTTACACAGTTTACAGGAAAGAAAGAAACTGGATTGCGTCAAGGAGGCGGAAGGAAATCGATCGTGCTCTTTCAAAGGGAACATCCTGGCATCTGCCTAGAACGATTTGGGGAAATCACAGAAAATCTCAGTCCGGATGGCCGGACGCGGGTCTGAATCGTCGTCCTACCGAATCAGTTCACAGTACACTCGTACTCGTAACACTACTATGGCAGACAAGAATGCAAACTAGCCACAGACTGCACACAGCACAGCCAGTGATTTTCATACAGAGCGCTACGTGGCCTTACCAATAAGAGAACTTAAACAGCCTACTTACACAGTTTACAGGAAGGAAAGAAACTGGATTGCGTCAAGGAGGCGGAAGGAAATCGATCGTGCTCTTTCAAAGGGAACATCCTGGCATCTGCCTAGAACGATTTGGGGAAATCACAGAAAATCTCAGTCCGGATGGCCGGACGCGGGTCTGAATCGTCGTCCTACCGAATCAGTTCACAGTACACTCGTACTCGTTGCAGGAAGTGTTGAGACCATCACCCTCGGTTGTCAGGCCATACGGTGGGTAACAGTCAGGTTGGTATTCCACCGGTCTCGGTGGCGTCTCCAAACACATCTTCGGTCTGGAATCTTATCTGGTGGAGTCGAACTGTCTTCAGTGATGTGTCCCGCTTCGAACTGAGCCGCATAGACCGGCGAAGACGTGCCTGCAGACGCCCCAAACAACGGCTGAATACCAGCCTGTCTGTCGTCCGCCATACGGACCGACAATCTGTGGTCTGGAGTGTCAATTCTTTTCGTAGCAGGACCCTTACAGCACAGCGGTACGTCGATGACATTCTACGCCCCGTTTTGTTGCCCTTTCTGCAAGCCGCCCTGGGCTTACATTTCAGTAAGATAATGCCCTCACACACGTGTCAATAGTTTCTACTGCTTGTCTCCATGCTTGCCACATCCTACCTTGGCCAGCAAGGTCGCGAGATCTCACCCCAACAGGGAACGTTTGGGGCATTACAGGCAAGGCGCTCCGACCAGCTCGGAAATGTGAGGTTCTAACGCACCAATTTTACAGAATCTGGCACGGCATCCCTCAGTAGGGTGTCCAACAACGCTATCAGTCAGTGCCAAGCTGAGCAATTGTTTCTGTAAAGATCAGAAGTGGGCCAGCGCTTTACAGACTTGCTTAATTTGTCAAGCTCTTTCTCTTGAAGTTATCTGAAATTGTAATCATTTGTTTGCCTGTACATATTCACCACAATTACCGATTCCTGTCCCATCCGGACAATTCCTCCATGGGGCATCGTTGTTTTATTTTGTCTTAACAGTGTACACTTGTACCAAATAAGAGAATACTTCCATCGAGCTCAGTGGCGACACATAACCACGCAAACGGAATTGTCTCACAAACGGCTGTTTTCGGGATCCCTATTTACTATATTTTCACCCGTGTCAGTTTTTGCTATTAATTATGATACACTCTGTTCATAAGGTGATATTTTAGCTGTCAGCGTGATCAGCCTATGCCACAGTGCCTCATTCCTTACGATGTTATAGACCGTTGTATTACCAAACACGTTCCTGTCCTGGTCTGTGACATCCTGTCTAATGCCACGTTCGCAGACGATATGGTCTGGGGTGTTGACTGTTCCACATTCGCAAGTGTCTGTGGTGCGTTGTATTTTTAGTAAGTAGTATGATATGGAGCATGTCCCGACATTTATAGCTCCTTTGGTCGGAAACTGGTAAATTCTCCTCCCTGTTTCTATCCTGTTCCAGATTTCTTGCCATTGTTTGTCAACGCATGCCTTCATTGCTTTATGTAAGTCTTGAGCCCAGTTATCATGTTCGCTCTTTTTGTTACGGCTTGGTCCAAAGATAGAGAGCCTGGTGTTGTTTTATGTGCGAGTGTCAGGCGCAGGAGTACACTTCTCTGTGCTAGGCATGGGAAAAACTGATCGGTTGAAGCTAATAGGCTACCGGTATTTTAATTCCAAGTAATCGGTATTTTTCGGTATTTCTTTGGTCTCGGTTGCATTTTTTACTAATAACCAGGTAAGAAGACCGGCATTGCAGTTTGCCATTGCAGCAGAACTAAAATTTTTAGTTTTTAAATAAAACTTTTTTGAAAAAATAAGTAATGTTTATTCGTGAAGTTTCCATTGCTTTGAAGTGTTGGATTATAGGAAACTGAAAAAGTAATGAGTTCAGTTTTTATAACGTAGCCGACAGTTAGCAAGTAGCAACAAACACACGACATAAGAATCGGCGCAGCAATGCTGAGACAATAATGTACCCGTCACAGGGTGGCCTGCCCGTACCTCGGGTATACCGTAGTTTCCCGTTGTCGTCCTCGTGCATCGGTTTTATTGCAGAATGGATCATTTGCTTTGAAAGATTAAAAACAGGGAGAGGCACAAGAAATTTGCGACATCATACGAGGAGAAAACATCCACAATGTTGGTTGGTTGGTTTTCGGGAGGGGACCAAACTGCTAGGTCATTGGTCCCGTCGGACTAGGGAAGGATGGGGAAGGAAATTGACCGCGGCCTTTCAAAGGAACCATCCCGCCATTTGCCTGAAGCTGTTAGGGAAATCACGGAAAACCTAAATCAGGATGGCCGGACACGGGTTTGAGGGTTCCAAACGTCGTCCTCCTGAATGCGAGTCCAGCGTGCTAACCACTCCATCTCTCTCGGTCCACAATGTTCCATGGAAGAGAAGGTAAATTTGAATGGTGTACCTATAACTCTATTGACGCGCAATAAACTTGTGCTCGTAACTGAACCCTTAATTTCGTGGCTGCTTCGGGGTGAAAAACTGATACCATCAAAAAGCGATGATGCAGGGAAGTCATCACCTTGTGACCTTTCTCTCTCGCTGTCACCACGCCCGTATCATTCACCATCGCCAGCTTTGCTGGAGACGACGAGACCCATGTCTGCTACAGCCTCGACCTCACATCGATCGAGATCCCCTACTCCTTCACCTTCATTAGAATTTTTCAGTCTTTGTTCGGAGTTTACGTTTATTACTGGAAACAATTAAAATAGCGGAAATCGGTTATTTCACAAAATGGTTATACTGGGTGGTTTTAACAGTCAGGTTAAACTATAGACGAAAATACCGGTATAACCGGAAACCTGTTGTTTTACCGATAATCGCCATCCCCACTCTGTGCTCGCTGTCGAGCCTTTGGTGTCCTTACCTTTCAGGTTCTATGCGCGCAAACGCTCGCCCCGTAGCCCACAATAGAGAGTTAGATTCTGTTCTGGTACGTCCTTGCTGCACTTAGTGGCAGCTGAAAAATTATTTGGCCAGTTGTCGATATTTTCTTTTGGATATAAATGCCTCTCTGCTACACGGTTTCTACATATTCGTGAAAGTTTTGCTTTTCGTCGATGTTAATTCCAAGATACTTGTATACTTCTGTTCTTTTCACAGGTTGGTTTTTATTCTGATTGTGGGTTTTCTAGTTCTTGATAACGACCCTTTCAATAACAGCCTACATGGCTGAGAGACAAGCAAGAAGAGACCGCACTTCACGACAAAGAGACGCGCCACGGCAGAATATCCCCTACAAAATCCTCCAGAAGCAATGAGAAGATGAACCACTGGAAGGACCAACAAGGATTCTCTGAGACCGTTATAGCCATCTCCCGATATCTACACCTTGAGTGGCACAGCAACACAGCCCCTGAGTTGTACCTCAGCGCGCCGGGGCCTAACTACCAGACAAACGAGGAATCTAGCTTGGTTCTGATACCAGATACAGTAGTGTAGGGTAGGGTAGTGTAGTGTAGTGCTGTGTACTGTCGTGTTGTATAGTATTGTACTCCAGAACTATAAATTTCAAAATTTGTTGCGCAGCTATGTATCATGGTACAATAGAACAATAGCATATGCCTTCTGGTTTCCGGATGGACATGTATCAGAGCGCCAGGTGGCCGAGGAGCAGTATGTAAACTATTTTATTTCTTTTAAAAATTATTATCTTTCTCTTTCTCACCGGCCGTGGTGGTCGAGCGGTTCTAGGCGCTTCGGTCTGGAACCGGGCGACGGCTACAGTCGCAGGTTCGAATCCTGCCTCGGACATGGATGCGTGTGATGTCCTTAGGTTAGTTAGGTATAAGTAGTTCTAGGTTCTAGGGGACTGATGACCTCAGAAGTTAAGTCCCTTAGCGCTCAGAGCCATTTGAACCATTTTTTCCCTTTCTTCATGTAAATTTACCTTCTAAAACACTATAATACTAAGTTATACTAACACATTTGAAACTATGTTCAGATATTATTTACTATGTATCTACATAACAGACTAAAAGAAAATAGCAAATAAACAAATCCATCCTGTTTCAAGAAACCAAATTCACTGTTCGCCACATGTCTTTCCCCTTTTTCCTCCGGAGTCCACATTGTTATATGAGTTTTGGTAATGTTAGCGATAGTTGGCGGCCAGATACCCCTCCGGACGGAACCTGCGTACCCCATCTGTCTGCGTCTACAGTAAATCATGTGTTCAAGTGTAGGAACGTTCCCTACATGTCTGCATGGATATATCTGACATAGGACGTGGGTACCAGCCTATCGTTCACCTAATTTGGTATGGAAAACCGCCAGAAACAACAGCCAGAGTGGCCGGCTCACGAGCCCTTCTCGTTAAACAGTGAGGGGGGCTTCGATCCAGTGCAGGCTCCTCTCCCCGAACTGCGGAAGCAGCGCGTTAACGCGCTCGGCTATCCTGGCAGCTTATTGGGATCGTTGTGTACTGCAGTTAAACGAAACACCTCCATATCCTCAGTTCTTGCTGATCCTCGCATGTTACCTTCGCGCCTTCTCAAACCACGAAGTCGTTGTTCAGCACGTGAGAATGTAATGGCTGATGGAGCTACTCCACTTGGATATTTCATGTCACAAGCCGTGGTTTATTCACTGGCATCGTGTTGGCATCTGCTGGCACTTCTCGGCAGGTTAAAACTGTTTAGTGGACCGCCACTCTAACAAGGGATCTTCGTCTTTTGCCAGCTAGTGCTCTACCAACTGAGCTACCAGCGCACGCTCACGACACGTCCTCACACATGTACTTCTGCCAGTGCTTCACGTCATACCTTCCAAAGTTCACAGAATCTCTCCTGCCCGCGAAAGGCGAAGGTTCTGGGTTCCAGTCGCCGACCGGCACATAGTTTTAATTTGCCAGGAAGTTTCATATGAGCGCACATTCCGATGCAGAGTGAAAGTTCATTCCGGCATGTGCCATTTAAGTACGAACGTCGTTTGTTTGTGCATTCCGACCAGCCTTGTATACAGTAGTATAAGGATATGTTCTGCACTTCATGCAAACACAGAAGGACACTCGTAAGAGCAGGAGGGACATGCAAGTGAGTAAAAAAGATACTGCATTGTAGCGGACGAGCAAAGGGCTTAGAGACGGTACGAGCATACACACGAAAATGTTTTATTTCACAAGCATAGGCATGTGAATCGTAAAGTTTAATCGTAAACCGTAACTTCACTGTTAGGAGGATGTTGACTGGTCTGTAGAATGCAGATATAATTGACAGTATAAATAAGACAGTTCATCTATTGACTTAATGCTATGGATGTTTTACTGTGACTGTTTCCACACACAGAACACATTTAGAAACTGCTCCACTCAGTTTCTTGTTTCTTTCTTCATTTTCAGTAGCGGTGTTTCTTTCACTTCCATTGGCAGTGACAGCTGATTGGCTTTCATCTTCTCTTGTGCAATCGGTATTGCTTCCATTACTATGACTATCACTAATCGAATCTGTACCACTTCCCCCATTTATGAGCGAAATTTCTACGTCGCAATGGGAAACAATTACGGGGTTTCAAAAAAAGTGATCTTTTAGTTGTGTTGCACAGTATATCTGTCGACTTGAAAAAGCGTTTGGCAGATTAAAGTTGTGTACGATGTTCGAAATTCTGAGAAAAATCGGATGAGGTACATAGAAAGACGGGTAATTTCAGTATGTACGAGAAACAACACGGAACAGTAAGATTGGGAGATCAGGAAGGAAGTGCTCAGATTAAGAAGGAGTAAGACACGGATGCAGTCTTTCGCCCCTATTGTTGAGCCTATGGCGCAAATAAAGGAAAAGTTCAAGAGGGGCATTAAACTTCAGGGTGAAAGCACATCAACGATAAGATCACTGGCTTTCGGGACAAGGTGGAAGCATTTCCGAAACGTCTAAGTTTGTAAACAGCACGCGTGCCGCAGTTGTTAAAGTATACCGTGCGTGGCTAAATTTTTTTTTTTGGTCATCAGTCTACTGACTGGTTTGATGCGGCCCGCCACGAATTCCTTTCCTGTGCTAACCTCTTCATCTCAGAGTAGCACTTGCAACCTACGTCCTCAATTATTTGCTTGACGTATTCCAATCTCTGTCTTCCTCTACAGTTTTTGCCCTCTACAGCTCCCTCTAGTACCATGGAAGTCATTCCCTCATGTCTTAGCAGATGTCCTATCACCCTGTCCCTTCTCCTTGTCAGTGTTTTCCACATATTCCTTTCCGATTCTGCGTAGAACCACCTCATTCCTGACCTTATCAGTCCACCTAATTTTCAACATTCGTCTATAGCACCACATCTCAAATGCTTCGATTCTCTTCTGTTCCGGTTTTCCCACAGTTCATGTTTCACTACCATACAATGCTGTACTCCAGACGTACAATCCTCAGAAATTTCTTCCTCAAATTAAGGCCGGTATTTGATATTAGTAGACTTCTCTTGGCCAGAAATGCCTTTTTTGCCATAGCGAGTCTGCTTTTGATGTCCTCCTTGCTCCGTCAGTCATTGGTTATTTTACTGCCTAGGTAGCAGAATTCCTTAACTTCATTGACTTCGTGACCATCAATCCCGATGTTAAGTTTCTCGCTGTTCTCATTTCTACTACTTCCCATTACCTTCGTCTTTCTCCGATTTACTCTCAAACCTTACTGTGTACTCATTAGACTGTTCATTCCGTCCAGCAGATCATTTAATTCTTCTTCACTTTCACTCAGGATAGCAATGTCATCAGCGAATCGTATCATTGATATCCTTTCACCTTGTATTTTAATTCCACTCCTGAACCTTTCTTTTATTTCCATCATTGCTTCCTCGATGTACAGATCGAAGAGTAGGGGCGAAAGGCTACAGCCTTGTCTTACACCCTTCTTAATACGAGCACTTCGTTCTTGATCGTCCACTCTTATTATTCCCTCTTGGTTGTTGTACATATTGTATATGACCCGTCTCTCCCTATAGCTTACCCGTACTTTTTTCAGAATCTCGAACAGCTTGCACCATTTTATATTGTCGAACGCTTTTTCCAGGTCGACAAATCCTATGAAAGTGTCTTTATTTTTCTTGAGCCTTGCTTCCATTATTAGCCGTAACGTCAGAATTGCCTCTCTCGTCCCTTTACTTTTCCTAAAGCCAAACTGATCGCCACCTAGCGCATTCTCAATTTTCTTTTCCATTCTTCTGTATATTATTCTTGTAAGCAGCTTCGATGCATGAGCTGTTAAGCTGATTGTGCGATAATTATCGCACTTGTCAGCTCTTGCCGTCTTCGGAATTGTGTGGATGATGCTTTTCCAAAAGTCAGATGGTATATCGCCAGACTCATATATTCTATACACCAACGTGAATAGTCGTTTGTTGCCACTTCCCCCAATGATTTTAGAAATTTTGATGGAATGTTATCTATCCCTTCTGCCTTATTTGACCGTAAGTCCTCCAAAGCTCTTTTAAATTCCGATTCTAATACTGGATCCCCTATCTCTTCTAAATCGACTCCTGTTTCTTCTTCTATTACATCAGACAAATCTTCACCCTCATAGAGACTTTCAATGTATTCTTTCCACCTATCTGCTCTCTCCTCTGCATTTAACAGTGGAATTCCCGTTGTACTCTTAATGTTACCACCGTTGCTTTTAATGTCACCAAAGGTTGTTTTGACTTTCCTGTATGCTGAGTCTGTCCTTCCGACAATCATATCTTTTTCGGTGTCTTCACGTTTTTCCTGCAGCCATTTCGTCTTAGCTTCCCTGCACTTCCTATTTATTTCATTCCTCAGCGACTTGTATTTCTGTATTCCTGATTTTCCCAGAACATGTTTGTACTTCCTCCTTTCATCAATCAACTGAAGTATTTCTTCTGTTACCCATGGTTTCTTCGCAGCTACCTTCTTTGTACCTATGTTTTCCTTCCCAACTTCTGTGATGGCCCTTTTTAGAGATGTCCATTCCTCTTCGACTGTACTGCCTACTGCGCTATTCCTTATTGCAGTATCTATAGCGTTAGAGAACTTCAGACGTATCTTGTCATTCCTTAGTACTTCCGTATCCCACTTCTTTGTGTATTGATTCTTCCTGACTAATGTCTTGAACTTCAGCCTACTCTTCATCACTACTATATTGTGATCTGAGTCTATATCTGCTCCTGGGTACGCCTTACAATCCAGTATCTGATTTCGGAATCTCTGTCTGACCATGATGTAATCTAATTGAAATCTTCCCGTATCTCCCGGCATTTTTCCAAGTATACCACCTCTTGTGATTCTTGAACAGGGTATTCGCTATTACTAGCTGAAACTTGTTACAGAACTCAATTAGTCTTTCTCCTCTTTCATACCTTGTCCCAAGCCCATATTCTCCTGTAACCTTTTCTTCTACTCCTTCCCCTACAACTGCGTGGCTAAATAGCGCTGTCCAAAAACGAAGCCGAGGAGACCGTGGTACGCCACGGGCCGACGGCTGTGGCCGAATAGATGTGCAACTGGTGAGCAACTGCTCGCCCACACGAATGAAGGAGTTAGCAACAGTGTTTCCTCAACAACCGTTCAGCGAATGTTGCTGCATATGAGCTTCAGCAGGCACTTGCTTTACGCAGCCATGCAGACTGCTGTTTTTCGACGACGAAGGCTGGAGTTTGCACGCCAATACCGCAACTTGACGTCCACTTAGTGGACAGATGGCCTTTTCAGATGACTGCTCTGTCGGACAGATGACCTTCCATGTGTACGGCCCTGCAATAATCGTCGGAAGAGTCCAGGCAGGAGGAAGGAGCATTATGGTGTGGGGAATGTTTTATTGGCATTCCCTGGTTGATCTCGTCACTCTGGAAGGCACAATAGTAAAACATAATTATGCATCTATCCCTGGGGACCATGTCCACCCCCACATGCAGTTTGTTTCTCCTTGCCACGATGGCATCTACCAGCAGAACAATGCAACGCGTCACACCACTCACTGTGTACGTGCGTGCTTCGAAGAGCACCAGGATGAATTTACCGTACTTCCCGGGCAACCAAACTCCCCGGATTGAAAATTTATCGATAATCCGTGGCACCAACTGGATCAGGTTGTTCGCGCCGTTGCTCCTCAGCCGAGAAACCTAGGGCAGCCGGCCACGGTACTGGAGTCGACTTAGCTCCACATCCCTGTCGATACCTTCCAGAACATCACTGACCCTCTTTCTTTCTGCACGTCTCGCAGTGGTCCGCATTGCGAAGGGTGGTTACTCAGGGTTTTGTCAGGTGGTCATATTAATGTGATTGGACAGCGTACAACCACGGAAAATTTTCAAAAGGCTTCTCATGATGCTCCAAAAGCTATGCTCCTGGCGGTAAAAAAAAAAAAAAAAATTAGATGCCATTCCACACATATCAGCGCAACAATCAAAATCTGTACCATAATACACCTATAAACGCTAGATTTGGATGGTCACCTAACAGATTTTACAGGTTACAGGAGAGAAATACAAGGATATTTGGCATCTTCTACATTTTTAAGGTCTACAAAGGAGACTGCTTGAGGTAATGGAGATCATACACAAATTTTTGTACAGTCCTGGTTATTATGGCATGTTTAACATGCAAAAAATAGAAAATCATCCACAAAGAGCAATACATCCCATTAAGAATGTTCGATAATCAGGGATACGACAGGAACGGCCACTCGAAGCAAAATGTCCAGTAAACGTGGCCTCTAAAATGAGTTATGAACACTTGCTCATCTTCACAACTGTGAAACAGGTCTACTGAGCAAATGCCATAGCTCTCAAGCTATGCGTTATAGAGCCCACGTTTACTGGACTTTTTTTCTTGTTTTGGTTCATACTACCTCCTCCAAAAATACGGAAATCAAAGAGCTGGCAGTAGAAGATATTTGTCCCATAGTATCGAAGATGAAGAAGTGCTCATAGCTCTTAAGATACGGATTTTAGAGCCCATGTTTACTTAAATTTTTTGCTTCAAACGATCGTTCCTGTCATATATCTGAGTACTGATGATTCCTCCTGAGACACCCTGCATATATATTACACTTAATATGGCAGAACTCAGAATTAGTTTTATCTAACAGTAAAACCAAAGTAATGTTTTTATGCCCCTCCAGAGAAGGAGCTAACATTTTACAAAATATTGCCGAAGTTCATATCCTCGATAAGCAGTTGGATTTCAGATATGTAGGATGTAATGTATGTACCAACATGGATACCTACAACAAGTCAAAGCTACTATCTCAGTCAGATATGTGGAGGAATGCACAAAATCCCAAGAGAAGATAATCGAAAGAAATAATGATCGTCCCATCATTGCTAAGCGGAAGCGAAACTTTTACACTTACGGAAAAATAAGCATTGAAAATTTAGTATAATGAATTGAGATTGCTTCGACCCGTTTAGGATTGTTCGAGGGAAAACAAGGAACGAAGTCATACGGAGAGATTTAAATACATACAGTATGGACGAGGGTAATCCCAAAAGTAAGGTCTCCAGACGGCGTTCGTTTACATCGATAAGACAGCTGCCTGCAAAACTTCCGAGATGTTGACCTACAAGCAGGAGAAACCAGGGAATACGGAGGAAAGGATACTCACCGGAAAAGAGAACTTAGGTTGAACTTTAAATGGAGAAGGTGGTGGTAATGATGTTGGTGGTGGTAGTGGTGGTCTGATCCACATGCAGCGATGTATTTGATCGTTCGCAAAGCAATGCCACACGTGACGATGAGGTTTGGTTTGCGGAGCGCTCAACTGCGCGGTCATCTCTACACAGTCCAATGCAGCCACTTTCACGAATGACGATGATGATGAAATGATGAGGACAGCACAAACACACATTTTCCGGGCAGAGGAAATCCCCAACCCGGCCAGGAATCGAACCCGGGACCCCGTGATCCACAGGCAGCAACGCTAGGCACTAGACCACGAGCTGCGAACAATGCCACACGAGAAACGTACGTTGCGCTAGTAGAATTCTTTATTACTTGTAACTAGCTACGTTCCCAGCGTTACCCTGAATATATTTATTCCAGTCTTCTATTAGTCCATGTCCTCTACCCCCCCCCCCCCCATCTCGGCTCATCTTCTCTTTATTCCATGATCTGTCCATCTCCTCCTTTCTCTCTCAGTTTCCTCTTCCCCCTCTCCCTATCCATCACCTCCTGCGCTCCTCTCTCTGTCTATCTCTTCCTCTTTCCTTTCTCTGACCATCTCCTCCTCTTTCCTTTCTGTCCATTTCTCCCTCCTCCTCTCTCTAACCATCTCATTCTAACCACTTATCTCTTCACGTTATCACTTCTGCCCCAGCAGTATTTCTTTCTAGATAGTAAGTACCAAGATCGGTTGAAATCGATCCAGGGGTTTAGGAGCAGCTTTTTAGCCATCACTTGCCTCGCGTACGTACGTTTCAGATCTATTTAACATATTTCACACATATTTGCGCACATGTTCAGCTATATCTCTAGAGGATTTCGCGCAGCAGTTTCGATTTTACGCAGCTCAATGTTCGTGATGCCATAACTCCTGAACTACACTACTGGCCATTAAAATTGCTACACCAAGAAGAAATGCAGATGATAAACGGGTATTCATTGGACAAATATATTACACTAGAACTGACATGTGATTACATTTTCACGCAATTTGGGTGAATAGATCCTGAGAAATCAGTACCCAGAACAACCACCTCTGGCCGTAATAACGGCCTTGATACACCTGGGCATTCAGTCAAACAGAGCTTGAATGGCATGCACAGGAACAGCTGCCAATGCAGCTTCAACGCGATACCACAGTTCATCAAGAATAGTGACTGGCGTATTGTGACGAGCCAGTTGCTCGGCCACCATTGACCAGACGTTTTCAATTGGTGAGAGATCTGGAGAATGTGCTGGCTGGGCAGCAGTCTAACATTTTCTGTATCCAGAAAGGCCCGTACAGGAGCTGTAACATGCGGTCGTGCATTATCCTCCTGAAATGTAGGGTTTCGCACGGATAGAATGAAATGTAGAGCCACGGGTCGTAACACATCTGAAATGTAACGTCCACTGTTCAAAGTGCCGTCAATGCGAACAAGAGGTGGCCGAGACGTGTAACCAATGGCACCCCATACCATCACGCCGAGTGATACGCCAGTATGGCGATGACGAATACACGCTTCCAATGTGCGTTCACCGCGATGTCGCCAAACACGGATGCGACCATCAGGATGCTGTAAAGAGAACCTGGATTCATCCGAAAAAATGACATTTTGCCATTCGTGCACCGAGGTTTGTCATTGAGTACACCATCGCAGGCGCTCCTGCTTGTGATGCAGCGTCAAGGGTAACCGCAGCCATGGTCTCTGAGCTGATAGTCCATGCTGCTGCAAACGTCGTCGAACTGTTCGTGCAGATGGTTGTTGTCTTGCAAACGTCCCCATCTGTTGACTCAGGTATCGAGACGTGGCTGCACGATCGGTTACAGCCATGTGGATAAGATGCCTGTCATCTCGACTGCTAGTGATACGAGGCCGTTGGGATCCAGCACGGCGCTCCGTATTACCCTCCCGAACCCAACGATTCCATATTCTGCTAACAGTCATTGGCTCTCGACCAACGCGAGCAGTTATGTCGCGATACGATAAACCGCAATCGCGATAGGCTACAATCCTACCTTTATCAAAGTCGGAAACGTGGTGGTACGCATTTCTCCTCCTTACACGAGGCATCACAACAACGTTTCACCAGGCAACGCCGGTCAACTGCTGTTTGTGTATGAGAAATCGGTTGGAAACTTTCCTCATGTCAGCACGTTGTAGGTGTCGCCACCGGCGCCAACATTGTGTGAATGCTCTGAAAAGCTAATCATTTGCATATCACAGCATCTTCTTCCCGTCGGTTAAATTTCGCGTCTGTAGCACGTAATCTTGGTGGTGTAGCAATTTTAATGGCCAGTGGTGTATGTGTCGTACAATTATAACAATTTTGTAAGTAAATTCAGCGACATACGTCGATACTGTGTGCGAAATCTGTTGCGAATAGAGTTATTTCCAAAGAAGTAATAAACTAAAATGTCGTGCATGATGCAGCAGTTTTATTTCACTGTACATTCAATGGTATATTTGAATAATATCTGCCTAATGCAGCAGTTTTGCTGCTTGGGCAACGAAAACATGGTAAACGATAAACTTTTTTTGTTTCATTATTTTGTGCTGGTGGTCGGCGCGAAAAAGTTTCCGGAAAGATTGAAAATATGTACAGAATTTGTTGTAAGTCACTATGTGGTCTCACTCTCAAATACTGGGTATTCGCACGTCGTGGGCTACATCTCCTTTTCACCCCTATCCCACCCCTTAGATAGGTGGGTGGTTCTTACCCCCACAGCGATTTTCTGCAAACTGTAAGGGACGTCTTTAGGAAGTTTTATTGAAATCGACCTAATGATTTTGGAGGAGATGTGGAACATACACACAGACATACATTGTAAAAACATACATTTTTATAAAACGTATGGATCTGATACAAATCAGACCTATTAGATTTATTCTCTAACAACCAGCTCTCCTACTGCACGATACCTTTTCTTCGTGGAACAAAGCGGCTGATGCACTCTGCTGCTGTACAAGAGTAACTGCTGGTTCCGCGGAAAAAACCTGGAGGACATTCGCGAAACACCAAAGCTTCCTGTGAACAAGATTCAACTCGAACGGCTGAACCACATTCTCGTGTCACTTCTCTGTGTCTCACATAACATAAAAAAGTAAATAAACATTTTGTCTATTGGTTCAAATGGTTCAAATGGCTCTGAGCACTATGGGACTTAACATCTATGGTGATCAGTCCCCTAGAACTTAGAACTACTTAAACCTAACTAACCTAAGGACATCACACAACACCCAGTCATCACGAGGCAGAGAAAATCCCTGACCCCGCCGGGAATCGAACCCGGGAACCCGGGCGTGGGAAACGAGATCGCTAGGGCACGGCCACGAGCTGCGGACTTTTGTCTATTAAGAGCAAGTATTATACCCGGATAAAAAAGAACTGCAGGACTGACGATATGTGCTAATTATTTGAAATAAGAGAAGGTCCAAAAACAGGAGGCAGCTGAGACGAATGTGTGCGAGGGACAAGGCGGGGAGCGTGGAAACAACCTTTCCCTCACTCCCTTAGTGTGCTATGGGGAAAGAGCGTCCAAAAAATATTAACTTACCAGTAGACTTGACTGTCAGCCTCGTTGTGCGTCATTGTTCGCCTGCCACGGTCTTTAGAGTTTCTTTCATTTTTCATTTACAGCTTCACTGCCAAAAGCGAAAATTTTAGTGAAAAATGAAGGCAGATATCACATCTACATTAAAAGCAAGAAACAGACGCAGAAAATCCTACCACTGGGGATTTTTCACTGAATGAAACGAGACTTGTATCGTAACGAAAAAACACATTGCAGTAAATGCATACACAGTAGCAGTATCAATAAATTATTGTTACAGCATTTACTGATATGGCGTACACAAATGGAGAATTTGACCGAAATCATTTCGGACGTATCAGTCCACTGAATACGTGAGACAATTTAATATACACTGACTAACAAGATGTGAAGCAGCCAGAAGAAATGGTCGGGGTGTCAGTGTAACTTTGTACACATATACAGCATCGCGAGTATGTAAATGATTTAGATTTGCTGTTCTGTGGGAAAAGTAGAACGGCCACCAGAGTGCAGTGCTGTTTTTCGGTTTTTTTTATTGTTGCCGAGTCTGGTAGGGTATAAAAAAGAGCATGAACAGTGTCAGATGTTGAGTGACCACTGTGAAGGACATGGTGAAGCCACGTACTGGTATGAGACAGCGTTATTAGCTCCTGACAGTGTTTGAAAGGGGATTTATTTTGAGTTACTATTTGGACGGCTAGCCGAACATGATCACCAGAGGCGAGGATCGCCCCAGTGTGCACCAAGCACGTCGTAACACCTTCACGTTTGCTCCTACCATCCGAGAGCAAGCAATGGGCTCCCTGCAACGTTCTGTGTCATGGGGCACGGAATTACTGTCGTTAGCACAACAACACAAACCTCTGCGTTTTTGATCGGTGCCGTGGCCGCGAGACATGGACTGCTGACTAATGGCATCGCAGTTATGTTCAGCGATGTATCGCGGTTCTTCACGACCACGGATGGCCATCGTCGGTGATTATGGAGGAGCCGTGGGAGACGCCCATCTGTGACTCTCCCGGCGTCATGTTGTGGCTTGCCATCGGGTATGACTGCAGATCACGGCTGGCAGTGCTTGAGAGAACTCTGACGGCACAACGGTACGCAACGTGCATTACGAGTCCTCATATGGTACCTCTCATTTGACAGTATCGTGATGCCATTTTTTAATAGGTAAATGCTCCTCCACATATGGCACATATCCCTATTAACTGTTGAGTACTCCAGTGGCCAGCAAAATCCCCAGAACTTTCCCCGAAAGAACATGCGAGAGTCAAGCTCGAACATCAGTTACGTCCCACTACCAGTACCCGGGATGTGAGGGACCAGCTAGAACAATTGTTGGCCACCTTGCCTCATGAGAGGATACTGCGGCTTTATGGCACCGTTCCCAAGAGCATCAGAGGATACATCCAGCAGGAGGGGGAGCAACTAAATGCTGGTAAGTTGGCTCATTCTGTCACGTTCATTTAAATTTGGTTTGATTTGGTAACCACTGGAAAATATCACATACCCTCCCAACCAGTGAAGTTTCATTTCTTTTCCTCCCATGTTTGTGAGTGCCTCACTTTTTCTGTCAGGTAGTGTATTTACATCGCCCAAAACACAATTTTCACGTAGTTGCCTACTTGAAAATATTTTTAGAACGGCGTGTCTAGACCACGTAAATATATTTTCTACTAATTTATCATACAGTATTTTGATTTTTCGCATTAACAAAGCGAAATAACATTGTTCGCATCTATTATACAAAAATACGTCCGATCACATCAGAGGCGAGCTTACAACTCTCACGCTCTGCAGAAAATAACAATATTCCAAAGGGTTTGCCATTTTTCTTCCAATTGAATCCTACTAGTTTTCGTTGAGTTATTAATTTCGGTTATCATTTCATATGTGAACCCAGAAATAAACATAGTGAACAGTACACGATTGCGTAATTAACAATAGAAATTTTAAGTGTGCAAATAATTCGTAATTTCAAATGTTTCTAAAAAAATAATTTTAATTGTACATACAGAACTAGTACTTATCGATTATAACATAGAAACTAAAATATTTCATAAAGTAATTACTTTTCATAAATTTTAGCTTGAAGTATAACATGCTGTGCTTGAAAGTAGTTTTCATGCTGTCCCAAAAGGAACAGTGAAGAATTTTTAACAAATCCGCGTGTACAGGATTTTTCCTCAACAAATGCTTACTCATAGTAAGAGAGATTTCTCGGGACACACAGAGTCTAAAGTAATTTTTGGAGAGATTACAATAAGTGGAGAAACTATTAATAATATCAGATTGACAGACGATATCGTCATATTGTCAGACGATTCACCTGCCTTTCAATGCGTGTTAAATCTCCTAGTTCAGAGCAGTACCCACTGGTATTCTGTGAAAGGCAAGTCCAAGGAAATTTCACATAAAAGGCAAAGCAATTGAACAAACGTTCTGTTTCAAATAGATAGGCACTATTTTGCACCAAGACTGTCAGTCCAAGCTAGTGATGAAATTTACAACTGAACAAACCCAAGGGCGCCTGCACGGGGGGGGGGAGTCAAGTCCTGGGAGTATGGAGTATTTTTAATATTTTGGAAGACCAATGGCGACTTGTAAGTAGCCATAACAGAGTTTCACTTCCGACGCTGCTAAAAAACTTGAAAGAAAGACACCTGACCAAGCTATATTTTTTCCTTACTCTTAGAGCTAGGGGGGGGGGGGGGGGAGGGCGTGCTCCCGCCCCTTGCCCCGGGATCTGGGCGCCTTTATGCAAGCCAGAAGACATTTCATCAACAAGATAAAAATCTTTATGAGTTGAGACCTCAGTTTACCACTGAGAATTAGAATTATTCATTGCTATATATTCTCGTTCTCCTGCAAGGATGTGAAAGATGGATCTCGGACCCAAGCATTAAAAACCGAATTTAACCCTTTGAAGTGTGTTGTGTCGTCGCCTCTTTCCTATACTCAGACACTGAAAACATCAAATGTCGAGGGCCTTCATTAAATGAGAAAGCAATAAGATTTGCTACATATAATAAAACAAAGACTCGAAACTTAGGACATAAAAGGGGCGAGAGATGTCAAATGTTACAGCTTGATGCGGCGGTCGGAAATGACGTTCACCGTCACCTTGCCTGATAATGTTTGTGTTTTCACCAATTTCTACGGTGGTGATTCCGCATACACTGATGAGCTAAAACATTTTGACCACTGGTTTAATAGCGATTCCGCGTACTATAGATTCGAAAAATCCCTGATGCGTTTTCAGAGGCTTGGGGCATCAGAAGCCTACACACAGGTCACTGAATTACCACAGGTTACGGGCCTGCGCTTTGTGGGCGCGGAGCTGGCGCTCGATAGACCCCCAGACTTGTTCCGTCGGTTCAGACGAACTTGGTGGCCGAGACATTAATGTGTGTTCACCTTTATCCTCCTCATACCATTGGGGCCCGATTCTGGCTTTGTGACATGAGTACACAGCAAGATGCCACCTGGCCCACTTCGCAATTAAATGAGGTACTGAAGTATACGATACCACTGACGTCACGATCCAACACGATATCCACTTCACCTTGAAAATTGGAAATCTTAGTGTGTGTTGCCTACATGGTCACTGATCTTTCGATCGCGTCATCAAGCCCCACAACGTCTGATTTGATTTTCAGTATTTCATATAATTACTGTCAGAATTTAAAAATTTAAAATCCTGTCATAATCTGCTCATTAAGAAGTATGATCTTACATTACAGGTTCAGCACAGTAAGCCAAATATTAGTCAGAAATTGAATATTTGTCTTGAGCCAATGTAACTCATGCACGCAAATATCCAGACTACATTTACCTAGTATAGAAGAATGAGAAAACTTAGTGACTTACAACAAACTTTACACATAATTTCAAACCTTTGGGAAATATTTTCTTGCTGACGCCCCAATAAAATGATAACAGAAAAAATCTTATCGCTTACAAAATTTTCGCCGTTCAAGCAGAAAAAGTCATATCAGGTATGAATTCATCTATTACTTCTTTACTACCGGCTCTATTGGCAACACATTTTGCAGATTGTACCAGCATATACACTGAATGTTCTTGCAAAATTATATCATTGTATGACACATACTTCAGGAGACATCATGTTATAAACATTGAGATGCCTCAAGAACTAGCATTTGCTTAAAGCGGAGCACAAATTGCCCAAACTATACTAATTCAGTGTTTGATAACGAGAGCACAGCAGACTTTAACATAATTTCAAACCTTCTCTGAAATTCTTCTCGCTTTCATGCTTAACGTCACATATTTAAAACACTAACTGATTTGAAAAATAATCATACATTTAAAGCTGTTTCATACATAGGAGATCGATTCTTTAAAGAATCATTGGTTGACTGATGTTAATCTGATACTGTAATATTTGTATAGGCATCTATATTGTAATATGTAACTCTGCCAATTGCGAATATAATTCAACAACGTAGTATCAAAACGAAATTGATCTCATGTAAAAATATTAATGTAATTAAATATTTCTTATTCTATCCTGGACTTCAACGACAATCCTCGTGTAGAATATAAACTACAGGGTGAAACAGAAATCAAATAAAATAATAATAAGTTTCTACCAAGTCTTTTCATTCTATTATACTGTATGGCACTTCAATTAACTTAGATTTGGACACAGAGAAGACAGCTATGCCTCACAATCAATAGAGATCACTAGTGAGAATGATTTCCTTTCCTTGCAATGACCAATGCAAAGCAACAGAAACTTCGCTCGAAAAAGGCTCAGGTATCTTCTGAAGTGACCTCCGTTAGAAAAAAAAATTAGAAACATTTACATTTAGCAAGAGAGTGGTAGTTCACATGATTGTCAAGTTGACGCACAGATACTTAAGAATAAAAAGAAGTGCCCAAGCTGTAGAGACTTTAATATTATGGATTAACTCATGGAAATAGCCTGCTATAGATAAGCATAAAATTTCAAAGCTTGTCTTGTGTATGAGGCTTACAAAATTTCCCCAAAATATTCGGTACTGTTAAACTGGCATTTACGTACTGTCGTCAAATGAAAAAAAAATGTATCAGACCTCTGCCAGAAATCTAAGTATTCTTAATTCTATACAATGAATGAGTTTATCATGCGATGGCTGTCTCATTTATATTATAGGTAACTGAAATATGGATGCTAAACTACAGACATGAATCCAATGAATTCAGGAGTGCTAGTTCTGCAAGGTTCGCAGGAGAGCTTCTGTAAAGTTTGGAAGGTAGGAGACGAGATACTGGCAGAAGTAAAGCTGTGAGTACCGGGCGTGAGTCGTGCTTCGGTAGCTCAGATGGTAGAGCACTTGCCCGCGAAAGGCAAAGGTCCCGAGTTCGAGTCTCGGTCGGGCACACAGTTTTAATCTGCCAGGAAGTTTCATACAGAGATGAATCTTAGATCCAAGCAGCAGGAATGAGTTTCCTATGTGTAGGGAAGGACTGCTTCAAAGGAAGCATCATTACGCTAGTAAATTAGGATATCAGAAAAGAACTAAACATATATCCTGTAAGAGACAAAACTAAACGACACACAACGAATTAATTATCCGAATGGGACGTCAATTGGTAGTTGTGATGTGCGTGAGCCGACAAACAAATTATTAGCATTACAGAAAACTTGGATGTTATTCACGAGAAAGAACTTCACAAATTGAGCAAGACAGTAACGTGCTGGTCCACCTCTGGCCCTTATGCTAGCAGTTGTTCGGCTTGGCACTGATAGCGTTGTTAGATATTCTCCTGAGGGATATCATGCCAAGTTCTGTTTAGTTGATGCGTTAGACCGTCAAAATCCCGAGGTTGTTGGAGAGCCCCACCCATAATGTTCCAAACGTCCTCAATTGGGGAGAGATACGGCGACCTTACTGACGAAGGTAGGGTTTGACAAGCACGCAGGCAAGCAGCAGAAACGCGTCGTGTGCGGGCGGGCATAATCTTACTGAAACCTAAGCCCAGGATCGCAACAAAACGGGGAGTAAAATATCGTTGACGTACCGCTGTGCTGTAAGGCTACTGTGAATGACAACCAAAGCGATCCTGCTACGAAAAGAAATGGCTCCCAGACCATCACTCATGGTTGTCAGGCCGTATGGAGGCCGACAATCAGGTTTATATCCCATCTCTGGCCGGGACTTCTCCAGACACGTCTTCATCCTGGAATCTCACCGATTCAAGTAAAATTGTCTTCAGTGATGAGTTCCGCTTCGAACTGAGCCCCAATGACCAACGAAGACGTTTCTGGAGACGCCCCGGACAGTGGCGGAATAACAGCGTGAATGTTGCCCGCCAACGGCCCGGCAGCCAGGTGTGATGGTATGCAGTGCCATTTCTTTTCATAGCAGGACCCCACTGGTTGTCCTCATCAGTGGCACCCTCACAGCACTGGGGCACAACGACGATAATCTGTGTCCCGCTTTGTTGCCTTATCATACTAGCCATCCCGGGCTTACCTTTTAGCACGATAATGGCCGCCCGCACTTGGCTAGATTTTCTGCTGCTTGTCTTCTTGCTTGCCAAATCCTTCCTTGGCCGGCAAGGTCGCCAGATCTCTCCCCAATTGAGAACGTTTGAACCATCTCGGTATTTTAACGATCTAACGCGCTTGTTGGACAGAATTTAGCACGATATCCCTCAGCAAAACATGCAACAGCTCTATCAATCAATGCCAAGCCTAATAAATGCTTACATAAGGGCCAGAGATGGACCAACGCGTTACTGTCTTGCTCAGTTCGTGAAGTTCTTTCTCTTGAGTAAATCATCAATCTTTTTTTTGGAATTGTAATCATTAGTTTGTCTTTACGTGTATACATCACATCTACCGATTTCCGTCCCATTCGGATAATTCCTTCGTAGTGCGTTGCTTTTTTTCCTTACAGTGTAAATAAAAGCGAAATAACAGCTCAAAAGTGAATTCTGGGTGAATGAAAATGTCGTACCAAAATTTGCTCTACTTTTAACCGTGTAAGCTGCCACGGACAGTCAGCTGATATGAATATTTTCATGACATGGCCCCGCATCATATTGTAAAATAACTATCACTGAATGCATATAAAAGAATGGGACAAAAATTTTGGTTTCATTCAGTGGGAGCTATTTTGCACATACTACTTGCATAGCCAGAAAACTTTTTTGGTTAGTACCTCTACTTTTCCCCGATCCAGAAGAAAGAGAGTGGGACGTCCCAAAAAAATGTTGTTAAATTTCAGTAGTACTAACTTTTCAATAACATTCGATTAAATGTTACAGTACAGTATTTTTTGAGATCATTGTTTCTAGAGTAATTTAATGGATCAAACTTGGTACGTACGAATTTATTATAAGAAACGAACTTTGAGCACGAACATCCTTCAAAAAGTTAATTTAAACAATGGTGATTTAAAACCTCTAAAATCATAAATACAGACAAGGGAATTACTTGTATTATTATAAATTTAAATCTGGTATCAGAATACTTACAACAGCTAAGCGAGTAACGTACTTCAACTTTCGCGGTCACGAACAGATAACGATGCCTCTCTTGTATCTGCTGCACTCTAGTGGCGACATGACGCGGCATTCATTCTTTGCACTGCCGAAAGATAGCGCAAGCAGTCGACCAGTTGATAGTTGGCTGCATTGGCTTTCAATGTTGGTTGCAGTTTCAGCGCTGAAATCGAACGGAGTACTACATTATCGTTAAGAACATTTCAGCAGGTACACAAGCATTTATATTTACTTCTCAAATCTTATAAATTTTTATTCAGAATTAGAACACGTAATAGAACGAAAGTGTAATTACACTAGTAGGATGATTCACTTGATAGACACTCAACAATAGTAGAGTATACAACAAATCGTTCCTTTTATTCGTGTATGGCATGATGATTTCATATCTAAGGACCGTAAACTATAATTAAATCAACACGTCTCATAGGGAAAGCGTTAATGTAGGATTGTTTACAGTTATTAACATCGGAGCTGCATTTTAAGGAGAAATTGCGGAGGTATATTTACGTAGCTTTGTTTACAGTTATTAACATCGAAGCTGCATTTTAAGCAGGTGTGGAGGTATATTTACGGTTTTTATAGGTCACGTTATTGATGGCCAAGACATCCATGAAAATAAGCGTACGTAAACAGTTACAGCTACCAACAGGTTAACCCGCGGGATTACAGTTACTACGTACTCGCTTTATATAACGTAGTGTTTCCCAAAAAGCTTAAATCAGAAATAAGCGCACACGCATTAATAATATGCGACGTTATAAGTACAGATAGGCCTGCTTGTTACGGTACGTACGTTTTATGCAGAAGGAAGTATGTTCTCATTAAAGTGTAATGTTTTATAGCCAGCGCTGTAGAGGTAGCTCTGGTGTTTCTTACAAACAACCACAGAGGAAAAGGAAAAGTAAAACAATTGAATGTTGCATGGAACATAGACATGATCTGCCAAACGGATAGTAACTGTCGTATCTTTTTATTTATTTATTTATTTTTAAATAAAATTAGATCAATAGGAAGACCTTGTCAACTGAAGGTAATTCAATATTCCTCACCTGACTGCTAAAAGTACTAATTCTCCTTTCGAATTTGCTGTGGAACGCAATTTACTGCTTGCGGCAGATAGAAGATGTTCCATTTAACTATTTCCACCACAATTCGTTCATTTTAATTGTGTTCTGCCTCATCGAGCACCCATATTAATGATACAGAAGCCTGGTACCAGCATTGGTAACATGTAAAGTCACAATCTGTAAATAACTGACATGGTTACAGATTATAATAAACAACTAAACATCAGAAAATTATGCTACACAATGTATTTAACAAAATGCCTCGTGTTTTCATAAACCAGCATCCAACATAAGCTCCTAAACTTCAGAATTGCCAGAAAGTACTTGTTCAGTGTAGAAGTTCTGTTGTAGTATTTAGCCCAAACACTAGTATAACCCATGCAAGACAGTTCACCTCTGCTAATCTATTGCAACTTACACAAGAAAGGACATGCATTTGAAATCTGGTTAATATAATTTTTCTGTAGTACATTTATGTATCCAATCTGAAACTTTCTTGTTTCCAGGTCTGTTCCATGCTTATAACCTTCTCTGATGCTTCTCAAAACCTAGTGTACACAACGATGAAATTGTACTCTTTGAAAATTCTCCCAGATGGCTTAGACTTTCATCCCCTGCCCTCAATCTTCTTTTGCTATTTCCCCCTTCTCTGCCTTTTCCCACTATCAAATTCAGTCACCAGTCATAATTAAATCTTTGATTTTATCATATCATATATTCTTTCAGCTTTTTCATTATCTGCAGAACTAGTGGGCATATAAATTTTTACTACTGCTGTGAGTCTTGTCTTTGTAATTGTTTTGACTATGATAATGGAATCACTATTCTGTTCATGCTAGCTTATCTGCATTCCTCATTTCTTATTCATTGTAGTCTCCTTCTTGCATTGCATATACTATTCTTCCTGCCATCGAACTTCACTAATTCTCCCTATTTTAACTTAAAAGTATCCATTTCTGTATAAAAATTCTCTTACCTACCTCCCCTGTTGAGGAACCTAACATAGAACACTCCAACTTGTAATATGGTAGAATTGCTTTTATGATGCTGACATTCTTCTCAGAGATACTAGCCTACAGGGGGACTATTTGACTTTCTGAATATTTTGGCAAGAGGAAGCCATCATCATTAAACCATAAAGTTCACCTATCTGCAATACCAACTTAGCAAAGCCATGTCTACTAATGTTAGAAGGCCAGGTCAATCAATCATGTAGACTGTTGCCACTGCAACTAATGGAAAGGCTGTTGTCTCTCTTCAGAAACTATTTTTAATCTGGCCTCTCTCAATCCTCTGATGTTGTGGCCCCTGTGGTATTGCTCTCTCTTGTGTTCAGGCACCCAAGCCACCACACCACCTCAAGGCCCCCCTTTTGTGTGGGTAGAAGTATTGTATGTACAGTAATGCTGTATTATCATCTTTACCGAGAGTGTGTCAGTGGCCAATTAAGACTGGATAGATTGTGTTAGTATTACGTTAATCTACAGTATGTCCAAAGTAAAAGTACCCTTACACCATAAGTAAAACATTGTGAATTTTCTGTTTCCTGTTCACCCGCTCTTCCAGTCACGTTTTGGGAGTGGTTAGCTGTCACGACTTCAGGTGTTGCTCAGAAGTGCTGTGAGTGTATTTTCATTGTTGTCTCAATTATTAATATAAAGCACTGGTATGCCATATTCTGTCACTGAAAGGGTGTTTGTAGTTGAAGTTTACGTTTATAGTGGTTGACTTAAGAAGATTTATGAAATTTTTCTTGTAAAATTCCTGAACTTTGGTGTGCCCACAAACAGTAGTGTTCATACCTTGAAGACAAAATGATGTTCCCGTGTTGATGTCTGTAATTTGAAGTGTAACTGTGAATGTTCAGTTTGAACTCCAGAAGTGGATGCAAGCTTTTCCAGAAAATTACTGCCACTAAAAAAAAAAAAACTGTCAGGCAGCTTTCACAAAAGATAGATGTTAAACATAAATATCATCATTCTGCATTTAAGTCCTCACATCTGAAACCTTACCACTTTTCATGTGTTCATGGTTTACTTTCAGCTGATACAGAAAAGAGGGTTAATTACTGTGAGTAACTGCTTAAGAAGATGCATTTTATTTATGAGGAAGCTTAGCTACATATTTCTGTCCAAGTGAATAGCCAGACTAATCACTACTGGTCCACCAAAAACCCTCACATTGTGCATTGAAATAAGTTAAAAACAACTTCAATTGGAGCCATCGCATAGAAAATGCCGTTGGTAAGGTGAATCAAAGGCTACACCATACTACACTCTGTCCTCTTCTGGAGCATTCCTACACTGTATGGGATGCTTATCATAAAGGATTGATGGAGGTCACTGAAAAATTTCAAAGGCCAGTTCTTTGCATTATTGTGAAATAGGCAAGAGAGTGTCATGCATGCGATAAGTGAGCTGGGGTGGTAGTCACGACACAAAGGTGTTTTTCATTTCAGTGAGATCTTTTCATGGAAATTCAATTGCCAACTTTCTGCTCTGAATACCAGAATATTTTTTGACTCCCATCTACACAGGGAGAAATTACCACCACAATGAATAGAGGAACTCAGAACTTGTACCGAATAGTTTAGGCACTCATTTTTCCCACGTGCTGTTCAAGAGGGGAACAGACAAGAAATAGTGTGAATGTGGTTCTATGAACCATGTGCCAAACAATTATGTGTGACTTGCAAAGTTGTCATGTAGATGTACATGTAGAGTATCACTTCACTGCAAAATAATTATTTCTTAATTACATTAGTAGTAGTGGTTTCGAAATTAAAATGTCAGTAGAGTAAGTACCTAAATTTCATTTACCTCACTTTTTTGTTTTGCTAAACAATGTTCAATTTGTTTTATAATGTATTCTTGTCATGTTTTATTTTTTGTAAATAGTACATATTTTACTTTTTCATAAAAAGATTGGGGTGATGAGCATTACCTTACTTTTTGTTTACAATATCATCTCTCAATGAGGCAGAGGTTTGTCTTTCTGGAGTAAATACTTTAATGAGACGTGTTACAGCCATTCCCTGACTCTGCCTCAGTTTAATTTTACATTTGTTTATTTGTGTGTGTGTGTGTGTGTGTGTGTGTGTGTGTGTGTGTGTGTGTGTGTGTGTGTGTGTGTGTGTGTGAGCAAGAAAGAGAGAGAGATTCCTGAGGGGACTCAGCTGTGGGTATGTGAGAGGAACCATGGCTCAAAGTGTTGACAGAGTATGTTTGAAAAAAAGTTAAGATTTTCATCAACAGTGTCTGAATTAATTAATCTCTTCCCAGTGTTCCTACAGCATACTTTCTTCGAGCACTACGGTCATGCTACTTCTTATGATTTTGTTATACACTGTGTTTCTTCATTATATGATGCTAACTGATAGGATGTTTTGGTGTTATTGTTTTACTCTTGTTGGCAAATTGTATGTTTCACATTGAAATAACTGAAGATATTTTGTCTAAGAATATGTTAGCCTTGGCTTTTGCATTATGGTCATTTTTCTTATTTATTTATTTATACGTCCTCAGACCATTCAGCCCAATATCATCAGACAAGTCAGGATTGGCAAGGATGGGGAGAAAGTAGGCCATGTTTGTATCAGTAGAAACATCCCAACATTCACCTTGGCAACTTGGAAAACCATGGGAACTCTATGCTCCTAAATAATCAAAAGCAAGGTGTCAACAGCCCTAGATTTCCTATGTCAGTACTGTCAAAAAGGAATTCTGTATTTAAGTCCCCACAAATAATGATACATGAACCTGCATAGCCTTTCTAATACTCAATGTAAGTGCATCATATTCGTATTGGGTACCATAAGCCATAAATCTGTAAAATGATTGCAATAATTTTCCACTCGGCCTCTAATATTTACCAAAATCTCTTCATCCCATCCTACAAACATCTAGTTTCCTGTTATAACATCATTTCCAAATATTTACAGTAATGTAGAGAAGTATGTGTTAAAAATAATGTGTAACAGTTAATGCTCAACTGCTGCAGTATATAATATGAAACAGCACATAACAGTGACTCCAACAATAAGGTGGCAAAGACATGAAGACAGTGGCAAACTCACATGCGTTCTTGCTGTTCATGATATTTGTGAACAGTATGCCAGGCATATAGCAGTTAGGACTAAGAGGGAATATTAATACAAAGAATTACAGCATGAATGGTCCCAAGTTTGACTGAATATGCGGAGTTACAGAACTGCTGAAAAATCTGAACAGGCAGACGCACTAAGATGGAGACCATCCATCACATGGAGGCCTAGTAACAAAGTTTGAAGTGAGAAATCTTGGAATGTACTACAGTTCGCTTTGTGTAGGTCCCATAAGAAATGTGAGGACAAAATTAGACTAATTTGAGCAAGTATAGATGCATTTAAGCAATCATTCTTTTTGTGCTCCATGTGGAAATGGAATGGGAAGAAACCCCAATATCTGATACAATGGGAAGTACCTTCTTCATGTAATTAACAATGGTTTGTGATGTATGTCTGTAAATACATCAACTGGAAATACTACGTTATCAGTTCTGACTGAATACAGGTAACTCTTTTGGATTGGAAACAAAATATAGAAATGTGCTGATCTGATGGACAGATAGCTTAGTTTCTTCCATTTTATGTGAATCGTATCCATGACAACATGTTACTATGTATTCAAATAAGATGCATTTTATCTGTGAAAACATAGCTATATTTTGACCATTTGCACAAAGAGATTTCTTAAAAATCTTAATCCACAACAAATACATGAAATTTGATAACGAATCCAACCACATACATACTGTCTGATAATCACAGACGTGTCTGGAGACAGTCTGTGTTCTGTCTGTGTTCCACATGTGTAACAAAGTGGTGGTGAAGTGATCCTGTTGGGCGACATTACTTGGGGCTACCATACACCTCTCATCATTGTTGAGGATAGTCTTATTGCTCTGTGTATAAGGTTGAGGTTCTGCAACCAACAATGGGGCTGTGTCACCAGAATTTTGGTGATGGATGATAACTCGTATGCTCATCATGCTGTTTGTGGAACATATTCGTTCAGCATGATAGGATCACTAGAATGGAGTGGCCTGTCTGTTCCCCAGAAATGAACACAATCTAAAATATGTGGAATCAGTTGAAACAAGCTATTTTTGGACATCAACAAGCACCACCAACTCTACACACAGTCGGCACTCAAGAGTGGGGCAGTTTGGACCAAGGCTGGCTTGATGATTTCATCTGTGGTATGCCATGATGGATTCATGCCTGTACCCTAGCAAGGGGACATTCAACAACTTACTGATGTTGCTCAGGAGTGCTGTGAAGCCCCCCCCCCCCCCCCCCCTTCCTCTGGAAAACAAATGATTTTGTCATTAGAAAATTACTTTTTTAACTGGGTATATTGCAAATGAATATATACACATATCTCTGAGCCAGTTTTTGTTTTATGTCCTATGAATTTCAAAATAAAGGAGTGATGCAAAACTTTTGTTGATGTGTGTGTGTATTAAGAACAGAAGTGGTCCCTGAACTGAACCCTGGATATCACCATAGAAATTTGTACCTGCTTAAAGATGATTTATCACAAGAGCTGTATTAGCTATCTAACATGACCCTTGCTTTCTGTCAGTTAAATTTAGGTGGATCACATATGTGTCTCAAAAAGCCATAAACTTTTAAGTTTATCCAAAAGAATGAGATTTTCAGAATCAAATATCTTACATATTAAAAAAAGTCCCGACATGTTAAAACTTGTCATTCACATATTTTAATTCACTGTCAGTAAAATGGTAGATTGCATTTTCAGTGGTGATACCTTTCTGAAATCTAGCGTGTGACAGACTCAGGAAGTTAACAGTGAAATGGATGAGTAGTTATTGCTGTTACCACCTCTCTTAAAGAGGTCTAACAATAGCATATTTTAGTGTGACTTATAAAAATGATGCATTAAATATATGCCTGGGATACAGTTGCAATATCAGAAGAACTGTTTTTTTATGTACCTTTACTTGTCACCAGTCACTTATTGAGAGTTTCCTTGGTTCTTAGCCACACAAACAGTAATAAAGCTGCAGATGAAGATGAGCTCTAACCTGAATGGATGTACAATGCAAAAGAGCTAGTCCATCTTTTCAACACACAGGAACACTATCTGCAAAATATTACTGTCAGTAAGTCAAGGAAAGAAGGAAGTGCTGCAGAAAATTTTTGCCAAGTATCTCTATTATCTGTGCTTACAAACTCTTGGAAAGAATGATCCTAAACTGGATACAAGACTAAATATTTCTGTGATACCATCTCAACAAGATTGATTTAGGTGTCACAGAAGCAGTTATGAGCAGGTGCTCTCCTTGACTACTCACATAGAAACTGGCTATCTAGAAACTCAAGACTGGGGTAATTTTCATTGACTTTCAGCAGCATAACATTGTGGCATGAGGGGCTAATATTGAAATTTCTGAAAACAATACCTTACAAAAAGCTATGCAACCTTCTAAAAATCATGCTGAGCATTTGGTGGTTTAAAGTGCTCCAAGAAAGTGAAGAGCAGATGGCATGTACTCAGTGGTGGGTTGCCACAAGGTTCTGTTCTTGTCACCGTGTTATTCAGTCTCTACACATCACACCTACCAAACCTGACAAATTCCAATATCCAAATGACTGTGCAATTTCACATCAGAATGAAGATCTTTCCGAATGTGAAGAACACCCAACAAACAGCCTCACTAAACTCTATGAATATTGTATATGTCACCGCCAGACACCACACTTGCTAGGTGGTAGTTTTTAAATCGGCCGCGGTCCGCTAGTATACAATGGACCCGCGTGTCGCCACTGTCAGTAATTGCAGACCGAACGCCGCCACACGGCAGGTCTAGTGAGACGTACGAGCACTCGCCCCAGTTGTACAGCCGACGTTGCTAGCCATGGTTCACTGAGAATTACGCTCTCATTTGCCGATACGATAGTTAGCATAGCCTTCAGCTACATTTGCTACGACCTAGCAAGGCGCCATTACCAGTATAGATATTGAGATTCTATTAATGTATCATCAAGAGCGATGTTCTACAAATGTGGATTAAAGTTAAGTATTCCAGAAGCTACGTACTTTTCTCTATAGCATTCATTACGTATCCTGTTTCAGACCTCACGCCAGCCTGCATGAGTTTAAGCACGTGCCTTTCAGCTTCCTCTCATTGTGTCTAGGCTGTCTTGTCTAGACACAACATATTTGGCGACGAGTCTACAAAGGGTCTTCTTATTTCACCTTGCTTAATTTACTTGTGTCATGGCTTCGCCACAATCTCCAGATGTACTGTCCGAATTTTATCACTTGCAGAATCAGCAGACGCAGGCCTTATTGGATGCCCTTGGACAGCTCGTCCAGGGTCAACGTGCACTGCAAAACGATGCGGCTGCCGCCGCTTCATCGCTCCCGCAGCCACAACACGCAGTTGCACCACCGTTTCGTCCGGTCAAGGTGGAATTGGAAAGCTGGGCGGAGTGGTCACGCCAATTTGGATTCCATCTCACCGCCTACAGAATTCAAGATAATGAGCGGCAGCCTCATCTCCTTTCTTGTGTCGGTGTGTCCACCTACCGTGTGATAGTGAAATTGTTTCCCCGACGCGACGTAGCAACTCTGTCCTACGAAGAAATTTTGTCTGCTTTGGATGCCTATTTCAAGGAATCAGTCAATGTCGTTGCAAAAAGGTATACGTTCTTTCATACAAAACGTACGGCCGGTCAAACTAATAGGGAGTGGGTTGCAACATTGCAAGGCCTTACTAGGGATTGTGCTTTTGAGTGTGAATGTGGCCTCCCTTATTCAGACACTATGGTGCGTGATGCAATTGCACAGAACGTTTCTGATGTTCGCATAAGGGAACAGATTTTGAAACTAGTCAATCCCTCCCTTCAACAAGTGATAGACATATTGGATCGGCAAGACACACTTGACTTTGCTCAGAAATCATTTGAAACTTGGCCAGCCGTGTGTCACATTAACCGGCCCGCCGGGCGAGCTGCGCGGAACTGTAAACAGCCCTCGCACTCGTCCGCGCAGCTGCCGCCTGGCCCTTCCGCGCAGCCACGTGTGCCACGCAAGCACGCACATACAGTGAAATCATGCCCGCGGTGTGCTACTAGACATTCGCGTGGGAATTGCCCGTCATGCCAAGCTATTTGCTTTTTCTGTAATAAGAAAGGTCATGTTCAAAGTGTTTGCCAGAAAAAGCTTAGATCGGACACTCACAACCATTCCAGGCCCTTTGCTTCTCGCCGGAATCGAACCAAGAATACTCAGGCTCGTGAACCTTCGCCCATGGAAATTCATGTAGTTAATGCCACTCCGCCCAGTGCTACTCTCTCTAACAGTGACTGTGTTCGACCCACAAAAAGTGTGCGTTGACATCGACGGAAATCACGTCAAGTTGCAAGTGATTTTGTACCAGTGTCTGTTCACGTTGCACAAAACAGTCGCTCTTGTTGTCAGCAGGACAATAAACTTTTTGTAGATTTGGTCATTAATGGCAAAGTGATCCCATTCCAGCTCGATACCGGAGCTGCAGTTTCATTGCTCAATAAAGACACGCACAAACAACTGGGCACACCTCCGTTGCGTGCCATAAATGTTAAGTTACATAGTTATTCCGGTCAGCGCCCTGGGGTCCCATCTACTGGCTCGCCTCATCCCCAGGTGTTACCGACGCTGCCTTCCATTTTGCCCCATGGTGACGCGCCGCCGCCTCCTGTTCTCCCGCCGGCGACGCCCGCAGTGGACGCGTCGCTGCAACCGCCGGGCGCCTCCCTGGGTCACGCGCCGCCGATCACTTCCCGTGACCAGATGTCCTCCGCCTTGGAACTCTTGCCCGCTCCGGACCATCTGTCGCCTTCGCCTGTCGGGTGCTCCGACTCGATGGAGGTCGACCCTTCGGCCCCTCCTGACTATCCACGGGCACATACACCTCATGTTGGCGTGCACCCTGGACTAGGTTTTCAGGCGTTTCCTACCTCCCCTCGGACCGAATGGCCGGGTGCGGGTGGCACAGCCTCACCTGTTGTTAGGCTCCCCACCTCGTCGCATACATCAACATGGGGTCCTCCCCACGGCGGGCGGAAGCCTTATAATACAACCGTTCGCCAATTTGCGGGGGAGGAATTTGGTGTCACCGCCAGACACCACACTTGCTAGGTGGTGGTTTTTAAATCAGCCGCGGTCCGCTAGTATACGACGGACTCGCGTGTCGCCACTGTCAGTAATTGCAGACCGAGCGCCGCCACACAGCAGGTCTTGTGAGACGTACGAGCACTCGCCCCAATTGTACAGCTGACGTTGCTAGCCATGGTTCACTGAGAATTGCGCTCTCATTTGCCGAGACGATAGTTAGCATAGCCTTCAGCTACATTTGCTACGACCTAGCAAGGTGCCATTACCAGTATAGATATTGAGATTCTATTAATGTATCATCAAGAGCGATGTTCTACAAATGTGGATTAAAGTTAAGTATTCCAGAAGCTACGTAATTTTCTTTATAGCATTCATTACGTATCCTGTTTCAGACCTCACGCCAGGCTGCGTGAGTTTAAGCGCGTGCCTTTCGGCTTCCTCTCATTGTGTCTAGGCTGTCTTGTCTAGACACAACAAATATTATAAGACTTGTTGACTTAGATCTAATGTTTATAAAACAGATGTATGTCATTTCCATCTCTCTATAAACGTCGCATCTGGCCTTCATGGCATAAACAAATACAACAAGAAGCCTGTTATAACCTTTAATCACCAATAATTGCGTGGATATTCGAACACACTCACTTAGAAACAATAGCTGGTTACACGATAACAACTCAGTATCTCTTATTCGACTGCCGTGCCATGACATGCAGCTGGCGCCGTTCGTAGCTAGGTGGCGCTCCCGCGCTCAGCCGAGTTGCGGAGCGCCTCTATCACCGTTTGCGCGTACTGTCGTGGCGGCACTGTTAAATGTCGTGGCACTGTCACAACACTTTTCCCCCCTTAAAAAACAAAAAAAAAACACTCACTTCCTTGGAGTCATGAACAGTGTGGAGACATCCATGGCCTCTTGTAAGGCCCCGAGAAGATCCCGCAGCGAGACACGAGAGTATGGTCGAAAATGTCCAGGATGGAAGTTCGTGCGTTGAACGTGCCTCCTGGATGAGATGATGGGTGAAAACTGTGGAGCAGCATCCATAGGTGTCGTGGACCTGGGGGTGTGCTCCAGTGAGATGGGTCCCGGAGAAGACGGCGTTGCGACTGGGGCCGGTTCCGGCGTACTCGGAAATGGTAGCAATGGCGGCTGCATCAACAGGTACGGTAGATCGGCAGCAGCGACAGGACTGGCTTCTCGGGCTGGTGGAGGTGAAGGAAGGGGCAGTGGCACCGGCGTGGCCACCACTCGTGGGCGCATCTGGTAGTAATGGCGAACAACCATGCCATCGTCCGTACGTATTTCACAAAGCCGGTGGCTGCGAAGAGCCTTCACCACCCCTGGAATCCATTTAGGGCGAGATCCATACCCTCGTGCCCACACATCTGCGGCCACCGAGTATTTTCCCGCACTAGGGGACACAGCACAAGGCCTGACAGGGTGAAGCAGGTGCAGTAGCGTGCGCGGTTGGCGGCCATGCAAGAGTTCAGCAGGGCTGCGATCACCCAGAGGCGCGAAGCGATAAGACCTCAGAAATTGCAGCAGAGCGTCATCTGTTGAAAAGTCACTAAGGAATTTTTTCATCTGGCTTTTGAAAGTGCGGACAAGGTGCTCGACATCCCCATTTGATTTCGGATGGAAGGGCGGTGCTGTAACGTGATGAATCCCTTGTCCAGTACAAAAATCACGGAAGGCCTGCGAAGAGAACTGAGGGCCATTGTCCGTGACGATCATGGATGGAAGACCTTCTAGCGCAAAGATTTTGGACAAAGCCAACGTCATCGCCGCAGTGGTGGGTGACGGACATCGAACAACAAACGGAAACTTCGAGAAGGCGTCAATCAACAGTAGCCAATAAGTACCGAGGTAGGGGCCGGCAAAGTCAGCGTGCACCAGTTCCCATGGCTGCGCCGGATCAGGCCACGGAGAGGGCATTGTACGAGGTGCAGCCAGTTGTTGAGCACACTGACCACACGCAGCAACCATGTGGGCGATGTCCGAATCAATACCGGGCCAATAAACGTGCCTGCGGGCCAGGGACTTGGTCCAAGAAATACCCCAATGGCCTTCATGCAACAGTTTGAGAACATCTTTGCGAAGAGAGGCTGGCACCATGACCCGTGGAGATGCGCCATCCGTGGCCAGAAGAACAACACCATCACGAACAGACAGACGAAGGCGCAAGGCATGGTAGTTGCGAAGGGGATCCGATGCCCAGCCCTGGGTCCTGTCCGGCCAGCCCCGTTGAACAAAACTGATCACCTGACGCAGGACCCGGTCCCGCGCAGTAGCCGACGTGACCTGCGAACCTGTAAGTGGAAAACCCTCGACTGCACGACGTTCTTCCTCAGCAATGTGGAAACAGAGTAGTTCATCACGATCGAAAACCTGGGCGGGGCCCATCGGTAGTAGCGACAATGCGTCAGCGTTGGCGTGCTGGGCCGTGGGGCGATAGTGAATCTCAGTGAAAATGAGACAAGTATAAGGCCCAACGTTGCAGGCGGTGAGCTGCCTTATCCGGAAGCGACGCCGATGGGCTGAACAGAGAGACCAGCGGCTTGTGGTCGGTGATGATGTGAAACTTAGAACCATACAAAAAAATGCTGAACCTTTTTAGAGCATAAATGATAACGAGCGCCTCCTTTTCGATTTGAGAGTAACGCCGTTGCGCATCGTTGAGGGTCTTGTATGCGTAGGCAATGGGTCGTTCCGACCCATCCTTATACCGGTGGGTGAGAACAGCCCCTAGGCCATACTGTGACGCATCAGTCGCCAGAACCAAGTGCTGACCCAGACGGAATGTGGCAAGACAAGGCGCCGACTGCAAATGAGCCTTCAAGCGGACAAAAGCCTGCTCACACTCGTCAGACCAACAGAAAGGGACGTTTTTTCGTAACAGCTGATGCAGAGGATGAGCTACGTCCGCCGCGGATGGAATGAATGTGATAATAAGCAATCTTGCCTAGAAACGCCTGAAGTTCTTTGACCGTAGACGGCCGGGGTAGAGCGTTAATGGCCGCAACGTGCAGACGTAGAGGACGTATACCCTCACGGGACAAGTGGAAACCAAGATACACAATGGAGGGTTGGAAGAACTGTGACTTGTCCAGATTGCACCTCAACCCAGCCGAATGCAAAACCCGAAACAGTGAACGCAAATTGCAAAGGTGCTTCTCAGTGGAGGTCCCCGTGACAACAATGTCATCCAGATAGTTTATGCAGCTGGGAATGGAAGCTGTGAGCTGCTCCAAAAACCGCTGAAAAATGGCCGGCGCACTAGCGACGCCAAATGGTAACCGCTGGTACTGATACAACCCACAAGGAGTGTTGATGATGAGAAATTCCTTGGAAGAAGCATCCAACGGCAACTGATGGTACACCTCCGATAAGTCAAGTTTGGAAAAGAACTGGCCCACAGCGAGCTTGGTAAATAAGTCCTCAGGACGGGGAAGAGGATAAGTGTCAATGAGGCTCTGAGTGTTGACAGTGGCTTTAAAACCACCACACAATCGCAGACTTCCGTTTGGTTTAGAAACCACCACGATTGGCGATGCCCATTCGCTGGAGGTAACAGGAAGGAGAATCCCTGAAGCTGTTAACCTGTCTATCTCAGCCTTGACAGGTGCACGCAACGCTACCGGAACAGGGCGCGCCCAGAAAAACTTAGGGTGAGCTGTAGTTTTAAGAGTAATGGGGGCTTCAAAATCCTTGGCACGACCCAGACCAGCAGAGAACACGGACGAAAATTCAGAACACAATCCATCCAGCTGTTGATATGGAATATCCTCAGATATGAGGTGCACATCATCAACGGAGAACCCGAACAACTGGAAAGCATCATAACCGAACAGATTTTCAGTGCCCGCATGATCCACCACATAAAACGTGAGGGGCCTAACAACAGACTTGTAGGCAGTGGGAGCATCAAACTGGCCAATGATAGGAATTTTCTGTTTATTATAAGTTCTCAGATTTCGCGTAACTGGAGACAAGGGAGGGGAGCCCAAATCCAAATACGTGCGAGAATTAATGAGAGTTACTGCAGAGCCAGTGTCCACTTGCATGCGAATGTCTTTATCCACAACACGAACAGTAACAAACAACTTATTTGTTTGAGAAAGCACACACTTAACATCCGTGTCCGATGCCTCGTCCTCGTCGACAGGAACTTTAGGGGACTGACACACAGAAGCAATGTGACCTTTTTTCCTACATGAATTACACGTGGCCCAGGGTTCTGGACGCGCGGCCCTGTCATGCTGTACAAAACAACGTGGACAAGAAGGAAGTGCGGAACGAACCTGCTTCTGTGGTTGCTGTTGTTGCTGCGAGCGTTGCGGCCCAAAGCGACGTTTACGCGAGTGAACCGCTGCCACATCTTCGTTCTCCTGTGAAACAGGCAAATTGTCCGTGTCGAAAGTTGACTGTACACCGCCTACATCACACCACGCGTCTATTTGCGTGCCAGCAGCGTGAGACACTTCAAAGGATTGAGCGATGCTTTGAACTTCCGACAACGACGGGTTTGGCAGTTGTAGGGCACGTTGCCGAACTTCTTTATCAGGAGCAAGCCGTAGAATAGCATCCCTAACCATTGAATCAGCATAAGACTCATGATGAGTGTCCGTGACAAACTGACATTTCCTACTCAGACCGTGTAGTTCCGCCGCCCAAGCCCGGTAAGATTGATGGGGCTGTTTACGACACCGGTAGAACGCCACGCGGGCAGCAACGACGTGGGTGTTTTTTCGGTAATAGTTAGACAATAAGTCACACATTTCTTGGAAGGACAGTGAGGCAGGTTCCCGCAGAGGGGCTAACTGAGATAGCAGCTGATAGATCTGTGGGGAAATCCAAGATAGAAATAATGACTTACACATAGGAGCATCGACAACGCCAAAATCCAAGAAGTGTTGCTGCAAATGCTTCTCATAATCCTCCCAGTCTTCAGCGGCCTCGTCGTAAGGAGGGAATGGAGGCGGAGAAGAGGAAGACAGACGATGAGTAAGCGACGTCGACAACGCCTGAATAGCAGCCGTCAACTGTGTTTGTTGTTCAATGAGCGCTTGCATAAGCACGAACACACAAATCCACAACGCAGTGAAATATCCCCTCCTCGTCGCCAAAAGTGTTATAACCTTTAATCACCAATAATTGTGTGGATATTCAAACACACACACTTAGAAGCAATAGCTGGTTACATGATAACAACTCAGTATCTC
This sequence comes from Schistocerca cancellata, assembly GCF_023864275.1. Lineage (NCBI taxonomy): Eukaryota > Metazoa > Arthropoda > Insecta > Orthoptera > Acrididae > Schistocerca > Schistocerca cancellata. The sequence goes on from NC_064631.1 coordinate 50,480,913, forward strand.
TTATTCGACTGGCATGCCATGCCGTGACATGCGGCCGGTGCCGTTCGTAGCTAGGTGGCGCTCCCGCGCTCAGCCGAGTTGCGGAGCGCTTCTATCACCGTTTGCGCGTACTGTCGTGGCGGCACTGTTAAATGTCGTGGCACCGTCACAACAAAGCCGAAATACCTTGGTGTCACATTAGACAAAACACATCAGTTTGTCTCCGCAACATTTGTGTGAGGAAAGTTGATGTCTCTTTTAATGCAGCTATGAGAACCATAGGTGGCACAGTCAGATCTACAGCTACATTCTGGTTGCTAATACTACTGAATATCTAACCAGCTCACCTTTGTCAAAATGCGGCTCTCTATAACCTTTGCTAGCAAATTTCTAAAAGTGAGGTGCTCCCTCTTCACAACTGAAATATTGTTAATGATCGCTTGAAAACAACAAAAACAAATCCCAAGTGGCTGTAGAGGTGGTGTCCTGGAGGTCTGCACTGCTTGTAGTATCAGGAAATAGTGCAAAGATGGTGTGGTGTCGAGCAGAGTGTAAGGGTGGTCTCGATGATGATGATGATGATGATGTTTGGTTTGTGGGGCGCTCAACTGCGTGGTTATCAGCGCCCGTACAATCACCCAATCTTTGCTCAGTCCAGTTTCGCCACTTTTCTGGATGATGATGAAATGATGAGGACAACACAAACACCCAGTCATCTCGGGGCAGGTGAAAATCCCTGACCCCGCCGGGAATCGAACCCGGGACCCCGTGCTCGGGAAGCGAGAACGCTACTGCGAGACCACGAGCGGCGGACAAGGGTGGTCTCAGTGAGTTCCGATTGATAGGCTAAGAGTGTATCTCCTACTCCTGCTCCTGGCCTGGAGCTGAATGAGCAGTTGAATGCTGCTGCTGGAGACTGTCCTTGGCCTTAAGTATTCAGCAGGTGGAAATATGTCTGCGACCCCTTGTTTCCTTGTTTAGCAGCACTGCTGGTTCCTGACGTGTGCGTTTCTCAGAAGCATAGCTGGTGCTCTCTGGTGGTGCCTGTAACAGACAGTGTATCAATAGACAATTTGCATACAGTATTGTCCTCTTAACATGTGATGCCCTTGTGGTATTAGTAAATAGTCTCCAAAGGAGAGATGCCTGGGGCCAAGGCTAAGCAAGTCACAGGGTGAAGACGTCATACCGGTAGCTTACATTGTCAGCCTACAGACAATATATATAACATGGACCACAGACTGGTATATGTACTCACTTGGTGTGGTAAAGATGTCCAATTTTTTAAACAGCTCTATAACTGAATCCAACTACCATTTCTAGCTATTATTCTTACCGCCCAATTCGGCAGTTGAAAAGCTATGCCCCTGTTCTGTGTTTTCGATCCCCAGAAAAGAATCCCAAAAGTAAGAATTGTGTGTACGTAGGCATAGTACGTCACCACAGGACAGCGACTGATACAAAAACCCTGAGAGGATAAAATGCTGATGACATTATTTGTGCCAGTATCTTTGTGTGTTCCTTCCATGTTGGTTGACAGTCAATGTTCATCCTTAAAAACTTGGTTTCTGTTACACAGTCTATAAATTTATTACCTTTGCTTAATGTGACAGAAATGGTATCCCTCTTTACACTGAAATGCATACCGTTTGTTTTATTTATGTTCAATATGAATTTATTACATTTTGCCCAACTGTGAACATCCTCAGTGATTTCATTTGAGTTCTCTAATAGGTGGTCTGGTGTTTTCCCAGTAACTATGATTTTGCTGTTCTCAGCAGAGAAAACTTGTGGAAATTTATTGATAAACTACCCAGAAGAACACCTGTGTTTGTATGTTTCTTGTTTGACAGTTGTTTTACTAGAATTTTATCATCAGCAGATGTGTGAACTATCTCTTCCTAATTCACCCTGTTTTACAGGTAACATTGGAACCAGTCATTCTCTATCCCTCATACCTGATACTTCTAGCTTGTTTAGTAGTATTTTATTGTCATTGTTTCCAAAAGCCTTGGACAAGTCTTAGAATATGCCTGCAACACAGTTATCCTTCTCAGGACCTTCAAGTACCACTTTTGTAAACTCTGTAATGACCAATATTGTACTTCTCTCGCTTTGGAAACCAATCTGTGCTTTATTTAAAAGGTTATATTTATTCATGTAACTCATTAGTCTTTCTTTCATGATTGATTCAATATTTTTCAGGATCTAGTTTTCAGTCTTCTTTGCATTACCTTTCTTTTGTAATGGCATAACTCATGCATGCTTGAGATAGACAGTAACCCACCGGTTACTAGACCTACCCTCCACAGCAGACGTAAGTTGAGTCAGTATGGTAAGTGTAGTGCACCCAACATTCAAATGGTGCTGCCACAATTATATGAGGTGGCCACCAGAGGCAGCCCAGTCGTTGACCGCCATCACCACGTCTACTGTGCACATGCATCACTACACCAGCAACACCTGACGTGGGTAGTGTGTTATAGTCTGATTAAAATTACTTGATAGTTGACAGTTCACTTGTTGGAGCTGGTTTCCTTCAATCAGAGTGTTCAATCATGCCAAAACCATTCGCCTTTGCCAATCTCCCACAACATTTAGTCAGTTCACCTCCAATTCCTTGTCCAGCATTCTTTCTTGAGGTGTTTGAATCCCGAATCATGGGTCTGGCACTTTTATTTCATATTTTCATCATACATGATAATCACACCACAAATAACACACACACATTACAATGCTAATGAAATGCAAGTTTCAAACACAGCACTAACAAAAACTATTGGATACTTCCTCACAAGATGCAATTCAGCATCACATTTGCAGTCATCATAATCACAGACGTCGGCTTACATTAGATAAGCTTCTCGCAACATTGTGTGAAACCGAATTTTGGAAGGATGCAATACATCATTGTGACTGGGTGATCAATCAAAAATATTACACCATATCTCTGTGTTGTACTTTAGCGCAATGATTATTGTATGAGTTTTACATGTTGGAGGTCATAAGTTCAAATCTTGTCAAATGCTGTGAAATGTTTTAATTTCTAAATCTAATCAAAAGAATTGGATTATCATTTTTATTCAGTTAATTGGTTTAAATGTAATTTTTTATTTCTGATTCCTTGCCACAACATTTTCATTACTGTACTGACTCTTTTTTTTGCTCTTATTTTTCTGCCTGCCATTCTTTTTTCATCTGGAGGCCACCTGTGTCATGTATAATCTGCAGCCAAGTGCCAATAAGAACTGCTGATCAGTTGGCAATGCAGCAGCTCGTGTAGCCAGTGATACGATACTTTCATGTAACTAATGAAAGCAAGAAACTGTAGTTTGCTTTTAGTGCTGAAACTGAACTTTTTCTGTCTTAAGTTTGGTTCTAGAGGTTAGCTTTAATAGCCGTGAAGAAAGTAATCCCGATTTCAGTTCTGCCGCAGATTGTTGACCATCACTTTCTCGAACATTACACATCACAAGGTTGTGGTCACTTCAGACATAAATTTAAATTCAGGGCTACAAAACGTGTGTCCTGCCGCAGTTCAGTTATTGGCCTCTGAAAATCAGTTGTCGATAGAACATCTCGCGTTTCCAACATACCTTGTGGTAGCCCTTCCAACATTGCATTAAGAGCATATGTTAAGTAACTTGTCGTGTTTATGTGTTGCCTGTAACTGAGCAGTAGCTGGCGACGATGTGGCATCACTGTAGCAGCAAGAGACAGATGTCAGCTATCAAGTAATTTTAAATGGACTGTAACAAGACCATCACAGGGCCCTTGGCTCTCAGTTGTTAAATGTGTTTGGAACATGTAAGCTTCTTTCACTGTCATGTCACTCCATGAGCCAATAAACTGTACCACTTTTGTGGTGGTGTGCTTCCTTGTGTTTCTAGTTAGAACACAAGTGGTGACATCAAGGATCAAATTTTCATGTGTTTTGGATTACATAGTTTGTTTGCTTTTCCAAGGAGATTTTATTCTGGGCACTTCCACAGCAACAGTATGTGCAAATGACTTTGTTGGAAGGGCTGTTGCGTACATTGGCTCAGGCTCAGTTACCAGTTGTTCACCCACTGTGTTAACCTCCCCCACCTACACTGTCCTCCCAATTATGAATCCAGTGAGGACCGGGGTGCTTACAAGAAGTGGCTTCACCAGCATTTCATGGTGTTCTGGATGATCAACACGATCAGCGGTTGGCGGAGTTGGTGAAGGGGGAAAACCTCGCTCGCAAGGTGGAATTTGAGCTAACTATTTGTAGTATCATTCCCAGAACCGATCGCAGTTCTCTGGTTTGGAGACAAGTGGAAGGCTTAAACCAGAGGCTCAGATGATTCTGCGGACCTCTGCTATCGGGTGGAGAAATGTAGGGTCCCCCTGAATAGGTCAGTTGTGCACTACACGCAGGAAGCGGCTACAAGGGTAGTGGAGTATGTGTGGAGTGCACATGTGGGTTTTTTAGGTTAGAGGATTCCCTCCCTAGGCCCGACAAGATGCCTCCTGAGACGTGACAAGCTAGTAATAGGCAAAACGCCAGGGAATAACAATATTAATGTGCTAATAGTAAACTGCAGGAGCTTCTATAGAAAGGTCCCAGAACTGCTCTCATTAATAAATGGTCACAATGCCCACATAGTACTTGGGACAGAAAGTTGGCTGAAACCTGATGTAAACAGTAATGAAATTTTAAACTCAGATTCTAATGTATACTGCAGAGACAGGCTGGACAGTGAAGGGGGAGGCGTGTTTATAGTGATAAAAAGTACAATAGTATCAAAGGAAATTGATGGAGATCCGAAATGTGAAATAATTTGTGTGAAGGTCGCAGTTAAAGCAGGCTCAAACATGGTAAATGCTTGTCTCTATAGGACCCCTGGCTCAGCAGATGTTGTGGCAGAGCACCTGAAGGAAAATCTGGAAAATATTTTGAGTGGCGATAACATATTAGATCTTCTGGTGACAAACAGACCCGAACTATTTGAAACAGTTAATGCAGAACAGGGAATCAGCGATCATAAAGCGGTTACTGCATCGATGATTCCAGCTGTAAATAGAAATATCAAAAAAGGTAGGATGATTTTTCTGTTTAGCAAAAGTGACAAAAAGCAGATTTCAGAGTACTTGACAGCTCAACACAAAAGTTTTGTCTCAAGTACAGATAGTGTTGAGGATCCGTGGACAAAGTTCAAAACCATCATACAATATGCATTAGATGAGTATGTGCCAAGCAAGATCATAAGAGGTGGAAAAGAGCCACCGTGGTACAACAACAGAGTTAGAAAACTGCTGCGGAAGCAAAGGGAACTTCACAGCAAACATAAACATAGTCAAAGCCTTGCAGACAAATAAAAATTACGCGAAGCGAAATGTAATGTGAGGAGGGCTATGCGAGAGGCGTTCAATGAATTCGAAAGTAAAGTTCTATGTACTGACTTGGCAGAAAATCCTAAGAAATTTTGGTCTTATGTCAAAGTGGTAGGTGGATCAAAACAAAATGTCCAGACACTATGTGACCAAAATGGTACTGAAACAGAGGATGACAGACTAAAGGCCGAAATACTAACTGTCTTTTTCCAAAGCTGTTTCACAGAGGAAGACTGTGCTGTAGTTCCCTCTCTAGATTGTCGCACAGATGACAACATGGTAGATATCGAAATAGATGACAGAGGGATAGAGAAACAATTAAATCGTTCAAAAGAGGAAAGGCCGCTGGACCTGATGAGATACCAGTTCGATTTTAGACAGAGTACGTGAAGGAACTTGCCCTCCTTCTTGCAGCGTTGTAGCGTAGGTCTCTAGGAGAGCGTAGTGTTCCGAAGGATTGCAAAAGGGCACAGGTCATCCTCATTTTTAAGAAGGGACATCGAACAGACGTGCAGAACTATAGACCTATATCTCTAACGTCGATCAGTTGTAGAATTTTGGAACACGTATTATGTTAGAGTATATTGACTTTTCTGGAGACTAGAAATCTACTCTGTAGGAATCAGCATGAGTTTCAAAAAAGGCGATCATGTGAAACCCAGCTCATGCTGTTCGTCCACGACACTCAGAGGGCCATAGACACAAGTTCCCAGGTAGATGCCATGTTTCTTGACTTCTGCAAGGCGTTCGATACAGTTCCCCACAGTCATTTAATGAAAAAAGTAAGAGCATATGGACTATCAGACCAATTGTGTGATTGGATTGAAGAGTTCCTAGATAACAGAACGCTTCATTTCATTCTCAATGGAGAGAAGGCTTCCGAAGTAAGAGTGATTTCAGGTGTGCCGCAGGGGTGTGTCGTAGGACCGTTGCTATTCACAGTATACATAAACGACCTTGTGGATACATCAGAAATTCACTGAGGCTTTTTGCGGATAATGCTGTGGTATTTCGAGAGGTTGTAACAATTGAAAATTGTACTGAAATGCAGGAGAATCTGCAACGAATTGACGCATGGTGCAGGGAATGGCAATTGAATCTCAACATAGACAAGTGTAATGTGCTGCGAATACATAGAAAGAAAGATCCTTTATCATTTAGCTACAATATAGCAGGTCAGCAACTGGAAGCAGTTAATTCCATAAATTATCTGGGAGTAGGCATTAGGAGTGATTTAAAATGGAATGGTCATATAAAGTTGATCGTCGGTAAAGCAGATGCCAGACTGAGATTCATTGGGAGAATCCTAAGGAAATGCAATCCGAAAACAAAGGAAGTAGGTTACAGTACACTTGTTCGGCCACTGCTTGAATATTGCTCACCAGTGTGGGATCCTTACCAGATAGGGTTGATAGAAGAGATAGAGAAGAGTCAAAGGAGAGCAGCGTGCTTCGTTACAGGATCATTTAGTAATCGCGAAAGCATTACAGAGATGATAGATAAACTCCAGTGGAAGACTTTGCAGGAGAGACGCTCAGTAGCTAGGTACAGGCTTTTGTTGAAGTTTCGCGAACATACCTTCACCGAGGATTCAAGCAGTATATTGCTCCCTCCTACATATATCTCGCGAAGAGACCATGAGGATAAAATCAGAGAGATTAGAGCCCACACAGAGGCATACCGACAATATTTTTTTCCATGAACAATACGAGACTGGAATAGAATGGAGAACCAATGTTGTTGTTGTTGTTGTTGTTGTTGTTGTTGTGGTCTTCAGTCCTGAGACTGGTTTGATGCAGCTCTCCATGCTACTCTATCCTGTGCAAGCTTCTACATCTCCCAGTACTTACTGCAACCTACATCCTTCTCAATCTGCTTAGTCTGTTCATCTCTTGGTCTTCCTCCACGATTTTTACCCTCCACGCTGCCCTCCAATGCTAAATTTGTAATCCCCTGATGCCTCAGAACGTGTCCTACCAACGGGTCCCTTCTTCTTGTCAAGTTGTGCCACAAACTCCTCTTCTCCCCAATTCTATTCAATACCTCTTCATTAGTTATGCGATCTACCCATCTAATCTTCAGCATTCTTCCGTAGCACCAAATTTCGAAAAGCTTCTATTCTCTTCTTGTCCAAACTATTTATCGTCCACCTTTAGAATTTGAAAGAGAGTATTCCAGTCAACATTGTCAAAAGCTTTCTCTAAGTCTACAAATGCTAGAAATGTAGGTTTGCTTTCCTTAATCTTTCTTCTAAGATAAGTCGTAAGGTCAGTATTGCCTCACGTGTTCCAACATTTCTACGGAATCCAAACTGATCTTCCCCGAGGTCGGCTTCTACCAGTTTTTCTATTCGTCTGTAAAGAATTCGTGTTAGTATTTTGCAGCCATGGATTATTAATCTGATAGTTTGCTATTTTTCACATCTGTCAGCACCTGCTTTCTTTGGGATTGGAATTATTATATTCTTCTTGAAGTCTGAGGGTATTTTGCCTGTCTCATACATCTTGCTCACCAGATGGTAGAGTTTTGTCAGGACTGGCTCTCCTAAGGCCTTCACTAGTTTTAATGGAATGTTGTCTACTCCCGGGGCCTTGTTTCGACTCAGGTCTTTCAGTACTTTCGTCACTCGGTTTCGCATCTCCCATTTCATCTTCATCTACATCCTCTTCCATTTCCATAATATTGTCCTCAAGTACATCGCCATTGCATAGACCCTCTATATACTCCTTCCACCTTTCTACTTTTCCTTCTTTACTTAGAACTGGGTTTCCATCTGAGCTCTTGACATTCATACAAGTGGCTCTCTTTTCTCCAAAGGTCTCTTTAATTTTCCTGTAGGCAATATTTATCTTGCCCCTTGTGAGATAAGCCTCTACGTCCTTACATTTGTCCCCTCGCCATCCCTACTTAGCCATTTTGCACTTCCAGTCAGTCTCATTTTTGAGACGTTAGTATTCATTTTTGTCTGCTTCATTTACTGTATTTTTATATTTTCTCCTTTCATCAATTAAATTCAATATTTCTTCTGTTACCCAATGATTTCTATTAGCCCTCATCTTTTTACCTACTTGATCCTCTGCCTCCTTCACTACTTCATCCCTCAGAGCTACCCATTCTTCTTCTACTGTATTTCTTTCCCCCATTCCTGTCAATTGTTCCCTTATGCTCTCTCTGAAACTCTGTACAACCTCTGGTTTAGTCAGTTTACCCAGGTCCCATCTCATCAAATTCCCACCTTTTTGGAGTTTCTTCAGTTTTAATCTACAGTTCATAACCTATAGATTGTGGCCAGAGTCCACATCTGCCCCTGGAAATGTCTTACAATTTAAAACCTGGTTCCTAAACCTCTGTCTTACCATTATATAATCTATCTGATACCTTCTAGTATCTCCAGGATTCTTCCATGTATACAACCTTCTTTTATGATTCTTGAACCAAGTGTTAGTTATGATTAAGTTATGCTCTGTGCAAAATTCTACCAGATGGCTTCCTCTTTCTTTTCTTACCCCCAATCCATATTCATCTACTATGTTTCCTTCTCTCCCTTTTCCTACTGTCGAATTCCAGTCACCCACGACTATTAAATTTTTGTCTCCCTTCACTATCTGAATAATTTCTTTTATCTCATCATGAACTTCATCAGTTTCTTCATCATCTGCAGAACGAGTTGGCATATAAACTTGTACTACTGTAGTAGGCACGGGCTTCGTGTCTATCTTGGCCGCAATAATGCATTCACTATGCTGTTTGTAGTAGCTTACCCGCACTCCTATTTTTTTTATTCATTATTAAACCTACTCCTGCATTACCTCTATTTGATTTTGTATTTATAACCCTGTAGTCACCTGACCAAAAGTCTTGTTCCTCCTGCCATCGGACTTCACTAATTCCCACTATATCAAACTTTAACCTATCCATTTCCCTTTTTAAATTTTCTAACCTACCTGCCCTATTAAGGGATCTGACATTCCACGCTCCGATCCGTAGAATGTCAGTTTTCTCTCTCCTGTTAACTACGTCCTCTTGAGTAGTCCCCGCCCGGAGATCCGAATGGTGGACTATTTTACCTCCGGAATATTTTACCCAAGAGGACGCCATCATCATTTAATCATACAGTAAAGCCGCATGCCTTCAGGAAAAATTACAGCTGTAGTTTCCCCTTGCTTTCAGTCTTTCACAGTACCAGCACAGCAAGGCCGTTTTGGTTAGTGTCACAAGGCCATATCAGTCAATTATCCAGACCATTGCCCCTGCAACTACTGAAAAGGCTGCTGCCCCTCTTCAGGAAGCACACATTTGTCTAGCCTCTCAACAGATACCCCTCCATTGTGGTTGCACCTACGGTACGGCCACCTGAATCGCTGAGGCAAGCAAGCCTCCCCACCAACGGCAAGGTCCATGATTCATGGGGGGGGGGGGGGGGGGGCACGTGCCATATCTGACGTAAATATATGATCCTCACTCTTGAAGGCAGTTCTGTTGTAGCAACATGCTTTAAATATTTTGCTTGAAATTTTATCAAACTCATGAGTATTTTTTCCATTTGAGAGAGATAATTGTTTTCCTAATTTCTCTGGAAGAAGGTGGATTGATCTTGAGTTGACTGAATGCTTGTGGTAATGACTGTGGCATTTACTGCAATGTTTTTTGAGCTAACTGTACAGAGTTCCCCACATTTAAAAAGTGATAGCTGAAGAAACTCGTTACTGCACTCCACTGTGTTGTGATTTTATTTTCCTAATTATTAAACTCCAACCTGATATGCAAGTTGTTTGGTTTAAGCAGTTAGACATTTGCACTTATCCTGACCATTTTTATTTATTTATTTATTGTTATTATTTTTTGCTGCTACATTATACTTTGATGCCTTTTGTTATCAAAGGTTTCTTTGATACACCATCAATGCTATATTTCAGAACTTTTGTTGGGAAACAGCTGTTATAGTTGAAGAGAAACTTACTTAGGAAAGCATCGAAAGCTAGAATTTGCTTCCATTGCCTCATATACCAGTACTTCATTTCAGACGATCCTTTGCAGATGCCTTCTAAAGGTGTCTGTTGTGACTTCATTAACTATTCTTGTGGCTGTCCTAGTTAAAACATGGTTTTGAGTTATTCTACATCTCCATCTACACTCTGCAAACCACCATGAACTGCAAGACAGAGACTGTCACGTTGTACCATTTACTAGAGCTTCTTCCCAAACTCATTCACATATGGTGTGTGGTCTTTTATGGCAAACTGACCATCATGGTTTTGTAACCCCTGCTTTGTTTTATCTTTGCAAACTCAAGGTCTATTGGTTAAGTTGCTGAAATGTTTAATAGTATTACCCATTGTAAAGGTGGAAATAAGTAAATACCAGGGCTATTCATAAAGTAGGGAACATTTCCGTCCGACGCCTCTAGGCATGTGCCGATCGCGTATATTTTGGTATGCGTGTGCTCGGCAGCTGAGTCGACATCCAGCAGGAACAGCAGGTACGTCTCTGAGCGTCTGGGTTTTTCGATATTTGAATTAGAAATGTGTGCTGCAATCAGAAATCCTGCCAGTTGTGAGGTGCAGTCTGTGATACAGTTTCTGTTGGCAAAAAACCTAAAACCTATAGAAATTTTTCGTGAACTGTGCAAAGTGTACGGAAACAATGTAATGAGTGAATGTTCCGTCCAGAAATGGTGCATTCAGTTTAAAAATGGCGAAACCAACATTTATGATGAAGAGAAGAGTGGACGCCTGAGCATTGTGACTGACAATCTTGTCACTAAAGTTAATGAAACAGTTCATGAAAACTGTTGCTTCACTATAACAGAACTTTCACTTTCTTTCACACAAGTTCACAGACTTTGTTGTTTGAAATTGTCACTCAAAAGCTAGGTTACCACAAGTCTCAGACGGCAGACTTTTACAACGAAAGTCTTTCAAAGCTTGTCCCTTGCTATGATAAGTGCCTCAATGTGTTTGGTGACTATGTGGAAAAGTAGTATGTCAGTCGCTCTTTCAGATGTATATAATAAAATTTATTTCTTGTACTTTGTTTTTTTTTAATGCCAAAATGTTCCCTACTTTCTGAATAGCCCTTGTAAACTCATTTATTACTCCTTACTATCTTAGAGCATGTTAAAAATGAATATGTGGGTGTATATTGTTACTATTATAATGATAATAATAACTGTTAGATAGCCCACAGTTTGACATTTGTGATTTTTTAAAAAAATCTCAATATTGAATTGTTACTAAACAAGAGACAATAACTAATAGCTTTGTTTATTTAGACAGACAGTTATTTTAATTTCTTTACGTGTATGCTGCACAAATAAAAGATCAAATGTATATAGCTTGCGACTTTTTATGTTCAGATTTGGTTGTCAAAACATAGAACATGCTGGAAATAATTATAACAGCTGTCACTAAAAATATGTCATCATGATGTAAACTCATACATATTTGCAACTTATTGTATGGAGGCCATGCCGATAATATAGCTATCACAGTGACACATTTGACAGAAGAACTCTCTTTGCACCACTTTATGAAGGTGTTATGTGTACACACTGCACACTGCAGGCTGGTACTGCTGTGATTATGTACTCTACCAAAATAAGTTTTCTCATCGGATCACATGCTAAGGAAGAAATAAGTTACTCCACTGAGATATGTCATGTGCGGTGGAACTTTATTGATATTGTTGGATTCATATAGTGGCAACTACATCTAAAATGTCCTAAGAGATGATTTACTGTTGCTCTTCTTGTGGCTTACCACATGCTGTCTAATGAGAAAAAAGCATTACGCTTAGATAGCTTGCACCATATGACAGTTTACGTGAGACGTTTCAGTCAGAACTTGGATATTTGGCTTGTGGTGTCACTATGCACTACATCTTCCCCACCATTACCTCTCTTCATAAAGGTCAGGAACAACAGTTACTAAAGTATTGGCTAAATATGTCTCAGAACACTATCAAGAACTTGTTTGATAGATCCCTTTTCGCAGTCGCTTTCTGTATGGTTTTGTAGGAAAACATGGGCCCCATATTAAACTCTTGCTTCATAGTAACTTATGAGCCTCTTCTTCGCTGCTGTTTCATATGTCAGCCTCAGAAGGTCAGATATACTTTTGAAGCTATATTATCTAATATTGTTAATATTTTCTGTTATTCTTCCTCCATTGCTCCTCCAGTTATGTTAGATAAGAAACTCCTGTCTCTAGCAACTGAATCTTTATTTTGCTTCTAACGAAACATGTTTTGCCTACTCATGCTAGGCATCACCATCAGCGGTTTTTTATTTTTCCTATCCTTTTCATGTATTGAAGTAACCTTCTGTAGGCACTAGGGATGCATACAGTGCAGGTTCCCAATTGATAGATCACATTTATACATTTCACGGCACACAGCATGTTGCACATGGTCTTGCTCACTTGCTGCAGGATCAGTGGTGCTCTGATGCCCCTGCCATGAAGAGGTGATACCTTAGAAAAAATTAAATTAGACAGATAATGATGTTTAAGTCAGTTTTATCCAAATAGTGGCTTAACATTGGAGTTGGTGTTGTTGAGTGGAGCAGACCCAAGTTTTGACACTTGCCATAGATGCATGTTAACATTCCCACATGGCAGCATGCCATGTTCACACCTTTTCCACAATGAAATGGTGTCCAAACGGGACACAACAAGAAATTAACAGTGAACTGGAAGACCACAGAAACTAGGCACAGGTAGATAGACTTAACCACACTGTCTCTTCTTGATGGCACAAGGTGACAGTGAAAATGCCTCACTTGCCCACACACCACAGTTTCAACCACTGTAAATAAGAAATACAGTTGTTAACAAGGTAAATGCTATGCCAGATGTTCTTTCTGACAATTTTACACCAATAGATGACCCATCCAATCCTGATCACGTCATGTTTGTGAATGATCAAGTTAACCAATAGAAGTCTGTTGGCACTTACAAATTATATGTTGAAGCTGCAGTTGACTATTTAGTGGGCATCATTAATGCTGCACTCAAGACTGGTGTGCACATAACAACTTTGAAGACATGGAAATAATTGTCATCCCAAAGCTAAGGGAAGATGCACAATCTTCCAAGAAGTATATACGCAGCAGCTTGCATCAAGTGGTATAAAAACATCTGCTTTTTCATTCTGAAGGAACGGGAACTTCTCCTGAACACCGAGTTCAGATTCTGACTTAGGCATACCATGACTCAACAACTTTTGGAACTTGCGAAGAACCTACTGAGGCTGCTCAATAATGTGTTTCTTTGCCATCGTTCTTGGTGTGCCACGTCCATGTGACTGCATGTGGCATGATGGTCTCTTGTATTAAATCTTTATAGAAAGTGTACCAATGCCGGGCCTGAGGCTTTTGCACAGCTACTTCCAAAAACGCACATTCCATCTGCACACAGTTGTTGTAACATCATCCCTATGCCACAGCCAGGCTGGCATCCCACAAGACCATTCTTAGGTCAATTCTGTGCACAGAGAATCCACCATAGATACCACGTCTTTAGAAGGTGTAATATACTGATGATACAGCATTTTACTCCAAAAGTCATGAGCCCCATTTGACCAGTACTGATTGCAGCAAACCACAGACCAAATCTCAAGATGCGCAACAAAGTGGTGACTTGTGTTTATTGTGACAAAGATGAAAGCTGTGATAATTACATGATGTAAGGTGTTGGCATCACTACCATCTTCCCACATCAGAGGCACTCCTTTTTTCTGGGGCAGCATAACTGTCTTGGCATTACATAAGACAGCATCTAATGTAGTGCCAACATCAGTGAGATCCGGTGCAACACATTGTGGTGAGAAAACTCTATGAGTGTTAAATTTCTAGTCAAATCAGCTCCCATCATGGGATTGTTACCTACAAATGCCCTACATCACTGTTCTTGGAGTAAGCAACTGTTATATCGATAACACCAACAACCACACAGAGACCCTACATCTGTCCTGGACTTATTCAGCACATCAGCTGCACATCCTTGCAGGTATGCCGCAGCTGCAAGAACACTTTATAAGCAGATGGGACAATCATTTTATGTCAAGTAAGAACAAACCAACTTACATGAGATAGTCAGTAATTTCATTCACAACGCAGCATCTTAGAGTCAGACATGTTACACAAGTAACAACTGACGTAACAGAAGTCCTCTCATTTTTGTGCATGCCAGCTGCACATTCCCTTGGTCAACTGCACCTGCGACCACAGTAACGTGCTGCATTTCACTCTGATAAAACAAGCATGCTAGTCTCAAAAAGTAGCGTAAAATATAATGACAGCCATCACTGAAAGACAACAGAAGAACAGAGTAGCAGTAGTTTGAAGGAGAGGTACTACAGGCTGTAATTTAATCAAACCTGGGTGAAAGGATTGGTTGGTTTTGAGGAAGGGGACCAAACAGCGAGGTCATTGGTCCCATCGGGTAATGGAAGGATGGGGAAGGAAGTCGGCTGTGCTCTTTCAAAGGAACCATCCTGGCATTTGCCTGAAGTGATTTCCAGAGTTCACGGAAAACCTAAATCAGAATAGCCAGACACGGGTTTGAACCATCGTCCTCCCGAATGCAAGTCCAGTGTGCTAATCACTATTTCTGTGTGTGTGTGTGTGTGTGTGTGTGTGTGTGTGTGCGCGCGCGCATGCATATAGTTCCATTCAGTCACATTGTGCATTATTCTGCTGTTAGTATCACACTTTCAATTTTTGTATCCTTTGCAATGTGCTCCTTTATTTGTTTTGCATGGCATGTACAGTTCTGTCAAAGATAAAATAGAAAACTGTGTAAAGGACAAACTTCTCTTCGCAGATTGACTGTATTTCCAAAATGTATCTATCCTCAGTACTAGATTTATATAGATTCCAGTGCAGAGAAGCAAGCAGTTTACATCCAGACTGATAACGGCTTTTGACTGTGAAGAAAGAGATCCAAGTCTCTGAAGTTTTCTTTTTGTTTTTTTTTTTTTTTTTTTAAGTAGACATATGGATAAAATAAAACAATTAGCTTTTAACATGGAAATCATTACTAACAGTATTTCTTCATATTTTTGTTACCAATTATAACTTTTTGCTTTAATTTTTACAGTTTCATAGACATGGCATTGCGTTGGAATATGGAGGAAGATGTTCTAGGCAGTCCACTAGCACAGATTAAAGCACAAATTTTGACAGAACTTAACCACATATTGCAAGAAAATTCAGAAATTGATCTTGAAGATGAGAGGTAAATGCTTTAGACATTGCATTAATCATATTCCCTGGATACTGTTGAGAGCATTCTTTTGATATGGATAGAAGTCAAAGATGCACATTTCATTCACGTACAGTCAATTTATTATGATTGTGGAACTTCTGTGTTGGAAACAAGAAACAAAATGACAAAAGGGAACTACTAACCTGCAGTTAATTAATAAATGACACATAGACACAATTACAACAATGAAAATAATCAATTTTTGACAATATAATGTAATTGGATAGATAAAAATTCGACTTACTAAGTGGCAGCAGGAGAATACACACATAAGAAAAGGCTTTACGTATGCAAGCTTTCAGAGCCAGTGGGTCATTCTTCTGGCAGAAGGGTTGAAGGGGAAGGAAGAGTGGTGAAGGGAAAGGAACTAGAGAGGATTAGGAAAAGGGATGTATTTCATAAATCATTCAGAACCCTGCATCTGGGGAGAACTATCAAATGGAATGAGAAAATTAACAACTCAGGAGTTTCTCCCACCTTCAAGCAAGTCATTCTAGTCACATATCATTATATTACTACTATTAATTGTATTATTATCTAGTGGATTAGTTCTATCTAATGTTTTAGTTCTTGTGAAGACACTCTTCATTTTGGTAAGAGATGCACCAACAAAAATTTCTTCATTTCACTCTTAAACTGCATGTCCTTGCATACAGGATAATTTGACTATTCTGGAGGTTATTGAATACATGTGTACCCATGCATTTTACTCCTTTGGTAACTACATTAAACACTGAATTCTGTGTCGATATTTTGATTCTAGTATTATAATTATATTTTGTGTTTTCTGAGATTGCTGAAATATTAGTAATGGCATAGGATGTTAATGAATTTTTTGAAGAGAGATTTGTGGAGTCATCGAAGATTAAGGCATGGATTGATGGCATATTCGGTAAATGTCAGATTACTGATCGTACATCCAGGGTTTAATGTTCAGTTGATCCAAGAACTTTTTCTGTCACTTATCACTTATTTTGCCTCTGGCAACAATTTGTCATTGGAAAAAAAGGCAAATTTCACTGTTGTTCAGGATTGCCATCAGACTAGATCCCTGTATAATCAGGCCTTCATGAATATATGTGTATGGAGTGATAGTAAGAAATACCAGATTTTTGAAGCTGATTTTTTTATTATTATTATTGTTATTAAGTCTAACCACCACCACCACCAGAAGATAATACCATAGCACTTGCATGTGACATCACATCACATAAGAAAGGTTGGCCTGTGCACACCTGAGCAAATGTTTTTACAGTCCAAGTTTCAGTAACAGTAAAAGCAGCTTTCAGCTTTGCATACCACAGACTATTGACAAAGTAGTTAGGCTCTTGACAAGCCATTCATAGTCTGACAAATGTGATGGTTCAGATTACATAATATAAAAAATAGCTACGAAATTACACTGATTCTCAGGGACAGCACCACCCCTCAAAAATCTATTACTGCCTCTTTATGTATCACCAACCTTTACACTAATATTCCGACCGACAAGACACTGCAAATTGTCCATACAGATCTTCTAATACACAAGAAGATGAGTGTTGGAGAAATACTTGAGCTGCTAGAACTAACATGCTTATCTCTTTCTTTTAACTACTTCCTTTTTAACAATAAAACATATTTTCAGAACGCCTTGAAATGGGCTGTAGTCTGTTGGACATATTACTGACATTTTCATAAATTATTTACAGAATTTTTTTAAAATAACAAATTCATTGCTGATAACATTCTTATCTGTCTCAGATATGTCAGTGCTACATTTGTTTTATTCCATGGTGATGAGCATTATGTAATGAATCTAGCTAACGAACTGAATCAGTTGCATGCAAATATCAGATTTACTGTGGAAATAGATGGTAGTGGATGCATCAGCTATCTTGACCCAAAGGTTAAAAAGGAAGGTACAGGTTTTCTTTTTTAGATATACTCCATAAGCGGTGGTGGTGGTTAGTGTTTAACGTCCCGTCGACAACGAGGTCATTAGAGACAGAGCGCAAGCTCGGGTTAGGGAAGGATTGGGAAGGAAATCGGCCGTGCCCTTTCAAAGGAACCATCCCAGCATTTGCCTGAAACGATTTAGGGAAATCACGGAAAACCTAAATCAGGATGGCCGGAGACAGGATTGAACCGTCGTCCTCCCGAATGCGAGTCCAGTGTGCTAACCACTGCGCCACCTCGCTCGGTACTCCATAAGCCTACCACTGAAATCTTAGTTATTGGTGCTGATTCATGCCACAACTGTGCGCACTAATGAGCAATTTTTTTTTTTTTTTCATTCATTGTTTTATACACTTGGAGAACTGAACATTGATAGGGACTACATAAATAGGGAAACAGATATTGTGCAAATAGGTATGGGTAATGGATGTACAGAGGAGTTTATTTGTAATGCAAGCAAGATCTTTTTGACGAAGAACCTTCCAGTCATGTTACAACTGATGGCAACACTAAGTAAGCTTCCATTTCATATTCAAGTCAGTTTTGTGAACAAATTGCCAGTGCTTTCAGAAAAGCTAAAGTACAGATTGGCTTCCGTACATGGAAGAAACTCAGTTCTGTCTCTTCCGTAAACTGAAAGGTAAATAAACTTCTGAAGTCAGGTGTTTACAAAATTACATGCAGGCCATGTCATCATATACATGTGGGACAGACTGGTTGTGACTTTATATTTAGAGGGCGTATAAGTGCCCTTGGATGTCATTCACATAGTGAGACACATAATCCTAACAATGTCCTGAACAAGCAAATTAACTCAAATTGTAAATAGTTCTTGGATATTTATAGTATTTTATTGGATATATAGCCCTGGTTTCGCTCTCACTCCTATCAGCATCTCACTTTTTCTCCCGTGTCTATTTATTATTTTAAACTGCCTCCAACAACCTCCCCCTCTCCTCACCTTATATTATTTACACTTTATACATATGCTCATAACAGCTTATAGTTATGTTTATGGCTTGCATTTTTAGTTTAGGCCAGTGACCTCTGGTCCTTGTGGTATTGTTTTATCTGTTATAAATATGTTACACATTGCTTGTTCTGATTTTAGTTGTATGTGTATGTATAAACATTTTTATGAATATAATAGAGGGAAACATTCAAGGTAAAAAAGGAGAAGGTGAATAGAAAGTAAAACTGCTGGCTTCTGTTTTTGCCAGCAGTTTTACTTTCTATTCACCTTCTCCTTTTTTACCGTGTTTCTGTGTCTATCGACTTGCCAGTGCTTTTGTTTGGTAAGTCTCATCATCTTTCTTTTTAAATATATAAACATTTTTACATTGTTTTGCTGTGCTAATATGTCAGCACTGAATATGTAATTCTTTTTAACTATTTACGCCATGCAGTGCATGTCTGTTTACTTTTCATTTAGAACTGGTAGAGAATTGTATTCTTCAAGGTTTTTTTGTGCTTGTCATCTGTAAGCTATCCTTTTTTTTTTTTATTGTGATTGCCATACTTTTTCTATGTACTGTATAGGTGTATACTGCTAACTAAAACTATGTCACTATGTAGTGTCATACTTGCATGTGCAACACCATCTGGCTTTGAGCCCTTGTACCCTTGTCAATAGTCACACTGAGAATACTGTGAATTATACGGTGTAATTATTTTACATAACATTTATCTTCTGCAAACATTTCTCACCTTTATTGTAAATTGCGTTGTATTCTCTTCATTTAATGCTGTTCGTAAGTCAAATATGATGGCCACTTTTGTAACACCATTTGGTGTTCAAAATTTGTATCCTGATATAATGATCAGTAACCTTGTGTCAATCTACTTGTGTTTGTTACCACTACAGCATGTAACTATTATGTC
The DNA here is from genome assembly GCF_023864275.1 of Schistocerca cancellata. NCBI lineage: Eukaryota > Metazoa > Arthropoda > Insecta > Orthoptera > Acrididae > Schistocerca > Schistocerca cancellata. The sequence continues at coordinate 50,500,337 of NC_064631.1, forward strand.
CAATGGCTGCTTGAAGTTCTTATGATTGCAATGTTTTAATTTTATGGCTGTGTTGTTTTTGTAACCTGTTTTTATTTCAATTGTAATTAAGTGATTTATTTTGTTTTAACAGATATCTGATGGCTGCAAATGCTGAAATGCATAATATTTGTTTAATAACGTCATTTTCCCTCAGCATGCTATTGAGCATTTTGCAGACTACACACATTTTTCAACATGGTCCCATACCATTTTTGTGACTTTATGTCAGGGCCGTGGAATTAATTACCTTAAAAAGTTCATAGTCCTCAACATAATTAAATCTACAGAACTGCTACTACACTTCTTTGAGGCAAGTAGCAAGAATTATATGTCTTGTAAGTTGAATAAAGAAGAAATAGTGTCTTCTCTTGATGTTAATTTTGAAAATATCAGATCTGTGCAAGAACATGTAGAGAGCTGTGGTTGAATTTTAGGAGGTATGGGTAATTTGGATTGGTATGCACCTAGTACAGAGGTTCCAAAGCAGGAGATAATTACCCTCTCAGGGGCAAAATATAGTTTTCTGAGGGATAAAAACAAGTGATTAAGTTGTGCTTCAGTCAAAAAAGTTGTTTTTAAAAGATCATTAATGTTATTATTATTTCAGCAGACTGTAATACTGAATACATAAGTTACTGGATAAATAAGAAAATCGATACTTTCTTTATATACAGTCTGTACTTGCATGGTGACATTGGTACTCCACAAAGTTGCCAGTTAAATTCAAGCATTTGTTGTACCAGAATACAAGCTTCTTTATCCTTTCATCAGTGAATGGTACCACTTGGTGCTGCAGCCAACTGTTGACAGTAAACTTCAGCTCCTTGACAGTCATGAAGTGGTGAGTAGACAACCAGGGATCTCATTCGGGAACCAGGGATTAGTCTTGAGTAAGGGAAATTGAAAAATCTCCCAGCCAAAAAGTCTGAATTTTTCATCTGTTCAATTCACAGTATGAAACCACGCATTGACACGAGGGAGAAAGATTCCTTCAGTAATCGTCCCACACCATTTGTTTCAGACTGACTTTTGAAGTTTCATAACTGTCAGTAACTGATGATTACATGTGATGCCACAGTATTCTGATATATTACTCTCACCAAATCTATTGTCCAGTACCTCTCCAATCACAAAAAACTATAACCAATACATTGTGCTTTTATAGTGCCCCTCTGAATTCTCTGTGCTCATTGGGAGAATGAGTGTGCATACACTGTTTGGACTTTTCCTTAGTGTCAGGTTTCATATACTGCACCCGTGTCTCGTCCCCTCTGTTCAAAAATTGCTCCCCCTTCTCCAGGGTACCACTAAAGGACTTTTATTGTTGAGGATGTTGTTAGACATTTTGATAACCACTGTGCACAAAACTTATGGTAACCCGATCTCTCTATGCCAATGTTAAAGAGATTTGTCCTAGAAATCTAAGGCATGTTGTGATCTGAACTGATGCCTCACACGCACAATTTTGGTAACATGCTGCACAAGTTTATCTTACACATCTGTGCAACTAGCCTCGAGTTTTCTGCAATCATCCTTCACAGCTCCATGACTTCTAACCCTATCTCTATACACACGACAGTACCGAGCGAGGTGGCGCAGTGGTTAGCACACTGGACTCGCATTCGGGAGGACGACGGTTCAATCCCGTCTCCAGCCATCCTGATTTAGGTTTTCCGTGATTTCCCTAAATCGCTTCAGGCAAATGCCGGGATGGTTCCTTTGAAAGGGCACGGCCGATTTCCTTCCCCATCCTTCCCTCACCCGAGCTTGTTCTCTGTCTCTAATGACCTCGTTGTCGACGGGACGTTAAACACTAATCTCCTCCTCCTATACACACGACACAATCAATAGCATTGACTCCTTCTGCTTGCAGGAAACGTACGACAGAATGTACCTCACAACTGGCATGAGTCACACTAACAGGGTCCATTTCAGTCACTTTCTGCTTAAACAATGATGAACAAAACAGAGAGCTGACTCCAAAGTCTCCTTTTCCAAGTATGGAAGTGCCATGAAGCTACAATTGTTTCTTTATTGTTAATATCTGATTGTAGTTAATTTATGAACAGCCCTCATAATAATAAACTCAGATATTTCACAGGCAATGCTGTTATTTGTAATAAAGTGCTAGTCAAATAAAGCTGCACTAATATTCCATCAGATCTTACAACATTTCTATCTGATTCAAATATAGGGAAATTGCTTTAAATGTTCAGAAATGAAGAAATATGTATAGTTCACAAAACATAGTATCCTATCACTAGAATATCAGTGAATTGCAACTGGAATCAGTCAACTCAAAAAACACCTGCATTTATGTGAAGCAGGAGGTAACCTTTGTTCATTACTTGGATACTGGAAAAATGCAATCTACAAACAAGATAGCTTAAATGCTCTCACATGACCCATCCTAAACTGTTGCTCAAGTCTGTGTTGCCCATATGAAGTAGGAGAAACAAAACGATTATTATTATTATTATTATTATTATTCTTTCTTTCTTTTCTCAGATGTTATGTCTGGTCAAAAATGGAAAGTGACGCGGACCTTGATCAAGCGTGACTTCCTTTGAACTGTACGGTATATGTTATATTGTATTTAGGAACTTTCGGGTGATTGAACATGTATCCATAATTACGGATTTCAGTAGTTGTATATATAAGTTTGGATGTAGCTGTATTGCATTGATGTACTGGTGGATATTGTGTGGTATGACTCCTGTAATTGATAGTATAATTGGTATAATGTCAACTTTATCCTGATGCCGCATGTCCTTGACTTCCTCAGCCAGTTGGATGTATTTTTCGATTTTTTCTCCTGTTTTCTTTTGTATATTTGTTGTATTGGGTATGGATATTTAGATTAGTTGTGTTAATTTCTTCTTTTTATTGGTGAGTATGATGTCAGGTTTGTTATGTGGTGTCGTTTTATCTGTTATAATGGTTCTGTTCCAGTATAATTTGTATTCATCATTCTCCAGTACATTTTGTGGTGCATACTTGTATGTGGGAACATGTTTTATAAGTTTATGTTGTAAGGCAAGCTGTTGATGTATTATTTTTGCTACATTGTCATGTCTTCTGGGGTATTCTGTATTTGTTAGTATTGTACATCCGCTTGTGATGTGATCTACTGTTTCTATTTGTTGTTTGCAAAGTCTGCATTTATCTGTTGTGGTATTGGGATCTCTAATAATATGCTTGCTGTAATATCTGGTGTCTATTGTTTGATCCTGTATTGCAATCATGAATCCTTCTGTCTCACTGTATATATTGCCTTTTTTAGCCATGTGTTGGATGCGTCTTGATCGATGTGTGGCTGTGTTAGATGATACGGGTGCTTGCCAAGTAGTGTTTTCTTTTTCCAATTTACTTTCTTTGTATCTGTTGATGTTATGTGATCTAGAGGGCTGTAGAAGTGGTTATGAAATTGCAGTGGTGTAGCCGATGTATTTATATGAGTGATTGCTTTGTGTATTTTGCTAGTTTCTGCTCGTTCTAGAAAGAATTTTCTTAAATTGTCTACCTGCCCATAATGTAGGTTTTTTTATGTCAATAAATCCCCTTCCTCCTTCCTTTCTGCTTAATGTGAATCTTTCAGTTGCTGAATGTATGTGATGTATTCTATATTTGTGGCATTGTGATCATGTAAGTGTATTGATTGCTTCTAGGTCTGTGTTACTCCATTTCACTACTCCAAATGAGTAGGTCAATATTGGTATAGCGTAAGTATTTATAGCTTTTGTCTTGCTGTCAGTTCTGTTTTCAGTATTTTTGTTAGTCTTTGTCTATATTTTTCTTTTAGTTCTTCTTTAATAATTGTAATATCTATTCCTATTTTTTGTCTGTATCCTAGATATTTATAGGCATTTGTTTTTTCCATCGGTTCTATGCAGTCGCTGTGGTTATCCAATATGTAATCTTCTTGTTTAGTGTGTTTTCCCTTGACTATGCTATTTTTCTTACATTTGTCTGTTCCAAAAGCCAAATTTATATCATTGCTGAATACTTCTGTTGTCTTTAGTAATTGGTTGAGTTGTTGATTTGTTGCTGCCAGTAGTTTTAGATTATCCATGTATAGCAAATGTGTGATCTTGTGTTGGTATGTTCCAGCAATATTGTATCCATAATTTGTATTATTTAGCATGTTGGATAGTGGGTTCAGAGCAAGGCAGAACCAGAAAGGACTTAATGAGTCTCCTTGGTATATTCCACGCTTAATCTGTATTGGCTGTGATGTGATATTATTTGAATTTGTTTGTATATTAAGTGTGGTTTTCCAATTTTTCATTACTATGTTTAGTAACTGTATCAATTTAGGATCTACATTATATATTTCCAATATTTGTAGTAACCATGAGTGGGGTACACTATCAAAAGCTTTTTGGTAATCAATGTATGCGTAGTGTAGTGACCTTTGTTTAGTTTTAGCTTGATATGTCACCTCTGCATCTATTATCAGTTGCTCTTTACATCCTCGTGCTCCTTTGCAACAGCCTTTTTGTTCTTCATTTATAATTTTGTTCTGTGTTGTATGTGTTATTAATTTCTGTGTAATGACTGAAGTTAATATTTTGTATATTGTTGGTAGGCATGTTATGGGGTGATATTTAGCTGGGTTTGCTGTGTCTGCTTGATCTTTAGGTTTCAGATAAGTTATTCCATGTGTAAGTGTATCAGGGAATCTGTATGGGTCTGCAATGTAACTGTTAAATAATTTAATGATATGAATATAATAGAGGGAAACATTCCACGTGGGAAAAATATATTTAAAAAGAAAGATGATGAGACTTACCAAACAAAAGCGCTGGCAGGTCGATAGACACACAAACAAACACAAACATACACACAAAATTCTAGCTTTCGCAACCAACGGTTGCCTCGTCAGGAAAGAGGGAAGGAGAAGGAAAGACAAAAGGATATGGGTTTTAAGGGAGAGGGTAAGGAGTCATTCCAATCCCGGGAGCGGAAAGACTTACCTTAGGGGGAAAAAAGGACAGGTATACACTCGCACACACACACACACACATATCCATCCACACATACACAGACACAAGCAGACATTTGTAAAGACAAAGAGTTTGGGCAGAGATGTCAGTCGGGACGGAAGTACAGAGGCAAAGATGATGTTGAAAGACAGGTGAGGTATGAGCGGCGGCAGATTGAAATTAGAAATTAGCGGTGATTGAGGCCTGGCGGATAGCGAGAAGAGAGGATATGCTGAAGGGCAAGTTCCCATCTCCGGAGTTCTGACAGATTGGTGTTAGTGGGAAGTATCCAGATAACCCGGAAGGTGTAACACTGTGCCAAGATGTGCTGGCCGTGCACCAAGGCATATTTAGCCACAGGGTGATCCTCATTACCAACAAACACTGTCTGCCTGTGTCCATTCATGCGAATGGACAGTTTGTTGATGGTCATTCCCACAGAGAACGCTTCACAGTGTAGGCAGGTCAGTTGGTAAATCACGTGGGTGCTTTCACACGTGGCTCTGCCTTTGATCGTGTACACCTTCCGGGTTACAGGACTGGAGTAGGTGGTGGTGGGAGGGTGCATGGGACAGGTTTTACACCGGGGGCGGTTACAGGGGTAGGAGCCAGAGGGTAGGGAAGGTGGTTTGGGGATTTCATAGGGATGAACTAAGAGGTTACGAAGGTTAGGTGGACGGCGGAAAGACACTCTTGGTGGAGTGGGGAGGATTTCATGAAGGATGGATCTCATTTCAGGGCAGGATTTGAGGAAGTCGTATCCCTGCTGGAGAGCCACATTCAGAATCTGATCCAGTCCTGGAAAGTATCCTGTCACAAGTGGGGCACTTTTGGGGTTCTTCTGTGGAAGGTTCCGGGTTTGAGGAGATGAGGAAGTGGCTCTGGTTATTTGCTTCTGTACCAGGTCGGGAGGGTAGTTACGGGATGCAAAAGCTGTTTTCAGGTTGTTGGTGTAATGGTTCAAGGATTCCGGACTGGAGCAGATTCGTTTGCCACGAAGACCTAGGCTGTAGGGAAGAGACCGTTTGATGTGGAATGGGTGGCAGCTGTCATAATGGAGGTACTGTTGCTTGTTGGTGGGTTTGATGTGGACGGACGTGTGAAGCTGGCCATTGGACAGGTGGAGGTCAACGTCAAGGAAAGTGGCATGGGATTTAGAGTAGGACCAGTTGAATCTGATGGAACCAAAGGAGTTGAGGTTGGAGAGGAAATTCTGGAGTTCTTCTTCACTGTGAGTCCAGATCATGAAAATGTCATCAATAAATCTGTACCAAACTTTGGGTTGGCAGGCCTGGGTAACCAAGAAGGCTTCCTCTAAGCGACCCATGAATAGGTTGGCGTACGAGGGGGCCATCCTGGTACCCATGGCTGTTCCCTTTAATTGTTGGTATGTCTGGCCTTCAAAAGTGAAGAAGTTGTGGGTCAGGATGAAGCTGGCTAAGGTAATGAGGAAAGAGGTTTTAGGTAGGGCGGCAGGTGATCGGCGTGAAAGGAAGTGCTCCATCGCAGCGAGGCACTGGACATGCGGAATATTTGTGTATAAGGAAGTGGCATCAATGGTTACAAGGATGGTTTCCGGGGGTAAGAGACTGGGTAGGGATTCCAGGCGTTCGAGAAAGTGGTTGGTGTCTTTGATGAAGGATGGGAGACTGCATGTAATGGGTTGAAGGTGTTGATCTACGTAGGCAGAGATGCGTTCTGTGGGGGCTTGGTAACCAGCTAGAATGGGACGGCCGGGATGATTGGGTTTGTGAATTTTGGGAAGAAGGTAGGGGTGCGGGGTGTTGGTGGGGTCAGGAGGTTGATGGAGTCAGGTGAAAGGTTTTGTAGGGGGCCTAAGGTTCTGAGGATTCCTTGAAGCTCCGCCTGGACATCAGGAATGGGATTACCATGGCAAACTTTGTAAGTACTGTTGTCTGAAAGCTGACATAGGCCCCCTACAAAACCTTTCACCTGACTCCATCAACCTCCTGACCCCACCAACACCCCGCACCCCTACCTTCTACCTTCTTCCCAAAATTCACAAACCCAATCATCCCGGCCGTCCCATTGTAGCTGGTTACCAAGCCCCCACAGAATGCATCTCTGTCTACGTAGATCAGCACCTTCAACCCATTACATGCAGTCTCCCATCCTTCATCAAAGACACCAACCACTTTCTCGAACGCCTGGAATCCCTACCCAGTCTGTTACCCCCGGAAACCATCCTTGTAACCATTGATGCCACTTCCTTATACACAAATATTCCGCATGTCCAGGGCCTCGCTGCGATGGAGCACTTCCTTTCACGCCGATCACCTGCCGCCCTACCTAAAACCTCTTTCCTCATTACCTTAGCCAGCTTCATCCTGACCCACAACTTCTTCACTTTTGAAGGCCAGACATACCAACAATTAAAGGGAACAGCCATGGGTACCGGGATGGCCCCCTCGTACGCCAACCTATTCATGGGCCGCTTAGAGGAAGCCTTCTTGGTTACCCAGGCCTGCCAACCCAAAGTTTGGTACAGATTTATTGATGACATTTTCATGATCTGGACTCACAGTGAAGAAGAACTCCAGAATTTCCTCTCCAACCTCAACTCCTTTGGTTCCATCAGATTCACCTGGTCCTACTCTAAATCCCATGCCACTTTCCTTGACGTTGACCTCCACCTGTCCAATGGCCAGCTTCACACGTCCGTCCACATCAAACCCACCAACAAGCAACAGTACCTCCATTATGACAGCTGCCACCCATTCCACATCAAACGGTCGCTTCCCTACAGCCTAGGTCTTCGTGGCAAACGAATCTGCTCCAGTCCGGAATCCTTGAACCATTACACCAACAACCTGAAAACAGCTTTTGCATCCCGTAACTACCCTCCCGACCTGGTACAGAAGCAAATAACCAGAGCCACTTCCTCATCTCCTCAAACCCGGAACCTTCCACAGAAGAACCCCAAAAGTGCCCCACTTGTGACAGGATACTTTCCGGGACTGGATCAGATTCTGAATGTGGCTCTCCAGCAGGGATACGACTTCCTCAAATCCTGCCCTGAAATGAGATCCATCCTTCATGAAATCCTCCCCACTCCACCAAGAGTGTCTTTCCGCCGTCCACCTAACCTTCGTAACCTCTTAGTTCATCCCTATGAAATCCCCAAACCACCTTCCCTACCCTCTGGCTCCTACCCCTGTGACCGCCCCCGGTGTAAAACCTGTCCCATGCACCCTCCCACCACCACCTACTCCAGTCCTGTAACCCGGAAGGTGTACACGATCAAAGGCAGAGCCACGTGTGAAAGCACCCACGTGATTTACCAACTGACCTGCCTACCCTGTGAAGCGTTCTATGTGGGAATGACCAGCAACAAACTGTCCATTCGCATGAATGGACACAGGCAGACAGTGTTTGTTGGTAATGAGGATCACCCTGTGGCTAAACATGCCTTGGTGCACGGCCAGCACATCTTGGCACAGTGTTACACCTTCCGGGTTATCTGGATACTTCCCACTAACACCAACCTGTCAGAACTCCGGAGATGGGAACTTGCCCTTCAGCATATCCTCTCTTCTCGCTGTCCGCCAGGCCTCAATCTCCGCTAATTTCTAATTTCAATCTGCCGCCGCTCATACCTCACCTGTCTTTCAACATCATCTTTGCCTCTGTACTTCCATCCCGACTGACATCTCTGCCCAAACTCTTTGCCTTTACAAATGTCTGCTTGTGTCTGTGTATGTGTGGATGGATATGTGTGTGTGTGTGCGAGGGTATACCTGTCCTTTTTTCCCCCTAAGGTAAGTCTTTCCGCTCCCGGGATTGGAATGACTCCTTACCCTCTCCCTTAAAACCCATATCCTTTTGTCTTTCCTTCTCCTTCCCTCTTTCCTGACGAGGCAACCGTTGGTTGCGAAAGCTAGAATTTTGTGTGTATGTTTGTGTTTGTTTGTGTGCCTATCGACCTGCCAGCGCTTTTGTTTGGTAAGTCTCATCATCTTTCTTTTTAAATATGTTAAATAATTTAGTTAGATGTGAATGCGTTGAGGTGAACTTCTGTAGCCAGAAATTTGCTATTTTATCTTTTCCAGGGGCTTTCCAATTGTGAGTAGAATTAATTGCTTGGGTGACTTCATGTTGCAAAATTATCACTTCAGACATCCGCAGTATCATCTTGTATGTGTCTCTGCTTGTATCCACCGTGCATGTCTGTTATGTTGTACCAGGTTTGACCATATGTTGCTCCAGAAGTGTTCCATGTCTGTTATGCTTGGTGGATTGTCTACTTTAATGTGTGTGTTATCTATTGTCTGGTAAAATTTCTTTTGGTTTGTGTTGAATGTTTGGTTTTGTTTCCTTCTATTTTCACTTTTTTTGTATCTTCTAAGTCATTTGGCCAATGCTTGTAATTTCTGCTTCTTTTCATCTAATTGCTCTATCGCTTCTTGTTTTGAGATTTTACCTAACGTTTGTCGTTTTTTTTTTTTTTTTTTTTTTTTTTTTTCTGACATTTCATTTCTTATAAATTGTGTTAGCTGTCCGATGTCTTTTCTCAGTTTTTCTATTCTGATCTGTAGCCTGTGTTGCCATGCTGGTTTTGTGGGTTTCTTCTGTGTGTTGGTTGGTTCTGATCTCTGCCTAGTGTGTATATTTAGTGTAGTGAGTGCTCCTATATAAACCAGTAGTTTTAACTCTTCCATAGTTGTGTTTTCATTTATTTTGTTGTGTATGATTGTGTTGATAGTTTTTATTGTTGTTTCAACTTGTGGGTTATTTGGCGGTCTATGCAAGAATGGTCTAATGTCTGTATTTGTGTCTTTGTATTCTATATATGTCAGCTGAAATTTCTCTTCTATATCTAACATGTGTGTCACTTCGTGTTCTATTTGTGCTTGTTCTGGTGGATGTCTTAAGATTTTGTTTTCCTCTGATTGTTTAATTGATGCGTGTTGGTCTTTGTTTGTTTGCTCTGGGATGTTTGAGTCCATTACTGTATTTTCTTCTTCTTCTTCTTCTGATTGCACATTATTTTGTTCCAGTATTTGTTGTACTTGTTGTTGGATGTTTTCTAATTCTGACTGGGGTATCCTGTTATTTTTGATTATTGCACGGATCTGATCAGCTAGTCGTTCTGTTAAAAATTTTAATTCTGGGTATCTGGTAATAAATGTTGTGTATACTTGTGATCTGTATCCAGTTGTGTTGGTTCCTAGGTTTGTTGCTTGGTAATAACAGAAGATGAGGTGTCGATTGACTTCATCTGACCATCTCATCCTTTGTCTTTGTTTTCCTTCTAGGGTGGTTGCAGGAAGCATATCCTGCAAAACACCTCTATTTGGATTTAAATCATTTTCCAGTTGGCTAGCAGTGTCGTTAGCATTGTGGGCGGGCATAGGGTTCAAGCGTCGTCCCTGACCATGACGGCGCTTGTCCAAGGCTTCTTTAGTTCTGTCCTGAACCAAGTAATCACACTAAAAGGGGGGTTAGCCCTATTAGTGGTTTGTTCTTTTTGTTGCCTTTTACGACTGGCAGGACATATTATTATTATTATTTTTATTATTATTATTTTTATTATTATTATTATTATTATTTTATGTTGGGGGAGTGGTCATCAGTCTTTTGACTGCCTTGATGCAGCCACCCACAAATTCTTCTCCTACAAGAGGATATAATGAATGGATGCAAAGAAAGGCAGCACAGATGGTGACAGGTTTGTTTCTCCCATGAAAGTGCTTTATGGAAACTGGAAATGATCGTATAGCATTGTTGGCCAGGAGGCCCCATTCGGGGAGTTCGGCCGTCGTGTTGCAAGTCCTTTTTAGGTGACGCCACTTCGGCGACATGCCAGTCAATGATGATGAAAATGATGATGAATAACACAACACCCAGTCCCCTGCCGGGAATCAAACCCAGGCCCCCTGCGTGGTAGGCGGTAACGCTACCAATATGCTACGGAGGCAGACTATGGAAATGATGAATATGATGTTTGAAGATGATGTGGACTGTCCTACTGAGACCCACATCCCAAGTTTCAAGAACCGGTATTAAGTGTGGAATCTAAGAACATATATTATGCATATTTCTTGCTCCCATAAATACCATGAAGACAAGACTAACAATAGAAAACAGGTCACATTAGCAAATGATACAAGTAAGATTAAATTTTGAATGGGGGAACAGTATGTACAGTGTGCTGAAAGGTCCAGTGCCAGGCTTGCTCCCATTATTGATCTACATAAACAATTTACTGGGGGCATTGGAGGATTCTTCAAAGACTGTAGTATTTGCCAATGATAGATGTATATTGATAAAAGGTCCAAACACATACCTACCAGACACAGGTAGTAGAATAATGGAACAGCTGTACAACTGGTTCACAGCCTATATCTTAACCCTTATTCTTGCAGAAATTCATATTATACTATTTCAAACAAATCATGATTTACAATACCAGAAGTGGAGATCCACCAGAAGTGGGAATACACTGGATGAGGTTCGATGTGTAAAACTCCTGGGTATCCAGATGGATAATAAATTGTTGTGGTACCAACATGTGCATAAGTTAATCAAAAAGCTTAATTTCAGCTGCTTTATTCTCAGAAATCTCTCTGTGTATTGACCTCCAGGCAGGATTGCTAGCTTACTTTGTATACTTTCATATACTGTTTCATCGGTGTTGCAGAAGCCTCCTCAGGAACCAAGGTATTATTACTCCGATATCCCAGCCCAACAATTTTGAAAACCCACCAGAATGCATGGATCTAGACGACAGCTGCTAGGTAGCGCTCCTAAAATTTGCAAGGACTGCTGTCGCTGCTTCAGCGCTATGCTCAGGCCACTCATCTCCCCCCTCCCCTTCCCCCCCAACTGCCATCCACCAACTTATTGGCACTCACAGCCCCCCTATGATGCTAGCAGCGCAGGAGGGCCTTGGTCCTGAGCAGTTCACTCTCCAGACTTGTCATTCTGCCTTTTTTCTTTATCACCTGTCAGTTGCTGTTGTTCTCTCTCTATATTGTTTGGCAACTTGCCATTGACATCTTCAGTCTGTCAGCTAGTACCTCCTGGTCATGTCCTATTCCAGTTACTATTATTACACTTACATGCCAATACATTTATTTATTTAGTGTACAGATGAAATTAGAATTATCATACATAGAAATTAAAAACATGGAATGTACTAAATTAAACTGTCTTTAACATGTGCCTGTAAATTTACAATTTATTTACATATGGATGGTGTATAATATTTCTTTCCCAGTAATAACGATATACAGAATAAATAGTAATATAGATAGTAAAATGGTATGTATAAACTGAAACTTATAAAGATAGAAACTTCTCACAGGATTTATCAGACAAGTGCATTACATGTATTGTAGATGAGTTTGTAAAATTATTTTCTCGATGTTCAAGATATTCATTTATTGAATAGCAACATTTATCAACTAAAAATTTTCTATGTTCTAATTAAAATTTATATCCTGTAAGTCTTTAATGTATAGAGGCACTGCATTATACAGCATAATACCTATATAGCTTATGTGCTTCTAGGTTCTTGCTGTTTTTATTTGTCCTATGTGAAGATCATTCCTGTTCTTGTTCATAGTTGTGACAGTCAGCATTTGTGTGTAGATTGCTTAGTTTTTCTTTGGGTAAGAGTACACATTTAACTGTATTGTGTGATGGCAGAGTAAGTATTCATAATTTCCTGAAAAGAGATCTGCAATAAGCTTGTGTAGATCTGTGGATAATCATTCGTACAACCCCTTCTGTTAAGATAAAAAGTTCTTTTAAATTAGATTTTGATCTGGCCCTGAATGCTATTTCATATGAGGCAACAGAGATGGTATTTGTGGTTAGTAACAAGAGTGAATTTAGGGTAAACTAAGCAATTCACCACCATAGTACTAGAAATGCCAATAATCTCCCTATAGGCCATGCATCCCTCTCTAGTGCAAAAGTTGCCAGTGCATGTCAGGCAGGAAATTGTAAACATCCAAACAATTAATTCAAAAGAAAAATGCCTCAGTAACATTTGGACTCAGGATTGTAAATGCTGCCTAACTCTAATATCTGTATGTGATAGTTCTGATTTTGTCATTGTATAGACATCCAGTAGTAGAGTGTGCAAGGTTAAAACGATTTGTTTGAAGTACTATGTAATGACAATATCTGAGCATTATAAGGTGAAGAGCAGTGGCTTTTTTTTTTTTTTTTTCAAAGCAGTTTTCCCCTCAAATTACATATATAAAGTAATTTGAAGTAAGTATAATAATTATTAGTTTGAGTAGATTAGTGCTAGTCATAATATGTTACTAGTATCAATAATATTAGAAAAAGGATAGATTGCTACTGACCATAAAGATGAGCCATTGAGTTGCAGAAAGGTATGATGAGAAGGCTGTTACACATTTCTAGCTTTCGGTCAAAGTTTTCTTCAGCGAACATAATACACAGATTCACACAAGTGAGCACACATCACACACAGATGATTGCTTCCATTAGCGGCTCCAACCCCATTTATGCACGAGGTGTGCTTGCCTGTATAAATGTGTTTTATTTTCTTTACTGAAGAATGTTTAGCTGAAAGCTACTACTGTGTAACAGTCTTTTCATTGTGCCTGTCTGCAACTCAACTTGTCATCTTTACAATCAGTAGCAATCTATTTTTTTCCTAATATGAATAATATTCCAACCTGGAATTTCCATTGTTTGATTTTGTTACTAGTATACTTTACAGAAGTACCCAACAATGATTTCTTCCCCCTGTTGACGTATAACTTGACTTGTTTCGCATCCCTGAAGGCATTGTTCCCTAATGGAATTGATAGAACATAATGTGTGAGTCAATGAAAGAATGAATGAATGAATGAATGATTAGACAAGTTACAGCACACACAGTCATTTAATCCTTCCCTTGCTCCAGGCACAAATTGAATGGAGAGAAACCCTAATATGTGGTACATTGGGAAGCCTGTCTGGCTCGAACATTGCAGTGGTTTTCTAGATATGGTTGCAGATGTAGATGTACTTCGTGGAGAAGGTCTTTACAGAATCTGATGCAAAGTCGTCACGTGTGAAAATTATGTAAAAACTATGAACTTCATGGAGAATATAAATATTGACAGTGGCATATTTATAATTTTGTTTTGGTGGGAGCTATGACTTTCATTGAACAATAGTTCAGACTGAAAATTGATTTTTTTGATCCACATTAATTTTTATAAAAAGTGTGTCACTGATTTATATTTGTTTAATTAGAACACTAATGACATTATGAAAATGATTTAATGAAGTTATGAATTACATCATGAAATCAATTATATAAGGTTACAAAGACTGAATAATTTTAATAAAACATAATCCAGTTGCTAATAAAACATTTTCACTGATTCCATTAATTGCCTATTTTGACAGTCTAAACCCATGTTAATTTTCTGTGAAGTGTATAAAATCAGGTTTTGTCTGATGCTTTATTACACATAAATAGAATAAATAATTACAGTGTTTACAAGAAATTTGGAGGACAAATGGAAGATGGCTTCAACCAAAGATGGCCGCGAGTGTAGAAATGTGTAATTCTAATATGAGAAAAAGTTACAGTTATGTGCTAAAAAAGAGAGTTTGTGAGAATTGTAACGTCGAAATAACAAATTTAAGAGAACGAGTTTCAGGTCTACAATTCTTAGTCAACACTTTAAGAAGCGAAATCACCACACTCAAGAATGAAAATCTGGAACTACGGTTGAGAACAAATCAAGTGAAGTGGCACCTGACGAAAGGTACAAACCATTCGAGTGGAAAGAAGTGAGACACAAAGGTAGGACTTTAGCTGGAAAAATAACAATGAACTTTGCAACAGCAGTTACATTTACGGATAAAAACGAATACGGCATTCTGCAGTCAACTGATGGTGTTAAAGACAGTGTAAATGATCCAGACCTTTCAAAAGACAATGCGCTGGAAACGAATAATCACTCTGAGAAAAATTATGATAAACGGGGAACATCAAGTACTTTTCTAACAGACAGCCATGGCAGCAATATATCTAGTATGTTTGGAGAAATAAATCGAGACATAGCAGTGACCAGTGTTGTCAAACCTGGATTGGGAAGTAAACATGTTTTAGACACTTGCATTCAAACAAAATCCACGCAAGAAAATGACTTTGTCGTATGCATAATGGGATCAAATGATGATGTGAAAAATGAAGCAGATGTTTGCTAAAAGTGCTTCACAACTTTCTAGAAAAAAATAAATCAAGGAATACAATTGTTCCCACAGTGCCTCATAGGCACGATCTTATCTACAGTTCGCGCGTTAATAAAGAAATTCGAAGAACAAATATTAAAATAAAGAAACTGTGCTCTGAATACACAAATTGTGCTGTGGTCGATATAAGTGAACTGCAGCGTAACCTTCACACCAGACATGGGCACCACCTAAACTATGAAGGGAAAAAGTTTGTGTGCAAACGTTACGAAAGTAGCGGTTTGAGTAATACCTGGAATGTACGTATGTACGAATGTTAGTATAAAAGTCAGTGAATCGGCGGGTAATAAACCTCCTGTACTTGAACTAGGTGCTAAAAGCAACATTCGAATGAGAGAGTGTTCACAGACAACAAACATAATTCTGTTACTGTGATGCAAACAAACATTTGCTGCATTAGGAACAAAGTATTAAAATTAGAATATTTTTGCAGTACTGGTATTGAAAACGTTGATGTTGTTTGTATCTCAGAACATTGGTTGACAGAAGATCAAGTACAATATTTTGTTCCTCAAGGGTATGCTGTTGGAGACATTATGTGTAGAAGCGAAAGAAAGAATGGAGGTGTTCTAATATTTGTTAAAGATACTATGTTTACCAAAATAGATGTTAGCTCTTACTGTGCAGAACTAGATGGAGAATTTAGCTGTATGGGACTAAATGCAGAGAATACTGTAATTGTTAGCTTATATAGATCACCAGGTGGAGATATAAATTCATTTTTCGAAAGATTTGAGCTGCTTATGAGGAAAATCTAAAATAAAACTAATTATCTGTGGCGATTTCAACATTGAAATGGCCAACAGTGATGAACATGTTATTAGAAGATTTTTTAATATCTTAAGATCACTAAATTTACAATGTACAAACTACACACCAACACGGGCTAACGCGTGCTTAGATAATATTATAGTAAATTTTTCTAGAGATATGTATGATGTCATACTTGCCAGTGGAGCCCTAGCTGATCACGAACCGTTGATTTTAACATTCTGCTGTGATCGGTTGCCTAAATCAGTCAGAATCAAGTCTAATGCCACATGGATAAGAGGGCAGAAAGATGAATATATTAATTTATTTATTGACAGATTATCTGATGTTAACTGGGACTTTGTATACAACACACAACCTGAGAAGGATGCTGGTGAAATGGTGTTTAACAACTTCCTGAAAATACTCGCAGAGTTATGGTACTCCTGCTCACCGTTAATCAAAAGTAGCCTTAAGCATATACAAAAAAAACAGCTAAAATGGTATACAGATGAGCTAGCTCTCACTAGGGAGGAGATGCTCAGACTTTACAGAATATATAAAAATTCGTGTAAACAAGGACCTGAGGTAGATAATACTTCTTATAGAGTGTATCTAAAATGTAAAAAAATCTACAAAGACAAAGTGTCCTTGGCCAAGAAACAGGCATGTGAACGTTACATTGAAAGTGCTCCCAACAAATGTAAAGCAGCATGGGACATCATCAACCAATATAATTCACAAACCCACACACAAGATGCAATGCTGGTCCCAGAAGAAGTAAATAATTACTTCCTAACCTCAGTGAGTGAGCTGAAAAACAAAATCAAGCAAAATGGCACTTGTACGCTAGATCAACTTGGTGCTGTGCCCCATAGGTGGTATACTTTCCACTGGAATGTTGTCACCCCAGAGGATATTGTAAAAGCTGTGGCAAGGTTCACCAACTCAAAACTATGGACTGTTATTGGTTCTCTAACTATTTAATGAACAAAATAATACACTTTATCTTCTTTCTTTAATTTTTAATATGTGTTTAGAATCTGGAGTTTTCCCAGATGCACTCAAAATTGCTAAAGTGTTACCAGTCTTTAAAAAGGGAGATAAGCATCTGCCCCAAAACTATCGACCAGTTTCTATTGCCCCAATTTTCTCTAATGTTTTTGAATATCTAATTTACAGTCAACTAAATAACTATTTTGAAAAGCATGATCTCCTCTCCAACAGACAGTTGCATATTAACATGGTAAAAATACCACTACTGCTGTCACTGAAATTGTTAACCAGGTGTTAACTGCATTCAAAAATAAGGATCTAGTATCAGTTGTGCTTTGTGATCTTAGCAAAGCCTTCGACTGCATATCATTTAACACCCTACTTGCAAAACTGGAATTTTATGGCATACACAAACCATCTTTAGATGTAATTGAATCATACTTAAGTCACAGGAGACAGTTTGTATCAATTAAAAATAGATGCTCCTCGCTGAAGGAAGTTCAGACTGGAGGCCTCAGGGCTTGGTCCTAGGTCCTTTTCTGTTCATCATTGCAATTAATGTCTTACCTTACCATGTAGGAGCAAATTCAATTGTGTGTTATGCAGATGACACAACACTGCTCAATACATACCATGACACAACAGAACTGCATCAGGCAACACAGGAAAAACTAGAACTAATAATGACTTGGTTTTCTTCTAATGAACTCCTATGTAATCCTAATAAAACACAAGAACTAATTCTGGGTGTAACTACAGCTGTTGAAAGCAAATCAGTAAAATTGTTAGGATTCCACATTGATTCAAAATTAAACTGTGAGGAACATATTAGCCATATCTGCAAGAGAATAGCAGGAGTGTGTTATCTCATCTGGAGACTGACAGATGTAGTCACTGATGAGTATCTAAAGGTGGTATATTTTGGCCTGTTCCAATCACACATTTCCTACGGCATATTGTTATGGGGACATTCTTGCTTTGTCAGTGAAATTCTGAAAATTCAAAAAAATGTAATCAGAATAATGAGCAAAGTTAAGCCCAAGGAACACTGCCGCCTCCTCTTTATCAAGCACATGATATTAATTGTTGTGAATCTATACATCTACACAGCACTGCTTTATATAAAAAACAACTTAAATGAGTTCGAGACCAGAGAGAACATACATCCCCATAACACCAGAGGCAAACTTGACTTCGACATACCAAGACACAGACTCCCAAAGACTGCAAACTCACACAAAATAATGAGTTTAAAACTCTTCAATAAACTTCCAGCATCTGCTCAGTCACTGACCAATAATATTTTCAAACATAAGAGTTATGACTGGTTACTCAAACAGATAACAGAATATTTTGAAATAATCGTTGACATTAGTATATAAGAATATTCCTAAAAGAAGTGGAATTAAATTGTAAAAACTTTACTGTAAAGTTTTTGTTAATTGTATATTTAACGTTCAGACCTACTTCGCTGTAAGTGGTCAATGGTGAATAAACTGAATGGCAGTCTCTTTGTTTTGTCATATCCCTTATCACAGTGTCGACATCAGTCCTGTCTTCTTGATGGGTTGTCATCATGGTGAGCCCATTCACACGTGCCTTGCTAGTTGTCTTCCTTGGGTAAGTCTTGATTCTCTTAATGGTGGAGAAAGTACACTCATTCATAGCTGTTGTCGCTGGTAGATTTGCCAAGAGCTGTAGAAACTGAAACACTTTAGGATAGATCTGATGGATGCAGACAGACAACTTCCATTGCATTTTGAGTCATCTGCTCCTATCGACTGTAACATTGATGAAAGAGTTCCAACTCAGCCGTTGTCACTGTTAAATCAGCGACTAATGGAGCTGAAGCATAAAATGAACATTTTTTTTGTAACTCCATCTACTATACGTATGTCTTAAGTTTTTCATGATAGAAGACAATTAAAGGTGTTAAACAATTCACAATGCGTCAAGAACTAGTCATGCTGTGAACTAATGGCAGCACCCAGAAAGGGTGTGAACACAGACAATTTGTAATAACCCTCAACATCACCAATATCCTGATTTGCACACTACACTTACTTGATGGAAACCTGTGGTTGCTTGATTTCAACTCCATTGGCTGAAGCTAATTCCATGACTTCTACAAAAAACTGGTTGAAAGTATCATTGACATTTTCTCTCATTGCCAGCGAGAGTCATTTTTATTTTTTCAGAAATTGAAGCATAGTGATCTAAAGGCTTTTACAGAAATTATTTTCAATAAGGGCTCAACTATATGCTGCAGTTCCTCAAAAATGTTGGGTTGCAGCATCTGGTCTTTATTTGTAAGTTTTTTAGGTTAGCTAAAAAGTGTGATAAACTTTGTTTATAGTATTGTATCTGTTTACAAAACCTTTTCATTATAAAATGATTTTCCTACAATGTTACCAACCTCATAATCAAAATAAGGTTAACATGAATCTCATCCATCATTACAGAAACTGTGTAGTCAGTTTGCTGCAAATATTTAAATATTTTAATAACATAATATTTTAATAATATGCATAATCTTGGTTGTTACAAAGACTGTTACTATATAAGAGATACTTTTCTTGTTAAGTCTTTGGATGAGGAGGCACAAGACAGCCAAAAAAATCTGAAAAATACAAGCATTTGGGGAAACTGATTGCATGTTGTAACAAATTAAATCAGTAGTTATTTAATTAAGATACAGCAACCTCACTTACTTATGAACTGTCTCCTCAACAGAAGCAAACATTTTACATGATATGTAATGTTCAGGAAGTTTCACCATTGTTCATTGCAACTGTGTCTATAGCCATCCAGCATCTCTGCCCGTTGAAAAAGATTGTCCTAAAAACAACCTATTGATTATGTAGGAGATAACAGGGATTGGAAAGATAGTGCTCTGGTTACACTTAATGCTTCTGAAAATTTGTGGTTTCTTATCAGAAATACACTGCCTGACAAAAAGGGTGAAGCATCTTCTGGAAGAGGAGGATGAAACAAAATGAAACTTCATGGGTGGCTGTGTATACGATGTTACTGCAGTGATTACAAAACTGAGTTAGATATATGAAGAATTTGACAGTATGAGCCCACTTAGCAGTATGATGTTGCACTCCTTCAAACCTGGATGCATGCACTGATTCATTATGAAGTCAGTGTGTCCTCTCAGAAGCAAGATGATGCACAACTGTTGTAAATGGTTCATCCTGGATACTGGCACTGGGGTAGAGTTGACATCCAAGCTGGTCTCATGTGATGTATCGTGGACAGATGTGGAGATATTGCTAGCCAGGGGAGTACCTCAGCAGGAAAAACGTTGGAAGAATGGGATTTCCTCCCAGTCCATCCTTTCTGGTCATAGCAGCACTCTCTATGCATCCATTTGCGTTGTGATGTTAAGAGCAGTCTACACAGAGGACAGTTGTTCCCTAGCCCAGCTGCTGCTAGTCTGCGACCAGTAGTGTGGGATGACACCCAATGTTGCAGGGAGTCCATTACTTGTTCTTGGATAGCAGGCACAGATGTGAAGAGGTTACAGTGCACAATATGGAAATCTGTCCTGATGGTGATCAGACATGGTCGATTGGTATCTTGACGATGAGAATGCTTGGCGTCTTGTGCCCATGCAGCCTAACATCGGGCGTCTGTCACATCCAAATTCCCCATAAAACTGGATATTGCAAAATTTGAGCATCCAGCCAACTGAAGATTCACAGTGAGGCTCATTTCAAACTCTGATATGTGCTGATAGCACTTTCTCACACCTGTGTGTCCTTCACAGTGATCACTCAGCATCTGCTGATGTTCATACTTCTTGTATACCCTACCATGTATGGTAACAACACTAAACGGGAACAATGCTAATATATTCTGGTGGCCATTCTATCACAGAGAACTGCAACTCTATTCATTTACATACCCACCGAAGGTGCACAGGTGTTCGGACTTGCATGACATCCAACAATGCCTTCTGGTTTTTTGTCAGGCAGCTTATTTTGATGTTGGTCATGTTGTGGGTGATGCAACAGTGTGAGGGGTGACATAATTATGTGTGATCACATCTTCTTGTTGAGCAACTCTCAAAGCTCTACATCACATGTTAACAGAATGCTTTATCCAAGACTTGTTTTATCACTCAGGCTAACACAATCTTCTTGTTAATATGAATAGCAATCCCAGTGCTTTAGCACAGATAATCAAGTGCCCAATGAGTGGGGTCCATAGGGAAATACGGGGTCACCAATGAACTTGTGATGTCACACTGGTTGTCTTACCTGACATATCTACATCTACATTCATGCTCTTCAAACCAGTGCAAAGTGCATAGCAGAGAGTTCATCCTGTTGTACCAGTTATTAGAGTTTCTTCCCATTTCATTCAAGCAGGGAGTGTGGGAAAAATGATGGTTTGAATGCCTCTGTGCATGCTGTAATTATTCTAAATTTGTCTTCACAGTCTTTATGTGAGTGATATGTAGGGGGTTGTACTATATTCCTACAGTCATCATTTAAAGCCAGTTCTTGAAACTTTTTAGTAGACTTTTATGGTATAGTTTACGGCTATCTTCAATAGTATGTCAGTTCAGTTGCTTCAGCATCTCAGTAACACTCTACCATGAGTCAAACAAAACTGTGGCTATTCTGGCTGCCCTTCTCTGTATGAGTTCAGTATTCCCTGGTAGTCCTATTTGGCATGGGTCCCGCACAACTGAGCCATATCACCACATACATCGTGAATGCTCAGCCTGGTCTGGAGCCTGGCAGGAAATCAGTGTCTCAATGGAAAGATACCCACTAACTTCTCTAATGTTCCACTAACTTCCCTAATGTTTTGTCGAATGTATGAGCCTATTTAAACTTGCAGTCATGAAGTATTAAACTAGTCTTAAACACTAACTCACTCCCCACCAGAAATGGTTGCGACTCATAAGACCTATAATGCACACCACAGTGCCTGTATGCTCAGTGACCTCACCAATGAACTAATGGAGTATGAAATTGTGTTTCAGCTTGGCAAAACCTGATACCAAGTTTTCATTCTTAGAATATACCACTGATTTTGTTCAGTACAGTTTCACTGGGAGCGTGCGGTTGAGAACTGAAAGGTTGTGTGACCTAATTCTAGTTGGTTTATTTTTTCACTCAGACATTTAACCCACCATTTACCTTTCAGTTACATGAAGATACATGTTTTGAAGTACTGTATGACAACAATTTCAGACTGCCAATTTCTGCTTCTCACAGATTAGCAGTTGCAATTTGATCTCTTAATTCACTGCAAATTCTTCCAACACTGGGCAGTGGGTTACTCCATTTTTAAGTATCATGACGAAAAGATAACCTCCTCGTCACAGGCTGCAATTTGAGGCTAACAATTTTAAATAATCAGATATTTTAACCAATAGTTTCTCTGCAATCATTTGAGAACAGTTGCATAGGAAAAAGCATGCGCATACAAAATGTGTTGTGTTCTATTTTTTCTGCTATAAGTACAACATTTTCCAAAAAAATACTTCAACAGT
This sequence comes from Schistocerca cancellata, assembly GCF_023864275.1. Lineage (NCBI taxonomy): Eukaryota > Metazoa > Arthropoda > Insecta > Orthoptera > Acrididae > Schistocerca > Schistocerca cancellata. The sequence goes on from NC_064631.1 coordinate 50,522,858, forward strand.
TTTTCATTTCCATACAGTATATCCTTTCAGCAATGCAGCAGATGACTCAACTTTCAGCTTTCTGCCTTGCTTGAATCAGACTTAGATGTGGATGCAATTATTTCGCGGCACAGCAGAAGTGTCTGCTATAAAGAGTTCACAATACAGAACTGCGGCAATCAGCTTCAACAGCATGTCACTGTGCGTACTAAGCTTCACAAGTTGAGTGTTTTAACGTGAGCTAAACATGTACATCATGCGTGTTTTTTCTTATTTTTTCTTTTATTTGTGCCACCTCAGCCAGCCTCCAATAGATACTGAATCACTCACATACACATACACATACACCCAAGATTTGGATACAGTATTTACACTAGTTAAAATGTAAATGTCGCGTGACTACGGCCTCCCGTCCGGTAGACCATTCGCCGGGTGCAAGTCTTTCGAGTTAACACCACTTCAGTGACTTGCACATCGATTTACACTAGTTGTAAATATATTATTTAAATCACAACGTGTTCTCATCATTATCATGAGGTGTAACTCGAAACACAATTTCTATATAGAACACATAACATTCATGCCTCCAGACAAGCTTCTTGCTATACTCTATGTTTAAGTTATATTAAAGTGATGATATTCAGTTACTTAACATTGTTCTTTGAAATTTATTCATAACTGTACGCTGCGATTCTGTCCGTATGTTCAGGCTAATCTCAGGAACTATTGTCGGAATGATGTGGTTTTCATTAATAGGTAGACTGATTTACAAGGAATGTTTGTGTGTATAATTTATAAATATTTCATGCAAATAGGTGAATTGAAGACCCCCATTGCTTTGAAAGTGATGCTTTGTCATCTAGCAGTGAATGGCTTAACTTCCTAGAATCACCATACCTCTATAACGGCTGGGTGCTGCAGTCAGGCAGATTCCAGTATTACTAATCAGTGGGTGCTTTGTACCAATGTTACATGATGAAGGTTGCTTCTTACCAACATTGCGTCACAGTGGTGCTACCCATACTAGTATTGCTTAACCGAGGGTGTTTCTTACAAATTTTGCATGGCAGACGTTGTCTCATATTGATGTTGTGTGGCAGAGATTGCTGTGTACCAATGTTGTGTGGCAGAGGGTGCTTCATACTGCTGTTATGTGATAGAGGGTATTTTGTACTGATGTTGCATGGCAGACAATGCTTCCTACCAAAGTTGCAGGGCAGAGGATGCCCAATGATGCTTGGCAGAGGGTGCTTTATACCAGTGCTGTGTGGCAGAGGGTGCAGCTTACCAATTTTCTTTTCGTGTTAGTAGATGCTTTGTAGCAATGTTGCCTGGCAGTGGGTGCTGCATGCCATTGTTGCATGGCAGAGTGTGCTCTAATAAAGAGGTGTGGCAGAGAGTGCTTTAAACCATGTTGCAAGTTGGAGGGAGCTCCATACTGATTGTACATCGCAGAGGATTCTTCATATCAGTGTTGTGTGCTAGACAGTGCTTTGTACTGATGTTTGGTGGTAGAGGGTGTATCATATTAATGGTTTGGGCAGAAGGTGCATCCTACCAGTGTTGTGTGGCAGAGGTGCTTCACTGCGATGTTACATTTGGAAATGTGGGAAAAGATTGCACAGAAAATGGAGCTTATACCAAACTGGCACTCAAGTTGGTTGACTGGCAAGTAATGGTAGTTTGCAGCAGAATTTTAATCCTATTTCTACACAGTGGCCCATAAACAAAATTAATGCTGTGCTGGATGAGTTGTCCAGCTGTAGATACTTAGTGCTACCTATGTGAAGCCGGTGTGGGACATTAGCTCTAATTATAAAAGTTGAATGTACTAATTATTCATGTACTCGTTGCTGCTAAATTTTTACATCTGATGATGAATGAAAAGCCAAAACCAGTAACCAGTTTCAATAAAATAATATGTGACCAAGATATTAACCCAATAAAAAGGTCACCGGTCTTCTCAGGAAGTACAAATGCCCTATTTCACGAACTTTTATTTTAATATTGTTCCTTCTTGATCATGTCAGGGTTACCACTTAATGGGATTATTTATTACATTTAGCAATCTTTTTGTACAAAATTTAATAAGTGAAACACTGATTCCTTTCAGTGCTTTTTCCCTATTTCTGTGCAACAAGCTGAGTTTGCAAACTTTCTAGGGCACTTGGGAACACTCTGTCTCCAGGTTAAATGGCTGCTGAACTAATGGTTTTGGATGATTATGTGTACTGTCATCAGGAAGAAGTTAGGCTAGCTTCAGATGAGCAATAGCAATTAATCTTTGGTAAAAACGTAAGGATCTTCATATCATTTTGTGAATTATAGCTTCCTAGGTGTTGTACTCTCATTGTGTACCATCTTGTCGATCTTTTCTGTTTCTCTTGTCCTAAAGTGGGATGTGGTACAAATTGTGAGCTAGAATATAATTGTCTTACATAAGATTTCTGATTAGTAATAACCATTTTTGTTACTGTTAGTTGCCTCCAAAATAACCAGACTCCAAAAATACTGTACATCACTGCTTTTTAGTAAGCAATTTAATGAACAACTGTCATATCATCCTCAGATGAATCAACTCAAAGACAAATTCTCATGATCCACCTGTACAGTCAATTATTATGGCAGCTCACCAACAATTCTGCCAGCCAACTCTCACTGTTCACAGCAGTAAACACAGGACAGAACTATTGTCATGGCTACAGGTGCAGTTTTAATTATTCTCACAATTTCCCACTATTCCCTATTAGGCTTGTATGCATGTATTGATATTCTAATCAGCCATGAGAAGAGATATCCACACTTTGTGTTATCAATTACAACATACATATAACCGGTATTTCTAAAATGATTAAGGACAAAATTAGTTTTTTTGGGCTTGTGGGAATACTCTAAGGTTTTCAGATGATTCATCCTTTTGTACAATTTGATAATGAAAGTTGGAAAGGCAGCATCCATTGTGATAAGAGGTTCCATAACTACATTCATTGTTGTAGAATACAGCATTTCTGTCATTGTAGGACTGCTTTCAATCCAGAATGAACAATGGAGGCCAAGTAGAGACATGGGTAATACATTACTCCATTTATCTGTATCATGGGATCATATGGGCCTTTTCAGCATGCAGTGCAGTCTTTCAGATTTTCTATTAGCCTATGAATGGCATGCAGTAGTTCTTGTCAGTTTGCAACCATAAATCTCTGCCATGTCCTGGAACATGTAAAGCCTCATTTACAGTGGTTGGTTGGTTGATTTGGGGGAGAGGACCAAACAGCAAGGTCATCAGATTAGGGAAGCATGGTGAAGGAAGCTGGCCATACCCTTTCAAAGGAACCATCCCAGCATTTGCATGCAGCAATACAGGGAACTCATGGAAAACCCAAATCAGGATGGTCAGACATGGCTTTGAACCATCGTCCTCCCATTTGAACCGTCGTCCTCCCAAATGTGAGTTCTGTGTGCTAACAACTGCGCCATCTTGCTTGGTACATTTGCAATGAAGAAAATGGAAGTGAACACAAGCAAAAGAGAATTCTCAGGCAATTCACTAGTGTTATTACCATTTGCTTGTACCCATGAATAAGCATTTACACTAGAGGGAACAGAACAGAACACAAGAGAATGAATACCTAAGCTTGTCAACATTACTCATAGGTTTCATTTGATACAGTGCTAGTTATAGTCACAATGCGAAACTGTGCTTACTTTACGTCAGTAGTGTGTTGTAAGTGACAAAGCAAGTAAAGTAATTGTCAAAAAGAAAAAGGTAGGTGTGAATCTTACACAAATGTGAAATGCATGGTGGTACTGCACTTATCACTACATTGCAGCTCCAGTCTCAGCCCTGGTCCACTACCAGGTGTATGTGCCAGTACACAATTTCTACTGTCTTCTCACTGCAATAGAGAGAAGTTTCAAAGCACGGTACCAACTGCTGATGAACAACATGAAGTAAGTCTGGCATTTAGCCTCCAGTTCTTAGCAACTGGAGACGGCTACACTACTACTTCCTCAGAAATAGTCAACATATTTTGAATATAACCAGGAAGTGTATCTATTTTTCACTCATTTTTTCTTGTGTGAACTTTCATTTTTAGTAACAGTTGACGTGGTACTATAATACTTAACTGCAGTTCATTGATTAATCATTTCCTTTGGTGCTTTTCACTCTCCTTGGTCATTGTTGAGAGTCTTTTTTTAATAGTTATGGTGGAATACTTCACCAGTACTTGGAGGAACATAAATACATAAAAAAACTTAAATACACTGCATTGGTGTTCCACAGTAAAATTTGTTTCATAGTTCAGTATGAACCAGCTTCACATTAGTTATCTGAAGGTGGCTTAGAAAGCCAAAAGCAAGTTCGTACAAAACTATAAAATAAATATTATTGTGGAATATCAATAATTTATTTAAGTTTTTAATAAGTCTTTCTTTAGCTAATGAATATTTATTACACTCTGAACTGATAACCAGATGCCAGATGTTTGTAATGGACTATGGCTCTATCTGTGAAAATAAATAACAAAGTTCATAGTTGTAAGTTGTTATGCCAGCAGTACAATACTGAGCTTGAGTTTCAGCTCAGTAAAATTGTGTTAATTTAGCACTGACCATGGCTCTGCTTCAGCTTTACCTGAAATTTCAGCATTTTCATTGGTGATATGCCTGGTCTTTGATTTTAATATTGTCTCTTGATCACATCAAGGTCACTACTTGAAGGTTTATACCTCATGTTTAGTAGTCTTTTTGTACAAAACTGAATATCCAAAAAACTGCTTCCATGCAACATTTTTTTAATAAAGCATGAACATAGAACTGAATCATTTGTTCTTGAAATGTGTTAAGTCCAATTTTTAAAGTTTTGATGAACACAAAAAAATGTTTTTCAAGTCTTGTAATATGAGATGTAATTGTAAGCGTAAAGTGCACACTCATGCAGTTATAATAAAGCCAAAATAGCACTGTTCTGTAAGTTACTAATGCTTTTACTGACAAAATACACAACGAGACTCAGTTCCTATTAACATGGGATGAACAGAACCTGTAAGTGAGCAACAACATTCACATCCTTCGTGTATTTCCTTTTTTTGTAAATGAATACATGTATATGCAAGCATGAAAATAAAAGTTAACATGAATGGAATAAATATCATTTCCTTCCAACAACACATAACACTGTATCTTATTTTCTTGTGTGGTATTTTTATACAACTCCACTGTTGATAAAACAGATAGTTATCAAAACAGGTCATACTGTTTAGAAAAGGCAGGTAATGCATTTTCACTGACACGACCAGTCTAGTACTTCATCAAAGAATGCTTTACTCGCCACAGAAGTTGTTACACAATGATGAACCTCCTTGAAATCATCCTGTTTCATTCATATGATTTCTACTCATCCTACCTCTGCTGGTTCATAAGAGGACCATTTCTTCGTCCAGTCAGAGAGAAATTGAATGTGTGATGGACTACACTCCCAATGAAGGGATGAGCAACCACACTGCCAGGATGATTTGCAGAATACTGGAACTGTGAGAACAATGCAGGAGCAAACAGCACCTTTGTGCTTCTAGGAATGTCCTTTCCTGTTGATTTATCACTTATAGTTGTTTTCCTATACTGCTTAGGTCACCACACATCCACAACAATGATGTCGGTTCCTTCCACTATTTTTATTGTACCATCCCTTTTTACATTAACAAAGATTGTACAATATCCTTTGGGATTGTAGATTCTGTCACAGCATTTAATTTTTTTCTTGAAAGCACAAAGGCAGGAAGGAATGACCTCTAATAGGGAAGCTGTGAATAATTTCCCCGACCAAACCCATGCGGAAACAAATAAATGAATGATTCCTATTTTGGCCTGGATGCACATCTGAGTTCAAGTGAAGTTCCTTTGTGCCTGGTTTAAATAGTCAGATATGAAATGCACACCTCATTGGCCCCTTTCTCGGTGTGCCCCTCATGAAATGTGTATACTTTCAGACTATTGTCGTGGAGGTTGTGTATAGTAAATACATGTATCCATAGCTGGCTCCTTCTTCAGTTTCTGTTGTTAGATTAGTTTAAAACTGAAGACATTCAAGAATGGTATGAAATGAAGGCAATGGGCCCTAAATAAATTGAAAGGACCAGGGATTATTGACAGTCTCCAAGGGACAATTAGGCAACAATTTACCAAAACAGGTGAGAGAAATACAATAAAAGACAAATAAATTGAGAGCTAAAATAGTGAAGGCAGAAGTGAATCAAATAGACAAAAACACTGCCCACCAGAAATCCTTGAATAACACGAGATATCGAATTTAATTGCCAAAAGGAGAAAATATAAAAATGAAACAAACAATGCAAGCAAAAGGATATATAGGCATCAAAAAAATGAAACTGAGAGAAGGTACAAAATGGCAAAGCAGGAATGACTAGAGGACAAATGCAAGGCTGTATAACCATGCATAACTAAGGGTAAGATAAATGATGCCTATACGAGAGCAAGCCAATACTACACAAAGAAGAAAAGGCTGAAAGGTGGAAGGGATATACTGAAGGAATATACAATGGAAATGAACTAGAACTACAAATTGGACATTAATAATAATCTAGAAAACACAGTCATTCGTATCACACAACAAGATAGGTATGTTCAATGGAGCACAAACTGCTGTCAGTGACAATGCAGTAGCAATAGCAACTCAAAATCAGAAGAATTGTATGGCCTGTCAAATTTTGGTATTAAAAAGAGACCTGACATTATACTACAACCACATTGTGTAGTAATAAATCAGATTTTTATGAGCTGTTCATTTATAGCTTGCACAAAAGTGACAGTAATTGTTCCCTTACACAAAAGGAAGAAAGACAAGTCATATGTTGATAACCACCATCCAATTTCTCTTCTTCCAATAATTTTGAAAATAGTGGAACATTGCATGTATTAACAAATTTATAAACATTTTACCTGTAATAGAACATTGACTGACACTCATTATAGCCTTGGAAAACAAATCACTGACACTGAAAGCTGATGAATATGTTGTATCGACAATATTTAGTGCCTTTGAAGCAAAATCACTTACTGATGCTCTGCTAATTGATATGAGCAAGATTTTCAGCTCAGTGAGTCATTGAATTCTTATAGATAAACTGACAATATTATGAAAAGGATAGTTGCTACTCACCATGTAGAAGAGATGCTATGCTGAGTCACAGATAGACACAACAAAGAGACTGTTGGAATGTGAACTTTCATCCAACAAGACCTTTGTCAAAAATAGACAACACACACAATCGACTAATGAGGGTTGAGGCCAGGATGGTTAAGGAAACATAAGATATATTGCAGAGAGAGTTTCCACATGTGCAAATCAGAAAAGCTGGTGGTCATGGGAAGGTTCCAGATGGCACATGCTGTGAAGCAGTCATTGAAATTAAGAATATCGTGTCAGGTGGCATGCTCAGCAACAAGGTGGTAAAGTTGTTTCTTGGCTAAGTTTGTCAGTGGCCATTCATGTGGACAGACAGCTTGTTGGTTTGAAGCCCACATAGAATGCTGCACAGTGGTTGCTGCTTAGCTTGTAGCTGGTTTCACAGGTGACCCTGCCTTTGATGGGATAGGTGATGTTTGTGACCAGACTGGAGTAGTTGGTTGTGGGAGGATGTATGGGACAGGTCTTGCATCTAGTTCTATTACAGGGATATGAGGCATGGGCTTGGGAGCAGGGGTTGTGTAGGGAGGGATAAAGAGATACTGTGTAGGTTCGGTGGGCAGCAGAATACCACTGTGGGAGGGCTTTTCTGGTTTCAGGGCATGATGAGAGGTAGTCGAAACCTGGCAGAGAATGTAATTCAGTTGCTCCAGTCCTGGGTGGTACTGAGCTGCAACCATTGTGCTGCATTCTACATGGGCATGACAGCCAACAAGCTGTCAGTGTGCATGAATGGCCACTAAGAAACTGTGGCCTAGAAACACCTTGACCACCCTGTATCCTCCTAGGCTCAACCTTCGTTATTCATTGTCCATAGCCGTCTACCCCCTTCCCTATTCCCATTCCAGCACTACACAACCCTCTATTCCACCAGCACACCCAGTCTTTTTACTTCTTTCCTTTTCATCTACCCCTCTGGCTCCCCCCCTCCTCCTCCTAATGTCCCAACTGCCCTATTCTCCACCTCATCCCTGCACACTCCCACTAGCAGCACTTAACTGTCTCCCACCCCTGCACTGCTATCCCTCTCCTCCATGCCCCAGCCTCCTCCTTATCCCCACTCGGTTGCCTCTCCCATCATGCACTGCTGCTCATAGTCTGGCTCCAGCTGCTAGAAACTGTGGTCATATGTGTATGAGTTGCATTCACATGAGTTTGTGTATGCATATATGTTTTCTGTTTCTGACAAAGGCCTTGTTGGCTAAAAGCTCACTTTCCAACAATCTTTTCATTGTGCCTATCTGCGACTCAACATCCCCGCTATATCGTGGGTAGCAACTATTTTTTTCATAATATTGTTACATTCCATCCTGAATTTTCCATTAATAAATAAACTACAGCATTCAAGGTTCGGAACACTTGTCAATAAGAAGCAAAAGGTTAACTTTAACAATTTTGAATTCCTAAATGTTTCAAGAGGCCTTCCTCAAGGTTTGGTATTGGGACCATTATTGTTTATAATTTATATTAATGATCTGCATAGTATCATGCCTTGTAAATCTGTTCTTTTTGCTGATTATGTGACATCCTTGCAACTGGAAGTGAGATAGAGGACCTGAAGACAATGGAAAGCCAACCTAAGAATTCCAGTATCAGGTTTGTTGATGTTGTGGTCTTCAGTCCAAAGACTTGTTTGATACAGCTCTGCATATACTCTATCTTGTGCTAGCCCCTTCAGCTCCTGATAACTACAGCAACCTATATTCATTTGAGCCAGCTTACTGTATTCATCTCTTGGTCTTCCTCTAGAATTTTTACCCCCTGACACTTCCCTCCAGTACTAAACTGATGATTCCTTGATGTCTCAGAATATGTCCTACCAATCTATTCAGTTCCATTCAGTACTTCCTCATTAGTTACACTTCAGCATTATTCTGTAGCAACACATTTCAAAGGCTTCTATCCTCCCCATGTTTCATTTCTGCACAAGGCTACACTACAGACGAATTCTTTCAGGAAAGATTTCATAGCACTTACATTTATATTCTATGTTAACAAATTTTTCTTCTTCTGAAATGATTTTATGGCTATTGACAGTCTTATGTTTTACCCCTCTCTACTTTGGCCATCATCTGTTATTTCAGTGCCCTAATATCAAAATTCATGTACTGCTTTTAATGTTTCATTTCCTACTCTAATTCCTTCAGCATCATCTGTTTTAGGTGGACTTCATTCCATTCCTCTTATTTTGCCTTTGTTGATGTTAATCTTTTATCCTCATTTCAAGCCCCTGTTCATTCCATTCAAATGCTCTTCCAAGTCCTTTGCTGTCTGTGACAGAATTAGTGTTGCCGGCAAACCTCAAAGCTTTTATTTTCTCTCGATGAACTTTAACTCTTTCTCCAAATTTTTCTTTGGTTTCCTTTACTGCTTGTTCAATTTACAGATTGAACAATATCAAGGGAAGGCTACAACCCTGACTCACTCGTTTCTCAATCATTGCTACCTTTTCAAGTCTTCAACTCTTGTAAATGCCATCTGGTTTCTGTAAAAGTCGTATACAACCTTTTGCTCCCTGCATTTTATCGCTGATAGCTTCAGAGTTTCAAGGAAAGTATTCCAGTCAACAGAGTCATAAGCTTTCTCTAAGTATACAAATATTATGAAAGTAGGTCTTCCTCTCTTCAGTCTGTCTAATAAGTTACAGGGCCAGTATGGCCTCCCTTATTGCTACATTTCTCTGGAATCCAAATTGATCTTCCTCGAGGTCAGTTACTACCAGTTCTTCCATTCTTCTATAATAGTTTGTGTGAGTATTTCGCAAACATGACTTACTAAGTTGATGGTTCAGTAATATTCACATCTATCAGCAGCTGCCTTGTTTGGAATGAGATTTGTTACATTCTTCTTGAAGTCTGAGGTATTTCATCTGCATGATACATCTTGTATAGAAGTGGAATAGTTTATCAGTAGTTCTGAGTGAAAGTTGTCTACTCCAGGCCTTATTTTGACTTATATCTCGTTTAAATATGAAATATTAACTGTAAATCAGAACAAAGCTGAAAACATAAATTTTAGTTTATGGAATACTAACACTGACTGTATGTCAGTTAAACTTCTGGGTATACAGTTGGTATCAGAATTAATTTAGAACCATCGCACAGGGTCTGTATTCATGGGGTACCTGGTACAGAAGCAAATAACCAGAGCCACTTCCTCATCCTCTCAAACCCAGAACCTCCCACAGAAGAACCACAAAAGTGCCCCACTTGTGACAGGATACTTTCCGGGACTGGCTCAGACTCTGAATGTGGCTCTCCAGCAGGGATATGACTTCCTCAAATCCTGCCCTGAAATGAGATCCATCCTTCATGAAATCCTCCCCACTCCACCAAGAGTGTATTTCCGCCATCCACCTAACCTTCGTAACCTCTTAGTTCATCCCTCTGAAATCCCCAAACCACCTTCCCTACCCTCTGGCTCCTACCCTTGTAACCACCCCCGGTGTAAAACCTGTCCCATGCACCCTCCCACAACCACCTACTCCAGTCCTGTAACCCGGAAGGTGTACACGATCAAAGGCAGAGCCACGTGTGAAAGCACCCACGTGATCTACCAACTGACCTGCCTACACTGTGACGCATTCTATGTGGGAATGACCAGCAACAAACTGTCCATTCGCATGAATGGACACAGGCAGACAGTGTTTGTTGGTAATGAGGATCACCCTGTGGCTAAACATGCCTTGGTGCACGGCCAGCACATCTTGGCACAGTGTTACAGCGTCCGGGTTATCTGGATACTTCCCACTAACACCAACCTATCCGAACTCCGGAGATGGGAACTTGCTCTTCAATATATCCTCTCTTCCCGTTATCCACCAGGCCTCAATCTCCGCTAATTTCAAGTTGCCGCCACTCATACCTCACCTGTCATTCAACAACATCTTTGCCTCTGCACTTCCGCCTCGATTGACATCTCTGCCCAAACTCTTTGCCTCTGTATATGTCTGCTTGTGTCTGTATATGTGTGGATGGATATGTGTGTGTGTACGCTAGTGTATACCCATCCCTTTTTTCCCCCTAAGGTAAGTCTTTCCGCTCCCGGGATTGGAATGACTCCTTACCCTCTCCCTTAAAACCCAAATCCTTTCGTCTTTCCCTCTCCTTCCCTCTTTCCTGACGAAGCAACCGTTGGTTGCGAAAGCTAGAATTTTGTGTGTATGTTTGTGTTTGTTTGTGTGTCTATCGACGTGCCAGCGCTTTCGTTTGGTAAGTCACATCATCTTTGTTTTTATATATATATATATATATATATATATATATATATATATATATATAGAGAGAGAGAGAGAGAGAGAGAGAGAGAGAGAGAGAGAGAGAGACTTACCCAACAAAAGCGCTGGCAGGTCGATAGACACACAAATAAACACAAACATACACACAAAACTCTAGCTTTCGCAACCAACGGTTGCCTCGTCAGGAAAGAGGGAAGGAGAAGGAAAGACAAAAGGATATGGGTTTTAAGGGAGAGGGTAAGGAGTCATTCCAATCCCGGGAGCGGAAAGACTTACCTTAGGGGGAAAAAAGGACAGGTATACACTCGCACACACACACTTATCCATCCATACATACATACAAGACACAAGCAGACATTTGTAAAGGCCTTTACAAATGTCTGCTTGTGTCTTGTATGTATGTATGGATGGATAAGTGTGTGTGTGCGAGTGTATACCTGTCCTTTTTTCCCCCTAAGGTAAGTCTTTCCGCTCCCGGGATTGGAATGACTCCTTACCCTCTCCCTTAAAACCCATATCCTTTTGTCTTTCCTTCTCCTTCCCTCTTTCCTGACGAGGCAACCGTTGGTTGCGAAAGCTAGAGTTTTGTGTGTATGTTTGTGTTTATTTGTGTGTCTATCGACCTGCCAGCGCTTTTGTTGGGTAAGTCTCATCATCTTTCTTTTTAAATATATTTTTCCCACGTGGAATGTTTCCCTCTATTATATATATATATATATATATATATATATATATATATATATATATATATATATATAAGAAAGATGATGAGAATTACCAAACAAAAGCGCTGGCAGGTCGATAGACACACAAACAAACACAAACATACACACAAAATTCTAGCTTTCGCAACCAACGGTTGCCTCGTCAGGAAAGAGGGAAGGAGAGGGAAAGACAAAAGGATTTGGGTTTTAAGGGAGAGGGTAAGGAGTCATTCCAATCCCGGGACAAATGTCTGCTTGTGTCTGTGTATATGTGGATGGATATGTGTGTGTGTGCGCGAGTGTATACCTGTCCTTTTTTCCCCCTAAGGTAAGTCTTTCCGCTCCCGGGATTGGAATGACTCCTTACCCTCTCCCTTAAAACCCAAATCCTTTTGTCTTTCCCTCTCCTTCCCTCTTTCCTGACGAGGCAACCGTTGGTTGCGAAAGCTAGAATTTTGTGTGTATGTTTGTGTTTGTTTGTGTGTCTATCGACCTGCCAGCGCTTTTGTTTGGTAAGTCTCATCATCTTTCTTTTTAGATATATTTTTCCCACGTGGAATGCAGACATATTTAAAGGTCTTTAAATATGTCTGCTTGTGTCTGTATATGTGTGGATGGATATGTGTGTGTGTGCGAGTGTATACCCATCCTTTTTTCCCCCTAAGGTAAGTCTTTCCGCTCCCGGGACTGGAATGACTCCTTACCATCTCCCTTAAAACCCACATCCTTTCGTCTTTCCCTCTCCTTCCCTCTTTCCTGATGAGGCAACAGTTTGTTGCGAAAGCTAGAATTTTTTGTGTATGTTTGTGTTCGTTTGTGTGTCTGTCGACCTGCCAGCACTTTCATTCGGTAAGTCACATCATCTTTGTTTTTAAGTATATTTTTCCTTCGTGGATGTTTCCTTCTATTATAACCACATATATATATATAAATATATATAATAGAGGGAAATATATATATATATATATATATATATATATATATATATATATATATATATATATAGTTATAATAGAAGGAAACATTCCACGAAGGAAAAATATACCTAAAAACAAAGATGATGTGACTTACCAAATGAAAGTGCTGGCAGGTCGACAGACACACAAACAAACACAAACATACACACAAAATTCAAGCTTTCGCAACAAACTGTTGCCTCATCAGGAAAGAGGGAAGGAGAGGGAAAGACGAAAGGATGTGGGTTTTAAGGGAGAGGGTAAGGAGTCATTCCAGTCCCGGGAGCGGAAAGACTTACCTTAGGGGGAAAAACGACGGGTATACACTCGCACACACACACATATCCATCCGCACATATACAGACACAAGCAGACATATTTAAAGACGTCTTTATATATGTGTGTGTGTGCGCGAGTGTATACCTGTATATTGAAAGGCCAATGTCAGAATACCCAGACTAGTGAACAGGGGTTGACAAGAGATTGACGAATTTACACAACTCATTGTCCGAACCACCCATTTCTGTGCCAAAAATATCTTTTGGGAATGGGAAAAGCTACCTCCAAATTATAATAACATATGCCATAAGCGAACAAAAATATGCAAAGTAGTCTACTTTGCATGTTCAACTATCACTTACTTCAGATACCATTCAAATAGTAAAAATGGCAGCATTAAGTCTTTGAACAAGATCCTTATTGAGCTTTCCAAGACAGTTTACTATCTACCTGAACACCTAGAAATTTGAACAGTTCAGTTTCACTGATCATATGTCCATTCTGTGAAATTAAAACGTCAGATTTCTTTGAATTATGTGCTAGAAACTGTAAAAACTGAATCTTACTCTAATTTAGCATTACTTTATTTTCTACATGCCATGAACTTGTGTTATGAACTGCACTACTTCAAACAGAGACAATGTTGCACACAACACTCTTTTGTACCAGGCTAGTGTCATCAGTGAACAGAAATTACCTGTAATACTAGAAGGCATATCATTTATATAAATAAGGAATAGGAGTGGCCCTAGTGCTGATCCTTGGAGCACCCCCCACTCCCCTCCCCCATTTGACCGTGCCCTGCACAGATCCCACATCATAGCCATTCGCAACACTGTGAATAATGACCTTTTGCTCTCTATTGTTAAAGTAAGAGGTGAACCAGCTGTGAGCCCATATTCCATAATGGTCGAACTTCTGGAGCAATATTTTGTGATCAACAGAATCAAACGCCTTAGCTATATCAAAAAAGATGCCTAGCATTCAAAACCCTTTGTTTAATCCAGAAAAAAGAGGATATAGCATTTTCAGTTGTTAAACCACTTCTAAAACCAAACTGTACATTTTATAGCAAATTATGTGAAATAACGTGATCAATTATCCTTACACACACAGCCTTTTCAATAACTTCAGCAAACACTAATGGCATAAAACTAGGTCTAAAATTGTCTACATTATCCCTTTTTATAAAGCGGCTTTACCACTGAGTACTTTAATTGTTCAGGAAACTGACCATTCTTAAAGGAAAAATTACAAATATGGCTAAGTACAGGGCTAACATGTGCAGCACTGTACTTTAATATTCTGCCAGGCACTCCATCATATCCAGGAGAGCCCTTAGTCTTCAGTGATTTAATTATTGACTCAATCTCTCCCTTATCAGTATAACAGAGGAATGTATCAGACATCTATCTCGGAAAGGCATTTTCCAAGAGAATTATATGATTCCCTATAGAAACTAAGTTCTTATTTAATTCACCAGCAATGCTAAGAAAATTATTGTGAAATATTGTACATATATCTGACTTATCAGTAACAGAAATATTTTTACTGTGAGCTGAATTTATATCGTCAACCTTGTGCTGCTGACCAGACTCTTCCTTCACAACTGACCATGTGATTTTAATTTTATCCTGTGAATTAGCTATTCTGTTTGCATGTTTGCATACCACATTCTCTTTGCCTTCCTAATAACATTTTAAGCACCTTACAATACTGCTTGTAATGGGCTATTTTTCATTGTTACTAGTTCAAACATTTTGATAGAATTCCTAGTTTGTTCTACATGATATCCTTATCCCACTAATCAGCCACCCAGACTGCCTTGTAGTGCTAGTACCTTGCTTAGAACGTTCTAGTGGAAAGAACATTTCAAATAACATGAGAAATATGTTTAGGAAAGCATTATAATTGTTATCTATGTTATCGGCACTGTAAACATCCTGCCGCTCCTGCTCCTTAACGAAGTTTAAAAAACTCTCTGTTGCTGTTGGATTAGCTTTTATATATAGTTTGTAATTATATATAGCATTTGTTTGAGTACAATAACCTTTTAGTGTTAAAATTTGTGCTCTATGGTCTGAAAGGCCATTCACCCATTTACTAACAGAATGCCCATCTAGTTATGAAGAATGAATGGAAATATTGCCTATGGCTGTGCTATTGTTCCCCTGCACCCTGGTTGGATAAAACACAGTCTGCATCAGATCATATGATCTTGCAACATCCTTTTTCTTGAATAATCACATACAAAATTAATATTTAAATCACCATATATAACTAATTTTTGGTACTTCCTATAAAGTGAACCGAGAACCATCTCTAACTTCAGCAGAAATGCTCCGAAGCCAGGATTAGGGGACCTATAAACAACAAGTTTAGGTTCACTAAATTGAACTGCCCCTGCACAACAATCAAATACCTGTTCAGTGCAGTGCCATGATATGTCTAAGGACTCAAATGGAATACTGTTTTTTACATACATTGCCACTCCCCCACTCCGGAAAGAACTCCTTGAAAAACAGCCAGCTAATCTGTACCTGGGAATGGAAAACTCTGAATTGTCAAATTATTTAAGTGGTGCCCCATATATCAATAATGTCAGAGTCAACATCTGTAAGCAGTTCACTAATTTTATCTCTAACGCCTCTTATATTTTGATGAAATATGCTAATTCCTTCTCTACTTGGATACCTGTCCTCCTCTGAAGGTGATTCCTTTGTTAGAGGAACTTCCTTTAGGGATGGATACGTATCAGCTGACTTCAATACAAAAAAGGTCCAGCTCGAACACCAACTACTACAGGAATTTTTCCATGAATGATCCCACCACTACCCACTACACTGTCGCCTATAAGCTTTGCCAGCCTCTCCTTCCCATACCCATAGAGATGCAGGCCATGTCTAGTGAAACCTGATCTATTGATGGACTCGACTGACACCACTGCAGTGTGAGCCATTTCATCTGCCATCTGTGCCTTCTCCAGTCCCGTGTTAATGTGCCTAACAGCGGCATTAAGATGATGATGCTGAAACAGTTGCACAAAGTGCACATTAATGCCACTAGTTTGAGTTGCTATCTTTACCAGCTCAACACCTAACCCATATTCCCCATCCCCATCAAGACTATTTCCTGCTAGACATGCACAATCACTACCTGATCCTCTTTTGTAAAATTCCTACATAACAGTTAACAGTCACCTGAGCCAACCCTGCCCTAGGCTTCATAATGCTGGTGACCTGGTACTCACTCCCCAACACTTCCTGCAGCTGCTGGCCCAGACCTCTGCCATGCAAACTACTTAGTAGCAGAACCTTATTCTTTCTGTTGCAGTCTAGAAGGGGATCAAGTTTTTTTTGTGTAATCTTTGAAGAATCTTACGTGACTCTCACGTGGTCCTGATGCCTTTCTGCTGCTAAGTGATTGTAGCTGCTTTTTGATTTTGCGATTGGTTATCTCAGTATCTGCCATTTTGACATTCGTACACTGAGAGAAAGGAGGAACCGTATTATGATTTTACATGGTGAAACAGTTTCAAAGATCCAACTGTAGTATTTTATGGTTTTCAATAAGATCAGCTGACAAAATTCACTGTCAAAGCCAGTGAACACTTCTTTCATTAGTCCTGTTATTCTCATTTTTTGTTCATTCATGTTTTGTCTGATAGGTTTTGACTTTCATTGAATCTGTGATGGTGCCCTCTCCATTTACATAGCAGTTTTCTAATATGGCTATTAAACCACATTGGGTCTTTCCCATCACTGAAGACCTTGCCCAGAACATACTTGTGTAAGACAGAGTGAATGATTCTTATGAATTTCTTCCATTTGTGTTCCAAATCTTTGTCCTCAGCACTGGATATTCATTGTTGTCTACTCAGATATATTGCTATTTCTATGTTGTCATCCTTGCCAAGCAAAACAATTTTCCTACCTTTCGTAACATTTATTGCAATACCCATAGCCATAGTTGCAGTTATCCCTGCTACCTTCCCCTACATTATCTTATTTGATAAATTCAGATCTGTTTGTAGCTAGGAACTTCAAGATGTTTCCTTCTCGAGTTGGTTCTCCAATTATCTGCTTGAAGTAATTTTTGGACAAGACATTCATTCAGAATAATGTCGCATGAATCCGTGGCTCTGGGCACCAGTTTGACAGCGTGACTCTCCCAATATATACCTGGCAAGTTGAAGTCATTCGCTATACAACAGCATGATCAGGAGAGTTATTAACAATATTCTGTAAGTTTTCTCTGAAGCACTCTACTACAACAGCTCCTGCCCAGGCAGTCTATAAAAGCATCTTATTACCATTTTGACCATCCTTTGATGCTTAACTTCACTAAGATTAATTCACATTCGGAACACATGATAGCCTCGGTATATATTATCGTATTCTTTACTGCAACAAACATACAGCCACCATTGGTGACTAACATATCTTGCAATAAGTATTATAATCTGAACTTAGGATTCTGTTGCTATTCACTTCCAGTTTCAACCAACTTTCTGTTCCTAACACTATTAGTGTAGAGGGTACCCTCCACCACACACCATACTATGCCTTGCAGAGTATGTATGTAGATGAAGGTTATAACTTTCAATAATCAATACTAATTCTGGAACCTTACCTTCAATGCTCCTGCTGTTTACTAATATCATATTAATATTTTCTATGTCTGATCTGTGAGGATGAGCATTTCTGAGAACATTTTGCCTGGTATATCTTTAATTTTGGCTGGCAGTTCATCTCTGATCTCAATCGGATGATCCTCTAACAAAAAAAAGAATGCATTTGCACACCACATGTACTCCACTGCCCTAGTAGCTGCTTCCTGTGTGCAGTGCACACCTGACCTATTAAGTGGAGCCCTGCAACTCCCCACCTGATAGCGGAGTTCAAGAAATTTACATCCTATACCATCACAGAATCGTCTGAGCCTCTTGTTTAGACCTTGCACTCTGCTCTAAACCAGAGAACCCTGGCCATGACACTACAGATAGTCAAATTACCCTGCACTTCACATGCTATGCTAATTGCCTTCACCAAATCAGCCATCCACTACAAGGAACTGAGGATGGCCTTAGAACCCAAGTGGCAGGCATTATCCCTGCTGACATGTGCCACTATTTGCAGCTGGCTGCACCTAGTACACTCAATAGCTGTCAGCAAGGCCTCCTCTACGTCTCAGATTCCCAGAAAATATACCAAGTGCACAGTGGCATTATTTCCCTGAATGGCTCTGCTACCCACCTAACACTGGAACTACCAAAGACTAGCATACCCACCCTCAGCACTTGTCAGGACTGGGTAGAAAAATCAGCCATTGACCCGACTGGAAAGGCAGTTGCTCAGAAGTACTATCAACACTGGCTAGCACTTTGTACCTGTTGCTCAGGCATAAGGAGCCAGCCGTGGTGCAGCCCATTCTCTCTTTTGCCTTCCTCCAAGTGACGTGTATGGTATTCACTAACAAATCAAGGTGGATCGTTCAGATGCTGTGTATCTTAAGACACAGTGACAACCAAGTCACCAGGTGATTCCAGTGGCACCAGAGGTGTTGCACATCTCATCATTGGTGCCCTAATGTCACTGCAGCTTTGAGCAGTAGCCAAAAGCCTGTTGCCTGTGGCAGACACAGCTTCCAGGCATTTACAGACAGCAGCTGATTCCTCTTGTATCTGTTCACAACAACCACAGTCTGTCTCCATATCTTACTGTATAAGAAAACTGAACAAGATATCAAACAAAGCAAACAGTGTATACAAACTGTGTACTACTCTACAAAGTAAACTCACTCAACACAAAAATATGCTAACTCTTAGAACAAAAGTAGATAGCATTGCTAGAAACAGCCAAATAATCGGCTAGTGTTCACTTCTGTTCAGAAGTAAGTTTAAGTAAAACTAAAGTAAATAATGTGTACACACTGTGTACTACATTACAAAGTAAACTCACTCTGCTCAAACAGTAAAAAACTATGCTAACTCTTACACCAAAAACAAAAAAATCACTACTAGAAATGGCTAAATAATCAGCTAATGTTCACTTCTACTCAGAAATGACTTAGAATAACGCTAAATTAAATGATGTATACAAACTGCTTCTCCTCCTCCTGCTGCTGCTGCTGCTGTTCTCTGCTCTGCTAGGAGGCTGGAGCTCTACTTGAACATGTTCTTCTGTTGACAATCAGCAATGATTTAGAAAGCATCAATCGTGTAAAACTCAGCTTGTCCTTTTCTCAAAAAATATCCTGCAAACCCATGGATGACGGGCAAGAGGCAGATTCCATATTCCTAGATTTCTGTAAAACATT
The DNA here is from genome assembly GCF_023864275.1 of Schistocerca cancellata. Classification (NCBI taxonomy): domain Eukaryota; kingdom Metazoa; phylum Arthropoda; class Insecta; order Orthoptera; family Acrididae; genus Schistocerca; species Schistocerca cancellata. The sequence goes on from NC_064631.1 coordinate 50,542,538, forward strand.
TGACACAATACCACACTGCTGACTGTTAACAAAGGTACAAACATACAGAATAGGTTCCCATGTATGTGAGTGGCTCAAAGACTTCTTAAGTAATAGAACCCAGTATATTATGAATTAATTCCAAAAAGCTGCTTGTTTTATTTATTTATTTTTTTAGATGTTTATTTAATCACGGCAGGCCTGTTTCAGCACTATTGCCATCATCAGGCGATCTGAAAGTAATGATTTTATTATATACTATTTTCTAGGGCAGACGGTAGCCTACTTCTCATATATGAGATTGACAACCATACATTTATGGAATTCTTCACTTACCTATAACATCGCTGGTTAGTCACTTAAGCATTTTTCTTACATCTTTTGAAGTTATTTTATGATGTAGCTTTCATAGGCTATATTTGTTGGAAGTTATAGCCTGAATTTTATTTGTTGTGTGTGACAGTTTTTTGTTTGACATTTAACCAACAATGTTATAAGTTTACATCAGAGCAGTTACTTATCAATTTCCCTTAGTTACTGTGTTGTTTATTTTTATCTGTGAATGTGTGATTGGTTTGTCTTAGTTTAGGTCTTTGGTTGTTTATCTGTTTTCATGATCGATGATTTGAATAAAGTTTTCTATATGGTGTTTATGTTTTAGATCTAATTGCTCGTTGAGTATTTGTTGTCAATATTTGTGTGCATGTGTGTAGTTTTCGACCTCTTCCAGAATATTGAGTAAGCAACCTCTAGGTATTATATGCAAAATTTGGATTGCTGTTTCTACATTGTATGTGGTATGTTGTTAAATCTGTAGGTGTCAAAAGAAGATTGATGGGTTGCATTCAGTGTTTCTAGTGTGTTCACTGTATCTGCATCTCAAACAAAGATGCAGCTTTTTGGATTTAATTCATAATGTCTTTACATGACTTATATTGAGCTGCGTTGTCCTTGATGGTGAGTGTTCATCAGAGTCAAGGGTAACATCAGGAGTAACCTAGGGAAGTGTGATAGGACTATTCTTATTCTCTGTATATATAAATAACCTGAAGGACAGGGTGAGCAGCAGTCTACAGCTGTTTGCTGATAATGCTGTGGTGCACGGGAAGGTACCATTGTTGAGTGACTGTGGGAGGATACAGTTTGACTTAGAAAAAATTTGTGGTTGGTGTGATGAATGACAGCTTGCTCTAAATGTAGGAAAAGGCAAGGTAATATAATGGGTGGGAAAAACAATCCCATAATCTTCAGATACAGCATTATTAGCTACCTTCCGCCATGCACCATATGGCGGCCTGTGAAATATATATTTATGTATGTAAGTAAAATATTTAGTTGCTTTGTAGAATGTTTTGTTTTGTGATTAATAATGAGTATGACTCATTTTAAAATACTCATATATTGTCGTCAAACAGTTGGAACACCAGAATGGAATATTGACAATATAAGAAAAAGATAGTTTGCTGCTTATCCTAAAGATGACATTCTTAGGCTATTGTGCAGATTAATTATTTTCTCTAATCCAAACCTCTACAGTAAAATTTTGCTGCTCTGCTACTTCTGGCCCCCTCTCTTTGTATGTTGATATCCAGTGGTGAGTACAACTCATATGCGTGATGTCAGGCACAATAGACAGATACATCATAAATATGGAATCCAACACAGGTAAGGTACAAAGTTTTTGCAAGGAAGAATCAAGTTCAGCTGCTGTAGTTAAATGTCTGGCAGTGCCTGTGAAAATTACTGGTAGAAAAAGTGCTGCAAACCGATACCACACGTCAGTGAATTTGGCAGAAGATTTATACCAAGACTACAAATTCACTACAGTAGGAATTCTCCAGTCAAATAGAATGCATATTCCAGAAATAATGAAGAAAACATCAAATCAAGAGATATATTCTTCAACATTCTTGTTCACAGACCCAACAACAGATAGGCCACCAGTTACTTTGGTATCCTGCATAGTGAAAACCAAGAAGAAACTTGGTGATGTTATCATCTATGCACCAAGATGAAGACATTGATGAAGGAGATAAGAATTAAATCAACATAAATACATGTTATAATTCCACTAAATGTAGAATTGATAATGTTGATCAAATGATTCATAGGTACACTTGCAAGAGGGGAACAAAGAGATGGCTTCTATCAATATTTTACTTTCTCATTGATATCTGTGCCATCAGTTCAACCACCATATTCATCTAGCAACAGCCAAGATGAAATGAGAAGAAACACAACAAATAGAAACTTTTTCTTCTCCAGGCTGGGCTGGAACTAGTGAAACTGCAGGTAGCAGGAAGAAGCGTTAGTGCGAGAAGATTATCTAACCTAACTGTTCAGTCAATGGAAAGTACTGTACAAAAGAAAATGAAAAGAACTGCAACACATGCAGATCAGCCCCTGCAGGAAAGGTCAGTGTCTTGTTTGTGTTAAACAAACTAAAATAAAGAAGCAGAAGTATTACTATCTACGTAAACCAAAACAGTATTGTGAGCAATGACATAATCATGTTTGTAACACACATTCAGAATGAATTGTGGAGTGTATCTCCTCCCCTGAAACTGAGGACTCAGAGTAGTTTGTGTAATACATCAACATATTTTATTTTGTGTTATAATATGCCAATTTTGTATTGGCTCCATGTAATGTTTATAACTATTAACAACATTTATAAGTTACTCTGTTAGCTAAAATACATAAATCTTTCTGAAAGTCACAATTTCTTATCAGTATATTATTTTAATATCAGTCAGTCTCGACATAAATGTTACAAAAAAAGGTTAGGTGTCCTAGTGTTAAAGTGGCCCCGGTAATGTTTTATGTGATACCAACTAGGTTATAGGACCATGGCATATGGATCAATGGGACATACTTATTTCAAAAGCATCAGCAATATCCCCCGTGAGCACTTTATGTTAGTCACAAGTGAAACAACTGGCAGGACTGAAAGCAAATAAGTCACCAGGTTCTCATGGAATCCCAGGTCAGTTGCACAAAGTGTACTATACAGCATTGAACCCTTACTTAGCTTGCAGTCATCATGAATCTCTCGCCTAGCGCAAAGTCACCATCAACTGGAAAAATGCTCTGGTGACTCCTGTATATAAGAATGGTAACAGTAAGGATTCGCAAAATTACAGACCAATATCTTTATCATTGTTTTGGCGCAGAATTCTTTAACATATTCTTAGTTCGAATATAATAAATTTCCTTCAGACTGAAAAACTTCTGTCCACCAATCAGCACAGTTTTAGAAAGCATTGCTCATGCCTAACTCAGCTTGGCCTTTCTCAAATGAGATCCTGCAAACCATGGATGAAGGGCAACAGGCACATTCCATATTCGTAGATATCCATGAAGCATTTGACATACAGCTGACTGTTACGAAATGGATTCCCACGTATGTGAGTGGCTCGAAGGCTTCTTAACTATAGAAATCAGTATGTTGTCCTCGACAGCGAGTGTTCATGAGAGACAAGGGTATCATCAGGAACGCCCCAGGGTAGCATGATAGGACTGTTGTTATTTTTTGTGTACACAAATGATCTGGCAGACAGGGTAAGCAGCAGTCTGCAGCTGTTTGCTGATGATGCTGTAATGTGTGGAAAGGTGTCATTGTTGAGTGACTGTAGCAGGATACAAGATGACTTAAACAAAATTTCTTGTTGATGTGATGAACGGCATCTAGCTCTAAATGTAGAAAAGTGTAAGTTAATGCAGATGAGTAGGAAAAACAAACCCTTAATGTTTGAGTAAGCATTAACAACATGCTGCTTGACACAGTCACATCAATTAAATATTGTCACATAGAAAAAGGTGCAATTAGATTAATGATAAACACTAACATCACTTAACGAAGGTTTATTCAGCACTTGCACATGCAAGAGCATGAAGCGAACTGTCTCTGGCCAGAACACGTACGGTATATATACAGTTACAGAACATTCCAGTAAAATGATTCTTGACATTTGGGGATACTTCTAGAATGTACTCGAACCGAATATAGAAATTAAAATTTCAGGTGGGTTTAGAACTCAGCACCCTCCATTATCATGACCACTACACCACAGTGACTGTGCTTCTGAGCTTCTTCTCTGACAATATCTAGAGGGAACATTGTAAAGCAATATGGAATGGAATGGGCATATAAAGATTGTAGCAGGGAAGGCGAAATGTCGACTTCAGTTCACAGGGCGAATTTTAGGAAAGTGTGATTCATCTGTAGAGGAGACCACACACAGGACACTAATGCAATCCATTGTTGAGTACCCTTCATTTTTTTGAGACCTGCACCAGGTCAAATTACAGGAAGATGTCAAAGCACTTCAGAGGCAGGCTGCTAGGTTCATTACCAGGAGGTTCGAACAAGGTGCAAGCATTATGAGATGCTTCGGGAACTCAAATGAGAATCAATAGAGGGATTTCAGACTCACTAACATACCAGTCCAATGCTCATTCTGTTATGGTATTGTCATAAATTGCCTGCATTTTCGTGTGGGGTCTACAAAACATATTATCTCATAGCATTTGGTCCCCTAACATATCACTGGAGCCAACTACCATCCTGGGTACTGAGAAGCCCCAGAATTAATTTCAGTTTACTGATTTAGAGAAAGTTGTTTTACTCTACATTTCAAACAACACGAAGTATTACAAGATGCTTTGGGAACACAAACGGGAATCCCCGGAGGGAAATCGATGTTCTTTTCGAGGAGCACCATTGAGAAAATTTAGAGAACCAGCATTTGAGGCTGATTGCAGAATGATTTTACTACTGCTAACACACATTTCGCGTAAGAACCACAGAGAAAAGATTAGAGAGATTAGTTCTTGTATGGAGGCTTGTAGATAATCATTTTTCCCTCACTCTGTGAGTGGCCATGCATCATCTGCTGACTTGCGAAGTGTGTTTGTAAATGTAGATATGGATGAATACTGGAACATTTCATGTCCAGTCCCACTATGAAGGTTGAGGAATTGCCTCTTATTTTCCAGTGGCAGCTCCTCACGTTATGTCAAGCATTCAGGATCTCTACCATTTCAGACTCACTAGCATACCAAACCAAAGCTCATTCTGTTACAAAAATCTCATAAATTGCCTGCATTTTCATGTGGGATATCACTGGAGCCAACTCCCGCCCTCATTACTGAGAAGCCCCAGAATTAATTTCAGTTTACTGATTTATGTGACAGTTGGCACAAGTGCATATGTTTTAGTCTACATTTTATTAAATTTAAATGAATGGCACAAGTTACAGCAATTTGACTCCTCTGTTGCTTCCTGTCAGGTTATCAACTACACCCTTTTACCAAATGAGTTTACTTTGTTTGCTGCAGAGTCATGTAGTCTTAATGACTGTGAAAGAGATTAGATGTACATTTGTTTTGAGCTGGCACAATTATCTGGACTATTGGCTTTTTGATAGATTGTCTGTGTGATATCAATGCCAAGGATATATCAAATCCAAAATATCAATATTTTCAGTACACTGAAAAGAATGATCCTTATTTGAAACAAGTTGTAAGGTCTGTTACAAGAAACTATTATTATTTGCATTTTTCCTACAAGTGCTCTTTCACCGTTGATTTAGGCATGTGTTCTGTCAAGAAATTTGTTTAAGTTTTATACAAAACATTTGAATATTTTCATTGTTTTTAAATTAAAACATATTTAGAGAGGCAGTTAATAACACTAATTCTGTATTCATACAGATGCCAGAGACAAAATAGTTCTTTTAAATTGAAAATAATATTTGGAATCAGCAACAATGAAATATTATATAGTATGTAGAATCTTAACTCACTGTGGCCTCAAATGACTGATCTTCAAAAGTATGGTAACTTTAAACAAAAGAAATATAAGACTACTCTAACTGTTAAAAATTTAAGGATGTGCCTAAAGTTATTTAACACCCACTTTTGAAGCTGAGAAAACTATTCCCCCACATAGAACGTCTGAGAACATCTGTTACGCAATCTTTTAAGAGCATTCATTTCGCGCATCTGTTTTGATTAAATAACACTAACTAGTGAGTTTTGCTTCCTTACAATATTTTTGAGGCAATCCAATAAAAAAGCAGCTTTGATAAGAGACTGTCATAAAATCTATTTCTTTTTTCAGTAATGTCCACCTACATAGCTCAGTGGTCAGCATGTCTGACCACCATGCAGAGGACCTGGGTTTAATTCCTGGTACTGCCAGTGTGGAAAGAGTAGTCCAGGGTGCACTCAGCCTTGTGATGGCAATTGAGGAGCTATCTGAATGAGAAGTAGTGGCTCCAAGGTCAAGAAAGCTGACAATGACCGAGAAAGCAGTTTGCCGACCACATGCCCCTCCAAATGGCATCCAATGACTCCATTGGAGGATGGTGACATGGTGGTTGGGCAGTCCAGCTAATGTGGAGCCTTTCTTCTTCAAACAGTGGAAAATCCAGGCTGGAATGATGACAATATTATGTAAAGGATAGATTACTACTCTTCATATAGAGGAGATGTTGAGTTGCAAACAGGCACACCAAAACGGCTGCTAAACATGTGAGCTTTCAGTTCAAAGGGCCTTCTTCTAAAGTGGATAACCCTCTCATGGACACACATTCATACAAGTACAACTTACACACACATGACCACTGTCTCTAGTCACTGAGACTTTGCTTATTCAATGATATTGTTGCCAGCTTTTGAAAATAGCCTCTCAGCTGGGACAATGGTGGTTAGATGGGTTTCTCATCTTTCCTTACCTCAGTAGGATTTGCCCTGTTATTGGCTGCTACTGGTGTTCTCAATTAAACGATTATTTATACTATGTCAAGGTTCAAAATGAACTCCCCTTTTGTCAATTGTGTTGTTTGCAAGTGACTTGTGACGTGATCTTACATCTGAAAGTTCTCCTCCATTTTAAGGTTTCAAAATTTTAACACAAATGCAACACTTTGCATCTTTTCTACCGTTTTTGTTTTTGTAAAGTGTCTCCACATACTATGTTTAGCTGGCCTCACTACATTAGCATTGTAACTTAAGCCCATACTCAATAAAGAATCAACGAAAGATGCAGTATGGCACTTCATCAACTGCAAACTGACACCCACACCATGCAGCACAGGTGTGACTGAGCAACTGAACAGAACAGATATAGACATGTCAGTCCTGAAAAATAGGGGTGTTCAGACAGACAGGATATCCATTAGCTTTGAAATTGCAGAGATATCAGGAGTTAAGTGAGCCATTCAGTATTTGTATCGAATGAGAGACATGAATATATGTGACATACGTAAAATATACAGGCTGCCAAAAGTTGAAATGAATTTATTGAAATTAATTAAGTATTTAACATATAGATGAGGTGAAGCATCACAGTGATTATACTTACATTCGGTACCCAATAGAAGAATATTGATAATACAACCATCTTCACTCTACAAAAACGAGCTGTTAGAATGATTACCAACAGTTCAAGGCTAACTCCTTCAAAGCAATTATTTAAACAGCTGAATATTCTACCCCTACCGTGCCTCTATATACAGAAAAGCGTAATTAATATAAAACAAAATATTAACAATTTCCAATCCAACTCGGATCTACATACTTACAACACAAGAAAGTGCAATGACATTCATATAAAAAGAGTTAACAAGGCTTTGGCGCAGAAACAAACAAACATACAAGGAAGTAGATTGTATAACAAACTACCGGTAAAGATAAAAGAAATAAAAAAATTGTCTTCATTTAAAGAAGCAGTATTCAAATTTTTAATGACCAACTGCTATTATAGTGTAAAAGAATACCTGGAATAGCTCCATACTAAACAATCATATTTATGTACTCTGTGCCAATAGTAATTTTTATCTGACTGTTGCTATGTTCTAAATAAATAATATGTACAAAAGTGCTAGAATTGTATGTGTTATATCTAAATATCAACTGTGTATTCCATGTAAAAAGTCTTTCTCATACATCAATGTAAATAATCAAAGTTGTACATGCTATTTCAATGTGGTCTGATGTAGTCTACTATGCACATCTGTATTTTGTATAGTATTGTTCACCCTATATGTGTGTATATATATACTATGTATTTTTTGACGAAATCCATGCAATGTAAATTGTCTCTGGATGAATAAACTACTACTACTACTACTAATATGAAAGCCAAATATACTGGTACATAAATTGATATTGTTGATAAATCAACAGTATATATATTTTCAATGTATTGATATACTGTTGCCATATCTGTTCTTCATCTGCTTTAACTCCCTTCAATTTATACAATATGTGTACCCAGTAGACAAAATAATTGATAATCCATTCTCTGCTTAGGAAGGTTAAGAAAGGTGGTTTCATTCTGCTGGGTACCATGGGACATGGTGGTCAATGGAAATGAATTAAATAACTGGCTGCCTAGAAAGTGTGTGCTGAAATTGAATGGTTCAAGGTGGTGATATTCCTCTGTATGATGTCACTTTACTATTGAGGTAAAGAGTCATGCATCAATGAAAATAAAAGTTGTTGGGAGTGATGGACAATGATCTATGGTTGGTTAAATCAGCTCCTCAACCAAGACAATTCTTCTTTCATCTCCTGAAACAAAATGAAATCATTCTCACTAGATCTTGAATGGAGAATAATCCTGATCCAATAAGAGGACCCTCCAATATGTGGTGTTTGTGGTAGACAGACTCAATCGTCAGCTTATCTATCCTAATCTATAGCAAATTAAATTTTTCAAAATGTCTGGAATACATTCTATATTATTAGGTTATTGATTTTAATTTTGCTGTCATTGTGGATGTTTCTTAATGGCTTTTCCATAAATAATCAGTTAGCCACATTTCCCCAGGCTGTTATTTTAACCTTTCTTATGTTACTGGAATGAGAACGGCTACCATTTGTACAGCCAAAGTGATAGTGGGATTGTGCAGGTGACCTGAGTGAAAAATGGTGTAACAGATTTTATCCGTGCTCTTGATATGAATTAAAGAAAAATTAATCATTACAATAACTCAGGATCATATCTTCTACTTTCAGGCAGCAAGTTATGACAAGGATTGAATGTGAAGTTCTGAAAATAGTGCAGGATATTTCTGAAGGAAAGTCACCTGTAATACAGCTTCCTAATCCAGACTGGGCAAGTGTTGATTATGATGATGGGTAAGCAAAGACTGAGTACCAGTTGTAGTTTGTCATTGTATAAATTATTTTTATTATTACAAGCAAAAAATGTTATGGATAATTTCTTCAGAATCAAATCAATTTGTATGCAATGAACAATGAAAGACAGTGAGTAGTACCTATCCTAAAACTTACTGGTGGTAACACTTAGTTGGAAAGAAAAGGAGTTAAGAATCAAAATTTGAGTTCAGCAAGAAGAAATATATGTCTTTCTGATTTTTGTTTTGTATCCAAGAAGAACTTCATACCACATATTAGTTACATGACAGTATACAAATCGTTAATGTCAAAAATCATGTTGTGCCACAATCACCTGCCACAAAAATATTGTTATTACTACCAGCTTTTACTGTTATAATGATCATTAGGCTCAAAAAGATCTTCAAATATAGTAGGCCCATCTCTGTGGATACATACATCACATTCTGCATGACCTCAAAAACACTAGGTGATGTAAATCAATACACAGAATGTGAACTTTGTTCAGAAGATACTGACACTTTGGTTCTTCTGAAGAGTGTTTAAATTCATTTATTGAGTTCTGTTGCCCAGTTCGTATTCTTAAAGGTCATGTAGAATAGGATGGTATTTCATGTGTGTATCTACACAGATACTGTTATTGAGAAACTTGTTGTGCCAGATGACAATTAATTAAAATCAAACTGATAGCAATAGGAACGATTTTCATAGCAGCTGATGTAGGAAAAATATGGTTTTTGACAAATATGTGCAAGCTGCAAATATTACTAGTACTAACCAAAATAAACATGCTTTTTTAGTTTGAAACTCCAGTGTGGTTTGAAGGTTCTCTGAATATGATGGTATGGGGTAAAGGAAGGCCTGTATAATGTTTTTTACTGCACAGGCATTATAACACCACTAAACAAAATGTCATCTATGGCATTCATGTACCCATTGCAGTCAGATGTGCTTGTAATATTTCTCTCCAGTGGTATCAAATGCAGTTGTGTGCCTGCTGCTACCATTTTGTCCCTCGGCACATTTTACTTGTAACTAGCCTATTCTTTTCTCCTACAATTGCATATGTGATAAAATACATTTACAAATTTTGTCGCCTGCCACCGGTAGCTGAGTGGTCAGTGTGACAGACTGTCAATCCTAAGGACCCGGGTTCGATTCCCGGCTGGGTCGGAGATTTTCTTCGCTCAGGGACTGGGTGTTGTGTTGTCCTAATCATCATCATTTCATCCCCATCGACGTGCAAGTCACCGAAGTGGCGTCAAATTGAAGGACTTGCACCATGCGAGCGGGCTACCCGATGGGAGGCCCTTGTCACATGCCATTTATTTTTACAAATTTTATCACCTAAGTTGAAAAGGAAGACTGGTAAAATTAATAATAGTAGAATACTTACCTACTTTGAGCCCGCCCTGTTAGCCGTGTGGTCTAACGCATGGCTTTCTGGGCTGGGAAGGAGCGCCTGGTCCCCAGCATGAATCCGCCCACCAGACTTGTGTCGAGGTCTGGTGAGCCAACCAGTCTGTGGATGGTTTTTAGGTGGTTTTCCATCTGCCTTGGCAAATGCAGGCTGGTTGCCCTTATTCCGCCTCAGCTACAATATGTCAGAGATTTCTGCATAAACAAGTTCTGCACATACACGTACACCACTACTACTCTACCACACAAATGTAGGGGCTACTCTCGTCTGGTGTGAGATGTTCCCCGGGGGGAGGGGGGGTGGTGGATGGGTTTGTGGACCACTGCAGCTGCAGTGGAGACGGAGCCTCTCCGTTGTTTCTAGGCCCCCAGTTAACATACAATGCAATAAAATACCTAGTTTTATCTGCCATGCCTTTGGAAGTTATCATGTTAACTTATTGATCATAGTACAAGGAGCAGCTTGGAAAAGATACAAAATCAAAAAAATTGTGTTCTCATTTTTGTCTTGTAAATCAAAATGCAGGTACCAAAAATATTTTATTTATTCCATTTAGCCTATTTTCAGACAGAGTTTCATCTGTAAGTCTTTACAGAATCTTGCTATTGACAAATTTCACATTTTAAATTAAGAAAATTTTTACTACGATATCTACATTACATATTGAAACACAACACATTGTTCATTGTTTTATGTGATGCATGTTCAGTTCTGCACCTGTGTCAACAATACAGCATCACAGAATATGTCGTAACATCCTAAACTAATAAACTATACATGGAACTGTAAGATTATAGAACTAAAAGTATATTGATGATGGTTTTAGTAGAAAGAGTACAAATACATTTCTAGAAGTTATATCATTGCCATGGACTATCCATATTACAAGGGCTGTATCAGAGAAACAACTCTATACATTCCTTAGATGTATAGTTTTCATAATAGCATCAAGCAGTGTAGTGATACTGCATTTGAACAGGCCTCAGGAGGCCCAACGGTACCAACTGACCACCGTGTCTTCCTCAGTCAATAAGCTGTTGTCAGTTTTCATGGCCTGAGCCTGTATTTCTCAATCAAGTAGCTGCTCAATTGGCCTCATGAGGGCTGATTGCACCTCACTTGCCTACAGCGCTTGGCAGACTCAGATGGTGACCCATCCAAGTGCTACCCAAGTCTGACAACACCTAACTTAAGTGATCCGACAGGAACCGGTGTTACCACTGGAGCAGGGCCATTGGCAGTGTAGTGCTAGCTTATTATTAATACAGAATACAAATTAAGCTTGTCTTATGTTAAGGTCTTCCTTGACTCATTCCAGATCCCTGAAGGTTTTACTTCTTGATGTGATCTACGGAACACAGTGAATGCATGAATGAACACATTGATATCAAATAAAGCTGGGCTGCCCATATCTAGATCTGGCAAAAAGACTTTATTCCAAAACTTTTGTCTTATGCATAATTGCATCATCTACACATAAGGATGCCATCTAACCTGCTTACTTTTGATATTTTTATCGATTTTAATAACTCAAATGTAATATAACACACCTAAGTAACTCTTGTGTTAAGAGTACCAGTAGGTACTAATAAAAAACCGGAATTACATTGCCATAGGCGGAGCTTGTGTAGTACATGTTTCTGCTACTAGGCATGTATAGCACAACTCATTGCTGCCTGTATTGTTGACTGGCTTGTTCTGTTCAACTGCAGTGATTGTATTTGCTAGCACTGTTGTGTCCTTGTTTCATTTTTCATGAAGGCAAGTTTGAGTGAACAGTGTGCAGCAGTGAAATTTTGTTTTCTGCTCAGAAAAAATGCTGATGAAACTGTTTTAATGTTAAAAACAGATTTCTGAGAGGACACTATGGGAAAAACTCAAGTGTAGAAGTGGTTTGCTCGATTTAAAAATGGTGGAGGCCACTGTATGAGAGCACAAGAGCATGTGAACACCCTAACTATTGACACCTTGCAGATTTTTTTGTTACTTTTCTTTTGACACTGTTAAACGTAACTGTTTGAATGCTGTTAAACGTACCAGAAATACACGGCACTAAATCTACCGTGCTATGTATTGCTACTCCTCTAGACTATGTGAAACTTGGATCAAGGAACAGTCGGAATTGTAGTTGTAAATTGTTGTAGTTTTGCTGGGAAAGTCCCTGAGCTTCAAGCGCTAATAGAAAGCACAGAAGCTGAAATCATTATAGGTACAGAAAGCTGGCTAAAGCCTGAAATAAGTTCTGCAGAAATTTTTACTAAGTCTCAGACGGAGTTCAGGAAAGACAGATTAGGCAGAATTGGTGGTGGAGTGTTTGTGTCTGTCAGTAGTGGTTTATCTTGTAGTGAAGTCAAAGTAGATACTCCGTGTGAATTGGTATGGGTGGAGGTTATACTTAACAGCCGAACTAAGTTAATAATTGGCTCCTTCTACCGACCCCCAGACTCCGATGATATAATTGTTGAACAGTTCAGAGAAAATTTGAGTCTCGTAACAAATAAATACCCCACTTATACGGTTATAGTTGGTGGGGACTTCAACCTTCCTTCGATATGTTGGCAAAAATACTTGTTCAAAACTGGTGATAGGCAGAAAACATCTTCCGAGATTGTCCTAAATGCTTTCTCCGAAAATTATTTCAAGCAGTTGGTCCACGAACCCACACGAATTGTAAATGGTTGCGAAAACACACTTGACCTCTTAGCCACAAACAATCCAGAGCTAATAGAGAGCATCATGACTGATACAGGGATTAGTGATCACAAGGTAGTTGTAGCTAGGCTCAATACCGTTTCTTCCAAATCCACCAGAAACAAACGCAAAATAATTTTATTTAAAAAAGCGGGTAAAGTGTCACTAGAAGCCTTCTTAAGAGACAATCTCCATTCCTTCCGAACTGACAATGCAAATGTAGACGAGATGTAGCTCAAATTCAAAGATATAGTAGCAACAGCAATTGAGAGATTCATACCTCATAAATTGGTAAAAGATGGAACTGAACCCCCATGGTACACAAAACATGTCCGAACGCTGTTGCAGAGGCAACGGAAAAAGCATGCAAAGTTCAAAAGAACGCGAAATCCCGGAGATTGGCTAAAATTTACAGACGCACAAAATTTGTCACGGACTTCAATGCGAGATGCCTTTAATAGGTTCCACAACGAAACATTGTCTCGAAATTTGGTAGAAATTCTGGTCGTATGTGAAGTACACAAGCGGCAAGATGCAGTCAATACCCTTGCTGCGCAGTGCCGATGGTACTGTTACCGACGACTATACCGCTAAAGCAGAGTTATTGAACGCAGTTTTCCGAAATTCCTTCACCAGGGAAGACGAATGGAATATTCCAGAATTTGAAACATGAACAGCTGCTAGCATGAGTTTCTTAGAAGTAGATACGTTAGGGGTTGCGAAGCAACTCAAATAGCTTGATACGGGCAAGTCTTCAGGTCCAGATTGTATACCGATTAGGTTCCTTTCAGATTACGCTGATACAATAGCTCCCTACTTACCAACCATATACAACCGATCACTCACTGATAGATCTGTACCTACAGATTGGAAAATTGCGCAGGTCGCACCAGTGTTTAAGAAGGGTAGTAGGAGTAATCCATCGAATTACAGACCTATATCATTGACGTCGGTTTGCAGTAGGGTTTTGGAGCATATACTGTATTCAAACATTATGAATCACCTCGAAGGGAACGATCTATTGATACGTAATCAGCATGGTTTCAGAAAACATCATTCTTGTGCAACGCAGCCACCTCTTTCTTCGCACGAAGTAATGGCTACTATCGACAGGGGATCTCAAGCTGATTCCGTATCTCTAGATTTCCGGAAAGCTTTTGACACCGTTCCTCACAAGCGACTTCTAATAAAACTGCGGGCCTATGGGGTATCGTGTCAGTTGTGCGACTGGATTTGTGATTTCCTGTCAGGAAGGTCGCAGTTTGTAGTAATAGACGGCAAATCATCGAGTAAAACTGAAGTGGTATCAGGTGTTCCCCAGGTAAGCGTCCTGAGACCTCTGCTGTTCCTGATCTATATAAATGACCTGGGTGACAATCTGAGCAGTTCTCTTAGGTTGTTCACAGATGATGCTGTAATTTACCATCTAGTAAGGTCATCCGAAGACCAGTATCAGTTGCAAAGCGATTTAGAAAAGATTGCTGTATGGTGTGACAGGTGGCAGTTGGCGCTAAATAACGAAAAGTGTGAGGTGATCCACATGAGTTCAAAAAGAAATCCGTTGTAATTCGATTACTCGATAAATAGTACAATTCTCAAGGCTGTCAATTCAACTAAGTACCTGGGTGTTAAAATTACAAACAACTTCAGTTGGAAAGACCACATAGATAATATTGTGGGGAAGGTGAGCCAAAGGTTGCGTTTCATTGGCAGGACACTTAGAAGATGCAACAAGTCCACTAAAGAGATGGCTTACACTACACTCGTTCGTCCTCTGTTAGAATATTGCTGCACGGTGTGGGATCCTTACCAGGTGGGATTGACGGAGGAGATCGAATGGGTGCAAACAAGGGCAGCTCGTTTTGTATTATCACGTAATAGGAGAGAGAGTGTGGCAGATATGATACGCGAGTTGGGATGGAAGTCATTAAAGTAAAGACGTTTTTCGTTGCGGCGAGATCTATTTACGAAATTTCAGTCACCAACTATCTCTTCCGAATGCGAAAATATTTTGTTGAGCCCAACCTACATAGGTAGGAATGATCATCAAAATAAAATAAGAGAAATCAGAGCTCGAACAGAAAGGTTTAGGTGTTCATTTTTCCCACGCACTGTTCGGGAGCGGAATGGTAGAGAGATAGTATGATTGTGGTTCGATGAACCCTCTGCCAAGCACTTAAATGTGAATTGCAGAGTAATCGTGTAGATGTAAATGTAGATGTAGATCACAGTCATGAGCACATCTTCAGTTGTGTACGTTTTAAGGAGCTTTTGCCCATGAACAACTGATGTAGCATTATTGCCTTATGGGTCAAATACATACAGATTTGATAAGCAACGTGCACCATTGATGGCATCCCCTACCATGCAATTACAAGTTTATGTCAGTGTCACCAGGTGGTAGCATACTGCCGCAGACTTGTTTCCCCATTTGCATTGCATAAATCGTGCTGGACAGTAGCACACTCCTCAGATATGCAAATTCACTCACTGTATAGCAAAATTAGATTGGATGTCAGTATATATTACAGAAAAACCTAGTTAGTGGGTTTGTGAATAAGTTACAGTATATTAAGTTTTGGATTTTGTGATACAGTAATCCATTTGAGGTGAAATAATCATAATGGTCGTGAGGCCGTACATATTTATATATGTGTGTGGTGTTTGTTCTTTCGGACAGATGTTATTAATTTCTATTTTCCACGAAAAACAGAAATTAAACAGTTGTCTAGTACATCACAGGACCTGTTAGCATGGATGGGGATAAATAATTGTTTGAAACAGGTTCATGAATTAATTTATATTAATGGATGACAAATATTCATCAAGCAGCTCAAAGTTGTATTGCCTCCAGCAAGAAAGAAGTTCCATCATGGCCAATCCAAAGTTGGTAGGCCAGCTAGAAGATAAAACAGATTCCATTGTCTGGTGGAAAGGCCTCATAAATGTATCAAGCAGTGGTCCTTCAGCTATTCAAGGTCTTCATGCTAGTGACTGTCTGTTGATCACTGCAGGAAAACTGCTGGAAAAATGAAGATAGCTTCTTAACTGTGCAGCCACTTTTAGTTCTTTGGCCTTCCCTCTTCTGTAATTTCTGGGAAACCAGTTTTCTTCCACTTTGTATCACTGGCCAAATGTAATATGTAATTTGGCCAATGAAGACAGCTGTTTTAGTTTGTTCAAACATCTTATTCCATATATATTGGTAATTCTTTTCCAACGCATATTCTGTTATCTTCACCTGCGCTCTAAAAATCATCCTAAATAGTTTTCATTGGTTACAGACCTCATACCTTGTACAGAAAAGATGGACTGGTTCCCATCTGGACTTTTACAGCAGTCCGTGCTGTCTGATAACAAGGGAACAAGGAATGCAGCAGACTATGCTTGACTCCAGAAAAGTCATGGGGATGGTCAGGTATTGAGTAAGGAACACTGGTGGTCAATGATTACATCTGTGTCTTGTTGGAAGTCAGGTATTTTGATGCCTGCTGGTGCTAAAAGCAGTTGTGAGAAAAAAAGGAATGTAAAAGATGTTTTTGACTGTCCTTGATCCCATAAAGTCCTGAGAATCCTTGGATACTGAGACAGGAACCTCACTGGACACTGATTTTATCGCAGTCTTTGTGGAGGATTTATGGGGAAAGTTACGCATACTTTGCTAAAAGCAGGCCTCACACAATGAGGCAGGCACCTTACAGTAGCATTAGTAATATTTTTAATATTTCATTTCAGTGAACTGGGAATTGAACTTCCCTGTCACTCTCGTGACTATACTCTTGCTTTATTCCATATTGCTTACATTTATTTTTCTTGCAAAGCCCATAATGTTAGGCTCTATAATAACCATTTCTTAAGAAGTTACAGTGAGGTATGACAGATGACTTTTGGTTTTACTCTAAGTTGTGATGCTGTTCCCACATTCTGATGTCTCATGTTATGCTCACTGAGCTGTCTGTCTTTCTTTAGATTGTGTTTTATATGTCTTACTAGAATGCAGCTTTCATTAAGTGCGATAAAAAACTGTATAATACATTTCATTTCTCATTAAAACTGTGTTAACTGTTTTTATCGAGGCACTGACAGTTCCTCAGTTGTCAAATAAATGATTCTACCACTAACTGATTAGTGAGTATTGATATTCATGATTTATACCTTCATAATATCTCCCAACATTAAGACCAGTGTCTTGTCTGATAACACGATGCAACAATGAATTTGCTACTTGGGTAAAAATAATGCGAGTGTTATTTAATGGGTGCGCTGATTCTGATTTTGCAATCAGAAATGTTGTAGGAAATTGGTATTTAAGGTTTTATCTGAAAGTCATAAAAGCCTGTACATGGGTTAATATGTACCTACATCAATGAACCGTGCTTGATGTACAGTTGTGTGTGTGTGTGTGTGTGTGTGTGTGTGTGTGTGTGTTTTCTCAAGGTCACTCTGCTTTATGCATCTGTGGGAAGATGAGTGTGCATTAGTAAAAATAAACAGGCAGGCTTGGACAAGTTCTAACTAGTCTGCAAGAAGTTCTAACTTGTCTGCAAGCTACAGCATGCAGAGAGGTTTCAACATGTTTTATAAAATTAGTTCCCATGAATTTCTCCTGTTTGTCCATCAGTCTGATTTGGAGGTGACCAGAGAATAGTTTGTGCTACCGTGTTTCTGTGTTTAATTAATCAACAGTTGCAGTAACATGCATTTAAGTGATTTCATATATGATGATTCGGTAATTCGTTTTGTGGTGATTCAATAAACAAAAAATGAATAGGCGCAGTTTTGTGAATTGTCCAGGCTGCCTTTGCTAAATTTGTGGCAAGTATACCTTATCCAACCAGCACAAGAAAATGACCAGAAAGTTACATATAGCTTACAAATATTACACCAGATGTGAAATCAGAGGTCAAACAAAATCCTGGGCTCGTCTGTTCTGTTGCACCCTCTGTTACTCCGGCCTAACCCAGTGGCTAAATGGTAAGCAAAATCGAATACCTTTTGCTGTTCTCATGATTTGGTGGTAGTGGGGAGATCACCACTCAGATTGCTGTTTCTGCTTGAGCAACACATCCAGGTATAGCAAGAAGAGCTAGTCAAAAATCATGTATCCGGATTGTCAGTCTGCCCTAAAGCCTGTGAAGCATGGTACAGATCACCCGGTACCAATTCTTCCATCATCCAATGCAGTGAGCATTGAAGAAGGTAATACTGAATTTAATGACAGTCATGCTGGAGCTTTTGAATACACGAATGATTCCGACAAAATTCAAAAGCCACATTTGATCAGAAAGCTGAACTGGAAGACCTGGTTCACAATTTGTCACTTTCAAAAGAAAAGTCTCAACTGCTGGGTTCCAGACAGAAGGAGTGGAACATACTCGAGAGAGGTGCTACAGTTATGCATTTTAAAGAGTGCCATATAAAATTCACAGCATGCTGTGCTGTTGAACACAGTGTTTGCTTCTGCCATGATGTGATAGTACTCATAAAGGAACTAGATAACAAATACATAGCAGAAGAATGCAGACTTTTTATTGACTCTAGCTCAAGCAGTCTCAAAGGTGCACTACTACACAATGGCAATGAGAAACCATCATTTTGTGTTGCACATGCTGTGGGAATGAAGGAAACCTATGAAACAATGAACACTCTGTTGATGCTGATTAAGTACTCTGAACATAATTGGAATATTTGGAGTGATTTAAAGGATGTAGTCTTTCTGTTAGGAATGCAGATTGGGTATACAAGGCACATGTGTTTTCTTTGCCTGTGGGATAGTCTTGATGACAAGAATCTCTACATAGTAAAAAATTGGCCACCCAGAAATTTACCTGTATTCGGGCAGCACAGTGTTCAACATGTACCTCTTTTGGATCATAATAAGATTTACCTAACTCCACTCCATATCAAATTGGGTCTTATGAAACAGTTTGTTGCAGCAATGGATAAGACAGATTGTGGTTTTCAGTACCTAAAAGGCAATTTTGGAAAGATGAAAACTGAAACAAAATTGAAAGCAGGAGTCTTTGTTGGACCAGAAATGCGAAAGTTGATTCGAGATACGCATTTCAGATTGGAGCTTATGGAATGAGAACTAGCAGCTTAGGACACATTTGTGCTTGTCGTGCACAACTTTCTTGGGAACAACAGAGCACGCAACTATGCAGAAATTGTAAACAACTTGCTAACGGCCTTTCAGCACCTCGGCTGCTGAATGTTACTAAGATGCATTTCATGTGTTCACATCTCCATCAAATATGGGAACTGTGAGTGACAAGCACAGTGAAAGATTCCACCAGATGTCCACCATGGAAGCAAAATATGAAGGCCTCTTCAGTCTAAACATTATGGGGGATTACTGTTAGTTTTTACAGATAGCAACATAAGGTTTTCACAGGCAGAAAAAAAGAATCTCTACACACTTTTAAACCAAGCCATAGTCAATCTTAGTGTGACTTAAGGGTCCGTGACTCATTTCAGAGGTAAACAGACGTTTATAATTCACTTCTTAATTGTAATATTTAGTGTTTTCATCCCAAAGCATGCACATTAATTTCCATAAAATTTCTCACACTCACAAGTCAACGCAGTTAACAGCATTATCCTTGATAACCTTTATATGTACATAACTTTTTTTCCTGACATGCCAGAGCCAATCTGACTGCAGTTCTGTATTCAGCACATGTTAATTACTACCAGGAATGTATTTGCAACCCAGTAGTAGAGAAAAATTATTTTGTTGCAGAGTGTAAAACATCACCATTCACTTTCACACTGTGTGTATCCATTTATAGGACTTAAGTGTAAGTCTAATTCCTAGCAGTGCTGCTGCTTATTGTTCTGAAAGACACAATTCAATGTAAATTATGAAGAAAAGAGATGATTTACCTCCTTATTATTCATATAAGTCTTCATAAGGCCCACAGCAAAGTCCTTATTTAGTATTCTTCTTGTAAGCATAATTTACAATAGTTTCAAGCCTGATCAGAAAGATTATTAAGTCAAAACTGTTACTTAATCACTTAAAATTTGATGCCAATAAATTCAGTGTGGCACATCACTAAATGGTTCTGTTTATTATCATCAACAGCTTTTCTTTTTTATGTTATTCCTCCTTCCCTTTGTTACATAAAGGCTCTGATTCTTTAAAGTCTAGATTACAATCACAGTTTTTCAAAACTATTACAAATTGTTTGGACAATATGAAAAGGCAGATTGCTACTCACAACATACCGGAGGCACTGAGTGGCAGACAGGCACACTGAAAATGACTGTTAGATGTTATTCAGCTACCAAACTGCAGACAAGAGACAGCTGGATCACTCAGTTGTCTCACAATGCACCCAACACAATGTGCTTGACTTCAGTGACTGCTTCAAAGCCTGTGCCATCTGGATTCTTCCCACCAAAACCAGCTTTTCTGAACTGCACAGGTGGGAACATCCTGCAACATATCCTTCATTCTTGTAACCCCTTACCTCAACTTCCACTAGTCTCTACCCTCCACCTGCCTGTCCACTGTCCAGCTCTCAGTCCAGCCCAAGGTTACTAAATAATAAGGTTGGGCAGTAAGCGCTCTGTTCTGCCATTGGCTGGCCTAGTGACGTCAGCGTGGAAGCAAGCGCTCACAAGCAGACGACACGGCATGCGCGTTTACGTCAAGTTTTTGGCGGAAGATTTTGTTTATACCAGAAATGAGATGTCTAAACTGCTTTTCTGCTGCTAAAATATTACAGTTAAAACTGATGAGTTATATTCTTTCGCAGCTTATGCCTCACACATCGGTAAAATGTCAGATCACAACCACACTGACACACACTTGAAATTCAAAACCTCGGCTCAAATAAATCAGAAACTATTCATTTAATCGCATTGAAATGAATTTACTTAAGAGCTCGAAGTTGCACACACTTGTTTGTAAGAACAGCATTCCTTCTTTCTAAAGCCGCTATAGTATTCATCAAAGTAACTTTATCTGTGTCTGAAAAAAAAACTGTCATCTGTACATGTGCTCTTATTATGATGTTTCTTATTTGGTGACAGCTTTTCCAGAGATTTCTTATGTAGTTCTCGTTTCTTATACCGTTTGGTTCTGTCTTCTGTTGCGGGTGACACATTGACAGTCACACTACTGCACGGCAAATTGCATGAAGGAACTGCATCTGACTTGAGCATTCTTTTTCAGGGCAAATTAAGCAATTCAGACTGTAAATCCCTTAAGCAATCTGTTTCTGCAAAATGGCGAGAACATATTCTTGCATGCGCAACATTTACACTGTCTTTCCTACAACATTTCGACAACCATAGTTTTTGTAATGTTTCATAACGTGGGACACTGTGATACATTACGTCAGTTCCCTTTGTGCTCCAGTTGTAGGAAAAACAGGCCTTTACAGCACAGCCTGGCATTGTAAAAATTAATTTTCTCACTCACTTGTAGATTCTCCAATAAGCATTTCACACGACGAACCATAAACTATAGAGCTGGCGAACACAATGTTGATTCCGCTGTCCACTATCGCTAACTATTTCAGTTCCGAATCAAATATCAATTACAGCAAAAACCGTTAACACTCCTGAATTCCGAATGTTTCCGCTGTTGACTGGGTACCTCAGAAGAAAGAGCTCAATCAAAATACTCCTTCAAACACAAAACAACACAAGAAAAACAATCACACACAATTCGAACTGTGTACTGTTTGGCACAGCTGCTTCCACCGTGACGTCATGCGCACAACTGAGAAAACACGTTGCTTTCTGCGCATAGTTTTCTGCACCCCCCTGGTCCAGCCCTATAAATTTCTTCTATCCTGATAGCACACCTGCAATAGCTCTTTTCCCTTCTCTACTTCTCTCCTCTCCCCTTTGCCCCCTCCCAAGCACAGCCTCCCAATGCAGTACATAGCAGCTCATTGCCTTGCTCCACCACATCCCTCCATGTTCATACAGGCAGCAGTAGTGTCTCTCCCCACTGATTCAGTCTTCCATTCTTATCCCCTCCTGTAAGTCTTCCCTGATGAGGGGTTCTGGATGACTTTTCTGTAACTCTCCCCATTTCCAAAATCTCACCAGTCCCCAACCATTCTGCCAGAATAAGGAATCATTGGCCCTGAAAGCGTGCACATTCCCATAAATTTTATGTGTTTTCTTCTGTCTCTGCTTGGTGAGTAGATTTTTTTGTCCATTCAGTCAAATTATATTTTCAGAAATTGATTATTTTCATTAAACTACTAAACAGAATAATCACCCAGTACTTTTGAAAAACATATTTCACAAATGTTAGTGTAATGCATTTCCTTTAGACAATATTAGAAGAATGTGTCTTGTAGCACAGTGATTGCTCGACAACAGATCAGCACTAATTTTAGACACATACTGTTATTCATTTGGGTGGAAACCAATTAGGTCATATTACTCCATAAAATATTGAGTAGTTGCTCAAACTAGAGCTTAGTCCTTCTGCTTCAGTAGCCACCAATATATGCAGATTTCAACTAAAGCCATTTAAATATCAGCCCTGGGCCCATGATTTATTTTAGACACTCAAGAGCCATTATATGCACAAATACAGTTTACTTGCATTGTTTTTTCTCCCAATCATTGTTAGCTGACATTGAAGTTCTCACACAAAAAGAAGAATAAACACCATAAGTAAGTTGTACACCAAATTTGTAAAGAAAGACTGTTTATAACTTATAAATGGCAAAATGTAGAAACATATTATTTATAGAATGACCAACAAAGTTGCTTCCTAATGAAAGCAAAACATATCTGGGGGAGAACATTCTAAAACTACAGTAAGCTGAAAATAGGAAAAACAGTAACAATTGGTATATAACAGCTGCTCCAGAAGATGGCCATGTAAACTAACGTAGTTGAGGCAATGCATCAAGTGTTACACAGAGTGCAGTCTAGCAGGTAGCATAAGGGAGCAATGTGATGAGCAATGAATGGAAAGTGAGGTAATTGGGCTACAAAAGTACCTGCCACAAGCCACACCCACTGTACGTGGTTTAGCCTACCCGCTGAGTAGCGTGCTGCGCTCTGGTGAAAGACTGCCCCAGTTGCAGCCATAACAGTTCTGGAAATGCCGTGTCCTCTCTGTCTCCTGAGATCAGTGCATAATATTATAAATGATTTATTCCTTGCTGGATCTAATGTGGAAGAGATTCCATGGCCACAATTATCTCTGTTGCCCAGGAAGGCCTCCTGCATTAATAATTACAGTGAAACCTCTTTAAGGTGACCACTTAAATTTTTGTGAGAAAGTGGTCATCTGAAGGGGTGGTCTTCTTAAAGGGTGATCAAGATAAAATGTGATACTGAACATAATCATTCGAACACAATTAATGATAACAACTCCTATAATGAAAATCCAGCTCTTACAATGTAATAAACTCTAATAAAAATGCATAATTGGTTACATTGTAAAATATGCAAACATCAGCATCTGCACACATTTTCCATTCATTAGTTTACAATCATATGTTCATATCTCTTTTCCACTTTAAATAGTAAGCACATCAGTTTCTGTTTGGAAAGTGCAGTAGCAAGGGACTTGAGTCTGGCAATACTATGTAAGGCATCACCTAATGGGTTTAACTGTACAGGAATTGCATCATGTTCAAATCACTGTTTTGGTTGTCACTGCACTGAGGATCTGTGTTCATTTTTGCAATGATATCTTCCCAATTATCACCACAATTGAAGCATGCAATTTATTCTTTCACTGTAGAAATTTCCAATTCAATATTGGCAGCGCTGCACAGATGACTAATGATGTTTATTGATTCATCACCACCTTCTTTTTCTTCTCCAGCATGCACATTTTGTGAAGACTGAAAACCAGAATTAATGAAGTATTTTCTAATTGTTTCATTTTTTGCATCATTCCACACACTTTTACTCCAGCTGCCAGTGTCACCTACCATCACAGACTTAACTAGGACATACACAGGTGTGGTGGTGTCTATTTTTGCAACTAGGGAATTCAGAAGCTTCTTTCACTAATTTAATTTAAAAAAACTGTATCACTCCTTGGTCAATAGGCTGAACACACAACATTGTGTTTGCAGGAAAAAATTGTGCTCCACATTTGGTAACTTTTTGCTGCATTGACATGGTGCATTATCTACAAAAAGTAGGATTTTATGTTTCTGAATGCTGATTTTTTAAATTTTAGTTATTCGACCAAGAACAGGAAATGTCATCCATGCAGTTTTATTTGCATGCTAGGAGACACCAAGCAAGGAAATGTCATTGTTTTGAAACATCGCAGACATTTTACTGTATGTATCAGTAGTGGTTCTTCTTTTTCACCCCAGAAGTTAGCATAATGACTGATCATTAACCGTTTTGCTGCCTTTACACTGATCACCCTTCACAGGTAGCATTTTGTCTGGAAGGGATTTTAAAAATAGACCAGTTCCATCCATCTTGTAAGTCTCACTAACACAACAGCCACTTGTAATTACACTAAGTCTTGACTTCCAGTTGGATACAACATCTTGATTAACTTATGCATTTTCTCCACAGACTGCTCGGAAAACAGTCCTGTGTCAGACACAGAATTGGTTCACTGAGCCTTGCGTGCATTGAAGTTAGGAATTCTAACATTAGAAGCAACTTTACGCTCTTTTTCATGTAACATCGGTCCACTAATTGGTAATCCTTTGGCATGTGCTCTATTAAAACTCTCCAAAACAGCATTATTAATGTCTTCAGATGGTTGTCACCATCTTTTCTTTGAATTTAGTTGGCATTTTCTTCCCATTTCTTACCTCACCTGCCACAATTTGCAGTTATATACTGTACTTGACTTTTTCCACAGTTAAACTCACTTGCTAACTAACACTGAGATTTTCCTTTTTCACTCTCACTAAAAGCAGAAATTCACTGCCCTAATGGAAGAACAACAAGTTCAATCAGAAGAGCTTGCTAATAGAAGTACAAATAACAACGAAATTTTAGAGATTGTTGTGTCACATTGTTGATGAGAAACATTAAGGTAATACAGTATTGTAATTCCCTCTACTATGATTGTTTGTGGTCATCTTAAAGGGAGGGCATTGTTAGTTAAAGAGTGGCTATTGTCCGGAAGAGAGATGGTCATCTTAAAGGGGACAAGGATACATTGATCTTATGGAAGTTTATTTCTGTTCTTTAAAAGTACAGTTCTTTAGAGAGGGGGTCAGCTTAAAGGGGTGGTCTTCTGGATAGGTTTCACTCACAAAGGCATGGGGCTCAGTTTGAATACCAGGTGCTTGTGGCTTGAAACTGTTGCAGGTGCTGATAGCTGTAACCACTGGTAGTTTCAGCTGCCCTTGTAGATGGTTCTGATTGCTCAATAACTCTGTGGGACTTGTCTATGTAACTCATACAGTAATTGCATTCCATGATCATTGTTGCCACTATCTGTCAGTATTTGATGTCATGTAGGCCTGTGACTCATCTCATATTGCAGGTTGTAACAGGTGTAGCAGAAGCTGAGGCTTTCACCAGTGGAGAATATCTGCTGGACTTCTCAAACAAATTGGCATTTTTCTGTAATTTCTTAACAAATGATTATTTGAATTGGTTCAATATGATCCGAGTGTTTTTTTTTTTTTCTTCTGTTGTTGCACTGGAGATGCAATAGAAGATAGCAAAAATGAAAGCTGAAGTTTTAAATTTCACGTTTATGAGATCAGTCATCCAGGGGAACCATACAAACATACTAGCATTTGACTGTTGACCGATCGTCACATGGAGCACATAGTAATAGGCTTCTCTGGCATAGAGAAGCAAGTGAAAGAGTTGAAAAAAAATAAGTAGCCAGATCCAGATGGAATTCCAATTCAGCTTTACAAAGAGTACTCAACAGCATTGACCCCTGACTTAGCTTGCATTTATCGCAAATCTCTCATCCAGTGCAAAGTTCCAAGCCACTGGAAAAAAAGTGTGGGTGACTCCTGTATATAAGAAGGGCGAAGGAAACCCACAGAATATGTCCTTAACATGAGTTTGCAGTAGAATTCTTGATATATTCTCAGTTTGAATATAATACAATTTCTTGAAATGGAAAAGTTTCTATCCTCATAACACCATAGTTTTAGAAAGCATCACTCATGGAAAACTCAGCTTGCCCTTCTATCACATGATATCCTGTGAACTATGCATGAACAGCAACAGGCAGATTCCTTATTCCTAGATATCTGAAAAGCGTTTGACACAGTGCCCACCCCAGTCTGTTAATGAAAGTATGAGTATTCAGAATAGGTTTCCAGATTTGTGAGTGGCTTGAAGATTTCTTAAGTAGTAGGCTCCAACACATTATCCTTGATGGTGAGTGTTCATCAGATATGAGCATATTGTCAGGAGTGCCACAGGAAAGTATGATAGGACCACTATTATTCTCTGTGTACATAAATGATCTGACGGACAGGGTGGGCAGCAATCTGCACCTGTTTGCTGATGATTCTGTGATGTACAGGAAGATGTCATTCTTGAGTGACTGTAGGAGGATACAAGATGACTTGGACAAAATTTCTAGTTGGTTTGATAAATGGCAGCTAGATGTAAATGTAGAAAACTGTACCTTAATGCAGATGAGTAGGAAAAACAACCCTGCAATGTTCGAATACAGCATTAAAAGTGTGCTATTCGACACAATCAGGGTGAGTAAACATCTAGGTGTAACACTGCAGAGCAATACGAAATGAAATGAGCATGTAAAGATTGTAGTGGGGAAGTTGAGTGGTCAACTGTGGTTTATTGGCAGAATTATGAGAAAATGTGTTTCATTTGTAAAGGAGACCATATGTAGTATGACCCATTCTCGAGTACTGCTTGAGTGTTCTGATACCCACTAGCTCAGATTAAAGAAAGACACCGAAGCATTTCAGAGACAGGCTGCTAGATCTACGAGGGTCACTCCAAAAGAAATGCACACTATTTTTGTAAAAATACAGTTTTCATTCTGCATGTGTGAAAGTTTTACAGTGTGTAGATACATCCTTCCCGCTTGTTTTCAAACTTAGTTCAACCTGTTCCCGTGAGTGGCGCCGTCACAGCATGTCTTGAAGATGGTTGCTACACTTGACGTCCAT
Organism: Schistocerca cancellata; assembly: GCF_023864275.1. Taxonomy (NCBI): domain Eukaryota; kingdom Metazoa; phylum Arthropoda; class Insecta; order Orthoptera; family Acrididae; genus Schistocerca; species Schistocerca cancellata. The sequence goes on from NC_064631.1 coordinate 50,569,862, forward strand.
CAGAAGCAATGTGCTGTCTTAGAATTCCTCTGCTGTAAAAATGAGGCAGTGGGAAACATCCACAAGAGGTTGAAAAAGGTGTATGCAGATACTACTGTCGATCGCAGTACAGTTAGTCGGTAGCCAAGCAGGTTAAGTGATGAAAGTGGGCACGCCAATATTGAGGATTGTTCTCGCAGCGGCAGGCCTTGTACTGCACACACTCCAGACAATATGCAGAGTGTTAATGAACTGGTGACTGCTGACAGACACATCAGAGTGAACGAATTGTCTCGCTATGTTGGGATAGGGGAAGGAAGTGTTTGCAGAATACTGAAAGTGTTGGCATTAAAAAAGGTTTGTGCCAGGTGGGTTCCCAGGATGTTGACAGTGGCTCACAAAGAAACAAGAAAAACGGTATGCAGCGAACTTTTGGAACGGTACGAGAATGGTGGAGATGAATTTCTTGGAAGAATTGTGACAGGTTATGAAACATGGCTCCATCATTTTTCACCAGAGACAAAGAGGCAATCAATGTAGTGGCATCATGCAAATTCACCTAAGAAAAAAAAAATTCAAAACCACACCTTCTTCTGGAAAAGTTATGGCTACAGTGTTTTTTGATTCCGAAGGACTCTTGCTTGTGGATATCGTGCAAAGTGGAACCACCATAAATTCTGATGCATAAGTGATGACACTGAAGAAACTTCAAGCTCGACTGAGTCGTGTTTGACCACATCAGCAAAAGCAGGATGTTTTGCTGTTGCACGACAATGCACGGCCACATGTCAGTCAAAAAACCATGGAAGCAATCACAAAACTCGGATGGACAACACTGAAACACCCGCCTTTCAGTCCTGACCTGGCTCCATGTGACTATCATCTCTTTGGGAAACTGAAAGACTCTCTTCGTGGAACAAGGTTTGAAGATGATGACTCCCTTGTGCATGCTGCCAAACAGTGTCTCTGGCAGGTTGGTCCCGAATTTTACCGTGTGGGTAGACAGGCACTGGTTCTAAGATGGTGTAGAGCACTGGTTCCAAGATGGCGTAAGGCAGTTGAGATGGATAGAAATTATGTGGAGAAATGAAAATGTTGTTCCTAAAGGATGTACCTACACACTATAAAACTTTCAAACATGTAGAATAAAAGATGGATTAAAAAAAAAATTGTGTGCATTTCTTTTGGAGTGACCCTCATATTACTGGTAGGTCTGGTTAAGGAACAAGTGTTACGGAGATGTTTCGAGAACTCCGATGGTAATCCCTAGAGGGAAGACAATGTTACTTTTGAGGAACGCTGTGGAGAAAATTTAGAGAACTGGCATTTGAACCTAACTGCTGAATGATTCTATTGCCAACAATGTATGTTTCGTGTAATGACCATGAACTTAAGAGAAATCAGGGCTCATATGAAGGCATATAGACAGTTGTTTTTCAGAAGTAGCATCTTTGAGGATAGGCTTGCCCTCAGTGACAAAGTAGTGGCCAGAGGGAGGTAATTGATGGTGCTTCCCATGACCAGGGTGAGCTTCTGAAGTATAAAAGAATTTAATTTCACCTAAAGTCATTTTTAGTTGATCTACCTGATGTGCTGTAGCTGAAAATACTATTTCTTGCCTTATTATTTCCTTGTTCATTCTGTTTGACCCAAAGTGTTCATTTGTGTTGCTTCATATTTTAACAAAGGGACTCCAATGATAATATATTTGTTGCAATGCATTTAAGGAAATGACCTGACATGAGTGTATACAAGTGATAACAGTCACTATTTATTATTTGTCTTAAGCCCCAGACATTCAGGTTGATGGATAATATGTTAAACAGCTATTTGAATCCTCAATGATTTCTGTTTTATGAACATTAGGGTATAATTATTGGCCATGAAAGACTACATTGTATGATCAAACCGGTCTGGAGTGCTGCTTCCTAAAAGTGGATCAGGACACATACAAAACTGTAGTACTGACAGTTTACGCACTGCCAGCAGTAAGTATCTGATGCCTCATAAAGCTGCCAGAAACCGTTTTAGGGAGGTTATTCAGACTTAAGTGGAGAATCATTATCTGTGGAAACGTTAATGATGATTTTCTGTCAGATAATACCAACAGGGTGCACTTAGAGTTCTTGCTGTCCAGTTTTAGGTTATTTTGTACAGTAAAATTCTCTGGGAGCACTGAAAGACATAGTGCAACAATCTCTGACAATTTGTTTTTAGATGCAATAACATGCATGGTTAATATGACCATCCAGTGGGGCACAAAACAGGGCGTATTTCCTAACATATTTTAGTATTGTGTAGTAACATCACCTCTCTAACAGCACCAGAGACCTTATGAAATGCCTCATGCTCATGGTATTTGTAATGGAAAACTCATAATCACCTCCTAGTGGTGGAGAGGGAGCACTGATAAATACTTGGACTACATGTCTCCCCAAGGTGGCAGGTGCCTTTTCATCAAATTCCAATGGCATCTTAGAAGGCAGATGTGTAAGTGGAAGATAGGGCACCCTTTTGACTTTGCAGCAGGAAACTGTTCCTAAAGGTAGATGAGCCACCACATGACCAATGGCATAAAATGGCGGAAGCAATGGGAAGCCACTCCATTAAAGGCCCAATTGGATATTCAAAGTATTAACAGAACTGGATGGGAGAAAGAATTACATTTTGATTAAATTATCCAGAAGTAAAATTGTCCCTTGTTCTTATCTGTCAGTGAGCAAGGGAAGAGGGGTGGAGATTAAGAGAGAATAAAGCACAATTGTCAGACTCTGAGAATAGCAACATGGAATGTCACTTCTGTTCTGCAGTTTGGCGAACTAGAAAATTTGAAATTTGAAATGAATATTGATATATTAGGATTTCAGAAAAGAGACAAACTATGGTGACTTCTGGATAGATTGTTTCAGCCATACACAGAGGAATAATAAAAGACAAACATGGGATTGCAGAAGTTATTATCAACAAACAACTTGTTACAGCACAAAATCTTTGTTAATCAGACTTGATCCAAAATAAAGTACTGTACGCATCAAATATTTAAGAAAACTGCCAGGACATTGGGCCAGAAATGAAGGCATGTTTGTGTTTAGTAATGTAACGTTCACTAAAGGTAAGACCAAGATTCAATGAGAAAGACCATCTTTTATTAATTTGCCTTGATGGCTTTAGCTTCTAACAATCTGCAATCCACAGATTGGAGAAAATAAGTATCCACATTTTTGTGAAAATTGTCATTGCATGTGCTGCATCACATGCTAGGAGGCCAGAATTGTCACAGATATATCACCACTGCCATGTTGTAAATTACTCATGCCAGCTAAAATTGTAAATTGGTTTTTTGTCTGTATTTATTTGGAAATAAGACGTCGAGCTGTGCTTCTCTTTGGAATAAAAGTTGTAATTGGCCTCAAAGTTCAATGTGTTGTCTGTTCGAGGAATTATTTACATACCTCAACACCAAATTCCAGAAATTATTCTCTCTTTCAAAGCTGTGAATAAGATATTCGAGAAGTAATAGGTTATAATGTGGATAATGAGAAACAGAAGTGTTTCTGATAACATACTCTGTGCTGCCATTTAGAGTAAAATCCATTTCTCTTCTACAGCAACCTGCACTTATCTGTTACCTGTGAAAACAGTCCACAGATTATGCGATAAACCTTGTAATACCTTAAAATACGAATGCGTTAACAATGCAAAAACTACTGAATGCTTAACCCCATAAAATAAATGAATAGTAATTTACAGTGCCATAAAATGCAGACATTTTTCTCAGCACCCAAATGAAATTGTACTTTAAGTAAAATGTTTTTTTAAACTGTGTAGAAAAAGAGAGAATATCAGTTAATTATCATACTTTTTCTTTATACACTGCAAAAATTTTTTATCCTCTACATTAAAAATAATGTCCTCAGCCAAATGCAACAGAAAGTCGAAGCCATACTCTCAGAATAGCATCAAAATCTACTTGTATACTCTGCAAACCACTGTGAAGTGCATGGTAGAGGATACTCCCCACTGTACTAGTTATTAAGACCTTTCCCCATTCCATTCACATATGGGGTACAGGAAGAACAATTGCTTAAAAGCCTCTGTGTGCACTGTAATTAGTCTAATGTTAATATCACAGTGGGGGTGGCACATAGGAAGCAGCATTAAATTATTAGAGTCAGAATTAAAAATATGTTCTATAAACTTTTTATATAGGTTTTCATGGAATAATTTGCATCCATCTTCAAGCAACTGCCACTTCAGTTCTTTCAGAATTTCTGTGACACTCTCCCATGTGGTAAACAAACTAGTGACCATTTTTGATTCACATATTTATATTTATTCAGTCTCTCCTATTACTCCTGGTTGGTATGAACCCCAGTGCTGTGGCTTCCAAAAAATCCAGTGATCAGAGAAGTAGTATTGGCTTTAAAATCAGTTATAAATAAACAGATGAAAAGGAATTTATGAAACACATAATGGTAGCTTTTGTGGATTTATAAAAAAGCATTTGATAATGTATAATGCAAAAAAAGAGTTTGAGGTATTGAAGAAAGTAGCAATAGATCACAGACACCGAAATGAAAATTTTACAAGAATGAGACAATTATTATTGCAGCACACTCACTACTAGAAGAAACACTGATTCAGAAACTTGTATGTGCACTGTCAGCAATAATTTTTAGTATATACTTAGAGGAGGCACTCAAAAAAATTTAGAGAACAGTTAGAGATAGATTCTGTAAAAAATGGTAAAGGAATAGCTCTGCCGATGTATCTGGAAGTGAAGAAGACCTTGAAGCCATAGATTAAAGGAAATGGTTAAAGCCATGGGAAAAAAGTATAACATGAAAATAAAAGAATCTGAAACAAAGGCAATAATTTAGGGCAAAGGAGAGCAAGCCAAAGCTTGACTTCTTCTTGCATGTGACACACTACTGTAACAAGTAGACTTTATTTAAGAGGCATGATCTCTAGACATTGAAGAAGCAGAGAAGAAGTAAGAAACATAACTGCCCAACTGAAAAGTGCTTTCAATAAAAGAAGAAGATATTAACCTCAAAAGTAACAGCCAATAAACAAGGAAAATATTTCAAGGTGTATGTTTGGAAGAGTGTAACCCTTGAATATAAATATAAGTGTCAGGAAATCTTTTCCGAATGTATTTGTGTAGAGCGTAGCTTTTGCAGGTGTCAAACATAAATGATAAACAGTTCCAGCAATAAGAAAATACAAGCTTTTGAAACATTATGCCACAGAAGAATGCTGAAGATTATATAAATAGATCACCTAACTAATGAAGATATACTGAATCAAACTTAGGAGGAAAGAAACTTATGGCAGAACCTGACCATAAGTTGGTTAATGAGAGACATCCTGAGGCAATTGTCAGTTTGATAATGAAAGGAAGTGAATGTGTTGGGGGGGGGGGGGGGGGCAGAAGGGACACTGTAGATGGAGACCAGTTCTTGACTACAGAAAGAAGGTTGACATGAATGTATGTTGTAGTCAATATATTGAGAATAACAGGCATGCATTGGATAGACTAGTATGGAGCTTAGCACCAAACCTGTCTGGACTGAAGACCACAACAACAACATACTGTAAAATGAACAGTTCAGAATGTTGGTTGTCTGTTTATACATGAGGGATTCCTAAAAACAGTAACAGAGGAATATGTCAGTGGAAAAATAACTAGCAGAAGTCTAGCTCAAAGACATATATCGCACTATAAAATATGTCAGTTGCAACTCTCACATAGAAAAAAGAAGAAGATAGAAGGATCTGAAGACTGGAGATCTGTTGCCAGTCACTGTAGTCAGACTCCTGTTAACCAGTCCTTGGATTGAACTCTAAAGCAAGGAAGGAAACACACATCTATAAAACTGCTGTTCATCTTGTACCTTCATGACCTAGCAGAAGGGTTGAAAGTAATCACAGACTGCAGATGATGCAGTTGTCTGTAATGAAGTATTATCTGAAAATGCTTAGCAAATATTCATTCATACCTTTATAACATTTCAGAATGGCTGAAAGATTGTCACCTTGCCTTAAATGTTAAGTAACATAAAATTTTGCACTCCACAAAACACAAAAACATAGTATCTTATGACTAAATATCAGTGATTCACAGTTGAAATCCATCAACTCAAGCATTTGAGTGTAACTGTTTGTATGGATATCAACTGTAATGATATCATAGGCTCCATTGAAGAGAAAGCAGATGGCAGACATCTGTTCATCAGTAGGATGATGGGAAACTGCATTCAACATACAAAGGAGATTGCTTTCAAAATGCATGTGTGACCCATCCTAGAATCCTGAAGCAGATACATTGCATCCATCTTCCAATGAAAAACTAATTTATAAGCAGTGATATACAAGTGCTGATTTCCAGTTGTTTGTTTATCCAAATAAACAGCATCTGTGCACATACTATTATAGTTTTTGATGGAGAAACAGACTTGGAAATTTGTTTTCACTGAATCAGATGCTAATTATTAGGATATTGAGATGCCCATAAAGATGTTGCCTGCCAGTTGTAGGACCACACTGAATATTAATAGCAATGTGTTGCTATTCCTGTTTATTTTGTTGAAATACTTGCATAAAATATGCACACTGCTGCATTCAGGCAACTTTTTAGAAACTCCAGAAAAATGGGATGATCCAAAATTTGTTCCTTTTAATGTGTCATCTGTATTTCTTAACAGCAACAGGAGCATAGTTTTCATTGAACTTGTAAACATATACCATACTTGCATATTCTGTGTTAATGACAATATGCCAATTTGACTGATATTGTGAAAAAGTTACCTAATGCTTCCTCAGCCACCTGCAATTATAAAGTTGCAATAGTCCACTGTTAGTTCATTGCAAATGAATGCATTCATCTCAACTAAGATTCTCATGAGCACAGATTTTTGGAGCCAAGAGGGAAAGAGGGAAAAATAAAAATTATGCACTAGAGAATAAAAGAACCTGAAATTAAGTCAAGCAAAAAATTATAATTGGTAAAAAAGAAATGATAAAAATCGATAGTGCTAAAGATCAAATAACATAAGGAAGAAATTCTAGAGCATACAAGGAATTTCTACAGCCAAGAATATGAAAGAATTCATAAACTACTGAGAACAATTAATGAAAATCAAAATGTCTTAGTTTCTGAAACTCTCCCAAAAGAAATAAGACAGCAATACATGAAAAGCAGAATGATAAAGTAGGGCTCATGACGATCTGACGATTGAAATACTTAAGCTTACTGGCAAAAAATCAGAAAAAAATCTGGCTAAAATCTTTATTGCTTGTATACAAACAGGCTACACCTTCACCTCACAAAACAAAGCAAATTGCTCTACACAGAAATGGAAGTACGGTACTCCCCATTATCTACAAAGTTTTCACTACACACTTGACAAAAGACATCAGTGCTGTTGTGGAAAACGTGCAACCCATAGAACAAGCTGGAGTCTGCAGCAATTAATTGAGCCAGTGAATATGAAATGCCACTTTGGATAGCTTTTATATATTTTGAAAAGACTTTTGATTCTGTCAGCCACACTGCAGTTATAGAGGCAATGTTTCAACTAGGTGTGGAAACAAGGTACATAAACATATTATGTAACATCTCTGAAAGCCAAATGGCTTTTGTTAGCATAGTACAACATATGAGAGAATTTTTCCATTGGGTGGAGAGTAAAGTAGGATGACCCTATGTCCCAGAAACTGTTTATAGCAGTCTTTGAGACAACGATGTCCAAAATTATTTGGCAAGAAATGGGAATTAGAATAAATGGGAAAAGATTCATTAATTTGAGATTTGCAGACAATACAGTAGTCCTGGCCATCAATATGATATAATTTTTATCCTCTATAAAGAATTTATCAGATAGTTGCCAAAAAGTAGGTTTTAAGATAAATCTGCGCAAAGTAAATATTATACACAAGTGGGTAGCAGCAAGACAAATAATACTGAACAACAACTGTCTAAAATGTTAATTAATGCTTTCATCTGGGACAATTAATTATTACCCAAGGAGACTTAAAACCTTAAATTTTCCACTAAATCGAGCTAGGCTGGAGGGCTTACGGAAGAAATGCGACAATTTTTACATCTAATATGCCAATAAACTTGAAAAAGGTTGTTTTAAAACCATGTGCTCTTTCCAAACTAAAATATAGCTGTGAAACGTTGATTTTAATGAATTTTTCAAAAGAAAACTCCGAACAGCTCAGAGAGCTATAGAAAGTTCACTGCTAAGTCTTACTAAGAAAGGTTGGAAAGGTAGTGAACAATAAGAGCAATAACAGGAGTTTGGGATGTTGTGGAAAAGTCAAATAGGAAGGACATATCACATGAAAAAATGACAGAAGATGGATAAAGGCAGTTTAAAGTGGAGTCCCAGAGAAAGACAGAGACCACCTGGCAGTGGGGATAAAGAACTGAAAAAGTCAGAAGTCTCGACTGGCAAAGGACAGGAGGAGACAGTGGCATGGAAACAGTGATTAAAATTATATTTATTAGATTTGTATTAAAGAGGCTACATCTAGTACAGGTTGAATTAGCTGAACAGTAAATAAAGACGTAAATAAAGTGGAAAACCTGATCTACATGGAATGTGTTCTGTCTCGGAAACCGTGCAGGGAATGGTTCAAATGGCTCTGAGCACTATGGGACTCAACTGCTGAGGTCATTAGTCCCCTAGAACTTAGAACTAGTTAAACCTAACTAACCTAAGGACATCACAAACATCCATGCCCGAGGCGGGATTCGAACCTGCGACCGTAGCGGTCTTGCGGTTCCAGACTGCAGCGCCTTTAACTGCACGGCCACTTCGGCCGGCCTACCGTGCAGGGAAGAGCGTACATCTACGTAAACCTTTTTGCTTCCAGTGATCATTTGTTTCACCATCTGAAATACTGACAGTTCCTTCTGGTCCACCCTGGATATAGAAATCTGTTCTGAAATGAATACATTGATACATTAACAAAAATATTCATCTCAGTCTGTTTGTGTTACATTCCGTGTGAAACTACATGTCTAAAACTTTAACAGATAATTAGGAGACTTAATTAAGCATGCTTTGTTACAGTAGCAGAAGCTTCTCCCAGTGCTAGCATATTTTGCATTTTATCTGTCACTGATGATAGTAAATATATTTTGTAGTAAAAAAATTGAATATTATGTACATTCAACATTGGAATAGCTTTCAGAAGTCTTTTTGCAGACACTAGATTTCTTACAGTCAAAACTGACTGCAATTAATAGTATATAATATTTGCAACTGTATAGTTATGAAAAAAAGACCAATTAAAAAAAAAAGAAGTATTACACTCATTTGAAATCATGTTTATTCCTTGACAGAAATTTCTGGTAACATAAATTTAGTCCAGGATGGAATAACAAAAATATGGAAGGGATATATTATTACTCACTACATAGAGGAGACGTTGAGTTGCAGACAAGCACAATGGAAAGTAATTCTAGAAATATTCAGCTTTTGGACTATGTCCTTGATTCCTACACATTTGCTACTTCTGATGTAGGCTTTAGTCTGAAATGTGAATATTTCTAGCATTCCTTTTCGTAGTGCCTGTCTGCAACTTCGCCTGTACTGTGTATTGACATACATTTAATACAGTAGCTGGAAATAATTGATACATAGGTTGTACATGCTTGTGCAACATTAGAGGTAGGAAGTGTAGTGCCAGAGAATATTTTTTCATGTTCCATGACTCAACATTCATAGTACTTCATTATAGTTAAAACACTTACATGTTCCACGGGTCATAATTGCAACTTCTTTTTATGACGTGGAATCAGCCAGTTTTACATTTATAGTATACTTTTTCAGTGATGAAAAATTGATCTTCTTCCCCCCTAGTTCCCAGGGCCAAGTTTTTCCCCAGCAGTTTTCCTTGACAAGCCTGTAACCTGAATGGGCATGAGAGAAACCTCAGGTGATTGAACCACTGAAGACATCTCCCCATAGGCCCCTGTCCAGGCACTGCAGGTGCCGACAGCATCGTATGCAGTTCCAGACATGAGCTGTGCCAATCATTGATATAATGTGGGGCAAGGAAGCTAAGAAGGGAGTTTTCCTTTCACACCATAAGTAGTGCTAAGAGAGGGCCTGTTTATAAGCATTATCACATGATAACTTGGCCATGCTCCTACAAGCTATAAAGCTAGCATGCAGCAAGTAGCAGGCGCATTCATTGTAGACTATGCTTGCTGTGTAATGCCAACTGATCACACTGGACTACTGCCAATGGCTATTCATCTGGATTACATTCGGAATTCCGCTACAGACTCTCTAGCACTACTGAAGACGACATGGAGGGATTGTTCAGCACTTAATTTTGAGTATACAACAGGCACACTGTTTCATGTACTAAATTATAACTTTTTCACATCAACTACCCTGACACGTCCTACTTCAGGAACTATGCTGAGCAATGTCTTCATTGCACTAGTGAATCCTTTGTCCTTACTAGTTACACTAGTCACACTAGTTACACTAGTCACCAAGTTACATAATGTATCAGAACTATTGCAACTTAGGTTAAAGGATCTTATTTCTCTCAAGAGTAAACATTTATGCTTCATTGGAATGCAGAAGTTGTTTATTTAGTCCTGCATTTTTGGAATTTATCACGAATTCTACAATTGTTTTCAAGTCCTTTTCCTTGTATAGCTCCAATACATATATTCCTCCCATATCTCAGATTTCCCTTCTTTGTTTAGTACTGGTTTTCCATCTGAGCTCTTGTTATTCATACAGCTGCTTCTCTTTTCTCCAAAGCCCTCTTTAATTTTCCTGTAGACAGTATCTATCTTTCAACTGGTGATATGTGCTTCTGCATCCATATATTTGTGCTCTAGCCATTCCTATTTAGACATTTTCCACTTATTGTCAATATAATTTTGTAGACATCTGTATTCCTTTTCGCCTCCTTCATTTATTGTTTTTTTATATTTTCTCTTTTCATCAATTAAATTCAATATACACTGTGATATCAATGGATTTCTACTAGTCCTTGTATTTTTAACTATTTGTTCTTATGCTGTCTTCAGTATTTCATCTCAAACCACACATTCATCTTCTACTGCCTTTGTTTCCTTTGCAAATTCCTCTGTTTTAATCTACAGTTCATCTGTCTCTTATATGCATAAAGCAGAGTGTACATTTGTACGCCTGGGATCTGCTCCCAGACCTGTGAGTCGATTTCAACAAAATTTGGCTCAGAAACAGCAGGCCTCAGAAGTGCCAGCACTATGAGGTTTATAACCTCCTATTTCCAGTAGTTGCAGAGATACTGGCAAAAACGTGTTTTCTCTGGCCCTAGAATGTAGGCTGCACTGCACAACAGGCATGTCGTGTGGGAAGAGTATCGGTCTGCCAAATCATAGGACAGTTACATGTCCAAGGCAAGAAATGGTTTTCCAGGCCCTGACATGTAGGCTGCCCTTCGTGACAGATGTGTTGGAGAAGTATCGACCTGCTTTGCATTCTGGCCTCTATGTCAGGAGCAATTAAATGAGTTTCAAGTCCATGATGTGTAGCATGCACTTTGTGGCAGGTATATTGTGGGAGTATTGAACTTTATTGCAGGGGCTACATGTGCAGATGAGAGTGGTTGGGCACAAGTTGAGCTGAATAGAGAAGGGGATGGACAGAGCAAGAGGGAGGAAGGAATGGATAGAGAGAGGTGAGGAGGAGGAGATGCATAAGGAAGGCGGAAGGTGTAGGGAGGTAATCGGCAGGTGAAAGAGGAAGAGGGGGAGTTGTAGATGGAAGAAGCGATGGGGAGGAGGATGTGGTCAGAGAAAGGGGTGAAGAAAATGGACAGAGAGACATGGAGGAGGAGATGAAGAAAAAGAGAGTGGGGAAGAGGACATAGACAAATAGAGGTGAGAGTATGAGGTAAACAGACAGAGGGAGGAAGATGGGGACACAGAGAGGGGGAGGAGGAGATGTCTTCAATATATGTGCCGAACGCATATGGGGGCGAAGCTGTGGGGAAAAGGCTAGTAAGCAATAAATTATTATCATAGTTCACATCCACCCCTGGTCTGTTCCACGTATACAGTCTTCTTGATTCTTAAAGCAAGTGTTAGTGATGATTAAATTATACTGCTTGCAAAATTCTACCTGGTGGGTTTCTCTTTCATATCTTGCCCCTTAAGTCGATTTTCCGTTTTTCCTTGCTTTCGTTTTCCTACTATCGAATTCCAGTTATATTTGTCCCTCCCTTAACTATCTGAATAATTTCTTTTATGTCATCATACACCCTTTCAGCCCTCTCATCATCAGCAGAGCTTGTTGGCATATAAACTTGTATTACTGTGCTGGTGCAGTGTTACGACTCTCTAGATGTGGGACAGCAGCATAATGACTATACACTGTGGATGTAATATGAGATATCGTCGTTTTACGATCAAAATTGCTACTCCACTTAGGATTGCACTTCACTCTAATTCGAAGTGCTTAATTGTTTCTATTGACGTATGGGCACAACATCTCTTTCTCTTTACGTTAATGAAGCCTTAAATGAACACTTAAAATGCTGCGCACTTGTTACGCAGTTAATTGCGTTGCTGTGTAAACTGGAGATAACATGTAACTGCTGCATCGCGTCGTGCAATAATCTGTGAGTTCCAAAACAGATATTTTCAGTAAATTTAATTTGTTATTACATGTTTGTGCTCACTTGATCGGTTTCTGGATTGTTAATTAATGTCATTTCGCTGATATATAATGTCATGTCGCTGTCCTTTCAAAATATGAAAATAATCTCTGTTAAATTCACCCAGTCATAATATTTAAAGACAAAAGATAACTGTGGAAAGTTTCGTTTTTGCGTTATAATTGCTTTCTAGTTTTAAATCGATAATATCAAATCATTGAAGTGTCTCCAGTACACAATTTTCAAAATACCTTGATTTTGGTGATTTCAGAATAAAGCACCACACCAGCGAATTTAGTTTTTCTTCAACTTTCCAAACTGATTTATTGCACATTTCATAGCCATGTAATAAAACTCTTAAGGTAGTCACCATGCATGCAAAAGCCTGGCCGGATGTGAAGTGCTGCATTGTTTTAGTAGTCCTAACCTGATACAAATTCATCATTTTTTTTATTTCATAATAATGGACAATGGTGTCCTGACGTGGTTGGAGACATCCTCTCGCAGTGTATGGCTGTTGGCTCGGCCGCGAGTTGATCTGCCATTTCCTTGTCAGTGAAAACCTACCAGAAGACTCTTCCACTGCTGTCATATTATTCCTGTAGTACATGAAACACACGTTTATCAGCGTTTACTCAATGTGCCTAATGTAACAGAATCGTTAATCCTGTAGTGAACTAACAGAATAGATGTATTGTGAAAGTAGCGAGATTCGTGGTGAAACAGCCCCTAAGTTGAATTACTACATCAGGTATTGTCTTCGTGTATGTCCTGGCTACGAGAATGCGTTCGCTGTGCTGTTCTTCATAGCTTACCAGCATTCCTATTTTCTTATTCAGTATTAGACATGCTCCTCAATTTCACCCATTTGATTTTGTATTTATAACGCTGTATTCACTCAACCATAAGTCTTGTTCATCCAGCCACCGAACACGTGACTAATTCCCATTGCTTCTAACTTCAGCCTATCCATATTCCTTTTTGAATTCTCTAACCCACTTATCAGATTAAGAGATATAACATTCCACTCTCTGGCCTGTATAATGCCAGTTTTGTTATTCCTGATGACGAAATCCTCCTGAGTAGTGCCCGCCGGAGATGGGAATGGGAAGGAGGACTACTTGACCTGCGGATCTGGTCAACATCGAAGTCATTAGAGGCAAAGCACAAGTCTGAAGGATGGGGAAGGAAACTGCCTGTGCCTTTGAAAGGGAATCTTCTGCTGGAGCGATCTAGGAAAATCCCGAAAAACCGAACTCTGTGGATGACTGGACGCGTATTTGAACCGTCGTCAACCGAAAAGTGCTCAGTACAGCAAGGCCTTGTTGGATGGTGATACATAGTCAGATCAGTCAATCATCGACTGTTGTTGCTGCAACTGCTGTCTTTGCATTATTCTCAGAATGCTAAAATAGTGGAAAATAAAGAAAATTTCAAGATCTCCAGAAAAATGACCTCACTGTGTCATGAATCCAGAGTGTCAGGACAAGTGAACAAAACATGTCTCTGGAGGAGGAGCCCACCGCCTGTGAGTGAATTTCGAATCATGAATGGAAGTGCTGAAATTTCTTGAACCCATGACCCACCTAGCACTATTACCCAGGTGGGTGGTGGTATTTTCGCTGTCTTAACTTACGCCAAGCTCTCCTGCCCCCGCAGAAATCTGAGTTTCTCTAGGAGGACTGGGGGTGGGCGTGACATAATTAGCTGTGTAACCTCATTAATTAACCATTAGTGAAAGTAGCTCACATCATCATGATGTAATTTGCACCACAAAATACGTATCCACTCCACTTATTGCAGGAATTCGATTTTTATTTCAAGATCTTTTTTAGTATTATTCATCAACTCTTGAACATAGAATATTGGTGTTTAACTCACGTTAATACTTGCAGTTAATCGTTTCTAACTGTCAGCTATGATAACAGCGTCGCCAAAGTGATCCAGCGGACAACTGTTTTACGTTCTTCTTTTTACGCTAAGGAAACATCACTTGCAGGAGCTGAAGTGGTATTGTTCCTGCAACCTACTGTTTCGATGTAGGTGCATTATAAACAATTTTCTTTTTTTCCAGTATGTCAGACTTAAAACTTTCACAAATGTCGGTCGTTTTGTTGTCCAGGGCGCTGCGAATGAAGCCTCGCGCGCAGTGCAGCACCAGAGAGATCCGCTGGTCGGCGCCACGGTCACGACCACGCATGGCGTTGCTGGTCTCCACGTTGGCACGCGCCTACAAATTGCTGGCCACTCGGTCCACCATCACACGCAGGTACCAGGCCTACACTGACAGAACGTTACTATAATGATAACTGAAATCTACCTGCCAAATTGTTTGTTTGGGCTATGGCAACCGAAGATGTACCATTACTCTCATTTTTCCTTGCAGGGGTATATGATTTTCTTAGTAATACAATTCCACACAAAAACTTACGTGTGATATCTGTGTTAGTAACTTGCAAGAAGTCCAAAACCGACTGCGACGCCGCCGGTGTGTCCGTGCGGTTGTAGGCGCTTCAGTCTGGAACCGTGCGGCCGCTACGGTCGCAGGTTCGAATCCTGCCTCTGGCATGGAGGTGTGTGACGTCCTTAGGTTAGTTAGGTTTAAGTAGTTCTAAGTTCTTGGGGACTGATGACCTCAGAAGTTAAGTCCCATAGTGCTCAGAGCCATTTGAACCATTTTGAACCGACTGCAACTGTTATAGGCTGTTATCAAGGAATTACGTACTATTTTCACCTCGGCCAGTTACTGATTTTCTCTGCTCCAGTTTACAGGAATAGTGCTTATTCCGTAGTCTTTCAGTTCATCACATTCTTTCATCCCCTTTTGTGTTGCAAGTCACGTGCTATACCACCAGAAGCCGAGAAATCTAGAGACAGCAGCGATATATGTAAAACTCAATGTTTTGTAGGTAGCCGCCCGTGTTGGCCGAGCGGTTCTAGGCGCTTCAGTCCGAAACTGCGCGACTGCTACGGTCGCAGGTTCGAATCCTGCCTCGGGCATGGATGTGTGTGATGTCATTAGGTTACTTAGGTTTAAGTAGTTCTAAGTTCTAGGGGACTGATTACCCCTGATGTTAAGTCCCATAGTGCTCAGAGCCATTTGAACCTTTTTTTTTTTTAGGTAGTCGACAAAAAAGTGAGACATCCAGAAGACGTGGTCGGATGTTAATACAATTTCGTACACGTACGCATCATCAGGGGTTATATAAATGATCAGAGCTCCAATTCTCCGTGACAAGTAGAACGGCCACCAAAGTGAGTTAGTGTTGTTCGTTTATAGAATTGACACCAGGCCTGGTAGGGTATATAAGGGGCGTGCACAGCATCAGAAGGCGTTTTCGTCTGAGAATGTGTCCGGCTGGTCGATTCGTGGAATATCCAGATTTGTGAGGCATTCTGATGTGGCAGTCGTCCGATGTTGGACTGTATGGGAACGTGAGCACAGGCATACTCATCGTCAAGGTTCTGGTCGACCACGTCTGACCATCACAAGGAATGGTTGCCTTATTGTGTACCAAGCACATTATAACCCTTTCACATGTGTGTCTGCCATCCGATACCAGTTAGTGTACCCCTGGCAACATTTTGTGTCGTCCTACACCATTGGTTGGAGATTAGCAGCAGCTGGGCCAGGGAATTACCCTCCAGGTGTTTTCTGCTGTTAATACAACAGAAACGGTTGCGTTTGGAGTGGTGTCATGACTGGGAAGCATGGACTGCTGATGAACTGCGTCGCATTGTGTTCACCAGTGAATCGCTGTTCTAAAATGCCATGAATGACCATTGTTGGCAAGTATGACGGCGACCTGGTGAGAGTAGACTCCCATTCTCTCTGTTTTTGTTGAGGTAGAGCAGTGTTGCTTCTGGCATCATGGTGTAGGGATCCCATTGCATATGACTTCAGATCATAGCTAGTAGTGTTTGTGAAAACTCCTATGACACAATGGCAGAGCAGTGTTGCTTCTGGCATCATGGTGTAGGGATCCCATTGCATATGACTTCAGATCATAGCTAGTAGTGTTTGTGGAAACTCCCATGACACAATGGCATTTCAAGGCAGAGGGGGCGCACCATCTTACTTGTATGTGGACTCATACTGCCAAGTTTTTTGTAAACTGACTCGATTTTGCAATCACTAAAATAAAATCACACACCCTCTCAACCTGTGAAATTTCATTTTGCTTCATCCTTTCTGGTATATTCCATTGTGGGTGGTGCAAACTACGATGGAGAAATGTGCCCTTATTGCCAGACGGCAATAAGGGCACATAAATTTATATAAATTTATTACCCAATATAATATAATTATATAATATAAATTTATTACCCAATACCTTAGGCAAGTACAACTGAAAACAGCCCGCCCGGCTACCCGCGCGGTCTATCGCGCTGCTTTCCGAGCGGAAAGGCATGCCGATCCCGGCACGAATCCGCCCGGCGGATTAGTGTCAATGTCCGGTGTGCTGGCCAGCCTGTGGATGGTTTTTAAGGCGGTTTTCCATCTGCCTCGACGAATGCGGGTTGGTTCTCCTTATTCCTGTCTCCTGTCAGAAAGGTCACAGTTCGTAGTAATAGACGGAAAGTCATCGAGTAAAACAGAAGTAATATCCGGCGTTCCCCAAGGAAGTGTTATAGGCCCTCTATTGTTCCTGATCTATATTAACGACATAGGAGATAATCTGAGTAGCCGTCCTAGATTGTTTGCGGATGATGCTGTCATTAACCGTCTTGTAAAGTCATCAGATGATCAAAACGACTTGCAAAATGATTTAGATAAGATATCTGTATGGTGCGAAAAGTGGCAATTGACCACGAATAAAGAAAAGTGGGAAGTTATTCACATGAGTACTAAAAGAAATCAGCTAAATTTCGATTATGCGATAAGTCACACAAATCTGAGGGCTGTAAATTCAACTAAATACTTAGGGATTATAATTACAAATAACCTAAATTTGAACGATCACATAGATAATATTGTGGGTAGAGCAAACCAAAGACTGTGATTCATTGGCAGAACACTTGGAAGGTGCAACAGGTCTACCAAAGAGACTGCTTACACTACGCTTTTCCGCCCTATTCTGGAGTATTGCTGTGCGGCGCGGGGTCCGCATCAGGTGGGACTGACGGATGACATCGAAAAAGTACAAAGAAGGGCAGCTCGTTTGGTATTATAGTGAAATAGGGGAGATAGTGTCAGAGATATGATACGTGAATTGGAGTGGCAATCATTAAAAAAAAAAAAGGTTGGTTTCGTTGCGACGGGATCTTCTCATGAAATTTCAATCACCAGTTTTCTCCTCCGATTGCGAAAACATTCTGTTGGCACCCACCTACATAGGGAGAAATGATCATCACAATAAAATAAGAAAAATCAGGGCTCGCACAGAAAAATTTAAGTGCTCGTTTTTCCCGAGTGCCGTTCCAGAGTGGAACGGTAGAGAGACAGCATGAAGGTGGTTCATTGAACCCTCTGCCAGGCACTTTATTGTGAATAGCAGAGTAATCACGTAGATGTAGATGTAGTTACACTATGTCGGCGATTGCTGCACGAGCACTGTCTCCACGTACGCGCACCACACAAACATTTGGAGATACACTCGTCTTGTATGAGGCGTTCCCGGGATAGGGGCGGTGGGGGGGGGGGGGGGGTCCGCTGGTGCTGAACCGCACAATAATCCTGGGTTCGGTGTGGGCCGGCGGTGAGGTGGGTGGACTGCTGTGGCCTGTTGTGTGGGGTTGTGAACCACTGAGAGCTACGGCGGGTCGAAGCCTCTCCGTCGCTTCTAGGTCCCCGATTTAATACACACACACACAACTGAAAACAGCTTCTGAATGAATACAGATCATCCTGATGTGAGGATATGAGTTTAATACCAACAGAAAGGTTTATGTACCTCAAAGCTGAGTGCAGTGTATTTCCTAATGGAGTAACACTGACATAGGCATGATCCCACCTATAGATGGTTGATGGTTGGCTCGAAAGGCGCTAACCACGGATACCACACGCTCATTTAGGGTGCCTCACTTTTTTTGCAAGGCAATGTAGTGTAGAACTTTCACTGTCAGTGACTGGCTTCATACAGCCCTCTACACTAGTTTACCCTGTGCAAGTCTCTCTAACTCCACATAACTACCACAACCTGCATCGGTGTAAATCTGCATGCAGTGTCAAGTCTTGGTATGCCACTAATTTTTTCACATGCAAACGTCTCTCTGTTAACTAGGTGGCTATTTCTGAACTGCTCAGGATGTATCGTCTCAACCTATCCCTTCTTTTTGTCAGGTTGTGCCATAAATTTCTTTTATCCCTAATTCGGTGCAGTAGCTCCTAATTAGTTACCCGACCTACCCATTTAATCTTCAGCGTTCTTGTGTAGCACCACATTTCGGAAGTGTGTACTGATAAACGTCCGCTTGTCACTTCCATAAAACTAAACTCCGTCCGTACAGGCCATGAAGGCCCAACGGTACCGACCAGCTACCGTGTCATCCTTAGTCCACAGACGTCACTGGATGCGGATACGGAGGGGCAGGTGGTCAGCACACCGCTCTCCCGGCCGTATTCAGTTTACGAGATTGGAGCCGCTACCCCCTTGCCAACAGCGCTCGGCAGACCGGATGGTCACCCATCCAAGTGCTAACCCGCCCGACAGCGCTTAACTTCGGTGATCTGAGCCGTTGGCTTTTCACTTCCAATTCAAGACTACATTTCAGACACATACTTTGAGAAAAGATGTCGTATCACCTCAGAATTATTGTATTCGACTTGGGTTCACAGTCTCATTGAATTTTTTGAACGACAACACTTTCGATGCTGACTGCATATATTTATTGTAACCTCCATAACTGTGAAAGCTTAATCTAACTCCCGCCAGTTTTTGGCCCTTCTGGTGCACGATATTTACATTTTTTGGCACCGACACACCAGTTTCCGAGATTCTTGAGAATCATTTACATCTGTTATATACCAATGGTGTCTGTGTGCCGAGAATACCAACTTTTAGGCATTACCTCTTGCCACGGATAACGCAGTCGCCGACAGCCTTCACATAGCGATCGAGAGCAGGGCGTTTGCATAGAGTTATCAGTGCTCACAGACTGCAGAAATATTGAACCATGCTGCCTCTGTAGTGTTGCAAGTGTAGGATTTTTTCACGAACTGGCCTCTCGAGTATGTCCCATAAACGTTCAATGGGATTCATGTTGGGCGATCTGGGTAGCCAAATCATTACTCGAATTGTCCAGATGTTCGTTAAATCGATTGCAACCAACAAAAGTTCCATCGTTATTTGGGAACATGAAGTCCATGAATGGGTGCAAATAGTCTCCAAGTAGCCGAACAAACCATTTCCAGTCAATAATCGGTTCAGTTGTTCCATTTAAACACAGCTCAAACCATTATGGAGTCACGCCAGCTGGCACAATACCCTGTCAGCTCTTAGGAACTGAAATCGAAATTCATCTGACCAGGCCACGATTTTCCATTTGTCTAGGGTGCAACCGATATGGTCACGAGAGCAGGAGAGGCGCTGCAGGCGATGTTGTGCCGTTAGCAAAGGCACTCGTCTGTTAGCACTGACAACTGTACGCAATGCCAATGCCCTCGGCCGTTAAGTAAAGGACGTCGACCATTTCGTTGTCTGCGGTGAGAGGTATTGCAAAAAAATTGTTATTCTCGGCACACTCTTGACACTGTGAATCTCGGAATACTGAATTCCCTAACGATTTTCGAAATGGAATGGCCCATGCCTGTAGCTTCAGCTACCATTCTGCGTTCAAAGTCTGTTAATTCTCGTCGTACGGCCATAATCACGTCGGAAACCTTTTCACATGAATCACCTGAGTACAGATGACAGCTCCGCCAATACACTGCCCTTTTATACCTTGTTTACGCGGTACTACCGCCGTCTGTACACGTGCATGTCGCTATCCCGCGAATTTTGCTGCCACAGTGTACAACATTTTTATCGAATATTCGCAATGTGGTACAGTATGTCAGAAGACCTACAGTTTGGGTAGAAGGACACGTGGAGGCTGCAGCGTGGCTCTTCACTAACGTGAAATGGCGTCACCCATTTGGAAATAAGGTCCTCGCTTGCTGTTGGTCAAGCAAGGGTCGGGCATATATAGCACGAAATTCCATTCCTGTGATTGGATAACATTCTCGATCCAGAAGCTCTCTTGTTGCGACAGAATTTACGAGGTCTACTGGAGGTAGCCACAGTGTAAAGTCGCGTCGGTTATGGCTCCGCCAATTATTTCCTAAAATGTGTTATTCAATACATTAACGAGATTTAGTCATGGGACAATGATTAGTGTGGTCACGTACATGACCCTGATATAATTAAAGATTTAGTCTGAGAGTAATTTCAGAATTATAAGAGTAAACGATATGTTGTGTGTTGTGTTGACTGTGCTGTGATAACAAACCACAGGCATTAATAAAAAAAAAAAACTGTGTTCCCTTTACTACAAAGTACTTAGGGATTTATTCCGATTATCGAAATTACAGTGCCACTTCTATACCAGGACACGACCGAGCGCTTCCTCTGCAGTACTTCTTTAGAAGAAGCAAGGTGAGTGGCTTACTGAGATCAGTCGCGAGGTGTGACGGACTTGCGCATTTCTAACAACTCTCGCGGGTATGTATCCTCTGTTACCACAGAGATCGGAGCATGTCTCATTAGCATAAGGGGAGTGTTGCAACCATTGCGTAGAGTTATCATCAAAATCCAATGAACAGCTTTAGGTACCTGAATATTAACACCAAATTTTAGTACAACTTGAACGATCGAAACAGCGCACGCCAGGCAAGTTCTCAGAAGGCACGATTTAATCAACAAACGTCATCACAGTACAGCCAATTCGCACGAAATATTTATAAATTACGTACACTAACTTCCTTCATGAACCAGTATATCTAATACTGAAAACAGTATGTAAATCCCTGTAGTAGTTGATCAATCACAAAAAAATAGTCAAGATCGCAGAATATCTCATTTATTGAAATGACAGGTTTCGACAATTTTAAACGGACGTCTTCAGATTTTGAGCACCATTTAGCTGGAGCTGGCAGCATGGTGAACAGCTGCGGTTGTCACCACATGCAGCTGTTCACCACGCCGCCAGCTCCAGCCAAATGGTGCTCAGAATCTGAAGATAGCCGTTTAAACGTGTCGAAACCGGTCATTTCAGTAAATGAGATATTCTGCGATGTTGACTTCTATTTTTTACAAAACACAGCAGATCGCTGTCACCTCCTGAGCCAGTTGGTTAAAGTTATGACCTAGAGTATTTTCTTGAGACTAGCCTTCATGGCGTGCGGGATTTTAATTTATAATGTGTAGTGACATTAAAATATTTCTCTTTTTCAGAAACGGCAGTTTGCATTTTATACCCTCTCTCCTTCGGCCATTCTCAGTAATTGTCTTGCTGAAATAGCAAAACTCGGCTACTGTTTTCGGTGTCTCATTTCCCCAAATTAATGCCCTCAGCATGGCCACATTTAATTCGACTACAGTCCTCTACCTATGTTTTACTTTTGTTGATCCTCATCTTATAACCTCAAGACATTAGCCATTTCGTTCAACTAATCTTCCAAGTCCTTTGCAGTCTCTGATAGAAATACAGTGTCATCGGTCAACTTTGAAGTACGTATTTATTCTCCATGAATTTTAGCTCATTTTCTAAATTTCTCTTTGATTTCCTTTACAGTCTGCTCAGTGTACAGATTGAATAACATCAGGGATAGGCTACAACCTTATCAGGTGTCCTCAACAGCTGCTTTCTTTTCGTGTCCTTCGACTATAATATCTACAGTCTGCTTTCTGTACAATTTGTACTTAACATGTCCCTCCCTACAGTTTATCTCTACTACCTGTGGGTTTTCGATGTATCGATACCATCTTTACAGTTACTCACTATATCGTTGTTGTTGTTGTTGTTGTGGTCTTCAGTCCTGAGACTGGTTTGATGCAGCTCTCCATGCTACTGTATCCTGTGCAAGCTTCTTCATCTCCCAGTACTTACTGCAACCTACATCCTTCTGAATCTGCTTAGTGTATTCATCTCTTGGTCTCCCTCTACGATTTTTACCCTCCACGCTGCCCTCCAATGCTAAATTTGTGATCTCTTGATACCTCAGAACATGTCCTACCAACCGGTCCCTTCTTCTTGTCAAGTTGTGCCACAAACTCCTCTTCTCCCCAATTCTGTTCAATACCTCCTAATTAGTTATGTGATCTACCCATCTAATCTTCAGCAATCTTCTGTAGCACCACATTTCAAAAGCTTCTATTCTCTTCTTGTACAAACTATTTATCGTCCATGTTTCACTTCCATACATGGCTACACTCCATACAAATACTTTCAGAAACGACTTCCTGACACTTAAATCTATACTCGATGTTAACAAATTTCTCTTCTTCAGAAACGCTTTCCTTGCCATTGCCAGTGTACATTTTATATCCTCTCTACTTCGACCATCATCAGTTATTTTGCTCGCCAAATAGCAAAACTCCTTTACTACTTTAAGTGTCTCATTTCCTAATCTAATTCCCTCAGCATCACCCGATTTTATTCGACTTCATTCCATTATCGTCGTTTTGCTTTTGTTGATGTTCATCTTATATCCTCCTCTCAAGACACAGTCCATTCCGTTCAGCTGCTCTTCCAGGTCCTTTGTGTCTCTGACAGAATTACAGTCATCGGCGAACCTCAAAGTTTTTATTTCTTCTCCATGGATTTTAATACCTACTCCGAACTTTTCTTTTTTTCCTTTATTGCTCAATATACAGATTGAATAACATCGGGGAGAGGCTACAACCCTGTCTCACTCCCTTCCCAACCACTGCTTCCCTTTCATGTCCCTCGACTCTTATAACTGCCATCTGGTTATGTACAAATTGTAAATAGCATTTCGCTCCCTGTTTTTTACCCCTGCCACCTTCAGAATTTGAAAGAGAGTATTCCAGTCAACATTGTCAAAAGCTTTCTCTAAGTCTACAAATGCTAGAAACGTAGGTTTGCCTTTCTTAATCTTTCTTCTAAGATAAGTCGTAAGGTCAGTATTGCGTCACGTGTTCCAACATTTCTACGGAATCCAAACTGATCTTCCCCGAGGTCAGCCTCTACCAGTTTTTCCATTCGTCTGTAAAGAATTCGTGTTAGTATTTTGCAGCTGTGACTTATTAAACTTACAGTTCGGTAATTTTCACATCTGTCAACACCTGCTTTCTTTGGGATTGGAATTACACTCCTGGAAATGGAAAAAAGAACACATTGACACCGGTGTGTCAGACCCACCATACTTGCTCCGGACACTGCGAGAGGGCTGTACAAGCAATGATCACACGCACGGCACAGCGGACACACCAGGAACCGCGGTGTTGGCCGTCGAATGGCGCTAGCTGCGCAGCATTTGTGCACCGCCGCCGTCAGTGTCAGCCAGTTTGCCGTGGCATACGGAGCTCCATCGCAGTCTTTAACACTGGTAGCATGCCGCGACAGCGTGGACGTGAACCGTATGTGCAGTTGACGGACTTTGAGCGAGGGCGTATAGTGGGCATGCGGGAGGCCGGGTGGACGTACCGCCGAATTGCTCAACACGTGGGGCGTGAGGTCTCCACAGTACATCGATGTTGTCGCCAGTGGTCGGCGGAAGGTGCACGTGCCCGTCGACCTGGGACCGGACCGCAGCGACGCACGGATGCACGCCAAGACCGTAGGATCCTACGCAGTGCCGTAGGGGACCGCACCGCCACTTCCCAGCAAATTAGGGACACTGTTGCTCCTGGGGTATCGGCGAGGACCATTCGCAACCGTCTCCATGAAGCTGGGCTACGGTCCCGCACACCGTTAGGCCGTCTTCCGCTCACGCCCCAACATCGTGCAGCCCGCCTCCAGCGGTGTCGCGACAGGCGTGAATGTAGGGACGAATGGAGACGTGTCGTCTTCAGCGATGAGAGTCGCTTCTGCCTTGGTGCCAATGATGGTCGTATGCGTGTTTGGCGCCGTGCAGGTGAGCGCCACAATCAGGACTGCATACGACCGAGGCACACAGGGCCAACACCCGGCATCATGGTGTGGGGAGCGATCTCCTACACTGGCCGTACACCACTGGTGATTGTCGAGGGGACACTGAATAGTGCACGGTACATCCAAACCGTCATCGAACCCATCGTTCTACCATTCCTAGACCGGCAAGGGAACTTGCTGTTCCAACAGGACAATGCACGTCCCCATGTATCCCGTGCCACCCAACGTGCTCTAGAAGGTGTAAGTCAACTACCCTGGCCAGCAAGATCTCCGGATCTGTCCCCCATTGAGCATGTTTGGGACTGGATGAAGCGTCGTCTCACGCGGTCTGCACGTCCAGCACGAACGCTGGTCCAACTGAGGCGCCAGGTGGAAATGGCATGGCAAGCCGTTCCACAGGACTACATCCAGCATATCTACGATCGTCTCCATGGGAGAATAGCAGCCTGCATTGCTGCGAAAGGTGGATATACACTGTACTAGTGCCGACATTGTGCATGCTCTGTTGCCTGTGTCTATGTGCCTGTGGTTCTGTCAGTGTGATCATGTGATGTATCTGAACCCAGGAATGTGTCAATAAAGTTTCCTCTTCCTGGGACAATGAATTCATGGTGTTCTTATTTCAATTTCCAGGAGTGTATTTTATTCTTCTTGAAGTCTGAGGGTATTTCGCCTGTCTCATACATCTTGGTCACCAAATGGTAGAATTTTGTCAGAACTGGCTCTCCAAAGGCCGTCAGTAGTTCTAATGGAATGTTGTCTACTCCCGGGGCCTTGTTTCGACTTAGGTCTTTCAGTGCTCTGTCAAACTCTTCAAGTAGTATCGTATCTCCCATTTCGTCTTCATCTAAATTCTCTTCCATTTGCAGAATATTGTCCTCAAGTACATCGCCCTTGTATAGACCCTCTATATACTCCTTCCACCTTTCTGCTTTCCCTTCTTTGCTTAGAGCTGGGTTTCCATCTGAGCTCTTGATTTTCATACAAGTGGTTCTCTTTTCTCCAAAGGTCTCTTTAATTTTCCTGTAGGCAGTATCTATCTTATCCATAGTGATATAAGCCTCTACATCCTTACATTTGTCCTCTAGCCATCCCTGCTTAGCCATTTTGCACTTCCTGTCAATCTCATTTTTGAGACGTTTTTATTCCTTTTTGCCTGCTTCATGTACTGCATTTTTATATTTTCTCCTTTCATCAATTAAATTCAATATTTCTTCTGTTACCCAAGGATTTCTACTAGCCCTCGTCTTTTTACCTATTTGATCCTCTGCTCCCTTCACTACTTCATCCCTCAGAGCTACCCATTCTTCTTCTACTGTATTTCTTTCCCCCATTTGTGACAATTGTTCCCTTATGCTCTCCCTGAAACTCTGTACAACCTCTGGTTTAGTCAGTTTATCCAGGTCCCACCTCTTTCAATTCCTACCTTTTTGCAGTTTATTCAGTTTTAATCTTCAGTTCATAACCAATAGATTGTGGTCAGAGTCCACATCTGCCCCTGGAAATGTCTTACAAGTTAAAACCTGTTTCCTAAATCTCTGTCTTACCATTATATAATCTGATGCCTTCTAGTATCTCCAGGATTCTTCCATGTGTACAGCCTTCTTTTATGATTCTTGAACCAAGTGTTAGCTATGATTAAGTTATGCTCTGCGCAAAATTCTACCAGGCGGCTTCCTCTTTCATTTCTTAGCCCCAATCCATATTCACCTACTATGTTCCCTTCTCTCCCTTTCCCTACTCTCGAATTCCAGTCATCCATTACTATTAAATTTTCGTCTCCCTTCACTACCTGAATAATTTCTTTTATCTCATCATACATTTCATCAATTTCTTCATCATCTGCAGAGCTAGTTGGCATATAAACTTGTACTACTGTAGTAGGCACAGGCTTCGTGTCTATCTTGGCCACAATAATGCGTTCACTATGCTGTTTGTAGTAGATTACCCGCACTCCTTTTTTTTTAAATTCATTATTAAACCTACTCCTGCATTACCCCTATTTGATTTTGTATTTAGAACCCTGTATTCACGTGACCAAAAGTCTTGTTCCTCCTGCCACCGAACTTCACTAATTCCCACTATATCTAACTTTAACCTATCCATTTCCCTTTTTAAATTTTCTAACCTACCTGCCCGATTAAGGGATCTGACATTCCACGCTCCGATCCGTAGAACGCCAGTTTTCTTTCTCCTGATAACGACATCCTCTTGAGTAGTCCCCGCCCGGAGATCCGAATGGGGGACCATTTCACCTCCGGAATATTTTACCCAAGAGGACGCCATCATCATTTAATCATACAGTAAAGCTGCATGCCCTCGGGAAAAATTACGGCCGTAGTTTCCCCTTGCTTTCAGCCGTTCGCAGTACCAGCACAGCAAGGCCGTGTTGGTTATTGTTACAAGGCCAGATCAGTCAACAATCCAGACTGTTGCCCTTGCAACTACTGAAAAGGCTGCTGCCCCTCTTCAGGAACCACATGTTTGTCTGGCCTCTCAACAGATACCCCCCCGTTGTGGTTGCACCTACGGTACGGCCATATGTATCGCTGAGGCACGCAAGCCTCCCCACCAACGGCAAGGTCCATGGTTCATGGGGGGGACTCAGTATATCGGTCCTTCATAAATATAGTCACTATCGGCTTGGATAGAAGTAATTACTATTTTTCAAATGAACGAAGACTAATTTAGTATTCCTAATATCACACTGATAGGGCATTAAGGAAGACTTGAGACTTCGTTAAATTCATAAAGCTCCCAGTAAATACCAGTGATTATTTGAGAGGAGCCAAAAATGAGAGGAACTTTCGAAGAAGAAACTTTTAAAGGATGGGAAGATACACTAGAATTCATCTTTTACACGTCAGAACTTTTTTGGTTTCGCTAAACATTGTCAGCTGCATTTTTATTTCAATGCCTCAGTGTCCGTCAGTGCTGAATGCTATGGAGCTGGAGAGCATTGAATGAGAAAAAAAACGAAAATCTACATCACAGCTAATACCCCAGTTTTTGTTTCCGTATACTAAAAGTATACTGCAGGGTTGAATAAAACCCGCCTTTCGGTGCACTTGAAAGAAACATGTCACATATATATATATCTGTAACCTGTGTTCTTGAAGTCAATCATATCGATGCCTGCTATCATGCTTACGTGATAAGGACTCCAGTGCTGGATCAATACAATTTGCCACACTAGCGCCTTGTATGCGATTTCCTTCAAAGATACAGCACCCTTTCCGTGAACCCTTCCAACAACTCAAGGTCTCTCCATGCGCCTTAGCTGTTATGGATTTGTTTTCTTTCTTTTTTTTTTTTGCCCCATTTCGTATCATTACTAAATATTTAAACCATTTGACGTTCCTCAGAAGTTTGCAGTAATCTTGTAATCCGACTACAAAGGTATCCAGTCATTTCTAGAGCGTCGTTATTGAGAGAGATGGGTTAGCTACTATAATAAGACTACTATATCCCATTCGGCGAGAGGTGAGCTCTCACAGCTGGCAGCGCAATTGCCAGTATCCGAGTTGGAAGTGCAGCGGGACAGCACCGGGGGGAGGGGCGGCGCAGTGTGGTGAAACACGTTCCCCTTCCACTCATCGGCCCCGCGGCAGGCTGGGCCGCACGATTCATTGCAGCATTGCGCTGATCGGTGTGCTCCTCGGTCAATTTTCTCGAGTGCTAGCAGTGTTTACCTCCTCTCGGAATTAAAAAGGTACGGCAAAATGCACAAACGTTCTATGTAAATTACCTGTATTTTTCATGCGGGAGACTGGAAATCCCACGATCGTCGTCATCTGATTGATCATCTCTCGTCACGACCAAATATACTTTGGAGTCTTCGCTGCCGCTGTCCTCACCATTCGATAAATAAATTACAATGTTCTGTATGGATTCTTCTCTTACGCCTTCTTCTGTGTTCCACCTTGTAATTCTTCCCACACATTGTTCACGACATTCTTTCAATTTTCTGGTGTTATTCATGTAACAGCCTCATTTACCAGCCTCTGTTTGTCGGGCAACGTAAAGGTTTTACATCCCTCCGCGACATGTGCTTTTATTTGACGCCAGACAAGTTCAGTGTCGTTGTAACGCCAATGGCACGTTTGAAGACACATAACTTTGTGGCTGTGGTTCTCTGGTAACTTATCAGTGTCTTATGTGGCTTTTATATAGTTTTACTAATGCCAGAAGTCCCGCATTTTGCATGTTCTGTTCAAAGCCTATTTTATATCTTTCCACCAGCTGTCTATTTAGTCTCTCCTTCCAGCAGCTGTTGATGCCGTATTTCATTGTACAGAATGATATGACGTGTTGTCCAGTCCGGTGAGCCTTTGGTATCTGTTCTTTTAGACATGTCCGAAAGAACAGATACCATCTTCATATAGTTAAGGCTTACCGGCCATTTGACCATCTTCTTCTTCTGTGCGGATGCACAGACAGTGCCCGAACTCTTATGGGAATCGGCAGTATAGCCGCGAGTAATGAGTATGATGGGCAGGGGCACTATGAATATAGTGCGGGAGAATAAGTTGGGAATGTGGATCTCACGGGAGGCGTGCCAGAGATAAGTCCATGCAGTTGCACTATTCTCTGTGTCCTCTGGTGGCTCAGATGGATAGAGCGTCTGCCATGTAAGCAGGAGATCCGGGGTTCGAGTCCCGATTGGGGCACACATTTTCAACTGTCCTCGTTGACTTATATCAACGCCTGTATGCAGCTGTGGTTATTCATTTCATTACAATTTTTCATCGCGGCATCTGTTGGGCATCTTCAGGTGTGCCGCCGAAGACTTACGTTACGTACGCGTATTGGTCATGTAAACATGCGGAAGCTTCAAAAGATACTGTGGCCGTCTGACTTCGAGCTGTGTTGAGTTGATTAGAAAAATGAAGGGATATGAGCTGCGTGTAGCGTTACTGTTTGTGTTGTCTGTAAATGTGCCTCGTGTGAGGGTCATATTAAGTCGTTTCTTCATCGATTTTGGAGGTTATTAGCCTGGTGAATTGACGAAATTTTGAGGCGAAGAAGTTGTTTTCGCAGAACTCTGATCACTTTGATGTGGGTGATTTGGTATATGGATGGCTGTCGTAAGTGCTGTGTGTGTGTGTGTGTGTGTGTGTGTGTGTGTCACGTGTTGATAGTTTAGCGAGGAGCGTCGGTATAACTAGGAAAACCATCTTCTGAAAAGTCTGCAGCGTTTCCAAATATTTGTTGGTGGTCATTTACCCACTTGCGAATTATACAAAATGGCCGGTAGAATGACGGAACGGCAAATATCTATGCATAACGTTTATAAACGACATGAAATGAAACGAGTACGTAAGGAGTAGCGGGAAGGCGGATGGTCAACTTCGGTTTATTGTGAGAATTTTAGTAAAGTGTAGCTCATCTATAAAGAAAGCCGCTTATAGAACACTACTGTGACCCAGTCTTGAGTACTGCTTGAGTGTTTGGGAACGCTACCACGTCATATTAAAGGAAGGCATCCAGGCAATTCAGAAGCGTGCTGCCAGATTTGTTCATGTCGGGTTCGAGCAACACGTGAGTCTTTCAGAATTGTTTCGTGAAATCGGATGGGAATCTGTTGGAGAGAAAATGAAGTTCTTTTCGCGAAGAACTGTTGAGAAAATTTAGAGAACTGGCATTTGCAGCTGACTGTAGAACGATTCTACTGCCGCCAGCGTACATTTCGCTTGAGGAACATGAACACAATAGAAATTGGGGCTTGTACAGAAGCATGCGTTATAGACATTAGTTTTTCCCTCGTTCCATTGGCGAATGTATCACAAAAGGAAATAACTAGCAGTGGTACAAGGTGGCCTTCGTCATTCACCGTATGGGGCCTTTACGAAGTATGTTCGGCGGTTGAACGGAAATTTGAACACAGCTGATGCTAGCCAAGCCGTTACATTGCGCTGTGCTATTTGACCAAGAACGACACTTGTGAATGTTCTCAATACGATCCACGTGTCAGTCATGTTGAGAACAGTGTTTTGTGTAGTTCTGAGTGCATTATGTCGAAGCTAAATTAATTCCGACATAGGCAAATTGTTGGTGCTCGTATGGTGGACGCTTGCGTAAGCAAGACAGCCGAAGTGTTTGGTGATTCAAGAGACACAGTATCGAAGATTTATGCCGCAGACAAGGAAATCTGAAAAACATCATGCGCTAAGTCACAGCGTGGACGAAAGTGTGTGTTGAGAGGTTGTGACATTCGGTCACTGCAGAGGATTGTGACGAAAAACAAGAGGATGACAGTTGCAAAAGTCACTGCAGAACTAAATTTCGCACTCGCGAATCCTGCCAGAAGCAGACCAACACGAAGGGATTAGCTGTGATCTGCAGGGCGAGCTGGAATTACTAAACCACTCATCCATGATGCAAATAGCATTGACAAGCAAACGTGGTGCCGAAGCAATGAAACCTGGACTGTGGAGCAATGGAAGAAAGTCATTTCTTTGGTTCAAAAATGGTTTAAATGGCTCTGAGCACTATGCGACTTAACATCTGAGGTTATCAGTCCCCTAGAACTTAGAACTACTTAAACCTAACCAACCTAAGGACATCAAACACATCCATGTCCAAGGCAGGATTCGAACCTGCGACCGTAGCGGTCTCGCAGTTCCAGACTGAAGCGCCTTGAACCGCTCGGTCACTCTGTTTCCAATTTCTGGCCACGTTTTGGTCTCAAGATTGAAATATGACGGGGTTTCGGTAAAGATGTGGGCAGCCATATCGTGGTATTCCATGGGCTTTATGGTTACTGAGCGACGCCGCATTTCTGCCCACGATTATGTGACCATTTTGGCTGATGAAGTCCAGCCCATAGTACGGTGTTTGTTCCCCAATGGGGATGCTGTGTTCCAGGACGACAGGATTCCTTTTTACACAGGTCGCATCGTCCAGGACTGATTTTATTAACACGAAGATGAATTTTCGCATCTCACCTGGTCACCACAGTCGCCAGATCTTAGTAGTATTGAACTTTTGTGGTCTACGTTGGAGTGAGAGGTGCGTGATCGCTCTCCACCTCCATCACCGTGGCCTGAACTTGTCACTATTTTGCAGAAAGAATGGTGTGAATGTGCCTAGACTTGGCCAACGAACGACAGAGACTATATTCGGCCAAACTGGATTATGGGCTGATTCATAATTGTTTTTGCTAATGAAGGCCATAGATTTCGAACTGTTGTTGAATGCTGTAGGCGCTAAAACTTCCAATGACAACATCTCTCTTAGGAGAGCTATACCTGCAACAGAAAGTTAATAGTCACTTCCAGTTTTGTGTCTTTCTTTTTTTCGTTCACGACGGAAAGATGTCAGCGAAATAACCATTTTTTTTTCACATCGTGCATCTTACTTTCTAATAGCTGAGTTATTTCCCTCCGAACGCCCAGTCTTCTCAGTTTCAAATAATCGCAATTGTTAGGGGCCCATAAACATTTCCGTTCACGATTAAACTCTGTCAGCTTTAAAGCTATCTGCATACTCCAGTCTGGTCTCCTGTATTTTTAAACACAGTAAATATACATCCTTAGCGAGAACAGAAATTGTCTGCTGAGGAAAGAGCGACTGATGAAATTAAGTTTCTCACGACAGCTACATGTCGCACTCAGTATGTTTTATTGACTGATATCGTTCTTTAATTTAACAGCACATAGTCTACTTTAAACTGTCTATGTCAGAGTTTCTGACGATCCTCTTGTTAAATTAAACAGCGAAACGAGTATATAAAATATACGAAGTGCGACTTGTGGTTGTCCTCAAAAACTTGAATGCACACCCGTTCTAGAGACAACAAATCGCTAATGAGCCAACAAACATTTGACCCGGCGTCCACATTAGGAGAGGGTCCCCGAAGCCAACCAACCACCAACGCTTTGATGTTACTACCAGCAGACCGAACTGCAACCAAGGCTTCGTTGGCTCCGATGTGCGGTCCAGCGATTCACGGCCAACGAAGCGGTTGGCTGTTTTTCGTTGGCGTATTGTGTACGCGTCTTAAGATTCCTTTGAGAACCACAGAGAATCTGTATCTATCCACTGCGAGACAACTGAAAGCTGGTCTGAATGTCAACAGCTCTCCTAGATCGTTAAGGCATCATAATGGGTTGTGTTTTGGTGTTTCGATATTTTTCTCCGCCCCCTGTACGTAGATATCAAATTTCCTCTTAACATACGGAAGTAATACCGTCACGATGTGCTGGAGGTTAGCTGGCATCGTTAGTGTCCCAATGGCGAAATGCGGCGGTCTGCAATTTATGAGACGGCGACGGACGTAGTACTGCGACTGGATCGCTGTGCAGGGTCAGCCGTCATTGGTGGATCGCCTTCCCGACGAGTGCGATTGGACCAGAAGGTTTTCCGTGGGGAACGCCGGGTGCCATATTCGTCGCGTGGGCGGCATCGGCAGCGGCCAGGGAGGCGCCTCCTGTAGCTGCAGCCGCGGCGCGGCAGTTAATATGATTAAGGCCGCCAGGGCGGCACGCGTGGGCGGTAGATCCCCGAGGAAGTCGTAAATACCGACCCCTAACCCAGCCCAGCCCAGCCGAGCAGGGCCGGGCCGGGGCTCGACACGGCCGTGCATTTATTCACATTTCCGCTCGCCTTTAACTCTATATTTAGGGGCCAAGTTTCGACGCGAGCTTCCGCGTATCGCTGAAGTCTGCGGATGGCTAGCTAGCCCGGAAGTGAATACAAACAGATTTATCAACACAGTTGCGCAGGTGGTGTCCGGAACAGCAAAACGCGCTTATTCTGGCATGCCGCACGGCCACCGTGTTGCCAAGTTCGTAACAAGTGAAGCGTCCTTACCCACGAATTGAAAACTTCGGTCATGTTCATGGCCTGTCTAAACTATGCAGTGTCGAGGCGCGTAACTCTTCTGTCAATATCCTTGACCCACTTCCTCAATTTTCTCTTACAGAATTTTATTTCGGCACAGCAAGTTACGGTCCACATTTCTCTCCGTCATCTTGTATCCCACTGTCCTGTCTGAGCGTACTTCGTGACTACTACTTGTAATTTATATCCAATAAGTTTGTACAGATCTAAACGTCTCCTGCTCATTGTCCTACTTCAGATACACTGTGACGACAAAAGCCATGGGAGAGCGATATGCACATACACAGATGGCAGTAGTATTGTGTGCACACGGTATAAAAGGGCACTGCATTGCCAGAGCTATCATTTGTATTCGCCTGAGTCATGTGTAAAGGTTACCGACGTGATTATGGCCACACGACGGGAAGTAACAGACTTTGAACGCAGAATGTTAGTCGGAGCTAGTCGCATGGAAAATTCCATTTCGAAATTCGATAGATAATTCAATAGTCCGAGATCCACAGTACCAAGAGTGTGCCGAGTAACCGAATTTTAGGATTTCCTCCTCACCATGGCCGACGCAGTGGCCGACTGTCTTCACTTAACGACCGAGAGCAGCGGCTTTTGGATAGCATTGTTGTCAGTGATAACAGACAAGCAAAACTGCTTGAATTAACCGCATATATCGATGTGGGACGTACGACGAACTTATCGGTTTGGACAGTGCGGAGAAATTTGGCGTTAATGGGCTGTGGCAGCAGACGACCGATGCAAGTGCCTTTGGTAACAGCACGACATCGCCGGCAATGCTTCTCCTGAGCTCTAGACGACTGGAAAACCGAGACCTGGTCAGTTAAGCCCCGATATCAGTTGGTAAGAGCTGAAAGTTTCGAGTGCCGCGCAGACCTCACGAAACCATGGGCCCAAGTGGACAACAAGCTGGTGGTGGCTCCGTAATGGTGTGGCCCCTGCTTACGTGGAATGGACTGGGTCCTCTGGTACAACTGAACCGATCATTGACCGGAAATGCTTATGTTCGGCTACTTGAATACCATTTGCAGCCATTTTTGCTCTCAAACAACGATGCGCTTCGTCACTGGACCTCAGGTGTTCGCGACTGGTTTGAAGAAAATTCTGGACAGCCAATGGTTTAGTCACTCAGATCGCTCGACGTGAATCCGACACCGAACATTTATGGGACATAATCGAGAGGTCAGTTTGTGCACAAAATCCTGCACCGGCCATTATGGCTCTATTTTTTCTTTTTTTTTTAATAACTCTGAGCACTATGGGACTTAACATCTATGGTCATCAGTCCCCTAGAACTTAGAACTACTTAAACCGAACTAACCTAAGGACAGCACACAACACCCAGCCATCACGAGGCAGAGAAAATCCCTGACCCCGCCGGGAATCGAACCCGGGAACCCGGGCGTGGGAAGCGAGAACGCTACCGCACGACCACGAGATGCGGGCCCGGCCATTATGGATTGCTGTAGAGGCCGCATGGCTCATTATTTCTGCAGGGGACTTCCGACGACTTCTTGTGTCCATGTCACGTCGCGTTGCTGCACTACGTCGGGGAAAGAGAAGGAGGTGCGATACAGTGTTAGGAGGTATCCCATGCCTTTTATCACCTCAGTGTATTTGTGGGGGGCGCGCTGCTGCTACGGTCGCAGGTTCGAATCCTGCCTCGGTCATGGATGTGTGTGATGTCCTTAGGTTAGTTAGGTTTAAGTTGTTCTAAGTTTAGGAGATTGATGACCTCAGATGTTAAGCCCCATAGTCTTCAGAGCCATTTGAACAATTTTTTACTTGTGTGAGCATGTGCGCACAGGGGTGTGTGTGCGTGTTGTGTGTGTGTGTGTGTGTGTGTGTGTGTGTGTGTGTGTGTGTGTAAGAGAGAGAGAGAGAGATATTCCAGTTTTAGCATTCCTGACTATGAAGATACAGTCAACCGATTGTTTTAATAATTTCATTTCTGGCGCCAGAAATTGGGTCTTCTCTCCTTCGATTTCCTTATGTTTTCAGTACCACGTACAGGGTAAAACCGAACTTCCCTGACAATTGGAGATCGTTCAGGGATAATTTCGGAGTATTTTGGTATAAGAGATATGTAGGTTCCTGTGGTTCGTTTTTAATGTAATTATGATTTATTCAGTTTGTTACCCCAATTACCTTTACTGATCTGAAAATATCTCTACAACAATGAAAAACTTGTTACATGCAAACGTACAATACAAAAGTCAGAATAATGGAACAATCGTAGGGTAAAAAATTTCTGTGATGTAGTTGCCGACACTGCGGGAATAATGTGATTGTGCCGTTCTTCAGTTGCATTCAGTGAACCCGTAAACGATGTGCATATAGACCAGTTCTTAATCAGAAAAAATGTCAATAGTGCTGTGGACCTCTGTGTGCGTCCAAGTCACACTACTGGAAACCAAAACGCGAGAGAACCGAGCAATACTGAATGCAAGTTCCTTGGCTATCATCGTTGCCAACAAGAATTACCGTCATTGAATATAAAAGTTTGTATCCAAGAAAGACATACAGCGGTCGCACGGATATTTTCAGTGCAAAACGTACAGGGTGTTACAAAAAGGTACGGCCAAACTTTCAGGAAACATTCCTCACACACAAAGAAAGAAAATATGTTATGTGGACATGTGTCCGGAAACGCTTACTTTCCATGTTAGAGCTCATTTCATTACTTCTCTTCAAATCACATTAATCACGCAATGGAAACACACAGCAACAGAACGTGCCAGCGTGACTTCAAACACTTTGTTACAGGAAATGTTCAAAATGTCCTCCGTTAGCGAGGATACATGCATCCACCCTCCGTCGCATGGAATCCCTGATGCGCTGATGCAGCCGTGGAGAATGGCGTATTGTATCACAGCCGTCCACAATACGAGCACGAAGAGTCTCTACATTTGGTACCGGGGTTGCGTAGACAAGAGCTTTCGAATGCCCCGAAAAATGAAAGTCAATAGGGTTGAGGTCAGGAGAGCGTGGAGGCCGTGGAATTGGTCCACCTCTACCAATCCATCGGTCACCGAATTTGTTGTTTTGAAGCGTACGAACACTTCTACTGAAATGTGCAGGAGCTCCATCGTGCATGAACTACATGTTGTGTCGTACTTGTAAAAGCACATGTTCTAGTAGCACAGGTAGAGTATCCCGTATGAAATCATGGCGGTGAATCGAGGAAGTACAGTACATACTGACGAAACTAAAATGAGCTCTAACATGGAAATTAAGCGTTTCCGGACACATGTCCACATAACATCTTTTCTTTATTTGTGTGTGAGGAATGTTTCCTGAAAGTTTGGCCGTACCTTTTTGTAACACCCTGTATACAGGTAAGTGGGGGTAAGAAATCAAACGAAATTGAATTCCTCTGTAACGAGCCACCTGAGACCACATGTCGTCTGTAGCAGAATAATCACAAAATGTTACTGAAAAAACTTCGAAATTTTTGTGGGTGGCATCTGGGTTCACTCTGTACGTGAAATGGAACAGCAGCTACAAAAAATGGTTCAAATGGCTCTGAGCACTATGGGACTTAACATCTGAGGTCATCAGTCCCCTAGAACTTAGAACTACGTAAACCTGTCTAATCTAAGGACATCACACATATTCATGCCCCAGGCAGGATTCGAACCTGCGACCGTAGCGGTCGCGCGGTTCCGGACTGAAGCGCCTAGAAACGCTCGGTCACAACGGCCGGCTACAGCAGCTACACTATACAAGTTATGCTTGTGTTCTTTCGTACCTTATTTTTCAGCTTTCCATGAATACTCCCGTCTACACTGAGGTGACAAAAATCATTGGATAGCGAAATGCACGTATACTGATGGCGATAGTATCGCGTACACAAGGCATAAAAGGGCACTGCACTGGCGGAGCTGTCATTTGTCCTCACGTGAGTTGTGTGAAAAGATTTCCGACATGATTATGACCGCACGACAGGAATTACCAGACTTTCAACAAGGAATGGTAGATGAAGCTAGACATATGGGCGTTTCCACTTCGGAAATCGATAGGGAATTCAATATTCCGAGATACAAAGTGTCAAGAGTGTGCTGAGAATACAAAATTTCAGGCATTAACTCTCACCACGGACAACGCAGTGGCCAACTGCCTCCACTTAACGACTGAGAGCAGCGGGGTTTGCGATGAGTTGTCAGTGCAAACAGACAAGCAACAGTGCATGAAATAACTGCAGAAATCAATGTCGGACGTACGACGAACGTATCCATTAGGACAGTGAGGCGAAATCTGGCGTTAACGGGCTATGGCAACAGACGGACGACACGAATGCTTTCGCTAACAGCAAGGCATCGCCTTCAGTGCCTCTCCTGGGCTCGTGAATATAGCTATTGGATCCTAGACGACTGGATAATCACGGTATGGTCAGATGAGTCACGATTTCACGTGATAAGAGCAGATGATAGTGTTCGAGCATTGGCGCCGACTTAAGGGGAGGGGGGGGGGGCAAGGTACTTAGTGCCCTCCCCCAATAGTAAAAAGTAGGGGCCTCGCCGCCCCCTCCCCCCTCCAATATTGAAACATGCATTTCTCACCGCTCTCCCCCCATTCCTCATCCTTTACTGGAAACTTCGTTAAAACTTGAACATACATTTTTGCATAATATTATGTAATGATTATGTAGGAAAAAAATACCGATTTTACGAGCTGTTGCGTATTCCTTTCTGATACTCCTCCAACCTCTGCATATGACGAACTGTCGTGACAGGGTTTGTCCCCTGCATCTGAACTTTTTGCACACTTTTACTGTACGGAGGTATGCGGGGAACGAAAGCTCACCATGGACTCGCAGCGCTTTGGTTGCTAGGACGAGTTCCACTTCCTCCTACAGCATCCTGCTGGCAGCTTGTAAAAGAAACTAATGAACAATAGTGACACCGAATTTGATGGCGATCGCTAGAAGGACTAGGTAACGTTACAGACTCTTCATTCATTTTTGTAAATTCTATTGACAACCACTAGGTACAACACCACACAAATCAGCACCGGCTCCAGGGATTTTGACGCGCCGCGCGAACATGTCAAGCCCCCCCCCCCCACCCCCTTTTTTTCGACATAGTCAACTTTTCCCACAATATATTTCATACATGACGCCTTATTTTCACATATCACACTCATTCGTCTCTTTATTGTGAATATGTCTTTAAGATCAAAGCAGCAGTCAGTGATACGCTTACAGTGCAATACATTTTAAGCCATTTTTGTTGGAGGAAACGGTTCTTTCGTAAATCGGAGCACACTGTTCCTGTACCATAGATAATTTTCAATAAGACCATTGATTTTATGAATAATTTGTATTTCCAATTTATTCTCACATTCCTTCATTTACGCAAGATGAATTTGCCGCCCCCAAAAATCTGCTGCCCTGGGCGATGGCACGGTTCGCCCCTCCCTAGAGCCGGCCCTGACAATTATAATCAACATTATAATCAACATTATTTTTACATGGCTACTTCTTATTAGGCGCACAGTACTGTTACGCAGACCGCAGCTAATGTTGGTGGCGAACGTAAATATTCCGGAGCTGGGCATCGCCAGTTAGTCTTACTGTGACGTGTAGCGATGGTGAAGCTAGACCCAGTGTCAGTGGTGCTGTGTGTGACAACAAAGACACAGATAGTGACGGAACTGTGGCGGTGACAAAAAACACTGTTCCCGGAAGAAAACAACGCTGTTATCAGCCCTCTTGGAAACAGCAATTTGCATGGATCGATTACAATAAGGTAAAACATGTTGTTGTTGTGGTTGTTGTTGTTGTGGTCTTCAGTCCTGAGACTGCTTTGATGCAGCTCTCCATGCTACTCTATCCTGTGCAAGCTTCTTCATCTCCCAGTACCTACTGCAATCTACATCTTTCTGAATCTGCTTAGTGTATTCATCTCTTGGTCTCCCCCTACGATTTTTACCCTCCACGCTGCCCTCCAATACTAAATTGGTGATCCCTTGATGCCTCAGAACATATCCTACAAACCGATCCCTTCTTCTGTTCAAGTTGTGCCACAAACTTCTCTTCTCCCCAATTCTATTCAATACTTCCTCATTAGTTATGTGATCTACCCATCTAATCTTCAGCATTCTTCTGTAGCACCACATTTCGAAAGCTTCTATTCTCTTCTTGTCCAAACTATTTACCGTCCATGTTTCACTTCCATACATGGCTACACTCCATACAAATACTTTTAGAAATGACTTCCTGACACTTAAATCTATACTCGATGTTAACAAATTTCTCTTCTTCAGAAACGCTTTCCTTGCCATTGCCAGTGTACATTTTATATCCTCTCTACATCGACCATCATCAGTTATTTTGCTCCACAAATAGCAAAACTCCTTTACTACTTTAAGTGTCTCATTTCCTAATCTAAAATCCTCAACATCACCCGACTTAATTCGACTACATTCCATTAGTCTCGTTTTGTACCTAGAAACGTAGGTTTGCCTTTCCTTAATCTTTCTTCTAAGATAAGTCGTAAGGTCAGTATTGCCTCACGTGTTCCAGTATTTCTACGGAATCCAAACTGATCTTCCCCGAGGTCGGCTTCTACTAGTTTTTCCATTCGTCTGTAAAGAATTCGTGTTACTATTTTGCAGCTGTGACTTATTAAACTGATTGTTCGGTAATTTTCACATCTGTCAACACCTGCTTTCTTTGGGATTGGAATTATTATATTCTTCTTGAAGTCTGAGGGTATTTCGCCTGTTTCATACATCTTGCTCACCAGATGGTAGAGTTTTGTCATGACTGGCTCTCCCGAGGCCGTCAGTAGTTCCAATGGAATGTTGTCTACTCCGGGGGCCTTGTTTCGACTCAGGTCTTTCAGTGCTCTGTCAAATTCTTCACGCAGTATCGTATCTCCCATTTCATCTTCATCTACATCCTCCTCCATTTCCATAATATTGTCCTCAAGTGCATCACCCTTGTATAGACCCTCTATATACTCCTTCCACCTTTCTGCTTTCCCTTCTTTGCTTAGAACTGGGTTTCCATCTGAGCTCTTGATGTTAATACAAATGGTTCTCTTATCTCCAAAAGTCTCTTTAATTTTCCTGTAGGCATGTTATTTTTTACAAAATTTGCAGACAAATGTTTGAAGAAAATCGTTTTCAGTTTTCTCACATAATTGAAAAAACTTTCATGGAAACTGGTTTTTCGAACTGGAAGAAAGGGGTAGAAAAGTTGAAAGCGCATGAAGCATCGGGCTGCCATAGAGGAGCTGTACTGAAATTCAAATCTTTAAAATCGCATGTCAATGTATTTAGCCAGATTTCCAAAGAAAAACTGACACAAATGAAAGAAAACCGAGCTTGTTTACTAAAAATCATATCTTCCCTCCGTTATTTAGCAGTGCAGAGGCTTGCAATACGTGGGCATACTGATGAAACAAGTAACTTTGACAATTTATTACGCCTTCGATGTGAAGATAACCAGCTACTTTTAATATGGCTACAGCGCGAAACTTACAAATGGACATCCCATGATGTGCAAAACGAAATTTTGGCCATTTTAAGTCATACACTTCTTAAAAAATTGTTGGAGGATATCAAGAGTGCAGAGTATTTTGCAATAGTAGCAGACAAAACAACAGATATAGCGCTCCAAAGAGCAATTTAGAATCTGTATAAGATTTGTTGATGCTTCGCTAGAGATAGAAGAATGTTTTTTAGGGCTATACTCAATACAAAGTACCACAGCTAAGGCTCTGTTTGATATTATTATCGACATTTTAAGACGATTTGATTTGCCTACGTCTAATTGTAGGGGCCAGTGGTTTGACGGTTCAACTAACATGGCCGGGTTATATAATGGTGTCCAGGCAAAGTTTATGTAAATGGAGAAGAGAGCTATGTTTGTGCACTGCCTTGCACACTGTTTAAATGTAACACCACAAGACACTGTGAAAGCAGTTCCAGAACGTCGAAATGCATTGAATGTTATGAAGGACTTAATACATTTTGTGAGAGATTCACCTAAAAGATTAGATCTTTTTGCT
Source organism: Schistocerca cancellata (assembly GCF_023864275.1). Lineage (NCBI taxonomy): Eukaryota > Metazoa > Arthropoda > Insecta > Orthoptera > Acrididae > Schistocerca > Schistocerca cancellata. Next base: position 50,611,432 of record NC_064631.1, read on the forward strand.
CACCTGAAGGCAGATGCCTCTACAAATTTGAAACCACTCTGTCCTACAAGGTGGGCCGTAAGATACTTGGCAATGTCTTCAGTTTTGTCCAACTATACAGAACTTCAGGAATTTTTTCTAAATGTATCAAGAAATGACAATTCAGACACTGGGGCCAAAGCAAATGGCTTTTTGATTAATATGCAGACATATAATTTCTTTTTCATGTTATCACTTTTGGTAAAACTGTTTGGTCACATTGATACCGTAAACGCAGCACTACAGAGGAAATCCCTACACTTAGAGGAGGCCAATAAGGTGATTTCCACTCTTGTAAATTCTATTAAATTTATGAGAAACAATTTTGAATCATTCTGGGGTGAAGTAACTTCAAAATGTCAAGATATGGATGTTGATTCCCCAAAATTACCCCGTAGAAGAAAAGTCCCTAAGAAATACGATGACTCTATCAATTCATCCCTAGAACCATTCACTAAAGTATCTGACAAATATACAAGATTCTATTATGAAACAATGGATACATCCATCAGCTTCTTGGAATCACGGTTCAAAACTCAATCATTAATGTTTGTAAATTAAAATGAACAATTTCTTCTTGGTGATAACAAACATTCATTCGGTATTTTATCTTTCTACGAAGCAGATATAGACAAAGAACGCTTGCTTCTCCACCGAAGCATGTTTCATGAGATTATCCATAGACGAAGAACGCTTGCTTCTCCACCGAAGCATGTTTCGTGAGATTATCCAAAGTAGTGATTCTGCGAATATTAGTTCGTTGGATGACATAGTGAAATACCTAAAATAGGAAAACCACCTGTTTGACCGACTGCCTGAACTATGAAGTTCATACGTGTAGTGCTGACGATTCCGGTAACGTCCTGCACCGCTGAGCGACCGTTTTCTTGTCTGCGGAGGGTGAAGACGTATCTTCGTTGTATAATGAGGCAGGAGCGTCTTAATGCCATCGCCCTTCTCAACGCCCATAGAGATGAATCGATGAAACTCGACCTTGATGCCATATGTGACGAGTTCATGTGCAGGAATGATCTGAGGAGGAGTACATTTGCCATCAAAAATTAAGGTATGTTTCTTCAGCTTTATTTATGTATTTGTTTTATACCACTACTGACCTATACTCCGACTGAAATGACATTGTGAGTGACGTTTCAGCGAGTCGAGCGGTAGGTGCTAGTCGCCAGCCAATCGTAGTTTGCATGATTTTCAGCTGTTTGCATTTTTCATTATCCTCACAATCTTTTTTTGTTTCTTGAAAGTTGTTATGCTGTGAGGGGAATTTCCCAATAATATCATGTCATAACTCAAAAGGGAAAGTATGCGTGCATAATAGACCTCTCTCCTTCAGTGCTTGTGTTGTTCCATATAATTCTCATTGCACAGGTCATTTTAGATAGCTTAGAATTCAAGAATGTGATGTGGGAATTCCATTTCAGATTGTCTTGTAAGTAAACAAAGCAATTTTGTTTCAGTGGGACTTAATTTTTTGGTTTTCCAAAGAAATGTTTGTTTTAATGGATTTTTAATTTTGCTGTGTGTGGAATTGTATAGTGGCGGTTTTTTTTCTTTTTTTTAAGGGTTAATCAATAGCTTATTCCTCTCAAAGCACTCTGAAATCTTTTCATTTGTGGATTCAGCATACAGCCTAAGAGCCTTTCTGTTTCCATCTGCAATCAATACACTGGTGTCACCTGCAAACAGGACTGGTTTGGAGTGCCGAACATGTAGATGGAAACGCAAAGTTATCTGTCAAATGTAGTACACAATAAAATGATTCTTGCCCCCCCCCCCCCCCCCAAAAAATAAAAAATATTTTCAAGTCGGCGCCTGCAACGCAGACCCCACGAAGCCATGGACACCAGGTTGTCAGCAAGGCACTGTGCAAGCTGGTGCTGGTCCCTTAATGGTGTGGGCTCTGTTCACATGGGATGGACTGAATCCTCAGGTCTAGCTGAACCGATCGTTGACTGAAAATGGTTGTTTTCTGCTACTTTGGGACCATTTGCAGCTATTCATAAACATCATGTTCCGAAACTCACAGTTGTTCATGATCGGTTTGAAGAACATTCTGGACAATTCGAGCGAACAATTTGGCCACTCAGAGCTCCCGACATGAATCCCATCAAATGTTTATTGTATATAATCGAGAGATCAGTTACAGAATCCTGCGCTGGCAACGCTTCCGCTATTATGTATGGCTGTAAAGGCAGCGTGGCTCATTGTTTCTGCAGGGGACTTCCAACGACTTGAGACCATGCCACATCTAGTTGCTGCACTACAACGGGCAAAATTAGGTGCGACACTATATTAATAACAATTCCATGACTTTTATATACTTCTAAATTTATTAACTAATTCATCCAGTTTTATGCCCTTCTCATATAAAATATAGGATCCCAAATAGTTTGAGTGGCCCGAAGTTACGGGAAGGGATGTCTCATTTGGAGATTTACCGTGTGAGATGCCGAATATTGCGGCCGTAAGTGGAGACACGATAGCTGGGCGGCCTGTAAAAGACAGATGCGCTGTGACCACGGCTGCACGTGACGAGTTGGCCGACTTTGAATGTGGGCTGTTGCTCTGTGCAGCAGCCCTGTGTCATAGCATATCGGGGATCACGCAAGAATTTTGCTTCCCGATGTCAGCATTGTCTAGGGTAGATCTTCAGATAGAATTGGAGAAACAATGCTTCCACATGCTTGAGTCGCCGGACTCGACTATCACAACTGTTTGATTTCTTTATTTATATGTGTCCAGAACATAAAGTATAATTCATATATTGTTGAATATCAGCATGATTAAACTCCTTGTGGTGCCCAGAATTTCGCTGTGCGAACTGCCTTAATATTGGCGACAACCAGATCGTCCATCGAGACAGGTTCTTCCAGTTCCCTGCAGTTGAGTAGGTGCTGATGGTCTTGAGGTTCGCCACACTCACATAGCTCGCCCTCTGAGACGTATCCCCATTTCTTCCTGTTTACCTTACACCGAGATACTCCAGTTCTCAGTCTATTCAAGACCTTCCATGTCTCGTACGGGAGGTGATGATCTGCAGCAAGTTCCTCTTTGGGGTCATCCAAATATTCCTTTGATGATGAACTATGATACTGTTGTACACTCCTGGAAATTGAAATAAGAACACCGTGAATTCATTGTCCCAGGAAGGGGAAACTTTATTGACACATTCCTGGGATCAGATACATCACATGATCACACTGACAGAACCACAGGCACATAGACACAGGCAACAGAGCATGCACAATGTCGGCACCAGTACAGTGTATATCCACCTTTCGCAGCAATGCAGGCTGCTGTTCTCCCATGGAGACGATCGTAGAGATGCTGGATGTAGTCCTGTGGAACGGCTTGCCATGCCATTTCCACCTGGCGCCTCAGTTGGACCAGCGTTCGTGCTGGACGTGCAGACCGCGTGAGACGACGCTTCATCCAGTCCCAAACATGCTCAATGGGGGACAGATCCGGAGATCTTGCTGGCCAGGGTAGTTGACTTACACCTTCTAGAGCACGTTGGGTGGCACGGGATACATGCGGACGTGCATTGTTCTGTTGGAACAGCAAGTTCCCTTGCCGGTCTAGGAATGGTAGAACGATGGGTTCGATGACGGTTTGGATGTACCGTGCACTATTCAGTGTCCCCTCGACGATCACCAGTGGTGTACGGCCAGTGTAGGAGATCGCTCCCCACACCATGATGCCGGGTGTTGGCCCTGTGTGCCTCGGTCGTATGCAGTCCTGATTGTGGCGCTCACCTGCACGGCGCCAAACACGCATACGACCATCATTGGCACCGAGGCAGAAGCGACTCTCATCGCTGAAGACGACACGTCTCCATTCGTCGCTCCATTCACGCCTGTCGCGACACCACTGGAGGCGGGCTGGACGATGTTGGGGCGTGAGCGGAAGACGGCCTAACGGTGTGCGGGACCGTAGCCCAGCTTCATGGAGACGGTTGCGAATGGTCCTCGCCGATACCCCAGGAGCAACAGTGTCCCTAATTTGCTGGGAAGTGGCGGTGCGGTCCCCTACGGCACTGCGTAGGATCCTACGGTCTTGGCGTGCATCCGTGCGTCGCTGCGGTCCGGTCCCAGGTCGACGGGCAATTGCACCTTCCGCCGACCACTGGCGACAACATCGATGTACTGTGGAGACCTCACGCCCCACGTGTTGAGCAATTCGGCGGTACGTCCACCCGGCCTCCCGCATGCCCACTGTACGCCCTCGCTCAATGTTCGTCAACTGCACATACGGTTCACGTCCACGCTGTCGCGGCATGCTACCAGTGTTAAAGACTGCGATGGAGCTCCGTATGCCACGGCAAACTGGCTGACACTGACGGCGGCGGTGCACAAATGCTGCGCAGCTAGCGCCATTCGACGGCCAACACCGCGGTTCCTGGTGTGTCCGCTGTGCCGTGCGTGTGATCATTGCTTGTACAGCCCTCTCGCAGTGTCCGGAGCAAGTATGGTGGGTCTGACACACCGGTGTCAATGTGTTCCTTTTTCCATTTCCAGGAGTGTATTCTCTCCATTGCAGGGGGGTGTCGGAATTGGTTGCGTTGTCTGCAGGAAACTTTTTCTCTATTTCAGTCTTGGTGACTGATATTCATGTCCAAACAGGGAATGTTTTGGGTCTGCCACCTGCTTCTTTCTTTCCATTTCAGCTACAGTTCTCCTTCGGATATCTGGAGGTGCTACGCCCAAGAGAGAGCAGATTTTGCTAACCGGGGTTGCCTCATGCAGCCTGAAACAATGCGTCATGCTTCATTTAGGGCAATATTTACCTGTTTGGCATGGCGGGAGTTCTGCCACACAGGTGCGGAGAAGCACAAAGGAAGGGCAGATGTGCTGAAGACATCCGGGTTTGCTCCCCAGTTGTTGCCTGTCAGTTTTCGAATAATATTGTTCCTGGCACAGACTTCATTTGTGTATCTGTGCAGTGGTATTCCAATATGAGGGAACTGTCCAATTTTACTCCCAGATATTTGGAGTATCGCAGTGTGTTAGTTGTTGACTTCTCCAGGTTGCTCAGGTTTCTCCAGGCCTCTCTGTTCCGTAAGTGGTATACATACACTTTTGTCTTTGAATGGTTTGGCTTCAGGCAGTTACTGTCATAATAGTCAAATAGTTTCTTAGGACCTGTTGTTAGTTTTTCTTCTCCTTCTCAAAAGTTCTTCCTTGGGCAGCAACTGCTGTATCATCTGCATAAATGAAAGATATTATGGTAGGATTAATTGGCTGGTCATTACTATAAATATTACATAACAATGGGGCTAACACGCTTCCTTGGGGGATACTATTTCTCTGCGTCCTCCAACGGCTGATTTTGTTTGGTATGGTAACGAAGAAATGTCTGTTCCGAAGCAGACATCTCATAAAATGTGTTAAATGAAAGTCTTTTGGGATGTCATCGATCTATGTTGATAATTTGGTGTCGTATGCGGCAGTAAATTCAATAAAGGCAACACCGGTGATCTGCTCGCGTTCATATCCATCTTCTGTGTGTTGTGTCAGATTCAAGATCTGTCCACAACATGGCCTCACTGGACGAAAACCAGATTGTTCTCTAATCAGTGTTTGGTCGACATGGTCTGAGATTCGATGGGGATCATTCTCTCTAAGACCTTATAAAGTTGCATAGGAGTGATATCAGTCGGAAGTTTATTTCATCTGTTTCCCAGGTTTCAATAGGGCTACAACTTTGGTTTTTCTCCAGATCTTTGGCATTTACAATCTTGAAAGACAGGCGTTCATCATATCTAGAACCCACTTTTTGGATGCTAGTCCAAAATTTTTATTTGTTCCATTCTCAGGTCATCTAATCCAGCAGCCTTATTGCTTTTAATTGAGCATATTGCGGTTTCTAATTCTTCCAAAGAGAAAGGGGTGCCAGTGTAGTTATTCTCCTCAGTAATTTTCCAATATAGTTTCTCTCCTCAATTATTCTTTGGATCTTTGGGGTTACAGTTTTTTTTATTAATCTTGCTATTAAGCAATAATTGTTGCGCTGTCTGGTTAGGTATAATATCAGGAATGACTGAAGGAGTAGCTGTTAGGTCGTTTACAAGGTTCTTCAGCAGTTGCCATGCCATTCTACTGTTTTGTTTCATGTCTATCAGCATCAAAAAGTCGCACCATTTTTCTTTCCTTGTATCTGACATGGTTAGCATCAGGTCTTCACCGGCCTGTATTGTTTCTTCAGAAAATGGATAGTCTTCGAAGAAGTGTTCGTATTTACTCATAAATGTCTAAGTTTTTGATGAGCGGACATCACGTCGCCTCCGCAGAGCCATTCGGGGCGATCGACGGTCTGGTCTGAGTCAGCAGCTGATTTCACATCCAGTGTCTTCCCATGACTTCCGGCCACTCAGTATTTAAAGAATTTTATTTACTATATCATTTTTATGTGTAGCAAGTTTCGGGACTATCAAAAAGGACGTTATAACTTTAAAAACTCATACTGTTGTATTCATGTAACTTGCAGTGCTGTTTTTGGTGTCATTTTATAGCAAAATACATATCGTTTTCTACGTTGTATCTAACCATGTTCAGTGTGACTTCCATTGGTTAAGCGGCACACATTCCATGTGAAGTCTATTTCTTGTCAGAATCTTGCAGCATGTCTGGTGTGACTTGGTCAGTTGTGAGCTAGAATCTGGCCCTGAACTCCGGTAGAGAAGCCGGTAATGATAGAACAAACGCGGTATCCTTGGTGAATCCTCAAGAAAAACTCAATAAAGTGACAGGCCCGGTAAACTTGTGGGCCATAGAGTTGGCGCATCTCGGCCCATGCGTTCTGTTTCTTGGATTTCTCCGTTCTTTATTCGGTGAATCGGTCTGATTTTAATAGTCTTGAGCATGTTATTTTAAATTGCCGGCAACTGCAGCCAAACTTCCACATTCTGAAAGAAATAATCCGCTTTGGCTGTAGAATACTTTTCATTAAGGGTCACGACTGGTTTCGCGCCACTAGAAGACGGATCCTCAGGTGATAAATATTCTTTTTAATAGGTCATCGGCGAGAAGTTGGTGCCCTAGAGCACTCCCCATCATTCACATCATGTTGTAAACAAACTGCACTCTAAAGGCGGTAGTCCTTATTTAAAACAAATGGGGTAGGGGAACCGTGCCACATCCAGGAAGGTGGCTGCATTTTAAATGTCCACTTTCAGTATTTTTATAAACGAGACTCAATCTATTTACATATTTTTTAAGTAGTTTAGCACATGTACAGCCGTCCTCCACATTTCTTTTTTAAATCGACGCTATAGAGGGCGTAAAAAATCGCCCCGTTTACTGCGTCTTCTGTTAATTTCCCAATTCTGAACTCACGTTGTATGGCAGTCACTCCATGAAGAAATATTTTCCCCTGTAGTCTATTGTGCAGCAGCTTCTCAAGCACTTTCCTAATGTATCGAGAAGGAAAATTGGTCTGTATGACACTGGAGCCCTTTTTCAGTATAATCACATTTGCTTCTGTCTAAAAGCTCGTATTCTTCCCTCTAATAAACATGCGCTACAAAGCTGACACAAATACTCTGAACAGCCAAATAAACTGGTACACCTGCCTAATATCGTGTAGGGCCCCCGCGAGCACGCAGAAGTGCCGCAACATGACGCGGCATGGACTCGACTAATGTTGAAGTAGTGCTGGAGGGAACTGACACCATGAATCCTGCAGGGCTGTCCATAAGTCCGTAAGAATACGAGGAGATGGAGATCTCTTCTGAACAGCACGTTGCAAGGTATCCCATATATGCTGAATAATGTTCATGGCTGGGGCCTTTGGTGGCCATCGGAAGTGTTTAAACTCAGAAGAGTGTTCGTGGAGCCACTCTGTAGCTATTATGGACGTGTGGGTTGCCACATTGTCCTGCTGGAATTGCCCAAGTTCGTCGGAATGCACAATGGACATGAATGCACGCAGGTGATCAGACAGGATGCTTAGGTACGTGTCACCTGCCAGAGTCGTATCTAGACGTGTCAGGGGACCCATACTACACCAACTGCACACGCTCCACACCGTTACAGAACCTCCACCAGCTTGAAAGTCCTCTGCTAACACGCAGGGTCCATGGATGTATGAGGTCGTCTCCGTACACGTCCATCCGCTAGATACAATTTGAAACGAGACTTATCCGACCAAGCATCATGTTTCTAGTCATCAACAGTGCAATGTCGGCGTTCATGGGCCCAGGCGAGGCATAAAGCTTTGTGTCGTGCAGTCGTTAAGGGTACACGAGTGGGCTTTCGACTCAGAAAGCCTATATCAATGTTGTGTTTCGTTGAATGGTTCGCACGCTGACACTTGTCGATTGCCCAGCATTGAAATCAGCAGCAGTTTGCGGAATGGTTGCACGTCTGTTACGTTGAACAATTCTCTTCAGTCGTCGTTGGTCCCGTTCTTGCAGGATCTTCTTCCGGCCGCAGAGATGTTGGAGATTTGATGTTTTACCGGATTCCTGATGTTCACGGTACACTCATGAAATGGTCGTGAAGGAAAACCCTCACTTCATAGCTACCTCGGAGATGCTGTGTCTCATCGCTCGTGCGTCGACTGTGACACCACGTTCAGATTCACTTTAATCTTGTTAACATGCCGTTATAGCAGCAGTAACCTATCTAACAAATGCGCCAGACACTTGTTGTCTTATACAGGCGTTGCCGACCGCAGCGCCGTATCCCATCTATACAGGGTGTTACAAAAAGGTACGGCCAAACTTTCAGGAAACATTCCTCACATACAAAGAAAGAAAATATGTTACTTGGACACGTGTCCGGAAACGCTTACTTTCCATGTTAGAGCTCATTTTATTACTTCTCTTCAAATCACATTAATCATGGAATGGAAACACACAGCAACAGAACGTGCCAGCGTGACTTCAAACACTTTGTTACAGGAAATGTTCAAAATGTCCTCCGTTAGCGAGGATACATGCATCCACCCTCCGTCGCATGGAATCCCTGATGCGCTGATGCAGCCGTGGAGAATGGCGTATTGTATCACAGCCGTCCACAATACGAGCACGAAGAGTCTCTACATTTGGTACCGGGGTTGCGTAGACAAGAGCTTTCAAATGCCCCCATAAATGAAAGTCAAGATGGTTGAGGTCAGGAGAGCGTGGAGGCCATGGAATTGGTCCGCCTCTACCAATCCATCGGTCACCGAATCTGTTGTTTTGAAGCGTACGAACACTTCTACTGAAATGTGCAGGAGCTCCATCGTGCATGAACCACATGTTGTGTCGTACTTGTAAAGGCACATGTTCTAGCAGCACAGGTAGAGTATCCCGTATGAAGTCATGATAACGTGCTCCATTGAGCGTAGGTGGAAGAAACTAAAATGAGCTCTAACATGGAAATTAAGCGTTTCCGGACAGATGTCCACATAATATGTTTTCTTTATTTATGTGTGAGGAATGTTTCCTGAAAGTTTGGCCGTACCTTTTTGTAACACCCTGTATATCTCTGTATTTGAATATGCATACCTATACTAGTTTCTTTTGCGCTTTAGTGTATAAAATTATATGCGTAGGAAGGACAGGCAGAATTTCAGCAGGTGTCATATATTGATGACGTAATGACTTGCACGTGGTACAGGTTAGGTTACGGCGGAGCTAACTAGTAACACTAGAGCTCTGAAAATAGCAGACGCTCTGGCAGCTGTTCCAGGGGACAAGTTTCACTTCAGAGAAGCAACTGATAACTCCATCCACCGCCTAGTTGCTGTTGTTAAGGCGTCACAGTAGGAGATTGTCACGAAAAGGCACGGCTTAGCAGAGGCAGAAAGCTTGATACTTGCTCCTAAGAACTGGAATGCAGTGGTTTTACGCAGCTTAGAGTGCTACTCCAGCAGCCCCCACTCAAAAAAGGACAGAGGGCGGTGCCAAATAACGTAAAATACTCTTGTTGCTGGCCGTAATAGGATTGGCAGTGACGCGTAGCTTTCAGCTGAAGGCTGTTGTTACCAAACTTGGAGTTTGTTAATGTAAAGTCCAGAGGCATTCCTACCTGCAGCATAGAAGGAGAGGAATCTGCACCCTGGAGGTGCAGAACGACTAGCCTGATTGGCCGAAGATTGTTCAGTGCCAGTGGACTGGTTGATCGGTTATACGAAGGGCGCAAAAGTGCGTCGCTGCTATTCTTTAGAAACCCATGCTTTTGTATTCAGAGAAGTTCTGAGTCAGATCGCTGGTAAGCTCCGTAGTGTTCACTGCTTCTGTTAGGGCCCACTACTATTTATTCAAACACTGATTTCTGTTGCGTAATTAGTTGCCCACGTTGCTATTTCTAATGTTTAAAATTATCCTTCAGTGTCGTCGTTAATCTGATCGCTAAAAATAATGTCAGTGAGACCTCTGAAATCCATCATACATGCTGCAAGAATCCTGTCGAGTCCCAGAATCCGCGAATCTCGGAGGTGTCCCGTGATAGTGTTTGGGGTTGATCCAAGTCATCAACATGCCTTCCCAGAGAATTTGTCGTTCTGCATTTGTTCCTCACCCTTCGGAAATTGCAGACTGATCTCAAAAGCCCCTGTTTTCCCTCTGACACGACACGGGGATACCGTCACTAGGTGATTTATTCCTTTTCAGTTTCAGGGCATTATTCCTCATCTCCTCTCCTGAAAATTGAAAAAACTATTCTGTCTGCATTGTACGCTTCTCTACTTCTGTTCTGCAGTTCTGTGCATTCATCAAGTTTATCCTTTCGTCCTCTGTAGTGCCGTCTGGAAAGAGAATGCGTATCAGTAATTGTGCAGATTACCGGCAGTTTTCTCTCAGGCTGCCGTCTGCTCGTTTTAGAGTTTAGAACATTGTCGGAGATCTTATCATTTGACAGACGATTCTACAAGTTGTACCTCATGAGTCAGTATGTAGATATTGTGCCACGAATAGGTTTCAGCTTTGCATTCTTTCGTGCTGTAAACAGTCTTTGAATTACTGTTTAAGATCCATTTATCTGCCCCGTCTGCAAGCTCTTTCGCCCGCAAAGTGGCGGTTTTCGTAGAAACGTCTTGTGTATGTGACTTCTGTTTCCTGTTTTCGGGAACCCACATTTCATGGTATTTATGAACACCATCCCATGTCTTGTGAGGTGATTGAATCTTTCATGGCCTCTTGTAATACAAGACGAGTTCTTGAGCTTTTGTGTCCACGTGGTCGTGTCCTTCCACCGAGCCCGGACGGTGAGAGATATTCCTCAGATGGTTCCAATCGGCTTTCCTTATGTTGTACGGGGTCTTCAATGTATTTAATGCATCTTCATCTGAGTCCATTTCTGCAAGAGCCAACTGTAAAGATTGCATCGTATTTACCACTTTCATATTAATACCATTATGGCTTCCTGAAATACATCCCTATTTCATCTTACACTGAACTAAAAAAATGGCTCTGAGCACTATGGGACTCAACTGCTGAGGTCATTAGTCCCCTAGAACTTAGAACTAGTTAAACCTAACTAACCTAAGGACATCACAAACATCCATGCCCGAGGCAGGATTCGAACCTGCGACCGTAGCGGTCTTGCGGTGCCAGACTGCAGCGCCTTTAACCGCACGGCCACTTCGGCCGGCTACACTGAACTAAATCATAGTGGTAACTTACTGTTCGCGTCCCTGATATAAAACATCTTGCTTGAGCGAAAATCAACAGCATGTACAAACTTCAAAAGATCCATGACTTTGTGATCTCTATAATACTACTTACTCGTATTTACAGCCAATTTCGGTTTTAAATCATGTTCGTGGCACCTAGATAACACAGAAAAATAGACCAAATGTGGTAATGAAAATAACATAAAATCCACAGATGAAGTAGTAATTACCAAATACTTAAGAAAAATGTTACAGACGTGTCACATGTCATACATGTCTTCATATGAGGATAACGAGAAATACGTGGACTGCGACTAAGATCAAAAGACTTTAATAAATCTATTATAACAAATGTGACCAAATACAAAATTAGCGTGAGGACTGAGTGGAAAAATGATTATGTATAAGCTGAAAGCAAGACATGTCAAACACCTTAAGAGTCAAAGAAGAATATCATACGAAACCGAAGGATGTTGCCATTGAACAAGTATGTGATTATAGATCACAATGTCTAACTATGTTTAGTTGCAATTGTAATTAATATTTCACAATGATAAGAACAAAATGAAATATAAAATTACACATATACAGGTGTTTAACAGTTACTAAATATGAAAACACAAAAATGTTCAACCTCTGAGTAAGCGTAACCACATGTGGAATATAAATTAACGTGACTGCATAAATTTAAGTGGATTACAAAAATAGTAGGGAAAATGCGCATTTTTGAGGCACTTCGAAAAAGAAAGATTAAGTATAGAGCAGGCAGATGAACTGCATGAAATTGCATTGAAGTCAAGCGCCGGCACGCCAGTTGGGAACGAGAGAGCAGAGAGGGATGTAAAGAAGACGTCAGCGAATTGCATGCTGACCGACCCATCTCCAGGAGAACAACGCGATAGTAGCGGCCTCTGTGCGAAGAGGACATAAGCTCCGTGCCCGACTAGTTGTGTCCCAGTTCTACAGAAGGTTCAAGACTAGCGACCTGAATAGAAGAGTCAGCTGTATTACTTCACTTGTATTAGGAATTGTTATACTGGAGAACTTTGTTTATTTGGATATCGCTCTTTGCTTGCGACACATCTGTAAGATTCTCAAATTTAAGTGTTAACATTGTTCATTTCGTAATAAAACTCATTAATACGATTTCTTTGAATGTTATCTAGCGATCTGAGAAGACAGGCTTCCAAGACCCCACATATCTGACGTCAAGGCAGGATTCAACATTTGGCGAAAGGGTGACATGCAAATGAAAATGTTCTCCAGTATAACAATTCCTAATACAAGTCAAGTACTACAGATCACTCTTCTATTCAGGTCGCTAGTCTTGAAGCTTCTATAGTACTGGGCCGCGATTAGTCGGGCGCTGCGCTTATGTCCTCTTCGCATAGAGGCCGCTGCTATCGCGTTGTCGTGTTGGAGAAGGGTCGGTCAGCGTGCAACTGGCTGACGTCTTCTTCACAGCCCTCTCTGCTCTCTCGTTCCCGACTGGCGTCCCGGCGCTTGACTTTATGCAATAACTCTGACCACGTCACCATCTGGACGCAACGGTCATTGCAAATTCACGGACTACCCTATCAAGCCGCCTATCAGACCCAAATTTTCAACTTATCCACACATAATAAATGCAGTGACTGTTGCCAGTTATTCTCATTACTCACGGCATTTAGCCGATTCCTATACCAGTCGAAGTCTGGTGTGCATCCGCATGAAGAGATCATTGGTCATCCTCTGTCAGTTATATATTTGTGGTGTCTCTTCTTTCAGACATGAAACTACAAGAGAACAAAAATAAAGGACACAGACCTATAAAAAGCTGTTACAAATTACAAGAGTGTTTCATAATTTTTTGCAACTACAGTATCATTATAGGCAGTATTTGGAACTGGAAATTGATAGTGAAAATAAAATTAAATTGATGACCATATTTAAATTGATTCAGTATTTTGTGGACTTGGAGGAGGAGGGGGTGTTAGAGATAAGGGGAGAGGAGTAAATGGGGGTTTACAAAGTTGTGGAAAAATTAAAACAACAATGTAGGCCTACCGGAGAACACTAATATAGAACACAGCCGTTAAAAGAACCCTTAAAAATTACAGAAATATTTTAAAAATTTAACAAAGACAATATTATTATCGGAAATAAGGTCTATTTAAGTAACTTAATTTACATCTTCAAAAATTTAGCAAGGCCCCTTTAAGATAATGTTGTCTATGGTGTCATCTCAGTTATGATTTACTATTTTTATCCTACCCTCATCCAAGTGCCACCTACTCGCCCACTTCCCCAAGATATATAGTCCCTCTGGATACCAGTATTTTATTTGTACTCACTAATCTTCTAGATATGGCTACATCATGCGATTAATATTTTTAATCTTTTATTCTTATATTATTTATGTCACAAACTGCTATTAATTGTTATACACATAATTCCTGTATGCTTGATTATCCTGCATACCTACTGGTATATGTTAGAAATTCCATCCATGGTAACTGCTATCTAACTTTGATGAATTTATATATATGTATGTTATTTTTAAATTCATAGCACCTTTCCATCACTGATAGCTCCCCTAATCTCCCTTAAACACCCTCCTTCTCCACTCTGTAACTTCTCCAAAGCCAGTACCAAAATATTGCATTAACATTTTTCAATCCACGGTCAGTCCACCTGTAACCCCCCTCTCCCCCCCCCCCCCCCCCCCAACCATTTTGGTCTGTAATACTGAATAAATTTATTTTTGCTATCAAATTCCATTATCAGAATATTGATTACAATAATACAGTATTAGCTTTGTAAATATTTTTAAAAACATTTTTGTAATATGAAACAGCTTTTAATGGCAGTGTTCTATATTTCTCCTCTCGGATAGGTTTGTAACATTATATTAATTTTACTATAGCTTTTAAATTCATAAACCACTATTTAACTCCTCTCCTCTTCCACCTACCTGCAACACACATTCCCTCCTGCACATCCTCCATAGTACTTATCCTCAGTGTCATTTTATTTTTACGACCAAGTCCCAGTTTCAATATTGCCAATAATAATGTTGTCTTTGTTACATTTTTAAACTTTCTGAAAATTCTGACAGCTTTTTAAGGGCTATGTTCTGTATTTCTGTTCTCTCGTAGGTTTATATGATAGCTTTAATTTTACTAAAACTTTGTAAAACCCCATTTACCCCTCCCACATCTCCAACACACAACAACACTGAATAATTTTAAATATTTTCATCAATGTCTTTTTATTTTCGCTATCAAATTTCTGTTTCAAACATTGCCTGTAGTAACAATGTCTTTTTAAAAAAATTTAAAACTCTCTCTTAATTTGTAAGAATTCTTAAGGGCTATGTTCTTTATTTCTATTCTGTTGTAGATTTATGTGATTGTATTCGTGTTTAACTATGACTTCGCAAACCCCTATTTACTCCTCACTCCCTCCTCCAATTATCTCCAAACCCCCCTTCCAGCACCATCCACTACGACTTCCCATTGCTTTAAAATTGTGTAATACTTTTATGTATCACTATCCACACACATCTCCTTCCGCTTCTCAGCTTACCGTTTGTCATTCATACGTGATACAAAATAATTCAAGGATTTGACCGTTTTCATTGTATTAAATAGAAGTTCTTTGTAATGGCTTCTTTAATATTTGTCACCTGTTCGAATTATTGACTTCTGAATACGATAAAGTTGAGGTCTATATTCCTAGTAAGTTCTTCAGCAAATTTCTCTAGGTTGTCATCTTGGTTTGTGACTTGCCTTTTATTTGTCTGTCTGAAGAATTAGTTTTCTAATCAACATGTTAGAGCTTCACGCTCATAGCTTGTTCTTCACGAGATTTTTGTTAGTTGTTATTCTCAGACTATTATAATTTATTTATTCATACAATTTTACGTGCAATTCATCTACCTGCTCTATACTATTTTTGTATTTTTCGAAGTGATTCAAAAAATGTGCATTTTTCCTATTTTTGTGATCCACTTCCATTTATGCAGTCAATTTATATTCCACATGTGGGTACGTTCACTCAGAGGTTTAAAACTCTCTGTGTTTTCATATTAACTGATTTTTGGGGCTGGGGGGGTTGATGCAGCCCGCCATGAATTCCTCTCCTCTGTGCCAACCTCTTCATCTCGGAGTAACACTTGCAACCTCCATCCTCAATTATTTGCTGGTTGTATTCCATTGTCTATCTTCCTGTACAGTTTTTGCTCTCTACGGCTCCCTCTAGAACCATGACCTGCTGTCTTAACAGATGTCCTATCATCCTGCCCCTTCTCCTTGTCAGTGCGTTGCACTTGTTCCTTTCCTCTCCGATTCTGCGCAGAACCTCCTCACTCCGTACATCATCAGTCCACACCATACAATGCAGTGCTCCAAACGTACATTCTCAGAAATTTCTTCCTTTAATTAAGGCCTAAGTGTGATATTAGTAGACTTCTCTTGGCCAGAAATGCCCCTTTTACCTTTCTTGATGTCCTCCTTCCTCCATCTGTCATTGGTTATTTTGCTGCCTAGGTAGTAGACTTCTCTTCTGCAAGAAGGAAGTCAGTACCAAGACTAAGTTATCTGTGCACCGTTCAATCTTTCGACCAACTTTGTTGTATGGGAGCGAAAGCTGGGTGGATTTAGGTTACCTTATCAACAAGGTTGAGGTTACGGATATGAAAGTAGCTAGGATGATTGCAGGTACTAGTAGATGGGAACAATGGCAGGAGGGTGTCCACAATGAGGAAATCAAAGAAAAACTGGGAATGAACTCTATAGATGTAGCAGTCAGGGCGAACAGGCTTAGATGGTGGGGTCATGTTACACGCATGGGAGAAGCAAGGTTACCCAAGAGACTCATGGATTCAGCAGTAGAGGGTAGGAGGAGTCGGGGCAGACCGAGGAGAAGGTACCTGGATTCGGTTAAGAATGATTTTGAAGTAATAGGTTTAACATCAGAAGAGGCACCAATGTTAGCACTGAATAGGGGATCATGGAGGAACTGTATAAGGGGGGCTATGCTCCAGACTGAACGCTGAAAGGCATAATCAGTCTTAAATGATGATGATGATGGTAGTAGACTTACTTAACCTCATCTACTACGTGACCATCAATCCTGATGTTAAGTTTCTTGCTGTTCTCCTTTCTGCTACTTCTCGTTACTTTCGTCTTTCTTAGATTTACTCTGAATTCATATTCTGTAGTCATTAGGCTGTTCATTCCATTCAGCAATAGTGTAATTCTTCTTCACCTTCACTCAGAATGGCAGTGCCATCAGCGAATCGTATCATTGGTATCCTTTCACCTTGAATGTTAATTCCTGAATCTTTATTTTTATTTCCATCATTGCTTCTTCGATGTACAGATTGAACAGTAGGGGTGAAAGATTACATCCCTGTCTTACACCCTTTTTAATCCGAGCACTTCGTTCTTGGTCGTCCGCTCTTATTATTTCCTTCTGCCTCTTGTACGTACTGTATATTACCCGTCTCTCCCTGTAGCTTACCACTATTTTTCTCAGAATTTCTAACATTTTACACCATTTTACATGGTCAAACGCTTTTTCCACGTCGACGAATCCTATGAACGTATCTTGATTTTTCTTTAGTCTTATTTCCATTATCAACCGCAACATCAGAATTGTCTCTTGGGACTTTATCTTTCCTAACGCCAAACTGATCGTCGTCTCTAACACATCCTCAATTTTCTTTTCTAGTCTTCTGTATACTATAACTGTAAGCAACTTGGATGCATGAGCTGTTAAGCTGAATGTGCGATAATTCTCGCGCCTGTCAGCTCTTGCAGTCTTCGGAATTGGGTGGATGATATTTTTCCGAAAGTCAGATGGTGTATCGCCAGACTCGTACACTACACTCCAGCGTGAATAGTCGTTTTTTTTTTTTGCCCTTTCTCTCAATGATTTTAGAAATTCTGATGGAATGTTATCTATCTCTTCTGCGTTATTTTGTCTTAAGTCCTCCAAAGCTTTCTTAAATACTGATTCTAATAGTGGATCCCCTACATCTTCTAAATCGAACCCTGTTTCTTCTTCCGTCACATCGGACAAATCTTCCCCTTCATAGAGCCCTTCAATGTACTCTTTCCACCTAACAGCTCCCTCTTCTGCATATAACAGTGGAAATCCCTTGCATTTAATTTCATCGAATGTTGTTTTGACTTTCCTATATGCTGGGTCAGTCGTTCCAACAATCATATCTTTTTCGATTTCGGAATTTCTGTCTGACCATGATGTAATCTAACTGAAATCCTCCCGTATAATCCGACCTTTTCCAAGTATACCTCCTCCTCTTGTGATCTTGAACAAAGTATTCGCTATTAGTAGCTGAAATTTGTTATAGAACTCAATTAGTCTTTCTGCTCTCTCATTCCTCGTCCCAAATCCATATTCCCCTGTACTGTTTTCTTCTTCTCCTTCCCATACAACTGCTTTCCAGTCCCCCAAGACTATTAGATTTTTATCTCCCTTTATGTACTGTATCATCCTTTCAGTATCCTTATATACTTTCTCTGTCTCTTCATTTTCAGTACGCGACGTCGGCATGTATACCTGAGCTATCGTTGTCGGTGTTGGTTTGCTGTCTATTCTGATAAGAACAACCTTATCACTGAACTGTTCACAGTAACACACTCTCTGCCCTAAGTTCCTATTCATAACGAATCCTAGCCCGTTATACTACTTTCTGCTGCTATTGATATTATTCTATACTCATCTGACCAGAAATACTGGTCTTCTTACCATTTCACTTCACTGTCCACTATTATATCTAGATTGAGCCTTTGCATTTCCCTTGTCAGATTTTCTAGCTTCCTAACCACGTTCAAACTTCTGACATTCCATGCCCCGACTCATAGAACGTTGTCATTCCGTTGGTTATTCAATCTTTTTCTCAAGGTCACCTCCCCGTTGGCAGTCCCCTCCCGGAGATCCGAATTTCGGACTACTCCGGAATATTTTACCAATTGGGAGATTATCATGACACTTTTTCAATTACAGGCCACATCTCCTGTGCTCGCACATTGTGTGTCTTTAATGCAGTGGTTTTCATTGCCTTCTGCATCCTCAATCCGTTGATCATTGCTGATTCTTCCAGCCTTAGGGGCAGTTTCCCACCCCAAAGACAAGGAAGTGCCCTGAACCTCTGTACGTTCCTCCGTCTTTGACGAGGCCGTTAGCAGAATGACATCTTATGCTGGAAGTCTTCGGCCGTCAATGCTGATTATTTCCATAACTTAAGCGGTTTCGGGCTTCGACTCTGGGACCGAGGACGTTTTGGTTATTAATCAAAGTCGCTTTCCCTAGATGACAGTTTCTATAAAGTGCTACAAATCTGTTATTTTATATTTCATTTTGTTATTTTCATTGTGAAATATTAATTACAATTGCAACTAAACATAGTTAAACAGAGTGAGTCGATAATCACATAATTGTTTAATGAGTACATCCTTGGTTTCGGTATGACATTCTTCTTTGACTCTTAAGGTTTTTGACATGGCTTGCTTTCAGCTTATACATCGGTTGCTATCATTTTTCTACTCAGTCCTCATGTCAATTTTGTATTTGGTCACATTTGTTATGCTCGATTTATTTAATGTCTTTTGATCTTAATCGCAGTCTACGTATTTATCGTTATATTTATATGACGACATGTATGACATGTGACACGTCTGTAACACTTTTCTTAAGTATTTGGTAATTACTACTTCATCTGTAGATTTTATGTTATTTTCATTATCACATTTCGTCTATTTTTGTGTGTTATGTAGGTGCCACGAACATGGTTTAAAACCGAAATTGGCTGTAAATAAGTAGTATTATAGAGATCACAGAGTCATGGATTTTTTATAAGTTTGTACATGCTGTTGATTTTCGCTTAAGCGAGATGTTTTATATCAGGGACCCGAACGATAAGTTACCATTAGTTCAGTGTAAGATGATATAGGGATGCATTTCAGGAAGCCATAAAGGTATTAATATGAAAGTGGCAAACCGAAGTGTAAGTCCCTCAAACATACGAAAGGAGGCTCGTGCATAGTTCAGTACAGACGTCACAACAGTTAACGACAATGTAGTCAGGAGACCAGAGACAGGTAATTCACCAAAAGAAACCACGATGCAATCTTTACAATTGGCTCTTGCAGAAATGGACTCAGATGACGATGCATTAATAACGTTGAACACCCGACGCAACATAAGGGAAGCCGACTGAAACCATCTGAGGAATATTTCCTACTGTTCGGCCTCGGTGGAAGCAGATGACCACAAAGACACAACATCTCAAGAATTAGTCATGCATTACAAGAGAACATGAAAGGTGTAATCCGGTCACAAGACAAACGGAATTCACAAATACCATGAAAGGTGTGTTCCAAAAAACAGGAAACAGATGTCACAAAGGCAAGAAGGTTCTACCAAAAACGCCACTGTGCGGAAGAAACAGATCGCAGATTGAACTGATATAGGAATTCAAAGACTGATAGGAATTCAAAGACTGCCTACAGCGTGAAAGAATGCAGAGCTGAAACCTATTCGTGGCACAGCGTCTACATCTTGACCCATGAGGTACACCATGTAGAATCGTCTGCAAAAAGATAAGACCTCCGACAATGTTATAAACTCTAAACCGAGCAGATGGCAGCTTGAGAGAAAACTGCCAGTAATCTGCACAATTACTGATAGGCATTCCCTTTCCAGACGTCACTGCCGAGTGCGAATTTGATAAATGCAGAGAACTGCAAAACATAAGTAGTGAAACGTACAGTGCAGAGAGAATAATTTTTCCATTTTCAGAATGTAGGAACATTGACCTGAAACTGAAAAGGAGTAAATCACCTGATGACGGCATCGTTGTGTCGTGCCCTAACACAAGACAGAGGCTTTGAGATCAGTCTGCGATTTCCGAGTGGTGAGGAGCAAATGCAGAAAGAGAAATTCCCAGTGAAGACGGTTTGATGACTTGGGTCAGCGCCAAATACTGTCGCAGGGCACCTACGAGATGCGCAGATTCTGGGACTCGACAGAATGCTTGCAGCGGGAGATTCATAGACTTCAGGCGTTTGATTAACACTATATATCAGCGATCAGACCAACTACTACACTGAAGGCTAATTCTTAACATTAGAAAAATCAAAGGAGGCAACTGGTTGCAAAACAGAGGTTAGTTTCTCAATTGACGGCAGTGGGCGCTAACAGAAGTAGCGAACAGTAACTGCATGTTAAGTATAAACTTGAGAGCAGCAGCACAAGTGAGAAAAACAGATATGTCGGAGCTTGCTGTGGCTGGCCACGAGCGACACGGAGTCGGCGCCTCAGTGATCTGACTGAGAACTCCTCTGAATACAAAAACTTGGGTTTTTAAAGAGTCGTGGCGGCGCACTGTTTCTCCCTTCCTATAGTTGTCCAGCCAGTCCACCAGCACTCAACAAGCTTCAACCAAACTGACGAGTCGCAGAGCACATCCAGGGCGCCTCTGGCTAACCACGTTTAGACTCCTTCCACTCTGCTACTCGGTAGGTATGGATGCCTGTAGACTTTCCATTAACAAACTTCAAGCTTCAGCTGAAAGCTGCACGCCACTGCCACTCCTATTATGGTCAGCAACAACAGTGTTCTACGTCACTTGGCCCTATCCTGTATCCTTTTGTGATTGGAGACTGCTGTAGTAGCACTCGTAACATCTGTAAACCCACTGACGTTGCAGCTCTGAGCAGCAGGTATCAAGCTTTCTGCCTCTGCTAAGACGTACCTTTTCGTTACCATCTTCTGCTGTGACGCCTTACAACAGCTAGATCGTGGATGGAGTTACCAGTTAATTCTCTGAAGTGAAACTTGTCCCGTGGGACAGCTGCCCAGAGCGTCTGCTATTCTCAGGGCTCTAGTTTTGCTATTTAGCTCCGGTAACCTAAACGGTACTACTTTTGCCCTCTCTTGCACTGTGGCTCTGATTTCCTATCTTGGAGTGCCCTTGATGGCTCCGAAGAGTATTTAGCGTTACAACGCACAAGTCATTTCATCGTCAATATATTAAAATTCTATAGCCCCTTCCTTTGCGTATAAGTTTATATTTGTGCCAGCGCTGTAACGCATGTTTATTACGAGATTTTGGGAACAAGCAAATGTGATTATATTGGAAAAGGGCTCTAATGTCCTAGAGACCAATTTTCCTTGAGAAGCTGCTATGCGGTACACTACAGGAGGAAAAATTTCTTCATGGAGTGATCTCCCAACAACATGGTTTCAGAAGTGGAAAGTCATCACAAGACGCTGTAAATGAGGCGTTAAGGGTAGCAAAAAACGCAGCGCATAGATAAGTTTTCGCCAGGACATTCGGTCACTTATAACGGCTAACATTTTTTCTTCGCCCGAGATACTTGAACTGCCCATGAGAATAACACTACTGTCTTAACAGGTACTGCCAAAACAAATAAGCGTCTTTGTCGTGCCCAGGATGGATCCTTATGAAAAATATTTCAAGATGCTGCCCGAAGGGATCTGTAAGTGGCCTTGTGTGTTAAGATATGGTATTTGACCGGTCTTAGGAAGACTGAATGACAACGAAACGGTCGTAGAAGCACAGGGAAATCCCGACGACGTGGTGACTCTTGTGAAGGGAAGCCTCAGAAGTAACTTCAAAGAAGGATGTAATACATTCCTTCAAGAATTACATCAGTGGTGCCAAGGAATTAGCTTGTCTGTTACGCCTGAAAAGACCACGTACACTTTATTCAACAGAATTCTTTTAAGAGATCCGGTCATAAAATTAAGCAACAGACCGATAAAGAGAAAGATATGTTGGCGCCTTTTTCGACGAGCGACAAAATTATATTGCACATATTGAAGAAATGATCAATAGAGGCAAGAACATGATTAATAAAATCATCAGCCTAGCCAGTCATGATTATAAAATAACAATGCAAACAAAAAGCACGTATCTTAACACCAATACAAATAGTTAACATGGAGAAATATGAGCCGGCCGAAGTGGCCGTGCGGTTAAAGGCGCTGCAGTCTGGAACCGCAAGACCGCTACGGTCGCAGGTTCGAATCCTGCCTCGGGCATGGATGTTTGTGATGTCCTTAGGTTAGTTAGGTCTAACTAGTTCTAAGTTCTAGGGGACTAATGACCTCAGCAGTTGAGTCCCATAGTGCTCAGAGCCATTTTTTTTGGAGAAATATGGAATACTTCTTCGCTTGACGGGAGCTTTCGCTACTATACTTGTACGTCGTTGCGGATAGTACTTGGAACGTGTCCACTCCATCTCCAGATACGGAATAAGAAGGGCGATGAAAGAAGAACATTGAGTGCAAAATTTTATAGAAATATGGGCTACAAACAAGCAGAAAATACACAGTCAATTCCTCCTCTTGTGGCAGAAACAATGGGATGATGCCCAAACAGGGGAGACGAAATTATGGTTTTCTCCCAGAGGTAAATTAGAGATTGGGAATGAAGCAGCCCAGTCCTTCAAGAGACGAGACATACTTCTTGACGGGTCATGGGCTTTACCCGACGTACTGACATCGAACTGGGCGAAGACAAATCTCCGAATGTGCCTGTTGTGAAGAAGATACGCCACAACATACAGTCTAACGATGTCCTTTGAATGCCGATGTTGTTGATACCGATCAGCAGTAACTAAATCAGCACGGAAGACTCGATCTCAGGAAGATACAGAGTTGCGAGACAAAATGTCAGATCCTGAACAGTGTCACCGTCGCAGTTTCAAGAAAGTGCGTAAACTTATCTTCTGCCTACTCCTGTTCATTGCACTAGAGGAGCTTGTGACAAAAGATCGAGCAGCAACGCAGCGGAGAGAGTTGAGGTCAACATTTGAGGCAGACGAACAGCCAGCAGCGCATGCATGGTGATCGTAACAATAGCAGAGTGGAACTGCAGCCGCGGAACGCGAGGAAATAGAACCGGGGTGACATGTGCCGGCATTTGGTTACGCTCCTCAGAAGCAACAACGGTGCTGCCTGATTACGGGAGAATCGTCTCTTGCAAACAGGGAGCCGGCAGATAACGGAAGGTAGTTGAAATGGCTCTGAGCACTATGAGGCTCAAGATCTGAGGTCATCAGTCCCCTAGAACTTAGAACTACTTAAACCTAACCTAACCTAAAGACATCACACACATCCAAGTCCGAGGCAGGATTCGAACCTGCGACCGTAGCGGTCGCGCGGTTCCAGACTGAAGCGCCTAGAACCACTCGGCCACACCGGCCGGCATAAGGGAAGAGACAGATGCAAACACAATGCCCCCCCCCCCCCCCCACCGCAGAGACAAGGAAAGGCAGAGTATGCGTACGGACCGGGAAGCAGTGGAGTGCGTTGTGAAATGTGGCAGACAAAAAACCCCTGTCGTCGCTGTTTATAATCTATTTCAGTTAGTTATACTGTATACTCTGCCGTTGTCCCACACATGTTGTACAACTTCATGTAGTTGTCGCGTATATTCTCACATTATGACGGTTCATGTTTCCATTTAAATGGAATGTCATCTCGTCACTAAGCACTAAGCGCGGGAGAAAACTATCATCTTCCATCTAGCCAAGAACGAAATTACAGAACTCCACACGTTGTTGTTTGTCACCTTCACGAAGAGCTTGCAGTAGCTGAATTTTGTGTAGTTTCATGAGTAAACGTCGACGCAACACACGCCACACGGACATCTGGGGCATGTTGAGCTGTCAAGGTGCACGACGAACGGATTCCTTGTGAAACTATGGCGGCCCGGCGATTTGCTTTTACAAAAACCACCTGTTTCTCGGGATAGTTCAAATGGTTCTGAGTGGTATGGGACTTAACAGCTGAGGTCATCAGTCCCCTAGAACTTAGAACTACTTAAACCTAACTAACCTAAGAACATCACACACATACATGCTCGAGGCAGGATTCGAACCTGCGACCGTAGCGGTCGCGTGGTTCCAGACTGTAACGCCTAGAACCGCTCGGCCTCTCGAGGGCGCTGAGCGGTTATTACTGGCCCGCACTGCGCAAAACGTAGAAGACAGAACGCTTTCTGCTGTTATGACACCATTTTTACCAGAACTGAAGTGGGCGCACACTGCTGATACCTAGCGGGAACGATGTACGTAAAATTCGAGAGTTGGCTCTTTCCAGCAGTACGATGTTCACGCACATATCTTCAATAACATAACAGTTATGATTTTGTTTTAAATCGGATGATTCTATTTGATACACGTCGTAAGTCGCTGGCCGCCAGTATGGCACTCTGGAGAGTTTATCCGGGATATGAGATGTAGGAGGAGGGGTGCAAGTCTAATTAGTTCGAGGCAAATGAAATAGTGTTAGAATTTGAGAACAAATAGCTCTGGGTACTCTTGCTGCTGGTCAGAATCCATCACACGTTCTGCCTTTATTGAAAGTGATACTGAACTGATACAGGGTGTTTCAAAAATGACCAGTATATTTGAAACGGCAATAAAAACTAAACGAGCAGCGATAGAAATACACCGTTTGTTGCAATATGCTTGGGACAACAGTACATTTTCAGGCAGACAAACTTTCGAAATTACAGTAGTTACAATTTTCAACAACAGATGGCGCTGCGGTCTGGGAAACTCTATAGTACGATATTTTCCACATATCCACCATGCGTAGCAATAATATGGCGTAGTCTCTTAATGAAATTACCCGAAACGTTTGACAACGTGTCTGGCGGAATGGCTTCACATGCAGATGAGATGTACTGCTTCAGCTGTTCAATTGTTTCTGGATTCTGGCGGTACACCTGGTCTTTCACGTGTCCCCACAGAAAGAAGTAACAGGGGTTCATGTCTGGCGAATAGGGAGGCCAATCCACGCCGCCTCCTGTATGTTTCGGATAGCCCAAAACAATCACACGGTCATCGAAATATTCATTCAGGCAGGAAATTAAAGACGTCGGCCGTGCGATGTGGCCGGGCACCATCTTGCATAAACCACGAGGTGTTCGCAGTGTCGTCTAAGGCAGTTTGTACCGCCACAAATTCACGAAGAATGTCCAGATAGCGTGATGCAGTAATCGTTTCGGATCTGAAAAATGGGCCAATGATTCCTTTGGAAGAAATGGCGGCCCAGACCAGTACTTTTTGAGGATGCAGGGACGATGGGACTGCAACATGGGGCTTTTCGGTTCCCCATATGCGCCAGTTCTGTTTATTGACGAAGCCGTCCAGGTAAAAATAAGCTTCGTCAGTAAACCAAATGCTGCCCACATGCATATCGCCGTCATCAATCCTGTGCACTATATCGTTAGCACTGAGGGGTTGCCGCGTTTGAATTTTGTATGGATAGAGGTGTAAACTCTGGCGCATGAGACGATACGTGGACGTTGGCGTCATTTGGACCGCAGCTGCAACACGGCGAACGGAAACCCGAGGCCGCTGTCGGATCACCTGCTGCACTAGCTGCGCGTTGTCCTCTGTGGTGGCCGTACGCGGTCGCCCTACCTTTCCAGCACGTTCATCCGTCACATTCCCAGTCCGTTGAAATTTTTCAAACAGATCCTTTATTGTATCGCTTTTCGGTCCTTTGGTTACATTAAACCTCCGTTGAAAACTTCGTCTTGTTGCAACAACACTGTGTTCTAGGCGGAGGAATACCAACACCAGAAAAATCCTCTGTTCTAAGGAATAAACCATGTTGTCTACAGCACACTTGCACGTTGTGAACAGCACACGCTTACAGCAGAAAGACGACGTACGGAATGGCACACCCACAGACTGCGTTGTCTTCTATATCTTTCACATCACTTGCAGCGCCATCTGTTGTTGAAAATTGTAACTACTGTAATTTCGAAAGTTTGTCCGCCTGAAAATGTACTGTTGTCCCAAGCATATTGCAACAAACGGTGTATTTCTATCGCTGCTCGTTTAGTTTTTATTGCCGTTTCAAATATACCGGTCATTTTTTAAACACCCTGTATGTCGATCTGTGTGGCAGTGCTGTTACGATGAGCAACTGAGGTGGTGTGGCGTTGCCGGCAGGGCTCTGTACTACGAGCAGGCGGGCGGCGCGCGCAGCCAGCGCGCGGTGGACGCGGCGGCGGCGGACGTGGGCCGGCTGCTGGGCGTGCCCGCGTGGCGCCTGGGGCTGCTGGCGTCGGGCAAGGCGCTGGTCGCTGGCCCGCTGCTCATCACCACGGCGGAGGGCGGCCGCATCGACTGCGCGCGCGCCGCCGCAGGTAGGGCCCGGCAGCCGCGGTTGTCTTCAGCTCCTGCTGTAGTCGGCAACAGCCGTAAACAAACGAGTACTTCGGCGGCCGCGGGGAGTGAAGAGGGTATGTAAATCGAAGGAGGAGGGGGGAGAACGGAAAGGAAAGGCACTATTGAAATCAGCTGCATCAGGACTTTGTGCGACATCAGCGGCGACGAGTGGCAATGTATGCCGGACCAGGATTGCAACCTAGGATTTCCTGCTTAGTAGGCAGTCGCGTTGAACACTGCACTGTCCGGACACAGTGTTTATCGTAAATGCGCGGGCTATCTCTGCACGCCTCTCGGCCGACCCACACTCCCACCCAGCGCCACCTGTCCGCAGCCGCTGCACATGCCCTTCATGCTCGCTACTTAGAGATTCGCGTAGGAGCTCGGACGTAATTATACATCCGCACTGGTGGATTCATTGCCCTTCGAGGTGAATCAATTATATGAATGCGTGTTGTCTGTTCCTTCAGACAGATCCGAATGAACAGACTACGCATTGATTCATATGAGAGAAGAGGTGCTGGAGGAAAACCTGCGCCTACTCGCGGGTCTAAACGTATCGTTCAAATGGCTCTGAGCACTATGGGACTTAACTTCTGAGGTCATCAGTCCCCTAGAACTTAGAACTACTTAAACCTAACTAACCTAAGGACATCACACCCGTGCCCGAGACAGGATTCGAACCTGCGACCGTGGCGGTCGCGCGGTTCCGGACTGTAGCGCCTACAACAGCTCACCCCCCCCCCCGGCCGGCTTTAAACGTGTGATTTGTGCTTCGGCGAAAACACAACTGACGTATGGTCATAGGGATAACCGATCTGTTCTGGTATCGTAAATTCATTCTCTTCACTCGTTTCAAAATAAGAACCGAAAAAAAGGAAAAAGAGCAGTATACAAAGCATTCGGTGATGGTTACTACACAAGTGCTTGCTGAGATTGGCAGTGTCATAAACGAGGTAGTACAGGTCCGACCTGCGCCGGTATCTTTCGCAGCCATAGTTCAAAACCGCCTGAAACTGTCACGTTCATGCGTTCGCACTGTACCATAATCAGTATAACAGTTGTGTGTCGACAGCATATCTACAGGCGTCCACATTTTGTTAATATATTATGCTGAACGATGCACAGTTCTTCGTAATGCGATGTTTTCGCTGGGTGTGTCATTTACGTTACATGCTGCCACTTCTGAAAAGACAAGTTAATTTGCACTATCATCTTCTTTGTAAAGAAACAGCGAGCGAGGTGGCGCAATGGTTAGCACACTGGACTCGCAATCGCGAGGGCGATGGTTCAAACCCGCGTACGGCCATCCTGATTTAGGTTTTCCGTAATTTCCCTAAATCGCTTCGGGCAAATGCCGGGATGGTTCCTCTGAGAGGGCACGGCCGACTTCCTCCCCTAATCCTATGGGACCGATGACCTCGCTGTTTGGTCTCCTCCCCTCAACCAACTAACCAACCTTAAAGAAACAATGCCGCACGGGATTAGCCGAGCGGTCTCGGGCGCTGCAGTCATGGACTGTGCGGCTGGTCGGGGCGGAGGTTCGAGTCCTCCCTCGGGCATGGGTGTGTGTGTGTTTGTCCATAAGCTAATTTAGGTTAAGTAGTGTGTAAGCTTAGGGACTGATGACCTTAGCACTCAAGTCCCATAAGATTTCACACACATTTTTTAAAGAAACAATATGTGTTGGGAGTATGTAATTCAGACTGTTCCAGCTCTTGCGCTCGCCCGTAAGTTGGGGGCGCTCACTAGCCCGCGGCGCGGCGCACCCTCCCTTTGCCGGGAGGTGTGGCTGTATGCGCACGCGGCTGTGGCGTGCATGTGCACAGGTGATGGGGCCAGCCGAAGCGTCACATCACAATGAACTGCGGCTGCACTGCAAATCCTGTCTCGGGCACGGCCACATGTGAAATCGCTCTAATTTAATCTGCATCAAATTAGTCAGCCTTACAAACTGAAGACCATAACAATGTAACAGCTGGAAAGAGATGAGCCGGATGTGTCGAGTTGGTGAGCAGAACAAATTAGTGACAGATTTGACAAGCGCACTTCTGTCGGATGACTTCTTGTTTGCGGCATACTCTTCATTATATCTTCCTGACGGAATGACCTTTCTTATGAATATCGAGAGGTTAGATGGAATACCACTACCAAGCAAAGAGCGGAAATTCGAAAGATGGAAGGAGTATACAGGTGCTCTGTACAAGGGACAGGAACGTAAAGGCAATATTATAGAAATGAAAGAGGACATGTATGAAGATGAAATGGGAGATAAGATACTTCGAGAAGCATTTGACAGCACTGATAGCCCTAAGTCGAAACAAGACCATTGGAGCAGACGACATTCCGTCAGAACCACTGATACCGTTGGTAAAGTCTGCCGCGTTACAAATTACCCACATGAAGTCTTTAAAGAGGAAAGGAAAAAGCCTGTAGAAGCCGACCACGGAGAACATCGGATTTGATTCCGGAGACATACAGGAACAAGCAAGGCAATATTGACCCTACGACATCTCTTCGAGGATAGATTAAGAAAAGGAAAACCTATGGTTATAGCATTTGTAGACTTAGCCAGAGTTTTTGACAGTGTTGACAGGAATACTGTATTTGAAATTCTGAGGGTATCAGGCGTAAAAGACAGGGAGCTAAAGGCTATTTATAACTTCTGCAGAAACCAGACAGCAGTTGTACGAGTCGAGTGGTATTAAAGGGAAGAAGAGGTTGAGAAGGGAGTGAGACAGGGTCGTAACCTAACGCTGATGTTATTCAATCTATACATAAATCAAGCAGTAAAGAAAGCCAAAGAAAAATTTGAGGTAGCAATAAAGTTCGGGGAGGAGAAATGAAAACTTTGAGGTTTGCTGATGACATTATAATTCTGTCACAGACAGCAAAGGTTTTGAACAAGCAATGAACGGAATGGACAAGGTCTTGAAAGGAGGATGTAAGGTGAACGTCAAAAAAAGCAAAACAAGAATAATGGAATGTACTCGAATTAAATCAGGAATTGCTGAAGGATTTAGATTAGGAAATGAGGCAGTAGTAGATGGGGGTTTGCTTTTTGGGGCAGCAAAATAACTGACGATGACCCAAGTAGAGAGGATATAAAATGTAGACAGGCAGTGGCAAGAAAAGCATTTCTGAAGAAGATAAACTTTTTTAACATCGAAGATGTATATAAGTATTAAGTGGTCTTTTCTCAAGAGACTTTTATGGAGTTTAGGCTTGTATGGAACTGAAACGCGGACGATAAACAGTTTAGTCAAGAACAGAATAGAGGCTTTGGACATGTAGTGCTACAGAAGAACGCTGAAGATTACATGCGTAGGTTGCGTAACAATTGAGGAGATACTGAATAGAACTGGACAGGCAACAGATTTGTGGCACAACTCGACAAAAAGAATGGATTTGTTGACAGAACACATTCTGAGACATCAAGGGTGATCAATTTATTATTGGAGGGAAGTATGGAAGGGGGGGGATAAAAGTCGTACATGGAGACCAAGAGATGAATACAGTAAGCAGATTCAGAAAGATTTAGGTTGCAGTAGTTATCCGGAAATGAAGAGGCTTGCACAGAATAGAGTAGCATCGAAAGTTGCATCAAATCAGTCATCGAACAGAAAACCAGAACAACAATTTTGTCATGTGGGCCTACTTTTTCGCTGGAGTGCGAGATAACAAATTACACGCTGCAGCTCCTATGAAATTTTGAAAGGTAGTTGTAAGGCACTGAGAAATCGAAGTTTTGAAGAGGAGTCGTGAGACGTGTTTGAAATGCAATGATGGCGATTTTAGCTGTAGCCGAAGTAGAAGAACGACGAGCATCTATAATATTTTGTGGTCAGGAGGACTAAAACCTTGTGGAAAGAATAAGATGATATTTTGTAGGTACTGCATAACTGTATTAACGAAAGAAGAATGTACGAGTACGTAAATGCATTTAAATGCTTGATGAAATGCACTCTGGTCGTAGACTGTAACCGTTTCCAAAGAGAATGTGGCACACGCTAACGACACGGTTCGTGAGAATCGGATTGGCGTACTTGTTTGCGAGTTACGACCGCGGGAATGAATGCCAATATCGGATGCGCCTATATCATTGTTAGCTTCCTAACGGTTCTCAAATACCGCAAATTGTACGGACGTTAAACGTCCTGGATCATTAGTAAGGAAGTACATCATAATTCCTGTTCTGTGAAGTGATAATATAACGTATGGAAAAGGCTTCCTGACACGTATTGCCACAGGATACGTAACCTGGGTGGATTATGAGCCAGAGACGAAAAGACAATACACAGAATTGTACCGCGCGTTTTCTTCCATCTGAAAGAAGTTCAGGTCACGAGCCACTATCGCTAATATCCTTTTCGTTACATGTTGGGATACGAATGGGATGATTATGAAGCGGAATTAAGAAGGGGGTGAAACAATGAAGAGTGCACGGTACAGTGCAGTGCCAATGAAAGAGGTAAAACCAGTAGAAAAAAACCGTCGCACAGGATGTAGGTCTAGAGGTATTGGCCTCCTTCACAGCCTCCACTGCTGCATCTTTTGACTTGATTCAGAAACTGACATTACAGATTCTACTGCATCCGTCCTCTCCCCCCCCCCCTCCCCCCTCGCCCTCCATCCATCTATTCATCTCTCTCTCATTTGAATTACCATTTGTTTGGAACCCTGAGGACCGCTTTGCGCTAATTATGTGAGAGCTATGGGGAAAGGGGGGAGGGGGACGAGCAGTGTTAAAACCTTTGTGTGATGAAATAACGTAACGCTTGCGCTCAAGGGCGTTATAAAAACGAAGAAAGTAAGATTAGGAGTTAACATTCCGTCCCATCTCGGGTCAGATGGGACTGCTACGGAAGAAAACCGTCCGTGACCTTTCAGAGGAACCATCCTCGAATTCGCCTTAAGCTATTTAGTGACATCACGGAAAGACTAAATCTGGAAGTCTGGATGAGGATTTAAAACAAGGTTCTGTATATGAGTCAAACGTCATATTATTGCGCCACCTACTTCTGTACGAACTCGTTAGTTCTGGGAAGTGTGATCTGATGATGGCTGCAGTGGACAGCTGAAACCGGTCACAATGTGTGATTAACGTGCGCGCGTGCGTGTGTCCGCGTTTTAGTTTTTTCTATCTGGGTATTATTTACTCCAGTCTTCTGTTAGTTCATTTCCTCCTTCACCCTCAGACCATTTCATCCTCCTCCCCCCACTCTCTGTCCTCTGTTCCTCCGCCCTCTCTCTGTTAATCTGCCCATCCCCCCTCTCCGCTCCTCCCCATTCAACCCCCCCCCCCGTCCACCTGTTCTTCCATTTCTCTCTATCAGTTTCCTCCTTGCCCCTGTAAGTCCGTCTCCTCTTCCCATCTCTAAGTTCATCTCGTCACCTCCTCTAAGCCAATCTCCTCCTCCTCTCTATCGTTCTGTCTACAGCCTCCTCCCCACCCTCTCCATCCATCTCCTCCACCCACTCTCTTTGTCCATCTCCTCCTTCACCACTGTTCCACCATCCCCTCCTTCCCCATTCTTCCACTGTGTCATCCTCTTCCATTTCTCTGTCCATTTTCTCCTGCCCTCTTTCTGTTCACCTCTTCTTACCCGCTATCTGTGTCCATCTCAGACTTCCCATTCTGTGTTCATCTTCTTCTCTCCACCTTCTCTCTCCAAGTTATCGCCCCCGCCCGAATACCAGGCTGTGGTACTTATCCCCACAGTACTTCTTCCCAGACAGTAAGTAACGTGTGTACCAAGTTTCTTGAAATCGATAGAGGTTTAGGAGAAGCTTTTTACCCGCCACTTTGCCAGAGGACGCCCATGTCAGATATATTTAATACAAATATATGTACTCAAATTGCACCTATATCTCTAGCAATTTCACCCTGTAGTTTCGTTTTCACGCAGCTCAATCTTTATGACTCTCATCTCCTGAACAATGTGTCTTACAAAGATGTAGTTGTGCAGGCACATTTTGTGGTATAAGTGAGTCCTGTCTGCAGAATGTGTCGCGAAAACAGGCAGTAGTAAAGAAGTAATACACTAAAACGTCAAGCAAGCGATAAACTTCTTTCCTTGTGGCGCTTATCAGCGAGAAAACGTTTCGTAAAGGTTTGACATTATGTGTAAAGATGGGATAAATCAAGTGGTCGTGGGCTACACTGCTTTTTCACCCCCACCCCTTTAATAGATGGCTTGTTCTCACTCCCATAGTGATTCTTTCCAGACTGTAAATGATATGTGGACCATGTGTGGTTGAAATCGGTTAGTGGCTGAGCAGAAGACATGGAATATACATACGTACATATGTACATACATGCATAATTTTTATAATATGCATGCATTTATTTTTTTACCATTCCTCTGAATGATTCTTATACCCTCCATTATTCATCTACCATGCATCAAATGGTTCAAATGGCTCTGAACACTATGGGACTTAACTTATGAGGTCATCAGTCCCCTAGATTTAGAACTACTTAAACCTAACTAACCTAAGGACATCACACACATCCATGCCCGAGGCAGAATTCGAACCTGCGACCGTAGCAGTCGCGCCGCTCCAGACTGTAGCGCCTAGAACGTCTCGGCCACTCCGGCCGGCTGCCATGCATCAATTTGCTTCTAAGACAGCAGAACTCCTTTACTTTGTCAACTATGTGGCCCCCAAGTTGCATTACGTTT
Source organism: Schistocerca cancellata (assembly GCF_023864275.1). NCBI lineage: Eukaryota > Metazoa > Arthropoda > Insecta > Orthoptera > Acrididae > Schistocerca > Schistocerca cancellata. Next base: position 50,644,976 of record NC_064631.1, read on the forward strand.
ATCGCTGATGTCATTTCTGCAACTCGTCATGACTTTCGTCTTTCTTCGGTTTACTCTCAATTCATATTCTTTTGTCATTAGTCTGTTCTTTCCATTAAACACGTCCTGTAATTCTTCCTCACTTTCATTGAGGATAGAAATGTTACCATTGGATCTTACTATTGCTATTCTTCCACGCCGAAGCTTTAATTTGTATCCGTCGTAGCTTCTTCGACGTACAGATTGAATAGTTGGGGAGAAAGACTTACACTTTTTTTATCTTATCACTCTTCTCTTGATTTTTCATTTTTCTTGTTATCTCTTGGTTCTTGTACTTGTTGCATATCACGTGTCTTCCTTTATAGATTATACCTGATTTTCGGAGAATTTTTTTTTAAAAAAGGCTCCTTTTTTATTGTCTGACAGATCATACTACGATCTTTCGATTTTTCTTAACATATTTTCAAGCGCAACCTGAAAACTATGTCTCTAGTCACTTTAGCAATTCTAAACTCTAATTGACCGTCGACCAATTGATCTTCAGTTTTCATTTCCATTCTTCTATATACACTGCTAGAAAAAAATTGGTACATCCTTTCAGAGCTCTCCAATTCACTCAAGATTTGTTGGTTCAACAGGGCATATCGAATACATGGTATGATTACATTTATAGATCAATGGCACAAGCGGTTATTAAGTTCCAGACAACGATTCATGCTGAAATAGTCACGTTAGTACGTGGTGTAGCCTCCCAGGCGGCAATGCGGACGCTACTCTGGCATCCAATAGATCGTATAGATGTCGAATACTCTCCTGGGATGCATTATACCGCCCATGCACTGTCTTTTCACTTAGTTTTATAAGAGTTGTTGGCTGACGAGTAGCACCACTCACTTCTCATCCCGTCATATCCCACACATGCTCAATTGGAGACAGTCTGGAGAGCGTGCTGACAAGGGAAATTGCTGTACGTCTTGCGGAGCACGTTGATCTTCACAGACAGCGTGTGGGCGATCATTATGCTGTTGGAACATCACAATGCAAGAACGGCAACGGAAAGGCTCTAACAACATTCTGCAGGTACCGAGCGCTGGTTAGCGTCTCCTCCAGAACCAACAAAGGTGAAAGAGTTGCAGCTAAGCGTACCCCGTACCATGCAGCCTGGTGTGGACTAGTGTGTCTTAGACAAATGCGGTCTAGGAGACAGAGCTCACTATATCTACGCTGACGCTGTATGCGCAAACGACCATCACTTGCTTGCAGGCAGTATCTGCTTTTATCGCTGAAGACCACGGTATGACATTCCGTTTTCCAAAGATCCTCTGACGGCACCAGTCGAGCCGTGCACTACGATGATTCTACACGCTAACGTGAATAATCGTTTGGTTGCCGCTTCCCTGAATGATTTTAGAAATTCTGAAAGAATGAAATCTATGCTTTCTACCTTGTTTAATCGCAAGTCTTCCAAAATTCTATTAAACTCTGGTCCTAATACAGGATTCTCAATGTCTTCCCAACACCCATTTCCTATTCTGTCGCGTCAGCAGACAGTTATTCCCCCTCATAGGGGCTTCAGTGCACTCTTTCCACTTCTCCGCTCTCTCCTCTAGGTCTAACAATGGAACTCCTTTTTACCCTTAGTGTTGACACTCCTGATTTTAATTTCAGCGAAAGTAATTCTCACTTTTATATATTCTGCATCTGCTCTTCCGACGACCATTTCCTTTTCGATATCTTCACATTTTTCCTACAGCCAGTCCGCTTTAGCTTGCCCGCTCTTCCTGTTGATTTCATTCGTAAGTCACATATATCACCCTGTTCATTTATTTTCCGTAACCTGTTTCTGTTGTCCTGTTTTTTCGATCAATCTAAGTATTTCTTCTGTTACCAAAAGTACTTATATCTATCTAACTTCTGTGATTGTCCTTTTAGGGTCATCCATTCCTCTTCAACTGAATTCGTTTAGTGGTATTAATTATCGCAGCATCAACATCCTCAGAAAACCTCAAATGTACACCATCATTACTTATCACTTCTGTATCCCACTTCTTTACACGTTCGTTCTATCTGATGATTTTCTTGAATTTCAGCTTACTCTTCATCGTCAGTAAATTGTTATGTGAGTCTATATCTGCTTACGTGTAAGCCTTACAATCCAATATCTGATTTCGCAATATGTGTGTCACAGTGATGCCATCCAGCTGATTTCACGTATCTCCAGATCTTACCCCAGTATACCTTGTCTTATGATTCTTGTACAGTGTATTTGCTATCACTAGCTGTCGTTTATCACATAACCAAGAAGTCTTTCTCCTCTCTCGGTGCTCTTGTGAAACCCATAATGTGGTCTGATCCTTCACGTAATATTCCAGTGACCAATGATTGTTAGATTTTCATGTCCCTTTACATACTGAGTTACCCGTTCAATGCCCTCATACACTCAGTTTCTTTCTTCGTCTTCTGCTTGTGGCGTCGTTATGCATACCTCAACTATTATTGTTTTGTCTTTTTTTGTCGAAAATTGGAGTGACGTCATTAAGGAAAAAGTTGAATGATTTCATCAAGACATTAAAAGTGTTGCAAACATCTGAACAGGGCCGCTGGCATATTAACTAAACCAGACTAAAATTTTATTCTAACTGTGGCCATTGATGATCCGAGGTTCCAGCTCGACAGCTTTGCAAATTACAAGAAAGAGCACTTGTGAATGGGGTTGCCAACCTGAAACTAGTAGCAAAAAAATAAAATTTGAATAATGAAATAAAAACAATAAGGAGTAACAGCAATTAAGAAAGCAGCAAGGAGGATTTTCAACAGGACGATCCTGTGTGGTACATATTTTAAGTATGAAATTCAGAATCAGATGTAGAAGAATGAGATCTAAAAGCATTTATATAACTTTCTTACACTTCAGAAAAGCATATGATTTAATTGACAGGAAAACATTATTCAACATCTTAAAGATGTTGGAGCTGATAACTAATCAGTGGCAATCATAAAAGGCACACTAACAAATAAAAATGAAAATTAAAGTTTTAGGCGAAACCTCCAAGACTTTCGAGATCAAAACTAGCGTAAGGCTTGCGACCCATCTTTGAAAAAAGGCAAAGTTAAGCATTGTCAGTTCAATTTACTGTAATAAACTCCATTAATGAGATATGCTTGAATGTTGTCTAGCTTACCGAGAAAACAGCTTCCTAGGCACCCTATGTTAGACGAGTGGGCAGGATCCCACAAAATCTATTTCCATACTTGCAAAACTTCGACACTACGATACTGTCATTGAACCGGAATGCCTTTATGCCCCAGCAAGCCTTTCGTTAAATACAACCAAACACTCAGGTGAAACACAAAAGAAGGAAAGTAAAATGATCAGGAAAATCTTGGGACGAAAATGTGAGAATAGGAAGTGAAAGTTAAGAAGTAATAAAGAATGTTCAAATAATTTACAGGTTTGCTGCCGGGTGACGTCGTCGACCACCGCCGATATTTCGACAGGAGCACAACCTGCCATTCTCTAGGCACAACTGCATGGAGGAAGCAATGTGCAAGGGAATTTAATACCTCGGTTCACAGAGGAGAAACAAGGAAGATACCGCACACAGAACAAGTAACCGCAGAGTCAACACGCAGTCAAAGATAACCAACATCAGATATATCGATAGTGACTATTAATCAGCAGGTGAGGTAGCACTAATTCTGTTCCTCTGTTTTTTGATGAGAGAGACAGAGCCGGATTCCAAGCAGCATTTAAACTAAATCCACCATCTTTGTTTATAAGGTTGCTTGATAGTCTGATTTCAACAGCTTCCTTAATAACACTATCCCAATAGCTGGCCGTGCAATCCAGAATCTCCATGTTGTTGCATTGCATAGGATGACCGGTGTCAAGGCAATGTTCTGCAATCGCGGATTTCCTTGGTTGTTCTAAGCGGGAGTAACGCTTATGTTCAATACAACGGTCCTGATTGTCTGACCAATATATGACATGCCACAACTGCAAGGAATACGATAGACACGAGCCTTACGCAAACCAAGATCATCTTTTACGGACGCCAACTGGGTCTTAATCTTAGAAGAAACACATTTCACATCATATTTCCGCAAAATACCTCCAGTCCAGCTGGAAATGCTTACTGCGTAAGGCAAAAAGGCCGTAGACTTAGGTGTTGTCGTCACTCACCCGTTGCGCAGAAGGCTGATGACGCAACGCACGTTTGATCTGCCTCTCACTATAACCATTCTGACGAAAGGTGACTTCCAGATGTGATAGCTCAGCTGCCGAACTTTCAGGGTCTGAGATAACGTGGGCCCTGTGAACCAAGGTACGAAGTACTCCTTCACGCTGAGCTGCATGGTGACAACTATCAGCTCGCAGATACAAGTCAGTGTGAGTAGGCTTCCTATAAACAGAATGTCCCAACGTACCATCAGTCTTCCTTTTGACCAACACATCAAGGAAGGGAAGGCATCCATTCTTTTCCACCTCCATAGTGAACTGAATATTCGGGTGGATTGAATTCAGGTGTTCCAAAAACCGGTATAAATTCTATCTACCATGAGGCCAATCAACAAAAATATCGTCTACATATCTGAAAAAAAGACGCAGGTTTCAAGGTCGCTGACTCCAGTGCACGTTCCTCAAACTCCTCCATAAAGAAATTGGCCACAATACGTGACAACGGGCTTCCCATTGCAACTCCATCAGTCTGTTCGTTGTACTGACCACTGAATAAAAAGTAAGTGGATGTCAGCACATGTCGAAACAAATTTGTTAACTCGACAAACTTAACCTCAATTAGCTGCAACGAATCAGAGAGAGGAACGCGGGTGAAAAGAGAAACCACATCAAAACTGACTAAAATCAGAGTCATTCAAATGCAATCCCTGCGATCGACGTAAGAAATCTGCAGAGTTTTTAATTTGGTGTTCACACCTACCTACTAGTGGGCTCAACAAACTAGCAAGATGTTAAGCTATACGATATGTCGGAGCACCAATATTAGAAACAATAGGCCTCAACGGGAAAGCATCTTTATGGACCTTAGGGAGGCCATATAATTTAGGTGGTACAGCACAGTAAGTATTAAGACTCTTGATAGTCTCCTGTGACAAAGAACATTTCTTCAGAGGGTTATTAGTCTTTCTCTCAACGCTCTTAGTAGGGTCAGCACCGATTTTGCGATACGCCGAATCAGAAAGTAGACAGTGCATCTTTTGAATGTAATCGTGCTTGTTCAACAAAACCGTGGCATTTCCCTTGTCCGCAGGTAAAATAACAATATCAGGATCCATTCTGAGTGAACGTAAAGCAGCCGCCTCAGCTGCTGTAATGTTACACTTGGGTGGACGGGCCCCAGTCAACAGACGACAAGCTTCCCTCCTAACCTCTTCCGCAGCCTCGGAAGGTAGTTTTTAAACAGCCTATTCAATAGAACTAATAAAATCAACGACTGGCAAACTCTTACGCGTCGGTGAGAAATTCAAACCTTTCCCCAGCACAAACAAAGCTGCGTCGTCAAACGTTTTCTCCGTGAGATTGACCACAGAACGTCGAGAATTAAAATTAGAATTAGACATTTAGCCAAGGAAACGTTCAAACGTCGCCGAATGACGAGCAGTTACAGATTGAAATTCCCATCAGACTGCGACCAAGAGGCACCGTCCACCCAATCCCAAGAAAATTCAGAAACATTAGACGACATAATTAAATGAAGCTGAAATAATTCCTTAGAAGCAAAATCTAATTGACGGCGAGTATAGTGGATCCTTTCACGAACAAGAGAAAAGATGATCTTGGTTTGCGTAAGGCTGGTGTCTATCGTATTCCTTGCAGCTGTGGCATGTCATATATTGGTCAGACAATCAGGACTGTGGAAGACCGGTGTATTGAACATAAGCGTCACACACGCTTACAACAGCCGAGCAAATCCGCTATTGCAGAACATTGCCTTGACACCGGTCATCCTATGCGATACAACAACACGGAGATTCTGGATTGCACGTCCAGCTATTGGGATAGTGTTATTAAGAAAGCTGTTGAAATCAAGCAACCTTATAAACAAAGATGGTGGATTTAGTTTAAATGCTGCTTGGAATCCGGCTCTGTCTCTCATCAAACAACAGAGGGACAGAATTAGTGCTACCTCACCTGCTGATTAATAGTCACTATCGATATTTCTGATGTTGGTTATCTTTGGTTGTGTGTTGACTCTGCGGTTACTTGTTCTGTGTGTGGTATCTTCCTTGTATCTCCTCTGTGAACCGAGGTATTAAATTCCCTAGAAAATTGTTTCCTCCTTGCAGTTGTGCCTTGAGAATGGCAGGGTGTGCTCCTGTCGAAATATCGGCGGTGGTCGACGACGTCACCCGGCAGCAGACCGGTAAGTTATTTGAACATTCAATTCGTCGGGAAAAGTTAAGGTCTCACACAGTAATAAAGAAGTTTATGAAATAATAGAGCGAATGTTAGACACGATGAGGAAGAGATTAGTTGCAATCTATGGACACCTAAAAAATTTGGATGAAAACAAAATAACAAAAAGAATTTTTAACTTCTTTGATAGAAACCCCACAACATGAATGACGTGGATAAAAGAAGTCAAAGCAGACCTTAGGGAAATGGAAATAATGCAGGAAGAAATAGGAGAAAGGCCCAGAGCAATAGTAAATGTTTTCAAGGACTTCAAGGAGAAAACAAAGAAAAGAACAGGTACAATATAGACAGAAGAAAGAAGAGAAAAACATAGTGAAAGAATGGAAAATTAGTGGAAAGAAAGAAAGGAGAAAAGAAAGAATACGGTACGTAAGTTACTTCATGTGGTCTTTAGTGGGGCAAACCAATTAAAAATAAAAACAGTGTAACTTCTATTTCCAAAACAAATATTTTATCGTGATGCAAAGAGACACAGCCAGAGTTGCAACTAAAATGGAGATTTATTTAGTCAGTGATCGGTTTCGGCCTACGCCCATTCTCAAACCAATCAGTGTTTGCCAAGTAAAATTTCCGGTCACCGACGAAATAAAAATCCATTCTAGTTGCAACTATGGCTGTCTCTTTTTGCATCACAATCTAAAATGAGGTGCTGTCCCACATTTCCCAGCACGCTGGAGTTAAGCAAATATTTATCAGCTACGGACCCGAAAATAGGATTCTCCTTCGAAAATAGTCATGAAATATAAAGACGTACTTTTGGTATTATTAATTGAAATACTGTATACAGGATTATTGATAAGTACCTCTGGGGCTTCAGAAAACGGCTGCACGAAAACTACAAGACATACAGAAAATAGACACATATCAGTGGATAGAGTATCTCTCTAAGTTTACATTTGTAATCCGTGTCGTAGCGTAATTGCTTTGGAGATATTCATGTCGGAACATGTAGACATATCACCCGCTATGTACTGGTGCATCGAATTAGTTCGCGCCGGCAAATAGGCAACCAAAAGAACGAATCTGCAACGTGAGCTGGTGTCACGCCTTTTTGCGCAAATCGTGTCAGTGACAACAATGAATTGCATACACATGTAGACTTTGTCGCTTCAGAAACGGTGTCCAGTTGAGAACCTGTAATGTGAGTTACAAACTTGGAGAGGTGCTCTACGCACAGGTATATGTCTATTTTCTGTATGTCTTGTAGTGTTCGCGCAGTTGTCTGAAATTCCAGAAGTACTTACGAGTAATTCTATATATTTTATAAAAAATTAAGTTCTTTGCTGCTTTCCGTATCGGCTCCGTACATTATGTGCGCACTTGCAGGTCAACTGGTGCCTCAGGACGTGGCGGGCATCAGGGAGCTGCGAGCGGACTCTGCGCGCCTGGTGCTGCTGGTGGAGAAGGACGCCGTCTTCCAGAAGCTGCTGGACCAGGGCGTGCAGCAGGCGCTGGGCCCCTGCATCCTCCTCACGGTCAGTAGCCGCTCCTCACATGGTGCCATCGGCTGTTAACTTACTGTACGTCGTGACTGTCAACAGCGCCACTAGAACTAGTAAGGAGAGGTCAGAGACCGCGGACCTCCCGTCTTGAGGAGTTTCGGCCTGTTAGTCGGGGGTCACTCGAAAGTGAGTCGTGTGAAAGGGATTAAGTCAAGGCGCTTCCGTTTCCGAACAAATCGAGTCCAAAGCTCTTAACCCAGTATATAAACTGAGCAGCCAAAAGGAAAGAAAAGGTGAGACCGAGTCGGTCGTGAGGGGAGAATTCTCTCTGTGCAGTCCTGGTAGAAATAGGCTCAGAAGGCCCTACTTTGGATTTGTGGCGATGTGTCTCACAGAGGAAAAGAGGGAGAGAAGAACGAGATATAACGAAGCAGATCTTTTTGAGATATCAGTGGATTTTTGAATACAGTACTTGTTTTCTTTAAGAAAATGTCTTTAAGTAAATCAGTCGGTCTGCCAAAAAGTATTTTGTAAACAGTGTTGTGTATTGCTTCAAAATTTTTTTCTTTGTATTATTGCTTTTTTGTATATGGAAGTTCCCTACTATTTTGAGTTTTTGATAGGATGTATTGCTTTCTCTGAGGGCCTTCAAGTTTAGAGGTGGTTTTCCTCTGTAGGGTGATCTGCAAAACTAGAATGTAGTAGGTTGCAGTAGGTACTGGGAGATGAAGAAGCTTGCACAGAATAGAGTAGCATGGAGAGCTACATCAAACCAGTCTCAGGACTGAAGACCACAACAACATACAATCACTTCCTATAGATATGAGGTGATCTAATATCTAGTTTTAGAATTCGTGCCTGCTCATTATGGGCCAGTATTTCCAAAACTGCTCCGTATGCGCATAAATAAGTCATTATCCCAGTCGGTTTAAATTTTTAACGCTACGTGGAAGTATGTAACCAATGTGCAGATAAGAGTAGTAGTCTTTTCTTTAACTGTGTAGGGTGGTGGGTTCTTCTTGTGTTTTTCTGCAACTTGAGACAGCCAGCTGTTTCCGAAAACAGACTAGAGCATCGAAGAAGGGCGCGGTAGGTGGATAATTCAAATGTTTTTGCTGAAAGGCAGGAGTCAGTCAGATACAGGCTGACGACAGATGCTATTTTTTTCGAAAATATATGTAAAAACACTAGGCGATCTCCGAGGGGCGGCCGGCCAAAAGAGAGTGCAGAGGATGTCGTAAACGTTCAGAAACTGAGATTAAAGAATGAGCTTTAGAGAAGATAAAATCTGTGACGGCAGGAGAAAAACATGAAGCACTTAGCGTGGGAGACAGCCATTGGGGGCCGAAGGAGATCACAAGTATAGATGTTTAAATTTTGTAAGAAAGTCCATGATTGGCTCCTAAGAGACGATCTCGCTTCCCGAGCACGGGGTCCCGGGTTCGATCCCGGCGGGGTCAGGGATCTTAACCTGCCTCGAGATGACTGGGTGTTTGTATTGTCCTCATCATTTCATCCTCATTCATGAAAGTGGCAGATTGGACTGAGATAAAGTTGGGAATTTGTACGGGCGCTGATGACCGCGCAGTTGAGCGCCCCACAAACCAAACGTCATCATCATCATCATCATCTAAGAGACGATCAAAATGTTTCCATTCGAAGGCACTACGGTCCATAATAGGTTGCCATTCATGCAAAGTTGCCATGAGCATTGGAACAATCACCCCACCGATGCATCCGGTTGACGGTACTGGTCTGATAAAACACCGCGTCATGCTGCGTGAAGAAATCAGTAACTGCCTGTTTCACATCCTTGTCCAACAAGAATCGACGACCCCTCAAGGTCTCTTTTAAGGGACGAAAGGCGTGATAATCGCATGGAGAAAGATCAGGACTGTAGGGCAGGTGCTCGAGTGTCTCCTACTTCAGTTGGTGTAACTTCCCGGTTATGACATATGCGATATGGGGACATGCTTTATCGTGAAGCAGCAGTGCCCCTTTTCGCAGTTTTCCTGGACGTTTCGCCTTCATTGCACATATTCTTCATTCACCGATGGATGTTTACCGGTGTTTGTCCTTTAGCAGCCAAGAACAGAATAACAGCTCATTGGTCCTGTGTGGGCGCATTTGGTAATAACGTCGCCATAGTCCCCGTTTGCGCATTTGCCACATACATGTCGGAAAGACACAAATGCCCCACTGATGTCGGTGCTTATATTCCCACATGGGAGTCAGGGTATGTTACGTATACATCCTCGCCTTTTATACAAGTATTTTGGTATCAGTGATGAGAACTCGTGAGTGCTTACGTGCAGCAGTTTTGATTGGTAGAAATGTGAAAAACACACTTTTTGTATCATCTTTCTTCTGCCCTCTCTGTGAGAGAAATGAGTAGTATTGGTTAACCACGTCAGTTTCTTTAGGGAAACAGAGATAAACTTTTCATTGGTCAGAACGCAGAATGTGTAATGCGACTGGAACCGCGATTCCGGCGCTGGCAGAACCAGCTGGATTTTGTTGGGGAGTGGTGAAAGACACTTCGTCTCAGGCCTTGTTGGAGTAAACATTACTTTGTATTAGGGCATGTAACAGCCCATTTCTACGATGCAGGGTGTCAGGGTAAAACAGAGATGTCTTCACTCTAGAGCTGACCACAGATGCCAGGACTGAACTGAGAATTCTCAGCAGCTACTACTATAGTGATTCTCTGCACCTGAGTATTAGCAGACAGGAAAGCACGAGCCAAGTTGGTTTCAAGTCAAAGTTTCGTCTCTCTGAACTAAGCCATAGCCAGCTAGCTGCACTGATTATGCAATTAGACGAGATAATTGGTGCTTCTTGTACTTTTCTGCATCTTTTCTTTAGGCTATCAACTTATTCAGCAATCATTGGGGCTTTTCGTGGATACCAGTTTCGTATCATTCTATCTCAAACTCACCCATCTTTGCCAAGGCCTTTCGTACATGTCTTGTGCTCGTTTATAATTGTTTGTATTGCTCATTCTGCGATTGGAATCATTTCAGTATCTAATAATAAATCTGACTGTTATAGTAGTTTCATTTAGTAGCTTTTGGACAGCCTAATCACTATTTCTATGTAAATCGTGGTGCCAACATTTCATGTTCAATTGGGCAACCCCTGGTTGATTCAGGCAGACAGTTTGTCATCCGTTGCGCGACTTTGGTTTTTCATTCCGCATGATCTCATGGGGAGCGACAGGTTCACTGTAAAGGTCACTGGAGTCCAATGGTGTGCTGAATGCTGAACTAACACCACAGTTTGTCCTAGGTGAAAAGATTGGCATGAAGTACAACGTAACTGATAGAGGCCAGTTTTCTTAAATTTCTCTGTGCAGGTGTTGTTAGTGCTAAAATGTTTTGTGCTTGTTGTTTGAGCGTTAAGTTATTCGCAGTGCTGGTTTCTTCACTATGTAACCTACTTTGTGGACATTTTTGCTACTGTGTGTTAGTAAGTGCCGTATAACATACGTCTTAGGACGGCCTTGTTGCCGGGAAAAAGACTATATTTATAAAGTTGCATCCATTCATCAGAGTTTACCTATTTTGGTTAATATAGCGAAACCATTCTTTTATCCGAAACGACGGAATGTGAAGTACTACGTAGTTCTCAGTGTGCCATAACAGTATAGGTTTGAGTTTAATTAATTCAAAAGAAAAACCCAGGTTTCATGTTGATTCTCTGTCTGGTGGTGTCCATAAAATTCAGTTTCATATGTGCTTCTGCCACAATAGAGTATTTAGTTTTAGGTTCAACTGTGTTATTTCCTGATGTTCTACTTCAGGTCAAATTTAGAACAACTGCATTACAAGAGTCATATGGACGAAAAGTTACGACACTTCAAAACATTTTCTCCCGTATCATAGAACTCTGCAAGAGTTACCAATCTACTGTTGTACCTGTTATTATTGTTAGTATTTGCAACATTTTCCTTGGTTGCAACAACAGTTATGCTTTATCATATAGATAAGAAAAAAATTCGTCTTTTGCAACTGAAGGTCTTATTTGTGAGCACCAAATTTGTTTCGCCTAATCACGCTGGATGTCATTAGTAATATAAAGCAAATTGTTTAGTTACACATAATTTTATAGGATATTTGTAGTGACTCTAGGCTCAACATTTACGTTATCTACACTACTAGCCATTAAAATTGCTACACCAAGAAGAAATGCAGATGATACACGGGTATTCATTGGACAAATATGTTATACTAGAACAGACATTTTCACGCAATTTGGGTGCATAGATCCTGAGAAATCAGCACCCAGAACAACCACCTCTGGCCGTAATAACGGCCGTGATACGCCTGGGTATTGAGTCAAACAGGGCTTGGATGGCGTGTACAGGTAAAGCTGCCCATGCAACGTCAACACGATACCACAGTTCATCAAGAGTAGTGACTGGCGTATTGTGACGAGCCAGTTGCTCGGCCACCATTAACCACACGTTTTCAATTGGTGAGAGATCTGGAGAATGTGCTGGCGAGGGCAGCAGTGGAACATTTTCTGTATCCAGAAAGGCCCGTACAGGACCTGCAACATGCGGTCGTGCATTATCCTGTTGAAATGAATGGTTTTGCAGGGATCTAATGAAGGGTCGTAACACATCTGAAATGTAACGTCCACTGTTCAGAGTGCCGTCAATGCGAACAAGAGGTGACCGAGACGTGTAACCAATGGCACCCCATACCATCACGCCGAGTGATACACCAGTATGGCGATGACGAATACACGCTTCCAATGTGCGTTCACCGCGATATCGCCAAACACGGATGCGACCATCGTGATGCTGTAAACAGAACCTGGATTCATCCGAAAAAATGACGTTTTGCCATTCGTGCACTCAGGTTCGTCAGTCGTTGAGCACACCATCGGAGGCGCTCCTGTCTGTGATGCAGCGTCAAGGGTAACCGCTGCCATTGTCTCCGAGCTGATAGTCCATACTGCTGCAAACGTCGTCGAACTGTTCTTGCAGATGGTTGTTGTCTTGCAAACGTCCCCATCTGTTGCCTCAGGGATCGAGACGTGGCTGCACGATCCGTTGCAGCCATGCGGATAAGATGCTTGTAATCTCGACTGCTAGTGATACGAGGACGTTGGGATCCAGCACGGCGTTCCGTATTACGCTCCTGAACCCACCGATTCCATATTCTGCTAACGGTCATTGGATCTCGAGCAACGCGAGCAGCAATGTCGCGATACGATAAACCGCAATCGCGATAGTCTACAATCCGACCTTTATCAAAGTCGGAAACCTGATGGTACGCATTTCTGCTCCTTACACGAGGCATCACAACAACGTTTCACCAGGCAACGCCGGTCAACTGCTGATTGTGTATGAGAAAAATGGCTCTAAGCGCTATGGGACTTAACATCTGAGGTCATCAGTTCCCTAGACTTAGAACTACTTAAACCTAACTAACCTGCCCGAGGCAGGATTCGAACCTGCGTCCGTAGCAGCAGCGCGGTTCCAGACTGCAGAGCCTAGAACCGCTCGGGCACAGTGGCCGGCTGTGTATGAGAAATGGGTTGGAAACTTTCCTCATGTCAGCACATTGTAGGTGTCGCCAACCTTGTGTGAATGCTCTGAAAAGCTCATCATTTGCGTATCACAGCATCTTCTTCCTGTCGGTTAAATTTCGCGTCTGTAGCACGTCATCTTCGTGATGTAGCAATTTTAATGGATAGTAGTGTAAGTACTTGCACATACACTGTTGTGTTTTCTACACTTACATTCATTTTTATGTCCTCTTCACGTATCCACGTGTTATTGTGTATGTATATAATGCCCATATGATAGATCACATTTAAACTTTGTAATGCACGTAACCTCTCCTGTTGTGCACTGCGCATGGTCTAGCTCGCTTTTTTTTACTGCTGGCTGAGAGATCATGGGAGCTCTGGAGGGTAAGTGCAGAGTGAAGTATTGAGATAGAAACGGAGAGAGGGAGGGAGGATGATGACACACACACACACACACACACACACACACACACACACACACACAGAGAGAGAGAGAGAGAGAGAGAGAGAGAGAGAGAGAGAGAGAGAGAGAGAGAGAGAGCGCTTTGTTTTAAGCTAAGTTAGAAATTAATGAGAATATTTCCTTGTGGTATAAATTTTTTTTCAATAAGCGTATTTTTACACTCCTGGAAATTGAAATAAGAACACCGTGATTTCATTGTCCCAGGAAGGGGAAACTTTATTGACACGTTCCTGGGGTCAGATACATCACATGATCACACTGACAGAACCACAGGCACATAGACACAGGCAACCGAGCATGCACAATGTCGGCACTAGTACAGTGTATATCGACCTTTCGCAGCAATGCAGGCTGCTATTCTCCCATGGAGACGATCGTAGAGATGCTGGATGTAGTCCTGTGGAACGGCTTGCCATGCCATTTCCACCTGGCGCCTCAGTTGGACCAGCGTTTGTGCTGAACGTGCAGACCGCGTGAGACGACGCTTTATCCAGTCCCAAACATGCTCAATGGGGGACAGATCCGGAGATCTTGCTGGCCAGGGTAGTTGACTTACACCTTCTAGAGCACGTTGGGTGGTACGGGATACATGCGAACATGCATTGTCCTGTTGGAACAGCAAGTTCCCTTGCTGGTCTAGGAATGGTAGAACGATGGGTTCGATGACGGTTTGGATGTACCGTGCACTATTCAGTGTCCCCTCGACGATCACCAGTGGTGTACGGCCAGTGTAGGAGATCGCTCCCCACACCATGATGCCGGATGTTGGCCCTGTGTGCCTCGGTCGTATGCAGTCCTGATTGTGGCGCTCACCTGCACGGCGCCAAACACGCATACGACCATCATTGGCACCAAGGCAGAAGCGACTCTCATCGCTGAAGACGACACGTCTCCATTCGTCCCTCCATTCACGCCTGTCGCGACACCGCTGGAGGCGGGCTGCACGATGTTGGGGCGTGAGCGGAAGACGGCCTAACGGTGTGCGGGACCGTAGCCCAGCTTCATGGAGACGGTTGCGAATGGTCCTCGCCGATACCCCAGGAGCAACAGTGTCCCTAATTTGCTGGGAAGTGGCGGTGCGGTCCCCTACGGCACTGCGTAGGATCCTACGGTCTTGGCGTGCATCCGTGCGTCGCTGCAGTCCGGTCCCAGGTCGACGGGCACGTGCACCTTCCGCCGACCACTGGCGACAACATCGATGTACTGTGGAGACCTCACGCCCCACGTGTTGAGCAATTCGGCGGTACGTCCACCCGGCCTCCCGCATGCCCACTATACGCCCTCGCTCAAAGTCCGTCAACTGCACATACGGTTCACGTCCACACTGTCGCGGCATGCTACCAGTGTTAAAGACTGCGATGGAGCTCCGTATGCCACGGCAAACTGGCTGACACTGGCGGCGGCGGTGCACAAATGCTGCGCAGCTAGCGCCATTCGACGGCCAACACCGCGGTTCCTGGTGTGTCCGCTGTGCCGTTCGTGTGATCATTGCTTGTACAGCCCTCTCGCAGTGTCCGGAGCAAGTATGGTGGGTCTGACACACCGGTGTCAATGTGTTCTTTTTTCCATTTCCATGAGTGTATTTTTGGCCTTCTGCAAGAAATATTGACCCTGTTGTTGCAAGAAACCGTTTTTTTTATCTATATGATAAAGCATAAGACTCTTTAGGTATTTGCATTATTGTGATAATCACATGTGTCCATTTCCTGTCCCGAAGGGCAAGGGCTTCCCCGACGTGAACGCTCGCCTGTTTCTGCGCCGACTGTGGGACTCCCTGAGGCTGCCCGTGCTGGCACTCGTGGATGCCGACCCGTACGGCATCGAGATCATGTGCGTCTACCGCTTCGGCTCCCTGGTAAGTCTCACATCGAGATTATCTGCGTCTACTTGCATTTACTGTCTGTTAGATTTCGTATCGAAGTGAAAAGCGTCTACCTCTTCGGCTGTCTCGGAAGTCTCATATCAAGGTTATGTATGTCTACTGCATTGACTCGCAGGTGGGTCTCCTGTTGAAATCATGTGTGGCAACTCCTTCGGTTGTCTAATAAGATTCACATCGAGATTATGTCTGTCTAGTGTACTGACTCTCTGGTAGGTTTCATAGCGATATCATGTGCGTCTGCCATGTGATTATGTGTGTCTAATGCATTGGCTCTCTGATAGGTCTCATATCAAAATCTTGCGCATCTAATGCTTTGTATCTCTAATGATTAGCGTCCTACCGAAATCACGTGGGTCTACTGTTTTGGCTCTTCACCAAGTCTCAATCGAAGATCACGTGCGTGTACTGCTGCCATTCTCCCGTCGAGCTGATGAGCATCTACCGCTTGGCTCTGTAATAAGTCACAGATGAGTGCACCACGAGAGATTTCCACTTAGTAGCTGTCTTGTTCGTTTTATGTAGCACACGTTTGGTATCCGTATGTATTGGCACTGCATTTTGTGCACGCTTCATCAAATTATTAATTCTCTGCGCAACTGTAAGCTTCTTTAAAATTGTTGTCATAATTCTAGTAATTGTGCGCGAAACTCCACATTCCTACTTTCACATAACTAGGGGCTGGTCCTTCAAAATCTTGTTGGAGTGATATTGCGTGTTCTTTTCGATGTAACATTTTGTACCTATGTTGGAGTGTCGGCTGCATCTCTGGAGATTAATAAATGTAATTTTTCGTGACTTGAATAAAATTGCCGATATTTTGAATTTATTCATTGGCTGAGTCCTGCAATTTCATCCTATTATGGGCTATATAACCCAGATGACATACGACCGCCGAACACAACATTAACCCCTACTTTAGTTTATTGATACTTGCTACAACATTGAACTGAAGTTATGTTCTTTCGCCATAGGACGAGTACGACCGACCGACTGTAACGGCGCTACTACCTCCAGTACGTGAACACGTGAATTAATTACACCAGCTTGTACCCAGTCACAATAGTAGAAGTGTAAAAGGTAGAACAAATCAGGGATTTGAAAACGTAAAAATGGCTTCAACGCAAGTAGGATACTTAAGGCTTAGCGAATCTTTAATATCATTATTATTTTGTATTCCGTCATAAAACAAACGTTATGATGGAAAGCGTGTAACTAACGAGTATCAATAAACCGTTAATTACAGTGTTAATGCTGTATTCGGAGGATGTATGCTATGTAGATTTGTTGTTGTTGTTGTGGTCTTCAGTCCTGAGACTGGTTTGATGCAGCTCTCCATGCTACTCTATCCTGTGCAAGCTTCTTCATCTCCCAGTATCTACTGCAACCTACATCCTTCTGAATCTGCTTAGTGTATTCATCTCTTGGTCTCCCTCTACGATTTTTACCCTCCACACTGCCCTCCAATGCTAAATTTGTGATCCCTTGATGCCTCAAAACATGTCCTACCAACCGATCCCTTCTTCTAGTCAAGTTGTGCCACAAACTTCTCTTCTCCCCAATCCTATTCAATACCTCCTCATTAGTTACGTGATCTACCCACCTTATCTTCAGCATTCTTCTGTAGCACCACATTTCGAAAGCTTCTATTCTCTTCTTGTCCAAACTAGTTATCGTCCATGTTTCACTTCCATACATGGCTACACTCCATACAAATACTTTCAGAAACGACTTCCTGACACTTAAATCTATACTCGATGTTAACAAATTTCTCTTCTTCAGAAACGCTTTCCTTGCCATTGCCAGTCTACATTTTATATCCTCTCTACTTCGACCATCATCGGTTATTTTACTCCCTAAATAGCAAAACTCCTTTACTACTTTAAGTGTCTCATTTCCTAATCTAATTCCCTCAGCATCACCCGACTTAATTTGACTACATTCCATTATCATCGTTTTGCTTTTGTTGATGTTCATCTTATATCCTCCTTTCAAGACACTGTCCATTCCGTTCAACTGCTCTTCCAAGTCCTTTGCTGTCTCTGACAGAATTACAATGTCATCGGCGAACCTCAAAGTTTTTACTTCTTCTCCATGAATTTTAATACCTGCTCCAAATTTTTCTTTTGTTTCCTTTATTGCTTGCTCAATATACAGATTGAATAACATCGGGGAGAGGCTACAACCCTGTCTTACTCCTTTCCCAACCACTGCTTCCCTTTCATGCCCCTCGACTCTTATAACTGCCATCTGGTTTCTGTACAAACTGTAAATAGCCTTTCGCTCCCTGTATTTTACCCCTGCCACCTTCAGAATTTGAAAGAGAGTATTCCAGTTAACATTGTCAAAAGCTTTCTCTAAGTCTACAAATGCTAGAAACGTAGGTTTGCCTTTTCTTAATCTTTCTTCTAAGATAAGTCGTAAGGTCAGTATTGCCTCACGTGTTCCAACATTTCTACGGAATCCAAACTGATCTTCCCCAAGGTCGGCTTCTACCAGTTTTTCCATTCGTCTGTAAAGAATTCGCGTTAGTATTTTGCAGCTGTGACTTATTAAACTGATAGTTCGGTAATTTTCACATCTGTCAACACCTGCTTTCTTTGGGATTGGAATTATTATATTCTTCTTGAAGTCTGAGGGTATTTCGCCTGTCTCATACATCGTGCTCACCAGATGATAGAGTTTTGTCATGACTGGCTCTCCCGAGGCCATCAGTAGTTCAAATGGAATGTTGTCTACTCCCGGGGCCTTGTTTCGACTCAGGTCTTTCAGTGCTCTGTCAAACTCTTCACGCAGTATCTTATCTCCCATTTCGTCATCATCTACATCCTCTTCCATTTCCATAATATTGTCCTCAAGTACATCGCCCTTGTATAAACCCTCTATATACTCCTTCCACCTTTCTGCCTTCCCTTCTTTGCTTAGAACTGGGTTGCCATCTGAGCTCTTGATATTCATACAAGTGGTTCTCTTCTCTCCAAAGGTCTCTTTAATTTTCCTGTAGGCAGTATCTATCCTACCCCTAGTGAGACAAGCCTCTACATCCTTACATTTGTCCTCTAGCCATCCCTGCTTAGCCATTTTGCACTTCCTGTCGATATCATTTTTGAGACGTCTGTATTCCTTTTTGCCTGCTTCATTTACGGCATTTTTGTATTTTCTCCTTTCATCAATTAAATTCAATATTTCTTCTGTTACCCAAGGATTTCTATTAGCCCTCGTCTTTTTACCTACTTGATCCTCTGCTGCCTTCACTACTTCATCCCTCAGAGCTACCCATTCTTCTTCTACTGTATTTCTTTCCCCCATTCCTGTCAATTGTTCCCTTATGCTCTCCCTGAAACTCTCTACAACCTCTGGTTCTTTCAGTTTATCCAGGTCCCATCTCCTTAAATTCCCACCTTTTTGCAGTTTCTTCAGTTTTAATCTACAGGTCATAACCAATAGATTGTGGTCAGAGTCCACATCTGCCCCTGGAAATGTCTTACAATTTAAAACCTGGTTCCTAAATCTCTGTCTTACCATTATATAATCTATCTGATACCTACTAGTATCTCCAGGATTCTTCCAGGTATACAACCTTCTTTTATGATTCTTGAACCAAGTGTTGGCTATGATTAAGTTATGCTCTGTGCAAAATTCTACACGGCGGCTTCCTCTTTCATTCCTTCCCCCCAATCCATATTCACCTACTATGTTTCCTTCTCTCCCTTTTCCTACTGACGAATTCCAGTCACCCATGACTATTAAATTTTCGTCTCCTTTCACTACCTGAATAATTTCTTTTATCTCGTCATACATTTCATCTATTTCTTCATCATCTGCAGAGGTAGTTGGCATATAAACTTGTACTACTGTAGTAGGCATGGGCTTTGTGTCTATCTTGGCCACAATAATGCGTTCACTATGCTGTTTGTAGTAGCTAACCCGCACTCCTATTTTTTTATTCATTATTAAACCTACTCCTGCATTACCCCTATTTGATTTTGTATTTATAACCCTGTAATCACCTGACCAAAAGTCTTGTTCCTCCTGCCACCGAACTTCACTAATTCCCACTATATCTAACTTTAACCTATCCATTTCCCTTTTTAAATTTTCTAACCTACCTGCCCGATTAAGGGATCTGACATTCCACGCTCCGATCCGTAGAACGCCAGTTTTCTTTCTCCTGATAACGACGTCCTCCTGAGTAGTCCCCGCCCGGAGATCCGAATGGGGGACTATTTTACCTCCGGAATATTTTACCCAAGAGGACGCCATCATCATTTAATCATACAGTAGAGCTGCATGTCCTCGGGAAAAATTACGGCCGTAGTTTCCCCTTGCTTTCAGCCGTTCGCAGTACCAGCACAGCAAGGCCGTTTTGGTTATTGTTACAAGGCCAGATCAGTCAATCATCCAGACTGTTGCCCCTGCAACTACTGAAAAGGCTGCTGCCCCTCTTCAGGAACCACACGTTTGTCTGGCCTCTCAACAGATACCCCTCCGTAGATTTGTACTGTCTATAACTGACTTCTATTCAGGATGAAATTGCAATACGCAATGAACAAATATCAAAATATCAGCGAGATCATTTCAAGAAACGAACAATTGCATTTATATACCCGTAGTGGCTTAGTAACAAAATTCGATAATGCTGAGAAAAACAGAGATTGTTGCACTCTCAGTTCAAAAAAGAACATACAAATGTCGACAGACGAAAGATGTAAAGCTACAGCTGCAGCTGCGGCCTCAGCAGAAGAACTGGAAGTCTCACAGGGAAGTGAAATCTGTTCTTTGTAAGCAGAGCTTCGACACAGACATGTGTAACTCATTGTGCAACTACCTGCGGATTAGGAGGAATTCGTACACATTCCGAATTACTTGGGAAATTATCAGCAGTACACTTTTGTGCTATTCCTGTGCTCCTGCAAATGTTTTTGTAAGGAAGTAGAATACGTCGACTGCTGCAGGTACGTCGCTGTATTGGTAATTTGAATTAGTATATGTTTGCCTTCTTCGGATAATACGTTCTACTTCCTTTAAACCTATGAAGCAGATACATGAGACTGCATTTTATGAGCAAGATTTAAATTAGTACCTTTTCTGTCGGTCGAAAGAACATTATATACCGCTCAGTGAGTGGTTTCCATCTTGTACGTTCATAAAATCAGTGATGGCATGTAATTCTCGAAACGTAATGGCAAGAGGCTATCCTGAGAAACTCGTTTTTATGAGTAATAAGTTCTTTCGACATTTTTCATGCCTTTATTACGGATGATGACACTTCACGCAGAATCTATGGAGCCACCAAAATCGTTAAAACACTTTTGAGTGCTTTCCAGAGTCACGTTGTAAGTACTATCTGGAGAGCGCCATTAATGTCATAGTCTTGAGATGTACGTCTGCAGCGGGGCTCACTGAGCGGCCCTATTACTTGGAGCAACACGCTAACAGCTTCCACCTAACGTTACTGCAAGGTCTGTCGAATACGTGGTCCTTCTTAGAACTGACACTTATTTTAATTATGATTTGCACATTTTTTACATGCAGAATGGCGCTCATGTGTTGAATTCCATGCCCACCATTAGTATCGCCCCTCTTTTTGGGAGGCTTGTGTGCACTAAATGCTTCCAGTAAATTGAGTGATTTTCATACTCATTCACTGATCGTATTTAACTTCGCTGCTCTTCTCCTTTTCTTGATCTGTATCCAAGCGTAATGCGACCTGAAATTTTCGTCTGGTGTGCTTTCGTGGAGCACTGGTGTTGTCTGCAGTTCCTTTTACACTAGCCGGCCTGTCACAACTTTCTGAAAAAGGCGAAAGAAACTCTCTTGCGCAGACACAAACAAGCGTATTTCAGATGCCTAACTACAAAATGCTATCATAATTACCTGCACCCTTTTCAGCTTATCTTTCTTTAATCCACCGATAATTCTGAGTTCATCATCTAGATAAATTTAAAACTTCTTGAATATTATTCAGACATGATGGAAAAAGAAGACAGTGATCTAAACGCGTCCTCTTTTTCCTTTCTCTCATTTTACATGTGTGTGCCGTGTGGGTCGGCTAAATGCCATATTACGAAATAACAGTTCTGGAATTGGATTCCCAATCAGTCTTCCACGTTTGGCAATATTTGTTAATCCGGAAATAAGCTGAGTTCCACCGTTTAATTGTAGCCCTTCCTATAACTGGCTGCCTAAGCCAGCTGAAAGATCGGAGGAAGGGAAAGACACACCACCTCCAACGGGATCATGCCCGTAATCAAGACGGCGTTAAGTAGACCCCTGGCAGTTCGCAGCGCTGTTGCTACTGTACTTTGAAACTGCGAAGCACTAACGGCTGCAGGGGAAAACAGTAGCCGTTTACAGAGCTGTGACAACGCTGAGGTGTTGCTATAAAGATGTTTACAAAATCGCGTTACGTTATTGGTTGAGGCATGCGCGCGAAGCTACTATGCCCAGCCCACTGCAGTTGTCAGGAATCGACTTATTCCGAATCAACTATAGCAAAGCCCTATGGTGCTCAGACGAACCTTCGAATTATGGCAGATTCACGTTTTTTACATATGGAAACAATTTTTATTATTCTGCTTCCGAGAATTCTTCCGGGTTGAGTGGCCGTGGTCCATGGAACTCTTCTATCCCTGACGTTTCGTCCAAAGCTACGTTGCACATCTTCGGAGGTGCTCCTGGTTGTGCTGAGTCTTACCAACTGACGAGTCGGACGTCGAAGAACGGCCTAAATACCGTGGAAAGTGGGCGTGGTCTGGATTTCACGTGATAGCAGAGATAAACCTAGTCAAGGATAAAATAGAACTATCGATCATAGTACGTCAAAGATAAAAACTTCTCATCGATTCTGTAGCGCCACTGTCCATACATCGCTGAGTTTCATAGCTTCTTCTTTTCTGTTAAAATTATCTCCATGTTTATACGAGAGCTATCCACAAAGTACATTACGTTTTGGAATTAAAAATAAATAAAGCATTGGAAAATTTTTTTATTATACACAGATGAAAGCCACACTTAAATACTACTTTTCTACATAGTTGCCATTTAAATTAAGGCAATTATCGTAGCGATGGACGAGCTTGGAAATACCTTCGTCGTAAAATTCGGCCGCCTGCGCCTTCAACCACGTGGTTACGTCTTTTGGGACAGAAAAGGTGTGATTTTTGTGGATTTTCTGGAAAGAGGCACTACAATAAACTCTCAAAGGTATTGCCAAACTCTGCACAACCTCAGAAGAGCAATACAAAACAAGCACAGGGGAAAGTTGGGCTCAAAGATCTTGCTGATTCACGACAACGCCCGGGTCCACACGGCAAATACCACTCGTGAAGTTCTCGAATCTTTCAAGTGGGAGTTGTTTCCTCATCCGCCGTACAGTCGCGACCTGGCACCAAGCGACTTCCACTTATTCCCAGCAATGAAGAAGTGGTTGGCTATGCAGCGTTTTGACGACGACGCACAGCTTCAAGAAGAGGTAACCACGTGGTTGAAGGCGCAGGCGGCCGAATTTTACGACGAAGGAATTTCCAAATTCGTCCATCGCTACGATAAGTGCCTTAATTTAAATGGCAACTATGTAGGCAAGTAGTATTTAAGTGTGGCTTTCATCTGTATACAATAAAAAATTTTCCAATACTTTATTTATTTTTAATTCCAAAACGTAATGTACTTTGTGGATAGCCCTCGTATATTTCGATGGCTTCTCTATATAGCCGTGGATAATAGTTCGTCATAGTACATAACACTTCAGTTTCCGAAAATTTCACTACGTGATCACCCGACTGCAGAGCATGTTCCGCCACGGCTGACTTGTCTGTTTTCCTTAGTCGGCAAAGACTGTTATGTTCCTTCAACTGTGTATTCACACTTCTCTTTGTAGTTCCAATGTAGACCTACCACATGTACACGAAATCTTGTATAGACCACTTGCAGACAGAGGGGGACGTTTATCCTTAACGGAACGATTTTATTAGTTGGTCTGAAAATTGGTCGAACGTTATGTTTCCTTAAAATCTAGCCGGTTTGATGAAGGGTAGAGAAACCGTGTTCTTCCATCGCTGTGTCCTATCGTTGTCCTTAGGCCTCCTGTTATTCCGCCCCAAAACTCTATTTATTTCCTTGCTAGAGTACCCATTCTTCTCAAAATCCTGCTTTAGATGTTTTAACTCGGCGTCCAGGTATTCCGGCGCACAAATCCTTTTAGCTCAGTCCACTATACTTGTAATTACACCTCTTTCCTGTTGTGGATGATGATTGGAATCCTTATGCAAGTATCTGTCGGTATGTGTAATCTTCCGAAAGACTTTATGTTTCAAGCTACCATATCAGTCTGTCTCATAACGAAGACATCCAAGAAGGATATTGCATTGTCTTTCTCCATTTCCATGGTAAACAGGATTTTAGGAATTATACTATTTAAATAACGAAACAGTTCCTCTAAAGCTTTTCTGCCATGTGACCAAACCATAAATGTATCATTCACGTATCGATACCATCGACATTGTTTCTTATTCGCTTTTTCCAGAGCTAATTGTTCGAATTTTTCCATGTAAAATTGTCGATCGTAAGACTCAGTGGGTTACCCATGACCACACCATCAACCTGCTCATAAAACTCATCCTCCCACTGGAACTGACTAGAGGTGAGGCAGTGTCTGAAAAGAGCAGTCAAATCTGCTGGAAAACATCCGCTATGTAAACCATAAACCAAAAGCTACGAGGTTAATTTAGTATGAAGTGTAATATTTAAAATCTGTATCTGAGACAGATAATTGCTGCTCATTAAGAAGTGAGCCTACATACAGTGTTGTAATGAAGATTTTTAATGTTTTTCTATATTGCAAAATTAGGCAAAATAATGCCAAATATGTGATAAATTTAAAATTTATTAACAGATTGCAAATGAAGGATGAAAAGAAATACTGAAAAATGCTTTTGAATTGTTTATGTGAAAGGCAGAGGAAACAACATTTAGCCTCGAGAAGCTAAAGAACCCCAAAAAATTATTCCTTACATGGTCCATGTCTGCTATGCATTCTGCATGAATGTAACATCAGAGGATGAAATTGATAAAGAAGAGAGATACGCTGCCGAAGATGCGGATGAGCAAACCAGCAGCTCCAGTGCTGGTGACGAAGGAAATTCATATGCATTTTCTTCATAAATTTTTGTAATGAAAATATATAATATTGGCACAGTCCAATATCCCTCCTCAAATTCCAATCACTCTACAATAAGAGTCGAAACATTTTCTGCCAAATGAACTACTGGAAGACAAATTTTACATAACTATAATTTTCTGATATTACTTATACAGAGCAATTCAAAACGAATGTAGCGATTACAAATAGCTATATCTATATTATTAACAGCAGTATGTAGATGTGAAAGAAAGTTTAAAGAAACTAATACTCTATAAGTTTCCTTAGATCACACGTACAACATAATAAGTTAAATGATAATCCATTCCATGCCATACAATATGTGGAGCCACCAACGCTAACGCATTAAAAGTGGGAATTTTGACTTCTGGCATTGTTTTTGGCAAGGAAGTCTCACACACAAGTTCTTTTACATAACCCCATAACAAGAAATCAATGGGTGTCACGACCAGAAATTTAGGTGGCCAAGAGCACGACATAGTGTCTTCATATTCAGTACAATCGATCCAACGATTTGGAGAATGTCGATTTAAAAAATGTGTTGATCTTCACACACTAACGTGGGGGTGCTCCATCTTACTGAAAGAAGTCACTCGTGGAATCTGTATCAAACAGTGGCATAAGCCATTGCTGAAGCATGTCCAGGAAAATGTTTTGTTGAAGCACTTGGCTCAGTGAAGAACAATGGACCACACAATTTTTGTGTTGGAATCACAAAGATGACATTACGTTTTAGTGTGTTTGTGAGCGACACGATGTCCAATTACACGCAAAGGCTTTTATGTATTCCCTATTCCAATATTGTGTCATTGAAAGTTGCCACTTATGGGGAAGGTACTCTTCTCTCTCCATGATTTCCACTATTGTCGTAGCATGAATCGTACGAAGGAGTACCCAAAAAAAAAAAAACCGAATTATTTCTTAAAAGCTATATATTTTCAAATTCTGAAGAAACACCGGGTCGGAACTGTGTTTTGTCCTCCAAATAAAACTCGTGCACTGGTGGGGAGCGCCAAAGATGACCTCGGTTTGAGGAAGGCCGGCGTGTACCAGATTCCGTGTCAATGTGGCAAGTCGTATATTGGTCAGACGATGCGTACCGTCGAGGATCGATGCCGTGAACACCAGAGGCACACTCGACTGATGTATCCGAGCAAGTCGGCGGTCGCTGAACATTGTTTGTCGGAAAATCACGCCATGAAGTATGACCGCACGAGGATTCTGGTACAGACGTCGAGATACTGGGACAGCGTTGTTAGAGAGGCCATCGAAATTCGCACCAATGACGACCTCATAAACCGGGACTGTGGCTATAATCTTAGCAAGGCTTGGGAACCAGCGATCGGGTTAATCAAGAGTAAATCGAGCAGACGTATAGTTGTGACGACCACGGCGGACAGAGCCATCACACCGACGTCATCTCAGACGCCGTCGCAATCTGTTCCACCGCGCGACCGTGGCGCTGGGCGCGGACGGCGGAGGGAGCGCGCCGCGGGCGGAGGGTATTTAAATCGGCCGCCGCCGCGACCGAACCCAGTTCCCTCTGAGCAGCCATAGCGTACGGATCTCCGTGCCGGTACGTTCACAGGAGCTCAGTCCGTCAGTTCACCTGATGATGGCGACATGTTTGATCGCCGAAATATTGTGCCCGTTGGACACTATAGACCGGCAGCATACCCGTGGATATTTTGATTATTTTCAAATTGTTTACAAAACAACCTTATCCCCTTTAAAATACTCACCATTACAACTATTACCTTTGTCCCACCGGTACTTCCCCTGTTCGAAATATTTTTTGCAGCCATCTTTAGAAATGGCTGACAACTCCTCCCTCGTTTTTTTCTTGACTTCTTCAATGATGTCAAATCGGTGTTCTTTCATGCTCCTTTTCATGTGTGGAAATAAGAAAAAGTGGCACAGAGGCAAGTCAGGCGAGTAAGGTGCATGGGGCAGCGGAATCATGCCATTTTTAGCGAAAAACTGTCTAGGAGACGGCTGTGTGTGCAGGTGCGGTGTCGTGGTGGAAGAACCACTTCTTGTCTCTCACAAGTCGGGTCTTTTTTGACGAATACTGTGGCGCAATCGTCTTAAAACTTCCGAATAAAAGGTTTCAGTGACGGTCTGACTATCTGAACACAAGCTCTCGATTTTTTTCAATATTTTCGTAGATTCGGGCAGCTGACGGACGTCCAGAACGAGGTTTATCATCAATCGACATGCCGCTGTTTTTAAATTGAGGAAAACCACTCGAACACTTGAGTTTTTCCCATTGCGTCATCTTCGTAAGCTGTTTTCACCATTAAAACTGTTTCAGGAGCATTTTTACCGAGCAGAAAACAAAATTTCACATCTGCATATTGTTCACTTAAACTTGCCATCATAAACAACGAAACAAGAAGAAAACAGCGCTAGTAGAAACAATCACTGCGGATGTCCAGAACAGGCCAGGTCGGCACCACAGGCGACACTCGACTGCCAATGAGTCGCTCTGTACACGCCTAGCGACAGAAATGCATACTTATTTCCTTTTTTTTTTTTTAGGAGGGGGTGTGAAGGGTGTGAAGTCCCCCTTCGTATCTTTGACGAAGTCTTCCTGTTTCACTTCCTATAACATTTGAATTACTTACAGTTTTATCTTCGTTTTGAAAACATTCCGCCGGCCGAGGTGGCCGAGCGGTTCTAGGCGCTTCAGTCCGGAACTGCGCGACTGCTACGGTCGCAGGTTCGAATCCTGCCTCGGGCATGGATGTGTGTGATCTCCTTAGGTTAGATAGGTTTAAGTAGTTCTAAGTTCTAGGGGACTGATGACAACACATGTTAAGTCCCATAGTACTCAGAGCCATTTCAACCATTTTTGAAAACATTCTAAATCGCCGTTTGTGCCGTTGTAGCCCACTGTTGCCATTGCTCGTTGATTTATGTTAACTACGCTTAAACAGAATGCTAGTTCTTTCAATGTTTTGTGTTGTTACGGTTGGCCGGTCGGTACTTTCTCTTTTGCACATCTGCGCGTGATAGTGTAGTGTAACGACGTAAGTTTCCTATAAATGATTTTCTTTCGACATATGACCATGTGTAGACTTCGTCACCTACGTCAGTTACAACCCACTTCAAAATTATTTATATTCTTCTATTTTCACACGTCAAACCACGTGATGGAAAATAGTTCTGAGGTACTCATCCGCCGAAGCGCTATAAAGGCCGGCACTCGGCCGCACACCGGCAGTTCATCGACCGCCAGCAGACGTGGACAGCTGCCGCCCCGGCAGCCCGGCTTGGATCTTCTCGCTGATCTCTGGATTAGGCTTGGTATATCGGAGAAGTCTCTGGTGGAGACTAGTAGGAAATTATTTCAGCTGTTTTTTATGTTATTCGTGTATGTAGTTGTGATTCGAAGACGGATAACTGTTTTGTGTTGGTGTTAAACTTGGAGAATTTGTTCTGGTTAATTGAACAGTCCAATAAATTTTTTTCGGACTTTGACCGTTAGTTTCTTCTGCTTACGCAGACATATCAGTATCCATCGACATAATGAAGCCAGCCAATCTTCACCCTGTTGAGACTCATGCTAGTTAAGTGAGTGACGCTGACACTGAGATGCTGCAACTAAAGAAGTCATGTGGGCCTTGTTCACAGATTTTAAATATGTGAATCGTTAGTCATGCGACAGATGTGCAGTCTGTAGACGAATTCGGTTCACTCCCATCGATGTCAGTTACTGCTGCCTGATACGTCGCCGTAAGTCATCGATGTTGTGCGGAAGTGGAGATGTGAAAAAAGTGTCTTCGATGTAAAACCAAGGATAAAAATCAGTGTCAGGTCCGGTGTACGTGGAGGGCCATGCCAGCAACTGCAGACTGCCAGCCGATGACGCACGACTGAACCATCGTCGTGGTAACCCGGTATCCAGGAACTCACGGTCATCATTTTGGAGGTGTGATTGAGCACCATATAGTTGCAATATGAAATTATCACTGTGCTCTTGCTATTGAGATACGAGCCACAGCTGGAGCATGTTCCTGTAAAAAGGTCCATTGATCGTCGAGTCTGTGAGGAAGAGCGGTCCATGCACTTTTTGCCTTGACAGCGTTTGGAGATCCACGGACATATTCGACAACAACGTAGGGATTCTCTGCACCCCATATTCGCACGTTATGCCGGTTTACTGCACCGTTCAGGTGAAAGGTGGTCTCGTCGTCGGAAATAAACGGCAGCTAAAATCTTCGTCTTACACTAAGTGCCACACATGAGAGCAAAACTGTTTCCGCAAACTTTTGTCGCCACGTATAATACGTCGGAGAAAGTGAATCTGATAGTTTATTTGCAGGCGTTTTCTCAGCACTCTTCATGCAGGTGGTTATGAAGTTACTAGTTCGCGACTGGCACGAGACGTTGATTACTGTGGGCTTCTGGGGAATGTTACTCTACTCCATTAGCCGGCCGCTGTGGCTGAGCGGTTCTAGGCGCTTCAGTCCGGAACCGCGCTGCTGTTACGGTCGCACGTTCGAATCCTGCCTCGGGCATGGATGTGTGTGATGTTCTTTAGTTAGTTAGGTTTAAGTAGTTCTAAGTCTAGGGGACTAATGACCTCAGATGTTAAGTCCCATAATGCTCAGAGCCACCTACTGCATTCGACATGTTACGCAGGTGTCAGTGGCTACAGTCTATTTTTTTGCCTTTACAAAGATATTTTCCTCAAACGTTTGCACCCACCAGTAAATGGATTGTCTGATAGGTGGAGCCTTGCTGTTCTTGAATTTCCGACGCGCTGTTGTCGCGGACTTGCTGTTGCAGAACGCCATCAGGGAAAATGTGTTTTCCAACAAAAAAATGAATTGCTGTTTCAGTTCACATATTCGTATATTTTACCTCATTACAGGTATTTTTTACGTTCACTTCAAAGTGTCTAGATCATTTTGATTAACATTGTACGTGAGTCCACAAGGACACTGATTGCGCCCAGCTTCCATCGCCACAGACACTGTCTCCGAGTAAACTTCCAATGACCACTCGTTCTACGAGATGCGCGATTTGGTATTTTGTGATGCGTGCGTGGTGTAGACTCTTTCATTATTGGTGGCGCCTGTGGACTTCGAAAAAAATTATTTACGTATTGTTTCACAACTCCTATTACAGGCGTCTAGGGCTGCAGAGGGTACTTGGTAGATAAAGTTTTGAAAAAGAACCCACTTCCGGAAATATACTGTTTGGATGTATTAATATGTAAGAAGATTGGTCACTTTCAAATCTCCCTCTTCACGTAGCAGTATGTGATGGTAGACCTGCGCAACGCATGTAGTAAGTTTTCCGTATCGCTTCAGGCTATTACATACTATTTTCGTCAGAGTACATCGACGGGTGCGAGAAACTGATATGTTCGCAAGTAGTAAGGGTAAGCGTGGTGCTCCATACATGCGCACCGGGGTTTGTGGAGCGTAACAGATCCACATTGTGCAAGGAGCAGCAAAGTCGTTATCTAGAACATCTCCTGCAGAGCACACACGTCAGAGCTTATTGTCCCCGCTGTGTGCGTACCGTCAAGAGTGAGATTTGAAAGTGATCCGATGTTCAAACGTAGGACGATTCAACGCTTGTCTAAGGACTTCGTGGAGTTGCAACGCCACAGAAAGTGATCTGACCCTATAGAATGTAGAGCGACCGGAAGTTTTGCTCAGGCACACAGAATGGAACCACTAGGGACCGTTCAAAATCATTTGTCAAAATTTGAAGGTAATCTGAAGAAGCAAGGTGACTTTGTTCTTTTTCAGCGCTCTTGCTTCTAGTTCTCCTGTAACATGATGTCTAGGAATTGCGACATTCATATACGAGTGAATGAAGTGGGAAAGAGTGCCTGTAAGAACCCCGACCTCACCCCCAGTTCGGCAACAACCACCTCTGTGCCATCCGCGCACCTTTGTTAAGCACTTTAAAAGTGTGACAAACAGTGACTGACTGCTGGGTGTAGTTGTGACAGTCAACCATTTCGACACACCTGATCTACGTGGCGCTACATCGCTCAACTAGCGCATGCTGACCGCATGTAAAAGTTTCGTTGAATCGTTTTGAAGGGTCCATAGTGATTCCACCCTGTACACCAGTGCAAAAATTGTGGTGCTCTTCACTCTAAAGGAGATAGCTTAAGTTCAGTTCGGCTGCAGTCCCAGGATGTGGTACGAGAGGGGTGGGTGGCAGCAGTGTCAAAGATTGTGAAGAACGTCGGCCTGTTGCTCATTTCACTGGGAACTGTAGTTTTCGACACCGAAATGTATGTGAGTGCGTGCCCCACGAGAAGCGGCGGTTTAACTGAAACCATTTGTCACCACCTGAGGCCTTTTCGTGTCGATTCTCAACGGTGGTGTATTTGAAATGGTTTCCTCGCTCACCTATACACAGGAAGGTTTGAGAGGTTCCATGCCCTCTTTTGCTTGACGCCTCTCATTTTCATAAATTTTATTAGTGTTCTATGTTATCGCACGGTAGTAAGAGACCGAATAAGGTTATTGTTATAAGAGTATTTGTACTGAGAGCTCAAAAATTACTTTTCACTTGATTCTTATACATGTTGGATTAGTTCCATGGGTGGCCTGTGCGAGGCAAGCATCGGAAGACGCGGCACACGGCATTTCCGGTTGGGGTCTGCACTTCCCTGAATTCTGAAGGGGTTCGTACAGTAGGCTTAAGCGCCTGGCGGAACGACTAACGTCAGTCGGGTTTCGCCTATCGTACGCGGAGCGAAACGACCTGCTAGACTTCTGAGTGTTGCCGCAGTTTATGTGTTGGCCGTTCCGACGCGTCCGGAACGAACACTCCTGGCACCAACTGACTGCATTATCCTATTGAGCCGGCCGGAGCAGCCTACGGTTCTTGGCGCTACAGTCTGGAGCCGAGCGACCGCTACGGTCGCAGGTTCGAATCCTGCTCGGGCATGGATGTGTGTGATGCCCTTAGGTTAGTTAGGTTTAATTAGTTCTAAGTTCTAGGCGACTTCTGACCTCAGAAGTTAAGTCGCATAGTGTTCAGAGCCATTTGAACCATTTGTCCTCTTGATTCTGAGAATACATTTGGACTGTGCCCTGCTGGGTGCGACTGTCTGGCGGCGGATGGCCGGTGGTCTAGGCAGGTTGTTTTTGTAGCCGGTCAAACGGCAAGTTCAGTGCCCTCAACTGAATAGCAGAGACATGATTGGTGAACTTAAACTGAGGCTAGTTGACGTCATAAAGCCCTGTTCGAAATTGGAGGGAACGGTTGTTATTGGAGTGAATGATGTTCTGGGACAGTGTGGGAGAATTTTGGAATCAGAACTGAATGCTGATTCGTGGTTTTCGAGGAGAGCAGGGAGATGAGCAGTGTTGGCTTCGCTCTTGCGTTGCGCGGGCAGTGATTCCGGGTTCTGATCTTTCTCGGAGTCGGACGGTCTTGCGACTTGATCGCTCGTTTTTGGAAGAACTTGGAATTCTCGGACAGCCTTCGCGGCCAGGGGTTGACTCAGAGTTGCTGCACGGCAGAAGTCGGAGCCTACATCATCAGGACGCTGTCTACCGACGACGTGCTGCAGATATCAGTACTGGTACAGTATCTTGCGGCTCCGGCATTGTAGGACCTTATCAATTTTATACTGAATCCCTCAGCAGCACGCGCGCTCGCTTTGCTACAAGTCTACCTTGCTTGTTTCTCCATCTGATCCCGTTTGAGCTCTCACTACTAATTGCGATACTGCTATATAGTTGGAAGATTAATATTCGATTCATTAGGACCTCCAGTCATTATCGTCACTCTATTGCCTCACAGAGAGTAGGAACCCCTTATTCTCGAGCCAACTCTTGTTCTCATAATAGTTCAGTATACCCTATCCTTCAATCTACTGTGTGTTGTGTCGACAATCATGTGCATTTATGTTCTGATGTATAATAAATCTCACTGTAATATTTAATCCACAAATCATTTCGTAGATATAGGCAGAATCCCATTTCCTGTTGTTTATTAGGATAAAGTTATCTTTTTTTGAGTAGATTACGATTTTTATTAAATTATTGTGAGCGTGCTCTCCTTATTTTACGAACAAGCAGGGTCCACCATCATTTTCTTCCGCTGCCGTGGCGCACATAATCAATTAGGTGGTGTGTAAGGAGCGGGTCGAGTGCATGTCTCGTTGTCAAGCAAAATTCGTCTGCATTAAAGAGGTACAAATTCTTCTCCACCCCGACACCTCGCAGGTTGTAGGCACCTTTGAGCGACATTTCTAACTTCTGCGTCGCATTGGGAGACAATTGAAGGATTTCGAAATAGTAGCCCTTGATAATGTTGTGCAATATATGTACACACAGCTTGCTTGTGAATCAGTCTGTTAGTGAACACCGTACCAAAATCTGTGCAGTACTTCCTGAGACAGAAAAACGCGGCGGGAGACTTTAACTTAAGGGGGGTAGGACGCCAAACGGGCCGAGTTGGAGCAGGAGAGGCATCACAGGACATTTTAATTTCCAGTGTCTATAATTTTACAAATAAATTCATAAAACTTTGTCAGCAACACCAGGAAGGATTTAGGATTCACACTCATTGCAGTGGAAGTTCGAAAACATAACAAAATAATTTTTCTTACGTTTGAAATTTCGTCATTTTTTTCACTTATTAATGGCTCCATTTGTTGCAGGTGTATGAAACTCTAGAATTTACTTAATGTATGAAAAAACGAATGAACTGTTATATTTTAAACTTCATCTTTAGAAAAAACACAAATTTTATAGTTAATTACCTCAATTCTTACGACATTTTTTAATAGATTTGGAAAATTCTAGAGTTTCATACACCTTTAAGTATGGTATGTATGCTGTGCAAAATTCATCGAAGAATCTCTCTTACTTATGAAGAAAAGTGTACCTATAGCAACAAATACTGCCATTAGTAAGTGAAAAAATGATGAAATTTCACATATGAAAAAAAAATCATTTCGTTATGTTTTCGAACTTCCACTCCTATGTGTGTGAATCCTTCCTGGTCATGCCGACAAAGTTTCATCAATTTTTTTGTAAAAGTATAAACAGTGGAAATTAAAATGTCGTGTGGTGCCTCTCCTGCTCCAAGTCGGCCCGTCTGACGTCCTACCCCCCTCAAGTATGCGTGGATGTCCTTTGCAGTTGACTGTTAGGTGATGTACTTAGCTGATGTATGTCGTGTAGAATTAATAGTGTTTCCGCACGACGTTATCTTTGCTCGAAGACGTTTGTTGTTGTTAGTTGCACGGTTGCTGCGGCGTGCTCGTGAGCAGAGCGGTGGCGGTGTGGTCTCGCTTGCGCAGGCGCTGTGCGACGCTGCGAGCCGGCTGGCGACGCCGGCCGTGCGCTGGCTGGGCGTGCTGCCGTCGGAGCTGGCGCCGCTCGGCGTGCCCGCGCAGCCGCTCACGGCGGCCGACCGGCGCAAGCTGGCCGCGCTCGCCCGCAGGCCCTACGTGCGCCGCTGCCCCGCCATCCTGCACCAGGTCAGCGCTCGGCCGCCTGCCGTCAGCACTCTGCAGTCCTCAGTAGTAGCCCGCTAGCATGCTCTACCACCCTTCGGCTGTCGTTGCCTGAGCTCGTTATGATGTGAAGTTCAGCCGGTCGCTGCAAAGCCCTGACTGCCAACTCTTACCAGATGCTACTGACAAAGGAAATTCCCCAGTGCACTCCCCTCACATTTAGTGACAAGAGGGCCCAGTGGATGCCTCTCAAACTGAACACATATCAAGCATGAAAGCACGAAGAAGGTTTACTAAACTGTGAAAAACAAAAGCAAAATAGAAACAGTGAACGGTCGAAGAATAAGAAGTGCAACATAGAGCGGCCCGGAAGAGCGATGACGTCGTTGCAAACTGGTCACGATGTTGGACCGCCAAGCGGGCGAGCAGTATTAAAATTTCCATCGTGCTCATTTTATTTTCGCTGTTCACTGTATTCGGATTTGTGTCTGTGTCGTGGTGTAACGTCCCTTTGCAAAAACAAGGTGTAAGGAAGAGACCTATAATGAAAGTTTGTTCTGCACAACTACTCTAGTACCAGCCGAAAGGACATGGTTTTCGAATGGAAACCGTAATCGTTTCACGACAAGGCGACAATTGAACCGAATCCTCCACCGGAAAACACGTCTGGTCTGTCATACAAGGCATTACTGGACAGTGCCGGCCGCGGTGGTCTAGCGGTTCTGGCGCTGCAGTCCGGAACCGCGGGACTGCTACGGTTGCAGGTTCGAATCCTGCCTCGGGCATGGATGTCTGTCGTTCAAATGGCTCTCAGCACTATGGGACTTAACTGCAGTTGTCATCAGTCCCCTAGAACTTAGAACTACTTAAACCTAACTAACCTAAGGATATCACAAACACCCATGACAGAGGCAGGATTCGAACCTGCGACCGCAGCCGTCTCGCGGTTCCATATTGTAATGCCTAGAACCGCTCGGCCACTTCGGCCGGCATGGATGTGTGTGACGTCCTTAGGTTAGTTAGGTTTAAGTAGTTCTAAGTTCTAGGGAAATGATGACCTCAGATGTTAAGTTCCATAGTGCTCAGAGCCATTTGAACCATTTTTGAACTCTCCCAGGAAACAATGAAAACAAAATAGTTTGTCACATAAGCCGCAACAAATGAACGCAACAGTTTCACTATCACACAGTTTTCCCTGTGCTCTATCAAAATATATGGCTTTTAACCTTGCGTTCCGTTTGGAAATTATGAATTTGAAACGTAGTTCACACTCATTTATTTGTTCTTTTCATTCTACTCTCACAACTCATCACATTTACTTGCCACACTAATCTATTCATAACCACGCGACTCATATTCTATAACCAATGTATAGTATCACAACTGCCACGACTACAGAAAGAGAACAAACTTTTCAATGACTGGATGGACAGTTCATAATTTTGTGAGAAGAAAATGAAGTAAAAGTTACGAGAAAGTTTTGAACACGGCTCATCCACTTCGCAGTCCAACACCGCGACCACTTCACCATAATGCCGTGGCTCTGCCAACTCATTCGATGTCGCACTTCTCAAGCTTGGTCCGTTCACTGTTTCTATTTTTTTTTTCACAGTTCGGTACACCTTCGTGTTTTCATGCATGATCTGTGTTCAGTTTTTACCGGGCTATCCATTGCGCCATCTTACCACTAAACCTGAGGGGCGTGCGATGAAGTGTTCCCCTTGTGAGTAGAGAGTGTATGGTGTTAAACACGCAGCACCTTTCGATTCGGTGGAGTTCAAAAACTTCAGTTTTTCGTAAGTTTCTGCAGTAAAAGAAGCTATCTGCTTTATTCAAATTGTTAAGAAATATTTGCGCACGAGAGCACTGAGAAGTAGTGCATGATTTTTCCCCACAGTTACAACAAAAACGTGCTACTTTTTCTAGTTCTGACACTGAATTCGTACACATTTCCAGCTGTTTTCTTACAGCATAAGTTTGCAAGCACAGGATAGCACTTACCACAAAATCCGACACTGCATTTAGAAAACTCACTG
This sequence comes from Schistocerca cancellata, assembly GCF_023864275.1. Lineage (NCBI taxonomy): Eukaryota > Metazoa > Arthropoda > Insecta > Orthoptera > Acrididae > Schistocerca > Schistocerca cancellata. Next base: position 50,681,363 of record NC_064631.1, read on the forward strand.
ACGCATAACACAGTCTGTTTCCTTTGATGTTACGAGAATGTATCGAATTCATTAATGCAGATTTATGCGAATTGGTTGAAATCGTATGTTTCCAGGTCGAACACATTATTAACCTTTGGCACTTTCATTAAGATATATCCACGGACATAAGTAAATGATTAAACCTTTACAATATTATTCTGTATATCTGGAGAAAGTACAGAATTCTTTATGAGCACGCTTACTTTAAAAAGTTAAATTTAGAATTTATTAGGTCTTACTTATTGCCATGCGTAGCACAAAAATCCACATTGTCCTGTTTCGTGAATGACAGAAAATGTAAGCTCATACATCTGTGTACCAAAGAGCTGCTTAGTGAAGAATTACGCTGTACTTGGCTGGGAGCCCACCTATCATAAAGCACAACAAACGATTGGCTGTAACTAGTAACTTCTTTTACACAGACTATTGTGACTCGGTACGATTCTCGCGCTATTGCGTTTCCACTGTATCTCGTTCTCCGCAGAGTACATCCAATTTTTTATCGTACTAGAGTCCGTGCTAATTGACATCAATTGCTAAGCCACATATCAACCCCCCCCTTTTTTAGACAGAAAGCTTTCGCTTCCAGTCTTGGCCCTACCAAACTGTCTCTTAAGCCTAGTTTACACAACAACATTGGGTTCCGCCACACGTTGGTTGGAATGAGATGCACGCAAATGGTTTCACGTTTGTAGACACGGCGCCACCAGTATACACGCAGTTTCGTCGTTTTGAGGGTCTTTGAGTCGTGTCTGAAATGAAAGTTTTGGCAGCTGCACGTCGCACGAGTTGTGATGGAGTTAAATCTAGTTTAGTGGAATCGCTGCATAAGGAAAAAAAAAGAAACTTGTTTCCATTCGTGGCTGGATGAAGAACAGTCGTCAGCTCGGTTGCTCAGCTTCTTTGCTGAAATAATTTATACTGGTAGACCCAAGAAGCTTCTTCAGTTATCTTAGAATGTCACCTGAACTGTTCACGTTAATTACGCGATAAGGAGTAAAGACATTGTAATGTACGAAGTACTGTTGCCAGTACTGAAATTCGATCATATTGCGTGCATTACAATCGAGAACACTCGGCGTGTTATAAGATGCGGTTTTAGTTGGTGACGACGCTTACTCATTAACAGTAATAATTATTAACAGCAATAATTATTCGAAACAGGGTGCATTAAGAAGAGAATGGTTTGCAAACTAATCTCATGAAGATACACCTAGATAATGGCAATATATTCCAAAATTCTAACATATGTGAATGGGGATCACTGCCGCTACGTTTTAAATAGATGAATAATGAATAAAGAATGCAACTTCTTGATTTGTGTAGCTTTCCCTCCTGTCAAAACAATATTCCTTAACGAAGATTCGGCCAACTCGAACGGAGGGATTTTAGTCTTGTTTTCCGCAGATTCGGATAAGTTTTGTTTGTTTCGTGGTCATGAGGCCACACAACTTATATGGCTCTGAGCACTATGGGACTCAACATCTTAGGTCATAAATCCCCTAGAACTTAGAACTACTTAAACCGAACTAACCTAAGGACAGCACACAACACCCAGCCATCACGAGGCAGAGAAAATCCCTGACCCCGCCGGGAATCGAACACAACTTATAATTATCAAACAAATCATCTGACTAGCTAACTAACTAACCAAACATCCTACTTACTAACGAGTGAGCTCATTAACTCACAGAGTAAACAAACTAAAAGACTAACTCAGGAAAAGACTAACCCAAATATTTGGGTCAACATTTGTAAAACTCTAATTCCTCTCTGCCAAACCCCACCCTATGGGGAGAGAGGGATAGTTTTAGTTTTAGCGAATCAAAATTTACGAAGTAAATAAGTAGTTTTTATTTATCCGTAATCGTTTTCCTCGCAAAAATGAGAACATGGGTTTTCTTGAATTACAGCGCCAACTACAAAGAATCAAAACAAATGTTTAAGGTGAAATCTACGTAGTTTTTTTACGTAGAATCTGATTATACAATAAAAAATGGGGGTTCCCGTTTGAAATTTTAAAGTTGCCTCCCGCCCCACCCCCAAGCGGCTCGGGGGGGGGGGGGGGCGGCGGCGGCGGCGGCGGCTAATTTTAGCACTAGCAGATGTCCCACTCGAAAATAATCACCAAACTCCCAGACATAAACATTATTGAGCATATGTGGTATGCCTTGCAACATGCTGTTCAGAAGAGATCTCCACCGCCTCGTACTCTTACGGATTTATGGACAGCCCAGCAGGATGCATGGTATCACTTCCTTCCAGCACTACTTCAGACATTAGTAGAGCCCATGCCACGTCGTGTTGTGGCACTTCTGTGTGCTCACAGGGGTCCTACACGATATTAGGCAGGTGTACCAGTCACTTTGGCTCTTCAGTGTATTAAAGCACACTCTCCCATGTCAACTCGCCCGGATAGCTAGACACTAGCACTCCGCGTCCGGGATAATGGAGGTGTACCAGCCTAGGATCGAATCTTCCTGGCGGATTGACGACGAAGGCTGGTTGTGCCGGCCAGTCAGGATGTAAGCTTTTAGGCATTTCCCACATGCGAAGTCTGCTACTTGCCTTACACAACTGAGTATGTGTCATCGTCCCATTACGTGTCTCTACTGATGAGCGTATTTGTATGGGATCCAACTCTGATCTTATAACCATAGGATACTACATTTTTTTTTTTCGTTCTGTAAAGTGCACAGTATTTATTATCTGGCCATTTAAAGCAAGTTGTCATTGTCAGTCTTTGCCCCAGTTTGAGATCTTATCAAGATCTGACTGAATATTTGTGCAGCTTCTTTCAGTCTGCACTTCGTTGTAGATAACTGCGTCGTCCGCGAAAAGTCTGAAATTACTATTAATATCGTCCACAAGGTCATTAATATAAATGAACAGCAAAGGACCCAACACTCATCTCTGGGGCACACCCCAGATGATTTATGTATCTGTAGATGATTCTCCATCTAAGATAATTGGCTGTGCCCTCCCTGCCAAAAACGCCATCTGTCCAGTCATAAATTTTGTTTATACCCCATGCGACCGTACTTTTGATAATAAGCGTAGGTGTGGTACAGAGTCAAATGCTTTTTAGTAACAGGGAAATACTGCATGAACCTGACTGCCTTGATCCATAGTTTTCAGTATGTCACGTGATAAGTGAGAATTGGGTTTCACATGATCGATGTTTTCGGAATCCGTGATAGTTGGAATGGAGATCATTCTGCAATTGGATGTCATGGTTATTAGATCGTTGTTTTGCGAATCACTTCTCCTACTTTGCAGGGGTGAGCTTTGCTTTCCGGCAACTACTGGTCACAGTTTTTTATTCGGAGGATGTACGACAGATTATTCTCAACACAGCGAATTGACCGAGCGAGGTGGCGCAGTGGTTAGACACTGGACTCGCATTCGGAGGACGACGGTTCAATCCCGCGTCCGGCCATCCTGATTTAGGTTTTCCGTGATTTCCCTAAATCGCTCCAGGCAAATGCCGGGATGGTTCCTTTCAAAGGGCACGGCCGACTTCCTTCCCCGTCCTTCCCTAATCCGATGAGACCGATGACCTCGCTGTCTGGTCTCCTTCCCCAAAACAACCAACCAATCAACACAGCGGCTAAATCAGCTGCGTCCTGGGTATTTGTTCAGTTTTAACGATTTCGGCGGTTTCTCAACGTTACTGACAGTAAAATCTATTTCACTCGTCGTTTCAGAGGTACGAGAATTAAACTGGAGCAAAACTCCTTAGTTTTCGTTTAGAAAACAGAGCGAAGTATTTCTGCTTTTGTTCTGCTACTCAGATTCAGTTCCTATCTCATCCGTGAGTGACTGAACACCATCTTTGATGCCACTGACAACCGTTTAGTAGTATCCTGCTGTTTTGTAGTCCTGAGCGTTCTATTCTCTTTGAACATCTTTGCTCGTAGCAAGTGGCGATAACTACAATTGGCCATATACTGAGCATAGACAGCGAGGTCCTGCCTTCTGGAAAGAATGATGTGTTGCGAAAATTTCCGTGGCATCCTTCTGCATTTCCTTCCCCCCCCCCCCCCCCCTACGGGTCCGGGGTAAGAATAGGCCCGAGGTATTCCTGCCTGTCGTACGAGGCGACTAAAAGGAGTTTCAACCGTTTCGGCCTTCCATGTGATGGTCCCCCGCGGGGTTTGACCTCCATTTTTCAAAATTCTACAGAAGTACGAGCCTTTTGGGGAAGGACACCTTACATGGTGTATCACTGGTCCTAAGTGCACTAAGACTTTGGCACTCAGCATTGTAACAGCGTTGTAACCATACCCACTATTCCTCAAATTGGGCCTAAACGCCTGATGGGTTGTCCAAGTTACGCCCATAGTGCATCTCCATCTGCACCAGCGATCATGATGGACTTTCCATGGCACCAGAAATCCAGCACGGTAGCCAGCCTGTTGTGGTGGGGTCGTCATGTTCCCTCTAGGTTGTAGCCCCCTGACAACACAGGGATCGTACTGCCGATACCTGAGCTGCACCCTCCCCACGTCGGCCAAGGAGTAGATGCCCGTCTCCTTGGGGCATCAGGACTCCCGGCAATGGTCATCCTGCCAGGTGGCCCTTGCTGCGGCTGGGTGGCGCCCGTGGGGAGAGCCCCTGGTCGGAGTGGGTGGTATCGGGGCGGACGTTTCGCAGATGAAACGTCACCACGTATCAGGTCGCTCTGCGGCCGAGTCTTTCAAAAGAAAAGGTACCGTTTCTAGTTCTGGTTCTCCTGCCCTTTCCCCCTTGGCCACTCCATGGGAGGAGGGACAGGCCCGCCGGCTTGGGGCGAAGTACTTCCCCCGCTATTTGGTCTGTTCTCGAACCGATGGGGGGACATTCGCCACCTCCAAGCCCATGTTCTTTGTTCAGCATATTGAGGACATCTTTGGGGAAATCGAGGCTCTCGGCAAGATGCGTTCAGGGTCCGTTATTATCAAGACCACCTCCGCCACACAGTCGGCGGCGCTCCAGGCGTGCGACCGCCTAGGGGACATCCCAGTCTCCATTGTCCCACATCTGGCACTAAATAGGACGCAGGGGGTTATTTTTCATCGTGACCTCCTGCTACAATCTGATGAGGAGCTCAGGGCCAACCTGGAGCGCCGAGGCGTGCATTTCGTCTTCGTGAGGAACATACATGCACCCCACCACCTCGGTGCGTTAATTGTCCTGGCGTCCACTCGCCTAGATCCTCAGACTGCCTCGCATATCAGAAGGAGAAGAAGATACAAGAAATCAAAACTTTGGATCGGCTCTCTTATTCTGAGGCCAGGAAGAAGTATGACTGCCTCCATCCCGTGCCATTGACCACTTCGTTTGCCTCAGTTGTGTCCACTCCTTCCGCGGTATCCTCACCCCTATCCTGTCCCCCCTCCGCCTCCTCCGCCCATCAGGGGGCTCTGCCTCCACCTCCCAAATCCCTCCCTTCCAAATCCTCCTCCCTGTGGCCCCCACCCCCCCTGCCCCAGGGGCCACCCTTCCTCCTCCTTCTCCCCCCACGCCACCTGAGAAGCTATCCTCTTCTCAGGCGTCCATTGGGGAAACGTTCCAGACCCCAGCTTCCGAGGTCCGGCGTTCCAAAACGGACCCCGCGCGTGAGGACCTTCTTCGGGTCCAGCCCACCATCCCTGTGCCTCCTCGGCCTTCCAAGAAGGCCTCCAAGAAGAAGTCTCTATCCCCCTCTCCACTCCGGCGCGTTTCGTCTGACGCTCCATCCGTGAGTCGCTGCTCCCGGCCGTCCTCAGTTTCGCCGGGACGCTCTGCTGCCAGGCGCTCCGCTGGCCTTTTGTCGGCAAATGATGCTGCCCCTCCAACACAACCAGGGACAGCGGCCGCAGCTGGCGACGAGTCGATGGACCCGGATCCGCCTCCCGTCGGTTGTAGCGTTGTTCCCTCGCAACCTGGCCCTCCGCGGCCGTCGAGGTGACCAGCTCTTCCCCCATCTCGTTCCCCCAACTTTTTGACTAGCGATGGCGTTGTTTCATTGGAACATAAGAGGTATTCGATCTCATCGGGAGGAATTACAACTGCTCCTCCGCCTGCACTGTCCGCTCGTCCGTGGACTCCAGGAAACCAAGTTGCGTCCGACTGACCGTATTGCCTTTACCCACTATACCTTGGAGCGGTATAACCTCGCCCCTGTGGACGGTATCCCAGCTCATGGTGGGGTCATGTTGCTCGTTCGGGACGATGTCTATTACCATCCCATCCCATTGACCACCCCACTCCAAGCAATAGCTGTCCGCATCACTCTTTCTGCTTTTACTTTTTCAGTTTGTACCATCTTCACTCCACCGTCGTCTGCTGTTAGTCGGGCTGACATGATGCACCTGATCGTTCAGCTTCCCCCGCCGTTTTTATTGTTTGGCGACTTCAATGCCCATCATCCCCTTTGGGGCTCTCCTGCATCCTGTCAAAGAGGCTCACTCTTCGCAGATGTCTTCAACCTCAATACTGGCGCCCCGACTTTCCTCTCGGACTCTACTCATACCTACTCCCACTTGGACCTCTCGATCTGTTCTACCACTCTTGCCCGTCGGTTCGAGTGGTATGTCCTTTCTGACACCTATTCGAGCGACCACTTCCCCTGTGTCGTTCGTCTCCTGCACCACACCCCATCCCCACGTCCTTCGAGCTGGACCATACTGAAAGCTGACTGGGGACTTTACTCCTCCCTGGCGACCTTTCCGGACCACGATTTTCTCAGTTGTGACAGTCAGGTCGAATACCTCACGGCTGTTATCATCAATGCTGCCGAACGTTCCATTCCTCGTACTACTTCTTCTTCACGTCGCGTTTCCGTCCCCTGGTGGAACGAGGCTTGTAGGGACGCTATCCGTGCTCGACGACGTGCTTTACGCACCTTTCGCCGCCATCCTACGTTGGCGAATTGTATTGAATACAAACGACTCCGAGCGCAATGCCGTAGAGTCATCAAAGACAGCAAAAAAGCTTGTTGGGCCTCTTTCACCAGCTCCTTTAACACTTTTACTCCCTCTTCCGTCGTCTGGGGTGGCCTGCTCCGGCTGTCGGGCATTAAGGCCCACTCCTCGGTACCTAGCCTGACCTCAGGTAATGCCGTCCTTGTTGAGCCTTTGGCTGTCTCCAACGCCTTTGGCCGCTTTTTCGCGGAGGTTTCAAGCTCCGCCTATTACCATCCTGCCTTCCTTCCCAGGAAAGAGGCAGAAGAGGCTCGGCGACCTTCCTTCCACTCGCTGAATCTGGAAACTTATAATGCCCCCTTTACTATGCGGGAACTCGAACGTGCGCTTGCGCTGTCCCGGTCCTCTGCTCCGGGGCCAGATGCCATTCACGTTCAGATGCTGGCACACCTTTCTCCGGCGGGCAAAAGCTTCCTTCTTCGTACCTACAATCGCGTCTGGACCGAAGGTCAAGTCCCCATGCGTTGGCGTGACGCCGTTGTTGTTCCTATACCCAAACCCGGGAAGGATAGACACCTTCCTTCTAGTTACCGCCCCATTTCTCTTACAAGCTGTGTCTGTAAGGTGATGGAGCGCATGGTTAATGCTCGGTTAGTCTGGATTCTTGAATCTCGACGGCTACTTACTAATGTCCAATGCGGCTTTCGTCGCCGCCGCTCCGCTGTTGACCACCTTGTGACCTTGTCGACATTCATCATGAACAACTTTTTGCGAAGGCGGCAAACGGTAGCCGTGTTCTTCGACTTCGAGAAGGCTTATGATACCGGTTGGAGAGGAGGTATCCTCCGCACTATGCACAGGTGGGGCCTACGCGGTCGCCTGCTCCTTTTTATTGATTCCTTTTTAACGGATCGAAAGTTTAGGGTACGTGTGGGTTCCGTATTGTCCGACGTCTTCCTCCAGGAGAACGGAGTGCCTCAGGGCTCCGTCTTGAGCGTAGCCCTTTTTGCCGTCGCGATCAGTGCAATTATGGATTGCATTCCACCTCATGTCTCAGGCTGTCTCTTTGTCGATGACTTCGCGATCTACTGCAGTGCCCAGGGAACATGCCTCCTGGAGCGCTGCCTTCAGCGTTGTCTAGACAGCCTCTACTCGTGGAGCGTGGCGAATGGCTTCCGGTTCTCTGAAGAAAAGACGGTTTGTATCAACTTTTGGCGATATAAAGCGTTCCTTCCGCCATCCTTACATCTCGGTCCCGTTGTTCTCCCATTCGTGGACACAACTAAGTTTCTAGGGCTCACGTTGGACAGGAAACTGTATTGGTCTCCACATGTCTCTTATTTGGCGGCCCGTTGTACACGTTCCCTTAATGTCCTCAGAGTTCTTAGCGGTTCATCTTGGGGAGCGGATCGCACTGTCCTGCTTCGCTTGTATGGGTCCATAGTCTGATCGAAGCTGGATTATGGGAGCTTCGTCTACTCGTCCGCTCGGCCATCCCTCTTACGCCGGCTCAACTCCATCCACCATCAGGGGATACATCTTGCGACCGGAGCCTTCTACACTAGTCCTGTCGAGAGTCTTTATGCTGAAGCTGCCGAGTTACCATTGACCTACTGGCGCGATGTACTGCTGTGTCGGTATGCCTGCCGGCTGTCGTTTATGCCCGACCACCCCTCTTACAAGTCCTTCTTCGTCGATTCTCTCGACCGTCAGTACGGGTTGTATGTGTCTGCCCTGCTGCCCCCCGGAGTCCGCTTCCGTCGCCTGCTTCGACAATTGGATTTTGCCCTCCCTACCACCTTCAGAGAGGGTGAGTGCCCGACACCACCTTGGCTCCAGGCTCCGGTTCATATTTATCTCGACCTCAGCTCACTCCCGAAGGAGGGTACTTCGGCTGCAGTGTATTGCTCACGGTTTGTCGAACTTCGTGCTCGACTTGCCGGTCACGCGTTTATTTACACCGATGGCTCCAAAACTGACGATGGTGTCGGCTGTGCCTTTGTCGTCGGGGCCGCCACCTTTAAATACCGGCTCCTCGACCAATGTTCCAGCTTTACAGCCGAGCTTTTTGCTCTCCATCAGGCCGTTCAGTATGCCCGCCGCAACCGCCATTCATCATATGTACTCTGCTCTGACTCACTCAGTGCTCTTCAGAGCCTTGGAGCTCCCTATCCGGTCCATCCCTTGATTCAACGGATACAGCAGTCCCTCCATTCTTTCGCTGATAATGGTGGTTCTGTCAGCTTTCTGTGGGTTCCCGGACATGTAGGAGTGCCTGGGAATGAGGCTGCGGATGCTGCAGCCAAGGCTGCAGTCCTCCTGCCTCGGCCAGCCTCCCATTGTGTCCCATCATCTGACGTTCGTGGGGATGTATGTAAGAGGCTTGTGTCGTTGTGGTGGGATACTTGGTCATCCCTCCAAGGAAACAAGCTCCGGGCAGTAAAACCGCTCCCAACTGCTTGGACAACATCCTCCCGACCATCTCGGCGCGAGGAGGTCCTTCTGACCAGGTTGCGGATTGGGCATTGCCGGTTTAGCCACCGCTACCTGCTCTCCGGTGACCCAGCCCCGCAGTGCCCTTGTGGTCAGGCATTAACAGTGCGCCATGTTTTATTGTCGTGTCCCCGTTTTAGTCAATTTCGTGTTGTCCTGTCCCTGCCATCTACTTTACCGGATGTTTTAGCTGATGACGCTCGAGCAGCTGCTCGTATTCTGCGTTATATAACTTTAACTGGCTTGTCCAGAGACATTTAATCTTTTTACTTATTTTATCTGCATCCTTGTCAGGTCCTTCTGGTGTCCCCTCCATCCCCTTGAGTTTTACCAGATTCCATGTGCTCTAACAACAGTGACTGGGCGCTAATGACCTCAGCAGTTGAGCGCCCGTAAACCCAACCAAAAAAAAAAAAAAAAAACACCTTCCCCCCCTCCCCCCCAGAATGAACTTTATCTCCCAGGGCCCCACTGTAGTTTGGATCACGATGGAATGCCGCGGGTTGTCTGCTGATATCAGCGCATGGCTTTTCCTATTTGGTGCGACCAGCCAAATTTCCTTCGTCCCATTCATTCCTGATATTCGAGGGCCTTTATTTTGGCTTTTTGTACTTGCTTTCACACCTTCGGCAAAGTTTTGAAGGCGTGGCCGCCTTAATATACTGTTGCCTGTTGTGCTGTACCCTTCATCCGTTATAAGCGGCCGTCTCACTTGTTTGTGCGTCGATTTTTCTTACTTGGTATTCTAGTCAGAGACTACTAAGTTGTCGAATTATTGGTCGTTCTCCCACAACCTGTTAATATGATCGTTTGCGGATCCACTAGCTGTAGCTTAGTTATGCTTTGTGTAGGATTCTGCTGTTGAACTGTACCTCCCTTACCGAGCAGTGGACGCACCATGCGGAAGTCCCACCACAACCGTTGACCCATCTCTTACCATGTCGTCTGCGCAGGAAGGGTAAGTTAGTTTGTACTCAGTCTTCGAGCCATACCTTGTAAGCAGCATAATCTCCTGCACAGGCCATCACACTAGGCAGATGTACAATGCTTTTTGTCTCACGATATCTATTGAATGTTAGAATAACACCGCCGTGGTATATGCCAGTTCAGCGGGTAGTTACCCTTCCTGCCGTAAAGTGACAGTATGCGCTCGGTCTGAGCTTGATAAGGACATTCGAGGTAACTTGACAGGCTGTTAAGAGTTGACTAGCCGCACTGTTCAGTTCTGCTGATCTGCACCGAGAGTATTTTCACCTCCATTACAGAGACAGCTGTAGGTTTCGATTTCGGGTGGTCAAAAGCGTGCTGAGTAGAAGCTGTGTGATCAGAAAAAACATGTATGTGCATTGTGAGAGTGGAGCAAAACTATTTTTGAGCAGTTGATGAATCTTGTTTAAATCTGGAAGGGAATTCATAAAAGTAACTTTGTTGAAAAATACCATTCTGGTACTTTTGAGGTCTTGATGTGGGGTGCCATCATGTTGAATCGCTTTAGGAACTTCACTGGTGATCGAAGGTATACTTTTAATGCTTATATTTAGAGACATGACTTGTGAGTTTTCAGTGTCAGTTGCTCCAGTCTTCTTCTTTCTGTACGTTAATGCCCATCCACTTGGAGCTACCGTGCTGATTGAGGAGGAGGAGATTAGTTTTTAATGTTCCGTCGACAACGAAGTCATCAGAGACGGAGCACAAGCTCGGATTAGGGGAAGATGGAAAAGCAAATCGACCATACCCTTGCAAAGGAATCATCCCAGCACTTTCCTTAAGCGATTTAGGGAAACTACGGAAATCCTATATCAGAATGGTCGGACGCGAGCTTGAACTGGCGTCCTCCCGAATACGAGACCAGTGTGCTAGCCACTGCGCTACGTCGCTCGGTTCCGCTGCTTGAATTTCTCGCGAGTGAGAAAATCCAAGTTACTAAGCACAGAGATATTCGGATGCGAAGGTCTGCCCAGCCACCACTTGCGTATTACCCGGGAAAGGAACTTAGTGCCGGAAGGAATCGAGAACTTTCTCAGAAATGAGACCGGAGTTTCTTGCACAGATATCCTTGTATAAAACATCCTCGATTTACTTGTCTCTTCAAACCTGGGCCTACAAAATCCTTCATGTTCTCCGTCAGGAACAACTGAATGTCGTGGCTGCTACTGTGGTGACTATTTATAGACCATTGACGGCTTGTGATTGGTCGGCTCAGCGTCGAGAGATCGCTTCCACATTTTGTTAAGATTGCAGTTGCTGCGCCCGCTCCCACCCATTTACGGTATAGTTACTGCACCTCTTTGTTCCAGACGTTTATTGATTATTTGATTGCAGTGCTACTGTATGCCAAATATTTGATCCTAAAGTCTTACCTTGTTCTGTAAGTTACCACATAGTTAAGGAAACACGCTCACATTTCTACATTATAATTGATGTTTGGGCAACAGTGTATCAGTTACCTTCTAGGAAAGCCATATCACCATAATACATAATAGCCCGCATCTCGTGGTCGTGCGGTAGCGTTCTCGCTTCCCACGCCCGGATTCCCGGGTTCGATTCCCGGCGGGGTCTGGGATTTTCTCTGCCTCGTGATGGCTGGGTGTTGTGTGCTGTCCTTAGGTTAGTTAGGTTTAAGTAGTTCTAAGTTCTAGGGGACTTATGACCACAGCAGTTGAGTCCCATAGTGCTCAGAGCCATTTGAACATTTAACACCTAATAGGTGCATAAAAACTACTGAGGTGAAAACGATACCCACCGAATAGCCATGTGTGAGTCTTAGAATGTCCATCACAGGGGTCCGTAATTCGCTTCCCAATGACTTTTTTTTGCTTAGTGAGAAGGTGTACAAGGGATTATTCAGAGCCTTGTGAGGGTAAATGGAAGTTAAATTAATAAATAGGAAGCAACACTAACATACAAGTCACCAAAGTGGCTAATTTTTAAATTTTTCCAAAAATAGTGTAGGAGTTTTCATACTGTTAACTTGGTAGGGAGTAGTTATACATAGACAGTTTTGGAGCAACACAGGATGCCGCCACCAACTCCTTTTCCCTCCCCCCTCTACTGTTCTGGGGCAAATTGTATTGTCTCTCAAGGTTACCTCCTCCCCGTGGGTACTCCAGTTCTGGAACAATGGCTATTTTCAACCTCTCCCCCACCGTTCTGACAGAGGCCAACTGGTGCTTGTATAAAATGACAGGAAATCAGCAAAATTGCAGGAATACAAAATTCGGTAGGAAATTTTAAAAAAGGAAGGAAAATCAAAAACAGCCCAAATGTGCTAGTGGGTTTTCTGCCTCCCTACAATGTCACTCTGGAATTAGGGTTACTGTCTTAAGTATAAATTGGAGGGAAATTCAAAAATACAAGGTAGTTCATTGTCCTATTGGTGTAAAATTTGCAAATTGAAGATGGCGATCTGTGATGGCGACCTTTGCATAGTGGCACAGGCTCTGACATCAGAATCCAAGACGGCAATCCAAGATGGCTGACCTGGGATGCTGGCACAGCTCTATAATTTCAGAATCCAAGATGAATGACCTGAGGTACTGGCATGCTCTGCATTGTTGCCAGATTTCGTTGGTTTTCATGTATTATCACTTACTTGAGATGAACAGTGTTTCTTTTCCCATCAGATCCAAGCCTGCCTGTAATGGCAAAATTTTTTTTGCTCCTCGCAGTCCGAGCTTGTGGTTCTGAGACAAAGGGCAATGTCTCCCAAGGTCATCTCCGCATAGCAGTTCTAGTCCAAAGGGCATCGTCTCACCTAAGACAAAGAATTTTATCTCCAATGCAGGTCCAAGAGTGTCTGCTATTTACAGCTAGGAAAAAAGATGTTTGTTTCCCTCTCAGGTCCAAGATTGTCTGTTAGACAAAAGATACCTATTTAAGCCTGATGACTACATACATGTTTTTCACTCAACAGGTAGTTACCAGTCTGTACTTGCCTGCTGACCTGCTTTCATTTTAATTAAATTTCAATCAAAATTTACTTCAGTTCAATTAAAATTGAATTACAAATCAGACCTCACTTTCCCTAAGTTTAAAAATGTTGCTAGCCCATCTGTCTAGTCCAGCTGTCCAGAGGTGAACAATTCCCCTCTGACGTAACCCTAAGTTTGGATCTGCCCACTTATGCTATACTGTGAATGGATAGAAATAATTATTTCTTTATTTTCAAACGAACACCACACCGGGAAAAGCCCCATGTCTGCAGTCGCAAAGTTCACAATCGCCCGACCGGTCAGAAAGTAGATTGCCATGTGGGCCTCAGATGCCACGCCGCAGGCCGCCGATATGCTGCACAGGACCGGTCAGCCGTCAGCCGTCAGCCCCGTCACAAAAACTCCACCTTCTGTAGCCGGCCCTCCACCACTGCCACTGCTGCTGGCACAAGCCACCAGTGCACTATAGAGCACTGCATGACACATACTTTTGATTCAACTACTTAATGTGATGTGCAGAATGGTAGTTCAGATTTCCACCTCTAGTTCATTGTTAGTGATCTCACTACAGTCACAACCCATGTGATCTGAGTTAAAATGGAAAGGGAATTCGAAAATGAAAACATCCTACCAATGCTTTAACCAGTACTGAAATATGGTGGAGAAATTCAAAATTCACATGGATTTAAAATGACTTGTGCTGCACACATACATTCTGCAAGGAAATTCAAAAAAATCAGATGAAGCACAATTGTGATCTCCGATAACTTACGCAAATGGCTTTAAAAAATATAGGCTGAGGCACTATCCTTGGAACATTCACCACAAAAAATTTTTGTTTGGTATGGACGGCAGCTCTGTTATTAACAAGCCTCACAGGTACATCCAGACATGTGAAGATTATATACGTGCCAGACATGTACCACACACAATGAGAGCAAAAAGCATTTATACAAAGTGACAAGCTGAATTGCTCCCATCAAAAAATGGACATTCTGAGTGCTATTCCATAACATGCTTGTGTAGTAAGCCTGAACGTTAAGTGTAAGTAGTGGTTAGGAATCTGCTGCATATGTTAGATGTCCTATCAACAACATAAAACACTTATAATTTACGTTAGGAATCAGTTGAAAATGCAGTGTTAGCCTGGTTGCATTCGGTTTAATACATCGTTGATTGGAGTTTAGTGTTTCGTCCACATCGATATCTAACTTCCATCACACCAAGGCAAATTTGCAGCAGTAATCAATGTTGGTTCTGAAATAATACTACCACCCATCAAGAGTGTGTATGAACGTCCATATGAACTATCATACCATATTTTACTGTACAAGGACACTTAAAATTCATCAGAAGTTATTTATAAATCTGTTGGAAATTTTTGATGTATATTTCACTCGTTTTTCTATATTAATATGTAGGACATCGCAGTCCAGATCAAAAAGGCTACTCTGCCATGTCTAGAACTATTTGCAAAACTTGTAAGTACAAGACCTTTACGCCACTCCCGCTAAACTTTAGACTGAAACACCAGAATTGCTGTGGCTTAGATAAAAACCAGTGGCAAAATTATTTCAAAGTAAAATTCCTTGTTCCTCACACAAAATAAAAAAAAGTTGCATCCCGTGTAGAAGTTAGAGTTCATAAAACGAAGATGCATGTAGGATGATGGAAAGTACACCATTCCTTGTCACATCTTGGATATAAACAGAGTCGTTCAGTTTCATAGCTGAAGCGATTCTAAGTCAGTGGCAGGAAGTGGTGAGGTTCTGTCTGGTCTGTTCATACATTTCCCTAGCCATTTGCATGGCTCTTACTGTGTATGTGAGAGATTGTGGTGATGTAGTGTTCTGTTCTGTTATTGTTCACGATCTTAGTGCAGCATACTGTATGGAATCGGACGTCAGACTCCACTAAGGAGCCGGCCGGGGTGGCAGAGCGGTTCTAAGCGCTACAGTATAGAACCGCGCGACCGCTACGGTCGCAGGTTCGAATCCTGCCTCGGACATGGATATGTGTGATGTCCTTAGGTCAGTTAGGTTTATGTAGCTCTAAGTTCTAGGGGACTGATGACCTCAGATGTTAAGTCCCATAGTGCTCAGAGCCATTTGAAACATTTTTTTTAACTCCACTACGGAGCTTGTTTCCATCACGTTGGCTATGAGGCTTTCATCCTGTGTCGATAATAAGCTGTTTTTGAAAGTACAGGGTGTTTCAAAATGAATATACTGGTTTTAAGGCATTGTAGCATTATTACATTCGACTAACAATTATAAATAACACAAATGAAAGAGCAACTCAAAACAGTTTTACTTTTGAATACACTGTGGGAGTGAACAGTGATCAATTGTGACAAATATTTACTATCAAAAACAGTCTTGATCACAAATTATTTATTCCGGTGACCGGTTTCGACCACAACTGTGGTCATCTTCAGACCAATGAGTAAGAACCTCCTAGTAGTGGTTTGCCACCAGGAGGAGGACCACAGTTGTGGTCGAAACCGGTCACCGGAATAAATAATTTGTGATCGAGACTGTTTTTGATAGTAAATGTTCCAAACAGTTTTGTTTGTATACCTGTGCGCGAAGGGAAGACAATGGAACGACCAAGAATGACTGAAAAACGTGTTGAACGAGTGAGAGACTTCCACGCGTAGCCCCAAGAAATCAGTACGAAAGGCTGGTCGTCAATTAGTAGTTCCAGTGACGTCTGTGTGGAGATTTTTAAGGAGACACAACTATGTCCTTATCATTTGCAGTTGTTACAAGCTCTATATCCTACAGACTACGGTTTACGTGCCAACTTTGCCAACAATATGTTGCTGCATTACGATGAAGTTTTTCTGGATCGTGTCATCTTCAGTGATGAATCGACATTTCACCGAAATGGAAATGTGAACATAGATAATGTACGCGTCTGAGAATCACCAACCCCGTTGCATCGGTACTCTTCCAAATAATTTTTTTTTGTTTTTTTTTGTGCCGTATCCTCGCGGAATGTTTATGAATCTTTCTTTTTCAGCGAAACAACTGTAACAGGTGTTCCTTGCCTTGATGTGCTAGAACTATGGATATTTCCTTAATTGGAAGAAGCTGAACCATAGAACTTTATTTGGCGGCAAGATGGAGCATCACCTTACTGGCATAACACAGTACGTAATTGATTAATCGACGTTGTAGCTAACCGCCAGACTGACCACAAGAGGCCGTATTACAAAGCTTGTTTTGCGTGACATCCATGTGCACACACTAATGCCGTCATGCGTCCGCTACCAGCTTCTCTACACGACTTTAGAATCAGCATTGATGCAATAAAAACTCCATACACACTGTTAAAGGTCTGGGAAGAACTTAACTGTCGAACTGATGTGTGACAAATGTGCCCACATTGAACATTTGTAAGGAAAACTGTTTGCGTTGCTTCATCATTTGATGTATTAGTTGTAAGTGTAAGTTAAATGTAATAAATGCTACAAACCCTTAAAACCCGTATATTTACTTTAAAACACCCTACATAACTGGCAATAAACTATGAAAAGCGTGTAGTTTATCGTAGACAACGGCTACAACCAAAATCCTGTTTTAAAAAACCTATGTAGTTGAGACGAAGTAACATCTTCGAGACTTAACAGAGCTTTGAGAGATATTTCGTCAACGAATCTAGTGTTATTTTCAGTGCTTGCATCTGTACAGGATTTCCACACTACTTCTGTCGAGCTGGAAAACTATAATCTTAGACGGTGTCCGTCAGAAATGATTTAGAAATCCCTCCGAAACGTTTGATGTCTGTCTGTCATTGATGTTAGAGACGTGGGACGTTCGCAGTCCAGTATAACAAAGTGTCTTGCAAGGAATGTCCTGCTGTGAAAAGCTGTATCGGACTCCTAAAACATTCTCTCCATCATATCTGTACTTGCAGGCAGATTGAAGAAAATGAATTTTTTTGTTGTTGCAAAGCCGTAGCCACAGAGTGAGTGACAGAAAGTGGTGACATTCTGAATTGCTACATTTCGACATAATCATGGTCAAACAGAGAGATTAAATTAGGATCTTCTCTACTCATCAAACAGTGCTGAAAATTTTACATATGATCTCGTCAAAAACGTACCGTGCCGTCAAACAGAATTCTCACATCCTGTCAAATGATTTTGATCATGGAAACCTTTAGAGTTACAGTGGCATCGATTTTAGATTACGTGACTACAGCTCTAATAGGAAAGGAAAATAATACGCATTAAAGAAAAAAATGGTTCAAATGGCTCTGAGCACTATGCGACTTAACATCTGAGGTCATCAGTCCCCTAGAACTTAGAACTACTTAAACCTAACTAACCTAAGGACATCACACACATCCATGCCCGGGGTAGGATTCGAACCTGCAACTATAGCGGTCGCGCGGTTCCAGATTGAAGCGCCTAGAACCGCTCGGCCACACCGGCGGCATTAAAGGACAGATTCTACGTTTTGTATGACAGATTCAGAACTTATCAATGATATCAGGAACATTCTCGTCTTGTGTAACACAGAATGGACGCTGTAATATAGATCAACATGGAATTCAACAGCCATTCTCATTTTTCAAGATTGATAGTAAATCTCATGTTTTCTGATTTCTGTGGAAACGAGGTCCGTAGCTGACATGTGTCGTCCTCCTTAGTTGTACCGGGACAATCTCAGTATACCTATTGTCGAGATGCGAATGTGTCAAGAATTGGTACATATGTAAAACATTTCGGAAGTGTGCTGTATATGTATAAATGAGAATACTACCAGCGACTTCATTGATTGTGGGATCGGTATTGTGCGCATACACAGTATGTTAGGGTACGTAGCTTGTTAGATATGACACTACGTGTTACGGTATTTTTATTTTTAAGCAATTATACAAAATTCTTAAGTAATAGTTACAATTTTCTAGTTCTCTCCCTTAGTAGTTATACCATGATGGAGTGTGCCAATAAAATTGCTAGAGTTTAACAGAAGTGCTAGCAGTTAGCAGGTGACATTTGAAAAAATTCAGCAAGTAGTAGAACAGAACAAACGTGTTTCCTGGATGGTCTTGTGTAATACTGAAAAGATAAATGACCACTGCTCTCTTGATAGTAGCTAAAAAGGAAACTGTTTTAGTTATTCTATAAGAACATTCAATTGACGTGTTGTATGTTTGTTGGCGAGGACGTATTTTGACCTGGTTTTAGTAGCAGTAGTAATAGTAGCAGCAGTAGCACCGAAGTTTAGGTTTGTCTTCAGATATGTTCCAAGTTTAAGAAATCTGTTCTTCTGGTATGTAATACAACCGCAACTATGAATGCACCAAAATATGTTCGCGTTAGTTGTGAAATTCTATTTCTACAGCGGAATGTGTTCCGCCTCCCTTCCAGGTACGTAGTACATTGTGTGCGCTGTTATTAAGCAATGGTTTGAGACCGGTGAGAGTGATTGGTGGCGATTAGCCGTTGTTAGCAGAGCTACCGAGCTTTCTGACAGCGGCGAGGACGTTTCTCCCGCCACGGGTGTACCTGCTGGCAGTATGCGAGAAGAAATATTAGTTAATTAGAGTTCCCTCCGGAGTACGCCCTCTTTCCATTCATTAGCTGCCGCGGGAAGCGAAATTAGCCTGTCACGCGTTTATTGGGACAATTTCTCGTGTCCCTCTCTTGAAACTTTCCACCCAACGTCTAAAAGACTGAAATAACTCATTCTTGAGTTATATTTATGCGAATGTGCGAAATTACAAACAGGAGGGATGTCCGTTCCACGAGTAATACTTCACTAAGCGTACTCACTCCAAGATTGCTAAGTTAGCCTTTTGAATCCAAAATATGAAAAGTGCATTGAAATACAGTGTTTTTAAAATGTCCTAATCAGTGTAATAAGGCACGGTCAGTCATATCGTAAACCTCATGAAATATATGGAAACTGCGGAGACAGTGTGATTAGTCGAAGAAACCGACGTTTTAGCGTCATATGTCTCTGTTTACCGAAAAACATGATGTTACAATTACTGTCAGAGCTTTTATCGGGGCAGTGCGATAAAATAAGTTGTTTTTATACCATAATGACAGTCTGTCATTCAAATTTGTGTTTTAGAAGTAGTAACTACCATCCTCTTTACTTTTTTGTCTGTGGAAGAACAGCTATTTAGTTTGGGATGAATGTGCCGTGAAGAAGTTCAGTGAAATAACTGTAGGACAATGACAGGATCGTTCCTACAGACATGCAGCTCCTTCCCATCGCTTTTTCCGCCAGAGCTCAGCCTATTTGTGAGAAGTTAAAACCATTTTTAAAGCAATAACTTACTTCTTTTTGTCTTCCTATGTGTTGGCGACTATTTCTTGTTGCGCCCATCTCACAATCGTTCGTGTCGTTGACGACTTCTAGTAACATAAATAATGACACATTGAATGTGTGTTATTATTTCAGCAAATGCTAACTTAATCCGAGCCGGTAACCAGAATTTCATGTCTATAAAAGATGTTATCACCACGTTTCATGTCGACGCACATTCCACAGAATAATGAAAACAGAGGTCACGAACTGAACGCAGTGGAGATGTTTCTATGCTATTATGTGCCACATCTGTTGCACAAGCAGATAGTCGCTTTAAATCAGCATATGAAAAACCTTTGTTCAGGATTTGGAGGAAGTCGAAAAGCGGTGATTGACTACCAGTTCAGTGCAGATTTTAATTTATTCTGAAGTATCATATTAGTAAACAGTCTCCTGTACAGTGAAAGTTGTCATTTTACAGTAAAGTACGTTGATACTATTATTAGGTTTTAATAAATGAGGCACCGTCTCAAATTTTATACAAAAGATTTTCTTCCAGTATAACACTATTTAATTTTCTAAATAAATCAAACGGACACAAGTTAAAATTAGAATCTTACCTCTATCACATACTACTTTTTCTAATGAATACCACTGCCTAACGTGCCAACAGTTGATAGTGCCAACGACCGATCCTGATTTTAGTTCCAAACATTAAATGTCCATGTACCTTGTTAGCAATGCCTTCATCTACACTAAGCGAATCAAGTATGTGGCAGCGAGTATTTTACATTCCCATCGAAATGTCTCGGATACAAAAATTAATGTGTCTTAAACAGGAAATGTATTTTTTATGTCACGCAAGATAGATCCAAAGGCATTACCGACAACAAAAGAAGCAGCCGATGTAAGAGGTATAGATCACATGACATGTATAGAAACCGAGCGAGGTGGCGCAGTGGTTAGCACACTGGACTCGCATTCGGGAGGAGACGGTTCAAACCCGCGTCCGACCATTCTGATTTAGGTTTTCCGTAAATCCCCCAAATCGCTTCAGGCAAATGCCGGGATGGTTTCTTTGAAAGGGCTATCTGATACAGACTAGAACTAGGGTGAGGTACTTCCATACTGTGACTGACTTATTTCCTAATTCGCAAATATACCGATAGCTAGGAATTATTTATCTGTTGTTGTGACTTGCAGCAGAAATACTTGTTTCAAAACCTGGCGAAGTGAATTCTGCTCAAATTATATTAAAAGAAGAGCATACCAACAAATAATTTTTTTTAAGTTCTTAGAAAATAATTGTTTGGAACTGATTTTTTCATTTATATTATCTGTATTTGGAGTAATTTATTTCTACTTTTTCGTATGCTGTAGAACAGCGGTTTTCATTTTTTCCAAATATTTGTCTATCTATATGTGAAATATGTATAATTAAATTTGGTTTCCCAGAATTTTTTTATTGATTCACACTCCTCACAGTTTTAAGTAAGGCGTGCAAAGATAATCAACCAGATTTTTAAAACTAAATTTTTGGCACCGGCATGCGGAAAGATGGATATTTTGCAACAAATTTGATATCTACTGCGGCGACATTCGATCATATCTAAAGTCGATATTTATCTTTGGATGCCCCAACCCTAGTCTGTAGCTTTGCTCTGTTCATTGTTTGGTAAACATGTCGTTTTCACAAGAGTGGCGAGTTTTCGTTGTTGGACAGTATTTTCTGTTTTGACGCTTGTTTGTATGTCATGTGCTGTAGACGCATTTCGTAGGAGATAACCAGCTGTTGCAGTACCGAACAATTCAACAACTCGATTAATGGCTCGTTTACGGGAATGTGGACCAGCCTTTCTCTCTTATGAAATGCATAAACACACACGAAAATGTACAGTGTACAATTTTCTGTGACGTTGGTTCAGACATTTTTACTTTAACTTGTAACAAGTCATATACACTGAAAACAGCGACCCTGACCAAGCGAGGTGGCGCAGTGGTTAGCACACTGGACTCGCATTCTGGAGGACGATGGTTCAGACCCGCGTCCGACCATCCTGATTTAGGTTTTCCGTGATTTCCCTAAATTGTTTAAGGCAAATGCCGGGATGGTTCATTTGAAAGGGCACGACCGCTTTCCTTCTCCATCCTTCCCTAATCCTATGGGACCTATGACTTCGCTGTTTGGTCAAATCAACAAGCCAACCAACCAACCAGCAACCCGGCTCGCACGGGTGTCATGATATACCTACGACCGGACGACTTGTCTGACGTAGCGTAATTTGTTTACGGGCTGCTGCCCTGGAGTTGTGAATAAGATTCAGATGACAACTTTAAGTAAATGAGTATCTTCACTGACATGTAACTTGCGCGACGTAAGCAGCGCATGCAGGAAAGTTGTCTAGCGGCATGAATGTTATGTACCTGATATTGAAGTGGCGTTTGGAGTGATTGTTCATCTCAATGATGGGAGCATGATTCAAGTAACATGTTTACAACCAACGTAAGCATTGTATGTGAATCATGGATGTATATGTTTGTGCGTAATTCAATATGTATAGGAGGCTGTCTGAGGTTGTACGAAAAAAAATAAAAAAAAAAACACAGAAACAACGCGTATGATCTCCACCAGGGCCTCTCAGGGTGTTAGCACCAGCGCATCGCGCAGTGCAGAATGCAGAGGACGGCTTCGCTGTGTTGACAACGCTGCAAACTCCCAATCCTCAATTTCACGCAATATCGCTCTCTCTCTCTCTCTCTCTCTCTCTCTCTGTCCTTACGCATATCTCGCTCGCTACGGCTCTCTCTACCTTTTCTGAAACTTCACCTCTGTTTTCTTCGTTATTGCCATTTTTTTATGCACGCTTGGGGGGGGGGGGGGAGCTTAAATTGGTAGGACAAGATTATAGATGCAAAAGAGATTTAAATACAGGGTGTATCAAAAAGAATAATCCGATTTGCCACGTCTGTATTTCTGAAAATAATAAATATATACAATGAATTTTGTTTCATGATGAAAGGGGAACTCAATGTTTTTTTCATACCTTTTCATGGGTGCTCAATATGCCCCCCTTGAGATGCACGGCATATGTCAATGGGGCATTCAAACTGTTCCCACACTGCAGCGAGCATGTCATGAGGTAACCACTTCCACAGCTGCTGTTACGCGATGTCTGAGTTCATTCATTGTTGTTGATAACGGAGACACATAAACAGGGTCTTTTATAAACACCCACAAGAAATAATCACCTACAGTCAGGTCCAGTGACCTTGGAGGCCAGTAATGTAAGGCTGAATCATTTGGTCGATTGCGACCGATCGATCTTTGAGTAATCCTTTGGTTTCAAAATTCCCGCACTTCCAGATGCCAGCGTTGTGGTGCCCCATCCTGTTGGTAAATGAAGTCGTTCGGATCGGTCTCCAAGTGTGGGAAAAGAAAGTTCTCAAGAATATCGAGATATATGCTTCCTGTAAACGCGTTCTCGGCAAAGAAAAATGGATTATACACTTTTTCCCGTGAAACTGCATAAAACACATTAAATTATGGAGAGTCCCTCTAATGTTGTGTAACTTCATGTGGTTGTTCCGTACTCCATTTCCTCACATTATGACGATTCTCTTTCCTATTTAAATGGAATGCTGCTCGTCACTAAACACAGTTTGGAAACTGCACGACTTGGCGCGTGTTAGAAGAGTGCTGTGGTGAGTGTCTGCAACACGTGGCGATACCAAGGTGAAACCACATTCAGACGTAATACGGTTGGGCGGCCATCCCTCATTACAGATGTCAAAGTCGTAGGCTGGGCAGATTGGTAGAACAGGACGAGCGGATAACTGTGACAGAACTGACATCAGACTATTAAAGTCTGGTCAGAGTGCAAGTGTGCTTGAATACACAGTGCACCGAACACTGCTAACGATGGGTCTACACAGCCGACGGCCCATGTATGTGCCTATGTTAACACCACAACATCGGAAACTACGACTGAAATGGGCACGTGGCCATCGGCACTAGGCGTTGGCGTCGTGGCAGAGCGTTGCATCGTCTGATGAACCCTGATTTCTCCTTCATCAAGCCGATAGGAAGTTACCAAAGGCCATTTTCCAGGGGAACAGCTCCTTGTACTGCGGGACAAAGACAACCTGCTGGCGGCTCCATTATGTTGAGAGGAACATCCACTTCGGCATCCATCGGTCCAGCGGAGCTTGTGCAAGGCACCCTGACGGTCAAGGAGCATTATAGACTGTTTGCAGACCATGCACACCCCTTCATCACTATCATATTTCCTGACCGCAATGGAATTTTTCAGCTAGACAGTACACCATGTCACAACACCAGGAGTGTAAAGGAGTAGTTTGAGGAATACAGTGACTAGTTCCAAATCTGGAAGGTGACTGAATATGGCCTCAGAGCTCACCGCAGCAGCATTGCCTCCATATCTCGGACGACAGCATAATAGAAGTTGGCTTGTTGCATTCGGCCAAGTCCTTTTTGTATCACATCAGTGCCTCCCGGATCGCCAGTTTGTCCCAATCCATCCACCACATCCACACTGAGCAGTAGCTGGGAAGGCGTCACTTGCAGCCTGCCCATGTCGCAGTGACATACTAGGAACAAGCCGGGTTATGCAGATGAGAAGTATTCAGTTTCCAAGGCACTCGGTTCTGCCATACAGATTGGGGCGGAAGGAGGACTGTGTAGATGTAAGTGCAGTGGTTGGAGAAGGCCAGCAGCAAAGTTCGGCGTCCCGTATCGCAGATATAAGGTCACGGGAGACATGTACCCTGTCAGGGTGACTTACCAAATGGCTCTTAAGATATGTATGACCAGAACAGTCGTCGTGTTGGACTTCCAAGGTGTCACAGAGCAGGAGGTACCGCACCGCTAAACGTACTTTTTGGTGCATAGTATAGTGCGGAACCCAATATTTCGGGTCCAACACACAGTTAAAATCACCTGCTAGCAGGCAGTGTTCATTTCGTCCAAAAAACAGGGGGCGATGTCTTTAGAATAAAACGAGACGGTTCAGTGGCGTTGGGTGGTGCTCGGCAGGGCGTAGACATTAAAGAAGCAAATTCTACATGGCAGTGAGCGCCATGCTCCTTGCTGATGGAATGATTTCATTTACTTCTCGTTGCGTGTACAGATTGAAATAACAAACGCTGTCTCACGCCCTTCTCAACAACTGCCACCCATTTATGTCCTTTTGCTGATTACTGCAATCTGGTTTCTCGAAAGTTGTAGGTAAGTTTTCGTTCCCCGTATGTTATCCCTGCTACCTTCAGAATTTCAGAGTGTGTCCCATTAAAGTTGCCATAAACTTCCTCTCCATCTACAAATGCGTTTCTTCAATCTTTTCTAAGATAAGTCGTGGGGTCAGCTATGCCATATGTTCCTGCCTACTTAATCCAAATTTATTTTTAAGTAAGAATTTGTTGAAATGGTACGTTCTGAAATGTAATAGTTCTGTCGGGTTATTTTTTCCCCTTTGTATGAGAGCATATCGGGGATCCAATTTAAAATGTTGATGAAGTATGTCCAGTGTGGTCCTGTGGAATTATCGTAACATGAAAAACCAACGCAGCACCTGTGTCCCCAAGCTCTGTTCCTACAATCTTTAAAACAAAAAACAGCAAGACAAGGCTTGCAAGGCCTCAGATTTGCAAGAGACTATCGGAGATGGCGAAGATTTTTTCCCTCGCCCTGTACAAATTTGGTAAACTCAACTTCCTGGAAGTCGATGGCGAGAACTATTAGCTGTGGTGTAGTGGTATTAATACGAGTAGTTGCTTTCTTAGTTGTTGTTGTTGCTGTTGTTCTGGTCTTCAGTCCGGAGACTGGTTTGATGCAGCTCTCCATGCTACTCTATCCTGTGCAAGCTTCTTCATCTCCCAGTACCTACTGCAACCTACAGCCTTCTGAATCTTAGTTTATTCATCTCTTGGTCTCCCCCTACGATTTTTACACTACACGCTGCCCTCTAATACTAAATTGGTGATCCCTTGATGCCTCAGAACATGTCCTACAAACCGATCCCTTCTTCTGGTCAAGTTGTGCCACAAACTTCTCTTCTCCCCAATCCTATTCAATACTTCCCCATTAGGTATGTGATCTACCCAACTAATCTTTAGCATTCTTCTGTAGCACCACATTTCGAAAGCTTCTATTCTCTTCTTGTCCAAACTATTTACCGTCCAGGTTTCACTTCCATACATGGCTACACTCCATACAAATACTTTCAGAAATGACTTCCTGACACTTAAATCTATACTCTATGTTAACAAATTTCTCTTCTTCAGAAACGCTTTCCTTGCCATTGCCAGTCTACATTTTATATCCTCTCTACTTCGACCATCATCAGTTATTTTGCTCCCCAAATAGCAAAACTTCTTTACTACTTTAAGTGTCTCATTTCTTAATCTAATTCCCTCAGCATCACCCGACTTAATTCGACTACATTCCATTATCCTCGTTTTGCTTTTGTTGATGTTCATCTTATATCCTCCCTTCAAGACACCATCCATTCCGTTCAACTGCTCTTCCAAGTCCTTTGCTGTCTCTGACAGAATTACAGTGTCATCGGCAAACCTTAAAGTTTTTATTTCTTTTCCATGGATTTTAATACCTACGCCAAATTTTTCCTTTGTTTCCTTTACTGCTTGCTCAATATACAGACTGAATAACATCGGGGAGACGCTACAACCCTGTCTTACTCCCTTCCCAACCACTGCTTCCCTTTCATGTCCCTCGACTCTTATAACTGCCATCTGGTTTCTGTACAAATTGTAAATAGCCTTTCGCTCCCTGTATTTTACCCCTGCCACCTTTAGAATTTGAAAGAGTATTCCAGTCATCATTGTCAAAAGCTTTCTCTAAGTCTACAAATGCTAGAACCGTAGGTTTGCCTTTCCGTAATCTTTCTTCTAAGATAAGTCGTAAGGTCAGTATTGCCTCACGTGTTCCAGTATTTCTACGGAATCCAAACTGATCTTCCCCGCGGTCAGCTTCTACTAGTTTTTCCATTCGTCTGTAAAGAATTCGTGTTAGTATTTTGCAGCTGTGGCTTATTAAACTGATTGTTCGGTAATTTTCACATCTGTCAACACCTACTTTCTTTGGGATTGGAATTATTATATTCTTCTTGAATTCTGAGGGTATTTCGCCTGTTTCATACATCTTGCTCACCAGATGGTAGAGTTTTGTCAGGACTGGCTCTCCCAAGGCCGTCAGTAGTTCCAATGGAATGTTGTCTACTCCGGGTGCCTTGTTTCGACTCAGGTCTTTCAGTGCTCTGTCAAACTCTTCACGCAGTATCGTATCTCCCATTTCATCTTCATCTACATCCTCTTCCATTTCCATAATATTGTCCTCAAGTACATTGCCCTGGTATAGACCCTCTATATACTCCTTCCACCTTTCTGCTTTCCCTTCTTTGCTTAGAGCTGGGTTTCCATCTGAGCTCTTGATGTTCATACAAGTGGTTCTCTTATCTCGAAAGGTCTCTTTAATTTTCCTGTAGGCAGTATCTATCTTATCCCTAGTGATATAAGCCTCTACATCCTTACATTTGTCCTCTAGCCATCCCTGCTTAGCCATTTTGCACTTCCTGTCGATCTCATTTTTGAGACGTTTGTATTCCTTTTTGCCTGCTTCATTTACTGCATTTTTATATTTTCTCCTTTCATCAATTAAATTCAATATTTCTTCTGTTACCCAAGGATTTCTACTAGCCCTCGTCTTTCTTAGTAAGCAGAGAATTTCGAGACCATTATTGTTAGTTCTTAAATTGTTCTACTGGTGTAACTGAACTTTGGTAACGTAGACTTATAGTTTTTTCAGTAACTGTAAAATTTTACCATGAGTGAGAAGTGTGGGCTCTGTTTTAGGCTTGTGAGTAGTGGATTACGGTGTGGGATTTTTTCAAAGTATTTTCATTGGGGGGAATGCAGTAGGGAAGCCAGTGGTAATTTTAGTGAGAGCCTCTACTGGGAATGCAGGATCTGTGGTAGAAATCAGTTGATAGAGGAACAGGAGCGTAAGATCTGTGCCCTTCAGGTGCAGTTACAATGCGAAAAGGAGGAACTAGATAGGTTGAGGAGGGTGAAGGGTGGTGGGGAATGGGAACTGGCAGTTGGCGAGAAGGCAGCTAGGAAGAGGAGGTATTCGGACAGTTTTACTTTCCGTACATGCAATAGATATGACCAACTGTCAGAGTTGAGTGGAGAACAGCTAGCTGTAGATGTAGGAAACATGCAGCAGTCCTCAGCAATTAGGAAACCTAGGTTAGCTGCAAAGTCTAACAGAAAGTAGGAGGTAATGCTGCTAGGTAGTTCTCACAGTAGAGGTGTGGGCCAGCAGTTTGCAGGAAATGTTGGGAATGAGTACCAGGTCACCAGCATTGTGAAGCCTAGTGCAGGGTTGGCTCAGGTGACTGAGAGCATAGGGGAGTTATGTAAGAATTTTACAAAGGAGAATCGGGTAGTGATAGTGGGTGGAGCAGGGAATAGTCTTGATAGGGACGGGGAATATGATGTAGGTGGTGACCTGATTAAGATAGCTACTCAAACTGTTGGCACTAATGTGCATTTCATGCAACAGTTTCAGCATCATGATCGGCCTCACCTTAATGTAGCTGTTAGGCGCGTTAACGTGGGGCTGGGGGGGGGGGGGGATGCTGATGGCAGAAGGCATGGGTCACATCTCAGTCGTCCCCCCTGCGGGTTCGGGGGTAAGAATAGGCCCGAGTTATTCCTGCCTGTCGTAAGAGGCGACTAAAAGGAGTTTCAACCATTTCGGCCTTCCATGTGATGGTCCCCCTTGGGGTTTGACCTCCATTTTTCAAAATTCTACAGAAGTTCGAGCCTTTTGGGGAAGGACGCCTTACGTGGTGTATCACTGGTCCTCAGTGCACTAAGACCTTGGCACTCAGCATTGTAACGGCATTGTACCCACACCCATTATTCCTCAAATTGGGCCTAAACGCCTGATGGGTTGCACAAGTTACGCCCATAGTGCGTCCCCATCTGCACCTACGATCATGATGGACTTTCCATGGCACCCGAAATCCAGCACGGTAGCCAGCCCATTGTGGTGGGGTCGTCATGTACCCTCTAGGTTGTAGCCCCCTAACAACACAGGGATTGTACTGCTGATACCTGAGCTGCACCCTCCCCACGTCGGCCAAGGAGTAGATGCCCATCTCCTTGGGGCATCGGGACTCCCGGCAACGGTCATCCTGTCAGGTGGCCCTTGCTGAGGCTGGGTGGCGCCCGTGGGGAGAGCCCCTGGTCGGAGTGGGTGGTATCGGGGCGGACGTTTCGCAGATGAAATGTCAACATGTATCAGTTTGCTCTGCAGCCAAGTCTTTTAAAAAGAAAGGTACTGTCTCTGGTTCTGGTTCTCCTGCCCTTTCCCCCTTGGCCACTCCCTGGGAGGAAGGACAGGCCCGCCGACTTGGGGCGAAGTACTTCCCCCGCTATTTAGTCTGTTCTCGGACCGATGGGGGGACATTCGCCACCTCCAAGCCCATGTTCTTTATCCAGCACATCGAGGACGTCTTCGGAGAAATCGAGGCTCTCAGTAAAATGCATTCGGGGTCCGTTCTTATAAAGACCGCCTCTGCCACACAGTCGGCGGCGCTCCAGGCGTGCGACCGACTATGGGACATCCCAGTGTCTATTGTCCCGCATCTGGCACTGAATAGGACACAGGGAGTTATTTTTCATCGGGACCTCCTGCTGCAATCGGATGAGGAGTTCAGGGCCAACTGGAGCGCCTAGGCGTGCATTTCGTCCGGCGAGTTCAGCGCGGCCCCAAAGACCGTCGCATCGACACCGGAGCCTTTATCCTCGCCTTCGAGGGAGACGTTCTCCCGGAGAAGGTAAAGGTGATGTGCTACCGGTGCGACGTGCGACCTTACGTCCCGCCTCCTATGCGCTGCTTTCGGTGTTTGCGCTTTGGGCACATGTCGTCACGGTGTGAGGCTGAGCCCCTTTGTGGCGATTGCGGACGTCCTATTCGTGAGGAACATACATGCACCCCACCACCTCGGTGAGTCAATTGTCCTGGCATCCACTCACCTAGATCTTTAGACCGCCCCATGTATCAGAAGGAGAAGAAGATTCAAGAATTAAAAACTTTGGATCGCCTCTCTTATTCTGAGGCCAGGAAGAAGTATGACCGCCTCCATCCTGTGACGTTGACAACTTCGTTTGCCTCAGTCGTGTCCACTCCTTCCACAGTATCCTCACCCCTATCCTGTCCCCACTCCACCTCCTCACCCCATCCGGGGTCTATGCCTCCGCCTCCCAAATCCCTCCCTTCCCAATCCTCCTCCATCGCGGCCCCTGCCCCCTCTGCCCCGGGGACCACTCCTCCTCCTCCTCCTCCTCCTCCTCCTCCTCCTCCTCCCCCTCCGCCGCCTGAGAAGCGATCCTCTTCTCAGGCATCCATCGGGGAAACGTTCCGGACCCCAGCTTCCGAGGTCCAGCGTTCCAAAACGGACCCCGTGCGTGAGGACCTTCTTCGGGTCCAGCCCACCATCCCCGTGCCTCATCGGCCTTCCAAGAAGGCCTCCAAGAAGAAATCTTTATCCCCCTCTCCACCCCGGCGCGTTTCGTCTGACGGTCCATCTGTGAGTCGCTGCTCCCGGCCACCCTCAGTTTCGCCGGGACGCTCTGCTGCCAGGCGCTCTGCTGGCCTCTCTTCGGCGAATGATGCTGCCCCTCCTACGCAACCCGGGAAAGCGGCCGCCGCTGGCGACGACTCGATGGAACAGGATCCGCCTCCCGCTGGTTGTAGCGTTGTTCCCTCGACACCTGGCCCTCCGCGGCCGTCGAGGTGACCCGCTCTTCACCCGTTTCGTTCCCCCTCTTTTCTGACTAGCGATGGCTTTGTTACATTGGAACATAAGAGGTATTCGATCTAATCTGGAGGAATAAAAACTGCTCCTCCGCCTGCACTGTCCGCTCGTCCTTGGTCTCCAGGAAACCAAGTTGCGCCCAACTGACCGTATTGCTTTTACCCACTATACCTCGGACCGGTCTGACCTCCCCCCTGTGGACGGTATTCCAGCTCATGGGGGGGTCATGTTGCTCGTTCGGGACGATGTCTATTACCATCCTCTCCCATTGACCACCCCACTCCAAGCAATAGCTGTCCGTATTACTCTTTCTGCCTTTACTTTTTCTGTTTGTACTGTTTACACTCCATCATCATCTGCAGTTAGTCGGGCTGACAGGATGCACCTGATTGTTCAGCTTCCTCCGCCGTTTTTATTGTTTGGCGACTTCAATGCCCATCATCCCCTTTGGGGCTCTCCTGCATCCTGTCAGAGAGGCTCTGTCTTGGCGGATGTTTTCAACCATCTCAATCCTGTATGCCTCAATACCGGCGCCCCAACTTTCCTCTCGGACTCTACTCATACCTACTCCCACTTGGACCTCTCGATCTGTTCTATCACTCTTGGCCGTCAGTTTGAGTGGTATGTCCTTTCTGACACCTATTCGAGCGACCACTTCCCCTGTGTCGTTCGTCTCCTGCACCACACCCCATCCCCACATCCTTCGAGCTGGAACATACCGAAAGCTGACTGGGGACTTTACTCCTCCCTGGCGACCTTTCTGGACCACGATTTTCTCAGTTGTGACAGTCAGGTCGAATACCTCACGGCTGTTATCATCAATGCTGCCGAACGTTCCATTCCTCGTACTGCCTCTTCTTCACGTCGGGTTTCCGTCCCCTGGTGGAATGAGGCTTGTAGAGACGCTATCCGTGCTCGACGACGTGCTTTACGCACCTTTCGCCACCATCCTACGTTGGCGAATTGTATTGGATACAAACGACTCCGAGCGCAATGCCGTAGAGTCATCAAAGACAGCAAAAAAGCTTGTTGGGCCTCTTTCACCAGCTCCTTTAACAGTTTTACTCACTCTTCTGTCGTCTGGGGTGGCCTGCGCCGGCTGTCGGGCATTAAGGCCCACTCCTCGGTACCTGGCCTGACTTCATGTGATGAGGTCCTTGTTGATCCTGTGGATATCTCCAACGCCTTCGGCCGCTTTTTCGCGGAGGTTTCAAGCTCCGCCCATTACCACCCTGCCTTCCTTCCCAGGAAAGAGGCAGAAGAGGCTCGGCGACCTTCCTTCCAGTCGCTGAATCTGGAAAATTATAACGCCCCCTTTACTATGCGGGAACTCGAACGTGCACTTGCACTGTCCCGGTCCTCTGCTCCAGGGCCAGATGCTGGCACACCTTTCTCCGGCAGGCAAAAGCTTCCTTCTTCGTACCTGCAATCGCGTCTGGACCGAAGGTCAACTCCCCATGCGTTGGCGTGACGCTGTCGTTGTTCCTATACCCAAACCCGGGAAGCATAGACACCTTCTTTCTAGTTACCGCCCCGTTTCTCTTACAAGCTGTGTCTGTAAGGTGATGGAGCGCATGGTTAACGCTCAGTTAGTTTGGATTTTTGAATCTCGACGGCTACTTACAAGTGTTCAATGCGGCTTTCGTCGCCGCCGCTCCGCTGTTGACCACCTTGTGACCTTGTCGACATTCATCATGAACAACTTTTTGCGAAAGCGCCAAGCGGTCGCCGTGTTCTTCGATTTGGAGAAGGCTTATGATACCTGTTGGAGAGGAGGTATCCTCCGCACTATGCACAGGTGGGGTCTACGCGGTCGCCTGCCCCTTTTTATTGATTCCTTTTTAACAGATCGAAAGTTTAGGGTACGTGTGGGTTCCGTATTGTCCGACGTCTTCCTCCAGGAGAACGGAGTGCCTCAGGGCTCCGTCTTGAGCGTAGCCCTTTTTGCCATAGCGATCAATCCAATTATGGATTGCATTCCACCTAATGTCTCAGGCTCTCTTTTTGTCGATGACTTCGCGATCTACTGCAGTGCCCAGCGAACATGCCTCCTGGAGCGCTGCCTTCAACGTTGTCTAGACAGCCTATACTCATGGAGTGTGGCAAATGGCTTCCGGTTCTCTGAAGAGAAGACGGTTTGCATCAACTTTTGGCGATATAAAGCGTTCCTTCCGCCATCCTTACATCTCGGTCCCGCTGTTCTCCCATTCGTGGAAACAACTAAGTTTCTAGGGCTCACACTGGACAGGAAACTTTGTTGGTCTCCGCACGTCTCTTATTTGGCTGCTCGTTGTACACGTTCCCTTAATGTCCTCAGAGTTCTTAGTGGGTCATCTTGGGGAGTGGATCGCACTGTCCTGCTTCGCTTGTATCGGTCCATAGTCCGATCAAAGCTGGATTATGGGAGCCTCGTCTACTCGTCTGCTCGGCCATCCCTCTTACACCGTCTCAACTCCATCCACCATAGGGGGTTACGTCTTGTGACCGGAGCTTTCTACACTAGTCCCGTCGAGAAGCTGAAGCTGCCGAATTACCATTGACCTATCGGCGCGACGTACTGCTTTGTCGGTATGCCTGCCGGCTGTTGTCAATGCCCGACCACCCCTCTTATCAGTCCTTCTTCGCCGATTCTCTCAACCGTCAATATGGGTTGTATGTGTCTGCCTTGCTGCCCCCTGGAGTCAGCTTTCGTCGCCTGCTTCGACAATTGGATTTTGCCCTCCCTACCACCTTCAGAGAGGGTGAGAGCCCGACAACACCTTGGCTCCAGCCTCCGGTTCATGTTTATCTCGACCTCAGCTCGCTCCCGAAGGAGGGTACTCCGGCTGCAGTGTATTGCTCACAGTTTGTCGAACTTTGTGCGCTACTTGACAGTCACACCTTTATTTACACTGATGGCTCCAAAACTGACGATGGTGTCGGCTGTGCCTTTGTCGTTGGGGCCGTCACCTTTAAATACCGGCTCCTCGACCAATGTTCCAGCTTTACGGCCGAGCTTTTTGCTCTCCATCAGGCCGTTCAGTATGCCCGCCGCCACCGCCATTCATCGTATGTACTCTGCTCTGATTCACTCAGTGCTCTTCAGAGCCTTCGAGCTCCACATCTGGTCCATCCCTTGGTGCAACGGATCCAGCAGTCCCTCCATTCTTTCGCTGAGGGTGGCTCTCCTGTCAGCTTTCTGTGGGTTCCCGGCCATGTAGGAGTGCCTGGGAATGAGGCTGCTGATGCTGCAGCCAAGGCTGCAGTCCTCCTGCCTCGGCCAGCCTCCCATTGTGTCCCGTCATCTGACGTTAGTGGGGTTGTTTGTAAGAGGCTTGTGTCCTTGTGGTGGGATACTTGGTCCTCACTTCAAGGAAACAAGCTCTGGGCAGTAAAACCGTTCCCAACTGCTTGGACAACCTCCTCCCGGCCATCTCGGCGAGAAGAGGTCCTTCTGACCAGGTTGCGGATTGGGCATTGCCGGTTTAGCCACCGCTACCTGCTCTCCGGTGACCCAGCCCCGCAGTGCCCTTGTGGTCATGCATTAACAGTGCGCCATGTTTTATTGTCGTGTCCCCGTTTTAGTCAATTTCGTGTTGTCCTGTCTCTGCCATCTACTTTACAGGATATTTTAGCAGATGACGCTCGAGCAGCTGCTCGTGTTCTTAGTTTCATTACTTTGACTGGATTGTCTAAAGACATCTAACTCTTTCACTTATTTTATCTGCCTCTTTGTAAGAACTTTCTGGTGTCCCCCCCCCCCCCCCCCCTTGAGTTTTACTAGATTCTATGTGCTCTAACAATTGTGACTGAGCGCTGATGACCTCAGTAGTTGAGCGCCCTTAAACCCCAAACAAAAAAAAAAAACAAAAACCAAAATCTCAGTCGTGCCAGTTGGGTCTATCAGTAGATCGGGTTTCACTAGGCATGGCCTGCACCTCAATAGGTGTGGGAAGGGGAGGCTGGCTAAGCTTATAGGTGACAGTGTACTGGGTGGTGGTGGTGGTGTTTCTCATGGAAATATCCCTGTAGAAGTTGGTGTTAGAGCAGCACCTGTTTCAGATTGAAGTCAGCTGATAGGTATACTTGCTTAAAGGAAGTCCCTCTAACTAAGGGAAGCAGCAATAGAGTTTTTTAAACCTTGTCAAGGAACAAGAGTGGCAGGATGTTTATAGCGTCGATAACATAGATGATAAATACAATTCTGTCCTTAACACATTTCTCATGCTCTTTGTGAGTTGCTTTCCATTAGAACATTCTAAACACGGTACTAGCAATAATGGGCAGCCCGGGTGGCGGATTAGTGGAATAAGGATATCATGTAGAACAAAGTGGGAATTATATCAAAATGTTTCAAGTAGTCACAATAAAGCTACAGTAGCCCATTACAAACAGTATTGTAAGGTGCTTAAAATATTATTAGGAAGGCAAAGACTATGTTGTATGCAAATAGAATAGCTGATTCACAGGATAAAATTAAAACCATATGGTCAGTTGTGAAGGAAGTGTCTGGTCAGCATCACAAGGTCGATGATATAAAGTCAGTTTGCAGTAAAAATATTTCTGTTAATGATAAATCAGATATATGTACAGTATTTAACAATCATTTTCTGAGCATTGCTGGTGAATGAAGTAAAAATTTAGTTTCTACAGGAAATCGTAACTCTCTTGGCTAATGCCTTTCCGAGATTGATGTCTGAAATACACCTCTGTGATACAGACAAGAGGGAGATTGAGTCAATAATTAAATCACTGAAGACTAAGCGCTATCATCGTTATGATGGAGCGTCTAGCAGAATATTAAAGTACTGTGCTGCACATGTTAGCCCTGTATTTAGCCATATTTGTAATTTTTCCTTTAGGAATGGTCAGTTTCCTGAGCGATTAAAGTACTCAGTAGTAAAGCCGCTTTATAAAAAGGGAGGAAGGGATAAAGTAGACAATTTTTGACCTATTTCTACGCCATCAGTGTTTGCAAAAGTTATTGAAAAGGCTGTGTATGTAAGGATAATTGATCATTTTGTATCACACGATTTGCTATCAAATGTACAGTTCGGCTTTAGAAGCCGGTTAACAACTGAAAATGCTACATTATTTTTTCTCTGTGAGGTACTGAATGGGCTAAACAAAAGGTTCCGAACGCTTGGCGTACTTTTTGATTTAACTAAGGTATTTGATTGTGTTGATCACAAAATATTGCTCCATAAGTTGGACCATTACGGAATATGGGGAATAGCTCACAATTGGTTCACCTCTTACTTTAGCAACAGGCAGCAAAAGGTCATTATTCACAATGTTGATAACGGCTGTGATGTGGGATCTGAGTGGGGTACTGTCAAGTAGGGGGTGCCACCAGGGATGAGTGTTGGGGCCGCTCCTGTTCCTTATTTATATAAATGATATGCCCTCTAGTATTATGGGTAACTCTAAAATATTTCTATTTGGTGATGACACTAGCTTAGTAGTAAAGGATGTTGTGTGCAACATTGACTCGGTTTCAAGTAGTGCAGTACATGACCTCAGTTCATGGCTTGTAGAAAATAAACTAACGTTAAATCACAGTATCACTCAGTTTTTACAGTTTCTAACACACAATTCAACAATACCTGACGTTTTAATTTCACAGAACGGGCATATGATTAGTGATACTGAACAGTTCAAATATCTAGGTGTTCAGATAGAAAGTAAGCTGTCGTGGAAAGCCCATGTTCAGGATCTTGTTCAAAGACTTAATACTGTCATTTTTACTATTCGAACGGTATCAGAAGTGAGTGATCGTTCGACACGAAAATTAGTCTACTTCGCTCATTTTCATTCGCGTATGCCGTATGGTATTATATTTCGGGGTAACTCTTCCCATTCTAAAATGATACTTTTGGCTCAGGTCATGGCAATAAGTGGTGTGAGTTCACGAACCTCTTGTCGACCTCTGTTCACGAGGTATTTTGACATTGGCCTCTCAATATGTATGTTTCTTATTGTCGTTTCTTGTTACCAATATTAGTTTATTCCCAAGAATAAGCAGTTTTCACTCGGTTAATACTCGGCAGAAATCAAACCTGCATTTGGATAGGACTTCCTTAACTCTTGTGCAGAAAGGTGTGCAGTATACTGCTGCATCCATTTTCAATCAGCTGCTACTCGAATTCAAAAATCTTAGCAGTAACCCACGCGCCTTCAAATCGAAACTGAAGAGTTTCCTCATGGGTCACTCCTTCTATTCTGTCGAGGAGTTCTTTGAAAAATTAAGCTGATTCTTATTGTATTGCTGATAGCGTTTATATGGACTGACCTTTTCTTATCTTTTATTACTTTTGTGTTGTAATTTCATGTATTAATACGTTCCATGACCGTGGAGATTTGCTCCTCAATTTGGTCCTACGGAAATTGATGTGTAAATAAATAAATATTTCCGCACGAAACTGTGGATGTCGTATCCCCTTTCGAGCTATCGACTTGTGTTAGGACGACCAAGAGCCATAGGTAAATAATGAGGTGTCCTGCAGTTGCCGTACGTTAACGTCAATTATATTGAAGTCTCCCTACAGTGCAATAAGAACCTGCTCCGCTGACTCCACAGTATAAAGTGCAGTGTAGGATACCTCTCGCCATGGGATGACAACTCCAAGCACATCTTGGTTCAAATGACTCTGAGCACTATGGGACTTAGCATCTGAGGTCATCAGTCCCCTAGAACTTAGACACTACTTAAACCTAACTAACCTAATGACAGCACACACATCCATGCCCGAGGCAGGATTCGAACCTGCGACCGTAGCGGTCGCGCGGTTCCAGACTGAAGCGCCTAGAACCGCTCGGCCACCAACGCTCGGCCAAGCACATCTTCAACGCAATTTCGTCGAGAATATGAACAACTCGTAGAAGAAACAGACAATCTGTCCAATTTTCGCCAAAAACAGAGTGTCTGT
The DNA here is from genome assembly GCF_023864275.1 of Schistocerca cancellata. Lineage (NCBI taxonomy): Eukaryota > Metazoa > Arthropoda > Insecta > Orthoptera > Acrididae > Schistocerca > Schistocerca cancellata. Next base: position 50,718,738 of record NC_064631.1, read on the forward strand.
AGGATTCGAGACCATTCAAAACTTTTTGCACCAACCACAAGAGATCTGAGATATCAGCTACGGATGGCACAGATAAGCGAGGTCAATATTGGTGCTGCAAATTGAAGTTGGTAGCATCTATATGGCCTTCTACAGTAATTGTAGTTGCAGATGTAGCAGGACAGGTGGTTGCAGTAATCATCTCTCCTAATAGCATTAACAGTTACTACTATTAATTAAGCTATTTGTATCACGCTCATACTACAGCTGTTTACGATATGTTAGTTGCGTTAATTTTACTTTTTGTATCGACTTGATCATTGTCTCATAAGGTACAGTGCGATAATGTATTGTCTTGTCTCCCTACACTCGTCTGTTTTAACAATGATGAAAGCGTTCGCACTTCATTAGTTTATAAGTGTGACTAGTCCACTTACACTACTGGCTATTACAATTGCTACACCACGAAGATGACGTGCTACAGACGCGAAATTTAACCGACAGGAAGAAGATGCTGTGATATGCAAATGATTAGCTTTTCAGAGCATACACACAAGGTTGGCGCCGGTGGCGACACCTACAACGAGCTGACATGAGGAAAGTTTCCAACCGATTTCTCATACACAAACAGCAGCTGACAGGCGTTGCCTGGTGAAGCGTTGTTGTGATGCCTCGTCGGCCAGAGTGGCCGTGCGGTTCTAGGCGCTGCAGTCTGGAGCCGAGCGACCGCTACAGTGGCAGGTTCGAATCCTGCCTTGGGGATGTATGTATGTATGTGATGTCCTTAGGTTAGTTAGGTTTAATTAGTTCTACGTTCTAGGCGACTGATGACCTCAGAAGTTAAGTCGCATAGTGCTCAGAGCCATTTAAACAATTTTTTGTGATGCCTCGTGTAAGGAGGAGAAATGCGTACTATCACGTTTCCGACTTTGATAAAGTTCGGATTGTAGCTTATCGCGGTTTATCGTATCGCGACATTGCTGCTCGCGTTGGTCGAGATCCAGTGACTGTTAGCAGAATATGGAATCGGTGGGTTCAGGAGGGTAAGGCGGAACGCCGTGCTGGATCCCAGCGGCCTCGTATCACTAGCAGTCGAGATGACAAGCATCTTATCCGCATGGCTGTAACGGATCGTGCAGCCACGTCTCGATCCCTGAATCAACAGATGGGGACGTTTGCAAGACAACAACCAACTGCACGAAGAGTTCGACGACGTTTGCAGCAGCATGGACTATCAGCTCGGAGACCATGGCTGCGGTTACTCTTGACGCTGCATCAGACAGGAGCGCCTGCGATGGTGAACTCAACGACGAACCTGGGTGCACGAATGGCAAAACGTCATTTTTTCGGATCAATCCAGGTTCTGTTTGCAGCATCACGATGGTCGCATCCGTGTTTGGCGGCATCGCGGTGGACGCACATTGAAAGCGTGTATTCGTCATCGCCATACTGGCGTATCACCCGGCGTGATTGTATGGGGTGCCATTGGTTACACGTCTCGGTCACCTCTTGTTCGCATTGACGGCACTTTGAAAAGTGGACGTTACGTATCAGATGTGTTACGACCCGTGGCTCTATCCTTCATTCGATACCTGCGAAACCCTACATTTCAGCAGGATAATGCACGACCGCATGTTGCAGGTCCTCTACGGGCTTTTCTGGATGCAGAAAATGTTCTACTGCAGCCCTGGCCAGCACATTCTCCAGATCTCTCACCAATTGAAAACGTATGGTCAATGGTGGCCAAGCAACTGGCTTGTCACAATATGCCAGTGACTACTCTTGATGAAGCTGCATTGGCAGCTGTACCTGTACCCGCCATCCAAGCTCTGTTTGACTCAATGCCCAGGCGTATCAAGGCCGTTATTACGGCCAGAGGTGGTTGTTCTGGGTACTGATTTCTCAGGATCTATGCACCGAAATTGCGTGAAAATGTAATCACATGCCAGTTCTAGTATAGTATATTTGTCCAATGAATACCCGTTTATCATGTGCATTTCTTCTTGGTGTAGCAATTTTAATGGCTAGTAGTGTATATTTTATGCAGCTGACTGACCATACTGTCGGGCGCAGCATTATTTTACTGTCTCCATTTCGCATAGTGTCAGGTCAGTAAGCACGACCTTAATTTCGACCAAATACGGGGCATTACTCTCTGCCCTGCTACGTCCAGATCCCTCCACTCTTCCGTTATTGGGCCATGAGATCGTAGGGCTATTGGGATTCTTTCTCATAGCGTGAATTCGATTACTAGCCTCCCTCATATTTGTAATGGTACCTATGAACCACGAGACATGCTCCTTGTTTTATCTGATATGGTATCGCCCATAAGATTAATTGTACGAAAATCATCATTTACTCTAATTACGTATCATCTAAAAATTCTCGCTATCATTTCAAAAAATCAACTTGGAAGCTATTAGAGAGAGAACATCGTGGTTTATTGTAAAACATTTAGCAGCGATGTTTTTCTGTGTTAGGCCAGAATTTCCATGTATGCCCCACTCACATCAACGCGGTATTAGTGTTCTGTCCATATACGGGTCATCATTGCAGCGTCAACAGTTCTGATTGCTTCATTGCTTCGCGCGCGAAAGGTATCAGTGTCATTTGACTGGCGTTGTATACTACACGCGATCCTGGACGTAACTTCACAAAACAAGTCTAATGGTGTGACATGGGGAGAGCACGGGAGACATGCGATGGCACCATCATGACCCATACACATCTCAAGAAATGTGTCATTCAGCACACTCCGCACATTCAAACTACAATGTAGGGGTGCACCATCATGCTGGAAAATTATCGACGGCTGCAAGTCTTCGTGTGGTAGCAGGAACTTTTCGAGCACGTCCAGATAAACATTTTATGTTAAGATTTCCTCTGCAAATAAAAATAGACCTAGCATTATATCGTACATCACGCCACACCAAACATAAGCTTCGGGCTGTCACGAATGTGGTCACATGTGTTCTGTGGGTTTTAGGAGCATAATCACATGACCAGAAATGTGGAACTTTACTTCAACTTTACTTCATCTGCATAAGGCACTTTTTCAAGTAGTCATTGTTAGCATTTATAGAGGCCACCGTGGAACACCCGAGTACATTCTTGGAAGAAGGATTGTTTGGCGCCGGCCTTGGTGGCCAAGCGGTTAAAGGCGCTACAGTCTGGAACCGCGTGGCCGCTACAGTCGCAGGTTCGAATCCTGCCTCGGGCATGGATGTGTGTGTGATGTCCTTAGGTTAGTTAGGTTTAAGTAGTTCTAAGTTCTAGGGGACTGATGACCTTAGAAGTTAAGTCCCATAGTGCTCAGAGCCATTTTTTTTATTGTTTGGCTACAGTGCTTGAACCTTGAACTATTTGCACAGTGTCCCGCTTATGTAACACTTTATGGACAGTTTGTCCTGCTTCCTGCAATTCGCGTAATGCACGAGAAATTGTCTTCTGGAGGCTTGCATAGGAATGCAGTCGCACTATGTCAGCACGTGCTTGAGACACAAGGGAGCGTCCACTTCAAGGACTGCCTATTTCTTTAAAGCTTTTGAACGACTTCATTATAATTGCTTTTCCCGATTGTGCCCTACCATACAGGTGTCTATAATTCTGCAGCACCATTATCATATGTTTACATTTTGTATACCAGATGACACATAGCTCCCTCTCCCGATATGCCGCCGTTTTGATGCACTTCAAGTCAAATCTGTCCGGCCCCGGTCGCTGAGTGGTCAGCGCGACAGAATGTCAATCCTAGGGGCCCGGGTTCGATAGCCGGCTGGGTCGGAGATTTTCTCCGCTCAGGCACTGAGTGTTGTGTTGTCCTGATCATCATCATGTCGTCCCTATCGACGCCCAAGTCGCCTAAGTGGCGTCAAATCGAAAGACATGCACCTGGTGAACGGTCTATCCGACGGGAGGCCCTAGTCACACGACATTTTAAAGTCAAATCTGCAACAAAGGTCAAAGGAAAAGCTGCTAAGCGTTTTACGGCAAACGAAGTTATGATTTTTTGAATTGGTAGCGGGATTTCATGGACCCCTGTTCGTCGTAGACATTTTCGCATCCACTAACGTACCTCGCCGTACTTGCTGTTTTTCCGTTTAGGGGACTTACCACAATACATGTCATAGAGTGGATGTCTTCTTACAGCCATAGCTGTTCGCTACCCTCCACTCAATTCTGTTTTAATGTGTAGGATATGTCATGTCTGGGCAAGTAGTGGACCAGCTACTGGCAAGCTCAGGAATGCTTTAGTTAAAACATCTGGTTAATACAAGGTGGAAACTGAACCTGCTCCTTCATTTACTTAAGGAATTCCATGTCTGGCTAAATTCTTCAAATATTAAAATGTTTGTTGCTGTTAATTCATTGTTTATACTCTTGGGGATTTCTTGCAGCTTTCTGTTCTTTTTTTTCTTGACCCAAAAAATGTAGCTTAGGATAACTGAGAGATGGCTTCAGTATTAGTCCACAAGCAGGTAGATGCTATCTATAGTGTTAACCCACTAGCAGAATGCTGACAGATAGCTGTACCATTAGTACACTAGCAGAGACCTGTAAGTTGGCTGTAGTAATGGTCCAGCAACAAAGAGATGAGAGCTGGCTGTAGCGATAATATAGCCCCAGAGAGCTGAGAGCTGGTTGTAGTTGTTTATTACCAGGGAGCTGATATTAGTGTTAATTCATCAGCAAAGAACTAAGAGCAAATTGTAGCGTTAGCCTACTAGCAAAGACCTGAGAGCTGGCTGTAGTGTTAATCCATTGTCAGGAAGCTTAGAGCTGGTTACAGTTGTCGTCCATCGTCAGAGAGCTGAGAGCTGACTTTAGTGTTAGTCCACCAGCAAGGATCTAAGAACTGGCTGTTGTTTTACTCTGCCAGTAGAGTTCAAATCTGGCTTTAGTTTCCATCCATTGTCAGAGAGCTGAGAGCTGTGTTTAGTTCTAGTTCACCAGCAAAAAGGTGAGAGCTGGCTTTAGTATTAGTCCACCAACAGAGTGCTTAGAGCTGCTTGTAGTTGACACCCATCATCAGAGAACTGGCAGCTGGTTTTAGTGCTAGTGTACCAACCAAGAGCCGGCCGTAGTGGCCGAGCGGTTCTAGGCGCTACAGTCTGGAGCCGCGCGACCGCTACGGTCGCAGGTTCGAATCCTGCCTCGGGCATGGATGTGTGTGATGTCCTTAGGTTAGTTAGGTTTAAGTAGTTCTAAGTTCTACGTTCTAGGGGACTGATGACCTCAGAAGTTAAGTCCCATAGTGCTCAGAGCCATTTGAACCATTTTGAACCAACCAAGGACTGGCTGCAGTGACAATGCACCAGCAAAGAGCAGAGATCTGGCTGTAGTGTTACCTGACCAGCTGAGAGCCAGTTATAGTTGTCGTCCATTGCTACAGAGTTGAGGGCTGGTTTTTGTGTTATTCCACCAGCAAAGAACTGAGAGCTGTCTGTAGTGTTAGTCCTCTACCAAAGAGCCATTAGCTTGTTGAAGTCTTCCTCCACCATCAAAGAGATGAGCGATGACTTTAGTGTTTGTCCGTCATCCGAGAGCAGAGAGACGGCTGCAGTGTGAGTCCACCAGCAGAGGTCTTAGAGCTGGCTGTAGAGTTAGTCCACCAGAAGAGAGCTGACGACTGGCCATGGTTTTAAAGCATCAGCAGAGAGCGGAGATCTGGCCATAGTGTTGATCCACCAGCATTAGCCGAGGGCTGGCCGTCGCGGAGCGTGCAGCGTCCGGGCAGCGGCAGCGGCAGAGCGTCGCTGTCCAGGGCAGGCCAGGGCTGGGGGCAATCAATAGCGGCAGGCTGAGGCTGGCGCGGGCAGCGGGCTGGCTGCGTCTGCATCTGCCGCGCTCCTCAGGAGCACGCCGGTTGCTCTGTACGCTACCTGTCTATTGCATGGCTGTGAAAAGCAGTATCATGCTGGGATTCCTTTGTTATTTGCAACTTGAACTTTCTTCGTTTTCCAACCTTTCTTATCTGTTCTGAAAGTTGGAACTTCTGCTCGTAATGCTGTATTTTTTTGTTCTACATTCAAACTAATAAAGATATCATCTTAAAAGCCACACATACTCTGAGGTGAGACAAGTCATCGATAGCAATATGCGCATATACAGGTACCGGTAATATACTCCAGGTGTGAAAGAGCAGTGCATTGGTGGAGCTGTCATATGTACTCCTGTGATTCATGTAAAAAGGTTTCCGACTTGATTACGGTCGCGGAATGGTAATAGCAGCTTCACGCTCGGGGTATTCCGTTTCGGAAACCGTTAGGAAATTCAATGTTACGATTTCTACAATGTCATTGGTGTGACAGAAATATCAAATTTCGGGCACTACCGCTCACCCCGGAAAACGCAGTGGTCGACGGCCTTCACTTAACGGCCGAGAGCAGCGGCGTTTGCGTAGAGTTGTCAGCTGCTTAACATTACGTGAATTAACTGCAGAAATCAATGTGGGACGTATTCGTTAGGACACTGCGGCGAAATTTGGCGTTAATGGGCAATGGCAGCAGACGATCGAAGCGAGTGTCTTTGCTAACGGCACGCCATAGCCTGCAGCGCCTCTCCTGGGCTCGTGACCATATCGGTTGGACTCAAGACTACTGGGAAACCATGACCTGCTCCGCTGAGTCCCGATTTCAGTTGTTATGAGCTGATGGTAAGGTTCGAGTGTGTCGCAGATCCCACGATGCCATGGACCGAAGTTGTCAACAAAGCACTGTGAAGCTGTTTATGGCTCCATAATGGTGTGCACTTTTTTACATGTAATGGACTGGGTCCTCTGGTCCAACTGAACCGATCGTTGACTGTAAATCGTTATGTTCGGCTACTTGGAGACCATTTGCAGCCATTCATGGACTTCATGTTCCCTAACAACGATGAAATTTTTATGGAGGACAATGCGCCATGTCCTCTGGCCACAGTTGTTCACGATTGGTTTGAAGAACATTCTCGATTATTCGAACCAATGATTTGGCGACGCAGCTCGCCCTACATGAATCTCGTCGAACATTTCGTGCATAAAATCCTGCACCGGCAACACTTTCGCAGTCACGGACGGCTGTAGAGACAGCATGGCTCAATATTTCTGCAGGGAACTTCCAATGACTTATTGAGTCCATGCCACGTCGAGCTGCTGCACTACGCTGGGTGAAAGGACGACCGACACGACATTAAGAGGTATCCCATGACTTGTCAACTCGGTGTATGATTCATGTGTATCTGGTGCTTTATTTCCACTGGCTGGCACTGCGGCGTTATATGTGTCAGTGCGTGTTACGTGACTAATGTGGCATCCCTCGAAGAGAAAGCCCAAGTGTTGAAGTATGCCGAGTTGTAACCGTTCGTTATGGTGCGAAGTGACTTTCGTTCCGAACATAAAAAAGAACAAAATCATTTATCAAAAGTATAAAAACAGGACATAGTTTCTGGATACCATAAAATTATATAAATATAAATGGAGGAGAACACCATTTTTCGTATGAACAAGTAGGGGCCGTGCTAGAAACGTTCCTATGCAGGCAAAGGAACTAAGTTGTACACACTGTATAGTAATTTCAGATTTTAAAATACGATAACTGTGACTCAAAACGTTGTATGCATTCTATATGCATATATTTTGGCATACTGACAACAAACAACCACAGCAACCTCGCAAGTGATGTGCCGAATGAAATTTGTCCAGACTACAGAAACATGTACATCCAAACACCGACAGCCATCTTATGGTGTGCGTCGAGAGGTATTTTGTGTATCATTGTCATTTCCCTCCTTACCGATTTCAGTCGCGAATGGTGTACAGAAATCGATTTTTAGTAAGCCTCCGTGTGAGTCCTAATTTTTCTAATTTTATCTTCATGGTCTTTTGGGAGATATGCGTAGGAGGAAGCATAATATTAGTTCAGACTTGGCAGGAACATAACCTCTATGAATATCAGCAATGAACCACATCGTGATTCACAACGCCTATCTTGTAGCGTCAGTCACTAGGCTGTTTTTTCAGTTTCAACATTTTGTTGACAGGGAGCCAGGAACTTCCTTAATATTTCACGAAGAGTTTATTAACGAATCTGTCGACAGTTGCAATACATATGTTTGGCGACTAGTTTCGAACCAACTGGTTCATTTTCAAGATTGGCGTACTGAGGCTGCGCTGAAAGTGCCTGATCTTAATAATAAGTATCAAAAAGACAATAAATGCTTTAGAAATTTCAGCAGAATGACTGTACGTCTGTCACAGTCCAAATGTTCCTCATAGTGAGTCAAAATCAGACTTCGATTTTGACTCGCGAAGGGGCACATGTGGATTGTGGCAGTCATTCTGCGAAGATTTTGTGAAGCATTATTGCCATTTTGATATTTATTATTAAGACGAGGCGCTTTCAATGCAACCTTAGCACGCCAGGCTTGAAAATGAATCAGTTGGTTCGAAACTAGTCACCAAACATATGTAGTGCAATTGTAAACAATAAACACTTCATGAAATCAATCACTAGATATGGTCAGCATCTCCGTGACGCTTTCACGTTTTCTAAATAACGAAACGCGATGCACTTCTTTGGGTCTTCTCAATTTCTCCTGTCGATCTTATCTGGTGAAGGTCTCAGGTTCAAGAGCAATACTGAAGTATCGGTCGGTCGAAGGTTTTGTCAGCTACCTGTTTCATGAGTGAACTTCTCCTCCTGAGTATGCTTCCAGTGAATCTCAGTGTGGCATGCGCGCTTTCTGCTACTAGTGTCATGTGGTCGTTCACTTGAAATCGCTTCGTACGCACACTACCTGATATATGATGGATGTGACACCATCTAGCAACTGTTTTGGAATCGTGTAATCATATAATAACGGGTGTTTCCGCCTATTTATATGAAATACGTTGCATTTGCTTATGTTGAGGGTCAACTGCCAATCGCTGCACCAAGCGTCGATCCTCTGCAAGTGTTTCTGCATTTCTCTATAATTTTCTATGGTTGCGACTTCTGTGTATGTAACAGCTTCATTGAGCCTCCGACGAAATCCTCTAGGTAATTTACACACGATGAGCACTAACAAAACCGATAAACTGCAGGGACGGATTTCTGACTGGAAATGGAGAAACAAAGATCCTATGAACATGTCGGGAAATATATCGTTGCCACAGTAGAGGGCGGTGACGAATGAAAGTTCCTCTGACTACGCGCCGTGTGTTTCTTGTGTGTTACAGGCTGTATGATTCAGCAGTGTACCGTAAGCATGGTCCGGTATTCATGTCTGGTATACGCCGGGACGGTGCTCTTGTGCGGCCAAGCAGATGGAAACGGTCGGGAGGCACAACCCCGTCCTCCAAATCAGTCCGCCGCGTCCCTGCACCTTCGTCTGTGTGAATGGACCCATTATTACACAAACACCCAAAAAAGACTTGAAATGTTGTGTGATATGGTAGGTGCCTGTGACGGTACTTGTTTTGGTATAGCCATGCTGCAATTGGAAATTTGTGGTAGGCTTACACGCTAAGGACAACGCGCGCACACACAGACACACACACACACACACACACACACACACACACACACACACACACACACACACACACACGCGCGCGCGCCCGAGGGAGGACACGAACCTACGACGGCGGAGCCGCGCGAACCGTGACAAATAGCCTCAGACCGCGCGGCGTATAACCGTGCTGCCTCTCGCCCGTTTCCTTTTGCTTGGCCGTACACAAGCACCATCTCGGCTTGTTCTCGACATAAATACCGGACCATTCTGCTGCTTACAGTATGCTGCGTCGATCACACAGCATGCAACACAACCTTTTTCCCCATTTCCAGTCAGGAATCCGTACCTGCAGTTTGCCGCTTTTATTAATTTTCACCCAGTATGTTTAGAACACTAATGCTCTTATAATACACGCAGTATTTTTACGTCTGTCAGTATCCAGAGAGGTCATGAAACAAGAGCATCAGACACATACTAAAATTCTACAACACACTCTCATCGCCGATAAAAGCTTGTAAGTGTATGCGTTTGTTGGTCGATCCTTGTTGGAAACGGAAATGACATGCACATTTTTCCATTCATCTGGAATGTGTCGTTCCTCTGGCGACCTACAATAGACTGGTGCTAGAAGAGGCAAATTCTTTCGTAAACTCTATGTAGATTCGTATTGTTAACTTATCAGGGCCAGTGGTCTTTCCTCTGTTAAGTGAGTTTGATTGATTTTATACCCCTCAGTCACTTAGATATCTCTGTTCGATGTCAACGTGCAATGGCAGTTGGCAGCCCTAGCAATGGAGCGTATATAGAAGTGTCGGAGGAACGCGGAAAACAGTCCTAATGCGGAAACGGAGCGATTTATGTGACGTCCAAATGGACTTGATCATTGGCTTTCGGGCCAAGTGTTGAAGCATTTCCGAAATGTTAAGTTTGTAAACTATTCACGTTCTGACATGGTTAAATTACACCGTGCTTTGCAAAACGGAGCTACCCAAAACCGGCGCCTAGGCAACTGTGGTTCATCATGGACCATAGATGACAGGGGAGAACGACGGCCGCGAAGATGTTTAAGTCCCTTGGACCACCCAGGCGAACCAAGGGACTACCAATAATGTCTCCTTTAACGACAGTTCAGCGAACGTTGTCGCGTATGGGCCTCCATAGCGGGAGCACGATTCGTGCACCCTTGCTGACTGATGTTCATTGCACGTCAGTACCGGATCTGGACGTCCACTGAGTGACGCCAAGTGCAAGTCTTATTTCAGTCGACGCCACGTTGGGCGACAAGCTCGCCGGTGATGAGGATGAAATGATGATGAGGATAACGCAATGCCCAGTTCCCGAGCGGAGAAAAATCTCCAACCCGGCCGAGAATCGAACCCGGGTCTGCTTGCATGGGTGCCGGCCGCCGTGGCCGTGCGGTTCTGGCGCTGCAGTCCGGAACCGCGGGACTGCTACGGTCGCAGGTTCGAATCCTGCCTCGGGCATGGGTGTGTGTGATGTCCTTAGGTTAGTTAGGTTTAAGTAGTTCTAAGTTCTAGGGGACTTATGACCTAAGATGTTGAGTCCCATAGTGCTCAGAGCCATTTGAACCATTTTTTTTTTTTGCTTGCATGGGAGGCGAGCACGTTACTACCCAGCTAAGCAGGCGGACCTAGTCGATAGAAATCCATTCCTTCTCGCGGAACCATTCGTGAACCGCCGTGTGAACGTCCTCATGGCAGAGAAATCAGCGATCGCTGCGAATCGGTTCCTCGATTGCCCATACATTGCATCTGTGATCGATGCCGATGGGCTTCCTTCCCCATCAGCATCATCCACCATCCACGTCTGTGGGGCACTGGTCAAATTGTCGGCATCATTTCTTTTCGGCTGGACGCGACACTTCATTGGGTCCATATCACGCCAGAATTTCATTGTGAATCTGTGTGCAGTTTAGAAGTATTTCCCACAAGTATAGCACTGTCTCACGTACATCAGTTTTGGAGTACGTTTCCAGTTGCCGCGCCATTTAAATCGCATACTGTGATGCATCAGTTAACCATAACGCAGCAGAACCATGTCTGCAGGAAACCCAGAATATTTACTCTCTTCCAACAATGCGTCATTCATGGTGCATAATGGTCCTAGCGTCCTTACGTAAAGCCACTACGCTTCTTTCCATGGCGGTTTTGTCAAGTAAACGATTAACATCAGATGTATCAATGATGAAGCACATCATCTTTCGCGAGTTGTACGAGGGTAAGTCAATTATTATCCGCAATTTAGTTATATTTTTGTTTATTTTGGTTGTACTGTCGTTTTACGTTGATGACGCATGCTTTGTTTATTTGTTGTTGTATCTTTGCAATTTTCAAACTGCTAGGTCAGTCTCGTTATCGCTGCCGTGCTATTAATCATGGCTGCTCCGCTTTCTATTTGCACGAAATGCACCAAAGAAGAGCAACGTTCAGTAATCCTTTTTTGTGGTCGGAAGGCGTATCAGGGGCCGAAACTCATCGAAGACTTTGGGTACAGTACGGGATTGAAAAGTTCCGAAATGGTCGCTCAAGTGTTACGCACGATGAAGGAGCCGGTCGACCGTTTACCGCCACATATGAAGAAACCATTGAGCATTCACGTAAAATTATTCTCTTAGACAGACGATTAACTATTGACGAAGTGGCACATCGTCTGCAAATTCTGCTTACGAAATCATCCACAACAGATTTGAGTTTCATAAAGTTTGTGCAAGTTGGGTCCCAAAACAACTCACACAGTTCCATAAACAAACGCGCTTGGACATCTGCAAAAAACCTTTAGATCGCTGTGGTAACGAAGGGGACAACTTCTTAGACAGGATCATTACTGGTGACGAAACATGGATCGATCATTACGAGTCGGAGAGGAAACGGATGAGTATGGAATGGAAACATCCAAATTCGCCGTGCAAGAAAAAGTTCAAGTCTGCAGGAAAACTGATGCTTACGGTTTTTTGGGACACACAAGGTCCTGTAGTGTAACATTATGGGGAAAGGGGCACAATAATAAACAGTGTACGTTACAGTGAGATGCTTACTGCCAGGCTAAAGCCTACAATTCGAAGCAAACGTCGAGGATTGCTGTCCAAAGGAATTGTGTTGTTGCACGAAAATTTCCGTCCGCAGACTGCTGCCTACACTGCTGAAACGCTCCAGAAACTCAAATGTGAAGTACTGGATCATCTTTCATATAGTACCGATCTTGCCCCTTCTGCCTATCACTTGTTTGGTCCACTGAAACACACATTAAGGGGCCGTCGATTTGCCTCGGACGAAGCAGTGAAAGAAGCGGTGCATTCCTGGCTCGCAGCTCAACCGAGAACTTTCTTTTATGAGGGCATCAGGAAGTTTGTACTACGATGGACCAAGTGCGTTGAAGCGCAAGGAGACGATATCGAAAAATGATGTTCTTGTAAGTTTCCTATTTGATTACAATAAAATTTTATAACTACTTTCTGATAATAATTGACTTACCCTCGTAGAAAAAGATCGGTGCACTCAACGCATGTGAATTCGAGGACCTCTGCAACTCTGTGGTGGCGCGCAGTAGTTTGCATGCAAGTGTAAGCAATTTGAACTCTATATACACTACTGGCCATTAAAATTGCTACACCAAGAAGAAATGCACATGATAAACGGGTATTCATTCGAAAAATATACTATACTAGAACTGACATGTGATTACATTTTCAAGCAATTTGGGTGCATAGATCCTGAGAAATCAGTACCCAGAACAACCACCTCTGGCCGTAATAACGGCCTTGATACGCCTGGGCATTGAGTCAAACAGACCTTGGATGGCGTGTACAGGTACAGCTCCCCATGCAGCTTCAACACGATACCACAGTTAATCAAGAGTAGTGACTGGCGTATTGTGACGAGCCAGTTGCTCGGCCACCATTGACCAGACGTTTTCAATTGGTGAGAGATCTGGAGAATGTGCTGGCCAGGGCAGCAGTTGAACATTTTCTGTATCAAGGACGGCCCATACAGGACCTGCAACATGCGGTCGTCCATTATCCTGCTGAAATGTAGGGTTTTGCAGGGATCGAATGAAGGGTAGAGCCACGGGTCGTAACACATCTGAAATGTAATGTCCACTGTTCAGTGTGCCGTCAATGCTAACAAGAGGTGGCCGAGACGTGTAACCAATGGCACCCCATACCATCATGCCGAGTGATACGCCGGTATGGCGATGACGAATACACGCTTCCAATGTGCGTTCACCGCGATGTCGCCAAACATGGTTTTGAATGGTTCAAATGGCTCTGAGCACTATGGGACTTAACGTCTGAGGTCACCAGTCCCCTACAACTTAGAACTACTTAAACCTAACTAACCTGAGGACATCACACACATCCATGCCCGAGGCAGGATTCGAACCTGCGACCGTAGCGGTCGCGCTGTTTCAGACTGTAGTGCCTAGAACCGCCCGGCTACTCCGGCCAGCGCCAAACACGGATGTGACCATCGTGATGCTGTAAACAGAACCTGGATTCATCCGAAAAAATGACGTTTTGCCATTCGTGCACACAGGTTCGCCGTTGAGTACACCATCGTAGTTGCTCCTGTCTGTTGGTTGTTTTGGGGAAGGAGACCAGACAGCGAGGTCATCGGTCTCGTCGGATTAGGGAAGGAGGGGGAAGGAAGTCGGCCGTGCCCTTTCAAAGGAACCATCCCGGCATTTGCCTGGAGCGATTTAGGGAAATCACGGAAAACTTAAATCAGGATGGCCGGACGCGGGATTGAACCGTCGTCCTCCCGAACTCCTGTCTGTGATGCAGCGTCAAGGGTAACCGCAGCCATGGTCTCCGAGCTGATAGTCCATGCTGCTGCAAACGTCGTCGAACTGTTCGTGCAGATGGTTGTTGTCTTGCAAACGTCCTCATCTGTTGACTCAGGGATCGAGACGTGGGTGCACAATCCGTTACAGCCATGCGGATAAGATGCCTGTCATCTCGACTGCTAGTGATACGAGGCCGTTGGGATCCAGCACGGGGTTCCGTATTACCCTCCTGAACCCACCAATTCCATATTCTGCTAACAGTCAATGGATCTCGACCAACGCGAGCAGCAGTGTCGCGATACGATAAACCGCAATCGCGATAGGCTACAATTCGAAATTTATCAAAGTCGGAAACGTGATGGTACGCATTTCTCCTCCTTACACGAGGCATCACAACAACGTTTCACCAGGCAACGCCGGTCAACTGCTGTTTGTGTATGAGAAATCGGTTGGAAACTTTCCTCATACCAGCACGTTGTAGGTGTCGCCACCGGCGCCAACCTTGTGTGAATGCTCTGAAAAGCTAATCATTTGCATATCAAAGCATCTTCTTCCTGTAGGTTAAATTTCGCTTCTGTAGCACGTCATCGTCGTGGTGTAGCAATTTTAATGGCCAGTAATGTATGAAATGTTGCCGCACACTCATAAAATACAGGACGTGAAGAGCTGTCAATAGTTGCTTCAAGTGACTTCTTACCCGCGACGTAACTTCGAAACTAAGCATCTCTGGATCCATTTCGAAATAAAATTTTATTTTTATTTTTACGCGAGGACTCGTAAGTGTTGCTAAGTATTGTCAGTACACTCTGTATAGCGCGCATCTATTTTTATTGTTACTTGAGCTTTCATATGGGTAGCATCGTAGGACCAATATTGTTTTTGTTACCTCAGTGACTTTCTAGACAAGACAAAATTTTCTGTTTGATGGTGATATTTGATGGTGATAATCACAGATGAAGTACCAGAATTCCAGGCAGAAAAAAATAATGAAATTTTCTATGATGTCTGCAGCTGTTCAGCATGCAGTATACTAAATTTGACGATAGAAACAACAAACAACACTAAATTATTTTTAGAGAGAGAAAATATTTGTGTATATTAAATCTAAGTGATAATTCCGTAGAATGTACAAGAAAGACAAAAGTTTTTAGAGGTGAATATTTGATGATACCTGAAGTAGAATGAATAAACAAAGATATCAGGAAAGTAAGTGTCATCATCATGCCATGTCTTGTCACCAGTTTGTTACCAACAATACCTTGTAACTACGTACTATTTCTATAAGTACTTTTTATTAGCTATGGAATCATTTTCTGGGATGCCGTACTCAGAACCTCGTATTTATACGACCCCGTATTCCGTATCTTCACGGAGTTGGCATATTAATTTATGAATTTAGCAAAGTTAGTGATAGAGGGTAGCCGGATGGTCTTCCTGTCACCACCCCTTCCTTTCCTCTCACTCCCCCTCCCGACCTTCCGAACTCGCGGACGGAGTTGGTGTACCCAGTTGTGTGCTTGTTGTGTTATCCCACGTGACAGTCTGCGAACGTTTTGTACATGTTTGTGAATCGTGTAACTGTGCACATTCCAAGATTATTCACAGAACATAGAGTAAAGATGTGTAAAAATTGTATAAATTAATAATAAACTCCTTCGTAATTTTTCAGTAGCTAGTCAAAATTCAGTGCATGTTACTGTAAACTCATATGCTCAAGAGCTGTGATGGATAATGTAGTAACGTCTTACCATTTTCTTCAGCTCAGTATCTCGTTTACCTAAAGAAGGATGTTGACTCAGTGAGTCTTTGTGTGTGTGTGTGTGGGGGGGGGGGGGGTGCGTGCGTGTGTATGTATGCGTATACGTATTCGCACGCGCCATGACCGGTGAAACAATGCCAAATAAATAGTGTACCTGCAGTTTTTGAGATTACTGAATAACTTGGTTATGAACATGTGTGTGCAAAAAAATTTAATACTAAAAAAGTAAAAATTACGCAACATACAAATCCTTTGTCACTTAAGCGAGTTTGTAATAATGTTGTCTGTACTTATGAATGAATTTACTGTTTTAACTGTGTACCTCTTGGTAGCAAGATCACATGGCAACTGTCAGTGCGTGAATGTTCTAGGTGCAGACGTTGCTGACTGACGACCACAAAGCTGAAATCGAAGCGGTAGCAGGCCTGTCGCGCGAGTACCTGGTTCGTGGGTACTTGCCCAACAAGATCCGGTGTCGCGATATCGTCTGAGTTCGTGTTTTTGTGCGAACGTGTTGAGTGTTCAGGTAACATCAGTCTTACGGCATTCAGCGTACAATGTGCTCTATACTGTTCAACTGATCGTTTTGTAATTACTGAAGTCACATTAATAAAATTGTTACCTATTTAAATATTTGCAATCTGGTCTTCTTTTTGTACGTGAATGTAAACAAATCACTTCTAATTCGGAACTCATTTCCTGAACGTATTATCAGTTTTCCGTCCCACCAAGCATTTTGTCGCACTTTGTCAATATTTTGCTTCAATCGCAACGTAATGTTAGCGAGAAAAGATTGGTTTTGTGCCTTTTCAGCCCATTAGTTCAGCTGTATTCGTTAGTTTCCTGTTCTGAGCTTTCGGAATGTTTTGGCAAGCGGCAGTACCTAACTTTTGATATACGCAAGTCTTAATAATACTTATTGTCTTCAGAAGCTACTTCGTGGTTTACCTGCGTGTAACGTGGAAACTAGATATGCAAACCAGATACTAACAAATCCCATGAACTTGAAAATGACACATCATTGGTTATTAATATGGGAGACTTTAATGTAATTTTGTATATAATTATGTTCATTATTGGTAGAACTATAATAACTCCACTCAACAGTCCAAAATTTATGATCACCTGTTTTAACTTAAGGTTTATAACCATGGATGTACGTCATGAAGAAATTGCGCAGGTAAACTCGTAAATTTGAGAACTGAAACACAAAACTAACTAAATTCGTTCTGTGTGCGCTGCCCCGTCGAAATAAAGAATACTTAAATAACAGACATTTCGGACGCATTGCACTGATGTTCCTCAGTTTTTATTTGGCGTAGAATATGACTGATGTTTCATAGAATAGACGGAGGGAATACTTGTACTTTGAAAACTATTCTTTAATGTCGATGATAATTGGTACCTGATTTCGAATCGGCTAGAAACTTGAAAGCACCCTGTTTTCCCGTTGCTGGTTACGAGAACACGTCGGGCAGTTTTGGTTTGTTTAAACGGGACAATGCCCAATGGGACCGCTGCCCAGCGATTACTTGCCACCATTTGTACCATGATCAATGGCAGCTAGAACGTCTTGATCCTACAGCCGCCCTCTGTGTGATGATGTATGGCTGCTTCAAGATTTCAATCGCCTCTATCACTTTTACCCGTCTCTGTAATCGATATCGTTAACGCACACCTAGGTAGTGGTGGCGTTCAGCTGTAGAGTAGCAAATTCGAATTCTTGTGGTGGAAGTAGTTTTCATCATTAGTATTTAGCCTACAAGGAGAGTAGAGGTGATGACTTGCAGTTCCCGATCAGCACACTTGGCGCCAATGCCCCAAATTAAATTCGGAACCTCTTCATTTAGTCTTATGAAGTAAGGGCAAGCGGCACTGTTCAGAAATCCGTCCGTCAGATGGAAACTTCAAGATTGCGGTCTATATCGTTCTGTTCGAGAGGAGTACGTTATGCACTGCCATCCAGTTTCCCTACATCCATAAAACACAAACGACACTCTATACAAGCATTTATCTCAGTTATGTACATGGCACAGATACTAGTCTTCATAACACGTCGATGGAAGGTAGCAGCAAACCAACTCCGCTAGGATCTTGCCCGGGCCTGTAGTGCGGGTTTCTCACATCTGCCCCTCTTCTCTCCCCCCCCCCCCCCCCCCTGTAATTTCCTGAGTAATGTATTACCTTCGACTTCCTATAGGCGTTGGCGTTCTTCTATCTTCGATGTATTGCACTTCTCCAATTGAACGTAATCTACGTGTTCTCGTTCGCGGTTGCTTACAGGTCTTCCGGTGTTCTCTTCGTAGGCGGTATCACACTGACAGTACGTCTCGTACACATTAGCTGTCTCGAGGGCTTCTGCGTCATCTGTAGCGGACCTCTCGAAATTTTGGATCGTGCAGTGCCTCTGGATTGGTTTTTGGTGCCTTCCCGGAGAATCACATTGCCTACACTTTCGTTGACGACCTTCATAAAAAGTAAGTGTGCCACTGGAATCGCACAAAATAAAAATACTAGATCTACACAGCTGGCAAATAAAGGTACTTCGCGTTCTACTGAAATAGTGGAGACAGCATCAACAGTGATGAACGAGCTAAGGATGGAGCAGCCTCTATGCGATGGCAAGAAGCTACCGGTGTGGTGCTTTGGAAAATGCAATTGGCAGTTCGCTTTGCTGCTCTGTATGACATGTAATGCTAGACGATGAAAATGGCTCTAAAAGATACCTCTGTTTAATGAAAATGCATGTGCTTCGTTGAATAATGGCCATTTCTGTGCTTGATCATGTTGTGAAATCCCCTGTTACGCGATTCACTTTTCCAAATTAATTTATCTTCTATTCGTTCAGATGAGTAACATTCTTCATCAACTGAAAATGATTGCGTGTTCGTGGTTGTATTTAACTGCAGCGATCACAATCCCCACTGCCTAGTAGGCCGTAGCCGGCCTCGCTGCCACTCAACTGATACGACAAAAATCACTTACTTGTGTTAGCGTTTGTAGATTAGAAGTATTACATATTTAAGAAACTTCATTACATATTTGTACTTATTCCTTAATTTGACAACAGATTTCGGTCAGTTTTGATACCTTGTTCTGGTTATTAAAGAAGGTCTTAAAACTGACCAAAATTTGCTCTTAAAGTAAAGAACAACTACGGTTTTGCAACTACATGATAAACTATCTTAAAAATCAGTTCTGTTTGTATTAAATTTCTTTGATAAATAGAAGCATCGTGTCAGAATGTACCCATGTGAGTTGAGACTTTTTCATCTCGTAATACATGCTTTGACAACCCAAATGTTTTTTGAGATTTTGGCCTTCTACTGGCTACCGTCCTCGCAAATGAGTCGCGTTTATAAAGAATATCTTACCAAAGTGGTATTTCCTGCTGTCGCTAATTATGTGCCAAGAAGCCAAGAATGTGCTACATTCGATCTAATACTGATATACGGTGGGTGTACATAAATATGGAAGCACTAAAAACAAAACACATTCCCCTGCCTAATACGGTGTAGGAAACCCGTCAGCATACACAACAGCTTCCATTCCTCTCGGAATGGATAAATACAATTCCTGCTTGTATTTCCATGGAATGTTATACCATTATTCCTGCAAATTAGTTGCAAGTTTAGGTACCGATGATGGAGGTGGATAGTGATCACACACCCTGGTCTCCAAAGTAGACAGCAAAGGCGCAATAATATTGAGAGCTGTTGGCCAGGGGAGATGCGACAATTCATTCTTGTGCCCACAAAACTCGTGATGGGCGAAGCGAACTGTGGGGGCCCTGTCGTCTTAGAACACATCACTGGGGACAAACACTGTACAGTAGGATGGACCTGATCGCCCGAAATGGTCACACTGGCGTAATGGTCCTTGGCAGTATTGCGACCTTGAAGAGTAATCATGGGGTCCATAATACCACGATGTGGCTGTGCAAATCATTACCGAACGCCCGCCATGTTTCAATCTTGTGACGTAAACTCAGCCAGAAGTTGGAAACAATGTGAAACAAGACACATTTGACCAAACAACTTTTTTCGGTTGCTTCATAGTCCAAGTTTTATGGCTTCTGTTGCATGCTTTCCTGTTGTGGGTACTTGAATCACTGATGAGTGGGTGGCTTTGAAATTCCAGCTCGCCCTGCAGTTCCCGGCTGATCGAGGTCCGTCCGTGATGTTTGGATACTGGCAGGGTTCGCGAGTGCTACGTTCAGTTTGCAATGACTGTTGCGGCTGTCGTCGTCTTACTTTTCGTCACCATCCTCTTCAATGACCGTCCGTCACGATCACTCAACAGAGACTGTCGTATGCGTTGGGGCTTAGCGGATGATGTTTTTCGGTTTTCTCTGTAAGCCGTATAAATCTTAGAAAGCTTCGATACGGTGCGGTTTGTGAACCAAACACTTCGCCTATCTTGGTTACTCAAGCACCCACCATACTAGCACCAACAAATTGTCCATTTACTTAGCTCCGATGTAATGAACTTACAGCTAAATAGAACACTATTCTGACGACGACTGACACTTGCAACGTATTGAGGACAGAGCACAGGTGCCATTATGGTCAAATACAACAGCGCAACCTGCAGGATAGGTAGCATCTGCATCTGCGCGGTGGTTCCATATTTTGTCCAGCCTCTGCAGATGTTTCGTAAGGAATGTTCGGTCCCCTTAAGAAAATGCCTGTGACATTTATTTGCATGACTATGTCTCACTGGGAAAAATGTTAGTCACTCTCTTAACAGAGTGCAGTGATTGCTTTGGAGATCTGTAGATACCGTTGAACCAGTACGGGGCGGCATTGTGCTCCTGCAGCAGTGACGTTATTCGTGGCAATGAAGTTGTGTGTAATATCAGTCAGCTGTAGAGAATCGGCGTAGTAAGATGTATCGACGGGGACAGATTGGTGGAAAGGAACTATCCTGTTTAGTTATGTCCTTCATTGCACCATGATTGAAGTTGCCCGATTTGGGATATATAAACACGGACTTTCCAGCGTGTCTACAAGGAATGGTGTACCTCTTCCAGGCCGGCCGGAGTGGCCGAGCGGTTCTAGGCGCTACAGTCTGGAACCTCGCGACCGTTACGGTCGCAGGTTCGAATCCTGCCTCGGGCATGGTTGTGTGTGATGTCCTTAGGTTAGTTAGGTTTACGTAGTTCTAGGAGACTTATGACCTCAGAAGTTAAGCCCCAGAGTGCGCAGAGCCATTTTGAACCTGTTCCAGGACGGCCGGTGTGGCCAAGCGGTTCTAGGCGCTTCAGTCTGAAACCGCGCGACCGCTACGGTCGGAGGTTCGAATCCTGCATCGGGCATGGATGTGTGTGATCTCCTTAGGTTAGTTAGGCTTAAGTAGTTCTAAACTCTAGGGGACTGATGACCTCAGATGTTAAGTCCCATAGTTCTCACAGCCGTTTGAACCATTTTTGAACCTCTTCCAGTCATGTAACACGCCAAAAGAACAGTGTTCGTAAAAAAATATTGACAGGGACCAGAGTCGAGTGTCATGCCTTATCAGTGGCAATCAGTTTTACACTCGACAGAAATTTCTGCTGTCGGTAAATACAGATCCTTCTTAACCAGTTTCATAGCGGATACCTCGAAGGGAAACACATACAGTTGACGTTGGGGATGGGTAACCTGCAAAAGGCCGTTTGTCGCATACGCAAAGGAAGCTAAACGTCTTCAGTGGGCAGTATCTGACTGAAGGCGTGTAGTGTGCGCCCACAAATCACAATTTGGCATCTTCTCATATGACGCAAGGTGCCAAATAGATTGACGGTCCAATTAGGCGTTTAGTGAGAACTTTGTGGAGCAGGTGGGTATGGTTATGTGAAATTTTGAAGGAGTTTTTCGTATCATGACTTATGTCTATTCATTCAGATTACAGTGAACATAAACCACGAAGAGTGTATGAAAATTACCGTGTCACGTAAATGCAATTAAATCTTCACTCGTATCTTGCCGCATAAGATCGCAGTGTGAGCGCAACGTTTCAAAACTGGTTCAAATGGCTCTGAGCACTATGGGACTTAATATGAGGTCATCAGTCCCCTAGAATTTAAAACTACTTAAACCTAACTAACCTAAGGACATCACACACATTCATACCCGAGGCAGGTTTCGAACCTGCGACGGAAGCGGTCACACGGTTCCAGACTGTAACGCCTAGAACCGCTCGGCCACCACGGCCGGCCTGTCATTTAAACTCGGTACATTTAAGGTAGCAGTTTCTATAGTTTTATTAGGTCACTTTCGTGTGTACGTAAATGCTTGTTTAAATTACAAATACGAGGGATAATCAGTACGTGCAGCTTACCGTAGGTCACTGTTTAATTCGTTAGTAATATTCACTAGATAGCCCCTAGTAGTTTACTGTAAGTCACTTTCTTATTCTTTAGTATTCACTAAATAGCCCCTAGCAGGAAATAAGCATCAGATCTAGCTCCTGCCATAAATTTTTATTTTCATTATTGAGTATCCTTTCTGCCAACTAGAGTGTAGCTGTTAACCTTGTGAGGAAGTAGGTTTCCTTAAGTTTTGTGTAGTAAATCAGTTATTAGCTAGATGGATGGGGACTGTGTCTGTTGTGTGCAGATGCAGGAGTTGGCCACAGTCCAAACGCAGCCACAGTCAACAAGTTCCAGAGTGCCGCCTTGAGGTGCGGTGGGGATGGGGTGCCTGGGGCAGCCTCTGCTGTACTACATGTGCCGAGGGGATGTCACAGCTCTCTGTGACTGAGCCGAGCTCAGGTGCAACTGAGTCGGCCGGCCCACTGTCACATCAGTGTGGGTGGCGGACTGTGTAGGCAAAGACCTCAAGGCAAAGGCTATATGGGGGACGCAGACTCCTGCCAAATCCCATGCACTTTGCTAACAGGGTGAGTGTGCTACCTGATGCTGAGGAGGAGGAGGGGGGGGGGGAGGCTGAGCCGGATCAGAATGCACCTTCTGCCAGGATAGTGGCCGCTCCTTCAGAAAGTCCGGACAGGAACGTAGGGGTCGGGGCTTGTTAGTTATTGGGAGCTCCCAATGTTAGGCGGGTCGTGGAGCCCATAGGGCGGGGAACGAGTCCAACGTTCACTCGGTGTGCTTGCCGGGGGGCCTTGTCCGTGATGTGGAAGGTGCTCTTCCAGTGGCTATCGAGCGTGCGGGGTGCAGCCAGCTGCAGATTGTTGCACATGTCTGCACCAACGATGCCTGTCGTCGGGGTTCCGAGGAAATCCTTGGGTCCTTTCGATGGCTGGCTAAATTGGCGAAGGCGGCCTCCATCTCTCGAGGAGAGATGGATCTGCAGCATCGTAACCAGGGTGGACCGGGGTCCTCTGGTTTGGAGTCGAGTGGAGAATCTAAACCAGAGGCTACGTTGACTCTGTGACGAAAATGGTTGTAGATTCCTCACCCTACGCTATTGGGTGGGAGGTTGTAGGACGTCCCTCGATAGATCAGGGGTGCACTACACAAATGAATCGGCTTCATGGGTAGCACAGTACTTGTGGCGTGCACATGTGAGTGTTTTAGATTAGGTTCCTCCCCACGGGGCCGCGCGGGGTAGCCGTGCAGACGAGGGCGACTTGTCACGGTCCGTGGGGCTCCCCCCGCCGGAGGTCTGAGTCCTCCCTCGGGCATGGGTGTGTGTGTTGTCCTTAGCGTAAGTTAGTTTAAGTTAGATTAAGTAATGTGTAAGCTTAGGGACCGATGACCTCAGCAGTTTGGTCCCATAAGACATTACCACAAATTTCCAATTTCCTACCCACCGCCGGCCAGGGTGGCCGAGCGGTTCTACGCGCTACAGTCTGGAACCGCGTGACCGCTACGGTCGCAGGTTCGAATCCTGCCTCGGGCATGGATTTGTGTGATGTCCTTAGGTTAGTTAGGTTTAAGTAGTTCTAAGTTCTAGGGGACTGATGACCTCAGAAGTTAAGTCCCATTGTGCTCAGAGTCCGCCGCTCGTGGTCACGCGGTAGCGTTCTCGCTTCCCGAGCACGGGGTCCCGGGTTCGATTCCCGGCGGGGTCAGGGATTTTCACCTGCCTCGAGATGACTGGGTGTTTGTGTTGTCCTCATCATTTCATCATTATCCAGGAAAGTGGCGAAATTGGACTGAGCAAAGGTTGGGACATTGTACGGGCGCTGATAACCACGCAGTTGAGCGCCCCACAAACCAAACCTCATCATCATCATCACATTGTGCTCAGAGCCATTTGAACCATTTTCCTCCTCACGGGAATCAAACCGTTGGCCTGAAAAATTATTGGTTCATGACACTGATGTGGGTATGCCAACTGTAAAAATTGTTCCTTCGCTAATCAGGTAACTCCAAAGGATTTAAATATGTTAAATCTTATGTTAATGAATTGTCAAAGTGTCTGTAGCAAGATCCCCGAGTTACTCTCCGAAATATAACAGAGGTAATACCAATACTCTATTAGGTACCGAATGCTGGTTGCAAGCAGACATAAATAGCAGAGAAATCTTGAAACCGGATTGGACAATGTTTAGGAAGGATACGACTGATGCTATGGGAGGTGTGTTCATTGCAGTTAAAAGCTGTTTAAACGCTGTTGAGCTCGATACTGGGTCTAAATGTGAAATAGTCTGGATAAAGCTGTCAACCAGACAAGGACTGATTAGGATGTTTTTATAGGCCACTAGCATCCGCAACAAACGCCGCAGAACGTTCCAGGTAAAGTTTTGAGTACATAGAAAATAAATATCCAAATTATCCATTAGTTGTAGGTGGAGACTTTAATCTGGCATCCATTGACTGGGAAAATTACACGTTTATTACAGGGGGTAGAAGCAAAGATTCGTGTGAAGTTATTCTAGGAGCGTGCTCGATACAACCTTGAGCAATTGGTTAGAAAACCAACTCGAGATGGGGATATGTTAGATATCTTGGCGACAAACAGACCTGATCTTTTTGAGGAAGTTAATCTAGAAGAAAGTATTAGCGACCATAATGTGACTTCTATGTCAGGGTAAGTTGCAAAAATACCAACGAAACAACGTAGAGTTTTCTTCTTTGGGAAAGCAAATAAAAGTGCCATTAATGAGTAACTTCATAGCTCCAAGCATTCACCGTGGACACAAAAGATATTGAGCATATATGGTCGGAATTTAAAAGTATTGTGCACCATGTGCTAGAGACGTAAGTGCCTAGCAAACATATAGGGGAGGGAAAGGATCCACCTTGGTACACTCGTGCTCAAAAGTATCCGAACGACCTGAATTGCATTTCGCCTGATTCGAATGCAACCCGCATAACGCAGCTGTCTAGCAGGTCCTCTAATCGCTCCTTGGTACAGTCGTTTGACTAATGAAAAGGGTTCCAACAAGTCACCACTAGAAAACTCAGCTCTGAATCGCAAGAACTCAAGATGTAAAGTAATACCACGATACTACAAATATCAGAGAACACCTTATCACAGGCAAGACTGACCTTAAGGCTTGTAAGCTCACATTTATTGCAATAAATGACATATCTAAAATGTTACCACTCTCATTATTACGTCAGATTGGTAATGCACGTAGTAAGTTCATCGTATTCATGATTTCCTCTTCAAAGTAACATACCGTCCTTGTTATTTAACACAAAATGACATTAAAAATTTAAGTTATTCACGAGCAGTTGGTTGAGAATATGTATGAACTTCAAATGTCACGACGAACCGTCTCGTTCTGCATATGGATTCAAACCCAGGTCTTGCAGACTAAGATTTCGCGATTGACGGAAACTAACAGTCATTCCTGACTAGGCATACAAAGAGTGATATACCTCGATTTTAGACGGTATCAGTTAGCTAATATCAACTTTAAATTATATAACGCAAACATTTTTAACGGACGCGAATTCCTACCCAGCATCTATTCTCCCTGTTAACGAACTACGAGAGATGTTAAATATTGCTTCTTCACAAGTAACTTACTTGAAATGCCGTGAGGTAAAGCTTTGTGTTGGACAGGGATTCGAACCGAGAAGCTAATCGGATTGTTATCGAAGCACAATCAACTGTGACATAACGGATTTTGTCGGCAGTAGCTAGATGTTTTAACTGAAATGACGAGGCGAAACATTAATTTTTTCCTTCTCCAACCCGGCACCTATCGCTGTTATATTCTAGACAAAACGAGCGTTAAATATAGGTTTGTTGCACCAGCAGCGGCATGTGAGCGTGTTTGAACTAGAAATAATATGACGAAGAGTTCAGTGCTGTTTGGGAATAGAGCCCCACACATGTCGTTGTTGGCTACACGCAAAGAGACGTCAGCTACCGAATTTTTCTCCACCAGCAGCTCGGAATAACATCTTGTTGAAGTTACAGTGATCTCGCAAATAGTTCTGTGTCTTACTGGGAGTCAAAATCGTCAAATATCGTAAGTGTTGATAACGAATGAAATACATTAAAAATCGAAATTATTATCCACCAGCACATAGGTGTTCTCATGCTAGAGCCTGATAATACATAATGAAATCTTTTGTGCCGGGCCAGGATTCGAACCCATTCACGCGCAATATGTGGAGACGTTGAGGAATCTGCAGTTTTGAACAAACAACAAATTGTAGCCGAGCTGTATTGTCACGAAGGGAACAAATTCCGCGTTAAGGCCGGTCTGAGTTGCATTCTCACTTCAGAACCAATTTTATCGACATACAGAAGCTCATCTAAGAGATGGAATAAGTGTCTTGTGAGCCTACATAGCGTTTGTTTCGTCACTAGAAATAAATAATTCGTATAAGAAAGGTTACTGGTGATAGTTTCTACATGTCGCCACTCTAGACTTTATTGTGGCTCAACCTAACGTCTACTAGGTAGAGAAGGAATATCATTTTTAATGTGAATTTCAGACCACAATGCCATTATATCTTCTTCACTTGGTGTAGCCAGAAGAGAATGGAATCTGTCTCTCCCTATCTAAAATCACTGACCGAAGTTGGAATCGAACCCAGACCATAGATATACGAACCTGTCATCAGCCCAACAGACCACCAAACCCTCTTCTGAGTGGCTCATTTTTCTATCATAACGCCGTTGTGCCACACTGGCTGAGAAATCTGACACACAGGCTCCCTGTATCAATTTGCAGCATGTTCAGTAAATTCATTTACTTGGTTGACCGACTCACCATGAACTAGCTGCCTCGGCTACCCAGTGCATACATTCAACTTTATTTTGTAATCACCAATGTAAAATCACTTAACTGCCACCAACACAGAACTGCCAACAGTGTAGGATGCAGAAATTTAAATAGGAAGTGTTCCTTTCCACTTGAGCTACTCTATTGCGCTATCTGTTTGTTGAAAACGTCGTGCAGTGCAAAAGAAAAGGTATAACTGTTTGTCTCTCTCTGCAGAAGTTCTGGAAGAATATTTTTTTTACTTCTGGAGCTATTATAGCTATGTGTCGGCTAGTAGCTTAATGGTAAGTATCGCGCACGGTAGATAAGATGTCGCGAGTTCGAGTACATTAACTGCTATATTTTTTAAAACGCAATTCTGCTGTCTGCTAAAGTTATCAATCTAATGGAACTTTTAACATAATTCCCTTCACTTCTCAACGCAAAATAGTCGTATGTGGAAAAAGGGCTAACTTCTGCGACATTTTGTTCATTTCAGGCTTAACAGACAGCCAGACAGTAGATGCATCACGAAACTTTTGTATTATGTATGGATAAAGCGCACCGTGCCAAAATACGTCGGAAAGGTATTTTCTATATTAGCTGTCGTATGGTAGTGGCATTTTATTCTTCTTCAAACCTTGTTTGAGAGCTTTAACTCGGAACAAGTTTTCTACATGCATGTAATCAATAAACTGCATGTGCATTTTCAGACTGTTATAGATAACATTAGAGAATTCGCATATATCGTTGATGATTAATTTCTCTCTCATGTTTACTATTGTTTTAACAACATTAAAGGAAGCCTTACGAAAATTGTGAACTGCATTATACAAAATGAAATAAAACTACCCACGATAGACTTACGACGAAAGTCTGTTTTAATAAATCTGAGTATCTGTACACAAGCGTGCCTCTATCGACACGAATTGGTAAAATTCTACTCATTTAGATTTTGGTTGGGTTTGTGTTTAATTGGTATGCTGTGTCATACTCAAGATGTATGCAAATGTGGCATTTCATAAATAAAGTTATGTATTCCTAGAAACCCAAAGTTTGCTTGTCAGCAGCGGAAAGAGGCGTTACCTGTTGTGCAGCATTGTAAGTTTTTCACCATTGCACTATGAGCCGAAAGTATTTTCTTGCGATTTCCTTATCTACGTTTGATCTGACTGTTTGTAGTTCTTTCATAGAAGGGATAAAGATGCTACACTCAGCGAGTCTAGAACTGCGAACCATAACAGACGCTGTTTCACAGGTCAGTACGTTACCACATAGCTGGCGAAGAAGTATGTGTCTTAGTTTCCTCTTACCGGACCATTAGTGGCTAGAACTCGTAAACAGCTATTTGAAGGACGAGATTAGTTGCGATTTCCACGTGCAACGACTTTCCTAGGTTGAAAACCGTAAATTTACAATCTTTTGTTACACCTCAAGCGATAACAACTCAGATTATTCAATGGAAATAACAAATAAATCAAGTGAACTTTGAGGCTTAATTCCGTGCACACCAGGAAGTAACTCGTCGATCACAGAGTTGCCAAACATACATTGCCTTGTTGCCAAATCTCAGTTACAATACCAGCAGCAAGAAGACGAACCGATGTGATCTTACAGAGGGCTGGGAAGTGACCATAGATGGTGTCTCCAAGTCGCGGCTGCAACGGCTTGGAATACGTAATGCGTCTGATTCGCATTTCTGTAGCTAGGTTTAGGGACTGGAGCGTAGTTACTAATAAAACTCAGAACTGACTGCAAACGAAGCATCATAAATTAGCAACTCTCATAGTTGTTTTTATATTTCTTTCGTAAGTGTACTCAGAACTAAGAAATTGATTCACAGACGTTTTTGTGCCTCGCCGATAGTCGAGCACAACAAACAAATAAAAATAACAAAAGAATGTGTGTGTGTGTGTGTGTGTGTGTGTGTGTGTGACGGAGAGGGGGAGAGAGAGAGAGAGAGAGAGAGAGAGAGAGAGAGAGAGAGAGAGAGAAATAAAAAAGAATAAAAGAGAGAGAGAGTAAAAAATTGTAAAGAAATTGAATCATGGTATGTAAAGAAATCTTTCATTAAAATGACACGTTCCGCATCATTACGAAATATCACATTCATGATCTATGAAACAAGAATTAATCCAATGTAATCTAATCTAATCATATCATATTGATGACTAGCCATGAAGAGTCATGAATTACCGAAGTTTTTGCCAATACCAGTAACCAAATCTAAACTTGAAAATAAAAGACGACAGTTTTTGTAATAAACCGTGACTTTTATCAAGACCCTTTCGTCCCTGTTAACTAACCACGAAAGATGTCTGATATACTTTTATCTGAAGTAACGAAGTAACAAGATGAAGTGCATGATGTGAAGTTCTGTGACGGAGATACGAACCCAATACGTAATCGGATTGTTAACTAAGTAAAATCTAATGTTTGATATCGGTTTTTCTTACCAGCTGCTAGGTGTTTGAATCTAAAATAAGTATACAAACTTTTTTGCCTAAGCGACAATCGAACTGCACAGCTACCGTGGATCCACGAATATATACTCCTGGAAATGGAAAAAGGAACACATTGACACCGGTGTGTCAGACCCACCATACTTGCTCCGGACACTGCGAGAGGGCTGTACAAGCAATGATCACACGCACGGCACAGCGGACACACCAGGAACCGCGGTGTTGGCCGTCGAATGGCGCTAGCTGCGCAGCATTTGTGCACCGCCGCCGTCAGTGTCAGCCAGTTTGCCGTGGCATACGGAGCTCCATCGCAGTCTTTAACACTGGTAGCATGCCGCGACAGCGTGGACGTGAACCGTATGTGCAGTTGACGGACTTTGAGCGAGGGCGTATAGTGGGCATGCGGGAGGCCGGGTGGACGTACCGCCGAATTGCTCAACACGTGGGGCGTGAGGTCTCCACAGTACATCGATGTTGTCGCCAGTGGTCGGCGGAAGGTGCACGTGCCCGTCGACCTGGGACCGGACCGCAGCGACGCACGGATGCACGCCAAGACCGTAGGATCCTACGCAGTGCCGTAGGGGACCGCACCGCCACTTCCCAGCAAATTAGGGACACTGTTGCTCCTGGGGTATCGGCGAGGACCATTCGCAACCGTCTCCATGAAGCTGGGCTACGGTCCCGCACACCGTTAGGCCGTCTTCGGCTCACGCTCCAACATCGTGCAGCCCGCCTCCAGTGGTGTCGCGACAGGCGTGAATGGAGGGACGAATGGAGACGTGTCATCTTCAGCGATGAGAGTCGCTTCTGCCTTGGTGCCAATGATGGTCGTATGCGTGTTTGGCGCCGTGCAGGTGAGCGCCACAATCAGGACTGCATACGACCGAGGCACAAAGGACCAACACCCGGCATCATGGTGTGGGGAGCGATCTCCTACACTGGCCGTACACCACTGGTGATCGTCGAGGGGACACTGAATAGTGCACGGTACATCCAAACCGTCATCGAACCCATCGTTCTACCATTCCTAGACCGGCAAGGGAACTTGCTGTTCCAACAGGACAATGCACGTCCGCATGTATCCCGTGCCACCCAACGTGCTCTAGAAGGTGTAAGTCAACTACCCTGGCCAGCAAGATCTCCGGATCTGTCCCCCATTGAGCATGTTTGGGACTGGATGAAGCGTCGTCTCACGCGGTCTGCACGTCCAGCACGAACGCTGGTCCAACTGAGGCGCCAGGTGGAAATGGCATGGCAAGCCGTTCCACAGGGCTACATCCAGCATCTCTACGATCGTCTCCATGGGAGAATAGCAGCCTGCATTGCTGCGAAAGGTGGATATACACTGTACTAGTGCCGACATTGTGCATGCTCTGTTGCCTGTGTCTATGTGCCTGTGGTTCTGTCAGTGTGATCATGTGATGCATCTGACCCCAGGAATGTGTCAATAAAGTTTCCCCTTCCTGGGACAATGAATTCACGGTGTTCTTATTTCAATTTCCAGGAGTGTAGCTTAAGTATCAATTGCTTACTCACCAACAGTAAGATGTGTGCGAGTTTGACCAGAAGTAACAACACCTATTGCGATTGTTGGCAACACATGAACATACATTAAAAATGTACGTTAATTTTCACTAACAGGCCGGTGTGCACGTGATATGGCTTGAAATGAAATTGTGAATATTTTTGTACTGGATCAGGATTCGGACCCACATACTTACCTTTGGAGTGGACCTAGACCAGATTTCACTCTTGAGAAAAGGAACGAAATGATTGAACTATACTGTTCCGAGAGATTCACATTCTCGAAAGAGGAGATACGAATTCGAATCACAGTCCAGCACCAAATTTTTCAACGTCTCTTGTTGAATCAAGTACAAGTAAAGTAAGAGCTCTGTTCCTTTAAATGGCTATCGGTTCATCAACTAAAATAAAATTTTCTAATGTAAATAAGTTTACTGGCGACTATATTTCTGTTTACCATGACTTCCGGTATATCATTTCCCAATGTAAACCGGCTCTGCCCAGTTGGTAACGTTATGTTTAATGCGGATTCTAGATTGTAACGTCTTTCTATTGATGTTACCAGGGGTAAAGTAAATCTGTTTGTGCCTCTTAAAAGTAAATGCCTGAACCCACGCGTTACACCCGTGATAGTTCGTTCCGCCAGACCATTGTGGCCACATTTCCCAGCCCCAGGAGTGTGCTGTAACAGATGATGTGCTTAGCTTACAAAATTAGTCACGGTGGAAAAAACGCGAGTCTATTAAATGGTTAAGTAGAAGCAAGCTTCTGAAGCGGAGATTATGCTATTCTCATGTCAGCAGGATGTAAAGACTCTTCTAGGCATTTTGAAATTTTCACAAGTTCAGCAGATTTCTTAGTTCGAGAAAATCCACTGGGAAGTGTGAAGTTACCGGGTAATTCGATTGAGTATGACACAGCATACCAATTAAACACAAACCCAATCAAAATCTAAATGAGTAGAATTTTACCAATTCGTGTAGATAGAGGCACGCTTGTGTACAGATACTCAGTTTTATTAAAAAAGACTTTCGTCGTATGGTTATCGTGGGTAGTTTTATTTCATTTTGTATAATGCAGTTCACAATTTTCGTAAGGTTTCCTTTAATGTTGTTTAAACAATAGTAAACATGAGAGAGAAATTAATCATCAACGATATATGCGAATTCTCTGATGTTATCTATAACAGTCTGAAAATGCACATACAGTTTGATTACATGCATGTAGAAAACTTGTTCTGAGTTAAAGCTCTTAAACAAGGTTTGAAGAAGAATAAAATGTACCAGACGACAGCTGATATAGAAAATACCTTTCCGACGTATTTTGGCACGGTGCGCTCTACCCATACATAATACAAAAGTTTCGAGATGCATCTACTGTCTGGCTGTCTGTTAAGCCTGAAATGAACAAAATGTCGCAGAAGTTAGCCCTTTTTCCACATACGACTATTTTGGGTTGAGAAGTGAAGGGAATTATGTTAAAAGTTCCATTAGATTGATAACTTTAGCAGACAGCAGAATTGCGTTTTAAAAAATATAGCAGTTAATGTACTCGAACTCGCGACATCTTATCTAACGTGCGCGATACTTACCATTACGCTACTAGCCGACACATAGCTATAATAGCTCCAGAAGTCAAAAACAATTCTTCCAGAACTTCTGCATTCCACAGTGCTGTGGGATAATGCATATGGCCAGGTCAATACTTGTGAGAGACAAACAGTTATACCTTTTCTTTTGCACTGCACGACGTTTTCAACAAACAGATAGCGCAATAGAGTAGCTCAAGTGGAAAGGAACACTTCCTATTTAAATTTCTGCATCCTACACTGTTGGCAGTTCTGTGTTGGTGGCAGTTAAGTGATTTTACATTGGTGATTACAAAATAAAGTTGAATGTATGCACTGGGTAGCCGAGGCAGCTAGTTCATGGTGAGTCGGTCAACCAAGTAAATGAATTTACTGAACATGCTGCAAATTGATACAGGGAGGCTGTGAGTCAGAATTCTCAGCCAGTGTGGCACAACGGCGTTATGATAGAAAAATGAGCCACTCAGAAGAGGGTTTGGTGGTCTGTTGGGCTGATAACAGGTTCGTATATCTATGGTCTGGGTTCGATTCCAACTTCGGTCAGTGATTTTAGATAGTGAGAGACAGATTCCATTCTCTTCTGGCTACACCAAGTGAAGAAGATATAATGGCATTGTGGTCTGAAATTCACATTAAAAATGATATTCCTTCTCTACCTAGTAGACGTTAGGTTGAGCCACAATAAAGTCTAGAGTGGCGACATGTAGAAACTCTACCACCAGTAACCTTTCTTATACGAGTTATTTATTTCTAGTGACGAAACAAACGCTATGTAGGCTCACAGGACACTTATTCCATCTTTTAGCTGAGCTTCTGTATGTCGATAAAATTGATTCTGAACTGAGAATGCAGCTCAGACCGCCCTTAACGCGGAATTTGTTCCCTTCGTGACAGCCAGCCGGAGTGGCCGAGCGGTTAAAGGCGCTACAGTCTGGAACCGCACGACCGCTACGGTCGCAGGTTCGAATCCTGCCTCGGCCATGGATGTGTGTGATGTCCTTAGGTTAGTTAGGTTTAAGTAGTTCTAAGTTCTAGGGGACTTATGACCACAGCAGTTGTGTCCCATAGTGCTCAGAGCCATTTCAACCATTTGAACCCTTCGTGACAATACAGCCCGGCTACAATTTGTTGTTTGTTCAAAACTGCAGATTCCTCAACATCTCCACATATTGCGCGTGAATGGGTTCGAATCCTGGCCCGGCACAAAAGATTTCATTATGTATTATCAGGCTCTAGCATGAGAACACCTATGTGCTGGTGGATAATAATTTCGATTTTTAATGTATTTCATTCGTTGTCAACACTTACGATATTTGACGTTTTTGACTCCCAGTGAGACACAGAACTATTTGCGAGATCACTGTAACTTCAACAAGATGTTATTCCGAGCTGCTGGTGGAGAAAAATTCGGTAGCTGACGTCTCTTTGCGTGTAGCCAACAACGACATGTGTGGGGCTCTATTCCCAGACAGCACTGAACTCTTCGTTATATTATTTCTAGTTCAAACACGCTCACATGTCGCTGCTGGTGCAACAAACCTATATTTAACGTTCGTTTTGTCTAGAATATAACAGCGATAGGTGCCGGGTTGGAGAAGGAAAAAATTAATGTTTCGCCTCGTCATTTCAGTTAAAACATCTAGCTACTGCCGAGAAAATCCGTTATGTCACAGTTGATTGTGCTTCGATAACAATCCGATTAGCTTCTCGGTTCGAATCCCTGTCCAACACAAAGCTTTACCTCACGGCATTTCAAGTAAGTTACTTGTGAAGAAGCAATATTTAACATCTCTCGTAGTTCGTTAACAGGGAGAATAGATGCTGGGTAGGAATTCGCGTCCGTTAAAAATGTTTGCGTTATATAATTTAAAGTTGATATTAGCTAACTGATACCGTCTAAAATCGAGGTATATCACTCTTTGTACGCCTAGTCAGGAATGACTGTTAGTTTCCGTCAATCGCGAAATCTTAGTCTGCAAGACCTGGGTTTGAATCCATATGCAGAACGAGACGGTTCGTCGTGACATTTGAAGTTCATACATATTCTCAACCAACTGCTCGTGAATAACTTAAATTTTTAATGTCATTTTGTGTTAAATAACAGGGACGGTATGTTACTTTGAAGATGAAATCATGAATACGATGAACTTACTACGTGCATTACCAATCTGACGTAATAATGAGAGTGGTAACATTTTAGATATGTCATTTATTGCAATAAATGTGAGCTTACAAGCCTTAAGGACAGTCTTGCCTGTGATAAGGTGTTCTCTGATATTTGTAGTATCGTGGTATTACTTTACATCTTGAGTTCTTGCGATTCAGAGCTGAGTTTTCTAGTGGTGACTTGTTGGAACCCTTTTCATTAGTCAAACGACTGTACCAAGGAGCGATTAGAGGACCTGCTAGACAGCTGCGTTATGCGGGTTGCATGCGAATCAGGCGAAATGCAATTCAGGTCGTTCGGATACTTTTGAGCATGACTGTACAACAAACATATTAGGAAGTTGCTGAGAAAGCAGAGAATTTTGCACAGTCGTTTTAAACGTAGTCACTGCCCCGCTGACAAACAGAAATTATTGCGAAATGAAAGAAGCTGCCAGAAGGGTAATGAGAAATTCTTTTAACGAATTCGAAAGCAATATTTTATCTGCAGATTTAAAAATAACCCAAAAAAGTTTTGGTCGTACATAAAATCCATGAACGCTACAAATTATTCAATACCTTCTCTTGCTGACTGTACGGGTTATGTAATTGATGATGATAACAGAATGCCGAAATT
Organism: Schistocerca cancellata; assembly: GCF_023864275.1. Lineage (NCBI taxonomy): Eukaryota > Metazoa > Arthropoda > Insecta > Orthoptera > Acrididae > Schistocerca > Schistocerca cancellata. The sequence goes on from NC_064631.1 coordinate 50,754,224, forward strand.
CTAAACCTAGCTTTCAAAAACTCGTTTACGGTAGAGGACTGCAGCACCATCCCCCCTTTCAATTATCGAACAAACTCAAGGATGGCTGACATAGTGTTTAGTGTACCTGGGATTGTAAAACAGTTAAGATCCTTGGACGCCGGGAACGCATCTGGCCCAGATGCTTTCCCCGTAAGATTATATGTTGACCATGCTACAAATATAGCACCATTCTTATCCATCATCTATCAGAGATCATTGGAACAGCGGAAAGTTCCACGGGAATGGAAGAAGGCCCAGGTCATAGTAATCTATGGGGTAGAAAATCGGATGCACATAATTACCGTCCAGTTTCACTGACATCGAATTGTTGTAGAATCATGGAACATATTTTGTGTTCAGACATAATGATCTTTCTAGATTCTGAGAAGCTCATCTGCACAAACCAGCACGGTTTCAGGAAACAGCGGTCATGCGAGACACAGGTGGGCCTCTTTGTGCATGCTATTCAACAGGCTCTTGATAGCATCTCCCAGGTTGATGCCATATTTCTCGACTTTCGAAAGGCGTTCGACTCAGTTCCGCCCTGTCGCTTGGCTTAGACAGGGAGCAGTATGTCGTCCTGAACGGGGTGGCTTCAACAGAAACAAGCGTAACTTCAGGTGTGCCCCACGGCAGCGTAATAGGTCCGCTGCTTTTTAGGATTTATATAAAGGATCTGGTCGATGGTATTGAGACCGGCATTAGACTGTTTGCCGATGATGCTGTAGTCTACAGGAAAGTAGTATCACACAAAAGTTGTGAACAAATCAATGAGGATTTGCAGAAAATAAATGCGTGGTGTAATGACTGGCAGTTATCTCTCAATATTAGTAAGTGTAACATACTGTGTATAACAAGGCGAAAATACCCATTAATGTACGAGTACAAAATAAATGTCAAGTCTTTGGAAGCGGTAACATCCGTCAAGTATCTGGGTGTGACTATTCGAAACGATCTCAAATGGAATGATCAGATTACACAAGTAACGAGCAAGGCGAACTCTAGATTGCGATTTATTGGTAGAATCCTGAAGAGAAGCAGTCCTTCAACAAAGGAAATTGCTTACAATACGTTAGTTCGTCAGGTATTAGAGTATTGTTCATCTGTATGGGACCCTTACCAGTTGGGTCTGAGTCAAAGAGATTGAGATGGTCCAAAGAAGAGCGGCAAGATTCGTGACTGGTACATTTAGCCATCGATAGAGCGTTACAAATCTCACAGAAAGTTTGAAGTGGGACACACTTGCAGATAGACGACGCGCTAAACGGAAGGGGCTGCTCACTAAATTCCGATATTTTCCGAGGATGTAGAGCATATATTATTACCACCAACTTTCAAATCGCGCAATGATCACCGTTCAAAGATAAGGGAAATTAGAGCTCCAACTGAGGCGTTCAAACAGTCGTTTATCCCTCGCGCGGTCCGCGAGTGGAACAGTGGGGTGTTGGGGGGGGGGGGGGGGGGTCATGACTTTGGAGCGAATTGTGCCCTCCGCCACATACAGCTTGGTGGCTAGCGGAGTATATATGTAGATGTAGATGTAGAATGACAAGAGCAGAGAACGAGAAGACAATGAGAGGGAACAGAAGGTTGCGTTCCAACCCAGCTTTCGCAAGAATCGCCCGAACTCTGTCTACGAAAGGTATCAATGCCGTATTTCGAACACCTGCAGAAGTAAAGAATTTTGGGCAGCGTGAAAGATAAATCTCGGACTTCATGTACCTGGGACGTATCACATTATGTGCGGACGAGGAAAGTTCTACATCGGACAAACACAGCGTTATTTCTCCCTACGTTGCAGGAAACATATACGGAACATCAGATTCGGAGAGTAAAATAAATTGCACTGACTGAGCACAGTTTAACGGGAAAGCACATGTTGGATGTCGAAAAGATGTCTTTCATCTTTCTAGGACAGTAGGATTAAGGAGGCAATCGAGATTGGAGGGAAGACGAACCTTTTTAGTCGGAGTTTTGCTCTCAGCGCAGCTACGCAACGAGCCTTTCAAGACGGGAGAGTCAGCTGTCTGCTGATACACCGGCACTTCGCCAGAGGTGGAAAGAGAGAGAACGTTTCCAAAAAATGGCAATCATACTGCGATATTACGGGACAAGAAACTCGTGAAGATTTCACTGCACGAACCAGACACTTTCTTTCAACATTCTCGGTGGCCACGTTTTGCTCTTCCTTCTACCGAGTGTTTCAAAATGAATATCGGGAATTTCAGGCTTTATAGCATTTACTACATTCAGCTTACAATTATAAATAATGCATCAAATGAAAGAGCATCCTAAGCAGTTTTTCTTGCAAGTGTTTAATGTGAGCACCATTCGTCACACGGCACTCATCGAGTCGATAGTCGTGTTCTTCCCAAACTTTGATTTGTGTGTCTGAAGTAATTGTTGTAATAACCGCTTCAGTGTTGTTTCTTAAGTCAGCTGATACCGGAGGCATATACACGTGATTCCTCACGATCCTCCAAACGTAAAAACTGCTGCCAATACAGCGACTGGGGACAACATTCTTTAATCAATCGCTTACTGAGTTACGCCAGTGAGGTGACACACCATCTTGCTGCCAAATAAAGTTCTGTGGTTCAGCTTCTTCCTACTGAGGAAAGAGCGGTAATTATAGCGCCCAGCTACAGCTGCTTCACCAAAATAGAAAGACCCATAAACTTTTCGCTCGGATATGGCACAAAAAAACATTGTATTTAGGGCATGCAGCAACATTTCGTTCGCAAGTTGCACGTAAACTGTCGTCTGTAGGCTTTAAAGCTTGTAACAGCTGCAAACGATAAGGACGTAAATATAAGCGTCTCCTTAAAACTCTCCACACAAACGTCACTGAAAGTGCTAATCCACGACTAGCCGTTCGAAATACTGTCTTGGAGCAACACATGAAAGACCCAATAGCCTCCATCTTTGCCACTAGCGCTTTCTAACGGAAAACGCGGGATACAGTGCATGCGCGCAGGTGTACGAACAAACCTGTTTGAGTTGCTCTTTCGTTTGATGTATTGTTTATAATTGTATGTTAAATGTAATAAATGCTACAAAGCCTTGAAACCGCGATATTCATTTTGAAACACCCCGTACACCTTCATGATGAGTATTCTCTGGGAACTATCGTCTTGCAAGATGAGAGCAGCCATGTTTGCAGGGCTGCGCGCATGCATTCCTAGTTTGACGAACACTCAAGCACCTTATTGCTCCTCGCTGAATCAACCGATCGTTACTTCACAGAAAGTGTCTGGGTCTATATGGAACTAGGATGACACATAGTAATCAACATTCCCACAATTTCGGAGCTATACGGGATATAATCATCAGTGAGTGGCTGCATCGGGTTTGACATACCTGAAGAATTTATGTCATTATCGTAGCTAGAAGCGGTATTAACGTGATGTCTCATGATGGTGGGTGGTGACTGCTATCTGATCGGTGTACTGTTTGATCCATTTTCCACTACAAAGGAAATGTGGAAAGGCCACCTCGTTCTTAAGCCCTGGGAGCAATCTCTGTAAAGTCATCGGCACACGGACCGTGCTGGAGAACGCCAACGTTGAGCGTGCTAACTTCAACGTGCTGCTGAACGCTCAGATACGATGCGACTTGTGCACACGGCACGTGGGCCCCAACGTGGTACACGCGATCGCAACGCACTCCGGCGGCTGTTGCGGGAAGTTTCTAGTTCGTAAATCATACTGTTAACTAAACGGGCGCGCGTAAAATTCCCACGTTAGCTCTATTAAAACGCACATTTCCTCCACTGTTCACGAAAAGGAAAGTACCATGTCCAATCAATAAGGATACAAGCTTATAAAAGATCCATTACAAACAGTGCGATACAAATTTGCAATACTTCTTCACATAAGATAAACATTATTTAATCATTCCCACATTTTAGTAAAACCCCAAGGTCAGTCTTACTTGATCACTGTTCCTACCCAGTAGCTGAATCTTTGCAACACGTGAATTACGAAGCGTAAAAGACAAAGGTGCAAAATAGCTATACGCAAGTAGCGCAAGGTGTCATGTAGATCAAGCCAATTGAACAGCCAAAGAAAGGTAAACTTATACTTACATAACATCAAAAATTATAGTATATACTTATATTAAATTAATAATAGAGTAACAGAACCTAATAAAAACGCAAATGTTAGGAAAAAAACTTATGTACCGGCGAGTCGCAAACCACCACCCAAACATAAACATTTCTAGAAGCAGGGACGCTACCCACGACGCTAAACCATTATCGAAAAATTTGTTGCTTTCTCTAGGATTTTACCAATCTTAGCACTTGCTGACAGCTTTAATTGTAGCTATGTTATTAACTGAAATTAATTATAACAAATTGTACCAAGAAAAATGCGTTTTGGGTGCATCCTCAGTGTATTGCTGCCTTCAAATAGCATACTCTCATAATACGTAAGTTACAATAATTCTTTTGCCACGAATATGATGTCTCTCATTATTTTATTGCAAACGGATCACACACTTAACAACGAGTTTTCCAGTTATTCTCAATTTGCTGGTGCTCAGATACGGCATATATGCGTATAGGCTTGAAATGAATGCCAATATGGCGCCTCACAACTTTGTGCTGAAGGGAGATGGCGTGCATGTGACGTAGGTGGCGTTGTGCCATCTCATTGGTCAACGCTCAGACGCACGCTCACAAGGGAACCTCCCCATCGCACCCTTCTCAGATTTAGTTACAAGTTGGCACAGTGGATAGGCCTTGAAAAACTGAACACAGATCAATCGACAAAACAGGAAGAAATTGTGTGGAACTATGAAAAAATAAGCAAAATATACAAACTGAGTAGTCCATGCGCAAGATAGGCAATAACAAGGATCCTGTAAGCTCAGGAGCGCCGTGGTCCCGTGGTTAGCGTGAGCATCTACGAAACGAGAGGTCGTTGGTTCAAGTTTTCCCTCGAGTGAATAGTTAAATTTTTTACTGTCAGTTTATGTGACAAACTCTTGTGTTTTCATCACTTTTTTGGGAGTGATTATCACATCCACAAGAAAACCTAAATCGGGCAAGGTAGGAGAATCTTTTTACCTGTGGTGTCACCGCCAGACACCACACTTGCTAGGTGGTAGCCTTTAAATCGGCCGCGGTCCGTTAGTATACGTCAGACCCACGTGTCGCTACTATCTGTGATTGCAGACCGAGCGCCGCCACACGGCAGGTCTAGTCTAGAGACTCCCTAGCACTCGCCCAGTTGTACAGCCGACTTTGCTAGCGATGGTTCACTGACTAAAGACGCTCTCATTTGCAGAGACGACAGTTTAGCATAGCCTTCAGCTACGTCATACCAAGGCGCCATATTCAATTACCATGTCTTCTGAACAGATAAAATTGTGACTCATGTACCGCCAAGAGCGACGTTCATCATTAATGAATTAAAGTTAAGTATGAAACTAATTACGTCCGCTACATGAATTCTCATTGCTTGTCATGTTCCAGATCTCACGTCAGTATAGTTCTTCCCACTTCACGCCAGCCTGCGTGAGCTAAACGCGTGCATTTTGGCCTCCATTAGTAACACGGTGTTGGCTCTCCTGCCAACACAACATTACCCATTCGCTAAGTGTACAAGTTAGGTGGGTCGACAACATATTCCTGTCATGTGACGCACATGCCGTCACCAGTGCCGTGTAGAATATATCAGACGTGTTTTCCTGTGTAGGAATCGGTTGACCTATGACCTTGCGATCAAATGTTTTCGGTTCCCACTGGAGAGGCACGTCCTTTCGTCTACTAATCGCACGGTTTTGCGGTGCGGTCGCAAAACACCGACACTAAACTTATTACAGTAAACAGAGACGTCAATGAACGAACGGACAGATCGTAACTTAGCGAGAATAAAGAAAGTAAACTTCTCTCTCGAGGGAAGATTTGAACCAAGGACTTCTCGTTCAGCAGCTGCCCACGCTAACCTAGGGACCACGGCGCTCCTGAGCTCCCACTCTCCTTGTTGTTGCCTATCTTGCGCATCGATTACTCGGTTTGTATATTTTGCTTATTTTTTCATAGTTCCACACAGCTTCTTCCTGTTTTCTCGATTGATCTGTGTTCAGTTTTTCAAGGCCTATCCACTGTGCCAACTTATAACTAAATCTGAGGGGGGTGCGATGGGGAGGTTCCCTTGTCAGAATATCTGACATGCTAGATATCCTCTGCACGCTCGGAAAGACTCCCGAACGTGCTATTCCACGCCATGACGTAAGGAACTCTGCACGCTCTACGCTCAACGTTCGGATGCACGGTCCGTCTGCCGACTACTTAACAGTAGCCAAAACGGAGTAGAACGTAGTAACTAATGACAGGCGTCTACTTGAAGAACCCCTTTAAAGACAGCAAGATATTTTTAGTAACGATATAAACATTCTTGGCATCCTCCGCAGAACACGTAACAGATCGAGAGAAAGGACACTGTGGTTGTCGTAAACGGTGTCTAAGCGGAATACGACAGTTGCTGTTCCGCTACGTTAGGCTGACGTAAGTGACTACATTTTTTCCATACCAGATCCATAATAAGGCAGGTTTACTCATAACTCGATCCATCTCTGAAGAAAAAGACTCTGCTAATGGAAAAGCATCATTCTTTTGGTTATACCGTATCCATGAATGTGACTATATGCAACAATATCAAATGTAATGTAAAGTAAAGAACGGAGGGAACGACATTTTATTAAACAAAAACACAAATAGGAATGAAATCAGTAGATTTTTATTCAGTCTTCCCAAAATATCTGGAGCGCCACGAGTAAGATCTGTGAATCAGCAAGGCAGATCATCGAAATGGTCGGGCGCGCAGTAGAGCACGCCGTAGACGCAGGCCATGTGCGCGATGTTGGTCCAGTGCGGGGCGAGCGGCCACACCCGGATCCCGCGCAGGTCCGCTGGCAGGTGCAGCGACACCGTCACCAGGTGCAGCTGCGTCGGAGGCTGGCTGTGGCCCCTCCACCGGCCGCGGCTCCGCCGGCCTCGCCCGCACTTGCCGCCGCGACGGCCCACCATCCGCGACCCTGCACCGAGTCGGCAGACGTCTTCAGGCTGTTTACCAATCTGGTACCTGTTTTCTCTAACGGTTCCCGACGGAACAAGTGCGGCTTACGTACTCGGCCTCGTGTCCGATCCTGTCGCAAAAATTCAGCTACCCTGCTCGCCATTAAAATTGCTACATCATGAAGTCGGCATGCAACAAACGTCCGATGCACATGAAATGTGTTGCTTGCTTGGATAAGCATGATTAGCATTTAAGCGCAACTGCAGCAGGTAAGTAGAAGTAACGCCATCTACATTCTGTGAGTAAGGAAACATTACGCAATGTACGATAATGATATAGGATGAAGCAGTGAATTAAAATTTGTACCAGCGCGAGGATTCGAACCTGATACTCCTGCCTACTAGGGAGATCGGCTAGCTGCTGAGCCACACCGACACTAGTGCTCCCACACTGCACGGAATACCCAAGTACGTCTCCTAGCCAATACTAAGACTACAGTATTCCATGTAGCTACTGCTGTTGTAATGCAAGTATGGCACCGTAGGTAGCGTATCTTTTTCATAAGTGGGCGACCCAGGTTCGAATCTTGACGCTGGTCCATATTTTAATTCGATACTACAGCATATATCATGTTCGTAGGTAAAGGTGAGAGGCAGTATGTCTCAGGAACGTCAACTGTGTGTGATTACGAATGTGTTTCTCGTCCAAAAAACGCATTTGAACGTTGTGAGATGATGCTGTTATACCTCATGTCAGAAACAGAAACATCTACCTTCCAGCAGAAGGAGCTTGGCCTAAGAGTGTGATTTACCGTTTCGCGATGTTGTTGCTCTTGTTGGTTGGGATTCCACGACTGTTATTGAAACATGGAATCGATGGGTTAGGGAGGGCCATACTCAACTCCCTGCATGATGTGAATGGCCTCTTGCAAATGCATACCCCTGAGACGGAAAACGAAGGTCCTCGTGTTCGGAAAACTGATTGAAGTTCCCTATGCAGTCGTGCGAATTTGCATTTAACAGGTAATGAAACAAGTCTCGCAGTGGATAGCGTCTTATTAATTCTGATTTTAATAGAGGTAGACCAAACTTAAAAAGTTAACAGTAATGCTGAATCAATGCAAGACAGCACATTCAGTTAAGGGAGGCATCTAACTACTAAATGAAAATACACACTTATAAAAGATGCTATTTATTTCGCTTCACGTGCATTCAGAAAGGAAACTCTTCAACACGATAGCAATGAATAAAAAGGTAGAAAACAGTTATGTTTAATTCCGTTCTTGGTACCGATTTTGGAATCGCTTAATAAATATTGCCAATGATCAAGCGAAGAGCTTATCAGAGAGTGCTAATAAAAGTGAACTCGGAAGAACAAACACCGCTCACAAACTAGCTCAGGAAAGCTAACAAATACCGCGCCACCTGAACTACTCCACGGAAAAGCATTGCTGGCCGAATTTCACCAAATAAACTTCCAGCACGCGGCTGCGTGCGCGCCGGCTGTGGGCGGCAGTTGATAGCGTACTGGCCTCAACTTCGCGTGTGCAGCCCGTCGTGAGGACCCCAGAAAGATTGTCCTTGTTGGAGTCAGAAGGCAGTTTGTCCCCAACAGAAATTCTTAACTTCTCTTTCCAGTTTTTGGAAGCGCTCCAAATCATCCACTAATGACGGTAATGATTCTGAGCGCCATCCAATCTGTAGCCAAGTTTTGAGACTGCGACCGCCGCTCCAATGAAATTTCTAGATTTCGACAGGGCGGAGACACGGGCAGAAGGTAACCGTCTATCTAGTCACGTTCCACGGCAGCCATTGACACGCTGTCTTGCGGTGCCCACAGAAAACTTAAAACCGCCGCTTTCTTTAAATAAAGGAGACATTCCTCCACGCAGGCATCCTGCCTTTGCACGATCGCTTTCTAGCCGCCAGGCGTCGCGTTAACATCGTCCGTCCTGAGTCGGAGGGACTAAGAGGGTGGAGGCTGCATCGTCCCCGAAGTGCAATTAAACTACTCGTTCATGGCTGTGGCGATGGTCGAATGCTTAGGTCCCTCCGCCGTCTTCCTCTCTGCTAGGCTGCTGTGTCTAACAAACGGAAAAATACAGCTTCTCACAAACCGAAGTGAATAGCTAATTCAGTTCCTAGTTTGCCCTTAGGGAATGTGTGGAATTACGTATGCATTTTGCCCATTAATTATGTTAAGACCTGGGGAGTACTACTAGAGCATAAAAATATGGATAAAATACGTAGGGTGGCGCTACATGAGTAATTAAGCCTACTTACAGACAGACACGCTGTTTTCAGCGAAAGCAACGGGGACTGTGAGCGCGGCAGTCATTCTGTAGACGCTGCAGCAAGAAAGAATGGTTCAAATGGCTCTGAGCACTATGGGACTTAACATCTGAGGTCATCAGTCCCCTAGACTTAGAACTACTTAAACCTATCTAACCTAAGGACATCACACACATCTATGCCTGAGGCAGGATTGGAACCTGTGACCGTAGCGGTCGCGCGGTTCCAGACTGTAGCGCCTAGCAAGAAAGACCTGCAATGACGGTGGTGAGGCAAACTGCTCACAGGAGTGGCACCACGTGTTCTTTTCAGCTGAGTCCCGGTTCTGAGTACAGCATGACGGTGGGCATATCTGTGTGTTGAGATTCCAAAGAGAACGAACGTTGCCGGATTGCATTCATATTCATATGGTCTTACCACCTGGAGTGATAGTATGGGATGCCATTGGGTTCGCAACACGATCGCCTCTTGCTCTTGTGGCTAGCAATTTGCGTAGCAGGAACTACATTTCCAACGTGTTAAGATCTATCTTCAAAGTTAGCGTATATTTCAACAAGATAACGGCAAACCACATCTTGCCCATTGTGTCCTTACGTACGTCGACACAGTGTGTGTTCGATTATTACCTTGGCAGCATGTTTTCTATATCTCTCACCCACTGAAGAGACTTGCTCGTTACTACTCGCCAGTCGTTACGATTGATCAATTGTAGCATAGACTTGTAGTATCTGTCATAGCTCATTTCGACTTTAAACGACAATTCCATTGTCCACCTTCGTTTCATTACGATTAATCATTTATCTCACACGATCACCTGGCTTCGGAGATGCCCCATTCTCAATTGCTTATTCGTAATACCGCAGTTTTACATAGTTATCCTCTGTGTATGTATACAGTGTACGAGTGTCATATTAGAACTCGTATGTAACTGCTGTCGTAGTATAACCGAAGCATAACATCTTTCCATACAAGTCAACGATTTAAATAACGGGTACGGAACGTTGTCCTTGTTGGAGTCACAACGAAGGCAGTTGTATATTTAAACTGCTGTGTAAGATTACAAGGTTTTGAGTAAGCACTTGAATCCGACACATGCCAGAAATCAGGTGATCGTGAGAAATATATGAATATGATTATAATACAGCCAAGGTAGAAATGGAATTGTCTTTTCATAAATCTGTGACTGTGGCACGCGACATTAAGACAATATATCAGTTCGCTTTCATGCCCAGCTGGGTGAGAGCTGTTGTTGCTGCCAGCAGTAGTAGTCTGTGTACTAAATTTCACGCTCTGTACGCCCCTTATTCATCTACAAATCGAGTCTTGCATTGTTCCCACTTTACTGCTTGAGCTCTATAAAATTTCGCCATTTGCCATACTTCGTGGTGCTGCAATTGTAATGGGCAGCACCATTTATTTCTATGAAGCACAGACTTGTCTTGCCGCGCGGAATTAGCCGAGCGGTCTACGGCGCTGCAATCATGGACTGTCGGCTGATTCCGGCGGAGGTTCGAGTCCTCCCTCGGGCATGGGTGTGTGTGTTTGTTCTTAGGGTAATTTAGGTTAAGTAGCGTGTAAGCTAAGGGACTGATGACCTTAGCAGTTAAGTCCCATAAGATTTCACACACATTTGAACAGACTTGTCATCTCCGATTACTAATTGGATTTTGTACAAATTCGGACTTTGTACGGGCGCTGATGACCGCGCAGTTGAGCGCCTCACAAACCGATCATCATCATCATCTCCAATTACTGATGTAAATTGTTGGCGGAAGATCCCAGCAGAGCGTTAACTGTCACTGTGAATTACTAGTGCCAACCAAGTACCGGTGAAATGTTACTTTTCTCCGCGAGGTCGAAGAAGAAAATGCTTGTAGCTATCGTCCATGTTGTCCAAGCGACGTACGACATATACTGTTCCGCTACGTTAGGCAATACCCTATAGGTGCAAAGACAACTTTTTCTTCGTACTCGAACTACCTGTTCCACCAGTACATTTAGTACTACGGGCATCATAAGGCTGATTCCTCATAACTCTACGTAATTGACTTACGTCCTGTTGCAAACAAAAGAACTACGCGATCTGACGACAGTCTTCGCTTGTCCTTCTCCTGGTGTCGAATAAACAATTAAAAGTTTGAGAATCCACAGTCACCAAAAAGACATTTGTTTACATAGTAGCTGTCCCTTCCAACATAGCCTTCCGAAGATAGTACTGCAGTCCCGCACAGATTACAATCACGGCCTCTCGTTGACTTTGGTTTTAACCCATCAAACCCTTAAATTCCGTAACCACCGTTTTCCACCTTCTCTGCGTATTTATCCCATAAGCCTTCCGGTCATTCTGGATCACAATTGCAGTATTCGTAAAAACAGAACTGACAAGTGACTACAGGGCTATTACAAATGATTGAAGCGGTTTCATAAATTCACTGTAGCTCCATTCATTGATATATGGTCACGACACACTACAGATACGTAGAAAAACTCATAAAGTTTTGTTCGGCTGAAGCCGAACTTCAGTTTTCTGCCGCCAGGGCGCTCGAGAGCGCAGTGAGACAAAATGGCGACAGGAACCGAGAAAGCGTATGTCGTGCTTGAAATGCACTCACATCAGTCAGTCATAACAGTGCAACGACACTTCAGGACGAAGTTCAACAAAGATCCACCAACTGCTAACTCCATTCGGCGATGGTATGCGCAGTTTAAAGCTTCTAGATGCCTCTGTAAGGGGAAATCAACGGCTCGGCCTGCAGTGAGCAAGCAGGGAGCTAAACGTACCACAGCCGACGGTTTGGAAAAACTTACGGAAAAGGCTAAAGCAGAAGCCTTACCGTTTACAATTGCTACAAGCCCTGACACCCAATGACAAAGTCAAACGCTTTGAATTTTCGGCGCGGTTGCAACAGCTCATGGAAGAGGATGCGTTCAGTGCGAAACTTGTTTTCAGTGATGAAGCAACATTTTTTCTTAATGGTGAAGTGAACAGACACAATGTGCGAATCTGGGCGGTAGAGAATCTTCACGCATTCGTGCAGCAAATTTGCAATTCACCAAAAGTTAACGTGTTTTGTGCAATCTCACGGTTTAAAGTTTACGGCCCCTTTTCTTCTGCGAAAAAAACGTTACAGGACACGTGTATCTGGACATGCTGGAAAATTGGCTCATGCCACAACTGGAGACCGACAGCGCCGACTTCATCTTTCAACAGGATGGTGCTCCACCGCACTTCCATCATGATGTTCGGCATTTCTTAAACAGGAGATTGGAAAACCGATGGATCGGTCGTGGTGGAGATCATGATCAGCAATTCATGTCATGGCCTCCACACTCTCCCGACTTAACCCCATGCGATTTATTTCTGTAGGGTTATGTGAAAGATTCAGTGTTTAAACCTCCTCTACCAAGAAACGTGCCAGAACTGAGAGCTCGCATCAACGATGCTTTCGAACTCATTGACAGGGACATGCTGCGCCGAGTGTGGGAGGAACTTGATTATCGGCTCGATGTCTGCCGAATCACTAAAGGGGCACATATCGAACATTTGTGAATGCCTAAAAAAAACTTTTTGAGTTTTTGTATGTGTGTGCAAAGCATAGTGAAAATATCTCAAATAATAAAGTTATTGTAGAGCTATGAAACCGCTTCAATCATTTGTAATAACCCTGTATTGTCCATTCATTGTGCCTATACAGTAGGAGAGATTGTTATAACTTGGAACACTTTTCAGACTTAAGCCCCTAGCCGGGCTATGTAATAGAAGTTTAATACATTTTCCTATTTCATTTCGAAGTGATACATTCACTTCATGTGTCTTGCAGTCTGTTGCTGAAATTACAAAAATTGCTCCGAAAAATTAAGGTTTTTACAAATATGAAAAACTGTGCTAAGGTGCAGTATGGTAATGTACCAGGCACAAATGTATCTATTCATATTTAAAGGTGGCGCAGTCGCGAAAGTGCGAGGCAGTTCTGTTCACTCGCAGGCCGAAATTACTGCGCAAACACCAAAATTGCAGACCAGTAACACTACACACAAGCCCAATACGCTTCGCTGCGAAAGTCAGATACCACGGTGTTTGGCTAGACCGGAAGGTCACATGGGGGGACCACATACAATACATGACCAACAGGGCAAACGCGAGGCTCAAACAACTTTATCCTATGCTCAACAGGAACAGTACACTGAATAGGAGGGTGTCTAGGACATTATACATGACACTGATTAGACCGCTGATGACATACGCAGCTCCTGTCTGGGGATACGCAGCGTCCACACACCTGGACCGCCTCCAGAAAATACAGGACAAGGTATTACGTATCATAAGCAATGCTCCCCGACACACACGGACAGCGGACCTTCACCGAGATTACCGACTGGAGACTCTCCAGGAGGTATTCAAAAAACTCGCCACATGACTGTACAAGAAATGAAGTCACTCGAACAATCCTCACATCCTACACCTGGGCAACTACGATCACAACCATAGATGGAAACACAAGCGCCCAAAGACACTCTTTAAGGACTAGCCATCTATGGTAACTTCGTAACTACGCAAACGACACAAAGAGGCGAGCTCCTGCACTTCAGCCACTGACTAGCTTGCTAGCTGAGCCTCTGCCACGAGAACTGGCAATCGCAGGGAAGCCACACACGACACACAAACAAACTCCCAACACATATCACACTGACAGTTCCTTTGAGGACCATCGGACTGACAAACCTAAAATGACATGGCTCTGTTACAGGAGCAGCAGCAACAGGAGCTGGCCTGACACTGTCGCAGAGGTTTTTTTCCCTTGGCACTTGCCTTGGCACTTTTTTCCCCTCTGCCTTTAAAACCGCTCTTCTTTCAAGCTTGACTCTGTCGAGCTTTTTCGACCACTTCTATCACCCAGCGCCCTACATCACTCCAAATCACTCGTTTTCAGTCATTCACTGTCCAGTGGCACAGCTCTTTATACCATCTGAAGCTTCGCTTAGCACTGACTGCAGAAATGTGTGGCTTACGAGGAACTGCTCGTCCATTGTACGTCATTCTCTTTTTAACACCCTACACACAGTGACTGTGGTAGCTGAACTGCTGGTAGCACTTTGCAACTCAGGAGTGACCGCTGATTTCGTGAAATCTTTTGCAACCACCCTCCGCTATGTTCGACGGTCTCTATCAGTACAAGAGGTGTTTCTTCGCGTTTCCACTTCACAGTCACATCACCAAAAGTTGACTTAGGCAGCGTGAGAAGGATTGAAATGTCCCTGATGGATCTGTTACTCAGGTGACATCCAGTGACTAGTCCCCGTTCAAAGTCACTGAGTTATCCTGACGGACCCATTCTGCTCTTACTGCTTCGCTACTGTCAATACATTACTTCCTCCCTGCTTTAATACTGGCGGAAGCGCTTCTCGGGACGTCTAGTGCTCAGTGCCGCATTAAACGTGGGTGTCCGAACACTTTCGATCAGATAGTGTACATTCGACTGACACAGTCAAGACCTTCCCTAGTTCTAGAAAGAACGTTGAACTGCCAGGTACTGTGTGAGCTATTGTAAATGCAACTAAACCAAGTGCCATCTCACACATATCAATTTAGAAAAGGTCATCTACAAATGCCAACTTCAGTTACCCTATCACGGAATTTGTAACGAATGAACGTGGAGATTAATGGCGGTGTGAGCTGAATTTAAATATAATGTAAAGAATAAGCTTTAAAATGATACAGTGGATCAAGTCTTAGAAGGGCAGAAAATGCAGAGAAACCACGAAATTATCCTGCAATTTGAATGTCGTACAAACAGTTGAGGCACTAGTGTTTCGAACTCTTTGATCATTTTCTTGGCAGCAACGAGTTTACATCAAGAAACACGGACGGATCGTAATCTGTTTGGTCTTAAACGAGGTTAGGTATAATACATAGAGATGACGAATGGATAATGATCAGTGTCAGCATCTATATTTAGCTTTGTGATGACGCATCGTAGCAACGAAGTCTGGCGCTCGTCAGTAAAAGCACGAGATTGTATCTGTTATAGCAGCAATTAATGACAACTGACAATGAAGTCATCGCCTGGGCGACAGTCAAAATGCAGGTATGAAAAACACAAGGAAAACCAGGCGATTATTATCGTGTAAACTTTGTCACGTTAACTGAGATCCATTTCAAGCATGACGCGTGAATGTTAGTGGTGAAATTCGTTTGGATCACGTTAAACAGCCACCTGAAGTGACAACAGGTCGAGAACATCCGTGGCAGACAAATGAGTCGACTGAGCCACCAGTAACTAGTTTTAAATCACCGAATATCACTGCCAGTGCGGGTCGGACTTGCGTCTGCTAGGCGCTCCAAGTCCTCCTACGAAGTGAACATCCATCGCAAGGCAATGCTGCATTGCAGGAACTCTGCTGGCTTCAGAGGGCTCAGAATCTGGACTGGAATAAGTATTTCGTTTTCCAAGTCGTTATCCAACAGTTCTGGTGTACGAGTTGGCTGTGGAGAATCTCACGTTAGAGAACCCTTGAAAAATACAATGTATTTCTGCAACAAGTCCATGGACACACCGAGCAGATGCGTCTAGGTGCCAGGTCAAGAGGAGTACAAGCACCGTGTGGCCAGATTTGCTGAGCGCTAAAAAAACGTAGCCAGGTCTATAACACAGACGGAAAAGAACAGAAGACAGCAAAATAAAGCAGGGAAAAGCAGCGCTAACAACTGAAGGAAAAATCGGAAGATTTAGTCTCAGTAGAAAATGCGGTGCTCAGTATACGTATGTGATTTGGCGCAACAGAGAGAGTGGAACTTCATTCAGACACGTAGAGCATACTGACATGGTTAGTCAGGCAGCAGTTAGCATGAAAAGAAACCAGGAATTTATCGTTCTTTATTAAAGTGCATAGAAGTTAAGGAGCTGTAATAAATGGCCAGTTATGGCTGAAATTACCCAATAGAACTATGACACACGGATAATTGTGGTTTTATCCCTTTCCCTATCACAACTACCTCCTCCTCCCCGCCCGCTTACAGGAAATTCAAAACAACTCACATGTATAACACCTCAAACACGTGTTTTCGGCTGAGAGGTCCTGGTTTGAATTTTTCTGATGTTTTCGGTAGTCAATCGATTACTCTAATTTAAAATTTCGAGCGTGTAACGAGATTTACATCTTATGTTTACATGTTTCAAAATTGGTGAATGCATCTTTCGGAATGTTAATACTTTCAATATTTTCTGCTATTTAGACACTTATACATTACTTGTATATAATCTTGTTTGCATCTGATAGGTTCTAGATTCAAGAATCAGTGGGGACATTCTGGTTATTTGTGTTACACAGGTCGTGAGTACTAGTTTTTCAGTTATTGAATATACACATATCAAAAATGTTATGCATCACCTCAGTTCCGAGAGTTCGGGAATCTGAACAGAAAATTAGAATAGAGATCAACATAAACATCATTTCCGCCCTTTTTATTGCTCATGAAAACCACACATTACATGTTTTACCACTGTACAGTGAGACCTTCAGAGGTGGTGGTCCAGATTGCTGTACACACCGGTACCTCTAATACCGAGTAGCACGTCCTCTTGCATTGATGCATGCCTGTATTCGTCGTGGCATACTACCCACAAGTTGATCAAGGCACTGTTGGTCCAGATTGTCCCACTCCTCAACGGCGATGATCCCTAAGAATGGTTGGTGGGTCACGTCGTCCATAAACAGCCCTTTTGAATCTATACTAGGCATGTTGGATAGGGTTCATGTATGGAGAACATTCTGGCCACTCTAGTCGAGTGATGTAGTTATCCTGAAGGAAGTCATTCACAAGAGGGGCGTGCGAATTGTCGTCCATGAAGACTAATACCTCGCCAATATGCTGCCGATATGGTTGCACTATCGGTCGGAGAATGGCATTCACGTATCGTACTGCCGTTACGGCGCCTTCCATGACTACTAGCGGCGTACGTCGGCCCCACATAATGCCACCCCAAAACCGCAGAGATCGTGCACCTTGCTGCACTCGCTGAACAGTGTGTCTGACGGTTGTCTGGTTGAAGGCATATGCGACACTCATCAGTGAAGAGAACGTGTTGCCAATCCTGAGTGGCCCATTCGGCATGTTGTTGGGCCCATCTGTACCGCGCTGCATGGTGTCGTGGTTGCAAAGATGAACCTCGCTATGGACATAGGGAGTGAAGTTGCGCATCATGCAGCCTATTGCGCACTGTTTAAATCGTAACACGACGTCCTGTGGCTGCAGGAAAAGCATTATTCAACATGGTGGCGTTGCTGTCAGGGTTCCTCCGAGCCATAATCCGTAAGTAGCGGTCATCCACTGCAATAGTATCCCTTTGGCGACCTGAGCGAGGCATGTCATCGGTAGTTACTGTCTCTCTGTATCTCCATCATGTCCGAACAGCACCATGTTGAGAGCCTTCCTGGAAAAAAGTAACAGTGAGGACGTGATCGAATCGCGGTATCGACCGTCTAGGCATGGTTGAACTACAGGCAATGCGATCCGTATACCTCCTTCCGGGTGGAATGACTGGAACTGGTCGGCTGTCGGACCCCCTCCGTGTAAACGTCATGCTCATTCATGGTTGTTTACATCTTTGGGTGGGTTTAGTGGCATCTCTGAATAGTCAAAGGGACTGTCTCTGTGATACAATATCCACAGTCAACGTCTATCTTCAGGAGATCTGGGAACGGGGTGATGCGAAACTTTTTTTGATGTGTATAAAAGATAGTTACGATGTATGACACTTATAGCTCAAGCTTTAAGTTACTTAGCTGGTTTGACAACACTATAATTACTATTAGTTGCAATACCCTCCTCTTCTTTGTACCTCATTTTCAATAGCTTAACATTTTTCCCACAAGTCAAATGGATATAATGAATCTTGTTATTCAGAGCATAGGTTTTTTTCGGAAATAAGGAAAAGGGAATAAGGTAACACAGTTTTTATATTTATTTAAATATTTCGGTTATATCAAGTCTACATTAATATGAGTACACAATAGCAAATGCAGACATTACAGTAAGAATTTAAAACATCACTTTTCCAGTCGTATACGTGTTATCTCTTCCTCCTAATAGGCATTCATTGCATTTATTCCAATTTGCGTTAGTATGTTTATATAACAGCAAGTACAGACATTACAATAAGCACCTGTTCTCCAGTGTATTTATGCATTTCAGATTCTGACACACATACAGTATCTGTTTCTGTAATTCACGTCCTCAAACATGAGTGCAGTGTCTCTCTTTGTTAATACCATGGAGACAAAACAGTATTAGTTTTGACTCTGTTTTGTGTACCCTTCATCTACGTTAGGTGGAGGGCTGCTCGTCAGTGTCGCACCCCAGTGTCTCAAATAACACTAGACTCGTTGACTATTCATATGTTAAGTAGAGGAAAAGAGTACAAAAAGTCTTGGATGAGTGTAAACGTAATGTCTATTCTAGTATTAAGAATGTGTGAAACTCAGAGGGTACAGTTGGTACGTGCACTGTTGGTTGCTTGAGTGGAGAAGAGTCGTGATGGTATGATGAGTGAGAAATTGTTTTAGTAGTTCTTGTTATAGGGGTAACACCAATCCGGTAGTTATCAATAACAGTGAAGTAATGATGTATGAAAACATGAATGAGAATGGCTGGGCAACAGCCAATAACCTAACACTTTAAGAGTAAATTTACGGCTTCTGGACATTGTGGTTCAAGTCACTTTGTTTGAAGAAGAAATATGCAAATAATATATGATGTATTCAAGTCTGTGGAGGCTTTTGTTACAGCCTCTCATGGATAGGGACCAGAGGGCCAGGTTTTTCCAAAGGGGGAAGGTGTAGTGCTGCCACTAAATTTTGGGCACTGATGTGGAAACAGCAGCGCTGCTACGGCTGTGTTGGAAAACAGTGGCAGCGACTGACTGACGCAATGGTATGCCTGTTTCATCAACATGCCTGTTTATTTACCAACAGGTGGATCAGGTCGCACCTCATAATTCTGGCGTTGTACGAGAATTGCAGTGCAATTACAGGGAAGAACAGGCGTTTTCTATGTCACTAAGCCACGGGGTGTACACAGTTGGAAGCTGTGGCTCAACGTAACAAATGTGCCATTGACCAGTATAAATACCCGTTGATTTTAGCTGAGATATGCACAATCTGGTTGCACCCACCACGACTTGAGGGCCACGCCAGTTACCTTCAGGTTATGGGTCAACAAGCAGCTGACACCAGACTGTGCCACCACCTCTGCCAGACCAGCCCAGGTGCGAAGTCCACTACCTGTGGAGTCGGTGCTGCGCAGTGGATGAGCCACCCACATGCTCTCCACAGCAGCAGCCCAAGTTCTGCAGTGGAAGACAACACTGTGTGCCCAGAGTGAAGCAGTGGTCCACCCCTTGCTACATGTGTGAACTTAGCAGTAGCCACTATCATTGTCCAGTGGGGCAAGTTCTTGTTCTGTGTCCTGACGTCTCCATGAGAATTCTGAGAAATGAATGCGACACTGTGGTTGCTGCATGCTTCCACACTGTGCAACCTGGAGCACACGTTTCTGAGGGGAGAAAACAAGTATAAGCAATGTTGAGTGCAGATATAGCTAGACATGCCGCTGGCCGCTGGCTTCCACAGTGCTGAGAGGACATCCATACCACACGCCCAAGGGAATGGGATCACTACACCACAGTACTGTGATTCAGTGTCGTAGAACAAGTTGAATAAAAGTGTTTTACATCTCAGTTGCGTTTTCCTAGCCACTACTAGACAACACCACTGTCGCCATCCCATACTGCACCTCAACCTTTATACCATAGTAACCTCTCACCTCCAGGCCACTAAAATATGTATGTGTGATGGAAGTGTGTGAGATAGGTTGCAAGGTATGTACGAGTTACACGGTAGTGACTGCAATCTTTTTGTCATTGGCAGGAGCAAGCATCCGAAGTTTGGAACATAAATCCATATTGCTATGACACAGACATAGGAATGATGTCATTGCAAGGCTCATGAAGCTCTGCAAAAGTTTAAAACTCAGATAGTAACTGCTTTGCAAAATTCCTTATGACATACAATTTAACATATTTCAGTTCGAAGCATATGACCATACTACTTACTATGTTCTGAGAAGCTTTTCAGAACATTGTTAGTTACAGAAGCAACAAAACTCCTTGCAAAAACGTTATCCACATCATCATGCCAGAAATGCTACAGTTCAGTAAAGGCCTCACCATAATTATTGAGCATAGGGTTCTAGCACAGTATTGTGCAGGAATTTATGGCAGGATAATGTGGTTCAACACTGAGTTCCAAAATCTGTCGTTCTCAGAAATTTCTGAACACATTATGGAAGAAGAAATATAACTATGGATAGCTGCCACTGGTCACTTGTGAAGACTTTATTTACTTGCATGAACAAGTTTTCAAGCCATTTCAGGCTCGTTTTCAAATGAGTTATGCAACAGATCACATGAGCCTGCAATGATTCGAAAACTGATCCACAGAAATATAATAAAATTTCATAAGCGACAAGTAGCAGCCATCTGAGTGATATTTCAGTTACTATACAATCACTGTGTTCTTCAGCATTCGTGATGGATAATCTTAATTTAAGCAACAGGACTGTATCTTTATACCCAATCAAATTCGCAATACATGCCTGGAAGTTTTATTTCTAAATTCACAATGTATCATTGAGAATGGTAACATTGTTTCATATAACAGACCAATAACATTAATGAAACAGGAAGAGAAACTGTCATTGACTGATAGAGCACTATAATTTTTACTTTGGGTTGTATCGTCTTTCTTTGCTTATACACATTCAGTATTCATTCAGCTGCTACCTAGAAAGCTGAAATATAAGGAAACTTCTTATAAGAATATGCATGATATGAGGATGCATACACATACAGTAAAATTTGTAGTACTGTGACTTACCTTCGTCTCATACCTGTACCAGCTTTGTCTTCCAAGATGTTAAGTCGCGAATGGACAAAGTTGGAGGCAAAGACAACTACATTTTATGCTATTAGCCACACCAAGTGCAGCGATGACAGGCTTATGACCACTTGAGATCATCCTCTATTAATAAATAACGTAACTTGCGAATCACAGATGCAGGGAGCCGAACATGAATATACACTGTGTAGTCATATTAATGTGACCACGTGTAAAAAGCCTGAAAAACTACCTTTTGCGGCACGAGATGCGCGAGAAGAGAGTCAGAGAGGTTCTAGAAGGTACTTAAAGGGATGTATACCCCCGCCGGCGAAACATTGCACTTGACAGTTCGCTTTTTGTCTAGTTAGGTTGGCTATACTGTAATAGCGATGTTGCAACAGCAGCCTGTATACACACAGCAGACGATACAGTTTTCCGTCCCGTCTCGTAATTGCAAGCGATTGAGCAATTACAGTGTATATAAAAACTCGTTTTTAGTTGTACTACAATGACAGGAAGTAAACAACCGTATAATAATGCATGTAAAAGCATAACGATGCGCACCCTTTCGATAACGGAGCAAAGAAATACAAAAAACAAGCATCTGACGAATGGTACTTTAAAATCAATAATGTATGTAGTTTACAAAATAAATAATAACCGAGATTGCAATAAATAATCAATATTAGTAATTTTTCACTCACCAATTTACAGCGATAATGGCGCAATTCCATCCAATTCGCCATTGTCACTGTTGTCCGATTCATCGCCAAAACCGTCTTCATCGTCGTCATCAGCATGACAAACCATTAATTGTTCATGGCCACTGATAATGCCTTCTATTGTCTGTGCTGCTCGTATAAGCTTCTCGACGTGCTCTACTTTTTTACTCCATGAGGCTGCATCCACAGTCACAAGAGCTTCACGCAACAGCTTTTCCATCTCTGTTATTGTAAAGGACTTGTTGTTGTTCCTTACATACTTATTTACATCACTCCATATTAACTCAATAGGGTTGAAATGGCAGTGACATGGTGGCAGCCTTATTACAGTATGACCCTGCTCCTTGGCAATTTTGTCTACTACATATTTAGGTGTCGTAGGCTTATTTTCTTTAACAAGAGAATATAACGGAACCTTTGTCATACTCATATCCGCTGCAATATTTCGAGCCTGTAACCACTGCACCATAACTTCTTTCCGATCATTTGTGGTTGGGGCTTTGTTCTGTATCACCGAATGATATGGAGCATTGTCCATTACAATTGTTGTAGGGACAGGAAATTGTTTTAAAAGGTTCCTGAACCACTCAACAAATCGTGTGTGATCCATATCTTCATGGTAATCACCAGTATTTTTTGACCTAAAAACTAAAAGTGCGTCAGGGACAAAACCACTGGAGGAGCCTGCATGGACCACAATTAATCTAGCTCCTCTTCCCGTCGGCTGATGGCCGCTACTGCTGGGTGTGTTATCCGTCCAACATTTACTGACAGCTTCCCCGGCATTAACCCACGTTTCGTCTAGCCAAATTATGGAATGAATGTCTCTGCCCACAATTTTGTGCAAGAAAATGCTACGAGCGGTAACAATATGTGCCCTCTCTAACAGTACTTTGCGTCCGTCTAGCGTTTTGTAACGGAAACCCATATTTTTTAGCACAATTTTTAGTGATGTTTTACCACCCCTGAAGAGTTCACTTTCTTTTAAAGAGTTTAATAACTTAGCTACAGTCGGATACTCTTTTCTGCTGTAGTAAGCATAAACATGCCTACGAACTGAATCAGTCTGGAAAGAATCTAAATCTGTGATAGGACTAGGCAGCTTTTTCTTCGTTCCCGGGGTTGATAAAAATGTATTATTTAGTCCAGACAGCTCGGAATCATTACGGCTCACTTCAGTATCTTCCAAGGTTTGTATTAATACTCCCTTACTTACTACGGTTCTTGCACTAATACAAAGAGTTTTCGACGTACGTTCCACCCCTCTGTCGGCAGGAATTGATGGCTGTCCACGAATGCTTACGTAGTTTTTCTCCCGCTCGTAAAACTCACGAGTTCTGCGTAGTAACTCCATTGCCTGGCTGTTTAGCGGCACCCCTCGACGCAAAGGATTGTCACTAGGTGAACGAAGTCTTTTCGGTGGCATTTTCCAAGTATGTAAACTCACAACGTAACAAAAGTCACAACGATATAGCACACAGTACAACGAAAGCAAACGGTAAACAACATACAATTCACATTGTGTACACAGTCACTAAACAAAGCCGGCAACGCGGGAACTTTGACGTCACAGCACGTGAGTAACAGCAGTGCTCACTGCGCTGTGATTGGCTGGCGCCCCACGCTGAACGCCTAGCGCCTATCGTTCTTCACTTGTTACTCTGTTACGCTGCCAACTTCATACGCAAACGTCAAGTGCAATGTTTCAGCGGCCCGGGTATACAGCCATGTCGACTCCAGTGCCGTGGCCAGGTTTCTCGGTTGATCATCCATGGCGCCAATCCTAGGAGTTTGGCGGCCATGGGAGTACAGGACACACATCCGGGTGCACTTCGAACCATGCATGAACACTGCGAGCTGTGTAGTGATGGGACAATCGACTGTTTTTATCAATCTACTGGTCAGTCGATTGTTTTTTCTTTCAGTCGGTTTTTTTCAGTAAAATGAAAATAGCCTCTGCATGGAATGTTTTCACTCATTCTCTGGGTTTCATTGGTTAACTCAACGTGAGACAACCTTCTGAAACAAGTCTCCCTCGGTTGCAGCTGTTATATGAATTTTTTTCACTCAGGCGCTAGGTTTGAGTGCTTTTTGCCTACACATTCTTCACCTTTTTCCGGGGAGACGCGTGGCGCCGCCACTGTAGCCTCCTCCTCTGGGTGCCAGAACCAGGGACACAGCCGGCGCGAGGAGGTGGCGCGGTAGTCGGCGCCAGCGGAACAGTTGGGACCTGCGCTAGCGTTCGGCCAACGCGTCACCTCCTCGCGCCGGCTGCGGCCCAGGCCACGGCGGCTGCAGGACACACTTGAGGCGTGCGCGACAGAGGCAATTAATTTTCACAAAAAACATAACGCAGACAGTCGCAAAATTGGTCAATGCTCCTTTCTTTTTCATATGTTCCTAAGAGAACTCCTATGCTTGCCTAGTATTGTTCTCCCAGCGGCCCTTTATTAGTTATGTGTTAATTGAACCTAGAACAGTTTAATGCACAGCAACCTACAGGGTGTTTCAAAAATGACCAGTATATTTGAAACGGCAATAAAAACTAAACGAGCAGCGACAGAAATACACCGTTTGTTGCAATATGCTTGGGACAACAGTACATTTTCAGGCAGACAAACTTTCGAAATTACAGTAGTTACAATTTTCAACAACAGATGGCGCTGCAAGTAATGTGAAAGATATAGAAGACAACGCAGTCTGTGGGTGCGCCATTCTGTACGTCGTCTTTCTGCTGTAAGCGTGTGCTGTTCACAACGTGCAAGTGTGCTGTGGACAACATGGTTGATTCCTTAGAACAGAGGATTTTTCTGGTGTTGGAATTCCACCGCCTAGAACACAGTGTTGTTGCAACAAGACGAAGTTTTCAACGAAGGTTTAATGTAACCAAAGGACCGAAAAGCGATACAATAAAGGATCTGTTTGAAAAATTTCAACGGACTGGGTACGTGATAGATGAACGTGCTGGAAAGGTAGGGCGACCGCGTACGGCAACCACAGAGGGCAACGCGCAGCTAGTGATCCGACAGCGGCCTTGGGTTTCCGTTCGCCGTGTTGCAGCTGCGGTCCAAATGACGCCAACGTCCACGTATCGTCTCATGCGCCAGAGTTTACACCTCTATCCATACAAAATTCAAATGCGGCAACCCCTCAGCGCCGCTACCATTGCTGCACGAGAGACATTCGCTAACGATATAGTGCACGGGATTGATGACGGCGATATGCATGTGGGCAGCATTTGGTTTACTGACGAAGCTTATTTTTACCTGGACAGCTTCGTCA
Source organism: Schistocerca cancellata (assembly GCF_023864275.1). Lineage (NCBI taxonomy): Eukaryota > Metazoa > Arthropoda > Insecta > Orthoptera > Acrididae > Schistocerca > Schistocerca cancellata. The sequence continues at coordinate 50,779,502 of NC_064631.1, forward strand.
ATAAACAGAACTGGCGCATATGAGGAACCGAAAAGCCCCATGTTGCAGTCCCATCGTCCCTGCATCCTCAAAAAGTACTGGTCTGGGCCGCCATGTCTTCCAAAGGAATCATTGGCCCATTTTTCAGATCCGAAACGATTACTGCATCACGCTATCTGGACATTCTTCGTGAATTTGTGGCGGTACAAACTGCCTTAGACGACACTGCGAACATCTCGTGGTTTATGCAAGATGGTGCCCGGCCACATCGCACAGCCGACGTCTTTAATTTCCTGAATGAATATTTCGATGATCGTGTGATTGCTTTGGGCTATCCGAAACATACAGGAGGCGGCGTGGATTGGCCTCCCTATTCGCCAGACATGAACCCCTGTGATTTCTTTCTGTGGGGACAGTTGAAAGACCAGGTGTACCGCCAGAATCCAGAAACAATTGAACAGCTGAAGCAGTACATCTCATCTGCATGTGAAGCCATTCCGCCAGACACGTTGTCAAAGGTTTCGGGTAATTTCATTCAGAGACTACGCCATATTATTGCTACGCATGGTGGATATGTGGAAAATATCGTACTATAGAGTTTCCCAGACCGCAGCGCCATCTGTTGTTGACAATTGTAACTACTGTAATTTCGAAAGTTTGTCTGCCTGAAAATGTACTGTTGTCCCAAGCATATTGCAACAAACGGTGTATTTCTATCGCTGCTCGTTTAGTTTGTATTGCCGTTTCAAATATACCGGTCATTTTTGAAACACCCTGTATTTATCAGTTTTAAGTGTTGAAAAGAAGAATTAGTCTTCTGTACATTATGAAACGTATGTGTTTATTGCTTGTCTTCACGTACACCTGAGGTGAGGGTATGTGCACCCCGTTTGTGTTGTATACCACTGCTTTACTTTGCTTATTGAAAGTACTACATACAGATTGGTTTTACTCCGAAGAATAAATGGATAACTCGGTACGCTAAACAGTACTTTCAGTTGAACAAACGAATGAATAAAAGCTTCAATTGACAGCTTGCTTGCACTTAAAAGGGAAGCCGATATGTAAATCTACAACCGACTGGTTCAATTCTTTTCATTCAGCTGCTCTCATAGACTGGTTTCACTCGAAAGAATGAATGAATAATTGAACTGATATGTAAAGCTACAATCGAATGAGTCAATTGTTTTCAAACAACCAACTGAACCAATTGTTTTAATCCGGTTGTCCCCATCTCTAGAGCTGCGTGACACATTGTATTGTCCTGTTGGTAGATGCCTTCGTGACGAGGAAAAGTAGAACGCACTTAGGGATGGACATGGTCCCCAAGGATAGATGCGTACTTATATTGATTCATTGTGCCTTTCAGAATGACGATGTCACCCAGAGAACGCCACGAAAATATTCCCCAGGCCATGGAGCACCTGCTGGTTGCAGGATGTTTGCTTTCAGACGTTTCACGCCGTAAACGCCAAAGGCCATCTGTCTGAAGGAGCGTAAAATGTGGTTCAACTGAAAAGGCCACCTGTCGCCACTCAGTGGACGTCCAGCTGCGGTACTGGTCTGCAAATTCAAGCTTTCGTCGGCGATGAACAGCAGTCAGGATGGGTGCATGAACAAGGCGACTGTTGCAGAAGCCCATACACAGCAATGTTCGCTAAACAATCGTTGAGAAGGCACTGTTGATAGCCTCTTGGTTCATCTGGGCTATCACATTAATGTGACTGGGCTACACGTATGTATGCATGCATATAAATAGAAGAAAAAGAAAACGAAATACCGTTACATTCCATTTTCGAAGCTCCATTGGCAGTGGCACTAGTAATGAAAACAGTGGTATGGTTCGTGACTCACTGTGAATAGCGTTCTGTGGATGCCGCCTTATCTAGGCGTTCTGATGTAGGCAGGGAAGCTAAGGACAAGAAATGGAGGAAGCGGCACTTCGTTTTCCATTCCTGTAAAACTTGAGTGAAGTTATATTCTGTGACTCCTGACAAACTTAGTTCAAAACTGGAAGACGAGAAAAACGTTTTGTTGCTAGAGCTTATCTCTGCCTCGTGATGACTGGGTGTTGTGTGCTGTCCTTAGGTTAGTTAGGTTTAAGTAGTTCTAAGTTCTAGGGGACTGATGACCATAGATGTTAAGTCCCATAGTGCTCAGAGCCATTTGAACCATTTTTTTGCTAGAGCTTATCTCAATATTTTGTTTTCAGTTGGTTTCGGCACGGTTCAATGCATACCACATTTCCTGAAACAATTATTATTCAGTAGGTTGGAAGTTGTTGTACAGGTCCCATCACTCTTAATAGAATGAACCTGGGCATAAATGTAGCTATCGCTATGTATCTGGACATTGTGTGGGGGTGAGTATTTCGTCATTGCCTAATACCATTCAAGCAAATGACTTGTGAAAATTATTCCGTATTCCCAAATCTTTTGTCGTATTTGACAGGTTTTAAGCCCCCCTGCGCATCTGGGGGTTAGAATAGGCCCGAGGTATTCCTGCCTGTCGTAAGAGGCGACTAAAAGGAGTCTCACACGTTTCGGTCATATAAGTTTAGGTCTCAATCTATGGTTTGACTGCCACTTTCCAAATTACACAGAAGTGCATACCATATGGGGAAGGACGCCTTATGTGGTACACGGATTATCTATAGTGCCCTTAGATTCGATCTCCTTAATGTCTTGTCGTCATGACTTTGCATCTCCACTTGCAATTCAGCTATTTGGACGAGGACATTCTCCGGGGTATGTCATCTACTTCCATCGTCTCTTGTCCTCTTTCGCCCCCATGTCACTATCGGATTCCTGTGCACCCAATATCCAACACAGTAGCCAGTACATTGTGGTGGGGCTGTCATGTACCCATTTGATGGTAGCCTCCTGACAACACAGGTATCACACTGCTGATGCCTGAGCTGTAAACTCCCCGCATTTGCCAAGGAGTAGATGCCCATTTCCTGGAGCATCAGGACTCCCAGCAATGGCCATAATGCCAGGTGGCCTTTTCTGTGGCTGAGTGGCGGCCATGGGGGAACCCCTCATCAGAGTGGGTGGCATCACGGCGGATAACCCACAATGAAGCGGACTAAGTCATCTTTTGCTGCAGACCAAATGGCCCCAGCTGTCTCTTAGAAAGGAAAGGTTGATTACGACGCTGACAGGTATGACCCTAAGTCGTTTCCCTCCCTAGCAACACCATAGGTAGGAACATAGGGCTTCAGAGTGACAGGATCCATATTCACCATGTTACTTAGATTGCAGTGGAACTGGAGTGTTGACAAGCTGGGTGATATTCCTGTTTCAGTCACTCCCCACAAACGCCTCAGTATGGTCCATGGAATTATTTTTCATCGTGACCTCCTGTTACAGTCTGATGACGAGCTACATGCCCATTTAGAACGGTGGGATGTCCATTTTGTCCAGTGCGTTTATAGGGGATCCATCCAAAGACAATGAAGTTGCCACTGGGTACTTCATCTTGGCCTTTGAGGGTGATTATTACCTGAAAAGGTCAAGGTGATGGTGTACCGACATGACATCAAATCCTATGTCCCTCCCCCTATGCGGCGCTTCAAGTGCTGGAAATTTGGGCACATGTTCTCCCAGTGCCCTTCCAGAACCACATGTAGAGAATGCGGACGTTTGCTGCATCTGAATACTCCATGTGCGCCACCTCCCACCTGTGTGAACTGTGGACAGCATCACTCCCCCTGCTCGCCGGACTGCCCAGTCGTCCAAAAGGAGCACAAGATTATGGAGTACAAGACTGTGGACAGCTATCTTATCGTGAGGCTAAACTCCAATACGAGCGACTAAACCCTGTTCCCATGCTATCTTCTCATGCTGCCACTGTGATGGCGTCACCACCCCTCCAGTTGACACCAGCCAGTGGTTGAAATAGCAACTAGCTGCTGGTCTAAGGGCTTGATACTCTTCCTCTGTTCCTCCGTCCCTGAATCTACTGCTGAGAAGCCCTCCCAGCAAGCCCCTAAGCAGTGGCGAGAGGGGAAACCTTCAAAGAAAAAGTCCGCCAAGAAACGGGAGCCTCCAGTGCCCCCTTCACCAGCACACCCTCACAGCTCTGTGTCTGAGGATGAGGTGAAGATTCTGGCATCCCTTGAAGATCTAGCTGTCACTGATGCCTCGGATACCATGGTACTGGATTCGAACACTCAACCAGCAGTGACAGGTGATGCTGAGACCTAATTTGCCTCCTTGGTCACACCATGCCACACCAGACGACAGAAAGCGTCATTCTCCAGTGCATCTGCGGCTATTTTATCTCCCAACTGGCTGAGTTATGTCAACTATTAAGCAGTACACCTGCTTTTTGCATTGTCCTTCAGGAGACGTTGTTTCCTGCAATGCAGACCCCCACCCTTCGTGGCTATGGGGCGGGGGGTTACTACGAAAACTGTCCCACCTGTGACAGACTGTCAGGTGGACTATGTATTTTCGTCCTTATCTTTGTCTGTAGTGAACCAGTGCCCCTTCAAACACCTTTAGAAGCTGCGGCTGTCAGGGTGGGAGCAACACTGGAAATTACCATCTGTAACATCTACCTAAGTTCCAAATGTTGAAGTACCACCCCACATTTTGGCTGCACTCATTTCGCAACTCCCCAACCTTTCCCCCTTCTGGGTGATTTTAACGCCCATAACCCTTTGTGGGGTGGAGCCAAGGTTAATGGCCATGGTAAAGATGTTGAGGACCTTCCAACACACCTCGACCTTTGCCTCCTAAATACAGGAGCCTCCACATATGGCACATGGCACATATTCGGCCATTGATATCTTGGTTTGCAGTCCTTGTGTGCTACTGAGCACTGTCCGCTCTTCCTGTCCCTATGGCAGTGTCGCTTGTCTCGACTCTTGCCTAGGTGGGTTCTTCCCAAGGCTGACTGGAACACTTTCACATCTGTTACGAACATTAAGTATCCGCTGCATGTCATCATCGATGATGTGATCCATGTCGTCACTAATACCATTGTTGCTCCAGCCGAACCAGTAATCCCACGTTTCTCCTGTTGCCCCTGGCAGAAGTCAGTGCCTTAGTGTTCGCCGGAAATCGCTGCGGCCATTAGAGACCATAGGCGGCCTCCAATGTCATAAGTGCCAACCCTCCCTAGAGAACCTTATTGCCTTCAATAGGCCCTTTGTGCGGGCTTGCCTCCTCATCAAACGTAGGATGCAGAAGTGTTTGGATCACTGTGTATCCACCGTTGGCATGCGAACCTCCGCCTCCCAGGTTTGGACCAAGCTCCGCTGACTTTACGGCTATCACAACCCAGCAGGTGTACCTGGACTTTCCAAAAATGGAGCTGTATCTGTCAATACCAACACAATTGCAGAGCATCTTCCTCAGCATTATGCTCACATCATTGCATCGGAGAATTACCGCCCACCTTTCATCTTGTCAAACAGAGGTTGGAGCGACAACACCTCTCTTTTTCTCCATGCCACCCTCAGCCTTATAATGCTCCTTTCAATGAGTGGGAATTTCTCAGTGCCCTTTCTGACTGTCCTGACACATCCCCTGGCTCATATCGCACCCATTCACAAATGCTAAAACATTTGTCAGCAGGCCACTTCCTTGCTGTCTTCAACTGCATTTGGAGTGATGGCGAATTCCCATCGCAATGGTGGGAAAGTGTCATCATTCTAGTCCTAAAACCCAGGAAGAACTCACTAGATATTGACAGCTATCGTCCCATCAGCCTCACTAACGTTCTGTGCAAGCTGCTTGAATGTGTGGTAAGCCAGCAGTTGTGTTGGCTCCTTGAGTCTCAGGAACTTCTGGCTCTGTACCAGAACGGTTTTCGCTAGGGACGCTCCATTATCGAGAACTTGATGTACCTGGAGTCTGCCATTTAATCAGCCTTTCCCCAGTGACAACATCTCATTGCCATATTTTTCGATCTCACGACAATACCACTTGGCGACACTACATCCTCGCTACTCTACATGAGTGGGGTCTGCAAGGCCCACTCCCGATTTTTATACAGAACTTTTTGTCACACTGCGCTTTTAGAGTTCGCATCAGTGTTTCCCATAGTGCACCCCATATACAAGAGAATGAGGTCTCGCTGGGCTATGTCCTGTGTGTCACAATCTTTTTAATTGCCGTCAATAGTCTCCCATTAGCAGTAGGATCGTTAGTATCTCCCCTCCAATACGCTGACGGTCGTCGTCGTACCATCCACCCCCATCCAAAAATTTACCTCGATGACCAACTGCTAGATGTAGTGGACTCTTACCACTTTCTGGAATTGGTCTTCTATGCCCACTTAAATTGGCTTCCCCATCTTCGTCAGCTTAAGGACAAATGCTGGCAGCACCTTAATCTTATTCTATGCCTGAGCCGCACTGACTGGTGTGCTGATCGTCGTACATTGCTGCAGCTGTACCAAGCCCTTGTACAGTCCCGTATTGATTATAGGAGCGTGGTATATGGTTCGACAGCCTCCTCCACATTGATTCTACTAGACCCAATCCACCACTGTGGAGTTCACGTAGCAACGGGTGCCTTCTGATGTAGCCCCATGAACAGCCTATTTGTGGAAGCTGGCGTTCCTCCATTGTGGCTCCGACGGCAGCTATTCCTCGCAAATTATACCGCCCACATACATAGTTTGCCTCGCCATCCAAATTACTGTCTTCTTTTCCCCAACACGGTGGTCCATCTCCCGCAACAGTGGCCTAGAACTGTTCTTCCCTTCGCTGTCCGTATCCAGTCACTTCATCATGAACTTGGCGCTTCCCCCTTACCACCTTTCCTGCAGGCCCACTTCTGTACGCCTCCATGGTCCATACCTCGGCCACAGCTTCGGCTGGAACTATTGAAAGGCCCCAAAGGCTCAGTTCCACCGGATGCCCTACGTCGGCATTTTATCTCTCTTTTTGGCCAGTTTGAGGGCTCAAAATAATCTACACCGATGGATCACTGGTCGACGGTCTTGTTGGCTACGCTTACGCTCACGTTGGCCATAGTGAACAATGCTCCTTGCTGGATGGCTGCAGCATTTTTACTGCAGAGTTGGTTGCCATCTATCGCGCTCTTGATCACTTCTGCTCCTACTCTGGTGGGTCCTTCATCATTTGTAGTGACTCTTTAAGCAGCCTACAAGCTCTCGACCAGTGCTTTCCTAGGTATCCTTTGGTACTGTTAATTTAGGAGTCTCATTGTGCCCCCTGCACCAGCGGACGCTCAGTGACCTTCATTTGGACCCCAGGCCTTGTAGCGATACCGGGCAACGAACTTACCGATTGCTTGGCCAAACAGGCCATCAGTAAATCATCTCAGGCGATTGGCCTACCAGAGACCGATTTGAGAGCAGTCTTCTGCCGCAAAGTTTTCGCGATCTTGGATACTGAATGGCGCATTCTGAGTTCACCAAATAAACTCCGTGCTAGCAAAGAGACATCGAATGTGTGGCAGTCATCCATGCGAGCCACTCGTAGGGAATCTGTTGTGTTTTGCCAGCTCTGCATTGGCCATACATGGCTAACACATGGTTACCTTCTCCATCGCGAGGACCCACCTCGGTGTCGCTGTAGCTCCCTTCTGACTGTCGTGCACATCTTGCTTGACTGCCCAATTTTAGCCGCTCTGCGGCGGACTTTTAACCTTTCCAGCACCCTGCCTTCGGTGTTGGGCGACAATGCCTCAATGGCAGATTTAGTTTCACGTTTTATTCGTGAGGGCTTTTTTTTATCGTACCATCTAAGGGTGGGCGTTTGGCATTCTCTCTGGGGCCTCCACCCTCCCTCCATTTTAACTCTCTGTCACACTTTCTTTGCATTTATTTGTCTTGGTGTTTGTCTTTTCCATTCATGTGTTCCTCTCGTCTTGTCTTTTTGGGGTGGTCATTTTAATGTGTTGCAGAGTGGCTGGATCATCCTCTTTTACTCTTGTGATCAGCGAGCCGAGACCATCTGCTCTATGGGTTTAACGCAATCTTGTACTTTTCGTTATGGCGTATGTTTTCTCCATTTTTTGCTTGTACCATTTGCATTTTTTTTAGGAATGGTTCCGCATTAATTATCCCCCTTTTACTTTCCCAAACGTACTTTGGGAGTTGTTTTATCCTGAGCCTTATTTGAATCTGGCATAAGGGTCTGATGACCCTGTAGTTTGGTCCCTTTCTCCCTCAAACCAACCAAACAAACAACGGGTTTTAAAATAACAAGTGGTTTCATGCTACCAGATAACTTTGAGTCGGAGAAGTCAAGGAACCTTTGATTTTGATGTTGTGTCACACACTGAGTACGCCGTAAAGCGAGGCAGAGTCGGTTAGTTGGTTGGTTGTTTGGTTGACTGGGGGGAGGGGACCAAACAGCGAGATCACCGGTCCCGTCGGATTAGGGAAGGATGGGGAAGGAATTCGGATGCGCCCTTTCAGAGGAACCATCCAGGCATTGTGATTTACGGAAATCACCGGAAACCTAAATCAGGATGGTTGGATGCGGGTTTGATCTGGACTCCTCCCGAATGCGAGAGTAGGTCGTTCCTGTTAATTTTATAGGTCATCCTCGCGCTATTCTCTGAAGAAAATCCAAGGGATGTTATCCTGATCTACTGCACATTAACTGACGTTGATTCAATGTCTGACCTGTTACTTGAAGATATATTAAGTTATTTGGTACTTCTACGATTTTCTAACCAAGTCCAACTATTGGGAAAAAATGATATACCAAACGTCAGTTAGGATGTAAGTTTGTTGCAATATTAGACTCAACACGAACTGCACTGGCATGAAGTTTCTGTACAGGCAAATAAGATTGGTAAAATTTAGCACATGTCTAGGTAAAGCCTAGAAACGTTTCAGTGGAAATATTTTTGAGAATCCTAGAATTTCCGCTCAGCGCGAAATTCGCTTTTTATGATGCTTTTATTTTGTTTTTTCTAATCCATTACTGAATCGCTGTAGAAAAACATTTAATCATCTACAACCTACTAACCATATTGTCGCAGAAAAAGCCGAGTAGCGCAGTCGCCGTAGTGTAGTGGTTATGATACTAGATTGTTACATGGAGAATCGTGAGTTGAAAACGCACCTGAAGTGTGAAACATTTTAATTTCTATCTTCGATTCGAGTACATTCTAGAAGTATCCACAAATGGTAAGAATCATTGTACTGGAATGATTCGTAGCTGTAAACATGTACCATATGTGTTCTGGCCTCTGATAAGGTGTTCGGCAGGCTTTTGAAGCATCTGAGGGACATAGGTACCTTTGCATCTCAGAAAACTGACAATAGATGGCCCCGCACAGTCCTCACGACTGACATGGAGGAGCGTGTGCCATGTGCGGTGGAAGGAAAGGCCCTGGGACCAGTGTGCGACGATTAGAAGCAGCAGAAGGCGTGCCTCACTCTCTTATCTGGGGGGAAGTTAATGGACAACTGCTGTAGCCATATCATCTACAAAACGTTCAGGCGCTGATGCCACAGGATCACCATGACAGACGGCGGTTCTCTCAATGGATGTTGCAGGAGTGTGCCACAGATCCACTGTTCGCATACAAGATTTTATTTACTAATGAGGCAGGGCTCACGAGAGAATTTCCATAACCAGCATGTATGAGCAGATGTAAATCCTCAAATAATTCAGAAAAGAGGGCATCAACACCGATTCGCAATCAACGTATGGGCAGGCATACTTGGCGATAGATTAATAGAACAATACGTGCTACAACAAAGGTTAACTAGGGCGCATTGTCTGGGCTTTCTCTTTAATGTATAGCCTACCATGCTGGAGACTGTGCCATTGCAGCAACGAATACAAATGTGGTTCATGCATGATGGCGCATCAGCACACTTTCGTCACAGTGTGCGCGAACGTCTGACACAGACGTTTCAAGACCGCTGGTCTGAGGGCACACCTCGGCCCGCTCGTTCCCCATACCACAATCCCTAGATTTTTAGTCATGGGGACACTTGAAGGAATTGGTCTACGCCATGCCAATCAACGATGTGCGTGCACTATAGGGTCGCGTTTACAATGCGAGCCAGCAGGTGCAACATCCGGGTATACTTCAAAAGGGTGCGTCATTCCTTACGCCAGAGGGCAGAGGGCAGAGGGGTGCTTGTCATGAATGGAAGCCGCGTTCAACACCTCTGTAAACACATGTTTATAGCAGAAAGTATGCATTTCCGGACCCATGATTATTGGATTTAGTTTTCTTGTTTCGATGATTACTACAACCTCTCAAGGTATTCGACACTTTCTTTTGAACTCTCTGTATGTGTTGTCAGTTACACAGGCCGACCGCACCTCCACTGTAAAGCACTCTCAGGGACACGTTTTCACATTGCTAACTGACTGAGACCACTAACGTGGGGAGGAGATAGATAAACTCTTCAACAGTTAAATCTACAAAGCAGAGTTCTGGTTCGATAGCCATACAACAGACATACACACAAAGAAAAGCTTCAAAATTTTGATGTCTCACAATTGCAGAAAATATGTTTCACAAGAAACTGCCTATGTAATTCAGTTAGCAGTATTACATCACGTAACTGATCAAAGTAGCAAATCATTAGATTACTTTCTTCCTAAGATACGAAAACAATATTTTACTGGTCCTCTTGAAGAATCTAGATTGACAAAAACTCTCTCTTCTCTCCTTCACACCACAAAAATGTTCTGTCACATGTTAATAAACCATGAAATTTTCTAATGTAGAACCTGTTAATGTCTACCGTTGCGTCAGGTTTAGTGAGAGGTGTTTTGAAAAACAGCTATGAAAATATTTCCCTCTACCACAGTCTACCATAGCTACCATTTTACAGCTTCAAATATAAACTTAAAATGTTAGTTCCTACTCATTCGATTGCACAGTTGTGAGATCTTCGAGCTTCTGCTTTCACTGTTTGGTACTTTTACTGTTTTTCTTGTAGGAGCCACATTTTTGGAAGAGAGCTGACAGTAGTCAGTTTTGCTAATATTGATATCAAGCGTATATCTTTTTGTTGGATTCGTCAGATCACGTGTTTTCGTCGTGGTTGTGGTTTTCTTCTGTTACTTCCTTAGTAGACCTGTTCCTGTACGCAACTTCCTTTCAGATCCTATAGCTTTTCTCCAACGAATGCTGTGATATGCTATACCATTTTCACTTCTTTACTTTATCAGCAAAAACTAAAATGTGATCTGCAGTGCGACAGTTCCTGGTGTCTGGGAGAGTTGTGCATGCAATTCGTGCTATCTATGGGCGTCATATAACTAACTTATATCTCGGTTACCAACAGAGGGCCGGCTGGGGTGGCCGAGCGGTTGTAGGCGCTACAGTCTGGAACTACAGGTCGCAGGTTCGAATCCTGCCTCAGGCATGGATTGTGTGATGTCCTTAGATTAGTTATGTTTAAGTAGTTCTACGTCTAGGGGAGTGATGACCTCAGAAATTAAGTCCCATAGTGCTCAGAGCCATTTGAACCATTTTTTGAACCAACAGAGGACGCAGTCATGATAACCTGGCATGTGTAACTCTATAGGTAAATTATTGATTAATTTGTAATTGAAGTCTGCACTTTATACTATTGTGGTAGAGATGTTTTCGGTCACTTGTACTACTCATATACCGAGTGGCCAAAAGTCATAAAAATGCAGTGGAAGTGATCTTAATAGCGAATAACTCCTCCGCGAGTTCTCGAAAGTGCAGTAACACGTCGCTGCATGGATTCTTAACACGTGTTAGAATCGTTCTGGAGATATGTCGATCTACTCATCTTGCAGTGCTACTCACAGCTGTTCTTGTGCAGATGGGCTGGTTTCATCGAGCGTACACAGGCATCAACAGCTGGTCATGAATGTTCCATGGTTCTGAATTCGATAAAGTGTTCATCAGGGCACCTCCGTGCAACTAAAGAGCGGTGACGTGCCACATTGTACTGAAGAAACACTGTATCTCCGTCGTGATGCTCTTATGCCGAGGGCGACGCAGTTAGTCTGCAAAAATTTCTTCACAGTGTACATGTCATTAGTTCCTATGTAAACAAATTATGTAGAGTTATTAATCTCAGTCTGCTGTTTCCAGAGACATCTGCTAAGAACTTGATTTTTATGTAAGTCTGTGGCTTTCGTGGTCATTGTCATTGAAGATGAAATGTTCCAGGTTGTTTGGGTGCATCGTTTTTCTCTTCAGTTTCTGCTTACATACTCGATGTTTCGAACCGTCTGTTGGGATGTCTCTGTGGGGTCTTCTGGTGTCCCCAGTAATCTGTTCGGCAGATTTTACCTTCCACCCGATTTTTACTCGTACTTTTAATCAATCAGCAGTTTTTGTGAATTTTGGTGACTCAGTTTCCTTGTTTTACTAATAGCACGTGATATCGCCTCGTCTCTCGTCTCTCATGGTGCTAAATGTGTATTGAGCTGTGTGTATACTCTGTGGTACAGTGTTTTTTTTAGTGACAGTAGTTATCTGCGACTACTTTACACGTGCCTGTTTCGAGCTTAGTTATTGTAGCACGTAGCTCTTCGTCAAATTTCATTGAGTGTTCGTTCATTGAACTTGTATATTGATCGACCATTTTCAACATTTTATGCAACTTTCCGTCAAGTCTACATAATATTTTTAGGAGGCGTCTGTAGTTGCTGTAGCTATTCTGATATCAATAAGCTGATGATTTTCAAAACTTGTATTGGTTACCCCACTCACTTGTTTTGAAAGGTAACACCAGACTGATGATAATGACGTTACATCTAGGTACACATTCCGCTAGCCACCGTATAGTGCGCAGCGGAGCGTACCCTCTACCGTTACTAGTCATCTTCGTGGTCCTTACGCGAAATGTACGTTGGCGGCAGCAGAATCGTTCTGCAGTCAGCCTCAAATGCAGTTTCTCTAAATTTACTCAATTGTGATCCTCGAAAAGAAGGTCGCCTTCCCTCCATTGATTCCTCTTTTAGTTCCCGAAGCATCTCTGTAATACTTGCATGGTGTCCGAACCTACTAGTAACAAATCTAGCAGCCCACCTCTGAAATGTTTTCTTTCAGTCCGACCTGATACGGTCCCCTAACGCTCGGGCAGTACTCAAGAATAGATAGCAACAGCGTCCTATGTGAGGTCTGCTTTATAAAAAATGGTTCAAATGGCTCTGAGCACTATGGGACTTAACATCTATGGTCATCAGTCCCCTAGAACTTAGAACTACTTAAACCTAACTAACCTAAGGACAGCACACAACACCCAGCCATCACGAGGCAGAGAAAATCCCTGACCCCGCCGGGAATCGAACCCGGGAACCCGGGCGTGGGAAGCGAGAACGCTACCGCACGACCACGAGATGCGGGCCTCTGCTTTATAGGTGAACCACTCTTTCCTAAAATTCTCCCAATAAACCGAAGTCGACCATTCGCCTTTCCTACTACAAAATTTACATGATAATTTTATTTCATACTGCTTTGCAAGGCTATGCCTAGATGTTTAATCGACATGACTATGTCAAACAGCACACTACTAATGCTCTATTCGAGATCGTGGGTTGTTCTTTTCCTACCCATCTGCATCAATTTACATTTTTCTACATTTACAGCTAGCTGCCATTCATCACACCGACTAGAAATTTAGTCTAAATCATCTTTTATCCTCCTACAGTCACTCATTTTCGACACCTTCCTGTACACCACAGCATCATTAGCAAACAGCTGCAGACTGCTGCTTACCGTGTCCGCCAGATAATTTATGTATACAGAAAATGACAGTGGTATTATGACACTTCTCTGGGGCACTCCTGACGCTACCCTTGTCTCTGATGAATACTCGCCGTTGAGGACAACATACTGGGTGCTGTTACTTAAGAAGTCTTCGAGCCACTCTCGCATCTCGTAACCAATTCCGTATGTTCGTACCTTCGTTAGCAGAGGGCAGTGTGGCACCGTGTCAAATGCTTTACCGAAATCTAGGACTATGGAATCTGCCCATTGTCCTAGATCCATGGTACGCAGTATATCCTGTGAAAAAAAGGTCAAACTAAGTTCCGCACGAGCGAAGCTTTCTAAAACCGTGCTGATTTGTGGACAGAAGGTTTTCCCTTTCAAGGAAACTTATTATATGCGAACCAAGAACATGTTCAAGTATTCTGTAGCAAACCGGTGTTAGGAATATTGGTCTGTAATTTTGCGAGTCTATTCTTTTGCCTTTCTTATATACAAGAGACACATGCGCTTTTTTCCAGTCACTTGGGACTTGGCGCTGGGCGAGAGATTCGCCATAAATGCAAGCTAAGTAAGGGGCCAATGCTGCAGAGCACTCTGTGTAAAACCGAATTAGGTTTCCATCAGGACCTGGTGACTTATTTGATTTCAGTTCTTTCAATTGTTTCTCTGCACCAGCGATGCTTATTACTATGTCCTCCACGCTATGTCCTCTGTGCTATGGCCAAACGAAGGTATGTCTGTGCGAGTCTGTTTCTTAAATGCGAAATTTAATAGTTGGGATTTATTTTTGCTATCTTCTACTGCCACACCAGACTGGCCGATGAGTGACTTAGACCCACTTAGCAATTTCAGGTAGAGACAGATTTTTCTCGGGCTCTCGGCAAGATCTTTTGGTAAGGTATCACAGGGGAAGTTGTTGTAAGCTTCGCGCATCGACCTTTTTATAGATAGACAAGTTTCTGTTAACTTTTGCCTTTCGCCGTTTGCGCGTTCTCTTTTGAGCGCAGAGTGCAACAGTCTTTTCTTCCTCAACATTTTTCGTGCGCCGGCACGGTAGCTCAGCGTGTTCGGTCAGAGGGTTACGTGCCCTCTGTAACAAAAAAACTGAGTGAATCGATCAACAACGAACTTCACTGGACGTCTTACGACGTCCGCCCCGTACAGATGCAACGAACAAAAGCGAACAAAATGAGATTAAAAAAAAAAAAGTGGTCAGCGTGACAGACTGTCAATCCTAAGGGCCCGGGTTCGATTCCCGGCTGGGTCGGAGATTTTCTCCGCTCAGGGACTGGGTGTTGTGTTGTCCTAATCATCATCATTTTATCCCCATCGACGCGCAGGTCGCCGAAGTGGCGTCAAATCGAAAGACCTGCACCAGGCGAACGGCCTACCCGACGGGAGACCCTAGCCACACGACATTTCATTTCATTTCAACATTTTTCGTATTTCGTTGTTAAACCACGGTGTGTCTTCTCCATCCTTAATTCACTTACTTGGCACACACTCCTCCAGAGTATGATTTACAATCCATTTAAACGTTGCCTCTAATTCCTCTACTTCCACCGTACTGGAACCAAATGATGTCATTTCCATGTATCAGTGGGATGCTAACAACTGTCTATCAGCTTTCTCTAGCAGGAATACTCTCTTTAACTTCGTGATTGAATTATTAACTTTAGTGACCAAAATCGCTATGATGAGATCATGGTCACTATTCCCTGTCTCCATAATGACACCGTCGTTTAGGTCATGCCTGTTTCTAGCCACAATGTGTAAAATATTTCCGTTCCCTGCGAGCTATCGAACTACTTGCTCAAGACAGATTTAAGAAAATGTGTTCAAAAGAGCTTCGCAAGACTGACTGACTGCACACACTGCAATGAATTCATAGACGTCCCAGTCTGTAATCCATAGGTTAAAGTCGTCTTTACCTAATATTGCACCATCTGGGTATTTCCGCGCTACTGACCGTAGACTTTCTTCCAATGACTCTGAAACCGGAATCTTGTGGCCTGTAAAAATTTTCAGTAAGTAACGCGATTTCACCTCGATCTGTTATCGACCTGATAACTTCAATGTCACATTCAAATTCGATCTCAGTAGAGATAATATTTTTGTTGACTGCAATGAACACACCCTTTTCTTTCTTGGCATCTAATCTGTCTTTTGCGTTTACGTATGAATTGCTAAATATCTCAGGGCTTTCGATTATGAGTTTCAGACAGCTTTCAGTCCTGAGAATAATTTGAGCGCGAGAAGCTTCCTGGACGGCAGTATATTCGGGAACTTTGTTGCGAGTACTTCGACAATATATCAATAAAATGGAACAGTCAAAGTGTCTTTATTTTAAATGCTGTCTGGGAATCGTCTGGAGAGTGTTCATCAAAAAACCTCATCCTACTACCTAACCCAAAAAACTCGTGCAGTGTACCCCAGATGTATCAAGGAGAGCCCTACAATTCCTCACCCGATAACTCAGGTCCAGAAATCTGCAGCCAAGACCGTCACAAAGTCGATAAAGCCTTTGGTTGAGACCCTCCACTAGTCGTCATACCAAAGAATGCCGATAGACTCTGGGAACGCCACGAGCTAGGCCAGCAGACTTCATCAACTCTGCCAGCTGCCTGTAGAAACTGAAGATGGCCTCAGAACTCACGTGTTACGCATCACTGGTGCCGACGTGAGCCACAACTTGCAGATGACTACAGAACAACACCTCCTCCACATCTCGGGTGAGCCTCCTCCCCCCTCCCCTGCACACATAAAGAATGCATATTGGCTTTCTTTCCTTCCGTGAACATTATCCCTCTAGGGCGCTCCGTAACGCGCCCAATGTTGGAGCTCCATATAACTAGTAAACCCCTCCCATCCTGTGCCTGCTTCGACCTTGCTGAAGGAGCGGCCACCTGTCCATTACAAGGTGAATGGGCGAGTGGGCGAGGCCAGACGGCCAACCTCCACACAGGTCCTCCACCAGTAGTGACGCGAATGCGTTACCATCTGTCACTCATCCTCCTGTGACAGCGAATGCGCCACATTGGGTACACTAGGAGGTGCTTCAGCAGCGGAGCCCGTGGATGGAACTACCGACACTTGAGGTGTCTCATGCAATGCGCCAGATTCTTCGCCAATGCTACACCCTGAGACAGCAGCCTTAAGATGACTAACCGTAACCAAAAGCACATTCAACTGTACGCGAACTGCGACCAGCTCCTCCTGCGTCCGCACATAGCATGCATACATCCATCCTACCCATCCTAGTATTACTAACTTAACGAATTTACTACAAAAGCACAGACAGAAACCTAGATATGCAACTTGCTAACCTCCTGACCTGTCACCAATGAAGGCTGACATCTTACAAGCTGTGTAGCTAACTGTTCTTCATAAATGAAAAGTGCGCTACCGACTGCCGGAATTTACACTTACTTACAAAACGAGATATTAAACCTCTTAAACAGAGAAACAACACGCACGAAAATTAAGAAATATTCTACTAAGAAAACACAGAAGAAGCTAAATACAGGGTGACAATTACTGAACTATGTGAAAAAATCGTAAATTAGTTACAAACTACGGCGTGTACACAATTTATTCAACATGTAAATGTCACTACAGATATTTGGATTTAGGTTGTGACTTGTTCGACATGCCTCCAATCATCGGCGATGATGTGGCGCAGACGAATAGCGAAATGCTGCATGACCCGCTGAAGTGTCGGAATATCGATGCTGTTTATCACCTTCTGAATATCTGTTTTCAGCTCGGAAATGGTTTTGGGCTTATTGCTGTACACCTTGTCTTTCGTATAGCCCCACAAAAAGGAGTCGCATGTGTTCAGATCTGGAGAATATGGTGGCCAGTCCAGGGCATTGCGAGTGGCCTCTGGGTACCCCAGAGCCAGAATGCGTCCCCAAAGTGCTCCTCCAGGACAGCAGTCTCCGCTTCGATGGGGTGGAGCTCCATTTTGCATGAGTCACATCTTGTCGAAATCATGGTCCCTTTGAATAATGGGGATGAAATCATCTTCCAAAACCTTCAGGTACCGTTCGGTAGTCACCGTGCTATCAAGGAATATCGCACCGATTATTCCGTGACTGGACATTGCACACCACACAGTCACCTGCTAAAGAGATTTCCCGACGGCGAAATGCGGATTCTCAGTCCTCCAGATGCGCCTATTTTGCTTAGTGACGAATCCATCCAAATGAAAGTGGGCTTCGTCTCTAAACCAAACCATATTCGCATCAAAGTCCTGTTCGTCAGTTCTGTGGACAATAGTGTTAGCGAAATGGCTGATGGGTTTAAACTTTGTATGGGAAGAGATTCAGGTCTGCAACAACAATTTGTCGCAGTGTCTCCCCGTTGATTCACATCTATTCTGTAGCTCGTCTGATCGATTTCCTGGTGCTGGCTTGAAACACAGCGGGTGTCTTCTCGATGTTTTCTGGCGTTCTTACCCTTTTTGGACGACCGACATTGCCAACACTGTCACCACGAACGCTACCCGTTATCTCATATTTGCGAATCAAATTCTTGATTGTTAGCACACTTGGACCAGTTTGTACTCTGTCGCAAACTTCCTTAGAGTCGCATTTGCGCTGTTATTGTTCGCGTAGTAGGCCTTCATAAGCATTATGCGGTCAGGCATGCTGTACCGTGACATTTTCACATGGAAATGGCCGACAACAACAAGATGCATGCGCATACTAATTCTCATCATGCCCCGCGGCGAACCGTGCAGTTTGAACGTCCTAACGCAAATCGTTCAGAAGGTATGATGGTTTTATTTCATGTAGTTCTGTAATTGTCACCCTGTAGGTAACTTGCCGCTGTGCATGTGTGTACCAGACGGCAGCTGGAGCCTGACTGACATTACGCTCAAACGAGCAGCCCCTGGCTCTTCAAAAGAAACAAATTAATGACTAGTGCGCTACAGACTGCATGAATTTACACTTAGTTACAAAATGTCAGATTAAACCTCTTAAACAGAGTAAAAAGCACGCATAAAATTTACGTACCAGGTTTGTTCATGAGGGTATAATGTGTAAATTAGCTCTCCGCCATTATTAAAATACGTGTGTAAATTTGTTAAACTCGCATGAACTCTCGTTCAACTTCCGCGTTTTATCGACAGCAATGAATCCAATCCATAAGCATCCGCAAAAGGGGGAAGGAGCGGAGGGTGAGGTGCAAGAGGGAACTGACATGTTGCGGCGTTCCGTCTGTACGGCCGGCAACGTAACTGACAACGTCATGGGTTTCTTACAGGCCACACAACTGCTCTGCACCAGAAATGCCTTGCAGCAGTTGCAACAGGTGGCCCTAGCAGCGCCACCATGCGTCGCGGACCAGGGGGACTTATTTGCATCCGCGACCCCCGTTACCTAAAATAGTTCCTGTGATATCCTGACGCGCGACAG
Source organism: Schistocerca cancellata (assembly GCF_023864275.1). Classification (NCBI taxonomy): domain Eukaryota; kingdom Metazoa; phylum Arthropoda; class Insecta; order Orthoptera; family Acrididae; genus Schistocerca; species Schistocerca cancellata. The sequence continues at coordinate 50,798,565 of NC_064631.1, forward strand.
TATTTAGGCCCGCGCACTGTCGCGCGGAGTCGGTTAACGTCGAGCGAGAGCTACGGACTGACATCCACTCCACTACGACGCCGCTGCCTGCTGCCTACCAGCTGCCTCCTCGATGGACACTGCCTGGCCTCTGCAGTTCCGCCAATCACTCAGTCTCCATGGTTCGATGTGGCAACCTGGTGCACAGACTTTGGTAGAACAGTGACTGCATTCTGTTTTTCCGAGGATCTGTATCATTGTGCATGTACTAAAAGCAGTCGAACGTTGGAAAAACTATATTTATAGAAAATTAGTGACTTAAGTAGCGCCTAAAGTTGATTCTTTTGGAACATTTCAAACACTGAGCGGATAATTATCAGTCTTTTTAGATACGTCTGCGTACATCCAACATGCAATCAAATTTAATTCTTGAGGCACGACATGTTCTCAAACTCATCGAATCAGCTGCATGAAAAATGAAATTTTTAGAATTTTGACCGCCTCTCGGATAGACTTTTACAAACGCCTTTGCAAGAATCCGTTCTTACAGAGTGATTCAAGAAGAAAGAACAGTTTTCAGTTCTTTATTACACACAAGCTGTGAAAGAAGGAAACACATTACGCATGTCACTGGATAGAAGAAAATTCAATGTTTTATGTTCACACAGACAGTACATCATCCACTGAACATAACACGCTGATCCCCCAATGTGCTGGGGTACGCATTACAGCAATGTTGATTGGTGATACACAGAGCGATTAACCACCACACACAAATGTTTCTTCTTAGTGTGTTTGCGTATTTTTAAAATGCAACTTAACGATTAGTTTTCGTACGTAGTACTTTGAGCACTATAAGGTTTATACAGGCATACAGTGGCTGAATACTAACAGATTAACACGATTACTTTATATGTTTGTTATGGTTGCGCTCTGAAAAGGTGTCTTGGGGCCGAACAAAAGAGTAGTCGCTACAGGAAAGATGGTGATTCCATAAGTGCATGTGTCGGTTGACGAACCAGCACTTATCATCGTATAGTCACGCTCCCCAAATTGACTTGGGACTCGTAGTGACTTATGTTTCTGTGATTTCTTTAACTGCTTAATATCATGCACATTTAAGCACTCCGCGCCTATCCATGTATTTAGTTACACTTGGACCTTTCATTGGAAGCTCACTTAATGTCACTAGTGTCTCTGTCACGCGTTCTGGGACGCCATTGCCACTTTCCAATAATTGCTATATGGTAATGCAAGGATATTAACAGAGGTTAAGGTGAGTCGCGATCTCTAGGATTAAATGGTTTTTAAATAGCATGTGCAGATGACGTACAAAATTCTCCTGCACGAAGGCCGGACACGATGGCCTGATTTATGATATTTTATGCTTGACTTTTTTAAGTTTCATTTCTTAATTTTAGTTTTTTTTCGTTTTTAGTTGAAGGTATTTAGGTTTTCGCATGCAGGCTTCAGATAATGGCCTTATCAATTTTTAATTACTACATTAGGTGCCCAAAACAGTGTATGATCTCTCAGCAAATAAATAGGAAATACTGCGCACTGTATGACACACAACACAATGTTTTGTACGAGAGCGCTTTGTAGTTCACATCACATTATTGAGTGTAGTCTGTAATTAGATATGCGTGTCAAGCTAATAAATACGATGTTTGAATTTGAAACAATATTTCTTAGGAGAGTATTTAAGTGCATCTGTAACTGAATTAGCATGTCCAGTTAGAAAATTATCAGGTCATGATGTTTGTATCTGATTGGCGGCGTAATCGTAAGGCACTATATGAAAAAGACTGTTCATGCAGTATGCAGCAAACGCCTGAGTATCCGTATTTCAGCATTCTTTTTCTGTGATTTATGACAACAGAACTCGCATGAATGGATATACACTTTGAGTACAGGACAAAGCTATTTCAAGACGGTCGCGCATGATGAGACGTCGTAATGATACTGTGGTATGGAACGCTGTTTTAGTAGTACTACGTAACTGTCTTTCTACAAAACTTATTGGCTGAAGAAACGATATGTGTTGTTTTTAAATGTTTTATGTATGTAAATTATTTATGGGTATTGATTACTGGGAGACAGCCACCTGTGTGTATAACGCAAAAGTTGGAATGAAGCAGTAAATGTGATTTTTATTTGTTTCATTGTACTTTAAATTAAATTTGATTGCTCACAGCAAACCCTCCAACACCTCTATTTTCATTCGTTGCGCCCATTGGCTGTGGACGCGCACTTTAATGTGAAATGCTTGTCTTATGTTAAAATATGTAACGAGTACACTTGACTCTGTATTTCTATTTGTGTAATACTTGTACATTTGATGTTGTCATTCACTGTATTGACGTCTGGTTTAATATAGGGACTTATATGCACCCACATTTAAAATGCGGCACGCACATTCGTTGCGTACGTGGGGTTGTACGTGAGGCGCGACACTACCGCCATCGGAAGTTTTCTGGTGCTTGTGACTATGTTGACCTCAGTTTGATTTTGACTTGATGAGAGGCATGTGTGGATTGTGACATTCATTATGCAAACATTTATGAAGTATGTGTTGCCATTTTGATGTTGATTATCAAGATCAGGCGCTGTCAGTGCAGGTATGTTTGGATTCATATAATTAATTTCTGGTACATTTGAACTTTCGGTTGTAATTCCACTAGTGTATTCACTGTTCACTGACAACTATGTCCTGCTTCTTGTAGCCTCAGTACGCCAGGTTTGAAAATAAACCTGTAAGATTGGAAACTAGTCGCCTAATATAAATACTGGAATTGTAGGCAGAATCGTTAATAAACGATTTAAACGAAAGTGAATGTTATCGCCCACATTTCATTATTGAAAGGAACAGCAAGCCACAAAGAAGACTAATTACTAGAAGAAAATATTGGAAAACAGGCATCACAGGTTAAAAAAATGCTATGAATAGTGTACCTTATCAGTACTACAAGTCAGTTTCCTGTATGAACTTGAATATCTCTTAATTACTCTCAAAACGATACTTGCGTTACAAATTCAATGTTACTGCGTAGTCACTGCGTGCCGAAAGAGGCGAGATATACGAAGTAGTACAAAAATACTTTTCCAAAAATTATAAAACTGGAAATGCAAGAGATGTATACAACAATGTTTTTATGACAGGGAAGGAGAAACTATAAAAAGAAGAAAGTACGTGCACACAGAGACAATTTATATGCATTTCCAAAAAAAAAAAAAATTACCTTCTTCCTAGTATAAACACAAATACAGTGGATTACAAATGCAAACTTTCTCATACTCGCACACCATTAACAGACTTACAGGTAACAGATCATATTTATATGTATATCCAGAATGTAACAGCGATTAAGGCGCGAGTGACGATTTTATTTTTAACTGAGTGAACGAGTTGATCATCTACCGTTACTGCGTAAGTCTGTGAGTGGTCTTAACAAAAATGAAGCAGTGGTACGCCACATGCACTGCACATAAAGAAACATATTGAGTCTGTTATGGTTACTCAACCAATTAGAGACCTGTTACACAGCGAGAATGTACTCGTATTATGAGCAATGGTAAAATATTCTCAAAGTCCTCTCCAGCTAGCATCAAGCCATGCCAACGCTCCATATCGCAATCAGAAGACAAACAGGCAGAAAGCCGGCAATGTGAGTAGTAGAGCAAACACGGAATATATGCCTCACCTTGGCGAGCTGGTACCCCGAATCGTAAACTCAGCATCATGATCTCAGCAAGGAGAAGAAATAACATCATTCTAACAGCACAGCCAGATTTTGCAAGCGAGAGTAAAAGTTTACAATAACACCTATCAGCCTGCTGATATGACGCAAAGGCAACTAGTAGCTCTGAAAGCCATTCTCGAGAAATAGAGGGGTGCTAATGTAGGTCACATTCAGTCATCGCTGGCCAGGCACGACGTCGTTGCCTCAGCCGAGCAGTAGTACTCGTAAACACTCAGGCTTCTAAGCCTTCGCATGAATTACAGTGCAGTACACCAGCTATGAGGCTGAACCCGTGATGTGCTGCTTCCATTTGCCAAAATGACTTCTACTTTATAAACTGCTATCTCTTTGGTCTGCTGTAATCTGTCGCCGTGAGCTGCCAGCCTTGCAGCCACTGATAAGAAGACTTAGGCTTCTACCTCTGGCTGGCTGAGCCAACACGTGGTGTTTGGGGCTTCGTACACCTGTTGTAGTATTCAGGAGGTGCACTAACCGCTTACTGTACAGGCTACGCCAGCCGTCAACGAGACCTGCCTCCCGCCCGACACCTTGTTTAAATAAATGAGCGCCGCTCGGGCGACGCCCTCGGAAGACTGTTGAGACAGTGACAGCACGTTCCGAGGCTGTGTGCTGCACTGCCGCTGGCCTGGGCGCCGCCTCGGAGAAGAAACACATTTGGGAACTTCACTGTAATAAATCCTTGTTCCGCTAATGACGTATCATTCGCACCCAGCACGCCGACCGTCCTGCTACTTTGCACTCCACTCTCTATCACCCCGACAACAGTAAGGATTTCAAACCACACCCCTGAAAATTGGTGTCAGAAGTGTTCACTTTGACTGCCACCGCCGTAGCAGAGCTATATCCGCAGAATCACTTTCATCTCCATTTGCACCTCCATCCGAATGGAGTGCACTGCGGTGAGAGCATTTTTCTGTCGGCCTTCCTGATTGTGTTATTGTTTGTGGCCCTGTCGAATCACAGGGACATTAAGATATTAATTCCAGAGTGTTATTAATCTAAAGGAACCTGCAGAATTGTCATTGCTTTGAGGAAATATAAGCGAAATGTATTTAACGCCAGTGGAGTGCAAATGTTGTAGTTTATCAGGCCATAAGGTGCCATGCACTAAGTCAGTACCAGCTACGTGAGTGATTTGTAGAAAGTTTAGGCACTTGGCACGGGACTGTTCAGAGTCGGATTGGTCTACGATCTGGTGTAAGAATTAATTTGTTGTATTGTTGTGTGTAATGTAAGTGTAATTTCCCACATCTTTCTATTATAACAACATTGTCATTGCTTTGAGGAAATATAAGCGAAATGTATTTAACGCCAGTGGAGTGCAAATGTTGTAGTTTATCAGGCCATAAGGTGCCATGCACTAAGTCAGTACCAGCTACGTGAGTGATTTGTAGAAAGTTTAGGCACTTGGCACGGGACTGTTCAGAGTCAGATTGGTCTACGATCTGGTGTAAGAATTAATTTGTTGTATTGTTGTGTGTAATGTAAGTGTAATTTCCCACATCTTTCTATTATAACAACATTAGCAGACTCCGTAAAATGGTGGAAACACATGCTTCTTATTATGGGTGAAACTCTCGCCACTTCTACACACCGAGTAATATGACCAGGAAAATGAAGGTCCTTGTAAGAAAGTTGAAAACTTACAAGCTGAGGTACAGCAGTTGCAGTCGGGGTCAAGAGAATCTAAGATCGTGTTAAGTGCACCATTTCCTCCCCTCGATCAGTCAGCAATAAATCTAATAACTTTCTCCAGAAAAACTACGGAGGATGTCATTGCGTCAACTTGGTCATAAGGCAAAAGAGTGCAGGAATAAGAAACAAGAGGAGTATCGCCAAAATAAGCCTCCATTAAACACAAACGGGAATGAATTGCCCATCAGAATGCATTTCCTATAGACCGGAACACTGAACATACGTACGCCGAGTCAGAATGGTGCCTGTTACGCATAGTACAGGGCAAGGAACATAAGTTTTTAGTAGACACAAGTGCACACGTATCAGTTGTTAGTCTGGACCTCTTAGACAGGAAGAGACTTAGGTGTTCATGATAGAGGTTATGTGGAATAGGTGACAATGACGTGAAGTCATTATGGAAAACACTGCTCGACTTTAGCAATAGAGATAAAAGATTTCGAGAAGACGTAGAAGTGTTGCCAAATATTGGTGAAGGGTATTCTGCTACTTTAGGACCAGAGTTCCTTGACAAAACCGATCTTTAACCGTATAGAACTGAACTCAGTGGGAACAGCACCTGCCAGTGAGACAATATCGCAAGATGCAGCAATCATGAAGGTGTTGCCAACTGAACTGTGCACACGCATGCTAAGGATTGGTTCCCATGATAACGTACCACCATGTACAGGAAAGCTGGTTCAGATTCCTGTAGATGCCGATATACCACAAGGATGTGCTAGATCAACTATAAAGTAACGGAGAGTTAGATAAAACGCTTTGTTTCAAGTGGGGAAGTATGGTGTGTATTAGTAATATAAACGGAGAGTTTATGTTTCGGGTGTTAGCCTACATAACTTTGGCATCGACAAGGCCAGTCTGCCAAAGAGCTTGATGATTGACAAATTAGATGTTCTGGGTGAAGAAGACATTGATAGGTCGTGTGACGGCCAGAGCCGCAAGCAAACCGCTAGTGTTACATAAGAAAGTGAATCACTTGCAAGGAAGTGTTCGAGAAGTGATGGAAGCTTTGCTGTTTGTTTAACGCAAATAGTCCTTAACCAGCGACGCCAGCTGCACATCATATACCGACAGGTAACACTGCTCCAGTCTATACAAAACCATACCATATACCCATGCATCTACAACGTTTGACAGAATGTTTTATTGACCAGCAACTGAGTGAAGGAATAGTAGAACATAGTGATAGTCAATGGAGTGCAAAAGTCTGCATGGTCCCTGTAATTACTGAATCATGAAAGACTGCCAGAAAAAAATTAGAAATCTAAATATGAACATCAGCTGTAGCTTTGTAATTTAGGGAGAGACATAATATGTAAGCCGCTCCATTAGAAGTCATACGTATTGAGAAATCATTTATTTCACGCGCGCTGATTGCGAACTGGCGGTAAAAAGCGACACAGTCATTTAGCATCTCCAGTCCGCCCCAGACGCCGTATACAGAGTCCCTCAAACGGCAAGCTACGCAGATTTTGGCGGAGATATGAGTTCGGCGGAATTCGAGAGTTCCATTGAATGATGGCTGCCTCAGACGAACGCGCCTACAGCAGATACTACGTAAGTGTGCAGTCAGATTCATCTAACTTTGTGCACTAAGAAGGACTTGCAAAGCTTGCCTGTACATACCTCTTGGCTAGGGTTATTGGTATCCATCGTACATTTGTCTACATGTACCTACGTCTATATGTCACATTGTGACGAGTAATTGAGACTACAGGTTCGATTAAAGTAATAGAAGCGGGCACTTTCATGGTTAGTGGTCTATAGCACCACACATTACACTGTATAGCCGAATCTTTACAAAGTTATGGGCCAAGGTGGCCAATTGTCCTATAACTGATTTGCGTATGTAGTTCAAGTGTCCCTAGAGGGGACACCAGGAAAACAGCGAACAACGTTCAACAATTTCACTGACAGCAAAAATACGACTGCTTCGATGGTAAGTACAAAGAGCGCAAAATACAGCGTCTTTGGTTAGTACAAAAAGCACAAAATACAGCGTCTTACTAGGTACTGGTGCAGAAGCTTGACAGATCTGCTATCTAAAAGACGCCTGACTGTTTCTAGATGTAGTAACTCATCTAGGAGCTTCAAAGGAAAGTATACTTCAGGGAAATAGTCCAAACCCCAAGCATATCATCCTGATTAAGTCAAACACAGGCGGAGAAAAGTCTATCCTTACTGCAACGTGTAAGTCCACTGAGGAAACAGCGATGAAAGCTGGGAACAGTGACGTTGGTTCCTACAATGCGCTTCAAGAACGTCCTGTTGTTGTTGTTGTTGTTGTTGTTGTTGTGGTCTTCGGTCCTGAGAATGGTTTGATGCAACTCTCCATGCTACTCTATCCTGTGCAAGCTTCTTGATCTACCAGTACTTACTGCAACCTAAATCCTTCTGAATCTGTTTAGTGTATTCATCTCTTGGTCTCCCTCTACGATTTTTCCCCTCCACGCTGCCCTCCAACACTAAATGGGTGATCCCTTGATGCCTCAGAACATGTCCTACCAACCGGTCCCTTCTTCTTGTCAAGTTGTCCCACAAACTCCTCTTCTCCCCAATTCTATTCAATACCTCCTCATTAGTTATGTGATATACCCATTTAATCTTCAGCATTCTTCTGTAGCACCACATTTCGAAAGCTTCTATTCTCTTCTTGTCTAAACTATTTATCGTCCATGTTTTTCTACCGTACATGGCTACACTCCATACAAATACTTTCAGAAACGACTTCCTGACGCTTAAATCTATACTCGATGTTAACAAATTTCTCTTCTTCAGAAACGCTTTCCTTGCCATTGCCAGTCTACATTTTATATCCTCTCTACTTCGACCAACATCAGTTATTTTACTCCCACGATAGCAAAACTCCTTTACTACTTTATGTGTCTCATTTCCTAATCTAATTCCCTCAGCATCATCCAACTTAATTCGACTACATTCCATTATCCTCGTTTTGCTTTTGTTGATGTTCATCTTATATCCTCCTTACAAGACACTGTCCATTCCGTTCAGCTGCTCTTCCAAGTCCTTTGCTGTCTCTGATAGAATTACAGTGTCATCGGCGAACCTCAACGTTTTTAGTTCTTCTCCATGGACTTTAATACCTACTCCGAATTTTTCTTTTGTTTCCTTTACTGCTTGCTCAATATACAGATTGAATAACATCGGGGAGAGGCTACAACCCTGTCTCACTCCCTTCCCAACCACTGCTTCCCTTTCATGCCCCTCGACTCTTATAACTGCCATCTGATTTCTGTACAAATTGTACATAGCCTTTCGCTCCCCGTATTTTACCCCTGCCACCTTTAGAATTTGAAAGAGAGTATTCCAGTCAACATTGTCAAAAGCTTTCTCTAAGCCTACAATTGCTAGAAACATAGGTTTGTCTTTCCTTAATCTATTTTCTAAGATAAGTCGTAGGGTCAGTATTGCCTCACGTGTTCCAACATTTCTGCGGAATCCAAACTTATCTTTGCCGAGGTCGGCTTCTACCAGTTTTTCCATTCGTCTGTAAAGAATTCGCGTTAGTATTTTGCAGCTGTGACTTATTAAACTGATAGTTCGGTAATTTTCACATCTGTCAACACCTGCTTTCTTTGGGATTGGAATTATTATATTCTTCTTGAAGTCTGAGGGTGTTTCGACTGTCTCAAACATCTTGCTCACCAGATGGTAGAGTTTTGTCAGGACTGGCTCTCCCAAGGCCGTCAGTAGTTCTAATGGAATGTTGTCTACTCCCGGGGCCTTGTTTAGACTTAGGTCTTTCAGTGCTCTGTCAAATTCTTCAATCAGTATCATATCTCCCATATCATCTTCATCTACATCCTCTTCCATTTCCATAATATTGTCCTCAAGTACATAGCCCTTGTATAGACCCTCTATATACTCCTTCCACCTTTCTGCTTTCCCTTCTTTGCTTAGAATTGGGTTTCCGTCTGAGTTCTTGATATTCATGGTAGTTCTTCTCTTTTCTCCAAAGGTCTCTTTAATTTTCGTGTAGGCAGTATCTATCTCACCCCTAGTGATATACGCCTCTACATCCTTACATTTGTCCTGTAGCCATCCCTGCTTAGCCATTTTGCACTTCCTGTCGATCTCATTTTTGAGACGTTTGTATTCCTGTTTGCCTGCTTCATTTACTGCATTTTTGTACTTTCTCCTTTCATCAATCAAATTCAGTATCTCTTCTGTTACCCAATGATTTCTATTAGCCCTCGTCTTTTTACCTACTTGATCCTCTGCTGCCTTCACTACTTCATCCCTCAGAGCTACCCATTCTTCTTCTACTGTATTTCTTTCCCCCATTCCTGTCAATTGTTCCCTTATGCTCTCTCTGAAACTCTGTACAACCTCTGGTTTAGTCAATTTATCCAGGTCCCATCTCATCAAATTCCCACCTTTTTGGAGTTTCTTCAGTTTTAATCTACAGTTCATAACCAATAGATTGTGATCAGAGTCCACATCTGCCCCTGGAAATGTATTACAGTTTAAAAACTGGTTCCTAAATCTCTGTCTTACGCTTATATAATCTATCTGATACCTTTTAGTATCTCCAGAATTCTTCCATGTATACAACCTTCTTTTATGATTCTTGAACCAAGTGTTAGCTATGATTAAGTTATGCTCTGTGTAAAATTCTAGCAGACGGCTTCCTCTTTCATTTCTTACCCCCAATCCATATTTACCTACTACACTTCCTTCTCTCCCTTTTCCTACTCTCGAATTCCAGTCACCCATGACTATTAAATTTTCGTCTCCCTTCACTACCTGAATAATTTCTTTTGTCTCATCATACATTTCATCAATTTCTTCATCATCTGCAGAGCTAGTTGGCATATAAACTTGTACTACTGTAGTAGGCATGGGCTTCGTGTCTATCTTGGCCACAATAACGTGTCCACTATGCTGTTTGTAGTAGCTTACCCGCACTCCTATTTTTTTATTCATTATTAAACCTACTCCTGCATTACCCCTATTTCATTTTGTATTTATAACCCTGTATTCACCTGACCAAAAGTCTTGTTGTTCCTGCCACTAATTGCCACTATATCTAACTTTAACCTATCCATTTCCCTTTTTAAATTTTCTAACCTACCTGCCCGATTAAGGGATCTGACATTCCACACTCCGATCCATAAAACGCCAGTTTTCTTTCTCCTGATAACGACGTCCTCTTGAGTAGTCCCCGCCCGGAGATCAGAATGGGGGACTATTTTACCTCCGGAGTATTTCACCTAAGAGGGCGCCATCATCATTTAACCGTACAGTAAAGGTGCATGCCCACGGGAAAAATTACGGCTGTAGTTTCCCCTTGCTTTCAGCCATTCGCAGTACCAGCAGAGCATGGCCGTTTTGGTTAGTGTTACAAGGCCAGATCAATCAATCATCCAGACTGTTGCCCCTGCAACTATTGAAAAGGCTGCTGCCCCTCTCCAGGAACCACATGTTTGTCTGGCCTCTCAACAGATACCCCTCCATTGTGGTTGTACCTACGATACGGCCATCTGTATCGCTGAGGCACGCAAGCCTCCGCACCACCGGCAAGGTCCATGGTTCACCGGGAGGGGGGGGGGTAAGAAGATGAAATGAGTAGTAGCTGCTCAGATGCCAGCAGGAGAGGCTCTCTAAGCTGGAAGAACTGGCTCGTGTAGTCCATGTGCTCGCCTTTACCGCTGCCAGCGGCTGAATACTCATTATACTATTTTCTTGTCATTTGTTGTGTGTGCACGAATAGGTCTCTTGGAAGTGGCGGCCTTTTCCAGCGCTGCTACCACCGCCTGGTGTAAAATCGTGACTGCAACATGGAGAGCTTGCAATGCTGAGATGTGTAGGGACCATGTAGACTGCACATGTGCCCTGTGTGCCAGAGGGTTTCTCACTCCCTTTTTTGCAGATAGCACTAGTAAGCTCCACTGATGTTTTTATAAACCAATGTGTGTGCTCTTCTGCATGTTCGTTGCTAGCAAGTAAAGAAGCAGTAAAAAGCAAACCAGTAAGCCTACTCAGAGTCTCATTTCACTATCATCATACATCTGACTTCTTTATCCTGACATCCAAGTCTACCTGCACTGTCCCCAACCTCAGAGACCTGAAAAATCTCATCTTGAACCTATCGCCATGGCACTCCTGTACACAGCTGCTAATTGCCAATAAACAGATAAACTCACAATCCATGTCACTTCTGATCTGAGCATGAGCTAAAGTAAGTATATCATGATCTACATCTGGTTATGAATGCCCTGAAATCACCATGTGGTACTAAGAGATACAGACTGAGCTGTGATTACAGATAACTGAGTGCCAAAACCGTCACTGAGTCATATACTATCCCCAATACTTCCAGGAGATAGGCTAGAAACTGCCTTCATGACACCATCATGTCATTACCAATATCACAGAATGCCACTTGAAGTTAATAATGCGTCATCTACATTTGAGAGACTATTGGATGGTGTACTTCACACATTGAAATCTAAAAAATGTGTGGTTTACTTAGACAACATCATCGTATTTTCGAGAGATATGGAAGAAGACGTCGTGCATTTGGAAGAAGTACTTAATTGACTACAGACAGCATGTCTGACGACCAGCACAGATAAATGCCACCTTATATAAACAAAAGTTAAACACCTTGGCCATGTAACTAGTGCAGAAGGTGTAAAAATTGATTCACAGATCATTTCATAAGTCCGTGACTTCGCAACACTGCAAACAACTTTCGTCATTCCTAGGCCTATGCAGTTATTACAGGAAACAAGTTAAAAATTCTGCAAAAATTGGCAAACCATTGAACCAGTTCTTGTCAAAAAGTGAAAAATTCGAATGGACAAGACTGCCAAACGTATTTGAGACATTTAAAAAAGTACTGACATCAGGTCCAGAATTCTAAAAGTAATTCATTTTTTCTTGCCATTTGAGTAATAATGCACTTGCGTGCATTCTCAGTAAAGTATAGATGATAAAGAACATCCTGTGTCTTATGCATCTAGACAACTCAACAACACATAACAGATTTATTCCACAACAGGAAAGGAGATGCTAGCAGTGATGTATGGAATTACATACTTACGTTGTTATGTGTATGCTCAAAGTAGTAACAGACCACACATCTCTAAAATGGTTGTTAGGATTAAAGGATCCTTCTAATAGATTAATGAGATCAACACTCAAACTGAATGAATTTGATTATGAAGAAATTCAAAAACCAAGAAAGAAGCATACAAATGCAGACACATTGAGCAGAGAAATTGGAGTACTGTAAGCAGTAGGAAAACGTATAACTGAATGTCAGCAGATATAAATGAGTGACACAGAGTGCCACGCATTTGAATTGCAAGTGCAGTACATGATGCACGATGGCTTACTTTGCAGATCAATGAAGTGCAGACTATGCTCAGTAATTCCAGCAGCATTCGGGGATGAAGATTTGCAACAACCACATGTTGGCAGGTCATAGCAGTCACAGAACTGTGAATAGGAGAGTTGCCAAAAAACACTGGGGGAAAACTAAAAAACGTGATGTGGAAGAGAAAGTAAAACATTGTAAACGTTGTGCACAAAGGACTGATCTTAGACACCTAAATTGCAAAGACTGCATAACTGAACAAACCATTTGTAATGCTTGGACTGGGCATTTTAGGACCATTTAATAGTACCTTTGTGAGAAATAAGTACATATTAACAGTAATAGATAACTTTTCCTGATACATTGAAGTACCAGCAAACTCAGATCAACAAGTTAACACAGCAGCACAAGTCTTAGTAAATAATTGGATCCTCAAGTTCAAAGTACCAGATACCATATCAACAGACCAAGGTACAAATTTCATATTGGATCTAATGAAACAGTTGTGTCATTCGCTTTACTCATTCTTATAAGTCCCATGATTTCACAAGCAACTAAGCCAGTTGATGGAAATAGTATTGCAGATGTTAATCAGGAAGAAAAGAGGATGGTCAGACGCAGGAGGGAAGTTACATAAACCTGCATTCAGCATGGCAGACAATAAAGATATGCAAAACATTAATAATAATAGATTGCACAAGAACTGCAGCAGAGTGGCATACTATGGACTTGATAAACATGAAATGGAATGCTAAGAAAACTGACTATGAAATTGCACAGTATACAGAAAATACTATGCAAACATGAATAACAACCAGGAAAAAACTCAGACTTAGTCAAGTGCTTCAGTTGAGAGAATGACCATAGCCAGGCTGTTGCAAGGATTAGCAAATAACTTGAATGATGCAAGGCTAGAAGCAGCAACACTGCAGGAAGCAGTTTGCCATGCAATGCACAGGCGTCTGAGTTCTACACTTTTGCCTCCAACACAGTTCCTAGCAGCATTGTGACAGGCACAAAAAGAATTCCCCACAGACTTACAGCATGTAATAATTCTAACTGAGAAAAACCTAGCTTTATTCTATCATATTCCAACCAATGAAGTTAGTTCTGATGCAACAAAATTGTGTCTATCCATTTAGTTTCCGATTGAGGGCATGAACGCATAATACCAGTGTTTTACATTCACCGTTATCCGGTAAAATGGGGAACTGTAAACAAAGGGATCCAAATACAAATGCAAGAAATATTGTTAATCTCAGAAGAAAGAGAAGTTTACATGCTCTTGTCATTAGCAGAGTTACAGGAGTGTATAACAGAAATAATCACAGTTTTTCCAGGCAGAGTGATACACAGTGATGTAGAGGAATGTGATGCGCAGTTGGTATTAGAGAAAACGAAATTATCAGAGTGTCAAAGGAAAGTGCTGGCCCCACAGTCACATTTCCAGAGAGCAGGAGCACGCTGGATTTACTCAGTTTTCTCAACAGAAGTCGTCACTGTAAACTGTTGCCAAAATGGAAAACCCATGGGCATAACCAAAGTAGAACTATAATTAGTGGTATATTAATAAATGATACAACTTGTGATATATCAGATGCTTAGTTCGTCTTCCAGCTACTATTGTGGATAAGAACCCTATTCAGTTACCATAGTCTACACTGTATTGGGTGAAGAAACCGATAGAAGTGTTACCCCCCCAAAACCTAACATATCTGGACAATACCTTACACCCTGACCTATTGTACTCACCAGACGAGCAGATAACGTCACAAAGAGGACTAATTTCGGAAGAATAAATGAGCCAGGATATTCAGAACTAAATACATAAACAACGATATAATAAAACGACTATAAATATTTCCACTAACAGTGCTGCAATGGTTTTACTGTTGTGACCAGTCGAAAATACTTTCGTGCTGCCATAACTGTAGATTCTTTGATTGTTCTGGGAGAAGGTTCATCACACTAGAACACATGAAATATTAGTTCACGTTATTATATAAATGAATAAAGGATTTACTTAACTTTAACACATTTCTTTGGCACAGGACGGTTGTATAATTTACAACTGCCACTGACTAGCAAAGAACCACTTGATGCACTTATTAACAAACTGTTCTCCTGCAGTACAAAATGTAACCTGTATGAAGGTACATTTCATCAGAAACTTTAATAACTCTTTAGTCTTACACTATGATGCTGACTGCTTCAGATGAAGTCACGAACTGGGCAGAGTTCTTCCGTGCTCGACTCTGGACTG
This sequence comes from Schistocerca cancellata, assembly GCF_023864275.1. Lineage (NCBI taxonomy): Eukaryota > Metazoa > Arthropoda > Insecta > Orthoptera > Acrididae > Schistocerca > Schistocerca cancellata. The sequence continues at coordinate 50,813,611 of NC_064631.1, forward strand.
ACCTCCTCATGAGGCCGATGCAGTGCTGAGAGGGGAGGCATGGTTTTCAGGAGTGCCTCCGATTTATCGTTGTGGATTGCAGCGAGACCTCGCTAACATCAGTGGTATCGATATGCACTGCAAAGTTTGGTGTGGCACCATGATCTCTGGATGTTAGCACAACTGCTAACAGTTGCATTTTACTTTTGCTTGCGACATAAAACCACTCATCCACCCAACTCGCTAATCTAGTAAATACCTGTCAAGTGACTAAGTAGTAGTGATAAGGAATAAAAATGTGTAATACAAGTAATATTGTATACTTGTATTAGGGTATAATGACTCAGCAGATATAAAATATGATTAACAGCAGAATAAAAAACTTCGCGAATACGCATTTCAAATGTTTAAATAACAGAAAATTGTATAATGTGTAATTATCTATGCAAAATATACCAGTGTGTCACGAGATTGTTTCAGAGGCAAACTAAGATAAATTCAGGTCTAATTTTTTAAAGGAGAAAAGAATGGTACACAGCAGAAATACACTCCTGGAAATTGAAATAAGAACACCGTGAATTCATTGTCCCAGGAAGGGGAAACTTTATTGACACATTCCTGGGGTCAGATACATCACATGATCACACTGACAGAACCACAGGCACATAGACACAGGCAACAGAGCATGCACAATGTCGGCACTAGTACAGTGTATATCCACCTTTCGCAGCAATGCAGGCTGCTATTCTCCCATGGAGACGATCGTAGAGATGCTGGATGTAGTCCTGTGGAACGGCTTGCCATGCCATTTCCACCTGGCGCCTCAGTTGGACCAGCGTTCGTGCTGGACGTGCAGACCGCGTGAGACGACGCTTCATCCAGTCCCAAACATGCTCAATGGGGGACAGATCCGGAGATCTTGCTGGCCAGGGTAGTTGACTTACACCTTCTAGAGCACGTTGGGTGACACGGGATACATGCGGACGTGCATTGTCCTGTTGGAACAGCAAGTTCCCTTGCCGGTCTAGGAATGGTAGAACGATGGGTTCGATGACGGTTTTGATGTACCGTGCACTATTCAGTGTCCCCTCGACGATCACCAGTGGTGTACGGCCAGTGTAGGAGATCGCTCCCCACACCATGATGCCGGGTGTTGGCCCTGTGTGCCTCGGTCGTATGCAGTCCTGATTGTGGCGCTCACCTGCACGGCGCCAAACACGCATACGACCATCATTGGCACCAAGGCAGAAGCGACTCTCGTCGCTGAAGACGACACGTCTCCATTCGTCCCTCCATTCACGCCTGTCGCGACACCACTGGAGGCGGGCTGCACGATGTTGGGGCGTGAGCGGAAGACGGCCTAACGGTGTGCGGGACCGTAGCCCAGCTTCATGGAGACGGTTGCGAATGGTCCTCGCCGATACCCCAGGAGCAACAGTGTCCCTAATTTGCTGGGAAGTGGCGGTGCGGTCCCCTACGGCACTGCGTAGGATCCTACGGTCTTGGCGTGCATCCGTGCGTTGCTGCGGTCCGGTCCCAGGTCGACGGGCACGTGCTCCTTCCGCCGACCACTGGCGACAACATCGATGTACTGTGGAGACCTCACGCCCCACGTGTCGAGCAATTCGGCGGTACGTCCACCCGGCCTCTCGCATGCCCACTATACGCCCTCGCTCAAAGTCCGTCAACTGCACATACGGTTCACGTCCACGCTGTCACGGCATGCTACCAGTGTTAAAGACTGCGGTGGAGCTCCGTATGCCACGGCAAACTGGCTGACACTGACGGCGGCGGTGCACAAATGCTGCGCAGCTAGCGCCATTCGACGGCCAACACCGCGGTTCCTGGTGTGTCCGCTGTGCCGTGCGTGTGATCATTGCTTGTACAGCCCTCTCGCAGTGTCCGGAGCAAGTATGGTGGGTCTGACACACCGGTGTGAATGTGTTCTTTTTTCCATTTCCAGGAGTGTATATTATGGACAAATGCAACATTTTCTCAAAGTCCTCTCAGCCAGCATGAAGTGAGGGTAAGCCAAGCCAGTGCCCCAAGTTGCAATGAGAACTTCAGACAGAAAGCCGCATTGAATGGCATAGCAAACTTGGAAGATATTGCCACACACAAGCGAGAGGTCTGAACTGTAAACTCAGCAACATGACCTCAGCGAGGAGAAGGCATCACTCTAAAAGCACAGCTTGATTTCACAAGAGAGACTAAAAGTTTCCCAAGAACACCTATCAGCCTGCCGATATGGCGGAAAGAACAAGCTGAAGCCCTGAAAACCATTCTTGAGAAATAGAGGGTTGGTGAAGACTGCTGATGACCCAAAAAGATAGGCCACATTAGATCATCACTGGCCAGGCATAATGTCATTGGCTCAGCTGAGCAGTAATAAATTCTCAGGCATCTGAGCCTTAGCACGAATTATTCGTTGCATTACATCAGCTATGAGGCTGATGCAGTGATGTTCTGCTACCATTTGCCAAGATGAGTTCTGACTTTGATACTGCTACCTGTCTGGACTGGTGTACTCGATCTCTGTGAGCTGCCGACCTTGCAGCCAGTGACAAGAAGATTTGGAGATTTCTGCCTTCAATTTCTGAGCCGACTGGAAGGAGTGAGATGCACTGTCGACCTGTCACAAATTCGGGAGACCTGCTAACTGCTGTCACCGACATCCCTGGCCTTCCTTGGTGGAAGAGGCTACGCTGTTGTCCATTTCCACACCGTGCAGAGCTGCTGAGAGATTGCCTGAGCACACCCCTTCAGTTGTCATCAGAGTGCTCTGGTAATTTTCAGTCGCTGTCTTGTGCAGCAACGCCTACATCAGGGGCTATGCTGGCCGCCCACCTGTCACTGTGTTTATGTGAATGGAGGCCACTGGAACAATGCCCTCCAAAGGTTGCTGAGACAGCGTCAGCATGTTTCAAGGTCGGGGCTATGGGCTGCTCTGCTGTTAGGCTGGGTGCCGCCACAGAGACTTCAATGTAGTAAATTCTTGTTTTGCTAATGTTGTATCATTGCTGCCCACTGTTCCTAGTGGCATGCTCCACCGCACTCCATGCTCCGTCGTCTCAACAACAGTAGTGGTCTCAAACTAGGCTACCACAGACTTCTCATAGTTGAGTGTGACAAGAATAAGGGATAACTGCATTCCATAATTATAATTGTACCACCCACTGGCTGGGAAGACGTTTTTGAGAATGTCGCTTGAAACTGGAACAGATTTTCTCCAAATATCTCGAGAGAAGTTCACAGACTTACAGAAAATGAATGTAATTTTCTCTCCCTATACCCAAGACTACCACTCTTCACTACTACATGAATGATGTATTATATTAAATAGTGATAATCAGTTGACAGTTGCAAGGGACAATTACCAAGTGTCACATAACGATCTTGATGAAACCTGGCAGGTGTTTAGAGGGGGCAAAATAACGTAGTACATTTTTTCTGTTGGCCAATTTCACTTTTAAGGAATAAGACACACCCTGGAAGATAATTTGGCATGTCAGGTTTAGAGGGAATAACTTTGAAGTAATGATAAATGAAAGATGTTTTTCATATAAATGTTGACGTGTAATTAACATTCTTGAAAAATGTGTAATCAACTTCTGCAATAATTTATATTTTGCAAAAACCTCAGCACTATTAACTAATTTCTGTTTGCTGTTGAGATCATTATGCCACAACACAGCAGTACGGTACGCTCCATCACCTAAAACTTGTGCTAAGCTGCTATCTGAGACCAAGACGGCTTGTTTAGCCGTTTGGTTTGGCCTGGCGCAGATGGATTTCTACTGCTGCCGATAACGAATTCCCGCACGATACTCCAACTTATCATTTGGGTGCTGCATATTGCTTTGGCTGCACTAGCGGCATCCTGAGGAACTGTCTTTCGGGTATTACAGTGTGTACGACGATTGCAGACATGTATCTGCAAAGGCACATACTTTATTTTTTCGAAATGATAATTACGTAAAACTTTATGACTGCTTCTCGTAAAAAGTTGCTAGTTGAAGTGAGCGACGACATCGGCTATTCGTCTCACCCAACAGCCGCAGTACTGTCAAGCAAATGACCCTCAGCTCAACAGTAGCGGGCATTCAAGAAGAATATCCTCTGCTACGTTACGCATTATATAGCTTGTAAGCCATTTGGACAAGATTCCACACCTCACTGTGGTTCCCAGCTGAAAATGATCCAAGGGTACAACAAGTTTGGTTGTCAGACTGTTGAAATACGCTGTAGGCTTACCTTGTTTTACTGCATGTGTCTATTGTCGCCGTTCTGGAGCCTCAAGTAGCGTATACTGTGCAATGCGGAGTTGGAGCGGCACGACACGCAGGAGAGGGACATGTGTACGTTCAGAGACGAACGTTACATAGTACCTCGATCAGAATAACAAATGATTGAGAGTCGAGCTCGAAACGAGGCAATATTGTCGGCCCACGTTCTTCTACACACACGATGTGGCTGCTGCCGCAGCAGCTGGACTTATGTTTACATCAGATGTAAAATTGGAATGCATCAATCTTCGTGCGTTAATAGTGATGAGTACACGAAAAAAGTGTCGTAGATATGGTAAAATAAATGTTCTTGAGGCGGTTTCGTCCACAGTGATGTTTAGTTTGTTCACAACGTTCTGAGCTAGCACTCCTTAGTTTTGGATCGGCTGAATACGGTGTACGTGTTTTGTTTCTGGCCGCTGCTAACACTGACGATCTAAAAATACAGTGACTGTGTACTACAGCTATTACGAAGTGAATGTCGTGCCGTGCGCTGCCGAAGCAATAAGCAAATGTATAATAGTAGAACTGCTTAAGGATTGCGCAGCCTGTTTATTCCTTTCTGCCATCCTCCGCCAGGCTGTCAATGTAGTGTTGGGCTTCTGTAGACGGAGCTTCCTTCCTCCGCTGCCCAAACCCGCTTGGAAACTCGGTCAGAACATTGTGAACAAACTTTAGGTTCATTTCTCAACAGTGGCACGAGAATGATTAGACATCTAAGTACATATTTTGAAGCGCAATTACCTACAGTTTCGAGATGTGGCTGCACTGTTCTTACAGCCACATTTATCACAAGCGATCAACTTTTTTACATTTAACAACGGAAATCTATGAAAGTTCTGCTGCATCGCGGAAATCGTTTGTCAATTCGTTGTTCAGTATAAAAAATTGTGTACCATTGAATGCGGCGTGCATCGATCCGAGTTTCTCCTCAAAATAGGACAGTACTATGTAAAACGTTCAAGTTAGTCAATCTGAACAAAACATATGGAAGTTTTCCAAGTCTCGTTATGAGAAATAGAAAATTGGAATTAACGCGTTGATTTATATACCGCTATCGTGGTTTCTTTTACCAGCGTTTCTGCCATTGTGCGCAAACGTCGCAGTGGAACACTTTGAGCCTATACTGGTATGGCGGAGGCTATGTTTTTCTCACGAGTGTTGTCGTTTTCGTTTTGTTACTTCAGCGAGTGATTTGCAACTGTTATTATATTAAGTGTTTTTAGTGTGTGCAAGCAAAGACAGGTTGTGCTGTTGTTGGCTGTAATACTCACACTCGCAGCACAAAAGGGACTGAAGTTGTGCTTCATGATTTCTCTTACGATGCAAGTCTGCTAAAGGGGTTGACTGTCGAAATGCTGCAGAAAACACACAGTGAATGTTGCAAATGCTAGAATATGTTCTGGTCGTTTCAAAGGCACTGATTATCGTAGAGACTTGCATTCAGAATCGCTAAATTTACAGCGGAAAATAGTGCTTAGGAGTGATGCATTTCCATCGTGTAATTTGTCGTGTAGTAGCAGGGCCAGTGGTATCACACCACGTGGGTCAGACGGAATAGAGGAACGTTTCAACAATCGTGAGGTGCATAGAAGAAGCGTTGACACTTTAGAAAAGCTCTCATCGCGGAAGAAGTGTCTTGATAAACGTTCAGTTAGAGATGTGGTTGTTTGTAATGATTCAGGTAACGTCAGTATGCTGAATTCCGTAGCGACATTGGGCGGAGAAATGCTCATCTGAAAAATAAGTGGACTACACTGCGAGTACGTAAAAAAGATGTTGGAAGTCAGTTGTCATCACCGAAAATACGTCAGCACGAGGAAGAAAAAAATAAAAATGCACTCTTGTCTCGTGAAATTAAAATAAAGTGACTGAATGTAAAATATTTTCACCCAGTCAAATCAGAAGTTTATTACACGAATCAGAGTGTCTGGTTCAATGGGACAGAGAGGACATCAAATGGTTCAAATGGCTCTGAGCACTATGGGACTTAACAGCTATGGTCATCAGTCCCCTAGAACTTAGAACTACTTAAATCTAACTAACCTAAGGACATCACACAACACACAGGCATCACGAGGCAGAGAAAATCCCTGACCCCGCCGGGAATCGAACCCGGGAACCCGGGCGTGGGAGCGAGAACGCTACCGCATGACCACGAGCTGCGGCCAGAGGACATCAGCAAGTCGATTGCATTGCGCACCGTTTCACAAAAAAAAGGGTTCAAATGGCTCTGAGCACTATGGGACTTAACTTCTGAGGTCATCAGTCTCCTAGACTCAGAACTACTTAAACCTAACTAACCTAAGGACATCACACACACCTATGCCCGAGGCAGCATTCGAACCTGCGACCGTAGCGGTCGCCTAGAACCGCTCGGTCACCCCAGCCGGCGCCGCTTCACAGAAAAGCTACAATTTTCTCAGGAAAAATCTCAGATATCCTCTACCTGCAGTATCATCAACCTTGCGCTCTTGAATAAACTGCAGTTTCATTTGGAACCAGTAGCGGATACAGAAAAACTTTAAGGAGACGGCGCTAAAGATATCTTGAGCTACCTTTACTTTTACCGTAATAAAAAATAAGTCACATGCAAATTGACTGAATGTAAACTAGCTTCCTAGTGTATTATAACGCTACGTATCGAAGGTTCTCTATACAAGAAAACAATAGAATATTCGCTACTTTTCTCTAATAAATGCCAGACAGAATGACGTATCGAGATCACTAGAATGGCCGCGACTTTTCTCGTAAGGTATGTGTTAGCTATCTACATGCCAGTCATAAACGTATAAAATAAGATGACGCGGTGGCGTGTGCTATGTAGGCAAGTAGGACTACTCGATAACTCGATTCAGTCCAGTCGACTGACGAAAGAAACGAACGAATAGCGTGCGTCCTGGGTGGCGGGGGGCGGCACGGGTGGCATGTGGTCGGCCCCGCAAGAGGGAGGGGGGGCGCCCCCCATATGTATCCGCCACTGGTTGCAACTCAGGCATTTTGAAGGATGCTTTAATGATGATGAAAAACCAGACTGGAGCACTGTCTGAGTGACAGTAACGTATTTGTGTTTTGTCAGATGAAACGAACATTGATAGCAGAGTTTGCCATGATCAGCAAGATGAGAGGATGCTTGGATGTCTCAGCGGACGTTCTCATTGCTATGGTGCGACAGTTGTTTGCAACTTGGAAGCAGCCTATCTGCTTCAATTCTGATATTCAATGACAGCCGCTCTCTTGACCGCAATAACTGTTTACTTGGCCAGTAGCAGAAATGGAAGGAAAGAATGCTTCTGCCTGGAACGAGCTTGGCGTTACTCTCATAAACACTTATTTTCCGTGTGGTGTCACCGCCAGACACCACACTTTCTAGGTGGTAGCTTTAAATCGGCCGCGGTCCATTAGTACATGTCGGACCCGCGTGTCGCCACTGTCAGTGATCGCAGACCGAGCGCCACCACACGGCAGGTCTTGAGAGACTTACTAGGACTCGCCCCAGTTGTACGACGACTTTGCTAGCAACTACACTGACGAAGCCTTTCTCTCATTAGCCGAGAGACAGTTAGAATAGCCTTCAGCTAAGTCCATGGCTACGACCTAGCAAGGCGCCATTAACCATTTCAAGTGAGAGTCTCACTTGTATCATCCAGAATGCTGTATACAAATGATGGATTAAAGTTAAGTATTCCAGCAGCTACGTACTTTTCTTTATAGCATTCATTACGTATCCTGTTTCAGACCTAGCGCCACCGGTGTGAATTAAACGCGTGCATTTCGGCCTCCTATTGCAACAAGGTGTTGGCACATCTGCCAACACAACATTCCGCACCCAAGCGATCGCCTGAAATGTGCGTGAGTGTTCTCTGACATCCCACATTTGCTAAAACTCTTGCGAACGATTTACTCGATCAAGCCGCTAAGTTGGAAAACAAAGCAGTCACAAAGCCGTGTTCGAGAAACTGTTAATTTTGGACAATGGCAAGATGAAAATATGCCCTAAGTTATCTCGGTAACACACTAAAGTGAAAGGCAGAGAACGATAGCGTGTGCGCTCAGCACCTCAACTACTATCTCACTCAACAGCACAGGTGATTCACCATTTAATGCCTGAAGAAGGGCCCGCCAGTTATTTCGTACAGATGGCGAATGAGACCATCGATGTGCTCAATTCAGGGACTCGCGAAAGTAAGCCCGTGGATGCGACATTCATTTGCGAGCCCGAGAGCAACGCCTGTGTAATTTTTTTAAATTCTGAATAAAATGCATGTTGGATCCTTAGAGCGTATGCTGTCAATCCAAAAAGGATTTTTGAAAATTATTCCATCACTTTTGGACATGGTCAGTGACTTAGCGTCTTGTAATATTGAATACGTTCTCAATTCAAGACTAAATTAAGACTGCCTGGAGAATTTTTTTTTCGTTATAAGACGCCTTGGGCATATTCAGGATCGTTCATCGCCAGTCGAGGTAAAGAGTTGCCAACGATATATTTTTTTAAATACATCATCTGTCGAGCTGGGTGAAGAAGGAAGATTTGTAATTCCAATGATTTTTGGCTACATGCTGCCAGATATGTCTGAGGCGTGGGCAATGGTTGAAAGAGAGAAGGAGATCAGAGACCTAGACCTCACAGCAGCAGATTCCGATATTTCATCAATGTGATTGGCTTCCGACTGCAGAATTGAACGATTCGGATATCCTACTGGATATGTAGCATGCTGGTGCAGACTGTACGACAGATCACTAGCCGCAACTAGTGATGAGTTACTGACAATGCCTGAGGATACATCATATGGACGGCTGGACATTATTTCTCGCGGAAATTTGCTTGTTCCCTCAAAAACGTGGCTTGAAACAAGTGATCAGTTTTTGTCCAGATCCACGGACACGACGATTTCTGCAGGGAAACTGGCATCATTACGAACCTGTGTGCTATACTTACCTGGCGTTTCCAACCGTCCACCCACAAATACATAGAAATTTACGCCAGAACGAGATCATTTATTCACTACGCTGGCTGTCATCAAAAGACAAGGCAAAGAAACAGGAGCAGTAAGTGGTATTTGGCATCGCTTTAGGGTATAAATGAACAATATTTGCGGAAATTGAGTAATATAGGAACCAAGATTAGTGACAAAGCGAAGGTCCTCTGACTGTTCTTTTGACAACTATCTCCGAAGATTCGAAGACTGATGGTGCCAAGCTTTGACTGATTGTCTCCCATACTACATATATCCAACCTTTGCTGAACTACGAGCACGATAAGTGAACTCACTTACGTTTCTTGCAACTCGTATTTTGCAAAGCTGTTAAAAAGTTCTCGATCTAAAGTCCTTTTATATGGCTTAATTTGAACAACTGAAATCAACATTCTTCACCCATTTTGTTAAAAAAATGCTAAGGTTAGTGTGTGACTAAAATTATAAGAGTGGGTGCGGTAGTTAGATTAGCTAATTCCAATGCTTTCTGCAAATGAGGTACTTGCATAGCTTTTTTGAGTGAAAACGACAGTGTCCCCTTACTAATTGAAGTTGTTTTAAACTTGCGATGCATACAAAATGAAAATGAGCGTTGTATGGATTTTGTTTATTAGTTAAAACTTTTCTCTGATGCCACTTAGAAAATTTTGTGCCGATTTCGTACATTTACTTTGACAGAAAACTTCAAAACCAGACAATACTTGTTGCGTTTTTGGAGGGTTTGATTCGATACAAGCTAGAATTATTCTTAAGTCAGAAGTTTCTGTTTAAAATCTGGGGAAGTTACAGAATGTATCAATAAAGTTCTAACACTACGAGACTAGCAATTAACATATCACAATTGAGAAGAGACTAAAATATACCACGAAACGTCGCGTAAATGCGCAGCCAATATGTTAAGGAGCTGCGCCCGTGGCTGATGTTATTTGTTCGTGACATGACAGCGTCAGTCAATGGCAAAACAGAACGTTCACTGCCCAACGTTATTTTCCTACGGACCGGGGGAACGTGTCATAGTGCTGCAGAATATCACTTCAGGCGATCTTCTGCGTAAGTTTCAAAATTTGTATCACCTCCTTGGCAGTCATACCGCTTTCCTCGCCGTTTTTTTTGTATGTTCCTAGTTTTTAAAATATACTGTATCCTAGTATAGCAGTCCTTTAGGGCTGGTTGTATAATTTCGCGTAGAAATAACGCCCCCGGGTTACGATTTAAGAGTAACACCTCTTTTACACCAGAACAAAGGGAGGCGACCACAAGCAAACCAAGATTCGCACACGTTTCACTAGGAATCACTACCATTCGCTTGTACCTGTGAACAGGCGCTCTCATTGGAAGGAATAGGGAAAAAAACAATAGAGCATGCGTAGCGTCCCAACTAGGGCTGCCAACGGCCCAGAGTAAGGTGAAGGTGGGACGTCCCGTTTCCACGGCTCAAATAATTCGTCCCGCGATGTGCGTCTGCGGGGCGTTAATTGTCCCGCTTTATGGTAAGCCTGCCATAGGTTAGAAACAAACCCCATTCACAAGAGGTACGGGGATCGCTTTGCGTACTTGCAACGATGTCGGGCGCGGAGACAATGACAGCGAGCGCTCGCGCTCGCGTCGCTTCTGGAAAGAGACAAATGAGTGTTTGAACGCGTTCGGTAGGTGGGTCGCTCCCTCGCTCCCCTCCCCCGCTGCTCATCTGCCTCTCGTCACACCGGCGCCATGCAGTTAGTGCTCACTACTTGTCACAACAAAGTTACGGTGTTTTTATGCGATTCATAAAATAAATAGTGTTTAGTGTGTTGTTGATACTTTGCTATTGTCATTTTTGAACAGTTTTTTGGATTTGAGTCATGTCTGATTCAGAAACAGTTGGCAGCGTCAATGAAAAGTACGATACAAAAAGTGTAAACGGGTGTGTTCCTACCGGCAAGAATGGGAGAATTCTTGTCTTTTCTTGAAAAAAGTTGATACAAATGTGCATACAGGTTTTTGCAACGTCTATATGGAACCATACCGCATGGAGATCTGAATGATATTTAACGGCGTGTTAGCGCCCCGGAACACAAACGGGGTGAAAGAGCTCGAAAGAGTACTCAGACTTTACAGTAGTTTTTAAAACGCGGTTTATTGACGACACACGACGAAACAGTGATATATGCAGAGCTGTCAAAAGTTTACCATAGCGTAAACTGTACCATAGCATGTCGTATAATTCTATTGTCTGTGATTCTAGATTATGCGCCGTGATATTTAATGATTCCCAAATCGCATCAAAAATATCGCCCGGAAGAACTAAGGTATGCCCTTTAATATACCATGTTCAGGATCCAGCATCAATGGAAGATAGCATGGAAAAACTACTGCCAGGAATTTTTAGAGCATTTAGACAGATGCATCAAATAACGGACTTAAAAATTATTTCCACTGTCAGATTTTACTCTCCAGAGGATAGGATCTGCACCATATTATCAAATGGTTCAAATGGCTCTGAGCACTACGGGACTTAACTGCTGAGGTCATCAGTCCCCTAGAACTTAGAACTGCTTAAACCTAACTAACCTAAGGAGGTCACACACATCCATGCTGGAGGCAGGATTCGAACCTGCGACCTTAGCAGTCGCGCGGTTCCAGACTGAAGCGCCTAGAACCGCTCGGCCACAGCGGCCAGCCCTTCATCATCGGCTGTCAACTTCTTTCTATGTCAAAGATCCGCGAGTACACCACGGTGAACAGAAACATGAAAAATTAATTTTTCCTTGGTGAAATGCAGAAGTAGAAGAGCTTCACTCACTTGCAATAGTTCGCTTTCGACCATTTCGCAGCCGTTACAAAGCGACTTGGAAATGTAATGCGCAAAGGGTGCTGGGCAACAGTGGCCTGCAGTGCTCCTGAAAATGTGGCTACCATTCGTGTGGCTGGCAATACTGCTGAGCAATATTGTTGACGACATGCAATTTCTATAACCCGTCCCAATGTACTTTAAGACAAAGGAGGTAAAATACCTGTGTATTTACATAACCAGTAGATTAAATTATACAGTTAGTCAGCATTTACGAGAAAATGGTCCGTGTACCATTAGCGACGACCGGCATTAAATGATGGGGGAGAGGGAAACGGGAGATCGAAACATGTCTGAAGATGCAACGTGCATTGTCACGCCTACACGTTTTAGCGACTTCGACAGGCGCCCAGTTAAACTAAATAAGTGCCTATATAGAGGTATTTGAACATTTCCGTCGGTGTTGTAGCATCTACGTCAATTAACACATTTCTTATTAAAATGAACGAATTTCCATCATGCTACAAAATGAACACGTTAGTGAAAAATTCGAGCGGAACTTTTCCATGACAAACTGATCGAAGATTTACACTATCTTACACGTAGATGTCTCACGGAAAGATTTTGTATCAACAATAAAATGTCGCCCGCTACATCTTTATACCTGGTGACTATAAACGATACACGAACATCTATGTCTTCCCAAAACTTCTGTGTTACGAATACTGATACAACAACTCGATTGTGGAAAAAGAGGTGTCATTGGGCGTAACACTGACAAATGAATTCACAAATTCTTCCGCATTAAAGAACTTCTGTCTAGTTTTTACAGTGCGACCATCATATACAACGATGGATCCAAGAACGATACTAGCTTACAGCAATAACTTTATTCAATCACATTATATACAACACTTGCTAAAGACCAACAATAGTTGAAAAATTTGGAAGCCCCATTGCACAAAGAATAATCGATGTATTAAGCGAAATTCAAAACAAACAATGAGTCTCATTATATTGGATCAAATTCACTGTGGGATGAATGAAAACAAAATTGCATTTTTAATGGCTTTGGTTTTCTGCACCATACTGCCAACTGCAGGTAGTACAGCCAAACAGAAAATATGCAAAGGCGAAGAAAAGAAACGGAAAGTACAGGCTAACGACTTTCCACAAAAATGTAGACGGCAAAAAAGAAATGAATGGAACAAAGGATGAGCAGAATCATCGTAAAGAAGAGGCGCCAGTATATCACGAGTAATGCTAACCAGACACTGGTACACGAAGAGCTGCAATAACAGCACTATAACGCTATTGAGATTTAGTCATGCATGCTTCAGACAACATCTGCACCACATTCACGCTGTTCACTGGTTTACGAAGGTGGAATGAGGCAGGATGCCAACCACATTTTCTCTAGAGCGACAATCGAAGACAACAGTCATCAACATTGTTTCGACGCGTGGTGACGTTAAAATGTTCTGTTGAAAAATGGGTGTTGACGCTCTAGAGGCTACAGAATTTCTTGTGTACAGAAAAGTTAAATGTGTAATACAGGTACATGGAATTGGAGAGAACTTATGGTGAATAATAATTGTTCAAATACAGACTAGAGTACGGAATAAGAAAATGAGAAAATGAACAACTGAGAAGACCGCTTCTACGGACGAAGTGACAGCTGAGCACGCGACAGCAAACTGATATGGCTTCCACTTGGAATCAAATGGTAAACTTGCTAACACTGACTACGAGTTTTCTTTTCTGCACATGGGACAAGATGTTCTGTGCAAGTTCTGCCGTTAGCAATGTGAGAGGAAGGAGCAGTGCGTTCTCCATTCAGTTAAATCAAAATCAGTTGGGCATATACGACCTAATGAGCCGACAACGCACTGCACCCACACACTGTTGACCGCCAACAGAAAATTAATAATAATTCACTGCAGAAAGGAACAAGAACATTGAAGAACACACTTCAAGGACACACACTGAACAGAGTCTCGACAGCCAGATCCAGTTTTTGCAGATGAATCTGAGTTTAAGTATCAGCATGAATAAAAAGAAACTGTAGCTAACACGTGTCTCCGCGCATTTCGTCAAATACCGTCAGTTTTATGTACGACGGCACGAGGTAATTTGAAACGAAAACTGTAAAAACAATTTCCCTTTGTCCTGCAAGTAAAAATTAACGATTCAAAATTCGTTTGTGGCTGCATATAACTGCGTGAATTTCAGTTGCTGTTGATGCCAACTAAGACTTATGCGGTCATTGATTCCGATTATATTCAACTCTGAGCTATTAACCCTGTAACGGTAAGGTTGGGGTTGGATCCGACCCCAGCGCGTCTGTTTTGTTTATAACTCCCCACTCCCTTTTCTGAGAGCGCTGTGGTTCCAGATACCCTACCAGCCAGTCGTCACGAGAACGCCGAGGAGGCCACGTCAGTCTGGTGAGTGACCTGCAGCTACCCTCTCTATCCGAAACCTACATTACCCGCACTCGGGTTGGACCCGACCCCACCTTACTGTTTACGTCACACTTATTAGTTTCTTTTGTGGGGAGGATTTAACCCCATATTGATGTTTATATTACATCTAAGTTATGTTTTCTCTTCTAGTACCTTACTAAAATGGTGCATCAACTCTTTAGAAAAAATGGTTCAAATGGCTCTGAGCACTATGGGACTTAACATCTATGGTCATCAGTCCCCTAGAACTTAGAACTACTTAAACCTAACTAACCTAAGGACAGCACACAACACCCAGCCATCACGAGGCAGAGAAAATCCCTGACCCCGCCGGGAATCGAACCCGGGAACCCGGGCGTGGGAAGCGAGAACACTACCGCACGACCACGAGATGCGGGCAACTCTTTAGAACTCCTGAGGAGATATACAACGAGTTTCTCCGACACGAGGCTGAGTCAGAGGATGGCGACAATATCGATACAGAAAACTGTTCAGAAATCGAGGATGTTGTATTATCTAATACTGATGACGAGGATGATGTATTTCATTGTGCGGCACGAACAGTCGAGTTTGATAATTCTCAGCCTGTGCAGATGTAGATGATGAGAGAAATTTTGAGCGAGGTAAAGACTTAGAGACAATATGGACCAACAAACCCATCCATTCAAAATTTTCTAAGACACCAGCGTCAAATATTATTACTCGTCTCCCTGGTCCACGTGGGGAAGCAAGAGGGGTCGCTAGTGAACTGGAAATATTTTTATTATTTATAGATTCGAAAATTATAAAAAAAATTGTTTTTTACACAAATCTTGAAATCGAGAAATCTAGGCAAAAGTACAATACGGTCCGGTAGTTTCTTTCAACAACAGAGAGCGTTGAAATAAAAGGGTTGATGGGCCTTTTCTTCATGAGTGGTGTCCCAAAAAATTCTATGCTCAGTGTAGATGAGATGTTCCCAGCAACCTATGGACCTCCGGTATTCGGTTGCACTATGTGCAAGAAAAGGTTTGCATTTCTTCTAGAAAACCTCCGCTTCGATTTTAAACCACCAGAGAGGTCAGAAAAATCAACGACAAATTTGCGGCTTTCAGAGAAGTGTGGGACATGTTTGAATCTAACAGTGAAAAAAATTAAAGTCCATCTGAATATGTCACAGTAAATGAGACTCTACTGAGTTTTTGGGGTGCCTGTGCATTCAAAACGTACATCCCATCGAAACCCGACAAATATGGGTTGAAACTAATGTCACTATGCGACGCAAGGACATTCTATTTTTTGCGTGGCATTCCATACACTGGCAAAGACAACAGAATAAAGAGGAGACCTGGAGATTTGCCTTTACCTGCCCAGTATGTTCTGCGCCTGACGGAATCTTTCAGGGGTTCTAATAGAAACATTACAGCGGACAATTGGTTCTCCTCACTGGAGGTGACTGACGCCCTACTCCAAAAGAAACTCACATTTGTAGGTACATTGAGGAGGAACAAACCGCAAATACCACCATCAGTGCTGCTTTTCGCCCCAGCAGGCTCTTCAACATTTATTTATCAGGACGACAAAACTTTGGTGTCATTTACCTCAAAGAAAAATAAAAAAGTTTTACTGATATCGTCTATGCACTTCTCTGGAGAGATAAATGAAAAATCAAATAAGCCTGAAATTGTGGAGTTCTACAATCTAACTAAAGGAGGGGTCGATGTATTAGATATGCTTTGCCACGGAAGAACCACAAAAAGAAAATCGAGAAGATGGCCCATGCGGTACTTTTATGCTATTTTAGACATCGCTGATATAAATAGTTTTATCATTTACAAAAGCAACAGCAAAATCGACAGCTTTTCAAAAGACGCGAGAACATCATTTCTCAAAAATCTTGCGCCCTCTTTCACAAAACTTCTTATGGAAAGGGGTTGAATAACACACATCTTCCCCGTGAGCTCCGTTCGTCTACTCGAAAATTTTTAGAAAAAGAACCAATCGAATTAGACAAGCCTACCCAAGCACAGCCACTAAAGAAAAAAAGATGTGATTTTTGTGACAGATCAAAATATAGGAAGGGGAATGCTTTTTGTAGTAAGTGTAATCGTTCTATATGTGGGGAGCATATGCCCTGGCTTTAAAGAAACTGAGATGTGATAAATTGTGCCAAATATGTATTTTCAGGGCTGTATGTGATCGTTTCCAGGATAACATTATACATTTATTATTTGTTCCTATTACATTATGTGTACAAAGACATTTATTATTGAGAACTTTATATTTAGAAACTGCTGACAACTATAATTATTTTCTACAATTAGTAAGAGATGTTTCTCATTTAGTTCCTATCTTTAGAATTTCTAAAGCACTCAAGTTCCTAGTTGATGACTGAATCTACTGATTTTTACTATGTTTTCAATAATTTTGTAGAGAATATTTCTATTAAGGTATTTTTTGTAATCAAGTTCCTATTTTTTTCCAAAGTACTTTATGTTCTTACTTATTGACTATAAAAAGAAAAAAACTTGTTGTTATAACAAATATTATATGTGTTTAATTGATAATAAAACTTTTTCCCATTATTCATTTTTTATTTTACCACGAAAAATCGATATTTGGAGGGTGGGATCTGATCCAACCCCACCTTACTGTTCATATCAGGAAACTTCACCTTACCATTAGAGGGTTAATATCAATAAGCAAAACAAGTGATATAATAATTTTCAGCGGTTTACAATATGTAAAAAATTCGGCAGAAAGTAAACAACAGCGATATTTGTTTCAACTAAGTACTGGGCTCTATATGAAATACATAGGTTTCAGATAGTGACACACACACACACACCACATACACACAAAGAAACTGGCAGAAGCACGAACATAAGCACACATTTTCTTTTTATCTAGGTGTCAGGTTAACAGTAGGATAATACATCAGGTCGATTTTCAGCGTTAATGCGATCGGTGCGGAGAATGGAACATAGTCAAGTATTGGACATGTCAATTATGCTGCGTGTTTACATTACATTGTAATAATCGCACAATGAAGTTAAAAAGACAGATCGAGTCGTCACAAGTAAAGTTAAGTGCTACATGTGGGTAATTTCCAAGAATGATTGCCTATCGAAGTCGCTGGGTCCAAACGATACATATCGAACGTGCGATCGTAAAGCGATCATGTGACATTGTACACACTTAAAATTAACTGCAGCATCTTTGTGGCGTTAGCGAAACAAATAAGTGCAATTAAGCTGGGTAGGATAGCATTCTATATTTCGATATTTTACTACGCAGTTAGTGGGAAGTAGGCTACATCCCTGACAGAATTTCTACATGGGGTTAGCTACATTGTATTTCGCATTGCTGCACGTGTGTCAGATTGTCGAATGCGCAGCGAGCAGCTTCGTCGCCTTGCCATGCCAATCGCAACTTCGGACAAAGACGACATCGTTTATTTACCACGCTAAATAAAAACAGCATAGCAGCGCTTATGTAATGGTACTACATGATATCCCACACATAGCGCCTATCTGATCTACATCACGTTTCAATACAAACATAATAAAAGAACCTTGCGAATCCAGTAGCAGCATACGAGTTACGTAAATGAGACTTTGCTGCAACAAAATGTTTGTGCTACTTCATAGATAGCCATTTACACCACTAAAGGTGCTCTTAGTCTTTGTTTTGTTGCCATAGTATTACATTAGCATGCATTTTGAAGAATTTGATGAACGGAAATACGAAAGTAACAAGTTGACTTCAAAAGAATGTTTAAGAAATAACACATATTTGGACACGTATCTCGTGACCAGTTTTAATAACAGAGTAACAATCTTCGTGACTTAAAAACAGACTCAGCATACCCCTTTCGTGTATCGCGTTGTTCCTTCGAACTTAAACCGTTTCTGATAAACTGCTGAGTAAAACTTAACTTTGATAACAATTGTGGCTCCGAATGAGTCACGTGAAGAAATATTTATTAATATCCATTACTGTGATAGTTTCGAATCATTCGTGGATCATGGTGAGGAGTGCGTGCGCAAGCTTCGCTTTATGTTTTGTTCAATTCGTATTTTTAGTTATAATTAATAGAATTTGCAGTTACGGGGTTAAAAAAATCAATTAATTCAAGACTGATATTCCTAATGTTACAACGTTAAAAGTTAGCTACACCTATAAAAGAACGACTTATTTTCAAAAAAATGGCTCTGAGCACTATGGGACTTAACATCTATGGTCATCAGTCCCCTAGAACTTAGAACTACTTAAACCTAACTACCCTAAGGACAGCACACAACACCCAGTCATCACGAGGCAGAGAAAATCCCTGACCCCGCCGGGAATCGAACCCGGGAACCCGGGCGTGGGAAGCGAGAACGCGACCGCGCGACCACGAGATGCGGGCGACTTATTGTCCTTAGCTTCTAATACCAAAAACATTCTACAGGAGCACATGTTTCTACAACATCGTGCTAGCATTGCAATTAAGCTACCAAATAGCCACGTCAGAAAATTTACCAATTTTCAGAGTAGAAATATTGCATAAGACGTTTGTCCTAAGAGCAAATTATTTACTAAATAAACTTGTAGAGACGCCTCTAAGGGATCAACCGTTCATAACTAAAAGGCAAAACATTTAAACTGTCAATAGCAGGCTGATTCAGTATTTTAGAATGCCTACTGCAAAATTTAAAGAAACTCTCGGGAGTTTTGGTCTACCGTAGGATAATTTCTTTCTACTACATGTAAAGGCGAAGAGAAATCTGTCTTCATAAAAATTAAAAGGGAAATTGATTTTCTCCTTCCTTACCTGATTGTTGAGATGAGACACAGCTGTCTACACGAAAAGAAGTCGCCGATTGTCAATAATTTTTGTGATAAATTCGAAGACAGTTCCGAAACTGAACATTTAAATCCACAGATATTGTTACCTCGCATCGCTGTTCGTCCATTCATATGTTTCGACTTTTTACTTTTTCTGCGTCTTTCGTATGTTAGAAATATAGTAATCGACTTATATACTTGCCTTTTTTTATATTTAGCAGCCGTTACGTTGATACCTACAAATAAATTGCACTCACATGAACTGGTCTCAAATTATTAACAATAAATCGCAATTATCTACATACATAAAAAAATATTCGATTAGAACTACCACTTGCTTTGCTAAGAACTCACTGACAAAAAGAGATCATTATATTCATAAGATTTTGAAAAATCTGCCAAAGGAACAATACCGCACGTGTGACTGATGACTTTTGAACTTACGTATTTCACTCATTCTGGACTTATCGATCCATCACCAAAAGCGGTATGTATTGATTGGAGCAACTTCTATAAAATGCTTATCTAATTAACGTTAATCAGTGCTTAGGAAAAGATAGCAAAAAACAGGTACACGGTGGGCTCAAGTTCGTCTGTAGCTAGTTTAGCGTTTCTGTTGTTACTCAGATAGTATTTAGTAAAGAATATTAATAGCATTAATTAATCAATACGTGTATATTTAGATGTGTTTGTCATGCGGAATATTCAGCCCGATTTTCATTTCATTCGCAACCTACATACAATACTACAGACTTACACTAACCTTCAGTTTTATATTATCTTATTACCGCCCGCATCTCGCAGTCGTGCGGTAGCGTTCTCGCTTCCCACGCCCGGGTTCCCGGGTTCGATTCCCGGCGGGGTCAGGGATTTTCTCTGCCTCGTGATGGCTGGGTGTTGTGTGCTGTCCTTAGGTTAGTTAGGTTTAAGTAGTTCTAAGTTCTAGGGGACTGATGACCATAGATGTTAAGTCCCATAGTGCTCAGAGCCATTTGAACCATATCTTATTACCGATAGACGTAAGTACCAAAAAATCGACGTTTTCTTACTGACAGACGAGTGGCAGTTTGCCCATATTTATTCATCATACGTTTCTTGACCATGAAAGGGATCAGGAAGAAGTGACAGTCTGTCAACGAGTTAACCGATTAGTCTTTTGATTGTCATTCGATGTGATAAGTGTTAACGCAATGCAGACCAAGAAACATAGGTTCGTGCTGAAAATTGTCTCAGGCGACACTGTCTCTTCGTGTTCACACTAAATGCTTGAGAAAACGGTTGTAGTTTCTACTGAAGATGAAAGTTCATCGTGATTGCCTATGAGAAAAAATGGCTTTAGGTAAGAAAAGAGAAGACAGAGCAGAAAATTTCGAATTTCTCTTCCATGGTCACAAGTATCGAGAAAATGGGTATAACTGAAAAGGCACCTCTGTTCCTGCCAGACCATTTTGAAGCTCCGTTAACGTCAGCAGTTGTTACAAGTTGCTCTCGCAGTCGCTCATGAGATTACAGAATTTGGATAAATTCTAATGTCCGATACCACCCGTCGGCTTTGACCAATGACGTCATACGAAAGGAAAAGATTCTGCAATGGACAATCTATGAATGGAACGGATCATACTTGTAAACAAACGAATGTAGCATGCCATAAAATAATACATTTAACGTGACTATTATTTACACGCGAATTTCATTTAAACGAGTTGAAGATGACTGAAATAAATAAGAACACGAGAGCAATTACGAGTGCATGTATTATATTGTATTTTCCACATGTACTGCAAAAACGATCTAAATAATGAACCGTCGAATAGTTGGAATCGGTAACTAGAAGCAACCTATGTAGAGGTCATTTCTAGTTACCGATTCCAATATTACTGTTTGTTGCGCAAAAATCTTATATCACAAACGTGCTTAAAAATGATCTTGTTAGTGAACTACAGAATACGACTAGACTTTCAAAAAATGAAAATCTTTACACACGTTGCTGCACACGCGAAGAAATAAAACGCAAAAATGACCAAACGTGGAACCGATAACTGTACTACACCAAAGTCATACCAGGTACTGTAACTCCAAAACAACACTCAGTAAAACTGATATATCAGGAATGAAAGTAAAATTAAGAGCAGTATAGCAAAAACATCGAAAACCAAAACATAAAAGTGGCTACATAAAAGGAACTTACCGCATATGAACTTCCAAAGGAGTCAAAGATCGAGCTGACACGAACGAAATAAGGACATAACAAGAAATAATAACGTTAGTTCAAACTATAACGGAAGAAGCAAAATCCAGAATAACTAATGAAAAAAAAAATAAGAAACACAAACTGCCGGGCACGAATGAGGTACTACCCAAATCAGTTCTTCCCTATCACCCGCCCTCAGTCAGACGCAAAATTTTAAAATAATAAAGAAAACGAAACCACGAGTCAATCACATAAACCCTCCGGCAGAGACACAACAATACCCCTCGGCCCACCATTGTAACCAGGAAATATTAAGAGGACAGAAAAACCTCCCTCCAGAGAAATAAAAAAAGTAGCACTCGCACAATACGGTAACATAAAAAAAACGCAACGTAAAACAAGAAGAAACCATCAGACCCACCAACACCTAACTAACAAAACGATGCTTGTAAATTTTGCTGACTACTTTCATCAAGGCAAGCAATAAACAACCTTTAGGAATACTCTTCCTCCAACAGTATTCATCTAAATGGCCTTGCATCATCTACATCTACATCTACATCTACATGACTACTCTGCAATTCACATTTAAGTGCTTGGCAAAGGGTTCATCGAACCACAATCATACTATCTCTCTACCATTCCACTCCCGAACAGCGCGCGGGAAAAACGAACACCTAAACCTTTCTGTTCGAGCTCTGATTTCTCTTATTTTATTTTGATGATCATTACTACCTATGTAGGTTGGGCTCAAAAAAATATTTTCGCATTCAGAAGAGAAAATTGGTGACTGAAATTTCGTAAATAGATCTCGCCGTGACGAAAAACCTCTTTGCTTTAATGACTTCCATCCCAACTCGCGTATCATATCTGCCACACTCTCCCCCCTATTACGTGATAATACAAAACAAGCTGCCCTTTTTTGCACCCTTTCGATGTCCTCCGTCAATCCCATCTGGTAAGGATCCCACACCGCGCAACAATATTCTAACAGAGGATGAACGAGTGTAGTGTAAGCTGTCTCTTTAGTGGACTTGTTGCATCTTCTAAGTGTCCTGATAATGAAACGCAACCTTTGTCTCGCCTTCCCCTCAATATTATCTATGTGGTCTTTCTAACCGAAGTTGTTCGTGATTTTAGCACCCAGGTACTTAGTTGAATTGACAGCCTTGAGAATTGTACTATTTATCGAGTAATCGAATTCCAACGGATTTCTTTTCGAACTCATGTGGATCACCTCACCCTTTTCGTTATTTAGCGTCAACTGCCACTTGCCACACCATATAGCAATCTTTTCTAAATCGCTTTGCAACTGATACTGGTCTTCGGATGACCTTACTAGACGGTAAATTACAGCATCATCTGCGAACAATCTAAGAGAACTGCTCAGATTGTCACCCAGGTCATTTATATAGATCAGGAACAGTAGAGGTCCCAGGACGCTTCCCTGGGGAACACCTGATATCACTTCAGTTTTACTCGATGACTTGCCGTCTATTACTACGAACTGCGACCTTCCTGACAGGAAATCACGAATCCAGTTGCACAACTGAGACGATACCCCATAGGCCCGCAGCTTGATTAGAAGTCGCTTGTGAGGAACGGTGTCAAAAGCTTTCCGGAAATCTAGAAATACGGAATCAACTTGAGATACCCTGTCGATAGCGGCCATTACTTCGTGCGAATAAAGAGCTAGCTGCGTTGCACAGGAACGATGTTTTCTGAAACCATGCTGATTACGTATCAACAGATCGTTCCCTTCGAGGTGATTCATAATGTTTGAATACAGTATATGCTCCAAACCCTATTGCAAACCGACGTCAGTGATATAGGTCTGTAGTTCGATGGATTACTCCTACTACCCTTCTTAAACACTGGTGCGACCTGCGCAATTTTCCAATCTGTAGGTACAGATCTATCGGTGAGCGAGCGGTTGTATATGATTGCTAAGTAGGGAGCTATTGTATCAGCGTAATCTGAAAGGAACCTAATCGGTATACAATCTGGACCTGAAGACTTGCCCGTATCAAGCGATTTGAGTTGCTTCGCAACCCCTAAGGCATCTACTTCTAAGAAACTCATGCTACTAGCTGTTCGTGTTTCAAATTCTGGAATATTCCATTCGTCTTCCCTGGTGAAGGAATTTCGGAAATCCTTCTCTTTCCCCGCCCGACAACAGGTTTTACAGCCCCCCAATACCCCTCGACAGTATTACCACATGCCCCCGTCTTATAATCTTTTAACTGAATATTGTGATTCACGACCAAATGATGACAACCCCTTTCACCCAACCCCTTGTATGAAGCAAACCCATCCGATATGACTACAGAACATTCTTCCACGTATTCGTCTATTAAAGATGTCAAGACTTCCTTTGTCCGATTTCGTACAACCCTAAATACAACATCGGCACAATCTCCTCCAGAAACTACCACTCCAAAAACCCAAAGCCCAACAACCCCATTCTCCCTTTCGTACTTTCTCTTTCCAAGATGTGACTCATCTACTTTAACTGCCCTCCCCCCCCCCCCCCCCAATGACCCCATATACTTTATAAATTCCCCCCAGACTTCTCTACAAAACGAGAACCAATCGACTACAGTGCCACACAAAACCACAGCTTCATGCATGACAGATTTGGAAGAATATTCGTAGCAAAAATAGTAGGTTAGCATGACAATTACTTCTAAATTCAGCCTTGATCTTTCGAACCACGTCCCCCTGCGTATGGGTCTCCATACGTTATTTTTTCTTCACCTCCATATGTATTCGTCAGAAGTTCGTGATGACCCAACCTTCGTCAAAACCATATAATTTCCACAGACACTGCACTTGCAAAATTCAGCAATGACGCCCAATGACAGCAAAAATTTTATAGTTGATTTACGGTCACTCATTTTCTGAAGCAGAACTTTCGCAGTAAAAAAAAACTGGCTTATCCATGAACAGCGTGAGAAATCAAGATCTTATAAATCACGACTATTTTCATTAACAAAAGATGCCGAAAACAAATTACGAGATGAAAACAAAACAATCTGCATCGAACTTTTAATATATGCGCGTAACGAGGGAATCCAGAGAAATAATTTGATGTTCATCGACAGCAATCTGCGGCACAGACAAAATAACATCACACATTACGTCATTGGTCAAAGCCACCGGGTGGTATCGGACACTAGAATTGACCCCAGAATTTAGAGTATGTGATGTGTTCAGTGTGACCTTTTATGAAAATAATGTCCCTTTGCCGTTGTGTTCAACAAATGGAATGACTGTTCTTTCTAATTGCAACTTACTGCTTGTTTTTCTCTCAGTAATAATTAATTAATTGACTTTTAACTTATCATTGAGAAGATTAATTAATTTTTTGCAGTTTAAACACCGAACGTAGTTTTAGTTTGCGTTGACTATTCGTTAAGTTTGTTTCTTTTATGTGTGTGGTGAATTTACAAGGATGGGCTGATAGCAAGAGATAACAGAGCAATCTACGTACAGCAATAACCTGTTTTTGAGAACCCCTGGTAACAGAAAATCATCGAAGTGTACCATCTTTCCTCACTTACCTGATGATTCTGCGCCCAGGGCAAAATGCCAAAGCTGCGATACCCCCTTCCCTCTCTCCCCACAAATCCACTTTTATGCAATTTATTTTTACGCATAAGACCAAATTTTATAATTTTGCAAGGATGTTTAATAAAAATGAAACATTACTGAAAAATATTACTTTAATTAAGCACAATGATCAAAAATATTGCACACAACTAATTAAATGTCTTGTACTAAGTAAATTACAAACTGTATAATCTCAGAAAGAAATCAAACTAAAAAAATATGTGCATCATATACTTTATGGCAGCTGTATACTAGTTTTTCTGCGATGTAACCTACAATAATGACAAATTACTAACTGTGTATAAAATATTAATTAGAAATAAAAGGAAAAAGTAAGTGGGAGTAGAGAAGAGGTCCATTTCTAGAAACTGTATTTTTATTACGAAAGTTCTTTAAATTTCCTTGCTTCTAGCGAAGCAAACTAGTATTTTTGCTTCAGCATCCGTTCGCCGATCTTTGAAACCCTACATCGTCGTAGTGAAGCAGCGACAAGAACTCAATAGCTGAATGCACTCTTTCTTTGCCTGCGGTCTTGACTGGGTCCTATGACGTCACCCTTCAGTACGGCCCTGCTTAAAGGAGCACGGTTGTATGGAACCAGCAGACAACAGTAACAGTACCGCGACACATTAAGTCTCCGATGGTAACAGGAGTAGTGCGCCACCCCAGCAATAATTGGCTTCTTCTGTAAAGCAGGATATATGACATTACTTTTCTCTCATGCCTGTTTGTTGCTTTGTCGTTGTTGCGTAAACCAGTTACTGGTCAGTCGTGCTGTTAATCAGTTGCCTTTAGCCACTATTTGAGATGGAATAATCCTTGGGGTTAGTCACCCCTGTTACCGTTTACGTAGTTGAAATTTCTTTGGTAGCTCTCATGAGCTTTTCAGGTACGAAATGTGAATGATCCAAGCTTTGAGTACTTTAAGAGAAGTGTTTTGGAGGAAGTCGAGTACGACAGCAGTGAACATGACTTATGTGCAAGTGAAGTAGGTAAATTAGACATAGAATGTGGACGTAAGTCTGAAACTGCAGCTGCGACTTCAGAAAATGGTTATAAAGAGGAGCAGGAAGAGGCATCTTCAACAAACATGTTGTTGTTGTTGTTGTTGTGGTCTTCAGTCCTGAGACTGGTTTGATGCAGCTCTCCATGCTACTCTATCCTGTGCAAGCTTCTTCATCTCCCAGTACCTACTGCAACCTACATCCTTCT
The DNA here is from genome assembly GCF_023864275.1 of Schistocerca cancellata. Lineage (NCBI taxonomy): Eukaryota > Metazoa > Arthropoda > Insecta > Orthoptera > Acrididae > Schistocerca > Schistocerca cancellata. The sequence continues at coordinate 50,839,914 of NC_064631.1, forward strand.
GAATCTGCTTAGTGTATTCATCTCTTGGTCTCCCCCTACGATTTTTACCCTCCACGCTGCCCTCCAATATTAAATTGGTGATCCCTTGATGCCTCAGAACATGTCCTACCAACCGATCCCTTCTTCTGGTCAAGTTGTGCCACAAACTTCTCTTCTCCCCAATCCTATTCAATACTTCCTCATTAGTTATGTGATCTACCCATCTAATCTTCAGCATTCTTCTGTAGCACCACATTTCGAAAGCTTCTATTCTTTTCTTGTCCAAACTATTTACCGTCCATGTTTCACTTCCATACATGGCTACACTCCATACAAATACTTTCAGAAATGACTTCCTGACACTTAAATCTATACTCGATGTTAACAAATTTCTCTTCTTCAGAAACGCTTTCCTTGCCATTGCCAGTCTACATTTTATATCCTCTCTACTTCGACCATCATCAGTTATTTTGCTCCCCAAATAGCAAAACTCCTTTACTACTTTAAGTGTCTCATTTCCTAATCTAATCCCCTCAGCATCACCCGACTTAATTCGACTACATTCCATTATCCTCGTTTTGCTTTTGTTGATGTTCATCTTATATCCTCCTTTCAAGACACTGTCCATTCCGTTCAACTGGTCTTCCAGGTCCTTTGCTGTCTCTGACAGAATTACAATGTCATCGGCGAACCTCAAGGTTTTTATTTCTTCCCCATGGATTTTAATACCTACTCCGAATTTTTCTTTTGTTTCCTTTACTGCTTGCTCAATATACAGATTGTATAACATCGGGGAGAGGCTACAACCCTGTCTCAATCCCTTCCCAACCACTGCTTCCCTTTCATGTCCCTCGACTCTTATAACTGCCATCTGGTTTCTGTACAAATTGTAAATAGCCTTTCGCTCCCTGTATTTTACCCCAGCCAGCTTTAGAATTTGAAAGAGAGTATCCCAGTCAACATTGTCAAAAGCTTTCTCTAAGTCTACAAATGCTAGAAACGTAGGTTTGCCTTTCCTTAATCTTTCTTCTAAGATAAGTGGTAAGGTCAGAATTACCTCACGTGTTCCAGTATTTCTACGGAATCCAAACTGATCTTCCCCGAGGTCGGCTTCTACTAGTTTTTCCATTCGTCTGTAAAGAATTCGTGTTAGTATTTTGCAGCTGTGGCTTATTAAACTGATTGTTCGGTAATTTTCACATCTGTCAACACCTGCTTTCTTTGGGATTGGAATTATTCTATTCTTCTTGAAGTCTGAGGGTATTTCGCCTGTTTCATACATCTTGCTCACCAGAGCAACAAACATAAGCAAAGGTAAGAACGGTTCAAATGGCTCTGAGCACTATGGGACTTACTTCTAAGGTCATCAGTCCCCTAGAACTTAGAACTACTTAAACCTAACTAACCCAAGTACATCACACACATCCATGCCCGAGGCAGGATTCGAACCTGCGATCGTAGCTGTCCCGCGGTTTCAGACTGTAGCGCCTAGAACCGCTCGGCCATTCCGGCCGGCGGTAAGAATGGTATTTTATGGTCTAAAATAACGCGTAACAAAAGTAAAACAAAAGGCCGAAACATTCTGAAAACCCCTAAAGCTTCAAACTGCTCAGACATTAATTCGGAGATAGATGCTCTCAATACAATAATACAAGGCTAGTTGAGATGATTCTTGCCCATAGAGATGAAGGAATCCAAGGAAAATCATGCACATGTACTGAAGATAGGTTTCTTGATGATACGGATAGGGGATAAACATGCGCACTAATGCGATTACTTTAGATGTCAGGTATCAGAAAGAAATGATCACCTCAACTCTTAAGATATGTGGCGTGTCTCTTCAGTATAAAGATATGTCTCAGACGAGGTCAAATTTCTTTCTGAATTGTTTGAGATTTGATGTTAAGACCGAGAGAAATAGGCAAGATATGTTTTCTCCCATTCGTGAGCTCAGGACAGGTTTTGTCACCAATTGCCGCTCAAGTTATTCTCATATGTATGCAACAATTGATGAGCAACTTTTACTGTTTCGTGCCAGGTGTCCTTTCTGTGTATACTGTCTCGAAACCTGATAAATATGGCAACAAATTACAATGTCTGATCCCTGAACATATTGTATAACAGATGCTGTTCCTGTGTAGGGAAGAAGATAAACATAAATGAAAATCTGCCAACATACTATGCGAAGGCTCTGTCCACAACTATTCACGGGACATGTCGAGACATCACTTGTGACAACTGGTTCACATCTATGCCTTTGGCAAACATGATGTTGAAAGATTTTTTACGTGACAGCAAGAAGAAAGTACACTCCTGGAAATGGAAAAAAGAACACATTGACACCGGTGTGTCAGACCCACCATACTTGCTCCGGACACTGCGAGAGGTCTGTACAAGCAATGATCACACGCACGGCACAGCGGACACACCAGGAACCGCGGTGTTGGCCGTCGAATGGCGCTAGCTGCGCAGCATTTGTGCACCGCCGCCGTCTGTGTCAGCCAGTTTGCCGTGGCATACGGAGCTCCATCGCAGTCTTTAACACCGGTAGCATGCCGCGACAGCGTGGACGTGAACCGTATGTGCAGTTGACGGACTTTGAGCGAGGGCGTATAGTGGGCATGCGGGAGGCCGGGTGGACGTACCGCCGAATTGCTCAACACGTGGGGCGTGAGGTCTCCACAGTACATCGATGTTGTCGCCAGTGGTCGGCGGAAGGTGCACGTGCCCGTCGACCTGGGACCGGACCGCAGCGACGCACGGATGCACGCCAAGACCGTAGGATCCTACGCAGTGCCGTAGGGGACCGCACCGCCACTTCCCAGCAAATTAGGGACACTGTTGCTCCTGGGGTATCGGCGAGGACCATTCGCAACCGTCTCCATGAAGCTGGGCTACGGTCCCGCACACCGTTAGGCCGTCTTCCGCTCACGCCCCAACATCGTGCAACCCGCCTCCAGTGGTGTCGCGACAGGCGTGAATGGAGGGACGAATGGAGACGTGTCGTCTTCAGCGATGAGAGTCGCTTCTGCCTTGGTGCCAATGATGGTCGTATGCGTGTTTGGCGCAGTGCAGGTGAGCGCCACAATCAGGACTGCATACGACCGAGGCACACAGGGCCAACACCCGGCATCATGGTGTGGGGAGCGATCTCCTACACTGGCCGTACACCACTGGTGATCGTCGAGGGGACACTGAATAGTGCACGGTACATCCAAACCGTCATCGAACCCATCGTTCTACCATTACTAGACCGGCAAGGGAACTTGCTGTTCCAACAGGACAATGCACGTCCGCATGTGTCCCGTGCCACCCAACGTGCTCTAGAAGGTGTAAGTCAACTACCCTGGCCAGCAAGATCTCCGGATCTGTCCCCCATTGAGCATGTTTGGGACTGGATGAAGCGTCGTCTCACGCGGTCTACACGTCCAGCACGAACGCTGGTCCAACTGAGGCGCCAGGTGGAAATGGCATGGCAAGCCGTTCCACAGGACTACATCCAGCATCTCTACGATCGTCTCCATGGGAGAATAGCAGCCTGCATTGCTGCGAAAGGTGGATATACACTGTACTAGTGCCGACATTGTGCATGCTCTGTTGCCTGTGTCTATGTGCCTGTGGTTCTGTCAGTGTGATCATGTGATGTATCTGACCCCAGGAATGTGTCAATAAAGTTTCCCCTTCCTGGGACAATGAATTCACGGTGTTCTTATTTCAATTTCTAGGAGTGTATAAAATCCAGCCGCCGCAGTTTCTCCACCTTGAACAACAGCGTCAGTTTCTTGTAATCTTGTTAATAGATTACGGACGTGCCAAGTTATCTCGGAGACGCTTAATTCCCTTTGTAGATTCTACAGGAGGCAGTTTTTAACACCGTCCGATGGCAAGTCGCTGCAAAAAGTATAACCATAAATCAGATGTCGGATTTTCGAAAAAGTTTTGGGAGTTTATCAATGCCTAGAAAAATTTTTTTAAGGGCCGAAATATTTTTAAAATTGTTTCAAGCGCCAGCATAAACGGGAGCCACCTGATGCTGCTGTAACCCAGCAGTTTCTCATACGCAGTATCATAGGAATCACAGAACTCTTTCAGAGCTTCCACTCGAACGCTGTAGATACACTAGAAGCCCACAGGAAGACAATCTGAAACGGTTTTGATCGCGTTGTCAACATTTAATCCCAATGAGTTGCCCTCAGTGGTGATGCGTTAAATTTTGCGTAAACATTATTACTCCCTTTTCTGTTCTCTGCTCCAAACTTGCAGTTAGTTTTATCTCCACAAAATGCCACAGTTTTCTTATTTAAATTATTGCACGATAATGCCTCTTTTAACTAATCGACAACAACATCAGACGTTCCACCAAGCTCCTCTCGAAACACTTGACTTTCACAACTTCTAAAGGTAAAACATATCAAATCAAAACAGGGAATAATTTCACTGAGCCATGATGTGAAGCACCCGTTAATAAAGATATGCACTGAGCTTCACAAAGATTCTCTTTCAATTCATCCATCAACATACGTGCCAGCACATTTACAACAAGAGCCTCGGATTTTGTACGAGCACATCTAAATTCTTCCTCAAAACATGTTTGAATTAAATTAGAGGCACAGTTGTATGGGCGAAAGCTGTGATTCTTTTGAACCATGTGATACGCACATGCACTTTCCGCTGCAGCTACATCCAGATCCTTCGAAGTCGGCAAGTCGATTCTTTTGAGAAAAGCGAGCACTGACGGGCTGTAAGCGGCAGCTTGATCGGAAAGCTTGTGTTTTTCTGATTTTAAATATTTCTCAATATTGCTGGCACCACCACGACCAACACTAAAATCCGTACGACATTTTTCACACGTAGCAACTGAGGCATCATTCCTTTGTTTTATAAGTGGATACTTACTTTGCAAAATAATAATATTGAAGGTAAATTTGCATTTAGGCACTTTTCTAATGTTACAAACACACAAACACGAAATCGTTGAAATGGATGTCTGATTGTGCCCGTGCGCGCGAACATTCCAATACAAAACTGAAACTAAACAATGTTGCCGTACGTCAATTTGGCCCCCGCGCGACGTGATTATTGGCTGGGTTGAGCGGCAGCATTGTCTCGCTCTCGCATGTTACTCTTTCTATCTAAATCTCTCTCTCTCTCTCTTCTCCACGCCACCTGAGCTGCCGTCGTTACTCGCGCGTTTCAAATGTAATGCATAAAGGCAGATAGGCCGTACGTCTAATCAATTATCGTTTGGTCTGTTTGCAAAAGCGGGCATTTTTGCTTTGCCTAGGGAGAATGGGACAGACGGCCTGAAAACGGTGCTGTCCCGGCCAAAGCGGAATGTATGGTCACGTTACGTATTATCCACACGCTACGAGAAGTTGCAGGAGCTTTTGGGCATACGAGTTGGCCCCGCGCTGCAGCCTGAAACAACAACAATGGAAGATTTACCACATTAAGAGTGAGACGACTGACGTTTCCAACCGAAGACCATACGGTGAAATAAGAGCTTTAACAATTACAGCGGCCTTGGTGCGGGTGCCTTGCGCGTCTGCCACAACTAATCGCGTAACGCGATTTTTTATACATATCTGTTGCTGTAGATCTATAGACTACCCTTGATTTCACCTCAGCCATTTGCGATTCGTAGTTGAAAACTGTCAACAGCGCTCCCAGATGTCCCGATTTTCCGGGACTGTCCCGTATTCAGATTACAGAAAACTTCTCTCGAGCTAGCAGTTTGTCCCGGATTTTTGATATCAGATAAGTATTCTCATACTGTCCATTCTCGCGTGGATTTCAACTCCAGCTGTGATGCCAAATAACGAAAGCTTTTATTATCGCAGCTGGCTCCAGTCGCCGAAAGAGTATTATTGCGCCCTAACGCTGCTGAGATCCATTATTGTCCCTTATCTCAGTTCAGTTTAAGCTTTGCAGCAACGTAATTCTCTGTTGCTCTGTTTGAATCTCATCGCGATTAATTTGTTATAAAAGTGTTTGATTGTTTCAAGTAAACCTAAAATGTGAAAGAGTAAGTGTTCATTGCAAGAAAAACATTAAGAAAAATGGTTTTTCATAAAACGAGGGAGAAATGACTGTGAAGTAGAATGTGCAATTTGTGTTATGTTTCCATTACACGTAAAGGAAGAACAGACATTAAGGATCATTAGGCTGAGCGCAAATAGAGACGCATATAGCACGTGTGACGTGACACGACAATTTCCTTATTCTTTTCGTGTATTTTATTATTCAATATCTGGGGATAATAATTTTTATTCTAGGTTTTCTTTTGCAGCGCGACGCGCACGTTCCGCACATGTCGCGCTGGTCCTGCATACATCGCGACTCGTACACATACTTGCGACGACTGGCGACGCTCTGCGCTGACAGAATCGAAGCTCGCACACCCTGAAATTCTTCTCAAACAATTTTACAGAAACTATTCAGTGAAAGTATTTGACTTTTGCCTTACTTGCAGCATTATACGTCAGCTTCGTGGCGAAGTGGCCATCATCTTGCTTATGGTCATACTTCATTGTAATATACATATTTTAGTAACACTACGCAAAATTCGAAAAGTTTGCAATGAAAAATAGGGGTCGCTATGGACTTGCGTTTGGTGCGTATTACACCATATGTTGCTGCATATGAAATGTTGCTAACATATTGAATTTTTGTTTAGACTTGGGAGGAGGTCTGTCTCCGATCTCGAGAAAATGGATCCTATGTACCATGTTCACTCCCGATCTCACGCCCGCGAAAATGAAATATTCACAACATTCCTCATCCTAACCCGCTCGAGATATCGGAGTGAGATTTTGACGAATGATGTCACACAAGGAGAGTCCTTCACCAGTTCGTAACGCGCCGAGCTTTCTTATTTATGCAATATATCAGAAGTTGTACTTTCTGTTTTATTTTTTTAAATTCCAGTGACTGTAATTCTTTAAGAGTTTGCGGCAGATAGTGAAACAAGAGTTACCTCAAACTGACACAGTGAGGATTTTCGTAGGCTATTGAGCTCTCTGGTCGCCAATTACTTGTTTAACGAGACACTCTGATTCAGAATTCTATCACGACAGCTGCTGTAAAAATGAGTTTGGCAAAAGAAGTACAATTAAATCTGTCAACTACAGGTATGTGGCCGTTACTCACAAATGGTGATGTTTCTGAATGAGAAAAGATTAACTCATACTTTCCAAATAATACCGGCCTCTACTTCATTTGTGTAGCCTGTTGTATAAATAGTTTATTACTGCTGACAGTGTTTATGCAACCACTGAAACGCTTTTTCTCGTCTCGACGGGCAGATTAAAACATCGTTATTCGTGAGGGCTTCTCGGCTGTGATGTCCGTATGTACGAAGTACAGGGCTATTACAAATGATTGAAGCGATTTCATAAATTCGCTGTAGCTCCATTCATTGACATATGGTCACGACACACTACAGATACGTAGAAAAACTCATGAAGTTTTGTTCGGCTGAAGCCGCACTTCAGGTTTCTGCCGCCAGAGCGCTCGAGAGCGCAGTGAGACAAAATGGCGACAGGAGCCGAGAAAGCGTATGTCGTGCTTGAAATGCACTCACATCAGTCAGTCATAACAGTGCAACGACACTTCATGACGAAGTTCAACAAAGATCCACCAACTGCTAACTCCATTCGGCGATGGTATGCGTAGATTAAAGCTTCTGGATGCCTCTGTAAGGGAAAATCAACGGGTCGGCCTGCAGTGAGCTAAGAAACGGTTGAACGCGTGCGGGCAAGTTTCACGCGTAGCCCGCGGAAAATTGGCTCATGCCACAACTGGAGACCGACAGCGCCGACTTCATCTTTCAACAGGATGGTGCTCCACCGCACTTCCATCATGATGTTCGGCACTTCTTAAACAGGAGATTGGAAAACCGATGGATCGGTCGTGGTGGAGATCATGATCAGCAATTCATGCCATGACCTCCACGCTCTCCCGACTTAACCCCATGCGATTTCTTTCTGTGGGGTTATGTGAAAGATTCAGTGTTTAAACCTCCTCTACCAAGAAACGTGCCAGAACTGCGAGCTCGCATCAACGATGCTTTCGAACTCAATGATGCGCCGAATGTGGGAGGAACTTGATTATCGGCTTGATGTCTGCCGAATCACTAAAGGGACACATTTGTGAATGCCTAAAAAACTTTTTGAGTTTTTGTATGTGTGTGCAAAGCATTTTGAAAATATCTCAAATAATAAAGTTATTTGTAGAGCTGTGAAATCGCTTCAATCATTTGTAATAACCCTGTACAATTTCTCCCATTACGTCCATATCCAAATAATGATAGTGAAACTTATGTACTTCGTATCTAGGACGCTTTTTACTAGGTGCACAAACGTGTCATACCTGTGGAAATTACGCCTTTTCGTCTTTTTGTAACAGATCGTAGAGATTAAATGGAATGATCGCATGGCATTTCTGGCCGGGGGGCACCATCCGGGGGGAAGTTCGGCCGCCAAGTGCGAGTCTTATTTCAGTCGACGCCACACTGGGCGACTTGCGTGCCGGTGTTGAGGATGAAATGGTGATGAGGACAACACAGCACCCAGTCCACGACTGGAGAAAATTTCCAACCCGGCTGGTAATCGAATCCGGGCCCTCTGCGTGGCAGGTAAGCACGTTATCATCCAGCTAAGCAGGCGAACATCGTAGAAATACGTCAGCGTAACAGGTAGCGCCTCCCCACCATGGACCACGGACCTTGCCGTTGGTGGGGAGGCTTGCGTGCCTCAGCGATACAGATAGCCGTACTGTAGGTGCAACCACAACGGAGGGGTGTCTGTTGAGAGGCCAGACAAACGTGCGGTTCCTGAAGAGGGCCTTTTCAGTAGTTGCAGGGGCAACAGTCTGGATGATTGACTGATCTTGCCTTGTAACACTAACCAAAACGGCCTTGCTGCGCTGGTACTGCGAACGGCTGAAAGAAAGGGGAAACTACAGCAGTAATTTTTCCCGAGGGCATGCAGCTTTACTGTATGGTTAAACGATGATGGCATCCTCTTGGGTAAAATATTCCGGAGGTAAAATAGTCCCCCACTCTGATCTCCGGGCGGGAACTACTCAGGAGGACGTCGTTATCAGGAGAAAGAAAACTGGCGTTCTACGGGTCGGAGCGTGGAATGTCAGATCACTTAATCGGGCAGGCAGGTTAGAAAATTTAAAAAGGGAAATAGATAGGTTAAAGTTAGATATAGTGGGAATTAGTGAAGTTCGGTGGCAGGAGAAACAAGAATTGTGGTCAGGAGAATGCAGGGTTATAAATACAAAATCAAACAGGGGTAATGCAGGAGTGAATAAAAAAATAGGAATGCGCGTAAGCTACTACAAACAGCTTACTGAACGCATTATTGTGGCCAAGATAGATACGAAGCCCACGCCTACAACAGTAGTACAAGTTTATGTGCTAATTAGCTCCGCAGACGACGAAGAGAGGATGAAATGTATGATGAGTTAAAGAAATTATTCAGATGGTGAAGGAAACGAAAATTTAATCGTCATGGGTGACTGGATTTCGATAGGAGGAAAAGGAAGAGAAGGAAACGTAGTGGGTGAATATGGAATGGGGGTAAGGAATGAAAGAGGAAGCCGCCTGGTAGAATTTTGCACAGAGCATAACTTAATCATTGCTAACACCTGGTTCAAGAATCATAAAAGAAGGTTGTACACATGGAAGAAGCCTGAAGATACTGAAAGGTTTCAAATAGATTATATAATGGTAAGACAGAGGTTTAGGAACCAGGTTTGAAACTGTAAGTCATTTCCAGTGCCAGATGTGAACTCTGACCACAATCTATTCGTTATGAACTGTAGATTAAAACTGAAGAAATTGCAAAAACGTGGGAATTTCAGGATATGGGATCTGGATAAACTGACAGATCCAGAGGCTGTAGAGAGTTTCAGGGAGAGCATTAGGGAACGATTGACAAGAATGGGGGAAAGAAATACAGTGGAATAAGAATGGGTAGCCTTGAGAGATGAAATAATGAAGGCAGCAGAGGATCAAGCAGGTAAAAAGACGACGGCTAATAGAAATCCTTGGGTAACAGAAGAAATACTGAATTTAATTGATGAAAAGAGAAAATATAAAACTGCAGTAAATGAAGCAGGCAAAAAGGAATACAAACGTCTCAAAAATGAGATCGACTGGAAGTGCAAAATGGCTAAGCAGGGATGGCTAGAGGACAAATGTAAGGATGTAGAGGCGTATATCACTAGGGGTAAGATAGATACTGCCTACAGGAAATTTAAAGAGACTTTTGGAGAAAAGGGAACCACTTGCATGATTATCAAGAGCTCAGATAGAAACCCAATTCTAAGCAAAGAAGGGAAAGCAGAAAGGTGGAAGGAGTGTTAGAGGGTCTACACAAGGGCGATGTTCTTAAGGACAGTATTATGGAAATGGAAGAGAATGTAGATGAAGATGAAATGGGAGATACGATACCGCGTGAAGAGTTTGACAGAGCATTGAAAGACCTGAGTCGAAACAAGGCCCCAGGAGTAGACAACATTCCATTAGAACAGGCGCATGCAAGAATTGCGCCTGGCGGGCGCCAGGCAGTGTTGTTCAGCTCCCCGTCCGCGACTGTGTGTCGCTAGTGTCTGCATAGGAGCGAGAGAGCTGCGGAGCGAGTGAGACCGTGCTTTGCGGCGGACTGTCCCGCAGTCAGATCCAATACCAAACAAAGTAATAGAGGAAGCGCACCTCTGTAAAAGAGGCCGATGAGCGGTAACAAGTATCGTTCGTGTGCCAGAATTACTACGCAAAGCTTTAGACAACAATATACAAAACAAGAATCGAAGAACAACTTAGTAGTTTTCTGACTCACAGGTTCATTCTATTAGTACTGCACATGCACACTCGTCATATGTACAATAGGCGTCTTCTGAAAAATATATCAGTTTCTTAAATGAACTAGAGTCATAAATATTCTCTTTAAGAAATAATTTTATGTAAGGGATATAGAGTCTCATTCTACATCTTTTTGTATCCCTTTTCAGAGTTTAGAAATCGGATCCTTAGTTTGCTGTTTTGTACGTAATAGTTTTAAACGACCAAGTCTGAAAAGTTATTAAAAATAGAATTAAGGTTATAAAGCTCCGTAATTCTTACAGTCAACATTGTTAAAGAAGACAATTAACATTTTACACTTTTTTCTTTTTCGAGGAAACGGTTTTGTCTACGTTTGGTTCAATATTCCCTGAGACTGATAACCTCAAAGAATTTGTCAAATTTTTATCGCCAAGTAATGAACGGATCTTAGTTTTGGCAAGCTTTAAAAGAGAGAAAAAACGCTCACAGATATACGTGGAACCAAACATTGAGAGAACTTCGGCCGCGTGCTTGTTCAAAAGTGGATATTCCTCTCGTGGAAGACAGCTGTAAAAGTCATCCAAAGTTTTACACATGGGAAAGCGGCCCTTCAGGCGGATATCGCACTGCAGGTCAATCAGCTCTAGTTGACGCACTTGTGAGACGTCCTATGCCGAAGGGAAAACGGGCGAACAAATATATCTAAGGCCGATTCAAGCTCACTTATCTCCAAAAATCTGTTTTCAAACCGTTCTTGTAATTCGCAAATTATTTCAACATAATCTGAAAAATCCGCATCTTCGTTAACGCTGTCTAGCGCAGGAAAGTGTCCACAATTCTTCTTGCGCAATTGTTTTTCTCACAAAATAAGTTTTTTTTGAAATGCCAGAATCGTCTGCACTAAATCAACAACGTAGGGATTTTCACGTTGGAGTGAAATGTTCAAAGTATTTAAATGACCAGTAAGATCACTCAAAAAAGCCAAATTCGACACCCACTTAGGATCACAAAGTAATTCTTCTGGGCGTCCTTTCATTTCCTAAAAAGTATTTATTTCGGCCCTCAAGTAGAAAAACCGATGAAGCACCTTTCCTCTGGTCAGCCATCTTACTCCGGCGTGGTAGAGGATGTACGGGAATTCCGCTTCGATATCAGCCAGAAATTCTTTTAATTGGCGATGTATGAGTCCATGCGAGCGAAGATAATTAACCATTCGAAGAACTGTGTCCATAACATTATTTATGTTGACAATCTTCGCACAAACTGCCTCCTGATGTATCAGATAATGGACTGCCGCGAATAAGGACCACCCAACTGTCGTAATCCAGGAATCCAGTGCGTATCCCTCGTAGCGCAGGGGCTCCATCCGTTGTTACACTGGTCAGGCGTTCCCATTTTAAGCCCACTGACTCTAAAACGTTTTCCACGGCTAGAAAAATATCCAAGCCCGCGGTTGTGTCTTTTAATGGTATAAGATCAAAAATGGCTCTGAGCACTATGGGACTTAACATCTGTGGTCATCAGTCCCCTAGAATTTAGAACTAATTAAACCTAACTAACCTAAGGACATCACACACATCCATGCCCGAGGCAGGATTCGAACCTGCGACCGTAGCAGTCGCGCGGCTCCGAACTGAGCGCCTAGAACCGCGAGACCACCGCGGCCGGCGCATAAGATCGACAAATTCTTCGGTGACACGCAGATTGTCGTCGACACCTCGAATGAATATGACGATCTTTCCGCAACGTCCGCGGACTCATCAAGAGCGGTAGAAAGTGAAATGAAGTTGTTGACTGATATACTCTCTTTCAAATTCTGAAGGTGGCGAAAGGCTATTTACAATTTGTACAGAAACCAGATGGCAGTTATAAGACGCGAGGGGCATGAAAGGGAAGCAGTTGTTGGGAAGGGAGTGAGACAGGGTTGTAGCCTATCCCCGATGTTATTCAATCTGTATATTGAGCAAGCAGTAAAGGAAACAAAGGAAAATTCGGAGTTGGAATTAAAATAAATAGAGAAGAAATAAAAACTTTGAGATTCGCCGATGACATTGTAATTCTGTCAGAGACAGCAAAGGACCTTGAAGAGCAGCTGAACCGAATGGACAGTGTCTTGAAAGGAGGATATAAGATGAACATCAACAAAAGCAAAACAAGGATAATGGAATGTAGTCGAATTAAATCGCGCGATGCTGAGGGTATTAGATTAGGAAATGAGACAATTAAAGTAGTAAATGAGTTTTTCTATTTGGGGAGCAAAATAACTGATGATGGTTGAAGTAGAGAGGATATAAACTGTAGACTGGCAATGGCAAGGAAAGCATTTCTGAAGAAGAGAAATTTGTTAACATCGAGTATAGGTTTAAGTGTCAGGAACTCTATTCTGAAAGTATTTGTATGGAGTGTAGCCATGTATGGAAGCGAAAAGAGAATAGAAGCTTTCGAAATGTGGTGCTACAGAAGAATGCTGAAGATTAGACGGGTAGATCACATAACTAATGAGGAGGTATTGAATAGAATTGGGGAGAAGAGAAATTTGTGGCACAACATGACTAGAAGAAGGGATCGGTTGATAGAGAATATTCTGAGGCATCAAGGGATCACCCATTTAGTATTGGAGGGCAGCACGGAGGGTAAAAATCGTAGAGGGAGACCAAGAGATGAATACACTACACAGATTCAGAAGGATGTAGGTTGCAGTAGGTACAGGGAGATGAAGAAGCTTGCACAGGATGGAGTAGCATGGAGAGGTGTATCAAACCAGTCTCTGGACTGAAGACCACAACAACAACAACAACAGGTAGCAAGTACCTAACCTTGTTTTACTTTTTGCCTTGCTTCTAGATCACAATGATTTTATAATATTCCTTACTTCCTTATTCACTACTCTCACGATAAATCGTCTGTCCCTTCTTACGATCTGAAAACATTGCGGAGGCAAAAGACAAATCCAGTGGCTAGTGGCTCACCATTTACTGAACCGTGCATTGTTCTTGACAAAGGAATGAACAAAACAAAAAAGTATACAGATATATATAACTGAAAATTATTATGTATTAACGAAAAGAGATGGAGCGCTTAAGGGGCTCCGGAACGCCCTATACTTGCAATGTTAAAATAACGCTTATAAATTACATCTTTCCTCACAAAGTATTTGAGGTAGGAAGTTGAACTTTTTACAGATTATTTATTGGAATATGGGCTACAACTTAACACAGGGATTTTACAAAATTTTAGTTCAGTTATTAAAGATGATTTTTTTTTCAATTGTAATGAAAATTCACAACATTTTTTTGCAATTTTTTATTTATATATTCAAAAATATACAGTTTTTTGGAAAAAGTCTGTGTTAAATTATGCAGAAGGTACTGTGTAACATTTACTGAAAGTTTGAAACAAATATGTTTGGAAGATCCTTAGAAAACATGTAATTAGTATGAGAAAATAAAAGTTTTGGGAATCGAGCGACAAAGATTGGATTAACTTTTTAGTGCATTCCAGGTCCATAGGATGGATTATCTTCATCCTCTGCAAACTCCTCCTCCAGCTTCCTCTTGTTCCTCCTCCTGTTTACTCTTGCTTGTATTTCTAGACTCTTTACAGCCCTGTCTGCAGCCCGAAGGCGTTCCTTGTCTAAAGCAAGCATCGCTCGTACCATGTTAGAACCTATCTTCATTTCCATATTTCTAAATACCTTGCACCTTACAATGTTGCCATCATTGAAAGTCGCAACAGCATCATACACACCAAAGTGAAGTGTTTCTATTCCAACAAATACAGTCTTGGGGATTCTCGACCATATAACACTATTTACACTTTCATTGGGGTTTTGAGTTTTTCTGTGAATACACTTTCTCAACAGTTCAGGTGCTGCTAAGTCTCTGAAAATAGGTTTTATCACCTCCATTATTGCATGAGGCAGACTATGCTTATGAGTGTACACTACACCAGTTAGCAATCCTTTGTTATATTTACACCAACTGTCTTCTTCTTTGGGACACAAGCTATGTTGGGGATTTTCATCGGTTGAAGAAGTATGAAAAAAAAGAGCCCAAACAGCCTTCTTCATTTCGTCGACACTTCGGATTTCTAATTTCTAATAACTTTACTTTTACTCATTATTATACTTCAACAAAACAGAGACTCTAGAAACAGTATTAATTACGAATATTTTCAAGATAACGACAGAGTAAATAAACATGAAACAATCGACAATCACACCAGCGATATATATTGAACCATCACAGGTTAGCCACAACACATACTTTATCTCACATCACTAAAATGTACCTGATGAACACGGACGTTAATAATAACACCATTTGACAGCAGTTTAACAGCGCCACAGTGGGTCACGCCCATGTGGAACACATTTCAAAAAAAATTTAAAAATAGTTGTAGTCTTCGGAATTGAATAAATTATATATATATTAAAAGGTAATAGTCTGCAGATTCAGAAAACGCAGAAAAGTAAAAATTGAACTTTTCATGATTTTGAGCCTTTCCGGAGCCCCTTAAACAGCGAAAAACGAAACACTACTCAGTACACCGTATGACTGTATTTTTCGGACGAGCACACATGCGCCATGGTGAAGTGAGCGTATGGTAGGAGCGCCTTCCCGCTCCCCGCCTCACCCCTCCCGTAGTGCACGCGTGACGCGCGGCGCGAGAAACTGTGCCACAACCACAACGCCGAGCGACCTGGCGCAGGCGCCGCGCCACGCGCTATACGCGTCCTAATTAGCGCCTAGCGTTGGAGAGCGTAAAGCATAATTCGTGTACTCTGCAAGCAGTTAAAAATGTACAGTTCTTTTATTTCAGATTCGTTTGAACAGGACAAATTAATAACTGCAGCAGAATTAGCAATGTGCTGTCATACCGTTAAATATCACAACTCTTTGAAATCAGTGTATTGTACTTCGAGGCTAAGCTGGAAACTTTTTAATGGTTCTGAAAAAAAGTGTGACACTGGGTAGAACAAAATCGACAGCAATAGTGAAGTCACTGTAAGAGCCCGACACAGTCAAACATGTATGCCATAGTATTTCAGACGTCCGTTATTTTGGTATAGCTACAGACACTAGTAACCACAGAACGGAGAAGATATTTCCATTGATTGTTCAATGTTTTACACCGGAAAATAGCGTTCGTGTGAAATTACGTTAATTAATTTCTCTGTCAAATAAAATTGCCTCTGAAATAAGGGTGTTATGCGTCACTGCTGTATAGACAAACAAAATTGATACAATTAAGTGCATGGCGTTTTGCAGTGGCAATGCCAACACTAATTTTGGAGCAGTTGAACAAGCTGGTGCAATAGACGTGTTCGCGGAACTGTAAAAGTGAAGTAAACGAAAATATTATAGGAATTTGATGCCCCATACACATATTACATAGCCGGCCAGAGTGGACGAGCGGTTCTAGGCGCTTCAGTCTGGAACCGCGCGACCGCTACGGTCGCAGGTTCGAATCCTGCCTCGGGCATGGAAGTGTGTGTTGTCCTTAGGTTACTTAGGTGTAAGTAGTTCTAAGTTCTAGGTGACTGATGACCTCAGAAGTTAAGTCCCATAGTGCTCAGAGCCAATCGCATATTACATAATAATGTAAAGACAGCGGCTGACCTATTTAGATGGGGACTATACTTTTCCATTATTTCTCCATGTACATAGTACCAAGGGAGCGTCTAAAAGAATTTTGTGAGTTTCTTGACATAGCTTATCATGCATATTTGTCACATATGTGGTGTCACAAGGCTTAGGCCTGTCCCACCCCTCATTAAATCGACCAAGACTTATACGAATAATTGCAAGAACAGTTATTATTATTATGTTCTTTAAGTTTGTTTTTGGGTTTTCAGAAATACTGTGGGAAGAAAGTTTATTTACGTTGCAGATAACGTGGAAGACGTTGCCCAACGATCACCACGAAAGTTCGACGTAGCGGCAAGTGGGCAACGAATTAAACGAATGCTGCAAATTACCGCGAGCCATGGAAGAGCCTGGGCCGCGAGGGCGTCGATCTTCCTAGGTCGTTGTTGGACAACGTCAAAGGAAGAGATATTCTGCTTTCTCTTTGTAAACAGATCGATCGAGTCTTGAAAGGTTCATGTAAAACGTATAGGCGGGTGACACATTAGGTGACACCCGTTGCCTGTAATACTTCCACAGTTATTAAAAAGTTGTTAAACGGCAAAACCAGTAGTTCACCATTTAAAAAGTAGTAAAGATATAGGAAAGGAAGAGTTGCGGCGTCAGAACGAAAAGTGATACATCGCACAGCAACGAAGGAGGACATAAAGAGCGAACGTTACGTGGTGAAAACAAATCAACTGATAAAATAGAAAGTCTGTAATTAAACATAAATCCGCGTAACACTGCACATACAAAAGCAAAACTGGTTACATTTGTCTGATGAGTGCTGAAATTGTATGATGCTTTTAAATCATTATTCCTATCAGAAGAAAAAGTACGTAAATTTCTGATGACTGTTTCAGAATCCGATGACTGAGCCGAGCTTTTGCGCTGTCAGATGAGTGTTATTTCAGAGACAAATATCTAAAATCGAGAAGGCAGGTAGCAGTATTGTAGAGGTAGCTGCTAGTTTGGAAGATGTTGTTGGAGTGGAAGGACGGCGAAAATAGGAAAAATTTGTACCACTAAAATCTTGTAGAAAATAGAGGCTGCATCAGCCAGGGATATATCGAGAAATTTCATTCCTATGTTAACTGCATTGAACAGTTTTACGAAACATGTGAGTATTATTTTAAAAAATGATCGTCGAACTTGAAAGAATTTTCAATTTTCAAATTGATGTTGCTGGATTCAGAGCCTGTCTGGAATAAAGTGAGGACAATAATATTTCTGCAAAATAAAAGATTATCAGTAGACGATAGTGCACTGTTTGACCAGTTTTGCTTCCTCAACCAGTTCACTGTATCACAACTCAGCTAGAGTACTGATAATTGGTCTAGTAGGGGAGAGCGATGCAATGCCGTTTAGCGGAGTAATGCCGTGCACCGCTTTTTCCAGTTTCGTAGAGGCAATAAAGAGTTCTGAACAGTGCTGCCGCATAGGGGAAGGAACTACAGTCAGATCCAGAGAGCTCGTGAGCTGAGCTTTTAACGGCACAATTGCTTTCGACTTGGCAGAAAATCCTAAGAAATTTTGGTCTTATGTAAAAGCGGTAGGTGGAGCAAAACAAAATGTCCAGACACTCTGTGACCAAAATGGTACTGAAACAGAGGATGACAGACTAAAGGCCGAAATACTAAATGTCTTTTTCCAAAGTTGTTTCACAGAGGAAGATTGCACTGTAGTTCCTTCTCTAGATTGTCGCACAGATGACAAAATGGTAGATATCGAAATAGACGACAGAGGGATAGAGAAACAATTAAAATCGCTCAAAAGAGGAAAGGCCTCTGGACCTGATGGGATACCAATTCAATTTTACACAGAGTACGCGAAGGAACTTGCCTCCCTTCTTGCAGCGGTGTACCGTAGGTCTCTAGAAGAGCGTAGCGTTCCAAAGGATTGGAAAAGGGCACAGGTCATCCCCGTTTTCAAGAAGGGACGTCGAACATATGTGCAGAACTATAGACCTATATCTCTAACGTCGATCAGTTGTAGAATTTTGGAACACGTATTGTGTTCGAGTATAATGACTTTTCTGGAGACGAAAAATCTACTCTGTAGGAATCAGCATGGGTTTCGAAAAAGACGGTGATGTGAAACCCAGCTCGCGCTATTCGTCCACGAGACTCAGAGGGCCATAGACACGGGTTCACAGGTAGATGCCGTGTTTCTTGACTTCCGTAAGGCATTCGATACAGTTCCCCACAGTCGTTTAACGAACAAAGTAAGAGCATATGGACTATCAGACCAAATTGTGTGATTGGATTGAGGAGTTCCTAGATAACAGGACGCAGCATGTTATTCTCAATGGAGAGAAGTCTTCCGACGTAAGAGTGATTTCAGGTGTGCTGCAGGGGAGTGTCATAGGACCGTTGCTATTCACAATATACATAAATGACCTGGTGGATGACATCGGAAGTTCCCTGAGGCTTTTTGCAGATGATGCTGTGGTGTATCGAGAGGTTGTAACAATGGAAAATTGTACTGAAATGCAGGAGGATCTGCAGCGAATTGACGCATGGTGCAGGGAATGGCAATTGAATCTCAATGTAGACAAGTGTAATGTGCTGCGAATACACAGAAAGATAGATCCTTTATCATTTAGCTACAAAATAGCAGGTCAGCAACTGGAAGCAGTTAATACCATAAATTATCTGGGAGTACGCATTAGGAGTGATTTAAAATGGAATGATCATATGATGTTGATTGTCGGTAAAGCAGATGCCAGACTGAGATTGATTGGAAGAATCCTAAGGAAATGCAATCCGAAAACAAAGGAAGTAGGTTACAGTACGCTTGTTCGCCCACTGCTTGAATACTGCTCAGCAGTGTGGGATCCGTACCAGATAGGGTTGATAGAAGAGATAGAGAAGATCCAACGGAGAGCAGCGCGCTTCGTTACAGGATCGCTTAGTAATCGCGAAAGCGTTACGGAGATGATAGATAAACTCCAGTGGAAGACTCTGCAGGAGAGACGCTCAGTAGCTCGGTACGGGCTTTTGTTGAAGTTTCGAGTACATACCTTCACCGAAGAGTCAAGCAGTATATTGCTCCCTCCTACGTATATCTCGCGAAGAGACCATGAGGATAAAATCAGAGAGATTAGAGCCCACACAGAGGCATACCGACAATCCATGTTTCCACGAACAATACGAGACTGGAATAGAAGGGAGAACCGATAGAGGTACTGAAGGTACCCTCCGCCACACACCGTCAGGTGGCTTGCGGAGTATGGATGTAGATGTAGATGTAGATGTAGACAATTGGTTTTATTTGATACCGACTGTTTTGTTACAAAATCAGCAGACCACGAGTGTAGGGGTAAGTGAAGTATGTTAATAGTAACAGTATTTAAAGTAGCTCTATTTAATCGTTCATTGCCAGCCGATGTGGCCGAGCGGTTCTAGGCGCTACAGTCTGGAACCGCGCGACCGCTACGGACGCAGGTTCGAGTCCTGCCTCGGGCATGGGTGTGTGTGTGTGATGTCCTTAGGTTAGTTAGGTTTATGTAGTGCTAAGTTCTAGGGGACTGATGACCTCAGAAGTTAAGTCCCATAGTGCTCAGCGCCATTTGAATCATAATCGCTCCTTTCTTTAACTGCACAGGATGCACGTTTTTCCCCATGGTGAACGGTATTGCCCCATATAGTAATTTGTTTTAATGTTTTTGCGAAACATGTGTGTGCCATCTTACGAGCTGTATCTTTTATCACGGGAGGTGAGAAGAAGAACTAGAACGGATCGAAAGGGCGAAAGAGTGGGCGGAACATGAAATTAATTGCGCAGTCCATGGTGTTGTAGAAAATGGAAAGCCACAGAGAGGAGATGCAATATAGTATGGAACACCTTTATCTTCTTTAAGAGATAGATTATATACTGGAGACTGTTACTAAAATAAGTTTAGGAATAAAATCTACGGTTTCTAAAGAACAGGAAGGTAACATAGATAAGCATGTGCTTTTGTTAGCAAAGACATCTTATGGAATATCTTCAGTGGACTTGAGAAGATTATTGGATGAATATGTCGAGGCAAATAATATTCATCAGAATCTTAATAAATCATCCAAAACAGTTGGAAAGGATTGGTTCACTGGATTTCATACAGGAAATCCATCAGTCAGCATTCGTAAACCTGAGGCTATCAGTCTTAATCGGATCTCAGTTTTTAAGGCAAGTGAAGTAGAACTCTATTTTCCCGAACCTCACCGCTGTAATGGACGTCCATAAGTTTGATGCCTTTAGGATTTACGATTTTGATGAAATGGGGATATCAGCAGGTCAAAAGTCAGCAAAAATTTTTACACCCGAAGGAGCTAAACATGCTGGCTCAGAAAAAAAGCTGGGAGCGTGGGAAGAACATTACTGTGTGTTGTGCAGCTAGTGCCAGTGGGGATTATGTGCCTCCCATGTTTACTTCTCCTCGGCTTGGGATGACCCCTGCCCTACAGGGAGGGTGACCACCAAATTCAATACATCAATGTAGTAGGAATGGATTACCAAGGATCTCCTTAAAAAGTGACTGAAGCATTTTGTTAACTTTATCAAGACATCTAAGAACGATACCACTCTTTTGACTTTAGAAAATCACACTAGCCGTGCGTCCCAGAACAAGCCTATAACTTTTGCACTGACATTGGAATAGTAGTGCTAACACTACCACCTCGCGGTTCTCATAGGCCTTGTTAAGCTTCAGTTGATCAAGAATGTGACAGTTTTACGAAGTCTAACCTCCACCAGAAAATAACACCCTATGACATTTTTCCTATCGTTAGCGTAGCCTTCGCGAGGATTGGAAGTACACTCCTGGAAATTGAAATAAGAACACCGTAAATTCATTGTCCCAGGAAGGGGAAACTTTATTGACACATTCCTGGGGTCAGATACATCACATGAACACACTGACAGAATCACAGGCACATAGACACAGGCAACAGAGCATGCACAATGTCGGCACTAGTACAGTGTATATCCACCTTTCGCAGCAATGCAGGCTGCTATTCTCCCATGGAGACGATCGTAGAGATGCTGGATGTAGTCCTGTGGAACGGCTTGCCATGCCATTTCCACCTGGCGCCTCAGTTGGACCAGCGTTCGTGCTGGACGTGCAGACCGCGTGAGACGACGCTTCATCCAGTCCCAAACATGCTCAATGGGGGACAGATCCGGAGATCTTGCTGGTCAGGGTAGTTGACTTACACCTTCTAGAGCACGTTGGGTGGCACGGGATACATGCGGACGTGCATTGTCCTGTTGGAACAGCAAGTTCCCTTGCCGGTCTAGGAATGGTAGAACTATGGGTTGGATGACGGTTTGGATGTACCGTGCACTATTCAGTGTCCCCTCGACGATCACCAGTGGTGTACGGCTAGTGTAGGAGATCGCTCCCCACACCATGATGCCGGGTGTTGGCCCTGTGTGCCTCGGTCGTATGCAGTCCTGATTGTGGCGCTCACCTGCTCGGCGCCAAACACGCATACGACCATCATTGGCACCAAGGCAGAAGCGACTCTCATCGCTGAAGACGACACGTCTCCATTCGTCCCTCCATTCACGCCTGTCGCGACACCACTGGAGGCGGGCTGCACGATGTTGGGGCGTGAGCGGAAGACGGCCTAACGGTGTGCGGGACCGTAGCCCAGCTTCATGGAGACGGTTGCGAATGGTCCTCGCCGATACCCCAGGAGCAACAGTGTCCCTAATTTGCTGGGAAGTGGCGGTGCGGTCCCCTACGGCACTGCGTAGGATCCTACGGTCTTGGCGTGCATCCGTGCGTCGCTGCGGTCCGGTCCCAGGTCGACGGGCACGTGCACCTTCCGCCGACCACTGGCGACAACATCGATGTACTGTGGAGACCTCACGCCCCACGTGTTGAGCAATTCGGCGGTACGTCCAGCCGGCCTCCCGCATGCCCACTATACGCCCTCGCTCAAAGTCCGTCAACTGCACATACGGTTCACGTCCACGCTGTCGCGGCATGCTACCAGTGTTAAAGACTGCGATGGAGCTCCGTATGCCACGGCAAACTGGCTGACACTGACGGCGGCGGTGCACAAATGCTGCGCAGCTAGCGCCAATCGACGGCCAACACCGCGGTTCCTGGTGTGTCCGCTGTGCCGTGCGTGTGATCATTGCTTGTGCAGCCCTCTCGCAGTGCCCGGAGCAAGTATGGTGGGTCTGACACACCGGTGTCAATGTGTTCTTTTTTCCATTTCCAGGAATGTGTTAAAAAGCATATCTCTGCTTTCAGCAGATACGAATTATCCCTCTACATCCTACAAAATTTAGTGATGACGACTTCATGCTTTTGCACCCAGAAGAAAAGACAGCTTTAAGACCACCACTTGTTGAGGGTGACAGCGCTAAAAACGTTGAAAGTAATGAAACACTCGTACTTTGTTCTTCAAAAACGACGACTGGTACCCTCGTCGATGCACACAAAATCAGCCTGCAGTTAGGCTGCAATTCAAAGGTATTTCTCCATTACCTGGCCCATTTAAATTGAAGAAAAGTGCCAGACAACAGCATTCCTCTATTTTCACTTTCAGTCCTAGAAAAACTGGTTTAGAAAAATCTACGGAGGATAAAAAAGCAAAAGAAAGAATTACGATTAGGAAAACCAAAGTCTAAGGGAAAGAGGATGTTTAGAAAGTTTGCATCAGAGACAAGATCTTAGCAATCTGGTATAATGAAGTTTCGACGGAACATTTGTTCTGTGTCTTGATCATACGGTAATTTAGATTCACCGTTGTACAAATTCTGTAGTGATGATGGGATGGATGAGACTGGCTCTTTCGGAGAAACTCCTGTTCCAAGAAACATTGGAACATTTAATGACACCGATTCCGTTTGCCTTCTCTGTGGTATGTTTGAGAAAACCAGGGAGCTCTGGTATGGACGTGTGATTTGCAGCGGATGCGTTTATTCAGAAAGTAGTGGATATGATAGTGCTGACAAGTTTGTTTGTAAATACTGTCGCTGAAACAGGCGCTAATGTGAACAGAGACGTGTTGAGTCCTTTATGCTACAACGTTGTTTTACCAGTAAAAGGAGTTTTGATTTTTCCTCTCTGTCGGTAGTTTAATAGGCTGTGAAATTTACATTTTCCAATTGTAAATGAATTCTAATATTAAATTTTTTCAACTGTTTTATTTTTACAGAGTAAATCTACATCTACACCTACATCTACATGTCTACTCTACGATTCACATTTAAGTGCTTGGCAAAGGGTTCATCGAACCACAATCATACTATTTCTCTACCATTCCACTCCCGAACAGCGCGCGGGAAAAACGAACACCTAAACCTTTCTGTTCGAGCTCTGATTTCTCTTATTTTATTTTGATGATCATTACTACCTATGTAGGTTGGGCTCAACAAAATATTTTCGCATTCAGAAGAGAAAATTGGTGACTGAAATTTCGTAAATAGATCTCGCCGCGACGAAAAACCTCTTTGTTTTAATGACTTCCATCCCAACTCGCGTATCATATGTGCCACACTCTCTCCCCTATTACGTGATAATACAAAACGAGCTGCCCTTTTTTGCACCCTTTCGATGTCCTCCGTCAATCCCACCTGGTAAGGATCCCACACCGCGCAGCAATATTCTAACAGAGGACGAACGAGTGTAGTGTAAGCTGTCTCTTTAGTAGAATTGTTGCATCTTCTAACGGTCCTGCCAATGAAACGCAACCTTTGGCTCGCCTTCCCCACAATATTATCTATGTGGTCTTTCCAACTGAAGTTGTTCGTGATTTTAACACCCAGGTACTTAGTTGAATTGACAGCCTTGAGAATTGTACTATTTATCGAGTAATGGAATTCCAACGGTTTTCTTTTGGAATTAATGTGGATCACCTCACACTTTTCGTTATTTAGCGTCAACTGCCACCTGCCACATCATTTTTGTAAAACACCTGTAGAAATATAAATAGATTTAATATACCAAATATGAAACCATGAATTTGTAGGGAATTGACTGATTGATAAAATAAGATGTTCACAACTTCAGTTGAGTTCAAAAATTAAGAAACACAGATGGCTTAAGAGCACTGTATTTCCCCGCTCTCCCTTAAATCGTGTCAGGAGAAATGGACCAATTCCTTTGAACAGCGTGGACAAGTAGAGTAGTATTCACAATTACTATATCTGTGAGATTTTACTTTAGTGTTCTAGGACACAGTGCTAACATGGAAAGAGTTTTCTCTGTCATGAATGTCCAGTGGATTGAGGAACGAAAAAGATTACAAGTATCAGCAGCTGAGGTGATAGTAAAATGTGTTATTAATTGTGAAACAAGCTGCACTGACTTTCGGATTACATCATTCAGCGGCAGGATATTCTCTCTACATAATGAAAGGATGTTAAAAAAGAGTAGAGGGATCTTTTATTATATTGACACAAGTACTGTTATTATAATGTTGTTCTTTTAGGTTTGTTACATTAATTATACTTTGTTTTAAGTGTGATTTATTTATTTTACTAAATTATTTGAATGTAGCCTTGTGTCGTCTACATGAGAAAATTCGGACCGGCTGTAGTTAGTAGAAGCGATCCTCATTTCACCGAGTCAAATGAGAGCATACAGACAAGCACGCGTCAGGCAATGTTTCAGCTTTGCAGCTGACTTGCCAGTTATAAAACGAATCCCTGCTACTCGGTTTACACACGATGAACGAACTTGTAAACGATTGATCACAAACTGCAGTGCTGACCATCTGCCGTGTGTGCAGGCTCATTAATGCGCTAGCATGGAAGCGCGATAATTCTAAAAATAAAGGAATAGTGCCAGTTCTAAATTCCGTACTATTTAATAGCTGATAACTGTCTGCACTGCTTCTAGACAGCCACACTCGAATGTGTGCAGTTTTGACTCTCTGATTAGTTAGTTGTTTTGGGGAAAATAATTGGAAAAATACACTTAGGTCCACTAGTCCTCTAAAAAATTTCAAGTATGTTCATCGTGAATTTGAGTACATCCAGGCGCAGTTGACTGGAAAAACTGTTAATGTGTAGCTGTACTTTTGCATTAAATCTTTTATTCAGCTGCATCCAGTGCAGTCTTTTGCCAGTAGTAATATAGTGTCTCTGTAGCCATCTTCCTTTTTTTTAAATACGGGCACGGTCGCAACGGCAGCTGCTTCTTCCTCCTCGAACATAGCGTGATTCACCGAAAGAAGGGCAGCTGCTACTTGCGGTGCCTTGGCAGACGACCTGCTCGTGTAAACCATTCGCTCCTAACGTGAGCGCCTCGCCACAGCGGTTCGCTGTCTCATCTTCCAATTTTTGCAGCTCAAGAGAAGTGGTCCGGTTTCAGCTTTCCAAATTACGTCCATTTTTAGTCACTTCACGAAAAATGTCCCGGTTTGTCGGAATCATGGCAACCTTAGGCATATTAAGTGTAGGACTTAGATTGGCTGCTCGTGTTGCGCTGCAAACAGGGCGCTTTCTTCCACCTATGCTCCTCGTCCTCTTGACAGCAGGCATCTCGTGGCGCGACCATAGCACATTAGATTTTGGACCACGATGATGAATTAAACCCCACAGGACGATTTTGTCAAGTTCCATGTGTCTGGAAGTGAACTGAGAGACGGAGAAGCAGAGAAGGAAAGGAGCTACAACGTCATCTTGACGTGCCAGCAGCCAGACAGATGCGGAGTCATCGAAACAGCACGCCTTGAACACGATGCTTTTTAGATGGCTGCCAAACATGTGTGAATTGGACCTTATATGCTGCAGTTTCATCATTAAAAGAAAAAAAGGAAAACCACTGAAACCAATACCAACCATTCATCTTTTCATCTTATACAAACCCCAGAAAGGGCTACCCCGCCATTAATGCCATACGGTCATTTCACTTAGAGTTCAAAATGGTTCAAATGGCTCTGAGCACTATGCGACTTAACTTCTGAGGTCATCAGTCGCCTAGAACTTAGAACTAATTAAACCTAACTAACCTAAGGACATCACACACATCCATGCCCGAGGCAGGATTCGAACCTGCGACCGTAGCGGTCGCTCGGCTCCAGACTGTAGCGCCCAGAACCGCACGGCCACTCCGGCCGGCTCATTTAGAGTACTATCGAAAATATTCACATTGAAGTTTTTCCCAAGCGCTAGTTTTCTTTGGCCTTAAAAGTAGTTGTCCGCCAAGGGTGAAGCCATTGCATGTACAAAGGAGCAGGGGATTAACTCCACTACTTTTCCTAGAAGAAAATGGTTCAAATGGCTCTGAGCACTATGGGACTTAACATCTATGGTCATCAGTCCCCTAGAACTTAGAACTACTTAAACCTAACTAACCTAAGGACAGCACACAACACCCAGCCATCACGAGGCAGAGAAAATCCCTGACCCCGCCGGGAATCGAACCCGGGAACCCGGGCGTGGGAAGCGAGAACGCTACCGCACGACCACGAGATGCGGGCTTTCCTAGAAGAGACTGCGATACTTTTCCCCTTTGTCGTCATTCCCTTCTCTCGTAACAGTACGACCAACACTTAATTACATTCCACCCATCCAGATTACTTCCCCAAAATAAATGCCTTTCGCTGCATGTAAGAATCTGCATCGCCGTGTAGCTATTTCTGCTGCCTGCATTAGCATTTTTCATCACGAAATACTCTTGTACATCAAAGACGGTCTTCAGAAGCAGTCACAACTATGATTTACTGCCCCCATTAGTCAGAGCTCGCTCACGCAAAGTCGTATAAAGATTAATCTGAAGCAGAGTGCCCTGTACCGTGTAATGGTTGTCTATATTTGGACACTTGAGGCCGATTCACATCTTGAGTGAAAGAATATAGATTTTACAAAAGATTCAATTTTCCCTTCCTGCCTTTTGTCTGAGGATATGAGCTTCCTGCTTCATTTACTCTGTCCGTCTCGTAATTTTCACTGCCAATACGAGAAACAGACATTTCCTTACCCTAATTGCGGTTGTGGCTCGTGCCTCTACTTTTGAAACTGTCAAGAGAGGTCCCTAATTTTCCGTTTCCCTCTTAAATTATTCGTCGATACTGCATACCAACTGACGCGATTGTCCCTTAAGTGCAATTTATTGTCTGGCTTTTATAGCTGTTATTTCTAGATCCTGAATCATCAAGACCATTTCATTTCTCGGAATGTGCCCTGTCAATCGATCCCTTGTCTTTGTCAAGTGGTGCCAGATAGTTCTCTTCTCCCCAGCTCTATTCAGTACCACCTCATTAGTTACGTGATCTATCCGTCTAAACTTGAGCATTCTTCTGTAGCACCATATTTCACAGGCTGCTGTTTTCTTTTTGACTGAACTGTTTATCGTCCACATTTCATTTCCACACAAGCCTACACGCAAGACAAATACCTTCACAAAATACATCCTAACATGTAAATCAGTATTCGATGTTAACAGATTTCTCTTCTTCAGAACCGCTTTCTCTGGCGTTGCCGGACTACATTTTATATCCTCTCTGCTTCGGCCGTCTTCAGTTATTCTACTGCCCAATTACGAAAACTAATTTACTACTCTTAGTGTGTCGTTACCTAATCTAATCCCCTCAGCATCGTCTCCGACTACATTCCACTAACCTTCTTTTGATTTTGTTGATGTTCATCTTATACTCCCTTTTCAAGAGGTTGTCCATTTCGTTCAACTGCTCTTCCAAGTAGTTTACTGTCTCTGACAGAATTACATCATTGGCAAATCACCAAGTTTTTTTCTTATTTCTTTATATTTCTTCCTCGTTCCGCTTTCCAAAATGTATCTGTGTTTTTCTTTACTGCCAGCTCAGTGTACAGATTAAATAAAATCGTAGGTAACTTTTCCTTCCCTGTAATTTGTCTCTGATGCCCTGAAAATTTCAAAGAGTGTATTCCAGTCAACAATGTCAAAATCTTTCTCTAAATCTGAAAATGCTTTTAACGTAGGTTTGCCTTTCTTCAGCCTGTCTTCTAACATATGTCGTACAACCAATATGGCTCAAAGATTCCTACACTTCTCCCGACTCCAAACTGATCTTCCCTGTGACCGGCTTATACCAGTTTCTTCATTATTCTGTAAATAATTCGTGTCAGTATTTTGCAACCATAAGTTATTTAACTGATTGTTTGGTAATATTAGCTCCTGTCAGCACCCTCTTCCTTTGGGATTGGTGTTATTGCCTTCTTCCTGAAGTCTGAGGATATTTCGCTTGTCGAATACATGTTGTACACAAGTCGTCAACTCCTACCACAGACAACGTGTGCAATTAATGAAGACAAATGATTTTAAACAAGAGGTAAGTTCTGTCAATGGGTTATGTTGTAGTATACGACTACACACTTGTGGTCGTCATAACGAACAGCGCCATGAGCTTTAAGTTGTTCGTATAGGTGTGAGTCGTTTTATATCAGTCAAAAAGGAAATGTATTAATGTATTCTCTCTTGTCTACACGTTAAAAATAACTGTTATTTATTAGTAAAAAATTCATACTGTGGATGTTCTGAAATACATTTTACAAAATCCACAGTTGGTGTTTTCGACTGATGAAGTAAACATTCATTTCCAACCATTGATTCGCTACCTCAAAGTACCCTGTTTAGAGTTCTCTGGCTACTGTAGCAATTTGACCCCTGAAGTTTGGGAGACTGAACCTTTCGAGAAAGGATGTCAGTAATGAAACGTGTTAATAGTTATTCATATTTCTGGAGCAGTACAGAAATCAGATACCTTAATCTGCCTGCAGAAATATTGAGTGTTGGGAAATAAAATACATATAACCTTCGTGAGTGTAATTGCTCTGTCTGTTGAATATTAAAATAATATTTTGTCTGAACGGGTTTCGGTTCTTTGAGATACGTTGTAACCAAAGAAGATAGTTGTATTTTCGTTTTGCTAGAAGAAAATTTTGTTCACTGACTGAGGCACTGGTAAAACACCACAAAAGAAGAAATCGAGCCATCTTCAAGTAAATGAGTGAAGTAGTAGCTGTACATTAAGAAATTTCTATGTGGAAGTATTTTGTCTCCTAAGGATGACATCAATAGATGTGACGTACTTATCAACTTAGAGAATAACAATTTACTGAAATACTGAAAACATTGGAGTATAGGCTACTTCATTGTTACTATTGCTTTGGTAACGCATTCGGATTACTTGAGTATATGGTTCCCACAGATAACTAAACAGAAAAACATATTCTTACTATTGACTATGGAAACTGAAGAAGAAAAATTGGAAAAAAAAATTCCACGGGGTTGTAGTATGATCGAGAGCTACTGCTATGTGTGCAGTCGTATATTGTGTTAAAGTTACTTAGAGCTCACAAACACGTAATACTATATTGTAAAGCATGACTTTGTGCTATTCCAGGGAACTCACCTGTGATTTAGTTAGGGCTGTGCTACAAGTTGTATTGTCCGTGTACATTCAAACAAAAGGAAACAAAAGAAAAGTTCGGAGTAGGTATTAAAATCCATAGAGAAGAAATAAAAACTTTGAGGTTCGCCGATGACATTGTAATTCTGTCAGAGACAGCAAAGGACTTGGAAGAGCAGTTGAACGGAATGGACAGTGTCTTGAAAAGAGGGTATAAGATGATCATCAACAAAAGCAAAACGAGGATAATGGAATGTAATCGAAGTAAGTCGAGACACGTAAAGTAGTAAAGGAGTTTTGCTATTTGGGGAGCAAAATAACTGATGGTGGTCGAAGGAGAGAGGATATAAAATGTAGACTGGCAATGGGAAGGAAAGCGTTTCTGAAGAAGAGAAATTTGTTAACATCGAGTATAGATTTAAATGTCAGGAAGTCGTTTCTGAAAATATTTGTATGGAGTGTAGCCATGTATGGAAGTGAAACGTGGACGATAAATAGTTTAGACAAGAATAGAAGCTTTCGAAATGTGGTGCTACAGAAGAATGCTGAAGATTAGATGGGTAGATCACGTAACTAATGAGGAGGTATTGAATAGAATTGGGGAGAAGAGGAGCTTGTGGCACAACTTGACTAGAAGAAGGGATTGGTTGGTAGACATCGAGGGATCACCAATTTAGTATTGGAGGGCAGCTTGGAGGGTAAAAATCGTAGAGGGAGACCAAGAGATGAATACACTAACCAGATTCAGAAGGATGTAGGCTGCAGTAGGTACTGGGAGATGAAGAAGCTTGCACAGCATAGAGTAGCATGGAGAGCTGCATCAAACCAGTCTCAGGACTGAAGACCACAACAACAACATTCAATAAGTTAACATGTAAAATTTTGATCGGTTTCGGTTTCGCCAAACCACCTTCAGATGTGAGTACGGCAGCAAAATTTTGAGCTTTTCGAAAAATGTTTTCTCAAGTACCAAAATTACTCATCTACTACAATGTATTGCCGGTAATAGTTGTCACAACAGCAATTTTCAATTTGGTTGCTGTAACAACTGAAAGTGGCAATTCGTGTAGTGTAGCAAGTCTAGAATTTCATCTGGTGAATAAAGGTACAGTGTTAGTATAAGTGATTGAAGACGTTTCACAGATTTTCTGAAGCTACGTTATTTGACATTTTACCACAGGGCTTTGCACACACAAGGAAAACTCGAAAAGATTTTTTACGTATTACAAGTGCTCCATATGTGCCCCTCTATTCATTCTGCAGATATCAAGTCTATAATCAACATCTCCCGACTTCCCATGTGGGGCGCAGCATATCCCCTTTGATTGTGTTGAAAAGCGCTCTTGATGTGAGCTCGTAATTCTGGCAGGTTTGTAGGTAGAGGAGTCGTCAAGACTGACTCTTTAACATAATCGCGCGCGCACACATACACACACACACACACACACACACACACACACACACACACACACACACACAAATCGAATGAGCATTGTTACCGCAGACTGATGTTAATGCATTTCAAGCACCAAATACTCTGTCTGGGTGAATGTATGAAATAGTTTCAATCGTTTATAATAATCTTGTAGTTGTGAGCTAAATTTCTAGACACAAATTAATTAGAGGAAACAACTACAACAAAGAAGGGCATTGGGTTAAAGAAACTGACATATAGTCAAAACAAAAATAAACACAACAACAAATAAAAAATTAAAAACACACCTCCGACAGCAGGCGTATAATAATATGTCGTAAGAATAAAGAACCAGAACAGAACCATACCATATAGGAAAAATTACTCTGCAATAACGACTCACCTGCACTCGATGCACTTCGGTTGACGTTCACCAAACACAAAGGACGCAATGATTTTGGTATGTGTCACTCTTAACACCGTTGGGGCTGAAACACTTTATTCAGCAACATCCATACTGAGGTAGAGTATCTCAGCTATAACCAAAAACCGCAGAATCCGACAAAGGGAGGAAACATCAAAATTCAGGCTGCATCAATACGAAGATATCGCATTTCAGATACAGACATCTTATTTTTCGATAGGGGTCTTTTCGCCATATTAGCGGAGTTGATAAAGGGTCCTGCAACGCTTTTGATCATGAGCTCCTGGGCAAAATAAAAACAAACTGACAGAAAGATTGTCGCTATATCAATGAATTAAAAAGAGTGTGATATGCAAATAACTCTTCTGAATGTAATTTCCACGTTAAATGATTGAAATTGATTATACCAATGTCTCGGCCTAAATTAAATATTATCTAAGTGATTGCCAATACTTCAAGCGGCTGAAGGAAGATTTTCACCCTATTGGTTGTTCCTTTATTGGTTGTTTTGGAGTGTTTAGTGGTCAACTACATAACTTTATAATCAGAAAGCGCCTGGATAATAGCAGTGAAATTAGTGTTCTCCCTGTCATACAGCAAGCAGCAATACCAGCAGCAAACTCGAAATGTCAAACTGTGCTTATCCGCATATCAACGCAAAGTCTGAAAGTAGTCATAATACCAAATAACATAGTATAGAAATAATCAAAATATTGTATATGAAATGCAAATGGTACATTGTACAATGAACTGGTGTTCTACGTTTTTTGAAGGGAGATGCGCAGATAATGTGGCACACGATACAACATCTAAAAACAAAAAAAATTAACATGATTTTCATAAGATGGAGCGAAGAAGAAAGTACTCTGCTGTATGCAAAATCAACAACATCATCTGAACACTAGTTTATTACAAAATTCCACAGACATAATTGGTTTCTTTCTTAGAAGAACTTGAGTGGTCTTTCTGTTCCTTAATATACATATCCCATCTAGTGAAGAACTATTCTTACCTGTTACAAACAAGTTTCTTGTGATGACGGCGTTACGAATTGGCTAGATCATCCTAGAGTATAACGTCAGGAAATACTCAAATGTTCCTTTTGATTAATTTCCATTGGGAAATTGCACTCAATTACTGTGAAATGAGTTTCAAATTATAGAGCACAGCAAACAGTCGTCCTTTTATTTCACGTTTTATTAGACAATCTAGATTTCGGCTAGTGCCTAGCCATTAACAGTGCACTAGTGCATGGTATCAGTGCATGTCCCATCATGTTGTTCGGGCTTCTGTCACAATACGTTCAAGACTTCAGTATGAACTGTGGCAGCAGCTCGAACAACAGGGTCTGACGTACTGGGACATACACTGGTACCATCTACTGATGATGATGAGTCCCATACTTCTTTACTGTGGTTTGCCATTGCCTTCCTCCGACCGTAATGGGGATGAATGATGATTATGAAAACGACACGACAACACCCAGTCATCTCGAGGCAGAAAAAATCCTTGACCACGCCGGGAATCGAACCCAGGACCCCGTGCTCGGGAAGCGAGAAGGCTACCGCGAGACCACGAGCTGCGGACGGTACAACGCACTAGTGTACTGTTAATGGCTAGGCACTAGCCGAAATCTAGATTGTCTAATAAAACGTTTGCTGTGCTATATCATTTGAGATTAAAAGTATGTCTCTCCTTTTGAGAAATCTTTATGCTGCTGAGTACATACGGTACCAATACTGAAAATAAATTTTGAGATTATTTTGTTTAATCATTTCTGACAACAGTTATTATTTTATTATTCGTAATGAATGCTTTATAAAAGTACATGAAAGTTAAAAAATAAATTGTAAATTCCTAGTTTCAGCTGTGTTCTGATGCCATTTGAGAAAAGTTGTGACTACATTAAGACATGGAATTATCGGAAACTGAATAAAGTCTAATAACAATATTGTAAGAATTAAATGATGGTGAGGCATGCAGGTATTTACTTACATCATCTGTTAAATCTTCGTTGTTGAGTAGTTTCAGTAAAATTACAACAGTTTTATAATTTATTTACTGTTCCATTTATTGTCTATCCAGAGCTAAGCATCTAAAATGAACTTACTCTTACAAGGAGACTTCAAGCAATCAAGTAAGAGAGGGAAATTATCAGAACTGTGCGGTCCGAAATAAGTATCCTTCTCAACTGAGTTATCTAACAAGACCTCGTGGAGATGTTTACCTTCTTCACGTTAAAAGTACTGCTACAGCGACTGAATTCTTTTATTTTATTTGAATTTGTTTTTCAGTGTTCGTGACCGCGACATGTCGTGAAGGAAATTACCCACCTTTCATCTCACATAACGTACCATCTGGTGTGTATCGTGATTGGAAGGTAGAGTTGTAGACCCACAGTAGCCACAATTCAGACTGTCGAAAACTCTTAAAAGAATCTGCTCACTGCGGGTAGTAAGAAACTGTGCGCTTGAAAAAAAAACTACTTCTAGGTAACTAGACATAGCACATTTTCTCAAGAAAAGGTTCTTTACTGTTTTTTACTTTTATTCCAAAGTTATTGAAATAATGTGAAGCTCACAACAATATTTATTAAATAACGTTTACAAAAATCGATCTGAGTGTACTGGAAATTCATAGCTTGTACGCCTGTGGAACATTCAGAGAAATATTTCAGTAGGCTAAGATAAACCAACTGTGTGCCAAAATGCCTGTCCTGTTTCAGCTTTGTGATTAGTGGGAAGCAAGTGACACGCAGTACATAGGCCGAAAATTAAAGAACTGCGAGCCATTGTGCACGCCGACTTAAACGTTAGTTTCTCCGAATGTTCCACACGTGTACGGTTATCATTTATACAAATCACTTACAAGTATCCCATTCAAACTCATTACAGTATGAAGCTTTTTTGTTACATCTCTATTGTATAAAAAGTACGACTGAATACAAGATTGGTTTGCAGTCTATTACGATTGTACACTTCAGAGAGTTGTTTAGAAATCTAAGCAAGTATAATGTAGCGCTTGCATTGCAAACCCCGGTACCCACTTAAAAATGTTTGAGGCATTCTTTGAATTGATTAGCATAAAATATTAGAATGTCCGATGAACGTGAAATTTACAGTGAAGATATGATAAAACAGGAGCATAGAGGCACTGTCTTGTATCTATAAACACAACCTTACCTTGAGTGTAATTAGCAGACTAACTACCAGACATCCAAGACACAATCGATTGCGAGAATGTCGTCCAAAGAAACTATAGCAATTTTTTTTTTGGAAGGAAACTTACAAATGAAATAATTTAATTTAAAAACCTTTTACAATTCATTGTGTAACATTTTTATTTGGTAACAATGCATTGTATAAAAATGAACAAATCTTCTGAGTATCCAATTCTACACAGTACTTAACTTAGTGTTTTGTATAGGCAGATTCGAGATGTATGTAAAGAACATTACGCGAGCTTCGTCTAAGCATATCATTACAAATGTGAAGAAATAAGAAACAACGCGATGGAAATAACCTGAAAAAAATCACAGCCTCCCCTATTAAAACTGTTTCGTTTATTTTCTCGCCAAATCATAAAGACGATTGTGACGTAAATCTGCCTTACTAGGCGTGCAGCGTCACGGTAGAAACCCGCCGCCGAAGTTACGAAGAAGTAGGCCACGTACTGTCAATGGCGACTGCCACGGATGAACTAGCCTCAGAGTAAACAATTTACTTAAGACACTGACAAAGTAGGCCATACTCTCTTCCACAGATAGCACAGAAATGAAAAATTTGCGAAAAATGTCATTCGTGTCATAACTTTTCTACTTTTAGTTACTTCTTCTATTTTGTAGCTACAGTTAATAATAAGGCCCGATCATATTATTTTCCAAAACTATCACTTTCTTCTTGAAGAATAAACCTGAGTTGGTTTAGAAGGCTATTACATAAATACCACTTTAAGCTGAACAATTGACAGTAGATAACTTACAAAAACCCAAGTTGTAAAAGTATAACACTCGCTTTGATGCAACGCATATTTAGCAGTTTTAATTTACGCATCTTTTTTCAGTTCCACCACAAAAGCTAAGTATGATGTTTCTAACGCATTAAATACGTGACTCGACGCTCTCATCCTTTTTACATCTTTTATTGTGAGTACTTACAATTTGTACTTATTTGTGTAAACCCTATGGGTCCTCAACTGCGCTACAAGTACGCGTCAGTGAACTAACTTAGGCTCAGGTAAAAGTCTTTATGTAGTGGGTGAGTGGGAAATAGTAAGCTCATCAGGTGTAGTACAGTGAAACTTAATTGGTGGGAAGGAAGTTGCTTATGATTTCCTTTAATAGAAGAGGCTCTGAGAATATGTGTACGTTTCAGAGGAAACGCAGTGTGTGTCTGCAGGCACTGGGACACGAGCTGACAATGACACGAAGCCCTCTCACCCGACCACGACCCCTCTGGCTCACTTCCCGCTATCTGTGTTTCCTAGTCTACGAAGCCCTGTTACTGCCTGTGTCCTATTTACATATTGTACTGTTTACCAGTCATTTCCAGACAAGTGTGTAAGACCAAGTGCCTTTCTACAAAACTTATTTCTAGTTCTACGACTGGGTTTACGTTAGTGGAAACGTTCTGAAGCTTGTAGTCTGATTTTATACGAAAAGCGGAGAAGGTTTCTTTAACAACAGTTCAAGGTCTTAAGATTACGTAACGCTGCATTGACCGCTATTGCTGAATTCGGCAGTATATTGTGTGACGTACATCTAAAGCAGAAGGACAACTTTAGGCTATATCTTTCCTGACAGATTCCGCGTTCGTTATGAAGAGAAACGAGTGATCTTCTAAACGGTACACACAGATCAGTATTCAAAAATACATATCTCAGAAAATGTTCTGTTCAGAAATGAGTGATATGCATGTTTTATTTGTCGTGCTTATTGCCAAGTGAACTATTGCGTAAATGATCAGAATCCATCTAAGAGTATTAAAAAAGGCGCTACTTCTGTAAATCAACATTCCACGGGAAGAATATGACGATCCTTATGGCGGCGGCTGCGCAAACACAGGGGGGGGGGGGGGGGAGGGGAGAGGTTGTGGGAATGCGTGTTCCATTTGTACGCCTCAAGTTTGCACAGCCGCGAGGCCCCTTGCACTCTTGACGGAAAGACGAGGTCAATGACACTACTTCTTTGTACTGAGTATGTCACCTGCGCTTACTCTTACTGAGCGAGAGATTTCCCGTGGCAAATGCTGAAGATACTCTGACGTCACTCGTCTCGTCAGTCTTGCCGTTTAGTCGGCTGAAGACGAGCGCCTCTGACGGTGGAGTGAAGCCCCCCTCTACCAGGAGAAGATAGTAGCGTTACGTAATATGAAGACTCCGCCGTACTTACGTAATGCACTTTTGATTGTATTGAGTTAGTTTTAAGAAAATGGGAAATACGTGATGCCTCGATACAAAGGCGATAAAGATTTAGAAGAGCCATTTCGTTCCGACGACCGTCACCGAGCGCAGGTGCGCCAGCGTGGAGATTGTCTGCTTCTCTGATTGTGCCCGCACGTTGCGAAGTACCGTCCCGCCTCGCTCGGCTCACCTGCAGAATGCACCACCCGCCGGCGGCGGTAGCATTATTGTCACTGCCACACGATAGCAGATGGACGACGCGCGAGAGTCGAGTAGAGTCTCTGGTTCACGACCTTGACCGTGGCTCGGCACAGGGTAAGGCGGCGTGGCGGCTCCTCACGACTGCTCCACGTCCAGTTTAAGGCACTCCTTTAGAAAGTCCTCCATGGAGCGGTACACGTGCTCCAGGACGCCCTGCAGCAGGTGGCCCTCGTCCGCGTAGCTCTGCAACACACGTCGCCACCGATTTATGAAAAGGGTGTTGGAAACCAAGAATCGTACTTTAAGAGTTATGAAATGTGTGTAAATGTGTGAATGTATCACAATGCCGGCGAAAATTTTTTGGACACTGTTATATTCATAAGATTTTGTTTCTACACATTTGCAACACAAATTCTTGACCTGTGAAATATTTTTATGAGACTGTCACTGTAGCAGAAACTGCTGTCGTAAATATTTCCGTAAGAAAGGTAAGTGACCTTGACGTAATGCGTTTTGGGCGCCCAGCTGAGAGGTAGTCGTCTGACAAAAGAAAGCCATTAGGTGGAGAAAAAAAGAAAGGGAAGGCCA
Source organism: Schistocerca cancellata (assembly GCF_023864275.1). NCBI lineage: Eukaryota > Metazoa > Arthropoda > Insecta > Orthoptera > Acrididae > Schistocerca > Schistocerca cancellata. The sequence goes on from NC_064631.1 coordinate 50,877,721, forward strand.
TTGTCCTCGCTATTGACATTTCCTTGTTGAAAGCATACTGTGGAGCTCGTAATTTATGATATTTACTAAAATGCCTAATGAAATAATTAGAAACATTTTACATCTATTGTCTTTGTAGTTGAGAGATTGCTCATTTTGTTTAATATCTGGTTTCCAGCTGTGTTGCAGCATTAGTTTTATAAAATAAACTTAGATGCATTTGCTAATGTGAACACTTTCTGTCAACAGATCTATTAAATAATTATTTTATGATCCACATTCTTCGAAAAAGGAGCTGCTCACGCCGCGACACGGCTCTTTCCACCTTGAACGATTTTTGGAAGAAAATGGTGAATTGAGTTGATCTCTCTGAATATTTTGGCTTACTAAGCGATGCCTGACACCACTGCAAAAAAGCAGACATTGGAAGACAAATACTTTATTAAGAACATGCTGCAAGCCATACGAGGAAACCAAATCGTCCTACGTGCCAGTTAGAAAGTTTCTATAAGCAGCTTCTTGCAAAAAAGGAAAAAGCAACTAACCTCTGTTAATAGTGCTTCATATTTACAAAAATAGTGCCGTTACCAGATTCGAAATATTTTGGAAATTTATGGTAGGATTTCATGGGAGCAAACTGCTGACGTCGTCGGTCCCTAACCTTACACACTACTTAATCTAAGTTAACCTAAGCACAACACACACACCCATGCCCGAGGGAGGACTCGAACCTCGGGCGGGGGGAACCGCACGAACCGTGACAAGATGCCTTAGACCAGTTTCGAGCTGCGACATTCATCTTTAGAACGCTGTTCAAGTTTGTGCTACATTTGTTCTTGTTTATGTTAGTTGTTGGCTGGTTTCTTCCAATAGCTAATGTAAACAGCAACAAGTCCATACATATTATAAAAATGTATGTACGAATCGATTTCAGCGAAACTGGTACACATATCACTTATGGTGTCTGGAAAGAAACGGTGTTGGGTTAAGAACCACCTACCTCTCAAAAGGATGGGGATGGCGGAGGGAAAGGAAGCGAAGTTCATGACACGCAAATAGCCAGATTATATTAACCCAGTATTTGAAAATGAGAGCACTTAGTAACTTGCAAGAAACTTAACGCGTAATTTCGAAACGTTCAGAGACTTTTTCTCATTGACAACCCCGCCATCCTCCCCACAACATGATGAAAGGTAAAACGTTCATCACTTATTACATTCTTCACTGTTCATGCAGTAAAACTGCCACATCAGCATTAATTCTTTTAATTAATTACTTCTTTATCAGTAACTCTATTCCCATCATATGCCCAGGCATATCCTGCTCAATGTACAACATACAGCTCGGGAGTAATACCTCATAAACACTAAGATTCGTGAAAAACTGTCGCCACATTAACGACTTTTAATTTATTTCTTTACTACTAATTCTGTTCGAGTATCTAAATACACCACTGAATGTACGTGCAAAGTTATATCTTCGTACGACATATATCTCAGGAGATATGACGTCATAAACATTGAGCTACATGAAAACGAAACTGCACAACGAAATTCACTAGAGATACAGGTGAAATATGTGTACAAATATGTTGGTGAAATATGTGTGACATGTGCGAACCTGTGAAAAGCTGCAGGTGGAAAACTCCACCTAAACTCTTGGGTCGATTTCAGCCAAACTTCGTACACATATTACTTACAATATGGAAGGAAATTCTATGGGAGTAAGAGCCACCAAATTCCTCTTGGGGTGTGGGTGATAGCATGGTGATTGAGAGAGGGAGGAGGGAGACAGAGGAGATGGACACAGGTAAGGGGAAGAGGAAATGGGCAGAGATAAGGGGAAAAGAAAATGGACAGACAAAGGGAAGAGGAGGAGATGAACAAAGAGAGTGGAAGGAGGGTCGGACAGAGAAAGACTAGAGGAGAAAATGGACAAAAATAATGGAGAGTAGGAGATGTAGAGAGAGCAGTGGGTGGGGAAATGGACAGAAAATGGGAAGGAGATGGACACAGACAGGGGGAGGAGGAATGTACAGAGAGAGAGAGAGAGAGAGAGAGAGAGAGAGAGAGAGAGAGAGAGAGAGAGAGGTGGGGAGGAAGGAGGAAGGAGGAAGAGATTGAGAGATGTGGGCAGAGGGAGGGGGGAAGGGGGGAGCTGAAAGACAGAGAGGGGGGAGAAGCAGAGGGACAGAGAGAGTGGAAAGAGTAGGAGGTGGACAAGGTGAAGGTGGAGGAGGTGGGCGGAGTGGAGGGAGCATGAGATGGTGAAAGAAGGTGAGGAGGAGATGGACAGAGGAAAGGGGAAGAACGAGATGGACTAACAGAAGCTTGGGCTAAATACATACCAAGGCAATGCCAGATACTCAGCTAGCGTAATATAAACGTAACAGCCGTCTGAGAACGAATCTATCGGTTCGAAACCGGTAACGACGCTATTTGTGAAGTTTTATTAAAAGCGGCTGCTTGCTGTTTACGTTTTTGCAAGAATCAGCTTCTGTTTTGCAAATAGCCACAGTCTAAAAAATGTCAGTTTTCGACAAAAAAGCAGGAGCAACGTTTTTGTTCCAGGTGCTATTAATACTGGTACACTACATTTTATTTCTGATAATAGAAGTACAAAAATACATCATTAAGTTTTTAACAAGTGGAAATGCAGCCAACCAAAAACATTTCTCATATGTTTTACCATCGGAACTGCAGAGGGAAGCACAGTTTGGCGCAAAGACCAAACATCGCATACTAATTCATGTCTGAAAGACTTTCTCCGTGGTTTGGCACCTGGGTCAAGCCTAGGGATAAGCAAAAATGTATCGAGGACACAGTAGCACCGAAAACGCTTTTATTTTTAAGGCATTTACAACAAAATGGTTCAAATGGCTCTGAGCACTATGGGACTTAACATCTATGGTCATCAGTCCCCTAGAACTGAGAACTACTTAAATCTAACTAACCTAAGGACAGCACACAACACCCAGCCATCACGAGGCAGAGAAAATCCCTGACCCCGCCGGGAATCGAACCCGGGAACCCGGGCGTGGGAAGCGAGAACGCTACCGCACGACCACGAGATGCGGGCCATTTACAACATTTATAATTTCTAGTCCTCAATTGTCCTCTGACTTACTGTAACATATTTGGTATTATAAAGGAAGCCTTATTTTATTTTTATTTAATAGAAATGCTAGCAAAAGGATACATCAAAATGTTTACATTTTGTATTTTATGACGTCAAAAATTTAATAAACACTATAAGATTTATAAAATTTATGACAAAAAAGGTGCAGACTGCTTCAAGTTTTGTGAAAGAGTTTGAAACAATTCCTTCGATTTGCAAGCTATAGGTTACGTTTTACGCAATTCGTTTTAGTTCTGCTGTTGTAGCGCTTATATTGAAATGTGCGTGGTGACAAAATATAATCTGCTGTGGCCCATTGGTTAATGCCTATCATGTGCCTTGCACAGATCTTGTTTTGGGTTAGGTTTGTGTGTTTTTGCCTTGTTTAGAGGTGCCTAACTCATCTTCTGACAGTGACTCGCATTCTTCTGCCTGTGCAAGCCAAAAGAACCTTTGCCGCTGCTCTCAGTCGTTAAAGTGAAGGCCGTCGGCCACAGCGTTGTCCGTGGTGAGAGGTAATGCCTAAAATTCGGTATTCTCAGCATACTCTTGACGCCGGCCAGTGTGGCCGACCGGTTCTGGGAGCTTCAGTGTGGAACCGCGCGATCACTACGGTCGCAGGTTCGAAACCTGCCTCCGGCATGGATGTGTGTGATGTCCTTAGGTTAGTTAGGTTTAATTAGTTCTAAGTTCTAGGGGGCTGATGACCTCAGATGTTAAGTCCCATAGTGCTCAGAGCCATTTGAACCATACTCTTGACACTATGCATCTAGGAATACTGAATTGCCTTACGATTTCCGAATTGGAATGTCGCATGAGTTTAGGTCCAACTACAATTCAACGTTCAAAGTATCTCAATTCCCGTCGCGCGGCCATAATCACGTCGGAAACCTTTTCACGAGAATCACTTGAGCAGAAATGACAGCTCCGCCAATGCACTCCCTTTCATACCTTGTGTACGCGACACAACCAACATCTGCATATGTGCATTTCGCTGTTCCGTGGCTTTTGTCACGTCAGTGTAAGCTCCATTCTGGACAACCCTATCTGTCTGTCGCAACACGGACACCTGCAAATTAATACACTCCTGGAAATGGAAAAAAGAACACATTGACACCGGTGTGTCAGACCCACCATACTTGCTCCGGACACTGCGAGAGGGCTGTACAAGCAATGATCACACGCACGGCACAGCGGACACACCAGGAACCGCGGTGTTGGCCGTCGAATGGCGCTAGCTGCGCAGCATTTGTGCACCGCCGCCGTCAGTGTCAGCCAGTTTGCCGTGGCATACGCAACTCCATCGCAGTCTTTAACACTGGTAGCATGCCGCGACAGCGTGGACGTGAACCGTATGTGCAGTTGACGGACTTTGAGCGAGGGCGTATAGTGGGCATGCGGGAGGCCGGGTGGACGTACCGCCGAATTGCTCAACACGTGGGGCGTGAGGTCTCCACAGTACATCGATGTTGTCGCCAGTGGTCGGCGGAAGGTGCACGTGCCCGTCGACCTGGGACCGGACCGCAGCGACGCACGGATGCATGCCAAGACCGTAGGATCCTACGCAGTGCCGTAGGGGACCGCACCGCCACTTCCCAGCAAATTGTTGCTCCTGGGGTATCGGCGAGGACCATTCGCAACCGTCTCCATGAAGCTGGGCTACGGTCCCGCATACCGTTAGGCCGTCTTCCGCTCACGCCCCAACATCGTGCAGCCCGCCTCCAGTGGTGTCGCGACAGGCGTGAATGGAGGGACGAATGGAGACGTGTCGTCTTCAGCGATGAGAGTCGCTTCTGCCTTGGTGCCAATGATGGTCGTATGCGTGTTTGGCGCCGTGCAGGTGAGCGCCACAATCAGGACTGCATACGACCGAGGCACACAGGGCCAACACCCGGCATCATGGTGTGGGGAGCGATCTCCTACACTGGCCGTACACCACTGGTGATCGTCGAGGGGACACTGAATAGTGCACGGTACATCCAAACCGTCATCGAACCCATCGTTCTACCATTCCTAGACCGGCAAGGGAACTTGCTGTTCCAACAGGACAATGCACGTCCGCATGTATCCCGTGCCACCCAACGTGCTCTAGAAGGTGTAAGTCAACTACCCTGGCCAGCAAGATCTCCGGATCTGTCCCCCACTGAGCATGTTTGGGACTGGATGAAGCGTCGTCTCACGCGGTCTGCACGTCCAGCACGAACGCTGGTCCAACTGAGGCGCCAGGTGGAAATGGCATGGCAAGCCGTTCCACAGGACTACATCCAGCATGTCTACGATCGTCTCCATGGGAGAATAGCAGCCTGCATTGCTGCGAAAGGTGGATATACACTGTACTAGTGCCGACATTGTGCATGCTCTGTTGCCTGTGTCTATGTGCCTGTGGTTCTGTCAGTGTGATCATGTGATGTATCTGACCCCAGGATTGTGTCAATAAAGTTTCCCCTTCCTGGGTCAATGAATTCACGGTGTTCTTATTTCAATTTCCAGGAGTGTATTTTTATTACCTTTTTATTTCTCTTTAAGATTTTCTTTCTATACCCTGTCTTTCTAGCCAAATACGCGTGCCACTGCACTATTGGACAAGAGTCCAAGAGGAGTACAGAGCCTGTACTAATAAGCAGCATAGCCCAGCGTTCTTGGAATAACCAGGCCGGACAATGGGAGAGAGGCCGTGTGACTGCTTCCCGCGTATGCCTGCAGAGAGACATGCTTGAATATCGCGATCTTTTGTGCTTTAGCTCTGCTCTAGGGCAGAATGCCGAAGACAGTTGCCACTGCTCTCCTGGATGTCATCTTTGCTTCAAAGCAGGCGTCCTCAGGCTGTCTGTGTCTGTCTCTTTCCACTGTATTAATATCTTTTAATTGCTCCTGTTTGTCAGGATGAGAGAAGTTGTTGTGTCAGGTGGGAATGTGCGAATGTGGAGACCGATACGGTCGCAGGTTCGAATCCTGCCTCGGGCATGGATGTGTGTGATATCCTTGGGTTAGTTAGGTTTAAGTAATTCTAAGTTCTAGGGGACTGGTGACCTTAGCAGTTAAGTCCCGTACTGCTCAGAGACATTTGCGAATGTGGAAGAATAAAAATAGACGAAGGCAGAGGCTAGTTACAAGTGGGGAACAGGCAAACGGCCTAAGGTCATCTGGTATGAAGAAAAGCTGACAGGAATGTGTAATGTTGGTTGCGGATGACACAGAAGTTGTCGTCCAATTATATCCCATAGGAGACAGATCTGGTGATCGAGCAGACCGAGGCAGCTGGTCGACGCTCTGTAGAGCATGTGGGCGACAAGACCATAACTCCAGGTTTAGGTCCAGTTTGACTTGCACGCAGACAAGATGTTTGTAGGCCCTCAACTGGCCTACTTCTAAACAACGAAGGCCATCACAGGCAGTGAGGCACAACGAGCTTTCATCAGAAAACACAACAGACCTCCATCCTGCCCTCCAATGACCTCTCGCTTGACACCATTGATGTCTCAAATGGCCGTGCCTTCGATGATGCCGCGCGGGGTAGTTGTGCGGTCTTGGGGACCTTGCCACGGTTGGCGTGGCTCCCCCCGCAGGAGGTTCGAGTCCTCTCTTGGGCAGTGGTGTATGTGTTGTCCTTAGCGTAAGTTAGTATAAGTTAGATTAAATACTGCGGAAGCCTGGGGACCGATGACCTCAGCAGTTTGGTCCCAAAGGACTTATCACAAATTTCCAAATTTTTTCCTTTGGATGATGATGATATTTGGTTCGCAGGGCCCTCAACTATTCATTATCAGTGCCCGTACAAATCCCCAATCTTCTCACTGTCCAGCATCGCAACTTTCTCGAATGTGGATGAAATGATGAGGACAACACAAATAGTCAGTCTCTGGGCGGAGAAAAATCCCCAATCCGATCGGGAATCGAATCTGGGACCCCACGATCCAGAGGCAGCAACATAGATCACAGCTGCACATGCCGTGCTTTAAGGTCGGTGGAATGGACGCTGCAGGACGTCTGGCTCGGAGCAGTCCTTGATGTAACCAATTTGTAAAAGTTCGTTGTGTCACTGTGGTGTCAACTGCTGCTCAGATTGCTGCTGCAGATGCAGTGCGATGCGTCAGAGCCATACGCCGGACTCGGCGCTCCTCCCTGTCGGTTGTGCCACGTGGTCACCCGGAACCCGGTCTTCTTCGGACCGAACACCCTCGCGACCACCGCTGCCAGTAATCACGTACAGTGGCTACAGTCCTGCCAAGTCTTTCTGCAACATCACAGAAGGAACGTCCAGCTTCTCTTAGCCCTACTAAGCGATATCGTTCAAACTCAGTGAGTTGCTGATAATGGCATCTTTGTGGCCTTAAAGGCATTTTTGACTGGCATCAACAAAACTCGTCCAATCTCAAAGGTAACTAACGCTCACGAGCGTTACATCGCATATATAAAGGAAACAAAATTGAAATTTATGGTAAGATACTAAAATGTAGACTTTCACGGCCGGAAATATCATGTCCATTGTAATTATCCGGGCTGTTATGCCGTGGTCGGTTGATGAAATCTGTGGTGATTCCCAACGTTGCGTCTCCGAGTGCGGGAGACATCTTCAAGGCGGTCCGTAGCTTGATGGAAAGTCCAACACACACACTGGCTCGCTACTGACTGAGCCAGTGTGTGTGCTGGACCTTCCATCAAGCTACGGACCCCCTTGAAGATGACTCCCGCAGTCGGAGACGAAACGTTGGGAATCACCACAGATTTCATCAACCGACCACGGCATAACAGCCCGGATAATTACAATGGACATTTGTGGTAAGGTCTTACGGGACCAAACTGCTGAGGTTATCGGTCCATAAGCTTACACACTACTTAACCTAACTTACACTAACTTACGCTTAGGACGACACACACACACCCATGCCCGAGGGAGGACTCGAACCTCTGACGGGTAAAGGAAACATGATCCGCATTTTTACAGTGGCGCTACTAGCACCACTCTGATGCGAAACTTGAATAGACATCGTTTTTCAGATGTAGACCTCTTGTTTATGACACAAAGCTCCTTTTTGGTGTTGAGACTTTTTCCGTCAGTACATATATCACTACTTGCGAATAATGCTTGTCACTATGATAACTATTGGACTCTCGTTCTTTTGCTAACTCCTGTGTCCCCCAGTTTCCGCAGAATCGGCGTGGTTACAATCGGATTTGGCAAGGTTAAGGTGAAGGCGTAGCCAGGTGCCATTCCTGTCGCCACCCCGTACCCTCGGGACGGAATAGTGTACCCCAGCTGTCTGTGTCTAGTGTAAATCATGAAATAATGCGAACGTGTGTCAAATGTCTGCGAGTCGTGTAACTGAGGCGGGACGTGGGGACCAGCCCGGTATTCACCTAGTGGGATGTGGAAAACCGCCTTAAAACCAGATCCAGGCTGGCTGGCACACGGCCCTTGTCGGTAATCCGCCGGGCGGATTAGATCCGGGGCCGGCGCACCTACCCCGAGTCCAGGAAGCAGCGCATTAGCGCCTTTAGCTAACCTGCGGCGTCATGATAACTACTGGACCACTACCTACTTAATCCATCTATACAGGGTGGTCCATTGATAGTGACCGGTCCAAATATCTCACGAAATAAGCGTCAAACGAAAAAACTACAAAGAACGAAACTCGTCTAGCTTGAAGGGGGAAACCAGATGGCGCTATGGTTGGCCCGCTAGACGGCGCTGCCATAGGTCAAACGGATATCAACTGCGTTTTTTAAAACAGGAACCCCCATTTTTATTATATATTCTTGTAGTACGTAAAGAAATATAAATGTTTTAGTTGGACCACTTTTTTCGAATTGTGATAGATAGCGCTGTAATGGCCACAAACGTATAAGTAAGTGGTATCACGTAACATTCCGTAGTGCGGACGGTATTTGCTTTGTGATAAATTACCCGTGTTAAAATGGACCGTTTACCAACTGCGGAAAAGGTCGATATCGTGCTGATGTATAGCTATTGTGATCAAAATGCCCAACGGGCGTGTGCTATGTATGCTGCTCGGTATCCTGGACGACATCATCCAAGTGTCCGGACCGTTCACCGGATAGTTACGTTATTTAAGCAAACAGGAAGTGTCCAGCCACATGTGAAACGTCAACCACGACCTGCAACAAATGATGATGCCCAAGTAGGTGTTTCAGCTGCTGTCGCCGCTGATCCGCACTTCAGTAGCACACAAATTGGGCGAGAATCGGGAATCTCAAAAACGTCAGTGTTGAGAATGCTACATCAGCTTCGATTACACCCGCACCATATTTCTACGCACCAGGAATTGCATGGCGACGACTTTGAACGTCGAGTACAGTTCTGCCACTGGGCACAAGAAAAATTACGGGCCGATGACAGATTTTTTGCACGCGTTCTATTTAGCGACAAAGCGTCATTCACCAACAGCGGTAAAGTAAACCGGCATAATATGCACTACTGGGCAACGGAAAATCCACGATGGCTGCGACAAGTGGAACATCAGCGACCTTGGCGGGTTAATGTATGGTGCGGCATTATGGGAGGAAGGATAATTGGCTCCCTTTTTATCGATGGCAATCTAAATGGTTCAATGTATGCTGTTTTCGTACGTAATGATCTACCGATGTTACAAGATGTTTCACTGCATGAGAGAATGGCGATGTACTTCCAGCATGATGGATGTCTGGCACGTAGCTCGCGTGCGGTTGAAGCGGTATTGAATTGCATATTTCATGACAGGTGGATTAGTCGTCGAAGCACCATACTATGGCCCACACGTTCACCGGATCTGACGTCCCCGGATTTCTTTCTGTGGGGAAAGTTGAAGGATATTTGCCATCGTGATCCACCGACAACGCCTGGCAACATGCTCAGCGCATTGTCAATGCATCTGCGAACATAACGGAAGGCGAACTACTCGCTGTTGAGAGGAATGTCGTTACGTGTACTGCCAAATGCATTGAGGCTGACGGACATAATTGTGAGCATTTATTGCATTAATGTGGTATTTACAGGTAATCACATTGTAACAGCATGCGTTCTCAGAAATGATAAGTTCAGAAAGATACATGTATCACATTGGAACAACAGAAATAACATGTTCAAACATACCTAAGTTCTGTATTTTCATTTAAAAAATCTACCTGTTACCAACTGTTCGTCTAAAACTGTGAGCCAAATGTTTGTGACTATTACAGCGCCATCTATCACAAAGCGACAAAAGTGGTCCAACTAAAACATTCATATTTATTTACGTTCTACACGAATATGTAATAAAAAATGGGGGTTCCTATTTAAAAAAAAACGCTGTTGATATCCGTTTGACCTCTGGCAGCGCCATCTAGCGGGCCAATCATAGCGCCATCTGGTTTCCCCCTTCAAGCTAGACAAGTTAGGTTCTTTGTAGTTTTTTCGTTTGACGCTTATTTCGTGGAATATTTGGCTCGGTCACTATCAATGGACCGCCCTGTATACCGAAGCGCAACATGTGACCAAGGTGATTTTACTCTTGTTTGCACTAAGTGACAAGAGTAAGACGAACACTATTCCGGATTTTGACCAACGTTCAAATTACCAGCATTCAGGATCGATAGTTGCTGGTCGTCGCAGGAAGAATATATCGGAATCGATTTTTCATTACAGGTCACGTGAAAAAGTAAAATGTTTCTATTTTAAACTTAAAAAGTTTGGAGCGCTGAACAGAAGAAAATTTTGTGATACTCACCGTAGTTCTCTGTCTCACCATATAATGTCGCGACACACCCGTTGTTCTTAGCGGTGGAAGATGGAAAGCTAGCACTGCAACTTTAGATTGGAGAGAATGAGAACGTTGGCATTACTGAATGGGTCAAACATTGAAGCTAGCATGGAAAGAACACAGAATTGCTTTGAAACGTGGTAGGGAAACATACTGTAAAGACATAATATGGCTGAATTTGAAATTAGTGGAAGGAATGTAAAACAAGATCATAAAAACGGCGCCATGAGTGCTACAGTATCAACAGTCTTAACGGAAATGAACTGCTGTCAACAAACGAGTTTTAGTCGTACTCAATTAACAGAAATGCAAATAATCTCTGTCGACAACACTGTTTCGTAAATCTATAATAATGGTAGTCCAGAGTGAAACAGAGCATGTAAATAAGTCACTTGTGCCTAAAGTGGCGGAGGGCTGGCCGGAACCATGATAAAAAAAAAAGGCAGCAATGTTAAAATACACAGAGCATTTCATGAGGAATGTTAACATTTTAGGAGCTGGTAGTATAGAATATAATCTGAACGTGTGAATGAACAAAATGTGGATGAAGCAGAAGCCGTTATTTAGTCGGCAGAAGGTATTCCTTCAATAAACACGAGCAGAATTTCTGTATGTATCGGTGTTTCACTTACAAGAATATGGTAGATATCACGTAGGCACAGCCTCTAACCTTATCGTTTACAGTGTATTGAACAGTTTCAAGAAAGAGATGAAGGTAAAATGTTGCAATTTTGCCGTTGGATACTTCGCGAATCGCCGAGTAATCCCTTGAATAAAGTTTACGGATGAAGCCACTTTCATTTGCGACAGTATCACTTTGTTTCGGCAAAAATGCATCTGCTTTTGTGGAGACACGTTTCAAAAACGCATCTCTGTAATTGTGGGGTCTGGTATGATAAGACTGTCTGTTGATTGAGTTGTTACGTTGCCGTGTAGTCTTACAGAGACTTCCTTGAGAATGAGCATCCAGCGTTACTGGAAGAGGTTCCTTGGCTACGAAGGCCCACATGTTCGTCGAACATGATGGATCCCTTACACATTGTTCTACTCACGTGACACGTGATATAAACGTAACATTCCCCGGAAGATGGACCGGCGGAAATTGTCACCTTTTTGGCCACCAAAGTTGCGTAACTTATGCGTTTAGATTTTTGACTATGGGGATAGTTGAGAAGTGAAGTCTAGAAAGAAAAAGTAAGCAAAAGAGACAAATTGATTATTCAGGTTATTAATAGCGCTTCTCATCATAAAAAGAAAGCCAAGATGACCTCAGAAGAGTTACAAGTGGCATTATCAAGAGAACTGGAAGTTGTGCTGAAGTCAGATGTGGAATTTTTAATGTCAGCTTTGAACTTTATCAGCTTCTTTCGCTTAAACTTCTGTGAGCATCGGTTTTTGTTACATTGTAACAGCTGATTTCAGTAGCCAATAAAAATCGGACTCATATTGTATGGATGATTTTATTTTGTTTGTCTGTACTAAAATTACGTTCGAACAGACCTCGGAAGGCCCAACGGTACCGACCGACCGCCGTGTCATCCCTCAGCCCACAGGCATCGTCCGATGCAGATGTGGAGGAGCATGTGATCATCACTACGCCCTTCCTGGCCGTGGTCAGTTTTCGTGACCAGAGCAGCTACTTCTCAGTGAAGTAGCTCCTCAATTAGCCTCTCGCCAACAGTGGTCGGCAGACACGGTCACCCATCCAAGCGCTAGACAAGTCTGACAGCGATTAACGACTGTGAACTGACGGGAACCGATGCAGAAAGGCGTTGTTAGTCTATACTACAACCTCCTAAAATATTTGACGTGTCTCGCGTAAAACTCTGTGTACGGGATTAACAGTTTGAAGATTAAAATACAATGGTCCATTATCACACAGTGTCACAGTCAGCAAGTACCTCGGATTTTGTGTGGGTGAGATGGGAGAAAGGCTGGTTGGATACAATACAGATAGTTGGGTCTGGGAGTGGCCTTCATGTCCCGTAACAGCTGTAGGCGGGTGCTGACTGGCCAGTGGTGGCGACGCTGTTACCTGGTGACTGTCGCTGCTCCGACTAGCAGCCGAGGTCAAGCTCCAAGCTTTCTGGCGGACTTCACAAGCCTCCAGGCCGAGATGACAGAGAAAGCGCGAGAATATTTAATTCAGTAACTGACGATGTGGAGTGCTTCGGTAGCACGATGAGGCTGGTACAGGAGAAGAGCTTGATCTGGTACGTGAAGATGCTGGATGTTGGCTGCAGTAGACGCTACCGTGGGATGATGAGGATGGTAGAGGAGAGGAGATTGATCTGGTATCTGAAGAAGATGGAATTCGGTGTAGTAAATGCTACTGTGTAATGATGAGGGTTGTGCATGAGAGAAGAGTCATGAGACCCAGAAAATATTAGATACAGGCTCCCAGGCAGATGCTATTTTTCTTGACTTCCGGAAGGCGTTCGATACAGTTCCGCACTGTCGCCTGATAAACAAAGTAAGAGCCTACGGAATATCAGACCAGCTGTGTGGCTGGATTGAAGAGTTTTTAGCAAACAGAACACAGCATGTTGTTATCAACGGAGAGACGTCTACAGACATTAAAGTAACGTCTGGCGTGCCACAGGGGAGTGTTATGGGACCATTGCTTTTCACAATATATATAAATGACCTAGTAGATAGTGTCGGAAGTTCCATGCGGCTTTTCGCGGATGATGCTGTAGTATACAGAGAAGTTGCAGCATTAGAAAATTGTAGCGAAATGCAGGAAGATCTGCAGCGGATAGGCACTTGGTGCAGGGAGTGGCAACTGACCCTTAACATAGACAAATGTAATGTATTGCGAATACATAGAAAGAAGGATCCTTTATTGTATGATTATATGATAGCGGAACAAACACTGGTAGCAGTTACTTCTGTAAAATATCTCGGAGTATGCGTGCGGAACGATTTGAAGTGGAATGATCATATAAAATTAATTGTTGGTAAGGCGGGTACCAGGTTGAGATTCATTGGGAGAGTCCTTAGAAAATGTAGTCCATCAACAAAGGAGGTGGCTTACAAAACACTCGTTCGACCTATACTTGAGTATTGCTCATCAGTGTGGGATCCGTACCAGATCGGGTTGACGGAGGAGATAGAGAAGATCCAAAGAAGAGCGGCGCGTTTCGACACAGGGTTATTTGGTAACCGTGATAGCGTTACGGAGATGTTTAACAAACTCAAGTGGCAGACTCTGCAAGAGAGGCGCTCTGCATCGCGGTGTAGCTTGCTCGCCAGGTTTCGAGAGGGTGCGTTTCTGGATGAGGTATCGAATATATTGCTTCCCCCTACTTATACCTCCCGAGGAGATCACGAATGTAAAATTAGAGAGATTAGAGCGCGCACAGAGGCTTTCAGACAGTCGTTCTTCCCGCGAACCATACGCGACTGGAACAGGAAAGGGAGGTAATGACAGTGGCACGTAAAGTGCCCTCCGCCACACACCGCTGGGTGGGTTGCGGAGTATAAATGTAGATGTAGATGTAGATGGTATCTGAACATGTTGGATGTAGTAGACGCTACCGTGGTATGATGAGGTTGGTACAGGGGAGGAGATTGTAGGTGATTTGGGTGTGGTACATGCTACTGTAGGATGCTATGGCTGGTCCAAGAGAGGAGAGTGACTTTGCACGTGAAGGTGATAGATGTTGGGTGTAGTAGATGCTTCTGTAGGATGATGACGCTGGTACAAGAGAGGAGACTGACCTCGTACCTGAAGTTGGTGTTTGTTGGGTGTAGCAGATTGTAGTGTGGGGCGACGAGGCTGGTGCAGGAAGGAGACTGACCTGGTATCGGAAGATGATGTTGGCCTGCGCGAGCGCCCGCGCCAGCGCGACGCCGTGCACGTAGGGCGCCGTGACGTCGGCGAGCCCGTGCAGCAGGTACAGCGAGTGGCTGGGCACGTAGCGAGCGCGCTGCGTCGCGTCCGCCTCCACGTAGCCCTTGTAGTTGTCGCCGGGCAGCCCCAGCACGCGCTCCGTGAACGCCGAGTCTGCAACAGCGCGCGGCGTCTGCGGTACAGATGGCGCCACGAACGGCGGCGCACGAATTTGGGCCTGTAATGCGCACCTACGTCACGCATTCTCAGGCAGCCAATGAGCGTTCAGGAGAGCTCTGAGCGCTCTGCTTGGAATGTAGTAGCCAATGCCATCGTCGAACTTTATCGTAACGAGTTATTTAGCAACTTTTTACTCCATTTGTTGCGATTTTGGCAGCACTGACGGTGGAGGCAAGCGACGAATTCTACATTAGCATGCAAGAGACATGATTTACAGGATACCTAACACACATAACGAATGCCATACTAAAACACCAACACTTCCCCGCCTTTTGAAAGACGGCCAAGGTCCTGATGTTCAGGAAGCCGGGGAAAGACCACAGCCTCCCACAAAATTACCGACCCATCAGCCTTCTGAGCTCGCTCAGTAAGATTGTTGAGAAGGTGATTCTCAAACGCATCACTAGGCACTGCATAACAAATGACATCCTGAGACCGGAGCAATTCGGCTTCAGAAATCACCACTCCACAACACAACAACTCCTACGTGTCGTTGAACACATAACACATGGCTTCAACATAAACAAAGCTACAGGAGCAGTAGGGGCTTTCGACCGTCTATGGCACAACGGCCTCATCCGCAAACTCAGCGACGCGGGATTCCCCGACGGGCTGCTGCGTCTAATACACTCATACCTCACAGACAGGAGTTTCAACACTGACGTGCAGGGAAAACAGTCAACACGACACGGTATACACGCGGGAGTACCCCAGGGAAGCATCCTAGGGCCCCTACTGTTTAACCTCTACATAAACGATCTCCCAACCACACACAACACAATGATGGCAATCTACGCGGATGACACAGCCATCCTTGCGCAAGATCGGAAACCATCAAACATTACGTCACGCCTACAGACTGCACTCAGAGTGGCCGAGCCTTGGTTGGCGAAATGGCGTGTTAGAGTAAACGTCGACAAGTGCGAAGCCGTTCTGTTCACGAGAAGACCGAAGCAACTGCGCAAACACCGCTACTGCAGACCAATAACTCTACATGCACGTCCAATACGTTTCCGGGAGAAAGTCAAATACCTCGGTGTCTGGCTGGACCGGAAATTACTCTGGGGGGACCACATACAACACATGACCAATCGAGCTAGCGCGAGGCTCAAACAGCTCTATCCTATGCTCAACAGGCGTAGCACACTGAACAGAAGGGTGTCGAGGTCCATGTACATGACACTTATCCGACCCCTGATGACGTACGCAGCTCCCGTCTGGGGATACGCTGCGCCTACACGCCTGCGCCGTCTGCAGCTCATACAAAACAAGGTACTCAAAATCATAAGCAATGCTCCACGATACACACGCATCGCGGACCTACACCGGGAATACCGACTTGAGACTCTCACGGAGGTAATCCACAAACTCACCACAAGACTATACAGAAACTCCAGACATTCGCAGAACCCGTTTATTCTGAATCTGGGGAACTACGACCACAACCATAGATGGAAACATAAAAGACCAAAAGACATACTTGCAAGTACATAACATCTATGGCCAAGCTTACGCAAACATAACGGCACAGGCGAGCCCCTGTTAATCAGACGCATTTACTGGATATCCAGCTGAAATACACTGCCGAATAACTGGCACCACACAGGGAAGCCGTACCGTACACTGCATGCAAACAAGCTCCACACATCCCCCACACAGTGAGATGATCTATGGCCGATCTCCCACTACTGTATAACGATCTTGATTCTTCCAGGGAAGTAGCAGCCGCAGCAACTGGGACACATCGCCATCGCCTGTCACGGTAATGATGCATGATACCTATACTAACAAATCCAACCTTGCATGAGCTATCGCAGCTAGTAAGCCACTACTGCTCTTACTACCCATCCCACTGTCGCAGAGGTTTTTTTCCCACGGCACGAGCCATGGCACTTTTTTCCCTCTGCTCTTCAAATCGCTACCCTCACTCGCGTTTCGTCCACTATCTATCACCTGATGGACGGTGTTAATGCGTAGCCTTACCCAGACGCACGGACAACATCACAGCCCAGCATCCTGTGATCCACCTACTAGATAACTAACATGTTTACGGAGGTGACAGTAGAACTTTTGGTTTGGTCACCACGTTGGTGCGGGCGTGGAGGGGCCCCATCTTTTAGGATACACGCTATGTACGAATGCATGCTCTCGCGGCGATATCAGTTAATAAAAAGTTCTCGGGTTTCAAACCGCGTCAAGTGGTTTACTGCCCACGAACTTTCGGCAGAGATCTGCTCTGCCATTGTCAAGAGGATGGCTGTCGTGTGGTTGTCATTCCCGGGCTTATATAGCCGCGCCGTCGCTCGTGACGTCACTGGTACTCGGTCCTGCACCATACACGGTAATGTTTTGGCCGCGCGACCGCCGGGCCTGCGTCAACTCCCTCAACACCGCATCCCAAGCTGTACTCAGCTTGTCTCTACTGAAGGTGTTGTCAGAAATTCTAATCTCTGTGGCCTCGTTCATCACGGTATCCGAGAAGCCATTAGCCCGTTTAATAATAGACGTCATCCAAGCCTCAAAGGAAGAAGACCTCTGAAGAAGACACCAAGCAGGTTGCACTCTTACCGTTTTGTGGTTCAAATCGCTCTGAGCACTATGGGACTTAACTTCTGAGGTCATCAGTCCCCTAGAACTTAGAACTACTTAAACCTAACTAACCTAAGTACATCACACACTTCCATGGCCGAGACAGGTTCAAAAAATGGTTCAAATGGCTCTGAGCACTATGGGACTTAACAGCTATGGTCATCAGTCCCCTAGAACGTAGAACTACTTAAACCTAACTAACCTAAGGACAGCACACAACACCCAGCCATCACGAGGCAGAGAAAATCCCTGACCCCGCCGGGAATCGAACCCGGGAACCCGGGCGTGGGAAGCGAGACTAGGGCCGAGACAGGATTCGAGCCCGCGACCGTAGCGGTCGCGCGGTTCCAGACTGTAGCGCCTAGAACCGCTCGGCCACTCCGGCCGGCTACCGTTTTGTGGTTCGACAACAGGGAAGATTAGTCGGCTCCTGAAGAGGTGTAAAATAGACACAATCTTCAGGCCTCAGGCAAAGGTCCGGCAACTGATGAAATCTGTGAAAGACGATGTAGGCCTCAGAACGCCAGGAATTTACAAGATACTGTGTGGATGTGAGCAGTTCTGTGTCGGCCAGACTGTTCGCACTATTGAACAGCGCCGCATAGAACATGAAAGGTGTTACCGTCTGCGCTACCCCGAAAAGTCAGCTGCAGCAGAACATGCTCTGGAAACGGACGCCGAATTGCATTCGATGAGACGTCTATTATTAAACGGACTAATGGCTTCTAGGATAGCGTGATAAGCGAGGCGATAGAGATTAGAATTTCTGACAACACCTTCAACAGAGACGGTGGACTGCAGTTGAGTACAGCGTGGGATCCGGTGTTGATGGAGCTAAAGCGGGCCCGGCGGTCGCTCGGCCAAAACATTACCATATATGGTGCGGGACCGAGCACCAGTGACGTCACGAGCGACGGCGCGGCTACATAAGCACTGTAGTGACGACCACACGACAGTCATCCACTTGACAATGGCAGAGGAGATCTCTGCCGAAAGCTCGTGGGCAGTAAACCACTTGACGCGGCTTGAAACCCGAGAATGTTTTGTTAAAGGATACACGCCTTCAAATGGCTCTGAGCACTATGGGACTTAACATCTGTGGTCATTAGTCCCCTAGAACGTAGAACTACTTAAACCTAACTAACCTAAGGACATCACACACATCCATGCCCGAGGCAGGATTCGAACCTGCGACCGTAGTGGTCGCGCGATACACGCTTTCTTTAAGCGCGAACGGAGACGTGTGAACCGCAACTGTCTCTTGGAACGTTCAACAGTGCAATCGCCGTCCATGCCTCGACACGCATGAACCACCATCGTTTGTGAATCGGTGTAGCGACAAGTCGTTTAGCGTACGTAACGTGAGGCAACTGGCGCAATACAACAGCAAAGTCTTTCGCGAAGGAGTCGTCGCATGAAGTGTTCTCAGTGCACTTGTCGCATTAATTCTCTGTGCAAATATGTGATTTCGACAGTATCCTCCACTGTAAGCATCATGTAGTGAACCGAAATAAAGGTCTTACACAGATACGTACTGGTACTCGCTGCAGCTTAAGGTTGCTCAGACGCAAAAGATGAAACGTCACTCTGCATCTTTGTAAGACTGGTCACTTCATGGGGAGAGAATACACAGATGTACACCGCGTGTTATTCAAAATAACACATAACTGCTGCGAGTCAAATTTCATCGTTGGTGTCAATTTAGCCTCTGATCTCAGTAGATACTACTTCGTAGGTTAAATTCATGTAATTCCTTTATGTCTTCGACAGTCAGTTTCCTTTCTGGACGATGTCAGTGGTGCATATTGTACAAAACTCGGATGTCATCTAGAAACAGCACGACATTTGCATCGAGGATACTTAATACTGCAGGGGCAATCGTTCAAAGCATCATGCCGTGTACAGTTTGCACATTTCTTATTTATTAAACAGTTATTTATTTATGCACGTATTCTACATGGGATATTTTTAATTTTTTGGCCCATACACTCAGTACCCTGTACTTCATTTAAGTATACAAGTATAGTACTTCTGGAGGCACATAATATAATGTAATATAGAACAGCTTAATGTGACATATGGCAGAAGCTGATATCCAGTGGCAGCACGCAGTTTACTCCTCCCGACTAGTACCATGAGAAATGCGAAGCGCACAATGACCCTGGGTTCAGTGTGGGACGGCGGTGGGGTGGGTGGACTGCTGTGGCCTGTTGTGGGGTTCTGAGCCACTGAGGGCTACGGCGGGACGAAGCCTCTCCGTCGTTTCTCGGTCCCCTGTTCAATCCACAATACACAAGGTCAGTAGCTTATGAAAAAAACACATCCTCGAAATAAAATATACGTATACTTTCTTCAATTCAGTCTCAATGTAGACAAGTGTAATGTGCTGCGAATACATAGAAAGAAAGATCCCTACAAATTTGCAGGTCAGCAACTGGAAGCAGTTAATTCCATAAATTATCTGGGAGTACGCATTAGTAGTGATTTAAAATGGAATGGTCATATAAAGTTGATCGTCGGTAAAGCAGATGCCAGACTGAGATTCATTGGAAGAATCCTAAGGAAATGCAATCCGAAAACAAAGGAAGTAGGTTACAGTACGCTTGTTCGCCCACTGCTTGAATACTGCTCAGCGGTGTGGGATCCGTACCAGATAGGGTTGATACAAGACATAGAGAAGATCCAACGGAGAGCAGCGCGCTTCGTTACAGGATCATTTAGTAATCGCGAAAGCGTTACGGAGATGATAGATAAATTCCAGTGGAAGACTCTGCAGGAGAAACGCTCAGTAGCTCGGTACGGGCTTTTGTTAATGTTTCGAGAACATACCTTCACCGAAGAGTCAAGCAGTATATTGCTCCCTCCTACGTATATCTCGCGAAGAGACCATGAGGATAAAATCAGAGAGATTAGAGCCCACACAGAGGCATACCGACAACCCTTGTTTCCACGAACAATACGAGACTGGAATAGAAGGGAGAACCGATAGAGGTACTCAAGGTACCCTCCGCCACACACCGTCAGGTGGCTTGCGGAGTATGGATGTAGATGTAGATGTAGTTATGCTGTTCCAAAACACATAGCGTTTTGCGTTTCACTAGGTGGATGACTCTTAAAAATCACATTTCTTTCAAGGAAAACGTCTGTAGTTAGTGGAATAACACAGTAGGTAATGAAGTTTTGCGTAATAACCATTTGGCAAAATACTCTCTTCCATCGAGTGCTATCATTTCCAAAATTTCATTTCAATATCTCAGACCGAATTCGAAAGATGAGGAATGTTGCGCATATTTCACTCTGGCTTTATCGCTGGCAGGACCCGATGCCAAATGAGCATGCTACGTCATATCAATTTTCTCAAGATTGGTGACAGATAGAGACCTCCCCCGAAGGCCATAGAAAAAGTCACTATGTTAGCCTAATTACATATGGAACAACATATTATATAATATGCACCAGACTCAAAATCATAGAGACCTCTGTTTTTCATTGCAAATTTTATCGAATTTCGCGCAGCATCTCACTTCGACGTATATATCATGATAACTGTGGCCATTAAAGAAATGATGGGCACATCATCATGAACCTGACATATAAAGGTATAAGTAACGCAAAAATGAATTTTTTAACTCACAGTTTCTGCAAAACTGTTTGAGAAGGATTGCAGGGCCAGCACTTCGATTCTGTCATGGTCGACCGGCCGAAAGATGGCAGGCACAGTCGGTGTCCACTCCCGAAAAAACGAATAAACTCGTCTAGCATTTTGGACGAAAACTGGTCATTGCGCTTCGGTCACCGTATCCTGTGCGGACTCTACCATGGCTATGGAGGCGGGTACCGCAGTCGCCATATATTCTGCTGCGTAAGTCAAAGAAAGACAGTGACACATTGCCTTGAATAGGATCACAACAGTTTCCATTTATCTCGTAATACACTGTCTGACAAAAAACGTGAAGGATCTGGAAGACGTGATCGGATGTAAAAGTGAATTCGAACACGTACGCACCACTGGCGGCCATGTAAATGATTAGAACTGCATGCTTCTGTCACTCTCAGAACGGCCACAGGGGTGCTTTAGCACTGTTCGTTTCTAGAGTTATTACCAGGTCTGGCAGGCTTTATAAGATGAGTGAACAATATTCAGGTGTTGAGCAACTACTCCGAAGGGCACGGAGATGCCATTTATTCACGTGAGACAGCGTTATCAGCACATGCCAGTCTGTGAAAGCGGCCTCGTTGTGGGTCTCCATTTGGCGGCTAGTTGAACCTTACAATTTTGATATATGTGGGCATCTGTTCGTGGCAGCGGCCCAATGATAGATTGCATGGTGACATGAGAACAGCCATACTCGTCGTCATCATTTCCGACTACCACAAGGGAGGATCGCCCTATTGTCCAGCAATCACAGCGTGGCGTATTCATGTCTACGCCTGCCATCCCAGTAACGGACGCACCACAACATTCTTTGTCGTCCTGCGCTATTGGACGGAGACTAGCAGCGGCTGGGCGAGGTAAGTAGCGTAGCGTAGCATACATAGGCTCCATTAACATCACAATACAAACGGCTGCGTCTGAAGTGATGCCGTGACCAGGCAGGATTGACTGCTGATGGAGGGCGTCCCATTGTGTTCAGCGACGAATCCCAGTTTTCCACTATCCCTTATGACGTCAGCGAGGATGGCGGCGACCTGGGGAGAGGTCCCATTTTTCAGTGTGCCATGTTACTCGTGGAGTTATGGCGTGGGGATCTGACTGAGGGAACTCTGACAGCACAGAGGTATGTCACCGACATCCGACATTCTCACGTGTTGCCTCTCATCAGACAGTACCATGGTGCCATTTTCAACACGTCGACCCATGGCACGTGTCTCTCTGTAGACTGTCTGAGTGGTGTTCAGCCGCTTCAGTCTGGAACCGCACGATTGCTACGATCGCAGGCTCGAATCCTGCCTCGGGCATGGATGTGTGTGATGTCCTTAGGTTAGTTAGGTTAAGTTCTAGGGGACT
The DNA here is from genome assembly GCF_023864275.1 of Schistocerca cancellata. Classification (NCBI taxonomy): domain Eukaryota; kingdom Metazoa; phylum Arthropoda; class Insecta; order Orthoptera; family Acrididae; genus Schistocerca; species Schistocerca cancellata. The sequence continues at coordinate 50,900,225 of NC_064631.1, forward strand.
GATGACCTCAGAAGTTATGTCCCATAGTTCTCAGAGCCATTTGAACCATTTGAGTGATGTTGAGGTACTTTCATGAAGAGAAATATCTCCATATTTGTCCCCGAGAGTATGCGTGTAGGACCAACGTGAACATCAACCCTACTCCAGTGCCAGCATCCACGATGTCAAGGACGAGTATGGAAATGAACGTATGGCATTGTTGACCGGGTGGCCCCATTCGGGGAGTTCGGCCGCTGTATTGCAAGTTCTTCTTAGTTGACGCCATGTCAGCGACTTGCGAGTCAATGATGACCAGTTACAGCAGCAGTGGGCCAGCTCGCCTCAATGGAGGGTACATTGGCTTTCGCCCAATCGAATTTGTCCATGTGTCTAAGCCACACGAGGTGCAACGTTTTATTGACAGGTGGGCTCCTACTGCCGACTTATTTGTAAATTTGACTCGATTTTGTAATCACTGGAATAACGTCACATGCCCTTTCAGCTTGTGGAGTTTCATTCCGTATCGCCCTCACATTCTGGATGCTTCACTGTTTTTTTCTTGTCACGTAATTTTTTACGGAATTCACTTATGATCGTCGGAGAAAGGCACTAGTATTCCGTCTCGAATAGGACCATGCGTAGTAAATGGGTAAACGGTGTGGAGTTGAATCAACTTTCAGCTCCAGTTTACCTCGTAATAAAAATACATACTTATTTTAGTTGTTTGTGTACGGCAAACGGTATGACGAGACTTTTCATATCGCCTGTGTTGTGCGATGTACAATGAGGATGCTGTTAACATCCACAAATCGTAACTGTTGAATTAGATGCCTATGATGTTAGAACGCGAATGCCATTTAAGAAATACGACATTGCCGTGCCTGTGTTATTCCAAATTATGATGCAAAGTCCCTTTTGATATTCATGAATGCATGTCCAAAAGAACGTTGCATCGTAATTCGGAATAACACAGCCATTACAATATCGTATTTACCCGCTGGCAACGAGCAAGCGACTTTCAAGTAAAATGTCGGACCTGTACGGGAATATATATAATGAATGTACGAGTACAGCTTGTAGACGTATGATTGACGACAAATGGAAGTTTGGATCTGGCCGTGAGTCGTCTACGATAGCCAAATTGTAAGGCGACCGCTCGCGATAAGCGAGAAATTCGGGGTCGAGTCGCGATCCTGTACAAATTTTCATTTTAGTCTTTTAATTATACGGTGATGGTTGTTCAATATTCGCAACTGCGAATACATCTAATGTAATTTAAAGTGTTTAAGAAATAAATGGCTTCCGCGTAGATCACTGTTGATTTCAGTGATCGATGTAAATGACTGTTTCGCTAACATTTCAGAGTAACTCTTCGCAAGCGATAGAGCTACTTGTCATCTTTCTCAGCTTGCGGGAGTTTACCCATATCGCTCTGGAATCTATATTGGAAGTGAGAAGGGTGGAGCAAACACTCGACTCCCTTTCAGAAGATTCTCAGTTGAAATCCACGGTCACTTATCCAGATTTAGGTTTTCCGTGCTTCCCAAAAATCGCTTGAAGCAGATGTCTGGATGAATCCCTTGAAAAGGACGTGGCCGGTTGCCTTCCCCATTACGAACTTATCTGTAGGGGAAACCGGGGCGAGTTGTTACACGGGGCAAGTTGTTACTTGACAAGAAAAATTTCCGCGCTAGAGCAGTTTACTCGTTGCTCCGCCAGATGGTAGCAGTGAGTCCCCCTCCTCCCATCCTACCTATACCAGCCGTCAGTTGGTACTAAGGCGCTAGTGACAGAAAACGTGTTTTTCCTGTGCTGGAGTAATTTTTGTACTCTGTGTGAATTTTTTCATAGTTCGCAGGAAATTGCTGACTTCATTTTAAATTTTGCAACATACAGCGTCCAACATTCAGGTACGTAGTAGTATACGTTAAAATTCCAAACAAAAAGTTTATATTGTTGATTTTGACAATAAGAGAAAATGGCGTAGCATGTGGTCAGTTGTTACAAAGAGTTTTTGTTTCCTTTAATGTAAGCAATTATGTCTTTTATTATAAGAAGAAGACTGACAGAGGCACTATTCCTAAGGAAACATATTCTGAAGCGGCAAATGAAGTTCTAAGTGGCTTTTCTTCACTGCGGAAAGCTGCCCAAAAGTACAATATATATTTTATGACGCTGCAGAGGTTTTGTAAGCGATTGGAATCAACAAAGGGAGGTAGGCAACTTATTTTTCATTGTCAGCGTCGCCAACTGTGGCGTTGTAGATTATTGGTGTTATATAACGTGCAAATACATCAATATATCTAAGCAAATTAATCTCTTCTGACGTAACAGATACGCGCAGGAAAACGTAGCCTATAACAGCCTATTACAATTTTTCTTGTCTGCTTACTTTCAAAATCGGGAGAGATGCTTGTGCCAAACGATGGCTATAAGCGATCTCGGCAGGTTTTCTCAGACGAACAAGAAGCAGAGCTGGAAGAATACCTTCAGAAAGCTGCTAAGCTCTACTATGGACTTTCTGCGAAGGAAGTGAGAAGTCTAGCAATTCAATATGCAGTGAACAATAATGTCAAGTTTCCCGTTGGTTGGTGCGATGTAGAACTAGCTTACACTGACTGGTTTGGAGGATTTCTCAAACGAAAGAAAACGCTTTCCATCCGCACACCAGAAGCTACCAGCCTAAGCAGGGCTACTGGTTTCAATAAGTACAATGTAGGTAGATTTTTTACAAATCTAAGTGAAGTTTATGATCGATACAAATTTCAATGTCAAGAAGTGTATAATGTGGACGGGACTGCCGTCACCATGGTACAAACGCCTGCCAAAATTGTAGCAAGGAAAGGAATTAAACAAGTCGGTGGTATAACGTCTGCTGGAAGAGGAACTCTAGTCACTGTTGCCTTGGCAGTAAATGGGTCTGGAAACGCAATCCCGCCTTTCTTTGTGTTTTCAAGAAAGAACTTCAGGGATTATTTTCTTCGAAATGGGCCAGAAGGTAGCGCAGGGTGTGCAAACAAGTCAAGGTGGATGACAGGGCAAGATTTTCGCTCGTTAATGCTTCATTTCATTCATCATTCCAGGGCTAAGAGAGAGCGACCGGCTCTCCTTCTTTTGGACAACCATCAATCGCACCTTTATATTTCCGTGTTGGACGTAGCCAAAGAAAACGGTGTTGTCCTTCTCTCTTTTCCGCCACATACGTCTCATAAATTGCAAACTGTGTTTGGCCCATTTAAAAAATACAGGGTATTTCAAAAGTGACCGGTATATTTGAAACGGCAATAAAAACTAAACGAGCAGCGATAGAAATACACCGTTTGTTGCAATATGCTTGGGACAACAGTACATTTTCAGGCGGACAAACTTTCGAAATTACAGTAGTTACAATTTTCAACAACAGATGGCGCTGCAAGTGATGTGAAAGATATAGAAGACAACGCAGTCTGTGGGTGCGCCATTCTGTACGTCGTCTTTCTGCTGTAAGCGTGTGCTGTTCACAACGTGCAAGTGTTCTGTAGACAACATAGTTTATTCCTTAGAACAGAGGATTTTTCTGGTGTTGGAATTCCACCGCCTAGAACACAGTGTTGTTGCAACAAGACGAAGTTTTCAACGGAGGTTTAATGTAACCAAATGACCTAAAAGCGATACAATAAAGGATCTGTTTGAAAAATTTCAACGGACTGGGAACGTGACGGATGAACGTGCTGGAAAGGTAGGGCGACCGCGTACGGCAACCACAGAGGGTAACGCGCAGCTAGTGCAGCAGGTGATCCGACAGCGGCCTCGGGTTTCCGTTCGCCGTGTTGCAGCTGCGGTCCAAATGACGCCAACGTCCACGTATCGTCTCATGCGCCAGAGTTTACACCTCTATCCATACAAAATTCAAACGCGGCAACCCCTCAGCGCCGCTACCATTGCTGCACGAGAGACATTCGCTAACGATATAGTGCACAGGATTGATGGCGATATGCATGTGGGCAGCATTTGGTTTACTGATGAAGCTTTTTTTACCTGGACGGCTTCGTCAATAAACAGAACTGGCGCATATGGGGAACCGAAAAGCCCCATGTTGCAGTCCCATCGTCCCTGCATCCCCAAAAGTACTGGTCTGGGCCGCCATTTCTTCCAAAGGAATCATTGGCCCATTTTTCAGATCCGAAACGATTACTGCATCACGCTATCTGGACATTGTTCGTGAATTTGTGGCGGTACGAACTGCCTTAGACGACACTGCGAACACCTCGTGGTTTATGCAAGATGGTGCCCGGCCACATCGCACGGCCGACGTCTTTAATTTCCTGAATGAATATTTCGATGATCGTGTGATTGCTTTGGGCTATCCGAAACATACAGGAGGCGGAGTGGATTGGCGTCCCTATTCGCCAGACATGAACCCCTGTGACTTCTTTCTGTGGGGACACTTGAAAGACCAGGTGTACCGCCAGAATCCAGAAACAATTGAACAGCTGAAGCAGTACATCTCATCTGCATGTGAAGCCATTCCGCCAGAAACGTTGTCAAAGGTTTCGGGTAATTTCATTCAGAGACTACGCCATATTATTGCTACGCATGGTGGATATGTGAGAAATATCGTACTATAGAGTTTCCCAGACCGCAGCGCCATCTGTTGTTGAAAATTGTAACTACTGTAATTTCGAAAGTTTGTCTGCCTGAAAATGTACTGTTGTCCCAAGCATATTGCAACAAACGGTGTATTTCTATCGCTGCTCGTTTAGTTTTTATTGCCGCTTCAAATATACCGGTCATTTTTGAAACACCCTGTATATTAATTCTGCATCAGATGCGTGGATGAAAAACAATGCTGGAAACACTATGACAATATATGACATTCCATTTATAGTTAAACAATCTTTGCTTAGAGCTGCTACGCCAAGGAACATCAAGGATGGATTTCAAGTGTCTGTAATATGGCCATTTAACAGAGACATTTTTACAGACGATGAATTTTTGCCCTCTGCCGTGACGGACCGCCCATACAGCGAAGATGAAACTCTGCTTTCTGTGTCTCTTACGAGCTCAGTAGGGGATGGCGTTCCCAGCACATCAACAAGTGTGGAATCAAGTCCGACGCCTTGCACCTCAACAGTTGGTTCTGCAAACTCCATACACACACATGTGCCACCTGAAGAACTGAGGCCTTTCCAGAAAGCTCCTGCCCGCAAGAAAACAGAAAGAAGGAATAAGCGAGTGAGTGCTACCCTGACTGATTCACCAGTAAAAGCAGCATTGACAGTTGAGGCAAATAGACAAAAGAAACCTGCAAGACGACGACTGGTGTTGGCGCCGAAAAATAAAAACAAGAAAGCAAAAACGGGGAAACGAAAATGTGAGATCGTAGAATCATCTGATGAGGAAGACGACTGCGTGTGTATCGAGTGTATGGAACCATACTCTCTGTCAAGACCACCAACCACATGGCTACAGTGCACAAAATGTAAAAGGTGGGCACGTGATAGGTGTGCCAAGCATGACAGTTTCTTTATTTGTAAAAACTGTAGCTCTGATAATGAACCTGATATTTCTTCTTCAGATTAATGATGACTGTATGTCAATATTAGTACTGTGTTTCAAGTTTTATGATTTTGTTACCACCTCTTGCATTAAAACTAATGATTAAATAAATCTGTGTTATGGAACCAAAAATATATTTTTTCTTAATGATTATGTAACAATTAACCCCATATAGTGTAACAAGATGCCCCACAGTGGGGTAGGTTGTTACATCATACAAGTTAGCAAAAAAGTTGATATAGAGCTTAACAATCTGAGCTTACATTTATGACAAAAATTTCATTGTGAAGATTAAATAATGGGCTAACTTTTGGCATCTGTCCAATCGACATACGTGTTTTGTGTCGAGGTATACGAGATTCCAAAAAAATTTGTAACAACTAGCCCCGGTCTCCCCTACCTATGACAACGTCGCCCTCGACAGAATGTTAAATACTGAACTCCATTCCGTTTTGATTTGAGCCTAATGCCTACTACCACACAGCCACTTTGATTGGTACTAGAAAAAAACATTCATTGCTGCCTCCGGTGTTACTTTCGTAACAATTCTGGTTTCACCAGCTGTCGTCAGAAATATTATGTGGACTGAGTTGTTGTATCGATGCGTGTTTAATTTTCGTGCTTCATGATATATAAAATATGACTGCTGCAATTCATCCGACGGACAAACGCAATAGCAAACTTTCTCCGAGCGAATCGCACCTTCATAGTTCAAAATGAGATCGGATAACTTATGTGCAAGAGGGAGGATTTGTGGAAACAAAGGGTAAGAAGTAACGTTGCAGCTATCAGTCAAAGGACCACTTTCACTCAGCTCTTCAGAGCAATGTATCTTCTGCAAGCTTTTTTTTCATAGTCGCTTAGATACTGCACTCTACATCATGCTTTAACCTACTTAATGTAATCTGGTCCTCGACTTCCTTTATAATTAACCTTCAACCATCCTCCATTACGAAATTAACTATTCCTTTATATATCATGGTGTGTCCATCAACCTTTCTCTGTTTTGAGTCAAATTACGCCATGAGGCTTTTTCCTCCCACTTCGATACATTGCATCTTCATTAGTTGCTTGATTTACCTAACTAATTTTCAACATTCTTCTGCAGCACCACATATCAAAAGATCATTCTTTCTACTTCTCTCTGCTGTTCATCTCCTACATTTAACTTCCACAAAACTCAACACTCCAAACAAATACTTTCAGCAACGATTTCTTAACACTTACACTCACATTCAGTGTCAACATGTAACCCTTTTTCACAAAAAAACCCTTGCTATTGCCAGTCTACAATTTATAATTTGTTTACTTCTGCTATCGTCAGTTACTTTGCTGCCTAAATGGCAAACATCAAACATCGTCCACTACTTTTAAAGATCGCGCACCTTCAGGATTCTACATACAGACAGTACTCTCGCTGATGCTACATGCTGACTAGCAGTCGTTTCTCGTCAGGTGATGCCGCTATCGCCTGGAAGAGTTTACATCGATACAGGACGGTGGTCACAATGTTCTGACTGATCAGTGTAAACTCGCGTGTCTTCAATACAGAGCTCCACCAATACAGAATTATAAGATCCAATAGTTTCCCTTGGTAACAAAAAGTTTCTGGGGGACATATGTCTTTTTTGTGTTGATTGTTCTGTAATATTGATGATAATAATAATAATAATAGGAAGAAGCAATAGATGTGTGTGTTTACAATGGTTTGAAACTGTTGGCAACATTTTGCAACAGATGACAATTGTAATGTAACGTCGCGAGACAATACGCAATAGCATTTATTGCACTACTTTGCAATACGGCTCGTAGCTTTGGAACCTTTGGCGGTTACAGAAACAGCCGCTTGTATCTTAGCGTGAGTCATTCGCACCTGTCGCTAGCCCAGCCGTGGGAAGCGGTACCCGTGGCAATTCGAGCGACAGAATATTCAAGCCCCTAAGAATCTAAATAAACTATATTAAATATTATTTAATTTACTTAAAAGTCAATATACTGACCTTTGTTATTAAAAAGAAGATTGCGTAAAAATCTCAACTTTCTAGCTGGCATACTTTCAGAGTTAGAGAAAATTACGTAAAACACCCCAAACGATATTTGTAAGATTAAAGTCAGTTAGGATGCATAACAGCTTGTCTTTTAGTATCATGTGGAATCATTACTGAAGCTCACAGCACGTCAGGTCAATTTGTTTAGAGTTTCATAATTAAAAACGTTAACTATCTGGCATTTTCCGTAATATAAAATTCATAAAAGATCAGTATTCATTTAATAAGTTGTTTTGTGAGTAAACGAGAATGAGTGAGAGTGTGTATCTGGGACATTCGAAAAAATTCAACATTATCTAATGTTACACCATTACGTAACTGTGTCTTGGGAAAGTTGTGGTTTACCCACATTGCTGATGACGTATGTCTAAGTGTGCTTGCTTTTGTAAGATGGCAGCCAGAATAGCCATTTGCAGAGTAATAAGTTTCTAAGTTTCTAAATTTATTTCATGTTTAGTTTTCTTTTCGTTTGATTTTGTTAAACATTATATTAATATTTGCATATTGAAATGAAGTAAATGCAACTGGGAATAGTGATTGGCGTAACACAGTATTAGGGCGAGAAAGAAATCGAAGGATTGTTTTGATTGGCTGGTCATCTTGAACAACCGATCAGAGTTGAGCAGTTCGCGCGCACTGCTGAGTAGTTATGCTGGGAGAGAAGCAGACTGAATGGGCGGTCGCTGGCTAACTATCGGACGTGCAGATCATGTTAGACGTGTTCGTACATTTTGAGTAAAATGAAGAAGTTACTAGTTTCTCGCGTCCGGATTGCAATGCCTTGAAAGCAGTTGCATTTACCGACTGTGAAACTCGTATATTGTAGCAGAGTTTATTATTATTATTATTATTATTTATTTTATGGCCTTCATTGGACCACTGTAGTCAAAAATACAAAGTTCTAAACAAGTTGTTACAAATGGATACCATTTGGTTCGAAAATAACTTAATATATTTAGGTAATATAATTATTAGAGGCTATTCTTATATGAAAGGTGTTTTGCTCTTCTGTCTGCCCAATATTTCTTCATTCTTTCAGATATTTTCTTTCTTTCTTCATCTGAGACAACTCTTCCTGTACTCCTTTTATTGATTTTCATTTGTAGTCTGGTTTGCGGGTCTTGCAGTATTCTGGTTTTCTCTGTCTTGTTTTTTAGGTCATCTACTGCAATTTGAAGTTCTTTTATATCGTCCTTAATTTCTGTGATCCATTTAATGTCGCTCTTGCTATTCCACAATTTTTGTATTATTTTTTTACTAATTCTGTTTTCTGGAGTTCTCATCAGATGTCCAAAGAATGAGATGCGTTTCTTCCTGATTGTGCTCATGACTGGTTCTATTTTCTTATATACTGTTTCATTTGATGCTATTCTCCAATGTCCATTTATTTTATACTGTTTATTTATACATGTCCTAATTATTCTTCTTTCTATTTTTAGTATTCTGTCAATTTCTGCTGTATTAGTTGTTTTGAAGATAGTTTCAGCTGCATACGTTATTTCTGGTTGTGTAACTGTTTTATAGTGTTTTAATTTTGCATCTATAGATAGGCTTTTTTTGTTGTATGTAGTTTTGGTAATGTAATTTGCATAGTTCAGTTATTTATTCTATTTTGCCATGATGGCTTCTCATTTAGATTGTATGTTATTATTTCGCCTAAATACTTAAATTTATCAACAATTTTGATTTCCTGTTCTCCTATTGTAATTTTGTTTGCAAGTGGTGGATGTTAGCATAATCTCCGTTTTTTCAAATGATATTCTAAGGCCTACTTTCTCTGCTATTTCTTGTAGTGATTTCACTTGTTGCCTGGCTTCTTGAATGGTGTTGGCTAGGAGAGCAAGATCATCAGCAGAGTAATGACTGTAAATCGCATAATCATTCAGGTCGGACTTAAGTGCATCTCTGGCTGCCTTGCGTGTGTACTGAGTTGTCTGAACTGTGAGCTGAGGGCAGTGACACTATTTGTTAATTAAATACAGGCTGATGGCAACTGTTTATTTTGAACTTAAAAAAAATAAAAGAACTCGTTTGCTGAATTTTGACAATTTTCTAAAGAGATGAAGCAATCGCCCTCCCTGGAACGGCACGACCGCTACGGTCGCAGGTTCGAATCCCGCCTCGGGCATGGATGTGTGTGTCGTCCTTAGGTTAGTTAGGTTTAAGTAGTTCTAAGTTCTAGGGGACTGATGACCTCAGACGTTAAGTTCCATAGTGCTCAGAGCCATTTGAATCATTTTGAATCGCCCTCAGAAATTTTTTATAAGGTGTTACAGGATAGCTTGCTACTTTGCAAACGTGAGTATTGACGATGTTTTCTTCGAAGCTGCTTTTAACATCGTCTGGACAGTACCTACGAATGCAGAGAAACGGGCTGGTGATCAGACGCCGTACTGAAGTAGGTGGAACTTTGGCAGTGCACCGTACGACGAGAGACAGTGATCGAACAAGTACGCCTCCCAACTAAACCCGCACGGCCGCAGTAAGTATACCGAATTCACAACAGTTGTGTGTTTTTGCATGTCGTAGTTGATTTTTGGTGTGAAAGTACTTTAACACTACCGGAAAAGCAAACTCGAGCAGCACAGAATGCAAGCTTGAGGGCGAAGAGTAAAGGGACGTTGTTGTTGTACCGTCAGAGGATGGAATAAGTTTGCTTCCAATCAAGATTCACCGCGCATGCCTTCGACAATTCCGGTGTTTTTTGCAGATATTTTCAGTGGAACACACATACAAATATAAACTGGGGGTAAGAAATGAAACAAAATGCACTTTCGCCGCCTATATTAAGAAGGCCTGTGCGCTGAGCACCCCAACTAGAGACAGTAATCATACAAATTTTATCTACCCAAGAGTAGCGTTACCGGTAGCCACTTACAGAAACGCATTTTCCTGACTAAATATTGTATTTCTAACGACTTACGTCACTTTCATATTTATAAATGCTCAATATCACATTTGTGGTGTGCGTACTGTAAGACCTTCGGGACACACACCATCAGATTATTTGACTTGTCGCTCTAACGAAGTAGGCGAGTGTCAGCAATATGTCTCGTGGTCTTGTCGTGGTATGTTTATCTTCTGCCGTTACGTCAGACGATAGAAATGCCACTTGTACGCTTAGAGTAGCAGATTGGCGGTGACCAACCTTAAACAGAACTTGATTAATTTTCACACACATTTATTAAAATAATAACAAGCATAAAAATAAATTAACTTGGTTCTGGATGCTATTTACAGTTGACAATCTGAAGTTCCTTTGGTCTTGGTACGTTAATCTTATTCTCACGTATCTCTGATACTTGACAAAAGTGTCTATACATTTATCTTCATGGCTATGTACAGGAATATGATAATCTTATTAGGCGCAGACTGAAACTTGACTATAGACTGGTACAGACAAATGCAGACTAATTCAGAGTAAGGCAGACTAAGGCAGACTAACTAATCGGAGGTCTGTACACTCGTTATAATACATCCAGCGTTCAGGTATCACTGCGCGAGTGTGATCCGCGAGGAGAAAAGGTTCTACGTTAGCAGCGATCTCATTGGCTGCGTTACATATTAATACGCGGATCGGCGGAAGCACAATTTGGTCCGTCTCTAAGACAGCGCCATCTCGTAGTGCGGAGACGAAACTATGTACACAACAACATTTTATAACTATTTCCGTAGAAATCTGTGAAATATTAGTTGAGTTGTCTAAACAACTTCATATTACTGCCCATTCATACTAGGCTACCTGTTCTTTCTCAAGTCACATTATTAAAAAAGGAGGATAGTTACTCTGAAACAACCAAACAATAAATTGCCAAAATAGCGCCCATTTCCTAATCACTTGGCAATCAGACGGAAACCTCTATTCTTCCTGCTTTCCTTTTAGCTGATAGTCGAGAACCTTGCCGTTAGTCTGCTCACTAACCCGCACCAGGTAAACAAAACGCCTTGTTAACTTTCTAGGAGTAGGCCAGTTGACATAGAAGTGACAAGAAGTGTATTCGCAGTTGCGAATACGGGCAGACTCCAGCTGTAGAATGGAATGACGACTTTGCAATTTTGGGCAGGACGAGAGCTCGAGCCCAGATTTCCCACTTGGCGCGAGCCGTCCCCTGAACCATTTCGGGTGTCCGTGCACGCTTCACGGCCAGACGCAAACTTACTTATGTCGTGTCCGTGTGTCATTAACCTGCACTCGTAAACTTGCTGTAATTCCTGTACATGGGAGAGATAATCGAAAGTCGCTTGCCTGGTGTCGACGGATAAATACGGTATTGCAGAGGCTGTGTTTATATGAACTACAATGCAGTATTCCTACGGGCTTGAATGCAGGCACTGCAATATAGAGAGAGTAATAACCTCCGCATATGCAGTGCTGCAAACCAATAACAAAACAGTCTGTCTAAGCACGTCACGCGGAGCATCCGGTGACACAATCTTGTTCAGGACAGGCTGCACTTTCACAGCAATTAAAATGGAACAAGAAATAATAATAAGCAAAAATTCGCAGGCAAGTGTTACAAGCATAACCAAGAAAAAAACGTATGTTTAGTGTTCTGTAACTTCTGTGAATTCAGCTATAACGTATTGAAACATCCTTGGAAAATCAAAGTTGCGAGCCCGAAAGGATTAAATCCTTATATAGAGCTTATCAAGTGCAATGGACACGCTTCACGCAAGGTGTTTAGTTTTAACCACCCATTACAAAATTTAAGATATATTAATACCGATAATAATAAGACACTCCTGGAAATTGAAATAAGAACACCGTGAATTCATTGTTCCAGGAAGGGGAAACTTTATTGACACATTCCTGGGGTCAGATACATCACATGATCACACTGACAGAACCACAGGCACATAGACACAGGCAACAGAGCATGCACAATGTCGGCACTAGTACAGTGTATATCCACCTTTCGCAGCAATGCAGGCTGCTATTCTCCCATGGAGACGATCGTAGAGATGCTGGATGTAGTCCTGTGGAACGGCTTGCCATGCCATTTCCACCTGGCGCCTCAGTTGGACCAGCGTTCGTGCTGGACGTGCAGACCGCGTGAGACGACGCTTCATCCAGTCCCAAACATGCTCAATGGGGGACAGATCCGGAGATCTTGCTGGCCAGGGTAGTTGACTTACACCTTCTAGAGCACGTTGGGTGGCACGGGATACATGCGGACGTGGATTGTCCTGTTGGAACAGCAAGTTCCCTTGCCGGTCTAGGAATGGTAGAACGATGGGTTCGATGACGGTTTGGATGTACCGTGCACTATTCAGTGTCCCCTCGACGATCACCAGTGGTGTACGGCCAGTGTAGGAGATCGCTCCCCACACCATGATGCCGGGTGTTGGCCCTGTGTGCCTCGGTCGTATGCAGTCCTGATTGTGGCGCTCACCTGCACGGCGCCAAACACGCATACGACCATCATTGGCACCAAGGCAGAAGCAACTCTCATCGCTGAAGACGACACGTCTCCATTCGTCCCTCCATTCACGCCTGTCGCGACACCACTGGAGGCGGGCTGCACGATGTTGGGGCGTGAGCGGAAGACGGCCTAACGGTGTGCGGGACCGTAGCCCAGCTTCGTGGAGACGGTTGCGAATGGTCCTCGCCGATACCCCAGGAGCAACAGTGTCCATAATTTGCTGGGAAGTGGCGGTGCGGTCCCCTACGGCACTGCGTAGGATCCTACGGTCTTGGCGTGCATCCGTGCGTCGCTGCGGTCCGGTCCCAGGTCGACGAGCACGTGCACCTTCCGCCGACCACTGGCGACAACATCGATGTACTGTGGAGACCTCACGCCCCACGTGTTGAGCAATTCGGCGGTACGTCCACCCGGCCTCCCGCATGCCCACTATACGCCCTTGCTCAAAGTGCGTCAACTGCACATACGGTTCACGTCCACGCTGTCGCGGCATGCCACCAGTGTTAAAGACTGCGATGGAGCTCCGTATGCCACGGCAAACTGGCTGACACTGACGGCGGCGGCGCACAAATGCTGCGCAACACCGCGGTTCCTGGTGTGTCCGCTGTGCCGTGCGTGTGATCATTGCTTGTACAGCCCTCTCGCAGTGTCCGGAGCAAGTATGGTGGGTCTGACACACCTGTGTCAATGTGTTCTTTTTTCCATTTCCAGGAGTGTACAATACCGCCAGAACAACAGGGCAGCAGGTGCTACGTTACGTGTAAATTTAAGATTACTCTTTACGTTAGTAACATCTCACTACAGTATAATCGTAAAGGAACTTGAATAAGCTACTTTCGTCGTTTTACTGATAGTTAAATTTTCCCTTGGGATAGCCCGTTTTCATTTTTGTAATAATTATTCTTCCTTCAGAAACGAAAAAACTTGTACCTTAGACCATGTAGGATAATTTCTCTTATACCCAGTCAGGCAACGAGTGCAGGGCATTTTGTCTCTTACAAACACAAAATTGAAATGTGCATCACATAGATAACGTTAAAACGTTCTAAAACAGACACTGTGCAACGCTGACTTGTTCCTAACGAGACTGGTCGTTTGCTGTCGTTATGACCACCCTTGGTATACTCACCATACTGTTCGCAGTTAGCGGACGGGCCTTCTTAATCTAGGTGTCGTTGCCATTGCGCCCTTTTACCAAATACTCGGAAAATTTAGTCGGAGAAGTTCGGATTCTCCCCGTGTATCGTCATTAATGAAACATTGGCCGTGCGGTGGATTGTGCGTTGTGTGACCCTTACTTCACCGCCGTCTCCTCCCGCGCATAGCGCCCAGCCTGTCCTGTCAAGAAGTCAGTACACCAGCGTACGCTGAGACACTTACTGTAGTAGAGCCAGTCGGCGATGGGCGAGACGGCGATGCCGCACTTGAAGATGCTCTGCTGGGAGCCCATCAGCATGGCCGTCACGTAGCCGCCGTACCCCCACCCCCAGACGCCGACGCGCGTCTCGTCTAGGAACTTGAGCTCGTCTAGCAGGTACCTGCGGGCAAGGCCAACATGTGCACAACTTATCAATACAATTGAAAACACCGTTCAACACGACACAGACAAGTATGTTCCGAGCAATATTATAAGGGGGAACGTTCATGGAACTGATCGAAAACGTCAATTTTCAATTTATTTTTTTGTATAAAATATTCTCGGTATTCTTGCCGCGTCAGTTCTAGATAAAATCTCGAGCTTTCGACGATTACCTCCATCGTCATCGTCAGGAGCTGACTGTCTCCACTGCTTTTTTTTTTCCTTCATTGAATTTCAATTCCCCTCGAAGGGGGCGGGCTGGCAGCAGCTTAGGACGCCGCTCTGCAGCCTACAGATTTTCTGACAAAGAACAGGAGAATAAATAATAATAAAAAAACAGGCGATAAAATCGGGGACTTAGCGAGTAACAAGGTGAAAAGAAAACGGGGAAATTAAAACAAGCAACAGAGGGATGATGAAGCGAAAAAAAAGACATACGGAGCAGACAGGGAAAACAATAGACAATTAAAAAAACACGGCGACAGTCTGGATTCTGTTCGCAAAGTATATAAAATTCACACCCAGCGACAGCATGGTTTCTGTTCGCAACACAACACTGAATAGTCACTAGAACACAGCACGAAAAAGTCGGCAAAGGTGACACCACAGTCGAGAGCAGGTGGGGGGAAACTGGACAGGAGATGAGAAAACAAAAAGGCGGGAAAGGAGAGTAAAAGCGAAGGGGGGGGGGGGGGAACCGGGAAAGGAGCTGATGGAGGATGAGGACCCACAAGAGGGGTGAGGGGCAGACGCGACAGGGAGGGGGGGTAGGCAGAGGAGGGGAATACAAAAGGACTGGGGGGGAAAAGGGAGGTAGGGAGAGGTGTAGTGGGGAGGAAACAGGACGGAAGGGGGGGGGAAGAGGGAGCCCAGGGAAAGGACAGAGGAAAGGAGGGGGAGGGAGGATCAGAGTTGATAGGAAGGATAAATGGAGGGAGAGAGGGCATCATCCGGGAGGGGGAGTTGACGGAAGCCACCTTGGGAAAGGAGATGGAGGGTGTAGAGATGGAGGGTAGGGGGGACACAACGGTGAAGACGTGGCAGGGGGCGAGGATGGGAGAGGAGAGGAGCAACCAGGGGGTGAGGGGGTTCAAGACGGCGGGAGGTGTAGAGGATGTGGATCTGTTCGAGGAAGAGGAGCAGATGGGGGAAAGGAATGAGATCATAGAGGATCCGCGTGGGGGACGGGATGCGGATACGGAAGGCGAAGCGGAGTGCATGACGCTCAAGGATCTGGAGGGACTGATAGAATTTGGGGGGGGGGCAGATATCCAGGCAGGACTGGCATAACAGAGGATGGGACGGATTAAGGATTTGTAGGTGTGGAGGATGGTAGAGGGGTGCAACCCCCATGTCCGGCCAGAGAGGAGTTTGAGGAGGCGGAGGCGGTTGTGGGCTTTGGATTGGATGGATCGGAGATGAGGGATCCAGGTGAGGTGACGGTCAATGGTGAGGCCAAGGTAGGTGAGGGTGGGGGTGAGACGGACAGGACGTGCGCAGACAGTAAGGGAGAAATCCAGGAGCCAGAAGGAGCGAGTGGTACGACCTACGATGATTGCCTGGGTCTTGGAAGGATTGAGTTTCAGGAGCCATTGGTTACACCATGCAGCAAAAAGGTCAAGGTGATTCTGGAGAAGGCGTTGGGACCGTTGGAGGGTAGGAGCGAGGGCGAGGAATGCGGTGTCATCAGCATATTGCAAGAGGTGCACTGGAGGGGGGGGGTTGGGGCATATCTGCCGTGTACAGGAGGTAGAGCAGAGGGGAGAGGACAGAGCCCTGGGGCACACCGGCAGAGGGGTAGAAGGTGTAGGAATTGGCATGATGGATGGTAACGTAGGAGGGGCGGCGGGAGAGGAAGGAGGCCACCAGACGGATGTAGTTGATAGGAAGGGCATAGGTTTGGAGTTTAAACAGGAGACCGGGATGCCAGACACGGTCGTAGGCCTTTTCAAGGTCAAGTGAGACAAAAATGGCGGAGCGACGGGAGTTAAGCTGGAGGGAGAGGAGATGAGTGAGGCGGAGGAGTTGGTCATCAGCAGAGAAGGAAGGTCGAAAGCCACATTGGGTGTTTGGGAGGAGGTGGTTTTGGTGGAGGTGGAGATGGATGCGCCGGGAAAGGATGGATTCCAAGAGCTTGCTGAACACCGACGTGAGACAGATAGGACGATAGGAAGAGGCATCAGATGGAGGCTTATTGGGTTTGGAAAACATCAGGATACGGGAGGTTTTCCACAGGTCGGGATAGAAGGCAGTGGCAAGGATGACATTGTAGAGGGCGGCAAGGAGGGAAGGGAAGGGAAGGAGGGAGGGCAGTGTTTGAGGTGGCGGTAGGTAACGCAGTCGTGGCCGGGATCTCCACTGCTGCTATGGTAGCCTCTATATAGCCCGAAGACGGCTTCTGATTGGTCGGCTTCTGATTGGTCGGCGATTACGTGCTGCTGTCTCAGACGGTGTCACTGTGTGCGCCGGTGGCGCCACCGCTTCCGTTTAAACGTAAACCTTGGAAGGAACGTCTCTGCTGCTTCTCTGCATCAAGCGCTCGTTTCCACGCACAGCTCAGATGGTATCCGCTATCGCGGTTAAAGTTCTTTTGGCTCATTCTTATTTCAACAGCCTCCTTTATAACAGAATCCCAGTACGTGGAGGCATGGGACAGAATTTTAGTTTCATCGAACAATATTTTGTGTTTGTTCGTGAGGCTGTGCTCCGCAATTGCCGATTTCTCCAGCTCTCTATTTTTAATATGGCGTAGGTGTTCTGCACAGCGGTCGGAAACGGTACGAATAGTCTGACCTATATAATTGCTTCCACACTCACAGGGTATATTATAAATTCCAGGGACCCTGAGGCCGAGATTGTCCTTAACAGGGCGCATCATCTCCTTAATTTTCTTAGGAGGACGAAAAATCGTTCTAAGACCACGTCTAGAAGAGTCCTGCGTAGAAACACAAAATATTGTTCGATGGAACTAAAATTCTGTCCCATGCCTCCACGTACTGGGATTCTGTTATAAAGGAGGCTGTTGAAATAAGAATGAGCCAAAAGAACTTTAACCGCGATAGCGGATACCATCTGAGCTGTGCGTGGAAACGAGCGCTTGATGCAGAGAAGCAGCAGAGACGTTCCTTCCAAGGTTTACGTTCAAACGGAAGCGGTGGCGCCACCGGCGCACACAGTGACACCGTCTGAGACAGCAGCACGTAATCGCCGACCAATCAGAAGCCGACCAATCAGAAGCCGTCTTCGGGCTATATAGAGGCTACCATAGCAGCAGTGGAGACAGTCAGCTCCTGACGATGACGATGGAGGTAATCGTCGAAAGCTCGAGATTTTATCTAGAACTGACGCGGCAAGAATACCGAGAATATTTTATACATAAGTGCCGCTGCGAAAAACTTCGTTCCCAATTTATTTTTTATTTGAAACTTCCTGGCGGATTAAAACTGTGTGCCAGACCGAGACTAAAACTGTGTGCCGGACCGAGACTCGAACTCGGGACTTTTGCCTTTCGCGGGCAAGTGCTCTACCAACTGAGCTACCCAAGCACGACTCACGGCCTGTCCTCACAGCTTTAATTCCGCCAGTACCTCGTCTCCTCCCTTCACAGAACCTCTCCTGCGAACCTTGCAGGACTATCACTCCTGGTAGAAAGGATATTGCCGACACATGGCTTAGCCACAGCCTGGGGGATGTTTCTAGATTGAAAGTTTCGCTCTACAGCGGAGTGTGCGCTGATATGAAACTTCCTGGCAGATTAAAACTGTGTGCCGGACTGAGACTCGAACTCGGGACAGTTTATTAGTATAACTCAGGGGCAGTAAGTTTCCAAAGATTCAACCATGAAATCGTATCCGAAGTGCCTGAAAAATGATTAAATGTGTGACGCGACCTCCCAGCCACGTCCACTTTTTGAACAATCACTTCACTATGTTGGTGAACAACGATTCCGTCGATTACATTCACAAGGAGAGGCTTCCAAATTGTATCCTGAATGATGTGCAGCCCACTTGCACGTTTCTGGCCGATTTTGAACTTCTAAAAAATGTGTTTGTGGCAAAACCCAGAATCCAAATAAGTCTCTAAATTCACTAACGTGGAAACGATGCCCTAAAACCATATTTTCGTCTTCTATAGTTGTCAGAATTGCAACTTATGCTGCAGTTCTTGTATTTAATGGTGACAACATAGGGAGAATGAAGGTGTTAGAGAGAACAGGCTTTAAGATAGGAAATTTCACTCAAGATACATTGAGAAAAATTGATTTACAGTGCCTCTCTGCAGTTGTAAAGTCAGTTAAAGACCTGGTAAAGCAATGAAGGTAGAAAACAAGAAACCAGAATAGAAGCCTTGAAGGGAAAGACAACCCTAAGAACAAATCTGGAGCCGTCTGAGAAGTGAGAGAAGGAAAAAACGTTAAGTTGAACTTTAAATTGCCTACCCTGAAAATTAGGTTTTTTAGGGTTTATGTACCTTTTTCTCAGGATCTATGAAGTCTGGAACTACGAAATTTTGTGCACTTACTTTTACAAACTCAGTAAATGTTGCTCAGGAGCTAAATTTTGAAATTATTATAGCAAGCTCAGATACGGGGTAAAATGCTTGGAATTTGGCATGATTTTGTGTTATACTCACATAGTTATAATTAAAAATGATTAAAATTCTCCCATTCTATATGTTCAATGCTATACGCAAAGTTATTAAACAGAGAAAATTTCGTAGAAATTTCTTGAATAGTTTCTTAGAAATATATATATATATATATATATATATATATATATATATATATATATATAATATTTTGAAAATAAAATTTTTAAATTCCATAAAAAGTTTGTCAACAAAGTTAATATTAAATCTGTTAATGTCATATAAAGCAGGGTACATTTCATTGCCGGATATTTAAAATCGTGGATTTGCTGCATATTTTAAATAGTGTGTGTTTTTCGTGAACTTCACCCCTTAAGGAACGGGAAAGACCCTCCGTGGTTTAATAATCGTGTTAGAAAACTATTACGTAAACAAAGAGCGCTTTATCACAGATTTAAACGAATTGAAAATTTACCTGATAAACAAAAGATGAACGAAGCGAAACCGAGCGTACGGAGAGTGTAATATCCACGACACTATGTTCTAGCCACAAGATGTTAAAATGAACTAAGTGTACAAACTTCAACAAATATTATCGTATAAAAATGACGATAATTATTTCATTATTTCTGTAATAATTTGATTTCTGAGTGAATTAAAACTATTATCGGAGAACCACATTCATAGACAACGACAATTATAATCTTTTTTGTTATCTGTGATAATTGTGTTTCAGTTGTTCTTCCTGTGCTAACCGGTGAACTGTTCGGACATGAGACGTGTGAGGTCTGTAAAGAGAAAACCTGTAACGATACTATTAATTATTATTTGAAAAATAGAGTCGCTATTGTCTAGACGTGGATTTGTATTTATTTCAATTGTAATCAAATCTGATTAATGTTTTTAAACGTTAATTTTCAGCTCCGCAATTAGGAGCGCAGCTATTAGCGCTAGTAACTTAGAGCGGAGTTTACTAGTGGCTCGTATAAAAAATATGAAGTAATTTCATTTAAAATTATTAGTGAATAATTTTAAATGATAAAGAATAGAAAGCAAAAGCCTTAAAGACTTTTATCTGAATATACTAACTTGATATAAAAGGAATCGAGAATAACAATAGTCAAATTGACTATCGTCTGTCTGCCGTCATGTTAGCAAAAATCTCTCCGCGGCAGTTTTTAGTCGAGAATTTTAACAAACATAAATGTTGTTAGATATAAATGAATGGAAATAAATATGCACCGGTGGTCCCGAATCTGCTTTAAAAGACAGAACACAGAATTCAACTCAGATTGAATTTTTAAAAACGGTGCTAACAGCACGTTACGTAATATCAATTTCTTATTTCCTGATGTATGAGGCCTAATTATTTCGGATGATTTACATGAAATACTTTAATAGGAGACATACGTCAGTGTTGTGCGTGGGTAGTATTTTGTGACTAAATGTTCTCTTTGCTAGAAAAAAGGGCTTCCATATTAAGTAACAGTTGTGTAAAATCTTATAAATGATATGCAATTTAGTCCCACTGACACGACTTTACAGACAACATTTCTACACAACGTCAAGTGGAGATTTCTTTAGCAGAGTGACAAATATAAGCCGGGATAATCATTTTTGGGATCAAACGAATTGTTACGCTGCCAATTTATTTTTATATTTTTTGATCTACCTGAAATGTCATTTATAAGTAATTAAAGTCATGAAATACTATAAACCGGTTCCGCCACAAGAGGAATGAGAAAAGCGTTCACCGACTTTGAAAGGTAATCTTTGCCAACCAATCAGACTAAGAACCCTACGCTCCATTCAGTCATAGTGCGAACTCGGAAACGACAGATGTTGAAATAAAGGATCAAGCAATAGAAAAGCGACTACAATCGCTCATTAGTGGAACGACATCTGGACCAGATGAGACACTTGCAAGATTTACAGAGATTATTCGAAAGAACTTGCTCCCCTTCTAGCACCAGTTTATTGTGCTTCTCAAGCTGTGACGGGTACATCGCGAATCGTCATTCGCGTTTTCAAGAAGGGTAGTAAGATGGATGTACGTACTTCTAGATCTATATCGCTACCATCAATCTGTTGTAAAATTATGAGACACGTTTAATGCTCTCTTATTATGACGTTTCTGGAGAACGAAAATTTCCTCTGTAAAAATCAACATGGATTCCATAGACAGAAATCTAGTGAAACTCAGCCACCTGTGTATCTCCACAATATCGACAGCGCTGAAGACATCGGTGCTCAGGCTCAAGCCATGTTTATTGACTTTTAGAAAGGTGTTTAACGAAGGCTCGCAATGCAGTTTAGTAACAAAAAAAGAAGAAAAAAAGCGCGAGCTCCCATGCTTCGGACCAGATCAACGACTGTATTCAAGACTTCCTTCGAGGTAGAACTCAACACGTCACTCTTAACAATACAACGTATTAGGGGTATAGGTACAAAGTTCACCAAGTCTCGCGTCGGACGGCTGGTCGTGGCGTCCGAGTAGGCAGGTGGGACTCAACTAAATACACTCCTGGAAATTGAAATAAGAACACCGTGAATTCATTGTCCCAGGAAGGGGAAACTTTATTGACACATTCCTGGGGTCAGATACATCACATGATCACACTGACAGAACCACAGGCACATAGACACAGGCAACAGAGCATGCACAATGTCGGCACTAGTACAGTGTATATCCACCTTTCGCAGCAATGCAGGCTGCTATTCTCCCATGGAGACGATCGTAGAGATGCTGGATGTAGTCCTGTGGAACGGCTTGCCATGCCATTTCCACCTGGCGCCTCAGTTGGACCAGCGTTCGTGCTGGACGTGCAGACCGCGTGAGACGACGCTTCATCCAGTCCCAAACATGCTCAATGGGGGACAGATCCGGAGATCTTGCTGGCCAGGGTAGTTGACTTACACCTTCTAGAGCACGTTGGGTGGCACGGGATACATGCGGACGTGCATTGTCCTGTTGGAACAGCAAGTTCCCTTGCCGGTCTAGGAATGGTAGAACGATGGGTTCGATGACGGTTTGGATGTACCGTGCACTATTCAGTGTCCCCTCGACGATCACCAGTGGTGTACGGCCAGTGTAGGAGATCGCTCCCCACACCATGATGCCGGGTGTTCGGCCAGTGTAGGAGATCGCTCCCCACACCATGATGCCGGGTGTTGGCCCTGTGTGCCTCGGTCGTATGCAGTCCTGATTGTGGCGCTCACCTGCACGGCGCCAAACACGCATACGACCATCATTGGCACCAAGGCAGAAGCGACTCTCATCGCTGAAGACGACACGTCTCCATTCGTCCCTCCATTGACGCCTGTCGCGACACCACTGGAGGCGGGCTGCACGATGTTGGGGCGTGAGCGGAAGACGGCCTAACGGTGTGTGGGACCGTAGCCCAGCTTCATGGAGACGGTTGCGAATGGTCCTCGCCGATGCCCCAGGAGCAACAGTGTCCCTAATTTGCTGGGAAGTTGCGGTGCGGTCCCCTACGGCACTGCGTAGGATCCTACGGTCTTGGCGTGCATCCGTGCGTCGCTGCGGTCCGGTCCCAGGTCGACGGGCACGTGCACCTTCCGCCGACCACTGGCGACAACATCGATGTACTGTCGAGACCTCACGCCCCACGTGTTGAGCAATTCGGCGGTACGTCCACCCGGCCTCCCGCATGCCCACTATACGCCCTCGCTCAAAGTCCGTCAACTGCACATACGGTTCACGTCCACGCTGTCGCGGCATGCTACCAGTGTTAAAGACTGCGATGGAGCTCCGTATGCCACGGCAAACTGGCTGACACTGACGGCGGCGGTGCACAAATGCTGCGCAGCTAGCGCCATTCGACGGCCAACACCGCGGTTCCTGGTGTGTCCGCTGTGCCATGCGTGTGATCATTGCTTGTACAGCCCTCTCGCAGTGTCCGGAGCAAGTATGGTGGGTCTGACACACCGGTGTCAATGTGTTCTTTTTTCCATTTCCAGGAGTGTAGATCTATGTGTAACAAGGAAATGTATTTTGACTCGGAATGGTAAAGAGAGTCAATAAACTAAACCAAACACCGCCCGAACAGGTCTCGAAAGGTCCAATGGTACCGACCGACCGCCGTGTCATACTCAACCGATAGGTGTCACTGGCTGCGGATACGGAGGGGCATGTGGTCAGCACACCGCAAAGAGAGTTAATTACGTTGTTATATGGTGATATGAGTTTATTATCGTGTTATCGTTCAGATGCTAAACCGATTTGTAATTGGGATAATAAACCGTGTTTGTAAACCTACCTCCACCAGTTACTAAGTAATAGTAGGAATCGTCATTTCACTGGAAAAGTTGGGTGGAAGACGGGGTCCCTCCGAAACGAGTAAGAAGACAACTTCAAGGAGGAGAGAAACCCTCGCAACAGTCAGACAAGCGTTTATCTTGTTACGTAGTTCTTTCACGAAAGATTTGAAGGAAAACTGTTGCAAGGTGACTTCCATAGCGTTATTGCTATACCAACAACTGGTGTCGGGGCACACATCAACAAATGTTCCTTTCACACACACACACACACACACACACACACACACACACACACACAGGCGACTGATGAACGATCGGCGAGCCACAACCTAAGTTGGTCTCATGGAGTTTACCTCCAGCCGTTCTAACAGACGACCATAATATCGTTACACTAAAGTTTACCAATTTCGCTTCCTCCTTCGCGTGCGTCGCTTCTTGCTGTGCGCTCGCTTGCGGTGGTCGCCTCCACTCAACCCAGTATAGCTGCTTCAAAAAAATGGTTCAAATGGCTCTGAGCACTATGGGACTCAACTGCTGTGGTCATAAGTCCCCTAGAACTTAGAACTACTTAAACCTAACTAACCTAAGGACGTCACACACATCCATGCCCGAGGCAGGATTCGAACCTGCGACCGTAGCGGTCGAGCGGTTCCAGACTGTAGCGCCTTCAACCGCTCGGCCACTACGGCCGGTGAATAGCTGCATTCGGGGTCGCAGCACGCGACGCAAGTGTCTTATACCAGGCCTCTTCACCCAGGCAGTTTCTCTGTTTTAGTGGTTGCCATGTTATTGCAAGGAACCCGCTTCTCAATTTTCACCGTTCTAGCCCGATCACTGTCGGATTTTTATTAATGATAGTCCTCATCCTTTTACATAGTACACTAGTGACCATTAAAATTTCTACACCAAGAAGGAATGCAGATGGTAAACGGGTATTCATTGGACAAATATATTATACTAGATCTGACACGTGATCGCATTTTCACGCAATTCAGTGCATAGATCCTGAGAAATAAGTACCCAGAACAACCACCGCTGGCCGTAATAACGGCCTTGATACGCCTGGGCATTGAGTCAAACAGAGCTTGGATGGCATGTAAAGGTACAGCTGCCCATGCAGCTTCAACTCGATACTACAGTTCATCAAGAGTAGTGACTGGCGTAGTATGACGAGCCAGTTGCTCGGCCACCATTGCCCAGACGTTTTCAATTGGTGAGAGATCTGGAGAATGTGCTGGCCAGGGCAACAGTCGAACATTTTCCGTATCGAGAAAGGCCCGTACAGAACCTGCAACATGCGGTCGTGCATTATCCTGCTGGTAGGTAGGGTTTCGCAGGGATCGAATGAAGGGTAGAGCCACGGGTCGTAATACATCTGAAATGTAACGTCCACTGTTCAAAGTGCCGTCAATGCGAACAAGAGGTGACCGAGAAGTGTAACCAATGGCACCCCTCACCATCATTATGCTGTAAACAGAACCTGGATTCATCCGAAAAAATGACGTTTTGCCATTCGTGCACCCAGGTTCGTCGTTGAGTGCACCATCGCAGGCGCTCCTGTGTGTGATGCAGCGTCAACGGTAGCCGCAGCCATGGTCTCCGAACTGATAGTCCATGCTGCTGCAAACGTCGTCGAACTGTTCGTGCAGATGGTTGTTGTCTTGCAAACGTCCCCATCTGTTGACTCAGGGATCGAGACGTAGCTGCACGATCCGTTACAGCCATGCGCATAAGATGCCTGTCATCTCGACTGCTAGTCGTACGAGGACGTTGGGATGCAGCACGGCGTTCCGTATTTTCCTTCTGAACCCACCGATTCCATATTCTGCTAACAGTCATTGGATCTCGACCAACGCGAGGAGCAATGTCGCGATACGATAAACCGCAATCGCGATAGGCTACAATCCGACCTTTATCAAAGTCGTAAACGTGATGGTACTCATTTCTCCTCCTTACACGCGGCATCACAACAACGTTTCATCAGGCAACGCCGGTCAACTGCTGTTTGAGTATGAGAAATCGGTTGGAAAGTTTCCTCATGTCAGTACGTTGTAGGTTTCGTCAACGGCGGCAACCTTTTGTGAATGCTCTGAAAAGCTAATCATTTGCGTATCACAGCATCTTCTTCCTGTCGGTTAAATTTTGCGCCTGTGGCACGTCATCTTTGTGGTGTAGAAATTTTAATGGCTAGTAGTGTATTACGTACATAGTATGTAAAGATAATTTTTTAGCGCACTTCCATTGTTTGTTTTCAGTAACTGCACCTGATGATAGGCATTTGTTAGCCCGGAACCGGTCGTCATTCCATACTAATTGATACGTTACGCCCTTGGCGCCAGTTGCTTCTCTGTATTCATTTAAGATCTCTGCGATCGACTCTGTATGGCGTGCCTGCAGTTTTGCTCTTTGGTCGCTTTTCGGATATTAACGCGCACGACGATGTGGGGAGAGAGCTGGTTTTGGTCGGTTGGTTGGTGCTCCGGTGTGCTGTGTGGTTGCCGGCGGTCGCTCTTTGCGCGCTCTCTGCCTCTTCCTGTCACGTGGGCAATGGGTCTGCGGATTGACATGTGCATGCGGTCGGCGAGTGTGTACTGCGTCCAGTGAGAGGGCAATGGCTCGGCTCTGAGCACTATGGGACTTAACATCTATGGTCATCAGTCCCCTAGAACTTAGAACTACTTAAACCTAACTAACCTAAGGACATCACACAACACCCAGTCATCACGAGGCAGAGAAATCCCTGACCCAGCCGGGAATCGAACCCGGGAACTCGGGCGCGGGAAGCGAGAACAGAGGGCAATGGTCTCATCTGTGCTGCTAAACGATGTTCACATGTGAAGGTGGCTTCAGAATGTATCAGTCTGCAACCAGATACGCTACAGAATCAAACGCGTTTGGACGTCCATGTTATCTGTTTTGTGTTGACCATTAGTGCACAACTTATTGGACAGTGGTTGGCTGTGTGAATGAGATTTGCCTGTTTCGGACGCACTTGATATACGGGCAATGAGTATCTATCTAAGCGCGTTTCTGTGCTCTCCGAAAAAGTCACAGGTTAGATTTTCTGGCAGTTCTTTCTGCCTTTTGCTATTAAGTGTAATCCACCTATAGTGCATTGTTTTGTAAAATTAAGAGATTAAGCCTATGACATTATTTTTCTTCTTGTATGTAGTTATTTTTTAGAATGATAAGACAGAGTATATGTTCTGCTTTCTAAACATTCTGCAGTGTTCTCGCGGTGAATGTTTATGTATTGTGGTTCTTGTGCAAAGGGCTGTTGAACTGTTGTTGTAGATAGTGATTGCAAGAGATTTAATTTGGCTGTTTTGAAATTTTTCTAATGTTTTAAGGATTGTGTTACTCTGGATACTGCCCAGTTGCTGTGTGGTTTTATGACGTTGATTCAGTGGTATAAGCAGCCGTGCGTGTCGTCCGTTGTAGCTGTTTATTTAACTGCGGCACGACGCCTTGGCGGCGGCCGGTTTGAATTGGAACTGATAGCGCGGTCGCTGAGTTTATCAGTGGACTCCAGTTCTTCGGCGAATTTTATGATTTGTTCCTGGTGATACCGAGGGGTCCGTCTTTCCTCCTCGACCGTTCCTTCAGCTCGACATGAGTTGTAGCTTTCGCGCACCTCCGATGTGCCGTTACTTGTCACTGAAATTTTGTTACACCTGAAAGATGTCTTTCATTGTACTGGGTTTTTAATGTCTTATTGATAAAGAGAAATTGTATTTCTGCTGTTATATCTTCAAAGGTGTCCTGCTTCTGTGGGAGTTTGTCTCAGTAAACTATTTTTTGTTTGCATGATTCTTAAGATTTATGTAAAGAGGGTTTTAAAATTATTTATTGTTTGCAGGTGAGTTGTGACACCTGTAGACATTTTGTCTGTTTAGCAATCGTTTCTAATTCTAGGTCAATTATGTATATCATTCTGGGGTAACAGAAGTTTGCTGTTGTCATGCAAATGTTAAATAAAATGTATTGGAAATTACAAGCCAGAGTTTGCGAATGATTGTTAATTATTGACTGGTTTTATTGAGTTGAAGTATCCTTGAGCGTGTGTCCCACGTCACGCTAATATTATAAATGCGGATTTAGCTGTACCGATTTTGATGAAATCGGGTATGGAGATAGCTTGAACGCCGAGGCAGAACACAGGCTACTGCAAAAAGTGTTTACTATAAGATACTTAATGATTTCAAGAATAGAGCGCTATATACGGAACAATAATTATTTTTTGAAAAAGCTCTTTACTCTTTGACTTATGAACTTCATCATAGTTGTAAACACGCTTTTATTGTTTGTTTTGTTCTATATAATACGCTTTAACGTAACGAGTACAATACTTATATAATCTTCGACGTGTTTGATCCATACTTCTACTGAGCGATGTGGCGCAATGGTTAGCTCACTGGACTCGCATTCGAGAGGACGACAGTTCAAACCCGCGTCATGATTTAGATTTTCCGTGATTTCCCTAAATCGCTTCAGGCAAATGCCGGGATGGTTCCTTTCCCATCCTTCCCGACGGAACCAATGATCTCGCTGTCTGGTCCCATCCTCCTAAATCAACCGTACCGCTATTCTAATCTCAGTCACAAGCCAGTCGCATTTTAACTGCAGAGAGTCACGCGTCTCATAGCTTCTGGGACGCTTGAAGTCTCAAGAGTGACCTCATTTAAATTCCTTACGACAAACAGAGACACGTCGCGCCTTTATACATACAACGTGGCAGTCTTTTAGTGAGACTGCGTTTATTTACGATACTCAAGGGCAGCCGTGGTTAGCAGCAGAGCGTGAGGGCAGCCGACGTTACTGCACGTAGAAATGTTATAAAATTCGCACTGAATCGAATTACAAATTATTCATTTTCTTTCTTCGTCAGTTTAACGCTATTTAATAATTTTAAGAAGTCCACGTTTTATTTCAGCACCGTCGGTATCACTCATCGTAACAAAACTATTGATAAGCGCTTACAGCTCATGGTCTTCTGGTTAGCGTTGCTGACCCTTGATCACAGGGTCATGGGTTCGTTTCACAGTGGAGTCGGATTTCCTCCGCTCGGGACTCTCTCTCCCTCTCCCTCTCTCTCTCTCTCTCTCTCTCTCTCTCTCTCTGTGTGTGTGTGTGTGTGTGTGTGTGTGTGTGTGTGTGCGTGCGTTTGTCTTTTTTCTTTATCATCATCGACGTGCGAGTCGCCGAATTGGCGTCAAATAAAAAGACTTGCACCAAGTGGCTGAATAGTCGAACGGGGTCTCCTGGCCAATAAAGGCATTCGCACATTTCATTTTGTTTTACTGATATGGGAGGGAAGAGAAGCTGCGGGTAACAGCCTGTTTAAAAATGAAAGCCGTACAACTCAAGCGGTCATTTCTATGTCTGTTACAATTTACAAACAGCTGCAGCTCTGCTTACCACCATCTGTGGTGGTACTGGAATGGCATAAAAGATAATGGAATCATTTTCCGTCCAGCACAGACGGCAGGAATGTAGATAGGGACGTACACTGAAGAGCCAAAGAAACTTGTACTTTTGCCTAATATCGTGCAGGCCCCCCCGCGAGCATGCAGAAGTGCGAGCATGCGACGTGGCAGGGACTCAACTAATGTCTGAAGTAGTGCTGGAAGGAACTGACACCATGAATCCTGCAGAGCTGACCATAAATCCGCAAGAGTACGAGGGTGCGAAGATCTCTTTTGAACAACACGTTCCAAGGCATCCCAGATACGCTCAACATTGTTCATGTATAGGGAGTTTGGTGGCCACGGCAAACGTCTAATCTGAGGAGAGTGTACATGGAGCCACTTTGTATAAATCCTGGACGTGTGGGATGTCGCATTGTCCTGCTGGAATTACCGAAGTCAGTCGGAATGGACAATGGGCATTAGTGAATGCAGGTGATCGCATGTGTGTCACCTGTCAGTGTCGTATCTAGACGTATGAGGGGTCCCATATCACTCCAACTGCACACGCCCCACACCATTACAAAAAAAATGGTTCAAATGGCTCTGACCACTATGGGACTTAACATCTGTGGTCATCAGTCCCCTAGAACTTAGAACTACTTAAACCTAACTAACCTAAGGACATCACACACATCCATGCCCAAGGCAGGATTCGAACCTGCGACCGTAGCGGTCACGCGGTTCCAGACTGAAGCGCCTAGAACCGCACGGCCACACCGGCCGGCCCACACCATTACAGATCCTCCAACAGCTTGAACAGTCCCCTGCTGATATGCAGGGTTCATGGATTCGTGAGGTTATCTCGATACCTGTACACTACCATGCGCTCGATACAATTTGAAACGAGACTCGTACGACCAGGCAACATGTTCCCAGTCATCAACAGTCCAATGTCGGTGTTGAAGGGCCCAGGCGACGTGTAAAGCTTTGTGTCGTGCAGTCATCAATGGTACACAACTGGGCCTTCGCCTCCGAAAGCCCATATCGATGATGTTCCGTCGAATTGTTCGCAAGCTGACACTTGTTGATGGTCCCTCACTGAAATCTGCAACAATTTGCCGAAGTGTTGCACGTCTGTCGCGGTGAACGATTCCCTTCAGTCGTCATTGGCCCCATTCTTGCAAGATCTTTTTCCGGCAGCAGCGAATTCGGAGATTTGAAGTTTTACCGCATTCCTGATATTCACGGTACACTCGTGAAATCCCCACTTCATCGCTACCTCTGTGCCATCGCTCGGGCGCCGACTCTAACACCATGTTTAAACTCTCTCAAATCTTGATAACCTGCCATTGTGCAGCAGTAACCAAGCTAACAACTGCGTCAGACACTGGTTGTCTTGGTGTGAATCTTCAGGTTTTGGCGGCGCAAAGACTGTTCCATTAAGTTTCGGGTGTGCAGCCGCAATAAATCTCCTTCTTCTTCTTCTAATATTTCGGCTGTAAAACGTTCAGCCATCTTCAGAGTGAGCCGCTAGACTGCCGCTCCAGTGCTTGCTTCGTCCCTTCATACTGTTGTCGCAGTCGCGCGGTACAACAGTATAAAGGGACGATGCAAGCACTGGAGCGGCAGTCTTGCGGCTCACTCTGAAGATGGCTGAACGTTTTACAGCCGAAATATTAGAAGAAGAAGGAGATTTCTTGCGGCTGCACACCCGAAACTTAATGGAACACTGGTTGTCTTATGTAGCAGTTGCCGATCGCAGCGCCGTATTCTGCCTGTTCATTTATCTCTGTATTTGAATACGCATGCTATACCAGTTTCCTTGGCGATTTAGAGTGCAAAACGCTGCGCTATGAGGACCACATACCAGGCATGGAATAATACCGCGCCACTGGGTATTTTGGAAGCAAGGGCTGGCGGCTGGTGCTGCGACACGGCCTCCGGCTGCGGGCGGCGGCGGCGGCGGCGGTCAGGGGTCGCGGCGCGACTTCAGGCCAGGAATTCGTGGCCCGGCCGCCTTTGCATTACAGCCCACTGAATAATGGATGGGGCCGGCACCGACACCACGCGGCCTCCGGAAGGGGCTCGCCAGGAGCCACACGCCATTCCTGTCGCCCACACTACCTTCTTTGTCCCTAGTTAATTCCCGTGTGCTCTCAGGTCCGTTTCAGAGGCATTTCATTGGTCATCCTGTTCTTTGTTCCAAACATCAAAGTAAAGCTGCTGCCCCTTACATGATGGAGACATTTCTTACCGTAATCAACTACATCATTCTAAGGGACGATAGCAAACTGACAGTATGCTTCCACAGAAGCTCCTATCTTTCATCTTTTCTCTTATGGAACCACGCAATCAGGTAGATGCAATATTTCTTGATTGCCGAAAAGCATTACATGTAGTTTATGAACGGGTTATGAAGTCCGCCACCGGTAGCTGAGTGGTCAGCGCGACGGAATGTCAATCCTAAGGGCTCAGGTTCGATTCCCCGCTGGGTCGGAGTTTTTCTCCGCTCACGGACTGGGTGTTGTGTTGTTCTAATCGTCATCATTTCATCCAAATCGACGCGCAAGTCGCCGAAGTGGCGTCAAATCGAAAGACTTGCACCCGGCGAACCGTCTACCCGACGGGTGGTCCTAGTCACACGACTTGATAAAAACGGGTTATGAAAAGAAAAATTTGTGAATGGTGTGAGGACTTCTTAGCCATCGTCAGCATTATAGTGAACACTCGTAGTGGAGTAGGTTCGTCTTCCACTCATCTCTGTGTCCGATGCGAGAGGTACACAGTTTGCCGATGTAATGACGTCTGGTCCCACGTGGAGCAGCTTGTGTCCTTCCATTTCTGCTCAGCATTTTCTTTTCAGTCGCTGTTTTGGGCTGTATTATTCAAGGGGAAGTGCCCCCAGTGAATTAGTGAGCTCCAGGATGAACTGTCAAACACTGTAAACATTAATGTGACACATCTTCGTGATAGCCTCGATTACGCTCTTATATCGTCTCCTCTGATCACCCCCACAGCGAAAATTGATTACTGGCCACGTGGACAACACGCCCCAGCCATTGTAACTGGCTTCTTAAAACCATCGCTTCTACGTGAACTGCATCCTATGTCCATCTTAACTGGTATCTTAAAACCGTTGGAGTTGTGTATGCCTGTTCAAGGATACTGACATTTGTGCGTCTGTCTTGCCATTTTATATGCAGAATCATCAGCAGTCGTCGCTGGTGATATTAAAGAAAGGAAGGAAAATTAGTTTCAACATCCCGTTGAGGTTGAGGTCATTAGAGACGAAGTACAAGCTCGGATTGTATCAAGGATGGGGAATGGAAAATTGTATCAAGAAAGGGTAAGGAAATCGGCCGTGCCCTTCGAATGGAACCATCCCGGCATTTCGATTAAATGCATTCGCAGTTGCGAATATGGTCAACCATCAACTGTGCAATGGAATAACGACAGTGAAAATTTATGCCGGACCGGCACACGAACTGTATCACTCGCTTATCGGGAGCAGTGTCTTGCCATTTGGCTATCCGTGCATGACTCACGGCCAGACCCCAAATTCC
Organism: Schistocerca cancellata; assembly: GCF_023864275.1. Lineage (NCBI taxonomy): Eukaryota > Metazoa > Arthropoda > Insecta > Orthoptera > Acrididae > Schistocerca > Schistocerca cancellata. Next base: position 50,932,631 of record NC_064631.1, read on the forward strand.
GTATGTCGTCAAACGTGCTTCTACAACCTGTACTCGTAGATCCATTATGTATATTCTCGCACATGCGAGACATTTTACTTGAAAGTCGTTTGCTCGGTGTCGGCGGATAAATACGATATTGCAGTGTCTGTGTTATTCTGAACTACGATGCAAAATTCCTTTGGACGTGCTTTGCGAATATAGACAACCACCAGCTGCATATTAGAATGTCGACAGTGAACATTTGTGCCGGTCCGGAACGCGAACCCGGATTTCCCGCTTATCGCGAGCCGTTCGGCATGAATTTTCACTGTCGTCATTCCATTATGCAACTGGTGGTTGTCCATATTCGCAAGTGCGAATACATTTAATGTATTTCCTAACGCCTGTACTCGCCGCAGAGCCTGTTCCTTTGGACATACATGCGTGTCCAAAGCAACTTTGCATCGAAATTCAGAATAACACAGGCACTACAATATCGTATCCTGGCATTTACCTGGAGCGATTTAGGGAAATCACGAAAATCCTAAATCTGAATGGTGGGACGTGGGTGTGAACCGTCGTCCTCCCGAATGGGAGTCCAGTGTTCTAATCACTGCTGATGACATTGTTCCAGCTTTTTAATATGTCGTATGTAACATCTCCACAATTCAGATCCATAAGGCAGGGTGAGCATTACAACTGAATTGTATCCGAGGATCTTTGTTGAAACACTCACATAATGACGGTCAAATACTCGGAACCCTAGTTTCGAAAAGGATTCTCCATCACTGTTAATTCTGTGCTGGATTTCCGAATCTGTACTTGTACTTGCTGCGGGGATGTTACCAAGGTAACACACTCCATAGATAGTGACACTGATATTTACCGTTCTTCCCGCGGTGCTGACTGGCGACGTAACAGTGTATCACCGGTGTTCAGTTTCAGACCAATATATTTGCATCATGTGCTGGATGCATTCAGAACTAACCTCATTCCTTCTTAGGACTCTGCTGCAACTACGTTATATCAGCGTAATGTAACTCAACTAATGCTGCAGAAAATGTTTGAGTTCTTGCTTTTAGGAGGTCCAAACTAAACAGATTCCCATCCATCTTGTAAGTTAACTCTATTCCTGGAGTTAGTGAAAGAGGATTTCTCAGTAGGGGCAAGGCAGTATTTTACTGGTAAAATTTAACAAAGCTCGAAGTGCAATGAAATCCCAGCCACTTTCCATAAAGAATCTGCGGATGAATTAGCCTCCTCGATTTTCCCTTTCCATAACATGACAACTGTTTTCTGCGTGGCTATGTCACAATCGTGGTTTATGTGCACAATACGCAATGCCACTAACGGTGTCTGTTTCGAGTCTGCAGGAATAGCACATTCGCACACACTAACACCGCACAGAGATAACTGTCTTTATACCGAGTTCCACGCTCTACCATTTGAATCTTTGATGCCTTGTTATACAGGGTGTTACAAAAAGGTACGGCCCAACTTTCAGGAAACATTCCTCGCACACAAAGAAAGAAAATATGTTATGTGGACATGTGTCCGGAAACGCTTACTTCCCATGTTAGAGCTCATTTTATTACTTCTCTTCAAATCACATTAATCATGGAATGGAAACACACAGCAACAGAACGTACCAGCGTGACTTCAAACACTTTGTTACAGGAAATGTTCAAAATGTCCTCCGTTAGCGAGGATACGTGCATCCACCCTCCGTCGCATAGAATCCCTGATGCACTGATGCAGCCCTGGAGAATGGCGTATTGTATCACAGCCGTCCACAATACAAGCACGAAGATGATGATGATGATGTTTGGTTTGTGGGGCGCTCAACTGCGTGGTTATCAGCGCCCGTACAATTACCCAATCTTTGCTCAGTCCAATTTCGCCACTTTCCTGGATGATGATGAAATGATGAAGACAACACAAACACCCAGTCATCTCGAGGCAGGTGAAAATCCCTGACCCCGCCGGGAATCGAACCCGGGACCCCGTGCTCGGGACAAGCACGAAGAGTCTCTACATTTGGTACAGGGGTTGCGTAGACAAGAGCTTTCAAATGCTCCCGTAAATGAAAGTGAAGAGGGTTGAGGTCAGGAGAGCGTGGAGGCCATGGAATGTGCAGGAGCTCCATCGTGCATGAACCACATGTTGTGTCGTAAAGACACACGTTCTAGCAGCACTGGTAGAGTATCCCATATGAAATCATGGCGGTGAATCGAGGAAGTACAGTACATACTGACGAAACTAAAATGAGCTCTAACATGGAAATTAAGCGTTTCCGGACACATGTCCACATAACATGTTTTCTTTATTTGTGTGTGAGGAATGTTTCCTGAAAGTTTGGCCGTACCTTTTTGTAACACCCTGTATAGTGTAGTACCGATTTCAAATGTAGTACTATTTGACTGGATTTGGCAGTATACTGGATCTCACAATATTGCACATACACTGTTCGCAGCTATTTAAACCGACAATGTTAATTTTTCTACGAATTTTCCCACTACTTTAGTAGAGTCCACGCAAAATAACGTGGCCGACAGATGCGCAATCGGTAGATAACGCATATTACATAGTATGTTGCTGCATATCAAATTTAGGTAAGATACTGAATTCTTCTTTAGAACTGGGTGGAGGTCTCTACCTGTCACCAACCGCGACAAAATTGAGCTGATGTAGCACACTCATTTGCGATAGCGCAAACTAGCGATAAAGCCAAGGTGAAATATCCACAACATTCCTCATATTTCGTAAACGGTCTGAGATAGCGAACAGGTATTTTGTGAAATGGTAGCACGGAAAGAGAAAACGGTAGTGGTGGGGTTATGGGCAGGCGCAGGAGGAGGAATAGCGAGCGCTGGAGGGGATTCTCTTCGAAACTGAGGCCTACGCTCACTTTTTTTTTATAAATATTAAGTGCAGGCCTCCACGCCCTCGCTAGTTTGGTATCCGTTCAAAAATATCTGTCACTCCTGCTTTGGTTAGTATCTAAAATTCCGCTGAACATGCAACGAAAGCAGCGATTTATTTTCGCCTGGCTTGTTAATCATTTGTAACTTTCAGAGAAGCGTTTTGAGTAAAACCTAATCATTTTCTTGTTTCCAAGTTAAAATTTGCTTCTATTGCCAAACCTCAGCGCAGTTTACACAGTGTGTAACATATTTTGCAGACGCATTTGCGAGGGAATTCTGAAACAGTGGCTTATTAGTTTTATTAAGTGAGAAACTGAGGGAAAGTAAGGTCAGTAGCTCATGACAAGGCACATCTTTGGTAGAAAAATAAACGTTAATATCTTCACTTATGTTGTTCAAAGACCTATAGCATTTGTCGTTTCGCCAGCTATAAATGGCCCTTAACAATTATATTCTTTTATCGAAGGAGTCTGTAGTGAGTGGAATAACATGGTAGATAATGAAGTTTTTCGTAATAGCCATATGACGAAACACTCTCCTCTTTCCATGCTATCATTCGCCAAAATGTCAGTCCGATATCTCGAACTGTTTATGAAATATGAGGAATATCATGGATATTTCATTCTGGCTGCGGTACCGCTAACGAGTGTGTTACATTACATCAGTCCTCTCGAGATTGGTGACAGACAGAAACCTCCACCCAAGTCTAAAGAAAAATTCAGTATGTTAGCTAATTTCATACGCTGCAACATATTATATGATCTGTACCAAACACAAAATCATACTGACTCATATTTCTCATTGCAAACTTTCTAGAATTTCTGGGAGTGTCTTACATCCATGCAGATACACAATAATTATCATTATTAACGAAGTGATGGTAAAATCATAAGCTGACACATAAGGCTTTAAGTAAGGCAAAAATAAAATATTTTCACCAACTAGTTGCTGTAAAATGGTTTGGAAAAGACTGCAGGGCATACGCCTCAATTCTGTTATCACTAACCGACCGAAAGGGGGCAAACGATGGCTGACTTCCCTTCTAAACAAACGAATGAACTCGAACAGCGCTCTGGACGAAAACTGCTCACTGCACATCTGCCACCGTAATCTGCGCGGACTCGTAGCAACCGTGGGCTTTTAAGCCTAGCGTGGCAACGGCCGTAGTCAGAATGACTTACACGCGAAAGAATCGCGCGACGGGCTAGCCATACTCAGCGGAAACTTGCACCGTGCAGCAATTCAAAGTGGACAGGGCAGTGTCACGTCAGGACAGGACCCCTGTTGTCAGCTGCGTGACCGGGGGCTGGGTAGTAACGCAACAAAAGCGCCTCTGAGCCTTATAAATGTGTGTGAATTTTGAGGCAGATTCATTTGGAGTCCAGCAGCGCCACCATGATATCAGGTCCATGCCAGATGGCGTGACGCCTGGGGGCCACCGGCTGCGTCCATGGATTCGAACCAGGTCGGGTCACCCGCCACCAGCACTGATAAGGAACCCTTTTAGTGCCAGGTGGTAAGTTCAGTCTTCAGTAAGGCTCACTTGGAAATATTGTATTAACAATTGTGATAGGAAAAATATTAGCTGCTAATGGGTCATCATGTGCATTAGGAGGGTGACAGAAAATGAGTTTCCCGGAGGTGCAGTGATCCACCTTTTATGGGATGTACGTATTACAGTTCATAAAACGAACATCGGCGACATTCAAGAAATGTTCATAACAAACCATTAACTTGCATCATGAACAATTATTTCAAAATGGCGTGCCACAGAGATCACAAAGGTTCACACCATCAAGATCAGAAAGGAACTCCTTCGGAGATACAAACCGTACAGGACCTCAGCTAGGTACCCACTCTTAAGGAATGCATATAGAAGCACATTGGTGTACCGGAGTGATGAGAACTGATGGATTGTGATGGCATACAATCGACTGCGAAACTGTCTGTCGCGGAGCTGATCATGAAACGGGATATCCTTTAAGGCGTCGATGCAGATATTGCGATAATATGTTTCATAGGCACGCAAAAAACATGCAGAGGCTGAATTTGTCCGGCAGTTCCAGGTGGTATGAACTACAATTCATGCACTTTTCAGGAGAGAGAGCGTGCTCTAAAGGACTATAATTTTTATCCTCAGCCCAGGATCAAGCAAGATCAAGTTTTTATCATCAGCTATTGGCCAAAAGCAGTAGTCATGCCATAGCTGTAGTTCTCCGCTCATTTTCCCAATCCTGCTTGCTGTGACTAAATATTCCCTACTGCTCTTGCAAGAGAATGAATTGTAGGGGGCAGAGTACCTCCAACTTCTCGCAGTACAACAAATACTTTCCTTCCAAATTGCTATCCAGATTAACAGTCGGCATAATTGTATACGACTGCGTTAAGGCATTGATGTTAACTGATCTTGATAGAAATCTCTTGGTTCCTATAATTTACAGCGTTCGCTTAATATGCATTTCTGCTTCAAATTCCGATTTGTCGCAGACAAATTCCTTGCTGAACGATGGGATAATTTTATTTATCTCATGTACAGATTTTCGGGCCGTTCCCGCAGTCTGATGTGCATCGTCAAGTTCACGCTTTGTTTGAAATTTCGTTATCTTACGTCTTCCAATTCTGTAGCACTTTTTGAAGTTATGCAACCATCCAGTGCTTCCCTTTAATAACTGTAATCTATGTCGCGGAAGTGGTCACTATCAAGCACATTCTGTAAATTGTATCAAGCATCCTTGAAACGCGCGGGCACCTGTTTTTGTAAGCAGTGCGCCTTGTTTTCCCTTGAATATCCATAGTTTTTCTTATGCACTATACGGTCGTATTGCTGCGGACTTTTTGGAAATCTGTTCAGAATTATTTTTTACTATGCTGCATATCACTTTCACTTGTTAAGCAGGTATCGTCATCATTGTACTCATTATACAGGGTGGTCCATTGATAGTGACCGGGTCAAATATCTCACGAAATAAGCACCAAACGAAAAAACTACAAAGAACGAAACTCGTCTAGCTTGAAGGGGGAAACCAGATGGCGCTATGGTTGGCGTGCTAGATGGCGCTGCCATACGTCAAACGGATATCAATTGCGTTTTTTTAAAATAATAAACCCCATTTTTTAATTACATATTCGTGTAGTACGTAAAGAAATATGAATGTTTTAGTTGGACCACTTTTTTCGCTTTGAGATAGATGGCGCTGTAATAGTCACAAACGTATAAGTACGTAGTATCACGTAACATTCCGTAGTGCGGACGGTATTTGCTTCGTGATACACTACCCGTGTTAAAAAGGACCGTTTACCAACTGCGGAAAAAATCGATATCGTGTTGATGTATGGCTACTGTGATCAAAATGCCCAACGGGCGTGTGCTATGTATGCTGCTCGGTATCCTGGACGACATCATCCAAGTCTCCGCACCGTTCGCCTGATAGTTACGTTATTTAAGGAGACAGGAATTGTTTAGCCACATGTGAAACGTCAACCACGGTTTGCAACAAATGACGATGCCCCAGTAGGTGTTTTAGCTGCTGTCGCGGCTAATCCGCACATCAGTAGCAGACAAATTGCGCGAGAATCGGGAATCTCAAAAACGTCGGTGTTGAGAATGCTACATCAGCATCGATTGCACCCGTACCATATTTCTATGCACCAGGAATTGCATGGCGACAGCTTTGAACGTCGTGTACAGTTCTGCCACTGGACACAGAGAAATTATGGGACGATGACAGATCTTTTGCACGCGTTCTATTTAGCGACGAAGCGTCATTCACCAACAGCGATAACGCAAAACGCCATGGCATGCTCTATTGGGCAACGGAAAATCCACGATGGCTGCGACAAGTGGAACATCAGCGACCTTGGCGGGTTAATGTATGGTACGGCATTATGGGAGCAAGGATAATTGGCTCCCATTTCATCGATAGCAATCTAAATGGTTCAATGTATGCTGATTTCCAACGTTATGTTGTATCGATATTACTACAAGATGTTTCACTGCATGACAGAATGGCGATGTACTTCCAATATGATGAATGTCCGGCACATAGCTCGTGTGCGGTTGAAGCGGTATTGAATACCATATTTCATGACAAGTGGATTGGTCGTCGAAGCACCACACCATGGCCCACACATTCACCGTACCTGACGTCCCCGGATTTCTTTCTGTGGGGAAAGTTGAAGGATATTTGCTATCGTGATCCACCGACAACGACCGACAACATGCGTCAGCGCATTGTCAATGGATGTGCGAACGTTACGGAAGGCGAACTACTCGCTGTTGAGAGGAATGTCGTTACACGTATTGCCAAATGCGTTGAGGTTGACGGATGTCATTTGGAGCATTTATTGCATTAATGTGGTATTTACAGGTAATCGCACTGTAACAGCATGCGTTCTCAGAAATGGTAAGTTCACAAAGGTACCTGTATCTCATTGTAACAACCGAAATAAAATGTTCAAACGTAGCTACGTTCTGTATTTTAATTTAAAAAACCTACCTGTTACCAACTGTTCGTGTAAAATTGTGAGCCATATTTTTGTGGCTATTACAGCGCCATCTATCACAAAGCGAAAAAGTGGTCCAACTAATACATTCATATTTCTTTACGTACTACACGAATATGTAATAAAAATGGGGGTACCTATTTTAAAGAACGCAGTTGATATCCGTTTGACCTATGACAGCGCCATCTAGCGGGCCAACCATAGCGCCATATGGTTTCCCCCTTCAAGCTAGATAAGTTTCGTTCTTTGTAGTTTTTTCGTTTGACGCTTATTTCGTGAGATATTTGGCCCGGTCACGATCAATGGACCACCCTGTATACACTATCTGCACAGTCGAGTATATACAACACCACACATTCCACTGACTCATCTTGCAGAGACGCTAATATTTCATCTGCCACCTCTTTCTCAGTCGACGAAATTCCTTGGGTTCCCCTCTGACGGAATGTCAACTTCAGCAACTGTTGTAGACACAATGCAGTGTTTGCTTTGTTTGTCGTTACCATTTCTCTGCTTTGTATCAACACCACCAGCACTATAACACTGGTGTGGGTAACTTGTCGACTAAGCAGTTCACATACGCTCCGAAGCCTGATGATGTGCTCACCGTTCTTTACCTCCAGCCCCGCCCCATGTTTCCATTTGCGTTCAGTATTGTGACAGACAACATGTGGGGCGTCGAATGCCGTAAACATTAATGGCCTTCTGCGACCTCGCTCTCAAGGGGTTCCTTGTGAGTCTTCTGATGGGACTTGGTGCCACAGCGCCGCTGACATGATGTTCGTCGCCAGACTCCAGCCCTAGGCAGCGGGTCATGTCCCATGTAGAGTAACCTCCTATCCCATGTAGAGTAATCTCCCATCGCCTCCGCAGTGAACGCGTGCGGTGCCTGTGTCGCCGAGAGCAGCTGTTACACAGATGAACGGTTTTTATAGACATAGAAAAGGCATATGACTCAGTTAACAGGGAAAGACTCTGGGGAGAAATGAAGAAGATAGATATAGAAGATGGATACATTAATGTAATAAAGAGAATGTACAGAGGACACAATTGTAGAATTGGAACACCATTGGGGAACTCTGAATACTTTGAAATAAGTCAAGGATTTAAGCAAGCAAGTATTCTATTTCCTGCACTTTATATTGTTGGTATGGAGGGAATGAATAGGGCAGTTAAAGATATAATAAAAGGAAAAGACAGAAAGATGTTTTTTGCAGATGATATGGTAATATGGGGTGATAAAGAGGTAGATGTACAGTTACAAGTTGATGCGTGGAAGGAAATAATGAAGAGGTATGGATTAAAAATAAATAAAGATAAGAGTGAAGTAATGGTATTTGGAAGATAGGAAGGGATCAACGGAAATATTACCATGAATGGAGAACTCCTCAAAGTGGTAGAAAATTTCACTTATTTAGGGAGCGAAATATCTAGGGATGGAAGAATAACCAACGAAATTAAAAGGAGGTTACAGAAGGGAGGCAACTTCTACCAAACGATAAAACACGTGATTTGGAATAAGGAAGTTTCAGAAAAAGCAAAAATCCTTGTCTATAAGAATTATTACTTCCATATTGTCACCTATGGTGGAGAAACATGGACAATGACAGAAAGGGATTGGAGCAGACTGCAAGCAGGGGAAATGAAATTTGGCAGAGCAGTTTAGACAAAATCAACAATAGACACAGTAAGGAATGTATAGATTACAAACGACCTTATACTAGAAAGTATGAGAGAAGAAATTGAAAAAGAAGAAGAGATTAAGCTGGTATGGGCATGTTAAGAAGAACTAAAGATGGATGGAAAAAGACCTAGAGGTGGCCCAAGAACACAGTGGAAAATGGGAGTGAGAATATCTGTGGAAAGGAGAGGTGTGACCTGGCAGCAAGTGGAGGAAGAAAAGTGGTGGGAGGACCGAGCCAAATGGGAGAGGACTCGTCAGCACCCAGACCCGGCAGTAGTTGGAGCGGGATCCGGATACAGATAGATGAAAAAAAGGTACGGCATGCTGTACAGCTTGTCTTTAATATAGCCCCACGAAAAGGCGTCGCATATGTTTTGATTCGGAGAATATGGCGGCCAACCGAGGCCCATGCCAGAGTGGTCTCTGAGTACCCAAGAGCCACAATGTGCTCCCTAAAATGTTCCTCCCGGACATTAAACTCTCTCCTGCTTCGATGGGGTCGAGGTCCGTCTTCCATGAACCACATATTGTCGAAATCAGCGTCAGTTTGGGTCATGGGGATGAAATCATCTTCCAAAACCTTCACGGTAGTCATCGTGTCATCAAGAAATATCACATCGATTATTACACGACTGGACATTGCACACCACACAGTCACCTGTCAAGGGTGAAGAGACTTCTCGATGACGAAATGCGGATTCTCAGTCCCACAAACGCGCCAATTTTGTTTATTGACGAACCCATCCAAATGAAAGTGGGCTTCGGCGCTAAACCGAACCATACAATTCCCATCAGGCACCGCGGCAAATCGTGCAGTTTGAACGTCCTAACGCAAACCGTTCAGGGGTTATGACTATTTTATTTCACATAGTTCAATAATTGTCACCCTTTACCTTCCGTATTATTACAGGGTTATTACAAATGATTGAAGCGATTTCACAGCTCTACAATAACTTTATTATTTGAGATATTTTCACAATGCTTTGCACACACATACAAAAACTCAAAAAGTTTTTTTAGGCATTCACAAATGTTCGATATGTGCCCCTTTAGTGATTCGGCAGACATCAAGCCGATAATCAAGTTCCTCCCACACTCGGCGCAGCATGTCCCCATCAATGAGTTCGAAATCATTGTTGATGCGAGCTCGCAGTTAAGGCACGTTTCTTGGTAGACGAGATTTAAACACAGAATCTTTCACATAACCCCACAGAAAGAAATCGCATGGGGTTAAGTCGGGAGAGCGTGGAGGCCATGACATGAATTGCTGATCATGATCTCCACCACGACCGGTCCATCGGTTTTCCAATCTCCTGTTTAAGAAATGCCGAACATCATGATGGAAGTGCGGTGGAGCACCATCCTGTTGAAAGATGAAGTCGGCGCTGTCGGTCTCCAGTTGTGGCATGAGCCAATTCTCCAGCATGTCCAGATACACGTGGCCTGTAACGTTTTTTTCGCAGAAGAAAAAGGGGCCGTAAACTTTAAACCGAGAGATTGCACGAAACACGTTAACTTTTGGTGAATTGCGAATTTGCTGCACGAATGCGTGAGGATTCTCTACCGCCCAGATTCGCACATTCTGTCTGTTCACTTCACCATTAAGAAAAAATGTTGCTTCATCACTGAAAACAAGTTCCGCACTGAACGCATCCTCTTCCATGAGCTGTTGCAACCGCGCCGAAAATTGAAAGCGTTTGACTTTGTCATCGGGTGTCAGGGCTTGTAGCAATTGTAAACGGTAAGGCTTCTGCTTTAGCCTTTTCCGCAAGATTTTCCAAACCGTCGGCTGTGGTACGTTTAGCTCCCTGCTTGCTTTATTCGTCGACTTCCGCGGGCTACGCGTGAAACTTGCCCGCACGCGTTCAACCGTTTCTTCGCTCACTGCAGGCCGACCCGTTGATTTCCCCTTACAGAGGCATCCAGAAGCTTTAAACTGCGCATACCATCGCCGAATGGAGTTAGCAGTTGGTGGATCTTTGTTGAACTTCGTCCTGAAGTGTCGTTGCACTGTTATGAGTGACTGATGTGAGTGCATTTCAGGCACGACATACGCTTTCTCGGCTCCTGTCGCCATTTCGTCTCACTGCGCTCTCGAGCGCTCTGGCGGCAGAAACCTGAAGTGCGGCTTCAGCCGAACAAAACTTTAAGAATTTTTCTACGTATCTGTAGTGTGTCGTGACCATATGTCAATGAGTGGAGCTACAGTGAATTTATGAAATCGCTTCAATCGTTTGTAATTTTTGTGGCGGCGTTCGTAGCGACAAACACTTCGCTGTAGAAACGGCTTACGAAGTCACCGCCACACTTTTAATAGCGGGCCGACCGGTCCGCTGGAACAGTGAACAGAAAGATGAAAACCCAAACACTCTGATTAAATAAAAGTCGGTACTTATCTTTATTTACGAAGATGCAGAAACACAGTAGTGAACTCCGTGTCTACAGAAATCTGTCTAGTTCGAGTCGGAGCGGCTAGGTCAGCGTCGGCTGACGACAAACAACAACTCTGCTGCGATGAACACACAACTGACTAGCAAGTACACAAATCGGTGGCGAGTATACAACTGAGCGGCGAATACAGAACAGTCCTAGCGCTCGCGACTCCAGCGCTTAAGAAGCCAGAAGCCAGCGGTGGCGCGCGCAGACTTGCGGCGATTTCCTGTATCGCTGGCGCTGCTTATGCGGACGGCGTCCGGACTTTGATGCTGCCAACCTTTTGGCAGCGGGCTCGGTTGGCATTACTGGCTAGGATATAACAGTAATAGCCCTGTATGTAGGAGTTATTTATGTGTGTGGTCATGTCACATGAAGAAAAGTGACTCGGCAGTGACACATCGTGTGGAAGTGAGTTTCGCCCTTAAGGTCAGCAGATAGCTGTATTATCGTAAAACACTGAAGCCGCGAATTGAGTTGGGGTAGCTGGGAACGAGGGATGTAGCACGTGTGAGCAGCAGCAGTTAGACTACCAGAGCACGTGGGTATGGCTCACGTAGCACGTCCGAGCGGCGGCAACAGGCGGTGGGCGGCGGGCGGTTACGCCTACCTGAGCACGGCGATCTGGTCCTGGACCTCGACGCCGCCGAGCCGGCGGAAGAGCGCGCGACTGCCCTGCCCCCTGGAGCCGCGCACGTCCAGCTTCACGTAGACCACGTCGTTGCGGCTGGACATGTACGTGCCCCAGTCGATGGCGAACCGCTCGCTCACCGCCAGGCTGCCCGGCCGCCCGTTACTGCAACACGCGTCCACATCCTAAACTTCCCACAGACAACAGTTTGAAAGTTACACAAGTGCTCTAATAATGGCAAACAAAATCTTTTAATTGTCATACAAAAATACACTCCTGGAAATGGAAAAAAGAACACATTGACACCGGTGTGTCAGACCCACCATACTTGCTCCGGACACTGCGAGAGGGCTGTACAAGCAATGATCACACGCACGGCACAGCGGACACACCAGGAACCGCGGTGTTGGCCGTCGAATGGCGCTAGCTGCGCAGCATTTGTGCACCGCCGCCGTCAGTGTCAGCCAGTTTGCCGTGGCATACGGAGCTCCATCGCAGTCTTTAACACTGGTAGCATGCCGCGACAGCGTGGACGTGAACCGTATGTGCAGTTGACGGACTTTGAGCGAGGGCGTATAGTGGGCATGCGGGAGGCCGGGTGGACGTACCGCCGAATTGCTCAACACGTGGGGCGTGAGGTCTCCACAGTACATCGATGTTGTCGCCAGTGGTCGGCGGAAGGTGCACGTGCCCGTCGACCTGGGACCGGACCGCAGCGACGCACGGATGCACGCCAAGACCGTAGGATCCTACGCAGTGCCGTAGGGGACCGCACCGCCACTTCCCAGCAAATTAGGGACACTGTTGCTCCTGGGGTATCGGCGAGGACCATTCGAAACCGTGTCCATGAAGCTGGGCTACGGTCTCGCACACCGTTAGGCCGTCTTCCGCTCACGCCCCAACATCGTGCAGCCCGCCTCCAGTGGTGTCGCGACAGGCGTGAATGGAGGGACGAATGGAGACGTGTCGTCTTCAGCGATGAGAGTCGCTTCTGCCTTGGTGCCAATGATGGTCGTATGCGTGTTTGGCGCCGTGCAGGTGAGCGCCACAATCAGGACTGCATACGACCGAGGCACACAGGGCCAACACCCGGCATCATGGTGTGGGGAGCGATCTCCTGCACTGGCCGTACACCACTGGTGATCGTCGAGGGGACACTGAATAGTGCACGGTACATCCAAACCGTCATCGAACCCATCGTTCTACCATTCCTAGACCGGCAAGGGAACTTGCTGTTCCAACAGGACAATGCACGTCCGCATGTATCCCGTGCCACCCAACGTGCTCTAGAAGGTGTAAGTCAACTACCCTGGCCAGCAAGATCTCCGGATCTGTCCCCCATTGAGCATGTTTGGGACTGGATGAAGCGTCGTCTCACGCGGTCAGCACGTCCAGCACGAACGCTGGTCCAACTGAGGCGCCAGGTGGAAATGGCATGGCAAGCCGTTCCACAGGACTACATCCAGCATCTCTACGATCGTCTCCATGGGAGAATAGCAGCCTGCATTGCTGCGAAAGGTGGATATACACTGTACTAGTGCCGACATTGTGCATGCTCTGTTGCCTGTGTCTATGTGCCTGTGGTTCTGTCAGTGTGATCATGTGATGTATCTGACCCCAGGAATGTGTCAGTAAAGTTTTCCCTTCCTGGGACAATGAATTCACGGTGTTCTTATTTCAATTTCCAGGAGTGTATGAAACTCTGATAATGAAACTTGGTGATGGGCTTAAGCCGTCGGCACACGGACCGTGCATCCGAACGTTGAGCGTTGAGCGTGCCGAGTTTCTGACGTCATAGCGTGGAATAGCACGTTTCAGGAGTCTTTCCGAACGTGCAGAGCAACATCTGGCTTGTCAGATATTCTGAGCGTGCGTCTGAGCGTTGACCAATGAGATGGCACAACGCCACCTACGTCACACGCACGCCGTCTCCCATCAGTACAGAGTTGTGAGGCGCCATATTGGCATTCATTTGAAGCCTATATATGCCTTTCTGAGCACCAGCAAATTGGCAATCACTGGAAAACCCTTTGTTAACTGCGTGATTCGTTGCAATAAAATAATGAGAAACATCATATTCGTGGCAAAAGAATTATTGCAACTTGCGCATTATGAGAGTAGGCTATTTGAAGGCAGCCACACACTGAAGATCCACATAAAACGCATTTTGTTATAATTAAATTTCAGTTAGTACCATATCTATAACAGGTTTTCAGCAATGTGTAACATACTATGAGTAGGAGGAAAAGTTGCGTGATTGGTTTAGCGTAACGAGTAGCATCATGTGCCCAAATTTAATTGTTTGATGGGGCGATGGTTAGCGTCTTGACACATTCAATTTTTTTTTTTACATTCGCGTTTTTATTAAGTTTTGATACTTTCTTATTGGTTTAATATAAGTATATACTATAAAATTTGATGTTATGTAAATATAAGTTCACCTTTTTTTTGAGGGGTGTGTTCGATTGGCTTAATCTACAGGACAGCTTGCGCTACTTGTATAAAGATATTTTGCTCCTTTTTCATTTACGCTTCGTAATTCACATGTTGCAAAGATTCTGCTACTGGGTAGGAACAGTGATCAAGTAAGACTGACCTTAGGGTTTTACTAAAATGTGGGAATGATGAAATAATGTTTATCTTATGCGGAGAAGTATTCCAAATTTGTACCGCAGTGTTTGTAATGGAACTTTTACAAGCCTGTGTCCTTACTGACTGGACATGGTACTTTCCTTTTCGTGGACCATGGAGGAAATGTGCGTTTTAATAGAGTTAACGTGGGAATTTTACGCGCGCCCGTAAAGTAAACAGTGTGATTTAAGAACTAGAAACATCCCTCAGCTGCCGCTGGAGTGCGTTGCGATCGCGTATACCACGTTGGGGCCCACGTACCGTATGCACAAGTCGCATCGTTCCTGATCGTTCAGCAGCACGTTGAACTTGGCACGCTCAACGTTAACGTTCGACAGCACGGTCCGTGTGCCGACGGCTTTAGTCTCCTCTACGTGGCAACGGCCTTGCCGCAGTGCCAACACCGGTTCTCGTGAGATCGACGAAGCTAAGCGCTGTCGGTCAAGAATATCATCTTACGACTGGGAGAGCGGTGTGCTGACCCCACGCCCCTCCTATCCGCATCCTCTATCGAGGATGACACGGCGGTCGGATGGTCCCAGTAGGCCACTCGTGGCCTGAAGACGGAGTGCTTTTAGTCTCCTCTACACAGTCGTATTTTAATGCGACACATTTTTTCCCCCGACGATAGCTGTCTTAGCAGAGACCTTCTTTATAGAAGTCTGCATTTTCTCTGTTTAGGAAACAATTTATCTCGAAAATCACCTCGTCAGCATTCCGTAAATACCTCGCACGCAATAGTTTCTTCATCTGAGGAAAGAAGAAAATGCCACGGAATACTGTATCAGGACAGCGTGGAGGGAGAGACTAAATCTGACACCCCATAGAAGGAGGAATTGTTACTGCATCCTGCGCAGAATGAGCTGGTGCGGTATCGTCTAGAAAAATACCCCCTTGGACAGCTTTCGTCGATGCTTCACAGCCTCTGTAACTTATTGAGGACTCTTCGGTAGTATGTTCCTGCGACCGTTTTCACCATACAAGCATAATCTGTTAGCACCACACCATGGCAGTCCCAAAAATACTCAGCTCCAACTTGCCCAGCGACGGTTGGATATGTTCAGCTCTCTCGTATCAGTGATTCAACCAGTTTCCACTACTTGCTTTGCCCCTTTGTCTCGAGCCCATAGTGATATTGTCGGCAGTCGTCCATGCTGGTTCAAAATGGCTCTGAGCACTATGGGACTCAACTGCTGAGGTCATTAGTCCCCTAGAACTTAGAACTAGTTAAACCTAACTAACCTAAGGACATCACAAACATCCATGCCCGAGGCAGGATTCGAACCTGCGACCGTAGCGGTCTCGCGGTTCCAGACTGCAGCGCCAGAACCGCGCGGCCACTTCGGCGGCCGTCCATGCTGATTAGGCGGCTAAAGACCCCTTTTGCGTTGCCCTGACACAGCTGCAACGCTTTCGCTACTGCTTCAGGTCAGTAGATTTTTGAAATAGTGTGAGCGGTTGCGGAACCCAGAGGGCTGCGACCTATGTCGTGTTCAATATATCGTGTAACATGTTGAAAACTGATCCACAATTGATTTTCACTTTTTCTTCTACAGGTTCGCTTGCGATACGCCTGTTTTCGAACACTTATGCCTTCGCTTCTCTTGTGATTCCTGGTACTTCGCTTTCGTTACTCGGACTTGGATGACCACACTACAAACCATTACGCCACATGACGACTCTATCGTACGGTGGTGAATTCTTGCCATACACTCAGCATGGATTGTTGCAGCCCTGTTCCCTTCAAACGAACAAAAGCTAATTACCGCATCATTTTGTTTTGGTTTCTCTAGCAGCGTGCCACGGGCTACGGCACTGAGGCGTGAGAATTTCAATGCGTAAACGGACTGCAGACGATTTCCGGCAAACAAACAACAGATTAATGACGTAATATTATTCACTCGAGACGATAATGAAAACATAATGACTACCTCTATTAACTTTATTCGTAAATGAAAAGTGTTGCGACGTCCTAGGGCTGATGATAAGCTATTTTGATAGTTTTAGTGCCCATAACTAGAAGAAAAGGAATATACGGTGCTAATTTCTCAAAAAATGCACAAATTTTGTCAAAATAAGTCAACATATTTGTGACGGACTTGGTGCGGAATTAAAACACGTAATTTTTTCACTAGATTATGAGCTCCGTGCTTTTCCTGATACGAAAGTATCGGGTCATAATTAATGGATGAAAAACCAGTACTTTGGAATGCCGATGAAATACACCTAAGTGACAAAGAAACTGGTGGACCTGCCTAATATCGTGCAGGGCCCTCGCGAGCACGCAGATGTGCCGCAAAACGATGTGTCATGGACTCGACTAACGTCTGAAGTAGTGCTGGAAGGAACTGACACCATGAATCCTGCAGGGCTATTCATAAAACTGTATGAATACGTGGGGGTGATCTCTTCTGAACAGCACTCTGCAAGGTATCGCAGATATGCTCTATAATTTTTATGTTTGGGCGTTTGGTGACCAGCAGTCGTGTTTAAACTCAGAAGAGTGTTCCTGGAGCCAGTCTGTAGCAATTCTGGACGTGTGGGTTGTCGCATTGTCCTCCTGGAATTGTCCATGTCCGTTGTAATGTACAATGGACATGAATGGATGCAGGTGATGAGAGAGGATATTTACGTATGTGTCAACTGTCAGAGTCGTATGTAGACGTATCAGGGGCCCAACTATATACGCCCCACGCCATTACAGAGCCTCCATCAGTTTGAACCCTGCTGACTTGCAGGGTCCACTTCCGTCAGCTCTATTCAATTTGAAACGAGACTCGTCTTACCAGCCAACATGCTTCCAGTCCTCAACGGTCCATTGTAGAAGGGCCCAGGCGAGGCGTACAGCTTTGTGATGTACAGTCATCAAGGGTACACGAGTTGGCCTTCGGCTCCGAAAGCCCATATCGATGATGTTTCGTTGAATGTTGCGCACACTTACATTTGTTGATGCCCCAGCACTGAAATCTGCAGCAATTTGCGGAAGGGTTTCACTTCTGTCACGTTGAACGATTCTCTTCAGTCCCCTGTTGTTGCAGGATCTTTTTCCGTCGCAGCGGTGTTTGAGATTTGATGTTTTACCGTATTCCCGATATTCACAGTACATTCGTGAAATGGTCATACGGGAAAATCGACGCCTCATCGCCATCTCGGAGATGCTGTGTCCCATAGCTCTTGCGCCGACTATAACACCACGTTCAAATGTACTTATGTCTTGATAACGTGCCATTGTAGCAGCAGTAAACGATCTAAAAAGTGTCCAGACACTTGTTGTTTTATATAGGCGTTGCTGACCGCAACGACGTATTCTGCCTGTTTACATATCTCTGTATTTGAATACGCGTGCCTACACCAGCTTCTTTAGCGCTTCAGTGTATTTATATGCAGCCACTCTCCTTCCATTAGGTCTCTGATCATCGTTCCCCCGTCGAAACTTTCCTTCCATGCAATTTGTGGGCAGCATCCCTCGCTTTCCTCTTGTGGAGTCTACCTTCAACTTCGTTTTTGCCCGCGTCGTCATCTCACCCGTCTAGACAGCCTCGCCATAATAGTTCTTTTGTTTCTTATAGCATCGTTTAGTGTCTTGCTAGTTCCTATAACCAACCTGTCTTATTCTTTTATCCTTCACAAGTTCGATATTTAAAATGGCACAACTTCTGCTCTAAAAGTCCTCTTTCAGCGCTACCAATGTCTCCCCCCTCCCTATCTGTCAGTTGACATGTCTGTGCATGACTTACAGCAATATTTTCAACAATGATTTTACAGATTGATTTGCTTCGTCCTTTTTGTTAAAAAGCTATTGTGTATAAATGAGTTGCTTTATTGTTTTCTTTTCTTGTGCTATTTTGTTAATTATTTGAAATACTTTTCTGCTATTTTATGACATCGGTGCTGTCAAGTTTGTCCTTTAGGTGTGTGGTCATCATTTCGTCGTAGAAACTTCGAAATGTCGACTTCTCCGACACACGCAAACAATGATCCAGCAAAAGCTAAACATATGGTCATTAGATTGCTATGTTAGAGGTGTAGAGAACTATGTAGTGCAGTATAAGTTAGTGTAGCATGGTACTTACACTTCTATGAGGAAGGGGATGGCCATGTCACCCAACTCGGGATGTAAGGAGTGCGGCAGTAGCTCGATGTGGGCGCGGTAGCCATTGATGGAGTGTAGTGTAGTTTAGGTTAGTGTAGTGCGGTACTTACACTTCTGTGAGGATGAGGAAGACGGCGTCGCCCAACTCAGCACACCAGGAGGGTGGCAGCAGCAGATGGACGTGTGCATGGTAGCCAGTTGTGAGTGTAGTGTAGTGTAGGTGAGTGTAGTGCGGCACTTCTACTTCTACAAGGAAGAGTAAGGCGGTGTCACAGAGCTCGGCACACCAGGCCAGGAGGACGGCAGCAGCTGCTCCAAGTGGGTGCGGTAGGCAGTGACGGAGTGTAGGTCGGTGCAGTGCGCTACTTACACTTCTACGAGGACGGGGAAGGCGGCGTCGCGCAGCTCGGCGCGCCAGGAGGGCGGCAGCAGCAGCTGCACGTGGGCGCGGTAGCCCTGCTGCAGGGGCACCTCGAAGCTCTGCCGCTGCGGCAGCGCCAGCTCGTCCAGCCGGCGGGTCCTCCAGGGCCGCGTGTCGAACAGCACGCGCTGCAGCCGGTGCGTGACCGCGTCGTGCACGCCGGCCAGCGGCAGCCCGGGGCCCTCGCACTGCAACACCACACCGCACGGCACGGCCGTCACCGCCGTTGGGCTGTAACACCGCAGCTGCGGGGTGGACGCTCGAGAGGCGGCGGAGGACACTCTAGGCAGGGGGGCAGACCTTGCGCCCCACTGTTCCGACTATTCATCAAATAAGAAATGGCGTAAGTAAGAGAAAGATTCAGGAACGGACCTGAAATTCATGGTAAAAGGATGTCAGTAATCGCTATCTTCGATGAATGTGAGAAACAGTAAGAGGATTTGTTGAATGGAATGAACGCTCTAATGAACTCAAATACGTATTCAGAGTAAACCATAAGAAGCACTCCGTCATCAGGCCACATGTGGCCCACCGGGACCATCCGACCGCCGTGTATCCTCAGCTGAGGATGCGGATAGGAGGGGCGTGTGGTCAGCACACCGCTCTCCCGGTCGTTATGATGGTTTGTAAGTAGGCTGTTTATGTTTTCTTATCGGCAACGTTACGTAGCGCTCGGTATGAAAATCACTGGCTGTGCTGACTCTTCGATGGTGATTGTGCACCTGCACAGTCGCAGCAGATGGCTGCTGGCCATTTCTACAAGGACTACAGTGGGTCTACACCTTTGATGACCCACCAATACCATTATTTCTACAAGGACTAAAGTGGGTCTACACCTTTGCTGACTCACCAGTACCATTATTTCTACAAGAACTGCAGTGGGTCTGCGCCTCTGGTGGCCCACCAATACCGTAATCTCTACCAGGACTACAGTGGGTCTACTCTGTGATGACCTACCTACCAGTATTCGTCAAAACTTCGACTGACTCTGCGGTGGGTTTGCTCTGTTGTGGCCCATTACCTGTCTGCATGTCAAGAGTCAGCACTGTCTTTTCGTTGGAAGGACAACACTACTTCTTCAATACTGCATGGAAATCCACTACTTCCGTGTGCATTTTCTTCTACTGCTCAGACTTTGAGAAAAACACTGCTATTTTACTGTGATGAACAATCTGGACTGTCTTTATGGACTGTGAGAAAATTTTAACTTTTGACCAACATTGTATCAATAAGTGTGTGCATTTGATTTCTTTGTTATTGTAATTATGAAAAATTTTATCAAATCATTATTGGCCACTGCCCAAAACAATATGTAAAATTTTTTGTGGGGAGCATGGGGGTTATGTAAGTAGGCTGTTTATGTTTTCTTATCGGCAACGTTACGTAGCGCTCGGTATGAAAATCACTGGCTGTGCTGTGTGCAGTCTGTGGTTAGTTTGCATTGTTGTCTGCCATTGTAGTGTTGGGCAGCTGGATGTGAACAGCGCGTAGCGTTGCGCACTTGGAGGTGAGCCGCCAGCAGTGGTGGATGTGGGGAGAGAAATGGCGGAGATTTGAAATTTGTAAGACTGGATGGCATATATATTATGATTATTAAGGTAAATACATTGTTTGTTCTCTATTAACATCTTTCAATTGATAACTATGCCTATCAGTAGTTAGTCCCTTCCGTAGTTTAAATCTTTTATTTAGCTGGCAGTAGTGGCGCTCGCTGTATTGCAGTAGTTCGAGTAATGAAGATTTTTGTGAGGTAAGTGATTTGTGAAAGATATAGTTTAATGTTAGTCAGGGCCATTCTTTTGTAGGGATTTTTGATAGTCAGATTGCGTTGCGCTAAAAATATTGTGTGTCAGTTTAAGCACAGTAGTGTATAATTAATCTAAGGGGACGTTTCAGGTTTTCTTTGACCGGAGCCGCTACTGTTCGGTCGAGTAGCTCCTCAATCGACATCACGAGGCTGAGTGCACCCAGAAAAACGGCAACAGTGCATGGCGGCCCGGATGGTCACCCATCCAACAGCCGGCCACGCCAGACAGCGCTTAACTTCGGTGATCTGACGGGAACCGGTGTATCCACTGTGGCAAGGCCGTTGCCAAACCATAAAAAGACGAAAGTAATTAGGAGTGGCAGAAATGAGATTAATGATAGACTCAAAATGGAAATTGGGGACCAAATACTAGACGAAGTGAAAAGATTCTACGATCTCGGAAGCGAAATAATACGTGACGAAAGAAGTAAGGACGCTATAATGAGCAGACTAGCGCAGGAAAAGGTGGAATTCCTCACTTAAAGAAATCCTGTAGTGTAAAACATGGGTATTATTTGTCTGATAAATTGCTGAGAGTGGGAGCCTGGAGTACAGCATTGCATGGAAGTGAATCATGGACTATCGTACAACCGGAAAAGAAGAGAACTGAAGTACTTGTTACGTGGTGTTCCGAAAAGGTTCTGAAAATTAATTGGACTGGTAAGGTAAGAAGTGAGGACGTTCTGTACAGAAACGGCTAGGAAAGGAACGTCTGGAAAACACTGGCTACACGAACGAACAGGATGATGGGGAATGTGTTAAGACAGCGGGGAACAACAGCGATGAACAGCTTTTATGGTAGTACAGGCAGGCATAGACGGGAAAACTGTAGGGAAGACAGAGACTGGGATACATCCAACAATTACTGGAGGACGTTGTGTGCAGATGTTATTCTGAGATGCAGGGGTAGTCACAGGACAGGATGTACATGCGGCTGACATCAAACCAGTCAGAAGACTGATAACCTTAAAATAATCGTATTTGATACCTTTATTTTAACTTTACATCATTCCGATGTATCAGACATTGTATGTAGTGTTTTCAGTACGCTAATTTCCCCAGCCTTGTGAAATATCAAGTTAACACAAAATCTCAATATTTGTTTTTTCAACAAGGATCCGAAATCAAATACACTCCTGGAAATGGAAAAAAGAACACATTGACACCGGTGTGTCAGACCCACCATACTTGCTCCGGACACTGCGAGAGGGCTGTACAAGCAATGATCACACGCACGGCACAGCGGACACACCAGGAACCGCGGTGTTGGCCGTCGAATGGCGCTAGCTGCGCAGCATTTGTGCACCGCCGCCGTCAGTGTCAGCCAGTTTGCCGTGGCATACGGAGCTCCATCGCAGTCTTTAACACTGGTAGCATGCCGCGACAGCGTGGACGTGAACCGTATGTGCAGTTGACGGACTTTGAGCGAGGGCGTATAGTGGGCATGCGGGAGGCCGGGTGGACGTACCGCCGAATTGCTCAACACGTGGGGCGTGAGGTCTCCACAGTACATCGATGTTGTCGCCAGTGGTCGGCGGAAGGTGCACGTGCCCGTCGACCTGGGACCGGACCGCAGCGACGCACGGATGCACGCCAAGACCGTAGGATCCTACGCAGTGCCGTAGGGGACCGCACCGCCACTTCCCAGCAAGTTAGGGACACTGTTGCTTCTGGGGTATCGGCGAGGACCATTCGCAACCGTCTCCATGAAGCTAGGCTACGGTCCCGCACACCGTTAGGCCGTCTTCCGCTCACGCCCCAACATCGTGCAGCCCGCCTCCAGTGGTGTCGCGACAAGCGTGAATGGAGGGACGAATGGAGACGTGTCGTCTTCAGCGATGAGAGTCGCTTCTGCCTTGGTGCCAATGATGGTCGTATGCGTGTTTGGCGCCGTGCAGGTGAGCGCCACAATCAGGACTGCATACGACCGAGGCACACAGGGCCAACACCCGGCATCATGGTGTGGGGAGCGATCTCCTACACTGGCCGTACACCACTGGTGATCGTCGAGGGGACACTGAATAGTGCACGGTACATCCAAACCGTCATCGAACCCATCGTTCTACCATTCCTAGACCGGCAAGGGAACTTGCTGTTCCAACAGGACAATGCACGTCCGCATGTATCCCGTGCCACCCAACGTGCTCTAGAAGGTGTAAGTCAACTACTCTGGCCAGCAAGATCTCCGGATCTGTCCCCCATTGAGCATGTTTGGGACTGGATGAAGCGTCGTCTCACGCGGTCTGCACGTCCAGCACGAACGCTGGTCCAACTGAGGCGCCAGGTGGAAATGGCATGGCAAGCCGTTCCACAGGACTACATCCAGCATCTCTACGATCGTCTCCATGGGAGAATAGCAGCCTGCATTGCTGCGAAAGGTGGATATACACTGTACTAGTGCCGACATTGTGCATGCTCTGTTGCCTGTGTCTATGTGCCTGTGGTTCTGTCAGTGTGATCATGTGATGTATCTGACCCCAGGAATGTGTCAATAAAGTTTCCCCTTCCTGGGACAATGAATTCACGGTGTTCTTATTTCAATTTCCAGGAGTGTATTTCCAATAACGAATCACCTTGCTTCACTTTTTTTCAGCAAGGATCCGAAATCAAATATTTCCAATAATGAATCATCTTGCTTCAATTTTTCAGCTGGTAACACGTAGAAAATATGTCCTCAGCATAGATATACTACCTGCATATTCAACCCAAATCCAAAATACTTTATAGTTACAACTGACAAGTTTTTCGCAAAGCATTTGCATAGAAATCTTGAAAATGAAACATTTGGAAGTAATTGATTGAAGAAGTTTCCCGAGACAACCCGGAGGGTAGTGCTGCCGGCTGGCTTCCCGGGCTCCAAATACGGTACTGCGCACCCACTCGAGAAAATAGCTCCAGCGCAAATCACTTAATGGCTCGTTCCCGATACAGTGTAATTTTAATCTACTGCAAACCCAACGACGTGAGTTCTCCTTGCAAGGTGAGATGGATGCACGTACTTCACTAGTTAACACGGTAACGGATTTGGAGAAGGATCGCTCTCTGTTATCCGAGATACTGGCACCTGTCAGAAACCAGTAAACATGGAAGACTTGTCT
The DNA here is from genome assembly GCF_023864275.1 of Schistocerca cancellata. Lineage (NCBI taxonomy): Eukaryota > Metazoa > Arthropoda > Insecta > Orthoptera > Acrididae > Schistocerca > Schistocerca cancellata. The sequence continues at coordinate 50,956,817 of NC_064631.1, forward strand.
GAGAAGACGAAAAATACTATGGAAGCTAAGGCTTTTGTAATTTCGGTCCAATGAGAACCCGAAAATGACGACAGGAAAAAGTTAGCAGAAATTCGTGCGTCTGTGAAAACACCGATGCAGGAATTTTACAATAACTACCATCGTCATACCTTACCAATAGCTCTCGCCGACAGCTCGAGAAAGTTCTGGACCTACGTAAAACCTCTATGTGGGTCTAAGGCTTCTATCCAGTCCCTCGTTGACGAAACTAGTGCGCCAGTAGAACAAGGCAAAAGTAAAGCCGAAGTTTTAAATTGCGCATTTAAGAAATCGTTCACTCAGGAGAACAGTACAAACATACCGTCATTTGACGGTCGCACAGACTACCATATGGAGGACATAGTAATAGGCATCCCAGGTGTAGAGAAACAACTGAGAGTTGAAAGCAGACAAGTCGTCAGGACCTGATGGAATCCCACTTCGGTGTTACAAAGAGTACTCTATAGCATTGGTCCCTTACTCAGCTTGCATTTATCGCGAATCTCTCGCCCAGCCCAGAGTTCCGAGCGTCTGGAAAACAGCGCAGGTTGACTCCAGTGATTAAGAAGGGTAAAAGAACGGACCTGCAGAATTACAGACTAATATCTTTAACATCGATTTGAACGTGTAGTCAGTTCGAATATAATAAATTTCGTCTAAACGGATACCTTCTGTCCACAAATTAGCGCGGTTTTAGAAAGTATTGCTGGTACCAAACTCAGCTTGCTCTTTTCTCGCATGGAATCCTGTGAACCGTGGATGAAGGGTAACAGGCGGATTCCATATTCGCAGGTTTCCCTAAGGCATTTGACATGGTTCCATACTGTCGACATTTAAAGGAGGTACGAGCATACGTAACAGGTTCCCAGGTAATTGAGTCGCTCGAAGACTTTTTAACTAACAGAACACAGCATGTTATCCTCGACGGCGAGTGTTCATCAGAGACGGCAGTTCCGTCAGGAGTGCCCTAGGGAAGCGAGATAGGACTGCCATTATTTTCTACGTACATGAATGATCTGGCGGATTGGATGAGCAGCATCCTGCGGCAATTTAATCGTGATGCGCTGGTGTGTGGGAAGGTGTTGTCGTTGAGCGACTGCAAGAGGATACAATATGACGTAGACATTTCTAGTTAGTGTAATGAATGGTGGCTAGCTCTAAACGAAAAAAAAGTGAGCTAACGCAGATGAGTAGGAAAAAGAAACCCATAATGTTCGAGTACAGTATTAGTATTGTGCCGCTTGACAGACTCACAGCGATTAAATATCTAGGCGTAACGTTGCAAAGCAGTGTGAAATGGAATGAGCACGTAGGCCTACGGATTTAGTAGGGTAGCCGAATTTTTGACTTCGGTTTACTGGGAGACCTTTAGGGAAGTGTGGTCCACTTGTAAAGGAGACCGCATGTAGGACACAAGTGCGACCCACTGTTAAGTACTACTCCAGTATTTGGGATCTCCGAAAGGTCGGATTAAAGAAAGATATCGAAGTTACTCAGAACCGGGTTGCTACATGTGTTAGACTCGAACAAAACGCAAGCGTTATGGAGATGCTTCAGGAACACAAATGGGTATCACTGGAGGTAAGGTGAAACTCTTTTCGAGGAGCACTACTGAGAAAATTTAGAGAGCTGGCGTTTGAGACTGGCTGTAGAACGATTCTACGTCCGCCAACGTAAATTTCACGCAACGACAATGAAGATTAGAGAAATCAGGGCTCAAACGGAGGCATGTAGATAGTCGTTTTTCCTTGCTCTGTTTGAGAGTGGACAGGAATGGAAATGACTTCCAGTAGCACAGGCTACCCTCCGCCACGCACCATACACTGGCTTGCGGAGTACCGATGTAGATGTAGAAAAGACGATGTGGTGCCACTATAGTGTCCAGTGGCTGTGTCAAGAGATGTTGCAACAATGGTCGATACCTGTCTTGCCTGCAAACAAGCCCGCTCCCCAACTCACCGTACTATACTTCAGGGCCGAGGGAACAACATGTCCTCCCCCACGGACCCTAGTTTCGTGGAGGCACTGAGATCTCGCGTAACGTTGAGTACGGCTCTCTCAAACTTATGGATTCCATATTGAGACTATTGGCATCAGAGTCGTGCCATCCCGACCAATGTAAGCAGGAACATCGCGAAACAATTGACCAAAGTCTCGATTAGCCATGGTCCTTGGGCTGTCGAACTCCGACATATGATGGTGCATTTTTGTCTTTCTTTCACGACACGTAACACGATCTTCTCACACACAAACGAAATTTACATGCGATTTCTGGATGAAAAATCCGCTGCGTAATCTTTGTATGTAAATGTAGATGTAGAAAAGACGGTGTTGTGCCACTATTGTGTCCAGTGGCATTGTCTCTACATAGTCTGATCGCTTGCAGTAGAATACTAATGACGCTTATGTACCCAAGAAAGTAGTACGCTTCAGACCAAATAGACGTTTTTTACATGCCACATCCATGATGTTACAACTTTAATGGTGAGCAATATGTATAGCGACCGCCATACGAAAACTCCGCTCTCTGCAAAATTTATTTACTTCGAGACATCGATACGAGTTAAGTTGGTGTCTGTCTGACCGTTTGCGATGAAACTGGACGGGTGTATGGAAACATTCTGTCAATTCTTACTTTCATTATTCCTTCTCAGTACCAAAACCATTGGGGGTCTCTTGGATCCAAGAAGGGAGAAGTATGAATAGTTAATCGCTTTGTGTTCTGTTTAAGTTATGATGTCGAACTCGGAATATCTTCTAGGTTGCTACTATGAGTAGATGTGAGTGATACACGACGCCGGCCGGAGTGGCCGTGCGGGTCTAGGCGCTACAGTCTGGAGCCGAGCGACCGCTACGGTCGCAGGTTCGAATCCTGCCTCGGGCATGGATGTGTGTGATGTCCTTAGGTTAGTTAGGTTTAATTAGTTCTAAGTTCTAGGCGACTGATGACCTAAGAAGTTAAGTCGCATACTGCTCGGAGCCATTTGAACCATTTTTGATACACGTCGGTAGTTCCGTGGCTCATTGCTATTTCTTTTTTTTTGTAGTAAAACGAGAGTTGTGACCTGTGATTACTTGTAGTAACAGGCAATTCATCTCTACCTAAGCGAACTTCGGTGAATTGTGGTCAGGAGTGGAGCTAATTCACTCGCAAATCCTGTGAAGAATGTGACAGGGCATTCAAAAGGCCCTGAGACCTGTAAGCTGCTTCCATACTATTTATCGATTTGTAGTTTGTTATTACTTGCTATAATGTGGCTGATTAAAAATTAGGCATTGGACAGTCATGAGTAGCCAGTTTTGGAGAGCGAACTTACTCCCAAGGTACATGCGTCAATAACTAAATTTTTGACCGTGAGCCTACGACGCATACACTGTTTCTTTTCCCACACTCTTGTATAATTGATTCCCTTCCAAAATATTCTAATAATAATGAAGAGAATGTAATGTGAGAACACTTTAGTACGACACAGTTAATTGTTTCCACTTTACATTCAAGTATCACGTACCTACTCATTCTGGTCGCATACACATTACAATTGCATCCGCTCTTCTATCACGAGGTTATGTGAGTTTACTATTGCCGATTCCTTACTGTACAATCGCCTTTTCATTATATAACAAGTCCCCCGATACGGAATTAACCATGAGCTCCAAAGTTATCACCTTTCTCACACACTTACAAGTCCTACTCGCGTGGTGGCTCCGGTGCAGCTGTGTATAGCCTTCCCACAAAATACTTCACTTTTATGCTCGATCGGGGGAAGCACAGGAGCTTGGAGTCTGCCCCGTAAACATGACCCAGTAAGATTGAATCACTCTTTCGCGCCATGCTGGAATGGTAATTGGAGCTAAACGCATGGGACATTTCACATCGGAAATCGTTTGGCAGTTCAATATTCCGAGATCCACAGTATCAAGAGTGTGCTGAGAATACCAGATTTCAGGCATTACCTCTCACCGAGGACAACGCAGTGGCCGATGATCATCACTTAACGACCGAGAGCAGCAATGTTTGTGTTCAATTGTCAGTGCTAACAGACAAGCAACACTGCATGAAATAACAGCATAAATCAGTGTGGGACGTACGACGTACATATCCGTTATGATAGTACGGGGAAATCTGCCGTTAATTGGCTACGGCAGCAGACGATCGGCGCGAATGCCTCTGCTGACGGAACGGCATCACCTAAAGAGCCTCGCCTGTGCTAGTGACCATATCGGTTGGACCCTAGACGACCTGAAAACCGGGCCTGGTCAGATGAGTCCCAGTTGAGAAGAGCTGATCGTGGGGTTCCAGACCCCACGAAGCCTTGGACCCCTCAACAAGGCACTGTGCAAGCTGGTGGTGGCTCCATAATGGTGTGGGCTATATTGATATGGAATGGACTTTGTCCTCTGACCCAAATGAAACGATCATTCACTGGAAATAGTCACGTTCGGAGACCATTTGCAACCATTTATGGACACCCTGTTCCCAAACAACAATGAAATTATTGTGGATGACAATGCAACATGTCTCCAGGTCACAACTGTTGGCGACTGGTTTGAATAACATTCTGGACAATTAGAGCGTACGATCTGGCCACCTTCCGAACGTTTATGGGACATAATCGAGAGATCAGTTCGTGAACAAAATCTTGCACTGGCAACACTTTCGCAGTTATGGACCACTATAAAGGCAGCACGACTCGTTATTTCTGCAAGTGCCTTTCACTGACTTGTTGACTCCATGGGACGTCGGGTGCTTTGCACCAGGCAACAGGAAGTCCGACAGGCTGTTAGGAGGTATCCCATAACTTTTGTCACGTCACGATATGCGGATTTATACTTTTTGTGTATATTCTGCATTAGGTGCTGTAGTTTGAAAAATTTCCCCTGTATTTTATGTATGCCAAGTGCGTTGGTCTCATCAAAAATGGTTCAAATGGCTCTGAGCACTATGGGACTTGACATCTATGGTCATCAGTCCCCTAGAACTTAGAACTACTTAAACCTAACTAACCTAAGGACAGCACACAACACCCAGCCATCACGAGGCAGAGAAAATCCCTGACCCCGCCGGGAATCGAACGCGGGAACCCGGGCGTGGGAAGTGAGAACGCTACCGCACGACCACGAGATGCGGGCTGCGTTGGTCTCATCATTTTTTAATTATTCTTGTAGGTAAATACTCATATAGAGTTCGGTCGACTATTCGTTTGGGTTGTGGACAGTTCTTAACATGTCCACTGCTACCTGGATGAAAAGATTCGAACTCCAATGTAGGACATGCGATAACCTCCTCTTCATACATTGTAATGAACATGTAGACTTCACTGCTTACTGCTTTAGTCCTTCGTATCTTGATGTGTCCTTTGTTACTCCAAGTGGGTCGTGTTCATGTCCGAAAGGCCCCACACCATGCACAATCCGCAGCTGTGATAGACTACTTGTAAATGAAGGCGGAGAGGAAGTCAGTACTGTCAGGTGCTTCGGGACATTATGCGGCATCGGCGGCGACGGGTTAAAATGTGCACCGGACTGGGATTCGAACCCGGGATGTCCTGCTTACTAGCAGATGCGCCATCCGGGTCACCGCGTAATCGCAACTGCGCGGACTATCTGGGCTTCGCGGCCGATTGAGACTCACATCGAGCGCCATCTATCCGCATTCCCTGTGCACTTCCTCCATGTTCTCTACTCTGAGGTGTCCACAGGATGTCGGACGCAATTGTGCATCCGCACTGAAGAACCTTGATCCATTTCCCCAGTAGGCATACTGATTATATGAAAGCGTGATGTCTGTTCTTTCGGAGATGTCTGGAAGGTAATAGGAGTAATCCACTAAATTAAAGGCCCATTAGGTTAATATGCAGCAGGATCTCAGAGCATACACTCCTGCAAATTGAAATAAGAACACCGTGAATTCATTGTCCCAGCAAGGGGAAACTTTATTGACACATTCCTGGGGTCAGATACATCACATGATCACACTGACAGAACCACAGGCACATAGACACAGGCAACAGAGCATGCACAATGTCGGCACTAGTACAGTGTATATCCACCTTTCGCAGCAATGCAGGCTGCTATTCTCCCATGGAGACGATCGTAGAGATGCTGGATGTAGTCCTGTGGAACGGCTTGCCATGCCATTTCCACCAGGCGCCTCAGTTGGACCAGCGTTCGTGCTGGACGTGCAGACCGCGTGAGACGACGCTTCATCCAGTCCCAAACATGCTCAATGGGGGACAGATCCGGAGATCTTGCTGGCCAGGGTAGTTGACTTACACCTTCTAGAGCACGTTGGGTGGCACGGGATACATGCGAACGTGCATTGTCCTGTTGGAACAGCAAGTTCCCTTGCCGGTCTAGGAATGGTAGAACGATGGGTTCGATGACGGTTTGGATGAACCGTGCACTATTCAGTGTCCCCTCGACGATCACCAGTGGTGTACGGCCAGTGTAGGAGATCGCTCCCCACACCATGATGCCGGGTGTTGGCCCTGTGTGCCTCGGTCGTATGCAGTCCTGATTGTGGCGCTCACCTGCACGGCGCCAAACACGCATACGACCATCATTGGCACCAAGGCAGAAGCGACTCTCATCGCTGAAGACGACACGTCTCCATTCGTCCCTCCATTCACGCCTGTCGCGACACCACTGGAGGCGGGCTGCACGATGTTGGGGCGTGAGCGGAAGACGGCCTAACGGTGTGCGGGACCGTAGCCCAGCTTCATGGAGACGGTTGCGAATGGTCCTCGCCGATACCCCAGGAGCAACAGTGTCCCTAATTTGCTGGGAAGTGGCGGTGCGGTCCCCTACGGCACTGCGTAGGATCCTACGGTCTTGGCGTGCATCCGTGCGTCGCTGCGGTCCGGTCCCAGGTCGACGGGCACGTGCACCTTCCGCCGACCACTGGCGACAACATCGATGTACTGTGGAGACCTCACGCCCCACGTGTTGAGCAATTCGGCGGTACGTCCAGCCGGCCTCCCGCATGCCCACTATACGCCCTCGCTCAAAGTCCGTCAACTGCACATACGGTTCACGTCCACGCTGTCGCGGCATGCTACCAGTGTTAAAGACTGCGATGGAGCTCCGTATGCCACGGCAAACTGGCTGACACTGACGGCGGCGGTGCACAAATGCTGCGCAGCTAGCGCCATTCGACGGCCAACACCGCGGTTCCTGGTGTGTCCGCTGTGCCGTGCGTGTGATCATTGCTTGTACAGCCCTCTCGCAGTGTCCGGAGCAAGCATGGTGGGTCTGACACACCGGTGACAATGTGTTCTTTTTTCCATTTCCAGGAGTGTATAACCACTTCCAAGTACAAGGCAGTCGCTGCTAGGATGCCCAGACGTCCTACACTACTCGTCTGGAATATGATGCTATTAGTATGTAGAAAATCTATTTCCAGCGCTTGGCATGCATTCAGCTAGCAAGTTTTCATAAATTATGGTCGGAAACTTCAAGAGCGTGAAGCTACTGCCCTGTACACCATATACATTTTCCATTCTGTCTGGAACAAACCCTTTACAGGTTCCTTGTTATACACAGCATTTTAACACGAAGTACAGTTACCAGTTTCAGACGCCAGACCACAGTTTACCCTTTAATAACGGTGAATATAGTCCTGAAATCAGTGAAATTTATACTTAAAGAAGTGTAAAGTCACTTTCAGGTAGAGCCTTATAATTTTAAAACGAGTGCTGTACCAAGAACATTGAATTTCGCACTGAAAACAGTGAACTTAATATAAAAATTGATGAAATTTGTAACCACCATGAAAAACAGCATTCTATTTGTTAGAAACACTTCAGTCCAATCACAAATCCGATATGATATTCTGTATTTTGTTCATGTGGTGACATCTTGGGACTATACGTAACATACACCAGAAGTCAAGAACACAGACTTTATGTTTCAATACATACTTCACAACATAGTCACAGGACAATTTAAGGTATGTCCACCATACATTCACTCTCTCCCTAGCAATTCATATTGTAGGGTACATGGCGCTCAAGTTCACAACACTTGAATGCTTATAGTTATTTGAGAGAGAACACCTAACACATAGAGGCACATAATAATTGTCCCACTGCTCCATTTGTGAGTGGGGTAGGAAAAGGTACAATTAGCAGTGATGTAAAATATACTCTGTGATGCATTGTATGAAGACTTATAAGGCTTGCAGAGTATATTTAATTGCCTTCCTAAGATTTGAGGCTTAGCATAAGCAGCATAAAAGACATTAACACTACACACATCACACCTCACTACATACCACATCTCACCACAAACCAGACACCACACATTAAGCCACACCACAATACATATCACACACAAACACCACAACATGCCACAAAGCACACCATATATGATGCCACGCCGTACCTCACACAGTATACACATTCAACATGCCACTGACCAACCACCACAGCCCACCATAGACAACGCACCCCAAGTCACACCATGCACCACACAACACAACACAGATGACATACCACACACATCACACACAACTTATCAGAAGCCATACATCATACAAACAACACAACTCCCACAGCACACACAATACCCAACATACACACAATAGACATAACTCACCATCTACACCACACACCACAATTAACATACCATACACAACACATTCCACATACCACACAATCACACCTGCCACATACCTCACCATACCTCACCACACACCACATAACACTGTCCATGAGCCAGAAAACACCACATCAGGTCTCAGCATAAACCACATAATGCACTACACACAACATGTTACACACCACACTCAATACACACCAGAAACCACACATCACACATCCAGAACACTCACATAGCATACACAGCATACACCACATACATCACACATCACTGCTCACACACCACAAACCACACAATCTTACATGGCAGACACCACACCATACCTCAACACAAAACACAGTAATTACCACACCACCTAACACACTCTACAAAACTAACACCACACAACACACACTGCACCACACTATAACAACACTATCTACCGTATCTTCCTTCGCCGTCGGCGTTGTCGTTGTTACCGTGAGACACCGTTATACCAAGAGGAAAGGCGCGTCGATCTTAGAGCATGAGATATGATGATCTTAAGCCATTGACAACACACAACGGTCACGGTAGCACCTGATTCCAGAATAGCTGCAGTAGTTAAGATCTACGAACTATCCCCTGTTGACCAGGTCCCCAAAACTTAACTCGTAACGAGATCCCTTCAAAGCAAATGGTCATAACGATCGTCTATAAGGGCTTCGTACAACGAGAAGAAATGTTACGGTTTATGGAATAATAACAGATACGACCAAACTGTCTTGTCTCTTCTGCTTTATTTAACATAACTTCTTTCACAGTTTCATTTCGCATTCACCACTCATTCACCGAAACCCTTTGATGAACAGTTTTGGTTGCTTAACACCAACAGTTAATGATAATGATACATCTTTTCTCCTTTTTATAAATTGAAGCACGCTCTCCGTGGTATAATTAAAAAAAACCGGTCTCAATACCGCGTCCCTCGTGAGATGCGAATAGACTTATCCCGGAATTGACCGCCCTGTAGGTGTACTCAATTTAATGACCACACTTCGCTGTCCGCTATTTCGCGTAACTGAATGTCCATTTGTTAGTCTGATTATACACTGTAGCTATTTAAAATTCGCCCCTATATTTTTCACAACGCACAATTAGCACTTCGTTACTTATTTGTTTTTTTTTCTAAGAGTAAACGGACAAAAAGACGCCGTATTATGGGCTTAGTCGACATAAAGTAAAACACCTTAATATGCCCAATTTCACCTCTTCTTATAGGATCGGCTACCTTACTCATTAATTTACTACATATTGTTTCCAATAACACTAAACAGGTATCGCCGTTATATTTTAATTGTATTCAAAAGCATGTTACTACTATTATGACCAACCAAATCGTCACAAATCGCGCGGCGTGCGGTTTTAATGATAACTTTATGCTATTCAATTAAATCGCGCGGCGTGCGTTTTTAATGATTACTTTACGGTATTCAATTTCCGTTACAGCTATCTTGACTCGTAATGTTACAACTACACACCATAAATTACACACACCATACCAGAGAGCACACGTTACAAATGCCTTAAGGGGAATTATGTCATTTCTGATGAACTGTAAGGATGCTTTTACAGGAAAATGGTTACAATATTTCATACAGATGTGTGGGTCACTGTGGCTAAGTTGATGTAGTAGTAGTAGCAGTAGTACATTCAAGAGATTGAAACAATAGGTCCAATGGAGAATTTAGTAAAGGTGATTACTACTTTAGATTGCAATAGCTTCTTGACTAGCTGTAGTAGCATATTTGTAAACATGGATTCTCAGCCAGCTGTACCACGATGCCCCATACACTCTTTTGGTGGGTGACAATATTATTTTTAACTAACACTGTAGGTACATCTTGGTGTGATGGGAAATGGATAATGAAATAGATATGACATTTAACTCCAACCACCATTCCCATAAAATGAATGTGATCTAATGTCTGGGCTAGACAGCATGATTAAGTGAATCATCATACAAATTGTCAGTGTTTTTGTTGTACATTTTCACCATTCACCCCTAGTGTCCAGGATTACCAGCCACCAAAAATATATTTGAGCAGAACTGTTTCCAGACAAGCTTCATGATACACATTATTGTTTCCAGACGCTGTGTTTACACTAGCTCCAGTATCACGTCACTAGCATCACATAGTGCACCAATGAATGTGGTGTTACTCCCTGCAACATTAAGTAAGTTCTTATAGGATTGCCATCAGATCAAGAGCTCATTGTAGCTTTGATTTATGGTTAACACTGCTCCAGTGTATTTTTGGTAGCTGATAATCCTGGACGCAAGGGGTGAGTGGTGGATATAAATCTGCTAGAAATGTGCAACATAAAACACTGATAATTTATGTGAGGAATCACTTAAACATGCAGTTTAGGCCAGACGTTAGATCACATTCAGTTTATGGGAATGGTGATTGGAGTTAAATGTCATATCTATTTCATTATCACTGGCGATTAACGTTTTGTATTTCTGTCACACAAAAAACCCGTGTTAGTTAAAAGTAATACTGTTACGCATCGAAAGATTATTTGGGGCATTATGGTGCAGCTGGTTGAGAATCTGTAGTTATGAATTTACTACTATAAATCCTCGGGAACCTATTGCAACCTATGATATGAATCTATTCTACTGAGTTTGCCATGAGGCCTATTGTTCAAATCTATTGAGTTTACTTGTACTACACTACTTTTGCAACCACTAATACTCAATGAACTGCGGCCCAGTGACCCACATGTCTCCATGAACTACAGCACATTTTCCTGTACAAGCACTCTTACAGTCTAAATGTTCTTGGCAAGTTAAAACTGTGTGCCGGACCGAGACTTGAACTTGGGATCTTTGCCTTTTGCGGGCAAGTCGTCTACCGCCTGTGCTACCTAAGCATGACTCACGACCTCTCCTCACAACTTTACTTCCACCAGTATCTCATCTCCTACCTTCCAAACTTCACAGAAGCTCTCCAGCGAAAATTGCAGGACTACCACTCCTGGAAGAACAGATATTGTGGAGACATGGCTTAGCCACAGCCTCGAGGGTGTATCGAGGATGAAATTCTCTCACTCTGCAACAGAGCGTGCGCTGATATACAGCTTCATGGCCGATTAAAACTGTGTGATGGACTGAGACTCGATTTTGATCCTTTGGAAATGTTGTGTTGCGTGCTGTCTGGTGTAATGTGACATGTGGTGTGTAGGGTGCTGTTGTGTATGGTGTGGTGTGCTGTAGAGTGTGGTGTGTGGTTGCTCTGAGATGTGGTGATGATGATGATGATGATATTTGGTTTGTGGGGCGCTCAACTGCGCGGTTATCAGCGCCTGTACAATTTCCCAACCGTTGCTCAGTCAAATCTCGCCCCTTTCATGAATGATGATGAAATGATGAGGACAACACAAACACCTAGTCATCTCGAGGCAGTTGAAAAACCCTGACCCCGCCCGGAATCGAACCCGGGACCCCATGCTCGGGAAGCGAGACCGCGACCGCGAGACCACGAGCTGCGGATTCTGTGAGATGTGGTGTGTGTGGTGTGGTGTTTTGCGTTGTCTGTGGTGTGTGTTGTTAAAGATATTGACCCTGTTTCTGCTAAGGCTCAAACCTTAGAAAGCAACTATGAGTATGTATACTCTGCAAGTGTTCGTGCAACACATTGTATAGTATAGCTTATGTCACTGCTTGTCGTTTCCATTCCTGTTTCTGTCAAATGGAGCAATTGAATATCGATTATGTGCCCTTTTATGTTGGGCGCTCTCTGCCAAGTAATTTTAAGCGTTTGGATGTTGTAAACCAGTGGGAACTGTACTGTCCACTACAGACTGCTATTGGGGAATCCATATATGGTGTTTTGGAATATAAAGTGAGTGTTTCTGACGTCTGGTCTGTGTTATATACAGTTCCATATGAGCAAAATACAGAATATCATGTCGGTTTTATGATTAGTTTGAAAGGTTCCTAGCAAATGTCGCGCTGTCTTTAAGGATGGGTTCTCATTTCAGTGATTTTTTTGATTAACTATTTTCAACGCTAAAATCAGTGTTGTCGGTACAATATTCGTTATAAAAGCATAGGACTACACCTGGAGACTGACATTACCCTTTATCAGGTACAAATTTAATTCATTCTGAGATTATATTCGATGTTCATACAGCGTGCATTGTGGACTGGCGTATGACTCTAGTGACTGTTTTCGTGTTGAAATGTCATGTGTAAGAGGGGAACTGACTGTTGCTCTCGTAAGACACTGTTTTGTCACATGCAGTTACCGTTGGTGAAGGTTATTTTTTAGGAATGATGTGAATACAGCATAATTTCCGAGCTGTAATGGGATGTGAATTTTGGAAGCTGTTACATCTCCAGAAACCTATAAATGTTTTGTTTGCGTTGGAAATAGACTTCCTACATTGGCATGTCAACAGCGTCGCGTTGTATAAGACTTGTGTAGATCATATATAAAATGAGTGCACGTAAGGAACAATCGCGAGGCACCTTCATTTCCCATGCTGGCTTGCAGTAACACTCTACTGTGCTAGTGACGCCTGACATAAGTGCGTGATTTCCCAACAGACCTCTGGTTGCGTTCTCAACCTATAACGTTCATATTCGTTCCAGCAGATGGATACAGTGCTAGTAGTAACACTGCCAGCCAACTGTGGTATGTGGGTGGGGGGCTATGTGAGCCATGAGTAGCGGCTGCCATAGACCGGGAAGTGTTTATAGACAGGAAGGCATGTATTGTCACTCACTGGACATCTTTATTTGACGTTTAGTCTGTAGATTGGACTTTGCTGAGTCGCTGGTAATGGATAGAGTCATCTGCCGTCAGCTGGCGCTACACTCTGTTGTGAAGGAAGTTGAGTTTTGTCATGAAATAGCTCATGCAAAATGGTTAGAGACAGCTACTCTCATTTAAATGTCGTTCTTTCCTGTCATATGAATTTACAGCAGTTTTGATGGTTACAGTTCACCTCGTCACTACACATGTAGCTCACAAATGTTATTGCTAAATGCCTGGTATGTAGAAGTTCACGTGATTGACGACTCTATGGTGTCTTGCTATGTCACTGTCGATGATCTAACCACCGTGCGAATTTAATTCCATAGTACCTCTTCCTAATCATTTTTTTGTCTTTGAGCTACTGCACAAGTGTCCACAACTGGGAGAACGAGTGTGCATTCTTTATTTTTCAATTTCTAAACAGAAAATGCGTGTGGGTTATAGATTATTTTCATCTTACATGAATTCCTCTGTCATTTTTCAATATGGTACAAGTGTACTTCCTGTATTTTTTTATGTTTCTCTTCATTTTGACTTGAGGCCTGTGGGGGTAGCTGAAGCACTAACAGAGACAGCATACTTCCTAGACAGATCATAACTTCTATCCTCCACTTCACATGAGAGCTGTCACTGACAGATGGTGGTGCAACTACAGGACGAGTGGGGCTCATTGCTCATGGTCCAATATGATTCTGCATGGCTGGCTGATCTGACTCATAGCAGATCATGAGCCTGGATGGATCTTAAGACAAGTCAGCTGCAAACTTAATTATTTAAACTATGATGTCAGAGGGGTGAGGGGAATTGTTTGAGTATTGGTCAGCTGGACTATAGTTTGGGGCAGGTGATGGATAAGAAACAAGGGGAACCCAGTACCTATATTGAATAGTTGGGGGAAAACATGTTAAGTGATTTTTCATGTCGCTGAAAGTACGCTAGAAGACTGGGTACTACCCATTGGGTGGAAAACGTCATCAACCTCAGACTGGCATCGACTGACTAAAAGAGTGGCCAGGACCTGGAGAGGAAACACTTTTTTTACTAGAAATAATACAGGGGGGGGGGGGGGGAGGGATATGACACTGCCCTTGTTCCAGCACCACAGGCTTGAATCTGTGGGGGAAACAAACATCGTCTGGTGCAAGGGGATAACTCTGGATATCTGACGCCATAGAGCCTATGCCACTATGAAATGATTGTCATTTTGAATTCCAGCATGACGGTGTGCCATCTTGGATTTTTGAACTTGCTGCCAACTTACACTTAACACAGGAACCCTACTTCCACAGGGATGTGGTAGCTGACCTTTGTCAGAGATGTGGAGGGGGGAGGATGCGGGAATTCGATGATGTTTTAGGTTATGTACTTTGGTGCCAGAACTGGCACTGTGCACTACTCACATCCTAGTCCTGCAATAGCAACACGGTCTATCAGCAGTTTATCAGTTGCCCTGCTAAGCATCCTACTACAATCACACATCCTCAAAAGAGTTGGCCTCAAATTTGTAGAAACGTTCAGATGAAGATTTTACCAGTATACATTAGAGCCACGTGGTTACCCACCAGGGTAGCTGAGAGCGCTAATGCGCTGCTTTCTGGACTCGGGTAGGCGCGCCGGCGGACTACCGAGGAGGACCGGTACGCCAGCGAGCCTGGATGTGGGTTTTAGGTGGTTTTCCACATCCCGCTAGGTAAACACCACGCTGGTCCACAAGTTCTGCTTTAGTTACACGACTTGCAGACATTTGACAACGTTCGTACTATTCCATGGCTTACAGTAGACGCAGACAGGTGGGGTGCACTAATTCCGTCCCGAGGGGTTCGAGGTGGCGGCAGGAAGGACATGTGGCAGCCCTCTGCAAATAACTCTGCCAAATCGACAGTAGCACGCCGACCCCTCGCTGAAGCTGGACAAAGGCCCCAAGAAAGAAAGAAGTTAGAGCCATGTGGTTACACGCCATTACCAAAACGTAACCAAGTCTCGCTAAGAAATATAAAATGGGACTGACCCCTTCAGTTGTAGGCGAAGTGTGTAGTGTTGAATCGAATATGGCGGACACATATCTATGCCATTTATGTCATACAGGGTGATCCAAAAAGAATACCACAACTTTAAAAATGTGTATTTAATGGAAGAAACATAATATAACCTTCTGTTATACATCATTACGAAGAGTATTTAAAAAGGTTTTTTTTTCACTCAAAAACAAGTTCAGAGATGTTCAATATGGCTCCCTCCAGACACTCGAGCAATATCAACCCGATACTCCAACTCGTTCCACACTCTCTGTAGTATATCAGGCGTAACAGCAGCGCCGGCTTTAGGGTGGGGCGACCCGGGCGGTCGCCCAGGGCGCCGGGGCCCAAGGGGCGCCACGTACTAAACGCATGTAAAAAAAAATTACAATTTACAATCACCCATTTCGCGAAACTAAAATATTATTCAGTCTCATTCAACATACGTCACTAATCTCACGAATGCGCGATTAATTCGGGGTAGCAGAAGAGAAATCATGCTGAATGCAATCTTCGTATTGTCTGCAACCATCCATGTTTGACGCGGGCTAGCACGGGCTCTACCAAAGCGCCTCTCTTATTTGTTTCAAGAACTGCAACAAGGAAGAGCCCATGCAGCCGTACCATCTCTCGTTCACAACTTCACAACAGAAACTACCGGTCGCTCCAAATAAAAGAAAATACAGACTGTGAAATATACATTACATTATGATTTAATTAATACGAATGTATTTATATCGAATATTTGTGACTTAATGACTCATGTACATTAATTAATAGATCATGCAATGCGTGCACTTCATTCATAGAGAATTCTCCCCTACCGTACTGAAATAATACAGCGCCACACAATGTTTGTTAGACTGCATATGTTGGCAGCGCTACGATTTGCACCCGCATGTCAGTAATTGTCAGTCAGAGTCGGAGGCAGCGGTCATGTTTTCGTGGCTGAATAATTGTGAGTGAAACGAGTGTCGTGACTGTGTCAACATTTTAATTTTCTGGTAAGTGCGAAAAACATTCTTTCAGTTCAGGTTTTTTTCTAGTTACGTCTACTGATAGGTGAATTTCTTTATTTATCATAGATCGAATATTGTGGTCGCGAAATAGAGCAGTGTCCAAGCAATAATTTGTCAAATTATTAAATCATGCCAGAAGAGAAGGAAATGATTAAAAAAAAGCTTTCTGGTTCAGAAAATCGGAAAAGAAAAGCTGAAAAAGAAAAAGTTCTTGAAGAAACTAAAAAGCACATGAATATTTATAAGTACCTTAAAGGAAATTCTAAGGCAAATACTTCAGATATTGAATCAAAAGTCCATGTATCAGTAAATATTTCTTCAGACTGTGAACAATTATACACAAAAAATATACAATCACCTATTGAAGGTGATCAAATTGACCAGCGCAGTACATCTTTGCATGAATCCTCTGATATTTCTCCAAGTCAAAATCAACACATTACATCTGTGGTCGATGAAAGTATCAACGTTCTTGAAATAAAAGAATACAATGTTTCTGATGAAGGTACGTGGCCAAAAGTACTTAATGCTAGAGATATAGATCGCATTATAATATGTGGACCCTCACAAGTATGTCTAAATAACTTTCCAAAAGATGAAAATGGGCGTCATTTCTCTTCAACTCATTATACAAGAAAACTATCAAACGAAGAAACTATCAGACGACGGTGGCTAGTTTATTCTGTATCAAACGACAGTGTCTTTTGCTTTTGTTGTCGACTGTTTGATTTAAAATCAACTACTAATTTGACTACCACTGTGGGTTTCAGAAATTGGAAACATTTAAGTGAAGCTCTGGAACTGCATGAAAATAGTCCTAACCACAAAAAAGCATTTACTCAATGGACTGAAGCTGAAATCAGGTTTAAAGCTGGATTAACTATTGACAAGGAAGAACAAAAGCTAATTTCTAAAGAAAGTTTACGATGGAGCAATGTGCTTCAAAGATTGATGCTTATTACTTTGTATTTGGCTGAAAATAATACGGTATTCAGAGGGTTATCAGATAAATTATTTACCCCAAATAATGGAAAATTCTTAGGTCTTGTACAGTTATTGGCAAAGTTTGATCCAATCATGGAAGAGCACGTCAGACTGGCATTGAGTGGTGATTTGGCTGACCATTATTGCGGCAAAAATATACAAAATGAATTAATAGAACTCATGGCATCACACGTTATGTCTACAATCGTATCCCGCATAAAGGGTTCAAAGTATTATGCAATCATAGCTGACTGTACTCCAGATATAAGCCACAAAGAACAACTTTCGATAACTTTAAGATGCGCCGACATAACAGAGGATGGCGCAAGTGTAAAAGAACATTTCTTCTCATTTTCGCAAATAGATGATACAACCGGTGAAGGTCTCACAGAAAGCATTTTAAAAACATTGAGTGATCTTGACCTTAACATTAATGACTGCAGAGGACAGGGCTACGATAACGGCGCAAACATGAAGGGGAAAAATAAAGGCGTCCAGAACAGAATTAAGAAGTTAAATCCACTAGCTTTTTTTGTGCCATGTGGATGCCATAGTTATAATTTGGTATTGTGTGATGCGGCAAAATCATCAGTAAAATCCGTGACACTGTTCGGAATGTTACAAAAAATGTTTAATCTATTTGCTGGATCGGTAAATAGATGGAAAATTTTGACCGACCATTTGAAGATATACACCCTGAAAAATGTAAGTGACACACGCTGGGAAGCTCGAATTGATAGCGTCAAAGCGGTCCGTTATCAATTATGCGAAATGCATGACGCTTTGGTTTCCTTGGCCGATGCTACTGAACAAAGCGATGCTGCGGTGTCACACGAAGCGTCAACACTAGGAGGACAATTAAAAGACTTCAGCTTCATTGTTTTTCTCGTGACATGGTATGATGTTCTGTTTCAAATTAACGTTGTGAGTAAAGCAAGTCAGTCACCCACAATCAACTTTGTCGAGTTCATGGGAATCCTTGACAAATGTTGCTCTTATTTGGAAACATATAGACAAACAGATTTCGAACAAGCTATTGTAACAGCAACTGAACTGGCTTCGGATCTTGATACGCAGCCATCATTTAAACCACAAATGCGATTAAGACGTATTAAACGCAGGCCGGGTGAAGAGGTTGTTGATGATCAAATAACTGACCCAAAAAAGAAGTTTAAAGTAGAGTTTTTCAATGCACTGTAGGACACCGTGCACATATCCATGAAAGAAAGATTTGAACAGATGCAAGAATTTTCTGCGACGTGGAGTTTCTTGTTTGACATTAAAAAAATCAAAATAAAGAAGAACTAATACAATGCTG
This sequence comes from Schistocerca cancellata, assembly GCF_023864275.1. Taxonomy (NCBI): domain Eukaryota; kingdom Metazoa; phylum Arthropoda; class Insecta; order Orthoptera; family Acrididae; genus Schistocerca; species Schistocerca cancellata. Next base: position 50,975,556 of record NC_064631.1, read on the forward strand.
TTCTAAATTACGAGAAAAATTAACTGTCAACATGAACTCAGATATTGATGGAAATTTGCTGTGCGACGAAATTTTAGGCCTGCAACACTATCTCGAAGACAGCCAGGCAACGCCTATTGAAGCCTTAAACTTCATAAAAAAGCATAATCTTCAAGAGTTATATCCCAACATCTGGATAACGTTCGTATTTTGCTAACAATACCAGTGACTGTCGCAAGCGGCGAACGCAGTTTCTCCAAACTGAAGTTGATAAAAACGTACTTGCGATCTACAATGTTTCAAACAAGACTAACCAGTTTGGCCTCACTGTCCATTGAAAATGAAGTTGCAGAAAACCTGGACTTTGCTAATCTGATCAGAGACTTTGCCGACAGAAAAGCGAGAAAAGTAAAATTTTAGTTGTTTATAATTGTTTTTCATTAGGCGTAATATGTTTTGTGTTCAGATGACTGACAGAAAATATAGGTTTATGGCTTACAGTTTATTAAATTCAATAAAAATATGGTACCCAATTCAAAATTAGTGTTTTTTCGTTATACATATTACCTCCTATATATAAAAATCAATTGTTGTGTGTTAGTCTCACCAAAACAAAGAAATGGCTTGACCAATTTGAATAATTTTTGTTTTGTTTTGTTCGCTTTAGTACAGGGGTGCTTCAGAAAAGAAAAGAAATATTTGGGATATACGAGCCTGTTTCAACCACATTTTACGCATCTTTTCTTTGTTTGGAACACGCAAAAACAATTTTCTGGAGATTTGTAGATGTACAGTGCAGTACTACGCAATATTTTTAGACAATTTTCCAAAACGTGAATGCCCAAACAATATATCACTGCTATACTGACTGTTACGGCAGCGACAGCAGCATGCTGGACTGACGTCACAGGCTACACAAGACTCACATGGAGCGTCTTAGCGGGCTTTCAGATTATTTGGATTTCATTTCCATTTAAAAAAATAAAATACTCAAATTTACGATGGAAAAAACCATGTTATGATCATAAGATGACGCCATTAACCACTTAAGACGATTTCTAGGAAACACTGCCAGGTTCGCTATTTATACAATAAAGGGCGCCAACTGGACGACTCGCCCGGGGCACCTGGATGGCTAAGGCCGGCCCTGCGTAACAGTTTGGATAGCTGCTGTTATTTCTCGTTTCAAATCATCAATGGTGGCTGGGAGAGGTGGCCGAAACAGCTCTCTGCTAGCTCTGCGAGTCGATTTTCCTGGGCTGCGAACAAATGCTTGCTGGATGCGTGCTACATTTTCATCACTCGTTCTCGGCCGTCCAGAACTTTTCCCTTTGCACAAACACCCATTCTCTGTAAACTGTTTATACCAACGTTTAATACACCACCTATCAGGAGGTTTAACACCATACTTCGTTCGAAATGCACGCTGAACAACTGTCGTCGATTCACTTCTGCCGTACTCAATAACACAAAAAGCTTTCTGTTGAGCGGTCGCCATCTTAGCATCAACTGACGCTGACGCCTAGTCAACAGCGCCTCAAGCGAACAAATGTACAACTAAATGAAACTTTATAGCTCCCTTAATTCGCCGACAAATAGTGCTTAGCTCTGCCTTTTGTCGTTGCAGAGTTTTAAATTCCTAAAGTTGTGGTATTCTTTTTGAATCACCCTGTATATTTCGATACTCCAAAACTTACTCATCAAAACCTATAGGTGACTCCACGTTGACCTCGAGTCAAGAAATTTGACAAGAGCAAGGTTTCACAATAAAAGTAAAAGAAAGCATACGAAAATTGTTAATTTGTAATTGTATCACATAAACAAATATTTTTTACCATTTGTTGTACATTTGTCTGTCCGTCCGTTAAGATCCCCCTTTTCTTAGGAACGTATAGGTGTACCAAGTGGAAATTTATGTTCTATACAAAATCTATTGTCCCTTGGCTGAGTAAAAAATTTAACTTCCTCAGACAATGCAGTCAACAGATATATATCATATATTTTATATTCGCAAACTTACTCATCTAAACTTATAGGTAAAGTGTTTATATACATTTCAGGCCTGGTGACCTATGTTTTCTCCAATTGACATTTTATTATGACGTCATGTACAACATACGGATGCCACATGGTTTAAAAATGCTTACAGATAATGGCTTGAACATTTCAAGAATGAAGACGTGCCCTCAGTAGCTTTTCTTGAAACATATTTGTTAGCCTAGTGACCAAAGAGGTATTTGCGTGGGGCTCGAATGTTTGGTCATGGACTTTATGGCTTATCTTTCGTGGTCCTAGTCACACAAGAAGCATGTGGTTGTATGTTTTTTATGTCAGAAAAAGTTGTATTAACTCTGTCTGTACCCTAAAATGAACTTTCTTAAGGGGTAAGGCGCGTGCCTGGAAGCCGAGAGGTCGCGGTATTGAATGTTTGTCGGCTCACGGATTTTTCCGTTTTCGTTTTAACCTAGCCTTTACCTTCCAGTGATGTGAGGAGCCAACACAGATAACAAGTGGTTCAGCTTCCACGTTGAACTGTAGATCCCCTTTCCTCGGATGGATAACTGTGGCCGGCCGTGGTGGCCAAGCAGTTAAAGGCGCTACAGTCTGGAACCGCGCGGCCGCTACGGTCGCAGGTTCGAATCCTGCCTCGGGCATGGATGTGTGTGATGTCCTTAGGTTCGTTAGGTTTAAGTAGTTCTAAGTTCTAGGGAACTGATGACCTTAGCAGTTAAGTCCCATAGTGCTCAGAGCCATTTGAACCATTTTTTGGATAACTGGGACAGGTTAGGGACACGCAAATCGCCAAAGCGGCGTTCAACAGAAAGATCTGCACCAGGCCAGGCCAATGAGCCACACGGAATTATTACTATTATCTACATATCAGACTGGTGCCCAAGTTCTTACAAGGGAACATCCCCATCGCACCCCCCTCAGATTTAGTTATAAGTTGGCACAGTGGATAGGCCTTGAAAAACTGAACACAGATCAATCGAGAAAACAGGAAGAAGTTGTGTGGAACTATGAAAAAATAAGCAAAATATACAAACTGGGTCGTCCATGCGTAAGATAGGCAACATTAAGGGCAATGTGAGGCGACTCCGCGACCACGTCCAAATGACAAAATGACAATACTTAACTCAAAGAGCAACGGTGAACTACAAATAAAAAACACACACCAAAAAACACATACCAATTGGAATACCAACATTGAAAACAAAAGCACTATGAACTAATGCACCAACCCAATACATATGTACACTACTGGCCATTAAAATTGCTACACCAAGAAGAAATGAAGATGATAAACGGGTATTCATTGGACAAATATATTATACTAGAACTTACATGTTATTACATTTTCACGCAATTTGGGTGCATAGATCCTGAGAAATCAGTACCCAGAACAACCACCTCTGGCCGTAATAACGGCTTTGATACGCCTGGGCATTGAGTCAAACAGAGCTTGGATGGCGTGTACATGTAAAGCTGCGCATGTAGCTGCAACACGATACCACAGTTCAAGAGTAGTGAATGGCGTATTGTGACGAGCCAGTTGCTCAGGCACCATTGACCAGACGTTTTCAGTTGGGGCGAGATCTGGAGAATGTGCTGGCCAGGGCAGCAGTCGAAGATTTTCTGTATCCAGAAGGGCCCGTACTGGACCTGCAACATGCGGTCGTGCATTATCCTGCTGAAATATAGGGTTTTGCAGTGATTGAATGAAGGGTAGAGCCACGGGTCGTAACACATCTGAAATGTAACGTCCACTGTTCAAAGTGCCGTTAATGCGAACAAGAGGTGACCGAGACTGTAACCAATGGCGCCCATACCATCACGCCAGTATGGCGATGACGAATACACGCTTCCAATGTGCGTTCACCGAGATGTCGCCAAACACGGATGCGAGCATCATGATGCTGTAAACAGAACCTGGATTCATCCAAGAATCCGACGTTTTGCCATTCGTGCACCCAGGTTGGTCGTTGAGTACACCATCGCAGGCGCTGCTGTCTGTGATGCAGCGTCAAGGGTTACCGCAGCCATGGTCTCCGAGCTGACAGTCCATGCTGCTGCAAACGTCGTCGAACTGTTCTTGCAGATGGTTGTTGTCTAGCAAACGTCCCCATCTGTTGACTCAGGGATCGAGGCGTGGCTGCACGATCCGTTACAGCCATGCGGATAAGATGTCTGTCATCTCGAGTGCTGGTGATACGAGGCCGTTGGGATCCAGCACGGCGTTCCGTATTATCTTCCTGAACCCACCGATTTCGTATTCTGCTAACAGTCATTGGATGTCGACCAACGCGAGCAGCAATGTCGTGATAAGATAAACCGCAATCGCGATTGGCTACAAACAGACCTTTATCAAAGTCGGAAACGTGATGGTACGCATTTCCTCTCCTTAGACGAGGCATCACAACAACGTTTCACCAGGCAACGCCGGTCAACTGCTGTCTGTGTATGAGAAATCGGTTGGAAACTTTCTTCATGTCAGCACGTTGTAGGTGTCGCCACCGGCGCCAACCTTGTGTGAATGCTCTGAAAAGGTAATCATTTGAATATCACAGCATCTTCATCCTGTCGGTTAAATTTGACGTCTGTTGCACGTCATCTTCGTGATGTAGCAATTTTAATGGCCAGTAGTGTAGATTAATTTGAACCCCTCAGAGTTCGAGTCCAGCACGCACTTGGGCGGTTTAAAAAAAAAAATTATACTAATGTTCAAACAAACAAGGCGTTCCATCAAAGTACCAGCATTCACAAAGTCTTTCGTCAGAGGAAATGCTTTGGAACCCACGCTCTGTACACGCAATGTGTATAATTTCGATATGAGCTGTCCTTGTTGGCGTTGCAGTTTTTGTGGCTAGCAGTCCGCGTATGTTACGGAGGGCTGCGCAGTGGTGGCAGAGTGCACCAGGAGGCGCTGGATGCCGCAGCCAGGGGGAGGGGGGCGGTAACGAGAAAATACGGTGTCGCGGCCGCTGAGGCACGGCGCTCGGCGGATGAGGAAAAAGTGCGTCCGCCGGGGCTGCGCTCATCTCAGGCCAGCCCGAGGCGGGCTAACGACGACCTGGCTGTCCTCACCTGTCTGACGGCGCAACTTCCCTCCCAACTTTGAGCTACACCAGCCGGTCTCCTCCGCGTTCCTTCAGCGGCGCGTCTAATCGTCCGCGCGGGTGCTTTCGCTCGCAGCGTTTATAAAGCATTAATGTTACCGCGTCCCGCAGCGCAGAAGCTTCCTTAAAGTACTTGGAACACTGGAGCTATACCTAGGCAAAACACTACTGCCTAGACTACACGCTGAGGTCACTATGTAACGTCTCCGCTCTCGCGTACGTTAACTCTTTAAAGCCTGTACTATGGTAAGTTGACGGGCTTCACCTTATAAGAAAGGATTTTGGTAAATATGTTGACCGCGTGTACCTGAATGGAGGCAAAATCAGACTTACACCCACTCAGTAACAACAATGATACGCCAATCAAGTCTAAAGTGCAATTACACGTTTGGACGGACAACAAACATACACAGCAGATGCTACCAATTATTAATAATACGGTCGCCAGCCTAATTAGGCATTAACTGAGTTCTTTCCCTGTACAAGTGGATGTACGTGCAAGCATAACAACACGTAGTAATACTGCATTATATGGTAATTTTTGAACCAGAAAAATCTACTGAACTAATATTTTCACTTTCTGTACTAATTTGGACAAGCTATAAATACACAACATTGCACTATAATGATTACTACAAACTGCGTTTTGTCTATTGATCCGACTGAAATCGGGCATAGGTTACCCTAGAAACAGCACTTTTGAAACACACATACAATGTCAATTTTAAGAAGGGTAAAACACTGATAAATTTAGGTTTTATATTGACTTTAACTTTGCTGGTCAAAGCAGTTCAGTACACTTCAGGATTTAAATAAATAGAAAAGAAAGAAAGGGGGGGGGGAGACCCTGAAACTGTTAAGATCACTGCATTGGAATTTTAATTATTGAAAGAATTAAGCATTCAAGATTTCCAAAATATTATTTATCACTCTTTTTTGTCTTATTTCCTGCTCATATAACAACCGTTATTTTTGTCTCAATTTAAATAAACTTCATTACTAAACCAATTTCAACATTATCTTCCAACTTTGTCATACCTATATTATTCGTCCAGTATTCATTAACAACAAAGTTCATTAAATATCCTTTTAACAGTGATAGGTCTGCAGGTAATTATTATTAACATAAACTTTAAATCTTCATCTTAGGATACTCGGATTGCACAACATGTGGAAAGGACCCTGTCTAGGTTAGTTGTGAGGATAATTAATTGATAGGACAGTTCTGGTAAAATTTAAGTTATTATTGAACAGTATGTAGCAAAAGTGACACTGGTCCACACGAATACAGTACTGAAAGTTTCAACCTGTTCGTATCGATGAGGCGGTCGGCAGGCGGCGAGATGGCGAGGCACAAAGCACACGTGCAATTACAGCAATGGCTCATGAAATATCGGCACTTTACTTCTTCATGGCGTCGCAATGCTTTTCCATTTAGTGCCTATGGAATATTGTCATGCTGTATAGACGTCGGAAACAGCGCATCCGAGGCTCAACGAAACCACTTTTTCCAGGAGAGCCTCCTCGACCCAGCGCGTGTTTCTCAGATCAGTGCCCAACTCCGACTACTACTGCTGAGCCCGTTATGCCGTACCGTGCCCGTGTTCATTTTCCCGCGCTCGCCTGCCTCAACCTTTTCCTGCTCCCCTACAGACAGGATATTCACCAAAGGTTTTACATTCCACATATTCTAATACATTGCCTACGTATAGACCAGGCGTACAAATACAACTTTCACGTCTTACAATAGTTTCAACATTAGGTACACTTCCCTTCGATTGCAACATTACTTGAAATTTGACATAAATATTAAAATTTACATCGAAATTTGTTTATAGGTTTTTCAACATAATGTCATGAAACAAAAAAGAAATGAAACCAGAATATCGATTATACTAATTTATCGAAATTCACAAGACAAAAAATTTATTACATATACAATAGGATAACGTTATTGTTGTTACAACTACAGGACGTTTAACAAAACGACCCCGACAAAATACGAAGGAAAAAGTGAGGTACTCTCAACGTAGATTAAATGAGTGGTTAATTTCTCGTGACAAAAATCACGAAGGTATATGAAAACAGAGTTATTGTTTGGCAGCCAGTGGTCGTCATGAGAATCTGTAGACCGGGGACGGTCAAGAATACGGCTCACTAGCCCGCGTTCCGTAGCACTCGGCCTGGCAGCACACTCTCCCCACCACCCCACCACGCTGCCTGACCTTGTGATGGGGGAAGAGGGGCAAAGTGCGAAAGCGCTGTGTTTGGATGCCAATGCAGTTGCACTGCGTACAACTCGGTTTCACATTTCATATTTCTCAAGAACACAGACAAAAAATAAAATAAATTTTCAGTATTACGAGGGCTTTTCGGAAAGTATGGTCCGATCGGCCGCGAAATGAAAGCCACTCTGAAAATCAAAAATGTTTTATTTACAACAGTTCGCTATAACTTCCAGCTACTTAGCCGTCGAGCCGACTTAGACCTCTGTCGTAACGTTGTACCAACTTTCCAATAGCATCGTCACAGAACGCAGCCGCCTGTGCTTTCCGCCAATTCTCTACGCTGGTCTGTATTCCATTGTCTGTGCCAAAAAGTTGTCGTCATAGCCAGCGGTTCATGTGAACAGAGAGGAACCTCAGGGAGAGCCAATTACAGGCTGTATTGTGGGTAATCAAACACTTCCCACCGAAAATGCTGCAAGAGCATCTTCATTGCCCCTGCATAGTGCGGCTGGAAATTTTCATGTAGAGCGAAATGCATGACAAGTATGTCATGTTTGTTGCATAGCTTCAGGCGAAATCTTTCACCAGGGCCTCGTACTTGGCGGGAGACACTACTTTCTGGCCATCTTTACGTGCTCTCTGTGCGCCCAGGACTGAAAAGAGCGACGTGCCGCGGTCCACAGGCCTACTAGAGACACTGCCCTACACATCTGTGCTAAGCTAAGCTTCATCAGATTTTCAATGTGGTTTCCATTTTGCGCCCGATCGGACCCTACTTACCGAATACCCCTCGTATTTATTTACGGCGCACTGAAGACACAATATGGCTTATATCTGGTACACACTGTCGACGTGTGGACAGGTAATTGCACAGATTTTCGGAGTGAGATTGCCACGTAATCATCACTTATAATGTCCGCCACTGGTAGCTGAGTGGTCAGCGCGACGGAATGTCATACCTAACTGCCTGGGTTCGATTCCTAGCTGGGTCGGAAACTTTCTCCACTCAGGGACTGGGTGTGGTGTTGTCCTTATCATCATCATTTCATCCCCATCGATACGCAAGTAGCCGAAGTGGTATCAACTCGAAAGACTTGCACCAGGCGAACGGTCTACGCAACGGAAGGTCCTAGCTACACGGCATGTCCATTTATCACTTATTATTGCTACGACCTGATGAAACTACAGTTGTCTGGTTATAACTGTTGGTTCTTTAATTGCTCTGGGAGAACGCTGACTGGAACTACAACATATGAAGAATTAGTTCAATTTATTACTAGAACGATAAAAAGACTTGTCTTTACACAGTCCATTGCCACAGAAATAAGCCAAATATTTACAACTGTCTGTGAATAGTAAAGCATCACTTGAAGCACACAATTACAAACTCTTCTCTTGAAATACAAGTTCAACATTTACAAAACTTCAGTTTCATCTGGGACTTAGTAGATGATGTTGAATGTTTTATCAGAGGTCACAAACTTGGCAGAACGAGTCCGCACTCGGCCCTATATCGACCTCTGTGCCGTGGCACTGTGTTTCAAGAGAAAGGGCGTGTTTCCAGGAGTGCCTCTCATTTGTCGTTGTGGATTGCAACGAGACATCTTTAAAGTCTAGGCTTTCGATGGGCGTTGCTGGTTTTGGTGTGGCACCACGATCTTTTGATGATACCACAATTATAATCGAAAACGCCTTTCACATACATATGTTGATCAGAATATTCTATTACATTCGCAACCTTATTATGAACACCTAAAAACTCTTCCCAAAAAAACAATGTAGACATCCTAGACAATTTCAGTATAAGAGAATTTGGCTTTTAAAGGGGAATTACATTGCAGATCGATCAACTCCATCTGCACATGGACAGGAAGCTTTCAACATAAAAGGCAAAGATCTCCCAAAGGCATCGTTCAGCAAACTATCCTCTTAATTCTTTCAAGGCCACAAGTCAGAGTTTGTCCCCTCTACCACGCGATTTTATTTTTAATTGATCCACACAAAATCAGCGTCTTACTGTGAGTAGTGTGCAGCCAAGTCCACTTAAAATGTAAGGTCTACAATTCATTCCGGATGTTCTGATTTTCTTTATTCATGCCTTTCCCTTCATAAATTCAGTAATAGCGGACTTTAAATCGAAAATTCGTTCCACACAGGGCCCTTGATTTAAACAATGCATTTTGCAGTAATATATGAGGTCTCCGTACTCTTCGTTCAGTTCCATCGAAAACTGTTGCAACTGGCAGCGTAATAATGCATGAGTCTACAGAAAATTTACTGTTCGTACCACCAGTTTCATCAATGCTCCATGCCTGAAAATTAAGCACAATGTGCTTCATGATCGGTCCTGTATGCTAGTCGTTGTAATTTTATGTTGTTTCATTGTCAGCTAAATCCTTAAATTCTTACTACATGGTGTTGTACTGTCGTTCTGTAGCAAATTCACAACAACTGTCTATTATGCGACAGTGTATCAAAAAACAGTTATTGCGAATTCTTATACTTCTCTTCGTCTAGCCCATTCGTTTCTAATGCCACGGTTCTGCAGATCTGAAGAAAGTAGAGCTCACCTAAATGTGCAGCATGGCAGTGCTAAATCAAATGTCGCGCTGTGCCGAGTACTTCCGAGAAAAACCGAGCAAACCCGAGGCAGGACGAGCCTCGGTCTTCATGCTGCCCGCACGAAGTGCAGTCTGGCACATTGTGGCTGACCCTGCTCTAGAAGCACATGCTTCAAGCGATGACGTAAGGTTCTTGTTGCGTTGTCAACAAAAGTGTACATGGTGAACCACAACTCCACTGACAAAATTTCAGAGGTTGTCCAGGGATACTTTCTGAGTCTTTTGATTTACAGACCTGTGGCCTCCAGTGGCTCATTACAGCGAAAATGCATTTCGTTTGATTCTTTATCTACATTTATGTTTGCATTTTAATCACACTGAAAACGTCGAGAATATGAGCTGTGTATCTTGATTAGAAACAAAATTGTTCCATTCGCTCAAGATATTTGACAACAGTAATGCTACGATGTCCATTTTACTCGTCGTCCTCCAGCCTGCCTTCAGTACAGCTCAGTTCTGCCTCGGCTTTGTTCTCCCGGCAGTTTTATGAGTAAGTTAACAGAGATACATAGCATTATGGGTAAGTTTACTGTTGAATAGTTGGCCGATATGTTTCTCTATGCTGCACTGTTCTCGCAGAGATGGCAGCCACGCCTGAGGACTTTTACATCAGAATTGTTGCATTTCTCTACGTTTTGTGTTGTTCATTTTGGTGGTTGTATATTACAGGGTTTCCACTGTTGTGTGGGACTTTTCATAGAAACGAAGGTAATCGGGGTAACAAACCAAATAGATGCTAATTGCATTTTTATTCTGCAACGAGCCACCAGAGACACTGGCGCCTGCTATCAAAGTACTCACAAAATATCCCCGAGCGACATCTGAAACTTTGACAATGGAGGACAGGTTAACCTGTATACTCATATTGACATTACCCCATCGATTCAGCACGTGCTGTCAGTCACAGCTTGACGATCATCACCGACTGATGTAAAGCACCTAAAAGGAAATTTGTGTGCTGCAGCTGCTTTGAACGTTGAAATAATTCAACAGCTACATTTGAAAATTTGTGACTGGACTGGGACCCGATCCCAGATGCTCAGCCTCTCTAGAATATTCACCTTCATCACTTTTTCATCTCATTTCGTTCGTTCGTTATTGTTCGTTGCGTTTATTCAGGTGGACATCCCATGACACCCGTTCAAGTACGTCGTTGATCCATTCACTCAGTTTTTTTTTTATTACAGAAGGCAGCTAATCCTCTGACTAAACACGCTGAGCTACCGTGCTGATGTTTTTTTTTAATAAGGCTACAACGCCCACGAAAAACTATTAACGTCAGAACACCTGTGATCACAACTCCGCTTCGGGCACCGGGACATGCTCCCAGGTGTTACTCATCACTGATTTCGTGACCCTGTTAATTTTCCCGTTGCTCGCAGCCTCACTGTACTCCCGCAAGGGGACAAATGATGGTATGCATCGAAGTAGTTGTATAACTATTGAGGCGTATCTATAAATTACAATTACAATTAGACATTACAATTTGTGGTGATGATGATGATGTTTGGTTTGTGGGGCGCTCAACTGCGTGGTTATCAGCGCCCGTACAATTTCTCAACCTTTGCTCAGTCCAATTTCGCCACTTTCCTGGATGATGATTAAATGATGAGGACAACACAAACACCCAGTCATCTCGAGGCAGGTGAAAATCCCTGACCTCGTCGGGAATCGAACCCGGGACCCCGTGCTCGGGAAGCGAGAACGCTACCGCGAGACCACGAGCGGCGGACTACAATGTGTGGTGTGTGTCCTTTCGGACATGTCCGAAAGAACAGACACCATACAGGTAAATGTGTGTCAGCTAAGACAGACCAAAAAACAAAAAAAAAGCAAGGCAAGTTAATATACTGATGTGCGGCTTTCGCTAAGTTATAGAGAGATTCCGGTGGATTTTCTGATGCACACACCGAATCTTTAACGTTTATAGTTGCCACATTACGACGTGGACTGTCCTAACAGAACTAAACACCTTTATGTGCCTACGGAAAGGATCTTGTAATAGGACATGGACAGAATATGAGTGGAATTTGACGAAACAGTAACGAGATAACAGCATCGCAAACCACTGTCCCGCCATCAGCAAAAGAGATCCGACAAACGTCTGCCTAGAGTAACAGACATAAGAAAACGCCTTAATAAAGTAAGATTCGTGTGTTTATTGTTATTACTGTCGTATCAAGTACTCAAAGCGTTGACGATGAGCACGGATACATGCTGTAGAGCGAGTCTGGTTAGAATTATTCATGTATTTCGTGTATAGTGTCAACAGCAAATATTGACAAATACTTACGGTTTACGATTATACATTTAAGGGTTTAGGCACAGAGCTAACATGTTCAAATCCTTAAAGTTCATAATTCAGTAATGCTAAAAGAAGGACGCTTAAGCTTTAAAATTAGGACTGTTAACTAAGACACGTAATCAGAGTTCAACATCTGCTGAATGAAGCCACTTGATAGTGGAGGGAGCATCATTAATAAAATCGCTGAATGGTTCTCGGTACTTTCTCAGAGGGCAATCTCTGACAGTATACCCCACAATCAAAGGCTGGAGAGTCTCTGAGCCTCCATTTGTGCATCAGAGCATTGCACATGGCGTGACCCACTCACATCTCTTCAGATCAAATCCTGGTAGACTGGAAGATGGATCTTGAACACCTCGATGTTTTTTTGTTGCAGCATCCTGTCACCTGCACCACTCTTCTCTGACTGTATCATATATGTACGAAATTGCCTCCCTGATATTAAGGGAGTGAGTTTCCAAGAGATGAGTGGTATCGAAGTAATCTCTGTGGAACTGAGTGGCTTAGCTGTTGTTTCTGTGTACAAGCCAATGACCGCCCAGTGGCCCACTCCAGTCTTACCTTCTGTACCTCAGCCGTGTGTATAGTGAGGTGATTTCAATTGCCATCGCACAACCTGAGGTTACAAAAATAGTGATAATGGCTAGAAACTAATAGAATGGGCAGAAGGAGAAAAATTCTATCTTAGTTAGGAAGCCAAAGAAATGAAAACATTTCGCTCTACTAGATGGCACGCTGATACCAATCCCGCTCTGTGCTTTCTCTCCACTGATGAAGCACACTTCCTTTGAGCCATACTACAAAAGTCCTTAAAAGCTTCCCAAGGAGCCAGCTTTGCGCTACAATAATCAGTACACTCCGATTAGACAACACTGCACGTTGAATTTAGTAAGCCGCGTGTTTATTTACATTGGTACGATAAGGCAGACGACGTTTGTGGAACTTATTCACATAACGGAGAGTTTAATACATACGGTGCTTTTGTCTTGTTATAATCGTCGGTGTTTCCCTGCGGTCCTCTTGCCTTAATTTTCCCAATAGATAAAAGTCTAGAGATGTTATATTTGATGAGTGAGCATGCTATTGCGTGCACCCAAACGACCGATCCAACTATCCCCAAATGTTCTGTTAGGAACATCTGTAATTATCTGTACGGAACGGGTGGGACATCGGTCATGTGGGTACCTAATAGATTGCTTTATTTGGGATGTCTTACAGTAACTGTGACGCCATATCCGTTAGAATCTGTAGACTGTTTCTGCTGAGCGTCTCATTTTCAGCTGATGAGCAGTACGAACTGCGAACTTTCATATCCCTATTATTTGTAAACTACGCTTCATCCGTAAATAAAATATCACATGGCTACGCCACGTCACATTTCAGTTTTCGTAGGTACCATTCAGAGAACTGTAACAGATTTAGAAAGTCGTTTGCCGCGACACTGTTGACAGAGCGAAGTGTGCAAAGGATGAAATACGTTAGTAGACTATAATATTCGCAGAACACTCTTTTAAACGATATACTCGCATATTTACGCTGCCTCGTAGTGACTTGTGTTTTTTCTGCCGCCGCTGCTAAAATGGTACCTGCAGTTCTCTTATCACTTGCTTTCAGTTTTCGTTGGCGTACTTTATTCTTCAGACTTTCGATTTCTTGAATTATTTTATAATTTATAATTTTTGCAAAGACAGATCCTGAAGTTTTAACACGATTAGGATAACTTACAGCATAGAAGCGTTTGGCGATATGCGCTGTAAACGAAAACATTGTGCGCTTTTTCGACTGCCGCGTACAGTTTGAAAGTCTTAATAGCTTTACAAACAAGTTGTCTGGTCACTGCAATAGCAGGGCACAGACATTTACTTTCAGGTGAATAGGTAAACACGAATCGTACATGAGTTGCTTGTTTGTTTACATTTTGCACAATAAGGCAGATGCCTGACGGTGGGTTTAAGTGTTTGAGACGCTTTTATCTTGTTATAATTTGTTCATGTTCCACATTATATCGTTTCAGAAAAAAGCGTATAGTTAGAATTTAAGAAATGGAAAAAAAACAAAGGTAGTGGGCTGGTTCAAATGGCTCTGAGCACTATGGGACTTAACTTCTGAGGTCATCAGTCCCCTAGAGCTTATAACTAATTAAACCTAACTAACCTAAGGACATCACACACATCCATGCCCGAGGCAGGATTCGAACCTGCGACCGTAGCGGTCGCACGGTTCCGGACTGAAGCGCCTAGACCGCTCGACCACCCCGGCCGGCTTAAAGGTAGTGGGAAAATTATAGTTGCATACGTCAAAAAATTTGCCAAATTATCCGCAATAGCGTAGCGAAAATACCCCATCTATGTATTCACTCGTTCCAGGTATAGTTAGGGTGTCCTTTCTCATTTGCGGGACGTTAAGCCTAGGGCTTCTGCCATGCCCCGTATCTCGGCGTTCCAGAACGTTCTCCCAAATTTTTACAATAAAGAATGTAAGACACCTTCGTTTCTGATGTCTGTTAATAGAAATCTTCTGTGCGTTATTAGTGTGGTCCTTTGCGAGACATTTCCTGGAATTACAGCTTTCCAGGAGCTAACGTACTTTTGTAAGACCGCGAAGTTTTGCGTTTGTTGACTCTTGGTCACTTGCACAATGAACATCAAAATGTGCTCTTAATGAAACAAAAACTATTTATCCTCACCCCTTACAGATCAAAAAGTTGCAACACACTCAACTAAATTAGTCATATTGTGTGACCAGAACTGACGGACTTGCAATATTAAAAAAAGTGCGCTTACAATAATCTACTATGTTGTCCCACGTTGTTACAAAAAAACTCGAAAAATCCTTGCCCAACTTACTGTGCCTTTAACACAATACTCTAATAAACGGTTGGTCGGACATAGGCTTCACACTTCCGTAATATGTATATTATACAAATGTAGACGGGGTGAACATTAAAAACCGACAAACTGCAGCAGGTATATATATATATATATATATATATATATATATATATATACTTGTAAAGGCACATGTTCTAGCAGCACAGGTAGAGTATCCCGTATGAAATCATGACAACGTGCTCCATTGAGCGTAGGTGGACTCTACCTGTGCTGCTAGAACATGTGCCTTTACAAGTACGACACAACATGTGGTTCATGCACGATGGAGCTCCTGCACATTTCAGTCGAAGTGTTCGTACGCTTCTCAACGACAGATTCGGTGACCGATGGATTGGTAAAGGCGGACCAATTCCATGGCTCCACGCTCTCCTGACCTCAATCCTCTTGACTTTCATTTATGGGGGCATTTGAAAGCTCTTGTCTACGCAACCCCGGTACCAAATGTAGAGACTCTTCGTGCTCGTATTGTGGACGGCTGTGATACAATACGCCATTCTCCAGCGCTGCATCAGCGCATCAGGGATTCCATGCGACGGAGGGTGAATGCATGTATCCTCGCTATCGGAGGATATTTTGAACATTTCCTGTAACAAAGTGTTTGAAGTCACGCTGGTACGTTCTGTTGCTGTGTGTTTCCATTCCATGA
Organism: Schistocerca cancellata; assembly: GCF_023864275.1. Lineage (NCBI taxonomy): Eukaryota > Metazoa > Arthropoda > Insecta > Orthoptera > Acrididae > Schistocerca > Schistocerca cancellata. The sequence continues at coordinate 50,991,343 of NC_064631.1, forward strand.
TTAATGTGATGTGAAGAGAAGTAATAAAATGAGTTCTAACATGGAAAGTAAGCGTTTCCGGACACATGTCCACATAACATATTTTCTTTTTTTGTGTGTGAGGAATGTTCCCTGAAAGTTTGGCCGTACCTTTTTGTAACACCCTGTAGATATAAGGAAAACTAACGTGAGAATTTTGTTTAATGTTTAAGTGCCCTGCTATTGTAGTTAAAACTGTCTACGAGAAAGAAACTGAAAATGTATATTTTTACAGTTCAAAATTTTCTTTGTTACAGTCGGTTTTAACAGGAAACCTGTACACTGTTGTTTAAAAAAATATACAGCCTATGTCTGCTGAACATTTAGTAGAATACGGCGGAAAATTTTCAAGTAAACCGTTCAAGAACTTCTAGAGATTTTTGCTAAAAACCTTTCCCTTTTATATGGTATATATACAGGGTGAACATTAATAAAACCGACAAACTGCAGGGACGGATTCCTGGCTGGAAATATATATAATAACTGTATACATAACTGCGTGCTATTTTGTTTTCTTCCTTGCAATCGGTTTTCATAGAAAATACGGAAACTTTCTCTATGGATTATCGGATTATGATTAGAATACTACTATGGAATATGAATGATCGGAAACTTTATAATCCTACCCATTCGCATATTAAAACTAGGTGAAATAATGTCATTGAAACTATCATCTCACAGATGCAGCAGCAAGGGATGTCTGTCACAGACCATATACGATTAGCCCAATCATTTTGAGCTAATAAATTCCCACCGAAAATTGGTTGCCAATAATAATAAACAAAGCGCAAAGCCAGAGAGAGGGGAAAAGACGAGATGGACAGAGGGGCAAGGAGGAAATGTATATAGAGAAGGGGAAGGAGGAGATGGAGAAAGAGAGGGGCCGTGACGAGATGCAGAGAAATAAGGGGGAGTAGGAGATGGACAGAGACAGAAGGTACGAGGAGATGAAGGGAGGAGAAGGAGGAGAAGGACAAATAAAGGGTGGAAGAGGAGATGGACAGAGAGAGGAGAGGGCGAAGAAAATCAGGAGGTATATCCAATCTGCATATATATTTAGCAACTGCGGAGCACTGCTGGGTTCGCTTGTAGCGAACATTTGGAAGTTCGTTTCCTCAGCATTCGCCCACAACTGTGTCAAGAATTACTGCAAATGACAAACAGTAGACACTACATCAACTGTGAGAACGAAGTTTTTCGCGGCGGCACTTAAACATAGCATAGATAAGGAGATTGTGCCTAAGTTTGCTATGGTTAAACACCATATCAAGTCGGTTGGAATGAAGAATATATTACAGAAGACAAGTCGGGCGATCGTCAGAGAAAGATTACGACACACAAGGTACGAACTGGATCTTAATGCACGAAGCTTATACAGTTGCCATCTTTTGTTATCTACAGTTCTCTCGCCGTTTGACTGGGAGTGGGTCGATATGACGACGGCTGCTCATCAAAGAGCTCATCTTAGCAATACATCTGCTAGACAAGTAAAGAAATTTGAGCATCTTGTAGCTGTGCAAAGATCAGAGGCAGCGCATGAAACAGCACGCACTGTCGTCAACCTGTCGGGCAAGAACCTGGACAAAGGAGCCATCTCGGCCCTTAATAAAGGTTTGAACTTTGCTCCTACACCACGTAGTATACCCATCGTGGATCTTATCAGTGGAGTAGAACAGGCTGTGCGGCATCTTGCACAGGACGACGCCGACGAAGTGAGACTTGTTACCAGTCGCTTTTTGGCATCAGCTAAGCCTCCCAGGTCTAATATCAGTAGAGAGGAGAGGGAGGGGCTCCGTTTACTTCAGAAGAATGAAGATCTTGTCATATAACCAGCTGACAAAGGAAATGCCACCGTGGTCCTTAATACTACCGAATATCATAGAAAAATGACTTCACTGTTGGAGGACAGTACGTATAAGTGTCTTAAACGGGACCCAACTTTGACGTACAGCAGAAAAACCATGAAGTTACTGAAAAATTCCGGGCTTCCAGACGATATTACAAAAAATCTCAGAGTCCGAGCTCCTCGACCGCCCAGGTTGTACGGACTACCGAAGCTCCATAAGGAGAATGTTCCCATGAGACCTATTGTCAGTGCAATTGGTTCTCCTACTTATAAGCTGGCCAAATACTTAACAAAGTTGATGACTCCTATAGTTGGCCGGTGTGAACATCACATCAAAAACTCCCAGATGTTCATTGAGAAAATCAAAGATATTAGAGTTGGTCCAAATGACATTTTAGTCAGCCTGGATGTGGTGTCGCTGTTCACAAAAGTTCCTGTGGAGGACACTTTGAAAATGCTGGCGGATCTTTTTCCTCCTGAAACTATAAAATTGTTCCGGCACGTGATGACGACCACCTACTTCTTGTATGGTAATAAATTTTATGAAATGACAGACGGTATGGCAATGGGCTCTACGTTGTCTCCATCACTGGCTAACTTTTTCATGGAGAATTTTGAAGAACGTGCACTAAATTCGGCTCCCCTCCGTCCGTCCTTATTTTATCGTTACGTTGACGATACATTTATGATCTGGCCACACGGCGAAGAAGCTCTTAAAGAATTCATTGAACACATAAACAGCATCCATTCGAACATCCAGTTCACTGTCGAGATGGAGAAGGAAGGGAGACTGCCTTTCTTAGACGTTTTAGTACAACGACAGACGGACGGACGTCTTGGCCACTCTGTATACCGTAAGCCGACGCATACCGATTTATACCTGAACGCACAGAGTTTCCATCACCCTGCTCAGAAGAGAGCCGTTTTGAACACGTTGGTATATAGAGCCAAAACTGTTTCTGACGAGGACCACTTAAGGTTCGAGATTAATCACCTAAAGAACGTGTTCCGAAAGAACGGCTATAGTGCACGCGATATAAAGGCAGCGTTCTCCAAAAGAAGGAAACGTGATAATGCTGCAACCTCACAGGATGATACACCAATTGCGGTTCTTCCTTTTTGTGGCGCAATTTCCAGAAAAATAGGAAGAGTCCTGCGTAGACGTGGTATTAGACCGATTTTTCGTCCTCCTAAGAGAATTAAGGAGATGATGCGCCCTGTTAAGGACAATCTCGACCTCAGGGTCCCCGGTGTTTATAATATACCCTGTGAGTGTGGAAGCAATTATATAGGTCAGACTATTCGTACCGTTTCCGAACGCTGCGCAGAACACCAACGCCACATTAAAAATAGAGAGCTTGAGAAATCGGCAATTGCGGAGCACAGCCTCACGAACAAACACAAAATATTGTTCGATGAAACTAAAATTCTGTCCCATGCCTCCACGTACTGGGATTCGGTTATTAAGGAGGCTGTTGAAATCAGAATGAGCCAAAAGAACTTTAACCGCGATAGCGGATACCATCTGAGCTGTGCGTGGAAACGAGCGCTTGATGCAGAGAAGCAGCAGAGACGTTCCTTCCAAGGTTTACGTTTAAACGGAAGCGGTGGCGCCACCGGCGCACACAGTGACACCGTCTGAGACAGCAGCACGTAATCGCCAACCAATCAGAAGCCGACCAATCAGAAGCCGTCTTCGGGCTATATAGAGGCTACCATAGCAGCAGTGGAGACAGTCAGCTCCTGACGATGACGATGGAGGTAATCGTCGAATGCTCGAGATTTTATCTAGAACTGACGCGGCAAGAATACCGAGAATATTTTATATATACATCAACTGTGGTAATGTACCGTGACATTTGAGCGAAAGTTTCTTGTATAGTAATGCCCCAGAGACAACCATTATCTCCAAGAATGTGTGACATAAATGAATAAAAAATACTCGTTGGAACGGGCCTAGTGTAAGAATGTAGCCACAAAAGGTTTTCTAGAGACGTATCTACAAAGTTTCTGAACAACTAGGGAAGTTTGGAAGAGGACAAACGGTTGGTCACGGATCTGGATGATGTGCGGAAGGTGACCGTGTCTGAGGTCGGAGGGACTCTTCTCAGAAGACGCAGGAACGTGGCCTTGGGGGATTATCGCATCAGAATATTGTCTACTGCGTAATTCGTCAAGAGAAGTCCGGTCCTACGTCAGCTGGAAATACGACGCAGCCTCGGTTGCTGTAGAGACACAGTCGCTAAGGGGTGGGACCCTCGCCGGCAGACACACGCCCCCACACGGCGCAGGCTGGCGTGCGCCGCTGTCAGTATGGTAATGAGCGCATTGGGAGACACAGGTGCCACGTGCCTGCCACAGATAAGGCCAAGCTGCTCTCACCCAAACACACAGGCACAGTAGCGCTGATAACGCACTGGCCCGTGCTATCATCAGTTTGCACCACCGTCATCCATCACGAACGGGGCGACTTTTCTAGCTAGAAGTCCTAAAAGTATCCCTACAACAAGACCAAGTTTCAATGGTAACTTTTTTACCAACATTCAGTACCGTTTATATTTTCGATATAAAATGGTCGTCAGAGGAAAGCAGTCTGGCACGCTGTAATCAAATGTACAAGTAGCGGTAGGTTCATTTAATACTCTGCTTCTCTGTTGCGTGGTTAGCACAGTGGTTAAAATTTTGCGTTAGAATACTCGATTTCGAGAGTTCGTTTCTGGGTCTAGGGGTAATTTTTAATTTTCTTATTTTGATCTGCCCAATAATGCTGTAGTATACACTATTTCTTCGACAATACAAATCGTATAACTACAGTTCCTTTTAAGCGTAATAATCATTGATCAGAACGACAGAAACGTTCATGTAGAGTAGTATTTAGCTAAAAATAATTTACCTGTCATAGGAGAGATGCAGCTACAAAGCTTATCAATGTGGAAGTGTCAAACATATGTACCATATTCAGTAAGAGGGTTCAGTTGTAATATTTTAAACACACTATTGGTGATAGCATGTGAATGGACCGTGTAAAAGTTGCGTGGAAGAGAGCAGAGTAAACGTTTGAAAGTGGTATGATAAAAACGAATGCACGCCAGTTTATATGTTAGTATTAAATAAATGAACGTGTTTCGTTTAAGGCCTGCCTTAATGACTGCGAAACGGTTAAGAAGTCAGACAACATATCACGATGTCTAAAATTCGAAAATATAAAAGAAATGCATCTAGACCCGGATAAGACCTCTCACATTGGAGTATTCTAATGCGAAATTCTACGCACTGCACTATGTCTGCTCCACAGCGAGACAGTACTGAATGAAGGCAATTGTAGCACATTTGACCACAGTTTTGCCAAATTGCGTTTGTTTGACGTTCATTTTCTACAGAAAAAATACACGGGACGACATTTTTGCTCTCTTTGTATGCACAGAGTTATGGCTCACCCAGAAAACATAATTATTGATACAGGAAACGGACCACAACCTTCCCCTAACTGCCCCCCCCCACTTCCACACCCATCCAACCAACTAAATGCAATACAATATCGATGACAATAAGAATGAGGCAGATAATGAACGTCTGGGGCATCTCATATTAAATACAAGGTTATTATGAATGTCTGAATCGATTTCATAAATTCACTGTAGCGACATTAACTGAAATGCTGTCACAAAACTCAACATTCATTTTGAAAACTTTTGTATTGGTGCACCCGCACTTCAGATTTATGCCACGAGACGCAGCAGTAAGCAGTTAGGCAACATGGCAGCAGGCGCAGAGAAGGCGTATTTTGTGCCTAGATTGCATTCACATCAGTCTGCCGTAACACTGTAACGATACTTCAAAAGGAAGTTCAACAAAGATCCACCAGCTACCAACTGCATTCGACGATGGTACGTGCAGTTTAAAGCTTTAGGATGTGTCTGTGAGGGGAAATCAACGTGTCGCTCACGCCACAACTGGAGATTAACAGCGTGGACTTCATATACCATCAGGATGGTGCTCTACCCAATTCCACAATGATGTTCGTGAGTTCTTAAACAGGAAATTGAGAAACCGACGGATCGGTCGAGGTGGAGCTGATAACGAGCATTTCATGACATGGCCTCCACGCTATCCTGACCTAACTCCGTGCGAATTTTGTGTGTGGGGCTGCGTCAAAGATTCAGTCTATACTCCTCCTCTACAAACAAACCTCCCAGAACTACGGGTTCGCATCAACAGCGCTTTTGAAGAGTTTGCTAGGGACATGCTGCGCCGAGCGCGGGAAGAACTTGCTTATCGACTTAATATCTACAAAATCAGTAGTGGGGCACATAAGGAGCACTTGTAATATGCCAAAAAACTTTTTGTGTTTTTCTCTGTGTGTGTAAAGCTCTGTAACAGTATCTCAAATAATATCCTACAGACGATCTGTGAAATCGCTTCAGTCATTTATAACAGCCCTGCATTTAGCGGTTACTATTGCGCAATATTAAATGGGATTGACGTGCAAAACCAGTTGTAGAGAAGGGGCGAACTTATATTCGTCGGAAGCTTTCTGTGAAAATAGCAGAAGCTTTAAGGGAACAACATTTTCTACCGTACTGCATCCAACGAACTTAGAACGTCCTACCAAGACTAGAAGTAATTATTTCGTATATTGTAGATCCGTCGTTGTAAACGCTAATTTTCATTAATGAATAACTTTATCTAGAATGAGATTTTCACTCTGCAGCGGAGTGTGCGCTGATATGAAACTTCCTGCCCGATCTAGACTCGAACTCGGGACCTTTGCCTTTCGCGGGCAAGTGCTCTACCATCTGAGCTACCGAAGCACGACTCACGCCCGGTACTCGCAGCTTTTACTTCTTCCAGTTTGGAAGGTAGGAGACGAGGTACTGGCAGAAGTAAAAGCTGTGAGTACCGGGCGTGAGTCGTGCTTCGGTAGCTCACAGTCTGCCGCCGGCAGTGCTGCGAGGCGGTCACGCGCCAGAGCGCTGCGGGCGAGGCGCGCACGGTGTGTTTGTGTTTACTTCGGCCGCTGTAAGTGCCGTTTTCCTTCTAGACCACCATGGCGCACAACTATCGGAAGAAGACATTACGTTTCAACTTTTGTTCCGACTTCGCCCGACCCAAGGCCCTGGAGGTAGAACGATTTATACGCGATGAAGTTAAAATACCACCAACGGATCTAATTGGTATCCACTTGTCCATAGTTAGCAGTACCGTCTACGTCAAAATGATCAACGATGCGGCGTGCGACAAAGTGCTTCAAGAGGCAAAACGTGGACTGCGCTTCTGCCATTCCGACGGCAACGTCGGACCCGTTACCGTCGATCACGCAGGTCTCGGCACACGGACGATAAGGATCTTCGAACTGCCGTTCGAACTACCTGCAGACGTCGTCATCGAGGCGCTCCGTCCCTATGGCAACGTTCTGGAACATGTTGCCGAACGATGGGTCCAATTTCAGACCTATCCAGTTTTAAACGGAGTTAGACAGGTCCGCATCGAGTTGCAGAAACACGTGCCTTCCTATCTACGTATCGGAGGCTGCCGTGCCATTATAATGTACGACGGCCAACCTCGGACCTGTTCCGGTTGCGGGAAAGAAGGTCACCTACGGTCTGAATGCATTCAACGACGTGTCGCGCAGCTCCCGTTGTCGGAAGCGTCCGTCACACCCACGATGACCGCCCTACCGGTCACTTACGCAGCGGCTCTCGCCACGTCTACAGTTTCGTCCAGTCCGTCGCCCGGTCCTTCCGGTCGGCACGTCCCACCGTCCCAGTCACCAACGGACGGTACAGACGTCCCACCTGATACCCTTGCTGCCGAACAGGCTCCCGCACCGGACGCTGAGGAGACCAGTACATCTTCACAACACCTGTTTGACAATTTCATTGTACCCACCGACGCCTTCGAACCAGGTCGACGCTCCTCCTTGCCGTCGTCCGACACTGAGGAACACGTGCGCAAACAACGCTCGCCACGTAGGCGCAAACGCCGTCGCCGTTCACCCACGGGCTCTCAGAGCATTGCCACCCGCGACGACGAAGACGACACCCAAGCAGCCGACATTTCCACGCAGAGGTCGGCGGACAACTTTCACGATGAACAAGACGTTTCGCAGGACGGGACCACTATGGAGGTCGCCACGCACAATGTAACGATCGGTGCGCCGGTTGAGACGCCTGTCTCCCCGCCGACAACTCCAGATCTCTCTCACCACGACGCAATTCCCATGGACATTGGACAGACCCACGGCACAGGAGCATGGGCCGACGACATTGAGGAAGGTACGCCCCCTCCTCCGGATGAGTTACCTCCGCCGGACGAGGCTGCCTGTTAACATCAAAAGCGAGGCATTGCAGCTGATGGGACGGGACTTCCGGTCGGTGCCCTCCTCTTACTTCCCTCGGTGATGGTAGATGCGCGTCCACCACCACTGAAACAAACATACCGGTTTGCCACACTGAACATCAACATGATCGGCACTGCACCCAAGCTGCAACTCCTATGTGACATGCTTCGGGCCTCCGACGTCGACGTCGCCCTTCTACAGGAAGTACGCGTTGCCACACTACCACCAGTCTACGGCTACGACTCATACACGTCCACATGTGATCAATCAGGGCGTGGAGTGGCTTTCTACATACGCGAAGGAATCCCACTCACGGACACGACAATCCTTCCCTGTGGAAGAGGCATGGCTGTTACCATCTTCGACACGCGCGTCATCAATATCTACGCTCCGTCTGGCTCCACGAACCGTCGGCAGCGGTCCACTTTCTTCGGACATGACGTGGCGCCCCTGTTTTCTGGACGCTATGATCGCCTTATCATGGGAGGCGATTTCAACTGTGTCCTCCATCCGCAGGACCAAGTGCCTGGTTATTCGCCATGCCCGGCGCTGCTCACATTAATCGAAGATTTTCATCTAGTGGACGTTTGGGAGAAAATTCATGGCAATACCCCCGGTTTTACCCATTATACAGCACATTCTGCGAGCAGACTGGACCGGTTTTATGTCTCTGCTCACCTCGGCAATGAAGTCGCCCAAGCTGAACGATGGCCCCTTGCATTTTCGGACCATTGCGCCGTCATTTGCTCCCTGGCTCTGCCACCTCAATCGGTGTGGCGCAGCAGAGGTTACTGGAAGCTTAATACCTCCCTCCTTAATGATCCACACTGCCGACAATGTATTGCCACTACATGGGCGTCTTGCGAAAGACGCCTTCCGCAGTACACATCCACGTTCCATTGGTGGCTCAAATGTGCCAAACCTGCTATCAGAAAGGCCTTCATACAATGTGGCAAGGAAGCAGCAGCATGGCATCGAGACACCACAAATTTTCACTACGCCGTCCTCCGTGAGCTCGATGCGCTCCCTCCATCACTTGACACCCATAGGGAACGACAGCGTACTAAAGCTCGTCTCCTCTCTCTTCAACGTGCACGACTGCATGGTGTCGTGGTGCGTTCCCGACGACAAGACCTCCTCCACGACGAAACCCCATCCACAATCCATGCCGCATCCGACCATAGTCGTCGACGTCGGCTTTTCGTCCCCAACATCACGACCTCCGATGGTGTTCACCACACAACACAGGCGGCAGTCGTGTCCGCCTTTGCTGAACATTATCGCCAATTTTATGACGATGAACCGATGGCGACGCCCATTCCTGATGATCTCCGTCCTTCCCCTGCTCGGACCCTCACCGTAGCGGAGTCAACGTCCATGATGTCTGCAATCACCGCAGAAGAGGTGGTAGATGCGATCAACAAAGGGGCCAAGAACAAATCACCCGGACCAGATGGTCTCCCGGTGGAGTTTTACCGGGCTTTCACCACGTTAATGCTTCCTCGCTGGACGGAAATGATTCAGGAACTCTTTACTCCGTCCTTCCCAATTCCACCTGAATTCGTCACTGGCATTGTTCTACCTGTGCCTAAACCGAAGGGAGGGTCTCATGTCTCTGCATATCGCCCCCTTACACTACTGAATGCAGACTATAAAATCTATGCACGCCTCTTAGCAGCGCGCATACGCACCGTCTTACCTACGGTCCTTTCACCTGAGCAGACTGCACGTGGTTGTGGGGCCACCTTACAAACAGCCCTAGGGGAATGCCGTGACCTCATTGCACTGGCGTCGGTTTGTCGCCTTCGTGCAGCACTGGTATCCGTCGATTTCGCGAGTGCCTTTGATCGCGTTCGACACCCATTCCTCCTCATGGTGGCGACACGTATGGGGTTCCCATTGCCTTTTGTCGATGCCATTCGCCGGTTACTACTTCCCGCGGTCTCGATGGTACAAGTCAATGGGAGGCTTGTAGGACCGATTCCTATACGCCGCTCTGTGCGTCAAGGATGCCCTATGTCTACTCTACTATATGCCATTGCACTTGAGCCCCTCATCACTGGACTTACCTCTAGACTGCAGGGCCTCACTTTGCGTGACCACACCTTTTACTGTAGGGCTTATGCGGACGATCTCCTCTTTCTCACCTGCTCCTCCACGGAACTCAATGACGCCATCCAATGGATCCACCAGTATGGACGTCTTTCTGGTAGCATTCTTAATGTCCGTAAATCGACTATGATGCACATTGGGCGCGGCCTCCCGGCTATGGTGCCGACCCCACTCCCAGTCAGTGCCACCCTTCGTTACTTGGGTATCGAATTTACGAGCTCCACACACCGCACAGTGGCCCTGGCTTACCGGCGGCTTTTGCAGTCGATTCGGCACCATGTCCGCGGTCAAGTGCACCGTAACTTAAACCAACTCCAACGTGTGTCCTATGTCAACATCTATGTCGCCCCTAAACTGGTACACGTCGCCCAGATCCTCCCAATGCCGTTACTCCTTGGCCGCCGCATCCGATCAGCCTTTGGATATTTCGTGTCAGCAGGGGCACTTTTCAAAGTCCGCTACAACACTCTAACACTGCCTCCTGCAAAAGGTGGCCTCGGACTCATCAACGTGCGGGCACGATCTTCTGCACTCTTTGTCCACACTCTGTTGCGGCACTGGCAGGGGCCGGTCCCGTCCTTAACACGCAGTCTCTTAGATATCCTCCGACCAGCTTCTCTCGATCCACCGATCAATGTGGCACCTATTTCTCCATTATTGTACTACGTCGCCAATTGTTTCATAGAACTCAGCTACGTTCGGGCCGATCTTCCAGTCACCCGTCCTCCCCGTACAAAAGATTATTATCGTTTGTTTATGCTGTCCAACCCTTGCGACCCCATGGTGCTACAGCATCCTGACATTCACTGGCGCACGGTTTGGGGGTGTGTGCATGCAGCCTTTTTACCGTCGTCTGTGTCTGCACTCTGGTATGTTTTAGTCTATGGCAAATTCCCGACTAATAATCGACTTTATCGCATAGGACTGGCCACCTCCCCACTCTGCCCTGACTGTCAGCTCGAAGACACCGACGAGCACCGTCTTACGTGCCCCCTGAAACAAAACGTATGGCTCCTCATCCAACGAATCGTGGGCTTTTACCTCCGTGCCCCGCCAACGACGGTAACCCCGGATTTCCTGTTGTTGCCCCAGACATTTCACTACCCTCTTGCTAAGCACCATACCCTAATCTGGTTTCGAGGACAGGCTTTAGAATATCTCTTTCAGAGTGGTCCGCATACAGTCCTTGACTTCTGGTACAAAGTTGTGACCGCGCATAGCATCCTCACCCGAAAACCATCTTACCGACAAACTTTTGCCGGTTATCTCCGCAGCGTCTTCCTTGACCCCCCTCAAAGTTGGGGTGTACCATGCCTACCTGTCACATGATGCAACACCCTTATCCGCGTTCTCATGCATCGACCAAAAACAAACACCAATAAAAAAAAAATAAAAAAAAAAAAAGGAAGAAGACAGAATATGTTATATTTTGTTGTATTTAATGTTTTTCTTTTTTAATATTTTTTTTGTTTAACTAACAGTCATTTGTATATTTTTAAATGGTACCTTGAAGAACTCTTGCACAGTGAATATATATATACTTTTATTTTGTTCAATACAAATTTTTAAACAAAAACAAAAAAAAGGAAAACAGGATATGTTCTATTTTGTTGTATTTCATGTTATTCTAATAATTTGTTTACCTAACACTCATTTGTATATGTTTAACTGGTACCTTGAAGAACTTTTGCTTTGTGTATATATATATGTACTCTCCGTTTGTTCAATAATATAAAAAAAAAAAAAAAAAAAAAAAAAAAAAAAAAAAAAAAGATGGTAGAGCACTTGCCCGCGAAAGGCAAAGGTCCCGAGTTCGAGTCTCGGTCGGGCACACAGTTTTAATCTGCCAGGAAGTTTCAATAACTTTATCTGTTGCCTATTTAGACGTACCCTGCAGACCGAAGTTTTGCAAATGTGTTTGTTTCACCTTTCCGCACTGGGTAGAAGCTAGAAATTATAGGTCTGCTTTTTTTTTATTTATTGGATTACGATTCCCCCAGATCTGGGGGGGCCGGGGGGGAGCGGCCTGGCAGCAGCACAAAACGCCGTTCTGCAGCCTACAGGAAAGTTAGAAAACAGTATCAGGAGATATGAGAACAATAAAAGCAGGCGATAAAAAGGTGGCTGTTAAAAACTGAAACACGGAGAAAAAGATACGAAGAAAATATAAAGACAAACGGTGATTCTGATGAAAACACATAGTAAATAGACAGCCACAATTAAAAAAAAAAAAAACACGGCGACAGTCTGATTTCTGTTCGCACGAGGTAAAAAACACAACTAGCATGGTGGCTGTTCGCAACACTGACAGGGGATGCACAACACTGAACACTCACTTAAAACAGCGCTATAGAGGCGACAAGGCGGCAGATGGGGGGGGGGGGGGGACCGTGACCGATGAGGGGGAAAAAGGGGGGAGAAGAGGAAAAGAAAAAAGGGGGAGAGCCAAATGGAGGGAGGGGCATGGGTCTGTTTCAAGTAGCGGAGTGTATTACACTACGGGGTGTACGTGAAGTCCGGGAACACAGTCAATTATTTATTGCACAGGAACTAAACATTGTACAGATGCCATACATATTACATTTTGAAGATAATCTCTGAAAGTTTTTTTTTCCAGACATTCGATATGCGATCCATGAGTTACCCGGCAGACGTCAGTACGGTAACCGCCTTCTTGCCGTACCCGTACCAGACTGTGTCAGTCGCTTCCCGTATTCTCTCCCGGAGCTCTGCTACATCACGTGGTAGAGGCGCTAAATACACCAGATCTTTAAAGTGTCCCCACAGAAAAAAGTCATACAGAGTGAGGTCTGGTGATCGGGAGACCATTTAATGTTTTCCTCGAACTCCAACACACAGAAAGCTCGCTCCGCACCTGAACTCGCCATGTTTGTAACTTGCGCTGACTATCGGCAAATTACCAAATTACGCTGTGGCGAGATACATGAAAAGAAAAGAAACTTTCAGAGCTTCTCTTCAAAATGACATATGTATGATATCTGTTCAGTGTTTGGTTCTTGTGGAATAGCCGGCCGCGGTGGTCTAGTGGTTCTAGGCGCGCAGTCCGGAACCGCGGGACTGCTACGGTCGCAGGTTCGAATCCTGCCTCGGGCATGGATGTGTGTGTGATGTCCTTAGGTTAGTTAGGTTTAAGTAGTTCTAAGTTGTAGAGGACTGATGACCACAGAAGTTAAGTCCCATAGTGCTCAGAGCCATTTGAATCTTGTGGAATAAATAATTGAAAGTGTTCCCGGCCTTTATGTACACCCTGTATTATCACATCTACATCAGCGGCTGTGTGTACTTTTTCATGTTAATAGCTTTCTCCAACCGTTTTATTACGGTTACTTCTCCGCCAGTGCCCAACTACATTAAGTGCTTTTCTGCGGCATTTCCGGCAGTATTTTTTGTTGTAAACAAGAGTAGTAATAATTCCAAAAGTAAATGCATGCGAGCTCCGCCACTGATGGCGCTCTTTCTGACCAATAATGTGAGTAGTTTTGCATATTATTACTGGTTGACAGCAGCAGCAAACGCTACATTTTTTTAGATGCTGGTCCCGTGTCCTACTAGTTTCTTTGCCCTTTTCATATGATTATGTCTATAGCAGCGATTTTATGCAGTCTGTTTTTGTTTGTTAGTGAAATGATCTTCCACAAAGCGGGGAAGTGATACACGATTTTGTCTTTACTATGAATGCATTTGAGTGGTTTGGACTAGAATCAGTGCTCATGCTTTGCTATAGTGACTGAGTGGTTTCAGGTGTTTAATTCAGAGTAGAGGGTACTACAATGAGGTGACGAAAGTCATTAAAGGGCAGTGCATTGGCGGAGCTATCATTCGTACCCAGGTGATTCATGTGGAAAGATTTCCGACGTGATCATGGCCGCACGACGGGAATTAACACACTTTGAAATGTGGAGCTAAGCGCATAGGACATTCCATTTCGAAAATCGTTAGGGAATTCAGTATTCCGAGGTCAACAGGGTCAGGAGTACGCAGAGAAAACCAAAGTTCACGCACTACTTGTCACTGCGAACAATGCAGTACCCGACGGCCTCCACTCTTCACTCTTCGAGTTGTCATAAGCGGCGGCCATAGGCAGCAAGGCTTCATGTTTGGCGTTGGCTACTACAGGTCTAGCACGGAGTTCCAGGGTTGCTGATCGTATTTACAGTTCGTAGTGGAGATCAGCCTACGAGACTTAATCTACACACATCAAAAAAAGATTTGCATCACCTCGGTTCTGAGAGAACCGGAGCCTGTACAGAAAATCGGAATAGGGGTCAACATAAACATCATTTCCGCCCTTTTTATTGCTCGTGAAAACCACACATTGCATGTTGTAACACCATACAGCGAGACCTTCAGAGGTGGTGGTCCACATTGCTGTACACGCCGGTACCTCTAATACCAAGTACCACGTCCTCTTACATTGATACATGCCTGTATTAGTCGTGGCATACTATGAACAAGTTCATCAAGGCACTGTTGGTCCAGATTCTCCCATTCCTCAACGGCGATTCGGCATAGATCCCTCAAAGTGGTTGGTAGGTCACGTCGTACATAAACAGCCCTTTTCAATCTATCCCAGGCATGTCCAATAGCGTTCATGTCTGGAGAACATGCTGGCCATTCTAGTCGAGCGATGTCGTTACCCTGAAGGAAGTCATTCATAAGATATACACGATGCAGGCGCGAATTGTCGTCGACGAAGACGAATGCCTCGCCAATATGCTGCCGGTATGGTTGCACTATCGGTAGGAGGATGGCATTCACGTTTCGTACAGCCGTTACGGCGCCTTCTATGACCACCAGCGGCGTACGTCGGTCCCACATAACGCCACCCCAAAAGAGCAGGGAGCCTGCACCTTGCTGCAGTGGATGGATAGTGTGTCTAAGGCGTTCAGCCTCACGGGCTGCCTCCTAACACGTCTCCGACAATTGTCTGGTCGAAGGCATATGCGACATTCATCGGTGAATGGAACGTGATGCCAATCCTAAGCGGTCCATTCGGCATGTTGTTGGGCCCATCTGTATCGCGCTGCATGATGTCGTGGTTGCAAAGATGGACTTCGTCATCGACGTCGGGAGTGAAGTTGCGCATTATGCAGCCTACTGTGTACAGCTTGATCGTAACACAACGTCCTGTGGCTGTACGAAAGGCATTATTCAGCATGGTGACGTTGCTGTCAGGGTTCCTCCGAGCAATAAACCGTAGTTGGCGGTAATCCACTGCAGTAGTAGCCCTCGGGGGGGCTGAGCGAGTCATGTCATCGACAGTTCCTGTCTTTCTGTGTCCCCTCAATGCCCGAACAACATCGCTTTGGTTCGCTCCGAGACGCCAGGACACTTCCCTTGTTGAGAGCCCATCCTGGCACAGAGTAACAATGCTGACGCGATCGAACCGTGGTGTTGACCGCCCAGGCATGGTTGAACTACAGACAACACGAGCCGATACCTCCTTCCTGGTGGAATGAATGGATATGATCGGCTGTCGGATCCCCTCCGTCTAATAGGCGCCTTTTGGTGGGCTTAGTGACATCTTTGAACAGTCAAAGGGACTGTGTGTCTGATACAATATCCCCAGTGAACGTCTGTCTTCAGGAGTTCTGGGAACCGGGGTGATACAAAACAGTTTTTGATGTGTGCATGAGTGGACTCGCCTATAGCTTACGCATAGTGACAAGTATTAACTACAGTGATTGATAATGTGGTGCCCAGGATGGAAGTTGTCTTGTTGGCACTGTATTCAGAACGCACGCTTGACAGGCCACTGCTAGTTATATCTGTCCGGATGCACATCCAAGAGCTGCTGTACAACTGAAGTTAAGCATTACATCAAGTGTATATTTATGTGTCACTAATTTGTTTCCACTTTCACAGTACCTCCGTCCATCTCGGAGCTCCTAATACTAATACATGTGTAAGCTGATGACTCATACTCATCAATAACACACCAGACAAGTGGGAATCTCCAATTCATACAAATGGTTTAGCTCCATACTCAAGAGGCGGTCCCCAATAATCTTCGCCCACACAGTGACGTTCAACTTCTGCAGGCGGTTCGCCAGAGGTGAGTGTTGTGAAACCTGACGATACCAACCCTCATAAAAGTAGCCCCATCAGTGGAAAGGATGGACGATAGCAATCCCAGCACCATGGTGGTCTATGTGTCGAACCAGCGACGGGTCTATGAGCACAGAGCCAAGCCCGGAGGTAATAAGGCCTGCACATCTTGTAAGTGATATGGACAGTGGTAGCTGTCTTGGAGAATGTTCCACAAGCTGTGTACCTGCGGCGGGCCACTTCCCTGGTGCTGATACCGTGTTCAACACCTCGTATGTCCGCCTTCAAGTGGACATACAGCGCTTGGAAAACATCTTCAGCCTTACTTACTCAGGCATCGTTTCCTGGTCTCGCTTTTGCAAAATCAGCCATTACACATAATGTTCTTCAGTACTGCATAGTACTACTGCACAATGGAAAACGTAGCATGCACAGAAAACGAACTTTGGTGAACGTACACTCGACCATTTTGGAAAAATCGCAGGTGAAAATCGCAGTACCTACTAGCAACTTTGCGGTCTCTTGTAGTCCGCGCAAAACTGCTTCGTACGTCGAAAGTCAGGGAGTGCGCATTTCTTTTGGGAATATTTCCCACGAACAATCGTGCAGCAGCTGTGACATTGACACCATCTTTGCTGTATGCAAGCTACAAATACGTAAATTCTTTACCTGCGAATTTGTACATGTTGTAATGCTGCCAACAACGTCAGTACATCGCTACACGCTATAAACATCCAATTATCATGGAATGATGGACTACAGAAAGATGCAGCGCATACGTGGGAATGCTGTTACGCTCAGTCCTTAATTAGGCATTCAAAGAATCTGAAGACACATCAACGGCACAGTTACCAAGCCCATTATGAGTACACTACACAGCCCTTCCTACACCTTCTACGGAGGCGGCACGCGAAGAAAATGATCGCTTGTTTCGCATCGGTATCATTTTATCACTGCACCCCTTTAGCGATACATGATTCTACGTCGCCTGAGAAGTTATTTTTTGCAATTTTAAATGTAGCCCTCACTGTTGTGCGCTACAGCCTCCTCTCACTGGAATTTGTCGAGAGTCTTTGTCAAGTTTCCACGATAACCAAATAACACCCTCAAGAATCGCACAACGCTTCTTCGATTTTATTTCAATTTATTCATTTATTCAGACTTGATGATAAACCCAGACAGCCAGCCAATAACCTGGGGAGAATCACATAATTGGCTTTTTAAGTGCTCTGTTTATGGAAAATAATTCTCGCCATTACCGAGTGAAAGGTACTTCGCCACGTCGCTGTAAAGCAGATGTTCTCATACATTTCCTCGTACTAACGAGGGAATTACCCCAGCTCGAAAAGTTGAAACTGAATAAAAATGATTTTAAAATACAGAAATTTGTTTACTTGTACCAACTATCAAGGTCACTTATCTGTAATACTCTGCGATTGACTACGATCTGTGTTTGAAGGTTAACGAAATAAACACTGTAGAAGGAGAAGGCAATGAAGAACAAATACGGTGAAATGATAATTATGTGTATCACATAAGGTATTTCCTAAACAATTCCTTGAAACAAAACGTACAGTATCATATTTCTCAAAATAGAAGTTACTGTGTTATACGTTCATCTCTTTTTCCTATTCGAAATGTAAATTTGGAAAACAACAACGCAACAACTCCTATTTTGGGAAATATTAATCAGAAAGTACTGTTTCCTTCTCAATATATATTTTTGAAGCCAATGCCCAATAAAAATCGCAA
Source organism: Schistocerca cancellata (assembly GCF_023864275.1). Taxonomy (NCBI): domain Eukaryota; kingdom Metazoa; phylum Arthropoda; class Insecta; order Orthoptera; family Acrididae; genus Schistocerca; species Schistocerca cancellata. Next base: position 51,009,480 of record NC_064631.1, read on the forward strand.
GACAACAGCATACTTAAAGGAGAATAAACACATAGTAAAGATGTACAACGAAGAGTTATGCGAAGTACAAGAAGATCAAAGACGACTAAGATTTGACCATGAATTAAAATGTGACGAAACAGTCTGTGGACCAAAGATACTGAAATCGGACTTAGGGAAGGTCATTAAAAGTCTCAGGAAGAGTGAGGCAATGGGCTGTGATGAAGTACCATCTGAAGGGCCAACAATCAAGCTAAATGGAGCCTTACTGGACAGTTGAAACTTGCCTATAGGATATATGACGAGGGAGTTTAGTCGTGACTATTTAGTGGGAACCATAGCATCTCCATTAACTAAGAAAAACATTGTAAAGATTGTAGAACAGTTAGTTTCAGATGACATATGACAGAGGTGAAGTGCAGATTTGAAAGAAAAATTGGGGAAAGCTTGCGAGAGGAGCAGTTAGGATCCAGGAAAGGAAAAAGAACACGAGATGGATACTGGAGTACGATGGGAGCAACAGTGCTAGAAATTAATAGAGTTGTGTGCATCACCTACGTGATCAGGGAAAGTTTGTTGACAGAGATGAATGGGTATCCCGCTGAAAGAAGCAGCTGGAGACCAGAAGGACAGAAGACTGATAAACGAAGTGTAAGCAGGATGAGGAAACTGATGAGCTGGGCATTCAATGAAATGCTCGCCAACGGTGTAGTTTGTCAGCAACACATGGGCAGGTAACTATGCCTTGGGCTGTTTACGTCGTCTAAGTACAGCTATGCAAATAAACTACAGGCCATTGCTACACCACGAAGATGACGTGCTACAGACGCGAAATTTAACCGACAGGAAGAAGATGCTGTGATATTCAAATGATTAGCTTTTCTGAGCATTCACGAAAGGTTGGCGCCGGTGGCGACACCTACAGCGTGCTGACATGAGGAAAGTTTCCAACCGATTTCTCATACATAAACAGCAGTTGACTGGCGTTGCCTGGTGAAACATTATTGGGATGCCTCGTCTAAGGGGGAGAAATGCGTACCATCACGTTTCCGATCGGATTGTAGTCTATCGCTATTGCGGTTTATCGTATAGCGACATTGCTGCTCGTGTTGGTCGAGATCCAATGACTGTTAGCAGAATATGGAATCGGTGGGTTTAGGAGGGTAGTACGGAACGCCATACTGGATCCCAACGGCCTCGTATCACTAGCACTCGAGATGACAGGCATCTTATCCGCATGGCTGTAACGGATCGTGCAGCCAAGTCTCGATCCCTGAGTCAATAGATGAGGACGTTTGCAAGACAACAACCATCTGCACCAACAGTTCGACGACGTTTGCAGTAGCACGGACTATCTGCTCAAATACCATGGCTGCGGTTACCCTTGACGCTGCATCACAGACAGGAGCGCCTGCGATGGTGTATTCAACGACGAACCTGGGTGCAAGAATGGAAAAATGTCATTTTTTCGGATGAATCCAGATTTTGTTTACAGCATCATTGGAAGCGTGTACTCGTCATCGCCATACTGGCGTATCACCCTGCGTGATGGTATAGGCTGCCATTGGTTACACGTCTCGGTCACCTCTTGTTCGCATTGACGGCACTTTAAACAGTGGACGTTATATTTCAGATGTGTTACGACCCGTGGCTCTACCCTTCATTCGATCTCTGCGAAACCCTACATTTCAGCAGGATAATGCACGACCGCATGTTGTAGGTCCTGTACGGGCCTTTCTGGATACAGAAAATGTTCGACTGCTGCCCTGGCCAGCACATTCTCCAGATCTCACACCAACTAAAAACATCTGGTCAATGGTGGCCGAGCAACTGGCTCGTCACAATACGCCAGTCACTACTCTCGATGAACTGTGGTATCGCGTTGAAGCTGCATGGGCAGTTGTACCTGTACACGCCATCCAAACTCTGTTTGACTCAATGCCCAGGCGTATAAAGGCCGTTATTACAGCCAGAGGTGGTTGTTCTGGATGCTGATTTCTCAGGATCTGTGCACCCAAACTGCGTGAAAATGTAATCGCATGTCAGTTCTAGTATAATATATTTGTCCAATTAATACCCGTTTATCATCTGCATTTCTTCTTGGTGTAGCAATTTTAATGGCCAGTAGTGTATCTACACTCCTGGAAATTGAAATAAGAACACAGTGAATTCATTGTCCCAGGAAGGGGAAACTTTATTGACACATTCCTGGGGTCAGATACATCACATGATCACACTGACAGAACCACAGGCACATAGACACAGGCAACAGAGCATGCACAATGTCGGCACTAGTACAGTGTATATCCACCTTTCGCAGCAATGCAGGCTGCTATTCTCCCATGGAGACGATCGTAGAGATGCTGGATGTAGTCCTGTGGAACGGCTTGCCATGCCATTTCCACCTGGCGCCTCAGTTGGACCAGCGTTCGTGCTGGACGTGCAGACCGCGTGAGACGACGCTTCATCCAGTCCCAAACATGCTCAATGGGGGACAGATCCGGAGATCTTGCTGGCCAGGGTAGTTGACTTACACCTTCTAGAGCACGTTGGGTGGCACGGGATACATGCGGACGTGCATTGTCCTGTTGGAACAGCAAGTTCCCTTGCCGGTCTAGGAATGGTAGAACGATGGGTTCGATGACGGTTTGGATGTACCGTGCACTATTCAGTGTCCCCTCGACGATCACCAGTGGTGTACGGCCAGTGTAGGAGATCGCTCCCCACACCATGATGCCGGGTGTTGGCCCTGTGTGCCTCGGTCGTATGCAGTCCTGATTGTGGCGCTCACCTGCACGGCGCCAAACACGCATACGACCATCATTGGCACCAAGGCAGAAGCGACTCTCATCGCTGAAGACGACACGTCTCCATTCGTCCCTCCATTCACGCCTGTCGCGACACCACTGGAGGCGGGCTGCACGATGTTGGGGCGTGAGCGGAAGACGGCCTAACGTTGTGCGGGACCGTAGCCCAGCTTCATGGAGACGGTTGTGAATGGTCCTCGCCGATACCCCAGGAGCAACAGTGTCCCTAATTTGCTGGGAAGTGGCGGTGCGGTCCCCTACGGCACTGTGTAGGATCCTACGGTCTTGGCGTGCATCCGTGCGTCGCTGCGGTCCGGTCCCAGGTCGACGGGCACGTGCACCTTCCACCGACCACTGGCGACAACATCGATGTACTGTGGAGACCTCACGCCCCACGTGTTGAGCAATTCGGCGGTACGTCCACCCGGCCTCCCGCATGCCCACTATACGCCCTCGCTCAAAGTCCGTCAACTGCACATACGGTTCACGTCCACGCTGTCGTGGCATGCTACCAGTGTTAAAGACTGCGATGGAGCTCCGTATGCCACGGCAAACTGGCTGACACTGACGGCGGCGGTGCACAAATGCTGCGCAGCTAGCGCCATTCGACGGCCAACACCACGGTTCCTGGTGTGTCCTCTGTGCCGTGCGTGTGATCATTGCTTGTACAGCCCTCTCGCAGTGTCCGGAGCAAGTATGGTGGGTCTGACACACCGGTGTCAATGTGTTCTTTTTTCCATTTCCAGGAGTGTATGTTGAAATTTCCATATGACCACTAGTTAAAGAGCTAGGCGCGCCGATGTCTGCAATACATGTGAACATTTTTTTCAGTACACTAAGCTAACGTTTTGGAGAAAAACATTGTTTCCCACATTTTTGATTGTACTAAGCCAAACAATCATTTTCATGCAAGTGCTCGTCAACGTGCTAGCACATTTTCATAAATCGGAGGTATAATTTCACTCGACACAACAGAATGCTACTACATAACGCATATAATTTTACACATTCTATCATTACTAAAGCGTAATCACAAGTAAGTAAACACTATGTTGCCCACAACTGATGGAAAAGCAGTACCGTATGGCAGAAGTTACTTAAAAGGATGGACTGTTGCTACTGAGATAAAAACAGCTGGATAAAATATGTGTAAGGCTGTTTATTTATTTGATGTAATGTGTCAGTATTGCTGTATGAGGATGGCGACATGATCTAGGAAACGTGTCGTCGTAACGTGAGTACCATAATAAACATTGCACCTGATGCTAACTAAAATGGCTTAAAAGAATCACTCGTTCTCAGGCGACTGCCACTGCCAAGGGAACGTCGGACTGGTCATCATTAAAAAAAATTCTAAATTGTTATTTTATGTTCCTAATTATTTAATCTGCAAGTTACGCGCAATGGAAGTAAAAGATTACAAAAAGTCAAATCGGAAAAGAAACATAGCGAGATGCATCAGAAGCAACGAGACGCAGCTCTCAGTAATAGGTCACAGTAGAGAGATTCGTACAACGGTAAGACTACGTCTACAGATGAACAACTTAGATATGAGAGAGTTGCAGAGCGAAGACACCAAGTTAGGGAGAAGCATCGCATGCAAAGAGAATAACATCTGCCGAAACCAACACACTGGTCGAGCGACTGACCTCGATGACGACACCTTACTCATAACTGCGGCGTGGATATCATTAAAGTGCCCGGTGACGTGGACACTACGGTATTGAGTTTATCGTGATCATTGGTCGACAACTTCAGCATCAACATGAAGAGCAAAGTGAGAACCATGTTTTAATTTCCGGTGCAACCCGTAAGAAATCCTCCTTGAAGACGCGGCTAAAAAATTTGAAAAAAAAAAAAAAACAGCGTTGTGTTGTCACATTTGATCAGTCTCCCTCCAGACAGCGTGCTAACGGTTTACACTGTACCACGTACGGTACCCACTTCTGACGAAATGCTGTTTGAGCTGTGGAATCCGATTTCAGCCATGCCAGTCAACATACACTGAAGAGCCAAAGAATCTGGCACACAGAACTAATATCGTGAAGCGCCCCCGCGAGCACGCAGAAGTGCCGCAACACGACGTGGCATGGACTCGACTATTATCCGAATTTGTGCTGGAGAGAACAGACACCATGCATCCTGCAGGGCTGTCCATAAATCCGCAAGAGTACGAGGTGATGGAGATCTCTTCTGAACAGCACGTCGCAAGGCATCCCATATATGCTCAACATGTTCATGTCTGGTGAGTTTGGTGGCATCGGAAGTGTTTAAACTCAGACGAGTGTTCCTGGAGCCACTCTGTAGCAATTCTGGACGTGTAGGGTATCGCATTGGCCTGATGGAATTTCCCAAGCCCGTCGGAAAGCACAATGGACGTGAATGGATGCTGGTGATCAGTCGGGATCCTTACGTACGGGTCACCTGTCAGAGTCGTATCTAGGCGTATCAGGGGTCCCATATCACTCCAGCTGCACACGCCTCATACCATTACAGAGCCTCGCTCAGGTTGAACAGTCCCGTGCTGACATGCAGGGTCCATAGATTCACGAGGTTGTCTCCATATCCGTACTCGTCCATCCACTCGATACAATTTTAAACGACATTCGTCCGACCAGGCAACATGTTTCCAGTCATCAACAGTCCAATGTAGGTGTTGATGGGGACATTCGTCCGACCAGGCAACATGTTTCCAGTCATCAACAGTCCAATGTAGGTGTTGATGGGGACATTCGTCCGACCAGGCAACATGTTTCCAGTCATCAACAGTCCAATGTAGGTGTTGATGAGGACATTCGTCCGACCAGACAACATGTTTCCAGTCATCAACAGTCCAATGTAGGTGTTCATGGGGACTCTCGTCCGACCAGGCAACATGTTTCCAGTCATCAACAATCCAATGTAGGTGTTGATGGGGACACTCGTCCGACCAGGCAACATGTTTCCAGTCATCAACAGTCCAATGTAGGTGTTGATGGGCCCAGGCGAGCTTTGTGTTGTGCAGTCATCAATGGTACACGAGTGGGCCTTCGGCTCCGAAAGCCCATATCGATGATGTTTCGTTGAATGGTTTGCACACTGACACTTATTGGTGACGCACCATTGAAATCTGCAGCGATTTGCGGAAGGGTTGCACTTCTATCACGTTGAACGATTCTCTTTAGTCGTCATTGTTCCCGTTCTCGCAGGATCTTCTCCCGGCCGCAGTGATGTAGGAGATTTGATGTTTTACCGGATACCTGGTATTCACGGTAATTTGTGAAACGGTCGTAGAGGAAAATACTCACTTCGTCGCTGCCTCGGAGATGCTGTGTCTCATTGCTCGTGCGCCGACTATAATACCACTTTCAAACTAACTTAAATGTTGATAACCTGTCATTGTAGCAGCAGTAGCCGATCTAACAACTGCACCAGACACTTGTTGTCTTATATAGGTGTTGCCGACCGCAGCACCGTTTTCCGCCCTTTACACACCCCTGTGTTTGAATACGTATGCCTGTACCAGTTTATTTGGCGCTTCAGTGTATAATGCTACACGATGGGGAGCGTTGCTGAGGTAGGCTCTAGGGCAGAGAAGGAAATGCAGAGGTGACAATTTACAACACATGTAGCGAAAAGCTTATCATTGCCCCTCCGATTTTGAGAACTTGGATATATTTTTTAGCTCTTTCTGTGAATTGTAGTGGGACGAAATTGAAGCGTCACTCATCCACCAGTGTCAGCCCAGTTTGCAGGTGAACATAAGTTTAATTTAGTTTTTGTTTATGTATTTTTGTAATATTTTGTAATGGTTGTGAATTGCCTAAAGTTTTGTATTTTTTTTTATGTTTCATGTACGGAGAGGACGGCGCAACGAACGGAGACAGCATCTTCGCTGCCGTGACCAGAGAGAAAATTGCTGGCCACTATACGTCGCGGGTCGACAGCCAAAGAGCAACAGAAGATCCTGGAACCGAGTTGTTGCGTCGTGCTTCTAAAAATTGATAAATGAAAATATGTAATTTTTATGTACAACAATGATATCGTAGGAAGTTTAATCTTATTGAAAATGTTAGTCCTATCTCGTCAAGGCTCAGGTTCACGTCTGTATGTAGGAAGATAATAAACTGGTGGATGCTATTAAAGTTGAAATACGTGTTCTGAGGATTAATTTATGAAGAATTATGTGAATGAATTAATAATATATTTGACGAGATTATTGAATTTTGACAGTGTACATCGCGACTTTGAGTCTCAAAGTTTATTTAATGTGGTTCTAATATCGATTAAATCAAGATAAAGTGTATCAATATAATTTCTGAGGAGAAACAAACGACGTCAAAAATTGAAAAAGTTCACGCAAACCAATTGGCCCGAGTGACGTAATTCTGTGCATACGACTCAAATGATGTTTTACAGTTTCGTTCAAGAACCATTCTGAGACAATTTAAAGAGAATATAAATAATTTTGAAGTGGGTTGTAACTGACGTAGGTGACGAAGTCTGCACATGGTCATATGTCGAAAGAAAATCATTTATAAGAAACTTACGTCGTTACACTACAGAATGTAAACAGGCGCCTGGAAATTGCCTAAGATCGAAATTGTACAATCCTACGGAAATAACTTAAAAGTTAACAGCTCGAGGCATTATAGAGTCATTCAAAGAATTAATCGCAACTGTGGACCCAAGATTAAAGAGAATACACTTTGAAATTAGACTTTGAAATAAAGGCTAGTGAACTGACGTTCATGAAAGAGATCGACGCTGAGTACTCAACATGACCATGAGGATATTTTGCATCTGGGATAGAGATAGTATCTACAATATGTTTCGTATTTAACCCATTGTTAATAGAGCTAAGTTTCCATTGTAGAACACCGTTACGAGAGAAATAGAGGTCTCTGAAAGGTTAGATAATTTACTATGAGAAGAAAGAGAGACTGAAAGAAATGTGTTAGATAGAATTATAAATTATGTTATTTTGTTTAAAAGCGTAAAGCAGTAACAGATACGAAGGGCAATTTTTTCTCAAGCTCCGAGAGACCGCGAACTTAAAACCACAGCGAAAATCCGGTGTAAAATTGCGCAAAAATGTCTCTAGTATGGCCGTCTACCGCGTGACGTCGCACTTTTCAGTTCTGAGCGCACAGTTAACACGTAAAGATGACTAGAAAATAGCGTCTCATGCCAGGTGCGACGTGCCTGCTGAAAGCTTTCGCCTGGTTTCATACACCCCGCATGACATAACTGTGCGTTTTCATCTTCATGACAGTCGTTGCCTGCACGCTGCAGAGGCAACGAAGAGACACCTGCAGCGTTTCCGATGGGAAGTGTTTTAACACCCAGCGTATAGCCCGAACTTGGCTCCCTCTGATTTTAATATCTTCATTCACATGTAGCTCGTGGTTTGAGGACAACATTTGGGCACACACAACAAGCTGTGGAGCAGGGTAGTGAATTAGCGGAAATCACAGGCTGCTGCCGTCTATGACGAGGGTACTGGAAAGTTGGTACCACTCTGTGGTGAATGTCCAAGTCGGTGCGGAGACTATGTAGAGAAATAGCTGGAAGGTGTAGCTAAATTTTGCAGACAAAATATTTTTGATTTTCATTTGGTTTCTGTTTCGCAACCGATCGCAGGTTGAAAAAAAAATAGTCTTTGTAGTGCATGTGGTAGTGCAAAGTTCAGTTTTACTGCTAAGCGTACTAGAAAGTTTTTAAGGGGAGTAGGACGTCAAACAGGCCGACTTGGAGCAGGAGAGGCACTACAGGACATTTTATTTTTTACTGTCTATACTTTTACAAATAAATTCATAAAACTTAGTCAGCATGACCAGGAAGGATTCGGGATTCACACTCATAGCAGTGGAAGTGCAAAAACATAACAAAATATTTTTTTTTAGATATGAAATTTCATCATTTTTTTCACTTACTGTTGGCTGCATTTGTTGCTATAGGTACATTTTTCTTCACAAGTAAGAGAGATTCTTTGATGAATTTTGCACAGCTTGCAAACCATACATACAGGTATATGAAACTCTAGAATTTTCCAAAACTATTAAAAACTGTGGTAAAAATTGAGATAATAAACTACGAAATTTCATTTTTTTCTAAACACATATTTTAAAAACGTAAGAACATTCATCTTTTCATAAATGAAATAGATTCTAGAGTTTCAGACACCTGTAAGTATGGTTTGTATGCTGTGCAAAATTCATCGAACAGTCTCTCTTACTTATGAAGAAAAAAATACCTATAGCAACAAATGCAGCCAATAACAAGTGAAAAAATGATGAAATTTCAGATGTAAAAAAAATTATTTTGTTATGTTTTCGAACTTCCGCTGCTACGAGTGTGAATCCTGAATCCTTCCTGGTCACGCTGACAAAGTTTTATGAATTTATTTGTAAAAGTATAGACAGTGGAAATTAAAATGTCCTGTGGTGGCTGTCCTGCTCCAAGTCGGCCCGTTTGACGTCCTACCCCCCTTAAAGCGAGCCTGCTGTGGGGTCCCTCCGTGTAGCACGCATGCGGAACTGACCTGCAGCACGTAGAAGCGCTGTCCGTGGCCGCCGGGGGCGAAGGCGGCGGAGAAGTGGGAGCAATTGGCGTACCAGTAGCGCGAGCTCCAGAGCGGGCCGCTGGGGTCGCACGTGACACACTGCGGCTCGAGGCGGCGCGGGTCGTCCGTGGACGGGTCGGGCACCACGTACAGGTGCTGCTGGCCCGGCCGCGAGTCGTGCGTGCCCAGGTAGTACCTGCGACAGGGCAGTGGCTGCAGCTGCGACTGGCGCCGCTGGTCGTAGCTACTGGAACGTAGCACGGCCCCAGCTATAAGCTACGCTCCTATGGAGCTGCAAGCCCGGGCCATTTATGCGTGGGGACCTATATCCTCATCCTTTTCCCACATCTCCTCCTTTTCCTCGAACACATCCATATCCTGTACATCAACCGCCGTCTCGTTCCCCCTAACCCCCTGATGTCTCCTTTCCTCTTCACACCCTGCTTCTACTGTTGTGTCCCAACCTCTCTCCATCTTTACACCCTCCACCTTCGCTACCAAAGAAACTTCCAGCGTCTACCCACCTTGGATGATGTGCTTCGCCCCAGTATTTATACTCCCTTCCATTTCTGACCCTCCTCTTCCTTTCCCTTCCTCCCTAGGGCTTCCTCTCCTTCCTTCCCCTCCTTTCCCAGTCCTTGCTCTCCTTCCTGGCTTGCTCCATCCTCCACACCTTTCCCACCTTGTCGCTTTTCTCTCTCCCTCCTCTCCGACCTCTCCTCACTTCGCAGGTCATTCCAATTTTAATCCAGTTACTCTGTATCGTGTTTTGGTTCAAAAGTGGCTCTGAGCACTATGGGAGTAACTCTGAGGTCATCAGTCCCCTAGAATGTAGAACTACTTAAACCTAACTAACCTAAGGACATCACACACATCCATGCCCGAGGCAGGAATCGAACCTGCAACTGTAGCGGTCGCGCGGTTCCAGACTGTAGCGCCTAGAACCGCTCGACCAACTCACCAAGCGGTGTTTTGGTGCTCACCGTGTATGTTACATAAGTGCTGTGTGCGTTCAGTGTAGTCATCGCTTACTGTGAACGCCATTTTTAATTGTGTTATTCGTGCCGCCAGTGTTTATGTGCCATGTCATTATCGATTGTCATTTTAATCATTATCTGGATTTTTTGTAAACGTGACTCATAAAATTACCCCTCTCCATTTTTTATATATTTTAACTCCAATTGTTTCCCCTTCTCACATGTAACCTTCATCTTTTATCCCCGTATTTTATGTATGTAGCGTTCTCCCATGATATTTTTTATAGTCTCTTGGCTGAAGAGCGGCGAACTGTGCCGCTGCCAGCCCACCCGTTCCCACACAGGGCAGGAGTATGAAATAACAATCAACGAAAGAAAATAGTACGTGCAACATATGCTCATCAAGACAAACCCCTCTAAAGCTCTGGCACCAATTATATTCCTCCTCGATGATTTCTATCTCATTATTTACGACTGTCCTATCCAGTAAAAGTAGTGTAAACGTAAAATCCGTGGCAAAAGCCCATGAAAGAGCCATTGGCCTGATTGTAACTAGTGTACAGACCTTCGTTGTCGCACCACTAGGGGCAGGATGGTGGGCCCATGGCCGTGCCTCCTTCTGTCTGCATGAAAGATTTTCACTACTTATTTGGTATCAGGCTTAATGGACTCGAGGCTGCGGCTGCCCTGAAGGGGCTGGGATGAGGAAAAATGCCCGCCTCATCCAGAATTGGTTCTGGGACTTCCAGTTGTAGTCCACTACCTGCTAGACCAACACAGTCACATCAGATTAACTGATACACTAAAATATCTTAGACTAATTTTTGAGTGCCAACTAACATGGAAACCTCATCTAGTAACCAACTAACAAAAAGCTCACAGTATATTAAAACCACTGAATCCAGTAGCTGGCCTCTACAGCTACAAAACCTTGATCTGACCCATCCCCCCCCCCCCCCCCCCATGCAAGTGTAACATACCCAGTCCAGATCTTTGGAAGTCAAGCCCACCACATTGCTTTCTGCCTCCCTGTACCTTCCCCACAGGGATTCTTTACCGTCTCATTAAATTCCCACCCCTCCTGACACTGAATGCCTGTTCCATGCTCAAACTCGACCCCAAAAATACTACCGTCTTCCCTCTTATGTCCATTCCCAATATACCGACACTTGCAGAGGAAGTGGTGGTGATGTTAGTGGAGTTCAGAAAGGGCCACTCGACAGTCGACAACATCTGTGTGCTTCAACAGCTGATCGACAAGATGCAGAAATACGGCGAAAACCTGCACATCCACTTAATAGATTTTAAGAGGGCGTGACAGGATCCACTAGGAGAGCCTGGTGAATTGCCTAACCGAGGTTGGAATACCCAAGAAATTCGTCAGACTAGTTCGAGTTTCTCTCACTGATTTCAAAGGCAAAGTGGCGCTCTGGTAACTAGTCACGCAGACTTTTACATAAAGCAGGGTTGACACAAGGAGATGGTGTGTCACCAATATTGTTCAACCTGGCTATTGATAAGAAAATCTCGGTAGTCGGATCCGGAACATATAAAAGGGTTCATAATTTTAAATATCTGTCGGTGATATTCTCAGATCACACAGAAACCAAAGCGAGGACCAAACCGCAAAACGATCGTGCTTCAGTCTGAGTCAACTGTTGTAATCGCGCAGTGGCGGAAACAGTACTCCTCAAAGAAAAGCTAACAGTTCTGGTGACTATGAACCTCCACCGGAAAAGAAATACCATACTGTTAGTATTTTTACAAAATTTTCGGGAGAACTTCTTGAGTATAATTATGGTGATTATCATGCACCTCCACTGAAGAGACATCCACCTATAAAAAGCACATCGAAGTAATATTTGATTATCTAGAGAAAAGAAGACGTAATGAACATTCATTTCGGGGGAAAAAGGCAGTCAAAGAACTCGAAATAAAACAACACATTCTACCCTAATTTCACACAGCGCTGAATGAAAGAAAATGTGTCATTACTGGAACCTGAACTTTTGGGCAAAAAGGAATAGAAACTGGGCACTAAATATACTCAGTTTTCATAGCACGTCTCAAGAAAAAACGCAGAATGTGCCGTAGACACATCTCTGTCATCATGACAGCCAATGATGTACAGACAAAAGTATTCGCCAGCGTGGGGCCCGTTTTGTCGTAGAAGTAAATTAGAAAACCGTGGGTTTCAGGATACAGCCACACTGCATTTCGTACACTGATCAAGGTGGATTTGAACATGAGCTAGCTGCTGGTGCGACACTACCCAAAAAAGGCGAAAAATCAACCATTTCGTTGATTCAGTCTGCACAAAATAGAACTCATCATTACGCAGTAGCTGTTGCGCTTTTAGTGAGTGGACATCTAAGAATAAAACTTCATACTTGTTTTCAAGAAAATACTATCGGCCCGAAATCTAAAGAGGCTATTGAAGACAGTCTTCTAGGAAGCACACATCTGAAGGCTAGTAAAAGTGCGAAAATGGCAAAACACCATTTAAAATCACTTTTAGTGAATGGGATGCATGATGACTGTGCCAAAAACAACAAAATACATGCAGCCTTTGGAGGTATATATTTCTTCCGACAATATGACATATGAGCATGAAAGATAACAGACTCTGTAAGGACTCTCTGCATTGACATTGACACTCGAAATATGGAAATAGTATTTTCATAATTAAAACGCATTCTATTGTTCACAACCTGCTGTATACTATGCTTCAATATTCCTGGCAAGTGGCTGCGTACAGTTCTCCCGCACGTGTTGCTGAATTCAAAAATGTGATTCATGTAGCATTCGATTTTGCCGCTCAAGATTGTAATTCTGGTGACTGGTCAGATACTGCTTTCGCCAGATGTGCCTACTGTGACTCTGGATATTGTTTCATGCATTTTGTTGAGGAACCTCAAGTATATTTTTAAGTCCGTTAGTGGTCTAACGAAGAGTAACGCAATTCGCAATACATTTCTCAGACAGTATATACGTATACCACTGGCTGTTTCTGAAATGAGTGTACCAATGTATGACGCATGGTTTTGGAGATATGACCTTATAAACATTGAGCTGCTTGGAAATTAAACTGCAGGGCACAATTCGCTAGAGGTACGGGTGAAATATGTGTAGAAATATGTATAAGATGTGTTAAATACACTGATTAGCCATACCATTATGACCACCTGCCTCATAGCTTGCTAGTCTGTCTTTGGAATGAAATACATCACTGATTCTGCTTGTAAGGGACCCGACAGATTGTTGGTAGGTTTGTGGAGATATGCAGCATTACATGTCTATGCACAGGGACAGGTAATTCGCGTAAATAACGGGCCGCTGATTTGCATATGCGATGATGGGACCGAATAGCGACCCAGATGGATTGAATAGGATTTACATCAGGCGAATCTGGTCGCGGAGACATCAACGTGAATTCACTATAATGCTCCTCAGACCACTGTAGCACGGTTCTGGCTCCGAGCCGCGGACAACTATACTGCCGAAAGGTGACATCGCCTGCGGGGAAGATATTAAGCATGAAGGGATTCTGGTGGTTCGCAGCTGTCAGCGTGTCTTCGACTACTACCACAGGCCCCATACAAGTGCGGGAGAGTGTCTCCCAGGGCATAATATTGCTCGCGCGACTCTGAGTAAGTGGCACGCTGCACGTTTCGAGTCTCCGTTCACTTCGATGACGGCATTTGTGGCGACGACCAGCGACCTTGTGTAGCACCCGAAAAGCCGACACGTTCCCATTGATCAACGGTCGAGTCCGGATGGCCCCGTGCCCACTGAAACAGTAACTGACGTCGTTGGATCAACACCTGAACTCGTAGGGGTAGTCTGCTCCGGAGCTCCATGTTCAACAATGTACGATGGGCGGTGTGCTTCGAAACACTTGTGCGTGCACCAACCTTGTGCTCTTCCGGAAGAGATGCCACAGATCGCCATCTATCCTACTCTACAGAGTAGACAAGCCTCCAAATCCCGCGTTCTGTGATGAGTCGTGGACGTCCAAACATTTAGCTCCTAGCAGCAGGTTCCCCGTCCTTCTACCTCTTTCCGTCGGCGCTAAAGACAGTAGCACGTGATAATTCGACCAGATTCGCCTTTTTGGAGGCTCTGCGTAGTAATAATCTGCCCTTTGTCAGAGTCGCTAGTCTCAATGGATTCCACCATTTGCAGCCCATATCTTCGCTAGGGTGATACTGCGTCCGTGTCTGTTTCGCTAACATACTTTTGTTACCGTGTCACATGCCCGCAACTTCACCAGGCGGCATCCAACGTTGCGGTGGGCAGTGGTCATAGTGTTTTGGCTGATCAGTGTATGTGTGTCATGTGCGTACGCTGCCAAAGTCATGGGAAAAAAACTCTTCCTTAACACCTGGATCGATTTCAACAAAACGTGGTGCTCATATTACTCACTATCTGGAAAGAAATACTGTGGGAGTAAGAACTAGCAACGTCCTATTGGGGTGGGGGTGATAACGTGGAGAGAGAAGGGGGCAGGAGGAGATGGGCAGAAAAGGGGAAGAGAAGGGGATGGAAACAGAGAGGGGGCAGAACGAGATGGATAAAGAGAGGGGGGAGCAGGGAGGAGGAGATGAAGAGATGGAAAGAAACAGATGGACAGATGGGGAGGAGCTTATGGACAGGGAGAGGGGTGGAAGGAGATGGATGGGGAAAGGGGGGGCGAGAAGATGGACAGAGAGAGGGGAGTGAAGAGACGATCAGAAGGTGTAGGAGGAGACGGTCAGAAAGAGGAGGAAGGAGGAGATGAACGAATAGATTAGAATGAGTAATACATGGGGAACACTGGGTACTCAGCTAGTATTTTTAATTAAGAGAGAATATGACTTTCTTATGTATGTCAGTGTAATCTTGAGGTGAAGGTGGGAAAGGAAGAGATGTTTCAAAATCCTGAAGAACTGATGATTAAAAATCGTATGCACTCCAATTAATGTGTTCAAAACTGTTGTATTACACCCACTGGACACCGCAGGATAGTGCTAAAATACGGATCCATAACTGGTCGAATATTGTCACATTACGACGTTTTCGAGACTAGGAATGGATAGAAAACTTCCTGATGAGTAAAGACATGTGCTTGATCTTGTGCATAGACTTAGTGAAGTTTTGTCACCAACCATTGATTTTTTACTCGAGCTTTTGCCACCAAAAGCGAGAGGCGGTATAGCAAGTTATAAACCAGCTAGCTACGTAGAATGTGTGGTTGATGCCAAGCAAATTGATTTTAGAAATACAAGAAATACACTCATGAGCGCAAATGTTATGAGAGCTGCCCACCGGGAGGCTGGATAGTGACGTTGTAATTGCAAGCGCGGTAGGGAAAGCACATATGGCAACTGAGTATGGTGCTGGTGCAAGCACAAGTGTTTCTGAACACGTAGTTCAGTGTACATTGTTGATAATGGGTTTCCGCAGTAGACGATCCCTGTGTGTCCGAATGTTGACCAAAAGACATCGTCAGTTACGACTACCGAGCGAGGTGGCGCAGTGGTTAGCACACTGGACTCGCATTCGGGAGGACGACGGTTCAATCCCGCGTCCGGCCATCCTGATTTAGGTTTTCCGTGATTTCCCTAAAATCGCTCCAGGCAAATGCCGGGACGGTTCCTTTGAAAGGGCACGGCCGACTTCCTTCCTCATCCTTCCCTAATCCGATGAGACCGATGACCTCGCTGTCTGGTCTCTTTCCCCAAACAACCCAACCCCAGTTACGACTGCAGTGGACACGGGGTCGTCGACATAGGAGCGTGTATCAATGGAAACGTCTCATCTGACTGGATGAATCACGTTGCTTTTTTTTACACCAATTTGTGTCCGGATACGCCGTGATCAAGGCGAAACTTGCACTGCTGCGCGGACGCAGACTCATGGAAGCAGTAGTAGGGTATCCACCTGGGCTTCGATGGGACCCGTGGTAGTAACAGAAAGCAACATGACAGCTGTGAGCTACGTGGACATTAATTGGGACCATCTGCAACGTTTCATATTTGATGTCTTTCCCCACGGCGAGGATCTCTTCCATCATAATAACTATTCATTTCACAGGGCCAGAATCGTCCTACAGTGGTTTGAGGAACGTGATATTGAACTCATGTTGTCTTGGACTCCAAATCCGCGAAATTTGAGCCAAACCACCCACAGATCACTGCCCACTAATTTACGGGAATTGGTGTGCAGACGCCAGGAGCCACGTACCCCCGGAAACTTACCACCGACCTGCCACACTCTAATGAGGTCATCGTGGTGTTTTGGCTCATCAGCGAACATCAGCATTCATTTCTCTTTCCATTACAGAAATTAAAAACTGCGCCTTTCATCAATTAAATATAGGTACTTCTTCTTCTGCTTCACTCTAAACCAAATTACTTCCTTCATATTAACCAACATTTTAAAAAACAACGAGCCATAGCTGAAATGCGGTAGAGAGTTTATATGGAGCCGAAAACTAATTGTGCAAACGGATCTCTTGCAGCCAGAACCGAATTTCTAAATTTAGATATTAGGGTGTTACCAGGGTCGTACGTAGGACGTGACGAGATAGACCCCCGGTAAGGGCGCAGGCAGCGATAGCGAGGAAAAACTGACCGAGAAAAAGATGATTTTTAGAAGTAAATGTAAGAGGTACGTGAGTTCACTTATCCTTGTGTTCCTATCTTTTGCTTACGAGAATAAGTTTTCCCTTAGTCTCCAGCTGTACACACCATGTAGGCCCTCCTCGTTTCTACAGTTTCATAAATAAACTGCTACTGCCAAGCAGACGCCTGTCTCTAACATGGTTGACATGGCGAAGTGCAGCTGCCATCTACACAGCTTGCTCATGTTCAACACCGGAGATCTTGGTGCAACTTTGCTACTGTATCGTAGAATCTCAAAGGTCAGGGAGCGAGTGCTGAAGTAAATATGATGTTTGACCGATGACTTCCATTTTTTGCCGATTTTTGCCGACTGCGGATTGGAAGGAGACGTGACAGTGGAGGAAACAAGCAAAAGACGATTTGGAGGGGATATGCAGTGTACCTGACCCTACGGTCAGGACTTCTGCTGCTTCTATGTTTTGGCTGATACGATCTGCTGTGTAAATAAAAATAATTCAGTACTAAACCCTTCGTGGCTGGTTAACAATATTTCGGAAAATTTTTAGTCTTCGTATCGGTAGACATATATACCGGGTGATAAAAAAGTCAGTATAAATTTGAAAACTGAATAAATCACGGAATAATGTAGATAGAGAGGTACAAATTGACACACATGCTTGGAATGACATGAGGTTTTATTAGAACAAAAAAAAATACAAACGTTCAAAAAATGTCCGACAGATGGCGCTTCATCTGATCAGAATAGCAATAATTAGCATAACAAAGTAAGACAAAGCAAAGATGATGTTCTTTACAAGAAATGCTCAAAATGTCCACCATCATTCGTCAACAACAGCTGTAGTCGAGGAATAATGTTGTGAACATCACTGTAAAGCATGTCCGGAGTTATGGTGAGGCATTAGCGTCGGATGTTGTCTTTCAGCATCCCTAGAGATGTCGGTCGATCACGATACACTTGCGACTTCAGGTGACCTCAAAGCCAATAATCGCACGGACTGAGGTCTGGGGACCTGGGAGGCCAAGCATGACGAAAGTGGCTGCTAAGCACACGATCATCACCAAACGACGCGCGCAAGAGATGTTTCACGCGTCTAGCAATATGGGGTGGAGCGCCATCCTGCATAAAAATCGTACGTTGCAGCAGGTGTTTATCAGCCAGGCTGGGGATGATGCGATTATGTAACATATCGGCGTACCTCCCACCCGTTACGGTAGCAGTTTTGCTCTCCAGCGCCATCTGTCGGACATTTTGTGAACTTAGTTTTTTTTTTGTTCTAATAAAACCCCATGTCATTTCAAGCATGTGTGTTAATGTTTACCTCTCTATCTACATTATCCCGTGGTTTATTAAGTTTTCAAATTTATACTTTTTTGATCACTCTGTACTTTCCTTATTCAATAAGTTGGGCCTTCGTGTGAAGCTGCCCATTCACAGCCCGAGCACTGTACCGACTCACTCGGTGACCCTTCCAATTGTGTGTGGAGAATGGCGACTGCTTGGCGGACCGTACATGCCTGCACTGACAGATTGTGGTATGGAAGGTAGCGGTCGCGGCCAGCAGGTAGAAGTTCGCTAGTGAAACCGACGCACCTGGACCACACACCCGACTGCAAACCTATCGCCCACACATAGGCGAACGGATAGGGGCAGGCCCGGTAAACGGACGAGTCGGCCGACTGATTTGCCTGCGTATGGGCATACTTTTTAGTATGCTTTGCTGTGATTCATTGGCTCCATTACTCAAGCATCTATATCTTAAGAACACTGGAAGATGGCGTTGCTGATGTATTACTTATTTTTGTGTTGTTCTAGTGCGAATTAAACTGACACACTCTAAAAAAAGCCTTCAATTTCTTTGTTCAGTATTGTGCTAATTCTTCTGTCATGTCTCATTACGTAGCCATTTTCGCAGTCCTTGGCAAATGTTGAAATGTGTGTGAAATCTTGTGGGACTTAACTGCTAGGGTCATCAGTCCCTAAGCTTACACACTACGTAACCTAAATTATCCTAAGGACAAACACACACACACCTATGCCCGAGGGAGGACTCCAACCTCCGCCGGGACCAGCCGCACAGTCCATGACTGCAGCGCCTTAGACCGCTCAGCTAATCCCGCGCGGCAGTGTGTTTCGACATGCAGAATTTTTGTTAAGTATAGTTTTAAGGGGCTCCGGAAAGGCTCAAAATCATGAAAAGTTCAATTTTTACTTTTTTGCGTTTTCTGAATCTGCAGACTATTACCTTTTAATATATATATAATTTATTCAATTCCGAAGACTACAACCATTTTTAAAAAATTTTTGAAATGTGTTCTACATGGGCGTGACCCACTGTGGCGCTGTTAAACTGCTGTCAAATGGTGTTATTATTAACGTCCGTGTTCATCAGGTACATTTTAGTGATGTGAGATAAAGTATGTGTTGTGGCTAACCTGTGATGGTTCAATATATATCGCTGGTGTGATTGTCGATTGTTTCATGTTTATTTACTCTGTCGTTATCTCGAAAATATTCGTAATTAATTCTGTTTCTTGAGTCTTGGAATAGAAACACTTCACTTTGGTGTATATGATGCTGTTGCGACTTTCAATGATGGCAACATTGTAAGGTGCAAGGTATTTAGAAATATGGGAATGAAGATAGGTTCTAACATGGTACGAGCGATGCTTGCTTTAGACAAGGAACGCCTTCGGGCTGCAGACAGGGCTGTAAAGAGTCTAGAAATACAAGCAAGAGTAAACAGGAGGAGGAACAAGAGGAAGCTGGAGGAGGAGTTTGCAGAGGATGAAGATAATCCATCCTATGGACCTGGAATGCACTAAAAAGTTAATCCAATCTTTGTCGCTAGATTCCCAAAACTTTTATTTTCTCATACTAATTACATGTTTTCTAAGGATCTTCCAAACATATTTGTTTGAAACTTTCAGTAAATGTTACACAGTACCTTCTCCATAATTTAACACAGCCTTTTTCCAAAAAACTGTATATTTTTGGATATATAAATAAAAAATTGCAAAAAATGTTGTGAATTTTCATTACAATTGAAAAAAAATCATCTTTAATAACTGAACTAAAATTTTGTAAAATCCCTGTGTTAAGTTGTAGCCCATATTCCAATAAATAATCTGTAAAAAGTTCAACTTCCTACCTCAAATACTTTGTGAGGAAAGATGTAATTTATAAGCGTTATTTTAACATTGCAAGTATAGGGCGTTCCGGAGCCCCTTAAGATACAACCATTTTAAATTCAGTAACCAAATTTATATTGAATTGATGGGCTAGCAGTGGCAGACGTGTTCATTTGAGAGTAGGAAAACTTCCACAAAATTTTATGGAGGGGAGAGGGAGGGAGTAAGCTTTCGCAGTTGTGTCAGGGGCGCAGGGTTACCTCGGCACGGCCCTGTGTTTTACACATGCAACAAAAAGTGGAACTGGGAAGCCTGTTTTGCAGATTTGGGGTTCGGGAGCCCATGTAAATGTAGTGATTCTGAACTTCTACTTTGTCGCTGGGGACTGATCAGAAACCACGACGAACTACTGCAATGAACGTGCGAAGGTTTTACTGCACGGTAGAGACTCTTCCTACGTATAGCCACAGTGCTGCAGGTAGAGACTGTGTGAGTTGGTGCTTACACGAGGTGGTTGTCGTTGTCCCAGGCGAGGATGCGCATCACCTCGTAGTTGCCGTGGCTGAGCACGGCGATGCGCTGCTCGGTGATGGTGATGTGCTTGATGTGCGTGTACGAGTGCGTGCTGGTCTCCTTGACGGGCGCCAGCAGCAGGAAGCTGCCGCCGTCCGGCGAGAAGACGGGGTGCGGCTGCACCTCCAGCCACGACTCCTCGGCCGCCCGCTCCGCGTGCGTCTGCCGGCAGGACACACACACACTCACCTTCAGCTGCGTCGCGGCAGAGGCCCCAGTAGCAGGCCTTCCAACTGTACAACAGTGCGGTTTACAATCACGCGGCGAACTGCGGCAGCCCATCTCTATATCTACATCTACATCTACATTTATACTCCGCAAGCCACCCAACGGTGTGTGGCGGAGGGCACTTTACGTGCCACTGTCATTACCTCCCTTTCCTGTTCCAGTCGCGTATGGTTCGCGGGAAGAACGACTGTCTGAAAGCCTCTGTGCGCGTTCTAATCTCTCTAATTTTACATTCGTGATCTCCTCGGGAGGTATAAGTAGGGGGAAGCAATATATTCGATACCTCATCCAGAAACGAACCCTCTCGAAACCTGGCGAGCAAGCTACACCGCGATGCACAGCGCCTCTCTTGCAGAGTCTGCCACTTGAGTTTGTTAAACATCTCCGTAACGCTATCACGGTTACCAAATAACCCTGTGACGAAACGCGCCGCTCTTCTTTGAATCTTCTCTATCTCCTCCGTCAACCCGATCTGGTACGGATCCCACACTGATGAGCAATACTCAAGTATAGGTCGAACGAGTGTTTTGTAAGCCACCTCCTTTGTTGATGGACTACATTTTCTAAGGACTCTCCCAATGAATCTCAACCTGGTACCCGCCTTACCAACAATTAATTTTATATGATCATTCCACTTCAAATCGTTCCGCACGCACATTCCCAGATATTTTACAGAAGTAACTGCTACCAGTGTTTGTTCCGCTATCATATAATCATACAATAAAGGATCCTTCTTTCTATGTATTCGCAGTACATTACATTTGTCTATGTTAAGGGTCAGTTGCCACTCCCTGCACCAAGTGCCTATCCGCTGCAGATCTTCCTGCATTTCGCTACAAATTTCTAATGCTGCAACTTCTCTGTATACTACAGCATCATCCGCGAAAAGCCGCATGGAACTTCCGACACTATCTACTAGGTCATTTATATATATTGTGAAAAGCAATGGTCCCATAACACTCCCCTGTGGCACGCCAGAGGTTACTTTAACGTCTGTAGACGTCTCTCCGTTGATAACAACATACTGTGTTCTGTTTGCTAAAAACTCTTCAATCCAGCCACACAGCTGGTCTGATATTCCGTAGGCTCTTACTTTGTTTATCAGGCGACAGTGCGGAACTGTATCGAACGCCTTCCGGAAGTCAAGGAAAATAGCATCTACCTGGGAGCCTGTATCTAATATTTTCTGGGTCTCATGAACAAATAAAGCGAGTTGGGTCTCACACGATCGCTGTTTCCGGAATCCATGTTGATTCCTACATAGTAGATTCTGAGTTTCCAAAAACGACATGATATTCGAGCAAAAAACATGTTCTAAAATTCTACAACAGATCGACGTCAGAGATATAGGTCTATAGTTTTGCGCATCTGCTCGACGACCCTTCTTGAAGACTGGGACTACCTGTGCTCTTTTCCAATCATTTGGAACCTTCCGTTCCTCTAGAGACTTGCGGTACACGGCTGTTAGAAGGGGGGGAAGTTCTTTCGCGTATTCTGTGTAGAATCGAATTGGTATCCCGTCAGGTCCAGTGGACTTTCCTCTGTTGAGTGATTCCAGTTGCTTTTCTATTCTCTGACAAGGATAACAGTGCCTACTCGTCACCACCGAATTCTTACAATTTTTTCGTTCTCTAGATGCACGGCTTGGCCGTAAATAGCAGTGACGGAAGTGTGAACTCCAGATAGCGAGGCGTTTAGAGAGAACAGAACTGTTGATACGGGTTATTCGACGCATGAGCCCTTTGTGTCGAGGCGCGCACGCAACGAAGGCCAACGAACCTCAGCCGACCGGTTCTTTGGTCGAGATTTGCATAGTATGTACGGACGGCAAATCGTAGCCAACGCAGCGGCTGACCTTAGTTACTATTACTCTGCTGCCAGTAATATCAAAGTCAGGTGGCTGGTTGGCGTTCAGACCCCTCTGCCACTGTAGACGCCGGGTGGAAAAAAAAAGTTCAAATGGCTCTAAGCACTATGGGACTTAACTTCTGAGCTCATCAGTCCCCTAGACTTAGAACTACTTAAACCTAACTAACCTAAGGACATCACACACATCCATGCCCGAGGCAGGATTCGAACCTGCGACCGTAGCAGCAGCGTGGTTCCGGACTGAAGCGCCTAGAGCCGCTCGGACACAGAGGCCGGCAGACGCCGGGTCGAAAGTTCGTTGGTTTAGTACCGATTTGTTATGTCTCGAGAACGAGTGTACGTAAGTATTTCAGGACAGCCACAATTCGCACTTAGTTTATTTTATTGACCATTTTCGCTCTTTGATTTAACAAGAGAATCATCAGAAACTCTGGAATTTACTGTTTACAGTACAGCTGCTAGCTGTTAAATTAAACAACGAAACCAGTCAATGAAACATGTTGAATGCAACATGTGTCTGTCCTCAGAAATTTAATTTCAACAGTCGCTCTTTCCCCTGCAGGCGATACCTGCTATCGCTCAGAGTGTGTATTTATTGTGTTAAAAACTATCGGACTATAGAGTGGAATATGCAGACAAAATTAAAGCTGGTAGTATTTTAAGGTGAACGGGAATGTTTATAGGCCCATACGAACTGCGATTATAAAATCATACTAAAAAAATAAGACACTTGGACGGAAATAACTGTTATTAGAAAGGGATATGCACGATGTGAAAAGAAAATGGTGTCTTTATTGACATATTTCGGCCGTGAACGATAGACAGAAACAAAAAAAAAAAAAAAAAAAAAAAAAACTGGGAGTGAGCATTAACTTTCTGCTGCAGGTACAGCTCCCCTAGAAGAGATCCTATATTCGGAAATTTTACGGCCTACATAATCCAATAACAACTCGAAATCTTTATAAAGCTTACATTTCGAAAAAAGTTATGAAATAGCCCATATTCCAATGCAGCTTTAACGTAGACATTAATTTTGTCCCACCACACTGCTCCCTATTTTTTATAAGAGCTGTCGTCCACGAGCGTCGTTTCTTTTTTTTATTTTCAATTTTTACTTGCTTACAATGCAAATGAACCCAAATAATGTTCATTATATATTATTTAATAACATTTTTGTAAAATATATGAAAAGAAAAGGCCAAGGAGTATTTGGGGTTGGAGATAAATATCCAGGAAGGGATTACAGCATGTTCACGGGAATTCGTATCATCATAAAAGAGAGAAAGTAGTAATTTTCTAGGCATCTTGCACGCATTATAAAAGCTGCATTTTTACAATTTCTTGATTGCTTAAAGTTTCTATAGCAAAACCAACTTGGTTTACCTTCAAGAAAGGTCCACTCCCGTCTAAAAGTCTGGAAGCAAAACATGCATAACGAATCATTCCGCGAAATATTGGCGAGGTTAACTGTTACACTAGCGGAGTGCATTTACGGAAATCACTTTAATACTGCACGACAGCAGCCCTTCTTCGTCTTGAAAATATCTCATCGTAGAGTGGTGGATTTGTTTGCCTTCCCCACGAGTCGATTAATGGAAATAATTTGTTTTTCTGGACGAAGATCTTCATCATATCATCCAAAGAATGTCTGAATAACTCTGTTTCAACTTTACCAGATTTTGAAGAAGTTATGATGAAATTCATATATGTCGCGCAAACTCATCCACCGTGTTTTGAATTCTCGGTCCAAAAGACACTATTCTCATGTAGGCATACGTAAAATGTTGCCAATAATTTTATAGACAGGGTTATGGATAACTGCGCTGTATACTAAGCCATTAGTAGGGGACTGATGACCATAGATGTCAAGTCCCATAGTGCTCAGAGCCATTTGAACCAACTAAGCCATTAGTCTGTTCATGTTTCGGTATATTTGCAGTGTAAGTAATGTAAAAATTGAAAACAAAAAAAAAAGTTTCCGCATAGGGACACGACCATCTAATTACAGTTCCGTACTCTTTCCGCTGCGCCAATTGTTGCGTGGAAACTACAATAACATGAATGACTCATACATCGCCTAACCCACGCCAAAAATGCCATTTCTTCTAAACGTTTCGCCATCTGGGGCTCCCACTTCGGTCACTTTCATTTCTGGCCAAGTCCTGCATACGTCATAAATTTGGAAGAAATCATTGATGACGAGTGGACGCGGTCCGCTTGTGAGAGGGTAAAAAAAAAAACTGAATAGGCGATTGCAAAAACGACGTAACTTCTTTTTCTAAATTTTACTCTAGAGCGAAAAAATATCCCTTTGCCAAATTGAGAACTAATTCATTCTTATTTTTCTACAGGAAGTTTGACTATTATGGGTACAAACGAAAGGGGAAAGTGAAGGACATTGAAACAAGGAATTATCCCTAATAAATAAAGGTCCGGAAACGAATGGTTTCTCCGATACGACATATTACGACACAATACATGGACACCCTGTAATAAGAGTATCCGAGGATCAAAACTGCAGATAAGCGCTTGGGGACAGGCACATTAGAACGAGAGTTCCACATGTCTCCGTTCATGCGAAGGTAGACTTCAGAACGTCTTTTCATCGATACTCGTACACGTTCAAAAACTTAAGGCGTGCTCTGAATGCACTGACAACCGTCCACAATGCATTGCCGGAGTTATTTGACACTACCAGCAGTGCTTGAATACGACGAAGCTTTTAAATATCCTCAAACAATAAAATACAACGCGTTCAAATTCCGGGACCTGGGAAACCACGATCAATACCCCAGTTGTCCTAATTCTATTTACCAATACTTGGGCGTCTAGAATGATGATAAAATCAAACAATAGTAGTTCATCGCTTTGTAATTTACATATCGCTTGCAGTGTTTCGAAACAAGTATAGCCTTAGACATTAACGGTGTTCTAACATTGGTATGACAACTGTTCTGCATACATCGTATCGGGGAAGCCGCTGGTTTCCAGACCTATGTTTATTAGGATTACTTGCTTGTTTCGTTTTCCTCTATTCGCTCCTTTCATTCGTACGTGTAATAGTTAAACACAGTTTACACATACATCACACACAAATATATATTGGTGTGACCAAGTTCTGAAAATGGTTTTATGTACAGGTTATAAAATTAGGAATTCCCGAAAGCTTAAGTTACTTTTGCGTATAAACTCATCTAGATCGATTAACATATATTTCTCTCTTATGACGTCCGATTACTGCCATTATCAGCGCAAAACTTACAACTCGTGAGAAAACGTTCTGTCTCAACTGAAACAAAAGCTGTGTCTGAACAAGTCTTGCGTTTATCATGCCTTGGTGCACTTTTTGTGGCAACTGACACTGAATTTTGTTGTAAAAGTGGTAAATTTTGATCCGTAATGAATGCAAATACAAGGTGTTTGACAATTCTTATTGCATCTTCAAGAGGTTGTAGATAGAACTTAGTAGATAAATTTTTGATAAGCAATCCCTGTCCGCAAATGTTCCCTGTGGATATATAACAAATTTGAAGGTAGGATCACTTTCAAAGCTCCCGCTTTGCGATACGGTACGTAATAGTAGATCTTCACAACGCGTGCATCGATGACGTTTTGCGGATCGCCTCATTCCGTCATACTGTATATCAGTCTCGCCCACAACGACGACGGCTGCGAGAAGCTGGTACATTCGCAACTGGTGGGGTCGGCTGTGGGCCTTACCGGACGCACACCAGAGATTGTGGGCCGTGTGTATGAAGGCATGCGCTGCAGACACAGCTTGCAGCTTGTGCAGCAAACAGCGTGGTTACCGTGTGGAACAGGCACACCGGTCAGCGCTCACTGTCTCCGGTGTGAGCGTACCATGTAGCGGGAGATTTGAAAGTGACTTGATTTTCTAACTTATTCTGCATCCAAACGGTATATTTCCGGTCATGAGTTGCTAACTGCCCTCTACATCCCTTAGTACATGTAATAGGAATTGTGAAACACTCTGTATATTAAGTGATATTGAAGTTGAAGACACATTAAGGGACATTATTTCTTTCATTAATAACTGACGTTCTGTATGGAATGGATAACACTTGAATGGAGAAAAAGACTGTAATGCTTAGGGGAGGTAGACGTTTCATCACCAAGTATGTAGCCATCAGTACTATTCGATCAGTACTTTTCAGATGAGAACATACATGGAAATATTACAAAACACTTCAAGATTTTCAACACTTGTAATAATTTGCTTAACATGAATAAGATTTCATACAAAACTACGTACGAAAAATTTAGTGCGATCAGACATATAGTACAAAAAGGCTACACGAGAGGGACAATTTCAAAATTTCGTCTGCAGTGCCAAAGTCCATCTCAGTACTGAGCTACTGGAAGAGATTTTCATAAAAAGAAACCCGCGGTCATCATGCTGCCGGTGGCGTAACTGGCGTGTACAAGTCGGAGCACGTACCCTGGGTTGCATATTCTGGGGGTGGGGATGTGTAGTATTGCGAAGAGCGAAAACAAGGTGACGAAGCGTGAAACAAACAAGGAAAATGGAGGGATAAAAAGAGTAGAATAAAGGAAAGGAGGGGAGGACACGAAAATCGGAAGGGGCGGACTTGTGTGATGTGGAGGCTCCGACTGGACAGCACCATAACACCTGTTGCTGCTTGGTGTGGAGACACTGGCGTCTTGCTTCGTGTAGTAAATGCACCCTCTCTCGCTATTCCAAGTAAGCCAAAGCAAGGAAATTATAATCAGTCTAATTTGAGCTTGTTTTTCAGTTTCTTATGGTTTTTAATTGAGCAGTAAGCAGAACCGAGTGAGTTACTGATGCAAACAATGCGAGTTTGGAATGAGAGCCACAGCTGCAAAATACTAACACGAATTCTTTACAGACGAATGGAAAAACTAGTAGAAGCCGACCTCGGGGAAGATCAGTTTGGATTCCGTAGAAATACTGGAACACGTGAGGCAATACTGACCTTACGACTTATCTTAGAAGAAAGATTAAGGAAAGGCAAACCTACGTTTCTAGCATTTGTAGACTTAGAGAAAGCTTTTGACAATGTTGAATGGAATACTCTCTTTCAAATTCTAAAGGTGGCAGGGGTAAAATACAGGGAGCAAAAGGCTATTTACAATTTGTACAGAAACCAGATGGCAGTTATAAGAGTCGAGGGACATGAAAGGGAAGCAGTGGTTGGGAAGGGAATAAGACAGGGTTGTAGCCTCTCCCCGATGTTATTCAATCTGTATATTGAGCAAGCAGTAAAGGAAACAAAAGAAAAATTCGGAGTGGGTATTAACATCCATGGAGAAGAAATAAAAACTTTGAGGTTCGCCGATGACATTGTAATTCTGTCAGAGACAGCAAAGGACTTGGAAGAGCAGTTGAACGGAATGAATGGTTTCTTGAAGGGAGGATATAAGATGAACATCAACAAAAGCATAACGAGGGTAATGGAATGTAGTCGAATTAAGTCGGGTGATGTTGAGGGTATTAGATTAGGAAATGAGACACTTAAAGTAGTAAAGGAGTTTTGCTATTTGGGGAGCAAATTAGCTGATGATGGTCGAAGTAGAGAGGATATAAAATGTAGACTGGCAATGGCAAGGAAAGCGTTTCTGAAGAAGAGAAATTTGTTAACATCGAGTATAGATTTAAGTGTCAGGAAGTCATTTCTGAAAATATTTGTATGGAGTGTAGCCATGTATGGAAGTGAAACATGGACGGTAAATAGTTTGGACAAGAAGAGAATAGAAGCTTTCGAAATGTGGTGCTACAGAAGAATGGTAGATCACATAACTAATGAGGAAGTATTGAATAGGATTGGGGAGAAGAGAAGTTTGTGGCACAACTTGACCAGAAGAAGGGATCGGTTGGTAGGACATGTTCTGAGGCATCAAGGGATCACCAATTTAGTATTGGAGGGCAGCGTGGAGGGTAAAAATCGTAGGGGGAGACCAAGAGATGAATACACTAAGCAGATTCAGAAGGATGTAGGTTGCAGTAGGTACTGGGAGATGAAGAAGCTTGCACAGGATAGAGTAGCATGGAGAGCTGCATCAAACCAGTCTCAGGACTGAAGACCACAACAACAACAACCTTATATAGCATGAATGGAAAGGAAACCATGCACTTTCGGACGCAATTACCTCGTATTAGTTACTTTCAGCGATCGTTTCCTGCTTTTTGTCCCCAATTTTGAAACCCGCCCAGTATCAACAAAGTTTATATTTTAAAATTTTGTATCAAAATAAGTAAAAACTCTTAATTCAAACTCGAACAGGTGTATGAAAATAATTGAAATCTGGTATCTAGTGTGGGAAGAAATATATTGGTGCAGAGTACCTACTATGTGACTGGAGTCAATAAATTAAAGAGAACTTTGCAGACTCCTAATAAGGCAATGTACACTCATGCTCTTAAATTAAGGATAATGCTGGTACATGGGGAAACAACGCTCTGGTGGGCAGTTTACGGGTTTAAATCACCTCGGGTTACGACCATGCGGTGCATTTGACCTGCGGTCGTCGCACGGTGGCGCTGGCAGCAGTCCATATACGCAGAGGTGTGTTCGTGCATGTCAGAGTACGGTGCAGCGAGTAAGTGTGCAGAATTTTTCAGACGTGCTAATGGTGACTGTGTGTTGAAAATGGCTCAAAGAACACATATTGATGACGTTATGAGGGGTAGAATACTAGGGCGACTGGAGCGTGGTCAAACACAGCAGGTCGTAGCACGGGCCCTCCGTGTGCCACAAAGTGTGATCTCAAGATTATGGTAACGATTGCAGCAGACAGGAAACGTGTCCAGGCGCTACAGTACGGGACGTCCACAGTGTACAACACCACAAGAAGAGCGATATCTCACCATCAGTGCCCGCAGACGGCCACGGATTACTGCAGGTAGCCTTGCTCGGGACCTTACTGCATCCGTTGGAACAGTTTTCTCCAGACACACAGTCTACAGACGACTGAATAGCCATGGTTTTTTCGTCACGAGACCTGCAAGGTGCATTCCACTGACCCCTGGTCACAACAGAACCCGTAAAGCCTGGTGTCAAGAACACAGTAAGTGGTCATTGGAACAGTGGTCCCAGGTTATGTCCACGGACGTGTCCAGGTATTGTCTGAACAGTGATTCTCTCCGGGTTTTCATCTGGCGTGAACCAGAAACTGTATACCGACCCCTTAATGTCCTTGAAAGGGACCTGTATGGAGGTCGTGGTTTGATGGAGTGGGATGGGATTGTGATTGGTGCACGTACACCCCAGCATGTCTTTGACAGAGAAACTGTAACACGTCAGGTGTATCGGGACGTCATTTTGCACCAGTATGTCCGCCTTTACAGGGGTGCAGCGGGTCCCACCTTCCTCCTGATGGATGATAACGCACGGCCTCACCGAACTGCCACCGAGGAGCAGTACCTTGAAACAGAAGATATCAGGCGAATGGAGTGGCCTGCCTGTTCTCCAGACCTAAACCTCATCGAGCACGTCTGGGATGCTCTCGGTCGACTTATCGCTGCACGTCTTCAAACCCCTACGACACTTCAGGAGCTCCTACATGCACTGGTGCAAGAATGGGAGGCTATAACCCAGCATCTGCTCAACCACCTGATCCAGAGTATGCCAAACCGTTGTGTGGCATGTGTACGTGTGCATGGTGGTCATATCCCATATTGATGTCGGGCTACATGCGCAGGAAACAGTGGCGTTTTGTAGCACATGTGTTTCGGGACGGTTTTCTCAACTTATCACCGACACCGTGGACGTACAGATCTGTGTCTTGCGTGTTCCCTATGTGCGTATACTGTTAGCGTCAGTTTTGTGTAGTGCCACGTTCTGTGGCACCACATTCTGCAATCATCCTTAATTTATGAGCATGAGTGTATATATTACTACTAAATGAATGGCAGATATTAAATTAAAATGTACAATAATAAGAGACCGGTGTCGACATGTTATTCGATTAAATTGAGCGTAAAGACATTTGAAGACAAAAATTATGTAATTAATGTTACCAAGGGTGGCGTAATAACAAGATACTAGCATTAACCTTTTTTCTTTGGTGAATTTTATATTCCCTTTGGATTTTTCCGATAGATCACAGTCTTTCACCTGCCTTTTCCACTGGCAGATGCATATGGCCATTTCATCTTCAGTCGCTCCAGACAGACGCTCTACTATACTTTTGACTTTAATAATATCTCGTGATTCAACCTCATATCGTTTCGAACATTCTATAAGAACGTACTTTGTCTCTTTGTTTACTGCTCGACGATATACGAAACAGGTGGAAGTTTTTGGGTGTATCTCATCAGTTTGCACACATACCATGTTTGATTAATAGAGGAAACAGAGAAAATTCAACAATGAGTAACACGCTGTGACACAAGAACATTCAGTAAGCATGGCGGCGTCACGGAGATGCTAAACGGTCTTCTGTGGCAGACTCTACAAGCGACCCGTTTTGCATCATGGAGACGTTTACTGTTGGAATTGCAGGAGCGTCTGACACATACGTCTCACAAAATGACCATGACGAGAAAATCGGAGAAATTGGAGCTCCTAGAAGCACTCTCCGCAACAAATCACAAGGTACTTTCCGGAGTGTTAATGCTAGAAGCACATCATCAAAACGGCTTCCGGAGTCTGCGGACTTAGGTCGCGTAAATGAACAGAACATCTGACTTCCGAACGACAGCTTGAAGCGTTACAGATGTTTTTAACGCCACGCCTCGTAGGATTTGTTCTTCAATCTTCGTCTGTGATTGATCCACCCGCATAGCCGTACGTGGTAATGGGTCGCTTTCGGGGTGGGAAGATGTGTCTGCCTCGGATGAAACCTGACAGGCAGGATAACGACTGTGTCGATGTTCTGGCCAGCCTGGATATGGTTTTTAGGCGGTTTCTCACTCCCCACTGGACGAATACCGGGCTTGGTGTGTCGCTCACACCAACACAGGGAAAACAGTGATCAAAGTTTATAAAAGTTTATTGATCAAAGAAAGAAACATCTGCTTCGACGAAAATAACAAAATCACAACTACAATGTCTCATAGGTATGAAGGCTTGACAATATGGTGATTTCAGTAACACAGCTCAGATATCCATAGACAAGAACACTTGTGTGGAAGAGATTCTAAATCAGAATAAGCTGTAAAATCAGCATATGAGCAGGACAGTCGATCCTGGATACAGTCTGATGTGCCACGGGAACAACGATGAAGGCCAAATACAGTGGCGTCGGTCCCTACGACGGGCTTCGAGATTGTCCTAAGACCATAGGGTTAACAGCACACGTCCGGAGGTTAGGAGAGCTCCCGAAGCCGGAAGAACTGAATTGTGCAACTCTGGCACCGACCTTTGTAGTGGTCGGCGGCGGAATACTC
The DNA here is from genome assembly GCF_023864275.1 of Schistocerca cancellata. NCBI lineage: Eukaryota > Metazoa > Arthropoda > Insecta > Orthoptera > Acrididae > Schistocerca > Schistocerca cancellata. Next base: position 51,041,603 of record NC_064631.1, read on the forward strand.
GCGACAACATTTTCTGGTAACGTGTGGGGCGGACGCGAATAGGTCCCTTGGAAGCGGCGGCCTCTGCTAGCGCTGGTACCGCCGTCTGGCGTCCGTCCGTTACTGCGACGGGGGAGTCCGCGGCGCTGAGCAGTGCAGGGGCCGTGTAGGCTGCACACCTGCCTCAAGTGCCCGAAGGGTTGCCAATCGCTTTTGCGAAGATCTCCGGTGTAGTAGGGCTGGTAACCAAGTCCCGCTTCAGTACACGATTCGCAAGCACTGAGAAAACTTTCTCTCATTTCCACACGAACAACAGTGCACACTGGCATTTGGCGTCCACATATTCCGTCTCGAGGGGGTGAGGGGGGGGGGGGGGGAGGAGAGTAACAGCGTGGCGAAAGGAAGGACATTCATTAAACTAAGTGCATAAAATCCGTTAATAACCATGCTGACCCTCCATCGACGCGGGACAAAAGCTCAAGCGAAAGAAAAAGCATCTTACACTTGTGGTTGTTTGGTGGGTTGACTAATTATTGAATACATCTACACAACACCACAGTTTACGTTTTCAGTTTCTTCTTGTTTGTTAACACTAAACACGGTTTCGGTGATCAGCTCACATATATGTATTAATAGCATTTTAGCAACGCATATTGGCAAGCTGCACCAGCTACGAGAGGTTTCACAAAGTTCACAAGTGGCAGAAACGCACTTACAACTTTACTTCATGCTTGACGAATGCCGACTTGATAATACAGTGCTTTTCTTGTGGTCTTCAGTCCAAAGACTGATTTGATGCGGCTCTCCATGCTAGTCTAACACGTGTAAGGCGCTTCATCTCCGAATTATTATCGCAACCTACATCCATTTGTACGTACTTATTCTACTGAAGCCTTGGTCTCCCTCTACAAATTTTAACTCACCCCCCCCCCCCCCCCCCCACTTCCTTCGATTACCAAATTGACAGGTCCTTGATGCCTCAGAATGTCTCCCACCAATCTACACCTTTTTTTTAGTAAAGCTGGCCATAAATTTCTTTTCTCTCAATTAGATTCGTAACATTCTCATTTGTTATTCAACCCACCCGTCTAATCTCCAGCATTTTTCTGCGGAACCGAATTTCGAAAGCTTCCACTTTCTTCTTGTCTGCATTGTCTATCGTCTAAGTTTCACTGCTACTCAAAGCAACACTCCAGACAAATACGTTCATTGAAGACCTCCTAAGTCTATACCACACGTTAACAAATTCTTCTTCTTCAGATGTTCTTTCTTGCTACTATTAGTCTGCATTTTATATTTGCACCACTTCCACCGTCATTACTTATTTTACTGAGGGAATAACGAAACTTATTCACCACTTTTAGTGTCTCATTTTCAAATGCAATTCCCCCAGCATCGCCTGGTTTACTTTGGCTACTGTCAGTTACCCCCGTTTTACTCTTGCTGTTGTTCACCTTATAACATCTTTTCAAGACACTATTCAATTCGTTCAGCTGGTCTTCTGGTTTCTTTACGGTTTCTAACAAAGTTACAATATCGGAACAACGCAACGTTTTTATTTCTTCACCCCAAACTTTAATTCCTTTTCCAGACTTTCCTTGATTTCCTTTACACAATGTTCGGTGGACAGATTGTATAACATCGGGGACACACTGCAGCCTTGCCTCATTCCCATGTTAACTATTACTTCCCTTTCATGCCCTCCGACTCTTATAACTGACGTCTGGTTTTCGTACAAGTTGTAAATAACCTTTTGTTCTCTATATTTTATCTCTGCTACGCTCAAAATTTCAAAGAGTGCAGAACAGCCCACATTGCCAAAAGCTTCCTCTAAGTCAACAAACGCTATAAACGTAGGGTTGCCTTAATTGATCTACATTCTAAGGCTCACTATTGCCTCACCTATTCCCACATTTCTCCTGATGCCAAACTGATCTCCCCCTCGGTCGGCCTCTGCCAGTTTTTCCATTTTTATGTAAATAATTCAATATTTTTCAGCCATGACTTATAAAACTGATGGTTCGGTAGTACTCACCCCTGTCAGCACCTGCCTTGCTTGGAATTGAATTTACAAAGACTGATCAAAAAGTTTTTGTCTGAAGGCGGTACAGTCTGGAATCGGTATGCTAATCAGGCAGAATCGCCGTGAACATTGAACCCATCATCCCAGCGACGCATCAAGTTTAGTGTGTGAAGAAGTCCGCCTGTTACAAATCGTGGACAGGAGTAATCGACTCTTCACTGCCTCTTTTAAGGGACTGAGGGCGAGATAACCGCATGGGGAGAGATCAGAGGTATGGGGTGGGTGCTCCAGTGTTTCCCACTCGGGTTGGCGCAACATCTGCGTGACGACATTTGCGATATGGGGACGTCCGTCATCATTAAACATCAGCAGCTCTAGCTGTGCCATTCCACAATGGTGGTTTTCAACAGAAATGCTGCCCCATATTCATTCTTCATTCTCCAATATTTTCTACCGGTGTTTTTCTTCGCCAGCCAAGAATACAATAATAGCACGTTGGTCCTATTTGGATGCATTTGGTAATACTGTCGCCATTTTTACGTTTCCGCATTTAGCGCACGCACGTCGGAATGACACGAATACCACACTAATCCCTAGCTTACGTGTCGGTGCTTATATACAATCATCGGAGTTTCGCTATGCTGCATATACGCTGCACGCAACGCACTGAGACGGAAGCTTTTTGACCGCCACTTGCATTTTCCTCAAGTGTGAGGGTATTTTCCCAGTATCACATAGCTTGCACACGAGATGGAACAGTTTTTCAGTGACTGACAATCCAAAGGATCTCAATTATTATGCTGGAATGTCGTCTATTCGATGGACCTTGTTTCCACTGATGTCTTTCAGTGCTGTGCCAGAATTTTCTTGGAGTGTTAGATCCCTCATCTCATTCTCACTTACGACATATTGTATTTCTAATATTTTTCTCAAGTTTCTTCTCCATGTATAAAAACTCTAATTATCCCCTCCGTCTTTCAGCTATCGCTGCTTTGCTTATACTGGCTTGCCATCTGAGCTCTTGATATTCGTACAGTTACTTCTCTCTTCTCCAAAGGCCTGTTTAATCTAGGTAAAGGCAGCATCTATCTTTCCCTTATTGTGGATATCTCTACGGTCTTGCATTTGTCCTCCAGCCGTTCTTTCATAGCCTTTTTACACTTTCTGTAAATCTCATTTTTTAGACCACTGTATTACCTATCGCCTGCTTCATTTGCTGCATTTTTATACTTTCTCCTTTCGCCAATTAAATTCAGTATCTTCCGAGTTATCCAAAGGTTTCTATCAGGCGTTGTCTTTTTACCAATGTAATCCTCTGCTGCTTTCACAATTTCAGCTCTCAAAGCTACCCGTTAGTTTTCTATTGCGTTCCTTTCCCCTGTTTCAGTCCACCGTTGCCTGATACTTCCCCTGAAACTCCCAACAATCACTGGTTTTATTGGTTTATCCATGCCCGAGTTCCTTTGTTTCCTACCTCCTGTTTTAGTGTGCAGCTCATAACCAATTAATAATGGCCAGAGTTCACGTCTTCCCTTGGAAATACCTTACAGTTTAAAGTCTGGTTCCGAAATATCTGTCTTACGCATAAATAATCAATATGAAACCTTCCACTGTCTTCAGGCGTCTTGCGTGGATACAACCTATTTCCTGATTCAGAAACCAAGTGTTAGTTGTGGAAAATCTTTCCAAGTGCGTCCCTCCTTCATCCGTTTCCCCAGTCCATGTTCTCCTATTATTCTGCTTCTCTTCGTTTTCCTAGTACCGAATTAAAAGTCATCTATCACAACTAAATTTTCATCTTCGTCACTATCTGAATAAGTTCCTTTGTCCCATGATATATTCTTTGAACCTCTTCTTGATCTGCGATATTAGTAGGATACAATCTGTGGTGCAAGTTAGCTTCTGCCTGTTTTCACTACGATAACACATTAATTATTCATCGCTATTCATAGCAGCTTACTGATTTCCTATTTTTTTATTCGTTATTAGGCTTAGTCGCGCATATCCCGATGTGATTTCGTGCTGATAACCATGTACTGACCTGACAAAAAGTGTTTGTCTTCCATCCACTCCAAAAAAAAAAAAAAATACTCCCGGCCGCTGTGGCCGTGTGGTTCTAGGCGCTTCAGTCCGGAACCGCGCGACTACTACGGTCGCAGGTTCGAATCCTGCCTCGGACATGGATGTGTGGGATGTCCTTTGGTTAGTTAAGTTTAAGTAGTTCTAAGTTCTATGGGCTGAAGACCTCAGATTTTAAGCCCCGTAAAAAAAAGTTCAACTGTGCGCATGAATTCCTAAGGGACCAAATTGCTGAGGTCATCGGTTCCTAGACTTACACACTACTTAAACTAACTTATGCTAAGAACAACACACACATATCCATGCCCGAGGGAGGACTCGGTTTCCATGACATGGCGCCTGTAACCACGCGGCCCATCTACTCCACTAATTCCCACTGTATCTAACTCCATCATATCCATTTTTCTTTTCAAAATCTCTAACCTACCCTATCCGATTAAGCGATCTAACATTGCGTGCTCTTGCTAGTATAAGGGCAGTCAAATGGAGATAAGACAGATTGGAAAAAAGTAAGTAAACTGTTTATTGCTTAAAATGTAATCGCCTTAACTGTTGATACATTTACGCCACTGTGTGACAAGACGGTCAATGCCTTCATGGAAAAATGTTTGTGCTTGCCTGCGAAACTATGATTTGTCTGAAACAAATCGGCAGCAACGAGACTCTTTCTTCAGGGTTCCAAAAATATTGAAAATGCAAAGGGGGAGACCGGGACTGTGTGGAGGCTGTGTAAGGATTTCTCAGCAAAGATTCTGCTGAGTAATCGAAACAACCTCGGAAACATGCGAACCCCTACCCTCACCCTTATAGAATGCCACTTTTGTTTTTCCTGATGACGACATTCTCCTGTGTAGTCTCTGTCTGGAGATACATCTACATCTACATCTACATCTACATCCATACTCCGCAAGCCACCTGACGGTGTGTGGCGGAGGGTACCTTCAGTACCTCTATCGGTTCTCCCTTCTATTCCAGTCTCGTATTGTTCGTGGAAAGAAGGATTGTCGGTATGCCTCTGTGTGGGCTCTAATCTCTCTGATTTTATCCTCATGGTCTCTTCGCGAGATATACGTAGGAGGGAGCAATATACTGCTTGACTCTTCGGTGAAGGTATGTTCTCGAAACTTTGACAAAAGCCCGTACCGAGCTACTGAGCGTCTCTCCTGCAGAGTCTTCCACTGGAGTTTATCTATCATCTCCGTAACGCTTTCGCGATTACTAAATGATCCTGTAACGAAGCGCGCTGCTCTCCGTTGGATCTTCTCTATGTCTTGTATCAACCCTATCTGGTACGGATCCCACACTGCTGAGCAGTATTCAAGCAGTGGGCGAACAAGCGTACTGTAACCTACGAATGGGAGAGTGTTCTACCTCCAAAATTCTTTACCAAATAGGATGCCATCGTCATTTACCTATGAAATGGAGCTGGAAACACAATTGAGGGATGGAGAGGTCAGACTATGCCTTGGTTCCTCAAGAGAAGAGCAGCCTTTTCAGTAGTTGCAGGTATAACAGTCTAGATGCTTGACTGCCTGGTCTGCCCTGTAATTTTAGCCACCATGGTATTGTTGTGCTGGTACCGCTAACGGTGGAAAGCAAGGGAAGAATGCAGCCATGACATTTTTTTCCTGAGAGAATATTGTGGTTTAGATATTAACAAAAAGGATGAAAAGTGAAAGATTCGAATATACGACAGGCAGTGAAGTCATTTAACGACAAGCTGTGTAAATAGAATATGGTAAAATAATATGTATAATTTTACGAGCTTTTAATGTCCACAGGAATTCCCAAAATTACCGGGAACTTACTTGAGAGTCAATTTTCGTAATTGCAGTAATTAAAAAAGTAACATTATTTTAACAAAAGTATACGTGTTTGATAACAGAGGAATCGAGGCAACATTGGATGTTGAAAAGACTTACAGAATATTCTAGAATACGCGGAGTTCGAATTGGAGCAACTTTTGAATTATCAGCTTCTTGCAGAGAGTAAAACGTATTTTGCAAAGAGGAAACTGAGCTCTTTCGAATAAGCCATGTCAATCTGAATACCGATATTTTTAGCGGGGTTGAATTTTGACGTCCTCATGGTTCACAGGAATCGTAAATTATGAATATTTATGTAAATGAATTGTTTTTGCATGAACTATTTACACTTTTGTCGTCAGCAATCGGTAAACTGTACTGCGAATAATTATGTTTAGTGATTTAAATGTTTTCAACATGTTGCATCTTGCAGCTCTCAGTTATTGAAGAAAAGAAAATTTTTGACTTTTTCAGTGACGCTGCTATTTATTTTCTGGTTAACTGGTTTCGCATTTCGCCTATTTTTACTAACCACCTTTTACAGAGAACATAATTTTTACTAATGTATGCGTGAAATATGGGTAATAAAGGCGTCAGTAATAGTATGGTCCAGATGGTAACTACTAATGTATTTTTTATTTGGGTTATATTTGGAGTGGACAGATCTATTTATGTCTTCAGACTTTAGATGTAACTCGGATCAGCGTTAAAACATGACATAAATGTAGTTGCACCTTACTGTATTCTGTCAATGTATGAGCATAAGGTATTTTTGTCTTAATTGTGGTACCTTCATTATCCAATATGATCCACAATAAATTTTTATTTGATTTCTAGCGTTCCTTAAGGGGAGTTACATTATTTCATTTGTATTTCGATGAAATCTACCTACGACTGTACTGTCAGACTTTCATAATTGGATTTTCAGTGAACTGTATGTAGTCGAGTATTTGGTGAGTGGATCAGATACTGCTTGGATAATGTAGGTACCACAATTTAGACAAATTTATCTAATGCTTATACACATATAATGCAGGGTGTCCCACTCAAATCTACCTGATTTCAAAAACCCAGGAAAAAAACCATAATAGATACGACAATGAAAAATGCGCCACATTGTAGAGCATCTCAAAGAATTTATATTCCCGCGTCAGAAGTGCCAAGTATCGTCGCCAGAGTGCAACATGGCCGCATGAAGTGAAAATGGCGACTCCACAGCAGTGCACACAAGCAGTAGTGTGGTTTGCAGAAACAAAATCACCGATTACTGTGCAAAGAAATTGTCGTCGTTTGTATGAATGTGATCCACCTAATGTGAAAACAATTAAGGAGTGGTGTAGGTCCAACAGTCCTGTTGTGCATTATCCCGCACCAGACATTTAGTTTGGGGCTATCACGTACATGTTCAATGACATCGTGCGCATTTTGCGAACCCCAAATCCGAACATTATGCCTATTAACCCCTCCTGATAGATGAAAGGTTGCCTCATCTGAGAATAAACATCTTTCCAGGAAGCTGCCATCCATATCAATACACTGCAGCATATCCACTGTCGGCGTAGTTTGTCGGTCTACATCTACATCTACATCCATACCCCGCAAGCCACCTGACGGTGTGTGGCGGAGGGTACCTTGAGTACCTCTATTGGTTCTCCCTTCTATTCCAGTCTCGTATTGTTCGTGGAAAGGAGGATTGTCGGTATGCCTCTGTGTGGGCTCTAATCTCTCTGATTTTATCCTCATGGTCTCTTCGCGAGATATACGTAGGAGGGAGCAATATACTGCTTGACTCTTCGGTGAAGGTATGTTCTCGAAACTTTGACAAAAGCCCGTACCGAGCTACTGAGCGTCTCTCCTGCAGAGTCTTACACTGGAGTTTATCTATCATCTCCGTATCGCTTGCGCGATTACTAAATGATCCTGTAACGAAGCGCGCTGCTCTCCGTTGGATCTTCTCTATATCTTCTATCAACCCTATTTGGTACGGATCCCACACTGCTGAGCAGTATTCAAGCAGTGGGCGAACAAGCGTACTGTAACCTACTTCCTTTGTTTTCGGATTGCATTTCCTTAGGATTCTTCCAATGAATCTCAGTGTGGCATCTGCTTTACCGACGATCAACATTATATAATCATTCCATTTTAAATCACTCCTAATGAGTACTCCCAGATAATTTATGGTATTAACTGCTTCCAGTTGCTGACCTGCTATTTTGTAGCTAAATGATAAAGGATGTATCTTTCTGTGTATTCGCAGCGTCAGATGTTGCAGAATTTGCACTTTGTAAGCACACATGCGAAGACGCTGGTGCAATGTTCATCGAGGTACATCAAGTTGCCTAGTTGCTTGACGAATTGACTTACGTCGGCTTCCGAGAAGCGTTTGTCTGATGTCCTCCACTGTCTCTTCTGAAACTCCGTGCAGAACACTTCCTGTTCCCAGAAACTTCCTATACCATTCCTTAATTGTTTTCACATCAGGTGGATCACATTCATACACACGACGACAATTTCTTTGCACAGTAATCGGTGATTTTGTTTCTGCAAACCATACTACTGCTTGTGTGCGCTGCTGTGGAGTCGCCATTTTCACTTCATGCGACCATGCTGCACTCTGGCGACGATGCTTGGCGCTTCTGACGCGGGAATATAAATTCTTTGAGATGCTCTACAATGTGGTACATTTTTCAGCGTCGTAACTACTGTGGTTTTTCTCTCCTGGGTCCTTGAAATCAGGGAGGTTTGAGTGGGACACCCTGTATAGCGAGGCATTACTACAGACATGTCATATTGTAATGCTGATGTGACCTACATCTGAAGAGTGATTTCATAAATAGGTCCTCTCCAAGTACATCCTAATTCCAAAACACGTAAGTAGTTATCGCCTGGATCATATTATTACACATACCTTTATTATTAACGTTCGACACATCTACCCATATAAATTTGGCTGTCTGTAATAGGAGGCTTGCGAAAATGAGGAAGTCCCGAAAGTAGTTATGTAGTAAATAATTCGTGGTTTTGGTATGCAAACAATGAAAAAATATCTTTTAATCGATGCTTTGTTAAACACTGCATGAATTAGAAATTGGAATTTTGTGTACACATTTTTCTTCTTCTTAACGTCTATCGCATCTACAATGGGGCACCTATAGAAGACAACATCTGGCGGAGTTGTTACATGGGTTACTGATGCTACAATGGCAGGTTATCAAGATTTAAGTGAATCTGAACGTGGTGTTATAGTCGGGGCACGAGCGACGGGACATAGCATCTCCGCGATGAAGTAGGGATTTTCCGGTACGACCATTTTACAAGTGTACTGTGAATATCACGAATCCGGTAAAACATCAAATCTCCAACATCGCTGCGATCGGAAAAAGATCCTGGAAAAACGGAACCAACGACAACTGACAAGAATTGTTCAACGTGACAGAAGTGCAACCCTTCCGCAAATTGCCGCAGACTTCAATACTGGGCCACCAACAAGTGTCAGCGTGGCAATCATTCAACGAAACATCATCGATTTGAACGGCTTTCGGAACCGAAGACCCAGTCGTGTATGCTTGATGACTGCACGACACAAAGCTTTACACCTCGCCTGGGCCCGTCAACACCGACATTGGACTGTTGATGACTGGAAAGATGTTGCCGGTCGGACGAGCCTCGTTTCAAATTGTATCGAGCGGATGGATGTGTAAGGGTATGGAGACAACCTCACGAATCAATGGGCCCTGCATGTCAGAAGGGGACTGTTCAAGATGATGGCGGCTCTGTAATGGTGTGGGGCGTGTGCAGTTGGAGTGATACGGGACCCCTGACACGTCTAGATACGACTCAGATAGGTGTCACGTACGTAACCATCCTGTCTGATCACCTGCATCCATTCATGTCTATTGTGCAATTCCAGCAGGACAATGCGACACCCCACACGTCCAGTATTGCTATAGAGTGGCAGAACACTCTTCTGAGTTTAAATCGTCATCTGGCCACCGAAGTCCCCAGACATGAACATTATTGAGCATATCTGGAATGCCTTGCAACTTGCTGTTCAGAAAAGATCTCCACCCCTCTTACTCTTACGAATTTATGGACAGCCCTGCAGAAATCGTGGTGTCATTTCCGTCCAGCACAACTTCCGACATTAGTCGAGTCCATGCCACGTCGTCCTGCACACTTTGGGTACTCACGGGAGCGCTACACGATATTAGGCAGGTGTACCAGTTTCTGATGATGACGATGATGGTCGAAGTAGAGAGGTTACAAAATGTAGACTGGCAAGCGTTTCTGAAGAAGAGAAATTTTTTAACATCGAGTATAGATTTAAGTGTCAGGAAGTCGTTTCTAAAAGTATTTGTATGGAGGGTGGCCATGTATGGAAGTGAAACATGGGCGATAAATGGTTTGAACAAGAAGAGAATAGAGGCTTTCGAAATGTGGTGCTACAGAAGAATGCTGAAGATTAGATGGGTAGATCACATAACTAATGAGGAGGTATTGAATACAATTGGGGAGAAGAGGAGTTTGTCGCACAACTTGACAAGAAGAAGGGACCGGTTGGTAGGACATGTTGTGAGGCATCAAGGGATCACAAATTTAGTATTGGAGGGCAGCGTGGAGGGTAAAAATCGTACAGGGAGACCAAGAGATGAATACACTAAGCAGATTCAGAAGGATGTAGGTTGTAGTAAGTACTGGGAGATGAAGAAGCTTGCACATCTACATCTACATCTACATCCATACTCCGCAAGCCACCTGACGGTGTGTGGCGGAGGGTACCTTGAGTCCCTCTATCAGTTCTACCTTCTATTTCAGTCTCGTATTGTTCGTGGAAAGAAGGATTGTCTGTATGCCTCTGTGTGCGCTCTAATCTCTCTGATTTTATCCTCATGGTCTCTTCGCGAGATATACGTAGGAGGGAGCAATATACTGCTTGACTCCTCAGTGAAGGAATGTTCTCGAAACTTAACCAAAAGCCCGTACCGAGTTACTGAGCGTCTCTCCTGCAGAGTCTTTCACTGGAGTTTATCTATGATCTCCGTAACGCTTTCGCGATTACTAAATGATCCTGTAACGAAGCGCACTGCTCTCCGTTGGATCTTCTCTATCTCTTCTATCAACCCTATCTGGTACGGATCCCACACTGCTGAGCAGTATTCAAGCAGTGGGCGAACAAGCGTACTGTAACCTACTTCGTTTGTTTTCGGATTGCATTTCCTTAGGATTCTTCCAATGAATCTCAGTGTGGCATCTGCTTTACTGACGATCAACTTTATATGATCATTCCATTTTAAATCACTCCTAATGCGTACTCCCAGATAATTTATGGAATTAACTGCTTCCAGTTGCTGCACTGCTATATTGTAGCTAAATGATAAGGGATCTAGGACAGGGTAGCATGGAGAGCTGCATCAAATCAGTCTCAGGACTGAAGACCACAACAACAACAACAACAACAACAACCGGTTTCTTTGGCTGTTCAGTGCAGTATGGGATCAGCTCTATTCAAGTAGTCCGGAATTTTATTTATGTGTGGGACTGGATGCCCTTCCTGATCCTCACTCGTCAATCACCTAAGGTAAGTAAGACCTTTGTGCTATCTGCCTGTGAGCTGTGTAAACTTTGTTCTGTGTGTTGTCGTATTTTAACTGTTTATATATCGTATTATCTGAGGCTAAAACTGGGAGCCAGCGCAGCATTTGCCTAAACGAGCGTGGAAAACGGGCCATAAAGAAGACTCAGGCTGGTCGATGCCCTAGCCACTGTCGTCAATCCGCCTCGCGGACTGGGTCCGGTTCTCGCTTACTTTACTGACTCGCAAGCTAGCGCGCTGCGCGCTACGCTATGCGCGCAGGTCTTCTGTTTTGCATGTACATGATATACCCACGTACTGTGCACGGGAAAACAAACAAAAAAAAATCATTTACTTAATGAATAATATCGTAGCAACTGAATCTATCCTATCTAGCAACGTTTCAAACTGCCTACGGAATCATTGCTGATTCGTAGACAAGAGTTCTTTTCATCTCCAAAGTAGCGATCAGCGATCACTTGCTAACGGTGCGAGTCCGTGGGCTGGGAATAACGGCACCTGCGGCGGCTCCGCCTCTTCAGCAGCGCTAGCAGGCGGTCTCTTGAGTCCGCGTCGTCACACGTTACGCTGGTACAGCCGTCAGCACACGGACCGTGCTTTCGAACGTCAACGTAGAGCGCACCGAGTTCGAGGCGCTGCTCAACGCTCAGAAACGATGCGACTTACGGATACGGTACATGTGCCCCAACGTGGTATACATGATTGTAACACGCTCCAGAGGCAGTTGTTGGATATTTCTAGTTCGTAAATCACACTGTTTACAAAATGGGCGCGTGTAAAATTCCTACGTTAGCTCTATTGAATCGCAAATTTCCTCTATCATCAATATGCTGGTTACATTGTTCTGTATCTGGCATCCATAAATAAAAACTTCCATATCCACGGACACGTTTTAAGATAAAAAGGAAAGTACCATGTCCAGTAAAAAAGGACATCAACTATTAAAAGTTCCATTAAAAATAGTGCGATACAAATTTACAATATTGCTCCTCATAAGATAAAAATTATTTCATCATTCTCAGTTTTCAGTGAACCCTATAAGTGCATTTTTAGCTGATCACTGTTCCTATTCAGTAGCAGTATCTTTATATCATGCGAATTACGAAACTTAAAAGGAAAGGGGACAAAATATCTTACTAGGAGTAGATTAAGCCAATCGAACAAACTCACTCCTCAAAAAGAGTGCACTTACATTTAGATAACATCGAATATTATGGCATATACTTTTACAAAACTAATAAAAAATATTTAGATATATCGTGACGTGAAGCATCACTACATCATACTTCTCCGTAACGCTACTCACTGTGTTAAACCGATCAGAAATCTTTGATAGCTAATCCTAGCGGCTTACTGTCTCCTGAAAGCTTTAATCGTGGTTTCGTTACTAACTGAAATTTACTTATAACAAACTGTACCAAGAACAACGCGTTTTTGGCGGATCCTCAATGTGCCGTGGCCTCCAAATGGCATACTCTCATAATACGCAAATTACAGTAATTCTTTTACCACGAAAATGATGTTTTCTTCATTTTATTACAACGAATCATACCATCGACGACGGGTTGTCGAGAAATTCTCAGTTCGGCGGTGCTCAGAAACGGCACACAGGCTTTAACTGGAAGCCAGTATGGCTCCTCACATCTCTGTACAGGAGGCAGATGGCATGTGAGGCCCACGAGAAAGACAGAACGTGACACGTACGTTACAGCACGTGACACTGCAGGTCTTACGAGTGCCAGCGGGGAGCGAGTAATTATTACAGACGAGTCTGTTCATTCTTGACTGCTTATTTAAAAGTATGCAAGCTTTCGATAGCACACGACAAAGTTAAGACCTTTGATGGGTACTCTTTCAAGTATACTACTCGCCATTAAAATTGCTACACCACGAAGATGACGTGCTACAGACGCGAAATTTAACCGACAGGTAGTAGATGCTGTGATATGCAAATCATTAGCTTTTCAGAGCATTTACACAGGGTTGGCGCAAGTGGCGACACCTACAACGTGCTGACATGAGGAGAGTTTCCAAACGATTTTTCATACACAAACGGCAGTTGACCGGCGTTGCCTGGTGAAACGTTGTTGTGATGCCTCGTGTAAGGAGGAGAAATGCGTACCACCACGTTTCCGACTTTGATAAAGGTCGGATTGTAGCCTATCGCGATTGCGGTTTATCGTATCGCGACATTGCTGCTCGCGTTGGTCGAGATCCAACGACTGTTAGCAGAATATGGAATCGGTGGGTTCAGGAGGGTAATACGGAACGCCGTGATGGATCCCAACGGCCTCGTATCACTAGCAGTCGAGATGACACGAATCTTATCCGCATGGATGTAAAGGATCGTGCAGCAAAGTCTCGATCCCTGAGTGAACAGATGGGGACGTTTGCAAGAAAACAACCATCTGCACGAACAGTTCAACGACGTTCGCAGCAGCTCGGAGACCATGGCTGTTGTTACCCTTGACGCTGCATCACAGACAGGAGCGCCTGCGATGGTGTACTCGACGACGAACCTGGGTGCACGAATGGCAAAACGTCATTTTTTCGGATGAACCTAGTTTCTGTTTACTGCATCAGGATGATGGCGACATCGCGGTAAACGCACATTGGAAGCGTGTATTCGTCATCGCTATACTGGCGTATCACCCGGCGTGATGGTATGGGGTGCCATTGGTTACACGTGTCGGTCACCTCTTGTTCGCATTGACGGCACTCTGAACAGTGGAACGTTACTTTTCAGATGTGCTACGACCCGTGGCTCTACCCTTCATTCGATCCCTGCGAAACCCTACATTTCAGCAGGATAATGGACGACCGCATGTTGTAGGTCGTGTACGGGCCTTTCCGGATACAGAAAATGTTCGACTGCTGCCCTGGCCAGCACATTCTCCAGATGTCTCACCAACTAAAAACGTCTGGTCAATGGAGGCCGAGCAACTGGCTCGTCACAATGCGCCAGTCACTACTCTTGATGAACTGTGGTATCGTGTTGAAGATGCATGGGCAGCTGTACCTGTACACGCCGCCAAGCTCATTGGTGAACGTGCAGACGCCCTGTCAGAATATCTGGCATACTAGATATCACTTTGCACGTTCGGAAAGACTCCGATACGTGCTAGTCCACGCTATTCCGTCCGATACTTGGCCCGCCCAACGCTCAATTTTCGGATGCAGAGTGCGTGTGCCGACGGCTTAAAGCTGCAGCTCCCTGGCGCGGCGCACGGAGGCCGTGACGTAAGGGCCGACGCGCGCGTCACAGAGCCTCGGGGCCCCGGCCCGGCCCGGCCGTTTGCATAACTTGGCGGCGGCTGAGCATAGCGGCGGCCGCGCCGGAGGAGGCCTAATTGAAACGCGAGAGCAGCCGCGTAATTAGCCGCCAGCCGCCACGGCTCGCTCCAGCACGTCTCGGGGCCGACTGGCGGGACCTCTCCGGGCAAGGGGGTCTCAGCCGCCTCGTCTCGCCGCCACTTGCTGAGAGCTCCTGAAGGGCGCACTGCATGGAGGCGGTTGTTGGGGCGATGTGCAGTGGCAAACGGCAATGCACGAGTCTGATTCGAGTGACAACCTTAAAAATGGAGTTGTTGTTGTTGTTGTTGTTGTGGTCTTTAGTCCTGAGACTGGTTTGATGCAGCTCTCCATGCTACTCTATCCTGTGCAAGCTTCTTCATCTCCCAGTACCTACTGCAATCTACATCCTTCTGAATCTGCTCAGTGTATTCATCTCTTGGTCTCCCCCTACGATTTTTACCCTCCACGCTGCCCTCCAATACTAAATTGGTGATCCCTTGATGCCTCAGAACATGTCCTACCAACCGATCCCTTCTTCTGGTCAAGTTGTGCCACAAACTTTTCTTCTCCCCAATCCTATTCAGTACTTCCTCATTAGTTATGTGATCTACCCATTTAATCTTCAGCATTCTTCTGTAGCACCACATTTCGAAAGCTTCTATTCTCTTCTTGTCAAAACTATTTACCGTCCATGTTTCACTTCCATACATGGCTACACTCCATACAAATACTTTCAGAAATGACATCCTGACACTTAAATCTATACTCGATGTTAACAAATTTCTCTTCTTCAGAAACGCTTTCCTTGCCATTGCCAGTCTACATTTTATATCCTCTCTACTTCGACCACCATCAGTTATTTTGCTCCCCAAATAGCAAAACTCCTTTACTACTTTAAGTGTCTCATTTCCTAATCTAATACCCTCAACATCACCCGACTTAATGCGGCTACATTCCATTATCCTCGTTTTGCTTTTGTTGATGTTCATATTATATCCTCCCTTCAAGACACCATCCATTCCGTTCAACGGCTCTTCCAAGTCCTTTGCTGTCTCTGACAGAATTACAATGTCATCGGCGAACCTCAACGTTTTTATTTCTTCTCCATGGATTTTAATACCTACTCCGAATTTTTCTTTTGTTTCCTTCACTGCTTGCTCAATATACAGATTGAATAACATCGGGGAGAGGCTACAACCCTGTCTTACTCCCTTCCCAACCACTGCTTCCCTTTCATGCCCCTCGACTCTTATAACTGCCATCTGGTTTCTATACAAATTGTAGATAGCCTTTCGCTCCCTGTATTTTACTCCTGCCACCTTTAGAATTTGAAAGAGAGTATTCCAGTCAACATTGTCAAAAGCTTTCTCTAAGTCTACAAATGCTAGAAACGTAGGTTTGCCTTTCCTTAATCTTTCTTCTAAGATAAGTCGTAAGGTCAGTATTGCTTCACGTGTTCCAGTATTTCTGGAGTAAAAACTCAAAACGTTGTGCTATCGATCCGGCAGCTGGAGGGAGATACCCTTGTGCTTCGACAAATCACCCACAGGTGACAGCCTGTTCTCATATCACAGAAAAAGAATTTGTGTCAGTCCTAATACGGCAACCCACTGTCGACTTCTATATCTACATCCATACTCCGCAAATCACTGTAATGTGCGTGGCAGAAGGTATTTCCCATGTTACGTTATTAGGGATCCTTCCCGAATCATTCATGAAAAGAGCGCCAGGAAACAAAATGATTGCTTAAACGGCTCTGTGCCCGCTCTAATTACTCTAATATTGTTCTCGCGACGCCTACTGGAGCGATACACAGGGGGCTGTAGTACGTGGGTGAGTCAAATGAAAACCTTAAATTTGTAGTAACAAATCGAAATTTCGCGCCGTTATCCTGTAAGTTGGTAAGCGTGCTACAGACAGCTTGCAGAATGGCCTGTAGGTGGCAGCATAGTGCAGGTGCACACATACCGTCGCAGTATCAGTATAAAGATGGCCGCCCCACTTGCGACTTGCACCAGGGAAGAACAGCGTTCTGCTATTCGGTTTTTGCGTAGTGACGGTGTGAAACCTATTGCAATTCATCGACGAATGAAGGTTCAGTACGGTGATGCATGTTTGTCGCAGCAGCAAGTCTAAGAATGGTGTAGGAAGTTCGCAAATGATGTGACTTCAGTGGAAGCTGCTCCTCGTCCAGGTCAGGCACAACCAGATGTGACTCCACAGAACGTTGCAGCAGTTCAAGCCATAGTGAAGGAAAACCGCCGAGTGACATTGAATGACATTGCAGCATGTCTACAGATTAGTCATGGCTCGGCGCACCACATTGTGCATGATGTGCTCCAGTTTCGCAAAGTGTCTGCAAGATGGGTGCCACCCACGGCAGCTGGCTCCTGAAATGACAGAACGACGTGTTGATGCCTGTGAAGAACTTCTTCAGCGCTTTGAACGAGAAGGTGATGGCTTCCTTGCAAGAATCGTTACTGGGGACAAACCCTGGGTTCACTTCCACCAACCGGAAACGAAGAGAGCGAGCAAGGAATGGCGGTCACTCTTTTGGGACGAAAAAGGCGTCATTTTGAAGTATTATATGCCTAGAGGGACCACTGTCACCAGTGCACCATACACTGATCTCCTAAAAATCATCTACGGCCTGCAGTCAAATCAAAGTGACGTGGACTGCTGTCAGCAGGTGTCCTTCTTCAACATGACAATGCAAGGCCCCACACTGCCCGTACAACAGTTGCAACAATCACAGACCTGCATTTTGAGTGTCTTTCTCATCCACCATACTCACCAGACCTTGCCCCAAGTGATTTCCATATGTTTAGACCACTCAAAGACGCAATGAGAGGAAAGAAGTCCCGTTCTGATGACGACGTACGCCACACAGTGCATGAGTGATTGCGCGGACTACCAAAAGGATTTTTTTCTAAAGGAGTTTATGCACTTTGTAAGCGCTGGAGGACTTGCATTGAGCCTGGGGGGGGGGGGGATTATGTTGAAAAGTGATACAGCTTTGTACCACTTCTGCACAATAAATAATGTTTAAAAGTATTTAAGGATTTGATTTTACTCACCCTCGTATATCCCTTGATTCATCACTTACAGCTGATTCCTGGAATTTTGTAAGTAGACTTTCTTGGAATAGTTTGCGTTTATCTTAAACCGTATTCCAATTGAGTTTGTCCAGCATCTACGGTCAACCAAACCTCTGACCATTCGAGTTGCCCTTCTTTGTATACATCCAATATACGCTGTTATTACGGGTCCCACACATTTGAGAAATGTTGTGTGGTAGGCCGCACGAGTGTCAGAAAAGCAGTCTCCTTTTGTAGGTTGATTGCGTTTCCCTAGTACACTGAGGTGATAACAGTCATGGGATAGAGATACGCACACACACAGATGGCGCTACTCTAGCGTACACAAGGTATAAAAGGGCGGTGCATTGGCGGAGCTGTCATTTGCACGCAAGTAATTAATGTGAAACTGTTTCCCCACGAAGGGAATTAACAGGCTTTGAACGAGGAATAGCAGTTCGTGCTAGACGCATGGCACATTCCATTTCGGGAATCGTTAGCGTATTTAGTATTCCGAGATCCACAGCGTCAAGAGTGTGCCGAAAATACGAAACTACAGGGATTACCGCTCATCACGGACGGCCTTCATTTAACGACCGAGAGGAGCGACGTTCACGTAGTCAGTGCTAACAGATAAGCAATGCTGCAAGAAACAACGGCAGAAATCAACGTGGGACGAAATACGGACAGATCCGCTAAGACAGTGCGCCGAAGTTTGACTTTAATGGGCTTTGGCGCCACACAGTGATGCGAGTGCCTTTGACAACAGTACGACATCGCCTGCAAACCCTCTTTGGGCTCGTGGCCGCATTGGTTGGACCCTAGACGACTGGAAAAGCGAGGCCTCGTCACATGAGCCTCTATTTCCGTTGGTAAGTGCTCATGGTAGGATTTGAGTGTGGCGTAGAAGTCACGGAATTATGGACTCAAACTGACAACAACGCACTGCGGAAGCTGGCGGTGACACCACAATGGTATGGAATGTGTTTACATGGAATGACTGGGTACTATGGTACAGCTGAACTGGTCATTGACTGGAAATAGTTATGTTCGGCTACTTGGAGACATTTGCAACCACTTATGAACTTCACCTCTTTCAAATTCTGAAGGTGGCAGGGGTAAAATACAGGGAGCGAAAGGCTATTTACAATTTTTGCAGAAACCAGATGGCGTTATAAGAGTCTAGGGGCATGAAAGGGAAGCAGCGCTTGGGAAGGGAGTGAGACAGGGTTGTAGCCTGTCCCCGATGTTATTCAATCTGTATATTGAGCAAGCAGTAAAGGAAACAATCCGGCCGCAGTGGCCGAGCGGTTCTAGGCGCTACAGTCGAACCGCGCAGCCACAACGGTCGGAGGTTCGAATCCTGCCTCGGGCATCGATGTGTGTGATGTCCTTAGGTTAGTTAATTTAAGTAGTTCTAAGTTCTAGGGGACTGATGACCAGAGCAGTGCTCAGAGCCATTTGAACCAAAGGAAACAAATGAAAAATTCTGAGTAGGAATTAAAATCCATGAAGAAGAAATAAAAACTTGAGGTTCGCCGATGACATTGTAATTCTGTCAGAGACAGCAAAGGACCTGGAAGAGCAGCTGAACGGAATAAACAGTGTCCTGAAAGGAGGATATAAGGTGAACATCAACAGAAGCAAAACGAGGATAATGGAATGTAGTCGAATTAAATCGGGTGATGCTGTTGGGATTAGATTAGGAAATGAGACGCTTAAAGTAGTAAACAGGTTTTGCTATTTGGGGAGCAAAATAACTGACGATGGTCGAAGTCAAGAGGACATAAAATGTAAACTGGCAATGGCAAGGAAAGCGTTTCTGTAGAAGAGAAAGTCGTTAACATCGAGTACAGATTTAAGTGCCAGGAAGTCGTTTTTTAAAGTATAATAATTCCGACAAGAAGAGAATAGAAGCTTTCGAAATGTGGGGCTACAGAAGAATGCTGAAGATTAGATGGATAGATCACATATCTAATGAGGAAGTATTGAATAGGATTGGGGAGAATAGGAGTGTGTGGCACAACTTGACTAGAAGAAGGGTTCGGTTGCTAGGGCATATTCTGAGGCGTCAAGGGATCACCAATGTAGTAGTATTCGGGAGGCCGACGGTTCAATCCCGCGTCCGGCCATCCTGATTTAGGTTTTCCGTGATTTCCCTAAATCGCTCCAGGCAAATGCCGGGATGGTTCCTTTCAAAGGGCACGGCCGACTCCCTTCCCCGTCCTTCCCTAATCCGATGAGACCGATGACCTCGCTCTCTGGTCTCCTTCCCCGACACAACCAACCAATGTAGTATTGGAGGGTAGCGTGAAGGGTAAAAATCGTAGAGGGAGACCAAGATATGAATACTCTAAACAGATTCAGAAGGATGTAGGTTGCAGTAGTTACTGGGAGATGAAGAAGCTAGCACAGGATAGAGTAGCATGGAGAGCTGCATCAAACCAGTCTCTTGACTGAAGACCACTACAACAACAATGGACTTCAGGTTCCCAAACAACAGTGGAATATTTATGGATGACACTGTTACACAATTGTTCGAGATTAGTTTGAAGAACATTGTAGACAGTTCGAGTGAATAATTTAGTCACCCATCGAACAGTTATGGGACGTAAGCGAGAGGTCAATTCGTGGAGAAAATCTTGCACTGGCAACACTTTCGCAGTTATGAAAGCCTATAGAGACCGTGTGGCTCAGTATTTCTGAATGGGACTTGCAACACCTGTTGAGCCCTGCGGCGTCGAGTTCCTGCACTACGCCGGGCAAAAGGAGGTCCGACACGATACTGGGAGGTAACCCATGACTCGTGTCACCTCAGTGTGCTGTACCGTCTGCCTCTGTAGCTGAGTGATCAGCGTAGAGGGCTGCCTTGCGGAGGACACAGGTTCCAGCACCTGTATTTCCAGGGATTCTTCCTTGGCGGGAGGACTGGACTGGAATCTACCCAGCTTCGTGAAGCCAACTGAAGAGCTACTTGTACGAGCAGTAGCCGACAACGGCAGCGAGAGCTGTGTGCTGAACACACGACTCTTCGTATCGCATCCAAATGACGCCATTGGCAGAGGATGACACGCCTGTCGGCCGGCTCCGACTGTCTCGTCTGCGCCCAGAGCGGTGAAGCTTGCTCGCTGTTGTTTCCAGTATTGTACTAATGAGCCGGAGTCTGCCACTAGCTGCCTGGCACCGCCTTGGAGAAACCACGTGTGATGCGCGTTTTGAGCAATGAAACTGTTGAGCTTGCGGAAATGCATCGCAAGATGAAAGCGCACTACGATGTTTCATGTGCGTCTCTGCTACAAGTGAACGAGCGGTGCAGAAAATTTTAAAGAGGCTTCACTTTTGTGGAGGACCCCCTGCACTAGGAACAGGCACATTGCGTTGTGACGAAAGAAAACATTCCTGCAGTGGAAACGCTTGTGGAAGAAAACAAGAGTTTTACTGTAATTTTAGTAGCTACTATTTTGGATAATAATGTTGTTTCAGCACACACTATTGTCTACGATATGCTATGATTCAACAAAGTGTAGTCAAGATGAGTGCCACTCAGTTAAATAGTGAATTGACAGGTCGATGCATCGAATCCTGTGAGAAGCGTTTGCGTCGTTTCCTTGTCAAAGGTTTGGGCGCGCTGACACCAACCTGACACAAAGTGATCGAGCGAGGAACGGTGCCACAGCTGTTCAACAAAGCCAAAACAAATCCACACTCACCCATTGCCAAGAAAAGTCACACTGCAAAGGGGGTAATTTTGAGCATTAACAGTTCTCCTGTAATGCGGCCATCTGATGATGAACAAAAGTGGTAAACAAAAACTTCTTTGAGTAGAGTTTCGCAGCTGTCTTTATAACATATAAACCAAATAAGGCAGATAACGAAAGGTGTGAATATTACCAGACTATCAGTTAATAAGTAAAGGCTGTAAAAGCATTAACATGATTCATTTACAGAAGAATGGAAAACTTGAACAGTCTACCTCGGCGAAGGTCGAAGGTTACTTTGGGTTAAAAAAAAAAAAAAAAAAAAAAAAAAAGACGGGAACACGAGAAGCAATATTGATCCTACGACTTATCTTAGAAGATAGTTGATGAATGGGAAATCTATGTTTACAGCGTTTGTAAATTTAAATATAGCTTTTGATAATGTAGACTGGGCACACTTTTCGAAGTTTTGAAGGTAGAAGGAACAAAAAACAGGGAAAGGAGGAATATCTACAAGTTATGCTGAAAATATACTTTGAGGTTTAACCGATCACATTGTAATTCTTTCAGAGGCAGCGAATGTTTTGGATTAGCAGTTGAACGGATCGGACAGCATGTTGAAAGAAGGATATAAGGCAAACACCAACAAAAGCAGTACAAGGACAACGGGAAGTAGTGTATTTAAATCAGAAGATGCTAAGGAAATTCGAGTAGTAAATGAAAGGGGATATGAGTGCTGAATGCCAATAGCAAGAAAAGAATTTTCGAAAAAGAGGTGTTTGTAAACACATAACATAAATTTAAGTGTTATTGAAACGTATCAAGAAGTTCAAGGTGAGGACTGGAGTGCGACAAGGAGACCGCCTATCCCCTCTTCTGTTTAACCTGGAGAGAGCCCTGAGAGAGGTAGCAAGCCTAGGGATAGGAATACAGCTGGGAAGAAGGATCAACACCCTGGCCTTTGCGTATGATGTAGTTCTAATAGTAGAGAAAGAGCAAGACCTGGTTCAGATGACAAGAACATTAATGGAAGAGGCCATGAGAGCAGGCCTGAAGTTGAATATGGATAAGACAAAATACCTCGTAGTTAGCAGACAAAATGATGACAGACCTCTGAAGGTGGAGGACAAAGTTTTTGAAAGGGTAAAAGACTTTAAATATCTTGGGGCTATACTCAATGAAAGGAACGGGACAGACCAGGCAATTACCGCACAAATGCAAGCAGGAAACAGGTCAAGGTTTGCTCTGGGAAAGCTGTTAAAGTCCCGGCTTCTATCGAGATCCTCAAAGACCAAGAGCTACAAGACAATAACACAACCTGTAGTCTTATATGGAGCATAGACTTGGACCATCACCGAAAAGATGGAAACAAAACTCCTGAAATTCGATAATGCTATCTCAGAGAGTTTTGGGCCAGTGAAGGATGGAGATGAATGGAGGAAAAGAAAGAACTGTGAATTGCACGAGATGTACAAGTCGATGCACATCGTGGCAGTGATCAAAGAAAGAAGACTGAAGTGGTACGGACACGTAAGGCGTCGAGAAGGCCAGATTATCAGGCAGGTAGTGGAGGAGGATATTAGAGGCAAAAGACCGAAGACCGCGGGGAAGACCACGACTCCGACAGATTGATCAGGTCAGAGAGGATATGAGTACGCTGGGGCTGTCTGAAGAAGAAAATATGGACCGAGGACTCTGGAGAAGGCTGATCGGTGAGGCCAAAGACCGACTGCGGTTTGTGTGGCCAACGCAGTAAGTAAGTAAGTAGGCCATGTGGGTATAGAGAAGCATACAGTACACCTACGAAGTATAGAAAAATATTTTGAACTTTGTATCGTTGTGCCTCTGTTCCTTAAACAGTTATAGTAGTTTCTAATCGCCACATTTATTTTGTGTAGACCTGTATAGCTTCTTGCACTACATGAACTATGTAAACAAAAGATTTGATATGAAACTTCCTGACAGATTAAAACTGTGTGCCCGACCGAGACTCGAACTCGGGACCTTTGCCTTTCGCGGGCAAGTGCTCTACCAACTGAGCTACCGAAGCACGACTCACGCCCGATACTCACAGCTTTACTTCTGCCAGTACCTCGTCTCCTACCTTCGAAACTTTACAGAAGCTCTCCTGCGAACCTTGCAGAACTAGCACTCCTGAAAGAAAGGATACTGCGGAGACAGGTCCCGAGTTGGAGTCTCGGTCGGGCACACAGTTTTAATCTGCCAGCAAGTTTCATATCAGCGCACACTGCGCTGCAGAGTGAAAATCTCATTCTGAAAAGATTTGATAGTTTCGACATATTTATGCCCTGTTGACTTTGGAATCGATGGTTCTCGATTAACAGGAAATTGTAAAACTAATTTATTGAAATCCCCGTATATCAATTACTAATTATAAATGTTACATCACTCAGTAAAAATATTTAAACAAAGACCAAAAGTCTTGTGAAATAATTCGTCTAAAAGGAAGAAATAAAATAAATTAGAGACATGTTTCAAGCATCTTTGAATGACGCTCGGTATCATCTGTAGCAGCTGAGATGCTCGTATGTTAGCGACGTAGAGAGACCACACGGTGAAAGCCCATCAGCCAAGATATCCTCTAGTACTCTAAAATTCTATGATTATCAATTAAGCATTGAACTTTAATATCTTAATCGGAACATCATTTCCACGATTTGAAGCATTAATCAAATATTTCTCTGCGCTGTTTAATTTATTACTTAAACAAATAATTTCCAACACGATTGACTATTTTTTGTATTTTTTAAATCAAGTTTTATTAAGAAAGCATCTAAATATCTATTAGTTTTCTATGATTATATAGATCAAGAGAAGGAAGATAAGTTTCAATGTATGTTGTTATTTCATATTTTTTGGCATTTGATTAACATAGCTAGCAGCAACTGTTTGTGAAATATTTCAGTTTTCCCACAGTCAGCTAATTAAGTTTTTCTTAATAGCACTAATAACTTTCAGGCAATTAATCCGTTTTTGCAAACCTCGTTCTCACACTCGTCAATTCAATATCTATTTTTCCCTTTTCCACTCTTCGTTTGGATAGGAAAATTTAGACAGTAATTTTCCCTCAAATTACTAATTAAGTTTTTCCTAATTACACTGATTACTTTAAGGCAATTAAACCTTTTTTTTGCAAAACTAGACCTCGCGCTGGTCTTTTGACATCCCCTTAGTCTATTTACTACCCTGCCACTTGACGTTTGACTATAAAAATTCAGACAAGAATCCATTGCATTATTTCTAGGGAGCATTGTTTTCGTTCCACTCAAATACATGAAAAAAAAGACACTAACCTCATTATTATTATTACAATAATAGTAACAATGATTTATCTTTTTCTATCACTATTAACATCAGTTAAAGTACTATTACTAATCAAAGATATATCTGCGAAATGAAATAATTATACTAATGTATAAACCTTACGATAAAAGGTGTTTTTCTAGGTTTATATTTTTTTGTCCAATTAAATTTTGTTTTAAGTAACAAGGCCAGTATATTTAATGCGTTTTAGCTATTTCATAAATGTAATACGATATCACCATGACAATCTTATCACCTCTATAACTGCTGCGAGTGAAGTACAACATTCCAAACATTGGAGGTACGATTTGTAGCAGTCAATTTTCTTGTGTCACGTTATTCACACATCTACTGACCATGTGCTTCATTTTTTAGCGCAGAATTTGGGATTAACGAAGCCCTCGTCTCAAATTAAACATCTCGCCTAAATAAAGCCAGTCCAGAAGCACGGAATGGATGTTTTGTTAAGACGTGCATCGTGTTTCCTTTGTACCACACCAGGACGCGGACGTAGTCGCGGTCTTAGTAGGTCAGCAGACGTCGGTCCTCAAGGTCACAGTTCCGCATCTAGCTGCCGGGATTGATCCGTTCAGTCGCCTTAACCAGCGGCCTTCACGGAACTGGCCCAAGTTAATGATAGGGCATTTTACACGATATCGCCTCAAGTAATTTGAGAGCAAAAGATTTTTTTTTATCAGAGTCGGCCTTCACACGCAACACAGTAAAGCCGACTTTCATGCACAAACAATCCCGTTGCCTGGGGAGATAAAGAAAAATACTGGTGAAATGCAGATATCTGCATTCGCGTGTAAAAGATGCAATTTATGAGCTTTCTAAACCGAGACCTTCCACGTATATATCGACCTTGCAGGATGTATTTAGCGCATTTACAGGTCGACCTACAGATATACATTAAGATACTGCTGACAGCGCAGACACAATCTGGGCACAGGAGGCAAGAATTTATATAACCGCACGAAAAAGTTTTTAATAGTCTCAACGCTTACGTCCTTGCATCGCAGCAGGGAGGGTACTCAGCAGCATTAAATAAATGTATTACATTATAATTACCTTCTCAAGTCAATAAGAAGCGGGAAAATAAAGGAAAGTAAAGAAAAGTTAATATTCTTCTTGGAACTCCTTCTTCTAATTCCAGTTGTTTTAATCAATAGAGCAATATCTTACGTGTCGAGTTATTCTTGAATATTCTGCGACTACGTAACTGTCCTGTGGCTAGATCGTCGTTTTCCTTCTGTATTTTCATCATCGTCGAGTTGGATGAAGCAGTTTAGAAAGATATTGTAAATAGTCTTCACCGGTTTGCCGCCGGATCACGTTGTGCAAATTCCACAATATATTCCCAAAATATGCTGCCCTTCGTTTTATTGTGGTTATGACTTCAAGATTTTGATCAGCACTATACGAATTTTAGTCATAAAATTTCTATTATATTGTCTTAGAAGCAAAGTCATATAATTAATTTTTTGTTTGAAGGAACATATTTGGAGGCATGGTACACAATGAAATTCCCCTCTGATGAAGTAAAGATGAGCCATGGAATTTTGTGTTGACTCTGCTAGCGGCGTACTAAGCTACTGTGGAGCGGGATTTCAATGGATGTCAACTGCAGAGTTGCATTTTGAAACAAACATATAATCCGTTACGTAACTTGTGTTTTTTCGAGGTGTTAATTCAAAGTTTGTGACTGCTCTCTAACATTCTAGTTGATAGGATGGGATAGTTAACACGCAACGTCTGTGTCGCCTTCAGGAGGTTCATAGATGAAGTTTTAACTGCCCAATATTACATTCTATATAGCAGTACTGACAACACACAGCGCCTGACAGTTTGTCAGCGTGTGGTGCGGTAACTCGAAGATTGTGGTTACGTATCACTACTCGAGCAGTAGTAGTTCCTTCGTCGCGTTCCCATTTTTCTATTAGCCAGTATCCTAGGCATTTGGTTTTGCTCTACCAAGTGTCTTCCCACCCAAGTTGATAATCACGCTATTTATTCCCCTCTTAAAAATGACCATAGTCTTTTTTGTTATTATGAAACTCACAGTAAGTCCTAACATTACTTATGATGCTAATTTCATTTATAACGAGCTAAGGGCGTTCGATGTTATCTGCGAGTATCGGCGAGTGATCTGCTGATAATGTTTAAACGAGTAATCTTCATCTTTATGTTCTGCCAACGTCATCCAATGATTTTATTAATACACATTTGGAATATAGGCTGTAGTTTGTTGAAAATAAAATACGTCCTTGTCCGACACCAATCAGAGTTCAAATTTCATCTGAAACGTGCTCTCGAACCTTGATGGGGATCGTTTGATTCCAGTAACGATTTTCAGTTATACTGGTGTCTCTGCTGTCAAGACATAGGAGTTCAGGCGTATCAGTAAGGATGCAGTGTTTGACATTACCAAATGGATTTCATAATCTGCAAACCAGTCAGAGATATTTTTGTGCTAACAAGGGCAGTACTTCAGCTACAAAGGATAAAACAGGAGAAAAAATCGAACAAGTACGAATCGTACAAACTTAGATTTTTATGTAAAAAATAATAATAAATTCATTACAACGAAAAACCAGCCCAGAGTTGTAAATTTCCCTTTTTTTATTCACTTGATGAATAGTTTCGGGCCGGACTCATTTTCAGATCATCGGAACATAGCGAAAAATGGTATTTCCGAAAATGCAAAAACATGTCAAAATGTGTAAACGAACAGTGACAGCGCATACATCACGCTGGAAGTTCGTAATAATAAATTGACGTGGCACACTTTTTGCCTGTAGCAAATCCTTCTTCGGGACTCCACTTCGACGGCTTGCGTGTTCGTAATCTACACCAGTTATTCAATCGGGGAAAGGGAACCTACGGATTAACGTGGAAATCGAACAGCGTGTTGTTTCTCTGACTCCTCCTATCGTTGAGAGGTGAAGGCCAGGTTGTAACGAAGATTGAAGAACCTTATGTTCGATGCCGCGACGTTTTGATTTTTAGACACGCCACGCGTTTTACCAGAAAAGGGGATATACGTCGTGCCTGGTGGTGTAGCGGTGAAAGGCGTACCTGAAAATTAACACGTCACGGCATCGAATCTCTGTGGAACCACAGGTTCTTCAATCTTCGTTCAACCTAGCCTTCACCTCTCAATATACACTATGTGATCAAAAGTGTCCGGACACCTGGCTGAAAATGACTTACAAGTTCGTGGCGCCCTCCATCGGTAATGCTGGAATTCAATATGGTGTCGGCCTACTCTTAGTGTTGATGACAGCTTCCACTCTCGCAGGCGTATGTTCAATCAGGTTCTGAAAGGTTTCTTGGGGAATGGCAGCCCATTCTTCACGGAGTGCTGCATGGTGAGGAGAGGTATCGATGTCGGTCGGTGAGGCCTGGCATGAAGTCAGCGTTGCAAAACATCCCACAGATGTTCTTTAGGATTCAGGTCTGAACTCTGTGCAGGCCACTCCATTACAGGAATGTAATTCTAGAGTAACCACTACGCTACAGGCCATGCATTATGAACTGGTGCTCGATCGTGTTGAAAGACGCAGTCGCCATCCCCGAATTGCTCTTCAACAGTGGGAAGCAAGATGGTGCTTAAAAAATCAGTGTAGGCGTGTGCTGTGATAGTGCCACGCAAAGCAACAAGGGGTGCGAACCCCGTCCACGAAAAACACGGCCACACCATAACACCACCGTCTACGAATTTTACTGTTCGCACTACACACGCTGGCATATGACGCTCACCGGGCATTCGCCATATCCACACCCTGTCACGGGATCGTCACATTGTGTACCGCCTAACTGTCATATTACTTACAGTGGATCCTGGTGGAGTTTGGAATTCCTGTGTGATGGTCTGGATAGATGCCTGCCTATCACACATTACGATCCTCTTGAAGTGTTGGCGGTCTCTGTAAGTTAACAGACGAGGTCGGCCTGTGCGCTTTTGTGCTGTACGTGTCCCTTAACATTTCCGCTTCACTATCACATCGGAAACAGTGGACCTAGGGATGTTTAGGAGTGTGGAAATCTCGCGTACAGACGTATGACACAAGTGACACACGATCACCTGACCACGTTCGAAGTCCATGAGTTCCGAGGAGCGCCACATTCTGCTCTCTCACGATGTCTAATGACTGATGAGGTCGCTGATATGGAGTATCTGGCAGTAAGTGGCAGCACAATGCACCTGATATGAAAAACGTATGTTTTTGTGGGTTTCCGGATAATTTTGATCATACAGTGTGTATTCCTCAAGAACTAATATATATATACGTCAGTTATTGAGGAAAAGGGGTCTTCACATGCAGCCCTATCTTTTGACTTCATTTACCTCGAAGCTTAAACGTTTTACTTCGCCAAGGGACTGTAGACTTAGTAACTGACATATTCTTGAATTTGGTAAATCTACCCGTTCCTGGAAAGCAAAGGTCCTAAGAGAAGCACCGACAAAGCGCCTGACAGTAAATGGCAAAAGAAAACAACTTTTTACGTGATATAATTGCATATTAACAAGCTTCGGATTTTTTCCTTTACTGGTGCTGTGAATCTTTGCTTCTTGTCAAATTTTATGATTCTAGACCAACGGGAAGTATCCTATAGGATTTGACGAGTGACTTTGTGAGCATCAATACTGTGACATGAATCACCGTCTGTTTTCATTCCCTTTACTTAGAAGATTAAACTTTTGACACCGGCAAGAGACCGTAGACCTTAGTACCTGACATAAATTTCAACATGATACGTGCTCCCTTTCCCGAGGAAAGGGTTCCCATCTGTCAGACAGACTGACAACAAAAGTGATGTTATAGGGGTTTCGTTTTTACCGACTGAAGTACGGAACCCTAAAAACGACTTGAAAATACCGAGATTTGTCTGTTCTGCCACCCATAAAGGTCATTTGTCGGCATTTTTGTACAATCGATGGTTGAAAGTCGACGAATCTAAACATTACAAAACATAAATTGCTGAAGCAACCGTACCGTGCAACAAACTGCTGTCACCAACAGATTCACAAGAGATCTAAATGAGATGAAAAGCTGAATATTTAGTGGAATGATATATCTCAACATGTGCAGTATTAACAAAATCAGGTCTCCCGAAACAGAAGTTGTTTGCTGCCGGGTATTGTTCATTTATTCGCTATCGAATTGAAGTGCAGTTCCACTAAAGCGATTGAAGTGCAGCGGATTGGAGCAGCTCGTGACAAAGACTCGGATAATGTGCTCACTGTGGCTTTTAATACAGCACTGCCGTAGTGCGGATATCCGAAAATGAAATAGCATGTACACATGTTTCCCTTGTCAAGTGTGCATACGGTTTAATTTCCCTGTGTTTTAATCACTTCATTGAAAGTCGACGTTTGCTATTTTATGACGAACCAGGAACAAAGTACGATGACACAGTAACTTCTATTTTGCGAAATATGTTGCATACGTCAACATATGAAGAGTGCAAATGTCCAACTCTGTAAGTGCCAAATCCCACATATGTCAGGAGAATCAAAACAACGATGCATGTGTTTTTGCACATAACGTATTAGTATCTAAAAATTGAGAAGATGTGGTAATGCCACAGAATTATGCTGGTGACCTCATCACTGCAAAAAATAATGGGAGAAATTAGAAAATAATTATTTATTATAACATTATTATTATTGCACTTAAAACGTATTAGTTAATTATTTAACTAAAAACGTTCTAAATGCTATACTAGGTATGTGACTCGATGTAAGTGCCAATACGAAAGTGTTTGTTTCAAGTGCCATTAATAGAGAAACACTACGTTTTATTGGTGATAGTAAAAGTACAGAAATACAGCAGTACTATGCATTTTAACCTGCAGAACTCTATGTAAAAAATTAAGATAATAGCGCAATAAAATTCAAGGAAAAAGTCAGTCTGCATTTACTTTTGTTTCTTACACAATTCCATTCTTGGGATCAGATGTTGCAAAGTTTAATATACAACTCTCTGTGCTCCTGAAATACGTATGATAATACTGTAAAGAAGTCTTTCCGTTTTACAACTGATAAACATGGCTGGTTCAAATGGTTCAAATGGCTCTGAGCACTATGCGACTTAACTTCTGAGGTCATCAGTCGCCTAGAACTTAGAACTAATTAAACCTAACTAACCTAAGGACATCACACACATCCATGCCCGAGGCAGGATTCGAACCTGCGACCGTAGCGGTCGCTCGGCTCCAGACTGTAGCGCGCAGAACCTCACGGCCACTCCGGCCGGCAAACATGGCTGGTCTTGGTCTTTCAGATGAAGTATGGCCTGGCAGGCATCAGGCATGGACTATCCTCTTTTGAATCTATTGACATTTTTCGATTTTTGTGTTTCAGTTTAAGAAGTTTTAATACCTATTTGAGGTGGATCAGTGTGAGCATTAAATCGTACTGCATTTAGAGATTTTACATACCTGCATTGACAATAATGTTTCAGCAGTTTCTGTAAAAATCGAAAAAGTCAGTTGTATACACTGGAATTACATGGAATGAGTTCATAGCTTCACCTGACCCAACAATATTGTTTACATCTTGCGGTACAAAGACCTTACTTACTTTTCTTCATTTCCTTACAATTGCAAAACATCTATCGCAATTCAAAAAGCTGCGTCCACTCACCAAAAACTTGTGCGTTATTTCTTCAAACTATGATAGTTGCAACTGCAAAGGGAAGCACTTGTTGTCACAAAGACCATGCGCCATCTAGCAACGAATGTTTGAAACATTTGCTCCATGATCTTACACTTGGACCAAGTCAAGGGGCATGCAACAGAGCCTCGAGAGGACAACAGCATTGAAAACATGTTTTGTGAAAAAATGGCACTAATAATGTTTGACATTTCAACTCTTCATATATTGTTTCAAGCAAATGGTGAGCTTTTTGCCAAATAATAATAATAGAAATAATCATAGCAAACACACATAATCGAGCAGGTTTGTCTACCGATCATCTGCGAGTCCGGAGGTGACTGTACTGTTCGATGTGAAAAGTTCAACGTTTCTGTAGTTACTGCAGACGATCTCAAACGGAGCAGCTTCTGTCCTTCCATTTCGTCTGACAAGGGAGGTGCGTGACCACGAATGATCAGAACCACGCGAAAACGGCCTAGATTATAAATCGATCGTCCCAAAAACAGTGCTAAGAGGCATTCGCATGCAAAACCGCGCGTCTTAGTGTGGGAGACATTTGAATAAGCACCTATTCACAATCTACGAGAGGAACTTCGGTACCGTGAAGACACATAATCTCGATATGACAGGACCAAATACATATATATCTCAATGTTGTCACTTATTGTTATTGTGCTCTATTTAAAATAATCACACCTTCTGAATAATGAAGTTTTTCTTCTGATCTGATAGTGTTGCACAGCTATAAAATCTTTAATTAGCAAGTGTGAGATTTTGCGGTCAAAGCACAATGGAACAGAACAAAATGCACATCTGACTAAAGTCACTTTTCTACGTTTAACGTCACTTTTGCATTCAAGCAATCCAATAACAAAAGTCATGCTAATTACATTTTCAAACGTCGATACTGGTATGTGAATGCCGTAGCCTTCCTTTTGGCAAGCATATTGTAACATAGACTTGATCTTCCGCTGAGGAAGCTGATTGTATAGCACAGAGTAAAATCTGATGATGTAATGACGATGGTGTAACTTGTTTTTCACATTGTAATATTACAAAATCAGTGATACTTCTCATGTAGAGCTTCACGAAATTTTCTCTCTCAGACCTTGAACAGCTGACGGTACAAATGCCTATCCCGGTAACACGCGCAGTTTTGCACCCGAATGGCACATACCACTGTTTTTGGGATGAGCAATTTACACAGATTAGCCAGAACATTACGACCACCTACCTCATAGCCGGCATGTCCACCTTTGGCACGGATAACAGCTGCGACACGTCGTGGCATTGAAGCAGTGATGCCCTGGTAGGTTGGCGGAGGGAGCTGGCACCGCATCTCCACACGCAAGTTACCTAATTTCCATATATTCCCGGAGGGGGGGGGAGGGGGGGGGAAGGTAACGAACTCTGACGCCACGTTCAATTACATCCCAGATGTGTTCGATCAGGTTCAGCTCTGGCGAATTGGTGGGACAGCACATAATTACAACTCAACACTGTGTTCCTTGAACCACTCCATCACCCTCCTGGCCTTGTGATATGGCGCATTAGCTTACTGAAAAATGCCACTGCCATCGGCAAGCCATGAATGGGTGTACGTGGTCTGCCGTCATTGTACGATACTTCTTGGCCGTCACGGTGCCTTGCACGAGCTCCACTGGATCGATAAACACCCACGTAAATAATCAAAATATCCACGGGTGTGCTGCCGGTCTATAGTGTCCAACGGGCACAATATTTCGGCGATCATACATGTCGCCATCATCAGGTGAACTGACGGACTGAGCTCCTGTGAACGTGCCGGCACGGAGATCCGTACGCTATTGCTGCTCAGAGGGAACTGGGTTCGGCCGCGGCGGCGGCCGATTTAAATACCCTCCGCCCGCGGCGCGCTCCCTCCGCCGTCTGCGCCCCGCGCCACGGTCGCGCGGTGGAACAGATTGCGACGGCGTCTGAGATGACGTCGCTGTGACGGCTCTGTCCGCCGTGGTCGTCACAACTATACGTTTGCTCGATTTACTCTTGATTAACCCAATCGCTGGTTCCCAAGCCTTGCTAAGATCATAGCCACAGTCACGGTTTATGAGGTCGTCATTGGTGCGAATTTCGATGGCCTCTCTAACAACGCTGTCCCAGTATCTCGACGTCTGTACCAGAATCCTCGTGCGGTCATACTCCATGGCGTGATTTTCCGACAAACAATATTCAGCGACCGACGACTTGCTCGAATACATCAGTCGAGTGTGCCTCTGGTGTTCACGGCATCGATCCTCGACGGTACGCATCGACTAACCAATATACGACTTGCCACATTGACACGGAATCTGGTACACGCCGGCCTTCCTCAAACCGAGGTCATCTTTGGCGCTCCCCACCAGTGCACGAGTTTTATTTGGAGGACAAAACACAGTTCCGATCTGGTGTTTCTTCAGAATGCGGGCGATTTTCCCCGAGAGTGCGCCTGTGTATGGAATAAATGCAGTGCCTACCTCCTCCCTCGTGACTTCATCCATCTCAACAGGTTGTGCTGCAGTGGTTGGGCGGAGAGCACGTTGAATCTGCCACTCTGAGTACCCATTCTTTCGAAATACAGTTCTCAGGTGTTCCAATTCCTGGGGTAGACTCTCTGCGTCATAGATAGTGCGCGCCCTATGTACTAGACGCCGTCGCAGTCTGTTCCACGACGTCATCTCAGACGCCGTCGCAATCTGTTCCACCGCGCGACCGTGGCGCGGGGCGCGGACGGCGGAGGGAGCGCGCCGCGGGCGGAGGGTATTTGAATCGGCCGCCGCCGCGACCGAACCCAGTTCCCTCTGAGCAGCCATAGCGTATGATCGCCGAAATATTGTGCCCGTTGGACACTATAGACCGGCAGCACACCCGTGGATATTTTGATTATCAAATACTCCGGGAGAAACTCAAGAATCACACCCACGTAAATGTTCCCCTGAGAATAAAGGAGCCGCCGACAGCTTGTCTCATGTCTCGAGCACAGGTGTCAAGGAGCTGTTCCAATGGAAGACGACGGATCGGTGCCCTCCCATCGGGATTCATCAGGCCATGCAACGCTCCGCCACTGTGCTAACGTAGAGTGCCGATGTTCACGTGCCCATTTGAGTCATAGCTGGCGGTATTGTGGTGTTGACATTGGCACATACTTGGATCGGCTGCGGAGGCTCGTCGTTAGGAGTGTTCGGTGCACCGTGTGTGTTTTCAGACAAACCTGTTCTCTGCTCACCATTAAAGTCTGATGTTAATTCCGCCACAGTCCGCCTCCTGTCCTTTTTTACCAGTCTGACCAACCTACGACGTCCAACATCTGTAATGAGGGGCGGCCGCCCGACAGCACGCTCACCGATACTACATGCATCGTGTGGCTGTGTCACTAGCAGTCTTCCTCGCCAGGTGATGCTGCTATCGCCTGGACGGATTTATGTCAGTAGTAGGTCGGTGGTCACATTCTTCTGGCTGACCATTGTAGGTTATAAGCACGTTTTGGTACGATTATGAGCGTTCGAGGTGACTCACTTCCCTCGTCAGCATTTCCTTTTATTTTGTACATTGTCTCTCATCACTTGCTATTTGTTGGCTGTTTTCTCCAAAAAGAAATGACCTGCATAAGGCTAGTTATCTACGGGATGAACGTTCAAGACCTGAGGTCTCCCAGTTGTTAACACTAATGTGACACATCTTGATTTTTAGCCTTAATTACATCCATAAATACAGGGTTATTACAAATGATTGAAGCGATTTCACAGCTCTACAATAACTTTATTATTTGAGATATTTTCACAATGCTTTGCACACACATACAAAAACTCAAAAAGTTTTTTTAGGCATTCACAAATGTTCGATATGTGCCCCTTTAGAGATTCGGCAGACATCAAGCCGATAATCAAGTTCCTCCCACACTCGGTGCAGCATGTCCCCAATCAATGAGTTCGAAAGCATCGTTGATGCGAGCTCGCAGTTCTGGCACGTTTCTTGGTAGAGGAGGTTTAAACACTGAATCTTTCACATAACCCCACAGAAAGAAATCGCATGGGGTTAAGTCGGGAGAGCGTGGAGGCCATGACATGAATTGTTGATCATGATCTCCACCACGACCCATCCATCGGTTTTCCAATCTCCTGTTTAAGAAATGCTTCTGCTTTAGCCTTTTCCGTAAGATTTTCCAAACCGTCGGCTGTGGTACGTTTAGCTCCCTGCTTGCTTTATTCGTCGACTTCCGCGGGCTACGCGCGAAACTTGCCCGCACGCGTTCAACCGTTTCTTCGCTCACTGCAGGCCGACCCGTTGATTTCCCCTTACAGAGGCATCCAGAAGCTTTAAACTGCGCATACCATCGCCGAATGGAGTTAGCAGTTGGTGGATCTTTGTTGAACTTCGTCCTGAAGTGTCGTTGCACTGTTATGACTGACTGATGTGAGTGCATTTCAAGCACGACATACGTTTTCTCGGCTCCTGTCGCCATTTTGTCTCACTGCGCTCTCGAGCGCTCTGGCGGCAGAAACCTGAAGTGCGGCTTCAGCCGAACAAAACTTTATGAGTTTTTCTATGTATCTGTAGTGTGTCGTGACCATATGTCAATGAATGGAGCTACAGTGAATTTATGAAATCGCTTCAATCATTTATAATAGCCCTGTAGTTGCCTCTGGCCTTCCACACAGCTCTTGATCTCTGTTAACTCAGAGAAAGCGCTTGCTTGTTCTTGGGGATACGGACAACATTCCCTGCCCTTCGTAGCTGGCCTCTTCTACGAGGGCCGTTCAGTAAGTAACGCAACACATTTTTCTGTCGAGCAGGTTCAGCTGTAAAAATGTGAATTTTTTTGTGGAACATCGTGGAATATCTACGCTTCAGCTCCTATAATTTCATGAATTTCCGATAGGTGGTGGCGCTATATGTAATCTTTAAAATGGCGTTTGTAACGCAGGTACATTCTAAGCAAAGAGCTGTCACCGAGTTTCATTTGTCGGAAAACCACAGCATCGCAGAATTTCATAGGCGCTTGCAAAATATCTACGGAGACCTGGCAGTGACAAAAGCACGGTGATTCGTTGGGCGCGGCGTCTGTCACGATTGGAAACCTGTCCAATCTCCTGCCTGCCGGCCTCCTGCACACGGATGTGACTCCTGCAATGTTCGAACGTGCGGATACGCTGCTTCGAGTCGATCGGCGGATTAAAATCAAACAGCTCGCTGCTCAACTGGACGTCTCTGCTGGTAGTGCCAACATACCCGTCCACAAATTAGGGTACTCAAAGGTGTGTGCCCCCTGGGTTCCTCGTCGCCTAACAAAAGACCACCAAGAGCAACGAAGTTCCATAAGTGCGTTACGAGGCTGGTAGTGACAATTTTTCATCGGACATCGTCACAGGCGATGAAAATTGGGTTCACCACTTCGGCCTGGAAACAAACTGCAATCCACGAAGTGATGCCACACTACCTCTCCCTCGAAGAAAAAGTTTAAAACCGCGCCATCATGGTGCAACGGTCAACTCTGAAAGACGTTCTGCTATTCTCAGGAAACTGACAAAACGACTTAAGTGTGTTCGTCATCACACATACGTATACAAACGGACTTCTACACTACTGGCCATTAAAATTGCTAAACCACGAAGATGACGTGCTACAGACGCGAAATTTAACCGACAGGAAGAAGATGCTGTGATATGCAAATGATTAGCTTTTCACAGCATTCACACGAGGTTGGCGCCGGTGGCGACACCTACAACGTGCTCACACGAGGAAAGTTTCCAACTGATTTCTCATACACAAACAGCAGTTGACCGGCGTTGCCATGTGAAACGTTGTTGTGAAGCCTCGTCTAAGGACGAGAAATGCGTACCATCACCTTTCCGACTTTAACAAAGGTCGGATTGTAGCCTATCGCGATTGCGGTTTATCGTATCGCGACAATGGTGCTCGCGTTGGTCGAGATTCAATGACTGTTACCAGAATATGGAATCGGTGGGTTCAGGAAGATAATACGGATCGCCGTGCTGGATCCCAACGGCCTCGTATCACTAGCAGTCGAGATAACGGGCATCTTATCCGCGTCGCAGTAACGGATCGTGCAGCCACGTCTCGATCCCTGAGTCAACAGATGGGGACGTTTGCAAGACAACAACCATCTGCGCGAACAGTTCGACGACGTTTGCAGCAGCATGGACTACCAGCTCGGAGGCCATGGCTGCGGTTACCCTTGATGCTGCATCACAGACAGGAGCGCCTGCGATGGTGTACTCAACGACAAACCTGTGTGCACGAATGGCAAAACTCATTTTTTCGGATGAATCCAGGTTCTGTTCACAGCAACATGATGGTTGCATCCGCATTTGGCGACATCGCGGTGAACGCAAATTGGATGCGTGTATTCGTCATCGCCATACTGGCGTATCATCCGGCGTGATGGTATGGGGTGCCATTGGTTACACGACTCGGTCACCTATTGTTCGCATTGACGGCACTTTGAACAGTGGACGTTACATTTATGATGTGTTACGACCCGTGGCTCTACCCTTCATTCGTTCCCTGCGAAACCCTACATTTCAGCAGGATAATACGCGACCGCATGTTGCAGGTCCTGTACAGGCCTTTCTGGATACAGAAAATGTTCGACTGCTGCCCTGGCCAGCACATTCTCCAGATCTCTCACCGAGTGGTTCTAGGCGCTTTAGTCTGGAACTGCGCGACCGCTACGGTCGCAGGTTCGAATCCTGCCTCGGGCATGTATGTGTGTGATGTCCTTAGGTGAGTTAGGTTTAAGTAGTTCTAAGTTCTAGGGGACTGATGACCTCAGATGTTAAGTCCCATGGTGCTCAGAGCCATTTGAACCATTTTTTTTATGTTGGCCGAACAACTGGCTCGTCACAATACGCCAGTCACTGCTCGTGAAGAACTGTGGTATCGTGTTGAAGCTGCATGGGCAGCTGTACCAGTACACTCCATCCAAGCTCCGTTTGACGCAATGCCCAGGCGTATCAAGACTATTATTATGGTCAAAGGAGGTTGTTCTGGGTACTGATTTCTCAGGATCTTTGCACCCAAATTGCGTGAAAATGTAATCACATGTCAGTTCTAGTATAATATACACTCCTGGAAATTGAAATAAGAACACCGTGAATTCATTGTCCCAGGAAGGGGAAACTTTATTGACACATTCCTGGGGTCAGATACATCACATGATCACACTGACAGAACCACAGGCACATAGACACAGGCAACAGAGCATGCACAATGTCGGCACTAGTACAGTGTATATCCACCTTTCGCAGCAATGCAGGCTGCTATTCTCCCATGGAGACGATCGTAGAGATGCTGGATGTAGTCCTGTGGAACGGCTTGCCATGCCATTTCCACCTGGCGCCTCAGTTGAACCAGCGTTCGTGCTGGACGTGCAGACCGCGTGAGATGACGCTTCATCCAGTCCCAAACATGCTCAATGGGGGACAGATCCGGAGATCTTGCTGGCCAGGGTACTTGACTTACACCTTCTATAGCACGTTGGGTGGCACGGGATACATGCGGACGTGCATTGTCCTGTTGGAACAGCAAGTTCCCTTGCCGGTCTAGGAATGGTAGAACGATGGGTTCGATGACGGTTTGGATGTACCGTGCACTATTCAGTGTCCCCTCGACGATCACCAGTGGTGTACGGCCAGTGTAGGAGATCGCTCCCCACACCATGATGCCGGGTGTTGGCCCTGTGTGCCTCGGTCGTATGCAGTCCTGATTGTGGCGCTCACCTGCACGGCGCCAAACACGCATACGACCATCATTAGCACCAAGGCAGAAGCGACTCTCATCGCTGAAGACGACACGTCTCCATTTGTCCCTCCATTCACGCCTGTCGCGACACTACTGGAGGCGGGCTGCACGATGTTGGGGCGTGAGCGGAAGACGGCCTAACGGTGTGCGGGACCGTAGCCCAGCTTCATGGAGACGGTTGCGAATGGTCCTCGCCGATACCCCAGGAGCAACAGTGTCCCTAATTTGCTGGGAAGTGGCGGTGCGGTCCCCTACGGCACTGCGTAGTATCCTACGGTCTTGGCGTGCATCCGTGCGTCGCTGCGGTCCGGTCCCAGGTCGACGGGCACGTGCACCTTCCGCCGACCACTGGTGACAACATCGATGTACTGTGGAGACCTCACGCCCCACGTGTTGAGCAATTCGGCGGTACGTCCACCCGGCCTCCCGCATGCCCACTATACGCCCTCGCTCAAAGTCCGTCAACTGCACATACGGTTCACGTCCACGCTGTCGCGGCATGCTACCAGTGTTAAAGACTGCGATGGAGCTCCGTATGCCACGGCAAACTGGCTGACACTGACGGCGGCGGTGAACAAATGCTGCGCAGCTAGCACCATTCGACGGCCAACACCGCGGTTCCTGGTGTGTCCGCTGTGCCGTGCGTGTGATCATTGCTTGTACAGCCCTCTCGCAGTGTCCGGAGCAAGTATGGTGGGTCTGACACACCGGTGTCAATGTGTTCTTTTTTCCATTTCCAGGAGTGTATTTGTTCAATGAATACCCGTTTATCATCTGCGTTTCTTGTTCGTGTAGCAATTTTAATGGCCAGTAGTCTACGTGAGGACGCGAGGCTTTACACAGTTCTGCCCACCCGAGAGGAGCTCACAAAACTTCTTCCATATTCGCCTTTCAGCCCGGATCGCGCGCCTTCCATCTGGCTGGCCCAATGAAGGATGCACTCCGCGGAAAGCAGTAAGTGGATGATCAGGACGTTATCGATGCAGCAAGACATTGGCTCCTTCGTCGACCAGTAGAGTGGTGCCATGCAGACACAGAGGTCCTCCAAGTAAGGTGGCCCAAGGCCGTCGCATTGAATGACGATTAATACGTTGTACTGGAACCCTGAATAAAACAAACCTGCTTTAAGAAAAAATGTGTTGCATTACTTATTGAATGCCCCTGTATAGGGGGGTCGTACGCCCTCTTTAAGGTTGCTAACATTTGTACGTCCGTCTTTCTATGATATACGAAGATTCGCCCTCAGGCATCACTGATGATATTGTTCCATCTTTTTAAAGTGCCATCTGTAAACATCATTTGAGTTACAGTACGCTGATGACCACACAGTTGTAGCTAAGTGCGAGGGGGAGCTAGGTTAATCGGGAATGCCTTCTCCACAGCATACGAGAAACTGAACTCAAATTGAATGCCAGCAAAACACAGACCCTTCACAAACCAATATCGCAGGAAGGACAGAGAAATATCAGTGTTGCCATTGAGTGAATCTCAAAATAATGAAAATTTTTCATTTTCTTGGCAGCGTCCTCTCATCAAGTGCAAATATGGATTTGGAAATTCAGTACAGAATTAGATGTGCTGGAGTATCCTTTGTCAAGCTAAGAACTCAAGTATTTGACAATCGTTATATCAGTACTGCAACAAAGATCATCGTTTACAATTCAGTTGTAATTCTCAGCTTGCTTTGCGGATCTGAATCCTGGACTTGCCGAACAACACCTGATTTACGGCTCTTATGTAGTCTGCTGGTCATGGTACCGTACTTCAGCGACCTCTGCCCTTGCAGCCTAAAAGTTTCGTTAATCTTGAAGCATCGGTTGCATAGAGAACAGGTAAATGACCTTGATAAGTGGCAGAGCATACACATCTTCCACAGCTATTATTCTGCGTTGGTCGTTTTAACTGCGGCACTTCGCTTGTAAGACTCGAACAGAAAACAAGGCGTCCTTTGTTCCGAGAATACTCCTAAAATCAAACTATGTTTCACTGATATTTGCTTCGGTTTCTTTCCGTAGATAATTTTGCAGTGCACACAAGACAACTTCAGAGTATGGGATAATTGTGCTGTGTCTACTTCATTGTTTCGGATGATTTCCCCTAAAACTGCAGTCGTACTATCCTGTATGTGGAACAAGTCCTCCTTACTTCGAATAGCCGCGTGCTTCAATAATGTCACGAAAACCGATTTTAAGAACCATATTATCTCGTTCGTGTTTGCATTTTTAGTGGAGAGTGCAGGGTAGTCTCTTACTGAACGCTACGATACGAAGAGCCATCTGGCTGCGATTCCCCAGGTTAGACCCCTACAAAACTTGAAAATGAACTGACAGTGCACCCAATCCGAGAATACGAGGTGCATTCAAGTTCTAAGGCCTCCGATTTTTTTTTCTAAATAACTACTCACCCGAAATCGATGAAACTGGCGTTACTTCTCGACGTAATCGCCCTGCAGACGTACACATTTTTCACAACGCTGACGCCATGATTCCATGGCAGCGGCGAAGGCTTCTTTAGGAGTCTGTTTTGACCACTGGAAAATCGCTGAGGCAATAGCAGCACGGCTGGTGAATGAGCGGCCACGGAGAGTGTCTTTCATTGTTGGAAAAAGCCAAAAGTCACTAGGAGCCAGGTCAGGTGAGTAGGGAGCATGAGGAATCACTTCAAAGTTGTTATCACGAAGAAACTGTTGCGTAACGTTAGCTCGATGTGCGGGTGCGTTGTCTTGGTGAAACAGCACACGCGCAGCCTTTCCCGGACGTTTTTGTTGCAGTGCAGGAAGGAATTTGTTCTTCAAAACATTTTCGTAGGATGCACCTGTTACCGTAGTGCCCTTTGGAACGCAATGGGTAAGGATTACGCCCTCGCTGTCCCAGAACATGGACAACATCATTTTTTCAGCACTGGCGGTTACCCGAAATTTTTTTGGTGGCGGTGAATCTGTGTGCTTCCATTGAGCTGACTGGCGCTTTGTTTCGGGATTGAAAAATGGCATTCACGTCTCATACATTGTCACAACCGACGAAACGAAAGTCCCATTCATGCTGTCGTTGCGCGTCAACATTGCTTGGCAACATACCACACGGGCAGCCGTGTGGTCATCCGTCAGCATTCGTGGCACCCACCTGGATGACACTTTTCGCATTTTCAGGTCGTCATGCAGGATTGTGTGCACAGAAGCCACAGAAATGCCAACTCTGGAGGCGATCTGTTCAACTGTCATTCGGCGATCCCCCAAAACAATTCTCTCCACTTTCCCGATCATGTCGTCAGACCGGCTTGTGCGAGCCCGAGGTTGTTTCGGTTTGTTGTCACACGATGTTCTGCCTTCATTAAACTGTCGCACCCACGAACGCACTTTCGACACATCCATAACTCCATCACCACATGTCTCCTTCAATGAATTTCAATAGGTTTCACACCACGCAAATTCAGAAAACGAATGATTGCACGCTGTTCAAGTAAGGAAAACGTCGCTGGCGGTAAAATTCCATCTGCCGTACGGTGCTGCTATCTCTGGGACGTATTGACAATGAACGCGGTCTCATTTTAAAACAATGCGCATGTTTCTATCTCTTTCCAGTCCGGAGAAAAAAAATCGGAGGCCTTAGAACTTGAATGAACCTCGTACATCTGCTACCAATGTGGGAGAGAACTCTTTGGATGGTTGCAAGGAGCTCACGTTCGCTAGCGTTCGGAGGAATCAGAGATACAAAAAGGTAAGGGACTAGTGGTTGGGGATGCTCGTTACAACTTTTGAAAATCTTTATTTACGAATACCTCAATAGCTGGACAATAGGAACAGAAAAACTGTTCGAGAGAGCAATCGTTTCTGAACATTTTAGACTTTAATTAGCTACGTTGAGTATCCGTCTTTCCAGTTAAATAGTGGTGAGGTGAGGAAAGTATTCTGGAAAACTCTCCCCTCTGATGCGGTAACGCGGTGCGCTGGGATGATAATTTGTGACAGATTATTGAGTTACACTGTATGCAATGCAATGCAATGCAATGCAATGTAATATTTTTTTCCTTGACGATATGCTTATTTATGGAGAACTTCACACAAATGGTGACATTTACAGTACTTATAAACTTCATTCTTTTGTCAGAGAGCTCAACCAGTAAAATCTTAAATTTCGTAGTGTAAGATTCATTTATGGGCAATTGTTGCCACATTTTGAGTGATTCAATCGCTTGCACTGCTTATCCTGCACTCACTGTTGACAACTTACTGATTGCGTCCGAGAATTCAAGCCATGAGGGTTCACAGCTTTGATCTTACGCAATAAAACTTGGAGCTAAAGTGCCTCGCTGTGCAGGCAGTTTGCAGAAAGTGGGCCTGATATGTGATTCTATTGGCTTACTTGTTTTTGCTTCACATGTCGTGCTGTTTTACCTCCAGCTTCTCATTTTGATTGATCAGCTTCTATCAAAAACTTTCAGAAACTTTTCTTTTTTGCTTTAAGTATTAAAAGCTATCACGAGCGCATTAAGTTTGCAGTAAACCAAATGAAAGCTCATTTTCACTTCTCATAGATAAACTATGTGATCAAAAGTATCCGGACACCTGTCTGAAAATGAATTACAAGTTCGAGGCGCCCTCCATCGGTAATACTGGAATTCAGGTGGTGTTGGCCCACCCTTAGCCTTGATGACAGCTTCCACTCCCGCAGGCATACGTTCAATCAGATGCTGGAAGGTTTCTTGGGGAATGGCAGCTCATTCTTCACGGAGTGCTACACTGAGGAGAGGTATCGATGCCGGTCGGTGAGGCCTGGTACGAAGTCGGCGTTCCAAAACATGCCAAAGGTGTTCTATAGGATTCAGGGCAGGACTCTGTGCAGGCCTGTGCATTACAGGGATGTTATTGTAAAGAAACCACTCCGCCACATGCCATGCATT
This sequence comes from Schistocerca cancellata, assembly GCF_023864275.1. Taxonomy (NCBI): domain Eukaryota; kingdom Metazoa; phylum Arthropoda; class Insecta; order Orthoptera; family Acrididae; genus Schistocerca; species Schistocerca cancellata. Next base: position 51,085,814 of record NC_064631.1, read on the forward strand.
ACGGACAGGTGTTCTATCATGTTGAAAGATGCAATCGCCATCCCCGAATTGCACTTCAACAGTGGGCAGTAAGAAGATGGTTAAAACATCAGTGTAGGCCTGTGTTGTGATAGTGCCACGCAAAACGACAAGGAGAGCAAGCCACCTCCACGAAAAACACGGCCACACCATACACAACCACCTCCGAATTTTACTGTTGGTACTACACACACTGCCAGATGCTGTTTACCGGGCATTCGCCATACCCACACCCTGCAATCGGATCGCCACATTGTGTACCGTGATTCGTCGCTCCACACAACGTTTTTCCACTGTTCAATCGTCCAATGTTTACGCTCCTTACACCAAGCGAGGCGTCGTTTGAGTTTTACCGGCGTGATGTGTGGCTTATGAGCTGCCGCTCCAACATGAAATGCAAGTTTTCTCGCCTCCCGCCTAACTGTCATAGTACTTACAGTGGATCCTGATGCAGTTTGGAATCCCTGTGTGATGGTCTGCATAGATGTCTGCATATTACACATTACGTCATCTTCAACTGTCGGTGGTCTCTGTCAGTCAACAGATGAGGTCAGCCAGTACGCTTTTGTGCTGTACGTCGCCCTTCACGTTTCCACTTCACTATCACATCAGAAACAGTGGGCCAAAGGATGTTTAGGAGTATAGAAATATCGCGTACAGACGTATGACGCAAGTGACACCCAATCACCTGACCACGTTCGAAGTCCCTGAGTTCCGCGGAGCGCCCCATTCTGCTCTCTCACGACGTTTAATGATTACTCAGGCCGCTGATGTGGAGTACCTGGCAGTAGGTGGCAGCACAATGCACCTAATATGAAAAACGTATGTTTTTGGGGGTGTCCGGATGCTTATGATCACATAGAGTGCTGCGTTTGAAATTCTTTCTTCACATTATTCACATCGCTGTAAATTCTAAAGATCCATAAAAAATAACATAATTTTTATCTACGTGTTGTTTTGCTGTTTCTATAGTTGTGTCTCTATTCAGTTCTACTGAATTGTGGTTCTTGCATGTGTATATGTGTTATCCAGAAGTGTAAGTGTAACTCATGTGCTATAACATTACTCTATTTCGAAATACGAGAAGCTGTGCGTTCGCCATTTGCGTAGCGGGCCTTCAGGCAGCGAGTGTTTGGTTGTCTGCCACTGGGGGACGATGTAAACAGAGGAAGATACCTGAATCTGACCGCGCAGTGGGTTTACTCTTGGAACTTGTCATTCAGTTCGGAGGAATGAGTGAACGTATACAACCTTTTCATTAATTCTCGAGGCGGTGTCGATTAGAATGTATATGAATTACGGAAATATCTAAATGATTTAAATTTTTAAACATTTATTTTTCTCAAGTGATGGCAGGAGTTAAGATATTTTCCAGCGATTCCTACAGTAATGTGTTAGATCGTTCTAGTTTAATAAAGACTGTCTTAAATTTAATTTTGGCATTGCGTACTTTTACTATAATTATGGTGAGACAGCCAATTTTATATACAATTTTAAGAGCAGATCTGGTTATCGTTACAGAAGCCATATGCGTCATTGATATTCAATAAACGTATGCGCAGAGACTAGTGGCGCTAGACTAACAGACTACTGGACAGATTGACTTACATAAATTATCATAATTTTATAAGCAAGAAAAACTGGTGTTTCTTACACGAAATTTTGTCGTACGAAACGTTATAGTATTAGTATATGCAACATGAAATCATTCTTTTCCGTTAACATGTTCGAAATCTTTTAACGAAAGTTAAGTTCGCAAACCGAACAATACGATAAATACAGGGTGTTTCAAAAATGACCGGTATATTTGAAACGGCAATAAAAACTAAACGAGCAGCGATAGAAATACACCGTTTGTTGCAATATGCTTGGGACAACAGTACATTTTCAGGCAGACAAACTTTCGAAATTACAGTAGTTACAATTTTCAACAACAGATGGCGCTGCGGTCTGGGAAACTCTATAGTACGATATTTTCCACATATCCACCATGCGTAGCAATAATATGGCGTAGTCTCTGAATGAAATTACCCGAAACCCTTGACAACGTGTCTGGCGGAATGGCTTCACATGCAGATGAGATGTACTGCTTCAGCTGTTCAATTGTTTCTGGATTCTGGCGGTACACCTGGTCTTTCAAGTGTCCCACAGAAAGAAGTCACAGGGGTTCATGTCTGGCGAATAGGGAGGCCAATCCACGCCGCCTCCTGTATGTTTCGGATAGCCCAAAGCAATCACACGATCATCGAAATATTCATTCAGGAAATTAAAGACGTCGGCCGTGCGATGTGGCCGGGCACCACTTGCATAAACCACGAGGTGTTCGCAGTGTCGTCTAAGGCAGTTTGTACCGCCACAAATTCACGAAGAATGTCCAGATAGCGTGATGCAGTAATCGTTTCGGATCTGAAAAATGGGCCAATGATTCCTTTGGAAGAAATGGCGGCCCAGACCAGTACTTTTTGAGGATGCAGCGACGATGGGACTGCAACATGGGGCTTTTCGGTTCCCCATATGCGCCAGTTCTGTTTATTGACGAAGCCGTCCAGGTAAAAATAAGCTTCGTCAGTAAACCAAATGCTGCCCACATGCATATCGCCGTCATCAATCCTGTGCACTATATCGTTAGCGAATGTCTCTCGTGCAGCAATGGTAGCGGCGCTGAGGGGTTGCCGCATTTGAATTTTGTATGGATAGAGGTGTAAACTCTGGCGCATGAGACGATACGTGGACGTTGGCGTCATTTGGACCGCAGCTGCAACACGGTGAACGGAAACCCGAGGCCGCTGTTGGATCACCTGTTGCACTAGCTGCGCGTTGCCCTCTGTGGTTGCCATACGCGGTCGCCCTACCTTTCCAGCACGTTCATCCGTCACGTTCCCAGTCCGTTGAAATTTTTCAAACAGATCCTTTATTGTATCGCTTTTCGGTCCTTTGGTTACATTAAACCTCCGTTGAAAACTTCGTCTTGTTGCAACAACACTGTGTTCTAGGCGGTGGAATTCCAACACCAGAAAAATCCTCTATTCAAATAAATGAACCATGTTGTCTACAGCACACTTGCACGTTGTGAACAGCACACGCTTACAGCAGAAAGACGACGTACAGAATGGCGCACCCACAGACTGCGTTGTCTTCTATATCTTTCACATCACTTGCAGCGCCATCTGTTGTTGAAAATTGTAACTACTGTAATTTCGAAAGTTTGTCTGCCTGAAAATGTACTGTTGTCCCAAGCATATTGCAACAAACGGTGTATTTCTATCGCTGCTCGTTTAGTTTTTATTGCCGTTTCAAATATACCGGTCATTTTTGAAACACCCTGTATATGACCACGCCAAGAATGGAAGAATGTTCTCACATGTTCTTCGGTAGAGGCGGCGTTAAGCGTGCCCAATGTGGAGTCGCCACCTGGCTTTGCGATTCCGGTTTATGCAGCTTTCTTTAACTCATGAAAAATATTCAACTAGGACCAAAAAAAGCCGTGACCGCAAGTAAAGGTTTTACTGATCACCAGACGAAAAACCGCAATGGCGAGCAACCATCTGGTAATATTAACCTAAAACATTTGCTTTTTAAAAATCTACAATACGATTACGGAAAGGAGGTGGCTGACTAGACGCATGGTTCCCTTCGTGTAAACTCGAAACTTTTCGTGTTGACTATGCTTTGTTTACGGTTGCTGCCAACTTCAACGATCTAACAGGAGTGGCTTATTAGTTGCGGTGCTAAGTGCTGTTATTCTTTGTTATTTCATGTGACAATATACAGCGCAAATAATGAGTAACGAGGTAATTGTTTACTCATCGATGTCTTGCCTACGACACCCAGACAAGTTAGAAACCATAGAGGAAGTGGCATTCGTGGCGACGGTTAGAAAATAATAAATCAGGTCGCACAATGCTGTGATCTGGGAGAACGACGACGGCGAAGTACTGTCCCGCATTTGAAGCTGACCGTCCCTGTAATCCGCTCATGCGAAACCTGGTTGCTTCCGTATGCAATTTATACCATAGCTACGGACCGTTATAAGGTGCGCGCAACAGTGTGTTGGCGTGCCTGCCCGACAATGGCGGCCTAGTCATTGTCTGTCCTCTCCTAGTTTGTCCCTGAGCCGAGATCCTTCTTTCCATAATCCGTACACCTACCTGTCCATTGTACTACCGTCGGCAGAATGCGGAAGTAAACTATGTTTGCATATGGATGGGACCGAAGGAGTCCAACGAAACGTGAATGAAGCACGCAGCTCATCACTGTACAAATGTGTGTGAATTCCTAAGGGACCAAACTGCTTAGGTAACCAGTCCGTAGACTTATACACTACTTGAACTAACTTACGTTAAGAACAACACACACACACACACACACACACACACACACACACACACATACACACACACACACTCGGCACAGTAGAGTCACGCCATTATTCATAGTGCGTTATTACATCTGAGCCGACGGCCTTGCCGCAGTGGTAACACCCGTGAGATCACCGAAGTTAAGCGCTGTCGGGCTGGGATAGTACTTGGATAGCTGACCATCCTGTCTGCCGAGCTCTGTTAGCAAGCGGGGTGCACTCAGCCCTTGTGAGGCAAACTGAGGAGCTACTTGATTGAGAAGTAGCGGCTCCGGTCTCGGAAACTGACATATGGTCGGGAGAGCGGTGTGCTGACCACAGGCCCCTCCATATCCGCATCCAGTGACACCTATGGGCTGAGGATGACACGGCGGCCGGTCGATACCATTGGGCCTTCGTGGCCTGTTCGGGAGGAGTTTAGTTTTTTTTTTTTTTTTTTTTAGTTTTAGTTACTACTACTGCGTATACTCAGCGTCTGCTGAAATCGACATTGAACGCGTAAAGATACGTGATATACGAATATGATCAGATAGTAAAGCTTTAACAAATAATGTAGATCACTTATGGCATGCAGCAAACCAAAACGTCTGCTAATACCGTTAGCGAGAACTAAGAAGAGAGAAGTAGGAAATAGTGTAAGGATAGTTCGTAATGTGAACGATGACAATGATCCAGACATTTACTTCACATGGAAATGAAACAATTTCTGGAAAATTTTAAAGGAAACAAGATTTCGTTTTAAAAAGTATGAAAACAGAAACGTTGCTGATGGAGAGGGAGAACAAACTTGTGGTGTCACCACCAGACACCACACTTGCTAGGTGGTAGCTTTAAATCGGCCGCGGTCCATTAGTACATGTCGGACCCGCGTGTCGCCACTGTCAGTGATCGGAGACCGAGCGCCACCACACGGCAGGTCTAGAGAGACTGACTACCACTCGCCCCAGTTGTACGACGACTTTGCTAGCGACTACACCGACGAAGCCTTTCTCTCATTAGCCGAGACATAGTTAGAATAGCCTTCAGCTAAGTCCATGGCTACGACCTAGCAAGGCGCCATTAACCATTTCTAGAGAGAGTCTCCCTTGTATCATCAAGAATGCTGTATACAAATGATGGATTAAAGTTAAGTATTCCAGCAGCTACGTACTTTTCTTTATAGCATTCATTACGTATCCTGTTTCAGACCTAACGCCAGCCGGCGTGTGTAAACGCGTGCCTTTCGGTTACCCGTCACTGTGGACTGGCTGTCTTGTTAGTCCACTACAAAACTAACACTGTGTGCTCAGTTTTATTGTCCTATTTTGATTTCCTTCCGTTTACTGTAGAAGCATGTATTAACAGCGCATGTAGTTTTATGTGCTACGTGCTCACCTCAGTTATTAGATCGTAAAAAACAATTTTATTTTCCTGTTTTAGTTTCTTTCGCTTTTCTGTACAAGAATGTATTAATAGCGAATGTAGTTTTATCTGATGCATTCGCACCGCAGTTATTACACTGAAAAACTACTTTTATTTTCTCACGCTTTTCCGTAGAATAATATAAGAGTGAACGTAGTTTGTTTGTTTTATAAGCTGCACGCAGGACGCTAGCAGTTTAGGACCTGTGTTCCATTTGGAATGAGCGCGATTACACCGCTCCTGTGTCATTTCAAACAACCAGTAGCAGAACGCTGGCCGTTGTTGCTGCGCGGTTCTAGGCGCTTCAGTCCGGAACCGCGCGACTGCTACGATCGCAGGTTCGAAACCTGTCTCGGGCGTGGATGTGTGCGATGTCCTTAGGTTAGCTAGGTTTAAGTGGTTCTAAGTTCTAGGGGACTGATGACCTCAGATGTTCAGTCCCATAGTGCTCAGAGCCATTTGAACAGCAGAACACGTCCACAATCCGCAGCACCCCCAGATAAAACGGCCCTCACGTAATGAGCAGGTCGTGCCCGCGTTTTCGCTTCTCAACGGCTAGAAATACCATCACAGTGCCACTGTTTGTCCTTATTTAACGTTAAGTTATATTGTAATACAGATTGGTATATGAGAATGAGTGTGAATCCTTGTCTAAAACCGGTAAATGTTTTAAAAAAATTGGTAGCTGTTGTTGATCGGTGGCGTACACTGAACTAAAATAAGTACTTTTTATGGTTAGAACGATTTTTGTTTATCAAGAGAAACGACAGTCTATGTGCTTATAGAATAATATAAGAAATAATTTACACATTTAGCCAATACATAAACTGTTTGACTGTAGGATCACAGATGTAGGTTATTATTTTTAGCGAGTTTAGTTGCAGGGCATGAAAGCAGACGCATATGGCTCGACGTTACGACTTTATCGAGCTACCCATTTCAAACAGAGCCGTGCATAGCGCAGTTACTTAAGTATGTGAATGAGGTGAAGTCGTAGAATGTGTACCTACCACTTGCAACAGTAAAAGGCTAAGGGGATTACAATACTTTTCATATCATGAATACAATATTTTATAATTTATTGTTTCTGTAAATTAGTTGCCTGATGCCTCCGATTTGCCGTACTGGATTCTGTCTTTTCCTTTACACGCTTATTTTTTATTACGCATGTATAGTGAAAGACGTATGATGATTGTGGTAAAGGTACAGGTTTGACACGGCACACTAAACGACGCCCTACGCCCATAAATTATGAATCAGAACACCCAGATTCGTAAGTTTCTTCCATTCTGCAGGTGTCATGGGGAGGGCAAAATCTTATAGTAACGTTGTATGGAGTAAAATGTGTGAAGTAAGGCACAAATAGTCTGTTACGGAAAGAAGGCGGTGTAGCACAGGGAAAGTGAAGGTTTGTCGGCCAGCAACGCACTAATGCGCCCGTCTCCTACCGGCCTATAGCCGTCGTATAAATTACATACAGACGTAGCAGGGATTCGCGTAAGCAGATTTCAGAGACGGTCAGCTTCGAATGCGGGACAGCAATCCATTATTATGACCAGATCGCCGACTTCTTTTCATAGTACTGCTGCTGCGGCTCATGTATGCCACCGCAAGCTGTACAGCTTTCTGCAACAGACTTAATAAATTATTTAATTTCTTTCATGAGCACATGGCCGGCCGCGGTTGTCTAGCGGTTCTAGGCGCGCAGTCCGGAACTGCGCCACTGCTACGGTCGCAGGTTCGAATCCTGCCTGGGCATGGATGTGTGTGATGTCCTTAGGTTAGTTAGGTTTAAGTAGTTCTAAGTTCTAGAGGACTGATGACCTCAGAAGTTATGTCCCATAGTGCTCAGAGCCATTTGAACTAAAACGCGCTATTGACAATGCACCGCCCTATACTGCTGTACCGCGCGGGTTAACAGTTGTTGCGAAAACGACTACTTCATACTTCTACCGATAAATAACGTTCCCAGCATCCTTCGCGGTAACGGACCAAGTCCTCCCGACCAGAATACATTTAGAAGACACGTGCCCTAATTCACACTTTTTACTCCACAGCATAATCGCGTGAGATTTAGCCGTAGTCATGTCATCTGTAAAATGAGAAAACTCACGAGCCATAATTTGTGAGCACAGGACGCCGTTAAATGTGGCATCCAACACATACACCCATACCATAATTTTAATCCGATACCCTTTCATTACATTATTTGAGACTATTTCTTATCTTATTAATTCATTGCGAACGTTTGTGACGTGTAGTACGTTTTATAATGTGCACGGACTGTCGACGTAACATTGTCGCTTTGTTCCCAGTGTGTGCTCAGCATATATCGATACACGCCGCTAGTCTTCGTGACTTTGATGCCATGTTTTCCCTGCTGCCAGAAGCTGCATAAAACGGTTGTGGTACTGTACATAGCTGCTCGGTGAACGCGTGCCGAGTTGTATTTAATAAAGTAATTAGCGACGAAGCCAATCCTGGCCCATCGGGGTAAAATTCATTAACACAAATCAGTGTCACATTACTACAAATCACTATCGCATTTGAACATAAATCTCAATAAAATGCACTTCCACGAAACGTTGTTACTTCCGTGCGCTATTTCTATCATTGCCGCTGATAGCTGGGTGGCTCCTGAACTGGTAGCAATGCCGAATTAAGAGAATTACTCGTACATCACCCTCTCACCCTCCATCGCAATGCAGCGACCACCTTTTACATCCTCTTCTCATGCGAGACAGCTCGTCAACGGGCTATAGGTACTTACACAAAGACATAAAAATCTTATCATTATTACAGATATAATATAAGACCTTCGTATCTTTAACATTTAAATCACAGGCTCCAAAAGATATAGATATATGGAGAGAAAATGGGAACATCGTTCTGCAAAAGGAAAAGAAAAGCAGAATGAGCTGTACCGAGTCAGGTAAAAAAGAAAAAAAAAAAAAGAAAAGGAAACTGCTTGTAGTAATATGGAATCATCTGAATCGATTGCTTAGACTTCCGAAAAAGAAATACGTCCGATTCTCCGTTAAACTTGGAAAGTAGGCCTACCCCAGATGTGCAGTGTGCAGTTACGAGCCACAGAAGTCGCAAATAGTCATAGGACCAAACTCTAGCCAGTCGGAATGTCTAGTCCCTGTGTTGAACAGTGGAGCTCACGAACAACAGCTGCGTCCTCTCTCAACTAGCAAGGGTGCCAGCGATGAAGTTAAAGGAGCATTTTTTGGTTCGCATCCGGGAATGTGGACATTCACCATAACGGATTCACAGTGTCATGAAATTGTTCAGAGCGGCCCTACGCAGGAGTTAAAGAACAGCGATGAATATTATCCCAACGACGATGATTACAGAACTTTTTCTAATTCTCGTTCCTCAAGAAAACTAAATAATGATGAAACTCAACATCGTCATTGGTTGGTTCATTCGAATTGTTAAAATAGTTTTCTGTTTCCCATGCAGTCTATATCGGAATTCATAAACTCAGATGGTACAAGGAGGGTGCTGTGACTGGGTATACTTAAGTAGTACTTTACAAAAACACGACAATGCCAAAGAACATACGGCATTTACAGGGTGTTTCAAAAATGACCGGTATATTTGAAACGGTAATGAAAACTAAACGAGCAGCGATAGAAATACACCGTTTGTTGCAATATGCTTGGGACAACAGTACATTTTCAGGCAGACAAACTTTCGAAATTACAGTAGTTACAATTTTCAACAACAGATGGCGCTGCGGTCTGGGAAACTCTATAGTACGATATTTTCCACATATCCACCATGCGTAGCAATAATATGGCGTAGTCTCTGAATGAAATTACCCGAAACCCTTGACAACGTGTCTGGCGGAATGGCTTCACATGCAGATGAGATGTACTGCTTCAGCTGTTCAATTGTTTCTGGATTCTGGCGGTACACCTGGTCTTTCAAGTGTCCCCACAGAAAGAAGTCACAGGGGTTCATGTCTGGCGAATAGGGAGGCCAATCCACGCAGCCTCCTGTATGTTTCGGATAGCCCAAAGCAATCACACGATCATCGAAATATTCATTCAGGAAATTAAAGACGTCGGCCGTGCTAAGTGGCTGGGCACCATCTTGCATAAACCACGAGGTGTTCGCAGTGTCGTCTACGGCAGTTTGTACCGCCACAAATTCACGAAGAATGTCCAGATAGCGAGATACAGTAATCGTTTCGGATCTGAAAAATGGGCCAATGATTCCTTTGGAAGAAATGGCGGCCCAGACCAGTACTTTTTGAGGATGCAGGGATGATGGGACTGCAACATGTGGCTTTTCGGTTCCCCATATGCGCCAGTTCTGTTTATTGACGAAGCCGTCCAGGTAAAAATAAGCTTCGTCAGTAAACCAAATGCTGCCCACATGCATATCGCCGTCATCAATCCTGTGCACTATATCGTTAGCGAATGTCTCTCGTGCAGCAATGGTAGCGGCGCTGAGGGGTTGCCGCGTTTGAATTTTGTATGGATAGAGGTGTAAACTCTGGCGCATGAGACGATACGTGGACGTTGGCGTCATTTGGACCGCAGCTGCAACACGGCGAACGGAAACCCGAGGCCGCTGTCGGATCACCTGCTGCACTAGCTGCGCGTTGCCCTCTGTGGTTGCTGTACGCGGTCGCCCTACCTTTCCAGCACGTTCATCCGTCACGTTCCCAGTCCGTCGAAATTTTTCAAACAGATCCTTTATTGTATCGCTTTTCGGTCCTTTGGTTACATTAAACCTCCGTTGAAAACTTCGTCTTGTTGCAACAACACTGTGTTCTAGGCGGTGGAATTCCAACACCAGAAAAATCCTCTGTTCTAAGGAATAAACCATGTTGTCCACAGCACACTTGCACGTTGTGAACAGCACACGCTTACAGCAGAAAGACGACGTACAGAATGGCGCACCCACAGACTGCGCTGTCTTCTATATCTTTCACATCACTTGCAGCGCCATCTGTTGTTGAAAATTGTAACTACTGTAATTTCGAAAGTTTGTCCGCCTGAAAATGTACTGTTGTCCCAAGCATATTGCAACAAACGGTGTATTTCTATCGCAGCTCGTTTAGTTTTTATTGCCGTTTCAAATATACCGGTCATTTTTGAAACACCCTGTAGGTTCCATTGGATGACATTAGAGAAAGGAATAAAGCATGGAAATCCAATCGGCCAAGAAACCGAAAGGCTAATTCGTGAATCCCAAAACATTAGCACAGTTTGTTTCAGAGATTAATTAATGTTCTGGCGTAACCACAAACGCCGGAACGAAGATGCGGAACGCAGGAGCTGAGAAGGCGGTGAGGAATCGTCGGCTAATGACGCGCGGAACTGCACCGCGACGCGTCAAGAGCGACGCATAGAAGGGCTCCTGATAGCCTCGGTGGCTCAGATCGGCACTGGATCGCCGGCGTTAGTTATCAGTGACGTGTGTCAACTTGCCTGAACATTTTGCGTACCAAGGACTTTAAATTATATTGCCTGTCGCCCCTCATTTGCGATTACTACTTGCAAATCTCCAAAGTTAAGTACTGTCAATTGCTTTATAGAGATAAAACTACTAACGATATTATTTCGAATTGTTGTATAGCATTCCGAGAACGCTGCATCCCGTAGGCACCCTATTAGTGACGAGTCGGCAAGACCCCACAATTAATATCGTTAATTTCTTAGCCTCTCTTAATATGGCATTTAGAGGTCACAGATAATCTTTTCAGTATAAACGACGACATTGAGAATTCTGGTAACTTAATAGACTTGTTTAAATTAATATCTAAACATTATCCTACATCAGCGGAACACATGAAACGCATTAGTTACAAACAACTTACACACCACTATCTCAGCCACTATATTCGGGATGAATTGATCATCTTGATGGCAAAAACAGTTAATGAAGAAATGATTCGTAGGGTAAAAGAGGCAAAATTTTAATCTTCTCGGTTGCACTAGAGACTGTTGTTGAGCTGTAAAAAGTCACTTACCTTAAGATTTTGTAACACATAAACTGGCGCGGTACAAGAAAACTTTATGGGATCTGAAGACGTCGCTCAGACGACTAGAGAATTTCTTGTTAAGGCAATGCTGGAGGAACTAGATAAAATGGATGACATATTCAAAACTGTCATAGCCAAAGATACGGCGATGGAGCAAATATGGAGAGTAAACAAAATGGTTCAAATGGCTCTGAGCACTATGGCACTTAACATCTGAGGTCATCCGTCCCTAACTAACCTAAGGACATCGCACACACATCCATATCTGAGGCGGGATTCGAACATGCGACTGTAGAGGTCGCGCGGTTGAGGACTGAAGCGCTTAGAACCACTTGGCCACCGCGGTCGGCTATGGGGGCTAAAAATAGTGGACTTAAAACTCGAATACTAAACATAATCGCAAGGCACTTTTTGCACCCTGCAGGTGTTGGTTTTGGTTTTGTTTTTGGCGGAGCAGACCAGACAGTGAGGTCATCGGTCTCGTAGGATTAGGGAAGGAAGTCGGCCGTGCCCTTCCAAAGGAACCATCCCGGCATTTGCCTGGAGCGATTTAGGAAATCACGGAAAACCTAAATCAGGATGCCGGACGCGGGATTGAACCGTCGTCCTCCCGAATCTGAGTCCAGTGTGCTAACCACTGCGCCACCTCGCTCGGACCCTGCAGGTGTCGTAGTTGGAATCTGCTCCTTGTAGATGCAGATAATTCTTCAGCAGCAGCCAAAACATTTTTTGCTTCTATTCAAAAAATATATTTGCTATTTTCAAGATACAGCAAACGCTGGAAAGTAATCTCAGGCAAATTATAGCTTACTGCGAAACCTTTATCAGAAACAAGGTGGGAAAAACAGAATCGAGACTGTGAGGGCTGTGCTATTATAATTTGATTAAAAAATTGCACAGAAAAATCAGACGCACTCAGTGATCGTGATTCAGTTTTGAACGAAATGCTCAACTTAGAGTGTATCATGTAATTGCGTTTGTGGTACGAGGTACTACCGCATTTTAATGTTATAAGCAAATTATGGCAATCTGTACGACTCAATCTATTACTCTTGACTATTCGCGTACGTTTTGTGATTGGATCAAAAAACAGCGACAAACTCAGTTCAGGCAATGCCTGTCTGGCACTCGTCATTTTATTGAGAAAAGTTGTTATGATCTGCAAAAGATTTTAAAGGTAAAAGGTTAGCCAAAATGAAAAGGACATTCGATTATGAAAGCAGTGAGCCTAAACAGTCTCCTAAAAGCAGATGCTAAACAGAATTTTTTTTAATATCCTGGTTGACTACATATTGCGCAATATGGATTCACGATTTATACATTTAAAACAACATTTTGAAAATATTGGTTTTCGCTATGATCTAAGTTAGATGAAATTATTACAAAAGATCGTACATAAAAAAGCTGTCAGACAGTCTTGCGAGTGGGTGAGAGCTGTCACTTCCAAACTTGTAAATCATATGAAGAATTGCAAACAGAGCTCCCAAATTTATCCAACTTCATTAAAGATAAGAAGGGGGTACTACAATGTTTAACAGGAAATAGCTCAAAAAACATTTGCTCAAATATTTATATTGTCATTCGAATTTTGTTAACAATACCAGTACGTGCAGCCTCTGCAGAAAGGAGTTTTTCAAAATTAAAACTAATAAAAATTATTTAAGAAGTACAAAAAGTCAGCAAAGTCTTTCAACTTTGACAGTTTTAGCTATTGCAGGAGCAATAGCATCCAAACTGGATTACGACACAGTTGTTAAAGAGTTCAGTAAGGCTAAAAGTAGGAAATTTTTGCTTCATTAACGTTAAACTGTTAGTTTTGACTGAAATTACTGAATATATTACATAAAATTGAAATGTTAACACTTTGACGATTGAAAGAAATAGATCTCTCTACATAAAATGTGGCGCCTTGTGCCACCAGAGTACTCCGTCGTCAAGTCACGAGTGGCCTACCGGGACCATCCGACCGCCGTGCCATCCTCAGAGGAGGATGCGGATAGGAGGGGCATGGGGTCAGCACACCGCTCTCCTGGTCGTTATGATGGTATTCTTGACCGAAGCCGCCATTATTCGGTCGAATAGCTCCTCAGTTGGCATCACGAGGCTGAGTGCACCCCGAAAAATGGCAACAGCGCATGGCGGCTGGTTGGTCACCCATCCAATTGCCGGCCACGCCCAACAGCGCTTAACTTCGGTGATCTTACGGGAACCGGTGTATCCACCGCGGCAAGGCCGTTGCTGCGCCACCAGAGGGCCTCGTAAAATTTGTCTCGCTCCCCCCCCACCCCCTCACAAATTTTCGTCATGCGCCGCCACTGCTCACTTGTGTCTTGACAGTCATTCTCAAATGTAAGACGTTATTCAATTAGGACATCCATCCAACCTGAAGTCGACGGCAAGGCTAGCACGTGCGGTAAACTCGCTTTGTGGAAGGCCGCACAGATCGCAGACTGCTAACAAACTCCACAGATACCCATCAGAAAGTAACGGTAGAACTACAGTGTTCTGGAGGTGATAAGTGCTGTGCCGGACACCAAAATCGCTCGAACTGTTCCCCAGAGCTTTCAATTTGCCAATGTAGTCTATAGGGTTTCAGTCCACGACGCTTTCATCTCCTGAATCAATTTATGTGGCACAAAGAAGGTATATACGTACTGCTCTTGTACTTTATCAGACGTAATATGTCACCTTAGACGTAATTCGCTGTGTTTCTTCAGGTGCAGAAGACGTTAGCGGAGGCTAAGGATTCGGTCATTTAGTTGCTAACAATACCTGGAATGTTTATTGATACTTATACAAAAGCTGTGACGCCATTACGTCATCTGAACGCTGTCAGATCTTACCAAGATGAGATGAAGTGATTTCTAAAACTCATTTGGCTTTTTAGAACACCTAAGCCCGTAATATGACTCTTTTCTCGTAGCCGGCATTGTCACGTTAAGTAATTTCTACGACTCTCTAAAACCTTTTTAAATAATGATTTGACCCTTCCTGCTCTGTAGCTGAGAGATCAACGCATCTGATAGCCATGTGGAGGACCAGGGCTGAGTTACAGGTAGTGTCCTGGATTGTTTTCTTGGCTGAAGGACGGAAAGATGAGAAGTAGCGGCTCCAAAGTCTGGAAAGCCCACAGCGGCTTGGAGAGCGGTATGGCGATCCCAGAGCCCTCCGGACACCATCTGGCAGAGGATGACGTGGAGACTCAGCGGCGTCATATGGATCTCTGGGCTCGGGCCAAGGTTGCTCGACCCGTCGATCGCGATAGACCGTCAATCGACAACGCTTTATGAGTCGATCTTTCAAAACCTGTGTCCGAACTTTGTTAAATGACTGTAACTTGGCGCGTTGTGAGCGAAGGTTACTGTGAGCGGGAAGAGCGTTCGGTGTTGGCTGCGGGATGAAGTGCGGTGTTCTGCGAGTAGGCGGACGGGAGGGGGGGGGGGGGGGGGACAAGCTCTGCCCATCCAGCAAACAACACAACCTTTGTTTTTCAACTTCCAGGAAACGACAATGTGCCCCACGAAAGTAATATTCAGTTAAATACTGGGTGTTACAGAAACACTTTCTTCACTGTCAGAACTGTTGGACCAACACACACCATTTGACCAGGAAGCTGCAAAGATAAATAAGGACTAGCTGATAGCAATGAAGACAGAGTTTCAATACCGATATTCAGATTTCAAGGCAATGGAACCTGTTCTAGCTCTCAAAGCTCAATCATTCCAAAAAGTGGCTATGGAAGGTATTTCAAGTCAAGCTAGTTCTCTTTTCTCTTTTAGTGAGACTGAACTTGAAGAGAGAATAATTCTATTTCAAAATGATGTTACCTTAAAGTCAGAATGGACTGATGATAGCTTTTGGATGAAATCATCTATGTGACACAGCGTTTTCAACGATGAACGTAGCAAAACCTAAGCATAGCAATAAACTGATCCTCATCTTTCAGGCTGTGTAAGGTTGATAGTGATAAATTATTCACCCGATTACAATAAACTTGTCAATAGTATGCAAAAACAAAGTATCTCACCAAACTCTTTAAATATTTCTGATGGTGTGTATTTTAATATTTTTCAGTTGTGTAATATCTCGAAAAAATGTTCGAATGTGTGTGAATTCCTAAGTGACCAAACTGCTGAACTCATCGGTCCCTAGACTTACACACTACTTAAGCTAACTTATGCTAAGAACAACACACATACCCATGCCCAAGGGAGGACTCGAATCACCGGCGGGAGTGGCCACACAATCCGTGACGTGGCTCATCAAACCGCGCGGCCACTCCACTTTGCCAATCTCGAAAACTGAGTAGATTGACTAGTAGGCCTACACCTTTTTATGTGGAGAGAATTACATTTAATGCATTTTGTGCAATTAAAAATGGCTGATTTTCGCTACAGTGCTGTTTTGGGCTTAATTTTTACGGCAGTAGGTCTCTAAATGGATTAAATCGCCTGTAGTAGATCTCAAGCTTCAAAAGGTTGAGCATCCAGCAGAGCACCCAAAGGCAGAGATGGGTGGGCAAACAGCTGATACTTGGCCATTCAGGCAGAAGTGCACTTCAGAGGCCAGGGTGCCTATTCTGTATCTTTCCGCCATTGTACCGATCGTTTCGGTACTCAATAGCACCGAACGGTCTAGTACTCGAATTAGAGTCCCTGCGTTATTCAGTATTTCCCTAGCAATACCGTTCGGGTGTAGAGAACCGAAGCGCTGTTGTCGGTTCGTGTTGCGCAAGCCAATCAAAAGCAAGCGGCCGCAGATCCACGCATGCGCACTGCAGCGCGCACAGCGCCACGAACACAAAGCGGCTAGCAGGCGACACGGGCGCGCTGTTCTTCCAAGTACCGAAAACTGCGTTTACGTTGCCAAAACGCATGACGCCGCGTTCGATAGATCTGAAGTGCCCGCCTTCATCGCCCTTGCCTCCTCCTTAACAGTATCAGGCGCAGTGTATCCATTTCCACGATTCTCAGCTCAAATGCATAAAAATTTTTACAGTTTCTCTGACCACATGTTTCCATGCGTGCATAATTACGATATCGTATTCGACTGTATTCTACAGATTGTCATAAATGCGGCATTATGTCATCTTATTCTCATTCACACTGACACCGTGTTTTGGATTTTACGTTTCGGAAAATCAGTTAGGAATAGTGTGCAGTACCACATTGTACTAATACATCCATAAAAACACCCAAAAAATTGATTCTGACAGTTTCAAAGAATAAGAAGATAAACAGAATGTGGTTATAACACGCTCCTAGAGATCCAAATGATTAAGTAGCCCACTTCCCTATACGACTCGTCAACGATCTGGATCTTAAAAACAAAATTGAAAAAAAAAGAACGCATTTTCGAAAGCTCCTGCAGTTCGTCAAAGTTTATAACATGCATCTCATGAATGAAAATGTTTAGTATATGGCGCTACAGTGTAACAATATTACGGCAGAGATCTTTCATCTCTGTCTACTGTGGTTGAGGATTCGATCGCAGATAAATACTTGTGACAAGCAAGATTATGAAGGTGACTGCTCCTAGTTCCATTCCCAGTAATTTAAGGTGTGCTCTTAGATTCCTGTCTAACCGCATACTCGGAAATCGCTACATATTTGGAAAAAATGGTGAATTATTTCTGACAAGAAAAAATTTAAAGGTCGGTTGTTTCACTCACAGCAGTTTCATATTTCGTATTTGAAACACAAATGGTGCAGATGGCTCTGAGCACTATGGGACTTAACTTCTGAGGTCATCAGTCCCCTAGAACTTAGAGCTACTTAAACCTAACTAACCTAAGGACATCACACACATCCACGCCCGAGGCAGGACTCGAACCTGCGACCGTACCGGTTTCAGACTCTAGCGCCTAGAACCGCTCGGCCATTCCAGCCGGCATTTGAAACACACAGAAATCACGAAATCATTACTGAGGAAGTGCGCTCTTACATGTAAGTAACAACTAATATTGCAGAAAAATCTTAACTTACACGTATAAGAATGTCTCAAAACGTGTGAAGAGGATAAAAATTTTTTTTTTTCATCCACCCTTTCGTATCGCATTCACGCGCGCTAACCACTTGGCCACGCCAAACAATAGACGCGCAAATTTCAATTCTTGTAGTATTCTGTAGAGGAACGTAGGCTGACTTCGTTGCCAAACGGTGCTGCCTAAGTCATAAATGCGTGATAGTTTGGAAGGTTTCCAATATCAAGCTTCACGTAATTGCTTTCCATTGTTACTTCAAAGTTGTTAACACGTTTCGTTTATTACTAACCCATTCGTGGGAAAAAGTACACAAAGGCACTAGTAACGTCAGTTCACACTCACGTAATATACGTAAGCACAGCCGATGTCTTGATATTTAATGATGTTTAAACTCTTATTTGCATAAAAATAACACGTATTTTGAGAGTATATTGACCGAAAACTGTTTGTTTGGATGTAATCATTCACAGTAACAACCTAACCTAACCGTATTTCTAACAAAGGAAAACAGTTTATTACGAACACATTTTCCAACCGGATGCGTCCTCTGGTGATTCTTTAGTAACACAATCACTAAATCCAAAGCTAAAACCGGTAAATATGTTTAAAATAACAAATTATTGGTGTAAATAAACCACAGCTCACCGATAGACAGGCCCAGACCGAAATCCAAAACCTCTCGTTACAATTGTCGTAAAATCGGTGGCAGGACCGTTCGGTAACAAGTCTCAGGAGCTTACTGAATAGGATATTTCGATAAAGAACCGAAAATGACGTCACTACCGAGACTAACCTACTACACCGATCGGTATGAACGATACATGCGCATGCGCATGCGCATGCGCATGCGCATGCGCATGAGCATGCGCACTATACGTGCAATGGGGCCGCCTTACACATAGCAAACCAAGCCAGTACCATGGCGTGTGCCGGCTTGCGGGCGTTCCGGAGTGCCCGCGCCTTATGTCGCAGCGTTCGAGTAGCCCAGGTCACCAAGCACATCTAGGTACAGCGGTTACCGGCCAGTAGAGAGAGAGAGAGAGAGAGAGAGAGAGAGAGGAGAGAGAGCTCACCTCGACGCAGGTCCAGTTGGGCGCGTGGCAGGTGCTGATGATGCTGATGTTCTGGGCGCGGTTGAGCCAGACGGCCGACACCTCGTGGTTGTCGTCGCCCACCCAGCCGGCCGACGTCAGGTAGAACTCCCTGCTGCAACACGCACCCTCTGCTGTACGCTGCACCCTGTTCGTCAGTCACAGCTCTGTGTAGCCGGTGCAGCCAGTTCTCTGCACGCAGTCTTCCACACTCCTCATCCACAGTAAAAAATTATCAGTACCAACACTGAAATACTAAAATGACTGGGAGCAGATACTTTAATTTTACGACTCCACAACGAGTTCGAAAGTAATATAATTTAATCATTAAGTCATCCAATTAAACGGTGAATGTGGTATGCACTGTTTTGTGCACTATCTGTGCCACTCTCTGGAGCTGAAGCCTAAATTATCAGAGTATGTAGTCCGCAAATTTATACTGCGAATGCTACCTACGTTGGATAATTAAATAGGCATCTCCAAATGGTCACAGGCTACATTATAAAATCTTATTCATATTTCATGAGCCTCCATCCACTCACACACAGGTCACAGCGAAAATTTATAGCCAATCAGTGCATACATAACCAGTCATGAAATGTCCAAATAACCCAGAATTAAATCTGAACAAGTTTCTTTTCCTAATCTGTGAAGAGTCACACACAGGTCTGAGAAAACACTGAAGACAATTGCAGATGTCTCACTTTATCTTCATGATGATGGTTGTGGGAAAGCCAACGATTGTGTGCATGAAAGTTCATTTCTCATAAGCAAAATAACGATTTCTGTCAGCTGTCACTTCTTAGCGTGTTATGGTACTAAGCACAACGCGTTTCATTAAAATAATTCCAGTTTTTAAGGCTACATTTTTGTATTTGGCCAGTGATGCGTGTGTCCTCCAGAGCGAGCTATTAAATATTATGCGTCACTTCGTCTTTTTTCGCTGTAAAGCGAGAAACGAAAGAAAGTGCACTGTTTAAAAGGACATAACATTGCCGTTAGACTATTGGAGCATAGGTTGTTTGATCCTATAATATGTTCTCATACACTCCACCGCCTCACAAATGGAAATATTTCAGTAAAACAGATAGGAATTTAACGACGATACTTGCAACACCTAAATTACTTTTAAATACAAAAAAGACCTGTACTACCCCAGTGCTGATTCAGCATAATATTTTAGAGGAAGTGATTAATACGTAATTTCCTGCGGTTACAGTATACCAGAAAAAATAAAGAAATCTTTCTTTAGCTTACCAATTGTTCATTAAATATATTGATGCGTACCTTTTCATCATGCCAACGTATATCTAATTCCCCTACTAGCACGTTATGTGATTTTGTGTGATCTGAAGCAGTATCTTGCGGACTTGTTTCGTGTCTGCTAATCGATGGTCTACGTTATGTATGTGTGTTCAGTGTATCCTATTCACAAGCTCCCGCCAGTAATATTTAAACAAATGGAAGGTATACATATTCCTGATCGTCCTTAGTTTACATCTCTAGATATAAAAATGTTATCTTCCAGTATTCTCCTAGAAGCATCCAGGGCATTTTGAACACTTTATTAAATACAAAGTACACTCTAAGAGGAAAAAAAAAGAAACGAAAACGAGGCACCGTGAAGGAAATATCCGTATGCGACAGAAATCGGTAGGTGTGATGTACATGTATCTACATCTACATCTACATTTGCATCCATACTCCGCAAGCCACCTGACGGTGCGTTGCGGAGGGTACCTTGAGTACCTCTATCGGTTCTCCCTTCTATTCCAGTCTCGTATTGTTCGTGGAAAGAAAGGTTGTTGGTATGCCTCTGTGTGGGCTCTAATCTCTCTGATTTTACACTCATGGTCTCTTCGCGAGATATACGTAGGAGGGAGCAATATACTGCTTGACTCCTCGGTGAAGGTATGTTCTCGAAATTTCAACAAAGGCCCGTACCGATCTATTGAGCGTCTCTCTTGCAGAGTCTTCCACTGGAGTTTATCTATCATCTCCGTAACGCTTTCGCGATTACTAAATGATCCTGTAACGAAGCGCGCTACTCTCCGTTGGATCTTCTCTATCAACCCTATCTGGTACGGATCCCACACCGGTGAGCAATATTCAAGCAGTGGGCGAACAAGTGTACTGTAACCTACTTCCTTTGTTTTCTGATTGCATTTCCTTAAGATTCTTCCAATGAATCTGAGTCCGACATCTGCTTTACCTACGATTAATTTTATATGGTCATTCCATTTTAAATCACACCTAATGCCTGGAAATGAAAATGAAGTCCCATGCTTCTTTACAGAGCGTAGGGGAACGATGCGGGAGACCCGCACCGCCTTACTAGGCAAGGTCCTAATGGAGGTGGTTTGCCGTTGCCTGCTCCCAGATAATTTATGAAATTAACTGCTTCCAGTTGCTGACCTGCTATATTATAGCTAAATGATAAACTATCTTTCTTTCTATGTATTCGCAGCACATTACACTTGTCTACATTGAGATTCAATTGCCAATATAGACAAACAAATCAAACTGGATGATTTATTCAGGAGAAAGAGCTTCACAAACGGCTCAAGTCAAAACGCTTTCCTCTGCCTCTGGCCCTTGTACAATCAGTTATTCGGATTGTCACTGGTTGACAGTGTTGTTGGACGCCCTGCTGAAGGTATCGTGCCAAATTCTGTCCAATTAACGCGTTAGATTGTCAAAATCCCGAGCTGGTTGGAAGGCCCCGCCCACAATACTCCAAACGATCTCAGTTGGGAAGTTATCCGGGGACTTTGCTGCCTATTGTAGGATTTGGAAAGCACGAAGCAAGCAGTAAGAAAGTCTCGCCCTTGCGGGCGAGCATTATCTTGCTAAAATGCAAGCCTGATGTGGCTTGCCATGAAGTGCATCAAAACGGGGTGTAGAATATCGTCGACGTGCTGCTGTGCTGTAAGGACACTGCGGATGACAACCAAAGGGGTCCTGCTATGTAAAGAAATGACTCGGCAGACCATTATTCCTGGTTGTTGGGCAGTCACGTTCGTATACCATAGCTCATCTTCAGGCATGTATTCGTCTCTCTTCATGGCTCAGTTGGAAGCGGGACTCATCGCTGAGAACAATTCTATTCTAGTCAGTAAGATGCAGTGCCGAAGACGTATTGGGATAGTGGTGGGATACCAGCGTTACTGTCGCTCGCCATACGGCCGACAGGCTCGATTGATGGTTTGGGATGCCAATTCGTTTCCTAGCAGGACGCCCTTTGGTTTTCACCTGCGGCACCCTTATAGCAGCTCGGTACGTCGACGATATTCTACACCACATTTACTTGTCCTTCACGGCAAGCCATCCTGGGCTTACATTTTAGCATGATTAAGTTTCTGCTGGTTGTCTTCGTGTTTGCCAAATCCTGTCGTGACCAGCAAGGTATTTTGACGATCTAACGCGCCAATTGGACAGAGTCTGGGACGATATCGCTCAAGAGGACAACCAACAACTCCTTCAATCAATACCAAACCGAATAACTGCTTGTATAAGGGCCAGAGGTGGAGCAAAGCGTTTTGACTCGCTCAATTTGTGAAGCTCTTTCTCTTGAATAAATCATCCTATTTCTGTGAAATTGCAATCAGTTTTCCGTCTGTACATGTACATCACATTTACCAATTTCCGTCCCATTCGGATAATTCCTTCGTAGTGCCTCGCTTTTATTGCCTTAGAGTGTATTTCCACATGCAGAATTTTTGTTAGGTATAGCTTTAAGACAGAACAATTTTAAATTCACTAACCAAATTTATATTGAACTGATGGGCTAGCAATGAGCTCCTCATACATGTTACCTTTGATACGTTTGTAAAGAGACTTAAAAAATATTCCACATTGCTGAGCCACGCAGAATACTCTGCTACAAGGGAAATGTTGACAACACACCACCGTCAATAACGGAGAGAACAGTAATCTGGAGATCTGTAGTAACTTAACACTCAAAAATAACTTCCACAATACAGAAGAAAAAATACGAAAGTTAAAAATTCCTTGGTCTGTATACATCGCACTACAAGAACACTCTCTCGTCCACAGTTTTTCATAAAGAATACAACAAAACCAACAGAAGCTGTAAAAAAATCATCAAGTAATTTGATTAGTGGAATAAGCGACAGAATGTTTCCATACGAAAAGAAGAACACGCTAAGTGTGAATTTTCAAGAACACCAGGGGAAACATGACACCTACTTGAAACACTTGGCTACCATGCCTGATTTAAGTCTACGTGTTGTACAACTTCATTAACAATCGTTTCATTCATTACATTGTGTGTTAGAGGATGTGAAGGGACGATGAGGAGATATTACAGTTTATGACGTAGCATTATCAACTGCGCCAGCAAATTCTGAGTTTTCATTTTGTTGCTGGATGGCACTATAAAGGATTTCATGTATGACGGCCAGTTAATATGCTTTCATTTCTAGCGTTTTGAACCCTAGAATGCTACCGATGATCAAAATTTTCAGATGTGCATTGTGCGAGTATTGTTTTCGCTTCTTCATGTCCAGAGAATGCCAGGAATCGTAAAATAAAACTGATCGGTGAGAGATATTTATGTATTTCAGTTGATATTCACAACATTCACGGTTGAAAGTAACATAAACATTCAGATAAAAAGTAACGCTAATACACGGGAAACGATAGGCGCATTATTAATATTTCTCAATAAACCAGAATCAGGGCTCCAGAAGAGATTGAACTGATATTACATAATTGTGTGACTCGTGATAATTAAAGAACTGGGTCACTTGCCGGACACTAGTTAGGAATGCATTGTGTGTCTATCATTAACAAATGAACACACTTAGATATTAAACTATTTCTATCTCGAAACATGTAAGTAGTCGAGAAATGCCTTAAAAAGTTAACGCTATTTTGCTGGTGAACAAATAAGTAGCATCATCTTAACTATAGCTAGTTATAGGATACACGCGATATACAGGGTGATTCAAAAAGAATACCACAACTTTAGGAATTTAAAACTCTGCAACGACAAAAGGCAGAGCTAAGCACTATCTGTCGGCGAATTAAGGGAGCTATAAAGTTTCATTTAGTTGTACATTTGTCCGCTTGAGGCGCTGTTGACTAGGCGTCAGCGTCAGTTGATGCTAAGATGGCGACCGCTCAATAGAAAGCTTTTTGTGTTATTGAGTACGGCAGAAGTGAATCGACGACAGTTGTTCAGCGTGCATTTCGAACGAAGTATGGTGTTAAACCTCCTGATAGGTGGTGTACTAAACGTTGGTATAAACAGTTTACAGAGAATGGGTGTTTGTGGAAAGGGAAAAGTTCTGGACGGCCGAGAACGAGTGATGAAAATGTAGCACGCATCCAGCAAGCATTTGTTCGCAGCCCAGGAAAATCGACTCGCAGAGCTAGCAGAGAGCTGCAAATTCCACAATCAACCGTATGGAGAGTCCTACGATAAAGGTTAGTTATGAAACCTGAACGTCAACTACCCGAGGCGATGGGATCGGCCGCCAGGCAGCCCGTGACAGAGCACTTCATCACTGGCCTCCAAGAAGCCCTGATCTTACCCCCTGAGATTTTTTCTTATGGGGGTATGTTAAGGATATGGTGTTTCGGCCACCTCTCCCAGCCACCATTAATGATTTGAAACGAGAAATAACAGCAGCTATCCAAACTGTCACGCCTGATATGCTACAAAGAGTGTGGAACGAGTTGGAGTATCGGGTTGATATAGCTCGAGTGTCTGGAGGGGGCCATATTGAACATCTCTGAACTTGTTTTTGAGTGAAAAAAAAACCTTTTTAAATACTCTTTGTAATGATGTACAACAGAAGGTTATATTATGTTTCTTTCATTAAATACACATTTTTAAAGTTGTGGTATTCTTTTTGAATCACCCTGTATTACTAGCTCTTGTAGTTTCATGATTCACAGTTCTTCCTTAAAAAAAAAAAAGGACCGAATGAAAAAACAAGATAGCTCTCTTTACCTATGCTATTATCCTATTTATGTCTTCTTTGCGTTCCGATACCTTGCGGTATTCCTACCGTATAAGGGAAATTTTTCATGTGTACTAATGTTTCTCTCCCAGGTTTTCTGTTCAACTTCCTTGATTTTCTGATCTGTTTGGCTTATCCTAAGGACGTTTTAGGAGCTACGTGCATGGTCTGTATTACTTGATATTGCCTGTTAACGTTAACATCACGAACTACACTTATGTGACGAAGTCACGATAAAGCGATACGCACATATACAAATAGCGGGAGTATCAAGTACACAAATGTAAAAGGGCAGTTTGTTGGCGGAGCAGTCATTTGTACTCAGGTGATTCACATGGAAAGGTTTCCGTCGTGATTATGGCCGCACAGCGGGAATTTTTGAGATCTTGAACGCGGAATGGTAGTTGCAGCTAGACGCATGGGACACCCCATTTCGGAAATCGTTAAGGAATCCAGTATTCCGATATCCATAGCGTCAGGAGTGTGCCGAGAATAGCAAATTTCAGGCATTGCCTCTCAACACTGACAACGCAGTAGCCGACGGCGTTCACTGAACGACCGAGAGCAGCGGCGTCTGTGTAGAGTCGTCAGTGCTAACAGACATGCGACACTGTGTGAAATAACCGCAGAATTCGACGCGGTATGTACGACGAACGTACCCGTTGGGAAAGAGTAGCGAAGTGTGGCGTTACTGAGCTATGGCAGCAGGCGACCGACGTGAGTGCCTTTAAGAGCACGACATCGCCTGCAGCGCCTGTCTTAGGCTCGTGGCCATATCGGTTGGATCCTAGACACCTGGAAAACCGTGGCCTGATCAGATGAGTCCCTACTTCAGTTGGTAACAGCTGATGGTGGGGTTCGAGTGTGGCGCA
This sequence comes from Schistocerca cancellata, assembly GCF_023864275.1. Lineage (NCBI taxonomy): Eukaryota > Metazoa > Arthropoda > Insecta > Orthoptera > Acrididae > Schistocerca > Schistocerca cancellata. The sequence goes on from NC_064631.1 coordinate 51,111,530, forward strand.
GACCCAACGAAACCGTGGTCTCATGTTGTCAACACGGCTGTGTGCAAGCTGGTGGCGGCTCCATAATGGTGTGGGTCGTGTTCAAGTTGAATGGACTGTGTCCTCTGGTCCAGCTGAACCGATCGTTGACTGGAAACGGTTATGTTCGGCCACCTCGAGACCATCGATTTCATGTTGCCAAACAGCGATATCATTCACCAGGCCACAAATTTGCGCGATTGGTTTGAAGAACATTCTACAGGGTTATTACAAATGATTGAAGCGATTTCACAGCTCTACAATAACTTTATTATTTGAGATATTTTCACAATGCTTTGCATACACATACAAAAACTCAAAAAGTTTTTTTAGGCATTCACAAATGTTCGATATGTGCCCCTTTAGTGATTCGGCAGACATCAAGCCAATAATCAAGTTCCTCCCACACTCGGCGCAGCATGTCCCCACCAATGAGTTTGAAAGCATCGTTGATGGGAGCTCGTAGTTCTGGCACGTTCCTTGCTAGAGGAGGTTTAAACACTGATTCTTTCACATAACCCCACAGGAAGAAATCGCATGGGGTTAAGTCGGGAGAGCGTGGAGGCCATGGCATGAATTGCTGATCATGATCTCCACCACGACCGATCCATCGGTTTGTAGCAATTGTAAACGGTAAGGCTTCTTCTTTAGCCTTTTCCGTAAGATTTTCCAAACCGTCGGCTGTGGTACGTTTAGCTCCCTGCTTGCTTTATTCGTCGACTTCCGCGGGCCACGCGTGAAACTTGCCCGCACGCGTTCAACCGTTTCTTCGCTCACTGCAGGCCGACCCGTTGATTTCCCCTTACAGAGGCATCCAGAAGCTTTAAACTGCGCATACCATCGCCGAATGGAGTTAGCAGCTGGTGGATCTTTGTTGAACTTGGTCCTGAAGTGTCGTTGCACTGTTATGACTGACTGATGTGAGTGCATTTCAAGCACGACACACGCTTTCTCGGCTCCTGTCGCCATTTTGTCTCACTGCGCTCTCGAGCGCTCTGGCGGCAGAAACCTGAAGTGCGGCTTCAGCCCAACAAAACTTTATGAGTTTTTCTACGTATCCGTAGTGTGTCGTGACCATATGTCAATGAATGGAGCTACAGTGAATTTATGAAATCGCTTCAATCATTTGTAATAGCCCTGTAGATAATTCGGACGACAGAGTTCGCTACCCAGATCCCTCTACGTGAATGTCATAGGCCATTTATGAGACATAATCGAGAGGTTAGTTCGTGCACGAAATGATACATCAGCAACACTTTCGAAATAATAATAAAAATGTCGTGTGACGACGGCCTCCCGTTGGGTAGACCGCCCGCCTGGTGCAAGTCTTTCGATTTCACGCCACTTCGGCGACTTGCGCGTCGATGGGGATGAAAAATGATGATGATTAGGACAACACGACACCCAGTCCCTGAGCGGAGAAAATCTCCGACCCAGTCGGGAATCGAGCCCGGGCCCTTAGGACTGACCGTCTGTCGCGCTGACCACTCAGCTACCGGGGGCGGACACTTTCGAAATTTTGGACGGCAATAGAGGCAGTACGGTTCAATATTTCTGCAGGGGACTTGCAACAACTTGTCGATTTCATGCCATGTCTAGTTGCTCCACTACGTCAGGCAAAAAGAGGTGTGACGCGATTTCTTGACGTATCCCCTGACTTGTATCACCTCAGTTTATTTACCACAGATTTCGACACCTATTCTAGATTTTGCTTTCATTTTTGTCACTGCCTTTTCGCATATTATGGTAAAAACTGAAGGTAAACTATTTGCCCATGTTACTAGACTTACAATGCAGCTTTTGCCATAGCTAGTATGCTTCTGACGCTAGACATTAATTGTCTGTCTCGGCATGTAATTCTTTTTACCTAAGGATGAAGCTTTTTATTCCGGTTTTATACGATTCAGTGACTTTAACAACACCGAACTTGATAATGCCATTTAACAATTCTACCTCCCAATCTTCAGATTACAATCTCCACTGGTGAAAGATATGGCAAAAACTACTGGAAGACAGGCATTCCAAAAATCGCAGCGAACAAACGGAAAGCATACAGAAAGTGTTACGGGGCTGTAAATCTCAGAAGTCCCTGCAGAATTCTAAAAGTGCGCTGCTGGGAGATCCGCTTAGGGTTTTTCGCGTAATTTCTAAATTTATACCCCGCTATTTTTTACGCATGTCAGTGACCCTTCCACGTGTAAATAACAAGTAGCTCTCCATTTGTACTGACTAATATAATCCTCTAGCTCTTTAATTTTACTACCAACATCTTTTAGCAGTTCACTGCAGCGAATGGCAGAAATAAATTTTACCTATTATATAATTTCCTCAGTCTTTTGAGATCTACTCATATGTCGTACATTGTATAGGCGCATGAAATATATTTTGATAATTTTTTGGTGGATAATAGCTTAATGACATTGCCTTCCGCACACGGAATCCGTAACATACATCATTTTTCTATCTATTACATACACACAATTGCGCTACTATATGGCACTACCTTAATCTAGTATATCATTAAAATTAATGTCACTGGAACGAAAAGTAACAGAATTTTTCAATATCATCGAAGGTTTCATTGAATTAAAAACTTGAAAACTCATTACTGCACGGTAATTAGTTGCCAAATGCGTTATAGACCCTTTCCATCTTCTTCCGAAAGGATATAATGTAACTTTTTCTCCGGTGATTTTGCCTCCGCACGTCTCGGTGATGTGACCAGTATCACTGAAACTACCTGGCACATTAAAACTGTGAGCTTGACTGTAAACTGAACTTAGAATTTTTCCTTTCACAGAGTCCTTACATATTAACCATTAGTAGTTTCCCATTACAATTTGCGTTGCAGACGACCCGACAAGGTCTATTTATCACTTTGATAGTTTGATCCATGAGCTCACCTTTTTTCTGACCGACATCACCCAAATGTTCAGGAGAAAATATCAAGGCGACATTTCAAAAAGATCTTGAACTAACATCTAGAACTTTTCAAGTATGTTCACTTCAATAGAAATATGATATGGGTCACTTTTATGGTCTAAGAAGTTAGTATCAAATTTCTTGATTAATGTATTTTTGACTCAAAAATTCGAACCGAACTTCAATCATCGAATGTCGGGTTTAAAAAACACCTCTTCCTTCAGTTGCGATTCTGATACATGAAAACTCTTCTCGCAGAGGCACTAGAAACTTTCTACGTCTTTGGCTAAGTTTTAACGAACTGTTTCATTAGGTCTAAATTTATTTGTAAATGTGGTAATAGAATTTTTGCGGATACATAAGACTCTCGCACAAATAGAAGAATAAGCCAAGAGCTTTCATAATAGTTAAGGCTTAAACTGCCGAGGCAGAACATTAATACCACATGCTTCACAGCGCGTTTGCCCATCTTAGGAAAGCAATACGACAGCGGATGTGGGTGGTATTGATTCGACAAGTCTTTAAGAGCTCTGGGAGGAATGAGGCACTAGGAATCTACGCACAGCCCTCGCAGTTCCCGTAAATTTTCACCCTGTGTTTAGAGGGCGCAGACTTGGTGACGCGATTGGGTCCAATATGTGTTCCACCGCATTTGGATCAAGTGAATCTGGTGGTCCTGACATCAACGTGATCCCACCGTCACTCTCTTCAGATATCTGTGGCGCCATACCAGCCTTGCGACGCGGATAGTTATTGCTTGATGCAGCTCTCCATGCTACTCTATCCTGTGCGAGCCTATTCATCTCCAAATAACTACTGCAACCTACATCCTTCTGAATCTGCTTACTGTATTCAACTCTTGATCTCCATCTACAATTTTTACCCCTCACGCTTGCCTCCAGTACTCGACTGGCGAACCCGTGTTGTTTCAGAATGTATCCTATAAACCGATCTCTTCATTTGCTTAAGTTATGTCCCACATTTCTTGTCTCCTCAATTCTGTTCAGTACCTCTTCATTAGTTTTGTGACCTACCCATCTAATCTTCAACAGTCTTCTTTAGCATCACGTTTCAAAAGTTCTGTTCTCTTTCTGTCTAAATTGTTTATAGTGCGTGTTACCCTTCCACACATGGGTACACTCCAGAAAAATATCTTCAGAAAAGTCTTCTTAAAATTTAAACCTATATTCTGTGTTAAGAAATTTCTCTTCTTCAGAAATGCTTTTCCTGCCATTACCTGTCTACATTTTATATCTCCCCTGCTTCGGCCACCATCAGTTATTTTGCTACCTAAATAGCGTATCTCATTTGCTACTTTAAGTGCCTCGCATCCTAATGTAATTCTCTGGTTTAATTCGACTACATTCCATTATCCTTGCTTTGATTTTGTTGATGTTCATCATATATCTTCCTTTCAACACTCTGTCAACTCCGTTCAACTGCTGCTCCAAGTGCTTTACTGTGTCTGACAGAACTACAATGTCACCCTGAAGTTTAAATCCTAATCCAAATTTTTCTTTGGTTTTCTGTACTGCTTGTTCAATGTACAGATTGAATAACATCGGGGATAGGCTACAATCCTGTCTCACTTCCTTTTCAACCACTGATTCCCTTTCAAGTCCATCGACTCTTATGATTGTCTTATGGATTCTGAACAAGTTGAGTATAGCCTTTCGCTCCCTGTATTTTGATACCTCCAGAATTTCAGTTTTCCAGTCAACATTGTCAACAGTTTTCTGTAAGTTTGTAAATGCTGTAAACGTAGCTTCACCTTTCCTTTACCTTTCCTCTAAGGTTAGTCGTAGGGTCAGTATTGCCTTGCGAGTTCTTACATTTCTCTGGAATCCAAACTGATCTTCTCCGACGTCGACTTCTACCAGTTTTTCTGTTCTTCTGTAAAGAATTCCTGTTAGTATTTTGCAACCATGACTTATTAAACAGGTAGTTCGATAATTTTCACACCAGTCAGCAGCTGCTTCTTAAAGTCTGTGGGGATTTCGTCTGTTTTATAAATCTTACCCGCTGGATGGAAGAGTTTTGCTATGGCAGGTTCTACCTAGGCTACATATAGCTCTGGCGGAATGTTGCCTACTCCCAGGGCCTTGTTTCTACTTAGGCCTTTCAGTGCTGTGTCAAATTTTGCTCGCAGTACCATATATCAGACCTTGCCTTCATGTATGACCTCCTCCATTTCTATAATATTGCACTCCGTTACCTTTCTCCTGTACAGACCTTCTTTATATTCCTTCCACATTTCAGCTTTCCATTCATTTCTTTGAACTGGTTTTTCATCTGAGCTCTTGATATTCACTCTTCTCTTTTCCCCAAAGGGCTCTATAACTTTTCTGTAGGCCGTATCTATCTTTCCCCTAGTGAAATAAGCTTGTAAACCCTTAGTTTTGTCCTCTAGCGATTCCTCCTCATCCATTTTGCACTTCCTGTTAGTCTAACTTTTTTAAACGTTTGTATTCCCTTTCGCCTGTTTCATTTGCTGCATTTTTGTTTTTTCTCTTTTCATTCGCTAAAATCAATTTCTCCTTGTTATCCAAAGATTTCTACTACGCCTTGTATTTTCACCTCTTTCACCGTCTGCTGCCTTCATTATTAAATCTCTTAGCTACCCATTCGTCATCCACTATATTCTTTTCCCTTTGTCTAGTCAATCATTGCCTAGTGCTCACTCTGTAACTTTCAGTAACCTCTGGTTCTTTCAGTTTATTCAGATCCCAGCTCCTTAATTTCCCACCATGAAACGCACTTTTTAAAAATATTCAGTGTTGATCGTGGAAAAATGGAAATGATCGTATGGCATCGTTGGCCGGGAATCCCCTATTGGGGGAAGTTCGGCCATCAAGTGCGAGTCTTATTTCAGTCGACGCCACATTGGGCGACTTGCGTACCGGTGATGAGGATGAAATGATGACGAGGACAACACAACACCCAGTCCTCGAACGGAGAAAATCTCCAACTCGATCGGGAATCGAACCCGGCCCGCTTGCATGGGCGACGAGCACGTTACCACTCAGCTAAGCAGGCGGATCGTTAACCGTGAAAAATGTGGGTTATATGGGTTTTTGTCATTGTATGAAGCTGAGCGATGTAAGGCCACAGGTTTCTTCACCGTTGCCCTTTGTAATAATAGTGCCCTATACGTCATGAAGATACAACCCACAATTTAGTCTCTTCATGTGTTGCGTTTTATTTCTAAGATATTCACTTATTCCTATTTGAATAACCCATTATCACATCACATGTAAGTTTGTTTGATTACATTAGTCTACAGTCAATACTAATCCCTAAGTTCATTAAAAGATTATGAATGAAACACAGACAACACTGATGTAATATTTTACAGTAGTTATTATTTGTTACATGAACCTGTTATAGGTTGTTACGCCATCATCAGGTACAAAGATAAGTATCTGGTGCAGTGAAATTTTGTTGGATGAAAGGTTTTAAACTAGTGCATCTACAGAGCATCTCTATTTCCAGAGATGAAAAATGTTAATTTTAGAGTTAGGAATAAGACAAGAGGGATTATTTCAGTGTAAATGCGATATAAGATTATTTAACTAAGATAAAATAATAAAATAGGTTACACATTAACTGATGAACTGTAGACAAATTAAAACAGTTGCACATAGAAGAAAATAATTGAAAATAAACTTTGGTGACAAATTCCAAACATGTGGCTGAACGAAATAATACCTTATCTTTAATATGTACTAAATTACAAACAGACAAGATATAACAGTGATATTAGGCAAATGGGTGAAGCAGCTGTGATTATACAAAATATTTTTTTTAACCGAAGGAGGGAAATTATAGTAACTGAAATAAAGGAAAACGGGGAATGTGAGTGAGAAGGGTAATGTACAGCCGTGGACAAAACGAGCGAGACCCCTCGCCTTTTCGTTATGCTGATCCGCACAGCTCTAAAGTCTGCTACACAGCATAACAGGCAAGGCGACGAAGTGCTACCAACATACTATGCACTGGCATGAAATTCACAAAGTATCCGAACTTTGTCAGACTGCTTTCAATCATGTGTAAGGCTATATTAATGCTGATTAGTGTGTTAAACACAACACGTAAATATGAGATATAAATGAAAGAAGAAACGCTAATTAATATGAACTGTACTAATAAAAATGAATTTCAGCTTATCGAGATAGCACAACTGTACTAATAAGACAAAGTACCCCAGATCGTTACGAATTAGCAAAATAATATGCGCATTCGGCCGCGAAACGGTTTGTGTCAACTTTCAGACCAGTCATAGTGGATCACCGTTGCTGACGTACCATGAAAGTGTGCAAATTTAGCAAATGGATAACGAAATTCAGTTAAAAATCGTTCAGTGCCACACGTAAGTCAGTTCAGTTATTGACAGAAGTGGAAAAAGGAAGGGAGTAACAAGTATGAAATTCTACAAGAGTTTCATATTGACATCCTCAGGGCGCCAGTACAGAATAAATGTAGCAATAAAACGTTTTGGGGACGTGAGAATTTCTTAAAATTGCTTTACTAATACTCTATCTGCCTCCATTGAGATTAGAACCGAAAACAAACCAGACCTCCCTCCTACCTTGCAGTAGCAAACACTTTTCACTTCGCTAGCAGACAACCCAGGCAAACAGCCCTCTATTATTACCCCAGACATGAATAAGCCGGCAATTTCGCAATGACAATGGCAAAATGATCTGCAGTTTCTGTTGCATACAGCTTTCTGTACTCTAAAACATGACTTTTCTACCTTTATGTCACCGCTTATGTGACAATCATTCGGGATGTTTATCGAAATAACAAAATACTGTTATTAGCGAGTAACGGCAACGGGTTCTACACAACGCTGGTTAGTAGTTTGAAGGACAGTAACAGGTGCGAACATGTAACTCTTTTGTATCGGTTGTGAATAAATAGTTGCCACTATTTAAGTTCCAACGCTCGTATAGTCTTACATATGATTGAAAACAGTCTGACAAAGTTTGGATAGTTCGTCAATTTCACGCCTGTGCATAGTATGTTGGTAGCACTTCGTCTCCTTGCCTGTTACACTGTGCAGCAGACTTTAAAGCTGTGCGGATTAGCATAATGAAAAGGCGAGGGGTCTCGCTCGTTTTGTCCACGACTGTACAATATGGCCTGCATGGGATTATGAGTAGTATCTGTAGGTGGAAGTGGTGAGTAAGGGAACTGTGTGTGGTCATTCAGCAGTAAGCTTGGGTTTATGAAGAAACGTTTGTTAATTACCTTTATGTCACGGCAGTTCATCTTCCTTTCTTCATGGATATGATTACACAAGGGTTGTGTATGTTTCACTCGTAATGAATAAAATATTCCACAAACAGCGGACGGAACAGTCAGTCAGCGCAGAGCTTAAGATACCAAAACTGATGCAGTCTTTAGGCTCTAAGATATTTTGAAAATAAAATTCAATCAAATACAAGGTGACGCGACATGAGTGACGGCGGCAGACAGATGCACGTCAGCGAGTGCGCCTCCGCTCGTGGGGGCAGAGGCAGTCACCCGGTGAGAGCCGCGCGGTGGGCGGGCTAGTGCTAGTGCTAGTGGGTGACTAAGTGACTCACGTCTCCTCGAGCACGGACGGCGGCCGGATCTCCCAGCGGATGGGCTCGCTGTAGTTGCTCAGGTCCAGGATCCACAGCCGCACGTCCGGGTTCGTCGTGCCTGGCTGCAACAAGAGCCACGCTCCAGCCACGATCTGCGCCGACACCGCACCGTAACACAACACACATACCGGGGCGTTCAGTAAGCAATGCGACACTTCATTCTTCTCGGCCGTTTAAGGAATTTGTTGTGGGATGCCGTGCAATATAATCGCTTCAGTCACTAAAGTTTCTAAAGTTCCGACAGGTATCGGCGCTATATACCGTATAGCCCTCAAAATGGCGTCTGCAAAAGATGTGCGTTCCAAGTAGAGAGCTGTCATTGAGTTTCTTGTCACGGAAAACCAGAGAATCTCAGATACTCACAGGGCCTTGAAGAAACTCAACGGAGAGCTGGCACTGAACAAAAGCACGGTGAGTCGTTGGGCAGGGCGTCTGTCATCACCGCAACGAGGTCGCGCAAACGTGTTCGATCTCCGAGGCAGGGCGACCTCACACAGCTGTGAATGCGACTCCTGTAATGTTGGAACGTGCGGACAGTCTCATTCGAGGTTGTCGGCGAATGAAAATGAAACACTTCGTTGCCCAACTGGGCGTCTTTGTTGGTAGTGCTGACACATTCGTCTCTCAGTTGGGCTACTCAAAGCTATGTGCCCGCTGCGTGCCTCGCCGCCTAACACGAGAGCATAAAGAGCAACGAAGCGCAATCTGTGAGGAATTGTATGCGCGTTTCAAGGATGACCGGACCATTTTTTGTCGAATATCGTTCAGAGGCAGCGAAACATGGGCCCATCACTTCGAACTGGTGCCACACCAACTTTCCTCCGAAGAAAAAGTTCAAAGCCGCAACCTCAGCCTATAAAGTCATGGCGACAGTTTGCTGCAGCTCTGAAGGGGTTATTCTGTTTGATGTGCTTCATCATGGTACAACGATCAACTCTGAAGTGTATTGTGCTACCCTCACGAAACTGAGGAAACGACCTTAGCGTGTTCGTCGCCACAAAAATGCAAACAAACTTATTCTTCATCGTGAAAACGGAAGGCGTCACACACGTCTGCGCACCCGAGAGGAGCTGACAAAGGTTCATTGAACTGTTACTCCTCATCCACCCTACAGCAGGGTCTCGCACTTCCCGACTTCCATCTGTCGGGCCCAACGAAGGATGCCCTGCGCGGGAAGCAGCACGCACACCGTGGGGAGTTTACTGATGCAACAAAACGTTGGCTCCGATGTTGATCAGTAGAGTGGTACTATGCGGGCTTACTGGCATTTCCGGTAAGGCCGTCGCATTGTCCGGAGATTATTTTGAAAACTAGGGTTTTGTACCCGTAACAGTGAGGAATAATATGGTGTATTGGTATCCTGAATAAAACGAACGTGCTTTCAGAAAAAAAATGTGTTGCATTACTTACTGAACGCCCCCACCATTCTATAAGATCGACCGTGCACAGTGTAAAACAAAGAAAACAATCAGAGATTTCTTCAAAGAAATTTGCACTCACCTCAATACACCGTCAGCCATCTTTCGAAGCTGGTGCGGTAGGTTACCTACTCTGGGAACGATCGAAAAAGCGATTTCACTGTGTGAAGCTAGATTACGGGCTCAGACCATGGACGTGGCGCAACAGAAATTTGGTTTTCAGCATTTCATACGATTATTGCTTAAATTTAAGAATTTAAATGCTGTCGTAACCTACTCATGAAGAGATATTACCTTTCTTTAAACGCTGAACATAATCAGACAAGTACTAAAGCTAGAAATAGTATATATCACTCGAGGCAGCGGAGTACAAGGCGCGAAGACTACCCATGCTATATTCAGCCAGTATTTGGGGATTAGAGCACTTAGCGACTTACAACAAACTTTAAATATAACTTCAAACCTTTCTGGATTTTTTTCTCGCTGACACCGCCTGATACAGTAAAACACTCCAGCATCAACATGACGTTTTAATATATTATTTCATTACTGATAACTCTACTCGCAAAACATTTTACAGACAGTAACTACATATACCAGTCAACGTACGTGCAGAATTATTTGTACCAGCCATAGTTCAGCAGTTATCGCGTCATAAACACTGAGATGCATCAAAATCTAGGTTTTACTGCATCAACATGGAGACGTTTCACCCGTGCTAGTTCGATTCCTAAAAGACTCATTTTGGGGAGATACTGCCGAAATACTATTGTAGAGATCCACAGCGACACTTAGTAGTGTTTAGAATTTTTATTAAGTAATTATTTGATAATCGTTTAATTTCTAGATGTCGCGTATTAGACGAGTAGCCATCTCCATTTGTTAAACAGTATTTCAATCATTGCCGCGTGTTACAACGGCTATTTCATTCTAAACAACATTATTTTCCATTTTTTGCGGACGGGCACCTTACCGAGAACTCGTTTAGACAAGTGGACCAGGGCAGGAAAGGGCCAGTTAAGGGAAAACATACAGTGGCGGTACCTCGGCGCCCTTACCCCGCTCGTTCCCCACCTTTACAAGAAGCAGCAGAGGTTGAAAAGTGAATCCATATTAGTATTACATTTGTTTTTCATTTTTCTTATGATCATATAGCAGACTAACTTTAGACCAAGAAAACTTCAAGTCCCTCATTCGCTTCTAAAACATCTTTCTCCGCTTAGAGACACTCATTTTTATTGCAGTCTTGTTGGAGTCACTCCATCAATTTACTGCGACAAGTAACATGGTGTACAGCTGGTTTGTAGAGCCTGCTACTTCGGTGAAATCTCATCGCCCCAGCGCTGTCGAACGCTGAAGGACACCTAACGTCAATGTGAGGCGTCAGCTAACATTCTGTCTCTAACAGAAGTTGTTTCTCATGACCGGATCTGCCAGCCTTAGCTGTTTATCGCAAAGAATTTGATACATTCCGTTTATAGAGAGTTCCAGGAGAATTAGTAAATGGGATTCAAGTCGGGGAACAGGCAGGTCAGTTCATTCGCCGAATACCCCCTCGCCCCAAGAGGTCCACTACTTGCCAGTTCCGTGTGCCACCCATTCTCATTCATAAAAATAGCGTCAGGACCGAATGCACCCCTGAAAAGAGGCACATGGGGAAGAAGTGCAGTGTGTAACGTTGACCGGTTTGTGTACCGTCTTCACAAATTTGGAACTCAGTGCGCCCGTGCAACATTGTCCAACATCGTAACATGGACCACCAAACCGATCACGCTCTACTCTTTTCCTCTAGTCTACGACACGTATTACTAGAAATTAGTTTTAATATATCTTTAGAAGGTAGAAAAAATGCGACAAGTCGCTTTTTTTATGATAATCTACACTGGTGTCCAAAATTAAAGCAACAAACAGAAATTTTGAAACGTTGCGTTTATTTTGCCAGAAAACAGTGTAAACATTAATAGTGAAGTAGAAACAGCGTAAGGAATGCAAAACGTAATCAACTGCGACATGCATGTTGCTAGACATAAATGTTCTTCGATTTTTTCCGACTTAACAGATTTACACACACATTCTGACAACTGTTTAATGTGCTCAGTATTTACAATTTGTACAGAAACCAGATGGCAGTTATAAGAGTTGAGGGACATGAAAGGGAAGCAGTGGTTGGGAAGGGAGTAAGACAGGGTTGTTGCCTCTCCCCGATGTTATTCAATCTGTATATTGAGCAAGCAGTAAAGGAAACAAAAGAAAAATTCGGAGTAGGTATTAAAATCCATGGAGAAGAAATAAAAACTTTGAGGTTCACCGATGACATTGTAATTCTGTCAGAGACAGCAAAGGACTTGGAAGAGCAGTTGAACGGAATGGACAGTGTCTTGAAAGGAGGATATAAGATGGACATCAACAAAAGCAAAACGAGGATAATGGAAAGTAGTCAAATTAAGTCGGGTGATGCTGAGGGAATTAGATTAGGAAATGAGACACTTAAAGTAGTAAAGGAGTTTTGCTATTTAGGGAGTAAAATAACCGATGATGGTCGAAGTAGAGAGGATATAAAATGTAGACTGGCAATGGCAAGGAAAGCCATCGGGCCACATGATTCTGCGACTCTCCTGCTGCCATTCTTCCTATGGTACTCCACAGCAGAGTCTGTAGGTGTCTTCTCTGTCCTGTACTGCACCGTCTGTGTCTGTGTACACAGCGACTGTCGATGTGGCTGCAAACACCAGCCCGCTTGACAGGTGCCCTGACGTCGCTGCCGGCGTTGTTGTCCGTGCAGAACACGATCATTCGTTGACAGTCTGTACGATTATATCGTGAATTCGACACAGGACGGGAAACTAGGAGTTTATATCTTTCATTTGGACTCCAGTGTATTTTGCCTTCACTAGTTTCAGACTGATTTACTCATCATCAGACAACGTCTAACTTGGGACAGAATGTGAAAGTCTGGTTGTGACTTCGCGAAGCCAACGATAGTTAAAGAAAGAAATCTGCCAGTGGTGTCTGACTGATCTGTAGCTTGTCCTGCAGTCTAGATGAGCTTGGAATGTGACAGTTTGGTCGTGAGTTGCCGACGATCACGAATCTGAAAGCAAAATACTATTTGAAGTGTTTTGGGCTCCGCAGAAACGTCAACACATTCCACTTCCGCACAAGTGTTGTTGTTGTTCTTGTTGTTGTGGTCTTCAGTCCTGAGACTGGTTTGATGCAGCTCTCCATGCTACTCTATCCTGTGCAAGCTTCTTCATCTCCCAGTACCTACTGCAACCTACATCCTTCTGAATCTGCTTAGTGTATTCATCTCTTGGTCTCCCCCTACGATTTTTACCCTGCACGCTGCCCTCCAATATTAAATTGGTGATTCCTTGATGCCTCAGAACATGTCCTACGAACCGATCCCTTCTTCTGGTCAAGTTGTGCCACAAACTTCTATTCTCCCCAATCCTATTCAATACTTCCTCATTAGTTATGTGATCTACCCATCTAATCTTCAGCATTCTTCTGTAGCACCACATTTCGAAAGCTTCTATTCTCTTCTTGTCCAAACTATTTACCGTCCGTATTTCACTTCCATACATGGCTACACTCCATACAAATACTTTCAGAAATGACTTCCTGACACTTAAATCTATACTCGATGTTAACAAATAAGTGTCACTCGTCAAAACTGTCACAAAGTCATATAAATGGACATAAGATGTCAAACGAAATACTAATACTCTGCAGCGACCCATCGGAACCCCTTCTACCAAAAACTACTCAGAAAATACTGCCTGTAAATTAAACAAAACACCATCCCAATAGGTCTCGGAAGGCCGAACGGTACCGAGCGACCACAATGTCATCCTCAGCTGATAGGAGTCACCGGATGCGGATATGACGGGGCATGTGGTCAGCACACCGCTCTTCCGACCGTTGTCAGTTTTTAGAACTGGAGCCGCCCATTCTGAATCGTGTAGCTGCTCACCTGGCCTCGCAAGGGCTGAGTGCACCCCGCTCGCCAACAGCGGTCTACAGACGCAGACGGTCACCTAGCCCTGTACCAGCCGAGCCCGACACCGCTTGACTTCTGCGACCTGACAGGAACTAGTGTTAGCACAAGGACAAAGCCGTTGCGATACCGCTCTAAAAGTTCCGAAATTTTATCGGTGGAGTTCGGACTCACGCTTAGAAGCGCCAGGATCTCGCCGCATGGTGAAGAACACCTCGGTTACTTCCTGAGACACTTGAACAGCCTCCATGCCAACATAACATTTACTATGGAAGTAGAAAAGGACAAGAAACTGCCATTTCTAGATGTGCTGGTCACAAGGGACGGCGAAAACCTGGGACACAGCGTGTATCGAAAACCGACACACACGGACCGATACCTGCACAAACTGTCAAACCACCACCCGAGCCACAAAAGAGGCATGATTAGTACGCTCGTAACGAGAGCAGGACGAATATGTGAGCGTCAACACCTCAAACGAGAAATGCAACACCTGGAAGCTGTTCTGAGGAGCAATGGGTACTCCACAAATTACATTAGAAGTGTAACAGAGCCAAACACTCGCCGAAGTAAGGAACCAGAAAAAGAAATGTCGGGTACGGTCTTTCTGCCATACATTCCCAGAGTGACGGACAGAATCGGCTGTATATTGCGCAAACACGGCGTAAAGACGATTTTCAAACCGACAAGGAAGATCAAAGAGTGTCTTAGATCGGCGAAGGAGAAAAGAGACCCACTTGCAATGTCGGGAATATACCGTATACCTTGCACATGCGGAAAAGTTTATGTCGGAGTGACTGGACGATCCATTAACACCAGGATCAAAGAGCATAAGCGACATTGCAGGTTGGGGCAGGTGGAGAAATCGGCCGTGGCAGAGCACGCACTGAATGAGACCGACCACGTAATTAAATTCGTTGACACGGAAGTTCTGTCTGTAGAGAAGCACTATCACACGCGATTGTTCAGAGAAGCTGTAGAAATCCAAAAACACGCGAACAGTTTCAACAAGAAAGAGGAAAGCCTTAAGGTAAACGGATCCTGGCTTCCCGTACTGCAGCGAACCACCGACGCAGGTAGCAAGAGCAGAACCGCACCGGAAATGACCGCGGAGAAGCCCTCGGACGTTGGCACGCCAGGTACATATAGCCTGCGGCCGCGAGCTCGCCTCTAGTTCACCACCGGCAATGGAGGGTAAAGCTTTGACAATGCCAGCCACTCGTGCTGGCGAAACGTCAGAAAAATCATTAGATGAACGTCGGCCGAAGAACCCGAGACAGAAGCCAATAGGCAGTTTGTCAACAAGTGGCCACGAAAGCCTTAACAATTTTGTATCTCGCCGCATTGCTGCTCAGCGTCACGAGTTGAGGGTGGCATAACTGGTGGGGAGCTCGGTTGGACAGAGCAACACAGCGCACTACTCACCGTGGGGAAGCGGACGCTACGCGACTCTGGGAAGGTGGACCAGGTGCCGAAGCCGCCCGAGATGGCGCCAGAAGACGCGCCGGCGCCGAACCAGGGGAACGCCAGCGAGCGCACCTCCGAGTCGTTGAAGGTGGCGAACAGCACGTGCGAGCCGTCCGCGGACCCCCACAGCGCCTCCGGCGTCGTCAGCACGTCCTCTGGCGGCACACGCAACGACCAACTCTAAGGCGTCTGGTGGAGAGGCTGGGTGCAGCAGTGCCAGCAGCAGTGGCGGGGAATTTATAAATGGGCATTTTCCCGAAGCAGGTTTAGATGCAGAAAATCTGGACATTTATTAAAAAGTACTTTTTAACCTTTTACTGCTAAGATGTATAATTTACTAATTAAAACAAGCGATACGACAATACTCATGATATTGAAAGTTAGTAGATGTATGCATTTAAACCTAAGTATATCATTCATTGCCTATATTACTAAGAATTAAAGGAAAGAAGAGAGAAGGATGGTTTTTTATTAAAAACAAAATTTTTTTACTGGCATCCAGTACCGCGGAGGGGCATGTGTTGGTGACAGCTGCTTATATTTATAATAACCTTAATGACCTTTTTTTATCAGTTCTGTTCTTCACTCTCGGTCTCTCTCTTGCACTCGTACAGTGTACAGTCACACAGTATCTCTCTCTTTCTCTCCCGCGCACGCGTTCACACACACACACACACACACACACACACACACACACACACACACATACACACCGTGTTGAACGGCTGTGTACTGATAGCTGGTATTTAAAAAACATCTCTGAATATTACTGAAGAATGATTACTCATAACAAAATTATTACTGAATATATTAAACAGCTAGCATTAAATGCATTCTTAAATGTGAAACTGTTTTGTGGGTCGAAAAAAAAAGTTTTATTGTCAGATGTAGCGTCATTTGTGCCAGTCTATAGTTTACTGTTCTGCTCGTTTCTTTATCTGCTTCTGTGTGACAACACTGCACTGAAAATAAAATTGACCTCATTAAGGATGTAAAAAGTTACGTTTGCATTTCAAATTATTCTCCCTAATCTCTCTTCCCTAACTCTGAAGCAGCTTTTTCAACTTGATTACCAAACCACTAAAGAAGCAGTGTGGCAAAACACCTTTTCCAATACAAAATGACAGCTTAACGTTTTTTATAAGCACCTTTTATCAATTAATTTTACACCGCTAGCCAGCGCCGATAACACTGTCGTACCTCAACGGACTCGAGTGTGTGGTTAAAGGATTCTTCAAGAGGAATTCATAACAAAACGTGTCTGGGGGAGTGAGGAGGAGGCAAATTTGGATTACTGTAGTACCAGTCTTAAATAGAGAACTCGATACGAAGTTACACCTAATCTCACGAGACATGTGAGAACATTTAACTAATTATTTCATTGACCAGAGACTGTATCTAAGAAAAGTATCTTTAATGATATAGTCGAGTACAATAGATATATCTCATATGCTGCAATAAAGGTTCGTCATCACTATATTTATTTTAAAATAAACAAATTAATTACGAAAAGTAGAAAGAACTAACAATTCAAATAACACTTCATTCGTCTATTAAATCAGTTTATTCCTGAAATTTTCGAAAATTTGCTCGAGATATTGAAAATTAAACTTTATTATTCAGTACTCTGTTACCATTCTCCTGATTGTAACAGTGCGGGTAGATTCATTAAAAACATTTTATTTAGTTAACTATAATGAAATTACGATGGCCACTCAATGTATGTTCCATAGAACTTCAACACAGATGAGGTCTGTGTGTTAGCATTCACATACTTCAATTAAAATCTCCTTTCTCCGCATCTGAGGGTCAGCATTTCTTTTCCAAAAAAATATTTTGTTTAAAAAGTTATTAACTACAGTTAGTTTCGAATTTTGGAACGTTCTCTTGTAAAATAAAAAAAAAAAAAATTAACCGATGCTACAAGCTCCAACTATATTCATGTTACTACCGTCTGTGTACGACGTCAACGTGCAATAATCAGTCACAGGTGTCAGGTGGCAGCACTAGCAGTGGAGGTCGCGACAGCCAGCGCAGTCGGTGTCAGAACACGGAAACGGAGAGCTTTATCTGACGTCCAAAAGGGCATGAGTATTGGCTTTCGGGTCAATGGTGCAAGCATTTCCGAAACGGGCTGTTCACCTACCGCCGCGGTTAAAGTAAATCGTGCATGGCAAAGCGCCACAATCCAAAACCTGCGGCAAAGCAGCTGTGGTGCATCGCTCAGTTGAACTAAGGGGCTCCCGCCAGTCTCTCTCCTCAACGACAGTTCAGCGAACAATTGCTGCGTATGGGCAGCCGCAGCAGACAACAGCAGAGCTATGGTGACTGCTGTTCATCAGTGTCGAAGGCTGTAATTTGCACGCTAGTACGCAACTGGACGTGCACTGAGTGGCAACAGGTGTCCTTTTGAGATGAATCACGTTTTATGCTCTGTAGGGCAGATGACTGTTGGCGCGCACGGCGTGAAACGACTGAAAGGAGACACCCTGCAACAATCGTCCGGAGGCTGAAGGCCGGAGGAGGGAGCATGATCGTCTGGGGAGTATTCCCTGGGTGATCTCGTCATTCTGGAAGACACAATGGATCAACAGAAGTATGCATCTATCCTTGGTGACCAAAGCTATGCACAATGCCATCTACCAGCAGGACAATGCAACATGTCACACAGCTCGCAATGTACACGCACTTCGTTCTAAGAGCACTAGGATGCGTATGCCGCACTCCACTGGCCATGACACCCACCGATTGAAACCTAATCGATAATCTGTGGGACCACCTCGATCGGGTTGTAAGCGCCATTCACCCTCGACCAAGAACCCTACAGCAGATGGCCACAGCACTGAAGTCAGCATGGCTCCACATCCCTGTTCGTACCTTCCACAACGTCACTCACGCTCTTCCTGCACGTCTCGCAGCAGTCCATGTTCCAAATGGTGGTTATTCAGGCTTTTGACGTGTGGTCACATTAGTGTGAATGGACCGTATATATTCCTATAACTTTTATTTTCTGGCTTCTGAATATATATACTCTCATCAAAATTAATGTACAAATTAGAAAATTATTTTAATCAAAAAGTTTCTATTTCTCGAACATTATTGCTGGATATGCAAGATTGCTAATACGATGAACCCTCTGCCAGGCACTTAAATGTGATTTGCAGAGTATCCATGTACATGTAGGTGTAATACATGAGTTGCAAGCCAACTGCAGTTCCGCATGTGTTATGTCTTCGTCATATAAACAATATCAGTTCACGAAACTTACTGGCACATTAAGGCTGTGAGGCGGACCGGGTCTCGAACAAGGACCTTTGCCTCTCTCGGGTAAATGCTCTACCGACTAAGCTTTCCAAGCACTTTTCACGACTCGCCTTCACAGCTCTACTTCTGCCAGTACCTCATCTCCAGCATTCCAAACCTCAATGAAGTTCTCCCGCGAAACTTGCAGGCCTAAGACTCCTGGAAGAAAGGATATTGCTGATACATGGCTTAGCCACAGCCCGTGGGTTCGATTCCCAGTCCTACATACAGCTTTAATCTGCCACGAAGTTTCATATCAGCGCACATTCCGCTGTATAGTGAAAATTCATTCCTAACTTGTATTTTCTTTTCGTTTTGTAAAGTTGCTATGATGGGTCTTAGTCTATTTTTTACTTAGTCTATTTTTTACTTTCAAGTCGTAAATATATTAAGTCTGATCTCTTACTAAATTTATTCCCTTTCATCTGAACATGTTTATTTTGTTCCACTTGTGTGATGAAGAGTTATGAAAAGGTATTTTGACGTTCATAATTCATGAAAAAGGGACAGATATGTGTTTCAAACAACACGTAATAAATCAGACGAGGTGGAAAGAGAGTAAAACGTAAGTGAGAAGGTTGTTTTGTACTGTAATTATTTCTTCCAAATATTAAATAAATGTGGTTCATGGTGTGGGTTCCTGTAGTCATCTCCTAGTTCATGAACCACGGGCAACGTATGAGTGGCCAAGTAAGTGGTCCCGACAGTCGGGATACCAGTTACTTTGGAATAAGGCTGGGCATCTCGGACATATTCTGAGTCGTGGTCACCTTTGTGCTCATACGGCAAAGACTACCAAATCCACCGCTTAGTCCCTCAGCCGTTAGGGGTAAAACCCAATGGGACTCGGGGCACGTAAGGCTAGCAACCTGCTTCCCTGGTACTTTAAATATGATGCTGGCAATAATCAGAGCAAAATGCCTCGGACCTTTGGAGGTGACGGAGTCCCACCTCTAACTGACAAACCAGGGACTCCTAAGATACGACTTGGCAAACAAATGGTAATGAGATGGGGAGCTATTAATATCAATGGGGGCTACTCTGGGAAGAAGGTAGAGCTGGCAGAGGCTGCAAGTAAGATGGGGCTGGACGTTTTAGCTGTTAGTGACATTCGGGTAAGGGGTGAGAAAGAAGAGGAAGTGGGAGAATAAAAGGTCTACCTGTCAGGAGTCAAAGCAGGAATAGCACAATGGGGTGTAGGGCTTTACATCAGGAAAAAAATGGAACCCAGCGTAGTTGCAATAAGGTATGTAAACGAACGACTGATGTGGATAGATTTGACAGTGTCTAGCAAAAAAATTAGGATTGTGTCAGTATATTCACATTGTGAAGGGACAGATGAAGATAAGATGGATAGTTTTTATGAGGCACTCAGTGATGTAGTTGTTAGAGTAAAGGACAAGGACAGTGTTCTGCTCATGGGTGATTTTAACGCCAGGATTGGAAATCGAACACAAGGGTATGAAAAGGTTATGGGTAAATTTGGAGAGGATATGGAGGCCAACAGGAACGGGAAACAACTCTTGGATTTCTGTGCCAGTATGGGCTTAGTAATCACAAACTCCTTTTTTAAACATAAGAACATTCACCAGTATACTTGGGAAGGCAGGGGAACCAGATCTGTCATTGACTATATAATAACAGATCAGGAATTCAGGAAGACTGTGAGGGACACACGTGTATTCAGGGGATTCTTTGATGACACTGATCATTATTTAATCTGCAGTGAAATTGGGATTGTGAGGCCGAAAGTGCAGGAGGTCAGGTCCATATGTAGGAGGATAAGAGTGGAGAAACTTCAGGATAAGGAAATCAGGCACAAGTACATAACAGCGATCTCAGAAAGGTACCAGTTAGTTGAATGTAGTCAGTTACAGTCATTGGAAAAGGAATGGACAAGGTACAGGGACACAGTACTAGAAGTGGCTAAAGAATGTCTTGGAACAGTAGTGTGTAAAAGTAGGATGAAGCAAACAGCTTGGTGGAATGATACAGTCAAGGCAGCCTGTAAAAGGAAAAAGAAGGCGTATCAAAAATGGCTACATACCAGAACCCAGGTAGACAGAGGAAGTTATGGTGAAGAAAGAAACAAAGCCAAACAGATAATTGCAGTATCCAAGAAGAAATCGTGGGAAGACTTTGGAAACAGGTTGGAGACTATGGGTCAAGCTGCTGGAAAACCATTTTGGAGTGTAATTAACAGTCTTCGAAAGGGAGGTAAGAAGGAAATGACAAGTATTTTGGATAGCTCAGGAAAACTGCTGGTGAATCTTGTGGATGCCTTGGACAGATGGAGGGAATATTTTGAAGAGTTGCTCAATGTAGGTGAAAATGCGATCAGTAATGTTTCAGATTTCGAGGTAGAATGGGATAGGAATGATGATGGAAATAGGATCACATTTGAGGAAGTGGAAAAAATGGTCAATAGATTGCAGTGAAATAAAGCGGCTGGGGTGGATGAAATTAAGTCGGAACTCATCAAATACAGTGGAATGTCAGGTCTTAAATGGCTACACAGGATAATTGAAATGGCCTGGGAGTCGGGACAGGTTCCATCGGACTGGAAAAAAGCAGTAATCACATCTATCTTTAAACATGGAAACAGAAAAGATTGTAACAACTACAGAGGTATCTCTTTAATCAGCGTTGTGGGTAAAATCTTCTCAGGTATTGTAGAAAGGAAAGTGCGAGTATTAGTTGAGGACCAATTGGATGAAAATCAGTGTGGGTTTAGGCCTCTTAGAGGTTGTCAGGACCAGATCTTTAGCTTACGGCAAATAATGGAGAAGTGTTACGAATGGAACAGGGAATTGTATCTATGCTTTATAGATCTAGAAAAGGCATATGACCGGGTTCCTAGGAGGAAGTTATTGTCTGTTCTACAAGATTATGGAATAGGAGGTAAACTTTTGCAAGCAATTAAAGGCCTTTACATGGATAGTCAGGCAGCAGTTAGAGTTGACGGTAAATTGAGTTCATGGTTCAGAGTAGTTTCAGGGGTAAGACAAGGCTGCAACCTGTCTCCACTGTTGTTCATATTACTTATGGATCATATGTTGAAAACAATAGACTGGCTGGGTGAGATTAAGATATGTGAACACAAAATAAGCAATCTTGCATATGCGGATGACTTAGTTGTGATGGCAGATTAGATTGAAAGTTTGCAAAGTAATATTTCAGAGCTAGATCAGAAATGTAAGGACTATGGTATGAAGATTAGCATCTCCAAAACGAAAGTAATGTCAGTGGGAAAGAAATATAAACGGACTGAGTGCCAAATAGGAGGAACAAAGTTAGAACAGGTGGACGGTTTCAAGTACTTAGGATGCATATTCTCACAGGATGGCAACATAGTGAAAGAACTGGAAGCGAGGTGTAGCAAAGCTAATGCAGTGAGCGCTCAGCTACGATCTACTCTCTTCTGCAAGAAGGAAGTCAGTACCAAGACTAAGTTATCTGTGCACCGTTCAATCTTTCGACCAACTTTGTTGTATGGGAGCGAAAGCTGTGTGGATTCAGGTTACCTTATGAACAAGGTTGAGGTTACGGATATGAAAGTAGCTAGGGTGATTGCAGGTACTAGTAGATGGGAACAATGGCAGGAGGGTGTCCACAATGAGGAAATCAAAGAAAAACTGGGAATGAACTCTATAGATGTAGCAGTCAGGGCGAACAGGCTTAGATGGTGGGATCATGTTACACGCATGGGAGAAGCAGGGTTACCCAAGAGACTCATGGATTCAGCAGTAGAGGGTAGGAGGAGTCGGGGCAGACCGAGGTTAAGGTACCTGGATTCGGTTAAGAATGATTTTGAAGTAATAGGTTTAACATCAGAAGAGGCACCAATGTTAGCACTGAATAGGGGATCATGGAGGAACTGTATAAGGGGGGCTATGCTCCAGGCTGAACGCTGAAAGGCATAATCAGTCTTAAATGATGATGATGATGATTAAATAAATGGCGCAAGAAAGGCGAATATATGTAAATAACATACGCGTTTCTTTGTTTGAAGTTTAATTTTGCTGCATTCTAATATGGGAAGAAATATTACAATATATGTCTTACAAAAATAATTACAGGTGAGGAAGTGGATTCCATCTTCATAGATTTCCAAAAGGCGTTACACTCTTACGCATCGTCGACTACTAGCCAAGATACGAAGACGTAGGGTGCCTTCGCTGATAAGTTGAGGCTCAAGTAATATTTGCCTGACAGAACCCAGTACGTTATATTGGATAGCGCATGATCAGCAGAACCCTAAGCAACACTGGATCGGATCCAACGAGGCTTACTACGACTTCTAATGTTATAAATATACATAAAAGATGCATTACACTGAAGCGCCAAAGAAACTGGTATAGGCATGCATATTCAAATGCAGGCATATGTAAACATTTGGAATGATATGGGGTCCCTGATAGGTCTAGATTTCACTCTGACAGGTGACACGTAAGCATCCTGTCTGATCACATGCATCTACACTCCTGGAAATGGAAGAAAGAACACATTGACACCGGTGTGTCAGACCCACCATACTTGCTCCGGACACTGCGAGAGGGCTGTACAAGCAATGATCACACGCACGGCACAGCGGACACACCAGGAACCGCGGTGTTGGCCGTCGAATGGCGCTAGCTGCGCAGCATTTGTGCACCGCCGCCGTCAGTGTCAGCCAGTTTGCCGTGGCATACAGAGCTCCATCGCAGTCTTTAACACTGGTAGCATGCCGCGACAGCGTGGACGTGAACCGTATGTGCAGTTGACGGACTTTGAGCGAGGGCGTATAGTGGGCATGCGGGAGGCCGGGTGGACGTACCGCCGAATTGCTCAACACGTGGGGCGTGAGGTCTCCACAGTACATCGATGTTGTCGCCAGTGGTCGGCGGAAGGTGCACGTGCCCGTCGACCTGGGACCGGATCGCAGCGACGCACGGATGCACGCCAAGACCGTAGGATCCTACGCAGTGCCGTAGGGGACCGCACCGCCACTTCCCAGCAAATTGGGGACACTGTTGCTCCTGGGGTATCGGCGAGGACCATTCGCAACCGTCTCCATGAAGCTGGGCTACGGTCCCGCACACCGTTAGGCCGTCTTCCGCTCACGCCCCAACATCGTGCAGCCCGCCTCCAGTGGTGTCGCGACAGGCGTGAATGGAGGGACGAATGGAGACGTGTCGTCTTCAGCGATGAGAGTCGCTTCTGCCTTGGTGCCAATGATGGTCGTATGCGTGTTTGGCGCCGTGCAGGTGAGCGCCACAATCAGGACTGCATACGACCGAGGCACACAGGGCCAACACCCGGTATCATGGTGTGGGGAGCGATCTCCTACACTGGCCGTACACCACTGGTGATCGTCGATGGGACACTGAATAGTGCACGGTACATCCAAATCGTCATCGAACCCACCGTTCTGCCATTCCTAGACCGGCAAGGGAACTTGCTGTTCCAACAGGACAATGCACGTCCGCATGTATCCGGTGCCACCCAACGTGCTCTAGAAGGTGTAAGTCAACTACCCTGGCCAGCAAGATCTCCGGATCTGTCCCCCATTGAGCATGTTTGGGACTGGATGAAGCGTCGTCTCACGCGGTCTGCACGTCCAGCACGAACGCTGGTCCAACTGAGGCGCCAGGTGGAAATGGCATGGCAAGCCGTTCCACAGGACTACATCCAGCATCTCTACGATCGTCTCCATGGGAGAATAGCAGCCTGCATTGCTGCGAAAGGTGGATATACACTGTACAAGTGCCGACATTGTGCATGCTCTGTTGCCTGTGTCTATGTGCCTGTGGTTCTGTCAGTGTGATCATGTGATGTATCTGACCCCAGGAATGTGTCAATAAAGTTTCCCCTTCCTGGGGCAATGAATTCACGGTGTTCTTATTTCAATTTCCAGGAGTGTATTCATGTCCATTGTACATTGCGACGGACTTGGGAACTTCAAGCAGGACAATGCGATATCCCCCCACACGTCCAGAATTGCTACAGAGTGGCTCCAGGAACACACTTATGAGTTTATACACTTACGCTGGCCATCAGAGTCTTCATACATAGACATTATCGAGCATATCTGGGATGCCTTGCAACGTGCTGTTCAGAAGAGATCGCCATCCTTTCATACTCTTACGGATTTACTGGCAGCCCTACAGGATTCATGGTGAAAATTTCTTCCAGCACTACTTCAGACATTAGTTGAGCCATGCCATTTCATGTTGCGGGACTTCTGCGTGCTTGCGGGGGCCCTACACGATATTCGGCAGGTGTACCAGTTTCTTTGGCCCTTCAGTATATAAACGACAAGCAGAAGTATAAGATTGTTCGCTGACGATGCCGTACAGTGTACAGGGTAGCATCGCCACTGCACGATCGTAAAAATTGCGGAAAGACGTGGGCAAAATTCCCACTTGATGTAATGAATGCTAACTCCCTTTAAATATGAATAAACGTACGACAAAGCGTATAATAAAGAGAAGGAGCCAGAGAGAATGTAATTATAAGGTAGGTGCTAAATTCTGGATGACGTTACGTCGTATAAGTATAGAAAGTTAATACTGAGAAGGGACATGAAACTTCTCTCTGACTCCTTCCTCCCCATATATTTGACCGTTTCCTTTTCTCCTTTCTTCGTCGATCCCCTCCTCGCACTCTCTATGCCCATTTCCTTCTCCCTTATGTGCTTGTTTCTTACTCGCCCCCCCCCTCTCCGCCCCCCTTCCCCTTTGTTTATCTCATCCTCCCCGCCTATCTCCCTATCCAACTCCTCCTGCCCCCATCTCTTTGGAGTGTTCTTGGCTGAACACGCCCCCTCATACCAACTATGGACACAATAGTGTCCAGTTCATCCCATGTTTCCGTTTGGTAATCTAGATACGGTTTGGGATGTACTCGTACCCCGACATAAGTGTGTACCCATATTTATTTTCGTGTCATCAGTCTCTTTTGAGTGATTTGATGCAGCCTGCCACGAATTCCTTTCCTGTGCCAACTCTTCATCTCAGAACGGCAATCACACTCCATGCCTTCGCCCACCTTTTTTGGATGTATTCCCTATAATTTTTCGCCTCTACTGCTCCCTCAAGTACAATGGAATTTATTCTCTGAAATCTTAACACATATCTTACCATCTTGCTCCTTCATCGAGTCAGTCTTTGACACAAATTCCTTTCCTCGCCAATTCTGCAGTAACCCTCCTTATTTATCTTATCAATTCCATTAATTTCCGATAGCCATCGGTAACACCACATCTCAAACTATGATTTTGTTATTTCTCAGTTTTCCCGCAAAGAGTTATTTACTTCCATACAATACTATGCTGTAATACCACTTTTTCAAAAATTACTTTCCCAAATTAAGGCCTGTAATGCTAGCAACTTATTTTAGCGAGAAAGCCTGCTTATTATATTTCCTTGTTTCCTCTATTTGCTTCCGGAGTTGTAGAATTCCTCCACTTCGTCTACTACATACTCGCAACCTTTATATTAAGTTCACCAATAATCTCATTTTTTTGCTCCTCATTACTTTAAGAGTTCTGTGGCTTGTTTCCAACCCACATTCTGTGCTCATTAAATTGTTATTTTCATTCATATAGGCACTTACACAAATGACAGCAATGTCATCTTCGAATTTAATCTTCTTGTCTATTTCACCGTGAATTTTAATCCTACTGAACATACTTTCCTTTATTTGCGTCAGTTCTTCTTCCGTGAGAGCAGTAGGAGAGACAGGTTGTGTCTTTGCCTTATGCCTTTTCAATCCGAGCACTTCGCTCTTCTTATCCATTCTTATTGTGCCCTCTTGGTTCTCGTATAAACGACCTATTATCCATCTTTCCCTGCTTCTTACAATGGCTTTTGTGAGGATTTTGAACACCTTGCACCTAGTATGATGTCAAACATAATGCGTCTCTACCAGAATAACCTTTTCATACCCAACTCACTCTTTGATCAAGGGACTTACTGAAAGCAATGGTTCAAGGCAGTCAGGTACATGCAATATCTCTCGAATTCAGAAAAG
The DNA here is from genome assembly GCF_023864275.1 of Schistocerca cancellata. NCBI lineage: Eukaryota > Metazoa > Arthropoda > Insecta > Orthoptera > Acrididae > Schistocerca > Schistocerca cancellata. Next base: position 51,138,301 of record NC_064631.1, read on the forward strand.
CATTTGACTGGGTACCACATCTACTAAAATTACCATCATACGGAGAACCAAGCGAAATTTTGGACTAGATTGAATATTTTTTGGTAGGGAGGAGACAGCATGTCATCTTGAACGGAGCGCCATTGACAAGTGTAGAAATAACTTTGGGTGTGTCCGAGGAAAGTGTACGGGAACCGTTGCAGTTCGTGTACATGAATGAATAGTAAATTCGGACACTCCGCAGATGATGCAGTTATCTATAATGAAGTACTGTCTGAAAGAAGCTGTACAGTATTCAGTTAGAGCTTGATAAGAATTCAAAGTGATGCCATGATTGGCAACTTGCTTTAAATGTTCAGAAATGTCAAACTGTGCACTTCACAATACGAAAAAAACATAGTATGCTATGACTATAATATAAATGAGTCACGGTTGGATCCAGCCAACTCACGCAAATATTGGGTGTAAGACTGTGAGGATATGAAATGGAATGAGCGTATGGGATCAGTCGTAGGTAAAGCATGTGGCAGACTGCGTTTCACTGGTAGAATACTAGGGGAACACAATCAGTCTAGAAAGCAGACAGCGTGAAAGAACACTGGTGCGACACATCCCAGAACATTAGTCAGGTTTGTGGGACTCATAACAAATAGGAGTAACAGGGGATATAAAAAAGGTAAACAAAGGGCCGAACAAATGGTCAGAGGTATTTTCGACCATGGCAGAGTGTCACGAAGATGCTCAAAGAACTGAACTGACATACGCTTTAAGATAGACGCAAACTATCTCATGAAAATTACGTACTTAGAAAGTATCTAGAACGAAACGTGATGAATCTAGGAACATACTACAATCTACTACCTCGCACTGTAGTAGAAAATATTAGACCAATCACAGCGCGGACATAGGCGTTTAAGCTATTGAGCTCTTCCCGCGTTCCATACGTCAACGAAATGGGAAAAAGCCCTAATAACTATTACAATGGGACGTGTCCTCTGCCATGCGTTTAACAGTGGTTCACAGAATGTAGATGTGAACTGCCTTTCTGGCGACTTTAGTTTTCCTAAAGCCAGATTGCTCGCCACCTGCCAGATCTTCCATTTCGTTTTAGATTCTATTGTATATTATATCAGCAAATTGCGGGGATGAGATATTAAATGCTTTAGTGCAGGGGAACTCTTACGAAACTTCGAGCCTGCGAAGGCAGTGTTCTGGTACCACTCGTAATCTGTGTACCACGTGACGTTCGGTGCACAGTCACACGTGTTGCTTCCACCGTATAGCCAGGAGGGAATTCCGAACGTTCGAGCAATAGCTCACCTGTTGCTGACGAGGAATGGGCTGGCGATGCCCCACTGTTGCAATCCGCGATGGTCGATGACTACCCCAGGGATCAACAAATCGCAGCCAACGACAGTTTGATGCTAGAGGTTGAGATTTTCTCCGAATAACTGAACAGCTTCCCCGAATAACTTCATGGTGGGGGAGCGTTAAAAACAAGGGATCTTCACGATCTCGGGATTGGAATCTCCGACGCGTCTTGCCCACGCTGTGCTCAAATGTCGCTCTTATGGCGAATGGAAGTGGTATTGATATCCCAGTCCCCTGCCACACAAACTACTCCATTCGCTGTGGCGACTATAGCACCCGCTATTGAACACAGTATCTCTCGTTTATTCAGATGCTCGTGAGTGGAATAGCGTCTCTCGTTGTGTCCTGAACTACCTGTAAACCTGTTTAGTCGAGACGGCAGAAGAAGTTCCCTAACAGCTGGCAGTACTATTGCCAGCTTTCAACAGCGACAACACTGCGGAGGCGTCGGCCGGGGTGACCGCTTCTAGACGCAACAGTCAGGAACCGCGCGACCGCTACGGTCGCAGGTTCGAATTCTGCCTCGGGCATGGATGGGTGTAATGTCCTTAGGTTAGTTAGGTTTAATTAGTTCTAAGTTATAGGGGGCTGATGACCTCAGATGTTAAGTCCCATGTGCTCAGAGCCATTCGAACCATTATTTATTGTTTTTGGAATAAAATGACACATTGTTGCAATTTTGCACAGTGCCGAAATCCATTGTTTTCTCAACATTTCTTGGCACGCGTTTCCCAGCATATGACTGAATGAAATGAGATTGTCGTTTGAGCAACGTAAAGCTATATTGACGTAGTATTGGAAGTACGAAAACATGATGGAGGTACAATGGCAATGTCGTAATGTGTACGAACTCAGCCACCAACACGTACAACCATTTATCGTATTCGGGATACATTTTAAGCAGACGTTACTGTTCGTGAAGTGTATAAGGAGAGGTCTGGCAGACCAAAAACATCAACCCGTCCAGTTTCCAGCGCTGCTGCATTGCAACATTTGGCTAGATCACCTCAAAAATCTGTGAAGCAGGTTTGCACATGAAATAGGGGTGAGCCGATCGAACGAACGACGTATTCTGAAGGCTGCAGAGTGGAAAATATACGTTTCACGGTCGCTGCACGCTGTGAACGAGGACGACCCGTGAGTACTGCGAGTGGTTTGAAGACATGCTTCGCGAGGATGAACAGCTTGCTGGGATGGTTATCTGGTCTGACAAGGCACTATTCAAACTAAACGGTACTGTATACCGCCACAACTGCATGTACTGGCCTCCTGAAAAGCCTCACGTTCACGTGAACAAACATATTCATCTACCGGGTGTTAATGTGTGGTGTGGTCTGCCATCGCGCGGTTTGATTGACCCATTCTTCTTTGAAGGTAGCGTAACTGGCGAGGTGTATCTTCATACGATGCAAACATCAGTTTTAACCGTCATCCGAGAGGCGTTTGGAAATAAAAGATTTTACCTACAACAGGATGGCGCTCCGCGTTACTACCACAGAGATATCGGAGCATACTTGGATGAAAATCTACCTGGACGATGGATAGGTCGAAGAGGAGCTGCTGAGTACCCACCACGGTCTCCAGCCCTTACACCTCTTGACTTCTACCTATGAAGTTTATCAACTGAAACCACCTATACTGAACGAGCTCGGAGAAACCATCGAGGCGTCCTGTGCAGCTATCATGCCGGCAGCACTGACAGCCGTAGATCAGTCAACAGTTCAGCGGCATCGCCGTTCTTTGGCTGCTAATGGGGGTCACTTTGAACACACAAAATAACCTTCCCCCGTGCAAGAATTGTAATGGTATGTTATTTTGTTCCAGTAATATCGACTATCAAAGCGTGTCTACATTTTTATGGACCTCTCTGTGCACAAAATTGCGTTATGTGATTGGTTAAGAAGACTAGCGAAGCGGCAGCGCCAGGTCCACTGCAACTGTAAGGGGCTTCCCTCGCCAACAGTACTGTAGTCGCGCCCGATGTAGCACCACGTCGGGGCGTATACAGTGTGTCACCCACAGGGAGCCAACGAGGGGAGTCCCAGTGATCTGACAGAGCACTATGGTCTCTAAGCATGGAATTTCAGCACGCCCTGTAACGACGCAGTGATCGGACCAATGTTTTCGTTCCGTACATTTTAACTGGTGGTAAGGATTCTTTGGAATATATGAGTTGTACAGGCCCAATGCACTGCAACTAACAACCGCACCTCACAGACTGTCCTGTTCTCTTCAATTCTGCACATGCCGATAGGATTTGAATCAGTGCCCTGACATCAGTTCCTTGAAACAGTACGACGCAGTTCTCAAAAACCTCGAAAAAATCGCCTTTGAAAATCATAGGATTTTCTAGGGCTGTTTAGTAAAAAAAACTTTTGCTAGCTATAAACAAAGTCGTGGGTAGCTGAATTTGTATCATAAGCACTGGCAGTTATGCGGTCGCTGATTCGAAACTAGTATGTAACAACATATTTTTAATTTCTATTCAATTTAAATATATTTTAACAAATACGAATGTTAATTAACAAATACTGAGTCATACTTTTTAATAAAAAATATCTTTTCATTTTCAATTTCATTACTAACTGCATGAAAATAACAGTATTCATAATAAATTAAAACGTGGTGCAAAAATGCGAAACGTCAAAGAGAAATCAAATGTTGTTCTGTTTATAGACATCGAATGATATTTTTAATGTAAATAAGCTATTTTAACAATTCAATAACAAGACATTTTGCATGCCTGTATAAAATAATAATTTATTTTGATATATCCAGTAATTAAAAATAAAAATATATTATTTTCATAGAAAAATTATTATTCAATATTTGTTAATTAACATTTATATTTGTTAATAAAGATGGAATTTAAATAAAATAAAAAAAATAAACACTGTTACTGCGAGATTCGATCCAGCGACTTTGCAGTTACCTGACATCCACGCTCACATAAATAGCCTGCAACTGTTTTATACTGGGAAGAGTTCACGCATCTATAAAGGCGTTTTCGTTTTCTTTTTTTTTTTGTTTAGAACTGCGACACACAGTTCTAGCAAACTTATGTCCACGTGCACATATTCAGTTTCTGTGACAGTGAAGAAAATCGAAAAGCGCAGAGCACTCACGAAGGCCACCTGTCGGCAAAAGTTTTCATCATTCCTCACATCCTTCCCTCAGCACACGCCTAAACTCGATGACTTTATGACTCTGTATGATTATGACAAGTAGATCAACCGCACTCTAAGTTCTTTGATATGGGAGTCATTCGCAGTTGTAAGGCGAATTTTGGTGGCTGCTCTTTCAGCAATTAGCGTTGAGAGCATCGCAGCGTACGAGCGGAACAGCTAATTCCAGAGGTCGGTGAGATCTGGTTCGCCCAGCATGCTAAACCATAAAGTGTTAAGAAATGGCAACTACCGCTCACAGGGCTGTTTCACATTGTACATCTTGTTGTTTCGAATATATACATATATTTATAATAAAAACGTTATACAACCAAATTTAATAAATTCTGGTAACTGAAGTATCGCATGTTTTTTATTATTCCTATGGAGTGGCTGCTGCTGTCTAAGAGCACAAGAGCAAGTGAACACACTAACTTTTGACACTTTGCAGGTTTATTGGTTATTTTTCTTTGAATATAGTTAAACGTAATGTACATGCGGTAAACTGAAATACACGGCACTAAATCTACAGCGCTGTGCTGCATATTGCTACTCTGGACTCCGTGAAACTTGACAACAGGGTCACGAGCAAGCCTTCACTTGTGCACGTTTTGGGGAGCTTCTGCAAAAAAAAAAAAAAAAAAAAAAAAAAAAAAAAAAAAAAGGCTCTAACATTAACATGTGAGGTCATCAGTTCTCTAGACTTGTTGTTGTTGTTGTCTTCAGTCCTGAGACTGGTTTGATGCAGCTCTCCATGCTACTCTATCCTGTGCAAGCTTCTTCATCTCCCAGTACCTACTGCAACCTACATCCTTCTGAATCTGCTTAGTGTATTCATCTCTTGGTCTCCCCCTACGATTTTTACCCTCCACGCTGCCTTCCAATACTAAATTGGTGATCCCTTGATGCCTCAGAACATGTCCTACCAACCGATCCCTTCTTCTGGTCAAGTTGTGCCACAAAATTCTCTTCTCCCCAATCCTATTCAATACTTCCTCATTAGTTACGTGATCTACCCATCTAATCTTCAGCATTCTTCCGTAGCACCACATTTCGAAAGGTTATATTCTCTTCTTGTCCAAACTATTTACCGTCCATGTTTCACTTCCATACATGGCTACACTCCATACAAATACTTTCAGAAATGACTTCCTGACACTTAAATCTATACTCGATGTTAACAAATTTCTCTTCTTCAGAAACGCTTTCCTTGCCATTGCCAGTCTACATTTTATATCCTCTCTACTTCGACCATCATCAGTTATTTTGCTCCCCAAATAACAAAACTCCTTTACTACTTTAAGTGTCTCATTTCCTAATCTAATACCCTCAGCATCACCCGACTTGATTCGACTACATTCCATTATCCTCGTTTTGCTTTTGTTGACGTTCATCTTATATCCTCCCTTCAAGACACCATCCATTCCGTTCAACTGCTCTTCCAAGTCCTTTGCTGTGTCTGGTCATCGGCGAACCTCAAAGTTTTTATTTCTTCTCCATGGATTTTAATACCTACTCCAAATTTTTCTTTTGTTTCCTTTACTGCTTGCTCAATATACAGATTGAATAACATTGGGGAGAGGCTACAACCCTGTCTCACTCCCTTCCCAACCGCTGCTTCCCTCTCATGCCCCTCGACTCTTATAACTGCCATCTGGTTTCTGTACAAATTGTAAATAGCCTTTCGCTCCCTGTATTTTACCCCTGCCACCCTTAGAATTTGAAAGAGAGTATTCCAGTCAACATTGTCAAAAGCTTTCTCTAAGTCTACAAATGCTAGAAACGTAGGTTTGCCTTTCCTTAATCTTTCTTCTAAGATAAGTCGTAAGGTCAGTATTGCCTCACGTGTTCCAGTATTTCTACGGAATCCAAACTGATCTTCCCCGAGGTCGGCTTCTACTAGTTTTTCCATTCGTCTGTAAAGAATTCGTGTTAGTATTTTGCAGCTGTGGCTTATTAAACTGATTGTTCGGTAATTTTCACATCTGTCAACACCTGCTTTCTTTGGGATTGGAATGATTATATTCTTCTTGAAGTCTGAGGGTATTTCACCTGTTTCATACATCTTGCTCACCAGATGGTAGAGTTTTGTCAGGACTGGCTCTCCCAAGGCCGTCATTAGTTCTACTGGAATGTTGTCTACTCCGGGGGCCTTGTTTCGACTCAGGTCTTTCTGTGCTCTGTCAAACTCTTCACGCAGTATCGTATCTCCCATTTCATCTTCATCTACATCCTCTTCCATTTCCATAATATTGTCCTCAAGTACATCGCCCTTGTATAGACCCTCTATATACTCCTTCCACCTTTCTGCTTTCCCTTCTTTGCTTAGAACTGGGTTTCCATCTGAGCTCTTGATGTTCATACAAGTGGTTCTCTTATCTCCAAAGGTCTCTTTAATTTTCCTGTAGGCAGTATCTATCTTACCTCTAGTGAGATAAGCCTCTACATCCTTACATTTGTCCTCTAGCCATCCCTGCTTAGCCATTCTGCACTTCCTGTCGATCTCATTTTTGAGACGTTTGTATTCCTTTTTGCCTGCTTCATTTACTGCATTTTTATATTTTCTCCTTTCATCAATTAAATTCAATATTTCTTCTGTTACCCAAGGATTTCTACTAGCCCTCGTCTTTTTACCTACTTGATCCTCTGCTGCCTTCACTACTTCATCCCTCAAAGCTACCCATTCTTCTTCTACTGTATTTCTTTCCCCCATTCCTGTCAATTGTTCCCTTATGGTCTCCCTGAAACTCTGTACAACTTAGAAGTCTACAACTTAGACTTAGAACTACTTAAACCTAAGGACATCACACACATCCATGCCCGAGGCAGATTTCGAACCTGCGACCGCACCAGTCACGTGGTTCCAGACTGTAGCGCCTAGAACCTCTCGTCCACCGTGGCCGGCTCTGTGCATGAGCAATTGATGTGGCGTAATTGTCTTACGGGCCAAATAAACATGGATTTGTTAAACAATGTGCACAGATCACTGAGAGCGCTGCTAGCCCCATATCACTCAAGTACAAGTTGATGTCAGTGCCACCAGGAGGTAGGCTGCTGCAGCACTTTTATCTACCTTCGATATACATCCCACTAGGCGGTAGCACACTCCGCAGATATGTGAATTCACTCGCTATATAGTAAAGTAAGATCGCAAATCAGCTGATAGAAAAACCTATTTTGTGAGATTATGAATGAGGTATAGTACATTAAGTTTTGAATTTTGTCCTATAGTAATACATTTGAGGCGGTGACAACTTTAAATCACATCGTCGTCGATTGTGAGACTGTAGCATTTATTTCTGCTTCTGACATGTGTTGATCTTATGGTCGATCAGGTTTATCTGTACTGTAGGCCCACATTGCATGTGTATCTGAACATTCACGAAATGGTATCTCACTGATTTCTCTGATATTCACTTAAATATGAGAGGGGGGGGGGTCGATGACGGTGTGCTTTTGGCTCTTATGGCTATCAGTGCCTCATTTGTATTCTAGTCAAGTGACCTTGTTGGTAGATAGTATCACTTGAATTTCAGCATTCCCGCAAACGGCAGTTTGTGTTTGGAGTGGGTTGTCTGCTGTGCAGGAATCGGCTTTCCTGTGGAGTGTCAACATCATCTCTATTGAACCTGTATTAAGCGCCAACAGAAAAGAAAGTTGCCAGGAGAAGTTAGCCGCAAAAAAAGCTATGGCATTCCTGACCAGATCTGTTGTCACAGGAAGCGATGAAATCAAATACGTGTGACTACAAGCGAACATTTCACAAACAAGTGTATAATAAGCATAAGTTGTTGTGGAGATGCAACGCAACATTGATTTTCAGCCCGGAAGCTAATCCGTTAACTAATACATGAATTAGGGATCTTGTACATTTGTCCAAAAAAATTAGAAGGCCCCTTATACAAAAATGAGAAACAGCGAGTAGTGAAAGCTTAAACATTATTTTGTTCTTGCCATAAACTGTACTTAATTATGTGCAAAAGAACAAAATTCCACAAAAAACAATTCTTCCTTTTTTCAGACAAATTATGCATATTATTATTGTTATTAACGAAAGCGACTGAAGTTGTATTAATTGGTTGATAAGCACAATTATTATACAGCAGATGAAGTTAATTTCGCACTCTCTATCTGAATTTAAAAATTTGTGAACACCCAGAATGAATACCACTGCTCCTACGCCGTATATATACTCACTTGAGAATGACCAGCGCTGCACTGTGTAAGTGAAGGAGAAATCCCTGCGCATTGATGTGCATTGAGCTTCAGCTTCAATTTCTTCAGGTACAGTGATTAATATTAAAACTCACGCATAACTGGGAGGAGTTATACAGGGTGTTTTCGTAAGAACGCGCAAAACAGGACATAGAGGGTGCTCCATTGAACAATTTAGAGAACTTGGGGTCGGAGAAGCCAGCTTAAGGAGATAGTAGTAATAAAATCACATTACCGTGTACCTTTTTATTTACATTAGTTAACTGCAAATACCATAACTGACACAATGGACGTATCATTCGTACTGTATCTTACAAAATGAGCTGAAACTGACGGCCATCAACCTCAATGGCAGCATGACATCGGTGAGCAAGATTCTGACGCACGCTGACAAATATCCGTAGTGTGTTTCGAATCACGTCACGAGCAGCTACAATTGTGGCAATTAATTCCATCTCCGTATCCACTGGGATGTCATGCACAACTGACTTTAGATATCCCCATAGGAAATACTCATGGGGATTCAGGTCAGATGACCTCGCAGCTCATGGCTGCTCATGACGTCCCCTTCTAATCCAGAAACCAGAAAATACTGTGCTGGTACTGCTACACCGTATTGTACTGTACGTCTCTGGGTAATTTCTAACAAGGGAACCTCCCCATCGCACCCCCCTCAGATTTAGTTATAAGTTGGCACAGTGGATAGGCCTTGAAAAACTGAACATAGATCAATCGAGAAAACAGGAAGAAGTTGTGTGGAACTATGAAAAAAATAAGCAAAATATACAAACTGAGTAGTCCATGCGTAAGATAGGCAACATCAAGGAGTGGTTGAGTTCAGGAGCGCCGTGGTCCCGTGGTTAGCGTGAGCAGCTGCGGAACGAGAGGTCCTTGGTTCAAGTCTTCCCTCGAGTGAAAAGTGTGCATTCTTTATTTTCGCAAAGTTATGATCTGTCCGTTCGTTCATTGACGTCTCTGTTCACTGTAATAAGTTTAGTGTCTGTGTTTTGCGACCGCACCTCACAACCGTGCGATTGTTGTTGAAGTCGCGAGCTATATTTGCTGAATTCATATTGCCCACGGAATACATCTCACGTATTTAATGCACTCTCGTCCAAAGTAGCGAACAGTCAACTGCCAGCCACGGAGCCTCGTTTGCAGGAATACTCTCTCTTCCGTGCGCTGTAGTCGACTGAGTTCGTGTATTTCGAAGTTTGTTTAGGTGTAACGTCCCCATACTACGGCGCAGTTACCTCGCATCGGACGGACAGATAGTAATTGTCTGAAAAATAAAAAGTTAAACTTTTCGCTCAAGGGAAGATTTGAACTAAGGACAGCTCACGCTAACCACGGGACCACGGCGCTCGTCAGCTCATATCGTCCTTGATGTTGCATATCTTGCACATGGTCTACTCAGTTTGTATATTTTGCTTACTTTTTTCACAGTTCCATACAACTTCTTCCTTTTTTCTCGATTGATCTGTGTTCAGTTTTTCAAGGCCTATCCACTGTGCCAACTTATAACTAAATCTGAGGGGGGTGCGATGGGGAGGTTCCCTTGTAAGAATGATTGCCTATCGAAGTCGGAGGGGTCCAAACAATACATATCGAACATGCGATAGTAAATCGATTATGGTAGTCTCGTGGCGGACCTTATGATCAATTATTTGTGATCATTTTTAGCAGTGTTCCGTTGTTCCTTTAGTTCGTGTACATCATATGTCCGCCGTAATTATTTGTGATTTTATTGGGAAATCCACACGGTTTCTGTCGATAACGAGTGTAATGTCTGCTGTTTCTTACGTTTCTTCTGCGGATTGTCTGACATGGAAAACTCTAATTCCATGCATATCCAGCATAGACAAATGTTTGATTTTTTGCCGCAAATATGGACTTCTGCCGGACGAGGAAAGGAGGCACTGTGTTGACTGTGGTGCTGCGAAGTCTGTAAAACTTCGTAAGAGGAGTGTCGACACTGAGATACCGTTGCAGTTTCATTGCGGACTTTGCGGAAAGCGAACCAGCATAAGAAAGAATACGTGGTTCGAGTCCTCCATTCAGACGAGAGTAATTCTTGTGTCGTGCTGGATTCGAGATTACACGTTGCAAGCCACAGAATCAGAAACTGAGTTATCCGCAAATACCGTGTGTGACTATTTCTGGTTTTGCCGAGAAGTGTATTACGTGGTAGTGCCAAATGATAGTGTGCCAATTGGTGGAGCGAATAAAATTGTAGAAGTAAACGAATCTCATATTGCTAGACGAAAGAACCAGAGAGGACGACCTTCTAAAAGTGAAATAGATCATATTTGGGTATTTGGTGGGATAGAAAGAGAGTCCCGCGTGTACCGTTGTGGGGGTACGAGGTGTGGCTAGAAAAAAACCGGACTAGTACTGGTGAAACAATAAAACGAATGCAATGAGGCTGAAAGTCGCGTGGCCTGTCACGTGACTCTCGCTCCGCCTACTGCTCGAGTTTCATCTGCCTCCTGCACTCAGTCTGCCCGTGGCGTCTGTTTTAAGTAGTTGACGTTTTGTCTGTGCGTCGGAAAATGTTGAGTGTACAGAAAGAACAGCGTGTTAACATCAAATTTTGTTTCAAACTAGGAAAATCTGCAAGTGAAACGTTTGTAATGTTACAAGTGTACGGCGATGATTGTTTATCGCGAACACAAGTGTTTGAGTGGTTTAAACGATTTAAAGATGGCCGCGAAGACACCAGTGATGACACTCGCACTGGCAGACCATTGTCAGCAAAAACTGATGCAAACATTGAAAAAATCGGTAAACTTGTTCGACAAGATCGCCGTTTAACAATCAGAGCAGTGTCTGAGTTAACAGGAGTTGACAAGGAAAGTTTTAGGCGGATTCTTCATGAAAGTTTCAACATGAACAAAGTGTGTTCAAAAATGGTTCCAAAGTGTCTCACAATTGAACAGAAGGAACGCCGAAGAATGATTTGTTCTGACATCCTGGAAAACATTGAAAGTGATCCCACCTTCTTACAAAATGTTATTACTTGCGATGAATCGTAGTTTTTTACTTACGATCCCGAAACTAAACGCCAATCGATGCATTGGAAAACTTCTGGTTCTCCACGACAAAAAAAAAGCACCAAAGTGAAAATCGAAATTCAAGGCAATGATGATTGTTTTTTTCTTGACATCAAAGGGATTGTGCACATTGATTGGGTACCAGAGGGACAAACAGTGAATCAGCATTACTACATTAGCGTCCTGGCTACCCTACGTGAGCGAGTACGGAGAAAACGGAACGATTTGTGGAGAAAAAAGGCATGGATCGTTCACCAAGACAATGCCCCAGTTCACAGTGCGTTGTCAGTGAAGACGTTTTTGGCAAAACACAACATTCCCTTCTTAGATCATCCACCCTACTCACCTGATTTGGTCCCCTGTGACTTTTTTCTTTTCCCTAAAGTCAAGTCAGCTTTGAAAGGAACTAGATTTGAGACTGTTGAAGCAGTAAAAGAAAAAGCGACGGAAGTAATGTATGGACTTACCGAAAATGATCTGCAGCATTGCTATGAACACTAGAAAATTCGTACGGAGCGGTGTAGAGACCGAGGAGGAGAGTACATTGAAGGAGATAACATGAAATTGTAAATAATTGTAAATAAATGTCTTTTCCAGCATCAGTCCGGTTTTTTTCTAGCCGCACCTCGTATTGTCCCGAGAAAAGGTGACTTTGGTGGGTCTCGTAAAACACTTCATACTGCCTGGAACAAAAGACATCACAAGACACTAAAAGCTGAAGGGTTCTTCGACGAATTCGTGAACCACTCTGTGGAGTTCGTCTCTTCGGATGACGCCAGTGTCCACACCCAGAATATTGAGCGGCTGTGGAAGTCTGTCAAGTCTACCATGAAAAGAGGAGGGCGTCCAGGACAGAGGGACGAACTGTACTTGTTCCAGTACCTATACTTCCACAACTTGCGTTTGCAGGGAAAAGTCGAAGCATGCGACACTCTGCCGATATTCCTGCGCGATATTGGCAGAGTTTACTCTGGCTACGGGAAAAAAGGAATTGTCCCTGTAGCTTGTACATCACACGGACTGTCACAAGACGATAACACCGACGACGAGTAAGGTAAGTCGTCTACTTTGAATTTACAAGTGCTTCTCTAACGATTTTCTTTTGTCGTTGCTGTAGTGACAACTTCAAACATACTCATAACGCCCTCCACGAGACTTCCATAACTGTTTTACTATCGCACGTTCGATATGTATCGTTTGCACCCCTCCGACTTCGATAGGCAGTCATTCTTGGAAATTACCCGTCTCTGAATATCACTGAGTAATGAATCGAACTGTCGTTGATTCGTAGCATATTCTGTCATCAGACAACGTAAATACAATACAACACAGCCACCTTATCAACAAGAAACGTAAACAAAACCTGCATCATAACATCTTGGTAACCAGGCTCGTCCTCCTTGTTTCCTTGCAGGAAATAAAGAATGTACATGTAAACAAACAGTACAGTAGAGTAAAGTTGTACTTACGTTAGTTGTAAATAAGCTGGAAAACAGCAAGCCTAAACAAGGCGGTAGACAAATTTACTACTATATCTCCTTAAGCTGGCTCTTCCGACCCCAGGTTCCCTATTTCAAATGGTTCAGCGGAGCATTCTCTGTGTCATATTACATTTTTGGACGTTCTTACGGAAATACCTTCCATTTTTGTTGTTGGCACTAACTTTTGCAAGCCAATATGGCACTATGTCTGGACTCCAAGTTTCCAGCGAAGCTGCTCTTTCCTGAGACTCATAATTCGTACTGGTGCATTTTCAATATCTTATTCAGACCTGTCCTTGATTTGTGTAATTCTACTTGTAATATCATGTTTACCTTGAAGATAATTACAAAAGAGTAATTTCCAATATTCCCTGATCTGATTTCCAACCACTTCATATTCTATCTGTGCCATCCGACTGTCCATGGTCTATATTTTTATACCCTCATCCAATCTCACAGCTCGTTGGTATGGATCAAGTAAGTGACAACACAGACTCTAGTGCGTAGTTCAGGGCACTAAAGTCGATGCGCCCGTAGTAGCACCATCTGAAATGCCTAAAATGATGTGGTGTATGTGTTAATACCAGTGTCTTCCACAGGCACTCACGTAAAAAGCGACATCTTATCTGCAGTAATTATTCTATTGATTCAGATCTGTCTTCATCTTTTTAAATAACTGTACAAGTATCCACGAATGAACAACATGGCGCTCGCAATGCCCCATCACGGGTGACAATAACGATGTGAAACCTGAACTTCTCCCGGTGTAAAATGTGTTCAAACGACTAACGGGATTGCAACAGAGTAATGTCTACGGCGACCACCAATGTTTCGACAAGTGCACATCCCGCCATTTTCAAGGCAAAAATGCAACGAGAGAGCGATGTGAAAGAACATTTAAATCCTTGATAGGTGGGATACGACTACCACAAAACACAATATATCATAAACAGAATGGAAAAGTGTGGTGTCACCGCCAGACACCACACTTGCTAGGTGGTAGCTTTAAATCGGCCGCGGTCCATTAGTACATGTCGGACCCGCGTGTCGCCACTGTCAGTCATTGCAGACCTAGCGCCACCACATGGCAGGTCTAGAAAGACGGACTAGCACTCGCCCCAGTTGTACGACGACTTTGCTAGCGACTACACTGACGAAGCCTTTCTCTCATTTGCCGAGAGACAGTTAGAATAGCCTTCAGCTAAGTCCATGACTACGACCTAGCAAGGCGCCATTAACCCTATCTGGAGAGAGTCTAATTTGTATCGGCAATAGCGATGTACCACAATGATGGAATAAAAGTTGAGTATTAACTTAGATACGTTCTTTTCTTATTAACATTCATAAAGTATCCTGTTCCAGACTTCACGCCAGTCGGTGTGAGTTGACGCGTGCCCTTTCGGTAACCTCAGCCTGTGTCTAGACTGTCTTGTCTAGACACAACAAAAAGTATACGCCGTAAAGAGCTACTATCACCACACAATCCATGATGACCAGCGTCAGAAGTCATCCATAATAAATATTAATCAACAGTGGGTGAGCGAGTAGCACACTCCTGTTCCATTGTTGCTTGACCAGGAAATGAGCAGGATTCGAAGCATAATGTAACCTAATACCTACGGCTCTGCTTATAAGATCGCTTGCTGATGTAATCTCAACTGTTTCGTTAATAATACTCTCCCAATAGTTGGATGTGCATCTAAGAATCTTCGTGTTATTATACAGCATAAGATGACCGTTACCAAGGCAATCAGATTTGTTCGGCTGTTGTAAGCGTGTGTGACGCTTATGGTTTATATACTGGTACTCCAATGCTTTTGATGGCCTGATCAGTGCACAGTTCACCGCATGCCACAACTGTATGATATACTGGGGAGGAAGGGGGGCGGGGGGGGGGGGGTCACGTCCCACGCAAAGGAGGGTCATCCTTTACAGACCTTAAAGGGTCCTCATATTAAAGTGTGTTCGGGACATACACTACACACCGCGTTCCCACAGAATACTATCAACCTTGTTGGAAATGCTACTTGCGTAAGGTGAAAAAAAAACCGCAGATCTAGTCTCATCTCTCATGACTTCGACGTGGGCTAATTTAGCTAAAAGATGTTCACGATCTGAGATGACGTGCGTCGTGTAAACTAAAAGTACGAAGTACCCCTTAAAGGTGCATCGTATGTTGACAACTACCAGCCTGGAGATACAAATCAGTCTGAGTTGGCTTCCTATAAAAGGCATCTCCAGTCGTACCATCAAACTTCCTCCTGGCCTGCACAGGAAGGAAGGAACGTCAGTCCTTTTCCAGCTCTGTGGTGAAGCGAATATTCTGTTAGATTGAATTCAAATGTTCTGAACAGCTGTGAGAACACTCAATTCCATGAGGCCAGACGACGAACGAATAGTGCAGATATCTAAAAAAAGGCACAGTGCTTTCAATGCTGCCATCTCCAAGGCACGTTTAGATAGAAGAAAGAAAGAATTCAAGGTTTTACGATGACACTGCAATTCTGTCAGACACGATAAAGGCCAGGATGGTTATAATTAAACTTTCACTACTTGAGCCGATGCAGACGGAAAACTATTTATCGCATGGACACCCATCTTTGCAGGAATGATGTTCATACACTGAGGTGATAAGTCATGGGATACCTCTGAATATCGTGTCGGACACCGTTTTCCCCGAAATAACCTCGACTTGGCATTGGCTCAACAAGTCGTTGGAAGTCCTCTTCGGAATATTGAATCACGCTGCCTCTATAGCCGTCCATATGTGCAAAAGTGTTGCCGAAGCATGATTTTGATTACCTTCCATAAATATTCTACAAGACTGATGTTGGACGATGTGGGTGGCCAAATCGTTCGCTACAACTGTCCAGAATGTTGTTCAAACCAATCGTAAACAATTGTGGCCCAGTGACATGACACGTTGTCATTCATAACAATTCCATCGTTGTTTGGGAACATGAAGTCCATGAATGTCTGCAAATGATCTCCAAGCAGCCGAACATAACCATTCCCAGTCAATGATCGGTTCAGTTGGACCAGAGGACCCAGACCATTCCATGTACAGGGCTATTACAAATGATTGAAGCGATTTCATAAATTCACTGTAGCTCCATTCATTGACATATGGTCACGAGACACTACAGATACGTAGAAAAACTCATAAAGTTTTGTTCGGCTGAAGCCGCACTTCAGGTTTCTGCTGTCAGAGCGCTCGAGAGCGCAGTGAGACAAAATGGCGAGAGGAGCCGAGAAAGCGTATGTCGTGCTTGAAATGCACACACATCAGTCAGTCATAACAGTGCAACGACACTTCAGGACGAAGTTCAACAAAGATCCACCAACTGCTAACTCCATTCGGCGATGGTATGCGCAGTTTAAAGCTTCTGGATGCCTCAGTAAGGGGAAATCGACGGGTCGGCCTGCAGTGAGCGAAGAAACGGTTGAACGCGTGCGGGCAAGTTTCACGCGTAGCCCGCGGAAAATTGGCTCATGCCACAACTGGAGACCGACAGCGGCGACTTCATCTTTCAACAGGATGGTGCTCCACCGCACTTCCATCATGATGTTCGGCATTTCTTAAACAGGAGATTGGAAAACCGATGGATCGGTCGTGGTGGAGATCATGATCAGCAATTCATGTCATGGCCTCCACGCTCTCCCGACTTAACCCCATGCGATTTCTTACTGTGGGGTTATGTGAAAGATTGAGTGTTTAAACCTCCTCTACCAAGAAACGTGCCACAACTGCGAGCTCGCATCAACGATGCTTTCGAACTCACTGACGGGGGCATGCTGCGCCGAGTGTGGGAGGAACTTGATTATCGGCTTGATGTCTGCCGAATCACTAAAGGGGCACATATCGAACATTTGTGAATGCCTAAAAAACTTTTTTGAGTTTTTGTATGTGTGTGCAAAGCATTGTGAAAATATCTCAAATAATAAAGTTATTGTAGAGCTGTGAAATCGCTTCAATCATTTGTAATAACCCTGTATACACAGCCCACACCATTATGGAGCCGCCACCTGCTTGCACAGCGCCTTGTTAACAACCTGGTTGCATGGTTTCGTGGGGTCTGCACCACACTCGAATTCTACCACAAGCTTTTACCAACTGAAATCGGGACTCATCCATCCAAGTGACGGTTTTGCACTAGTCTAGTGTCCAACCGTTCTGTCGACTAAGCCACTCACGTCGGTCGTCTTCTTCCGTAGCCCATTAACGTCAGATTTCTTCGCACTGTTCTGACGGGTATGTTCGTCATATGTGGCACAATGGTTTCCGCTGTTATTTCACGCAGTGTTGCTTGTCTGTTCGCATCGACAGCAGTACGCAAACTCCGATGCCCTCGGTCGTTAAGGGACGGCCATCGGCCACTGCGCTGTCCGTGGTCAGCGGTACTGCCTGAAACATGGTATTCTCGGCACACTCTTGACGCTGTGGCTTTCGGAATGCTGACTTTCCTTATGATTCCCGAAATAAAATGTTGCGTGTGTCTAGCTGGAACTACTGTTCCTCGTTCAAAGTCTGTTAATTCCCATCGTGCGGCAGTACACGACGGAAACCGTTATACAGGGTGTTTCAAAAATGACCGGTATATTTGAAACGGCAATAAAAACTAAACGAGCAGCGATAGAAATACACCGTTTGTTGCAATATGCTTGGGACAACAGTACATTTTCAGGCGGACAAACTTTCGAAATTACAGTAGTTACAATTTTCAACAACAGATGGCGCTGCAAGTGATGTGAAAGATATAGAAGACAACGCAGTCTGTGGGTGCGCCATTCTGTACGTCGTCTTTCTGCTGTAAGCGTGTGCTGTTCACAACGTGCAAGTGTGCTGTAGACAACATGGTTTATTCCTTAGAACAGAGGATTTTTCTGGTGTTGGAATTCCACCGCCTAGAACACAGTGTTGTTGCAACAAGACGAAGTTTTCAACGGGGGTTTAATGTAACCAAAGGACCGAAAAGCGATACAATAAAGGATCTGTTTGAAAAATTTCAACGGACTGGGAACGTGACGGATGAACGTGCTGGAAAGGTAGGGCGACCGTGTACGGCAACCACAGAGGGCAACGCGCAGCTAGTGCAGCAGGTGATCCGACAGCGGCCTCGGGTTTCCGTTCGCCGTGTTGCAGCTGCGGTCCAAATGACGCCAACGTCCACGTATCGTCTCATGCGCCAGAGTTTACACCTCTATCCATACAAAATTCAAACGCGGCAACCCCTCAGCGCCGCTACGATTGCTGCAAGAGAGACATCCGCTAACGATATAGTGCACAGGATTGATGACGGCGATATGCATGTGGGCAGCATTTGGTTTACTGACGAAGCTTATTTTTACCTGGACGGCTTCGTCAATAAACAGAACTGGCGCATGTGGGGAACCGAAAAGCCCCATGTTGCAGTCCCATCGTCCCTGCATCCTCAAAAAGTACTGGTCTGGGTCGCCATTTCTTCCAAAGGAATCATTGGCCCATTTTTCAGATCCGAAACGATTACTGCATCACGCTATCTGGACATTCTTCGTGAATTTGTGGCGGTACAAACTGCCTTAGACGACACTGCGAACACGTCGTGGTTTATGCAAGATGGTGCCCGGCCACATCGCACGGCCGACGTCTTTAATTTCCTGAATGAATATTTCGATGATCGTGTGATTGCTTTGGGCTATCCGAAACATACAGGAGGCGGCGTGGATTGGCCTCCCTATTCCCCAGACATGAACCCCTGTGACTTCTTTCTGTGGAGACACTTGAAAGACCAGGTGTACCGCCAGAATCCAGAAACAATTGAACAGCTGAAGCAGTACATCTCATCTGCATATGAAGCCATTCCGCCAGACACGTTGTCAAAGGTTTCGGGTAATTTCATTCAGAGACTACGCCATATTATTGCTACGCATGGTGGATATGTGGAAAATATCGTACTATAGAGCTTCCCAGACCGCAGCGCCATCTGTTGTTGAAAATTGTAACTACTGTAATTTCGAAAGTTTGTCTGCCTGAAAATGTACTGTTGTCCCAAGCATATTGCAACAAACGGTGTATTTCTATCGCTGCTCGTTTAGTTTTTATTGCCGTTTCAAATATACCGGTCATTTTTGAAACACCCTGTACATCACTGACCTGAGTGTAAATAGCAGTTTTATACCTTGTGTATGCGATACAACCGCCATCTGTATAGGTGCATATATCCCATGACTTTTGTCACCCCTGTTTACTGTACGCTGCAGGATTTGCGTTGTAGTGGTCTTAGTGTCATGACTTGCCGTTAGTTGTCGACACTGGTACGAATGGTTGAAACACAAGCATCAGTGTGCATTGCGGCTGCAGACAGTCAACATGGATCTGGACAAGTTGAGCAGGACTTTACTCGTGGAGATTTTTCATGGGAACAACAGCAACAGTGCTACTGCTCTTCGCGAATGTCGACGCTTTGAAGGAATACGGAGAGGTCCTCTTTCATTACCTGGGCTGAAGGACATGATCGGAAGTTCGAATTAGTTGGCCATTTGGGAATTCCTCCTGGGAGAGGCCGACGGCCAATTGTGCCACAAATTGTTGAAGAGACTATTGTTACCGTGGCTCAGAATGCTGGGCGCAACGTGTGATCTCCAAAAACTGCACTAGCTTTGTCACGACCTCAGATGTTTCGGGCATCGGTAGCGCAACTTCTGGTGCGATTTCAGGCCGTCGGGGATGCAGATGGTTGTCACAGTTTGTTACCTGGAACGTAAACATTGGTCGCAGTTTAGAAATGTTAGCGGCTCATGTGGGAATTAAAACGCATTTCTTTCAATGGTTTATTCGTTATATCCCTAACGCATATGCTCACCAATATTTTCACAAAGTTTTATTGTCCCGCTGGCACTAGTTTCTCAAGGGGTACCTCTCCAGCAGTGTACTTGGAAAAGCAGTGGAACGGAATGGATAGCGTCTCTAAAAGAGGTTGTAAGATTAATATCAATAAGCATAACACAAAGGCAATGGAATGTAGTTGAATTAAATCAGGGGACGCTGAGGGAATTAGATTAGGGATGGGACAGCAAAAGCCGCGCGGAGTGGCCGCGCGGTTTCAGGCGAAATGTCACTGACTGCGCGGCCCCTACCGCCGGAGGTTCGAGTCCTCCCTCGGGCATGGGTTATGTGTGTTGTTCTCACCATAGGTTAGGTTAAGTTAGTTTAAGTAGTGTGCAGTAGTGGAACTTGGGACCGATGACCTCTGCTGTTTGGCACTCACACGCATTTGAGCACACACATTTGCGACACCAAAATTAGTAAATAAGTTTTGCCATTGGGAGACCAAAGTAACAGATAATGAGTGAAGTAAAAAGGATATGAAATGCACACAGAGGATAAAAAAAAAGCTTGCCTAATAATTTGTTAGCACTGAATATAAATTCGACTGCTAGGAAGCCTTTTCTAAAGCTGTTTGTCAGGAGTATAGCTTTGTACGAAAGTCATAGGTGGTCGGCAAATTGTACAAGCACAAAGCGATTTATAAGCTTTTGAAATGTGGTTCTGCTAATAAATGCTTAAGATCGAATGGATGGATTGGATAACTAGTGAAGAAGTACTGAAACAAATTGGGGAGAAAAGAAATTACGGCAGAAGTGACTGAAAGAAGGGCTCGGTTGAATATATTTATCCGGAGACATAGAGAAATCGTTTATTTCGTAATGTACGGAATTGTGGTTGGTGATCGAAGGGGGAGGAGGGAGGGGGGAGAAGGTCAACATTTTTGATGGAAAGCAAGGCAAAGTACTGAAGTCGAAGTGGATGTACGTTGCTGTAGCTGTGGAGATATGAAGACACTTGTGCAGGTTAGTTTCGTGTGGAGAGTGGTATCAAACCGTTCTTGGCACTGTATGTCATCCATAGGGACAAAAGCAAAAGTGTGAAAGAATACGTTTCCACATTTCAAGACCAATGAGCGAAAGACCAGTAGTAATTCTCTGCGACTGAGGTACATTCTCAACCGGTTAGCTGAAGTGATAAGAGATGACGCTAGGGAACAAACTAAATTTTCAGTAATCTCCTGTTACGTTGTTTATTGACTCTCTTGCTTCACTGATGGTCCTGTCCTGTGTCAGTACAACAACAGTAGTTACCATTTACTATTCTTGCTACACTAGTTATCAACTACAATGAGTTACTGTAACTCTGGCATCAAGAAGGAGTGGGCAAGTGGAAATATGGTTTCACATGTTTATTCCTGTATAATGTACACAGTTCGTCTCTGGATACAGAAGTATGTTCGAAAATATACGTAATTGGTCTTCTCTTCAAATACATCGTTTATTTGCTTCATTGGTGTTTTTGTTCTCGAACTCCACATGGCCGGAGGGAAAGGGGTTGCGGTAAGGGTGAGGGAAGGCCTTCAACTATGGTGTTGAAATTCAACTAGTTTTGAAATACTCCAAGATATTAAAATTCGTTTATTTGTACAATTAGCATTGTAGTGTCTAATTTTGTATCAGTACGGTGAATGTGACACGCCCATTGCCCAGATATCTGATTTATTTAACACAGTATGTTAATGGACGATATGATCTCATTGTCAAATAAATGGCACATTTGGACAACTGGTTCGTCATAATCTCCGTTCTGATTTCGTGTTAAAATTTTACTATGGTTTCACAATAAAAGATTAGTTTTGAATTTTTAGTTGGTTTACTAAAAAAACTATTGATCAGTGATAAGTTAATTATTATTGGCAATGAGTGTCTATTTAGTGAGAAATGATTTGTGGAAGCATGTGGGAATTGTGATGTTGGTCTGAGGCAGACAGGGTGAACACAACGTGATGGTTAGCATCCATACTGCGGGAAGCGTGGTGGTACTACAGCACATAATAGTAAGGGGCTGAAAATGAGAAAATCTCATTCGCCTTGCTACAAGCAAAGTGCAGTTACGCCAGAGGCAGATACAGAGCCAGGATATAAGCGCTATGTCGCAAGTGGGTCAGGCCTTAGCATGTTGCAACAACGCGCTGGGAGAGAGAGGACGAACTTAGCAGAAAAGGGCATGGAACAGAAAACCAATGGAAACGTGACACGGATATTCTTTATCTCCTACGAGATGTCGAAGGAAACTGTACCTATTTCATAAGACCCAGTATCAAAAAACCTACACAGCAGTTAAGATCCTGTTAAGCGAATATAGCAGAATAAGGAGGACACATGCAGTCATTACGAACCGAGCATCGTGTCATAGTCTCACGTTAACTCCCTTTAAACACTCGAGCTCTCTATCTCTCAAGGAGTTGATCACTGGGATCGATGGCATTCACAGTAATAGGACTCGATTCCATTATTACGATATTGTAGCGAATCTATGTCACTCCAGAACAGTCAACGAACCAGACGTAGATGTACATGAGATGACAGTCTTTGCCTGATGAACTTCATACTGTTCGCCACCTACCACTGCTGATGGAGAAACTGTCTGTCATGCGAAAACACCACATCGTGGAGTGCTGACAGCACCGAACTTCAGCGTGGAAACCGGCAGCAGGGTCCCGTGGGGTCCACGTTCCTGTTCAACACCTGGCGCCTCCGGGTACTGAAACCTACCAGGCAGGTAGGAAGGAGATTGCGGATGGGTTGGGGTGGGTTGGGTTGTTTGGGGGAGGAGACCAGACAGCGAGGTCATCGGTCTTATCGGATTAGGGAAGGACGGAGAAGGAAGACGGCCGTGCCCTTTCAAAGGAACCATCCCGGCATTTGCCTGGAGCGATTTAGCGAAATCACGGAAAACCTAAATCAGGACGGCCATACGCGGGATTCAACCGTCGTCCTTCCGCGGATGGGTCACCAGGAATCAGCAGACAATTTGGCTTGGGGTCGAGCACACTTGAGCAGCTAGTACTAGACCATTCGCATGGGCCTCCAGACGAGGAAATGACTCGGCAGCCGTTAGCGGAAATCCAACACGCAGCTTAATGAGGCATCGGTATAATGCCGGTTGAAACGCGTACGTTTCATAGGCAGCGATGGCGAGCCGCAGAATCTCTGACCAGAGAGCATGTAGTCAGTTCAGTTGCGAGAGAGTAATAGCGCGCGAGAGTTCAGTTGAGTTGCGAGTTAGCAGTTCGAGAGTACTAGCGCATGCGAGATGACGTAGTCTGTGTTAATAGCACGAGAGAGACAGTCGGTGTTGTGTGAGGAGTCGGCGGGCGCCGACATGGCTTTCTGGTCAAGATTCAGGACGAGGTATATTGTTAAATAAGGTAATGAAGCAGCATTGCGCTCTTCTGATAATGTAATGGATCTTAAGTGTAATTAATTTGTTCAAGAATCGCCCCAATAATAATTTTGTTCTCAAACCAAGCATTTTAACAAAACAAACATTTTATTGAAAGATAATTTCCCATGCATTTCCTTTGCTTTTCCTCCAACAATCAATTTATCACGCTGGTTATTGCACAGGGCCTAAGGTTAGCGCAGCTGGCCTTATAAAATTTATCAGGTTTAGCATAACGTTAATTTTGTGGGGACTTGACATTTTTGCACATTTTCATTATCATAGACTTTTCTTTTATTTTTGCTGGGAGGCTACATTTAACACGATTCCCATTAACATTTAATTATTGTCCTTGTTCAAAATTTTCTCTGGGAGGTTACACTATTGTCTTTTTTTTTCTCTTACATTTTTGCTGGGAGGTTACACGGTGTGGAACAAGACGACTGGAAACTGCTTAATAAATAACTGGCAATGTTTTACTAGTGCCAGAGACGATCCACAGGTACCCAACTATGCAGAGGTACTCGGTCCCCCTGTAGTGGGAACGGAGCCTCCACCTGGGCTGGGGTTGGGGGGGGGGAGGGGTAGGAGGGAAGGAAATATGTAGGTATCGGCCACCACTCGGCTGGAAAGTGAAGCATGTGGGCGCTACGCGGTGGGCAGAGGGACGGCGCGGCACTCACCCTGGTACAGCCAGTCTGGGACGCCGTTGTAGAAGACGCCGGGCTGGCCGGTGTCGGTGAGCCGCACGTCGAGGTCGGAGATGGGCGCGGGCCGCAGGTAGAGGTCGTTGTCGGCCACCAGCAGCAGCGCCGTCGAGTTGCCCAGCCAGGTGGCGCGCTGCAGCCGCGTCTGCTGCACCTTGGGCTTGTCGCTCAGCCGCACCGGGATGTGGTGGCTGCGGACACGGTCCACCGGCGTAACGTTACACCTACCACCAACTCCGGGAAGCATCCAACCGAGCCACTCATATAACTCACTACCTGCACCACCGTAATAACCGCCTCCTACCTGACAACTTGGGAACAGCCAGTCGCACTGCATCCTATCCTTCTACCACCTTGTTAACTACCAGTGATCCTTATGACTACCAGCTTTTCCTGGTAGTCCAAGTTCTCACATATATCACAGTCTAATTTCAATACACACTGACAGCAAAGCAATTAATGTAAAATAATTAAATTGCGGGAATACATTTATCTAGATAACATATTTAAGTGAATAACATTGTAAGATCGCAGGTTAGTGTAAGCGCGACATAATATACGTGAGGTAAGCTATTGCAAAGACGAATTACTAGTAAATTAACAACTTGCGTAAGGCCCAGAATGTTGATTTGCAAGTGTGCAAATGTGCATGCATTGTGCTGTACAGGAGTCGGGAAGTCAATTCGCGGGTTGGACTCCCATGGCTGTTGCACTTGATCGGACAATACAGGAGCGATTAGTGCTGTTTGTGGACGACGCTGGAGTTGCTGTCCGATGACGTCCCGTATGCACTCGATTGGAGAAATGTATGGTGATCGAGCAGGCCAAGACAACACGCCGACAGTCTGTAGAGTATTTGGGTTACAACAGTGCTATTTGGCCGAGCGTTATTCTGTTGGAATACGCCCCCTGGAATGTTGTTCAGGAATGGCAGCACAACAGGTCCAATCACCAGACTGACGTACAAATTTGCAGTCGGAGTGCTTCTGCTGTCTTACTAAATCGTGCCCGCAGACCGTAACTCAAGGTGTAGGGCCACGGTGTCCAGCAAGCAGACAGACTGGTTGCAGGAGTTCAACTAGAATCCCCCTAACCAACACGCGACCATCACTGGCACCGAGCAGAAGCACTATGGGACTTAACTTCTGAGGTCATCAGTCCCCTAGAACTTACAATTGTTTAAACCTAACTAACCTAAGGACATCACACACATCCATGCCCGAGGCAGGATTCGAACCTGCGACCGTAGCGGTCGCGCGGTTCCAGACTGTTGCGCCTAGAACCGCTCGGCCAACGCGGCCGGCCTCTTGTTCAGTTTCAGTCAGGTGTTGATAATGACGTGTTTGTACCCTTAAGGGCATTCTTGACTGATATCAATTCACCACATCCAATCTTAAAGGTGAGTAACGCTCAGCACCGTTACAGCGTATATTTAGAGCAATTCTGAGTTGCATACTGATAGTGGAGCTACTGGCACCAATATTAGGCGATTGGCGCGAAATTTGAATAAGACATCATCGTTCAGATGTAGAAGCACGCCTACTAACTTTCGTTTATGTCGCAGAACTTTTTCTTGGTACCGTAATTTTTCCCATTAGTACATGGTTGGTTGGTTTTTTCGGGGAAAGAGACCAGACAGCGAGGTCATCGGTCTCATCGGATTAGGGAAGGACGGGGAAGGAAGTCGGCCGTGCCCTTTGAAAGTAACCATCCCGGCATTTGCCTGGAGCGATTTAGGGAAATCGCGGAAAACCTAAATCAGGATGGCCGGACGCGGGATTGAACCGTCGTCCTTCCGAATGCGTCGGTACATGAACAAAAGTATCTGGACATCTACGCTATGTGATCAAAAGTATCTGAACACCCCCAAAACATAATTTTTCATATTAGGTGCATTGTGTGCCACCTAATGCCAGGTACTCCATATCAGCGACCTCAGTAGTCATTACACATCATGAGAGAACAGAATGGGGCGTTCCGCGGAACTCACGTGGTCAGGTGATTGGGTGTCACTTGTATCATACGTCTGTACGCGAGATCTCCACACTCCTAAACATCCCTAGGTCCACTATTTCCAATGTGATAGTGAAGTGGAAACGTGAAGGGACACGTACACCACAAAAGTGTACAGGCCGACCGCATCTGTTGACTGACAGAGACCGCCGACTGTTGAAGAGGTTCGTAATGTGTAACAGGCAGACATCTATCCTAACCATAACAAACGAGCTCCAAACTGCATCAGGATCCAATGCAAGTACTATGACAGTTAGGCGGGAGGTGAGCAAACTTGAATTTCATGGTGGAGTGGCAGCTCATGAGCCACACATCACGCCGGTACAAGCCTCAAAATGGCTCTGAGCACTATGGGACTTAACATCTTTGGTCATCAGTCCCCTAGAACTTAGAACTACTTAAACCTAACTAACCTAAGGACATCACACAACACCCAGTCATCACGAGGCAGAGAAAATCCCTGACCCCGCCGGGAATCGAACCCGGGAACCCGGGCGCGGGAAGCGAGAACGCTACCGCACGACCACGAGCTGCGGACCCGGTACAAGCCAAACGACGTCTTGCTTAGTGTAAGGAGCGTAAACATTGGACGACTGAACCAGTGGAAAAACTTTGTGGGAATGACGAATCACGGTACACAATGTGGCGATCCGATGGCAGCGTGTGGGTATGGCGAATGCCCGTTGAACGTAATCTGCCAGCGTGTGTAGTACCAACAGTAAAATTCGGAGGCGGTGGTGCTATGGCGTGGTAGTGTTTTTCATGGAGGGGGCTTGCACCCCTTGTTATTTTACTTGGCACTATCACAGCACAGGCTTACACTGATGTTTTAAGCACCTTCTTGCTTCCCACTGTTGACGAGTAATTCGGGGATAGCGATTGCATCTTTCAACACGATCCACGACCGAGCACCTGTTCGTAGTGCACCGCCTGTGGCGGAGTCGTTACACGACAATAACATCCCTGTAATAGACTGGCATGCACAGAGACATGACCTAAATCCTACAGAACACCTTTGGAATGTTTTGCAACACCGTCTTCTTGCCAGGCCTAACCGACCGACATCGATATCTCTCCTCGATGCAGCACTCCGTGAAGAATGGGCTGCCATTCCCCAAGAAACCTTCCAGCACCTGATTGAACGGATGCCTGCGAGAGTGGAAGCTGTCATCAATGGTTCAAATGGCTCTGAGCACTATGCGACTTAACTTCTGAGGTCATCAGTCACCTAGAACTTAGACCTAATTAAACCTAACTAACATCACACACATCCATGCCCGAGGCAGGATTCGAACCTGCGACCGTAGCGGTCGCTCGGTTCCAGACTGTAGCGCCTAGAACCGCACGGCCACTCCGGCCGGCTAGCTGTCATCAAGCCTAAGGGTGAGCCAACACCATATTGAATTCTAGCATTAGCGATGGAGGGCGCCACGAACTTGTAAGTCATTTTCAGCCAGGTGTCCGGATAATTTTGATCACCTTTCACGCCAGTGAAGGCCATATAAGCATCATGTCTTCCGAATGTCCTTCTTACCAAAAAGCAATTCTAACAGCTGGAGTCCAAAGGTATTTTTAATCATGCATTTTGCGTTCTTGTTGAAATATTTCCATAGCAACTTTCACGCCCTAACAAATATTTCTTCATATATAACCGAGAAGTGAAATACCAGTAATCATAAATTTAGATTTAAATTTTTTTTAATGTGACTAAATATTTCCTTAATAAATTTCATACTCTATTGCACTGCCTTACGAGATGTATTTCTAGAAACATTGTAACACGTATTTTTTCGTTTTATGAATTCACTTAACATACAGATACTTTCAAAAAGCCTTTCATCCCCTATTTCACCCCCTTGGATGTGGGATTTCGGACAATCCCTTCCTAAAAGATACCTACAGTATAAGATCTACACCCTCTCCAAACTTCAAGTTTCTATCATTAACGGTTTGGGCTGGACGATGATGAATCCCCGAGCCTGTCTGCGCTATTTCACCCACTTATGGGTTTGAATTTCCATAAACAGTGACATAAGTATGTTTTATTTCTAACAGAGAAGCCAAATTTAAATTTTAATTGATTTACATTTAAAATTGCGTTCATAATAAAATATTTTCATAAAAAACCTCAACCCCTATTTCACTCTTTTATAAGTTCAGTTTCCAAAAGCACTGAAACACGTGTTTTCTTATTTGTAACCGAGAAGTCAAATACCTATGTTCATAGACGTAGCTTTAAAAATGCTTTAATAGTTATCTGATAATGATATATTTTCAGAAAAAGCTTTCGCCCATCACCTCATTCCCATAGGGTTAAATTTCCAAGAATACAGAACACGTATTTTTTTTTTAATTTCCGACCGAGAAACCAAATATCAATTTCCGTAGGCCTAGCTTCAAAACTGCCTTAATAGCGACATTTTTCATAAAAACCCTTCATCCCCTATTTCACCCCTGCGGATTGGAATTTCGAAAAATCTCTTCTTAAACGACGCGTACAGTATAAGATACAAACCTTCTCCAATTTTCAAGATTCCTTCCTTAGGGGTTTGGACTGGACGACCATGAGTCAGTCAGTCAGTCAGTCAGGATACTGCCTTTTATATACAGAGATCGATTTGTTTAACCTGGCATCTCAAGGGCCATCAGGCTCTCACTTCGATATAACGAGGCGTTCTACATATTTTTCAATACATGTACTACGGTAGCCATATTGTACTAAATTTAGAAGATAAAAGTAACCGTAGTACAGGCGAAAAGCCAGAACCCACAGATCTTAGTTGTACGTTGTAAGTACAACACTAATAAGAGATAACGGTAAAATGGCTTTTTATTATGACAGCTAGCAACAATGGACATAACGGAAGGGATGAGGGAGGGAGAGAGAGAGATTCAAATGGTTCAAATGGCTCTGAGCACTATGGGACTTAACTTCTGAGGTCATCAGTCCCCTAGAACTTAGAACTACTTAAACCTAACTAACCTAAGGACATCACACACATCCATGCCCGAGGCAGGATTCTAACCTGCGACCGTAGCGGTCGCGCGGCTCCGGGCTGTAGCGCCTATAACCGCTTGGCCACTCCGGCCGGCGGAGGGAGAGAGGAATGTGATAACACACAGTTAACGAATTTAAGGGAATAGGAGGTGACGTGACTCATGGAGAAAGGGAAAGAGAAAGAAGCGTAACTGGAAGACGACAGAAGCACTGGCTTTAGCATTTGACGCTTAGGAAGTTGGCCGTATACGGTAATTCTGAGAAAGGGCTATGAGGATGACAGAAGAGTTTCTTAAACTTCTTCTTAAATATGCATGAAGATGGTATCTGTGCTTTCATAATAACATATTTGACCATCTTCTTGTTCTGTGAGGATGTACAAAGAGTGCCC
This sequence comes from Schistocerca cancellata, assembly GCF_023864275.1. NCBI lineage: Eukaryota > Metazoa > Arthropoda > Insecta > Orthoptera > Acrididae > Schistocerca > Schistocerca cancellata. The sequence continues at coordinate 51,167,925 of NC_064631.1, forward strand.
GAACTCTTACGGGAATCGCCAGTATAGCCGCGAGTAATGAGTATAATGGGCAGGGGCACTATGAATATAGTGCGGGACAATAAGTTGGGTATGTGGGTCTCACGGGAGGCGTGCCAGAGATAAGTCCCTGCAGTCGCACTATCCTCTGTGTCCTCGGCGGTTCAGATGGATAGAGCGTCCACCATGTAAGGAAAAGATCCCCGTTCGAGTCCCGGTCGGGGCAGACATTTTCAACTGTCCCCGTTGACTTATATCAATGCCTGTATGCAGCTATGGGTATTCATTTAATTGTAATTTCTTCTTAGAAGTAGCAGGGAGAAGTGTGCAGGGCAGCGTGTTCCAGAGCCGGAGATCAGCGACAGCGAAGCAGTTTGCAAATGTTTCTGATTTGTGAATGAGTGCAGCTAGGATATTACAGTGTGGCGCAAATAGAAGTGACGCGGACGAGTGGATACGATTATACGTGAATATAAGCACATAACCACACCGCATGATGCGTACACCTCATATTCGCGCGCCACATGATCCACACCGGTTTAGAGCGTAGTGCGGACTATGTCGGTGTGAGTGGGGACGATGGCACTCGACAGTGGAGCAGCGGATGTTCGTTATGGGAACTGTGTGGTTAGTTATTTGCTGAGAAGTTCAGCGGTGTCATGCAACTCTTAGTCCGAAAATGGCGTCAGAGAGGATCTGTTTAGAAGAAGTCAGAAAACATTCCGAAACGCGCGCGCACACAAGAAAATGTGGCTGGAGTTCACCAGGAAATGCTTCAGAGTCCTACCAAATAAACCTGTCGCCTGTTGCAAGACACTGGCTTATCACGTCGATCATACAAAAGAATACTCCGCCTGGACCTGCGCATGCGTCCCTACCGAGCGTCTGTTGTCTGAGAATTAAAACCAGCAGATGTTCCTCAGCGCCTCCAGTTTTGTGAGTGCCTGGTCACTGAGATAACAAAGAATGGCCTGGACACTGCTCTGTTATTTACGTCTGACGAAGCCTCGTTTCACCTGAGTGGTTATCTCAACTCGCAGAATCGCACGTTCTGGGCACGGAGAACCCGTATAACTTCCATGAAGCACCTTTGCATGATCAGAAGGTTAGGGTTTGGTGTAAAGTGTCTGCACGCCGCACTGTTGGCCCCATATTCTTTCATCAGACGCTGACTTCGGCACTCTACATGCCAACATTTCGAAACCATTTTTGGCAGCATTAACGGATGAGAAAGAGACCTACATTTACTTCCAACAAGGATGCAGTACCTGCCCATACAGCTGGCCGAACCTTGGACCACATTTATACAATTTTCACGCCTGACAGAGCTATTAGCAGAGGTCAGTATGGTCGTGGCCCTAGCTGGCCACCCAGGTCGCCTCATCTGTCAGTGTGCTATTACTTTGAGTGGGAAGACCTGAAATATAAGGTGTATCGCAACAGCCCTCATAGTCTTCAAGAACTGCAACAGAACGTTTCGGGTGAGATTGCAGAAATTCCAGCAGCCCAGCTTCGACCTGCCTTCAGCAGCTCTCTGTCCAGGCCCCAGAAGTGCCAAGAGATAAATGATGGTCACTTTCAACATCTGATACAATCAGGTTACTACCGTATTTCTTCACCTCTGCTGTGTTTCTTTGTACCCTGGAACTTTGTTCTTCGGGCCACTTTTATTTGCCCAACGCTGTATATAACTGAGAACTTTAGTTTATTTTATGAAATCGCGAAAGGTGCTTAACCTCGTAAGCGAAGTACTGAGGTGCATGCGCACAGAGGAGCCAGTGAAGTAGAAATAGCGTGTCGTAGTCCCGCAACATCTGGGCAATCGCAGTATTTATACCTTCAGGCATGGCACCTAGGTAGAGCTGGAGGTCGTCGACATAGGAATGATGTGTGCAGGAAAACAAAACCGATGAAATGCGATTGACGTACAAGGGAAACAAACGTGGGCCTATGACTGAACCTTGTGGTACTCCCTAGGGAAAATGTTTCCAGTACGATTTTTTATTCCGACAGACAACACTTTGCTTTCTGTTTGTCAAGTACCTTTCACACACTTTTGCGCACTATCCGACAAATTTAACTATTAGATTTTTCTGAGCAGTACGTCAAAGCTGTCAGTGTCAAAAGCTTCTACTGAAGTCTAGTAATGTCAGTATTGCGGCATCACGGTTATCCAGGACACATGTCAGGCCATCATTAAGGGAGATAATCCTCTTTGAAAAATTCAAAAATGTCCTCTGGGATGTATTCTTTATTGTAGTCTTCACCCCAAGTTCGCCAGAAACTCCAATACCGAGTTACAAGGCGATCTGTGAAAAACTGCTCCGAAAATCATCCATAGCGAGGAAACCATCGGGGCCATTGTGGCAGCAAGTAATTTCAACGAGGCCTAACAGGCATTGTGGAAATTATGAACGTGCTCGAACTTGAGATCGGATCAGCCTGTTAAAACTTCTGCTCAAAAGCGGACGAAAAGCGTATCGAGCGAACAGAGGAGTGGATGACAGAAGCTGACAAAGAGGCCCCCAGGACCACCATGGCCACGAAGAAGATGGAGGAGGACCTCCTTTGGATCGCGAAGGATTTCTGTGGGTTCCAGGCATTGCTGATTAGAGATATGCTTCACTTAATTACAAACGATGTAATACAAACTTTGACCGCGTTTATCTCGAAACCGCATTTTTCAAATTGACGCAACATAACTTGAGAACGATTCATACGATTTTGTTCGGAATTTGATGTCAGCATTGTAAATTGAACTCTGTATCATCTTACATAGCCATTATGCAATATCTTTAACAGTATATTTTTGGTGCACGATTTTTCTCGATTTTGTTCCATAGGATTTACGTGAGGCGAATTCTGTCAAGAGTGGTTCAAATGGCTCTGAGCACTATGGGACTCAACTGCTGAGGTCATTAGTCCCCTAGAACTTAGGACTAGTTAAACCTAACTAACCTAAGGACATCACACACATCCATGCCCGAGGCAGGATTCGAACCTGCGACCGTAGCGGTCTCGCGGTTCCAGACTGCAGCGCCAGAACCGCGCGGCCACTTCGGCCGGCCCGAATTCTGTCACCGAGACATCAACGTGAGCTCACCATAATGCTTCTCAAACTACTGCAGCACGATTCGGGCACCGGGACACAGACAATTATACGGTTGAAAGATGACATCGACGTCGGGGAAGATATAAAGCGTGAAGGGATTCAGGTGGTTCGCAGCCGTCAGCGTGTCTTCGATTACTACCACAAGCGCAGGAGAACGTGTCCAATAATATAATACGTAGTAGTCCTACCAGCCTGCGTCCGTGGCGCGCTGGGCGGTTAGAGCCACCGTTCACCTCGATGACTGCGTTTGTGGAAACGTCCATCGATCAAGTGTTTAGCAAAAATGTGATTCATCCGAGGAACAAACGCGCTTCTCTTTGATCGACGGTCTGTTCCCGATGATCCCGAGCCCACTGCAATCGTAATTGGCGATGTCGATGGGTCAACATGTGAACACGTAGGGGCGGTCTGATGCGAAGCTCAGTGTTGAACAGTGTACGATGAACGGTGTTCTCCGAAACACTTGTGCTTCCATCAGCATTGTGCTCGTTCGGCAGAGATGCCACTCATCACCTTCTCTCTTTCTTTACAGAGCGGACAAACCTCCAAACCCCACGCTCTGCGAAAAGTCTCGGACACCCAACTATTGAGTGCCTAGCGGTAGTTTCACTGTCCGTCTGCCTCTTTCCGTAGATACTGAAGAGAGCAGCACGTGAACATTGGACCAGATTCGCCGTTTTCGAGATACTCGTTCACAGCCTCTACGTCATAATAATCTGCCCTTTATTAAAGTCTCTTATCTCAGTCGATTTCTCCATTTCCACACCTTCGGTTGGATGATCCCCGGTCCAAGTCTGCTCCGCTTACATACTTTTATTACAGCGTCACGTGCCCGCAACGCCACCAGGCGGCGGGCAGTGGTCGTAATGTTTTGGCTCATCAGTGTGTGTGACAGGAGAACACACCAGGAAACTGGGACTGTCCTCTCTGTACCAGTATTTTAGCTCCACACTGGAGAGGGCAGTGAGCTGGAGCAGCATCATGTAGTAGTCAGATCACTCTTGGTACTGTAACGCCGGAAATGCATATCCTCCTATTTACATCTATTGTACTATTATTTTTTTCCCTTGTTTTGTTACCTCAAGATATGACATTTCTGTCTCTTTATATATTGTAATTGTTTTACTGTTTGTATATATATATATATATATATATATATATATATATATATATATATATTTATGCATTTATGTCGATGTATAATTGGTTGTTTTGTAAATATTATTTGTATTTTCACGCTGGGTCTTGCCTAGGGAAAACTATGCTATCGAACGAATACGTCGATAGGTCGTGTGAAGAATCAAAGTGCGTAAGATCTTTGGTAGTGTTAACTCTGCCGCGTGGAGCGCGGGCAGAGGGAGAGTCTGGCTGGAGTAGCGAGTGGAGGAGGTGTGTTGTGTGACGCTCCCGCGAGTTGCCGCGCTTTCGGGGTTGGGCAGCATGTAATTGCGCTCGACTTGCAATGATAGTTTCTGACATGGTGTCGCGGACGGGAAACATTAGCTAGCGTACATCAAGAGCCCGTTTCGTCTGGTGACCGTGTCGAGAAGAAGGCGCGCCAACATCCAGCTTCTGCAACAGCGACGGCCGACAATGAGTGACTGTCGCCACCTCCTCGATCGACGGCTTCAAACCTTCAATCAACCGACAAGGAAGACTGGAAGCACGTAAAGTTTTAGAACTGTATGGCAGACCTCAGCTTTTCAAACTTTTAAAATTTGTGTCACCAAATTACAGCAACGTAGCATGAACCTTTGTTGCTCATTGTCCCAATTGCATTACCAAGCAGGGTCCCTTCCTTTTCCGGAATCAACCCGAGTGTCGTTGAAATTCAGACGCCAGCATTAAAGTAACATCATTTCGCTGCTTTAATTTCAAAGTTCAGTTAAGGTATTCATAGCTGGCTACAATATTCATATTACACAAGCACAAATTTAGGGTGCGAGTTTTGTTACCGTATTTTAGCTTACCTGTGACTGCAGCTCAGCTTGGTACGTACTAAATTTTACTACTGTTAATTGTTCAGAATCGTTTAATTCAAGTTCAAAGTTAAATCCCTTATCTCTAAATTGCATAGATTCAAGTAGCTTTTGAAATGGTTGTTGAGGTAGTCCAAGACTAACCGTAATTTACTGAATTTCGATGTGCTTCAGAAAGAACGCTCACTATTAACTTCAGTCACTAAATTAACATTCGATTTTCCTGTTTTATTAATTCTTTTGCTAAATTAAGTCAGTGTGTAGCGAAATTTATTACTTCTGACAAACTTTCAGTTTTTACACTGCACGTGTCAACCATCAGTTGCCACGCTTCTAGTGCTAATTATATGTGTAATAATCTTTCTTTTTCAGTTACTATAGTAATTGTCCTTAGGACTGGCGACCGTAATTTCCCCCAAATCTTAAATATCTAATTACCGCTAGTTAATTGTTAACGTAACGGCCGCACATTTATTTTCTTTGTTAACTTTACCCCTTTTCAAAATTAATTTCCACCTGTTTCATTACCATTTTTCCTTTCATTTAGATGTAACCCTTTCCTCCCTCTTTACCGACAGATTAACTTCGGTGACGATTGCTTTTCCCAAATTTCCATTAGGTACACACGGTTTAATTTTTCACTGTCATTAAGGTCGATAAGTGAGGGGGAGGTTACAGTACCACCAAAGGAACGTCTTCCATGAGGGCAGGCACGGTCACCCGCAGCAAGTGCAGACGTGCCTCTCTTGTGATGCATTATGGAAGGGTGGCTGGTCCCACGGGGCAGCCGCCAATAATCCCCACTCAAGACTCTGAGCCTGAACCGATGCTCATGGTTGGCTGCCACGATACCATGCCTATTCTTCGCAACACACAGGTGAGTGTTGTGAATCTTGACAACGATAGCGCTCGAAATAAACATGGGCTCATCTGTTAATAGTCTTACAGGGCGTTGATAAAAGTCTGAGTCCAATGGAGTCTGCAATCCCATGGAGATTAAGCTTTCAGTTAAACTGGAAGTGATGTACACCGTCCATACACAAATTTGTGAGACTAGTTTTACTCCTGGCATATAAGCCATATATATATAAATACCACAAAGATAAGATAAGAGAGATTACGGCTCGTACAGAGGCATATAGGCAGTCATTTTTCCCTCGTTCTGTTTGGGAGTGGAACAGAGAGAGAAGATGCTAGTTGTGGTACGAGGTACCCTCCGCCACGCACCGTATGGTGGATTGCGGAGTATGTATGTAGATGTAGATGTACATGTAAGCGACGTCAGCGCAGTAAATACTGTGGCAGCCTGTACTTATGTCTCTAAACACAGGTGTGAGCAGGCAGTTTTAAGTAGTGGACGGGCGACCGTAGCCGACCGTTGTGGCGGAGCGGTTCTAGGCGCTTCAGTCCGGAACCGCGCTGTTGCTGCGGTCGCAGGTTTGAATCCTGCCTCGGGCATTGATGTGTGTGATGTCCTTAGGTTAGTTAGGTTTAAGTAGTTCTAAGTTCTACGGAACTGATGACCTCAGATGTTAAGTCCCATGGTGCTCAGAGCCATTTGAACCATTTGAACGGGCGATCGTAGTGTGTCAACGTCGCTGTGTCACAAAAATAGCAATGGGGAAATGAAGTTAATATCTCCAGATCAAGTGGTAAAGACATTCTCCCGACTGTTTTGCAGAAGAGAAAAATGTGCGAAAAATTTGTTCTATACACGCAGACTTCCGAACGAAACACAACGATGACTTGATGGAAAAGAAAAAGGCGGACTTTCTCTTCTGAGGAAAACAGAAAAATCAACATGGCCAACGAGAATTGCCACAAGATGGAAAAGAGCATAATGGCTCTCTGGTGGCTCGCCAGCTCCGAAGAAGACGGGGATGTGACGCGCGAGTTGAACAACATCCCAAAGAAAGACCTTTCTAACAGTTTCACATGGTTGTATGAAGTTTCTGTGCGTTGCACCCGAACGGGGGAAGACTATGTAGAACAAATGAAGCACTTAAACCATCATCTTCACTTTTCTCTTTTTTTTATTAATCTAATCTTGAAATATTTTGAACTGACGGGACAAATGCACAGTCAATAAAATATTCGATCTACGTGCCCGTATAGTATGTTACACAGTGTAGAGTAGCAGCGAGATATACACTCACCGAAGAATAAATCGCAACACCAAAAAGCAGATCTGCGACTTAAACCAAAGTTAGTAGACGTGTTTCTACATATGAAAGATAATATCATTATAAATTTCGCGCCATTCGCATAAGAGTGGACCAAGTAGCGCCGATATCAGGATGTAAAATCAGATTTGCTTTAAATTCACGCTGTGACGGTTGTGAGCGTTATTTACCTTTAAAATTGGACGTGATGAGTCGATGTTACTCAAGAATTACTTTAAGATGACAAAGACGCCATTATCAACCGCTCACTGAGTTTGAACGAGGTCGTGTAATAGGGCAACGCGTCACTGGATATCCCTTCCGCGATACTTCAGGAAGCCTAGGCAGGAATGTAGCCACAGTACACGATTGCTGGCAGCGGTAGTCACGAGAATGTACAGTCGCAAGAAGACTGGGCTCAGGGAGACTACGTGGCAGCACCTAGAGGGAAGACATCGTATTCGGTCCGTGCCTCTGGCGCATCGTATGGCATCTGCAGCAGCAACTTGAGCAGCAATTGGTACCACAGTTATAGAAACAACAGTTACTAGTCGGTTACTTCAAGGGCAGCTCCGAGCGAAACGCGATGCAGCGTGCATTCCACTGACTCCAAACCACCGTCATCTGCGACTCCAGTGGTGACATGCGAGAGGTCATTGGAGGACCCAGTGGAGGACTGTTGTGTTTTCTGATGAAAGCTGGTTCTGCTTCGGTGCCAGCCATGGCCGTGTGTTGGTTAAACGGAGGCCAGTTGAGGGCCTGCAACCATCCTATCTACACTCCTGGAAATGGAAAAAAGAACACATTGACACCGGTGTGTCAGACCCACCATACTTGCTCCGGACACTGCGAGAGGGCTGTACAAGCACTGATCACACGCACGGCACAGCGAACACACCAGGAACCGCGGTGTTGGCCGTCGAATGGCGCTAGCTGCGCAGCTTTTGTGCACCGCCGCCGTGAGTGTCAGCCAGTTTGCCGTGGTATACGGAGCTCCATCGCAGTCTTTAACACTGGTAGCATGCCGCGACAGCGTGGACGTGAACCGTATGTGCAGTTGACGGACTTTGAGCGAGGGCGTATAGTGGGCATGCGGGAGGCCGGGTGGACGTACCGCCGAATTGCTCAACACGTGGGGCGTGAGGTCTCCACAGTACATCGATGTTGTCGCCAGTGGTCGGCGGAAGGTGCACGTGCCCGTCGACCTGGGACCGGATCGCAGCGACGCACGGATGCACGCCAAGACCGTAGGATCCTACGCAGTGCCGTAGGGGACCGCACCGCCACTTCCCAGCAAATTAGGGACACTGTTGCTCCTGGGGTATCGGCGAGGACCATTCGCAACCGTCTCCATGAAGCTGGGCTACGGTCCCGCACACCGTTAGGCCGTCTTCCGCTCACGCCCCAACATCGTGCAGCCCGCCTCCAGTGGTGTCGCGACAGGCGTGAATGGAGGGACGAATGGAGACGTGTCGTCTTCAGCGATGAGAGTCGCTTCTGCCTTGGTGCCAATGATGGTCGTATGCGTGTTTGGCGCCGTGCAGGTGAGCGCCACAATCAGGACTGCATACGACCGAGGCACACAGGGCCAACACCCGGCATCATGGTGTGGGGAGCGATCTCCTACACTGGCCGTACACCACTGGTGATCGTCGAGGGGACACTGAATAGTGCACGGTACAGCCAAACCGTCATCGAACCCATCGTTCTACCATTCGTAGACCGGCAAGGGAACTTGCTGTTCCAACAGGACAATGCACGTCCGCATGTATCCCGTGCCACCCAACGTGCTCTAGAAGGTGTAAGTCAACTACCCTGGCCAGCAAGATCTCCGGATCTGTCCCCCATTGAGCATGTTTGGGACTGGATGAAGCGTCGTCTCACGCGGTCTGCACGTCCAGCACGAACGCTGGTCCAACTGAGGCAACAGGTGGAAATGGCATGGCAAGCCGTTCCACAGGACTACATCCAGCATCTCTACGATCGTCTCCATGGGAGAATAGAAGCCTGCATTGCTGCGAAAGGTGGATATACACTGTACTAGTGCCGACATTGTGCATGCTCTGTTGCCTGTGTCTATGTGCCTGTGGTTCTGTCAGTGTGATCATGTGATGTATCTGACCCCAGGAATGTGTCAATAAAGTTTCCCCTTCCTGGGACAATGAATTCACGGTGTTCTTATTTCAATTTCCAGGAGTGTACATTCTAGACACACTGGACCTACATGTGGAAATACTGTCTGGGCTGCGATTTCGTATGACAGCAGCAGCACTTTCGTGGTTATCCCACGGAGCCTGACAGCAAATTTGTACGACCTGTTGTGCTGCCATTCATGAACGACATTCCATGCGGTGTTTTCCAACAGGATAACGGTCGCCCACATACCAATGTTGTAACAGAACATTCGCTTCAGAGTATCGACATGCTGTCTTGGCGTCCTCGATCACCAGGTCAGTGTTCAATCGAGCGCATAGGGGACATCGTCGGACGACGACCCCAGCGTCATCCACAAACCGCATTATCCGTCCCTGTACTGACCGACCAAGTGCAGCGGGCATTGAACTCCATCCCACAAACTGACATCCGGCATCTGTAAAACACAATGCATGCACGTTTGAATACTTTAATTCACATTCTGTCTGTTACATCGGTTATTAATGTACCAGCATTTCACATTTGCAATGGTTTATCTCCCGCGTAACTTAACACGTGATTTGCAATGTTAATCATTTTAATATGTTACCTAGAGAAATGTATTCTCGAAATTTTATTTGTCTACATTAATTACTTTTTGATAATGCGTGTTTTTCCCCGTCAGTGTAGTTTGTTTAAACCTTCGGCGTGCTAACACGTGTCTTAACTGTGGTGTCACCGCCAGACACCACACTTGCTAGGTGGTAGCTTTAAATCGGCCGCGGTCCATTAGTACATGTCGGACCCGCGTGTCGCCACTGTCAGTAATTGCAGACCGAGCGCCACCACACGGCAGGTCTTGAGAGACGTACTAGCACTCGCCCCAGTCGTACGACGACTTTGCTAGCGACTACACTGACGAAGCCTTTCTCTCCTTTGCCGAGAGATAGTTAGAATAGCCTTCAGCTAAGTCCATGGCTACGATCTAGCTAGGCGCCATTAACCATTTCTAGAGAGAGTCTCACTTGTATCATCAAGAATGCTGTATACAAATGATGGATTAAAGTTAAGTATTACAGCAGCTACGTACTTTTCTTTATAGCATTCATTACGTACCCTGTTTCAGACCTCACGCCAGCCGGCGTGTGTAACGCGTGCATTTCGGCTACTTCCGAGTGGCGTGGCTGTCGTGCTACGCCACAACATTAACAATGCACCACCTCCCTCGCTCGTACTGTTCAAAATAACATTTGTCAAAACTGGAAACGAGAGATTCTCCCAGAAAGATGGGTAAAGCAAACGGACAACAGATGTTCACAGCGGCTGCGTTTCTAGCCTCACAACTGTTGAGTGGCTTTGAGGTGCATTAGCAGGGACTTTAGACTTAACTTTTCTGGGTTCCGGATGTTAACAAAGTTACGGGGTGTGGGGCAAGGGAGCGTGCTGGCAGTGAGGTGCGAGCATTCTCATCAGACCGTGGCTGGTGACGTAGCGTGCAGGATGGGGCGGCCCCTGTGTCTGACCAGCACGCTACGGCGTGCGCCTCTGGCGGGTGCTGGCGGCCAACACAGCTGTTCAGCAGCTCTCCGGCAGCTGGGCAGACAGGCTGATAGCCGTCCTAACACTCCGAAACCCACAACACACACTTGTAGTAGAGGCATTATCTGCGGCACCGTTACACCCTTCTGCTTGCCAGTAGAGCGTAGGCAGCTACAAATCTTTTACTCCGTCTAGCAAGGGAAGTGTTCAGCCAATGTGTCACTGATTTTGCCCGTATTTAGCGCGACTGTAGCGCTTACAAAGCTGCAATTAATGCTGCTCTAGTACGATACACTTCTCAAGCATTTCCGAGAAATCGAGGTCCTGTAGCCGGCCGCGGTGGTCTAGCGGTTCTGGCGCTGCAGTGCGGAACCGCGGGACTACTACGGTCGCAGGTTCGAATCCTGCCTCGGGCAGGATTAGGTTAGTTAGGTTTAAGTAGTTCTAAGTTCTACGGGACTTATGACCTAAGATGTTGAGTCCCATAGTGCTCAGAGCCATTTGAACCATTTTTCTAGGTCCTGTTGGATATCATACTAGAGCGCAAGCCGTCTAGGAGCGGCATTACTGGCGAATGCGGTTGACTAGAATTGTGTGCCTATTGCAGTCGATTTTTCATTATTCGTTTTCCTCTTTCTCCACTTCTAACAGTTATACCTCTGCAGCGAATCCTGTTTCTTCCGAAAGGAATAATAATAGTAACAATAATAATAATAATAATAATAGCAATAACAATACGCTAGGGCGCTGATGACCTCGATTTAGAGCGCCCATAAGCCCAAACACACACAACAATACGCTGCCTTACAAAAAAATGTTCAGATGTGTATGAAATCTTATGGGAATTAACTGCTAAGGTCATCAGTCCATAAGCTTACACACTACTTAAGCTAAATTATCCTACCGACAAACACACACACCCATGCTCGAGCGAGGACTCGAACCTGCGCCGGGACCAGCCGCTCAATCCGTGACTGCAGCACCCCAGACCGCTCGGCTAATCCCGCGCGGCGCCTTACAAAATACGCGAGGCATCTAGACAAGGTAGTCGGTGTCACTGTAACTTCGTACAAGTATACACCAACGACGGGTACGTAAACAATTAGAACTGCAATTCTCTGTCACAGATATAATGGCCAGTAGAGTGCATTAATGTTGTTAGTGTTTAGTGTCGTTACCAGTAGTAGGCCTGGTAGTGTATATAAGGGGCGCGAACGGCGTCAGAAGTTGAGAGAGCTATGCAGTCGTATGAGACAGCGATATCAGCACCAGAGAGGATTTGAACTGTGCCATATGTGGGTCTCCGTTTGGCCGGCTGGCCGAAGAGTACAGTATCCATATTTGTGGGTCATTCGGATGTGCCGGATATCTGATGTTAGTCTGCATGGAAACACGAGGGCAGGCTTACTCCTCATGAAGACTTCGGTCGACCACGACGGACCACCACAATGGAGGACAGCCGCATTGCGCGTCATGTTCAACGTAACCATTTGAGATCTGCGCCAGAAATCCGAAAACAAGTAATGGGCCTCCGCGTAACATTATCTGTCATCCCGCACAATTGGCTGGAGACTACCAGCAAGCCAACAAAGAAATTACCTTCCACGTGTCCACTGTCGTTAACAATATAAAACAAATGGTAGCCTTTGGATTGTGCCGTGACTGAAAAGCGTGGACTGCTGGTGAATGACGTTGTCTCGTGTTAAGTGATGATCTGCGTTTCTGCACTACTCCAGATGACCATCGTCGGCGAGTATGCCGGCATCGTGGAGAGAGGTCTCATTATTTCATCGTTTTGGGGAGGCACAGTAGTGTTACTTCTGGCGCCTTGGCGGGGGAAGCCAACGGGAATGGCTTCAGATGACAGCTGGTAGTGACTGAAGGAGCAAGGCTTTTGATACAGTTGACTTTGATATATTACTAATTAAAATGAAACAGCTGAATTTCTCAAACAGCGCTATACACTGGTTCGACAGCTACCTCAAAAACAGAAGTCAACAAGTCATTTGTGGGTCGGAAAAGTCATCATGGAAAAACGTGCGCTCTGGAGTTCCCCAAGGCTCCGTCCTTGGTCCATTGCTCTTCTCACTGTACATTAATGATATTTCTTCAGTGATTCACTCCTGCAACTACCATCTATATGCCGACGACATCCAATTGTACATAAGTGCAAGCCCCAAGAACATTGCTGACGCAGTAGCGAGTATGAACGCAGATCTTTGCTCTGTTTCTCGATGGGCACAGAACCTAGGTCTGAAACTAAACCCCAATAAATCCCAGGTCATACTTATATCTCATCCAAAGTTAATCAGTCGGTGCTTTCGCGAAACAGTCCCTCAAATACTCCTCAATGGTACCCAACTACCATACCAAAAAACAGTAAAAGACCTTGGAATAATCTTGGATGAACACCTAAACTGGGAAGAACAAACAGTCACAGCTTGCCGGAAATCGCTCTCGTCCCTACATGCAATTCAAAAATTTAGAAAAATATTTCCAACCCATGTTAAACAAAAATTAGTCCAAACACTAGTCTTGCCTAATCTTTACTACTGTGATGTTGTTCAACACGGCACAAATAGTGAAAATTCGAGATGCCTCGAGCTAGTGATGAATGCTTGCGTTAGATACGTATGCAATATACGGTTGTATGATCATATCAGTCCTTCATACTCCCAGCTAGATTGGATACGCCCACATAAGGCACGCGATCTCCACACGATGTGCTTACTTCAACGATTTCTTAGCCACTGGTGCCCCCAATACTTATCTTCTCACATTAAACACCTATCATCATTCCACAACCGCAATACCAGATCGGATACATCTAGCATCTTGGCTGTACCTTTACATAACACAAAATCTTTCTCTGTGTCATTCTCCATCCCAGCCATACGACTATGGAACGCGCTCCCCTGTGATCTGCGTCTTATCCAGAACCACTTAACATTCAAGAGGGAACTCAAGACTTACATATTAGGGACGGTATAGCCACCATTGTCGTGCCCCTCTCATCTTTTTCTTTCTCCTCTCCATCATAGCTTCGAATTTTACCATTCTATTTCTCCTCCTCTAACTTATCTACCTTTTCTATATCTCTTTCACCCCATTCTATCGTCTTATGTCTCTGCTTGATGGGAATAACTCACAGGCTGCAAGAATATAACGAGAAAATTCCCAACTAGCAAAAGGACTGACATTCATAAAAGAAAAAATATGTTCACTTTCCTATACATAGTCATTACTATTATTATTATTCTTGATTATTATAATTACTTTTTGATTTTTATAATTATCATTGTAGTACTTTTATAATCTCTAATTTTTTCTGTAACATTAATACTGTATAACATGTTATATGTCCTTAATGTTCTGTAGAAACTGAAATTTGTTGAATCTGAGTATGCCTGGTTAGGTGTAAGAGAGGGCCTGAAGGCCCTAATCTTGCCAGGTAAAATAAATGCATAAATAAAATAAATAAATAATGGCACGGTGGTATGTCACGTGTGGTGTCACCGCCAGACACCACACTTGCTAGGTGGTAGCTTTAAATCGGCCGCGGTCCATTAGTACATGTCGGACCCGCGTGTCGCCACTGTCAGTAATTGCAGACCGAGCGCCACCACACGGCAGGTCTAGAGAGACGTACTAGCACTCGTCCCCAGTTGTACGACGACTTTGCTAGCGACTACACTGACGAAGCCTGTCTCTCATTTGCCGAGAGATAGTTACAATAGCCTTCAGCTAAGTCCATGGCTACGACCTAGCAAGGCGCCATTAGCCTTACAGTGCTTGTATTTAAAGTGTCACTTGTATTATCAAGAGCGATGTACCACAAGGATGAATTAAAGTTAAGTATTAAAGAACCTACGTACTTTTCTTTATAGCATTCATAACGTATCCTGTTTCAGACCTCACGCAAGCCGGCGTGAGTTAACGCGTGCATTTCGGCTACTTCTGAGTGGCGTGGCTGTCTTGCAACGCCACAACATCACGGACATCCTGTGTCCTCATGTGTTACCTCTCGAGCGACAATATTGCTACGCTACAGAGTAAAAGAGGGGAAGAAATTAAAATTTCTGTTGAGTTTACGATGGCACAGCCGCAGGCGACACCATGCAGTTGTTTTTTTTACGATATATTCCTAAGATCCCGATCTCGAACAACCATGAAAATTTTCACGATTCTTTTATGAGTTTCCAAGACACAGAGGTTCAAAGCACTCCTACTTGTACACGTAAGACACGCGAGTAAAATCCGGTGTGAGACGAAAACGTAATTTATAAAGTGACATAGCACGGAGGAATATGATGTAAAGCGTCTCCGTTATAATCTGGGAACACGATGTTGTAGCAGTGAAGGGCATGCAAAATTTTTTCGCACGTAGAATCCGGTCTGAAATGGAAAATTAATTTCGCGTTGTTTCAATTTCACGTGAGTAAACTATCTAAATTTTACAGACCAATACGTTTCTTTCCATTTGAGTTACATGCCCTGCTGCGTGACTCGAATACAAACCGGGCGGACTTCTAGTGAGTCCCCTTAGCCGATTGCGCTTACGTCATGGCTCGAAGGCCAGAGCTCTCTTACAGTAGTCAACAGGCTAATAGAGCGATGAACCTCGTTTCGCCGCAAATGCTTAGAAACGCTTCGTACTAGTGCAGTATTCGTTACGTAAAGTATGCTTTTCGCTCATGTGAAATGTGAACAACTTCGGTGATCCGTTGGATACATGCTTCCCTTTTAAGCCTCATCTGCCAGCCCTCACTATGACAGTCGATGTTATTGTCATACATCTGTTCCCGAACTTTCATCTTCATGAAATCAATCAGAAGTATCGATACATTCAACATATAGACTGCCTACTCGGGTAGAACATTAGATCTGAAGGAATTTTCTCTTAAGCGAGCTGAATCCTAGTCCTATGGACCTATGTGAAATTGAAGTCAATTAGACGTAGTCGTATACGAACAGTTGCCGACACGTAATGAGGAGCTGACTGCCAAATACTAACGATGAGACCTTATTTAGAGTGCACATGTTTTTTTTGTTTCAGATCAGGCACCTCAAATGTCCTCTCCAAATCAGTTATAATTATGATGATAACGATGGTCAGGTTAAGTAACCAAAATCAGTTTCATCAGCGCTCACAATAAAACATCGCAAGACGAATGTGATTAAAAAGTTTAATAAACTGAGAAAGATATTCTATAAAACCTCCTATCCATTCTCAAATACACTGATACACTCAAAGTAGGACACGTAACTGTAAAACTACTAGTTTGTCTTTTTTTAATGCACTGTTAATCGTGCAAAAACAAATCGAACTAAAATAGTAGGTAAGTACTGACTGTCTGATGACTTGCATAAAAATTGATGACAACACACTAAAATTTCCCGCCTAATGTACAATGTCTGATAGGACACAGAATGATAAAAAACACAGCACTTTCAACTGGTCACCTGAAATAAGAGAGCTGGTTAACCAGATTCTGCCCTCTTGTCATGATATATTCATTTGGCTAAAGTGTGATATACAGCCCAGGAGCAATGCACAAATAAATGAGCAGCTCATTCATCATAAGAACCACAAAATGCTAACCGCTTTGTCTTAGTCGCTGGAAGAACGAACGTCACGCCTGGTTATTAGCGTGGCCGCCAAACATAGCTTGTTGCCCCTTACTTCCAGACAATTTTCCTGTCGTTTCTTCCTTCTCTGTCTGGGCATAGACGCAGAGTCTACTGAAGAATACTTAGGGAGTAAGAGCGGATGAGAAATTCCATAGTTCGAATATGTTTCATTTAATCTAAAGGCTTAATGATTGCATACATCTCTTTGTCTTGAACTGTCAGTTCATTTGGTAAGCTATATAAGACGCGACGACCGAAGATCCATTCTTTCAGTGTGGATGCACACGAAACAGGAATCAGAAACGATGAGTGAAGAGGTTCATTGTAGGTGACACTAAGATAGTAGTGTGCAACAGGCTGGGAGTTTGTGTCGGAGGGGGGAAGCATGCGCGGATAGCCAAAGTGGTTAAGGCGACCGGTTGAGTTAAGCAGGAGATCCAGGTTCGAGTCCAGGTCCGCCACAAATTTTCACTTGTTGCCATTGATTCATATCAGCGCCCAGGTGCGACTAATCTTATTGAGAGTTGCAAATTCGAAGAGTTCGTCCCAACCATGCAGCACCCTCTCCTGTGCCAGACCACTCACGAGTCCTGCGACATCTGCAACCAGTCCGACACCTTGAGTTCACTGTCATCAATCATTTTCCATACAGTCCCGAATCGACCCCCATTTTCATCTGTTTGCGAGACTTCTTCCAGGACTTCACTTTAATATACACTCCTCGAAATGGAAAAAAGAACACATTGACACCGGTGTGTCAGACCCACCATACTTGCTCCGGACACTGCGAGAGGGCTGTACCAGCAATGATCAAACGCACGGCACAGCGGACACACCAGGAACCGCGGTGTTGGCCGTCGAATGGCGCTAGCTGCGCAGCATTTGTGCACCGCCGCCGTCAGTGTCAGCCAGTTTGCCGTGGCATACGGAGCTCCATCGCAGTCTTTAACACTGGTAGCATGCCGCGACAGCGTGGACGTGAACCGTATGTGCAGTTGACGGACTTTGAGCGAGGGCGTATAGTGGGCATGCGGGAGGCCGGGTGGACGTACCGCCGAATTGCTCAACACGTGGGGCGTGAGGTCTCCACAGTACATCGATGTTGTCGCCAGTGGTCGGCGGAAGGTGCACGTGCCCGTCGACCTGGGACCGGACCGCAGCGACGCACGGATGCACGCCAAGACCGTAGGATCCTACGCAGTGCCGTAGGGGACCGCACCGCCACTTCCCAGCAAATTAGGGACACTGTTGCTCCTGGGGTATCGGCGAGGACCATTCGCAACCGTCTCCATGAAGCTGGGCTACGGTCCCGCACACCGTTAGGCCGTCTTCCGCTCACGCCCCAACATCGTGCAGCCCGCCTCCAGTGGTGTCGCGACAGGCGTGAATGGAGGGACGAATGGAGACGTGTCGTCTTCAGCGATGAGAGTCGCTTCTGCCTTGGTGCCAATGATGGTCGTATGCGTGTTTGGCGCCGTGCAGGTGAGCGCCACAATCAGGACTGCATACGACCGAGGCACACAGGGCCAACACCCGGCATCATGGTGTGGGGAGCGATCTCCTACACTGGTCGTACACCACTGGTGAGCGTCGCGGGGACACTGAATAGTGCACGGTACATCCAAACCGTCATCGAACCCATCGTTCTACCATTCCTAGACTGGCAAGGGAACTTGCTGTTCCAACAGGACAATGCACGTCCGCATGTATCGCGTGCCACCCAACGTGCTCTAGAAGGTGTAAGTCAACTACCCTGGCCAGCAAGATCTCCGGATCTGTCCCCCATTGAGCATGATTGGGACTGGATGAAGCGTCGTCTCACGCGGTCTGCACGTCCAGCACGAACGCTGGTCCAACTGAGGCGCCAGGTGGAAATGACATGGCAAGCCGTTCCACAGGACTACATCCAGCATCTCTACGATCGTCTCCATGGGAGAATAGCAGCCTGCATTGCTGCGAAAGGTAGATATACACTGTACTAGTGCCGACATTGTGCATGCTCTGTTGCCTGTGTCTATGTGCCTGTGGTTCTGTCAGTGTGATCATGTGATGTATCTGACCCCAGGAATGTGTCAATAAAGTTTCCCCTTCCTGGGACAATGAATTCACGGTGTTCTTATTTCAATTTCCAGGAGTGTAGATGAAGCGGTGCAAGGAGAGGTGAGGTTGTGTCTGCGTTAACGAAGTCAAACATTCTACAGTGACAGTATCAACAAACTGGTCTCTCGTTGGGAGAAATGTTCAAATGGTTCAAATGGCTCTGAGCACTATGGGACTTAACATCTGAGGTCATCAGTCCACTACTTAAACCTAACTAACCTAAGGACATCACACACATCCATGCCCTAGGCAGGATTCGAACCTGCGACCTTAGCAGCTGCGCGGCCGGAGTGGGCGAACGGTTCTAGGCGCTACAGACTGGAACCGCGCTACCGCTACGGTCGTAAGTTCGAACCCCGCCTCGGGCATGGATGTGTGTGATGTCCTTGGGTTAGTTAGGTTTAAGTAGTTCTAAGATCTAGGGGACTGATGACCATAGCAGTTAAGTCCCATAGTGGTCAGAGCCATTTGAACCATTTGAGCTGCACGGTTCTGGACTGAAGGGCCTAGAACCGCTCGGCCACAGCGGCTGGGGGAGAAATGTGTTCGTCGCCAGTGTGACAATGTTGATAAATAAATACGCAGACTTGAAGAGTAAAGATGAAGAATGTTTGTTTTATTTAAGAAACTTTAAGAGTTTCACATAAAAATTGGGATGAAATACTTTTCAGCACGCCCTCGTAATTACTGTACTCACTAAAAACTGGGTGGGCAAAATAAAACAGGTCGAGAAAGTATGTCACACCCCTTAATCCCATAGGCAACCCAACTTGCATTATCCAAACCAGAAATGAATAATGATTGTTCGGTTTCGTATCTTAAGGTGCATGAAAAAAGTTTCCCTGCCTAGTTTACAAGGTTGTTGTTGTTGTGGTCTTCAGTCCTGAGACTGGTTTGATGCAGCTCTCCATGCTACTCTATTCTGTGCAAGCTTCTTCATCTCCCAGTACCTACTGCAACCTACATCCTTCTGAATCTGCTTAGTGTATTCATCTCTTGGTCTCTCCCTACGATTTTTACCCTCCAAGCTGCCGTCCAATATTAAATTGGTGATCCCTTGATGCCTCAGAACATGTCCTACCAACCGATCCCTTCTTCTGGTCAAGTTGTGCCACAAACTTCTCTTCCTCCCAATCCTATTCAATACTTCCTCATTAGTTATGTGATCTACCCATCTAATCTTCAGCATTCTTCTGTAGCACCACATTTCGAAAGCTTCTATTCTCTTCTTGTCCAAACTATTTACCGTCCATGTTTCACTTCCATAGATGGCTACACTCCATACAAATACTTTCAGAAACGACTTCCTGACACTTAAGTCTATACTCGATGTTAACAAATTTCTCTTCTTCAGAAACGCTTTCCTTGCCATTGCCAGTCTACATTTTATATCCTCTCTACTTCGACCATCATCAGTGATTTTGCTCCCCAAATAGCAAAACTCCTTTACTACTTTAAGTGTCTCATTTCCTAATCTAATTCCCTCAGCATCACCCGACTTAATTCGACTACATTCCATTATCCTGGTTTTGCTTTTGTTGATGTTCATCTTATATCCTCCTTTCAAGACACTGTCCATTCCGTTCAACTGCTCTTCCAGGTCCTTTGCTGTCTCTCACAGAATTACAATGTCATCGGAAAACCTCCAGGTTTTTATTTCTTCTCCATGGATTTTAATACCTACTCCGAATTTTTCTTTTGTTTCCTTTACTGCTTGCTCAATATACAGATTGAATAACATCGGGGAGAGGCTACAACCCTGTCTCACTCCCTTCCCAACCACTGCTTCCCTTTCATGTCCCTCGACTCTTATAACTGCAATCTGGTTTCTGTACAAAGGCGCAAAACAATTAAAGGATGACTTTTCCGAAACCTCGTAATTGTCTCCCACTGCGATGCGTAAGTTTGAAATTTGGCTTAACGGTGCCAGCAACCTTCCTCTGTACCGATGCTAAAGCGTGGCGCCCATCGACTCGGCGACCCTTCAAAAATCAAGGTGTTCACACTTGCGAAAAAACTGTCAGAGCTCAGACGTTCGTGTGAGGTGTAAGGTGTGCTAATGACGTTACAGCGGCAGCAAATTTGAACGTAATTCTGCCCAGTGCCATCGTGGACGTTTCACTCGATGGGAAAGTCGTCAGACACCGTCTTCGCCATTTCACGCCTCCATTTGACGCCTTTGCGATAAAGTCCAGCACTGCGACGTCCAGCGTTTAAATCCCGCGGTCTTCCAATGGGTGGCCAAGAATACACTTCAAAGACGCCGCCGCTCAGGAGCGACACGAAAACACTTCAGAGGGTGGCATAAACGGCATCGGTGAAACCACCCCTGCCGCTGTGGCGTTGTTTCCCACACATGTCACAGTCTGAAACGAAAGTTTTCTGTGCGGTGAGCACCAGGACGGTGTTCGACACTGCTGACACCCCCGGGCGGTTTATCACTCCAGCAAGGATATCGTGGGGTTGTAATGATGTTTAACGTGATCTGGCCGTTTGGAGTGTAGCGCGACCGCAGCTTTTCCTCTGGTTTACTGGGTGGAACCGTTCAAAACCAATCGGTGAAATTTGAACGTGATCCACAGCAGTAATGTTCGTATAGGCTTTGCATGCATGAATAAAACGGTGAAGGGTCCCTCTAAGAATTCCCAGTTCCGCAACACCCTCAGTGCTACCTGCGCACCTTTGTTGCTCACTTTAAATACAGGGTGTTTCAAAAATGACCGGTATATTTGAAACGGCAATAAAAACTAAACGAGCAGCGATAGAAATACACCGTTTGTTCTAATATGCTTGGGACAACAGTACATTTTCAGGCAGACAAACTTTCGAAATTACAGTAGTTACAATTTTCAACAACAGATGGCGCTGTGGTCTGGGAAACTCTGTAGTACGATATTTTCCACATATCCACCATGCGTAGCAATAATACGGCGTAGTCTCTGAATGAAATTACCCGAAACCGGAATGGCTTCACATGCAGATGAGATGTACTGCTTCAGCTGTTCAATTGTTTCTGGATTCTGGCGGTACACCTGGTCTTTCAAGTGTCCCCACAGAAAGAAGTCACAGGGGTTCATGTCTGGCGAATAGGGAGGCCAATCCACGCCGCCTCCTGTATGTTTCGGATAGCACAAAGCAATCAAACGATCATCGAAATATTCATTCAGGAAATTAAAGACGTCGGCCGTGCGATGTGGCCGGGCACCATCTTGCATAAACCACGAGGTGTTCGCAGTGTCGTCTAAGGCAGTTTGTACCGCCACAAATTCACGAAGAATGTCCAGATGGCGTGATGCAGTAATCGTTTCGGATCTGAAAAATGGCCAATGATTCCTTTGGAAAAAATGGCGGCCCAGACCAGTACTTTTTGAGGATGCAGGGACGATGGGACTGCAACATGGGGCTTTTCGGTTCCCCATATGCGCCAGTTCTGTTTATTGACGAAGCCGTCCAGGTAAAAATAAGCTTCGTCAGTAAACCAAATGCTGCCCACATGCATATCGCCGTCATCAATCCTGTGCACTATATCGTTAGCGAATGTCTCTCGTGCAGCAATGGTAGCGGCGCTGAGGGGTTGCCGCGTTTGAATTTTGTATGGATAGAGGTGTAAACTCTGGCGCATGAGACGATACGTGGACGTTGGCGTCATTTGGACCGCAGCTGCAACATGGCGAACGGAAACCCGAGGCCGCTGTTGGATCAGCTGCTGCACTAGCTGCGCGTTGCCCTCTGTGGTTGCCGTACGCGGTCGCCCTACCTTTCCAGCACGTTCATCCGTCACGTTCCCAGTCCGTTGAAATTTTTCAAACAGATCCTTTATTGTATCGCTTTTCGGTCCTTTGGTTACATTAAACCTCCGCTGAAAACTTCGTCTTGTTGCAACAACACTGTGTTCTAGGCGGTGGAATTCCAACACCAGAAAAATCCTCTGTTCTAAGGAATAAACCATGTTGTCTACAGCACACTTGCACGTTGTGAACAGCACACGCTTACAGCAGAAAGACGACGTACAGAATGGCGCACCCACGGACTACGGTGTCTTCTATATCTTTCACATCACTTGCAGCGCCATCTGTTGTTGAAAATTGTAACTACTGTAATTTCGAAAGTTTGTCCGCCTAAAAATGTACTGTTGTCCCAAGCATATTGCAACAAACGGTGTATTTCTATCGCTGCTCGTTTAGTCTTTATTGCCGTTTCAAATATACCGGTCATTTTTGAAACACCCTGTACGTACCTCTACAGAGACGACGACACCAGTTCACCCGTGTGGAACTCCGCTGCTGCTATAGCGTCTGAGAGGAGGCAACGCTTTCGTCACCTCTTAGACTCTGCATGCGTGCCCTCAGGCTCTAGAGTAGCAACAGAGTGCCACTCGGGTGAATTGGTGTCGTCGTCTCTGTGCCGGTTTGTTTTTAAAGTGCGCAACGAAGGCGCACAGGTAGCACTGAGGGTGTTGCGGAACTGGGAATTCTTAGTGCGACCCTTCACAGTTTTATTGACGCATGATTCAATGTTGCACTCCCACCTGTGGCGCCATAGGACGGCGCTAAAATGGATGACTGAAAAAGCATCAGCACCCTTCGCTGCTTCAGATCACGTCCAAATTTCGTCTAATCGCTTTGAACGGTCCACCGTTGTTCCACTCTATATAACAGAGAAAAACTGCAGTGGCGTTAGGTCCAAAGGTTTCAGATCACGTTCAGCGTGGTTGCAGCCCCACGGTGTCCTTCCCGATGGGCTGAATAGTCTGAAGAAGGGGTGTGTGTCAGCAGTGTCGAATGTTGTCAAGAACGCCGTCCTCTTGCTCACTGCACTGCGGTTTGTCGTTTCCGACCCCAAAATGATCAGGAATCAACGCCCCAAGGGGAGTGGGTGATTCGATTGACGCCCTTTATGCCACCTCCTGGGGCCTCTTCGTGTCGATTCTGAACGGCGCAGTGGTGTGTCTGAAACGTGTTCCTTCGCCACTCATACGAAGGCCGCGGGATTTCAATATGGGCCGTGTGGTTCTGACCTCCATCATAGAGGGTGGATGTTTGGTTCAGGGGTGTGATTCCAGTTGCAGATGGTAAGGGAGAAATCAAGGAGCCAGTAGGAGCGAGTGATACGACCTACGATGATTGCCTGGGTCTTGGAAGGACTGGTTTTCACGAGCCACTTGTTACGCCATGCAGCAAAGAGGTCAAGGTGATTCTGGAGAAGGTGGTGGGACCGTTGAAGGGTAGGAGCGAGGGCAAGGAAGGCGGTGTCATCGGCATACTGCAGGAGGTGTAGTGGAGGGAGGGGTGTTGGGGCATATGTGCTGCGTACAGGAGGTACAGGAGAGGGGAGAGGACAGAGCCCTGGGGCACACCTATGGAGGGGTAGAAGGTGCCGGAATTGGCGTTATGGCTGGTAACATAGAAGGGGCGGCTGGAGAGGAAGGAGGCAATCAGGCGGACGTAGTTGACAGGAAGGTCGTAGATCTGGAGTTTAAACAGGAGACCGTGATGCCAGACACGGTCGTAGGCATGTTAGAGGTCGAGAGAGACAAAAAAGGTGGAGCGACGGGAGTTAAGCTGGAGGGAGAGGAGATGAGTGAGGCATAGGAGTTCGTCATCGGTAGAGAAGGAAGGTTGAAAGCCCATTGGGTGTTGGGGAGGAGATGGTGTCAGTGGAGGTGAATATGGATGCGCCGGCTAATGACGAATTGTAAGAGCTTGCTGAACACCAAGGTGAGACACACAGGGCGATAGGAAGAGGAATCAGATGGAGGCTTGTTGGGTTTGGAGAACATGAAGATACGGGAGGCTTTCCACAGGTCGGGATAGAAGCCGGTGGCAAGGGTTACGTTGTAGAGGGTGGCAAGGACTGCAGGGAAGGAGGGAGGGCAGTGTTTGAGGTGGTGGTAGGTAACGCGGTCGTGGTCGGGAGCAGTGTTGCGTTTAGTGTGGAGTGTGAGGCTGATGTCCTATGTAGTGATAGGAGTGTCAAGTTGACATGGTGGTGTGTGGCCCAAGTACTGGAAGCTAGGAGCAAAGAGAGGAACATGGGTATTCGTATGGTCGATGACGTTAGGGAAGAGGGAATAATCAAACTGGGGATCATCTGTGCCCGCATCTCGTGCTCGTGCGGTAGCGTTCTCGCTTCCCACGCCCGGGTTCCCGGGTTAGATTCCCGGCGGGGTCAGGGATTTTCTCTGCCTCGTGATGGCTGGGTGTTGTGTGCTGTCCTTAGGTTAGTTCGGTTTACGTAGTTCTACGTTTTAGGGGACTTATGACCACAGCAGTTGAGTCCCATAGTGCTCAGAGCCATTTGAACCATTTTTTTGATCATCTGTGATGGAAAAACATTGGACAGGTGGGAGGCAAAGTGGTTGACCTTACTGAGGTTCCCAGAATGAGATTTTGACTCTGCGGCGGAGTGTACGCTGATACGAAACTTCCTGGCAGATTAAAACTGCGTGCTGGTCTGAGACTCGAAATGGGGACCTCTGCCTTTCACGGGCAAGTGCTCTACCATCTGAGCTACCCAAGCACGAGTCACGCCCCAGTACGAGTCCGCCAGTACCTTGTCTCCTACTTTCCAAACTTCACAGAAGCTCTCCTCCGAACCTTGCAGAACTAGCAGTCCTGGAAGAAAGGATATTGCGGACACATGGCTTAGCCACAGCCTGGGGGATGTTTTCAGAATGAGAATTTGACTCTGCAGCGGAGTGTGCGCTGATATGAAACTTCCTGGCAGATGGTAGAGCACTTTCCCGCGAAAGGCAAAGGTCCCGAGTTCGAATCCCGATCCGGCACACAACTTTAATCTGCCAGGAAGTTTAATATCAGCGCACACTATGATGCAGAGTCAAAATATCATTCTGGAAACATCCCCTGGCCTTGGCTAAGCCATGTCTCCGCAATATCCTTTCTTCCAGGACTGCTAGTTCTGCAAGGTTCGCAGGAGAGCTTCTGTGAAGAGCGGTAGAGGCGGCGGGATTCACAAAGGAGAATGACGGTCTGTGGGGGCAGGGGTGGGCGGTGAGGGTGGATGGCTTTGGCGACGGCGTCAGACATGGCCTCGTGCAGGAAGGCAGCGGTGTGGGAGATGTCATCAGAAATTTGGAGGATAAGGTTGTGGCTGTCGACCTGGGTGTGTATGGAGTCCCGTAGGCATGCCAGTTGGCGCGGGAGTAACCGTGGACAAGTTTAGGAGGGATGTCGGGGCGAGGAGCAGGGTGAGGATGGCGACCATCAGATATAGTGAGGAGGAAAAAATTACATATCTCCCAGAAATATGATTATACATCAGTCTCGTCGACATGGTGAGACCATGCTTGAACGCCTATGCTGTATCTAGAAACATGTTTGGCACTAAGCTACATCCATTTGCTTCCATTTACCGGCTGTCAGTTACATAAGTATGAGTCTACCATCATGTAAATGATAGGAAACATAGTTATCTGCCTGGTTACGTACCTGTTTTGTGCTGTTTCAGTGTTTATTGAGACTAGGTTCGTCTCTACAGTTTTGTTATGTAACTTGGTTCAAAAAAATTTTCAAATAAATAGTTGGTTAGTACAATCTCGGAAGTAATCATGCACGCATCGTTGTCTTAGTACTGTGGCTCCACATGGCGACCAAGCTTGAAACCACTTAACATGGGCTCTAAAGCATATCAGGTCAGTCTTCCTTAGTTATTATCGACACATTGTCTTTACTGATGTGCCAATTTTTCCTTTTAGAATCCTTTTTGATGCTGTGGGTATTTTATTTAGCAAGTTTTACATGTTTGACAAACCATTGTAGAGCTGTTTTATTATAACTGGAGCATATTCTCAGTATGTCCACGAGACTGATGTGTAATTATACATCTGGAAGGTATGTACTTTTTATGTCACCCTCGACCGTCGCCTCTCCTGGACCTCTTATCTCCGGAGAATCCAAGCCAAGGCACGCTCCTGACTCCGTCTCCTCAAGCTCCTTTCCGGCCGTACGTGAGGTCTGGACCCCTCCACCATCCTCCACAACTATAAATCCCTCATCCGCCCTCTCCTCTGTTACGCCCATCCTGCCTGGATCTCCGCCCCCCTACCTTTTACAAGTCCCTTCAGATCCTAGAATGCCATGCTCTCCGCCTCTCTTATCACACCCGTCTCCCCTCCCCCACACGGATCCTGTACGACCTCATTCCGTTCCCCCACCTCCTCCTTTTTCTTGAAAGGATACGGATCCTCTACACCTCCCGTAAACTCGATCCCCCTCACCCGCTTGTCTTCCCCATCCTCTCCCACCCCCGCCCACTGCTGCGCCTGTATTCCCATGTCCCACCTGCTCTCCATCTCTCCACCCTCCGTACCCTCTCTCAAGGTGGCTTCCGCCAGCTCTCCCTCCCTGATGATGCCCTCCTCCCCTCCATCTACCCCTCCTACCAACTTTGATCCTCCCTCCCTCTTCCTGTGTTTGTTCCTTTGGGCACCCTCCCTCCCTTCTCTCCCCCTTCCTCCTCCATTTCTCCCCACTCCTCCCCCCGGGCTTCCCCTCCCCTGTCCCTCTACTCTCATCAGCCATTGGCAGCTTTGTTCTCCCCTCTCCCCCCCCTCACCCTTCTTCCCCTCTTGGCAGGTACACGGACTCGCACACGCTAAGTGGACATTCGCGCGCTGGAGATCATCGCCATCAGTGTCTCGTGTGTGCCGTCATGTTTAGTGTTCAGCGTTCACCGTCACACTCCATCGTTCACCTGTGCTACCGACATCTACAGTCTTTGTGCGTCGTGTCAACAGTTTGTAGTGTGGATTATCGTCGAGTGTGGACGGCTCCGTGTTTATCTTTATGTGTCTACTGTTTTATTACCCACCGTTATGTAACTTATGTGTATTCTTTCTGTTGTTTCTTTGTCTATTCTATGGCTGAAGAGCGGCGTAACATGCTGCTGACAGCATGCCTGTTGTACGCGTTTAAAAATAACAATAAAGAAAAAAAAGTACTTTTTATTATTCAAATCATTATCCGTATATTGTAGATCTGAATACTGAAGATGAGAGCTAGTTACTGTCGAAACTGGTCGTGAACTAACTTATTTCACATCAAGCGACCTTGGCTTCTAACAATGTAAATTATAACTTGAGATCGCTTCAACAACACGTGTTCACTTTATAGATGTAACTGCTAAAAACTAACAGTTGAAAGGTGTTTCGTAATTTCCTTACACGTTAATATGTACCACGCCCCTATCTTTTGAGTAAGAAAGACATGGCAGAAAGTTGTTCAATTTGCTTCACTCTGGCTGTGGTGTTGCCTCGATATGGTTTTCTAAATCTTTTGGAAATTCACTAACATAAGCGACTTTGACAATGGGCAGACTTGTTTGACCCTTGGGAACAAGTAACTCGCAAACGGCGAAACTGGTCGACTATTCGTCTGCTGTTGTGAGTGTGTGTGGAAAAGTGTTTTAAGGACGGTGAAAGCACGGGTACCTGACAACGTACTGGACAGCTACACCTCATCGCCCAACGCAGAGGTTGGAGGCTTCCCTTCTCTGGAAAGCAGGATATGTCAGCGATCTGTAGCAGATCTGAAAGAGCACCATTCTGGTGCAGGAACGAATGTTTCGGAGTATACCGTTCAATGTGCATTGTCGAACATGGGGCTGCGCATGTATCTTGTCTATCTGTGTCTGTAAAAGCTGTGCGGCTCACACGTCATTTTATCCGTGATTTTAAAATTCAGTTCTCATCTGGCGATGGCCAAGAAACGAGAAATTGATTTTTGGACAAGTAAATAACTGTTATTAAATCATATATCTTCCTCTGTCAATCCGTTTCAGATGAAACCATTAGGGAATCATTAAGAAACGGAGTGACACATCTAACGCAAAAATATTGCCACGAGCACTGGAAGGCAACAATTTTATTCACTGGCCTTCCACATTCTGTGGAACCCGTGGCAAAGTCAATAAAAGCATCGTGTAACGTTTTATGAAATAAATAAGTAGCGCCATGTTTAGTGGTGTAACTATGATTCCTGAATTTGATAGTGCTTCATTAATTTCTCCAAATTGTTTCTATGGTGTGATGATGCCTCTTTGAAAATGAACTCTAGTATGATCTGCAGAAATTCGAATTTCGTGAGCAAAGCGAGTTCAAGCTAAAAAATGAAGTTTGATTTACAACTGCAGTTCAATAATTGTTTAACTGCAACTTAATTTAACAGAGTCGAGAAGGGAAAACGCGTCTGGTCATTATAACTGAGGTGGGATGCTGAGTCCTATGTTTACTAATTTTTAGTATTTCATCGGCGTCGTCTTTCGGCTTTTCATAACATTATACAAAAGGTCGCATTCTAATTCGTATGCGTGGTTTTCCGTTAAAAGTTGATCTTCGAAGATTGAGTCTGTCTTTCCTAATCTCCAGCTTAACTCATGTTTCGAGAACACTATTGACACACCTCTCTCTGACTGACCAGCTTATACGATTCCACGGTCCTTGCAAGCGACTTTATATGCACAGCTCTGTGGTAAAGGTTTGATTGTGTCTTTACCGGTGAATTATAATGTCACTTCTATATAAGATTATACTACAGACTAACACTTCCAGAAAAATACTTCCTACCAATCGAACTTTTAGTGACTGTTAAAACACTTCTCTTTTCCGAGAGTCCGCCCCGATAGCTGAGTGGTCATGCAAAGGCTCCCGGGTTCGATTCCCAGCTGGGTCAGAGATTTTCTCCGCTCAGGGACTGGGTGTTGTGTTGTCCTCACTATCATTTCATCATCACAAGTGGAAGGCAACGGGAAGCCACCACTGGAATCACTCCCCTAGACGCTCATGCGGTGGACCTCTCACACGAGGCTTACCCCATGACAACACCTGCCGTAAGGCAGAACACGTTGTGTGTATTTTGAAAGACGCTTAATTTACACTACTTCAGCCGCCGTAAGTTATTTTTTTCCTCAAGTTGCAAAACACTTGACTTGCTCTCAGTGTCTCATTTCCTAAACTAATTCCCTCAGCACCGCCTGATCTAATTGAGCTACATTTGATTAACCTTGTCTTATCTTTGTTGATGTTCACCTGACAATCTGTTTTCAAGACGCCATCCATTCCGCTCACCGTGTCTTCCAGGTCCTTTGTAGTTTCTGACTCAACTGTAAAGTCTTCGCCGGCCGGGATGGCCGTGCGGTTCTAGGCGCTACAGTCTGGAACCGCGCGACCGCTACGGTCGCAGGTTCGAATCCTGCCTCGGGCATGGATATGTGTGATGTCCTTAGATTAGTTAGGTTTAAGTAGTTCTAAGTTCTAAGGGACTGATGACCTCAGAAGTTAAGTCCCGTAGTGCTCAGAGGCAGTTGAACTACTTTTTTTTTGTAACGCCTTCGGAAAACGTCGAGCTATTTATATATTATGTGTGACCTTTAACTGCCGTTACACTTTATTCTTATGTTTCTTTCTTGTTTGGTGTAAGCGCATACTGATTAAAACGTGGGACAAGCTACAATCCTCACTTATTGTCTTTTCAACGACTGTTTCCCTTTCATATCCTTCGACTCTTATAAGCTTGGTCTAGTTTCTGTACAAGTTGGAGCTAAACTTTTGATCCCTGCACTTCATCCATTTGGGAGAGTCTGTTACAGTCAACACTGTCAAATGTTGTCTCTGCACTGAGGTGACAAAAGCCATGGAACACCTCCTAATATCGTGTCGGACCTCCTTTTGCTCGGCCTAGTGCAGCAGCTTGACGTAGCATGGGCTCAACAAGTCGTCGTAAGTCTGCTGCAGAAATGTTGAGCCACGCTACCCCTATCGCCGTCCATAGCTGCGAAAGTGTTGTCGGTGCAGGATTTTGTGTAGGAACTGACCTCTCCATTATGTCCCATAAATGTTAGACGGGATTCATGTCGACAAATCCCTGTGGCCAAATCAATCGTTCGAATTTTCCAGAATGTTATTTAGACCAATGGCGAACAATTGTGGCCATGTGACATGGCGCATTGTCATCCACTAGAATTGTGTGTAAAATATGGGACTTAAGTGCTGAGGTCATCAGTCCCTAAGCTTACTCACTACTTAACCTAAATTATCCTAAGGACAAACACACACACCCATGCCCGAGGGAGGACTCGAACCTCCGCCGGGACCAGCCGCACAGTCCATGACAGCAGCGCCCAAGACCGCTCGGCTAATCCCGCGCGGCATCCACTAGAATTCTATCATTGTTTGGGATCATAAAATCCATGAATGGCTTCAAATGGTCTGTAGGTAGCCGAACATGACTATTTCCAGTCAGTGATCGGTTCAGTTCGATCAGAGAACGCAGTCCATTCCGTGTAAACCTAGCCCACACCAATATGGAGCGACAGGTTGCATAGTGCCTTACTGACAACTTGGGTCCATGACTTCGTTCGGTCTGCGCCACACTCTTAATTTACCACTAGCTCTTACCAACTGAAATCGGGTTCAAAATGGTTCAAATGGCTCTGAGCACTATGGGACTTAACATCTTAGGTCATGAGTCCCCTAGAACTTAGAACTACTTAAACCTAACTAACCTAAGGACATCACACACATCCATGCCTGAGGCAGGATTCGGACCTGCGACCGTAGCAGTCCTGCGGTTCCGGACTGAAGCGCGTAGAACCGCTCGGCCACCGCGGCCGGCTACTGAAATCGCGACTCATCTGGCCATGCCACGGCTTCCAGTCGTCTAGGTCCAAACGATATGGTCACGAGCCCGGGACGGGCGCTGCAGGCGAGTTCGTGCTGTTAACAAAGGCATGCACGTCGGTCGTCAGTTGCCATAGCTCTTTTACGCCAGATTTCGCCCCACTGTCCTAACAGATGCGTTAGTCGTACGTCCCATATTGATTTCTGCGATTGTTGTTGTTGTTGTTGTGGTCTTCAGTCCTGAGACTGGTTTGATGCAGCTCTCCAAGCTACTCTATCCTGTGCAAGCTTCTTCATCTCCCAATACCTACTGCAACCTACATCCTTCTGAATCTGCTTAGTGTATTCATCTCTTGGTCTCCCCCTACGATTTTTACCCTCCACACTGCCCTCCAATGCTAAATTTGTGATCCCTTGATGCCTCAAAACATGTCCTACCAACCGATCCCTTCTTCTAGTCAAGTTGCGCCACAAACTTCTCTTCTCCCCAATCCTATTCAATACCATCTCATTAGTTACGTGATCTACCCACCTTATCTTCAGCATTCTTCTGTAGCACCACATTTCGAAAGCTTCTATTCTCTTCTTGTCCAAACTAGTTATCGTCCATGTTTCACTTCCATACATGGGTACACTCCATACAAATACTTTCATAAACGACTTCCTGACACTTAAATCTATACTCGATGTTAACAAATTCCTCTTCTTGAGAAACGCTTTCCTTGCCATTGCCAGTCTACATTTTATATCCTCTCTACTTCGACCATCATCAGTTATTTTGCTCCCCAAATAGCAAAACTCTTTTACTACTTTAAGTGTCTCATTTCCTAATCTAATACCCTCAGCATCACCCGACTTAATTCGAGTACATTCCATTATCCTCGTTTTGCTTTTGTTGATGTTCATCTTATATCCTTCCTTCAAGACACCATCCATTCCGTTCAACTGCTCTTCCAAGTCCTTTGCTGTCTCTGACAGAATTACAATGTCATCGGCGAACCTCAAAGTTTTTATTTCTTCTCCCTGGATTTTAATACCTACTCCGAATTTTTCTTTTGTTTCCCTTACTGCTTGCTCAATATACAGATTGAATAACATCGGGGAGAGGCTACAACCCTGTCTTACTCCCTTCCCAACCACTGCTTCCCTTTCATGTCCCTCGACTCTTATAACTGCCATCTGGTTTCTGTACAAATTGTAAATAGCCTTTCGCTCCCTGTATTTTACCCCTGCCACCTTTAGAATTTGAAAGAGAGTATTCCAGTCAACATTGTCAAAAGCTTTCTCTAAGTCTACAAATGCTAGAAACGTAGGTTTGCCTTTCTTCAATCTTTCTTCTAAGATAAGTCGTAAGCTCAGTATTGCTTCACGTGTTCCAGTATTTCTACGGAATCCAAACTGATCTTCCCCGAGATCGGTTTCTACTAGTTTTTCCATTCGTCTATTTCTGCGGTTATTCGACGCAATGTTGTTTGCCTGTTAGCACTCAAAAATATACAAACACCGATGTTCGCAGTTGTTATCTGAAGGCCATCGGCCACTGTGTTGTCCGTGGTGAGAGGTAATGTCCGAAATTTGGTGTCATCGACACATTCTTGACACTGTGGATGTCAGGGCACTGAATTCGCTAACGATTTACAAAATGGAATCTCCATGCATCTAGCTCCAACAACCATTCCACGTTCAGAGTCTGTCAGTTCCCATCGTGCGGCCATGATCATGTCGGAAACCTTTTCACATGCGTTACCCGAGTACAAATGACAACTCCGCCAATGCACCGCCCTTTTATACCGTGTGTACGCGATACGACGGCCATCTGTATAAGTGCATATCGCTACCCCATGACTTTTGTCTCTACAGTGTAAATTTACAACTGCTACAAAAATGGATTTTCCTTTCTTACAGTCTCTCTGCTAAGAAAAGTCGTAAGAATTAGTAGTGCCTCGCTTGTTCGTACATTTCTCCGGAAACAACTGCGAACATCGGCGTTTTTAGATTTTTCAGTGCTAACAGGCAAACAACACTGCGTGGAGTAACCGCAGAAATCAATATGGAACTGAAATGCAGGAGGATCTGCAACGAATTGACGCATGGTGCAGGGAATGGCAATTGAATCTCAATGTAGACAAGTGTAATGCCCTGCGAATACATAGAAAGAAAGATCCTGCATCATTTCGCTACAATATAGCAGGTCAGCAACTGGAAGCAATTAATTCCATAAAATATCTGGGAGTAGGTATTAGGAGTGATTTAAAATGGAATTATCATATAAAGTTGATCGTCGGTAAAGCAGATGCCACACTGTGATTCATTGGAAGAATCCTAAGGAAATTGCAATCCGAAAACAAAGGAAGTAGGTTACAGTACACTTGTTCACCCACCGTGTTTTATTTTTCTTTACTTTTGGAACAACTAAAAAGAATTGGCGATAGGCCATTACCGTGCTGTACACCCGTGTTTATTTCTAAGGTCTTAGGTGCGTCTCCAACAATTCTCACTTTAGGTACTCGTCTGTAAGTGTTTCACAGATCAAATTTGTTATATTAGATTATACACCTTCGCTTGAATATTGCTCACCAGTGTGGGATCCGTACCAGATAGGGTTGATAGAAGAGATAGAGAAGATCCAACGGAGAGCAGCGCGCTTCGTTACAGGATCATTTAGTAATCGCGAAAGCGTAACGGAGATGACAGATAAACTCCAGTGGAAGACTTTGCAGGAGAGACGCTCAGTAGCTCGGTACGGGCTTTTGTTGAAGTTTCGAGAACGTACCTTCACAGAGGAGTCAAGCAGTATATTGCTCCCTCCTACGTATATGTGGCGAAGAGGATAAAATCAGAGAGATTAGAGCACACACAGAGGCATACCGACAATCTTTCTTTCCACGAACAATACGAGACTGGAATAGAAGGCAGAACCGATAGAGGTACTCAAAGTACCCTACGCCACACACCGTCAGGCAGCTTGCGGAGTATGGATGTACATGCAGATGTAGATGTAGAACCCAGCATGATATTCACCATGGTCGGTTTCTACCAGTCATTCCTTTGTTATGTCAATAAAAAAAGAATCTACTGTCAGTTGTCGGACACTTAGTAGTGAAATACAGGGGGATTCAAAAAGAATACCACAACTTTAAAAATGTGTATTTAATGAAAGAAACATAATATAACCTTCTGTTATACATCATTACAAAGAGTATTTAAAAAGGTTTTTTTCACTGAAAAACATGTTCAGAGATGTTCAATATGGCCCCCTCCAGACACTCGAGCAATATCAACCCGATACTCCAACTCGTTCCACACTCTCTGTAGCATTACAGGCGTAACAGTTTGGATAGCTGCTGTTATTTCTCGTTTCAAATCATCAGTGGTGGCTGGGAGAGGTGGCCGAAACACCATATCCTTAACATACCCCCATAAGAAAAAATCGCAGGGGGTAAGATCAAGGTTTCTTGGAGGCCAGTGATCAAGTGCTCTGTCACGGGCTGCCTGGCGGCCGATCCATCGCCTCGGGTAGTTGACGTTCAGGTAGTTACGGACAGATAAGTGCCAATGTGGTGGCGCTCCATCCTGCTGAAATATGAATTGTTGTGCTTCTTGTTCGAGCTGAGGGAACAGCCAATTCTCTAACATCTCCAGATACTGTAGTCCAGTTACAGTAGCACCTTCTCGGCCGTCCAGAACGTGCCCCTTGCACAAACACCCATTCTCTGTAAACTGTTTATACCAACGTTTAATACACCACCTATCAAGAGGCCTAACACCATACTTCGTTCGAAATGCACGCTGAACAACTGTCGTCGATTCACTTCTGCCGTACTCAATAACACAAAAAGCTTTCTGTTGAGCGGTCGCCATCTTAGCATCAACTGACGCTGACGCCTAGTCAACAGCGCCTCAAGCGAACAAATGTACAACTAAATGAAACTTTATAGTTCCCTTAATTCGCCGACAGATAGTGCTTAGCACTGCCTGTTGTCGTTGCAGAGTTTTAAATTCCTAAAGTTGTGGTATTCTTTTTGAATCACCCTGTATATACGTGTCGTTATGTACCTGGTCACGTGAGGCTACCGAGTTGTGAGTGCAGTGGAAACAGAAGCAGGGGCAGTAAGACGCGGATGAGGCAGGTGTTAACAGACGTACGAGGCCGGAGGCGGCTGTTACGGGCAGGCGGCGTTTCGTGACCGGGAAGCGGCGCGCGTGGGCGCCGGCGGCGCGCGTCGGCCCGTCAGCGGGGGCGGTTGGGCGCCGCCCGCCGCCCGTCACGCGGAGAGCGGGGGCCGTTATTCGCGGCCTGTGGGCGCCGCGCCGCGCCGCGCCGGCCAAATTGGCGCCGTAAAAGCGCTCGCCTGGTGTTCCCCGTAATGGCGGCCGGCAAATCCGGGGGTGAGGCAGAGCTAAAGCTAAAGCTAAAGCTAAAGCCAAAGGTAAAGGTCACGCTGGCCGTCACGCGAAGCGCCCACCACTGTCAGCACCGGCAACGCTTTCCTCTCTTCTTCACGTGTCAGACCGA
This sequence comes from Schistocerca cancellata, assembly GCF_023864275.1. NCBI lineage: Eukaryota > Metazoa > Arthropoda > Insecta > Orthoptera > Acrididae > Schistocerca > Schistocerca cancellata. The sequence goes on from NC_064631.1 coordinate 51,203,728, forward strand.
AATCCAGGCCGCAGCCGAAGAACAGTGTACCTTGTAAACGCGCATCAGCCCAAGTTACTGCAACCAGTACAGCATTGCAAAAAGCCAAGAATACAATGTTATACACACACACACACACACACACACACACACAAACACACACACACACACGCTAGACTAACAAGTGCAAGTGGGTTTGTTCGTTTCAGCGCTACACTTCGCCATCTTAAGGTTTAATATAAAAAAAAAAAAAAAAATGGTTCAAATGGCTCTGAGCACTATGGGACTTAACATCTGTGGTCATCAGTCCCCTAGAACTTAAGTACTTAAACCTAACTAAACTAAGGACATCACACACATCCATGCCCGAGGCACGATTCGAACCTGCGACCGTAGCGGTCACGCGGTTCCAGACTCAAGCGCGTAGAACCTCACGGCCACACCGGCCGGCTCTATATAAACCAAAAGAGAACTCAAGATTTTAAACGTGGCTGAAACAGCAACAGTTGAAATTCTTAGCGGTAAATGATGTCAGCCAAAACAGTTGCAGGATAAAGATTTATTAAAATTCTTGACCACAGTTTCGGTATATATAAATACACCTTCAAAAATTTACAAATGTGTGTGAAATCTTATGAGACTTAACTGCTAAGGTCGTCAGTCCCTAGGCTTACACACTACTTAACCTAAATTATCCTAAGGACAAACACACACATCCATGCCCGAGTGAGGACTCGAACCTCCGCCGGGACCAGCCGCACAGTCCATGACTGCAGCGCCTTAGACCGCTCGGCTAATACTGTGCGGCTAAACATACCTTCATCAGAAGTAAAATACCCTGAACAAGAAGACATTTTAATTAGCAAAAACTTAGCATCGGAAATGAGAAAGAAAAAACGCTATAGCTTCAGTATTTGTAAAATTACCAGAGAATTTCAGGTACAAAATCGTTTAGTCACTTACTAAAACTTACATCCTGCAATGGAGATTAATAAAACAATTGTGCCAAAGGCGTCGTCAGTAGTTAACATCTCCATTTATACAACATGATTATGGACAGAGGGTCGTGTGAAAGCACACTCGCGCACATTAGAATCCATGGATACATACAAATGCGCATCAAAATTATTAAAAGTTGTGCTAATTCAAACCATCTGTCTCAATAAATAAAATATATCAGAACCATTTAAAAACATCTACGTAAAGTAGAAAATATGAAACCAATTTACCTCTGTCCTAGTGTCAAGCAGATGAAGTTTGCGCTACGGAACACATCTAACGAGGGAGGGCACTAGTATTGTGTGGGAGAATCTCGCGTGACTTAAACGGTAAAATACATACTAGCGAAAACAACGAAAATGTTAAAGTAAAACGAAACCATCTGCCGTTGTGAATAAAAACATAACAGTCAATTAACCACACATACACCTTGAAAACCACAAACAGCAAACATCAAAAAATACGTAATAATCCCAACAAGACAGGAAAAGCGCATCTCAGCGGCATCAACAAGCAAGACAACTAACTTCTAGTCAGCCAGACTATATTACATTAAAGCAAGTAGGGGTTTGAAACTGCCTAAAAATTTTTTCTTTCTAAGCTGCACCTGTTCATTAAGAACAAAACCATCTTTTTGAGACAGATCCTTGAAAATCTCTAATTCTTCGAGCAGGTCCAGTTTGTAACCCTTACTCGCACATACCACAAGTACCCTCTCTCGGAGAAACTGTCTGCCCCAGGGCTTTCACTCCCTCGTCACGATAGTTCATAGGCGAAGTACTGATGCTAAGCTGTGTTCGCATCGACCCTCTGTCCATAATCATGTTGTATAAATGGAGATGATGTCTTAACTACTGACGACGCCTTTGGCACAATTATTTTATTAATCTCCATTGCAGGATGTAATTTTTAGTAAGTGACTAAACGATTTGTGCCTGAAATACTCTGGTAAATTTACGGTTACTTCAGCTACAATGTTTTTTCTTTCTCATTTCGTATGCTAAGTTTTTGCTAATGAAAGTGTCTTCCTGTTCAGAGTATTTTACTTCTGATGAAGGTATATTTATATATACGGAAACCGTGGCCAAGAATTTTAATAAATCTTTATCCTGCAACTGTTTTGCCTGTCATCATTTACCGCGAACAAAAGAGAACTTCCATTCCTTGCCCCATGTGTCGTAGAACCCACATAAGACTAGCTGTCGGATTGCATGCAATCCACGACAGGTAGTGACTTTTTATATGGGTTCTACAACACGTGGGGCAGGAAATGAAAGTAATCTCTCAATTCATAGTGGATCTGAAGATGGCATAAGCGTTGCGCCTAAAGGAATAATTTGAAATAAATTTCTGTGATGATACGACAGTGGTGGTTCGTTTTCTTGATTTTTAATTAAGGACCATGTGCCTGTTTCAGTTCACTATTCGTTGTTCTATTCTTTTCATACAGTACTCTTTCATCTGTTCACTTCGATTTTTCTTCTTGGTTTCTGACCACTCAGGAGCTGTTATTTTCACTCTCCAACCTTGGAATCCTTCATTCAATACTCTTTCTCTAAACACTTGTCTGTCTGTTATTTCTTCAGCTTTTATATCATTTTCTGCTTCGTAGACCTACGTTGTTGTTGACTTCATATCCATGAATAATTTTAAAATTTTTTAATTAATGTGCTGTCTTGCATTTTATATAAATGTCCGAAAAATACCATTTCTTTTTTTTATTAGTTCTGGTAAGTTGTCTAGATTTAGACAAATTTCATCATTACTTCGTAACTTGAAGCTGCTGCAGTTACTCGTGGGCCTACTATTTTCCTAATGATTCGTCTCTCTGCTGTTTCTAAACTATTTAAATTTTAGTTAAATGGTAGACATTCGCTTGCATACATACATTCTGGCTTCGTTACTGTTTTGTAAAGCCGTATTTTTTGCATTTTAGAGAAGTATTTTTTGCCGTAAACGTATTTAGTTTTACTAAATGCCCTCTCCGTTTTATGTATTCCTTCCTCCATAGTAACTTTATCCAAAGCATTTTTTCGAATTATCTCCCCGAGAGATTTAAATTTTATAACCTTCTCTAATTGGTCATTATTTGTTTTTATAGATTTCGGAGCATTTGAAACGTTTATTAAATTTTTGTTCTTCAGAAATTGTTTCTTCTAAAAGATTAATTTGTATTATATGAAGTGTCACATTTTCAGAAAGTATAGGAGTGTTATCAGCATATGCGAAATTTTTAGCTCCAATACTTCCCTTCGCCTTCCAAACATTAATTGTGAAATGCCATATCCATTCAGTTTTTCATTCCACGTTCTCACTGTGTTTCTCTTCCTTTTGGATCAACTAAACAAATTGGAGATAGGTCATCACCGTGCTCTACACCCGTGTTTATTTCTAAGGTCTAAGGTACTTCTCCAACAATTTTCACTTTAGGTACTCTTTCTGTAAGTGTTTCACAGATTAAATTTGTTATATTAGATTATACACCTTCTCGAATTGTTATACTAACAGTTGTTCTGCCAAGACATGCAAAGGCCTTTCTGAAATTATCAAACATTACCAGAGCACCCACTGAATTCAGTATTCTGTAGGAAATGACTTCAGACCAGGCATTTGTTTAGAACACGTTCTGCTTTTCCTGAAACTACCTTCATATTCACGTAAATGACCGTCCAGTGTGTGTTTCTACTCTGTTCATTAAAATCTTGGAAAATATTTTATATGCTACTGGTAGCACAGAAATTCCTGTTATTTCAAAATCTTGTACATGTCCATTCTTATGTAGTGGATGTATCAGAGCTACATTCACTCTCCTGGTACTTTTTTCTGTCGTCCAGGTTTCTTCAATGATTAATTTTAGCTCATTTTTTTTAATTTTTGGTAGTGACCACGAATAGTTTCCACACGGTTCAGTCATTTTAATGTGACCAGCTGTCAAAAGCCTGAATAATGACCCGTTGTAGCGCGGACCGCTGCCAAACATGCAGGAAAGAGTCAGTGAGGTTGTGGAAGTTACCGAGAGTGATGTGGAGCTGTGCCGTAGCACAGGTTCCTCGATTGGGGATCTATGGTTTGAACAGCTCGATCGAAATGGTCCCACAGACTCTCGACTGGGTTTAAATCATATTGTCCATAGGAGTGGGGTCAACTCGTCCTAGTGATCTTCGAACCACGCACCTACACTGCGAGCTACGAGACACGTTGCTCCGTTCTGCTGGTGGATGACATCGTGCCGAGGAAAAATAAACTTCATGAAGGTTCAAATGGCTCTGAGCACTATGGGACTTAACAGCTGAGGTCATCAGTCCCCTAGAACGTAGAACTACTTAAACCTAACTAACCAACGGACATCAGACACATCCATGGCCGAGGCAGGATTCTAACCTGCGACCGTAGCGGTCGCGCGGTTCCAGACTGACGCGCCTAGAACCGCTCGGCCACCCCGGCCGGCCTGCATGTAGGAGTAGACATGGTCCCAAGGAATAGATGCATACTTGTGTTGATCCGTTTTGCTTCCAGAATGTCGAAATCACCCAGGGGATACAGCGAAAACATTCTCCAGACCATAACTACTGCAGAGTATTAGTTTTAATACTTCCAGGTCGTACTCGCCAACGATCACGTGTCGGATGGAGCATAATAAGGGATCCATCTGAAAATACCACGTGTCGCCACTTGGTGGACGTCCGGTTGCAGTGTTGGTGTGGAAATTCCTTTCCTTGTCATAGGCACACGACTGGACATTAAAACTGCTACACCACGAAGATGACGTGCTACAGATGCGAAATTTAACCGACAGGATGAAGATACTGTGATATGCAAATGATTAGCTTTTCAGAGCCTCGTGTAAGGAGGAGAGATGCCTACCATCACGTTTCCGACTTTGTTATAGGTCGGATTGTAGCCTGTCGCGATTGCGGTTTATCGTATCGCGACATTGCTGCTCGCGTTGGTAGAGGTCCAATGGCTGATAGCAGAATATGGTATCGGTGGGTTCAGGAGGGTAATACGGAACGCCGTGCTGGATCCCAACGGCCTCGTATCACTAGCAGTCGAGATGACAGGCATCTTATCCGCATGGCTGTAAAGGATCGTGCGTCCACGTCTCGTCCCTGAGTCAACAGATGGGGACGTTTGGAAGACAACAACCATCTGCACGAACAGTTCGACGACGTTTCCAGCACTATGGTCTATCAGCTCGGAGACCATAGCTGCGGTTACCCTCGACACTGTATGACAGACAGGAGCGCCTGCGATGGTGTACTCGACGACAAACCTCGTTGCACGAATGGCAAAACGTCATTTTTTTCGGATGAATCCAGGTTCTGTTTACAGCATCATGATGGTCGCATCCGTGTTTGTCAACATCGCGGTGAACGCACGTTGGAAACGTGTATTCCTCATCGCCATACTGGCTTATCACCCGGTGTGATGGTTTGGGGTGCCATTGGTTACACTTCTCGGTCACCTCTTGTTCGCACTAACGGCACTTTGAACAGTGGACGTTACATTTCAGATGTGTTACGACCGTAGCTCTACCCTTCATTCGATCTCTGCGAAACCCTACATTTCAGCAGGATAATGCACGACCGCATGTTGCAGGTCTTGTACGGACCTGTCTGGATACAGAAAATGTTCGACTGCTGCCCTGGCCAGCGCATTCTCCAGATCTCTCACCAATTGAAGACGTCTGGTCAATGGTGGCCGAGCAACTGGCTCGTCACAATACGCCAGTCACTACTCTTGATGAACTGTGGTATCGTGTGAAGCTGCATGGGCAGCTGTACCTGTACACGCTACCCAAGCTCTGTTTGACTCAATGCCCTGGCGTCTCAAGGCCGTTATTACGGTCAGAGGTGGTTGTTCTGGGTACTGATTTCTCAGGGTCTATGCACCCAAATTACGTGAAAATGTCAGTTCTGGTATAACATATTTGTCCAATGAATACCCGTTTATCATCTGCATTTCTTCTTGGTGTAGCAATTTTAATGGCCAGTAGTGTATTACTTAGTCATTACTTTTAGCGTGTCTCACGAATAAGGGGTGTCAAGCTGATCCTGTTTTTTCTAGAAGTGTTTGCATCTCAGAAAGTGCGCGTTTCTGCACATATTTTGTATTGGAATTGTTTTATTGTTTCGTTGGGTTCCCGCCCCCCCCCCCTGCCACCCCCACCCCCACTCACGGCTCTGGCCATCTCAGAACTTTCAACACTTTTTGTAACACCCTCCATAAATAAACTATCAGATCAAAAGTATCTGGACACCTATTTGTGGTGGTTAATGTGGGGCGTATGTACCGTTCGCCTATATGATGGCTTGAACTCTGTTGGCAACGGTTCCAATGAGGTGTCTCAATGTCTGTGGAGCAATGGTGCCCCTCGCTCCCTCAAGAGCCGAAACCAAAAAAGATAGTGATGTCGGGCGCTGGGGTCTGAAAGGAAGTCGACGTTCTGACTTACCCCAGATGTGTTCCATTCGGTTCACGTTTGTTCTCTGGGGACACCAGTCCATTTCTGGAATTGTATTTTCCACACACAGTTGCCTCAAAGATGGTGATTTGTAACAGGGTGAACATGACAATGCACACTGTCATAAATCAGCATCTCTGAGGCAGTGGTGTCTGGTCAATAACATTCCGGAAATGAACTGCTCTGGCGAGAGTGCTGACGTGAACCCAATGGAACATTTTGGGATAAGTCAGAACTTCGACTTCATTGTCATGCTAATAGAAACAATCATGGTCTCTCACCTATTCTTCTTGTATACATGTACGCTAGGCTGTAAAATATTTTCATATAATTTTGCATTAAGCATTTTCTTAAGCCCAATAAGGGGACCACATCCAAACTTTGCGAAACGGCACTATATTCTATCAACAGCTCCCCGTACTTTACTGCTGGCGCTACACATGATGGCAGGTAACGTCCTGCAGGCATTCGCCAAATCCAAACGCCTCCATGGGACTCCCACAGAGCGTAGCGTGATCCATCACTCCAAATCGCTCCTTTGCAGTCATTCATTGCCTAGTGGCGTCTTTCTTTAGACAAGCTCTAGCGTCGCTTCGGGAATTTGTAGCTTATAAGAAACTGTACGACCATTGTAGCTCACTTTTTTAACTCACTATGCACAGTCATTGTGCTTATTGGAATGCTGGTAGCACTTTGGAACTCGCGAATGATTTCTCCCGGTGATTTCTTGCAACTTTTACAATTATCCGCAGTGCTCTATGATCTTGACAGTCATATCACCAACAGTCGATTTGGACACTTTTTGTGAGAAGCTAAACGAGGTAGGTAGCGATTTTTAGGGTGTGGAACGAAGTCGACTTTATAACTCATGCCGAAGGTGTCCCATTGGGTTCAGGCTGTGAGTATGGGCAGGCCAGTCTACTTCAGGAACGTTACTGGCTACAATCATCGCTTCACAGGTGCTGACATGGTGGATTTTCGGGTTGATCAGCATCTCCGAATCGTTCCTCTCCCTTACGTTGTGCACATTGCTATGAAATATGTTCATACCCTTTGGCGTTTAGCGATTTCTTAAGCACAATAAGAGGACCACACCCTAACCACCAAATAACCCACATACTGTTACACCACCTCCTTGGTACTTCACTATTGACTACAGACAATGACAGGTAGAAGCTCTCCTGGTATTGGCCAAAACCAGACCCTTTCATCGAACTGACACCAAATCACCAGTCATCCGTTGTCCAATGGTGTCGCTCTTTATTCCACATCATATATCGGTTAACCCTGTGTGGCTTGTAAGGAGCTGCTAGACCACTGTACTAAATTCTACTTGACTCTCCACGCACAGTCACTCAGCTGTCTGGACTACTGGTAGCACCTAGGAACTCACCACAATGCTTGACGGTCCCTGTCCATCAGTATGTGAGACCTGTACAGTCTCGGTTTAGTCGCGATCGGTTCTTCGCGTTTCCATTTCGCAACCGCATCACCAACATTCGAATGGGGCAGCCTAAGAAGGGGTGAAATTCCTTGACGGATCTGGTGTTCAGGTGACGTCCAGCGACCAGTCCCTGTTCCAAGTGACTGGGCTCTCCTGGCCTACCGTTTTGCGGTCACTGCTTCTCTAGTGACAGTACAATACTCGCCATGTCCTTTTATGCTGGCGGGTCCGCCTCTCTAGAAGCCAATTTTGCATTACACAAGGGTGTCAGGTGTATGGTATATTGATCAGATAGTGCGGCTGCTGCGTAATAAATGTTTGCTACAGTCATATTTGAAGTGATCATCAAGAAAAAAACGCTCGAACTTAGGAACTAAGCACTGAAAGCTGTACGTGTAAGTGAAAGCGTCTCCGAGGTGTGGTGCCTATGAAGATAAATACCGAAGATGTGTGAGCGCGGGCAGGTGCAGTCAGTACTCACTCGTTGGAGACGTCGTAGATGGTGTAGTGCGCCGTGAACGACTGGCGGAACACCTGCGAACAGAAAGAGAACAGTCTGTGAGGCGAGGAACACAGGGTGTCTCGCTCCCCAGCTTCCAGCGCCGCCCCCCTCTGGGCAGTTTCACCGAACAGAAAATGACAGCCGCTCCCGGTCTTAGCTTGCCTGTCTAAATGTAGGTGACTGGGCATACTTCAGTCGTAAGCACGGTGAGGGGGTTGACCTCCGATTGTCGTGTTAATTACATTGCTGGCTATTAAAGCTGTAGCTCGAGATAGGATATCAAGTAACTAAATGTTGCTTATTGTACATGTGGAATATATTAGGAAGAATGCACGTTAAATCTGTGCGTAAATTTGAGGTAAACGGTACACAGTCCTGCCATCTCTGGCAGAAACGATTATTCTAACTTACTCGGCATCGAGTTGAACTGAGCTCGGATGCAAGATATGGGTCCGTAATTCCATGTTGCCTCACCTTTATGCCACATTTCACTATTCGTAGTGGCTAGCGAGTGTGGGCTTGACAGTCTCTCGGTAACTCATATCTAGACCTACAGAACTTGCTGGTCAGTACAGCAGCAGTCAAACACCCTGTGTATCGAGATAGGGCAGGACAACATGGCCATCTTGTTTAAAGATAAAGTCACGGAGATCTCGAAGATAGACCACAACCACTGCCCTTAGCTGGTCAGAAATGTAGCGACCGATGTTCGTATTACTAGCTATGAGGACTAGATGTATTCTGTACCGTTGGCACCCCTTACTATGAAGCCGAACACTGGGCCGATTGACGATGACGAATTTAGTCAGGCAATGATCGTTCTTCTTGGAGTCTACACATACGGATACGTCCATAGTGATGATGTGTGTAGATGCGGGACTCCCCTGTAAAGACGGCGTGGTTCCACTGCTGTGTCCAGCACGGTCGTTTACGCACCACCGGCAGCGCACTTGCTTCTGCTGAGGCGTCAAGCGAAACCGCAACGATGGTCGACGGCTGACAGTCTGTGACGTGCCAGACATTGCGCCACTGTCCGTGTGGATACTCGTCTTGCAGCACAACAATCCCATTTCCTGATTTAAGGTAAGCGACGTGGCTGTACGATACTGCACGACCGAGCGAACAGTAAGTCTCGCCCCTCAGGCAATTGTGGGTCGGGTCATCGAAATACTACACAGCCGTAAGTATGGCCTATGGAACAATTCGGATCTGTATTCCTATGCTAATCGTGGGATGTGGACAACACAAGTAGCAACCACGTTGAACGATTAAACATCGTCCGACAGGCAACGATACTGCCACTGCCCAATTCCGACACATGCCGGTAGATGTCTCTCCTTCTTACATGAGGCTTACGCGATCTTCTCACAAAGAAAGAACATTCAAATGCGACTTCTGAATCACAATGCGCTGCATGTTTCCTTATATACAGAGTGTAGATACCGTTAGACCTTTCTACACTGGGTAGCAGAATTAAACGATCAGTTTTTCGAAATCCTGTATTTGCAACCTGTTACTACGATTAAGTTTGAAATTTCACTCAAAGGTCAGTATAAACTACTTTTGTAGTGGTGCAAAAACGAGGCGTCCTGTCACCATTGGACTCCAGGACGCTTTAAATAGCAAGGTGTCGACACTTGCGAAAAAAACGTCCAGAGCTCAGAAGTTCATGTGAAGTTTAAGGTGCTCCGGAACGCCCTATACTTGCAATGTTAAAATAACGCTTATAAATTACATCTTTCCTCACAAAGTATTTGAGGTAGGAAGTTGAACTTTTTACAGATTATTTATTGGAATATGGGCTACAACACAGGAATTTTACAAAATTTTACTTCAGTTATTAAAGATGATTTTTTTTCAATTGTAATGAAAATTCACAACATTTTTTGCAATTTTTTATTTATATATTCAAAAATATACAGTTTTTTGGAAAAAGGCTGTGTTAAATTATGCAGAAGGTACTGTGTAACATTTACTGAAAGTTTGAAACAAATATGTTTGGAAGATCCTTAGAAAACATGTAATTAGTATGAGAAAATAAAAGTTTTGGGAATCGAGCGACAAAGATTGGATTAACTTTTTAGTGCATTCCAGGTCCATAGGATGGATTATCTTCATCCTCTGCAAACTCCTCCTCCAGCTTCCTCTTGTTCCTCCTCCTGTTTACTCTTGCTTGTATTTCTAGACTCTTTACAGCCCTGTCTGCAGCCCGAAGGCGTTCCTTGTCTAAAGCAAGCATCGCTCGTACCATGTTAGAATGTTATTATTTACAGTAATAACACATACCTTTGGCTTTCCAACATTTCTCCTTTTCTTAAAAGCCTTCAGAGGATTTCTAATAACTTTACTTTTACTCATTATTATACTTCAACAAAACAGAGACTAAAGAAACAGAATTAATTACGAATATTTTCGAGATAACGACAGAGTAAATAAACATGAAACAATCGACAATCACACCAGCGATATATACTGAACCATCACAGGTTAGCCACAACACATACTTTATCTCACATCACTAAAATGTACTTGATGAACACGGACGTTAATAATAACACCATTTGACAGCAGTTTAACAGCGCCACAGTGGGTCACGCCCATGTAGAACACATTTCAAAAAAAAATTAAAAATAGTTGTAGTCTTCGGAATTGAATAAATTATATATCTATTAAAAGGTAATAGTCTGCAGATTCAGAAAACGCAAAAAATTAAAAATTGAACTTTTCATGATTTTGAGCCTTTCCGGAGCTCCTTAAGGTGGGTTAATGGTGTCACACTGATGCCAAATTTCACCGCAATTCTGTCAAATGCCACCGTGGATGCGTCACATGATCTGAATATCGTCACTTTTTCTCTTACTCACATTTGATCCCTCCTTTTGGCGCCTCGGCGAGGGATGTCAGAACTGTTACGCCCAGAGATGGAATCATCTGGTTTTTTTTATGAGAGGCTGAGGAAAACGTGTCAGACACACCGCCACTAAGAAGAGCACAAGAAGGCTGCACGGGGTGGAATAAAAGGCGTCAATGAAACCACACCTTTCCCTGGGGCGTTCATTGCTACACATTTTGCGGTCGTAAACTACAGCTCGCAGTGCAGTGAACAACATGATGACGTTGTTTGCCACTACTGGCACCCTCGAGCGTTTCAACCTTTCTCTGAGGACATTATGGGGCTGCATCCCTGTAGAAACTGATCCCATCCATTTGGATCGCAGCGCGACCGCTGTTTCTGCTGTCATGTTGCATCCATTAGGGACGGTTCAAAACCATTCGACGAAGTCTGTACGTAATCCAAATTAGCAACGGGTACTTTAACTTTTCAAGTACTACAATTTTCTGTCTCTCTACGTCGTCATTCCTAGTGGATGGAACCTGTACACGATAGAATCAGTCTGATAAGTCATTGCTGAAAAATATTGAAACAATTTTTAAAAAAATAAGAATGGAAGAACTAGTACATGTTGACCGGGAGATCAGTTTGGGTTCCGGAGAAACGTAGGAATATGTGAAGCAGTAGTGACCCTGCAATTTGTCTGAAAATAAAGTCAAACCTACGTTTATAGCATTTATAGATCTAGAGAAACTCTTGGCAGTGCTGAATTGCCTGGACTCTTTACAATTTTGAAGGTAACAGGTGTAAAATAGAGAGAGCGAAAGGTTATTTACAACTTGTACAGAAACCAGACTGCAGTTATAAGATTCGAAGGACAGGAAACGGAAGCAACAGTTGACATACGAGCGGGACAATATTGTAGCCCGTTCCCGATGTTATTCAACCTGTACACTGAGCAAGCTGTGAAGGAAACCAAGAAAAATCTAGAAAGGAATTTCAGGTAGAGGACATAAAAACTCTGGGGTTTATCGATATTGTAATTTTGTCAGAGACTGTTAATGACCTGGAAGAGCAGTTGAATGGAATGGACAGTGTCTTGAAAAGAATTTATAAGTTGAACGTCAGTAAAAGTAAAACAAGGGTAATGGATTCTGGCTGAAGTAACTCAGGCAGCCGGCCGGTGTGGCCGTGCGGTTCTAAGCGCTTCAGTTTGGAACCGCGTGTCTGCTACGGTCGCAGGTTCGAATCCTGCCTCGGGCATGGATGTGTGTGATGTCCTTAGGTTAGTTAAGTTTAAGTAGTTCTAAGTTCTAGGGGACTGATGACCTCAAAAGTTAAGTCCCAGTTTAAGTAGTTCTAAGTTCTAGGGGACTGATGACCTCAAAAGTTAAGTCCCATAGTGCTCAGAGCCATTTGAACCATTTTTTTAACTCAGGCAATGCTGAAGAAATTATATTTGAAACTGAGATACTAAAGGTAATGAATGAATTTTGTTATTTGGGCAGCAGAATAACTGGTGATGGTCAAAGTAGGAAAGATATAAAATACATACAGGCAATAGCAAGAAAAGGATTTCTGAAAAAGAGGGATTTGTTAATGTCTAATACAAATTTAAGTGGTAGGAAGTCTGCAGTGAAGGTATTTGTCCGGAGTGTTGTCTTGTACGACAGTGAAATGTGGACAATAGGCAATTTAGACAATAAGAAAGTAAAATAGTTTTGAAATGTGGTGGTATAGAAAAATGCTGAGCATTAGATGGGTTGAATGAATAACAGATGAGGATGTAATGAACCGAATTCGGGAAAAAACTTGACTAAAAGAAGGGAGCGATTGATAAGATGGATCCTGCGGAATCAAGGAACTGTTAATTTGGTATTGGAAGGAAGTGTGGGGATACAATTTGTGGAGGGAGATCAAGGCTTGAATACAGTAAGCAGGTTTAAATGACGTACGTTGCGGTAGTTATGCAGACATGAAGAGGATTATACTTCGGACTGAAGATCCCAACAACAACGACATGGTATTATCAAGTGTGCGTTCATCAAGTATGAAGTAATGTTGTGAGTCATCGACAATTGTGAACTTTGTGAAGCCTCTCATAGCTGGTGAAGCTTACCGATCTGTGTTACGAAATTGCTATTAATACGTACATGCAAGCTGATCATCGAAACAGAGTTAAGTGTTGATACACGGGAAGAAAATGAAAAAGTAAAATTTAGTGCTGTGTACATTTATTCAACAAGTGCTCGTCCTATCAAATAACCACAAGAGGAAAGAAGATACTTCTTTTTTGATTGATATTTTGTCCCGCATCGATGAAGGGCCGGCGTTGTTATTAACGGATTAGGGGTGGTTAGTTTAAGGGGATGGCCGGATGCCCTTCGTGTCGCCACCCCTTTACCACCAAGGACGGAATAAGTGAATCCCAACTGTCTGCCTGCAGTGTTATTCGTGCGGAAGTGAGCGAAAATTTTCTAAACATTTGCGAATCGTGTGCAGAGGTGGTACTTCGGTACCAGCCATGTATTCACCTAGAGAGATGTGGGAAACCGCCTAAAAGCCACATCCAAGCTGGCCGCCACAGCAACCGTCGTCGTTAATCCGACTAATTCGATTCTGGCCGACACACCTCCACTCCCGAAAACGACCGTTTGAAGCGCACGGCTATCCGGGCGTGTCAATCACAGGAAAAAGGTTGAAGAAGAAATTCCACGAGACTTTTGATGTGTTGAAAACATCTGTACCACTTCAGTCTTTCGTACGAAAGCTATATTCTTCTGTTCACTCGTGAGACCTAAAAGTCCTTGGGCACCAGACGATATGTTGGTGCTGTATTTCCAACATAAACACTCTGCAGACCACTTTACGGTACGTTGCAGAGGGTAATTCTAGGCGCTCTAACTTCTCTGACTTTCACGTCATGGTCATTTCGCGCGACGTATGCGGTAGGAAGTAATTGTTGTTTGACTTGTCTTGGATTGCACACTCCTGGAATTCCAACAGCAAACCTCTCTCTGATGCAAAACACGTCGCTTGTAGCATCTGCCACTGGAGGAGGGTTAGCACCTCCACATTGTGTCGTGCTTACTGAAACTTCTTGAGTAGCAACGTGTCAATCGTTGTTTAATCTTTTGTGTCTCTTGTAGTAATTCAACCTTGTATATGTCCATACTGACGTGCAATACCCAAGAATCGGTGTTGCAAGTTTTTGTAAGCTACTTCTTATATGTAAGACCTTTGGTTTGATGCGTTTCCTGAAGAGAGTTACAAATCTGGTCCAATACCCAGTAACCTCGCATTTTTTTTTTTTTTTTTTTTTTTTTTTACTGTGCAGCAGTGTGGAAAAGTGTCGTATTCCAAAATATCCTTCGAACAGTCCCGCATATCGTTGATTAGTAAATAAAGTACGCCCTTACAGATTGTCGGAAAAGATTTGCAGCTGAAATGGTGAGTTCCTAACAAAAACAATTCAATGCGCTTTCCTTAATCATTGTCAAAGTCAGAAGTATAGTAGGGAGTATGTCTGGAGCATCTGAAGATAGAATGGCCACTTTCATCTGCCAGCGGGAATGAAAGATGAAAGACTGATAATGGAAAAATCACACACGTGTTCGTACTTGAATTAAAAGTTAATTGGATATAAAATTTAAAAACATAAATTTTGTTTGTATTCGATTGTTTTCAAGACTGGGGACAAACAGCAGGAAACGATCCTTCAAATAAATCAATACGATGTAACTGTGTGTAGAAATGCATGGTTTCCTTTTTATTCATGCTATATAAGGTATAATTTAAAACAGAAAGTTGCATTGTTCGTATTAGTAACACGATTCCTTTCTCATTGTTTGATTACTGATAAATGAAAATCCGTCAGAAAGAGAACAACAAACTCAAATTATACTGGTTACTCTTTCGTAGCACTGGATCACTTGGCATAACGAGACAAGTTGCATTCACTACCCGAAAGCAAGGCACGGCTGTCTCCGTAGCAGGCAGTTGTGGATTTTATGGTACTGTTTGTCAATTCATTTCAATCGCAGTGCCCTCATCATAAAAGTCCTGCCCTTCCCAGCTTAGTAACCTCCAATCCTTTGCTTTATCCTTGTCTTCTCCTCCCTCCATTTTCCTCGTTTGATTCGACCTCCCCAATTTTTTTCCCCGTCACAATACCACCTACCCATTCCCCACGGATATGGCGTCCAGGGTACGTATTCCGACTTGCAACTCTAGTTACGTTGCTGACAGCATGATTGCTGCATTTTCTATCGAAAATTTATCTCACTCATGTATACGTTCTGCACTGTATGTCTGATTGTAGTAAGTTTTCCATATGCAGTTTTGTTCTGAATCTTATTTATGCCAGGCATATTGTTACAAGTGTGGAAAATCCGATGTGTTTTGAAACGTTTCTATGTTTGTTTTCATTTGGGAAGTACAAACTGAAAATTTGGAAATTTGTGGAAAGCTCCTATAGGACCAAACTGCTGAGGTCAGCCGGCCGGAGTGGCCGAGCGGTTAAAGGCGCTACAGTCTGGAACCGCACGACCGCTACGGTCGCAGGTTCGAATCCTGCCTCGGGCATGGATGTGTGTGATGTCCTTAGGTTAGTTAGGTTTAAGTAGTTCTAAGTTCTAGGGGACTGATGACCTAAGATGTTAAGTCCCATAGTGCTCAGAGCCATTTGAACCATTTTGCTGAGGTCATCGGACCCTAGGATTACACACTACTTAACCTAAGTTAAACCAACTTAAGCTAAGGACAACAAACACACCCATGCCCGAGGGGCGACTGCAACCTCCGACTGGGGGAGCCCCGCGTACAGTGGCAAGGCGCCTTGGACCGCGTGGCTATTCCACGCGTCAAATACAAACTGAATAATACTGAGAGCCATATACAGGGCTATTACAAATGATTGAAGCGATTTCATAAATTCACTGTAGCTCCATTCATTGACATATTGTCACGACAAACTACAGATACGTAGAAAAACTCATAAAGTTTTGTTCGGCTGAAGCCGCACTTCAAGTTTCTACCGCTAGAGCGCTCGAGAGCTCAGTGAGACAAAATGGCGACAAGAGCCGAGAAAGCGTGTTTCGTGCTTGAAATGCACTCACATCAGTCAGTCATAACAGTGCAACGACTCTTCAGGACGAAGGTCAACAAAGATCCACCAACTGCTAACTCCATTTTGTGCAATCTCACGGTTTAAAGTTTACGGCCCCTTTTTCTTCTGCGAAAAAAAACGTTACAGGACACGTGTATCTGGACATGCTGGAAAATTGGCTCATGCCACAACTGGAGACCGACAGCGCCGACTTCATCTTTCAACAGGATGGTGCTCCACCGCACTTCCATCATGATGTTCGGCATTTCTTAAACAGAAGATTGGAAAACCGATGGATCTGTCGTGGTGGAGATCATGATCAGCAATTCATGTCATGGCCTCCACGCTCTCCCGACTTAACCCCATGTGATTTCTTTCTGTGGGGTTATGTGAAAGATTCAGTGTTTAAAACTCCTCTACCAAGAAACGTGCCAGAACTGCGAGCTCGCATCAACGATGCTTTCGAACTCATTGATGGGGACACGCTGCGCCGAGTATGGGAGGAACTTGATTATCGGCTTGATGTCTGCCGAATCACTAAAGGGGCACATATCGAACATTTGTGAATGCCTAAAAAAACTTTTTGAGTTTTTGTATGTGTGTGCAAAGCATTGTGAAAATATCTCAAATAATAAAGTTATTGTAGAGCTGTGAAATCGCTTCAATCATATATATATATATATATATATATATATATATATATATATATATATATATATATATATATATATATATATATATATATACGACAGAAGATACGTCCTGTGATTGTGGGAAGGACAAACCACAAGCCACATGCTTGTAATAACCCTGTACTTGGAGATGAAATGTCTACCTTTCCTAAGCGTAACAGCTTTTTTCTCTGCGCGCGTGTTATTCACTTAATGAAGAAAACAACTTACGTATTAATTAAACAAGTAATGTCACTAAAGGAGTCTTCACAATTTTGGATTTTTGCGTATAAAACAGTATAGATCGCTTAATAAACAGGGTGTTTCCTAATTCCTATTATAAGTTATAAAGGATGTGGAGGGAATTTATCAACCCATGTACAGAAATGTACCGTTTGGATATAAAATAATTTTGAAGATCAAATTACTTTCAGATGTCCCGCGCCACGGCACGGTCGCCGCGGAGACAATGAGCTCTGAACCATTTGCTCTTCAGGACCTGTTACACGTGGTAACTATGCTACTGGTTGTACCTGCAACGCATGCCCTCATATGCACACGGTCCACAAACTCTGGTGCTCGTCCGTGGAGTCCCACGGACATTCCTGCTACCTGCGAACGTACCAGTTTCTCGCAGCCGTCGTTGTAGTGGGACGAAAATTTTATTCGCTATGATAGAGTGAGGCCATCCGGGAAAACGTTTCTCGATACTTGCGTTGTGTAGCGCTACGTTTACCGACCGTATCGTGGAGTGGGAGCTTTGTAAGTGATCCTATTTTCAAATTTATTTCATATCCAGACGATACGTTTTCGGACTGGCGTCTCTAATCGAAACTTCATCCAATAAATAGCCTCGAACCTATAGTAGGAATTGTGAAACATCCTGTATTTGTATTCATTACGACGTTTCGGATGCTTGGGGTAACAGATCAAAATTTAGAACTTGTGAAACAAAATTCAATGTCAATTACCAGAAAACGTGCGTCTAAGCAGGATATACCTATGCCCTGTTAGCCACAGATGTTTTTATTGCAGTTGACACTGATCGTTTTCTCACGAGTTCTTAGTTTTGCGCTGATGATGGCAGTAGGCAACATCGTAATAAATGGTAATACGTTAAGCTATCTAGATGGTTTTAATCGTAAAAATCTTAGGTGTTTTGCGAATTTTTAAATTTAGAAACTGTGTACAAAACGGTTTTCCGAAGTTCTTCATACTGACCTGTGTACAGGCTGTTTGACTATTATGGTAGAAACGAAAGTGACGGGTAAAGAAGAAAACAGAAGGAAATAATCGTAATAAACTGTAACGTTCCCTGGAAACACACACACTATTAATAAACTAAAATTTAATTGTACTATATACGCCGCTATGAAGCAATTTGTATATACTGTAATTATTTAACAAAAAATATTATTTAATTTTGTATAAAGGACATGCGTTATTATTGTAATATTTTCTGTAATTATATCCTCGATGTATTTATAATTGTAATATTTCTATACTCATAATGTAATTACGAAATTTGTCAATATCTGCGATAACAAAAATGTAAAACACACCCGCAGATTGCAAAGAGACATTAACGGTTGAGAGTGGTATAAATAGGAGTACATCGTGTGCATTCTTTGTCTTCTTCCTCGAGAGCTGAAAGAGAGAGGAACCTGTGACGTAGCATTTTATGAATGGGTAGACTTCATTTGTCTGTATCTAGATTTAGCCGTCATTAGAGGAGAAATTACAAACTAATGTTGTTGTTGTTGTGGTCTTCAGTCCTGAGACTGGTTTGATGCAGCTCTCCATGCTACTCTAGCAAGCTTCTTCATCTCCCAGTACCTACTGCATCCTACATCCTTCTGAATCTGCTTAGTGTATTAATCTCTTGGTCTCCCTCTACGATTTTTACCCTCCACACTGCCCTCCAATGCTAAATTTGTGATCCCTTGATGCCTCAAAACATGTCCTACCAACCGATCCCTTCTTCTAGTCAAGTTGTGCCACAAACTTCTCTTCTCCCCAATCCTATTCAATACTTCCTCATTAGTTATGTGATCTACCCATCTAATCTTCAGCATTCTTCTGTAGCACCACATTTCGAAAGCTTCTATTCTCTTCTTGTCTAAACTATTTATCGTCCATGTTTCGCTTCCATACATGGCTACACTCCATACAAATACTTTCAGAAATGACTTCCTGACACTTAAATCTATACTCGATGTTAACAAATTTCTCTTCTTCAGAAACGCTTTCCTTGCCATTGCCAGTCTACATTTTATATCCTCTCTACTTCGACCATCATCAGTTATTTTGCTCCCCAAATAGCAAAACTCCTTTACTACTTTAAGTGTCTCATTTCCTAATCTAATACCCTCAACATCACCCGACTTAATTCGACTACATTCCATTATCCTCGTTTTGCTTTTGTTGATGTTCATCTTATATCCTCCTTTCAAGACACTGTCCATTCCGTTCAACTGCTCTTCCAAGTCCTTTGCTGTCTCTGACAGAATTACAATGTCATCGGCGAACCTCAAAGATTTTATTTCTTCTCCATGGATTTTAATACCTACTCCGAATTTTTCTTTTGTTTACTTTACTGCTTGCTCAATATACAGATTGAATAACATCGGGGAGAGGCTACAACCCTGTCTTACTCCCTTCCCAATCACTGCTTCCCTTTCATGTCCCTCGACTCTTATAACTGCCATCTGGTTTCTGTACAAATTGTAAATAACCTTTCGCTCCCTGTATTTTACCCCTGCCACCTTTAGAATTTGAAAGAGAGTATTCCAGTCAACATTGTCAAAAGCTTTCTCTAAGTCTACAAATGCTAGAAAGGTAGGTTTGCCTTTCCTTAATCTTTCTTCTAAGATAAGTCGTAAGGTCAGTATTGCCTCACGTGTTCCAGTATTTCAACGGAATCCAAACTGATCTTCCCCGAGGTCGGCTTCTACTAGTTTTTCCATTCGTCTGTAAGGAATTCGTGTTAGTATTTTGCAGCTGTGGCTTATTAAACTGATTGTTCGGTAATTTTCACATCTGTCAACACCTGCTTTCTTTGGGATTGGAATTACTATATTCTTCTTGAAGTCTGAGGGTATTTCGCCTGTTTCATGCATCTTGCTCACCAAATGGTAGAGTTTTGTCAGGACTGGCTCTCCCAAGGCCGTCAGTAGTTCCAATGGAATGTTGTCTACTCCCGGGGCCTTGTTTCGACTCAGGTCTTTCAGTGCTCTGTCAAACACTTCACGCAGTATCGTATCTCCCATTTCATCTTCATCTACATCCTCTTCCAATTCCATAATATTGTCCTCAAGTACATCGCCCTTGTATAGACCCTCTATATACTCCTTCCACCTTTCTGCCTTCCCTTCTTTGCTTAGAACTGGGTTTCCATCTGAGCTCTTGATGTTCATACAAGTGGTTCTCTTATCTCCAAAGGTCTCTTTAATTTTCCTGTAGGCAGTATCTATCTTACCCCTAGTGAGATAAGCCTCTACATCCTTACATTTGTCCTCTAGCCATCCCTGCTTAGCCATTTTGCACTTCCTGTCGATCTCATTTTTGAGACGTTTGTATTCCTTTTTACCTGCTTCATTTACTGCATTTTTATATTTTCTCCTTTCATCAATTAAGTTCAATATTTCTTCTGTTACCCAAGGATTTCTACTAGCCCTTTTCTTTTTACCTACTTGATCCTCTGCTGCCTTCACTACTTCATCCCTCAAAGCTACCCATTCTTTTTCTACTGTATTTCTTTCCCCCATGCCTGTCAATTGTTCCCTTATGCTCTCCCTGAAACTCTGTACAACCTGTGGTTCTTTCAGTTTATCCAGGTCCCATCTCCTTAAATTCCCACCTTTTTGCAGTTTCTTCAGTTTTAGTCTATAGGTCATAACCAATAGATTGTGGTCAGAGTCCACATCTGCCCCTGGAAATGTCTTACAATTTAAAACCTGGTTCCTAAATCTGTCTTACCATTATATAATCTATCTGATACCTTTTAGTATCTCCAGGGTTCTTCCATGTATACAACCTTCTATCGTGATTCTTAAACCAAGTGTTAGCTATTATTAAGTTATGCTCTGTGCAAAATTCTACCAGGCGGCTTCCTCTTTCATTTCTTAGCCCCAATCCATATTCACCTACTACGTTTCCTTCTCTCCCTTTTCCTACACTCGAATTCCAGTCACCCATGACTATTAAATTTTCGTCTCCCTTCACTATATGAATAATTTCTTTTATTTCATCATACATTTCTTCAATTTCTTTGTCATCTGCAGAGCTAGTTGGCATATAAACTTGTACTACTGTAGTAGGTGTGGGCTGCGTATCTATCTTGGCCACAATTATGCGTTCACTATGCTGTTTGTAGTAGCTTACCCGCATTCCTATTTTCCTATTCATTATTAAACATACTCCTGCATTACCCCTATTTGACTTTGTGTTTATAACCCTGTAGTCACCTGACCAGAAGTCTTGTTCCTCCTGCCACCGAACTTCACTAATTCCCACTATATCTAACTTTAACCTATCCATTTCCCTTTTTAAATTTTCTAACCTGCCTGCCAGATTAAGTGATCTGACATTCCACGCTCCGATCCGTAGAACGCCAGTTTTCTTTCTCCTGATAACGACGTCCTCTTGAGTAGTCCCCGCCCGGAGATCCGAATGGGGGACTATTTTACCTCCGGAATATTTTACCCAAGAGGACGCCATCATCATTTAATCATACAGTAAAGCTGCATGCCCTCGGGAAAAATTACGGCCGTAGTTTCCCCTTGCTTTCAGCCGTTCGCAGTACCAGCACAGCAAGGCCGTTTTGGTTATTGTTACAAGGCCAGATCAGTCAATCATCCAGACTGTTGCCCTTGCAACTACTGAAAAGGCTGCTGCCCCTCTTCAGGAACCACACGTTTGTCTGGCCTCTCAACAGATACCCCTCCGTTGTGGTTGTACCTACGGTACGGCTATCTGTATCGCTGAGGCACGCAAGCCTCCCCACCAACGGCAAGGTCCATGGTTCATGGGGGGGACAAACTAATGTAAGTTGAATTATTGTTGTGGTCTAAATACATTATAATTTATCAAAAGTGTGTATTACTAATGTAAATTAGCTTGCTCATGTCATCTATAATATTTCTTTAAAGAAGTTTCAACATTTTTAGCAATTATCGCTGGTGTTGCTGGGCTGTGCCGCGATCGAACGATTTGCAGCGGCGGCACATTTAAAATATTGTTCCGCTAAGAAAAATTAACCAAACCCGTAAATCGAGAGCAGATAAAAATTAGCAGTGAATTAAGAAAATGTTTTTCTTTAACAGCGATCCTGAGACTGACGGAATTTGTTACTAGTTTCACATTTGTGCATTCATAGGTGGATAGTTAACGTTGAAATTTAACAATTTGTTGGTTCTTTCAAATAACTTAAATGTATGGTGAAGTGTGTTTTATCAATGATAATTAAACGTCGGCTTGGCAATATTTAACCATTTCCTGCTAATAGAGACAGTCTTGTGTTCCACACCTAACGCCGGGAAAGAATTCAGTAAATATTTAAAAAAAAACACTTCATTTAGAAAGTGTGTGCCAAGGCCGAATTATGTAAAAGATTTAATTCTCAACTAAATGTTCTTAATCAGTTAATATGAATTTATCATCATGAGAGGGTTGACTAAGTTCACGTAATTTTAAATGTGCTTAATTCTGTCTAAATGAATTTTTATTACCACACGTAAATAAGGGGTTCTACAACAAAGTTCGTACTGAAAGAAAGAAAGAGCAAATAACCAAAAACAATATAAAAAGGTAACATTTGAAAACAAAATCATTTCATTATATATATATTTATTTATTTTTTTCATTAAAAAACATAAATTTGGAAACGAGTGTTTCCCCAATACGACGCATGCACAAGTGGAGTCATGCCTATGTTGCAACACTGTCAGTATCTTAGACTATGTTATTTCGAAACACTACAAGTTAGGCGCAAATTACAAAGCGATAAACTGCTGTCACTTGATTGTGTCGTCGCACCAGATACCTACGTACTGATAATAGCGTTTCGATGAAGTTCAAAGAAAAGCAGCACGTTTGCTATTATCGAGAAGTATGGGAGAGAGTGTGACGGATGAGATACAGAACATGGGGCGGACATCATTAAAACGAAGGCTTTTCTCGTTGTGGTGGGACCTTCTCACGAAATTTCAATCACAAAATTTTTCTTCGGAATGCGAAAATATTTCGTTGATGCCGACCTACATAGGGAGAAACGAAATTGTAAGAAAATGAGGGAATTCAGAGCTCGCACGGAAAGATATAGGCGTTCGTTTGTTCCGCGAGCTGTTCGAGACTGGAACAATTGAGCATCTTCACGAAGTTGATTCTATAACCCTCTGCCAGGTACTTAAGTGTGATTTGCAGAGTAGCTATGTAGATGTAGACGTAACGAATGAATTGGTCGCGGCTCGCCAATACCATGGTTTCCCAGGTCCTCCGACTTGATCGCATTGGATTTTAGTGTGAGGATATTTAAAAGCTTTACTGTCAAATAACTCCGGCAACGCATTGTGGACGGTTGTCAGTACATTCGGAACACGTCTGGAATTTGTGAACATATACGAGCAGCGATGAAGCGTAGCTACGCATGAACGGTGCCATGTGGAACTCTTGTTGTAATGTGGCTGTCCTCAAGTGCGAATCTGACACTCTCGCGGACTGTGTTATAAGGTCTTCACGTACTCACTGTCCGTCGTAAAACCTCCTGTAGGGCATAACATCGCTTTCCGGATCTACACTCCTGGAAATGGAAAAAAGAACACATTGACACCGGTGTGTCAGACCCACCATACTTGCTCCGGACACTGCGAGAGGGCTGTACAAGCAATGATCACACGCACGGTACAGCGAACACACCAGGAACCGCGGTGTTGGCCGTCGAATGGTCTACATCTACATCTACATTTATACTCCGCAAGCCACCCAACGGTGTGTGGCGGAGGGCACTTTACGTGCCACTGTCATTATCTTCCTTTCCTGTTCCAGTCGCGTATGGTTCGCGGGAAGAACGACTGTCTGAAAGCCTCTGTGCGCGCTCTAATCTCTCTAATTTTACATTCGTGATCTCCTCGGGAGGTATAAGTAGGGGGAAGCAATATATTCGATACCTCATCCAGAAACGCACCCTCTCGAAACCTGGCGAGCAAGCTACACCGCGATGCAGAGCGTCTCTCTTGCAGACTCTGCCACTTGAGTTTGCTAAACATCTCCGTAACGCTATCACGCTCACCAAATAACCCTGTGACGAAACGCGCCGCTCTTCTTTGGATCTTCTCCATCTCCTCCGTCAACCCGATCTGGTACGGATCCCACACTGATGAGCAATACTCAAGTACAGGTCGAACGAGTGTTTTGTAAGCCACCTCCTTTGTTGATGGACTACATTTTCTAAGGACTCTCCCAATGAATCTCAACCTGGTACCCGCCTTACCAACAATTAATTTTATATGATCATTCCACTTCAAATCGTTCCGCACGCATACTCCCAGATATTTTACAGAAGTAACTGCTACCAGTGTTTGTTCCGCTATCATATAATCATACAATAAAGGATCCTTCTTTCTATGTATTCGCAATACATTACATTTGTCTATATTAAGGGTCAGTTGCCACTCCCTGCACCAAGTGCCTATCCGCTGCAGATCTTCCTGCATTTCGCTACAATTTTCTAATGCTGCAACTTCTCTGTATACTACAGCATCATCCGCGAAAAGCCGCATGGAACTTCCGACACTATGTACTAGGTCATTTATATATATTGTGAAAAGCAATGGTCCCATAACACTCCCCTGTGGCACGCCAGAGGTTACATTAATGTCTGTAGACGTCTCTCCGTTGATAACAACATGCTGTGTTCTGTTTGCTAAAAACTCTTCAATCCAGCCACACAGCTGGTCTGATATTCCGTAGGCTCTTACTTTGTTTATCAGGCGACAGTGAGGAACTGTATCGAACGCCTTCCGGAAGTCAAGAAAAATAGCATCTACCTGGGAGCCTGTATCTAATATTTTCTGTGTTTCATGAACAAATAAAACGAGTTGGGTTTCACACGATCGCTGTTTCCGGAATCCATGTTGATTCCTACATAGTAGATTCTGAGTTTCCAAAATCGACATGATACTCGAGCAAAAGACATGTTCTAAAATTCTACAACAGATCGACGTCAGAGATATAGGTCTATAGTTTTGCGCATCTGCTCGACGACCCTTCTTGAAGACTGGGACTACCTGTGCTCTTTTCCAATCATTTGGAACTTTCTGTTCCTCTAGAGACTTGCGGTACACGGCTGTTAGAAGGGGGGCAAGTTCTTTCGCGTACTCTGTGTAGAATGATGCTAGCTGCGCAGCATTTGTGCACCGCCGCCGTCAGTGTCAGCCAGTTTGCCGTGGCATACGGAGCTCCATCGCAGTCTTTAACACTGGTAGCATGCCGCGACAGCGTGGACGTGAACCGTATATGCAGCTGACGGACTTTGAGCGAGGGCGTATAGTGGGCATGCGGGAGGCCGGGTGGACGTACCGCCGAATTGCTCAACACGTGGGGCGTGAGGTCTCCACAGTACATCGATGTTGTCGCCAGTGGTCGGCGGAAGGTGCACGTGCCCGTCGACCTGGGACCGGACCGCAGCGACGCACGGATGCACGCCAAGACCGTAGGATCCTACGCAGTGCCGTAGGGGACCGCACCGCCACTTCCCAGCAAATTAGGGACACTGTTGCTCCTGGGGTATCGGCGAGGACCATTCGCAACCGTCTCCATGAATCTGGGCTACGGTCCCGCACACCGTTAGGCCGTCTTCCGCTCACGCCCCAACATCGTGCAGCCCGTCTCCAGTGGTGTCGCGACAGGCGTGAATGGAGGGACGAATGGAGACGTGTCGTCTTCAGCGATGAGAGTCGCTTCTGCCTTGGTGCCAATGATGGTCGTATGCGTGTTTGGCGCCGTGCAGGTGAGCGCCACAATCAGGACTGCATACGACCGAGGCACACAGGGCCAACACCCGGCATCATGGTGTGGGGAGCGATCTCCTACACTGGCCGTACACCACTGGTGATCGTCGAGGGGACACTGAATAGTGCACGGTACATCCAAACCGTCATCGAACCCATCGTTCTACCATTCCTAGTCCGGCAAGGGAACTTGCTGTTCCAACAGGACAATGCACGTCCGCATGTATCCCGTGCCACCCAACGTGCTCTAGAATGTGTAAGTCAACTACCCTGGCCAGCAAGATCTCCGGATCTGTCCCCCATTGAGCATGTTTGGGACTGGATGAAGCGTCGTCTCACGCGGTCTGCACGTCCAGCACGAACGCTGGTCCAATTGAGGCGCCAGGTGGAAATGGCATGGCAAGCCGTTCCACAGGACTACATCCAGCATCTCTACGATCGTCTCCATGGGAGAATAGCAGCCTGCATTGCTGCGAAAGGTGGATATACACTGTACTAGTGCCGACATTGTGCATGCTCTGTTGGCTGTGTCTATGTGCCTGTGGTTCTGTCAGTGTGATCATGTAATGTATCTGACCCCAGGAATGTGTCAATAAAGTTTCCCCTTCCTGGGACAATTAATTCACGGTGTTCTTATTTCAATTTCCAGGAGTGTAGATTTCGTCACCAGTTATCCTCGCCATTATTTCACGAATGGTTCTTTATGCTTGGTTCGCTGCCAAAGTGAGCGATGAGAGTGAACCTTTCAAGAATGTAATCCAACCTGTTTTTCTGTAGAAACTTTAAACAATGCAAATGTAAAATTTCAGCCTTTATTAACGTGCGCAAGATGTCTAAAAAGTACTGCTTCCCTACTTTTATGATGAATATCACCCCAGCACACGTAAACCATCAATTGCAAAATAATAATAGAATCTAAATTAATGTATGAAGTTCTCGTGTAACGCCTTATAATACCTTCCTGGAAATTTATTCCAGCTGCAATTTTCTCTTTGCCTTTTTACATGCATTTTACGAAAATGTTAATAAATACGATATAATGGACATTATTTGGGATTATTTGCAGTGTAAGCAAAGTAAAAATTGAAAATAAAAAGATTACGCATAGGGTCTCAATCCCACGACTGTCGGATTACCGATCTTTCCGCTGCGCCAACCACTGCCTGGGAACTATGCTAAAGGCACGTTAGCACTAGGGCAACGGAGGCCATCAAACAACAGAGACTGGATTCTGCCGAACGTGGTCACCAGTGCGCTGGGGTTCGGCTTCTCATCCACACCAAACGAAAGGCTTGAGGCCAATGGAGTCCGCCATGTGGAATCGGAGTTGGCTCTGAAAACTTGCCTGTGTTGCTCCCGTTCTATTAGTGGTGTAACATAGCGTTTCAACTACAGTATCTCTGGCAGATATTATGAGAGAAGAAGAGGATTTAGTAGTGTCGCATGTGCAGCATTTACTTTACTCCTGGAAGCTGATCATCAAAAAAGAAGAAGAAGAAACAACGCTAGTGATGGATTTCTCTCTGAAAGAATAGGGAGCTGTGTGGTGGGACAAAATTAATGCCCACCTTAAAGCTGAATCGGAATATGGGCTACTTCATAATTTTTTTTCCTATTGTAAGCTACATAAAAATTTCGATTTGTTATTGCATTGTGTAGCCCCTAACATTTCCAAATGTAACACCTCTTTTAGGACAGCTGTATCTGCAGCAGTAGGTTAACAGTCTCTCCCAGTAATGTCTGTTTCCGTTTGTCGTTCACTACGACAAGATGTCAATAAAGACGGCATTGTCTTTTTCTCATCGTGCATATATCTATCTAATAGCTGAGTTATTTCCCTCCAAGTGTCTAAGATTTTCTGTTTGCATTTATAATCGCAGTTCGTAGGGGCCCAAAACATTCTCGTTCACCATAAAACTCTGTCAGCTTTAATGCTCTCTCCATATTCCACTCTTCACTCCAGTATTTTTAAACACAATAAATACACTTCCTTAGCGATAGGAGGCACTGCCTGCAGGGGAAACAGCGACTGTTGAAATAGAGTTTTTCGGGACAGCCGCAAGTCGCACTCTGTATAGCGTATTGACTGGTTTCGCTCTTTAAATTAGCAGCCAACTGCTGTACTTTAAACTGTAAATTGCAGAATTTGTAATTATGCTCTTGTTAAATTAAAGAGCGAAATCTGTGAATGAAACTACTAAGTGCGACTTATGCCTGTCCTGAAACACTCAAATAAACACCCGTTTTAGAGACACAGCAAATCGCTGCTGCACCAACGTATATTCGATCCGGCGTCCACACTAGGAGAGAGGTCCCACGCCAAGCAATAGCCGACACACTGATGTTACCGCCAGTATACCGAACCGCAGCCAAGGCCAATCGTTTCGTTGGCACCGGTTTGACAGTCCTACAGACTAAAAAAAAACTCGACCAACGAAGTTGTTGGCTTTCGTTTGTTGACCTTCGTTGGCCTAGATCCTAGTGTGTACGCGTCTTAAAACAAATGGCTCATGCTCGAACGAAACGCATCAAAACTGCTCCTTCCTCTAAACATCTTGCTCCCACTCCCTTCACTATCATTTCTGGACAAGTCGTGCATATACAGTACAGAAAAATCACCA
Source organism: Schistocerca cancellata (assembly GCF_023864275.1). Taxonomy (NCBI): domain Eukaryota; kingdom Metazoa; phylum Arthropoda; class Insecta; order Orthoptera; family Acrididae; genus Schistocerca; species Schistocerca cancellata. Next base: position 51,232,356 of record NC_064631.1, read on the forward strand.
TCACCGAGCAGCGCATCGACATGCTCAGCTACATCATCCTCGACCAGGACAAAGACAGTAGTAGCGTCAAGTGGGATCCAATACAATTTTGATATAAAATTGGTATTAAATTTATTAAACTGAACCTGAAGCAGCCAGCCAGCCAACACAACTACCATACACACTATACCCACCATTGTTAACGAAAATATGTTTACAGAGAGTAGTGTTGTTCATATCAGATGTCAATGGAGATGCTGGAAGAAATGAGATGGTTACTACATTCACATCTCAGTGACACTCAAATGGCATCACGTATTGACATTGTGTGTCTGTTTTTTTTAATGTGCACTATATTTGAAAGAAATAGAAAACGCAATAGGACACTTTATTATTGAATGGCTTCGACTAGTATGTCTGACTTTCCTGAGAATAGCTACCCGTGTTAAAAATTTGTTGACTGGCAAGGATTGTTTAATACAGCCACAGTTCCTCAACAAAATTACTGGTTATCTTTCTGCTCAGTCAGTACCTCACCACAAAGTCATTCTTGGGCGTTTCAAAAGCGTTCATCTTGTCCTGCAGATTACGTTGGCAAATCACATGGCGCTGCGTTTCCTCGAGCTACTTGCCCACCTATGTTGCTCTTGCTTTCTACGTAACAGTACCATGTGCACCATGTCCACTTCTATGATTCTCAGCTGAAATGCAAGCATAATAACATTTGTTGTTGTTGTTGTGGTCTTCAGTCCTGAGACTGGTTTGATGCAGCTCTCCATGCTACTCTATCCTGTGCAAGCTTCTTCATCTCCCAGTACCTACTGCAACCTACATCCTTCTGAATCTGCTTAGTGTATTCATCTCTTGGTCTCCCTCTACGATTTTTACCCTCCACGCTGCCCTCCAATGCTAAATTTGTGATCCCTCGATGCCTCAGAACATGTCCTACCAACCGATCCCTTCTTCTAGTCAAGTTGTGCCACAAACTTCTCTTCTCCCCAATCCTATTCAATACCTCCTCATTAGTTACGTGATCTACCCACCTTATCTTCAGCATTCTTCTGTAGCACCACATTTCAAAAGCTTCTATTCTCTTCTTGTCCAAACTAGTTATCGTCCATGTCTCACTTCCATACATGGCTACACTCCATACAAATACTTTCAGAAACGACTTCCTGACACCTAAATCTATATTCGATGTTAACAAATTTCTCTTCTTGAGAAACGCTTTCCTTGCTATTGCCAGTCTACATTTTATATCCTCTCTACTTCGACCATCATCGGTTATTTTACTCCCTAAATAGCAAAACTCCTTTACTACTTTAAGTGTCTCATTTCCTAATCTAATTCCCTCAGCATCACCCGACTTAATTTGACTACATTCCATTATCCTCGTTTTGCTTTTGTTGATGTTCATCTTATATCCTCCTTTCAAGACACTGTCCATTCCGTTCAACTGCTCTTCCAAGTCCTTTATGAACTCACTTTCAAATTGCATGTCTCCTGGTGATTCTTTAATAAAAAGATCGCTGCCTCCAAAACTAAAAATCGCTCAGTATTCCTGAAACTGCGAACTGTCTCCGCAATCGAAGCACACCGAACCGAACCAACAGCGTTACATACACCTTACCACCTCTAAGCAAAGCCGACGAAAAATCGGTAACAGGCCTCAACAGCGTACAGAGTAGGAACTTTGGCTACCGAACCGAAAATGACGTCACTACCGAGACTAAGCTATGGAACCGAACGATATGGACGATACAGAACAGGGCTCTGGACCTGCACAACGGGCTGCTGTGTGCGCATTTCTTGTCACAGTCATGTGTAGGGAATCAGTATGCCCACTGCAGCGATGGAGAAGGCAATATTGTACTTAAAACTCATCAGTAATAAGAGTGATTACAGGCTACACTGTTTCTCTCCCGTCTTAGGGCGTATGACAGCCATCCACAGCAGCTCGCAAGCTCAGCCTCTTGCACTAGTAACGTTACCACCTCACTTACTGAACTTCCACACTCACTATCAAATCCTGACCTGAGGGTAACCACTACAGCTCTATCACCCAGGCCTGCGTGAAGTTTTCTTTCAACAAGATAATGCAGTAGTGTATGGTTTCTGTGCTGTCCTGACCTACCTTAATACAGAGAATGTTCGACCGTCCAGCACGCTTACCAGCTCTCTCAGCCACTGCACTGAAAACATCCAACTAAGCGTTCCTGAGAGGCTAGCACGCCACCATTCACCAGTCACTTTGATTGATTAACTGGAGAACAGAGCTGAAACAGCGTGGAATCGCGTACAAGTTCCTGTTACCATAGTTCAGTTCGACTCAATACCCTGCTGGGTTAGAGCTGTTGCTGACGGCCACCCAGCATACGGGAATACACACCCAGTATGGCACGAAATCACTTATAATTTCTACACCCTATACTGCATTGGCATAACATGTAAAATTTTGTTTTTCAGTGATTACAATGTGGAATCGGAATCACAAAGAACTTGGCAGTCTGAGCCCACTTATCAGTATGACGTTGCACGCTCTTTGGCCTGGTTCACAAGAGTGTCATAAAGCAATAGTGTCCTGGATACCAGCACCGGAACGCAGTTGACGTCCAAGCTGGTCTAATACGTGTTTTATCAGGTACAGATCTCGTGGTCTTGTTTCCCAAGGAAGTACTTCAACATGCCTGCCATATGCCGACGAGCATTGTCCTGCTGAAGGCGCCACGATACTGTAGAGTGAGAGGTAGCAAATGAGGATTTAGGATATCCTTGATGTACCATTGTGCTGTTAAAGCTTCCTCAGTGACATCCAGTTATGACCTGAAGTCAAACCCGATGGTTCGCAATATCATAATGTCAGAAGTAACGTGTCCAAACACTGGAACAATGGGAGCTCTTCCAAGGTCGACGCCATACTAGTCGATGGTGATGTGGCTTAGGGCAGAACAGCGATTCACAGATAAATACGATGTGAAACCATTCATCAGCGTATCATGATTCCTGGCCATGATATCATTCCAAACGCAGCCGATTGTGTTATGGTCTAACAGCCTATACATGGAACGGTAATTCTATACTCTGGCTACTTCTAGGGATGACACAGAATGTTTCATAGAGTCCATTTCTTGTTCTCGGATGGTGTGAATATACACGAAGAGTGTGTATATACACGAAGATACACTGACATCCGACCGTGTGTTATGGGTGCCACATTTTCTATGTTAGTCAATATATTTCATGCAACATGGGTTGCCTCTCTTAAAGCGGATGAAGTATTTTCTGTGCCAGTTGCATTTTGCCTGTACGGGGTTTTAAGTGCTTCATATGTCACTACTAATCATATGGTCAGATAATACCATGTTCTTCCTCTTTGTTATGAGTATTAGCCGGCCGCAGTGGCCGTGCGGTTAAAGGCGCTGCAGTCTGGAACCGCAAGACCGCTACGGTCGCAGGTTCGAATCCTGCCTCGGGCATGGATGTTTGTGACGTCCTTAGGTTAGTTAGATTTAACTAGTTCTAAGTTCTAGGGGACTAATGACCTCAGCAGTTGAGTCCCATAGTGCTCAGAGCCATTTGAACCATTTGTTATGAGTATTATGCATACATGATCTATATAAGATGAATGGTAGTAACAGTAACAAATGTTACTACAAGCTGTGCAATCTGGCGTTGAGTAGTACCATAAAACTTCTCAGATCGACAACATAAGGTTGCTGTCGTGGGAGAATGTCCTATTGTCTCACAACCGACCAACTCCAAAAACCGCACAGCTCATGCTGGCGGGAATTTCCATTAGACAGCTGTCTGAACGCGTCATTACTAGTTTGAATATATTACGGAGATAGCTGAATATAGAATTTTTTTGTGATGTGGTGTGAATGTAACAAAGCGTCCATGTACCGATTTGCTATAAAAGACCTGTTTATTAAAAGGGAGCAGACAAGTACAATTCGTAGGCTGGAAATGGGGAAAGTAAACAGACGAGCGCAACTGAGCACCGCTGGAAGCAGTTAGACAGCCACTGTCGTCCGATTTTCACATCGACTGTGAACTTTTCCTGCTGCCCAAATCCCGGCAACGAAAAGATAATTAGTTATTGATAGTCGCTTGAGAGCAGCCGAGAAGTGTTCCGCAAATATGTGAATACCTTATTACATGGTAGTGAGTATAATAAAAATGAACAGCGTGACGTTTCAGTATGTTTTCTGTCGTGTCCTATCAACTCGTCAAATATGGGGTGCCTAGGAAACCTGCTTCTCGGATCACTAGACAACAGTTCAAGCAAATCGGACCAATGAGCTTTATTTCAGAAAATTACTGAACTTCGGGAATTTACTGTTGTATAGCTAGAGAAGGCCGAAATGCACGCGTTAAACTCAAGCAGGCGGGCGTGAGGTCTGAAACAGGATACGTAATCAATGCTATAAAGAAAAGTACGTAGCTTCTGGAATACTTAACTTTAATCCACATCTGTAGAACATAGCTCTTGATGATACAGAAGTATTATAGCAATTGAATACGGCGCCTTGCTAGGTCGTAGCAACTGTAGCTGAAGGCTATGCTAACTATCGTCTCTGCAAATAAGATCGTAATTCTCAGTGAACCATGGCTAGCAACGTCGGCTGTACAACTGGGGCGAGTGCTAGTAAGTCTCTCTAGACCTGCCGTGTGGTGGCGCTCGGTCTGCAGTTACTGCCAGTGGCGACACGCGGGTCCGACAGGTACTAATGGACCGCGGCCGATTTAAAGCTACCACCTAGCAAGTGTGGTGTCTGGCGGTGACACCACATTTACAATGACGTGTCGCAAGCAAATGGCGACAGACAAATAAGAAGTCTGCTCAGTACTGTATATACAATTGGTAATACAGTTCCTAAATCACTGCTATACTAGTGCCTATTCCTCATGCTGCTGTGGACGTGGTGGGAGTCGGTCTTCAACTGGGCCGCGACCACGCGGCTCGGGGCTAACGTCCTCTTCGTGTCGAGAGCGCCGCTGTCGCGTTGTCGTCCTAGAGAGGGGTCGGTTCGCGTGCAATTGGCTGACGTCGTCTCACAGCCCTTTCTGCTCTACCGTTACCGCCTGGCGTACCGGCGCTTGACTTTACGTCGGATCATTTTCCGTTTACTGACAGGTCATAAAAACAGTCGACAAAGTTGCGGCTCCGCAAGTTCTTAGCTATAAGTTTGGCGCTATACGTAGCCTTCGAAATGGCGTCTGTAACGGAGGTGCGTTCCAACAGAGAGGTGTCGCTGAGTTTCTTTTGGTGGCAAACCAGAGAACCGTAGATATTCTTAGCTTCCTGCAGAACGTCTACAGAGACCCGGCAGTGAATAAATGCATGGTGAGTTGTTGGGCGAGGCGTCTGTCACATCATCGCATCGAGTTCGTGCAAACCTGAAACTTCCTGGCAGATTAAAACTGTGTGCCCGACCGAGACTCGAACTCGGGACCTTTGCCTTTCGCGGGCAAGTGCTCTACCATCTGAGCTACCGAAGCACAACTGACGCCCGGTCTCACAGCTTTACTTCTGCCAGTATCTCGTCTCCTACCTTCCAAACTTTACAGAAGCTCTTCTGCGAACCTTGCAGGAAGTTTCATATCAGCGCACACTCCGCTGCAGAGTGAAAATCTCATTCTGTCGTGCAAACCTGTCCGATCCTCCGAGTGCCGGCCGGCCGCACACAGCTGTGACTCCAACAATGTTCGAACATACAGACACTCTCATCTGAGGTGCTAGGCGGGTGACAATCAAACACCTTGGTGCTCAACTGGACGTCTCTGTTGATAGTGCTGACACATTCGTCCACCAGTTGGGGTATGCAAACGTGTGTGTCCGCCGGGTTTCCCGCGGCCTAACAGAAGACGGTAGGGAGCATCGAAGGATCATGTGTAGAGAATTGCTTGCACGTTACTAGGCTGACCGTTACAATTTTTGTCAGAAATCGTCACAGGTTATGAAACGTGGTTCATCGCTTAGAACCGGAAACAAGACGTCAATCCATGGAGTGGTACCACATAACCTCTCCTCAGAAGAAATAGTTCAAAGTTGCACCCTCAGCCGGTAAAGTCATGGCAATGGTCTCCGGGGACTCTGAAGGGTTAGCCTCCGTCGAGGTGCCAGAATCAGCTCTGTCGTGTATTGTTCTACCCTCACGAAATTGAAGAAAGGGCTTCAGCGTGTTAGTCACCACAAAAATGCAACCGGCATTCATTTTCTCCCTGACAGCGCAAGGCCTCACGGAGTTCTGCGCGCTCGAGAGTAACTTACAAAACTTCATTGGAATTTCCTCATCGACCCTACACCTCGGATATCCCATCTTTCATCTGTCTGGCCCAATGAAGGAGCTACCCCGCGGGAAGTAGTACATACATGATGGGGTCGTTTTTGGTGCAGCGAGACGGTGGCTTTGACACTGACCACGAGAGAGGTACCATACAGACCTTCGCAGTAAGGTGGCGTAAGCCACTCGCATTGAACGAAGATTATGTTTAAAAGTAGTGTTTTATAGCGTAAAGAGTGAGGAATAATAAGGTACAATGGAACCCTAAATAAAACCAACCTGCACTCAAAAAAAGAAGGTATTGCCTTGCTTCTTGAACGCCCTTAGTATAATATGTTAGTTAACGCTGACAAGATGTTTTTTGATGATATGGGAAGAGTAAAGAATTTTCAGTGTAAACTGAACATCAAATCACATACTCCATTTTTGTAACAAATATAATCTGTTCTAAATCGCACAGATGGAGATTTGAGTGACTTAACGGGCCTCACGAGGGTTCGCACTCTTTGCGATTCATGTGCTCGGCTAGCACAGGACTCCGAGTCATGGAGTGCTGTTTTACAGTTTCATTTTTCTGTCCTACATATTTCTTCTACAGTGCTATCGATGTATTAAAAATTAAAATCTTTCTCTATTATTGCTATCTCTCTTGTAAGTAGTTTTTGATGAAGATGTAATATAATTATAATGAATTAAACATATGTGGAGGATAATTTCAATAAAATCTACAGAAGAGTGACAGAGTTGTCGATTATGAGACGTGACAAAAAGTGACAGACCAAAGATTGTGAGGGTGTAACAGTAACAGGTGAAAATAACTAGCAAGCATTTGCTATTTCAGGGACTTAAAAGCATTATTTAGTGAATTAATAGAATATTATATGTGAATGAGTGCAAAAATATTATCTTTATGTGTCGAACATGTCGAGAGTGGAAGAAGACATAGCTTTTTATTAATACTTTTCAAAATATGCTTTAGTCAATTCAGATCTCAGTAAAAAACTAGTAATTTGTAATATAATGACTTGTTTTGTTTGCAGAATATAAATTACTTTAATGCGCTAGTTTTCATATGTGGAAGTAGTAAGGTATTTCAGCAGTATTTATGTAACGATTCTTATCTCTGAAACGAGAGTCACTTTTACTTGATAATAAAGAACTAATCTTCCAATTTCAGATGTTTAGATTAACTAATGTATATTTTAGTTATTTGTAAAAGAATACAATCATCTTTTATTTTTTATTCATAGACTTGCGTTTTTTAATACCTTGTAACTATTATCATTCAGATATGCACCAATTTAGGTCAGTTGTATAGTTATATGTTTTCGATTCAATTTCATAATTAACTATTATACGGTGTTGAATAGAAATGCGCCGCATATTTAACATTTCTTGTACTTACTTCGCTATGTAGTAAAGACATTAAAGTTTGTCACACAACACAAACAAATAGACATTTCGAAAACAGTCTATAAAACATTGAAACATCAGTGCTGATTCTGTTCAGCCAGTATCTACTTTTTTTTAACTTCCCAAGATTAGTATTGTGAAATTTAATTACTAACTGAAATTTTTTAAACCAGTAGAATCTATTACGCTACTGGCCATTAAAATTGCTACACCACGAAGATGACGTGTTACAGACGCGAAATTTAACCGACAGGAAGAAGATGCTGTGATATGCAAATGATTAGCTTTTCAGAGCATTCACACAAGGTTGGCGCCGGTGGCGCCACCTACAATGTGCTGACATGAAGAACGTTTCCAACCGATTTCTCATACACAAACAGCAGTTGACCGGCGTTGCCTGGTGAAACGTTGTTGTGATGCTTCGTGTAAGGAGGAGAAATGCGTACCATCACGTTTCCGACTTTGGTAAAGGTCGGATTGTAGCCTATCGCGATTGCGGTTTATCGTATCGCGACATTGCTGCTCGCGTTGGTCGAGATCCAATGACTGTTAGCAGAATATGGAATCGGTGGGTTGAGGAGGGTAATACGGAACGCCGTGCTGGATCCCAACGGCCTCGTATCACTAGCAGTCGCGATGACAGGCATCTTATCCGCCTGGCTAGAACGGATCGTGCAGCCATGTGTCGATCCCTGAGTCAACAGGTGGGGACGTTTGCAAGACAACAACCATCTGCGCGAACAGTTCGACGACGTTTGCAGCAGCATGGACCCTCTACTCGGAGACCATGGCTGCGGCTACCGTTGACGCTGCATCACAGACAGGAGCGCCTGCGATGGTGCACTCAACGACGAACCTGGGTGCACGAATGGCAAAACGTCATTTTTTCGGATGAATCCAGGTTCTGTTTACAGCATCATGATGGTCGCATCCGTGTTTGGCGACATCGCGGTGAACGCACATTGGAAGCGTGTATTCGTCATCGCCATACTGGCGTATCATCCGGCGTGATGGTATGGGGTGCCATTGGTTATACGTCTCGGTCACCTCTTGTTTGCATTGACGGCACTTCGAACAGTGGACGTTAAATTTCAGATGTGTTACGACCCGTGGCTCTACCCTTCATTCGATCCCTGCGAAACCCTACATTTCAGCAGGATGATGCACGACCGCATGTTGCAGGTCCTGTACGGGCCTTTCTGGATACAGAAAATGTTCAACTGCTGCCCTGGCCAGCACATTCTCCAGATCTCTCACCAATTGAAAACGTCTGGTCAATGGCGGCCGAGCACCTGGTTCGTCACAATACGGCAATCACTACTCTTGATGAACTGTGGTATCGTGTTGAAGATGCATGGGCAGCTGTACCTGATCACTCCATCCAAGCTCTGTTTGACTCAATGCCCAGGCGTATCAAGGCCGTTATTACGGCCAGAGGTGGTTGTTCTGGGTACTGATTTCTCAGGTTCTATGGACCCAAATTGCGTGAAAATTACATGTCAGTTCTAGTGTAATATATTTGTCCAATGAATACCCGATTATCATCTGTATTTCTTCTTGGTGTAGCAATTTCAATGGCCAGTAGTGTATATATACGCTCTAAGAAAAAAAAAAAACGAAACCAGGAAGGAATTATACGAATGGGACGGAAATCGGTATATGTTATGTACAAATGATTACATTTGCTGAAAAATTGGATAATTGATTCAAGAGAAAAAGCTCCACAAACTGAGCAAATCAATGTCCGCTTTGGTCCACCTCTGGCTGTTACGCAAGGGGTTATTCTGCTTTGCACTGATTGATAGAATTGTTGGATGCCCTTCTGAGGGATATCGTACCAAATTCGGCCCAACTGGAGCGTTAGATCCTCAAAATGTCGAGATCGTCGAAGAATCCTTCCCGTAATGCTCTAAACGTTCACAATCGGGGAGAGCGCCAGCAACTTTGCTCGTTAAGGTATGGTTAGCCAAGAATGAAGGCAAGCAGCAGAAACTCTTACCTGTGTGGGCGGGCAACTGAGCACCGCTAGAGACACTCGGACAATCGCTGTAGACAGTTATTTTTACCACTGGCTACATGCTAATAACTATCTATCTATATCCGGATCCCACTCCAGGTACTCCCGGGTCTGGGTGCTGACGAGTCCTCTCCATTTGGTTCGGTCCTCCCACCACTTTTCTTCCTCCACTTGCTGCCCGGTCACACCTTTCCACATATATTCTCACTCCCGTTTTCCACTGTGTTCTTGGGCGCCCTGTAGGTCTTTTTCCACCCATCTTTAGTTCTTCCATAATTTTGGAGAGCCTCTCCCCACGCAGGCTCTTAACATGCCCGTAACATCTTAATCTCTTTTTTTCGATTTCTTCTTTCATACTTTCTTGTTAAAGGTCCTTTCTAATATCTGCATTCCTTACTCTGTCCATTCTTTTTTTCCCTTATCTGCTCTGAGAAACTTCATTTCCCCTGCTTGCAGTCTGCTCTAGTCCCTTTCTGTCATTGTCCATGTTTCTCCTCCATAGGTGGCAGTAGGAAGTAATAATTGTCATACATTAGGAGTTTTTCTTTTCCTGAAACTTCATTATTCCAAATCAGATGTTTCATTGTTTGGTAGAAATTGTAACCTCCTATTAATTTAGTTATTCTTCCATCAGTAGATATTTCAGTCCCTAAATAAATGAAACTGTCTACCAATTTGAGGGTTCTCCATTCAAAGCAATATTCCCGTTGATCCCTTTGTCTCTCCCAAATACCATTACTTCACTCTTTATTTCTTTTTAATCCATACCTTTGCATTATTTCCTTCCACGCATCAAGCTGTAACTGTACATCTACCTCTTTATCGCCCCTTATTACCATATCATCTGCAAAAATCACCTTTTTGTCTTTTTCTTTTACTATACCTTTAACTGCCCTATTCATTCCCTCCATCACAACATTAAAAAGTGCAGGAGATAGAATATTTCCTTGTTTAAGTCCTTGTCTCATTTCGAAGTATTCAGAGTTCCCCAATGGTGTTCTAATTTTACAACAGTGTCCTCTGTTATCGTCATTAATACATTAATGTATACATCTTCTATACCTATCTTGTTCATTTCTTTCCAGAGTCTTTCCCTGTTAACTGATTCATATGCCTTTTCTATGTTTATAAAAAAACATTATCACCCGTCTGTTACACTTCCAACTTTTTCCCCATCAATTGATGAGTAGAAAATATCAGGTCGATCGTACTTCTGCCTTTCCTAAACCCATGCTGTTCTTCACTCACCTCCTCTTCTATCTTTTCACTTATTCGATTTAGTAAAATTCTTTCAAAAATCTTGTATGTATGACTCATAAGGGTTATTCCTCTGTATTTTTTACAAAATCTTTTATTGCCTTTTCTGAAGATGGGAACAATGTCTCCTCCAACCGTCAGGTATTGTACTATTTCTCCACACACTTGATAGTACCGTATACAGCCACTGCATTCCCACTGGACCTGCTGCTCTTATCATGTCCACTGATACATCATTTTCTTCACAGCTATTTCCATTTCTTCCCGTTTAATTTGTCCTAATTCTGCTTCCCAACTTCTCTCAATTTCTCCATTATTTGTTGTTTCCTTGTGTACCTGTTCCTCAGCGATTAATAGTTTCTTAAAATGTTCTCTCCAGAGACCTTTTATATTAATTGGATCTTCAATCACAGTACCATCCTCTGTTTGCATCTTTACTGGTACTTCAGAAGCATTCCTTTCATTTTTCATCATTTTATAGAACATTTTCTTATTGCTCTTCACATCTTGAAGTTTTTTGTAAACTCTTCCTGCCTTTTTCTTTGCTGTTTCCACTATTTCTTTGCACTCCTTCTTTTCCTCTATATATCTCTCATGGTCCTCATCATTTTTAGTTTTCCACCACTTTATCCATCTCCATTTTTCTTGTAACTGATTGGATTGTGGTATCATCCCACCAACTTGTCTGTCTTACTTTTTCCTTTCCAGATGTTCTACTGCATACTTTTTGTGCTGCTTCCACTAAAGTGTCTTTGAATAAACTCCATTCTTTTTCTACATCGTAGAAAACTTCTTTTGGAAATTTTTGTATGATTAATTTTCTATACTTCTCAGCACTTTCACTCCCCTTCACTTTCCAATCCTGTATCCTCAACACTTTCTTCTGTTTTCTATTTTTCGCACACTGATTCATTTTCCATTGTCCCACCAGTAATCTATGGTCTCCATCCGCACTCACACTTGCAATTACATTCACATTTGTTAATTTCTCTCCCCATTCCCTATCTACTACAATATAATCTATTATGCTTTTAGTTCTTCCATCCCAATCTGGTGATAACATGACTTTCTCTCTTCATAAACCAGCTGTTCGGTATTTTAATTCCATTCCTCTGGCACAAATCCAGAAGTCTTTCCCTTTTTCATTTCTGCCTCCATATCGAAAACATCCCAAAACTTGCTTAAATCCCGTTCTCTCTTTGCCTACCTGTGCATTAAAATCTCCCATCACTATATTAGCACTCTCTATGTGGTTCTCTAACTCATTTTCAAAGTCTATTTTCTCTTCTTCGCTACATCCCACTTGAGGTGCATAAATCTGTGAAACTTTTAGTGTTTTAGTGTTTCTTTTTGGAATATCAGGTTTATGATTATGATCCTGTCTGATATACATCTCACACTTTCAATACAGCTTTGTACATTCTTATTGACCATCATTGCCACACCATTTCCTCCAAACGTGTTATTCCCACTCCAGTACAGTTTTCTGCTTCCTCCCAAATTTTTCTCATCTTTTCCCTTCTACTTCGTTTTGCTTAATCCCACAATATCTAACTTTCTCTCTGTTAGTACATCTGTCGTTTCTTCCATTTTTACATTGTGGGTTAATATATTAAGGGTGCCAATATTTGGGTTACTTTTAGTCCATTTGGTTTCATCTTCTTGTACTGATGAATATCAGCATGTCTCCCATCATTCGCACCAGTTCCTGAAGAAGCAGTGGGGGCAAATCCTGAGTGGTTCGTTTCGAGGCTCGTCTGTGTTTTGAAAGCAATATATGAAGATACTAAAAGGTATCAGATAGATTATATAATGGTAAGACAGAGATTTAGGAACCAGGTTTTAAATTGTAAGACATTTCCAGGGGCAGATGTGGACTCTGACCACAATCTATTGGTTATGACCTGTAGATTAAAACTGAAGAAACTGCAAAAAGGTGGGAATTTAAGGAGATGGGACCTGGATAAACTGAAAGAACCAGAGGTTGTACAGAGTTTCAGGGAGAGCATAAGGGAGCAATTGACAGGAATGGGGGAAAGAAATACAGTAGAAGAAGAATGGGTAGCTTTGAGGAATGAAGTAGTGAAGGCAGCAGAGGATCAAGTAGGTAAAAAGACGAGGGCTAGTAGAAATCCTTGGGTATCAGAAGAAATATTGAATGTAATTGATGAAAGGAGAAAATATAAAAATGCAGTAAATGAAGCAGGCAAAAACGAATACAAACGTCTCAAAAATGAGATCGACAGGAAGTGCAAAATGGCTAAGCAGGGATGGCTAGAGGACAAATGTAAGGATGTAGAGGCTTATCTCACTAGGGGTAAGATAGATACTGCCTACAGGAAAATTAAAGAGACCTTTGGAGATAAGAGAACCACTTGTATGAACATCAAGAGCTCAGATGGAAACCCAGTTCTAAGCAAAGAAGGGAAAGCAGAATGGTGGAAGGAGTATATGGAGTGTCTATACAAGGGCGATGTACTTGAGGACAATATTATGGAAATGGAAGAGGATGTAGATGAAGATGAAATGGGAGATACGATACTGCGTGAAGAGTTTGACAGAGCACTGAAACAAGGCCCCCGGAGTAGACAACATTCCATTGGAACTACTGACGGCGTTGGGAGAGCCAGTCCTGACAAAACTCTACCATCTGGTGAGCAAGATGTATGAAACAGGCGAAATACCCTCAGACTTCAAGAAGAATATAATAATTCCAATCCCAAAGAAAGCAGGTGTTGACAGATGTGAAAATTACCGAACAATCAGTTTAATAAGCCACAGCTGCAAAATACTAATACGAATTCTTTACAGACGAATGGAAAAACTAGTAGAAGCCGACCTCGGGGAAGATCAGTTTGGATTCCGTAGACATACTGGAACACGTGAGGCAATACTGACCTTACGACTTATCTTAGAAGAAAGATTAAGGAAAGGCAAACCTACGTTTCTAGCATTTGTAGACTTAGAGAAAGCTTTTGACAATGTTGACTGGAATAATCTCTTTCAAATTCCAAAGGTGACAGGGGTAAAATACAGGGAGCGAAAGGCTATTTACAATTTGTACAGAAACAAGATGGCAGTCATAAGAGTCAAGGGACATGAAAGGGAAACAGGGGTTGGGAAGGGAGTAAGACAGGGTTGTAGCCTCTCCCCGATGTTATTCAGTCTGTATATTGAGCAAGCAGTAAAGGAAACAAAAGAAAAGTTCGGAGTAGGTATTAAAATCCATGGAGAAGAAATAAAAACTTTGAGGTTCGCCGATGACATTGTAATTCTGTCAGAGACAGCAAAGGACTTGGAAGAGCAGTTGAACGGAATGGATGGTGTCTTGAAGGGAGGATATAAGATGAACATCAACAAAAGCAAAACGAGGATAATGGTATGTAGTCGAATTAAGTCGGGTGATGTTGAGGGTATTAGATTAGGAAATGAGACACTTAAAGTAGTAAAGGAAATTTTGCTATTTGGGGAGCAAAATAACTGATGATGGTCGAAGTAGAGAGAATATAAAATGTAGACTGGCAATGGCAAGGAAAGCGTTTCTGAAGAAGTGAAATTTGTTAACATCGAGTATAGATTTAAGTGTCAGGAAGTCATTTCTGAAAGTATTTGTATGGAGTGTAGCCATGTATGGAAGTGAAACATGGACGGTAAATAGTTTGGACAAGAAGAGAATAGAAGCTTTCGAAATGTGGTGCTACAGAAGAATGCTGAAGATTAGATGGGTAGATCACGTAACTAATGAGGAAGTATTGAATAGGATTGGGGAGAAGAGGAGTTTGTGGCACAACTTGACCAGAAGAAGGGATCGGTTGGTAGGACATGTTCTGAGGCATCAAGGGATCACCAATTTAGTATTGGAGGGCAGCGTGGAGGGTAAAAATCGTAGGGGGAGACCAAGAGATGAATACACTAAGCAGATTCAGAAGGATGTAGGTTGCTGTAGGTACTGGGAGATGAAGAAGCTTGCACAGGATAGAGTAGCATGGAGAGCTGCATCAAACCAGTCTCAGGACTGAAGACCACAACAACAACAATATGAAGACTTTCCTACTGGCTTGCTAGGCCTAACGCAAGAAAGGATTTTCTGTTGGGGATGTCTCCCTTAGCCTTTGGAGTTTCTCCTGCACCACAAGGCTGTGTTTCGCTTTTCATTTAATCCCCAGAAAGGAGGATTGCCTCATCTGCCATCTTCGCCGTTCCAAAGTCTTTCTTCTCCACCGTCACTGCCATTAAGGTCTTCACCCGTAATCCAGGGCATGGATTTTGTGTTATATCCCACAAGATTGGGTCCCTGCCTGAACTCAGACATCCCGTCACTTCGGCCTACTGAAGTGTAGGATGCCCACCCCCGCCACGTGGACTCCCCAGACAGGAATTAACCTCAGTGAGGGAATAGGTAATGGGACCCTACTTCCCTGGAGCCGGGTTTTGTCAGTGTAACAAAAATGATCAGTTTGTCAGCTTAGGGAGTTCCCCGCAATCCGACACGTAATGAATACGGACAGCTAAGTTGCGTCTATGCGACTGCGCTACAAACCATTTCATAGATAAGACATTGTACAACCAGGTTTGCAAAAAACTTCTGTCATATGTAATTCATCATGCAAATTCCGTCTTATTGGCCCTTTTTTCATGTTACAATGTCAGCGATTATCCGAATGCTCAGACGTCGGTCGCTTCGCATAATTTGATTAATGTTCTGAGTGTCGACATCAGTTCTTGAAATCACAGATCGACTGGGACGTTCATTATCTTCAACCTCTTCTCGACCTTCTGAAAACTGTTTGCGCCTTTCAAAAATTCGAGCACGTAACGTAGCATTGTCACCAAACACCTCCTTTAGCAAATGAGAACATTCCATTGGCGAATTTTTTAATTTCAAGAGGAATTTGAGGTTAATGCGCTGCTCGATTTTAAGTCCACCGTGCCCGCAGCATTAGTATAGAATAACGCCCTATGCAAGCAAGGTTCAAAAGCAAGCTAAAGCAGACAGGAAGACGAAACTAATGGTGACTGCTCTTGAAGATTTAGGGTCAACTGCTTTCCAATACCAACTTTCGCCTACGAGGTTCCGTGATAGGTGATGCGCCGTCTCATTATTTAATTGCCGCATTCCATTTGGCACCTTTTTCACCTACGAGCTATTACGGTTACAATGTATTATGATTCTTGTAAACAACGAAAGATAAAATCACATCGTGATTTGGTTTGCAATAGACGACTCATAGAATACAACACTTGGTCATGCTCAGTCACGTAGTATACCGCATGCGCAGCGTTTGCGCCGTCCGCTAGATGCATTTTATAGCTAACACTCATTCCGAGAAACGGAGAGCAAGGGACACAGCAGAACGCGCAGTAACGTTGGCAGCCGTGGGTGCTCTTGGCACGCGACAGACCCTCTGCTTCCAAATCGACTACCCATCCACTCAGCGAGGGGAAACTGGGGTGGGCAGCCACCTGATTTATCTCTGGTTGCGTGGACAGCCCGCAAAAAAAAAAAATAACAGACCACGGCAAGGACAGTGGTGGAACGGCTGCGTGTTCAAACTGCGCCCTACTCACCGCCCCACTTCTTCGCCTCCGTAGTTTCTTGGCTGACTGCTCACGCCTGTGAAGAAATATATCTATGGTGATCATAGCACCGACGCCAGGTAAACATAGTACTGGGTCGGTGCGTAAGTTCATAGAGTTTTACATAAGTTTAATAAACGAAAGTGGCAGACGTAAAAGAGACTTTAGTGATCAATAATATATTCTCTTTTAACATTTGCAACAGTCTGCCAACGCTGCGGTAACTTTTCGATTCCGCGACTACAGAAATAACGCTGTTTTGAGGCGGAGAACTCGCCGAACCACGTCCGGAGGGCATTTTCAACCGGAAAGAAAATTCTTTGAAGATAGAGAGCGGTAAAGATGAAAATCTGAGGGCGCAGGATCAGATAATAGCCGGCCGGAGTGGCCGAGCGGTTCTAGGCGCTACAGTCTGGAGCCGCGCGACCACTACGGTCGCAGGTTCGAATCCTGCCTCGGGCATGGATGTGTGTGATGTCCTTAGGTTAGTTAGGTTTAAGTAGTTCTAAGTTCTAGGGGACTGATGACCACAGCAGTTAAGTCCCTTAGTGCTCAGAGCCATTTGAACCATTTGGATCAGATAATAAGGTGGGTGGGGAATGACATCCCAGCCCAGTTGTTTTTTTTTTAACGGTCTAGGAGAATGCGGGCGGGCGTTATTGTGCAATAGCATCACTTCGCGCAGTTTTTCTGGTCGTTGTCCTTGGACTGTGACTGTAAGAGGTCCCACTTGTTGATAACAAAGTCAGTGGTGAAGGTTACACCTACACTAAAACATCGTTGTTCCACCAGGTGCATGGATGCGCGCAGGTCTTTGTTCAGGGGGTTGCTGCTTTGTTAAGGTTCAACCATTCTTTCTTTTCCTTATGCTAGCATAAAGAAGTTATTTCTCGTCCCCAGAACCATGCAGGATATGAATGGTCGGTGTTGTTCACGAGACGGTTGATGACGAACAAACCGAGATGCACATATGGCCACCTGCAGAGTTTTTGTGATTTTGGCTTAGAACATACTGTACGCAGACACTTGATTTTTGAACCTTTCCCATTGTATTCATATGTCGCACGATGGTGGAGTGATCACAGTGCATTGTAGATTAATGCGTTTAAATGATCTTCATTGAAACCCCGAAGGTCTTCCTGAATGCGGAGAGTCACTGATGACAAAACTATGATCCTTAAAACGGGAAAACCGTTTTCTTGCAGTGCTCTGTAGAATGGCGTTTTCCTCAAGCACGGTGCGAATGATTATGACTGCCTCCGCTGCTGTTACCCCATATTGAACACTAACATAAGAATATGTCGGAAATGTTCCGATTTCTCCACTTGGCACCCAATTCTCTAATGTCCACAGCTCCAGTCACTATCTCCAAATGAGAAAATGTTAATATGTAAACTCAAACAGCAACAGTCAATCACAGATAAACAAGAACAATCCATAAATAAGACCATAGCAACAGGAATACCAACACTCAAAACAAAAACGCTACGAACGTATGCACCAACCTAATATACACTCCTGGAAATTGAAATAAGAACACCGTGAATTCATTGTCCGAGGAAGGGGAAACTTTATTGACACATTCCTGGGGTCAGATGCATCACATGATCACACTGACAGAACCACAGGCACATAGACACTGGCAACAGAGCATGCACAATGTCGGCACTAGTACAGTGTATATCCACCTTTCGCAGCAATGCAGGTTGCTATTCTCCCATGGAGACGATCGTAGAGATGCTGGATGTAGTCCTGTGGAACGGCTTGCCATGCCATTTCCACCTGGCGCCTCAGTTGGACCAGCGTTCGTGCTGGACATGCAGACCGCGTGAGACGACGCTTCATCCAGTCCCAAACATGCTCAGTGGGGGACAGATGCGGAGATCTTGCTGGCCAGGGTAGTTGACTAACACCTTCTAGAGCACGTTGGGTGGCACGGGATACATGCGGACGTGCATTGTCCTGTTGGAACAGCAAGTTCCCTTGCCGGTCTAGGAATGGTAGAACGATGGGTTCGATGACGGTTTGGATGTACCGTGCACTATTCAGTGTCCCCTCGACGATCACCAGTAGTGTACGGCCAGTGTAGGAGATTGCTCCCCACACCATGATGCCGGGTGTTGGCCCTGTGTGCCTCGGTCGTATGCAGTCCTGATTGTGGCGCTCACCTGCACGGCGCCAAACACGCATACGATGATCATTGGCATCAAGGCAGAAGCGACTCTCATCGCTGAAGACGACACGTCTCCATTCGTCCCTCCATTCACGCCTGTCGCGACACCACTGGAGGCGGGCTGCACGATGTTCGGGCGTGAGCGGAAGACGGCCTAACGGTGTGCGGGATCGTAGCCCAGCTTCATGGAGACGGTTGCGAATGGTCCTCGCCGATACCCCAGGAGCAACAGTGTCCCTAATTTGCTGGGAAGTGGCGGTGCGGTCCCCTACGGCACTGCGTAGGATCCTACGGTCTTGGCGTGCATCCGTGCGTCGCTGCGGTCCGGTCACAGGTCGACGGGGACGTGCACCTTCCGCCGACCACTGGCGACAACATCGATGTACTGTGGAGACCTCACGCCCCACGTGTTGAGCAATTCGGCGGTACGTCCACCCGGCCTCCCGCATGCCCACTATACGCCCTCGCTCAAAGTCCGTCAACTGCACATACGGTTCACGTCCACGCTGTCGCGGCATGCTACCAGTGTTAAAGACTGCGATGGAGCTCCGTATGCCACGGCAAACTGGCTGACACTGACGGCGGCGGTGCACAAATGCTGCGCAGCTAGCGCCATTCGACGGCCAACACCGCGGTTCCTGGTGTGTCCGCTGTGCCGTGCGTGTGATCATTGCTTATACAGCCCTCTCGCAGTGTCCGGAGCAAGTATGGTGGGTCTGACACACCGGTGTCAATGTGTTCTTTTTTCCATTTCCAGGAGTGTAGTTTTAATGGAGTTTTTATTGTACTTTTATTTCTGCATTCCAAGGAGTAGACGGGCTGTTTAGCCCATTACAGAGTCGCGATTTTTTCCAGCCTGTGAACAAGCGAGCTGGTAGCTGTGCAGAGAGGTTCCCAGTTGAGGATAGTCAGGAGGCGACTGTCAGTTACGGCAAATGTCTTACAACCACGAGAAACGCCCTGATAATGTTTGCTGGAACCAGGGGTTTTGAGCCATTATTTATCTGCACTGCTGGAGACTGGAAACATCACATAAGTAACACCTTAACCAAACAGTGACAAACTGATACTCGAATATTAGCATGCATGTTTATTAAAACTTCTTCTTTTCGGAGACTCACTTCCATTGCAGATAAAATCTACTCTTACGTATGAAGAAAGGTGAGAGAGGCGACTAAATGTATCTAAAATTACTAAAATTTTTTCACGTGCAGATCGCTACACAATATGCCCAGAGAATGTGCATGTGCAGCTCATCACCACTTCGAACTATTGGCCTGAGGCACATGCGAGTATCTTACCGACAGACCAGACAGACAGTTGGTTGTAGAGCGAGTGGTGACCTAGTGGACTTACGGAAACAATGTGGCAAGAAGAATAGGCAAGGGCTTTCCAGAAAGCGTCCACCAGAGAAAGTTCATAGTACTATTCGACTGGGTCTAATAGATAAACAGATGACAATAACTAAAATCCGGGCAGCGCTTAAAGGCGGAGTGTCACTACGAAATGTCGGTAACAGATTTCTAGCAGCTGCATGGAGAATTCATTTTGTCATATGTCGTTTAATGCCGAGGCCACGCCACTGAGAACAGGAGCTTACGTGGTTGAGACCCACAGTCAACTGGGGCACTGAGTGGTAATCTGTGGCGTTCAGGAATGAGTGTCGCTTCTGTTTGTGCCAGTCAGATCGACGTTAACGTATCTGTGGGCGACCTGGTGAAAATTCTCAGAAAGCAACGATTCTTGAGAGCCATACCTCCCCAGCTCCTGGAATAATGGAGTGGGGAGCTGTCGGATATGACAATGGAAGTGATTTGGTATACTGTTGAAGAGAAGTTGAAAGCTTACTCGTAAGCTACATACCTCTCATGGCCAGAGCACAAAATGGCATATTCCAGTAAGATAATGGGAGGCAGAAACAGTAGTTCACAATAAAAAACATCTTAAGCAATGTACTGGTCACTGACCAGCCTGCCTGGCCTCTTGATTTGTGACTCGTAGGCTGTGTCTGGGATGACATAGCATGTGGTTCAGGCAATGCAATAAATTCCTTAAAATGACGTATGGAGGCTGTTCGATTTAAGGCCACAATGCATACAAGAATTTATTGGTACAAGAACGTGTTTGTGACACTGCGGGTCATACCTCATACTGATGTTGATGATGGACATCAGTTTCAAATGGGATGAAAATTTAATCAATTGAAACATATTATTTGATGAACGTCTCCACTAAGTTTGAGAAATACAGCACTGGTGCTTTATCATGTATGATTTTCCATTTCCGACAGTGGACCGTGTGTGTGTGTGTGTGTGAAATAATAACAATAAATTCCCCTTCAGGTCACAAGTGAAACAATGTGCGTTAACAACATGTCCATATGTGTAAGTACAGCTAGAACGTAACAAGAAGTAGACTGCTAATACCTGTGGGAGAGAGAAGGGAACTTAACTAGCGGTCTTTATCAGCCATCACACGAATGACCTCAGCTCTGGAGATAAGTGCAATTTGGTGAGTGGGCTGTGACCCTTGCAGTTGCAGGATAATGAAACATGGAGCATGGTGGTGACTGCCTGTCACGTGCTGTGACATTATACATTTATTAGCTTTAGTTTAAAACTTGTTTGTCTTCTCTGGGGCAGTAGTGAGGAGGGCTGTGGGTGCAGCATGCAGAGTTATGCACTGACGTGCACACCTCAGGTGTATCACATGGCTGTTAGTGAGGTCACGTCAGCTGATACAGCAGGAGTGGCTTCATATGGGAATAGCCCACTTCAGTTGGTTGCAGGTATTGCTTGTGTGGTGCTAATGCCTGACAACTCTACAACACTTTTAACTAGGGCACACTTGGTAACATCACAGGGAGAGCCCCAGTCAGCTTCCAGCAGCTCTGCACAGGACTATGACGGTGGTGCAGGGTTACATCATGGCTTCTCCACTGGAGCAAGGCCATGGACACCAGTGTGACTAGAGCAGCAGCAGGTAGTGCATCTCCAGAGTAGTGCGACAGTGTGTCAAGCTCCACTGGCTCGACCCTAGTGAGTTTGTGGTAGAAGGTTCTAAGACTTCACATCAGCGGAATTGAGTTCGGCAGATCACATTGGCCAAGTCCAGCAGACCAGACTGTCTGCAGTCTGAAAGGTAGTGGTCATCTGGAGAGCACTAGACAGAACTTCACACGTCCTGCCTCGATGTTGGCTCACTGCGATTGGAAGGTAGAGGGGCTTAGGAGCCTGAGTATTTATAGTTTGTAAGAATAATGTACCTATAATATTTTTTTTCTTTATGCATTTAGATAAATGTTTCTTTCTGAATTTATGTAAAATAATTTAAATATTGTTTTGGATCTTTTTCTTTTCGTGTCATGTTAAAGAAACTGTAAACAACTTTTGAAATGAATGTTATTATTTATGTTAGATTTCAAGCGATTTGATAACCAAAGGAAAATGTATTTAATGTTAAAACTATTGTAAAATGTGAAAATTGTAATTTAAACACTTGGTCCATACGTAGGTAATGCATTAGGATATGTGTAATAGAAAACCTGTGGTGAATACCCTACCTGTAGGGGCGCGGGGAAAAGGTGGATGCAGGCGAGCGCGGGAAAACGCACACTGGCGCGGTTCGGCACAACGGGCTCAGTGAGACAGTCGGAGTTGGGCATCGGTCAGAGGAACATGTACTGTACCGAGGAGGCTATCTAGGAAAAGTGGATTCCATTGAACCTCGGATGGGCCGATTCCGACGACTACTTGGCATGGCTATTTCCTCAGGCACAAAATTGGAAAGATTACGACGCTAAGAAGAAGGAAAGTGCCGATACTGTGAGAGCCTTAGCCGTGCTAGTATGCGTGCTGTGCTGCCCGCTATCTCGCTGCCGCCACCCACCGCACCGACTTGCACAGGTCAAACATTTATTTCATCTTTAGGAGTGTATCTGTGTGGACCAGTGTTGAAACTGTTTTGACTGTTCAATAATAACGTGACTTTTACCAGAATTGCCTTAGCCATTACTTATCCTTATCATTGACCTAGACAGGGTCCTTACCACATATTGTGCAACCCGAGTATCCCGAACTGAAAGTTTACAGTTAGTACTAAATTACCTGCAGACCAATTTATGCTATCAAGACGTTCAAGGTTAGGAGTGCAAATATAAATGTTAGTAAAGAACAACAGTGTGGTTAAATTGAAAGATAAATTTTGAATGGAGCTAGCAATGTTATTTAATTGATTTGTGACTGAAATAATGATAACTAAGTAATTCAAAATAAGACAAAAGAATAGTTCTTTACAGATTGATAACTTTGAGTGTTAATTTACCTACAGGACTTACTAGTTTCAGTATAACAACCATAACAGTTTCAGGCCCCCCCCCCCATCCTCTTGCCTATTCTTGCACATTTCGAGGTGTACTGATCAGAGTTGAACAGTAAAATTAATTTCTATATTAAACCTAAGTGTTTTAGTGTTTTTTCCAAGTTTAATAGTGACATTGTATGTGTGTTTTCAAAATTGCTGATCCTAGGGTAATCTATGCCCGATTTCGGTCTGATCAATATACAAAGTGCAGCTCGTAGTAATCATTGCTGTGTGGTGTTGTGTAAGTTTAGCTCATTCAAATTAGTACAAAAGAAGAAAACCTTAGTTCAGTAGATTCTTTCTGGTTCTAAATTTTGCTATAAAACGCAACATTGCTACGTGTCATTATGCTTGTACATGCTACCACTTGTACAGGGAAAAACTCATTCAATGCCTAATTAGGCTGGTGACCGTATTATTAATCATTGGTAGTATCTACTGTGTGTACTTCTTGTCCATGCGAACGCGTAATTGTACTTTACATTTGCTTGACGCATCACTGTAGTTAGTGACTGAGTAAGTCCGAATTGCTTCCATTAGGTACACGCGGTCAACTTATGTACTAAATCCTTGTTTACAAGGTGAAGCCCGTGAACTTATTACAGTACAGGCTTTATTGAGCTAACGCACGTCCGACAGGGCGGAAGTGTTACAAGTTGTCTGTCAGAGGCAATGAAGTTACTTCTTTGTGGGCATGATCAAATGTGGACTTTTTTGCAGGTTTGTCAGCAGTCTTCACTGCACCTCCGTGTCCCAAATGTGGCTTTCAGCTCTTCAGCTTGGTGCTTTTGTGCATTTTCAATAGGCTGAAAGGCGTTTTTGTGTAAGATTGAGTGTTGTTGTAGCACCTTGTAGCATTGTCAGAATGACTTAATGTTCTTCCCACAATGAGGTTATCTTGAACTGGCGATTCATACCTCTCATTCATGTGAAGTTTGCCAATGGCCCGATTTGCGAGCGATGACACTGCAGTATCGACTTTCTTGTATATTTTTCATTCTGTTTGCGCCACTGCGGCGGAGCGTGCATTGCCGTAGCTCGGTGCTGGCTGGGAAAACTTTAAATGTTTTTTTTTTACATCCCCCCCGCCCCCAGTTTATATCTCCGTGGCACAACATTGCATAACTGTCACATGGCAAATGCAGCACTGCGTCATTTGACCTAGAAGTGATTGGGCATTCAAATAAAGGAGGAACAAGGAGCTTTCATTTGCAGAACAAAAGACAGTTGCAGAATTTAAAAGGAAAAGTTGTACTTCCGAAGATAGGAACAATGTTTTACACGAATCGAAGCTGGGTGATAACCGCAAATGCGTCTTGGCATAAATGAAACAGTATAGAAATTGCTGGTTGCTGTATTTCCTCGAGTAACTATGCAGACTGGTGATGGCCTGTCCCACATGGGCCACCTCGCCCTCTGGGACGTGTTGAGTCCAGCGCAAATCTCGCGCCCACTACTGTGCATTGAAGATATGCCTGGAGAAGACTGACTGATTGACTGTACTAATGACCTGACATAAGTGAGAGCGCTGGCTGCTCTATGTAGCCTCCGTTTCTTTAACAGAGAAAGATAGTTATTCCACGTCAGTCCATGGCACCATCAACTTGACCCATCCTCCGAAAGAGCGTTGTTGAGTTCAGTCACACTGCGAGGACCAACACTTATATACTTGAGAGTTTACAGACCATGTCATCCATCTTTCATTTACAGTAGCCAAACATATTCAAATTCTAACGATTGTGCCCGCTTCTCTTCCCATTCCAATAAAGACGAAATATGAAATATCCTGCATATCTACATTTACATCTACTGTATATACAATAGCTGATCAATAGAATCTGGATATTTATTAGTGGACGCTAATGCGGAATGTGTCTATCCTTTGCCTTTATGATGGCCAATAAGGTGTCTCAATGTCAATTGAGGAATGACTGTCCATTCTTCCTCAAGAACCGAAAGCTGGGGTCGGGAGCGAGGTCGACGTTCTAACTCATCCCAGGGGTGTCCCATAGGGTTCAGGTCTGGACTCTGTGCAAACCAGTCTATTTCAGAAACGTTATTCTCCACAACAATTGCTTATCAGATAGTGACAGGGTGGATTTTCGAGCTGATGCAAACTATCAGCATCTCCGAACTGTTCCTCTACTTTACGTTGTACACAATGTTGTAAAATGTTTTCATATCCGTTCGCGTTTAGCGTTTTCTTAAGTGCAGTAAGGGGACCACTCACTAACCACGAGAAACATCCTCGTACCCTTACACCACCTCCTTCGTACTCCTCTGTGACTACATACGATACTACGTGAACGTCCTCCTCGCAGAACCCTTACTGCGTATTGACAGAGGGTATTGCGTGGTTATTCGCTTCAGATCACTGTTTCCAGTCATCCGCTCCAGTGGCGTCGATCTGTACAGCATGTCAAGCGTCGCTTCGCAATGACTACAGAAATGGGTGGCTTATGAGGAGCTGCTAGCCTTTTGTACCCCATTCTTTTTGTCTCCCTACTCACAGCCACTGTGCTAACCGTTGTGCTGCAGCACTCTGGAACTCACGACTGATTTCTTCCACTGATCTCATGCGACTTTTTTTACAGCCACCGTCCTTAATGCTCGATAGATCCTATCCATCAGCACAAGAGGTCTGTATGGTCTTTGTTTAGCAGAGGTGGTTTCATCGCGTTTCGGCTTAACACTCACATCACCAAGAGTTGACTTTGGCAGCTTAAGAGGGACTGAAATGCGCTTGATGGATTTGGTATTCAGGTGATATGTAGTGACCAGTCCCCGTTCAGCGTCACAGAGCTGTTCCTATCGACCAACTGTACTGCTTCTTTACTGACAGCACGTTATTCAATGAACTTTCAAACTGGGAGTCCGATTCTCATGACATCTAGTGAATGGTCAATCCCGTGGTACGTAGGGGTGTCCGTATGCTTTGTATGAGATGGTGTATTCGCTGCGGTGACAGACGTCACTGGATAGCGATATGCACACACACACACACACAGATGGCGGTAATGTCGCGAACACAGGGTATGAGGCGGCATTGGTGGGCTGACATTTGTACTGAGGTGATTGGTGTAAAGGGTTTCCGTCATGATTATGGCCACACGACGGGAATTAACAGGTTTTCAACATGGAATTTTGAATTAATAAAGCTGTACTAATTAGCAGCACACCAGCCGCTGGAATGGAAGCCATGCTGGATATGCCTCCACTTCACGTTTGGGTCAAGATGGAGGCAGCAGCTAGGGCACACAGACTTAAAACTGGCAAAAACAGGGACTCATTCGGATATCTAGAATCGCACACTAACATACTGAGTGAGGTAAATATAGGAATGGCTGGGGAAATGCTTGCCGACTGTATAATAACTCCCAACTGCTTCGACAAGCCTTACAACGTAATAACTGGAAATAAGGAGCAGTGGGAAAAAACAGTTCGACACCGTATGGGGGACATCGTTTGGTTCACCGATGGGTCGAAAACAGACCAAGGCGTTGGGGCAGGGTTGTACGGGGTTCAGCCAAGACTGGAGAGCAGCATCTCTCTAGGGAAACTGGCCTCTGTCTTCGAAGCTGAAATCACTGCAATCAGGGAATGTGTGGAGGAGAATATGAGTAGGTGCTACAATGAGCGTAGCATCTACATCTATTCAGACAGCCAGACAGCCCTGAAATCATTGGCAGCTCCTGCAACAAGATCTAAGATTGTTGCATTTTGCCACAGGGCTCTGGTGGAGCCAGGGGGAAGCAATAGGGTGAATCTAGTGTGGGTCCCTGGCCACTCAGAGATCTGTGGCAATGAACAAGCCGATAGATTGGCTAGGATGGGGGAAACAACATTTATTGGACGGGAACCTGCCCTGACAATCACCAAGGCTTTGATCAAATTAGAACTACGGGACTGGCTTAGGAAACAGCATGTAGGATACTGGATCAACGTCCATAAACAAAGACATGGTAAGGTAACGATGCCCAAGCCACGTTTAAAAGAAGCTCTGTAATCCTGGGATTGAACAGGAAAGAGATCAAACTCATGACTGGACTGATGACAGGCCATGGGAACTTCAAAAAACACATACACACAACGGGTATAACGGAAGAGGACCCTAAATGTAGGATCTGTGATGAGGGTGAAGAAACTGCATCACAGCTAATCTTCGAATGCATGGCATTGGAGAGTAAAAGATACAGAATCTTCGGGACAATTAGACCTGAAGAAATTGTGTATAACAAAAAACTGGTAGAGGGACTCCTTGCACTATTTAAGGGCACTGGTTGGCTTTACTAGATATACAGAGGGCGATACCGCACAATAAATCTAGTTTCGTTGTGAGCAGTGACGAGTCAGATCTAAGCTGTTTTAGCTCCCCTGTTAAAATCAATCAATCCGTCAATCAATCAATCAAGCTGTATTACTTAAGACCGTCTCTGTTCTGTTCTATCTTTCCTAATACAGAAGTCCGATTTCAAACGGTCATTCATGTACTAGGGCATCAAGATACCTAGAAAATGTGCTCGGAAACCAGAAAAATAAACATGGAATCCTGTTGCGATGGAACTGACTACAGGTACCTTTTACGTACGAATAATTGCTCACTGCACAAGCCTTCAGAAAAATGCGCCTAGTCCCAATGTATTCTTTTGTTCTTCACTTAAAAATATTTGGTGCGATGCCTTATAATATGTCGATTCAAAATGTGTAAATGGTAAGCTTCTGTGAGTAACCGTGGTTTGGTGAGAATCGAATCTCTCATTGAGTGGCCACTTTAACCGCGCCCCGTCCTTCCTATGCGGCAAAATATGTGGCCTTGAAATGTCCATACTGGCTCCTACAGGGTGTTTCAAAAATGACCGGTATGTTTGAAACGGCAATACAAACTAAACGAGCAGCGATAGAAATACACCGTTTGTTGCAATATGCTTGGGACAACAGTACATTTTCAGGCAGACAAACTTTCGAAAGTACAGTAGTTACAATTTTCAACAACAGATGGCGCTGCGGTCTGGGAAACTCTATAGTACGATATTTTCCACATATCCACCATGCATAGCAATAATATGGCGTAGTCTCTGAATGAAATTACCCGAAACCTTTGACAACGTGTCTGGCGGAATGGCTTCACATGCAGATGAGATGTACTGCTTCAGCTGTTCAATTGTTTCTGGATTCTGGTGGTACACCTGGTCTTTCAAGTGTCCCCACAGAAAGAAGTCACAGGGGTTCATGTCTGGCGAATAGGGAGGCCAATCCACGCCGCCTCCTGTATGTTTCGGATAGCCCAAAGCAATCACACGATCATCGAAATATTCATTCAGGAAATTAAAGACGTTGGCCGTGCGATGTGGCCGGGCACCATCTTGCATAAACCACGAGGTGTTCGCAGTGTCGTCTAAGGCAGTTTGTACCGCCACAAATTCACGAAGAATGTCCAGATAGCGTGATGCAGTAATCGTTTCGGATCTGAAAAATGGGCCAATTATTCCTTTGGAAGAAATGGCGGCCCAGACCAGTACTTTTTGAGGATGCAGGGACGATGGGACTGCAACATGGGGCTTTTCGGTTCCCCATATGCGCCAGTTCTGTTTATTGACGAAGCCGTCCAGGTAAAAATAAGCTTCGTCAGTAAACCAAATGCTACCCACATGCATATCACCGTCATCAATCCTGTGCACTATATCGTTAGCGAATGTCTCTCGTGCAGCAATGGTAGCGGCGCTGAGGGGTTGCCGCGTTTGAATTTTGTATGGATAGAGGTGTAAACTCTGGCGCATGAGACGATACGTGGACGTTGGCGTCATTTGGACCGCAGCTGCAACACGGCGAACGGAAACCCAAGGCCGCTGTCGGATCACCTGCTGCACTAGCTGCGCGTTGCTCTCTGTGGTTGCCGTACGCGGTCGCCCTACCTTTCCAGCACGTTCATCCGTCACGTTCCCAGTCCGTTGAAATTTTTCAAACAGATCCTTTATTGTATCGCTTTTCGGTCCTTTGGTTACATTAAACCTCCGTTGAAAACTTCGTCTTGTTGCAACAACACTGTGTTCTAGGCGGTGGAATTCCAACACCAGAAAAATCCTCTGTCCTAAGGAATAAACCATATTGTCCACAGCACACTTGCACGTTGTGAACAGCACACGCTTACAGCAGAAAGACGACGTACAGAATGGCGCACCCACAGACTGCGTTGTCTTCTATATCTTTCACATCACTTGCAGCGCCATCTGTTGTTTAAAATTGTAACTACTGTAATTTCGAAAGTTTGTCCGCCTGAAAATGTACTGTTGTCCCAAGCATATTGCAACAAACGGTGTATTTCTATCGCTGCTTGTTTAGTTTTTATTGCCGTTTCAAATATACCGGTCATTTTTGAAACACCCTGTATAAGCATTGTTATAAGTAATGGCAGGCCGCCCGCCGGTACCAGTGAAGCTCTGCGTCTGCGGTGTGAGGCGACGGATCCGAACTGCCGTCTGGGACGAGGGCTTCCAGAGGGACGCGCGCCACGTCCCCAGCGCGCAGTGCCATGATTTATCCTTGAGCTCAGCCTCGTATGGGCAGCTTCCACTAGGTGTGTGTAGGGAGAGCTTCGTTCAAATTTCTCCCGCTAGATGCTGACACAGTGAAGGGAGGCGACGGCGCGACGTGTCCCATTCAGCCTCCAATGCCCTTTCCCCGCTGAGTCAGCAGAAATTTGGAATTTCGTTTTCCACTGTGTAAATGAAGCAAAACAAACACTGGGTATCACATCTCTGCTGACATTCAGATCGGTCTGCTTTCGGCTAGGGATAGCAGAGAGATCCTACAACATGCGTAATGCACATGTGTGAAAGTATGCTCATTTTAAAACTCTATCATTTAATCCCCACACGGATGATTCGCGAGAAGAACGATTGTCTCTGGAAAATACTTCCGTATTAGCTCTAACTCCTCGGATATTTCTCGTTGTGGGTTATTACCAATAGCGTAATTCTACAGTAATGGATCTTCTCATCTATGTACAGGGTGTTTCAAAAATGACCGGTATATTTGAAACGGCAATAAAAACTAAACGAGCAGCGATAGAAATACACCGTTTGTTGCAATATGCTTGGGACAACAGTACATTTTCAGGCGGACAAACTTTCGAAATTACAGTAGTTACAATTTTCAACAACAGATGGCGCTGCAAGTGATGTGAACGATATAGAAGACAACGCAGTCTGTGGGTGCGCCATTCTGTACGTCGTCTTTCTGCTGTAAGCGTGTGCTGTTCACAACGTGCACGTGTGCTGTAGACAACATGGTTTATTCCTTAGAACAGAGGATTTTTCTGGTGTTGGATTCCACCGCCTAGAACACAGTGTTGTTGCAACAAGACGAAGTTTTCAACGGAGGTTTAATGTGACCAAAGGACCGAAAAGCGATACAGTAAAGGATCTGTTTGAAAAATTTCAACGGACTGGGAACGTGACGGATGAACGTGCTGGAAAGGTAGGGCGACCGTGTACGGCAACCTCAGAGGGCAACGCGCAGCTAGTGCAGCAGGTGATCCAACAGCGGCCTCGGGTTTCCGTTCGCCGTGTTGCAGCTGCGGTCCAAATGACGCCAACGTCCACGTATCGCCTCGTGCGCCAGAGCTTACACCTCTATCCATACAAAATTCAAACGCGGCAACCCGTCAGCGCCGCTACCATTGCTGCACGAGAGACATTCGCTAACGATATAGTGCACAGGATTGATGACGGCGATATGCATGTGGGCAGCATTTGGTTTACTGACGAAGCTTATTTTTACCTGGACGGCTTCGTCAATAAACAGAACTGGCGCATATGGGGAACCGAAAAGCCCCATGTTGCAGTCCCATCGTCCCTGCATCCTCAAAAAGTACTGGTCTGGGCCGCCATTTCTTCCAAAGGAATCATTGGCCCATTTTTCAGATCCGAAACGATTACTGCACTACGCTATCTGGACATTCTTCGTGAATTTGTGGCGGTACAAACTGCCTTAGACGACACTGCGAACACCTCGTGGTTTATGCAAGATGGTGCCCGGCCACATCGCACGGCCGACGTCTTTAATTTCCTGAATGAATATTTCGATGATCGTGTGATTGCTTTGGGCTATCCGAAACATACAGGAGGCGGCGTGGATTGGCCTCCCTATTCGCCAGACATGAACCCCTGTGACTTCTTTCTGTGGGGACACTTGAAAGACCAGGTGTACCGCCAGAATCCAGAAACAATTGAACAGTTGAAGCAGTACATCTCATCTGCATGTGAAGCCATTCCGCCAGACACGTTGTCAAAGGTTTCGGGTAATTTCATTCAGAGACTACGCCATATTATTGCTACGCATGGTGGATATGTGGAAAATATCGTACTATAGAGTTTCCCAGACCGCAGCGCCATCTGTTGTTGAAAATAGTAACTACTGTAATTTCGAAAGTTTGTCTGCCTGAAAATGTACTGTTGTCCCAAGCATATTGCAACAAACGGTGTATTTCTATCGCTGCTCGTTTAGTTTTTATTGCCGTTTCAAATATACTGGTCATTTTTGAAACACCCTGTATATACAATAAAATCAAACGTCTTGGTATACCTAGAAAGGTAGTCTCTCGCATTTCTATTACAGTAAAAAAACCTTTATGTTACGCACAATGTCTATCATGCAGCGTTCAACAAGGAAAAGTTTATTGAGCACCCCCGTAACGATTCCATGACGAAATATACTGCTGTTCGTTGATTCTACACTAAAGCGCCAAAGAAACTGGTATAGGCATGCATATTCAAATACAGAGATACGTAAACAGGCGGTATACGACGCTGCGGTCGCCAGCGTCTATGTAAGACAACAAGTGCCTGACGCAGTTGTTAGATCGGTTACTCCTGCTACAATGACACGTTATCAAGATTTTACGTTTGAACGTGGCATTATGGTCAGTGCACAACTTGTTCCAATCAGACGGACATCAAAAGTAACTGACAACATGTTATCTGCAAGGGCATTTCCTGTAATTACGGAAAAAGTTACTAACTGTCCAAAAGTATTGAATAGTGGCCTACGGCAGTGGTGTGCCCTCGCTCCTCTCTTGCTTGTTGTTGTATTGTTGTGGTTACCGAACATTATTTGGTAACTATCTTCGAGTGGTCTTTGTTAGACCTCCACTGAGTTGGGGGGTGCCTGGCTCAGAGGGCACCCACCCCTCCTCCCCCGGCGGTGTCTGAGTTTCAACCGCCAACGATCTATTCTACTTCTGACCTCCGCGGATGGAATAGGCGCGTCGCAGATTGCGCGGGTTTTATTTCTTTTTGCTTTTCCTTTTTCCTGTCTTTTTCTTTAACCAGAATTTATATTTCTTTTCTCTTTCGCCGATGTGTTCCCATAATTTCATGATATTAGTGAATCTTACAAAAACACATGCAAAAAAAAAGAGTGATCAACGTGACGGATTGCCGTTCTACGGGCCCGGTTTCGGAAATTTTCTTTAAAAAAAAAAATGGTAGAGCACTTGCCCGCGAAAGGCAAAGGTCCCGAGTTCGAGTCTCGGTCGGGCACACAGTTTTAATCTGCCAGGAAGTTTCATATCAGCGCACACTCCGCTGCAGAGTGAAAATCTCATTCTGGAAACATCCCGCAGGCTGTGGCTAAGCCATGTCTCCGCAATATCCTTTCTTTCAGGAGTGCTAGTTCTGCAAGGTTCGCAGGAGAGCTTCTGTAAAGTTTGGAAGGTAGGAGACGAGATACTGGCAGAAGTAAAGCTGTGAGGACCGGGCGTGAGTCGTGCTTCGGTAGCTCAGATGGTAGAGCACTTGCCCGCGAAAGGCAAAAGTCCCGAGTTCAAGTCTCGGTCGGGCACACAGTTTTAATCTGCCAGGAAGTTTCATATCAGCACACACTCCGCTGCAGAGTGAAAATCTCATTCTAGAAATGACAAGAGAGTTTAAAACAGACAGGATCCACCTATAGAATAAAAAAATATGTAACAAATTTATCTGTGAAATCACAAACCCAGGAGTCAATACATAACCATTTTATCAGTTTTATAAAATCTCCTGATACAGGTAATGTGTCAACCTTTACATCTACTCTACTCGCGCAGCATCATACTACCAGTCTACAAACTGCGATTTATAACTATGTAATGTGCCATGCGTTTTTGATCCTCGCTTACAAAACAGCTCCTGTGCTTTATTTAACAGCGTTCTGCAATTTATCTGCTGACTCAATAGGAAACCCAAAAACCTGACTGATGTACAAGACACTAAATACTGAGCCGAATTGCCGGCTGGTGTGGCCGAGTGGTTCTAGGTGCTTCAGTCCGGAATCGCGCTGCTGCTACGGTTTCAGGTTCGAATCCTGCCTTGGGCATGGATGTGTTTGATGTCCTTAGGATAGTTAGGTTTAAGTAGTTCTACGTCTAGGGGACTGATGACCTCAGTTTTAATTATTTACCTAGAGTTTTTTTTAACACAGACTACAACAAAGACAGCGCATGTATTATACAGAATCGTTATATTAAATCAGGAGAAACGTACATTTTGCTGCACAGACCATTTTTCGCCACAATACCATCACTTTTGATTTCTACATATTCTATTATGCTAGAGTTATTAAGAAAAAAAAAGCCAGTGTATGGAATAGACTTAATCCTTTCCTTTTTAAATATTTCTTGAGTAAAAATCCATATGTGGCACTAGTGTCGCAACCTATTTCTTTTATAGCATTAAAGGATACATAGGATTGACTTATTGTCACTACTGGGGTAACGGGCGACAGTACAAATACAACAACACGTCTAATAGCTGCGTCTCCCTTTAGTAGCTTTATTGTATTTTCTACATCTACATCTACATCTATACTCCGCGAGCCACCTTACGGTGTGTGGCGGAGGGTACTTATTGTACCACTATCTGATCCCCCCTTCCCTGTTCCATTCACGAATTGTGCGTGGGAAGAACGACTGCTTGTAAGTCTCCGTATTTGCTCTAATTTCTCGGATCTTTTCGTTGTGATCATTACGCGAGATATATGTGGGCGGTAGTAATATGTTGCCCATCTCTTCCCGGAATGTGCTCTCTCGTAATTTCGATAATAAACCTCTCCGTATTGCGTAACGCCTTTCTTGAAGTGTCCGCCACTGGAGCTTGTTCAGCATCTCCGTAACGCTCTCGCGCTGACTAAATGTCCCCATGACGAATCGCGCTGCTTTTCGCTGGATCATGTCTATCTGTTCTATTAATCCAACCTGGTAAGGGTCCCATACTGATGAGCAATACTCAAGAATCGGACGAACAAGCGTTTTGTAAGCTACTTCTTTCGTCGATGAGTCACATTTTCTTAGAATTCTTCCTATGAATCTCAACCTGGCGCCTGCTTTTCCCACTATTTGTTTTATGTGATCATTCCACTTCAGATCGCTCCGGATAGTAACTCCTAAGTATTTTACGGTCGTTACCGCTTCCAATGATTTACCACCTATGGCATAATCGTACTGGAATGGATTTCTGCCCCTATGTATGCGCATTATATTACATTTATCTACGTTTAGGGAAAGCTGCCAGCTGTCGCACCATGCATTAATCCTCTGCAGGTCTTCCTGGAGTACGTACGAGTCTTCTGATGTTGCTACTTTCTTGTAGACAACCGTGTCATCTGCAAATAGCCTCACGGAGCTACCGATGTTGTCAACTAAGTCATTTATGTATATTGTAAACAATAAAGGTCCTATCACGCTTCCTTGCGGTACTCCCGAAATTACCTCTACATCTGCAGATTTTGAACCGTTAAGAATGACATGTTGAGTTCTTTCTTCTAGGAAATCCTGAATCCAATCACAAACCTGGTCCGATATTCCGTAAGCTCGTATTTTTTTCATTAAACGTAAGTGCGGAACCGTATCAAATGCCTTCCTGAAGTCCAGGAATACGGCATCAATCTGCTCGCCAGTGTCTACGGCACTGTGAATTTCTTGGGCAAATAGGGCGAGCTGAGTTTCACATGATCTCTGTTTGCGGAATCCATGTTGGTTATGATGAAGGAGATTTGTATTATCTAAGAACGTCATAATACGAGAACACAAAACATGTTCCATTATTCTACAACAGATTGACGTAAGCGAAATAGGCCTATAATTATTCGCATCTGATTTATGACCCTTCTTGAAAATGGGAACGACCTGCGCTTTCTTCCAGTCGCTAGGTACTTTACGATCTTCCAGCGATCTACGATAAATTGCTGATAGAAAGGGGGCAAGTTCTTTAGCATAATCACTGTAGAATCTTAAGGGTATCTCGTCTGGTCCGGATGCTTTTCCGCTACTAAGTGATAGCAGTTGTTTTTCAATTCCGATATCGTTTATTTCAATATTTTCCATTTTGGCGTCCGTGCGACGGCTGAAGTCAGGGACCGTGTTACGATTTTCCGCAGTGAAACAGTTTCGGAACACTGAATTCAGTATTTCTGCCTTTCTTCGGTCGTCCTCTGTTTCGGTGCCATCGTGGTCAACGAGTGACTGAATAGGGGATTTAGATCCGCTTACCGATTTTACATATGACCAAAACTTTTTAGGGTTCTTGTTTAGATTGTTTGCCAATGTTTTATGTTCGAATTCGTTGAATGCTTCTCTCATTGCTCTCTTTACGCTCTTTTTCGCTTCGTTCAGCTTTTCCTTATCAGCTATGATTCGACTACTCTTAAACCTATGATGAAGCTTTCTTTGTTTCCGTAGTACCTTTCGTACATGATTGTTATACCACGGTGGATCTTTCCCCTCGCTTTGGACCTTAGTCGGTACGAACTTATCTAAGGCGTACTGGACGATGTTTCTGAATTTTTTCCATTTTCGTTCCACATCCTCTTCCTCAGAAATGAACGTTTGATGGTGGTCACTCAGATATTCTGCGATTTGTGCCCTATCACTCTTGTTAAGCAAATATATTTTCCTTCCTTTCTTGGCATTTCTTATTACACTTGTAGTCATTGATGCAACCACTGACTTATGATCACTGATACCCTCTTCTACATTCACGGAGTCGAAAAGTTCCGGTCTATTTGTTGCTATGAGGTCTAAAACGTTAGCTTCACGAGTTGGTTCTCTAACTATCTGCTCGAAGTAATTCTCGGATAAGGCAGTCAGGATAATGTCACAAGAGTCTCTGTCCCTGGCTCCAGTTCTGATTGTGTGACTATCCCATTCTATACCTGGTAGATTGAAGTCTCCCCCTATTACAATAGTATGATCACGAAACTTCTTCACGACGTTCTGCAGGTTCTCTCTGAGGCGCTCAACTACTACGGTTGCTGATGCAGGTGGTCTATAGAAGCATCCGACTATCATATCTGACCCACCTTTGATACTTAGCTTAACCCAGATTATTTCACATTCGCATTCGCTAATAACTTCACTGGATATTATTGAATTCTTTACTGCTATAAATACTCCTCCACCATTGGCGTTTATCCTATCCTTGCGGTATATATTCCATTCTGTAATGAAAGTGCTACTGCTATGACATATAGCAATAGACCTTAGTTTATAAAATAATTTGGAAATGATAGAACTAGAATATGGAACTTCAACAATGGAGAGCCTTCACTAAATATCGTGGCAGATAAATCTTGGTTCGAACAACTTGGTGTTGCGTAGCAGTGTGTAGTAATGTGGTTCATCATCTATGTAAGAAGTGGATTCCAAAATTTTTTTTTTTTTTTTTTTTTTTTTTTTTTTTTTTTTTTTTTTTTTTTTTCCGGGGTGATAGGTTACAATACAGCATCACCGGTCTATTGCGGTCTAACTGTGTTGGTGAGCCAGTAAATTTCCACTGTGCAGTGACTGCGTCACTGCAATTCACTTTGGAGGTGTGGCGGTGGGACTCGTGGTCCCGTACCACCCTCTGACGGTGATAGTACTACATGAGTCAGGCAGAATTTATTGCCTAACATGTGCAGGTGAAGGTGTGGCGGTGGGACTTATAGTCCCGTACCGTGTCCAAAAAAAAAAAA
The DNA here is from genome assembly GCF_023864275.1 of Schistocerca cancellata. Lineage (NCBI taxonomy): Eukaryota > Metazoa > Arthropoda > Insecta > Orthoptera > Acrididae > Schistocerca > Schistocerca cancellata. The sequence continues at coordinate 51,269,407 of NC_064631.1, forward strand.
AAAAAAAAAAAAAAAAAACCTGTCTGGTCGATATTTGTGCGTCAGCCTAAGACCATCCAACTGCGAGATGAGCGATTTACCACAGAATGGTTTGGTCAGCGCGAGACGGTGACAACTACCGTAGCTTCCGTGGTAGACGCTATAAGAGAGACCTTGCGCATCAAAGAGTAGTTTTCAATGTTGAGAAAAAAATTAACGAGATTATGTTGAGGGTAATATATTACTTACTTCTATACAAACCTTGCTGAATGACCACAACAAAGGGCAAGTAGAGCTAGTACGGATGTTTACTGACAGTCATTCTTTTCACACGAATGGACCAGGGATGAGTGTTAATTAACTCTCCACCATACACCGTATAGTAGCATGTGGGTGTGAAACATTTTATTTCTCGGTACAGTTCTCGTAGAGACATTAGGATCATCTTGGAAAACTGTTGTATTGTAACATGCTCGACTGTGATTACAAATGTCTGATCGTTACAATGATCGAAGCATTATGGAACTCAATTGATGGAAAGTCTGCACTAAGTCTGGTAGAACTGTTACGCAGAATAAATAAAGATCAACACACATTCAGATGCATGGAGGCAGTCATTTTTTCTCCGACATTACGTGTATGGAGTAGAGGAGAGAATCGAAAATACTGTTACGATTAATCCTCCAACATGCAATCTACAGTGGCTTACTGATCGTTAGTTTAGGCATAGATGTAATTTTTTCGTAGACGATGTTGTTGTGTGTAGCTTTAATTTTTTCCCTGTGAACGATACGGAAACTCCACCAAATATGGCGATTGGATTAAAAACGCAATCTTATTCCCTGTAGAGAACTATTGTAAACAGTTCTGTATAAGCTGTTAACAAGTGACATTCCTGTAATCAAGCCACATTCAAGGAAGACCAGTTAAAATTTTCATACATGCAAATAAAGCTTACTACTTTCAGTCTTTGGTAATAACCAGACGTTGCAGCCACCTTCCTGTCGCTTCAGTGGATTGGGGGCAGAAACTCTTAATCCCTTGGGAACATGCAGTGTTGAGGTAGAGATTCTGACGTAGAGGTACTTAGGGAAAGCGGATCGGATTTCGATGTCATTGATGAGAAAGGTTTCCTGAGACACATTTGTAGAGGCGTTGACTTTCGTTCGCTAAGTGTGCACTTTGGTGACTTTGTGCACCGATCTAACAGAAATATGACTACAAAGATGCGAGTACTTGGGTGCAAAAATCTTATTCCTCGAGCCTTCACTTAACTGCGTACCTTAATGTTGAAAGCCAGCACCGCTCAAACTATAAGTGGGCGAACGAGGAAAGTTCTGTTGGTAGCAACCGAAATTGAAGAACCAATAGGCACTATTTTTCTCATTGACTTGCTCACCAGAAATGAAGTTTTGGACTGCCTCAAGGTTCACATGAAAAGAATTCTGTGTGAAGCTATAAGCATAAATGGAGAAATGAGTGTATGAGTGTCCCTCTACAATTTTGACAAGCAAGATATGACAGATCCATATAGAACAATACTGGCCACTGCACAAAAGATAGCAGCAGAGGATGTTAAACAGTCTCAGGTAGGAGAAATTAAGTTTCGAAAAACTTCAAATGACACGGAATGCAGTCTGCCAATCATGGAACTATATGTAAACATGCCAACTCTTAAAAACTAGTCGAAAGAAAAGTTAATGCATTTCGCAGAAAAAGAAAAAAAAACCCTGCTGTACTGGAGTAATTTGCTTGGCTGTTTAAGGAAAGGCAACATTTACCTGCAACAGATATGAGAATATACAATATTTTGACAGTGAAGGAACGTCTTACACAGGGTTATTACAAATGATTGAAGCGAATTCACAGCTCTACAATAACTTTATTATTTGAGATATTTTCACAATGCTTTGCACACACATACAAAAACTCAAAAAGGTTTTTTAAGCATTCACAAATGTTCGATATGTGCCCCTTTAGTGATTCGGCAGACATCAAGCCGATAATCAAGTTCCTCCTACACTCGGCGCAGCATGTCCCCATCAATGAGTTCTAAAGCATCGTTGATGCGAGCTCGCAGTTCTGGCACGTTTCTTGGTAGAGGAGGTTTAAACACTGAATCTTTCACATAACCCCACAGAAAGAAATCGCATGGGGTTAACTCGGGAGAGCGTGGAGGCCATGACATGAATTGCTGATCATGATCTCCACCACGACCGATCCATCGGTTTTCCAATCTCCTGTTTAAGAAATGGAAGTGCGGTGGAGCACCATCCTGTTGAAAGATGAAGTCGGCGCTGTCGGTCTCCAGTTGTGGCATGAGCCAATTTTCCGTGGGCTACGCGTGAAACTTGCCCGCACTCGTTCAACCGTTTGTTCGCTCACTGCAGGCCGACCCGTTGATTTCCCCTTACAGAGGCATCCAGAAGCTTTAATCTGCGCATACCATCGCCGAATGGAGTTAGCAGTTGGTGGATCTTTGTTGAACTTCGTCCTGAAGTGTCGTTGCACTGTTATGACTGACTGATGTGAGTGCATTTCAAGCACGACATACGCTTTTTCGGCTCCTGTCGCCATTTTGTCTCTCTGCGCTCTCGAGCGCTCTGACGGCAGAAACCTGAAGTGCGGCTTCAGCCGAACAAAACTTTAAGAGCTTTTCTACGTATCTGTAGTGTGTCGTGACCATATGTCAATGAATGGAGCTACAGTGAATTTATGAAATCGCTTCAATCATTTGTAATAGCCCTGTAGTTCAGAAGCCGTACCAAATTTCGTACCATTTGCTCTCAGTTGTGGAAGGAAGCTCTAAGTTAGATGTGGGAATAATTCAACCTTCCTCAAGCCCCTTGGTCCCACCTATTGTTACTGTACCGTAGACAATCATCTGTGGAAAGAAAACCTACTGTCCCACTACAAACGTGTGAGCAGTAAACTGTGTAACCATCACCATCACCAACACATATCCGCTTCCTCGTATCAATTAAACGCTCGACCATTTGGGAATTTTTAAATACTTCACCACACTGGATATCAAGTCAGATTATCACCAAATATCAATAGTTCCACACTCTTGCCCTTGCCTACATGAGATTCTGTTGACATGTTTACATGACATCTAACAACACACTGTCGTGGTTTCTCTGCGAGGTATTTTCCACAACAGCTTTCCGTGAGCACTTGACGTGCTCGCACTTACGCGGGAGGTTCTCCCTGAACCCCACCCCATCGGTATCTACCATGAACAGAATTTGCCTAAATGATGAACATGCAACCATAAACCATGTTCTTAGCGTGTAAGACAATGTCAGGTAACTGAAATAATTGCTTAATTCTACATTTTGCTTGTTTTATTGTGCCCTTTTGTGCTAACATCATATTTTACTGTACCAAGAGAGTTCCTTCCAGAAGAATAAATCATCCATATTCTGAATAACTCACGGTATTAATCTCTTTCATCTGAAGATGGGATTGGGTGAAATTCCAGCCAAACTAGAGGGAGACTTAACTGAAGAGTTTCCATTTCTTGTACGTTATTAACTAAGACAATACTTGATACTGTAATCATTGGCATTCCACAACCACACATTCGCATTTATCTTGCAAGCGGCTTGTTTGCGGAACCGTGTATTCTGGGAAGTTTTTGCTTCTGTTGTCGTTTACTAAAAATCGTTCAAATGGCTCTGAGCACTATGGGACTCAACTGCTGAGGTCATTAGTCACCTAGAACTTAGAACTAGTTAAACCTAACTAACCTAAGGACATCACAAACATCCATGCCCGAGGCAGGATTCGAACCTGCGACCGGTGCGGTCTTGCGGTTCCAGAATGCAGCGCCTTTAACCGCACGGCCACTTCGGCCGGCAGTCGTTTACTATAACACGTGTCTGTTTTCGCTACTGATCGCGGTACACCCCGTACACAGATGGCGCCCCTTCTCAGCTTGGTCCCCTGATTGCCTCCTGTGTCGCTTGGACCTTAAACCTGCCCTAGGGAAGGAAAAGCAAGGTAATCCACGCCACAGTGCCATACGGACGTGAGAAACGCGAGCAGTAATAATTATTTTTGTTGACAAGGTCGGCCATAGCAGTTAGTTTCTCAGTCGTATGGCAGAATACAGCTGCCCACTGATTCCCTCAGATTTGTGGCTCTGGAAGCCTGCCTCCACAGACCTCGCGTCCTCATTCCACCAGCAAGTCAGAGGAACGGATTTGAATACTGTAACATTTCTAATTGGTTAGCAGTATCAGTAATGTCACCACTGTCTGTGATATTTGCTAAACAGAACGGTATATACAGGGTGTTTCAAAAATGACCGGTATATTTGAAACGGCAATAAAAACTAAACGAGCAGCGATAGAAATACACCGTTTGTTGCAATATGCTTGGGACAACAGTACATTTTCAGGCGGACAAACTTTCGAAATTACAGTAGTTACAATTTTCAACAACAGATGGCGCTGCGAGTGATGTGAAAGATATAGAAGACAACGCAGTCTGTGGGTGCGCCATTCTGTACGTCGTCTTTCTGCTGTAAGCGTGTGCTGTTCACAACGTGTAAGTGTGCTGTAGACAACATGGTTTATTCCTTAGAACATAGGATTTTTCTGGTGTTGGAATTCCACCGCCTAGAACACAGTGTTGTTGCAACAAGACGAAGTTTTCAACGGAGGTTTAATGTAACCAAAGGACCGAAAAGCGATACAATAAAGGATCTGTTTGAAAAATTTCAACGGACTGGGAACGTGACGGATCAACGTGCTGGAAAGGTAGGGCGACCGCGTACGGCAACCACAGAGGGCAACGCGCAGCTAGTGCAGCAGGTGATCCGACAGCGGCCACGGTTTCCGTTCGCCGTGTTGCAGCTGCGGTCCAAATGACGCCAACGTCCACGTATCGTCTCATGCGCCAGAGTTTACACCTCTATCCATACAAAATTCAAACGCGGCAACCCGTCAGCGCCCCTACCATTGCTGCACGAGAGACATTCGCTAACGATATAGTGCACAGGATTGATGACGGCGATATGCATGTGGGCAGCATTTGGTTTACTGACGAAGCTTATTTTTACCTGGACGGCTTCGTCAATAAACAGAACTGGCGCATATGGGGAACCGAAAAGCCCCATGTTGCAGTCCCATCGTCCCTGCATCCTCAAAAAGTACTGGTCTGGGCCGCCATTTCTTCCAAAGGAATCATTGGCCCATTTTTCAGATCCGAAACGATTACTGCATCACGCTATCTGGACATTCTTCGTGAATTTGTGGCGGTACAAACTGCCTTAAACGACACTGCGAACACCTCGTGGTTTATGCAAGATGGTGCCCGGCCACATCGCACGGTCGACGTCTTTAATTTCCTGAATGAATATTTCGATGATCGTGTGATTGCTTTGGGCTATCCGAAACATACAGGAGGCGGCGTGGATTGGCCTCCCTATTCGCCAGACATGAACCCCTGTGACTTCTTTCTGTGGGGACACTTGAAAGACCAGGTGTACCGCCAGAATCCAGAAACAGTTGAACAGCTGAAGCAGTACATCTCATCTGCATGTGAAGCCATTCCGCCAGACACGTTGTCATAGGTTTCGGGTAATTTCATTCAGAGACTACGCCATATTATTGCTACGCATGGTGGATATGTGGAAAATATCGTACTATAGAGTTTCCCAGACCGCAGCGCCATCTGTTGTTGAAAATAGTAACTACTGTAATTTCGAAAGTTTGTCTGCCTGAAAATGTACTGTTGTCCCAAGCATATTGCAACAAACGGTGTATTTCTATCGCTGCTCGTTTAGTTTTTATTGCCGTTTCAAATATACCGGTCATTTTTGAAACACTCTGTATATGAGGGCAAATTAGAAAGTCTTTACCCCTATTTTTTACTAGCCAAAGTAAGGTACATACAGGTAATGAGAAGTATACATCCTATTCTACGTACCTTGCACCATTTTTTCCACATATTCCCCACACTATTTCACACATTTGTCCCATCGCAGCATTGAATTTGAAATGCCCCTGCGCTAGAATTCGTCCAGCTGATTATGTAACCAACATCGGACCGCTGTCTTGGCATCATCATTACTTGTGAATCGCTGACCTGCCAGGAACGTCTTTTGCGATCCGGAAACGTGGAAGTCACTACGGGCAGGTCTTGACAGTACGGTGGGTTGTCCAGACTCTCCCAGTGAAATGAGCCGGGCTTTTCGGCAGTTCTGATAACCACGTGTGGTCTCGCAAGTCGTAGAGCAGAGTCACGTTGTCGACATCGGGCATCCCTCGGCGCCTTCGCCTGATGTTGCCCTCAGACGTGACAGTGGGGAACTGTCAGCTTTAGTGGTTGCGCCTTGTGGCATGAAATCCAGCGGGAGCGGTCTACGGCTATCCCAGAAGCCCATTAACATCACTTTCCCAGCAAATAGCGCTGAACGGATTTTTTTTTGTCACAAGCAAACCCAAATGTTTCCACGCCATGTTCTGCTGCTCAGATTATGGTGTGAAATGTAGTGTCCACGTTTCATCCCCAGTAACAGTGCGGTCCATGAAACCTTCACCCTCCTTGGAATACCGTTCCAGATGATTCAGTGAAGACATCATTCGCTTGCCTTTCACCATGTCATCCAACTTCTTAGGTACTCACTGACATGAAACCTTCCGATACCTAAGCACCCATGAACGATGTCGTAAGCACTCTCATACCATACTCCAAGCAAATGGGAAATGGCTGTGATGTGCACACGCCGCTGTGCTTCCACTATTGCATCCATGCGGCAAATGTTTGTCAGCGATGAACACGGCCTCCCCGACCGCTCCTTGCCACGCAGGACTTAACGCCACCACCTCACAGTTTTCAAAGTAAGACAGTTTGCCCCATACGTGGGCTGCATTTTCCTGTAGATCTCGATGGGCGTTCGTCCCTTGCTCCATAGAAAACGAATCACACTTCGTTGCACTAACACTGTGGACGTTCGAAGCACAACCTCCATCTTTAACGACTGACAGCAGAGCCGTGCGGCGGAGCTACCGGCAGACAAAGTCGGCACGGATCAAGGGAAGCGCTACACTGTGAAATTTCGCGTTTCTTTTCGTAATTTGACTAAAGAAATTAGGGGCAATGACTTCCTAATTTACCCTCGTACTTTCCATATTATAAATTGCGCACTTGCTCAATACATTTAACATCAATGAATTGTGCCATGGGGGTAAGACTGCCTCGCTGTTACCTGAGGAGAATCACGATGCTTCATATCTACCTCGTTAAAACAATTAAAACATACAGCGATGCGTTTAGAGAAAGACGACTTTATCGTCTGGTTGTCCATTCACAAATCATTAAACAGTTGCACCTTAACAAGCGTAACAGCGACCGCTAAATAGGACTTCTTGTACAAGAACACCTTATCTCACCTAGTGGTCATGAAGTAAAATTATTAGAACTAAAAGTCCCCGTCTTACATTTATATTCGTCCTTTCAGATACTTCTCACTACCGTTCTACTCCCACAGTGCCCACAAGTTTTCAGCCTTTGAGGGCTTCACTGACTTCTTTCTCAGCATCCATTTACCTTATTAACGAAATTTTATGATTGCTTTGGCGTACCTGTGACGGATTTAGAGATGAGGATTGTACGCTAAGAGCTTCACGTTTCAGAACTAAGTGACTTCAACCTTACACAGTTCTAAGTAAATTAACACATTTAATGATTAAAATTTAAGCTAAGTATATTTATTTTAGGCACTGTTCTGGTGGCGAATCTTGCAAATGGAGGTTTGTATTGGTTTGATTTTTCATGTTTCAGCACCCGATGTTGTTTCGGTAGCCATTGCACATGCACATACACAACGTACCGACATGGGTAAGGAGTTCGGTGGCAGCTCCACCGACGACCTGCGACTTTACACAAGAGAAACCTGTAAAAAAAAACTTTGGTCAGAATAGCAGAAAAGGGGCTGTTTCTAATTTTTGTAATTTGCTCTGGGACAGTACTCAGTACTGAAGCCTTGTGTGTACTTGGGAAGAGAGTAAAATCAGTCGCTTGCTCTTTAGCTAGTGATCTTATATTTCGCATCGAATGTAGCTCTGAATGTTATGAGTGTCTAGGGGATCCACAGAGGAGGTGTTCACTTATACTTTACATCTACTGGAAAATTATTGAAGTCATCAAATCTCAGAGCGACGATACATATTAAGAAGATGAAGTGACAGGGATTGTTTCTGAATAAAACAGTTTGACAAACTTCATTGAATTTATCACAACTCCACACTGCGAGTCACACATATTGTCTGGAGGGTATTATTTTTAATTAACTAAATGGTACTTGGAGCTGTAGCGTCATGTACCACACACTGACCAACATAGACAATAACTCAAGCCAATACAGTACGCTCTCCTGTGATTCGCCTTTATGTTCCACCTGCATCAGCAAGGCAATGACTGGGCATTCCGAGACTGACCTTCCTTTGAGAAGTTTCTACATATGGAAGACTGTAGGAGAGCTATTTCCTCCACTTGATCGGTCTCCGGACAGCAGTATTTATACTGGGGCCAACCATTAAACAGCGGACAGCTATGCTATAATATGATGCTGTTATGACGCTGTTGTGAATACAACGGCGTGTCTAAGATCCAGCTGTCTCCACCGTCATCGGGCCTGGCAGCCCCCACTACTACCTGACTGACCAGGTTCTTGGCAGTCTTGAACTCTACTGCCGTAGCGGGTCTTCCTACCAGGATCCAGCCACTTTTACAGTTTCTGGGACTCGAATTGAGGTCTGTCCAGTCCTGCACCACTGGGACTTGGTCCAGCCAGCCGTAATCGTCCGACACCTGGTGCGGAGCTTGGAGCATTGTGTTGCTCTGCCATCAATTGCCATCACAACAGCAGGCGCTGCAACCGGGCCTGTTACGGGATCAGTTAAACGTCCTTAGTGGGTTGACACAGTATTAGTGGGCACTTGGTATCTGCTGTCACTGACATCGACGATAGCCGGCGGCTGCGGTCGAGCGGTTCAAGGCGCTTCAGTCCGGAATCACGTGACCGCTACGGTCGCAAGTTCGAATCTTGCCTCGGGCATTGTTGTGTGTGATGTCCTTAGGTTAGTCAGGTTTAAGTCGTTCTAGGTCTGGGGGACTGATGACCTCAGACGTTAAGTCCCATAGTGCTTAGAGCCATTTGAACCATTTTTGACATCGATGACGCTGTAAGGTCAACATACAGGGAAATCCTGCAGCGATGTATTTTCTGCACTCGCTGAGGTCCCAGAAATCAGTTCCCATGGCCAAGAAGACTGAATTATAGTAGATAATAAACAATAAAAGGTATTAATATTTGCCAGCTGCCTTCTTCTACTACACCCAAATCCATCCACCTTAGAGAATCACTCTCCCACTCTATACCACCCCGAGACCCAGTCACAAATTAAAAAAAAGAAATACCCCTGTGAATAGTCTGGCATGTCCCTAAAAATTACCTAAGTAATCTCCAACCGATCTCCAAGCCATCCCTCTTCTGACACCAAATGCGGCAGCGTGTTTGATTGGCTAGGAGTGGGCGAGTGACTCTGTACCAGAGATGAATGTAGGTTGCAGCAGAAGAATGCAGCATGTTTATATAAATGCCCTTATTGTTTGTTACTCACCATCATTCAGTCTTCTTGGCCGCAGATCTCGATTTCTGCGACCTCGACGAGTGCGACGAATGTATCACCACAGCATCTTTCGGCACATTGTCCTCGCAGTTTTGTGCTTGTTAGTGACAGTGCATACCGAGCACCCAATGCTCCTGTATCTGGGCACCGTGGACGTCTCGTGTAACTGAGCCCGTAGGAGGCCACGGGTTGCAGCGTCTGCTGTTGTCCCAGAGAAGGCAGCCATGACGGCAGAGTGACCCAGCGCTCCAAACTCTGCAGCAGAGCATGGACCATTAGGGCCGCCTGCAGCAAGTCCTATTGTCTCAAGGTTGGGGAGATCTCAATTCAAGACCCAGAACACGTGAAAGCAGGTCCCAGCGAGCAGACCCGCACAAGAGCACAGTGCTGCCAAGAGCACTGGTGGTCAGTCAGTAATCGAGGTTTCGAGACCCGGTAACAGTGGCTGCACCTGTGTTAGACGTATATTGTTGTCTTATGGCAGTGTACGTAACGTGATGGGCTTCATAACGTAGCCTAGCTGTCCGATGATCCCCCAGAAGAATAAATTCGACTGTCTGGAGAGCTGTCATGTGGAATAAGAAGCTTTGCCACATTTCTCCATTATGTGAAAGCTTCTCGAGGGGCGGTCAGTGTCTGAGGATTTCATCATTGCGTCACAGAAGTAGATCGGAGACCGGAAGCAACTCTCGGCAGTTTGTGCTGTGCCGGAATGGATCGCTCGCTCTAGCGGTCAGCGTCCCGAACATGGCACTGCGGCGTACGCACTATTTGGGTTATTACATAGCAGCCAATACACAAATGTTCAGTCCACAGTCATAACCCTGCTTCACATCAACTAATAAAAGTTCAGATTTCATCCAATAATTTGAGAGTCGAGAGCGGTTTGCATTAAGGGGCTCCGGAACGCCCTATACTTGCAATGTTAAAATAACGCTTATAAATTACATCTTTCCTCACAAAGTATTTGAGGTAGGAAGTTGAACTTTTTACAGATTATTTATTGGAATATGGGCTACAACTTAACACAGGGATTTTACAAAATTTTAGTTCAGTTATTAAAGATGATTTTTTTTTCAATTGTAATGAAAATTCACAACTTTTTTTTGCAATTTTTTATTTATATATTCAAAAATATACAGTTTTTTGGAAAAAGGCTGTGTTGAATTGTGCAGAAGGTACTGTGTAACATTTACTGAAAGTTTGAAACAAATATGTTTGGAAGATCCTTAGAAAACATGTAATTAGTGTGAGAAAATAAAAGTTTTGGGAATCGAGCGACAAAGATTGGATTAACTTTTTAGTGCATTCCAGGTCCATAGGATGGATTATCTTCATCCTCTGCAAACTCCTCCTCCAGCTTCCTCTTGTTCCTCCTCCTGTTTACTCTTGCTTGTATTTCTAGACTCTTTACAGCCCTGTCTGCAGCCCGAAGGCGTTCCTTGTCTAAAGCAAGCATCTTTCGTACCATGTTAGTACCTATCTTCATTCCCATATTTCTAAATACCTTGCTCCTTACAATGTTGCCATCATTGAAAGTCGCAACAGCATCATACACACCAAAGTGAAGTGTTTCTATTCCAACAAATACAGAGACTCAAGAAACAGAGTTAATTACGAATATTTTCGAGATAACGACAGAGTAAATAAACATGAAACGATCGACAATCACACCAGCGATATATATTGAACCATCACAGGTTAGCCACAACACATAATTTATCTCACATTACTAAAATGTACCTGATGAACACGGACGTTAATAATAACACCATTTGACAGCAGTTTAACAGCGCCACAGTGGGTCACGCCCATGTAGAAAACATTTCAAAAAAAATTTAAGAATAGTTGTAGTCTTCGGAATTGAATAAATTATATATCTATTAAAAGGTAATAGTCTGTAGATTCAGAAAACGCAAAAAAGTAAAAATTGAACTTTTCATGATTTTGAGCCTTTCCGGAGCCCCTTAAATCAAAGTCCAAACAACCTTGAAAATGTTCAAATGTGTGTGAAATCTTATGGGACTTAACTGCTAAGGTCATCAGTCCCTAAGCTTACACACTACTTAGCCTAAATTATCCCAAGGCCAAACACACACACCCATGCCCGAGGGAGGACTCGAACCTCCGCCGGGACCAGCCGCACAGTCCATGACTGCAGCGCTTTAGACCGCACGGCTAATCCCACGCGACAACAACCTTGAAAGACTGTAAGTGCAGCGACTGTCAGAAGTTTTCTAAGTCCAGCCTCAAGCGAAATATTTCTAAGCCCGATACATAAGCAGGATTTTAGCCACAGTGTGCAGCTACACCGCTCGTCATTGAACACGTCTCACACATACAGTTCCTATGCTGGTTGTAAATAAGCTCTCTTCGAAACTCACTCACAGAGGAATGCCGACGGCACTCTCTAGAAAGCAGTAAGATACAATTTTAAAACTTTTCGAAAAGGCTATCTTGAAACTTTGAATATTCCGAGCACTATAGCCTTTAGTTGAGTGCATGGTAGTTTCCACAGTTGGTGAATAGCTTCTTCAACCTCTTGAAGGGAAGTGGCATCACTCATATGGTCTTGAATGGGTTTTTGTGGTATTTTTGTAAAAACGTCCTCGTGCACCTCTCAATCTCTGTTTAGAAATTCTTCAAAGTGCTCCTTCCACCGAGAGCCGATAAATGCCGAATCTTTAAAAAGTTGTCTACCATATTTAGATCAAGGGGGCTTAGGCCTTTTTTCGAGGGCCATAGATCGCTTTTGTGGCAGCGAAGAAGGCTCTGGAGTTGTTAGTTGCTGCTAAATTTTCCATTTCAGTCGATATTATAATCTACCATTGGTTTTTGAGAGCTCTGGTTTTCCTTTGAGTACCAGCTTTGGCATGGAGATAATCTTTTTTTTTTGTGGACTGATTTTGGATCATTTTGCCAGGCGTTATAGAGCTGTTTTTATATCTAACATGCTTTGAATTTCATTATCATTTTCGTCAAACCAGTCTCTATGTTTTTCTTTCAATGAATCAAGCTGATCCTTGCCAAGCTGAAACCATGGCGGTTTTCAGTACTGACCAGTGTCTTCCACATTTTAGGGTACTAAGCAGGCAACTTTTGCTTCACAATGTTGTAGTAATTCTTTTCAACCTCATTATGTTTTGCTTCCACCGTTTGGGTGGCACTTATCTAACATGCTTTGAATTTCATTATCATTTTCGTCAAACCAGTCTCTATGTCTTTCTTTCAATGAATCAAGCTGATCCTTGCCAAGCTGAAACCATGACGGTTTTCAGTACTGACCAGTGTCTTCCACATTGTTAGGGTACTCAGCAGGCAACTTTTGCTTCACAATGTTGTAGTAATTCTTTTCAACCTCTTTATGTTTTGCTTCCACCGTTTGGGTGGCACTTGTAGAGTCATTACTGAACGGACTAGTCAATGATCTATCTAGCAGTTATCAGCCTGAGCTACAGTTCACATCAGTCACATCACGTCGATCTCTAGGCCGCACAATTACATAATGCCAGTGTTTTGATCTGAGGTGTTGCCATGTGGTTTTAAACTTATTTTTCTGTCGAAAGAGAGAGTTTGTAAGGACGAGATCGTATTGTGAGCGTTTAGTCAGAATAAGGGTCCCATAGGCAATCTATATCCACCTTACCAACTCGTGCACTGAAATCACCAAGTAGAATAATTTTATCTGATCGAGGTATGGTTGATAAGTGTCGGTCTAGTTGGTTGTAGAGCTCTTCCTTTTTATCATCCTCTGAGTCCAGAGTCGGTGTGTATGTCCTAATTATAATAGCTTTTTGGTTGTTCATGAGTTTAAGGTGGAGGGTCATAAGTCTTTTATTTATTCCAGAGGGTAGTTCATCTAGGTCATCGACAAGTTGATTCTTCATAGCAAACCCTACCCCATGGATAAAAGGCTCATTTTCATCTTTCCCTTTTCAATAGAAAATGTAGCCTCCATCTCGTTCTTTTAGTTGACCCTCGCCCGCAGGTCTTGTTTCACAGAGGGCAGCAGTATCGATTTTATATCATTTTAGTTCAGGTACAACAATAGCTGTTCTCCGTTGTGATCGGTTGCTTTTGTCTGAGTCAATGAGAGTTCGAACATTCCAGATAGCAACATTTAAGTTTTGTTTCTTCTTTCTGTTTCGACCACATACGATGTACCCTCCGGACGCGGCCATCCAGTCACGTAGTTGGCTGGTTAGGCTGACTGTGTTTAGGGCACCTTTCCCAGCCCCATCCCCATGCAGGGTGACCAGAGTGGATCCTGAACGGGCCTGCTCAGTCACAGGTGCAGCACACGAGTTATTCTACGGCCTCCTCGAGTAAAACGGTGATCACACACCTGCCGCCTATGTGCCAGTTTGTCACTAAGAGCGTCCAGATTATAAAGTCTTGCTCCCGTCGCAATTTTCCGATCGCCGCTAGGCTTTTCTGTTTGGGACTGGTGGTATTGTACTCCAAAAGACGCCTGTACATGTATTTTTTAGCGTATAAATGTTCCAGCACAACAACAGTCACACGGTCCCTGACAGCTTCGTAATCTTGGCCCAGTGACATTGTGGCTACGATGACTGGAGACACAAAAACTGCTGAGGCTTTTTGGGTCCCTGGGACAGGTTGTGGTGGAAGCAAGGAGGTGCGGGTAAGGAAAGGAAAGACAGACTGTTCGTCGTAAGGCACACGTGGTCTGGCTCCTCTGCTGAGATATTTCTGCCTAGGTTGGACCTGCCAGTCGCTACGCTATCGCCAGCATAGCTCCGAGTTTCAATGGAGCACACAAACTCTCCCGCTCGCATGGACAATGCTACCGTAAGGCGGTGCCTCATGGGAGACCACCAACTGAGAAATGACAAGGCCGCTGGACTGGATGAAATTCCGGCTGAATCATTTAAAAATGCCGGCACCGAATTAATAAAAAACTTTCACATCATTATTACCACGATATGGACCACTAAGACAGTACCTGAAGATCTGCGTGACACCGCTATTACTACTACATTCAAGAAAGGCAATAAGACCCACTGTGGGAACTACCGAGGAATACTACTCTCAACAGCTGGATAGATCCTTGCTAGGATTCTCTCCAACCGACTTCCTCCTCTGGTGAAAAAACCCTACCTGATACTCAGTGCGGCTTTAGACCTAATCGAGGCACAGGGAATATGATTTTCAGTGGAAGGCAAATGCAAGAAGAACCTAACCAACAGAACCAACCCATATCCCGGGTTCCCGGGTTCGATTCCCGGCGGGGTCAGGGATTTTCTCTGCCTCGTGATGGCTGGGTGTTGTGTGCTGTCCTTAGGTTAGTTAGGTTTAAGTAGTTCTAAGTTCTAGGGGACTTATGACCACAGCAGTTGAGTCCCATAGTGATCAGAGCCATTTTTGAACCAACCCATATCATGATATTCAGCGACCTTGTTGAAGCCTTTGACTCTGCTAACCGAGAAGCAGTCTGGAAAGTTCTGGCATCAAATCGATGTCCTGAAAAATACATCAAAATACTTCGGCTTCTACATGACAACATGAATGCCGCTGTCCATGCCAGGAATGGAACCAAAGGAACGTTTAAGATTATCACAGGAATTAAGGACGGATGTGTTATTGCACCTAGCCTATTCTCTATACTTGTGGGAACCATATTTCACCTTGTTACGGAGAACTTAACTACCGTTGGGTGTCGAAATAGCTTATAGGACTAATTGTTAGCTATTCAACCTTAGCAGAGTCTGAGCTAAAAGGAAAATAACTTCAACAGCTGTCATCGAAATTCATTACGCTGATGATAATCTTGGCAAACACAGAAGAGGATCTGCAAACTACCCTAAATGCATGCAGTATGGCATACAAATCTATTGGTCTAGAGCTTAACACAGACAAAACGAAATTCCTCTACCAGCCAGTCCCAAATTCCACTGCAGCAGCTCCAGTTATCACAGTCGATGGAGCACCTCTTGAGATTGTAGAGTACTTTCCATACCTGGGAAGCCATCTTTCTGCAAATTAAAATATACACTCCTGGAAATGGAAGAAAGAACACATTGACACCGGTGTGTCAGACCCACCATACTTGCTCCGGACACTGCGAGAGGGCTGTGCAAGCAATGATCACACGCACGGCACAGCGGACACACCAGGAACCGCGGTGTTGGCCGTCGAATGGCGCTAGCTGCGCAGCATTTGGGCACCGCCGCCGTCAGTTTCAGCCAGTTTGCCGTGGCATACGGAGCTCCATCGCAGTCTTTAACACTGGTAGCATGCCGCGACAGCGTGGACGTGAACCGTATGTGCAGTTGACGGACTTTGAGCGAGGGCGTATAGTGCGCATGCGGGAGGCCGGGTGGACGTACCGCCGAATTGCTCAACACGTGGGGCGTGAGGTCTCCACAGTACATCGATGTTGTCGCCAGTGGTCGGCGGAAGGTGCACGTGCCCGTCGACCTGGGACCGGACCGCAGCGACGCACGGATGCACGCCAAGACCGTAGGATCCTACGCAGTGCCGTAGGGGACCGCACCGCCACTTGCCAGCAAATTAGGGACACTGTTGCTCCTGGGGTATCGGCGAGGACCATTCGCAACCATCTCCATGAAGCTGGGCTACGGTCCCGCACACCGTTAGGCCGTCTTCCGCTCACGCCCCAATATCGTGCAGCCCGCCTCCAGTGGTGTCGCGACAGGCGTGAATGGAGGGACGAATGGAGACGTGTCGTCTTCAGCGATGAGAGTCGCTTCTGCCTTGGTGCCAATGATGGTCGTATGCGTGTTTGGCGCCGTGCAGGTGAGCGCCACAATCAGGACTGCATACGACCGAGGCACACAGGGCCAACACCCGGCATCATGGTGTGGGGAGCGATCTCCTACACTGGCCGTACACCACTGGTGATCGTCGAGGGGACACTGAATAGTGTACGCTACATCCAAACCGTCATCGAACCCATCGTTCTACCATTCCTAGACCGGCAAGGGAACTTGCTGTTCCAACAGGACAATGCACGTCCGCATGTATCCCTTGCCACCCAACGTGCTCTAGAAGGTGTAGGTCAACTACCCTGGCCAGCAAGATCTCCGGATCTGTCCCCCATTGAGCATGTTTGGGACTGGATGAAGCGTCGTCTCACGCGGTCTGCACGTCCAGCACGAACGCTGGTCCAACTGAGGCGCCAGGTGGAAATGGCATGGCAAGCCGTTCCACAGGACTACATCCAGCATCTCTACGATCGTCTCCATGGGAGAATAGCAGCCTGCATTGCTGCGAAAGGTGGATGTACACTGTACTAGTGCCGACATTGTGCATGCTCTGTTGCCTGTGTCTATGTGCCTGTGGTTCTGTCAGTGTGATCATGTGATGTATCTGACCCCAGGAATGTGTCAATAACGTTTCCCCTTCCTGGGACAATGAATTCACGGTGTTCTTATTTCAATTTCTAGGAGTGTAGATGCAGAAATTCAACACCGACTAAAGTGTGCAAGTACTGCATATGATCGTCTTCTGAAAAGGTGTTTGATACCCATGATTTGAGTGTTAAAATTAAGCTTACAGTCTACAATGCCATTACCATGCTTACACTTCATTATGGATGTGAAACTTGGACCATCTACGGACGTCCTTACAAAAAATACCACCAAAGGTACCTAAGGAGGATATTGAAAGTAAACTGGCGGGATCGGAGAACAAACAACAGCATTCTGAAAGAAACCAACTCTATCAGCATTGAAGCAAAAATTGTCATACCCCATTTTCGCTGGGCTGGTCATATCATGCGCATGCCAAACTCCCGTCTCCCTAAGCTAATCATGTACTCCCGATGGGAGAATGGCCAATGGAATCAGGGATGGCAAACAAAAAGATATCAAGATGCCCTCCAGTCAAATACGCGAAAATGTCAAATAAACGCAAATGCTTGGGAAACTACAACTCTAAATAGAGCCAAATGGCAACAAATTGTTCACCAAGGAACACTTAATTTGGAAAGCAGAGACAATTGCAGCAGAATAGAAAGAGAGATCGCAGAAGAGCTCTCGAGAGAAACAAGCATGTAACGCCATTCAGTACACACCAACTGGGTTTACCGTTACTGTGGGTGAATCTGTGGCTCCAGAATACGACTATTTAGCCACCAAAGAATCCACAGATAACGCTACCAAAATACATTTCATACTCGTCAACGAGTATATGCCTATGACATGGTATTTTAGATTCATAATAAAGAGATCGCTGATTCAACTGCCACTAGTGTCACAATTTCTTAATTATAAACCTTATTTTTTATCAAATTCAAGTACAATCTAAGAAAAAAAACGACGACGCATCACGAAGGATTATCCGGACTCCGGATGGCACGGAAATCGGTAGATACAGACAGACAAATAGCTACAGTATGCCAATTTCTAGTATGTTCTCCCTCCTAAAGGGATCACTAAACTTCTTTTATTTGTAATTCTCTTGCAAATATGATTTCTTTGTGTTGAGTAACTGTGAAGAACGGAAATGACGAAACAGTTGCAAATAAGTAGTAAATACACAGTCTTCAATACAATATAGAATATGGCATGAAACCCTTTTGCTAGTACCTGAAGACAAGGGAAGCGTTTGGAATAACTTCACAGGCACAACAGCACCCACAACGTTTTCCTCCCCAGGTTCCATCGTCCCTTACCCCCTACCCCCGTGCTAACGACAAGAGTAATAATTCGGAAACAAGCCGAAAATCGAAGCACGCAGAGGAAGAGAGTCCGCCAGTAAGGTCCCGAGAAAAGAAATGAGCGTTGACCCCGTGGAGGGCTGCCTGCCTTAACGCCTCCAGCCCTGGGTTACGGGCTAGTACGTGTGACGTTATCGACCCCCTGCCCACGGCGTGGCCCTAATAGCGCTGTTAACACGTGCGACCGCAGATACACGCCCGATGGCTAAACTGTCCCCTCGCGTGCGCTCCTCGCTAGCACGACAGCTCCTGCCACTACACTTAATCCTATAGCGAGAAACACCGAAAGCCTCTCAAAAATTCCGTTTCGAATACTTGTGTACAGTACACTGCTGGGGCACTCATGCTAACTTTAATTTTAATTATGTCATGTTCCGTAGATCATTTTCCCGATTATTTTATCGATATGATGCGGAACAAGTCAGATTGCAATATATATATATATATATATATATATATATATATATATATATATTGCTAACATTAATATTTTACCATTTCTGAAACAGAAACTCGTCCATGGAGTAGAAGTTGTTGTCCAAAAGGAATGATTTTATGCTAGATTTAAAACTTGAGCTGCTACTTGCCAGACACTATGCTGTTGGGCAAATGATCAAAGAGTTTTGTTGCTGAATAATGTACTACTTTTTGAGCAACTGACGGTTTCAATAGCGGATAGGAAAGGTTATTTTCCCCTCTAGTGTTGTACGTATGAACATCACTGTTCTTCGCGAATTGAGATGGATTACTTATAACGAATTTCAATAGCGAATACATGTACTCTGATGGTGCAGTTACAATACCTAACTCCTTGAAAAGTTGCGTACATGACGTCCTTGGGTGAACTCCACTAATTGTTCTCCCTGCTCTCTTTTGTGCAATCAGTACTTTATGTCTAAGTGGTGAGTTACCCCAGGAAACCATTCCATAAGACATTATTGAGTGGCGATATGCAAAGTACGTTAGGAGGCTGATCTGTTTATTACCCAGACTAGCGATTATACGAAGAGCGAAAGAAGGTGAACTTAGTTGTTTGAGAAGCTCAGTAATATGCTTCTTCCAATTCAAGTTGTCATCAATGTAAACACCCAAAAATTTGGAGAAATCTACACTGTTAACTGAGCCCTGTACATATGCTACATCAATTGTTAGTATGACTGTTCGGTGTACAGAACTGAATATAGTGAGTTTTTTCACAATTAAGGGAGAGTCAATTTTCTTAGTAATTCTTTGAAAGACATCCTCAACAATATCTTCAGCTGATTTTTCTGGAATGGGATTTATTATAAGTCATGTCATCTGCAAAAAGTACTAGTTCCGCTTGCTGAATGTTAAGTGGGATGTCAGTCACATGAAGAACGAACAGCAGAGGACCTAAAATTGAACCCTGTGGGACTCCCTTTGTGATAACTCGCCATTCACTACAATTTACCATCCTCCCAACATTGTTTGTGCTATTCACCACAACTTTTTGCTTTCTCTTCATAAAGTATGATTCAAACCAGCTGTGTGTATAGCCTTCAGTTCCATAAAACCTGAGTTTTTCTAAGAGTGTGACATGATCCACGCAGTCAAATGCCTTGGAGAGATAAAAAAAATACCAACTGGCGATAATTTATTATTTAAGGCTATTATAGGTAAATGTGTAGATAGCATTCTCAGTCGAGAATCCGGAATCTGGAACCCGAACTGTGACATGCTGAGTAAATTATTTTCACTTAAATGTGCTGAAGCTAAGGCTAAAATAGCAATAACCCATATGTATTCATATTTCACATATGCACCTAAATCACTTCACCGATTTTAACCAAACTTACTGCCCATATCCCTTACTGTCAGATAACAATTTCTGTCGAGATAATAACCTCCTACCTATCATAGTTAAGGAAATATAACGTTATTAACCCTGAGATAGTGAAAAATGCCGCATCATGAAGGAAGTTTTAATACAGTTATTCCTTACTACTAAAACATTCCCACAAGCCAATCAACTTAATGAAATCCCGGATACCTGGCAGCGCTTTTTACAGCTTTCAACGGCGATGCACAAACAGCTTTAGGCGAAAACGATAGCCGTCTATAGAGCTATGAAGAGGCGTTCACACGGATACGTTTACAAAATCGTGTTGTAGACACGCAAAGCAGCTTTGCCCAGCGTACATAAACTATCCAGGATCGTGTTTCTTAATACGGATTACTTACTACGGTTATTATACTTACACATTTGCACATTACGTATATTTATTTTTCATGATTTCAAAGGTGTTTTTACAAATACATGCTAATGCCATTTTTTCGGCTCTTCACTACAAACCCTGCAAGACCGAGTTTGCCAGTTGGTAGCATAAGAATAAAATGTACATAACATCAGCATATGAAGCAGGCGAAGGGGAATACAGACTTCTGAAAAAATAATGTTTCCAGAAAGTGCAAAACGGGAAAGCAACAATGGTTAGAAGACAAATGCAAGGCTGTAGAAGCAAACATAATTAAGGGAAAAGTAGATGCCATCTGTAGCAAAATTAGAGAGAGGTTTGGAGAATAAAGAAGTCACTATAAGAGCCGGCCGATGTGGACGAGCGGTTCTAGGCGCTTCAGTCCGGAACCGCGCTGCTGCTACGGTCGCAGGTTTGAGTCCAACCTCGGGCATGGATGTGTGTGATGTCGTTAGGTTAGTTAGGTTTAAGTAGTTCTAAGTCTAGGGGACTGATGACCTTAGAAGTTAAGTCCCATAGTGCTTAGAGCCATTTGAACAATTTTTTTCTTGAAGTCACTATACGAATCTCAAGAGATCAGATGGCAAGCCAGTAGTAAACAAGGGAGGGAAGGCTGAAAGCTGCAAGTAATATATAGAGAATCCGTGTAAGGGAAACAAGTTGGCTGACATTGTTGTAGAAAGAAAAGAGAAAGTATGTGAGGATGAGATAGGTGATACGATATTGTGAGGAGAAACTGACAGAGCACTGTAATACGTAAGTGGAAACAAGGCTTTTGGACCAAACTCATTCCTTCAGATTTATTGAGGTCGTCGGGAGAGTCAGCCATAAAGAAATTATTTCACCTGGTGTCTAAGATACATACATAGAAAGGCGAAATACTCTCATATTTCAAGAAGAATCTAATAGTTCTAGTCCCAAAGAAGGCAAGTGCGTATTGCAGGTGTGAATACTATCGAACGGTCCGTTTAAGTGACCAGGTTGCAAAATATTGACCCGAAGTATTTACAGAATAATCGAGATCTGGTACAATCTCGCCGCGGAAATGATCAGTTTGGGCTCTGGAGAAATTTAGGAAGGCGCTAGGCAAAACTGAGCCTTCCGCTTCTCCGAGAAGGTAGGTTGAAGAAACGTAAACCTGCGTTTATAACATCTGTAATTTATTGACTGCACTACACTCACGGAAATTTTGAAATACCGGTAGTGAAAGGCTTTGCAAAGACCAGTTTGTTTAACCTGAGCTCCTCTGTTTTCGTGGCTCTGTACCTCATGGGCGAACCGAGCGGGCTGAGCTTCACAAGATCCCTTTTTACGGAATCCATGTCAGTTTTTATGCTAGAGATTTCCCTGCTCTAAAATCGTCATAATGCGTGAGGGTAAGACGTGCTTCGTAATTCTTGGACAGATTGATGCCAGACATATAGGCTAATAGCTATCTGCATCTGTCCGATGACCCTTTTAGAAAACGAGAGTGACCTCAGGTATTTGTCCAGTTACTTGACACCCTTCGTTCCTCCAGCGATTTACGACAGACTACTGCTACTAGTTGAGGAATTCCCTTCGCGTAAGTTCTATAGACTCTTGCAGTATACCACACGTTGCGGACTCCTTTAAACTGCTGAGGGATTTTAGTTGAATTTCTCTTCCTCAGTTAGTTATCCCAATATCTGCCATTTCTCCGTTTGTAAAGTCATTTCAACGTATGAAATCTACGCAACCAACATCATACAGATTTTAAAATCCCGTAGGTTTGGTAACAGGGAGTTGAAATCAGTTTCCTACTCTTTCTGGGCAGTTATTACCACAATGTCACATGAACAGCAAGGCGATATTTGTAGACTACACTCCTGGAAATGGAAAAAAGAACGCATTGACACCGGTGTGTCAGACCCACCATACTTGCTCCGGACACTGCGAGAGGGCTGTACAAGCAATGATCACACGCACGGCACAGCGGACACACCAGGAACCGCGGTGTTGGCCGTCGAATGGCGCTAGCTGCGCAGCATTTGTGCACCGCCGCCGTCAGTGTCAGCCAGTTTGCCGTGGCATACGGAGCTCCATCGCAGTCTTTAACACTGGTAGCATGCCGCGACAGCGTGGACGTGAACCGTATGTGCAGTTGACGGACTTTGAGCGAGGGCGTATAGTGGGCATGCGGGAGGCCGGGTGGACGTACCGCCGAATTGCTCAACACGTGGGGCGTGAGGTCTCCACAGTACATCGATGTTGTCGCCAGTGGTCGGCGGAAGGTGCACGTGCCCGTCGACCTGGGACCGGACCGCAGCGATGCACGGATGCACGCCAAGACCGTAGGATCCTACGCAGAGCCGTACGGGACCACACCGCCACTTCCCAGCAAATTAGGGACACTGTTGCTCCTGGGATATCGGCGAGGACCATTCGCAAGGGAACTTGCTGTTCCAACAGGACAATGCACGTCCGCATGTATCCCGTGCCACCCAACGTGCTCTAGAAGGTGTAAGTCAACTACCCTGGCCAGCAAGATCTGTCCCCCATTGAGCATGTTTGGGACTGGATGAAGCGTCGTCTCACGCGGTCTGCACGTCCAGCACGAACGCTGGTCCAACTGAGGCGCCAGGTGGAAATGGCATGGCAAGCCGTTCCACAGGACTACTACATCCAGCATCTCTACGATCGTCTCCATGGGAGAATAGCAGCCTGCATTGCTGCGAAAGGTGGATATACACTGTACTAGTGCCGACATTGTGCATGCTCTGTTGCCTGTGTCTATGTGCCTGTGGTTCTGTCAGTGTGATCATGTGATGCATCTGGCCCCAGGAATGTGTCAATAAAGTTTCCTCTTCCTGGGACAATGAATTCACGGTGTTCTTATTTCAATTTCCAGGAGTGTATTTCTCTGGGAACTGGGTCAGTTTCATAATCGTCAGAGATTCACCGTCAGCATCTTCGGTGCATGGTTCAATCAAAATAATAATAAGAACAATGTGATTCCCGAAATACACTGTTGAATTAAATTCGAACAGACGCCTCGTATTTGAATTAACGGTGTAGCTGATGGCTATCGAAAACTTCTTCCGTCCTGTAAACGAAAATCAAACAAGCACATAGTAAAGGATTATCAAAGAACTAATTAACTGTAGCTCTGTTGTAATCGCACTCTGCGTAAACACATGTGATTACTTTCATTTATTCAAAAGCGCTGTAACAGTCACTAAAGCTAACGATCGAGTCACGTCTATTTTGTACAAGATAAACTTGTTGCTATTCTGTTTAGCTATATGTAGATTATATTGATTACTATTTAGCAGGCGATAGCTCGCTAGCACCCTGCCACGAGCAAGATACGTCTGGGGCGTAATGACGTGACAACCGATTGGTCAGTCGACTGTTTTTTCGTTCAGTCGGTTTTTTCAGTTGAATGAGTCAACCGAATGAAACTAGTCTCTGCGGCCATGTCAGCTGTCTGAATGTTTTCACTCAGTCACCGGGTCTGAGTGGTTTCATTCAATGCGAGACAACCCACTGGCAAGAGGCTCTGTCTGTTGCATGCATTAGATGAGTGTTTTCACTCAGCCTCCAGGTTTGAGTGATTTTATTTACGTACTTCTCCAGCTTTTACGGGTATACGTAAACTGTGACTAGGACTGACAACTTTTTTACAGACAGATAACATATATTATTTCAAGGATATGTGAATAAAACTTAATTTCTAAAAATAAGATACTTTCAAAATGTATTATTTACTGACTTAAATACAAATTTTCGTACTTGTGGCATTAAATATAAATCTTTGCTTGGTTTTAAAAGGTTAATATCTTATGCTTAGCTGTAAACTGATGTATATAAAAATGAACAGTCCCTTTTTAATATTTTTATTAGGTCTGTTTCTTGTCTACTTTTTCGGTACAAATTTTGCAATTGATTTTAAACTAAATTCCCGATAACCTAGACGCTTTAAACTTTGAACTTAGCTCAGAAGAGGATGATAATGCTATATTAACTTGCTTTTTTTCTGACGTGTGGCAGAGAGTACTTGGTGTACGGTTGCTCTTTCCCTCTTTTTCTGTTCCACTCGCGAATGTTTCCCAGTTAAGTAGGATTGCTGCTGAGCTTCTGTGTGTGCTCGAGTCTCTCTAATTTTTACATTCGCACTCATTTTGCAATATATTCGTAGGAGGAAGCAATACATTGTTCGACTCAGTTGAAGAGAAACTGAAATAAACCTGAAATTTACCTCATGTCTCTTTTGTAATTTCACTGAATGTTTAAAACCAATAAAAAATTCACATACACAAGACTAAAAAGCAAAGAAAAAAATAGATATTTAAGTAAAAAAACTAGTTAATATAATGCACTTTTTAAAGGAACTAAAAAGTATTACACAATCTCTCATAGCTCCATAAAGACTCCTAACTCCATACAGATAGTCCTGAAAATTTATGATTGTGAATTTTGAATAGCTATGACATTACTTGTAAACGTGAGGCTGATGCAATAGAGAATAGTAAGGATTGTAGAGAGTAATTGTCACTGAGGAAAATCACAGAACAGTACATATCATTTGAAGTGCAATAAAATTGTCAACTACTTCTTGCAGTTACCTGTTGTATGCATCCAACATTTTTAGTTTTAAATTTTGCAAGTTGTGTCATACCTACTATAAATTCAAACGCACAAATTTTCAGAATGATCTGTATGGCGTTAGGAATCTGCATAGGGCTATAAGAAATTAGTTAATGCATTTTAGTTCATTTTAAAAACGTGTCATATTTAACAGCTTTTTAAATTTATTGAAGCTCTATCTTTTTCTTCCCTACGGTTAGCATGCAATATCGATAATTCTTTTTCGGTAAATGCAGAGGTGATGTAAACGTAAACCACATTCGATACAATTTTTTTCATTGGTAACTTGATTAGTTGAATTTTAAGCATATACTACTTGTGGAAATTATTTTTTCGCTAAAAATATTTGTGAACATTCGTTGATTTTCTTTGCATTTATTTGCTTAATATCGTTTAATAATATGAATCTTCCTTGCAGATATTGTGTATCGCATTTAATTTATTTTGAGGACTACGACTCACCCAGTCATATGATATATCCTATTCATACATATAACTCTGATTTATACATACATTTATGTGATAGTTAAGACTTCTTTATTTTCATCATTCTTTTGATACCTCAGAATAACTTACAGTATTACTTGTTTCCATGATACAAACGAACAAAATACGTTTATAAATTTCAAACTCTGCGGCTTCTTACAAGAATCGTATCGCAATAATCTTGACGTACAAGCCGATGTTACCCCTAAAGGTACCCTTATGTGTGTTGAAATGTGTCGGCGTAATGGTGGTAATATGTAGATATGTTTTTCGTTTTGGAAGGGTTTCTGTATCATGTAAACGTGACTGAAATGGTTAACAAGCACAGCATCTTCTAGACGGGTGTGGAGAAACCGCGATAAAACCACACTGAGCCTGACAGCAAAAGCAATTCGAAGCGATCGGGAACCAAACCGACACGGCTCTCGTCTTCTCTAGTCTGGTACACAGCGTGCAGACACACGTTCAAGATGTGCACTGCTTTAGTTCAACTATTAAAAGTACTGCAGACTGATTTCACTCATAGGATTCATAACTCCGTTAGCTAAAGCACTAAACAGTGATGCATGGTTCAACCAACAGAAAAACTACTTACTGCTTTTGCTTGAAAAGAAAGAATGAATAATTCAGTCAATATTCAAAGCTACAACGGTGTCGAATGTTTTCATTAGGTTGCTGTTACAGACTGCTTTCGCTTGAAAGAAATAAATGAGTGACAATCCGACCCACACAGAAAACTACAACCGACTGACTCGGCTACTTTCATTCGGTTGCTCCCACGAAATGGTTTCATTCAAAAGGATGAATTAGTAGTTAGACCTAATGACCGACTGTTTTCATTTAGTTGTTCCCACAGATTGATTTCATTCAAAAGAACGAATTTGTAGTCTAACCTACTGAACGATTGTTTTAGTTTGGTTACTTCCACAAACTAGTTTCACCCAAAAGAATGAAGAAGCAATCCAATCGAGTAAATCGACTGTTTTCATCCGGTTGCTCCCACAGAAAATAACAGAAAGAATGAATGAATAATTCAACAGATACATAAAATTACAACTCAGTGAGTCGATTGTTTTCCAAGAACCGAAGGAATCGATTGTTTTCATTCCGTTGCTCCAATCACTAGTGGGGCGGTGGTATTTCCAATAGTGATATCTGAGAAGGAACACAATTCCCAGCACCTGCTTCATAACAAAAGGAAAAATTTTGGTCGACAGTGAAGGATAGGAGGTATATTTAATTTGTAGCTGGGACTATACTATCCCAGTCAAACATATGAAGTGGTGTGTGTGTGTGTGTGTGTGTGTGTGTGTGTGTGTGTTTATGATGGTTTCTTTGACTGTTTGTGTGTGGGGGGGGGGGGGAGGATGTGGACATTTTACTAAGATTAATATTGTCTCGGGAAATGTTTGGGTCCAATGGGGGGGAGGGATAAGATGGGCGGGGGTAAGAAAGGTCTTGACTCTTCGTGTAGTGACTTGACAGAATATGGGAAATCAAACAAAATGTTTTGTTAATGTCTTAGGTATGTATGAAGAGAGAATTTGGTCAGAGAAAGAACCTAAAAATGTCCTTATAGGTAAAGAGTGTGGGGAAGTTACTGAGTGCAATGGACGGTTATCTTCGAAGAATTTCCGTTCCCCGCACTCTTTCCGCTGTCTTTTGAAGCCCCTAATTCACCGTTTTCAACACGAGTGACAACAGAACCTCCCGAAGTGTAAATAAACGACCTGGATGAATCTTGACGGGTGTGAAGGGGGAGGGGCAAAAATAATGCAATACGATTTTTTTTGTTTGTGCCCAATTTGTCTTTTAAGGGATAAAACACACTTCGAAATGTAATTTGGATAACTAGGTTTACAGACAATTTCTTCGGAACGATGATACATAAAAATGGTTTTCATATAATAGTTTATTTGTAATTAACTTTCCTGAAAACGGTAAAATCATTAGAAATTTTTCAAAATACCATACCACCATTCATAGATTTTGCAAAATGAAAGCTTTTGTTAGGACATAAATTACAGATTTCAAGTAACATACACCCATGTGCCTAAAACTGCTTTCTAAAATACCATTTTTGAAAAATATGCTGTACACAGTTTGCTGTTGGAGTATTTTCAACATACTCAATTAAAATGTCTTGGTATTCATTATTATTCTAATTATTTATTTTACTTACATTTGTTTTATGTTTTAAATTGGTATTTTACGTTTTACATTGATGTTCTTTTGATTATTAGTTTACCATTTCACGTACGTCTATTTCTTTAACTGAAAAAAATAAGTTACTCATAATTATGATAAGAAATCTTTACAGTAATTATAATCGACAAAGAAATGCTTAAAACATTGCGTTTTTTACACCATTCGCATAAAATGAACGAAATTTTTTCACATAACATACATGACGGTGAACGATATAAAACAAAATTCAACAGGATTTAAAATTGTCAGTGGTGATTCTCTATATATCCTGATTGGTGTCATTTTTCACTACTTTCGTAAACCTTGGCGGAGAGAACTGATTATGTACTAGTGACTGCAGCTTGATTTCATAGTTACTCAAGTCAGATTGGCAGCATAACCATTCAACGGAACTAGATATGATAATCTTCTCAGAAAGTTCTTCCAACATCGAGAGCCTTTGGGATCACCAGATGAACAAGTTCCTTGTCCTCAGGTACGATGTTACGATGTTATAAACGGCTCTTGACCTAGTCAGACGTTTGTTTACCAGATTTCGATTCTGTCACAAAGACATTTGGGGTTTCAAAAAGAGATTCTCGATTCCACGGTCCAAAATCACAATTAGTGTCTTTTAAAACCGAGGAAAGAGCAGTGTCAAGTAGGGAAAAAAACCGTTTTGGGTGCCGCAACCGAGGACAAGAAATTTGTTCATCTGGCGATCCCAAAGGACTAGAGGGCACAGGTACAGCCGTGGGGCATATAAGGCTTTCGATGTTGACAGAAAAAAAAATGCCACACGACTATACAGGAACTCGAGACACTCGAACAATCCTTTCATCCTTACTCTGGGAAACTATGATCACAACCATAAGTAGAAGCATAAGCGGCCAAAGACACTATTAGCTAGGGCACAGCCACCACTGGCAAGTTTACATACACGAACAAGCGACAAACGTCGGCAAGCCCCTGCGTATCACCAACGTTGACTTGATGTACCAACTGCTATGAAAGCCGACCAACAGGCTACAGCAGGGAAACCGACGAGCTCACTCACTGAAGCACAAACAAATGGCCAACATCGCCCTACACTGTGCATCTGATATATGACCAATCGGACACAAAACAATGATGAACCAACTGTTACAGGTATGCTGACACTGACCGAGAGGTCAACACCGACACCTACCCTTCCATGACCTTTTGCAGGCAGCAAGACATCCGCTACTGCTCCTACTACCCGACTTAACTATCGCAGAGGTTTTTGCCCTTGGCTCTTGCCTTGGCACTTTTTTCCTCTGCCCTTCAAACCGCTACCATTCGTTCGACTTCGACCCACTGTATCTCCAGATGAGCGCGTATTAATGGTTAATCTCAACCAGACGTACGCAAACATCGCAGTACCCACATCCTGCGACACCTCAGTTTAGTGAAAAGTAACCCTTATACGGAGATGGCAGTAGACCTTTTGAGTTGACCACCATGCCGGTGTGAGCGTGGGGGGGCTCCACCTTTTCGGTTTTGCAGAAATTTATGAGAAGATTTTCATTCAGTTCTGCTGAGTAATTATGATGTCAACGTCCACTTGAGAAGCAATATAACCAAGCAGCAGTCACTAGCACATAATCAATTCTCTACGCCAAGGCTTACGAAAGCAATGAAAAATTATCCAAATCAGGATATTTAGAGGATCACCAAAGACAGTTTTGAATCCTGTTGAATTTTGTTTGATATTCTATTCTCCGTCGTGTTTGTTATGTGAAACATTTCTTTCATTTTTTGTGCATGGCGTAAAAAAACGCTGTGTTTTAAGCGTTTGTTCACGCATTATAATTACTGTAACGATTTTGTATCACAATAATGAATAATTAATTGTTTTCAATTAACGAAATTGACATATCTGAAATAGTAAACTAATAAACAAAAAATATGAAAGTAAAATGTAAAAATAACAATTTAAAACACAAAAACAGATGTAAGTAAAATAAATAATTCAATAGTAATGAATGCCTGACATTTTCGGCCGGTGTGGCCTTGCGTTTCTAGCGCTTCAGTTTGGAACCGCGTGACCGCTACGGTCGCAGGTTCGAATCCTGCCTCGGGCATGGATGTGTGTGATGTCCTTAGGTTAGTTAGGTTTAATTAGTTCTAAGTTCTAGGCGACTGATGACCTCAGCAGTTAAGTCGCATAGTGCTCAGAGCCATTTGAACCATGAGCCAATGCCTGACATTTTAATTGGGTATCTTGAAAATACTCTGACAGCACACTGTGTACAGCGGGTGTTCGGCCGCCTGGTGAAAGTCTTGCGCGTCGGTGGTGATGAGGACAACACAACATCCAGTCCCCGAGCGGAGTAAATCTACAACCTTGCCGGGAATCGAACCCAGGTCCTCTGCATGGCTGTCAGCCACACTGACTATTGATCCACAAGGAATAATGAATGTTTAGATACTTTACTCATATGTGTTGCAAATACTCCGAGAGCACACTGTGTCCTCGGGCATGGATGTGTGTGATGTCCTTAGGTTAGTTAGGTTTAAGTAGTTCTAAGTTCTAGGGGACTGATGACTTTAGAAGTTAAGTCCCCTAGTGCTCAGAGCCATTTGAACCATTCTGAGCACACTGTGTAAGGTTATTTTCCAAAATGGTATTTAACATACCAGCGACAGTAAACATGGATGAATGCAGTTTGGAAGCTTGCTTAATTTATGTTGTAACAAAAGTTTTTATTTTCCAAAATTAAGGAATGGTGGTGGGATATTTTGCAAAAACTCGAATCATTACAAAAGCTTATTATGTCTTTTCAAGAACGTTAATTACATATCAACTTTTGTAGGAAAAGCATGTTTCATGTGTCATCATTTCGAAAATGTTTGTTCTAAACCTAGTATGGCAAATTAGCATTTGAGGCGCATCTTACTGCTAAAAGTGAAATCGTGCACAAACAAAAAATACGTATTGTATTGTTTTATCCCCTCCACACACTCACCAAGTTTAACCAAAATCGTTTACACTTGGGGACGTTCCCTTGTGAGTGCAGTGGACTGTCGAAGCGTGCACGGGATCGCTCTGTCATCACGCGCCTCGTGCGCCGATATCAATCGTCCGCCTAGTGGCGAGTTCGGGACATCGGCGCTCTTAAGGACCACACCTAGCTCCATAGGCAACGATATTACCATCCTTCCAGCGGTTCTGATTTTACAGCCTTCGCCTCATTTCTTTTTGGATGCACTTTACACATCTCGCCAACGGCCTAGCCGCAGTGGTGACACGGGTTGACGTCAGATCACCGAAGTTAAGCGCCGTTGAGGTTGATCCAGCACTTGGATGGGTGGCCGTCCGGGTGTGCCGACCACTGTTAGAAAGCGGGGTGCACTCAGCCCTTGTGAGAGAGCTACTTGACTGAGAAGTGGCGGCTCCGGTCAATGAATATGCCAACGGCTCGGACGGAGGTGTGCTGACCACGTGCCGCTCCATACCTACAGGGTGTTTCAAAAATGACCGGTATATTTGAAACGGCAATAAAAACTAAACGAGCAGCGATAGAAATACACCGTTTGTTGCAATATGCTTGGGACAACAGTACATTTTCAGGCGGACAAACTTTCGAAATTACAGTAGTTACAATTTTCAACAACAGATGGCGCTGCAAGTGATGCGAAAGATATAGAAGACAACGCAGTCTGTGGGTGCGCCATTCTGTACGTCGTCTTTCTGCTGTAAGCGTGTCCTGTTCACAACGTGCAACTGTGCTGTGGACAACATGGTTTATTCCTTAGAACAGAGGATTTTTCTGGTGTTGGAATTCCACCGCCTAGAACACAGTGTTGTTGCAACAAGACAAAGTTTTCAACGGAGGTTTAATGTAACCAAAGGACCGAAAATCGATACAATAAAGGATCTGTTTGAAAAATTTCAACGGACTGGGAACGTGACGGATGAACGTGCTGGAAAGGTAGGGCGACCGCGTACGGCAACCGCAGAGGGCAACGCGCAGCTAGTGCAGCAGGTGATTCGACAGCGGCCTCGGGTTTCCATTCGCCGTGTTGCAGCTGTGGTCCAAATGACGCCAACGTCCACGTATCGTCTCATGCGCCAGAGTTTAAACCTCTATCCATACAAAATTCAAACGCGGCAACCCCTCAGCGCCGCTACCATTGCTGCACGAGAGACATTCGCTAATGATATAGTGCACAGGATTGATGACGGCGATATGCATGTGGGCAGCATTTGGTTTACTGACGAAGCTTATTTTTACCTGGATGGCTTCGTCAATAAACAGAACTGATGTAAAGATATAGAAGACAATGCAGTCTGTGGGTGCGCCATTCTGTACGTCGTCTTTCTGCTGTAAGCGTGTGCTGTTCACAACGTGCAAGCGTGCTGTGGACAACATGGTTTATTCCTTAGAACAGAGGATTTTTCCGGTGTTGGAATTCCACCGCCTAGAACACAGTGTTGTTGCAACAAGACAAAGTTTTCAACGGAGGTTTAATGTAACCAAAGGACCGAAAAGCGGTACAATAAAGGATCTGTTTGAAAAATTTCAACGGACTGGGAACGTGACGGATGAACGTGCTGGAAAGGTAGGGCGACCGCGTACGGCAACCGCAGAGGGCAACGCGCAGCTAGTGCAGCAGGTGATCCGACAGCGGCCTCGGGTGTCCGTTCGCCGTGTTGCAGCTGCGGTCCAAATGACGCCAACGTCCATGTATCGTCTCATGCGCCAGAGTTTACACCTCTATCCATACAAAATTCAAACGCGGCAACCCCTCAGCGCCGCTACCATTGCTGCACGAGAGACATTCGCTAACGATATAGTGTACAGGATTGATGACGGCGATATGCATGTGGGCACCATTTGGTTTACTGACGAAGCTTATTTTTACCTGGACGGCTTCGTCAATAAACAGAACTGGCGCATATGGGGAACCGAAAAGCCCCATGTTGCAGTCCCATCGTCCCTGCATCCTCAAAAAGTACTGGTCTGGGCCGCCATTTCTTCCAAAGGAATCATTGGCCCATTTTTCAGATCCGAAACGATTACTGCATCACGCTATCTGGACATTCTTCGTGAATTTGTGGCGGTACAAACTGCCTTAGACGACACTGCGAACACCTCGTGGTTTATGCAAGATGGTGCCCGGCCACATCGCACGGTCGACGTCTTTAATTTCCTGAATGAATATTTCGATGATCGTGTGATTACTTTGGGCTATCCGAAACATACAGGAGGCGGCGTGGATTGGCCTCCCTATTCGCCAGACATGAACCCCTGTGACTTCTTTCTGTGGGGACACTTGAAAGACCA
Organism: Schistocerca cancellata; assembly: GCF_023864275.1. Classification (NCBI taxonomy): domain Eukaryota; kingdom Metazoa; phylum Arthropoda; class Insecta; order Orthoptera; family Acrididae; genus Schistocerca; species Schistocerca cancellata. The sequence goes on from NC_064631.1 coordinate 51,302,543, forward strand.
GGTGTATCGCCAGAATCCAGAAACAATTGAACAGCTGAAGCAGTACATCTCATCTGCATGTGAAGCCATTCCGCCAGACACGTTGTCAAAGGTTTCGGGTAATTTCATTCAGAGACTACGCCATATTATTGTTACGCATGGTGGATATGTGGGAAATATCGTACTATAGAGTTTCCCAGACCGCAGCGCCATCTGTTGTTGAAAATTGTAACTACTGTAATTTCGAAAGTTTGTCTGCCTGAAAATGTACTGTTGTCCCAAGCATATTGCAACAAACGGTGTATTTCTATCGCTGCTCGTTTAGTTTTTATTGCCGTTTCAAATATACCGGTCATTTTTGAAACACCCTGTACGTCCAGTGATGCCTATGGGCTGAGGATGACACGGCGGTTGGATGGTGCCGTAGGTCCTTAGGAGGCTTGTTCGCACGGAGAGTTTATACACCCCAGAAATGAATTACATTTTTTCTATTTTCATTTACCTCTGTACAAGTATTACGTAAATTCAGTGATTAATTACTGTGTATCACGGAAACTTCTGCTGCATTATTCGAATACGAGAACCTGAACAGTTTTTTTTAAACATAAAACGAAACAACAAATGCTACATTATTGCGTCTGATTGTGAGGTAAACACAAAACTGTCGAAACAAACACAAAGGCGACATGTTAGAGTCGATTTTTCCATACGCTGTGGAAACCGAGGGCCGGCGGTGCATGCCACCCAACTGGTGTGGGAATCCGCTTCAAACGCACGCCGACATTGGCCGGAGGGCAGGATCTACTTCCGCTGAGCCATTGTGTTTCGCGATGAAGCGCATTCCACGCTGCGGTTTGTGAAACGGTTGAGGCGAACAGACAGCGGGTTTGCTCTGAATAGACACGAAGAGAGAATACATCTGTCGAAAGGTCAGTCAGAGGATTAGCGGGATCCAGATGCATTACATACAAGGGAGCGCCATATAAGGTAAATAACAGTTGGGGACTCTAGTTGTGCCTTGTGAGAACTTATATAACACTGATACGCAAATTAAGAAGAACATTAGTAATTTTTATACTAGCATAATCCTGGAATAACTTACACAATGTTCTAGAAGGAAATAAGACTGTACAATAAATTCCTGGAGGAGACTAAAAAGGCAACTTAAATTCCGATATCTGAAATGTTCGTTAAAGCGTACACCTTTTAAACAATACATATTACACATCCTAGAGTTATTTAGAGAACACAGAAAAGTTACTATTAACAATATTTACATAAATTAATTACAAACACCTCCCTCATTCCACAGTGTACAGTTAAAATATAGTGCATCATACAGCAAAATGTTATACCTAATATGACAACTTCCCATTTTCGTAACGTCAACTTTCCGTTCACATGTAGACGGACACTCACTCAGTTTTTTTTTTCAGACAGGAAAATGGGAAAAAATGCAAAATATTACACCACCCATGCCATCAGAACTTCATACTGACTAAGAACCCGAGTAAAATCCAAACCTTTTGTACGAAAATCCTCACACCACAAACCATTGGAAGAATGTTAGTGCTCACGAATCGTCGGCATTACCATAAAACTACCGAGAAAATTACGCTACACTCCGGAGCATTGATTATAAAATCTTTGCATCCCATTGCCTTAATTATACTCATAGCTGACATACACTAATGAGAAGAACTGTAGTACTGTCACTTACCCACTTGACGTTGTGCCTGAAGAGTACGAAACGGAGATCGGTGGAACACTCGTAGCCCTTCACATCCAACTGCCTCTGAAAATCAATTCACAGAGGCGATGGTAAATACAAAATATTTCTTTACAAGTTAACCAAGTACAGGGAGGGGCAAATAAAAGTGGCTCGGACAAATGGATACGATTGTACGTGAATGTATGCATATAACCACATCCCACCTTCAGCAACTTGCTCACCAGGGCCCAAAAGTGCCAAAAGACGCAGGGTAGTCACTTTCAACATAGGCTTTAATCAGGTTAGTACTGTATTGCGTTCCTTCAGCTGTGTTTCTTTGTACCCTGTAACTCTGATCATAGAATGAAGGCTTTCACGACCGGATGACATAGCTGCTGGTAAATCTTTCGGGATGTGAGAACGTGGTCCAAGAAACTCTTCTGTTCCTGACGTTTCGCCCAGGACTGCGCTGGACATCCTCAGAAGCGCTCCTCCGCTGCTGAGGGGCGCCTCTGAGGGTGTCCAGCACAGTCCTGGACGAAACGTCACAGTCTCTCCTCCGCTACTAATTCTTGCCGACTCGTGGCCAAGACTCAGTGGAGGAGCGCCTCTGAGGATGTCCAGTGCAGTCTTGGACGAAACGTCGGGAACAGAAGAGTTTCTTGAACCATGACCTCACATCCCGAAAGGTTTACCAGCAGCTATCCTGTAATTCTGTTCTCTGGGCCACTTCTATTTGCTCCACTCTGTTCAAAGACATTAGTAACTATTACGCTGAAAATTTTGAAAATTGCAACAGCCAAAAATTGTGGCTTAGTAGTAGTTGTGGTGGTGTTTAGCCCGAAGATTGGTTTGGTGCAGCTTTCCACGCTAGTCTGTCCTGTGCAAACCTCTTCATCTCTACATAACTATACTCCATTGATCCTGCTTACTACACTCCTGGAAATGGAAAAAAGAACATATTGACACCGGTGTGTCAGACCCACCATACTTGCTCCAGACACTGAGAGAGGGATGTACAAGCAATGATCACACGCACGGCACAGCGGACACACCAGGAACCGCGGTGTTGGCCGTCGAATGGCGCTAGCTGCGCAGCATTTGTGCACCGCCGCCGTCAGTGTCAGTCAGTTTGCCGTGGCATACGGAGCTCCATCGCAGTCTTTAACACTGGTAGCATGCCGCGACAGCGTGGACGTGAACCGTATGTGCAGTTGACGGACTTTGAGCGAGGGCGTATAGTGGGCATGCGGGAGGCCGGGTGGACGTACCGCCGAATTGCTCAACACGTGGGGCGTGAGGTATCCACAGTACATCGATGTCGTCGCCAGTGGTCGGCGGAAGGTGCACGTGCCCGTCGACCTGGGACCGGACCGCAGCGACGCACGGATGCACGCCAAGACCGTAGGATCCTACGCAGTGCCGTAGGGGACCGCACCGCCACTTCCCAGAAAATTAGGGACACTGTTGCTCCTGGGGTATCGGCGAGGACCATTCGCAACCGTCTCAATGAAGCTGGGCTACGGTCCCGCACACCGTTAGGCCGTCTTCCGCTCACGCCCCAACATCGTGCAGCCCGCCTCCAGTGGTGTCGCGACAGGCGTGAATGGAGGGACGAATGGAGACGTGTCGTCTTCAGCGATGAGAGTCGCTTCTGCCTTGGTGCCAATGATGGTCGTATGCGTGTTTGGCGCCGTGCAGGTGAGCGCCACAATCAGGACTGCATACGACCGAGGCACACAGGGCCAACACCCGGCATCATGGTGTGGGGAGCGATCTCCTACACTGGCCGTACACCACTGGTGATCGTCGAGGGGACACTGAATAGTGCACGGTACATCCAAACCGTCATCGAACCCATCGTTCTACCATTCCTAGACCGGCAAGGGAACTTGCTGTTCTAACAGGACAATGCACGTCCGCATGTATCCCGTGCCACCCAACGTGCTCTAGAAGGTGTACGTCAACTACCCTGGCCAGCAAGATCTCCGGATCTGTCCCCCATTGAGCATGTTTGGGACTGGATGAAGCGTCGTCTCACGCGGTCTGCACGTCCAGCACGAACGCTGGTCCAACTGAGGCGCCAGGTGGAAATGGCATGGCAAGCCGTTCCACAGGACTACATCCAGCATCTCTACGATCGTCTCCATGGGAGAATAGCAGCCTGCATTGCTGCGAAAGGTGGATATACACTGTACTAGTGCCGACATTGTGCATGCTCTGTTGCCTGTGTCTATGTGCCTGTGGTTCTGTCAGTGTGATCATGTGATGTATCTGACCCCAGGAATGTGTCAATAAAGTTTCCCCTTCCTGGGACAATGAATTCACGGTGTTCTTATTTCAATTTCCAGGAGTGTATATTCGTTCCTTGCTCTGTCCCCGACGTTTTCCTTCGTTGCCAAATTGACGATGTCGTCCTCCTTAATTTCGTATCATTTTGCCACTCTTTCAGTTTTACTTTGTCAAATGAATAGGCCAGAAGCATATCGTTCAGAGGCAGATTCCGGAGAGGTGGAGTATACGGAAACCCTGTTTTCCGGTACTTACGCGATGTTCAGATAAGGGAGAGACTTCATACGAAACTTAAACGCGAAATAAGTTGCAGTATCTTTCACTGATTCCAAAAGACGCAATACCGTTTGTTGTAGGAAAGGACCGAACACAGTGATGAGTCGATAACGGTCCGTACAGGTTCGTTCACAGTGTTGTCTCGACGCTGGAGTACTGTAAGGGTTGTGTGGTCCTGTCTGCGTCGACACCTCCCCGTCGTATGAAGCGAGCTAGACTAGTTAATGCTATGCCGTTGCGTCAGTTTCCATCATTCACAAACCAGAAACGTCGTAGATAGCAACGACACTCGATTATCGTCGATGGCGTATCGTCCTGTGTTTGGACGAATGTTAAAATAACCTGTCCAACAGTCATGTCTTGAGATGCCATTCCAATGTGCCGTCTGTGGCGACAAAAATCTCGGCAGAAGCCGTGCACCTGACCAATGACACTCTTGTAATTTAACTGACTGCAAAACTTTCCAAAGGCGCGTCTGCAGGCGCGCGACGGCAGACGCACCAGAGTAGCGTGTATAGTGGATAAACTACAGTGGTTTGGTGCGCCAGTATATACAGCATCTGATCTCGATTACTATGTGTTGAGGTAAATTTCAACTGGAGCCAATACAGCAGGGAAGGTGCAAAACCAATTCCATTGCACTTCCTTCAGGCAACTCCACATGACATATTTCAAGTTTACAATGCCTGGTCATACGTAACGAGGAACGTGCAAGTCCTATTCGTAGAGCTACGGTTACTGTTTCTTCCCTGATCATCATGCTTGCTGGAGATATCACGTATCGAATTATTAAGCACCAGGAACAAACAATTAATATATACGAGGGCTGCTCGGAAAGGAAGGTCAGATCGGCTGCGAAATGGAAACCACAGTGGAAATCAAAAATTTTTTATTCGGTACAGTTAGCCACACTTTCCAGCTACCTCTCTAAATAGTCGCTGCTCCGACTTAGACATGTGTCGTGGCGTTGTACAAACTTTCCAGTACCCTCGTCACTGAAAGCAGCCACCTGTGCTTTCCGCCAATTCTCTACACTGCTCTGCCTTTCGTTCAGTGTGCCAAAATGTTTTCTTCGTAGCCAGCGGTTCATGTAAGCAGAGAATAACAACAGAGGGAGCCAGTTAATGGCTGTATTGTTGGTGACCAAACATTTTTCATCGAAAACGGTGCAGGAGCGTCTTCATTGCCCCTGCAAAATGTCTTGGAGAAAGAAACGCATGACATTTGTGTTATGTAGGCTGCATAGCTTCAGGCGAAATCTCTCACCAGATCCACACACTTGGTGGAAGACACTGAAAAGAGCGATGTGAAGCGATCGACAGGCACACTAAAGACACTGCCCAACATATCGGTGCAGAGTTCCATCTGATTTTCAGTTTTTTCAATTTCTCGCCTAATCGGACCTTACTTTCCGAATACGCCTCGCAATTTTATTATTATCATCCAAGACAACGTGATGTGTGTGGCTCATTTCAGCTCCTCAGATAAATAAATAAAATAAACAAATCACCTATTGAATATCTCCAGAATAGGCTCGGGCTTCAATCTGTTGGTCCAGCAACGAATTACGACTTTTGTCAACTCGGATAGGGCCTGAATTTAAGGAGGTTCTCCAGTATAACGGCCAAGTCGTCTTTGACTCAGTCCTACATCATTTAGAGACTCTGATTGAAGCACATCTGGTCTGTATCCTGCACTTAAATCACGAAGTTCAGAATAACTTAGAGTTCGATGATAAAGATATGTTTGTTTAGTTCTTTAGCAGCAGTTCAGAAATATCTTTTGAGACAGCGACGTTCTGCTGTATATCTTGGAACACGTCTTGTGTTCGCATATTATGACATTTCTGGAGATTGAGAATCGTGTCCGTATGTATCAACGTGATTCCGAAAACAGCGATCGTGTGTAACCCAGCTCCCTCTGTTCGTCCACGAAGCCCAGAAAGCGGTAGGTACCGGCGCCCACGTTGATACCGTGTTCCTTGATTCCCTGTGACGTTCGATACAGTTTCGGTGTACCACCTCATAATACGAGCGTATGGAAAATCAGGACAGCTGTGTGACTGAATTGAAGAGTTTCTTGCAAAAAGAGCGCTGCAGGTTGTTTCAAAGAGAGAAAAGTCTTCAGACGTAATAGTTTCTTCGGACGCAATTCAAATTAGTCTTTTTGGACCATTACGTTTCACATTATATAAAATAATGTAGTGGATAACGCTGGAAGTTTCGTGATGCTTTTCTCGGATGATGCTGTTGTATCCAGCTGGAAAACTGTATCGAAATGCAGGAAGACCTGTACAGGATCGATGCTTGGTGCAGTGCAGGGATCACCAACTGACGCTCAACGTAAGCAAATGTAATGTTTTGTGCACAGATATGCAGAAATATTCATTATTGTGCGATTACAGGAAGCATTACAGGCTTACTGGAAGCACTTACGCCAGTAAAATATCTGGGAGTAGCCGTACGGAGAGATTTGAAAAGGGTCGACCACATAAGGTTAAACCTAGGTAAGGCAGGTACCAGAATGAGATTCATTGGAAGAATTCTTAGGAGATGTAGTCCGTCAACAAAGGAAACAGCTTACAAAACCTTCAGTCATCCAATACTTGAATATTGCAGAGTTTCGCGCCATATGCAATTGACAGAGGAAATGTAGAAGATCCAAAGAAGAGGAGCGAGTTTCCTTACAGCCTCATTTAATAAGCACGAATGCGTCACGGAGATACTCAGCCAACACCAGTGGGAGACGCTGAAAGGTGTCCTGCGTCGCTGTGTGGTTTGCTGTTGAAGTTCCAATAGCGTACTTTCCTGGAAGGGTCAGCCATTACACTGCTTTCTCCTACGTATATCGTGAGAAAAGGCCATGAAGATAAAATTAGAGACATCTGATCTCACACAGAGGCTAACGAACAACTGCCCTTCCTGCGAACTATTCGCAACTGAAACAGGAAAGCAAGTAAGGGACAGTAGTACACAATGAATACTCCCCTCTCACATCGTAAGGTGACATGCGGAGTACAGATATAGAACAAAACAGATTCAAAGAGAGTTAAACTGTACAATTTTTTATGATATCCGTCATATGTAATGCCAACATTGAAGTACGCAGGAGGTGATTTTACGGTATGGAGGTGTTTTTCGTAGGAGGGGGTTTGGTCACCACACTGTGCTTAAGGAAACGCTAAATGCGAAACGGTATCAACAAATTTACAGCATCACATAGTGCATAGAGTAGGAACAGTTTGTCGATGACGATTGTTTGCATCAGCAAGACAATGCATTAAGTTACAAACCATAGTCTGTGGGGCAATGGTTTGTGGATAATAACAATTCTGAAATGGACTGGCCTGCCCTCAGTCCCGACCTGAAATGAATGGAACACGTTTTGGGTGAGTTAGAACATCGATTTCGCCCCAGGCACCAGCACCCGACATCACTACCTTCTTTGGTTTCAGCTCTTGAGGAATAAAGCGCTGCTTTCCTTCAGCAATAAGCAGATACGTCATTGAAATTGTCGCCAGTAGAGTTCAGGCCGTCATAAAAGTGATGGGTGACACACCCGTCACTAATTTTCATTAATTTTAGATTGACGCATAAGTTCGTAGCGTTTTTGTTTCGCTTATTGGCATTCTAGTTGCTATGGGTTTATTTGTGAATTGGCATTTTTTACTTGTAGTTCACTGTTGATATTTGAGTATACATATTGTTATTTTCTCATTAATAGATAGTGAGTGCAGCTCTGCATGCTAGAAAATGGCGTGCCAAATGGAGAAATCGGAACATTTCCGACATATTCTTCTGTTTGAGTTCAGTAGAGGGAAGATAGTATCCGAGGCTGCCAAAAACATTTGCGCCTTTTATGTGAATAATGCCATTGGACAGAGCACGTCAAGAATATGGTTTTCTTGTGTTAAGGGGGACTGGAATTAGTGACTCTGCACGTTGAGGAAGACCTTTAAGGGTTGATGAAGATCGTTTATACACATCAATCCACAAAGATCCACGTGAGTGTAGCTACTTGATAACCCGCAAATACGATGAACTGTGATCGTTCCACCATCGTGCGACATCTGCACGCAGTTGGGAAGATTCAAAAATAGGGTGGATGGGCATAGCATGCTCTAAGCCAAAACCATCAGCAGGTGGCCATATGCGCATCTCTGCTTGCTCGTCATCAATTGGCTCGTCAACAGCACCGACCATTTCTATCCTGTATCGTTACTGGTGACGAAGTTGTAGCTTTATGCTAACATAAGTAAAACAGAGGAACGCCTGAGCTCAAACAAAGCCGCAAATCCCCGTAGAAAGACCTGCGTGCATCCATAAAAGATAATGTTACGCATATGATGGAACAGGGACGGTTTGGAGTACTACGAATTGCTTCCCCGGGGTGTAACCACAACTTCCGCATTTATTCTCAACATGTCAGACGTCTCGCAGACGCAGTCCAAGAACAACGACCAAGAAGGCAGCGTGAAGTGAAGCTACTCTACTATAACGCCCACCCACATTCTGCTAGACTGACAGAAACACTATACCGGAGTTGGGTTGGAAGTCATTCTTCACCCACCTTATTCACCTGACCTTGCATCCTCATATTTTCACCTTTTCGGCTGTCTGTCGAACAACCTGTAGGGAATTTCGTTTCCGGATGAAAATGCGCTCCCAACATGGTTCGGCGAGTTTTCCACCTCAAATCGAAAAGTTACCCCAGCTTTGGCGTGCTGTAGTATATAATTTGTTGTTGTTGCTGTGGACTTCAGTGCTGAGACTAGTTTGATGCAGCTCTCCATGCTACTCTATCCTGTGCAAGCTTCTTCATCTCCCAGTACTTACTGCAACCTACATCCTTCCGGATCTGCTTAGTGTATTCATCTCTTGGTCTCCCTCTACGACTTTTACCCTCCACGCTGCCCTCCAGTACAAAATTGGTGATCCGTTGATGCCTCAGAACGTGTCCTACCTACCGATCCCTTCTTCTGGTCAAGTTGTGCCACAAACTCCTCTTCTCCCCAATTCTATTCAATACCTCCTCATTGATTATGTGATCTAGCCATCTAATCTTCAGCATTCTTCTGTAGCACCACATTCCGAAATCTTCTATCCTCTTCTTGTCCAAACTATTTATCGTCCATGTTTCACTTCCATACATGGCTACACTCCATACAAATACTTTCAGAAATGACTTCCTGACACTTAAATCTATACTCGATGTTAACAAATTTCTCTTCTTCAGAAACGCTTTCCTTGCTATTGCCAGTCTACATTTTATATCCTCTCTACTTCGACCATCATCAGTTATTCTGCTCCCTTAATAGCAAAACTCCTTTACTACTTTAAGTGTCTCATTTCCTAATCAAATTCCCTCAGCATATCCGACTTAATTCGACTACATTCCATTATCCTCGTTTTGTTTTCGTTGTTGTTCATCTTATACCCCCTTTTCAAGACGCTGTCCATTCCGTTCAACTACTCTTCCAAGTCCTTTGCTGTCTCGACAGAATTACAATGTCATCGGCGAACCTGAAAGTTTTTATTTCTTCTCCATGGATTTTAATACCTACTCCGAACTTTTCTTTTGTTTCCTTTACTGCTTGCTCAATATACAGATTGAATAACATCGGAGAGAGGCTACAACCCTGTCTCACACCCTTCTCAACCACTGCTTCCCTTTCATGTACCTCGACTCTTCCAACTACCATCTGCTTTCTGTACAAATTGTAAATAGCCTTTTTACCCCTGCCACCTTCAGAATTTGAAAGAGCGTATTCCAGTCAACATTGTCAAAAGCTTTCTCTAAGTCTACAAATGCTAGAAACGTAGGTTTGCCTTTCCTTAATCTAGCTTCTAAGATAAGTCGTAGGGTCAATATTGCCTCACGTGTCCCAACATTTCTACGGAATCCAAACTGATCTTCCCCGAGGTCGGCTTCTACTAGTTTTTCCATTCGTCTGTAAAGAATCCGCGTTAGCATTTTGCAGCCGTGACTTATTAAACTGATAGTTCGGTAATTTTCACATCTGTCAACACCTGCTTTCTTTGGATTTGAATTATAATATTATTCTGGAAGTCTGAGGGTATTTCGCCTGTCCCATTCATTTTGCTCACCAGATGGTAGAGTTTTGTCAGGACTGGCTCTCCGAAGGCTGTCAGTAGTTCTAATGGAATGTTGTCTACTCCTTGGGCCTTGTTTTGATGCAGGTCTTTCAGTGCTCTGTCAGACTCTTCTCCCATTTCATCTTCATCTACATCCTCTTCAATTTCCAGAGTATTGTCCTCAAGTACATCGGCATTGTATAGACTCTTTATATACTCCTTCCACCTTTCTGCTTTCCCTTCTTTGCTTAGATCTGGGTTTCCATCTGAGCTCTTGATATTCATACAAGCGGTTGTCTTTTCTCCAAAGGTCCCTTTAATTTTCCTATAGGCAGTATCTATCTTACCCCAAGTGAGATGAGCCTTACATTTGTCTTCTAGCCATTCCTGCTTAGCCATTTTGCACTTCCTGTCGATTTCATTTTTGAGACGTTTGTGTTTCTTTTTTCCTGCTTCATTTACTGCATTTTTATATTTTCTCCTTTCATCAATTAAATGCAATATTTCTTCTGTTACCCAAGGATATCGACTAGCCCTCGTCTTTTTACCTACTTGATCCTCTGCTGCCTTATCTATTTCATCCCTCAAAGCTACCCATTCGTCTTCTACTGTATTTCTTTCCCCCATTCCTGTCAATTGTTCCCTTATGCTCTCTCTGAAACTCTGTACAGTCTCTGGTTCTTTCAGTTTATCCATGTCCCATCTCCTGAAATTCCCACATTTTTAGAGTTTGTTCAGTTTTAATCTACAGTTCATAACCAATAGATTGTGGTCTGAGTCCACATATGCCCTTGGAAATGTCTTACAATTTAAAACCTGGTTGCTAAATCTCTGTCTTACCATTATATAATCCATCTAATATCTTCTAGTATCTCCAGGCTTCTTCCATGTATGCAAACTTCTTTTATGATTCTTGAACCAAGTGTTAGCTATGATTAAGTTATGCTCTGTGCAAAATTCTACCAGGTGCCTTCCTCTTTCATTTCGTAGCCCCAATTCATATTCACCTACTATGTTTCCTTCTCTCCCTTTTCCTACTATCGAATTCGAATAATTAAGGAGAATATATTATTGGTGACTACAATCTGGATTAATTTATTAAAAAGCTCTACGCACTTACGCACCAACCCAGTAGTTTTGATCAGAAAATGCAATTCCTGACACACTTTGTATGGAAAATAAACGAATAAACAAATCGTGGCTGGCATAACGAAGAACACCGTCACGACACCGACACACAATCACATGAATGACAAGTTAAATGTCAATCCACCAACTATCTACTAAAAGAGCGTGACAAAGTGCAAAATAGACAAAAATTATAGTACAGCAAGGGATGTGTGTGGCTGATTAGAGAACTTAAAAAGGAAGTGTCAACCGCTCTGCGAGACAGTAAAATGGTCGGACGAGTCCTTGGTTTTGACAATTTTCGCAATGTTGGAGTGAACGCTGCAGTTATGTGAAGTACGTGGAGCTGGTGTGGGTGGATGGCAGAGAGGCGCCGGGCAGGTGCCACACACAGTTTGCAGGATTCTGTGGCAGCTGCTGGCCACGCCCTCCACCCACAACGTGCGCTGTTTGTCTGCGGCGCCTCAGGGCGACGCCCTGTGTTTGCATACGGAGCGTCTCTGAAAGGCATCGTCCCAGTTGTTTTATACACCGAGCTGTACGTGGCCTTTCCACACTACCAGGGACGAATCACTTTTCTGGATTCCTATGGAGATTCACCTGATGAATGCACCCTGCTTGTTTATGTTCTCAAGAGATAGAAGGGGATAAATTATTCGTAGGTTGTTATCTCGAATATTACAGCATCTATAATTCAACGCCTGACGGAAGAAGTGAAGCTTCCGGACACATGGTGGGAAATCTATGAAAGTTCGTACACGTACATAACATCGGCGGACATGTAAATGATAAAATGTTTCTCTGTGACTCGCAGCCTACCTACCAGAATGTATTACGCTTCTACGTGTTTTGTATTGTTACCAGGTCTAGGGCATATAATGGTTGTGAACAGGTTCAGATGATGACCGGTTACTGTGAAGGACACGGAGATGGTGTGTACTCATATGAGGCAGCCTTATCAGAACTTGAGAGAGTCAGAAGGGGGCCTCATTTTGGGTCTCCAATTGACCGGATGAGCGAATCACCCAACGTCCAGTTTTGTGCGCCTTTCGGATATAGGGGTGGCCCGATGCTGGGCAGTATAGAAACGTGTTGTTGTTGTTGTTGTTGTGGTCATCAGTCCTGAGACTGGTTTGATGCAGCTCTCCATGCTACTCTATCCTGTGCAAGCTTCTTCATCGCCCAGTATCTAATGCAACCTACATCCTTCTGAATCTGCTTAGTGTATTCATCTCTTGGTCTCCCTCTACGATTTTTACCCTCCACACTGCCCTCCAATGCTAAATTTGTGATCCCTTGATGCCTCAAAACATGTCCTACCAACCGATCCCTTCTTCTAGTCAAGTTGTGCCACAAACTTCTCTTCTCCCCAATCCTATTCAATACCACCTCATTAGTTACGTGATCTACCCACCTTATCTTCAGCATTCTTCTGTAGCACCACATTTCGAAAGCTTCTATTCTCTTCTTGTCCAAACTAGTTATCGTCCATGTTTCACTTCCATACATGGCTACACTCCATACAAATACTTTCAGAAACGACTTCCTGACACTTAAATCTATACTCGATGTTAACAAATTCCTCTTCTTGAGAAACGCTTTCCTTGCCATTGCCAGTCTACATTTTATATCCTCTCTACTTCGATTGTTGATGTTCATCTTATATCCTCCTTTCAAGACACTGTCCATTCCGTTCAACTGCTCTTCCAAGTCCTTTGCTGTCTCTGACAGAATTACAATGTCATCGGCGAACCTCAAAGTTTTTATTTCTTCTCCATGAATTTTAATACCTACTCCGAATTTTTCTTTTGTTTCCTTTACTGCTTGCTCAATATACAGATTGAATAACATCGGGGCGGGCTACAACCCTGTCTTACTCCTTTCCCAACCACTGCTTCCCTTTCATGCCCCTCGACTCTTATAACTGCCATCTGGTTTCTGTACAAACTGTAAATAGTCTTTCGCTCCCTGTATTTTACTCCTGCCACCTTCAGAATTTGAAAGAGAGTATTCCAGTTAACATTGTCAAAAGCTTTCTCTAAGTCTACAAATGCTAGAAACGTAGGTTTGCCTTTTCTTAATCTTTCTTCTAAGATAAGTCGTAAGGTCAGTATTGCCTCACGTGTTGCAACATTTCTACGGAATCCAAACTGATCTTCCCCGAGGTATAGAAACGTGAGGGCACGAAAACTCGTCGCAAGATTCGGGTCGACCATGTCTACCACAGCGAAGGGTGATCGTCGTATTGCGCACCAAGTACAACATAACCTCTTCACATCTGCACCTGCCATCTGGGAACAAGTAAAGGACTCTCAGCAAAATTCATTGTCATAACCTACCATTGATGGCTGAGTTACAACAGCCGGACCAGCGAGTTACTGTCCCATACAAAGGGTAAAGTTAACACCTCAGCACGAACATCTGCGTTTTGGGTGGTGTCGTGACAAGGTAACAGTGATTGCTGATGAATGGCGTCCTACTGTGTTCAGTGATGAATCGTGGTTCAGTACTACCCCAGAGAATGATCGTCTCGGAGAGTGCTGGCGACCTCCGGCCCAGGAAGAGCTGTCCTCTGTGGATCATGTGCGTGACTAGCTTGGACATCAACTCCGTCCTTTTCCCATTGCACAAGAAATCAAGGACCAGTTACAACTCCTGTGGGCCAGCTTGCAAAACGAGAGAATGAAACGGCTTTGTGACACATTTCACAACCAAATCAATCCATGCAAAGAAGCAAGAGGGGGCCGCAACGTCATAGCGGTGAGCTGGCTCATACCGTCATGTTTTTTGTTAATTTCACTCCATTTTGTAATCACTGAAATAACATAACATACCCTCTCAACGCATAAAGTTTGAATTCGTTTTCTCCTCCCCTCGTGGGTCGTCCACTTTTTTTTTATGGGGCTGTGTATTTAGTTGCAAAAGCCTAAGTCGTGACTTCTGAACGAAGCTTGACTTCGTCAGGACATCTGGAATGGCAAGTACCAGAATACCGATCCAGCTCACAGGCACTTTGCATGTATGTGGAACTAGGCGTCATAGTCAGATTTTTATTCTTCATGTTGGTGTTATTGACTGGCACTTGACTCAGTGCTAGACCTACGGTTGTTAACTAAAGTGCTGTCGCACGGGGTATCAATCGAAATTTGGGACAGTATTCTAAGAGGGGAGCGCGCAGCGTTTTTTTTTTTTTTTGGTTAAAGAGTCAACGACATATGTAGGAGTAATTTCAGATGTATGACAAAGTAGTGTCTTGGGCCCTTTGCTGTTCAAAATGGCTCTGAGCACTATGGGACTTAACATCTATGGTCATCAGTCCCCTAGAACTTAGAACTACTTAAACCTAACTAACCTAAGGACATCACACAACACCCAGCCATCACGAGGCAGAGAAAATCCCTGACCCCGCCGGGAATCGAACCCGGGAACCCGGGCGTGGGAAGCGAGAACGCTACCGCACGACCACGAGATGCGGGCTTTGCTGTTCCTGTGGTACGTTAAAGACCTACAATAATAACAGTAACCACAGAATTTTATGATGCACTTATCTGTAACTAAGCGCTCTCTGGATAAAGGTACCTAAATATTCAGGCAGATCGTACTAAACTTTGAAAGTGAAGCAAAGATTAGCAAGTTGCTTTAAATGGTCAGAAACGTAAGACTGTGCACTTTACAAAACGACTCGAGCATCAATGAATCAAGTCAGTACTTGAGCGTAGCAATTTGTAAGGATATGAAATGGAAAGATCACATAGGATCGTTCGTTGGTAAAGCAGGTGGCAGACTTCGGTTCACTGATAGGAAATTTAGGAAATGCAATGACTCTAGAAAGGAAACTGCTTGCAGAACACTAATCTAACAGAGGATTTTGAGCGTATACAAAGAAGGGCAGCACGAATGCTCACTGATTTGTTCGAATCCTGGCAGAGCGTTGTGAAGCTGCTGAACAACTGGCAGAGGCTTGAAGATAGACGCAAACTATTCGCAGAAGCCTATTTATAAAGTAGCAAGTACCATCTTCGAGTGAGGAATTTACGAATATATTGCAACCTCTACATATCACTCAGTGGGGTTAGCAGAGACTTAGATTAGACTAATTACTGCGCACACAGAGGTGTTCGAGCAACTATTCTTCCCGCGCTAAATATGTTGAACGAAATGGGAAGAAGCCTAACGAGTCGTGAAATGGGAAGTACCTTCTGCCATGCGCTTCACACTAGTGTGCGAACTATAGATATAGATATAGATGTAGATGTAGATGCAGACTATCGCAGACAGACATTCAGTGTTCGTACATATATTTGTAACAGATGACACCTATCTCGTTTGAAACACTTTTTTTTGTGAAGTCCACTTCTTAAGCATAGGAAACAACCGTGCATTTCCTTCAGTTTATCCGTAATAGCGCACGGGTACGTTGTCTGTCTTCAGTCTTGGCATTTGGCACCTTGCCGTTTTTCTTGACGATACACGCAGACAGTATCCGACCCTCGTGTTCTTGTTTGCTTCGTCTTAGCTTCTTAGCCTTTATGTGAATCTTGGGAGTCGCCGTCGAGGAAACATTTCCTTCGTGAAATGTTTAATGTGGATAAGGCGTAGCTCCAAGCCCTGTCTTAAAAAGTCCTTTAACTGAGTGAAATTCTCCTTCTGGATCATATGCCATTCTGCATTTCTTCAGGAAATGCACTTAACAAGAGTAAGTATCCTTGCTCTCCTCGCGGTACATTTATCCCCAGCTCTCTGAGTGCGTGGATTCATCTGCAGCACTCAATACAGTTACTAAACTTGTGTACAGGATTTAAGGACGAAAGTAAGTTTCGCATGATGTGTCACTGACAAGTAACACAGTTCGGTTAAACTTGGATCAAACGGTACATACAAAGAACTGCTGAAGTATAGTGCAGCAGGTAGCTGAAAGAAACACGCAATGAGAGGAACAGAAATGACAGTTTTGTTAAAAGAAAAATGTTACAGTGAAGTCAGCGCGACTCATTGTGGTCCTCTGGACATTACGGGTGGTCGGCCGTGGTTCCTAATAGGGAGTGTGATCGCCACGGACAGCACAGCACGCTCTGCAACGTGTTTCCAGGCTGACCACACGTTTGATAAGAATTTCTTGTGGTAGTGAGTAACACAACTGGTGGATGGTCGTTGGTGGATGTGGACGTCCTGCAGTGCCACTCCAATATTCTTAGGTTCATCATCTGTTCCGACCTCTCACCATATGAATTTTCCAACACGATCGTTTTGGTGGTCCACTTGTTATGGCGCTTGGAAGCATACTGTTGCATAGGCAGACTGTCCAAATGTTTGAGAATGGTACACTCACCGGTCAACGACACTGCACTCCTCCCCAAAGCGCGTCTTCTCAGGGATGCAATCTGTCCTCACTTCATGTTTGTGGATGACAATGCGCAACCATCGAACAGCGCAGATGGAGCAAAAAAAAAAAAAAGGCTCTGAGCACTATGGGACTTAACATCTGTGGTCATTAGTCCCCTAGAACTTAGAACTACTTAAACTTAACTAACCTAACGACATCACACACATCCATGCCCGAGGCAGGATTCGAACCTGCAACCGAAGTAGTCGCGCGGTTCCGGACTGGGCGCCTAGAACCGCTAGACCACCGCGGCCGGCCGCAGATGGAGCAGCTCTTGGAAACAGAGGATATTCGCTGAGTGGGACTTGCCTGGCCGTTCGCCCGACTTACATCCCATCGAGCACGTGTAGACTGCTTTCTGAACACGTGTTGTCGCATGTCTACACGGACCAACGAACGTCCAGCAGTTGTCAACCGGACTGGTGGAGGAATGGAAGGCCCCACCCCAGGAACTCCTTACCAGCACGGGAGCACTTTCCAGAGCACGCATTGCCGTCCATATTGGATACACACCCTATTAAGAACCATGTCCCACCTCTTGTGACATCCAGGTTCCCATCACTGATCGCGGTGACTTCAGCGTAATTACTGCGTTTGCTTAAAAGTGTCGTTTCTGTTCGTCTCAGTGCGTATTTCCCTCACTTACCTTTTATACTGTACTGTACTATACTGTACTATACTGCAGCATTTCTTTCCGTGTACCATATGGTCCAAATTTCTTCGAAATGTGTTACTTCTCAGCGGCACGTCATGCGGAAGTCAGTTTTGCACATCAGCGTATTTAGCTCTCCGGGAGTGTCTGACATGACTGTGATTGAGATATTGAAAAACTCGAAAGCACTGCGTATAATCCAGATCGTTTTCCCACGCCTAAAACTGGCAATTGATTTGGTCTTCTTGTACATACATGCAGTGGTCACAGCGCCATTAGACAGTATATTAGTTCCCCATGTATGTAACTACACGGAAACATGGTTTATTAATTCTTTGCACGACTGGACAGGGAAGCACCGAACGATACACTCTTCCCAAAATCCAGATAAAGTAAATATTTTATCAGAAAAATGGATGGCAATTCGGGGGTCAGCTGCGTAAGTAGGCAGGAGTCGAGCAGAGGCGGTTTAATTCCGTTCGGTGCCAGTAGTATTGTTCAGCTGTGTGACCCCAGCAAGCAATAATAATTCATACGTTTTGAAATATATTATTTTCCTTTCATAAATATGAGAACATAACGTCCAAAAAAGATTTCGTAAGAGATAACATTGTCTGTTGTAGGCTGTATATATATGTCATTTTCTGCGGTGCTACTGACCAGTTTCGACCACCATGTAATTATCTAGCACACGTACATTAACAGTACTCATAACGAGATTTTCACTCTGCAGCGGAGTGTGTGCTGATATGAAAATTCCTCGCAGATTAAAACTGTGTGCCGGACCGAGACTCGAACTCGGGACCTTTGCCTTTCGCGGGCAAGTGCTCTACCATCTGAGCTACCCAAGCACGACTCACGCCCCGACCTCACAGCCTTACTTCTGCCACTACCTCGTCTCCTACCTAGAGCACTTTCCCGCGAAAGGCGAAGGTCCCGAGTTCAAGTCTCGGTCTGGCACAGAGTTTTAATCTGCCATGAAGTTTCAACAGTACGCATGTCCGCCTCTGTAGCTGCGTGGTCAATGCAGTGGACTGCTAACGGAAGGGGCGCGGATTCGATACCCAGCCGGGTCGGAGATTTCCGCTCGGGGACTGGGTTTTGTGTTGTCGTATCGTAGTAACTGACATTCCACTATTTATATGGCTGTATGGAAACGTCCCGAAACTAAGAAAAAAATATTTAATCCACATCTCGTGCGACGTGCTGCATACTGTTAAAGTATAATGTACCTGATAATGTCACTGTAGTGAAACTGGCCAATATCACAGCAAATAAATAACCGAAATATACACTGATAAGCCAAAACATGATCACATGCTTAATAGGTTTTTTTTTCCGTCTTTGGTACGAAATATATCACTGAGTCTGCATCTCAGGAATGCGATAGCTTCATGGGAGGTTTGTGGAGGTATGTGGCATTAGATATCTACTCACAGGTGATGTAAATAATAGGGCGCTGATTTGTGTACACGGTGATGGCGCCCGATAGCGATCCAGTTGGTTGCCATAGAATTTGCATCAGACGAATTTGGTCGCCGAGGCATCAACGTGAGTTCTTTATAAGACTCCTAAAACCACTGTAGCAGGTACTGGTTCAAAGACACGGACAATTATACTGCCGAAAGATGACATGGCCAGCGGGGAAGATATCAAGCATGAAGAGACGTAGGCGGCTCGCAGTCGTCAGCATGTCTTCGATTACCACCACAGGTCTCATGCAAGCGCAGAGGAATGTCTCCCAAAGATATTACTGCTCCCACCAGCCCACCAGCCTGTGTCCATGGCGCGCTGCACGTTTCGAGACGCCGTTCACTTCGATGACGGCGTCTGTGGAGACCATCAGCGACCTAGTGTAGGAAAAATGTGATTGACCCGAATAGCCGACACGTTTCCACTGATGACGGTCGATTCCCGATGATCCTGCGGCCACTGCAGTCGTTAACTGACGATGGCGTTGGGTCAACATGCGGACACTTAGGGGTGGTCTGCTGCGAAGCTCCATGTTCAACAATGTACAATGAAAGGTGTGCTCCGAAACATTCGTGCGCGCGCCAGCATTGTGCTCTTTCGGCAGAAAGGCTACAGATCACCATCTGTCCTACTTTACAGAGCAAACACGACTCTGAACCCAACATTTTGTGAAGAGTCGTGCTCGTCCAACCATTTGGTGCCTAGTGATAGTATCACTGTCATTATACCTCTTTCCGTAGATGCTCACGACAGTAGCATCTGAATATTTGACCAGCTTCGTCGTTTTCGAGATACTCCTTCACAGGCTCTGCCTAAAAGAGAAGTCTGCCCTAGTCGAAGTCGCTTATCTCAATGTACACTCCTGGAAATTGAAATAAGAACACCGTGAATTCATTGTCCCAGGAAGGGGAAACTTTATTGACACATTCCTGGGGTCAGATACATCACATGATCACACTGACAGAACCACAGGCAGGCACATAGACACAGGCAACAGAGCATGCACAATGTCGGCACTAGTACAGTGTATATCCACCTTTCGCAGCAATGCAGGCTGCTATTCTCCCATGGAGACGATCGTAGAGATGCTGGATGTAGTCCTGTGGAACGGCTTGCCATGCCATTTCCACCTGGCGCCTCAGTTGGACCAGCGTTCGTGCTGGACGTGCAGACCGCGTGAGACGACGCTTCATCCAGTCCCAAACATGCTCAATGGGGGACAGATCCGGAGATCTTGCTGGCCAGGGTAGTTGACTTACACCTTCAAGAGCACGTTGGGTGGCACGGGATACATGCGGACGTGCATTGTCCTGTTGGAACAGCAAGTTCCCTTGCCGGTCTAGGAATGGTAGAACGATGGGTTCGATGACGGTTTGGATGTACCGTGCACTATTCAGTGTCCCCTCGACGATCACCAGCGGTGTACGGCCAGTGTAGGAGATCGCTCCCCACACCATGATGCCGGGTGTTGGCCCTGTGTGCCTCGGTCGTATGCAGTCCTGATTGTGGCGCTCACCTGCACGGCGCCAAACACGCATACGACCATCATTGGCACCAAGGCAGAAGCGACTCTCATCGCTGAAGACGACACGTCTCCATTCGTCCCTCCATTCACGCCTGTCGCGACACCACTGGAGGCGGGCTGCACGATGTTGGGGCGTGAGCGGAAGACGGGCTAACGGTGTGCGGGACCGCAGCCCAGCTTCATGGAGACGGTTGCTAATGGTCCTCGCCGATACCCCAGGAGCAACAGTGTCCCTAATTTGCTGGGAAGTGGCAGTGCGGTCCCCTACGGCACTGCGTAGGATCCTACGGTCTTGGCGTGCATCCGTGCGTCGCTGCGGTCCGGTCCCAGGTCGACGGGCACGTGCACCTTCCGCCGACCACTGGCGACAACATCGATGTACTGTGGAGACCTCACGCCCCACGTGTTGAGCAATTCCTGGTGTGTCCGCTGTGCCGTGCGTGTGATCATTGCTTGTACAGCCCTCTCGCAGTGTCCGGAGCAAGTATGGTGGGTCTGACACACCGGTGTCAATGTGTTCTTTTTACATTTCCAGGAGTGTATTTCGACATTTGCAGCTCATAATGTTCGCAAGGGTGCTATCTCGTCCGTGTCTTCTCCGCTTACATACTTTCGTTACCACTATACGGCACTATACGGCCTCGCTCAAAGTCCGTCAACTGCACATACGGTTCACGTCCACGCTGTCGCGGCATGCTACCAGTGTTAAAGACTGCGATGGAGCTCCGTATGCCACGGCAAACTGGCTGACACTGACGGCAGCGGTGCACAAATGCTGCGCAGCTAGCGCCATTCGACGGCCAACACCGCGGTTCCTGGTGTGTCCGCTGTGCCGTGCGTGTGATCATTGCTTGTACAGCCCTCTCGCAGTGTCCGGAGCAAGTATGGTGGGTCTGACACACCGGTGTCAATGTGTTCTTTTTTCCATTTCCAGGAGTGTATTTCGACATTTGCAGCTCATAATGTTCGCAAGGGTGCTATCTCGTCCGTGTCTTCTCCGCTTACATACTTTCGTTACCACCTCACATGCCCCCAGCGCCACCAGGCGGCATCTAACGTCGCGGTGAGCAGTGGATTTGCCTTATCAGTGTACAGCCTACAGCGGACAATGTTTTCTTTTACGAAGTATTTGGCGGCCTTGACCCACATATAAGTAAGATTAATAAAATTTTATGTCAGTAATATGAATACTAGCAAATGCTAAGCACCTTAATTTTTAATCCATTTTATGAGCAATATGATCAACACTACTCAATAAACTTACTCTTGTTTGTTTCATTCAGAGAGGAAAGAACAATCACTCTTTTACGAACGATAAATGGTTCAAATGGCTCTGAGCACTGACAGTTAACTTCTGAGATCATCAGTCCCCTAGAACTTAGAACTACTTAAACCTAACTAACCTAAGGACATCACACACATCCATGCCTGAGGCAGGATTCGAACCTCCTGCGACGGTGGCGGTCGCGTGGTTCCAGACTGAAGCGCGTACAACCGCTCGGCCACCACGGCCGGCTACGAATGAAAAGTCTGTCTTTAACAATGAAAGAAAATACTTAGACGTTGCACGCACTGAAACAGTCCAAGTGACCAAAATGATCATCAGTAATTAGGAATAGTAAGGCGACCATTGTTCCAAACTATTACCGTCGCTCGAAAACCGGTTAGCGGAAATGACGGGTCACCAGCTGTTGCAGGCGGTGAATGGGTGTAACGTCTATGGATAGGTTCAAAACTAATATAGGTCACGTTAAAACGTAAAATGTGTAGTACTATAAATTCGAAATATTTAAACAAGAACAAAATTTCGCCACACACTCCATAGTTCCGCGCCACACAGAAAAATGTCGCGACACACCGTTTGGGTATTGTTTGGCGGAGGAAGCTTGATACTCAAAATTGCAACATTCAACGGGAGGGACTGACCACGCTGGCATAACTCGATGGGTTAAACATAAAAGCCTGCACGAAAATTTTACAGAAAATCTTTGAAATACGATAGACAGACATACTGTAAAGACTCACTGTGCCTGTATCCGATATTAGTGAAAGAAACAAAGAAATTATGGCAAAAACTGCACTAAATGTAAGCGGGCTGTATTATTTCTAACCTTAAATCAAACAAATACCGGTAATACGTTTGGAGTATTCTGGTTGTAGAATTGTTTCACTGCCGGCTGGCATGGCCGTGCGGTTCTAGGCGCTTCACTCTGGAACCGCGTGACCGCTACGGTCGCAGGTTCGAATCCTGCCTCGGGCATGGATGTGTGTGATGTCCTTAGGTTAGTTAGGTTTAAGTAGGTCTAAGTTCTAGGAGACTGATGATCACATATGTTAAGTCCCATAGTGCTCAGAGCCATTTGAACCATTTTATGAAGCCAATTGTTTCGCTGAGCGGCTTACGTTGTCTTGTGCGGTGGTATCTCAACAAAATATGTTTTGGCAGGCTTTGTTAACAACGTAAAACTAATAATCACTGTTGACAATACTGTGGGACAAGTTAGTAGTATTACGCAGCTTACTATAGCGGAGCAGAACATGTAAATTAGGAGTGTTCAACCCACTGGCCGCATGCCGTCTAAAGCAAGTTCAGTGCGGCCCATACAGTGAGCATCCACCACACGATCCCTTCAAACAAATTCTTTTATGTGAAGCTATGATCTACATCTGCTTCTACATGGATACTCTGCAAATCACACTTATGTGCCTGGCAGAGGGTTCATCGAATCACCTTCACTAAAATTCTTTATTATTTCAATCTCGAACAGCGCGCGGAAGAAACGGATACCTCTATCTTTCCGTGCGAGCTCTTATTTCCCCTATTTTGTTATAGTGATCCTTGGTGACCGAAAAAGTTAAAGCTGGTGACTGAAATTTCGTGTGAACATTCCGCCGCAACGAAAGACGGTTTTGTCTTAATGATGTGCACCCCACATCCTATATCATTTCAGCGACATTCTCTCCCCTATTTCGCGATGGTATAAAACGTGCTTTCCTTCTTTGAACTTTCTCGATGTACTCTGTTAATCCTGCCTGGTAAGGACCACAGACCGCGCAGCAGTGCTCCAAAAGAGAACGGGCAAACGTAGTGTAGACAGTCTCTTTAGTACATATGTTGTATCTTGTAAGTGTTCTGCCAATAAAACGCAGTCTTTTATTTGTCTTCCCCAGAACATTTTCTACTTATTCTTTCCAATTTAAGTTGTTCGTAATTGTAATTACTAGGTATTTAGGGGATTTTACGGCCTTTAGATTTGAGTGATTTATCGTGTAACCGAAATTTAACGGATTCCTGTTAGCACACATGTGGATGACCTCACACTTTTCGTTATTTAGAGTCAATTGCCAATTTTCGCACCAAGCAGAATTCTTTTATAAATCGTTTTCCAATTTGTTTTGATCCTGTGATGACTAATAGTGATAAACAACAGCATCATCTGCAGACAGCCTAAGATGGCTGCTCAGAGTGTCATAGCGTCAAAAGCACTCTGGAAATCTAGAAATACAGAATCAATTTGAAATCCATTGTTAACAGCACTCACCACTTTGTGTGTGTAAAGAGCTAGTTGTTTTTCACAAAAACGACGTTTTCTAAATCCGTGTTGACTGAGTGTCAATAAACAGTTCTCTTCGAGGTAATTGATAATGTTCGAACACAGCATATGTTCCAAAATGCTGCTGCATATTGACGTTCATGATAAGGGCCTGTAATTTAATGGATTACTCCTACTACCTTTCTTGAACGTTGGTGTGACCTGCGCAAGTTTCCAGTCTTTGGGAGCGGCTCTTTGGTCGAGCGTACCGTTGTATATGATTGTTAAGTGTGGAGCCATTGTACCAGCATTCTCTGAAAGGAACCAAATTGCTAGATAGTGTGGACAGGAAGACTTGCTTTCATTAAGTGATTTAAGTTGCTTCACTACTCCGAGGCTATCTACTTCTAAGTTACTCATCTTGCGAGATGCTCTTGATACGAATGCTGGAATATTTACTTCGTCTTCTTTGATGAAGGCATTTTGGAATGCTGTGTTTAGTAACTCTGCTTTAGCAGCACTGTCGTCGATAGTCTTTCCATTGCTATCGTGCAGGGAAGGCATAGATTGCTTCTTGCCACTTTACAAACGACCAGAATCTTTTTGGATTTTCTGCCAGGTTTCGAGACAAAATTGCGTTGTGGAAAGTGTTATAAGCATCTCGCACTGATGTCCGCGCTGATTTTCGAACTCCTGTAAAATATCTCCTGTAAAAGATGCGCTTGTTGAAATTTGGCACGCTTTTTTCGTTGTTTCTGCAGCAGTGTTCTGACCCGCTTTATGTATCAAGCGTGATCAGCTACATCTACATCTACATCTACATTTATACTCCGCAAGCCACCCAACGGTGTGTGGCGGAGGGCACTTTACGTGCCACTGTCATTACCTCCCTTTCCTGTTCCAGTCGCGTATGGTTCGCGGGAAGAACGACTGTCTGAAAGCCTCCGTGCGCGCTCTAATCTCTCTAATTTTACATTCGTGACCTCCTCGGGAGGTATAAGTAGGGGGAAGCAATATATTCGATACCTCATCCAGAAACGCACCCTCTCGAAACCCGGCGAGCAAGCTACACTGCGATGCAGAGCGCCTCTCTTGCAGAGTCTGCCATTTGAGTTTGTTAAACATCTCCGTAACGCTATCACGGTTACCAAATAACCCTGTGACGAAACGCGCCGCTCTTCTTTGGATCTTCTCTATCTCCTCCGTCAACCCGATCTGGTACGGATCCCACACTGATGAGCAATACTCAAGTATAGTTCGAACGAGTGTTTTGTAAGCCACCTCCTTTGTTGATGGACTACAGTTTCTAAGGACTCTCCCAGTGAATCTCAACCTGGTACCCGCCTTACCAACAATTAATTTTATATGATTATTCCACTTCAAATCGTTCCGCACGCATACTCCCAGATATTTTACAGAAGTAACTGCTACCAGTGTTTGTTCCGCTATCATATAATCATACAATAAAGGATCCTTCTTTCTATGTATTCGCAATACATTACATTTGTCTATGTTAAGGGTCAGTTGCCACTCCCTGCACCAAGTGCCTATCCGCTCCAGATCTTCCTGCATTTCGCTACAATTTTCTAATGCTGCAACTTCTCTGTATACTACAGCATCATCCGCGAAAAGCCGCATGGAACTTCCGACACTATCTACTAGGTCATTTATATGTATTGTGAAAAGCAATGGTCCCATAACACTCCCCTGTGGCACGCCAGAGGTTACTTTAACGTCTGTAGACGTCTCTCCGTTGATAACAACATGCTGTGTTCTGTTTGCTAAAAACTCTTCAATCCAGCCACACAGCTGGTCTGATATTCCGTAGGCTCTTACTTTGTTTATCAGGCGACAGTGCGGAACTGTATCGAACGCCTTCCGGAAGTGAAGGAAAATAGCATCTACCTGGGAGCCTATATCTAATATTTTCTGGGTCTCATGAACAAATAAAGCGAGTTGGGTCTCACACGATCGCTGTTTCCGGAATCCATGTTGATTCCTACATTGTAAATTCTGAGTTTCCAAAAGCGACATGATACTCGTGCAAAAAACATGTTCTAAAATTCTACAACAGATCGACGTCGGAGATATAGGTCTATAGTTTTGCGCATATGCTCGACGACCCTTCGTGAAGACTGGGACTACCTGTGCTCTTTTCCAATCATTTGGAACCTTCCGTTCCTCTAGAGACTTGCGGTACACGGCTGTTAGAAGGGGGGCAAGTTCTTTCGCGTACTCTGTGTGTTAATTAATTTGGTATAAATCTCTCGACTGCTGCCGATACTATATATAAACTGAATATTTTGAGTTTGAAACTGCGCCACATGATGCTGTTGTGTCACTGGTCCATCCCGTTCCTAACATTGCCGCCCGTGCTGTACTTGAACCGCCAGAGTCTCGTTCCCATAACCGGCCAATCCGTCAGACTCGCTGGTCTGGTGTGTCACGGCAGCTTCAGTTGCAGCTGCGAAACTAGAGATTCAGAGACCTAAGCATAAAGACGGGATGAAGCGTAAGTCATATTTTTCGATCTGATACAAGGATTTAAAAATAGATTTCAGGAATTTCGAAAAATTCTTCAAAAGTTTTTTATTTATGTAACACCTTTTACAAACACAATACGTATCTTGTCAGAAATATATCATCTGGAATGAGTAGAGATGCAGTCCAACATCTAACAAAAAGAAAAGTTTGATAACACGTCTTTGCTGGGCTTTTACAAATCATACCGCTCAAGGACAAATATCCGTTGCTACACAGTCTTGCGTTATTTTCGGAGTAATTCAAAAAGAAGGAAAAGATTTAAGTGGTCTATTATACATAAACTACATTTGTGCACAGTTGTCTTTAAGAATAAAGCACACATTGAGTAAAAATAGAACGAAAACTTCAGGTGGACTCCTAGACAACACCTTGAGATGTGGAACTATTTAGATCGAAACTGATATTGATATATCAGTTTCCTTAACTGAAACTCAATGATATTTTTTATTTTATATTAAATGAAATGTTGTTCATAAAACATCAAATTAATTAGATCTTGGTTTTTAGAGTAAAGAATCATATAACAATAAATTCTATATTACTTCAGTGTCAGTGTGTTAACTATTCTTTCCCGATCTCCGTGTCTTTTTCTCATCGGTTATTGATAATGTTAAGTATATTAAGTGGGGCTCAAAGATACTCGTCTGCCTCCAATGTGGTCCTGGTAAGCTAAAAGGTTGAACATCTCTGATGTAAATGAAGATATTGAACCAATTTGTAATACGTATAATGTTGTTTCAGATGATGTAATTACCCCGGATGTATGCTTCAGGGGTTAGAAAATACGCAGTTCTATGCGCATGATTAATTTTTCCAGTGATTAAAAAGTAATGCACAAACATGTCCACATACATCTAAGAATTCTTATTATGTTCTCTTCAGAAACCTAACGGCTAATTTCCTCCGAAGAAAAGAGATACTGCGGCATCGGATTCCCTTAAGGCTCGAGACCTATAGTATGTGGTACTTGTGCCACGTGTATAAACTGCCTCT
This sequence comes from Schistocerca cancellata, assembly GCF_023864275.1. NCBI lineage: Eukaryota > Metazoa > Arthropoda > Insecta > Orthoptera > Acrididae > Schistocerca > Schistocerca cancellata. The sequence goes on from NC_064631.1 coordinate 51,330,127, forward strand.
GGTTTCGATGTGCGTTCAGCAGTGAAATTCGCGTCTCCTGGGTATTCTACCGACAGGAGGCCTTTAGCTCTCTGAATAGCCCACTTGTATCAATGTAACCTTTAAAAGCGGCAATATTGACCTTTTATTCTGTATTTTCAATATAAACCGAGTGAAAACACTGTGACCGCTACCGACACCCCCGGGATAACAAGGCCGCCCAGCAGTGTTAGTGACGTCACAGTAAGCGGCCCACAGCCGACGCAGCAGTCCACGGACACCTCCGTACAGACGCGCCTGATGCTAACGATCTTCTGCCCGTCGTACAGAAAGGAGCGAACTATATTTCGAACCAAAGACCAAATTATGTATATTCTTGTGAACAGCATAAAGGTTCATAACGAAATACCGATTACATATACGGGCAGGAATAGGTTCTAGAACTCCTCTGAAACGTGTTTATCTTCAGTACCAGAATGAACATCAAATTGTCAGGTTTTCTAAATAGAAAAGCACTTTGTTAGTAACAGACAGCAATAATGAGACTTGCAGTTGGTGATTTCTACGTGGAAAAGGAAATAAGCTCTAGAGAGATTGAAAATGGTAAGTAAAGAGAGCCTCAGCCTTTTGCTCACATTCTTACATGTAATGCACTTGGTTGCTTTTCATTTCCTTACCTTTCATAACATTTTTGATATTGTTTCAAGAAGTGTATCTTCAATAGCAGAGTGAACTTCAAATTGTCAGGCTTTTCTTAAAGGAAAGAGCAGTCCCTTAGTATCACAGTGCAACACAGAATCTTGTGTTCAGTGATGTCTATGTTAAAGGAGAATATTTGATATCTATCTTTTGTTTCCATTCTTTATTACTGGGGATACACTTGTAAAAATTCTTGAAAAGAGATGTCACCATGAACATATGAGTAAATTCACAATAGTCATGTGTTTTATGAGATAAAGCGAACTCTTGGTTACCTTATTGTAAACGAAAGTTGTGAGGGTTTTGCTATGTATGACAGTGTTTAAGATAATTTACCTTCAGTGTAATAGCTTGAAAATGTAAAGTCCTGCTGTCAGTTGGCATTTGTCACCACCTGTATGCGAGTTTTAAAGCTAAATAGTGTTCTGACAATTATAAAATAGTGGCAAAGTTCCTCAATCGATTAAACTTATTCCTGCCCGTATATGTAATCGGTATTTCGTTATGAAACTTTATGCTGTTTACAAGAATATATATAATTTAGACTTTGGTTCGAAATATAGTTCGCTCCTTTCTGTACGACGGAGAGAAGGTCGTTAGCACCAGGCACGTCTGTACGGAGGTGTCCGTGGACTGCTGCGTCGGCTACGGGCCGCTTAGTGTGACGTCACTAACACTGCTGGACGGCCTTGTTATCCCGGGGGTGTCGCCGCTACTCACAGCGAGACTTGATGCCGTCTAGTGGCGTTGCAATCAAGAAGCGCCGTAAGGAAAGAATGCAACAAGTGGAGCACAGACGAATGGGAAATCATTCTGCCGACGACAAGTGCCGCAAATGTGGGAAACCACTGACGTAAGCGACACTGACAAAGAACTAATTGTCATGGCCTGCAGCCTGGGTAGGAAAGGAGCACCTCTGAAACGGCGAACTAAGTCGGCTATTCACGTGCTACTAACGCAACCATCTGTCACAAGCGGTTGAAGAGTAGTGAAACCGTGAAGAAGCGATAAGGCGTAGGACGTAACGCCTCATCACGGAACATGGGCGTAGAAACGGAACTTTCTGTGAAGCAAGACAAGCGGCAATCTGTGGCAGATCTGCGACAGAGCCACAGTGCGTGTGCCGGCACAGGACAGTTGTTCTTCGGAGCTCACCGTCCAGCTCACAGCGTTGGTCATGGGATTCCGCAGCAGACGAACCCTACTTGTTCTCATGTTGACGCGAAGACGTCGTCATTTATGACTGCAGTGGGCTCTGGGTCATCGGGGTAGGACCGTGGACGAATTGAAACGTGGCGCCTGGTAGGACGAATCACGTTTCTTTGTTACACAAGGTCGCTGCTCGTATCCAGACACGACGTCAGACAGGTGAACGGTTGCTCGTAAAATGCAGCGTGGCACAGACCGCCGCAGGGCAGCGTTGGTTCGTTGGTTGGTTGATTCGGGGAATGGAACCAAGCAGCGAGGCCGTCGGTCCCATCGCATTGGGGAAGGATGGGAAGTCGGCCGTGCCCTTTCAAACGATCCATCCCGCCATTTGCCTCAAGCGATTTAGGGAAATCGAGGAAAATCTAAATCAGGATGGCTGGACACGGGCTTGAACCGTGCCCCTCCTGCCCCCCCCTCCCCCCCCCCCCGAATGTGAGTCTAATGTGCTAATCACTGTGTGTGGAACCTCGCTCAGCACAGGCCATTGGGAAGTGGAGGTGGGGAATAGCATTTTAATGTGGGAGTCATTCACCTGTGCTTCCGCTGCACCTGACGTTGAAACAGAAGCCACCAGGACAGTTACGGACTACGTGTTCGTTACTGTGCATCACCTGCATCCCTGTCTGATGTCTTCTCCTATGGGGACAGCATCTTCCAGCAGGATAACTGTTGGTGGCACAACGTGGGAATCGAGCTGTAGTAGTTTGCGGAGCGTGAAGGTGAACTGACGATGTCCAGGCCACCAAATCCTCCTGATCTGAACCCGACGGAAGATGCCTGGGACGCTATCGGGTGCCAGCTCTATGCTAAAAAACCACCAGCCCGTAATTTTCTAGAACTGTGTGACACGTGTCCCATACATCCAGAAACCAACCAAGGACGTGTCTAACCCTTTGCCCGTCTAATCGCTGCTGTATTGTGTTCCTAAGGTGGAGCAACAGGCTATTAACGCTTTCGTGGTTGTGGGATACAGTATGTCCAAGTACAGTAATACGCAGTATGGAGCATTGGGACGTCTGTGTTTCATATCTACCTACTGCTAACATCTAGCGAGACGATTTAGGAACTTGAGAAAAATACTACAGACCATGGGATGGATGTACAGAGAGTTAAAAAAAATGTCGAATACTCTGAGGGAGCCGGCCACTGTGGCCGAGCGGTTCTAGGCGCTTCAGTCTGGAACCGCGCTGCTGCTACGGTCGCAGGTTCGAATCCTGCCTCGGGCATGGATGTGTGTGATGTCCTTAGGTTTAAGTAGTTCTAAGTGTAGGGGATTGATGACCTCAGATTTTATGTGCCATAGTGCTTAGAGCCATTTGAACCATTTTTACTCTGAGAGATGGTAATACTCATCGAAACTAGAAAAATAAGTCCAGTAAACATGCTTCTGGAAACGCATACTTTGTGCTAAGTTTCTTCTGTTTACAGGAGGTGCTCAACGTGGCGTCCATTCATGACAATGCACCCCTCTGCTCTGCGGGGTAAGGAATGACGCGTCCTTTGAAGTATATGGGGTTGTTGTTGTACCTACTGGCACGCATTGAAGACGTGGTCCTCAGGTCTCCGCCCTTCGTTGATTGGCGTGGCGTAGAACATTTCCTCCAAGTGCCCCCATAACCAAAAGACTGGGTGATTGAGATGTGGAGAAGGAGCAGGCCAAAGTGAGTCCGCAACCCCCCCCCCCCCCCTCCCTCTTCACCACGACTAGTCCAGCAGTGCTGAAATGTCTGCGTCAGATGTTCGCACACGTTATGACGACAGTGTGCTCGTGCGCCGTCATTGCTGCAATAGCACAGTCTCCGACAAGGTAGGCAATACGTTAACGAGAAAGACCAGACAAGGCGTCGCAGTTAATTTTTGTGGTAGCACGTATGACCCCATTAACGTATTGTCAAGTACGTCTGCCAACACACTGATGGAGATCAGATGTTGATGCCTTCTTTCCTGAATTGCTTGGGGATTTACATCAACCCATACATGATGGTTACGGAAATTCTCTTGCAGACCCCGTCTCATCGGTAAATAAATACTTGGATGTGAACAGTGGACTGGTGGCACGCCGCTACAACAGCCGTTTACAGAACCACCGTCTGCCATGATGGTCCTGTGACTTGTCCATAAAGTACCCTCAAGATTAGAGAGCGAGACACGCCTTCTGCTGCTGCTAACCGTCGCACACTGGTCCCAGGGGTTTCTTCCAGCGAACTTAGCACACGCTCCTCCATGCCAAGCGTGCGGACTGTGCAGTGCCTTCTGCAGTCAGTCTTCTGAGGTGGAACGGTACCTGTGTCCCTAACACGTCGGAAAAGTTTGCCGAACAACTTATCAGGGGGGCCACTCTGCGCTGTGGATATTTTTCGGCGTAGAGGGCACGGGCTCGCAGGCCACGTGCATTTGCTAAACCATAACAGAATATCGCATCCACCATTTCACTTGTTGGATAGTAGGCTTCCATTGCTAACAAGTGCTGTTTTTATGCACAAACAGTGCAATGACATTAAATACATAAGCGAATCCGCGTTTGCGAGAAGATAAACAATGATACGTACCCAGAATTGGCAGCACTGTACAATGAGGCGCACAAACCGGACGAAAACTTACGCAGACTACGACTCGAACCATACAACGACTGCAGAGCACCTAACGGTAGGTAGCGTACTGTCAGTAGGACATCGTAATATCCTGCCAACACATTTGACGGAGCGCCAGTGCAACGCCTGTGCTAATATCCGAAAACAAGCGTCGCGCAGCCCTTCCAATAAACACGTGTTTATTTCGGAAAGTATGCGTTTACGGGCTCACGTACAATGAACTTACTTTTGTTTCAGTGAGTACTACTATCTCTCAAAGTATTCGACTTTTTTTTCGAACGCCTTTTGTGTTGAAAGTTACTACACATCCCAGTAATTCTACTGATTTGCAAACAACTTACGTGCAGTGGGACGTGCATGCCCTAGAAAAATTCACAGAATGTAGAAGATATTGGTGTTTGGTGTCTCAAATCCATCTTCAAAGCTAATGTTGATGACATTTTGTGATAGTTCATGTTTGTTGTTGTCTCTCTCTCTCTCTTCTCAGCGATCACAGATCCTGAGACCACGCGCTGCATCCGCCGCCTTCTATCTCTCGCAGCCTCTCTCCACCCTGCGGAAATTCCTAATGCTGCAATGTCCTTCTCTGTGTCATCTTTCCACCTCGTATGACGTCGGCCCATTGGTTTTGTTGCCTGGAGAGTTCCTTCAAATGCTTTCTTGGTGATTCTGTTGTTTTCCATTCTAGCCACGTGTCCAGCCCATTGCAGTCTCCTAATTTTTAATTTCTGGATGATAGTGGGTTGCTTCATTAACTGATAAATTTCATTGTTCTTTCGAATTCTCCATACGTTCTTTGTTATTGTCAGGAGAACAAATGTATTTCGTTACTAATTTATTATACCTTTTCCATAATTGCCATATTGATGAAATCATTGTAAAATTAACAAGTTAAGTCTAAAAGTCCTAAGTTCATATGAAATCATGGACTTACTTAGGTTTGTGGGCCACCTGTGACCCACTTCACCGATTTTTCTAAGTCGGTCTGGTAGTGAAAGTGTACTATTTATCACAAAGGATGATTTTCGATCTTTTATTTTTAAAATACACGGAAAATAAATTTTAACCGTGGAAGTGTTTAGCAGTTGGTCATAATGTTTTGGCTTGTCAGTATTGTAAGTAGGCTGTTTATGTTTTCTTATTGGCAACGTTACATAGCGCTCTGTATGAAAATCACTGGCTGTGCTGTGTGCAGTCTGTGGCTAGTTAGCATTGTTGTCTGCCATTGTAGTGTTGGGCAGCTGGATGTGAACAGCGCTTAGCGTTGGGCAGTTGGAGGTGAGCCGCCAGCATTGGTGGATGTGGGGAGAGAGATGGCGGAGTTTGGAAATTTGTAAGACTGGATGTCATGAACATGTATATTATGGTTTTTCAACACTGTTAAGGTTTTTGTTTGTTCTCTATTAAAATCTTTCATTTGCTAACTATGCCTATCAGTAGTTAGTGCCTTCAGTAGTTTGAATCTTTTATTTAGCTGGCAGTAGTGGCGCTCGCTGTTTTGCAGTAGTTCAAGTAACGAAGATTTTTGGTGAGGTAAGTGATTTGTGAAAGGTATAGGTTAATGTTAGTCAGGGCTATTCTTTTGTAGGGATTTTTGAAAGTCAGATTGCGTTGCGCTAAAAATATTGTGTGTCAGTTTAAGCACAGTCTCGTGTACAATTCTTCAAAAGGGGACGTTTCATATGGGGATACAGTGGGTCTACACCTTTTATGACCCACCAACTCCATTATTTCTACAAGGACTACAGTGGTTCTACACCTTTGATGACCCACCAACACCATTATTTCTACAAGGACTACAGTGGGTCTACACCTTTGATGACTCACCAATACCATTATTTCTACAAGGACTGCAGTGGGTCTGCACCACTGGTGGCCCACCAATAATCTCTACCAGGACTACAGTGGGTCTACTCTGTGATGACCTACCTACCAATATTCTTCAAAACTTCGATTGACTCTGCGGTGGGTTTGCTCTGTTGTGGACCAATACCTGTCTGCATTTCGAGAGTCAGCACTGTCTTTCCATTGGAAAGACAACACTACTTCTTCAAGATTGCATGGAAATCCACTACTTCCGTGTGCATTGTCTTTTACTGCTCAGACTTTGAGAAAAGAAACGGCAGTTTTGTTGTGATGAATGATCAGGACTGTCTTTATGGACTGTGAGAAAATTTTAGCTTTTGACCAACATTGTATTAATAAGTGTGTGCATTTGATTTCTTTGTTATTGTAATTATGAAAAATTTTATCAAATCATTATTGGCCACTGCCCAAAACAATTTGTAAAATTATTTGTGGGGAGCATGGGGGCTATGTAAGTAGGCTGTTTATGTTTTCTTATTGGCAACGTTACATAGCGCTCTGTATGAAAATCACTGGCTGTGCTGTGTGCAGTCTGTGGCTAGCTAGCATTGTTGTCTGCCATTGTAGTGTTGGGCAGCTGGACGTGAACAGCGCTTAGCGTTGGGCAGTTGGAGGTGAGCCGCCAGCAGTGATGGATGTGGGGAGAGAGATGGCGGAGTTTGGAAATTTGTAAGACTGGATGTCATGAACATGTATATTATGGTTTTTCAACACTATTAAGATAAATACATTGTTTGTTCTCTATTAAAATCTTTCATTTGCTAACTATGCCTATCAGTAGTTAGTACCTTCAGTAGTTTGAATCTTTTATTTAGCTGGCAGTAGTGGCGCTCGCTGTTTTGCAGTAGTTCGAGTAACGAAGATTTTTGGTGAGGTAAGTGATTTGTGAAAGGTATAGGTTAATGTTAGTCAGGGCTATTCTTTTGTAGGGATTTTTGAAAGTCAGATTGCGTTGCGCTAAAAATATTGTGTGTCAGTTTAAGCACAGTCTCGTGTACAACTCTTCAAAAGGGAACGTTTCAGTATTAGCTCTGTTTTTGATCATTCAACACATTCTAATTTTACATCATCTTCAGAAACCTTCTGAGTGAGTTAAATTTCGGCCTTTGACATGGCGACATCGACTGTATTTAGTTGGTGAAGAAATCGCATAGCATTCAAACGTCGTGTCTTTTGTCTGCGTCCTAATATTCATATCATCTGCACGGAGTCAGTCTTCGCATTTCACTCTCCAACTGCAATTCTCTGCGAGGGGCCGGCTTCAGGGATTTTGTCGCTCTGTGCGGAATTTTTTGAACAGACCACGTAAATGCTTTATTTGTGAAAAAAAGTTTATAAATCGCCAGCGCCTATTTAGTGTGTCCGTAGTACATAAAGAAAAACAGATATGGTCGAATATCGAGAGAGTGTGCTTTCCGACATGGTTTACAGCTCAAAACAAGAGATTCTGAAAACACTTTCATTTATTGTAGCGGAAAGTATCAGTTATATGCCATGTATAGCTGTTAGAATCAGTTTCGGTTGGACAACATTTTTCCTGTCAAGCGAATTGTCATTTGGCGCCCCTCTCTTCTTGCTTTTCCTCCTCATACACGTTTACCTGTGCCAGTTTCCGCTACCAATTGTGAAACTCACTGTATACAAAAGTTGTACTTGCGCAACCCGGCCGCCCTCTCGTCTTGGCGCCCATAGCAGCCGCTGCTAATTGTGAAACGTCTTGTACGGAAATCTTACAGTTGCGACGTCTCTGCTGACGCTCTCAGCTTAGTGTCAAATGCTGCGGCTCGTGTCGCTTGTGCCTTACACCGGCCCTGGTTGGAACGCAAACAGTGTGAATTACGACGAAATTGGATAGACAGGTCGTACAATGCATTTTAGTTGCTTAAGCACCAAAATGAGGTTTGACAATTTTTTCCGTAATGTCTTGAATGTTAATACCTATTGATTACGGCCTCAATAGAGAGTAAAAAGGGAATGAGGGAAAATTTAAAATAGGTTTCAACAGAGCAGAATAAATTAATTTAGAAGACTGTGCCAAGAAGAAGAGCAATGTAAAATGTATTGACAGTAGATCCAAAAGGGGAGGGGGAAAGATACCATACAGCTTTGAAGGTGTAAACGCCTCTTCATAACAACGTCCGGCTTCGAAACACTATGATATGTGGCAGACGGTCCATGTCTTACTTATTCTTCCTCTCTGTATTACAAAGTGTAGATGTTTAAGAAATTGGTAGGCCATCATATGCTGACGTTTACCTTTATTTCTTTATTACTAGCTTTTTCGCTTCTGTTGACGCTTTCAAGCTGACGTAGGTACATTTCATGTGTTGTGCTGGTGCATGGTAGAAATATAGTTGCCAACACTTTTAGTAGCAGCCAAGGTGACCAACTGCTGCGACTGCTTTGTCATCTGTTTCACAATACCGTAGACAGTTTCCAGTAAACCAGTAGATTTTACGAACTAGCCGATTCGTGTGTTTTCTGGTGAAGTTCTCCCTGCAGAAACTAGCTCGCACGCTCTTTCATTATCCAGCGCACGCTGAGTTTACATGGCGGAAAAAAGAGCAACATAGCGCATTTTTATCTTCTCCCTTCAATTCCCTGCAACTGATGTCGTTTCCTTCGATAGGAAGTGGTGTACGGAACACGCATTGCCCTCCAGACTCGCCTTATGTCACGGTAAACGAGGGATCTGTGAAAAATACTTCACCCGTTTGTCTGCCCTTCAATCAACTTAGGGTGATCTGTGACGTCCCACAGTAACAGCAGTGAATGCAGTATCTTCAGACCTACTTGCCATGTTTGCAGTACATCTAGTGGACGGCACAGTAAACATCCCTGAAAGATTAAAGGAAACTCTCACCCTCACGGTACCTGTAGAAAGCACCCCAAGCTTGTATGTGCTTCATGTAAAGGATGTACCGTTCGGAAGTGGGGAGGGAGGGAGGGAGGGAGAGAGAGAGAGAGAGAGAGAGAGAGAGAGAGAGAATGCTCTCGATGGGCTGACTCCTTCGATATGCCTGTTCTATTGTGGGTATTTCCAATAGGTGCACTCCAGCGGTCAGTAAGTGTACCCCATGTTGCTGAAGATTCGCCATCTTAATGGTGCGTTGTTCAACGAAGTTGCAAAGAAACAGTGAAAACAGTGTGATTTGCACTATATTCTTGTAAGTGACTAGTATTAATGATTGAAACATCATAGTGATATGGTAATAGTGATTACATTTCTACAACCACCATTGATGGAAAGTTCGAGCAATTCTCATCATTTCTTCATATTCACAATATAAAGTTACGTGACATGGACAGAGGGTAGATTTGTTAAGCGATGCACTGCGGGTTGACTTCGATGAAACTTCTAGAATTTTGTCTAATATTCGTGCTAAGCAGGTTACTATGAACAAAATTTAAGTAACGATTTTCATTATAAGTTTTCTAATCACTTTTAAGTATTTTGACAATCATTGAAATGGTTTCTGTTTTTGTTTTTTACTGTCGAAAGCGATATTTCTACTTTTGGCCTTCTTGGTTTCGAATACATGTTGTTCGGTTTCAGATGCCAACAAAAAGCTTCTAAAAAATATGTGAAATGTGTTCTACATCTACATCTACGTGATTACTCTGCTATTCACAATAAAGTGCCTAGCAGAGGTTTCAATGAACCATCTTCATGCTGTCTCACTACCGTTCCACTCTCGAACGGCACACGGGAAAAACGAGCACTTAAATTTATCCGTGTGAGCCCTGATTTCTCTTATTTTATCGTGAAGATCATTTCCCTCTATGTAAGTGGGGCCAACAGAATATTTTCGCAATCGGAGAAGAAAACTGGTGATTGAAATTTCACGAGAAGATCCAGTCGCAACGAAAAACGCCTTTGTTTTAATGATTGCCACTCCAATTCACGTATCATGTCTGTGACACTATCTCCCCTATTTCGCGATAATACAAAGCGAGCTTCCCTTCTTTGTACTTTTTCGATGTCATCCGTAAGTCCCACCTGATGCGGATCCCACACTGCACAGCAGTACTCCAGAATAGGGCGGACAAACGTAGTGTAAGCAGTCTCTTTGGTAGACCTGTTGCACCTTCTAAGTGTTCTGCCAATGAATCGCAGTCTCTGGTTTGCTCTACCCACAATATTATATATGTGAGTATTCCAGTTTAGGTTACTTGTAATTGTAATCCCTAAGTATTTATTTGAATTTACAGCCCTCGGATTTGTGTGACTTACCGCGTAATCGAAATTTAGCTGATTTCTTTTAGTACTCATGTGAATAGCTTCGCACATTTCTTTATTCAGGGTCAATTGCCACTTTTAGCACCATGCAGATATCTTATCTAAATCATTTTGCAAGTCGTTTTGATCATCTGATGACTTTACAAGAGGGTAAATGACAGCATCATCTGCAAACAATCTAAGACGGCTACTCAGATTGTCTCCTATGTCGTTAATATAGATCAGAAACAATAGAGGGCCTATAACACTTCCTTGGGGAACGCCGGATATTACTTCTTTTTTACTCGATGACTTTCCGTCTATTACTACGAACTGTGACCTTTCTGTCAGGATATCACGAATCCAGTCGCACAACTGAGGCGATACTCCGTAGGCACGCAGTTTGATTAGAAGACGCTTGTGAGGAACCGTGTCGAAAGCCTTCTGGAAATCTAAAAATATGGTATCAATTTGACATCCCCTTTCGAGAGCACTTATTATTTCATGAGTATAAAGAGCTGGTTGTGTTTCACAGGAACGATATTTTCTGAATCCGTGCTGACTATATGCCAATAAATCGGTTTGTTCGAGGTACTTCATAATGTTCGAATACAGTTCAAATGGTTCAAATGGCTCTGAGCACTATGGGACTTAACATCTGCGGTCATCAGTCCCCTATAACTTAGAACTACTTAAACCTAACTAACCTAAGGACATCGCACACATCCATGCCCGAGGCAGGATTCGAACCTGCGACCGTAGCGAACACGCGGTTCCAGACAGAAGCGCCTAGAACCGCACGGCTACACCGGCCGGCTCGAGTACAGTATATGTTCTAAAACCCTATCGCAAATCGACGTTAGTGATATAGGCCTGTAATTCAGCGGATTACTCCTACTTCCATTTTTGGGTATTGGTGTGACTTGTGCAATTTTCCAGTCTTTAGGTACGTATCTTTCTGTGACACCTATGTAGGTGTGTGCAGTATTTAACAGCTGCTATCCCATAGCCCATTTGCGGAAAGTGCCTGGTCCAATGAAGGAAACCAGCCCCCTTGAAGGAGCCGATGTTACATGATTTCGTTTTTTAAATATTTCATTAACGGTGAATATTTAGACCTCTGTGTCTATTATAGTGAAATGCAAAAGATAATTCTCAAGTCACTATGAAAATAAAATGTTTATTCCAATATCCGAGGATTTTACTTCATATTTTCTTATTAACCTTACCCTAAATCGAATGATTCTTTTGAAAATAGGAACATTATCGTCCCGTGAATAAATCAGAAGTCATCAAAAATTTTCATTTTTATTCATCCAGGAGATACACAGTTGTGAAATCGGTTGGACGCTGTTCAGACGTCTAGTGTTTTAGCTTTCGTGCAATACATTCTGTGTGGTAGCTTCTGATGGGCAGGATATTGTGCTCAGCTATTAATAACAAGAGAAACCTCGGGTGCACTGTTGAAATATGGGCTGTTACCCTTTGTGCGCTGTCACATTCCCAATCAACAACTATCAAGCAACAGCGTGTCAGCGCAACAGCACTTATGTCGCTCCAAGTGTCTCTGCAAACGTGTGATCCACTTCGATGTTCTGTGATTTAATTTCCTTGATTAACTTCCTGAGCTACGGCACAAAGTTTTTATGTACGATTTTGCAGAACCGTGTTTAACTTAACACAAGAAATACATTTTATTAGTTACAGTAAGGAGAAACACAACAGCAACTGAGATACGATGCCAGAGAAGTTCGGCCGTCAGTGATATTGTCCTCATTCGGCGACAAGAAATGCCTGCCGGAAGTGAAGAAGCGCCGCCACGACCCAGGCACCGTTATTTACGGCCCTCTGGACTTCAGAGGCTGCCAGAGGGAGCTGACTTTCATAAGATCTCCGCTTCCGTAATCCATGGTGACTGTTATAAATCAGATTTTCGTTTCCCAAGAAGGTCGTAAGAAACGAGCATAAAAACTTGTTCCACAATCCTATAACAGACTGACCATCACAGTACAGACTTGTAGTTAAGTGCATTTGTCCGCTGACCTATCTTGAACACCAGAATACCCTTTATTCAGTCGACTGGAACTCTTCGTTGCTCAAGTGACCCACAATAAACTGCAACTGGAAGCGGAGGAAGTTCTTCACTATCGTCATATACCACTACGACTGGATCATTTCATTTGTTCTGCCTCAGAAATGTTCACGCCACGAGAGAAGCAAGTTCTTCAGAATAATTTATACAGAATCCTACAACAACCAAATCATGCCCAGATGCATTTCATCCGTTCAGCGATTTTATTTGATTTTTTATTCTCACTGTGTATCAGTATTTCCCATTTTGACATTCGTGCAATGATTGAAACAAGGAACAGTTTTCGAAGGCGATTCAGTATTCCGGCTTTCTGTCTGTCATCTGTGATGAGACAAGAGCGGAAAGTTCGAAAACCATTCTAGAATCATAAGTATTTTTGTGTAGAAAATAATGATTTTTGTCACAGCCGATGTACAGTACCGTTCTTTCAACACACACGAAATTTCCGGTTTTGTTTGATTTTTGTCGAATTTGTGTATTGTGTGGCATAGTATGGTTTATTCCTTCAAATCATTGGACTTCGTCAGTATCTGCATTAAATACTGAGATAAGTGCAACTGGAACTGTTAATAATCATGTCATCCCATTTGTGTGTCTGCACTTACGTTTTCATATCACAATAGCAAGCAAATTTCTCCGCTTGCATTTACTAAAATTATCTATTTTTAGGAAACGTGGTATAATTTCGTGTCTTAGTTACAAAATGATGTTCCATTACTCGGAAAGTATGAATAAAAAAGTCTTTTGACACAATTCGTTACGTTCACAGTTGCAAAACACGGATAAATTAAACTGATATTCTATTACTTTTTGCTACAGATCGCAGCAGTTGCAAGAACGGTAATTATTTTTATTTTCTTCGAAGATTTCGAACAAATTAGCCACATTTACGCAAATATTTACAGGAGTCGTCATTGTACTGTTAAGAAGTTTGGTTTACGAAAAGTTAATTGAGTTTATTCAGGTAATTTCCAAATTCTCGGATTAATTTTTGCCGTATTTACGGTAGCTCATTTCTTTTACGAGTTGCGAAACATAAAAAGTAACGGTCTTAAGCAAGCACTAGTTATGCTTATATTTGAGCAAATTACTTTTTTCTCTCTTTGGCAAGTGAGGCCTTCACGGCAATTATTTGTTTCCAGAGACAGAAATACTTGTTGTTCTACTGCATATCTTATCCAGGGGGAAAGCTTCTCTTGAACGACATCGACGACATATTTATTTCTCTAAACAGTACACAATCTTCAGCAAGTAGCTTGCTAAACCGTGACGCATTAATTTTTAACTGGTATACTGTAGACGTCCTTATCGTGGCAGAATAGGTGTGCTTAAGGAATGAAATTAACATATTATCAGAACAGAAAGTTAACAGAGTCTATAGACAAATTTTATCTCGCTCACTTAAGGTTTCTTTGTTCAGTTGCTTACCGGTTTCATTCGTCTTGCGTAAAGAAACAACACTACGGCTGTCTGAAAAACCGATATGTTTGACTACAATAAGATATTAACTCCTCTTCAAAATTTGTAGTTAAACATGAGCCTTACAATGTAGTGGAACTTCATTCACTGAGCCCGAATTAAACTCATTTCGTTCAACGTGACGTTTTAAATATAATATAGAAGGTTGTTGTCACATTTTTATTGGAAAAATTCATTGTATGTTCTGAAACTTTTCTTATTACCAAATATTTCGTTTCCTCTAATACCCCTTACATTACGAACGGTTAAAAACGATGCGTTCCGACTCGGTGCATAAAACGAGCAACTCTTCTCCTACCAAGCGTGCTAAAGAACTAGACTGAGGAACAATCATTCATGCTCTTTATTTTGTCTGGTGGCTATAATTAAAGTGCAGCTACTCATGCAGGTCCAGTGTGCGCCGTAATTATCGTACGGCAGCGAAACGTGATAGATATGCTAACGCGTTACTGTAGAACCGATTTACGCCGAAAAAAAAATAAAATTAGTTCCAACTGTGGCCACAGTTGCAAATCTGGCGCTGTACTCTGTTTGTATGACGGTATGATATCCACGCTGGCATTTGACAAGCCATAAGGTGAGTGAAGGGTATGGTTTACGGAAAGAGAGACCAGGTGTTGTTAGTGAGACTATTTTATGTGAACGGCAGCAATTAAAGTCCTACAATGAGAGAGTATCGCTGTCTGAAATTTCTGAGAGGCCTGATGTCATTAAATGGTTTCAGGAACGTGATAATGGGGTTCTAAAACACAGATAAGCTTGTCCGCCGCTCGTGGTCTCGCGGTAGCGTTCTCGCTTCCCGAGCACGGGGTCCCGGGTTCGATTCCCGGCGGGGTCAGGGATTTTCACCTGCCTCGAGATGACTGGGTGTTTGTGTTGTCCTCATCCTTTCATCATCATCCAGGAAAGTGGCGAAATTGGACTGAGCAAAGGTTGGGAAATTGTACGGGCGCTGATAACCACGCAGCTGAGCGCCCCACAAACCAAACATCATCATCATCTCACAAATAAGCTTGGTGTAGCAGCTGGCAGATAAAGGCGTCCTTTGTAAGTGGAAGTTATTGACGAGATTACTGTTGCTGTCACTGACCTTGCAGCACGTGCCTCGAGCAGTGATAGTGCTCATGCGGTGTTGTAAGAACAGTCTATCCTATGGCGAACAGTATGGGAAGTTTTGCGGTCTATTTTAACCTGGTACCCGAATAAGACTCAGATGGTGCAGCAACGTTCTGAATCTACTCGTCGATTTCTGGCGCGGATCGTAGTTGATGACATGCGGAAGGGCAATATTCTATGGAGTGGCGAGGTACATGTTACACTATGCGGTGCAATGAATACACAGAACAGTCGAAATTGGGGTACTGTCAGCCCGCGTGTTGTCCACGAAGAGCCACTGCACTCGCCGTATGAGAATGTGTGCTGTGGTTCCACAAGCATCTTTAATTCTCGATCCGTTCTTCTTTGAAGAGAATGCATCTAGAGGCTCTGTCAGGTGTACCGTGACGTGTGCACGTTATCGAGACCTTCTTGTACAGCATGTGATTCGTGCTCCGGAAGAAAACGACTGCGTGGAAAGTACTGTTTTCGTACACGAAGGGGCAACATCTCATGTCGCTCGCCCAGTGAATGATCTGCTTAATGCAACCTTCCAAGAACGTGTTATCTCCAGAGATTTTCCAGATACATGGCCTGTAAGATAACCTGATCTGAATCTATGTGATTTTTGATCCTGGGGATATCTAAAACAACGCGTTTACCTTATGTGGCCACGTCCCGTGGAAACATTTCTATACATGTTTCTTGCATTCTCAGTGCCGAAATTGCACCTGTTGGCCAAAACTGGAGCCACTTTTTTCCAGGGTAAATCCATTCCACATAACCCAGGAGCATGTGTATCAAGTTTCTCTGCAGTACCATAATTACAGCTCACACAGGAACTCTGTGAGTAATTGGACTTTAATTATAATTACCCAGTACGTTTTCAGTATCGCAGTAGGTGACGTTGTCTGCTGCACTTTAGTTTTCACTCCTTTTTTTGGTTTAAGAGATTTAATTCTCGCAGTGCGTGGCCGGACTTGTTTTGCTTTGATCGATACTTTGTTTGGGAGATAATTTCTTTTTCGGTACCCTAGTGAGGAACTGACTTTCAACGTCTATATATTTTGTCGAATAACTGATCGTACGGACATAACGTGTTACCACGATCGCTTGCAGACTCGCTAGCTGTAACTTACAAGTCATGCGACATACGATTTGTGAGTAGGTTTGAATTTGTTCAACTGCATCTCCCCTAATGCGTGATTCTAGTTCACAAGCGAACCCCTGTTGTATCCGCCTGGTAGCCGTTTTCTCCGTACACTGGGCAGGCCATGAGGAGAGCCACCCACCAGAGGGACTTGTGTAAACGGCTCTCATCAAAACAGAGATACGAGGGCTGTTCGCAAAGTAAGGTCCTCTTGGTCGCGAGACGAAAACCACAGTGAAAATCAAAAAAATTTTATTCACAACAGTTAGCCATACCCTCCAGCTACCTCTCTAAATAGTCGCCGCCTCCGACTTAGTTATTTGTGGTGGGGTTGTACAGGCTTTTCAGCACCGTCATCATAGAAAGCAGTCGGCTGTGCTTTCCGCCAATTTTCTACCCTGATCTGCCTTTAATTCTTTGCACAACAATATTGTCTTCGTAGCTAGTGGTTTATGTGAGCAGAGATGAAAAACGGAAGGAGTCAATTAAGGGCTGTATAGGGGGTGATCAAACATTTGCCATCAAAAACGCTGCAGGAGTGTCTCCATTGCCCCTGCAGAATGCGGCTGAAAATTTTTTTGAAGAAAGAAATGCAAGACATTTATGTTATGCGGGCTGCAGAGTTTCAGGCGAAATCATCCACCAGATCCATATACTTAGCGGGAGACAGTGTTGTTTTAGGCATTTCTACGTGATCACTTTGACCTCTGAGGTGAAAAGAGCCACGCAAAGTGATCGACAGGTACATTAAAGACACTGCACAACACATCTGTGCAAAGTTCAATCGAATTTTCACAGTGGTTTCCATTTGGCGCCTAATCGGACCTTACTTTCCGAATACGTCTCGTATTTTCCTTGTGTGGCCCAGGCTGTCTACCGCCGCCTCCACAGCGCCTGGGGGCGCCAACCTCGCCAGCAGGCAGTTTGCCTGTAGCATCAGAGAGCGCTGTCGGCGGGGTACTATTTTGCTATGCCAGGTCACTCACGTGCTGTCGCAGCGCCATGCGACATCCGTGTACTCCCGACTATGTAGACCACCGCTGGACTGTGCGAAGTTAGTTACGTTCTACGTGTCTAGTTGGCAGTTCCAGCAGTTTCGTCTCAGCACTCCAAGCCACCAGACCCAGCCCAGTTCGTCCTGGTGTGTACCAGCAGCATGTCAACTGTCACATGCCGGCAGCACTTACCCAGTAACGTCCCAGGTCTTCACTCTGTCACCTACCACGAGTGTAGGGTTTGTCATGTAGGCACATCACAGAAAACGTTGTATACCATTGTGTGAATATTCACCTAATAACAATGTAAGATGGCAGAATAAATGAAGGCCAGATTTGCACCTCACATGAGAGGTTTATACATCGCAACGAGAAGGTCAATATGACACCAAACGTAATTCGGTGGTTACAAGCAAATTTGCCTCTCAGTATGTAATGCAAAAAGGGATGACAGTCAATCAACAGTAATTAACACACCGTTCTTATATAATGCATATCTTCGAGTGGAAGATGGAACAAGCAGCGCGAGTCGTTTGAGTTTGAAAGCCAGAGGGACAAGAGCAAAAGCCAAGGTGCACCACAGGGGTTACCACAGAAACCACTTAAAGGGGTGGCAGGAGGTAAGTCAACGACCCTGACCAGGTGATTCAGGTGGGAGGAAAGCACTTAGCGGCACATCTGCAGAGGGGCAGAGAAAAAGCTTTAGAAAGCTGTGTTTCGGAATTCCAAAGGGATACGAACAAAACCAGTGACGCATTTCGATCATGTGTCCAGCGAGTGGGACACACGTGAAGGTCAATGTACTTTAGACGTCTAGAACGGGCACAAAACGTCAGATTGACGGAAACGCACTAGGAAGGAGAAAAATACTGAACTTTCGACGCAGTTTAATTGAAGGGACATTGCGACTGGTAAAGAGAGTTTCCACAAAATAAGAGGAACTCTCCTATTGGTCGAAAAAGGCCGTGATATGAAGAACGAATGAACCGAGGTGGGGGAGGCAGTTCGGCCATGAGTAAGACAAGAGAGAAATGTTCTGGGACTCTTCTCTGAACTGGTGCAAGTGCAGAACAGAGCACTTAACGCGCTGTAGGACGCAGAGAAGAAATTTGTGTGAACACTGCGGTCACAGCAGCTCAAGTCGAGCTAGAAATTATCTGCAGCAACATTTAGCTCCTACTGTGGAGAAACGAACCAGCTAATTAGTTAATTGTTCTACCGAGAACTGAGAGGGCGCTATAGTACGCACGCTGCTCCGACCATGCGCGTGTATATCGCCACCTACAGCGACTAGGGCTGAGTACATGTTTTACTGCGTGACGAGAAACAGAGGGAAAGTTTCTGCTGGGAAGTTCAGCAAAGCTCTGATTAGTTTATAGGAGTTTCAGCGGAAGAGAGCGGCCTAGCCGACGGCAGCTCGTCGCAGCTTAAGGTAAACACCGCGTGCGGAGGCGTAAACTTTGATGGTTCACCAGCTTACATCCACTGCAAACTCGAGCGGCGTTGGGTAATCTTTAGCTCTATTTGTCACATAACTAACCATCCACCGTAGACTTGATTGTCATCCTAAATAGTACCGAACTTCGAACCGGAATCGGTCGATTTTCATAGTACTGATCAACATCATAACGTATGTGTAGGAACAATTTTTGTAAAGAAGCTTCTAATTAATATTGTTGTGTTTAGGATTAATATTCTTTCTGAGAGTTAATATTTAATATTATTGTACGAGGGCAGTTCAATAAGTAATTCAACACATTTTTTTCTGAAACAGGGGTTGTTTTATTCAGCATTGAAATACACCATGTTATTCCCCAATCTTTTAGCTACACAACACTATTTTTCAACGTAATCTCCATTCAATGCTACGGCCTTACGCCACCTTGAAATGAGGGCCTGTATGCCTGCACGGTACCATTCCACTGGTCGATGTCGGAGCCAACGTCGTACTGCATCAATAACTTCTTCATCATCCGCGTAGTGCCTCCCACGGATTGCGTCCTTCATTGCGCCAAACATATGGAAATCCGACGGTGCGAGATCGGGGCTGTAGGGTGCATGAGGAAGAACAGTCCACTGAAGTTTTGTGAGCTCCTCTCGGGTGCGAAGACTTGTGTGAGGTCTTGCGTTGTCATGAAGAAGAAGTTCGTTCAGATTTTTGTGCCTACGAACACGCTGAAGTCGTTTCTTCAATTTCTGAAGAGTAGCACGAGTGTGTTCGCACGCTCCGCCATTGCAGGAGTCACAGCTGTGCACGGCCGGCCCGCACGCGGGAGATCAGACAGTCTTACTTGACCTTGTGGCTATGATGGCACACGCTTTGCCCAACGACTCACCGTGCTTTTGTCCACTGCCAGATCACCGTAGACATTCTGCAAGCGCCTATGAATATCTGAGATGCCCTGGTTTTCCGCCAAAAGAAACTCGATCACTGCCCGTTCTTTGCAACGCACATCCGTTACAGACGCCATTTTAACAGCTCCGTACAGCGCTGCCACCTGTCGGAAGTCAATGAAACTATACGAGACGAAGCGGGAATGTTTGAAAATATTCCACAAGAAATTTCCGGTTTTTTCAACCAAAATTGGCCGAGAAAAAAAATGTGTTGCGTTAGTTATTGAACTGCCATCGTATATAGGATAATTTTAATTTTTGACGTTGGCGCGATGCGTTGTCCCGACAACTGTTTTTATGTCGACAAATTGAAAACTGTGTAGAAGCTTGTACTTTTGTGCTAAAATTGCGACATTAATCATGTCATTTCAACTTACACAGTTGTTCTCAACCATGGAATAAGTAACCACGTTACAACATCATAACTGAGTATTGGTTTTGTTAATAAACAGTTATTCTTTTAATGTGTGTTCGACCAGTCGTCAATATGAGGATACGTTGCCACCTCCCCTGCCAGACTGTTAGTGCAGGTAATGGCTATCAGTAGCTCTACCCGTAGGAAATTACGGTAGAGGTGTTGGGAAAGCCTGTGCGATGACGGCAGTTGTTTGGCTGCAACAACAGCCGCGGCGCGCGGAGCCTAGCGTTGGTCAAACGCCATCGCTCAGCCTCCCGCACAGAGGGCGGCATCTGCGTCTTGATAAATACGTCAACGGCGTGATTTATCTGCCTGCGAGGATACCCACTCCTTCACCCTGTGTCTTCCGTCTCCATAACGTCTGACTGCCATACGCCTTCATTTCCCCTTAGAGGTAATTTATCCTCATCCATCGAAAGCCTTCTGCCTCGTCTTCCCACAGATAAGTTTACTCGTCTTTTCCTGTCTGAACGGCCTCGAGCAAGTCGACTGCGCCCACTCGTCACCACCTATTTCGCTCAAATTTGTGGTATATGCAGGGCTTGGCCAGAAATGAAAGTGACAAAAGTAGGAGCTCGAGATGGCCAATCGTTTACAAGAAATAGAATCCCTGTGCGGGTCGGGTACGACCCATTTTACATCTGCTTAGTTTCCAGTCAGCGCCTGGTGCAGCGGAAACAGAGCGGAACGGTAATCGCAGGGTCGTGGGATCGAGTGCCTGTGTGAGAACTCTTTTTCTCTTTATTTTCAATTTTTACGTTACTTATGCTGCAAATAAATTGAGATAATGCTCACGATAGTATATTTGATTTGACGAAACTGCATGGCTAAGAGAACAAATTTCTCCGGTTAATTGACTGGTAGGGAGAACGAAAACATTCACAAGTTGCACTACGAGATTCTTAAAGATCAAGAAGGATTGCCATCGAGCAGTATTAAAGCAATTTCCTCCGGCCCACTTCCGCCGCCGCTGCCAAATGAACACCGCTAGTGCCACCCTGCAATGTCTGTCTTTATCGTCATCTAAAGCATTTGATCGAAAAGCTTCAAAACTGCTCTTGTGTCGTCGAGAAAGAAAAAGAAATCACGTCCGGAAAAGACTGCATCAGAATACATTTCACTGCACATCACAAGCTGTCCTCGCCATTATCTGGCGAAAAGTGCCGTTACCCGTGGTTTACTGCCTATCTGTGCGTGGGAAAGAGCCTTTCATGAATGTCAGCGAAATCTGTTTTTGTACAGAAATTTTAAAATAATCACGTGATAGTAAAAATGCGGCATTCATAACGTGTGCAAGACGCAAAGAGAATTACTGTTTCCCCCGTTTTTAAAAGTCTCGTGTACTCTTTAAATCTCTTCCTAGAAATTTATGAACGATCCCAAATTTTCCTTTTCCTTCCTTTTTCACGATTTTTATGAAAATATAATAAATACAATATACTAAAAATTATTTCGGGTGTTTACAGCGTAAGTAAAGTAAAAATTGAAAAAAAAAACAAGTTTCAACATAGGGACCTGATCCCGTAACGTTCGTATTACAGTTCTGGACTCTTTCTGATTCGCCATCCGCTGCTTGGAAACCATTCTAAAGTACATGGATTCGTTAGTCGGTAGGAGGATTGCCTGCGAAAGGCAACATCTGGGTTGAGTCCTCGTCTGGTACGTCGTATTCTTTTTCTTCCTTCTCCTTTCCCGTTTATCTACAGAACTACAGAGATGGAATTGTTATGTAGGCAGCGGCAACGTTAGTGACAGCAAGTGCCCTGCTGGTCGCGGCAGAAATATTATTTTCTTCTGAATACTTGACCATCCGGAGTTCCCACATCAGTCGCTTTAATATAGGACGCTGCCCTGTATATGCCATAAATCTGGACGAGTCACCATACTTACAAATGAAACGCTAGAAGTTAAAGGTTCTGCGCACAATGGCCTAATCTAATACTGGGCTGAATAAATTTGACTCTGCTTGGAGTGAACGCTGTTTTGAAACATTCTAACAGACCTATATCGTGTACCAGAGAACGCACGCGGATAACCGAGCGTGTTAATCCGCCGCTTCCGGGATTGAGGAAGTCAAACCTGCTCCTGATCAAATCCGCCTCGTGGATTAACGACAAAGGCTCATAAGCCGGCCAGCCCGGATGTGTTTTCAGATGGTTTCCCACATCCAGCTAGTCAAATACCGAACCTGTACCCACGCCCCGCTTTAGATACATACTTGTGCATGTTTACTCTGGACACAGTCATATGGGTTGCGCAAGTTCCTTCCCGGAGGGTGCAGTGATCGTGTCGCGAAAGGCAGCAGGGCACTTGCTGCCACTAACGTTGCCGCTACCTACATACCAATTCCATCTCTGTAGTTCTGTAGATAAACGGGAAAGGAGAAGGAAGTAAAAGAATACGACGTACCAGACGAGGACTCAACCCAGAGTGTTGTCTTTCGCAGGCAATCCTCCTACCGACTAACGAATCCATCCAAGACTCACGACCCGACCTGACACGTGCAACGCTCCTAGTGTCTCTCGAAGACTTTACAAGATCTACAGTAGTCCTCCTGCATACCCTCTGCGTCTGGAACACGGTTTTAATCTGCGAGTAGGTTTCAAAACAGTGCACGGACTCAGATGCAAAGTAAAAATTTAACTGCCTGAAAAAAAGAAGTGAAACACCCAGGAGACATGGTCGGCTGTCAGTGTAACTGCAGAAACCGACACACCATCGGCAGGTATGTAGATCATTAGAGTTGCGATTTTGTCTGCCAGGTACGACAGCCATCAGAGTGCGTTAGTGCGTTTATCAGGCCTGGTGCGGTGTACACGGTCCAGTCACGTTCATGTGGCCACCGCCTATGTTCGACGTCGCGCAATAACCACTCACAACGACAGGAGGCAACAATAGTGGCGAAGAGTATATTAAACGTTTTTTTTTTTTGGGGGGGGGGGGGGACACAGAAAACAGTGCAGTCGTTATCGTAATGTGAATATTGAGCGATTTATCTGCCGTCCAAATGGGCATGATCATTGGACTTTGGGCCAGGGTGGAATCATTTCTCAAACGGCCAAGTTTGCGAATTTTCGCGTTCCACCATGGTTTAGGTATACCGTGTATGACAAAATGATGCTATCCAAACCTAGCGACGAGGCAACTGTTGTACACCACATGCCACAGATGACAGCAGTGAACGACAGCTGCGAAGATGTGTAAGGGCGAGGAGATGTGCAATAGTTGAATAACTGACCGTCTACATGAACTAAGGGGCTACCAATAGTGTCGTTCAGAGAACGATGGCCCTTATGGGCCTTTGCAGCAGGTGCTTGGCTCATGCATCCATGCTCACTTTTGTTCATTAGCGTCGGTGGCTGGAATTTACACAGTAGTGTCGCAACTAATGGAATGTAGTCGAATTAAGTCTGGTGATGATGAGGGAATTAGATTAGGAAATGAGACACTTAAAGTAGTAAGGGAGTTTTGCTATTTGGGGAGCAAAATAACTGATGATGGTCGAAGTAGGGAGGATATAAAATGTAGACTGGCAGTGGCAAGGAAAGCGTTTCTGAAGAACAGAAATTTGTTAACATCGAGTATAGATTTAAGTGTCAGGAAGTCGTTTATGAAAGTATTTGTATGGAGTGTTGCCATGTACAGAAGTGAAACATGGACGATAAGTAGTTGGGACAAGAGAATAGAAACATTCGAAATGTGGTGCTACAGAAGAATGCTGAAGATTAGATGGGTAGATCACATAACTAATCAGGAGGTATTGAATAGGATTGGGGAGAAGAGAAGTTTGTGGCACAACTTGACAAGAAGAAGGGTCCGGTTGGTAGGACATGTTCTGAGGCATCAAGGGATCACAAATTCAGCATTAGAGGCAGCGTGGAGGGTAAAAATCGTAGAGGGAGACCAAGAGATGAATACACTAAGCACATTCAGAAGGATGTAGATTGCAGTAAGTACTGGGAGATGAAGAAGCTTGCACAGGATAGAATAGCATGGAGAGCTGCATCAAACCAGTCTCAGGACTGAAGACCACAACAACAACAACATCGCAACTAGACGTCCATTGAGTGGTCACAGGCGGCCTTCACAGATGAATCGCCTTTAATGCTCCATTGGACTGATGCCCGCTGGTGCGTACGGCGTGAAACGTCTGAAGGAAAACAAGGAGGCAGCGTTTTGGTCTGGGGAAGGTCTTCATCGCATTCCATAGGTAATATCGTGATTCAGGAATGTATAATAGATCAATACAAGCATGAATACATCGTTGGGGAACATGTTCACCCTTACATGCAGTTTGTTTCTCCTCGGCTCAGTGGCGTCTACCAGCAGGACAATGCAACGTGTCACACATCTCCCAGTAGTACGTGCGTGGCTCGCAGAGCACCAGGAGGAGTTTAGCGTACTTCCCTGACCGCCAACCCCCACCCCACCCCGCTCTTATTTACACCTGGTCGAGGATCTGTGGGACCATATCGATCGATCGGTATGACTGTTCGCGCCATGGATCCTCAACCGAGAGACCTAACACAGCTGGCCACGCACTGGGGTGGACAAAGCTCCACATCTCTGTCGGTACTGTCAGAATCTCATTGACTCTCTTCCTGCTCGTCTTGGAGTGGTCTGCACTGCAGAATGTGGTTATTGAAGGTTATGACACGTGGCCACATTAATGTGACTGGACAGTGTATCAGGGGCAAGAAAAGTGTCAGATGCCAAGTGACCACTTTGAAGGACACAGAGATGCTGTGTACTGGTCTGAGACAGTGTTATTAGCACTTGACACAGTTTGAAAGGTATTTCAGTATGGGTCTCCATTTCGTCTACTGGTCCGTATCCAGATCCGTGGGTTATTCGGATGTGACAATGACCCAATGTTGGACTGCATGGGTACGTGAATGTCCCAGTCGACGACGTCTAACCACCACAAGTAAGGCTCACCGTATTCTGCACCAAGCACTTCGAAGTCCGTGCAGAACTGCACTTGCTATCCAACAACAAATAACAGATTCCCTACAACAGTCTGTGTGATGCCGCACCATTGGTCAGAGATTAGAAGCACCCTGATTATGGAATTACCGTCCTTGCGTAGCCTACTGTTAACGCTACAACACAAAACTTTGCTTCTGGAATGGTGCCATGGCTGAGAAGCATGAACTGTTGATGAATGGGATCGGACTGCGTTCGGGGATGAATCAGGTTGTGCAGTATCGCGCATGACCATCGTCGGCGAGTATGACGGCAACCTGGGAAAAGGCCCATTTTTCCAATGTTTTGGAGAAGAACAGCAGTGTTACGAATACTCCTGACGTCATGATGAGGAAGCCATCGGTCATGACTTCAAATAAGGCTGGTAGTGGTTTAGAGATCTTTGACGGCACAACGCTATGGTGGCGCTCGTCCTCCATCCTGTTGTGTTATCTCTCATGTGGCAGCATTGTACTGCAACTTTCCAACTGGACAACACTTGTCCACACACGGAATGGGTCTCTGTGAAGCGTCTCTATGATGCTGAGGTACTCCCCTGACCATCAAGATTCTCACATATGACCCCGTGTGCCATCAGCTTGGATCTCAGCTTTGCCCCAGTACACATTATCCTGGCTATCAAGGACTACTTACAACATAACACCCTTCCCCATAGAATCAATGGATGCATCAAGGCCAGAGGGGTACAACTTTTTACTGGTAAGTGGGCTCATACTGACAAGTTCTTTGCAAATTTGACTCGATTTTGTAATCACCATGATAAAATCACACACCCTACAAAGCCTTAAAGTTTCATTTCCTTTCTCCTATCCATTTGGGTACACCACCTTTATTGTGAAGTAGTGTATCTTTCTTCCAGGAGTATTAGTCCCTTGAGGTGTGCAGGATGACTGTGAAATTTGGGAAGAAGAAGAGAGATACTAGTGGAACTATAGGTGTGAGGACGGGATACTTCAGTCTGTAAGTGTTGTCCCACATAGGCAACGTTACGGGCTGTACACTTGGTCCACCACAAAGCCTTAGAAGCAATCAGCAAGACTAGTCTGAAGTCTTTCACAGGTGCTTCAGTACCGATATCCAAAGAAAACGCGGAAGTCGTGAGAGCCACGAGATACGGGACAAATCATTTAACATACGCAAAACACGTAATGAAAATTAGGCAGCCACAAGGGAGAAAGTCTTGGAGGAAACAGACTAAGTGCTGTCTGACAGCACTGCTGTCCTCTCCTTCGTTTGCTACATCTTTTCAATCACACTACATTTTCTCTTAACTAATTTTCTGAACAGATCTCCCGAACCAACCACCGTCCTTTTCCAGCTTCTTGTACTCTCTTGACGTATGGTAAATTTCCCTCAAGCGAACCAGTGTCACCGTCACCGTCTGTACGCTTCCTTGTTCAATGGGCTCTGTGTGTAACATATGAATTATCTATGGTACATGAGTAACACATGTATAGTCCAAAACGGCAATACATGTAACAAGACGGTGTCTATTCCTCCTGTAGTTTTATATTACTCGATGGAATAAAACAGTCAATTTCTGTTGTAATACACGTACGTTTTGAGATGAAATACTCATTCTGCTCATGCCACAGCATATTATGGAGTTCCAGGGCTGCACGGGATACTACACAAGCCATGAAGCCCATGTATAGCAGTAGCTATATGTTTCATCCTCAATATATTCAGTACCTACGATACATATACGGTAGAACGCTATGTACACGAACTTCTTTCATTTAGGGCTTACTCCCTTTCTAGCAAACTAATGGCATGTCAAAGGGCGGCCCGCCATCACCAGTTCAACGATCTGCCGGACAGTATTTTCTCATTATGAGAGTGTTAAAGGGGAATCTGTTTTGATTGTTAAAAACCAATAAAAAGCCAAGATCTCAGAAAATATTTTTTTATTCAAGACAAACGATTTAGCCAATCTTAGCTGTCATCTTCAGGTCTTAAACATTCTTTGTAATAAAAGATATTCATTTTACGTTGAACCTCATGCATAACGTGTCAAGTGGATAAAGCTCGGCACATTATAATTGTTTGTCATCGCTAAAATATTTAAAATATGCACAGCACCTTGTCCAAGAGGCCATGTCACAGATCCTTGTTACATGATACAAATACGGTACACAATAGCGCATCTGTGCACATATGCTGACTCTTTATTATGTGTCCAACTAATACTATGACAGTTGCAAAATATCATACGTACGAATAATACTGTATTAGTTAAACACAATGAGGTGTGTGTGTGTGTGTGTGTGTGTGTGTGTGTGTGTGTGTGTCTGTGTCTGTGTGTACGCGCGCGCGTGCTCGTGTGTATGTATGTTCCATATCTCCTCCTAAATCACTTGACTTATTCAAACCATGTACCTTACTGTTACGCAACAATCGCCAATGGGGTAAGACCCATCCATCTATCAATGGGAAAGAGGTGAGGGTGAAAAAGAAGGGTAGACCGCGACAGCGACGCATGAATTCCCAGAATTTATTCGGCCGGTGGTTGAGAATGAGATCACTTGGCGGCTTCCAACAACGTTTCCACATAATTTCAAACCTTTACGAAATTTTTCTCGCTGATAACGACTAAGAAATGATGGAAAGAAATAATTTTACTCCTCAATACTTTTCCATAATTCATGCAGTAAAAGCACCGCATGAGACATGACATTATAACTTATTACTTCTTTACTAATAAATGTATTAGCGACATATTTTACAGGCAGTATGCCCATATATCACAGAATGTGTGCAAAATTCTGTCATTGTGAGACACATAGTTCAAGAGAAATGACGTCATAAACAGTGCGATGAGTGAAAAACTGCCGCATCGTTCATGATTTATTACCTCGTTGCTACTGACTCTATTCGTAATTAATTTGGCAGTCATAATCTGCATATGCCGCTGAATGTGCCTACAATATTATATCATTGGACGACATACAGTTGAGGAGATTTGACGTCCTGAACGGTGAGATGTGTGTACCTACAATACTGTATTTCTTTCTATCTTACCAAGAAGTGAAATATCAATTTTTATAAACTTAGCTTTAAATTTTTTAATGTAACGAAATATTTTCTTTAAAATGTTCATCCTCTATTGCACTCCCTTAGGGGTCGAATTTCCAGAAACACTAAAACTCGTATTTTTTTTATTTATAGCCGAGACGTCAAATAACAGTTGTTATAGATGTAGTCTTGACAGTTCTTTAGTAGTTCTTTAGTATTTATTTATTTTAGAAAAATGTTCACTAACTACTTTATCCCCTTAGTGGTTGAATTTTCAAAAATAGCTAAAACACGTATTTTTTTTACTTTCTGACTGAGGAACCAACTACCAGTATTCGTCGTTCTAGCTTCAAATTCCCTTAATCGCGACATATTTTCAAAAAGTCTTTCATCCTCCTTATCACCCTCTTAGGGATGAAATTTCGGACAATGCCTTCTTAAACGATGCCTACAGAATAAGCACACACTCTCTCTTAGCTTCAAGATTCAAGCAGTCTGGGATGGGCGAAGACGAGTCAATGAATCAGTCTGACCCTATATCACTCACGTAGGCATTGAATTTCCAAAAACAGTGAAAAACGTTTTTCATCATCTATAACCGAGAAGCCAAACACCAATTTTCAAAGATTTAGCTTTAAAAATATGCTCGTAAAACGTTTCAATCCTATTTTATCCCCTTAGAGGTTGAATTTCCCAAAACAGTGACATGAGTATGTTATATTTCTAACAGAAAATCCACATACAAATTTTCATAGAGATATCTTCAGAAATGCTTGCACAATGAAACATTGTTCATAAAAATCTTTTATTCCCCGTTTCACCCACATATGGGTTGAATTTCTAAAAGTAATGAAATACGTAGTTTTTTGTTTATAAATAAGAATCCAAATTTAAATTTTCCTAGATTGAATTTTAGAAATGCTTTCACAATAAAATATTTACATGAGAAACCTCATTCTCTATAGCGGCTCAGTTTCCAAAAACAATGAAACAGGCATTTTTTGTTTGTAACTGAGAATTCAACTACCAATGTTCATACATGCACTCTTAAAAATACTTTAGAAGTTCTTTAATAATTATATATTTTACAAGAAAAGCTTTTACTTACTATTTCACCCCATAGGCTTAAATTTAAAAAAAAATGCTGTAACACGTATTTACTTCTGACCAAGAAAGCGAAAACCAATTTTCGTAGGTCTAGCTTCAAAATTGCTTTAATAGCGACATTTTTTTTAAAAAAAACTTGAATTCCCCCTTAAGGTTGGAATTTCGAAAAATTCTTTCTGAAACAACGCCTGAAGTTTAAGGTCCACATCTTCTCCAAATTTCAAGTTTCTGTCCTTAGCGGTTTGGTGTGAGCGATGCTGAGTCACTCAGTCAGGACACTGGATTTTTATATATAGAGATAATTCTTCGAAGATGGGTGTAAAGTAGTCAGTTTGGGAGTTACATTTATAGAAGGAAACAGAAGTCTGGAAAGATACTGTATTTTTATTGTTTATTTTTATAGTATGTTTTTATCTCTCTCTCTTTGTTATGTTCTACCGGTCAGGACACTCAATGTGTAGCTCAGATCGAATCTATTTGCTCCTGATTTACTATTCTCTTTGTTTTATCATCGGTCAGACGATGGAGCTGTCCAAACGAGTCATTTGGAGATTTGAATTAAATTAAACTGTGCTATTAAGACTGAAGATTATTAGTTACGTTTGTGTAATGTTCCGTATTGATACCTTTATTACCATTATCATTATTATTATTGTTATTATTATTATAAATTGTGCACCTTAACGTATTTCTGCCCAAAGTATCATGAAAATCACACAAGTATGCCTCTGCGCTTTGTCTCAACACGTTCATGTGTACGAGTACAGTGCTATTGTACACGTGAATGTGAATAGATACGATGAGTCGACAAGGAGTCGAATTCACATATACAGTCACACTGTACTTGTGTGTGTGAATATGTAGGACAGTGCTAAGTGGCTGTAATGCTGGATTATCATGAAACGCTTTCTAATTTATAGACAGGAACATACGCTGAGTAGCAAAAGTCTTGGGATACCTCCTAATATCATATCGGACCTCCTTTTGCCTGGCGAAGTGCAGCAGCCCCACTCAGCATGGACTTAACAAGTCCTTGGAAGTCCCTGACATAAATATTGAGGTACTGAGCCATGCTGCCTCTATAGCCGTCCATAACTGAGAAACTGTAGTCGGTGCAGATTTTGTGCACTAACTGACCTCTCCATTATGTCTGATAAATGTTCGACGGGATTCGTGTCGGGCGATCTGGGTAACCAAATCATACGCTCGAACTGTTCAGAATGTACTTCAGACCAATCGCGAACAACTGTGGCCCTGGAACATGGTGCATTGCCATCCATAAAAATTCCATCGTTGTTCGGGAACAGGAAGTCCGTGAATGGATACAAATCGTATCGAAGTAGCCGAGCATAACTATTTACAGCGAGCGATCGTTTCAGTTGGATTAGAAGACTCAGTTCCGTGTAAACAGAGCCTACACCATTATGGAGCCATCACCAGCCTTGACAACTTGAGTCCATGGCTTCGTGGGATCTGAGTCACACTGGAACGGTTTCCCAGTCATCTAGGGTCAAACCGATTTGGTCACAAACGCAGGAGAGGTGCTGAAGGCGACATCGTGCTGTTAGCTAAGGCACTCGCGTCGGCCGCCTGCTGCCAACAGCCCATTAATGGCAAATTCCCTACCGTGTCCTAACCGATACGTTCGTCGTACGTCCATTATAGGTTACTGCCCGGCCTCGGTAGCTGAATTGTCAGCGTGACGGATTGTCAAGCCTCTGGGCACGGTGTAGTGTCCCTTTTGCAATATTCACCCTTATCAAGGGGAAACATAAATAAAACCGACAGTATGTGACTCAAAATTAATTGCAAACATTGTTTTCTCATAGATTTAACTGTAAAAATATACAATATATATATCGATAAATGCAGAAAAGACATTATTTTTATTGTATGAGATTATAATGTGATTATCTTTGTTAGAGTATAAAATACAATGCAATGCTCATTCTTCTGTCTAGTCTGTTTTGTTCTGTTCGTTGTGGTGTGAGCTGGAATAAGGTACGCAAGCTATTGTGCTGCGCTAGCATTTGTTTCTGTCGTAACGTAATTGCAAATATTTAATGGTGTAAACTGTGTCCTAGTGAGAATATATTAGTATAAAGTGATCTCCGTGTGTTATTTCAAGAACCTACGCCACATTTATCTTATGAAAAGAATATTTAATGAAAATTATTTAGCATGTTTCCAGCTGCTGCGGAGCGAGTAACAGTAATCTCTGACTGTTAACAATTAGCCGCCATTACGCGGTACATTTAAAAATATTTTTTCACAGCACAATGTCTGATAGCCGGAGCGGAAGAAATTATGTAAAAATATTCAGCGAGATTAATTGAAGTAATCCAGTGAAATAATTTTATTAAAACTTGTCTATTTTCTGTGATAGTAATAATTTCAGAGCTGAGTACTACTACGCTATTGCATTTACAGTAATTTGTAGGGAGCCTGGCGCTCGATAAAACCAGATATAATACGTAATTGGCAACCTACGAAATTCATTATTTTGCTTATTATATCTCTTTTGTATTTTTTTTGTTGAAAGCTAAAAGTAAAAACTAACTCCACTAAGGATCAGTGACGGATCACGATAAATTAAAGGACAAACGAATTTACTAGGAGAGTGTTTCCGCTAAATAAATAAACAACATTACATTATTTTTTCTTTTAAGAGATATAATAACGGGTTCGATTCCCGGCTGGGTCGGGGGCTTTTCTCCGCCCAGGGACTGGGTGTTGTGCTAACGTCATCATCACGGTATCATCCTCATCGACTGCAGGTCGCCGAAGTAGCCTCAAATTGAAAGACCGGCACCCGGCGAACAGTATGCACGACGGGAGGCCCAAGCCGTACGATAAAATAAAAATATTGGCTTCTGCGGTTATTTCACGCAGTGCTGCTTGTTTGTTAGCACTAGAAACTCTACGCAAACGGCGCTGCTTTCGTTCGTTGGGTGAAGGTCGTCGTGTACTGCGTCGTACGTGGTGAGAGGAAAAGCCCGAAATTCGGTGTTCTCGGCACACTAATGACACAATGGATCTCGGAATACTGAATTACTCAACGATTCCTCGAACAGAATGTCCCATGCGTCTACCTCGAACTATCATTACGCGTTGGAAGTCTGTTAATTCCCATCGTCCGGCCGTAATCACGTGAGAAATCTTTTCACACCAGTAACTTTGTAAGTAGGCTGTTTATGTTTTCTTATTGACAACGTTACGTAGCGCTCTGTACGAAAATCACTGGCTGTGCTGTGTGCAGTCTGTGGCTAGTTTGCATTGTTGTCTGCCATTGTAGTGCTGGGCAGCGGCAGCTGGATGTGAACAGCGCGTAGCGTTGCGCAGTTGGAAGTGAGCCGCCAGCAGTGGTGGATGTGGGGAGAGAGATGGCGGAGTTTTGATAATTTGTAATACTGGATATTATGAACTACTATATATATTATGACTGTTAAGGTAAATACATTGTTTGTTCTCTATTATCATCTTTCAATTGCTAACTATGCCTATCAGTAGTTAGTGCCTTCCGTAGTTTGAATCTTTTATTTAGCTGGCAATAGTGGCGCTCGCTGTATTGCAATAGTTCGAGTAATGAAGATTTTTGTGAGGTAAGTGATTTGTGAAAGGTATAGATTAATGTTAGTCAGGGCCATCCTTGTGTAGGGATTTCTGAAAGCCAGATTGCGTTGCGCTAAAAATATTGTCAGTTTAAGCACAGTCTTGTGTACAACTTTCAATTGCTAACTATGCCTATCAGTAGTTAGTGCCTTCTGTAGTTTGAATCTTTTATTTAGCTGGCAATAGTGGCGCTCGCTGTATTGCAGTAGTTCGAGTAATGAAGATTTTTGTGAGGTAAGCGATTTGTGAAAGGTATAGTTTAATGTTAGTCAGGGGCATTCTTTTGTAGGGATTTCTGAAAGCCAGATTGCGTTGCGCTAAAAATATTGTGTCAGTTTATGCACAGTCTTGTGTACAATTTTTCTAAGGGGACGTTTCAACTTGAGCACAAATGAGATCTCCGCGAATGCACTGCCATCTTACACCTCGTGTACGCGATACTACCGCCGTCTGTACGTGTGCATATCGCCATTCCACGACTTTTCTCAGCTCATTGTAACTGTCAATGTACGGCTTCAAATGCTTCGTTTTGCAGTGCTGTGTAACTCGCGTTTAGTACGCTGTTCTATGCCGCGTGACATGTGATGAGGATTTACTCAGTCCTGAAACTCTTTGGTCGCTAATGTACCCGGACTAGGCGGTGCGGCGCTCACCAGCGTGTGGTTGGTGACGAGCAGCGAGATGGAGTCGTTGGAGGTGTCGAGGACGGCGAGGCTGCCGTCGTCGGCCTGATAGACGAACTGCGTGCGCGTCACCCAGGCTGGCGGCAGCCGCTCCGGAGTCAGGTCGCCCTCCAGGAACTCCTCCAGCTTCATGCGCTGGCCGCTCCAGTAGAGCAGCTCGTCCACGTAGCCCAGCAGGTAGATGGCCGTCACGATGCCCGCGATCACCAGCCCGATCACGACCAGCGACAGCACGATGCTGCGCCAGTTGTGGCCGTCGCCCACCGTCGGGTACACCAGGTCCTGCAACACGCCACGCCGCCCGGCCACGTCAGCAGCGCTCGTGGGGCGCGGCAACTGGGCGAGGCGCCTGCTGGCCGCGGAATCAGCCGTAGCAGGGTGTCGGAGTGACAGAATTAGCAGAAGTGGATGACACGTGTGATGGGGCAATAGCGTACTTCCTTACAATTCTGACCTTTGTGTTGTTCACCTCAGATTCCTACAATACTCACCTTGAAGTGTGGGAGGTATATACAGGGTGTTTCAAAAATGACCGGTATATTTGAAACGGCAATAAAAACTAAACGAGCAGCGATAGAAATACACCGTTTGTTGCAATATGCTTGGGACAACAGTACATTTTCAGGCAGACAAACTTTCGAAATTACAGTAGTTACAATTTTCAACAACAGATGGCGCTGTAGCCTCTCCCCGACGTTATTCAATCTGTATATTGAGCAAGCAGTAAAGGAAACAAAAGAAAAATTCGGTGTAGGTATTAAAATCCATGGAGAAGAAATAAAAACTTTGAGGTTCGCCGATGACATTGTAATTCTGTCAGAGACAGCAAAGGACTTGGAAGAGCAGTTGAACGGAATGGATGGTGTCTTAAAGGGAGGATATAAGATGAACATCAACAAAAGCAAAACGAGGATAATGGAATGTAGTCGAATTAAGTCGGGTGATGTTGAGGGTATTAGATTAGGAAATGAGACACTTAAAATAGTAAAGGAGTTTTGCTATTTGGGGAGCAAAATAACTGATGATGGTCGAAGTAGAGAGGATATAAAATGTAGACTGGCAATGGCAAGGAAACCGTTTCTGAAGAAGAGAAATTTGTTAACATCGAGTATAGATTTAAGTGTCAGGAAGTCATTTCTGAAAGTATTTGTATGGAGTGTAGCCATGTATGGAAGTGAAACATGGACGGTAAATAGTTTGGACAAGAAGAGAATAGAAGCTTTCGAAATGTGGTGCTACAGAAGAATGCTGAAGATTAGATGGGTAGATCACATAACTAATGAGGAAGTATTGAATAGGATTGGGGAGAAGAGAAGTTTGTGGCACAACTTGACCAGAAGAAGGGATCGGTTGGTAGGACATGTTCTGAGGCATCAAGGGATCACCAATTTAGTATTGGAGGGCAGCGTGGAGGGTAAAAATCGTAGGGGGAGACCAAGAGATGAATATACTAAGCACAATCAGAAGGATGTAGGTTGCAGTAGCTACTGTGAGATGAAGAAGCTTGCACAGGATAGAGTAGCATGGAGAGCTGCATCAAACCAGTCTCGGGACAGAACACCACAACAACAACATGGCGCTGCGGTCTGGGAAACTCTATAGTACGATATTTTCCACATATCCACCATGCGTAGCAATAATATGGCGTAGTCTCTGGTAATTTCATACCCAAAACCTTTGACAACGTGTCTGGTGGAATGGCTTCACATGCAGATGAGATGTACTGCTTCAGCTGTTCAATTGTTTCTGGATTCTGGCGGTACACCTGGTCTTTCAAGTGTCCCCACAGAAAGAAGTCACAGGGGTTCATGTCTGGCGAATAGGGAGGCCAATCCACGCCGCCTCCTGTATGTTTCGGATAGCCCAAAGCAATCACACGATCATCGAAATATTCATTCAGGAAATTAAAGACGTCGGCCGTGCGATGTGGCCGGGCACCATCTTGCATAAACCACGAGGTGTTCGCAGTGTCGTCTAAGGCAGTTTGTACCGCCACAAATTCACGAAGAATGTCCAGATAGCGTGATGCAGTAATCGTTTCGGATCTGAAAAATGGGCCAATGATTCCTTTGGAAGAAATGGCGGCCCAGACCAGTACTTTCTGAGGATACAGGGACGATGGGACTGCAACATGGGGCTTTTCGGTTCCCCATATGCGCCAGTTCTGTTTATTGACGAAGCCGTCCAGGTAAAAATAAGCTTCGTCAGTAAACCAAATGTTGCCCACATGCATATCGCCGTCATCAATCCTGTGCACTATATCGTTAGCGAATGTCTCTCGTGCAGCAATGGTAGCGTCGCTGAGGGGTGGCCGCGTTTGAATTTTGTATGGATAGAGGTGTAAACTCTGGCGCATGAGACGATACCTGGACATTGACGTCATTTGGACCGCAGCTGCAACACGGCGAACGGAAACCCGAGGCCGCTGTTGGATCACCTGCTGCACTAGCTGCGCGTTGCCCTCTGTGGTTGCTGTACGCGGTCGCCCTACCTTTCCAGCACG
The DNA here is from genome assembly GCF_023864275.1 of Schistocerca cancellata. NCBI lineage: Eukaryota > Metazoa > Arthropoda > Insecta > Orthoptera > Acrididae > Schistocerca > Schistocerca cancellata. The sequence goes on from NC_064631.1 coordinate 51,366,219, forward strand.
TTCATCCGTCACGTTCCCAGTCCGTTGAAATTTTTCAAACAGATCCTTTATTGTATCGCTTTTCGGTCCTTTGGTTACATTAAACCTCCGTTGAAAACTTCGTCTTGTTGCAACAACACTGTGTTCTAGGCGGTGGAATTCCAACACCAGAAAAATCCTCTGTTCTAAGGAATAAACCATGTTGTCTACAGCACACTTGCACGTTGTGAACAGCACACGCTTACAGCAGAAAGACGACGTACAGAATGGCGCACCCACAGACTGCGTTGTCTTCTATATCTATCATATCACTTGCAGCGTCATCTGTTGTTGAAAATTGTAACTACTGTAATTTCTAAAGTTTGTCCGCCTGAAAATGTACTGTTGTCCCAAGCATATTGCAACAAACGGTGTATTTCTATCGCTGCTCGTTTAGTTTTTATTGCCGTTTCAAATATACCGGTTATTTTTGAAACACCCTGTAATAAGTCTATTGAATAAAAAACATAAAATGCTGCAAATGTTCAATCCCACCCCATATTTTAGTTAAAACTCGAACTCCCTCCTCCATCAGCTCTGAGTAGTGGTACCGTTTTCTTTTATTGATGTTTCAATGCTGCACAACGGGAATATTCAGAGCGCGTTAAGGATGGTGCAGTTCCCGTTTAATGTCGTTAACGGTTCCAGGTATCCAAGAGCGGTTTTCAGCAAATGTTAGTCCGCAGAGTTGCACGACATTTTGTTTCATGCTTAATACTCTCAACTGTTTAATAAACTGAGATACTGAACGAAGCACAGTATCTGATCGCTGCGCGGAGTGGCCGCGCGTTTAGAGGCACCCTGTCACGGATTGCGCGGCTCCTCTCACCGGAGGTTCCAGTACTCCCTTGGGCATGGGTGTGTGTATTGTTCATAGCACAAGTCAGTTTAAGTTAGTTTAAATAGTGTGTAGGTTGAAGTGCCAATGACTTTCGCAGTTTGTTTCCTTAAAATTCACACATTTTGAGTATTTGATCAGAAGTATCCGGATACCTGAGGTCACGAGAGGCGTACCCGCCAGTACAAAAACAGGCAGTGAGTATTGTGTTGTCAACAGGGAAGCAGTAACACCAGATTGGGTCGGTCAGGGCAGCTCTGGAACTTCGAACTTGGACTAGTCGTTGGATATGACCTGAGTACTAGATCAATGAGGAACATTGCAACGTTTCTAATGTAACCCAGTCGACTGTTGTTGTCATTCTGAAGTGGAAACGAGAAGGAAGAATCACAGCGAAACCAAGACGAAGCAGACAAGAATTGTGGATAGTGGTTGCGAAAAGTCATTTGAAATCATTGGAAGGAATCACTTGTCACTTGAAAAGTGATGCCAGCATACCAGCTAGTACAGTTATTGCGCATAAGTCATTAAAAAGAGTGGCATACAATGATGGAGCATTTCTTCAGCCAGAACACAGTGACGCCTGAGGTGTTGTGGAGAGCGATGTCACTGGACCGCGGGTGACAGGAGACAAATGATTTGCAATGATGAATCACGAAGTATATGAACACATTTTTACAATAGAGCGTACTGCCTACAATAGAGGAAGTGTTCAAATGATTCAAATGGCTCTGAGCACTATGGGACTTAACATCTATGTTCATTAGTCCCCTAGAACTTACAAGGGAACCTCCCCATCGCACCCCCCTCAGATTTAGTTATAATTTGGCACAGTGGATAGGCCTTGAAAAACTAAACACAGATCAATCGAGAAAACAGGACGAAGTTGTGTGGAACTATGAAAAAATAAGCAAAATATACAAACTGAGTAGTCCATAGGCAGCATAGGCTACATAAAGGATAATATGGGCACAGGAGCGCCGTGGTCCCGTGATCAGCGTGAGCGGCTGCAGAAAACGAGGTCCTTGGTTCAATTCTTCCCTCCAGTAAAAAGTTTAAATTTTTATTTTCAGACAATTATCAGAGTTCAGGAACTCACACATAATCAATTTCGCTCTCCAAACTTCCAGGACATGTTCAGATTTGCTTGGACACATGCAGATTTGCTTGGACATATGTAGGATTCGACGGTCTATACACGGAAAAATTTGAAAACGTTAAAAACGTATGTTTTCACAGAGCACAGAGAAAACTGTGCGACTGTGAAACTGTTGCATTCATTAGTTGCAGTTTATGTGACACAATCTTATGTTTTCAATACTTTTTTGGGAGTGACTATCACATCCACAAGAAAACCTAAATCGGGCAAGGTAGAAGAATCTTTTACCCATTCGCCAAGTGTGCAAGTGTGCAAGTATGGGTCGACAGCATATTCCTGTCATGTGACGCACATGCCGTTACCAGTGTCGTAAAGAATATATCAGACGTGTTTTCCTGGATCAAATGTTTTCGGTTCCCATTGGAGAGGCACGTCCTTTCGTCTACTAATCGCACGGTTTTGCGGTGCGGTCACAAAACACAGACACTAAACTTATTTCAGTGAACAGAGACGTCAATGAACGAACGGACAGATCATAACTTTGCAAAAATAAAGTAAGTAAACTTTTCGCTCGAGGGTACACTTGAAACAAGGACCTCTCGCTCCGCAGCTGCTCACGCTAACCACATGACCACAGCACTCCTGCGGCCGTATTATCCTTCATGTTGCCTATGTTAACCATGGACTACTCAGTTTGTATATTTTGCTTATTTTTTCATAGTTCCACACAACTTCTTCCTGTTTTCTCGACTGATCTGTGTTCAGCTTTTCAAGGCCTATCCACTGTGCCAAATTATAACTAAATCTGAGGGGGGTGCGATGGGGAGGTTCCCTTGTTAGAACTACTTAAACCTAACTAACCTAAGGACAGCACACAACACCCAGTCATCACGAGGCAGAGAAAATCCCTGACCCCGCCGTGAATCGAACCCGGGAACCCGGAAGCGAGAACGCTACCGCACGACCACGAGCTGCGGACAGAGGAAGTGTTCGAACAGGACGATTGTTGATATAGGATGACAGCGCACTCAATACTAAACCATCATGTCAGACAATGTTTTGTGGACAGTAAGATACCTGAAGAGGATTGGCCTGTCCAAAGTGACGACCTGAACCCAATGCTAGACTCTGGGATGATTTACACTACTGCCCATTAAAATTGCTACACCAAGAAGAAATGCAGATTGTAAACGGGTATTCATTGGACAAATATATTATACTATAACTGACATGTGATTACATTTTCACGCAATTTGGGTGCATAGATCCTGAGAAATCATTACCCAAAACAACCAACTCTGGTCGTAATAACGGCCTTGATACGCCTGGACATTCAGCCAAACAGAGCTTGGATGGCGTGTACAGGTACAACCGCCCATGCAGCTTCAACACGACACCACAGTACATCAAGAGTAGTTGACTAGCGTATTGTAACGAGCCAGTTGCTCGGCCACCATTGACCAGACCTTTTCAGTTGGTGAGAGATCTGGAGAATGTGCTGGCCAGGGCAGCAGTCGAACATTTTCTGTATGCAGAAAGGCCCGTACAGGACCTGCAACATGCAGTCGTGCATTATCCTGATGAAATGTAGGGTTTCGCAGGGATCGAATGAAGGGTAGAGCCACGGGTCGTAACACATCTGAAATGTAACGTCCACTGTTCAAAATGCCGTCAATGCGAACAAGAGGTGACCGAGACGTGTAACCAGTGGCACCCCATAACATCACGCCGTGTGATACGCCAGTATGGCGATGACGAATACACGCTTCCAATGTGCGTTCACCGCGATGACGCCAACTACGGATGCGATCATAATGATGCTGTAAACAGAACCTGGATTGATCCGAAAAAATGACGTTTTGCCACTCGTGCACCCAGGTTCGTCGTTAAGTACACCATCGCAGGCGCTCCTGTCTGTGATGCAGCGCCAAGGGTAACCGCAGGCAGCCATGGTCTCCGAGCTGATAGTCCATGCTGCTGCAAACGTTGTCGAACTGTTAGTGCAAATGGTTGTTGTCTTGCAAAAGTCCCCATCTGGTGACTCAGGGATCAAGACGTGGCTGCACGATCCGCTACAGCCATGCGGATAAGATGCCTGTCATCTCGACTGCTAGTGATATGAGGCCGTTGGGATCCAGGACGGCGTTCCGTATTACCCTCCTAAACACACCGATTCCATATTCTGTTAATAGTCACTGGATCTCGACCGACGCGAGCAGCAATGTCGCGATACGATAAACTGCAATCGCCATAGGGTACAATCCAAACTTTATCAAAGTCGGAAACGTGATGGTATGCATTACACGAGGCATCACAACAACGTTTCACTAGGCAACGCCGGTCAACTGCTGTCTGTGTACGAGAAATCGGTTGGAAACTTTCCTCATGTCAGCACGATATAGGTGTCGCCACCGGCGCCAACCTCGTGTGAATGCTCTGAAAAGCTAATCATTTGCATATCACAGCATCTTCTTCCTGTCGGTTAAATTTTGCGTCTGTAGCACGTCATCTTCGTGGTGCAGCAGTTTTAATGGCCAGTAGTGTAGAACGTCGGCTACAGCCCCAGGTGTCGAACATTACTTTCTCTGGTGTCGGCTCTTGAGGAAGAATGGGCTACCATTGGAGAAGAGTTCACGCTGTCGTAAATACAGGGTGATTCAAAAAGAATACCACAACTTTAGGAATTTAAAACTCTGCAACGACAAAAGGCAGAGCTAAGTACTATCTGTCGGCGAATTAAGGGAGCTATAAAGTTTCATTTAGTTGTACATTTGTTCGCTTGAGGCGCTGTTGACTAGGCGTCAGCGTCAGTTGATGCTAAGATGGCGACCGTTCAACAGAAAGCTTTTTGTGTTATTGAGTACGGCAGAAGTGAATCGACGACAGTTGTTCAGCGTGAATTTCGAACGAAGTATGGTGTTAAACCTCCTGATAGGTGGTGTATTGAACGTTGGTATAAACAGTTTACAGAGAACGGGTGTTTGTGCAAAGGGAAAAGTTCTGGACGGCCGAGAACGAGTGATGAAAATGTAGCACGCATCCAGCAAGCATTTGTTCGCAGCCCAGGAAAATCGACTCGCAGAGCTAGCAGACAGCTGCAAATTCCACAATGAACTGTATGGAGAGTCTTACGAAAAAGGTTAGTTATGAAACCTTATCGTCTGAAATTGGTTTAAGCACTGTCTGCAGCTGATAAGATTAAAAGAATCGATTTCTGTGATTTTATCCTTGCTCAAATGGAAACAGATGAATCTTTCGTTTCAAAGATTGTGTTTAGTGATGAAGCAACTTTCCACACTAACGGGAAAGTCAACCGTCACAATGTCTGTATATGGGGCACTGAGAATCCGCGGGAAACAACGCAGTATGAACGTGACTCGCCTAAGGTGAACGTTTTCTGTGCCATTTCAGCCAATAAAGTTTTTGGTCCCTTTTTCTTCGAAGGTGCTACTGTAACTGGACTACAGTATCTGGAGATGTTAGAGAATTGGCTGTTCCCTCATCTCGAACAAGAAGCACAACAATTCATATTTCAGCAGGATGGAGCGCCACCACATTGGCACTTATCTGTCCGTAACTACCTGAACGTCAACTACCCGAGGCGATGAATCGGCCGCCAGGCAGCCCGTGACAGAGCACTTCATCACTGGCCTCCAAGACGCCCTGATCTTACCCCCTGCGATTTTTCCTTATGGGGGTGTGTTAAGGATATGGTGTTTCGGCCACCTCTCCCAGCCACCATTGATAATTTGAAACGAGAAATAACAGCAGCTATCCAAACTGTTACGCCTGATATGCTACAGAGAGTGTGGAACGAGTTGGAGTATCGGGTTGATATTGCTCGAGTGCCTGGAGGGGGCCATATTGAACATCTCTGAACTTGTTTTTGAGTGAAAAAAAAACCTTTTTAAATACTCTTTGTAATGATGTATAACAGAAGGTTATATTATGTTTCTTTCATTAAATACACATTTTTAAAGTTGTGGTATTCTTTTTGAATCACCGTGTATGACTATCCTCGTGTTTTCAGTACCTTTAGAAAGCCATTAAGAAAGCACATAGTTCCATAAAAATGCTTGCTTAAGTATCTCGGTTGTTACAAGAGTTGAAAATATTAAACATGGTAGAAAACTACGTCTCTCTGTGCGTCATGTCATTTCTCGGAGACCTCGTTTCGACATCTTCGATCGTTCACAAAATAAAACAGATATTACTACCTCCATCTTTCCGTAATCCGAGCTTGTGCTCCGTCTCTAACGACCTCGTTGTTGACGGGACGTTATGCACTGATCTTCTCCTGCTAGCGATAACTGTTACCGACGAAACCCACCCTCACGTGATCGTTAATTCATTGGGTGAGTTATAGTTTTTTTAGTGTTTGTGTGTGATCGAAACACGTTGACTGTGCGAAAACAACTTTTGCAAACGAAAAATGCAATAAATTCGACTGTTGACTAGAATGAGATAAATTTTCTGGACCTGTAATTGATTGAAATGGGGTGTAATTACATTTCTGCAACTGGGCCACCTAAGATTTTTATCTAACATTGACAGCAGATGATGTACCTGAGAGAAAATTTTCGTAATTAATAATCTGTTTACTATAAATTAGGTACTGCAGTATTGTCATGGTTGTGGTCGGATTTCATACTTATATTACTTTATTTCCTCCAGTTCTCTCGAATACTACATAACAAATATGACAGTAAAGAATGTTTATTTAAGTTGTATGTTATTTGCTGAGTAGTTGTCTAATAATATTAATTTCAGCTTTAGATTAGTAGGTTCCGTTCTCTTCAGCGTGAGAAGAAAAGATAATAGCCTACGTAGAGCAGGGATGATGACTGTCATAAACGTCGAGCCTTCGCGTCGCCTATAGTAATCATTATATCGCCGCTGACTGGCACAGAATTGCTATTTACGGTTCAAAAATAATGAACAAAACTCTTCTCTTAAAACTGTCGTGCCTAAAATAATTCACCAACGTTTCGTCCCATAAATTAATCTCCCAGCTCCAGCATGTGCTAAAAATTATAATTTGTTCTTCTGATAAAATTAATTTCAGTCACCCCACAAGATTCAGTATAGGCAAATCCAAAGCAGCTTTTCACTAGCTTTGCAACTTAAATAAATACTTGTCGGTGTTATAAATTCTGTACATTAGAGTAGAAAAGCCAGTGTGGTAAAACAAACTCAGAACCATTCAACTCATGTATGGTTACAAAAATTACGGTAAATAGCTCACAGAAAAAAAAACAGAGACAATATGTGATCGTTACACTGAGGGGCAGTGGCCTTCGGCGCATTACGGCATTTGACCACAAAGTTGAGGCCCGCATCTCGTGGTCGTGCGGTAGCGTTCTCGCTTCCCACGCCCGGGTTCCCGGGTTCGATTCCCGGCGGGGTCAGGGATTTTCTCTGCCTCGTGATGGCTGGGTGTTGTGTGCTGTCCTTAGGTTAGTTAGGTTTAAGTAGTTCTAAGTTCTAGGGGACTGATGACCATAGCTGTTAGTCCCATAGTGCTCAGAGCCATTTGAACCATTTGAACAAAGTTGAGAGCGCGGTCCGTCTGCAAAGGCGTCACGCGTACTCCCCGTGACCAGCCCTTGCATCGCATTTTCTGTAGCCAGACAACAAAGATGTATTTCAAGACATAAAACAAACTGTACAACTGCTTGTATGGACGCAAGTCGACGACTACAGTTAGCGAGTTTCGCCGACAATTTCTTGGTACTATACTACACAATGTGGGACTACGTAACTGTAAAGAGGCCCCGTGTTATACTGAACGTGATGTTTGAAGCTATTTGAGTCTCGTTATTTCTTAACGCTAGGGCGACGCTCGAGTGGATCGCGTGATGTCACTTGATGTCGAGCGACGATTTAGTGGCCAGTGCTGCGTTGTAAGTGATCCGTTTGAAGCTTGTTGAGAGTACAGTTCTGCAAAAAGCCTTTTTAAATCGAACAAATGTTTATTGTTGAAAATTATTTCACGTAAATTATTTAAAATGTTAAATGAAAGATTCAATATAAAATATTCGGAGACGACAATCCTGCAAACAGTGTTGCGCAAAACTGATCACTAAATTTAGAGCAACAGATTCAATCGCTAACGGCATACGCAACCGTGTAAAGATAGTTTGTTCGCCGAAAAAAACCAAAAGTATTCACGAGACTGTGGTAAGAAGTCCACGGAAGTCAACCAGGCGCCAATCATCCCAGTTAAACATCAAACAAACGTCGTGCCAGAACATGTTGAAGCCGTTACATATGCAAGCATACAGAGTATTAAAGCATTGAAAGCGACGGATTAGGCACAACGAAAACACTATTGCGAATTGTTACTCACGCATTTCGCTGATGATTACGTGCACCGAAACCTTTACTTCAACTCAGACAGCCGGCCGCGGTGGTCTAGCGGTTCTGGCGCTGCAGTCCGGAACCGCGGGACAGCTACGGTCGCAAGTTCGAATCCTGCCTCGGGCATGGGTGTGTGTGATGTCCTTAGGTTAGTTAGGTTTAAGTAGTTCTAAGTTCTAGGGGACTTATGACCTAAGATGTTGAGTCCCATAGTGCTCAGAGCCACGGTATGGAGCATAGTTTCAACTTAACTGGTATGTGAGCTCTAATAACACACGTTATTCTTCAGCAGACAATCGCAGGGAACGCACTGAGGTGCCTTTGCATGATTTGAGAGCAGGCGTTTGGTGCGCAGTTTCAGGCAAACGGACTGTAGGCCCCATTTTCTTGAACAACACCGTTAACTCTCAAGTGTATGTAATGGAATTGTTGGAACTATTCACAGCGCAGCTAACGGACGAAGAACGAGAGCAGGCGTTTTTCCAGTAAGATGGGGCTTCGGCGCGTACTTCACGTTTTTCGACGTCACGCGGCCATGAAACTTTCACTGAACGAACAGTGTCTGCAGTTTTATGGTCTCCCAGATCGCTCAGTCTGTCTACCTGTGATTTTTATGTGTGGCGTTATTTATAGGATAAAGTCTATCGCAACAACCCAGATACAAATAAAGATTTGAAAACAAATATTCGCAATGCGACTGCGGAAATCACAACAGATGAAATGGCAAAAGTTTCTAGAAACGTGTAGATACGTGTACTCAAGTTTATGGTGTACATTTTCAGTACCTCCTGTGAATTTCTGACCTACTGAATGTTTAGTACGTTGTTTTTCATACTAATAATTTACTATTCTGTAAAAAGACGAGGGCTAGTAGATTTTCTTGGGTAACACAAGAGATATTGAATTTAATGATGAATGGAGAAAATGATGAATGGAGAAAATATAAAAATGCAGTAAATTAAGCAGGCGAAAAGGAATAAAAACGTCTCAGAAATGAGATTCATAGAAAGTTAAAATTGGCTAAGCAAGGATAGCTAGAGGACAAATGTAAGCATGTAGAGGCATATCTCATTAGGGGAAAGATGGATACTGCCTACAGGAAGATTAAAGAGACCTTTGGAGAAAAGAGAACCACTTGTATGAATATCAAGAGCGCAGATGGAAAACCAGTTCTAAGCGAAGAAGTGAAAGCAGAAAGGTGGAAGGAGTATATAGAGGGTCTATACAAGGGCGATGTACTTGAAGACAATATTATGGAAGTTGAAATGGGAGATATCATACTGCGTGAAGAGTCTGACAGAGCACTGAAAGACGTGAGTCGAAACAAGGCCCCGGGAGTAGACAACATTCCATTAGAACTACTGAAAGCCTTGGGAGAGCGTGCCATGACAAAACTCTACCATCTGGTGTAAAAGATATATGACACAGGTAAAATAACCTCAGATTTCAAGAAGAATATAATAATTACAATCCCGAGGAAAGAAAGTGTCGACATATGTGAAAATTACCAAACTATCAGTTTAACAAGTCACGGCTGCAAAATACTAACACGAATTCTTTACAGACGAATGGAAAAAACAGTTTGGATTTCGTAGAAATGTTGGAACACGCGAGGCAATTCTGCCACTACGAGTTATCTTAGAATATAGATTAACGAAAGGCAAACCCACTTTCCTAGCATTTGTAGACTTAGAGAAAGCTTTTGAGAATGTTGACTGGAATACTCTCTTTCAAATTATGAACGTGACAGGGGTCAAATACAGGGATCGAAAGGCTACTAACAATTTGTACAGAAACCAGGCGGCAGTTGCAAGAATCGAGGGGCACGAAAGGAAGCAGTGGTTGGGAAGGGAGTGAGACAGGGTTTTAGCCTATCCCCGATGTTAGTCAGTCCGTATATTGAGCAAGCAGTAAAGGGAACAAAAGAAAAACATGGAGTAGGAATTAAAATCCATGGAGAGAAACTTTGACGTTAGCCGATGACATTGTAATTCTGTCAGAGGCAGCAAAGGACGTGGAAGAGCAATTGAACGGAATGGACAGTGTCTTGAAAGGGGACTATAAAAGAATATCAAGAAAAGAAAAGCGAGAATGGAATGTAGTCTAATTAAATCAGGTGACGCTGAAGGAATTACATTAGGAAATGCGACACTTAAAGTAGTAGATGAGTTTCGTTGTTAAGGGAGCAAAATAACTGATGATGGTCGAAGTAGTGAGGTTATAAAATGCAGACTGGCAATGGCAAGGAAAGCGTTTCTAAAGAAGAGAAATTTTTTGAGATCGAGTAGAGATTTAAGCGCTAGGTAGTCTTTTCTGAAAGCATTTCTATGGAGTGTAGCCATGTATGGGTGTGAAACAAGGACGATAAATAGTTTAGACAAGAAGAGAATAGAAGCTTTCGAAATGTGGTGCTACAGAAGAATGCTGGAGATTAGATGGGTAGATCACGTAACTAATGAGGAAGCACTCAATAGAACTGGGGAGAAAAGGAGTTTGTCGAACAACTTGACTAGAAGAAGGGATCGGTTGGTAGGACACGTTGTGAGGCATCAAGAGATCTCCAATTTAGTATTGGATGGCAGCGTGAGGGGGTAAAAATCGTAGAGGGAGACCAAGAGACGAATGCGCTAAGCACATTCAGAAGGATGTAGGTTGCAGTAGTTACTCGGAAATGAAGAGAGTTTCACAGATACAGTAGCATGGAAAGCTCTGGAGTGAAGACCACAACAACAACTCTGTATGTATAGTAAACGAATGAATTGCCTGTATGTTTATAAGACACGGGGCCTCTTTTATTTTGACCACCCTGCACAAAGGACTGAAATATTCTTGGATTTGCGGTGTAACAGACTAACAGTCGGTTTGATGCTGACACCAGTGAGTGCATTGGTAAGTGCTTTCGACGAACCGCCGCACCGACAATCAAATTAAGCTGCGCCCTTTCAGAAAGGCTTTGACGGCTGACGGACGTCGGCACCAGACACAGTGGCTACGGCCGAGGGGAGTCCCCAGGCGCGACAATCACGGAGTTAATCTGGCAACCCCCCCCCCCCCAGTCCCACCTCCCCCCCCCCCTCTCACCGCAGCGGGGCGGCGGCGTCGTGTCCCGGTGTGGCGCCGTAATTGGCCGCCCGTCGGGCGTTCAATAGCCGCCTGTTCTCTGCTCTGCCCTGCCCTGGTCCGTTCTGGGACCAGCAACAGTTGTGGCCGCTGACGTCCACTCCCTCACAGTCACCGGGCACATGCTTAAATTTCGAACAACTTCAGTTGGAAAGACCACATAGATAATATTGTGGGGAAGGCGAGCCAAAGGTTGCGTTTCATTGGCAGGACACTTGGAAGATGCAACAAGTCCACTAAAGAGACAGCTTTCACTACACTCGTTCGTCCTCTGTTAGAATATTGCTGCGCGGTGTGGGATCCTTACGAGGTGGGATTGACGGAGGACATCGAAATGGTGCAAAAAAGGGCAGCTCGTTTTGTATTATCACGTAATAGGGGGGGAGAGTGTGGCAGATATGATACGCGAGTTGGGATGGAAGTCATTAAAGCAAAGACGTTTTTCGTCGAGGCGAGATCCATTTACGAAATTTCAGTCACCAATTTTCTCTTCCGAATGCGAAAATATTTTGTTGAGTCCAACCTGCATAGGTAGGAATGATCATAAAAATAAAATAAGAGAAATCAGAGCTCGAACGGAAAGGTTTAGGTGTTCGTTTTTCCCACGCGCTGTTCGGGAAGGAATGGTAGAGAGATAGTATGATTGTAGTTCGATGAACCCACTGCCAAGCAGTTAAATGTGAATTGCAGAGTAATCATGTAGATGTAGATGTAAATGTAGGGGTGGCGGAATTTATTACATAATGACTCTCCTGGAAAGCCATATAAAAGTTAAACTAAACCTACACTAGACGAGTCAATGTGAAGTGTAAAGAAATACAAAATTGAGTGTATTTCTGTCGATGAAAACCATAGCTAATACGACAGATAACTATAAAACCTATAACTAGTTAATAAGATATTTTTTGTGTTAAACATTTCAATAAAATGTGTATTTTAGTATCAAAGAATAGCTATACAATGTTAAGACATTATTTGAAACCATGGAAATCCTATCTCATTAATGTTAGAAAGACTTGATTCAAAGATGTAATACTACTTTTGGCTCTAATTATGAAGAATTAAGTTGCTTATCTATCGTTACAAAAATGGTTCAAATGACTCTGAGCACTGTGGGACGATCGGGCAGAATATACGCAACGCCAGCAGTGTTTTAAATATCCTTTATCTTATTTCAAACAATCCCTACCACACCTTACATTAAAATCAAAAGACTTTAATACCGAAGAAGAGAGAGAGAAGGCATAGTACTTAGCGCAATTAAAACGAAGGAAGCCACTGAGACTAGTAATATCGTTGGAACTTGAACCTGTTAAGGCGTGTTTAATTTCATGTGCGATGCGAGAGCACGCGAGAAATACTAAGTAGCCAGTGATGATACGAAAGTATAGAGAAATTTTTCCATTATTACTCGTCATCACCGATTTTTTCCAAATTTACGCTATGCTCGGGGCTTGTCAAGAAATGAAAGGGACAGAAGTAGGAGAAAACTAGTCTTTTGGCGCGGGTCGGGAGAGACATTAGGCATTTATGCTAGCATCGGTTCCAGACACCGGCTGGCACAGCGGGAAGATTTCAGAATAGCAATCCGAAGGTAGCAGGGTCAGGTCTCCATGCGGTAACTTTATTTTTAGTTTTTATATTATTTATACTGCATATAAACCGAAATAATGCTGAGCATGTTGTATTTATTAATACCTTCACAAAATGTGTGGAAAGGAAAGACAAAAGAAAATTTGGAATTGCAAATGATTTCCAAGGGAGGATTTTTCTTACAAGGGAACCTCCCCATCGCACCCCCCTCAGATATAGTTATAAGTTGGCACAGTGGATAGGCCTTGAAAAACTGAACACAGATCAATCGAGAAAACTGGAAGAAGTTGTGTGGAACTATGAAAAAATTAATAAAATATACAAACTGAATAGTCCATGCGCGATATAGGTTCCATCAAGGAGAACCTGAGCTCGAGAGCGCCGTGGTCCCGTGGTTAGCGTGAGGAGTTGCGGAACAAGAGGTCCTTGGTTAGAGTCTTCCCTCGATTGAAAATCTTACTTTCTTTATTTTCGCAAAGTTATGATCTGCCCGTTCGTTCATTGACGTCTCTGTTCACTGTAATAAGTTTGGTGTCTGTGTTTTGCAACCGCACCGCAAAACCGTGCGATTAGTTGACGAAAGGACGTGCCTCTCCAATGGGAACCGAGAACATTTGATCGCAAGGTCATAGGTCAATCGATTCCTCCACAGGGAAACACGTCTGATATATTCTATACGACACTGGTGACGGCATGTGCGTCACATGACAGGAATATGTTGTCGCCCCACGTAACTTGTACACTTAGCGAATGGGTAAAAAGATTCTTCTACCTTGCCCGATTTAGGTTTCCTTGTGGATGTGATAATCACTCCCAAAAAAGTGATGAAACCACAAGAGTTTGTTACATAAACTGAAAATAAAAAAATTAAACTTTTCACTTGAGAGAGTACTTGAACCTAGGACCTCTCGTTCCGTAGCTGCTCTCGCTAACCACGGGATCACGGCCCTCCTTGACTCCCATTGTCCTTGATGTTGCCTATCTTCGCATAGACTACTCTTTGTATATTTTACTAATTTTTTCATAATTCCACACAACTTCTTCCTGTTTTCTCGATTGATCTGTGTTCAGTTTTTCAAGGCCTATCCACTGTGCCAACTTATAACTAAACCTGAGGGGGTGCGATGGGGAGGTTCCCCTGTTAGAGCGTCGATGAGGTTCCTGCAAATAACTTTGCAAGAAGCTATAATACGAGGGATGTTCGGAAAGTAAGGTCCGAGTGATCACGAAATGAAAACCGCAGTGAAAATCAATAATATTTTATTCTCAACAGTTATCCACAGTTTCCAGCTACTTCTGTAAATAGTCGCCGCTCCGTCTTAAGAAATGTGTCGTGCCGTTGTACAAACTTTTCAGTACCCTTTTCACAGAAAGCAACGTCTGTGCTTTCCGCCAATTCTCTACATTGGTCTGCGATTCGTTGTTTATGCCAAAATGTTGTCTTCGTAGCCAGCGGTTCATGTAAGCAGAGATGAACAACGGAGGGAGCCAATTAAGTGCTGTGTGATCAAACATTTCCCATCGAGAACGTTGCAGGAGCATCTTCATTGCCCCTGCAGAATGCGGCTGAAAATTGTCTTGAAGAATGAAAAGCATGACATTTATGTTATACGGGCTGCACAGCTTCAGGCGAAATCTCTCACCAGATCCACGTCTTTGGCGGGAGACGCTGAGACACTGTTGTTTTAGACATTTCTACTTGATCTCCTTGCCTTCTGAACTGAACTGAACTGAAAAGAGCGACGTTAAGCGATCGACAGACACACTACAGGCACTGCCCAATACATCTGTGCAAAGTTCCATCGGATTTTCACAGTGGTTTTTATTTCGCGTCTAAACAGACCTTACTTTCCGAATACGCCTCGTAATTTAAGCGTCCACGACTTAGCATTCATTTTCGATCTCCGAGCAGCCCATGGCATACCGCTGGCGACCAATAGTTTCTCCTGTATTTACGATAAATATCACCCCTGCATCATCAATTTAAAATAATAAATGATACAAATTTTACATATATAGTTTCGTGTATCCATTCCTAGAAATTAATTTCCAATCGCAAATTTTCATTTACTTTTTCTTTTCATGTATTTAATGAAAATATTAATGAATGCGATATATTGAGCATTTTTCGGTTTATTTGCAGTATAAATAATGTAAAAATTCAGAACAGAAGAAAAGCGACTGCATCCTACGTCCCTCGGGTTGCTATTCTGAAACCTGGAATGTAAACTAACATTAAGTGGCTCGTGCCTCGGTAGGCCCCTGCCAGAAATGCTGTTTTTCTAAACAGTTGAACAGTTGGCCATCTGGAGCTCTCACCTCCGTCACATTCATTTCTCTCCAGGCCCTGCACATAACATAAACTTGTATGATATGGGTGATAGTGAGCAGGCGTGGTTATCTTGTTAGTGCGATGGAAAGAATATTTCAGCGAGCTACTCCACTGCCATTACCGTAAGCTAGAGAGGGCGGACAAACATATGTAAATACTAAAAAT
This sequence comes from Schistocerca cancellata, assembly GCF_023864275.1. Lineage (NCBI taxonomy): Eukaryota > Metazoa > Arthropoda > Insecta > Orthoptera > Acrididae > Schistocerca > Schistocerca cancellata. Next base: position 51,381,744 of record NC_064631.1, read on the forward strand.
AAAACACGTTAACGAAGTTAATATGGTGTAGGAAAATAGTTCGCATTCGGAACAGCTTCCAGTCGTCTCGGGATGTGTACATACAAGTTTTGCATGATTTTCGTGGGAATCTTGTACATTTTTCCTGCACAATAGCGGCAAGGTCAGCAAACGATGATGGAGATAGATAGCGACCACTTATCATTCTCTGTAAAGTAAACCACAAGTACTCAGAAGCGCTGAGGTCTGGTTACTGTGGTGGGCAGCGGAGATGCGACAGTTCATCCTCGTGCTCACAAAACCATAACCTGACACAGTTTGCAGAAAATATCACTGGAGAGTATCGGACTGGATTCCGTCGAAACCGTTCAAATACTGACAATATGGAACCGCACGACCGCTACGGTCGCAGCTTCGAATCCTTCCTCGGGCATGGATGTGTGTGATGTCCTTAGGTTAGTTAGGTTTAAGTAGTTCTAAGTTCGAAGGGACTGATGACCTCAGATGCTAAGTGCCGTAGTGCTCAGAGCCATTTGAACCATTTGAACTGACAATATGTTTGCTCTTAGGCAAATTCTTGAGCTGTTTGAGACAGATATGGAATAGTTCAGATACTGATCATAGATTTTCTAAGAACGTACTACAGTATTTCTCGACATAGCCTCTATAAAACGTTGAAAGAGTTCCGAATCACAAATAAATTCATTGAAATAATTGCAATATGTATGAGTGAATCAAGAGGAATACTACGAACTGGAGGAGCATACTCACAACGTTTCCCCATCAGAACTGCTTTATCACAAGGAGATGCTCTGTCATGTGTGCTGCTTAATATCTACTTGGATAAAGTCATAAGAGAGGAAAGTTGAAGGGTGTAATGGGCAAGAAATGGGAGGTTGCAGGCTTAAGATATTTTCTTATGCAGATAGCATAGCGTTAGTGAACGAGAGCGAGCAACATCTTGCATTGATGTTGGAAATGGCCATAGCAGCAAATAAAGCAGGACTGCTCTTCAACAGACAAGAAACAGAACATATCTAAGTTGGCAGATTTTTTCGAGTACGTCGGGAGTCGGTACAATACCCACTGAGGTAAATGAAGTAATTATGCTGGTTCGACACAGCTGTGCGCACTCAGAGATACGTTCGGTCTAAAACCATATCACATTCTACGAAAATGAAGATCTACAATATCGTCTGTATCGCACACTGGTAGGATCACTTACACTCCTGGAAATTGAAATAAGAACACCGTGAATTCATTGTCCCAGGAAGGAGAAACTTTATTGACACATTCCTGGGGTCAGATACATCACATGATCACACTGACAGAACCACAGGCACATATACACAGGCAACAGAGCATGCACAATGTCGGCACTAGTACAGTGTATATCCACCTTTCGCAGCAATGCAGGCTGCTATTCTCCCATGGAGACGATCGTAGAGATGCTGGATGTAGTCCTGTGGAACGGCTTGCCATGCCATTTCCACCTGGCGCCTCAGTTGGACCAGCGTTCGTGCTGGACGTGCAGACCGCGTGAGACGACGCTTCATCCAGTCCCAAACATGCTCAATGGGGGACAGATCCGGAGCTCTTGCTGGCCAGGGTAGTTGACTTACACCTTCTAGAGCACGTTGGGTGGCACGGGATACATGCGGACGTGCATTGTCCTGTTGGAACAGCAAGTTCCCTTGCCGGTCGAGGAATGGTAGAACGATGGGTTCGATGACGGTTTGGATGTACCGTGCACTATTTAGTGTCCCCTCGACGATCACCAGTGGTGTACGGCTAGTGTAGGAGATCGCTCCCCACACCATGATGCCAGGTGTTGGCCCTGTGTGCCTCGGTCGTATGCAGTCCTGATTGTGGCGCTCACCTGCACGGCACCAAACACGCATACGACCATCATTGGCACCAAGGCAGAAGCGACTCTCATCGCTGAAGACGACACGTCTCCATTCGTCCCTCCATTCACGCCTGTCGCGACACCACTGGAGGCGGGCTGCACGATGTTGGGGCGTGAGCGGAAGACGGCCTAACGGTGTGCGGGACCGTAGCCCAGCTTCATGGAGACGGTTGCGAATGGTCCTCGCCGATACCTCAGGAGCAACAGTGTCCCTAATTTGCTGGGAAGTGGCGGTGCGGTCCCCTACGGCACTGCGTAGGATCCTACAGTCTTGGCGTGCATCCGTGCGTTGCTGCGGTCCGGTCCCAGGTCGACGGGCACGTGCACCTTCCGCCGACCACTGGCGACAACATCGATGTACTGTGGAGACCTCACGCCCCACGTGTTGAGCAATTCGGCGGTACGTCCACCCGGCCTCCCGCATGCCCACTATACGCCCTCGCTCAAAGTCCGTCAACTGCACATACGGTTCACGTCCACGCTGTCGCGGCATGCTACCAGTGTTAAAGACTGCGATGGAGCTCCGTATGCCACGGCAAACTAGCTGACACTGACGGCGGCGGTGCACAAATGCTGCGCAGCTAGCGCCATTCGACGGCCAACACCGCGGTTCCTGGTGTGTCCGCTGTGCCGTGCGTGTGATCATTGCTTGTACAGCCCTCTCGCAGTGTCCGGAGCAAGTATGGTGGGTCTGACACACCGGTGTCAATGTGTTCTTTTTTCCATTTCCAGGAGTGTATTTAGCATTTTCTTTCGACTTCTTCTTACGTCTGACTGGCCAGCTCGACTATGGCTTTAGTACTAACGTGTGCTTGGATGCAGATGACGCAAGCAAGGAAACTCTTTTGATATTGTGAAACGTCGAGCTGGTTCATGATTTCACAAATTTCATCATTATTCCTTACACTCGAAGTATATCCGTCTCTAACCGAAACCCCAGATGTTTCTCGTCGCCTTTTTTTCAAATATTAGAACCTTTTGCATCCCCCTTTCAGTTAATGTCCATCTCTCTGAGCCACAGCGGACAATGAGAAGCATAACTCGTCCGTACTCCAGCGTGGATTAATTTACAGTGTCTTCACTTGAACTGCGATGGATGATCGATGAAGTTGACCCTGAGAGGCACTATCTTAAAACTAATAGAACCCATGTACAGACATTCACAAATACATATTGCTAGAAATTGAAATTTTTAAGAAGAAAGTAGATGTGAGGGTGCTCCAGGTTTTCAGAATGATCAACTGATTGTTCATTTTTATGTAAGGGTCGTGATACAGAAAGTAACTCAGGAGATACAGGAATACACATCCAGCTAACACAGTGGTAAATACAGAAAGCCTGTTTAATTCTCTTTGTAAGGCAAAGAGGAACTCATGAACTTTAGACCAACAAGACATTAAGAAAAGCAGAAGGTACCGTGGCAAGAACAGTTTGAAAATAAACATCCTTACCCAATCAAATTCGTGCTCCGTCTCCAATAATCTGGTAGTAGGAAGGACGTTAATCCTAATCTTTCTTTATTTTCTTTTAAGTGCTGGGTGATTATAATTAAACTTTCAAAACGCTGTAGAGATAACACCACTGGTCAGAAAGACGTCAAATTGCAACGCAATATTATTGGAGGAGGAGGAAAACGTATGGCATAAGAAAAATAAATTGTGTGAAAATTGATGAATGGATGGCGCTGTATGTGTCAAAATACGCAAATGAAAACACCTGTCATGCCCACGACCCACTGAAGTTCGTGTAAACACGCCGGGTACACGGCTTTTCCTCCTTTCGCGTCTGCGACGATCGCCATGACTCTCCCAATGCAGGATCGCTCTGTGCACGAGAATGATGACTGTGCACACGTCGCTCTGCAGAAGTTCCGGACACTGAAGGGTTTGAAAAAAAGGCGTTGGTCCGATGACTGACGTGTGTCTGGAGAAAATGATTCGGAAATTCGAAAAGGCCGGCCGCGGTGGTCTAGCGGTTCTGGCGCTGCAGTCCGGAACCGAGGGACTGCTGCGGTCGCAGGTTCGAATCCCGCCTCGGGCATGGGTGTGTGTGGTGTCCTTAGGTTAGTTAGGTTTAAGTATTTCTAAGTTCTAGGGGACTTATGACCACAACAGTTGTGTCCCATGGCGCTCAGAGCCTTTTGAACCATTAGCCAATTCGAAAAGACGGATTCCTTTGGTGTGCAACCTGATGGAGGAAACGAAGTGATCACTAACACCAGGGGAAACATTGGCCACACCAATGCAGGAGGAGACGAGTGGTGGTGTGCAGACGTGTAGTGCCCGGTGAATTCCTCGTACACTGGACACACCCGTGAGCAGGGTGCGTAAAATCCTATGGAACTTCCTTCTTTGCTATGGATTCAAAATTACCCATGTGTACGAGTTGCTTCCTGTTGACCTGCCAGCAAGAGAGACCACTACTTTAGAATTTCTTGCTCTCATGGAAGTGGACAATGATTGGCCGTGGAAGATTTTGTGGACAGATGAAAACCACTTCCATCTGACAGGATATGTCAGTCCACAGAATTGTCGAACATGGGCAACGGGAAATGCACACGCAAATCAACCAGTACCACTTCATCCTGAAGCGGACACTGTGTTGTGCGGGTTTACGGTATCATTCATCATATTGCCACATTTTTTCGAAGAGACACGTGCTTCCAGTCCTGTTATCTGTACCGTCGCTGGTATGTACTATGAGTGTCTTTTGCGCAACTACATCATTCCAGCTCTCTAACAGCGTGGATGTGTGGATGGGATCATTTTTATGCAAGATGGCGCAACTCCGCGCATTGCAAATCCAGTTAAGCATCTGCTGAAGTGCCATTTCGGAAGTGTTAGAATTATCAGCCGCCATTTCCCTACAGCCTGGCCGTCTCGATCACCTGATCTTAATCCGTGTCACTTCTGGCTGTGGGGCTGTCTGGAAGATGTTGCGTTCAGCGTTCCGACTGCAAACTTAGCTGCACTGACGGCACGCATTGCCCAACACATTCTGAACGTGACCTCGGAAACACTTCGATCAATTGTGGAACATGCTGTTTCTCGATTTCAACTTGTTGCACAAAACGGTTGACAGTATATTGGTCGGCCAGAGTGGCCGAGCGGTTCTAGGCGCTACAGTCTGGGGCCGCGCCACCGCTACGGTCGCAGGTTCGAATCCTGCCTCGGGCATGGATGTGTGTGATGTCCTTAGGTTAGTTAGGTTTAAGTAGTTCTAAGTTCTAGGGGACTGATGACCTCAGCACTTAAGTCCCATAGTGCTCAGAGCCATTTGAACCATTTTTGACAGTATATTGAACATGTTTTGCGCCAGTCACACGGATATTAATAATCCGATTTGATTCTTATTGATGATTTTATGCGGTTTTTGGCCTTAGAACAATTAAAAACCGATTTTTCCCATCCGATGTGATATGACCTTGCATTGGTGGATGGGCTTACGTAACTAACAGTGTGACACCTGTACACCCATGCACACTGACTAGTACAGTTTGTTTAACGTCAAACGTACACCTTAAGCATTATTGTATTATTAAATTGTCATTTGCAGTCGACCACTCTTATACACTCCTGGAAATTGAAATAAGAACACCGTGAATTCATTGTCCCAGGAAGGAGAAACTTTATTGACACATTCCTGGGGTCAGATACATCACATGATCACACTGACATAACCACAGGCACATAGACACAGGCAACAGATCATGCACAATGTCGGCACTAGTACAGTGTATATCCACCTTTCGCAGCAATGCAGGCTGCTATTCTCCCATGGAGACGATCGTAGAGATGCTGGATGTAGTCCTGTGGAACGGCTTGCCATGCCATTTCCACCTGGCGCCTCAGCTGGACCAGCGTTCGTGCTGGACGTGCAGATCGCGTGAGACGACGCTTCATCCAGTCCCAAACATGCTCAATGGGGGACAGATCCGGAGATCTTGCTGGCCAGGGTAGTTGACTTACACCTTCTAGAGCACGTTGGGTGGCACGGGATACATGCGGACGTGCATTGTCCTGTTGGAACAGCAAGTTCCCTTGCCGGTCTAGGAATGGTAGAACGATGGGTTCGATGACGGTTTGGATGTACCGTGCACTATTCAGTGTCCCCTCGACGATCACCAGTGGTGTACGGCCAGTGTAGGAGATCGCTCCCCACACCATGATGCCGGGTGTTGGCCCTGTGTGCCTCGGTCGTATGCAGTCCTGATTGTGGCGCTCACCTGCACGGCGCCAAACACGCATACGACCATCATTGGCACCAAGGCAGAAGCGACTCTCATCGCTGAAGACGACACGTCTCCATTCGTCCCTCCATTCACGCCTGTCGCGACACCACTGGAGGCGGGCTGCACGATGTTGGGGCGTGAGCGGAAGACGGCCTAACGGTGTGCGGGACCGTAGCCCAACTTCATGGAGACGGTTGCGAATGGTCCTCGCCGATACCCCAGGAGCAACAGTGTCCCTAATTTGCTGGGAAGTGGCGGTGCGGTCCCCTACGGCACTGCGTAGGATCCTACGGTCTTGGCGTGCATCCGTGCGTCGCTGCGGTCCGGTCCCAGGTCGACGGGCACGTGCACCTTCCGCCGACCACTGGCGACAACATCGATGTACTGTGGAGACCTCACGCCCCACGTGTTGAGCAATTCGGCGGTACGTCCACCCGGCCTCCCGCATGCCCACTATACGCCCTCGCTCAAAGTCCGTCAACTGCACATACGGTTCACGTCCACGCTGTCGCGGCATGCTACCAGTGTTAAAGACTGCGATGGAGCTCCGTATGCCACGGCAAACTGGCTGACACTGACGGCGGCGGTGCACAAATGCTGCGCAGCTAGCGCCATTCGACGGCCAACACCGCGGTTCCTGGTGTGTCCGCTGTGCCGTGCGTGTGATCATTGCTTGTACAGCCCTCTCGCAGTGTCCGGAGCAAGTATGGTGGGTCTGACACACCGGTGTCAATGTGTTCTTGTTTTCATTTCCAGGAGTGTATAATGATGCTTACAGCGCCATCTATTGCTACATTTCGTAACTATTTATTTTTCTTCTGCCATACGTTTTCCCCCTTCTCCGTTAATATTCTGTTGCAATTTGACGTTATTTCTACAGCGGTTTGAAAGTTTAATTATAATCACCCTGTATAAATTTTACAGTCGTCGAAAACAAAATAAGAAGCCGAATTACTGAAAAAATTTTCAAAATCGTACCCGCTCTTACTGTGCCATGTGCAAGAGAGGTATGGATTGGCCGAAATGAAGTTTTAGAGTGGAACTCAAGAAGGGAAAAGCTGAAGAGCTGCAAAAAAGGACAATATGGCAGTTAAGAGAGTACGATGGAAAATGAGTAAAACAGTTACATGGAATGAACCACAATCGTTAACAATAAAAGTTATGTATACAAGGTGTTTCAGCCGCTCCTACCGATGTTGTTTCATGCAGCCCGCAAAGCTATATCTTGCCTACGTAAACCACGTGCGAAATTTTCATATTCTTTCGTTAACTACGCGTAAGCTGTTAGTTCTACAGTAAAAAATAAACAAGAGCTTTTTGTAGGAAACTTTACGTAGTGAAATTTTGTACTGGGATACGTCTTCTCTAGAGGTCGTAGTTTCGTAGTTATTCAAGAAAAAGTACAAAAGTGGCATTCAAAGGCACCACCTTGTTGTTCATTGCACTCCCTCCTACCACTTTACAAAAAATTGCGACTGCACGAATTCCCGTATTCGACTTTTTTTGTCAACTGGCCTTATTACGACACCGACTTAGTCAAGTACCTACAAATTGTAAAATTGACGTTCGGTGTAGATTTTACCTGAGAATTTTGTGTATTTTAACACCATATAATAGATAATTACATCGCTGTATTCGTCAAGCGTTCTTACTACGCCACTACTGTGCTTCAGCTTTAAGTTTGGATCGAACTATCAACGTAATTACAAAAGCCTTTTCCATTCATTATCCTCACGGAGATGTTTAAATTAATGCTGTTAACGAAATGACCGACTTTGTTGGTGGCGTAGTCCCCCAATCAGTGGAGATCAAGAAAGGTGGAATATGGGCTATAGTTCGTGCAGCCGGAAATTTTTGTAAAGTGATAGGAGGTAGTGCCATGAACAGCATAAAAGAAATCCTGAGTGGTGAGCGATGAGTGTAGGGTAGAGGTGCGTCTGAAGGTCACTTTTGAACGCTTTTCTTGAATAACTCGAGAATCGTGGCCTCACAGTGCAAAATTTAACTACATTAAACTCCCAGAACAAAATTTAACTACATTAAATTTCCTACAGGAAGGTCCTGTTCATTTTTTCTCTAAGACTAACAGTGTGCGCTTAGCGAGCGGGAGAAAATGAAAATCTCGCTCGTGGTTTATGAAGGCCAGATATAACATTGTGGATTGGTAGGTGGTTGTAGATAGCTGCAGATAAATCACCCTCTGTGCTGGGTGACTGACTTAAGACGTAGCACTCCTTTTATTTAGTGAAGGGCTCAAGTTACCGAAGCTTGGTTTTGGACAAATGGTAGTACGCTGAGAAATACGCAACTTTGTTGCTTGGTTAACAAATACTGACTATTGACTCTTGTATCAACCGATATTACGAATGATTAACATTTTTATATACAGAAAAATATTCTTTTTTTCTGTATTCGAACAGTCTTGAAATGACGATGTATTGATATAACGTTTATGGGACCGATGCGGTCGCGGATCGCCAACCATAAAGATGAAGCCAGGGCCGAAGCCACACCTGTAAAGGCGCTCTGGGGGAAGGTTCAAAGCGTAGCTGTCGGGCGGTTCCCAACCGAAGCGCCTCGAACCGCTCGGCCACATCGGCCGGCTCTGGGGGAAGGAGTACAGTGTCACAATATCCTTGACCGATAGTGTACTGTGTTGAAAGATATGGAGGTCAGTACACCCATGAAACATTATGAATCATCCTCTAGACCACCCAAACGATCATGTTTTCATTGTCATCGGAGTACACTAAATCCCACTATAACCAATTTCAACCTATTCATTTTCCTTGCTGCTTCATGATGCATCACATTCCATTTCCGCACGTGGAAAGCCAAGTATGTTTTTCCCGCGTAATTCCCTCAAAGAGCCGAATTCGAGCTTATTTTACACAGAGAGATGCCAGAAACATTAAATTAAAAAAAAAAAACAGCTGCACGCCCTCTCAAAATATAACGAGTGAAGTTTCCTATTTTTCTTACCCGTTTCGGAGTACCAGCACAGAGATGCCATGTTGCCTAATGATACAGGCTAGATGAGCCAATTATGTGGAATATCGCCCCTGTAACTGCTGGAAAGGCAGCTGACATTCCCCAGCAACTATATTTTAGTATGGCCCATCCGCAGACACTCCACCAATGTGTATTCACCTACGACGTGGCTCTATTGTTGAGATACTTGAACCACCTCAATGATGCTGGACCATGGTTCGTGGGACGTCGTGGATTAATGTAAAGTAATAAAACAGCACTACACTCGCACGAACACGTACGGAGTATATTGAGCACATTACTTGCCAAATAAGTTTGCAGATTGGAGGTTAATAGGGCCCGGACCCCTATAGAGGCATCAGGTCAATGACGTTCTCTTTCATAGGTTCCTGAGACGGGCCAGTCTTCGATATGACGTTCTCCACCGGATCAAACGCCAGTGTGTGTGTGTGTGTGTAGATAGGAGAGGCGTAGCCGCAAAACACTGTTACCAATACAGGATACCACTGGTCTCAAACTATACGGTTGTACCCTGCTGCGACGTCAGCAGCGCTAAGGGAAACGGCACCATACATTTTAAAAGATTAGCCTTATCAGATTTCGCGAAAAAGCCGGCCGTTTAATCCACAGGCTCATTTCCTTCGTACCTTTCTCTCCCTCTTTTCCGTTCTCCTCTATTTTTCTCTCTTACACTCCCACCCACACACATGCAACCTCGATAATAAGGCTTTACTGTTGAAGTAGCCGCAAGAAAGGAAGTCTTCCGTTAAAGCCATTTCCACCGGAATAGCAGCCGGTGTGCTAGTCACTGGATAAATTCCCTTTCTCTCTGCATGTTTAATTCAATAATATATTTATCTGCAAGAAAGTGTTGAGATTACTACGAAATAGTTTATCACTGTATACAGCCATTTATGTGCCTCTTTTACGGCGGTGGAATAAGATTATGGTAGGAGGCACTGAAATTAATTTTTTTTTTTTTTGGCAGAATGCCTCGAATAATTTTTCTTTGAGAATTTTCAGGCTTTATGTCTTACGCAGAGTCTTTCATTAGTGTCAAATATGTTACTGAATAGTAATTAATATGGTTCTGTTCTTACACCAGACTGTTTCGGTAATGATCAGCAAAAATATGAGCACCAGTACTGAACATAATCACTCACAATAGATGGAAGCGTTTGCTAGGAGAACAAGATTGCAGTTCTTAGATTAGATGTGCATGAAAGAGAAGCAACAGTCGAAACTGGGCTGCAGTGTCTCCCAAGTGTTACTAAATTTGTACTTTGAACAAGCAATAAATGAAATCAAGGAGAAATTTGGAAAGGAAGTAGTAGCTGAGGGAGCAGAAATACTAACTTCGTAGTTGTCAGAAATAGCAAACGACTTGAAAGATGAGTTAAGCTGAATTGACACTATCCTTGAGAGAGGTTATAAGATGTACAGCAACAACGAAAAACAGAGGTTATAAAATGCAGTCAAATTAAGTTAAGTGACGCTGAGAGAATTGGATTAAGAAATGAGACAATGCAAGTAGTAGACGAGTTTTATTATTTGGGCAGCAAAACAACTGACAATGGTCAGAGTAGAGAAGATATAAAATGCAGTCTGACAATAGCAAGAAAATCATTCCTTAAAAATGAGAAATTAATTAAAATCAAATAAAAGTTTAAATATTAGGAAGTAATTCCCGGATTTATCACCGTGCAGTGTGCCCTCAGACGAAAGTGAAAAAAAAAAGAAAAAAAAGGTTCAAATGGCTCTGAGCACTATGGGACTTAACATCTGAGGTCATCAGTCCCCTAGAACTTAGAACTACTTAAACCTAACTAACCTAAGGACGTCACACACGTCCATGCCCGAGGCAGGATTCGAACCTGCGACCGTAGCGGTCGCGCTGTTACAGACTGAAGCGCCTAGAACCACTCGGTCACAATGGCGGGCTGGAAGTGAAACGTGGGAGGTAAACATTAGAGACAAGATGGGAACAGTAACTTCTGAAACGTGATGCTATAGAACTATGTCGAAAATTAGATGCGTCGATCGGTTAGCTAATGATGAGGTACTGAATCGAATTGGAGAAATGAAATTTTTTGTACAACTTGCCTCAAAGAAGGAGTAGGTTGATAGGACATATCCTGAGGCATTGAGAAATTGCCATTTTAGTAATGAATGGAAGTATGGATAGAGGGAGCCCAAAGCCTTGAATGCAGTGAACTGAACTAAACGGCCATAGGTAGCAGTGGTTATGCAGAGATGAAGAGGTTTCCTCAGGATAGAATGTCATGGAGAGCTGCAACAAACCAATGTTTGGGTTAAAGACCGCAAGAAGGTTAACACTGTTAAGTTTGAAATGTAAGTCGAAAGATGCAGAAGATCTTTATTTCATTACAAAGAAGGAAAGATTTTTAGGGTTTAACGTCCCATCTATGATTCGGAACAGACGAGGAAGAAATGGTTGTGCCCTGTCATAGATCTGCACACAGCGTTTACATTAAATGATGTAATATAGATGTGGGAAACGTATAGGCACCGATTTTGGGAATTATTGAAAATTTTGTGCAGCTATGGCCGGAAGGTAGAAGTTGAGGGACCGGTGGACACATCGGGTAGCGGGCACTGGTTCTGTGGTTATTAAGCAAACCGTTCTGCGGGTCAGGTTTACGACACAGCTCGCGAGCGAGGAAGCACGGTCTGGCGGACACCATGAACAAATGTGGAGACGGGTGTGGGTGAATCTGACGTGCTATTAAAATCCCGTACGTTGCAATTATCAAAGTGCCTAGCAACCTCTGTGTAGGGGCCGAAGTGGTCTAGAAAAAGCTGACGTTATAATTATTAAGGAGCACTCCACTCGATCCCTCCAGAGGGACTATGTCAGAGATGTAAAAAATGGAGTTTAAATAACGGTCCACGTCTGGAACTGGAGAGAATGACATTTGTTTAGGTCAGCTAATCACGACAACCATCTGCTGATGAATTTCGGCGGCCAACAGGCCCACTGAAGGAGCAGCCAAGCTTGAGTGTATGGATGCGATACAGCCGTGGTGAGTCGAATCCGAAACTTGGCGCTGCATGGGTGTAGGGAGCAAGGTGGGCGGCCAGCCTCCAGTCTCTGGGTGACGTCGTCCAACGGAATGCACGCTGCCGTCTGAAAGGGTGCATCCGAGGCGCGATCGCGTGGCTTCCCAGGTCCGGGGCTGTCCTCAACCGCCGACAAAGACGCCCTGGGCGGGCGACTGAAGCTGCAGAGGCTCTACCATTACGACGGCTGCTGGCTGTTATGCTTCAGCGCTCTGGATGGTAACCGTGACGAGCGCTTGAGGAAATAGACAGACACGCTTCGGAGGGCAGGCTTCCGGCCCGGTTAGCAAATGCTGCCCGCCACGCCACACGGGCGTGGTCAGGCACCGTTAAGCCGTCGGCACACGGACCGTGCTGTTGAACGTTAACGTGGAGCGTGGCAAGTTCAACGTGCTGCTCAACGCTCAGAAACGATGCGACTCGTGCACACGGTACGTGGGCCCCAACGTGGTATACGCGATCGCAGCGCACTACAGCGACAGTTGAGGGATGCTTCTAGTTCGTAAATCACACTGTTTACTCAACGAGAGCGCATAAAATTCCCACGCTAGCTCTATTAAAACGCACATTTCCTCCATCGTCCACGAAAAGGAAAGTACCATGTCCAATTAATAAGGACACAGGCTTATGGAAGTTCCATTACAAACAGTGCATTACAAATTTGGAATACTTCTCCGCATAAGATTTCATCATTCCCACATTTTAGTAAAAACCCCAAGGTCAGTCTTACTTGATCAGTGTTCCTACGCAGTAGCAGAAACTTTGCAACATGTGAACTACGTGGCGTAAAAGAAAAAGGAACAAAATATCTTCATGCAAGTAGCGCAAGCTGTCCTGTAGATTATGCCAATCTAACAAAGTCACCCCTAAAAAAAAAGGCGAACTTATATTTACATAACATCAAATATTATAATATATGCTTATATTAAACTAATAATAAAGTATCAGAACCTAATAAAAACACGAATGTTAGGAAAAAAATTTCGGGAGAGTGTAAACGCGAACCACGGCCTCGATATAAAACTCTTCACTAGTCAGTGACTCTACTCATTACGCTAAACCAATATCACACCTTTGTCAACTAATCAGGTTATGTTATCCCTTGCTGAAATCCTTAATCGTAGATATGTTACTAACTGAAATTTAATCATAACAAATTGTACCAAGAAAAATACGTTTTGGGTCGATCTTCAGTGTGTCGCTGCCTTCAAATAGCCTACTCTCACAATACGCAAGTTACAATAATTCTTTTGCCACGAATATGATGTTTCTCATTATTTTATTGTAACGAATTACACAGTTAACAACGGGTTTTCCTGTGATTCTCAATTTGCTGGTGCTCAGAAACGGCATATATACATATAGGCTTGAAATGAATGCCAATATGGCGCCTCACAACTCTGTACTGAAGGGAGACGGAGTGCTTGTGACGTAGGTGGCGTTGTGTCATCTCATTGGTCAACGCTCAGACGCACGCTCTGAATATCTGACATGCTAGATATTGCTCTGCACGTTCGGAAAGGCTCCCGAGCGTGCTATACCACGCTATGACGTCAGAAACTCGGCACGCTCAACGCTCAACGTTCGGATGCACGGTCCGTGTGCCGACGGCTTTAGGCCGCATGGACGGAGCGGCCCGGTACCGGAGTAGCAGTTTCCGTCGCTGGCGTTCGAGCTGACACGTGCACACACGCCGCGCCGTCGACGTCTGGATCAGCAGAGGCACTGTGTATTCTGTAGTAGAATAAATTCAGCCACAAACCTGTCTGTGTATCTCTGCACGCCCAACCGTGGTTCACCCTTCTCTCCCAAACCATATCTCTCAGTCATCCTGGCGCATTACGACTCCTTTGGTTTGGGATCGTAAAACCATTGTCGTTTCCAACTTGACCCGATAATGTGATCACGAGTACATAGCTGGTATTTGCGCTTTTTCAAAACAGAGTACGTAGCTGCAGTTGGCTCATACGGAAAGAAAAGAAGCTACACAACAAACATCGAGCGATTTGTTGCAGTGACTATGATAGAAGCCAATGCTTTCGGACCGCTGGCAGAACCTAGCAGTTGTGCAGGGGGAGGTGCTTCGGACATGCTCCGGTTCACAGCGATATGGCAATGTTCCACCAAAAATACGAAGCACGATTCCACAATTGCAACAGCACGCTACAAGTATTCAATTGCAGTTTATGTCATCAGGTAATGTAGGGTGGGCTTTTGCGTTTACGCAGAACTGAGCAAACTGGTGCGTTGTTGGAGACACTCGACTTTTATTGGAGTAGAGCAGGTGCAGACTTCCGTCCAGCTATACCCGTTTATTAGTCCCATCGCTTCCGTGAAAATTATTGCTGCAGTATTTATTACTTGGAAGACTTCTGTTTCATTGACACTTGAACGTATTCCATATAACAATCCATATACTGCATGACAGGGCTAAAATCCTTCTGAAAGAAAAGTTAACACTCCCAATGTATTTAAAGTAACACGTGAAAATCTGACTGGACTCAAGCCTGTTTATCGTAAGCTGTAACTCTTCCTAGTATGACCATGATTCTCATTGTCGTTCGTTGAAGCCCTCCTAATACCCAATCTCTAATGCGGATTTCTCCAATTAGTATCACCACAAGCAATGACTTCGTTAGGAGGCCTATTCGCATATTACGTATTGCAGCACACGCAGTGGTTGAAGGTGCATTCCCAAGTCATCTCAGGACGGAGCCTCTCTGTTAACTGAGAGTGCAGAAATGATGTAGTGTGATGAGGATGCTTCCTGCTAGGCAAACGATATTTGTAGATATGACAAGCATCTCCCCCATATACACAAAGTATGTCTCCGTCCATGGAGGCCAAATAGAGGGAACATTCAACACCGGGGCCATTTCCTGCTCTACTTCATTTATGTAACATTGTGACGGAGATTTCAGCGCGTTGACTGGTAGGAGCAGGCACCAGCAAGCGCAGTTCTTTCTCGGGGTCTACGTGCTCGCTGAGTTACCTGCTGATCAAGTACATTCAGGCACTTGCGATGCCAATCATAGCATGCATCTGTGACTTCCATGTGTGCAAGTACCCTAAACAACCCAATTGGTATTTAAAATTTTTATTTAATTTCTATTTTTTTTCTGTAATATTCCAGTACAAAGTTCAAGTTCAATTCCTTGCGGTTTACATGTGACACAGGATGGCCACTTCACCAAAGATTGTATGTAGCTGCGGAACGTGATCTTCTGACAACATGCTCACTGTTCACCCATTCTCGGTAGCCAGCAGGGAGCGTGGGAGACATATCACGTGTTCGTTGCAGGCCATTGCCGAAGCCCAACGGATCCAGGCTGGTCCCTGTCTCTGGAACCGGCTTTCAGCAAGTAACGCCCTAAGCTCTCATCTACTCTTACTAGTTTCTGAGACTGTGTCCTGCCACCGAAATTAAGCGCTTAACCTCACAATGACTGGCTTACGACCGACCTAGGCACACACAACGTCACAAAAAAGTATTATCAAACTTTTAGGTAACATTACTCACATGTAGTGGAAGAAAGTATGTTATATGGAAATGGGTCCGCAAACGCTCTGGTAGAGCTCAGTTTCTACAACCCTTCAACACATATATTAGGGGAAACAGAGTGGAAAAGAACGAATCAGCAAAGTATATGTTATGCGAAGGTTTTTTTGAAACTATTGTAAGGTGGTCATGTAATTTTGAGTTTTGTAAATCCTCGATGTACACGTCAGAGACAGAGCAAGTTATGTTACTGTTAAACTATCTGTGATCTTTTTATGGCACAGTCTTTGTCGCTGCGCAGTCTGATTCATTCTAAGTTTAAGTGTGCTGGGTAATGGACATACTCTGTAGTACTGTGTTGACTTGTGATTGCATCTGATAGGCGAAGAATGATTTATTGTAAGGGACAGCAAATCTGAATATGATGTATATACTAGGAGGCAAAAGGAATACAAATCTTGAATTATGTTTGAGATAAGCATGCATCACTAGGCACCTAGTTTGTCGGAACAAATATTGTCAGCTGGTTAACTTGATCAGAGCTGAGAGGAAGACCATCTCACTTCCCTGAGTCATGCATTCAGATATCATCTGATCAAGCTGTTTGTTTTGTATAGAAATTCTCTGTTAACACCCTACCCTTGTCAATTTATTGTTCACTTTGTTAGGCATAGTGTTGTTCAGACCAATGTTATGAGTGAAGATCACGCGAAGTTTTACCCCGTCTTTTTGAAGACATACTGCATTCTAAAATCTAGCTTAGCCACCGCCTGCTTGCTGTTTCATGTTGTGCATTCGAAAAAATTGCAACGATATTGTCAAGACGTGAGGTAAGTGAAAATTTTGATTAGGGCCAGATAATTGTTTTACTTCATTTGCGCGTTTAATATAAAGACAAGTTGTATTCAGACCAGTTACAATTCAGTCCAAAGTAGGTTATGTTTAGTCAAAGATTAGCTTACGAGTTTAAGTTGGATGAAAGATTGCAGGTGCACAGTTTTGGTAATATGTTAATTTTTTATAGAGTGCGACGTAAATTTGGGCTAAGTTTCGTACAGAAATATATAGTGGGGAGCTTACACTGTTCTATAACTAATATAAATTCAGAATATAAACACCCAGCAAGTCAGAATAACTAATCAACACGAAAAATGAAACGAAATGCGTATTAGTACTAGTGACTGTTGGTAGTTAACTGCCGTAATTTACATTTTTATTCGGCTTTTCACTCTGCATAGAAGCAGACTAGGATGAGCTGCCAGCCCTCAGGTGAGCAGCGACGCTCTGTAGCCAGATAGAGGGACCACCCATGGGCGAATTGTCAGAAGGGCATGCAAGAAGGGCCACAGATAGAGGGACCACCCAAGGGCGAATTGTCAGAAGGGCATGCAAGAAGGGACACAGATAGAGGGACCACCCATGGGCGAATTGTCAGAAGGGCATGCAAGAAGGGCCACAGATAGAAGGACCACCCAAGGGCGAATTGTCAGAAGGGCATGCAAGAAGGGCCACAGATAGAGGGACCACCCATGGGCGAATTGTCAGAAGGGCATGCAAGAAGGGCCACAGATAGAGGGACCACCCATGGGCGAATTGTCAGAAGGGCATGCAAGAAGGGCCACAGATAGAGGGACCACCCATGGGCGAATTGTCAGAAGGGCATGCAAGAAGGGCCACAGATAGAGGGACCACCCATGGGCGAATTGTCAGAAGGGCATGCAAGAAGGGCCACAGGTCAGTGCTACTTGCTTGGCCAGACTCCCCTTTTGAGTTGCCGCAACTGGACGCCGGGCACCCCAGAGACAACATAGATACGATCTCCCATGATGCAAGACCTCCTGCAGCGATTGGTTTACACTCAGAGGTGGAAAATGAGGAAATACTGCATTCAGGAAGCTCCAGGAAACGCACTATTGTGAGCAAAACGTAGAAGCATTGTTCCTCTGGGCTCACCGGACGCTACAAATAACATCAAGAAAATAGAGTAAGAAGCTGCAGTTTGTGACCTCTTCATAAGCGTGGAATTCTGCTGAAGTTACGTCCACAAAAATTAAACGTTAGCACAGAAAAGAACTGGCAGGACCGGATAATGTACACAAACAAGAAGTCAGAGTGATAGTCTCGACCGCGCTACTGAGGTTCCAGTTTATTTGCCACAGAAAGAGTGAGAGAAATGCCTTTTTGCAGCACTAAATTGTAGGAGATGCGTTACTGGTTAACCAGCCGAAGAAAATGTCTGGAAAGGGGACCAGCCACTTTTAAGGAATCTTTTTACTGGTTAGCCCTCGGAATGGCAGTAGCCCAGAGAATTCGAACAGAGTAAAGAACACAAAGCAATGAAATATGAAATTTACTTTTAAGAATTAAAAAAAAGTTCAAATGGCTCTGAGCACTATGGGACTTATCATCTGTCCTCATCAGTCCCCTACAACTTAGAACTACTTAAACCTAACCAACCTAAGGACATCACACACATCCATGCCCGAGGCAGGATTCGAACCTGCGACCGTAGCGGTCACGCGGTTCCAGACTGAAGCGCCTAGAACCGCACGGTCACACCGGCCGGCTTTTAAGAATCAGTCGGTGGAAATTCATTCCATTTTCCGCATTCGACTCTCCTACTTTTTCATCTCTGGGAGTCTGGACGATTAGACTCCTGCTCCGCTGGCCTGGGACGCCGCTAGGGTCCGTCTTTAAGCAGATGAGCTGAGGGACAGAGAAACATTTCGGGCTGATTTCAACTGAGCCAAAAGTTCGGGTAATCGGTGTACCACAAGTGGCTGATTCTGCAGCCGCTTCAGCGTCCACCTAGAGATAGATATGGTGAAATCGAGCTACGGCAGAGAAGTGGTCCACAGGGAAGTAAAGTCATTTTTATAGAATTTCAATAACTTGAAGCTCCACTCTGAAGATTTGCTTTGAGATTCGAATCACCAATATGCTTCCATCTCAGGCCACAGATGCTACAAATTCTCTTGTTTAGTACTATCTATCTTTTATAGTAACATTACGACAATAATGTTACAATTTCGCGACCACAGTTGTTTCATTTTTATCCGCAATTATTAGGGTCTTACTCTAGATCCTTCTGTCAGATGTTCAAAGGTTTTACTTTCGAATTATTATTATTTGCCGAATGTTTTTAAAGTAGTAAATCGAATTAATTGTGATTCTTGTTTCAATTAGTAGTCATTCAATTCTAAAATCATTATTTCGGATGTTGCCGAATTAATACATGTCAGATAACAGATCCAATTAACATATTTTCAATTAGACATCCCGATGCTCCCAGCATATGAAACCCTTTCCTAAATGAAATTTCCAAAATGCCCTCAGTTCGCAAAGATACATACATCAACGAGCCGTCGCACGAATCCGTGATGGGCTGATGTATCCCTGGAGAAAAGTGTATTGTTTTACAGCCTTCCACAGTGCGGGCACGAAGACTCAGGACATCTTGTACCAGGCTGTCGAATGCCCCTACATACTAAAGTCTAGTGGCTTTACGTCTGGAGAGAGTTGAGGGCAAGAAATTTATCCACCTCTATCTATCCACTTGTCACAGAATCTGTTGTTTAGAAGTACGAACATTAACACTGAAATGAGGAGGAACTCCATCGTACATGAATTACATGATTTTCGCACTCGTAAAGGCACATGTCCTAATAGAACAGTTAGTGTATTCTCTAAGAAAGCATGGTACGTTTCCTCGTTGAGCCTTTGCGGAAGAACTTGAGGCTCTAAACAGTCACCAACAATGCCGTCGCAAACGTCGACAGAAAACCGCTGTTGATGTGACTGAATAGTTTCGTGAGGATTCTCGACAGCTCGTAACTGCTGTTCGTGAAAACTGACAATCTGATCGCTTTGAAACAAAGTCTCATCGGGTGAACAGCACATTTGCCCCAAAGTGGCGGTTGACTCATTGTTGAATGAACCATTCGACCAAGTGTAGCAGTGAGGGAATATCAGCTGCCGATAGTGCCTGCACACGCTTTACACGCTGCAGACACGGCTGGCTCTCATGTAGCATTCTGCACTCATGTGTTCAACATTACGTGTTGCAGCGAACTGTCTCACAGCTAACTGACTTACACTGACACTAGAGTTGTCGTTAACTGAACGATGAAGTTCCTCCTCCAGGTGGGGTACCCTCGTCCTTCCAGGTCTCCCCCAGTTGCGAGCAGTACGCTTAAACGTCCCATGATCCCTGAGATGGCGATAAACGCCTTCAAACGTCCTTCTGTCGGGGCACCGTCGTTCTGGGAACTCTCCCGATACAAAAGTTAAGCGTCACGGCTATTGCTATCTCCTAATGCGTAGAGGAAATGGCTACGTGCCAACTTCTCATTTAAGTACATTTCCATTTCACTGTACCGGAAACCAGGTCCGTGGTGAACATTGAACAGCTGACACTACGTTCTTGCGCAGTCCATGATGAACACTGAACAACTGGTGGTACGTGCTCGACGCTAGTAGGGCAATGAACTTAGTCATATATCAACATTGCGTTTCTCAACTGGAACAATAAACGGTGGTGGAGACCCTAAGAACTACAACTTACTGTACATCTGAAATGTGAAACTTGATTGTCATAGCCACACTTTTTAGAGGATGAAAACTGCCTTACGCATTCTGTTATTAAATCATTTTCGAAGTCTACAAAGAAGTATACACAAAGTGTCATCAATAGATAATGGTTACATAAATTTTACAAAGACACTGCAAAAGTCATTGTGAAATCTTATCAAATTTTAGAAATACAAACAATCTTCGTACTAAAATACTATTAGTAATACTGACATATGGGTGCGTTATGTCTCGTCATATGTTGTGTACAACAGCAGAGTGTGAGCTTATCGTAATGCTACGTGGTGGTAATTCAGGTCAGTCATAAAACGGTGCTAGTGTAGCGACATATGTGCCAGTTACCTACAGACGTGTGTAGAAATGTAACCAAGAGGATATTTTGAGCATCTAATGCAAGACAACGTTTTGTGCAATACCCATATCGTTTGTTTCTATTGGTTTCACATGATTAATGTGATAATGAAGAGAAGAAGAAAATGACATGAGGACTCATACGCATACAACACATTTTATTTCTCTGAGTGTGAGAAGTATTTCAATTCCCCTGCCTTCGATCTCACAGCAGGAGTGCCTCGAGAGTCTGTCCTTTCTTCTCTCCTTTATCTCCTCTACTCCACTGATATGCCAAACCTCAGTCCATCTGCTTCAATATGCTGATGATACGGCTTTTCTCTCCGTCGACCCTACACACCATAAATCCCAACGATCCCTCCGCATCCAGCTCAGTCAGTTTACCTCCTGTTGTAACCATTGTCTCCTGAAGATCAATCCCTTCCAAAACCCAGGCAGTAATTATAGGACGAACCACCCGGACCTCCCGCATCTATGTTTTCTACCTTACCATTTACAACTGCCCCATCCAGTTGCATAGCACTTTAAACTATCTTGGACTAACCTTCGACTGACAAATAACATGGGAACCTCCTCTACGAACCATCCATAGAAAACCCACAACAAACTGAAACTAATAACAGGCCGAATTTGGGGATTAAAACCCTCTGCTATTCTCTACATCTACAAAACCCTGATGTAACCCATGCTCTGCTATGCAAATGTTGTATGGATCTCCTTCCCACCAAAATTGTATAAGTTCCTCCAAATCCTCGAACGCCTTGCACTTCTTCTCGCTTTCTGTGTCCGTTTACCTTCCCCTTCGTGGATGCTCTACCAACTCATCAAACTCCCAACCCTCGTCACCCACATCGAACACCTCCACATCTTCCATACTGTCTGCAAAATAAATTCCAATAACTCCATTCTCTCCCATCACCAATCCTGGTAAGCTGCCACAACTTCAACCAATTCCCTCTGCCAGACAATGAGATTTACCCTGATAATTATCCCTCCCAGTTGGTTACTTTAACTCTTCCTCACCTCTCTCACTCCAACTCGTAAATACTGTCTCCCTTCCCTCTCCATCCATCCCCATTTCTTTCCTCTTGCAACCACTGCCATCCCCACACGACACACTACTCCTCACCTTCTATCTTTCCTACTGACTGTATTTACCACCATCCACCTCAGCTCCTACCTCTGATTTCCATAGTTTCTACATGGACGTTAAAATCGAAAAACTTTTGCTAGCTGAAAGACATGAAAGGCAGATGGAATAGAGAGGTATATGAGAAGAATGTCATATCGAATAAATGAAATGTGCGACTGTCAGTAGTGCTGACGTCGAATATTACTTATCAGCAACTATGCTAAGGAAAAAAAAAGTTGAACACGAAACTGAAGACTTGATAAGGCAGGACAATAGAGAAAACACAATAACAGAAAACTTTTAACAGAAGAATCGTCAGTTAGAACGTTCACTGTGACATCCTCGAGTACTTAATTTCCGAGTAGAAAATTGGTTTATAGTAAAAAAATAGTGTGGGAGGTCAGATGTCTGAGGAGCAGGTTTCAGGAAATTTCATTCGTGCTGTCTAGGTACAAATGACAGATAATGTCCATCCTGCTGAGAGAGGTGAAGAGACTCCAGAAAGTATGTTACTCATTATTATAGTAGGTCAAATAATGCTGCACTTCATTTGAAACATATTTTTCAAGATAATCACCAAGTCTCGATAAACAATGGTCAGAAGATCCTATCAGTCGCTCACTTCTTCGACTATAGACAATAGAAATGCACTCCCTGGTCACGGAGTCTTTCAAGCATCAGTGTGTGAACCTAATTTTAAACAATAGTCACACTGACCTCACCACATGTGACGTTCGTCTTTCTGTGCACGACTTTAAGACCTCTGGAAAAATGCTCATGCAATTTTATTAAATTTCACCGATTAGTAAATATGTTGTGATACTTCATCTATCTCGTCCTTAAGTTTTGCGGAGCAGTGTACTTAATTAATATAGAATACCAGCACAGATTAGAATTGGAGAAGAGATTAGGAAGTAAACGACCCCCATCGCGGATTCATTATGTGCTTAATGAACCAGCTACACACACACACACACACACACACACCAAAACAACTTTTTATCTGCTCGATGATGTTTCTGGTGTGAAAGGATCAGCCGCCAGAGAAATCTGACGCCCAGGATACGCCCGATTGCAAGTATTATCTTGGTCGGCAATCATTGCAATCTTCGTGGAAGCTCCTTTCAAATCCTCACTCGAAACAAACTAATTCGCAAACTAGCGGGAACACAGTGGGGCTCATATCCACAAACTATTCGCTCTTCTGCAATGGTACTGCGCTTTTCTACTGCCGAATATGCTTCCCCAGTTTGGTACGGGTCATCTAATGCCAGAAAAGTAGACATTGCTGTCAACGAAACCTGAAGATTGATCACAGGTTGCGTAAGACCTACCCCAGCTGGTAAGCTCTACTGCCTGGCTGGAACAGCGCCACCATGAGTACTCAGAGCAGTGGCTGCCGACTAGGACAGAGTGAAAGTAGAACAGTGCACATCCACTGCACGGAAATAATCCTCCACAGCAACGGCTGAGCTTGCCAAAGAGCTTCCTGAGGAAATTCGAGAAGCTCACCATTTCACCAGAGAAGGCAAGGCTGGAGTTATGGAAGAAGTCGACGCCTCACCTGCAGACGCCAGAAGCTGAAGAGCTACCACCTGGACACAATGAAAGCTGGCTGGTGTGTAAATCTTTAAACAGGTTACGATCAGGAGTTGGACGATCCAGAGGCAATCTAAAGAGATGGGCCTTCATAACAGAAGATACGTCCTGTGATTGTGGACAAGAACAAACCACAAGCCACATGCTTCAGTGTCCTTTGTGCCCTACATACTGCACGAAGATTTATCTCCTGCATATATATATATATATATATATATATATATATATACATACACTCCTGGAAATTGAAATAAGAACACCGTGAATTCATTGTCCCAGGAAGGGGAAACTTTATTGACACATTCCTGGGGTCAGATACATCACATGATCACACTGACAGAACCACAGGCACATAGACACAGGCAACAGAGCATGCACAATGTCGGTACTAGTACAGTGTATATCCACCTTTCGCAGCAATGCAGGCTGCTATTCTCCCATGGAGACGATCGTAGAGATGCTGGATGTAGTCCTGTGGAACGGCTTGCCCTGCCATTTCCACCTGGCGCCTCAGTTGGACCAGCGTTCGTGCTGGACGTGCAGACCGCGTGAGACGACGCTTCATCCAGTCCCAAACATGCTCAATGGGGGACAGATCCGGAGATCTTGCTGGCCAGGGTAGTTGACTTACACCTTCTAGAGCACGTTGGGTGGCACGGGATACATGCGGACGTGCATTGTCCTGTTGGAACAGCAAATTCCCTTGCCGAGCTAGGAATGGTAGAACGATGGGTTCGATGACGGTTTGGATGTACCGTGCACTATTCAGTGTCCCCTCGACGATCACCAGTGGTGTACGGCCAGTGTAGGAGATCGCTCCCCACACCATGATGCCGGGTGTTGGCCTTGTGTGCCTCGGTCGTATGCAGTCCTGATTGTGGCGCTCACCTGCACGGCGCGAAACACGCATACGACCATCATTGGCACCAAGGCAGAAGCGACTCTCATCGCTGAAGACGACACGTCTCCATTCGTCCCTCCATTCACGCCTGTCGCGACACCACTGGAGGCGGGCTGCACGATGTTGGGGCGTGAGCGGAAGACGGCCTAACGGTGTGCGGGACCGTAGCCCAGCTTCATGGAGACGGTTGCGAATGGTCCTCGCCGATACCCCAGGAGCAACAGTGTCCCTAATTTGCTGGGAAGTGGCGGTGCGGTCCCCTACAGCACTGCGTAGGATCCTACGGTCTTGGCGTGCATCCGTGCGTCGCTGCGGTCCGGTCACAGGTCGACGGGCACGTGCACTTTCCGCCGACCACTGGCGACAACATCGATGTACTGTGGAGACCTCACGCCCCACGTGTTGTGCAATTCAGCGGTACGTCCACCCGGCCTCCCGCATGCCCACTATACGCCCTCGCTCAAAGTCCGTCAACTGCACATACGGTTCACGTCCACGCTGTCGCGGCATGCTACCAGTGTTAAAGACTGCGATGGAGCTCCGTATGCCACGGCAAACTGGCTGACACTGACGGCGGCGGTGCACAAATGCTGCGCAGCTAGCGCCATTCGACGGCCAACACCGCGGTTCCTGGTGTGTCCGCTGTGCCGTGCGTGTGATCATTGCTTGTACAGCCCTCTCGCAGTGTCCGGAGCAAGTATGGTGGGTCTGACACACCGGTGTCAATGTGTTCTTTTTTCCATTTCCAGGAGTGTATATATATATATATATATATATATATATATTCGAGAATAAAATAATAATCTCCTCGATACGCCGTGCTGGTAAGCTGCTATTGCTGCTGTTCCAGTACCGAGCGGGAGGTCGCCCCTTACATTGTTTGTAAACGTACACGCAGTTACAATGAGCGCTACCTACCGGTAGAATGCCGCACTAGAACGGATTGGAGCACTTCAGTTGAAATTAAAGCACCAGTGGGGACGCCACTGAAACGTCTGTGCAACAGCGGAGTGAAAATCCATCATGCCTTGAAGAACAATGTTGGGGTTTGCACAATGACGTTACGCACAGACGATTTGTCAACCAGGGATGTTTCTAGACGTGTGCACCGGAGTCAAAGTGATGAGATGCGGAAAAGAAATCGTTTCCAGTTGAGAAGCAGTAGTCTACAGGTGCACATGTTGATCGATATCTACATCCTTTGGGTCAAACGAACCGTGGGCTGAATGCTCCAAAAGTGAATTCGACGTTGGACGACGCTACAGGACGTCATGTATGCTATCATACTGTTAGGAGGCGATTGCATGATGCGAATCTTCAGCCCCGACGAACATGGTGAGCACCGCATCTAACACCACAACATCATGGACATCGTTGCAGATGGGTAAGAAATCATGCATAATGGACGCCCTAGGATTGTCGTCGGGTGTTGTTTACGGACGATAATCGCTCACAACGTGTTTGGAGACAACCTGGTAACATCGAAAGCCCCGCAATACTGTGTCCCACACGTACCACAAGGTGGTGGTGGAGCGATGTTATCTGGTGGCATCGCATGAAGCTACAGTACACATCTCATGGCAGTTGAGAACAACCTCACTGCTCTACGGTACAGGGGCCAGGTTCTCCAACCAGCAGTGGGACTTATCAGCAACATTTTGGTGAAAATGTCATCTTGATGGTTGATAACTCGAGTTCCTTCAGTATGCTAGGATCGGAAAAAAGGAGTCGTTTGCCTGTTTCCAGACCATTAACCCAATCGAAGCTGTGTGGAACCGACTGAAACGAGCTGTTTTTGGACGTAGGTTACGACCACGTACTTTGAGCCATGGCAGAATCACCATTTGGACTGGAGCTGGAATCGATGGCTTGCCACGACGGATTCAAGCCTACCTCCGAGCAAGGGGACGTTCCCTTACGTACTGACGTTGCTCGGGAGTGCTGTGAGAAAACTCCCATAGGAAACGTACGATTTTGTCGTGACAGATGTGATTGGTTTGGTGATATGGACACAGTGCAAATGAATGTATACGCCTGCCTCAGGACCAGTTTTTATTTTCTGTGCTATGCATTTTGAAGTTAATGGGGGTGATGCATAATTTTGGTTGGTTTGTGTAATTGTCGCCAGGATTCCAAACAGAGTAACGTGTTGCCAAGGAAAAGAACTACAGGATGAGTAGGTCTGCATAATTTTTAGATTTCTGGAAATCACTCGACTAAAAAATTACCAGGATGACGTCGCTGAAAAGGAAGTTGGTGGCTACTGCGTTCAGACTTACTCCACCGCCAAGATTAAATGCAAGGAGACCTCTGTGTCACGAGTTGTTGGGCTGGCGGCATTGCAGGGTGACCAACTTAAACGTCAGGGAGTGTCCCCAGTCACTCTACCTGAAACGCTGCAGGAGGGGCAACGTTGCCTCCGTGATCAAGTTGGCAGGAAGGAATTACTTTTTACCAGGGGTTTCAGTCACTGTTTCTTCCACCGAGGAGGAAAAATCGGACACGCATTCCTAAGCCCAATCTGAAGCAATACCCAGTAGCTGTCGGTTGGTTTCGGTGCATTGTGAAGACTGTCCTGAAAGCCTGCTGCTATCTTATTTGCAAAATGTGGTGGACTGCATTCGCTTAGATCCAGACGTGTACGGAAATTCAGGATGGGAATTCGGAAGTCTCTCTAGAAGATGAGCACTATTTCGGCCATCGCTGTAACAGGATGTGTTCGCATCCACTTCTGCAAGCAGCTGACCGCCAGCCCACCGATGATTTTTGGTGCCCATGTTCCCATAAACTCGTTCTTGTCTCTACCACTCTCTTGGTTCAGTGAGTGCTTATTTATTTCCTTCCGGTACATTTAATAACTTTCCATAAAGGCTGAAACTAACTTTCGTAATTATTTACTCGCTTGCTTTTCCTGGTGTGTGACTTGTTTGTGCCAATAATAGTCCATAAATGTAAATCCTTTGTCGTTCACACATTGTGAAAGCTGTCTCACAATTTTCCATGTGTTTGTGATCAATATGCGGATTTTGAAATAAACTGCACCCTTTGTATTATTGTATTTCTCTGTCTTACTTCACCCCCTGTCCCTAAGAAGCTCAAAGAAGCCATTATTCATTCATTTATTAATCTCGTCACGACTGGGCACGAATCAGTGCAATAAATTTCGTCAGAACCTCACTGGTTTGGAACGCATACCCGTTCAAGAGGTTCATACAACACCAGTTACAGTCGTAATCTTATCTTCACGCGATATTTTTGAATATTTACTGTGTTCCAACGTTATGAAATATCTCGAGAACACCATCTATTGATGCATAACGAGCACGGAAACAGAGAATATTGTTCTTGTGATACAAAATTGGTTCTTTTTGCTCACGAAATAAAGAGTGCAATCAAGAAGGCGTCTCAAGATGAGTCCACAATTCAAGACTTATAGTAAGCTCTTGACACCGTTCTCCAGAAGCGGGTTATAAACAAATTACGAGCCAGTGGAATCGTCTCAGTTGTGCGACTGGATTCGTGATTTCCACTGCATTCGTGATTTCGACTGGATTCGTGGTTTACTCACAGTAAAGTCATATTTCCGGTCACAGTTCTTAGTAACTGCAGGGAAGTAATCTCGTGCAACAGAAGTGATATCTTCGGCTGACAGAAAAAGTGTTATAGCCCATTTATTGTTCACAAACTATATAAATGATTTGGAGACAACCTCAACGGCCGTGTTCGACTGTTTGCAGTTGATACTGACGTTTACCATCTAGCAAGGTCATCATAACACCAAAACAAATTGTAAAGGGATTTGACAACATAACTGCGTGGCGCGATATGTGACAACTGACCTAAAATAATAAAAAGTGAGATGTCCTCCAGATAAGTATCAAAAGAAATTACGTTGGATTTTGACTGCACTTAAATGGTTCAAAATGGCTCTGAGCGCTATGGGACTTAACTTCTGAGGTCATCAGTCCCCTAGAACTTAGAACTACTTAAACCTAACTAACCGAAGGACATCACACACATCCATACCCGAGGCAGCATTCGAACCTGCGACCGTAGCGATCGCGTGGTTCCAGACTGTAGCGCCTAGAACCGCTCGGCCAGATTGCACTTAAATCTCATAAATCTGAAGATTGTCGATTCAATTAAACACCTAGGGATTACTGTTACGAACAACTTCCCTCATTGCCTTCGGCAGGCATCTAGCACAGATATCGTTGCTCGCTGTTTGGGCTGCAGTGAAACTGTGAACGGTGCACAAACTTTGGTGACAGCCCAAACAACGAGCAACTAAATTTGCGCTCGACGACAGACTTAGGCAACTTGGGAAACTGTCGAAATAGTGCCAACTTGGCTGCTAACAGCAACGTTTGTGAACCGACAGTCCCGACAAGAAGCCTGAACGATTAATCGAACTTTACTCAGGAGCGGTTTGTACGAGGATTCTGTACGCGGTCTGCTCCATTGGTGGCCCACACTTCCCCAAAATTCTCCCAACAAACCGTAAACGGGTGTCTTCCCTCAACTAACCTTACGTGCTCTTTTCTTGTTGTTACACAACTTTAAGCGTGGATACTTGATCGACGGGAAAGAGCGGAACAGCATATCATTTGCATTATATTACACGTACATATATCCACATTGAAGGGAAGCCACCTTCACCACGACAAATATAAATTCTGTTCTGCTGAAGTAGAGAGAGTGCTAGTCCGTAGTTCGCATTGCTGATTCGGCAATTCGGCAGTCGCTGTTCTGCAACTTTAATGAGAAGCAATGGGGGGATGGGGGTGGGGGGGAGGGACTCATTTCCAGTGAAACACAGATTGACCAATGGAGTGAGAAGGGATGAGAGAAGGAAATCGAAGATGTCTGTGAGGCTCTTGGATAAATCAGGACGCATTTGTGATTTTACAGCTTAGGCAAATCAGTGTTAGGATCTATCCAAGGTTTCGACGCCAGACAATGTTCTGCATCGTAAGCCGCTTTCGATATTCGTATGCAAAGAAAGTAACTCCAAGAATCCAACAGAAAGGAAAAGACGATTTGCATCTCCGTTGGAGAACTTTTTGACGTAAGCTGAGCCTCTATTCCTATAGCACAATGCATTTTGCAACCATTCAGACGGTTTGCTCCAGAAGTTTGTTAGCTGTGTATAGTCGTATGCTGCTGTCGATAGCTGGCTGGTAAGGAGATTTTCGTCAATTTACACGTGTTTTAACGTTACAGTAATAGTCAAATAATCTTCGCCACGTAATAGAACATATGACACACCTCCGTTTGTATTATGAGGCGTCCGCCCCCGGTAGCTGCGTGGTTCGCGCGACAGAATGTCAATCCAAATGGCCCGGGTTCGATTCCAGGCTGGGTCGGAGATTTTCTCCGCAAAGGGACTGGGTGTTGTGTTGTCCTAATCATCATCATTTCATCCCCATCGACGCGAAAGTCGCCGAAGTGGCGTCAAATCGAAAGCCTTGCACCCGGCGAACGGTCTACCCGACGGGAGGTCCTAGTCACGCGGCATTTGCAATTTATTATGAGGCAATTCGTGAGGAAAGAGATTTATACCTGCCGCGCCGCGGTCACTAAGCCGTTGACGTCGTACTGTTGACTGATCCACAAGGATTAATCGTGAAATTATTTTATTGTGCTGTTCGTGAACATATTATCGTGATTTCCGAAGTTTAACTGACAATGAGTGGTTATCGCGACGGGCAAATTGTCGCTGTACTCAAGAGACATGCAGGATGATTCGCGAAGATATGCAGATATTGTAATGTGTTATTCTACAAGTAAAACTAAAAGCTGATACAAACATAGATCCGCAAATGTTTAGCTACGGAGTTACGGATAATAAAAGATTTTGGCCGACATTCACAAACTTCGCTAATACGAGGACATCGCGAAACTGTACGAGGTTAAAGTAAAGCACGATTTCCATTTATTTTGTTGTTATTTGGATGGTGAATCTAATAAAACATGTCCCATACGTGCATCTGCATTAGTTTTCCAGAACATCCAGAGAAGCAGAGATTATTATACAAGTAAATTTGCTTACTTTCCACTAAGAATGCAGAAGCGTTTATGTCATTGTTGGCAACCGTTAGTGAGTTGTTCCAGTAGTTTCCTAACCTTGAAACGAGTTAGTTTTCTGTATTCTTTAGTGAATGAACGTAATAACAACAGTGTATTTAAATGAAAGCACATAGTAACTGTTGTAGTTTGTAGATTAAATATGAAATAGAGATGCCTTTCAAATTTACGACAGAGGTATACGCGGATATGGCGTTTATTTATGACAAATGTGATGGTAATGCTACGGCTGCAGTTAACGAATATCGCGTACGTTGTCCAGCTCGGAGGATTTAGGATGCACGAACCATTAGCAGAGTTACCGTGTGCAACTGAAACGAGCAACAAAATCTCTTTTCTAGCCGTGCAGCTAAATGTATTGAACTCGGTGGACACATTTTTGAACAGTTATTGTGAACGTACTGTGAAGTTGTATATACACTGTACAACTTCCATAACAATGAGCTTTGTTTTTTCCGATTTAACCTGAATTCACGTGTGCTGTGGTATTAATAAAAGCAGATTATCTGACACATTCATACAGTTTCAGTTATCGTTGTTAACATCATTTTTCCAAAATTAAATTCTCAACTTCTGTTGAAAACTTTGTGCAATTGTCTGGAATTAAAAAAAAAACAAAACAAATTGGGCGAAGTATTTAATAAATTAAAAATTTTATGAAATGAAGTCGTTGCTTCTTTGGATGATCTGGAAAACTACTGCAGATACACGTCTGGGACATGTTTTGTTAGATTCTCCAGATCAATAACAACGAAATAAATGGAAATCGTGCTTTACTTTAACCTCGTACAGTTTTGCGATGGTTTCATATTAGCGAAGTTGCAACATTGCTCGCACAATCTTTTATTAGCCGTAACTCTGTAACTAAACATTAGCGGACCTATGTTTATATGAACTATTTTCTTTAGTTTTACTTGTAGAATAACGTATTAAAATATTTGCATATCTTCTGACTCACACTGTAGAGACATCAGTCGCTAGATTTCGGTGATCCGGCTGTGAGAGAGATTCTACTTTGTGTATGTGAATAGTGCAGACAAGTGCGGAACGTTTCAGAACACAGATCAAGTTCTACCAGAACTGCGTTACTGTGTATACAACTTTATCACCCATTCCCTCCATATCGAACTGTTGCTTTGTCCTTGACAAATTACATTTCCATCGTAGGTAGTACCACGGAGGAAGAAGCAGCCCCCCACTAAACTACAGGTGGAGGACATACTGTACGTCACGACTGTTACGCCTTCCCATCGCAGCGCAGAGTGAGAATGTAATTACTCTCGAATATATACACCTAGGAGCCAAAACACTATGACCACCGGCTTAATAAGTTGTTGGTCCATGTTTGGAAGGCAATAAGTCACCGATTCTGCTTAGCACGGATTCGACAGTTTGTTAGTAGGGTTCTGGAGGTATGTCGCACAAGATGTCGACGCAGAAGTCGTGTAATTTCCTTAAACAGCGGGCCGCTCATCTTTGTACGCGCCTGATAAGTATCCAGATTAGAGACGGGCAAAGTCCTTCATCCTTGGGAACTAGTTCACTGGTGATCGCTCTTTTTTGGGAACCGTTCATTTTTATTCGTTCACCGTTCATTGAGCTTGGTATATGGTTCTTATGAAAAATGGAAAATTGGTATCATAGGTGACTGAATATGGAACGCGCCAAGAGGGGGCACTTGCCTCCCTCCTGTAGTACAGAGTTTTTATTCATAACAGAATTCTCACACACTTGTAATTTTCGTGATTCTGCAAAACATCACGTTTAGCCAACTGTAGCGTTATGTGGCTGATCGCAGTAAAATAATATAAGGTGGCGCACGAAAAACCGGCCTCAAGTACAGACTGCTCGCCAAATATGCACGATTTGTTGACCGCTACGAGCAGAATAGATAAACATGTAATAATTAGGCAGTGAAGAAATAACAAATAAGCTAATTCAAACAACTTCGAAACAATAGATGATGATTGGTAAGCGACAGTGAGCAACTTAGTACTCGGGGCCGATTTTTCCTGTGCCACTGAAATAATATTGTTTGAGTTATCGTATTCTCTTTACAAAATGTGACACCATACACTCGATTACGAAGTGCGGGATTCATACGGTTGTCAAGTCGGTCTGTCTCCCATGACAATGAACACGCTCTTTTACCTTGGATCAAAAAAAGACGGAAAACGGCCACTCTTATGTGCCGTACCGACGTCCTTTGCATGTGTAGAAACAAAAAATCTTGCTTTTCTACAAGTATTTCTTCTGCTGCTTATCGAAATAGTGAAGTAAGCTGATACGCTGTTTTGTTACCTGAAAATATGTATGTGTTACATACCACGTAATTTTTATGTAGTTTACATAATTATAAAATACATTTTAATTACCGGTCGTGGACGCTGAATAGAATACGAAAAGAACCAGAAATTCAGATTAACAGAATATTCCGTCGGTTCTTGGTAGCACAACATTATAATAAATGAAACGCACTAGTTTGCTTTTGTTCTACAGTGTTACTTTTGTTGTCTCATCAAATACTGTTCATATTTTACTTTGCTCATTTATTTAATGAAAACTGTTACACAGCCACTGCTTTGATTGTAATGTTAATGTTAAAATGCAGTACCACCACACTCTTAGACTGTACCTTCCCTCAAACACCTCCATCTTTTTGCATTTATTTATTTCTGTTTATCTTATTGATATTGCTTAAGTTCCTTAAGTATTCTGTATCTACATTGATAACTGTCTCTTCTTTTAATTTGTTGAGTATCACTCTCCATGTTACGTACCTCGTGATGCAGCCTTGTCTACTACTAATTTTATTTTATTTTACTAGTTTTGTTTATTAATA
This sequence comes from Schistocerca cancellata, assembly GCF_023864275.1. Classification (NCBI taxonomy): domain Eukaryota; kingdom Metazoa; phylum Arthropoda; class Insecta; order Orthoptera; family Acrididae; genus Schistocerca; species Schistocerca cancellata. The sequence goes on from NC_064631.1 coordinate 51,414,936, forward strand.
GAAACTGTTATGTAGGCATGCTATTCCTATTTTGTGCTAAAGGTTTTCCTGACTACTACATTGTTATTTATGTACAGTTCAGTTTTCACTTTTTCATTGCTAAGATCTTACTTACTCCATGTTTCTACTGCAGTCTAGATGTCTTACTTCTCTTCCAATGTTGTCTGCTAACATTTAACTTCTTTGGTGATAATACTCAGTAAATGTCTGAAAATGGCCTTGTAACTCGAAAACCGGTTAACAATAAAAGTAATATTGTACAACAAAAGCAAACTGGTGCTTTTCATTTATATGAAGTTCAGAGTTCAAAAAAGGTTTGAAACAGATCTAGAATGGGCATGCGAAGCGAACAACAACAACAATTCGATACTGAACTAACTATATGAGCAGTCCGCAGTGGAAAGGCGCGACCGAAGTGAACTATGAAAGACCGTTCCTTAGAATTCGTTCCTCGCTCGTTCCGTTCATCTTGGTGAACCGTTTCATTGGACCCGTTATTTCGCGAACGACCTTCATTCGATCCCTGCGAAACCCTTCATTTCAGAAGGATAAATCACGACCGCATGTTGCAGGTCCTGTACGGCCCTTTCTGGATACAGAAAATGTTCGACTGTTGCCCTGGCCAGCACATTCTCCAGATCTCTCACCAATTGAAAACGTCTGGTCAATGGTGGCCGAGCAACTGGCTCGTCACAATACGCCAGTCACTACTCTTGATGAACTGTGGTATCTACATCTACATCTACATACATACTCCGCAATCCACCATACGGTGCGTGGTGGAGGGTACCTCGTACCATAACTAGCATCTTCTCTCCCTGTTCCAAACAGAACGAGGGAAAAATGACTGCCTATATGCCTCTGTACGATCCCTAATCTCTCTTATCTTATCTTTGTGGTCTTTCCGCGAAATGTAAGTTGGCGGCAGTAAAATTGTACTGCAGTCAGCCTCAAATGCTGGTTCTCTAAATTTCCTCAGTAGCGATTCACGAAAAGAACGCCTCCTTTCCTTTAGAGACTCCCACCCGAGTTCTTGAAGCATTTCCGTAACACTCGCGTGATGATCAAACCTACCAGTAACAAATCTAGCAGCCCGCCTCTGAATTGCTTCTATGTCCTCCCTCAATGCGACCTGATATGGATCCCAAACGTGTTGAAGCTGCAAGGCTAGCTGTACCTGTACACGCCATCCAAGCTCTGTTTGACTCAATGCCGAGGCGTATCAAGGCCGTTATTAGGGCCAGAGGTGGTTGTTCTAGATACTGATTTCTCAGGATATATGCACCCAAATTGCGTGGAAATGTAATCACATGTCAGGTCTAGTATAATATATTTGTCCAATGAATACCCGTCTATCATCTGCATTTCTTTTTGGTGTAGCAATTTTAATTGCCAGTAGTGTACCACTGTGGAGCGTGTGGCCCTATGTGACGCCTGTGGCTCTGCCGCGTCCGCCGGTGATTTGTCGGCAGTCAGTATGTTAATCGGGTAATCATGTGGATGTACGTGTAATGCTCTTGGAGTGCTAACCTCTGGATTAATACACGGTCGCATTTTTGTGCCAGTAATCGGAGAGTGGTCTACTCTGAGACTAAACTGCTGGATACAATGGTGGATGGTGTAACCGCGGTCTACATTGGCTAATGATCACGTACCAAACACTTAGTTCGCTCCGTCGCACTACAGTCATACGGAAATGACAGGTGTGTTAGCCGTTCCGGTTTGTTGGTTTCTACACGGAGTGGTACTCTGAAATTCATGAAATATAGGCCTGTTTTATAATGTATCGTTACTCAGTATTTCTCTTCACTAATTAAATCTTTTGTCGAGTCGTGTACGCCTCGGACAGTGCGTCTCACGAAACACACAGCAAAGTGACGACGTTCGTCAATATGCTGCGTCCTACGCCTTTTAGAATGCTCGGAAATAAGTGTAATATATTGATTACTGTATTACAGACTTCCTTCGTTCACACAACAAATAGTCCTTCCAAAACCTCATGGACTCTAAATGTGGGTGCTATCAAGTTAACGAATCATATCTCTTTTGATTACTTAAGTTAAAAAATTAATACTTTTGTTTCAGTTGCCGTGTTTTGCAGCAGCCCTTATAACTACTATAATTCTGAGTGTTTTATTTGTAGCACAAAACACAGGATAAAGTCATATAACACGAAACTTCCTTTAACACAACGACTGATGGGAAACAACGACAGAGAATACATATTAACGCAACTCAGATGTCTGGTTGAAATACAGAACTGGTTGTGTGTTGATATTACTGCTGAGTGGCAATATCTAGTAGAAACACCTGTTCGCTGCTGCCATTAACAATTATACATTACTCTCCATTTGTATATGTATTACTAGTAATTTAATAGTTACGAAACATTTATAAAATACTTTTGGAAGGTTTCCAGGTATTAGATACTGAATTTTTTTGCAGGAAATGTTAAAAGGCTTTTATTGTTGATTTAATTCAGTTGTGAGAGTATCGGAGTCTGTTACACAAAATTAGAGGAGATAACAGCATTACATTTCTAGCACGCCTTTATTTACTCTGTAGGCAGACACACCGTATTTGACTCCAGCTATACACAGAAGTTTAACCTTAGCCTCTTTCGTGCATAAGATCAATATTGCGGGCTGTTGCTGTTGCTTGTGTTCAGTTCTCAACATTGTCGATGTTATCTCTGCAGTTTAGGAATGGCGTGTCGAGTACCGGCCACTTAGAACCTGCACTTACAGCTTTACCCAGACCTTTGAATGTCAACACGAAGGGTGCAGTGCTGCAAGAAACAGCCTGCCTTTTGTTGTACAGCAAGTTCACTTTGTCCACCAAACGTGCCCTCGGGTACCGACAGCTGCGTCTCGACGTGGTCCTACCAGTGTGACAGGTAGACGTGAAGCAGTTATTATTAAGTTAGTAGTTAAGTTCGTAGCGGTTTTGCTTTGCATGTTGGTATTCCGGTTGCAATGGATTCATTTATCGATTGTCATTTTTTATTTACAATTTACTGTTACTGCTTGGGTTTACGTATTATCATTATGTCATTTGGAGATAGTGAGTGGAGCTGTGGACGCTATAAAACGGAGTGCCAAGAGGAGAAACTGGAACATTTCCGACATATTCTCCTGTTTGTATTCAGTAGAAGGGTGACGACCGCCGAGGTAGCCAGAAATATTTGTACCTTGTATGGGAATAACGGCATTGGACAGAGCACGGACAGAAAATGGTTTTCTCGTCTTAAGTTGGATCGTTATAACATTAGTTGCTCTCCACGTTGAGGAAGACTTCGGGGGTTTGATGAAGGTCGTTTAAACGCATTAATCCACAATGATACGCGTCAGTGTTCCTTAGAATAGGTGAATATGATGAATTGTGATCATTCCGCCATCGTGTGAAATTTGCATGCAGCGGGTGTATGTGCCCCGTACGCACTAAGCCAAACTCACAAACATTAGCGGGTAGCCATACGTGCATCCCTGCTCGCTCGTCATCTGTTGGCTGGTGAACAACACCTACCATTCCCATCCTGTATCATTACGGATGCCGAGAAATGGTGTGTTTATGCAAACATAAGAGAAATAAGGGAATGGTTAAGCCCAAACAAAGCAGCAACTCCCCCTATAAAGACCTTCGTGCGTCCACAAAATATCATGTTATCTACCCTGTGGAACAGCGACGGTGTGAAATACTACGAATTGCTTCGCCGAGGTGTAACCATCACTGTAGACATTTATTGTCAACAACTGAGACGCCTTGCAGATGCAGTCCAAGAACAACGACCAGGAAGACTGCGTGAAGTGATGCTATATCACCATAACGTCCGCCAGCATTCTGATAGACTGGCAAAAAACACTCTACAAGAGTTGGGTTGGGAAATCATTCCGCGCCCACCTTACTCTCAAGATCTTGCGCCTTCAGATTTTCACGTTCTTCACCTCAAAACTACGCGATTTTTACGTTCACTGAACCGAAACGTTACCTCAGCGTTGGAAGACTGTTGTAAACAGTGAAAGAGAATGTAGTATTGATGACGAAAGTGTATGTGTTTTGTTTACTAAACTTATGGAATAAGGCTACGAACTTGAGCACCAACCCTATATCGTACTGAAATCGCCGCGTCGTAGTAAAGTTGCACGCCGCTGAAGTGGCCAAAATATGACGCTGGCCATTGATAATAGGTGTACTGTGCGGTAATTTGTTTCTTGCTGTTGAAGAGAACAACGTTGCAACAATCGACCTGAATTGATGGAAATGTCTACCAGCAATGATCCAAAATATAACAGTGGTTAGGTTACTCACACGTTTTCAGTTTAGGCAAAGAAGTCTGATAGATGAAAAGCGAAATGATAGACTATCTTTCTCTGTATGAACGTGGAATCACAAAAGATGTGGAACCCATGGTGCCGGAAGACCAGAGCACCAGAATGAATCAAGGTGACTGTGGACAAATGAAAATCGGTCATGGACCAGTTTTCAACATCTTTGATGACCCGTTCAAAGTGATAGCTGTAGCCGCCAGGTAATTTTCCTGACTGTTCGCATTCAGTCAGAAAGCTCACCAAACGGCGACAGGAGCGGAAATGTTACAAATGTATCAAGCCAATGCGGATGACTTCTTTAAACTTCAAATCGTTATGATCGAGTGCTGCGTGTATTTCTACAGCCCCGATACAAAGGAGCAAGGCTAGCAATGGAAAAATGTGGATTAACCTATGCCTAAAATGGCGAAGACCCAATCGTTATCGCCAAAGTGATGCTGACTGTTGTTTGGGAATAACAGGTAAGGTCACAGTAGCATATTGCCGAAATTGGATGACGAGGTTAAGGATGGATGACAAGACACAGCGTGGCGGTAAGATGTCAAAGAGGGTGTTTTTCCTCTACAACAGCACCCTAGCTCATTCTGGACACAGTGAGACGTATTGCTTTCTTGTGCTCTCAAAAGTTGTCTAACCCCCTGTTCTCTTGACATAGCACCCGGTGACTTCTTCCGGTTTGTCAGATGAGGGAACCACTGTACGGGAGTCATCTCCGGAACGATGCCGACGTGATTTTCTAGGTGGAAAATTTCTTGAACAGGAAAATGCAGACTTCTCCACTCATGGTCTTCTCCAAGACAACCATCGTTGCGAAAAATGTATAGCGTTGATGGAAGAATGCCAAGAGGAGGACCGACACTACCACCAAGTTTGATGGTTAAAGCTAGTGATAATTACAAATTCATAATCCCCTCCCGTAGCTGCAATCTAAGTCTTACATTAAAACAAATTCGTGTTGAGAAGTATAGCATAGTGTACATTATCCTAGCAGCCATTTGCCGTCTGGTTGTAACGTACGGGGCATACTAGAAAATAACGTCTCCGAAGATTTTATGCGAAAACTCTTAAAGATTTTTAAATATGACAAACGTTATTAATATTCTACACCTTTGTTCTTCATGTCTACATATTTATTTCTCAACATAGTCACTCTGACGACATTTTCTACAACGAGAGACCAGGTTTTTGATATCGTCACTATAGAACGTCCGACATTGTTTACAGAGCCACAACATTACGAGTACCTGTGCTTGCACCGCTTGATCACTATCAAAGTGAAGCCCTCGGAGGTGTTCTTCTGGTTTAGTAAACAGATGGAAATCGGATTGGGCCAAGTCGCGACTCTACGCACTACACACCGGAAGCAGCTACTAGGGTAGCAGAGTACGTGTGGCGTGCACAAGGGGGTTTTTTAGGTTAGAGGGACCCCCCCCCCCCTTGGGCGAAACGATAAAATACCTGACGGCTTACCAGAGAGGACATTATCATCGTTGATAAAGAACGTCCGTCCTCAGAGACCAAAAACAGGAAAAGTTAACGTAATATTGGTAAACTGCAGGAGTATCCAGGGCAAGGTTCCTGAATTAGTATCTCTTATTGAAGGAAATAGTGCGCATATAGTATTAGGAACGGAAAGTTGGTTAAAACCGGAAGTGAACAGTAACGAAATCCTAGACACAGAATGGAATATATACCGCAAGGATAGGATAAACGCCAATGGTGGAGGAGTATTTATAGCAGTAAAGAATTCAATAATATCCAGTGAAGTTATTAGCGAATGCGAATGTGAAATAATCTGGGTTAAGCTAAGTATCAAAGGTGGGTCAGATATGATAGTCGGATGCTTCTATAGACCACCTGCATCAGCAACCGTAGTAGTTGAGCGCCTCAGAGAGAACCTGCAGAACGTCGTGAAGAAGTTTCGTGATCATACTGTTGTAATAGGGGGAGACTTCAATCTACCAGGTATAGAATGGGATAGTCACACAATCAGAACTGGAGCCAGGGACAGAGACGCTTGTGACATTATCCTGACTGCCTTGTCCGAGAATTACTTCGAGCAGATAGTTAGAGAACCAACTCGTGAAGCTAACGTTTTAGACCTCATAGCAACAAATAGACCGGAACTTTTCGACTCCGTGAATGTAGAAGAGGGTATCAGTGATCATAAGTCAGTGGTTGCATCAATGACTACAAGTGTAACAAGAAATGCCAAGAAAGGAAGGAAAATATATTTGCTTAACAAGAGTGATAGGGCACAAATCGCAGAATATCTGAGTGACCACCATCAAACGTTCATTTCTGAGGAAGAGGATGTGGAACAAAAATGGAAAAAATTCAGAAACATCGTCCAGTACGCCTTAGATAAGTTCGTACCGACTAAGGTCCAAAGCGAGGGGAAAGATCCACCGTGGTATAACAATCATGTACGAAAGGTACTACGGAAACAAAGAAAGCTTCATCATAGGTTTAAGAGTAGTCGAATCATAGCTGATAAGGAAAAGCTGAACGAAGCGAAAAAGAGCGTAAAGAGAGCAATGAGAGAAGCATTCAACGAATTCGAACATAAAACATTGGCAAACAATCTAAACAAGAACCCTAAAAAGTTTTGGTCATATGTAAAATCGGTAAGCGGATCTAAATCCCCTATTCAGTCACTCGTTGACCACGATGGCACCGAAACAGAGGACGACCGAAGAAAGGCAGCAATACTGAATTCAGTGTTCCGAAACTGTTTCACTGCGGAAAATCGTAACACGGTCCCTGACTTCAGCCGTCGCACGGACGCCAAAATGGAAAATATTGAAATAAACGATATCGGAATTGAAAAACAACTGCTATCACTTAGTAGCGGAAAAGCATCCGGACCAGACGAGATACCCTTAAGATTCTACAGTGATTATGCTAAAGAACTTGCCCCCTTTCTATCAGCAATTTATCGTAGATCGCTGGAAGAACGTAAAGTACCTAGCGACTGGAAGAAAGCGCAGGTCGTTCCCATTTTCAAGAAGGGTCATAAATCAGATGCGAATAATTATAGGCCTATTTCGCTTACGTCAATCTGTTGTAGAATAATGGAACATGTTTTGTGTTCTCGTATTATGACGTTCTTAGATAATACAAATCTCCTTCATCATAACCAACATGGATTCCGCAAACAGAGATCATGTGAAACTCAGCTCGCCCTATTTGCCCAAGAAATTCACAGTGCCGTAGACACTGGCGAGCAGATTGATGCCGTATTCCTGGACTTCAGGAAGGCATTTGATACGGTTCCGCACTTACGATTAGTGAAAAAAATACGAGCTTACGGAATATCGGACCAGGTTTGTGATTGGATTCAGGATTTCCTAGAAGAAAGAACACATGTCATTCTTAACGGTTCAAAATCTGCAGATTTCGGGAGTACCGCAAGGAAGCGTGATAGGACCTTTATTGTTTACAATATACATAAATGACTTAGTTGACAACATCGGTAGCTCCGTGAGGCTATTTGCAGATGACACGGTTGTCTACAAGAAAGTAGCAACATCAGAAGACTCGTACGTACTCCAGGAAGACCTGCAGAGGATTAATGCATGGTGCGACAGCTGGCAGCTTTCCATAGGTGGTAAATCATTGGAAGCGGTAACGACCGTAAAATACTTAGGAGTTACTGAAGTGGAATGATCACATAAAACAAATAGTGGGAAAAGCAGGCGCCAGGTTGAGATTCATAGGAAGAATTCTAAGAAAATGTGACTCATCGACGAAAGAAGTAGCTTACAAAACGCTTGTTCGTCCGATTCTTGAGTATTGCTCATCAGTATGGGACCCTTACCAGGTTGGATTAATAGAAGAGATAGACATGATCCAGCGAAAAGCAGCGCGATTCGTCATGGGGACATTTAGTCAGCGCGAGAGCGTTACGGAGATGCTGAACAAGCTCCAGTGGCGGACACTTCAAGAAAGGCGTTACGCAATACGGAGAGGTTTATTATCGAAATTACGAGAGAGCACATTCCGGGAAGAGATGGGCAACATATTACTACCGCCCACATATATCTCGCGTAATGATCACAACGAAAAGATCCGAGAAATTAGAGCAAATACGGAGACTTACAAGCAGTCGTTCTTCCCACGCACAATTCGTGAATGGAACAGGGAAGGGGGGATCAGATAGTGGTACAATAAGTACCCTCCGCCACACACCGTAAGGTGGCTCGCGGAGTATAGATGTAGATGTAGATGTATGTAGGATTATCGACGACAGTGAAGCCAAGGCGTTGGACTGCTGCAGACGTTGCAGCGCTCTTGTGTGGTCTGGCGTTGCCGTGCTGAAGCAGAGGGTGCTTAATGTGTGGGGGAAGTCTTCGAATTCGAAACTCGATTACAGCACAGTGTTCGTCAGGATCTCATGTACTGAAGCTACACGCCGCCCTGTTACACGCCACAGTTTGAAGTCCTCTAGCGACAGAGGATTGTAGACATTGTAAGTAGGCTGTTTATGTTTTCTTATCGGCAACATGCCGGCCGGTATGGCCAAGCGGTTAAAGGCGCTACAGTCTGGAACCGCGAGGCCGCTACGGTCGCAGGTTCGAATCCTGCCTCGGGCATGTATGTGTGTGATGACCTTAGGTTAGTTAGGTTTAATTAGTTCTAAGTTCTAGGCGACTGATGACCTGAGAAGTTAAGTCGCATAGTGCTCAGAGCCATTTATCGGCAACGTTACGTAACGCTCGGTATGAAAATCACTGGCTGTGCTGTGTGCAGTCTGTAGCTAGTTTGCATTGTTGTCTGCCATTGTAGTGTTGGGCAGCGGTAGCTGGATGTGAACAGCGCGTAGCGTTGCGCAGTTGGAGGTGAGCCGCCAGCAGTGGTGGATGTGGGGAGAGAAATGGCGGAGACTTGAAATTTGTAAGACTGGATGGCATATATATTATGATTATTAAGGTAAATACATTGTTTGTTCTCTATTAAAATTTTTCATTTGCTAACTATGCCTATCAGTAGTTAGTGCCTTCAGTAGTTTGAATCTTTTATTTAGCTGGCAGTAGTGGCGCTCGCTGTATTGCAGTAGTTCGAGTAACGAAGATTTTTGGTGAGGTAAGTGATTTGTGAAACGTATAGGTTAATGTTGGTCAGAGCCATTCCTTTGTAGGGATTTCTGAAAGTCAGATTGCGTTGCGCTAAAAAAATATTGTGTGTCAGTTTAAGCACAGTCGTATATAATTTTTCAAAGGGGACGTTTCAACGTGAAGAATAAAGGTGTAGAATGTTATTAAAGTTCGTTTTATTTAAAATGCGTTACGAGTTTTCACATAAAACATTCGGAGACATTACTTTTCAGATCGCCCCCGTAATAACATTTTCACACTCTGATACAACTTATTGTGGTATGTTTTGATTTGCAACATTTTTTTTTTTTTGCTTAACTCTAAATTGCCAACGACCTTGCCGCAGTGCTAACATCGGTTCCCGTCAGCTAACCGAAGTGCTGTCGGGCTTGGCTAACATTTGGATGGATCACTGTGCCGGTCTTCAGAGTGCTGTAGGAAAGCGGGGTGCACTCAACCCTTATGAGGCCAATCGAGGAGCTACTTGACAGAGAACTGACCACATGCCTCTCCTAGCAGTGTGCTGACCACATGCCTCTCCATATCCGCAACCAATAACGCTTATCGGCTGAAGATGACACGGCAGTCAGCTGGTACGGTCGGGCTTTATGAGGCCTTTTCGGACGGAGCTAGCTCTAAATTGCACATCACAGGTGTTATTCTTTGCATTAAGGCTGTATGGATCCTTCCTACATTGTAAAGGCTATATTACACTGAAGAGGCAAAGAAACAGGTACAACTGCCTAATATCATGTAGGACCACCGCGAGCACGCAGAAGTGCCGCAACACGACGTGGCATGGACTCGACTAGTGTCTGAAGTAGTGCTGGAGGAAACTGACGCCATGAATCTTGCAGGGCTGTCCATAAATCCGTAAGAGTACGAGGGGGTGGAGCTCTCTTCTGAACAGCAGGTGCAAGGCATCTCAGATACGATTAATAATGTTCGTATTTGGAGACTTTTGTGGCCAGCGGAAGTGTTTAACTTCAGAAGCCACTCTGTAGCAATTTTGGACGAGTCTGATGTCCCACTGTCCTGCTGAAATCGCCCAAGTCGGACTGCGCAATGAACATGAATGGACGCAGGTGATATGACAGGATGCTTACGTACGTGTCACCAGTCAGAGTGGTATCCAGACGTATCAGCGTTCCCCTTATCACCCCAACTGCACACGCGCAACACCATTACAGAGCGTCCACGAGCTTGAATAGTCCCCTGCTGACATGCAGGATCTATGGATTCATGAAGTTGTCTCCATATCCGTACACGTCCATCCGCTCGATACAATTTGAAACGAGACTCGTCCGACCAGGCAACATCTGTCCAGTCATCAACAGTCCAATGTCGGTGTTGATGGGTCCAGGCGAGGCTTAAAGCAATGTGTCGTGCAGTCATCGAGGGTACACAAGTGGGAATTCGGCTCCGAAAGCCCATATCTATGATGGTTTGTTGAATGGTTCGCTCGCTTGCACTTGTTGATGGCCCAAAATTGAAATCTGCAGCAATTTGCGTAAGTGTTGCACTTCTATCACGATGAATGTTTCTCTTCAATCGTTGTTGGTCCTATTCTTGCAAGATCCTTTTCCGGCCGCAGCAGTGTCGGAGATTTGATGTTTTATCTTATTCTTGAAATTCACAGTACTCTTCGTGAAATGTTCGCACGGAAAATGACCACTTCATCGGTACCTAGGAGATGCTGTGTCGCATCGCTGGTGTGGCGACTGTAACACCACCTTCAAACTCTAATAAATCTTGATAACCTCCCATTGTGGGAGCAGTAAACGATCTAACAACTGCGCGAGACACTTATTGCCTTATAAAGTCGTTTGCCTACATGAGTATCTTTGGCGCTTCAGTGTATAAAACTGTTACTGAAAATTGAATATTTAGGAATCTGTATATGACATACAGTTGTTGTTGTTGTGGTATTCAGTCCTGAGACTGGTTTGATGCAGCTCTCCATGCTACTCTATCCTGTGCAAGCTTCTTCATCTCCCAGTATCTACAGCAACCTAAATCCTTCTGAATCTGCTTAGTGTATTCATCTCTTGGTCTCCCTCTACGATTTTGACCCTCCACACTGCCCTCCAATGCTAAATTTGTGATCCCTTGATGCCTCAAAACATGTCCTACCAACCGATCCCTTCTTCTAGTCAAGTTGTGCCACAAACTTCTCTTCTCCCTATCCTATTCAATACCTCCTCATTAGTTACGTGATCTACCCACCTTATCTTCAGCATTCTTCTGTAGCACCACATTTCGAAAGTTTCTATTCTCTTCTTGTCCAAACTAGTTATCGTCCATGTTTCACTTCCATACATGGGTACACTCCATACAAATACTTTCAGAAATGACTTCCTGACACTTAAATCTATACTCGATGTTAACAAATTCCTCTTCTTGAGAAACGCTTTCCTTGCCATTGCCAGTCTACATTTTATATCCTCTCTACTTCGACCATCATCGGTTATTTTACTCCCTAAATAGCAAAACTCCTTTACTACTTTAAGTGTCTCATTTCCTAATCTAATTCCCTCAGCATCACCCGACTTAATTAGACTACATTCCATTATCCTCGTTTTGCTTTTGTTGATGTTCATCTTATATCCTCCTTTCAAGACAATGTTCATTCCGTTCAACTGCTCTTCCAAGTCCTTTGCTGTCTCTGACAGAATTACAATGTCATCTGCGAACCTCAAAGTTTTTATTTCTTCTCCATGAATTTTAATACCTACTCCGAATTTTTCTTTTGTTTCTTTTACTACTTGCTCAATATACAGATTGAATAAAATCGGGGAGAGGCTACAACCCTGTCTTACTCCTTTCCCAACCACTGCTTCCCTTTCATGCCCCTCGACTCTTATAACTGCCATCTGGTTTCTGTACAAACTGTAAATAGCCTTTCGCTCCCTGTATTTTACCCCTGCCACCTTCAGAATTTGAAAAAGAGTATTCCAGTTAACATTGTCAAAAGCTTTCTCTAAGTCTACAAATGCTAGAAACGTAGGTTTGCCTTTTCTTAATCTTTCTTCTAAGATAAGTCGTAAGGTCAGTATTGCCTCACGTGTTCCAACATTTCTACGGAATCCAAACTGATCTTCCCCGAGGTCGGCTTCTACCAGTTTTTCCATTCGTCTGTAAAGAATTCGCGTTAGTATTTTGCAGCTGTGACTTATTAAACTGATAGTTCGGTAATTTTCACATCTGTCAACACCTGCTTTCTTTGGGATTGGAATTGGGATTGACATACAGTATTGAAGCTAAATATTATGAACACACCCCGCGCCAAGACTGAATGTCACCTGTTGGCGCAGCGAGAACATTGTGTATTAGCAGAGCAGACACGAATGGAGAATCATTCTAGCGACTAAAAGGGCCGCAGTTGGGAAAATCCACTGATGTAACCGCATTGACCAAGGGGGTGGACTCTAATGGCTCGGCGCCTGTGAAGGAGCTTCTCTGTAGTAATGAAGCTGGTCAGCTGTTCGAAAGTTACATCGTTAGCATCTACTGAAAATGGTGGGAGCACGAGTGAGCACGAAAGTGTAGGACGTCCACGCCTCAATGAAGATAATTATTTTCCAGTCTATGAGACTCCAGGACGACGACTTGTCTGGAGACGTCCCGGTGAGCGGTGGGATAGCAACTTGTTTGCTGCCCGCCATACAGCCCAACAATCAGGAATCATGGTCTCAGGTTCCACTTTTTCTCACAGCAGGACCCCCTTTGGTTGTCATCCGCGACTCCGTGAAAGCCCTGTTTTGTTGCCCTTCATGGGCTTACATGTTAGTAAGATAATGTGCGCTAGCACAAGGTGAAAGTTTGCACTGCTTTTCTTTGTGCTTGCCAAACCCTACTTTGGCCAGCAAGGTCGCCAGATCATTCCACAATTGAGAACGTTGGAAGCATTATGAACAAGGCCCTCCAACCAGTTCGGGAATCTGACGATGTTAAGCGCCAGTCAAAAAGAATTTGGCACAATATCCCGCAGGAGAACATCCCCACAACTCTATCAATGAATGTCAAGCAGAGCTAAAGCTTACATAAGGTCAGAGGTGGACCAACGCGTTACAGACATGCTCAGTTTGTGATGCTCTTTCTCCTGAATAAATCATCCGATGTTTCTAAAATTGAAATCATTCGTCCTTCGTTTGTCTGTACTTGTACATGACATCTGTCAGTTTTCGTCCAATTCGGATCAGTTCTTCGCGGTGCGTCAGTTTCTTTTCTCCTTAGAGTGTAAATAAAATACAGGATGGTTATAGTTAAACTTTCGGTACTTAAGAGGGCTCCCATGACAGGCGAATGATCGTAGGACAGTTAAACTTTGTGGAGGCATTTGTGAGAACATCCGAAAGATAAATCATGAATAAACCATTGAAAGAGATATACTTTAATCGCCATATGCGAGGTTAACAGTTGTTAGTTGCGCACCATGTTTGTGTTCCAAGTTACGAACGATGCCTCTAAGTGACGACTGCCTGCATTCTCGACAGCCTGGAGGCGCACCAGAGATACCATTTCGCAATTGTCACAGTACCTTACGAATGGCGGACCATGGAATGTTTAGCAGTCGTGACACTTTTGGCTACGGTAACTTCTTCAACAGTTTGTGGCTCAATTAGCCGTCTGCCTCTCCCAGGAACGGTTCACAAAGTGGCGCCACTTAATTCGAACTTGCGAATCATGTCCTTCAACCCCGGTACGGAAGGAGGACCTCTCCGCATTCCTTTAATGTATCGATACACGTGAAGAGCAGCAGCACTGTTGCAATTGTTTTGATAAAATTGTTTTATGAGTGAAGCCCTGCTGACCCAGTCCACACCCTTGTTGACGGTGTGCAACTACAATGCACTCTGATGCTTGTGTTTCAGCACTTCGTCGTCGTACCAGTACCGGCACCGAAAGGCAAGTGATGACATTAACACTACCAACAACACGAATCCTATGAAGTTGGATACACATACAGTAAATAGTTTTCCGTCTACATTGGCTCAAGTAAGGTTTAACTATAACCACTCTGTGTGTTTGTTCCTCCGCAGGAAGAGTAACGTTTCTCACGTTCACCTACCCACGTACATCTCTCATACTGCATCGGAAAGCACGATATTGTGGAAAGCAGGTCACACAAAAGCTCACTTCACGACGGCGAAGAGAGACATCCAAAATAGTCCAGTGAAAAGCTGCATTTTGTAACCACTTGGTATTCGTGTTGAGCTTCGGCATGGGATGCACTGGACTGTTTGAGAGACATGCAAACTGTGGACTGAAAGCTGTTTAGTCGACTCCAACTTCCGTAAGCCAAACATTACCATTGTTCGTTTAGTTTTGAACAAGAGTATCAGCATATTGTTTCTCATATAGAGGGTGTTCCTGATAAGGTGCTTGTCTCAGTAACTCACAAAATAATAAGTGAGAGGAATATTTATTTACATGGGTAATCTAAAAAACGTTACTCTTTCTGCGTAGGTATGAGTAGAGTTTAGTTAGTTAATTTCTAGACAGTTACAGTAACGAATTATAATTCATGAAATAGGACATTTTTCTGGTTTGTAGCTAATTTATTTAAACAAAGTACACTCCTGGAAATTGAAATAAGAACACCGTGAATTCATTGTCCCAGGAAGGGGAAACTTTATTGACACATTCCTGGGGTCAGATACATCACATGATCACACTGACAGAACCACAGGCACATAGACACAGGCAACAGAGCATGCACAATGTCGGCACTAGTACAGTGTATATCCACCTTTCGCAGCAATGCAGGCTGCTATTCTCCCATGGAGACGATCGTAGAGATGCTGGATGTAGTCCTGTGGAACGGCTTGCCATGCCATTTCCACCTGGCGCCTCAGTTGGACCAGCGTTCGTGCTGGACGTGCAGACCGCGTGAGACGACGCTTCATCCAGTCCCAAACATGCTCAATGGGGGACAGATCCGGAGATCTTGCTGGCCAGGGTAGTTGACTTACACCTTCTAGAGCACGTTGGGTGGCACGGGATACATGCGGACGTGCATTGTCCTGTTGGAACAGCTAGTTCCCTTGCCGGTCTAGGAATGGTAGAACGATGGGTTCGATGACGGTTTGGATGTACCGTGCACTATTCAGTGTCCCCTCGACGATCACCAGTGGTGTACGGCCAGTGTAGGAGATCGCTCCCCACACCATGATGCCGGGTGTTGGCCCTGTGTGCCTCGGTCGTATGCAGTCCTGATTGTGGCGCTCACCTGCACGGCGCCAAACACGCATACGACCATCATTGGCACCAAGGCAGAAGCGACTCTCATCGCTGAAGACGACACGTCTCCATTCGTCCCTCCATTCACGCCTGTCGCGACACCACTGGAGGCGGGCTGCACGATGTTAGGGCGTGAGCGGAAGACGGCCTAACGGTGTGCGGGACCGTAGCCCAGCTTCATGGAGACGGTTGCGAATGGTCCTCGCCGATACCCCAGGAGCAACAGTGTCCCTAATTTGCTGGGAAGTGGCGGTGCGGTCCCCTACGGCACTGCGTAGGATCCTACGGTCTTGGCGTGCATCCGTGCGTCGCTGCGGTCCAGTCCCAGGTCGACGGGCACGTGCACCTTCCGCCGACCACTGGCGACAACATCGATGTACTGTGGAGACCTCACACCCCACGTGTTGAGCAATTCGGCGGTACGTCCACCCGGCCTCCCGCATGCCCACTATACGCCCTCGCTCAAAGTCCGTCAACTGCACATACAGTTCACGTCCACGCTGTCGCGGCATGCTACCAGTGTTAAAGACTGCGATGGAGCTCCGTATGCCACGGCAAACTGGCTGACACTGACGGCGGCGGTGCACAAATGCTGCGCAGCTAGCGCCATTCGACGGCCAACACCGCGGTTCCTGGTGTGTCCGCTGTGCCGTGCGTGTGATCATTGCTTGTACAGCCCTCTCGCAGTTTCCGGAGCAAGTATGGTGGGTCTGACACACCAGCGTTCTTTTTTCCATTTCCAGGAGTGTATATACAAATAAATTAAAATAAAATTTTTATCAGTTTTAGTTATTAACCTAGAAACGTTCATAATTTTAGATGTCCATGCAATAAGCTGTACATAATTGGCTGTGTTCAAATTGGTGTTACAGTGGCGCAATGTTCATTTAAGTGAGTTGTTCAAACGATTGCTCACTTTCGTGAATGCACAACTCAGTGTGCTTTCTAAATGACCCGCGGACGAGATGTAACGTTCTTGGTATCAAGGAGGGACTAGGTTCCTGGATGCTCTGTCTCAAGTCCCTTTGGGGTAGACTGTAGAACGCATCCTTACAGTGCCGTATACAAGGCAGGTCGCAATGCATGGACAAACGGGGTTCGGTCTGCCCTACTCACAAAGACAAGAAAATTACACACAGCACGTTGCATCCATCCTAAAATCTTTGAATTCTTAGCTTCCAAATTAGAACTGATACAAATCTGAATCAAACTGATTTGTGCACAGTTGATTCAAATACACGCTGTACGCCCTGTTTATGAAAATCCTTATTTGCGAACTATATATGAGACATTTTCATTGCTGGGTTCAAGCAGCAGTAAAGTAGTAATTTGCCTAAAACAAACGCGTATCAGTGCATTTATTGACACATTAACAAATTATCTGGTATCGCGCAGACTTTCCCTGACACTCTTCTTTGATTTTTAGTTTTGCACATCATGAATCCCTTCCTCAGTTTCACTTAGCTTCTTAATATTTTGTCACACTTTTACAGGCATAACGCTACTGTGTAATTATTTCAATTATGTAACAGTGCTAGGCCTTGTGCCTTCTTTTAAACATGGTGTTATGACGTAGCATATGCGTACATTGCTTAAGAATTGCTCTTATTGCGACCATATTTTGTATGACATGTGCTCTTTTAATTATTTCACATTTACATACACTGAGAAGGCAAAAGTGATGGTGTACTATAAATTTTTTTCCTTATTTTGTTACCTCAAGATATGACATTTCTGTGTCTTTATATATTGTAATTGTCTTACTATATATATATATATATATATATATATATATATATATATATATATATATATATATATATATATATGTCGATGTATAATTGGTTTGTTTTGTAAATATTATTTGTATTTTTACGCAGGGTCTTGCCTCGGGAAAACTATGCTATCGAACGAATACATCGATAGGTCGTGTGGAGAACCAAAGTGTTTAGGATCTTTGCTAGTGTTAACTCTGCCGCGTGGAGCGCGGGCAGAGCAGAGAGAGTCTGGCTGGGGTAGGGCTTTGGAGCAGCTGTGTTGTGTGACGCTCCCGCGAGTTGCCGCGCTTTCGGGGTTTGGCAGCATGTAATTGCGCTCGACTTGCTATGATAGTTTCTGACACGGTGTCGCGGACGGGAAGCAATAGCTGGCGCACATCAAGAGCCCGTTTCGTCTGGTGACCGTGTCGAGAGGAAGGCGCGCCAACATCCAGCTTCTGCAACAGTGACGGCCGACAATGAGTGACTGTCGCCGCCTCCTCGATCGACGACTTCAAACCTTTAATCAACCAACAAGGAAGACTGGTAGCACGTAAAGTCTTAGAACTGTATGGCAGACCTCAGCTTTTCAAACTGTTAAATTTTTCTCACTAAATTACAGCAACGTAGCATGAACCTTTGTTGCTCATTGTCCCAATTGCATTACCAAGCAGGGTCCCTTCCTTTTCCGGAATGGACCCGAGTGTCTTTGAAATTCAAACGCCAACATTAAAGTAATATCATTCGATTTCACTGCTTTAATTTCAAAGTTCAGTTAAGGTATTCATAGCTGGCTACAATATTTAGATTACACAAGCACAAATTAAGGGTGCGAGTTTTGTTACCGTATTTTAGCTTACCTGTGACTGCAGCTCAGCTTGGTACGTACTAAATTTTACTATTGTTAATTGTTCAGAATAATTTAATTCAAGTTCAAAGTTAAATCTCTTATTTCTAAATTGCGTAGATTCAAGTAGCTTTTGAAATGATTGTTGAGGTAGCCCAAGACTAACCGTATTTTACTGAATTTCGATGTGCTTCAGAAACAAAGCTCACTATTAATTTCAGTCACTAAATTAACTTTCAGTTTTCCGGTTTTATTAATTCTTTTGCTAAATTAAGTCAGAGTGTACCAAATTTATTACTTCTGACAAACTTTCAGTTTTCACACTACAGGTGTCAACCTTCAGTTGCCACGCTTCTAGTGCTAATTATATGTGTAATAACCTTTCTTTTTCAGTTACTATAGTAATTTCCCCCAAATCTCAAATATCTAATTACCGCTAGTTAATTGTTAACGTAACGCCCACACATTTACTTTCTTCATTAACTTTACCCATTTTCAAAATTAATTTCCATCAGTTTCGTTTGCATTTTTCCTTTCATTTAAGTGTAACCCTTTCCTCCCTCTTTACCGACAGATTAAGTTCGGTGACGATTGCTTTTCCCAAATTTCCATTAGGTACACGCGGTTTAATTTTTCACTGTCATTAAGGTCGATAGGTGCGGAGGAGGCTACAATGGGATACCAACATGCACATGTAAGATGGCGGTAGTATCGCGAACACAACGTATAAAAGGGCAGTGCATTGGCGGAGCTGCTATTTATATTCGTCTGTTTCATGTGAAAAGGTTCCCGACGTGGTCATGGGCGCACGACCGAAATTAACCAAAAACTGGAAATTTATGGTAAGGTCTTATGGGACCAAACTGCTGAGATCATCGGTTCGTAACGCTACACACTGCTTAAGCTAACTTACGCTATGGACAACACACACACCCATGCCCGAGGGAGGACTCGAACTTCCGATGGGGGAAGCCGCACGGACCGTGATCGGATGCCTCAGACCGCAAGGCTACTCCGCACGGCGAAATTAACAGACTTTAAATGCGGAACGGTAGTGGGAGCGAGACGCATGGGACATTACATTCGGAAATTGTTTGGGAATTTAATACTCCGAGATGCACAGCGTCAAGAGTGCGCTGAGAGTACGAAATTTAAGGCATCACCTGTCACTACGGACAATGCAGTGGTCGACGCCTTACACTCAACCACCGAGAGCAGCGGCGCTTGCCTAGAGTTGCAGGGCTCACAGACTAGTAACACTGCGTCGAATAACCACAGAAGTCAATGGGTTAGGACAGTGCGGCGAAATTTTGCGTTAATGGGCTATAGCAGCAGACGGCCGACGCTTTCGCTAACAGTTGGACAATGCTTGCTCGTCCAGCTCGTGACGACATTGGCTGGACTCTAGAAGATTGGGAAACCGTGGCCTGCTCAGATGAGTCCTGATTTCAGTCGGTAAGAGCTGATTGTACGGTTCTAGTGCGGCGGACACCCCACACAGCCATGGACCCAGTTGTCAACATGACACTGCGCCAGCTGGTGGTGGCACCATAGTGGTGTGGGCTGCGTTTACACGGAATGGAGTGCGTCCTCTGGTCCAACAGAACCGATCTTTGACTGGAAATTTTTTTATGTTCGGCTACTGGGAGACCATTTTCAGCCATTCGCGGACTTCATGTTCCCTAAACAACAATGGAATATTTATGGATAACAATGCGCTGTATCATCGGACCACAATTGGTCGCGATTAGTTTGAAGAACGTTCTGGACAGTTCGAGAGAATTATTTGGCCACCCA
This sequence comes from Schistocerca cancellata, assembly GCF_023864275.1. Lineage (NCBI taxonomy): Eukaryota > Metazoa > Arthropoda > Insecta > Orthoptera > Acrididae > Schistocerca > Schistocerca cancellata. Next base: position 51,435,004 of record NC_064631.1, read on the forward strand.
CTGAACATTCATGGGACATAATTGGCAGGTCAGTTCGTTTACAAAATCCTATATCGGCAACATTTCCGCAATTATGGCGGCTATGGAGGCAGGACGGCTCAATATTTCTGCAGTGCTCTTCCAACGACTTGTTGAGTCTTTGTCACGTCGAGCTGCTGCTCTACGCTGAGCAAAAGAAGGTCCGACACGATATTAGGATGTATTCCACGACTTTTGTCATGTCAGCATGTATTTTGTGTATCCGAGACACGTTAAGAGTAGAAATTTTCCGTTCGTTCTTTCCTAGATCTGAAGATGATTGTTTAAGTAATCTAAACCGGTAATATGAATAATAATTAGCGATCAAAGCTAATAATAATTCCGCTCATGGATCAAACTGAGGAATTTTGATTCTAATAAGGGGATTTAATGGTTAGTATCCGTCTTAGAGTAGCGGCAATTTGCGTAGATACGTCGCACTGCTGACACCATCACTATACTGTCGTTGTATCACAATTTTTTTTTGAAAATTACCACTGCTGAAAACGGCAGTCCGATGGTATGGCAATAAATACAACTGTTACGCTTTTGAATCACATTTTATTACGTAAATTACTGCCATCGGTGTTCTGTGTGTACGCAGAGGTGGACAATAGTAAGTTCGTCATTTTGAACAGTAGTTCAACACCCATTACGAAAACAAGAAATCATTTTGCGAGTGTATGGTATAACTCAGGTAGCAGTACCAATGAGCTTTGGCTGGGGGTTGAACTGTGACTGGTGTAACGAAAATAGCAAAACATCGCCACTAATATTGAATAGGGGTGCTCTAAATAGGCAGTAGTCCTGAGACGTATGTGCATGTATCAAAATAGCGTAACACTTCCCAAAATATATTAAAAAAAATGAAAAGTGAAGAAAATGTACGAATGTCGGGAATTGAGCGGAACACTAGCCAGGTGTAAATCAGTGGTTGAGGAATGGGAAAAGTAGACTCGTTGACCGCCTGCATGCAAAGGAAGGGAGAATAGGGGGAAGGGGGGGGGGGGGTATGGTCGGAGAGGGCGAGAAATTGACGTGAAATTCAAATTAGATCGAGATACTGTCAAGTAATTTGGGCTCGTTTGGGGTAATCTGCGCTGTCAAGAGTTAACGATTTGCCTCCCTCCTCACACGAAGCTATTCTACTTCCATTAGAAATACAAGGTATAGTTCATAGGCTTTCGCGACCGGAGTCATTTTCAATAGTATTTTTCTGACCTATTGCCAAATGTACCAGTGCTCCGTCCACTAGTGCAAGTGGCTTCTTGAGTGTGTATAGTATTGCGTATTGCAACAGTGGCCGAAACGTTGGTAAGTTTTACTGTATAACGATGTCTACAGCGCAAACGGAGTTCATTGAAAAAAGAATCAAAGTTATTATCAACACTTGCCACAAACATGCTACGCTAATGCATAAACTTGCAGTCCTGTATTGGCAATGTCCCCTTCTCGGGTCCGTTAACATATTATTACTTACTGACAAAATTGGATTCTGCACAATGCCTTTAAAAGAACTTGTACAACAGTTCAAACATCAGACGCTTCGTTTAACGGATTTTCTGCAACAATCATCCTCAGCAGCAAATAGCAACAAATTTTTGTAGCGCTCTGTCGTGTGTATTCTGTATCGTGCCTCTAATGTGTCTCTAGTCCTGACACTGGCTGACACTGTTTTACGTATGTGACTATTGCATTCTGTTCGTCCTCACCGCTTGTTACAATAGTTTGACCAGTGCGTTAAGCGTGCACACCCTTAACTCGAACTGCAACTCTCGGTACCGCACTATTCAACGCGAATAACTAGACTCCAAGAGTTCTGATCCCTGCATCATTCGCTCTTCACGACGGATTGAAAAGTTGCTTTTCGGTAATGAGACTCGCTTACATACCACTGTGTAGAGCTCTAATGAGAAAAGAAGTGCAAGATGTATCCTTCATCGTTCTTTTTATTTAACAGCTATTCGTATATGGAATCGCTCCTGAGGCAATCTCATGTACATACACTATGTGATCAAAAGCATCCGGTCACCTAGCTGAAAATAACAAGTTCGTGGCGCCCTCCGTCGGCAATGCTGGAATTCAATATGGTGTTGGCCCACCATTACCGCGATGACAGCTTCCACTCTCGCAGGCGTACGTTCAATCAGGTGCTGGAAGGTTTCTTGGGGAATGCCAGTCCATTCTTCACGGAGTACTGCACTGAGGAGGGGTGTCGATGTCGGTTGGTGAGGCCTGGCACGAAGTCTACTTTCCGAAACATCCCAAAGGTGTTCTATAGTATTCAGGTCAGAGCTCTGTGCAGGCCAGTCCATTACAGGGATGTTATTGTCGTGTAACCACTCCGCCACAGGCCGTGCATCGTGAACAGGTGCTCGATTGTGTCGAAAGATGCAATCGCCATCCCCGAATTGCTCTTCAACAGTGGCGAGCAAGAAGGTGCTTAAAACATCAATGTAGGCCTGTGCTGTGATATTGCCATGCATAACAACAAGGATTGCAACCCCCTCCATGAAAAACATTACCACGCCATAGCGCCACCGCCACCGAATTTCACTGTTGGCACTACACACGCTCGCAGATGACGTTCACCGGACATTCGCCATACACACACCCTGCCATCGGATCGCCACATTGTGTACTCCACACGACGTTTTTCCACTGTTCAATCGTCCAATGTTTACGCTCCTTACACAAAGCGACGAGTTGTTTGGCATTTACCGGCGCGATGTGTGACTTTTGAGCAGACACTCGACCATGAAATCAAAATTTTCTCATCTCCCACCTATCTGCCATAGTACTTGTAGTGCCGGCCGCGGTGGCCGAGCGGTTCTAGGCGCTTCAGTTTGGAACCGCGCGACTGCTACTGTCGCAGGTTCGAATCCTGCCCCAGACATGGATGTGTGTGATGTCCTTAGGTTAGTTAGGTTTAAGTAGTTCTAAGTTCTAGGGGACTGATGACCTCAGATGTTAAGCCCCGTAGTGCTCAGAGCCATTTGAACCAGTACTTGTAGTACTTGCAGTGGATCTTGATGCAGTTTGGAACTCGTGTGTGATGGTCAGGACAGATGTCTGCCTATTACATATTATGACCCCCTTCAACTGTCGGCGGTGTCTGTCAGCCAATAGGCGAGGTCGGCCTGTACCCTTTTGTACTGTACGTTTCCACTTCACTATCACATCGGAAACAGTGGATCTAGGGATGTTTAGGAGTGCTTAAATTACGCGTGCAGATGTATGACACAAGCGACACCCAATCGACTGACCACGTGAGCTCCACGGAGCGCCCCATTCTGCTCTCTCACGACGTCTAATGACTACTGAGGTCGCTGATACGGAGTACCTGGCAGTAGGTGGCAGCACAATACACCTAATATGAAAAACGTTTGTTTTTGGGGGTGTCCGGATACTTTTGATCACATAGTTTACCTCATCGCTCGAAGAAAGCTGTTTTGAGCAGCAGGTATCAGATCCAAGCCCGAGAAACCTTAAATGTCTATCATTGTGCTATCGCCGGAAAACATATAATGTTCATGTACCGAAAATATGATGGAAGTTAAAACGTTGTGATGTAAGTTAGAACGTTGGTCCATTAATAAATAAGAAATGCTCTCCAAAATTTTCATCAGTCTGAAGCTACTAACTGCTCCTTGTATTAAACGGAGTCTGTCGCCTTCAAACAGTATCGTTCCAACAACAACAACAAAAAAGAAAAAAAAAACATTGCACGTCCTCGCAAATGCTAGCTGATCCTCGTAACTTCTTGTAGGTACGCTATAGCTGTTATGAGCGCAATTAAATTCACAGTGTTGGTAGCCTCCACATGATATAATTAAAGTGTACCTCACGGACGACCAGATACATAATTAACGCAGCGATATTAAATTGCTTTTCCGGAGTTTTTCCACTTATGCTAGTTATTGTCATTCTACTTTGGCAACCACCCAGAATGCGATAAACGAAGACCCAACGACGGTGAAAGTGAGTGTATCTACTGAATGCGGCCATTCTCGTCAGACAATCCTGTCCGATAGTCCGTGATGCTAGAGAGCCAGTTCGTTTTAGTCCACACTGGAGCCGGTGTTACGAAATAAAGATACTTAATCGCCATTTCCAAGCAGAAGATTGCTACCGAAGTTCAAGACATTTTAGTTTCACCGCCGAAGGCGGGTGGATCAAGGCTATGAACAATGTTCTCATCTGCCGCTTATGACAGTGTAAATCAAAATGCCTCGATAAAATGCTGTCTACGGAAAAAAAAGAAAATGTTCAAATGTGTGTGAAATCTCATGGGACTTAACTGCTAAGGACATCAGTCCCTAAGCTTACACAGTACATAACCTAAATCATCCTAAGGACAGACACACACACCCCCATGCCCGAGGGAGGACTCGAACCTCCGACGGGACCAGCTGCACTGTCCATGACTGCAGCGCCCGAGACCGCTCGGCTAATCCCGCGCGGCTGTCTACGGAAGAGCTCGATGACCGCACATCATCACAAATCGTATGTCGTCTAACGTAGCTAGCAGCAACAACGGCGGAAGCCCGAAATACGTCACGCTGTCGCGCTCGACAGCAGACGCGCAGAACGGTATTGACGCCGTTCCACAAAAAGCTTCCACGGTAAACACTGTCTTTTCTCTTCGCCAGTATTTTCGTCACGAATGGGAGTGAGTTAAGAATGGGTATCTTGGGCCACAGTAAGATAGTAGCCGCGCGGTCTACGGCGTCTTGTCACGGTCCGCGCGGCTTCCCCAGTCGGAGGTTCGAGTCCTCCTTCGGGCATGGATGTGTGTGCCGTCCTTAGCGTAAGTTAGTTTAAGATGGATTAAATAGTGTGTAAACGTAGGGACCGGTGACCTTAGCAGTTTGGTCCCGTAAGACCTTACCACAAATTTCCAATTTTCCAGTAAGATAGTAAAGCACAAAGGAAATAGCGTGATTTATTATTTTATTTTATTTATTTATTTTTAAATAGACGTGGGAGAAGCAAGGACAGATTAACTGAAATTTTCCTCTCCTGTTTATTTTGTATGCAACTTCAGTTGGCGCGGAGTCCCATGAGAAGGATTTCCCACTCGATGCCCTCTATGAACAATGTAATGAAATAAACGTAGGCGAAACAATTCTAGGGAGCAGCACCTCAGACAGCAAAAATAAAGACTTGGAAGCGACAGTTTTAAATTTTTCGTACAACAATCCCCTACTCATGGGAAATATGTTTGGAAATGATTGTTTGTTATAAGGAAACGAATATTGTAACTGTAAGCGTGTAACTATTCTTGCTTAGTCTTGAGATATGTTTGGAAATAATTGTTTGTGATAAAGGAACGAATACTGTAACTGCAAGTGTGTAACTATTATTGCTTCGTCTTTAGTCCTTGATGGACATTTAGAAAAGAAGGCTGTAAATGGACAGAAAAAAGTCATTGGTAATGTTAAAATGCTATGTAATCCTCTATGTCAGTATAACTGGACATTAATCTCAAACAAAGCTTAGTTGTTATCCCTGAAAGGAAATATGAAATTGAAGTGAAATTTTATGCCTTTTTTCGTACGGAAACATCGTTGTGTTCTCCACTGCCAGTGCAGTTAAATGCAAGGTAGTATCGTATGTACTGAGTGTGAACAGTATTGCAGATATCCTTTTCGAGGTTACTGTGACGCAGTTCAACTTGGCTGCGGGGAATATTTTACGAGTTCGATCACATTGGAGTTTCATGATCAGAAGTACGGAGCAAAGCCATAGGGAACATAAAACCTCTGTTGCATAAAACCGTCATACTGACATTATGCCTTTCTTACTGACGATTTTACAGTGCTGTAGCTATGAAGCACAACAGCTAAACTGTGATATTCGGCGTAAATACCACACTGCTGACAGCTGAATTTTTCAAATGACTACTACAATTATCTGGCACAAGAAGAGAACACTTCTTCAGTAAAGCACCTTTTCCATAATTTCATGCCAGCCTCGTCCATCCAACTCTTGTCATGTACGCGAACAACAACAGCTGGCGGTATTTCAGAACGTTTTGGCATTGTTTTGCAGTTGAAAATGATCACTGGATTAAATTTAGTATCATCAGCACAACACGAGAGGACAATAGTGTAGTGCATTTTTTTCCATTTTTATAGTCATAGTTTTAGCACCTTTCATGACACTAGTTCTGTTAGTCGGCACACCAAATGTCAGAGGAATTTCGTCCGTATTCGCTATTTGACTTATTTCCACACTGTTTTTCTTTCGATGTTGAATAATAAAGCGATGGAAAGATGATACTTTCTTTTCATAATCTTACGGAATTTTATGAGAAATTTTGGTTTTGGTTCTCATGATAAGTCTCTGACACTTCATAAACTTGTAGCACCAACCAACTCCGCCCTTGAAGTATGTTAAGTTCCACTGCAGCGCTATCTTACGAGCACGTATTCCAGTCATTTTTGTATTAATTCCAACGCCATTTTGACGGTGTCCTTGAATCCATGTCAATACGTCACATTCTAGTTTTGGCCATTTTGCATTCAGTCTGTAACCTCCCCCTCTCTTATCGACCTTAATGACAGTGAAAAATTAAACCGCGTGTACCTAATGGAAATTTGGGAAAAGCAATCGTCACCGAAGTTAATCTGTCGGTAAAGAGGGAGGAAAGGGTTACATCTAAATGAAAGGAAAAATGCTAATGAAACAGGTGGAAATTAAATTTGAAAAGGGGTAAAGTTAATAAAGAAAGTAAATGTGCGGCCGTTCCGTTAACAATTAACTAGCGTTAATTAGATATTTGAGATTTGGGGGAAATTAAGGTCGCCAGTCCTAAGGACAATTTCTATAGAAACTGAAAAAGAAAGGTTATTACACATATAATTAGCACTAGAAGCGTGGCAACTGAAGGTTGACACGTGTAGTGTGAAAACTGAAAGTTTGTCAGAAGTAATAAATTTCGCTACACTCTGACTTAATTTAGCAAAACAATTAATAAAACCGGAAAATCGAAAGTTAACTTAGTGACTGAAGTTAATAGTGAGCTTTCTTTCTGAAGCACATCGAAATCAGTAAAACACGGTTAGTCTTGGACTACCTCAACAATCATTTCAAAAGCTACTTGAATCTACGCAATTTAGAAATAAGAGATTTAACTTTGAACTTGAATTAAATGATTCTGAACAATTAACAATAGTAAAATTTAGTACGTACCAAGCTGAGCTGCAGTCACAGGTAAGCTAAAATATGGTAACAAAACTCGCACTCTTAATTCGTGCTTGTGTAATCTAAGTATTGTAGCCAGCTATGAATACTTTAACTGAACTTTGAAATTAAAGCAATGAAATCGAATGCTGCTGCTTTAATGCTGGCGTTTGAATTTCAACGACACTCGGGTTCATTCCGAAAAAGGAAGGGACCCTGCTTGGTAATGCAATTGGGACAATGAGCAACAAAGGTTCATGCTACGTTGCTGTAATTTTGTGATTTGAACAGTTTTAAAAGCTGAGGTCAGCCATACAGTTCTAAAACTTTACGTGCTTCCAGTCTTCCTTGTTGGTTGATTGAGGGTTTGAAGCCGTCGATCGAGGAGGTGGCGACAGTCACTCATTGTCGGCCGTCGCTGTTGCAGAAGCTGGATGTTGGCGCGCCTTCTTCTCGACACGGTCACCAGACGAAACGGGCTCTTGATGTGCACCAGCTAATGCTTCCCGTGCGCGACACCATGTCAGAAACTATCATCGCAGGTTGAGCGCAATTACATGCTGCCAAACCCCGAAAGCGCGGCAACTCGCGGGAGCTTCACACAACACACCTGCTCCACTCGCTACTCCAGCCAGACTCCCTCTGCCCGCGCTCCACGCGGCACAGTTAACACTACCATAGATCCTACACACGACCTATCGATGTAATCGTTCGATAGCAGTTTTCCCTAGGCAAGACCCAGCGTAAAAATACAAATAATATTTACGTAACAACCAATTATACATCGACATAAATGCATAAATATATATATATATACAAATAGTAAAACAATTACAATATGTAAAGACACAGAAATGTCATATATTCAGGTAACAAAAATAAGGAAAACAAATTTATACTACAATAGATGGAAATAGGAGGATATGCATTTCCGGCTTTACAAGTCCTCTATTTGCACGTTTAGTCTACCTAAATTTTTTTTCTATTCTTCTTCACTAGCCCTCCAGTCGCGAAAGGTTTTTTCTGTAAGTGGAGGGCCGAAATGCCGCTCAGCTGCTCCGTTTCCATGTTCTGAATATGCCGTTACTTTCAATATATAGTCCGCAGCTCGTGGTCGTGCGGAAGCGATCTCGCTTCCCGCGCCCGGGTTCCCGGGTACGATTCCCGGCGGGGTCAGGGATTTTCTCTGCCTCGTGATGACTGGGTGTTTTGTGATGTCCTTAGGTTAGTTAGGTTTAAGTAGTTCTAAGTTCTAGGGGACTGATGACCATAGATGTTAAGTCCCATAGTGCTCAGAGCCATTTGAACCATTTGAACCTTTCAATATATAGCCCGCATCATATGAATATCTTTCATTTTTTTCTATTACGAAATAGGTACTAACAAAAATATTGTAGTTTTACTGATAACACAAATACTTTAAATTCAAGTACACTGGCACCGTAGACTGCAATCATCCATCACAGGCTGGACAGTGTTCTTGGTTTGCGATGGCGGGTCGGGAGGGGAGAGAGTGAATCATTGCAATTCATGTTCGTCAGACCAGTGCACTGCTCCTACCAGTTGAATCCAGAGTTGCCAGCAGAGATAGGTTTCCCGCAGCATCCAATATATGGCCAGTTTTAAAACTGGCGGGAATTTTAAGTCAAACACTGGACGTTTTTTTGCGAATTTTATGGTACAAGATGCACCTGAATTTTGGAAGCAATTGCTCGACGAAAAAGGTGCGTCTTACCGTCCGTAAAATACGGTAGTTCAGAGTATCTCGGTAGGAGTATTGCCAAATCCTGTTGACATTGTTTCCTTAGTTGTGATGTTTGGGCACACTAAGTAGAGGGGCGATACAGCAGAACGCATTATAGAAGTTAATCCTTCCACACCTGCCACTGACAAAGCCGAAGATTCCTCAGCAACACTTCGAGTACGTATTGTTGCGCTTAAGGTGCATTTACACACAAACAAATTTCCGTGAGCACTAGTTGCATGCGGCCGTAGCACGAAGAGGCAAGGGGGCGCATGCGACGGTGCAAAGTCACGAATGCCTCTGATTTGCGAGCTTGGATCTACGTGCGCTGGCGCGGTGCTCTCCCCAACCCAGGCGGGTAGACACAGCCAACAGTCGTGCGGCTTTCCTCGGTTCTGTTCGTCTGGGCTTTGCTTCACTGGGTCTCACTGTTACAAGGTACAGTTTTTCGCACAAGTTAAAATTTATCTTTTCGTTTGCGCCTCGGCCGAGGGCTATAACGAAAATGACTAGGAATTTGGAGAGCACACAGTCCAGTCACATTAATGTGACGACTGTTTTCGTTCGATGTCAACCAGCACCTAAAGTGCATGATCATTGGCTTTCGGATGGAGGGTGGAAGCATTTCCGAAACGGCAAAATTTTTAAACTGTTAATATTCGGCCGCGGTTAAAGTACACTGAAGAGCGAAATAAACTGGTACAGCTGCCAAATATTGTGTAGGCCCCCGCGAGCAGACAGAAGTCCATCAACAAAGGAGGTGGCTTACAAAACACTCGTTCGACCTATACTTGAGTATTGCGCATCAGTGTGGGATCCGTACCAGATCGGGTTGACGGAGGACATAGAGAAGATCCAAAGAAGAGCGGCGCGTTTCGTCACAGGGTTATTTGGTAACCGTGATAGCGTTACGGAGATGTTTAACAAACTCAAGTGGCAGACTCTGCAAGAGAGGCGCTCTGCATCGCGGTGTAGCTTGCTCGCCAGGTTTCGAGAGGATGCGTTTCCGGATGAGGTATCGAATATATTGCTTCCCCCTACTTATACCTCCCGAGGAGATCACGAATGTAAAATTAGAGAGATTAGAGCGCGCACGGAGGCTTTCAGACAGTCGTTCTTCCCGCGAACCATACGCGACTGGAACAGGAAAGGGAGGTAATGACAGTGGCACGTAAAGTGCCCTCCGCCACACACCGTTGGGTGGCTTGTGGAGTATAAATGTAGATGTAAATGTAGAAGTGCCACATGGACTCGACTACTGTCTCAAGTAGTGCTGGAGGGAACTGAACCATGAATTTGCAGGGCTGTCCACAAGTCGGTAAGAGTACCAGGAGGTGGACATCTATTCTGAACAGCACGTTGCAAGGCATCCCACATGTGCTCAATAATGCTCATGTCTGATGAGTTTGGTGGCCGGCGGAGGTGTTTAAACTCAGAAGAGTGTCCGTGGAGCCATTCTGTAGCAATTCTGAACGCGTCTCCTGTTGGAATTGCCTGTGTCCGTCGGGATGCACAATGGGCATGAATGGACGCAGGTGATCTGACATGATGCTTACGTACGTGTCACTAGTCAGAGTCGTATCTAGACGTATCAGGGATCCCATATCACTCCAACTGCACACACCGCACACAATTGCAGAGACTGCACTAGCTTGAACAGTCCCCTGTTGACATGCAGCGTCCATGGATTCATGAGGTTGTCTCCATACACATGCACGTCCATCCGCTCGATACAATTTGAAACGAGACTCGTCCGATAAGGCAACATGTTTCCGGTCATCAACAGTCTAATGTCGATATTGATGGACCCAGGCGAGGTGTAAATCTTTGTGTCGTGCAGTCATCAACGGTAAGCGAGTGGGTCTTCGGCTCAGAAAGCCCATATCGATCATGTTTTGTTGAATGGTTCGCACGATGACACTAGTTGATAGCCCAGAATTGAAATTGGCAGCAATTTGGGGAAGGGTTGCACTTCTGTCACGTTGAACGATTTTCTTCAGTCTTCGTTGGTCCCGTAGTGCAGGATCTTTTTTCTGGCCGCAGCGATGTCGGAGATCTGACATTTTACCGGATGCTTGATATTCACAGTACCCTGGTGAAGTGGTAGTACGGGAAAATTCACACTTCATCGTTGCCTCGGAGATATTGTGTCTCATCGTTCGTGCGCCCATTATAACTCCACGTTCAAACTCACTTAAATCTTGATAACCTGCCGTTGTAGTAGCAGTAACCGATCTAGCAACTACGCCAGACACTCGTTGTCTTATGTAGGTACACTCCTGGAAATGGAAAAAAGAACACATTGACACCGGTGTGTCAGACCCACCATACTTGCTCCGGACACTGCGAGAGGGCTGTACAAGCAATGATCACACGCACGGCACAGCGGACACACCTGGAACCGCGGTGTTGGCCGTCGAATGGCGCTAGCTGCGCAGCATTTGTGCACCGCCGCCGTCAGTGTCAGCCAGTTTGCCGTGGCATACGGAGCTCCATCGCAGCCTTTAACACTGGTAGCATGCCGCGACAGCGTGGACGTGAACCGTATGTGCAGTTGACGGACTTTGAGCGAGGGCGTATAGTGGGCATGTGGGAGGCCGGGTGGACGTACCGCCGAATTGCTCAACACGTGGGGCGTGAGGTCTCCACAGTACATCGATGTTGTCGCCAGTGGTCGGCGGAAGGTGCACGTGCCCGTCGACCTGGGACCGGACCGCAGCGACGCACGGATGCACGCCAAGACCGTAGGATCCAACGCAGTGCCGTAGGGGACCGCACCGCCACTTCCCAGCAAATTAGGGACACTGTTGCTCCTGGGGTATCGGCGAGGACCATTCGCAACCGTCTCCATGAAGCTGGGCTACGGTCCCGCACACCGTTAGGCCGTCTTCCGCTCACGCCCCAACATCGTGCAGCCCGCCTCCAGTGGTGTCGCGACAGGCGTGAATGGAGGGACGAATGGAGACGTGTCGTCTTCAGCGATGAGAGTCGCTTCTGCTTTGGTGCCAATGATGGTCGTATGCGTGTTTGGCGCCGTGCAGGTGAGCGCCACAATCAGGACTGCATACGACCGAGGCACACAGGGCCAACACCCGGCATCATGTTGTGGAGAGCGATCTCCTACACTGGCCGTACACCACTGGTGATCGTCGAGGGGACACTGAATAGTGCACGGTACATCCAAACCGTCATCGAACCCATCGTTCTACCATTCCTAGACCGGCAAGGGAACTTGCTGTTCCAACAGGACAATGCACGTCCGCATGTATCCCGTGCCACCCAACGTGCTCTAGAAGGTGTAAGTCAACTACCCTGGCCAGCAAGATCTCCGGATCTGTCCCCCATTGAGCATGTTTGGGACTGGATGAAGCGTCGTCTCACGCGGTCTGCACGTCCAGCACGAACGCTGGTCCGACTGAGGCGCCAGGTGGAAATGGCATGGCAAGCCGTTCCACAGGACTACATCCAGCATCTCTACGATCGTCTCCACGGGAGAATAGCAGCCTGCATTGCTGCGAAAGGTGGATATACACTGTACTAGTGCCGACATTGTGCATGCTCTGTTGCCTGTGTCTATGTGTCTGTGGTTCTGTCAGTGTGATCATGTGATGTATCTGACCCCAGGAATGTGTCAATAAAGTTTCCCCTTCCTGGGACAATGAATTCACGGTGTTCTTATTTCAATTTCCAGGAGTGTATATGCGTTGTCGATGGCAGCGCCGTATTCAGCCTGTTTACATATCTCTGTATTTGAATACGCGTGCTTATACCAGTTTCTATGGTGCTTCAGTGTATACCGTGCATGACAAATTGTCGCTATCGAAAACTGTACTGTACTGCAGCACGGGTCATAGATGACATGGGTGAACCACAGCTGTGGAGATGTGTACGGCCCAATAGACGTGCGGCTGTTGAACATCTGGCCTTTCAGATGAACCAGCAGTGTCTCCTCGACGACCTTTCAGCGAACGTCGCTTTGAATGGGCCTCTACAGCAGGCTCCTGTTATGCGCAATCGCGCAGACTGCTTTTCATCGGCGACAAAGGGTCGTATCTGCACAACATTTCCGCAACTGGACGTCCACTGAGTCACGGCGGATGGTATTTTCACATGAATCGCATTTTATGCTCCTTCGGCGTGAAATGTCTGAAAGCAGACACATTATAACGTTCATCGGAAAGTTCTAGGCAGGAGGACGGAGCGTTATGGTCTGGGGAATTTTTTCCTGGCATTCCCTGGGTGATCCTGTCATTTTGAATGGTAGAATGGATCAACACATGTATGCATCTATCCTTGGGGACCATGTTAATCCCTATATGCAGATTGTTTTTTCGCTGCACTATAATATCTACGAGCAGGAGAAAGAAACAGCCGGCCGGGGTGGCCGAGAGGTTCTAGGCGCTACAGTCTGGAACCGCGCGACCGCTACGGTCGCAGGTTCGAATCCTGCCTCGGGCATGGATGTGTGTGATGTCCTTAGGTTAGTTTGGTTTAAGGAGTTCTAAGTTCTAGGGCACTGATGACCTCAGAAGTTAAGTATCATAGTGCTCAGAGCCATCTGAACCATTTGAACAATGCAACTTGTCACAGAACTCGGAATGTATATGCTTGACATCTCGTGGAAATCGGGTTTCTGCCGGATATCAGCGTCTTCCAAACACGATATTTCGACGTCATTACTTGACGTCTTCATCAGGTGTTCCCTGAGACTGGCTGCTCGCTGGACCGGGTCACATATTTATGCCTGCCCGGTGCCTGGTGTTCTTGGCAGGGGCCTAAATTTCGCTGTCACTCCTAGAGATCTACCGGTAGCCAATTTCATCAGCACTGTGGAACAAGTCGTCAACACACTACCCCTCAAGTATGGCTGAAGAGATTCGGAGAGAGACATGCAGAGACCTTACCTGAGCCAGGCCGCCTAACTCTAACATCTCAAGAGACGAAAGGATGGCCCTCAGGAGATTACGAGAAGATGACGACATAGTGGTATTACCAGCAGACAAAGGGAACTCCACAGTCATACTGCAGAAAGGTGACTATGACCTGAAGATCCGGCGACTTCTGGAGGACCCGGCTTACAAACCACTAGAGGAGAATCCAACTGACAGGGTGGACAGAAAAACCAAGTCTCTGCTGAAGGAAAGTGGCTGGCCTGAGAAAGTTATCAAACAACTGAAATCCAAGGCACCAGTACCACCCAGACTCTAAGTACTACCTAAAATCCACAAAGAGGGTGTACCACTACGACCCATTGTGAGAAATATTGGGGCAGCCACCTACCCAGCTGCAACATATCTCAAGAAAATGTTGGCACCATATGTGGGGAAGTGTGCACACCACATCCGCAACTCACGGGACTTTGTGGAACGTCTTAAAAACCTATGTTTCTCAGATGCAGATTTGACGCGCTCCTGCCGTCGCAGCGGAAGGAGCTCCCAGCCGGTGATGGCCGGTGCAACGGTAGCTACTGGGGTTTAGGCCTCGCTGACCGCTCTGCTCTACAGAGAGTTCCCTTTCGAAGCGCCAGTAGCGCTCGGTGGATCGGCGAAAGTTTGAGCTTGCTCCCTTTCGTCGAAAAGCCGCGTAGCTTGCGGAGAAGCTCAATTGTCGTAAGAGTCACTGACTCACAGTAACCCGTAACTTCGGTTACAAACTTAGCGAGACTATCTCGTTCTGTGTTAGGGTTGATCAGTGCCAGGGGCCCGTTCACGTCGGACCACCCCGCGTACTGTAGGCCACTTCTCTTCCTCCGCACCTCCTTTAGGTGCCGCGCCACTGCACCAACGGCGCACGCTAGGCCGTAGGGCATTCCCCCTCTTCTGTAGGACCTACTTGTTAGCCTTTTCTTTTCAGAAAAAGCATAATTGTCGTGCCTACCCACACCAAATAAAGCTCCTGTAAACACTAAGGTGGCAGATTCCGCCGGTGTTTCCCCCGCCCTAACCCGCAGCAAGGCTGCAGCTAAAGAGGCGCGAGAGTCGGCTGTTCCCGTCGACGTCAGCGTCCCGCTTGCCGCCGTTGAGGAGGTGTTGGCCGACAAGGACCGGCAGATCGCTGCGCAAGCGCACGAACTGCTGTGCCAGCGTCGATTGATAACCGACCTCTGCGGCCCAAGTGAGTACCCCACGCGGACAAGTACCCTCCACATAACGCTACATTCACCTGCAACTGGTGACTCATCCACCACTGTCCCACTGCGGCAGCTGACTCCAACGGCGGAACCAGCAGCTGCAGATGCGGACACAGAACAACACTACACTGGGCCCTGGCAGGTGGAGGGCCCACGACGAAAACAGAGAAACAGCACGCAAACAAGCGAGCAACCACACTCGCAAGGTAGCCGAAAGGTGCTGCTACCTACACCAAAACCCGCACTTCCGATTAGGAACACCAACACAACAACAAACACGACCCGACCTGCGGTCAGCAACACCACACAAGTACCAACCGCAGCTACGCCCGCACAACAGAAGACTGGTTTTCCATCAGTCGTAATACAGAACCACGGGGACCTCAGCGTCCTCAACACAACATTCGCGGAAAGGCACTCACCTTGCACGCTACACACGAAGTACTCTGGGGATAGGGCCTCACTGTACGTATCAAGTAACAATGAATATAAAGATCTCCTTATCTTCCTCAAAGAAAAGGGGATCGAACATTATACGTACAGGACCGCTGAAGAACGGACACAGCAGTACGTGGTAAAGGGAGTGGACCCCAGTACCCCAAACAGCACAGTACAAGCGGCGCTCAACTTCCTTGGATTCGACTGCAAAAGTGCTTCCAGGATGACAGGCTTCCGCTCCCACCACCGTCTACCACACTACCTGGTCGAGATGGCCGACACGGTCGCCTCCCGCGGCCTTCTGCAGATGAAAAGCCTTCTGCGGATGGACGTAAGGGTAGAGATATACGAACCGCCACAGGTCCCACAACAATGTAGCAACTGCCAGCGGTTCGGTCATTCGGCCCTCCGTTGCGGCCTGGCATCCCGTTGCCGCGGATGCGCTGGCAAACACGCATCTAACGCATGTACACTAATACACGAAAACATACGCCGTTGCGCCAACCGTGACCAAGGCCATGCGGCCAACTACAGGGGCTGCGACGTATACAGAGAGGCGCAGAGGAGCAAAAATCAAAAGTCGAAGCCACCCAACGTCATAACACGTCCAAGGCCTGCACCAAACCCTGTCAGGAACGTGGTGTCGTTCGCCATGGCTACACGCCCTGGAGGAGCGGAGCAGGCCGCGGAACCTCTGCGCCCAGCACACGCACCTAACACAACCGCTGCGACAACAACACAGTCGTCCCAGCCAACACACGACACTGCAACCACACCGGTACCAACACCAGCCCCCAAAAGCAACACAACCCCACCCCCTGAAGCCACTGCCCGCGAACCTACACACGACACACAGGAAAACACACTCACACAAGGAACCCCAGAACCAAAAACCCAGAGAAGGCGTAGGCGAACACGCGGAAACAGGAGCGGGAACACACGTGCACCACAACAAAATACCCAGAGACAACAAAACAATGATACACAGGCACAGTCAGCAAGCCAGCGACACCAGCACACACACTACCCCACCCCCCACCACGTCTGACACACAGGCACCTCAAAATGTTCCACAATACAACAACACAAGCGCCAGCCCACACATACCGCCAACACCCGCACCAGCGGCCGCCAACAACACAACCGAGCCACAGGTCGACACACACAACACCAACACAACATTTGAGGGCTTATTGGAAACAATATTACCCCATCACACGACCGCTCAGATCCTTAACAAGATCATGGCGGCCGTCGCCACACTCTTCACACAGCTTTTGACTGCTCAACCTGGGCAGTACTGGGCCGCTATACAAACAGCGTTCACCACACTGTTTACATCCATACATGGATAACACGCCACACCCCGCCCCCATCGCAAACAACCAGACACTGACGCGGATCCTGTTCTGGAATGCAGACGGGATCCACAACAAAAGGGCGGAATTTGCCGCGCTCATGGAGCGTAAGGGAATCCTTATCGCACTATTGAGCGAAACTAAGCTCAAACCACGCAACCAACTAAACTTCACCGGCTACTGCGTCTATCGTACCGACCGACCGGACGGCTCCGGTCACGGCGGAACAGCCATCATCATACACAAAGACATAGAACACACAAACATAGTGCTCCCTGAACTTGAAAAACTATAGGCAACCGCCGTCAGAGTCAAATTCAACGGAACCTACACTACACTGGTGTCAGTATACAACAGCCCTAAAAACATTAAAACACGCAGCATCAGCACAATACTCAACATATCACCGCGCGTAATAGCCGCTGGAGATCTTAACGCAAAACACCCGGACTGGAACTCACGAATACGAAACTCCAACGGCAAGAAACTATACGAACACGCACTAGGACGAAACTAAATCACACTAGCGCCGACCGAACCGACGCACATTCCCTACCGGAGGGGACACAGGCCAGACGTGTTAGACATGGCCCTCATCAAGGGCATAACAACGACACTCAACGTTGCCGTTGAAAACGATCTGCCCTCAAATCACCAACCCGTTATACTGTACATTGAAGAAACACTGCAGCACATGGAACAACGCAGTATGTTAGACTACAGGCGCGCGAATTGGACCCAGTTCAAGGAAATGCTTGACAGTCGCATCCCACCCACCCACGCGATTAACGAGACAGCCCAAATTGACGAGGCAGTTGAAACCCTCACCGGCGCCGTCCAGGACGCAATAGCCGACACCATACCAATCCGCACGCCACAACAACACAGTGCTGCCCTGCCCCAGGAAATCCTGGGCCTTATCGCAATTAGGAACCGCCTCAGGAGACACTGGCAGCGTGCCAGGCGCCAGCACTTCAAACAGCACATTAACAGGCTCCAGGGTATAATCCGGGAAAAAATACAAACATTCAAGACACAACAGTGGGACCAGAAACTCGAAGGGCTGGACACCACGCGACCTGGCGTGTGGCAGCTAGCCCGACACTTCACCAGGGAGAAACTGTACACCCCCACGTTACAAGGGCCCGACGGACCAGCATATTCTGCGGAAGAAAAAGCGGAACTGATGGCCCTCACACTCGCAGCGTCATTCACACCGAACCTGGATCCCTCAGACCCAGCGTTCACACTTGCTACGGACCAGGAGGTCACACGCATCTTGGCCCAACCGGCGCGCAACAACATCCGACAAGCTAGTACAGCAGAAGTCAAATGGGCCATCATGCATACCACCGCTAGGAAGGCCCCTGGTCACGATGGCATTCAAAACTCCTCCAGGAGTTCACGGACAAAGCTGTAGACTACCTAACACACATCACGAATGCCATACTGAAGCACCAACACTTCCCCGCCCTTTGGAAGACGGCCAAGGTCCTGATGTTCAGGAAGCCGGGGAAAGACCACTCCCTCCCACAAAATTACCGACCCATCAGTCTGCTGAGCGTGCTCAGCAAGATCGTTGAGAAGGTAATATTAAAACGACTCACCAGGCAATGCACCACAAACGACACCCTGAGACCGGAGCAATTCGGTTTCAGGAATCACACTCAACAACACAACAACTCCTCCGCGTCGTTGAATACATAACACACCGATACAACACAAACAAGGCAACTGGGGCGGTGTTCCTGGACATCGAAAAGGCTTTCGATTGTCTATGGCACACTTAGCGACGCAGGGTTCCCCGACGGGCTCGTACGTCTCATACACTCATATCTCACGGACAGGAGTTTCAACACCGACGTGCAGGGCAAACAATCGAGACGACATGGTATACAGGCAGGAGTACCCCAAGGAAGTATCCTGGGGCCCTTACTGTTTAACCTCTACATTAACGACCTCCCAGCTACACATAACACGACGGTAGCAATCTACGCGGATGACATTGCCATCCTTGCGCAAGATTGGAAGCCGTCTAACATTAACTCACGACTACAGACTGCACTCAGAACGGCGGAGTCTTGGCTGGTGAAATGGCGTGTTAGAGTAAAAGTCGACAAGTGCGAGGCCGTTCTGTTCACTAGACGACCGAAGCAACTGCGCAAACATCAGCACTGCAACCCAATAACACTACACACACGCTCAATACGTTTCCACGAGAAGGTCAAATACCTCGGTGTTTGGCTGGACAGGAAACTACTCTGGGGGGACCACATTCAACACGTGACCAACAAAGCTAACGCGAGTCTCAAACAACTCTACCCTATGCTTAACAGGCGTAGCACACTGAACAGGAGGGTGTCTAGGTCCATGTACATGACACTTATTAGACCCCTGATGACGTACGCAGCCCCTGTCTGGGGATACGCTGCGCCAACTCGCCTGCGCCGTCTGCAGCTCATACAGAACAAAGTCCTCAAAATCATAAGCAACACTCCGCGCTACACACGCATCGCGGACCTTCACCGGGAATACCGGCTAGATACTATATTGCAGGTATTCTAAAAACTCTCCACACGACTGTACAATAACACGAGACACTCGCGCAACCCGTTTATCCTTTCTCTGGGTAACTACGACCACAACCATAAATGGAAGCATAACAGACCAAAGACATTACTGGCTAGGAACTAAACATCTATGGTCCATAGAACGCTAACACGACAGTACTGGCGAGCCCCTGCAACACAGTTATTACTGGAAACCCAGATGTGCGACCAGCCGAAAAACAGGCAACCGCAGGGAAACCGTACTATACACAGCACGCAAACCAGCCACACACACCCCCTACACCATCTGTGAGCCGATCTATGACCGATCGCCCACTAATCTACAACGACCTTGAACTGTTGCAGGGACGCAGCAACTGCAGCAAGCGCCGCAACGAGCTCCAACAACGACAAAGGTGACGATGCACGATACCTTGAACTAACACAACCACACCTTGCATGCACTGTCGCAGATTGCAAGCCGCTACTGTCCTTACTACCCGCCCTACTGTCGCAGAGGTTTTTTTCCCTTGGCTCTTGCCTTGGCACTTTTTTTCCTCTGCCCTTACAACCGCTACCCTTCAATCATTTTCGACCACTTCTATCTCCTGATGGACCATGTTAATGAGTAATCTTACCCAGACGCCTGGACAACATCACAGCCCGCATCCTGTGACGCCTGATTCTAAAAACTAACATGTTTATGGAGGTGACAGTAGAACTTTTGGTTTGGTCACCACGTGGGCGGGGAGGGACCCCATCCTTAATAAAAGATGCAGATTTAATGGTCAGTTTTGACGTGGTGTCCCTGTTCACCAGTGTGCCCCTTAAGGACACGCTTGACATAATCAGTGAGAAGTTTGATGGAGCTGTGCTGGATCTGTTTAAGCATATTCTAACATCGACTTACTTCCTATGTGGAGGTCAATTCTATGAACAGACTGAAGGGGTGGCGATGGGTAGCCCCTTGTCACCAGTAGTGGCCAACCTGTTTATGGAGAAGTTCGAGGACGAGGCTGTTACATCTGCCACTTACCAGCCAACATGCTTCCTGATATACGTTGATGACACATTTGTCATTTGGCCCCACGATCGCGAAAAACTGGAAGACTTTCTGGACCACCTGAACTCAAGGCATTCGAATATTAAATTCACCATGGAGCTAGAAAAAGACGGTCAGCTTCCGTTTCTGGATGTACTGGTGAAGAAGAAGGCGGATGGCACCTTCAGCCACAGTGTGTACCGAAAGCCAACACACACAGACTTATACCTACAGGCCGACAGCTGCCACCACCCAGCACAGAAGACTGGGGTGCTTAGAACACTCGTACACCGAGCCAAGACACTGTCTGACTCTGACAGCCTGGCAGGGGAACTCGAACATCTTCAAAAAGTGTCTGCTAACAACGGATTCTCATCCAGGGACATCCGCAGAGCTCTACATCCCACCAGACGTCAGGATACACCGGAGAACGAGCAAGAAGAAGAAATCAAGAAGCTGGCCTTTTTACCATATGCCGGGCCTGTTTCTGCCAAGATCAGTAGAATACTAATGAAAAATAACATCAAGAGTGTCTTCTGCCCACCTAGCAAAATCAGGACTTTACTTGGAACAGTCAAAGATGATCTGGGCTTAAGGAAGCCTGGCTTTTAAAATATTCCTTGTGAATGTGGTATGTCCTACATTGGCCAAACGACTAGAACGGTGGAAATCAGATGTAAGGAACACCAGCGACATACCAGGCTAAGGCAGGCCACGAAATCAGCAATAGCAGAACACTGCCTAGAGTTGGAACATTCCATGGATTATGAGAACACCAAGGTCACGATCCAGACCCCCAGGTTCTGGGATAGTGACATCACTGAATCTATAGAGATAAAGATGGCACAAAACCTGATTATCCGGGAAGCAGGATACCAGCTAAGCACTGCATGGAACCCGGCATTTGGACTGCTGAAGCAATACCGGAGAAAATATGTTTCCAACACCAATAACGAGCCTCAGACATCCGCACACCGCGGGCACGAACCAAGAAGGGAACACCAGGAAGCTTCAGCCACAGTCGGAGGCGTCCAGAGCGGGCGCGGACGGAATAGGGAACGTCCAGAGCGGCAGGGGAGGGCCATTCGCGGGTGCGGACCGAGAAGAGAACACCAGGAGGCCACGACCGCAGTTGGAGGCGGCCAGAGCGGGCGTGGACGGAATAGGGAACGTCCAGAGCGGCAGGGGAGCGCCACTCACGGGCGCGGACCGAGAAGAGAACACCAGGAGGCCACGACCGCAGTTGGAGGCGGCCAGAGCGGGCGTGGACGGAATAGGGAACGTCCAGAGCGGCAGGGGAGCGCCACTCACGGGCGCGGACCGAGAAGGCAACACCAGGAGGCCACGACCGCAGTTTGAGGCGGCCGGAGTGGGCGCGGACGGAATAGGGAACGTCCAGAGCGGCAGGGGAGGGCCACTCGCGGCTGCGGACCGAGAAGAGAACACCAGGAGGCCACGACCGCAGTTGGAGGCGGCCAGAGCGGGCGCGGACGGAATAGGGAACGTCCAGAGTGGCAGGGGAGCGCCACTCACGGGCGCGGACCGAGAAGGCAACACCAGGAGGCCACGGCCGCAGTTTGAGGCTGCCGGAGTGGGCGCGGACGGAATATGGAACACCTAGAGCGGCAGGATAGCGCGACTCGCGGGCACCGACCGACTAGGGAACGGCAAACAGAACACCAGGCACCGGGCAGGAATAAATATGCGACCCGGTCCAGCAAGCAGCCAGTCTCAGGGAACACCTGATGAAGACGTCAAGTAATGACGTCGAAATATCGTGTTTGGAAGACGCTGATATCCGGCAGAAAACCCGATTTCCACGAGATGTCATCAAATAGCCGGGAAACTCTAAAAATTTCATGTATATGCTTGATTGTACAAACCAGATACAGGAATGAGTAAATGCTGAAGGCCAGTGATTTCAGCACTTAAGTCATTGAGCATTTAAGACATTGTTCTTATTGTGACTTTATAGAAACATTTTCTGTAATTTCCGATTTAAAATTTTTCATTCTCATTTAATTACCAAGCTATTTTCTGCAATACATAATAATACTAGGCACTGTATAGCTACTAATGAACACCCCCCCCCATCCTATACAACGGTTGCTGCGACACTTGTTGCTAGCAAAACAGCAGATATAATGATCACTGGAACAGCGTGCGTGGTTCTACATAGGTGTGCATGGAACCAGCCGTGAGTACATGTTGAGAAGGAGAGTTGCTCCTATACGCATGGGTCTTCCGTGCGTGGGCTATCACTAGTGCAAGGTGACTAAGTATAAGGCGCACAGGTCTACAGGCATGTTAGCAGACGTCGATCTGAGCGCAGAAAGACACATGGCGGTTACATCCGGAACGAAAACTTGCTAGCGTCGTCCATCATACGAAAAGGGACACGTCAATGAAAGGCAGAAACGACGGTGATTCGCTACCTAGGAAGAGGACTGTCGACCTTTTCGTCGCAGGGCTTTCGACGTATCTTCCGTTTCCACTTCATCAATTTTCTGAGAACGCCCGGCCATCAATGACAGTAGCACATCCGCTGCATTCTACCGTTAAGCATACACACTCATCAACAATTGAATAAGAGGCATTGCGCTTGTATTGGCAGTGAGACCGTGTGCCATGAACTGCATATAACACCGAAAGCATTGTGTAACCATCCCGATACGTGACCGCCCAACCGTCGTCTAGGGCTCCAGGAAATTGGTCTGAACTGGTTACCACAGACATTGTTTCGACCGAGTTTCCACGGAGATTGATCGGAGATGTGTCCAAGGCTCGGACGTCTTTGAAATGCCAGATTTGCTTATCAGACTGGAGATCTGAGCGACACACACGCATCCTCAAACCATTCTTGCAGAAATGTGGTGGAGTAAATATGTCTTGCTGAACGTACAGCTGCCATGCGGGGTGCCATGAGCAAACAAACGGATGTGCATGTCGGACGGTATGTTTCTCCATCGCTCGCCACTGAGAGGCGGTGGTAAGCGCCAGACAGTAGATAAACACAACTTGAATTTCTGAAGCGCTTCTGAGCTGATACTGCCATTTATATATTCGTTCGCCAGGTCTTGCAAGGAGTAAATTGCAAAACAGCACCAGTCGATGTTGTCTGTGACCTATCCTAAACACATGATTCTGAAAATCACAACATTTCGTTACAAAAGGTTTATTTTTTGTGAAATTACCGATGTAGCAGCTAGCTGACAATATGCTTAAGAAAATTAATTAAAAAGCTCTGCTTCAGATATTCAGCGACTGCAGACTGCTTTGACTGCAAGGAAAGCATTAATGGAATTCCAGAAAGTACTGTAGCGGGTCCTTTCTTATTTCCCATATAAAAATGATCTTCCGTTCAATATATTGTCTGGAACAATTAGTCCTTTGCACAGATGACAAGAGCATTATTATAATCAATGCCAACAGACACAGAGCAGAGGGAAAAATTGTTTATAATGTGTTGTTAAAGACTGTTGACTAGTTTTCTGGACAAGATCTCTCTCTTGACTTTCAGAAAACACACTACATTCAGTCCAGCAGATCAGAGAGTATCCACACAGTGATCAATTTAAAAGAATTCTTAAGCAAGGCAGAATTTCCTATAATATGAGTGTACATGTAAATGAGAACACGAACAAAAAAAAATTCAGGACTTTGTAAGCAGCTCAGATCAGCCACTTTTACAATTTTAGGGCTCTGGAGAAAGACCAAACAATAAGTTAACACATTTTTCTCATTTTAAGTGAGCAGTGTGGTATGGAATTCCATCCTTGAGTAGGAAACCTTCAGAAAAGTAGGTCTTTATTGAACGAAAGCATCCTTGATTGCCCCGTAGACAACTGTATAAGAAGTTAAGCGTGAATTTTTCTTTGATGAAAAGTTTGTTGTGAATAATGCAGTAGAGTACAAAAGGAATAATTACACCCATAATTAAAATAACAGAAGCAAAATACCTTCATTAGTTTTCATTAAGACTGACTTTCGCTCTGAAAAATGTGAATAATGCTACCTCTAAAATCTTCGACCACTTACTCAGTGATATCAAATGCCTAACAGATAACGAAGCTAAATCTGAAAACAAGCTGAAACAGTTTCTTCTGAGCAACTATTTCAATTCCAGAGAAGAACTTTGCTTAGAAACTTCTAGCTTATTTAGTGGTATGAGTGTTACATACATTCTGATCCTATTAAAATAAATATTGCTGTTTTTCAAATTCGCAGGAGAACTTCTGGAAGTTGGGAAGGTGGAGACGAGGTACTAGCGGAAGTACAGCTTTGAGGAAGGAGCGTCCGTCGTGCTTGTATAGCTCAGTCGTTGCCGGCACGGTAGCTCAGCCTGTTCGGTCAGAGTGTTAGCTACCCTCTGTAATAAGGAAACTGTGTTAATGTATCAACGACGAGCTTCAACAAGTGTTATAGGACGTTCGCCGCGAACAAATACAACGATAAATTACGAAGAAAATGAGAATAAAAGGTTGCTAGAGCACCTGCTTACGAAAGGCGAGGTCCCGAGTTCGAGTCTCTTTCCGGCACATAGTTTTAATCTGCCAAGAAGTTTGAAAATAAATCTTGTTTCCTGCTGTATGAACTCATATGTAAATGATCAGCATAAAAACACATTTAAATATCAATGAAGTTAGTTGTGAAATAACACCGTCCAAGTCATTACGATATACTGAGGAAAGTTGTTGTTGTTGTTGTGGTCTTCAGTCCTGAGACTGGTTTGATGCAGCTCTCCATGCTACTCTATCCTGTGCAAGCTTCTTCATCTCCCAGTACCTACTGCAACCTACATCCTTCTGAATCTGCTTAGTGTATTGATCTCTTGGTCTCCCTCTACGATTTTTACCCTCCACGCTGCCCTCTAATGCTAAAATTGTGATCCCTCGATGCCTCAGAACATGTCCTACCAACCGATCCCTTCTTCTAGTCAAGTTGTGCCACAAACTTCTCTTCTCCCCAATCCTATTCAATACCTCCTCATTAGTTACGTGATCTACCCACCTTATCTTCAGCATTCTTCTGTAGCACCACATTTCGAAAGCTTCTATTCTCTTCTTGTCCAAACTAGTTATCGTCCATGTCTCACTTCCATACATGGCTACACTCCATACAAATACTTTCAGAAACGACTTCCTGACACCTAAATCTATATTCGATGTTAACAAATTTCTCTTCTTGAGAAACGCTTTCCTTGCCATTGCCAGTCTACATTTTATATCCTCTCTACTTCGACCATCATCGGTTATTTTACTCCCTAAATAGCAAAACTCCTTTACTACTTTAAGTCTCTCATTTCCTAATCTAATTCCCTCAGCATCACCTGACTTAATTTGACTACATTCCATCATCCTCGTTTTGCTTTTATTGATGTTCATCTTATATCCTCCTTTCAAGACACTGTCCATTCCGTTCAACTGCTCTTCCAAGTCCTTTGCTGTCTCTGACAGAATTACAATGTCATCGGCAAACCTCAAAGTTTTTACTTCTTCTCCATGAATTTTAATACCTACTCCGAATTTTTCTTTTGTTTCCTTTACTGCTTGCTCAATATACAGATTGAATAACATCGGGGAGAGGCAAAATACTAATGCGAATTCTTTACAGACGAATGGAAAAACTGGTAGAAGCCGACCTCGGGGAAGATCAGTTTGGATTCCGTAGAAATGTTGGAACACGTGAGGCAATACTGACCTTACGACTTATCTTGGAAGAAAGATTAAGAAAAGGCAAACCTACGTTTCTAGCATTTGTAGACTTAGAGAAAGCTTTTGATAATGTTGACTGGAATACTCTCTTTCAAATTCTGAAGGTGGCAGGGGTAAAATACAGGGAGCGAAAGGCTATTTACAATTTGTACAGAAACCAGATGGCAGTTATAAGAGTCGAGGGGCATGAAAGGGAAGCAGTGGTTGGGAAAGGAGTGAGACAGGGTTAGTAATGTAGTTAAAATATAACTAATTAAATACCTAACTGACTAACTTCATTCCACGTGAACATCCCGCATGTGAGAATACCGGCACCACCGGCACGGGATCCTGTTTGCCAGTGGTATGCACAGCCACAAGTATTTTTCGATGTAATCATGCTCCACCATCAAGGGGCATCCTCGCATTCTCATCTGACTTTGTATTTCCGTGCTGCGAGTTTCCAATGACGACATTCTTGTGCCCTTGCTAATCTGGCCTGTGACGTGCAGAGAGGCGAGGGGTGATTATGAAGTTTTAATTATTGTTACCTCGAAAAAATAGAGTTTGGCAATTAATTTTGTGTTTGTTTGAAGATACATGTCTGCAGGCCTGCAGACAGACTGGCTATTCCAGGTAATTTCTGTACAGATGAGTAACACCATCCTAGAATGTTTCGAATAAACGGAAGTCTATCATTCACCTTCTCTGCTACCGATCTCACGCGCTCGTTCCGTTACGCTTTCCATTATTACACCTAGATAATAAATCGGCGTGGCTGTATCAAGCAGTACAGCACTAATATTGTACTCCAATATTAGAGGACTGTTGCTCCTATCTGTGTGTCTCCGTAGCTCAGTGTTTACGTGAGTACTATGACAATACAATGGACCGGACTGGGCACATCCCTAACACGCAGCTTGCTTGACGTCCTCCTGCCCGCGTCTACCTCACCACCGGCGTCCATCGGCCACTTCGCGCCTCATTTGTCTCACATTTCGGTCATTTTCGTCGACTACAGCTACACACATACCAGCCTCCTAGATACGCATTATTCCAGGACCAAGGATTTTTGCAAGCTACTATTGTTCCGTGTTCCCCGTATTGTGACGGTTGCCGCAGCAACTGCACACCATGTGCCAGCGACTCGACACTGTAGACCGCCGTCTGACCTGCGCCTCTTCGCAAGACGTGTGACGATTCGTGCAGCAAATGGCTGCCTGCTAGATCCGAGTGCCACCAGAGACGATCGAACCACGAATGTTTCTATATCCAGAGGACACACATTTTCCCGCCGCCATTACATGGGTCAAGGGATGGGCGGTTGCTTACCTTTTCCGTGAGGGACCAAAATCCTGTCTCCACTTCTGGACCTGTTGGGGAGGGGGAGGGGGTGCGTGGAGCTGAGGGCACCTTTTTCCTTCCGGCGGTGTCTGAGTTTAAGCTGCCTATGATCGATTCTACCCCTGATCTGCGCGGATGGGAGAGCGCCGATTTTATTTAGTTTTCTTTTCTTTTACACAGTCTTTTGTTTTTTTTCTATGTGGATGACGTCTGTTCCACATCATTTCATAATAATCGTAAAAATTACAATAAAAAAATAAAAAAACAGAAGCAAAGCCTTCCTCTTCTGTTCATTCCTGTGTCTCAGGGAGAACATAAAGTAAGCAGTTGCGCTGGATTCAAGTCCTGGCCTTGCCAAGAAGGAAAATAGTGGTTAGTATATTGGACACGCAAAAAAAGGTGGTCAGTACGGCTGGATGCCATGCGGCGCACCCGGGTTTATTTATTTATTTAACCTTTCAAGATTAGGGTCATCAGGCCCTCTCTTACATCTAACCAGGCATTCTACTTATTTTACATTCATATGTTTTCGTAGGCATGTTAAACTACATCTAGTACAAAAAGTGAAATAAACAGTTACAAAGGCACACTTGGAAAAAATACATATATACAGAGTTTATATTCGTAGATGATAAGCACTGTTATAATTAGACATTATGAAAGAGACAGATTGTAGATAGGAGTGCCAGCAGCAGGGAGTTTGGGGGAGACTGATGATGAAGGGAGGAGAAGAATAGAGACATGGTGAAACATAGCTAAGGAAATATAGAGGAAAGGAAGATTGCGTGGCTAATAGAGATAGATGAAGAGGAAGAAGAGAAGGGAGCAAGATAGGAGACACTAGCTTTGCTATTTGACAGAGGAGAGGATTGGCCTTGTACGTTAACTTTGTGGAAAACGTTATGAGGATGATAGTAGGAAATGCTCTTCTTAAAAGCAGCAGGGGACTGAATTTTGCGCAAGGTAAGGGGCAGTTTGTTCCAGAGGTGGACAGCGGCAACTGAGAAGGAGTTTGCAAAAGTCTTTGTTTTGTGAGTGGGCACAGTTAGGATACCAAATAAGAGTGACCTTGTGTTTCGATTATGATGGCATGAAAGGTGTTTAATCTCTGAAGCAAGATACTGGGGCGCTTGCGCGACGAGGAGTCGGTGAAGTAGACATAGAGTGTGGTAGTCACGCAATTTGTCCAGCCGCAGCCATCCTAACTGGGAGTATGAAGCAGTAACAAGATCAAATCGGTGAATGTTGCAGGTGTAACGCACACAGGCTTTCATGGTAAGTTCTAACCGTCTTTTGTTTTCACTACTCATGCCTTGTTGAATCACATCACAATAGTGGAGGTTCGGTAGAACGAGTGCTTGCACGAGCTGGCGTTTCAAGTCCTGTGAAAATACGTTCCGAAACTTTTTGAGAGCATAGAGACAAGCGGACGTCTTCCGGCACACTGCGACTGTATTCTCCGCCCAGTTGAGATGCTCATCCAAAGTTACACCCAAGTTCTTCACTGTTTTCTGATATGGTATTGGAATACCGTCGAGCAGGATAGGAGGCAGTCGTTCGCGGAAATCTGAACTTGTTAATTTCTGATGGGCTTGTGTCTTTCTTGCATTTAGTTTAAGCCCCAGGTGTTTCGCCTATGTCACTAGTGAAGACAGATCATCATTCATCTGAGCGATTGCAGTGTTTACATCTTCAGGTCTGGCTCTCAGGTAGAGCTGGAGGTCTTCGGCATAGAAATGATATTTACAGGATGACAGAACCGACGAAATATCGTTGACACATAAAGAAAACAAAAGTGATCCTAAGACTGATCCTTGTAGAACTCCTGAGGAGACATGTTTCCTGGAAGATTTTTCATTTACGCAGACAAAACATTGCTGTCCGTCTTTTAAGTAGCTTTCAAACCATCTCATTGCACTATCTGAGAAATTAAGCTGTTGCATTTTTCTGAGCAATATGTCAAAGTTAACAGTGTCGAAAGCTTTGCGGAAATCTGGTAGCGTCAATATTGTTTCCTTTCGGCTGCCGATGGCATATTTCAGGTCATCAGTTATTTTAATTAGAGCAGTGTTTGTGCTGTGATGTTTACGGAAACCATATTGAAATTTGTCATACAGGCTGAATTCATGCAGGTGTTCAGTGATGTGATCACTGTCGAGATTCTCGGTAGTGTCAGGGATTTCTACTTCGTGGGAGGACTCGTACTGGGGTCACTCGGCGTCGGGAGACCACCTGAGGAGCTGTTACACCGATTGGTAGCAGTTCCTAGGTTAAGAAACCCGACAACGACGGGGAAAGCCATGTGCTGACCACAGGCCCTCCACGCCGTATCCAATGACGCCATTGGCAGAGGACGACACGGCGGTCGGCAGGAACCGGTTTGCCCTTCGAGTGCAAGAACGTTAACCTTTCTCCCATCCAACTGCATTAACTTGCATTTCTCAACACTTAGAGCTAGCTGCCATACAACATGCCAAAGAGAAGTTCTGTCTAAGTCATCTTTTATCCTTCTACAGTCGCTCAGGGGCGACACTTTCGCGTCATCAGCTAATAGTCGCTGGTCTTCATATCCTAAGATTATTAATGTATGTAGAGAACAGTCCCACAACACTTTCCATAAGCGATACCTCTGTTTCTCATGAGGACAGGACAACATATTGCGTTCTATTACTTAAGACGTCTTGGAACCACTCACATATCTGGGAACGTATTCCGTATGCTCGGTTCTTAAACAGTGTGCAGCGTGACACTGCATCGGACGCTTCCCGGTAATCTAGGAAATCTAGCAATATGTGATGTGCCTGTTGCCCTTCGTCCGGGTTTTCCAGCATAACATGTAACAAAAGAACGAGCTGAATTCCGATTGTGCGACGGTTTCGAATTTGTGATGATTTGTGGACAGAAGCTTTATTATATTCTACATCTGAAACTGCTCGCCGGCCGGAGTGGCCGTGCGGTTCTAGGCGCTACAGTCTGGAACCGCGAGACCGCTACGGTCGCAGGTTCGAATCCTGCCTCTGGCATGTGTGTGATGTCCTTAGGTTAGTTAGGTTTAAGTAGTTCTAAGTTCTAGGGGACTGATGACCTCAGAAGTTGAGTCCCATAGTACTCAGAGCAATTTGAACCAAGAACCTGCTCAACAATTCCGCAGCAAACCGATCAGCGATACTCAGAAAGCAGCTATTCACAACGAATGTCCTGAATTAATACGGTCAACCACGATGCGCTGTTCTTTTTGTTCACCCACGTGTTCTGAGGAAAAGAAGAAAGGCTGCTACTTTCAGGTTCTCTGGAAACGCGTGGTGCACAAGAAAGGACAATAGTAGGTGACTGACTGCAGTAATTCAAGATATTAGTAATGTCTAACAACCGATGCCTTACGTCTTTGAAAATAGACTACTGTAAAACTGTATTCATCAAGCTGTTACCCACGGCTCTTCCTTCTAGCGTCTGGTGTGTTATCTCGAATTGAGGAATTAAGCGAACCACATGACAGGAAGGCAAGTGAAGAGTCCTCTGTGATGGAGCCTCCCATGATTTGGGCTCAGTCAAATGTGACGGTATTGCGCGTCTTTTTTATACTGCGCCGAACTGTCTTGTACAAGGTCTGCCGTTATACCAGTACGTGGCAGTGAGTGCAGTCACTGTGCATTGTAAGTCGATTCATGGTCCAAGCTATTCCATTAGTAACGGTCCCTGGTGAAACTGTCGAAAAAATCGTAACTGAAGAGAATATGAAACCAGATTTGTACATGACACTCCTTTACGGTTGAGAAGTGAAGGTGCGTTAGAAGGGCCGCTGGTAGTCCTCCCGTCACGTGTACACACAGTTCAATACGGGCTGCATGTTCGCGAAAGTCGCTGCCAGAGTATGGATTTCACTGCGGAAGTTCTCACGTAACTCGTCGATGTGGTAGCATCTGTTGAATCAAGGATGAAATTACAGACGACCTAGCTGTCATGCAGTGAAACTGAAAGGTATCCTGATTTTCCGTCATATGATGAAAAAGAGTTACGCATTATCGATAGCCATCAAGGCGCACGATAGAACTAAACTATCTACACATCTATAGCACAAACGGCTATCGCCCACCGTATTTAAGCCAAGACACGCTGTTGGACTTGCTTGAGCTCAGTTGTTGTGTTGTTAGTCAATTTAGTTCTTACTTGCAGTTGAATTTAATGAAAGTGCTGCTGTTTATCGTTTCTGTGTAGGGTGCTGTTGTGACAATTTCTGATTATGCCTAAGCTTCCAACAAGAAAGAAAGGAAAACCGATTTTCGTTCGCTCACTAACGTTATGGTGAAAAATATGTACGCACTGCAATAATAGCCTAATTACCTATCTACAGCAGTTTAATGTTAGCACTGGAGTCATTTGGTCAGTAGCAGAATTTGGGGTTAGAATATTTCATATTTTCACAAGCGAGCGGAGCGGTAAGTATCATGCACCCAAAAATCGCGTTGATCAACAAAAATATCACCCGAGTGGCGATGGTTGCAATTCCTTAAGAAATTGCTAGGTATTGTATCATTAGTAGCCCAAATGGCAAAATATCGCCCGTTCTGGTCACCCGAGCGGTATTGAATTACAAAAACCATTTACGATAAGGAATGATAGGAAGGGTTTTGTGGAGGTCAGAAGGCGTATGTGATGGCAGCACATTTTATAGTTCGTTCGTTTCTAAACTATTTTTTCAGCGAGCTGCTTGAATTCGTTCGAAACGACTGCCACCCTCATTCCTCCCTCCCCGTTCGTCCAAAATCTATTTACGTATTTGTAGTGCTATGAATGCTGAGACGAGAGGATGAGAAAAGGCTAAATCATTTGAGATGTGAATCTGGAGGGGAATGGAGAGGATAAGCTGGATGGAATGGGTAAGTAACACAAGAGTGGTGGAAAGTGTTGGTGAGAGCAGAAGACTGCTGTGGTTAGTAAGAAAAAAGAGGAACAGGACGCGACATTAGATGAGACGGGAGCGACTGCTAAGAGACGCTTTGGAGGTCTAGTTCGTGTGAGGAGAATGAGAGAAGGAGACGATACAAGATGACAGACGACATAGAAAGTAGTGGAAAATGACGCGGACCTGAACAGGATGGCAGAAGATAGGACAACATGGAGAGTTACCACGTGAAAACTGCCTTGGGCACAATACTGACAATGATGATGATGTAACACTATGATAACGCAAGTCAGCATTTCCATGTAAAATTAAATCATAAAATACTCAAGAATTAATGCACTATGAAATGACGAAACATGTAAAATTAAAGGAAAAACATGCAATGTCAGAATTAAATCTTTTGTTATGATGCATTTTATTTTATTTTACTTTAAATCAATTTTTTCCAAATTATCCACCGACCTGAGGTAGCCCTGCGTGTTGAGCCATTGAGGTTGCAATTGGTGAATTTGTAACATGAATGCTTGTTAGTGGTTTGCCAATATACAGCACTCCTACGTCCCGAGATTGTATCTCCGCTTGATGAATACTCAGAGATTATTTTATCGTGATTTCTGCAAATTTTCAGAGTAAATGAAAAACAAGCCGTTTTAAGATCCTCTTTAACAAGTCGGAGCCTTCCTTTGACAAAATCCTGGTTGCATCCTAGGTTGAATGTGGCAACAACAGGGTTCCGCTTGCTGCGTGTGGGTCTTGTGTTTCAGTGTAGCGTCGCTTACTGCTCGTGAAGCTCCGGGCAACTTACTTTTTCAAGTGCTGCTTGATTTTGATGGTGTATCACTGTTCTGTGGAAGAGCGCTTGTTTCTTGGGAAACAGCGTTGGGTACCTTATGACATGTTAGCGACAGTGTTTAGAACGTTTTGTTGGTCGATGTAAACGATCTTAACAGTGCTTGGTGAGAAAGATAGCCGGCCGCGGTGGTCTAGCGGTTCTAGACGCTACAGTCCGGAACCGCGGGACTGCTACGGTCGCAGGTTCGAATCCTGCCTCGGGCATAGGTGTGTGTGATATCCTTAGGTTAGTTAGGTTTAAGTAGTTCTAAGTTCTAGGGGACTTATGACCTAAGATGTTGAGTCCCATAGTGCTCAGAGCCATCTGAACCATTTGAGGAAGATAGAAACAACCGGACTTTGTCACATCTGCAAGGAGCGGACGCCGCAGTTATCGGAAGAAAAGTGTGGATGAAGTACAGTGACGGTGTTGGCGTTGACCACAAAGTCTCTTCGCTGTTAATGTAGGAATCTGCACTATCACGTAGCACGTTTCACTTTAAAGGTAATATGAACAAGAGCAAACCGAGCACGGTTACGCGAGAACATCCGCCGGGAAATCCAGGCAGCAATGCGTAATACTCTGGCAGCAACGTTCACGAAACGCAGCGCCATGTTCAACTGTGTATGCATGTGGAGGGATGTCACTTTCTGCTCCTGAGCCATAAAGGTACGTCGTATACAAATTCTGTTTCATATTCTCTTTTACTTACGTTTTCGTAACACTTTTCCCAGTGTCCATTACTAGTAGGACACCTCTTAGATTGATTCCTTAAAACCTGGAGATGCAAAGCTTAAATGTTCACCAAGCTCCCCAAGGAAACTGCCGTCCTCGGATTATAGGTGATTATCTCAAATTCGCATTTTAGTGTAAGCGAATAACTGTGGTGGCCACACATTGATTACCAATAACTGACGGACCGATTTGTGCCTCATTGTTATCCCATTCGACATATCAAGAACTTATGGAGGTCCGTTGGAGTCAAGGACCAGTGCACCTTCTGCAGTCATGGAACACGCCACTAGAGCAGTGGTCGTAAACAGTTCACAAGTGACAGGGACAAGAGAGAAGTGTTAGGCGCGTTCTGAGTTACAATGGTTTCAACTCGACAGCAACTGCTTCTGTCAGTGAACGCAGGTCCATCTCAACTAGTCTCTGGGAGAACACTGCAGAGAGATCGTGCATGTAATTCACATTTGGAGTCATGTACCACAGAAGGAATCACAATCACAGCGACACATTAAGCTGTACGTCTTGAATGATCCAGACAACACAGAAATGGTACAGCCGGCTCGCGACGTATTGTTTACTCCGTAGAGTCGCAATTTTGTCTGCTTACACATGATGCAGCGTTTCGAGTGCAACCGATAGCCCAATGAGGCGTTCAACCAGCAGTGTGTCGATGTTGTAGCTGAGGACGGTGGTAATTCTGTGAGATTGCTGTGGTGTCTTTCGCACCATAACTTGGGCCTACTCATTCAGGTTCCTGTTGATGTGATCGGGGATGCTTATTTCAGTATCCTCGGAGAGAAAGTGCTTCTCTTTCTTCTATATGGACATGATGATTACGTCGCGCACATTCTGATCTTCTAGGTCATATCTACAGATATGACTGCATCCATACGTTTCTGGTATGAAAAAAAAATCAAGCAACCTATTGCCCCTAGACAGAGACGTTAAACCATTTGATTTAATCCCGCAGAAAACGTCAGGGACTTTTTTGAGAGTCGTGTGAAACGGTAAACAGTATCCCTACAGTTTGGTAGCTCTACGCCACCTAATGAACAACGAGCCCCTTGAGCTCGATATGGCGAACAAAAATGTTCAAATGTGTGTGAAATCTTATGGGACTTAACAGGGAAGGTCATCAGTCCCTAAGCTTACACGCTACTTAACCTAAATTATCCTAAGGGCAAACACACACACTCATGCCCGAGGGAGGACTCGAACCTCCGCCGGTACCAGCCGGATATGGCAAACCTTAAGAAATCAGTGGACTCTCTTCATCGTCGAATTGAGGACATTATGAAGGCTGGAGGCGGTGTTACACGGCCATGCCTTCCGGCGTTGTCAAATTTTTGTAGTAGGCTGTTTCTTTGTTTCATGTGATTCGTGAGTATAAACTGAAGTTGACAATAGCTCTCTGTCCTACACAACACTTGTGAACGATTGTTTCACGAGACTCCAAGCTCTACCATTTACAAGATAGAGAGGGTGGTGTGCAGGTGGAGAAGTCACATAGGATACAGAACATAAATAATACACACACACACACACACACACACACACACACACACACACACACAAAAGGAGAGGGAGAGGGAGAGGGAGAGGGAGAGGGAGAGGGAGAGGGAGAGGGAGAGGGAGAGGGAGAGGGAGAGGGAGAGGGAGAGGGAGAGGGAGAGGGAGAGGGAGAGGGAGAGGGAGAGGGAGAGAGCGAGGGAGAGATAAATTAGTGTGTTTGTGTCTTTTACTCTATACGGAACCGGGGGAAGCATCGTGATGCTGACACACGCAGCCATAGCGAAGATATGGAAGACGTGATGTCACTTTCCAAGGCTGTTAGAGCTAGCGTTGTGTCTAACGTAGCACACGATAAATTTAATGTATTTGCAGTATTGTATTTCCTGACCTTATTTACTAGTGTAAGTGACGTAAAAATAATTATTTTCGTTATCTTTTTATGTCGTATCAAGCGAGTGGATGTGACAAAATCGCAACGTTTTCGGAAAAATGTCCTTGCCTCGACTCGAAGCAATCACTGTTTGCTATTTAGGCAGAAACGTAAAGGGTAGGGGTGGTTCAGATTGTCTGTTGTTGTACTGTTTAGTAGTGCTGCAAATTGCCCTTACTTGATGGCTTCTACATTCTAAAAAAAGGCGTTGCTGTTAAGTAATGAGGTCGTAACATGCTCCCTCCCGCATGCAGTATGATCGCAGTCTTATATAGCAACTGCAGAACCGCCTTTTTGGTTTTGTAGCTTCCCCTGGCGGCGCGTGTTCATTCTGCACAGAACAGGAACCACGGCCGTGGCGCCGGAGCTGTTGCGCCGCGTTCGTCGCCACTGGGGAGCTGAGTTGTTAACCTGGACACCGGTCGGAGCGCACTTGCGTCCCGATTTATCCGCTCGTCCTTTTACACCCCGTCCTACCGACCTGTTACGCAATTGCCCATGTGGTGCAAGCAAATGCCACGGCTCGAGGACTGCACGCTGCTTTGTTTCATACACTTTTCCAACAAAATAATACGAATTCGATGATTTGATATGCTCTCTGAGAAGAAGCCGGCCGGTGTGGCCGTGCGGCTCTAGGCGCTTCAATCTGGAACCGCTTGACCGCTACGGTCGCAGGTTCGAATCCTGCCTCGGGCATGGGTGTGTGTGATGTCTTTAGGTTAGTTAGGTTTAAGTAGTTCTAAGTTCTGGGGGACTGATGACCTCAGATGTTAAGTCCCATAGTGCCTAGACCCATTTTTTCTCTGAGGAGAACAGATGTGGTGTTTATCAGTACATATCGCTAAATTAAACTACCCCGTCGCTTTTTGCTGTCATATGTGAAGGCTAATCTCAGGAACTACTGTAGCGGTTTATCGGCGGTTTACACTAAGAGACAGACTGCTTCTCAAGGAAGGTATGTGCGTGTAATTCATAGTCTGTCCAGTCACATTAATGTTATCCCATGTCAGAAGCCTCTACAACAACCTTTTGCAGAGCGGACCGCTGCAAGACGTGCAGGAAAAGATTCAGTGAGTTCCTGGAAGGTACCGACAGGAATGTGGAGCCACGCTGACACCTGTGTCGCGGAGAGCTGGGCTAGTTTGAGGATGCATGGCGAGCAGC
Organism: Schistocerca cancellata; assembly: GCF_023864275.1. Lineage (NCBI taxonomy): Eukaryota > Metazoa > Arthropoda > Insecta > Orthoptera > Acrididae > Schistocerca > Schistocerca cancellata. Next base: position 51,472,081 of record NC_064631.1, read on the forward strand.
AGCCCGTTCAGGTTGGTTCCACACATTCTCGACCGGTTTAAATTCTTGGAGTTTGGTGGCCAGGGAAGTGCGGTAAACTCGTCCTGGTGCCCTTTGAACCACGCACGTAGGCCTACACTGCGAGCCATGTGACATGTTGCACTGTGCAGTTGTTAGATGGCATCATGTTAAGGAGAAACAAACTGCTTGTAGAGGTCGACATGGTCCACAAGGCTACATGCATACTTGTGTAGTTCCACTGTGCCTTTCAGAATGACGAGATCATCCAGGGAAAGACACGAAAACATCCCCGACACCACAACGCTCTCTCCTCCGGCACATGTTAGTCTGCATGAATTACTAGTCATTACCTCATTTGTAGTGCAAGAAAAATTAATCTTACAACCTACAAAAGTGAGGGCACCAGTAAGAAGTTCCTGTTGAGCGACTTGATAAGGTGTGAAATCAAAGCTGCTAACAGTCTTGTACACAGGCATTCTTGAACGACGATATACTCTTCTCCTCCTGTAAGGCATTGCTGTGTGCTGCGTGCGGCTGCCTCGAGTCGAATGAGCATGCTGTTGCCTCACGAGCAAGTAAAGCAGTCCCCTGACGTCATAGCGATAACTTATCTAGGCGTGGCAGGAAGTAGGAGAATCAATGCTAATGAGAGAGTTAATACTTGGTGTAAGATTGATGGTGTGTTGACCAAATATATTGATGTACAAGGAGATGTAACTGTATATTATCATGCCTAATAAACTAACCATCCTTATCTATCCCGTGGTGTTTGCTTTCAGACGATTCACCCCGTGCGCGCCAGCGGCCATCTGTCTGACGGATAATAAAACGTAATTCATCTGAAACGGCCACATTTCGCCACTCCTGAAACGTCCAGTTCAGGTGTTGACATGCGATTTCCGTCCTTCATCTCCGATGAACAGCATTCCGTATGGGTACATGAAGCACGCCCGGTTTGCTGAGCGGTCTAACGCACGGCTTTCCGGAGTGGGAACGAGCGCCTGGTCCCCGGCACGAATCCGCACGGAGGACTTGTGTCGAGGTCCGGCGAGCAGGCCAGTCTGTGGATGGTTTTTAGGCGGTTTTCCATCTGCTTCGGCGAATGCGGGCTGGTTCCCCTTATTCCGCCTCAGCTACACTAGGTCGGCGATTGCTGCGCAAACAAGTTCTCCACGTACGCGTACACCACCATTACTCTGCCACGCAAACACAGGGGTTACACTCGTCTGGTGTGAGATGTTCCCTGTGGGTCCAAACTGCACTATAACCCTGGGTTCGGTGTGGGGCGGCGGAGGGGTGAAGTGGACTGCGGTAGTCGGCGTGGGGTTGTGGACCACTGCGGCTGCGGCAGGTCCCCGGTTAACATACAATACAATACAATGGGTGCATGAACCAGGCGCCTGCTGCGGAGGTCCACACGCAGCAACATTCGCTGAACGGTCCTTGAGGATGATGGTGATGATGATATTTGGTTTCTGGGGCGCTCAACTGCGCGGTCGTCAGCGCCCGTACAAAGTCCCCAATTTTTACCCAGTCCAATTTTTACACAGTCCAATAATTTTTACACAGTCCAATATAGCCACTGTCACAAATGATGATCATGAAATGATGAGGACAACACAAACACCCAGTCCCCAGCAGAGAAAATCCCAACCCGGCCGGGAATCGAAACCGGGACCCCGTGATCCAGAGGCAGCAACGCTGGCCACTAGACCACGAGCTGGTTGGCCAGAAAGCCAATAATAATCTCCCTTTAGTTGCCAGATAAATCGACACGAGAAGAAATTGACGACACGATTTGTATACCGTCCGTTGCTACCCGCCGTCTGCGAGTTTGACGTGAATATTAGTGGTAGTTACATTAATGCGACTGGACCGTGCAATTATAGTAACGATGAGTGTGTAAGATATATATTGATAACTGTTCCATACTTAAATAGCGTTTAGAGCGACATCTCTTGGCGATGGTGGGAGCTAGTTGCTGGTCAGGTAGCGTAGTCAAGTAAACACGTGTATACATATACTTTCTGCTCGGGTTTTGCTGCTCTCTGGAGCTACGGCGAGTGTTTACTTTATTGCTTTTCACGCCAGAATCTCTCTCCACGCTACTCTGTATGTATGGATTTTGATACGGTAGTAGATAGACTGATTTGCGTGGAAGATTTGTTTGCATTAATTACACATACTTCGCGCAAAGTGGTCGAACTATAACGAATTAAAGACCTGCGATGCGATTTACTGTGACTATGTGAAGGTTAATCTGAGGGATTACGATACCGTTTTTACTAATAGATTGAATTACGAGGAAGATTTAACTAAATAATTTAATGCCGCTATGTGACACAAGTTTTCCAGCCGAAGATACTTGGTGATACCATTTAGAACTCGTTGTGGATCGCTAGTTTGAATGTCAACAAACGGTTACTCATTCTTCATAGCGTTATTGGGACCATTCAAGGACACAGGGATTATTTCAGTCTAATGTAAAGATGTTCTACAAAGGCATTCAAATTCTCCCTACCATGAGGCCAAACAACACAGGTATAGTCAACATCTCTAAAGAAACAGGCGGGTTTCAAAGACGCCGACTCCAATGCACGTTCCTCGAAATTTTCCATAAACAAATTTGCGAACAGAGGAGAGAATGGTCTACCCATCGCAGCTCCACCTGTTTGCTCGTAATACTGGTCATTGAATAAAAACTAAGTGGATCTCAACACATGCCGAAAGAGATTGGTTAATTCAGCATCAAACCTAGCCTCAATTAACCGCAACGAATCAGACAGAGGAATACGAGTGAAGAGAGAGACCACATGGAGGCTCACTAAAATATCAGAGTCATTCAACCTCAGTTCCTCCAAACGATGTAAAAAATCAGCTGAGTTCCTGATGTGATGTTCACACCGACCTACTTATGGACTCAACAGAGAAGCATGATGCTGGGCTACACGATATGTCGGAGCGCCCATGTTACTCACTATAGGACGGAAAGGAACCCCTTCGCCGGCCGAAGTGGCCGTGCGGTTAAAGGCGCTGCAGTCTGGAACCGCAAGACCGCTACGATCGCAGGTTCGAATCCTGCCTCGGGCATGGCTGTTTGTGATGTCCTTAGGTTAGTTAGGTTTAACTAGTTCTAAGTTCTAGGGGACTAATGACCTCAGCAGTTGAGTCCCATAGTGCGCAGAGCCATTTGAACCATTTGAACCCCTTCGTTGTGAACCTTCAGAAGGCCATATAACCTAGGGGGAACAGCACTATAGGTGTTAAGACTCTCGACACTTTTCTTCAAGAGGCTCATGGTAGGGAGAATTTGAATGCCTTTCTAGAACATCTGAACTCGATCCACCCGAACATTCGTTTTACGATGGTGGTGGGAGAGGATGGTTGTCTTCCATTTCTTGACGCGTTGGTTAGGCGGAAGGCTGATGGATCATTGGAACATGCAGTCTATATGAAACGTACTCACACCGACTTGTCACCACCCGGCTCAGCGTCGAGGGGTACTTCGTACCTTGGTTCACAGGGCCCATATCGTTTCCGACGCTGAGACTTTGCCAGCTGAGCTGGCCCATCTTGCAGCTACATTTCGTCAAAACGGTTATAGTGACAGAGAGACTGAGCGTGTGTTGCGCTATCGACCAACTGTACATCGGGTGATTGATGATAATTCTGGGTCGACACCTAAGTCCACTGTCTTTTTGCCTTACGTAGGAAACGCTTCCAACAAGATCAGTCGTATTTTACGAAAATACGATGTGAAATGTCTTTTAAGACCTCCATCCAAAATTAGAGCGCTTTTGAGTTCTGTTAAGGATGGTCTTGGTCTATATAAGCCGGGTGTATATCGCATTCCTTGTAGCTGCGGCATGGAATATATTGGTCAAATTATCAGGACCGTGGAGGACCGATGTACTGAGCATAAACGGCACAAAATATTACAGCTGCCAAGTAGATCTGCTATTGCCGAACATTGTTTGGATACTGGTCACTCCATGTTATATAATAACACCGACATATTGGCATTCACGTCGAGTTATTGGGACAGTGTTATTAAGGAGGCAGTTGAGATTAAATTAGCGAGCAACCTTGTTATCAGGGATGGAGGTTTCTGTTTAAACTCGGTTTAGTATCCGGCTCTCACCCTTGTCAAAAATCAGAGGGACAGAGTCAATGCCATCTCACCTTCGAGTTTGTAGTCTCACTATCGATAGCTCAGACTTTGATAATCTTTGGTGGCACTAGTGTTCAGTGTGTGTGTTGTCTTTCTTGCATCAGTCCGAGAACCGACGTTTTAAATTTGCATGTACGTCGCTTGTCCGTTGCAGTTTGCCTCGAAAATGGCGGGGTGTTCTCCCGCCGAAATATCGGCGGCCGCTGAGAGAGTTACCTGGCTCAATTCCCGGAAGTTATTTCAAAGATGTATACGCCAGGAGAAACTCAGGTCCCTCCTTTCTGTTGCTTTTTGTGCTGAGACGGTTCGAGAATGCGACATTCAGTTCTGCAGAGATTTTTACAGATGCCGCCCTCTTACTTTTCGTCATAGTCCTCTTCTACGACCGTCCACCATGATCACTCAACACACACTTACGTCCATGTTGTGACTTAGCGGGTGATGTTTTTCCGCTTTCTCTGTAAACGGTATACACTGATCAGCTGAAAAACTACGACCTATGTAATAGCCGCCATGTCCACCTTTGGCACGGATAACAGCAGCGACTCATCGTGGCACGAAAGAAATGATGCCTTGGTAGGACGCCGGAGGGAATTGGCTCTACATGTGTACAGACGAGGCACCTGCTTTCCGTGCGAACGATGAGCGCTGGCGCCACATTCAGTCACATTCCAGATGTGTTCGGTTGGGTTCAGATTTGGTGAGTCGGGGGACCAGCACATCAAATGGAACTCGCCGCTGTGTTCCTCGAACTACTCCATCACACTCCTGGCCTTGTGACATGGCTCATTGTCTTGTTGAAAAATGCCACTGCTGTACGTGGTCAGCCGGCCGAAGTGGCCGAGCGGTTCTAGGCGCTACAGTCTGGAACCGCGCGACCACTACGGTCGCAGGTTCGAATCCTGCCTCGGGCATGGATGTGTGTGTGATGTCCTTAGGTTAGTTAGGTTTAATTAGTTCTAAGTTCTAGGGGACTGATGACCTGAGCAGTTAAGTCCCATAGTGCTCAGAGCCATTTGAACCATTTTGTACGTGGTCTGCAACCAGTGCACGATCCTCCTTGGCCGCCATGGTACGTTGCACGAGCTTCAGCGGACCCATGGATGTCAACGTGAATGTCATCCAGAGCGTAATGGAACCACCGCCAGTTTGTCTCCGTAAAGTGACAAGGTGCTGCTACCCTGGAAGACGACGGATTCGCGCCCTCTCATCTGCACGATGAAGAAGTATCGGGATTCATCAAACAATGCAACGTTCTGCTACTGCTCCAACGTCCAGTGCCGATGGTCACCTGCCCATTTCAGTCCTAGTTGCCGATATCGTTGTGTTACCATTGGCACATACATTTATCGATGGCCGCGGAGGCCCCGCTTCAGGAGTGTACAGTGCACTGTGTGTTCAGACACAATTGCACTCTGCCCAGCATTAACGTCTGATGTTAATTCCGCGACAGTCCGTCGCCCGTCCTCTTCTACCCGTCTGCCCAGCCTACAACGTCCGACATCTGTAATGAAAGGTGGCTGCCCAACCCCACAACGTCTGGACATCGTTTCACTTTGGTTTCGCCACGTGTTGAAGACAATCAGCACAGTACCCCTAAAACACCCGACAAGTCGTGCAGTTACAGAAATGCTCTTACCCAGCCTCTGGGACATCACAATCTACCCTTGGATAAGCTCAGATATGTCGCGCGCCTTTCCCAAATGGCTCAAATGGCTCTGAGCAGTATGGGACTTAACATCTGAGGTCATCAGTCCCCTAGAACTTGGAACTACTTAAATCTAACTAACCTAAGGACATCACACACATCCATGCGCGAGGCATGATTCGAACCTCCGACCGTAGCAGCAGCGCGGTTCCGCACTGAAGCGCCTAGAACCGCTCGGCCAAATCGGCCGGCTGCGCCTTTCCCATTCTAGACACAGCCAGCGGGCTCTCTGATGCTACATGCACCGTGGCTGTGTCTAACCGTCATTCCTGGCCAGGTTATTCATAGTAGGTCGGTGCACATACTGTTCTGGCCGATCAGTGCCTGTTGAAACACCGAACACTTCGGCTGCCTTGGTTACAAAACATTTACTGTACGAGTACCAGCAATTTGCCCACGTTCGAATTCACTTGGCTCCGACGTAACGCACTCACCGTTCTGTCCACTGCTGACACTTGTAGGGTATTGAGGACAGTGTACAGGTGCGACTGCGGTCAATTGCAACAGCGTAACTTGCAGGGTTAGCTCGCGCCTGCCTTAATGTTCAACGTGAGATGTCCCAGCGGTCATGAACGTTATCTGCTGTGATACACGGCAGTGGAAACTGAGGAATTCCCAGTCGTCACGTTGGCCTCGGTAGTTGGGCGGTCAGCGTGTCTGCCAGCCCTGCAAAGGACGCAGCGCCGAGAGAGCCAGGTTCAGTTCTCGCTACCGCCAACGGTTTTTCCTCGATGGGAGGAGTGGATCGGTTAGATTCGGCTTCGTAACGCAGTCTGAGGAGCTGCTTACATTAGCTGTAGAGACTCAGTCTGGAAAGATGACAACGGAGGGGAGGTCATAATGCTCACCTCTTGCCCTCCACACTCCATCCGTATGGTACGTAGAATGGATAACACCACCTCCTAGTCCTTCCTGGTTGATTGCGGAGCTATTCTTTTTTAATCTGCGTAGACTACACTCCTGGAAATTGAAATAAGAACACTGTGAATTCATTGTCCCAGGAAGGGGAAACTTTATTGACACATTCCTGGGGTCAGATACATCACATGATCACACTGACAGAACCACAGGCACATAGACACAGGCAACAGAGCATGCACAATGTCGGCACTAGTACAGTGTATATCCACCTTTCGCAGCAATGCAGGCTGCTATTCTCCCATGGAGACGATCGTAGAGATGCTGGATGTAGTCCTGTGGAACGGCTTGCCATGCCATTTCCACCTGGCGCCTCAGTTGGACCAGCGTTCGTGCTGGACGTGCAGACCGCGTGAGACGACGCTTCATCCAGTCCCAAACATGCTCAATGGGGGACAGATCCGGAGATCTTGCTGGCCAGGGTAGTTGACTTACACCTTCTAGAGCACGTTGGGTGGCACGGGATACATGCGGACGTGCATTGTCCTGTTGGAACAGCACGTTCACTTGCCGGTCTAGGAATGGTAGAACGATGGGTTCGATGACGGTTTGGATGTACCGTGCACTATTCAGTGTCCCCTCGACGATCACCAGTGGTGTACGGCCAGTGTAGGAGATCGCTCCCCACACCATGATGCCGGGTGTTGGCCCTGTGTGCCTCGGTCGTATGCAGTCCTGATTGTGGCGCTCACCTGCACGGCGCCAAACACGCATACGACCATGATTGGCACCAAGGCAGAAGCGACTCTCATCGCTGAAGACGACACGTCTCCATTCGTCCCTCCATTCACGCCTGTCGCGACACCACTGGAGGCGGGCTGCACGATGTTGGGGCGTGAGCGGAAGACGGCCTAACGGTGTGCGGGATCGTAGCCCAGCTTCATGGAGACGGTTGCGAATGGTCCTCGCCGATACCCCAGGAGCAACAGTGTCCCTAATTTGCTGGGAAGTGGCGGTGCGGTCCCCTACGGCACTGCGTAGGATCCTACGGCCTTGGCGTGCATCCGTGCGTCGCTGCGGTCCGGTCCCAGGTCGACGGGCACGTGCACCTTCCGCCGACCACTAGCGACAACATCGATGTACTGTGGAGACCTCACGCCCCACGTGTTGAGCAATTCGGCGGTACGTCCACCCGGCCTCCCGCATGCCCACTATACGCCCTCGCTCAAAGTCCGTCAACTGCACATACGGTTCACGTCCACGCTGTCGCGGCATGCTACCAGTGTTAAAGACTGCGATGGAGCTCCGTATGCCACGGCAAACTGGCTGACACTGACGGCGGCGGTGCACAAATGCTGCACAGGTAGCGCCATTCGACGGCCAACACCGCGGTTCCTGGTGTGTCCGCTGTGCCGTGCGTGTGATCATTGCTTGTACAGCCCTCTCGCAGTGTCCGGAGCAAGTATGGTAGGTCTGACACACCTCTGAATGTGACGGTGGTGAAAACGGCACGGCATAAATTACTATCTGGATACCCGCTGTACGCCGACATTGCTGATACTGATGCGGAGCAAACGAATCGGCACAGAAGCCTCGATGTCAAGCAGATACAGCGTTGCGAGACAACGTGGTGTGTCCTGGTCAATACTGCCGATTCTCTTTCAGGAACGGACTGGGTAACGAGTCACCTTAACAACCAGTCTCCGTCTACTGTACTACCGGAGACTGCGACAGAAGATCGGGAATATAGTTGAGGTCAAAAGTTCCGACAGACGAACAGCCAACGGGCCATGCACGGCGATCGTAACAGCAGAAGGGTCGAAGTCCGGCCGTGGATTGCATCTCGTCATTCAGGGAAGTACACTGAGGAGTCAAAGAAACTGGTAAACCTGCCTAATATCGTGTAGGACCCCCGCGAGCACACAGAAGTGCCGCAACACGATGTGGCATGGACTCGACTGACGTCTGAAGTAGTGCTGGAGGGAACTGACACCATGAATCCTGCTGGGCTGTCCATAAACTCGTAAGAGTACGGGGACGTGGAGATGATCTCTGAACAGCACGTTGCAAGTCGTCCCAGATATGCTCGATAATGTTTGTGCCCGTCGAGTCTGGTGGCCAGTGGAATTGTTTAAACTCAGAAGAGAGTTCCTGGAGCCACTCTATAGCAATTCTGGACGTGAGGGTGTCTCATTGTCGTGCTCGAATTTCCCAAGTCCGTCGGAATACGCAATGGACATGTAGGTGATCGGACAGTATGCTTACGTACGTGCCACCTGTCAGAGTTGTATCTAGACATATCAGAAGTCCCGTATCACTCCAACTGCACACGCCCCACACCATTACAGAGCCTCCACCAGCTTGAACAGTCCCTGCTGACTTGCAGGGTCCATGGGTCATTAGTTTGTCTCCATACCGTTACACGGCTATCCGCTCGATACTATTTGAAACGAGGCTCGTCCGACCAGGTAACATGTTTCCAGTCATCAACAGACGAATGTCGGTGTTGACGGGCCCAGGCAGGCGTAAAGCTTTCTGTCATGCAGTCACCAAGGGTACACGATTGGGTCTTCGGCTCAGAAAGCCGTATCGATGATGTTTCGTTGAACGGTTTGCGCGCTGACACTTTCTGATGGCCCAGCAGTGAAATCTGCAGCAATATGCGGAAGGGTTCCACTTCTGTCACGTTCAACGATTCTCAACAGTCGTTGTTGGTCCCGTTCTTGGAGGGTATTTTTCCTGCTACAGCGAGGTCGAAGATTTGATGTTTTACCGGATTCCTGATATTCACGGTACACTCGTGAAATGGTCTTACAGGAAAATCAGCATTTCATCGCTTTAACAGCACGATCAAACTCACTTCAATCTTGGCAACCTGCCATTGTAACTGCAGTAACCGACCTAACAACTGCGCCAGACACTTGTTGTTTTATATATGCGATGCCGGCCGCAGCGCCGTGTTCTGCATGTTTACATATGTTAGTATTTGAATAGGCATGCCTATATCAGATTCTTTGGCGCTTCAGTGCAGAACGGGCTGACGTGGGCCGCCATGTGGCTGCGCTACTAAGAGCCAATAACGATGCTCGCTCGGTACTGGTGAGTCGTCCTCTGCAACCAGGCAGCCGGCAGACGACGGAAGAATCGGACGCAACCTAGACCTATAGACGCAACCTCGACCTATATCTCTGACGTCGATCTGTTGTAGAATTTTAGAACATGTTTTTTGCTCGAGTATCATGCCGTTTTTGGAAACCCAGAATCTATTATGTAGGAATCAACATGGATTCCGGAAACAGCCATCGTGTGAGACCCAACTCGCTTTATTTGTTCATGAGACCGAGAAAATATTAGATACAGGCTCCCAGGTAGATGCTATTTTTCTTGACTTCCGGAAGGCGTTCGATACAGTTCCGCACTGTCGCCTGATAAACAAAGTAAGAGCCTACGGAATATCAGACTAGCTGTGTGACTGGATTGAAGAGTTTTTAGCAAACAGAACACAGCATGTTGTTATCAACGGAGAGACGTCTACAGACGTTAAAGTAACCTCTGGCGTCCCACAGGGGAGTGTTATGGGACCATTGCTTTTCACAATATATATAAATGACCTAGTAGATAGTGTCGGAAGTTCCATGCGGCTTTTCGCGGATGATGCTGTAGTATACAGAGAAGTTGCAGCATTAGAAAATTGTAGCGAAATGCAGGAAGATCTGCAGCGGATAGGCACTTGGTGCAGGGAGTGGCAACTGACCCTTAACATAGACAAATGTAATGTATTGCGAATACATAGAAAGAAGGATCCTTTATTGTATGATTATATGATAGCGGAACAAACACTGGTAGCAGTTACTTCTGTAAAATATCTGGGAGTATGCGTGCGGAACGATTTGCAGTGGAATGATCATATAAAATTAATTGTTGGTAAGGCGGGTACCAGGTTGAGATTAATTGGGAGAGTCCTTAGAAAATGTAGTCCATCAACAAAGGAGGTGGCTTACAAAACACTCGTTGGACCTATACTTGAGTATTGCTCATCAGTGTGGGATCCGTACCAGGTCGGGTTGACGGAGGAGATAGAGAAGATCCAAAGAAGAGCGGCGCGTTTCGTCACAGGGTTATTTGGTAACCGTGATAGCGTTACGGAGATGTTTAACAAACTCAAGTGGCAGACTCTGCAAGAGAGGCGCTCTGCAACGCGGTGTAGCTTGCTCGCCAGGTTTCGAGAGGGTGCGTTTCTGGATGAGGTATCGAATATATTGCTTCCCCGTACTTATACCTCCCGAACAGATCACGAATGTAAAATTAGAGAGATTAGAGCGCGCACGGAGGCTTTCAGACAGTCGTTCTTCCCGCGAACCATACGAGACTGGAACAGGAAAGGGAGGTAATGACAGTGGCACGTAAAGTGCCCTCTGCCACACACCGTTGGGTGGTTTGCGGAGTAGAAATGTAGATGTAGATGTAGAGCCGCAACACTTCCACGCTGTGTACAAAGAAGCCGCAGGGCGCGCCTACGGACTAGGGAGCGACGGAGGCGTTGTGTAATATGGCAGGCAAAGACTGGTGTTACGAGGGTGAATGAAATATATACAGGAATTTTTTTATAACGCACCTTTTTAAAACTCTGCTCATCTTTGCTTTCATTTCCAGTTATTGTTCTCCACAGCTAGAATGTAGTCGTGCCGTTTCTTTAGTCAGAGCCGGCCGTGGTGGCCGAGCGGTTCTAGGCGCTTCAGTCTGGAACGGCGCGACCGCTACGGTCGGAGGTTCGAATCCTGCCTCGGGCATGGATGTGTGTGATGTCCTTAGGTTAGTTAGGTTTAAGTAGTTCTAAGTTCTAGGAGACTGATGACCTCAGAAGTTAAGTCTCATAGTGCTCAGAGCCATTTTTCTTTAGTCAGAATCGCAGTGTCAGGGCAACATCTATTGCGTAACGCACTACAATCAAAATTATCGCCAAAACAGGGCGTAAATGCATCCGAAATGTCGGAAAGGCTTGCGGTATAGTTCGAGGACAACACCCTGATAAAGACTAAAGTGTTCAAGACACGAGTAGCTTTTATGGGGATGAGAAACAGTTGAGAATGCAGTTCACCAACGTCGCCCAAGGACTAGCGTGACTTAGGAGAATATTTGCATTGTTAGCCAGCTTACTAATACGACCACTGAATAACTGTTGTTTAAACAGCTACTAAGATTGGAATGCGTTAGGTAGTGCTCAGGCTATCATTACTGACAACCTTAGATTTTGGGAGTGTCTGCAAGGTGGGTGTCCTGCCTTCTCACCCCAGAGCACAAATTTCATCGTCTCGAGTTGTGCAAATGTCTACTGACACGCTACAAAACCGAAGGGGAACATTTTTTTGTGTCAGATTGTAACTTGCGATGAAATCTGGGTGCACCATTTCACCCCGGAATCGAAGAAAAGCAACATGGAATGACGCAAAGAGGACGAGTCCGCACGCGTCAAAGCCAAAACCCGTCACTCCGCTGAAAAGGTTTCCACAACAGTCTCTTTTGATTTTGATTGCGTTTTTCTCATCGATTTTCTCCACGAACGTTGTTCTGTGAACACTGCATACTATTGCAACTTTAGCACGAAACAAAATGTGGACATCGTGAGAAAGGCGTGCATTTACAACCTGCGATTTCATCGTCTTTCATCACAACCCTCGACCTCACACAGCTTAACTTTTTCTGGACCGCACTAGAACATCCTACGTACAGTCTGGATTTATTACCCTGCGAGTTTAATTTGTCTGGACCACAAAAGGAAGCAGTACGGGGACACAGATTTGACGACGGTGGCGCTGTAGAAGGGTTCGAGCGCAAATGGCTGCTCTCACAGCCACGTCGCTTTTACGAAAACAGGACCAAGAAACTGACTATCCTCTGGAAACAATCCGTTTCCCATTCGGGAAGCTATATTGAGAATCACGTTTCTGAAACTTTAAGTAAACTTATAAAATGATTCCGGTTTATATTTAATTCAGCCTCGCATTACTGTTTATAGTCTGCTTCAGTTTATTATAGTCTATTCCCTAGTGTCAGACAGGAGAGAAACGAGCAGTGGAGCAATTAATGGTGATTGAAATAGGTCGGTATGGTAGTAGGTGTAGTCTTCATTAATGGTAGAAATAGTTTCTGTTGTGGAAAGTAGAATTGTGTAGGATGAAATACTGTTTACTGAATCATTAGTCGTTGCTCTATTGGAAAAAAATTGCTTTTGATAGAGATAGCTTACGTAAGAACAAAAACAGCCTGTCTTTAAATAATACGTAAAATGCGACAGTGTAATAAAGACATAAATAATGCTTATTGCTCTTCTGAATATTAATGCACACAAATTTACCTCACTTTTTGCGCAACAGCAGCTCGTAGGCAAATACCTTATCAAAGGTTATCTGACAGCATACCTCAGACAGCGGGCTACATAATCGCACATTTCTGTTCAGAACCCTTGAAATAAGAGAGGTGACCCGACGCAGCATAGACATGGAGGGCTAGAATCTGCCGAACCTTATTTAAAATTTGTGCCTTGTGTGTCTCGCATCATGGAGGCTTAACCGACAGACGATGAGTGCTTGCTAGGTCGGCCGGCAGGACTTGGTCTGCTGGACGGCGGACATAGTGGCTAATAATAACGATAAAATAAAAAAAAATCAAACGTACTCTACATTAGCCACAAGAAAGTTCTGGCAACATTTACGAAGTTTCTCGGATGGAGCGGCGTAAATTCTCTAGCGGTTCTGTGCACATACACTCCTGGAAATGGAAAAAAGAACACATTGACACCGGTGTGTCAGACCCACCATACTTGCTCCGGACACTGCGAGAGGGCTGTACAAGCAATGATCACACGCACGGCACAGCGGACACACCAGGAACCGCGGTGTTGGCCGTCAAATGGCGCTAGCTGCGCAGCATTTGTGCACCGCCGCCGTCAGTGTCAGCCAGTTTGCCGTGGCATACGGAGCTCCATCGCAGTCTTTAACACTGGTAGCATGCCGCGACAGCGTGGACGTGAACCGTATGTGCAGTTGACGGACTTTGAGCGAGGGCGTATAGTGGGCATGCGGGAGGCCGGGTGGACGTACCGCCAAATTGCTCAACACGTAGGACGTGAGGTCTCCACAGTACAGCGATGTTGTCGCCAGTGGTCGGCGGAAGGTGCACGTGCCCGTCGACCTGGGACCGGACCGCAGCGTCGCAAGGATGCACGCCAAGACCGTAGGATCCTACGCAGTGCCGTAGGGGACCCCACCGCCACTTCCCAGCAAATTAGGGACACTGTTGCTCCTGGGCTATCGGCGAGGACCATTCGCAACCGTCTCCATGAAGCTGGGCTACGGTCCCGCACACCGTTAGGCCGTCTTCCGCTCACGCCCCAACATCGTGCAGCCCGCCTCCAGTGGTGTCGCGACAGGCGTGAATGGAGGGACGAATGGAGACGTGTCGTCTTCAGCGATGAGAGTCGCTTCTGCCTTGGTGCCAATGATGGTCGTATGCGTGTTTGGCGCCGTGCAGGTGAGCGCCACAATCAGGACTGCATACGACCGAGGCACACAAGGCCAACACCCGGCATCATGGTGTGGGGAGCGATCTCCTACACTGGCCGTACACCACTGGTGATCGTCGAGGGGACACTGAATAGTGCACGGTACATCCAAACCGTCATCGAACCCATCGTTCTACCATTCCTAGACCGGCAAGGGAACTTGCTGTTCCAACAGGACAATGCACGTCCGCATGTATCCCGTGCCACCCAACGTGCTCTAGAAGGTGTAAGTCAACTACCCTGGCCAGCAAGATCTCCGGATCTGTCCCCCATTGAGCATGTTTGGGACTGGATGAAGCGTCGTCTCACGCGGTCTGCACGTCCAGCACGAACGCTGGTCCAACTGAGGCGCCAGGTGGAAATGGCATGGCAAGCCGTTCCACAGGACTACATCCAGCATCTCTACGATCGTCTCCATGGGAGAATAGCAGCCTGCATTGCTGCGAAAGGTGGATATACACTGTACTAGTGCCGACATTGTGCATGCTCTGTTGCCTGTGTCTATGTGCCTGTGGTTCTGTCAGTGTGATCATGTGATGTATCTGACCCCAGGAATGTGTCAATAAAGTTTCCCCTTCCTGGGACAATGAATTCACGGTGTTCTTATTTCAATTTCCAGGAGTGTATGACAGTAATGTGTTCGTGTGGCCACGAACGCACGAATGAAATGATTTGATTTGTGGCTGATTCTGTTTGCATGTAATTTGATTCCATTCAATGCTCTTGCGACAGTAATGTGTGAATGTGGTTGATAATGTAGACGTGAAGTTACCTGATTTGTGGGTGGTTCTATTTGCATCTAACATGATCCCTCTCACGGGTGTGGTCACTGCGTACGATTCAGGCCACAACGGCAGCTCGTGTGACGTTTAGGCATACCGCTACCGAAAAGGCAGATGTAGTGACGACACCTTTGTGGTGTGGCCACGTAGGCGTGAATGGCTTCGGACGTTCCTTCAGAAAATGAACCCTGCGCACCCCATCATCATATTCTCCATTGACGTGGAAGAGAATGACAGACGCCTCTTCTTGGACGCCTTGCTGCAGCGCAAACCAAACGGCACAAAGCGACAAAGAGTGAACAGGAAAGCCATCCACACTGATTTTTACCTGTGGGCTTTCAGCTCATAGCCTGTGGGTGTGCTTCGGACTCTGGTGCACAGGGCCTGGGCAATATCTGACGAAGAAAGCCTACAAAGAGAGCTCCACCACTCTGAGAACGTATTCAAGAAGAATGGATGTGGCGAGAGACAAATTCGACCTGCCTTCAGACAGAAGGTGCAGTGCCACGAAACAGAACACAATGACGGACTACGGCATATCTGCTGTACTCCGGCAAAACTTTGAATAAAATCGCAGACTCCTGGTTCGGCCTAACATTTAATGCGTTTTCCATCCACCTCCAAAGACAAAAGCGCTGTTTGGTCCGACGAAACATGACTTACGGCTCCGCGAATAGGGTGTCTACCGTATTCTATCCAAATGCGATAAGGCATACATCGGGCAGACTGTGCGGACACTCGAAGAGAGGTGTCTGAAACACAGGTGACGCGCCTCACTTAGCGGAACACTGCATATCAGCTGGGGAGGCTATGAGATGTTACAAATGGAAGCGATAAGAGAAAGGTCGTTAGTTTGAGATTGTGTCTTAGAGGAGGCTGTTCGGACATGAATTGCAAACACCCTAATCAACAGAGACCACTGAAACTTCCTGGCAGATTAAATCTGTGTGCCGGACCGATACTCGAACTCGGGACTTTTGACTTTCGCTGGCAAGTGCTCTACCATCTAAGCTACCCAAGCACGACTCACGCCCTGTCCTCACAGCTTTCCTTATGCCAGCTGTGAGGACGGGGCGTGGGTCGTGCTTGGGTAGCTCAGACGGTAGAACACTTGCCCGCGAAAGGCAAAAGGCCCGAGTTCCAGTCTCAGTCCGGCACACAGTTCTAATCTGCCAGGAAGTTTCATATCAGCTCACACTCCGCTGCAGAGTGAAAATGTCATTCTGGAAACAGAGATCACTGTCTCTATAAAGCATGGGACCCAACGCTCAGCCAGCTGATGTGACAGCATCGGCCGAGAGAGAATTCCGCACCCGACGGAGGCGACAGCACTAATGGACCGCAGTTCATGCCCAGCATTCAGCGTCTGCATACCCTCACCAACTCACCACCCACAGCTACATGTAGGTAACCACTGGGAAGAAAGGGTGGAGAGTGATAAGAGTATAAAATCGGCGAGGCGTCAGTAAGATTCGTCTGTCCTAGAAAGAAGTTCCCGAGGCCAGATACACGTATTAGTAGAACATGGAAATCTGCAGTGGCAATTTGTTGCTTAGGGAATTGGTGAGACAGACAAACGGAGAATATCTAGCGCAAGTCGCAAGTTTGTAACGCCAAACGTCATTGGCTGGAGACTGCACAATGGACAATCCAATGCGAGTAAGCCATTACATTGAGCTGAGAATGGCCACGACAGCGTTTTGCAAAAAATGAGAAACTCAAGAGTAAGGTGGAAAACTTCGTGCAAACTCAGTCCGGGGTCTTTTTTGTCGATTGTGATTGAGGCTGTCAGTTGCCCTGAAATAATGAAAAAGACGTAAGCAACTAACGAAGACATGTATTTTTGGGATAGTGTTCCTGACATAAGTGACATTGTTTACTAATTGTGATTTTTAGTTTAGATTTTCCTAAATGTTTTTCCAACTGCCTACATTAAATTTTATAAAGAGGACTAACATAATTTTAAGTGACGATTTTTCCGATGACCGCATGGGCAATTGTTCCCTTTTGGAGTGTGTGTTCGTCCCTGGCAGACAGAGAAAGTATTGGACGATGGCCTGGCAGTGTTTGTAGGGGACTTAATGTTCATTAAATTTTAAGAATACCTCCCGACATCAATGCTCCCCACAACTCTCTATCTCCTCTCCTCCCTTCAGAACACCGTGGGCCACGTAATTTCAGACGTATATTACTTTGTCTAATAGGTCACCGTAGACATCTGCGCCATACAACTATGGTATATACTATGTGATCAAAAGTATCCGGACACCTGGCTGAAAGTGACTTACAAGTTACATTGGTAATGCTGGAATTCAGTATGGTGCTGGCCAACACTTACTCTTGATGATAGCTTCCACTCTCGCAGGCATACGTTAAATCAGGTGCTGGAAGGTTTCTTGAGGAATGGCAGCCCATTCTTCACGGAGTGTTGCACTGAGAAGAAGTATCGATGTCGGTCGGTGAGGCCTGGCACGAAGTTGGCTTTCCAAAACATCCCAAAGGTGCTCTATAGGATTCAGGTCAGGACTCTGTGCAGGCCAGTCCATTACAGGGGTTTTATTGTCATGTAACCACTTCGCCACAGGCCGTGCATTATGAACAGGTGCTCGATCGTATTGAAAGATGCAATCGCCATCCCCGAATTGCTCTTCAACAGTTGGAAGCAACATGGTGCTTAAAACATCAATGTAGGTCTGTGCTGTGATAATGCCACGCAAAATATCAAGGGGTGCAATCCCACCCCCATGAAAAACACTACCACACCGTAACACCACAGCGTCCGAATTTTACTGTTGGCACTACACACGCTGGCAGATGTTGTTCACCGGGCATTCGCCGTACCCACACACTGCCATCGGATCGCCACATTGTGTACCGTGATTCGTCGCTCCACACAACGTTTCTCCACTGTTCAGTCGTCCAATGTTTATGCTCTTTACACTAAGCGACGCGCCGTTTGGCATTTACCAGCGTGATGTTTGACTTACGAAGAGCCACTCGACCATGAAATCCAGTGAAATGCAGTGAAGATGCCCCTGCAGCGTTTTAGATGGGAAGAGTTTGATTACCCACAACACAGACCTTAATTAGATGCCTCTGATGGTCATATCTGCTCCCATGAGCACCTGGCTCAGAAGACATCATTTTGGCACAGACAACGATCTATAGATCAGCGTACAGAATTGACGGAAAACGCAGACGGCTGCCTTCGATGACGAGGGAATCGGAAAGTTCGTACAACGCTACGACAAATGTCTAAGTTGAAGCGGAGAGTATGTAGAGAAATGGCTGCAAGCGGGAGCTGATTGCTGCAAATAAAACATTTTTGATTTTCACAATGGTTTCCATTTCGTAACCAATTGGATCTTACTTTGCGAATAGCACTTGTAAGACTTAAGATTTTAGCAGTGAATAAATTTGCAATATTCTCTCAACTGCAGGCAAAACTGCGAGCCATTTTGTTTTATTGCATCCCAACAGCCTGTTAGCATTCTTGTTCTCGATTAACTTTGAGATGTATAAGAGTGCGAATAAATCTTCATAACTATATGTTCGACGTCTAATGTTAACGGACCTTCTGATGTCTGAATAGCGTTGTGTGTGACATGTACTGAGAAGGCCACATAAATTATTTTTATTCCTAGGTCCACTTGAAAATATTAGCCACTCCTTAAAAGAGCACACATATCGCTTTCACCCGCTACAGATGGTGTAGAACTGGTGCCGGCCAGTTACGTGAGCTTTCCAATTTGATGTAATCATGCCAGCGAAGTGGCGTAAATGCAGCAGTCGAATATGTGGATTCAGCGCAGTAACGTGGATGGACGTGGAGACGTGACAGCACAGCAGAAAGGAGTTACCGCGTTTGGACGCGCCCACGATCAAACTGTGAATGAAGTTGCACAGTGTATTGCTGTATCAAAGCCAACATTTAACTGTAGTACTCGTAATCTTGTAACAAGGTGTGAGAACAGTCGTCGCAAAAAAGCCTAACCGAAAGAGGAAAATTTGAAGGACAGTCTGTTTCACAACTGACAGGAATTCCTGCTGTCAGTGAATACAGACGCACCCCAGCTGCTTTCTGATCGAACATTGCAAAGGGAAACTGCGTACGATGGACTTTTAGTGTCGGGTACCTCACTATGCTCGCAACGGTACATTAAGCTGCACCTCTTCTGTCGAGCAGACAACAAAGAATTTCGACAGTAGCTGACTAGAGGCGTGTGGTACCGCTTGATGAATCACAACCTTGGCCGTCTTCATATGTTACCAAGCATCGTGTGCTCTGACAGACCAGTGATGTGCTTAAGCAGCAGTGTGTGCAAAGTTTTGGCCGTGTTTGGAGCTGGCCATGTGATGTTTTGGGGATGTTCCTCATAGGATTGCTTGCGACCACTGTAGGTTACAGGGAACGTCCAAAAAGATGTGTGTTTCAACACTCTTGATGACCAAGTGTTACTCTTTCTTCTACATTTGCATGCTGACTACGGTGTTGACACTCTCATATTTCAATACGACAACACCCAACTTCACAGGATGCATGTGAGTGGTATCACTGCCCTTCATTTGAGCTGCAAGGTCGCGACGTGAAAATGAACGTCATTCATGCGTCCATCTCACGCATGCATGACGCCATTAATAATGATCTTGAATGCATGACGTTAACAAGAAACCGGATCGCGGGAATTAAAAATTAAAGGAAACAGTCCTGCTGGAGGAACATCAGCAACTGAGCCTATAGAAGCGGTTGAAAAGACCGCTTCAGTTGTAAGGTTCTTTCTCTTTTCAATGTTTAAATCACGACCGGTTTCTGGGTCTTACATGCCGATCGTCCGGTGTGATAACTTTGTGCTGTGGCCCTGAGCGCCGCGATGGACCAGTATAGGACGCGGTTGTACCATCAGCGAAGTCAGAGCATGGGGTTGGCTTCGTAATGGTGGGCACCCACTACACATCGTCAAGGTGACCTGTTCCATTGTACTCGAGTGTGGTCTTCCATCTTCTAAATTTGTACTGAGTTTAGTTCAAGATCAATAAATAAACAGTAGTAATTCCAAGGCATGCTTTAAGTGACTACATTGGTACACAATTCAGCCAAGAATACTTCAACATCTACATCTATATCTATACCTACATGCATTCTTTACAAGTCATCATCCGGTGACTGCAGGAGGGTACCTTGTACCACTGCCAGTCTTTCCCATTCCTGATCCAATCGCGAATGGAGCGATGGAAAAGTGACTGTCCATATCTTTCCGTGCAAACTCTGATTTCTCTTATCTTTTCCCTGCTGTCCTTACGCGAGCTTTGCGTTGGTGGCAGCAGAATCGTTCCGCAGTCTGTCGGTAACGCCGATTCTCTGAACTTCCTCAAAAGCGTTTCGCGAAAAGAACGTCTTCTAACCTCTAGCGATTCCCATTTGACGGACCATTTACGAACACTCGCTTAATGATCGAACGAAGCGGTAACAAATCTAGCAGCACGCCTTTGAACTGCTCTGATGCCTTCTTCTAATCGTGCCTGCCGGGGATCCCAAATAATCGAAAAATACACTCCTGGAAATTGAAATAAGAACACCGTGAATTCATTGTCCCAGGAAGGGGAAACTTTATTGACACATTCCTGGGGTCAGATACATCACATGATCACACTTACAGAACCACAGGCACATAGACGCAGGCAACAGAGCATGCACAATGTCGGCACTAGTACAGTGTATATCCACCTTTCGCAGCAATGCAGGCTGCTATTCTCCCATGGAGACGATCGTAGAGATGCTGGATGTAGTCCTGTGGAACGGCTTGCCATGCCATTTCCACCTGGCGCCTCAGTTGGACCAGCGTTCGTGCTGGACGTGCAGACCGCGTGAGACGACGCTTCATCCAGTCCCAAACATGCTCAATGGGGGACAGATCCGGAGATCTTGCTGGCCAGGGTAGTTGACTTACACCTTCTAGAGCACGTTGGGTGGCACGGGATACATGCGGACGTGCATTGTCCTGTTGGAACAGCAAGTTCCCTTGCCGGTCTAGGAATGGTAGAACGATGGGTTCGATGACGGTTTGCATGTACCGTGCACTATTCAGTGTCCCCTCGACGATCACCAGTGGTGTACGGCCAGTGTAGGAGATTGCTCCCCACACCATGATGCCGGGTGTTGGCCCTGTGTGCCTCGGTCGTATGCAGTCCTGATTGTGGCGCTCACCTGCACGGCGCCAAACACGCATACGACCATCATTGGCACCAAGGCAGAAGCGACTCTCATCGCTGAAGACGACACGTCTCCATTCGTCCCTCCATTCACGCCTGTCGCGACACCACTGGAGGCGGGCTGCACGATGTTGGGGCGTGAGCGGAAGACGGCCTAACGGTGTGCGGGACCGTAGCCCAGCTTCATGGAGACGGTTGCGAATGGTCCTCGCCGATAGCCCAGGAGCAACAGTGTCCCTAATTTGCTGGGAAGTGGCGGTGCGGTCCCCTACGGCACTGCGTAGGATCCTACGGTCTTGGCGTGCATCCGTGCGTCGCTGCGGTCCGGTCCCAGGTCGACGGGCACGTGCACCTTCCGCCGACCACTGGCGACAACATCGATGTACTGTGGAGACCTCACGCCCCACGTGTTGAGCAATTCGGCGGTACGTCCACCCGGCCTCTCGCATGCCCACTATACGCCCTCGCTCAAAGTCCGTCAACTGCACATACGGTGCACGTCCACGCTGTCGCGGCATGCTACCAGTGTTAAAGACTGCGATGGAGCTCCGTATGCCACGGCAAACTGGCTGACACTGACGGCGGCGGTGCACAAATGATGCGCAGCTAGCGCCATTCGACGGCCAACACCGCGGTTCCTGGTGTGTCCGCTGTGCCGTGCGTGTGATCATTGCTTGTACAGCCCTCTCGCAGTGTCCGGAGCAAGTATGGTGGGTCTGACACACCGGTGTCAATGTGTTCTTTTTTCCATTTCCAGGAGTGTATTTAAGAACGTCTCGTACAAGTATTTATGTGCGGTTTCCTTTACAGATTAGATACAATTTCCTAGAACTCTCCCAGTGAACGGAAGTCTTGTCATTCTCGTTCTCAGACTTTAGTTGCTCTCTCCACTTCATACCGCTTTGCAACGTTACCTGTACAAAATGTCAGGCAATACACTAATACTCGATTCCAACATTACAGGATTTTTTTTCTACTCATTTGTACTAACTTGCACGTTTAGAGCAAGCTGCCATTTATAGACGAAATACAAATTTCAGCCAAATCGTCCTGCGTCCTCCTACAGTCACTTAACTACGACACTTTGCCGTCACAGCGTCATCAGCAAACAGTCGCAGTGAATATGTGCAGCAGAGAGTTCTAGAATTACATTCCATATTAGTCATGAGTAACACGAATGCCAACAACTGCCAACATTTTGGAAATATGGCAATGCGTGAATCGTGACTGAGTCGGCCGTACGTAAATAGCTGTCAGTTGTAAGTGAAATTTTGCTGTGACTTTTTAATTAAATTAACCTTTGCTTTGTTTAGTTAGATTGGGTAAGCAACATTGTACGTTTGACCTACATTACTAATTGTATTAACTACGGAAGTACTGGTATTTAAAATATGCATAACGTTTGCCTTTGAGCCGCATCATCAATGAAAACATTCAGCTCTGTCTGGTGAGACATGTACCTCACATATAACAAAATACTGAGCAATCTTGGCCAGACCTGATGAGGCCACGTAACGTCTTAATGGCCTGCTGACAGGTGCTCCTTAGAATTGTTAATGTGTGGCGTAACCTCAGATACATTTTGCTTTATTCGACAGTATTTAATAATGTATTCTTCAATGGCGTTTTGGGCAAGTGACGAGGTAGCAAAAGCATGTAAGCGGAGCAGATACGGACGGAGGATCATCCTAGCGAAGATATAGGTTGCAATTGGGAATATAGGTTGAGATCATAGAGTAAATATCTCTGGAGTGAGCATTGAGTTCTGCGCATGTTGTCAACATTAAACCAGGATTGTCGCGCGTTTTCGGGACTTCGCTGTGCGTGTGTGCTTTCCGCAGCGTTTAAAGTTTATAATATCAAGAGTTTTTGTTGTGTTTCACCGTTTGTTGATAGTGTAATAACGATGGTCAATTACTGTTGTTGCTACGGATGCAAAGAAAAATATGTGCAAGGAGGGATCGTAACTTTTCATGGGTAATACCATGTAGCTCTAATTACAGTTATCATATTAGTAAGAGACACTGTTTATGTCTAAAAATTTCGAGACGCATTATAATTAGGCCTGATTCTGTGGGCCTACTTTTCTACGACTTTATGACTATATAATAGATATTACGACTCGTACGAAAGCTTACCAACAATCGCTTCCTCTCGTAAATTTGCTAGTGGAACAGGAAAAGGAATGGTTATTTGTTTCAGCAAATACTATCCTCCATTCATTTATCAGTGACTTGTCGATTATGTATATAGTTTAGTCAGTCTACTATTTATTTAATAAACTGGGAGCAAGTACGTAAAATGCGTTAAATAAATACTTACAAGTGTCACCAGTAAGAAAAATTGTGCTTTAGATCGCAAAAACTAGAAAATAAATACGCAGAAATAGCAGAAAAAAGGACGAATTAGCAGGGATATAATCGCTAATGTGTGGCAAATTCGGTGTTTTTCGGACACTTGCAAAAGTACTAGCGTACTGTCAAGGCGTTTTGCAAGACTATCACTGCAAAAATGTACGTCAGGCTCTGTAATACTATAAAGTGCCGTATCATACCGAAAACTACCAAAAATCGAGTGCATCTGAACTGTGACTCCTATCGCAAAGAAGCAGAATGCAATATCACTTGCCCTTAAAAGCTACGTAGCTGGTTTATTCCGGGTATCAAATGGATACTGTTAAAATGTCTGCGCAACATATACACTCCTGGAAATGGAAAAAAGAACACATTTACACCGGTGTGTCAGACCCAACATACTTGCTCCGGACACTGCGAGAGGGCTGTACAAGCAATGATCACACGCACGGCACAGCGGACACACCAGGAACCGCGGTGTTGGCCGTCGAATGGCGCTAGCTGCGCAGCATTTGTGCACCGCCGCCGTCAGTGTCAGCCAGTTTGCCGCGGCATACGGAGCTCCATCGCAGTCTTTAACACTGGTAGCATGCCGCGACAGCGTGGACGTGAACCGTATGTGCAGTTGACGGACTTTGAGCGAGGGCGTATAGTGGGCATGCGGGAGGCCGGGTGGACGTACCGCCGAATTGCTCAACACGTGGGGCGTGAGGTCTCCACAGTACATCGATGTTGTCGCCAGTGGTCGGCGGAAGGTGCACGTGCCCGTCGACCTGGGACCGGACCGCAGCGACGCACGGATGCACGCCAAGACCGTAGGATCCTACGCAGTGCCGTAGGAGACCGCACCGCCACTTCCCAGCAAATTAGGGACACTGCTGCTCCTGGGGTATCGGCGAGGACCATTCGCAACCGTCTCCATGAAGCTGGGCTACGGTCCCGCACACCGTTAGGCCGTCTTCCGCTCACGCCCCAACATCGTGCAGCCCGTCTCCAGTGGTGTCGCGACAGGCGTGAATGGAGGGACGAATGGAGACGTGTCGTCTTCAGCGATGAGAGTCGCTTCTGCCTTGGTGCCAATGATGGTCGTATGCGTGTTTGGCGCCGTGCAGGTGAGCGCCACAATCAGGACTGCATACGACCGAGGCACACAGGGCCAACACCCGGCATCATGGTGTGGGGAGCGATCTCCTACACTGGCCGTACACCACTGGTGATCGTCGAGGGGACACTGAATAGTTCACGGTACATCCAAACCGTCATCGAACCCATCGTTCTACCATTCCTAGACCGGCAAGGGAACTTGCTGTTCCAACAGGACAATGCACGTCCGCATGTATCCCGTGCCACCCAACGTGCTCTAGAAGGTGTAAGTCAACTACCCTGGCCAGCAAGATCTCCGGATCTGTCCCCCATTGAGCATGTTTGGGACTGGATGAAGCGTCGTCTCACGCGGTCTGCACGTCCAGCACGAACGCTGGTCCAACTGAGGCGCCAGGTGGAAATGGCATGGCAAGCCGTTCCACAGGACTACATCCAGCATCTCTACGATCGTCTCCATGGGAGAATAGCAGCCTGCATTGCTGCGAAAGGTGGATATACACTGTACTAGTGCCGACATTGTGCATGCTCTGTTGCCTGTGTCTATGTGCCTGTGGTTCTGTCAGTGTGATCATGTGATGTATCTGACCCCAGGAATGTGTCAATAAAGTTTCCCCTTCCTGGGACAATGAATTCACGGTGTTCTTATTTCAATTTCCAGGAGTGTATAAATAATCCACGGCACGTACGAAAAGAATCCGTCTGTTCTAGGGATGTAGTGACATTCTAAATGTACAGGGTGCTATACGGACAAACACACGACGTCCCGAGAACACGTGACCAGGCCGGCAATGTATGTTGACAACACAAAATCTGTTCTGCGCATGTGAATGCTCACTCCAGAGATAATTACTCTATGGTTGAGATAAGCGAATTTCTTAATGGGAAAATTATGAATACGCAGAGCCTGTGAACGAGTATCTCGAAAACGGAAAAACTGATCGAATGTTCACGTGCTGCTGTTGTGAGCACCTACGGAAAGACGTAGAAAGTGTAACTACCACTAGGGGCTAAATGGTTGGACGTCCACGACTCTTCACAATACGTGGGGCTTGGAGGCTTGTCTGCTCTGTAGAATGGGGTAGGTGGTGATCTGTGGCATCTCTGCCGAAAGAGCACAATGCTCGTGCACGCACAAGTGTTTCCGAGTACACAGTTCATTGTACATAGTCGAACATGGAGCTCCGCAGCAGATCGCCCCTAGGTGTTCACATGCCGACCCAACGAGATCGTCAGTTACGAGTTCAGTGGGCATGGGACCATTGGGATTCGACCGTCGACCACTGGAAACGTGTCAGCTCTTCGGGTGGCTTACATTTTTGCTACATTGGGTCGATGGTCTTCTCCACAAACACCGTGATCGAGGTGGTCGGTGGCTCGAAACGTGCAGCCTCCCACGGACGCAGCATGGTGGTATGGGGACCATTCTCCTTCGCTTGCGCGGTCCCCCCAGGGGCTCAGTATTCATTTGCTGGGTACGGGCTTGGCGACCCCGGGGTCCTGAGCTGGGGACTGGTCAGCGCCGCCAGTCTCCTGTCACCGTAACCCCCGGACATGCTTCAGCGACCATCGTACGGCGCGGCGGTGGAATGTTGTGTGCTGCGGGGAATGGTAATCTTGGCTTGACCGCCTGGATTGCGAGGAAGGCCAACCTCTATAAAAACACCTCAATCTTCCGGTGTGCTCCGCGCCTATGAGATGCATGGCTGTTGAGGTGGAACAGTTGCAAGCGGGCAACCTCTGGGGCACCTGCCACACCCTAGTTGTGTAAGGCTTACTCAGGCACGCGGGGCTCTGTCTGAGCGGACCTTTAGTTCCCTAGCTGCTCGTGGGATCGAGATGGAACCCTCGAACTTTTCTTCTTTTCCTCCCAGCGGAAAGGGTGGGCCGCTGGTAGGTTCTAACACCCAATCTAACAAGAGGGCTCGTGTAGCCAGTCCTCCTGATTCAGGTACTAGTAACAGAACGCATTCTGCTTCTCAGAATGTGTTTCTCATAGTTAAAAGAAAAGATGGGAGTTTTGAAAAAGTTTCGCCATTTTATATACAGAAGGGCTTAGAGGGTATTGCTGGCACGTTAAAGTCTGTAAAGCGCTTGCGCAATGGCATCTTGCTGGTTGAAACATCTAGCTTCCAGCAAGTCCAGAACCTTCAGAAGGCACAATTTCTTGGGGAGTTTGCGATAGAGACTGAATTTCACAACACCTTGAACTACAGCAAGGGTGTTGTGACTTGCGGAGATCTCGTCGACATTCCCCAAGACGAACTGAAGTCTGAATGGTCCCGGGAAGGAATTGTCGACGTGCAACACGTTATGAAACGGGTGGATGGTGCTCTCATAAAAACTGACTCATTTATTCTTACGTTTAACAGCACCAAATTGCCAGAGCATGTGAAGGCAGGTTTCCTACGTCTCAGTGTACGGCCTTATTACCCCAACCCCATGCGGTGTTTTAAATGCCAACACTTTGGCCACACTACTCTCGGCTGTAAAGGGGAAGCCACTTGCGGGAAATGTGGTAAAGCCGCTCATGAGGGAGTTGATTGCTCCTCTCCTCCCAAGTGTGTCAACTGCTCTGGGGATCACCCTGTGTGGAGTAGGGAATGCAGAGTTTTCCTTGAGGAACGGAAGATCCAGGAACTTAAAACCACTAAACGCATCCCGTATGGTGAGGCAAAGAAAATCTACAAGTCCATGCAGCCGGCCACGTTCGCTGCCTCCTTTTCTTCCGTTCTGAAACAGCCTGTCTTGAAAACCGATGCCGCTACCCAAACGGAGGTTGCTACTGTCAGCACTAGCACCTGCGTTTGTCAGTGTACATGTGCTGCTGCCATTCCTGTGAAGCCTGCTGCTCCCCCCCCCCCCCGGCCTTCTGACCAGGCTGTGGTAGCTGACATCATGGAACTTCCTGCCCCTTCCCGGGTCCAGTCTTGTTTACTGCCCAGTGCTGCTACATCCCCTACTGCTTCTGAGGTTTTGGCTCCAGTGCCACCTCAGGCCAGAAAATCGAAGCCAAAGACAAAGGTGAAGACTCGCCCACTAAAGGAGACTGATGTTCTACAGTCTGCTGATGTGGATGTCATTCTCTCTGACGTCTCTCTCGACTCCTCTTCTGAGGCGATGGAGGTAGATGTCAGACTGGGGCAATCATCTCGCCCCAAAACTGAGCCTCCACCTGTTGTGGGCTCTCCTCCCCGACAGAAAGTGCGACTGAAGGTACTCCCGCCCTGATAGATGGCTCCCATTATTCAGTGGAACATGAATGGATTCCGGGCACATGTGGAGGAACTGCACCTCCTAGCACGGCAACGCCCCCTGTGCTTGTGTTTACAGGAAACACATCTAAACCAATCTGATGCTCCTGTACTCAGGGGCTATAGGTTGTATCGCAAAGATGACCTGACTGGAGACAGGGCCAAAGGCGGAGTCGCCGTGTTTGTCGATAATGACCACCACTCCTCTGCTCTCCCCCTGGATACTGACATGCAAGCAGTTGCAGTTGCAATTTATTCCGGTCGGAGGCTTACCGTTTGCTCCCTTTATTTACCCCCTCTGGATGCAGTGAACTTAGAGGCTCTCACAAACCTTATCGACCAACTCCCCCTCCCCCGCCCGTTTCTCCTCCTGGGAGACTTCAATGCCCATCATGTCCTGTGGGGCGCCACTTCTATTTGCGCTCGAGGTCGAATGTTGGAGAGCCTCCTAACATCTCAAGTGTTGTGCATCCTCAACACAGGTACTCCGACTCATTTCTCTAGTGCTACAGGGTCATTCTCCGCCATTGACCTATCTTTCTGCTCTCCAACCCTCACTGACTCCGTTCACTGGGAGGTCATTGACGACCTACATTCCAGCGATCACTTCCCTATCCGCATTCATCTCCTGGATGGTGTATTGCTGGAGCAGCGGCCACCATCGTGGATGATTGGCAGGGCTAACTGGCCACTGTTCACTCGGTTGGCTGTCTTTGGCTGCCACAACAGCGTACAGGAATGGGTGGATCACATCACGCTTGTGATCCACCATGATGATGACCTGTCCATACCACAGTCTTCTGGTACTCTTAAGCGGCGCCTTGTGCCTTGGTGGACAGAAGAGTGCCGTTCAGCCATCCGTAACAGGCGTGCGGCTCTTCGCCGATTTAAATGCCGCCCAACAGCGGTCAATCTTACCGCCTTTCGTATCGCGAGAGCCAGGGCACGCCGTGTCATTAAAGAGAGCAAGAAAAGGTCATGGCAGGAGTTTCAGGACTCCATCAACCGTTTCACTTGTTCCACAAAGGTATGGGAAGCCATCCGGAGAATTTCCGGTAAACGCAGCCGTTTACCAATAGCTGCAGTCCTGAACCAGGGACGCCTCCAAACGACACCCAGCGCCATAGCTCAGCCGCTGGCAGAGCATTTTGCACAAAGTACTGCCACTGCAACCCAGGACACAGCGTTTCGTCGCTACCGTGCGACTGTCGAAAGAGCGAATTTGAACTTTCGGTCGAACGGTTCTGAGGCCTACAACTCCCCTTTCTCCATGTGGGAACTTGAGTCGGCTCTTACTGAGACTTCTGACACTGCACCAGGTTACGACCGCATCCGGTACTCCATGCTTAGACATCTGCCAGCGGCGTCAAAGGAAATCCTCCTTGAATGTTTTAATCTCATATGGCACACAGGAGTGTTCCCAACCTCGTGGAGGGAGGCAATACTCATCCCTCTCCTCAAACCAGGAAAGGACCGCACATGTCCCAGTAGTTATCGTAGTATCGCCTTGACAAGCTGTGTCGGAAAGACCCTGGAACGGATGGTTAACCGTCGTCTGGTCTGGCTGCTAGAGACCAGACAGCTCCTTAGCCGCTTTCAGTGTGGATTCCGAAAATTTCGATCCACAGTCGACAACCTGACCCTCCTCGAGGCGGCTATTCAGCAGGCTTTACTCCGTCAGCATCACTGTATCGGTATCTTCTTTGATATCAGTAAGGCATATGATACTACTTGGAGACACTGTATTCTTGCACAACTGCATCAATGGGGCTTTCGTGGCCGCCTCCCTATTTTCATTCGGTCTTTCCTGTCTCAGCGGTTTTTTCGGACCCGCGTTGGTAACACACCGTCGCTTTGAGCAAGAGAACGGTGTCCCCCAGGGCAGTGTTTTAAGCGTTACCCTCTTTGCCATAGCAATCAACAGTATAACGTCTACAGTGAGGAGTCCAGTACAGTGCTCCTTGTTTGTGGACGACTTTGCTGTTTTCTGTTCCTCTTCTAGTGTTGCATCCGCGAGCCGTCAATTGCAACTAACGGTGCGGCGGTTAGAGGAGTGGGCTGCAAAGACGGGTTTTAGGTTTTCTGCCGATAAGTGTGTTTGTGTTCATTTTAATCGTTCTCGTCGTCTTTTTACGTTGCCTGCCTTGCATATGAGGGATACTATCCTACAGTTTGGAGACACAGTGCGGTTTCTGGGCCTAATTTTTGACTCCAGGTTGTCATGGTTGCCACACCTACGTGACTTGAAAGCCAGAACGCTGAAGGCACTGAACATCCTCAAGTGCCTCAGCCACAGGTCTTGGGGAGCGGACAGGGCGCGTCTCCTTCAGTTTTATCGAGCTTTCGTGCGCTCACGGCTGGACTATGGCTGCACAGTATATGGGTCAGCGAGGCCGTCTTATTTGCGGATCCTTGACGCTGTTCACCATGCTGGGATTCGACTGGCTACGGGTGCTCTTCGGACCAGTCCCGTACCCAGCCTCTGTCCTGAGGCTGGCGAACCGCCACTTACCATCCGGCGGCAGCTCCTGCTGGTGCGCCAAGCTTGTAAGTTTCTTGCAGCTCCCAGCTCGCCTGCTCACCATCTTGTTGCCCATCCACCTCTGGATCGCCTTTTTTCCCGCCGTCCCCGGGCTACGTTGCCGTTTGGGATCAGAGTGCACCGTGTGCTTGAGTCCCTCGGTGTGGAGTCTGTACAACCCCAAATCCTGGGTTTTAACCGCCTGCCACCCTGGTTACTGAAGAGGCCACGTGTGATTTTAGATTTATTGCAGTACAAGAGAGATTGCACTCCTGCCACCGTTTTTAATGCAGCATTTTCTGCTATTTTATCTGAGCACCACGACTATGTAGCTGTTTTTACGGATGGGTCGAAACAAGGGGATTCCGTGGGTTGCTCAGTTGTTTCTCCGGATCGTGTCCTCAAGGTCCGCCTGCCTCAGACTTTTACTGTCTTTGATGTAGAATTGTTTGCGATCTTGTGGGCACTGGAGCCGATGAGACTTTCTTCCTCTCTTAAATTTCTTGTCTGTTCCGATTCTCTCAGTGCCCTTCAATCATTGCACCATTTGTATCCGGCGGATAAAGTAGTCCAGACCATCCAGGATATCCTCCTCCGACTACAGCGACTGGGGAAGGTTGTAGCTTTCTGCTGGGTTCCGGGGCATGTCGGCATTGCTGGGAATGAAAGGGCAGATCTCGCAGCCAAGGAGGCGTGTCTTGATCCACACGTATCTCAGTGTGCTATCCCGTTGCACGCACTCACCTCGCTGTTGAGCTCCCGAGTCATGTGTCGGTGGGAGGATGAGTGGCTGGAAGTGACTGACAATAAGCTCCGTCTAGTCAAGCCCACAACGCGTGTGTGGTGTACTTCCTTTCAGCCCCATCGACGGGACGAGGTTCTCCTCACTCGGCTTCGAATAGGCCACAGCCCTATGACGCATGGCTTCCTGCTCCGGCGAGAAGACCCTCCATTGTGTGGTGCTTGCGGCGTCCAGGTCACTGTGAGCCACATTTTACTGGATTGCGTTTTATTTTCTGACCAGCGGGCCTCAGCTGATTTGCCAGCGGACCTGCCAACTCTTTTAGGCAACACTCGGACGAATGTGGTTAAAGTTTTAAAGTTCTGTGCCTTGTCAAATGTTTTTACAAAGATTTTAGGGAGAGGATTTTAATTTGCTCACTGTGTGACAAGCTCGCCCATCTTTTATGTAAGTGGCCAGCCAATGACACTTTCCTGTGTCATTCTTGTTGCTATGTTTTCCCTTCGCTTAGGTTTTACTTTCTTATGTAGTATTTTCCCTCTTTTCCTGCTTTTTTTGAATGGGTTTTTCAGTTTTATTAGGTCTCTCCACATTCGTTCCTTTTAATGTGTGCCAGGGCGCTGATGACCTCGATGTTGAGCGCCCATAAACCCCAACACACACACACACACACACTCGCTTGCGTGGTACTGACCGAAGACACGCTCACAGCTGCGAGCCACCTGCATCCCTTCATGCTTGATGTCTTCCCCGACTTCGACGTCGTCTTTCGACAGTATACTTTTCCACGTCTCGGAGCCACAACCGTTGGACTCCTGTAAATCCTTTGGATCCCATACGTGTCGCCATCGCGCGTCATCACCGCGTATGCGAATCAGCATCCCACTATTTACGCGAATTACGTTATCTGTTCGTAGAGACCTAATACCTCATACCTCCACAAACCAACCAGCAAACTGTCGAATCCCTGATACGCAGAATCAGAAATGTATTTCGTTCCAAAGACGGATAAAACGATAACAGTGTAACAAGAACGCACAGCGCTCCTGGATTAGCTAACGTGCTTTTCACTGTAGATTACAGCTACACCTCAGACTTCACTGTTTCTGAAGTGTTGCCCGCGTAATTAAAAGTGCACAAAAGTCGTGAATAGAGTTAATTTTACAGAGAAAGCGTGCAGGTGGATTACTGGTTTTTGCTCTGGAGATGGGCATGTCTGTTGCACGGCAACGTAGGCAGATTACAGCACAAAAATGGAACGGAAACAGGCCGGCCGCTGTGACAGAGCGGTTCTAGGCGCTTCAGTCTTGAACCGCGCTGCTGCTGCGGTCGCAGGTTCGAATCCTGCCTCGGGCATGGATGTGTGTGATGTCCTTAGGTTAGTTAGGTTTAAGCAGTTCTAGGTCTAGGGGACTGAAGACCTCAAATGTTAAGTCCCATAGTGCTTAGAGCCATTTCAGCCATTTGAAACGGAAACAGGTACAATTCTAACCGAACTACGTCAACTGACAGCAATGCTTCGCTTATATTTCGGCAGACGTGCATCACGAGAAATCTGTCTATTAAAAGATAGTTGCCAGACCAGTCCAGTTCATCGTCAGCAGTTTATTTTTGCAGAGGACCAACGTAAACCTACTGCGCGTTACTTCTTTGTTTTGCGCTGTCAGTAGAGAGAACGTACGGCGCGGTTAAAGTAAACAACCGTAACTGCATTGTCGATGCTATCTCTCTTTCTCTCTCTCCCTCTTTCCTACCGTTCATCCCCTCGTGCGGGATGCTCTCTTCTGCTTCTTCTTCACACAATTTGGCAACTTTATTTTACTAACTCTCTCGCCCTATACTTTTCCTGCCGCCACAGTCGTCATTTAACGTAAAGCAAGGAATCCGCGTGCCTCGTCTATCTACGGATCGTGTGAATTTTGTTCTGTATTTTATCATATGCAACTGTTTGTGTATAGCATTTCTGCCAAATATCGGCTACCAGCAAAGAATAGCATAAATGATAAGGGAAAACCGCCTAAAAACCACATCCACCCTGACGGTGTACCAGACCAACGGGTGTTACAACACGGTGCGGATTCTATCCGAGTCTGGCTCCCTCCTCCTTCCAGTAGGTGGCGCACTACGCGTTACGCTATAGGAGCAGGTCAGCTGCATTTTCGGCTAATAAATACGTTATTTCCTTGTTAAATAACGAAAAGATGTTTTCTAAATACGTAACAAAAACATATTCTCAGCATCGCCTATCTAAATTGTTGAAAATACGTTTTTTTTTATAACTTAAGTGAGGTTTATGTAGTGTCAAAAACAAATCGTACGGAAAGAAGAATACTACGTAAATACTGAAATGACTTAGAACGCTTTTCAGGTAAAAGAATGATGGTAATGTCACAAGCAAAATCCAAAATATGTATAAAATACAAGAGGAGAAAGTTCATTAGCAATTAACACGAAAAGTTAAAGAATATATATTCTTTCTCCTTATTTCGCATGTGACGGATATAAATACAAATATTTTTATATGTGTTATCTTAATAAGTACATACATCATCTCCATGGTGATAACTTCACCACTACGTTGATTACGCCTGCAATATAGATTAACCGTTTGCGTCCAAGCGCCCACACTTCTATAGTTGACGTGCGTCCCAGAGGAAAATGAGCATTGCTAGCGTGCGCTTGCCATATGCACTTGGAAGTACTAACTAAACTGGAAACATAATACTCCTAATAGCAACAATTATTAGTCTGCAAATGAAGTAAATATTGATGTAACGTTGTTCAGTGCACTGCCCTCGATTACCATTAAAAATATCTCCACTTATACCAATTACAGCCTGCATAAATTATAAACAGGAATTATATTCACAGTTATGTTTTCTTTTGTTTTCTTTCTCGCTGTAGGTTTTACAGAAAAAAATGAATGTTGTATTATTGGTTTATTGCTTGGAATACAAATCTTAATCAGCCAAAACCTTGTAATACTACCCATTCGCAGATTAAAACTATGCAAAATACTGTCGTTGAAACTACTGTCCTCACATATCCAGCAGCTAGAGAGCTCTGTGTCATACCGCTTATACCAATGAACACAACCGATTTACTCTTTCATTTTAAGTGACTTCTATTTCTAATCAAGGTTTCGTTCATAATAACAATGGACCAAGCTCAAGGTCCAAAGGTCAGAGAGACAGACAGAGAGAGAGAGAGAGAGAGAGAGAGAGAGAGAGAGAAGAAGAGGAGATGAGCAGAGGGTAGAGAGGGGGAGGAGATGGAGATAGAGAGATAGAGGGGGAGGGGGGGCAGGAGAAGGTAGATAGAATGGGGAACGCGGAGATGCACAGAGAGAGCTGGGAAAACAGGAGACAGACCAAGAGAGGGTGAGGAAGAGATGGAGAGAGATAAGAGGAAGTTGTTTAGGATGTATATTCAATGCCCTTAAATATTTAGCAAATGCAAAGTAGTATTAGACTCGCCAGTTAAACGTACAGTAAGTTCTTTGCTCTGTCAATATAAGACTACTGTATCCCACAGGGCACAGAGGATCGACGGCATATGGCAGTGACACTTGGCTTGCCTCCACAATAGGCTTCAAGCAGCGAGACCATGTACACCTAAACCCATAACTCCACTTGTCCTACTGAGAGCGACACCTCTGCCACCCTACTTTGTATTGCATGTCATGTGGGAGGAAACACAAAGTGTCATTTGGCATCATTCGCCTTGCCAGGATTTAAGAAATCTAAATGACCCAACAAGTAGAGACCAAATGTTTGAAATGTCCCAGGTGGATCCACCTATACATCAGAGCGAAAATTCCGATCGCACTATACTCCAAAGGTGTGCGACTATGTTCAGTGGAGTTTCTGGCTTACGATGTCATCAGAGAAGGGCTGAGTCACCAGTCTCAAACGTTATAAGGATTGTTGATCGAACTGTGAACTGTCGTTTTCGATCGCTAAATGTGTGGGAACCCTGTGCTGGCGTAAGCTGTGGCCAGCCACCGGGCCGTAAAGATGCAGCGAGAGGCCAAAGAGAGACTAGCAAGCAACACGCCACCAACGCCCTGTCGACCACAAGTATTTAGATCGACGCCGCAGACCAGAGGGCCTCAGTCTCAGCTCAGCGCCTCACTCACTGACGCACTAACTCACACTCCAGTTTGGCGTCCGCCATTCATCGCTTAGCAGGACATCTGCTTCACTTGCAGTGAGGCTAACGTGGACTGTTAGTGAAGAGCTTGTACCACAACGCATTGAGTCTTAAAGTTAAGTAGCAGCTCTCTGTTCAAGTAAATAAAGAACCCTGTTAATACGAGGGTTGAATGAAAAGTAATGCCTCCACCTTCGTTAATTGGGTTTGGATGGGAATATTTTAGTAAATCAAATGCAGAATTAATCCTTAAATGTGATCTTTAATTACCAACATTCGCTTTTCCACATAATCACCAGCCAATTGGATACATTTCTACTAAGGATGAATAAGTTTTCTGAAGCCATCACGGAAGAAGTCGACACTGTGTGTCCGCAACCACTGTCTCACAGTCCCCTCAATGTCTTCATAAGAAGCATAATGATGTCTTCACAGATCGTCTTTCATTTTCGGGAACAGATGGAAGTCAGACAGTGCTAAATCTGGACTGTATGGAGGAGGCTGCATGGTGGTGAGATTCAATCTTTGAAGTTCTGCTGTGGTGGCACGTGAAGTGTGTGGTTTGGCATTGTCATGCTGCAGAAAACCATGTGACCTACACGTTCTTGTGAAATGCTGATTGTGCCTGCAGTTTCTCTCTGAGTGATACGACGACCGTCCTGAAACAATCTGTACAACATTTTGCTTGCGAAACTCTGCAGTTGCTGTCACATGACGTCCAACTCTGTTTGTCACGCAGGTCAGATGTTCCCACCTCAACATCTTTAAACTTACTCGCTCAACGACGTACAGTACTCACATCAACTCAATCACCATAAACAGCTTTCAATCTCTGATGAATCTCCTTTGGGGTGACACCCTCTGCTGTCAAGAATTCGACGACTGCACGTTGTTTAAATCGCATTGACTGACCGTCTGCGTAGGGTTCCGTACTTTACACTGTAACGACACAGCCGTTCAATGCTAAGGTTTCCCGCCAACTGGAGCTGTAGAGAAGAGGCTACGGAACAAGCTAGTACCTGCTGCACACCAATGCTGCCAACTGTTGCAGCGTTACGAAGTCAGTCAACCCTCGTACATTTGCGCAGTTGTGTTGTAGAAAGTAGATACTGGCCACCAAACAACATTCTCTCCCTTTATTCCTGTGGTACATGACTCAACAGAATCAACATCCAAAGGAAAGGGATGGTTTAACCGACGCCCTTTATGCCACCCCGTAAGGTAGTTTCCTGTCGATTCTTTGAGGCGATACGTGAGAAATGTTTTTAAGGCCACCCATAAAGGAAGTGCGTGATTTAGACACTGGGCGTCACCGTTATGATCTCCACGTCAAAGGCATAAAGAGAGGGGGAAAATGAGAGTAAGGGTGGGTGTGGGGGATAGGCTGCATGCCGGGTCTGCATCTACCAAACATGACAACATGGCACGCTCACACCCATACTTAGGCTAAACAGATACACTTAAGACTGCGTAGAAAGGAGCCGTTGTGGGCAGAGGACGACAATCCATTCCTCAGGAATCCCTCAGTGTGTCCCAGTCAACAGTGCCATATACAGGGTTATTACAAATGATTGAAGCGATTTCACAGCTCTACAATAACTTTATTATTTGAGATATTTTCACAATGCTTTGCACACACATACAAAAACTCAAAAAGTTTTTTTAGGCATTCACAAATGTTCGATATGTGCCCCTTTAGTGATTCGTCAGACATCAAGCCGATAATCAAGTTCCTCCCACACTCGGCGCAGCATGTCCCCATCAATGAGTTCGAAAGCATCGTTGGTGCGAGCTCGCAGTTCTGGCACGTTTCTTGGTAGAGGAGGTTTAAACACTGAATCTTTCACATAAACCCACAGAAAGAAATCGCATGGGGTTAAGTCGGGAGAGCGTGGAGGCCATGACATGAATTGCTGATCATGATCTCCACCACGACCGATCCATCGGTTTTCCAATCTCCTGTTTAAGAAATGCCGAACATCATGATGGAAGTGCGGTGGGGCACCATCCTGTTGAAAGATGAAGTCGGCGCTGTCGGTCTCCAGTTGTGGCATGAGCCAATTTTCCAGCATGTCCAGATACACGTGTCCTGTAACGTTTTTTTCGCAGAAGAAAAAGGGGCCGTAAACTCTAAACCGTGAGATTGAACAAAACACGTTAACTTTTGGTGAATTGCGAATTTGCTGCACGGATGCGTGAGGATTCTCTACCGCCCAGATTCGCACATTGTGTCTGTTCACTTCACCATTAAGAAAAAATGTTGCTTCATCGCTGAAAACAAGTTTCGCACTGAACGCATCCTCTTCCATGAGCTGTTGCACCCGCGCCGAAAATTCAAAGCGTTTGGCTTTGTCATCGGGTGTCAGGGCTTGTAGCAATTGTAAACGGTAAGGCTTCTGCTTTAGCCTTTTCCTTAAGATTTTCCAAACCGTCGGCTGTGGTACGCTTAGCTCCCTGCTTGCTTTATTCGTCGAATTCCGCGGGCTACGCGTGAAACTTGCCCGCACGCGTTCAACCGTTTCTTCGCTCACTGCAGGCCGACCCGTTGATTTCCCCTTACAGAGGCATCCCGAAGCTTTAAACTGCGCAGACCATCGCCGAATGGAGTTAGCAGTTGGGGGATCTTTGTTGAACTTCGTCCTGAAGTGTCGTTGCACTGTTATCACTGACTGATGTGAGTGCATTTCAAGCACGACATACGCTTTCTCGGCTCCTGTCGCCATTTTGTCTCACTGCGCTCTCGAGCGCTCTGGCGGCAGAAACCTGAAGTGTGGCTTCAGCCGAACAAAAGTTTATGAGTTTTTCTACGTATCTGTAGTGTGTCGTGACCATATGTCAATAAATGGAGCTACAGTGAATTTATGAAATCGCTTCAATCATTTGTAATAGCCCTGTAACTCTCTTAACCGTAACGATCAAAAGGTCTGATCGTCTATCGATTTCAGGAGAACCAAACTTTACAATAAGTGCTTTCTGGCTGATGAGGATTACTTTGAAGACAAAGAGAGGTATTTCGACTTCGTTCATCGAACGTTTCAGAAGAACTATTCGGCAGCCGCCTCTAGCAGTGCACTCTGTGGTATCGAGTTTTGGGTGGCCGCCACCTGCAGCGAACGGTATGCGTCGCAGAACGCCTCTCGAGTTCGCCCGGAGTTCTGGCGCATTCCGGCCGGGCTGGCGGCTTTTATGACGCAGTGCCGGCGCCACTTGCCGCGGAAACTCGCCATTTGGGGCGCTAGGCCGCGCCGCGCCGCGCCGCCGATCGCGAAATGTCAGCCGGGCAGTTTGGCGAGAGTCGTTCGGGCGTCCATTAGAAGAGAGGAGTAGGGGGGCAGTCGCGACCTTTGCAGCCAACAGCTGCGCACAAATCGCCCGTTCCTCCAGCCGAAAGCCGCCCAAACTGTAGTGCAACTGGCCTTCTGGTAGGGCGCGACTGCAGTGCATCAGAGGGCCATTTGCCTATGCGGAAGGTCAGCAATTCACTTCCGACTGCACCTCCAGCAGGCGGCGATGAATGTCCCCGAGTGTCAGCGGTTCGCCTGTATAACGGCTACTTTCGCTTATACAGAAACGTTATAATATTAAAAAGAGATTATCAAGTCCCAATGTCAGCCATATTAGACAGAATCTACTGTTAACTGAAGTTGTGTAGTATCTCTTTATAATTTGTCTGCAATTAGAAACAGATGGAAGGACACAAATCACTTTACAATTGAATATTTTAATAGCATGTACAGCGTTTTAGTTTCAGTTAAGCTGGGTTCAATACTGTAGTGTTGGCAGAAGAGCCAACACCGTGTTACTAGAGGAGGCCGAAATGCACGCGTGCAAGCTCACGCAGACTGGCGTGAGGTCTGGAACAGTTAACGGAAATTATAGTAGCAAATAAAGTACGTAGTTGAAGTAATACTTAACTTTATTCCATAATTGGTGTACATCGGTCAGATGGTTCATGCTTCATCAGATACATAGCAAAGGATAAATGGCGCCTTGCTAGGTCGTAGCAAATGACGTAGCTGAAGGCTATGCTAACTATCGTCTCGGCAAATGAGAGCGTATTTGTCAGTGTAGCATCGCTAGCAAAGTCGTCTGTACAGCTGGGGCGAGTGCTAGGATCTGTCTCTAGACCTGCCATGTGGCGGCGCTCGGTCTGCAATCCTGACAGTGGCGACACGCGGGTCCGTCGTATACTAGCGGACCGCGGCCGATTTAAAGGCTACCACCTAGCAAGTGTGGTGTCTGGCGGTGACACCACAAATACCATCGAATGTTGCTCTTGGTGCTGTTAGCGTGCGACTCTCTGACAAATAGGAGGGTAGCTGGAAAGCAGGAAACGTTATGCAGTGCAGCTCGCTATGCTACACTGATGGAAACACTGTTGCACCATAGACACCATGATCGACACTACTAAACTGATACTGCAGTAGCTCCATGTCAGTGGGATATGCTAATGAAAATTTCACGCTTTTTCGAGGTTATTTCCAGTACTCTCTCATAGTGCCTGATGTTAGTGGAAAGTTTTACGTGAGATTGCAAAGCAGCATGTCCAGGGGACATGCACGTGTAGATTATCATCGTTCGCATTTTGCGAAAGGTCTAATCACTGGAATCAGGGATGTAGGACATTCAAACCGACAAATGGCACAGAAAGTTGGTTATACTGAAACGACCGTAGGACCAGTGGTGACGAGATGGACTCAGGGCAACGTGGTACGATTGTTCCTCTGGGTCTGCCGAATGGACTCATAACAACAGCCGAATTCCGAACAGCGGTTAGAGGAAACTGTTACACCGAACGGTTGGGAACAGATTACTGGAAACTGAGTTGAGATCTCGAGCTGCCGAGCCTGCCATGCTTAATTTGCTGCCGAAACCATACCACAGACAACAGAGACTTACATATATTAAATGTATTTGCAATTGCGATTATGGGCAATCATCAACTGTAGAACTGAATGACGACAGTGAGAATTTATGCCTGATCGGGACTCGAACCCGGATTTCCCACTAATCGCGAGCGGTCGCCTTACCATTTGACCATCCGTGCGCCACTCACGGCCAGATCCAAATTTCCATATGTCATAACCATGCGTCTACAACCTGTACCCGCACATCCATTATGTAGCCTATATCCCTGTACAGGTGAAACGTTTTGCTTGAAAGACGTCTGCCCACGGATGGCGGATAAATACGATCTTGCAGTGCTTGTGTAATTCTGAATTACGAAGCACGTCTATGAATGCATGATTACGATACATGGAAGTTCGGGTCTGGGCGCGTGCCGAGCACGGATGTTGTTGTTGTGGTCTTCAGTCCTGAGACTGGTTTGATGCAGCTCTCCATGCTACTCTATCCTGTGCAAGCATCTTCATCTCCCAGTACCTACTGCAACCTACATCCTTCTGAATCTTCTTAGTGTATTCATCTCTTGGTCTCCCCCTACGATTTTTACCCTCCACGCTGCCCTCCAGTACTAAATTGGTGATCCCTTGATGCCTCAGAACATGTCCTACCAGCCGATCCCTTCTTTTGGTCAAGTTGTGCCACAAACTTATCTTCTCCCCAATCCTATTCAATACTTCCTCATTAGTTATGTGATCTACCCATCTAATCTTCAGCATTCTTCTGTAGCACCACATTTCGAAAGCTTCTATTCTCTTCTTGTCCAATCTATTTACCGTCCATGTTTCACTTCCATACATGGCTACACTCCATACAAATACTTTCAGATATGACTTCCTGACACTTAAATCTATACTCGATGTTAACAAATTTCTCTTCTTCAGAAACGCTTTCCTTCCCATTGCCAGTCTACATTTTATATCCTGTCTACTTCGACCATCATCAGTTATTTTGCTCCCCAAATAGCAAAACTCCTTTACAACTTTAAGTGTCTCATTTCCTAATCTAATACCCTCAACATCACCCGACTTAATTCGACTACATTCCATTATCCTCGTTTTGCTTTTGTTGATGTTCATCTTATATCCTCCCTTCAAGACACCATCCATTCCGTTCAACTGCTCTTCCAAGTCCTTTGCTGTCTCTGAGAGAATGACAATGTCATCGGCAAACCTCAAAGTTTTTATTTCTTCTCCATGGATTTTAATACCTACTCCGAATTTTTCTTGCTCAATATACAGATTGAATAACATCGGGGAGAGGCTACAACCCTGTCTTACTCCCTTCCCAACCACTGCTTCCCTTTCATGTCCCTCGACTCTTATAACTGCCATCTGGTTTCTGTACAAATTGTAAATAGCCTTTCGCTCCCTGTATTTTACCCCTGCCACCTTTAGAATTCGAAAGAGAGTATTCCAGTCAACATTGTCAAAAGCTTTCTCTAAGTCTACAAACGCTAGAAACGTAGGTTTGCCTTTCCTTAATCTTTCTTCTAAGATAAGTTGTAAGGTCAGTATTGCCTCACGTGTTCCAGTTTTTGTACGGAATCCAAACTGATCTTCCCCGAGGTCGGCTTGTACTAGTTTTTCCATTCGTCTGTAAAGAACGGATAGCCAAATGGTAAGGCGCCCAGCAGCGATAAGCGGGAAATCCGGATTCAAGTACCGATCCGGCACAAATCTTCATTGTCGTCATTCCACGCATGCATATCCAAAGGAACTTTGCTTCGTAATTCAGAATAACACATGGACTGCAGTTTCGTA
Source organism: Schistocerca cancellata (assembly GCF_023864275.1). Taxonomy (NCBI): domain Eukaryota; kingdom Metazoa; phylum Arthropoda; class Insecta; order Orthoptera; family Acrididae; genus Schistocerca; species Schistocerca cancellata. Next base: position 51,514,160 of record NC_064631.1, read on the forward strand.
GACACTTCCATGATGTAGAGCCTGGACCTTCTCGGAAATCGAGTGGTGTTCAGCGACGAGTCGTGCTTTTTTTGTCGCTGTCAGGTCGATGCCAGCGATGCTCGAGAGATATACGTCTTGACAAAGGGTGTAAATTAGTAAATATTGAAAGGAAGGTGAATCCTCGTCAGTGTGTGTGGTGAGAATGGCAACCGTGTTGTCATATGCTTCACGAGTTGCGTACCAAATGGCTTATCACAGCAGAATGATTCGAGATGTCACAATGCAGGTCACACCACAAACGCCTTGACGAATGTACGGATCCTTGATTGACCAGACGTTCTGATTCGTTTCTTGGTTACTACTAACTCTGTTCGCAAGACATTCTGCAGACAGTCTCAACATATACCGTGACTGTTTAAAGGTTGCGATCAGGGATTAGAAGCTCTTGCACACCAGTTTCAATTCCTGTTCACACTTGTCCGTAATCATGTATTGGGCGGGGACTGGTCAAAGATAGTTAGCTGCGGCCTCAGAGAGTAGTACTACCTTCGCAGTGGATGTGACAATTTTGTGCCAATCTCTTTGGCGGGCCGGCCGGAGTGGCCGAGCGGTTCCAGGCGCTACAGTCTGGAACAGCGGGACCGCTGCGGTCGCAGGTTCAAATCCTGACTCGGGCATGGATGTGTGTGATGTCCTTAGGTTAGTTAGGTTTAAGTAATTCTAAGTTCTAGGGGACTGATGACCTCAGCGGTTAAGTCCCATAGTGCTCAGAGCCATTTGAACCATCTCTTTGGCGGATTGTTTTGCCGGCCCCATCGATAGCTTGAGGTATTCAACGTGGTGACTGCAGAGCGAAAGACTGGATGCCGGAACCCCGTGTGACTATTGTTTACTCCGCATCCTGTCTGCGGAGGCAGCGGCTGTTTGCTTGCCAACTTCGTCTCCGCTGTGGCTGCAATACGTGGCTGATATCCTGCTTGACCTCGCAAGAGCGAGAATTTACCTCCTACTTGGTTTCCATACCCCGTCTTATTTTTCGTCATGGCTATCAATTTTGGAAACTAATTTAATGTCGATAATTTACCGCTGGGTGAGCATCTTTCAGCGTTTAACGTCCCGTAAATCAAAATATTACTGATCTCATGAAGTTGAATACCATATGGTGGGTAGAGACTTTAAGCTGTTTTATTTGATCTGATTAAAGAGGGTAGTATCTGTCTAACTTTCGCGAGACATGACTATAGTTCTACCTGATAACGTAAATAATACTTATTTTATTTAGTTTTAAGAAGTTTGCATTTTTAATTTTGATTTTGCAGAACCATCGCCTTTGTGGCAAACGTATGTAGGGTTTTCTGTTGTGTTTTGTGTATTATACGTGAATGACGTATCTACTGTTCTGAATACACAACTACAATGAGCTTAGATTACATTCACTTTGATTAGTCATTTCTTCATTCCTGATAGTTTTATTCCAACAAGAACCTTGTCTGACAGGTAAGGAACACGTGGCCATGTAGTTGAACTTTCAGAATGAAACTTCCCAGATTTGAATAATGCAATCCGATTTTCATGTCTGGTAAACTATGACTATTTGGTGGCACTCTTGTTCATCACCTTTCGCCGTGTTAAAATATCTAAGATGTGGTTGAACAGAGAATAATATCGTGGATAGTAGTATTGTCTCCACTAGTCAGAAAACAACTACGTTCACATCTATATTTAAATATCATATTAAATTTCCACTCTATCTATAGTTTTGTAAAGTTCACATGTGTATTAGTTTACTATGAAACCGTTGCGTTTACATCAGTGTCATTCGCACAAACATTAGTTTATATTTCGATCACCCCCCTTAAAATGTATCTACGTTCAGATGATTTTTATACATGGTGTAAGTAGGCTGTTTATGTTTTCTTATTGGCAACGTTACGTAGCGCTCTGTACGAAAATCACTGGCTGTGCTGTGTGCAGTCTGTGGCTAGTTTGCATTGTTGTCTGCCATTGTAGTGTTTGGCAGCGGCAGCTGGATGTGAACAGCGCGTAGCGTTGCGCAGTTGGAGGTGAGCCGCCAGCAGTGGTGGATGTGAGGAGAGAGATGGCGGAGTTTGAAATTTTTAAAAATTGATAGTATGAACTGCTATATATATTATGACTATTAAGGTAAATACATTGTTTGTTCTCTATTAATATCTTTCATCGGTCCCCGGCACGAATCTGCCGACGTCCGGTGTACCGGCCAGCCTGTGGATGCTTTTTAAGGCGGTTTTTCATCTGCCTCGGCGAATGCGGGCTGGTTCCCCTTATTCCGCCTCAGTTACACTATGTCGGCGATTGCTGCTCAAACAGTGTCTCCACGTACGCGTACACCGTAATTACCCTACCACGAAAACATTTGGGATTACACTCGTCTGGTATGCGGCGTTCCCGGGGAGGTCCACTTGGGGCCGAATCGCACAATAACCCTGGGTTCGATGTGGGACGGCGGTGGAGTGGGTGGACTGCTGTCGCCTGTTGCGGGGTTGTGAACCACTGAGTGCTTCGGCGGGACGAAGCCTCTCCGTCGTTTCTTGGTTCAATACACACACACACACGCACAATACACAGTCACAGAAGATATCAGCACTGCCATCGTTCAGATGAATGACGATCTATCAGCAGCGGTCAAATGGACACAAAACCTAGGACTTCAAATTAAATTTTAAGACGTCACAAGTAATCATAGCATTCTATCAAAAATCAATTGGTTCTGAATTTCAAGGAACAACTGCTTCCGATACTTCTCGGCGGTATCCTAATGCCATATCAAATAACTGTGGGGAAACTCGTGTGTAACTCGTGTGAATCAGCATCTCACTTGAGCATATTTCCAAAGGATGTGAAACCTAAACATGTGCGATTATTCGTTCTTTCCAGTTGTCCCTATTGTTTTGTAATTCACCATAGCACAGCGGTGGATAGTCTTAGACGGTCATGAATACCCTTGAATGCTTGTGTTCGTTATATCTGCAACAACCGTGTACTTGATCCTGTTAATGCTTCATACCGCGAGTTAGTAACTACCATACGGCACGTGTACTTCGTCGGCTTCTCAGCGCGCGCACACTACCCCAGCACCTCGTATCAGACGTAATGCATCTGACATCTCGTCACAATCGAAACACAAGTTCTCACATACATAGTATGAATATCCTACCTGCGCCCATCGGCAAAGAAAATAGCTTGCAAACTTCTTCTCAGTTGCTGCTGTCTGCCTTTGGAACAAGCCACCCTTGCACTCTAAACAAAGTTCAAAGCCCTGTTCCATTTAAGAAAAAGCTGAAGGATGTACCTTTGTCAACTCCATCAGTTTTAGTTAAAAAATTAATGAACAAGGCCATTTTCCTCTCAAACTGTAAGGCATATGTTGTATAAAACATTCTCGGACTTCTTGCTGCTTCAGCTCAGGTTAAAAATCTTGATCTTTCGACGGCTTCCACAATCGTCAAGAGCAACTGACTGTCAACATCGCTGCTGTGGTGGCCTTCTATAGCCAAAAGACGGCTTCTACAGGGTGTTTCAAAAATAACCGGTATATTTGAAACGGCAATAAAAACTAAACGAGCAACGATAGAAATACACCGCTTGTTGCAATATGCTTGGGACAACAGTACATTTTCAGGCAGACAAACTTTCGAAATTACAGTAGTTACAATTTTCAACAACAGATGGCGCTGCGGTCTGGGAAACTCTATAGTACGATATTTTCCACATATCCATCATGCGTATCAATAATATGGCGTAGTCTCTGAATGAAATTACCCGAAACCTTTGACAACGTGTCTGGCGGAATGGCTTCACATGCAGATGAGATGTACTGCTTCAGCTGTTCAATTGTTTCTGGATTCTGGCGGTACACCTGGTCTTTCAAGTGTCCCCACAGAAAGAAGTCACAGGGGTTCATGTCTGGCGAATAGGGGGGCCAATCCACGCCGCCTCCTGTATGTTTCGGATAGCCCAAAGCAATCACACGATCATCGAAATATTAATTCAGGAAATTAAAGACGTCGGCCGTGCGATGTGGCCGGGCACCATCTTGCATAAACCACGAGGTGTTCGCAGTGTCGTCTAAGGCAGTTTGTACCGCCACAAATTCACGAAGAATGTCCAGATAGCGTGATGCAGTAATCGTTTCGGATTTGAAAAATGGGCCAATGATTCCTTTGGAAGAAATGGCGGCCCAGACCAGTTCTTTTTGAGAATGCAGGGACGATGGGACTGCAACATGGGGCTTTTCGGTTCCCCATATGCGCCAGTTCTGTTTATTGACGAAGCCGTCCAGGTAAAAATAAGCTTCGTCAGTAAACCAAATGCTGCCCACATGCATATCGCCGTCATCAATCCTGTGCACTATATCGTTAGCGAATGTCTCTCGTGCAGCAATGGTAGCGGCGCTGAGGGGTTGCCGCGTTTGAATTTTGTACGGATAGAGATGTAAACTCTGGCGCATGAGACGATACGTGGACGTTGGCGTCATTTGGACCGCAGCTGCAACACGGCGAACGGAAACCCGAGGCCGCTGTCGGATCACCTGCTGCACTAGCTGCACGTTGCCCTCTGTGGTTGCCGTACGCGGTCGCCCTACCTTTCCAGCACGTTCATCCGTCACGTTCCCAGTCCGTTGAAATTTTTCAAACAGATCCTTTATTGTATCGCTTTTCGGTCCTTTGGTTACATTAAACCTCCGTTGAAAACTTCGTCTTGTTGCAACAACACTGTGTTCTAGGCGGTGGAATTCCAACACCAGAAAAATCCTCTGTTCTAAGGAATAAACCATGTTGTCTACAGCACACTTGCACGTTGTGAACAGCACACGCTTACAGCAGAAAGACGACGTACAGAATGGCGCACCCACAGACTGCGTTGTCTTCTCTATCTTTCACATCTCTTGCAGCGCCATCTGTTGTTGAAAATTGTAACTACTGTAATTTCGAAAGTTTGTCCGCCTGAAAATGTACTGTTGTCCCAAGCATATTGCAACAAACGGTGTATTTCTATCGCTGCTCGTTTAGTTTTATTGCCGTTTCAAATGTACCGGTCATTTTTGAAACACCCTGTAATTGGTCGGTAGTTACGTCGTGCTGTAGCAGATGGTGTCAACGAGTGCGCTGGTGACGCCATCGCTCCCACCATAGCGTAAACATTGAAACGAATATGTATGGCTCCTCTCTGAATCCAGAGCTCGCTTCCATGCACTTCTAAGACTACATCAACCGTCACGGTTCAAGTTTTTCTCACAAATTCTTATTTCTACAGCCTCTTTAATTATAGAGTCCCAGTACGTGGGAGGCTGGAAAAACGTTTGTTTTGTGAACAGTATTTCTCCAGCTCACGATTTGTAATACGCCGTTGATGTTCTGCACAGTGGTTTGAAACGGTGCGGATGGACTGACCGTTGTAAATGCATACGCATTCACATCGGATGTAGTAAATTCCAGGAATCCTGAGGACAGGACTATTCTTAACAGGGCGTAGCATCTATCTTCTTCGGAGGTCAGATCTGATACCTCATCTTCCCAGGACTCTGCCATTTTTGCTGGATGTAGCGCCGCAGAAGGGAAGGAATACAATAGGTGGCCCATCACGCGAGTTTTCATTTCCGCGTTCGCTTTTCTTGGTGAATGCCGACTTGATGTCGCGTGGACCATAGTAAAGCGTATGCTTCCACCCTTCTCTAGTGGTGCTTCTTTCATTTTCGCCCCTCTTTATCTGTCACGTCATTCTCTTCCCACCTTTCTTCCTTATCTGAATTATACACTGATGCGCCAATGAAACTGGGTATTTTCCCGTACGACCATTTCATGGCGTACTGTGAATATCAGGAATCCGGTAAAACGCCAAATCTTCGACATCGCTGCGGCCAGAAAGAGGCCCTGGAAGAAAGGGACCAACAACGACTAAAGAGAATCGTTCAACGTGACAGAAATCGAACCCTTCCGCAAATTGCTGCACATTTCAACGCTGGGCCATCAACAAGCCTCAGCGTGCGTACCATTCAACGAAGCATCATCGATATGGGATTTCGGAGACGAAGGCCCACTCGGGTACCCTTCATGACTACACGACACAAAGCTTTACGCCTCGCCTGGACCCGTAAACACCGACATTGGACTGTAGATGACTGGAAACATGTTACCTGATCCGACAAGTCTCGTTTCAAATTGTTTCGAGCGGATGGACGTGTACGGGTATGGAGACAACCTCAAAGCATTTGGAATCACTCAACAGAGGAAAGTCCACTGGACCTGACGGGATACCAATTCGATTTTACACAGAGTACGCGAAAGAACTTGCCCCCCTTCTAACAGCCGTGTACCGCAAGTCTCTAGAGGAACGGAAGGTTCCAAATTATTGGAAAAGAGCACAGGTGGTCCCAGTCTTCAAGAAGGGTCGTCGAGCAGATGCGCAGAACTATAGACCTATATCTCTGACGTCGATCTGTTGTAGAATTTTAGAACATGTTTTTTGCTCGAGTATCATGTCGTTTTTGGAAACCCAGAATCTACTATGTAGGAATCAACATGGATTCCGGAAACAGCGATCGTGTGAGACCCAACTCGCTTTATTTGTTCATGAGACCCAGAAAATATTAGATACAGGCTCCCAGGTAGATGCTATTTTTCTTGACTTCCGGAAGGCGTTCGATACAGTTGCGCACTGTCGCCTGATAAACAAAATAAGAGCCTACGGAATATCAGACCAGCTGTGTGGCTGGATTGAAGAGTTTTTAGCAAACAGAACACAGCATGTTGTTATCAATGGAGAGACGTCTACAGACGTTAAAGTAACCTCTGGCGTGCCACAGGGGAGTGTTATGGGACCATTGCTTTTCACAATATATATAAATGACCTAGTAGGTAGTGTCGGAAGTTCCATGCGGCTTTTCGCGGATGATGCTGTAGTATACAGAGAAGTTGCAGCATTAGAAAATTGTAGCGAAATGCAGGAAGATCTGCAGCGGTAGGCAACTGACCCTTAACATAGACAAATGTAATGTATTGCGAATACATAGAAAGAAGGATCCTTTATTGTATGATTATATGATAGCGGAACAAACACTGGTAGCAGTTACTTCTGTAAAATATCTGGGAGTATGCGTGCGGAACGATTTGAAGTGGAATGAGCATATAAAATTAATTGTTGGTAAGGCGGGTACCAGGTTGAGATTCATTGGGAGAGTCCTTAGAAAATGTAGTCCATGAACAAAGGAGGTGGCTTACAAAACACTCGTTCGACCTATACTTGAGTATTGCTCATCAGTGTGGGATCCGTACCAGATCGGGTTGACGGAGGAGATAGAGAAGATCCAAAGAAGAGCGGCGCGTTTCGTCACAGGGTTATTTGGTAACCGTGATAGCGTTACGGAGATGTTTAACAAACTCAAGTAGCAGACTCTGCAAGAGAGGCGCTCTGCATCGCGGTGTAGCTTGCTTGCCAGGTTTCGAGAGGGTGCGTTTCTGGATGAGGTATCTAATATATTGCTTCCCCCTACTTATACCTCCCGAGGAGATCACGAATGTAAAATTAGAGAGATTAGAGCGCGCACGGAGGCTTTCAGACAGTCGTTCTTCCCGCGAACCATACGCGACTGGAACAGGAAAGGGAGGTAATGACAGTGGCACGTAAAGTGCCCTCCGCCACACACCGTTGGGTGGCTTGCGGAGTATAAATGTAGATGTAGATGTAGATCAATCCATGGACCCTGCATGTCAGCAGGGGACTGTGCAAGCTGATTGAGGCTCTTTAATGGTGTGGGGCGTGTGTAGGTGGAGTGTTATGGGACCCTTGATATGTCTAGATACGACTCTGACAGGTGACACATACGTAAGCGTCCTGTCTGATGACCTTCATCCATTCATGTCAATTTCGCATTCCGACAAGCAGTTGCAGCAGGACAATGCGACACTCCACACGTCCTAAATTGTTACAGAGTGGCTCCTGGAACACTGTTCTGAGTTGAAACACTTCCGCTGGCCACCAAACGCCCCACACATGAACGTTATTGAGCATATCTGGGATGCCTTGCAACTTGCTGATGAGAAGAGATTTTGACCCCCTCGTAGTCTTACCTACTTATGGATAGCCCTGCCGGATTCATGGTGTCAGTTCCCTCCAACACTTCCTCAGACATTAACAGAGTCCATGCCACGTCGTGCTGCTACACTTCTGCTTCCTCGCGGGGGCCGTACAACATATTACACAGGTGGACGAGTTTCTTTGGCTCTTCAGTGTATCATATCCCTTTCTCTCCTTCCCTCATCACTCCTTTCACAATCGCTGCTAAATTTGTGAATTAATAAAAGCTCAGCTTTTTTGTATTACAGGCAACGGCCTTGCCGCAGTGGATACACCGATTCCCGTCAGATCACCGAAGTTAAGCACTGTCGGGCGTGGCCGGCACTTGGATGGGTGACCATCCGGCCGCCATGCGTTGTTGCCATTTTTCGGGGTGGACTCAGCCTCGTGATGCCAATTGAGGAGCTACTCGACCGAATAGTAGCGCCTCCGGTCAAAGAAAACCATCATAACGACCGGGAGAGCGGTGTGCTGACCACACGCCCCTCCTATCCGCATCCTCAGTTGAGGATGACACGGCGGTCGGATGGTCCCGGTGGGCCACTTGTGGCCTAAAGACGGAGTGCTTTTTTTTTGTATTACAGTTACTGCTACTTTTCACTATTTATGTTAAAAATAATTGTAAATATTGTATCCTACATGAAAAGTAAGTCTTTGTATAAAATATTTTTTAACAACTGTGTGTTACACTGGCTGCTGTAATTTAATTAGAATACCCATCGCACCGCTGCCCATATTCTCCTGTGGAGCCATTTTTAAGTGAACAGCCGAACCATTCAAACTGACACATATGGGTTGTAGTAGAAACGCATGTACGTCACACATTATTAAAATACAGCTGAGAGGCCGCACTGTAAGATAAACCGTACGACACCACGTGTTACGTGCTGCTATTCACAGTTGCAGTGAAAACTGGAAAACAAAACAATACATTACTTGATCAAAAGCGTCCGTGCATCACTGTGTAATGCAGAATTGACCGCTAGATGTCAGAAGAGACGGAGCCGCCAATATAAAAGAATTGTGTTGTCAGTAGAAAAAAAGTAACAGCAGAACTGGCCGGTAAGGAGTGCTCAGTGATCTCGGACGTGGACTGTTCATTGGATGTCATCTGAGTAACTAATCCACCAGAAATATTTCAGCACTTCCAAAGTTCCCGAACTTGACTGTTGTAGTGCTCGTGATTGTGGAGCAGAAACGCAAAGGAACAACCAGAGACAAATCAAAACCAGTCAGACCCCATGTACTGACTGTCAGGGAACGTCGAGTATTGCGGAGGGAGTTTGCGAAAGCCACACGAAATCAGTGGGGGGAGTCACTTGTGAGTTGCAGAATACTACCACCAGGCCAGCTAGCAGGATGGCTTAGCTGTGGGCAGGGAGTTAACAAAGAATAGGGCACAACAGTCGAGCAGCTAATGATAAGCCACACGTTATTGTGTTCAGTGCTAAGAGGTACATGAGCTGGTGTAAAGAGTGACGTCACCGAGCAGCGGTTGGCTGGACGCGGGTGATTTGGAGTGATGAATCACGCTACAGCCTGTAGACTTACGATGAAAGCGTGTAGATACGTCGAATGCGTGGGGAACGTTACCTGTCATCATGTGTAGTGTGAACTATGATGTTACGGGACGAGGGTGTTTCTCTTGGTTACGGCGTGGTCCCCTTACTGCGCTGGAGAAAACGCTAAATTCGGCAGGATATGAACACATTTTAAGCAGTGTGTACTGCGTACAGTAGAGGTACAGTTGAGAGATGATGACTGCGTGTATGAGCATGACGATGCACCCTGTCATAAAGCAGCGTCTACGAGGCAACAGTTTGTGGACAGTAACATTCCTGAAATGGACTTGCCTCCTCAGAGTCTCGACCTGAATCCAGTGAACACCTTTCGGATGAGTTACGACATCGACTTTGCTCAAGACCCTAGTGTACAAAATCACTATCTTCTCTGGTTACGACCCTTGAAAAAGTATGCGTTGCCATTCCTCCACAGACATTCAACAGCCCATTGGAAGTGACCCCAGTAAATAAATGCCGCGATATAGGCGAATTGTGAAGATAACTCATACTGTGACTGGATTGAAGACCTTTTGGTAGGGGGATACAGTATGTTACCTTGCATGGAGAGTCGTCGTCAGATGCAGAAATGACTTGGGGAGTACACCAGGGAAGTGTGTTGGTACAGTTTCTGCCCATGTTAAATATATTAATAACCTTGAAAACAATATTAATAGTAAAATCAGGCTCTTTGCAGGTGATGAAGTTATCTGTAATAAAGTACTATCCGCAAGAAGCTGCATACATACTCAGTCACATCTTGATAAGTGATACAGCAATTGTCAACTTGCTTTAAATGTTCAGAAATGTAAAACTGTGCACAAAACGAAAAAACGTAGAACCCTTTGATTATAATATAAATGAGTCACCGTTGGAAAGGACCAACTCATTCAAATGCCTGGATGTAACACTTTGTAGGCATATGAAACGGAATGATCAAACAGGTAAAGCAAAAGGCACACTTCGATTTGTTGGTAGAATACTGTGCAATCAATCTACAAAGGAGACTGCTTACAAATCACTCTACCTACCGGTTCTACAATATTGCTGAACTGTGTGGGACCAGTGCAGCATAGGACTAGCGGGGATACTGAACGTATACAGAGAACGGCAGCACCAGTGGTCACAGGTTTGTTTAATCCGTGGGAGAGTGTCACAGAAATACTGCAGGAACTGAACTGGAAGACTCTTGAAGACAGACGTAAGCTGTCCCGAGAAAGTCTGTTAACAAAGTTTCAAGAACTGGCTTAAAATGGTCACTCTAGCAATATACGACACACACCCCTATGTATCGATCACATAGGGATCGTGTGGACAAGATTAGAGTAATTACTGTACTACCAGACACATTCAACCAATCATTCTTCCTGCTCTCCATAGGTTAATGTAACGGGAAGAAAACCTAACAACTGTTTCAATGGGAAACGTACCCTCTCCCATGCACCTCACGGTGGTTTGCAGAGTATAGCTGTTGATGTAGATGTAGATTAATAGATTAATATCCAGAAACTTCTGAACAGATTGTATGCTCTAATACACATTATCACAACCACTGCTGTATTTGAGCTCTTCCAAAAAACGTCTTTCGCCTGTGGGCCTAACTGTAACTAAAATAGTATACAATATGTAGAAAGCCTGGTTGGATGTAAATGCTACTTACAGGTCCCTTTTGGCGCGTAAGAGTCAACTGAATTACGTAGTCTGCCTAAACCTGCTTTCCCAAACCTCTTTCTGCATGTTGCAAAGACCTGATGGCATGTCTACATCCATGAGTGAAAGTGCATCCATTGTTACACGAATGCTACCGACTGAAGCTGAAGTTTTCACTCACAGAGGTGCTTTCCAATGTGAAAGACGTCTTCATCTGTGAATACCATAACTCGCGCAGCTCGGCGACAAAGTAGTTTAGAGAAAAACAGAACATAGCATTTGGCAATTTACTGCAAAGAACACCTCAGTGTTTTAAATGTCTTTTTGACTTCAGAAGAGAAGACGATAACAACAGTATTAAACGTGATACACCATTAAACGAAATATGTTGTATTTGTACGTTAAAACAGTTTACGATGCAGACAACAGTGGAGGAAAACTGAGGTTTTATGGACTGATGGTATAGTCAACCAATGGCAAATGTCATATCTAAGCAAAAGGATGACGGAAGCACTACTTAGTAATTCAGCCAATGTAATCAGGGAAGGTTCTTCTCAGTCCAGATAAATCACGTATGGGGTTCCCCAAGGTTCAGTCTTAGGTCCGCTATTGTTCCTCATGTCTGTAAATGATCTTCCATCCAATATGCACCAAGTAGAATTATTTCTCTCTGCGGATGATACTATTATTGCCCTGAATACATACAGCAACAGAAGAAATGGTAAACAATGTTCTTAAAAGTATCATTGGTTTTCTCGAAATGGTCTCGCTCTCAGTTTAAAAAAGGCACAAAGCCTTCAGTTCTACATGTGCAGAGGTACTGCCCAAATGATATGTGTAACATATTTTGAGGAAATGCTTAATACGATGGAAACTTCCAAATTTTTAAGTGTCCATACTGAAGAGAATTTCAGGCTGGAAAAAGCACATTCTGGAACTCGAAAAACAGCTTAGTTCAGGTACATTTGTGCTTAAAATCATTGCACATCTTGGGGACAGACAAATTAGTAATATTTAATATTTTAAATATTTTCATTCAATGATGTCATATGGAATAATGTTCTTGGGAACTCATCTTTAAGAAATAAAGGATTACTTGCTGAAAAGCATGCTGTAAGAATAATATATGGCGCTCAACCACGATCATCTCGTAGACATCTGTTTAAGGAATTAGTCATTTTGACTACTGCTTCACATTGTAATTATTCCCTTAAGAAGTTTGTTGATGTATACAGTTGCAATACCAGAATAAAAGTAACATTTGTTATTCCACACTAAAGGTTACAAAGACAGATGGACAATGCTTTGGTTTTTGGTAACAGTGATACAATATGTGTGACAGACACAAAAATAAAATTTGAAAGCAAAGTCGAAAAGTGTCTCTTTGACAACTTGTTCTGTTCCAAACAAGAATTTTTATTATTGTAACATGTAAAAGTACCATAGTAGGTAGGAATTACTAAGCGACATATGTATAACTTTTTTAAAGAAAACACTTGCAAATGGTCAGCATGGACCATATTTACAAAAGATATGTGACGTGAGTATAAAATGATTCGTTCCATATCACTGTGATCTTTGTGCACACAAACCATGGAATATGAAACAAACAAACTAATAAAAATAAATAAAAACCTTGCAGTCACAATTCTAACACAAAAGACATGTCGCTGAGTCATCAAAGAGAAGTGTTGCTGGGAGTGAGGATGTTTACGTAGTAAAAATGTAATTTTTTGCCAAACTTCGGATCACCTGTGGCATGGAATCTTATAGTAGACGATGACTTCTCCAAAGAAATACTTGTTTTTCACATCGCAGTTTCTGCGTCATAGAGAAGTCCAGCAGGAATCGGTAATTATCCTCCTTCATTCTCATTTAATTCCTTGACGTGTATTCGTCCTTTCAGAAAAGTTATTTTCGAATAAACGTCAAGCTTCCCTTCGGCCACCGTCTATTCATCCATTTTTTCACCCATAATTGCAGTTTTCGTCTCTTGTGTTATTCATTGCCATGGCACAAACTGTTAGGCCAAAAAGTTTCGAGACTGCAGTAATAAAAGGTAGAGATAAGTTAGGATGATTGTTAGATGCTTGGGGTGTCCAACATGAGTGCAACGTATAGAATATTCATACAACTATCTGAAACTGAAGAAAGGCTCTTTATGGGTGATGTTCATTTCGCATGTCACATTTGCACCTTCATGTACTGGCAAACCATTGGAGACCCACTCTGCACCCTGTCGTTTGTGGTAGGTTCGTACTGATAACAGCAAGTATTATCCAGAAAAAATTTGTCTGCATTTTAAATTTCGATCAGGTCGCGGTATGTGTCCACACATCGTTGTTTCTGTTCTGGAATCAGGCAGTGTAGGACAAAGTTTATATAATACTGTTCTCTTCTTTAAAATATTCTGGAGAACGTCTTGAACATTTGATCTTCAGTTCATTGATTCTTTGCGATCAATGACACAACAATGTTGACATACTATTGTAGCACCTCCACTATTTAACACAGTCTGCTGAGAAGTGACCGATCAAATGCATATCTGTTGTTTACAATTTGTGGTATAGTCCAAAGATGGCGGTGCTACACCACAGTGGGCAATGCACATCTGTAGCACAGGCATTAGCGATGTCTCGCTGCAATCCGTAGCGACGAATGGGAGTGGCTGCAGAAGACACGCCCCCTCTCTCAGCACAGCAGCGCCCTCTCACGGAGGTCAATATACAGCCCAGCCGAGCATGGAAGCGCTCTGCCGCAGTTCGTGAAGCAGTCGGCATCGTCGAGTCTCAGATGGAAATGTACTTTTGTAAACACTGAACACTGTACTTCAAGAGAAGAGTTCTTAATTAGTGCATCAAGTAATGCTTCAATAGTCAATCACAGTTGTAAATTATCAAGCACTCATGTGCTAGAGGACTGTATCAAGTTAAGTGAATGTTTTTATTCATTCATATAATAAAGTGAACTAATATTTTGTATGTTGTAGTTCTGGTGAATCATCTCCCAGACCAATCAAAGAAAACACAGTTACAGCTAGACAGTTGTGGTTTCGTCAGGTCATAACACAGTTATTAGTTGAAGCTGCTACTGTAGTTATTGCGCTTATGTGCCAGGAATGAAATCAGTTCTTATAATTTTTCGGGTGGACGGTTTATAACGGGTGGACGGTTTATAATAGAGCGGCCACAGAGAAAGCAACGAGTGCTTAGCCCTCGACGTCATGATAAATACGTTTGCAGAACTGCTGTTTGTGGGTCTTCCAACAACCCGTGACTTTTCTCGTTCACCTAAGCGCGTCTTTTGTTGCGTGTTTTACGGAACTTGTAAATGAATATTAAGACGCTGGTTAGGTGTAAACGATTAAGAAAAGTAACAGCTGAGGGAACTACACTGGTGTCGAAAAGTAAAGCAACAAACCGCTGTTTCCCTGTCCGGTGCCAAATTCACGATATAATCCTACAAACTGTGAACTAGATGTCCGTGCGATCGTGTAGTGTACTGATCGCATTCGGGTGAGCGGACAACCATGCCATCGATGACGTCAGGTGCTCGTTGCCAGGTAGCCCCACATCCATATTCGATGTGTGTGACGTTAGAGACGGGGCAGTATGGCACAGAGAAGAGGCCTACCATAGTCTCTGTGGTGGACAGCCATAGGAAGAAAGGAACCGGGACAGTCGCAAACTGATTTGGCCCGATGGCTTGTTGTGAATCGTTCCGTTATTTCTCGGATGTGGCGACAGTTTATACAGACCGAAGCTGTACCCACGAGACCAGGGCTGCGGTGACCAGGTGTGACCTCAGAAGAGAGAACCGTTATTTGGCTGTATGGGCACGACAGTACTACCTTTGTACTGCACAGCAACTGACATGTGAGCTCCTAGCATCCACTGGACGTGTTATATCGAGGCAAACGGTGTATAGAATAATGTGGCAGAGTGGCCTATACTGTCAGAGACCTACTGTATGTCTACCTCTGACGTTCCTTCACAGAAGGGAACGTCTAGAGTGGAGTCATCAGCACACCACCAGGACGGTCGAACAGTGGACCAATTTGTTGTTTTCACAGATAAATCCCGATTTAGTCTGGAGAGTGATTCTCCATGGCCGCATCTAGAGTGAACGTGGAACACGATTTCGGGACCCAAACTATATAAAAAGGGACCGGTATCGAGGATGATCCTTAATGGGTTATGTTCACCACATGAACCACTCTTCTTGAAATTGTACGGGTGAATCGGCAGGGTTTAACTGCTGTCAGGTATCGTGACTAGATGTTGGGACCTAACTTGTTGTTGTTGTTGTGAGGCGCTGTGGGACAAGACGTCGCAGTGATGGACTATAATGCTCGACCTCAAAGAGCACGGGTGGTTGATGTTTTCTTGAAGACAGCAAGCAGCAAGCAGTTCTGGAGGAAGAATGGGCGTTACTGTCTCAACATCATTCACGGTATACCCCATTGCTGTCAGGCCTGTATTGCTGCCAGAGATGGTCACACCCGACACTGGGCTCATTAACCAGTTGTCGAAATGTGTGTGGAAATCCCTTAAGTTGGAAAACACGAAGAACATGTTTGTCTACCGTTATGCACGTTACAGCTGCTTGTGTTCTACATCCATTACATTGTTTCTGATTTCTTATGATCTGTTTATACAACTTTTCGGGACCATAGACGCAACCTAGCAGAGTTTCCTCTTGTTGCTTTAGCTATGGACGCCAGTGTTACGTAGAGAGGGTGTGGTGGGCAGCGGCTGCCTACCTCGACACTCTTGGAGCGCGGGTCGGCCACCTGGACGGTCTCGTCGGGCGGCAGGCGCCACGAGTTGCGCTCCACGTTGACGTTGGTGTGCATGGCCGCCGCTGCCGCTGCCGATGCCGATGCCGATGCCGCCGCTCACTCGCCAGCTCGCCGGAACCCTGCAACAGCCAGCCAAAACACTCTCGTCACCTGCAGTCAGCGCCACAACACAATCACAACTCTCAGGAGCAACCGCACTGAACGGTCACCCGCGACACTGTCCAGCTCGATCGAAGTCGAAGGACTGTCGTAAGCAAGCCGTCGATTCAACAGAAATGTAGCAGAGATCATATGTATGAATGCGTGACGTCTGTCCCTTCGGACATGCATCCATACACTGAAGCGTCAAAGAAACTGGTATAGGCAAGCGTATTCAAATATAGATATACCGGGTCATAAAAAAGTCAGTATAAATTTGAAAACTTAATAAACCACGGAATAATGTAGATAGAGAGGTAAAAATTGACACACATGCTTGGAATGACATGGGGTTTTATTAGAACAAAAAAAAAACAAAGTTCACAAAACGTCCGACAGATGGCGCTGGACAGCAAAACGTCAGTGACTGCGCATGGCAGTCGTGTATAAAAGGAGCTGTAATGAGAGAGAGAATCAGATGCGCCAGCAGCCGCAGCATGTCACACGGCGTAATGCTGCTGAGACAGTTGAGGAAGAAATGGAGACTGTAGCGAGTTCGTCTACGCACGGGGAAGTCAGCGCTCGTGCAGTCGCACGTCGCACCGGCATTCCATACACTACTGTTTGGTTGGCACTTAAGTGTACTCTCCTATGCTATCCCTACAAAATCCATCGGCATCATGAACTGTTACCTGGCGATTTAGTGAAGCGGAGGGCATTTGCAGTGTGGGCGTTTCAAAAGATGGAGGAAGATGACGATTGGATGAGTAACGTTTTGTGGACCGACGAAGCTCATTTCACGATCCGAGGGTCTGTCAGCGCCAACAACTGCAGAATTTTGGCTACCGAAAGTCCTAGAACTGTCTTGGAAACTCCATTGCACGACGAGAAAGTCACGGTATGGCTTGGATTTACCACATCTACCGTTATCGGGCCTTTTTTCTTCGAGGAAATGCGTGATTCTGGTTTTGTAACTGCTGCCGTGACGGATGAGAGGTACGCCGATATGTTACAGAATCGCATCATCCCCAGCCCGGCTGATAAACACCTGCTGGAACGAACGATGTTTATGCAGGATGGCGCTCCACCCCATATTGCTAGACGCGTTAAAGATCTCTTGCGCGCGTCGTTTGGTGATGATCGTGTGGTCATCCGCCACTTTCGTCATGCTTGGCCTCCCAGGTCCCGAGACCTCAGTCATTGCGATTATTGGCTTTGGAGTTACCTGAAGTCGCAAGTGTATCGTGATCGACCGACATCTCTAGGGATGCTGAAAGACAACATCCGACGCCAATGCCTCAACATAACTCCGGACATGCTTTACAGTGCTGTTCACCACATTATTCCTCGACTACAGCTATTGTTGAGGAATGATGGTGGACATATTGAGCATTTCCTGTAAACAACATCATCTTTGCTTTGTCTTACTTTGTTATGCTAGTTATTGCTATTCTGATCAGATGAAGCGCCATCTGTCGGTCATTTCTTGAACTTTTGTATTTTTTAGTTCAAATAAAACCCCATGGCATTCCAAGCATGTATGTCAATTCGTACCTCTCTATCTACATTATTCCTTGATTTATTTAGTTTTCAAATTTATACTGACTTTGATCATCCGGTATGTAAACAGAATACGGCGCTGCGGTCGGCAACGCCTATACACCCTATAAGACAACAAGTATCTCGCGCAGTTGTTAGATCACTTACTGCTGCTACAGTGGGAGGTTATCAAGTTTTAAGTGAGTCTGAACGTCGTGTTATTGTCGGTGCACGACCAATGGGACACAGCATCTCCGAGGTAGCGATGAAGTGCGGAATTTCCCCTACGACCATTTCACGAATGTACCGTGAATATCACAAAACCGGTGAAACATCAAATCTCCGACATTGCTTTGGCCGGAAAAAAGATCCAGCAAGAATCGACCAACGACGAATGAAGAGGATCGTTCAGTGTGACAGAAGTGCAACCCTTCCCAACATAATCTATATGGACTTTCGGAGCCGAAGGCCCACTCGTGTACCCTTTAAAACTGCACGACACTAAGCTTTGCGCCTCGCCTGGCCCCGTCAACAACAAAATTGGACTTTTGATGACAGTAAACATGTTGCCTGGTCGGAGGAGTCTCGTTTCAGATGGTATCGAGCGGATGGACGTGTGCGGTTATGGAGAAAACCGGATGAACCCATGGATCCTCATGTCAGCAGGGTACTGTTCAAACTGGTGGAGGCTCTGCAATGATGTGGGCCGTGTGCAGTTGGTGTGATATGGGTCCTCTGATACGTCTAGATACGACTCTGACAGGTGACACGTACGTAGGTATCCTGTCTGATCACTTCTTCCATTCATGTCTATTGTGAAGTTCGATGGACATCTACAGTTCCAGCAGGACAATGCGAACTCCACACGTCCAGAATTGCTACAGAGTGGCTCCAGGAACACTCTTCTGAGTTTAAACACTTCCGCTGGCCACCAAACTCCCCAGACATGAACGTTATTGAGCATATCTGGGATGACCTGCAACATGTTGTTTGTATGAGATGTCCACCATCCATTTTGGAGGTGCAGCATGCGACTTGGACTTGTAGTTCCTTGGAATATTATAGCTGCCAGAACAAGATACTTTCGCTTTAGCTGGAAGTGCTCAGGCGAGAGAGAAGATAGAACATGTGTCGTTGATCGCCGTGTGGCTGCGTAGTTGTAGCAGTGTGCTTTACTTCTGGAAATCTGAGATAATCAATCAAGGTAAGAGCAAAAATTAAATTCCATTTTGTTAGCGAAGAACGTTGCTGATTCGTTATGATAATGCCAGATTTGCCGACAATGCTGATTTTCAGGCCCGAATGGCGGGCGACAGTCAAGCTGGCATCCCACCATTGTCCAGTGCGTCTCCAGAGACGTCTTCGGCCTGGAATCTCATAACTGGAGTAGAACTGTATTCAGCGATATATCCCGCTTCGAACTGAACCCAGTCTGCCAACGAGCATTATGGGTAAGGCCTCCCAACCAGTTCGGGATTTTGAAGATCTAATGCACAGAATTTGGTACGATACCCCTGAGGAAGACATTCAACGCCTCTATCAATCAATGCCACTCAGAATAACTGCTTGCACAAGAGCCAGAGATGTCCAACTCGTTATTGGCCTGCTCAATTTGTGAATCTCTTTCTCTTGAATAAATCATCCATTTTTCTGACTGTAACTGTCTGTTTGTGTGTAGACGTACATCACATTTACCGATTTCCGTGCATTCGGATAATTACATCGTGATGCGATTTTTTTCTTCTTCTTCGTATGTAATGTAGCTGCAGTAAGTTTGCGTCGCAGCTATAGCCTTGAAGAAAATTATTAGCAACAAAATCGTATATTTTACTCTGTGTTACTAAGTGCAGTACCACAACATGTCTATTCAAATCGGAATTTCCAGGTAACCGTTGTATATCCGTTACGTAAGTACTAAAACTAAACTAAACTCCTCCCGCACAGGCCATGAAGGCCCAAAGGTACCGACTGACCGCCGTGTCGTCCTCAGCCCACAGGCGTCACTGGATGCGGATATGGAGGGGCAAGCGATCAGCACACCGCTCCCCCGTAGGTCAGTTTCCGAGACTGGAGCCGCTACTTATCAATCAAGGAGCCAACAGCGCTCGGCAGGCCGGATGGTCACCCATCCAAGTGCTAGCCTAGCCAGACAGCGCTTAACTTCGGTAATCTGACGGGAACCGGTGTTACCACTGCGGAAAGGACGTTGGCTATTACGTAAGTACAAAGGGATTGAAATATCGTTTTGATGTGAAGTTGGCAGAGACTGTAACGACCTTAAAGAACGCTTCATTACTGATAAAGTACACTTCGTGACTACAAAAAGCGTACCGCCGAACACCCATCTCACTGGCTGTGCCCACAGAAAATCACAGTTAAGAACTAAGTACTCAACAGCACAAGAACAGCAGGTTAGCTAGGTTAGCGGTTAAGATTCTCTTACCATAGAAATATCGCCTACATACGGATAGGTGAACATCGATTTCACAATGTCTTTAACAAGGAACATTAGGGTATTAATAAGGTACAATCAATCGCCAACATATTGCGTTGCTACATCACATCACAGCACTGAAAATCGCTGTTGCACAAACATAGCGTAGACTGAATTACGGAACACAGCTCTGGTAACTGAGTCGGTCTCGTCTGCGTAAAATTCGGGAATCACTGGGACACAAGGCAAGAGAAAGGATAGAACGAAATTTATTTGCTTGTGTGAAGAATGAGAGCGTGGGTAGGCGATTGACTGGTTACATTAATTTGTATTTCTAAATTATTATAACAAAACGTTATTACTGTTATTGCTATTAAATGGTTCAAATGGCTCTGAGCACTATGGGACTCAACTGCTGAGGTCATTAGTCCCCTAGAACTTAGAACTAGTTAAACCTAACTAACCTAAGAACATCACAAACATCCATGCCCGAGGCAGGATTTGAACCTGCGACCGTAGCGGTCGTGCGGTTCCAGACTGCAGCGCCTTTAACCGCACGGCCACTTCGGCCGGCTGTTATTGCTATTACTATATGAGCTCGTGCAGGAATAAATCATTTGATGTTTACGTTCTATATACGTTCTTCGTATTCAGTTCTGCCATCAATTTCATTCTCCATGAGCCATTGCCATTGTATTAGGCGACCAAAATATTATTTCACCTGGGTGTGAGGACGCCTCTGTCGGCTTATCGTGAGTGTTTACCGTAATATTTCTCGAGGACACGCTGAACCACGTGATAATACACTGACGGGCCAAAGAAACTGGTACACCTGGCTAATATCGTGTAGGGCCCCCGCCAGCACGCAGAAGTACCGCAACACGACGTGACATGGACTCGACTAATCTTTGAAGTAGTGCTGGAGGGAACTGACACCACGAATCCTGCAGGGCTGTCCATAAATCCGTAAGACTACGAGGGGTTGGAGATCTCTTCTGAACAGCACGTTGCAAGGCATCCCAGATACGCTCAATAACATTTTTGTGTGGGGAGTTTGGAGGCCAGCGGAAGTGTTTAAGCTTGGAAAAAATGTTCCTGGAGTCACTCTGTAGCAGTTATGGACATGTGGGGTGTCGCATTGTCCTGCTGGAATTGCGCAAGTCAGTCGGAATGCACAACGGACATGAATGGATGCAGGTAATGAGACAGGACGCTTACGTACGTAAAAATGGATCAAATGGCTCTGAGCACTATGGGATTCAACATCTGTGGTCATCAGTCCCCTAGAGCTTAGAACTAGTTAAACCTAACTAACCTAAGGACATCACACACATCCATGCCCGAGGCAGGATTCGAACCTGCGACCGTAGCAGTCTCGCGGCTCCGGACTGGGCGCCTAGAACCGCGAGACCACCGCGGCCGGCTTACGTACGTATCACGTGTCAGAATCGTGTCTAGACGCATCAGGGGCCCCATATCACTCCAACGCCACACGCCCCACACCGTTACACAGACTCCACGAGCTCGAACAGTCCCCTGCTGACATGCAGGGCACTTGGATTCATCAGGTTGTGTCCATTCCCGTACACGTCCATCCTCTCGATACAATTTGAAACGCGACTTGTCCGACCAGGCAACATGTTTCCAGTCGTCAACAGTCCAGTGTCGGTGTTGTCGGGCCCAGCAGACGTGTAAAGCTTTGTGTCGTGCAGTCATCAAGGGTACACGTGTAATAGTTTCCCTCCGAAAGCTCTTATCGACGATGTTTCGTTGAATGGTTCGCACGCTGACACTTGTTGATGGCACAAAATTGAAATCTGCAGCAATTTGCGGAAGGTTTGCATTTCTGACACGCTGTCGATTCTCTTCAGTCATCGTTGGTTCCATTCTTGCAGGATCTTTATCTGGTCACGGCAGTGTCGGAGAGTTTATGTTTTCAAAAAAATGGTTCAAATGGCTCTGAGCACTATGGGACTTAACATCTGAGGTCATCAGTCCCCTAGACTTAGAACTACTTAGACCTAACTAAGCTAAGGACATCACCCACATCCATGCTCGAGGCAGGATTCGAACCTGCGACCGCAGCAGCCGCGTGGTGCCAGACTGAAGCGCCTAGAACCGCTCGGCCACCGAGACCGGCTTTTGATGTTTTGACGGATTCCTGATATTCAAGGTGCGCTCATGAAATGGTCGTGCGGGAAGATCCTCACTTCATCGCTGCCTCGGAGATGCTGTATGCCGTTGCTCGTGCGCCGACTATAACGGCACGTTCAAACTCACTTAAATCTTGATAACCTGCCACTGTAGCAGCAGTAACCGATCAAACAACTGCGCCAGACACTTGTTGTCTTACATAGGCTTTGCCGACCGCAGCGCCATATTCTGCCTGTTTACATACCTCCGTATTTTAATATGTATGCCTGTACGAGTTACTTTGGCTCTTCAGTGTGTACACAGAACGGTCTTGAAATCACAATGCGATACGTTTTCCTTAGTCGCCACTGTCCACGTTTCCTGGTTTTTTCGATAACGGCCACGTGAGGGGAAGTGCAGTAAAATCGTGGCCGGGTAGTAGCTGTGTTTGTTTACTAATTCAGGAGCCACATTAACAACGCTCACTCCTAATAACAGTAAAAAAAAGGTACATACGGAATATGAGGAAACAGTCTCTTTCGCAATATGATGTAAAGCATAAAGGATAATTCGAAGTACACAAATGCAGATAAACAACTAGAATTTAAGCAAAAGACAATATTCTCTATAGACTTTTGGTAAAACTCTGGTTCGCAACTGGTACGTTACTAAGCTCGCTGCATAGCAAGTGTAGTGAGAGGCATTTCAAGTCAGTCACGTCTTTTGACCGTTGTATGTTGCTTTTCAATTACATTTCTGTGTTTACAACAAACCATTAAACGCTTTGTGTTCGTAGATAGTGTTATCCCGAAATCCACTGACAAAATTTCGGATGTTATTCATGTGTAAGTTGTGGGTATTTTGGTATCAGGGACCCGTGGACTCAAATGGCTCATTTCTGGGTAATAATATAGTTAAGATCTATTCATTTGTTATATGATTACCTCTGTTTCTGTGAAAACGCGTTCACAACAGTGAAAAAGTCTTAAATATGCAATCACCAAAACGTACAACAGAAAACATAGAGCGATGACCCTCTGGCAGATGCTAAAGTACTGTGACGACGTTGTCGTCACAGCATGGTGCTGCAGCCAGCGAACCCACACATGACGTGCACACCGACCGACAGCTCTTCAGTTATTTCTGCCCATACCGCTGTCTGCCACTGTTGACGTACAACAGACACTGCCGGAAAAATGTCAGACCTGAGACAGGAGCGACCAGTGCTGAATGTAAGTTTTAGAGCGAAGAGTAAAGTCGGCATTGCTGTTGTCAACAGCGAGTACCGTAAGCGAACGAAACGAGCTGGTTTCCAAATGAGACACACAGTCTGTACCAGCGACGTTGCTACTTTTGTTGAGATATTTTCAGTGCAATACAGACAGAACACATGTGCCGAGAAGATATCAAACGGAATGTAATTCACGTGTAACGAACGACCGGAGAGCATACGTTACTGACACCAAAATTATCAACAATCTTCAAAATCTTAAACTTTTCGAATGTGTGACTCGCATGCGCAGTACCACCGCGGTGGAGCATATAAGGCCGCGCATGGAATCTTGTTGTCACTCTTGTGACTCACTCTGGGGATGGCCGGACGATACGCGGCCGAAATATCAGTGGAGGAAATTTTATTTGCGCGGCAGCATGCCCGAAATTTAATGGACCAATCTTCAGAATTTTTCTCTAGTCGCAATTTTAAGTTTTTCAGAAATTGCAAAACCTTCTATAGTTTTCATGCTAATTAGCTTAATAGAATCACGGTCATTTCCGGTAAGAAAACGGTTCTGCTAGCTAGAGTCCAACGTTTTCGTTAATGATGCCCTTTCAGTTCTTGTAGAGATAGTCTGAGAGAAACCATCTAATCGAGAAGTGAAATACCAGTATTGATAGATTTAGCTTTAAAGATATTTTAATAGAACCAAACATTTTCTTAAAAATTTCTCGCCAATTTCAGACCCTTATGGGTTGAATTTCCAAACAGTGAAAAACGTATGTTTTTTTTTTTAAATTTCCAACCGAGAAGTCATATACAATTTTTCATAGATTTAGCTTTGTAAATGCTTTCATAATGAAATAGTATCATACAACTATTCATTCCCTACTTCACTCCCTTGGTGGTGGGGAGGGGGTGGGAGGGTTATTTACGGTTTTGATGACGCCGAGCATATATAAGCGTGGCCGTGTCCCATCGCCCTGCCAGTCTGGATCGGGCTCGTGCACAGGCAACTGCTTTGAACGACTCACAGGGATGCGTCGTTTTAGGCGTGTTCGGCGCTCACCCGCTCCTGTTTACATTGATAACACTGAAATGAGTACTGGGGCGAAGGAGAAAAATAAAGTTAAGGTGAAAGGCATTGCTTCCCATGCTGCCTGTGACGGTGTTTTTGTAGGTGGTGTTTCGAATCTCTCCCTCATCAAGGATGATAAATTTACTCATGGTACTGAATGGCTTACCGTGGCTATTGTTCGCTGCGGATGTATTAAGAGTATTGGTAGCCTTGAAAGTTTTAATAACAGTCACGACATTAGTTACTGTACTTTTGATGTCAGGGAAGTTTTTAATGAGGATAATGGTACGTCTTATTTTTATTGTACGATGCCTTTGGTATAGAGGACCCGTGGACGTCATTAGGTGGATTAAGATGAAGCCATTTATGTGTGGCGTAAAGGATCTGGTATTTCTTACGCTGTAAAACTTATTGGTGATTTGGCTGTATATTATCATAAATAAAGAATCCTGATCAAAGGAAAGTCAAATAGCAGTTTCTATACATGCATCTTTAAAAACTCTGTAGCAAATTTGTAATAATGATTTACTTTTAAGAAAATTCACCTACTATTTTACCACCTTAGTGGTTGAATTTCAAAAACAAATGTTGAAACACATACTTTTTTTGTTTCTGACTGAGAAAGAGGATACCAATTTTTGTAGTATTGGCTTCAAAATTGCCTTAAAAGCGACATATTTCCATTATAGTATTTCATCCCCCATTTCATCCCCTTAGGAGTGGAATTTGAAACAATCCCTTTTTAAATTATGTCTGTAGTATAAGATGCACAGTCTCTCCAAATTTCAAGTTTCTATCCCTCGCTGCTTGCGCTTCAGCCTCTGAGTGATTGACCTTTCAAAAACAGTGAAACGCGTATTTTTTATTTTTAACAGAAAAGCCAAATTCAAATTTTCGTAGGTTTTGCTTAAAAATGCTTGCATAATGAAATATTTCCACAAAAATTTTCAACTCCTATTTCACCCCCATAGGTGTTAAATTTTCCAAAAATTTTGAAACGTTTCTTTTTTCCTGGCCGAGAAACCAAAGACCAAGTTTCGCACGTCTTCCTTCAAAACTGCCTTAATAACCAGATGATTACTAAAACTTTTTCGTTCCCTATTTCAACCACTTACCGAAGGAATTTCCAAGAATCCTCTCTTAAACGACGCCTACGGTATAAGATATACACGCTCTCCAAATTTCAAGTTCCTATCCTTAGCGGTTTGGACTGGGCGATGATGAATCATTAGGTCTATGTAT
This sequence comes from Schistocerca cancellata, assembly GCF_023864275.1. NCBI lineage: Eukaryota > Metazoa > Arthropoda > Insecta > Orthoptera > Acrididae > Schistocerca > Schistocerca cancellata. Next base: position 51,540,047 of record NC_064631.1, read on the forward strand.
ATAGATTGCCATTCTGAAGAGAGACTCATTCCTACAAAACATTTTTATTTTTCTTAGCTTAGATGCTTTTTCAGGAAGGAAATACGGCGCAGTAACGGAAACAGTTGTCTTAAAGAATGAAACACTGCACCAGTTATGTTTTTCATTCATATCACGAAGCGCATCGAGAATTTATACCCAGTATCAACTGCAAACGGTCACACTGGTATTTTATGTGATGTACGCGTGTGCGTTATTCTAGCTCTCTTGTTCTGTAGTTACCTTCTATGGCTTTAAGACGCTGTGCCACCCTCATTGTACACACGTGCAAACCGTCACTCATACTGAATGGTTATGTGAATCAAAAATACAGTAAGGGATATAGACACTATGGCTTCCCAAGGACTTTACATAAAAGCAGAGATGCTCTTGTGTTTTTATTTACTTTTTTATAGATTACATTATTAATATCAAGTTGCCAATTATAAGTTCTATCCTAACACTACTGACAACTTATATTATCGATTACGCTTTATATTCTATTTTATAATATTTTGTTATAAATATCGAGCGTTTTGTATGAAGCTATGAACATTTTATAGTATTTATATAATTTATAGTTATTACATAGTAGTAAAAATGTGGAATATTTAATCGATTCACTGTCTAGGCTGCCACTGATAAATTTTTCTCTTTGCTTCTTCTAGTGCACATAAACTTCCAGTTCCACCATTAAATCAATTGTATGTAATTTCTAGGAGTCATGGGGTATGTTAAGATCTTCTTCTGTGTTTGTAAATGGGTGTCCAGTGTTTTTAATGTTTGTTGCTATAGCAGTCTGTCCCATGCAGTAACTTGAGCAAGTCTTACATCCGATTTTGTATACTCCAGAGTTTGAGAACTTATCTTACTATTTTCGGGAGATGTTACCTGCAACAGGTATAATGCCCACACATTTGATTGTGATTGTTAGCTTCTTCCGTAGTGCCAGGAATGTCTTTTTCTCTTCTAATGAACGAGAACAGAATACCTTTGACTGGAACCAATCTCTTTTGGAAGCCGCGCTAATATATTTGTACCATATTTTGGTTTCACATAAACAATCAATATGAATGATGGTTTGCGGGTCCGTGGTTGTATATAACGAATAATGCGCAGTACCCTAAGACCATAAAAGAGGACTCCACGCCAAGAGTATCAGAACAGTACGCACGTTAACATCACTTAAAATACCACTAGAAAAGTTTGTACTTGATAATGAGAGTAAAGCATCGAAAGTTGTTGTGCTCTACAGAAAAAAAAATGTAACTGGTGCAATCTATTATGATGAGTGAAATGAAATGGAAATTCTGCCCGTCTAACACCCTTTCAAATACTGTAATATGAGGACGTGGATGAAACACAGAGTTCCATACTTTTCGAGACAGAATATGATCTTGCGAATTATGGGATGTTTCCGTTTCATTCCAATATGGGTTAAATGCTTCTCGTTTCGCGTTATTTAACTATAATCTGCACCTATATTTGTCACTACGGCTCGACATAACACAGGGAAAAACAAAACAAGAACTGTTGGTCGACCACAATATTATTACGTCTGGAAGTGAGAGTCCTTAGGTCGACTTGTGATGAGTTTATATCGTGATATTTCACGCAAACACGCTAAACGACTTCATAGTATGTACGCACAGCTGTCTTGAAATCATTCACAGTGCGATGTGTTTTCATTAGTCACCACTATACTTGTTCCCTTTTAACGTCACCGCGTGTTTCCAATGGCCATGGGAAGCGAAGTGCAATAATATCGTGGTCGGGTGGTACTCTCCCTAAATTTCCTCTTTACAGTGGTTTTTGTTCCATTACAGCGCTCTGACCCGTCTCCCCCCCCCCCCCCCCCTCTGTCTCTCTCTCTCTCTCTCGCTCGCTCTCTCTCTCTCTCTCTCTTTCTCTATCTCCCTGTCTCCAGTCTCTCTCTCTCTCTCTCTCTGACAGACACACACGCACAAGCTCTCACCAGCAGGAGATTCGAGGCGTTTCCATTTGCCGTTTGTGCGGCAGAGCGTGCTCTCGGCCAAAGACACTCTCAGTGCAGTCGCAATGAAAATATTGCGAGCGGCCAACAGCCTCGTCTGGTGGCGGACAACGCACTGCGCATGCGCGCAGCAGCCCCATGCCGCCCTCTCTCTCTCTATCTCTCTCTCTCTCTCTCTCTCTCTCTCTCTAGCATTGCGCTTCCCGCAACAGAGCCCACACCAGCTGGGGACGAAACGAAATGGATCTCGGCTTTTATGAAACGACAGCAGATATTCCCCATGTTTTCCCGTCTCTAGGACATTCACCTTGCAACTTCCATTATTTCAAAACTGTTTTCCATTTCACTTTCGCCCAATCTTCTGGTAGCTTTCTTTCTCGAAATTACGATTTAAAGGAAATACGCAGGGTCACTGAACGGTGCCGTTCACGTCATATTTTTACTCAAATGAAATTATACGGTTCCAGACACTTTTTCAAGTCTCAAACATCTACGATGTATAAATGCAGACTGAAGCAACGAATAAAAACTTTTTGGGCGCATACCAAGTGAGCTGAGGCGTGAATGAGAACTTGGACTGAGGACGGAAGCGTGCTAGGGTATTGTCTGCAGATGTGCAAAGCTACGGTGCGACGGTGACGTAGCAGTTAGTGCGTGTGCCTAGTGAGAAAGAGGCCTGGGTTCGGATCCCAGTCTTAGTACAAATTTTCATTCACTGCTTCTCTCTCTATACATGAATTTCAAATATTTACGACACCATTGAAGGTATTGTATTTGTCTTTTCACTAGGATAAGTTGTGATAAAGGCCCTTTCCATAGTTTCCTTAATTTTTCATCAGTCTTCAAATAGAACAATAGCAGCTTCTGCTTTTACTGTTACAGATCTCAAAGATACGAATCCGATTACCAGATTCGTAACAATCACAATTATTTATTTTTGGTATCATGCCGATTCCTGCATCATACGGATGTTCCTGATATCAACGTACCTGTTGCGTCGTCTGGCGGGGCGCTTCAGCTTGACACAGCTTCGAGGGTGTGATAACAAACTGTCAGTAGCTGAAAAAAGTTTGGAACTCATAGTAATCAGACTTGGCTACGTGTGGTTTGACCGACACTGCAACTGGAAGGAGATGGACGTGGCATACTAGCGATCATTATTTACCAGGTTACTACGTTAACAGTTCTTCTCTCGTTTTTGCCAGGGACTTCTTGTCACTGAGGTATAAAGGCTGTGAAATGTAACTTCACATGAGGAAAACTAAGTGTTTAATTTCAACTCACTATAAAACTACAGCATCAGCGCAGCAAGAAAAAGGAAATGACAAAGGAAAGGGGTCATTCTTGCAATACTACTGCACGCGCTGCAACAATGCAACGTTTTAAATCTTCTTGGTTTGTCGGAACGTGTACGTAGAATTCCAGTTCACACAAGAGAAAAATACATTGCGTCACATCTAATGAAAGAGCAGGCCAACTGATAACTGTATATCCAGCCCATGAGCGCTTTCTTAACCTCAAGCGAGTACAGAACTGGGCACCAATCGTGCTGGAATCACATGCATGTACAGGGTGTTTCAAAAATGACCGGTATATTTGAAACGGCAATAAAAACTAAACGAGCAGCGATAGAAATACACCGTTTGTTGCAATATGCTTGGGACAACAGTACATTTTCAGGCGGACAAACATTCGAAATTACAGTAGTTACAATTTTCAACAACAGATGGCGGTGCAAGTGATGTGAAAGATATAGAAGACAACGCAGTCTGTGGGTGCGCCATTCTGTACGTCGTCTTTCTGCTGTAAGCGTGTGCTGTTCACAACGTGCAAGTGTGCTGTAGACAACATGGTTTATTCCTTAGAACAGAGGATTTTTCTGGTGTTGAAATTCCACCGCCTAGAACACAGTGTTGTTGCAACAAGACGAAGTTTTCAACGGAGGTTTAATGTAACCAAAGGACCGAAAAGCGATACAATAAAGGATCTGTTTGAAAAATTTCAACGGACTGGGAACGTGACGGATGAACGTGCTGGAAAGGTAGGGCGACTGCATACAGCAACCACAGAGGGCAACACGCAGCTAGTGCAGCAGGTGGTCCAACAGCGGCCTCGGGTTTCCGTTCGCCGTGTTGCAGCTGCGGTCCAAATGACGCCAACGTCCACGTATCGTCTCATGCGCCAGAGTTTACACCTCTATCCATACAAAATTCAAACCCGGCAACCCCTCAGCGCCGCTACCATTGCTGCATGAGAGACATTCGCTAACGATATAGTGCACAGGATTGATGACGGCGATATGCATGTGGGCAGCATTTGGTTTACTGACGAAGCTTATTTTTACGTGGACGGTTTCGTCAATAAACAGAACTGGCGCATATGGGGAACCGAAAAGCCCCATGTTGCAGTCCCATCGTCCCTGCATCCTCAAAAAGTACTGGTCTGGGCCACCATTTCTTCCAAAGGAATCATTGGCCCATTTTTCAGATCCGAAACGATTACTGCATCTCGCTATCTGGACATTCTTCGTGAATTTGTGGCGGTACAAACTGCCTTAGACGACACTGCGAACACCTCGTGGTTTATGCAAGATGGTGCCCGGCCACATCGCACGGCCGACGTCTTTAATTTCCTGAATGAATATTTCGATGATCGTGTGATTGCTTTGGGCTATCCGAAACATACAGGAGGTGGCGTGGATTGGCCTCCCTATTCGCCAGACATGAACCCCTGTGACTTCTTTCTGTGGGAACACGTGAAAGACCAGGTGTACCGCCAGAATCCAGAAACAATTGAACAGCTGAAGCAGTACATCTCATCTGCATGTGAAGCCATTCCGCCAGACACGTTGTCAAAGGTTTCGGGTAATTTCATTCAGAGACTACGCCATATTATTGCTACGCATGGTGGATATGTGGAAAATATCGTACTATAGAGTTTCCCAGACCGCAGCGCCATCTGTTGTTGACAATTGTAACTACTGTAATTTCGAAAGTTTGTCTGCCTGAAAATGTACTGTTGTCCCAAGCATATTGCAACAAACGGTTTATTTCTATCGCTGCGCGTTTAGTTTTTATTGGCGTTTCAAATATACCGGTCCTTTTTGAAACACCCTGTAGGTATTTACTCGTTAAATGATCCTCAATGAAGTGACGGCCAATTACACAGTTACCAGTAATTCCACACAAAACGTCCACACTCCATTGCTTCAGATGTTAAAACCTGCCTCAGCCACTGGGGATTTTCGGTGGCTCAGTAATGCATTTTCTTTCATTCAGCTTTCCATTACACATAAAGGTTTTGAAGGCGTAATACACTGTCCTGAAGTTGTATCGGAACCGAGCGACTGCACTCGATTACATCTTCCGCCGGTGGGGTGACACACGATGCGTAATGGAAGCTGTTTGCCCACAAAACGCTTACAAAGGTGTACTGACTTGTTGTAGAGACATACTCAGTTTCACTGGAGCTAAACTGTGAATCATGAGTAACAACTGCCACAACAGTTATGTCGTTCACTCCGGTTAGTAGCCTTCCTCTGTGGTCTTTTGTACCGCAAGCGTTGTGGTGAAACATTCGATAGACATACAGTACACGTAGGAAGAGGCTAGGGTAGCAGAGTATGTGTGGCGTGCACCTGTACGCTTTCTAGGTTAGAGCAATCCCTCCAAAGGCCCGATAAGATGCCTTCTGCGTCCAGACGGAGTACCATTCCTCACAGTAGATCGGAGGAAGCAAACGTTAATATTGTATTATTTAACTACAGAAGCGTTTATGGAAAAGTTTCGGAACCAGTCTCGCTTGCAAATGGTAAGAATGTCCACATGTTACTTCCCGTGCTGAAACGAACGAACGTCGCAGGTAGCAGGACAACCGCACCAGAAATATGTAACAGCGGAGAAACCTTTGGACGTTGGCGTGCCAGGTTTGCGGCTGCGAGCTCGGCTCAGGTCCACTGTCAGCAGTGGAGGGTGAAGCTTTGACAATTCCAGCCAGTCGTGCTGACGAAACGTCAGAAAAATCATGAGACGAACGACGGCCAAACAACCCGAAACAGAAGCCAACAGGCCGTTTATCAACAAGTGGCCACGAAAACCTTAAGGGGCTCCGGAAAGGCTCAAAATCATGAAAAGTTAAATTTTTACTTTTTTGCGTTTTCTGAATCTGCAGACTATTACCTTTTAATAGATATATAATTTATTCAATTCCGAAGACTACAACTATTTTTAAATTTTTTTTGAAATGTGTTCTACATGGGCGTGACCCACTGTGGCGCTGTTAAACTGCTGTCAAATGGTGTTATTATTAACGTCCGTGTTCATCAGGTACATTTTAGTGATGTGAGATAAAGTATGTGTTGTGGCTAACCTGTGATGGTTCAATATATATCGCTGGTGTGATTGTCGATTGTTTCATGTTATCTCGAAAATATTCGTAATTAATTCTGTTTCTTGAGTCTCTGTTTTGTTGAAGTATAATAATGAGTAAAAGTAAAGTTGCTGTTGCGACTTTCAATGATGGCAACATTGTAAGGTGCAAGGTATTTAGAAATATGGGAATGAAGATAGGTTCTAACATGGTACGAGCGATGCTTGCTTTAGACAAGGAACGCCTTCGGGCTGCAGACAGGGCTGTAAAGAGTCTAGAAATACAAGCAAGAGTAAACAGGAGGAGGAACAAGAGGAAGCTGGAGGAGGAGTTTGCAGAGGATGATAATCCATCCTATGGACCTGGAATGCACTAAAAAGTTAATCCAATCTTTGTCGCTCGATTCCCAAAACTTTTATTTTCTCATACTAATTACATGTTTTCTAAGGATCTTCCAAACATATTTGTTTCAAACTTTCCGTAAATGTTACGCAGTACCTTCTGCATAATTTAACACAGCCTTTTTCCAAAAAACTGTATATTTGTGAATATATAAATAAAAAATTGCAAAAAAATGTTGTGAATTTTCATTACAATTGAAAAAAAATCATCTTTAATAACTGAACTAAAATTTTTTAAAATCCCTGTGTTAAGTTGTAGCCCATATTCCAATAAATAATCTGTAAAAAGTTCAACTTCCTACCTCAAATACTTTGTGAGGAAAGATGTAATTTATAAGCGTTATTTTAACATTGCAAGTATAGGGCGTTCCGGAGCCCCTTAACACTTCATATTGGAATGTTTATCACAAAGACAGGTTGAACGATGGTGGTGGTGTGTTTATAGCAATAAAAATACGATAATGTCTAGTGAGATTAGTACAGACTCAGAAAACGAAATAATGTGTGTTAAGGATGGATCGGACTTGCTCATGGGATGCTTTTAGTGGCCCCTTACCTCAGTTAAAGTAGTGGCGGAAGAGTTGAGGGGAATTTGGTGAATATTTCGCGTATATTTCCTGGTCATGTTATAGTAATAGGTGGAGACTTTAACGTATTAGCTATGTACTGGGCGTCTCTAGTGATGAAGACGGGTAATAGGGGCAGGGAATCACGTGAAATGGTTCTAGGTGCCTTACGCGAAAATAACTTTGCAGTTGATCAGAGAACCGACATCTTAGACCTGCTGGTGAACAAACACATCCGAAAATTTTCGACAGTCTGCTCATAGCAGTGAATTAGTGATCATAGGGCGGCTACAGCGTAACTTAATATGGCTGTTTTGGAAATTTGTGGTAAGGTCTTATGGGACCAAGTTACTGAGGTCATCGGTCCCTAAGCTTACACACTATTTAATCTAAATCAAACTAACGTACGCTATGGACGACACACATAAACATCCATGCCCGAGGGAGGACTCGAACCTTCGACGGCGGGAGCCACGCGGACCGTTACAAGACGCCTAAGACCGCGCGGCTTTACCGCACGGCAATATGGATGTGAATAGGAATATAAAGAAAAGCACAAAGAGCTTTCTGTTTAGCAAGAACAACAAGGGACAGATTTCAGATTACTTGACATGCCAGCACGAATATTTCATGTCCAGCACTGACAAAGGTGAGCATCAATAGACAAAGTTCACGAAAGTCGTACATACACTTTAGACAGGCATGTCCCGATAAAATTTGTGAGGTATGAAAAAGACCTACCGTGGTTCGACAACCGTGTTAGGAAGCAGTTACAAAAGCAAAGAGAGCTTCACTGCCAATTTAAACGTAGCCAAAGTCTCGCAGATAAACAGAGACTAAACGAAGCCGAATGTGCATAAGGAGGGCTATGTGGGAAGCGTTCAGCTGATACCAAAGTAAAACTGTAGCTACCCATTTGCCAGAAAATCCTAAGACGTTCTGGATTATTTTAAGTAAATAATGGAATCGTGGATATCTGCTCAGACACACTATGACAACTATGGCACTGAAAGAGAGAGTAACACAAGAGGTTGAAATACTGAAGGTCTTTTTACAGACTGTTTCAGAGAGGAAGAACACACTGTAGTTCCTTCTTTTAAATTGTCGCACGAACGACAGAATTACGAAATAAGTGACCAAGGAATAGAAAAGCAACTCAAATACCTCATCAGAGCAAAGCCCACTATACTTGACGTGATACCACTCCCATTCTACACGAGTATACGAAAGAATTTGCCCCTGTTCTAGCAGCAGTGTTCTGTAGATCTCTTGGGGAACGCAGGGTTCCTAATGGTTTGAAAAAAACACAGGTCATACCCATTTTCAAGAAGGATCGTCAAAAGGAAACACAGGACTATAGGCCTATATCTCTGACGTCGGTCTCTTGCAGAATTCTGGAACATGTTTCATGCTCTCGTATTATGACATTCCCGGAGACCGAAAATCTCCTCTGTGCGAACAAAACTGAGTTCTGAAAATAACGATCGCGTGAAGCCCAACTTATTCTGTTCCTCCACGAGATTCAGAAAGCAGTAGGTACAGAATCCCAGGTAGATACCGAGTTTCTTGGCTTGCTAAAGACATTCAATATAGCTCCACACAACCACCTAATGAAGAAAATACAAGCTTACGGAATATCAGACCAATTGTGTGACTGGGCTGAAGAATTTCTATCTGCCAGAACACAGCAATTCATTCTGAATGGAGCAAAGTCCTCACACGTAAAAATAACTTGGGGCGTGCCACAGTGGAGTCTTATAGGATCATTACATTTCACAGTCTTAATATTAATACAGGAACACGAAGATTGAAGTACCGATTTTTAATAATAATTTTACAAGAATGCCAATGACCCTTATGTAATACGAAAGCTACTTTGCCATAAATGTGCACAAAGAGAAAAAAACGTGTGTATGTAGCCGTTAAGAGTGCCAAAAGGAATCGTATCACTGGTGTTTCATTCTCTATCAAGAATTAAAATCTCCAATACCTGAACATCGAAAATCGAAGAGTGCAGCGAACAAGTGCTATGGTAGAAATGAGACATGAAAGTAACAACATTTCATGAAATCGTATTCTAGGGGCTTTCATGTTTACTTGGTTTACTTGCAGTGAAACACGCATACCGGACACCTACAATGCGACAACTGCTACGTTTTGTCAGCAGTAAAAATCAACATATCATAGTAACGAAGTCTGTTACAACGTTGTATATTGGCGTCGTTATTTCGCTTACTTTTCTGTAGGACTAAGTGTGTGGTCATGTGCTGCTAGTAACAGAAAATTTTAAGTAAGTTTCTAATTTTTTATTTCTTCATTTTCAATAACTACGACTTCCGACTTCCATTATTATGCGGAAACTATATTTGTTTTACTGCATGCCTAAAAGAGAATGCTGATGGGTGAGAGTGAAAGAAGCAGAGCTGGACGGACACATCTTTTGCGTAGAAAAAATAATAGCAATGTGGAAATTCATAATGATAATGCGTGTGTTCTATTTAATGATCATAATATTAATACGAGAGCATCCAAAACTGAAGCACCGATTTTTAAAATGAATTATACATGTCAATGAAACTTTTATGATTCCAAAGGAAATTTGCAGCAGATGTACACAAAAGAAAAAAAATTATGCATGTACACAGGTATTAAGAATGGTGAAAGGAAGCAGACACACACATGTGAAAAGTTTTCCTCTGTCTCTGACATTGCTACCAACTCCTACCACGTGTAACGAATAGGTGCTGTGGAAGAAACGACACAAGAAAGTAAAAACGTTTCGTGAAGTTGCAGTCTAGGGACGTTCTTGTTTAAATGTTGCAAATAGTTCATTTGCAGTAACACACAATACTGAACAGCTAAAATACCGCAACTGCTACGTCGTTGATGCTGTCACAGTGGAAAACGAAACGTAGTATCGAAGTCGTCGGAGACAGTAAACTTTGTTTATTAGCGTCGCTTTTTCACTTACTTTGATCTAAGAGTAAACGGAACTAACCCTGTGTTCGTTAGCCGCCGTCACCAAAAAATTTATAGAGTTCATAATCTCCAGTATCTTCATTTTGAGCAGCTATAACGCCTCATATTACAAGGAAACTATATTTGTTTAGGCTATGCCTCGAAGAAGAACATTAACGAGTCGGACTGAAAGACGAAGAGCTAGAGAGAGACAATTTTTGCGTAGAGAAAATAATAGAAATAATGCTGATATTGATAACGTTAATTTTATTGTCATTCTGAAAGATGAATTTAAATGTCCACTGATGACAACTTCAAATAATTTTGAGAAATGTAATTGCGGTTTGACGAATTTACAATGCAGATTTTTATAATGCAAATCATTTCGCGTCTGATGTGACTTTACGCGATAAAACGGCATTCATATTGCATTGTCATGAGGGTAAAGTTAATTTGCCGCTGTCAACACAAAATTTATTTTTCAACGCATTGCATCAAAGTCTCTCTTCAAATGATCGAACAATTACAGAGAAATCAAAGAATTATTTCAAGAAAACACGATTCCCCATTGCAGCATTTGCCACGGATCAGTTCTGCGGCTAAAATTTCAGACACCTTAAGATACATGACATTTGCTTGCTATCACAGATCATATCCACTAACGCAACTGGTCGAATTTCAGCCGCAGGCGATACCAGTATACCCCAATTGACTAGTAGATAACGTGATAAGTGCCATGAGGGTTTCCTTTGTCTAGTGGCTAGAGTTGCTGCCCGTGGACCATGGGGTCCCGGTTTCCATTCCCGGCCGGGTTAATGATTTTCTCCGCCCGGGGACGGGATGTCTGTGTTGTCCTCATCATTTCATCATCAATCATGGAAATGGCGAGAATATACTGAGTAAAGACTGGGAATTTGGACGGGCGCTGATAACCACCTAGTTGGACCCCCCACAAACAAAACATCATCATCAACTATTGTTGTACACAGAGAAGTCGAGACGCTAGAAAATTACAGCGAAATGAAAGAAGACCATTACAGGACGACACTTCGGCAGAGAATGGCAACTGACCACCAACACAAACAAAAGTAATCTACTGCGACTATATATACAGAGAGACCATTATTGTATGATTACAAAATTTCAGAACAACCAGTAGAAGCAGTTACTTCCATAAAACATCTATGAATACGCGTACACAGCGATCTGAAGTGGAAGGACCACATGAAATTAATCTCGAATAAGGCAAATGTCAGACCGAGATTGATTGGAAGAATATTAAAGGAATGTAGTCCATCACCAAAGAAAGTAGCTTACAAAACATTCGTTTGAACACTACTTGTTTATTCTTTTTAGTTCAAATGGTTCAAATGGCTCTGAGCACTATGGGACTTAACTTCTGAGGTCCTCAGTCCCATAGAACTTAGAACTACTTAAACCTAACTAACCTAAGGGCATCACACACATCCATGCCCGAGGCAGGATTCGAACCAGCGACCGTAGCGGTCGCGCGGTTCCAGACTGAAGTGCCTAGAACCGCTCGGCCACTCCGGCCGGTCATTATCTTTAGTCTGGGATCCGTACCAGATAGGGTTGATAGAAGAAATAGAGAAGATCCTAAGAAGAGCTGCACGTTTCGTTACAGGTTCATTTGGCAAACGTGACAGAGATTTGAGGCCAGACGGAAGCTTGATAGCAATACTTCTTCCCATGAACCATACGCGACTCGAACAGGAAAGGGGGGAGTGACAGTGGTACGAAAGTATCGTCCCCGATACACCCTAAAGTGGCTTGTGGAGTGCAGATCTAGATGTAGATGTAGATCTAGAAGTTGAACGGCTTTCGAACAGCGACTGCCCCTGTAGTATCTGCAGTTTGGTGAGCATCTCAGTAATATCCTGGAGCTCACATGATGATTCCGTAACGAAACACGCCGCTCTTCGCTGTTCTTCTGCGTCTTTTCTACACTCCTGGAAATGGAAAAAAGAACACATTGACACCGGTGTGTCAGACCCACCATACTTGCTCTGGACACTGCGAGAGGGCTGTACAAGCAATGATCACACGCACGGCACAGCGGACACACCAGGAACCGCGGTGTTGGCCGTCGAATGGCGCTAGCTGCGCAGCATTTGTGCACCGCCGCCGTCAGTGACAGCCAGTTTGCCGTGGCATACGGAGCTCCATCGCAGTCTTTAACACTGGTAGCATGCCGCGCCAGCGTGGACGTGAACCGTATGTGCAGTTGACGGACTTTGAGCGAGGGCGTATAGTGGGCATGCGGGAGGCCGGGTGGACGTACCGCCGAATTGCTCAACACGTGGGGCATGAGGTCTCCACAGTACATCGATGTTGTCGCCAGTGGTCGGCGAAAGGTGCACGTGCCCGTCGACCTGGGACCGGACCGCAGCGACGCACGGATGCACGCCAAGACCGTAGGATCCTACGCAGTGCCGTAGGGGACCGCACCGCCACTTCCCAGCAAATTAGGGACACTGTTGCTCCTGGGGTATCGGCGAGGACCATTCGCAACCGTCTACATGAAGCTGGGCTACGGTCCCGCACACCGTTAGGCCGTCTTCCGCTCACGCCCCAACATCGTGCAGCCCGCCTCCAGTGGTGTCGCGACAGGCGTGAATGGAGGGACGAATGGGGACGTGTCGTCTTCAGCGATGAGAGTCGCTTCTGCCTTGGTGCCAATGATGGTCGTATGCGTGTTTGGCGCCGTGCAGGTGAGCGCCACAATCAGCACTGCATACGACCGAGGCACACAGGGCCAACACCCGGCATCATGGTGTGGGGAGCGATCTCCTACACTGGCCGTACACCACTGGTGATCGTCGAGGGGACACTGAATAGTGCACGGTACATCCAAACCGTCATCGAACCCATCGTTCTACCATTCCTAGACCGGCAAGGGAACTTGCTGTTCCAACAGGACTATGCATGTCCGCATGTATCCCGTGCCACCCAACGTGCTCTAGAAGGTGTAAGTCAATTACCCTGGCCAGCAAGATCTCCGGATCTGTCCCCCATTGAGCATGTTTGGGACTGGATGAAGCGTCGTCTCACGCGGTCTGCACGTCCAGCACGAACGCTGGTCCAACTGAGGCGCCAGGTGGAAATGGCATGGCAAGCCGTTCCACAGGACTACATCCAGTATCTCTACGATCGTCTCCATGGGAGAATAGCAGCCTGCATTGCTACGAAAGTTGGATATACACTGTACTAGTGCCGACATTGTGCATGCTCTGTTGCCTGTGTCTATGTGCCTGTGGTTCTGTCAGTGTGATCATGTGATGTATCTGACCCCAGGAATGTGTCAATAAAGTTTCCCCTTCCTGGGACAATGAATTCACGGTGTTCTTATTTCAATTTCCAGGAGTGTATTAATACAATATCGCAAGAGCCCAGGACTGAAGAACAACACAAAAGAATTGGTCGATCAAGGGTTTGTAAGCCACTTGTTTCGTAGATGAATTACACAGTTCTCTTAAGGTTCTTCGAATGAATCATAGGCCAACATCTCCTTTTGCTACAGTAAGTTTTCGCCGTCACTCCACTTTACGTTGCAACGGACGATTACTTTTAGATATGTAACAGTTTTACTATTTCCAGTGATCCAAGGTACACTGAAGAGCCAATGAAACTGGTAAACCTGCCTAATATCATGTAGGGCTCACGCGAGCACACACAGGTGCCGTAACGCAATGTGGCATGGACTCGACTAACGTCTGAAGTAGTGCTGGATGGGACTGACACCATGACTCCTGCAGGGCTGTCCATAAATCCGTAAGAATGCGAGGGGGTGGAGCACAGCACGTCGCAAGGCATCCCACATATGCTCAATAATGTTCATGTGTGGCGAGTTTGGTGGCCAGCGGAAGCGTTTAAACTCAGAAGAATGTTCCTGGACACACTCTGTAGCAATTCTGGACGTATAGTGTGTCGCATTGTCCTGCTGGAATTGCCCACGTCCGTCGGAATGCACAATGGACATGGATCGATGCAGACGATAAGACAGGATGCTTACGTCTGTGTCATCGGTCAGAGTCGTATCTAGACGTATCAGGGGTCCCATTATCATTCCAACTGCACAGGCCCCACATCATAACTCATTACAGAGCTTCCACCAGCTTGAACAGTTCCCTGCTGATATACAGGGTCCATGGATTCGTGTGGTTGCCTCCATACACCTATACGTCTGTCCGCTGCACACAATTTGAAACGAAACTCGTCCGATCAGGCAACATGTTTCCAGCCATCAAAACTCCAATGTCGGTGTCGACAGCCACAGGCCAGGCGTAAAGCTTTATGTCGTGCAGTCATCAATGGTACACGAGCGGGCCTTCGGCTCCGAAAGCCCATATCGATGATGTTTCGTTGATTGATTAGCACGCTGACATTTGTTGATGGCCCAGCATTGAAATCTGCAGCAATTTTCGGAAGGGTTGCACTTCTTAACGTTGAACGATTGTCTTTGCTCATCGTTAGTCCCGTTCTTGCAGGATCTTTTTCCGGCCACAGTGAAGTCGGAGGTTTGATGTTTTACCACATTCCCGATATTCTCGGTATACTCGTGAAAGGGTCGTGCGGGTTTTCGTCATTTCCTCGCTAGCTCGGATATACTGTGTCCCATCGCACGCGCGCTGGCTATAACACCGTGTTCAAACTCACTTAAATCTTGATGACTTGCCACTGTAGCATCAGTAACCGATCTAACAACTGCTCCAGACACTTGTCTTACATAGGTGTTGCCGAACGCAGTGCCGTATTCTGCCTGTTTGCATGTCTCTGTATCTGGATACGCATGGACGTACCAGTTTTTTGGCACTTCAGTGTAATAGTGCTACCTGTCAGTATTGGCTTTCTCAGCCTAATTACGCGTAATGCGTTGCGCAAGGTTAGCGCCCGTTGTTTCGGTCGCGTAGACTGTACCATTTCCTCAGTTTTTTTTTTTTTTTTTTTTACTTTCCTTAGGAGAATTTAAGTATTGTTACCTTCATTGCTCATGTGTAGATCCACAAACTGTGCAAACAGTGTACCTAGTCTGAAAAATAAGCTGAAGATATGGATCTTAAAATTTCATAAACCAATTCCTAGTATAAGATTTTCGCATTCTGCTTATATTTAAAATCTCCACATCCAGTTGAAGAATACACAAAGGGAAAATGTTGAACAAGCATTAATTCGATAAAGTTTCCACATACACAATTGAACAAAAAAATAAACATTGTTTTGGTTAAACGAAAGAAGCTACTGTCTATACATGAGTAGGTGACCCTCTACATGGCTGCCAATCTATACATAATTAAAGTGTTCCAATGCTTCACTTCATACAGTGAGTTAAAAAAAGAAAGAGACGAATTGTAAAAGTGGTTCTGTAGTTATTAGTGCCAGTGTTGCATCTAATACCCAATTCTCTCATCTCAAAGAGATATTACTAGGCATGAAATCGCAGTTTAAACGTGGTATCTATTTTCCATCACTATTGATTAGTTTGTGTAATAATGAAAACAAAAATAATTTTTCCATGCTGTCTTTGATTTAGTTCACAAATTTCAACAGCTTATAAAATGTTTCGCCATAGAAGCATGGACTTTCCGAATGTGCTGCTGACGGGAAACCAACTCTGGCAGTAGGAGTCGGAGGATTTGTTAATCCTGCGTTTCAAGTTGTATTTGTGATATTTGCATAGAAAATTGCATCCCCTAACACATATATTTCATTATTTCTAATGGAGAACTTACGTACCAGTTTTCATAGATGTAACTTTGAATATAACGAAATGTTTTCATAAAAATTTTCATGCCCTGTTTCACCCCTTAGGGGCTGAATTACCAAAAATACTGAAACAGATATTTTTTTATTTCTAACCCAATAGTCATACGCCAATTTTCGTAGATGTAGCTTTGAAAATAATTCATTTGTTACTTACTAACTATTTATTTAAAACACATCATCCGCTATCTCATCCCCTTATGTTTTGAATTTCCAAAAATGCAGAAACACGTATTTTCCTCTGACTGAGAAACCAAAAAGTAATTTTCGTATTTCTTGCTTCAAAATTGCATTAATAGCGACATATTTCCAAAAACCTGTCATCTTCTGTTTGAACCCCTTACGGGTGGATTCTCGAAAAATCTCTCCTTAAACCATGCCTACACTATACAATAAACACTCCAAATTTGAGGTTTTAACCTTAGCAGAGTGAGCTGAACGGTGATGATTCAAGAAGGCCGTCAAGACATTTTCTTTTAAGCAATGTTGTCAGAAACAGTTTGAAAAGGTTGTAAGGGTGTTGAAGGGTAGGCTGTACGGAGAAATAACGGTTAAGAAAAAAATTCGATTGGTTTCGCCGTTTCCGAGTTATTTAGCACTGCAGTTTGCAAATCGTGAAGTTGCATTTGCATATTCAAGCAGCTTGCCAGGGACGGTGTTCCCAAACGTGTTATTCGTTTGCTTTCCTCTAACTGAACGAGATAGTGATACAAAAATTGGATGTTGGTCGGTAGCAAGAGTCGAACTCGGGCAACAACTCATCACTATTGTGCACAACCATCCATGCTGTGGCAACAACTGACACTAGTGGTATCGGTTGCTGCAGTAGAATTTTATTTGCTAGTCATTCGATCGTCTTCGGAAACCTTATTTACGCAATCGATCTTTTTCGGAAGTGTCCGTTTAGTTACGAGCACACGCAGAAACAGGTGCGATAGGACGATAACGGAGGTAGACTTGATACACACTTTTCACAGTAGTGAACGTAATGGCAAACTGTATTGCTCCCTTGTTCGGTTTGAGAAAAGCAAACGAAAAACAGGTTTGCCAACGCCGTCTCTGACAGGTTCCTTGAATTTGCTCGCAAAAAAACCTGATCGGATAACTCGAATGCTAATGAAATCGAAAATGGCGCAACGTGTCAAATTTCTTGTTAATAATTGTTACTCAGAATTACCTACGCTGAAACAACTTTTCAATGTTTTCAGACTGTTTCTGACCACGCCGTATGTAGAGATTTATTATTTACATGCCAGGTCAACAGTCTGCCCGTGCAGCTATCGTCTACCCTATGCAGGTTTTCCTGCATTTCCCTACAGTCTTCTGGTTTTGCAACATTTCTATAGACGACAGCATATCATTTACATCATCTTTAAGCAGTAACTACATTTTCATGTTCCTGAAATTATTTTATTCCGTTACGAACGAAGGGCAGGGCTCTGTCTGCTAGGAAGTCCTGAATCCACTCAAAAATCTGGCCCGATACTCGGTGAGGTCGTAGTTTGTTCAGTGGACGACAAGGTGGAACTGCACCAAGTGATGTTTTTTGGAACTGAAGTGTTATGTAAAGCGTATCGGAAATATTGATACGAGACAGTGAGATTACTGGATTAATGAGCTCACACTACTTAGCTCGAGTTGACTTCATTCCACGACGGTGAGTGAAAATGATCTTTCACAGATTTTTCCAACGCTAAAAGAACTTCATATCCATTCAGGAAGGAAGAAGGTAAAGCTAATGGTAAAATAAATATGCAAGTGACAGTTAGTAAATAAACAGATACAGATAATCTTTGCGACTGAAGCGACTCTTAAGCAGAAACAATACTAATATCGGTGGACGTTATAAATTACGACAAATGCAATATTATTGTTAAAAATGCTACTCATGAAGGATTATGACAAACAATATTTTAACGCCAAATCATTCTTTAAAAGTGATGGTGCAGGTTATTTGAATTTTTACATCGTGAATTAGTGACAGACTATTTCGAAAGTGAAAATTGAAAGACCAGAAACAGTAAAATGCGTCAAGCTCCAGTGATGTCTATACTATCTGAAAGTGCTCTTATTTAGTTTCTTGCCTAATTATAACATGGCTGCCATAAAGTGTCACCAGAACGGAAAATGAAAATACTTTTCGATTCTGCTCCCACACCAGCCAAGTCATCACATAATGACGTGAAGTCTAAATCCAAAGATAAATAAATAATTCTTCATCACGTACAGAATGGCGCAATTTTTTTTTGCCTAAATACAACATGGCGGTCTATGCAGATGAAAAGAATCTGCAGGCACGTCGAATCTGGATGCTCGTAGATCAGACATCTGCATCCATGCGGAGACATTGAGATATAATAAGGGGAGTTGTCATGATGTCAAAAATTTGAAGCTGACATCTGCCATGTTAGTGACCCCAATCATTGGCTTCCGATAGAAGTAGTTTGATAAAAGATGCCAGCATACATCATTTACACGTGAACTAGTGGTTCTTATTAGAATCTAAAGTGTAAAGGAATCACATTTCATCCGCAAATGGACTCATTCAAGCGATATTTTCTTTGATATACACGAATTTTAGTTGCGATAGCTACTTCTATGACAGTGGTTTTATTTTTGAAACTTTACTTCATACTTCCTATCAGTAAACTTCCTACTAATACAACGCTCTGGTTGAACGCTGTGAGCAGGAAATATTGCAAACTGCGCAGACATAGCAAAACCTATTGTGGGCATTTTCGGAAAGAGGAGATAGACGGAACATCAGTTTCGTCGTTCCGTATTTAGGGAAATGCTAAGTTTCGAAAGTAGCCTTTTGAAAGTTACATTAAAGTGGCCACATACGTCGTATTAATGGATCAAACATGGCTTGGGGACCAGAAAAACATCTGACAATGCCTTCCTGACACGGAGTTACTCACGAAAGCCCAGTGACGTTTACTATTTACAACAACTATTGCGAGGACACGACAGGAATTAAGAAGAAAAAGCAACTGTAAACGGTAGTCTGCTATTAAGATGGCGGCGCCGGCTGCAAAGCAAAGTACAGCGTAAGTCTGTAGCGCCGTCTGCCCTCCATGCATAAAAAGTATTTTTATCAATGAAATAAACAATTTTGAAATCTCAAATTGTATAATTGCTATTAATGATTATGATCAAGATAGAGTATGCGTCCTAATTAAATATTGTCTTAGTAAATATACGGTGGTGCGCGCCCGTGGTACGAATTATGCATTACCGTCTATCAACTCGTAATTGACAGGCAGCATATTCTATTACGGCATATGGAGTCATACGGAGGACAGCTGTAAGATAAACATCCTCTTGGTACATATATTTAATACGTAAGTACTCCAGTGTGCACTGAGGCGAAAAAAGTGAAGAGATACTTCCTAATATCATGAAACTTCCTGGCAGATTAAAACTGTGTGCCCGACCGAGACTCGAGCTCGGGACCTTTGCCTTTCGCGGGCAAGTGCTCTACCAACTGAGCTACCGAACCACAACTCACGCCCGGTACTCACAGCTTTACTTCTGCCAGTACCTCGTCTCCTACCTTCCAAACTTTACAGAAGCTCTCCTGCGAACACAGTTTTAATCTGCCAGGAAGTTTCATATCAGCGCACACTCCGCTGCAGAGTGAAAATCTCATTCTGGAAACATCCCCCAGGCTGTGGCTAAGCCATGTCTCCGCAGTATCCTTTCTTTCAGGAGTGCTAGTTCTGCAAGGTTCGCAGGAGAGCTTCTGTAAAGTTTGGAAGGTAGGAGACGAGGTACTGGCAGAAGTAAAGCTGTGAGTACCGGGCGTGAGTCGTTTTTCGGTAGCTCAGTTGGTAGAGCACTTGCCCGCGAAAGGCAAAGGTCCCGAGTTCGAGTCTCGGTCGGGCACACAGTTTTAATCTGCCAGGAAGTTTCATATCAGCGCACACTCCGCTGCAGAGTCAAAATCTCATTCTTTCCTAATATCATGTTGGACCTCCATTTTCCCTGTGTAGTGCAGCAACATGGTGTGGCATGGGCTCAAGAAGTCATTGGAAGCTCCAGCAGAAATATTGAGCCACGCTGCCTCTATAGCGTTCCATAACTTCGAAAGTGTTCCCGGTGCGGAATTTTGTGCACGAACTGAGCACTCGATTATGTCCCCTACATGCTCCATGGTGATTCATGTCACGCGATGTGGGTGGTCCAATCACACGCTCGCACTGTCCAGAATGTTCTTCAAACCATTCGCGAACGGTTGTCGCCCGGTGACATGGCACATTATCATCCACAAAAATTCCACCGCTGAATGGCCGCAAATGGTCTCTAAGTAGGCGAACATAACCATTTTCCGTCACCGATCGGTTCAGTGGAAGCCAATACATTCTGAGTAAAAAGAGCCCAAACCATTCTATAGCCACCAGCATCTTGCACAGTGCCGTGTTGACAAAGGGGGTTCCCCAGTTTGAGGGGGTCTGCGCCACACTCTAACCGTACCAGCAGCTCTTACAAACTGGAATCGGGACTCATCTGACGAGGACACGGTTTTTCAGTCTTCTAGGGTCCAACCGATGTGGCCACGAGCCCTGGAGAGGCGCTGCAGGCGATGTCGTGCTGTTAGCAAAGGCACTCACGTCGGTCGTCTGGCGACATACTTCTTTTACTGGAGATTTTGCAGCACTGTCCAATATGTTCGTTCCACGTCCTGCATTGATTTCAGCATTTATTTCACTCGGTGTGTGTTAGCACTGACAACTCTGCGCAAACGCTGCTGCTTTCGATCGTTAGGAGATGGCTATCGGGAACTGCGCTATCTGTGGTGAGAGATAATACAGGGTGATTCAAAAAGAATACCACAACTTTAGGAATTTAAAACTCTGCAACGACAGAAGGCAGAGTTAAGCACTATCTGTCGGCGAATTAAGGGAGCTATAAAGTTTCATTTAGTTGTACATTTGTTCGCTTGAGGCGCTGTTGACTAGGCGTCAGCGTCAGTTGATGCTAAGATGGCGACCGCTCAACAGAAAGCTTTTTGTGTTATTGAGTACGTCAGAAGTGAATCGACGACAGTTGTTCAGCGTGCATTTCGAACGACATATGGTGTTAAATCTCCTGATAGGTGGTGTATTAAACGTTGGTATAAACAGTCAACTACCCGAGGCGATGGATCGGCCGTCAGGCAGCCCGTGACAGAGCACTTCATCACTGGCCTCCAAGAAGCCCTGATCTTACCCCCTGCGATTTTTTCTTATGGGGGTATGTTAAGGATATGGTGTTTCGGCCACCTCTACCAGCCACCATTGATGATTTGAAACAAGAAATAACAGCAGCTATCCAAACTGTTACGCCTGATATGCTACAGAGAGTGTGGAACGAGTTGAGTATCGGGTTGATATTGCTCGAGTGTCTGGAGGGGGCCATATTGAACATCTCTGAACTTGTTTTTGAGTGAAAAAAAAAACCTTTTTAAATACTCTTTGTAATGATGTATAACAGAAGGTTATATTATGTTTCTTTCATTAAATACACATTTTTAAAGTTGTGGTATTCTTTTTGAATCACCCTGTACCTGATATTTGGTAGTATCGGCACCGTCTTGACGCTGTGGATATAGAAATACTGAGTCCCGTAACTATTTTTTCGGACAGCATGGTTGTTGAGATGAAGCAGCGATTATTATGATTAACCCTAGGACGCCCAAGCCTTTTTTTCTAACTTGGATGCCTAAGGGGGGGGGGGGGAGGGGGAGCGTTCGGCGAGCCCACAGGTATTAAATAAGTTTACTGACGAAAAATTACAATTTTCAAAATGGTTTATATATTTTAACTAATTCATCGGTTTATAAATGTTGTTAATTGTTATAAATGTTGGATTGAGTGAACAAAAAATTGACGTATTACAACACAAAATACAGATGTGTTCATATACAATAGACTACTCTGAGTCCTCAACTTCAAGGCAAAAGACACACTTCACAATTTTTTCTGAATGTGTGTTACACACATTTTTATGACACTGTCCACAATACTGTTTTGATTTACTTAGATTGTTGTACTTCTGCTTCTTTGTTTTAGCTTTTCTTACACAAATATGGCACCGACCATTCCCTGCAGGAGGCTGACGTGCTTCTGTTGTCACTTCTTTGATTTTCTTTTGTAGAATAGTCTCCATTGATTGAACAATTTGGTTAGATAGCCCTCTTGCATTGGCACTTCTTTCTTCTACCGGCAGTTTCACTAGTTCCATCCTAGCTTGCAAAAGATAAAGTTTGCGTTTGTTGTGTTTCTTTTCATTCCATCTTGGATGTTGCTGGATGAATATGTTGGTTGCATTCATAGCACAAATGTCGATAGGAGAGTAAAATACAGAAAGAGGCCATCTCTTTGTTCCCCTCTTGCAGGTGTACATACGCGCCATTTGATCAATGGTATCAATTCCACCTTCAGTGGAATTATAATATGCATTTATCTCGGTTTTATTCTTCTCTCCTCCGACAGTGCCTTTATGTTGGTGCATTGTTGACAACATCAGTAAGTTTTTGCTGTGTAGGACACCAAAGTTACTGGAGGGCTACAAGATAAATAACAGCTGACTGACACCAACAATCACTTTCTCTGAATGTAAACCGATTGTTATGAATATCAAGAATACCAACCAACAAGAAACTAACTTGTATTGTTGTAGAGATGAGAAATACGAAATGCTACTAAGGGAAATTTTCTATAGCATGGAAGCCAACGGGGGAGGGGGGGGGTTGTTGGTTCAAATGGTTCAAAATGGCTCTGAGCACTAGGGGACTCAACATCTTAGGTCATAAGTACCCTAGAACTTAGAACTACTTAAACCTAACTAACCTAAGGACATCACACACACCCATGCCCGAGGCAGGATTCGAACCTGCGACCGTAGCAGTCCCATGGTTCCGGACTGCAGCGCCAGAACCGCTAGACCACCGCGGCCGGGGTTTGTTGGACCCATTGTAAGTTTATTTATTTTTTCTTTCAAAGCAGGAATTTTCTATAAAATATATTGATACTAACGTTTCATAAAATAGCCAACAAACAATAACTCAAAGGGAACATGTAGTATGAAAGTTACTTGGGCAAAAGAAGAGGACATACAAAAATTGTGGGTTCAACGAACCCCCCCCCTTAGGCGTTCTAGGGTTAATCAATTATTCAAAAACAGTCTTAATCACATTTATTATTATTGTACCACCAACCGGTTTTAGCCCGACGTAGGGGTCATCTTCTGGGCGTTTACACCATTGGTCGACTGCTGGTGGTGTCACTCCTGTCTACATAACGGCAGGAAACTTGGATAGTTGGGTTGAAACCGGATGGCGGTATAATAATAATAAATGCGATTAAGACTGTTTTTGAATAATCCTGTAACTATTTCTGAAGTGGAATGTCCCACGAGTCTACCTCCAACTACCATTCTGCGTTCAAAGTCTGTTTAATGCCCGTTGTGTGGCTATAATAGCGCCAGGCAATAATTGCGCCAGGCACGTTTTCACACGTATCTCCTGAGTACAAATGACAGCGCCATTAGTACACTGACCTCTTATACCTTGGGAACGCGATACTAACACCATCTCTATATGTGCACACCGCTGTTCCGTAACTTTCGTCACCTGTGTGCAATACATTGTTTTGACCTTAGGTTACGGAGACTTCTCGGACACACTGTAGAGCTACCTCTAGTTCCGAAATGTCTGCCACTACGCACTAAGGAAGAGAATTAAAGTAGTTTAGGTTGTTTGCGCTACTTCGGCTGCAGTTTGTAAAAGCCCCGGCTACACGGCCAGAACTCGTTGCGGTACAAAAAGGTGAGGAAATGGGGGAGCAAGTAGCGGTGAGGTCGGTAACCCGTGTTGGCATTAAGAGGGAGGCAGCCGTCCAGGGCAGGCTCCCGGGGGAAGGAGCGATCGATACGGAACAGTATCTGCTGCTGCTGCTGCCGCTGCCTGCTGCAGAGCACCCGCTGCCCGCTGGCCCACTGCCGCGGCGCCAACCGCGCCGTAGCGTGCCGCGTGTGTCTGCAGGAGCGGCGGGGGAGCAGCTGCGGAGCACGCACCGCGCCGCCGGTGGCCGAGTGTCGAGGCCCGGGAGCGGCGGATCTGACGCACTTATCAAGTAACAGAACCCGGAACGTTGTCCTCGATGGTGAGTGTTCATCGGAGGTGGGGGTGTCATCTGGAGTGCCCCAGGGAAGTGTGCTAGGTCACTATTGTTTTCTACGAGGGCAATTCAATAAGTAATGCAACACATTTTTTTTTCTCGGCCAATTTTGGTTGAAAAAACCGGAAATTTCTTGTGGAATATTTTCAAACGTTCCCGCTTTGTCTCGTATAGTTTCATTGACTTCCGACAGGTGGCAGCGCTGTACGGAGCTGTTAAAACGGCGTCTGTAACGGATGTGCGTTGCAAACAACGAGCAGTGATCGAGTTTCTTTTGGCGGAAAACCAGGGCATCTCAGATATTCATAGGCGCTTGCAGAATGTCTACGGTGATCTGGCAGTGGACAAAAGCACGGTGAGTCGTTGGGCGAAGCGTGTGTCATCATCGCCGCAAGGTCAAGCAAGACTGTCTGATCTCCCGCGTGCGGGCCGGCCGTGCACAGCTGTGACTCCTGCAATGGCGGAGCGTGCGAACACACTCGTTCGAGGTGATCGACGGATCACCATCAAACTACTCAGTGCTCAACTTGACATTTCTGTTGGTAGTGCTGTCACAATTGTTCACCAGTTGGGATATTCAAAGGTTTGTTCCCGCTGGGTCCCTCGTTGTCTAACCGAACACCATAAAGAGCAAAGGAGAACCATCTGTGCGGAATTGCTTGCTCGTCATGTGGCTGAGGGTGACAATTGCTTGTCAAAGATTGTTACAGCGATGAAACATGGGTTCATCACTTCGAACCTGAAACAAAACGGCAATCAATGGAGTGGTGCCACACCCACTCCCCTACCGAGAAAAAGTTTAAAGCCATACCCTCAGCCGGTAAAGTCACGGTTACAGTCTTCTGGGACGCTGAAGGGGTTATTCTGTTCGACGTCCTTCCCCGTGGTCAAACGATCAACTCTGAAGTGTATTGTGCTACTCTTCAGAAATTGAAGAAACGACTTCAGCGTGTTCGTAGGCACAAAAATCTGAACGAACTTCTCCTTCTTCATGACAACGCAAGACCTCACACAAGTCTTCGCACCCGAGAGGAGATCACAAAACTTCAGTGGACTGTTCTTCCTCATGCACCCTACAGCCCCGATCTCGCACCGTCGGATTTCCATATGTTTGGCCCAATGAAGGACGCAATCCGTGGGAGGCACTAGGCGGATGATGAAGAAGTTATTGATGCAGTACGACGTTGGCTCCGACATCGACCAGTGGAATGGTACCGTGCAGGCATACAGGCCCTCATTTCAAGGTGGCGTAAGGCCGTAGCATTGAGTGGAGATTACGTTGAAAAATAGTGTTGTGTAGCTAAAAGATTGGGGAATAACCTGGTGTATTTCAATGCTGAATAAAACAACCCCTGTTTCAGAAAAAAAATGTGTTGCATTACTTATTGAACTGCCCTCGTATATACATAAATAATCTTTTGGAAAGGGTGGATAGCAATATGCAGCTGTTTGCTGATGATCCTGTGGCGTACGGGAAGGTGTCGTCGTTGAGTGACTGTAGCAGGATACACGATGACTTCGACCGGATTTGTGATTGGTGTAAAGAATGGCAGCTAACTTTAAATACAGGGTGTTACAAAAAGGTACGGCCAAACTTTCAGGAAACATTCCTCACACACAAAGAAAGAAAATATGTTATGTGGACATGTGTCTGGAAACGCTTACTTTCCATGTTACAGCTCATTTTATTACTTCTCCTCAAATTACATTAATCATGGAATGGAAACACACAGCAACAGAACGTACCAGCGTGACTTCAAACACTTTGTTACAGGAAATGTTCAAAATGTTCTCCGTTAGCGAGGATACATGCATCCACCCTCCGTCGCATGGAATCGCTGATGCGCTGATGCAGCCCTGGAGAATGGCGTATTGTATCACAGCCGTCCACAATACGAGCACGAAGAGTCTCTACATTTGGCACCGGGGTGGCGTAGACAAGAGCTTTCAAGTACCCCCATAAATGGAAGTCAAGAGGGTTGAGGTCAGGAGAGCGTGGAGGCCATGGAATTGGTCCGCCTCTACCAATCCATCGGTCACCGAATCTGTTGTTGAGAAGCGTACGAACACTTCGACTGAAATGTGCAGGAGCTCCATCGTGCACAAACCACATGTTGTGTCGTACTTGTAAAGGCACATGTTCTAGCAGCACAGGTAGAGTATCCCGTATGAAATCATTATAACGTGCTCCATTGAGCGTAGGTGGAAAGAACATGGGGCCCAATCAAGACATCAACAACAATGCCTGCTCCAACGTTCACAGAAAATCTGCGTTGATGACGTGATTGCACAATTGCGTGCGGATTCTCGTCAGCCCACACAAGTCGATTGTGAAAATTTACAATTTGATCACGTTGGAATGAAGCCTCATCCGTAAAGAGAACATTTGCACTGAAATGAGGATTGACACGTTGTTGGATGAACCATTCGCAGAAGTGTACCCGTGGAGGCCAATCAGCTGCTGACAGTGCCTGCACACGCTGTACATGGTACGGAAACAATTGATTCTCCCGTAGCACTCTCGATACTGTGACGTGGTCAACGTTACCTTGTACAGCAGCAACTTCTCTGACGCTGACATTAGGGTTGTCGTCAACTGCATGAAGAATTGCCTCGTCCATTGCAGGTGTCCTCGTCGTTCTAGGTCTTCCCCAGTGGCGAGTCATAGGCTGGAATGTTCCGCGCTCCTTAAGACGCCGATCAATTGCTTCGAACGTCTTCCTGTTGGGACACCTTCGTTCTGGAAATCTGTCTTGATACAAACGTACCGCGCCACGGCTATTGCCCCGTGCTAATCCATGCATCAAATGGGCATCTGCCAACTCCGCATTTGTAAACATTGCACTGACTGCAAAACCACGTTCGTGATGAACACTAACCTGTTGATGCTACATACTGATGTGCTTGATGCTAGTACTGTAGAGCAATGAGTCGCATGTCAACACAAGCACCGAAGTCAACATTACCTTCCTTCAATTGGGCCATCTGGCGGTGAATCGAGGAAGTGCAGTACATACTGACGAAACTAAAATGAGCTCTAACATGGAAATTAAGCGTTTGCGGACACATGTCCACATAAAATTTTTTCTTTATTTGTGTGTGAGGAATGTTTCCTGAAAGTTTGGCCGTACCTTTTTGTAACACACTGTATAGATAAACGTAAATTAATGCAGATGAATAGGAAAAAGAATCCTGTAATGTTTGAATACTGCATTAGTAGTCTAGCGCTTGACACACTCAAGTCGATTAAGTATTTGGGCGTAACATTGCAGAGCGATATGAAATGGGACAAGCATGTAATGGCAGTTGTGGGGAAGGCGGATAGTCGTCTTCGGTTCATTGGTAGAATTTTGGGAAGATGTGGTTCATCTGTAAAGGAGACCGCTTATAAAACACTAATACGACCTATTCTTGAATACTGCTCGAGCGTTTGGGATCCCTATCAGGTCGGATTGAGGGAGGACATAGAAGCAATTCAGAGGCGGGCTGCTAGATTTGTTACTGGTAGGTTTTATCATCACGCGAGTGTTACGGAAATGCTTCAGGAACTCGGGTGGGAGTCTCTAGAGGAGAGGAGGCGTTCTTTTCGTGTTATCGCTACTGAGGAAATTTAGAGAACCAGCATTTGAGGCTGACTGCAGTACAAGTTTACTGCCGCCAACTTATATTTCGCGGAAAGACCACAAAGATAAGGTAAGAGAGATTAGGGCTCGTACAGAGGCATATAGGCAGTCATTTTTCCCTCGTTCTGTTTGGGAGTGGAACAAGGAGAGAAGATGCTCGTTGTGGTACGAGGTATGTATGTAGATGTAGATGTACACCCAGCGTCCGTGAAGGCAGATCAGTAATCCAGCAGTCTATAGTACTGCACAAAGACAAGTCGTTGGTTAACCCTGTTAGCAAAAATCACCAAAAGTTCATGAGCGATATACTCCGCACTTTTCACGGTATTCTACTAAACGGGACATAGGGTGTTTATCTTTTAATATGTTATTATATAAGTGCCACTAAAGGAAAAAGTTTACTAACCATAGGTCCGCAATTGTTTGGTTATGGAGTTACCGCTAATACAAGATTTTGCCTGAAATTTAGCAATTTCGCCAATATGAAGCCATCACATAACTGTACGAGATTAAAGTAATGCACGATTTCCATTTATTGTGGTGTTATTGATCAGGTAAATCTAATAAAACATGTCCCAGACGTGTATCTGCAGTAGTTTTCCAGAACATCCAGAGAAGAAAGAAGTAACTTCGTAAAATTTTTAATTTATAAACTACTTGGCCCAACTTATTTTTTTAAATACCAGACAATTGCACAAAAAATCTACAGGAGTAGAGAATTTAATTTTGCAAAAATGATGGTAATAACGTTAACTGAAATTTTATGGATGTGTCAGATAATCCGCTTTTATTAATACCGTAGCACACGTGAATTCAAATTAAAGAGGAAAAAACAAAGGTAAGTATTAAGGAAGTTGTACAGTGAACAAAAAATTTCACAATATATTCACAGTAAATTTTCAAATATGTGTCCATCGAGATCATTGCATTTAGCTGCACGTGCATGAACGGATTTTGTTGCTCGTTTCAGTTTCACAGGGTTGTTCTTAATTTTGTAACACTAAGTGGTTTCGCTTAAATACAGGGTTATTACAAATGATTGAAGCGATTTCACAGCTCTACAATAACTTTATTATTTGAGATATTTTCAAAATGCTTTGCACACACATACAAAAACTCAAAAAGTTTTTTTAGGCATTCACAAATGTTCGATATGTGCCCCTTTAGTGATTCGGCAGACATCAAGCCGATAATCAAGTTCCTCCCACACTCGGCGCAGCATGTCCCCATCAATGATTTCGAAAGCATCGTTGATACGAGCTAGCAGTTCTGGCACGTTTCTTGGTAGAGGAGGTTTAAACACTGAATCTTTCACATAACCCCACAGAAAGAAATCGCATGGGGTTAAGTCGGGAGAGCGTGGAGGCCATGACATGAATTGCTGATCATGATCTCCACCAGGACCGATCCATCGGTTTTCCAATCTCCAGTTTAAGAAATGCCGAACATCATGATGGAAGTGCGGTGGAGCACCATCCTGTTGAAAGATGAAGTCGGCGCTGTCGGTCTCCAGTTGTGGCATGGGTCAATTTTCCGCGGGCTACGCGTGAAACATGCCCGCACGCGTTCAACCGTTTCTTCGCTCACTGCAGGCCGACCCGTTGATTTCCCCTTACAGAGGCATCCAGAAGCTTTAAACTGCGCATACCATCGCCGAATGGAGTTAGCAGTTGGTGGATCTCTGTTGAACTTCGTCCTGAAGTGTCGTTGCACTGTTATGACTGACTGATGTGAGTGCATTTCAAGCACGACATACGCTTTCTCCGCTCCTGTCGCCATTTTGTCTCACTGCGCTGTCGAGCGCTCTGACGGCAGAAACCTGAAGTGCGGCTGCAGCCGAACAAAACTTTATGAGTTTTTATACGTATCTGTAGTGTGTCGTGACCATATGTCAATGAATGGAGCTACAGTGAATTTATGAAATCGCTTCAATCATTTGTAATAGCCCTGTACACTCTTGTTATTGCGTTTTTTCACTGAACAATACAGAGAACTAACTCGTTTCAAGATTAGGAAACGACTGAAACAACCCACTAACGGTTGCCAACAATGACATAAACGTTTTTACATTCTTAATGGTAAGTAAACAAATTCACTTGTATAATAATCTTTGTTTAAGGAGATACGGAAGTAAACTTGTCTACCACATTGTGTAGCATTACTGTTTTCCAGCTTATTTACGACTAACCTGTGTACAAGTTTACACGTACTGCGGCTGTTTATTTGCAAGTACTTTCTTTACTTCCTGCAAGGAAACAACGAGGACGAGTCCGGTCACCAGGGAGTCATGATGCAGGTTTTGTTTACTTAACTTGCACATACCGTATTTACATGGTCTCCTGGCAGAACGTCCTGTCAATCAACGGCAGATTCGTTCATTATTAAGTGCTACTCAGAAACATACAGTAAAATACGATGGAGAGGTAACAGTAGAGTATTTCGTGGTCACTGGATCGCAAGGGGAGGTCCTGTTTCATTTCCTGCGAAGTCACCTGACCTGAATCCCCTTTATTATTTTCTATGCGATATCTAGAGTCAATTGTGTATGAGCCCCCATACGGAGATGGAATTAGTTGCCATAATTGTAGCTGCCTGTGATGTGGTTCGAAAGACACCAGCGATATTTGTTAGGATGCGTCAGAAACTTCCTCGCCGATGTCACTCTTGCATTGAGGTCGATGGCCGTCAATTACAGCACATTTTGGAAGATACAGTACATATGGTTCGTTCAATGTCAGTGATGGTATTTGGAGTTAACTAATGTAAATAAAAAAGTACCCAGTAATGTGATTTAATTCCTGTTATCTCCTTAAGCTGGCTTCTCCGACGCCAGGTTCCCTATCTCAATTTGTTCAGTGAATCATCCTCTATGCCGTGTCAAATTTTTGCACGCTTATACAGAAACACCCTATATATATACATTTTGTCTCAGGTAAGTCTGCCACCTCAAATATCTCTGGAACAACAATACATATTCAAAAACGGTTTTCACCAGAGTGAACTTACGGCAGGGGCTTAGGAAACCAAATACTATGCGAAATTTTAAAACGTAAACAAATACTATTTGAAACACAAACTTGTGTATTTTTAAATGAACACCCTCTTTTATTTCGTATGCAATCAAAAGCACGAATAATCAAAAAAATAATTGCGTTGTTTGCATCGCAATACGTCAATTACATCCCGAGACTTTGCGAAGTGAAGTTGATGCTTGAAATAAATGAAGCACTCAGCTAGCGCACGTTCCTGAGACTTAAGCGTGCACCTCACGCTGCCGGTAATCGTGATGTCATTGACATACTACGTCAGTGGAGTGTTAACGTATGGTGTGGTATCGTATGACAACACATCATTGGCCCGTATTTCATTGCTGGCACTCCTAAAGCGGGGTCGTTTAGCTCCTTCTTGAGCTTATCTTACTTGAACCGGTCCACCTCTTATTATGTGTCAAATAATGCGGTATCTGAATGATGGATGTCCTGCGCATGATGTTTATTGTTGCGGAATGACAACTAGAGGTACAATTGGTGGTAAAACGCTTGGTTTCACGTTTCTAAATCTCATAAGTTCTGAAATATGTGGCTTGTAAAGGATAGCAACGGTGTCGCAGTTTACAACGTAATGTATCGCATGTAGTACTGGGCTCAGAGCAGGGGTTGCCTGCACTGGCGCCTGTATCCCGCTTATCCTGCCTTAAACATACCAATATCACCACGGGGCACGCTCTACCGTCAGTGTGAAAGTGTCTAATAATCTGGTCTGCTGAACTGCTCTCATACTGCAAGGTAATTCACATACGTTGCCACATTAAAACATGTTTTCTTGTGGCTTGTCACATTTGCCGTCATCTAGTCGATATTCCGGTCTTCAGTAATGAAGAAAAACTAGATATTATTTTAATTTATGGCGAATGTCATAGAAATGCAACTGCAGCAGTGACACTGTATGCTGAACGCTACCCAGATCGGCGGTGTCCGTCACGTCGCACCATTGGCAACATCTGCAAGACACTCACGGAAACAGGAAGCTGGGCTCCCACAAAACGTCGACGTACAACGCCAGCGACTGGCAATGGAACCGAAATTTCTGTCCTGGCTGCTGTAGCGCACAATCCCCAGGTGGGTGTGCGAGAAATTGCACGAGGTGTAGGAATAAGCCACAGTAGTGTGTGCAGAATGTTACATCGACATCGGTTTCATCCGTTCCATATCTCACTGCAGCAGGAACTGTTTGGGAATGGCTTCGGATCCCGCATTGCATTCTGTCGTTTTGCACTTCAGCAGATGCAAGGTAATCCAGAATTCCTAAGCAATACGTTGTTTACGGACGAGGCTTCATTTACAAGTCATGGTAGTGTGAATCTGCGGAACAAGCACTACTGGTCCGTGCACAGTTCCCACTGGATTCGCCAAGTCGCTCATCAACGACAGTGGAGTGTCAATGTTTGGTGCGGTATCATTGCTAACTGTATTGTAGGTCCCTATTTTTACCGTGGAACATTCAATGGATAGCGATAGGCATCATTTCTTCAACACACACCAGCGCTCCTCATGGAGGATCAAGGATTGTAAACTCGTCTATCAATGTGGTTCCAACATGATGGATGTCCCGCACACAATGCAAACGTTGCCAGAGACTTTCTAGATGCGACATTTCCAAATAGGTGTATGGAGCGGGGGGGGGGGGGGGGGGGGGTTCTGTGCGATGGCCAGCACGCTCCCCCTACTTGTCACCATTAGACTTCTTTCTCTGGGACGCAGTGAGAGAGAGAGTGTATCAAGAACCCCCAACGACAGTAGAGGATATACAACATCGTAGAAACTCTAACAGTCTGTGCAGCACACTCTCGTTACCCGTCTGCAAATGTGTATTGGTGCAAAGGGAGGGCATTTCGGAGATATGTTGACGTGACACTGTTTCATTGGTCAAGAAAAAAAAGTGTGTGAAATCTTATGGGACTTAACTGTGTGTGTGTGTGTGGTTTGAGGTTTTCGGGCGCTAAACAGCATGGTCATGAGCGCCCAAACGCATAGAAAAAGGAACACATGCAGTGAAGGGACGAAGACGGACAGCGAACAAGGAGAACGACTAAAAGACACAGACCTGAAGCAGTTCCAAAAACAAGAGGAGAAGAAACGCACTAAAAGAGGAAAGGAAACACAAGGAAAAGAGAACAGAAATCGAAATGAAACAAGTAGGTAATCGTGACTGGCGGACCTCTTACCTAAAGCCTGGGTGAGCCAGTCACCCAGCAGCACATTAAAATCCTCTCCCTAAAATCCGAGGCAACAAATTGGACAAGAGACAAAACCGTAAGACCTTAACCACAGTCGTTGCGTCGTCTTGCAAAATTGAGGGCAAATCCGGTGGCAAGGAAACCACCGCCCTCTGGTCAGAGAATAAAGGACAGTCAAGTAGAATGTGGCGGACCGTAATCTGGACGCCACAAGCACTGCAGATTGGGGGGTCGTCCCGCCGGAGTAAAAAGCCGTGCTTTAAGGGTCTGTGCCCGATGCGGAGGCGAGTGAGGAGAACCTCATCCCGCCTGCATGACTGGTAGGACGTACGCCATGGCCGCGTGGTGGCCTTGATCAGACGCAGCTTATTTTCACCGACTGCCAGCCACTCCTCTTCCCAATGACGCATAACACGAAAACGCAAAAGGAGGTAACAGCATGGAGGGGGACGGCACATTCAACAACGTGAGGGAGGGAATATGCATCTTTGGCAGCCACATCCGCCAGTTCGTTTCCCCTAATACCCACGTGCCCCGGCACCCAGCAGAAAGAAACCTCCTTCCCCTGCCGTTGCAGGTGGAGTAGGGCATCATGGATGTTCTGGACGACCGTATCCGCTGGGTACAAGTGTTGCATGGTCTGAAGGGCACTCAGGGAGTCAGAACAGATGAGAAACTTAAGACTGGGAACACATCTCATCTGCTCCAATGCCCGCAAGATCGCAAACAATTCGGCATCAAAGATGGTAAACGCTGCAGGAAGCCGTAACTTGACGACTCGATCAGGGAAAACAACAGCACAACCAACAGAGTCCCCCTGTTTAGAGCCATCCGTAAATACCGGTACATGGTCGGGATGCTGGTTTAAAATATACTTAACTGCTAAGGTCATCAGTCCCTAAGCTTACACACTACTTAACCTACATTATCGTAAGGACAAACACACACGCACGGCATTGGTCAAGATGTGGGCGTATTTTCTATGCTGGATGTAACGCACAACAATACAGCAGTTTCTGTGGGCGACAGGGCACTAGTAAATGTGTTTAGCAAAGTGAATTCAAGAGTGTTATCTCTAGTTGTCATTTCGCTAGAATAAACATACATTTACAATTTCAAAAATGTAACTTTGCGTTGGACGTGTTACTTGTTTATTTTTGTGTATTGTGCGTACCTTCCCATAGTGTGAGCCCCTGACCCAGGCAGCGCTAGGTGCATGCTTGAGTCTCAAGACGTGTGCTAGCTGTGTGCTTCATTTATTTCAAGCGTCAACTTCGCTTCGCAATTTCTCGGGATATAATTGAAGTATTGCGATGCAACCAACGCCATTATTTTTGTGATTTTTCATGCTGTTGACTGCATACGAAATAATAGGGGATGCCCATTTAAAAATAAACAAGTTTGTGTTGAAAATAGTATTTCCTTACGTTTTAAAATTTCGCACAGTGTTTGGTTTCCTAAGCCCCTGCGTACGATCATGCTGGTGAAAACGATATTTGAATATCTATTTTTGTTCCAGAGATATTTGAGGTGGCAGAGTTAGGTGAGACACCCTGTATACAGGGTGTTACAAAAAGGTACGGCCAAACTTTCAGGAAACATTCCTCACACACAAATAAAGAAAAGATGGACATGTGTCCGAAAACGCTTAATTTCCATGCTAGAGCTCATTTTACTTTCGTCCACCTACGCTCAATGCAGCACGTTATCATGATTTCATACGGGATACTCTACCTGTGCTGCTAGAACACGTGCCATTACAAGTACGACACGACATGTGGTTCATGCTCGATGGAGCTCCTGCACATTTCAGTCGAAGTGTTCGTACGCTTCTCAACAACAGATTCGGTGACCGATGGATTGGTAGAGGCGGACCAATTCCATGGCCTCCACGCTCTCCTGACCTCAACCCTCTTGACTTTCATTTATGGGGGCATTTGAAAGCTCTTGTCTACGCAACCCCGGTACCAAATGTAGACTCTTCGTGCTCGTATTGTGGACGGCTGTGATACAATACGCCATTCTCCAGGGCTGCAACAGCGCATCAGGGATTCCATGCGACGGAGGGTGGATGCATGTATCCTCGCTAACGGAGGACATTTTGAACATTTCCTGTAACTACATCTACATCTACATCTACATTTATACTCCGCAAGCCACCCAACGGTGTGTGGCGGAGGGCACTTTACGTGCCACTGTCATTATCTCCTTTTCCTGTTCCAGTCGCGTATGGTTCGCGGGAAGAACGACTGTCTGAAAGCCTCTGTGCGCGCTCTAATCTCTCTAATTTTACATTCGTGATCTCCTCGGGAGGTATAAGTAGGGGGAAGCAATATATTCGATACCTCATCCAGAAACGCACCCTCTCGAAACCTGGCGAGCAAGCTACACCGCGATGCAGAGCGCCTCTCTTGCAGAGTCTGCCACTTGAGTTTGTTAAACATCTCCGTAACGCTATCACGGTTACCAAATAACCCTGTGACGAAACGCGCCGCTCTTCTTTGGATCTTCTCTATCTCCTCCGTCAACCCGATCTGGTACGGATCCCACACTGATGAGCAATACTCAAGTATAGGTCGAACGAGTGTTTTGTAAGCCACCTCCTTTGTTGATGGACTACATTTTCTAAGGACTCTCCCAATGAATCTCAACCTGGTACCCGCCTTACCAACAATTAATATGATCATTCCACTTCAAATCGTTCCGCACGCATACTCCCAGATATTTTACAGAAGTAACTGCTACCAGTGTTTGTTCCGCTATCATATAATCATACAATAAAGGATCCTTCTTTCTATGTATTCGCAATACATTACATTTGTCTATGTTAAGGGTCAGTTGCCACTCCCTGCACCAAGTGCCTATCCGCTGCAGATCTTCCTGCATTTCGCTACAATTTTCTAATGCTGCAACTTCTCTGTATACTACAGCATCATCCGCGAAAAGCCGCATGGAACTTCCGACACTATCTACTAGGTCATTTATATATATTGTGAAAAGCAATGGTCCCATAACACTCCCCTGTGGCACGCCAGAGGTTACTTTAACGTCTGTAGATGTCTCTCCATTGAGAACAACATGCTGTGTTCTGTTTGCTAAAAACTCTTCAATCCAGCCACACAGCTGGTCTGATATTCCGTAGGCTCTTACTTTGTTTATCAGGCGACAGTGCGGAACTGTATCGAACGCCTTCCGGAAGTCAAGGAAAATGGCATCTACCTGGGAGCCTGTATCTAATATTTTCTGGGTCTCATGAACAAATAAAGCGAGTTGGGTTTCACACGATCGCTGTTTCCGGAATCCATGTTGATTCCTACATAGTAGATTCTGAGTTTCCAAAAATGACATGATACTCGAGCAAAAGACATGTTCTAAAATTCTACAACAGATCGACGTCAGAGAGATAGGTCTATAGTTTTGCGCATCTGCTCGACGACCCTTCTTGAAGACTGGGACTACCTGTGCTCTTTTCCAATCATTTGGAACCTTCTGTTCCTCTAGAGACTTGCGGTACACGGCTGTTAGAAGGGGGGCAAGTTCTTTCGCGTACTCTGTGTAGAATCGAATTGGTATCCCGTCAGGTCCAGTGGACTTTCCTCTGTTGAGTGATTCCAGTTGCTTTTCTATTCCTTGGACACTTATTTCAATGTCAGCCATTTTTTCGTTGGTGCGAGGATTTAGAGAAGGAACTGCAGTGCGGTCTTCCTCTGTGAAACAGCTTTGGAAAAAGGTGTTTAGTATTTCAGCTTTACGCTTGTCATCCTCTGTTTCAATGCCATCATCATCCCGGAGTGTCTGGACATGATGTTTCGAGCCACTTACTGATTTAACGTAAGACCAGAACTTCCTAGGATTTTCTGTCAAGTCGGTACCTAGTATTTTACTTTCGAATTCACTGAACGCTTCACGCATAGCCCTCCTTACGCTAACTTTGACATCGTTTAGCTTCTGTTTGTCTGAGAGGTTTTGGCTGCGTTTAAACTTGCAGTGAAGCTCTCTTTGCTTTCGCAGTAGTTTCCTAACTTTGTTGTTGTACCACGGTGGGTTTTTCCCGTCCCTCACAGTTTTGCTCGGCACGTACCTGTCTAAAACGCATTTTACGATTGCCTTGAACTTTTTCCATAAACACTCAACATTGTCAGTGTCGGAACAGAAATTTTCGTTTTGATCTGTTAGGTAGTCTGAAATCTGCCTTCTATTACTCTTGCTAAACAGATAAACCTTCCTCCCTTTTTTTATATTCCTATTAACTTCCATATTCAGGGATGCTGCAACGGCCTTATGATCACTGATTCCCTGTTCTGCACTTACAGAGTCGAAAAGTTCGGGTCTGTTTGTTATCAGTAGGTCCAAGATGTTCTCTCCACGAGTCGGTTCTCTGTTTAATTGCTCGAGGTAATTTTCGGATAGTGCACTCAGTATAGTGTCACTCGATGCTCTGTCCCTACCACCCGTCCTAAACATCTGAGTGTCCCAGTCTATATCTGGTAAATTGAAATCTCCACCTAAGACCATAACATGCTGAGAAAATTTATGTGAAATGTATTCCAAATTTTCTCTCAGTTGTTCTGCCACTAATGCTGCTGAGTCGGGGGGTCGGTAAAAGGAGCCAATTATTAACCTAGCTCGGTTGTTGAGTGTAACCTCCACCCATAATAATTCACAGGAACTATCCACTTCTACTTCACTACAGGATAAACTACTACTAACAGCGACGAACACTCCACCACCGGTTGCATGCAATCTATCCTTTCTAAACACCGTCTGTGCCTTTGTAAAAATTTCGGCAGAATTTATCTCTGGCTTCAGCCAGCTTTCTGTACCTATAACGATTTCAGCTTCGGTGCTTTCTATCAGCGCTTGAAGTTCCGGTACTTTACCAACGCAGCTTCGACAGTTTACAATTACAATACCGATTGCTGCTTGGTCCCCGCATGTCCTGACTTTGCCCCGCACCCGTTGAGGCTGTTGCCCTTTCTGCACTTGCCCGAGGCCATCTAACCTAAAAAACCGCCCAGCCCACGCCACACAACCCCTGCTACCCGTGTAGCCGCTTGTTGCGTGTAGTGGACTCCTGACCTATCCAGCGGAACCCGAAACCCCACCACCCTATGGCGCAAGTCGAGGAATCTGCAGCCCACATGGTCGCAGAACCGTCTCAGCCTCTGATTCAGACCCTCC
This sequence comes from Schistocerca cancellata, assembly GCF_023864275.1. Classification (NCBI taxonomy): domain Eukaryota; kingdom Metazoa; phylum Arthropoda; class Insecta; order Orthoptera; family Acrididae; genus Schistocerca; species Schistocerca cancellata. Next base: position 51,578,334 of record NC_064631.1, read on the forward strand.
ACTCGGCTCTGTACCAAAGGTCCGCAGTCAGTCCTGTCGACGATGCTGCAGATGGTGAGCTCTGCTTTCATCCCGCTAGCGAGACTGGCAGTCTTCACCAAATCAGATAGCCGCCGGAAGCCAGAGAGGATTTCCTCCGATCCATAGCGACACACATCATTGGTGCCGACATGAGCGACCACCTGCAGATGGGTGCACCCTGTACCCTTCATGGCATCCGGAAGGACCCTTTCCACATCTGGAATGACTCCCCCCGGTATGCACACGGAGTGCACTTTGGTTTTCTTCCCCTCCCTTGCTGCCATATCCCTAAGGGGCCCCATTACGCGCCTGACGTTGGAGCTCCCAACTACCAGTAAGCCCACCCTCTGCGACTGCCCGGATCTTGCAGACTGAGGGGCAACCTCTGGAACAGGACAAGCAGCCATGTCAGGCTGAAGATCAGTATCAGCCTGAGACAGAGCCTGAAACCGGTTCGTCAGACAAACTGGAGAGGCCTTCCGTTCAGTTCTGTTGCTGTGTGTTTCCATTCCATGATTAATGTGATTTGAAGAGAAGTAATAAAATGAGCTGTAACATGGAAAGTAAACGTTTCCGGACACATGTGCACGTAACATATTTTCTTTCTTTGTGTGTGAGGAATGTTTCCGGAAAGTTTGGCCGTACCTTTTTGTAACACCCTGAAGAGGGTGTATATATTTTTAAGATGTATTGTTCTCGTTACAAACTTCTAGGAGTTGTAGAGGGGAGTAAGTAGATAATATTTTGAATAGGAACCCATGTCCGGAAACGTACCGTTTCCATGCTGCAGCTGTTTGAAAACCTGGTTGATAGAAAGGTATACAACGGGCTTGCTATGATCGGGGTGGTTACGATGGATCGTTCACTTCTATCCTGCCTATCGCACTTGGTTCGAGCCTCAATCACGTGTCTGTGACTGTTGGAGCAACGTGGGTGAGTACACGTTTGCAGGATACACCGACACGTACCTTCTGCATGGCGAAGCCCACGGCAATGGAAGAGCTGCTCGTCGCCTTTATCAAGAGCGTTATCCACAACGTTCGACTCCATCGAATACTCTTTTCGTGACAATTGCGCAACGGCATCGAGAAATGGTACCTTCAATTTGAGCAGGCGAGACTGTGTTGCGCCAAGGAGACGCCCCACACCCGAAATGAAAGAGGCCGTACTGCATCACGTTGAAGAAACCCTTCAACCAGTTCACAACAAATTTTTTCGGCTGTTAATGACTGGAACTTTAAAACAAGTTATGTACTGGGTCACGTGTAATCAGTTACTTGTAAAAGTAGCCGTGTTACTATCGTGTTTTCAAATGGTTGTAGGATGGAAACGGTTCGTTTGCAGACACGGGTTCGGATTCAAAATATTGTCTACTGATTCCCCTGTAGAAGTCCTAGAACTCTGTAACGGGAATTACCGAACACCCTGTATAGAGAGGAGGCGTGGTTACTAAAAATTTCAGAAATTTCTGTACCGATTTACCTCATATTTTTGCACGATACACCAATAAACGTTGGGGCGGATATAGGATACATATTTCTTCAATATATATGATTTAAAAGTGTATATACAGTGACAACTAAAGAAGAAACGTTGTTAGAGTTAATCTCGAAAAGTTCTTGATCGAATTACTTCAAGTTCTTACAGTGTGCTTTAATAACCATCGATCGCACATACGATATACAGGGTGAGTCACCTAACATTACATATTTCGTAAACCACATCAAATACTGGCGAATCGATTCCACAGACCGAACGTGAGGAGAGCGGCTAGTGTAATTGGTTAATACAAACCATAAAAAAATGTACGGAAGTATGTTTTTTAACACAATCCTACGTTTTTTTAAATGTAATCCTGTTAGTTTTGTTAGCACATCTGAACATATAAACAAATACGTAATCAGTGCCGTTTGTTGCATTGTAAAATGTTAATTACATCCGGAGATATTGTAACCTAAAGTTGACGCTTGAGTACCACTCCTCCGCTGTTCGATCGTGTGTATCGGAGAGCACCGAATTACGTCGGGATCCAAAGGGAACGGTGATGGACCTTAGGTACAGATAGACTGGAACATCACATTACGTCCACATGCTAGCACCTTTTTATTGGTCTTTTTCACTGACGCACATGTACATTACCATGAGGGGTGAGGTACACGTACACACGTGGTTTCCGTTTTCAACTCAAGGCTCGGCGCAGGGGGAGCTGCGTAAAAGGGACACAACACCTGTCCCTTCTGGGCTGAGCAGCAGTGCAGGGCGGGCGCGGTGCGTTGCTGGCCTTGGCCGCGACGTGGTGCGCCTGCCCGGCGCTGCTGCTCCCCAGAACGCAGGGACACGCCACCATCTGTGTCTCTGCTGGCGGTGGCCTGGTTTGCCGTCGTGGGATCTTGTCCGAAGTCGGCAAGTGTGCGTCGACGCGCCTCTTGGTCTTCTGAAGCGTGTTCCGCCAAGCCCAAGAGGTGAAAACACGGCCTGGGTTAGGATAGATGGGTCGAGATCCCCGAACGACTGGGTGACCGGCCCACCACCTGAGTAGCAGTGGGTCTTTGGCCGATTTTGCTCGGGCCAGTAGGGGGCTAAGGGCGAGAGGTTCATCCGCCTCTGCGAGGTGCGGGGTGCACATGCCGGTGCGGGTCGAGGGAAATCGGCGGTGACCAGGTACTGGACTAATGCGCTGGCAGCGGCGCGTTGGATCCAGTAGCTCTCAGGGGTCCTTGGTCTAGGGGCGAGGCCGGTGGGCGAGCTGGTGTTAGTCCATCCACCCCCCCCCCCCCTCCCATGCCAGAGGAGGTGGTTCAGGGTAAGAGACGTGACTCCCAATCCTTTCCCTTGTCTAAATGATGGCTACTAAAGAGACAAGCCGTTCTGGTGTGCCCACAAGGGCTTCAATGCTAGCCGATCCCTCACCACAAGATGGCCTGGGTCAGGCGATGCAGGATAGCATAATGGACAGGCATACGAGAATAATTCAATTCCTCGACCAAAATATTAAAAACGGGAAAATTAGTCTGACCACAGTCCAGGCCATCAAAAACGAGCTGGCGGCATGGGCAATTTCCGGTGCCAAGTTAGAAGGCAGAATCGAGGAACTAGAAAAGGGAACCGAATGGCTTAGGAAACAACCGGTCAAGACATGGGTTCGCGTGGCTGCCCAAGCAGCACCAATGGCCCAGTCAACAAAGGACACAATAGCCGAGGTCTCCAAATGGCCGGACACAGCGGTCTTTCCTAGGCCAATGCCCAGCCAAGATGTCAAGAATGTCCAGGAGATATTCGCCACTACAGTGAACCTGGCTAGGGAAAAAATTAAAATTAATAGCGTAAAGGCAGCTAAAAACGTTGTCATAGTGGACACTGCCACAGAGGAGGACAAAAACAAGTTATTAGCTAATCAAAAACTGTGCAAGGCAGTGAAACGCGAGCCATCCCGGAAACGAAACCCACTCGTTATTTTGTACGATGTTCCCACCACTCTAACGAATGAATATTTGTGTGAAACCCCGCACCAACAAAATTTAGATGGCTCGGACATAAATACATTCATGAAAGACTTCAAGGTAAGGTTTAATACAGGACCAAGGGACCGAGACGTATTCCACCATGTCGCGGAGGTCTCGGGAGCCCTATGGAAAAGACTGACATGTATGGGCAGGATCTACATAGGATTCCATGCCATAAATGTTAAAGACTGTCTAGTGGTACGTCGTTGCCACAATTGTGGGGACACAGACCACATACACAAATACTGTAGCAAGAAGCCGGCATGATCCAAGTGCGGGGATGAGGACCATTTAAGGAAAAACTGTAATAGACCAAGCGTCTGTATACCATGCACACGTAGGGCAAAAAGACCTGAGGTGCAACTGGCAGGAATTGCCCAACATTCAAAATGCTGGAACAGCGATTAATTTCTAGTATAGACTATGGCTGACGCTGTCTCTGAGACCAGGGCAAAAACGAAAAGAAAGCCCCCAAGTAAGAGGAGGGAGGGAGGCAGAGAGAACACGCAAATTTAAAGACTTTCTGAAGTCTTTATCAGAGACGAGAGAACGAACAATGGTTGATGTATGTATTCAGATCGAGCCGGCAGATCAGGCTCCTCCGGGTGTCTCCTCCTCCCTCGACCGGGGGTGTAGTCAAACAGAGGAAGTAGAAAGATGTGTTGGGCGAGCAGCAGCAGTGGGCCGATCCGTCACAATCGAAGGCGGCCAAGCATCAGACAACAGCTCGCGTGCTAGTACAATAAGTAGCGTCATACCCGTACGAGGAGGACTCTCACAACTATCACTACAGGACAGCACAGTCACCAGCACGATGCAACTGCACGTAGCAAAAAGAGCTATGGGAGCAGACCCGAGAAGGATCTACTCAGACTTAGAGTTTGCCATGCAGCTGTCGCACTTACAGCAGCCGGCTGTCTTGACCACTGCGCTCAGACACGTCGTACGCGCAGGGCACAAGTATGGTAGAAAGGTCACCTTCTCGGCATGGAAGCTGTGGACAGGATACAACTCAAGTCGATGAATCTCCCCACTGACTTCGGGGCCCTGCGTGACCTCCTTAAGAAGGTCTTTCAAAGATGAGGGGAAAGTTTTGATTTGGAGGACATTTGCACACAGTCTGTCCTAGCAAATGGACGCATTGCGCTAGATTGGAAAAAGACTTGGCCTGATTGTAATGTTCATACTTACTTTCCATAATGTCAAGTGGAATAATGATCGGACAGACGTTTAATACATTTGTTTACGAAATGACGTAACTGCAAATCGTCACAATGGACGCATTTATCTCGGAAACGTTTACATTTATCTTCTGGAAGTTATTGTCGCGTGATGAGCCTTGCGGTCGCACCACTCTGTACGTAATATAAGCATCTAAGTTGTTGCAGTCGACAAGTAAGGAGCACAGCAAGTCAAGTTTTTGTTTTTGAAAACTCAATTTTTGGCCGCTTTTGCTGGCTTGTAGTTGACCTAGGACCTTAAGGTTTGGCACGAACCGAGCTCTGGCAGCCACATTACACGAGAAAAAGCGAGAAGTGGTAATGTGTAGAAAAAACCGCAGAAAATAGGCGTTTAGTCATGCAGGAGCTGCGAAGGGTGGTGGAGGAGTGGAGACTGGATGTGATCTGCCCCAAGCTGGGCAAATTTCTTTTATGGTTGCCACTTGGCAAGTAATTTACATTGGAGAAGAGCCAAAGGCAGTTCCAATTGTGGAAAATCAGGCCCTACGGGCCACTACCATAACACAGTTATCAAATAGACACTGCAACGTTGTGGAATCACAATCACCTGCTGGACTTGTTTACATCATCAACATGTACTTCCAATATGGAGGTAATTTTGAAGAATTCTTGGACAATCTTACTCGAGTCACCACGGCGTTGCGAGGGCGGAAGATCATCATCACGGCTGACATGAATACCAAATTCCTCTTATGGTACAGCTGCACTAGAGACGCAGATTGGGAGAACGCTGAAGAGTTAATCATGGCCTCCCAACTAGATATGGCAAATAGACCAGGGAATTGTCCCCATCTATAGAGGTGGAGGCGGATCTAGAACAAACACAGATGTTGCCCTGTCAACATCCAGTGCCATCAGCAACATCAAGAACTGGAGAGTTTTAGATCAACTCACAACAAGCGTCCATAATCTGATTGTACTCTGCCTAAGTGACGAAGAGTGCCGTTGGGACCTGGGGTGGGAGATCCAATACAAAGTTCAATAAGACGTATTGGGAACGCGTAGCTCGGAAGTGCGACGTTCCTCCATTGCCTGAGGGTGACGTAGACGTGGATAGGTACGCTGAAGAACTGGTGGGGTCAGTAGTTAGGGCGGTGAAAGCTGCTGTGCCAACCAGGAGGAGAGCCGCTGCGGCCTCCCCATCACCATCGACTGCCGACCTTGAACGTATGCGCCAGTCTGTGAGACGGGGAAGTACTAACAGCGAAGTGTCGTCTGGCAAGAAAAACAGTTCTGGCTGCAGCGATACCGAGAAGTCAAAGATGTTTTCCAAAAAGAACTGAAGGAGGTGAGGGTTAAAAGCTGGTAGAGATATGTGCTGCACCAACTAGGCACTGACCCTTGGGGAGTCCCCTATAAGCTGGTCAGAAAAAAAATAAGATCTCCCTCGGTTCTTTTGACGCTCAGAGACGGTGACCTGGCAGGAGACTGCTGAGGTCCTCAGACAGATTTGTTCAGATTGTTAAACACAAAAAAAATTGTTTATTTAAAAACAGCAGAAAATAGTTTGAAGAAATGTAGTTTTAAATGAACCATATCTTAGTTACTTTGTATAATTATCTGTACGTTATGCATGCATTAACGACCTATATGGTAGCTTTGCATCCTATATACACTTCAAGATAAAAAGAAAAAAAAATAGATGCACCACGATGCCGAAGGGACTGTCGAATGCGAGGGAAATCTGTAGATGTCATGTGCAGACATACAAATGATTACAATTTAAGAAAAAAATGGCTGATTTATTCAAAAGCAAGAACTTCACAAGTCAATAGAGCATTGGTTCACATCTGGCCCTTAAGCAAGCACTTATTCGGCTAGCATTGATGATAAAATTGCTGGTTGTGCTGCAGACGGTTATTGTACCATTTTCTGTCCAAATGGCGCGTTGGATTGTCAGGGTCCAGATCTGGTTGGAGAGACGGCTCACAATGTTCGTCAAGTTCTCACTTGAGGAAAGATCCGGGAACATTGCTGGCTAAGCTAGGGAATATCGATGATATTCTACGCCCGGTTTCGTTTCCCTTTCATGGAAAACCCTCCTGTGCTTACATTTCAGCACGATAATGTCCGCCCACACAAGGCGGGAGTTTCTGCTGCACGTATCTATGCTTGCCAAACCACAAGTTAGCCAGCAGCGTCGCCGAATCACTCCCTCTCTGAGAACGTTTGGAGCATTACGAGTAGGGCCCTCCGACCACCTTGCGGTTTTGACGATCTAAAGCGCCAATTGAACAGAATTTGCCACTCTATCTCTTAGGAGAACATCCAACAACTCTATCAACCAGAGCCAAGCCGAATAACTGCACACGTGTGTGCCGGAGGTTGAGCAACGCATTAGCGACTTGCCGAATTTTTGAAGCCCTTTGTCTACATCTACATCTACATACATACTCCACAATCCACAATACGGTGCGTGCCGGAAGGTACCTCGTATCACAACTAGCATCTTCTCTTCCTGTTCCACTCCCAAACAGAACGAGGGAAACATGACTGCCTACATGCCTCTGTACAAGCCCTAATCTCTCTTATCTTTTCTTTGTGGTCTTTCCGTGAAATGAAATTGGCGGCAGTAAAATTGTACTGCAGTCAGCCACAAATGCTGGCTCTCTACATTTCCTCAGTAGCGATTCACGAAAAGAACGCCTCCTTTCCTCTAGAGACTCCCACCCGAGTTCCTCAAGCATTTCTGTAACACTCGCGTGATGATAAAACCTACCAGTAACAAATCTAGCAGCCCGCCTCTGAATTGCTTATATGTGCTCCCTCAATCCGACCTGATAGGGATCCCAAACGCTCGAGCAGTACTCAAGAACAGGTCGTATTATTGTTTTATAAGCGGTCTCCTTTACAGATGAACCACATCTTTCGAAAATTATACCAATGAACCGAAGACGACTATCCGCCTTCCCCACAAGTGCCATTACATGCTTGTCCCACTTCATATCGCTCTGCAATGTTACGCCCAAATATTTAATCGACGTGACTGTGTCAAGCGCTACACTACTAATGCAGTATTCAAACATTACGGGATTCTTTTTCCTGTTCATCTGCATTAATTTACATTTATCTATATTTAGAGTTAGCTGCCATTCTTTACACCAATCACAAATCCTGTCCAAGTAATCTTGTATCCTCCTACAGTCACTCAACGACGACACCTTCCCGTACACCACAGCATCATCAGCAAACAGCCGCGCATTGCTATCCACCCTATCCAAAAGGTCATTTATGTAGATAGAAAACAACAGCGGACCTACCACACTTCCCTGGGGCACTCCAGATGATACCCTCACCTCCGATGAACACTCACCATCGAGGACAACGTACTGGGTTTTATTACTTAAGAAGTCTTCGAGCTACCCACATTTGGGAACCAATTCCATATGCTCGTACATTATTTAGGAGTCTCCAGTGGGGCACCGAGTCAAACGCTTTCCGGAAGTCAAGGAATATGGCATCCGTCTGATACCCTTCATCCATGATTCGCAAGATATCATGTGAAAAAAGGGCGAGTTGCGTTTCGCAGGAGCGATGCTTTCTAAAGCCGCGCTGATGCATGGACAACAACTTCTCTGTCTCAAGGAAATTCTTTATATTCGAACTGAGAATATGTTCGAGAATCCTGCAACAAACTGATGCTAAGGATATTGGTCTGTAATTTTGAGGATCCGTCCTTCTACCCTTCTTATATACAGGCGTCACCTGCGCTTTTTTCCAGTCGCTCGGGACTTGGGCAAGAGATTCGCGATAAATGCAAGCTAAGTAAGGAGCCGAATTGGAATCTCATCAGGACCTGGCGATTTATTTATTTTCAACCCATTCAGCTGCTTCACAACCCCTGGGATGTCTATCACTATGTCCTCCATACGGGAATCTGTACGAGACTCAAACGGTGGTATGTTTTGTACGATCCTCCTGCGTGAAAGATTTCTCAAATGCTAAATTTAAAATTTCCGCTTTCGTTTTGCTGTCTTTCGTTGCCAGGCCTTAAATAAATTATCCATTCTTTCTGAAATTGTATACATTTGTTTGCCTGTACATGTACATCACATCTACCGATTTCCGTCCCATTGAGATAATTTCTTCGTGATGTGTCTTATTTTTGTCCTTAGATTGGATATCTGGCAGACACACGCACGGTCGTTTGGACTCAAATTACATGGTTGTAACTTGTTACAGTACAACAGAATGATAAGTATATCGTGTTTATATGATATTTTCTGCACTTTGATTTTAATATCTTACTTTACTGGATAGTAATATTTTTCCTCCACTTCTATTGTAGATTCTGAGGAAGGCTACTGTGTAGCTGAAACTACTGATTCTGCTTCAAAAACTTTGCGTTCAAGACATCATATGATCGTTCTCCAGATCGTCATTTCATAGCAAATTCAACTTACTACAATGACAAATTGATGTAACAAATCTTTCCTTTATCTGTACGTACACACAATTCCGATGCAAAGACAGTCCATATGTGTTCACCAGATACATCCTTGATGACATTACTGTATATTTGATCAATATCGCAGCACGAACATTAATTTGTTATGCATCTATGAGTTACTGTTTTTGTGATACGTTAAACGCTAATATTCCTTCCTTTTTAGTTTAGTTTGTGATGTGATATACTGTGGTATTGTTGTGGAGTACGAAGATACAACTCCATTACGAACAACATCATCGCGTGTGTCCAGGCAAAAAATATGTTTTTTCTTATTCTGTGGAATCGACAATAGCTTAGTGATTAATTAGACTGGAGTCTCGGCAGCTGCGTTAGCCCGAAGAATACTTCTGGTGTAATGGTTTTGGCGTAAGCAAGGCTATACGAATCTGTACACCTAAGAGACCTTCCAACTGATGACGCCAGCTATAGTTGTTTGTCTTACAAAGATTAGATGTAGGCTGCGCAACCGTCATGATGGCGGCGTACGCTCTTCATCACATTTATATAGAGATTCAAATATGTGCGACACAGATCTTCGTCTGTAGTAGACACCTTTCATGATATGTATTCAAATATCTACCGATAAGCACTCGTATGTCTCAAAGAATCTCAATCACATAGCCGTGTACAGGTGTAACTTATCTTTATTTCGAAATTGCAAGGCATGTCTTGAGCAAGTACAGTACCCAAGATACTTCGCAGCTGTATTCAATATGGACAATGTTAGTCTTTTGTTCGAGCTCGTAGTTTGCTTGTAAAACGTGGAAATCACCTGGACTGTAAGTTGCTTATGCAACTGCTTTTCCATTCAATAAATAATATTAAGGGCAATAATATATATATATATATATATAAGCATGTTGTTGAAGGTCGCTTTTACGTTTAGAGTTGAGATTTTTTATCCACCTTCTACGCAGTATACATGCATATGCTCAATATTGGTAATTTGGGTTTCCTGCGAAGCTATTCATCATTCCTCTCATCTTTAGGTCTACTCAAATCCTCACACGAAGAGCTTCGTTCTCAAACGAATTATATTTGGTTTCCATCTTGTCTCAAGAAGAGAGAATAAACTGCCTTGAGCAGTGATGGAAGTTTCTTGCTATTTTAGATGAAGTATATCCAGCTATCCAGGTAAGCTCGTGTTGCAACAGAACTTCGAGGCATGTGTTTGCAGTGACGGAGATTTCAGCATTTTGCTATCGCACTAGCTCAGATGTTCTCAAGTTGTCAGGTGTTGTAGCATACAAAGTGCATATATATTTGCACTGCATGTATCACGTCTAGAAAGTGTATTTCAGATACACGGATAGCTAGTAGTTACGTGAGATCTGTTGTAATGATAACGATTTGAGATTTATTTTGATTTAGCCTATGTGAAATGCTTCTTAAATTGTTCTGTTGAGATATGAGAAAGTCTATGTCACTGCCATGTATAGAATAAGAATAGGGTTTGTTCGATTGTATTTTGCTCACTATGGGTCAGATTTCATGTATAAAGGGAACACGTCAGGACATTAAAGCCTGTAGTAGTAGTAGTACACTGCTCTGCAAAACATAAGGAGATATATAAAGCGACATAACATATTAACTACTCGGCGGAAATGAATGAAAGTGAGGGAGAATGTTGCCAGAAATCCACGAGTCGTGCACGGGAAGTTGGTCATCACATGGTGTAAAGCAACATGACTATAGCGACAAATGGCGCTAGCACCGCCATACGAGGCAGTTCAAGGAAAGGGAGAAGACCGTATATGTCAATGAGCAGTAGTTGCGGTGCACTGTCGTACTAGCACAGTCGTACTGCCTGCGGATAAGGGTAACGCCAAAGTTCTTCTGACAAGAGAAGACTACAACGAGAAGATACACTCCTGGAAATTGAAATAAGAACACCGTGAATTCATTGTCCCAGGAAGGGGAAACTTTATTGACACATTCCTGGGGTCAGATACATCACATGATCACACTGACAGAACCACAGGCACATAGACACAGGCAACAGAGCATGCACAATGTCGGCACTAGTACAGTGTATATCCACCTTTCGCAGCAATGCAGGCTGCTATTCTCCCATGGAGACGATCGTAGAGATGCTGGATGTAGTCCTGTGGAACGGCTTGCCATGCCATTTCCACCTGGCGCCTCAGTTGGACCAGCGTTCGTGCTGGACGTGCAGACCGCGTGAGACGACGCTTCATCCAGTCCCAAACATGCTCAATGGGGGACAGATCCGGAGATCTTGCTGGCCAGGGTAGTTGACTTACACCTTCTAGAGCACGTTGGGTGGCACGGGATACATGCGGACGTGCATTGTCCTGTTGGAACAGCAAGTTCCCTTGCCGGTCTAGGAATGGTAGAACGATGGGTTCGATGACGGTTTGGATGTACCGTGCACTATTCAGTGTCCCCTCGACGATCACCAGTGGTGTACGGCCAGTGTAGGAGATCGCTCCCCACACCATGATGCCGGGTGTTGGCCCTGTGTGCCTCGGTCGTATGCAGTCCTGATTGTGGCGCTCACCTGCACGGCGCCAAACACGCATACGACCATCATTGGCACCAAGGCAGAAGCGACTCTCATCGCTGAAGACGACACGTCTCCATTCGTCCCTCCATTCACGCCTGTCGCGACACCACTGGAGGCGGGCTGCACGATGTTGGGGCGTGAGCGGAAGACAGCCTAACGGTGTGCGGGACCGTAGCCCAGCTTCATGGAGACGGTTGCGAATGGTCCTTGCCGATACCCCAGGAGCAACAGTGTCCCTAATTTGTTGGGAAGTGGCGGTGCGGTCCCCTACGGCACTGCGTAGGATCCTACGGTCTTGGCGTACATCAGTGCGTCGCTGCGGTCCGGTCCCAGGTCGACGGGCACGTGCACCTTCCGCCGACCACTGGCGACAACATCGATGTACTGTGGAGACCTCACGCCCCACGTGTTGAGCAATTCGGCGATACGTCCACCCGGCCTCCCGCATGCCCACTATACGCCCTCGCTCAAAGTCCGTCAACTGCACATACGGTTCACGTCCACGCACGGCAAACTGGCTGACACTGACGGCGGCGGTGCACAAATGCTGCGCAGCTAGCGCCATTCGACGGCCAACACCGCGGTTCCTGGTGTGTCCGCTGTGCCGTGCGTGTGATCATTGCTTGTACAGCCCTCTCGCAGTGTACGGAGCAAGTATGGTGGGTCGGACACACCGGTGTCAATGTGTTCTTTTTTCCATTTCCAGGAGTGTATATTGTCAGCTAAATGATTGTACGTACCGCAGAATTGAAAAGGACCCAACAAACCGAATATCAAGGAAAACTGCTACCCTTTTGAACGACTGTTCTCTGCCTGAACAAGTTATCAAGAGATTGAGACCACACAATGCAGTACTACCAAGACTCTACGGTCTTCCTAAGATAAACAAGGACGGTGCCCCACTACGATTAATAGTGAGTAATATTGGTACTGCGACCTATTCTACAGCAAACTATCTGGCCTCACTACTAAAGCCGTATGTGGGTAAGTGTTGCCACCATACACGTAATTCCGAGGATTTTGTCAGTCGCTTGAAGGAAGTTAAGCTTAGCAGCTCGAATTTATTAGTCAGCTTTGATGTGGTCTCACTTTGTTACCAAAGTGCCTTGAATGGAATCGTTACATCTTATTGCTAACTTATTCAGTGCAGAAGTGACGGCCTCGTTTGAACATATACTCTCCTCAACGTACTTTTTATTCAATGACGAATTCTTTGAACAAACAGACGGCGTCGCCATGGGGAGCCCTGTGGTAGCTAATCTCTTTATGGAGGACTTTGAGGAGAAAACACTTGAGTCTGCTTTTTTAATGCCTACGGTCTTCTGGCGGTACGTAGGTGATATTTTTGTTGTATCGCCTCATGGCAGACAGGAACTGGAGAAATTCCTTCATCACCTAAACTCATTACATGAGAACATCAAATTCACGATGGAGATTGAAAAAACATGGCACTTTACCATTTCTAGACGTGTTAGTACGCCGTAAAAATGATGGGTCACTAGGACATTCTGTGTACAGGAAACCGACTCACACAGATCTGTATCTCCAGGCGTCAAGCTGCCATCACCCAGCACAAACAGCCGGTGTTCTCAGTACCTTAATACATCGAGCGCATGTGATATCGGATGATGAAAACCTCCACGCAGAATTAGAACACTTGGAGAAGGTTTTTAAAGGGAATGGCTACACTTCACGGCAAATAAGGAAGGCCGTGCGCAACTGTCATAACAATAAGCAACGCACTGAGGACGCAGATGATGACTTTAAATCAACTGCGTTCCTTCCATACGCCGGGAATGTGTCGTCGAAACTAGGTCGGTTACTGAAGAAAAATAAAATCAAGGTTATCTTTCGCCCACCAGCAAAGAACCGGGCCTGGTTGGATCCGTTAAAGACGATTTACAACTGAAGAAATCAGGCGTCTACAAAATTCCCTGTGAATGTGGCTCTGCATATATTGGCCAGACGACAAGAACTGTCCATGAACGATGTACACAACATGAAAGATACACCCGCCTGCGGCAACCGTCAAAATCGGCAGTAGCAGAGCACTGTATTTCATTGGGACATTCAATGGAATGCAATGGAACGAAAATTTTAGCTCCGCTTTCCGGATTTTGGGATTCCGTAATCAAGGAATCAGTGGAAATATGTCTTGCCGATAATCTTATAAATCGTGACAACGGCTTTCAGCTGGATAAAAATTGGAATCCTGTTATTAAAATTATACGATCACAGCGGAATCGAGAGCGTCATTCGATACTCAATGACTAGATGATCTTTTATTTTCACCACCGATGGCAGCACGTACAACTCGGCTATGCCGCGCATGTAAACACCTGACGCATGCGATGTAGGATGCCAGTACATTTCGCATGCGCGAGATTCGGCATAAATACCGCGACTGCACCTGGGCTCTTCAGTAGTTGTGTACTCACCTGATGATGGCCGGACGTCTCTGGGCCGAAATATCGTGGCAGAATGTCGACGGGATCCGGCTGCATACCCGGAAATTATTAGAAGGACATTTGGATGACTCCATATGGAGAAGAATCATCGGGAAACTGGAAGTAGGACGAAGGATAACTAGTGTGGACAAGGAGTTTGGTATTGCTCAGAGTCCAGGGTACCACTGGGATCAAGGCTCTAGTCAATCCCATTTGCCGCTGACATCCACTGAGTATCCTCGCTCAAGGTACAAGTCGCCCACTACAGAGGAGGAGTTCATAAAGGAATTGTTCACAAGGAAATGGAAGGAAAGGGTTGGCCTTCGTACACGGACTGTAGTTGTGTGCCCTGTCTAAACGTTAATAATTACTAAGTAGTGATGGGAACTATCAGCTACCGTAATGAAATCACACATACTTATTGGATGTAGCTTCAGTGACTGCTCAGAACAAAGAAGGATCAAATATTCATCATGGCAGATAGAATGCATATACAGGGGAGAACTCCTAAATCCGGACAAATGAAGCTTTTTCTAAAGCAAATTTATCAAAACAAAATATAAATGACAATGGAAACCTTTTTACGTATAAGTAGTGGTATCTTTAAAGAGTAACTTATCCGATGTAATCCCCAACAGCCGCAATGACCACCTCTGGAAACGATCACACGCTCCGTCCATATTCGCGAATGCTGCTTCGATAGCGATGCGTAGAGATGCGACATTACGGTGCCTCGTCTTATTGGCGATTCTTTTGACTACGCTCCAAACATAGTAGTCCATTGAAAAGAACATGTCAACGTTATCCGAGAGCCAGTTTTGGACTAAATGGTTCAAAAATGTTCAAATGTGTGTGAAATCTTATGGGACTTAACTGCTAAGTTCATCAGTCCATAAGCTTACACACTACTTAACCTAAATTATCCTAAGGACAAACACACACACCCATGCCCGAGGGACGACTCGAACCTCCGCCGGGACCAGCCGCACAGTCTATGACTGTAGCGCCTTAGACCTCTCGGCTAATCCCGCGCGGCCTAAATGGATCGTATGAGGTACTCCTCTGCCATCCGACGCATTGTTCGCTAGCTGACATTCAATACTCTCGCCAATAAACTCATGGATTCCCCCGGGTCTCCCGAAATCAGCGTAGAAGCCTTTTCGATGACTGCCGCAGTTCGTGACCTGTGTTTCCTTGAATGAGCTTTCCTCGCCGGGTTAGCGGTAACTTATCCAGGTTTCTCCGAACATTATACTTGGGCGCTATATCGTAAACTATTGATCTCGGGTACCCGAAAAATCGAGCTGTTTCAGTGGGGGAACGCCCAGCGCGAAGACTTTCGATAATCGCGGTTCTTCGGCTGTACTGGGCGCTTGTCCGTAACATCTCCTCCATTTTGAATTTCTGTTTCCTAGATGCCTATGGCTTTCGAGAACGCCAATCGCGATCTCCTTCGGAACTACCATATGCAACGAAATTCAAATGTAAATTTGTCCAGATTTGAGCGACGCACCCTGCACATATATGAACGTATGTAACTTTGCATCTTCGGAAGGAAAAGATAGGAAAAGTTTGCGTACAACAGACCGAATGCATAAGAAATCGTATTAAGTGAACGATGATCGCAAAATTAAATTGCTGGTGATGATTGCATTGGAAGATTAGTAAATGGTTCAAATGACTCTAACCGCTATGGGACTTAACATCTGAGGTCACCAGTACCCTAGACTTAGAACTGCCTGAACCTAACTATCCTAAGGAAATCACACACACGCATGCCCGAGACAGAATTCGAACCTGCGACCGTAGCAGCAGCGCGGTTCCGGACTGAGAAGACTAGTAAGTAAAGAGAAACAGTGCCCCAAAGAGCAAAATGATGATTGAGCGGCCACCATACGACGACTTGTTAATTAATGTGACACTACGTGCCTGTCATCCTGTGTGAATTTCGTACCTTGTTTTCTTGCGAAACTTACATCACTAGCGTTATAAGAGGAGGCGTGAGGTCGTATCCGATGCCCGGATGGCGCGATGCATCTCCTCGGTAATGGCCCGCTCCTTTCCAAGTACGCTCCTCTCTCTGCCACTGATGGCCAGGAAGTCCTTTCCCTGATCCTCCTGGTGTATATGTGTTCTCTCTAAGCCTTCCAGCAAATAAGAGCTCTTCTCTCTGCACCACACAGTGAAGAAAAGTGTCTTACGCTTTGCCGTCCTGCTCCTTCGCAGAGTCAGCCCACCAAAACTGCCATTTAGGCCAGCCCGAGATCATCCGAAAACTCCAAACAGTTTTATGCTGAAAGGGTCGGCGTCACTTTCCGGAGGATTGCGAATGCCGATCTATCACGGCTCCTCGTTCCAAAACAAATGCAAGTGTCTCCCTATGGAAAACCGTTGCTCCCAAAGATTGCAAGCTCTGATTTAACAAAAGGCGTCCCGCTAAATCTTTCTATAATTTTCCCTTCTCAGTGTTTATGTTCCGGTTGCTGGTGGCCTATCGGCATGAGACAAAATACTCGCCTGTGCAGGTGCCCAATGGCAACGTAACAACAGTGCGGTGTTATCTTACAGGACACGCCGTTTGCGTATGGGGAGAAATCTCTCTGTATTCGTATTCACCACTGGCGAGAGCTGGATGTGTCCACCGAACTCAGCGCGCAACCACTTTTTTTTGCAAGCGTTGCTGATCCTATCAGAGACGCACGCCGCCTTCTGCCGCAGTGAATGCGACAGCGGGCAGCTACCCACAAGGGCTTGGGCGAACAATTAAATGGCTCTGAACACTATGGGACTTAACTGCTGAGGTCATCAGTCCCCTAGAACTTAGAACTACTTAAACCTAACTAACCTAAGGACATCACACACATCCATGCCCCAGGCAGGATTCGAACCTGCGACCGTAGCGGCCTCGCGGTTTCACACTGTAGCGCCTAGAACCGCACGGCCACTCCGGCCGGCAGGGCGAACAATGTTTACCCTAAGCGTGCGCGTCCGGGCCGCGATTACTGAGGGCAACGCGGAGCGTGTGTAAACTGCATGGACTATGCTTTCACTCCCCGCTGACTACCAGAAGAATGACTTCAAAATGGTTCAAATGGCTCTGAGCACTATGGGACTTAACATCTATGGTCATCAGTCCCCTATAACTTAGAACTACTTAAACCTAACTAACCTAAGGACAGCACACAACACCCAGTCATCACGAGGCAGAGAAAATCCCTGACCCCGCCGGGAATCGAACCCGGAAACCCGGGCGTGGGAAGGAATGACTTCAAAATGCATTTTAGAACTAACCGAAATTAAAGAAAATCTTTAGAATCACCATGAACTCCGACAGATAAAACGAGAAGAGGCAAAGAAACTGATACACCTGCCTAATATCGTGCAGGGCACCCGCCGGCACGGAAAATGCCGCAACACGACGTGGCATGGACTCGGCTAATGTCTGAAGTCGTTCCAGAGGGAACTGACGCCATGAATCCTCCAGGGCTGTCCGTAAATCTGTGAGACTACGAGGGGGTGGAGATCTCTTCTGAACAGCACGTTGCAAGGCATCCCAGATATACTAAACAATGTTCATCTCTGGGAGTCTGGTGCCCAGTGGGGGTGTTTAAACTCTGAAGAGTGTTCCTGGAGCCGCTCTGTAGGAATTTTGGACGTGTGGGGTGTCGCATTGTCCTGTTGGAATGCACAATGGACATGAATGGATACAGGTGATCAGACAGGATGCTTACATACGTGTCACCTGTCAGAGTCGTCTCTAGACATATCAGTTGTCCCGCATCACTCTAACTGCACACGCCCCACACCATTACAGAGCCACCACCAGCTTCAACATTCCCCTGCTGACATGCAGGATCCATGGATTCTTGAGGTTATCTCCATACCCGTACACGTCCATCCGCTCGATACAATTTGAAACGGCACTCGTCCGACCAGGCAACATGTTTCCAGTCATCAACAGTCCAATGCCGGTGTTGAGGGGCCCAGGTGAGGGGTAAAGCTTTGCGTTGTGCAGTCATGAAGGGTACACGAGTGGGTCTTCGGCTCCGAAAGCCCATATCGATATGTAGCAATTTGCGAAAGGATTGCACATCTGCCGCAGTGAACGATTCTGTCTAGTCGTGTTAGTCCCGTTCTTACAGGATCTTTTTTCGGCCGCAGCGACGTCGGAGATTTGATGTTTCACCGGATTCCTGATATTGACGGTACACTCGTGAAATTGTCGTACTGGAAAATCTCCATTTCATCGTTACCTCGGACATGCTGGGTGCTATCGCTCGTGTGCCGAGTGTAACACCAAGTTCAAAGTCACTGCCACTGTAACAGCAGTAACAGATCTAAAACTACGCCAGACACTTATTGTTTTATATCGGCGTTGCCGACCGCAGCGCCGTATGCTGCCTGTTCGCATATCTGTGTATTTGAATACGCATGCCTATAGCAGTTTTTGGGCGTTTCAGTGTACCTCTATTTGCATATAAGTCGGAACTTATCGGTCAGTTAGACCTATAATATAGAGGAGTTAAGTGAACTGAGTGAAAAAGAATGAAACATGTGGCTGGTTACGGCCTGTAGCGTTTTAGCAGCATGGGGAGCCTTCTGAACCGCAGGCCCTGCTGCCCGAAAGATAGGACTGATCGAGCACGGTCAACTACAGCAGCAGACGACTGCTACATTGTACAACGGGCAAGAAGGAACCCACGTCAAAAAGTGGGATCAGTTACAAACCACATTTAAGTAGCACAGCGGCTGAATGGCTATGGCCTCTTTGCCCCATGACCAGTACGTTTTGTTTCGTTAGCTCGTCATCACATGTGGCAACGTTTTTGATGGTGCCAAGAACATGGTGACTAGACCAACGAAAAGTGGGGACGTGAGCTTTTCTTGGATGAGAGCAGATTCAGTGTGAGCAGTGATTCTGGACATACCCCCAATGGCGAGGGGTCCGAACACGCAGTACACACGGGAACATCGTAGAACATCATCGTTTTGGTGGTCTAGGTGTTATGGTGTGAGAAGGCATAATGCTGTATTAGTGTACCAACATGAACAGATTACACTCACCAGTTAGAGCTATTGTGACACTGTGCCCCTTCCACAGGTGCGCGTCCTCAAGTATGCACTAGCCCCAGACTTTGGTTTTACGAATGACTACCTGCGACTGCATCCAGCAGGAAAGGTGGAGGAGCTGTTGGAACGAGAGGGTGTTAGGCCTGCCCGTTCCCCCGAATTAAATCCCATCGAGCACGTGTTAGCGTCGTTGGCGAGACGAGTTACTATGTGTGCCAACAAATATCGGTCGCACCTGTCAACCTTATTGGTGTGGGAGTGTGACGCCCAACACTAATGTGTGTGAATTCCTAAGCGACCAAACTGCTGAGGTCATCGGTCCCTAGACTTACACACTACTTAAACTAACTTATGCTAAGAACAATACACACACCCATGCGCGATGGAGAACTCGAACCTCCGGCGGGAGGGGCCACGCAATCCGTAACATGGCGCCTCTAACCGCTCGGCCACTCAGCGCGCCACGCCCGCCACAAACACTCCTTACCACCCTTGTGGCCTGCATGGGAGCTCGTAGCAGAGCATGCAATCCCGTCCGTGAAGATCACACATCAAATTAACAACCGCATCCCGTCTTTTGTAACGTCCAGCGAATCATTATAAACTGCGGTTCTTAGGTGTAAATATTGTCTTTCAATAAAAGTGTCATCTCTGTTAGGCAAATTGCGTATGTCTATCAGTTCCCTTTTGTACTATATTGTAGGAGTTATTTCTGTATGTGGATTAAACGTCATCGAACTATGTTGCTTGCCAGTGACACGTCAAACGAAAGTTACTTTCGTCCTTACGTTGCACACACCTGTGTATTTTACGAGCCCGCAGGTTAATTTCGGGGCGCTTTATCATACACTACTGGCCATTAAAATTGCTACACCAAGAAGAAAGGCAGATGATAAACGGGTATTCATTGGACAAATATTTTATACTAGAACTGACATTTGATTACATTTTCACACTATTTGGGTACATAGATCCTGAGAAATCAGTACCCAGAACAACCACCTCTGGCCGTAACAACGGCCTTGATATGCCTGGGCATTGAGTCAAACAGAGCTTGGATGGCGTGTACAGGTACAGCTGCCCATGCAGCTTCAACACGATACCACAGTTCATCAAGAGTAGTGACTGGCGTATTGTGACGAGCCAGTTGCTCGGCCGCCATTGACCAGACGTTTTCTATTGGTGAGAGATCTGGAGAATGTGCTGGCCAGGGCAGCAGTCAAACATTTTCTGTATCCAGAAAGGCCGCTACAGGACCTGCAACATGCGGCTGCATTATCCTGCAGAAATGTAGGGTTTCGCACGGATCGAATGAAGGGTAGAGCCACGGGTCGTAACACATCTGAAATGTAACGTCCACTGTTCAAAGTGCCGTCAGTGCGAACAAGAGGTGACCGAGGCGTGTAACCAATGGCACCCCATACCATCACGCCGGGTGATACGCCAGTATGGCGATGACGAATACACGCTTCCAATGTGCTTTCACCACGATGTCGCCAAACACGGATGCGACCATCGTGATGCTGTGAACAGAACCTGGATTCATCCGAAAAAATATCGTTTTGTTATTAGTGCACCTAGGTTCGTCGTTGAGTACACCATCCCAGGCGCTCCTGTCTGTGATGCAGCGTCAAGGGTAACCGCTGCCATGGTCTCCGACCTGATAGTCCATGCTGCTGCAAACGTCGTCGAACTGTTCGTGCAGGTGGTTGTTGTCTTGCAAACGTCCCCATCTGTTGACTCAGGGATCGAGACGTGTATGCACGATCAGTTACAGCCACGCGGATAAGATGCCTGTCATCTCGACTGCTAGTGATACGAGGCCGTTGGGATCGAGCACGGCGTTCCGTATTACCCTCCTGAACCCACCAACTCCATATTTTGCTAAAAGTCATTCGATCTCGATCAACGCGAGCAGCAATGTTGCGATACGATAAACTGCAATCGCGATAGGCTACAATCCGACCTTTATCAAAGTCGGAAACGTGATGGTACGCATTTCTCCTCCTTACACGAAGCATCACAACAACGTATCACCAGGCAACGCCGTCAGCTGCTGTTTGTGTATGAGAAATCGGTGGGAAACTTTCCTCACGTCAGCACGTTGTAGGTGTCGCCACAGGCGCCAATCTTGTGTAACTGCTCTGAAAAGCTAATCATTTGCATATGACAGCATCGTCTTCCTGTCGTTTAAATTTCGCGCCTGTAGCACGTCGTCTTCGTGGTGTAGCAATTTTAATGGCCAGTCGTGTAGTTGTGGGCAGGTTATTGTGTTTATTGACTATCGCTTGGAGACGCATCAAGATGTCTGGTTCGTATCCTCTTTGTCTTTTATTACACAATCTCGTGCATTAATAACAAGCAGAAGCTGTACAAGCTCGTCTTATCGTACCATTCGGCGAAGGTTTTCGTTGTACTGACTCGTATGAACTGACAATAACATCGTTGTGCAGCTCACCTTGCACCTGGGCTACCAGTCACAAATTTTCCACCAGCCTTTCAGAGACGCCAGTGAATGGGTCGCTCGTCGGGGCGAAATAATTCTGTCCGGCGTGAATGGGGGCTGTCGGTGTATCGGAGATCGTTAAAGGGGCCCCCGGCGCGCCGAGTGTTTGGCCGGAGTGATTCAGGCGTCTGATTCGGCGCCGCCTTATCTTCCCTCCCGCGCCGGTATGGCGCTCACGTCGCGGCCGCTGCTGAAGGAAAGCTAATTCGAACGGCCTCTGCATAAGCGATGCTGCAGGGGATCCTGCCGGCGGCCAGGCTCACCCGATGCGCCGGGCGGGGGTGTGGGGGAGGGCGGGGGGGGGGGGGGCGCCGCGCCGCTACTGTGCTGACAAGAATGCCGTCCTGAACTGTCTTCAGTCTTGTTCTTCAGATAATGTTGTACTTATTGTACAGTGTCGGTATTTTCCCTTTCATGTTCTGTCTTTTACTTTAAGAGGGCTGTAGACACGGTTTCCCAGGTAGATGCCGTGTTTCTTGAGAGGTTGTAACAATGGAACATTGTAAAATGGTTCAAATGGCACTGAGCACTATGGGACTTAACTTCTGAGGTCGTCAGTCCCCTAGAACTTAGAACTACTTAAGCCTAACTAACCTAAGGACATCACACACATCCATGCCCGAGGCAGGATTCGAACCTGCGACTCTAGCGGTCGCGCGGTTCCAGACTGTAGCGCCTAGAACCGCTCGGCCACTCCGGCCGGCGGAAAATTGTACTGAAATGCAGGAGGATCTGCAACGAATTGCCGCATGGTGAAGGGAATGGCAATTGAATCTCATTCTAGACAAGTGTAATGTGCTGCGAATACATAGAAAGAAAGATCCTTTATCATTTAGCTACAATATAGCAGGTCAGCAACTGGAAGCAGTTAATTCCATAAATTATCTGGGAGTAGGCACTAGGAGTGATTTAAAATGGAATGATCATATAAAGTTGATCGTCAGTAATGCAGATGCCAGACTGAGATTCATTGGAAGAATCCTAAGGAAATTCAATCCGAAAAGAGAGGAAGTAGGTTACAGTACAGTTGTTCACCCACTGCTTGAATATTGCTCACCAGTGTGGGATACGTACCAGATAGGTTTGATAGAAGAGATAGAGAAGATCCAACGGAGAGCAGCGCGCTTCGTTATAGGATCATTTAGTAATCGCGAAAGCGTTGCGCAGATGATAGATAAACTCCAGTGGAACACTCTACAGGAGAGACGCTCAGTAGCTCGGTACGGGGTTTTGTTAAAGTTTCGAGAACATACCTTCACCGAGGAGTCAAGCAGTATGTTGCTGCCTCCTATGTATATCTCGCGAAGAGACCATGAGGATAAAATCTGAGAGATTAGAGTCCACACAGAGACATACCGACAATCTTTCTTTCCACGAACAATACGAGACTGGAACAGAAGGGAGAATCGACAGAGGTACTCAAGGTACCCTCCGCCACACACCGTCAGGTGGCTTGCGGAGTATGGATGCAGATGTAGATGTAGAAGAACATGTGTATGTTTGTCATAACGTTGTTGTATAGCGTCATTGTTACCACTGCCGCTGGCTGTCTGGTGTTTATCGAACTGCGCTTTTATTTTGCTGTAAGAATGTGTTTGTATGACAACTTCGCAATTTTCTTCTGTTCTGCTTTTATGCAACTATGTTTCTTTGGCGGTTTATTGGAAATAGGTTCCGCCTTTTAAGCAAGACACTGTTTTTTCTTGTTACCCAGAGCAACATAAAAGGCAGAACCAGTATCCAATAATTTTAACTGCAAACACGGAAAAATTACAAGAGCTGCAAATCCAAAAGGTGAATATAATGCATCAGCATACTCTGAAACGAACCCAACTGGTATACAGTCTCGACCGGAAGACTTGCTTTTATTAACTGATTTAAGTTGTTTCACTACTCCGAGGATATCTGCTTCTAAGTTACTCATGTTGGTAGCTGTTCTCGCTTAGAATTCTAGAATATTTACCTCGGCGTCTTTGGTGATGTAATTTCGGAAGGCTGTGTTTACTAACTCTGCTTCAGCAGCGCTGTCTTCGATAGATTGTCATGCTATCGCGCAGAGAAGGCACTGATTGTGTCTTAGTACTAGTATATCTTACATACGACCAGAATCTCTTTGGATTCTCTGCCAAGTTTCGAGAAAAAGTTTCTTTGTGGAAACTATTATAAGCATCTCGATTGAAGTCCGGGCCAAATTTTGAGCTTCTGTAAAAGATCGCCAGTATTGCGAATTTTGCGGCCGTTTAAATTAGGCATGTTTCGTTGTTTCTACAACAGTGTCCTGACCTGTTTTGTTTACCATGGAGGATCAGCCCCGTTCTTTGTTAATTTATATGGTATAATTCTCATAACTGCTGTCGATACTATTTATTTGGATTCAACTAGTTACGACAAATAATTTCGATACTTGTTCGTGACAGCTTGTTCCATATTTTTTGAGGACGAGTTTTGTCTCTCCGTTTGCCGTACATCATGACGTAGCATCTGAAAACAGAAAAGCAGACCATGTGGAAGAATTCGTCAAAAGAAGATTAAAAGGCGACCAGGGAGGAACAGATTACAACATTAGACCGTTCTCCCCCAACCGCATATCTATTGAGAAAATTTTCAGTAACTACGGTAAACAGTTTTTTTCCAACTGAATTGTATTCAAGGATAGCTAAGAACATGCTGATTTAGATGGACTAAACGCTGACTGTGAAGGAAAAAGTATGGCAGACTCACCTTAGTTGGGAACAATCCGGAAAGTTATCACAAAGCGGTGAATTCGCACACTTTTATCGACAGACTACAGAAATTACCTGCGACAGCAATTGAAATGTTAGTAAACCGGAACAGATATTGATTTCTTGAGCACTTTTCAGTCTCAGCGCACACTAGTGCCTCTAGACGAAATCAGAAGACTGAGTGTCCTCTGATCCAGTAGTCCATTTTGCCCCGATCTCCCCTGTTACAAAGAAGACATGGATGAATTTGAGGTGCTTTGGGGGTATTACTGACCTCTACATTAGCACCAACTGCTGTAACCCAGCTGGGCATCAAGACCGAATGACATATATACATTTATAAAAAGCAGATTATATATATGCATGTGCAGTATCTCCTCCTAAACCATTGGATCGTTTTCAATCAAATTTGGTACAGTAACATCAAGCCTCAAAGGTATCAGCGCTCTATGGGTTATAACCTCTTAGCTCCACCAGGGGCAGAGATATGGACAAAAACGTGGTTTTTTTTAGCCTCTGGCATATAAGCTGCCCTGCGGTAACAGTTTCAGCCTTTTTCTATCGACCTCCTTTGCACGTCAGTTTACATATCAAGGATAACAATGGTTTTTGTTTTGCTACGGCTACACTTGAGAATGGGCACAGCTGACCTGAAAGAAGGGGGAAGAGATGGATAGCCAGAGAGAGGGAAGTTGAGATGGACAGAGAAAGGGGAGAGATGGATGAGATGGGGGTGAGAGAGAGAGGAGGGAGGAGGGGGTGGACAGAGGGAGTAGGAGGAGATGGACAGAGAAAGAGGGAGAAAGAGGGAGGGAGAGAGAGAGAGAGAGAGAGAGAGAGAGAGAGGTCTGTTGTGTGAATACTAGTGGCATACCTCGCAGGGGCACATCTTAGCAGAGGGGGCGGTGTGGGAGGTGATTGATACTGAGTGAGGGAGAGGATGAGGTGGACAGAGAGAATGTGAAACATAATGGGATGGATATAGAGAGGGGGCCAGGAGGCGATGGACAATGAGAGGGGTAGGATGAGAGGGGGAGGATGAGAGAGAGAGATTGAGTGAATGAGAGAGAGAAAGAGAGAGAAGTAAGGAAGGAGGAAGAGACGGACAGAAAGGGAGTGGAGAAGACGGCCAGAGAGAGGGCGTGGACTGAAATAGGGATAGGGGGGGGGGGAAGTTGTGGACCCACACAGAGGAGAGGAGAAGTGCGCAATATATGTGTCGAATTCGTTGACTAGCGAAGCCACAGGGAAAAGGCTAGTTACCTAATCTTTGAAATGGGCAAGTGTTGAATACCCACTATGGTGAATGATGGGAAATCATCAACTAGAAAAGAAGTGATACAATGATATATGGAGCTGCTGAAGAAAGCGTTAATACATATGGAGCTGCTGAAGAAAGCGTTAATACATATGGAGCTGCTGAAGAAAGCGTTAATACATATGGAGCTGCTGAAGAAAGCGTTATACACCCTATGCTGTTCTTAATCTAGGTAAATGAGTTTTGAGACGACGTGAGCAGCCCTCTTACAGTCTGTACAGATGATACTATACTTTTAGTCTACTAAACAAATCAGAAGAGCAATCTACTTCTTTTCCCTAGCTTTATCCTAAATCTTCATGGTATCGGCAGGTCAGTCTGGATTTGCAATGATAGTAGTTGCGGGTGGCCAGGTGCCCCTGCCGTCGCCACCCCTTCCCTCCTGGGACGGAATGATAGTACTGCAACTATGTGCGTCCAGGGTTAGCTCACGTGAAAATGCGAGAGCGCGCTCGAAATCTAGCGTGTAACTGAGGCGGGACGTGGGTGCCAACTCAGTACCCACGTAGTCGGATGTGGGAAACCGCCTAAAATGCTACGGTCGCAGGTTCGAATCCTGCCTCGGGCATGGATGTGTGTGATGTCCTTAGGTTAGTCAGGGTTAAGTAGCTCCAAGTTCTAGGGGACTGATTACCTCAGAAGTTAAGTCCCATAGTGCTCAGAGCCATTTGAACCATTTGAACCGCCTAAAAATCACGTCGAGTTTGGTTGATGCACTGGCGCTCGTCGCTGATCCACCGAACGGATTAAACCTGGGACAGTGCACCTTCCCGAATCCTGGAAGCGTCTTACTAACGCGCGCGGATCTCTGGCGAGCTCGTCAGAAGACTGTTGTGTCCCAGGTAGAAATTAACAAATGGAAAGTCGGAACTAATTACACCCTAGATGATTTATTTTGAAGACAAGGTGAAACGTAAATCAGCGTAGTCACTCGTGTCCACGTCCGTAGCCACAGTTCCTCTCCCGTAAACACTATCACACAGTAACAGCGTCGCGGCTGAGAGCAGACCTGCTCCGTACTCCAGGAGGCCCACCACACGACTCCCCTTCCCGGCCGCGACGACGCGACTTAACCACATGGGGCTGCATCCTGATTGGCTCCGTTGACTCCAGCGGTATGACTGCTGCATCCCTTGTGGCGTCCCCCCCTGTGAGCACTTTGAAATATGCCTCGCTACTGCCACTGGAGCATTGGTACACGGTGCTCGAGAAGACGGTGGCCGCAACTTAACGTGGGGCGACCGCGCTGTATGAATGCACGGCACAACAAAGATCAATACTAATTATAAAATTATTTAGACAAGATATATGTGTCGTAGTAAAAGTGGCAGTTGTAGCCCCTCTTTACGCATCTGGTCTTTTTATGACACTAAAATTTATTCGAACTGGCCATAAACAATTCCAATATTTCGTATCAAATCACGATATCCCGTTTTTAAGTAGAGAAAATTAACTAAAAGAATAATAAGAGCCAACGGAATAGTGGCAATGGGTTTTATTCAAAGAGTTTCTAACAAACGTCCCATTTGTTTCACAACTACTAAATAAACCCAGCGCACGTATATTGACGCCTTCAGCAACTGAAAGTCTTTAGTGTGTGGGAGTCTTTGTGGCCGAAATTTTAGTGGCTGAGGTTTTAGCGTCTAAGTCCCGATTGTTCGCGTCTCTTAACTTCATGCGATACTGCGCGAACTGGTTAACTTCACCGGAAGCCGGGCTAATTAAAAGTAAATTTCTGTTCGTTGAATTTATTGTCAAAAGTACGAAAACCGACGGAACTGAGATAACGGTAACATCCAGGAACATCTCAGTCGATAAAGGATCGAGATCATTAATTCCAGTTTAAGAGCTTCAGTTGTTGTCGACGTTACTGCTCAAACATCGCGTCCCAACTTGACTTTTCGATTATAGACCCTATTTGGACATTTATTATTACGTACAGTGTGACCATTCATGGTAGTGAATCATATCAAACAAACTGTATTAATAAAAACCGAATTGAGGAAAAACTGTAATGTCCTACGATTTCGAACAGAGTGCCACGAGAAGTGCACCGTGTTTTGGATTATCTCTGGACGGTAATAATAATAATAATAATAATAGTTTATTCCACAAAGACATAGGGTTCATTTTTCCTCGTGTTATTTGACGTTGCAAGGGTTGAAAAATAGTCTGAAAGTAGTGCTATGAATGCTCCACTAAGCACTTCAGTGTGAATTTCAGAGTAGTTATGTAGACGTAGAAGTAGCGAGATAGCTGAAGACAACATCAGCATTATGAGGCCTTGCATCATCTTGTTGAAAGATAATATCAAGGAAATATCAAAGACAGGACAAAGTCAGGAATGCAACGGCTGCTGTTCTAATTACCTGCTAGGTGAATCAGAGGTGGTTGTGTTGTGTGCACAGTGGAACCTATACCACCACGCCAAATACTTGGCCCGTTATGATAATGAGGAATGCATTCTGGGATTTTTCTTGTCCTACAAGGTTTTTTATTTCTTTATTGCTATTTCATTCCCCTGCCCCATGGGCAGAGGAGGGCTGGCAGGAGCACAATCCACCGCTCTTCAGCCAAATGATTGCACAACGTACATGAAAGGGAATGTTTACAAAAAAAAGGGGACTGATGAAAGGGAGACAGAAGAAAAACACAACAAATGGAGATGATCGAAGTTAAAATATACAATAACACGACGACCTGGAAAAGGGGGATTGTTAAAAAGTTGACACAAAGTTAAAAGAATGCAGCTGGCAATTCGTTGTGCACTTAAAATCACTGGAGTCAAATACGAGTTAAAAGTCGGCTACAAAATAAAAATCACACAGAGTGAGAAACTTAAATAACAAACACACTGGAAACGATGGAACACTCACGAAGAATAAAAACCGCTGGTACAGACTTGTCGAAGGACTGGAGGTCGTAGAGGACGGAAAAAAGGGGAGGGGGGATGGGGGACTGGAGGAAAAGGAAAATATTGTGACAGGGGACGCAACCAAGAGGCAGGAGATGGGCAGGGAAGGAGATGCAGGTGGAAGACAAGCCAGGAGGGGGTGCAGAGACACTGAAGGGGAGCACAAGAGAGGGACGGGGCGTAGGAGGAGGAAAGGGATGGGGAGGAGAGGGAGCCCTGAGGAGGAGGCAGGAGGAAGGTGGGGCTAGAGTTGGTAGGAAGGGTAGATGTCAGGGGGTAGCTCATCACCCAGGAGGGATAGACGCTGGAAGTTACATTGGGAGAGGAGATGGAGGGTTTATAGATGGAGAGAGGGCGGGACACAACGGTAAAGGCGCGGCAATGGGCAGGGGGTGGAGGGGAAAGGGGACACCAGGGGGTTGGGGGGGGGCGATCGAGTCAGCAGACAATATACAGGATGCGGATGTGTTCAAGGAAAAGGAGAAGGTGGGGGAAGGCGATGAGGTCGTAGAGGATGCGCATGGGGAAGGAAAGCCGATACGGAAGGCTAGGTGGAGTGAATGGCGTTTGTCTTCTGAGCCTCCACGCATGGATATGTACATCGTGATGCTATACAAAGAAAGTGAGACTCGACTGTAAACACAGGCGTGAAACTGTTGGCGCGCTTCTTTATGCTGCCCCACACAGAGATGGTGCAAAACAGTCGCCATGATAACAAGCCGTGGTAGTCCAGACACGATCTCCTCGTAACCAATTATCTTCCAACGTGATTTCTAAATGAAATGCAAGCTCGTAACCTTTCCTTGTATACAGAATGCAGATGGCGCTTCTTTGATCTGCTTTCTGCAGTTGTGCTGAAATGCAAATGACTTGTAGTATTCAACCATGTAGAACACTTCGCGCTTGTTTGGCGTTTGTTGTGTGCCGCATTCATGATGTTTCAGTTTTGATTGCCAGCTGTGCAATTTTCTTTCTGTCCTCGTTTACCAGAGGCATATGGCCATCTTCAGCGTTCGTGAGGAATAGTGTTGCTACTTGTGCCGTTCTACTTTCGTTAGACATGGCTATATACAGAATAAAAAGGTGCTCCCTCCCCCTCCTTTCCTCTGTCCTTTCCCTGGGCTCCCTCTCCCCCCCCTTCCGTCCTGTTTCCTCCCCACTTCACCTCTCCCTACCTCCCTTCTCCCCCCCAGTCCTTTTGTATTCCCCTCCTCTGCCTCCCCCCTCCCTGCCGTGTCTGCCCCCCACCCCTCTTATGGGTCCTCATCCTCCATCAGCTCCTTTCCCGGTTCCCCCCCTTCGCTTTTACTCTCGTTTCCCCCCTTTTTTGTTTTCCCATCTTCTGTCCCATTTCCCCCCACCTCCTCTCGACTGTGGTGTCACGTTTGCCGACTTTTTTCGTGCAGTGTTCCAGTGACTATTCAGTGTTGTTTGTCTTTCACGTGTTGCGAACAGAAACCATGCTGTCGCTGGGTGTGAATTTTATGTCCTTGCGAACAGAATCCAGACTGTCGCCGTGTTTTTTAATTGTCTATTGTTTTCCCTGTCTGCTTCGTATGTATTTTTATTCGCATCATCATCCCTCTGTTGTTTGTTTTAAGTTCCCCGTTTTCTTTTCGCCTTGTTACTCACTAAGTCCCCGATTTTATCGCCTGTTTTTTATTATTATTTGTTCTCCTGCTTTTTGTCAGAAAATCTGTAGGCTGAAGAGCGGCATACTAAGCTGCTGCCAGCCTGCCCCCTTCGGGGGAAATTGAAATTCAATAAAGCAAAAAAAAAAAGGTGCTTTCTCATTTCTCACAGTTTATCAAACCTCGAATCTGTCACACTTACACCAACACGTCCCTCCCTCCCCCTCCCCCAAACTTACAACGACATGCTTGAATGGTGACCATATCGTTGGACACCGCCTACGTCACCTCATACTTTTATTAATCTTTAATATACAAATTAATCCTTGAATCTTCCTCTGGACTTAATTCTTAGGCTACGAAAGTACCACGAAAAAAGGGATCATTCAGAAAACTATTATGCTCGTCAGAACTGTCACTTGATAAACCCATGTTTCGTTATTGCGAACCCTTGCGTTGTGTTCACCTACTCATAGTGTGGCGTGCAGGCGAAGACACGTGCTGGACGGATTCCGTCGCGCCAGATCCGAAGATCACAGTCTGGAAGAGTCGGAAAGTGGCCACGGTCTCGTCGTGACAGAGAGTGGCGTGTGCTCGCGGTCTAGAGTGTGTGCGCGGAACTGACAAAATTTAACTGACATAAAATTCATGTCGAAGTTGCAAGAAATGTGCGAGTAAAAACTGTGTTCATTTCAATGTTATCCCCACTACCTAAAGTGGTAGATAAAACCATGATGCAATCGGTGCTAACTCTGTGCATTAAAGATTATTGACACGAATGTACGTGATTAACAATAAATCGTAAATCAAAAACTAATACAGTTGAAGTTTTCGTATTACACATAATCACCTTCCTACACGAAGGGAGCGATGCGCCCAAAATGTGTTCATAGCGTTGTTACAAGTACAATAGACCTTATCATTTGCATGCTCTGGAAACTCTTACTTCTGGCATGGAGGAGAGATCAAGAAATGGGATTCAATATTTAAATTGCGCAACAAAAGAGTTAAATGACGATTACATTGCTATAGACAGCAGAAAAGACGGTTTTATACTATATACTTAATATTCAATATTAGTTCAGTTAATTTTGATTTGGCTTACGGTTCCAGAAGAAATCGAGCAATTTAATTGCAATACTTTATTTACGTAATGAAGAAACCTGCCCGGAGATCCACCTATCGTTCCAACTTCGACAGAGTATTCCTTTTCGCTATTTTCGTCTTTCTTCACTCTTCTACCTTCCTTTCGAATAGCCTGGTTCGGGGTCATCCTCCCGAACTTTTCCACCCCACATCCTTACAAAACGCTCTCCCACAAAGATCTTCGTCACATATTCCTTATTTATTTCTCAGAACCTCCGAATGAGGTGGCGCGCTGGTGGTTCGGACGCTGCACATGTTTCAGGAAGGATGTCTCATCCGGTCTTTTCCGTGGTTTCTCAAAAATCGCTCCAGGTTCCTTTGAAAAGACAATCACATCCTTCTCCCAGTCCTCGCCTTTGTCCGTCTCTACTGACCACAGGGTCGAAGGAATGTCAGACCCTAATCTTCAATTCTATCTTTAGCCCTAGCGACAAGCACCAACTATGGGAAGTAATGAACATAAGGATAGTTTAACTAAATTTCCTAATTTAATTTGACAGAAGAAAAACAGACGGAGAAATATGAATAGTAAAAAGCAAAAAACAACATGGTGAGCAACAACCGTGAGTTTTTCACCGATTCTTTTTAATTTATGTGTTTGAAATGCAGTTAGAGAAAGGAATACTTTACTAAATCGAAAACACGTTAAAACGACTGGTTTTAAAGGTCACAATTTTTTTTATCGAACGTATGAATTGTGTGATGTATGAAACATCAAACAGTGACGTTGACAAGTGTTTCAGTTACCATTGAATATGTCTTTTTTGTATTGTTGTCTTTCCGAAGACTGGCTGGTGTAACTCCTGACGCTGGTCTTCCCCCTTCCACTTCTGTTCATTTCTGCGTAGCAATTTCAACCTACATCCACTTTATTATGTTACAGTAGTGAAGCCCTAGCCTCCTCTAGAATTTTTAACACACACAGTTAACCCCAAAACCAGATTAACTAACCACTGAAGTCTCAAGATGTGTCCGATTAATCCATCCCTTCTTACAGTCACATTGTGCATAAATATTATTCCTTCATTATGTATTCTATGTACCCTTCATCAGCATTCTTTTGTAGCACCATATTTCAAAAGCTTCTACTCGCTTATTGCCTTCACTGCGTTTTACTTATGTATAAAGCTGCTTTCCAGAAAAAAAAAATACTTCAGAAAAGCTGCTCTTGCTATTGCAGACCTGTATTTTCAGATCCTCTCTACGTCTACCATTGTCGGTTATTTTTCTGTCCAACCAGAAATACTCTTATACTACTTTTCGTGTCACGTTTCCAAAAGTAAATCATTCAGCATCACCTAGTTTGATCGACTACACCCTTGACTTACTTTCTTTGTTGTTTATTTCATAAGCTCTTTTCAGGCCCGCATCCAGTCCGTGCAACTGATCTTCCAAGTCTTTTTCCGTCTGTGGCAGAATTACCATCTTATTGGAAAACCCTAAAATATTTATTACTTCGCTCTGAACATAATTCATTTTCCATATTTCTCTTCGTTTTCCTTTACTGCTTGTTTAGTCTACAAACTGAACAACGTGCGATATGTACTACAATTATGTTTCACTCCCTTCTCACCTTTCATGCCCTTCATTTAATTAGTATGAAAGTCCTATAGCGTGGACAGAGAATTGCGTCGGATAAGAGCCGTTTCTAAACTCTAGCGCTGGCGGCCGCACTTGGCGCAGCAGTATGAACTAAGGGCAACAAGAACGCTCATGCGACTTTGAATCACAACAACAGCGTCTTTCGGAGTGACCGCAAGTTATCCGTTCATATGAACTTTTCGTTCACGAACTTATGTTTTAAGTGTTGTACTTTGTTTGCGAATTGTATCTTTACACACAACTGATATCATTCTCTACATTGTAGGCTGTGACAATGTCTACTTCAAGTGATGCCAATGATAGTATTACGAGTAAAGTTCCACAGCAATACGTGCGGGTCATATTGGATAAAGCAGTTTCGAGCTGAATTTGACAAAACAGATTGAATAAATCCGTAATTTTTTAATGGGCAAAAATGGAGAAGTCATAATGCAAGTGAGATGAAACAACACGAAGAAAGCTCCATAAAAAGTCAGACTTCTTGAAATGACAAACAGGAAGCGTATGACACATCCCCATTTCCAAGAAGTGCACTGCGAGATAGACTTAAAGCTTTACGGAAATTAAAGAGGCAGTCGTGAAACCTACTTTAAGAACAAGTTATTTTCCGAGAACATGAAGTGTGGAGAGGAAACAGTATTTTGCGATAATGTTAAAAATTTAAAGAACCAGCTTACGCCTTTGACTAGAGATGAGTTCTTAAATATAGCGTACAGAGATACAGACCACCTGAAAATGGTTCAAATGGCTCTGAGCACTATGGGACTTAACATCTGAGGTCATCAGTTCCCTATGATTTTAGAAGTGCTGAAACCTAACTAACCTAAAGACATCACACTCATCTATGCCCGAGGCAGGATTCGAACCTGCGACCATAGCGGTCGCGCGGTTCCAGACTGACGCTCCTAGAACCGCTCGGCCACACCTGCCGGCATCTGAAAATGATGAACTGGTCCAATATGAGAAAAAAAAATCGGCTAATTTTATGAAAAGTCATGACGGCTTAAGGCTGAGGACAGCTCAGTACCCGATCTTGCAGCGAGTAACTAGCCTCAGCAAGGAACAGGTCGACATTGTTTGAGAGACTGGTTGATTTGATGAAAAACTTCAAGTTTATTACCATTTCTGACCCGATTAAAACATTTTTTACAACAAAAATGAATTTTTTTTAAATTTACAATTCCATGTCCGATACAATCCACCAAAAATTTAATCAAACGCAACGCGAAGAGGGTATTTTAAAACCCAAGTAATATATATTCTTGTCACATCGAGTTTTATAATTCCACTACCTGAGTACCCGGTTCTGCCCGGGTATATATTTATTCCAGTCTTCTGTAAGTACATCTGCCCACTCCCCTCTGTCCATCTGCTCCATCCACCACTCTCTGTCCGGCTCCTCCTCGCCTTCTCTTTGTCCTTCTGTTGCTCCCCCCATCTCAGTCCAATTGCTCCTTGCCCTCTCCCTGTCTATCACTTCCATCCCTCTTCTAATTTCTTCTCGTCACCCTCTCTGAGTACATCCCCTCACCCCTCTTTAAATTAATCTCCTCCTCCTCCTCCTCTCTCTATCCATCTTCTCCTCCTCTCTCTGTAAATTTCCTCGTGTCCCCTTCCTCTGTCCATATCCTCGTCCTCAGATCTCTCCACATCTCCTCTTCCCACTTCCACCCTCCCAAAGTGTATCTCATCCTCTTCCTCCACAAAGATTCTTTCTAGGCAGTAAGTGTTTGTATGTACCACGTTTGACTGCAGTCGGTGCAGTCGTTCAGGAAAAGTCGTGGAACATACAGGGTGTTTCAAAAATGACTGGTATATTTGAAACGGCAATAAAAACTAAACGAGCAGCGATAGAAATACACCGTTTGTTGCAATATGCTTGGGACAACAGTACATTTTCAGGCAGACAAACTTTCGAAATTACAGTAGTTACAATTTTCAACAACAGATGGCGCTGCGGTCTGGGAAACTCTATAGTACGATATTTTCCACATATCCACCATGGGTAGCAATAATATGGCGTAGTCTCTGAATGAAATTACCCGAAACCTTTGACAACGTGTCTGGCGGAATGGCTTCACATGCAGATGAGATGTACTGCTTCAGCTGTTCAATTGTTTCTGGATTCTGGCGGTACACCTGGTCTTTCAAGTGTCCCCACAGAAAGAAGTCACAGGGGTTCATGTCTGGCGAATAGGGAGGCCAATCCACGCTGCCTCCTGTATGTTTCGGATAGCCCAAAGCAATCACACGATCATCGAAATATTCATTCAGGAAATTAAAGACGTCGGCCGTGCGATGTGGCCGGGCACCATCTTGCATAAACCACGAGGTGTTCGCAGTGTCGTCTAAGGCAGTTTGTACCGCCAAAAATTCACGGAGAATGTCCAGATAGCGTGATGCTGTAATCGTTTCGGATCTGAAAAATGGGCCAATGATTCCTTTGGAAGAAATGGCGGCCCAGACCAGTAGTTTTTGAGGATGCAGGGACGATGGGACTGCAACATGGGGCTTTTCGGTTCCCCATATGCGCCAGTTCTGTTTATTGACGAAGCCGTCCAGGTAAAAGTAAGCTTCGTCAGTAAACCAAATGCTGCCCACATGCATATCGCCGTCATCAATCCTGTGCACTATATCGTTAGCGAATGTCTCTCGTACAGCAATGGTAGCGGCGCTGAGGGGTTGCCGCGTTTGAATTTTGTATGGATAGAGGTGTAAACTCTGGCGCATGAGACGATACGTGGACGTTGGCGTCATTTGGACCGCAGCTGCAACACGGCGAACGGAAACCCGAGGCCGCTGTTGGATCACCTGCTGCACTAGCTGCGCATTGCCCTCTGTGGTTGCCATACGCGGTCGCCCTACCTTTCCAGCACGTTCATCCGTCACGTTCCCAGTCCGTTGAAATTTTTCAAACAGATCCTTTATTGTATCGCTTTTCGGTCCTTTGGTTACATTAAACCTCCGTTGAAAACTTCGTCTTGTTGCAACAACACTGTGTTCTAGGCGGTGGAATTCCAACACCAGAAAAATCCTCTGTTCTAAGGAATAAACCATGTTGTCTACAGCACACTTGCACGTTGTGAACAGCACACGCTTACAGCAGAAAGACGACGTACAGAATGGCGCACCCACAGAGTGCGTTGTCTTCTATATCTTTCACATCACTTGCAGCGCCATCTGTTGTTGAAAATTGTAACTACTGTAATTTCGAAAGTTTGTCCGCCTGAAAATGTACTGTTGTCCCAAGCATATTGCAACAAACGGTGTATTTCTATCGCTGCTCGTTTAGTTTTTATTGCCGTTTCAAATATACCGGTCATTTTTGAAACACTCTGTACATACGTACATCCATTTTTACACTGAAGCTCCAAAGAAACTGGTATAGTTTTCAAATACAGAGATATGTAAACAGGCAGATTACGGCGCTGCTGTCAGCAATTCCTGTATAAGACTACAAGTGTCTGGCGCAGATGTTAGATCGATTGCTGCTGCTACAATTGCAGATTATCAAGATTTAAGTGAGTTTGAACGTAGTGTTAAAACCAGTGAGGAGCGATGGGCATAGCATCTCCGAGGTAGCGATGAAGTGGGAAACTTCCCATACGACGATTTCCCAACTGGACCGTGAATATCAGAAATCCGGTAAAATATCAAAGCTCCAGCATCACTGCGACAGGAAAAAGATCCTGTAAGAGCGGGACCAACGGCGACAGAAGAGAATCGTTCAACGTGACTGAAATGCAACCCTTCCGCAAATTGCTGCATATCTCAATGATGGGCCATCAACAAGTGTCAGCGTGCGAACCATTCGACGAAACATCATCGATATGGGCTTTCGGAGTCGAAAGACCACTCGTGTACCCTTTATGACTGCACGACACAAAGTCTTACGCCTCGCCTGGGCCCGTCAACACCGACACCGGGCTATTGATAGCTGGAAACATTGTCGGACGAGTGTCGTTTCAAATTGTGTCGAGAGGATGGAAGTGGACGGGTATGCGCAGTGTGCAGTTGTAGTGATATGGGGCCATTTGGTACGTCTAGATACGGCTCTGATAGGTGAGACGTACGTAAGCATCCTGCCTGATTACCTACATCCATTTATGTCCATTGTGCATTACTACGGACTTGGGTAATTCCAGCAAGGCATTACGACACCCCACATGTGCTGAATTACTACAGAGTGGCACCATGAATACTCTTATGAGTTTAAACACTTTCGCTGCCCACCAACCCCCCCGCCCCCCCCCCCCAGATATGAACTTTATTGAGCGTATTTCAGATGCCTTGCGACGTGCTGTGCCTCACCCCCTCGTACTCTTACAGATTTACGGACAGCCCTGCAGGATTCATGGTGTTATTTCTTTCCAGCACTCCTTCAGACATTAGTCGAGTCCATGCTACGTCGTGTTGCGGCACTTTTACGTGCTCGCGGGAGCCCTACGCAATACTAGGCAGGTGTACCTGTTCCTTTGGCTCTTCAGTGCAGCATTGTTTAATGTGGGGAATGTTGCCATATAACCTTCCAGAGGTACTGTAATTCGAAAAAGCTTATGCGTCTGCGTCCGAGGGTACTCGACCTTTCCTCACTGCTGTCCGATTTCTGTTCAACTGACAAGTGCTATCTTTCGATCGCTGTATTTTGGCCGTGATAAGTCTGTAGGTGCAGAGATTGTTTCTATTTAATATTTTTAAAATATTTTTCTAAATCTTCGGATGCTGCAAGTAATTTTTTTTTAAGAAATCTATATGCGGTACAGGGACACAGTACTAGAAGTGGCTAAAGAATGTCTTGGAACAGTAGTGTGTAAAAGTAGGATGAAGCAAACAGCTTGGTGGAATGATACAGTCAAGGCAGCCTGTAAAAGGATAAAAGAAGGCGTATCAAAAATGGCTACATACCAGAACCCAGGTAGACAGAGAAAGTTATGTTGAAGAAAGAAACAAAGCCAAACAGATAATTGCAACATCCAAGAAGAAATCGTGGGAAGACTTTGGAAACAGGTTGGAGACTATGGGTCAAGCTGCTGGAAAACCATTCTGGAGGGTAATTAGCAGTATTCGAAAGGGAGGTAAGAAGGAAATGACAAGTATTTTGGACAGGTCAGGAAAACTGCTGGCGAATCCTGTGGATGCCTTGGGCAGATGGAGGGAATATTTTGAAGAGTTGCTCAATGTAGGTGAAAATGCGATCAGTAATGTTTCAGACTTCGAGGTAGAATGGGATAGGAATGATGATGGAAATAGGATCACATTTGGGGAAGTGGAAAAAATGGTCAATAGATTGCAGTGCAATAAAGCGGCTGGGGTGGATGAAATTAAGTCGGAACTCATCAAATACAGTGGAATGTCAGGTCTTAAATGGCTACACAGGATAATTGAAATGGCCTGGGAGTCGGGACAGGTTCCATCAGATTGGACAAAAGCAGTAATCACACCAATCTTTAAACATGGAAACAGAAAAGATTGTAGCAACTACAGAGGTATCTCTTTAATCAGCGTTGTGGGTAAAATCTTCTCAGGTATTGTTGAAAGGAAAGTGCGAGTATCAGTGTGGGTTTAGGCCTCTTAGAGGTTGTCAGGACCAGATCTTTAGCTTACGGCAAATAATGGAGAAGTGTTATGAGTGGAACAGGGAATTGTATCTATGCTTTATAGATCTAGAAAAGG
This sequence comes from Schistocerca cancellata, assembly GCF_023864275.1. NCBI lineage: Eukaryota > Metazoa > Arthropoda > Insecta > Orthoptera > Acrididae > Schistocerca > Schistocerca cancellata. Next base: position 51,617,106 of record NC_064631.1, read on the forward strand.
CATATGACCGGGTTCCTAGGAGGAAGTTATTGTCTGTTCTACAAGATTATGGAATAGGAGGCAAACCTTTGCAAGCAATTAAAGGTCTTTACATGGATAGTCAGGCAGCAGTTAGAGTTGACGGTAAATTGAGTTCATGGTTCAGAGTAGTTTCAGGGGTAAGACAAGGCTGCAACCTATCTCCACTGTTGTTCATATTATTTATGAATCATACGTTGAAAACAATAGACTGGCTGGGTGAGATTAAGATATGTGAACACAAAATAAGCAGTCTTGCATATGCGGATGACTTAGTTGTTATGGCAGATTCGATTGAAAGTTTGCAAAGTAATATGTCAGAGCTAGATCAGAAATGTAAGGACTATGGTATGAAGATTAGCATCTCCAAAACGAAAGTAATGTCAGTGGGAAAGAAATATAAACGGATTGAGTGCCAAATAGGAGGAACAAAGTTAGAACAGGTGGACGGTTTCAAGTACTTAGGGTGCATATTCTCACAGGATGGCAACATAGTGAAAGAACTGGAAGCGAGGTGTAGCAAAGCTAATGCAGTGAGCGCTCAGCTACGATCTACTCTCTTCTGCAAGAAGGAAGTCAGTACCAAGACTAAGTTATCTGTGCACCGTTCAATCTTTCGACCAACTTTTTTTGTATGGGAGCGAAAACTGGGTGGATTCAGGTTACCTTATCAACAAGGTTGAGGTTACGGATATGAATGTAGCTAGAATGATTGCAGGTACTAGTAGATGGGAACAATGGCAGGAGGGTGTCCACAATGAGGAAATCAAAGAAACACTGGGAATGAAGTCTATAGATGTAGCAGTCAGGGCGAACGGGCTTAGATGGTGGGGTCATGTTACACGCATGGGAGAAGGAAGGTTACCCAAGAGACTCATGGATTCAGGAGTAGAGGGTAGGAGGAGTCGGGGCAGACCGAGGAGAAGGTACCTGTATTCGGTTAAGAATGATTTTGAAGTAATAGGTTTAGCATCAGAAGAGGCACCAATGTTAGCACTGAAAAGGGGATCATGGAGGAACTGTATAAGGGGGGCTATGCTCCAGACTGAACCTGGAAGGCATAATCAGTCTTAAATGATGATGATGATGATGATGATGATGATCTATATGCGGAAACGACCTGCTAAACTGCACGAAAGTGACAGCTATTTGAAAACTTTTTTTCCTGCCAATAAATTGTGAATTAGTCTCCAGTATTTCCAGGGGGGTTCTGAAATATTCCGCAACACTTTTCTGGACTGACCCAGTGCGGAGCGGCCGTCACGTGGCCCGGCTGAGCCCTGCAGACGTAGGCAGACGCGGCCGGAGCGCCGCGGGCAGCCTCCCCAATTTCACGGTCGAGCGGCCGGCGCAGCCCTAATGCCACTCAGCGACAGGCCTAGGGCTACCTCGGGTTAGGGCTGCCCTTCAGGCGCCCCAGTTCCGAGGGCAGGGCGTCTTCCGGTAACACACTTCGCCACTGTCTCTCGCCGTCACCTCTTTGGGGTCTTGCACTTGATCCATCTGTGCAAATAGATTTTTGATATCCTGGTGTTTTCCATTTTAGTTGTATCCTGGTTTCAGTGAAGGCTGCCATTATCTGGTAATAATGCTGATGTGGGAAAGACCTAGAGGAGATAGAATTTGAATCGCGCGCCAAAACCACGTCAGCCAATCAGAGACTGTGCTCGACATCTATTGAGCATCCCAGAGAGCATCCCAGGGAGCCCCTGAGAGCATCCCAGAGTGCCCCAGAGAGCTACAACACTAAGAAGAATCGCTTCTCGGCTTTCGGCAAGATCAATGTGTAGTATTTGTGGCCCTTAAAAGGGCCGTTTGTTGAGAACTACTACTTTCAATGAAACTAGAGGAGTTGTTAAAACTACTCAGTTTGTTCTTATTCATGGACCTACTTTTATTTTGTGGTGCGAGGTTAAATTTTTCTTTAATGAAAGTTTATTCTTCCTCTAGTTTGGGTAACGGATGGCTAACTGTAGCTTTCGTTGCTTGTAACAATACAGGTAGACCAGGTTTGGAATCCTTTGAAACTAGGGAAATCTTAGCTTACCGTACTATACCTGTTTCTGAGATTATCATTGCTAGTGAGGGTTCCTACTTTTTTCCGCACGGGAGTTTGTCTTTGTCTTGTCGTAGACGTTGTAAGATAAATTCTGATTGTAGCATTCACTTATGGGTCGTTAGTGCATGGAATACTTCTTGACAGGACTCCAGCATATTCCTAATGCAAGGCAAAGAGAGCGAGTGGGCTGTGAAAGCGCTTCGGTGGGACCTATGCGTACAGACTTGCTGTCTTACGCAGGTAGGATTTTTAATAGCACTGGCCGCGTTCTGCGGAAACACGGCGTGATCTGTGTTTTTCGACCACCGTCTAAGGCTAGCGCGTTTGAAGAAAGTTAGGATGATCTTTATTTCAGTACGGCGGTTGTCTACCGCACCCCATGCAATTGCGGCGTCTCAGACATTGGCAAGTCCATAAGGACTGCGGGGCACAGGCGCACTGAGCATAAACGTCACACATGCTTACAACAGCCGACCAGACCATTGCGTTCGTTCCAGTCATCATACGGAATATGACAACGCAAAGATTCTGACTTGAACTTCTAGCCATTAACATAGTTATTCAGGATGAAAGTTGGACGTTACTATTTCTTTGGAAAGTTGGCCACTGATTCATACGTTGTGTGCAATCACAAACTCAGAGCGAGAGATATTGTTATCGCGAGTGGCAGCGAGAGAACAGTTTATGTGACTGTAGGCTTTCCCGGCGTAAACTATTGATGAAGGTTTCTCGGGAAGTGTCATACTACCCATCTTCTGGCGAAGTGTCGAGATTCGCGGAGAGCGGGCTATTTATATGCGTGGTCACCCCCTCCACTAGACCTCGGGTGGCTTCGGTGGACCAGCGGCCTGCGCGCGGTGGTGGGGATTGGTGGTCGCCCCCGGCGGCCGCGTTCGGTTCTCGGTGTAAGCATTCTGTTTGCTTCCGCGGCAGAAGACATTGACGGGCGTGCTCCCTACGGGTTGCCGCTATCGCCGGGTTCCATGCTGCGCTGAGTTGGTATCCCTCGTCTCTGTTGACCAGATTCTCACGGATCCTTATTTCTATGGATTCTTTGATCACGCTTTCCCAAAAGCCAGATGCTCGGCACGGTACCTTCGTGTTTTCGAAGTTGAAGGTGTGTTCTTCATTGATGCTGTGTTCCGCTATGGCTGATTTTTCTGTGTGGCCTAGTCGCACACATCTGATATGTTCTTTGCAGCGTTTAGATATGCAGCGCTGTGTTTGCCCAATGTATTGCTTTCCGCATTCGCATGGTATACTGTATACTCCTGGTGTGTTAAGGTAGGGACGGACGCAGCCTGCGACGGAGGGAAAGCGCGCGCCAGATGAGGTCGCAGCCTGCCGTGACCGAGCTAGTAGCGCCGGAGGAGATTTCGGTATTAAATGAGGGTTTTTGGTGATTTGCCTCTTTGACAAACTGCCTATTGGCTTCTGTCTCAGGTTCTTCGGCCGACGTTCATCTAATGATTTTACTGACGTTTCGCCAGCACGAGTGGCTGACATTGTCAAAGCTTCAGACCACATTGCCGGTGGTGAACTGGAGCCGAGCTTTTTTACGAGTATTTTATTTATTTTTTATCCTATTCATTACCGCTCCTGAAGGGAAGCGGATGGGCCGCTGGAGAGCTTATTGCTCTTATGGGGACACAGATGAGGCTACTTTTTTCTTGTTATTTATTTAGACTGAACTTAATGCTAACTTACAAACTAATTACAATTTCTCTTAACTGGCTTTTTTGTTGTTTTGATGATACATGATTGTTTTGTTAACTTAAAAACTAATTCCAATTTTTGCTAAGTAGATTTTTTTGTTGTTGTTGTTTTAATACTACCTGATTGTTTTCCATAGTTAAACTGGTTTGGTTTTTGTTTGACTTTATCTTATAAACTAGTAACATATTACTTAATATGGAAATTTGGACTTTTGGTAGTACATTATTGAATTATTTTGTATTACTTTGTTTCAGTGGTATGAGTGGGGATTGGTTACCAATTGTATGTGGAGGCTGGACTGATCTGATATGGCTTTACAATGTCTTAATGTATATTTGAGCTCAAGCCACTGTACGTGATGCGTAATGTGTTTCTCTGCGTTGTTGCTAGGGTGACAGCGATAGCGGAGTTGTTTTGCTGTTTTTGTTACGTTTGATTTGGGCGGATTTATGGTGGTGGGCGGTCGGGGTTCAGAGCCTGGAGGTGGGGAGTGGTGGGAGTGTCGTTGTTCAGTATGTGTAGTTGTCGTGAGTGGTCGTGTTGGCGTATTGTGTCACGGAAGGTGTTGAGGGTGTTGTTTATGATCGTTCTGGGTGGGTAGGTGTATTTATGTTTGGGTTTATTTCTGTATCGGGTTCTGTGGGTGTATGTTGTGTGTAGGTCCGGCCGGGATGTGAGGGTGGGTTTCCCATAGCGGGCTCTAAGGTTGGCTAGTCTTGATTGTATAGGTGTTTGTCTTGCTCAGAGATCTCTTGTCTTTCGGCTTGAGTTTTGGAGATGCAGGCAAGGAGCGCTGCAGCATATTCGAATAGTGGGCGGACGAACGTTTTGTAAGTGTTTATAACAGTCTTGTCATTACAGCCTGTAAATTTGCCTTGTATTCGCTCTATGAGAGATTGGCGTTGTCGAACTGTGTTCAAGGTCTCCTTTACGTGATTGCTCAGGTTTAGGTATTTGTCTAGATGGACACCTAGATATTTCGCATGGGAGGAAGGGATGAGTTGGGTGCCCCACAGCGTGAGGGAGATGTGGTCAGGGTTTTGGTTGGTTTTGTTGTGGATGTTACGGTGTTTGAAAAGGATCAGTTGAGTTTTGGAGGGGTTGGGTTTAATGCGCCACTGTCGCATCCAGTCTTCTAGTTTGGTAAGATAGGTTGCTGTCTGGTTGGTAAATGGAAATGAGCGTTTGGCGTCATTGGCCGGGAGGCCCCTCGCGGGGCAGGTCCGGCCGCCTGGGCGCAGGTCTTATTACATTCGGCGCCACATTGGGCGACCTGCACGCCGGATGGGGATGAAATGATGATGAACACAACACAACACCCAGTCCCTGAGCGGAGAAAATCTCCGACCCAGCCGGGAATCGAACCCGGGCCCGGAGGACGGCAATCCGTCACGCTGACCACTCAGCTACTGGGGCGGACGTCTGGTTGGTAATTGTGTTTGTCGAGAGACCTGACTTCCAATAGGCTGTGTCGTCTGCGTATAGTTGGAGTTGTTCTGTTGGTCTTGTCGGGGTGGGGATATCGATGGTGTAAAGGAAGTAGAGCAGGGGTGAGATAATCCCACCCTGAGCTACACCTGCTTCAGGGTAGAAGGAGGATGAGGTGGTGTGGTTCATGTGGATTTGGCAGCGTCTGTCATGTAAGAGGGTTTGGATTAGTCGTCCGTCTGAGGTGGGAAGCCTATCTAGCTGTTTGTATAAAAGTCCGTCATGCTAGATTTTGTCCAATGCCCGCTCGATTACCAAGAAGACAGCGAGCGTGCACTGTTCAAGGTTCTGGTGCCTTGTGATGTCTGAAGTGAGTCAGAGTAGGGGATCATTGGTGGAGTGGAGTTTGCGGAAGCCGGACTGGAGGTGAGGGATGAGATGGAGTTCATCAGTATAGTGTGTGAGTCTGTCGTTAATTATTTTCTCAAAGGTCTTACGGAGGACATCAAGGAGGGATATGGGGCGGTAGGATATGGGATATATTTGGGTTTACCTGGTTTGGGGATCATGATGACTTTAGCGGATTTCCACGCTGTGGGGATGGTGTTACGAGAAAGGTAGAAGTTGAAAAGGAGGGTGAGGAGGGGGATGATGGTGTTGAGGGGGCAGTTGCGGAGGTGTATACGCTGTATTCCATTTTCGCCAGGGGCTGAATTGCTGCCAGAGAAGATGGCATTTTCTATTTCTCTCTCAGTGGAGCCGAGCTCGCAGCCGCAGACTATATGTACCTGGCGCGCCAACGTCCGAGGGCTTCTCCACGGTCATTTCCGGTGCGGTTCTCCTCTTGCTACCTGCGACGGTCGTTCGCTGCAGTACGGGAAGCCAGGATCCGTCTACCTTAAGGCTTTCCTCTTTCTTGTTGAAACTGTTCGCGTGTTTTTGTATTCCTACAGCTTCTCTGAACAAGCGCGTGTGATAGTGCTTCTCTACAGCCAGAACTTCCGTGTCGGCGAGTTTTATTACGTGTTCGGTCTCACTCAGTGCGTGCTCTGCCACGGCCGATTTCTCCACCTGTCCCAACCTGCAATGTCGCTTATGTTCTTTGATCCTGGTGTTAATTGATCGTCTAGTCATTTCGACATAAACTTTTCCGCATGTGCATGGCATATTCCCGACATTGCAAGTGGGGCCCTTTTCTCCTTTGCCGATCCAAGACACTCTTTTGATCTTCCTTGTCGGTTTGAAAATCGTCTTTACGCCGTATTTGCGCAATGTGCTGTGAAGGGCTTTTGTCAGATTCAAATGGCTCAAATGGCTCTGAACACTATGGGACTTAACATCTGAGGTCATCAGTCCCCTAGAACCTAGAACTACTTAAACCTAACTAACCTAAGGACATCACACACATCCATGCCCGAGGCAGGATTCGAACCTGCGACCGTAGCAGTCGCGCGGTTCCGGGCTGAATCGCCTAGAACCGCTCGGCCACCACGGCCGGCTTTTGTCAGATTTGTGCGTGCATATGGGAGTAGTTGTATCAGTAGTTGTGATCATACACTACACTCTGCATGGATCGCAGTATTTCTTTTGTATTACCATACACTTTGCCGGAAGCAGGATATTCACGCAGTTACAACGGCAAGACGAGGTAAGTTGTCTGTTGCATGCAGGAGCATTTTTATATTAACGGTTAGGAGATTTAGAAAATATTTTATAATCGCAGTCAGATACAAGAGAATTTGATTTTTCACGATTTATAGGAAAAGTAATAAATTCCTGTGTTTTTTTCTTTTTTTTATAAATCAGAATACTAAAGTTGTCAGAGATGTAGCTTTACACATGTCCGTACGTCTTTCAACAAAACAGTAATAATTACAAATACCGAACTAACCAATTTTCAAGGAAGCAGTTGAGATTATATTAGCAACTGATCGTAGCTTCAATAGAGGCCAGGGTGTTTATTTAAATTCTGCTTCGTATCCTGCTCTCTCCCTGGTCGAATTACATAGGGACAGAGTTAATGCTACTTCAGCCGTTGGTAATTAATGTTCCGAATTCCTGAAGTTTGTCACCTTTGCTTGCGTGGTGGCACTTCTTGTTTCAGTTTGTGTGTTGATTTACTGCATACTCGTATGCCATATTACGGTTGTTGGTCGGCGTAGGCCCGCCTGCAGAGGGTTCGTGTCTAACTGCACCGCGCTCTCTCTTCCTTGAAGAGAGCGGGGTGTTCACCTGTCGAAGTATTGGCGATTGTCGAAAGCGGCACCCATCTGCATTCCCATGAACTGTTTGAACACTCTGTACGCCGCGAGGAACTCAAGTTCCTCACTTCGGCTCAGACAACTCTATCCTGTCTAATATATCGGAGTTAAATTACAGGAGTTTAAAAGTAAAACTCCTTTTGCATGCTCCAGGCTAAATTTTCTAATTTAACTTGAGCACAAAGGTAGTTTCACCTTACTTACAAGGCATCTTCAGTGGATGTCCTGAAATATTACACGACTTTTCGTTTGCACATACAGTTTATTGTTTGCACGAATAGGATTCAGATTTAAAACATTTCATTAAACGTTTCATAATAAAATAGATAGGTACTCAAAGACCAGCGTCTAATCGTTATTTGGAAGTTAAACAGCTTCCTCTCGTGTTGGAAACTGGTTGAAAGCTAGCGCTTTCTCCTTATGGTCACTGTTTTCTAAATATAGCATTGTCACTGCCATTTTCTGTTTGTACAGTGTCATGCGTTTCTGTACATGGTGCCAGCTTTCTCTGGTTTTGTTTTAAACTTTATTTATTTTTATTTTTTTGATCATAGAAGTGTTAATGTAAGTTCTGTCCTTGTGTGTTTGTATATGTGTATGTCCATTTTGTAGCCGGCCGTTGTGGCCGAGCGGTTCTAGGCGCTTCAGTCTGGAACCGCGCTGCTGCTGCGGTCGCAGGTTCGAATCCTGACTCGGGAATGGGTGTGTGTGATATCCTTAAGTTAGATTTAAGTATTTATAGTCTAGGGGTCTGATGACCTCAGATGTTAAGTCCCATAGTGCTCAGAGCCATTTGAACCATTTGTTATGTCCATTTTGTTATTCACTTATTCTTTTTATATTTTATTTATTTATATTTTATATTTTGTGTCACTGTTATTTTTCTTCTTTTTCAGTTCAATTTAAATACATAGGAAAGAAATGGGATTTTTGATCATCTATTTGGATTTCTGTCTATTATTGCTTAGTCAGCGTAAATAGTGAGTTGTTACTCATATGGACGTACACATTTAATAGAGCTTCTTTTCAGCCTTTGTTTTCTGTATGTGATAACTTTATTGTAAGGTATATGTTGTCTTTCAGTATGTACTGTATTTTTATGTATTTCCCTCTTGTAGTAGGTTAGTGATTATTTTCTCTTAAGCATTCTGCAAGATTAAGTGGCTTGCCCCATATTGGCATACTCTTGTATGGTCATATGTTCCTTGCTGCAGGTGCCGAATGTTCTACAGGTTTGTCCTACGTACCTTCCATCACATGAGCTACATTGTAGTTGCTGTATTCCTGCTTTCTGCCCGCGTCAGGCCATCCTGATTTAGGTTTACCATGATTTCCCTAAATCGCTCGAAGCAAATGTCGGAATGGTTCCTTTGAAAGCGTATGGTCGGCTCCCTTCCCCATCCTTTCCTAAAACCATGGGATCGATGACCTCGCTGTTTGGTCTCCTTCCCCAAATCAACCATCCAACCAACCAACCAACCAACCTGCTTTCTGGTGTATGTCTGTGTCTTTTGTTCTTTTTGAAATGTCTTTTTGGATTGAATTTTCGGTTTATAATTCTGTGTTTATGCCTTTTCTTGGGTCAACAGAAACATCCGATCTCACGCGTCGGCTTTGACCCGTGACGTAAGGGTGTTGTGGTGTGTGACGTCATTACGGCGCGGAGTTTGGTTTGTGAGTGTGGCGTGTTTGTAGATGTTGCCTCGTTGACGTTACCTTAGTAGGAGTTTTAGCGCCTGTAATATATAGTTTACCTTTTTACTGTACTTTTTGTTTTAACGTCGTCTATGAGGCTTTTATCAGTTTGCCATTAGATTGTTCAACCTTTATGGTCTATATGTTTTGTCGCTACTCGTTATGTCTAATGAATCAATATTGTTTTTTTTTATTTGTTTCTTTTTTTTATCTTTTGATTGACCTACACATTGATCTGTAGCGTAGCTCTGAATACGAGGTTAGGTTGGGAGTTGTTTTTTGGCGGGGAGGGGTCAGGGGGGGGGGGGCACAGCCCCCCCCTGCCTGGCCTTGAGTACCACTTGTTTATTATTATCTTTGTTTGCTATCAATGTTAGCAGATTGTTCTTGTGAAACCTTTGTGTGTGTTGTTTTTCTATGTGTTTTCGTCGTTGTGATACGTATGCAACGTTTTTATATCCGCCATATTGGAATTGTCGTTTATGGTCGTTTCCGCCATATTTGTGACGTCATGGGTCAAAGCCGACGGGTTGGATCGGACGCTTCCGTATTTCCCTTTTCTTTTGAAAATATCTTTTATTTTAAGTGTGAGTTTGTGCCTGTATGTCACTGTGTACTGTGTTGAATCTTCTGCCCGCATCTCGTGGTAGTGCGGTAGCGTTCTCTCTTCCCACGCCCGGGTTCCGGGGTTCGATTCCCGGCGGGGTCAGGATTTTCTCTGCCTCGTGGTGGCTGGGTGTTGTGTGCTGTCCTTAGGTTAGTTAGGTTTAAGTAGTTCTAAGTTCTAGGGGACTGATGACCATCGATGTTAAGTCCCATAGTGCTCAGAGCCATTTTTTTTAAATCTTCTTTCTTGTTTTCCTGTAGCCTTTGTGTTGTTGTTCTGTTGCTGTGTGTGCTTGTTTGTGTGGTGTTTCGCTTTGCTGTTGTTTTTGGCTGTGTACGTATTGTGTTTATTGACTGTATTATTTGTTTAATTTTGTTATTAGATTACTACGTCTGCAAACGATAAGCTACATGTGCAAACGAAAAAATCACTAGCATTTCAGAACACCCACTGAAGATGTTTTGTAAATAAGGTGTATCGTGCCTGGATGTAGAAGTAAAAGAATACCCCCTTAACCTGGATCACGCAAAAGGCGTCTTTGTTTTAAATCACTGCAATTCATATACAACTCCTGCAAAAATGGCCACCACAAGAAACTTTTTATATTCGAATGATTTGTTATATCTATACTGCAATCTTATTGTGATAAAATTATTTAAAAGCAGTCTTGATCGTAGCCGATGTTAATTTTTGACCGGTTTGGGCCTTTCAATTACGGGACATCAACAGAGTCTGCACTGTAATAACAACGAGGGTTGTTCAATAAGTAGTGCCTCACATATTTTTAAAAAGCCATTAATATACATAGGCAAACGTCCTTGTTGGTGCTTCACATTTGATGTTTGTTCTGTGCACCAGTGAAGTTTCGAACCGTTCTGTGCAAATGGCACAGCCGTAGTACAGCGTCAAAATACTGTCTACATACGACTCACGTCATAAGCAGCGTGCTGTTATTGAATTCTTGCATGCAGAAAAAGAAACAGTGTTGAACATCCATAAACGTTTGCGTGCAGTGTAGGGCGATGCTGCAGTTGACAGGAGTACAGTCGGGCGATAGGTAAAGAAATTTAAAGGCTCAGGAAATGAAGAAACAGAGCTCCATGCTCAGCCACGTTCGGGGCGTCCTGTCACAACCACTGCTCCAGACATGCTGAGTCGTGCGGATTCCATTATTCTTGCCGACCGGCGCATCACAACTCTACAGTTGGCTCTACAGTTCTCAGTCAGCATTGGAAGTGCACTTTCAATGATCGAGACTCTCGGATATTCAAAGAGGTGCTCAAGATGGGTTCCACAAATGCTCACAGTGGACCAAAATATACAAAGAAAAGCCATTTCATCTGAATTGTTGGAGCGTTTTGAGACCGATGGAGAGGCCTTTCTGTTACGGATCATTACGAGGGACGAAAGCTGGGTGCACCACTTTGAGCCAGAAACCAAAAGGCAGTCCATGGAGTGGCACCATCCTCATTCACCACAAAAGGAGAAATTCAAGACAACCCCCTCTGCCGGAAAAGTCATGGTGACAGTCTTCTGGGATTGTGATGGCGTCATTCTCGTGGATGTGATGCCAAGAGGGTCAACCATAAATTCAGAGGCATACGTGAAGTCTCTGAATGATCTCAAGAACCGTTTCCGACGTGTTCGATCGGTCATGAATCCAGCAGAAATCTACCTCCAGTACGATTATGCACGCCCACACACAAGTCTGAGAAGTCTGGAACACATCGCCAAATTTGGTTGGACACCATAGCCTCATCCACCATACAATCCAGACCTGGCACCTTCGGACTTCCTTTTCTTTGGGCCGCTTAAAAATCCTGTACTGGTAACACACTCTGAAGGTGACGAGAGTAACGGTCATGTAGTGAAAACATGGCTACACTTTCAGGACAAAAGCTTCTACTAGCAGGGAATATGTGCTGTTCCACAACCTATGCGTACGGCCATAGAGCGTGATGGAGGCTTCGTACAGAAATAGTACAGGGACAAGACATGTTGATGTATATTGTCACTAATTACTGACTCTTAACAATAAATATGTTCCGAGAAAAAAATGTGGGGCATTGCTTATTGAACGTCCCTCGTAACAGTGCTATATTACATAGAGTAGTCAATGTTGTAAAAGTATACTCTAAAACGATGTATCATTACCCATCTGGATGGCGGCGATGGTGCCTGACACGCTGTGGATGCCTCAGTCACTGTAACTGATGGTGATGGCTAAGCAGCCACGAGTGACATAGGGTAGAGAGAGGGCGCTCAGAGCTTAAGGCATCGCCGTCAGCTAATGGGGGCCGACTTACGCAACATTCTGAGTCTTCACTCTTAAATATTTGTCTTTTAAATTTAATTAATCAAGAAACGAGTTTATATTCATTTTGTGGTTCATAATCTGTGTTACAGCTACCCTCATGAATGCATGACAATCTAATGTATGTAATTCGTTAACTGAGGTCCAGAGCGTCGACTGGAAGAGATAATTCACACTATAAGATCGTTAGTTCTATACCTACTGCTATTTATTCATAATGAAACCAAATGTAATGCGTATCAATATGAAAATTATACATACTGACTTATTTGCATTAGTATTCACTTACTTAAAGCCTTAAAAAAAACTAGAAAAAACGAAATTTATTGTTGAATATAAGTGTCAGCTACTGGTGTCTGTAATACGGTTTTAGGACGCCGTTTTCATAGAGACATTTAGGTTGATATGTCTGTCAGTTTCCAAAGATGTACTTGACGCTTGTATAACACTTTTAAATAATTTTGTCATGCTCCCCTGCATTATTTTTTGTTTATCTTCGTCTGAGTTACTTATTTACTAACCCAAATTCGACATAAACACGATTTTTCTAACACAGCTCTATACAGAGGAATAAGCCAGAGAGATTAAAATAATCCTGGCTTGAGTTACGTAATCATTCGTAGTATTCGTTTAACGCTGTTCTAATGGTACATTTAGTTGAGCGTGTCATGTGAGACGCGTTGTATTCTTTACAAATTTAAAATGATAGGTGAAGACGTTACTCATCCCAGCTGATGGCATGGTGTTTTAGTCCATTGGTTTAAAGTCAAATTTCATATCAGTTCAGTCCCAGGTGTGATAGGAGATGAGATAGAACTGAATAGCAAGCAACAAAGATACGAGATAAGGGAACCAGAGATACGAGATACGGAAACCAGTTGTAGCTGACCATGGAGATAACTTGAACACATCATCTAAACCAGAACGTATCAGTGCGAAGATAAATGTCTGCAAGAGTCAGCTTATTCAAGAGGTTCATGCCACATATAGTGCCCTGATCTAAAGGTCTAAAAACGGTGATTCTATAACTCCACAGCAAAGTTCTAGGTCAGACCAGGAAAACCGAGTAAAAGTACGTTTTCAGTTGAATCACCCCGGAAGTATCCAAAACGCTATAGATTCTGTACCTTCAGCACTCAACCGACTGCATTTTCTGGTTGCATATTGGATCGAAAAACACTCATGTATATGTTTACTTCATATATTGTCGTTGTTGTGGCATGCAAAAAAATAAAATAAAAAGCATGATAAATTTTAGAGAATGGCGTCATCAATCAAACAGGCCACAGGGAAGGGCAATCGAGGGAACTGTAGCGAGAAGTATTTTTCGAGATAAGAATAGTTCGGTCATCAGGTCGGCCCTCAGAGAACGCAAGCCACTTGTTGCTGGGTGACGCTTGTAATGCAATGACTGACGCTAGAAGGACAACACACCTGTTGCTCCGGGCCTCCACTGGCAGACCTACCGCTGTAGTGCACGAAAAGTTTGCGAGTTTGCGTGTCTACAGCGGGTGCTAGTTTTCCGGGCACTCGCCTCACTACCGGCTCTATTACAGTCTGAATAGAACTTCACCTACTATCACAAAAAAAAAAAAACGCAGCAACGAGTATTTCAGTTCTGACACCAACTCGTCACCTGTGGAGCAAACAATTCTGAAAAGGTGTTGCTATGTGCAGCTAGATTTGCGCTCTTCATTCATCGCAATTTCTGTTTTCCAAAGTTTCTCCACGGCACTTCGGGTGGCCACAGAGATGGTTCTTTAAAAGAAGGAGGCAGCCTCCATCGTTAATGAACCCAAAGTATGAAAACACGCGCTCAAAGTCCCGCCATCTCGAATTTGGGCTTGAGATGTAACAGATGTTGTATTCGATAACAGTCTACTACTGATGTGTACTATACTCATGTATGTCCCAAACAAGGCTTTCGTAGGATTTATTAGGTGAAAATAGAAATAACATTACGTCCAAGAATACTAATTACTGAACAGTTAATGTGGATCAGTCTGGTCTGAGATGTGAGAATGTAGCTTTCGTATTATATGGGATGGCACACTTAAACGTTCTGTTGTGGTTGGGAGGAGAGCCAACACCGTGTTACTAGAGGAGGCCGAAAGGCACGCGTTTTAGCTCACGCAGGCTGGCGTGAGGTCTCGAACAGGACAAGGAAATTAGAATTTAGAAAAACGGACGTAGCTGGTGGAATACTTAACTTTAATCCATTAATGATGAACGTCGCTCTTGACGGTACATGATTCATACTATCAATAGTAACTGAATATGGCGAATTGCTAGGTCGTAGCAAATGACGTAGCTGAAGGCTATGCTAAACTATCGTCTCGGCAAATGAGAGCGTATTTTGTCAGTGAACCATCGCTAGGAAAGTCGGCTGTACAACTGGGGCGAGTGCTAGGAAGTCTCTCTAGACCTGCCGTGTGGCGGCGCTCGGTCTGCAATCACTGATAGTGACGACACGCGGGTCCGACCTATACTAACGGACCGCGGCCGATTTAAAGGCTACCAACTAGCAAGTGTGGTGTCTGGCGGTGACACCACACGTTCCAGCATAAATACCTCTCGAACAACAACGGATATTGAAAAACGACTTTTGCGGGTATGAATGTAAGGCGGGACTCATGAAAGTAAACACTATGAATTATTTTAAAACGTAAGAAAATACTATTTTCAACACAAACTTAAGGTTTTTGTAATGGACACCTCGAATTATTTCTCACGTATTCAATAACATGAAATATCACAAAAAATGGCGTTGGTTGCATCCCAATACGTCAGTTGCATCTTGAGAAATTTCAAAGTGAAGTTGAGGGTTGTAATAAACGAAACGCGCCGCTGTTATACATCCCGAGATGCAAACATGAACTCCACGTTGCTCGTAATCGCGATGTGATTGATCTACGTAATGTTACTTTCACTGTTCATAATGACTACCCTCTTACGTGTGCTACCTATCTGCATACACATTAGGGAACGGTTTCGGTCAGTGTACTAAACCAACAATTCCCAAGTCGATGGTCTGAGGACATGTGAAAAATGTGGTGTATCAGAGGTTTCAAACAACTATGGACAACATGAAAGCCAGTATTACCGCTGCGTGTGCTGCAATAACACCAGAAACACTGACAGCAGTGGGTCGATCAGCGTTCGAACGTGCAGAACGGTGCTGCATGTAAATAGCGGTCTCTTAGAACAAACGTTGTAGGATTTGTGCTGTGAGAAATGTGATTGCATTCTGGCGTGCATTTTATGTTTCTGAGTAGATGTATGTCTGTTTTGTAAAAACTATTTCACATTTATGGAATTGTTTCATCATGAGCAAAAGTTCGACTGTAACGTAATCATTAAAAATGTTCAGTCACATGATCTGTACGTGTCATGTGCCATTATGTAATTGATGTATAACTACTTACAATTAGCATTTATCCTTCTGTTAGATCCTTGGTTAGCTATTAATTATGTTTATTCTGGCTGATGATTTTCGGTATTTCGTTACCGTTGTGCCAATTTTAGTACTGTAATAAAGATCAATAAAGCACGAACGAGTGAACCCTTTGCTTACTTTGCATTGTGTGTGACCGGACATTTGAATTGTTTCCAGTAAGTAGTAATAAGTACAGTGTTTGCCACATTGTAATACTCCAACCATATGGCGATTACAGGCAATGTGGGGTTCAGGTTTGTATGTCGGGATCTGCAGAAGCGGCGCGTTTCGTTTATTTATAGCGTCAGCTTCGCTTTGAAGTTTTTCGGTGTTTAATTGACGTATTGGGATGCAACCTACGCCATTCTTTTGTGATTTTTTATACTTTTGATTACGTAAGAAATAAGACGGTATGTTCATTCGGAAAAAAATACAAGTTTGTGTTGAAAACAGTATTTGATTACGTTTTAGATTGTTTCATAGAGTTTCCTTTGATGAGCCCCTACCTTACATTGATATCCGCGAAAGTCGTTTTTCAATATATATGACTGTTCCAGAGATATTCGCTGGAACATTTAAGTGGACCACTCTGTATATTACCAAAAATGATGAACGAATGATGGATAACCAGTTGTTAAAAGATATTGTTTTATCCATTTAGGGGTTTACTGTGAGAAAAGCAAATGTATCTGTGGATAATTATCTAAACCTATGTCATACAATGGCACAGTACAATACTAATGAAAATTAGCTAAGCAAAATAAAGACAATGTGAAATGCAAAAAAGATCGTCTTATAACGAAAAAGTGTTTTCTTGAGGTATCATTGAACATAAAGAAAAAACTGAATTTTGCACTGTTAAAAACGTTCAAAATAATTCTGTACTGTATTAAAGGTAACTGAGAAAGGAGTTATAATAATGTTGTGCAGTACTATCTTGAATTTTAGAACTCGGTATAATGACATGATGCAGTGCTTACTGGGGACTGTATTTAGAGATTCTTTGTGGCAGAAGCTGCGAAGCTGCACTGAACCTGTATTGCTTGAATGTGAAATGAGCAGCGTCATTAATTTATAATCTGCCTGATTTCACTGAATTAAATCCCGGGAATCTTATCCGATAGGATTTGGGATAATAATTTTTTTTTACTTTCATAAACACACTGCTGTAAAAAAAACTAGTACACAGGGAAAGACGACGTCGATTTTTATTCGATGACGGCGTATGCCGCCTGGGCTAGTAGATGTACTGATGATGGCTTCAGTTTCTTCCGCCAACAGAAAGCGCAGTGGCAAAGCTACCAGACAGGTAGGTACCTGGGTTTCTACCGCTTTTTTGGGGATGCTCACAACCAGAAGTCTCAGTGCGGTGCAAGCGTGTAAAGCGAGCGGGCAACCACGCCACGGAGACGCACTCGTGCTTCATAGAGCGAAATGGGCGAATTTGAAAGGGGTCAAATTGTGACCTTCCGAGTGGCGGGATGGTTCTTTCGGAGAATTGCCACACAAGTTGGGCGTGCAGGGTCAGTTGTGAAACGATGCCGGTATCAGTGGTCACGTGAACATTCTCACACCCGTAACCAGGTTGTGTAGTCCACACAGCAGAGACGCCCGCCATGATCGCTGTATTGTAACGGCAACAGTGGCAGATCGAAGGAACAGGTAAGAGGGCTTGTGAGTCCAGACGAGACAACACGAGCTGTTGCTGTTGCTAACCGGTTATTAGCAGATTAACAGCAGGACTACGGGTGACGCCAAAGCATCAACATGCAAGGCTCGACTGAAGACGTCGGAGGATCATTTCGATCACTTGTAAGATTGAATAGCGGGCCGTGGTCCTCAGCGGTGAAAGATTCTGGCCGCACGCCAGTGATGGTCGTTTGCGAGTACTCCGTAGTCCTGGTGAGTATTCGTGCACGATGCATTGGCCCGACCGCAAACCTTATGGTCCGGGGTTCGACAACACTCGTTCCCCTTCGGTGTTTCTGGAGGGAACGCTAACCACCGCTAGATACTTGCAGAATGTTGTTTTGCTGGTCTTGCAACGGGAAGGTGATGTATTCTTCCAACAGGATAATGCTCGCCCACACACTGCCTGTGACACTCAACGTCCCCTGCAAGACGTGCTGCAACTTCTCTGGCCAGCATGATCTCTGGAGTTGCCTTCGGTGGAGGACCGTGTGGAATATGATGGGACGAGAAGTGACCCGTGCGACCCATCAGTCAACAACTTTTACAGAACTACTTGAACAAGTCGACCAGACGTGGTATAGCGTGTCCCAGTACAGCATCCGCCATCTGTACGACCGGCTGAAAGCCAGTCAGCGCCTGCATTGCCGACTGTGGAGCCTGCACCACGTACATGTTTCAGCATGGGTAGATGCCTGGCACCTTGGAACATACACAGTGTTGCAACAACAAACCTTGAGTGAACTGCAAACCTCTAAATGAGTGTACTAGTTTTTTTCTGAGAGTATGTTGAGAAGAGGGTGCACAAAATTCAAAACTTTAGCGTTCTTATATTATTATGTACAGCCTCCAGTGCATGTGGTGCTAGAAGTACGTCGAATTTACTATGACTGAAACGCATCTTGCTACTATTCATGTTCGGTTTTATCGGCACAGAAGTAATTACAGTGCATAGGAAGAATGGTACAATATAAGGTGTAGTACTGATTCTCTAGTCAGCTCCATCTTGAGGAGACGTGTACTGAAGCGGTTCAAATGGCTCTGAGCACTATGGGACTTAACTCCTGAGGTCATCAGTCCCCATAGAACTTAGAACTACTTAAACCTAACTAACCTAAGGACATCACACACATCCATGCCCGAGGCAGGATTCGAACCTGCGACCGTAGCAGCAGCGCGGTACCGGACTGAAGCGCCTAGAACCGCTCGGCCACGACGGCCGGCGACGTGTACTCCAAAGCTAATTTTTTACCGGGCTATTGCGCCCACACGAACGTAACGGTGCAATAATTAAATAAACCATGAAATGTATTCAGATAAACAATTTACTGGAAACGTATGAAAATTAGTCCCGGATTGGGAGTCGAACCCGGATTTTCCGCTTGTAGCGAGCGGTCGCTTTAACAGCTTTGGCTACTCGACCACGCGTCGAGAACCGACCCAAATCTCCTCATATTCCAATGTCTGCTTCCTATAATGTTCCCACAACTGTGTGCTTCCAGCAGAGAGAGAGACTTTTTTGTCTCATAAGATTGTCTTGGCTTTGGCATGAAATCCATTAGTGTAGTGTCTGTATCCGACAGCGTCTGTATAGCTCGATGCAGTGCTCCTTCGTAGATGTATTTAATGCCAAAGTCTAACCAACCAGACGAGAAGAATAAATACGAATAAATCTCTGCCCGTGAAGGAATCACATAACAGGACGAGCATTATGGGAAGCAGACAGTTGGACATACGGAGGTTTTCATTGGAGCTAGGAGCGTGCTCGGATAGCCGAAATTATTAAGATAAATGCAAATGTCGTGTGACTAGGGCCGTTGCCGGGTGCAAGTCTTTCGATTTGACGCCACTTCGGCGACTTGCGCGTCGATGGGGATGAAATGATCACGATTAGAACAACACAACACCCAATCCCTGAGCGGGGAGAATCTCCGACCCAGCCGGAATACGATCCCGGACTCTTAGGATTGACAGTCTGTCGTGCTGACCACACACTACCAAGGGCGGACATTGTTAAGGTGACCGCTCGTGACAAGAGAGAAATTCGGGTTCGACTCACGGTCTGGCACAAATTTTCATACGTTTCCAGCAAATTGGATAGCTGTTGTGGTACCATATTCGCACTTTGCTGATACACTTCATGATTTAATACGGCTGTCGACTGTCAGCAGCGCCTCTTCCTTCGGACATGCGTTCGGTGCAAATACAAACATTGTACTAATGGATCAAATAAGCCTTGTGTGTGGTATTCACATGGTGATATTTCTGACGTTAGAAACTGCTCGGTAAATACGACGATGTAATCTTTATGACGTCAAAGGAATGTCTCGCCGTAGTTTGGACGAGCAAGCATTGGTGATACTCCAAATGACAAAAAAATGGTTCAAATGGCTCTGAGCACTACGGGACTTCACATCTGTGGTCATCAGTCCCCTAGAACTTAGAGCTCCTTAAACCTAACTAACCTAAGGACATCACTCACATCCATGACCGAGGCAGGATTCGAACCTGCGACCGTAGAGGTCACGCGGTTCCAGACTGAAGCGCCTAGCACCGCACAGCCACACGGGCCGGCTCCCAAATGACATGATGAGCAATATGACCCCGAGTGTTTGCCTTCAGGATGTTCGTCCTCTCCGTAGCATTACACGGTAGTGTTACTACGATCTTCTGCAGTCATCAGCTATCCTTTTGGACAAATTTAATTTCTATGACATATAATGTTAGAAGTATTAATATCTAAACCTACATCTATATTCCACAAGCCACAGCAACGTGCGTGGTGAAGGGTCGTACCTCATCCAGTCGCTAGTTGGGCCCACGTAAGACGACTGTGAATAACCTTTCGCGCAGGGACGAATTCAGTGATTTCACCTTCATTATGATTTCGTGAAATATACTAATCAGCCACAATTTTCACGCACCCTGCTTAATGGCTATTGATGCACCCTTGCAACAAAATACATCAGCGATTCGGTGAGGCATGCATCCGCCTAGTCCTTGGTAGGTTTCTGGAGGCTGTTGGTATCAGATGTCTACGCAGGAGAGACGAAGTCTCCTTCAAGTTTGGGCCGGTGGTCTGTGGGCCCGAATCTGGTGAGTGATACCATCCATGATGTGTTCCATAGGGTTCACCTCAGCGAACTTGATGCCCAAGACATCAACGTGTGCTCATTATCACACTTCTAAAACCATTGCAGCACCATTCTGGCCGTATGATAGGGACATTTATCCTGGTGGAAGATGCCATAGCCGTGGGGGAGGAGATCGAGCACGAAGGAATGCAGTTGGTCTGCAACAATGTTCACGTAGTCCACAGATGTCATGCTGCCTTCAATTACCACCACAGATCCAGTCGAAGCATGGCTGAGCGTCTCCTACAGCATAATACTTCCTCCACCGGCCTGCGTCCGCGACACGGTGCAGGTCTCGAGCATCTGAATGACACGGCGTATGTGTACATGATGATCAACCTGGTGTGACAAGAAGCATGACTCATCTGACCTGGCGATACATTTCCATTCATCCAGGATCTACATCTATACATGTATTCCCCAAGCAACCGTACGGTGCGTAGCGGAGGGTACCAGTGTCACTTTCCCCTTTTTTGTTCAAGTCGCATATGATTCGCGGGAAGACCGATTGTTGCTAAGCCTTCGTGTGGGCTCGAATCTCCCATTTAATATTCATGGTCTGTTCTCATGATATACGTAGCAGGAAGTGATATATTAGTCGACTCTTCCAGGAATGTACGCTCTCAGAAGCTTAACAGTAGACCACAATGGTTTGCAAGCACGCGAACAGCCGACCAATTTCGCCGCTTCCGTCCCCAGGATCAAAACAATCTACCCTTTGTCGAACTCTCTTGTATTACTGAAGCTGCTGTCACTTAATAATAATAATAATAATAATAATAATAATAATAATAATAATAAGGCCTGGGAAAAGAATAGGCCTCCGGTATGTTCTGCCAGTCGTAAAAGGCGACGAAAAGAACAAACCACTAATAGGGCTAACCCCCCTTTTAGTGTGATTAGTTGGTTCAGGACAGAACTAATGAAGCCTCGGACAACGCTGTCATGGTCGGGGACGCCGCTTGAACCCTATGCTCGTCCACAATGGTAAGGACACTGCTAGCCACACGGAAAATGATTTAAATCCTAATAGACGTGTTTTGCAGGATATGCTTCCTGCAACCACTCTAGAAGGAAAACAAAGACAGAGGATGAGATGGTCAGATGAAGTTAACCGACACCTCATGTTCTGTTATTACCAAGCAACAAACTTAGGAACCAACACAACTGGATACAGATCACAAGTATACACAACATTTTTTACCACATACCCAGAATTAAAATTTTTTAACAGAATAACGACTAGCTGATCAGAACCGTGTAATAATAAAAAATAACAGGATACCCCAGTCAGAATTAGAAAACATCAAACAACAAGTACAGCAAATACTGGAACAAAATAATGTGCAACCAGAAGAAGAATAAAATATAGTAATGGACTCAAACATCACAGAGCAAACAAACAAAGAACAAAATGAATCAATTAAACAATCAGAGAAAAACGAAATATTAAGACAGCCACCAGAACAAGCACAAATAGAACACGAAGTGACACACATGTTAGATATAGAAGAAAAATTTCAGCTGACATATATAGAATACAAAGACACAAATACAGACATTAGACCATTCTTGCATAGACCACCAAATAACCCACAAGTCGAAACAACAATAACAACTATCAACACAATCATACACAACAAAATAAATGAAAATACAACTATTGAAGAGTTACAACTGCTGGTTTATATAGGAGCACTCACTACACTAAATATACACACTAGGCAGAGATCAGAACCAACCAACACACAGAAGAAACCCACAAAACCAGCATGGCAACACAGGCTACAAATCAGAATGGAAAAACTGAGAAAAGACATCGGACAGCTAACACAATTTATAAGATATGAAATATCAGACAAAAAACGAAAAAGGTTAGTTAAAATCTCACAACAAGAAGCGATAAAGCAATTAGATGAAAAGAAGCAGAAATTACAAGCAATGGCCAAACGACTTAGAAGGTACAAAAAAAGTGAAAATAGAAGCAAACAAAACCAAACATGCAACACAAACCAAAAGAAATTTTACCAGACAATAGATAACACGCACATTAAAATAGACAATCCACCAAACATAACAGACATGAAAAACTTCTGGAGCAACATGTGGTCAAACCCAGTACAACATAACAGGCATGCACGGTGGATAGAAGCAGAAACAGACACATACAAGATGATACCACAAATGCCAGAAGTGATAATTTTGCAACATGAAGTCACCCAAGCAATTAATTCTACTCAAAATTGGAAAGCCCCTGGAAAAGATAAAATAGCAAATTTCTGGCTAAATAAGTTCACCTCAACACATTCACATCTAACTAAATTATTTAACAGTTACATTGCAGACCCATACACATTCCCTGATACACTTACACATGGAATAACGTATCTGAAACCTAAAGGTCAAGCAGACACAGCAAACCCAGCTAAATATCGCCCCATAACATGCCTACCAACAATATGCGAAATATTAACTTCAGTCATTACACAGAAATTAATGACACATACAATACAGAACAAAACTATAAATGAAGAACAAAAAGGCTCTTGCAAAGGAGCATGAGGATGTAAAGAGCAACTGATAATAGATGCAGAGGTGACATATCAAGCTAAAACTAAACAAAGGTCGCTACACTACGCATACATTCATTACCAAAAAGCTTTTGATAGTGTACCCCACTCATGGTTACTACAAATATTGGAAATAGACAAAGTAGATCCTAAATTGATACAGTTCCTAAACATAATAATGAAAATTTGGAAATCCACACTTAACATCGAAACAGTTTCAAATAATGTCACATCATAGCCAATACATATTAAGCGTGGAATATACCAAAGAGACTCATTAAGTCTTTTCTGGTTCTGCCTTGCTCTGAACCCACTATCCAACATGCTAAATAATACAAATTATGGATACAATATTACTGGAACATACCCACACAAAATCACACATTTGCTATACATGGATGATCTAAAACTACTGGCAGCAACAAATCAACAACTCAACCAATTACTAAAGATAACAGAAGTATTCAGCAATGATATAAATATGGCTTTTGGAACAGACAAATGTAAGAAAAATAGCATAGTCAAGGGAAAACACACTAAACAAAAAGATTACATATTGGATAACCACAGCGACTGCATAGAAGCGATGGAGAAAACAGATGCCTATAAATATCTAGGATACACTCAAAAAATAGGAATAGATAATACAAATATTAAAGAAGAACTAAAAGAAAAATATAGACAAAGACTAACAAAAATACTGAAAACAGAATTGACAGCAGGAAGCAAGAGAAGAGCTATAAATACCAATATTGACCTACTCATTTGGAGTAGTGAAATGGAGTAACACAGACCTAGAAGCATTCAATACACTTACACGATCACAATGTCACAAATATAGAATACATCCAATACATTCAGCAACAGAAAGATTCACATTAAGCAGAAAGGAAGGAGGAATGGGATTTATCGACATAAAAAACCTACATTATGGACAGGTAGACAATTTAAGAAAATTCTTTCTAGAACGAGCAGAAACTAGCAAAATACACATAGCAATCACTCATATAAATACATCGGCTACACCACTGCAATTTTATAACCACTTCTACAACCCTTTAGATCACATAACATCAACAGATACAAAGACAGTAAATTGGAAAAAGAAAACACTACATGGCAAACACCTGTATCATCTAACACAGCCATACATCGATCAAGACGCATTCAACACATGGCTAAGAAAAAGCAATATATACAGTGAGCCGGAAGGATTCATGATTGCAATACGGGATCAAACAATGAACACCAGATATTACAGCAAGCATATTATTAAAGATCCCAATACCACAACAGGTAAATGCAGACTTTGCAAACAACAAATAGAAACAGTAGATCACATCACAAGCGGATGTACAATACTAGCAAATACAGAATACCCCAGAAGACACGACAATGTAGCAAAAATAATACATCAACAACTTGCCATACAACATAAACTAATTAAACAACACGTTTCCACATACAAGTATGCACCACAAAATGTACTGGAGAATGATGAATACAAATTATACTGGAACAAAACCACTATAACAGATAAAACAACACCACATAACAAACCTGATATCATACTCACCAATAAAAAGAAGAAATTAACACAACTAATCGAAATATCCATACCCAATACAACAAATATACAGAAGAAAACAGGAGAAAAAATTGAAAAATAAATCCAACTGGCTGAGGAAGTCAAGGGCATGTGGCATCAGGATACAGTTGACATTATACCAATTATACTATCACTACAGGAGTCATACCACACAATATCCACCAGTACATCAACGCAATACAGCTACATCCAAACGTATATATACAACTACAGAAATCTGTAATTATTGATACATGTTCAATTACCCGAAAGTTCCTAAATGCAATGTAACATATACTGTACAGTTAAAAGGAAGTCACGCTTGATCAAGGTCCGCGTCATTTTCCATTTTT
This sequence comes from Schistocerca cancellata, assembly GCF_023864275.1. NCBI lineage: Eukaryota > Metazoa > Arthropoda > Insecta > Orthoptera > Acrididae > Schistocerca > Schistocerca cancellata. The sequence continues at coordinate 51,641,974 of NC_064631.1, forward strand.
AACCAGATATAACGTCTGAGAAAGGAAAGAAATAGTAATAATGGTATTAGGAGATATAAAAAGAATTTATAGGGGTATAGGACGGATGTTTTCTGACACAGTGAGTTCTGTGGATGTGAACAGGTGTTTCTGCCATGTTATTCAGACAAGAGGGTTAAGATATATGAGAGATATGAGGGACTGTGTTCGTTCAAAATGTAATAGAGAAGATAGAGGGTATGGAAAGTACTGCGTTTTTCTGTCCGCAACTAGGATAGCTGGGCATTTGATAGTGAAATTTGATCAAAGAGTCGAACATCAAAGATAAAATGACCGCAGGCACTCTAAACCAGTTCCAGTGTCGTGATCTTCCCTGAGAGAGACTTTTCAGGAGAACATCGCTGTAATCAGTAATTGGAAGAATGAGTTTTTGTACAAGCTTCTTTTTCAGTTGAAGAGGGATGAGCTTTTTATATTTTTCTATTGCATGGAGATGCTGATGCCTTCTTGCAAAGAGCTATTACGTTCTCGATGCAAGTCAGGTTTTCATCTGTTATTACTCCTAGGCTCTTTGTTGACGCAGAGAAATTGATGTTTATCCCGTTTCGGGTTAATTATGGTAGGGATTCCTGATATTTCAGACTAGTGATTCTAGTCTGACCGACCACTACCACTTGAATTTTGGATGGGTTGAGCTTTAACCCTATATCCTGCGCCCATTTGGGTAGTGCTCACAGGTCGGTACTGCGGTTCTCGATAGATGTCTTCAGGTTTATTGGATTCACTCTTAGATGCAACTGGAGGTCACCAACGTACATGTTATATTTACAGTCGGACTAAACTAATGAAACGAGCAATGGAAAGTGTATAGGACCTAAAACCGAACCCTGATGGACGTCTGGTGTGCCTCCATTGTGACTTTAGGATGTCGGACGTGACGCATTGCTAGCAAGACGGCAGGTATAAGCGAAACCATTGCATTGCACTTGGCGAAAAATTTAGGCCTCTAAATTTCTGATATGAACAGTCGAAGTCTACAGATTCATAGGCTTTGCTAAACTCTAAGAAGCACACGATAGACGCCGCTTCTTCATCCACGGTAAGCTTCAGGTCGTACAGGGTGTTTCAAAAATGACCGGTATATTTGAAACGGCAATAAAAACTAAACGAGCAGCGATAGAAATACACCGTTTGTTGCAATATGCTTGGGACAACAGTACATTTTCAGGCGGACAAACTTTAGAAATTACAGTAGTTACAATTTTCAACAACAGATGGCGCTGCGGTCTGGGAAACTCTATAGTACGATATTTTCCACATATCCACCATGCGTAGCAATAATATGGCGTAGTCTCTGAATGAAATTACCCGAAACCTTTGACAACGTGTCTGGCGGAATGGCTTCACATGCAGATGAGATGTACTGCTTCAGCTGTTCAATTGTTTCTGGATTCTGGCGGTACACCTGGTCTTTCAAGTGTCCCCACAGAAAGAAGTCACAGGGGTTCATGTCTGGCGAATAGGGAGGCCAATCCACGCCGCCTCTTGTATGTTTCTGACAGCCCAAAGCAATCACACGATCATCGAAATATTCATTCAGGAAATTAAAGACGTCGGCCGTGCGATGTGGCCGGGGACCATCTTGCATAAACCACGAGGTGTTCGCAGTGTCGTGTAAGGCAGTTTGTACCGCCACAGATTCACGAAGAATGTCCAGATAGCGTGATGCAGTAATCGTTTCGGATCTGAAAAATGGGCCAATGATTCCTTTGGAAGAAATGGCGGCCCAGACCAGTACTTTTTGAGGATGCATAGAAGATGGGACTGCAACATGGGGCTTTTAGGTTCCCCATATGCGCCAGCAATGGTAGCGGCGCTGAGGGGTTGCCGCGTTTGAATTTTGTATGGATAGAGGTGTAAACTCTGGCGCATGAGACGATACGTGGACGTTGGCGTCATTTGGACCGCAGCTGCAACACAGCGAACGGAAACCCGAGGCCGCTGTTGGATCACCTGCTGCACTAGCTGCGCGTTGCCCTCTGTGGTTGCCGTACGCGGTCGCCCTACCTTTCCAGCACGTTCATCCGTCACGTTCCCAGTCCGTTGAAATTTTTCAAACAGATCCTTTATTGTATCGCTTGTCGGTCCTTTGGTTACATTAGACCTCCGTTGAAAACTTCGTCTTGTTGCAACAACACTGTGTTCTAGGCGGTGGAATTCCAACACCAGAAAAATCCTCTGTTGTAAGGATTAAACCATGTTGTCTACAGCACAACAGTGTTTGCTTTGGGCTATCCGAAACATACAGGAGGCGGCGTGGATTGGCCTCCCTATTCGCCAGACATGAACCCCTGTGACTTCTTTCTGTGGGGACACTTGAAAGACCAGGTGTACCGCCAGAATCCAGAAACAATTGAACAGCTGAAGCAGTACATTTCAGCTGCATGTGAAGCCATTCCGCCAGACACGTTGTCAAAGGTTTCGGGTAATTTCATTCAGAGACTACGCCATATTATTGCTACGCATGGTGGATATGTGGAAAATATCGTACTATAGAGTTTCCCAGACCGCAGCGCCATCTGTTGTTGAAAATTGTAACTACTGTAATTTCGAAAGTTTGTCTGGCTGAAAATGTACTGTTGTCCCAAGCATATTGCAACAAACGGTGTATTTCTATCGCTGCTCGTTTAGTTTTTATTGCCGTTTCAAATATAACGGTCGTTTTTGAAACACCCTGTAGCATTGTATATACTTAAGAGCTTTCTTATTTTGCCTGTCGCTTCTTGTCTGCAACATATCTATATTTCAGGAAGTTAAGTATTGTAATTATTTCGTTTTGTAATAAACTTCATTAATACGATTTGCTTGAATTGTTTGTCTAGCGATCAGAGAAGCAGGTTTCCTACGCACCTCATATTTGAGGAGTAGGCGGGATACGACATTGGCGACGAGTCTTCAAACAAACCCAGAGCTGACAGCCACCACTGATTTCTGTTTTGATTTTACGTGGGCTATTGCGTTTTGCTGGAGCCTTAATTCTACTTTGTCATTTCTTTGCAGGGGTGTGTTTACTTGCTTTAATAGAGTCTTGTTGTGTTTTTGATAGTCATTGTTTTCAGATGGGTGTCGCGGAAGTTTTCTTTGCTTTTGTACTTATTTTTATTGGTTGCCTTGTGTGTTTATTGCATTTCTCTCTCCCAATATGAGTAACCCACCTAACCCACCCCCTGCACAGGCACCTCAGCTGTAAGCAATAGATGCAACACAGCTACTGTAGATGTTTCAGTTTCAGAGCCAACAAATGCCCACCCTGCTAAACACAGTGCAATGCTGCGTGCATGACAGAACAGCAAACTACACTTACAGTGGCTCGGAGTGCCATACCACCTTTTCGCCAATTTGGTGCGCAACAAGAGGAATGGCTCAAGTGGTTACAACAGTTTGAAGCCCACGTAATTGCTCACTATGTACTAGGCACTGTGAAACTCCATTACTTTTTGTCCACAGTAGAAAATGCAGTGTTCCACCTCACACAGAAGTTGTTTCCTAACGTCACTCTGAGTGAACTTTCCTATGATTAGGTTCAAAATGGTTCAAATGGCTCTGAGCACTATGAGACTTATCTTCTAAGGTCATCAGTCCCCTAGAACTTAGAACTACTTAAACCGAACTAACCTAAGGACATCACACACATCCATGCCAGAGGCAGGATTCGAACCTGCGATCGTAGCGGTCACGCGGTTCTAGACTGTAGCGCCTTTAACCGCTTGGCCACACCGGCCGGCGATTAGGTTGTAGGTTCGCTATTTAACTATCATGACCAACAAGTGAATGTGGTAGCAGCTAGGTATCAATTCATTAATAGCAAAAAAACAGTCACAGCAAACTTACCGCAAGTGGGTAACATATTTGCAGGGTATGAAGAGGAATTGCAAATTTATATGTGCTTGTGGTGCTTTACATTCAGATGTGTTACTGTGTGATGTGATCATGTGCAATGTAACTGATGTCAGACTTAGGGAACAGATTCTGAATCAGTCTGATCCATCATTTCAGCACGTAGTGCAAATACTCGATCAGTACGATTCAGATGCCTTGTCAGCTGATAAATTTGAGCAGCCAGCAATTTATCAGGTCGGATCGCTCCTTGCTCGCGACTGGCCCATTAGGCAGCGACAGCTCACATGCTCCGAGCCGAGCAAACAGCTCTCTACACAGGCGAACAGAATTAAGGCATGCCCTCGGTGTTGTTCACGGTACAAACCCCACGACTGCCCGTCTAGACAGGCACAGTGGTACTCTTGTGTCAAGAATGGTCATGTACAAACAATATGTTTGCAATGGAACAAATAGGAATTCTGCTCGCTCACAAAAATCTAGTCACAAGGACCATGTTAACAAAACCATGTATTCCAAGGCTGCTGCAGGCATTAGCAAAACTAGAAAGCAAACAGTTGCTTCAGTGCCACACCAGTCCAACAAACTTTTTGTACATTTGCATATTAGTGGAAAATGTGTGAAATTTTAGTTGGACACGGATGCTTCTGTTACACTGCTGGATCGTAACACGTATGAACTGTTAGGCTCCCCACACCTGTGTAAAACTAGCACGCACCTGACAGCTTATACTGGACAAGACATTCCTGTTCTCAGAATATGTACTTTGCCTCCCATGTATCGCACGCATATGCGAACTACACTCCTGGAAATTGAAATAAGAACACCGTGAATTCATTGTCCCAGGAAGGGGAAACTTAATTGACACATTCCTGGGGTCAGATACATCACATGATCACACTGACAGAACCACAGGCACATAGACACAGGCAACAGAGCATGCACAATGTCGGCACTAGTACAGTGTATATCCACCTTTCGCAGCAATGCAGGCTGCTATTCTCCCATGGAGACGATCGTAGAGATGCTGGATGTAGTCCTGTGGAACGGCTTGCCATGCCATTTCCACCTGGCGCCTCAGTTGGACCAGCGTTCGTGCTGGACGTGCAGACCGCGTGAGACGACGCTTCATCCAGTCCCAAACATGCTCAATGGGGGACAGATCCGGAGATCTTGCTGGCCAGGGTAGTTGACTTACACCTTCTAGAGCACGTTGGGTGGCACGTGATACATGCGGACGTGCATTGTCCTGTTGGAACAGCAAGTTCCCTTGCCGGTCTCGGAATGGTAGAGCGATGGGTTCGATGACGGTTTGGATGTACCGTGCACTATTCAGTGTCCCCTCGACGATCACCAGTAGTGTACGGCCAGTGTAGGAGATCGCTCCCCACACCATGATGCCGGGTGTTGGCCCTGTGTGCCTCGGTCGTATGCAGTCCTGATTGTGGCGCTCACCTGCACGGCGCCAAACACGCATACGACCATCATTGGCACCAAGGCAGAAGCGACTCTCATCGCTGAAGACGACACGTCTCCATTCGTCCCTCCATTCACGCCTGTCGCGTCACCACTGGAGGCGGGCTGCATGATGTTGGGACGTGAGCGAAAGACGGCCTAACGGTGTGCGGGACCGTAGCCCAGCTTCATGGAGACGGTTGCGAATGGTCCTCGCCGATACCCCAGGAGCAACAGTGTCCCTAATTTGCTGGCAAGTGGCGGTGCGGTCCCCTACGGCACTGCGTAGGATCCTACGGTCTTGGCGTGCATCCATGCGTCGCTGTGGTCCGGTCCCAGGTCGACGGGCACGTGCACCTTCCGCCGACCACTGGCGACAACATCGATGTACTGTGGAGACCTCACGCCCCACGTGTTGAGCAATTCGGCGGTACGTCCACCCGGCCTCCCGCATGCCCACTATACGCCCTCGCTCAAAGTCCGTCAACTGCACATACGGTTGACGTCCACGCTGTCGCGGCATGCTACCAGTGTTAAAGACTGCGATGGAGCTCCGTATGCCACGGCAAACTGGCTGACACTGACGGCGGCGGTGCACAAATGCTGCGCAGCTAGCGCCATTCGACGGCCAACACCGCGGTTCCTGGTGTGTCCGCTGTGCCGTGTGTGTGATCATTGCTTGTACAGCCCTCTCGCAGTGTCCGGAGCAAGTATGGTGGGTCTGACACACCGGTGTCAATGTGTTCTTTTTTCCATTTCCAGGAGTGTATTACTTTCACTGTTCCACAATCAAGCGATTGTGAGAATATAGTTGGTCTCGTTTCATTTTATTTGTTTGGCTTTCAAATTCAGGAGAAGGTGTTCTCAGTGTCTGTATTCAATGCAAAATACAGTGCAGCTAGCTTGCTGAAAGAATTCCCTGAACTGTTATCTGAAGGTGTAGGCAAGGCTGAAAATTTTGTTGCACATATTACTATGAAAGAAAATTTTCAGCTGAAATTTTGCCTGGCCAGAACTGTCCCCATTCCATTACGAGACAAAGTCGCTGCTGAACTTAAAGAATTGAAAGATAGCGAAGTTATTGCGCCCATATCAGGAAGTCAATGGCAAGTACACTCGTTTTGCGCCCCAAAACTTTAGGTCGCATTCTCCTCTGTGCTGACTGCAAGTCTACAGTCAACCTACAAACTGTGAAAGATACTTATCCATTGACACGCCGAGAGGATCTCATGGGCAGTTAAGCGCTGGTCGATACTTTCGAAAAACTGATCTGTGCGACGCGTATCTTCAAATACTACTAGAAGAAGAATCTCAAGAAGTGTGTGTTGTGAATACTCATTTGGGACTTTTTAAATATTTGCGTTTGCCTTTTGACAGTGTTTCCGCACCCGCCATTTTCCAACGGTATTTAGAATAGGTGACTGCTCAAGTACCAAACTGTTCAAAATGTTTGGACGATATTGTTGAAGCAGGTCGTACACCTGAAGAACACTTTGCAAATTAACATGCTTTGTTTCGTGTGTTATCGGACGCAGGACTAAAGTGTAGACACCACAAGTGTGATTTTTTAGAACCTGAGTTGCAGTATCTTGGTCATGTCATAGAAGGTCAATATTTACATCCTCTTCAGTCACATTTGTTAGCCATACGTGATCTGCCAGTTCCTTGCTATGTCACCGAACTACAGTCAGTCATAGGGGAAAATGATCTATTATATTCGGTTCGTACCAAATGCTGCACAAATCGCAGCTCAGTTGCATAGCTAGTGTTGCAAGAATGTACTCCTTTTTTGGACAAATGAGTGCCAAGGAGCTTTTCAAAAACTTAAAGATGCATTTCTCAGAGATCGATGCTTGGTTCACTTTAACCCCGAAAATCCACTTGTGTTGCAAACTGACGCTTCCTCTTACGGGATCGGTGTAGTGATTTCGCGAAGAATTGGTGATAATGACAGGCCTACTGTTTTCGCAGCATAAGTGCTGTCCAATGTTGAGTGTGACTATTCACAAATAGAGAAAGAGGCATTGGCTGTCGTGTATGGTGGCACCAAATTCCACTACAATTTTGTATGGCAGAAAATTCTCCTTAGTAACGGATCACAAACCATTGCAGTCCTTGTTTCATCCGATGAAGCCGGTTGCTGTACGAACTGCCCAAAAATTGCAAAGATGGGCTTCGTTGTTGTCTCAATACGAGTAAGAAATTGTGTATTGTCCGACAGCTCAACATGATAATGCGCACGCACTTCCACGTCTTCCGATTGGCCCTGATACCGCCTCTGACGCTTCTGCTGCATCTTGTTGTCACATCGATGCTCAGGATTCTGCATTCCTTCAATCCTTTCCTCTGAACTGCAGAAAAATTGCGTAGGCCACGGAAGTTGATTCAGAACTGAACATTTTGGTACAACACATTCGCACATCTTGGTCTCGGTCACTGCATAGCATAAAGAACTCTGTAGTGCGCCGATACTTTGCACGTCGGCATAGCTACACTATACGGAAAGGAGTGATTCTTGTTCAAAATGACAGTGGACAGTCACGTGTGCTGATCCCCAAAGCTTTGCTAAAAGAAGGGCTGCAGTTACTTCACCAAGGACACTGGGGCATTGTTCGTACGAAACAGTTAGAACATCGACACTGTTCTTGGCAGGGTACGGACAACCAAATAGAACAGATGACGTCACTGTGTCACGCATGTGCGGAAAATCAGCCCGCCCCCCACAAAAAATCTCTGTTTAGCCACTTCGCAATCACCATGGCAACGTGTGCACATAGTCTTTGCGGGACCTTTTTGGAGCACTCGTGGTTGATTGTGGTCGAACCTTATAGCAAGTTTCCTTTCGCTGTGCCAATGAACTCTACGACACGTAGCACGATTCAAGAGTTGTCCTCTATTTTTGCCTCCAAGGTTTGGCTGAATTCGTAGTGTCGGAAACCGCCCTCAGTTCATATCAGATGAATTTGAAACATTCTCTGAACGTAATGGCATACAGCATCTAATTAGTGCACCGTTCCATCCACAGTCAAAGGGCGAAGCGGAGCGTTTTGTAAGAACCTTCAAGCAGCAGATGGCCAGACATAGCACCGCACACATCAGGTATCAAGCATTGCAACTGTTTCTCGCCTCATATCGTTCGCATCCACGAGATGGACCATCGCCGTCGGAATTGCTACACATCCACTGCCATCGGACACAGCTCCACCTGCTCCACTCAGCATCCGGCGCCGAAGGAAGGGCGCACGTATCGCTTCGCGCCGCATAATATCGTGTTTTTCAGGGTTTTAGCGACAGCAGACAGTGGGCGAGAGGCGAGGTTCTTCGCCGACTTGGCGCATTCACGTAGCTCATTTCAGGCCCAGACGGATTGCAGCGCCGACATCACTATCAAATCTGCCGCTGTGATGTGCACGGTGATCCTTCCATGTCTCTTCCCCCAGATTCACGGATCCCGAGGACAGCGCGGCCACAGCAGTAGCCAGAGGGTGTCGTCACGTCACCGCGGGACGCCCCACGGAGGCGGAGCCTTCGCCTCCTCCGCCTCCTCTCGCCTTGCCGATGGAGCTGTACTCGCCCACGCAGCGGCAGCCGGTGCCTTCCAGATCTTGCTATGGGCCTCAGGAGGTGGTCGCATAACCTTCTGGTCGTTTTGCGGTTGGAGTGGAGGCCGGATGGCGGGGTACGACCGGAAGCCTGACGTCCCCTGCAGCCACAGATTCCGGTGCAGCGCACTGTCCACGATCCTGCCTCTCCTACCGTTGTCGAGCTCCCTATACGACGACAGTCTGTCGCTTTGTCCGGGGGGGGGGGAGGAGGGGAGAAATGTCCCGGCGTAATGAAGAGCGCCGGCACGCCGGTCGGGAACGTTAGAGCGGAGAGGACTGGCAGGAAGACGTGGAACCACCCCTCTCTAGGACGACAACGTGACGGCAGCGCTGTCTGTGCGAAGAGAACAAGAGTTCTGCACCCTACTGGCCGCGGCCAGCTCTGCCGCGAGTTCTACAGCAGGGAATTCAACACTAGCATCAAGACTAATCATTTCACTTCAACTATGTAGCATTGTATACAGGGTGGTCCATTGATAGTGACCGGGGCAAATATCTCACGAAATAAGCGTCAAACGAAAAAACTACAAACAACGAAACTCGTCTAGCTTGAAGGGGGAAACCAGATGGCGCTATGGTTGGCCCGCTATATGGCGCTGCCATAGGTCAAACGGATATCAACTGCGTTTTTTGTTAAATAGGAACCCCCATTTTTATTACATATTCGTGTAGTACGCAAAGAAATATGAATGTTTTATAGTTGGACTACTTTTTTCGCTGTGACGGATGGCGCTGTAGTAGTCACAAACGTATAAGTCCGTGGTATCACGTAACATTCCGCCAGTGCGGACGGTATTTGCTTCCTGATACATTACTCGTGTAAAAATGGACCGTTTACCAATTGCGGAAAAGGTCGATATCGTGTTGATGTATGTGATCAAAATGTCCAATGGGCGTGTGCTATGTATGCTGCTTGGTATCCTGGATGACATCATCCAAGTGTCCGGACCGTTCGCATGATACGTTATTTAAGGAAACAGGAAGTGTTCAACCACATGTGAAACGTCAATCACGACCTGCAACAAATGATGATGCCCAAGTAGGTGTTTTAGCTGTTGTCGCCGCTAATCCGCACATCAGTAGCAGACAAATTGGGTGAGAATCGGGAATCTCAAAAACGTCGGTGTTGAGAATGCTACATCAACATCGGTTGCACCCGTACCATATTTGTATGCACCAGGATTTGCATGGCGACGACTTTGAACGCCGTGTACAGTTCTGCCACTGGGCACAATTACGGGACGGTGACCGATCTTTTGCACGCGTTCTATTTAGCGAAGAAGCGCCATTCACCAACAGCGGTAACGTAAACCGGTATAATATGCACTATTGGTCAACGGAAAATCCACAATGGCTGCGACAAGTGGAACATCAGCGACCTTGGTGGGTTAATGTATGGTGCGGCATTATGGGAGGAAGGATAATTGGCCCCCATTTTATCGATGCCAATCTAAATGGTGCAATGTATGCTAATTTCCTACGTAATGTTCTACCGATGTTACTACAAGATGTTTCACTGCATGACAGAATGGCGATGTACTTCCAACATGATGGATGTCCGGCACATAGCACGCGTGCTGTTGATTAGATATTGAATAGCACATTTCATGATTGGTGGATTGGTCGTCGAAGCACCAGGCCCGCACGTTCACCGGATCTGACGTCCCCGGATTTCTTTCCGTGGGGAAAGTTGAAGAATATTTGCTATCGTGATCCACCGACATCGCCTGATAACATGCGTCAGCGCATTCTCAATGCATGAGCGAACATTACGGAAGGCGAACTACTCGCTGTTGAGAGGAATGTCGTTACACGTATTGCCAAATGCACTGAGGTTGGCGGACATCATTTTGAGCATTTATTGCATTAATGTGGTATTTACAGGTAATCACGCTGTAACAGTATGCGTTCTCAGAAATGATAAGTTCACAAAGGTACATGTATCACATTGGAACAACCGAAATAAAATGTTCAAACGTACCTACGTTCTGAAATTTAATTTAAAAAACCTACCTGTTACCAACTGTTCGTCTAAAATTGTGAGCCAAATGTTTGTGACTTATAGCGCCATCTATCACAAAGCGAAAAAAGTGATCCAACTAAAACATTCATATTTCTTTACATACTACACTAATATGCAATAAAAAATTGGGGTTCCAATTTTAAAAAACGCCGTTGATATCCGTTTGGGCTATGGCAGCGCCATCTAGCGGGCTAACCATACGGCCATATGGTTTCCCCCTTCAAACTAGACAAGTTTCGTTCTTTGTAGTTTTTTCGTTTGACGCTTATTTCGTGAGATATTTGGCCCGGTCACGATAAATGGACCACACTGTATACTGAAGAGACTTCTTATTTTGTCTGTCGCCCTTTGCCTGCGACACAAAGTATTGTTATCATTTCCTTTTGTAATAGACTTGAATAAGACGATTTGCTTGAATTGTTTATCTGGCGATCCGAAAAGCAGGTTTCCTAGGCACCCCTCATTTGAAGAGTAGGCGGGATACAACATATGTCCAGTTGATTCTGATGTGATATGCAAGATGGCTTTTTTGGCGGTATTCAAATTAACACGCTTTAGATAGAACTTTGCGTTTCTATAGTTGTTTACCCTCACGTAGTAACCAATGAGTCTCTGTTCCATTTTTCGTTGTTCGTAGTGTAAAGTGCCGGTTCAGTTCTTCAAGTGCGACAATGGTATCTCCTGCAGCTTTTACTTTTGCTGTACTATTCGTCGTTAGAATGACTTGCCATTCGTCTCTGCTCCCCTTGCATACTTTCCTTACTGTGTGACGTGACCTCATTCAGTCTCGCGGTGAGCAATTCATAATGTTTTGGACATCAGTGTACACACTGCTGGCGTTCATACGTTAGAACTAGAAGGAATATAGCTCCAATCTCCTGGTTCCAAGGAAAGTGTCTGAAAGCTTCCCATTAGATGTAAGACAAATACCGGAACTGGTAACAACCTCCGTAGTATTATCAAATAGGAACCCTATTCCCTGCTCCCTGGCATTTGGCGGCGCGGAGCATCAAGTTATGCGGAAAACTAGATTTCAGTAAATCCGCTCTACTCTACGGAGTGGAAAGAAAGTCCGTGCTATTTGTAACTGTACTGTACTCATGTACAAGACTACTAGGCTGACCATCTGAGCAAGTCACTTATGATCTCGGGGTGTCACTGCTGTGTCCAACTGGGATCGTCTCGAAGAATCTTTAACTAGGGATGGGCGACATGCAGACGAGCTAAAACAGCGCGTCCCCTACCTGCAGTACAAAGACCAAACACGAATGTGATTCACACGAATTACACAGAATTACACACGTTCAAGTGATATTAATGTGGGCAACGCCTATGTCTACGTGCAATGACCATCACAGACAGCAGTTGGCAGCACCAGCCGTGGAGGGTATATAAAGCATGTTGGGGGGAAGCGTAAAACAGTGCAGTTGTTGCCATTATACGGAAACTGAGCGATTTATATGACGTCCAAAAGGGCATCTTCATTATCTTTTGGGCCAAGGGTGGATGCATTTCCGAAACGTCCAAATTTACAAACTGTTCCCATGCTGCCATGGTTAAAGTATGAAAATTCGTAGCAGATTAAAACTGTGTGCCGGACCGAGACTTGAACTCTGAACCTTTGCCTTTCGCGGGAAAGTGCTCTACCATCTGAGCTACCCAAGCACGACTCACGCCCCGTCCTGATGATGATGATGTTTGGTTTGTGGGGCGCTCAACTGCGTGGTTATCAGCGCCCGTACAATTACCCAATCTTTGCTCAGTCCAATTTCGCCACTTTCCTGGATAATGATGAAATGATGAGGACAACACAAACACCCAGTCATCGCCCCGTCCTCACAGCTTTACTTCTGCCAGTACCTCGTCTCCTACCTTCAAAACTTTACAGAAGCTCTCCTGCGAACCATGCAGAACTAGCACTCCTGAAAGAAAGGATATGCGGAGACATGGCTTAGCCGCAGCCTGAGGGATGTTTCCAGAATGAGATTTTCACTGTGCAGCGGAGTGTGCGCTGATAAAGTTTGGAAGGTAGGAGACGAGGTACTGGCAGAAGTAAAACTGTAAGGACGGGGCGTGAGTCGTGCCTGGGTAGCTCAGATGGTAGAGCACTTGCCCGCGAAAGGCAAAGGTCCCGAGTTAGATTTTCGGTCCGGCACACAGTTTTAATCTGCTAGGAAGTTTCATATCAGGGCACACTCCGCTACAGAATGAAAATCTGATTCTGGATGGTTAAAGTATACCGTCGAAAATCGACGCCGAGATAACTGTGGTTCACCACGGTCCATAGATGACAGGCGTCAGCCACGACTGCGGAGATCTGTGAAGGTGAATAGACGTGCGTCTGGCCGTTGGCGTGTACGGAGTGAAATGTCTGAAAGAAAATGCTCTGCAAATATCGTGAAGGGAAGAGTCGAAGCCGCAGGGCCAGGGAGCGTCATGGTCTGGAAATGTTATGGACTGGAAAATATTTTTGTGGCATTCCCTGGGTGATCTCGTCAATATGGAAGGCGCAGTGGATCAACATAAGTATGCATCTATCCTTGGGAACCACGTCCATTCTTACACGCAGTTCGTTTTGTCTTGGCACGATGGTGTCGATCAGCAGGACAATACCACGTTCTATACTGCTCACAGTCTTCGTGCGTGACTCGATAAGCAGAAGGATGAGTTCACCGTACACCCCTGGTCACCGGACTCTCCTAATTAAAGTCCAATCGAGAATCTGTGGGACCACTTCGACCGGGCTGTTTGCGGTGTGGTTCGTCACCCGAGAAACCTGGTGCTGTTGGCCACGCCACTGGAGCCGACACGGCTCCACTTCCCTGTCGATGTCTTCCAGAAACGGAATGACTCTCCTCTTCCTGCACGCCTCTAACAAGGGAACCTCCCCTTCGCAACCCCCTTAGATTTAGTTATAAGTTGTCACAGTGGATAGGCCTTAAAAACTGAACACAGATCAATCGAGAAAACAGGAAGAAGTTGTGTGGAACTATGAAAAAAAAATAAGCAAAATATACAAACTGAGTAGTCGATGCGCAAGATAGGCAACATCAAGGATAGTGTACGCTCACGAGCGCCGTGGTCCCGTGGTTAGCGTGAGCAGCTGCGGAACGAGTCAGTCTGCTTTCCGCAGCGCTGCGGCGAGGACGTCTTGTTTACGTCCCGTCCGCGCGGTCGCGAGTGCCCGTAGTTGTTTACTACTGCGTTGTAGCTAGTTTAGAGTCCATCACTACCGACGCACCATGGCACATTCATACAGACAAACCACCATAAAGATCAGTTTTCAACCCGATCATGCACGACCGCGAGCTTTTGAAGTGGAACGTTTTCTACGTGACGACGTTAAAATTGAACCGCGAGACATAATTGGTATCAAAATACACTCCTGGAAATTGAAATAAGAACACCGTGAATTCATTGTCCCAGGAAGGGGAAACTTTATTGACGCATTCCTGGGGTCAGATACATCACATGATCACACTGACAGAACCACAGGCACATAGACACAGGCAACAGAGCATGCACAATGTCGGCACTAGTACAGTGTATATCCACCTTTCGCAGCAATGCAGGCTGCTATTCTCCCATGGAGACGATCGTAGAGATGCTGGATGTAGTCCTGTGGAACGGCTTGCCATGCCATTTCCACCTGGCGCCTCAGTTGGACCAGCGTTCGTGCTGTACGTGCAGACCGCGTGAGACGACGCTTCATCCAGTCCCAAACATGCTCAATGGGGGACAGATCCGGAGATCTTGCTGGCCAGGGTAGTTGACTTACACCTTCTAGAGCACGTTGGGTGGCACGGGATACATGCGGACGTGCATTGTCCTGTTGGAACAGCAAGTTCCCTTGCCGGTCTAGGAATGGTAGAACGATGGGTTCGATGACGGTTTGGATGTACCGTGCACTATTCAGTGTCCCCTCGACGATCACCAGTGGTGTACGGCCAGTGTAGGAGATCGCTCCCCACACCATGATGCCGGGTGTTGGCCCTGTGTGCCTCGGTCGTATGCAGTCCTGATTGTGGCGCTCATCTGCACGGCGCCAAACACGCATACGACCATCATTGGCACCAAGGCAGAAGCGACTCTCATCACTGAAGACGACACGTCTCCATTCGTCCCTCCATTCACGCCTGTCGCGACACCACTGGAGGCGGGCTGCACGATGTTGGGGCGTGAGCGGAAGACGGCCTAACGGTGTGCGGGACCGTAGCCCAGCTTCATGGAGACGGTTGCGAATGGTCCTCGCCGATACCCCAGGAGTAACAGTGTCCCTAATTTGCTGGGAAGTGGCGGTGCGGTCCCCTACGGTACTGCGTAGGATCCTACGGTCTTGGCGTGCATCCGTGCGTCGCTGCGGTCCGGTCCCAGGTCGACGAGCACGTGCACCTTCCGCCGACCACTGGCGACAACATCGATGTACTGTGGAGACCTCACGCCCCACGTGTTGAGCAATTCGGCGGTACGTCCACCCGGCCTCCCGCATGCCCACTATACGCCCTCGCTCAAAGTCCGTCAACTGCACATACGGTTCACGTCCACGCTGTCGCGGCATGCTACCAGTGTTAAAGACTGCGATGGAGCTCCGTATGCCACGGCAAACTGGCTGACACTGACGGCGGCGGTGCACAAATGCTGCGCAGCTAGCGCCATTCGACGGCCAACACCGCGGTTCCTGGTGTGTCCGCTGTGCCGTGCGTGTGATCATTGCTTGTACAGCCCTCTCGCAGTGTGCGGAGCAAGTATGGTGGGTCTGACACACCGGTGTCAATGTGTTCTTTTTTCCATTTCCAGGAGTGTAGTTCAAATGGCTCTGAGCACTATGGGACTTAACATCTATGGTCATCAGTCCCCTAGAACTTAGAACTACTTAAACATAACTAACCTAAGGACATCACACACATCCATGCCCGAGGCAGGATTCGAACCTGCGACCGTAGCAGTCGTGCGGCTCCGGACTGAGCGCCTAGAACTGCTAGACCACCGCGGCCGGCAATTGGTATCCATCTCTCTATCACGAGCAGTAATGTCTACGTCAAGCTAGTAAGTGACGAGGTGTGGAACAGAATCGTGCGCGCACATGCGAACGATCTTAAATTCAAACATTCTGATGGCCATATTGGGGCCGTCTCTATCGATCACGCGGGCCTTGGCCTCCGTACGATACGCGTCTTCGAACTCCCTTTCGAAGTACCACCGGACGTAGTCACCGCGGCTTTCCAGCCCTACGGCAGAGTGATCAGCCATATCGCCGAAAAATGGACCACCTTTACAACGTATCCCGTTCTTAACGGGGTGCGACAGATTAAAATTGAACTGACCAAACATGTTCCGTCATATCTTGTCATCGGCGGATGTAGGGCGATCATTATGTATGACGATCAGCCACGCACTTGCTCTGGTTGTGGTCAAGAAGGGCACGTCCGGTCGCATTGTCTCCGACGACGGCTTACTCAAATCCCGACAGGTGAATCTGTGACTCCTTCTACGATGACGACCCTTCCTCTCAATTACGCCGAAGTTACACGGGCAGCAACCCTTTCCGATGCTGACCACGTTAGTCCAATAGCCGCCCCCGATAGCGAGACCATGATGGCTTCTGCAGTACAGGATCCGGCCTCTACAACGGCGCCCCCACCTGAAGATAATCACCGACCGACCTTGCAAGAAGGCGTGGATGCTAGGATGGACATTGACCCACGGGATGTGCCGACAGCGGCTTTTCTTCCAGACACCGGAGCAGCTGAAGAAATTCACCCACATTCAGATACTGAAACACACGTCCGTAAACAGCGTTCCTCGCGAAAACACAAGAGACGGCGGCGTGCTCCATCGGACGATTATTTGCAGCGATCGTCTGACATGGACTGTGGAAATTCCGACGATGGTACCGGCGGTACAGAGGCCGCTGTAACATCAAACTCAACAGATCGCCGTGGTGACGGCTTCAGCCGCTCCGACCCCACAGAACAGCAGGATCACAAGCAGACAGCCGCTGCCGATTCCCAGCCAGCAGAGCCGATGGAGTCAGCGCCGAGTGCCGCAGCAGCCACTAACAGCCACCAACAGCCGATGGTATTTCATGGCGACTGGGCGGACGACTGTCAGGAACACTCCTTGTCCATCGTGTCGGACGACACGGGGGGAACTTTACCCCACCAATGTTGATCCTTTCCCGCCTTCAATTATAGTGACGAGACAGCCTTACAAGGGTATTGATGGCCAACACGGATGCTATGGATAGACCTCAAACTTATCGCGTTGCAACTATAAGCATCAACACTATACGGACACGCGCTAAGTTATCCTTGCTTCAGGATATGTTGAACTCTGCTTCCATCGACATAGCCCTTCTCCAGGAAGTGTACGTCGACGACTTCCCAGGCATGTACGGTTACGATGCTTGCGTCTCTCCAGCTTCCCCCAAAGGCAGCGGTGTCGCTGTACTTCTTCGGGAAGGGATAGTGGCGGACGATATTCTGTTTCTGCCTGGGGCAAGAGGAATGGCACTCACAGTACTGGGTGTCCGCCTTATCAACATCTACGCACCTTCCGGGACGGACAAACGTCGCGAACGTTCACGATTCTTTGCGGAAGACGTCGCCCCGCTCTTCCAAGGCCGCCACGACCATCTGGTGTTTGGAGGTGACTAAAATTGCGTACTGGCGCCCAGAGACCAACTCCCACGACATAATCCGTGCCCGGAACTCGAGACGCTAATTCGAGACCTGCAGATGGTGGACACTTGGGAACATCTTCACGGCCACTGACCGGGATTCACGCACTTCACGAGTCACTCGTCCAGTCATATCGATCGGATTTATGTCTCACGCTCTCTCGCCGCTGGAACACAGGATGCTGAACTGTGGCCTGCAGCATTCTCGGATCACACAGCTTACATTTGTGCCGTCACCCTGCGGCGGCAACAAGTGTGGAGAAGCCGCAGCCCGTGGAAATTAAACATCGCTCACCTGTCGTACCCGGATTGCCGCCAAGCCGTTGAGGATACGTGGCATTCGTGTGAAAATTGCCTCCGTGCATATCCCACAACGATCCGCTGGTGGTTGGACTGCGCCAAACCGGCACTGAGGCGAACGTTGATAACCTACGGTCGCGACCACGCTACTTGGCGAAGACATACACTCGACTTTTACTTCCGGGTCCTGCGCGACTGCGATGCTATGGCGCCGTCTCCGGAACGACAAACGGCGATCTACCCTGCTAAGGCTCAGATCCTCGCTCATATGCGACGCCACCTAGAGGGGGTAGTCATCCGCTCGAGGACGCAGGATCGGATACCGAGCGAACGCCCGTCAATGTTCCACGTCCTTCGTGAACGTATACGACGCCAACGAGCGCTGATACGCTTCATCGACACGGAGGACGGTCGTCGCCTCACCACGCAACAAGACATAAACACAGCGTTCTACAATCATTATTCCCAACTCTATTCCGCTCAGACCCCTGATCCGACAGCACTGGAGGACGTCTCTCAGACGATTTACGGCACCGTCACCCCGGCAATGGAAGAGGCCTTGATGGACGAAATTACAGAAGAAGAAGTGATCGACGCCATTAGAAAAGGAGCTGTCAACAAGTCACTGGGTCCTGATGGCCTCCCCTTGGAATTTCTTGGAATTTTACCGGACTTTTCAATATTTATTAGCCTCCCGATGGACGGACATCTGTCGCGAACTACTATCCCCGGACGTGCCGCTCCCTGCGGCCCTTGTGGAAGGGGTGATTAATCCTATTCACAAACCGTCCGGTGGCTCATGACTGCAGGACTACCGCCCGTTGACGCTATTGAACTGCGACTTTAAGATCTTTTCTCGACTGTTGGCGGCGCGGATACGCCAGACCTTACGAAATGTTATTTCACCCGATCAAACGTCATCAGGAGGCGACAATAATATTCAAACAGCACTCAGTGAATATCGTAACTTGATCTCTCTGGCGAGGGCATGTCGTCTGAAGGGTGCACTGGCGGCAATCGATTTCAGTCAAGCTTTCGACCGAGTGGACCACGACTATTTGGAATCGGTCCTCCAACATATGCGGTACCCACAGCCATTCGTCACTGTCGTCATGCGACTACTCCGTGGCGCGACGTCCAAGGTGATCGTCAACGGCCGACCTTCGCAGCCCCTCACCATTTCTCGATCGATACGCCAAGGCTGCCCTCTCTCCACTTTACTTTACGCTGTGGCCATGGAACCTCTCCTCTGCGGCCTGCGCCAACAAATAACGGGTATGACGTTACGAGACCACACTTTCCGATGTAAAGCGTACGCTGACGACCTGGTGATTGTCATCCGCAACGGTGACGACACCGCTAGCGCACTGATTTGGATAGAGAAATATGGCATGGCCACTGGTAGTCGTACCAACGTAGCAAAATCGGTGGCGATGAACATCGGGGTCGGATTGTCTGAGGATAGTGTCACCCCATTACAGCTCAGAGATAGTTTGAAATGTCTCGGTATTGCTTTTACAGACGATATACGACGGACCGCTGCTCACAACTTTCGACGGCTTTTACGAAATGTTCGGACTGGAAACGCCAACACCCGCCTACGAGCCCTGGATATCGTCCAAAGGACCCAGTATGTTAACACACATTTAGCGTCACGCACTCCGCACATCGCCCAGATATAATACCGGTGATGTTAGCTCGCCGTATACTTGCGGCTTTTGGGTCCTTCGTGAGTTCAGGAATGCTTTTCAAGATCAAATATGAGACTCTCACCCTTCCCCCGGATCGGGGAGGGCTTGGCCTTTATCACGTTCATGACAGAGCGGTCGCCCTATTTGTGAGCACATTAGTCAAACTATGGCACCGCCGTCCGGACAGTTTGACCAGTTTGTTAATAGAAGAACTAGCACCGCCCTCCCTGTTGCCGCCTGTGCCGATACACCACGTCCCCTCCTCGCTCTTCTACATCGGTGTCTTTTACCTCGAACTCAGTTACGTTCCACTTGCCTCACCAGCGACTCACCTGGCGACGGGAAAGGTGGTTTATAGGGTCCGGCAACGTGGACGACCCGATAACGTCGTGGAGAGGAAGCACCCGAACGTCAACTGGCGAGTGGTGTGGAGGACAATTCACCACGTAACACTGGACACTGACGTCACGGCGATGTGGTATATCACTGTCAACGGTAAGCAGGTGACCAGATCAAGGCTACATGCGATCCACATGGTAGACTCACCCACGTGCATGAGCTGTGGCGTTCAAGACGACGATGAACGCCGTCTTAGCTGTGGCGAGTCTGCGGCAGTGTGGCACTTAGTGAGGCAAATGTCAGCATACTTCCTTCGAGTAACGCCGAATCATATCGACCCCAAGACTATCTTATTCCAGGATGAGACGTATTACCCGCGCACGAAAATGCCATGACGTGGCTTCGTGGACATGCAGTGCATTATTTGTTTCAAGACGGCACTGAGGACACTTTAGACTTTTGGAACTATTTGCAGGAACGACATTGCAAGATCCTCCGTAACCCAAAGTATCGACAGTATTTTTCCAATTTTTTCTGGAGTGCGTTCCACGACCCTCCACGTAGCTGGAACATCACGGGTAAGAGAAGCTAAGATTACAAGACGATGGTAGAACACTACACGGTACAACGTGGGATCTACTTTCATCATTACGAGAAGTCATACCTGGATGATACAGCAGATGGAGAGTTTCGTTGTGAACCCTCACACTCTGTAGCAGTATTTGCCCCATTTCCTCTTTTTGTCCCCGGTGCGAAAAGGTCTTCGCAGTTTTTGTTTTCCCATCCAGTGCAAGATGTAGCACTGGTTAATGGTGGTAAGGATTCCACACTTCAGGTTTGTTTCATGGTTTCCTTCGCCCCGCACTTTGCTCTCTTTCTTTATGCCTTTTTCTACAACTATTAGCATGGTTTTAGTTATGTGCGTCCCCAACACGACCCAACGAGTGCACTTACTAGTTTTCAGTTCCTTACTGTTAAAAAAATTTAAAAAATTAAAAAGAATATAAATAAAAAAAATTAAAAATAAATAAATGAATAAATAAAATATAAAAAATCACAATAATACACCAACTGCATCCTTTGTTCCACATCACATCCCCAGGATGGGAGGGAGGAGACATCGTGGCCAGGCCTCGGGTCGCGACCCCTGCCCACCTTGCCTCCGCCAAAAAAAAAAAAAAAAAAAAAAAAAAAAGACGTCCCTTGGTTCAAGTCTTCCCTCGAGCGAAAAATTTAATTTTTAATTTTCAGACTACTATTATCAAAGTTCAGGCACTCACACATAATCAACTTCGCTCTCCAAAATTCCAGGACATGTTCAGATTTGCTTGGACATATGCAGGATTTGACGGTCTACACAGGGAAAAATTTGAAAACGTTAAAAACATATGCTTTGACAGAGCATAGGGAAAACTGTGCGACTGTGAAACTGTTGCATTCATTTGTTGCAGTTTATGTGGCAAACTCTTATGTTTTCATCACTTTTTTGGGAGTGATTATCACAACCACAAGAAAACCTAAATCGGGCAAGGTAGAAGAATCTTTTTACCCATTCGCCAAGTGTACAAGTTAGGTGGGTCGACAGCATATTCCTGTCAGGTGACGCACATGCCGTCACCAGTGTCGTATAGAATATCTCAGACGTGTTTTCCTGTGGAGAAATCGGTTGACCTATGACCTTGCGATCAAATGTTTTCGGTTCCCATTGGAGAGGCACGTCCTTTCGTCTACTATCCGCACGGTTTTACTGTGCGGTCGCAAAACACAGACACTAAACTTATTACAGTGAACAGAGACGTCAACGAACGACCGAACTGATCACAACTTTGAGAAAATAAAAAAAAGTAAACTTTTCGCTCGAGGGAAGACTTGAACGAAGGACCTCTCGTTCCGCAGCTGCTCACGGTAACCACGGGACCACGGCGCTCCTGAGCTTACACTGCCCTTGATGTTGCATATCTTGCGCATGGACTACTCAGTTTGTATATTTTGCTTATTTTTTTCGTAGTTCCACACAACTTCTTCTTGTTTTCTCGATTGATCTGTGTTCAGTTTTTCAAGGCCTATCCACTGTGCCAACTTATAACTAAATCTTTGGGGGGTGCGATGGGGGGGTTTCCTTGTAAGTGGCCGCGCTGCGAAAGGCATTTATTCAGGCTTTTGGCGGGTTGTCTGTGTAATGTGACTGGACAGTGTATTGTAGAACTGTAAAGCGCGTTGAACACTACGCTTTCTAGAATCATCAGAACTTGTAGTATACATTTCCGTAGACATACCGGAAGTGAAGAGGGCTGTGGGTCGTATGAAGTGCCTGGATGTCCCCCCCTTAAAATCGAAAGTAGCATCAGCCAGTACATTTTATAGGGCCGACTTGTGGTGCAGCGACAATCGCTTCCCCGTCCATTCACCCCTCCCCTTTCCCCACAATTTCACCCCTACCCTGAGCTGCGTTTCTAATTTTGTGCCGAAATAATTTTCAATTAATGGTATCCGATGTTCATCTGCGGCCTAATTCCCAACCGAGACTTTAATTAATTTTGTATAAACACGCGACGCGCAGTGACGGCGGAGTTTATTACGGGTTCCAGTTACCGATTTATAGTAATTCTCCAAATGGATTTATGAAAGTGATGAAATCACGGAGGAAAAAAGTGTTCGCGGGGAATTTAGTTTTCGATTTATCCCCGTCGAGTAATGTACATGATTTATAGCTCCTACATTTTTAAAATTTTTTTTCAAATAGTCTTAGGGTATTTCACATACCACATCATGAGTGTCTCTTTATACGAAACCACATTTCCTGTGTAGCTTGAAATTCGTTACTTCAGCGCATTCTTTAGCGAATTCCTTTTTTTCCATTTTTAAACAGCGATTCTGATATGTTTTATTTCATTTTATATTATGTTATGAAGCAGAAATTCTCTACAACCGGAAAACCCTTCTTGCAGCTGCCGTTTTCGTTCAGTTCGTGAAGAGTGTGTTTATGGAACACGTAACCAAATACTCAATTGAACTGGACTTTGTCTGGCTGACAGTAGAATGTGATTCGAAGCACACTGCGGGCGACAGAAGCGAAAGTGTCAAGGAGAGCACTTCACAGACAGTCCAGTTCTCTTTATAATACACGCAATTGACGCGGTCAGGAATGTCGGCAGTTTTCTCCAACAGGCTGTGGTTAATTTACATCCTCATCTCCATTAAGTGGTGACGTAATCCATCGCTCACGGTGAAAATATGTGACATGAATTTTCGAATTTAGGAATATTTTTCGTACGTAAAACCTTGCTCAAAGGACTTACAGTGACTCTCAGTGTAAGTTAATGAATCATAAGAAAATGAAATTTTCCGATAGCTTTGGAATAATGAATAGGTGATGTGTCTATGTCGTTAGTAGCTGCCAACAAATTCATCTCTGGCAGAAATTTAGCAGAGGTGTACAAAATCCTACAGGGAGCAGAATGATTGTAATTGTAGTCATTAGATTCTATAGGATAAACTGAGATAAGGCCACTTATTCCACACAATACAAGGTGACTCAGCTCCGACAGGTCCCCCAAAATATATGCAGAACGGTTAGATAAATTTTGGTTTATTCTATGTTTCCAGAAGGCTTTTATAACACCGTTCTTCATAAGAGACTTCAAATCAAATCACGTGTCTGATGCCTATCATCTCAGTTCTACGTCTAGGTTCGTAATTTCCTGTCAGAAGGGTCACGCCGCGCGGTGTGGCCGCGCGGTTTGAGCCGCCATGTCACGGATTGCGCTGCCCCTCCTGCCGGAGGTTCGAGTCCTCCCTCGGGCATGGTAGAATGTGTTGTTCTTAGCATAAGTGAGTTTAAGTAGTGTGTAAGTCTAGGGACTGATGACCTCAGTAGTTTCGCCCCTTAAGAATTCACACACATTTTTTCCCGAATGCTCACAGTTCGTAGTAATTGAAGTTAGAGTAAAAATGAAGTGAGATCTAGCGTTCACCAAGCAAGTATTATAGGCCCTCTGCTGTTCCTGACTATATAAACGATTTAGGAACGACCTGTACAGTCCTCTTAGATGGTTTGCAGATGCTGCTGCTAGTAGACTCGTCAGAAAATACGCGCAAAATGACTTAGACACGATATCTGTATAGAGCCATAAGTGGCAATTTATTCTGAATAAGAAAAAAATTGAGGTCATTCACATGAGTACTAAAAGGAACCAGTCAAATTTTAGTTACATGATAAATTACTCAAATGTAAAGCCTGTTAATTCAATTAAATACAAAGGAATTACGATTACGAATAACTGAAAACTGAACATCACGCAGATAATGTTGCGTTTAATGGCAAAATACATGGAAGATGCAACAAGTCTACTAAAGAATGCGTTCACTACTCTTGTACGTCCTCTGCTACAATATAGCTGTGCAGTAGGGTATCCTTATAAGGAAGGATTGACGGAGGACATCGAAAAAATCCAAAGAAGGGGAGCTCCTTTTAGATTATGATGAAATATGAGAGAGTCTGACACCGACATGATAAATGAGTTGGGGTGGCGATCATTAAAACAAAGACGGGATGATTTCGCGAAATACCAGTCACCAACTCCCACCTCTGAATGCGAAAAAACAACGTGGAGCAAAAGAAACATGTACACCTACCTAATATCATGTTGGGACCCCGCCTGAACGTAGAAGTGCCACAACACGATGTTGCATGGACTCGACTGAAGCAGTGCTGGAGTGAATTGACACCATGGATCCTGTAGGTCTGTCCATAAATCTGTTAGAGTACGAGAGGTGGAGATCTGTTCTGAAAAGCACGTTGCAAGGCATCCAAGATACGCTCAACAATGTTCATGTCTGGGGAGTTTGGTGGTCAGCAGAAGTGTTTAAACTCGGAAGAGTGTTCCTGGAGCCACTCTGTGGCAATTCTGGACGGGTGTGGTGTTATACTGTCCTGCTGAAATTGGTCTAGTCCTTCGGAATCCACAATGGACACGAATGGATGTAGGAGATCAGACAGGATTCTTACGTACGTGTCACATGTCAGAGTCGTATCTAGATGTATCAGGGGACCCATATCACTCCACCTACACACACCCCACACCATTACACGATCTCCTCCACCTTGAACAGTCCCCTGCTGACATGCAGGGTCCAAGGATTAACGAGGTTGTCTTTATACCCGTACACGTCCAACGGCTCGATGCAATTTAAACGAGACTCGTACGACCAGGTAACATGTTTCCAATTATCAGCAGTCCAATGCCGGTGTTGACGGGCCCAGGCGAGGCGTGCAGTCATCAAATGTACACGAGTGGGCCTGCGGCTCCGAAAACCCATATCGACATCGTTTCGGTGACACTTGTTGATGGCCCACCATTGAAATCTGCAGCAATATGCGGAATGGTTACACGTCTGTCACGTTGAACGGTTCTCTTCAGTCGACGTTGGTCCCATTCCTGAATGATCTGTTTCCGGCCGTAGCGATGTCGGAGATTTGATGTTTTACCGGATTCCTCGTATTCAGGGTACACTTGTGAAATGGTCGTACGGGAAAATGCCTACTTTATCGCTACCTCGGAGATTCTCTGTCCCATCGCTAAAGCGCCGAGTATAACACCACGTGCAGACTCCCTTAAATCTTGAATACCTGACATTGTAGCAGCAGTAACAGATCTAACAACTGCGCCGGACACTTGTCTTATACAGGCGTTGCCGATGGCAGCGCCGTATTCTGTTTTTTTTTTTTTTTTTTTTTTTACATATCTCTGTATTTGAATACGCATGGCTACACCAGTTTCTTTGGTACTTTAGTGTATTTTGTTGATGTCTACACACATGAGAAGAAATGATCGTCATAAAATATGAGAAATCAGATCTCGTCCGGGATATCTGTGTTCATTTTTCCTACGCGCCGTTAGAGAGTGGAACGGTAGGGAAATAAGCTGAAGTGGTTCGATAAACTCTCTGACGAGCAGTTAATTGTGAAATGCATTGTAATCATGTAGATGCTAACTTATAGTAGACAATGTGGCGAATTTTATGCCATGCGAAGGTTCTTTTTAACCTTAATAAGCGCCGAATTATGACACCGACTTCGTTTTCCTTTTTTTTTTTTTAATTAACTATTTACTTTTATCTGTGGCACTGGAAAGAGCCTGCGAAGTTGACTTGAGCTACACAGCGTGTGTGTGTGTGTGTGTGTGTGTGTGTGTGTGGAGCATGATTACAAAGTAACAAGACGACAGTGCAGAAAAAGCTGTCCCACCGTCAGGGGAGAGGACCCACAAACGTCAGCACTGTTGTACCGAATGTGAGCAAACACTCCTGGCTGAGGTGACGTCAGTGTCTTTATGTTTAGACTGACATGTCACAGGCTCAAAATGCAACCGTGACCACCTAAACGTGCTGTTAATCTATTCACGACAGGCGATATTGCCTCTGAGTCCTGATACTAATGGTCTACAAAAAGCAAGGTATCGTTAGTATGGTAGTTCTTTTGTGTTGTCTCGTTGGCGCTGTAGGTTTGTACCATGGGAAGCAAGGAGAGGATGTTGTTTGGTGGCTGGTATCCTCTTTCTCTAACACAAACTGCACACATCTATTAACTGGGCTCTTTATTCATAACAATAAGAAATTACTTATCTGTTAAGCTAGTTGTTGTGGTACGCCGGCCTTTGTGACCGAGCGGTTCTGGGCGCTTCGGTCCGGAACCGCGCTGCTGCTACGGTCGCAGGTTGGAATCCTGCCTCGGGCATGGATGTGTGTGATGTCCTTAGGTTATTTAGGTTTAAGTAGTTCTAAGTGTATGGGACTGGTGACCTCAGATGTTAAGTACCGTAGTTCTCAGAGCCATTTGAACCATTTTTTGTGGTGCAAGCTCTTCCGCAATAGTCTACATTAGCCTCACTGCTGGTGAAGTACACGTCCCGCTATGCACACTACTCTGGTCGCTAAGCGCCGACTGACTCTGAGTTAGGGACTGATCTAACTGCGACGGCGACTCCCACTGGGCTGCCACTGATGACTCGACTTGTCGACTCACTGGATGACGGACTGGTCCCTTCGGTTTTTTTTTTCTTTATTGATTTTCAATTCCCCCCGAAGGGGGTGAGCTGGCAGCAGCTTAGTATGCCGCTCTTCAGCCTACAGATTTTGCGAGAAAGTTCAAGAGAATAAATAATGAAAAACAGGCGATAAAATCGGAGACTTAAAGAGTAACATGGCGAAAAGAAATCGTGGAACTTAAAACAGAGGGATGATGATGCTAATAAAATACATACGAAGCAGACAGGGAAAACAATAGACAGACAATTAAAAAACACGGCGACAGTCTGGATTCTGTTCGCAGAAGACATAAAATTCACACCTAGCGACAGGATGGTTTCTGTTCGCAGCACGAGAAAGACAAACAACACTGAATAGTCACTGGAACACTGCACTAAAAAGTTGGCAAATGTGACATACCACAGTCGAGAGCAGGTGGGGGGAAACTGGACAGAAGATGGGAAAACAAAAAAGGGGGCAAAGGAGAGTAAAAGCGAAGGGGGAAACCGAGAAAGGAGCTGATGGAGGATGAGGACCCATAAGAGGGGTGGGGGGCAGACGCGACAGGGAGTGGGGTAGGCAGAGGAGGGGAATACAAAAGGACTTGGGGGGGGAGAAGGGAGGTAGGGAGAGGTTTAGTGGGGAGAAAACAGGACGGAAGGGGGGGAAGAGGGAGCCCAGGGAAAGGACAGAGGAAAGGAGGGGGAGTGAGGATTAGAGTTGATAGGAAGGATAAATGGAGGGAGAGAGGGCATCGACTGGGAGGGGGAGTTGACGGAAGCCACCTTGGGAAAGGAGATGGAGGGTGCAGAGATGGAGGGTAGGGGGGACACAACGGTGAAGACGTGGCAGGGG
The DNA here is from genome assembly GCF_023864275.1 of Schistocerca cancellata. NCBI lineage: Eukaryota > Metazoa > Arthropoda > Insecta > Orthoptera > Acrididae > Schistocerca > Schistocerca cancellata. Next base: position 51,669,823 of record NC_064631.1, read on the forward strand.
GCGGGGATGGGAGAGGAGCAACCAGGGGGTGAGGGGGTTCAAGACGGCGGGAGGTGTAGAGGATGCGGATATGTTCGAGGAATAGGAGCAGATGGGGGAAAGGAATGAGATCATAGAGGATCCGCATGGGGGACGGGAGGCGGATACGGAAGGCGAGGCGGAGTGCATGACGCTCAAGGATCTGGAGGGCAGATCTGGGGGGCAGATATCCAGGCAGGACTGGCATAACAGAGGATGGGACGGATTAAGGATTTGTAGGTGTGGAGGATGGTAGAGGGGTGCAACCCCCACGTCTGGCCAGAGAAGAGTTTGAGGAGTCGGAGGCGGTTGTGGGCTTTGGATTGGATGGAGCGGAGATGAGGTATCCAGGTGAGGTGACGGTCAATGGTGAGGTCAAGGTAGGTGAGGGTGGGGGTGAGGCGGACAGGACGTGCGCAGACAGTAAGGGAGAAATCCAGGAGCCGGAAGGAGCGAGTGGTACGACCTTCGATGATTGCCTGGGTCTTGAAAGGATTGAGTTTCAGGAGCCACTGGTTACACCATGCAGCAAAAAGGTCAAGGTGATTCTGGAGAAGGCGTTGGGACCGTTGGAGGGTAGGAGCGAGGGCGAGGAATGCGGTGTCATTAGCATATTGCAAGAGGTGTACTGGAGGGGGGGGTCCCTTCGGTCCGCAGCAGCGATCTAAATACTACCCGTACAGAGGGCATTGGCGGCTCGTTGCTTGCGAGTCTCTATTTGGCCTCTCACGTGATAGGCGCTTTGCTTGAGCCTACTATCGATCTTCTCGCAACCTGTTTGCCGCCTGTTGTGCTGGCGACAGCCTACGCCAGGACCAGTTCATGTAACTCTTAGTGAATGTTGCAAGCCCTTGAAAGTACCACAGATACATTTTGGTCACCAGGTCTCTGTCAAAAATGGTGGGAATGTTCTAATGATCGTACAGTTCCTCGAGGATAGAAATCCGCTCCTTGCTCATGGAGCTGTGTGAACGTTCTCGTTGTTGGGAAATCTTTCCCCAGATGTTCTCTCAGTTTTCCGCAAAGATGGAAACCACATAGTGGAACATCCGAACTATGATGTATCATGCAGCGTAACTTGCTGTGACAGTACGAGAGAGAGAGTGAGAGAGACAAGATATTGTTCATTACTCTGTGGCGGTCAGCGCTCACATAATTATTCTTATGATATAGAGCTTTTGTTTTTGTTAAGAGTAATTTTACAAAAAGAGAGCCATTCTTGTGATGTAAAAACCGACGCCATTGCGAGATTTTGATTCACATTGTAAAATATATATGTATATGGAAGGAAATCAGCTAATAGAACAGTAAAATATTGTTCATTTCAAGAAGGTACGTGTTCTACAACCAGCGTATACTTCTATTGTGATTTAATAATACGTACCAGCTTGAGAACAGTTCCGACGGGAGCGTTCAGTTGTAGTGAAATAGTTCGATACGCCGGCCAGGGAGGCCGAGCGGTTCTAGGCACTCCAGTCTGGAGCCTCTCGACCGTTACGGTCGCAGGTTCGAATCCTGCCTCGGGCGTAGATGTGTGTGATGTCCTTAGGTTAGTTAGGTTTAAGTAGTTCTAAGTTCTAGGGGACTGATGACCTTAGAAGTTAAGCCCCATAGTGCTCCGAGCCATTTGAACCATTTAGTTCGATACTTTCTTCGGAAAAGAAGTCACTTCATGCATCATTCAAATCCGCAATTGTACCTGGACATTTCTCAGAACTGAAAGCAATCTGATTGCTATGCAACAGTGCCCCGAAGAATATTTATTTGTAGTTTGGTTACCACTTTCAGCTCAACACGGTATCTTCAGCAGCTGGAGCAGATTTCTACAACAGTGGAAGCGTGTAATCGCTATCAGTTTCACACATCGCCCTGTGTACGCTGTATGTATTTACCCACAACAGTGAACATACAATTACTCACACACATAGAAAGAATACAAGGTGGTGTGGCAAACATTTCAGTATAAAGGTCTTCTAGAGCTAAGCAGTAGTTAGCCTAGTAGTAGTAGTAAACAAATTTATATTTTTTTTCAAAGGAGCCTTTATAGAACGTACCGATCTGCATCATCCACATCAGTGTGGTCCTGGTCAAATTGTTGCCACCATTTTATTAGCACTAGACGCAATATTGCATCTGGTCCATTTTCGTTCAGATCTTCGTGTGGACCTGTGTGCTATCAAGACCTGAGACTACAAGAATCGTACTGTCTCGCGTAGGTCAATTTTGGAATACATTTCCAGCTGTCTAGCGTCCCTCCACAGCCCCTAATATACGTCCAAACAGGTAACGGATCTGTCGTTGACCCACTCCCTTGCTGTCCGGCTGGAGTGAAAGCGGAAGTTTCCAGAATCATAGGCCCATTTTGAAGGCAGAGATGACAAGTGGACACATTCACAGGGCGCGGGATGTCGGCGCTTAACGGACGCGCGAGCTGGTCCATCGGATGCGTGGTAACGCTCAGGGAGGCATCCCTGGAGATGTCTGGGAGACAGGCCACCCCGACGTGAGAGACTTGACTTCGAGACAGCAAAGGGGACACAGTCGGCAGTACAGACTTCACTTGGAGACGCCTCAGTAGGGATGTTCATAGTGGGCTTGATGAGACTGGTCTTTCGAGCACTGCTGCCGCTGACTCCGGGCACCCAGCTGTGGCCACAGCTGTTAAGACCCGCTCCGTCCACCACATCCACCTGCCGCCGGGAGATACATCCAGCCGACACCAGCAGGTATTCAGCCGTGCCGCCAGCAGCCCCAAAACCGCCCACTGGATGAATGACTCGCAGCGTTGCAGCGCAGCGCTCCCATCAAAGTCCGCCTGACAGTTTCATTTGTCTTTCAACAAACAATGATTTAAGCGCCCGCTGCTTCACTCATATTTGCGTAGTAAGTATAACAAAAATACAGGGTGATTCAAAAAGAATACCACAACTTTAAAAATGTGTATTTAATGAAAGAAACATAATATAACCTTCTGTTATACATCATTACAAAGAGTATTTAAAAAGGTTTTTTTTTCACTCAAAAACAAGTTCAAAGATGTTCAATATGGCCCCCTCCAGACACTCGAGCAATATCAACCCGATACTCCAACTCGTTCCACACTCTCTGTAGCATATCAGGCGTAACAGTTTTGATAGCTGCAGTTATATCTCGTTTCAAATCATCAATGGTGGCTGGGAGAGGTGACCGAAACACCATATCCTTAACATACCCCCACAAGAAAAAATCGCAGGGGGTAAGATCAGGGCTTCTTGGAGGCCAGTGATGAAGTGCTCTGTCACGGGCTGCCTGGCGGCCGATCCATCGCCTCGGGTAGTTGACGTTCAGGTAGTTACGGACAGATAAGTGCCAATGTGGTGGCGCTCAATCCTGCTGAAATATGAATTGTAGTGCTTGTTGTTCGAGCTGAGGGAACAGCCAATTCTCTAACATCTCCAGATACTGTAGTCCAGTTACAGTAGCACCTTCGAAGAAAAAGGGACCAAAAACTTTATTGGCTGAAATGGCATAGAAAACGTTCATCTTAGGCGAGTCACGTTCATACTGAGTTGTTTCCCGTGGATTCTCAGTGCCCCATATACAGATATTGTGACGGTTGACTTTCCCGTTAGTGGGGAAAGTTGCTTCATCACTAAACACAATCTTTGAAACGAAAGATTCATCTGTTTCCATTTGAGCAAGGATAAAATCACAGAAATCGATTCTTTTAATCTTATCAGCTGCAGACAGTGCTTGAACCAATTTCAGACGATAAGGTTTCATAACTAACCTTTTTCGTAGGACTCTCCATACAGTTGATTGTGGAATTTGCAGCTCTCGGCTAGCTCTGCGAGTCGATTTTCCTGGGCTGCGAACAAATGCTTGCTGGATGCGTGCTACATTTTCATCACTCGTTCTCGGCCGTCCAGAACTTTTCCCTTTGCACAAACACCCATTCTCTGTAAAATGTTTATACCAACGTTTAATACACCACCTATCAGGAGGTTTAACACCATACTTCGTTCGAAATGCACGCTGAACAGCTGTCGTCGATTCACTTCTGCCGTACTCAATAACACAAAAAGCTTTCTGTTGAGCGGTCGCCATCTTAGCATCAACTGACACTGACGCCTAGTCAACAGCGCCTCAAGTGAACAAATGTACAACTAAATGAAACTTTATAGCTCCCTTAATTCGCCGACAGATAGTGCGTAGCTCTGCCTTTTGTCGTTGCAGAGTTTTAAATTCCTAAAGTTGTGGTATTCTTTTTGAATCACCCTGTAATTTTGTAAACATTTATTAGGCCTTCTGAAAAATAATGCATTAATATATCCGTTTCTTTTTCTATGCGATTCTGACAAAGCCGATTTCTCGTGGTGACTGTTAAACAGCTGTCTTTGATTTGCAACACCCTCTAAAGTTGTCTCACTAACTAAGACGATAAAAGCGTCGTCTTCTCCGAATGTACTTACGACTAAAATGAGATTCTGGTAGCTGGAGTCGGAGGTTTCTTGTTAATCCTACCTTTTGAACTCTTGAGGTGATATTTCCATAGAAACTTTTATTCCGCAACAGTTATTTCATTTTTCCTAACCAAGAAGTCGAGTACCAGTTTTCATAGATTCATCTTTAAAATGTTTTAATGTAACGAAATATTTCCATGCAGACTTCCATCCCGTATCTCAAACGCATAATGATTCAATTGAGAAAAAAAGAATTTTTTATTTATTATCGAGAAGGCAAATACCAATCTTCATAGACGTAGTTTTAAAATACTAGCAATTCTTTAATCATTATTAGTTGTTAAAAAAATTCAACCACCGTTTCAACCGATTAGCGACTGAATTTGCAAAAGTGCTGGAACATTTATTTATTTACGTTTTGTATGCAACCAAGAAGCAGATACGAATTTTAATACATTTAGCTTTCAAAATGGTTTCATAATGAAATATTGTCATACAAATTTTCATTCCCGATATCATTCCCTTGGGGGTTGAATTTGAAAAATACTGAAACGTGCATTTTTTTTTTAGCTTTGACCGAGAAATCGAATACCAATTTTCGTAGTTCTAGCTTCATAATTGCCTTAATAGCGACTGGCATATTTTCAAAGAACTTTTCATCCCGTATTTCCCCCACTTGGGGTTTGCATTTTGAAAAATCCCTTCTTAGACGATGCCTACAGTATAAAGTCAACTCCCTCCCAAAATTTCAAGTTTCTGTCCTTAGCGGTTTGTCCTGGGCGATGGTGAGTCAGCCGGTCAGCACATTTCCTTTTATATATAGAGATAATGGGAATACTACTGTCTTATTTCATTGGCAACAGCTACTTGTAAGGGATTTATGGTACGGTCCGTAACAGAGGTGAGCATTAATACCACAAATTTCTATCTAGATAAATATTCGAATAAGAAGATAATTCAAACAGATTTACTCGCGAATAAATTATTCGTGGATAAAGGAATTATTCCCGTCTCAGAACACAAATAATTATTTTGTGTTCATTATTCGTATCTTAATAGCGAGTAACGTAGAATGTTACCTTATTTCCTTGTTTAGTTCTTGTTCACAATTTTACAGGCAGTACTTGTACGCGTGGCTCAGTGCAGTTTCGAATTGATGAATAACTTATCAATTGTTTGCACAGAAATGAACCTCGGTGGCTCAGTTGGCTGAGTTTCAGACTACAGTGCTAACGGCTTCGGGTCCTACAGTTTTGTTCCTTATTGCTTCTGTCTCCTCTGACAACGATAAAAATGCCAATTCAAGTCGCACTATGTTTCATAGAACACGTTGAACTATAGGTCCCGCCATAACTTGCCGGCTAAGTCACTGCTAAGGTCGCAAGAAGGCAAGGGACACAACCTCAATAAAGCAATTACTAGTGAATCTCTGCAGTATTCTGACCAAACTTCGGCTTGGTCACAGCTTTAGATGCTTTAAAGTGTAACAAATACAACATAAAAATACTTCACAGGCAGAACGCCTTTGCAGTTACCAACGCTGCCCAATTAACCTGCTCTTGCCAGTACGTCTCCTGTCCCTCTGCTATTGTGCGGAAGTACTCTACGTAGTAAATGGTCAGAGATACAGGATACAGTTGATAGAAACTCTTTATCATCAACACTTTACACCAGGGGCGGGCAAACGCTGCACGCCGCTCATGAGCACACGGCGCTGCACGTGTGCTGCTCGCGTGCAATCGTCGAACGGGACAGTGCCGACAGCCTGCAGGTTGCGGCAGTGTAGTACCAGGCTAAGCTGCGGACGTTGAAGCGAAGCGACCACTACGTAGAGAACGTTGTATTTCAATAACCGGAAAATGCAGAGTGAATCAAGGAAACGGAGAATTAGAGATTTGCTATCTTTTAAAAAGGAATGGGAGAATCACTTGTTCTCTGTGGAAAAACGTGAAAATTAGAAATGTATAATATGTGACAGTATTGTCGCTGGTGAGCGGAAGTTTAATATTGAACGCCATTATACTAAATTTCAGTATGTTTCCGTTCTTAGTGCAATAAAAGAGGAATTTCTCAAGCGATTTGGATATATCTTACTTATCCCAAGGTTTTGAATAGTTCTCGAGAGAATCTGGTTTCTGTAGATGATATTCATCTCAGTTTGCAAATGGAATTAATAGATCAACAGTGTAATTCTCGTCTGAGAGACAAGTTCCTTTTGGCAAGACGTGTAATAGTTTTTTATCACGACTTTCCACGGCAAGAGTTTCCTCGTCTCCATCGTGAAGCCATGAAGATAGTCAATGTTGGGCTTGACATACTTTTGTGAGAGATTTTTTTCTGTTATGAAAATTAATAAGTCTCGGTTAAGAGCAAACATCAGTAATGAAAATTTACGTAACTGTTTGCGTTTGTCTGTATGTAGAAATTTTGTTCCAGACATTAAACGTATTGTAAACTCCACCTGTGATAATTAAATAAAACGTATCGTAGGTAATAGGTACTCTTTCAAACCATGATTTCTGTCAAGCACTCCTACTAACCTTATTCCTTCATTTAATAAAGCAGGCCAGGAAACAAAACGCAATACAGAGGAAGAAGCGGAGAGACGGTATGGTGGGGAGGGGAGAGAAGCGGGTGGCCAGCTTGCCCCTGTGTGCACGCAGAACACCTGTTAACTGCACACGTGCATGTGCACCGCACACGTGCAGAATTCCTGCCCGCCCGTGCCTTACACCATTGTACAAACATTGCTAACACTATCGGGTATGTGCTGTCTCGTTGATATGTACTCTAGCAACGACGAAATTCCAAGTGGGTCTGGAATCTCATTGACTGGAGTAGAAATGTTTTCGGTGATGAGTTTCGCTTCGAACTGACCCTAATGACCAGCGAAGACATGCCTGGGGACGCCCCGGACGGCGGCAGCATACCAACATGTCGCCTGACGTAGGACTCGGCAACCAGAAGAGATGATGTACGGTGTCATTTCATTCCATATCAGGACCCCTTTGGTCGTCATCCGCGGCGCCCTTACAGAACAGCGGGATGGCGATATTCTACGCCCCGTTTTGTTGCCCTTCATGACAAGCCATGACTTACATTTCAGCAAGACATCTCCCGCCCGCACACGGCGAGAGTTATACTTCTTGTCTTCGTGCTTGCCAAACCCTACCTCGGCCAGCTAGGTCGCCGGATCTCTCCCCAGTTGGAGCTTTATGGACAGGGACCTCTCACCTGCTCGAAATTTTGACGATCTAACGCACCAGTTGGGCAGACTTCGGCACGATATCCCTCAGGAGGACATCCAATAACTGTCAATTGATGCCAAACCGAGAATCTGCTTGCATAATTGCCAGAAGTGGACAAGCGCATTATTGACTTGCTTAATTTTTGAAACTCTTTCTCTTAAATAAATCATCCAACTTTTCCGAAATTACAGTAATTTGTTTATCTGCATATGTACACGACACCTATCGATTTCCGTGCCATTCGCATAATTCCTTCGTTTTTGTTTTTTTCCCCCTCTCGTAGAGTGTTATTACGCAATTCATTTGTGTTTGTAGTGCCAAGAAATGAATAAACAAAGGAAGAACTATGGTCAACAGACTTTAAAGTGTTCTAAAACACTTATGGATTGCCGCCGGATATACAAGGTCACCCGAAAACGGTTTAAAACTAACTCTCATGAGTAAACTTCCAGTTTGAAAATGAAATAGTTTTTTGGCCCCAATGCATCTACGCAGTTGGTTTGAGTACGTACAAGAATTCATAATATTCCATACAATGGCAACATTTTTTATCGAAAAGTATTGAGAGACGACTGGAAGACTTCTGCCGCCTCTCTACACTAACGGGAATTATGGCAACAACTCCTTAGCCACAATTTAAAACCAAATAGTTCACCTATATTGCTGTCCGTTACCAAGGGGCGCTTACAACAAACTACAGACACATAATAGCCAAAGAAATGTCGAAAAAATCGGGTTACAAGTTTCAAATGATGTTATGATGTAAAAAGAAAATTTATTTTGAACGTGACTTAGGAGGCGAGCCTAACGTGGAACCACAACAAAGTTATTTGACAAAACTACTGATTTCTCAATTTTCTCTGAAGAAGATTGTGATCTGGAAGTCTTACACTATTGTCTTGAAATAAAGGCGACTTCGAGAGATATAACACACTGACATCGTGTTTCCATCAATAGAATGTGTGACACACGGCAAATCTTCGAAAATCAAATAAAGTTTTGGATCAGATGTTTAAGAAAAGATTTCTTCTGAAAACTATTTTAAAAGCAACAACAAGTATATTCCTTTAATGAATGACAAAGAATTTGAGCAATAAATGTCACTGGATTTAAAACGTATCTATTATTGCATGTAGCTATTATTCATGACGCTTATTATTCGCAGACGACAAATAAATGTTTTTAGCATGTAAATGAATAATATTTAGAATTTATAATTCCATTTGTTATTCACGAATATTGAATAATAGTTTTTATCTGTATTCGTTATTCGGTATTCGAATAAATTTTGACCATCTCTGATGCGTAACACTTTTGTTCGTTAAAATAAATGTTTGTGACAATATAATTTCATTCTTGCGGCTGACACACTCTATTTACTTAGTATGCAAATGAGGCACTAAAGTGCAAATAAAATTAAATGATAATTAATAAATGTCACTACAAAAAATGCAATCACACTACAACCATGAGACCCACGGCGCCGCAGACAGTGGCATTCTGACTGATACCGTGTTCTCTGACTTCCGGAAGGCACAATCTTCACAGATGTTTACTTAACAAAATACGAGCTTCACAAGCATCAGCCCAGATTTTCGACTGGATTCAGGGCTGCTTTGGAGATAGTACTCAACATGTCGTACTTAGCACCTACAGATGTAACAGTAACTTCGGGGGTACCATAATAGCAATTACTGTACGATTGTTAATGTTCAAATACAGGAGAGGCGTTCAGGAAGTGATGCAATACTTATATTTGGCTAGATATATTGGATGTACTGGATTCCAATACACCATATTATTCCTCAGTCTTTTAGCCACAAAATCGTATTTTTTAACGTAATCTCCGTTCAGTACGACCGCCTTACGCCATCTTACTGGGTGGGCCTGTATGCACTCATGATGCGACTCCACAGGTCGACGTAGGTGCCAACGTTTCGCTGCATCATAGACGTACTGTTTTCCACGGAGTGCATCCTTCAGTGGGTCAAACACATGGAAGTTGCGAGATCCAGGCTGCAGGGTGGTTCAGGAAGAAGAGCCCAGTGAAGTTTTGCGACCTTCTCTTGACTTGTGTGGGGCCTTGAGTCGTCATGGAGAAGTATAAGTTCGTTTGAATTTTCCTGGCGACGAAAACGCTGAAGTTGTTTCTTCAATTTGCTGACGGTAGCACAGTATACTTCCCAGTTTCATCGACTAAGGGTACGGTTTTAAACTATTTATTCGGAGGAGAGGTGGTGTGGCCAACTACATGGATTGCCGTTTTGTTTCCGGTTCAAAGTGATGAACCAACGTTTCATCGTCTGTGACAATGTTCGACAAAAAATTGTCGCGATCAGCCTCGTATCGCGCAAGTAATTCCGCACAGATGTTCCTTCGTTGCTCTTTATGGTCTTCTGCTAGGCAGCGAGTTGCCCAGCGGGCACACACCTTTGAGGACCACAACTGGTGGACGAGTGTGTCAGCAGAGACGTCCAGTTGAGCAGAGAGTTTCTTGCTTGTGATTCGTCGATCACCTCGAATGAGAGTGTCCGCACGTTCCAACACTGCAGGAGTCACAGCCGTGTGCGGCCGTTTGGCACACGAGAGATCTGACAGGCTTGCGCCACCTTGTCGTGATGATGACAGACGCCCTACCCAACGACCCACCGTGCTTTTGTTCACTGTCAGGTCTCCGTAGACATTCTGCAAGCGCCTATGAGTATAGTCTGTCTGTAAACTGACGAGCGAGCAGCGCTTTTGGTGGGGGAAGTGGCCTTTCCCGGAAGAACGCTGCCACCGGCCTACAGGGGCACCCAAAATCTGTTGCCCGTTACCTGTGTAGCGGTGCAGATCGGCGTGCGGTGATATACGTCGTTTCTGTTCGTGAGATCTTAGTCGTCAGTGTCAATCAGTTAACTTTGTATAGCTACTGATATGCTTCGATATCCAGAGGTGATGGATAATCGTCTAGCATTGCAAGAAAATGTGTAGAATACGAAGAAGAGGAGTAATTGCGGAGTAACGAGCGTTCAATCGTCTCTAATGTTATTACAACGTGTATTAAAGAGGCGACCCAAAAATAACTATAACTATAATAATATTACCAGTCCCAATCAAAGGGCGGCAATTTATGCTAACATCAGCCTCGCGCAATAGGACGCATAAGGAAGGAACATGAAAATAAGCCGCATGGTTTACTGGAATCGCCACGAAGTAAACTAATAATTTTGGGAGAAAACCCATCGTTATAGACAGTTTCAAGATCATGTAAAACCTTTGATGATTACGGAACACTAAATCTCTATCTCAGTCACTATTCACAAGATTCTAAGACAAATTGCTTAAAACATGTGCCCAATGGCTATTCCGAACACTGCTGAAATTTTCTTCGAAACATGTACACTTCTAAGCAAAAAGCTTGACCCACGAGGTGCGTTCACATATTAATTTTTATTTTTTGGGAAGAACTTTATTTGTTAATCTACAGCAATGTTACCCTCCTCAAAATATTCCTCATCACGTACTGTACACTTATGCCTGCGGAATTGACGAACTGTTTCTTCGGGATAGTTTAAGGGTCTCATAACTGTGCATTTTTAATCTCATCCATGCTTGTAAAACAGCTGTCCTTTAATGCCCGCTTTGAAATGTTTGTACCACTTGTATGCCCTTGGCTAACTCATAACATGTTCACCAAAAGCAATATTTAACATTTGTAAAACTTTCATACACTTTATTCCATTCTTATAACAAAATTTAATGCAGGTTCCCTAATCTATTTTTATACAAAACAAATATTCGTTGATGCTACCACAACGCATGTAACCTTTTTGACAGCTGACAACAACACGCATAACATTGTACACATACTTTTGAGACATGTTTACGAAGACAGTGATAAAAAAGTAGTGCAAATCGGACTAATACAACACACAAAATTATAAATTTCTGCTTACTTTTTTAAACACTGTTCATGTTGCAAGAATTGTTAAGTTTCAATGCAATTGGGTTGGGGTTGGGTTGTTTAGGGGAGGAGACCAGACAGCGAGGTCATCGGTCTCATCAGATTAGGGAAGGACGGGGAAGGAAGACGGCCGTGCCTTTTCACAGGAACCATTCCGGCATTTGCCTGGAGCGATTTAGGGAATTCACGGAAAACGTAAATCAGGATGGCCGGACGCGGGACTGAACCGTCGTCGTCTCAAATGCGAGTCCAGTGTGCTAGCCACAGCACCACCTCGCTCAGTTTCAATACAATCTTTCAAAGAAAACTTCTACCTTTTAGTAGAAACGCAAAGTAGGAACAAGCCTTAAATTATACATATTGATTGCATTATTTGGGGTTCGTTTTACGAATAGCAATAGAGGAACATACATTCACATGAACCGCCATTCGGTCCTATGTTTGTAGTAGCATCCTGACTTCCGTTCTTATGTTAATATTATTTACTCTATAATGTTGTGTTTCGGAAGAAGCTATCGTTTTTTGTATTCGGTATGGTCTTAATGCATTTGTCTGAAAATTGAACGCAGCCGAGACGTATCTGTACACGGCGTCGCCACAGATTTAAAGCGCGCGCCGCGGCAGGGTCGGTACTACGTTGTGAAACAGCCTGTAGAAGCGCTCTGTGCGTAGCAAGGTAGGCAGAATGGGGACTCGCTCGCTCGCTCTTCAGTTTACCGACAGACTATACCTACGATGCTTGCTTTCCGCCAAAAGAAACAAAATGACAGCTCTCTGCTGGGAACGGACCTTCATTGCAGACGCCATTTTGAAGACTGCGTATTGCTCCGCCACGTATCTGAACGTCATGAAAATATAGGTGCTGAAGCGTGAATATTCCACAATGTCTCACAAGAAATTGCATTATTTACGATAAGTAATATAGAGGGCGGGCCAAACAAAAACTGACCTGGAAAACACTTCATGCGTCTCAAGATAGGAAATCCATGTTGTATCTTACGCCTCAGTTGTGGTTCAAATGGTTCAAATGGCTCTGAGCACTATGGGAGTTAACATCTTAGGTCATTAGTCCCCTAGAACTTAGAACTACTTAAACCTAACTAACCTAAGCACATCACACACATCCATGCCCGAGGCAGGATTCTAACCTGCGACCGTAGCAGTCACGCGGTTCCGGACTGGAGCGCCTAGAACCGCACGGCCACCGCGGCCGGCGCCTCAGTTGTGGGGATGATGTGTGTTGAGTTGCTTATCTCAACGTGCATGAAACATTTTCTGCGCTCTTTACGTTCCCCACATTGTGTAAATCACCTAGTGGGTAACATCAGAAGCTCCGTGAAGCTCTTGGCGGATGTATGAGATGACTGCAACGCTAAGACATTGAAGTTCAATGAAGGAAGTTGACAGAAGGTGGACGCTTGGCCTAGGAACAGACCAATTGACTAACAAGTTAAACGTATTGCACATAATCAGACGGAAAGACTCTTTATTGTTCATTTACTTGATAGGCAAAAAATTACGTGGAAGCAGTCACATTCACTAACTATCTGTGATTATGCGTACGGAGTGATAGAAAGTAGAACGACTACATAGAACTAATAGCAAGAAAGAGAGATGTGAGGCAAAAATAAACTGGATGAATGCTCAGAAAGTGTAGACCACCCATGAAGTAGGCTTAAGAAACCGAACACCGTTTCATGAGCGTTTGGCCGCCACCCGAGTTGCTCCATGATCTGGAAGTCTTACCAGCGTTGATCCTGAATCTGCGACTCTTTCAAGAAACGATTCATAGACGAAATAGAAAAAATCCTAGAAAAATCAGCATGAATGTATCTTGGATTGGTGATTCAGCTCCAAGGGCAGAAGTAAAAAAGATCTCATCAGTCTAAAGAATGTCGAGTCTGGATTAATAAATACAGATAAAAGTTGTCTTTAGCGCTTCGTGTGTTATACATAGTCTCCCTCATCCCCACCACCTGCCACTTGAGTACAATGCGCAGAACGTTCATACAACCATGCGAAACTGTCAAAATATTCCTTCTTTGGAATGTCGTTGAACTAGTGCGTAACGGCTTGAATGACAATTATGCCGTGAAAGTATTGACTCATAATGTGAATTTCTCTACCTTGTCGTTTCGTGTTTGGGCCGGGCGGTGTGGCCATGCGGTTCTAGGCGCTGCGGTCCGGAACCCCGGGACTGCTACGGTCGCAGGTTCGATTCCTGCCTCGGGCATGGATGTTTGTGATGTCCTTAGGTTAGTTAGGTTTAAGTAGTTCTAAGTTCTAGGGGACTGATGACCTCAGATGTTAAGTCCCATAGTGCTCAGAGCCATTTGAAACATTTTTTTTTTTCGTGGTTGGTTCGTATGGATAACACCAAATCGCCTCACCTGTGATGATTTTTTCCTGAAAAGAATTGTCCTCGTTTTTCATTTTAAACAAGTTATTGCTAGCGTCCACGCGTCGTTGTTTGTGTCGTGCAGTCTAGGGGTGCGGGAAAAAATTGGCGTACACTTTTGTTCCTGTAAACCTTTCTGGAAAATATCTTGAACACCTGATATGGAGATGTTGCTCCACTGTGATTTGCATTACAACAACTTTGAGACGTAAGGCCTCACGACCAGTGCTTAACAATGCAACTTAGTGATCAAATGCACATATGTTGTTTAAAATTGCTACTTTAAGTTGCGACCGTAGAAACTGCACATAAGTCACTCACACGTTAGGAACAGAATCAGTCCCGGAAGTTTTTGGACGGAAAGTACCTGGCCGCGATGAAAACACCACAGTAATTACACCGAAGAAACACAGAAACTGGTACACCTGGATAATCTCGGGTAGGGCCCCCGCGAGCAAGAGGGGTGCGGCGACATCACGTGTCACGGAGTCCACTAATGTCTGGAGCAGTGCTGGAGGGAACTAACACCATGAATACTGTAGGACTGTCCGTAAATCCAAGTGTACGAGAGGATGGAAATCTCTTCTGAACACCATGTTGCATGGTATCCAGGATATGCTCAATAATGTTCGTGTCTGGAGAGTTTGATAGCCAGAGGAAGTGTTTAAACACGGAAGAGTATTCCTGGAGCCATTGTGTAGCCATTCTGGAAATGTGGGGCGTCGCATCGTCGTACTGGAATTGCCCAAGTCTGTTGTAGTGCACAATGGCCACGAATACATGCAGGTGACCAATCAAGATGTTTACGTACTCGTCACCTGTTAGAGTCGTCTCTAGACAGGAGTCCCATATCATTTCAACTGCACACGTGCCAAGCCATTACAGAGCCTCCATCAGCTGGAACAGTCCCCTGCTGAATGCAGGGTCCATAGATTCATGAGGTGGTCTCCATACCGGTACACGTCCTACCGCTCGATAAAATTTGAATCGAGACTCTTCCGACCAGGCAACATGTTTCCGGTCATCAACGGTTCAATCCCGCGTCCGGCCATCCTGATTTAGGTTTTCCGTGATTTCCCTAAATCGCTCCAGGCAAATGCCGGGATGGTTCCTCTGAAAGGGCACGGCCGACTTCCTTCCCCAATCCGATGAGACCGATGACCTCGCTGTCTGGTCTCCTTCCCTAAACAACCCAACCCCAACCCAGTCATCAACAGTACAATATCGGTGTTGAAAGGCCCATACGCGGCGTAAAGCTTTGTGTTGTGCAGTCATCAAGGATAGACGAGTGGGCCTTCGAAAGCCCATATTGATGATGTTTCGGGTTCGCACGCTGACAGTTGTTGATTGTCCAGCTGTGAAATCTGCAGCAATTTGAGGAAGGGTTGCACTTCTGTTAAGTTGAACAATTCTGCTCAATCGTCGCTGGTCCGTTTCTCGCAGGATATTTCTCCTGCTGCAGTGATGTCGGAGGTCTGTTGTTTTACCCGATTCCTGATATTCACGGTACACTCGTGAAATGGTCGTACGGGATAATGCCCACTTGAACGCTACCTCGGAGATGCTATGTCCCATCGTTCGTGCACCGACTGTAACACACCGTTCAAGCTCACTTAAATCTTGACAACCTGCCATTGTAGCAGCAGTAACCGATCTAAAAACTGCGCCAAACCTTTGTTTTAAAGAGGCGTTGCCGACCGCAGCGCGGTGTTATGCGTGTTTACATGTCTCTGTATTTGAATACGCATGCCTATACCAGTTTCTTTGGCGCTTCAGTGTATATTTGACACAGAAGCTTTTCAGCGGTCGTTCTACCCAGGTCCGTTTCGTGTACAGAACAGGGTAGAGAGTAGATGACACTGGAAAGAGAAATAACCTCTGCCACCCACAGTACGTTGGTATATAAGGGGAGGACAAAGTTTTAGTTATCACATCGAAAAAGTAAACTTACGTAGACAGTTTTCAGTTTATTTGCAAGTGAATGTCTGTATTCCTGGAACAAATCGATATCCCAGCAGCCACAGTACCGTAGCACGCTGTTATCCCAGCCAAAACGAAATGGTGCAGCGCACTGAATTAGTGGAGTAATTCGTTGCGGGGTCAGCGAAAATGTTGCAGTGATGTCCGACCACTCCAGTGAAGCCTCGAGGGGAAAGAGTATGTGTACCGATAGTAGATGATGATTTCGAAGCTTCACTTCTGTTACTGCAGTTTTTTGCGCGTTTGTAGTGGTGTGTTGGTACAGGAAGAACTGTCGCAAATGACTAGTTTAAGCCACTCGTCGTGGGAGCAGGATACCACCGGGTCAGAGGCTGAGCTCGCAGGCAGACTTGCAGAGTGCCCCGTGTCGTCCCAGCCGGTGGCAGGGCAGACTCCGCCCACGCGGACAGTGGATGGCGGGGCGGGGAGGGGAGGGGAGCGCCAGTTAGCGAGGGAACGCCACGCTGGCTGCACCCCCCGCCCCCGGTCCCTATTGACGAGCTTCTGGGGAGGCGAGGCGCGTTATGAAGGCTCGGATCCGGCCAGATTGCCGCAGCATATTGCCCGCGCCGCCTTTGGCCGCGGCCGGCCCCAGAGGCAGCGCAGGTAAACCGGAACGGTGGACTGTGTGACGACCCGTACCGACCAGCCGAGAGCTGCGACTCACTCGACAGGCGCCGTTACGGGTGAACGAACCTAGACCGGCCTGTCGCAGGGTAAACACCGGAGTGGTGTTCCTGCATTCCTAGTAATGGTTCGGTGCCGCGGCCTATCTTGTAGAACCGGGCTCAGGCGTCGTGAGCTGGTTGGTGATCATGCTGTTGCGGGGAAGCCTGACTCGCGAAATACACTACTGGCCATTAAAATTGCTACACCAAGAAGAAATGCAGATAACAAACGGGCATTGATTGGACAAATATATTATAGTAGAATTCACACGTGATTTCATTTTCACGCAATTTGGGTGCATAGATCCCGAGAAATCAGTACCCGGAACAACCACCTCTGTCCGTAATAACGGCCTTGATACGCCTGGGAATTCACTCAAACAGAGTTTGGATGG
Source organism: Schistocerca cancellata (assembly GCF_023864275.1). Classification (NCBI taxonomy): domain Eukaryota; kingdom Metazoa; phylum Arthropoda; class Insecta; order Orthoptera; family Acrididae; genus Schistocerca; species Schistocerca cancellata. Next base: position 51,686,918 of record NC_064631.1, read on the forward strand.
CGTCTACAGGTACAGCTGCCCATGCAGCTTCAAGACGATACCTCAGTTCATCAAGAGTAGTGACTGGCGTATTGTGACGAGCCAGTTGCTCGGCCACCATTGACCAGACGTTTTCAGTTGGTAAGAGATCTGGAGAATGTGCTGGCCAGGGCCGCAGTCGAACATTTTCTTTATCCGGAAAGACCCGTACAGGAACTGCAACATGTGGTCGTTCATTATCCTGCTGAAATGTAGGGTTTCGCAGGGATCGAACGAAGGGTAGAGCCACGGGTCGTAACACATTTGAAATGTAACGTCCACTGTCCAAAGTGCCGTCAATGCGAACAAGAGGTAACTGAGACGTGTAACCAATGGCACCCCATACCATCACGCTGGGTGATACGCCAATACGGCGATGACGAATACACCATTCCAATGTGCGTTCACCGCGATGTCGACAAACACGGATGCGACCATCATGATGCTGTAAACAGAACCTGGATTCATCCGAAAAAATCACGTTTTGCCATTCGTGCACCCAGGTTCGTCGTTGAGTACACTATCGCAGGCGCTTCTGTCTGTGATGCAGCGTCAAGGGTAACCGCAGCCATGGTCTCCGACCTGATAGTCCATGCTGCTGCAAACGTCGTCGAACTGTTCGTGTAGATGGTTGTTGTCTTGCAAACGTCCCCATCTGTTGACGCAGGGATCGCGACGTGGCTGCACGATACGTTACAGCCATGTGGGTAAGATGCCTGTCATCTCGACTGCTAATGATACGAGGCTGCTGGGATCCAGCACGGCGTTCCGTATTACCCTCCTGAACCCACCGATTCCATATTCTGCTAACAGTCATTGGATATCGATCAACGCGAGCAGCAATGTCGCGATACGATAAACCACAATCGCGGTAGGCTACAATCCGACCTTTATCAAAGTCGGGAACGTGATGGTACGCATTTCTCCTCCTTACACGAGGCATCAAAACGACGTTTCACCAGGCAACGCCGGTCAACTGCTGTTTGTGTAAGAGAAATCGGTTGGAAACTTTCCTCATGTCAGCACGTTTTAGGTGTCGCCACCGGCGCCAACCTTGTGTGAATGCTCTGAAAAGCCAATCATTTGCATATCACAGCATCTTGTTCCTGTCGGTTAAATTTCGCGTCTGTAGCACGTCATCTTAGTGGTGTAGCAGTAGTGTAGTTCCAACCAACACGTAGTCGGCCTGTGGTGGCTTTGGTGGCCGAAGCAACAGACCAGCAGGTTGAGGGATGGCCCACGTTTTCATAAAATGCAAGGGCTGTCTGGCGAAACCTGGCCCCCAAACAACGTGAGACCCGCATCCTAGTGGAATTGGGGCGTGGGGTATAGCCTAGGAGCACGCAGCGCCAGTTTGAACGCCCGATTTTGTACCATTTGCACGGTATCAACCTGAGAGTCGGCAGAGTACCCCCATACCATGGCCGCGTATTCTAACACTGGACAAACTAAGCCGGCCTGGGTGGCCGAGCGGTTCTAGGTGCTACAGTCTGGAACGGCGCGACCGCTACGGTCGCAGGTTCGAATCCTGCCTCGGGCAAGAATGTGTGTGATGTCCTCAAGTTAGGGTTAAGTAGTTCTAAGTTCTAGGGGACTGATGACCTCGGAAGTTAAGTCCCATAGTGCTCAGACTCATTTGAACCATTTTTTGGACAAACTAGTGGAAGATACAGCTCGATGCCGTGGCGAGGGGGAAGCATGGACTCTGGGTTGGCGACTCATTTTACAGGCGGCGTCAACTTTAAATAGCAACTGGGACCGGAACATGTGTTTGTGAACTACTACTCTCACACAGTTTGATCACACACCGTGTCTATTATGCTGTTGTGGTCTTCAGTCCGAAGACTGCTTCGATGCATATCTCCATTCTACATTCTGTGCAGGTCTCTTCATCTGTGCGTATCTACTGAAACCCATATCCACTTGAACCCGCTTCTATAGTTAACACCTGGTGGTGTCTACGGTTTTTCCCAACATACTTCCTTCAATTAATAAACTGATGATTCCTTGATACCTGAAGATGAGTCCTATTAGGCAAGCCCTTCTTTTACTCAGTTGTTAAAAACCATTCAAAAGCCAAGACCTCAAAAAAAAAAAAAAAAAAAAAAAATGTCTTAGCTGTCATCTCCAGGTCTTAAACCTTTTTTGTAGTACAACATGTTCATTTTACTCTGACCTCATGTACAAGACGTCAAATGGATAAAACTCGGCACTTTATAAACTTTTGCCATCACTAAAATATTTAAAGCACACAATATCTTGTCTAAAAGGTCATGTCCATATACGTACATATTGCTTACAGATGCTTGTTACAAGACACGGTAGCACATCTGTTTAGATATGCTGTTTAGTAAGTGTCCACCATATGTGCTATTGTGCAACGTATTTGTGTCATGCACAGTCAGTTCCACAACAAAGTATACGTCCGCAGCGATATCTCCGGTAGTCGTTTCAAATCTGTTCTCAAAGCGTTTTTTCACAGTGTATAGATAAACAGTGTGACAGCTGAATGTTTTGTTTTGTCGGTTGCAGTTTTGCCTATTTACACATACTTACAGCAAATTTAAACGCCGAAAAAAAAGTGCAATATTTATCAAAAGTGCCTTCTGAGGTCAGTTAAGAAGCTTGTAATGTCCCCCATTCTTCATACTTCCACCTACTGCCCTCATTAGTCTTTTATGAAGATTTGAGAGGAGCGAAGATTATAATTAATTTTCTAGTTTATTTAGGTTTTCATGTAGAGTTGTCTTCATTTCTTCTTGTCTAGGCGTCTGATTCCTGAAAGTGAAAATGTCATATTTTAGAGCCTCACGGTTGGATTGATCTAAATAAATTTGAAGATTGTTGCAGCAGAATTTTTGTTTTTGCGTAGATACACTTTCTCACTTTTAGGATATCATAGAGTCCTATGACTTTTCACTCTAAAAAAGCCAAAATTACATTGTTCGCACAAAATACAAAAATACGTCAGATCACATCAGAGGCATGGTTACGACTCTCACACTCTGCGAAAATAGCCATATTCCAACGGGTTTAAAATTTTTCTTAACAAATGAATTTCTACTAGTTTCTGTTACATTATTACTTTCGTTTATTATTTCATAAATGAATAAGTGCGCCAATAGTTCTTATTTTCAAACGTTTCTAAAAAAAATAATTTTAACTGTACATTCAGAACTAGTACTTATCGATAATAACATCGAGACTAAAACACTTTATAAAGTAATTCATTTTCATAAAATTTAGCTTGAAATACGACATACTGTGCATAAAATTATATGAAAATTTTCGGAAAGCAACTGAGATAATACTGACCTGTCCAAAATTCGCAAAATAATACTGGTATCGACAACTACTGTTGAGGAAAAGTAATGTTAGAGGAGGCTGTCCCGTTACAAGCTGTTTGGTTCGAACGAGGCAAACTAGGTGCTTCAGTAGGATAGCGAACCGAAACATTGCAACCGTTTCTGGACATCGTGGAAACAAGACAATGGGGTGTCCACTATGGATTCTCCTGCAATGTCTCCGGATCCAAATCCGATCGGAAGTGTTTGGTTGTATATTAAGATGAAGCTTATAGGAAAACCACTATATACTTTGAAGCAGCTGTCATATAAAATCAGAACGATATGGAGATCGTTACCAAGAGGATATGCAGAAAATAGATTATATAATGGTAAGACAGAGATTTAGGAACCAGGTTTTAAATTGTAAGACATTTCCTGGGGCAGATGTGGATTCTGACCACAATCTACTGGTTATGAACTGCAGATTGAAACTGAAGAAACAGCAAAAAGGTGGGAATTTAAGGAGCTGGGACCTGGATAAACTGAAAGAACCAGAGGTTGTAGAGAGTTTCAGGGAGAGCATAAGGGAACAATTGACAGGAATGGGGGAAAGAAATACAGTAGAAGAAGAATGGGTAGCTCTGAGGGATGAAGTAGTGAAGGCAGCAGAGGATCAAGTAGGTAAAAAGACGAGGGCTAATAGAAATCCTTGGGTAACAGAAGAAATATTGAATTTAATTGATGAAAGGAGAAAATATAAAAATGCAGTAAATGAAGCAGTCAAAAAGGAATACAAACGTCTCAAAAATGAGATCGACAGGAAGTGCAAAATGGCTAAGCAGGGATGGCTAGAGGACAAATGTAAGGATGTAGAGGCTTGTCTCACTAGGGGTAAGATAGATGCTGCCTACAGGAAAATTAAAGAGACCTTTGGAGAGAAGAGAACCACTTGTATGAATATCAAGAGCTCAGATGGCAACCCAGTTCTAAGCAAAGAAGGGAAGGCAGAAAGGTGGAAGGAGTATATAGAGGGTTTATACAAGGGCAATGTACTTGAGGACAATATTATGGAAATGGAAGAGGATGTAGATGAAAATGAAATGGGAGATACGATACTGCGTGAAGAGTTTGACAGAGCACTGAAAGACCTGAGTCGAAACAAGGCCCCAGGAGTAGACAACATTCCATTTGAACTACTGATGGCCTCGGGAGAGCCATTCATGACAAAACTCTACCATCTGGTGAGCACGATGTATGAGACAGGCGAAATACCCTCAGACTTCAAGAAGAATATAATAATTCCAATCCCAAAGAAAGCAGGTGTTGACAGATGTGAAAATTACCGAACTATCAGTTTAATAAGTCACAGCTGCAAAATACTAACGCGAGTTCTTTACAGACGAATGGAAAAACTGGTAGAAGCCGACCTCGGGGAAGATCAGTTTGGGTTCCGTAGAAATGTTGGAACACGTGAGGCAATACTGACCTTACGACTTATCTTAGAAGAAAGATTAAGAAAAGGCAAACCTACATTTCTAGCATTTGTAGGCTTAGAGAAAGCTTTTGACAATGTTGATTGGAATACTCTCTTTCAAATTCTAAAGGTGGCAGGGGTAAAATACAGGGAGCGAAAGGCTATTTACAATTTGTACAGAAACCAGATGGCAGTTATAAGTGTCGAGGGGCATGAAAGGGAAGCAGTGGTTGGGAAAGGAGTAAGACAGGGTTGTAGCCTCTCCCCGATGTTATTCAATCTGTATATTGAGCAAGCAGTAAAGGAAACAAAAGAAAAACTCGGAGTAGGTATTAAAATTCATGGAGAAGAAGTAAAAACTTTGAGGTTCGCCGATGACATTGTAATTCTGTCAGAGACAGCAAAGGACTTGGAAGAGCAGTTGAACGGAATGGACAGTGTCTTGAAAGGAGGATATAAGATGAACATCAACAAAAGCAAAACGAGGATAATGGAATGTAGTCGAATTAAGTCGGGTGATGCTGAGGGAATTAGATTAGGAAATGAGACACTTAAAGTAGTAAAGGAGTTTTGCTATTTGGGGAGTAAAATAACCGATGATGTTCGAAGTAGAGAGGATATAAAATGTAGACTGGCAATGGCAAGGAAAGCGTTTCTCAAGAAGAGGAATTTGTTAACATCGAGTATAGATTTAAGTGTCAGGAAGTCGTTTCTGAAAGTATTTGTGTGGAGTGTAGCCATGTATGGAAGTGAAACATGGACGATAACTAGTTTGGACAAGAAGAGAATAGAAGCTTTCGAAATGTGGTGCTACAGAAGAATGCTGAAGATAAGGTGGGTAGATCACGTAACTAATGAGGAGGTATTGAATAGGATTGGGGAGAAGAGAAGTTTGTGGCACAACTTGACTAGAAGAAGGGATCGGTTGGTAGGACATGTTTTGAGGCATCAAGGGATCACAAATTTAGTATTGGAGGGCAGTGTGGAGGGTAAAAATCGTAGAGGGAGACCAAGAGATGCATACACTAAGCAGATTCAGAAGGATGTAGGTTGCAGTAGATACTGGGAGATGAAGAAGCTTGCACAGGATAGAGTAGCATGGAGAGCTGCATCAAACCAGTCTCAGGACTGAAGACCACAACAACAACATGCAGAAAATCTCGTGAAAAGCATCCCAGAAAGGTGCCAAACTATAATCTATAATGGCGGCGATTGGATTAACTATTAGGTAATTGTGCAGTTAGTATTAACATGTATTTTCATGTAAACATATGTTCACACCCGTGTCTTATTTTATACAAATAGCGGCGTACACTTTCTTGTGGAACTGACTATAGCAGACATCTGTGATAATGTACATATGGACATGGCCTTTGGGACAATATATAAGATAGCTGTCTGTGGCCACCAGTATTTTATTTTGATAGAAGCTCGCCTTGATGCAGCTTGATACACATGGAGTACTTATGGCACAAAAGTGGCAGAAACGGCCACGTTTCTTGGACACCAAGTTAGTAGTGAATATGTAGCATTCACTCTGTCTAGTGCGTACCGGAGAGCTGAAAATGTTTATCATATTTCGGAAGTTGAATGGAAAAGTTACCATACAATTAAGAAATCTATGTCGAGTGTTGTACAAGATAGTGTGAATGTGTGAATATTTGAATAGTAACCAAGCAGGATAAATTAATGAGAAGTGTCGCCTTCCATATTTGTCAGTACTACAGATCTTGCCCTCTGTAGATACAGGGACTAACTTGGGCCAGTGGTATCCCGCAAAAAGCACAGTCACAGGTTCGAATTGACAGCGTAGCAGCCTCCGCCGACGAAGATCCCACGACAGACAAGATGTCTTCTGCGCTGGGAACACGACTTCAGAAACCCCAGGTTGGTGGAAACAACGGTTACAGACTCTTATTCAATCTCTCCAGCTTCCAGATCTGACTTCCAAAGTGATACACAATTTACAAAGATTCTGAGCGTTATAGATATCTTAGCAATGAGAAACGTTTATAATGTACTGAATTTTATCCACCTGATATCTTGTGTATGATGTCAACGTAAAATGAATACGATTTCTGTACAAAAAATGTTTAAGACCTGTAGATGAATACTAACATTGTTGAAACAGGTTGTCTTGAAAAAAAATATTTTGTGCGATTTTGGCTTTTGAATGGTTTTTAACAATTAAAAAAGATCGCTTTTCAATACTCTCATAATGAGAAAATTCAATCTCTTACTCAAGTTCTTGTAGTATCGTAGCTTCTGATATTGCCCCATCCGGCGTCTCCATGAAGATTTCTGTGGGCGTCGCGAGCGGTGCTTTGAATGTTGCCGCCAATAGGCTCGCCTAATTAATGAAGAAACCCTAGGCCGCCGATCAACGAATACCGCCAGGACGGTGTTACAAGCAGTGGGCGCCTGAACACTTTCTTCTAGTTCGAGATTACTTTCGTGTTGGTAGTTGGTGCCGAAAATCACATCGAGCTGTTAGCTAGCTCTGTCGACGAACGCTCACTGTACACAGACGCACGACGGTGTCGGGCATCAGCTAACACCTTACCACGGCTGCCCCAAGTTGTGAACGTTGTTGTAGTTCTTCAGCAACAAGCTGAATAAAATATATTTACTTAAAGTGCACTTGTGACAACTACTCTTTTGCTTGCCTGCTCAGATTGCTATGATGACAGATCCGTCCCGCTTCCAACCATTTACCGTGAGCAACGAGGACGTAATATTTGATTGTTCGGAAAATAAATTGCCGACTCCCATCATTACAGTTATCCAGTAAATTTCTTTTTTCACCTAATTCGCCGCAGTTCTTCTTCATTAGCTAATTGATTACCAACCCAGTCAGCAGCATTCTTCTGTAGTACTATATTTCAAAAGATTCTATTCCCTTCTTGCTTAAATTCTTTTTTTAAGGATCCGTACCTCACTATGTAAAAACGGAGCCATTATAGGATGGCTTTGTTGTCCGTCCTTCTCTCTGTCCGACAGCTGAAAACCCTCTTTCTCGGAATGGGAGTTGAAATTTATGCCACGTACTTAGGTCTAAGGACGCCTGTCGATGTAAAAAATTGAAGCTTCTTAGTTGGAGAAATCAAAGGATAGAACCATTTATGTGATGTATCTTGATGCTTGCAAACTCACTCACGAAAACCAATATGCTACTTCCCGTTGTCACAGAATCCTGAAATTCGGGAAGAATCAAGGTCTTACACTACAACTAAAGGATAAAATCGTAAAATATTTGACTCTGTAATTATACCACAGGAAAAAAACTTTTCCTTGATCATTTGCTTTCTGGCTGTCTGTCCATCCGTATGTTAAGACCCCTTTTTATTAGGAACAGGTAGACGCTTCAAGTTGAAATATATGTCACATACTAAGATATAAAGTTTCTTTATAGTATGCTAAACGTAGGCTTCTAACTCAGCACAGTCAAAATATTCAGCCATTTATGTCAGTTCTTTTGAGACTTGTAAGCTCACTCATCAAAACATTTCTGGTAGTTCCCATTGAACTAGAATCATGAAATTTTGCTACGTTCCACGGTACAAGTAAGGGGAAAAAATCCGAAAATTGTTGATCTGTAATTGTAGCACGAGAAAGAATTTATTTGTCGTTTGTTATCTGACTGGTTGTCTGTCAGGTTCAAATGGTTCAAATAGCTCTGAGCACTATGGGACTTAACATCGGAGGTCATGAGCCCCCTAGAACTTAGAACTACTTAAACCGAACTAACCTAAGGACTTCACACACGTCCATGCCCGAAGCAGGATTTGAACCTGCGACGGTAGCGGTCGCACGGTTCCAAATTTTCTTTGTAGTATGCTAAACGTAGGCTTCTATTGCAGCGCAGTCAAAAGATACAGCCATTTATGTAAGTTACTTTGAGACTTGTAAGCTCACTCATCAAAACATTTACGCTACTTCCAGTTGAACCAGAATCATGAAATTTTGCCGGAAGCTACGTTCCACGGTACAAGTAAGGGGAAAAAAACCGAAAATTGTTGATCTGTAATTACAGCACAAGAAAAATTTATTTGTCGTTTGTTATCTGACTGTTTGTCTGTCAGGTTCAAATGGCTCTGAGCACTATGGGACTTAACATCGGAGGTCATCAGTCCCCTAGAACTTAGAACTACTTAAACCGAACTAACCTAAGGACATCACACACATCCATGCCCGAAGCAGGACTCGAACCTGCGACCGTAGCGGTCGCGCGGTTCCAGACTGAAGCGCCTAGAACCACTCGGCCACACAGGCCGGCGTGTCTGTCAGGTAAGATCCCTTTATCGACGCCGGAAGTGACGTGGGAATCAGGTGATTTCGATTATACAAATCGTTTGCACCGCGATAACTTTGAAAGAGGTGGCAGCCGCTCGGTTACCAGACGGCTGTACGTGATCTGTGTCTACCCCACTCTCGCTGCAGAAAGTGCCCAGCCACGCCGCTTCCCAGTGTGATAGGGCTTTGTCAGTACTGCGGCAGCGCGCCTCTAGTCCTAGACAGGAAGCCCACGAGCGCCAAAGCGGAAACTCAAGCAAGGAATACTGCGGTTTACAATGGATACCGGGACATATTGGCATTAGGAGGAAAGAATGTGCAGACCAACATGAGAAAATAGTACAGTATCTACACTCCTGGAAATTGAAATAAGAACACCGTGAATTCATTGTCCCAGGAAGGGGAAACTTTATTGACACATTCCTGGGGTCAGATACATCACATGATCACACTGACAGAACCACAGGCACATAGACACACGCAACAGAGCATGCACAATGTCGGCACTAGTACAGTGTATATCCACCTTTCGCAGCAATGCAGGCTGCTATTCTCCCATGGAGACGATCGTAGAGATGCTGGATGTAGTCCTGTGGAACGGCTTGCCATGCCATTTCCACCTGGCGCCTCAGTTGGACCAGCGTTCGTGCTGGACGTGCAGACCGCGTGAGACGACGCTTCATCCAGTCCCAAACATGCTTAATGGGGGACAGGTCCGGAGATCTTGCTGGCCAGGGTAGTTGACTTACACCTTCTAGAGCACGTTGGGTGGCACGGGATACATGCGGACGTGCATTGTCCTGTTGGAACAGCAAGTTCCCTTGCCGGTCTAGGAATGGTAGAACGATGGGTTCGATGACGGTTTGGATGTACCGTGCACTATTCAGTGTCCCCTCGACGATCACCAGTGGTGTACGGCCAGTGTAGGAGATCGCACCCCACACCATGATGCCGGGTGTTGGCCCTGTGTGCCTCGGTCGTATGCAGTCCTGATTGTGGCGCTCACCTACACGGCGCCAAACACGCATACGACCATCATTGGCACCAAGGCAGAAGCGACTCTCATCGCTGAAGACGACACGTCTCCATTCGTCCCTCCATTCACGCCTGTCGCGACACCACTGGAGGCGGGCTGCACGATGTTGGGGCGTGAGCGGAAGACGGCCTAACGGTGTGCGGGACCGTAGCCCAGCTTCATGGAGACGGTTGCGAATGGTCCTCGCCGATACCCCAGGAGCAACAGTGTCCCTAATTTGCTGGGAAGTGGCGGTGCGGTCCCCTACGGCACTGCGTAGGATCCTACGGTCTTGGCGTGCATCCGTGCGTCGCTGCGGTCCGGTCCCAGGTCGACGGGCACGTGCACCTTCCGCCGACCACTGGCGACAACATCGATGTACTGTGGAGACCTCACGCCCCACGTGTTGAGCAATTCGGCGGTACGTCCACCCGGCCTCCCGCATGCCCACTATACGCCCTCGCTCAAAGTCCGTCAACTGCACATACGGTTCACGTCCACGATGTCGCGGCATGCTACCAGTGTTAAAGACTGCGATGGAGCTCCGTATGCCACGGCAAACTGGCTGACACTGACGGCGGCGGTGCACAAATGCTGCGCAGCTAGCGCCATTCGACGGCCAACACGGCGGTTCCTGGTGTGTCCGCTGTGCCGTGCGTGTGATCATTGCTTGTACAGCCCTCTCGCAGTGTCCGGAGCAAGTATGGTGGGTCTGACACACCGGTGTCAATGTGTTCTTTTTTCCAGTTCCAGGAGTGTACTTCCCACTGACACAGTTCTACGATACTGCAATTTTCAAAGTACACGCGCCAGTCAGGTGAAACTGGAATGGACAGTGTTAGTGCACATCAAAGGCACACAGCACTGTGGGATTCAGGAATAGATAACACGTCACCCTTGCTTTCGCAGCTCGGCGTCACGAGGAAAGAAATTGTAGTTGTTAACAGCCTAAGAATACGTCAGTTAAATGCTAACAAAGCTAGACGCTAGTTAAAAGTAAAACCCTCCTCAAAGTACGGTTCCTGGCTCACTGAACAGAACATTGCGTATATATTAACAGACAGATAACTGTTGTTAAAGAACAGTTACACTGAATAATATTTCAAAAATTAAGAATTTGTTTTTGGTTCAGTGTAGCTCTTCATTCCATTGCCAAATACACTCACGTTCAGAAGAGAAACAGAATACCTTGAACGACTTGGGATACGACCTTTATATTCACAGGACAGGTACACACTAGTATGTTCTCCAGAAATGATTAACATTTCAACCACGTCGGCCAGTGGGTTCAAGGTCAATATTGATTTAGAGGTGCAACACTTCCTACCGGCAAAGTTTGCCTGCGGCCCTCATTGTCGCTGTAAACGAATGGTTCAGAGTGACTTGAGCAGGCGTATAGGAAGCCTCGCAAACGAATGTGGGAACCGCACCGTCAAATCAGTGAGTTTGAAAGAAGACACATTACTGCCTTCAGTGAGTGTGGTGCATCCATCCGGGAAATTGCTGCTCATGTTGGACAAAGTGTTTCGGCAGTGAAACGGGTGTGTGCAGAATACCTCACGGAAGGCCGTAGAACACTGTGAGATGGGTCAGGTCGCATCAGGCAGACCACTCCTCGAGAAGATCGACACCTCATCCGGATGCCATTGCAAGACAGATCCCCGACTTTATCGGCTCTGGCGCAGCAGTGTAACAGTGTATCACATCGTACGCTATGAGCGGTGACAGTCCATCGCCGTTTATTACGGCGTGGGTTACGTGCGCTTTGTCCACTTCTCCGCTTGCATTAAAAGAATGTGCAGAAACATGCTAGACGGAAATAGTGTATGGAACGTCGTCAGCGGGAAAGGGAATGGCATCAGATGGTGTTTTTGGACGAATCCACGTTCTGTCAGCTTGAAAATTATGACTGCATTTTGGTTCGCCGCAGACAGGGAGAGTCGCATCGGTGGCTGCATTCGCACAAGACATATAGCTCCAACTCAAGGCGCTACGGTGTGGTGTGCTGTTGGGTACCACCACAAATCACAGATGGCGCGTGTGCAGGGAACTGTGACCAGTGTTCCCTACGTGGATGACATCCTGTGACACGTAGCCATACCCTTTATGCATGGCACCCAGTCGCCATTTTTCAGCAAGACAATGCACGATCACATGTTGTTACACGAACACGTGCATTCTTGGTGTCAGAGCCTTTTGCCCTGGCTCACCAGATCACCATACTTGTTGCCAAACGAAAATGTGTGGTATGTGGTGAAAAGAGATTTGCAGCCCTGTGACGCAATTCCACACACCACAGATAAACTTTGGAACCAGGGGAATGCAGCATGGATGGTTGTACCATAGGACTCCATTCGCGCCTTATACCCGTTTGATGCCATCACGCATGGAACAAGTTATCAGGGCCCATGGCGGACGCTGTGCCTAATAGGTAACAAGACACATGCTGAACCGAACTGACAAATGCTAATCATTTCTGGAAATCATACTAATATACATGTCCGGTGAATATGAACGTCCTATTTCTAGTCGTTCAAGATGTTTTTTTCTGAATATGAGTTTATACACTCCTGGAAATGGAAATAAGAACACCGTGAATTCATTGTCCCAGGAAGGGGAAACTTTATTGACACATTCCTGGGGTCAGATACATCACATGATCACACTGACAGAACCACAGGCACATAGACACAGGCAACAGAGCATGCACAATGTCGGCACTAGTACAGTGTATATCCACCTTTCGCAGCAATGTAGGCTGCTATTCTCCCATGGAGACGATCGTAGAGATGCTGGATGTAGTCCTGTGGAACGGCTTGCCATGCCATTTCCACCTGGCGCCTCAGTTGGACCAGCGTTCGTGCTGGACGTGCAGACCGCGTGAGACGACGCTTCATCCAGTCCCAAACATGCTCAATGGGGGACAGATCCGGAGATCTTGCTGGCCAGGGTAGTTGACTTACACCTTCTAGAGCACGTTGGGTGGCACGGGATACATGCGGACGTGCATTGTCCTGTTGGAACAGCAAGTTCCCTTGCCGGTCTAGGAATGGTAGAACGATGGGTTCGATGTCGGTTTGGATGTACCGTGCACTATTCAGTGTCCCCTCGACGATCACCAGTGGTGTCCGGCCAGTGTAGGAGATCGCTCCCCACACCATGATGCCGGGTGTTGGCCCTGTGTGCCTCGGTCGTATGCAGTCCTGATTGTGGCGCTCACCTGCACGGCGCCAAACACGCATACGACCATCATTGGCACCAAGGCAGAAGCGACTCTCATCGCTGAAGACGACACGTCTCCATTCGTCCCTCCATTCACGCCTGTCGCGACACCACTGGAGGCGGGCTGCACGATGTTGGGGCGTGAGCGGAAGACGGCCTAACGGTGTGCGGGACCGTAGCCCAGCTTCATGGAGACGGTTGCGAATGGTCCTCGCCGATACCCCAGGAGCAACAGTGTCCCTAATTTGCTGGGAAGTGGCGGTGCGGTCCCCTACGGCACTGCGTAGGATCCTACGGTCTTGGCGTGCATCCGTGCGTCGCTGCGGTCCGGTCCCAGGTCGACGGGCACGTGCACCTTCCGCCGACCACTGGCGACAACATCGATGTACTGTGGAGACCTCACGCCCCACGTGTTGAGCAATTCGGCGGTACGTCCACCCGGCCTCCCGCATGCCCACTATACGCCCTCGCTCAAAGTCCGTCAACTGCACATACGGTTCACGTCCACGCTGTCGCGGCATGCTACCAGTGTTAAAGACTGCGATGGAGCTCCGTATGCCACGGCAAACTGGCTGACACTGACGGCGGCGGTGCACAAATGCTGCGCAGCTAGCGCCATGCGACGGCCAACACCGCGGTTCCTGGTGTGTCCGCTGTGCCGTGCGTGTGATCATTGCTTGTACAGCCCTCTCGCAGTGTCCGGAGCAAGTATGGTGGGTCTGACACACTGGTGTCAATGTGTTCTTTTTTCCATTTCCAGGAGTGTATTTGGCATTTCATCTATTTTTGTAAAAGGGAATATTCATAACATTAAGAATTTGTGCCTTTTATTGCAATGGTGCTGTCAGACCTAGCTGCGAAGAGTGTCGTAAAGCCGGGATGAGCTGAAGAAAGCTGGCCCTTAACTGCTGTAGCTGGTTATTAATATCGTGTGTACTGTCAAAAGAGTTACTATCTGAGCTGGTCTCACATATCTTGTGTCGGGCTCAGATGTTGGGAACGTGGGGGCCACGTGAATACCTCAGGATCACGCAGAAAGTTCACAGGGACTAAGACTGTTGATATTTTTAAAAATATCAGGAATCCAACATATCGATATTTAAGAAATATCATTATCTGCTATCGATGTACCGAAGAATCTTATCAGTATATCGATGTACCGATGGAACAAATATCGACGTAGCTGCCTATAAAAATATCGGCTACACGTAGTAAATATACCGCCGGGTGTGGAGTATATATTTCAGATTTTCTGTACGTCAGCAACCTAGCAGCTTGCTTATCCCCTTTACAGCAAGAACTGATAGGAAAACGATGCACGTTCATGATCGTCGATAACCACTTTGCTAATAACGGTGACGGTGTGTAACTGGCACACTAAAATCTGTCCGATAGGTCCGTCGTTCGGTTTCGTGACGTATCGGATTTCTCGGTAACACTTCATATCGACTTCCCTGGTTTTTGATTTCTACCAATGCCAGCGACCTAGCAGTTGTAGTGTCATAATTGCGTGGTGAAGCTAAACGTTGCAGTTTCTACTGGTAGCGCCAAGCGTCGATTACGTCAGCATTTCCCCTCACACGTCTCCGACCACTGCAAAGACCAAGCCCGCCATTTAGATTTTTGTTCATCAGTTTCAGCAACTGTTTCTGAAGAATGCCAATGTGAAGAAATAGCAGACTAGTCGCGCTAAAAAACGGTTTTTAAAGCAACTAGCGTGCTATTTCTTCACAACGGAAATCTTGTTATTCCGTTTACACCGCCACACCCAAAAGCAATCGGACTTTTGTGTCACATATATTTGCTTCACACAATCAGAGAGAAAGAAAGGACGAGATGAAGGCTCAAAAAGTAGTAAGACTCCTCGACACTGTGAAAGTAATATAATGTTCTTCTAAAGGAGGCCATTACCTGTTCTCGGAGGAAGGCGCAGGTGTGGAGATATTAGTATGTGCTTCGTGCACAAGAACTTCAAATATTTAGCGAAAATTGTAACAAAATTATAATGTAAAATAAAAATATCGGCAGTCGATACTGCCATTTTGATTTCGATAGAGCTACATATCGGGTGAGGAATATCATCGATAAATATAGATACTTTCTGGAGAAATATCGATAATTCGATCTTTCATCAACAGTCCTAATAGGGATACGTATCTTGTTTGAACGAACACTGTCTTGTTGAAAAGTAGCACTGCTACTCTCTCGCATGAGCTGTAACACACGAATACGCCGAATGCAGTGACGTATCGTGGTACCGTCAGAATTCACAGCCGTAAACTAAAGTCATACCCGATGTGTCACCACATGATGACGCCATGTGTAACGCCGCCGTTCCTCTACCCAGGTAGACGCAATATTCGCCGACGATGGTCATGCAGAGTACTGAAGAACCGTGATTCATTGCTCTACATAATGCGACGCCTTTCATCAACAGCCCACGGTTCCTGGTCACGGCACCAGTCTAAACGCATCCGTTTGCGTTGTGTTGTTAACCGGCGCCTTCTCGTGAGTCGGTAGTTCCTTAGTCTGTCTACTGCCACTCTCGGGCCAATGGTGTTTGAAGACACAGTATATTGGAGAGAGGCCATTAGCTGTTCTTGGAGGAAGGAACAGGTGTGGAGATATTACGATGTGCTTCGTACACAACATGGCGATCTTCCCTGTGGCCTTCAGATGTATCCTGCCACAACATTGAGGGTGAGTGCGGTACCATTCCTGCTCTCATGCAGCGCAACATCGGGCCACTGTCACATCCGGCTGCCCCACACATCTGGATACTGTACAATCCGACCAGGGGGCCAAATTTACACACACAACGAGGTTCCTTTCAGTCTCCGTCAAATGCTTATAACGCTGTCTCGCTCCAGTACGTGACGTCTCCGCGTCCATTACAGCGATCGCCCAACACCTGGCGTTGTTTACGCCGCTTCTACGCCGTGCCAGGGCTGGTAAGAACGCTAAACACAAATACGACCAATGCACTCTGTAGGACTTTCTACCTGTCACAGACAATTGTAACTAATTACTAAATACCCGCAGATGCCTGGTAGGTGTACAGTGATACATGTCTTCTGGGTACTTCACTTTTTTTGTCATGCAGTGAATTATTACAAGTGAAATTTATCGACATCGTTTGACTCACTTGCTACTGTCGCTCTGATACTAACTGCCCTACCTCCCTGAAAAGTCTCCACAAGTCCTCGCCTGCAGCTGGGGCTCCTCCTATTATTACGATTGCTTTTGATGTCTTTCGTATGGTGTCCACCAAGCCGTCAATGCCAAATACCTTGTAGTTTATGAATCATATCATCATTATCACAGTTTCAGATCTCACTGAACGAAACTTTTAGTGTGATCCAGAAGATAAAATAAAATGGAGACCCTTACAGGCTTACGGTTCTTTTCGCATCAAAAACACGTTTACGATACATGGTCGACAAGATAAAATCGACCCGAAAATATTTATAATGTTACTTAAAATCCGTCTTGATTGCAAAAAATTTTTTATTATTCATATGACAGGTTTCGGTTCATTCAGAACCATCTTCAGATCTGTAAAAATAATTATACTAATTTACTATTTCACGGAAGCAAATGTTTTTCATCCTATCTAATCAACATCAAATGTACCAGAACATACCTGATATTTCAGTTACAGGAGTAACCCGTCCAAATCCAGCAACTTTCAGATGCTACGTCACATAAAATTGGTTGGCAGAGTGCACGTCATTTATATTAATTATAACACTATAACCGACAGATGGCGTCTGGTACATTTGTTACATTCCATTTGTACATACTGTATTCAGTAGATCTTTTTTTATATTAAAAATATTTTGTTAAAATATGTAGATGTCAAAGTTAAAATCTGTACTTGTCAGGATTAAAAAACAGTAAAATTATCATTTTTATACGATCTAAAATCATAGGGCGATTTATATATCTATGGTGCTGGTGTGAACTTGTTTTCCTCTACGGTCTGCTTCCGTGGTTCCCGCCATTTTGGTGTTGTGCCGCGGTGCGCTCAGTCGTCTGATGTCCATCGCCGCGGGCAAGAGGGCCGCACAGGGGGGCCCCGTCGACGACGCCAGGCGCTGCACGCGTCTTCCGGCTTCTCCACCGCGCACCATCTCTCATCCCTCGGCATGGATCTCCACACGCAACAGTTGTCATCTTAGTAGGTCGTCATAAATACTAAAATAGGCGTTATGACTGAATTCGTTTTGTTCGTTGAGGATTAAATCCGGATCTTTATTTTTGTGGGTGTATATTTCGATCTCTTCCAAAATGTTAAGAAACCGCCCCTTATGAGCTCTATGCAGGATTTCTAAATTGTTTTCAATATTCGTGACTGAGTGCTTTGTCGCAGCTATATGCGCCCCAAAAGCTGTTTTGTTTTGAGAGTAGGTGTGCTCCCTGAATGGGATTTGTTGCTGGATTTGGACGGGTTACTCCTGTAACTGAAATATCAGGTACGTTCTGGTACATTTGATGTTGATTAGATAGGATGAAAAACATTTGCTTCCGTGAAATAGTAAATTAGTATAATTATTTTTACAGATCTGAAGATGGTTCTAAATGAACCGAAAGCGGTCATATGAATAATAAAAAATTTTTTGCAATCAAGACGGATTTTAAGTAACATTATAAAATAACTGATTGCTGTTATACCATAAGACATTATGTCTGTTTTTGCAAAACCGAAAATATTTAGTGTAAAACTGATGCGGAATTGACATTTACAATGGAGGTCATAGAAGAAGCGGGAAATGGCCGCGTTGCCGTCGATGCAGCGCTATTCTCGATTTACCAAACTGAGAATGAAACCTGCTAGTCAGACACACGCACGGTCCACGTACTATCAATGGGCGTGCTGTCCGTGTGGAATATCGGGAAGCCGGGCAATCTACCTGAGTGTAGCCGAAGGCAGATTGAGATGGGCCTTAGGGTCGGCACGAGCAATTCGGAAAAGCATGTCTTGTTGGGTGTTCGAGGAGAGCTGTGGTGAATGTCTTGGCGAAACCACGTCCAGACGTCGAGGGGTCGGGCGGCCACCCCTCATTACACATGTCGGACGCGCGATGTCCGACGAAGCTGGACAGACAGGTAAAACAGGACAGGGGCGGAGTATGGCAAAACTGACATCAGAGTTTAATACTGGCAGAGTACAAGTGTGTGTGTACACACAGTCCACCATACTAACGGTGGGCCTCCGCAGCTGACGGCCCATGCATGGGCCAGTTTTTACCACCACGACATCGGAAACAACTACTGAAATGGGCACATGAGCAACAGCACACGAAGTTGGCGTATTGTCAAACCGTTGCATAGTCCAACGACTCCCGATACCTCCATCATACCGATGGGAGGGTGCGAATCCTTCACCTTCCAGGGGAATAGCAACTTCAGACATATACTGCGAGACGGAGAAAAGCAGGCGGCGGCTACAATATACTTTGACGTGGGCATCCATGGGTCCAGTGTGTCTCGTGCAAGGCACCATGACTGCCTAGGAGTGTCGTACCCTGCTTGCGGAAGATGTGCACCTCTTTATGACATCACGTTTCCCGACGACAGTTGCATGTTTCCATCAAGATGATGCTCCGTGCCACCAGGCCAGGAGTGTGGTGTGGTGGTTCGAGGGATAAAGAAGGTAGTTCCAAATGATGTGCTAGCCTCCATTTCGCCAGCTGTGAACCCAGTGGAACGCATCTGGTTCAAATGGCTCTGAGCACTATCGGACTTAACTTCTGAGGTCATCAGTCCCCTAGAACTTAGAACTACTTAAATCTAACTAACCTAAGGACATCACACACATACATGCCCGAGGCAGGATTCGAACCTGCGACCGTAGCGGTCGCGCGGTTCCAGATTGTAGCGCCTAGAACCGCTCGGCCACTCCGGCCGGCGGAACACATCTGGCATACGATTGAAAGTGGCGTCAGAGCTCATCACTCCACTTCCCGGAACTTACGGGACACAGGTGATGGTTGGTGGGTTGGTTGGTTTGGGGAAGGAGACCAGACAGCGTGGTCATCGGTCTCATCGGATTAGGGAAGGATGGGGAAGGAAGTCGGCCGTGCCCTTTCAGAGGAACCATCCCGGCATTGGCCTGGAGTGATTTAGGGAAATCACGGAAAACCTAAATCAGGATGGCCGGACGCGGGATTGAACCGTCGTCCTCCCGAATGCGAGTCCAGTGTCTAACCACTGCGCCACCTCGCTCGGTGGAAACAGGTGTCTTGTGTGTGCAGATGTAGTGCCAGCTCCCTCCAACGACTTACTAAGGCCTGATTGCTTCAATGTCACGACGCGTCGCCAGTGTTAATCGTGCCGAAGGTGGACAAACTGTCTATTGGTATGTGGCGATAATGTTCTGGCTGATCCGTGTGTGTGAGTACACCTGGCCATTCCACTTGACCCTGAGTTAAAAATCGCAGGAAGGAGATAAGATGGTCGAGGTGCTGATGCTCACGAGATTGCACGGCCTCTGCCGATTGTCCTCTCCCCACCGAACACTTTATCCAATCGTGAGAAGGTGGCCAAGACGGCGTGTGTTGTTGCTCCACTTTGCTCACGACATCCATGTAGTCGTTCATTTTCTGTGAATTCTGAGAATTCGAAAGCCCTGATTCCACTTCACCCAGAAACCGCCGGCAGAATTCCGCACGTAGATGTTCGTCTGCACGCTTTAAATCACGCACAACAGTAAATTTTTAATGCCATATACACTCCTGGAAATGGAAAAAAGAACACATTGACACCGGTGTGTCAGACCCACCATACTTGCTCCGGACACTGCGAGAGGGCTGTACAAGCAATGATCACACGCACGGCACAGCGGACACACCAGGAACCGCGGTGTTGGCCGTCGAATGGCGCTAGCTGCGCAGCATTTGTGACGCCGCCGTCAGTGTCAGCCAGTTTGCCGTGGCATACGGAGCTCCATCGCAGTCTTTAACACTGGTAGCATGCCGCGACAGCGTGGACGTGAACCGTATGTGCAGTTGACGGACTTTGAGCGAGGGCGTATAGTGGGCATGCGGGAGGCCGGGTGGACGTACCGCCGAATTGCTCAACACGTGGGGCGTGAGGTCTCCACAGTACATCGATGTTGTCGCCAGTGGTCGGCGGAAGGTGCACGTGCCCGTCGACCTGGGACCGGACCGCAGCGACGCACGGATGCACGCCAAGACCGTAGGATCCTACGCAGTGCCGTAGGGGACCGCACCGCCACTTCCCAGCAAATTAGGGACACTGTTGCTCCTGGGGTATCGGCGAGGACCATTCGCAACCGTCTCCATGAAGCTGGGCTACGGTCCCGCACACCGTTAGGCCGTCTTCCGCTCACGCCCCAACATCGTGCAGCCCGCCTCCAGTGGTGTCGCGACAGGCGTGAATGGAGGGACGAATGGAGATGTGTCGTCTTCAGCGATGAGAGTCGCTTCTGCCTTGGTGCCAATGATGGTCGTATGCGTGTTTGGCGCCGTGCAGGTGAGCGCCACAATCAGGACTGCATACGACCGAGGCACACAGGGCCAACACCCGGCATCATGGTGTGGGGAGCGATCTCCTACACTGGCCGTACACCACTGGTGATCGTCGAGGGGACACTGAATAGTGCACGGTACATTCAAACCGTCATCGAACCCATCGTTCTACCATTCCTAGACCGGCAAGGGAACTTGCTGTTCCAACAGGACAATGCACGTCCGCATGTATCCCGTGCCACCCAACGTGCTCTAGAAGGTGTAAGTCAACTACCCTGGCCAGCAAGATCTCCGGATCTGTCCCCTATTGAGCATGTTTGGGACTGGATGAAGCGTCGTCTCACGCGGTCTGCACGTCCAGCACGAACGCTGATCGAACTGAGGCGCCAGGTGGAAATGGCATGGCAAGCCGTTCCACAGGACTACATCCAGCATCTCTACGATCGTATCCATGGGAGAATAGCAGCCTGCATTGCTGCGAAAGGTGGATATACACTGTACTAGTGCCGACATTGTGCATGCTCTGTTGCCTATGTCTATGTGCCTGTGGTTCTGTCAGTGTGATCATGTGATGTATCTGACCCCAGGAATGTGTCAATAAAGTTTCCCCTTCCTGGGACGTTGAATTCACGGTGTTCTTATTTCAATTTCCAGGAGTGTATGTATGTCTTTTTTTTTTTTTTTTTTTGACAACGTTTTGCCACGCCGGTCTCTTAATTACTACTTGCACAGACAAATAGATCTGAAATTTAGTCGAATTTCGATCCAAGCTTATTTTCACTCGAGCAATGTGTTGTAACTGTTTTCGAATGGTTACAGTTTTTATTAGCTACATTGTGCTACAAAGTTTTGCCCTGTAGACTTTTCCGAAACACTTACTGTTTTAAACCCCTGCGCAAAAAGCACCACAACGATTTTACACGAATTGTGTCCTGCATGGCACTCGATAGTGACACTGGCCGTTTCATCGTGAGAAACATTTTTTTGACCATTGAACTGGTCAATAAAGACATCTGACTCTCTTACTTACTGAAGCGTAATGACACAACAGAGTATTCGGGAAAAAGAACGCGGGAGATATGCTTGTGCAGACGTGTGAAAACAACCAATTGGTGCATCTAAATCACGGTTTCCAGCTTTTCTTGTGATGTGCAGTACTCTTGTTCATTCATTCATTTTAGTTTTGCCCTCCCAGTATAAGGAAGGAACCGGGTTGATATGGCGGTGGGAGGGAGTCGAAACATACCTCGAAAGGTCAAAACAAAAGAAAATATATTTAATATGCATTTTGTTCATAGATTACAAATTTGTGCACTGAAGCGCCAAAGAAACTGGTATACACATGCGTATTCAAAAACAGAAGTACGTAAACACGCAGAATATGGCACCGCAGCCGGCAACGCCTACACAAGACAAGTGTGTGGTACGGTTGTTACATCGGTTACTGCTGCTACAATGGCAGGTTATCAAGATTTAAGTGAGTTTGAACATGGTGTTATAGTGCTGGGACACGGCATCTCGGATGTAGCTCTGAAGTGGCGATTTTCCCGTAAGACCATTCCACGAATGTAGCGAGAATATCAGGAATCCGTACTCTTTATGGATAGCCCTGCAGGTTTTATTGAGTTAGTTCCCTCCAGCACTACTTCAGACATTAGTCGAGTCCATGCCACGTCGTGTTGCGGCACTTTTGTGTGCTCGTGGGGGCCCTACATGATATTAGGTAGGTGTACCAGTTTCTCTGGCTCTTCAGTGTATTTTGTCAAGGGTAAGTATTTCGCAAGTTAACGAAGTTTTTATATCAGTGTCTTCGGTAATTAAGATTAACTGGAACATCGTCCTTTAGTTACATTAAGTTATTTGTATCGAAGTGTTTCGACCAAGTAAATCGACTATGATACGACGGTTGTCCATAAAGTAAATTCCGATTGGTCGATAAATGGAAACCACAGTAAAAATCAGAAACATTTTACTTTGAGGCGTTAGCTGCACTTTCCAGATACTTCTCTAAATAGCGCCGCTCCGACTTAGACATTTCGCGGAGCGTTATATCAAATTTCCAACACCATCGTCATAGAAGGCAGCCGCCTGTGCTTTGCGATAATTCTCTAAGCTGGTCTACAGCGGGTAGCCTGCGCCCAAGTGTTGTATTCGTATCCAGCGTTCCATGTGGACAGAGATGATACTCAGAACGGGCAAATTAGGGCTGTGTTGTGGGGAACACTGTCCATCGAAAAGACTGCAGGAGCGTCTTCACTGCCCCTGCAGAGTGCGGCTGAGAATTGCCATGAAGAAGGAAGTGCGTGGCAGTTGTGTCAGGTGGGCTGCATTCATTAAGGCGAAGCCTCTCAGTGGGCCCTCCTACTTGGCGGGCGACATCGTTGGTCTAGGCACCTTTACTCGCTCACAGTGCGCTCACAATTGAAAAGAGCGCCTTCATGCGATCGCCGGTCATGCTAGAGACACTGCTCAACACACGTGTGCAAAGCTTCATCGGGTTTTCATTGTGGTGTCCATTTCGCGACCCTTCAGAACTTACTTTCTGGACAACCCTCATACATTGGTTACTTCAGAATACTCTCCAGAGGAAGTTGTAACGGAACTGAAATGATGGTGGGCTGACAGTAATTTGGAGCCCATGCGTCGGAAACGGGCGCGCTTGTATGAGACTGCCAGGGAGTGCACCCTGATGCCATCTATTGGCGAAACTGGGAATTAGCGCTACCTGTCAGACAATGCACTAAGCTCTCGGAGTCAAATGTATTCTTTTTCTTGGTAATTATAAGTTATTACTGTATAAATTAATGTTGTAAAGCGCTAGTAGTAAATCATTATGACTGGTATGAACTCCAGGGTAATAAATATAAATATTCTTAAATACTAAATGATTTCGGTAAAAAGGTGGTAGGGGAACGCCCCCACTCTTGGTGATACGAGCGTAGCTAGGGGTAGCTGGAGACACAGGGACTGAACAATGGAATGGCCTGGGGAGTGTTGACGTGATCGGACGTGCGTAACTGTGCTCACGCAAAAGTGATTGTGCAACAGAGAAGAGGCGAATATCGTCGCCGTTTTTGGAGTAAAACGCGACGAATGGTTGTTGAAGCCGCCTCTATGCCACTAGGGCTGATTGTAAGAGTTCCTGCGCCCAGATTTTATGGCGGACGTGCAGTAGCTTATACGAGTGCTACAGCTCGTGGTTCCAGCCGCCATTAAGGGCATGAGGCGTGAAGAGCTGCGTTAACCACATGCATCTCACCACCAGCACCGACACGTCTAACCAAGGCAAGACTGCTTGCAATTGTTAAGTCGAACTTTGTATACATGTAAAAGGAGAATACCAGTTTTCTTTTATGCAAGTGCAGAGGACAGAATATAGTAATGAGTAAAATTATGACGCATGTTGTTCATTGTAAAGTGTAGTAACCTCAAACATAGTATAGTGAAATCAGACTGAGGCCACCATCGCCTCTTTCATTTACAATTCTTTTGGTTGTAGAATACTTTAGCGTATAAGAATGTTGAAAAGAGCAGTGGTCACACCAGAATGAGTCGCCTATTTATAGTTACTTAAATTTTTCTGAGTAACCTTTCAAGTAAAGTCACTTAACTAATTCTATATCAATTGTCCAAAGAGTAAAATCCAAAATCTTTAAATAAGTTGAAGGATAGAATTTTGTTAACCCAAATTGCATAAACTGTCTTGGTAGTAATTACCAAGCCAACTCACAGAAATTGAGAGAGTATTTGCTTTGTAGAATCATCTAGAATGATCAGAAATAGTAATATTCAGAATTAAGTTTAAATTCAACTCAAGCCATTTCACTTTGAAACGAGCCAAAAATTGATTTATTCTTTTGCTCCTTCAGAGCTGGCGACCGTAGTTATAAGTATTTTCAGGAGGATTCGACGGTAAGTCTGCTGCTCTCGTCGTGCTGATAGGATTATCCACTGCTGCTAGCAGTGGTGATTGGATACATAAGCTCACTACCAAGTTAAGTGGGTCAGGTAGGCAGTGGTACCGTGTGAACTGTAGGGCACTGTAGGCCGTGGATCGAACCCGTTCAATCATCACAGCTCTTAGGGAAATAGTCCGGTTAGGAGTGTACTAATCATTAGGTAAATACTGGCGAGTAACGGTCAAAAATGTATACGCAAGTGAATTTAGCAAGGTCCACGTAGCACCTAGTTAATGTGGTGCAATGGCGAGGGTAGGAGTGGAGTAAAAGTGAGCTGAGCTTGTGGCAGCTGTGCTGTATTCAAATATTAACAACGTGAATTCACTACTACCTCTTACCATTAGGACTGAGCTATTTACAGTTAAAATACGTCGCAGTAAGCGCAAAGGCGTGACAGCTACAAGTCCGTATTGGTTTTATACATACGGAATTAGGAAGCGGGTCATACCGTCAGTGGAGGGGGTTAAAACAACCGAGTCAGTTGAGAACATACCCCATTTACTGATGGAAAGATTCGGCGGTTCGGTCGCAAAGTGTAGAAAACTTAGTTGAGCTGTGCTCTCTTATCAGACCTGTAGGATCAACTCAGGGAAGCTATTCTCCACTAAGCGTATTATGTCACTGCGAATAATAGACGGATGTAGCTTCTAACACTTATTAGTAATGTTGGGGACATACTCTAAATATGAAACGAAAAGTGCAAACTTGAATTACGAGGAGAAAACTGATTAAGTAAATATGACTAACAATACTAATACCGAAAGAGATGAATAACGTCAAACAATTTTATATTGTAGCCGAAAGTGTGTGTTATGTAATATCAGAACCAACGTTTGTTGACCAAAAAATTTGGGTTATGACGAACAAAGGGGCTTTCTTGTGAAACACTGGATATTCCGGATAATGGAATCGATGTTTGATCTGCAAAAACAGCGAAGAGTTTAATGGAATTACGTCGCAATGGGCGGGCAGTAACAGCAATCTGGTCACATACAGGTGTCCTTTTACTCGTATTACTGTATCATTCCTGGAGACTCGCGAAGAGCCGCTCACTGAGGGAATGGAACTGTTGCAAAGGATCAAATTTTTACGTTACAAGTCACCGTATGCCGCTTTGAGGCACTCGGGAGAGCGCCGCCTTTACTGGAATTCCGGTACAGCGAAGGAGCGCCTGTGAAGCACGGAAGCGCCGCTCGCGCCTGACAGATATGCCTCCCGCGGGTTACATCTGTAGAAAGGGAAGGCTGACAGACGGCGCGACACACCCGCTCTGCGCGCCCTTTATTGAATTTCAACACGAACAGGTGGCTGGCTGCCGCCGACGTGGTATTAGCCTCAGAATAGCAGCAAGGGGCCGCGTGTCGTCTGCCTGCACGAGCGACTCAGCACGTCGGTTTAGTCATCGGCACGACTGTACGTATGAAACTCCACTTCACCCCTCTAGAAGTCGATATGTTCAAGTGGTATTCTTTTCTTAATTAGAGAATCTTCACGAGTAATACTTAACGGACAGTTCTACTACCATAATGCGGTACGGATGGAAACATTACCGTAGGGTAACCTAACCAACTATCGTAAGCTCAAACGCAAAAACACGGGCAGCACGCTGGCCGGTGTGGCCGAACGGTTCTAGGCGCTACAGTCTGGAACCGCGCGACCGCTACGGTCGCAGGTTCGAATCCTGCCTCGTGCATGGATGCGTGTGATGTCCTTGGTTTAGTTAGGTTTAAGTAGTTCTAAGTTCTCGGGGACTGATGACCTCAGACGTTAAGTCCTATAGTCCTCAGAGCCATCTGAACCATTTGAACAGGCAGCGCTATATTGACGAGCCCCTTCACACTGTCTGTTTCAGGCATGACAGTAAATATTTTAAGTGGTGGTAGTACAGACTCGTTCGATTTAAACTTTCCATCTTACACGTGTCCACTTTTTATTGGCTACAGAGATACAGCGGATTGCAGATGTAAGTTTTCATTTCAAGTGTTCGTATGCCGGGTGCTACGGCTTTATTCATCGACTGTCATTATCGTTTTCAAGTTCAAGTTAGAAAATTGTACTTGAGTTTACTTAAATGAAATTTTAAACTGTGATTTTTCCGATGTCGTCGATAGTCGGCCACTGCAAATCAACACTCAACCACTGCAGACAAGCTGCACG
This sequence comes from Schistocerca cancellata, assembly GCF_023864275.1. Taxonomy (NCBI): domain Eukaryota; kingdom Metazoa; phylum Arthropoda; class Insecta; order Orthoptera; family Acrididae; genus Schistocerca; species Schistocerca cancellata. Next base: position 51,713,836 of record NC_064631.1, read on the forward strand.
TCCAAGCAGCATCACTGGACGCCAATCAGGAAGCCACGCCTCCCACAGTTACGAGGTCCCGACGTCGCGTCGCGCTCTTCAAACACTACCACGTAGGACAACAGTGGCCAATTCTGTTCCGTTGTGTCTACGGATTGTTTCTGCAGTTCCGTCTCGGGTGCAGTCACTCGTCGACGTTTTACTTCTGCCTCCAAAGGACAGCGACTTCGTTCGGTCGAGCCTAGCTTAGTCTTAAATGCAGAGTGTTGAGTACCATCAACAGCCATGTATTCGTCGTAACTGCAGTAAACATTCAGAGTTCATTATCTGCAGACTTATATGTTAACACAGCTCAGCAACTACGACTGCCACTTTTTTGAACAGGAAATCGTCTAACTGAATAATTAATTCCACGTGTGTTCCCACAGCAACAGGACTGGAGAGCTAAAGATAACTAACATTTTGATATCAATAAAGTATTAGAATTTTTGACTGTTCATTTAACTGACTGCTTCAGTCGTTCACTTGTATGGTCTTCGAAGCAGAAAACAAAAACTGTCATTGTGATTTGTTGGTCAATTCTACTGTATCGTTTAAGAGCGCCACATTTACGAGTCCTATTCGGAAAGTAAGGTCCGATCGGTTGCAAAATGGAAACCATCGTGAAAAACAAAAACGTTTTATTTGCAACATTTAGCTACACCTTCCAGCTACTTCTCTACATAGTCGCAGCTCCGACTTAGACATTTGTCGTAGCGTTGTACCAACTTTCCAATACCCTCGTCATAGGAGCAATCCACCTGACCATCATGCCAGTTCTGTGCCAGAACGTTGTCTTCGTAGCTAGCCGTTGATGTGAGCAGAGATGAAACTCAGGGAGAGTCAATTACGGGCTCTATTGTGGGTGATCAGACACCTCCCACCGGAAACGCTTCAGGAGCGTCTTCATTACCCCTTGAGAGTGCGGCCGAGAATTGTCATGCAGAAGGAAACGTATGACAGTTATGTTACGTGGTCTGCATGACATCAGCCGCAATTTCACACCAAGTCCTCATACTTGACGGGAGACACTATTGTCCTGAGAATCTTTACATGATCACTTTGTGCTCAGAACTTAAAAGTGCGACGTGAGACGGTAGACGGGAATACTAGAGACACTGCCCAACACATCTGTACAAAGCTTCATTGGATTTTCACTGTGTTTTCCATTTTGCTCCCCGTCGAACCTTACTTTTCGAATAGCCCTCGTACAAATGGTGGTTTGCTGATGTGTCCCCAGATTTTTGGATGGAAACGCTGCTGTTGCTTGTAGAGAATTCGACAGACGAATTCCTAACCGCAGAGGAACAGATTCAAAAGAGATTATTCAGTAAACTGCTTCAGACTGGTGCAATGCAAATAAGTCACATTTCGTATGAACGTGAAAATGGTCAGAGAGTGGCTGAAATAGAACACCTTATTCAGCTGATAGAAAGAAGTCCTTCGAGAACCACTCGCAGATTTTATATACATATCGGTGTTTACACATACAAGAATGTGGGAGGCATTACGTATGCACGGTCTCTGTCCTTATCATTTACAGACGATTCAGCTATTTCAAGGAGGGGAAGGTAAAGTTTGGACGCTGGCTAACTGCAAATCGCCGATTTGTCCAGTGGCACTGCTTACTACGAAGCCCCTTACATTGGTGACGGTATCAATAGCGCAGTAACTCTAATCGAAGTCTCACATGCTTTAGGGGAGATACATATTCTGTGAATGTGTGGTGCGATACGATAGTCAAACAATCAGCTGGTTGGTCCTGTTGCGTTACCGCATCGTGCCACAGTGTCGCATTTTGTAGACTTTCTGGAAAACAAGCTTCCAGCACTATCGAAAGAGGTTCCTTCGCCTACATAGATAGACGTATGTTCATGCAGCTCATTGTAGTCGTCGGGTGACATATCATCTAGACCTAACATTTCTCGGATTATGGATCGGCAGAAACGGCCACGTTTCTTGGACACTTAAGGACCCTATTCGATTTTTGCCTCTAGGGATGGCTGAAAGACAAGAGACAATCTGAACGTTGGGATTACGAATAGTGGTGCCCTAATAAAAGAAAGCAAAGACGAACTCAGATGAGGTACACGTGGTGTTGTTAAGAAAATTGCAAAGTTCACCGAAGTAGGAGGCGGAATTTGTGAAAATCAACTTTGAACTTAATAATTTGCTTCGTATTTGTGTTACATGCTAACAGATGTCTCTGTGTAACGAATAAAAACTCTGAGTATATTATTTTAGTTAATGTGTACTACCACATCCTATAACATTTACTATTGCTCTTGAAAAACCCTGTGTATCGTCATATGTGACTGGCTCTGCCAGCGGCGATTGTGCAGCCTAGTATCGGGCTGAACCAGGAAATTTGACAAAAAATAAATCACCTGTGAAATCCTCACGACAGTCGACAGTGCATGTGTCACAGGTGGGTCATTATTGTTGGGCTATATGTTTACAAATTCAGAGCAAATGAGACACGTATGTTAGAGTAAAGAGAGACCAAATAGTGGCATCAATACGCAGTGTACAACCCACCTCCCAACCTCCCTCTGACGGCAACTCGGGTCTGTATTCTCTCATGAAAATGACCAAAAACGTGCCAGTTGCATCCTGCGGTAGATTGTCCCAAGCATCTTGCGCGTTTTGTTGCAGTTCGGTTGTGGTTCTTGCTGGCCCTGTGGAACCAGTACGTTACCGCTTAATCATGTCACATCGTAGTCAACTGGCGAGAGATTTGGTGACATGGCTGGCCATGGCCACTGTTGTACACTACGAATAGAACGCTGCGTCACACCAACTGTATGTGGACGTGCATTGTCCTCCTGAAAATCACATCACCTTCCTGCCGAAAAAATGGTTGTAGCACGGAGGTAACAGCCTGTGAAATGTAGCGGGCAGTGGTTACATAACCTCGCAGAAATAACGAAATATTACAATGGTTAGAATTGATGATCCCCACTCGTTGAAACCTGGAATGGGACCTGTGTGTCGCTGGCGAAGGCACTCTGGAATAGGCAGCTCATCACGTCTTGCCATACGCGTGTACGTCCATCACTCGCATATACACTGTGTAGTAAAAAGTATCCGGGAACTCCCAAAAACACACGTTTTTCATATTAGGTGCACTGTGCTGCCACCTACTGCCATGTACTCCATTGCAGCGACCTCAGGACCCATTAAACATAGTGAGACAGCAGAATGGAGGGCTCCGCGGTACTCAAGGACTTCGAACGTGGTCAGGGGATTGGTTGTCACTAGTCTCATACGTCTGTACGCGATATATCCACACTCCTAAACATCCCTAGGTCCACTGTTACCGTGAAGGGACACGTACAGCGCAAAAGCGTACAGGTAGACCTCGTCTGTTGACTGACTGAGACCGCCAACAGTTGAAGAGAGACGTAATGTGTAATAGGCAGACATCTATGCAGGCCCTCACACAGGAATTCCAAACTGCATCAGGATCCACTGCAAGTACTATGAGACTTAGGCGGGAAGTAAAAAAAAATTAGACTTCATGGTCGGGCGGCTCCTCAGAATCCACACCCCACGCCGGTAAATGGGAAACGACGCCTCGCTTGGTATTAGAAGCGTAAACACTGGACGATTGAACAGTGGAAACGCGTTTTGTGACGCGACGAATCACGGTACACAATGTGGCGATCCGATGGCAGGGTGTGGGTATTGCGAATACCTGGCGAACGTCGCCCGCCAGCGCGTGTAGTGCCAATAGTAAAATTCGGAGGCGGTGGTGTCATGGTGTGGTCGTGTTTTGTATGGAGGGGGCTAGCACCCCCTGTTGTTTTGCGTGGCACTATCGCAGCAGCGGCCTACACTGATGTTTTAAGGACCTTCTTGCCTCTCACTGTTGAGAAGCAATTCGGGGATGGCGACTGCATCTTTCAACACGATCGAGCACCTGTGCGTAATGCATACACTGCGGTGGAGTAGTTACACGAAAATAACATCCCTGTAACGTACTGGCCTGCACAGAGTACTGAGCTGAATCCGATAGAACGCTTTTGGAACGCCGACTTGGTGCGAGGCTTCACCGACCGACATCGATGCCTCTCCTCAGTGCAGCACTCCTTGAACAGTGGGGTGCCATTCCCAAACAAACCTTCCAGCACCTGATGGAACGTATGCCTGCGAGATTGGAAGCTATCATCAAGGCTAAGGGTGGATCAACACCATATTGAAGTCCAGCATTAACGATGGAGTGGTTCAAATGGTTCAAATGGCTCTGAGCACTATGGGACTTAAATTCTGTGGTCATCAGCCCCCTAGAACGTAGAACTAATTAAACCTAACTAACCTAAGGACATCACACACATCCATGCCCGAGGCAGGATTCGAACCTGCGACCGTAGCAGTCCCGCGGTTCCGGACTGCGCGCCTAGAACCACTAGACCACCGCGGCCGGCTAAGGATGGAGTGCGCCACGAACTTTTAAGTAATTTTCAGGCAGGTGTCCGGATACTTTTGATCACATAGTGTATGGGAGGACATTTTCCTGACATGTAAAATGATTTTTCGAAGTTTGTAGAAATGTTCTATTGGCAGTTCTGGTGTAAGCTTTGATTACCGTTTACGCCGTTCTGCTGGACGACAGCAGCATAGTACAAACTGTATCCGTGTTTTGGTTGATACTCTGTCGACACACAACGATTGGTACCGACCTGAGTGTCTAATATCTGGAAGTTTGACTGTCAGCCCTTGTGAGGCTGACTACTTAACTGAGGCGTACCGTCTCCAGTCACAAAATCTGACAACCATCAAGAGAGTGGTGTCCTGACCATATGCCTCTCCGTATCTGCCTGTGGGTGAGGATGACACGGTGGTCGGACGTTACCGTTCGTCCTTCGAGGCCTGTTCGGACAGAGTGAAAGTAATGACACTCCACTGCTGCATTTTTCCCAACATGCGCAGCAGTCAGTCGATTTGTCCATCCAGCATCACACTCGCCCACAGTGCGATCCGTTGAAATGTCTGAGAGACTTCAGCAGGAGTACGAGCTCATCGGCGGAACATAATTGTACACTAGGATGAATACTTCACAATTCACCTCTACACTCAGCACAGTTTCTGCCTGCAGAGACAAAGCAGTGGGCGCACTGCCAGACCTCCTGAGTGGCATCTGATTGTCAATGGCCGAGACAAATGAATCACTAAACTTACAGCCCCTCAGAATGCACATTTTATATCCTGGTCCCATTAAACACATTTCTTGACGATGTTTTATTTCTTTTCCGGCAGCCTATGTCTAAGAAATGAACTGGAACGAACATAATTGCAGAAGACTTAAAGAGCTGAACTACAGTGCATACAAAAGAGTGGAAAAGAGAACGAATGTTATAGGGTAGCTTCAACTGGGAGCGTGGACACACAGAGATCACCATACATCCTAGAAGGCTCGTCTAAACGTTGCCGCCCATTGTGTTGGCCCTGAGTTTCAGCACAGACTGAGTGGCAACATTGTCTCCGTGGGAAACATCTGTTGCTGAGCGCCTTCCGTGCCTCCAGGAAACTAGTCTGTTGATTCATGTGGTCTGAGCTCGCACCGGCTGTTTGCGTGTCTGGCGACAGTATTTGCGGCCGAGCTGTAAGTGCGGCTTCGCACCGGTTGATCGCGTGGTCGACGTCTCCATCCCACCTGCTCGGAGGCCACCATAACTCTCTCGAGTTAATAGCCTGTCAAGATGTCCGCATAAATATCGGAAGTCGTGCCAAGATGCACTTTGGGTGCGCTCGTAGGTGGAATAATGTAGCAGCTGATATGGCTCCCTCGTGTAAGGACGCAAGAAACCGATAATTTTAAACTTTCCACGTGATTTCTTCTTATCCAATAATTTCAGGTAACAGAAAATACAGATGGCACGATTTCACGAACTAACGTTTTGTGCCTCTACTGTAAGATTTGTGAATATCGCGACACTTAGAAGAAACCACAGTTCACAGTGAATGTAGACGAATATCGCAGCAACAAGTGCATAAGGCTGATCTGGCAGCGCCTTCGTCTGCACCAAAAGTCTACGATACCAAAATGCGAGCAGACTCTGGGAATGGAGACAGTCAAACCCTGTCGTTTAGGGTAATAGAGAATGCGCTACTGCGAGAGAAAATCAGCAGTGGGAGGGGAGAGGGCCTTTCGCAGTGATTAGCACTTACTGAACCACATAAACAGTTGTAAATCGTGAATTCTTATCTGAAAATCTCATCACATTGACCCAGAATTTGGAATTAGGGTGACAGGATACCAAGCAGAACCATGCAATTCTACTTCTTTCTATAACGAATCCTATCTTCAGATAAAATAAATAGGAAGAGTTTCAGTATTAAAAGTGGAAAACGAATTTCAATGTTAAGTGTAGAGGAGAGTGCGGATGGATGCAATGAGTAGGTTGAGGGCCTCTACGAAGGGGACGGACAGACTGACAACGCGATTGAAAATATGGCTGTTGATTTGTAAGACGTAGGTGTTATAGAGTTTGAAACAACATTGGAAGAGACGCAATCACTAAGACAGATAGTGATAACATTCCTTCAGAATTTCTAAAGCCTCTGGGGGAAGTAGCAATTAAACGATTATTCAACTCAATACGTAGAATCTATGACATACTACAGGACACTGGAAGAAACTTAATACAGACACTGGAAGAAATATTGTACACGGTCTCTGCAAGACAGCAAAGACAGACAGCTGCGAACTTCGCAGTTCATATTCCAAAGTTTCTGACGAAAACAGTATATACACTCCTGGAAATGGAAAAAAGAACACATTGACACCGGTGTGTCAGACCCACCATACTTGCTCCGGACACTGCGAGAGGGCTGTACAAGCAATGATCACACGCACGGCACAGCGGACACACCAGGAACCGCGGTGTTGGCCGTCGAATGGCGCTAGCTGCGCAGCATTTGTGCACCGCCGCCGTCAGTGTCAGCCAGTTTGCCGTGGCATACGGAGCTCCATCGCAGTCTTTAACACTGGTAGCATGCCGCGACAACGTGGACGTGTACCGTATGTGCAGTTGACAGACTTTGAGCGAGGGCGTATAGTGGGCATGCGGGAGGCCGGGTGGACGTACCGCCGAATTGCTCAACACGTGGGGCGTGAGGTCTCCACAGTACATCGATGTTGTCGCCAGTGGTCGGCGGAAGGTGCACGTGCCCGTCGACCTGGGACCGGACCGCAGCGACGCACGGATGCACGCCAAGACCGTAGGATCCTACGCAGTGCCGTAGGGGACCGCACCGCCACTTCCCAGCAAATTAGGGACACTGTTGCTCCTGGGGTATCGGCGAGGACCATTCGCAACCGTCTCCATGAAGCTGGGCTACGGTCCCGCACACTGTTAGGCCGTCTTCCGCTAACGCCCCAACATCGTGCAGCCCGCCTCCAGTGGTGTCGCGACAGGCGTGAATGGAGGGACGAATGGAGACGTGTCGTCTTCAGCGATGAGAGTCGCTTCTGCCTTGGTGCCAATGATGGTCGTATGCGTGTTTGGCGCCGTGCAGGTGAGCGCCACAATCAGGACTGCATACGACCGAGGCACACAGGGCCAACACCCGGCGTCATGGTGTGGGGAGCGATCTCCTACACTGGCCGTACACCACTGGTGATCGTCGAGGGGACACTGAATAGTGCACGGTACATCCAAACCGTCATCGAACCCATCGTTCTACCATTCCTAGACCGGCAAGGGAACTTGCTGTTCCAACAGGACAATGCACGTCCGCATGTATCCCGTGCCACCCAACGTGCTCTAGAAGGTGTAAGTCAACTACCATGGCCAGCAAGATCTCCGGATCTGTCCCCCATTGAGCATGTTTGGGACTGGATGAAGCGTCGTCTCACGCGGTCTGCACGTCCAGCACGAACGCTGGTCCAACTGAGGCGCCAGGTGGAAATGGCATGGCAAGCCGTTCCACAGGACTACATCCAGCATCTCTACGATCGTCTATATGGGAGAATAGCAGCCTGCATTGCTGCGAAAGGTGGATATACACTGTACTAGTGCCAACATTGTGCATGCTCTGTTGCCTGTGTCTATGTGCCTGTGGTTCTGTCAGTGTGATCATGTGATGTATCTGACCCCAGGAATGTGTCAATAAAGTTTCCCCTTCCTGGAACAATGAATTCACGGTGTTCTTATTTCAATTTCCAGGAGTGTAGAAGAATAAAAGAGAAAATTGCAACTTTATTAAATGATGGTTTGTTTGGTTTTAGGAAAGGTAAAGGGACCAGAAAGGTAGTTGTGACGTTGTCCTTCGAAATGGAGGGAACGTTTCTGATATATCAAGACGCCTGTACAAGATATGTCGACCTAGTAGAAAGCATTCGACAACTCAAAACGGTGCAAGACATTTGAAATTCCCAGAAAATATGTCCAAGGTATAGGGGAAAACGGTAAATACGACATGTACAAGAACCGACAAGGAGCAATAAAAATTGGGGGCCAAGAGGACAGTCTTGTATTTAAATCTGGAATAAGATAATCTATCTCTCTTACCGTTAAACGTTTATTCTGGAGATGCAATGACGGAAATAAAATAAAAGTGCAGGAGCGAGATTAAAATAGAAAGTGAAGGGTATCAATGATAAGTCTCTGATGACATCACTATCGCCTGACAAAATGACCTGTTCCATTGGGGTGAGCACACTAACCACCACAGAATATGAACCAAGAGTGAACTATAGAAATGATAAATTAATGCGGTGTAGCTGAAATAAGAGTACTGAAGGACATCAGAATTGGAGGCCACACAGTAGATGAAGTAAATGAATTCTACTATCTCTGAAGGAAATTAATGCGACGCGAACGAAGGGAAGAGAGTATATGAAGCAGACTATCAGAAGCAAAGAGGGTAATCCTCTCTAAAAGAAGTACTATTATCAAAAATAGGTCTTAATTTGAGAAATATATTTCTCAGGATGTATGGAGGTGAACGATGGTGTACGGGAAAACGGGAAAAGAAAATTAATGAAAGGTTTGAGATGTGGTGTTAAAAAGCATGCTAAAAATTAAGTGAGCTTATAAGATATGTGGAGGTCCGCAGAATCGGCGAGGAAAATTTGTGGAAAACGCAGACTGAACGTGGGAACAGGGTGACAGGACGCGTGTCAAGGCATTAAGGAGTAACATCAATGAAGTACAGCGAATCATAAAGGGCACCATTTTTTGGGATACAGACACTGGAGTATATACAACAAGTAGTAGAGGACTTTAGTGCTGAGTACTGCTGTGAGATAAAGAGAGCAAATCGTGAAGGATCACATCGGACCGGTAGCAAGATCTACATGAAAAACATTCTTAGCACGGAACGTAACACACATTTATTTGTAATAGCGACACAGCTTGTCTTCGAATGGCCAGACTACTTGCTTATAATACACAGACGGGAAAAAATTGCAACAGTAAAAAGTAATTCATGTAGAATAATAACATTTCGGGAATCATATATTTGTTTAGGTAAGATATTTAAGTGATCAATACTGCAAGATCACAACTTCAGGTAAGACCGAGATAAGCCGTAGCAAACGTCAAATGTTGGCACATTAATAACCGGCGTAACCGCAAGCATGCAAACGTCCATGCATTGTGTTGTAGAGGTGGCGAATGTCAGTTTATGGGATGGAATTCCATGCCTTTTGCACTCAGTTGATCCACAGAGGGACGGTTAATGCTGTTCGTGAATGACGCAGGAATTGTTATCCGATGATGTCCTGTATGTGCTCTATAGGAGACATATCTCGTGATGGAGCAGGCCAAGGCAACATGTCGACTCTCTGCAAAACATGGAAGGTTACAACAGCAGTGTGTAGGCCAGTGCTATCCTGTTGGAAACCACCCCTGGAATGCTGCTAATGAGTGGCAGCGCAACCGGGCGAATCACCAGACTGATGTATAAATTTACAGTCATGGTGCGTGGGAGAGCAGTCCTCGTGTCACACGAAATCGCAGCCCAGGTGTAAGTCCACACATCAGTTGCAGGCCCTCTACCGGCCTTCTCCTCACCAACTCACGGCCGTCATCGGCACCGAGGCAGAACCAGCTCTCATCGGAAAACATAGCAAACCTCTGATTTGCTCTCCAATGAGCTCTTGGTTGACAGCACTGAAGTCACAAATGGCGATGGTTTCTAGGGCGAGTGGCTCGGAGCTGTCCTCGAACTAACCTGTTTGTAACAGTCCGTTGTGTCACTGTGGTGAGCCGACCTTGAAGTAACCGATTTTTAAGAGTGCGTTGTGTCACTGCGGTGAGCCGTCCTTGCAGTAACCGATTTGTAACAGTGCGTTGTCTTACTGTGGTGAGGCGACTTGAAGTAACTGACTTGTAAGAGTGTGTTGTGTCACTGTGGTGAGCCATCCTTGAAGTAACCCATTTTTAAGAGTGCGTCGTGTCACTGTGGTGAGCCGTCCTTGCAGTAACCGATTTTTAACAGTGCATTGTCTCACTGTGGTGAGGCGACTTGAAGTAACTGAATTGTAAGAGTGCGTTGTGTCACTGTGGTGAGCCGTCCTTGAAGGAACTGATTTGTAACAGTCTGTTCTGTCACTGTGGTGAGCCATCCTTGAAGTAACCAATTTCAAACAGTGTATTGTGTCACAAGGGTGAGCCGTCCTTGAAGTAACCGATTTGTCACAGTGTGTTGTGTCACTGTGGTGAGCCGTCCTTGAAGTAACCGATTTGAAACAGTACGTTGTGTCACTGTGGTGAGCCAACCTTGAAGTAACCGATTTCTAACAGTACGTTGTGTCACTGTGGTGATCCGTCCTTGAAGTAACCGATTTGTAACAGTGCCTTGTGTCACTGTGGTGAGCCGTCCTTGAAGTAACCGATTTGAAACAGTGCGTTGTGTCACTGTGGTGAGCCATCCTTGAAGTAACTGATTTGTAACAGTACATTGTGTCACTGTGGTGAGCCATCCTTGAAGTAACCAATTTGTAACAGTATGTTGTGTCACTGTGGTGAGCCGTCCTCGAAGTAACCGATTTGTAACAGTGCATGGTGTCACTGTGGTGAGCCATCCTTGAAGTAACTGATTTGTAACAGTACGTTGTGTCACTGTGGTGAGCCATCCTTGAAGTAATCAATTTGTAACAGTATGTTGTGTCACTGTGGTGAGCCGTCCTCGAAGTAACCGATTTGTAACAGTGCATGGTGTCACTGTGGTGAGCTGTCCTTGAAGTAACCGATTTGTAACAGAGCATTGTGTCACTGTGGTGAGCCGTCCTTGAAGTAACGGAGTTGTAACAGTTCGTTGTGTCACTGTGGTGAGCCGTCCTTGAAGTAACCAATTTGAAACAGTGCGTTGTGTCACTGTGGTGAGCCGTCCTTGAAGTAACCGATTTGAAACAGTACGTTGTGTCACTGTGGTGCTGGAGATGCAGTACGATGTGATGGTCTTCCCTCCCAGCAGTGCCAGGGGGCCGTCTGGAGCTCAGTATTGTTGCGTCCGTAGTTCCAGTGACCACTGCCGCCAGCAATCATGTACAGTCACTACATTGCTGCCAACTCTTTCAGCAATATCGAAGAAGGAACATCCACTTTGTCGTAGCCCTATTAGAAGATCTCATTCAAACTCAGTGAGGGCTGATAACGGCTTCTTTGTCGCCTTAATGGCTACTTTAAGTCACTACGTCGTATCTATAGGTAACTAACGCTCAAGATTGTTAATGCCTGTATTTAAAGAGACCCTGATATGCATCCTCACAGTGGCACTGCTAGCGCCACTCTTAAGCGATCGGTCAAAATTTAAATGTACATTATCTTTAAGATGCAGAAGCACGTCTACTTTCGGTTATGTCGCACAACTCCTTCTTGATGTTGCAATCTCTTTTCCGTGAGGAGCGAGATAATGCGTGACGCTCTCCATCAGGCTAACGTCAACTAAAATTAAGTGATACCTCTAGCTGCAGAAAGTGTCTCCTCACGATCTTCATTTGGATTCTTGGAACTGCATAGTCCTCAGTTTCTTAGCTGTTCAAGAGTACTGTGAAGGGCTCGACCGTTTTCTCGGCATTTTTATTCGTCAAATGAGTGATACAAGCAATAAAAACACACGATTTCACCAGTGTACGAAACTTGAAGACTCGACAGGCATCTGGAAAAATGGTGCAGATTATTTTCTTTGGGAATGCCGGGGCGTGGCGCCAACATATTACGCTCGTAAGTGGGAAACTATCATGAGAGCATTGTAACGAAAACTCATGACGAGGTTATGTGAGGCGGTCCAGATGAAGTGGTCTGGAAGGGGTAAGGTGTCCAGTAGGATGTCTTTGCACCAGGACAACTCCCAGCACATTTTACACAGGACACATTCTACTTTTTCGTCATACACTATGTGATCAAAAGTATCCGGACACCGGGCTGAAAACGACTTACAAGTTCGTGGCGCCCTCCATCGTAAATGGTGGAATTCAGTACAGTGTTGGTCCACCCTTAGCCCTGACGACAGCTTCCACTCACTCAGGCATACGTTCAATCAGGTGCTGGATGGTTTCGTGGGAAATGACGGCCCATTCTTCACGTATAGTGTTGGTCCACCCTTAGCCCTGACGACAGCTTCCACTCACTCAGGCATACGTTCAATCAGGTGCTGGATGGTTTCGTGGGAAATGACGGCCCATTCTTCACGGAGTGCTGCACCGAGGAGAGGTACAGATGCCGGTCGGTCAGGCCTGTCACGGAGTCGGCGCTCCAAAACATCCCAGAGGTGTTCTATGGGATTCAGGTCAGGTCTCTGTGCAGGCCAGTCCACTACAGGGATGTTATTGTCGTATAACCTCTCCACCACAAGCCGTGCATTATGAACAGCTGCTCATCGTGTTGAAAGATGCAATCCCTGAATTGCTCTTCAACAGCTGGAAGAAAGAAGGTGCTTAAAATACCAATGTAGGCCTGTGCTGTGATAGTGCCACGCAAAACAACCGGGGGTGCAAGCCCCCTCCATGAAAAACACCACCGCACCATAGCACCACCGCCTCCGAATTTTACTGTTGGCACTACACACGCTGGCAGATGACGTTCACCGGGCATTCGCCTTACCCACACCATGCCATCGGATCGCCACATTGTGTACCGTGATTCGTCACTTCATACAACGATTTCCAACGTTCAGTGGTCCAATGTTTACCCTCCTTACACGAAGAGATGCGTCCTTTGGCATTTACCGGTATTTGTGTGGCTTATCAGCAGCCGCTCGACCATGAAATCCAAGTTTTCTCGCCTACCGCTTAACTGTCATAGTACTTGCAGTGAATCCTGGTGCAGTTTGAAATTGCTGTGTGATGGTCTGGATAGATGTCTGCCTATTACACGTTATGATCCTCTTCAACTGTCGGCGGTCTCTGTGAGTCAACAGACGAGGTCGGCCTGTACGCTTTTGTGCTGTACGTGTCCTTTCAAGTTTCACACCTCACTCTCACATCAGGAACAGTGGACCTAGGGATGTTTAGGAGTTGGGAAATCTCGTTTACAGACGTATGATGCAAGTGACACCCAATCACCTGACCATGATTGAAGTCCGTGAGTATCGCGGAGCGCCCTACTCTGTTCGCTCACGATGTATAATGAATACTGAGGCCGCTGATATGGAGTACCTGGCAATAGGTGGCAGCGCAATGCACCTAATATGGAAAACGTGTGTTTCGGGTGGTGTCCGGATACTTTTGATCACATCGCGTAGTGTATACTGCCTCTCGTCCCACCGCCCTCGCACCACCCCTTCACCCGTATTCTCCTGACCTGTCATTAAGTGACTACTTCCTCTCTCTACAGTTTTAAAAGCAATTACACGACTGTTATTACCAGAATGATGACGAGGTGATTTTCGAGCTGGAAAGTTTCCTGAACAGTCAGATTGTAGTCTCCAGCAAGCCAGTCACCTTTGGGAGAAACGTGTCACATTAAAGGATGGACTGAATAAGCAAGTAGGAGTAATAATATCACTGCCGTTTCATGTTATTATCTGCATTTTTCTTCGGGATGATAAGTGAAATATGATTACTGCTTGTCGTACGGAAGGGAAGTTAGAAGCGAAATGTTGGTAGGTCGGAGATATTAGTGGGTATTTGGTTTTCTTCTGCTGAGTAGGGCGCTGGAGACGGTCTTCTGAGATCGTGCACGGAGCAGGTAAATGTTATTTACGTCTCAAGTGGAAATGAAGTGAGTGAGTGAGTGTGCGGACGGATGGTGGGTAGCGTGAGGGGGGGGGGGGGGAGAGGAGATGCGCTCGAGGCGTGAGCGCGCCGCCCGCAGCACCTGCCGCCGGCAAACTTGGGCAGTTACGAGAGTGGGAGGGTGGGAGGGAGGGAGGGGGGGAGGAGTTTGTTTCCGAGTGGGCGCGCCGCCGAGGCGCCGCGACCTGCCATCGATTCCGCCTCAGGTGGGGAAGAATGCGCGCCCTCACACCTCCCGCTGCCCAATAAAACAACGGCTGCTTCTCGCTGGGAGCTGCCGGATCTGGACCAGCAGCCGCCTTCCTTCCCCGAGGACCGCTGGGTTTCCAGGCACCTGCGTACCTGCAGCCCTCATGTACCCCGTAACTACTTGACACATACACTCCTGGAAATTGAAATAAGAACACCGTGAATTCATTGTCCCAGGAAGGGGAAACTTTATTGACACATTCCTGGGGTCAGATACATCACATGATCACACTGACAGAACCAAAGGCACATAGACACAGGCAACAGAGCATGCACAATGTCGGCACTAGTACAGTGTATATCCACCTTTCGCAGCAATGCAGGCTGCTATTCTCCCATGGAGACGATCGCAGAGATGCTGGATGTAGTCCTGTGGAACGGCTTGCCATGCCATTTCCACCTGGCGCCTCAGTTGGACCATCGTTCGTGCTGGACGTGCAGACCGCGTGAGACGACGCTTCATCCAGTCCCAAACATGCTCAATGCGGGACAGATCCGGAGATCTTGCTGGCCAGGGTAGTTGACTTACACCTTCTAGAGCACGTTGGGTGGCACGGGATACATGCGGACGTGCATTGTCCTGTTGGAACAGCAAGTTCCCTTGCCGGTCTAGGAATGGTAGAACGATGGGTTCGATGACGGTTTGGATGTACTGTGCACTATTCAGTGTTCCCTCGACGATCACCAGTGGTGTACGGCCAGTGTAGGAGATCGCTCCCCACACCATGATGCCGGGTGTTGGCCCTGTGTGCCTCGGTCGTATGCGGTCCTGATTGTGGCACTCACCTGCACGGCGACAAACACGCATACGACCATCATTGGCACCAAGGCAGAAGCGACTCTCATCGCTGAAGACGACACGTCTCCATTCGTCCCTCCATTCACGCCTGTCGCGACACCACTGGAGGCGGGCTGCACGATGTTGGGGCGTGAGCGGAAGACGGCCTAACGGTGTGCGGGACCGTAGCCCAGCTTCATGGAGACGGTTGCGAATGGTCCTCGCCGATACCCCAGGAGCAACAGTGTCCCTAATTTGCTGGGAAGTGGCGGTGCGGTCCCCTACGGCACTGCGTAGGATCCTACGGTCTTGGCGTGCATCCGTGCGTCGCTGCGGTCCGGTCCCAGGTCGACGGGCACGTGAACCTTCCGCCGACCACTGGCGACAACATCGATGTACTGTGGAGACCTCACGCCCCACGTGCTGAGCAATTCGGCGGTACGTCCACCCGGCCTCCCGCATGCCCACTATACGCCCTCGCTCAAAGTCCGTCAACTGCACATACGGTTCACGTCCACGCTGTCGCGGCATGCTACCAGTGTTAAAGACTGCGATGGAGCTCCATATGCCACGGCAAACTGGCTGACACTGACGGCGGCGGTGCACAAATGCTGCGCAGCTAGCGCCATTCGACGGCCAACACCGCGGTTCCTGGTGTGTCCGCTGTGCCGTGCGTGTGATCATAGCTTGTACAGCCCTCTCGCAGTGTCCGAAGCAAGTATGGTGGGTCTGACACACCGGTGTCAATGTGTTCTTTTTTCCATTTCCAGTAGTGTATGTACACTCACACACAAAAAATGGTTCAAATTGCTCTCAGCACTATGGGACTTAACATCTGAGGTCATCAGTCCCCTAGAACTTACAACTACTTAAACCTAACTACCATAAGGACATCACACACACCCATGCCCGAGGCAGGATTCGAACCTGCGACCGTAGCGGTCGCGCGGTTCCAGACAAGCGCCTAGAACCGCTTGGCCACTCCGGCCGGCACGAGCGCGCATACACACACACACACACACACACACACACACACACACACACACAAGACAAATACACACGATAACAAGAAACATGAGTACCTAGGAGGTGAGGAACTTCAGATTCGTATAACAACTTATATCAAGTGATTACAAAGTCGCGTCAAAAATGCAAAGAACCTGGCAGTATGAACCCGCATGCCAGTACGACATGCATGCACGAATTTATACTGTTGGGAACGGTATCATAGCCTTTGTATCCCCTGATGAGGTAGGCTATTCTAACTGGTCCTTAATTTCTGGCCCTGGAATGCAGTGGACGTCCGATCTGACCCACACCTCCAGAATGAGATTTTCACTCTGCAGCGGAGTGTGCGCTGATATGAAACTTCCTGGCAGATTAAAACTGTGTGCCCGACCGGGACTCGAACTCGGGACCTTTGCCTTTCGCGGGCAAGAGCTCTACCATCTGAGCTACCGAAGCACGACTCACGCCCGGTCTCACAGCTTTACTTCTGCCAGTATCTCGTCTCCTACCTTCCAAACTTTACAGAAGCTCTCCTGCGAACCTTGCAGAACTAGCACTCCTGAAAGAAGGGATATTGCGGAGACATGGCTTAGCCACAGCCTGGGGGATGTTTCCAGAATGAGATTTTCACTCTGCAGCGGAGTGTGCGCTGATATGAAACTTCCTGGCAGATTAAAACTGTGTGCCCGACCGAGACTCGGTCGGGCACACAGTTTTAATCTGCCAGGAAGTTTCATGACCCACACCTGTTCAATCGGGACAGATTTCGGAATCATGCTGGTCACGGTAGTACCTCAACATCACGCACGCAGTTCACAGAGATACGTTCCGTATGCAGAGAATGACAATGTCATTTCGTACGTAATTTTACTTAACATTGTCGGAGAACAGCGATCTTATTGTGATAAAATTATTTAAAAACAATCTTGATCGCAGCTGATGTTACCTTCTGACGGGTTTCGGCCTTTTAATCATGGGCCATCAACATCTTTCGGCTTGCGGCTGCGATCAAGATCGCTTTTAAATAATTTAATTTCGTACACGTTCATAACAAAGGCGGGTATATAGATGATTGGAGGTGGCTGAACGGCCGACGGACCGAATTAGTTTTGTAGGTTTTTAGGTTGGTATGAGGTCTCGTTGAGTACAGAATGAGTGTGAGCAGCGACACATATTGAGTGATCACTGCGAAGGACACGGAGGAATTGTGTATTCGTACGAGAAAGCGTTATCAGCACCTGAAACACTTTTGGAGAGGCACATTGCGGGTCCCTATTTGTTCGGCTGGACGAACCGTGCAGTGTGAAGATTTACGAGTGATTCGGATGTGACATACTTTTTATGGTTCCTATCGACTATGTCTGATCCTCACATGGGACCTCCCTATTGTGAACCAAACACATCGTACCCTCTTCACGTTAGTGCCTGCCATCCCAGGACACGCCAACGATTATATGTAACTTTCTGTGCCATCCTGCACCGTTAGTCAGAGACTAGCAGCAGCTAGAATACGGAATTACCGACCTACGCTTAGGATGCCGTTAACACAACACAAACGGTAGCGCCTGGAGTGGTGTTCTCAACAGTAAGCATAGAATTCTGACAGGTGGCGGCGCATTGTGTTCAGTGATGAGTGTCAGATCCGCGTTACACAAGATGAACATCGTCGATTACTACGGCGGCGACTTGGAGAGAGGTCCCTTTTTTCCAATGTTTTGAGAGCCATAGTGGTGTGTCTCCAGCTATCGGTTATGACTACAGGTTAAGGATGGTAGTGACTGAGGCATTTCTGTCACCACAGCGATATGTCACGGGCATTCTTCGTTCTCATGTGTTACCTCTCTTGAGACACTATCGTGGTCCTGTTTTTCAACAGGACAATGCTCGTCCACACATGGTACGTGTATCTATGAACTGTCTGCCTGATGGTGAGGTGCTCCCGTGGCTATTGTGGCTCCCAAACCAGTCCCCGATAAAACAAGACTGGAACCAGATCGGACGTCAGCTCCGTCCCAGTACTAGCAGCCGTCATATCAAGGATCAGTTACATCTGTTATGGGCCACTATGCCTCAGGAAAGGATACAGTGGTTTTACAACACACTTCATAACCGAATCTAGGCCAGAGAAGTTGCAACGTCATACTGAGAAGTGGAGTTTTACTCCCAAGTTCTTTTTACACTGGACTCAATTTTTTTAATCACTGACATGACATCACATATCCTCTCAATCGTGAGGCCTCATTTTACCGATTCCCTTCTGGGTATTTTACTTTTCTGCTATTGAACACTTTCTGTCCATTTAATTCAGCAATACTGTAATACTTCATTTTCACTGAGGATAGCAATGTCACCTGCGAATCTTATCACTGATATACATTAACCATTAATTTCATTCTTAATCTTGAACATTTATTTTTGTTTCTCCGGTACGTAGGGGAGATAAACAGCACTGATCTCCTTTGAGTACAAGCCGCCAGAGATACAGCTGTTAACTGTAGAATTTCTCCCGTCAGCTCGGCTCTTTAGTTCTGAGCTGGTACAAGCTATGACAGCTCACACTGGAAGTGTTTTGTGTACACCGACTGCCAGTCTTACAGTTCTAAGAACAACAGCAACAACAGCACTGTGTGGTGTACGGTAGTAGCCACCAGAACCACTACCAGAATGTCACGTTGCTGTGAGATCATTTTGTTTAAGTACAACTGACTATTAATTTTAGGGCTCATGCAAAGCAGACACAAAGGATACGTGTGGGTCCGGCACTGCGTGAGGGACGTGAGGTCTTCGCTGTCCCCTCAGGGATCCTCTCTCTCTGTAACCACTGGGCACTTCAGCATTAGAAATTAAGGCTTGATTTCGTGTCGCCGTGGCAGCTTCGCTTCAGTTCGTTTCATACGTTGCTGACACTGAAAATGTACTACACAATACTAGAAAATGGTAAATCGTTTGCATCCATAACTTAAACGTCACTTTTCTTGCGTTATTATCTAGCATTACATCCTACAGTTTCAAACTTTCAGCCACTTTCCTATCTACAGACAGTAGTCAGAGTTCACTAAACCTCTTTTGAGTCACTGACACACATAGAAAGCCTACGTGAGTTAAAAATTTCATTCGACTTATGCAATACTTACCGTCATAAGAATTTTCGTTGCAATGAGCGGATTACTGTATGAGGATGCCAAGCTATTTTATTAGTATGAAATATTTTTTTTAAAATGAATCTAACCAATCTCTCATGAGGCAGAAACCCTTCAATTATGAAACTGCGATCGTTACGAAACGTAACAAACGAAACTGGCTGGAAAAGTGATAAACATAGAACAAAACTGATAGAGAATGGCTGAAAAATATAGGTACCGTAAACAGGGCGTACTTTGACGGATTTTCAGATTCAAATATTATCATGTCTGTTTTTTGACTTGTGTGATATTTATGTTAGTGAACATAGGGGCTTGTACGAAAGAATTACGCACTAATCGGTGCAATACATTTTCTAAAATGTGGAGGAAGTAACGGAAAAATGTACTCGTATGTACGAAAGTTAACATAGATTTGGGCATGGATTGACCGACCTGACCTTGCGCTACAGCTGTCAGCTACCATTCCATCTGCTGTTAATATTTCAAAAACACAGAAATAAATTCACTGATCTAAATTTTTCTTAAGTAATTTATTAAGTCTCATAAAAGAAAAAAAACTAGTTCGGTACATAAATTAAACAGTGTGATTCACCATCAAAATTACAAATGTAACGGAAAAACTAAGATGGAGTACCACAGACCGAGGCCCAAATTTAGATGAGCACGAAACCTTCAATTTCTTGGATCTTCGACCTACATCCTTGTTGCAAAAAATCCATTTCATTCAGAATTAAGGTTATCTGTTCTTCATTTACCATGACAATATCTGGCACTTGTGGCCAAACAAACTTCATTCCTTGTTTCCGGACATATTTGACATTATATGTTGGACCTGAATCACTGCCTGAACCATAACGGCTTATCGTGAGCCATATATGACTGACATCTGTATTTCTTAGTCGTAGGCACATTAACAATTAGAGATCAGACTTCGTCTATATGGCAATAGTTAATGTATGTACAATGTTGTCCAAAATGAAAGAAACAAACCGCTATTTCCCACTCCTGTGTCTGCTTTACTACAAAACCCTAAAACTGTCGACAGATGTCGCTACGATCGTTTTCTGCAAGGAAGATGGCATTCCGATTAACGGGCAACCACGCCGTCAATGACGTCAGGGCACGTATCAAGAAATTGGAAATTTGCGGTAAATTCATATGGGACCAAACTGCTGATGTCATCGGTCCCTAGGCTTACACACTACTTAATCTTACTTAAAACTAACTTACGCTAAGGAGAATACACACTCTCATGCCCGAGAGAGGACTCGAACCTACGGCCGGGGCGAGCCGCGCGGACCGTAGCAAGGCGCCCCAGACCGCGCGTCTGCCCCGCGCGGTACCTACCAAGAGGGGTAGTGTTTGCAGGGTAGTCCCACATCCACGACTGCTGTGTACACGGTCACAGACGGTTCAGTATGGCACAGAGAAGACGCCTACAGATTCTCTGCTGTGGGGGGGGCATAGGAAGAATGGAAGCAGGAGAGTCACAAACTGATTTGGACCGATGGCTTAACGTGAATTGCTCTGTTGTTTCTCGCATGAAGCGAGAGTTCATAGAAACCGAAACTGTATCTCGGAGACCAGGACAGGGCCTACAATGTGTGACATCAGAAACAGTGGACCGTTATTTGGTTGTCAGCGTACGACAGTCCCGCCTTACTACTGCACTGCAATTGGCCTCTGACCTCGCAGCATCGCCTTGACGTGTTGTATCGAGGCAAACCGTATTAAGAAGGCTTCGGCAGAGTGACCTTTATTGTTGGAGACCTGCTGTCTGCTTACCGCTGGCATGCCTTTACAGAAGGGAACATCTGGAGTGGAGCCATCAACATGCGACCTGGACGGTCGAACAGTGGGCCAATGTTCTTTTCACAGATGAGTTCCGATTTGATCTGGAGAGTGATTCCCGACGGATTCGCATCTTGAGGGCACATGGAACACGATTTCGGGACCCAAACATTGTGGAAAGAGACCGATATCGAGGAGGGGCCCCAATGGTGTGGGCAGGGACTATGTTGACCACTCGAACACCTATTCATAAAATTTTAGGGCTGAATCAGCGGGTTAAGTACCGTTAGGGGATCTTGTGACCTTATGCGTGGCTGTTGCGAGGTACTGTGGGCCCAGACTTCGTATTGGTGGACGATGATGCTAGACCTCTTAGAGCACGGGTGGTTGATGTCTTTTTGGAAACGGAATATATTGCAAGTATGGCCTCGCCTGCTTGCTCTCCCGATTTAAATTCCATAGAGCATGTCTGGTATGCACTAGGGAGGCGGGTTGCTTCACGTCAGCATCCACCAACTACCCAAGACTTGTGATCAGCTCTGAGGGTAGAATGGGCGTTATTCCTCACCATGAGATTGATGACATCATTCACAGTATGTTCCGTAGTTGTCAGGCTTGTATTGATACCAGAGATTGTCACATGTTATACTGAGCACATTAAACAGTTGTCAGAATGTGTGTGAAAATCTGTTAAGTTGAAAAATAAAACGAAGACCATTTTTGTCTACGTTATGCACGTTGCAGTGGATTACGTTCTGTATTCTTTCCATTGTTTCTACTTCACTATCACCTGTTCATATTGTTTTGTGCCAAAATAAACGCAACCTTGAAAAATTTCCGTTTGTTCCTTTAGTTTTGGACACCATTCTATATCTTAGTTTGACACTGTCATTGACGTCAAAACTATTTGATAAACTGTGTATCTGTGACTCTGGGGTAACAATGACCATTGATCAAAATAACGCCGAATCAGTGAAACCATGAATGTGACCTCACAAATTGTAATATAGTGGCAGATATATACATATGACCAACAGACTAATCGGTGGTGTGTTTTGAGAATTAATGGGTTTAACGTACATGATACAGTTGAAAACACAGATCGTTTTCCAGTTAAATATTATCAGTGGATTTTTTACAACCTGATTCTAAAACATTTCTTTGTGTACGATTATAAGTAACATGTTCGCCAGCTGTTTCGCAAGAAAATCTCGACTAGATGACGTCATTTAGAGTATACTGCTGGAACTTTACCACCAAATGGTATATACTAAACAACTCAGAGCCAGCAGAGAGCTGTGAAACTTCTCGTGTATGAGTTAAAGTAAAGTGCAAAGTATACATGGTTCATGGTAGTAGTAACAGAAGTGGTAAAAACACTGTTACTGTAGTTACGAAATCCTGTAGTACGTTCGACTATACGAGGAACATCGAAACAAGAATAAACGAAACCGGACGATCGATAACGGTGAAACAGTTAATCAGTTGTTTCAGCAAACAGTCTGTTTGCAGTAGATTGATGGAAACATTCGGTTTGACTGTTCCAGCTCATTACTGGTCTGGACGTACTATGATTAAATCGACAAAAGTAACTGAACGACGCTATTAAATGTCAATTTGCTATTAACGGCTTTCGTCACTGAAGTTTAGCGATTAGCGCGACATCGTTGACGAAGGCAATCCACAGCGACTGGTACTGAGTGTCAGCAACCGCAGTGCTTCCAGTTCTTCGCTGTTTCTTTATTGGCTGGAGAGGACCTGCAGCGACCGTAGAAGTTTGATCATAAAACGGGATGTGGGTGAGTGGAGGAACAGGGGGACGGGGAGCGGCATGCGAAGCACACTCGAAGCCACGTTACAAGTCGGGAACAGTAGCGTGGGCCGGCCGCGGTGGCCGTGCGGTTCTGGCGCTGCAGTCCGGAACCGCGGGACTGCTACGGTCGCAGGTTCGAATCCTGCCTCGGGCATGGGTGTGTGTGATGTCCTTAGGTTGGTTAGGTTTAAGTAGTTCTAAGTTTTAGGGGACTTATGACCTAAGATGTTGAGTCCCATAGTGCTCAGAGCCATTTGAACCATTCTTGAACAGTAGCGTGGCGACGTTGTGAAGTATTGACTGATGGCATTAGACGACAGGCATCAATTCAGCGAAGGCACTTGTAAGAAAATGCTGGTAGCATACCCGATATACACTCCTGGAAATTGAAATAAGAACACCGTGAATTCATCGTCCCAGGAAGGGGAAACTTTATTGACACATTCCTGGGGTCAGATACATCACATGATCACACTGACAGAACCACAGGCACATAGACACAGGCAACAGAGCATGCACAATGTCGGCACTAGTACAGTGTATATCCACCTTTCGCAGCAATGCAGGCTGCTATTCTCCTATGGAGACGATCGTAGAGATGCTGGATGTAGTCCTGCGGAATGGCTTGCCATGCCATTTCCACCTGGCGCCTCAGTTGGACCAGCGTTCGTGCTGGACGTGCAGACCGCGTGAGACGACGCTTCATCCAGTCCCAAACATGTTCAATGGGGGACAGATCCGGAGATCTTGCTGGCCAGGGTAGTTGACTTACACCTTCTAGAGCACGTTGGGTGGCACGGGATACATGCGGACGTGCATTGTCCAGTTGGAACAGCAAGTTCCCTTGCCGGTCTAGGAATGGTAGAACGATGGGTTCGATGACGGTTTGGATGTACCGTGCACTATTCAGTGTCCCCTCGACGATCACCAGTGGTGTACAGCCAGTGTAGGAGATCGCTCCCCACACCATGATGCCGGGTGTTGGCCCTGTGTGCCTCGGTCGTATGCAGTCCTGATTGTGGCGCTCACCTGCACAGCGCCAAACACGCATACGACCATCATTGGCACCAAGGCAGAAGCGACTCTCATCGCTGAAGACGACACGTCTCTATTCGTCCCTCCATTCACGCCTGTCGCGACACCACTGGAGGCGGGCTGCACGATGTTGGGGCGTGAGCGGAAGACGGCCTAACGGTGTGCGGGACCGTAGCCCAGCTTCATGGAGACGGTTGCGAATGGTCCTCGCCGATACCCCAGGAGCAACAGTGTCCCTAATTTGCTGGGAAGTGGCGGTGCGGTCCCCTACGGCACTGCGTAGGATCCTACGGTCTTGGCGTGCATCCGTGCGTCGCTGCGGTCCGGTCCCAGGTCGACGGGCACGTGCACCTTCCGCCGACCACTGGCGACAACATCGATGTACTGTGGAGACCTCACGCCCCACGTGTTGAGCAATTCGGCGGTACGTCCACCCGGCCTCCCGCATGCCCACTATACGCCCTCGCTCAAAGTCCGTCAACTGCACATACGGTTCACGTCCACGCTGTCGCGGCATGCTACCAGTGTTAAAGACTGCGATGGAGCTCCGTATGCCACGGCAAACTGGCTGACACTGACGGCGGCGGTGCACAAATGCTGCGCAGCTAGCGCCATTCGACGGCCAACACCGCGGTTCCTGGTGTGTCCGCTGTGCCGTGCGTGTGATCATTGCTTGTACAGCCCTCTCGCAGTGTCCGGAGCAAGTATGGTGGGTCTGACACACCGGTGTCAATGTGTTCTTTTTTCCATTTCCAGGAGTGTAGTTTCCTATTGGGTTCATCAGGCACTAGCGGAAAAGGTTAAAAGTGATCATAAGGCCGTTGCAGCATCCCTGAATATGGAAGTAAATAGGAAGATAAAAAAAAGGAGGAAGGTTTATCTGTTTAGCAAGAGCAATAGAAGACAGATTTCAGACTACCTAACAAACCAAAACGAAAATTTCTGTTCCGACACTGACAATGTTGAGTATTTATGGAAAAAGTGCAAGGCAATCGTAAAATGCGTTTTAGACAAGTACGTGCCGAGTAAAACTGTGAGGGACAGGAAAGACCCACCGCGGTTCAACAACAAAGTTAGGAAACTACTGCAAAAGCAAAGAGAGCTTCACTGCAAGTTTAAACGCAGCCAAAACCTCTCAGACAAACAGATGCTAAGTTAGCGTAAGGAGGGCTATGCGTGAAGCGTTCAGTGAATTCGAAAGTAAAATTCTATGTACCGACTTGACAGAAAATCCTAGGAAGCTCTGGTCTTACGTTAAATCAGAAAGAGGCTCGAAACACCATATCCAGACACTGCGGGATGATGAAGGCATTGAAACTGAGGATGACACGCGTAAAGCTGAAATACTAAACACCTTTTTCCAAAGCTGTTTCACAGAGGAAGACCGCACTACAGTTCCTTCTCTAAATCCTCGCACAAACGAAAAATGGCTGACATCGAAATTAGTGTCCAAGGAATAGAAAAGCAACTGGAATCACTCAACAGAGGAAAGTCCCCTGGTCCTGACGGGATACCAATTCGATTCTACACAGAGTACGCAAAAGAACTTTCCCCCCTTCTAACAGCCGTGTACAGCAAGTGTCTAGAGGAACGGAAGGTTCCAAATGATTGGAAAAGAGCACAGGTAGTCCCAGTCTTCAAGAAGGGTCGTCGAGCAGATGCGCAAAACTATAGACCTATATCTTTAACGTCGATCTGTTGTAGAGTTTTGGAACATGTTTTTTGCTCGCGTATCATGTCGTTTCTGGAAACCCAACTCGCTTTATTTGTTCATGAGACCCAAAAAAAAAAAAGATACAGGCTCCCAGGTGGATGCTATTTTTCTTGACTTCCGGAAGGCATTCGATACAGTTCCGCACTGTCGCCTGATAAACAAAGTAAGAGCGTACGGAATATAAGACCAGCTGTGTGGCTGGATTGAAGAGTTTTTGCAAACAGAACACAGCATGTTGTTCTCAATGGAGAGACGTCTACAGACGTTAAAGTAACCTCTGGCGTGCCACAGGAGAGTGTTATGGGACCATTGCTTTTCACAATGTATATAAATGACCCAGTAGATATTGTCGGAAATTCCATGCGGCTTTTCGCGGATGATGCTGTAGTATACAGAGAAGTTGCAGCATTAGAAAATTGTAGCGAAATGCAGGAAGATCTGCAGCGGATAGGCACTTGGTGCAGGGAGTGG
This sequence comes from Schistocerca cancellata, assembly GCF_023864275.1. Classification (NCBI taxonomy): domain Eukaryota; kingdom Metazoa; phylum Arthropoda; class Insecta; order Orthoptera; family Acrididae; genus Schistocerca; species Schistocerca cancellata. The sequence continues at coordinate 51,740,044 of NC_064631.1, forward strand.
CAACTGACCCTTAACATAGACAAATGTAATGTATTGCGAATACATAGAAAGAAGGATCCTTTATTGTATGATTATATGATAGCGGAACAAACACTGGTAGCAGTTACTTCCGTAAAATATCTGGGAGTATGCGTGCGGAACGATTTGAAGTGGAATGACCATATAAAATTAATTGTTGGTAAGGCGGGTGCCAGGTTGAGATTCATTGGGAGGGTCCTTAGAAAATATAGTCCATCAACAAATGAGGTGGCTTACAAAAAACTCGTTCGACCTATACTTGAGTATTGCTCATCAGTGTGGGATCCGTACCAGATCGGGTTGACGGAGACGATAGAGAAGATCCAAAGAAGAGCGGCGCGTTTCGTCACAGGGTTATTAGGTAAGCGTGATAGCGTTACGGAGATGTTTAGCAAACTCAAGTGGCAGAGTCTGCAAGAGAGACGCTCTGCATCGCGGTGTAGCTTGCTGTCCAGGTTTCGATAGGGTGCGTTTCTGGATGAGGTATCGAATATATTGCTTACCCCTACTTATACCTCCAGAGGAGATCACGAATGTAAAATTAGAGAGATTCGAGCACGCATGGAGGCTTTCCGGCAGTCGTTCTTCCCGCGAACGATACGCGACTGGAACAGAAAATGGAGGTAATGACAGTGGCACGTAAAGTGCCCTCCGCCACACACCGTTGGGTGGCTTGCGGAGTATAAATGTAGATGTAAATGTAGAATAATGACAGGTTTCCTACTGTATCGTTGATTCCTGTAATAGAAAGAAATATCAGAATGAAGTTTATAAGGTAATTTTACTGAGAGTGGTGAATGTGAAACCACTTGCGGCGCCCAGAAGTTGGTCCCTGCATACTTTCGCGAACTCCGCACCTACCAGAACCGGCTGTGCTTAAGGTCATGGTACCGGTTGTTTCCGAAAGTTTCACACTGTAGTAATAGAAAGACATATCAGAATGACGTTTATAAGGTAATTTTACTGAGAGTGGTGAATGTGAAACCACTCGCGCCGCCCAGAAGTTGATCCCTGCATACTTTCGCGAACTCCGCACCTACCAGAACCGGCTGTGCTTAAGGCCATGGTACAGGTTGTTTCTGAAAGTTTCACACTTTATCTTGCGCATGACAGCAACAAATTACAAATGTCTCCAGTTTCGTATCCATGTATCGGATGCTCCACTTTTAATATTCCAGATGTACAATTTCAAAACTCTCTTCCTCATTTCTTTATCTATGTCTTACAATCACACATGTGGTTTTATATGCCGCTATTAGTTTGGGCAAAGTACGATCTATTTTTTTTTTTTGGCTTGACCCATTATTTTCTCTGAGGCGATGGTCGTGGATCGTCGCCTTTAAGCCCAAATACATAACAAAAATATCCCTCAAACCCTTATCTCATAGGGCTTTGATGTAGGCTGTAACTGATATTTAAAGCTGAAACCAAATGGTATTTGTTAATTAATGCTTACATACATGTGAGAATGGTAGCCTCATAAGTTGGTGGTGCCGCAGTGGGTAACCCATTGAGTCCGGCGATCGCTAACTTTTATATGGAAAAATTCGAACAGTCAATTTTAGGAAATTGAAATACGAAACCATATCGATGGTATCGATTCGTCGATAATACATTCGTGGTTTGGTCACGTGGTAAAAAGGACTTAGAAGAGTTCTTTTGTTATTTGAATGGTATAAATGCAAAAATCATGTTTTAAGATGATGGAAAAAGAAAACGCCATATACTTCTTGAATGTCTTAGAAATCAGACAGGCAGATGGAAGATTGAAATGTAGGTTTTTCCGGAAATCACACATACGCATAGGTTTTTGCATAAGAACTCCTACAATCAACCACAACCAAAGAGAGGTGTCATTAAAAGTCTTCTTCAAAAAGCCAAGATAATTTGAACTCCGGAACACAGGACGTGGAAACTTCTGAAACAAGCTTTCGAATAGGGCGGCTACTCAAGCAAAGAAATAAGTAGGGTGCTGCTACCAAATAACAGTAGGCAAAAGGACAACGATAAAACACAGCGACGGAAGAACACGGAAATTCTCCCTTTTACCAAAGAACTTCCTGATTAAGTCGACAAGATTTTACAGAAACGTGAGATCAGATCGGTTTTTAGACCAACTAAAAGACGTTTTTTGACTACATTGTAAAATATTGTATATTCTTACATTCCTCATTCCTGTCTATCTGTTACTTTGCATTTTATTTGTGTATTTATGTAATATCAGCCAAGTGTAGAACAGTTAATGCTTCAGTTCTGTAATCTGATTATCACAGAGGTATTTAATGGCAATTTCTCTGGATTCAGTCAAGACTGTCATCTTTGACTTTGAAGTTCTTTGATAGCATTGCTGTACGTAGCATGTTGTCCTTGTGTCATTGTGTCATCATATTTCAATCTTGTCACAATTTTTGATTTTTCTTGGCAATTATCGTTTTCTGTGGTAACTTATGTCAAAGCATCGATTTAATGGTTTTTCCTGTTTTTTCCTAATTCGTTTGGCATTTTCACATTGTCCACTTCTGTATGTTGTACAGCTGTCGTTGGTGATGGTTCAGAACCGAAACCGGTAGCAAAATAAAATAACATTATTACAGACAGCACAGAGTTATGCAGTTTTTAAAATTTGTACATGCTGTTGACCATCGTCTAAGCAAGATGTTAAGAGAATGCATCAAGCACTCCTATCTGTGAAGAACAAACCGACTCCTCTGTCAGAATGTGGAGTACTGTACTTGTGTAAAAGTCTGCATTGGAAATACCAAGAGAAGCATGAATACGAAACTGAAATAACGTAAGTCTTTCCCGACTAGGGAACACAGAAAAATCTGCTGTAGTAGAGCATGCACTTCAGTAAGAAAATCATGAAACGAAGTTTTACAAAACCAAAATTTGATCTACTACGAAAAATTATTGTCGATGATTATACAGAGAAGCCCTCGAAATACATAAGCCTAATGATAATCTTAACAGGAAAGAAGAAGCCATGAAACTCTGTGGTACATGGAAAGTGGTTCTGCAGAATCAATAGCTATGATTTTATCTTTGACAGGGGGCAATTAATAGTTAAGTTTGATCTCTACAAGGATTATCTCTGCTGATCACGTGTAAACTCGACCACGCCCATTTTACAAGGTACCTATATCCCTCTCCGACATCCGACTCGTCAATAGGCAAGACTCGTCGCCGCCAGGAGGTCCTCTGAAGATGTTCATTCCAGTCTGGACGAAACGTCAGGAACAGAAAAGAATTTTCGACCACGACCGTACAGCCTGGAAGACTCATCAGCAACTATGAGATCCGGTCGTGGGAGCCTTCTTTGCATGATTCCTGAAATGGACTGGCCTCCCAGAGTCCAGAACTGAACCCAGTGGAAAACCTCAGGGATGAATTGGAATATCGACTTCGCTCCAGACGCCAGCGTCCAGTATCACTGCTCACTCTGGTTTCGTCTCGTGAGGAAGAATGGACTGGCATTCCTCCTCGGACTTTCAGACATCTAATTGAAAGTGTCTCTGGCACTGGTCAAATCGTCATAAAGGCGGAGGGTGGAAACATCCGGTATTAATGTTCACTAACAGGCGTCCGGATACTTTTGATTTGAAGTGTGTGCTCTTACCCTCGTACTTAAGTTTGCTTCACTTCGACCTTTGATTCTTCGATGTGCAAACTCAAGAAACAATGGTCTTATGCTGCAGTGTTGCTTTGCACCCGTTCAGGGGTTACATGCAATCGCTACGAACCGTTGGAAACAAATTCTTCGAAACTGAGTTGCCGAGCGTCGACTGTTGCTGACGTCATACCACAGGGGCTTGCATGGTGGCAATCTGAAATGTTCGGTGGCGAGAGTCGCTTCTTTGTGGTGGTCAGTCGACGCCAACGTGTCCGATGGCGACCAGGTGAAAGGTCACAAGCTGTAGCGACGCTCTATGATTTTGCATATCTTATTTCAACTTATGTACTCGAAGGCTTTCTATAGGTCCAGAAGTGCTAGTAAGGTATCCTGATCTGTCTTCAGTCCGTCTTCTCTTACGAAATACAATGTTGGAATTTCTTCCCTCGTAGTTTCTTCTTCCTGAAACCAAAATGAGCTAACTATATTACTTCTTCGGTTTCTGTTGCCATTTCCTGTGTACTATTCTGGCCAGCGATTCAGAAGACTGACTTACTAGACCACACGCCTGGTGGTTTTCAAATTTATCTGTACGCTCCTTCTTTGTTACAAGGTTGGAAATAATAGATTATTTTTTAACCAGTCAGGTACAGTTTCTGAGGTCTCAATGACTGTACGACATGTGATCAAAAGAAGCGGCATTTTTCTAAATTTCGAGGGCTTTATACATCTGAATTTTCAAAGAATTTTATTGATACACGTATCCCTGATGTAAGTGTGCATTTTGAGCTGTTCTGAATATTTAGTTTAATATTGACAACCGAAACGTTTACACGTGTTATCGAGAGCTCGGCAGTTTTTACTTTCGAATAAGATTGATCAAAGAATATGCATAAAATTTTGCAAGAAAATGGATTAAAGATGGCATCACATTCGAAATGTTTACTGTGGCTTTTGGTGAGCTTACTATTAGTAGGACAAGAGTTTACGAGTGGTATAAACATTTCAAAAAGGACTGAGGAGACGTTCAAGTCGACCACCCTGGACGCCGTAGTACATCAATTGCTGACGATGATGTGGAAGTAGTAAAGAAAATGGTTCTGGAAAATCACCGAATCACCATCAAAGAAGCTGCTGATTATGATGGCATATTCTCTGGTTCATGTCAGAGAAATATTTTTTTGGATTTTTTGGGCATGAAACGTGTAGCAACAATGTCTGTTCCGAAATTGTTAAATTTCGACCAAAAACGACATCACGTAGACATCGTTCAAGAACTACTCAAAAAACTCGACCCAGAACTTCTAAAGAAGGTTATAACAGGTGACGAAACATGGTTATACAGGTATGACGTCGAAACAAAGGCCCAATCGTCCTAAGGGAAACTGCCTAAAGAGGCAAGACCGAAAAACATTCTACAAGTTTGAATATATGTGAAGGCTTTTCACTGTTTTCTTCGATTACAACGGGGTACTGTATCACGAATTCCTGCCTTGTAGTCGTACGGTAAATAGGGAATACCATCTGGAAGTTAAGCGCTGTTTGCGTGAAGCAATCCGAAGTAAATGACCAGAATTGTGGCAGGGGCACTCGCGGAAATTGCATCACGACGATACTCCCGCTCACACCTCAATACTTGTTCGTGATTTTTTGGCAAAGAACAAACTCACTATGTCACCTCAGGCGCCGTATTCGCCGGACATGCCTCCCTGAGACTGGATGGTTTGTTTATTTGGGGGGGGGGGAGGTAAACAGCGAGGTCATCGGTCCCATCGGATTAGGGAAGGACGGGGAAGGAAATCAGCCGTGCCTTTTCAGAGGAACCATCTCGGAATTTGAAGCGATTCAGGAAAATCACAGAAAACCTAAATCAGGATTGCCGGACGCGGGTTTCAACATTTGTCCTCCCGGATGCAAGTACAGTGTGCTAGCCACTGCGCCACCTCTCTCGGTTGGCTCCCTGAGACTTCTTTCCATTTTCGAGGCTATAGAGAATCATCAAAGGACGTCGCTTTGCCACCACTGATGAGATAAAAACAGAATCACTGAAGGAGTGAGTTCCAAAAGTGCTTCCAGGATTGGAAGAAGCGCTTTCACAAGTGTATTATACCTAAATGGGTTACTTTGAAGGGGGTAAAGTTGATGTTAATGAATAAATAAAGATCCTTTAAGAAAAACAAAAATTGCCCTTACTTTTGATCACACCTCGAATGTTCAGTACAAGGTTCCTATTCTGGACATGGGATCGGGCACTGAATCGTCGCTTTTACTGCCTTCTAATACTGCACTTACTAACATGGTGTTTCTGTGTCATGTTTTTGTTATATAGCTGTCCAAGGTATATTCTATACCTTGACGGAAGCTGGAAGTGTTACACAATGAAAAGCTTTGCCGAACGCTCCAAAACTGATACTCCAATACATCCAAGCCTATGGGGAATTCTGATTAGAAATTCTTTCTTCCTTCTCAAGATTATTTTAGGTATTTTCTACACAGAAAAGGCATTTCTACAGACGGAGAATAGTGTCAGCACGTGATGACTATTGGGTGCACTAGCGATACTGAGTCTTTCCAGGTGGAGATCGCAACACAGCATTCCCAGTGAATTTGCAAGTACAGCTTCTCGCCATCTTCTGAACTTCGAGAAAAGTCTAATCAGTGGCATCAAACCGACAAATGGCGCAGACGGTTGGCTTTAGCGCAATGACTGTCGAACGAGAGGTGGTGAGATGGACTCACGAGAACAGTGTGGCACGAAATGTGGGGGGTACAGGTACTACCAAAAGGACTGCAGCACGGGGTGATCTCAGGGTTGTTCGATTCTCTCGGACAAATGGAGGGTGACAACAGCTGAACTCCGGTCTGAGGTTACAGGTATAGTGTCACTACGACACGTCGGCAACAAACTACTGGAAGCTAAACTGAGACCACTAGTTGCCATTCGTCACTTACCGCTGACGCTGTACCACATACTTGCATAATATCGAACCAAAGTCATCTTTAACATTGACTGGCATTCCGTGGTGTTCAGCCATTAGTCTCTCTTCTATTTGTGGAGGTCAGATCAACGCTAAGGCATCCGTAGACGATGTGGTGTTATGTGACAAAAAACAGCGATACTCGACTGCGACGTTAGGCAACGCATATCCTTCTGATTGGTTTCTCGGCAACCAGCATCCCATACGAGGAAACCAACCTGATGTTGCTCTTGACTTAGGTAATTAGGCTAATAGCTCGATAATGTTGCACGATCGAGCCGGGACGTCTACTTCCCTGTCCAGCAAGCAAACCGCTGCATATAATAAACTGAAACTATGTTACTGTACTCAAATAGTGTTTGCGTTGGATAGAATTGCGAATTAATAAAATATAGAAAATATTAAATACAGATGAATAAGTGATAAGAGTTTTCTATCGCCGGCCGCTATGGCCTAGCGCCTCTAGTCGCTTCAGTCCGGAACCGCATTGCTGCTACGGTCGCAGGTTCGAATCCTGCCTCGGGCATGGATTGTGTGTGATGTCTTTGGGTTAGTTAGGTTTAAGTAGTTCTAAGTCTAGGGGACTGACGACCTCAGATGTTAAGTCCCATAGTGCTTAGAGCCATTTGAACCATTTTTTCTATCGTAACGTCTGTAATTGATGTGGACTACAATAATGTTTATTCAAAATGTGTTCTTAGAGAAACGGAAGCTGTCGTACGATTACCATTTATAACACAGACAGGAAGGGAACTTTATGAAATCCATTAAAATGGCGTTTATTGCGTTACGAGAATGGTAGCAGGATCCCCAAACTATGTCAGTGTCCAAGGTGTATGAAAAACTAAGTACATTTCGTGATCACAACACACAGAATATTCGACAGCTCAAAACAGTTCAGAGTTCAGTAGGACAATTTACACAATAATAAACGAGAGGTAACGAGTAGGAACTTATACTCTGCCTATTCTTCGTTCCGTAATGCAGCCCGCTAAGATAAAGTTCTGCACTGGAGCACATTCAGACGTCACGATAGTTACAGTTGCTTCAACAGTTGAAATATTGCAGTGGTCTACCGTCTTCACAAACTTGCGTATATGTGTCAGGATCGCTCCTTTGAGCGCACCTCTGGAAAATTGTCTGTCTCAACTTAATTCCAAAAGTTTTCTGCCCATGTCAAACTCTCATTCGTTGAAGGCCATCGTCAGCAAAAATACGTAGTTCATGTGTTCTACAGATATGATCTGCCTCAACTTGACCACTTTCTGCACTAAAATAATATATTATAAGAATATCTAAATGAAGAAGACTTATAAACATTCGTCACACTCAGAGCATTTACAATAAATATAAACAAAGGTTTCTTCACAAATAAGTAAGCCAGAGTTCCTGCGCAAGTGCGCTCACGTTAACTGAAAACAAAATACCGTTTAATATTGTTTAAAGAATTATTTATGTGTGCTTGAGTGAAGCGTCTTGTGGCACTCTTTTTCAATTGCGGTGTCGGTGAACACAAACAGCTGACCGCTTCTTATTTTATACTGGTTTTTTAATATCAACTGCAATCATATTTAAATAAAGTTACTGGCAGAAGTATTAACATATTCCTTAATGAATTACGGAAGTGTGTCAAGATATGATACATTCACGCTGCATTCTGTTGCTGTGTTATTATGGAGGATATGTTGGTCCGACAAATATTTACAATGAAAAGAAGATGTAAAACATAATAAATAAAGGAAACAGATAAAGCTACATGACCTCCAGGGATAATAGCGATAGTGAAATGCTATCGTCTGAGATACCATTTCTTGAAATCGTATGATGCATTTAAAGTTGTATACGGTTCGTTGTGAAAATATATAGTCACTGTAAAATATAAGCTTATGTATTTAAGATATTAAAATAGTATTGTCTTATTGGTTGTGACCTATTTTTCTGAGACGGTTGATGTATTCAGACTTGCTCTATTATGTACTTATGATTTAGTATAGAATTTCTAAGAACTGTGAGTGACCGTATTTCAGGCTCTCCTACATCTCGACATTTCTAGTGCACTGTGTGCTCTCCGCCTAAGCGAACGACTGCCATCTACATGCTCTGGGATTTACACGTTACGTGGCATGTGCTGCTCACTTTTGTGTGTGGGTTGATCAACAAAGGTCGCATCGCTTGGACGTCACCTGGCCGTCGTACGCCGCTAGCCTTGGGCCTACTGGACAGTATTCTGGCACATAAGCAAATTTATCTCCTACCAATTCTAAGAGGCTGAAGGACTCACCTACATATGCGTAAGGTTACAAGGCGCATTCCTGTCCAAGGTTTGGAATCATACTGTGGATAGCTGTTGGGAATGTCACTGGAACCGAAATAACTGTTGGAGGATACTGAAAGCTCGCCATTAGGCGCGACTGATAAACATTTTTGTCATACCATTTATGACCATGCTACCAAATGACATACTGCACACTGAAGCTCACCCCACAAACGTCTTGATAAAAGAAAGGATTCATCACCGGCGAGCCCATTCCCCCCGTATGTCACCCACAGAGAATGTCTCGGATGAGATGGTAAGACCTACATATGCGCTTTTAAATAGTGAATCTCTTGAACAGGCACAGCATGGTTCAGTCATGACAGTTCCTCAAAATGACATTTGGAAGATGTTTGCTTCCATGTCATAAGCAACTTCAGGATTTATTCGCGATTTTGGGAATCACTCGTCATAACTGAACACCTCACTTTAAGAAATGGTAAACGGCAATTCAGTTGTTTCGAGAAATCGCACAGGAAACTTTCAACCAGTTCTCATAAAACAGTTATTGCATCGAACGTGTCTTTTTATGCAGATGTGTAATTATTTTCACATATAAGTTCTTAACAGTTTCTGCTTGCAAACCGAGTGCACCCAACATCAGTTACCACTATTTACTTCCTGGACAAGTTAACGAAGAATTACTACAAAACATCTTCAAAATACGAATTTAGAAGATCCTTTTACAGATGACATTTTCTGATTGAAAACAACCGTGTAGGTATGAATGTTGCGTATCGAAGCAATTCAACTGTCAGAAATTCCTGAATGTGCGTTGCTTGTCTTCTTCAATCACATGGTCGGAACACTGTTTACAACATTCTCTTAGAGGGGGGCTATATGTTTTCGTACTAATCCCTGTACGTTCTATATGCCAGAAATTACTGAATATACTCGCTTGCCTTCTTCACTTATACGGCCGAAACACTGTTTAGAACATTCAAATGGAGGGCCTAGATGTTTCCATACTACTCCATGTATATTCTGTATTCCTTTCCTTCACTTCTCTTAAATTGTTCGTGGATACCTCGATGTTTTGCCCTCATCCGACCTCTCTGTCAGCTCCGCTGCTCATTTACGTCACCTGTATCTGCTTGCAGAATGTCAGGACCTGGTGTACGTTCAGAAAGATACACTATGTGATGTTCCTCCTAACCTATAAAAATTCAGTTCACGCACAAAAGTAAAATAAGTTCGTCGATACTTTGTAGTATGTAGTCGTTAACACCCTGACACACACGACAAACATAAATATATTCTCAGCACAGAGCTTGTAAGATATGTAAAGGCAGTAAAAATGTGCGTATGCAGGTAAATCCATCACTGACCCCTGTTCGTATGGTTTGCAAGGAATGGTTTATAGAAAACCAATGAAAGCGCCTTACTACAGCACAACAATGTTAAGAATGACATTTAACATGCCTGTCTTAACACTGTAACGTAAATGCACGTAAACTATGGTAGTGATGCGACCCAACATTGTTTACTTGCTTCACAAAGTATGCACATTTATCTGATTAGTAACACCTTTTGATGTCCATTTCCGTTCAGGATCATACGGTGGGGGTTTATGGAGTCATATTTACTGACATCATCCTCCGATTCGTACAGTTAGTTCCTGGAACGCATTTTGTTGGCACGACCACGGAACACGATATGACTATAAACAGACATGTTTGTAGCAGTTACCACTGTCCACATGGACACATCCCGCCTAAGTCGCCAATAGCTAGACTCTGAATTTCGAGATAGAACAGCTGTCTCTCAGGTTATCGTGGAACTTTCAACAGACAATAGTAAAGCACATCAGCTTCTTTGTTTTGCATGCAATAACTGTTTTACATCGAGCGTCGAATACCATTTTTTACAGCTGATATCTTCAGTTATGTCTATGCTGTACATAGTTAGAAACGGAATCAATGTTAAATCGTTGAATAACCGTTAGCTGATGAAACCTCGTCCCCGTAGCCGAAACTGCTAATGCACGCCACTGCGCTGGAATCCATCTGTTCATCCACATCCATACAAACCCAGCAGCTCCTGTGCAAGAGCTCATCACAGACATCCACACGGAGCAGATAAAAACTGGACATTCCATAACAGATCGGAGGAAAGCGCCGGCAAACCACCTTCAGTAGGACCTTGCCACGAGCGGCTAGGCATAATTCTAGCGTCTGCACAACTACGCTCATTTGCTGACTACGGGACCAGTCTGCCTCTGATGTAATGAACATCTCCCACAAATTCTGATAAATCTCGAACTGGTGCTTCACGACGTAACACTATCCACTTACTTCAGCGTACCTGTGTATGTATACCTCCCCCCCCCCCCGCAAAAAACCACCACACACACACACACACACACACACACACACACATACACACAGTTAAGAGACAGTACATAAAAACCGTGGCCTTAACTACGCATCAAGTGAATTCATCCTACACGTGATATATATTATGTGATCAAAAGTAACTGGACACATCCAAAAAAGATACGTTTTTCGTATTAGGTGCATTGTGCTCCCACCTACTGCCAGGTACTCCATATCAGCGACCTCAGTAGTCATTAGACATCGAGAGAGATCAGAATGGGGCGCTCCGCAAAACTCACGGACTTCGAACGTTGTCAGGTGATGGGTGTCACTTGTCTCATACGTCTGTAAACGAGATTTCCCAACTCCTAAACATCCATAGGTCCACTGTTTCCGATGTCATAGTGAAGTGGAAACGCGAAGGGACACGTACAGCACAAAAGCGTACAGGCCGACCTCGTCTGTTGACTGAAAGAGACTGCCGCCAGTTGAAGAGGGTCGTAATGTGTAATTGGCAGACATCTGTCCAGACCATCACACAGGAATTCCAGACTGCATCAGGATCCAGAGCAAGTACTATGGCAGGCGGGAGGTGAGAAAACTTGGATTTCATGGTCGAGCGGCAGCTGATAAGCCACACATCACGACAGTAAATGCCAAACGACGCCTCGCTTGATGTAAGGAGCGTAAACATTGGACGATTGAACAGTGGAAAAACGTTGTGTGGAGTGACGAATCATGGTACACAATCATGGCGATCCGATGGCAGGGTATGGGTATGGCGAATGCCCGGTGAACGTCATCTGCCAACGTGTGTAGCGCCAACAGTAAAATTCGGAAGCCGTGGTGTCATGGTGTGGTCGTGTTTTTCATGGAGGGGGCTTGCACTCCTTGTTATTTTCCGTGGCACTATCACAGCACAGGCCTACATTGATGTTCTGAGCACCTTCTTGCTTCCCACTGTTGAAGAGCGATTCGGAGATGGCGATTGCACCTTTCAACACGATCGAGCACCTGTTCATAATGCACGGCCTGTGGCGGAGTGGTCACATGACAATACCATCCCTGTAATGGATTGGCCTGCACAGAGTCCTGACCTGAATCCTGTAAGTAGGCTGTTTATGTTTTCTTTATGTAAGTAGGCTGTTTATGTTTTCTTATTGGCAACGTTACGTAGCGCTCTGTATGAAAATCACTGGCTCTGCTGTTTGCAGTCTGTGGCTAGTTTGCATTGTTGTCTGCCATTGTAGTGTTGGGCAGCTGGATGTGAACAGCGCGTAGCGTTGCGCAGTTGGAGGTGAGCCGCCAGCAGTGGTGGATGTGGGAAATGAGATGGCGGATTTTTGAGTACAGAATGGATATTATGAACTGCTATGTATATTATGCTTTTTCAACACTATTAAGGTAAATACATTGTTTGTTCTCTATTAAAATCTTTTATTTGCTAACTATGGCTATCAGTAGTTAGTGCCTTCCGTAGTTTGAATCTTTTATTTAGCTGGCAGTAGTGGCGCTCGGTGCATTGCAGTAGTTCGAGTAACGAAGATTTTTGTGAGGTAAGTGATTTGTGAAAGGTATAGATTAATGTTAGTCAGGGCCATTTTTTATGTAACGTCCCCTTAGAACAATTATACAAGACTGTGCTTAAACTGACACACAATATTTTAAGCGCAACGCAATCTGACTTTCAAAAATCCCTGCAGAAAAATGGCCCTGACTAACATTAAACTATACCTTCCACAAATCACTTACCTCACCAAAAATCTTCGTTACTCGAACTACTGCAATGCAGCGAGCGCCACTACTGCCAGCTAAATAAAAGATTCAAACTACGGAAGGCACTAACTATTGATAGCCATAGTTAGCAAATGAAAGATTTCAATAGAGAACAAACAATGTATTTACCTTAATAGTGTTGAAAAAGCATAATATACATAGCAGTTCATAATATCCATTCTGTACTCAAAAATCCGCCATCTCATTTCCCACATCCACCACTGCTGGCGGCTCACTTCCAACTGCGCAACGCTACGCGCTGTTCACATCCAGCTGCCCAACACTACAATGGCAGACAACAATGCAAACTAGCCACAGACTGCACACAGCACAGCCAGTGATTTTCATACAGAGCGCTACGTAACGTTGCCAATAAGAAAACATAAACAGCCTACTTACATAAAGAAAACATAAACAGCCTACTTACAATCTTATAAAACACCTTTGGGATGTTCTGAAAAGCCCACTTCGGGCAAGGCCTTACCGACCGACATCGATACCTCTCCTCAGTGCAGCACTCCGTTAAGAATGGGTTGCCATTCCCCAAGAAACCTTCCAGCACCTGATAGAACGTATGCCTTCTAGAGTGGAAGCTGTCATCAAGGCTAATGGTGGGGAACGCCATATAGAATTCCAGCATTACCGATGAAGGGCGCCACGAACTTGTAAGTCCTTTTCAGCCCGGTGTCCGGATATTTTGATCACACAGTGTACGTGTAGTCCTGCTCACACACCTAGAGTGAGGACTGCAGTGCGACCATTTGCCCTTGTAGATGGGAAGTACGTTCAGTGGTGATGGGGCCCACGGAACAATGGAGCGGTCTCTGAGGCTCCATTATGTAGACGCAGGCTGGTTTATGCAGTCGCCGGCCGTTTCCCGAGCCAAGGACTCCCGCGACAATTGTCCTGCCCTTACACTGGCGTTTGCCATCTCGTCAAGCATTTCAACTGAAGTTGCTGGAAAGGTATTAGCAACTTAGCGAGTGTCCGTTTCACTACAGACGTCTGATATTATCTAAGATTTTAGTTTACTCACATATAATATACGGAGAGTGTTGCACAAATAATACACAAAATTAACGAAACCGAAGATTCCTAACAGAAATCAATAAATAATTTGTTATGTGGCATCACATCTTTGTTGACTGATTTTTTTTTAAAGAGAATTTGCATTACGATACTTTCCTACGTGCAGATTCACTAAGGAAATCATTACAGTCACTGTATGTGGAGTAACCACTTTAGACGCAGCAGTAACTCGCCCTCTCATGGAGACCGCAGTCAGTTGTTCTTGCTTGTAGACCAAATGCTCTACATGAGCCCAGAGGAAGAAGTCTGACAGTGTCACATCTGGCGATTGTACTGAGTACTTCCTGAATAGGAGTTCCTCTTCGCACCCGTCAACTCGGAAATAAGAGGTTTAAGAAACTCTTCCTCCTGAAGACCTGTTTGCAGGCCATTTATCGCGTTGTAACCACATCATTTGGCAGCTTTTCAAGGATACATTTTCTAATAACGAGGTCGGATGAGGGCAAAACATCGAGGTATCCACGAACAATTTAAGAGAAGTGAAGGAAAGGAATACAGAATATACATGGAGTAGTATGGAAACATGTAGGCCCTCCATTTGGATGTTCTAAACAGTGTTTCGGCCGTATAAGTGAAGAAGGCAAGCGAGTATATTCAGGAATTTCTGGCATATAGAACGTACAGGAATTAGTACGAAAACGTATAGCCCTCTCTAAGAGAATGTTGTAAACAGTGTTCCGACCATGTGACTGAAGAAGACAAGCAACGCACATTTAGGAATTTCTGACAGTTGAATTGCTTTGATACGCAGCATTCATACCTACAACGTTGTTTGCAATCAGAAAATGTCATCTGTAAAAGGATCTTCTAAATTCGTATTTTGAAGAAGTTTTGTAGTATTGCTTCGTTAACTTGTCCAGGAAGTAAATAGTGTAACTCCCAGAATGGAGGAAGGAACGGGGGCGAAATTTTATGGTGTACTATCTCGTATCGATACCACCGCACAGGCGTTCTACAGTAGGTATCAGAATTGCAAGCTTCCGCCCAAGACCGACAGTGGTCATGCGGGATCTGGCGCAGCAAATGCAGCGTGCCTGCTGAGCCACATCCAAGCGGCTCGCTATCAGGAGCACTCTCTGCCACTGTGATGTTGGATGGCCGGTGGCGGTGACTCAGCCCACTTGCAACTGGAGCGTATACAGTATGACACTTTCATTTGTGCTTAGGACAGAGAGTTAGTATTGCATGAGCTGGACGCTATTTCTTGTTGCATCATTTTCAATGAGTCTTCGTACGTTTGGAAAAATTCAAGTTCAGTAAATCCTTTGTTTGCCCTGTTACTTCTTCACTTATCATCCTGCTCTTCTCCAGTTTTCGCACGGTGACAGTTGCCACAGCACTCTGCAGCCCACCTTCCATTGCCGTTGTGTACGAAGTCACGCACAACACAAAATTTGGGAGTATATCTGATGTTATTTCACTCGATTGCAAATCGAGTCAAATTTAGAAAAAAATTTGGAAGTAGAAGCCAACTTAACAGTACGATATTGGCTCGCATGCATGGACTGTTTCGGATGGAAAGGATCTCACCAAGCCGTTGTATCCTCTGATGAGGCAGACTGGCTCATAACTGTGGTAAATAGACCCTGATATCCTTGAGAGTTGCACTCGGAGGGAGTTCATGTCGAAGCTGGTCCCACACATGTTCTATGGCGGACCGATCTGGGGCAGTTGCTGGCAACAGGAATCTATGAACATCACGCAGACAGTTCATGGAGACCCAAGTCACGTGAGGAGGAGCATTGTCCTGTTGAAAAATGGCACCACGAGACTGTCACCTGAGAGGTGAGGAAGCGGGACGTCTGTGACGCACAGTTGTTCAGTCAGAGCTCCCCAGTCACTACCGGGTGTGACCTGCTGCCCCCATCATGATGTCTGCAGTAATACCATTCTGATTCTTCCAAACGATGGAAGCACTGGTATTTTCCCAAGATGGGCACCGTATTGGTCATAGGCGGTATTTGCTGAGTTGTGTAGGACCGCGATAAATAACCGAACAAATTGCGACGCCACACATCAGCAGTCCGTACTCCCCTGTCATGGAACCACTCCAGATGCAGCCGTCTGTGTGGTGGTGTTAATGGCAGCCAGTGCTTAAGAAAGGTAATTCACAGGTCTGGCTGCTGCTTCTCTCCGACCGATGATGCAGGATGCCACAGAATTTTGAGGGGACTTCATTTTGTTCTTGGATAGCAGGAGCAGATGTGACGTGCTCCGATGTTCGTGCTGCATAATACGGCGATCCCCCTTGTGGTGGTCAGACGTGGTTGACCGGAACCTTGATGAGCATGGTTACCCTCACGTTCGCATGCTGTCTGACATTGGCACTGTGGCACATCTGAATGCGTTAAGAATCGAGATATTGCACAATTCGACTAGCCGACCAAAGGGAGACGGTCGATGACAAACTCTGTCAGGTCATTATAACACAGTCCGCTATAAGCAAGCGGCCTCTCCGCAACTTTGGCAGTGCTCACTCAACATCTAAGGGTGTTCACGGCTGTTATATATATACCCTACCATGCCTGGTAACAACACTAAACTCGACAACACTAGTGAATTCTGGTGGCCCCTCTACCTGTTACAGAGAGGAGGAGATCGGTGTTCAACGACCTGTCAACAACTAGGTCATTAGAGAGGGAGCACAAGCTCGCATTGGAGTCGGATGGGGAAGGAAATCGATCATGTCCTTTCAAAGGAACCATCCTGGCATTTACCTGAAGCGATTTAGGGAAATTACGAAAAACCTAAATCAGGATGGCCGGACGCGGGTCTGAACCGTCGTCTTCCTGAACGCGAGTCCAGTGTGCTAACTACTGCGCCACCCCGCTCGGTGTTGTTACAGAGAATTTCAGCTCTAATCATTTGTACACTCGCGTATGTAGAGTGTGTTTACGACGCACGGACTGCTGGTGAAAAGCATGAGCTGCGTTCAGAGATGAGTAGCGGTTCTGCACTTCCCAGAATGAGCATCTTCGGCGACTATTGCGGTGACCTGGTGAGAGCTCCCATTTTTCCATTGTTTTCGAGAGACACAGCAGCATTACTCCCGCGCCACGGTGTGTGCAGCCATTGGGTATGATCTCAGATTACGGATGCTAGTGATTGTTGGAACTTCGACAACATGACAGTATGTTACGGACATCAGGCATGCTGATGGATGGAATCAACTTGCGCGTCAAATCTATGCCAGCATCAGTTTCAAAGATATTAAGGATCGGGTACGCTTGTAAATTTCAATCGATGTTTTGATGTTTGAAATAATTTCATATACCCTCTTAACCCGCGAGGTTCCATTTGATTTACTCACCTCTAGCCAGATTTTTTTTTTTTTTTTTTTTTTTTTTTTTGTCAGGCAGTACAAATTTCAGTCATTATCGGCGACAGAAGAAGCATTTTGCTACGTTAGCTGTATTAACCACTTACAAAAATACACACATCAAAAAAAGTTTTGCATCACCTTATTTCCTACAGTTCCGCAACCAGTACAGAATATTGGAATCAAGATAAACATCATTTCCACCCTTTTTATTGCTCTTCAAAACCACACATTGCATGCTGTACCACATACAGCGAGACCTTCAGAGGTGGTGGTCCAGATTTCTCTACTCACCGGTATCTCTAATACCCAGTAGCAAGTCCTCTTGCATTGATGCATGTCTGCATTAATCGTGGCATACTATCCACAAGTTCATCATGCCACTGTTGGTCCAGATTGTCCCACTCCTCAACGGCGATTCGGCGTAGATCCCTCAGAGTGGTTGCTGGGTTACATCGTCCAAAACAGCCCTTTTCCATCTATCCCAGGCATGTTCAATAGGGTTCATGTCTGGAGAACATGCTAGCCACTCTAGTCGAGCGATATCGCTATCCTGAAGGAGGTCATTCACAAGATGTGCACGATGACGGTGCGAATTGTCGTCCATGAAGACGAATGCCTCGCCAATAAGCTGCCGATATGGTTGCACTATCGGTCGGAGGATGGCATTCACGTATCGTACAGCCGTTACGGCGCCTTCCATGACCATCAGCGGCGTACGTCGGCCCCACATAATGCCACCCTAAAAGAGCAGGGAACCTCCACCTTTCTCCACTCGCTGGACAGTGCGTCTAAGGCGTTCTGCCTGAACGGGTTGCCTCCAAACACGTCTCTTACGATTGTCTGCTCGAAGGCATATGCGTCTCTCATTGGTGAAGAGAACGTGATGCCAATCCTGAGAGTACCATTCGACATTTTGCTGGTCCCATCTGTACCGCGCTGCATGGTGTCATGGTTCCAAAAATGGGCCTCGCCATAGACGTCCAGAGTGAAGTTGCGCGTCATGCAGCCTATTGCACACAGCTTGAGTCGTAACACTACGTCCTGTGGCTGCACGAAAAGCATTATTCAACATGGTGGCGTTGCTGCCAGGGTTCCTCCGAGCAATAATCCGTAGATAGTTGTAATCTACTGCTGTAGGAGACGTTGGGTTGCCCGAGCGAGGTATGTCATCGACAGTTCCGGTCTCTCTGTATCTCCTCCATGTCCGAACATCGCTTCGGTTCATTCCTAGATGCCTGACCGCTTCCCTTTCTGAGAGCCCCTCCTGGCACAAAGTAACAACGCGGGCGCGATCGAACCGCGGTATTGACCGTCTAAGCATGCTTGAACTACGGAAAACACGAGCCGTGTACCTGCTTCCTGGTGGAATGACTGGAACTGATCGGCTGTCGGACCCCCTCCGCTTAACAGGAGCTGCTCAAGCACGGTTGTTTACATCTTTGGGCGGGTTTTGTGATATCTCTGAGCAGTCAAAGGGACTGTGTCTGTGATACAACATCCACAGTCAACGCATATCTTCAGGAGTTCTGGGAACCGAGGTGATTCTGACCCAGTAATCCTGAGTTTATTCTACAGCGCTACAAGTGAATATCGATGTTTCCCCTCAGATGTGCTAATGACCATTTTCGAGGGCTGTTCGGAAAGTGATGTACGATGAGTCGCGAAGTGGAAACCATTATGAAAATTTACTCTACTGGCCATTAAAATTGCTACACCAAGAAGAAATGCAGATGATAAACGGGTATTCATTGGATAAATATATGAAACTAGAACTGACATGTCATTACATTTTCATGCAATTTGGGTGAATAGATCCTGAGAAATCAGTACCCAGAATAACCACCTCCGGCCGTAATAACGGCCTTGATACGCTTGGGCATTGAGTCAAACACAGCTTGGCTGGCGTGTACAGGTACAGGTGCCCATGCAGCTTCAACACGATACCACAGTTCATAAAGAGTAGTGACTGGCGTATTGTGACGAGCCAGTTACTCAGCCACCATTGACCAGACGTTTTCAGTTAGTGAGAGATCTGGAGAAAGTGCTGGCCAGGGCAGCAGTCGAACATTTTCTGTATCCAGAAAGGCCCGTACAACACCTGCAACATGCGCTCGTGCACTATCCTGCTGAAATACAGGGTTTCGCAGGGATCGAATGAAGGGTAGAGCCACGGATTGTAACACATCTGAAATGTAACGTCCACTGTTCAAAGTGCCGTCAATACGAACAAGAGGCGACTGAGACGTGTAACCAATGGCACCCCATACCATCATGCTGGGTGATATGCCAGTATGGCAATGACGAATACACGCTTCCAATTTGCGTTCACCGCAATGTCGCAAAACACGGATGCGATCATCATGATGCTGTAAACAGAACCTGGATTCATCCGAAAAAATGACGTTTTGCGATTTGTGCACCGAGGTTTGTCATTGAGTACACCATCACAGGCGCTTCTGTCTGTCATGCAGCGCCAAGGGTAACCGCAGCCAGGGTGTCCAAGCTAATAGTCCATGCTGCTGCAAATGTGGTCGAACTGTTCATGCAGATGGTTGTTGTCTTGCAAAAGTCCCCATCTGTTGACTTGGGGATCGAGACTTGGCTGCACGATCAGTTACAGCCATGCTGATAAGATGCCTGTCATCTCGACTGCTAGTTATACGACGCCATTGGGATCCAGCACGACGTTCCGTATTACCCTCCTGAACCCACCGAATCCATATTCTGCTAACAGTCATTGGGTCTGGACCAACGCGAGCAGCATTGTCGCGATACGATAAACCGCAATCGCGATAGGCTACAATCCGACCTTTATCAAAGTCGGAAACGTGATGGTACGCATTTCTCGTCCTTACACAAGGCATCACAACAACGTTTCACCAGGCAACGCCGGTCAACTGCTGTTTGTGTATGAGAAATTGGTTGGAAACTTTCCTCATGTCAGCACGTTATAGGTGTCGCCACCGGCGCCAACCTCGTGTGAATGCTCTGAAAAGTTAATCATTTGCATATCACAGCATCTTGTTCCTGTCGGTTAAATTTCGCGTCTGTAGCACGTCATCTTCGTGGTGTAGCAATTTTAATGGCCAGTAGTGTAATAGCAACAGTTATCTGCACTTTCCCGATCTTTTCTCTACATAGTCGCCTCTCCGACTTAGTGTTGTAGCAACTTTGAAACATCCTTGTCGTAGAAGGCAGCCGACAGTGCTTTCCGCTAATTCTCTGTATTGGTCTATAGTTTTTTGTCTGTGCTAAAATGTTGTCTTCATAGTTAATGGCTCATGCGGTCAGAGATGATACTCAGAGGGAGCGATTTAGCTGCTGTATTGTGGGAGCTCAAAAATTCCCTTCGAAAGCTGAAGGAGCTTCTTCAGTGTCCATACAGAGTGCAGCCGAGAAACGTCATGAAGAAGGAAACGCATGGCAGTTATGTTATGTGGGCTGCATAACATCAGGCGAAACCTCTCACCAGGCCCTCATACTTGGCGGGAGACACTGTTTCCTAGACATGTGCTCACTGTGCGCTCAGAGCTGAGAAGAGAGACGTGGCACGATCGACAGATACATTAAAGATACTGGCCAACATGTATGTGCAACGCCTTACCGGATTTTAACTGTGGTTTCCATTTCCCGCCCTATCGGACCTTACTTTCTGAACAGCACTCGTACGTGACCGGCTAAGTACCTGTTTGGACTTCAGTGGGACACAAATCTTACCATATTTTATTTTATATAATTTTTTGGACACACGCTGGTATTCAGCGGTCGTATCAAGTGTCTTTCTGCCACTTTTTACACTCTGAAGTACTTCTTACAGTCAAAGAAACTTCGGTGCTAACGGCGCAGGCCTGAATCCCCTGTGAGCGTGTACTCATTGTTCTATGAACATTACTGGGAGTAATCGATATGCATGCGATATGTCCAGACATGATTGACACTGAAGACATTCGATATTTACGAAACGTCGAATCCAGTATTTCACAAAAATTTTTGGACACACGCTGCCACTCAGTGGTCGTGTCAAGTCTCTTGCAAGCAAACTTCCTTACATTCCACCAAGTACATATCTAAAGTGTAAAAAATAAAAACAAATACAAACAACACTTGTAATTGCAGCTCAAAATCGTAAAATCAGAGGTTTACCTCAAAGTACCCATTCCGTACAGTAGACCGTCGAGCGAAAGCCGATAGACGTATCTTTAAAATATGTTTGCTGACGGAAAACTAAAGCAAGACTGAACAATGATCAACAGCATTTCTGATTCAGAGGATCGAAGTGTACCAATAGCGCACAGAGCCCACTTCGTCTCATGACGATGTCTTCTTCCGAATAAAAAGAGGCGAAAAAAGCTACATGTTTCTCATTTCTATCACTGGGCGGGGTCTCACTAATGATCAACTTCCCCTGAAGTCGGAATGTGATACACGAAATGTTTGAATATTGTAATAAAATAGCAAAATATGAAGCATAATGCGGCGTACCGACGGGAGGGCGCTCTGCACCATCTTCTCTCCAGAACAGGAATCTGCAAATAAGCGGAAGTTCACAGTCACTTGTCAGGTGTGGAGATGGGCTGCAGAGAGCACCGCCATGGCCGAGCAGTTGACTACCGACCGGAGTGGTTGTCCGTCGATACCAGTCATTATTTCTCGCAATGACGCGCTGGTCCGGGCCTGAACAAGAAGTTAGTGCTGAAAGGTCTCTGTTGGATTCCTTTCATGTTAATTTCTTAAATCTGTTGTCATTTACGGCATAAATTCCTCTTCTAAATTTACTGTGGCGTTTCTGACTATCTGGGAGGAGACTGAGTAGTGGAACGTGTTACTTTTACACATAAACAAGAACGATCTGTCACACCACTACACTTGAAAACACAGTTTATATGTAATTCATGTCACACAGTTTCATACGGAACCTACATCCGCTTTCTTTTATATACTGTATATGATAAGATACTGTCATCCCCCTTCCCTTCTGTGTGAGAGGATGAATGAGCAAATGTATTTCTAGTTGCATGCTTGAGGGTAGCAGACAAGCCTGTCTGCTAGAGAACAGTAGGACCAACGTCGGAACAGGTAGCTACGCTTTCTAAAAGCAGAGAGGTTTCTATCCTTAGTATGGTCCTGTCCGTTATTTGTCATGTTGGTATAGGAAGCTGCCCCTCTGGCCACTTCCGTTTGTATTTGTGAGCCACCCTCAAGGAAGGGACTAGGTCAGTCTGTCCGTGGCGAGCGTCTGAAGTGGTAAGATCTCCGGCTAAGCGCGTGTCTGCTAAGTCCATAGGACAATGGATTTCTTAAGTTCAGTCTAAATGAAAATTTAATCACATTTATTTCAGGTTTAGCTCTAAAATATCTAATGTTATCTTAAATTGCAGCGCAGTGTAATTCTCGTGTGAAGTTCAGAATATATTCCGGTAGTTGCTTTGTCACTACTTTGTGAGTAAAGTGGAACAACGTGTTGATCAGTAACTCTAACTATTTTCATCAATCTTAAATGCGAATGTGCGTGAGATTATAACGTCTCGTCTTGACAATATTTTTCAATATAGCAACTTTTCTTTACGTTCAACCCACGTGGGGTGTACTTTGTGAAACCAGTACCACGTGCTTATACAATTGTTTGACCCATCAGGTTAATAGTAAGACGATAGTAACCAGTTCGAGGTTTTTCTTTTGTAAATTGCTTTTCGATCTAATTTATTTAATTATCAAAATTATTGTGGAGTTACACTCTTTGTGTAAACCAAGTTGACCACTTGAAGCATGTGGTGTAATCATCAAAGTAGCCCTCAGCTGTTCTTTTCGGGAAGATTTCACAAAGAGTTAATATGAATTTAGTATACCAGTGTGTGGTAATTACATGACGGACAGGATTGTGCTACGAACGTAACTTCTTTGGGTGAAAATTGAATCGGTTGGTAGTGGTTAATTTTCTCTTGCATATGTTTCAACGTTCTTTGTGTGTTGTTTTGTGAATGCAGTGTTGTATGCAGTCTCCCAATCTTGGCTCCATATTTGATGTGTTCCGTAAGATTACAATCTCACATTTTTACAATCCTAAATAAGGCACCAGTTTAGTTAGGAATCAAGTTTAATATGCTGAAATTTCAATGATCAATGTTAAAATAAATTTCCAAATATAAACTGATTTATTTCTTTTTATTATTCCGGGACAGTTCCTTGTTGCAGTTCGCTGGCACTCTTCCTCCGGCTTCGAGTTATTTATGTTAGCCAGGTAGATTTTTTTGTTAATTTATTGGCTTTCTGGACGTGCCCATGCAGCCATCTCAACAGTGGAATGCAGTTATGACAGTACGCCGGGCAAAAGTAGATACAGGAGGTAGCCCTTGACTTTTATCATCTAAATAGGTTTTAACGTCCTGTGTTTAGTTTTATATTTGATGAATAACTGACTACATTATTACTGTAATAATTGTCGTATTTTATGGTTTGTACGAATGAAAATCGTTTTATAGTTGAAAATCGTTTTATAGAGGACGCGTAGATTTAGAGCAAAGAGTAGGGAAGGATAAGTACACTTGGTTGTATGTATATAGTCTCCTCACTCCCGATTTTACTTTTAGTTGACAACGCGTGAAGATTTGTTCGTCAAACTCTACCTATAGACATGAACGATACGCATGTTAATAGATAGCAGTTTACTTAGCTCACAAGAGGACCTACTGAAAATAACTGCACTTGTTTCATGTCTCTGTTCTCTACTGTAGCATCTGAAGATTGCCTTTGAAGGCAATGATTGTTATCATAAAAAAGTGGTTGTGCCAAAAATTAAGAAAAGTGCCATTGAATAACTCAATTACCGTCTCGCCAACGTAATTTTTTCCAAGATTATTCTTTTCCTTCGAATCGGTCGGTTAACCGGCTAATCTCGGAAGAAGTTGAACATGTCGTGGAAAATCGAGTGTCTAAGGTAAGACAGCACACAGGAATACGTCCTGGGCAGTTGTGGGTGGACCTCCAGGGTCTCGGCTGCATCTGAGAAGTGGCGAAGCTACACGGCGCGACGCAGCTAGACGCGATGCGCCTCAGTCACGAGACGGGCCCCGTAGGAACCGCTTCGATCCGAAAGAGCTGTGCGCATCGCGAGACGCTGCGGTCAGGGCCGCGCGACCGCCCCCTCCCCCTCCACCCTTCCTCCCCCCCCCCCATGGCCAGACATCCCCACTCTGCGCTGTATCCTATGACACCCTCTGCTACGACACCGCGCCATTCGTGGAATACATGCGGGAAAAACCTGGCGCTAGAGACACCATGCGGTGGAACCACAAACCAGACCAGTTGCAGTTTTGTGGCATCGTAACTGAAACAAAGTTCAGTGCGTACTGACACAGTTTGGGCCATGTTGAAAGGTCTCTGTTGGATTCCTTTCATGTTTAATTTCTTAAATCTATTGTCATTTACGGCCTAAATTCCTCTTCTAAATTTACTGTGGCGTTTCTGACTATCTCGGAGGAGACTGAGTAGTGGAACGTGTTACTTTTACACATAAACAAGAACGATCTGTCACACTACTACACTATAAAACACAGTTTATATGTAATTCATGTCACACAGTCTCATACGGAACCTACATCCGCTTTCTTTTATACACTGTGTATGATAAGATACTGTCATCCCCCTTCCCTTCTGTGTGAGAGGATCAATGAGCAAATGTATTTGTAGTTGCATGCTTGAGGGTAGCAGACAAGCCTGTCTGCTAGAGAACAGTAGGACCAACGTCGGTACAGGTAGCTACGCTTTCTAAAAGCAAAGAGGTTTCTATCCTTAGTCAATCCTGTCCGTCCGTTGTCATGTTGGTATAGTAAGCTGCCCCTCTGGTCACTTCCGTTTGTATTTGGGAAGCACGCTCGGTAGGAGCGCAGGTCAGTGGGTCCGGGGCGAGCGTCTGAAGTGGTAAGATCTCCGGCTAAGCGCGTGTCTTCTAAATCCGCAGGACAATGGATTTCTTAAGTTCAGCCTAACTGAAAATTTAATCACCTTTATTTCAGGTTTAGCTCTAAAATATCTAATGTTATCTTAACTTGCAGCGCAGTGTAATTCTCGTGTGAAGTTCAGATTATTTTCCGGTAGTTGCTTTGTCACTACTTTGTGAGTAAAGTGGAACCACGTGTTGATCAGTAACTCTAACTAAGATCAATCTTAAATGCTAATGCTTGTGTGGTTATAACGTCTCGTCTTGACAATATTTTTCAATATAGCAACTTTTCTTTATGTTCAACCCACGTGGGGTGTACTTTGCGAGACGAGTACCACGTGCTTATATAACTGTTTGACCCGTCAGGTTAACAGTAAGACGTTCGTAACCAGTTCGAGGTTGTTCTTTTGTAAATTGCTTTTCGATCTAATTTATTTTAATTATCAAAATTATTGTGGAGTTACACTCTTTGTGTAAACCAAGTTGACCACGTGAAGCATGTGGTGTAATCATCAAAGTAGCCCTCAGCTATTCTTTTCGCAAAGATTTCACAAAGAGTTAATATGAATTTAGTATACCAGCGTGTGGTAATTACATGACGGACAGGATTGTGCTACGAACGTAATTTCTTTGGGTGAAAATTTGAATCTGTTGGTAGTTGTTAACTTTCTCTTGCATACGTTTCAACGTTCTTTGTGTGTTGTTTTATGAATGCAGTGTTGTACGCAGTCTCCCACTCTTGGCTCCATAATTGATGTGTTCCGTAAGATTGCAATCTCACATTTTCACATTTTTACAATCCTAAATAAGGCACCAGTTTAGTTAGGAATCAAGTTTAATATGCTGAAATTTCAATGATCAATCTTAAAATAAATTTCCAAATATAAACTGATTTATTTCTTTTTATTTAAATTCTCTCTTTTATATATATATCACCGGTTGTCGTATGACTATTAAAAGATTATAATTAATGTTCGTCTGGTGGGAATTTGGTAAGCTAGACAGAATACCTGGTGAAATAGTTGCTTAGTAATGCAAGATTAACTTCCCCAGACAGCTCACAGCTTCTAACCCGCTTTTATTGTCCATCAGTACCGCTCATCATAGCAAATTAAAGTAACAACGTTACAATGTATCTCCTATAAATGCGAAATTGTACTGGCTCAAGGTGTACAGTCAGTGAAGTCGGTTGTTTAAAACCTGAAGTTTGGAAGCTATCTCGGAAGTATGACCGTTCAAGTTCTTATGCAGAAGCTGAATGCTACTGTCTTCAAGTATAGGCATGTCCCGAAATTACGAGTACTCAGTTGTTTAGAAATGGTAAAGACAATACACTTTTGAAAAATTTACAAATTCACAAATGTACATCGAACACCTAGTCGCCTTCATATTGAATGCACTTTGTGATGATAGGGACGAGCTTTCGGACACCTCTGTCGAAGCAGCCTCCCGCCACCACTCGACCAAATGTTTGACGGCACCCTGGACATCATCGTGGGCAGAAAACAAGTTTACATCCATTAACGACTTCAGACAAGTGAAAAGATGAAAATCAGAAGATGCCAGATTAGGGCCACGAGCACGTTGATTCATTAATTCCAATCTGAATGAATCATAGAGTACGTTTGTTTCGCTGGCTGCGTGAGGACGTGCATTGTCGTGTTTTGTTCTGAGTTGTCTTCTGCAGTTTTTTTTAGAGACTCACAATACCATGCAGTATTAGTTATTTCTATATGGGGCAAAAAATTAAAACGAGAATCCCTTTACACTCCAAAGACTACGGCCATGAATTTTAGGCCCGGAACACCGGTTTTGAATGCTGGGGAGTCGTGTCGCTACTTCACTGATTTTCGTCTCTTCTCGGGGGTGTAGTGAGCCACTCACGTCCCATCGTCGTCCCAATCTGCTCAAGGAATTCTTCCCCGTCCAATTCGAGGCACTCGAGAAATTTCGGTGAATGTGATTCTGTTGACTTTCTGCTGATTTGTGAGCTGTTTCGGTACCCATTTCGTGCAGGAGAAATCTGGAGATTTCTGGAAACAGTGCGTCCATTTCGTCCAAAGTTACCGACGGTCGCCCAGAATCATTTCTTCGATCTTGTGCACCGCCTCGTTAGTCAAGACTGAGGGACGTCCACTCCTTTGTTCGTCATGAACGTGATGTACGTGCGTTCTGCCGGCCACCACTTGTGCAAATTAGTACGGTTCGTCACACCAGCCGCATAATCAGTTTTGAGTTTCTAAAAAATCTGGAATGGCGCTTTTTCCTTTGTAAGGAGGAACCGGAATATGCTCCTCACTTCTCAGGCGGCGGGATTCAGAGAAGAGAAACTCGTTTCAGTAGAGCGTTACAGCAAGAGTCTTCAGTCGACAGAGACAAACGAGAACTGCGTTCCGCTGACAAAACCTTGTCCTTGAATTCAGCGCTAGAAACTTTTTACAAAAAAGGTCCTTTGAGAGTCAGAGCCTCAGGACGGTTCTCTTACTTTCCGCACACGCCTAGTACACTGTTGTTGACAATGAAACGCGAAGCCAGTTTATTTAGCTTACTTTGACTCTGTCATCTCTTATGAGTCGTACTTTGGAGCAACTATCAGCAACCCACCTAAGGATTTTTTTGTCTACAATACTGATCCGTTCAGAAGAAACTGCAACATTAACTCAATGAGCACTGAACAGATTAAAGGTATACACATGGATGACACATTTTTAAGCAATGTACTATTCAGCAAGTTTCATTTACAACAGAATTCCAGCAGAACTTAAGAAAATTGAGTGATAAATCCCCGAGTCTTCAAATTCAAGTTGAAAAGTTTCCTTGAGTAACACACATTCTGTGAGTTCCTCTCACTAGTTGAGAAATTTTCTCCATAGCCTTTTTTGTTTAGTCGTTTCACCCTCACAAGTATTTGTTCGCGGTTTATTAAATATTTAATTCTTTTGTTTATAAATTTTCTAATTAGCATTCTGTAACTACGTACTGACTCGCCCCGTGACCACGTAGCTCTGACTCATCTGACCGCAGAGAACCTGATAAATAAATAAATATAACAGGTGGAGGTGATGTAGTGGACTGACAAGACAGCCAGTCCACAGTGACGGGTAACCGAAAGGCACGCGTTTACACACGCCGGCTGGCGTTAGGTCTGAAACAGGATACGTAATGAATGCTATAAAGAAAAGTACGTAGCTGCTGGAATACTTAACTTTAATCCATCATTTGTACACAGCATTCTGGATGATACAAGTGAGACTCTCTCTAGAAATGGTTAATGGCGCCTTGCTAGGTCGTAGCCATGGACTTAGCTGAAGGCTATTCTAACTATCTCTCGGCTAATGAGAGAAAGGCTTCGTCAGTGTAGTCGCTAGCAAAGTCGTCGTACAACTGGGACGAGTCCTAGTACGTCTCTAGAACTGCCGTGTGGTGGCGCTCGGTCTGCAATTACTGACAGTGGCGACACGCGGGTCCGACATGTACTAATGGACCGCAGCCGATTTAAGGCTACCACCTAGCAAGTGTGGTGTCTGGCGGTGACACCACGGGTGAAAAGGTAAAGACTACTAAACATTCAGATCAAGAAGTGTTAGCAGGATATGAGAATGAGTTACAATTTATAATGGAGAAGGACATAAAATTATAGAATGAGGGTGAATGTAGGAAACACCATAGTAATGAGAATCAGCTACTAGAATCATTTGAAGGAAAGACAGTGGAACAAGTAACATCTATTACTTTCTTATCACATTTCGGGAACGAAAACTGGGAACTGTGCGCTAGTACCTATAAGTAACAGATCTTTTCAAGAAGTGAAAAGTTTATTGCCGCCAAAAACAATTCTGATAGGACTTAGATTCGCCGAGTATTATATGACGGTGAAATGCGCAGAGTCAAAACGAATGAGCAGAGAAAGGATGATGTTTCCGAGATGTGGTCGTGGAGAAAAATGCATAAAGCGAAATCACCCGAATCAGGAATGAAGAAGTACTTCTAAGAATAGGAGAGTAAGGAAAATTAGTGCAAATGATGAGGATTAGAGGAACATCGACATGCTACTTAACAATTAATTTAAAAATACATACAGATTCTAAACTGCATAAGATAACATCTGAAGATTCATTAAAATGATGCACCTGCAACTTAAACTATAATAAGGAACATAGATTTGTGCGTAAAAATGTGCAGGATATTTGCAACAGTATCATATAGTAACTTTGCAGCATCAATAAAACTTCTCGGAAAACGGAAAGTCCAGCAGTGAATAAAAAAAACTAAGGAATTAAAAAAGGTACCACACGGGAAAAGAAGAAAGCAATCTGTTTGGCATTTAAATCTATGAATCACAATTCCCAGAATGATTTAGACACTAGAAATGACGGAAATAAGGAACTTTATGAAGGAAGAAGATTTATTTTATTAAAGGGAACGAATTATTTTCGTGCATGTATACATTTTTTGACGAGCCAAATTTATGTAGGTGTGATACAAGACTGTTGAAGTTTCCGCTCTTTCGGAAATCAAGGATCTAGTGGGAGCCCCCAGTATTGTTGCCGTTTGTTCAACGTAACCAAACTCTTCGCACAGTAAAATTGCTTCTGATGTAACATAGCAAACTCTTTCCGCACCTACGTGAAATTGCTTGAAATTAGATTTCTGTTTCCAAATTGAACTTGAGTCAAGTTTCCGTATTTGCTATCTCCTTTAGACATGATCCCCAGCATTACAGCACACTTCTGAAGGCGGAAACACCTCCTATTCGCAGGTTTTGTGGCGGATGACTCGGACAGACTAATCCTGCGAAGCCTGTTACCAGAGCACTGGTCTACCTGTTTGTCGACACTCTCTTTGAAATGCATTCTGAAGTGACTGAGGAATCACAATCGCTGTACGTAGTCGAATTACATGGATACAGGTAATCCGTCTCATCCAAATGACGATCTTCCAGTTAATAGTAATTAATTAAAATATTGACTCAAATGCAAAGAAAAATTGTGACCAAGGATGGCAAAGCAACATTTATAGCGTTAGAGAAAAGCTTTTGACAATGTTGACTGTGAAATACTGAAAGTAGCGTGGATAAAATACAGGGAGCGAAAGGTTATATAAGGCTTAGACAAAACAAGACTGCAGTTATAAGAATTGAAGGACGTGAAACAGAATGAGTAGTTGAGAAGGGAGTGAAACGGGGTTGCAGCCTATCCCTGATGTTATTCAATTTGTATACTGAGCAAGCAGTAAAAGAAAACAAAGAAAACTGGCGAGAAGGAATAAGAGTTCAGAAAAATAAATAAATATTTTGTTGAACAGTCTGCGATCTAGGCAGCAAATAATTGTTGATGACCGAAGTAGAGAGGATACAAAATGCAGAAGGGCTATAGCAAGAAAAGAATTTCTGAAAAAAACAAGAATTTGTTAACACCGAATATCTGAGTGCATTTGTCTGGACTGTAACGTTATACAGAAGTAAAACGAGGACAATAGCCACTCCAGGCAAGAAGAGATTAGAAGCTTTTGAGAAGCGGTGCTACAGAAAAATGCTGGAGATTATATAGGTAGATCGCGTAATGAATGAGAGGGTACTAAGCAAATTGTAGAAAGGTAACATACATCTTGATTAAAGGAAAGTATCGGTTGATAGAACACATCAAGGATTTGTGGAAATTTTTTGCAAATTTGTAGTAAGTTCCTATGGGACCAAACTGCTGAGATCATGGGTCCCTAGGCTTACACACTTCTTAATCTAACTACAATTAATTTACAATAAGGACAACAAAAACACACACATGCCCGAGAGAGGACTCGAACCTCCTACGGGGGGAGCCGCAGGAAACGTGGCAAGACGCCCTAGACCGCGCGGCTACCTGGCACGGTAGGATTTGTCAGTCTGGTAACGGGAAGAAGTGTGACACGTAAAATCTCAGAGGGAGATCAAGGATTCAATATGGTAAGCAGGTTCAAGTCGATGTGGGATGGAGCAGTTTCTGGAAGATGGAGAGGCTTGCTCATGTTAAGCTAGCATGCACAGATGTAGGAACCAGTCTTTGGACTGAAGACTACAACAGGTCCTTTGATTCATTAAACACTTCAAAATATTTACTTTGATCATGTTTGACACCACAGGAATGACGTCACAAGCGACCATAAGAAAAAAAAGCCGATCCAGCTGATGAGGGGCAATTTTGGAGAGTTAGGACAGGTATTAGGAAAGTGACTAGAGCAATATATCCAGTTGATACGACTCTCTTGAATAATATGTTGGCAACAGTGACTTAAGCAAGTTAAGTGTAGAAGTATGTTTCTTTCTCTGCTAAACGATATTAAAAAAACAGAAATGAAAATTTTCGTTTGTTTCTCAACGATCTAAAATCACCTCAAACATTAAATCAAGCCGTAGACCGGCAACGCTCGACAAACCAGGGCCACAAAATAAATATAAGTAAATCGGTGGGAGTTGTGCATTTGATAATCTACTGGGGGTCTGGCTTCTAGAAAAAAAAAAAACCAAGACAGTCAGGTAGATCACGTACGATGAAAATTATATGTCGTCAAGTAGGAAGTTAAGTTCATTTCAGAAAGAAGAACCTTCATTTTTCTATATTATGGAAAACCTAATAGCGGAGAAGCCATGCCGAGGACATGGCTGACATACGGAAGCTGTGCTTTTCATTTGTGCTTTCGGAGGATCTGTGTTTTAACGCCGTTCCTGCGAAGTCAGTTTCAGGGGAAAATGCGTTTATGCGTTTCTGGAGTCGTGGCTTCAAGCAATACAAGTGCACTGCTAGCCAACTGGGGGCCACGAAACAAAGGCAATCAACTCCTGGGAATCCACGTGGGCAGTGTAGTAAACACAGATTAACTTCTGACTTGTTTGGCAACGTTTCCCTTCCAGCTCTAGGAGCTGCTGCAGACTGACCGTAAGGGTTGCCTTTCCATGAGCTGTCTACATCTACATGTTCCTCCATACTCTACAAACCACTGTGGCGTGTGTGGAGGAGGGTAATGAGCATGGCGCCTCACTTTACGGTTTCTTCCCATTCCTATCATGTGTGGAGCGCGGGAGGAAAGGCTGCATAAAGGTCTACGTGAGTCCCAATGCAAGCGATACGAAGGGTGCAGTAGAACATCTCTTTGATTCTACGCTTATACCGGTCCTTGAATTTTGCGACAAGGCTCTCACCGTATAATCTGCATCTACATTCAAGAATCTTCCATTCCAGGTTTTTAAAAATTTCCATGAAATTCTTTCTTAGGTCAAACAAACCTATTGCCATTCGTGCCGTTCTGCTTTGTGTACGCTTAATGTTCCCTACTAGTCTTACTTGCTACGGGCCGCAAGAAACTGAGAAATTTTCTAAAATGAGACGCACAGTTGATTAATAACCACTCTCATTTATAGACAGACTGCGTTTTCCAAGGTCTTCCATCTGACTTGCTAACAAATGAGCCTTTATCATCTTTTCATTTAGTATCTCTAAATATTCTTACTCGCAGCTATTTCTATGCGTTGAGTGATTTTAATTATCAACCATTGATATGGCAATCATATGATGCTACTTTTCAAATTTTGTGAAGTGCGTAATTTTACATTTCTGCACATTTAAAGCACGCTGCACATCCTTGCACCTCGCTCAAACTGTATCAAGATCTGACTCAATATTTGTGCAGCTCCTCTGAGGCGCCACCTCACTGTAGACAATTACATCATCCGCGAAAAGACTCAGGTCTGCACATTTAAAGCAAGCTCCACATCTTTGCACCACGCTCAAACTGTATCAAGATCTGACTCAATAGTTGTGCAGCTTTTCTGAGGCGCCACCCCACTGTAGACAATTACATCATCCGCGAAAAGACTTAGGTCATTATTAATATTGTCTGACAGGTCATTTATATGAATGAACAACATAGAGCCCGGCATACTCCCTTGGGACACATCTGAAGTTGCTTCTACTTCCGTCGATGGCTCTTCATCCAAATGATGCGTACTGCCTTCCAAGAAATCCTGAATCCAGTCACAAATGCTGTTTGATACCCTTTACAATCGACAATCGTACTTCTGTTAATAAACGTTGATGTGGTACCGAGTCAAATGCTTTTCGGACTTCAAAAAACGCAATATCCATCTGATTTCATTGATCCATGGCTTTCAGGATATCACTTGAGAAAAGTAAAACTTGGGTTTCGCGTGGTGGATGTTTCCGGAATCTATGTCGTTTGGCACAGAGGAGGTCATTCTCTTCGAGATGTATCATTGAGTTCTGAATATGGTCTATGATTCTACAACAGCTGCAGCCCAATTACGCGCAGTAATTCCACTCTTTCAGCAAAAGCGTGAGCCCGGCGCCTGTTACTAAGGGACGCTACACAGCTTTTCAAATTTTTTAAGAGTGTTCGGATACAAATCTGTTAGTGGTGAGACCAAATTATTACCGAGTTTTTTGTGTCTCAAAATACCTGTTTCTGGCAATTACATCTAACGCACGCGCTGGGAAAACAGTCAGAATGCACCTGACGAAGCAAAAAGAAAGTTGCACACAACGCAGTTATCAAGCAAACCACATATTGAGTTTTAACACTCTCGCTTCCTACATCTAGTGCTGCATTTTGCAATCTGTCAGGCTAACCTGTCCAGTAAAGTCTGTAAATGCGTTGGGTGCGCTTGCACTGAGTATTTGGTCCCTCTACTAAGAGCAGCAGGTACTTGCCGCTGAGACAACACAGCGAATAGACGCACATCCCAGATAGGCTCGCTCTGCAGTCAGTGGAAAGTATTGTCTCTGGCCCCTTGTTACAATAAAGAATTTTTGTGGCAAATACCTTCTGTTCTAGAGTTGAGTTTGAGTTGAAACAAGGGTAGGTCAGTAAGTCCTCTCGCACTATGCACTCATAACAAATATTTTCGTCTCGGCACCCACCTGCTGTCCTTACCAAAGGAACTGGATACTGCAGGTAGGCGCACCCAACACAGTCATAGAGTTTCGGACAAGGGAATAGGCTTTACTGGCCGGGTTGATCTGTCCAACTGCAAAATGCAGTATTAGATGCCCCTAGGAGTAGCAAAGGTGAGCGACAGAACTCAGCAGCCAAGTAGAAGGATAGGATCTTTCAGTTACTATATGTGGCGATACATGTTGCGTTCGCTTATTTAATCGCATTGTTCGTGAAACTATCACAAGGTGCTGACATGTTACTGTACTGTAGTGCACATTAGAGAGAAAAGTGCACACTATAATCACATGTACGGTAACTAAGTCTGTCATTATATAAGAGAAGTGCTGTGCAATTGGTACAGTGGATAGCATTTTCGGTTAGCAAGGAGGTCAACGGTTAGATTCTGAATCGAGGCACATTTGTTTTTATTTCCCAGTTTCATTTCGCCAAGTAATATTGTAGTATATACCATTTCTTAAGCCACATGTATCCGATATTTACATGGTACATGTTTGGAAACTATTTACAAGTCCATGCTAGCCCTACTGGTGACGTAAGGCCACAACGAAATGTAATGGATCTGAACGCGACAAGAATAATAGTTTTTACTAATCGATGCGACCATTGGGGGAGCGTACACAGAAATAAGGTTTGTAATTCAGTAGGTGCAGTGGTGTGAAACAATTTGCGTTCACGACAAGTAGAAGGGTTCTTTAAAAGCTGACCAGTGACAATTAGCGTACTTCCATTTCCGTGTTCGTAGTACGTAAGTGCAAATGTTTTGTAGAAAGACCCACTGTAGTCACTGTGTGACAATTAAGGCACCATATAAAGAATCACGCCGACTGCAATTAGCAAATAAAAACAAATATGCCTCGAACCAGAATCGAACACATGACCAGCTGCACGCTAATCCGGAAAGCTATCCTCCGCACCAACTGCACAGCGCTACTCCAACTTGCTGATAGAGGTAATTATCGTGATTACAGTGTTGCCGGATTGACAGTCTTTAATGTGCATTTACAGCCAGAAATACGAGCAGGGTAAAATTTTGTGACAGGCATCTTATTTGTATCTGAGGAATCGCGCTGAGAAGTCCGGGTGGTTGAATTTTTCAACACCCTATATACATATAACATTATGAAAAACTTAATATTAAACGTCGATTAATAAGGCATCGAAGCGGAATAGAGAGATACAAAGGAGCGGAACTTGAATATCATGCGGACGTTAGTACGTCTCACATAGATTGCGCTACTTGAGTCTTCCAGACGCCCATAAATGCTGTACTTCGTAGAAGCCACTCCCCAAGCTACTGCCACACGAAGGTAATTGCGTACGAAGCCCGCAGTGTAAGTAATAGCTACTACCTGTATGAAAAACATCGGTTCATTTTAACAGCTCTAAAATCGTTCACTCTCATTGTTTAAATCCGTTAGTAAAATACTGTAAACTCTTCCGGAGAACTAAAATTCTGCAGTACTTTACTGAAAAATGTATTTGAGTACGTCTTTCGGGGTGGCCCGGCTCACTGTCTTAACTATGAACTGCACCTACAGGTGATAATGCTTCTCAACTTTTTTAATAGTGTCCAGACACCTGAATAAGATAGCTGCTGTGAAATTGAAACGTTGAGCTGAAGAGCAAGTAAAAGAATAAACGATGTCCGCTAAAAACTTGGAAAGTTTTGATAACGTTGACAGGAGCTGGCAGGCTTACAGTTGCTCGTAGCTTTGGCCGTCCCACCGTGCCCAGCCCCGCTGCTTAATGTCGGAGCCGCGCGGAGGGCTGCCTTCCACGAGCCAGACGGGTGTTTTGCCACCGCGGCAGGCGCCCAGCTGAGCTCAACGGTTAATGAAATTCCACCCCCGTCTCTCTCCTCTTCCTCCCCCTCCCCCCCCCCCCCCCTCCAGCCAGCCGAGTGACGCCGCGTCAGCGCAATTACTGCCCCAGTCGCCACTTGTGCTAGTGGGGCGAAGGGGTGGGGGGGCCGCTCGCAGATTAATTTACTTTGCATTCTTCCGTATGATAAATCCCCACCTGGCGACGGGCAATCTAAACTTCTTCCGCGGGATTAAGCGAGCCTCGCGGCCGCCGCTATAAGGAGTTACCAATTAAGCTGCGCGGTTGCGGGGCCGGTTGTGCTGAGCTCCCGGGAAATGAGATCTCCCCACAGATCTGCTGCAGAAAGCGCGCAGCCGGCGACGCTATTGGTTAATACTCTGAGGCACGACTGAAGGCAGACACTGACGTTAACAGATCTGAAAGGCCCGATTTGTCTGAAAGGTCGTATGACTCGGCGCATTGCCTTAAGAAACAGAATGATAAGAGTTGCATATCACACTGAAGTGCCAAAGAAACTGGTATAGACATGTGTATTCAAATATAGAAATATGTAAACAGACGGAATATGGCGCTGCGGTCGGAAACGCCTATATAAGACAACAAGTATCCAGCGCAGTTGTTAGATCGCTTACTGCTGCTACAGCGCCAGGATATCAAGACTTAAGTGTAACTTCCTGGCAGATTAAAACTGTGTGCCGGACCGAGACTCGAACTCGGGACCTTTACCTTTCGCGGGCAAGTGCTCTACCAACTGAGTTACCCAAGCACGACTCACAACCCGTCCTCACAACTTTACTTCTGCCAGTACCTCGTTTCCTACCTTCCAAACTTTACAGAAGCTCTCCTGCGAAACTTACAGAACTAGCACTCCTGAAAGTGTCGGTATGGCACACAGTTTTAATCTGCCAGGAAGTTTCATATCAGCGCACACTCCGCTGCAGAGTGAAAATCTCATTCTGGAAACATTCCCCAGGCTGTGGCTAAGCCATGTCTCCGCAATATCCTTTCTTTCAGGAGTGCTAGTTCTGCAAGGTTCGCAGGAGAGCTTCTGTGAAGTTTGGAAGGTAGGAGACGAGGTACTGGCAGAAGTAAAGTTATCAGGACGGGGCGTGAGTCGTGCTTGGGTAGCTCAGTTGGTAGATCACTTGCCCGCGAAAGGCAAAGGTCCCGAGTTCGAGTCTCAGTCCGGCACACAGTTTTAATCTGCCAGGAAGTTCAATATCAGCGCACACTCCGCTGCAGAGTGAAAATCTCATTCAAGACTTAAGTGAGTTTGAACGTGGTGTTATAGCTGGCGCCCGAGCGTTGGGGCACAACATCTCCTAGGTAGCAATGAAGAGAACTGCAATGATGGCTGATAAGGAAGACGACGAACATCCAAACACACGAGGGTAGATGCTCAAAACAGGATACGGTAAAACCCGCAGTTGAAACCCGCCGTAAGACAGATACACGAAAGAAGAAAGAAAAAAATAGTAATGTGCACTGTTCAAGAAACTAAAATCTTGTGTCTACAGTATAATGAAACGTTCTGAGAGATGTGTGTCCACGTTCATGTCAGCGTGTTATAAGACTTATTCAGCAATAGAAGGAAAGGTTGCGATTGAAAACTGTGCACCGCTTAAATAATTGTGGATGAAGTTCAGTTTGGAAGACCGCCATTTTCAGTGTTCAATGATATCTTATTGTTGAACGAACTGCTTGCAGATTATGTCACTGATTTCGTATTCAAATAATACGTTGTGTCTACGAGTATTTTCTACTTTCTTCTAGTTGTATGCGTTCTGTGGCGGTTTTTTAAAACATTTTATTGTCTGCCATACTGACTGGACCATAGTGTGAGATACAAGAGCTACCACTAAGAACTGAAGAACACTGCATCGATAAGAGGAGTCATTCAAGCAACATATTAATATAAAGATACAGAAGTTGTATGTCTGGAATGCAAACGTTGGCTTTCTGTAAAAGATTATATCAATCTTTCCTGTTTACCGCCGAACTCCTCCAGCTCCGGATGCCAGTTTTCCTTGTGTCCTCTCTGACACCTTCCTCCCACCTTATCTTTTGTCTTCCAACCATTATGGATTCTTCAGGTACTTCATTAGCACTCAGTAAAAGTCCTGGGATTCCCACCTTTTAATCTTAATTACATGTATAAATTATATACGTGTGATTCATAGTTCAATCTGCTTCTCCACGCACCATTTTCCTCCACTGGATCAAGAATTTGTCTCACTTTCAAATATACCAAATTGCTTTTCATCGAATATTGCTTGTGCCCAGATCTAGGCACCATACGTTAGCACAGGTCTCACTAAAACTTTGCACATCACAACCGTAGTTTTCCTGAACTGGAACTTAGATTTCAAATGTTTTAATTTCAGATCTGACATTAAGGTCAAGCACTTGCATTGTCAGTTGAATGCTGGAAGATTCATTATTAAAACTTCAAATCAATTACAGACAGTATAGTCGAGATCTATGACTGCGTTCTTTCTAGTCACATTACGATGGACCTTAACTATCTGATTATTTCAGAGGTAGACTATGTACTACAACTTTGAAAATTGTCAAGAAATTTCTTACATGCACACCACCATGATATTCCTTACGGAAATATTATGTAATACTGATCCAGACTGTCGTAAAATGTGACAAACTAGAAGCAGAAATAATTCAAAATTCTGCGATCAATACTAACAATAAAACCGTAAAACCGTCGTGTCTGTCTATCTTTGAACAAGTTAAACTACAAAACTACTATAAGATATCTATGGGGTTTCCACTGTTAACCTTGGCGTAGCTTGGGGCAACGTATAGGCTTTCATCAAAATCGGACCACGAAAAGCATACCGTGATTTAAAGTTTTAATAAAATTATCTTATGTGTCTGTCAGTACGTTTGTACACGTTAAGCTCCAAAACTACTAGACGAATTTTCAAGTGTTTTTCGTAGCTAACTTGACTATACCTTTGGGCACCGCATAGGCTTTATTTCATAAAAGTTGGGACAAGGGAAAAGATATACACAGCCGTTAAAAAAATGTGGGTATGTACGTTCTGCATCTCCTCCGAAAGCAATGAACCGATTTGTATCAAACTTGTTGAAAATACTGTCTGGAAAGAACGGCTGTGGGGGTAAGAACCATCCAACTATCTAAGGGGTATGGATGGGGGTGAATAAAAAGTGTACACCGCGACCCGCGAATACCCACATTTTATTATTCCAATATTTGAGAAGTGGGGCATCTACTGACTTGCAGCAAACTTTAAACATAATTTCAAACCCTTACGAAACTGTTTCTTGCTGACTCCCTCCAAGATGTTATGAATGGAAAGAAGTTTATCGGCTACTACATTTTCGCTGTTCGTTCAGAAACCTGTCGTAGCAGGCCTGACGTCATGACTTTTAAATTTACAGACTGAAATTTTCACACTGCAGTGGAGTGTGCGCTGATATGAAACTTCCTGGCAGATTAAGTTTGGAAGGTAGGAGACGAGGTACTGTCGGAAGTAAAGCTCTGAGGACGGGCCGTGAGTCGTGCTTGGGTAGCTCAGTTGGTAGATCACTTGCACGCGAAAGGCAAAGGTCCCGACTTCGAGTCTCGGTCCGGCACACAGTTTTAATCTGCCAGGAAGTTTCACTTGTACGTTTACTACTTTTTTGTGACATATCTATTCGCAACACGTTCTGCAAGGGTATCCACGTAAGCCGCTGAGTGTAGACATAGAGAGGGGAAGGAGGAGATGGACTGGTAGAACTGAATGCCGGATACTCAGATAATACTACAATAAATATGAAAATTACTTTTGGTGTGGTGCCCCTGTTAAGCCGAGTAACTCAGCAGAAGGTTGGGTAACCAACTCCATCGGGAAGCTTAGTCGGTGAGCAGACAGGATTTGGAGGTCAGTGGAAGGCAACGGGAAACCACCACTGAAATTGTCCCAAGAAAATCCCATGGCCTTGCTCAGCTCAAAATGTTCCGGAGTTTGAAGTTCTCCGTTCGAATCTCCAGGGGGAACTAGGTTGAGAGAAACTTTGCGAGGAGTAATACGCTGCAACGAGAAGCACGGCATAGAATATGGAATGTAAGATCCGTGTATCGAGGAAAATTAGATGCTCTCAAAAGAGAAATGGAGAGGATTAACATCGAAATATTGGGAATAAGTGAAATAAAGTGGTCTGGCATGGGAGAATTTTCTTCAGATGGCCATATGGTATACTATTCTGGACAAGAGATCAACAGAAGTAATGGAGTAGCCCTTATAGTTAGTGACAGAGAAAGAAAAGCTGTAATGGGATGGAACTACAAAAATGATAGAATGATGTCCATCAAATATCAAGGTTGGCCCCTTAATGTCACAGTCATTCAAGTTTATGCGCCAATGATCTATGCTGAAAAGGAAGTTATTGACCAGTTCTACGAAGATTTACGATAATTACTGCTGTCGACACCAAAAAACGATGTCGTCTTCATAGTTGGAGAATGGAACGCAAAAGTGGGAAATGAAATTGCAGATGCTGTGACGGCAAAATTTGGTTTTGGTTCAACAAATTAAACCGGACAGAGACTCCTAGAATTCTACCAAGACAATTCGTTGGTTATTACTAACATACTGTTCCGGCTACCCAAACGACGGATATGTACTTGGACTTCGCCAGACGGCCAACACCGGAATCAAGCAGATTACATACTTTGTAATCAGAGATGGAACAGTTAGGTTCCTTCAACTACAACAAGACCTGGAGCTGACTGAAGATCAGATCACGAGCTCTTAATTGCAAAATTCGGGATGAAACTGAGGAAATCAGCAAAAGCTGTTGCATCTCGCAGATACAAACGTAAGGCCATACGCTTTGATTACACAGTTGAAGTCTGAAACAGATTAAATGCATTAGAATAAGGAGACAAAACCCCGCAGCAGCCGCGGACAGAAGTAAACAATATACTGTCAAGAAGGCAGTAGAAAAACACATTCCCAAGAAAAGGAATCATACGAAGGCCATACGGCTATCGGCTGAGGCATTGCTAGTTGCAGAAGAAAGAAGGTAAGCAAAAATCAAAGGGGATGGATCAGCAATGTCTAAATTAAATACAGAGTTTCAGAATTTAGCTAGAAGGGATAAAAATGTCTTCTTAAAAGAACAGTGCAAAGAAGTTGAAGATAATAACAGAATGGGGGAGACAAAGGATCTTTAGGAGTATATTAGAAGCTTCAAAGGAAAATTCCAGGCGAAAATTGGGATGATAAAATATAGAAATGGGAAAGACCTAACAGAGGCAGAGGACGTTAAGGAAAGATGGGCAGAATATTTAGGAGATCTATGAAAGAAAGAACTGCATACTGATAATGCTGACGCTGACGAAGTTAACGATATTTTAGAACTAGAGCCAGATGTTTTGGAGAGAGAAGTCAAATGCTCTCTCGAAAATATGGCTAAAAACAGAACTAGCGGACATGCTGGAATTCGAGCAGAATTGTTCAAAGCCATTGGAAAGAATGCAGTGAAGGTGATGCATTCAGTATGTCAGAAAATATGGCCGTGACCATGAGCGTGATTTTCAAGATGATTAGGAGCTTCTTTAATGGAAACATAATAGAGGGTGAGTCAGAACAAAAGGTACATGCGTTGAGAGGTGATAGTATTAGTGATACTGATACTGAATAAAAAGCTTCGTATGAACGTATGCCCTACTCTGAAGGGTTTCCGAGATAGAAAACATTTAATCTACATCTACATCAACATCTACATGAATACTCTGCAAATCACTTTTAAGTGCCTGGCAGAGGGTTCATCGAACCACCTTCACAATTCTCTAATATTCCAATCTCGTATAGCGCGCGTAAAGAACGAACACCTATATATCTTTCCGTACGAGCTCTTATTTCCCTCATTTTATCGTGGTGATCGTTCCTCCCTATGTAGATCGGTGTCAACAAATTATTTTCGCCTTCGAAGTAGAAAGTTGGTGATTGGAATTTCGTGAGAAGATTCCGTCACAACGAAAAACGCCTTTCTTTTAACGATTTCTAGCCCAATCCTGTATCATTTCTGTGACACTCTTTCCCATATTTCGCGATAATACAAAACGTGCTGCCTTTCTTTGAACTTTTTCGATATACTCCGTCAGTCCTACCAGGTAAGGATCCCACACCGCGCAGCAGTATTCTAAAAGAGGACGGACAAGCGTAGTGTAGGCAGTCTCCTTAGTAGGTCTGTTACATTTTCTGAGTGTCCTGTGAATAAAACGCAGTCTTTGGTTAGCCTTCCCCACAACATTTTCTATGTGTTCCTTCCAATTTAAGTTGTTCGTAATTGTAATACCTAGGTATTTAGTTGAATTTACGGTTTTTAAATTAGACTGATTTATCGTGTAACCGAAGTTTAATGAGTTCCTTTTAGCACTCATGTGGATACCTCACACGTTTCGTTATTTAGGGTCAACTGTCACTTTTCGCTCCATTCAGATATTTTTTTCTAAATCGTTTTGCAGTTTGTTTTGATCTTCTGATGACTTTATTAGTCGATAAACGACAGCGTCATCTGCAAACAACCGAAGACGGCTGCTCAGATTGTCTCCCAAATCGTTTATATAGATAAGGAACAGCAAAGGGCCTATTACACTACCCTGAGGAAAGCCAGAAATCACTTCTGTTTTATACGATGACTTTCCGTCAGTTACTACAAACTGTGACCTCTCTGACAGGAAATGACAAATCCAGTCACATAACTGAGACGATATTCCATAAGCACGCAATTTCAATACGAGCCGCTTGTGTGGTACAGTGTCAAAAGCCTTCCGGAAATCCAGAAATACGGAATCGATCTGGAATCCCTTGTCAATAGCACTCAATACTTCATGTAAATACAGAGCTAGTTGTGTTTCACAGGAACGATGTTTTCTAAACCCATGTTGACTGTGTGTCAATAGACAGGTTTCTTCGAGGTAGTTCATAATGTTCGAACACAATATATGTTCCAAAATCCTGTTGCACATCGACGTTAACGATACGGTCCTGTAATTTAGTGGATTACTCATACCACCTTTCTCGAATATTGCTGTGACCTGTACAACTTTCCTGTCTTTGGGTACGGATCTTTCGTCGAGCTAACGGTTGTATTTGATTGTTAAGTATGGAGCTAATGCATCAGCATACTCCGAAAGGAACCTAATTGGTATACAGTCTGG
Source organism: Schistocerca cancellata (assembly GCF_023864275.1). Classification (NCBI taxonomy): domain Eukaryota; kingdom Metazoa; phylum Arthropoda; class Insecta; order Orthoptera; family Acrididae; genus Schistocerca; species Schistocerca cancellata. Next base: position 51,783,367 of record NC_064631.1, read on the forward strand.
ACCAGAAGACTTGCTTTTATTAAGTGATTTAAGTTGCTTCGCTGCTCCGAGGATATTTACTTCTACGTTACTCATGTTGGCAGCTGTTCTTGATTCGAATTCTAGAATATTTACTTCATCTTCTTTCATTGTCATTTATTTTCTGTACTATCAAACATTATCACTGGTTACAATGTACCACAGAAGTGTAGAGCAAGTTGAGGCGAACAGTTTGATACGGGACACTTGCGTCTGCCAAGTCGGGAAAGTACCTTAAATTGGCCTACAAAAACTTCGTAAGCTGCATCACATGCGCGTCGAACGAGTTTTTCAACATTCTCGCGCTGTCTTCGCACAAACCATTAGTTCTAGAGAAAAAAATGAATAGAACCTTTTTTGTAGGAAATTTAATGTAGTTTAATTTTCTACTGCGACACGTTTTCGCTGGATGGTGCTGTTTTCGAGTTATTCAAGAAAAACGTACAAAAGTCATATTAAATGTGTTCTATCTCGGAAACCATTCTGAATACGGCATACGTCCATATAAAGTTTTTTGTTCAGAATCACTAATACTGTCAATCCTAAAAGCATGTACGTTTCCTCCAGACTCACCCTGTATATGATCCAATATTTGATAAGAACATCAAATTTCACATACATAGGGATACATTATTCAATGTCATAAAAATGTTCAGTGAACGTCAAATAAGCAAATATACTTTTGGTTGCCGTAGGGACTAGTTCGGAGCAGAGGAGGGATTCAGTAAAACGCAATGTTAGATACAAACTGGTCGGGGCATCCCGAGAAATGAAAGGTGAGGGGACTCACTCAGCGACTTGTAAATCAATGATTTACGTGTAATTTATATTTTTTGTACCCTGAAAACATCGAAATAACATTTTGAACAGCGTGATGGATTTATTTTTGCCAATAATCACGTTAATTGAAACTTAGGGTGCAGATCACTCTATGCCGTTTCCAAATGGGACGTTGAAATAGGAATGTCCATGAAACACAAGTGGTTCAAATGGCTCTGAACACTATGGGACTTAATGAGTATAAAGAATCCGCCTCGATTGCAAATACAAACCAGATGTTGACTTAGATTTCGGCGCGGATAACCACGGCTTATTCGGAACACGCTAAAACTACAAACTGCATAAAGAGTCATGATCCAACATTAATACAGAACGCCCAAAAGGAAAGACAAACCACCAGAGTGGCACTATCGGTATGTGCCGCCACGGCTCAGTAGATGGAAGGACAGAATTCCCCTTAGCTGATTTCGTAATAAGAGCATCGTTCTGCAATAATTTTAGGTTGATGATTTTTAGGGTCTTGCAAGTATCATCATCGTTTGACTATTGTGTAAACCATTACACAAAATTTTACAAGATTCGTAAGCCAAACGTGTTTGTTTAATTTTGGGAGTTTTTGAACATTCTAGGCCAATTTTTAGCTCCACTATTATACTTTCTAAAATATTCCGTTTTACTGCTTCTGGTTCGATATTAAATTTCAACCCTTTCTAAAGAAGTGCATTCTCATGAGGTGAGAATACGATATCTGTATTATTGACGACACGCTCGAAGAACTTAGGCTCACTTATGGCGCTTCTTCACGCATATACACATTGCATGCCATTTTCGTAACTCCTGATAGCACTAATCACTTTGACCTTTGTCGGTCAGTAGATAATAATGGCGATGAAAGCGATGTTGTACGTCCTTTCACGCATGTGTATTAAGCCCGTTATATCATTTGACCTTTCACGTCAACAGCTATTAGAACATAAAGGTAGTTTGTCTGTTCCACGCTATATGTGTTCACAGACCTCACTTGATTAAGCTTCATGGTTCAGTAACTCAAGTACCTGATTTTAAGAGACCAGTTTAGCTTTAGGTTCTTTTTACACTATTTTGGCACATACCCGATAGCACTATTCAAAATGACCTCTGATGCTGATGATGATGTTTGGTTTGTGGGGCGCTCAACTGCGCGGTTATCAGCGCCCGTACAATTTCCCAACCTTTGCTCAGTCCAATTTTGCCACTTTCCTGGATGATGATGAAATGATGAGGACAACACAAACACCCAGTCATCTCGAGGCAGGTGAAAATCCCTGACCCCGCCGGGAATCGAACCCGGGACCCCGTGCTCGGGAAGCGAGAACGCTACCGCGAGACCACGAGCGGCGGACGAATGACCTCTATCGGCCATTAGATATTAAGGGCGATGAGGGCGAGGCTGTACGTCCTTTCACGCAATTACATTACGCCTGTCACACTAATTTGATCCACTTCTGGTCAATAGCGCCTAGAATTTAATATAGTAACTTTACACGCTTATCGAATCGTAGTCATCAAATACTATCACCGACCCCAAGTAATTGAACAATGGATTATTCATCCCCCATATTTTTAGCCTGATTCTAGCTGATAGAATTTGGTCTGTCCTGCGTGCATGCGTTTTGACCATCCATGGAATTTGCTATCCCACATATATAGTTTCAGCCTATCCACGGTCTATAGTTCTATAAAATCGACCTAGGACATTATACATACACACTCATTAGCTCCTGCGCCTTTGACCCGGTCATCGGATTACTTTCTGAACACATTTTATGCCAGTCACATGGAAGAAGGCGATTTCTCAATTTGCGCATTCCCGTTCCTTTCCGACATTCTCACAGCCCAGCTGCCGGCACCACCTCAGTTTACCTGACAGCCGGCGGCCCACCCGAACGTTGGCTGGGGTGAGGAAGCACGCTTGTGACGCTTGAGCTGAGCACAGCTACTGACGTGGTACACACGTACTACTTATTTTACATTTTATGCGGGTCTTTTGCCCTTTTGGGCGTTCTGTATTAATGTTGGATCATGCCTCTTTAGGCAGTTTGTAGTTTTAGTGTGTTCCGAAGAAGGCGTGGTTATCCTCACCGAAACCTATGTAAACATCCGGTTTCTACTTGCAATCGAGGCGGATTCTTTATAATCATTAAATCATTCACGATTGCTGACGCGCTGTAATGTTAAAAGTTCTCAACTATGGGACTTAACATCTGCGTTCATCAGTCCCTAAGAACTTACAATTACTTATACCTAACTAACCTAAGGCCATCACCCACATCTATACCCGAGGCAGGATTCTAACCTACGACCGTAGCAGTCGCACGGTTCCGGACTGAAGCGCTTAGAACCGCTCGGTCAGACTGGCCGGCCTTGAAACACCACTCGACCTTCGAATGACCTTTGACAATTGTCTTTCCGATGATGATGATTGGTAATGATACGTAACCTCTTATGTGCTTTCCAATTTGTCTCTAACGATGTATTTGGTGTATCCCTCCTCTAATCTGAGATGGTTCCTACTGGATCTAGAAGTTTCTGTGCTTATTTGACCTTCACGGAACCTTGCGAAGTTTACTTGTAAAAAGAAACATTATTCAATAATGTATCATTTTATACGTAAAATTTGAAGCTTTCTTCAAATCATAAATCAAATATTAGGATTCCCATTTCAAAATACACCGAAACCACAAAGAAACTGGTATACGCAAGCGTATTCGAATACAGACATATGTAAACAGGCAGAATACGGGGCTGTGGTCGGCAACGCCTATATAATGTAACAAGTGTCTGGCGCAGTTGTCAGATCGGTTACTGCTGCTACAACGGCATGTTATCAAGACTTAAGTTGGTTGGTTGGTTGGTGTGGGGAAGGAGACCAGACAGCGTGGTCATCGGTCTCATCGGATTAGGGAAGGATGGGGAAGGAAGTCGGCCGTGCCCTTTCATAGGAACCATCCCGGCATTTGCCTGGAGTGATTTAGGGAAATCACGGAAAACCTAAATCAGGATGGCCGGACGCGGGATTAAACCGTCGTCCTTCCGAATGCGAGTCCAGTGTCTTACCACTGCGCCACCTCGCTCGGTAAGACTTAAGTGAGGTTGAACGTGGAGTTATAGACGGCGTCCGGCTGATGGGACACAGCATCTCCGAGGTAGCGATGAAGTATGTGTTTTCCCAGTACGACCATTTCACGAGTGTCCCGTGAATATCAGGAATCCGGGAAAACATCAAATCTCTGACCTCGCTGTGACCGGAAAAAGATCCTGCGAGAATGGGACCACGAACGACTGAATAGAATCGTTCAACGTGACAAGTGCAACCCTTCCACAAATTGCTGCAGATTTCAATCCTGGACCATCAACAAGTGTTACCATGCGAACCATTCAACGAAACATCATTAAAATTGATTGAAATGGCTCTAAGCTCTATGGGACTTAACATCTGTGGTCATCAGTCCTCTAGACTTAGAACCACTGAAACCTAACTAACCTAAGAACATCACACACATCCATGCTCGAGGCAGGATTCGAACCTGCGACCGTAGCAGCCTCGTGGTTCCGAACTGAAGCGCCTAGAACTGCTCGACCACAGCGGCCGGCGAAACATCATCGATATAGGCTTTCGGCGGCGGAGGCCCACTCGTGTACCCTTGATGACTGCACGACACAAAGCATTACGCCTCGCCTGGATCCGTCGACACAGACATTGGACTGTTGATGACTGGAAACATACTGTCTATTCGGAACAGTCTCGTTTCAAATTGTGTCGAGCGGATGGACGTGTACAGTTATGAAAACAACCTCATGATTCCATGGGCCCTACATGTCAGAAGGGGACTGTTCAAGCTGGCGGAGGGCCTGTAATGGTGCGGGGCGTGTGTAATTGGAGTGATGTGGATCGACTGATGCTTCTAGATACGTTTCTGTCTGGTGACACATACTTGAGCATCCTGTCTGATCACCTGCATCGTTTCATGTCCATTGTGCTTTCCGACGACTTGGACAATTCCAGCAGGACAATGCCATACCCCAAACGTCCCGAATTGCTACGGAGTTGCTCCAGGAGCACTCCTATGTGTTTAAAGACTTTCGCTGGTCACCAAACCCCCCAGACATGAAAATTATAGAGCATATCTCTGATGCCTAGCAACGTGCTTTTCAGAAGAGATCTTCACCCCCTCGGAATCTTCCGGATTTGTGGACAGTGTTGGAGGATTGATGGTCCAGTTCCCTCCAGCAGTACTTCACACATTAGTCAAGTCCGTGCGACGCCGTTTTTTGGCTATTCTGCGTGGTCGCAGGGGCCCTACACGGTATTAGGCAGATGTACCAATTTCTTTGGCTCTTCATTGTGTTACCTTAACTTCCAAATCACCTTGAATAAATTGGTCTTACTAGCACCTCGTTACGCTCTTTCTCACCCACAACATTTGTCTAAAATACATTACTGGCCATTAAAATTGCTACACCACGAAGATGACGTGCTACAGACGCGAAATTTGACCTACAGGAAGAAGATGGTGTGATATGCAAATGATTAGCTTTTCAGAGCTTTCACACAAGGATGGCGCCGGGGGCAACACCTACAACGTGCTGACATGAGGAAAGTTTCCATCCGATTTCTCATACACAAACAGCAGTTGACCGGCGTTGCCCGGTAAAACGTTGTTATGATCCCTGGTGTAAGGAGAAGAAATGCGTACCATCACGTTTCCGACTTTGATAAAGGTCGGATTGCAGCATATCGCGACATTGCTGCTCGCGTTGGTCGAGATCCACTAACTGTTAGCAGAATATGGAATCGGTGAGTTCAGGAGGGTAATACGGAACGCCGTGCTAGATCCCAACGGCCTCGTATCACTAGCAGTCGAGGTGACAGGCATCTTATCCGCATGGATGTAACGGATCGTGCAGCCACGTGTCGATCCCTGAGTCAACAGACGGGGACGTTTACAAGACTACAACCATCTGCACGAACAGTTCGACGACGTTTGCAGCAGCATGGACTATCAGCTCGGAGACCATGGCTGCGGTTACCCTTGGCGCTGCATCACAGACAGGAGCGCCTGTGATGGTGTACTGAACGATAAACCTGGGTGCACGAATGGCAAAACGTCAATTTTTCGGATGAATCCAGGTTACGTTTACAGAATCATGATGGTCGCATCCGTGTTTGGCGACGTGGCGGTGAACGCACATTGGAAGCGTGTATTCGTCATCCCCATCCTGGCGTATCACCCGGCATGATGATATGGGTCGCCATTGGTTACACGTCTCGGGCACCTCTTGTTCGCATTGACGGCGCTTTGAACAGTGGAGGTTACACTTCAGTCGTGTTACGACCCGTGGCTCTACCCTTCATTGAATCCCTGCGAAACCCTACATTTCAGCAGGATAATGCACGACCGCTTGTTGCAGGTGCTGTACGGGCCTTTCTGGATACAGAAAATGTTCGACTGCTGCCCTGATCAGCACATTCTCCAGATCTCTCACCAATTGAAAACGTCTGGTCAATGGTGGCCGAGGAAGTGGCTCGTCACAATACGCCAGTCACTAGTCTTGTACTGTGGTATCGTGTTGAAGCTGCATGGGCAGCTGTACCTGTACACGTCATCCAAGCTCTGTTTGACTCAATCCCCAGGCGTATCAAGGCCGTTATTACGGTCGGAGGTGGTTGTTCTGGGTACCGATTTCTCAGGATCTATGCGCCCAAGTTGCGTGAAAATGTAATCTCATGTCAGTTCTAGTATAATACAGGGTGATTCAAGAAGAATACCAGAACTTTAAAAATGTGTATTTAATGAAAGAAACATAATATAACCTTCTGTTATACATCATTACAAAGAGTATTTAAAAAGGTTTTTTTTCACTCAAAAACAAGTTCAGAGATGTTCAATATGGCCCCCTCGAGACACTCGAGCAATATCAACCCGATACTCCAACTCGTTCCACACTCTCTGTAGCATATCAGGCGTAACAGTTTGGATAGCTGCTGTTATTTCTCGTTTCAAATCATCAATGGTGGCTGGGAGAGGTGGCCGAAACACCATATCCTTAACATACCCCCATAAGAAAAAATCGCAGGTAGTAAGATCAGGGGTTCTTGGAGGCCAGTGATGAAGTGCTCTGTCACGGGCTGCCTGGCGGCCGATCCATCGCCTCGGGTAGGTGACGTTCAGGTAGTTACGGACAGATAAGTGCCAATGTGGTGGCGCTCCATCCTGCTGAAATATGAATTGTTGTGCTTATTGTTCGAGCTGAGGGAACAGCCAATTCTCTAACATCTCCAGATACTGTAGTCCAGTTACAGTAGCACCTTCGGTCGCCATCTTAGCATCAACTGACGCTGACGCCTAGTCAACAGCGCCTCAAGCGAACAAATGTACAACTAAATGAAACCTTATAGCTCCCTTAATTCGCCGACAGATAGTGCTTAGCTCTGCCTTTCGTCGTTGCAGAGTTTTAAATTCCTAAAGTTGTGGTATTCTTTTTGAATCACCTTGTATATTTGTCCAATGAATACCCGTTTATCATCTGCATTTCTTCTTGGTGTAGCAATTTTAATGGCCAGTAGTGTATTTTGCTGTATCTCATCTCTATACTGAATTATTGCCCACTATAGATTAAAACTGTCCACCTAGTATGTTTCGAATGTGCTTACGGGGTCGTATTGACGCCAGTGGTACTAGAAGGGTTAAGAGCGAAATGTGGGTGAAACCAGACGGGTGGGAGAGGGGGGGGGGAGCGGGAGAGTGTGTGTGAAGTGTGAGGTGGCCTTCCACGACTCCCGCATCACGTGCGCCTGCCTGCCTGCACGCTGTCCCCGTGGCCCACTCGTGCGCAGCCCGACTGCGGCGCAGTCCGCTTGCGTGCCGGCGCGGCCGTTTGGCTATCTCGTTATGGTCGCCTTTGACGGCGCGCGCACACAAAGGCGCCTCCCCGCAGCGAGATATCTCCGCGGAGGCCTGTGCTGCGCCTCCGCCGTGCTCCACTCTGGCCGCCAACTCGGGGCTAGCAGATAACGCAGCAGCAGGCGGCACACCCCTGCATCTGCCTACATCTGCGGCAGTGCCTCTCAGAAGCACCGCAACTTGTCTTCGACACGGTGCAGTTATTTGGCTGACTTTTCCCAAATGTCGCCAATTTTACTGATTGCCCTGTTGCGTTAGGGATTATTCACTCTGTATAACCAGTTAGTTCCCGGCGTGGCCTGGTTGTGTATATATCCCAGTCTTAGTTGAGCTTCTCCGTCCTCCAATGTCTGCCGACCTGTTCCTTCACCTTCCTCTGTCCATTTCCTGCGACCACTCCCTCAGCCCATTTCCTACCCCTCCTCTCTCTTCCTATCTCTTCCTCCCCCATCCGTACCTCTCCTCTTCCTCTCTCCTCTCTCTCTCCCATTTCCTTTCGCCCCGTCACTCTGTCCGTTTCCACCACCTCTCTTTCTGTCGATCTGGTCTTCCACCCTATCCCATATGCTCCTTCCTTCTGTCTGTTGGCCTATCGTCTCTACCCCATTCTCTCTCCACGTTATCACTCTCACCCCAACAGGGGGCTGGTGGTTCTTACCTCCTCAGTATTTCTTTCCAGATCGTAACTAATACGTGTACCAAATTTGGTTGAAAACGTTCCAGATATTTACGATGAGGTTTTCACCAATGGATTTGCCAACATACGCTCATATCAAATGTACAGGGTGTATTAAAAAGAATCATCCGATTTTAAAAAATCATAAATGTTGTTGTGTTGGCCGAAGAGCCAACATCGTGTTACCAGTGGAGGCCGAAATGCACGCGTTTTAGCTCACGCAGGCTGGCGTGAGGAGGGAAGAACTATATTGACGTGAGGTCTGGAACATGACAAGGAATTAGAATTCAGAAAGCGGACGTAATTAGTTCGATACTTAACTCAATCCATTAATGATGAACGTCGCTCTTGACGGTACATGATTCACAATTTTATCTGTTCAGATTATAGTAACTGAATAAGGCGCCTTGTTAGGTCGTAGCAAATGACGTAGCTGAAGGCTATGCTAAACTGTCGTCTCTGCAAATGAGAACGTATGTAGGCAGTGAACCATCGCTAGCAAAGTCGGCTGTGCAACTGGGGCGAGTGCTGGCGATTCTCTCTAGACTAGACATGCCTTGTGGCGGCGCTTGGTTTGCAATCACTGATAGTGGCGACACGCGGGTCCGACGTATACTAACGGACCGCGGCCGATTTAAAGGCTACCACCTAGCAGGTGTGGTGTCTGGCGGTGACACCACAAATGTTATGTTGTTTGAGACATGTGCGTGAACCGCGTACTGTTGGAAAAGCAAACTCTCGAGTTTCGTATGGTTTCCGCTTGGTATCAGAATTGCACTTCAGTTCTACTAAAAATGGTGTCGGGACAACAGAAAGCGTTTTGCGTTCTACGTTCTGAAGACTGCGGGTCAGTAATAACTGTTCAGCGTGACTTTCGTAGCAGGTATGCTTTGGATCCTCCTACAGCACAGATGATTAGAAGATGGCATGAAAAATCCCGAGAAACAGGTTATTCGTGTAAAGGCAAATCGACGGGCCGTCCCCGAGTGTCTGACACAGACTTCGAACGCATCGGCCATAGTTTCACAAGGAGTCCCCAGAAATCCGTTCGCCGTGCAGCTCGACAGTTCAGCTTGCCACCGATGTCCGTCTGGCGTGTGTTGGGTCGACGTTTAGACGCGAAACCATACAAAATTCAGCTACTGCAGGCTCTTCGTGTAGCTCACAAACAAGAACAACATGTGGAGTTCTGTAATTTCGCTTTCGGCAAGATGAGAATGACAGTTTTCTTCCACGCTTAGTGTTTAATGACGAGGCAACATTCCATTTAAATGGAAAGGTGAATCGTCATAATTTGAGAACATGGGCTACGTGACAACCATATAAAGTATACAACATGAGAGGTTCCAAATGGTTCAAACGGCTCGGAGCACTATGGGACTTAACATCTATGGTCATCAGTCCCCTAGAACTTAGAACTACTTAAACGTAAATAACCTAAGGACAGCACACAACACCCAGCCATCACGAGGCAGAGAAAATTCCTGACCCCGCCGGGAATCGAACCCGGGAACCCGGGCGTGGGAAGCGAGAACGCTACCGCACGACCACGAGATGCGGGCCAACATGAGAGGGACTCGCCAAAATTTAATGTGTTTTGTGCAGTTCCACGGCAAAAGTTGTAAGGTCCATTTTTCTTTGCCGAGAATACTGTTACAGAAAGCACATATCTCGATATGCGTGAGATCTTCTTTTCACACAGTTGGAGACTGACTCGAACGACTTCACTTACCAACAGGACGGGGCACCGCCACACCCATCTGGAAATGCCGGAGTTTCTAAATCAAAGGATTACTAAACGATGGATGGGTCGCACTGGACCAAATGATACAGTCCAACATTACTGGCGTCCAAGGTCACCGGACCTGACTGTATGAGACTATTTCTTGTGGGGTTTATAAGAAACTATGTTTACGTGCCTCCGTTAGCAACAGCAATAAATGAAGTGAGACATCGCATTACAGCAGCTGTGGAAGCTGTAACTCAAGACATACTCGCTGCAGTGTGGGAATAATTTGAACACTACATTGACATATGCCGTGCATGTCAAATGGGCCATTTTGAAGACCTATGAAAAGCCCCCCAAAAATTTATTGAGTTTCCCGTTCATCAAAAAACAAAATTCATTTTATATGTTTATTGTTTTCAGAAATATAGACGTGCCACATCGGATGAGTCTTTTTCATACACACTGTATTTCACATTTATCTAACATATTTCACACACCTTTACACACATAATTCACTTGTGTCTTTAGCATATTTCGCCCTGTAAACACATCTTCATGCACCTCAATGTTTATGACGTCATCTCTGAACTATATGTCGTACCATTATATTACTGTTCCACATGCATTCAACCACACATATGGATACTGTCTCTGAACAGAAACTGGGCAGGCCGATGTGGCCGAGCGGTTCTACGCGCTTCAGTCTGGAACCGCGAGACCGCTACGGTCGCAGGTTCGAATCCTGCCTCGGGCATGGATGTGTGTGATATCCTTAGGTTAGTTAGGTTTAAATAGTTCTAAGTTCTAGGGGTATCACTCGTTACTAATGATGGCTGAAATTGAAACGAGTGATTCGAGTGTTCCTAAACGGGCATCTGTGGTGTCTGCTCCCTCTCCACGGGACGAGATGGGACAGGCAGAGGAAGAAACTGTAACACACAGACACGCGAGAATTTCGCTGCTCTTGGAACAAAATATTAAAAATGGTAAAATCAGTCAAGCGGTTTTGTCTGTTAATAGAAACGAGTTGTCTGCATGGGCTATAGCCAATGCAAAACTTGAAGGCCACATAATAGAGTTGGAGAAAGACAATGACAGATTAAGGAGGCAACCGACTAAGACCTGGGAGGGTGTGGCTGCGCAAGCGCCATCCAAGCCACAAACCACAAAAGACACGATCGAAAGAGTTACCAAAAGTTGAATTCCGTGGTCAAGTGCGAACCACCTAGGTAAAGGAACCCCGTAGTCATTTTGTAAGACGTACCAACAGTAATGACAAATGACGAATTATACCAGACAATAAGGGCACGAAACTTCGAGGAACTTAATGACGAGGAGTTTAAAAACTCTTCCAAGTTGAGATTTAAAACGAGGCCTCGGGACCGTGATGTCGTACATCACGTCGTCGAGGTCTCCGCACAAACGTGGAAAAGAATCAGGACAATGGGCAGACTATATGTAGGCTTCCACGCGGTAAACACGAGGAATTATATCGTGGTACCTCGTTGCCACAACTCTGGTGACCTGCTCCACATTCAGGGCACTGCACCAGGGGGTCGGCATGCTCGAAGTGTGGCGAGAGTGGTCACACTAGACAAGAATGTAGAGCAGCAGGAGTTTGCATCCCGAGCAAAAGTCGAGTCAAGAAATCCTGTGGTGCGACTGGACGGAATAACCCCATCCACCGGATGCTTGAACAAATGTTATTCTCAAGGATTGATTATGGCTGACAGGGCACAGTGAACAGGATGCCAAAGCGAAAATCCCCGAGCAAAAGGAGGAGGGATGCCATGGGGGCAAGCAAATTTAAAGAATTTCTAAGGTCGCTTTCGGGCGCCGCCAAAGTTGAAACAGTGGATAAAGGAATTTCCTATGATGGACATAGGTACTCAAAGAGATTTCCCCTTGAAGATCACAGATCCGTCCTCCAAAAACCAGGGAATGAGGCCGATTAAAGACCAGAAGTGGCAAGGGCATCCTGTGCTGGCGGCTCCACCTGTGTCAATCTCCAAAGACGAACAAAGCAAAGTAGAGCCTCAGCCACTCCAAGAATGCATAGCCACCAGCACCAGTGCACACTCAGTCACACCAGACACCCTTGCAATCAGGCTACCGCCTGTCAATCCGGTTAGCGTGTATCCCAACATTGAGTATAGTACACTGGCAAGGCTGGAGCAGTCAACTGTCCTGACCACTGCCTTACGACATGTGGTCCGGGTGGAATCATGAAAACGGCAGGAAGGTTACCTGCTCAGTAATGGAGGCTGTAGACAGAATACAGCTAAAGTCAGTGAATCTTCCCTCCGACTTCGGAGCCCTGCGGGGCTTTCTTAAGAAAGTTTTCGAAAGACGTGGCGAGAAATTTGACCTGAATGACATCTAGACTCAGTCAGTTCTAGCAAATGGTCGTATCGCCTTCGATTGGAGCAAGACCTGGCCTGACGATAGAATACATACTTCCCATAATGACTACAATAACCAGTGGCCAACTGAACGCACACAACAACAGACTGGTGATGAAGGAGCTACGAAGGGAGGCGGAGGAGAGGAGGCTTGATGTGCTCTGCCTGCAGGAGCCGTACTCTCAATCTGGGAAACTATCTTTCGCAGCCGCTACAAGGCAGATTGACAGTAATGGGGACGCTGCCAGAGCGGCAACTGTAGTCACAAACAAAGCCCTACGGGTAACGACACTTTCGCAGCACTCCAACAGTCACTGCAACGTCTTGGAGATACAATCTCCTGCGGGGGATATAACTCTCGTTAACATGTATTTCCAGTATGGAGACAACATTGAACAACACTTAGATCACTTAACAAGAGTAACTACTGCGTTTCGGGGGCGGAAAATGGTTGTAACAGCTGACATAAATGCAAAATCCCCCCTATGGTACAGTGGCACAAGAGATGAAAATGGTGGGAAAGTGGAAGACATGATCATGGGCCTACAACTTGTGGTGGCTAACAAGCATGGCAATCCTCCCACCTACACGGCGGGAGGGAGGCAAGGTATCAACATAGATGTGACACTAGTCACGCCGAATGCTGTAAACATGCTACAAAGCTGGAACGTTGAAGATAATGCCACCACAAGCGATCACAATCTTATTAGCTTTACCTCAGGAGACAGAGCGTGCCACTGGGCGATTAGGTGGGAGCTGTAATTGAACTACAAAAGAGCAGATCGGGAGCGCCTAGCGAGAGAGTGCGACATTGCTTCCTTGCCAGGTGACGCGCAGCAGAAGCTTGACGTAGACAAGAAGGCTGAGGAACTAGTGAGTACAGTAACCAGAGCGGTGAATGCAGCCGCACCAACCAGGAGGAGGACCGTGGCGGCCTCTCCGTCACCATGGTCAGAAGGCTGAGGAGGCACTACCAACGCAGTGTCGTCTGCTGGGGAAAGCAAAGATGGCTGTTGCAATACCGGGAGGCGAAAGAAAGGTTCAAAATGGCTCTGAGCACTATGGGACTTAACATCTGAGGTCATCAGTCCCCTAGAACTTAGAACTACTTAAACCTAACTAACCTAAGGACATCACACACATCCATGCCCGTTGCGGTCTCGCGGTTCCAGACTGAAACGCCTAGACCCGCTTGGCCACACCGGCCGGCCGAAAGAAAGGTTTCAAACCGAACTTCGGGCAGTTAGAACATAAAGTTGGGAAAGTTTTGTGTTAAATCAATTAGTTTTAGACCCAAGGGGTGTACCTTATAAGCTAGTTAGGGAAAAGATCCACTCCCCATTGATGATATCAACGATCAGGCATAGGGATGGGTGACGGAATCCTGGCAGGACACTGCCGAGGTCCTTCTCCAGTCCCTGTTGCCCGATGACGATATGGATGGAGATACTGAAGATCAGCACCAATTACGGAATGGAGATCTCGACAGACTCGTAAATGACAGGGCAGTTTACCCCTTTTTTGAAGAGGAGAAGACTGCCCATATCAAATCTCTTAAGAGAGGGAAAGCCCCCGGGCCAGACGGCATTGTGGCGGGGGTGGTGCTGTTCTTAGCACCCCAGCTGGTAGCTCCACTTACCCACCTATTCGATGAATGTCTCAGGCAGGAAAGATTTCCGAAAATCTGGAAAGTCGCAAATGTGGTAATTATTAAGAAAGGTACTGGTAAAGACGCAGCTGAAGCTAAGTCCTTCAGAACTATTTGCTTATTAGATGTGTTTGGAAAATTCCTAGAGAAATTGCTTGCTGACAGACTGACTGCACACCGAGGACTGTGCGGAATGAGCGGCAGACAGTTCGGCTTCAGGCCGGGGCGATCGGCAACTGATGCAATCTGTGGCTCAGCCCCGTACAAGTACGTGGTTGGCATTATGGTCGACATCAGTGGCACCTTTGACAACCTGTGGTGACCTTCGCTCTTCTCCTGCTTGCGGGAGAAAGTGTGTCCGTGGCCGCTATATGGTTGCCTGAGGAGCTATTGTGAGGATCCAGAGGGCTAGCTATCATCCCCTAGCGGTAAAGTTGGAAAAACCTTAACAAAGAGTTGTCCCCAGGGTTCCGTTTCAGGTTTCCCTATTTTGGGACATCCACATGGAGCCACTTCTGGACAACTTGCAACAGAGCGAAGAAGTGCTCGAGGTGATAGCCAACGCCGATGACCTCCTCCTGTTGGTTGGCGGCCGGAGCCGCAAAGACAAAATAGAGAAGGCCATGGAAAAATTGCAACTGTGGCGCCGAAATACCAAGATGTCAACTTCACTAACTAAATCAACCTACCTTTTGCTGAAAGATCTGCTAGTGAGAAATCCTACAGTGAGAATTGAGGGCTCACCAGTCCTTAGGCGACGTGAGACACGCTACTTGGGAGTTATCATCGATGAAAGGTGGAACTTCGGAAGGCACATTGAATCTGTGACCCAAAGAGCATTACAAGTACTTAATAACCTCATCTCTTTAGGACATAAAAGATTTCACCTTCACCCTCACCTGATAAAATAGTATCACAATAGTATACTAACGTCAATAGTGGGTTACGGCTCGGGAGTCTGCGCACACAGACTCACAAGGGTGGTGTCCGCCATGACAGTGAGAAGACTACAGAGAAACACGTTGTTCAGATCTGTGGGGGCTTATAGGACATCTCCAGAGGGGCCATGTTAGTGATAATGTGACTATGTCCTCTGGACATCAAAATTAGGGAGAAAGCAGCATGATATTGGGCTAAGAAAGGTGATGATATGAAAATAGAAAACATTTTGGGAGTTCGGGCTAGCGTAAGGGTGAGATAAGGAAAAGGGGCAAAGAACTATGGCAGGAATCATGGGAAATGGACGAGTCTAGTAGAAGAACTTTCCGACTCTTACCAAATGTAAAAGAAAGGTTAGGCATGAGGTATTTTGAGCCAGACCGGGTTTAATTCATTTTCTCACTGGTCATGGGCCCTATCCGACATATTTATGCCGGTTTAGGAAGAGGGCTAATCCCGAGTGTGACTGTGGCGCATCGGAGGGTACTCCCGACCATGTGGTTTACGAGTGCCCCCATTTCGATGATGTAGCAGCCACATTACGACAGCAGCTACCAAACAACGAGACATACGACTTGCTGAGACACGATGAGACTTTCCAAATCTTGAATAATCTGGCTAACGAGGTGTCACGGAAAGCCCTGACAGCATAGTTGGGAGACATTCGTGATTAGTAGCAAACTACCGAACGTGTCCTGTACTCTAGTCCTGTACCGCCTGTGCGTGGACAGGTCGACTTGTAAGTTGGAATCCGCCACGTGCAGGGCTAGGGGGAGTGGGGTACATTAACTTCACAATAATGACATGCACCGGACTTGACGTAGGCTAGTTAGTAGTTAGTAGGATTTAGCAATAGGAATAGGAACCTGCAGCGATTAGTAATTTTGACCTGCCTAGTGTCAGGCGCGCGTTCATCGGGATTAGCTCGATGAGCAAGGCATTGCAGTAGGTTTATATCCACACTGACACACCTGTGACGCTGCACGCAGCTGAGATTACTTACAAGTAGGCATTAGTGTCTATAGCTTAACATACCGGGTGATCAAAAAGTCAGTATAAATTTGAAAACTGAATAAATCACGGAATAATGTAGATAGAGAGGTACAAATTGACACACATGCTTTGAATGACATTGGGTTTTAGTAGAACCAAAAAAATACAAAAGTTCAAAAAATGTCCGACATATGGCGCTTGATTTGATCAGAATAGCAATAATTAGCATAACAAAGTAAGACAAAGCAAAGCTGATGTTCTTTACAGGAAATGCTCAATATGTCCACCATCATTCCTCAACAATAGCTGTAGTCGAGGAATGATGTGGTGAACAGCACTGTAAAGCGTTTCCAGAGTTATGGTGAGGCATTGGTGTCGGATGTTGTCTTTCAGCATCCCTAGACATGTCGGTCGATCACGATACACTTGCGACTTCAGGTAACCCCTAAGCCAATAATCGCACGGACTGAGGTCTGGGGACCTGGGAGGCCAAGCATGACAAAAGTGGCGGCTAAGCACACGATAATCACCAAACGACGCACGAAAGAGATCTTTCACGGTCTAGCAATATGGGGTGGAGCGCCATCCTGCATAAACATCGTACGTTCCAGCAGGTGTTTATCTGCCAGTCTTGGGATGATGCGATTCTGTAACATATCGGCGTACCTCTCACCCGTCACGGTAGGAGTTACAAAACCAGAATCACGCATTTTCTCGAAGAAAAAAGGCCCAGTAACGGTACATGTGGTAAATCCAACCCATACCGTGACTTTCTTGTCATGCAATGGAGTTGCCACGACAGTTCTAGGCTTTTCGGTAGCCCAAATTCTGCAGTTGTGGGCGTTAACAGACCCCTGGAGCGTGAAATGAGCTTCGTCGGTCCACAACACGTTACTCAACCAATCGTCATCTTCCGCCATCTTTTGAAGCTCCAACACCGCAAATACCCTTCGCTTCACTAAAGCGCCAGGTAACAGTTCATGGTGCGGATAGATTTTGTACGGATAGCATCGGAGGGTACGTGTAAGTGGCAACCAAGCAGTAGTGTATGGAATGCCGGTGCAACGTGCGACTGCACGAGCGCTGACTTCCCCGTGCATAGACGAACCCGCTACAGTCTCCATTTCTTCCTGAACTGTCTCAGCAGCATTACGCCTTGCGCTCGGTCTAAACAACCCGTAGCTTCGAACTTCGAAATCATTCTCGCCACAGCTGCATTTGTCAATGGACCTTTACCCGTTCGAATCCCCTTCCTGTGGCGATAGGACCGTAACGCTGAACTAGCACATTCCCCATTCTGATAATACAGCTTCACTAAAAGCGCCTTTTCAGGTAATGTCATCATGCTGCGACTGCTGGCGCATCTGATTCTCTCTCTCATTACAGCTCCTTTTATACACGATTGTCATGCGCAGTCACTGACGTTTTGCTGTCCAGCGCCATCTGTCGGACATTTTGTGAACTTTGTTTTTTTTCGGTTCTAATAAGACCCCATGTCATTCCAAGCATGTGTGTCAATTTGTACCTCTCTATCTACATTATTTCGTGAGTTATTCAGTTTTCAAATTTATATTGACTTTTTGATCAACCGGTAGAACTCAAGTTTGCCCATTAACCTGTACAGTCTATACCGCCTGTAGTTTACAAGTAAAAATGTAATTATCTGCAAACAACAACACTGTACCACTTAGGACCCACTAATCATTACGATTGTGGGTTATATTTGTATAATTATAATGTATTGTGAATAAAGGTTTAAAAGAGAAACAAAAAAAAAACAAAAAAAAAGTCTAGGGGACTGATGACCTCAGATGTTAAGTCCCATAGTGCTCAGAGCCATTTGAACCATTTTAACAGAAACTGGTATAGCTCATGCGTATTCAAATACAGAGATATGTAAGCAGACAGAATACGGCGCTGCGGTCGGCAACACCTATATAAGACAACAAGTATCTCGCGCAGTTGTTAGATCGGTTACTGCTGGTGCTACAGTGGTAGGTTATCAAGATTTAAGTGAATCTGAACGTGATGTTGTAGTCGGCGCACGAGCGATGGGACACAGTACCTCCGAGGTACGATGAAGTGGGAATATCCAGTACGCGTGTACCATGAGTATCAGGAATCTGGTGAAACATCAAATCTCCGACATCGCTGCGGCCGAAAAAGATCCTTCAAGAACAGGACCAACGACAATTGACGATGATCGTTCAACGTGACAGAAGTGCAACCTTTCCTCAAATTGCTGCAGATTTCAATGCTGGACCATCAAAAAAGTCAGCGTGCGAGCCATTCAACAAAACAGCATCAGTATGGGCTTTCGTAGCCGAAGGCCCACTCGTGTAGCCTTGATGAATGCACAAGACAAAGCTTTGCTCGCCTGGGTCCGTCAACATCGAAACTGGACTGTTGATGACTGGAAACATTTTGCCTGGTCGGAAGAGCCACGTTTCAAATTGTATAGAGCGGAGGGATCTGTACGGGTATGGAGACAACTTCATGAATCCATGGACCCAGCATGGCAGCAGGGGACTCTTCGAGCTGGTGGAGGCCCCTAATGGTGTGGGACCTGTGCAGCTGGCGTAAAATGGGACCCCTCATACTTGTAGATTCGACTCTGGCAGGTAACACGTACGTAAGCATCCTGTCTGATCACCTGCATCAATTCATGTCCATTATGCATTCCGACGGACTTGGGCAATTCCAGCAGGAGAATGCGACACCCCACACGTCCAGGATTGCTACAGAGTGGCTCCAGGAACACTCTTCTGAGTTTAAGGCCTTCCGCTGGCCACCAAACTCTCCAAACATGAACATTATTGAGCATCTCTGAGATGCCTTGTAACGAGGTGTTCAGAAGAGATCTCCACCTCTTCGCACTCAAACGGATTTATGGACAGTCCTGCAAGATTCATGGTGTTACTTTCCTGCAACAGTACTTCAGCCATCAGTCCGGTCGATGCCACGTCGTGTTGCAGCACTTCCATGTGCTTTCGGGTGCCCTTTACTATACTAGGCAGGTGTACCAGTTACTTTGGCTCTTCAATGTATATATACATTCTTTTTTACTATATACAAGGATTTCTCATCCCCTTTCCCATATTAAGCAGGCTAACCTACTCGACGCCAAAGACTCCATCATCTCTCTCGCCCCGCCACCCTTTCCGCCCAAAATTTAAATCGTTACTAGAACCCTAAGAGCGACTGTTTTCTGATGATGCTGATGACATTTTAGTGCACGCAAAAGTGTTGTCGTTGAGCAGTAAGTCGGAGCTTATACCGAACGTAGGAAAAAGATGTAAGCTCGCTTAGGTGAACAGGAAAAACAACCCAGTAATGCTCAAATATAGGATTAGTGGCGTGCTGCTTTACGCACTCACGCTGATTAAATAGCTGGGCGTACTTACTAAGCGATACCAAATGAAACGAACATACGAGGGCAGTTCAATAAGTTATGCAACACATTTTTTTTATCGGCCAATTTTGGTTGAAAAAACCGGAAATTTCTTGTGGAATATTTTCAAACATTACCGCTTCGTCTCGTATAGTTTCATTGACTTCCGACAGGTGGCAGCGCTGTACGGAGCTGTTAAAATGGCGTCTGTAACGGATGTGCGTTGCAAACAACGGGCAGTGATCGAGTTTCTTTTGGTGGAAAACCAGGGCATCTCAGATATTCATAGGCGCTTGCAGAATGTCTACGGTGATCTGGCAGTGGACAAAAGCACGGTGAGTCGTTGGGCAAAGCGTGTGTCATCATCGCCGAAAGGTCAAGCAAGACTGTCTGGTCTCCCGCGTGCGGGCCGGCCGTGCACAGCTGTGACTCCTGCAATGGCGGAGCGTGCAAACACACTCGTTCGAGATGATCGACGGATCACCATCAAACAACTCAGTGCTCAACTTGACATCTCTGTTGGTAGTGCTGTCACAGTTGTTCACCAGTTGTGATATTCAAAGGTTTGTTCCCGCTGGGTCCCTCGTTGTCTAACCGAACACCATAAAGATCAAAGGAGAACCATCTGTGCGGAATTGCTTGCTCGTCATGTGGCTGAGGGTGACAATTTCTTGTCAAAGATTGTTACAGGCGATGAAACATGGGTTCATCACTTCGAACCTGAAACAAAATGGCAATCAATGGAGTGGCGCCACACCCACTCCCCTACCAAGAAAAAGTTTAAAGCCATACCCTCAGCCGGTAAAGTCATGGTTACAGTCTTCTGGGACGCTGAAGGGGTTATTCTGTTCGATGTCCTTCCCCATGGTCAAACGATCAACTCTGAAGTGTATTGTGCTACTCTTCAGAAATTGAAGAAACGACTTCAGCGTGTTCGTAGGAACAAAAATCTGAACGAACTTCTCCTTCTTCATGACAACGCAAGACCTTACACAAGTCTTCGCATCCGAGAGGAGCTCACAAAACTTCAGTGGACTGTTCTTCCTCATGCACCCTACAGCCCCGATCTCGCACCGCCGGATTTCCATATGTTTGGCCCAATGAAGGACGCAATCCGTGGGAGGCACTACGCGGATGATGAAGAAGTTATTGATGCAGTACGACGTTGGCTCCGACATCGACCAGTGGAATGGTACCGTGCAGGCATACAGGCCCTCATTTCAAGGTGGCGTAAGGCCGTAGCATTGAATGGAGATTACGTTGAAAAATAGTGCTGTGTAGCTAAAATATTGGGGAATAACCTGGTGTATTTCAATGCTGAATAAAACAACCCCTGTTTCAGAAAAAAAAAGTGTTGCATTACTTATTGAACTGCCCTCGTATAAAGTCGGTAATACCGAAGTCGAGTGGTCGACTTATGTTTGTATGGAAAATTCTAGGGAAGTGTAGCTGACCTATTATGGAGACCAAGTGTAGAACACCAGTACGGAGCCCTATTCTTAAGTAGTGTTCGACTGTTTGGGATCCTCATAGGATCAGAATATTGGGAGACACCGAAGTAATTCAGAGGCGTGCAGATAGGTTTGTTACCGGTAAGTTCATTCAACACACGACTTTTACGGGCACGCTCCGTGAACTCAGATGTGAACACTTCGAGGGTTCGCGAAACTCTGTCGAGAAAATTTATAGAACCGATATCTGTGGCTGACTGCAGAACGATTCTCCTGCCACGAATGTGCATTTCGCGTGCCGACCGCGAAGACAAGATAAGAGAAATAAAGGTCGGACGGAAGCTGATAGATATTATAGTCGTTTCTCTCTCGCTCCATTTGCGATTGTAACAGGATACGGTATTATTATTACTGGTACAGGGTACCTTCAGACATAGACCCGTACATGAAAAGTCTTCTGCTAACCTCTTAAGTGCACTATTTGAGTAGGATATCTTTTCTCAGCACATCTTTCGCTTCTACGTACGAACGGTGACCACGGCTGTAGTGGTATTAACTGTAAAATTTCAAGTTGCAAGAATTTGGCTCGTTGTCAAACGGTAATAATATCAAAATGAACGGCGTGCCCTCTGACCCACGTTGTCCACTTCCAGGCACACACGGCAGTTCTGCTGTGGCGAGGCAAAGGGGTGACCATATACGATTTCCAGGCGGCAGTATCTGCGTTCCGCTGGGCTTCTGTAACTGGAGGGGAGGGGGGTGGGAGGAGGAGAAGTTTCTTTTAACGGATGGGCTATCGAAAAGCCGTCGATCTGTTTTGCCGCGGGAATTGTAGCGTGTAGAAAGAAGCAGCTGGAGGATAACGAATAACGCCGACTCATTCCGTGAAGGAAACGAATTGCACACGAGGAAAGAAAACATTGCGAGACAGAAAGTATTCTCGGTACTCCGTGTCACTAACGACTTGCTCCGTTGAGATTAAGAAACTGGAGAAATACAAAAACTACAGAGCCAGCACGAACGTGCAGGGAAGGGAGAGACGAGTAATGGAACGGTTTCAATGCTACCGAGTTCGTTGAGGATAACGAATGGTAGGAATACAGGGGCTACCGACTAGTCCCGACTAAAGCACGAACTCTGTGCAGGGAAGAAAAATGGAGAGAAACGAAACGTTTCAGTCACTAAGAAAACGGTACTTCGGGACTAAGGAACACACGTTACTAGGAAAGGAATACATAAAGGAAAAGATACGTAACATACGAGGGTTGCCCAGAAAATAATGAGAACTACACACATGAATGAATGGTGTTTATCTACACACCATATTTTTCCACGTAATCTCTATCTCGTTCTATGGCCTTCCTCCAGCGCGAAACAAGGGCGTGTATGCCCTCTCGGTACCAGTCCTTGTCTTGGAGGGGGGGGGAGGGGGGGGCAGTGCTTCACTGTGCGAATCACGTTCTCATAGCCCTCAAAATGTTTTCCATGAATGACATCCTGCAATTGCCCAAATAGTGGAAGTCCGAGGGGGCTAGGTCAGGACTGTAGGGTGGGTGAGGTAACACTGTCCAATACAGTTTTGCGATGTGTTCAGCTGTCCTCAGACTTGTATAGGTCCGAGCGTTATCGTGTTACAGCAAAACGCCTCCTGGTTTGCTGTGGCGATGAAGTAGCCAGAAGCGCGTGCGGAGTTTTGTTAATGTTTTCACATATGCTTCTGAATTAATGGTACGGTTTCTTGGCATCACATCAAAGAGAATCACACCTCCGCAGTCCCAAAACACGGCGATCATGTCCTTACCACCAGAAGCAGTTGCTTTTAATTTTTTCTTCTGTGTAGAGTGAGAATGGCGCCATTCCATCGACTGTCGTTCTGTTTCGGGCTCAAAGTGGTTAACCCAGGTTTCATCACCTGTCACAATCCGGGACAAGGAGGCCTCCCCCTCAGCTTCAAAACTTTGTAACAAATCAAGACAAATGTTTTTTTTGTGTGATTTGTGATCACCCACCTTGCACACACTTTTGAATATCCAAGAGTGTCGATAATTGCATCCACGCTTCCTTTGCTGATTGACAGATGAAGCGCCAAATGCGAAGTCGTAATGCTTCTGTCCTCGCGAACGACATCATCATCTTGCTGTAACATACCAGGTGTGACATCCGTGGATGGTCCCCCGACTGCTGCAAATCTTGGAGCTCCGTCTAACCGCCTTGTGATGATCTCACCCTCCGTGCCAAGCGACTAACCGTACTTCTGTCGACAGCAGATGTTCCATAGACTTTGCACAAGCGTTTGTGAATATTCCCCACAGTTCTTCCTCTGTTGTGAGAATGTCAATGACGGGCCGTTGCTTGTAACATACATCACCTACAGACGTCATTTTGAAACTATCCTGCAGCTACGCTATCCGTCTGAAGTGACGGAAACTTGGAGCGCTCAGTCAGGAGATTTCAGATAATACACTCCTGGAAATTGAAATAAGAACACCGTGAATTCATTGTCCCAGGAAGGGGAAACTTTATTGACACATTCCTGGGGTCAGATACATCACATGATCACACTGACAGAACCACAGGCACATAGACACAGGCAACAGAGCATGCACAATGTCGGCACTAGTACAGTGTATATACACCTTTCGCAGCAATGCAGGCTGCTATTCTCCCATGGAGACGATCGTAGGAATGCTGGATGTAGTCCTGTGGAACGGCTTGCCATGCCATTTCCACCTGGCGCCTCAGTTGGACCAGCGTTCGTGCTGGACGTGCAGACCGCGTGAGACGACGCTTCATCCAGTCCCAAACATGCTCAATGGGGGACAGATCCGGAGATATTGCTGGCCAGGGTAGTTGACTTACACCTTCTAGAGCACGTTGGGTGGCACGGGATACATGCGGACGTGCATTGTCCTGTTGGAACAGCAAGTTCCCTTGCCGGTCTAGGAATGGTAGAACGATGGGTTCGATAACGGTTTGGATGTACCGTGCACTATTCAGTGTCCCCTCGACGATCACCAGTGGTGTACGGCCAGTGTAGGAGATCGCTCCCCACACCATGATGCTGGGTGTTGGCCCTGTGTGCCTCGGTCGTATGCAGTCCTGATTGTGGCGCTCACCTGCACGGCGCCAAACACGCATACGACCATCATTGGCACCAAGGCAGAAGCGACTCTCATCGCTGAAGACGATACGTCTCCATTCGTCCCTCCATTCACGCCTGTCGCGACACCACTGGAGGCGGGCTGCACGATGTTGGGGCGTGAGCGGAAGACGGCCTAACGGTGTGCGGGACCGTAGCCCAGCTTCATGGAGACGGTTGCGAATGGTCCTCGCCGATACCCCAGGAGCAACAGTGTCCCTAATTTGCTGGGAAGTGGCGGTGCGGTCCCCTACGGCACTGCGTAGGATCCTACGGTCTTGGCGTGCATCCGTGCGTCGCTGCGGTCCGGTCCCAGGTCGACGGGCACGAGCACCTTCCGCCGACCACTGGCGACAACATCGATGTACTGTGGAGACCTCACGCCCCACGTGTTGAGCATTTCGGCGGTACGTCCACCCGCCCTCCCGCATGCCCACTATACGCCCTCGCTCAAAGTCCGTCAACTGCACATACGGTTCACGTCCACGCTGTCGCGGCATGCTACCAGTGTTAAAGACTGCGATGGAGCTCCGTATGCCACGGCAAACTGGCTGACACTGACGGCGGCGGTGCACAAATGCTGCGCAGCTAGCGCCATTCGACGGCCAACACCGCGGTTCCTGGTGTGTCCGCTGTGCCGTGCGTGTGATCATTGCTTGTACAGCCCTCTCGCAGAGTCCGGAGCAAGTATGGTGGGTCTGACACACCGGTGTCAATGTGTTCTTTTTTCCATTTCCAGGAGTGTATATACGTAAGGTTTCGCATTCGTAGTATTGTTTTCGGCTTAGAAAAAAAAATGCAGTGCATTACTTTACGGGCAACCCTCGTACATGGCTCTTGGAGCCAAAGCCTCATCTCCACGTTTCGTATACCTATACCTCTTCAACGTGGGGAGCTATTGGATGTGACAAAACGACTGATTCGTAACTGTTGAAGGGAGGCTGAACCCTCGCCGTTATGTGGCAAGCTTGATAAATTCTGTTGTCATACCCTTTAATTGCAGGATACCAAATGGCATGCAGTAGCAGGACAATACAAGACTACACACTGGGTTCATCCCACAGACGCCTTGAAGAATGTATGGATCCGCGAGTGTTCTGATCTGTCTCCGTATTTGTCGCCAGTTCAGCATGTCTGGGGTGTGATGCGAAGATGTATACTTCCATAACAGCCTCCAGCGAGCAGATTTCATAAAATGACATGATATTTGCTTGAGGCATTCCTCAAGATGACAATGGACAGGTGTATTCGAGCCTGTGGGTGTCACATCTTACAACCGGTGTTGATGATGGACGGCAGATCTGAAGGGAATGAAAGTTTAATACACCACAATTTTGTGATGACTACGAATGGACTTGGAAAAGTAAATTCCACATTATTATGGCAGGCCGAGTAACTTTCTTTGAAATGCTTCACTGACTTCAAAGTGACACAGAAACACGACACTGGTTTTCAACGTAGTTACCATGTCTCTGTAAACAAGGTTCAAGAAAGTCCTCGTTGTTGGAAAATCTCTTTCCCCTCCAAACGTTCTTTCAGCTTGCCACGTCTCCGCGGCCTTGGTCAAAATGTTGTCTCCATTTTACTTGGACTGGTCGCGACACTGCATTTGGCCTGCACACCGCCTGAATTTCACGGCGAATCTGTGTGAAATTTACACTTTGCACACAAGAATCGTACCCTCCACCGTACTTCAGCTTTATAATTGCCACGTCATTTGAATCGCACGCAGTGATGCATCTGCTATCCGTACCGCATCAAAACAGTGTCCCCCCGCTAACCATCTCTTCTAACGATGTGATACTCTTGTTGGGCCAAGTTAGTAGCATGGGGTGACGTGTGTAACTTGCTTTCTTAAATTCCTACGTATCTCCACAAAATTCGGGCTCGAGCTTAACGATGTGCATCTTTCCATTCCCGTAACTGTATTATACGATGAGGTGACAAAAATCATGGGATAGAGGTATATACTACGGAACAGAGTGAAACAATGCATTCGCAATGGTAAAATCAGGCACGCTCGCTCCCTTGTATGCAGCGATCTGACGCCCACGACTCTATGGAATAATCTCCACAGCCTGGGGGTCGGAAAGGCAAAATCGTAAACTGATTTTTATGTCTCAGCTAACGAATTAAATGAATTCTTCTCTGCACGTCTGAATACCCATACGGCTGATAATTACTGTCCACAAGAATCCCCTAACTGCATAACTAACCACTATACCTTCCATCTAATACACGTAACAATAATTACGACAAGCAAAGCAATAATGAGAATCTCTTCTGATGCGATAGGCAATGACAGTATCAGTATAATCATGATTAAGGGTGTTGCCGATATCTTAGTACCTGTCTTAACTGACGTATTTAATTTTTCCCTCGTGAACGGAATAAATTCCACTGCATGGAAGAGGAGCATAATTCGGCGCATCCCTCAGATCGAAAACCTACAACTGCTTAGTGATTAAGGACAAATTAGCATACTGCCTGCTGTTTCCAAAACACTTGAGTATGTTGTTTATGATCAAATCACTGAACACCTGCATGAATTCACTCTATATGACAAATTTCAATCCGGTTTCCGTAAACATCACAGCACAAACACTGCTCCAATTAAAGTAACTGATGACCTGAAAAATGCCATAGACAGCCGAAAGGCAACAATATTGACGCTACTAGACTTCAGCAAAGGTTTTGACACTGTTAACTCTGACATATTGCTCAGAAAAATGCAACAGTTAAATTTTTTCAGATAGTGCAATGAGATGGTTTGGAAGCTACTTAAAAGACAGACAGCAATGTATTGTCTGTGTAAATGAAAAATCTTCCTGGAAACATGTCACCTCGGGCGTGCCACAAGGATCAGTCTTAGGACCACTTTTGTTTTACTTATATGTCAATGATATTTCGTCGGTTATGTCTTCCTGTAAATATCATTTCTATACCGACGACCTCTATCTCCACCTAAGCGTCAGACCTGAAGATATAAACATAGCACGCTCACATGAATGATGATCCGTCTTTAGTGGTAACATGGGCGAAAAGCCTGGGGCTTAAACTAAATGCAAAAAAGACACAAGTAATCTTAATAGCTCACCAGAAATTGATAAGTTCAGATTCCCGCGAACGGCTGTCTCCTATTCTGCTCGACGGTATTCCAATACCATATCAGAAAACAGTTAAGAACTTCGGTGTGACTTTGGATGAGCATCTCAACTGGGCAGAGAATACAGTCGCAGTGTTCCGGAAGACGTCCGCTTATCTCTAAGCTCTCAAAAAGTTTCGGAACATATTTCCACAGAACGTGAAACGCCAGCTCGTGCAAGCACTCGCTCTACCGAACCTCCGCTATTGTGATGTAATTCGACAAGGCATGAGTAGCGAAAACAAAAGACGGTTAGAACTAACCATAAATGCTTGTGTGCGTTACACTTGCAACATTCGATAGCTATGATCATGTTTGTGCTTCATACTACCAGCTAGGGTGGATGCGGCCAGACAGATTGCGTGACTACCACACTCTATGTCTACTTCACCGGCTCCTCGTCAGGCAAGCACCCCAGTACCTTGCTTCAGAGATTAAACACCTTTCATGCCATCATAATCGAAACATGAGGTCACTGTTATTTGGTATCCTAACTGTGCCCACTCACAAAACCAAAACATTTGCAAAGCCCTTCTCTGTTATCTCAGTACGCCTCTGGAACAAACTGCCCCTTACTCTGCGCAAGATTCAATCCCCTGCTGCTTTTAAAAAGAAGTTGAAGCATTTACTACTATCATCCTCATAACGTTTTCCACAAAATTAATGTACAAGGCCAATCCTCCCCTCTGTCAAACAACAAAGCTAGTGTCTCCTGTCTTGCTCCTTTCTCTTCTTCCTCTTCATTTATCTCCATTATCCACGCAATCTTCTTTTCCTTTATATTTCCTTAATTATGTTTCATCATATCCCTATTCTTCTCCTCCATTCACCATTAGTCTCCCTCATACCCCCTGCTGCTAGCACTCCTATCTAAAATCTGCATAATGCCTAATTATAGCAGTACTTATCATCTACGAATATAAACTGTATATGTATGTATTTTTCCAGGTGTTCCTTTGCAATTATTTCACTTTTTGTACTAGATGTAGTTTAACATGTCTACTAAAACATATGAAAGTAAAAAAGTAGAGTGCCTGGTTAGATGTAACAGAGGGTCTGATGTCCCTAATCTTGCCAGGTTAAATAAATAAATAAATAAATATACTTATACAGATGACGCTAGTATCGCGTACTCAGGGATGGAAAGGCACTGCATTGTCGGAGCTGTCATTTGTACTCAGGTGATTCATGTGAAAGGGTTCTGACTTGATTATAGCCACACGACGGCAATTAGCAGACTTTGAACGCCGAATGGTAGCTGAAACTGGACGCACGGGACATTCCGTTTCGGAAACCGTTAGGAAATTCTGCACTCTGGGATCCACAGTGTCAAGAAAGTGCCGAGGATATCAAATTTAGGGTATTACCTCTAAACACGTACAGCAAAGTAGACGACGACCTTCATTTAACGGCTGACAGCAGAGGCATTTACGGAGAGACATCAGTGCTAACAGACAAGCAACACTGCTTGAAATAACTGCAGAAATCAATGTGGGTCGTACGACGGCTGTATCCGTTAGGACACTGCTACGAAATTTGGTGGTAATGGGCTATTCCAGCAGATCACCGACGCGATTGCCTTTGCTGACAGTACATCGCGTGCAGCGGCTCTCCTGGCAACGTGACCATATAGAATGGTCGCTACTAGACAACTGGAAAACCGTGGCCTGGTCATAAGAGTCCACGTTTCAGTTGGTAACAGCTGATGGTAAGTTTCGAGTGTGGCGCAGACCTCACAAAGCCATGGGCCCAAGTTGTCAGCAAGGCACTGCGGAAGTTCGTGGTGGCTCCATAACGGTGCAGGCTGTGTTTGCGTGGAATGGACTGGGTCCTCTGGTCTAACTGAACCGATAATTACGTTAGCGTTCTTGGAGACCATCTGCTGCCAAACAACGATGGAATTTTTATGGACGACAATACACTATCTCACCAGGCCACAACTGTTTACGATTAATCGTCTTGATATTGAAGCTCTTTTTTCTGTGTTTGCTTTAACAATAACATATGCTTTATTAGAGAAAAACCAACCTATAGATCTCCCCTCGCCCCCCCCCCCCCCAAATGTATACACAGACACAAACACAGATACACACACACAGAGACAAAACCAAAAATAAATAAATATAATAATAATCATAAATCCTCAAACCTACCTACTCTCCCTCTCTCTCTCTCTCTCTCTCTCTCTCTCTCTCCCTCCCTCCCCCCCTCTCTCTCCCTCTTTCTTTTTACACACACACACACACACACACACACACACACACACCACACACACATACCTCTCTGAGAAATTCAAAACAAACGCCAATGACATCCTTAACTCTTCCACTGTCTGCCACCTTGTTTTCGCACCTTCTACGGTTCCACTGCAGCTGGTAGACAGTGACAGTGCCAACTCAATACACAGAACTTCACAATGAAGAAGATGACGAAAAAAGAAATCGTAAGTGAAACATAATGTAAATAGATACACAACATGATGTGTCGGCAGGCGTGCCGACACTGTTTTTAGAGAAGGAGGCCGACATGCGCGCGTCAACTCACGCAGGCTTGCTCAGGTCTGAAACAGGATACGTAATGAATGCTATAAAGAAAAGTACGTAGCTGCTGGAATACTTAACTTTAATCCATCATTTGTATACAGCATTCTTGATGATACAATTGAGGCTCTCTCTAGAATTGGTTAATGGCGCCTTGCTAGGTCGTAGCAATGGACCTAGCTGAAGGCTATTCTAACTATCTCTCGGCAAATGAGAGAAAGGCTTCGTCAGTGTAGTCGCTAGCAAAGTCGTCGTACAACTGGGGTGAGTGCTAGTACGTCTCTCTAGACCTGCCGTGTGGTGGCGCTCGGTCTGCGATCACTGACAGTGGCGACACGCGGGTCCGACATGTACTAATGGACCGCGGCCGATTTAAAGCTACCACCAAGCAAGTGTGGTGTCTGGCGGTGACACCACACGACACACGAACACACACACCTTTCACATGAATTATTAATCTCAGGCATAGCCATAACAGATTAGAAATCGAAATTTTTGCGTAAATGTTTTGCCTACGTTGAGTTGTATATAGTTGCAGGTGACAAACTGTAAAGAAAAACAGTCAGTGTGAAAAAGTAATACAGCACAAAAACTACACCATGTGGTAAGAAGGTATTTTACGTGCTCTTCAGAAACCTGTAATTACGATTTAGAAACTAATATTTATATGTATTTAAACAGTGAAAAACATTCCTTATGTTTAACAGCCATAATAATAAAAAGCTCTAGATAATGCTGCAACTGCAGTGAAACATGTCTGGGACAAAAATCAAAAATGTGTTTTGCTAAAGGCGGACCCCACTCAAAACATGTGTTACTCTTCGCAATTGGTTTGAAGAACATTCTGGGCATTCCGAAAGAATGATATGGGAACCCAATGACCGACATGAGTGCCATCGAACACTTATGAGATATAATCGTGGGGTCAGCTCGTACACGAAATGCTGCACCGACAGCACTTTCGCAACTGTGAACGGCAGCAAAGCTCAGTATTTCTGCAGGGACTCACAGCGAGTTATTGCGTCCATGCTATGGCGAGTTTCTTCACTACGCCGGGAAAAGGAGGTCTGACACGATATTAGAAGGTATCGTATGACTTTTATCGTCATATGCAGCCATTGCGCTCTAGGTGCTGAGTGAAAGTGATTCGTACGTGTTTCGCTCGGAATCAGCAGCTCTCGCAGCCGAAACTTGTGGATTAATTAGGGAAAGTAGATCTCGGAAATAGGGAACGCTAGATTGCTACGAATCTGACTGTTACAACGGCAGTTGAACGTGATTTCCTACCGATGGCGTGGAGAGTGCTATTAGTCAGCAGAGGGCGCGTTCGTCTGTAGCGCACTGGAGACCAGGAGACCGGGACGCTGTTGCGCTCAGAGACGCCCACTCGCTCCCTGCCTCACCTGCACATGCACACACGCACACACACACACACACACACACTGCCCCCAGAATGAACTCTGCTAGCCTCGGCCGCGTTGTTGGTTGGTACGACTGCCACGCTGTCAGTTTGTGCACCGACCTGCCTGAGGGGCCGCTAAACACGGCGCGCATGAATATTCACAGCTAGCAGGGGCTGGGGGCGGGGTGTGCCTGAGTTACTACCCGCCCTGAGTTACGTCTGCGCGTGGGCGGCGCTCTCCCCCCTACCTGCAGCGGCGCCGTGGGCTCCCGGATGTGAACGTAGCAAACCAGCTTTTCGACTTATCTCGCAGCTTCAAAGGCATTCAAATCAAGACATCTCGATATATTCGCGATTTGCTACACGTATCAGTACTAGTACCCACATCGTGAAGTATAAAGCATCGTGTCAGGTAAAGGAACATGATACATTATGTCGTGTTATGCAACGTGACACATCTCATCATGTCATCCAACATGGCATTTGTTATCTTATGTAGTATGACACAACTTATCATTAGAGGTTTATATGCATACATCCACACTCTGGAAAACTTCCTATTAAGATGCACCCCCACTCTCACGCCGCCCGAAGTGGCCTTGCGGTTCTAGGCGCTACAGTCTGGAGCCGGGCGACCGCTACGGTTGCAGGTTCGAATCCTGCCTCGGGCATGGATATGTGTGATGTCCTTAGGTTAGTTAGATTTAATTAGTTCTACGTTCTAGGCGACAGATGACCTCAGAAGTTAAGTCGCATAGTGCTCAGAGCCATTTGAACCATTTGAACCCACTCTCACATGACTTTCCACGGTAGATGCATCCGACGCTCTAGAAGCACATAAATTTGTGTCCATTTGTTGTTACACCCTCACTATAAATGCAACAGGGGATGGGGCTAAGTGAGCTCACTGCGCTAGGGATAACTCGTAAAAAAGAACGAATATATCAAGATCTTTTCATTCAAATGGCTCTGAGGCTGCGAGATAAGTCAAAAAGCTAGTTCCCTTCCTTTACATCCCTAACTCAGCACAGCACATAATCGCCTTTTTTTGTGCTACGATAGGAGAATTTTTCATTCTGCTTCCCAAATTTTACACTACCATAACTTTGATACTATACCGCGCTAGCTTGGCCACCGTTGTTGACTCGGGTGACGACAGACGTTGACTGTGGGTATTGTATCACAGACACAGTCCCATTCACTGTTCAGAGATATCACTAAACTCGCCCAAAGTGTGGTGTCACCGCCAGACACCACACTTGCTAGATGGTAGCCTTTAAATCGGCCGCCGGCCGCTAGTATACGTCGGACCCGCGTGTCGCCACTGTCAGTGATTGCAGACCGAGCGCCGCCACACGGCAGCTCTAGAGAGACTTCCTAGCACTCGCCCCAGTTGTACAGCCGACTTTGCTAGCGAGGGTTCACTGACAAATTACGCTCTCATTTGCCGAGACGATAGTTAGCATAGCCTTCAGCTACGTCATTTGCTACGACCTAGCAAGGCGCCATTATCAATTGCTATTTATCTTGTGATGCATGTACCGTCAGACCGATGTTCACCAGTTATGGATTAAAGTTAAGTATTCCATCAGCTACGTACTTTATTTGCCAGTCTCAATCCCTTTAAATGTTCCAGACCTCACGCCAGCCTGCGTGAGCCTAACGCGTGCCTTTCGGCTACCAATCATAGTGGCTTGGCTGTCTTACCAAGTCACAACATAAAGATGTGAACAACCTTGCATGAGCAGCTCCTATTAGACAGAGCGGGTCAAACAGTCGATCAGTCATTCCACCAGTAAAGAGGTACATAGCTCGTGCTGTTTGTAGTTCAACCATGCGTAGTCAGTCAATACCATGGTTCGATCGCATCCGCATTATTACTTTGTGCCAGGAAGGGCTCTCAACAACCGAAGCGTCCAGGCGTCTTGGAGCGAACCAAAGCGATGTTGTTCGGACGTGGAGGAGATACAGAGATACAGGAACTGTCGATGACATGCATCACTCAGGCCCCTACCTACGGGTTATGGCTCGGAGAAACACAGACAGCAACTCCACCATGTTGAATAATGCTTTTCGTGCAGCCACAGGACGTCGTGTTACGACTCTAGCTGTGCGCAATAGGCTGCATGATGTGCAACTTCACTCCCGACGTCCATGGCGAGGTGCATCTTTGCAACCACGACACCATGCATGGCGGTACAGATGGGCCCAACAACATGCCGAATGGACCGCTGAGGACTGGGAACACGTTCCCTTCACGGATGAGTGTCGCATATATATTCAACCAGACAGTCGTCGGAGACGTGTTTGGAGGCAACCCGGTCAGGATGAACGCCTTAGACACACTGTCCAGCGAGTGCAACAAGGTGGAGGTTCCCTGCTGGTTTGGGGTGGCATTATGTGGGGTCGACGTATACCGCTCGTGGTCATGGAAGGCGCCGTAATGGGCCGTCCTTCCGATCGATAGTGAAACCATGTCGGCAACATTCGTCTTCATGGACGACAATTCGCGTCCCCACCGTGCATATCTTGTGAATGACTTCGTTCAGGATAACGACATAGCTTGACTAGAGTGGCCAGCATGTTTTCAGACATCAATCCTATCGCACATGACTGGAATAGATTGAAAAGGGCTGTTTGTGGACGACGTGACCACCAACCACTCTGAGGAATCTACGCTGAATCGCCTTTGAGGAGTGGGACAATATGAGCTGAGTTAACAGTGCCTTAATGAACTTTTGGATAGTATGCCACGACCAATGCAAGCATGCGTCAATGCAAGAGGACGTGCTACTGGGTATTAGAGGTGCCGGTGTGTACAGCAATCTGGACCACCACATCTGAAGTTCTCGCTGTATGTTTTTACAACATGGTATGTAATGTTTTTCATCAGCAATAAAAAGGACGGAACTGATGTTTATGTTGACCTCTATTCTAATTTTCTATACAGGTTCCGGAACTCTCGAAACCGAGGTGATGGAAAACTTTTTTTGGTGTGTGTATATTACTTATATCGTGGCAAGCGATGCAGCTTTCACATAACAGGATAGCCGTTAATTATATGCATATGTCTACCTTCTTGTAAAATAGAAACGAGTTCGGAAGAAGTTACACGAGTCAAAAAATCACAAAAAACTTTTTTTTTGTCCGCAGCTCGTGGTCGTGCGGTAGCGTTCTCGCTTCCCACGCCCGGGTTCCCGGGTTCGATTCCATGCGGGGTCAGGGATTTTGTCTGCCTCGTGATGACTGGGTGTTGTGTGATGTCCTTAGGTTAGTTAGGTTTAAGTAGTTCTAAGCTCTAGGGGACTGATGACCATAGATGTTAAGTGCCATAGTGCTCAGAGCCATATTTGAACCTGTTTTTTGCACGTAAAATGCGAACGATGCTCAATGAAGTTATATTTTTTATTTATTTAATTCACGTTTAGCTGCTTCCCGCGTTCAGTTAACTTAAGAGCGGACTTTAAATGCTGTATTTAGCTTGACTTTAAATCATTGCATCTCGGCAACAGATAAAGATTACTGGATGAAAAATTTTCGTTTTGACTTTTATACATCTGTCTGTGCAAAACTTGAACCAGTTCTACAAGTTTAAAGTAGAGAAGTGCAGCACATAAACAGCCTCCCATAAGAAACGTGCCTTTTTTCACTTAAAATGCAAACGAAGTAAAAAAATTTCAAGCGACTAAAACTTATCCTAGACAAGGGTCCGATACACCGGTGGACAAAATTTAAATCATCACTCTCTCTCCTGTGCTGGATTTTTAAGGGTAACTGTTTTTGCACGTAAATTCCGAAAGATGCATGTGAAAATGGTGCCATTAGTTGCGCATTAATATCAGCCCAATCAAAATTTCTTGCAAAAGGAATTAATCGAATCGCACGATTTGCCTGGACGTCAGCTCCGGTTCGACTTTCAAGCCTTGCTTAATATACTATAACATAGCTACAGTAAGACAGAAGTTCGAATGACTACATAAATGACCGCAGGTCCGGGTTAAACCATAAAAATTTCACGTCGTGTTCCTAACTCAAATAGGAACCGAGCGCCAAGAAACCCCCAACTCGCGACTCTGCGCGAGGCTTTTTCAGTCATATTTGTTACAGCGCTGCCGGCGCTGTGTCTATTGTGGTGATACGAGCGCTTTGATTCGTTACCACACAGCAGGACGTGAACTGATGAGGCAATAAGCAATTGGGTTCCTTTCACGGTATGTTGTTGAAACGTTAACAACTAGCGTTTTGACTGTGGTATGTCTGCGTCTGTATATGTCGCATATACGTTTTTCAAACATTTTATCTCTGGCACTGAAATACGCTGACAAAATTAACGGCTCGCCGCAGGGCTCCTCCTCGCGAACTGGATGATGCATTCCACAACACAGATAAGAGGCTGACTCCCTTCATACTTTAAAAGTATTGAAAGACAACTAAATGTAGGTAAATAAATACCAATAAGTCGTTCTAGATCATTTTCACATATCACACCTTGTCAACCCCATCCTCACCTCTAGGGGTGGTAGGTGTATCATATTCGCACAGAGTTTTCATACACATCATGAGTCATATATACCAGATTTGGCTGAAAAACTGCTCCAGGAGTTATGCCTTTATGTTACCCCTTCTCATCTCTACCCAAGTGGATCTCACCCACCCCGCGAGACCTGGACTGCCCCGAACAGGATCTGGCCACAAATGTAAAAAGCTGTCTAATACAGACTGTGACTCCAGAGTTCCACACCAGACTATCCATCACAAAGACTGTGACCGCAAGGTTCGAGCTTACCATAGTGATAAGAAGGACTTCCTGCTGGCAAATGCAGAACCTGTACGATAGATTGAAGGTCTGTATATCCAGTTGTGAAACACAAACATTACTATGTTTGCAATCTGTATATGAGGGGCTGAGAGTACAATTGGTACTAGTGACATTTCGCAATAAAATGATCTAATGGCACATTCGATTAGGTAAGATATGAATCTTCACTGAGTGAAGGAATTACAAGAGATTTTCTACATAGTGCCGCACCCTGTGCGATGATAAAGTCTGAGTTGTAAGCCAGTGTCTCGGCTGCATTTGGAATAGAACTAGTACAAGTGAAATGGCGGACAGAAGGAGAATTGTTGCTATTTTTAATGAACGTTAGGTGTGAATTTCTTTGAAAGTACAGCAGCAGCATAATGTGTATGTTTTTTGGGGTATTTAAAAATGGTTCAAATGGCTCTGAGCACTATGGGACTCAACTGCTGTGGTCATAAGTCCTCTAGAACTTAGAACTACTTAAACCTAACTAACCTAAGGACAGCACACAACACCCAGCCATCACGAGGCAGAGAAAATCCCTGACCCCGCCGGGAATCGAACCCGGGAACCCGGGCGTGGGAAGCGAGAACGCTACCGCACGACCACGAGATGCGGGCTGGGGTATTTATAATAATATTTAATGCATGTTTAAAAAATCATCTTCTGAAATACCGATTGTACGTCTTGATGCAAAACAAGCGTATTGACGCAATGGATTACAAGACCCCTGCACGTGGTCGTATGTGTATGGAATATGATAGCAATTTTGGTCTCTATGAAAAGGCAAAGAAGCACTCCAAACATGTATGTGTTTCCGAAGTCAGGACCGAAGCAGCGACGGACGTTGGCACAAATTTTTCTGTAGTGGTTATGAAAACAGAAAACTTACTTTCAATTACAGCCAAATATGTCACAGCAAAGGTCAAATTTGTTAAATACACAGAAGGAAATAAAATACATTGTAGGAATACAGGTGGATCTGAATCAGCAAAAACATCCTCTAACACTGCAGTTCAAGTATTCGCTGCACTGTGATCTTGCGTTTATAGAACCAGATTTCGGGAGGCGCAAAACTGACCTCTCATCAATACCTCTTCTGCAGCCTTTGCATCAAGATGAGTTTGTAATAAACATTGTGAAATGGGAAAAATCTGCAGAAGATGCAGAAACACATTCCTCCTGTTTATCACGATTTACGTAACAATGTATCCCATTCACACACAGCAATTACCATGGGTTCTTTGGTTAAATGTCATTGCTCAAATAGTAGATTATGAAGCATGGAGTCGAACGAATACCCGTACGTTAAATGAATTTCTGTTATCTCATTTCTGAATGTATTGGAGATGGTGTAAGTCTCGTCCTTCAGCCCACCTCATACTCACCACTATGTTGGTAGGGTTAAATAGTGTTGCTCAAACTAAAGATCGTAAAACATAGGGTTGAGTAAATACACTCCTGGAAATGGAAAAAAGAACACATTGACACCGGTGTGTCAGACCCACCATACTTGCTCCGGACACTGCGAGAGGGCTGTACAAGCAATGATCACACGCACGGCACAGCGGACACACCAGGAACCGCGGTGTTGGCCGTCGAATGGCGCTAGCTGCGCAGCATTTGTGCACCGCCGCCGTCAGTGTCAGTCAGTTTGCCGTGCCATACGGAGCTCCATCGCAGTCTTTAACACTGATAGCATGCCGCGACAGCGTGGACGTGAACCGTATGTGCAGTTGACGGACTTTGAGCGAGGGCGTATGGTGGGCATGCGGGAGGCCGGGTGGACGTACCGCCGAATTGCTCAACACGTGGGGCGTGAGGTCTCCACAGTACATCGATGTTGTCGCCAGTGGTCGGCGGAAGGTGCACGTGCCCGTCGACCTGGGACCGGACCGCAGCGACGCACGGATGCACGCCAAGACCGTAGGATCCTACGCAGTGCCGTAGGGGACCGCACCGCCACTTCCCAGCAAATTAGGGACACTGTTGCTCCTGGGGTATCGGCGAGGACCATACGCAACCGTCTCCATGAAGCTGGGCTACGGTCCCGCACACCGTTAGGCCGTCTTCCGCTCACGCCCCAACATCGTGCAGCCCGCCTCCAGTGGTGTCGCGACAGGCGTGAATGGAGGGACGAATGGAGACGTGTCGTCTTCAACGATGAGAGTCGCTTCTGCCTTGGTGCCAATGATGGTCGTATGCGTGTTTGGCGCCATGCAGGTGAGCACCACAATCAGGACTGCATACGACCGAGGCACACAGGGCCAACACCTGGCATCATAGTGTGGGGAGCAATCTCCTACACTGGCCGTACACCACTGGTGATCGTCGAGGGGACACTGAATAGTGCACGGTACATCAAAACCGTCATCGAACCCATCGTTCTACCATTCCTAGACCGGCAAGGGAACTTGCTGTTCCAACAGGACAATGCACGTCCACATGTATCCCGTGCCACCCAACGTGCTCTAGAAGGTGTAAGTCAACTACCCTGGCCAGCAAGATCTCCGGATCTGTCCCCCATTGAGCATGTTTGGGACTGGATGAAGCGTCGTCTCACGCGGTCCGCACGTCCAGCACGAACGCTGGTCCAACTGAGGCGCCAGGTGGAAATGGCATGGCAAGCCGTTCCACAGGACTACATCCAGCATCTCTACGATCGTCTCCATGGGAGAATAGCAGCCTGCATTGCTGCGAAAGGTGGATATACACTGTACTAGTGCCGACATTGTGCATGCTCTGTTGCCTGTGTCTATGTGCCTGTGGTTCTGTCAGTGTGATCATGTGATGTATCTGACCCCAGGAATGTGTCAATAAAGTTTCCCCTTCCTGGGACAATGAATTCACGGTGTTCTTATTTCAATTTCCAGGAGTGTACTTGCATATATGTAAATTTTTGTTTAGTTTTCATATGTTTGAATTTGTAAGAGATAGTGTGAATCTGGGCCCTCAGAGTGTGGCCATTTCAGGTTCATGTGCCCAATCATCTCCTAAGTCATGTATTCTGAGTAAAATGGCTACCTATCTGTGTGGAAAATATTCTTTCAGTTGCTGATTTAAGCGTTTTCAAAAAATGGTTCAAATGGCTCTGAGCACTATGCGACTCAACTTCTGAGGTCATCAGTCGCCTAGAACTTAGAACTAATTAAACCTAACTAACCTAAGGACGTCACATACATCCATGCCCGAGGCAGGATTCGAACCTGCGACCGTAGCGGTCACGCGGTTCCAGACTGAAGCGCCTTTAACCGCACGGCCACACCGGCCGGCAAGCGTTTTCATCCCTTTAATGTGCTGACTGTGGAAATACCTCCGCAGGCTGAGTGCAGATCTCTGACACTCTCGGTTGTCCTCTGGTCATTCGGATAACAGTAATGTGTGTAGGCGTTGTTCGGCCTATGAGCGTGCTCATACCCAAGTCATTTAGTGCTCTGTGCTCTTACAGTTACGTAACTTTCCATTTCGTAAAGCTGGACTGTGATAGTTCGTGTGTCCTCAATTGTTTAGAGATGCATCCAAAAAGAGTGCTTATTAAGGGACAGTTTGTGGAAAGTTTGATTATAGACTCCAGTCGTTCATCTGTTCAACAATGTATCTTTTGATCCTATAAATGTATGGGAGGTATGTAGAGAGGTGCATATGGTATTAGAACGCTTAATAATTTCATATTGTCGTTATGAAACCTCGCTCTATTCTAAACGGACTCATGTTGCACCACTTCATTTCCTAATCCGGCCCCCGTGATGGCCCCGAAGTGTTGGCGTGAATAGCGCCTAATTGAGACTCTGAGACTGAGAAAGCATGAACGATTAAGAACAAACTCAGTGAATTTGAAAATCACGTATACTTCTTAACGTCACATTCCCCCACCTGCTCCACTTGCTTATCGTAGAGAAAATCTGATGTGTCGACAGAGGGACCGACACAGTGTTATTTTGAGGGGGCCGAATAGGCACGCTATAAGCTCACCCAGAATATCGTTAAGTCTAAAACAGGACGCTCAATGAATGCTAATAAGAAAAGTACGTTGCTTTGGGAATACTTAACTTTAATCCATCCATTTTGGTATACATCGTTTTTGTTGAGACATGCTTTAGACGATAATTATCAATTGCTATGTAAGGCTAATGGCGCCTTGCTAGGTCGTAGCAATGGACTTAGCTGAAGGCTATTCTAACTATCTGCTCGGCTAATGAGCGATGCTTCGTCAGTGTAGTCGCTAGCAAAGTCGTCGTGCAACTGGGGCGAGTGCTAGTCCGTCTTTCTAGACCTGCCATGTGGTGGCGCTAGGTCTGCAAGTACTGACAGTGGCGACACGCGGGTCCGACACGTACTAATGGACCGCGGCCGATTTAAGCTACCACCTAGCAAGTGTGGTGTCTGGCGGTGACACCACAAAATCAGTGTCATCCAAATTATCCGTTGTGCCCAATAATAATAAAATAACTAACTACTGCCCAATTCATTTGATGGGTATGCAGGATTGCAGGGTTATGAGTGTGACGTAGACGGATGCAATCGCAAACCCAGGCAACACCAAAGGTCACCAAAAACAACCGCTATCAATAACCGCATATCAAAGAAAGCAAATAAAGGCGCACAGTATAAAACTCTGCTACGATGGTCGCTGGAGAAAAAAAATTAATCACTTAATATTGAGCAACTCAGTTCTATTTATGCGCTTCGAGGAAACGCAGCTTCAGAATATCGAAGAGAGTAAGGTGCTTCATACTGCTGGAATGGCATCATATGTGAGTCGCCAATTTCATATTACAACAGACATAATATGAACATTACGTAGTATGAAAATATTCACTCACAGATGATGCCATAACGGGTGTATTAAGAACCATACCACCACTGATATTCTGAAAACGAGTTTACGCGATAAGCGTAAATAAAACTGAATTGCTGATCATCAAATGACTAAAAAAATTTTTTCCCAGCGACTACCATAGCAGTGTTTAAGAATTTATAATTTCACAAACTGGTCACAGTTGTCTTACGTGATTATGACACACCTTAAATGCAGCAAGTGTACTTCGTTTGGTATTATCATGAAATAGGCAAGAATGTCATGGATATGATAAGCGACTTGGGATGGTAATTATTAACCTTCTCATTCCTTTGGTAGCATATAGCTGCATCCAAATTGTATTTATTTTTTTAGCTCAGGGAATAGAACAAATTCGTTTTGTGTGACTGTAGCATCTACTTTACACCAAGTGCTTTCATTGTATTACTTGTTATCGTATCTGCGGGTTCCCAGTAGGTGGCCCATATGCTTAAAGGAAGTTGTTTATAGCAGTGTCTGCGTGTCTTCTAGAAAAAAAGTAATTTAGGTTTGTTTTTAGTAATTTTGGACTAAAGTGTGTTTAGAACATACTGTTATTTACTAACATACCCTACATCATGAAATAAGTGATAGTTTATTTCATCACAACGGTACAGTGATAGATTTTTTGGATGTAGCACAGGGACTACATTTGGGAATGACCCTTTCTTTCACATCCCACTAGCAATGTTTTCATAATGTTTAGATTTTTAATTTTGAGTTTTCTGAGTATTACACACATGGTTTTGACTACGGAAATACCCAAAATTTTGGCAATTCACAACAGTTCTTTAAAATTTAGTATATCAATTTTATTTTGGCCCAGAACAATGCATTGACCACCTATGTATGTGCTTTTATCCGAATAATCTCAGCTCCGGACTGAGGAGGTTAAAAGAAAGGCTTTGCTCAAGTTGCGCTAACACTACGCGTCCCTACCAGAGTGACGTTGCTCAACTGCAAGGACGATCGTATCACGCCTGGCTCCTCAATCCACACTCCTGTTCACGCATCAGACCATTGGGTATTCCCCTAAACTCAAACATCACTACAGAGGCTCTCATGCTGTGATAGAATAGCACCTCAGCATCGAATGAAATGGGCGATCCTGCCTGAAACCTGATTTAATCAAATGAAACTATATGGCTCCAGAGGAGTTTTCAAATTTCAAACATGTGTGATGTATTTAAGCAGACTGAAGCGACGAAGGAAAATGTGTTCCAAAGCCGGGATACAAACCCAGATCTCCTGTTCTATAGGCAGATGAGAGAACCACCAAGCCATCCTTCTTCATTGCGTCAGGATTTAAAAGTGCTTGACCTCTTACGCAAGTATCTAAAGGGTCGAACAAATACTGGGCTAAAGTGTTCAATTGACATGTGTCAGTCGCTGACTAAGATTTGTAGTTGCTGCTGTCTCACGCGCCTAGGATGACACCATATCCTTGCTTCGAGTATAAGACTTCAACTTATGATCAAAACGCTTTTCAAAATTTGCTGCAGCTTACTGCAACAAAACATATCAGGCGCTAATTCGTAACATACATTCTTGGTGCTTACATGTGTAAACTATGTACGGCTTATTACTGTCTTGAAGACTCTATGCGTGCGAAAAATATCCACCTCCGGAAGGAGATCGCTGGAACATGCCTGTGATGTGGCGCTAGATTCGAAGAATGGATTTTCGAAACAAGAACCGTAGTTGACTAGCAAAATGGGGAGAGGCGGTGGCGTACAGCTTCTGACCACCAAACGTTGCGCCTCTGTCCTATATTAAATTTCAATTCTGTCCGCCTTGTCTCATGGAATGAGGGCATGCATCACTGTTGACGGTGATCCGTGTCTTGGATGGGGACGTCAAGCTTGGCAGCCCCTTGGTATTATTCGCGAAGAGTTGGCTGTGTGGCAACAACCGATTCTCCGCCTCTCCCACCTCTCATCTTGACAAAACACAAATAGCACACCACATTACACTCGCTTCCATTAGTACCATCTATGCTCAACTTAAGAACAACAATCGCTCTTGTTGTTGAAAGATGTCATGTCTACCCAACAATACCACACAACTCTTTTTTTTTCTTTCTGGTAAAAACCTACGTAGATATCCAGTGCGGTGGCCGTCTTGATGACCGTCCCTCCAATGGCATCTTGTCGCCTTGAAGTCCGCAGCTCGTGGTCGTGCGGTAGCGTTCTCGCTTCCCACGCCTGGGTTCCCGGGTTCGATTCCCGGCAGGGTCAGAGATTTTCTCTGCCTCGTGATGACTGGGTGTTGTGTGCTGTCCTTAGGTTAGTTCGGTTTAAGTAGTTCTAAGTTCTAGTGGACTGATGACCATAGATGTTAAGTCCGATAGTGATCAGAGCCATTTGAACCATCTGTCGCCTTGAAACGTGCGCATCTGTGACGTTCCGCTTCTTACAGTAGGAATGCTACGGCACCGTCAGGGCGACCATACAGTCACTCAGTTGGTCAGTTTGGCTCGCAAGTTCTTGTTTAGCGTGCAAAGTGCCGCTGCTGTTGACTGCCCGCATCGGTCGCTGAAGGCTCAGCCCAGAAACGTGGGAGAGGGCGAGCGTGTTCGGAGGGTGGGGGGGGGGGGGGGTTGTAACATGCGGGTAGCCCCACACAACTAACAGTGATAGGCGCACACAAACAGCGGTGAGAGCGCTAGTAACAACAAAGCAGCACAAGTCGTGCGTGCTCTTACATAGGGTATTTTTCAAAACTCGTAACACCCCTCTGCGACTGTAAGAATACAGAGAGTTATTTGGGGAATTTGGACTTTGAAGTAGGGACAGAAAAATGTCGCTGAGTGCAGATACATTGGTAGATTACTGCGTGAAGTAGCGCACAAAAAAATTTGTTCCAGGGAGATTTAGTGGGGTTCATTTACTGTACTGTTCGAGGTAAGACACCTC
This sequence comes from Schistocerca cancellata, assembly GCF_023864275.1. Taxonomy (NCBI): domain Eukaryota; kingdom Metazoa; phylum Arthropoda; class Insecta; order Orthoptera; family Acrididae; genus Schistocerca; species Schistocerca cancellata. The sequence goes on from NC_064631.1 coordinate 51,827,117, forward strand.
TCGAACGATTTATTCATAGTTAGACAACAAGTGCATGTGCATGCTTCAGTAGTGCTGCGACACTGAGGGTACTTTCAACAGCAGTCCATAGTTAGAGAATAGCAGGGTGGATGAAACACACCCTTCGACCGCATACTACTCAAAATGTTCAAGCCATAATATTGGTTCTTCTGTCTCAGTGGTCAGACGGTGATGGGCAAGCAGGACAATGGATTTCCAGTAACTACTTACTTTGGAGCTCGTCTGGTTCGCAGTATCACAGGAATACAGTGCATCATAAATTGAATCAGAGACCTGTGCTGGGTTCCTGTCTTACTTCCGTGAGCGCGAAAGTTCAGCAAACTGTCATCCTGACGTACCTGGTACCACCCACAATGAGTGACAGTAACGCTCAAGATGATCAGCATAGACGGCCTGTGAGCACATTCCGATTGAGTCAGACCATCTAAATCGGGAACCGGAGCACTCCCCAAATGTAGCTCTACTCTTACATCATCACGATAACAATTGTCCTTTAATATTAAATAGTACAGTCACAGTGGACACTAAAAGAAAACAACTTGGTAGAAATAAGAAAGCTTCAGATTCTGACTAGGAACTTATTTTTCTACCCTATATTATTATATAGAAAAATTAAGTCTCTAAGCACAAACAGAGCGTCACACACGGATCACCATTAATTACGTACATACTGCATCCAAGCAAACTAGGGAGTTTGTCATGAAACCATTCTATGGTTGCAGAAATCAAAGCCAATAAAATAACATAGAAAAAGCTACTTTCTAAGCAAACTAGGGAGTTTGTCATGAAACCATTCTATGGTTGCAGAAATCAAAGCCAATAAAATAACATAGGAAAAGCTACTTTCTAGAGGATTGTGCAGGTCACCGCTGTGAGCCGACGTCACACTGCGCTGGTCAAGAGCGGTGCACTACTACTGGGGAACCGGAAGCAAGGCAAAAACTGTCGACATAGTTCTGGTTATTTTTAGGCATTACTTCCCTTACTTTCACACACAAATTTCTTGTACCAAGACAATAATTTCTGCCTTGTCTCTGATCACGGAAAGTTCGCCGCACTGCAGAGAAAATATCCCGTAATTACAACGCATTATTTGGAAGAAACTGCGGTCACTAGATATAACCAACGAGACATTCGCTCTGTCTGGCGGTATTTTTCAGAAAATGATTCTTTCGAAAATAGTAATCAAGGATTTACTCTTGGCCAATCATAGATCTACAATGGCTTAATGTTTCATATCTGTCCTTTACAATTGTCAAGTAGAAATGAACACTAGCGACAAAATTTCTTCTTTTTGTGCATCGAAAACTATCACATCTCTGCTGATGTGCCCTTTGTAGACAATATCAAGTGCACTTCCTCAGAGGTGCGCTCATCGTTTCGTGATGTCGTGCATTTAGTTATTTAGCCTTTTTTTTACGTAGTGGGAGGATCGTTAACATTTTACCGCTTTGGAGCAAAGATATTTCTAACTAAGTAACTCTGAGTCAGATGAATACCTACTGCGTTTTCTTAGTTACGTAATCTTCTGATAGTTTACGTAAATAATGTTTCACAGAACACTGGTAAAGCTTTGAGTTCCTTGAGTGGAGGTTCCTGAAATATATCAGATCGCAGTCTGTTAATACAGATCATGCATCGAAGAGACAATAATGGTTGAGAGAATAATAACAACACCGATAATAACTGTAATTAATAATAATAATAATAATAATAATAATAATAATTCCCGTGGAGGCCCGGGAAAAGAATAGGCCTCCGGTATGTTCTGCCAGTCGTAAAAGGCGACGAAAAGAACAAACCACTAATAGGGCTAACGCCCATTTTAGTGTGATTACTTGGTTCAGGACAGAACTAAAGAAGCCTCGGACAAGCGCCGTCATGGTCGGGGACGACGCTTGAACCCTATGCCCGCCCACAATGGTAACGACACTGCTAGCCAACTGGAAAATGATTTAAATCCAAACAGAGGTGTTTTGCAGGATATGCTTCCTGCAATCACCCTAGAAGGAAAACAAAGACAGAGGATGAGATGGTCAGATGAAGTTAATCGACACCTCATGTTCTGTTACTACCAAGCAACAAACCTAGGAACCAACACAACTGGATACAGATCACAAGTATACACAACATTTATTACCAGATACCCGGAATTAAAATTTTTAACAGAACAACGACTAGCTGATCAGATCCGTGTAATAATAAAAAATAACAGGATACCCCAGGCAGAATTAGAAAACATCAAACAACAAGTACAACAAATACTGCAACAAAATAATGTGCAATTAGAAGAAGAAGAAAATACAGCAATGGACTCAAACATCCCAGAGCAAACAAAAAAAGAACAAAATGCGTCAATTAAACAATCAGAGGAAAACGAAATCTTAAGACAGTCACCAGAACAACCACAAATAGAACACAGAGTGACACACATGTTAGATACAGAAGAAAATTTCAGCTGACATATATAGAATACAAAGACACAAATACAGACATTAGACCATTCTTGCATAGACCACCAAATAACCCACAAGTCGAAACAAGAATAACAACTATCAACACAATCATACACAACAAAATAAATGAAAATACAACTATGGAAGAGTTACAACTACTGGTTTATGTAGGAGCTCTCACTACATTAAATATACACACTAGGCAGAGATCAGAACCAACCAACACACAGAAGAAATCCACAAAACCAGCATGACAACACAGGCTACAGATCAGAATAGAAAAACTGAGAAAAGACATCGGACAGCTAACACAATTTTTAAGAAATGAAATATCAGACAAAAAACAAAAAAGGTTAGGTAAAATCTCACAACAAGAAGCAATAGAGCAATTAGATGAAAAGAAGCAGAAATTACAAGCATTTGCCAAACGACTTAGAAGATACAAAAAAAGTAAAAATAGAACGAAACAAAACCAAACATTCAACACAAACCAAAAGAGATTTTACCAAAGAATAGATAACACACACATTAAAATAGACAATCCACCAAACATAGCAGACATGGAACACTTCTGGAGCAACATATGGTCAAACCCGGACAATATAACAGGCATGCACGATGGATAAAAGCAGAAACAGACTCATACAAGATGATACCACAAATGCCTGAAGTGATAATTTTGCAACATGAAGTCACCCAAGCAATTAATTCTACTCACAATTGGAAAGCCCCTGGAAATGATAAAATAGCAAATTTCTGGCTAAAGAAGTTCACCTCAACACATTCACATCTAACTAAATTATTTAACAGTTACATTGCAGACCCATACACATTCCCTGATACACTTCCACATGGAATAACCTATCTGACACCTAACGATCAAGTAGACACAGCAAACCCAGCTAAATGTCGCCCCATAACATGCCTACCAACAATCTACAAAATATTAACTTCAGTCATTACACAGAAATTAATGACACATACAACACAGAGCAAAATTATAAATGAAGAACAAAAAGGCTGCTGCAAGGAGCACGAGGATGTAAAGAGCAACTGATAATAGATACAGAGGTGACATATCAAGCTAAAACTAAACAAAGGTCGCTACACTACACATACATTGATTACCAAAAAGCTTTTGATAGTGTACCCCACTCATGGTTACCACAGATATAGGAAATATACAAAGTAGATCCTAAATTGATACAGTTCCTCAACATAGTAATGAAAAACTGGAAAACCACACTTAATATCCAAACAAATTCAGATAATATCACATCACAGCCAATACAGATTAAGCGTGGAATATACCAAGGAGACTCATTAAGTCCTTTCTGGTTCTGTCTTGCTCTAAACCCACTATCCAACATGCTAAATAATACAAATTATGGATATGATATTACTGGAACATACCCACACAAAATCACACATTTGCTATACATGGATGATCTAAAACTACTGGCAGCAACGAAACAACAACTTAACCAATTACTAAAGATAACAGAAGTATTCAGCAATGATATAACTATGGCTTTTGGAACAGACAAATGTAAGAAAAATAGTGTAGTCAAGGGAAAACACATTAAACAAGAAGATTACATATTGGATAACCACAGCGACTGCATAGAAGCGATGGAAAAAAACAGATGCCTATAAATATCTAGGATACACTCAAAAAATAGGAATAGATAATACAAATATTAAAGAAGAACTAAAAGAAAAATATAGACAAAGACTAACAAAAATACTGAAAACAGAATTGACAGCAAGAAACAAGACAAAAGCTACAAATACTTATACTATACCAGTATTGACCTACTCATTTGGAGTAGTGAAATGGAGTGACACAGACCTAGAAGCACTCAATACACTTACATGATCACAATGCCACAAATATAGAATACATCACATACATTAAGCAACAGAAAGATTCACATTAAGCAGAAAGGAAGGAGGAAGGGGATTTATCGACATAAAAAACCTACATTATGGACAGGTAGACAATTTAAGAAAATTCTTTCTAGAACGAGCAGAAACTAGCAAAATACACAAAGCAATCACTCATATAAATACATCAGCTACACCACTGCAATTTCATAACCACTTCTACAACCCTTTAGATCACATAACATCAACAGATACAAAGAAAGTAAATTGGAAAAAGAAAACACTACATGGCAAGTACCTGTATCATCTAACACAGCCACACATCGATCAAGACGCATCCAACACATGGCTAAGAAAAGGCAATATATACAGTGAGACGGAAGGGTTCATGATTGCAATACCGGATCAAACAATAAACACCAGATATTACAGCAAGCATATTATTAAACATCCCAATACCATAACAGATAAATGCAGACTTTGCAAACAACAAATAGAAACAGTAGATCACATCACAAGTGGATGTACAATACTAGCAAATACAGAATACCCCAGAAGACATGACAATGTAGCAAAAATAATACATAAACAACTTGCCATAAAACATAAACTAATAAAACACGTTCCCACATACAAGTATGCACCACAAAATGTACTGGAGAATGATGAATAAAAATTATACTGGAACAGAACCATTATAACAGATAAAACAACACCACATAACAAACCTGACATCACACTCACCAATAAAAAGAAGAAATTAACACAAATAATCGAAATATCCATACCAAATACAACAAATATACATAAGAAGACAGGAGAAAAAATTGAAAAATACATCCAACTGGCTGAGGAAGACAAGGACATGTGGCATCAGGATAAAGTTGACATTATACCGATTACACTATCAATTACAGGAGTCATACCACACAATATCCACCAGTACATCAACGCAATACAGCTACATCCAAACCTTGCATAGACCACCAAATAACCCACAAGTCGAAACAACAATAACAACTGTCAACACAATCATACACAACAAAATAAATGAAAATACAACTATGGAAGAGTTACAACTACTGGTTTCGATACAACTACAGAAATCCGTAATTATTGATACGTGTTCAATAACCCGAAAGTTCCTAAATACAATGTAACATATACCGTACAGTTAAAAGGAAGTCACGCTTGATGAAGGTCCGCGTCACTTTCCATTTTTAACCAGACCTAAGGTCTGAGAAAAATAGAAATAATAATAATAGACACTGAGAATAATAAAAATAATTATTAGCTTAGTACTTTTGAAGCCATGCTTTATATCAGAAGACACAAGTGGGATCGTGACAGAGGAGGATATTGAAACGGCGGGGACAGTAACTGTTAAGTACGTATGTGGAATGGGTAGCTATAGTGTTAGCAGTTATAAATGAGTGCAATTTCTGCGAGCTATTACGTTAGAAGTTGGAAAGTAATGTAAATTCTCTGAGATTGTGTAGGATATTGCCCCAAAATCAGGTTCCTGATACAAAAATGTTTTATGGATTACAAGTGTTTTAAGCACTGGTAAGAGAGAATATTTTTCTTTGTTGAGAATGAGTTTCTGCTACGCTGTTGAGATAGTAATGTCACAGTCGAATGCAAATAAGATGCTGTGCAATGATTAAGCAGACAGTAGGGCAGAGTTTTCGAGAGTCCCTACATTATCTGCGAGTAGTCATGGTAATGTTACGTAGACTGAAGTAATAAATCAGACAAGATGAAAGTCACAAACGTATTGCACAAAATCGTTCACTGACAAACCTATCTGGCGTGAGCCTTCAAATGAAAGTGTTACATGACTGTTTTTTCCAAAGTTCCTGGAAGTGATCATGTTCACCTAAATAAGTAGCCTTCATGAAACCATTTGGAATTGACTTTTTGAAACCAACCACATTGTGATGTAGATTAAGATCCCAGCCACCACACACTTCAGCCGTCCACCCTGGTGGGCCTACCTCCGCAAGTAATCGTAAAAAAAACTCGGAATTTTGTGTTACACTTAATACCGTTAAAAGAAGCATTACCTTTTATTCTGCTTGTGTGGTATAGTGGAAAGGACAACAACTTCACATGCAGGAGGTCGTGAGTTCCAGTTTCGTCGGGTATGCTGCATTTTTTTTAAAATCTCTATCGACATTACTTCGATCATTATTTTTATTTAATTCACTGGTTTAAGTTAATGTTTTTTATTTCTGTTCCTTTGCCATTTCATTTTAATCATCGTGTGAACTTTTCTATTTGTTTCATGTTGGCTTTGTATCGTTCTTTTTCCAATCGAAATTTTTATGAATATTAATTTAATTATATTTATCTATTTTAATATTCAATTATTTAGAAATTCCGATCCATTACTTAAAAAACTAAAGACAAAATAATTTATTTATATTGATGCAATGGTATAAAAAATGTGTTTTTTACCAGATGTGTAAATTCTTTGCACAGTAATCGTCAAACAAATATTTAAAACATAACCTAAATACCTATTGCACTACGAACAATATTACACAGATGAACATTGAAATGAAAGACGGGGCTATACATAAAACTAGATTCAAGCAAAATGAGAATCACGTATAATGAACGCAATGATGTGGACGAAAAAAGGCGATGAAACAAAAGAAATTAAATTGAAATTAATACATAAAATTAATTAATTAAAAACACACGAACGAAGATTTCAAGTGGAGAAAGAATGACAAGAAGAAAAATGAGAGCAAATGAAGAAGCTGATATTACGATTAAAATTATGTGACAAAGGAACAGAAGTATAAAATTACATTTAAATCAATTGACAATGATGAAAGTAATTTTGAAAAAGATTTTTAAAAAATCAGCACACGTAACGAGGATAGAACACACAACCTCCCGTAGGTGCAGCTGGTATCCTATCCATTATACCACGCAGGCAGACTATGCGAAGCAACTTTTTAACGCTATTAAGAGTCACATAAAATTCCAATTTTTTGTCTCAGTTACTTACGAAAGTTGGCACAACAGGGTGAACGGCTGCAGTGTGTGACACCTGAAATCACCGTACAGACAGTTTCAAAAAGTAGATCTCACCGCTGGGGACCTCTGCTAGTGAACTGTAAACGAGCAAGTGGTCATAAAAGCCTTCGAGGGAAACTGCCCTCCGCCGAACTCGCAGAAAGCGCACAAACTCACAGGAAAGGAACCTCCCCGGGTGGGTCACACTGCTGGTGCATCCAGTAGTAGTTCTTGGCGCTGTAAGCTAAAAGTCACAACATACATTGTATCTCCAGGCTATGCCGGTACAATGGAATCTGTTTTCAGTGAGCTGAGTGTGGGAGGACAGTGCATGCCATTTTTAGCAGAGCCTCGGCAGCACGTTATTGTGAACAGAACGATAGGAAGCCAGATTTCGTCGGCATACACAGACCGCTACAGGTAACATCTGAAAGCGGAGTGGGAAACAGGCAAGCGAGGGTGCCTTTGAAGAGTGCGGGACACCATCGTCGATATCAGGGCCTGCAAGGCGAAATGTCTATCGCAACGTGAAAATCGCTAAGATTGCGTAACATTGTAAGTAGGCTGTTTATGTTTTCTTATTGGCAACGTTACGTAGCGCTCTGTATGAAAATCACTGGCTGTGCTGTGTGCAGTCTGTGTCCAGTTTGCATTGTTGTCAGCCATTGTAGTGTTGGGCAGCTGGATGTGAACAGCGCGTAGCGTTGCGCAGTTGGAGGTGAGCCGCCAGCAGTGGTGGATGTGGGGAGAGAGATGGCGAAGTTTTGATAATTTGTAATACTGGATATTATGAACTACTATATATATTATGACTATTAAGGTAAATACAGTGTTTGTTCTCTATTAAAATCTTTCATTTGCTAACTATCCCTATCAGTAGTTAGTGACTTCCGTAGTTTGAATCTTTTATTTAGCTGGCAGTAGTGGCGGTCGCTGTATTGCAGTAGTTCGAGTAATGAAGATTTTGGTGAGGTAAGTGATTTCTGAAAGGTACAGGTTAATGTTAGTTAGGGCCATTCCTTTGTAGGGTTTTCTGAAAGTCAGATTGCGTTGCGCTAAAAAATATTGTGTGTCAGTTTAAGCGTAGTCTTGTATAAATTGTTCAAAGGGGACGTTTCATAGACGTTTCAACATAAATACTTTGTAAGTGAGAGAAAGAGATACGGCTGTGCTTACAGAGGCACAGCCTAATCGGTCATACGCGGAGAACGAAAGAGAATATTACAGAGTTTTTGTTACGAAGCTTATTTCTGGTTAACCGTCTGAAATGAAAGTAAGAGGAGGAGGTCAGCATGTTTTAAGACAGCTTCCACAGGTCAGCGCTTGGAATATTTATCATTCAGCCAATCAGAGTGACATAGGAAAAATGCAAAGACGCGAACGTGCCTTGTAGGAACTTATGATTTTTGATATTTTTAAAAATATCGAGCGAAGATATGACGCTTACTTATAATACTGTTTTTTTTTTGGAAAAAATATCTATATATCTGTATTTATAAAGAGCCGTACTAGGAAGCAGACGGCACAAAATTACTCTACATCCAGAAACTCTTCAACCCCCCCCCCCCCCCCGCCTTGCCCTCGGGCACCTCTTCTAGCATTCTAGCACACTTGACTTGATGGGCAGGCCCCTTAGGCACTTTTCTGGCCGATCTGAACTGACACACACGTGCCAGTTGTTAGTACGAGATGAATGACGTGAGTTTTGGAGCCACTCCAGCCTCCAACTGCATATTAACGTCGTGAAATATAGCTGCGACAGCGAGATGAACCGTAGGGAAAGTGCAGTTATTTCTACCGAGATTCAGTAGTTTCGTGTTTCATTCCGAAGATTTGCTCGCAGATAATGTTCAATATCCCTTAAATACCATCCGTAGATGCAAACACATACCCTTCTGCAGCGCAGAAACTAACCATTTGGCGCTCACAATACGACCTCCACAAATACGTATTCATTTGCGGCATATTTCAGATCCCCTGTCCAGATTTACCAAGGCATTTCTTTATGATTGCCAATATTTGTCAAACAACTTATCGTGCATTTTAAGGTAATAACCTGAGTTGACTGTGATTCTTTTTTAATGTTATAGGCAGCGAATTTCTTGATCATTATTTTGGAGTGCATTGTGTAATTATCTCACATAAACAGGCCACTTTCATGTACCTAGTTAACATTGCAAGCATCCTCTATCCCCAGCCACTTACAAATGTCCTTGTACAACAGCACCACTATAAGCAAGAATTTGAGTTTCTTTTTGTAGCTCAAGAAGAAATGCTTTTTTACATATATTTACATAGTGAATGGAGAGACGATGACACCTGACAGAAGTTGTGTGTTCAGTCTTGTCTACGTGGTGGTCTAGACGGCTGATTTCCAGTTACTCGTATCAGACTAATTTGAGGCAGCTCTATCAATAAAGCGCACGAATTGGTATTTGGTTATGGTTTTGTTTCTAATGTGAAAGACTTCTTCGATTAACAAAACGCTTCGAGCGAAATGCTACAAGAGGGGTTATCTCGGGGATTGATTTCATTTCCAAACAGTGGCGTACCTATGTACTCGTAGTTTGGCATCTGGAACGGAGTTTTAACTTGCCTACTCCCTCCTACACACAGACACACACACGCTCGCACGCGCGCACATCCACAGACACACACACACACACACACACACACACACACACACCAATCAGAAATTTTTTTTTTTGGTAAAGCAATTTTTTGATACAAGTAGTTAAGGAAGTATAGTTTGACTATTTTGTAAACAAATTTTATAAATAGAAGGAAATAAGTTAAACGTATTTTTATAATTAACACAGTTCGATTATTAACGAAGCAGAACAAATAACCACAGTTCTTCTTAGTAATACGTGATTATAGTATGTAGTTTGTGGTGTCACCGCCAGACACCACACTTGCTAGGTGGTAGCTTTAAATCGGCCGCGGTCCATTAGTACATGTCGGACCCGCGTGTCGCCACTGTCAGTGATCGCAGACCGAGCGCCACCACACGGCAGGTCTAGAGAGACGTACTAGCACTCGCTCCAGTTGTACGGACAGCTTTTCTAGCGACTGCACTGACGAAGCCTTTCTCTCATTTGCCGAGAGATAGTTAGAATAGCCTTCAGCTAAGTCCATGGCTACGACCTAGCAAGGCGCCATTAACCATATCTAGAGAGAGTCTCACTTGTACCATCAAGAATGCTGTATACAAATGATGGATTAAAGTTAAGTATTCCAGCAGCTACGTACTTTTATTTATAGCCTTCATTACGTATCCTGTTTCAGACCTAACGCCAGCCGGCGTGTGTAAACGCGTGCCTTTCGGTTACCCGTCACTGTGGACTGGCTGTCTTGTCAGTCCACTACATAGTTTACTACCTCTCTTTCTTCTAATATTTTCTGCAGCAAATTTTGAAACTGCCTCGTCAAAATGGATACCTTTACCCCCACTATTATCGAATGATGTAACTGCCAAAACAGAGAATCATTCTTGCCTCGTGGTCAATTTAAGATACTGCTTAATCAGTTGCAGTTTCGAGAAACTCATCTCACATGTTGGTACCCAAACACACGAAGTTACGAAAAATCTGAATCCCCAAAATGAGTTTGGGAACTAATTTCGAAAATTTCGTAATCAGAAACGAACTCTAAGAATCTGAAATTTATCCAATCAAGATATTCTTTCTTTGGAACTTTGGTAGTTTGTAGAAATATTCTTAGGCGTGGAATTTCTGCAAGGATCACATCTGCAGAAATCTAATCTAACTGTCAACTAAATTTTTTCAGTCGTAGGAAGCTCCGATTCGGAAATGTTTATCAGGTTGGGTTAAACAGCAAAACGGGCTGATATACAGTATCTTACATGATTTTGCAACATGTCTCCTTTTTTTCGTAGAATCGTGTCGATCTTCCATAACATCAACGTACTCAGTATCTTGTGCAAAGTCAGCCTGTCGTACGCAGCCGTCTCTCCAGGTACCACTTCTGCTTCCTGATAGTTCTAATTTTCCCACAGGAATGCCCATCTCGTCACGTGTACCACTCGTAAAACGAAGTGCTTCGCCAACAAGATAATTTCTGTTGCCCTTCAAAAAGATTTTTGGACTTCTCATCTCAGTAATACACGATTTGACGCTGACTCCAAGATTCTGTAAATACTTTTGAGCATTTATGAGCATGCTCGACTTCAACTGAGAAATATTCAATAAAAATAGAAACGAGGAATTATAGAATCCAGGCAACAGATTTCTAGCAGCTCCTATGACTTCTATAATTTCAGAAGAACCAGAGAGTCCCTCAGTGGCATCGATAGTCTTTGGAGTGCACTGAAATACATGTTTAACAGCTTCGTTGTAAGCACACCATCGTACATCGAAAGTCTCTTAATTTTAACTCCACCGTTTTCCAGAAGGATCGACCATCTGTAGGTAGAAGCTGAATAAAACACGTATAAATTTTCTAAGGTCACAAAAAAAGTCGCTCTGAATAGAACTGCTGTAAAAGCGCATAATCCGCCGAGATCGAGAGAAACATTTGCACAGGGTACAGTGACTCGGGATGAAGTTCGCATATTGATGACTGAACTCTTGGCCGCGCTCCAACCATTGTAGATGGACTGCCGCATGCTCGTCCATAGCGTGTTGTTATATCCACACCACAAGGTATTACAAAACTATTCTGCCATAGAAGCTGACAAGTTTTGTCACCTCCACGGGGATGGTATTCGGTGCGGGCCGCATCATTCGAAATCACAAAACAGAAAATGAAAAAATCTTTAGGAACATCAGAGAGAAGGTACTTGACAAGTTATAAAAGAAACACCCATAGCAAAAACGTGAAACACTTGATTAAAAACTGAGGATGAATACCAGCATGCCGAAATATTCAACAACATCCCGATTGCCTTCGAAACACAATGTGCGCCTACTGCGATATTAAACTTCATACATCATATCATTGACGACGGACGCGTTTCCTCAAAACTCCTTAAGCGCTCAAACGCCCAGTCATTCTCGCGCGCCCGTAATCAGACACAAACACACACACACACACACACACACACACACACACACACACACACACACACTCGTACATACATCCCAACACGCAGCAGACAAATAGCCCAGGGTACTCACGTCTTGTCTCGCTCACACAGGCTGTCCACCCATGTCCACAGAGCCAGCCTCTACCGCGCGTCTCTCTGAAACACACCAAGAACACAGTTTTAATTTGTGGCCTTGTCGGCTGTAGCAAAAACTGCTTGTAAGTCAGCAGTAGTACCACTAGAGACACAAAGCGAATAGCTAAAGTGAATATCAAAGAGCCAGTCTGCGCAAAATAAATCTTATCAATACTATGGTGTACAGAGATTCACAACTGTAGTAAGCTCGGTATAGACTGATGCACTGTACTTTGTAACCAGAGTGCGAATTCTAAATGTTCAGTGCACGCTGGAATGCTGATTTTTGGTTAATAATCGTACAGCTGTAGTGGCTGTTTCAAGGATGGTGTTTACTTCAATTACAGCTTTCGTCTCAGAGGCTGTGGTCAGTATGTAAAACGTTTCGTTACCATCTGCTTGAGATATCTTCAGAGATACCGAAATCGTGGATGGTGCAGGGGTGGAGGAGAGGGGCCCATTTATAGGCGCTCTAGCTGAGGAACCCAATTTTCTATTAGAAATGAAACCTTAAACGTGCTCCTGCAGTATGTTTGACATGATCCCGGGCACTTTCTGTACGGTGGACGCAGCTCCTTCGCGTCTATACAACGCTATTTTGCAAACGTCTATGTGGCAACGCCTCTTCATAGCTCTATAGATGACTGTTGTTTGTAACGCCTCCAAATGGACTTAGAAATTTCTCTACAAGATCATGGCTTATGAATACTGTATTGGACAGTGATAGTTATTAGTTTATCATTTTTCCCAAACATGAATTGTAATTGTATGAAAATCAAAGGTAGGATGTGACTGATATATAGTATCAGTCAATTCTGTAATATCTTTGATGGACGATGAAAAGCGCCTACCGACTATTATTCTTTTCAATTAGAAATCTTGAGTATAGTATACAAGAATCTTATTTCAAATGGTTCAAATGGCTCTGAGCACTATGGGACTCAACATCTTAGGTCATAAGTCCCCTAGAACTTAGAACTACTTAAACCTAACTAACCTAAGGACATCACACACACCCATGCCCGAGGCAGGATTCGAACCCGCGACCGTAGCAGTCCCGCGGTTCCGGACTGCAGCGCCAGAACCGCTAGACCACCGCGGCCGGCAATCTTATTTCATCCACTAGCGTAATATCATTAGTTGAATAACAATTCAGGTAATAACTTTTTTATTTCAAGAAGTATGACGTTGTATCCTATAGATAGAAGTTAACAAGAATCTATCTGTAGCTCATAAGAATTTGGTGGCATTGCGTTGACTAGAACATTCGATCAGATGCCAACAGCCAGAGATGGAATATTCTTAAACTACAAATATTGCTGTAAAAGTAAATTTACTTTTTATGCAGCAGATAATAATCAGATCTTTTATAAGTCAATGTTCATTCATTGTAGCAGTTTAAATTTCCCGCGGGCAGTCAATTATTGACGTACTGCTAACGATATATTTCACGTCCGGGCATGAACAGGTGGACAAAAATTATACAAAGTTTTCATTCTAGGTTTCAATGAAAATAATCAGTTGAGGAATCATTTCAAATTTTAGCAGTTCTGTGTCTAACAAAAGCGAAATTAAGTACTTTGAACTTACGTAAAGGAATTACTAATTATAACGTTTCCGCCCTCCCATATCAAAAGTTAATCAAAGAAAATTTTGTTTTCCACTCTCAGATTTGGGGAAATGCTATACGTTCTCGCCTACAGCCGTTAGCGTTTCGGAGTTGAAACCTGCCAAAATCGCTACCAGGTGTCAGAGATTTTCTTGAGCTGACTCGACTCTAGAAGTTTCTTAGTAGTAAATAGTAAATGTATTAAAACTTCATGCATGATGCGGCATTTTTGCACACACCTCAGTGCTTATGACGTCATAGCTACTGAACTATGTGTCGTACCATGGTACATTTATGCAGGTACATTCAGCGGAATATGTGGATACTGTCCGCAAAATACGTTGCGAATAGAGTTAGGAGCAAAGAAATAATAGATTTATACGTCATGCATGATGCGGCAGTTTTTCTCGGGTTCCATTGTTTATGGTGTGACATCTGAACTCTGATAGGTAGGTACTTCTTACCCTCACAGCAATTGTTGCCTGATGGTAAGGAATATGGGAACCAAATTTGGTACATACACGAATACATCCACTTTTATAATATGTACGGATTATGAGTGGTATAGAGAGGATCACCATTCGTCACATGATTCCTCTTGCGGGATTTTCTCTGCACAGTAAAGTCATTGTCGATTAAATGTAATAAATGAGTGTGAAAAGTGTAATTTCTGTTCGTCTCACTGTATATTTCTTTCAGTAACTTCCGGTGCTATAATGATGGAAGCTGAGGAAATGAATTAAAATTTTTGCCATGAACATGACTTGAACTCAGGTTGGCTTGTTTCGTAATGCAGGTATGCTAGCCATTACCCCACAACATTGTATCTACCAGAGCTCCACGGCCACCCAAGTTCGTTGACCTCCCTAACAAACCTCAATTCACATCTTCAGTTTATTTTCCCTTTCTTAGTTCTGTACTGTTTCAGCAGTTCATTCTATGTGTAGTCATAGCTTAATTGAGTTATGTTACTTGACAGTGACACATAAATCTAAAGTTACTTTAGTCCTGAAGTTTTGTACATTAATGGTCCCTCTCCTTTTGTGTTAAAATTACCATAGCATAATAATGTGCTGTTTTGGCTAAAATGCTAGACTCACAATATTTCAAGTGGAGTCTTCAAAATGTCAGCTAAGATCACTACGCAGCAAGAGTGTCGCATTGTGAGAAGAAAGTACACTGCTAGCCATTAAAATCTGCTACACCACAAAGATGACGTGCTACAAAAGCTAAATTTCAAATGGCTCTGAGCACTATGGGACTTAACATCTATGGTCATCACTCCCCTAGAACTTAGAACTACTTAAACCTAACCAACCTAAGGACAGCACACAACACGCAGTCATCACGAGGCAGAGAAAATCCCTGACCCCGACGCTAAATTTAACCGACAGGAAGGAGATGCTGTGATATGCAAATGATTAGCTTTTCAGAGCATTCACACAAGGTTGGTGTCGGTGGCGACACCTACAACGTGCTGACATGAGGAAAGTTTCCATCCGATTTCTCATACACAAACAGCAGTTGACCGGCGTTGCCTGGTAAAACGTTGTTATGATCCCTCGTGGAAGCAGAAGAAATGCGTACCATCACGTTTCCGACTTTGATAAAGGTCGGATTGCAGCCTAATGCGATTGCGGTTTATCGTATCGCGACATTGCTGCTCGTGTTCGTCGAGATCCACTAACTGTTAGCAGAATATGGAATCGGTGAGTTCAGGAGGGTAATACGGAACGCCGTGCTAGATCCCAACGGCCTCGTATCACTAGCAGTCGAGATGACAGGCATCTTATCCGCATGGCTGTAACTGATCGTGCAGCCACGTCTCGATCCCTGAGTCAACAGATGGGGACGTTTGCAAGACAACAACCATCTGCACGAACAGTTCGACGACGTTTGCAGCAGCATGGACTATCAGCTCGGAGACCATGGCTGCGGTTACCCTTGACGCTGCATCACAGACAGGAGTGCCTGCGATGGTGTACTGAACGACGAACCTGGGTGCACGAATGGCAAAAAGTCATTTTTTGGATGAATCGAGATTCTGTTTACAGCATCATGATGGTCGCATCCGTGTCTGGCGACATCGCGGTGAACGCACATTGGAAGCGTGTATTCGTCATGGCCATACTGGCGTATCACCCGGCGTGATGGTATGGTGTGCCATTGGTTACATGTCTCGGTCACCTCTTGTTCGCCGTGACGGCACTTTGAACAGTGGACGTTACATTTCAGATGTATTACGACCCGTGGCTCTACCCTTCATTCGATGCCTGCGAAACTTGTTGCAGGTCCTGTACGGGCCTTTATGGATACAGAAAATGTTCGACTGCTGTCCTGGCCAGTACATTCTCCAGATCTCTCACCAATTGAAAACGTCTGGTCAATGGTGGCCGAGGAACTGCCTCGTCACAATACGCCAGTCACTACTCTTGATGAACTGTGGTTTACCTTTTACTTTTCCGTGTCCGGAGATTTGTTTCAAAGCCTTTCAGCCCAATGACGGGCCACGTCCAATGTTTCTCTCTTCTCAAGCCATAGTTCTTCAAGGGTACACCTTGTGGGGCAGATGGAACACTGTAGAAGGTGTTCCATATCCTGAACTTCACCACAGTCGCATTTGTTGTCTCCTTCGTCCTTGAAGCCCCATTTGACTAGGTTTGCTTTAACTGGTGCTACGCCTGTTCTGATGCGGTTCAGTGTTCTCCAAATCTTCCAGCTTGATGTACTGCCGCTGGGTATTTCTCGTGAGGCAGGGTGGTCCTTCGGAGGATCGTTCAGTTCACTAGTGAGAAATCTCTTGCGGGATTTAAGTCTGCTACGTCCACATGAAGAACTATGCAGCGGGTGGCGCTCGTCGAAAATCTGTTTAAATTTTTCTGTATGTTCGTGCGCAATTCTTCGGGATTCAGGAGATGAGAATCCAGCTGCTTTGTATATTTTCCCAAGTGGAGTGGGTTTCATGCATCCTGTTGTTAGCCTGCATGTTTCATTAAGGAGTGTAGTGACTTTTTTGGCATGTGTGGATCGAGACCATACAGAGCATGCATATTCTGCCGTGGAGAAGCAAAGTGCTTGAGCAATTGTTCGTAATACAGTCGGACTAGCTCCCCATTTACTATTCGTCAGTTTTCTTAAAATATTGTTCCTGGCAGCACCTTTTTGGCAGGTTTTTTCACAGTGATATCTGTACGTCAGTGATCTATCCAGCAAGACACCTAGGTATGTTGGTTTGTCCGTATGGTCCAGTTTGTTGCCATTCCAGGTGACGTTCAGCTTCCTGTTTGCCTGTTTTGTGTGGAGGTGGAAAGCGCTACCCTGTGTCTTAGATGGATTTGGTTTGATAGAGTTCTCTTTATAGTATTCAGACATTACGCGTAGCGAGCTTTCTAATTTCCCTTCTACTTCCTCGAAGCTATTTCATTTCGCTGTAATGGCCAGATCATAGGCATACAAGAAGTGGGTAGTACGTTCCGGTGTTGGATGATCATTGGTGTATAGGTTAAATAGTAGGGGGGCCAGCACACTGCCCTTGGCGAGACCGTTCTTTTGTCGACGCCAACGGTTTTTTTCCGTCCAGCATTACATAGAACTGTCTGTTTTGCAGCAGAGATTCAATGATTTTTGTGAACTGACGATCCTTAAGTGTACAGCCCAGTTTTTCCATGAGCTTTCTGTGGTTGACGGTGTCGTATGCAGAACTTCCACCAATGCTACACCTGTTATTTGTTTGTTTTCAAACCCTCCCTCTATGTGTTCTGTGAGTGCTAGGATTTGACTGGTGCATGATTTCCCGGTTTTGGTCTGCGATATTTGCTATGCGGTTTAGGAACTGTGGTATCGTGTTGAAGCTGCATGGCCCGCTGTACCTGTACACGCCATCCAAGCTCTGCTTGACTCAATGCCTAGGCGTATGAAGGCCGTTATTACGGCCAGAGGTGGTTGTTCTGGGTACTGATTTCTCAGGATCTATGCACCCAAATTGCGTGAAAATGTAATCACATGTCAGTTCTTGTATAACATATTTGTCCAATGAATACCCGCTTACATCTGCATTTCTTCTTGGTGTAGCAATTTTAATGGCCAGTAGTGTACACGTTCTGGGTGTCCTAAAGACACAGTTCTGCTATTGTGGGGTTAAAAGTGCATCACAGGGTCCGACTTAAATGTCGCAGCTTCCTTGAAAGCTGGAGTACGAGGGACAGTGCGATTCTTGTGAACAAAACGTCTAAATTATATACAAATTTACCGTGAAATTCTGATGATATACGAATCAAATTCAATGAAACATCCAGTCGTATTGAGGTGATGCTAACAATTTGACCAAGGGACCACATACGTGGATGATTCTGATTAGGAAGGAAGGCCATCGACGTAGGCCACAAACGCCAATGGCCAGGCTACTGAAGAACTGATGTGCAATGGTCGCAAATTTTCCAACAGTAAGGAGGCGCACACAGCGTCGCTCGAATGGCTCCGTGACCGAGGAGCGGATTTCTGTCGTCGAGAAACTGAACGTCTGGTAGAACGTTTCGGGCGGTATTTATAGAAACTTGCTGACTATGCTGTACAATACTGTAACGTATCTGTTACCACTGTGAATTGTAGTGTAGCACTCAGTAAAACATACTTTGCCAAGCACAATAACGTGTTTCTTACGTCTGTCTGAACGCTATGTTTTAAAGAATGCGTTTTACACCAAGATACCAGGGCTGCAACCGCCTTACCAGCTGATCTGTCCTTAACTTTAGCAGACGACAAATCGAATGCGGTTAGTGTTTTAAGATTCTGTGTGAAGACTGACACACATCACCATTAAAATTCTCTTAGTGTATTCACTAGTTTCAAAAACTTGTAGAGGCGTAAGATATACAAAAGAAAAACTTTTTACTTATCTTCATTTTCTCTTGTTGTTGACTACAGCCGCGCTGTATTAGCCGAGCGGTCAGTCTGCTTTCCGCAGCGCTGCGGCGAGGACGTCTTGTTTACGTCCCGTCCGCGCGGTCGCGAGTGCCCATAGATGTTTACTACTTCGTTGTCGCTTGTTTAGAGTCCATCGCCACCGACGCAACGTGGCACATTCATACAGACAAACCACCATCAAGATCAGTTTTCAACCCGATCATGCACGACCGCGAGCTTTCGAAGTGAAACGTTTTCTATGTGACGACATTAAAACTGAACCGCGGGACATAATTGGTACTATCTCTCTATCACGAGCAGTGTTGTCTACGTCAAGTTAGTACGTGACGAGGTGTGCAACAGAATCGTGCGTGCACATGCGAACGATCTTAAATTCAAACATTCTGATGGCTGTATTGGGGCGGTCTCTATCGATCACGCGGGGATTGGCCTCTGTACGATACGCGTCTTCGAACCCCTTTCGAAGTACCACCGGACGTAGTCACCGCGGCTTTCCAGCCTTATGGCAGAGTTCTTAACGGGGTACGACAGATCAAAATTGAACTGACCGAACATATCTTGTCATCGGCGGATGTAGGGCGATCATTATATATGACGGTCAGGCACGCGCTTGCTCCGCTTGTGGCCAAGAACGGCACGTCCGGTCGGATTGTCTCCGACTTACTCAAATCCCGACAGGTGAATCTATTCCTCCTTCTCCGGTGACGACCCTTCCTCTCAATTACGCCGAGGTTGCACGGACAGCAACCCTTTCCGAAGCTGACCACATTAGTCATAGCCACCCCGATAGCGAGACCATGACGGATTCTTCAGTACAGGATGCTGCCTCTACAACGGCGCCCCCACCCGAAGATCAGGTGACACCGGCCGACCTTGCAAGAAGGCATGGATGCCAGGGTGGACACCGACGCACGGGTTGTGCCGACAGCGGCTTTTCTTCCAGACGCCGGAGCAGCTGAATAAATCCACCCACATTCGGTTACTGAAACACACGTCCGTAAACAGCGTTCCCCGCAGAAGGACAAGAGACGGCGGCGTGCTCCATCGGACGAGTGTTGCGATCGTCTGACATTGACTGTGGGCACTCCGACGACGGTACCGGCGGTACAGAGGCCGCAGTAACATCCCACCCACAGATCGCCATGATGACGGCTTCATTCCGTCCGTCGCCACAGAACAGCAGGATCACAAGCAGACAGCCGCTGGCGATTCTCAGCCATTAGAGACGATGGAGTTAGCGCCGAGTGCCGCAGCAGCCACTAACAGCCACCATCGGCCGATGGTATTTCATGGCGACTGGGCGGACGACAGTGAGGACAATTCATTTCGGACGACACGCGGGGGAGTTTACCCCACCAGTGTTTATCCTTTCCCGCCATCAGATGCAGTGACGAGACAGCCTTACAAGGGTATTGGTGGCCAACACGGGCGCTATGGGTAGACCTCAAACTTATTGCGTTGCGACTATAAACATTAACACTATACTGACGCGCGCTAAGTTATCCTTGCTTCAGGATATGTTGAACTCTGCTTCCATCGATATAGCCCTTCTCCAGGAAGTGTACGTCGATGACTTCCCAGGCCTGTAGGATTACCATGCTTGCGTCTCTCCAGCTTCCCCCAAAGGCAGCGGTGTCGCTGTACTTCTTCGGGAAGGGATAGTGGCGGACGATATCCTCTTTCTTCCTGGGGCAAGGGGAATGGCACTCACAGTACTGGGTGTCCGCCTTATCAATATCTACGCACTTTCCGGGACGGATAAACGTCGTGAACGTTCACGATTCTTTGCGGAAGACGTCGCCCCGCTCTTCCAAGGTCGCCACGACCATCTGGTGTTTGGAGGTGACTACAATTGCGTACTAGCGCCCAGAGACCAACTCCCACGACGTAATCCGTGCCCGGAACTCGAGACGCTAATTCGAGACCTGCAGATGGTGGACACTTGGGAACATCTTCACGGCCACCGACCGGGATTCACGCACTTCACGAGTCACTCTTCCAGTCGTATCGATCGGATTTATGTCTCACGCTCTCTCGCCGCTTGAACACAGGATGCGGAACTGTGGCCTGCAGCATTCTCGGATCACACAGCTTACATTTGTGCCGTCACCCTGCGGCGGCAACAAGTGTGGAGAAGCCGCAGCCCGTGGAAATTAATCATCGCTCACCTGTCGTACCCGGATTGCCGCCAAGCCGTTGAGGATACGTGGCATTCGTGTGAAAATTGCCTCCGTGCGGATCCCACAATGATGCGCTTGTGGTTGGACTGCGCCAAACCGGCACTGAGGCGAACGTTGATAACCTACGGTCGCGACCACGCTGCTTGGCGTAGACATACACTCGACTTTTACTTCAGGTTACTGCGCGACTGCTATGGCGCCGTCTCCGGGACGACAAACGGCGGTCCACCGTACCAAGGCTCAGATCATCGGTAATATGCAGCGCCACCTAGAGGGGGCGGTCATCCTCTCGAGGACGCAGGATCGGATACCGAGCGAACGCCCGTCGATGTTCCACGTACTTCGTGAACGTAAACGACGCCAACGAGCGCTGATACGCTTCATCGACACAGGACGGTCGCCGCCTCTCCACGCAACAAGACATAGACACAGCGTTCTACGATCATTATTCCCAGCTCTATTCCGCTCAGACCCCTGATCCGACAGCACTGGAGGACGTCTCTCAGCCAATTTACGTCACCGTCACCCCGGCAATGGAATCGTAATTGATAGAAGAAATTACGGAAGAAGAAGTGATCGATGCCATTAAAAAAGGAGCTGTCAACAAATCTCCGGGTCCTGATGGCCTTACCTTGGAATTTTACCGGACTTTTCAAAATTTATTAGACACCCGATGGACGGACATCTGTCGCGAACTACTATACCCGGAAGTGCCGCTCCCTGCGGCCGTTGTGGAAGGGATGATTATTCCTATTCACAAACCGTCCGGTGGCTCACGGCTGCAGAACTACCGCCCGTTGACGATATTGAACTGCGACTTTAAGATCTTTTCTCGACTCTTGGCGGCGCGGATACACCAGTCCTTACGAAACGTTATCTCACCCGATCAAACGTCATTTGGAGGCGACAATAATATTCAAACAGCACTCAGTGAATATCGTGACCTGATTTCACTGGCGAGGGCATGTCGTCTGAAGGGTGCACTAGCGGCAATCGATTTCAGTCAAGCTTTCGACCGAGTGGACCACAACTATTTGGGAGCGGTCCTCCAACAAATGCGGTACCCACAGCCATTCGTCACTGTCGTCATGCGACTACTCCGTGGCGCGACGTCCAAGGTGATCGTCAATGGCCGACCTACGCAGCCCCTCACCATTTCTCGATCGATAAGCCAAGGCTGCCCTCTCTCCACTTTACTTTATGCTGTGGCCATGGAACCACTCCTATGCGGCCTGCGCCAACGACTAACGGGTATGACGTTACGAAGCCACACTTTCCGATGTAAGGCGTACGCTGATGACCTGGTGATTGTCATGCGCAACGGCAACGACACCGCTAGCGCACTAAATTGGATAGCGACATATAGCATGGCCACTGGTAGTCGTACCAACGTCGCAAAATCGGTGGCGATGAACATCGGGGTCGGATTGTCTGAGGACAGTGTCACCCCCTTACAGCTCAGAGATACTTCGAAATGTCTCGGCATTGATTTTACAGACGGTTTACGACGAACCGCTGCTCACAAATTTCGACGGCTGTTACGAAATGTTCGGACTGGGATTGCCAACAAACACCTACGAGCCCTGGACATCGTCCAACGGATCCAGTATGTCAACACACATTTAGCGTCACGTGTTCCGCACATCGCCCAGATATTACCTGTACCGGTGGTGTTAGCTCGCCGTATACTTGCGGCTTTTGGGTCCTTCATGAGTTCAGGAATGCTTTTCAAGATAAAATATGAGACTCTCACCCCTCCCCCGGATCGGGGAGGGCTTGGCCTTTATCACTTTCGTGAAAGGGCGGTCGCCCTATTTGTGGGCACATTAGTCAAACTATGGCACCGCCGTCCGGCAATCTAACGAGTTTGTTAATAGAAGAACTAGCACCGCCCTCCCTGTTGCCACCTGTGCCGATACACCACGTCCCCTCCCCGCTCTTCTACATCGGTGTCTTTTACCTCGAACTCAGTTACGCTCGACTTGCCTTACCAGCGACTCAACTGTCGACGGCAAAGAGGTTTATCGGGTCATGCAACGTTGACGACCCGATAACGTCGTTGCGAGGAATTACCCGAACGTCAACTGGCGAGTAGTGTGGAGGACAATTCACCATGTAACACTGGACACTGACGTCACGGCGATGTGGTATATCACTGTCAACGGTAAGCAGGTGACCAGATCAAGGCTACATGCGATCCACATGGTAGACTCACCCACGTGCACGAGCTGTGGCGTTCAAGACAACGATGAACACCGTCTTAGCTGTGGCGAGTCTACGGCAGTGTGGCACTTAGTGAGGCAAATGTCAGCATACTTCCTTCGAGTAACGCCGAATCATATCGACCCCAAGACTATCTTATTCCAGGATGAGACGTATTACCCGCGCACGAAAACTAATGCCATGACGTGGCTTCGTGGACATGCGGTGCATTATTTGTTTCAAGACGGCACTAAGGACACTTTAGACTTTTGGAATATCTGCAGGAACGACATTGCAAGATCCTCCGTAACCCAAACTGTCGACAATATTTTTCCAATTATTTGTGGAGTGCGTTCCACGACCCTCCACGTAGCTGGAACATCACGGGTAAGAGAAGCTAAAATTACAAGACGATGATAGAACACTACATGGTACAACGTGGGATCTACCTTGGTCATTACGAGAAGTCATACCTGAATGATACAGCAGATGGAGAGTTTCGTTGTGAACCCTCGCACTCTATAGTTTATAGCAGTATTTGCCCCTTTCCTCTTTTTGTCCCCGGAGCAAAAAGGTGTTCGCAGTTTTTGTTTCCCATACGGTGCAAAATGTAACACCAGTTAGTGGTGGTATGGATTCCACCCGTAGGTTTTGTTTCATGGCTTCCTTAACCCCGCCCTTTGCTCTCTTTCTTTATGCCTTTTGCTACAACTATAAGCATGTTTTTAGTTACGTGCGTCCCCAACTGGACGCAACAAGTATACTTACTAGTTTTCAGTTACTCGCTGTTAAAAACATACAAGAAAATTTAAAAAAATAAAATAAAAGAAACATTCACAATAATACACCAACTGCATCCTTTGTACCACATCCCCAGGATGGGAGGGAGGAGACATCGTGGCCAGGCCTCGGGTGGCAACCCCTGCCCACCTTGCCTCCGTCATTCCACTACCTGATCCATCACCGACAAAAAAAAAGCGGTCTAAGGCACTGCAGTCATGGACTGTGCTGCTGGTCCCGGAGGAGGTTCGAGTCCTCCCTCGGGCATGGGTGGGTGTGTTTGTCCTTAGGATAATTTAGGTTAAGTAGTGTGTAAGCTTAGGGACTGATGACCTTAGCAGTTAAGTCCCATAAGATTTCACACGTATTTGAACATTTGTTTACTCCGTTTATTGCGTCTTGGAGTAGACACTTGCAACTGAAATTTTGATTCAACGGTGTGGGTCTCTGATGCCTAAATAACTGATGAAGAGTTATCTGTTGCTATGATGTTCTTTTATTTTATCCCATTCTTATAAATCGCACAGATTTTATGATTAGCGCTAGATTGTACAATTAGTAATGTGAATTTTAAATGTGCCAGATATTTCGTCATTTCAAATATTTTGAAAAGAAGAGTAATGAGACCAAAACATAACACATCGTATATAAAATCGTATGAAGTTCGTTTAGTTAGAATCCTGATATCGTCTTCACCTTTACAAGAATCGTTAGCATACTCGTACATGGTGTCAGTTATTTCTATAAGAAAAAGGTAATGTTAGAGGAGGGTGTCCCATTAGAAGGATTTTAATGTGTTTCAAAGGAAATATTGGTTCACGTTTTATTTTCTTACTGAAACTGATTCCTTTTGACTTTATTTTAGCTGTTGTTTGTTGCAGACCGTGTATTTTAAGCATAGAATGATTGAGGTATACTATGTTGGTCTTCTGCATGGAAGTGTGCGTGTGACTGAATGAGAGTGTACCTGGGTGGCTGAGAATACATATTTTTCAAAACAAGCAAATCACCACAATCGTCTCTATTTACTTTAGTAAGGTCACTCATGTCCTCGCCGTTCATAGTCTTCTTCATGAAAAACATTTTCCATTACATTGGATGTGTTCGAAATTGCGAATATGGATAACTATCGGCTGCCGAATGGAATGACAACAATGAAAATTTTCTGCTGGATCAGTGCTCGAAGCCGCCTATTCCGTTCATCGCGAGCGGACGCCTTATTGTGTGGCTGTCGTTGCACGACTTCCCGACAGACCCAAACTTCCATGAGTCGCAAAGCATGCATCGTCATTAAGCATAACACAGGCATTGCAATATCGTATTTATCCACCATTGAAGTAAAATGTCTCACCTGTACGAGAATGTACATAGTGGATGTACGAGTACATGTCGTAGGCGCCTGGTTGACGGCATATGAAGTTTGGGTATAGTGCGCAACCGTGCACAGATAGCCAAATGGTAAGCCGACCGCTCGGGATAAGCGGGAAATTCGGCTTCGAGTTCCAGTCCGATACAAATTTTCATTCTTGTCATTACATTGTACAGCTGATGGTTATCCACATTCGCAAATGCGAGTACGTTTAATGTATTTTATAACCGCTGTAATCGCTGCCGGCCTTTCGCTTTGATTAACGCCTCAAGCTGCCGATAAAATTATTTGTTTAACATGCACGCAGAACATCATCAGGTTCTTAAAAGCATTTACAGTATCACTTTAAGCGAATATGAAGTCACTGACGTCAGATAATGCGACCAAGAATTCCTCACTGTTGTAAAATAAATTGGATCGTCAACATATAAGATGGTCAGAAACAGTCCGAAAAGCTTATGTGGGTGTTTCAGTGTAAGTTGACCTGAGAAGCAATTGTTACGAAAAAATTCGATACGTTGTGCCGTTTCCGAGTTAATTAGTATTGAAGGTAGCCAACCAAGCCGTTGCGCATGCCAATTTAAACCGCCGGCCAGAGGCGCTGTCGCGAAACGTGTTCTTCGTTAGGTGTCCAGAGACCGGACAAGTGAGCGATGCAAAGACTGGGCACGCGGCGGAAGTAAGGATCGAAGCAGAGCAAAAGGCTGAGCAGCCTCAGGTGCTGTCATCTACGTCAGTGACAGTCAACCTGGGCCTTACCGCCCACTAGTGGCCGTTCCAAGTTTCATGGTGGGCCGTACCACCACCATCTAAACAGAAGGCCGCGGCGCGCTCTTGTGACGTCACGCAAAGCGGGCCAGGGTTGGCTTGGCGCTGCGCTTAAAGAATCGAGACGCACGGCCTGCAAATCTTTGTCAAACGGTTTTACAGAACCTATTCCGTAAAAAATAATTAATTTCTGAAATACTTTTAGCTTTATATGGCAGCTTCATGATGAAGTGCCAATCATTTCGATAATGCTCATAACTATTGCGGTATTTCACAGATGAGTATCAAATTTGAGAACGTTGCCATCAAAAATAGGGGTCGCTATGAATTTGTGTTTGATGCATATTACACATTCTATTGCTGAGTATGAAATACAGATGAGGTTTTGAAATTTTCATAAAACTTTGGATCAATATCTGCTTCCAATCTCGAAAAAATTGAGCATCTGCAGCAACTTCACTTCCGATCGCAACGCGCGGGAATGAAATATTCATAACGCCTGTCATATCTCGTAAACCGCTGGAGATAACGAAACGAGATCTTGGCAAATGATACCACGCAAAGAGGAGAGTACTTTGCCGAATGGTTAAAATAAGTAACTTTATCAATCGCGATATAGCATTAACTATAGTTTATAATTCTTTTTTACCAGTAATGTAATTGCATAAGACTTATCAATAGCCAGTGAAAACGTTCGAGTGCGGGATGTAAATAATATTGCGATATACATGGTAAAACCAGGTACATTAGTGAAAAATGCACTGTGATAAAGTACATTCTTTCTGGACCAGACAACTATTATTTACACTCACTTGAAAAATTCTGCACTAATACAGTGTATAATATTAAATTCCTCTGCCTTCAGTATCCTAAATAAATTTTGTGTAACTGTTTATAGAGCTCCCTCAGGAAAGCTGAGTACATTCCCCAAGCAAACAATCACTTTTAACTCACCTCACAAAAACAATTATGCGTTGTTTTTGTAATGTAAATTTTCTTTCCTGTAAAAATATGGCAGATTTTGAGCATAAGTCAACAGTCAAAATCTACAAATCTTCAGCAGACATTTGCAGCAGTTGGAATGAGACAATGTGTCAAGCTAAAAACGTCAATAATAAATTTAACCTATTTCTAGATTAATTTGTTCCATTGTTTGACACATCGAAAAATAACACAGATATGCTTCATACAGAGAGATCGCTTTTTAAACATGAAAACAGCAGTTTCAACATTCGTTAGCACTCATGCTAACTAATGCGAGAATGAAAAACAACACCCACTCACAAATAGAGAATAAAACGTATCGGTAATGCGTAACAAAATACGAACTGCAGAGAAATTTAAACACGAATAAAAAGTAACACGAGCCACAAATTTATATTTCGTTTTCAAAATCAAAATAAAGCCACTTGATAACGAATACTACGCCTATTTACTGCGAACTTTTGCTCACAATTTTAGTCAAATGTATCCAAAATGCAAGATATTCCACCAGAAAAAAATAATTGTACCAGGTATATAGTTTTTACATACCTTCGTGTGCTCAGTGGGTTGGAAATTGACCCGATGAATCGCTGAAAGACATTTCCAACGCAGATTCGCATCTTTCGGAAAGGAAAACATTACTTTTTGTCGAGTTCCGTAATTCCCACGACACCTTGGCACACAACACTTGTAAACCATGTTCACAGTAGCTTCACTACACGTAAACACTGTAATCGCTAGTTTTAAGCATGAATATAGCACTCGATCCAACAAACGTGTAGATAAACAAACGCTTCGAAACACAACATGGTGGCCTGCTTGGAGTGACGTCACGACCTGCTATGAATTTCGCGCCGCGGCCTTGTCTCTAGGTGGTGGTGGCCGTACGCGTTTGGGAGTATTTTAATCTGCAGTATGTTTTCATAAGACTTTCAAAAAAGTATTTGGTAAGTAATTATTACCTTATGCTTTAACCTGCTGCAACTCTGCATGAAGAATTTTGTAATGTAATGTTGCTTCCCTTCTTTGTAAATCACCATTACTGTGGATGTGGTCTTCGGTTAGAAAATTTAACTATTAAGTGGATTACAATAATGTGCGGTAGGTAAAACACCCCCGATCTACGCTACGAGAACAACTTACACTAACCCTATCTGGCGGGCTGCTTCAGTTCGCGCACGCAATGACCTGATTGGCTAACTTCAACGGTGATCAACTAGGAAACGGCACAGCGTATCTTAGCAAATATTTAACAGCACAACCAATTCCGCAACACTCTTACAAACTTTTCAGACTCTTTCTGGTCATCCTGTCTGAATTGTGCTAGGCACTGCACTTTTCTGTGTTACACTACAAGATTTAATACGGAAGATTGTGGTCTTTAGTCCAAAGACTCGTATGATGCAGCTCTCCAGTCTACCCTATCCTTTGCAGTTCCTTTCATCTCTGAGTAACTACTGAAAAAAAAGAAAAAAAGATTCAAATCAAATAGTTCTGAGCAATATTGGACTCAATATGTGAGGTCATCAGTCCCCTAGAACTTACAACTACTTAAACCTAACTAACCTAAGGGCATCACACAGATCCATGCCCGAGGCAGGATTCGAACTTGCGTCCGTAGCAGCAGCGCGATTACGGACTGAAGCGCCTAGAACCGCTCGGCCACCGCGGTCGGCGTAACTACTGCAACCTTCATCCTTCCAGATATACTTAGTGTTTAAATCTATTGGTCTCTCTCTACGATTTTTACCCTCACACTTGTCTCCAGTACTAATTTGGTGATCCATTGATGTCTCAGAATATTTCATAGCAACCGATACCTTCTTCTACTCAGGTTGCGCCTCTAATTTCTTTAATCCCCAACTTTATTCCGTACTTTCTCATTATTTACGTGATCTACCCATCTAATCTTCAGCATTCTTCAGTAGCCCAACATTTCACAAGCTTCTGTTCTCTTCTTATCTAAACTGTTTGTCGTCCATATTTCACTTCCGTATATGGTTATACTCGATACAAATACTTTGAGAAAAGACTTCCTGAAACTTAAATCTGTATTCTCTTCTTCAGAAATTCTTTTGTTGCCATTGCCAATCGACATTTCATATCCGGCCTACTTCGATCATCGTCAGTTATTTTGCTACCGAAATAGCAATACTTACCTACTACTTCAAGTGTCTCGTTTCGTAACCTAACTTCCTCGGCATCACCTGATTTAATTAGACTGTGTTCCATTATCCTTGTTTTCCTTTTGGTGGTTTTCATTATATATCCTCTTTTCAAGACCCTGTCCATTCCGTTCAGCTGCTATTTCAAGTCCTTTGGAATATCTGAGACAATTACAGTGTCATTGACATACCCTAAAAAATTTTATTTCTTCTCCCTAGACTTTAATTCCTACTCAATTTTTTTCTTATATCTGATTTACTGCTTGCTGAATGTGCAGATTGAATAAGATACGGGATAAGCTACAACTTTATCTCACTTTTCAACCGCTGCTTCCCTTTCATGCCCCTCGATTGCAACAACTGCCGTCTGGTTTCTGTACAAGCCGTAAACAGCCTTTCGCTCCCTGTATTTTACCCCTGCTACCTTCAGATGTTCAAAGGAGTAATCCAGTCAACTTTTCCAAAAGCTTTCTCTAAGACTAAAAATGCTATAAACGTAGGCTAGTCTTTCCTTAACCTATCATCTATGATGACTCGTGTTCCTGTACTTTTCCGGCATCCGAACTGATGTTCCCCGAGGTCGGCTTCTGCCAGTTTTCCATTCTTTAGTAAAGAATTCGTGTTAATATTTTACAACAATGACTTATTAAACAAACAGTTCGGTAATATTCACAACTGCCAGCACCTGCTTTTCTTGGAATTGGAATTATTACATACTGTTTGAAGTCTGAGGGTGTTTCCCCTATTTACACATCTTGCCCGCAGATGGAAGTACAGTTCGTACGATATTACGATGTGAGAATAGTGACAAATTTATGTTTTCATTATACGAAGTAAGTGACTTTATATTCGCCTAATGCTGTAAACTGGTTGTGAATCAAAGATTTTATCAGCAGCTCGAGGCGGTATAATTAAATTTTTCAATTTTTTTTTCACATTCAGTTAAGCTAGTATTTAGAGAAACTATATTCGAAGAAAACTGTGCGAGAATTATGATGCGTATACATCGGGTAGCTATCATGAAAATAACATAAGGGAGATTAGAGCGAGTGCGAAGGCCTATAGATAGCCATTTTTTTCGTTCAGTACGCGAATGCAGAAGATGAAAAATAATGGTACGGTGTTCCCTCGACCACTGAACAATGGCTTGCGGAGAATACAAGTACATGCATGTACATATACAGGGTGTTTCAAAAATGGCCGGTATATTTGAAACGGCAAAAAAAACTAAACGAGCAGCGATAGAAATACACCGTTTGTTGCAATATGCTTGGGACAACAGTACATTTTCAGGTGGACAAACTTTCGAAATTACAGTAGTTACAATTTTCAACAACAGATGGCGCTGCAAGTGATGTGAAAGATATAGAAGACAACGCAGTCTGTGGGTGCGCCATTCTGTACGTCGTCTTTCTGCTGTAAGCGTGTGCTGTTCACAACGTGCAAGTGTGCTGTAGACAACATGGTTTATTCCTTAGAACAGAGGATTTTTCTGGTGTTGGAATTCCACCGCCTAGAACACAGTGTTGTTGCAACAAGTTTTCAACGGAGGTTTAATGTAACCAAAGGACCGAAAAGCGATACAATAAAGGATCTGTTTGAAAAATTTCAACGGACTGGGAACGTGACGGATGAACGTGCTGGAAAGGTAGGGCGACCGCGTACGGCAACCACAGAGGGCAACGCGCAGCTAGTGCAGCAGGTGATCCAACAGCGGCCTCGGGTTTCCGTTCGCCGTGTTGCAGCTGCGGTCCAAATGACGCCAACGTCCACGTATCGTCTCATGCGCCAGAGATTACACCTCTATCCATACAAAATTCAAACGCGGCAACCCCTCAGCGCCGCTACCATTGCTGCACGAGAGACATTCGCTAACGATATAGTACACAGGATTGATGACGGCGATATGCATGTGGGCAGCATTTGGTTCACTGACGAAGCTTATTTTTACCTGGACGGCTTCGTCAATAAACAGAACTGGCGCATATGGGGAACCGAAAAGCACCATGTTGCAGTCCCATCGTCCCTGCATACTCAAAAAGTACTGGTCTGGGCCGCCATTTCTTCCAAAGGAATCATTGGCCCATTTCTCAGATCCGAAACGATTACTGCATCACGCTATCTGGACATTCTTCGTGAATTTGTGGCGGTACAAACTGCCTTAGACGACACTGCGAACACCTCGTGGTTTATGCAAGATGGTGCCCGGCCACATCGCACGGCCGACGTCTTTAATTTCCTGAATGAATATTTCGATGATCGTGTGATTGCTTTGGGCTATCCGAAACATACAGGAGGCGGCGTGGATTGGCCTCCATATTCGCCAGACATGAACCCCTGTGACTTCTTTCTGTGGGGACACTTGAAAGACCAGGTGTACCGCCAGAATCCAGAAACAATTGAACAGCTGAAGCAGTACATCTCATCTGCATGTGAAGCCATTCCGCCAGACACGTTGTCAAAGGTTTCGGGTAATTTCATTCAGAGACTACGCCATATTATTGCTACGCATGGTGGATATGTGGAAAATATCGTACTATAGAGTTTCCCAGAGCGCAGCGCCATCTGTTGTTGAAAATTGTATCTACTGTAATTTCGAAAGTTTGTCTGCCTGAAAATGTACTGTTGTCCCAAGCATATTGCAACAAACGGTGTATTTCTATCGCTGCTCGTTTAGTTTTTCTTGCCGTTTCAAATATACCGGTCATTTTTGAAACACCCTGTACATCTGTCGCCAGAAAGCTACTCTTGTGTCACCACGTGGCTGAGTAATTAAACCTTTTAAAGCGTAATTCCTTGTATTCAGAAAATCTGATACATCCAAGTACTGATATAAGTAATGCACGCAGTGACGAAGGTCTAATACAATTTGTGTCTACTGTCTTGATAGTAAAAACCACCTCCAAAGCCATCACACTCTGCTTAAGATCACACCACCTCCCCTTGCTGCATTCCGCGTGAATTGTTCAGCTGTTAACTACAAAAACGATCATTCATACATTTGCCCATCAGAGCATATTAATTTGGCCTATTACGAGTACTAAATCGCACTACGTTAACCAGTTCCACTTTCTAGGGCAGTGTCCTCTTCTACACCAACCACTGGTTCGACTCTTACAAAATACTTATATATGACCCTTTTTAGGGTCATCATATCACTTTCCATACACCCGCCCGGGTAGCCACGCGTGTTAACGCAACCGCTACCGGCGCGCCGAGGTATGAGGGCCCCAGAGTGAAACCGCCCGCCCAATTAACAACGAGAGATCGGCGTGGTGGGCAGGCTGAACATGCTTTTCAGGCGGTTTTCCACAACCCACAACGTCAATACCGGGTTGGTTCCCCTGTTCCACCTCAGATATACGTTACGCAAACATTTGGAACGTTTTTACATTCATTCAGACAGTCTGAACCCTAGACGCAGACACTTGAGTACACTGCTTCCGTTCTGGGGAGTGAATAAGAGATTCATGACCATATAGCTATTTGGTCACGTTACATAGTTACTCAGCATCACCTTCAGTTGGATAAGTATCAGTTTTATTTGATAACGTAAGGCGTACAGTTCCTGGGAGTATCACCTGACATCTAACACAGAACTCGTACACCGACTAGTATGACTCGAACCAATGTCTTCATTAATATCGTGTAAAATGAAGTACGTTCGCTTCACTTGTATAGTGTACAAGATTAGTTACAAAAGAAGGATAAATGGTCGTGCAGCCAATGTTTTCCAAGTCTTCAAAAGCTTAAACGTTTGCACAAAAAGAAATGAGTTTGAATTCATTTTGAGAGGGAAAAAAAGAGACTACGCACCGCAAAGAAATTATCCGAATAAGGAGGGAACTTGTTGTGTACATACACTCCTGGAAATTGAAATAAGAACACCGTGAATTCATTGTCCCAGGAAGGGGAAACTTTATTGACACATTCCTGGGGTCAGATACATCACATGATCACACTGACAGAACCACAGGCACATAGACACAGGCAACAGAGCATGCACAATGTCGGCACTAGTACAGTGTATATCCACCTTTCGCAGCAATGCAGGCTGCTATTCTCCCATGGAGACGATCGTAGAGATGCTGGATGTAGTCCTGTGGAACGGCTTGCCATGCCATTTCCACCTGGCGCCTCAGTTGGACCAGCGTTCGTGCTGGACGTGCAGACCGCGTGAGACGACGCTTCATCCAGTCCCAAACATGCTCAATGGGGGACAGATCCGGAGATCTTGCTGGCCAGGGTAGTTGACTTACACCTTCTAGAGCACGTTGGGTGGCACGGGATACATGCGGACGTGCATTGTCCTGTTGGAACAGCAAGTTCCCTTGCCGGTCTAGGAATAGTAGAACGATGGGTTCGATGATGGTTTGGATGTACCGTGCACTATTCAGTGTCCCCTCGAAGATCACCAGTGGTGTACGGCCAGTGTAGGAGATCGCTCCCCACACCATGATGCCGGGTGTTGGCCCTGTGTGCTTCGGTCGTATGCAGTCCTGATTGTGGCGCTCACCTGCACGGCGCCAAACACGCATACGACCATCATTGGCACCAAGGCAGAAGCGACTCTCATCGCTGAAGACGACACGTCTCCATTCGTCCCTCCATTCACGCCTGTCGCGACACCACTGGAGGCGGGCTGCACGATGTTGGGGCGTGAGCGGAAGACGGCCTAACGGTGTGCGGGACCGTAGCCCAGCTTCATGGAGACGGTTGCGAATGGTCCTCGCCGATACCCCAGGAGCAACAGTGTCCCTAATTTGCTGGGAAGTGGCGGTGCGGTCCCCTACGGCACTGCGTAGGATCCTACGGTCTTGGCGTGCATCCGTGCGTCGCTGCGGTCCGGTCCCAGGTCGACGGGCACGTGCACCTTCCGCCGACCACTGGCGACAACATCGATGTACTGTGGAGACCTCACGCCCCACGTGTTGAGCAATTCGGTGGTACGTCCATCCGGCCTCCCGCATGCCCACTATACGCCCTCGCTCAAAGTCCGTCAACTGCACATACGGTTCACGTCCACGCTGTCGCGGCATGCTACCAGTGTTAAAGACTGCGATGGAGCTCCGTATGCCACGGCAAACTGGCTGACACTGACGGCGGCGGTGCACAAATGCTGCGCAGCTAGCGCCATTCGACGGCCAACACCGCGGTTCCTGGTGTGTCCGCTGTGCCGTGCGTGTGATCATTGCTTGTAAAGCCCTCTCGCAGTGTCCGGAGCAAGTATGGTGGGTCTGACACACCGGTGTCAATGTGTTCTGTTTTCCATTTCCAGGAGTGTAGTTCCGCGTAGTCAGAGCGTACACAGCTTTCCCACTAGAGTGCGCCTCGCTAAGCACAACAGCGCAGGTGCAGCGCTCGTCCGTCTCCGCATTACGAGACGTCTTAGAGACGGACCAAATTCTGCTTCCGCCGATCCGCGTATTAATATGCCACGCAGCCAATGAGATTGCTGCTAACGTAGAACCTTTTCTCCTCGCAGATCACACTCGTGCAGTGATACCTGAACGCGCGAGGTATTATAACGAGCGTACAGACCTCCGATTAGTCAGTCTGCATCAGTCTGCATTTGTCTGCACCTGTTTGCACCAGTCTGCATTATTCTGCACCACTCTGCATTAGACTGCAGTCAAGTTTCAGTCTGCACCTAATAAGATTATCATATTCCTGTACATAACCATGGAGAGAAATGTATAGACACTTTGTCAAGTATCAGAGATATGTGAGAATAAGATTAAAGTACCATGACCAAAGGAACTTCAGATTGTCAGTTTTAAACAGCATCCAGAATCAAGTTACGTAATGCCTATATTTTTTATTATTTTAATAAATGTGTGTGAAAATTAATGAAGTTCTGTTTAAAGTTGGTCACCATCAATCTGCTACTCTAAGCGTGCAAGTGGCATTTCTATCGTCTGACCTAACGGCAGAAGATAAACATGCCACGATAAGACCACGAGACATATTGCTGACACTCACCTACTTCGTTGGAGCGTCAAGTCAAATAATCTGATGGTGTGTGTACCGAAGGTCTTACAGTACGCACACCACAGAACTGTTATGTATGACGTACGTGTACAGTCAAACAAATGATTACAGTTTCAGAAAAAGTGGTTGATTTATTCAAGAGAAACAGCTTCACAAACTGAGAAAGACAATGACGAGTTGGTCCAACGCTGGTCACTACGCAAACAGGGGCTGAGGTTGGCACCGATTGACGGAGTAGTTGCATGTCTTCCTGAGGCATATCGTGCCAAATTCTGTTCAATTCTTGCGTTAGAGCGTCAAGCGAGCTGTCTGGCGGACCTGCCCACAATGATCCAAACGTTTTCAATTGAGAAGAGGTCCGGCGACCTTGCTGGCCAAGGCAAACATGAAGACAAACAGTAGAATATCTCGCCGTGTGCGGGTGGGAATTGTTTTGCAGAGATGGAAGCTCAAGACGGCTTGCCATGAATGGTAACGAAACGGGGCGTAGAAGCGTATTAATGCCATAAACTCTGCAAGCTACTTTGTAATTTATCTAGATTAACGCACTGCATTCAAGATTCATCTTTACAGAATTCAGCTTAGTTACAATGAACTTTATCTGTTAACTTAATTCACGTCCGGTTTAATAATATAGACTGTCATGTCGAACAAATACATACGCAAACACCGTCTTATTGTTGGTGTTCTGAATCCTTTTCCCTCCTCCATTAAATATGTTATTAACGGATTATTGCAGCGTATTTACAGTATTTGCCGACTTACCACAAGGTCTCCACCTCTCGCATCATCGAGCGAACCGTCGAGCTGTTGTCACGCCACCAGCTTCGTCTGCGCACTTTGTGGTTGGTCGATCTTTGCCAGTAGTCTACTCCTGTCTCACACAGCTCGTAAAGCGAAAGATCACTGTCAGCTAAAGTGGGCTTGACGCGGTTCCTTCGCGCTACTACCACGGCCGATCATGTAACACGATTTTGTGTACGTATCTGTGGAAACGCCTCATTGTTGCCGAAGCTCTGTATCTGACTATTGTTTGCAAGCGCGTAGCCTATGTGTCACCAGCAAGCATTTGCAATGCGCAGTTGAAATTTGGCTATGGCACAACCAGCTGTAGGGATTATTACGGCGATCCTCGCAAACATGGAAGTACAGTCGCAACTGTATAGGATGTAAGTCAGTCACCAGAGCGGATGCATCTGCGACTCCCTTCTCCGCGTTCCCACAGATTGCACGTAAGTGTCCCCATTCGTACTGGAACAGCAGGATTTGTAGGGGCTTAATTGCATATTGCTGCTTCTTTTTCTTTTTTGTGGCCTTTTTTTATTGGAACTGCCAAGAAAGAGGCTACTTACTAAAATAATAGCTCTCGACTTTTGTAGAGACGCCAGTTATTACTTCTCTCATGCACATTGCATAAGACAGAATATCAAATTGCACCACGTTGTGGAACAGTAATGCGTACATGATAATTAATTGAAACCCTCAGCTGCGACAGGTGTTGTTGATATACCTCGAGCTGGAAATGTGTGCCCCAACCGGGACTCGAACCCGGGGATCTCCTGCTTACATGGCAGACGCTCTATCCACCTGAGCCAACGAGGATACAGATGAATAGTGCGACTGCAGGGACTTATCCCTTGCCCATCGAGGTATATCAACAACACCTGTCGGCAGCTGAGGGTTTCGATGAATTATTTTTTATTCTAGAGAAGCTGCGCAGTCATCAATGGTATCTGTTCTTTCGAGAACAGTTACTATCTACTTACGCAGTTAAAGGCTACCCAACCATTGACCTTCGTCTGTGCGAATGCGCACAGGTTGTCCGAACTCTTACGGGAATCGTCACCTAAGTAGGCGCGAGTAATGAGTGGATGGGCAAACATCTATTAGGTACATTACGTATATTGATTGTGGACAGTTGGGAATTTGGGTCTCACGGGAAGCGTGCAAGGGATAAGTCCCTGCAGTCGCACTATTCATCTGTGTCCCCGGTGGTTCAGATGGACAGAGCGTCTGCCCTGTAAGCGGGAGATCCCGGGTTTGAGTCCCAGTCTGGGCACACATTTTCAGCTGTCCTCATCTAGATATATCAACAGCACCTGTCGGCAGCTGAGGGTTTAAATTAATTACCATTTATTCTAGGGAAGCTGCACGGTCATCAATGGTATCTGTTCTTTCAAGGACAGTTACTATCTTCATATGCAGTAATGCGTACGCCTACAGGAACCTCACGCAAGGTTACTAGTCATTCTTGTTGTTCAAAATATAATTTTTCCTACCTTCAAACAGAGTAGCAAACATTGGTGACATTTCACAAACAAATTTACTCTTTCCTATTCTAAACTGTACTCTGCGTCGCTCGCAGGATCGCGAGCTTAGACGCGCACTGCAGTCCATCCAGTTTCTCTCTTCGGCCAATCCACTAAAGAACATGGTGCATTTACTTGCACCAGACATGTTTGGCGCGTCCTTCTATATAGTGATGTTAAAGTACAATCAAAGCAGCGATACCTGCTCAGATGAGTAATACTCAAGGTGTCCTGCGGTCCTACTCATATGAGTGCTCCCTAAGTATCGGTACCTTCTCATATCGATACATCTTCAATTTTTCATCTACATGAAGTAATGTGAAATAATGCTTGAGTATATGTGGTTGATTACTTACGTTATGAAATCTAATAAAACACTTCAATAGGTTTATTTCTTTATTAATGATAACCTTTCACCAGAAAGTCACCTTTTGAAAGGTTTCCCAAAAAAGAGAAATTGCTGTACATATTTGGGAGACCATTTATTCCTATTCTGAGTCGTAGCTGCACCAGCTTTACAAACTAAACACTCGATAGGCACAGATGTTGCAACGACAGTAAGATATTTTTGTGGATATTTATAAAAACCCGGAAATATGACTTTCATATCTTCCCTTTCTGCAAGAGGGTTGCTTTTGAAAGCTTGACAGATAAAGAGATACTTCGTCTCTTTGGTATGTTTCGTTCTCCTTTTTCCGCCGTGTGCTAGTTGTTTATGATGTTTCCGTAAGTCCAAAAATTGCTTTGAGGACTATGGGACTTAACATCCGAGGTCACCAGTCCCATAGAACTTACAGCTACTTAAACCTAACTAACCTAAGGACATCACACACATCCATGCCCCAGGCAGGATTCGAACCTGCTAGAGTAGCGGTCGCTCGGTTCCAGACTCATGCGCCTAGAACCGCTCGGTCACAGCGGCCGGCTTCCAGTAAGTTGTACTGATGTGTTACAGTAGACGAAGCAGTATCTTTATCAGATTCGCTTGGGTTACTTTGTTGTTCACTAACCGTTCTTCTGAGCTTTTCTATTGCTCGCCCGCATGCTGGTCGACCCTGAGGGTGCAGGTTTACAGATCTCGAATCCAAAAGAGAGGCAATGGCTTATTAGTTATTTGTTTCAATTAGCCCATATCTTTTCTTCAGCTTTCTCAGTACGACGTCCCTGCGTTCTTTGACAGTTGGTGAGACTGATGTGGTACTATTATTTTGTGATGACAAACAATTATTCGTTGGCATAAGTTGGATGTTTTAACATACTTTCGTTCAGACGTTTCTCTTGTGATATATTCAAAAGGCTTTAATACAGCTGTAAGATAGTCGAGTGTTTCCATCTCTACAGAAGTTGGATGTCAGGTGCTGAAACACTGTCAATTATGATTTCAGATATCACTTTTCTCAGATGTAATTTCACACGAGTACTTTTCTCGCGATATCGAGTAAATATCTAAAGAATGATACGATTCTAAAAGTACTCGATATCCAAATAAAAGTATGGAATACTTACTTGTGTTCACTTGTATCGGAGCATCCCCACTCCCACACTCAACCGATGCCGCTCATCCGTTTGGGCGAAGCCAATGAAACTGAAGTCATTAGGCTCTTTCTAGTTACTCAAATTGGTTCTAAAAGAGTTATTCTTATGAGTGAGCCGCAACTGTGCAAGTCCTTTTTGAAAAATGAAGGAATCTGTAGGACAGTTGCTTAATCCGCACTCTTTCATTGAGTAAACAACCGGATCCGGAAGCGTTACAATTACATCATCTGATGTGAACTGTAATAGTGAAAATGTTATGTTACACGCAAGAATAAGGGTATCCTGAAGTCTGAAATACCGGGTAAGTAACTATGCGGCTAAAATTTCATAACTAAACAAATTAAAAGAGAGAGTACAGGACATTACATAGAAATAAAATCACTTAATCATCTGAGATCACCCTCTCCCCGGTTCTTCATGGAACTGAAGAGTGTCAAAAGAGTCAAAGGGACCTAAAACAATCAGAAAAAAACAGGCATCTCGACCGGACACTAAAAGATCTTAGAGAAAGGTATATCCTGCAAGAAACTGAAATCTTAAGAAGCCTTCATCCCCATCGTCTAGATACAATTAATGAACGAAAAGACCT
Organism: Schistocerca cancellata; assembly: GCF_023864275.1. Classification (NCBI taxonomy): domain Eukaryota; kingdom Metazoa; phylum Arthropoda; class Insecta; order Orthoptera; family Acrididae; genus Schistocerca; species Schistocerca cancellata. Next base: position 51,867,098 of record NC_064631.1, read on the forward strand.
GTATCACAAAAATATTTTAGTTAATTATGACATTATCCAGACAGATGAAGGTGTTCATGTAACGTAATATTTTCCTTCTTTTATTTTAATGTACATGTTCTCTTCTCTCTTAATGTTGTGATGGTTCCGTCTCCTTGCTGCTGTTACTTTTCAGTTTTCCACTTTCAACAATTCGTCAGTCTCGTATCTGCTCCGTACCGTGCCTGCGCTTGGATCGTGCACAGGTTCAGTACCCAGGACAGTCTTCTGTCTGCGATCCCGGTCGCTCAGCACGGGAGAACAGCTGTTACGGAATTTTTGTAAGCAATTCAACTCAATATGTGACTTCCCCCCCCCTCCCCCCCCCCCAGCTCTCCACCAGTTACATTGCATTTTACGTGTTCCATTATTTTGGTAATCTTTGGTGTCCGACGTGAAGTCGGTTTCTCGGATTGTTTTAGGTCCCAAATCTTTTGACACGGAACTTTTGGTTCCATGACAACATTGGTGTGAGGGTAACTTCAGATGATTAAGTCATTCTAAGTAACGTCCTCTTATTTCTATTTTAATTTGCTTTAATTCTGAATTTTTAGCCGCATCGTTCCTTACCTGGTATTTCAGATTCAGGGATCCCCTCCCTTTCCCGTGTAAAAGGATATTTTTACTATTGCAGTTTACAGCAGATGAAGGAACTGTAACTTTTCCGAAACCGATCGTGTACCAAATAAATGATTGTGGATTAAGGAATTGTTTCGCGGTTTTCTTCATTTTTCAAAATGTTTTCTAAAAGTCGCTGATAAAGTTGTGTTTTGATTAGGTAATAACAGCTTAGCGTTAAGATATTTCTCCTGTCATTATAAACAAACTCTGAATCATAATATAATACTGTAATAATTAATAAACAAGATTGTCAGTTTTATCACGAAGGTCAGACGGTAATCCCTCCATCTCTTATTAAGCACCTACACAAAACATAAGAGATTCAGCTGGAGCAATTTCCCACAATAGATACAACAAACTTATTCCATGATTTTTTAAACAAGCATAAGCTATAATTAAACTATACACTGTGGCAAATTTTACCAGACGTCTTCCTCTTTCATTCCTTTCGCGCAGTCTACAATCTCCTAACATTATACTTTGTCTTCCTTTTCCTACTGTCGAATTACAGTCCCCATGACAGTTAAATTTCTTCTCCCTTAAATACGAGGGTTGGGACTTTAATAGTGGCAACTATTTATTTACAGCTCGCACAAAATAGATACGTATTTCAAAGTTTTAATGATCTTCAAAGTAGTCACCAGCATTGTGTATAACCGTTGCCAGCGATGTTGAAGTCGTATGATACTCTTAGCAGTTCCGATTGTGTTCACAGGTCGAACGCCGCGGTCTATTGTCCGACGAATTTGTAGCAGTTCTGAAGCGAATGCCGTGAAGTGTTTACTTCAGCTTAGAAATCGAGTTGAACTCACGAGGTCTTAAGTGAGGAGAGTGCTGGAGGTGGTATAGCAGTTACCAGCCCCATCAGTCAAACAAATCAGTAACAGCTTGAACTGCACGTGCTTGAGCATTGTCCTGCAAAATGATGGTCGAGTCCTGCAGAAAGCGTCATCACTTCTGTTTCTAAGATGGTCGTAGGTTCTGTTCCAAAAATGAACAGCATAGAGACAGAAGTGATGACAAATTTCTGCAGGACCTGACCATCATTTTGGACGACAATGCTCAATCACGTGCAGCGCAAGCTGTTACTGATTTGTTTGACTGATAGGGCTGCAAAGCGCCATACCATCTACTGCACTTCCCTGACTTGAGCCCTCGTAAGTTCAACTCGATTTCTAAACTGAAGGAAACATTTCACGGCATTCGCTTCAGAATGCTAAAAGGTCGTCGGGGAACAGACCGCGCCGTTCGAACTGTCAACACAACCGGCACTGCTAAGAGTATCCTACGACTTCCACATCGCTGGCAACAGGTTATACACAATTCTGGTGACTACTTTGAATGTCAGTAAAACTTTGAAACACAGATCTATTTTGTACGAGCTGTAAATAAATAGTTGCCACTATTAAAGTTCCAAACCTCGTATTTGAATATCTTTCCTACTACACTCCACTTCATGGTGTCATGTGTCATCTACTGTATCTCCGCCCAACAGAGATGTGAAACGCACGAATAAAACTTGTTGCTCCAAGACCCAGACATGTAACCGCGTCCGGCCGTCCTGATTTAGGTTTTCCGTGATTTCCCTAAATCTCTTCAGGCAAATGCCGCGATGGTTCCTTTAATAGGGCACGGCCGACTTCCTTCTCCATCCTTCCCTAATCCGATGGGACTGATGACGTCGCTGTTTGGTACCTTCCCCCAAATCAACCAACCAACCACCAACAGACCCACGAATGTCACTATCTCCATTTGCCGTAAGAAGGTTTAGCCGTGTTCGTATTGTGGGTAACGATATAGAAACCATATTTTTTCACATAAGAACGTGCCTAACCGGATAGCTTCCAGGGCTAGAAACGCAAAGCGCCGATTATCTCGCCGCTGGGCGCCCCCTAAACCACACACACAGAAATGCAAATTATTTGTACGGTGTAGCCAGCGCCGCCCGACCACTTTGCAGCGCGATTGTTTGCCCAGTATACGACAGCATTCTGTTAAGCAAAGAACAAACCTAATTAAGTCAGGAGCAGAAACTTCGTTCCGCCAAAAAACCTCCAGCGAATTCCATTATCGCCACCAGACAGTCAGCTGAAACCAGGTTCCGCGCATCTGCCATCTCTTCATCTACGTCTGCATCTATACTGCGGAAGCCATCTTACGGTGTGCATGGAAGACTTATTTGTGACCAGGGGCGCTTCCCCCTTTTCCTGCTCCAGTTGCAGATGATTCGCGGAAAGAAGGATTGTTGGCTAATCTCTGTGTGGGCCCGTAATTCTCTACATCTATATACATACTCCGCAAGCAACGACGCGGTGCGTAGTGGAGGGTACCTTGCACTGCCACTAGTCATTTCTTTGTCTGTCCCACTCGCAGATACAGCGAGGGGAGGAAGACTAAATGCTTCCGCAAGTGCCCTAATTTCTCTTATCGTAACTTCGAGATTCTTATGCGGCAGTAGATTCGTTCTGCAGTCAGCTTCAAATGCCGGTTCTATGAATTCTAGCAGCAGTATTCTTCGAAAAGAACATCACCTTCTCTCCAGGAATTCCCATTTGAGTTCCCAGAGTATCTCCTTTCATGTAGATCGATTATACCGTTATCAAATCTAGCAGCCCGCCTTAGAATTCTTCAATGTCTTCCTTTAATCAGATCTGGTGGGGATCCCAAACACTTGAGCGGTACTCAAGAATTGGTTCACTAGTCTTCTGTACGCGGCCTCCTTTAGAGATAAACTACACATTCCAAAAATTGTCCTGATAAACCTACGTCGATAGTTCGCCTTACGCAATCGTTCCATTTCATAATGTTTTGCAAAGTTACTCCTAGATATTTAATCAACTTGGCTGTGTGAAGCAGCACACTAGTAGTGGTATACTCAATCATTAATGAATTGTTTTTTCTATTCATCTCCATTAACTGGTATTTTTCTACAGTTAGAGATACCTGCCACTCATCACACCAATTATAAATTTTGTGTAAGACATCTTCTATTGTCAGAGGTCACTCAACGGTGACACATTCCCGTTCGCCACAGCATCATCAGCAAACCGCCACAGATTGCGGCCGACCCTATCCGCCAGATCATTTATGTACACAGCGCAATATTTATGTGTAAATCGGTCCTATCACACTTCTTCGGGACATTTCTGACCGTACCCATGTGTCTGACGAACACTCTACGGTTAGGACAACGTTCTGTGTTCTAGTGCTTAGGAAGTCTTCAAGCCACTCTCAGACCTGTGAATCTACACGGTATGCTCGTACCTTCGTTAACCGTCCGCAGCGGAACACCATGTCAGATGCTTTTCGGAAATCTAGGAATATGGAACCTGCGCGGTGCCCTTCATCCATGGTTCACAGGATATCACGCGAGAATAGGGTAGGCTGAGTTGCGCGTCAGCGATGACTTCTAAACGCGTGCTGAAGTGTGGACAAAAGCTTAATTTATTTAAACTGAGAATATGCCCAAGAATTCTGCAGCGACTCTAATTTTAATTTCATGGTCTTTCCGCAAAATATACTCCTGGAAATTGTTATAAGAACACCGTGAATTCATTGTCCCAGGAAGGGGAAACTTTATTGACACATTCCTGGGGTCAGATACATCACATGATCACACTGACAGAACCACAGGCACATAGACACAGGCAACAGAGCATGCACAATGTCGGCACTTCTTCTTCTTCATGTGCCGTCTCCTCTAAGAAGGTTGGCTGTCATCATGGCAATTTCTGATCTTGATTTGGCTGATCTAAGGAGTTCTGACGTTGAGCAGTTGTACCAATTTTTTAAATTGTCAATCCAGGATGTCCGTCTTCTACCCCTCGTTCTCTTCCCACAAATTTTCCCTTCTAGTATTATTTGCAATATTTTGTAATTTACTCCCCTAATAACATGGCCTAAATATTGTAGCTTCCTTACTTTAATAGTTTTAATTAATTCTTTTTCCTTTCCCATTCTTCTTAGGACATCTTGATTAGTAATCCTCGACACCCAACTAATTCTAAGTATTCTTCTATATGCCCACATTTCAAAAGCTTCTAAACTGTTCATGTCCTTCTTTTTCAATGTCCACGCTTCCATTCCGTATAGTAATTTTGAGAATACATAGCATCTTAGCAACCTCATTTTTGTGTTTAAACAAATATCTCTCGAACAGAATGCATTTTTCATCTTATTAAAGATACTTCTGGCCTGTCCTATTCTCGATTTAATTTCTTCTGAGCTTTCAATCTCCTCATTTACAATTGTTCCGAGATATTTAAATTTACGTACTTAATCGACTCTTTCCCTATTGATTGTAAGATTTTCTTGTTGGTGTGTTTTAGATATCACCATGAACTTAGTCTTGCTTACGTTATGAGTCAAGCCAAATTATTCACTTTTTTCTGCGACTTTGTCAAGAAGTAATTGTAGATCTTTGAGGTTTCCAGCTAGTAGTGCAGTGTCATCAGCAAACCTAACATTGTTAATGTTTAGCCCATTCACTTTAATGCCAGCTATTTCATCTGATAGAGCTGCCTGGAATATGTCTTCTGAATACATATTAAACAATAAGGGTGAGAGAACGCAACCTTGTCTCACACCCCTCTTTATTTCTATATCATTCGATAACTCATTTTCTACCTTCACGGTTGCGGTTTGATTGTAGTAGAGGTTATATATAATGCGGATGTCTTTCTTATCAAGTGTTTTCTTTTCTAACAATTCTATGAGATGATCATGACGAACTTTGTCAAATGCTTTATTATAATCCAGGAAGCACACATATAGTGGCTGATTAACCTCCATACATCGTTGCGCTAATATGTTAAAAGCAAACAATGCTTCTCTTGTACCGAGGGAACTTCTAAAACCGAATTGTGTTTCACTTATACCTTCTTCTACTTTTTTGTATATTCGTTGGTGTATAACTTTTAGAAATATCTTTAAGGTGTGACTCATTAAGCTTATTGTACGGTGATCATTACAAGTTTTGGCATTAGCCTTTTTGGGTAATGTAACAAAGGTAGATGTCAACCAATCCCTAGGAATAATTCCCGAATTATAAATATCATTAAACAATTGTACAAATATATCTATATGGTCTATTCCTATGAGTTTCAGGATGTCATTTGGTATCTTATCCGGTCCAGGGGCTTTTCCTGTCTTTGATTTGTTGATAACATGTTATATTTCTTCTTTCGATATGCTTGGTCCTAGTTCTCCGATCATGTTATCATAAAATTTTTGATCTTTTCTTGTATCTTCAAATAGTTCTTTGACATATTCTGTCCACCTGTCCAGTTTACCTTTAACATCAGGAATTATTTTGTCATTTTTATCTAACAATAAACTTGTACTTTTCTTTTTATTAAGTCCAGCTAAATCTTTAACTTTTTTGTGTAAGTTGAAACTATCATGTCTTGTTTCATAACTCTCAATTTCACAGCATTGTTCCTTGTACCATTCTTCTTTTGCTCGCCGTGTTTCTTTTCGTATTTCTGCATGTAATCTTTTATGCTCACTTTCATCTCTATTTTTAAGTATTCTTCTTTGTTCCATCAATTGTAATATCTTCTCTGTCATCCACTTCTTTTTCATGTTGTCGTGTTTGGTCGCCATTGTGTTTTTACATGCATTATTTAATGTGTCTTTTATAAGTTCCCATTTGCCATCAATGTCTTCTGTTTGATTATTCTTTATCCTAACTAATTCCTTATTAATCTCTTCAGAAGTCTTTTGTTTAGTCAAGGGGTCTCTTAGAATAGTGTATATCCACTTTTCGCAGCAATGCAGGCTGCTATTCTCCCATGAAGACGATCGTAGAGATGCTGGATGTAGTCCTGTGGAACGGCTTGCCATGCCATTTCCACCTGGCGCCTCAGTTGGACCAGCGTTCGTGCTGGACGTGCAGACCGCGTGAGACGACGCTTCATCCAGTCCCAAACATGCTCAATGGGGGACAGATCCGGAGATCTTGCTGGCCAGGGTAGTTGACTTACACCTTCTAGAGCACGTTGGGTGGCACGGGATACATGCGGACGTGCATTGTCCTGTTGGAACAGCAAGTTCCCTTGCCGGTCTAGGAATGGTAGAACGATGGGTTCGATGACGGTTTGGATGTACCGTGCACTATTCAGTGTCCCCTCGACGATCACCAGTGGTGTACGGCCAGTGTAGGAGATCGCTCCCCACACCATGATGCCGGGTGTTGGCCCTGTGTTCCTCGGTCGTATGCAGTCCTGATTGTGGCGCTCACGTGCACGGCGCCAAACACGCATACGACCATCATTGGCACCAAGGCAGAAGCGACTCTCATCGCTGAAGACGACACGTCTCCATTCGTCCCTCCATTCACGCCTGTCGCGACACCACTGGAGGCGGGCTGCACGATGTTGGGGCGTGAGCGGAAGACGGCCTAACGGTGTGCGGGACCGTAGCCCAGCTTCATGGAGACGGTTGCGAATGGTCCTCGCCGATACCCCAGGAGCAACAGTGTCCCTAATTTGCTGGGAAGTGGCGGTGCGTTCCCCTACGGCACTGCGTAGGATCCTACGGTATTGGCGTGCATCCGTGCGTCGCTGCGGTCCGGTCCCAGGTCGACGGGCACGTGCACCTTCCGCCGACCACTGGCGACAACATCGATGTACTGTGGAGACCTCACGCCCCACGTGTTGAGCAATTCGGCGGTACGCCCACCCGGCCTCCCGCATGCCCACTATACGCCCTCGCTCAAAGTCCGTCAACTGCACATACGGTTCACGTCCACGCTGTCGCGGCATGCTACCAGTGTTAAAGACTGCGATGGAGCTCCGTATGCCACGGCAAACTGGCTGACACTGACGGCGGCGGTGCAAAAAAGCTGCGCAGCTAGCGCCATTCGACGGCCAACACCGCGGTTCCTGGTGTGTCCGCTGTGCCGTGCGTGTGATCATTGCTTGTACAGCCCTCTCGCAGTGTCCGGAGCAAGTATGGTGGGTCTGACACACCGGTGTCAATGTGTCGGTCTATTGTCCGACGAATTTGTAGCAGTTCTGAAGAGAATGCCGTGAAGTGTTTACTTCAGCTTAGAAATCGAGTTGAACTCACGAGGTCTTAAGTGAGGAGAGTGCTGGAGGTGGTATGGCAGTTACCAGCCCCATCAGTCAAACAAATCAGTAACAGCTTGAACTGCACGTGCTTGAGCGTTGTCCTGCAAAACGATGGTCGAGTCCTGCAGAAAGCGTCATCACTTCTGTTTCTAAGCTGGTCGTAGGTTCTGTTCCAAAAATGAATAGCATAGAGACAGAAGTGATGACAAATTTCTGCAGGACCTGACCATCATTTTGGACGACAATGCTCAATCACGTGCAGCGCAAGCTGTTACTGATTTGTTTGACTGATAGGGCTGCAAAGCGCCATACCATCTACTGCGCTTCCCTGACTTGACCCCTCGTAAGTTCAACTCGATTTCTAAACTGAAGGAAACATTTCACGGCATTCGCTTCAGAATGCTAAAAGGTCGTCGGGCAACAGACCGCGCCGCTCGAACTGTCAACACAACCGGCACTGCTAAGAGTATCCTACGACTTCCACATCGCTGGCAACAGGTTATACACAATTCTGGTGACTACTTTGAATGTCAGTAAAACTTTGAAATACAGATCTATTTTGTACGAGCTGTAAATAAATAGTTGCCACTATTAAAGTTCCAAACCTCGTATTTGAATATCTTTCCTACTACACTCCACTTCATGGTGTCATGTGTCATCTACTGTATCTCCGCCCAACAGAGATGTGAAACGCACGAATAAAACTTGTTGCTCCAAGACCCAGACATATAACCGCGTCCGGCCGTCCTGATTTAGGTTTTCCGTGATTTCCCTAAATCTCTTCAGGCAAATGCCACGATGGTTCCTTTAATAGGGCACGGCCGACTTCCTTCTCCATCCTTCCCTAATCCGATGGGACTGATGACGTCGCTGTTTGGTACCTTCCCCCAAATCAACCAACCAACCACCAACAGACCCACAAATGTCACCATCTACATTTGCCGTAAGAAGGTTTAGCCGTGGTCGTATTGTGGGTAACGATATAGAAACCATATTTTTTCACATAAGAACGTGCCTAACCGGATAGCTTCCAGGGCTAGGAACGCAAAGCGCCGATTATCTCGCCGCTGAGCGTCCCTAAACCACACACACAGAAATGCAAATTATTTGTACGGTGTAGCCAGCGCCGCCTGACCACTTTGCAGCGCGATTGTTTGCCCAGTATACGAGAGCATTCTGTTAAGCAAAGAACAAACCTAATTAAGTCAGGAGCAGAAACTTCGTTCCGCCAAAAAACCTCCAGCGAATTCCATTATCGCCACCAGACAGTCAGCTGAAACCAGGTCCCGCGCATCTGCCATCTCTTCATCTACGTCTGCATCTATACTGCGGAAGCCATCTTACGGTGTGTATGGAAGACTTATTTGTGACCAGGGGCGCTTCCCCCTTTTCCTGCTCCAGTTGCAGATGATTCGCGGAAAGAAGGATTGTTGGCTAATCTCTGTGTGGGCCCGTAATTCTCTACATCTATATACGTACTCCGCAAGCAACGACGCGGTGCGTAGTGGAGGGTACCTTGCACTGCCACTAGTAATTTCTTTGTCTGTCCGACTCGCAGATACAGCGAGGGAAGGAAGACTAAATGCTTCCGCGAGTGCCCTAATTTCTCTTATCGTAACTTCGAGATTCTTATGCGGCAGTAGAATCGTTCTGCAGTCAGCTTCAAATGCCGGTTCTATGAATTTTATCAGCAGTGTTCCTCGAAAAGAACATCACCATCTCTCCAGGAATTCCCATTTGAGTTCCCAGAGTATCTCCTTTCATGTAGATTATACCGTTATCAAATCTAGCAGCCCGCCTTAGAATTCTTCAATGTCTTCCTTTAATCAGATCTGGTGGGGATCCCAAACACTCGAGCGGTACTTAAGAATTGGTTCACTAGTCTTCTGTATGCGGCCTCCTTTAGAGATAAACTACACATTCCAAAAATTATCCTGATAAACCTACGTCGATAGTTCGCCTTACGCGAGCGTTCCATTTCATAATGTTTTGCGAAGTTACTCCTAGATATTTAATCAACTTGGCTCTGTGAAGCAGCACACTAGTAGTGGTATACTCAACCATTAATGGATTGTTTTTTCTATTCATCTCCATTAACTGGTATTTTTCTACAGTTAGAGATACCTGCCATTCATCACACCAATTATAAATTTTGTGTAAGATATCTTCTATTGTCAGAGGTCACTCAACGGTGACACATTCCTGTATGCCACAGCATCATCAGCAAACCGCCATAGATTGCTGCCGACCCTCTCCGCCAGATCATTTATGTACACAGTGCAATATTTATGTGTAAATCGGTCCTATCACACTTCTTCGGGACCTTGCTGACCGTACCCATGTGTCTGACGAACACTCTCCGGTTAGGACAACGTTCTGTGTTCTAGTGCTTAGGAAGTCTTCAAGCCACTCTCAGACCTGTGAATCTACACGGTACAGGTATGTTCGTACCTTCGTTAACAGTCCTCAGCGGAACACCATGTCAGACGCTTTTCGGAAATCTAGGAATATGGAACCTGCGCGGTGCCCTTCATCCATGGTTCACAGGATATCACGCGAGAATAGGGTAGGGTGAGTTGCGCATCAGCGATAACTTCTAAACTCGTTGGTTGGTTGGTTGTTTGGGGAAGGAGACCAGACAGCGTGGTCATCGGTCGCATCGGATGAGGGGGGAGGAAGTCGGCCGTGCCCTTTCAGAGGAACCATCCCGGCATTTGCCTGGAGTGATTTAGGGAAATCACGGAAAACCTAAATCAGGATGGCCGGACGCGGGATTGAACCGTCGTCCTCCCGAATGTCTAAACTCGTGCTGAATTGTGGACAAAAGCTTAATTTATTTAAACTGAGAATATGCCCAAGAATTCTGCAGCGTCTCTAATTTTAACTTCATGGTCTTTCCGCAAAATATGTATAGGAGGAGTCAACTTGCTGGCTTACTGCTCTAGGGACGTGTGCCCTCGCAAGTTCAGCAGTAAACCACATGGTGGTGCACAAAACCTCTCTTGCAGCGTCTGCTACTGGAGTTCTGGAGCTGACTGAGCATCTCCGTGACGCTTTCGCGCTTTCTAAACAATCCCGTAACCAAACGTACTGCTCTTCTTTGGATTTTCTGCTTTTCCTGTATCAGTCCTATCTGGTATTGATCCCAAACAACTGAGAAATACTCATATATTGGTCGAAAAAGGGTTTTTAAGCTACCCCCATTGTTAATTATTACGCCTCCGGAAGATTTTTGAAATAAATCTCAGTCTGGGATCTGCCTTACTTGTTTTTAATTTTACGTGGTCGTTCCATACCAAATCGCTGTATAGATATTTTATGGAAGTAACTGCTTCCAGTCATGGTTACGCGTTTGTGCAATCGCGCAGTGATGGGTCTTTGTATCTATCCGCTTCTGTCAGAGTCACTCAAGATACCGCGAGTGATGATTCCACACAAACTTCACCGTTGCTTTGCAGGCCAGTACAGTGTTGTTCGCATTATTCTTACATTCGTTCTTGGCATCACTTAGCACTGAGCACCGCCACGTCCCATCAACAGCCCAACCTCCCCCACTATTGCCCTGTAACTGCTCTATAGTCCAGAGTCGTAACATCGTTGTCGTATACAACACCCACCAAGTGTAGCTAATGACACGTACAGTACATATCAGAGTGGTCCCTATTAGTTTATTTCGTAGGCTTATCGGCATAAAACTCTGATGAACTCTGATGAACACGTCTGCTGGGTACGCGTCCATCCAAGCAGCTGGTGCCACACGTCACCCTTCCTTCATGACGCATTTTAAGTCTCGAGAGGCTGCCGCTCTTTGACGTGCGATAACCACGCTGGAACATGTATGTAAGTCAATAAAATACGCTTCATAAAACCACATTTATTGTCAAAATGACCCATAAACTTCTCTGTAGCATAGGCAGTACCGTCAACAGATGTAAATGGAATTGTAAATTTTACTAACTTCATGAATGTTGTATACACGTAAGGCTTGTATACTGCCAGATCTGGTACGCTACTAAAAATATAACCATATTTATTAGTTCACAGTCCATAAAATCAATTAATGTGAAAAAAATTGGTTTGAGACATGTATAGCTCAAGGGGGAAAATATTAGTTGTATCCTCAAAAGAGCATACTGGTTCTTTGGAGCGTCGTTACTGGTGTAGAACTGTAACCAGGTGGCCTCGTGGCCCTCCACTGCTGACGAAAGTCATGGCAATGAAGTCCGTATGTGCCAGTCGGTTTGTGGAAGCAGTACAGGTTGCTGTGTCAAGCAGGACGCTACTAATACGACAAGCGAACATTACAGGTTTGTTCCTCCTAGTCATCCGCATTAACATACATTCTTCTACATTCAAAACCATCTGCCATTCCTCACAACAACTAGAAATTTTGTCTAAGTCGTCTCGCATTTTCCTATAGTTACTCAACTTTGACAGCTTACCGTACACCACAGCATCATCAGCAAACAACCGCAGATTACTGCCCATCCTGTCCGCAGGCTTATTTACGTATACAGAGAATAACGGCGATCCTGTCACACTTCCCTGGGGAACTCATTGCGATAACCTTGTCGCTGATCACCAATCCCCGCCGAGGACAACATATAGGATTCTATTACTAAAGAAGTCTTCGAACCACTCACCTATCTGTGAACTTATTCCATATGCTCGTACCTTCGCTAACACCCTGAAATTGGACACCGTGTCAAATGATTTGCGCACAACTAGAAATACGGAATCTCTCTGTTGCCGTTCATCCAACGTTCGCAGTATATCATGGTAGAAAAGGGCAAGCTGAATTTCGTACGAACGATGCTTTCTAAAACCATGTTGATTCGTGGAAATCAGCTTCTCAGACTCCAAGAATTTTATTATATTCAAATTGAGAACATGTTCGATGATTCCGCAGCAGACCGAAATAGCTTTGCCGGTCCGTTCCTTTACCCTTATATACTGGAGTCGCCTGCGATTTTTTCCAGTCGCTTGTGGTTTTGTGGTGGGCGAGAGGTTCACGATAAATACGAGCTGGGTGAGGGACTAATACTGTGGAGTACTCTTTGTAAAAGTGAATTGGGATTCCATCCCGATCTGGTGATTTATTTGCTTTCAAGTCTTTCAGCTGTTTCTCTACGCCAGGGATGCTTATTACTGTGCCATCCATACGAGAGTCTGTCCGATGGTCAAATGACGGTATTCTCCTGTGTGGACGATTTCTTGAACGTGAAATTTAAAATTTCGGCTTTCGTTGTGATATGTACAACTGCCACACCAGACTGGTCAACTAGGGACTAGATGGAAGTCTTAGACTAATAATGGCTACTGTCAGTGAAAGCAGTGTATTTGAACCGGTTTCCGAGCAAAAAATGGTTCAAATGGCTCTGAGCACTGAGGGACTTAACATCTGAGGTCATCAGTCCCCTAGAACTTAGAACTACTTAAACCTAACTAACCTAAGGACATCACACACATCCATGCCCGAGGCAGGATTCGAACCTGCGACCGTAGCAGTCCCACGGTTCCGGACTGCAGCGCCTAGAACCGCACGGCCATCGCGGCCGGCTTTCCGAGCAAAGATTGCGAAGGAAACAACGTGCAATGTGTGGAATAGCCCGCGCAATCTGCCAGCGCCGTAAGAGACCAGGCCGGCAAACAAACATGTTGGGCCGCTTCAGCGAACCCTCGTCCACTTGCATTTTCTCCGCCACACGAAGACGTTCTCGAATCAGACCAGCTCCGTCCCTGTATGCATCCAGTTACTGATAGGACTCTTTGCTTCGACCGTTAGTAGTTGCGTTAATGTTCATTATTCGGCGTGCGGTTATCTACCGATATAATTTTTGTGTATGTAGTGGTTTTCAATAAAGAGTGTAGATGCAGCACAATGCACGTATGGAGTGGATTAACTCCCGGAAGATCGCAGCTCACAGCGGCACAAAACTGCACGTCATCAGTGGTCCAAACAAAACAGAAACTGGACACCATCTGGCGTCGGGTACCTACCGAAAGGCCTTTTTCCACAACACGAAAAAGTTGGACGTCTTCAAGTGGCCAACCAACTCAGAATCTGGACAACTGACAAGTGGAGGCATGTAATGTGACCAGACAAGTCTTAATTTGGTCCATTTTCTAATGATGTCTGCACTGACGATCCAATGCGTCGTTTAACGTGCAGCATGTGGACGGTATAGCTGAGATTGGAGGTGATTCTCTGACGTTTTATGGTGTTTCTCGTACCGTGACTTGGACCCAATCTTTCACGTTGCTGCGAATATGGAGCAGGATGTTTACTTCAACATTCTTGATGAACAAGTGCTACTTTTTCTTGTACAATGTCAAGGTGAGTATATTGTGGTCACGCCCACTTTCCAAGATGACAACGGCCGTTTTGACAAACCATCAAGCAGGTGTTTCTAATTTGGAGAGCGCTCAAGCACCCTGTCGTTCCTCGACTGTCCCGCTAAGTAGTCCGACCTCACTCCCATTCTAAACCAAACTCGATCCTAAGAGCAATTCTTGAGTGGAGGAATTATCCCAATTACAATACATTAACAACCACTTATTTTAACAACCAAATGAGCGGCCAGAACCGACAACCCATTAGGGATAGTAGGGCACACTTTAATTGCAGATATGCAAGACAGAAGGATTCAGTAGTTTCATAGCGTTCTAAAACTTATCACCCGACGCAGACGCATTTCAATCCGCTAACAACTTGCAAGAACCCCCCGTCCCCACTCGTATTAAACCTCCAGAAATGTCTTAGTTTAGCGAGTGAGTCCGTAGATGGCGGTACAAGTGGCGTACAGGATAACTGGCTACGCTTTCCCACCCGAGTTTCGCAATAATTAAGTTAGCCCGTCGTTCAACTGACTTAGTGAGCCACCACGTAGAAATTCTTCCTACTTGCCGTGAGGAGATGCCCTCGCAGTTGTGTGTCCCCTGGTAGCAGCGCCGTCGGATTTTGATAGTGTGATACTACTGCCTGTCTTACGTAATGAAGCGGCAAGAAGCTTATTGTGCGAATATTTTTTATACGGGATGCCATTATGGAGCATTTGTTTAAGAAACACCTTAAAATCAACTTATTCATACGGATTATAACCTGGCTATTAACGGTACGGAAGGATGGACTACTGCATGACTAGATCAAAAGGCATCATATCGACGACGGCCGAGTATGGAACCGAGGCTGCAGCTTGAGCTTACAATCAATATAATTCGTACGAGATCGTACTTCTTTGGTTATGCCAAAGTTATTCATTTATTTATTAATATTAAGGTTCCCTGGCATTGTAAAATTACTGAAAGATAGTACTTATAATCCATACACTACTCCTCACATCTGAATGGCAACAGGCAACTTTTGTTAGCAAATACACCCCTGGAAATTGAAATAAGAACACCGTGAATTCATTGTCCCCGGAAGGGGAAACTTTATTGACACATTCCTGGGGTCAGATACATCACATGATCACACTGACAGAACCACAGGCACATAGACACAGGCAACAGAGCTTGCACAATGTCGGCACTAGTACAGTGTATATCCACCTTTCGCAGCAATGCAGGCTGCTATTCTCCCATGGAGACGATCGTAGAGATGCTGGATGTAGTCCTGTGGAACGGCTTGCCATGCCATTTCCACCTGGCGCCTCAGTTGGACCAGCGTTCGTGCTGGACGTGCAGACCGCGTGAGACGACGCTTCATCCAGTCCCAAACATGCTCAATGGGGGACAGATCCGGAGATCTTGCTGGCCAGGGTAGTTGACTTACACCTTCTAGAACACGTTGGGTGGCACGGGATACATGCGGACGTGCATTGTCCTGTTGGAACAGCAAGTTCTCTTGCCGGTCTAGGAATGGTAGAACGATGGGTTCGATGACGGTTTGGATGTACCGTGCACTATTCAGTGTCCCCTCGACGATCACCAGTGGTGTACGGCCAGTGTAGGAGATCGCTCCCCACACCATGATGCCGGGTGTTGGCCCTGTGTGCCTCGGTCGTATGCAGTCCTGATTGTGGCGCTCACCTGCACGGCGCCAAACACGCATACGACCATCATTGGCACCAAGGCAGAAGCGACTCTCATCGCTGAAGACGACACGTCTCCATTCGTCCCTCCATTCACGCCTGTCGCGACACCACTGGAGGCGGGCTGCACGATGTTGGGGCGTGAGCGGAAGACGGCCTAACGGTGTGCGGGACCGTAGCCCAGCTTCATGGAGACGGTTGCGAATGGTCCTCGCCGATACCCCAGGAGCAACAGTGTCCCTAATTTGCTGGGAAGTGGCGGTGCGGTCCCCTACGGCACTGCGTAGGATCCTACGGTCTTGGCGTGCATCCGTGCGTCGCTGCGGTCCGGTCCCAGGTCGACGGGCACGTGCACCTTCCGCCGACCACTGGCGACAACATCGATGTACTGTGGAGACCTCACGCCCCACGTGTTGAGCAATTCGGCGGTACGTCCACCCGGCCTCCCGCATGCCCACTATACGCCCTCGCTCAAAGTGCGTCAACTGCACATACGGTTCACGTCCACGCTGTCGCGGCATGCTACCAGTGTTAAAGACTGCGATGGAGCTCCGTATGCCACGGCAAACTGGCTGACACTGACGGCGGCGGTGCACAAATGCGGCGCAGCTAGCGCCATTCGACGGCCAACACCGCGGTTCCTGGTGTGTCCGCTGTGCCGTGCGTGTGATCATTGCTTGTACAGCCCTCTCGCAGTGTCCGGAGCAAGTATGGTGGGTCTGACACACCGGTGTCAATGTGTTCTTTTTTTTCATTTCCAGGAGTGTATTTACGCTGTAGATCCAAAGAAACTGGTCTCATTGTCCTGCTGGAATTACTCAAGTCCGTCGGAGTGCACAATGGACACGAATGGATGCAGGTGATCAGGCAGGATGCTTGCGTATGTGCCACCTGTCAGAGTCACGTATAGACGTATCAGGGGTCCCACATCGCTCCAGCTGCATACGCCCCACACAGTTACACAGCCTCCACTAGCTTGAACAGGCCCCTGCTGACATGCAGAGTGCATGGACTAATGAGGTTTTCTCCATACCCGTACACGTCCATCCGCTCGATAGAATCTGAAACGAGACTCGTCCGTGCAGGCAACATGTTTCCAGTCATCAAGAGTCGAATGTCAGCGTTAACGGGCCCAGGTGAGGCGTAATGGTTTGTGTCGTGCAGTCATCAAGGGTACACGAGTGGGCATTTGACTTCGAAAACTCATATCGATAATGTTTCGTTCAATGGTTCGCACGCTTGGCTCAGCATTGAAATCTGCAACCACCCAGGGAATGGTTGCACTTCTGTCACGTTGAAAGATTCTCTTCAGTCGTTGTTGATACCGTTCTTGCAGGATCTTTTTCCTGCCGCAGCGATGTCGGAGATTTGATGTTTTACTAGATTCCTGATATTCAGGGTACAGTCGTGAAATGGTCACATGCGAACATCCCCACGTCATCACTACCTCGGAGATGCTGTGTCCCATCGCTCGTGCTCCGTCTATAACACCACGTTCAAACACACTGCCACAGTAGCAGCAGTAACCGATGTAACAACTGCGACAGACAGCTGTCGTCTTATATAAGCGTCGCCGATCGCAGCGCCGTATTCTGCCTGTTTACATATGTATCTCTGTATTTGAGTACGCATGCCTATACCAGTTTCTTTGGTGCTGCAGTGTATTAATAACAGTTACTTGATTCGCACCAGAATATTTGTACTTTTCCTGCGTATCTCTTTGCTGATGTCACGAGCGATTTCTGCATCGGCACCTCTTCCCATTGGCTCAGAAGGCTCCAGATGGCCAACCACCTTTACTAGTGGGAACCTACCGCTCGCTCCTTTCTCCATGCATAGTCCATCGCTGATACATCCATTTTACGTGTGTGAAACAGCAAAACTGGAAAAAGAATAAAATGCGCTCTTATTTGCATTTAGGAGGTATCTTAAAAACAGACAATTTCGTAATCGCTTAAGGATTATATCTGTGGAGTCGAACACCCACTATTTCGAACTTAAAGGAAATGGTAAATATCGGCAATAACTCCCTTCAATTCACAGTTTTCATAATCACCACCAACGCCGACCTGCAGTCTTACTAATTGTACATATAGTATATGACCCGTCTCTCCCTATAGCTTACCCCTACTATTTCAGAATCTCGAACGGCTTGCTCCATTTTATACTGTCGAACGCTTTTTCCAGGTCGACAAATCCTATGAAAGTGTCTTGATTCTTCTTTAGCCTTGCTTCCATTATTAGCCGTAGCGTCATAATTGCCTCTCTCGTCCCTTTACTTTTCCTAAAGCCAAACTGATCGTCACCTAGCGCATTCTCAATTTTCTTTTCCATTCTTCTGTATATTATTCTTGTAAGCAGTTTCGATGCATGAGCTGTTAAGCTGATTGTGCGATAATTCTCGCTCTTGTCAGCTCTTGCCGTCTTCGGAATTGTGTGGATGATGCTTTTCCGAAAGTCAGATGGTATCTCGCCAGAGTCATATATTCTACACACCAACGTGAATAGTCGTTTTGTTGCCACTTCCCCCAATGATTTTAGAAATTCTGATGGAATTTTATCTATCCCTTCTGCCTTATTTGACCTTAAGTCGTCCAAAGCTCTTTTAAATTCCGATTCTAATACTGGATCCCCTATCTCTTCTAAATCGACTCCTGTTTCTTCTTCTGTCACATCAGACAAATCTTCACCCTCATAGAGGCTTTCAATGCATTCTTTCCACCTATCTGCTCTCTCCTCTGCATTTAGCAGTGGACTTCCCGTTGCACTCTTAATGTTACCACCGTTGCTTTTAATGTCACCAAAGGTTGTTTTGACTTTCCTGTATGCTGAGTCTGTCCTTCCGACAATCATATCTTTTTCGATGTCTTCACGTTTTTCCTGAAGCCATTTCGTCTTAGCTTCCCTGCACTTCCTATTTATTTCATTCCTCAGCGACTTGTATTTCCGTATTCCTGATTTTCCCGGAACATGTTTGTACTTCCTCCTTTCATCAATCAACTGAAGTATTTCTTCTGTTACCCATGGTTTCTTCGCAGCTACCTTCTTGGTACCTATGTTTTCCTTCCCAACTTCTGTGATGGCCCTTTTTAGAGATGTCCATTCCTCTTCTACTGCGTTATTCCTTATTGCTGTATCTATAGCGTTAGAGAACTTCAAACGTATCTCGTCATTCCTTAGTACTTCCGTATCCCACTTCTTTGCGTATTGATTCTTCCTGACTAATGTCTTGAACTTGAGCCTACTCTTCATCACTACTATATTGTGATCTGAGTCTATATCTGCTTCTGGGTACGCCTTACAATCCAGTATCTGATTTCGGAATCTCTGTCTGACCATGATGTAATCTAATTGAAATCTTCCCGTATCTCCCGGCCTTTTCCAAGTATACCTCCTCCTGTTGTGATTCTTGAACAGGGTATTCGCTATTACTAGCTGAAACTTGTTACAGAACTCAATTACTCTTTCTCCTCTTTCATTCCTTGTCCCAAGCCCATATCCTCCTGTAACCTTTTCTTCTACTCCTTCCCCTACAACTGCATTCCAGTCGCCCATGACTATTAGATTTTCGTCCCCCTTTACATACTGCATTACCATTTCAATATCCTCATACACTTTCTCTATCTGTTCATCTTCAGCTTGCGACGTCGGCATGTATACCTGAACTATCGTTGTCGGTGTTGGTCTGCTGTCGATTCTGATTAGAACAACCCGGTCACTGAACTGTTCACAGTAACACGTCCTCTGCCCTACCTTCCTATTCATAACGAATCCTACACCTGTTATACCATTTTCTGCTGCGGTTGATATTACCCGATACTCATCTGACCAGAAATCCTTGTCTTCCTTCCACTTCACTTCACTGACCCCTACTATATCTAGATTGAGCCTTTGCATTTCCCTTTTCAGATTTTCTAGTTTCCCTACCACGTTCAAGGTTCTGACATTCCACTCCCCGACTCGTAGAACGTTATCCTTTCGTAGATTATTCAATCTTTTTCTCATGGTAACCTCCCCCTTGGCAGTCCCCTCCCGGAGATCCGAATGGGGGTCACGCGAGTAGCGGATGCGTATAGGTCCCCTGGAAGTGGCGGCCTCTGCTAGCGCTGGTGCTGCTGCCCGTCCGTTACTGCGACAGGGCGTCGTTAAGCTGAGGTGTTCAGGGGCAATGTAGGCTGCACGCTTGGCCGAGGTGTCCAAAGGGTTGCCGATAGCTTTTGCGAAGGTCTCCGGTATAGCACAAAGGAATAGGCGGTACAACAAACTGGAGGTGGCCACAGCATAACGCATGGATTCACATTCTCTAGCAATCTTCCTCCGCTTGCCCCCGCCGGAGATCAAAAGTCCCTCATCGTTCCACTACCGGTGGAACCAGCGGGTCTTCCAAACTAAACCTTTCGGTGACATGAGCCGAAAGGCGACAGATACGCTTGCGGCAAGTGCCATACGGCATGCCATACAAATTGTCTGGGACGATTTGGAACAGTGGGTGAAACACCGCAGTCAATATCCCATAAATTGATACCGCTGAGGGATCTGATTACCAATGGGTCTCTTCAGTTCCATACGACATACCTGTAGAAATTTATGGATTCTCATCTTCGCCGAATTAGGCCGTTATCGAAGCCTGAGGCGGTGTTATTCGTTACTGGTGTGATGTCTTGTAGTGGTGACTAATTTTTTCCAGTGATCCTATGTATCATCCGTTAACTCTCATTGCCACAATGCACCAAGTTTTCGGCTCCTACAGTTACGCAACATTATAACTCTACATCTGTATCTACATATACATCTATATACACTCCTGGAAATTGAAATAAGAACACCGTGAATTCATTGTCCCAGGAAGGGGAAACTTTAATGATACATTCCTGGGGTCAGATACATCACATGATCACACTGACAGAAGCACAGGCACATAGACACAGGCAACAGAGCATGCACAATGTCGGCACTAGTACAGTGTATATCCAACTTTCGCAGCAATGCAGGCTGCTATTCTCCCATGGAGACGATCGTAGAGATGCTGGATGTAGTCCTGTGGAACGGCTTGCCATGCCATTTCCACCTGGCGCCTCAGTTGGACCAGCGTTCGTGCTGGACGTGCAGACCGCGTGAGACGACGCTTCATCCAGTCCCAAACATGCTCAATGGGGGACAGATCCGGAGATCTTGCTGGCCAGGGTAGTTGACTTACACCTTCTAGAGCACGTTGGGTGGCACGAGATACATGCGGACGTGCATTGTCCTGTTGGAACAGCAAGTTCCCTTGCCGGTCTAGGAATGGTAGAACGATGGTTTCGATGACGGTTTGGATGTACCGTGCACTATTCAGCGTCCCCTCGACGATCACCAGTGGTGTACGGCCAGTGTAGGCTGCTTATGTTTTCTTTATGTAAGTAGCCTGTTTATATTTTCTTATTGGCAACGTTACGTAGCGCTCTATATGAAAATCACTGGCTGTGCTGTGTGCAGTCTGTGGCTAGTTTGCATAGTTGTCTGCCATTGTAGTGTTAGGCAGCGGCAGCTGGATGTGAACAGCGCGTAGCGTTGCGCAGTTGGAGGTGAGCCGCCAGCAGTGGTGGATGTGGGGAGAGAGATGGCGGAGTTTTGTAATTTGTCATGAACTGCTATATATATATTATGACTATTAAGGTAAATACATTGTTTGTTCTCTATTAATATGTTTCATTTGCTAACTATCCCTATCAGTAGTTAGTGCCTTCCGTAGTTTGAATCTTTTATTTAGCTGGCAGTAGTGGCGCTCGCTGTATTGCAGTAGTTCCACTAACGAAGATTTTTGTGAGGTAAGTGATTTGTGAAAGGTATAGGTTAAAGTTAGTCAGGGCCATTGTTTTGTAGGGATTATTGAAAGTCAGATTGCGTTGCGCTAAAAATATTGTGTGTCACTTTAGTGAATGTTTGAGTACGTTCAGTTTTGCTCAGCTGTTTGAAAAGCAAATAGTGTAAGAGGTTTATCAGCACAGTCGTGTATAATTGTTCTAAGGGGATGTTACATACCTCCTACACTCACTCAACGACGGCACGTCGCCGGACACCACGGCATCATCAGCAATCAGATGCTCACCCTGTCCGCCATAACATGAAAGAACAGCGGTTCTATCAAATCTCCCTAGGACACACTTGACGACACCTTTGTCTCTCATGAACTTAAACTACCTCTGAGATTTTGAAAACGTCGTCATGTTGCTGATACATTTTATTTTCAGGTAAGTAACATGAATCGGGTTTGAAGGTACGTATGCACGTGCCTGGCAAGGGACACACTGTTTCGCACTGCGCAGAGCGTCTTGAGTGGGCAGTTCGGCTGAGTTTGGGCATCTGTTAGAAGACCTGCGTGTAGCATTCAGCGACTCGCACAGGGGAACGCCAGGTGGAAGGCGATGGATTATTTATGAAATGATGGCCATAAAGAGCCGTGTCATCCCCGTCCTCTCATAAAACAGAGTACTAAATTAGACAAGACAGGACTTCAGATGAAGATTTCACTGTCGATTAAGGTCTCTAGGAGCAACTAAAAGTAGAATCGACCTCTACAGGCAGCAACAGGTTGCCGTGTTTGACACGAGCAGTCCTGAATGCAAAAGCCTGGCCTGCTAGAAAACACGGCGGGTTTCACTCACGACAAAGCCTTGTGTGGCGGTGTTTAAGGCGGCAGCCGCCACCGCCGTAGCGCGGCTGCCATCATTGCATGGCGCACCGGCGCGTTTCTCGGACTGAGTCGGAGGTGGAGTCTCACTTTTAGCCGACAAAACTAAGAATGTAGGGCTGACGTTGGAGTGAAGTACGAGAAAGCCGTTGCATCGTTTAGCACGGCAGACCTGCGCTCAAACATAAACTTGGTTTTTAAGCCTCTGATGTCTCTTTTCTTCTTTTATTTATTAATTTATGCATTTATTTTACCTGGCAAGATTAGGGCCTTCAGGCCCTCTCTTACACCTAACCAGGCATACTCAGATTCAACAAATTTCAGTTTCTACAGAACATTAAGGACATATAACATGTTATACAGTATTAATGTTACAGAAAAAAATTAGAGATTATAAAAGTAGTACAATGATAACTATAACAATCAAAAAATAATTATAATAATCAAGAATAATAATAATAGTAATGACTATGTATAGGAAAGTAAACATATTTTTTCTTTTATGAATGTCAGTCCTATTGCTAGTTGGGAACTTTCTCGTTATATTCTTGCAGCTTGTGAGTTATTCTCATCAAGCAGACACATAAGACGATAGAATGGGGTGAAAGAGATATAGAAGAGGTAGATAGGTTAGAGGAAGAGAAATAGAATGGTAAAATTCGAAGCTATGATGGAGAGGAGAAAGAAAAAGATGAGAGGGGCACGACAATGGTGGCTATACCGTCCCTAATATGTAAGTCTTGAGTTCCCTCTTGAATGTTAAGTGGTTCTGGATAAGACGCAGATCACAGGGGAGCGCGTTCCATAGTCGTATGGCTGAGATGGAGGATGACACAGAGAAAGATTTTGTGTTATGTAAAGGTACAGCCAAGATGCTAGACGTATCCGATCTGGTATTGCGGTTGTGGAATGATGATAGGTGTTTAATGTGAGAAGATAAGTATTGGGGGCACCAGTGGCTAAGAAATCGATGAAGTAAGCACATCGTGTGGAGATCGCGTGCCTTATGTGGGCGTATCCAACCTAGCTGGGAGTATGAAGGACTGATATGATCATACAACCGTATATTGCATACGTATCTAACGCAAGCATTCATCACTAGCTCGAGGCATCTCGAATTTTCACTATTTGTGCCGTGTTGAACTACATCACAGTAGTAAAGATTAGGCAAGACTAGTGTTTGGACTAATTTTTGTTTAACATGGGTTGGAAATATTTTTCTAAATTTTTGAATTGCATGTAGGGAGTTCGGTGACTGTCTTCCTGCTATTGATGAACATGATGAACATTGGCTAAATAAAGCATACAATACGTCAGTAACTGTTGATTTATTATTTCTTCATACTTATTGATGCACGATGTTCCACTTCTTGTGATCAGCTTTGTAAAATGTAGGAGCATAGATACTTTCAATATATTAGAAAGCTACACAAGCTCACAAACTTTCACAAAGTTCACTGCTCTCTGATAGTCGTAGTGACTTCACATTTTAATAATTCGGCGCGAACTGGCTGAGAACTACATGAGTTTTACGTTTGGATTGCGTGGGGCTGACTGAACTGAAAATTAAATAATGAGACGTAGATGGTTTTCATTATCACTTCTGGCTTCCGACACACTGATGTTTACGTTTTCATCTCTAGAGCCGAACTGCTCTATGGCTTTGAGCTCCACGCCTATTTATGGATTCATATGATGTAATAATCGTAAAATGGTAAAATACAAGACTGTTAAAAATGATACATATTAATATAAAAAACAGGAAAAGTAAAAGGAACAGAGACACAATAGCCAGTGACGTAAGTTAATATCAATAACAGATTTTTGATTCGAAAATTACAAAATTGCCGGTACTAGGAGAGGAATCAGTGTGAAAGGGATCCCCAAAGTTCGCTAAATACGAGTGCTGTCCAGAAAGTAAGTTACGATTGATCGCGAAATGGAAACGACTATGAAAATCCGATAAATCTTTGCAAAGATGTGTTGGGTAGTGTCTCTAGTATGACTCTAGGTAGAATTATGTCGCTATTTTCATTCCTGAGCTCTTAGTGAGCGCGTAAAGATGTTATAGAAAATAGTGTCTCCCGCCAAGTATGAGGGCCTGGTGAGAATGTTCCCCTGAAGCTATGCAACCAACATTACATAACTGTCGTGCGGTTTCTTCTTCAAGACAATTCTCAGCCTCATTCTGCAGCCTCATTCCCACTGAGTTTCATCTTTGCTCAAACGAGCCGCTGGCTATGAAGACAACATTTTGGCACAGACAACGAGTTTCAGGCCAGCGTAGAGAATTGGCGGAAAGCACTGGCAGCTGCGTTGTACGATGAGTGTATTGGAAAGTTGGTACAACGCTACGACGAATGTCTGAGTCAGAACGGCGACTACGTAGAGAAGTAGCTGAAAGGTGTAGCTAACTGTTACAAATGAAACATTTCTGATTTTCACTGTGATTTTCATTTCGCGATCAATCGTAACTTACTTTCTGGACAGCCCTCGTGTATCGTGGAAGTGAAGTTTTGCAATACTTCAGAGAAACAAGCTATTTAGATCTTTTTTTGTGAGGCATAGCAGTTGAATCGATAACCTTTAAATTTGTGTGATTTATCGTGTAAGAGAAATTAACGTTTTTTTTTTTACTACTCCTGTTGAGGACCTTACCATTACTATTGTTCAAAGATTTGCATTTCTGGAAAAAAATAAAAATCAGGGTTGCAAAATTATGGAACTGAATTGTGAAAATAATTACATTTTAAGACTGGAACATTCTAGAACGCAAAATATTGGTTACGAGTATCTTCTTAAGTACCAATTTTTTGAAGTAAGTAAAAAGTTTCTGGAAACGAAATGAATAATGGCTTTCAATGAACAATACCAATACTCGTATAGATAAAAAATCAGGTCTTAGCTCACCGAAAATTTCATCTTTCTATGTTCTGCGTGTACTGTAAATCACTAGTATTTCTTGAAATAAAACATGTCCGGATGAATTCTTTATACTGTTGTCATGAGTAATCGGCAAATTACATAGTGATTAATAACACTGTGCGAATCTCTGCTTTGACAGGTAGTTGGATATTTTGAGCTACTATTACATTTGTGTTATTAACAAAAAGGGCTCAGACGAGGAAAATATTAACATCGATGTCAGGAGCGGTATAAGAACGAGAGCGCCATCCCTTATTGCTCTGTTACAAACCGAAACCTTATGAAGTAACGGTGTGCTTAGAGTGACCGCCGGCCGCTGTGGCCGAGCAGTTCTCGGCGCTGCAGGCCTGAACCGCGCTGCTGCTACGGTTCGAATCCTGCCTCGGGCATGGATGTGTGTGATGTTCTTAGGTCAGTTAGGTGTAAGTAGTTCTAAGTCTAGGGGACTGATGACCTCAGATGTTAAGTTCTACAGTGCTTAGAGCCACTTGAACAATTTAGAATGACCGATTCAGATAATACTAGTCGATTTCAGTAATGTAGCTGGCGACATTGCACTTCCTGCAATGGACAATTTGATGCTAAAAAGATCTTTTTTCCGACTGCTTTTGTCGTTTCCTGTCAGGAAGATCACACATCGTAGGAACTATGGTAACGGCACCTAGTAAAACCCATGTGATGTTTCAAATGGCTCTGACCACTATGGGACTTAACTTCTGAGGTCATCAGTCCCCTAGAACTTAGAACTACTTAAACCGAACTAACCTAAGGACATCACACACATCCATGCCCGAGGCAGGATTCGAACCTGCGACCGTAGCAGTCCCGCGGTTCCGGACTGCAGCGCCTAGAACTGCACGGCCACCGCGGCCGGCAAAACCCATGTGATATCTGAATTTTCCCAAAGAAGTGTTGTAGACCCTTTGATATTGCAAAGCTATATAAATGATTTAGGAGACAATCTGAGCAAACTTCTTAGGGTGTCTGCAGATGATGCTGTCGTTTACTGCCGGCTAAAGTCATCAGAAGCCCACGAAGAAC
Source organism: Schistocerca cancellata (assembly GCF_023864275.1). Lineage (NCBI taxonomy): Eukaryota > Metazoa > Arthropoda > Insecta > Orthoptera > Acrididae > Schistocerca > Schistocerca cancellata. The sequence continues at coordinate 51,893,479 of NC_064631.1, forward strand.
TTCAGAATGAGTCAGACAAGACATGGCGTGAAAACTGGCGATTAACTTTGAATAATAAAAAGGGTAAGGTTCTCCGTATGGTTAGTATAAAAGCCGTTACATTTAGATTTCCCGATGGATCACACGCATTAAAAGTTGCGGATTCAACAATACTTCTCACAAGAAATGTAAAACACCCAGAAGTGTAGGAGAAGGAAACAAATTAAAAATTCACGGGTTGAGAAAGCATATGATGTTATTACAGCACTTATAAAATAGAGATGAAGTTGCAAATATCTTGGCACTATGAGCCCAATTATCAGTGTGACGTTCTAGTCCCTGTGGCCTCAAAGCATGCACGGATTCTATTGCGAAGAGTGTCATTAAGTTGTTGTAGCCCCTCCTGACGCAATCTGGCCCACAGCTGTTGTGACTGGAACTCGATATGCTGGACGCAGTGGCTTTGGGGCGTAGTTGACATCGGATCTGGTCCCGCACATGTTCTATGTGGGACAGATATGGGCATCTTGCTGATCGTAGCAGAACCTCAGCAGCATACAGAACATTATAGAAATACTTCACATGTGTGGGCGAGCGTTGTCCTGCTGAAAAATCGCACCATGAGACTGTCGTCGCGTGCTCGTGACGTGTCGTCGTGAGGCTGAGTTCCCTCAATCACCATCAACCATGACCTGAAGTTGTACTCGACGGCTCCCCGCACTCGACGGCTTCCAGACACTGGAAGAACGAAGCTCTCCGCATGTCGGTGCCACACTCATCGACGATGGTCATTTGCGACGGCGCAGAACCGCTATTCGTGTTGACCACAGTCCATGGTTCCCGGTAACCGCATCACTACAAACGCGGCCGATTACGTTGTGGTGTTGACGGCAGTCTTCGCATGGAACGGTAATCCCCTATTTCGGGTGGTGTTAGTCTTCGACCAGTGGTAAAGGATGAAACTGAATGTTGCATTACAAGCTGTCTGTTGGTAGGTGCGGATGAGAAGTGGTTACAATGGGCTGGGTGCAGAATACCGGAGTCTTTCCTCATGACGAAGAGACGTATCTGGACATTGCACGATTCGATGACATGGCCAAGTCGATACTTGCAATTAATCCCGTTTCAAATTCTCTGAGGCGCTGGTAGTGGTGTAAACTGCCTGGCCATTTATAAGATGGGGCACATGCCCAGAATAAACGTCTGGGCAAATGCCTAAGATTCATAAATCTCCAGGCATTTACGTATTTTTAAAGATTAATTGATAAGCGGTGCTTATAAAAAAATGAAGCTGGTATTTTGTATTGGAAAAGGTGTTTTGCAACACTGATTCTTCAGGGGTTGGGTAACTGAAAAAGCTGCTAGAGGGTTAGGGAGGAGTTATTATGGGAAATAAATTGGACTGTACACATAACTCTTTATTTCTTTAATAAGGTCAGTTCCTAGAAACGACACTCAAATCAAAAGTAAGTTTTGGAATATAGTTTTGAAGTATAGTTAATATGAGGCAGCTAGCCCGTAGGTAATATTTTTGCTTATACTATTCGACTACAAAAAAATTAAAAAGTTGTTCTCAATCACTGTACCTAACTCAAGCACTTTCTTCAAATTCTGAGGACACTTGAAACACTTTTTGATATGCTTTTCCATTTTGTTAAAATGTCACTGTTCGTAGTCCTCAAAACAAGATTTACGAGATACTCCTTTCCGTTTCAAACTGAAAAAGTTCCAAACATGTTATATTTTAACTCTCTTGCAACTGTTCAATAGCATATTGTCTACAACACTCTAAATAACAAAAAGTGGAGGCTACGTTGCTTCTCACTCAACCACGTAGACTCGAATGACTGTCAGACAGTCAGACCAGTGTTGCCAATTCCAACTAACTAAATAACTCACAAAATTGGATGAATTACCTGAAATTACCCACTACTCTCCCAAAATTTCGTATATTACCCTCTTACAATAATAGCAGTAAGTCTAATATTTACTTAGAATAAGTGTAACTGGAGTAAAAAAAGTTTATTCGTAATGATTATTATTAGGAATGTGTCACGTACCGATTCCGATTCCACAATTCCAAGAATCGCGGATTCTCCAGGAAGCGACTAGTATCGGAATCGAAAAATCCATTGTCTTGGGCACCGACTCTTAATCAGTTAATATTTCTCCTGTTAATGTTCTCATTTTATCTTCACAGCAGTACAGTCATTCGAACGCAGATAAAGAACGGAGCAAAACAGAAAGCTATAGTCTGTCTCAAATGTCGCTACATATGTATTTCAGTGATAACAGCTTAACGTTTAAGAATACATTTGTCATCAAGAAACGCATGCAAGCAGTTTAATGCATTCAGTAATAATTTTGCTATCAACAATCATTCCTCAGTAATATCCAGAGATTCGACACAGATTGAAATGTGTCTTGCATTACAAGGCGACGATCAGGTTTTAAGCCGGCTTGTCACTACAAAGCTGTTCAACGTTGTGTGTGTGTGTATGTGTGTGTGTGTGTGTGTGTGTGTGTGTGAGAGAGAGAGAGAGAGAGAGAGAGAGAGAGAGAGAGAGCGAAGAGAAGAACTGGTAAAAGATGGAATGTTATTAAAAAAATTTAGCTTCTCACTTCTTTGCTTTCGCTCTTAGTAGCAATGGCATTTGTAAACATTTATTAACTTTTACTATATGTACTGTTGTCCCATTCCATTACTTTAATTGCTAAATTATACATTCCAGCAGTAAAAACATTAAAAAAGTACTTTTTATGAATTCCACCATTTCCTGCAATTAAAACTGCTTTGAGCAAATTCCCGGCAAACTCCCGTTTATTAATGTTCTGCCCACTGAGCATTTGTCCGGCCCACATTACTAGGTACTGATAACACATTACGCGGTATCTCCGTGTCCTTCATATTTATCCGTCAACATCTGACGCAGTTCATGCGCCTTACATACCCCAGCAGTCCTTAAAACACCGCTAAATGCCAACAGTAATAATGCCCTGTGGTGGTCATCCGACCTATCACACAGAACTGCTAGTTCATTTACATGTGAGCCGAAGGTGTGTTCTTGTACCAGGTTACAGAATCACCCGGCTATGCCTTTGTGTGCTTCGTTTTTTTCGTCAGGCAATGCACAGATAATTCACAATGTCAGAAAATTGCAACAAAATGAAAGAAAACACACGGAGAATGGACACGTGGAGCAGGAACAACCGACACGACACTAGGTATAAGCATATGTAATGTATTGGGAGTAACTAGTCGGAAAGTGCCATTACTTCTGTGCCATTCAATCTATGAAAAAAGTCCCAACCATAAAAATCTAGGAGTATGCACCCAGTGCGTTTAAAGACGGAAGTAACACGTATAAATTGTTGCTGGGTAGACAGATATCAAACTGAACTGCGCTGAAGGAATGTAATTCACCTACGTCAGATGTAACTTATAAAATCTTCGTTCAGCTGTTTCTTGTATTCTGATAATCGTATAGGATTAAGAGAGGAGAAAAAGAAAACCACAGAGGTGTTCATACAACTCTGATTGCGAACGCAGCACGAGAGGCGTTGCGCATTACTGAGAAGCCGGTTTTCGAAATGACGAGGTAATCCTGTACTGGGTAATACAAATTCATTTGCTATTTAGTCCAGCCTCTAGAGACGTCCGTCTCTGTGTACACTTATTCCAGCCTTCAGAATGCACTTGCTATAAAATGCTGATGTGTAATTTTATAGGAAAAATAGACATAATATAACAATAACATTCTTCTAGTTCTGGAGAAATGATTTTTGAACCTTCGCAGCCGTTTTCAGACACACAATGGTGTAATGTTCTAAACGTTGCTGGTGATGGTGTTTGTTTTCTTACGCCTAAATACAGCAGATTAAGATGTGTATGATACAGAGTGAACCAGAACTTCACTTACAAAATTTGTGGGACAGTTCAGGAATGTTTTTCAAATGTTATTTTTATTTTTATTTCTTTTTAAATTTTTATGAGCGATCCGGTGTCTGCGGTCGCTTGTTAATGAATAATGATATAATTATGATTTTTTCATTATTGTTGTTGATTCTGGTGTTGGGTATTGTTGCTGTGGTCTTCTTTCCGAAGGCTGGTTTGAAGAAGTTCTTCACGCTACGCTATCTTATACAAGCCTCATCATCTCAGAATAATTACTGCAACCGACATCCATTTGAACTTGTTTAGTGTATTAGTTTCTAGGTCCCGCCTCTGCAATTTTTAACCCCCCCCCCCCCCCCCCCGAACACCTGTCCAGTAGTAAATCGACGATTCATTGATGTCTTAGAATATGTCCTATCTACCGATGCTTTATTGTAGTCAAGTTACGCCACAATTTTTTCTCCCCTATTCTGTTCAGTGCCTTGTTTTGTCCATACTGTTTATCGTCCAGTTTGATTTCTCTTCATGGCCCCACTCCACTCAAATACCTTCAGCAGAAAGTTCGTAACACTTGAATTTATATTCGATGTTATCAAAGTTCTCCCCTTCACAAACGCCTTTATTTCGATTGCAATTCTACTTTTTATATTCTTTCTACTTCGGCCATCATACATTATTTTTCTGTCCAAACAGCAATACACATCCACATATTTTTAGTGCCTCATTTTCGGATTCCCTCAGCATCGTCTGATTTACTTCAGCTGCTTTCCATAAACCTTCTTTTGCGTTTGTTGTTGATCACCTTATATCCTCCTTTCAAGACACTGCCCATTCCGTTCGACTGTTCTCCCAGTCCTTTGCAGTTATGACGGAATTACAGTATCATCGGCAAACCGCAAAATTTTTATTTCTTCTTGCCTGAACTTTAATTCCTTTCCTACATTTCCCCATGCTTTCCTTCACAGTGTGACCAATGTACAGATTGAATAACATCGGGGTGGGCTACAATTCTGTCCCACTCCCTTCTCAACCGCTGCTATCCTTTCATGCCATTCGGTTCTTATAACTGTCGTCTGATTTCCGTACGAAAAAAAGCTCTTAACCCTCTGTACTTGCTATCTTCAGCAATTTATTCATTAAGTAACGTCAGTTACCTTTTTTCCTTTGAAAATACCTTAACAAAATCGATAAAAATCACAAAACCAAAAAAATAAAATAATGTGCAGTAATGTAATTTCGGGAAAAACATTTGTCTAGATAATATACTGTATTGAAGTGATCAACATTGCGAGATCACAGGTTGATGTAAGCCATTACGAATGTGAAATACTGGTACATTAATAACCGGTATAACCGCCAGAATGTTGAATGTAAGCATCCAAACGTGAATGCACTGTGTCGTAGAGGTGACAGACGTCAATTTATTGGATGGAGTTCCTTGCCCGTTATATTTCATGAGTTAGTACAAAGGCGGCTAACGCTGTTTGTGGATGACGCTGGCGTTCTCGTAAGACGATGTCCCGTAAATGCTGATAGAGCAGGCAAAGGCAACATGTCGACACTGTGCTGAGTTCGTTGGGCTACAACAGTGGTATTCAGGGGTGTGTTATCCTGTTGGAAAACACCCTTCGGCATACTGTTTATGAATAGCAGCACAGCAGGTCGAATCACCAGACTGATGTTCAGTGTTCCTGTCAGTGTGCTTTGGATAACCACGAGTGCTCCTGCTGCCACAGGAAATCGCATCGCACGCTACAGCTCCAGGCGTAGGTCGAGTGTGTACAGCATGCAGACAGATTGGTTGCAGGCTGTCAACTGCCCTCGTCCTAACCAACACACCGCCCTCACTGGCACCGAGGCAGAACCAGAAAACACACCTCCTTCTCGCCCTCCAATGAGCTCTCGCTTGACACCACTGAAGGCGGAAATGGCGCTGGTTTGGGCTACATCTACATCTACATCTACATCTACATCCATACTCCGCAAGCCACCCGACGGTGTGTGGCGGAGGGTACCTTCAGTACCTCTATCGGTTCTCCCTTCTATTCCAGTCTCGTATTGTTCGTGAAAGAAGGATTGTCGGTATGCCTCTGTGTGGGCTCTAATCTCTCTGATTTTATCCTCATGGTCTCTTCGCGAGATATACATAGGAGGGAGCAATATACTGCTTGACTCTTCGGTGAAGGTATGTTCTCGAAACTTTGACAAAAGCCCGTACCGAGCTACTGATCGTTTCTCCTGCAGAGTCTTCCACTGGAGTTTATCTACCATCTCCGTAACGCTTTCGGGATTACTAAATGATCCTGTAACGAAGCGCGCTGCTCTCCGTTGGATCTTCTCTATGTCTTGTATCAACCCTATCTGGTACGGATCTCACACTGCTGAGCAGTATTCAAGCAGTGGGCGAACAAGCGTACTGTAACCGACTTCCTTTGTTTTCGGATTGCATTTCCTTAGGATTCTTCCAATGAATCTCAGTCTGGCATCTGCTTTACCGACAATCAACATTATATGATCATTCCATTTTAAATCACTCCTAATGCGTACTCCCAGATAATTTATGGTATTAACTGCTTCCAGTTGCTGACCTGCTATTTTGTAGCTAAATGATAAAGGATCTATCTTTCTGTGTTTTCGCAGCACATTACACTTGTCTACATTGAGATTCAGTTGCCATTCCCTGCACCATGCGTCAATTCGCTGCAGATCCTCCTGCATTTCAGCACAATTCTCCATTGTTACAACCTCTCGATACACCACAGCATCATCTGCAAAAAGCCTCAGTGAACCTCCGATGTCATCCACCAGGTCATTTATGTATATTGTGAATAGCAACGGTCCTATGACACTCCCCTGCGCCACACCTGAAATTACTCTTACTTCGGAAGACTTCTCTCCATTGAGAATAACATGCTGCGTCCTGTTATCTAGGAACTCCTCAATCCAATCACACAATTGGTCTGATAGTCCATATGCTCTTACTTTGTTCAATAAACGACTGTGGGGAACTGTATCGAACGCCTTGCGGAAGTCAAGAAACACGGCATCTACCTGTGAACCCGTGTCTATGGCCCTCTGAGTCTCGTGGACGAATAGCGCGAGCTGGGTTTCACATGACCGTCTTTTTCGAAACCCATGCTGATTCCTACAGAGTAGAATGCACGCTACATGGCGTCTGACTCGGAGCTATTGTTAAAGTAACAGACTGGTAACAGTTCGTTGCGTCACTGTGATGCCAGTTGCTACTCAAATGGCTGCTGCAGATTCAGTATGATGCGCAAGAGGCATGTGCCGAACACGACGGTCTTCCCTCTACCTAGTCCGATCTTCTTGAAACAGTTCATTCCCGCGACCTCTGCTGCCAGCAATTATGCACCATGGCTACGTTCGTACCAAGTCTTTCTGCAGTGTCGCAAAACGAACAAGCAACTTCTCGTTCGCCTATTAAAACACCTCTTTCAGACTCGAAGATGTGTTCATAAAGGCGTCTTTGTCACCACACAGGCATTCTTCACTGACAGCAATTGACCACGTATGATCTCAAAGGCCACTAACGCTCACAAACAGTACAGCGTGTACTTGATCTAAACCTGATTTGCTTCCCTATATTGGCACTAGTACCTCCGCTCTTATGCGACTCAAGCAAAATTTGAATAGACATTATTACCTTTCAGATGTAGAAACACCCTACAAAATTTCCTACTTCGGACAACTCCTTCTTGATGGTGCGATTTTTCCATCAGTGTATAATACACTCCTGGAAATTGAAATAAGAACACCGTGAATTCCTTGTCCCAGGAAGGGGAAACTTTATTGACACATTCCTGGGGTCAGATACATCACATGATCACGCTGACAGAACCACAGGCACATAGACACAGGCAACAGAGCATGCACAATGTCGGCACTAGTACAGTGTATATCCACCTTTCGCAGCAATGCAGGCTGCTATTCTCCCATGGAGACGATCGTAGAGATGCTGGATGTAGTCCTGTGGAACGGCTTGCCATGCCATTTCCACCTGGCGCCTCAGTTGGACCAGCGTTCGTGCTGGACGTCCAGACCGCGTGAGACGACGCTTCATCCAGTCCCAAACATGCTCAATGGGGGACAGATCCGGAGATCTTGCTGGCCAGGGTAGTTGACATACACCTTCTAGAGCACGTTGGGTGGCACGGGATACATGCGGACGTGCATTGTCCTGTTGGAACAGCAAGTTCCCTTGCCGGTCTAGGAATGGTAGAACGATGGGTTCGATGACGGTTTGGATGTACCGTGCACTATTCAGTGTCCCCTCGACGATCACCAGTGGTGTACGGCCAGTGTAGGAGATCGCTCCCCACACCATGATGCCGGGTGTTGGCCCTGTGTGCCTCGGTCGTATGCAGTCCTGATTGTGGCGCTCACCTGCACGGCGCCAAACACGCATACGACCATCATTGGCACCAAGGCAGAAGCGACTCTCATCGCTGAAGACGACACGTCTCCATTCGTCCCTCCATTCACGCCTGTCGCGACACCACTGGAGGCGGGCTGCACGATGTTGGGGCGTGAGCGGAAGACGGCCTAACGGTGTGCGGGACCGTAGCCCAGCTTCATGGAGACGATTGCGAATGGTCCTCGCGGATACCCCAGGAGCAACAGTGTCCCTAATTTGCTGGGAAGTGGCGGTGCGGTCCCCTACGGCACTGCGTAGGATCCTACGGTCTTGGCGTGCATCCGTGCGTCGCTGCGGTCCGGTCCCAGGTCGACGGGCACGTGCACCTTCCGCCGACCACTGGCGACAACATCGATGTACTGTGGAGACCTCACGCCCCACGTATTGAGCAATTCGGCGGTACGTCCACCCGGCCTCCCGCATGCCCACTATACGCCCTCGCTCAAAGTCCGTCAACTGCACATACGGTTCACGTCCACGCTGTCGCGGCATGCTACCAGTGTTAAAGACTGCGATGGAGCTCCGTATGCCACGGCAAACTGGCTGACACTGACGGCGGAGGTGCACAAATGCTGCGCAGCTAGCGCCATTCGACGGCCAACACTGCGGTTCCTGGTGTGTCCGCTGTGCCGTGCGTGTGATCATTGCTTGTACAGCCCTCTCGCAGTGTACGGAGCAAGTATGGTGGGTCTGACACACCGGTGTCAATGTGTTCTTTTTTCCATTTCCAGGAGTGCATATGCGTTGTGCTATCTTCAGGGGTTACACTTCTGTTAATTTATCATATTCTGATACTTCATTCTTCTAATAGTTTTATTCTTATGTTTTTTATTGAGGAAGATTTGGTGTATCCCCTTGGATGTTATACATCGTAGAAACATACGAAACATAAATTCCGAACAATACGAGCATCGTGCGAAGGCAGGTTTGCCACAGCGGCATTTCTTCGTATGAATCTCAAGCACCAAAGAAGTGCCGTTATCACCGCTGAAGATTTCACCCGTTGGCAATCATTTCGCGGCAAACCACGCAAAAGGGTCACTTTTTCCGAAAACTGGCTTTTGAAATTGATAATGAATGAAGGTATGCCACAGTCAATTTCAAATAATTTTTCCATCCATTTATTATCTACTTTTCTTTTTAGTCATTCCCCATTCAATTAGTCGACTAAGAAAGACAAAGTTATTTCAATATGCACTGGAAAACATTTGTGTACAAAACCTCTATGATCATGGGTAGTGTAAGCAAAAGATAAAATAAAACGTGACAGTAGCCACCCTTCCAAGGTATCGGTTGTACCACTTTTTAGTCAAAAGGTAAATAAAGTGTCTTCTTCAACCAGAAACAGTCGAGTATCTACAGATAAGCTGAGACACATGATCGCTTATTTTGACTCCTCTTCCAATGTGCGAAGTTTCTGGGAAATCGAGTTATGGTTGTGTTCTTCTCGTGAGTAATGCAAATGTTGTGTCTAGACAATACAGTCTGGACACAAGGCGAGGAAGCCGAAAGGGCACGCGCTTAATTCACGCAGGCTTGCCTAGGTCTGAAACAGGATACGTAATGAATGCTATAAAGAAAAGTACGTAGCTGCTGGAATACTTAACTTTAATCCATCATTTGTATACAGCATTCTGGATGATACAAATGAGACTCTCTCTAGAAATGGTTAATGGCGCCTTGCTAGGTCGTAGCCATGGACTTAGCTGAAGGCTATTCTAACTATCTCTCGGCTAATGAGAGAAAGGCTTCGTCAGTGTAGTCGCTAGCAAAGTCGTCCGTAGAACTGGGCCGAGTCCTAGTACGTCTCGTTAGACCTGCCGTGTGGTGGCGCTCGGTCTGCGATCACTGACAGTGGCGACACGCGGGTCCGACATGTACTAATGGACCGCGGCCGATTTAAAGCTACCACCTAGCAAGTGTGGTGTCTGGCGGTGACACCACAGCAACAACTCTCACTTGGATGGAAAAGTAATGTGACGTGGTAGCCGCTGCTGCGGGACTGCCCAGCATAGCTCCATTGTATCGCGTTTACATCGCATTCACTGAACCCATACGCGAGCAGAATACCAGCCAACTTCTCCTCAGTAAACTTACAGGTGCTGCGGTGTACACTGCTAGCTTACAACTAACATTGCTGGTAGAACGAATCCGTGACAGAAATGAGCTATACTGGATGTGCGCTCTACAGCGGAGAGTAATGTGGAAATTACTATTCTTAACAGCAAGTTCGGTGAGTGAAAAGAACAATTTTATATGTGAACAAGACACACAGCACATACTGTCAGCATTTACACTGTTTTGCAGGTATTTTTCAGCGTAGTACAGACTTCAAGATAAAGAAATAAAGCAAATTGTAATTAATCTGTAAACTGTTATTGGAAAGCACAGTCCCCTTATACCACTGTTGTCGGAAAATATTTTTTAACCCCTCCCCTCCCCCCCCCCCCCCCAAAAAAAAGCACAAACACTTATAATCAAAAACGTTGCGACCACTGCCCAGCGCTACACTGCATGTCGTGGGCACGTGACGCGGTAACAAAGGTATGTAAGCGGAGCAGACATGGACGGAGGATAGACCTGGCGAAGATATGGGTTGCAAATAGGGAAATCCATTGAGATAAGCTACTTTGACAAAGGGTAGATAATTATTATGCAAAGCTTCTGAACGTGTAGCTCGAAAACGGTGAAGCTGTTCGAATGTTCACGTGCTACGGAAAGAGGCAGAGGAACACTGAAACTACCACTAGGCGCTAAATGGTTGGACGTTCACGACTCTTCACAGACGTGGGGTCCGGAAGCTTGTTTGCTCTGTAAAGTAGGGCAGATGGTGATCTGTGGCATCTCTGCCGAAAGAGCACAATGTCGGTGCATGCACAAGTGTTTGCCAGCACACTGTCATCGTATCGTACATTGCTGAACTTGGAGCACCGCAGCAGACCACCCTTGGTTTTCGCATATTGACCCAATGACATCATCATCATCATCATCATCATTTAAGACTGATTATGCCTTTCAGCGTTCAGTCTGGAGCATAGCCCCCCTTATACAGTTCCTCCATGATCCCCTATTCAGTGCTAACATTGGTGCCTCTTCTGATGTTAAATCTATTACTTCAAAATCATTCTTAACCGAATCCAGGTACCTTCTCCTCGGTCTGCCCCGAGTCCTCCTACCCTCTACTGCTGAATCCATGAGTTCTTGGGTAACCTTGCTTCTCCCATGCGTGTAACATGACCCCACCATCTAAGCCTGTTCGCCCTGACTGCTACATCTATATAGTTCATTCCCAGTTTTTCTTTGATTTCCTCATTGTGGACACCCTCCTGCCATTGTTCCCATCTACTAGTACCTGCAATCATCCTAGCTACTTTCATATCCGTAACCTCAACCTTGTTGATAAGGTAACCTGAATCCACCCAGCTTTCGCTCCCATACAACAAAGTTGGTCGAAAGATTGAACGGTGCACAGATAACTTAGTCTTGGTACTGACTTCCTTCTTGCAGAAGAGAGTAGATCGTAGCTGAGCGCTCACTGCATTAGCTTTGCTACACCTCGCTTCCAGTTCTTTCACTATGTTGCCATCCTGTGAGAATATGCATCCTAAGTACTTGAAACCGTCCACCTGTTCTAACTTTGTTCCTCCTATTTGGCACTCAATCCGTTTATGTTTCTTTCCCACTTACATTACTTTCGTTTTGGAGATGATAATCTTCATACCATAGTCCTTACATTTCTGATCTAGCTCTGAAATATTACTTTGCAAACTTTCAATCGAATCTTCCATCACAACTAAGTCATCCGCATATGCAAGACTGCTTATTTTGTGTTCACATATCTTAATCTCATCCAGACAGTCTATTGTTTTCAACATATGATCCATAAATAATATGAACAACAGTGGAAACAGGTTGCAGCCTTGTCTTATCCCCAATGACATCATCAATTACAATTGCAATGGGCACGGGACCGTCTGGAATCGACCGTCTGTCAATGGAAACGTGTCGGCTCTTCGGATAAAACACATTTTTGCTACACTAGGTCGATGATCGTCTCCATAAACGCCGTCATTGAGATGAACGGCGGCTCGAAACGTGCAGCGCACCACGGATGCAGGCTGGTTGGAGCTGCATTACGCTGTGGGAGACTTTCCCCTGCGCTTGCATGAGATCTACGGTAGTAACTGAAGACACGCTAGCAGCGTAGCTCGGAGCCAGAACCACGCTACAGTGGTTTGAGGAGCATTTTAGTGAACTCGCGATGATCTCTCTGCGAGCAAATTCGCCTGACGTAAATCCCCGGGTACCCATCTGGGTCACTTTCGGGAGCCATAACCGCATAAGCAAATCAGCGCCCGCTGTTTACCCAAATTCTAAGCTGTGTGCGTACACAAGTAATGCCGCATACTGCCACAAACCTACCAACAAACTGTCAGATTCCCGATACGCAGAATCAAGCGATTTATTTCGTTCCAAAGACGGTCAAACAAGCTATTACGCAGGTGGTCAAAATATTTTGGCTCATCAGTGTCATCTGACATAAATAAAGCACCAACTAAAACAACACAAAACTTACGAATAGGCAAGAGGTAAATAAATGTTAGATGTAAATATGACTAGTTGATTACTTCATAACAACTCGACGAGCTAGTCTTTGAATTGCACAATAAAATCTCCCCGCAACAGCGCAAAGAGGAGATTAGATTCAGAACAAAGTCTTATAACTTCCACCTCACGAGCTGAAACGTGTGGTCCCCGGAAAATGTGAGTACTGTTGTGTTGTCGACAAATGGAACGTACTGCATTTAAATGAGAGTCTTGTATACAGATCAAGTTTCATTGCACATGTAAGGAAAATTGGTACCGAGGTTATTAGTGGAAATTATATTGAGGATGCGGTAGCCAAACACGTCAATGCAGAGACTTCTGTAGAGGAGCAGTCAGGGGAAACGATGACTCAGGGGGGAAGAGAATGATCGTACGACCATTACAAATAAAGCCCACCATTCTTCTGTGATGCATGTCTTCCCAAACACACAGGCGGTCACAATGGAAAGACTGAGAATAACTAACTGTTTCAAGGGCCAAAGCTCCACAGATGGTTGTAAATGCAATAGTCATCATCATTATTAGCAATGTCAAATGGTATCAGCTATTTCACCGTTTAATAACAGTAGTTTTTCATGATGGTGTAAATTGGAAGAAACAGTACCACGTGAGCGACTTTGTGTATTTTATGAAACTAGTTCAATATAAAGAAACTGTCATAATTGTTCTTACCATTCATTACGAAATAAACCATTACGACGTAGAGAAAAGGAAAAGACAAACAACCTCCTTCAAACTATAAACCTGGAGACTAATTTGAGCTAACAGCCACAGAATCTGACGTGTTCCAGAACTTTTTTTTTAACATAACGCTATGGTCGTAATTACTGCAGTCATTTCAAAGTTGAATTTATTTATCAATCCTCCTGGTAGTTTACAAACTGCACACACGACGACTTCTGAAATGTGCGTACTAGTTTTATGAGTCATAGCTACCACATCGTGTTCAACACGGAATTTACAGAAATTAAAACTAGCGATAAGCTCTAAATTCTTCAGAAATGAAAACTCTTTTGCACGTTCTTGGGTATTCAACCCATATTGGGTCAAGAAATACAGGCCAATAGAGTAGGTATAAATCTAAGCGAAACGAAAAGTTCGCTGTATCAAACATTGGAAGCATTTCGTTTACGCTAGAGTCTGCAGCAGTTTACTCTCAAATTGAAAAGTATCTGCCTGAAGATTGGATGCAAATTAAAGCGCACTCGCTGCGATAAAGAAGTGAGTCAGAAGCGGAGACGTGCTTTACAGTCTTTAGATCTTAGCAAGAGCTACTGCTAGGGCAACGTTTTAACGATTGGACGGTTACGAAAGAAATTTATTTCCCTGAAGCGCATACAGACTTCTTTGCTGTACACCAGGCCCCTTTACCAATTTAGAAAAGAAAACCATATCTGAGATGGTACTGCTTTGGTCTCTGTATGCTAACGTACGTCTTAAAGAAATTATCCAAGACAATTACTAGTAGGTAGCTGAATGTTAACATTTAGATGTTAAAATTTAGCAGAAAGAGCAGCTGTAAGGGAACAGGTCTATGTCTCCAGAATGAGTATTCAGTGTGCACGTGGTGTGCGCTACTTTGAAACTTCCTGTCAGATGCCGGATCATGAATCGAAATTGGGACCTTTACGTTTCGCCGAGAAACGCGTGAGAAGAGTGAACTCTCCACAGTTGTAAGGAACAGACTTGGTGCTACTGACAAAGGTACAAGACATCTGTGTATGGCTGTTAAACCCGTAATTATGCGGAGACGGATTTTCGAACTGAGGTTTTGTATGAGAATTTGTGGTATATAATATTAGTTTTCAACTCGTTCAGTTTATGAACACATTTTACAACATCGTATATTGTGTACAGTAGAGGAACACTCCAGAGACGGTGACTGTTTGTACGAGTGTGACAGTGCACCCTGTCATGAAGTGGCATCTCTGAGGCAACGTGTTGTGGACAGTAGGCCAACATTTCTGACCCAGCGTCAGGAACTCAACCCAATGGAACATATTTCGGATGAGCAATAATGTCGACTTACACCAGACCCCAGTGTCCAAAATCCTCTGGTTTACGCTGTTGGGGAATAATGAGCTGCCATTCCTTCATGACACTCATACATCTCAATAAAAATATCTTCAGCAGACTTCAGCTATCATAAAGATGAAGGATGGACGCTTCCCAAAGTGATACCCATTTATTGTTGTTGTTGTGGTCTTCAGTCCTGAGACTGGTTGATGCAGCTCTCCATGCTACTCTATCCTGTGCAAGCCTCTTCATCTCTCAGTACCTACTGCAACCTACATCCTTCTGAATCTGTTTAGTGTATTCATCTCTTGGTCTCCCTCTACGATTTTTACCCTCCACGCTGCCCTATAATGCATAGGCATCCAGAAACTACATTTTGATCTTCAAGCAGAGTCATGACTAGTAAGGCCTGCCATCTTATGCAGGCAGTAGTGTTTCAGAGAGACCTCCTAGCCATTATGCATTAAGCTACGCTGTGAGCACTGTTGACCATCTAGCACCACGTGGAGATGGGGATGTGTGGATCTCTTATGTCTGCACTTTGGTGTTGTGCTTTATTTACTTACAGCAATTACACTTTTTTTAAATACAGGAATTTGGAGATAGGAAATTATAAACTTATCGTATAATTTAAGAAGAAAATGTTCAAATGTGTGTGAAATCTAACGGGACTCAACTGCTAAGGTCATCAATGCCTTAGCTTACACACTACTTAACCTAAATTATCCTAAGGACAAACACACACACCCATGCCCGAGGAAGGACTCGAACCTCCGCCGGGACCAGCCGCAATTTAAGAAGAGAATAAAAGGGAACAGCAAAGAGTAGAAATGGATATCTCTTCACCAACACTACCTGGGGAAGGGGACTTGGTACTGAGCTTCAAGTCCACCATCGACATGTGGCACTACCCATTTCAGTATTATCCACATGGACATCCCTCTTCGGTAAAACTCGATCTGTTCAGTCCATGTGGATCTAATCTATGCCAGTGTTTGTTAGAATGCTGTGTGAGTTGATGTTTATGTTACATTTCAACTACTACCACTACATTAGATAGTATAAAATTCTGCATGGCTTTGGAGCAGTACCCTGCCTCAGAGTAATCTAAGTTATATACTGTTCCTACAGAGCTGTAAGAGATATAAAAAGCCACCATTAACTATTACTAATCTTGTAAATATATTTTTGTAGAATAAAACCGGACTTTTTTGACTAGTGGATACATTAATTTTGTATAAGTGCATAATATGCATGATGTGTTCCTGTTGTGAATTTACACTGTTTGATTTTGCTTGCTTACTTTATATTAAATTTATATTACATTAACATTATTACATTTACAGTGATATAACCGTTTATGTAACTACTTAAAAATTTTGGGTACACGTTTAATGGGGATTCTAGAACAGTTCTGACATGTGTGACAATGGTTCTGATCTATCTTCCTACCACAGTTGAACAAGGACGATCTACGAATATTTTCGGCATTTGGTGTTGAACGTACGGCCTGCATCGTTATTGCTAGCAGAAATTAGTGTACGGGTTCAAGCGTAACTATATGTTGACAAAAATTAAAATGAAACTTCCTGGCAGATTAAAACTGTGTGCCCGACCGAGACTCGAACTCGGGACCTTTGCCTTTCGCGGGCAAGTACTCTACCATCTGAGCTACCGAAACAAAGGTCCCGAGTTCGAGTCTCGGTCGGGCACACAGTTTTAATCTGCCAGGAAGTTTCATATCAGCACACACTCCGCTGCAGAGTGAAAATCTCATTCTGGAAACATCCCCTAGGCTGTGGCCAAGCCATGTCTCCGCAATATCCTTTCTTTCAGGAGTGCTGGTTCTGCAAGGTTCGCAGGAGAGCTTCTGTAATGTTTGGAATGTAGGAGACGAGGTACTGGCAGAAGTAAAGCTGTGAGTACCAGACGTGAGTCGTGCTTCGGTAGCTCAGATTGTAGAGCACTTGCCCGCGAAAGGCAAAAGTCCCGAGTTCGAGTCTCGGTCGGGCACACAGTTTTAATCCGCCAGGAAGTTTCATATCAGCGCACACTCCGCTGCAGAGTGAAAATCTCATTCTGGAAACATCCCCTAGGCTGTGGCCAAGCCATGTCTCCGCAATATCCTTTCTTTCAGGAGTGCTGGTTCTGCAAGGTTCGCAGGAGAGCTTCTGTAATGTTTGGAAGGTAGGAGACGAGGTACTGGCAGAAGTACAGCTGTGAGTACCTGCCGTGAGTCGTGCTTCGGTAGCTCAGATTGTAGAGCACTTGCCCGCGAAAGGCAAAGTTCCCGAGTTCGAGTCTCGGTCGGGCTCACAGTTTTAATCTGCCAGGAAGTTTCATATCAGCACACACTACGCTGCAGAGTGAAAATCTCATTCTGGAAAAATGAAAATCTTAGATTTCCGTTATTAGGGTTTATTTATACTCTAAGTATGACTTCATGACGTAGCAATGTTAGCAAAAATACACACAAGTTGGTAAAATATTGATACTGGGTGTTCACAGTTGTGAAGCGAAACTCCTATATATTATAAAGTTCTTTATTAGTAACATGGTTGATGATCGTGTCTGTGGGTTGATAAAATACAAACAAATTAAATATAATTGGGGCCAGAGACATCAATTACGTTAAAATGCTCAATGAAAATACCCAAAATTGAATGGAGGTCAGTAAATACCAATCAAAAAGAAGTACGCAATTAAAACAATTCCATAACTTAAGAGTATATAAGTGATCAGTGCTTTTCCTTCGATCGGATATCTCACGTTTCTGCTTCAGTTAAGCCCGACAATCGTGGATATGTTTAACTACCGGTGATGGTTGAATATACAAAACTAATAGGAGAGACAGAGACGACCACAGTTCTTGCTGGAGTAGTGTCACCGCACGTGATTACCTTTCGTCGACGGCGAGTGTGTTTGTTGTCCGCGTGAGCTGTGAACTTGAGAATCTATTCTAAATCTCTCTCGATTGTTATAACCCAGTCACATTTCACACATCTTCAGTGAAGCCGAGATTCCTTGTTGTCCCCTAGCTAAATTAATTGGCATGATACATGCTATTTGGATGGAATAGCGCATACGCCGTTCCCCTCAAATCCCATGCAAGCATCAACTGTCAGTGATCTCTATAGAGTGTTCACTCTCTGACTCTCGCAATCGTCTCAGCGCGGCGCAAGTCGCCTTGCTCAAACATTCGTCGATTTGCTACGAGAGAAAGAGCAAATGTTTCCCTATACATTCGCCTTTATCAAAGCTGATGGTCACATGTTTTCTTTCTGGCCAATCAGAGCATTCGTACTTGTTACAACTCCACCCACTACAATTTTTATAGCCCATCACAGGTGTCGTTTCTTTCGCAGGGCAGAGTTTAACTTCTGGTACACAATACTGAGATAAAGAGCATTTTATTTCATGCGAGATTTAACACAACTGGCTACAGTGAGTCACCAGTGTTCTGAGTTGGGTTTCTCCAGACGTTTATCTGCCATCACCGGCCGTGTACCTTTAGAAAGGCGATCCGAACAGTCGTCGGAGAGCCAAGGGCGGTTTTTGCCGCCAGCAATATGCGCAATGGCACTGGAGACTCATTTTGTCTGCTACACATCCTGCTGCAAAAGTTTTAGCCGAATGGGATGGACGCTCCGTCGTAAAATTCTCCTTCCCTCAGAGCTGTATCTTGTAGTTCGGATCTGGAAAATTATTTGCATGCAATTACTAGTGCGAGTGTTAGTGGTTTATATTCACGAATTGCCGACTTTTTTATTCGCTTTGTCTATCAATAGTTCATAAATTTTCACATAAAGAGGTCGTTGTTGTTGTTGTGGTCTTCAGTCCTGGTTTGATGCAACTTTCCATGCTACTCTATCCTGTTCAAGCCTCTTCATCTCCCAGTACCTACTGCAACCTACATCCTTCTGAATCTGCTTAGTGTATTCATCTCTTGGTCTCCCTCTACGATTTTTACCCTCCACGCTGCCCTCCAGTACTAAATTGGTGATCCCTTGATGCCTCAGAACATGTCCTACCAACCGATCCCTTCTTCTAGTCAAGTTGTGCCACAAACTCCTCTTCGCCCCAATTCTATTCAATACCTCATTAGTTATGTGATCTACCCATCTAATCTTCAGCATTCTTCTGTAGCACCACATTTCGAAAGCTTCTATTCTCTTCTTGTCCAAACTACTTATCGTCCATGTTTCACTTCCATACATGGCTACAGTCCATACAAATACACTCCTGGAAATTGAAATAAGAACACCGTGAATTCATTGTCCCAGGAAGGGGAAACTTTATTGACACATTCCTGGGGTCAGATACATCACATGATCACACTGATAGAACCACAGGCACATAGACACAGGCAACAGAGCATGCACAATGTCGGCACTAGTACAGTGGATATCCACCTTCCGCAGCAATGCAGGCTGCTATTCTCCCATGGAGACGATCGTAGAGATGCTGGATGTAGTCCTGTGGAACGGCTTGCCATGCCATTTCCACCTGGCGCCTCAGTTGGACCAGCGTTCGTGCTGGACGTGCAGACCGCGTGAGACGACGCTTCATCCAGTCCCAAACATGCTCAATGGGGGACAGATCCGGAGATCTTGCTGGCCAGGTAGTTGACTTACACCTCCTAGAGCACGTTTGGTGGCACGGGATACATGCGGACGTGCATTGTCCTGTTGGAACAGCAAGTTCCCTTGCCGGTCTAGGAATGGTAGAACGATGGGTTCGATGACGGTTTGGATGTACCGTGCACTATTCAGTGCCCCCTCGACGATCACCAGTGGTGTACGGCCAGTGTAGGAGATCGCTCCCCACACCATGATGCCGGGTGTTGGCCCTGTGTGTCTCGGCCGTATGCAGTCCTGATTGTGGCGCTCACCTGCACGGCGCCAAACACGCATACGACCATCATTGGCACCAAGGCAGAAGCGACTCTCATCGCTGAAGACGACACGTCTCCATTCGTCCCTCCGTTCACGCCTGTCGCGACACCACTGGAGGCGGGCTGCACGATGTTGGGGCGTGAGCGGAAGACGGCCTAACGGTGTGCGGGACCGTAGCCCAGCTTCATGGAGACGGTTGCGAATGGTCCTTGCCGATACCCCAGGAGCAACAGTGTCCCTAATTTGGTGGGAAGTGGCGGTGCGGTCCCCTACGGCACTGCGTAGGATCCTACGGTCTTGGCGTGCATCCGTGCGTCGCTGCGGTCCGGTCCCAGGTCGACGGGCACGTGCACCTTCCGCCGACCACTGGCGACAACATCGATGTACTGTGGAGACCTCACGCCCCACGTGTTGAGCAATTCGGCGGTACGTCCACCCGGCCTCCCGCATGCCCACTATACGCCCTCGCTCAAAGTCCGTCAACTGCACATACGGTTCACGTCCACGCTGTCGCGGCATGCTGCCAGTGTTAAAGACTGCGATGGAGCTCCGTATGCCACGGCAAACTGGCTGACACTGACGGCGGCGGTGCACAAATGCTGCGCAGCTAGCGCCATTCGACGGCCAACACCGCGGTTCCTGGTGTGTCCGCTGTGCCGTGCGTGTGATCATTGCTTGTACAGCCCTCTCGCAGTGTCCGGAGCAAGTATGGTGGGTCTGTCACACCGGTGTCAATGTGTTCTTTTTTCCATTTCCAGGAGTGTACTTTCAGAAACGACTTCCTGACACTTAAATCAATACTCGATGTTAACAAATTTGTCTCCTTCAGAAACACTTTCCTTGCCATTGCCAATCTACATTTTATATCCTCTCTACTTCGACCATCATCAGTTATTTTGCTCCCCAAATAGCACAACTCCTTTACTACTTTAAGTATCTCATTTTCTAATCTAATTCCCGCAGCATCACCCGACTTAATTCGACTACATTCCATTATCCTCGTTTTGCTTTTGTTGATGTTCATCTTATATCCTCTTTTCATGACACTGTCCATTCCGTTCAACTGCTCTTCGAAGTCCTTTGCTGTCTCTGACAGAATTACAATGTCATCGGCGAACCTCAAAGTTTTTATGCCTTCTCCATGGATTTTAATAAAAGAGGTCGTGTGACATATCAAGTGAACCGGAATTGTTTCAGGAATTCAATGTAAGGTGTGTTATTTGTTTGACACCTTACAAAAATGGCTCTGAGCACTATGGGACTTAACGTCTGAGATCATCAGTCCCCTAGAACTCAGAACTACTTAAACCTAACTAACCTAAGGACATCACACACATCCATGCCCGAGGCAGGATTCGAAGCTGCCACCGTAGCGGTCGCGCGGTTCCAGACTGTTGCGCCTAGAACTGCTCGGTCACACAGGCCGGCTGACACCTTACACAATATCTACCTGTGGACTGTTCTAATCCACATATATGGGTTCCCCAGTGCTTCCTATAATGCTGTTTCCATGATGTTTTCTATGTTATTACGAAAGTTCCCGTATACGGGTACTTTTGATCAGGAAATGTAACATTTCGAGCTCTGTTGATGAGGTACAGCT
This sequence comes from Schistocerca cancellata, assembly GCF_023864275.1. NCBI lineage: Eukaryota > Metazoa > Arthropoda > Insecta > Orthoptera > Acrididae > Schistocerca > Schistocerca cancellata. The sequence continues at coordinate 51,914,913 of NC_064631.1, forward strand.
GATCTGAAGTATTTGCGTCGTTGTTACTCTGGTGCTGCCGGGCTGAGGTGCTTCTGCCAAACAGCCGTGCCATTGTGGAGAAGGCAGGAAACCGAACGTCTGATTTTGCCCTGTGAGAGCGATGGCTGCCCCGCCGATTGTGTTCTCAGAATACAGCTAGCGTAAAGCCCGGTGTGGGGGACATGTGGACATTCTGTTCCCCTCCACTTGCCGCTGCCTGGAGGGAGCCACACCTAACTGGGCCCTCCTGTTACCTGTGCATGGGAATTACTGTTTATTTTCAGAATTTTTCAATTGAATTAAGACAGTATTGTGCTTTGGCTGCCTTCCCAAGATCAGAAGGAAGAATATTCTGTATTTGGTCTGCAGAAACGACATTTGCGGTGACCTAAGAAAGAACTACAGAGTTCTCACTTAAATAATCTGGCGATCAATAACGCAGCATAACTATTCGAGCTCTAATTTTGCAATGTCTAAACCTTTTATTTGTGTGCATATAGTTAAAACACTAAAGGTAACATATACACTCCTGGAAATTGAAATAAGAACACCGTGATTTCGTTGTCCCAGGAAGGGGAAACTTTATTGACACATTCCTGGGGTCAGATACATCACATGATCACACTGACAGAACCACAGGCACATAGACACAGGCAACAGAGCATGCACAATGTCGGCACTAGTACAGTGTATATCCACCTTTCGCAGCAATGCAGGCTGCTATTCTCCCATGGAGACGATCGTAGAGATGCTGGATGTAGTCCTGTGGAACGGCTTGCCATGCCAATTCCACCTGGCGCCTCAGTTGGACCAGCGTTCGTGCTGGACGTGCAGACCGCGTGAGACGACGCTTCATCCAGTCCCAAACATGCTCAATGGGGGACAGATCCGGAGATCTTGCTGGCCAGGGTAGTTGACTTACACCTTCTAGAGCACGTTGGGTGGCACGGGATACATGCGGACGTGCATTGTCCTGTTGGAACAGCAAGTTCCCTTGCCGGTCTAGGGTTGGTAGAATGATGGGTTCGATGACGGTTTGGATGTACCGTGCACTATTCAGTGTCCCCTCGACGATCACCAGTGGTGTACGGCCAGTGTAGGAGATCGCTCCCCACACCATGATGTCGGGTGTTGGCCCTGTGTGTCTCGGTCGTATGCAGTCCTGATTGTGGCGCTCACCTGCACGGCGCCAAACACGCATACGACCATCATTGGCACCAAGGCAGAAGCGACTCTCATCGCTGAAGACGACACGTCTCCATTCGTCCCTCCATTCACGCTTGTCGCGACACCACTGGAGGCGGGCTGCACGATGTTGGGGCGTGAGCGGAAGACGGCCTAACGGTGTGCGGGACCGTAGCCCAGCTTCATGGAGACGGTTGCGAATGGTCCTCGCCGATACCCCAGGAGCAACAGTGTCCCTAATTTGCTGGGAAGTGGCGGTGCGGTCCCCTACGGCACTGCGTAGGATCCTACGGTCTTGGCGTGCATCCGTGCGTCGCTGCGGTCCGGTCCCAGGTCGACGGGCACGTGCACCTTCCGCCGACCACTGGCGACAACATCGATGTACTGTGGAGACCTCACGCCCCACGTGTTGAGCAATTCGGCGGTACGTCCACCCGGCCTCCCGCATACCCACTATACGCCCTCGCTCGAAGTCCGTCAACTGCACGTACGGTTCACGTCCACGCTGTCGCGGCATGCTACCAGTGTTAAAGACTGCGATGGAGCTCCGTATGCCACAGCAAACTGGCTGACACTGACGGCGGCGGTGCACAAATGCTGCGCAGCTAGCGCCATTCGACGGCCAACACCGCGGTTCCTGGTGTGTCCGCTGTGCCGTGGGTGTGATCATTGCTTGTACAGCCCTCTCGCAGTGTCCGGAGCAAGTATGGTGGGTCTGTCACACCGGTGTCAATGTGTTCTTTTTTCCATTTCCAGGAGTGTAACTAATACTACGTTTGTGACTGTTTTCTCACATCGTCTCGCAATTAATGTTAAACACATGAAGACTGCTGCACACGTTTGTCATTTATTTGTATCTAAGTAAAGTAAAAAAATGCTGGACTAATAGTTTTGCAGAAAGTTAAGAACTCAAATACAGTGGTCTGTACATCAGTTACCTATCAGGTACTGTGTTGTCGAAATGGGCACATTTGGGCTGTTATGTGTTATACTAGCATATTATGAATGCATCAAGTTTGGGTGATACATCTGTACAGATGATTCTGTTCATTGCTCGCCCACTATTCCTAAGGCCAATGTTACACTGTAAAAGATCTATGTCAGATATTTCTTGTAAAAGACGTTTTACCAAATCTCTAACGGTGTACTTGACGAGTTTTATCGCGTCTTTCATAAAGGCTAGAGTGTGAACATGGTTTTTATTAGACTAGCTGAGCCTGGCATCACCCAGATATGTATTTATTCCAATTTTCTATTATTTCAGCTCCTCCTTCTCCTTCTGTCTTTCCATCTCCTCCTCTTCTCTTTCACTGTTCACTTCCTCCTTCTCCTCTCTGTCCATCTATAATTTGCCCCTCTCTCTCTGTTCGTATCTTTCTGCCCCCTCTCTCCGTCCATCTACTCCTCTTCTCTTTCTGTCTATTTCCCCCTCTCTGTCCATCACCTCCTCCCTCCTATTCGTGTCTCTCTCTTCCTTACCCCCTCTCAGTCTGCCCATTTCTGACTCCACTATTTCTCTGCACGTCAATCCCACCCCAGAAGGAGGTTGCTCGTTTTTACTCCCACATTATTTCTGTCCAGATAGTAAGTAATACGTGTACCAAGTTAGGTTAAAACTAATCCACAGGTTTAGATGAAGCGTTGTACCTGTGGCTTAGCCTGTGTACGCACATGTCACATACATTTCACGTATATTTAACACATTTCACACGAATTTGTACAGATATTGTACCTGTATCTCTAGCGAATTTCCACCGGCAGTTTCGTTTTAACGCAGCTCAATGTTTCTAACATCATATCTCCTGAATTATGTGTTATACAAGGATACATTTTTGCATGTACATTCCGTGGTATATGAGAATACTGTCTGCAAAATTTGGTGCAAATAGGGTTAGTAGTAAAGGAGTGATAATTGAAAGGTTATGCATGATGTGGCAGTTTTTCACTTATCTCAGTATTTATGATGTTATATCTACTGAACTGTGAGTCGTACAGTGATACAATTTTTTATTTACATTCAGTTGTATATGTGAATACTGTTTGCAGCAGTGTTTATGATCTACCATCTGAGCTACCGAAGCACGACTCACGCCCGGTCCTCACAGCTTTACTTCTGCCAGTATCTCGTCTCCTACGTTCCAAACTTTACAGAAGCTCTCCTGCGAACCTTGCAGAACTAGCACTCTTGAAAGAAAGGATACTGCGGAGACATGGCTTAGCCACAGCCTGGGGGATGTTTCCAGAATGAGATTTTCACTCTGCAGCGGAGTGTGCGCTGATATGAAACTTCCTGGCAGATTAAAACTGTGTGCCCGACCATGTCAGTGTTTATGATGTCATACCTGCTGAACTATGAGTCATACAATGATACAATTGTTCGCGTATATTGAGTGAGAGATGGGAATACTGTTTGCATAATGTGTTGGAAGTAGAGTCGGTAGTAAATAAGTAATAAATTAAAAGATTTTGCATGGTCCGACAGTTTTTCACCCATGTCAGTGTTTATGCGTCATATCTCCTGAACCATGTGTTGTTCAATGATATAGTTTTGCAAGTACGTCCCACGGTATATGTCAGTACTGTCTGGAAACGTGTGTTACAAACAGAGTTAGCAGCAAATAAATAATAAATTAATAGGTGATGCCTGATGCGACAATTCTACTGCGTGATCAGCGAAAATGTAACAGGCCCTACGCAAGAAACGTTATTCATTTCATTTTGTGAGGGATGTCAGCGAGTAAAAAGTATTGTAAACGTTTAACATTATGTATAAAGTTGATTGTAAGGCGCTAAATGCTCTAATTCTCAAATACTGCTTGTTTACAGTCTGGATACTTGAGCACGATGAGCTTCACTCATTTTTCACCCATAACTCTATCCTTGTGATAGGTATGTGGTTATTTTTACCACAGTTGTTCTTTCCAGACATTAAGTAATGTGTACACCGATCTTGGCTGAAATAGATTCAGTGAATTAGGAGGAAATGTGGAACGGCCATACATACATGCATACACACATACATACGCTTTTATATTCCATGGATTAATCGAAAACCTTAGACAGTGTACTAAGAACCTGAGAAATTTATGTTTTGCACGGTTTTATTTCAGTAAAAATACCTTAAATAAAACAGAACAATATTATTATACACATAGTAATACAGCGTAATGTGATCCTGTCTCAGAAACAAACGAGATCCTACGAAAGCACTTAAGTAAGAAATCTTGCGGACGAAAACCTTTTTGTATGATGTCTTAAATAACTTGCAGCTAGAGAATCGTGATTTCCGTTTTAAATAGTTCGTTTTCGATTATTGTGCAGTTTCCATCGTTAATGGAAACCGGCGAAGAATTTTAGTCTTTGTCCTACTGCTTCTACTTTCTCTCGTAGAAACAGCAACCTGATGTTGCTTACGTTCTTCTACTGCTGTTAGTTAGGATTTGAAATGATCATTTAAAAGTCACTTGCAATAACACTAAGAACGTAACCTCGGTACAGCACCAGAAACTACGATATCTATTGCTGACAGCAGCACGAAAAATAGTATCTATCCTCGTCATGGAAATTGTTTCAGATACTGCTACCAGCAACTTTTTTATTTTTTTGTTTTATGTTTATGTAACATAATACAACGCATTTCGAACATGTTCTGTTGATCTTCAGGCGTTAATACATGCATATATACAGAGAAATGTTACATAAGAATAAACCACCTTAAACTAGATTAATCTAGAAATTATTGTCCATTGTTTGTTACTGTAGCGGCTGGTGTGACATTGGGAGTGGATTTCTAGAAATCAAAGTGGATTTCCAGAAATCAAAGTCAGTGATGTCTTCTGCTGGTTTTCTGCCTTGTGGTTGACTATGAATGATATCACAGCATGTATAGGACACAGATAGTTTTGCATCAGTTGTGTGTTACGAAAATAGCATGACAGGCTTTTATATGACAGCTGATCACTTACGATTTCATCACCTTGCTGCTTCACTTGCATCACTGATGTATTGGCGGAGCTGTTGATTAACATTACTCCATTGCACATTGTATTTTGCCACTGATTTCTAACGTAATTCACTGCACAATTTGCTTCGACGTACATGTAAACATTATGCACCTAACACAAGATGGTGGACTTGTAGCAAGTGGGTCTGTACCGATTATCGAGTTTTGTATCGATATTCTTGTTACTGACAGATTTTTAGTCATTTATTTACATTGACACATCTTGACTCTTTGTATTATGTATGAAAATTTGCATTTCTTCCATGATATCCTTTCTTTTACTTTTTCTTCGATTTTCAAAGGGTGGCCTGTGTCTGTAATGTGAGTTGCTTCTGCTCATTTGTTACATTTATCAAGCCTGTAGCAGTCTAAATATTTCTTTGAATCGGGTTCGGAAATTTCTGCCTGTTTGGTCGATATAATAATATTTATTGCATCGGCTGCAGGTAATTTTGTAAATTCCAAATGCCTCAGGACTTGTATCTGGTGGTTTTATATTGTGAACTTAGGTTGTTGGTGGTGCTGAAGCTGATTTTTACTTCTGTGTTTTTGAATAGTCTTGCTAATTTGTCAGATACGTTTTCCTTACATTATTTAGTACTGAGTTCATGTTGAAACTAGTGCTCAGAATGAGGGCAACAAGCTCGCTTCTTAAACAGAAACGACTAATTACACCGTAGTGGTCAGTGTGGAAGCAGCAACGCATGGTCCGAAAAGAGTGGCGCCTGTCTCGTTGGCCAGACTTTCCTCGTGCAGGGGTTTAAGCTGGCTGCGCCAAGTGCGTCCCCTGTGACACAGACACAGTGCAATGGCGCGCGTTCAAACCCGCGTCCTGGTTGCAACGGCTCAGGCTGCGTTGTGCCTGGTGACTCCTTAACAGTAGCGTGCGTGAGCGAAGGAAACGACTCCGTCTGACATAATTTGTTGGACGTATATGTTACCAAACAGCTAAAAGCGGCAATCGGTCTCTGTTGCAGGTAGCCTATCTATCAGTCTGTAGCGGCAACAAAAGTTTGGGTTTTGTTATTTCGTCCGGCCGCTGTGGCCGAGCGGTTCTAAGGGCTTCAGTCCGGAGCCGCGCTGCTGCTACGGTCGCAGGTTCGTTCCCTGCATCCGGCATGGATGTGTGTGGCGTCCTTAGGTTAGTTAGGTTTATGTAGTTCTAAGTCTAGGGCACTGATGGCCTCAGATGTTAAGTCCCGTAGTGCTTACAAGGGAACCTCCCCATCGAACCCCCCTCAGATTTAGTTATACGTTGGCACAGTGGATAGGCCTTGAAAAACTGAACACAGATTAATCGAGAAAACAGGAAGAAGTTTTGTGGAACTATGAAAAAAATTAGCAAAATACACAAGCTGAGTAGTCCATGCGCAAGATAGGCAACATCAAGGATAATGTCAGCTCAGGAGCGCCATGGTCCCGTGGCTAGGGTGAGCAGCTGCTGAACGAGAGGTTCTTGGTTCAAGTCTCCCCTCGAGTGAAAAGTTTAATTTTTTATTCTCAATTATTACTTGTCCGTCCGTCCGATGCGAGGTAACTGCTCGGTAGTATGTGGACGCTACACCTAAACAACATACTCCTGTCATGTGACGCACATGCCGTCACCAGTGTCGCATAGAATATATCAGACGTGTTTTCCTGTGGAGGAACCGGTTGACCTATGACCTTGGGATTAAATTTTTTCGGTTCCCATTGGAGAGGCACGTCCTTTCGTCTACTAATCGCACGGTTTTGCGGTGCGGTCGCAAAACACAGGACCTAAACTTATTACAGTGAACAGAGATGTCAATGAACGAACGGACAGATCATAACTCTGCGAAAATAAAGAAAGTAAAGTTTTCACTCGAAGGAACACTTGAACCAAGGACCTCTCGTTCTGCAGCTGCTCACGCTAACCACGGGACCACGGCGCTACTGAGCTCACACTATCCTTGATGTTGCTTTATCTTCCGCATGGACTACTCAACTTGTATATTTTGCTTATTTTTTTCATAGTTCCACACAACTTCTTCCTGTTTTCTCGATTGATCTGTGTTCAGTCTTTCAAGGCCTATCCACTGTGCCAACTTATAACTGAATCTGAGGGGGGTGCGATGGGGAGGTTCCCTTGTTAGAGCCATTGAACCAATTTTTTGTTATTTCGCATAAGTAATTATTGACCGAATTTAAAAATCTGAAATACTGTCAGAATCCGCTCGTTAGGAGGTATGCTCTTAAGTTAAAGGTTTAACAAATGAAGTTACGTATTGAAGTCAAAATCTATGTACATTTGTTGAGGCAGCATAACTCACAGCGCTCAATCTACCCAACCTATAATTATCCAGAATTTGAGAATGAGAGCACTTAGCGCTTAGTAACAAACTTTAAACATAATGTCAAACCTTTCCTAAACTTTTTCTCGCTTACAGCCATGCAAATAAGTGAAAGGAAGACAGTTTATCTCTTACTAAATACTTGTTGTTCACAGGTACAACTTGAGCATCACGCATGACAATTTAATGTATTATTGCTGTGCTACTACCCCTATTCGGCCAGCGCCTTACCGCGGTTGTAACACTGGCTCCCGTCATATCATAGAAGTGAAGCACTGTCGGGTTTGGCGAACATTGAACTGGGTGACCGTACGGTCTGCCGAGAGCTGTTGGCAGGCGGGGTGTACTCAGCCCTCTTGAGGGAAATGGAGCAGCTGCTTGACTGAGAAGTAGCGGCTCCGGTCACGAAAAGTGTCGTACGGCCGGGAGAGTGGCGTGCTCAACATATGCCCCTCACCATATCCGCATCCGGTGACGCATGTGGTCTGAGGATGACACGGCGGCCGGTCAGTACGGTAGGGCCTTACGAGGCCGCTTCGGACGGAGTTGAGGGCCATTTTTTAAAATTCTATTCGCTACTCATTTTACAGATAACACCCACACATACCACTAAAGAGACTTACAAAATTATATCATTGCATGACACATACTTTAGGAGAAAATTAGCTTTTCAGAAAAATGTAAATAGCTTGCAGTCAGTTTTGGTTTTGACTTTTTCATTGTTGTTTAGGTGAATAACCCGAAAGTAATTAAATCAACATAATTGGGGCTTTTCGTCAACCATGAACATTATACATGCCTAATGTCAGATATTTAACAAGTTTACTCATTTTTAAAGCAATCAGACGTATGAAAATATTTTAAACATGTGAGTTCGAATCTTTAAAGAACTAGCAGTCGGCTGTTATAGGTGTCCATCTGAATGTTTCAGTTTGTTTCAGGAACTAGGAATATCTGCCGATATCTCGGCTACGAAGTCAGATAAAAATGTGTCCATGAACATCCACGTGGAGAGATACGTTGAGAAATTCTAATACTATTGGCATTCTTCAGCCTGACGGTTTTGTGCTACTGATCTTTTCGGAGTTTTTTGTGACACTCTTCGCTTCTGTTATAATAACATAGGCTATTTGGGAAACATATTGGACTCGCACTCGGGCGGACGACCGTTCAAATCCGCGTCCGGTCATTCTGATTTAGGTTTTCCGTGATTTCCCTGAATCGCTCGAGGCAAATTCCTGGATAATTCCTTTGATAGGGTGCCTCCGATTTCCTTTCCCATCCTTGACACAACCCGAGCTTGTGTTCTGTCTGTAATGACCTCGATATCGACCGGACGTTAACCGCAGTCTTCCTTCCTTCCTATTTGGGAAACGTTTTGTGACTGACACGTGTGTAAATTTTAGGGACTGTTCTGGCACTGTTTTACGAAAGCAGCTTAATAGCATACTAGCTTAATAGTGTACTACGCTGTATCACATGAATTTACATACACATTCAAAACAAAATTGTGCACAGCGCAGTTTTCAGGCCACCAAGGCTGCGCCTTGTACAAAGTGCATTCAAGTTCTAAGGCCTCCGATTTTTTTTCTAGTTAACTACTCACCCGAAATCGATGAAACTGGCGTTACTTCTCGACGTAATCGCCCTGCAGACGTACACATTTTTCACAACGCTGACGCCATGATTCCATGGCAGCGGCGAAGGCTTCTTTAGAAGTCTGTTTTGACCACTAGAAAATCGCTGAGGCAATAGCAGCACGGCTGGTGAATGTGCAGCCACGGAGAGTGTATTTCATTGTTGGAAAAAGCCAAAAGTCATTTGGAGCCGGGTCAGGTGAGTAGGGAGCATGAGGAATCACTTCAAAACTGTTATCACGAAGAAACTGTTGCGTAAAGTTAGCTGGATGTGCGGGTGCGTTGTCTTGGTGAAACAGCACACGCACAGCCCTTCCTGGACGTTTTTGTTGCATTGCAGGAAGGAATTTGCTCTTCAAAACATTTTCGTAGGATGCACCTGTTACCGTAGTGCCCTTTGGAACGCAATGGGTAAGGGTTACACCCTCGCTGTCCCAGAACATGGACATCATCATTTTTTCAGCACTGGCGGTTACCCGAAATTTTTTTGGTGGCGGTGAATCTGTGTGCTTCCATTGAGCTGACTGGCGCTTTGTTTCTGGATTGAAAAATGGCATCCACGTCTCATCCATTGTCACAACCGACGAAAAGGAAGTCCCATTCATGCTGTCGTTGCACGTCAACATTGCTTGGCAACATGCCACACGGGCAGCCACGTGGTCGTCCGTCAGCATTCGTGGCACCCACCTGGATGACACTTTTCGCATTTTCAGGTCGTCATGCAGGATTGTGTGCACAGAACCCACAGAAATGCCAACTCTGGAGGCGATCTGTTCAACAGTCATTCCGTGATCCCCCAAAACAATTCTCTCCACTTTCTCGATCATGTCGTCAGACCGGCTTGTGCGAGCCCGAGTGATGACTCTAAGCACTATGGGACTCAACTTCTGAGGTCATCAGTCCCCTAGAACTTAGAACTACTTAAACCTAACTAACCTAAGGACGTCACACACATCCATGCCCGAGGCAGGATTCGAACCTGCGACCGTAGCAGTCGCGCAGCTCCGGACTGAGCGCCTAGAACCGCTAGACCACCGCGGCCGGCGCGAACCCGAGGTTGTTTCGGTTTGTTGTCACACGATGTTCTGCCTTGAAAAACTGTCGCACCCACGAACGCACTTTCGATACATCCCTAACTCCATCACCACATGTCTCCTTCAACTGTCGATGAATTTTAATTGGTTTCACACCACGAAAATTCAGAAAACGAATGATTGCACGCTATTCAAGTAAGGAAAACGTCGCTATTTTAAGTATTTAAAACAGTTCTCATTCTCGCCGCTGGCGGTAAAATTCCATCTGCCGTACAGTGCTGCCATCTCTGGGACGTATTGACAATGAACGCGGCCTCATTTTAAAACAATGCGCATGTTTCTATCTCTTTCCAGTCCGGAGAAAAAAAATCGGAGGCCTTAGAACTTGAATGCACCTCGTACTCTGCCCATCATGGGCCACGCAGGCAACCTTCCTAGCCAACGACACGGACATACAACGGGCTATATTATAACAGGGGTGACCTCTGTTTCGGAACAGTCCATAGGGGAAAGATTGTTTAGACCATGGATAGCCAACCTTTACCAAGCACCCACATTTCTACCACTGTTAGTAGTAAGATTTTCCAACAGCCCATCGGTTCAACAGTAATGTTATTTATTAAGTAGGGAAGTATCTTTACAAAAAGCAGACTCACAAAAAGTTAGAGCAATTAATTATAGTTGCATACCAAATACTTTATATAAATGTTTATAAAAACCTAATGAAAATATTTTTAAAACCTAGATTTCCTGCCACCCACAGCGAAGACTTGTACGCCCATTAATGGCCAGAATAGACCACGTTCACTACCACTTGTGTTTAGATTGTGCAGAGCAGAGATTCTCTAGCTCAGTTTCGTGTCGATAAGACATATGTAGACCTGTGCGCTCATCAAATGTCAGTGACGTTACAAATTAAATGACAGAGTTGGCGAAACTAATCCAATAAATTCTGACAGACACAATTTCAAGGCAAAATTTATGGGTGGGATGCCCCGACCTTTCAAAATAAATACACGTTTCAAGGGAGCCGATGTTTTATCTCCACCTCTTTTCAACTGCATGGCGAACATTGTAGCAATATGGAATGAAAAATTGGAAGAGTCCGAAATATCAGCTCTCTTGCTAGGGAGAAAGAACAAAGGTGTTATGTATTTTCTGCAAGCCTGTCTGATGCAACAGTCGGGGGCACAGAAAATAAAATTTATGACAGATACAAAAAGTGTTCCAGGATATTTAGTAACAAAAACTGGACAAATACAAAAGGTAAAAAAATGAAGGTTTTTGGGGGAGACTATTAAAGAAAATGATCAGAAAAAATCTGCTGATGGAACAGGATCGGAAAGCCATATTGTCTAACTACGAATACCTACAATAAAATGTGCTTCTCTGTAAACTTAATATAAAGCGCTATGACACAGTAGTCAATCCAGAAAGCTTGTATGCTAGCTAATATCTAGTATTAAATTATTTGCCTGATATATTAGAAATATTTGAAAGAAAATTATATAGAAACTATCAGGCCCTCGGTCAAATGCAGAATTCTGGAAATAAAGAAGTAACTATGAAGTTTATTAGAATATAGCAAACATACCAAAAATAAGGAACATGAGATTATTATTTTTTGGGCACATTTACATAATGTATGGTAATAGTCTTAGCAAGCATATCTACAAATATTTGAAATTAATAACCACCTGTATTCAAATGGTTAGGAATAACTTGGGCAGGAAGAGAAGAAGACGCATTAGAAAGGGAGATTTTTAGGAAAAAAAGTTTTAAAACTGGAATGATTGCAAAACAAGAGGGAAAAGAGAACTTGCACAAAGAGGTCTAAAGACAGAAAAATGAATACGGTGAAACAGTGGAGGAGTACTGCAAGAGAAGGCAAGAGCAACAAAAGATCAATAGTTGAAATTGGAATGCTGGCCCTAGAATACAAGACGAGAAAGATGATGATGAAGAAGAAGTGGCAGAGGCCATAGCATTAATCAAATACGGTGTAGTATTTGTTACGTTCTAAATATCCGTGTAAGTCTGTCGTGCTTCGTGGAAACAGAGAAAGGTATTAGTCAACATGTTGATCGCTGTCAGTGGGAACCAAACCTAATTGTGACCGATGGCCATACTGTAACCTGAAAACAAGGTTCGTTTCAGACCTGTAAGACATTAATTGTTAAATGTGCGACTATGAGTCAGTAGATGGAGTTTGCAAGACCAGCTCACCGTGTTTCAACAGTCTGCTGCACTGTGAACTCCGCTTAATGCAGTTCACCACTACAGTCAGTGCACCCGCCTTTCATCGGTCTGTAACGTCATAAAACTACTTGTGATGTCTGAAGACTAGTGTCAGGCAGATCTGTACGCCAGTCTTTCATGTGAAGACCTCTTTACCTTGGCACAGCTACTGCAACCTTCACCCACTCGAACCTGCGTAGTCAAGCCTTGGTCTCTCCACAAATTTTAACTCCTAAAATCCTTGCATTACTAAATTAACGATTCTGTGCTGTCTCGGTGTGTGCTCTTTCAGTCCATCCCTTCTCTTGGTCGAGACTTGCCATGAACATGTTTTCTCTACTGTTCCATTCAGTACCTCCTCATTGGTTATCCGATCTCCCAATTTAATCTTCAGTATTGTTCTGTAGCATCACATTTTAAAAGCTTGTACTGTTTTATTGTGTAAGCAGTTTATCGTCCATATATCACGTTCGTACAAGGCTACACTCCAGGAAAAAAAACCTTCAGAAAAGACTTACATTTATATTCAATTTTAACAAATTCCTCTTTTTCAGCAATGTTTTTCCTGTTATTGCCAGTGTGCATTTTGTATCCTACTTCCGCTATTACCAGATATGTTACTACAACACAGTAAATATTGTCAGTTACTCTTAGTGTCTAATTTCGTAATGTAATTTCCTCAGCATTGATTGGTTTAATTCTCTAACATTTCATTATTTGTTTTTTACTTTTGTTGATTTTAGTCTTTTAACCTCATTTTGAGACAGTATCTATTCCATTCAACTGCTCTGACAAAACAACGTCATCGATAAACCTCAAATTTTTTATTTTGCTTCCTGAACTTTAATTCCTTCTTCATACTCTTCTTTGCCGGCCGGAGTGGCCGAGCGGTTCTAGGCGCTACAGTCTATAACCGCGCGACCGCTGCGGTCACAGGTTCGAATCCTGCCTCGAGCATGGATGTGTGTAGTGTCCTTAGGCTAGTTAGGTTTAAGTAGTTCTAAGTTCTAGGAGACTGATGACCTCAGAAGTTAAGTCCCATAGTGCTTAGAGCCATTTCAGCCATGTTCTTCTTTAGTTTCGTTTACTGCTTGATCAATGTTTAGATTGAATTACATCCAGGAGAGACTATAGCCCTCTCTCACTCCCATCTAAAGTACTGCCTCCCAATTACCTTCTTCAACTGCAGTCTAGTTTCTGAACAACTTGTAAATAAACTTCGTTCTTTGTATTTCATCCGTGCTACTATCAAAACCTGAGAGTCTAATACAATCAGCATTGTCAAAAGCTTTCTCTAAAGCTACAATGCTATAAACGTAGGGCTGCCTTTCTTCAACCTGTCTTCAATGATAAGTCGGAGGGTCAGTATTGCCTTGCGTGTTCCTACATTTCTCCGGAGCCCAAACTGATATTCGTCGAGGTAAGCTTCTGCCAGTTTTTTCCTTCTTCTGCAAATGACTCTTAGGGAGGAGAAATATGGCTCTTTAACGTTGTGTGCTACAAATTCCTACAATGCATTTGGACACTCACACTGTGAATCTGAGCGGTTCAACTGCTGAAATGAAATGGCTTTAGTTCCTCAACGTTGATTTTAACTGCGGTAATTGGTTAATAAAAAGTATAATTAACATAATCTTTAGACGCCAACACTTTTGTTTGGCCTTTATCGTGACATTTATTGGTATAGAATGAAACCATGAATTTACTGTTACCAGTCACAATTTATTTATTTTCACGATGCCTTTCGATTATTTACACTTCTGTCATCAGGTGGATTTATCTGGGTTACAACGGCATGTGTGTGTTGTGTAACGATTTTGGAGTAATCTGTAGCCATGCTCCAGTGGTCACAGGCTCTTTTTTCTGTTGTGTTACATCGCAAGCACCATTCTACTTAGAAAGTGTGATGGTGCACGTTAAATCTCCAAATGCGCCGTGGAAATCAATAAACTGTGACTGATAATAGCAAATTTTTATGTAAAAAGCCGGCCCAAAGCAAAGACATTATGTATTTATTATTGTTGCCACATGCAGTCTTCTAATTTTAAAAAATAGGGTGATAGTTATAGAACCATATGAAAAAAAAACGTAAATGAGTCTCAAACTACGGCGTGCGCACACTTTATTCAACATGTAAACGTCACTACAGATATTCGGATTTATGCTATGACATGTTCGATGTGCCTGCTATCACTGGTGATGATGAAGCGCAGACGAACAGCGAAATTCTGCATGACCTGACGAAGTGTCGGAACACGGATTCTGTCGATGAGCTCCTGAATGGCTGTTCTCATCTCAGCAATGTTAGGGTTATTTCTGTACATCTTGTCTTTAATACAGCCCCACAATAAGGAGTCGCATGTGTCCATATCAGGAAAATATGGCGGCCCATGCCACTGCCCTCTGGGTACCCCAGGGCCAGAAGGTGGTACCTGTTTCGATAGGGTCGAGCTCTGTCTTGCATGTCATCTTGTCGAAATCAGGGTCGCTTTGGATAATGGGGATGAAATCACCATCCAAAACCTTAAGGTATCGTTCGGCAGTCACCGTGCCATCAAGGAATATCGCCCCGATTACTCTGTGACTGTACGTTGCACACCACACAGTCACCCGTTGAGGGGAGGAAACTTCTCGATTGCGAAATTCGGATTCTCAGTCCCAGAAGCGCGCCAATATTGGTTATTCACTAACCCACTCTGATGAAAGTGGCCTTCGTCGCTAAACCAAACCATACTAATTCCCATCATGTTTCGGGGGCAACCGTGCAGTTTGATCGTCCTAACGCAAATCCTTGAGAAGTTATGACGATTTTATGTCATATAGTTCATTAATTGTCACCTTGTAAATACTGTAATTATCTAGAGCTTAAAAAAAAAAAAGAAAACAACTGCAGACTGACACTATATTGAAGCCTGAGTAACAGTAAAGAGGGATAAATTCGGGGCTTTAGGGAAGGCAAGCCTGCAGAGGCGAGAAGATAGCCCGGCGGGAAAACAGCGCCACGGATCTGGCAAGGCGCTCAGTGCGGCCTAGCTGGCGCAGGGGGTTGCGCTCCCCTGCCTATGCGCAGCACTAGAGATGGGCAAAACTGTTCTTTTCAGAGATCGGATCAGAACTGTTCACTCCCTGAAATGAATTAGCTCTTTTTCATGACTCACCACTCATTTACAATAGAAAATAAATGGAAGGCACATTGCCCTTTAAACTTGGTTTATTCCAGTACTATACCTGTATTTTGATCTTATTTGATCCTATTTTGAAGTAACACAGATAATGAGTAAGAATTTTGTATTGTTTATTGAAATTTCCATGATATGACAAAGTTTTTGATTATTGATTTATTTTGCACTATCGTGGTTTTTTGGGTGATCGGAAAATGTTGTAACTTGAGATTTACATTAACGATATATTTGGCTATAATGTATTAAAATTTCATTAACCTCATACAAATACATCGCAAGCCATATATTTTTAAAGTGAACGTTTCCTTCCAAAGACGCCTAAAATCGCAAAATCCGTACCAGAATAAGAAAAAAATATATAAATTTGACTGTAAAACGAAAGTGCTGCACATAGCCTTACGCAGAATAAAACAAGGAAAATATTGATGTGTCACATTTTGCGATACGTTTATCGGTTCGCTTGTAATTAAAGCGTAAAT
Organism: Schistocerca cancellata; assembly: GCF_023864275.1. NCBI lineage: Eukaryota > Metazoa > Arthropoda > Insecta > Orthoptera > Acrididae > Schistocerca > Schistocerca cancellata. The sequence continues at coordinate 51,930,983 of NC_064631.1, forward strand.
TCGAGTGTCCATAATAAAAATGCTATAGTAAGAGGAGTCGTCAGGAACCTAATCTGATCAGTTTAAACAAATAAAAATAAAATAAAAACAAATGATGTATACATAACATAATAATGTAATATACATAGCGGTATTACTACGAAGAACAATATCCAGTAGAGACGAACTCCGATGCAGAAGCACTGCGTGAGCTAAGACCGCAGAGACCGGAGTGACACCTGAGTTGCTTTGCTCAACGCTCTGGCTACAGTCGAGAACGGTGGGGTGAGCGAGTTCCGAGGGTGGGGGGAACGGTGAACTGCCACCACTCACCCGCTCCGAGACAAATCGTCCGTTCCCTTGCGAGCAGGTTGTTGCAAATAGTTCCTATGTTATCCGCTAGGTGGCTCTCTGTCCTGTTGCTCGCATCAACTGCCCAGAGGGCAGGACATGCGACTGAAACGATCGCCGACAGAGTGCGATGCGAAGTTAAGCTGCGCCAGACACTGCACGCGGCAGACGATGCACAGAGACAGCACAACATATGTGAAACACAAAATCCAATGGGGCACTGCACAATGCAGGCAGCCAAGGTAGAAGCAGGGCAGAGGCCGGCGCTGGCTGTGTTGTGTGGCGTGCACAGTGCTGTGACCAGCAGAGGCGCTGCTGATATGCTCCGTCTCTCTCGCTCTCTCTCTCTCTCTCTCTCTCTCTCTCTCTCTCTGCCGTGGGAAACGTTTGGAGCTAACGTTCTTTTTTTCTAATCACTGATTGTTCACTCCTTTGAAAGATTCAACTCTATAAATCAGTTCAAGCGCGGATTCCCCATCTGTACGCAGCTCGGCGAGGCAGCCGGGCCGTCCCGTGTACCAGGCAAAGAGGCGCCGGCTGAAACCAGCGCCGTGCGCAAGTCTGATTCACGGCACGTCCTGCATTTAGGTGTGTGTCTGTTGCCGCAGTTTGTGTGACTGCGGTCACTTTTGCAGCTGTGCTTCTACACTGATATCAAATGAAGCTGGAAACATAGGAGACTGGAAGTACTCAAGGCAAGTTTATGCTGCAGCCTAGTTACTCACACACTGCTGCTCCCATGTACACGTCGATAGTCGCTGCGAGCATTTACCTTGCATTTGTTCACAGCGATAGCCACAGTTCCAGTTGTGTGGTGCGAAATCTAAGTCCTCTGAGTTTGACGACAGTGACATACATGCGTCTGGAGCAAATGATGGTAGACGATACCAAGAGCGTGTTTTGAATACCAAGGATGTATACTATACACACTGTTCTATCGACTGATCATAAAATTTCCAGAGCTGCTTTTCAGACAGTTACGAAAGTCTCAACAAAGCTTCCAATATAATTTGACACGCTGACTGCCACGAGCCAGCCGTTAGTCCCCACGCTTTAGGCCGTGTGCACATGTATGTCCAAATGCTTCACTATGCTTTGTACAATACGCAGGGTGATTTAGCTGCCACTGCAGCTCTCATTTTATGCAACAGGCAACGTTATTCCTGGCATTCACAAACCACTCGCGAGACATTACTATTTTCTCGCTCGCTACTTGCAAAATATTAGTCCCACAGAGAAAATGAACAGGACCTGTTTGTAGGAAATTTAATGTAGTTAAATTTTATACTGGGATACGTTTTTGCTGGAGGCCACGGTTTTCGAGTTATTCAAGAAAAAAAGTGTGAAAGTTATCTTCAGACGCATTTGCCCCACAAACTCATCCTACGAGTCAGGATTTCTGGTACGTCTTTGTGGCCCTCCCACACAGCACTGACCAAAAGTTTCCGACTACACGAACTATTCCCGATATTCGACCTTTTCGCTCTCTTTTTTGGCCTACTACACCACAGATATAGTCGGTTATTTCGTTACGGTAATTAATTTAAACGTTCCTGAGCCGCGGTAAAAACTGCTGTTTTGAAGAGCGCACCGCAGCGCGTAGTGTGAAGTAGTCGCCCTCCGTTTCTGGCGGTGGTGCCGCTGTGGCAATCGCAGCTTTGGTGTCTCCCTCTGGTGGGAAAGGGGAAAGGTAGCCTGTTCAGGTGCATTTAAGGGGCGCTATGAGCTCACCAGGGGGTCAGTCTCTCGTCCCCAGCTTGCTAGTCTGTCTCTCGTCCGCATTTGTTAGGCAGTTAGTGTCTGTCTGTCGTTTGGAGTGCTAGTATCTCTGTCGTTAGGATCATCCTTTAAAGCCGGAAAAATGAGTCTTTCCACTGCGCCAATAAGAGAACTCAACGTCTGGTCGCCCGGTCGGGGCTTAGTTCCTGCATCTGAGTCTGCGCGTTAGGCTGCCAGTCTGCTCTAGTTTGCTCAGGCTATACTCATTGGCGGTTGGATCGATCGGTTGGTCGGTCGCGCACTGAGACACTAGATCACTTGTCCGTCTTGAGCGTCGGCGCGTGTGAGGTCGCCACGTGAGTCCAGTGGGCCGCGCCGTAAGGCGAGGGGTAGTGGCTTCGCGGTCGACACGAGAGCAACAGGAGTCAACTCACGACATCAGTCTGGCCGGTGCGAGCTGCGACGCCGTGAGACGGGAGATCGGCGCGCCTTCCTGCGTATGTTGAAGAGGCTGGCAGCGGACGGTTCGGGAGATCGATTTGGGGTTGCTGAGCCAGGAGTTCTCGAGATTTACTCTTGTTAAATTCTATTTGTTTTCTTGGTGTGGTCACCAGCCGTTTTGCGTTGGGGTCGTCCCACCATTCTTCTCCGTTTTCCCACCCGCGGGAAAGTGGTTATTTATGAACTGTGTGGTCCGTTTTTCTCTTGTGGAGTAGGGGCCGGTTACAGCAACCTGCGGTTCGGGTTGTTCGGTAATCTCCCTATCAATCTACCGTACGTTAGTAGCTGCCTCTGTCATGTTTGTCGGATTTGGTGTGTTGACGAATTTATTGCTTGGAGTGTAACGGCCTAGTACCTGAGATATGTTTTGATCTTTGGAAAGTTTGATATTATTGCCTATGATCTTGAGAGGCGGTATCTGTGTACTGTAGAACATCTTAACTATTGTTTGGCGAACCTTGTAGAATTTTATGTAAGATTGCATTTCATGAGCTTTTATTTAAATGATCATTTTAGTGTACAAAGTTGCCACCGTTTCACCGTAAGACTTTTCTAAAAAGTTAAAATCAAGTTGCACCTTCTGTGGCAAGGTTAGTATTTAAATTTTTAGTGTTGTACCATTTCCATCCCTCTTATGGTGTGGGTGCATAGTTCGTGTGCTTGTGTAAATTGTTAAAACTCTTAGTTTAAAGTTATCTGGTGTGTTGTAGATTTGTACCAGTGTAGTCTTTCAGAGGCTGTCGTGAGCGGTCGTAACTACGGCCGTGTCAAAAGGGAGCTGTAGGATTCTCTGCCCGAAAGCCCATACAGTCAAAACTTGTTTATTTCTGCTTCTGAATAAATTGTAACTTTGATATTTATAGGGTGCTTTCTGATTATAATTTTAAATGTGTTTCTTTCAAAAAATGCTTTTAAGCACTATTAAAGTGAATAAAATTCCCATTTGTTAAAAGGTATTTGGTTATGATTTCATCAGTTACACTCTTGCAACTACTTCTATGCTTACATAGTGTGATTAAATGTGTTAATATTTTTGATGAATCGCTAGTAAACAAAATAAATTCTTTAGAATATTCTTTGAAAATAAATCACGGTTCAGTTCCTATGAGGGTAATGAACGAAAACTGCTTTTGTAACCGTTACTTTAAAACTCATTACGCACACTTTTCGACCCGCACACTTAACCCTTAGGAGCACAATAGCTTCGTAGTCCCAAGGCCTAACGAATACAATTACGTAATTGTCTATTTTATGTTGTTAAAATTCGTAAAAGTTTTACGTAAAATTTACAAATGGTTCAAATGGCTCTGAGCACTATGGGACTGAACTTCTGTGGTCATCAGTCCCCTAGAACTTAGAACTACTTAAACCTAACTAACCTAAGGACATCACACACAGCCACGCCCGAGGCAGGATTCGAACCTGCGACCTTAGCAGTCCCGCGGTTCCGGACTGCACGCCTAGAACCACTAGACCACCGCGGCCGGCAAAATTTACATAAACGGCAATTTTACAATTTCTGCTCGACTAAGCCGGTAGTGTATAAATGCCAGTCAACGAAGACCGAAAAAGGTTAAATATTGGGAAATACTTCGTGTGTATTTGTACAGTGGTAGGAAGCAATGCCGTGAACAACACACTACAAATCCTGCCAGGTGGAGGCTGAATATGTTGACGGTCACTTTTGTATGTTTTTCTCGAATAACTCGGAAACTAGGACCTCTAGCGAAAACGTATCCCAGTACAAAATTTAACTTTTTTAAATTTCTTACAAAAAGATCCTGTTCATTCTTTCTGTAGAACCATTAGTTTGCCCATAGTTGGCGAGAGAATATGAAAATCTCGCGTGTGGATTATGAAGGCCAGACATAACATGCAAAAACGATCACCGTGTCTGTGCTGTGTTCTGCACTACCTCTCATTTCTTCACTGAGTCGGTGTCGAAGCACAGGAGATCAGGTACAATATCTTGTACAAGAGTTTGAACTTCGTTTCTTGCAGCTTTAGACATCATCCAAAGATGCACAGCACCAAACAGAGTTGATAATTTGGCCGACGGCGGGTTCAGGGCCGGCGGCTTCGCGGCTGCTCTCGTGTGAAACGTTATCGAGCCAGAAATAGACAGACGAACTTTTGGCCCGACATGGTTGATACGATTTCTGTGGGAGAAGGATTGGTGCTCACTTTGAGATGATAAATACACTCCTGGAAATGGAAAAAAGAACACATTGACACCGGTGTGTCAGACCCACCATACTTGCTCCGGACACTGCGAGAGGGCTGTACAAGCAATGATCACACGCACGGCACAGCGGACACACCAGGAATCGCGGTGTTGGCCGTCGAATGGCGCTAGCTGCGCAGCATTTGTGCACCGCCGCCGTCAGTGTCAGCCAGTTTGCCGTGGCATACGGAGCTCCATCGCAGTCTTTAACACTGGTAGCATGCCGCGACAGCGTGGACGTGAACCGTATGTGCAGTTGACGGACTTTGAGCGAGGGCGTATAGTGGGCATGCGGGAGGCCGGGTGGACGTACCGCCGAATTGCTCAACACGTGGGGCGTGAGGTCTCCACAGTACATCGATGTTGTCGCCAGTGGTCGGCGGAAGGTGCACGTGCCCGTCGACCTGGGACCGGACCGCAGCGACGCACGGATGCACGCCAAGACCGTAGGATCCTACGCAGTGCCGTAGGGGACCGCACCGCCACTTCCCAGCAAATTAGGGACACTGTTGCTCCTGGGGTATCGGCGAGGACCATTCGCAACCGTCTCCATGAAGCTGGGCTACGGTCCCGCACACCGTTAGGCCGTCTTCCGCTCACGCCCCAACATCGTGCAGCCCGCCTCCAGTGGTGTCGCGACAGGCGTGAATGGAGGGACGAATGGAGACGTGTCGTCTTCAGCGATGAGAGTCGCTTCTGCCTTGGTGCCAATGATGGTCGTATGCGTGTTTGGCGCCGTGCAGGTGAGCGCCACAATCAGGACTGCATACGACCGAGGCACACAGGGCCAACACCCGGCATCATGGTGTGGGGAGCGATCTCCTACACTGGCCGTACACCACTGGTAATAGTCTAGGGGACACTGAATAGTGCACGGTACATCCAAACCGTCATCGAACCCATCGTTCTACCATTCCTAGACCGGCAAGGGAACTTGCTGTTCCAACAGGACAATGCACGTCCGCATGTATCCCGTGCCACCCAACGTGCTCTAGAAGGTGTAAGTCAACTACCCTGGCCAGCAAGATCTCCGGATCTGTCCCCCATTGAGCATGTTTGGGACTGGATGAAGCGTCGTCTCACGCGGTCTGCACGTCCAGCACGAACGCTGGTCCAACTGAGGCGCCAGGTGGAAATGGCATGGCAAGCCGTTCCACAGGACTACATCCAGCATCTCTACGATCGTCTCCATAGGAGAATAGCAGCCTGCATTGCTGCGAAAGGTGGATATACACTGTACTAGTGCCGACATTGTGCATGCTCTGTTGCCTGTGTCTATGTGCCTGTGGTTCTGTCAGTGTGATCATGTGATGTATCTGACCCCAGGAATGTGTCAATAAAGTTTCCCCTTCCTGGGACAATGAATTCACGGTGTTCTTATTTCAATTTCCAGGAGTGTAGTTTGTCAGTTTTATCCACGTTAATTTCACGTACTATAAATGCGAATGTACATTTTCATCCTAATATTTTACCGAATAAAAAGGGCAAATTTGGTGAGAGAGTACCCAGTGAATAAACAGTATTACATCTAACATTATCCAAGGTGAAAGGGTTAGGGTGATTTGTCGAATAGCATAAAAATTATCACACAGAGAGGCACTCAAGCAATTATTCTTCCCGCACACCGAACATGAATGGATCTGGATGGAACTCTGTATATCAATTTCAGGGTCTTGATCGCAACATAACGCATAAATAACTACACGATAACAGTTTTCTGCTGATTAGCAACCATACTCAGATCTACGGAAAACAAACCGAAAAATTATCGATCAGTAAATATGAAAACATTCTGATAATGTTTAAAAACCACGAAGAGAAACTTCAAAAATAGTAAAAATCACACCACTCTTACTGATGTGTCAAGCACGCAACAATTTTGCATCAGTTTTGAGAAAAAATTCACAGCACTTCTTAATTGATTAAGTATATACAGTACTAAACTCTATTTTCAAAAACGTCGTGCTTAGGCACAATCTGACTAGTAATAACTTCATATCAAAACCCCAATCGGATTACTTTTCGCTTCCGAGAAGTTTTAAGTCCATTCTCGGAGCCATGAGTCGCAGGAGGAGCAGCAGCCGACAGATGGTGGTCAGTGGTCAGCTGTCGCAGTCGCTGTCGTGCTCTTTGGCAGATCGTTGGCCCCGGAAGCAGACACACTGACTCACCAGTCGAGTCTCCACTTAGCTTTGCAGTAGTGGGGTCTTACAGCCCCCCTAAAAACTCAGCGGTGGACAGATACTGGGCAGACTTCAGTTCCCCCATGTGATTTGTGCAACAAAATTGGGGACGGGAACCTCGACATCGTCCCGCCGCACGCCCCTGCTCTGCAGGAAACCCTCAATCTCTGCTGTACTGCGTGGAGCCCCTGTGCCCTGTGGAAACAGTGCCTACAATGAAATATTCGTGCCTACACTGAAGCGTCAAAGAAACTACTACAGGCTTGCGTATTCAAATACGGAGATAGGTAAACAGGCAGAATACGGCGCTACGGTCGGCAACGCCTATATACAGGGTGTTTCAAAAATGACCGGTATATTTGAAACGGCAATACAAACTAAACGAGCAGCGATAGAAATACACCGTTTGTTGCAATATGCTTGGGACAACAGTACATTTTCAGACAGACAAACTTTCGAAATTACAATAGTTACAATTGTCAACAACAGATGGCGCTGCGGTCTGGGAAACTCTATAGTACGATATTTTCCACATATCCACCATGCGTAGCAATAATATGGCGTAGTCTCTGAATGAAATTACCCGAAACCTTTGACAACGTGTCTGGCGGAATGGCTTCACATGCAGATGAGATGTACTGCTTCAGCTGTTCAATTGTTTCTGGATTCTGGCGGTACACCTGGCCTTTCATGTGTCCCCACAGAAAGAAGTAACAGGGGTTCATGTCTGGCGAATAGGGAGGGCAATCCACGCCCCCTCCTCTATGTTTCGGATAGCCCAAAGCAATCACACGATCATCGAAATATTCATTCAGGAAATTAAAGACGTCGGCCGTGCTATGTGGCCGGGCACCATCTTGCATAAACCACGAGGTGTTCGCAGTGTCGTCTAAGGCAGTTTGTACCGCCACAAATTCACGAAGAATGTCCAGATAGCGTGATGCAGTAATCGTTTCGGATCTGAAAAATGGGCCAATGATTCCTTTGGAAGAAATGGCGACCCAGACCAGTACTTTTTGAGGATGCAGGGACGATGGGACTGCAACATGGGGCTTTTCGGTTCCCCATATGCGCCAGTTCTGTTTATTGACGAAGCCGTCCAGGTAAAAATAGGCTTCGTCAGTAAACCAAATGCTGCCCACATGCATATCGCCGTCATCAATCCTGTGCACTATATCGTTAGCGAATGTCTCTCGTGCAGCAATGGTAGCGGCGCTGAGGGTTTGCCGCGTTTGAATTTTGTATGGATAAAAGTATAAACTCTGGCGCATGAGACGATACGTGGACGTTGGCGTCATTTGGACCGCAGCTGCAACACGGCGAACGGAAACCCGAGGCCGCTGTTGGATCACCTGCTGCCCTAGCTGCGCGTTGCCCTCTGTGGTTGCCGTACGCGGTCGCCCTGCCTTTCCAGCACGTTCATCCGTCACATTCCCAGCCCGTTGAAATTTTTCAAACAGATCCTTTATTGTATCGCTTTTCGGTCCTTTGGTTACATTAAACCTCCGTTGAAAACTTCGTCTTGTTGCAACAACACTGTGTTCTAGGCGGTGGAATTCCGACACCAGAAAAATCCTCTGTTCTAAGGAATAAACCATGTTGTCTACAGCACACTTGCACGTTGTGAACAGCACACGCTTACAGCAGAAAGACGACGTACAGAATGGCGCACCCACAGACTGCGTTGTCTTCTATATCTTTAACATCACTTGCAGCGCCATCTGTTGTTGAAAATTGTAACTACTGTAATTTCGAAAGTTTGTCCGCTTGAAAATGTACTGTTGTCCCAAGCATATTGCAACAAACGGTGTATTTCTATCGCTGCTCGTTTAGTTTTTATTGCCGTTACAAATATACCGGTCATTTTTGAAACACCCTGTAAGACAACAAGTGTCTGGCGCAGTCGTTAGATCGGTTACTGCCGCTACAATGTTTGGTTATCAATAATTGAGTGAGTATGAACGTAGTGTTATAGTTGCGGCACGAGCGATGGGACACAGCATCTCCCAGATAGCGATGAAGTGGGGACTTTCCCTTTGACCATTTCACGAGTTTACCGTGAATACCCGGAATCCGTTGAAACATGATCTCCGACATCGCTGCGGCAGGAAAAAGATCCTGCAAGTGAAGCGAACCGTTGAGCGTGATAGAAGTGCAACCCTTCCGCAAATTGCTGCAGGTTTCGATGCTGGGCCATCAACAAGTGTCAGGGTGCGATCCATTCAACGAACCATCATCGATATGGGCTTTCGGAGTCGAAGACCGACTCGTGCACCCTTCATGACTGCACGACACAAGGCTTTACGCCTCGCCTGGGCCCGTCAACACCGACACTGGACTGTTGATGACTGGAAACATGTTGCCTGGTCGGACGAGTCTCGTTTCAAATTTCATAGAGCGGATGGAATGACATGGAGACGATCTGATCAATCCATGGGCCCTGCATGTCAGCAGAGGACTGTTCAAGCTTGTGAAGCCCCTGTTATTGTGTGGGGCGTGCGCAGCTGGAGTGATATGGGACCCCTGATACGTCTAAATACGTCACGTTGAATGATCCTCTTCAGTCGTTATTGGCCCCGTTCTAGTAGGATCTTTCTCCGGCCGGAGCGATGTCGGAGATTTTATGTTTTACCGAATTCCTGATATTCACGGTGCACTCGTGAAATGGTCGTAAGGGAAAATCCCCACTTCATCGCTACCTTGAGATGCTGTGTCCCATCGCTCGTGCGCCGACTATAACAACACTTTCAAACTCACTTAGATCTTGATAACCCGCCATCGTAGCAGCAGTAACCGAACTAACAACTGTGCCAGTCACATGTTGCCTTATATACGCGTTGCCGACCGCAGCGCCGTATTCTGCGTTTACATATCTCTGTAGTTGAATACGCATGCCTATACCAGTGTCTTTGGCGCTTCAGTGTAAATAAAAGACAACTTGATAGTTTGAAAACTGCCGTTTCCGCAGCGTTCGCATGGGCAGGACGTCGGCCGCGGGTGTAGCTGACCACACCGATGAAAGTGGGTCGTTTCTGGCCGATCATCAATTGCCGCCTTCCGCGTCGCGTTGGAGTTGCTAGACTGCAGGGGCGTTACTGCTGGTGCGTATGTATGTATCGTGGTATGAATGAATGCTTTTAACGTTAAAGAGAAGTTACTGCACATTCCAGACAGTGATGCAGAATATTTTATGACTGTGCTCGATTCTGTTGACATGTTATATGAGGATCAACGTTCCCCACGGCAAACAGCTGCCACAATGTTTACGTCAGTGGCATGCAAAACGCGCAGCTTAGCCAATGTATTCCGGCCTCGCCGACCGCTGTCTGTTACGTAGCGCAGCAGAATCAACAGCCTCCTTCCGCAAACCAAAACACGTACCAAAATCGGCATACACATGCAGTTATGAATAATAATCATAAACCATCACCCACAACAAGCGACAACACACACAAGAGGCGCCGCAACAATAATAATAAAAATAACACAAATGGAAGCAACAAAAACAGGAACAATAATCAGCGTGTGCAAAATCAACAGCAAAACTGGAACAGTAACTACGGTAATGAATACCAAAATACTGGTGGACTACCTCCGTACAACATCAACACAGGTCCGTGGCCAGCCGGTGTGGCCGAGCCGAACGGTTCTAGGCACTCCAGTCTGGAAACGCGCGACCGCTACGGTCGCAGGTTCGAATCCTGCCTCGGGCATGGATGTGTGTGATGTCCTTATGTTAGTTAGGTTTAAGTAGTTTTCTGGTCTAGGGGACTGATGACCTCAGATGTTAAGTCACCTAGTTCTCAGAGCCATTTTTGAACAGGTCCGTGGCAAATACCGCCACAGCCTGTACAAAATCACAAGTGCACCTTGCCCACCAATCGGTAGGTAAGTCAAGATTCTCAACCACAAGAGCCACAACAGATTGGAGAATGGAATCACGATACCGTAACGTAAACATAACACAAGTGTCAAGTGAATCTCCACCTCCGTCTGTATCATCACCTGCTCCAATTACGACGTCGTAAAAACAATCACTACTCTGACCCAGGTTGCGGCTGATGAAGGTTTAGGGGGAGGGGGGGGAGGGGGCGACTTCAATATCAGATCATTGTTTGATACACCCACTGATAAACAACACAATGATTATGTAGCAAATAGTGTTAAACAGCAACCACTGTTATTTATACGCTACAGACATGATAAGAGCTTACTGATGAACTATTGCAGGAAAATACACAATGTCGTTCATCTGGCAATGAAATAGTTTTAGCTACAACTAATGGTATAGTAGGAGGTATTCCAGCCAGTATTGTTTTGGACACAGGAGCCGCTGAGTGTGTTTTGTCGTATAATTTCTAGGAGAAAATGACCGAATTTGAACCTGTTCCACAGTTCCCAGTTCAAAAGCGTAGTATTTAAACTGCCGTAGGTCTAGTAGAGCTACGAAACAGGATTTTATGACCACTAAGATAGGTAATGAAACAGTACAATGGCTATTCCTAGTGGTTCAGAATCTAGTTACTAATTGTATTATAGGTTCTGATATGTAATATGAGGAGAGTATTATTGACTTTTCGAAACATAAATGTTTCTTTAGACATAAGGGCAGTGAAATACCGATTGAGTTGGATACCAGGACTCTCAAACACGACAAGTATTGTACATGTGAGGTAACCGGACTGTTCCCTCGGCCGGCCGGTGTAGCCGAGCGGTTCTAGGCGCTACAGTCTGGAACCGCGCGACCGCTACGGTCGCAGGTTCGAATCCTGCCTCGGGCATGGATGTGTGTGATGTCCTTAGGTTAGTTAGGTTTAAGTAGTTCTAAGTTCTAGGGGACTGATGACCTCAGATGTTAAGTCCCATAGTGGTCAGAGCCATTTGAACCAACTGTTCCCTCTCAAATACAACAGTAGCCAGTTTTAAGTAGGAAAACCTTTCTAGGAATCCTCTTTGACTTAACCAATATACTTTGCAGTAATATATTAAGTCTCCACATTCGTCGTTCAGTTCCAACGAAAATTGTTGCAACTGACAGTGGAATAATGCGTGCGACTTCAGGGATTTTCCTGTTTGTACCACCAATTTCTTCAGGTGTTGCATGCCTGGAAATTTAGCACAAAGTGGTTCTTGATTTGCTGAACAATGTAACCCACTTGTCGATCGCTGTAATTTTTTGATCTTTCATTGCAAACTAAATCTTTAAATTCCTTCTGCATGGTATTGTAATATCTCTTCGTAGCAAATCTGCAGTACCCGTCACTTATGCGACTGCATAATGCACATTGAAAACTCTCGTACCTCTCTTTAAAATGCATCCAAAGTCTTGTGTCGACGTATCGCTAGACGGCCACTTTTTGTGTGAACAACCACTGGGTCTACGAACGTCCTTCATACTATAACGACACAGCCTTCCCCAAAACTCTAACGAAATGTCTGATACCACCTATTTTTTACATGCATCCGGATAATTATCGGACAATTTAGAGCTTCATAAGGCCTTGTATGTTTGTATTTATACGTATCATTCTGTCCAGTTCGCTAAAACGATATTCATTGTGAAAGCGTATAGAAGGTCCTGGAAAAACGTATATTATCATGATTGTCAGGGGATTGTTGTCATTAACAAAATTATGTACAGGTTCTAAATCAAAAACCTAGTTGAGATGCTGAAGTAACAGATATTTAGTAACAAATGTAAAAAGGCCGTGGAAATGTTGGCATAACTGGCTGGTGCCTTTAATTACCATAATTAGAATTGAATAACAAGTAAACACAGAAAACATCTTTATCTTGAGAAACACCTTTAAAGTTATTACCAAGCTATGAATTTTCATTTTTTATCTATTTTTTATGTCCTCCTCTGTAATTAATATCCTTTGTAGTTACATTTCTTATTAACTTTCTAATTGTTTACATCATACAATTTTCCGATTTTCAGAATTTGAAGGCTTATTTGTAACTTTCTCGTATGCAGTCGGATAAAATACAAGATTTGTAATGTCATTGAGTGTCAGTAACCAAATCCAAACTGTAATTAATTATGTAACTAAAATAATACAATAGACATTACTGTAACTAAAGTTCAGATCGATTTTCATATTTAAAACAAGTGATGATTCTATAAAAATTACATCAATTAATATTGTATTTTTTACCTTATTCAGCTGCAACATCAGTTTCTTTACGTTTTGTAGATTTTAATTGTAACATTGAAATTGTACAAATTTAATAATGGATTTTTTTTTTGTAATTCACTGTTTAAATTCTATGTAAAGGAAAGCAGGGATGCTGCCAGCAGGTCAGCTTTTGCGAGTTAGTTGTTTAGATGTTGTTTTGTGAAAGAGATCAGTGAAGTATGTCAGTCAGTGCTTCGTTAACGTGACGAGTATACAGCTCAGTTGTCAGTAAGTTTTGTGAAGTTGGAAACTGTTATTTTCATCCAGGCCAAGTTAAGTTAATTTAAGTAACGTTCAAGGATATAGCATCGTTACAATTCCACAGTCAAATAGCGGTGGATAAACAGCGATGACACCACGATTCAGTCGAACTGAAGAGTTGTGCAGACCAAAAATGCCGTCCCGTAATACCAAATGAAATGTCGCTCTTTACCGAGTACTTCCGGGGAGGACCGAGCAAATGCGAGAAAGCCGAACCTTGGCCACCTCGCGGCCCGCACGGCCGACTGGCGTCAAGTTTGGCACGCCGTGACAGGACCTGATGCACATTGGTAACCAACCTAACGTCGTTACTAAGCGAAAGTTGTCAAAGGCTGTTAGCGCATGAAAGCATATAAGTAAATTAAAGAAACTTAAGATGGTATAGGTTTTAATTGTTCCGGGTCTATAATCATATAAAAAAGCAAATTGGCATCGGTTTCTAATTGTTGTGAGACTGGCCCAAGACATGTTCAATATTCCGTCCACAGTTTTCTGCCACAAGTTGAAATCGAGAAACAACATGTTCCACAACGGTTCGAAGTGTCTCGGGACTTAAGTTCAAAGCCGCGCGGGATTAGCCCAGCTACAGTCATGGACTACGCGGCTGGTCCCGGCGGAGGTTCGAATCCTCCCTCGGGCATGGGTGTGTGTGTTTGTCCTTAGGATAAATAAGGTTAATTAGTGTGTAAGCTTATGGACTGATGACCTTAGCAGTTAAGTCCCATAAGATTTCACACACATACTTAAGTTCAAAAAGCGTTGGGCAATGCGTACCTTGAGTTGAGCTACGTTCGTAATTGGAGCACTGACCACAACGTCTCTCAGGTAACCTCACAGCCAAGAGTCACACGGATTAACATCAGGTGATGTGGACGGCCAGGCTGTAGGGAAATTGTGACTAATAATTCTAAATTTCCGAAATGCCTCTGCAGCAGCCGTTGCACTGGCTGTGTAATGTGCGAAGGAGCGTCATCTTGCATAAAAATTATCCTACCCACACATTCACGCTCTCGAAGGGATGGAATGTCGTTGGTGTACAAATAGTCTCATAGTGTTTAGCAGTGAAGGTACAGATAATAGGATCGGCAGAACTCATCTCGAAAAAATGCGGCCCTAAGGTAAACGATGCCGTCAACCCGCACCACCCAGTTACCTTTGCAGAATGAAGCAATACTGGTTAAAGTGCGTGCGAATTTTCCGTTGCCCACACTCCGCAATTCAGCATATTGACATGAGGTTGGAGATGGAAATGGACTTCGTCTCCTCGTAGCACGTTCCATGGCCATTCAATGACCGCTTCCATGAGAGGAAGAAATTCCAGAGCAAACGCCTGTTTTGCTGACAGGTCAGCAGGAAGCAACTGCTAAACATGTTTCTTAGGATTACACGCACCGTGCTCGCAAGCATGTCCAACGTTCGGCATATTACCCGTGCACTGCGTGTTTCCACATCACCGTTTGAACTCTCCTGCAATGCTACGACCATGTCAGCGACAGGCGTCGGATCACCAGATTTCCTCCTTCTGCCATACCGCACTCCAAAAGTCTGTCTTTTAGAATTTTGTAATCATATTCTCGAGACCCTTAGCAGACTTCGGACCAACCCCTGTGAGGCGTGGTAAAAACTTCTGTTTTGAAGAGCGCGCCGCAGCGCGTAGTGTGAAGCAGTCGCCCTCCGTTCCTGGCGTTGGCGCCGCTGTGGCAATCGCAGCTTTGGTGTCTCCCTCTGGTGGGAAAGAGGAAAGGTAGCCTGCTCACGTGCATTTAAAGGGCTCTATGAGCTCGCCAGTGGTTCAGTCTGGGTCAGTCTCTCGTCCACAGCATGGTCTCGTCCGCATTTGTTAGGCAGTTAGTGTCTGTCGTTCGGAGTGCTAGTATGTCGGTCGTTCGGATCAACCTTTAAAGCAGGCAAAATGAGAGTCTTTCCACTCCGCCAGTAAGAGAACTCAGCGAGTGGTCGTCCGGTCGGGGCTTAGTTCCTGCTTCTGAGTCTGCGCGTTAGGCCGCCAGTCTGCTCTCGTTTGCTCAGGCAATGGCCATTGGCGGTTGGATCGATCGGTTGGTCGGTCGCGCACTGAGACACAAGATCACTTGTCCGTCTTGAGCGTCGGCGCATGTGAGGTCGCCACGTGAGTCCAGTGGGCCGCGGAGTATAGCGAGGTGTAGTGACTTCGCGGTCGACACGAGAGCAACAGGAGTCAACTCACGACATCAGTCTGGCCGGTGCGTGCTGCTTCCTTCCTGCGTCCGTTGAAGCGGCTGGCAGCCGACGGTTCAGGAGAGTGATTTGGGGGTGCTGCACCAGATCTTCTCGAGAAATCACAGTTTGTTAGAAGTTAAGTGATTGGTCATATCTTGTTTGATTTACTCTTGTTAAATTCTACTTGTTTTCTTGGTGAGATCACCAGTCATTTTGCTTTGGGGCCGTCCCACCACTCTTCTCTGTTTGCCCACCCGCGGGGAGGTGGTTGTTTATAACTTGGGTGCTCAGTTTTACCCTTGTGGAGTAGGGGCGGGTTAGAGCAACGTACGGTTCGGATTTTTCGGTAATCTCCCTATCAATCTAACGTAAGTTAGTAGCTGCCCGCTGTCATGTTTGTCGGATTTGGTGTGTTAACGAATTTATTGCTTGGAGTGTAACGGCCTAATACCTGAAATATGTGTTGATCTTTGGAAACTTTGATATTATTGCCTATGATCTTGAGAGGCGGTATCTGCGCCAACGTTGTAGAATTTTATATAAGATTGCATTTCATAGGCTTTTATTTAAATGATCATTTTAGTATATAAAGTTGCCACCCTCTCACCGTAAGACTTTTCTTAGAAGTTAAAATCAAGTTGCACCTTCGGTGGCAAGGTTAATATTTTAATTTTTAGTGTTTTGTATCATTTCCATCCCTCCTACGGGAGGGGGGGGGGGGGTGCATAGTTTGTGTGCTTGTGTAAATTTTTAAAACTCTTAAAGTTATCTGGTGTGTTGCAGATTTGCACCAGTGTAGTCTTTCAGAGACTGTTGTTAGCGGTCGTAACCACGGCCGTGTCAAAACAGAGCGGCAAGGTTCTCTGCCCGAACGCTCTTACGGTCAAAACTTGTTTCTTTCCGCCTCTGAATAAATTGTAACTTTGATATTTAGAGGGTGCTTTCTGATTACAATTTTAAATCTGTTTCTTTTGAAAAATGCTTTTAGGCACTATTAAAGTGAATAAAATTCCCATTTGTTAAAAGGAATTTGGTTATGATTTCATCAGTTACTCCCTGGCAACTACATCCATTCTTACATACTGTGATTAAATGTGTTAATGTTCTTGATGAATCGCTAGTAAATAAAATAAATCTTAAGAATATTCTTTAAGAATAAATCACGGTTCACCCAGAGTATCCGGGACTTCTTACTACGTCGTTGGTGCACGGTCACCGATCTCATTAAACAACTTCACTAGCAGCTCGCGACAGTCGTGATGGGGAGCAGATTGAGAAACAGCCGTATGAATATTCAGCGCCATCTATTGGTCAAATTTGTTGTTAGATTTTCTTTTATTCTATAACGTTTCCCCCTGCGTCAGTAATACGTAGTTCAGTTTGACGTCATTCTGAGCAGTGGGTTTCTTTCTGCTGTGTTTTGAAACTGGAACTTTAATTATGAACTGCCTGCGTATAAGTTCATGGAAGCAACGAACTGAGAATTAGTCCCTGGAGACAGGGTGAGAGAGCGGTTACGAGGATACTGGCTCGAGCATTGTAAAAGCACGCCATGGGAGTTAAGGTGGAAAAGCAGAAACAGAGGCGGCGCAATGTAACTTACTACGTCATTGCTGACAGGGTCGCGGTGCTACACGCGTGCGCGTTACGTCACTTAACGGTGCGTCACCAACCATCGGAGTTGCTGCAAGACGACGATCGGTAATCATGACACCGGACAGCAACAGGAAGTTATACGAGACTGTTCCCAAGATTAAAAGTCAGACATGTCCAAGATGGCTGCCACATACGAGTTACTGCCACTTACGAGGCGGCACGTCTTGCATCACCTAACAACTGCATATGACTGGGGTGAGAGATGGTCTCCCAGGACTTTTGTTACCGAGAGTACCTCTCCACAGTGTACTTCCGGGATACGCTAAAATGTGCGTGGTGCTAACATAACAACACAACTAGCGGGGGAGGAGCTACCGGTTGCTGTATCCTGGCCTAGGAGCGCGACTTGGCGTTTGAAGATAAGGTTTCTGACCCTGTTTTGGTGCCAGTACTTCAAAACGTGCCACGAGTTGGTGTCCCTAAACCCTGCTTGTCCTCTGGTCAAATTTCAAAGTAACAGCCAAAAATTTTAAGACAATCAGCCATCCCGACGGACTTCAGTACCAATTAAATGGCAACCAAGAAAAGCAGTTAGCCCCCTGAACCCGATAATCCCGTTTGAAGGCATGACATGGCATGGCATGGTTTGATGGTCGGAGAAAATTAGCTTTAATGGTTAAATCGAATGATTTAACTGACCTAAAATCGAATGATTTAACTGACCTACTTTACTATTAATCATCTGATAGGTTCGTAAGTCGAATGGTTTTCCCGTTAGCAGTATGAATCAGTAATCAGATTATCTGAATGAATTTTATATCACTTCATCTCTTTGTTTAGGGCACTGGAAAGGGCAGTCTGTGGCCAGCCACGTGCTGTGTCTGCCACCAAGAGCCTGTGGGTAACAGAAACGTCCAGGAATTTGCCGTAAGCCATTTTGGAAATAGCGGAAAAATTAAATCTGGAGCCGACCACAATGGCCGAGCGGTTCTAGGCGCTACAGTCTGGAACCGCGCGACCGCTACGGTCGCAGGTTCGAATCCTGCCTCGGGTTTGAATGTGTGTGATGGCCTTAGGTTAGTTAGGTTTGAGTAGTTCTAAGTACTAGGGGACTGATGACCTCAGATGTTAAGTCCCATAGTGCTCAGAGCCATTTGAACCATTTTTTAAATCTGGATGGGCGGACGTGGATTTGAACCTTCGTCCTCACGAGTACGGGTCCAGTGCGCTAACCACAGCGACCCCTCCCTCTGTGCCATGAGGCCAGACGATATAGATGTAGTCTTAATGTTTTCAGGAGGAATAGGCGCGCAGAACTTTAACTTACAAACACAATTTTGGCTGTAAAATATCGCTGCTCAGCCGCTTTACTATTTAGTGCCGTAGGCCTTTGTCTCGAAGCTTTGTGGCTAGGTACCTGTTGTGTGCTATTCGTCGTTTGTGTGTTGTGCGTCGCCTTTTGCAGAAGGTTGCGTGGCATCGAAATTACAGTGGTTTGTGCCCATACATTGTGGTGACGAAACTTGTGTAGACATTCACTGTATCCTAAGTGACTTCATGCTTTGCCTGCTGACTTCACGCAGCAGGAAAGAATGTATTTAGCTTCAGAAATTTCCTTCACAGCAAGTTCTGTGGCATCGCCACTGAAGTGACGCAGGACCACTTTATAACGATGAGTCCACTTCGAAATAACATGGAAAAGGAGCCGAATCATCAAGACCGAATACACTGCATGTTTTATAGGAATGGTAGATATTCGCGAAATTTCGATTTGTGTGATGCAGTTCACAAACGACCGCATTTCTAACACGGTTTGAAACTGGTATATGACTCATTCTACACTCACTTCTAAGCCACCTAAGAGGCATCTAAACTATTCGCACATGCACGGATATATCGTTCAAGACAGCGACCCCGTTATAGGGAAAAGCTTTTAAAAGCTGTAACAAATTTTAGTATAAGTATTATTAGCAATCCTGAGTGCATCTGCACGCTCGAGTTACGTAGCCAATACACAACGCTCCTAACGTCAGCAACTGCTCACTGCAGCTGGCAAGTCTGTCCTTAAACTTTTAAATTATGCTCTCATATTCGGCATTACGTACTTTATTTACATATAAACATTTTACGAACAAACAACACCGGTTCTTCACAATGTCATAAAGTGTCATTAATACCCTGGCACGTTGGTTTCACTATTTTGTTTTTCAAATTGTTTTACAAACTTTTATAGCTCTACAAATAGCTGCTAGACCACTGATATGTTGACTCACACAAAGAATTATACCAGACCTGTTTTACTGTCCGTCGATGCAAACTAAATGCACTGAAGAGGCGAAGAAGCTGGTACACCTGCCTATATCATGTAGGGCCATCGCGAGCACGCAGAAGTGCCGCAACACGACGTGTCAAGGACTCGACTAATGTCTGAAGTGGTGCTGGAGGAAATCGACACCATGATTCCTGTAGAGCTGTCCACAAATCCGTAAGAGTTCGAGGAGGTGGAGGTCTCTTTTGAACAGCACGCAGCAAGGCATCCCAAATATGCTCAATAGTGTTCACAACTGGGCAGTTTAAACCCAGAGGAGTGTTCCTGGAGACACTCTCTAACAATTATGGACGTGTGGTGTGTTGCATTGTCCTGCTGGAACTGCTCAAGTCCGGAAGTCCGTCGGAGTGCACAATGCATCAGGAAGGATGCTTACGTACGTGTCATCTGTCAAAGTCGTATCTAGGGGTATCATGGGTCCCATATCACTCCAACTGAACACGCCTCGTATCATTACAGAGCCTCCACTAGCTTGAACAGTCCTCTGCTCACATGCAGAGTGCGTGGACTAATGAGGTTGTCTCCATACCCGTACACGTCCACCCACTCGACACAATTTGAAACGAGACTCGTCCGATAAGGCAACATGTTTCTAGCCATCGGCAATCCAATGTCGGTATTGACGGGTCCAGGCAAGACGTAAAGCTTTGTGGCGTGGAGACATCAAGGGTACACGAATGGGCCTTGGGCTACGAAAGCCCATATCGATGATATTTCGTTGAATGGTTCTTACGCTGACACTTGTTGATGGCCCAGCACTGAAATCTTCAGCAATTTGCGGAAGGGTTGAACTTCTCTCACGTTGAAAGATTATCTTCAGTCGTCGTTGGCCCCGTTCTTGCAGGAACATTTTCCGACCGCAGCGATGTCGTACATATGCTGTTTAACCGGATTCTTAATATTCACGGTACATTCGTGAAATGGTCGTACGGAAAAATTCCCACTTCATCGCTGCCTCGGAGATGCCGTCTCCCATTGCTCGTGCGCCGACTATAACAGCACGTTCAAACTCACTTAAATCGTGATAACCTGCCGTTGTAGCAGCAACCAATCTAACAACTGCGCCAGACACTTGGTCATATGGGCGCTGCCGACGTCGGCGCAATATTCTGCCTGTTTATATTTCAATAAGCATGCCTATACCAGTTCAGTTTCTTTGGCGCTTCAGTGTATATACTAAAAAAAAAAAAAAGAAAAATACTGGAGGTGACTTTCTACTATAGAGATAACAACTGCATAAATGAACTGTCTGAAAAAAAGAAAAGACACAGGGGACATGATCGGATCTCTGTCACATGTAGAACTGCAACCATAGTGCATTAATGTTGTTCGTATTTAGTGTTGTCACCATATCCGGTAGTGGACAAAATGGGCGTCAACAACTACCGATGTTGAATGATCACTAAGGCCTGTTATGAACCGTGAATTTACTTTCAAAACCTTTTCTTAAGAATTTACTTCATTTACTAGCGATTCATCAAGAACATTAACACATTTAATCACACTATGTGAGCGTTGATGTAGTTTCCAGGGAGAAAATGATGAAATCAAAATGAAATCGCTTTTAATAAATGGGAATTTATTCCTAAAAGCATTTTTTCCTTACGAGACAGATTTAAAATTATAAGCAGGAAGCACCCTC
Organism: Schistocerca cancellata; assembly: GCF_023864275.1. NCBI lineage: Eukaryota > Metazoa > Arthropoda > Insecta > Orthoptera > Acrididae > Schistocerca > Schistocerca cancellata. The sequence goes on from NC_064631.1 coordinate 51,952,146, forward strand.
TAAATATCAAGTTGCAATTTATTCAGAGGCAGAAAGAAACAAATTTTTGAGTGTCTGAGCTTTCGGGCTGAGAACCTTGCCGCTCCCTTTTATCACGGCTCTGAAAGACTACACTGGTGCAAATCTGCAACACACCAGATTCCCTTAAAGTAAAAGTTTTAACAATTCACACAAGCACACGAATTATGCCCCCCGTAGGAGGGATGGAAATAGTACAAAACACTAAAATTAAAAGATTAACTTGTCACCGAAGGTGCAACTTGATTTTAACTTCAAAGAAAAGTCTTACGGTGGAAGGTGGCAACTTTATATACTAAAATGATCAGTTAAATAAAAGCGTATAAAATGCAATCCTATATAAAATTCTACAAGGTTGGCCAAACAATAGTTAAGATGCTGTACAGTACATAGATACCGCCTCTCAAGATGATAGGCAAGATCAAAACATATTTCAGGAATTAGGCCGTTACACTCCAAGCAATAAATTTGTTAAAACACCAAATCCGACAAACATGACAGAGGCAGCTCCTACCGACAGGCAGACACTAACTGCCTAAAAAATACGGACGAGAGACAGACGAGCAAGCTGGGACGGGAGACTGACCAAGAAAACAAGTAGAATTTAACGAGAGTAAATCACAGAACATATCACCAATCACTTAACTTGTAATGAACTGCGATTTCTGGAGAAGACCTGGCGCAGCACCCCCAAATCGCTCTCCCGAACCGTCCGCTGCCAGCCGCTTCAACTGTCGCAGGAAGGCGCGCCCATCTCCCGTGTTCCCTGGTCCGCACCAACCGACCGACTGCCCGCTGCTCCGTCCGCGACTGCTGCTCCGTCGCAACTGCCCTGCTGGTGCGTCTCCCACTCACTTCCAGACACACGACGGCGGAAATACTGGCTCGGACCCCACCATGCAGAGGAAACATGCCCACTGGCGAAACGACATCCCTGCACCAGGAAAGGACCGAGCCAAGCTCCACAAGATGGTAACTGACGGGGCCCAGAAGCGCTCGGAGAACCAGTTACACCACGGCGTCGCAGCTTGCACAGGCCAGACTGATGTCGTGGATGGACTCCTGTTGCTCTCGTGTCGACCGCGACTGCCCCTCGCTATACGGTGCGGCTCACTGGACTTACGTGGCGACCTCACATGCGCCGACGCTTAAGACGGACAAGTCATCTCGCGTCTCAGTGCGCGACCGACCAACCGATCGATCCAAACGCCAGAGCATTGCTCGAGCAGACTGGCGGCCTAAAGCCGTCGGCACACGGTCCGTGCATCCGAACGTTGAGCGTGCCGAGTTTCTGACGTCATAGCGTGGAATAGCACGCTCGAGAGTCTTTCCGAACGTGCAGAGCAATATCTAGCACGTCAGATATGCTGAGCGTGCGTCTGAGCGTTGACCAATGAGATGACACAACGCCACCTACGTCACAAGCACTCCGTCTCCCTTCAGTACAGAGTTGTGAGGCGCCATATTGGCATTCATTTCAAGCCTATTTGTATATATGCCGTTTCTGAGCACCAGCAAATTGAGAATCACAGGAAAACCCGTTGTTAACTGTGTAATTCGTTACAATAAAATAATGAGAAACATCATATTCGTGGCAAAAGAATTATTGTAACTTGCGTATTGTGAGAGTCGGCTATCTGAAGGCAGCGACACACTGAAGATCGACCCAAAACGTATTTTTCTTGGTACAATTTGTTATAATTAAATTTGAGTTAGTAACGTATCTACGATTAAGGATTTCAGCAAGGGGTAACATAACCTGATTAGGTGACAAAGGTACAACCTGATTAGTTCACAAAGGTGTGATGTTGGTTTAGGGTAACATAACCTGATTAGGTGACAAAGGTACAACCTGATTAGTTCACAAAGGTGTGATGTTGGTTTAGCGTAATGAATAAAGTCACTGACCACTAAGGATTTTTATAACGAGTCCGTGGTTCGCGTCTTGACTCTCCCAAAATTTTTTCCTAACATTCGTGTTTTTATTAGGTTCTGATACTTTATTATTAGTTTAATATAAGCATATATTATAATATTTGATGTTATGTAAATATAAGTTCACCCTATTTTTTAGGGGTGACTTTGTTGGATTGGCTTAATCTACAGGACAGCTTGCGCCACTTGTATGAAGATATTTTGTTCCTTTTTCTTTTACGCCTCGTAGTTCACATGTTGCAAAGTTTCTGCTACTGCGTAGGAACAGTGATCAAGTAAGACTGACCTTGGGGTTTTTACTAAAATGTGGGAATGATGAAATCTTATGCGGAGAAGTATTCCAAATTTGCAATGCACTGTTTGTAATGGAACTTCCATAAGCCTGTGTCCTTATTAATTGGACATGGTACTTTCCTTTTCGTGGACGATGGAGGAAATGTGCGTTTTAATAGAGCTAGCGTGGGAATTTTAGGCGCTCCCGTTGAGTAAACAGTGTGATTACGAACTAGAAGCATCCCTCAACTGCCGCTGGAGTGCGTTGGGATCGCGTATACCACGTTGGGGCCCACGTACCGTATGCACAAGTCGCATCGTTCCTGAGCGTTGCGCAGCACGTTGAACTTGCCACGCTCCACGTTAACGTTCAACAGCACGGTCCGTGTGCCGACGGCTTAACGCGCAAACTCAGATGCAGGAAGTAAGCTCCGACCGGGCGACCACTCGCTGAGTTCTCTTACTGGCGGAGTGGACAGACTCTCATTTTGCAGGCTTTAAAGGTTGATCCGAACGACACACATACTAGCACTCCGGACGACAGACTGACACTAACTGACCCCGACTGACCGACTGGCGACCTCATAGCGCCCCTTTAAATGCACGTGAACAGCAACCTTTCCCCCTTTCCCACCAGAGGGAGACACCTGATCTGCGATTGCCACAGCGGCGCCACCGCCAGAAATGGAGGGCGAGTGCTTCACACTACGCGCTGCGGTGGGCCCTTCAAAACAGCAGTTTTTACCACGGCTCAAGGTAGACGCTGTGTACTGGTATGAAACACCGTTATCCGCACCTGACGTAGTTTGAAAGGGGCCTCACTTCGGTTCTTCTAGTGGCCGAATGGTCTAATCGTGCGATATCCCAATTTGTGAGGCACATCGGATGTGACAGCGGTCCCTTGGTGGACTGCATGTGAAAGTGGGCAGGCATACTCGGCGTCAAGGTTCCGTACTATTGGGGAGGATGGTCGTAACGTGCTCCATGCATATCGTAACCCTTTAATATCCGCAGCTACCGTCTGGGAGCAAGTAATGGACTCCACGCAACATTCCGCATCGTCTCAAAACAATTATCGGGGACCGACAGCAGTCGGACTATGGAATAACCGTCACAAACTTAGGCTTCTGTTAACAAAACGGCTACATGTGGAGTCCTCGTCAGCGCGAAACACGGTCTGCTGGTGAATGGCGCTGCACTGTGTTCACTGATGAATCGTATTTCTGCGCTACCCAGGAAGACCATCGCCTGCGATTGGCGACCTGGGAAGAGATCCTTTTCATCCAGTGTTCTGGAGAGGCACAGCGGTGTTATTCCTGGCGTCATGGTGTGTTGAGGTATTCATTTGGTGCTGACTGAGGAAACTCTGACATCACAACGCTACGTCACGGACATCCTGCAGCCTCACGTCTTACCTCTCGGTGACGGTATCGTGCTCTCACTTTCCTACAGGACTACATTCAATACGGAACGTGGATTGATGAACTGTCTGCGTGATGGTTCAAATGGCTCTGAGCACTATGGGACTTAACATCTGAGGTCATCAGTCCCCTGGAACTTAGAACTACTTAAACCTAACTAACCTAAGGACATCACACACATCCATGCCCGAGGCAGGATTCGAACCTGCGACCGTAGCGGTCGCGCGGTTCCAGACTGAAGCGCCTAGAACCGCCGGCTGAAATCTTATCCCACACCGCTGTCACATTAAAAAAAAGCTATTGAGATGGTCTGTAACAATCCCTGTATTTCGGATTATTCTTTACTATTGCTCAAAATTGGCAAACAGATCCTTTAAAACAGTTGTTGACGAATGGACTGGGCGTTAGTTGTAAGGAAACATGAAAGCAAACCAAAAAGACGGGGTTCCATTCACTTTTTAGTGCAACTATTATTCTAGGGAGTGCCTTTGACTTGGCCAGAAAAAGGCGAGGAGCGGTGAAGTGGGTTGTTTGGTTGCCCTTGCACAAAGACATCTCAAACAAAGAGATACAAAGAGATACGTTTTAGAGGTCAGGTATTTTAACTTCCATTTCAATGTTTTAATAGTTCATTACGTTTTGATAACGGCAAATGAGAAATATTTTGGTCTTATTAAACTAAAAATTTTGTGGGTGCGGTGCACCCAAAAGATTATATATGTGAGTGTTCGAGCCCCGGCGCACACACGTAGGCGGCGAACATTCTGGCAGGTTTTTTTGTAAATTTGACTCGATTTTTGAATAATGTCATACACTCTCGCAACCAGTCAAGTTTCATTTCATTTCCTCCTCCCGTTCTTCGTGCTTCGCTTTTTATGTCAGCCAATGTAAATGTGCTTACAACGCCCCCCCTTCTGTAGGGAAGACATACATCAAGTTCTACTGGAGGCAAGAAGACGCTAAGACAAAAAGTAAACAACAACTATTCAGTATATTACACGAAGTCCGTACTGGCTGGATTCAGTAATCCGAAACGGTGATTGATACCCAGGAGAATATCGATCAATCCAAGCAAAATCGCGTCAGTTTCATACGCCTTACCAAAAGCCGCAACGGAATTAGAAGGGCAAGATCTTAGGCGCCGGGTACATAAAAATTTAATTGAAAGCTTTCTGTACGGAGGCTGCTACCGCCAGTTAATATTCACAGCTGGTTACCATTACCCCTCTCGTTCGTAGCCTCATCAGATTTTACTTCCTTTGAGAATGCTCACGTTTGGGTCAATAAAGAGTGGAAAAGAGAGAGAGAGAGAGAGAGAGAGAGAGAGAGAGAGACAGAGAGATTGAAAGACAAGTGTAAATAACTGTCGTCATGCATCAGTCAAGCCCACGATGCAGTCGGAATCTATGTGGATACATTACGAAGCGAACGAGCACGCAGAATATTGCGACACAGATTTGGCCGCCGCGTGCTTAATGGGGCGTTGCGTTTGACTCCGGCCCATCACAAACCACCCCAACCCCCCTCCCCCCCCCACATGCACCTCACCCCCTTCCCTTGGCATCTCTTAACCTGACATACACCACTGCCCGCCTATCTGCACGCAGTGGATGGCATCCGACTCGAGAGGCTATTGTCCGATCTCAGAGGAGGATGAAGCAAGAACGAATATTTTTGCATGGAAATGACGAACTTGTCGACAATGCTTGCCTTTATTTGTGCCAGACAAAAGATGAAAGTTCGCTCAGTTTTCATGCTCGGTTCTGTGGCGCAGGAGTCCGTGGAACATTTTTTAATATCCACGAAAAATAAATCCTTCGGAGCTAGCTTACGCGAGGCATGAAGTACGCGCAGCAATAATACTCTACCACAATACGACAAGCGTTACGATTTGTCCTTCCTACAATTATAGTCTCCGCTGAAAAAATGTTAATTCCAGTTCAGCCTTTAATGTCGGTTCAAATGATGTGATTACAGATAATCCTGTAAAAACTGCTGTCGCGTTAATTCTGACTTCGGCTACGCTGGGCACCTTGTGCGAACAAAAGCCTTATCCTCTTAACATGTTCACACTGGATGCCAAAACGGTAAAGTATGCAGAAGACGTGATCGTATGCCAATGTAGCTTCATACACCTACACACCACCCGCAGGTATGTAAACGGTTTGAGTTGCATTTGTTAGTGACACGGACAACTCCCATCAGTCGTATTAGTGGTGTTTGTATTTAGTGTTGTTACCAGGCCTGGTAGGGTATATAAAACGCGTCAGCAGCGTCGGATGGTGAGCGATCAGTGTGAAGGACACGGAGATGCCTCGTAATCGTGTGAGACAGCGTTATCAGCACGTGACAAAGTTTGAAAGTAGCCTAATTATGGGTCGCCATTTGGCAGGCTGATCAGATTGTCCCATATCCCAATTTGTGTTGCATTCGAATGTGCCAGTGGCTTGCTGTTGCACTGTGTGGAAGTGTGAGGGCAGGCTTACTCCTGTTCAAAATTTCCCACCAAAAGAGAGATTGGCCCTATTGTGCACGAAGGATATTGTAACCTCTTTATCGCTGCACCTGCTTTCCGAGAACGAGTAATGGATTCCCAGGAATCTTTCTGTTATTGAGCCAAGCAGCAGCTGAGTTTCTGTTTACACAAATGGCTGCGTTTGGAGTGGTGAAATGACAGTGAAGCATGGACTGCTGCCGAAGCACGCCACATTCTGTCCAGCACTGAATCGTTGTTCTGCATTACCGTGGATGACCGCCGTCGGGGAGCATGGTGGCGATCTGACGAGAGGCTCCTTTCTTCCAGTGTTTTGTTACAAGAAAAACTAAACTGCTAATATATAGTTCCCTAGTCCGCCCAGTTATCACATACATTGACAGAACACGATAAAAATGCACTAAGAACCACTGAGCCGAAAATACTACGCAAAATCTATGTGCCAATAAGGGAGGAAGAAGGCTGGAGAATATGCTACAACGCCGAATTACAAGAGTTAATATAAGGCATGGACATAGTAAAATTTGTGAAATGACGAGTACGATGGCTAGGACACTTGGAGGGAATGGCAGAGGATAGAATTTTAAAGAAAATGGCGAAAGGTATGATCGATTCAGTTAGGCGAAAAGGGCGACCTAGAAGAAGATGGATCGACCAGGTAATAATGGATATCACCAGTATGGGAGTCCGTCCCGGTAGCTGAGTGGTCAGCGTGACAGACTGTCAATCCTAAGGGCCCGGGTTCGATTCCCGGCTGGGTCGGAAATTTTCTCCGCTCTGGGACTGGGTGTTGTGTTGTCCTAATCATCATCATTTCATCCCCATCGACGCGCAGGTCGCCGAAGTGGCGTCAAATCGAAAGACCTGCACCAGGCGAACGGTCTACCCGACGGGAGGCCCTAGCCACACGACATTTCCATTTTACCAGTATGGGAGACCAGGGGTGGAAAAGACCAGAAGAAAAAGAAGTGTTTTGGAAAGACACTGCTGTTACTGCTGGCGTCAAGGGGTATGACTTCAAGTTACGGATGGTACTAATTGAATTCTGACACCAAAACGGTACGTCACGGACATCCTGGGTCCTCCTGTGTTACCTCGCATGCGATAGTGTTGTTGTGCTCTCTTCCTGCTTGACAATGCTCGTTCACAAATGACACGTGTCTCTATCAACTGTCTGTGCGATATTGAGGTACGCCTGTGGCCAGCAAGTTCCCCAAATCTGTCTCAATAGAACATGTGTGGGGCCACATCGGACTTCTCCTCCGCCCCAGCGCCAGCGTCCAGGATGTCAAGGACCGATTACAGAAATTGTAAAGAAATGTCCTTATGATGCCATTTATTGTAACTGCGATGTTGTCTCTCCAACAATAGACAGCTGATGGTTGGAGAGGCAGCATCACAGTTACAGTTTGCGTAAACCAGTTACGTTGGCCACTGCTGCATCGTGTATACGGGTGGTGTTAAGCCATCCAGCATCACCTCAGGCCTGAAGATGGTGCAGTGAAGCAACAAAATGGTTGCCTTACAGTAAGTGCCATCATAAGGACGCCTGTAGGTGATTCATTTTCTTACAATAGTGAACTGCTGTAGTCTCTCAGACCTCCAGTCACAAGGAGGGACATACAAAAAATTTCAAAAGTTGTGCGCCAGCTTTTCTCAAGAGACCATCTGTAAGACACCCTTCGAAACGTATCAGTGGATGCTTGAGGTCAATGGGGCTCTTTTGGTCGTACTGACAAGCGGGCTCATACTGCCAGTTTCTTTGTAAATGTGACTCGAGTTTGTAATCACTGAAATAACATCACATACGCCCTCAACGAGTGAAGTTTAACTTCCTTTCGTCATCCCCTTCTTTTTTTATCGGGCAGTATATTTCATCTGACGAGAAGAAATTCATATCAAAAGTTTTAGACTACATAGTTGTGTGGAGATAACAGCGATTAATTTACTTATAATCAATTATTCAAAATGACAGTCACACTCGCATCATTTATTTTAAAGTTTGTTCCAGTTGTAATATAAAACATAATATATAATAAATAATTATAACTAATTAAATCTCGAGAAATTTACAGTTATTTAAAATTCAGGTAACTGTTGTCCCATTGTAACTTTAAAATTTACGATTTCTTGCTTAAGCATGTAACTGCCGTTGGCCACCGTGGAGGGTGTTACCGTTCGCCCACGTGTTGTTGGCCGTTATTTAAGCTCATGCAGAGAGCCAACCGTGCACAGGCAGGGTGACAAATCCAGCGAGCGACCAAATGGGTATAAAAATCTGTTTATTTATGTAACTCTAATTGCTTGTAGATGACGTTCATGATTACTTACTAATATTATAACTTTACTGTGTAAGTTGCCCTGAAGATGACCTCATCGTGGGTTGAAACCGGTTGGCGGCAAAATAAATAACGCGTGTGACTGTCATTTTGAGTAACTGATATCCATGACTGGCAACAAAAAAAAAAAAAAAAAAAAAACAAAAAACAACGTTATTTTGGTTGACCTGGTTATGTTACAGGCATCTGCCAGAACATCAACCTTATGTCCTTGACGAAGGATATATTCCTAGGGGTGGTAGCTCATAATAAATTCACATTCTGAAAGTCGATTTTCAAATCTACGACTTCCCACTCTGGCTCAGGTGACACGTGCTTTCCCTTCGGGCCTGCACTGGGAAGATTTCTTCAACAGGTCACGGAGAAATCCTTTTTTCAGTTTCGCACAGTTTAACAACAGCTCCTTCCGTAATAATGCTGAAATCGACTGCGTGTGAAATTTTATCTTCCTTTGCTTGACACCGCAGTTCTTTCCAGAATGAAAAACTTAGAAGTCTCTCTTTCCTAGCGTTTACCCGTCCTACAAGATGTGCTGTTTTCATTTAAAGGGTTCTCGTATGGCCCATTTGATATTTCTTTCAGTCATCATCTCTCGTTATCTTTTTGAAATGTCTCGTAGATACTGTCGTGTTGTCTGATTAAATACTTGGAAAAGGAAAACACTGGAGCGACCTTTTTATTTCACCTCGATATCAGAACTCTATTTCTTCACAGTAAAACAGTACCAACTTCATAAGGTTTCTCCACAGATATCCAGCAGTGTAGCTTACTGCGGATTCAGAGTTTCCCTGCTTTTTTCCAGTTCACGGAATTCGCCAGTTCTAGTCAGGGCGCCTCTCGCCATGCTAAAAAAAAAAAAAAAAAAAAAAAAAAAAGAATAGACCGCACTACCCAATGGGCAATCGTTGGCCTTTTTTGGGATACTCCTATACCCACCACCAACCTGTGAGTGTCACTGTTCTTCGGGTCACAGTAAGTTCAGGTTGTTTTATGAAGATTGAATGTTGATTTCTGTTAGGGAAACACTCGCTTATTTCAACTACTTGCTCAGAAGGTTATCTGTGTAGTCCGTGGTCTTATTGAATTAAATATCGGTAAAATGCGTGGAATTATAATTGTGCCTTTGTCTGGCCCAGAACTAACCTTTTACTTTCAGCTCATCTGTTTGTTAGCTTTATCCATGTCGCCCTGAAATTAATATGCATCTGCTCACGATGTATTAAATTCATCGAAGTGAGGGGTTTCTGAGTTATTTTTGTAGAATAATCAGATCCATGTGATTCGAGTGATGACCCCCTTCCCCTCCGCCCCTCCTCACCCCAGTGCTTTGCTGAAATTGAGCAAAGTCCTCAACTACTCATTTGTGTAATAAATTTCAACGATTTATTGATAGTATTGATTGATTTTGGCCTGGTTTCATGTTCATTTGTCCCTTATTTTGAACTGGCTCTTGCTGTCGATCGTCACCCATGTGTAAAGAAAACAATGCTGTTCTGTTGGAGAGTGATCCCATTCAACAGACCAAATTGTTGGGACTAAAACGAACACCTGATTACGTGGTCGTGTTCCCAGTAATACATTTTTGCCAGAAGACTCTGAACTTGACTTCCATCCTGCAGCTTGGCCCTGTCAGATCATGAGGGCTTCGTAGTCTAATTTAGTGAGTAGAAGCTACCTGTAATTTCTTTTGTATTATGATTACATAAATTTGTGTAACAGAATTATTTTTCCTCTACAGATTCCGGAAGTCCACATCCTAATGGTATCATAAGACATTCATGCTGATATCCATGCCTAAGGTAGTGATTAAATAGCTCAATGTGTTTTCAGAGACTATTCATAATTAATATTGTACAAGTATCACGTCAGCAGTGACTGAAGTGATAAAAGTTTGTTTGTTAAAACCTCCAGATTTTTTGTATGTGATCTGCTATTGTCCCATCCTCCACGCGATCGACCTCCCTTTATATTTATCTAAAAGATATTTTTTCAGGCTTATTTTGAGAAAAGAAAGGATTGTTCTGATTTATAACACAGGGATCCCAATATGTGAATCGCCACTGTGCAGTCGTAGCTAGCTCATGGTGACACCCGTTTTGCTGATCAGAAGATAGGTTTTATAGACTTCTTGGCCTGATAGGAAAACTTGATGTTGGCTCACACGATGTTGCACACACGATTAGCGAGTGTGATAAAAACGACGTGACTAATTTCACCCCTTCCTTATGAGAGATTAGTGTGTTTGAGGAAGCTCAACTCGTACGACATAAGAGTTAATTAAAATGTTTATAATAGTCATTAGAACGAAACAGTTTACGCCCTTGTTATGTTACGAACCGCGTAAGAATCAAGAGAGGACACACCTCGTTTATCATGATTTGGTAAATTGATTTTTATTTTAATTTTGTATCAAGGTGCCATCCTGATATCACAGCCGTCAAGGCAACCTACTGGAGGGTAGTCGTGTCCGGCATGTCTGTGAATAGTGTGTACTTTGTTGTGCGTATTATTGCACTTTAACTGTTTGTGTATCGTGTTTCCTGTGGCTCAGAGTGGGAACCAGCCCAGCATTTCGAGCGTGATAACAGTCCTGAAAACCAGATCAGGCTGTGCGGTGTACTAGACCAACGGGCATTAATCTTCAGTACGGATTCCATCCGGATATGACACAGATCCCTCTCTCCTATGTTAGCGTCCTGCGCGTCACGCTGTATCAGCAGGTCACTTGGATGTGTGAAGTATTCATCTCAAAGTTTTACATTATGTCTCTCAACAGTTGTTAGCGATCATCGTGTCAAAAGTCAACAGCTGAATAACCATCAGTTACCTGTACGTTAGACGTGCAGCATATATTCAGAAGAATTAGAAAGGGTAGAACACTACAAGGAAGTATGCTTTCATCGCTGTTACCTATAGAACTACACTCCTGGAAATTGAAATAAGAACACCGTGAATTCATTGTCCCAGGAAGGGGAAACTTTATTGACACATACCTGGGGTCAGATACATCACATGATCACACTGACAGAACCACAGGCACATAGACACAGGCAACAGAGCATGCACAATGTCGGCACTAGTGCAGTGTATATCCACCTTTCGCAGCAATGCAGGCTGCTATTCTCCCATGGAGACGATCGTAGAGATGCTGGATGTAGTCCTGTGGAACGGCTTGCCATGCTGGACGTGCAGACCGCGTGAGACGACGCTTCATCCAGTCCCAAACATTCTCAATGGGGGACAGATCCGGAGATCTTGCTGGCCAGGGTAGTTGACTTACACCTTCTAGAGCACGTTGGGTGGCACGGGATACATGCGGACGTGCATTGTCCTGTTGGAACAGCAAGTTCCCTTGCCGGTCTAGGAATGGTAGAACGATGGGTTCGATGACGGTTTGGATGTACCGTGCACTATTCAGTGTCCCCTCGACGATCACCAGTGGTGTACGGCCAGTGTAGGAGATCGCTCCCCTCACCATGATGCCGGGTGTTGGCCCTGTGTGCCTCGGTCGTATGCAGTCCTGATTGTGGCGCTCACTTGCACGGCGCCAAACACGCATACGACCATCATTGGCACCAAGGCAGAAGTGACTCTCATCGCTGAAGACGACACGTCTCTATTCGTCCCTCCATTCACGCCTGTCGCGACACCACTGGAGGCGGGCTGCACGATGTTGGGGCGTGAGCGGAAGACGGCCTAACGGTGTGCGGGACCGTAGCCCAGCTTCATGGAGACGGTTGCGAATGGTCCTCGCCGATACCCCAGGAGCAACAGTGTCCCTAATTTGCTGGGAAGTGGCGGTGCGGTCCCCTACGGCACTGCGTAGGATCCTACGGTCTTGGCGTGCATCCGTGCGTCGCTGCGGTCCGGTCCCAGGTCGACGGGCACGTGCACCTTCCGCCGACCACTGGCGACAACATCGATGTACTGTGGAGACCTCACGCCCCACGTGTTGAGCAATTCGGCGGTACGTCCACCCGGCCTCCCGCATGCCCACTATACGCCCTCGCTCAAAGTCCGTCAACCGCACATACGGTTCACGTCCACGCTGTCGCGGCATGCTACCAGTGTTAAAGACTGCGATGGAGCTCCGTATGCCACGGCAAACTGGCTGACACTGACGGCGGCGAAGCACAAATGCTGCGCAACTAGCGCCATTCGACGGTCAACACCGCGGTTCCTGGTGTGTCCGCTGTGCCGTGCGTGTCATCATTGCTTGTACAGCTCTCTCGCAGTGTCCGGAGCAAGTATGGTGGGTCTGACACACCGGTGTCAATGTGTTCTTTTTTCCATTTCCAGGAGTGTATAATTATTCCCATTTCTGAACTGCATCATCATCAAGTGGGTTCGATGCGGCCCGCTACCAATTCGTCTCTTGCGCCAGCCTCTTCGTCTCGGAGTAGCACTTGCACCTTATATCCTCCATTGTTTGTTGTATGCATTCCAAAATCTTCATCCATAGTCTCCACATCTCCAGCCATTTTCCAGGTACACCCCTTCGCCATTTGATTTTTGAACAGTGCATTCGCCATTACTAGCAAATTTATTGCGGAACGCAGTCTTTCTCTTCTCTCGTTTGTGCTGCCAAACCCATATTCTCCTGTAACTCTTTCTACTATTTCTTCCCCTATTACTGCATTCAAATCCACCACGATTATTAGATCATCACCCCCTTCTACATACTCACCCGTCTGTTCAATATTCTCATATACATATTCTGTGCAGGCCGTCGTGGCTGAGCGCATCTAGGCGCTTCAGTCCGGAACCGCGCGATTGCTACGGTTGCAGGTTCGAATCCTGCCTCGGGCATGGATGTGTGTGATGTCGTTAGGTTAGTTAGGTTTAAGTAGTTCTGAGTTCTAGGGGACTGATGACCTCAGATGTTAAGTCCCACAGAGCTCAGAGCCATTTTTAACATATTCTGTTTTTTCATCTTCTGCTAGTGTCTACGGCATGTGTACCTGAACTATTACTGTTGACGTCGGTTTACTGTTGGTTCAAAATGAAGAATAATTAGCTTGTTCAATTTTGAATGCTGCCACAAAATATAGTTTACGTTTCAGAGTCTTTGCGTCAAACTTCTACGGGTGAACAATATCATGAACAACCTTTGTTATAAACAAAATGTTAGCTGACACTTCCTGCTTCTCTAGGTACCTTATTACAGAATTCGCCGGCCCCCGAAGCAGATAACTGCACAGTTGGCAACAACTGGAACACACACAAAGTAGAATTCCTGCAGTCCCTGAGGGGCATAGCCGCATAAAAGAGGCCTACTTTCGTAGGACAGCGTCAGTGTACGTTTTGTCCGTTACAAAAGTTGTTCACCACGAAGTGATTTATCACCGCCAGACATGTGACGCAACTATTTTTAAAAATCCTGTACAGTACAACGACACCAAAATATAGTTTCCTGTGATTTAAAATTTTGTTGCGCAAAAAGTAATGTAGTAGGCTCATGTTCAAACACACATTTGTAGACGAAGTAAACCAATCTTGACAGATAATTGACAAAGGCTCTACACAACAAGATGTGTTGTGAGATGTGCATACTGTTTTCTTTATCCACGATGTAAAGTTTTTAGCAAATGAAGTGTATCAGCCACCATTAAACCTTGCAATACGAAACAAGTGACAACTTTTCATCCCTCCCAAAATCATCAATAAATGTAATGTATGCGAGAAACCAAATCAGCCTCCTAGACAATGAGACGATGAACAAGCGAACGTTGATACAGAAAAATGAACCGAAAAGGTAACCACGCTAATTATCAATAGTCTGATACTGAGACCCAGTAGATTGTTCCCATCTGTAAACTGAATTTCCTGTTAATGTCTGTACATACCGGCACAGGTTTCTGTAACAATGGAAGCTTCTTTGAAGCACTTTTTGATGGCGGGAGCGGAGCACAGTTTCGAATAAGCTACAAATGGTAGTCGGAAGACGACCGCATATGATCGAAACCAGTAAATTCAACAAAACTGCTATGTTCCGATCGCAGATTGCGGGTTAAATTATTCTATTATTCTCAGATATCGTTGTTACGGCACCCAAGATAGATGATGAGTGAAATAGCGGAAGGATCTACAGAAAAAAGGACGACAGACCGATGATGATTTAACCAATAACGCTCAAACACAGAGGGTAATGGAGTTTCATATACACTCTTGGAAATGGAAAAAAGAACACATTGACACCGGTGTGTCAGACCCACCATACTTGCTCCGGACACTGCGAGAGGGCTGTACAAGCAATGATCACACGCACGGCACAGCGGACACACCAGGAACCGCGGTGTTGGCCGTCGAATGGCGCTAGCTGCGCAGCATTTGTGCACCGCCGCCGTCAGTGTCAGCCAGTTTGCCGTGGCATACGGAGCTCCATCGCAGTCTTTAACACTGGTAGCATGCCGCGACAGCGTGGACGTGAACCGTATGTGCAGTTGACGGACTTTGAGCGAGGGCGTATAGTGGGCATGCGGGAGGCCGGGTGGACGTACCGCCTCCAGTGGTGTCGCGACAGGCGTGAATGGAGGGACGAATGGAGACGTGTCGTCTTCAGCGATGAGAGTCGCTTCTGCCTTGGTGCCAATGATGGTCGTATGCGTGTTTGGCGCCGTGCAGGTGAGCGCCACAATCAGGACTGCATACGACCGAGGTACACAGGGCCAACACTCGGCATCATGGTGTGGGGAGCGATCTCCTACACTGGCCGTACACCACTGGTGATCGTCGAGGGGACACTGAATAGTGCACGGTACATCCAAACCGTCATCGAACCCATCATTGTACCATTCCTAGACCGGCAAGGGAACTTGCTGTTCCAACAGGACAATGCACGTCCGCGTGTATCCCGTGCCACCCAACGTGCTCTAGAAGGTGTAAGTCAACTACCCTGGCCAGCAAGATCTCCGGATCTGTCCCCCATTGAGCATGTTTGGGACTGGATGAAGCGTCGTCTCACGCGGTCTGCACGTCCAGCACGAACGCTGGTCCAAGTGAGGCGCCAGGTGGAAATGGCATGGCAAGCCGTTCCACAGGACTATATCCAGCATCTCTACAATCGTCTCCATGGGAGAATAGCAGCCTGCATTGCTGCGAAAGGTGGATATACACTGTACTAGTGCCGACATTGTGCATGCTCTGTTGCCTGTGTCTATGTGCCTGTGGTTCTGTCAGTGTGATCATGTGATGTATCTGACCCCAGGAATGTGTCAATAAAGTTTCCCCTTCTTGGGACAATGAATTCACGGTGTTCTTATTTCAATTTCCAGGAGTGTATTAAGAAACTTAGCAACAGTTTCATTTTCTGTTTTATATCTTGACACTGCTGCTTGAGGAATAAGACTCTTGCCCTCATTTGAAAGAAATGGCACTGCCGCTTGCTCGCATACAATGTGCCGCGCGTGGTTACTTACGCTTGTATTCAGAATGTAAGACAGCTAAGCGACGAAGACCTCAAAAGAAACCTATTAGTGCAGTGGTGCTCTTCCGTCTTGGCTGCACTCTCGCAAAAAATGCGTTGCTGCAGAAACGTGCAGTTGGTGACAAGAGCTTCTCTCTCTCTCTGTCTCTGTCTCTCTCTCTATCTCCCTATCTTTCTTTCTCTCTCTCTCCAAGTTTGAATCGCAGTCTGACCTTTGCAGGTCTCGCCTGCACCATTTAACTGCGAGCTCGCGAATCATTTGTGCTTCCCACCCCTTCGGCCTCCAACCCCTCTCACCACACTGTGACACAAAAGCCCGGTTTTCCACCTGGCGCCTCGTTTGCAAAGTTTCGCATGGCTGGGGAGGCGGGGAGGGGGAAGGAGGGGGGGGGGAACGGTTCTTTCGCGGGGGATGACTTGGCATTCTATTTCGCCCCTCTCGGTCCGCGTCAGAACCTCGCGCAGACGTGAATACTCAAAAGCGCAATTAGTGCTATTGTTTCTCGACGGCAGTCGCGACAAATGTTTCATTGTTTCCGTATTAGCGCGTAAGAGGGGAAAGCGTCTGGAATGCGTCCTTGCTTCTCTCGGTTCGTGCAACCCGACTCTAAAAAAAAAATCTGGATTAATGCCGCAGTCCTTGTTTAGCTACTAATTACCTGGTTTTCCTTAATTTTTCGGTCGTGCACCCGACGCATTTGGTGAGAGCTGGTACCCGTGATGCATCGCTATGTCTGCCTTGCGTATCCACCAGTAACTAACGTCGTCTTATTTCTTTCGCACTCGCTGCAACCACCCTTTATTCTTTCAGTTGTTCCTTCGGATCATTCTTCCCTATAATTACATGGCTCTTGTTGTCTTGATGGCTCATGTACACAGCGATACTAACGTCTACTGCTCAGTTCCAATTAATAATTGTCCCTTGTGTTGTAATTAAATTTTGCCTGTATCATCACAACATTACTTTTGTTTTAGGTGTTATTAGTATTAGCAAGACATCATTTCGATTTGGGATCTATGGATAACTCCCCACTGCTTCTAATTTCCTGTGCAAAGTTCGTGCACTTTAGATACAATTCCTGCCGCAGGATACCTGCGGTTTCAACCCGAACTGTGTCCTGTATTTAGCTACTTTTACAGCGTTTGAGATTTTAACTCAAAACTCTGTGTTACGTATAGCTGCAAAGTCTTCCGCTACACATTTGTTCCGATACTTAAAACGAGACTCCTCCCTTTTCTGATGAAGAAAATTACGAATAAAGTAGTAGACATCAATATAAAGGCATGAATACATGCAGTAGTGCGGCACCCGGTAAATGCAGTCAAATGGTATCGCGTTTGATGACAGTAGTGGAGTAGTGGAGCATATAACAAGACATTAACGATAGAAGTGGTAAAGCGTGGAACTCGGTATTAAGGCAGTTGGCTCTATGGGGTGTTAGTGTGTGCTTCGTGTTTTTACGCGGATAGGAAACAGACGCCGTCAGTGACACGCCTGTTGTATACATAGGGATTGTATGTCTAGCTGGGACCCTTGTCGGGACACCTTGAGATGGAGGTGTAGAAATGATGTAAAAATTGTATTTAATATAATTATTTTTTATTTGGAACACAGCTACGAGGGCAGTTCAATAAGTAATGCAACACATTTTTTTTCTCGGCCAATTTTGGTTGAAAAAGCCGGAAATTTCTTGTGGAATATTTTCAAACATTCCCGCTTCGTCTCGTATAGATTCATTGACTTCCGACAGGTGGCAGCGCTGTACGGAGCTGTTAAAATGGCGTCTGTAACGGATGTGCGTTGCAAACAACAGGCAGTGATCGAGTTTCTTTTGGCGGAAAACCATGGCATCTCAGATATTCATAGGCGCTTGCAGAGTGTCTACGGTGATCTGGCAGTGGACAAAAGCACGGTGAGTCGTTGGGCAAAGCGTGTGTCATCATCGCCGCAAGGTCAAACAAGACTGTCTGATCTCCCGCGTGCGGGCCGGCCGTGCACAGCTGTGACTCCTGCAATGGCGGAGCGTGCGAACACACTCGTTCGAGATGATCGACGGATCACCATCAAACAACTCAGTGTTCAACTTGACATCTCTGTTGGTAGTGCTGTCACAATTGTTCACCAGTTGGGATGTTCAAAGGTTTGTTCCCGCTGGGTCCCTCGTTGTCTAACCGAACACCATAAAGAGCAAAGGAGAACCATCTGTGCGGAATTGCTTGCTCGTCATGTGGCTGAGGGTGACAATTTCTTGTCAAAGATTGTTACAGGCGATGAAACATGGGTTCATCACTTCGAACCTGAAACAAAACGGCAATCAATGGAGTGGCGCAACACCCACTCCCCTACCAAGAAAAAGTTTAAAGCCATACCCTCAGCCGGTAAAGTCATGGTTACAGTCTTCTGGGACGCTGAAGGGGTTATTCTGTTCGATGTCCTTCCCCATGGTCAAACGATCAACTCTGAAGTGTATTGTGCTACTCTTCAGAAATTGAAGAAACGACTTCAGCGTGTTCGTAGGCACAAAAATCTGAACGAACTTCTCCTTCTTCATGACAACGCAAGGCCTCACACAAGTCTTCGCACCCGAGAGGAGCTCACAAAACTTCAGTGGACTGTTCTTCCTCATGCACCCTACAGCCCCGATCTCGCACCGTCGGATTTCCATATGTTAGGCCCAATGAAGGACGCAATCCGTGGGAGGCACTATGCGGATGATGAAGAAGTTATTGATGCAGTACGACGTTGGCTCCGACATCGACCAGTGGAATGGTACCGTGCAGGCATACAGGCCCTCATTTCAAGGTGGCGTAAGGCCGTATCACTGAATGGAGATTACGTTGAAAAATAGTGTTGTGTAGCTAAAAGATTGGGGAATAACCTGGCGTATTTCAATGCTGAATAAAATAACCCCTGTTTCAGAAAAAAAAATGTGTTGCATTACTTATTGAACTGCCCTCGTATATGGGCTCAGTTACAACAGAAGTAGTTGGTCCACTATATTTGTCGGAAGATTCCACCTTTTCCAGCAAGCCCTTTTTCTCGTTTTATGTATTTATAAAACTCCATCCAACTCAGGTTGTAGTTTAAAAGGCAAACTTGCACTCGTTGTTGCTATTACACATAGAAAGAATCGTCTTATCAGATCGCTATCGAAATAGGAACTGCCCGATTCTTCCGCTTGGCGCTGCTTAAATAATTCCAGGCCAGTACTACTGGAGAAATCTGGTATTTTCCCGAATGATGGGGCTACATCTAGAAGGTGCTTGCATCGTCGATAAAGGATAGGCAACATGCAACGCCATCTGTGAGGCGTCATTGTCAACATAAACTTGTTGACATAAATGAAAGTAACAGAGGCTGTAGTTACATGTTGCGCTAACAGATTTCATAATTTACTTGAGTCAAGCTCGTTACGCTGTTTTGTAAAACGGGAACAAAATTGGGTCTTGTCATGGTGTCGGGCCAAGAACGTCCATGACGGGGACAGTCCCGATATATCGGGGCAGATGTCAACGCTATGTATCCATAAACCAAGATTGTGACAACGCCACGCGTGAAACAGTTACTATTTGACGAAAAAGCAAAAATTGGTGTGCACACGGAAATGAGACTCTCTAATCGTCGAAAGGCCAAGACGCTGAACCGTTCAAGAACAGTGATTGTTAATTTCGTTAGGTTGAGCGTAGGATGAGGACAGAACAGAAAAATTCTGAGAAAATTTAGGCACCGAAACGGCTACATCTGCGCAAAGCGAGGGTGACAAACCGTTATTCATCTCAACTTGTTGCTGAATTACAGTTGCTAGTAACTGCCAGACGTGTACGATAACTATTGTCACATGACAAACATCTTACATTCAAGAGACGACTGCGGAAACTTGCTCTAACACCCAGACATAAACAGGCGGGACTGGGTGTTTGTGTTGTCCTTATCATTTCAACATCATCATCATCATCATCATCATCATCATCATCATCATTCGTGCAAGTGGCTCAATTGGATTGTGTACAAAATTGGAACGTGAAAAAACTGGGATTTTGTATGGGCGCTGATGACCACGCAGTTGCGTGCCACACAAACCAAACATCATCACTCACTGGCTAAACACTAAAATGAAGTCTAACATGTACACTGAGATACTAGAAACAGAAATGATTAGAATGTGTGAGTGCCTATTCCAGTGGTTCCCAACCTGGGGCTAAATTAACCTGAGGGTTAAAATGAAATTTTCTGAGGGCTAAATACAAAAGGATTTCATAGTGATTCACTCTATAAACTAAATCATTTTTAAAAGATCTTTACTATTACCGTAGTTATTTAAGATTACTATCCACTATGTAAGTTATCAATAATAATTTTTTCTCAGTTACTAGTATGACGTAGATTACATGTTTCTCACATAATTCGCCCACTACACACAAACATTGTGTCTTGTACCATACATTGGTCATGGTAAAAGTGAAACATACACACATCAAAAGAAGTTTTGCATCACCTTGGTTCCGAGAGTTCCGGAACCTGTACAGAAAAATGGAACAGAGATCAACTTAAACATCATTTCTGCCCCTTTTATTGTTGACGAAAACACACATTGCATATTGTACCACCATACAGCGAGACCTTCAGAGGTGATGGTCCAGATTGCTGTACATACCGGTACCTCTAATACCCAGTAGCACGTACTCTTGCACTGATGCATACTATCCAAAAGTTCATCAAGGCACTGTTGGTCCAGATTGCCCCACTCCTCAACGGTGATTCGGCGTCGATCCGTCAGCGTGGTTGCTGGGCCACGTCGTCCATAAACATCTCTGTTCTACCTATCCCAGGCATGTTCGATAGGGTTCATGTCTGGAGCACATGCTGGCCACTCTAGTCGAGCGATGTCATTATTCTGAAGGAAGTTATTCACAAGATGTGCACGATGGGGGCGCAAATTGTCGTCCATGAAGACTGATGTCTCGCCAATATGCTGCCGATATGGTTTCATTGCCGGTCGGAGGATGACATTCACGTATCGCACAGCCGTTACGGAGCCTTCCTTGACCACCAGCGGCGTACGTCGGCACCACATAATGTCACCCCAAAACAGCAGGTAACCTCCACCTTGCTGCACTCGCTGACCGTGTGTCTAAGGTGATCAGCGTGACCGGGTTGCCTCCAAACACGTCTCCGACGATTGTCTGGTTGAAGGCAAATGCGACATTCATCGGTGAAGAGAACGTGATACCAATCCTCAGCGGTCCATTCGGCATGTTGTTGGGTCTATCTGTACTTCGCTGCATGGTGTCGTGGTTGCAAAGATGGACCTCGCCATGGACGTCGGGTGTGAAGTTGCACCCATTGCATCCTGTTGCGCAAAGTTTGAATCGTAATACGACGTCTTGTGGCTACACGAAAAGCATTATTCAATATGGTGGCGTTGCTGTCAGGGTTCCTCCGAGCCATAATCCGTAGGTAGCGGTAATCCACTGCAGTAGTAGCCCTTTGGCGGCCTCAACGAGGCTTGTCGTCGACAGTTCCTGTCTCTCTGTATCTCCTCCATATCCGAGACGCCTGGAAACTTCCCTTGATGAGACATGTTTACCTTTGTGACGTGTGACCGATAATTTTACCGTCTTTTTGTCATGTGTAACTCCACTCATAATTCATTACCGCTAAATAAGAACGCGCATGTGCTAAAATAATGCTTTCGCTCCTGCGTGCGTCAAGAACTCAGTGTAGAAAATATTGTTTCACTGCATTTTGTGTTCATTCCTCATACGAATCGTGTATCATATTTTCATTTATATTAACCTTATAGTTTCTCGAGCTGTAACAGTTAGTCGCTAAGGAAATATTTTTCATACTAGGTTGTTTTACATTCTCATTTCTGTGTAGCAAGTCACTGTGCTAAAGTAACAATGCGGACGCGACCGAACCGCGGTATTGACCGTCTAGGCATGGCTGAACCAGGGACGAGCCGTGTACCTCCTTCCTGGTGGGATGACTGGAACTGATTGGCTGTCGGACCATGGTTGTTTACATCCTTCGGCGGGTTTACTGACATCTCTGAACAGTCAATGGTACAGACAACGCCTGGGAACCGGCGTGATGAAAAACTTTTTGATGTGTGAATATGTAACAAATGCATACATTTCATGAAAATGTCTTCTCCAAGTTGTCGATTGTCTATGCAGAAAAAACATATTGCTTCGTTGCTCACTTGGAAACTTAAACTAACTGACAGAACGACACACCATTAAGTATGCAGGGTGTCCCAGGAGTAATCCTGAACATTTAGGAATATGACAGGACTAATAATTTTAAGCCAAAAGAAGCGTAATAGACATGTGTTCTAAAATGAGTAGCTTACGAGCTATCAGCACTTCTTCGTCTTCGATACTGAGAAACACATATCTTCTAGTGTAAGCTCTTTGCTTTCCATATTCTCAGAAGTGGAAGTATGGAACAAGAAAAGAAAAAAAAGTCCCACAAATACAGGCTGTAAAATGCTTATATAATGTTATGAGCACTGGTTCATCTTCGCTGGTGTGAAAAACATCTCTTGTATTGAACAAGTGCCCATAGTGCTTAAGTTACGCATTCGAGAGCCCATGTAACTAAACAATTTTCTCTTGTTTAGGTCCATTCTGTCTCCTCCCAAAACATGAAAAGCAAGGAGCCTGCAATAGGAGAGATTTGATTCACATCATCAAAGATGAAGAAGTCCTCATAGCTCTTACGGTATGCGTTTCTGAGGCCATGTTTACCAGACTACTTTTTTGCTATTAATGATAATTCCTGTCATATACGTGAGTACTGGTCATTCCTATTGGGTCACACTGTCGAAGGGTACTATAGTGCTGTACACACACAGTATTATTATTATTATTATTATTATTATTATTATTTCTTTCTTTTCTCAGACGTTATGTCTGGTCAAAAATGGAAAGTGACGCGGACCTTGATCAAGTGTGACTTCCTTTTAACTGTACGGTGTATGTTATATTGCATTTAAGAACTTTCGGGTAATTGAACATGTATCAATAATTACGGATTTCTGTAGTTGTATATATAAGTTTGGATGTAGCTCTATTGCATTGATATACTGGTGGATATTGTGTGGTATGACTCCTGTAGTTGGTAGTATAATTGGTATAATGTCAACTTTATCCTGATGCCACATGTCCTTGACTTCCTCAGCCAGTTGGATGTATTTTTCAATTTTTTTCTCCTGTTTTCTTTTGTATATTTGTTGTATTGGGTATGGATACTTCGATTACTTGTGTTAATTCCTTCTTTTTATTGGTGAGTATGATGTCAGGTTTGTTATGTGGTGTTGTTTTATCTGTTATAATGGTTCTGTTCCAGTATAATTTGTATTCATCATTCTCCAGTACATTTTGTGGTGCATACTTGTATGTGGGAACATGTTGTTTTATAAGTTTATGTTGTAAGGCAAGCTGTTGATGTATTCCTTTGATACATTGTCATGTCTTCTGGGGTATTCTGTATTTGATAGTATTGTACATCCGCTTGTGATGTGATCTACTGTTTCTATTTGTTGTTTGCAAAGTCTGCATTTATCTCTTGTGGTATTGGGTTGGTTGTTTGAGGTTTAAGGGGCCAAACAGCAAGGTCATCAGTCCCTTGTTTCACATGTGGTCCATTCCGCTAATGTGACATCTCAGGAAAGTCAGAACAATAAAAGGGAAAAGGCTAAAAACGTAAAGGGGCAGTCATGTTGTCAATGGTAAAATCAAAACGAGGGAAGTCAGCAAGAGAACGAACCCAACGCTATGCTGAAGCAGCATAGGCAAGACCACCTGTGACTTACAAGGTACAACCGCTAGAATGTAGAAAATACGTATGGGAAAAGGAGACTAACCAAGCCTTAAAAAAAGGGTAAAAACAGAATAAAAGGGGAAGAAAAGAGGATTTCGGTCAGGGAGGTGAATCGGGAATCTCCGAACACTGCTTACAGTGGGAGACACCCAAACACTCACCGCCCTGCCCCAATACCAGAGAGAGATTAAAAACCTTAAAACTGAGAATAAAAACCACTTTCCCGGAGGAAACAGAGAACCAGAGAGACCATCCGGGAATCGTCAGCCAACATCAAAGGTAAAGTGTGGGGGAGTCTGTACTTAGCACGCAGAGCCAAAAGAAGGGGGCATTCAGCCAAAATGTGGGCTACTGACTGGAAGGCTCCACAACCACAAAGTGGGGGTGGTTCATCACGCAAAAGAAAACCATTGGTCAGCCTGGTATGGCCAATGCGGAGACGACACAGTGTGGTCGAATCCTTTCGGGAGAGGCGAAAGGAAGAACGCCACGGGCCTGGTGTCACCTTAATCGCACGAAGTTTATTAGACAGGGGAGTAGCCTTCCAAGAATTGGCCCATGACTGTGCGAAGTGGGATTTGATGTGAAGCCGTAAATCCGCTGCAGGAGGGGTTACAGAAAACGGGGGGTTAGTGACTGCTCCCCCAGCCAAACGATCAGCGAGCTCATTACCCAGGATACCCACATGGCCAGGGACCCAAAGGAAGTCAATGGAACAAGCAGCACGGTGAATATCAGCGAGATGGTAATGGGTGGCAGAGACCAAGGGATGGCGCGAAAAACACCGGTCAATAGCAAGAAGGCCACTCATCGAGTCCGTACATAACAAAATGCGGGTGTGTTGGGACTGTTTAATAAAGGTAAGGGCGTGGGAAATTGCCATCAATTCCACAGTAAACACCCCACATGTAGGTGGCAGCAGATGATTTTCCGTTCCGACAGAGGACGTGAAGGCATACCCCACATGTTCAGCAGATTTAGAGCCATCAGTGTAAAAAACAACAGCATCCTGAAACTCCCATAAAATTTGGCGGAAAAAGGAATGAAACACCAACGGGGGGTGGAATCTTTTGGACCTCGGCGGAGATCTATCCTAATTCGAGGCTGAGGAACTAGCCAAGGGGGGGGGGTAGTGGTGGGGGAGGGAGTGAGGAAGGCAGGACAAAGAAGGAAGCTGAAAATCACGGCAAAGAGACGCAAGGCGCGTAAACACGGCCGAGGGCGGGAGTCGGGTAGGCAACGTCCATGGTCTGGGAACAGGAGAGAATAGGAAGGATGAGTGGGAGAGGAACGGATAGTGAGTGCATTAGACACCAGAAGCTGGGACCGCCGAACAGAAAAGGGGGGGGGGGATCCCAGCTTCAACCAAGAGACTATCAACAGGGCTAGCAGGGAAGGCACCGGTGACCAAACGGATACCACAATGGTGGACTGGATCCAGCACGTGCAGTGTGGAAGGAGCAGCTGAATCATAAACTTGACAACCATAGTCCAAGCGAGACAGAACTAGACCACGATAAAGACGGAGAAGGAGGGAACGGTCCGCACCCCAAGAGGATGGGCAAGGAAGCGAAACACATTGAGTTTACGGAAATATCCTACCTTCAGATGTCTGATATGGGGCAGCCAAGTGAGCTTGTTGTCAAAAAGAAGACACAGGAAACGAAACTGTGGGACCACAGGCAATCGGTGGGCATCGAGATAGAGCTCTGGATCAGGATGGATCGTAGTACGGCGACAGAAGTGGACCACCCGCGATTTTAGAGGAGAGAATTGGAACCCATGTGAGAGGGTCCATGCAGAGGCACGTCGTATAGCTACCTGGAGCTGCCGCTCTGCAGATGCCATCGAAGAGGAACTAACCCAAATGCAGAAATCATCCACATACAGGGCAGGGGCGACCAAAGGACCGACAGAGGCCACAAGTCCATCGATAGCAATGAGGAAAAGAAGGACACTGTGGGATGCCCGTCTCCTGGGTCCGTGGACAACTAAAAACAGTACCAACCCGAATTCTGAATGACCGATGGAACAGGAACTGGCGGATAAAAATCGGGACTGGGCCCCGAAGACCCCACTGATGAAGGGTAAGTAAGATGTGATGGCGCCAGGCCGTGTCATAGGCATTGCGAAGGTCAAAAAACAGTGCAACCAAATGGCGGCGCTGGGAAAAAGCCTGCCGAACTGCGGATTCCAAGCGAAGTAAATGATCGATTGGAGACCGTCCCTCTCGAAAGCCACACTGGTAAGGGGACAATATATCCCGAGATTCGAGGACCCAATTGAGCCGACGGGCTACCATCCGTTCAAGTAACTTACAAACAACATTGGTCAAATTAATTGGCCGATAGCTGTCAACAGATAGGGGGTTCTTACCAGGCTTAAGGACAGGAACCACGATGCTATCCCTCCACTGAGAAGGAAAGTCACTCTGGAGCCAGATACGGTTAAACACCAGAAGAAGATGTTGCCGTTGTGGAGAACAGAGATGTTGAAGTAGTTGGTTATGAATGGAATCTGGGCCGGGGGCTGTATCATGAGAAGAAGAAATTCCCATTCAGTAAAAGGTTCGTTGTAAGATTCTGACTCACAAGGGGTAAAACATAAGGTGGAAGCTTCAGCCCGCTGTTTCAGGTGAAGGAAAGCAGCTGGATAGGAGGCTGATGTTGAGGCCACTGCAATATGGGTCGCAAGATGTTCTGCTAGAACTAATGGGTCCCTACAAAGGCCATCTGGGAGGTGAAGGCCTGGGAGGGTGGACTGCCGATTGCAACCTTGGAGAGAGCGAAGTGTAGCCCATACTCGTGACAGGGGGACAATAGAACCAAGGGAAGAAACGAATAGTTCCCTACATATCCGCTTGCTCTGTTTGATTAAATAACGGGCTTTAGCGCGGAGGCGTTTAAAGGTAGTAAGGCTGGCTACGGATGGGTGCCTCTTAAAGTGTTGCAAAGCTCGACGGCGATCACGGATGGCAATGGCAATGGTCGTACTCCACCATGGGACTTGCCAGCGACGAAATGGTCCAGATGAGCGCGGGACAGCAAGGTTAGCAGCGTGAACAATCGCGTCAGACATGTCACGTAGAACGTCATCAATACAATCCGACAAAGAGGGAGAAAACGCGACCTGTGCAGTGTATAGAGGCCAATCGGCGCGTTGGAAAGACCAACGAGGTAACCTGTCCATCGGGGAGCGGGAAGGGAGCGAGATAATCAACGGGAAATGGACACTATCACAAAGGTCGTCGTGTGGCGACCAGTGTAATGTAGGGAGGAGAGAGGAAGAAGAAAGAGAAAGATCAATGGCAGAAAAGGTACCATGACCGGCACTGAAATGAGTAGGGGAGCCATCATTAAGAAGGCACAAGTCGTGGTCTGCAATAAACTGGTCTATAAGAAGACCTCGTCTAGACGGAAAGGCACTGCCCCACAAGGGATGATGAGCATTAAAATCCCCAAGGAGGAGGAAGGGAGGAGGAAGTTGCTGAAGAAGGGCAGTTAAGGCAGCAAGTGTAAGAGTCCTGTCAGGAGGGAGATAAAGATTGCAAACTGTGACTGCAGAGTCTACATGGACCCTAACAGCAACCGCTTCCAATGTAGTTTGAAGAGGAATCCACGTGCTAGCAATGTCTGTACGGACCAACGTACAAACACCACCAGAAGCCCGCAAGGGTCCGACCCGATTTCGACAGAAAACAGGGAACCCACGGAGCGTCGGTGAGTGAGCATCAGTAAAATGAGATTCCTGGAGAACCACACAAGCTGCAGAGTAAGACGAAAGAAGGGACTGCAATTCCTGAAGGTGACTATAGTATCCATTACAATTCCATTGCAGAACCACAGAACGATGATTTAAATGGGGGCTGAACACGCTAAAGCCAGTCATACTGTCGGATCCCCACCCGTCACCGACAAGGAGGGGGCGACATCCATGAACGACAGGTCAGAATCTGGTTGTGAAGTCGGGGAAGGGACCTCTGGTGACACCAGAGACTCTTTGTCCCGGGACTTATGTTTCTTATTCTTTTCAGGCTGAGATCGAGGAGGGCTGTGTGGCATAAAGGAGCCAGCTGCAGCAAGATCAGGAACAGAAAGAGACCGGGCGTCCTGGGGGCCGACAGACCGCGGCTCTCGCGGTCGTCGCGCGGCAGCAGACCTTTGGCCTGGAAGGTGCTGGGAAGGGGCATCCCGGGGGAGGCGCCCTTGACCGGCAGACGCCGAAGGAGGGGAAGCAGCGCCCAGAGGAGAAGGTGTGGGAGCCGCAGGGGAGGGGGGGAGGAGAAGAGTCCGGGATGGGGGTAAGGAAGGGGGAGGAAGGGGTGAAGATGTAACCAAGGCGTAACTAGATGTCATGGACACAGGGTGAAGACGTGTATATTTCTTACGGGCCTCTGTGTAGGTTAAACGGTCGAGGGACTTATACTCCTGTATCTTCTTTTCCTTCTTATATACTGGGCAATCTGGTGAACGTGGAGAATGTCTACCATGACAATTTACACACACAGGAGGGAGAACACAGGGACTCCCCTCATGGAGTGGACGTCCACAGTCACCAAAGAGAGGAGCCTGTGAACAGGGGGGAAGACATGTGTCCAAAACGCAAGCACTTAAAACGCCTTATAGGAGGTGGGATGTATGGCTTCACATCACATCGATAAACCATAATCTTAACTTTCTCAGGGAGGGTATCCCCTTCAAAAGCCAGGATAAAGGCACCAGTATCAATGCGATTGTCCTTAGGACCCTTCTGGACATGCCGAACAAAGTGAACAGCCAGCCGTCTGAGATTGACCCGAAGTTCCTCATCAGTTTGAAGGGTGAGGTCCCTGTGAAAAATCACACCTTGTACCATATTTAGAGACTGGTGGGGGGTAATGGACACAAGAATTGTGCCAAGATGGGTACAGGCACGAAGGGCCGCAGATTGGGCAGCTGAAGCAGTTTTGATCAGCAACGAACCCGACCGCGTCTTGCTCAGGGTGTCCACTTCGCCAAACTTGTCTTCAATGTGTTCCACAAAGAATAAAGGTTTGGTATTGGTGAAAGTATCTCCATCAGTCCTGGTGCAAACTGGAAAACGGGGGAAAGGTTTTGCCCCTAGCCGACGGGCCTGACCCTCTTCCCAGGGGGTAGCCATGGCAGGGAAGGCTGACGGGGCAAGAGAAGAAGAGAAGAAGCACTTGAAGAATCAGTTCCACGTAGAGAGACGGCCGCAGAAGAATGGCCAGTTCTGGACCCGTATGCGTTTCATTTGCATAGCGTCTGCCCTGATACCACCCACTACGATCAGGGGCTCTCCTCACGGGCGCCACCCAGCCACAGCAAGGGCTGTCTGGCACGGCGGCCATTGCCGGGAGTTCCGATGCTCCAGGATGACGAGCAACCACTCCAAGGCATGCATGAGGAGGTCACAGCTCAGGTATCAGAAGTGTGATCCCAGTGTGTTCAGGGGGCTCAACCAAAAGGGTTCATAGCGACCCCACCACACGGGCTGGCTACCGTGCTGGTTATGCACCCTAGCATCAGACGACGTGAAAGAAAAGGTGGAAGGTACTAGGAGGGCGCACGTCGGAGACACTAGGTAAGGTGCTCTTCCCCAAATGCCTCACACTACGGAGGAGAAATTATGTAATGGAGGTCAAACCCCAGAGGGGGACCAAGGAATGTCAAAAGGAGGAGATGATTATGCAACAAAGCCGAATTGTAAAACCAACAGAACCAGGAGGATAGCGGGGGCCAACATAAGCAAGGACACCAAGACAGGGAGAGGAGAGGGGGACAGGAAAGGAGCAAGGACGGGAAAGGAGGGCAAGGGGACGGAAATGCAGCCCTGGAGAGAAAGAAGGCTGCAATAGCTCGGGGCCCCGTGCTCGCCACGCACATATCCACAAAAGAGTTGTGGACCCCCTGGGGGAGGGGGGGGGGTGGTATTGGGATCTTTAATAATATGCTTGCTGTAATATCTGGTGTTTATTGTTTGATCCTGTATTGCAATCATGAATCCTTACGTCTCACTGTATATATTGCCTTTTCTTAGTCATGTGTTGGATGTGTCTTGATCGATGTGTGGCTGTGTTAGATGATACGGGTGCTTGCCATGTAGTGTTTTCTTTTTCCAATTTACTTTCTTCGTATCTGTTGATGTTATGTGATCTAAAGGGTTGTAGAAGTGGTTATGAAATTGCAGTGGTGTAGCCGATGTATTTATATGAGTGATTGCTTTGTGTATTTTGCTAGTTTCTGCTTGTTCTAGAGAGAATTTTCTTAAATTGTCTACCTGTCCACAATGCAGGTTTTTTATGTCGATAAATCCCCTTCCTCCTTCCTTTCTGCTTAATGTGAATCTTTCTGTTGCTGACTGTATGTGATGTATTCTATATTTGCAGCATTGTGATCGTGTAAGTGTATTGAGTGCTTCTAGGTCTGTGTTACTCCATTTCACTACTCCAAATGAGTAGGTCAGTATTGGTAAGGCGTAAGTATTTATAGCTGTTGTCTTGTTTCTTGCTGTCAATTCTGTTTTCAGTATTTTTGTTAGTCTTTGTCTATATTTTTCTTTTAGTTCTTCTTTAATATTTGTATTATCTATTCCCATTTTTTTGTCTGTTTCCTAGATATTTATAGGCATATGTTTTTTCCATTGCTTCTATGCAGTCACTGTGGTTATCCAATATGTAATCTTCTTGTTTAGTGTGTTTCCCCTTGACTATGCTATTTTTCTTACATTTGTCTGTTCCAAAAGCCATATTTATATCATTGCTGAATACTTCTGTTATCTTTAGTAATTGGTTGAGTTGTTGATTTGTTGCTGCCAGTAGTTTTAGATCATCCATGTATAGCAAATGTGTGATTTTGTGTTGGTATGTGCCAGTAATATTGTATCCATAATTTGTATTATTTAGCATGTTGGATAGTGGGTTCAGAGCAAGGCAGAACCAGAAAGGACTTAATGAGTCTCCTTGGTGTATTCCACGCTTAATCTGTATTGGCTGTGATGTGATATTATTTGAATTTGGATATTAAGTGTGGTTTTCCAATTTTTCATTACTATGTTTAGGAACTGTAACAATTTAGAATCTACTTTGTATATTTTCAATATTTGTAGTAACCATGAGTGGGGTACACTATCAAAAGCTTTTGCTAATCAATGTATGCGCAATGTAGCGACCTTTGTTTAGTTTTAGCTTGATATGTCACCTCTGCATCTATTATCAGTTGCTCTTTACATCCTCGTGTTCCTTTGCAGCAGCCTTTTCGTTCATCATTTATAATTTTGTTCTGTGTTGTATGTGTCATTAATTTCTGTGTAATGACTGAAGTTAATATTTTGTATATTGTTGGTAGGCATGTTATGGGGCGATATTTTGCTGGGTTTGCTGTGTCTGCTTGATCTTTAGGTTTCAGATAAGTTATTCCATGCGTAAATGTATCAGGGAATATGTATGGGTCTGCAATGTAACTGTTAAATAATTTAGTTAGATGTGAATGTGTTGAGAACTTCTTTAGCCAGAAATTTGCTATTTTATCATTTCCAGGGGCTTTCCAATTGAGCGTAGAATTAATTGCTCGGGTGACTTCATGTTGCAAAATTATCACTTCAGGCATTTGTGGTATCATCTTGTATGAGTCTGTTTCTGCTTGTATCCACCGTGCATGCCTGTTATATTGTACCGGGTTTGACCATATGTTGCTCCAGAAGTGTTCCATGTCTGTTATGTTTGGTGGATTGTCTATTTTAATGTGTGTGTTATCTATTGTTTGGTAAAATCTCTTTTGGTTTGTGTTGAATGTTTGGTTTTGTTTCCTTCTATTTTCACTGTTTTTTATCTTCTAAGTCGTTTGGCCAATGCTTGTAATTTCTGCTTCTTTTCATCTAACTGCTCTCTCGCTTCTTGTTGTGAGATTTTACCTAACCTTTTTCGTTTTTTGTCTGATATTTCATTTCTTATAAATTGTGTTAGCTGTCCGATGTCTTTTCTCAGTTTTTCTATTCTGATCTGTAGCCTGTGTTGCCATGCTGATTTTTTGGGTTTCTTCTGTGTGTTGGTTGGTTCTGATCTCTGCCTAGTGTGTATATTTAGTGCTCCTATATAAATCAGTAGTTGTAACTCTTCCATAGTTATATTTTCATTTATTTTGTTGTGTATGATTGTGTTGATAGTTGTTATTGTTTTTCGACTTGTGGGTTACTTGGTGGTCTATGCAAGAATGGTCTAATGTCTGTATTTGTGTCTTTGTATTCTATATATGTCAGCTGAAATTTTTCTTCTGTATCTAACATGTGTGTCACTTCGTGTTCTATTTGTGCTTGTTCTGGTGGCTGTCTTAAGATTTCGTTTTCCTCTGATTATTTAATTGATGCGTGTTGTTCTTTGTTTGTTTGCTCTGAGATGTTTGAGTCCATTACTGTATTTTCTTCTTCTTCTTCTGATTGCCCATTACTTTGTTCTAGTATTTGTTGTACTTGTTGTTTGATGTTTTCTAATTCTGACTGGGGTATCCTGTTATTTTTTATTATTACACGGATCTGATCAGCTAGTCGTTGTTCTGTTAAAAATTTTAATTCTGGGTATCTGGTAATAAATGTTGTGTATACTTGTGATCTGTATCCAGTTGTGTTTGTTCCTAAGTTTGTTGCTTGGTAATAACAGAACATGAGGTGTCGGTTAAGTTCATCTGACCATCTCATCCTCTGTCTTTGTTTTCCTTCTAGGGTGGTTGCAGGAAGCATATCGTGCAAAACACCTCTATTTGAATTTAAATCATTTTCCGTGTGGCTAGCAGTGTCGTTACCACTGTGGACGGGCATAGGGTTCAAGCGGCGTCCCCGACCATGACAGCGCTTGTCCGAGGGTTCTTTAGTTCTGTCGTGAACCAAGAAATCACACTAAAAGGGGGGTTAGCCCTATTAGTGGTTTGTACTTTTCGTCGCCTCTTACGACTGGCAGAACATACCGGAGGCCTATTCTTTCCCCGGGCCTCCACGGGGTTTATTATTATTATTATTATTATTATTATTATTACTATCGATTGCTATTGGAGTTAAGAGCCTGAAGTCTTACAGTTTCTGCCATTTCAGAATTAAGGAATCCAAGAAAACTTACTTACAAACAGTAAGTTGTTGCCCAACCACCGTTATTGGTGGACTCAGGCCACGCGAGTTCATGAGTGTTAGGCTGAATGGAAGTTCAGGCTGTTCCAAACACGTAGATCTGATTTCACAAGGCTAAATCTTCGACATAAATGAAGACAAACATGTGATAAATTTTAGCTTATGTATAGGACGACATTATGTTTACGGTGAAAGGAAACATTATTGTTAGAAGAAAGATTACCGTATCCAAAGAGCGATCATAGGAGCACAACATTTTGGTGAAAAGCGTATCCGATGCTAAACACGCAGTGAAAAATGATGTAAATCCTCAAAAAATCTGTAAATAGCAAACGCCGTAAAATAGTTTTCCATGTCGAAACATCACGACATTTTACCGAAACGCACGGTGATCCTGGGGGAATTTAACCTCGAGTATAGATTTAAGTGTCAGTCTTTTCTGAAAGTAGTTGTACGGAGTGTAGCCAGGTATGGAAGTGAAACACGGACAATGAATAGTTTTGACAAGAAGAGCATAGAAGCTTTCGAAATGTGGTGGTACAGAAGAATGCTGAAGATTAGATGGGTAGATCACGTAACTAATCAGGAGGTACTGAATAAAATTGGGGAGAAGAGAAATTTGTGCCACAACTTGACTAGAAGAAGAGATCGATTCGTAGGACATGTTCTGAGACATCAAGGGATCATCAATTTAGTGTTGGAGGGAAGCGCGGAGGTTATAAATCGTAGAGGGAGACCGAGGCATGAATACACTAAACCGATTCAGATGGATGTAGGTTGCAATTGTTACTCTGAGATGAAGAAGCTTGCACAGGATGTAGTAGTATGGGAAGTTGCATTAACCAATCTCTGCACTGAAGACCAGAACAATAACAAACAATGCACGGTTCACTTTAAACACAAATACACACTTAGAAGACAAATAATAACCAAAGAATAACTTAGCGTATTGCAACTAAATCCATGTTAAATATGGAAAAGGGTTACATGCCACTATTTCTCCGGAATATATAGCTTAGAGGTTATATTCGATAAAACTTCATTTCAGATGTTTCACTAACATTCCTGAGTTGCAAATGAAATATTGTACCAATAAAGACGTATCACTGATTTCTATCGACAACCACAGAGCACCCATAAAGCACAAAAAAGAAATACGGGTAAACTACAAGTGTCTAAACAACAGCATGTTGACAACGTGCGTAAAATTTATATGTATATAAAAGAAGAAATCCCACTGAAAATATGACAACTGTGGTAAAAACATGCTGGTGATGAAAGAAAAAATAATGTTCTTGCAAAGGGGATCCTCTTTAATTTGTTATTATTATATTCTGCAAGCGGGGTAACGGAACTAAGATTTCCGTTATGATAAAGGATCATTCGAATTTGCAATGGTGTATGTTTTACATGCAATCACATATTATCTTTGTGAACGGTTTGCAATAACGTTTAGGATCAAAGTTTTAATACCTTTTAAAACAAATGTTAAATGTACCACCCACCAAACGCACCACAAAAATCCAGACAATATTCAGACTCGTCGCATATTTTTGGTAGAGCGACTGGAACAACTGCATTCACTACTGCTGTGTTCCCAAGAGAGTTGGAAGGGGAAATACACAGACCAGTCTTTCAGTCCGTTCAAACAGGTATCGGCGAACGTCCTCCGTTATTCTGTCATCGCCATCTGGAGTCAACAGTTATCTGCTTTTTCAGCGTGAGCCGTGATAGCCTATGGAAGATTTCTGTAGGAATGTCGATATTCTTATCACCCAACAGAGGCAGTGAAAAGTGTTTACAAAACTAGACGCACTGTAATAAACACAAGCAGGAATCGACTGGAAGAAGTAATTATTAACCAAGGTGTTAGACGAGGGTGTGGACTATCATCTACCCTTTTTAATATTTACATGGACTTCACTCTTCGGAAAGGTAAAGTAAACAAAGGAACTGAGATAACGTATGAGGAATATCTGAATGTACTCTTGTTTGCCGATGACACCGTTATTGTTCACCTCCAAAGAGAAGTACACCAGCTGAACGAAATTTGCAAGAAGTACAACTTCAAAATTTCTTGCAATAAAACCAAAATAGTGGCATTCAGAAGAAAATATCCATTCAGATCAAAAATTGTTTTAGAAAATTCAGTTTCAGAACAAGTGCCTCAAATCTCTTATTTAGGCTGAGCTACGAGTTTTGATTTTGACTCTGATACTGAAAATAAAATACACAAATTCAAAGCTGTCCGTGGTACCATTAATAGAACATTGGGCTACAAAGTACGAAAGGAAACCATCATACAAATTTATACTGTAACTGCGGTTCCTGTGTTACCTTATGGAAGCGAAAACTGGTTTACCACAAAAAACAAGACAATAAAACTTAGACACCAGAGATGAGGTTCTTAAGGAAGACGAAGGGCTGGACAAAAAATGATATGATAAGAAATGAAGATGTAAGAACAGAATTAAGTAGTTTTAACACGAATCAAAAAATTTTCAAAAATGTCGTGAAGATTGGAGACAACACGCCATGAGAATGCCAGATCCCAGAATTGCCCAGAAGATCCTGAACTACAAGCCGAGCGGGAAAAAGAGATACTAGAAGACCTCGAAGAAGATGGGAATGATTTTGTTTGTGAGTTCGAAAGCGGAAACAGCCTAATCCTTGAAAGGAAGGTAATGTTGTAGTTACGAACAACTGTGCCACTTTAAAAATCCGTTCTTCACCAACTTTGAGCACAATAATCTTAATATTGTTCAGATTATGATTATGATTGTTTTTAACGTCATTACATTTACCGTCTACATGATTGACAGCAGCCTTCAGCAATCGATATGATTAGATACGAGCACCATTTAAGGTGTTGGTAGTTTAGGATGAGTTATGCACAGAATGAAAAGTAATGCTTCTTTGCTCATACTGCTAGGCTTCAAGACTACTTTTTCATTATTATTAACGTTAATTCTCTAGAAGAAGGCGACAGCGCCACAGTATTGAAAATCGTCTTCAACTGAACTGTAATTTGCACAAGCATACTGTAAGGCAAAAAATATATTTTTGCTATCGATTTTGTCTCCCTTTTACAGTAACGTTCCTACAAACACCGAAGTAAGTTAGAAACTTAGCTTACGTATTACATCTTCTAAGGCGATTCGGCTAAACAGGTGTATCGTAGTTAGTAGCGAAAACTCACTCGTATGAAAGTGTACGGTAATAGAAGCGGAAACGTTGAACTGTAGTCGCCCCACGAAGTATTCGCTGCATCAGGAGTTAAGGGCACGGTAAGAAGAAAATGGACTTCGGCATGCGCATGCGCAACACGAATAGCAAAGTCTCTGAGACAAACATCAGCCGTTAGTTGTTGTGTGGTAAGAGGGGCGATGGTGGCAGTTCAGGTTGTGGCATCGGCGCTTGCAGACATGCCTAAAAGCTGCTGCGACCTGTAAAAAGAAGTTCCTAAATATTCTGTTGAAAGTAGTTCACGTCAGACTTGCTTCTGGAGTTGTCGAAAATGTTCACAGCGAACGGAGACCCAGGCTGAGACAGTGGCCCGCGGCAAATGGAGGCACACTTCCCGATCTGGTCTAATCTGTTCCGCTGGGGAGCTGAATGATGCAGTGTCACGCGACGTCTTGCGCGTCTTCTATCCAGAGGTGGAACACCCAACTGTTCAACTGGGGAGATCAAGTGACGATTTATCCCGGCTGCTATTGCTCCTCATCTCTTGATACCGTGTAACTGTTGTACTCTTCAGCCAAAGAGTGGCTTCGGAGAGCTTCCGAGGTTCCGGTTTTCATTTTTTCTTTCTTTATTTCTTACACAGCGTGAGTTATTTCGAGCCCTTATTCAATTTCTTTTCTTTCGTTCCATGTTTCTACCGTCTTCACGGCAGATCTGTCCGTCACACCGACTAATAATGTAAGTCATAAATCAATTGCAGACATGAAGTCTGAAAATAAGTCCGTGATTATATCGTGGCACTTTATTTTAAAGGTCTGTCTTGAACACACAAACTTTTACACTTCACTATTACCGGTTTCGGTACAGGTCTTCGGGTCTGTTATATACAAAAACAACTGTGTACAAAACAAAGTTCCATTAGCTAAAGCTAAATCTATAACTGGACTGGTGATAAGAAAAAATGAAATATAGCTACATGATTAAAAACCATGCATACCAGCAATGCATATTCTGATGGAGGTATCAACGTCAAATTATACATTTAGATACGTAGTAAGTGCTGGTTGTGACCTGGATGTGTCTGGTATTTATACAAATAACAGAGGCTAGCAGACGGGCTATAGCTAGTGTACATGAGTAACCAGTATCGCTAATTTAATAGCTGAAATGCAGTACACTTTGTCATTAATTAAAATTACTTCACATGAGAAAATGAACGTCCGTCAGTAATACATGTATTGACATACAGTATGTGGAATTAGATCCATACTTAAAATCCACATAAAAGGTGCGAATAGTAATAATGAGAGGCCCCAGCCTGACAAAATAAAACACACAATTGTGAAAAAGATAGTATAAAAAGTTTAAAAATAAGATCACATCTATAAATCGAAACCTTCCAGGAAAAACACACGGTGAAACCATACCCGTACGTGTAAGGTAATTGTGGTGTCACCGCCAGACACCACACTTGCTAGGTGGTAGCCTTAAATCAGCCGCGGTCCATTAGTACATGTCGGACCCGCGTGTCGCCACTGTCAGTAATCGCAGACCGAGCGCCACCACACGGCAGGTCTAGAGAGACGTACTAGCACTCAGCCCCAGTTGTACGACGACTTTGCTAGCGACTACACTGACGAAGCCTTTCTCTCATTTGCCGAGAGACAGTTAGAATAGCCTTCAGCTAAGTCCATGGCTACGACCTAGCAAGGCGCCATTAACCATATCTGAGAATCTTATTTGTATTATCAAGAGCGATGTACCACAAGGATGAATTAAAGTTAAGTATAACGCAGCTACGTACTTTTCTTTATAGCATTCATTACGTATCCTGTTCCAGACTCCGCACCACCGGCGTGAATTAAACGCGTGCATTTCGGCCTCCTACTGCAACACAGTGTTGGCTCTTCTGCCAACACTACAGTAATTGTGGAATCCACCACTATGAAATATCCGCACCGAGCAGCGACACGCTATTTCGCGCTGTCAGGAAACGCATCGTTGGCCGCACTTGTTCGTGCGCGGCCCACTGCTAACATTGCAGGCCGCCTTCGCACGCGCGTGCTTCATACCGCAGCGATAGGCCCCTCATAACACTCAGAGGTTGGATTCCCAGAAGGTACAGCTACTCCGGCCGCTGGCTACTTTAACTATGGAGCCTTATTTAACGCCTCTTCTGACGGCTACAAGCCAGTTCTGATCGTATTATATTTCTACTCCACAACTCGTAAGCGCTACGCTGCGGTGGACCTGCTGTTAGATGTTGATTCGGCTGCGCTCTGGACGTAGAATCCGAATGCTATGCTGGAACTTGTACTTAACGTTCACTAGGCTCAGTGTAACAGATTTGTGATTTCCGTCGGAATTCTGCGTTTCACTTGCACTTACTGGATATTGGTATAACCACCATTAATGTATATAATTTCCATGAAATGTTCATTAACAGTTTGGAGCTTGATAACAGAATTATTTTGTATCAATGTTGTGACAATAAACCGTAGAACGTTGAACTATTTATTATGTTATTCCTGGTTACAACAAAATAAAAATGGCGACGTGCCAGCAACCATCTACATTGGAAGCTCTCCTCACGCAACTTATTCATTAGCAGGACCCGCTACCTAACACCCTCCAACCACTTTTTTAATGCTTACTGCAGACGCAAGCAACTCAGCAAGTGCCGGCTTTTACTTTCTTTGATGAGGCTCTAGAGGATTGGGAAGTCTACGAATTCAAGGTAACTGACGCCAGCCTCATGAAATCTTTGTTTTTGGCGCGGTCAAAACCTGAGATTTACCGGCTACTGTGCAAATTGGCCCCTTATCTAAGCATCCACTTTTCAAATATTCGTTCGTTGCTGACTTAACATTAACAGCGGCATATCCATGGTATATCTTCCGGGGTAGCATTTTACCGAGGCAAGAAACAGCCAAACCAGATTCATAGATAATGGGCCTCAGAGTTGCGAGGTTTAGGGCGAAAACATTATTTTGTGACCCCTAATAGTAAGGAGTCCCATGCAGCAAATGATCAGGGACATAATGATCTGGTGTACTCCCGACCGGAATTCCGTGCCCTAGGCACTTCAGTTCCAAGAGACAGAGTTTTGGACTTAGCACAAAGCTTCGAAGTAACTCGAGCAGCAGGGAAAAAACTAGAGTCGAGCATCGACATAACAGCCGTTGACGTAAACACATCCGAGCCAGCAGACAATGGTCACATTAGTGGCGATTTGTACGATGGGACAGGCGGGACGCCGTAGCATTAACCAACAACGTTCTACACCCCACTCAGTCCGATCTGAAACTAGTGCCATCGTGTCTCGATTGTTTTAAAAAACGTCAACGTGAAGACTGACCTGACCTATGGGCCTATTGCCAACGCTGTTCTTCCAACGGAAATCTCGCTCCTGTATGTCGTAAGTCCCGTCAGGCAAGACAACGTCCTACCCAACAGATGGATTTTAATCTGGTAGCCACTATAGACCATCAAGAGACCTCCAGTAAGTTGTTCGTAGAAGTGCAAATTGCAGAGAAACCAGTTCAATTACGAGTAAACATCGGCGCAGCTGTGAGCATTCTGAATTACACTACGTATTTCAAATTTGGAGCTCCTCCCTTGCAAGAAACAAAGAGAGGCCTGATAGCGTATAATAAACAGACCATCCCAGTAAGCGGGGAAGTTGAACAGCTAACGACATATTGTAACGTCACCCGCCACATTATCTTCTTAGTCGTTAACAGTAATTCCGATGAGGATTTGTTTGGACTGGACTCTTTTCAGATATTTGGATTTTCAGTAGACGATTCAGTGAATTTGGTATCCGAAGATGTTCCTCACTCGGACCTGGAGACACTTTGCCAGGATTATGAGGACCTGTTCGCCCTCGAACTCGGTACCGCAAAGGATTTTCAGGCGCACATCGCACTGAACCATAACGCTTGGCCTCGGTACTTTCGAGCCCGCGCCATTTCGTTAGCTCTCCGAGACCAAGCAGAGGAAGAAGTGGATCGCTTAACTGCAGTTGGAGTTCTAGGATGTATTCCTTCTAGTTAGTGGGCTGCCCCATCAGTCATAGTGTGAAAGCCATCGGGGGAGATCCGCCTGTATGGCGATTTTAAAGTAACGTTCAACGCCGAATCAGAGAGTGAGACATAGTCTGTTCGTAAGCCGGCAGAATTACTGTCAAAATTAAAACATGGAAACTTCTTAACTAAAACAGATCTAGCGGATGCATACCTCCAACTTCCTCTTGATGCAGAATCTCGTTTCCTAAGCTTTACACGCCAAACGGACGTTTTTGTTTGAAACGCTTAATGTTTGCTCTAGCAAGTGCCCCCGCCATTTTCCAACGGTTTTTGGGACAATTAATACTCAAAGTGGATGGAGGGATTAACTGTTTACATGCGGTGAAGTTGAACTGCCAACGACATGTGAAATCTTTATTCAGCGTCTTAAGGAAGACTGACCTGAAATGCAGAAGAGAAAAATGTTGTTTTTTCCAGCCAGAGACTGAGTATCTCGGCCACATCATTTCCAGCCCAGGTATTTGTCCACTGGATAAACATGTCGAATCCATAATCAAGGTTCCTAGACCGACAGAGCTTAAGCATCTTCGTTCCTTTCTGGGGAAGATGTCCTAATAACGAAAGTTCTTACCTGCGGCAGCAACAGGAACAGTTACCTTGCCACAGTTATGCAA
The DNA here is from genome assembly GCF_023864275.1 of Schistocerca cancellata. Classification (NCBI taxonomy): domain Eukaryota; kingdom Metazoa; phylum Arthropoda; class Insecta; order Orthoptera; family Acrididae; genus Schistocerca; species Schistocerca cancellata. The sequence continues at coordinate 51,992,882 of NC_064631.1, forward strand.
GAAAGTGGTGCCTTTCCTTCCACAGGTTGCCACCACATTTGTTGACAGTCCCGTGCCTCTCACGTTTTGATCCAAAGAAGTACATAGTTATTGCAACGGACGCATCTGACTGAGGCGTCGAAGTGGTCCTGGCACACAGGGAGGCAGATGGCTCTGAGCGCCCTGTGGCCTATGTATCGAAAACATTGACTGACACCCAACGCAGGTCCTTCCAGTTAGAAAAATGAGCGCTGGCCATCATCTTCGCATTAAAGAACTTTCATATTTTTGTTTATGGCACAGTGGTTCACCTCGTCACACACCATAAACCGCTGATCTCCTTATTCAGTCCAGCAGCAAAGATTCGAGACCGGGCTGCTCACCGCCTCCAAGCGCTGGGCTTTATTTTTGGCGCGCTACCAGTATGAGATTTCGACAAAAAAGAAATTCTATATTTTCACTTCGATGAAGAAGCAGAAGCCACTGTAGATTCTTTTCCCATTTCCAGCTAGCGGGATCAGATGTAACGGGTACGACGAGGTACTCCGACAATTCTGGAGACACACACTTCACTTCATAGATGGCCCAAACGAGAACCTCGCAATGCTTCCACGGCAGTCCGTCAGTTCTTTAATGCCCGCTACCAGCTCGTATTGATCGACGAGTAATTCTACTCGTTTCCGACGACGGACACTCGCGAGTAGTCATTCGTTTTTCTTTACATCAGCACGTCCTACGACTATTGCACGAAGGTCAATGGGGGGGTATCCCGAACTAAATTCCTGTCTCGCAGGTTCACTTACTGGCCGGACATGAACCAGGAGATTGAAGGACTCACCCCAATGTGCCCATCCTGCCAGAGCTAGCAGGTAGCCCCATGACATTCGTTTGCTTCTTGGCCACCATGTGCTCGCCCTTTGGAGCGGGTAAACACTGATTTCACTGGGGCAGTGTTTAAACGCCGTGTTCTTGATACTGGCTGATGCTTACACCAGATGTTCGTACATTGTCCGATGCAATGCAACATGAACCACCAACACCAACACAGCCTTAAAATAAAATTTTCAACTGAAGGAAAGTCTGCTGCAAGTGCTAATAACTGAAAATTCTGTAGCGGGGACATTCGTGGTTTCTTTGCCCAGCATGGCATCCGCCACATTCCAACGGCCCCTTCCATCCACAATCTAATGCAGAAGCCGAGATAATGGCCCGCACTTTCAAAACTCAGAAGAAGAGATACCTCTAGGATCACTCCACGGATGCATGACTAACCATTTTTCTTTTTTAGACAGGTGCACACCCATCGAGGACAAAAGTCCAGCAGAACTCCACGGACAGCAGCCCCGGGCCCTCTTGCGCCTGCTTATGCTGACGCCACTGCCAGCAGCACACTGCCTGCTTCCACGAACCGCTCTGGGACCTTAGTGCGGCTGAAAGGATTTGGATGACAAACAGCCTGGATTCCAGAAACAATTCTCCAGCTCCAAGGCCAGAAGGTCTTCAGGGTGCCGCTTCCGGACTGGGAGGTTCCGTAATATGCGAATCAACTTTGTCTCCGACTAGTTTCCCAACAGTTTTTTTCCGTCCCCCTCTCAGCACCATAATTACCAGTACCCTACTTCCCATGCTACCCCAAGCCACCCAGCCAGTGCACCAGCAGGCTTATATAAGCCTTCTGCCCACAGCCACATGGCCACCATCACACTCCAACACGAGCGACTTACCCCAGACGTCTCCCAGCTCCAGAGTCTGCTCTTCCTGGACTATGAATCACGAATAAATCCGAATGAAGATAAAGACATACCTCCTGCTCGATCTGCTCTGCTGCCGAAGACGACACCGTACAACCTCCACCCTCAGCCGGCATGGTTTCGTCCGTATGCTCCTGAACCCCGAGTCACCAACGACGCTGAGTACTCGGAGGAGGAACCCATGGATGTGGCGTTCATTTGCAGCAGACGGTTCCCCGCTTACCCAAGGGGGAAAGGATGTGGTATCCATCACTTTAGTAAATCTCCGCATCGAGCACTTGCGCGCTATATCGCGCGGCCTAGATAGGCATCGCAAGCCGTCATCGCGCGCTCGCGCGCTTCAAACCCCAGCGATTGGCCACCCGTAACTCTCGGCGACTGACCGCCCAGAATATACAGCGACACCAGCCGCCGGTTCCAGTAACTATGGAGCCTTATTTAACTTCGCTGCTGACGTCTACAGACCTGTTCTCTTCGTGCTATATTTCCACTCCACAACTCGCAACTGCTACGCGGTGGTCGACCTGCTGTTAGATGTTGATTCGGCTGCGCTCTGGACTTAGAATCCGAATACTATTCTGCAACTTGCTCTTCAGTGTTCACTGGGTTTAGTATGTCAACGGACTTGTGATTTCCGCCGGAGTTCTGAATTTCACTTGCGCTTCCTCGACATTGGTATAGCCATCATCAATTTATATAACCCATAAAGTGCTCATCTATAACTTGACGCTTGGTAACAGAATTATTTTGTAATGTTGCACCAATAAACCGTAGAACGGTGATGTATTTATTGTGTTGTTCCTCGTTACAACAGTAATTAACGAAGGAGTTACTATTAATTAAAATGGATAGTTGATAATACATCCGGAGTGACATCTCACTGGCGACTCCTCGTGTGGCTTCGCTGTGTGAATTTCGTGTTTTCGGCCGGCCGGGGTGGCCGAGCGGTTCTAGGCGTTACAGTCTGGAGCCGCGCGACCGCCACGGTCGCAGGTTCGAATCCTGCATTGGGCATGGATGTGTGTGATGTCCTAAGGTTAGTTAGGTTTAAGTAGTTCTAAGTTCTAGGTGACTGATGACCTCAGACCTCCCATAGTGCTCAGAGCCAACCAATTTCGTGTTTTCCTGTGGCGGACCTTGCTGAAGAAGGCCTGGTCTCTTCGTCGATGATGGTCGGCGCACACTAACACACGGCAAGCTGCTGGGGCGCTCGACGCTACTCAAACTAGTACGTTTCTCACCACATCAAAATAAACATGCAGGTTGAAATCATTCTGTTCATTCAGCAATAATTCCGGTTGCCGTTACCGGTGACAGAAATCTCCATTTCCTCGAGTAGGTTCAGCAACTGCCCTTTTGGTGCCCTGCGCAACACTCATATTATCCTCTGTTTTCCGCCGCACGTTTTTCTTTATTCAAATGTTTATCGAAAGCATTTTTATTTTCGCTATATGTATGGTCTCAAAAACGATTCTTGAAATTGCTTCCCGGCTGACCGATATAAAATTTGTCACAGTCTTGGCAACTTATATTATACACTCGAGATTCTAAATATTTGTTGTTGTTGTTGCCAACTTTGTGGTGTAGTCTAGAAGCAGTTGTACTTTTCGCTAGAAATCCAATTTCCACTTTCATTTTTCAGAAAGCTTGTACAATTCCGTCGTAAAATCCAACATTGTACGACGTAGGAACAAACTTCTTGCCCACTGGATCTTTTGCCTCCTCCTTGTCATATCTTTTTCAATTTAGTTTACTATAAAAGTTCATTGCATCACTTCCCTTATGCCCGTTTGCTTCGGCTACTTGTCTAGTCACATCTAATACTTCCATTTCGTCGTTAAGGGTGAGTGATAGTTTTAGCATCCTGCTGATCATGGCTCTGAAGTATGCCCATTTATATTTCTTAGGATGACAGGATTTTACATTTATAACCGTGTAAGTAGATGTCGTCTTCCTAAGTAAACTAATCTTACGCCTTCCATCTCTTTTAGTTAACTTTACATTCAAAATATTTAATTTCATTCTTCTTCCAGTTCCATTGTGGACTTAATTTTTTCGTGCATCCCGTACATTCTTTATTCTACGCTCGCGTATCTCATTACTCTCAGCTTTGTACAGCAGTACGATGTCACCTACATAAAGACTGTAACAGGCAACTCTTCGAATAAAACATGATTTTGTTCACCAAAATATTACATGAATTTAGTTTTAAGTTAAATACCGAAAGTGCGCAACTGACACCCGCCTGTATCGTGGTGCCAGCGCTATATGACTGTGTAAACCTCAGAATTTCACACAGTGTTTCCCATACATGCAGAAGGGCTTTAGTACCCATTTTGTGCAGCCCATACAAAGGGTACTGAATTATTAGATTAATATAAAATCAAATAACGGATTCATATTGAAGTGGAAATCATAAATCCCATCAATATAACCAAGAGTGGATTGCGAAAATATATAACACATCGGAAAACTTAATATACAAATTTCCGCTGTATTATCAATTTTTGTGGAGATTCTCGAGGCGCCGATATGCTGCTGAGGTACGGGACCGACGTAAGGTAAGGTCAAAATAATTTCATTACTCACCAAGCATAATACACTCCTGGAAATTGAAATAAGAACACCGTGAATTCATTGTCCCAGGAAGGGGAAATTTTATTGACACATTCCTGGGGTCAGATACATCACATGATCACACTGACAGAACCACAGGCACATAGACACAGGCAACAGAGCATGCACAATGTCGGCACTAGTACAGTGTATATCCACCTTTCGCAGCAATGCAGGCTGCTATTCTCCCATGGAGACGATCGTAGAGATGCTGGATGTAGTCCTGTGGAACGGCTTGCCATGCCATTTCCACCTGGCGCCTCAGTTGGACCAGCGTTCGTGCTGGACGTGCAGACCGCGTGAGACGACGCTTCATCCAGTCCCAAACATGCTCAATGGGGGACAGATCCGGAGATCTTGCTGGCCAGGGTAGTTGACTTACACCTTCTAGAGCACGTTGGGTGGCACGGGATACATGCGGACGTGCATTGTCCTGTTGGAACAGCAAGTTCCCTTTCCGGTCTAGGAATGGTAGAACGATGGGTTCGATGACGGTTTAGATGTACCGTGCACTATTCAGTGTCCCCTCGACGATCACCAGTGGTGTACGGCCAGTGTAGGAGATCGCTCCCCACACCATGATGCCGGGTGTTGGCCCTGTGTGCCTCGGTCGCATGCAGTCCTGATTGTGGCGCTCACCTGCACGGCGCCAAACACGCATACGACCATCATTGGCACCAAGGCAGAAGCGACTCTCATCGCTGAAGACGACACGTCTCCATTCGTCCCTCCATTCACGCCTGTCGCGACACCACTGGAGGCGGGCTGCACGATGTTGGGGCGTGAGCGGAAGACGGCCTAACGGTGTGCGGGACCGTAGCCCAGCTTCATGGAGACGGTTGCGAATGGTCCTCGCCGATACCCCAGGAGCAACAGTGTCCCTAATTTGCTGGGAAGTGGCGGTGCGGTCCCCTACGGCACTGCGTAGGATCCTACGGTCTTGGCGTGCATCCGTGCGTCGCTGCGGTCCGGTCCCAGGTCGACGGGCACGTGCACCTTCCGCCGACCACTGGCGACAACATCGATGTACTGTGGAGACCTCACGCCCCACGTGTTGAGCAATTCGGCGGTACGTCCACCCGGCCTCCCGCATGCCCACTATACGCCCTCGCTCAAAGTCCGTCAACTGCACATACGGTTCACGTCCACGCTGTCGCGGCATGCTACCAGTGTTAAAGACTGCGATGGAGCTCCGTATGCCACGGCAAACTGGCTGACACCGACGGCGGCGGTGCACAAATGCTGCGCAGCTAGCGCCATTCGACGGCCAACACCGCGGTTCCTGGTGTGTCCGCTGTGCCGTGCGTGTGATCATTGCTTGTACAGCCCTCTCGCAGTGTCCGGAGCAAGTATGGTGGGTCTGACACACCGGTGTCAATGTGTTCTTTTTTCCATTTCCAGGAGTGTATTTAATAAAGTCTCTAGATAGTGTGAATCGCTAAAGAAGAGAGCTATTTCTATGACATTTGCATCTCAGCCATGCTCCCGTGGAGAAAGACTTTTTTTCTCAGGGGCGTCCATGTGGCGACTATTCCGAGTGACGAATATTACAGCCAAGGAGTTGGCCCACGGCACCGTCTAAAAAGCAGTAGGAGTGCTCACCACAGCCCTCCCAAGTTAGTTACAGGAATTAATTTTTTACCTGTGGAGGTACATTACAGAGGCAATAAATCTAACAGAGATATGTTCTCCAATCATACTCTGATGCAGGTTCTTCTCAGTGCCACCTAGTGTTTAGATCGCTCGTAAGAATTTGCGTGGCAGTTTGCCGTCATCTCTGCCTAGCGTGTAACTTTGGAGTCAGTTGTGCTTAGAGTCACATCGGTAAAAATCCGGTCGCTCCATGAGAGGATGCACGGGACTACCGTGCTCACCAAATTACACATTGCACGCATTCTCCTCTGTGAGCTGAATCCAGCATTCGTCTCACTACTCCCAACACTACTCTCTGCTCCACTAGTTAGGACTCCATAGGGACCGAGCGGGGTGGCGCAGTGGTTAGACACTGGACTCGCATTCGGGAGGACGACGGTTCAATCCCGCGTCTGGCCATCCTGATTTAGGTTTTCCGTGATTTCCCTAAATCACTCCAGGAAAATGCCGGGATGGTTCCTCTGAAAGGGCACGACCGACTTCCTTCCCAATCCTTCCCTAATCCGATGAGACCGATGACCACGCTGTCTGGTCTCCTTCCCCAAACCAACCAACAACAACAAGGTCTCCGTAGGGACTTGACGAACACATACTTCATATTCTCTCACAATTATTATTTCCGTGAAGAAATAATTCGGAATTGTCAATTAGTTTCGCCCCATCCATGGTGTCTAATGGTTCAATAGGTACATAAAATTAATTGACTTTCTGCCTTTCTTTTACGTGTTTATGGCCTTCCCCCTGTCCCTTAGTCTACAACATTTTCTGGCCAAATCACCTCCTGCAGGTTCGATCTCCGATCCTGCTACGGTCAGGGAGTCAGGAAGATTTTCGGGTAAGCTGGTTCAATAGGTACATAAAATTAATTGACTTTCTGCCTTTCTTTTACGTGTTTATGGCCTTCCCCCTGTCCCTTAGTCTACAACATTTTCTGGCCAAATCACCTGCTGCAGGTTCGATCTCCGATCCTGCTACGGTCAGGGAGCCAGGAAGATTTTCGGGTAAGCTGTCATTTATTGAAACTGCAGTTAGGGGAACAGATCTGATAGTAATCAAAAATAGCGTCCCATCATTTAATCTGATTATCAAGATGGCACAAGGGGATTATCGTTTCTACACTATGCATTCATGATGGACCATTCTTGCTGTCCCATTTAGACGGAAATGTATCTGCGTTTCCTGTAAGTAGAAAATTTCCATTTAGGAATTTTCCTTCTTAAGCACGAGATAAAATGTTGTCCCTCTGATATATTCCCTTGGAGGTAACAAACATTGCTTCACACCTCGTTAACAATGTATTGCAAAAGAAATAAGTTCTGCCTAAACAACTCTGAGAAATACTGAGATTTTCTGCATTATTAATTATTCTGTCACCTGGAGTTATGCCCTCGGTTGTGGTTTCGTATGACAGGAGCAGATATCTCTTTGTCATCTCAAGCACCATGAGAGTACAATGGTACATCAATCTGATGAATCGACCTGTTGTGTTGCCATTCTCGAACAGCATTAAATGGGGGGGGGGGAGGAGGATTCGTTTTCGGACAGGATAACTTTCGTCCTCATACCCCAATTGTAATCCAACATGCTCTACAGAGTGTCACCGTGTTGCCTTGGCCTGTTCGATCTCAGATCTGTCTCCAACAGAGCACGTAAGGGTCATCATCAAATGAAAACTCCAGCGAGACGCACAACTAGCATTAACCGTCACTGTGTTGACCGACCGAGTACAACACGCATGGCACCCCCCCCCCCCCCCCCCCCATAGACTTACATCTGACACTTTTACAACACACTGCATGCACGTTTGTGTGCTTCCATTCAACATTCAGGATACTAGGGTTATTAATGTATCAGCATTTCACGTTTGAAACGGCTTATATCGCGCCGACATTAAACTGTGATCTTGCAGTCTTGATCAGTTAAATGTGTTACCGAAATGTCATTACTCTAAGTTACTTATTTTTGATGTTACGATTCTTTTTTTCGTCGTTGTAAATTTAGAGGTAGACATCGATTATTTTTGAGTTATAACGGAATGTTTCCAGCCGAACCCCCCTATTGTCTAAGGCTTCCTAGCGATCAGAGAGTATCACAGACTGGGGACAGCTCTGAACCGCGTGGTTGCCCGGAGCGACGACATTAGCTGCTCAGCGTCGCCACCACCAGCTGTGCCTCCGACGCGCCGGCCGCGTTCCCGGAATAGTTTGCAGCGACGCATTCCTGGCCGACGTCCCGGGTGTCGCCAGGCATACTTACACATGCCACCCTGGTGTCGACAGGCCCACCACCACGTGCCGATGTCCACCACGCTCTCCCAAGTGCCGTACTCCCTCCTGCAGCCAAGTAACTTCATCTCTTATAAATGGATATTGTCTATTCCCAAAACCCTTTTCTAACTTTTCAACAATAAGCCCACAACAGACTAAAATTACTAACACTACTTATCGGTCGAACATGGGGATTGCACCCTTCCACAATGCTCGACACCTATAAATCCCTGATTGGACTCATCCTCTGCCACACAAATGTGGCACGGACTTCCGCTCCTCTCTTCCTTTATCACGCCCTACAAATCCTCGAACGCCTACCCTTTCGAATGCGCTCACCCTCCCCCACCAGCGTCCTCAACCTACTTATAACATTCCCCTCCGTTCTCTTCCTCCCTGTACACCTCCGAATATCCTACGTTAGCTGTAAACTCGACACTATTCCGCACGTAGCCTCCCCCCCCCCCCCCCCCCCCCTGTGCACTGCTCTGGTACTGTGCGGCTCCTCTACTCCAATATTCCCCCATCGCTACACCTCCACTAGCCACATCCTCTGCCAACGAAACTTCACCTTCCCTTCCCAACCATTTAATCCGTCCTGATACGTACCTGTCCTACCAGATCTAACCCAGAACAGACCCCACATCCACCGGTCAGGACTCCCACTCTCTCCACTCCTCGGCACCCACATCCTAAGGCTTGGTCCAGAACGGTATCCCTCTTCACTCTCCCAAATTCCTCCTCCAAACATCCACTCAGACACACAAATACCCTCTTGCTCACTACCCCAACTGCTATGTTTCCATGATACCCTTCTTCCTCAGAGTCTAGGGCCACACACTGGCTTTTTACACTGAAGAGCCAAAGAAACCGTTACACCTACCTAATATCGTGTAGGCTCCCCACGACCAGTCAGAAGCGCTGCAACATGACGTAGCATGGACTCGGCAAATGTCTGCTGGAGGGAATTGAATCCTGTTGGCCCGTCCATAAATCCGTAAGAGGGGGTGGAGATATCTTCTTGGAAGGCATCCCAGATATGCTCAGTAATGTTCATGGCGGAGCGTTTAGTGGGCAGTGGAACTTTTTAAACCCAGAAGCATGTTCATGAAGCCTCTCGGTAGCTATTCGGGACGTGTGCGGTGTTGCATTGTCCTGCTGGAATTGCCCAAGTCCATTGGAATGCACAATGGGTAAGAATGGTTGCAGGTGATCAGACAGGATGTTTATGAACGTGTCACCTGTCAGAGTCGCATCTAAACATATCTGGGGTACCATATCAATCCAACTGCAACGCCCATTACAAAGCCTGCACCAGAGTGAACAGTTCCATGCTGACATGGAGGGTCCACGGATTCATGATCTCCACACCTGTACACGTCCATCCGCTCGATACAATCTGAAACGAGACTAGTCCGATCAGGCAACATGTTTCCAGTCATCAACAGTCTAACGTTTGTGTTGACGGGCTCGGGCGAGGCGTAAAGCTTTATGTCGTGCAGTCATCAATGGTACACGATTCGGCTTTCAGCTCTGAAAGCCCATTACGATGATGTTTCGTTGAATGGTTCGCAGGCTAACACTTGTTGAGTTTTGGAGAACATGGTTGAGGAGAGAAGCAGCGATTAGTATGATTAATCAATAATTCAAAAACAGTCTTAATCGCATTCATTATTATTATTATACCGCCAACAGGTTTCAACCCGACGTAGGTGTCATCTTCTGGGCGTTTACACCATTGGTCGACTGCTGGTGGTGTCACTCCTGTCTACATAATGGCAGGAAACTAGGAGTGACACCACCAGCACTCGACCAATGGTGTAAACGCCCAGAAAATGACCCCTACGTCGGGTTGAAACCTGTTGGCGTTATAATAATAATAATGAATGAGATTAAGACTGTTTTTCAATTATTGATTAACATTTGTTGATTGCCCGGCATTGAAATCTTCAGCAATTTGCGGAAGGGTTGCACTTCTGTCACGTTGAACGATTCTCTTCAGTCGTCGTTGGTCCCGATACTGCAGGATCTTTTTCCGGCCGCAGCGATGTCGGAAATTCGATATTTTACCGGATTCTTGATATTCGCTGTACAGTTGTGAAATGGTCGTACGGGAAAATTCCCACTTCATCGCTATCTCGGAGATGCTGTGCCCCATCGCTCGTGCGTCGACTATAACACCACGTTCAAACTCACTTAAATCTTGATAATCTGCCTTTGTAGCAGCTGTAACCAATCTAACAACTGCGCCATACAATTGTCTTATATCGCAGCGCCGTGATCTGCCTGTTTACGTATCTCCGTATTTGAATATGCATCCTATATCAGTTACTTAGGTGCTTCAGTGTCTTTTTTTAACTTATGCAACTGTCCCTCTTTCTTTTATCTTTTGTGACTGATTTATTGGCCATTTCATTTGTGTCAGTTTTTTATTTAATCAACAAATCCTTCTATTATGTTTAGAATTATGGAACTGAATCCATGCCTGTTTTATGAAAAACATCATTTTTTCAACTGCCGATTCCAATTTTATATTATGGTTTAAACCTTTTACTGTCATATGGCTCAAGAGCGGCGACTTGTATCCGTTGACAACCCATCCCCGCGAGGGAAATGAAATGACAATTGTTGCAACTGCGACCGGAACTGTCGCGGGGTTGAAGTGACGCAAAGCGCGACGGGACCCGCGGAGCGGCCCACTAACAACAACACAAACGGGAGAGGTCGGACACGACCAAAGAAGGACCAAACGAACAACAAGAAGGTCGAAACAACAGAGTCACAAGAAGACCTAACTAGACAACTACGTCCACTCATACACAGAACAGGAAAGTAACTACGCTGTCTAAGGAGAGGAGATATGGCCTGAGGCGTACGCAAGGTTAGACTGCCAGGCTGAGCGAGAGGCCAGCGCTTAAGTACTCTATCGGGGACGCCGCTATTGGCCGCTGGGACCACGTGTTCCCCTGTGGCGCCCCCACACTAAATGTGGGCCAGGAGGCGCGCGCCGACACGGCTTACGGCGCGATGGGGCAGAGACCTCTAGGGGTCTTCGACGTCCATGACGTCTGGCGCGCATTGAAATTCCGCAGCGCGCGGTACCAAAACTGTGAAGAAGAAATAACCCAAAAACTACCAGTTTCTTCTACACCTATTCCAATATGCTGACGCTACCATCTTACTGGCAGCCCATCCTAGGGTCCATTCGTCACAACGACCCCTCTAACTTCGTATCGACAGCTTTGCATCCTGCTGTAATCACTTTTACCGCCATCAGTCCTACAAAAACCCAGGCAACAAGTTAACCACCACGTGCTAAAAGACAGTCAGTTAGGTAATACCCAAAACGAACCTAAGCACATTGGGCGGTAGCTGAAGGATAGCTGTGTCTCTTAATGCAACAAGATACTCACTCCGGCGCTTCTTGCATCAGCAACTAAAGCTCTTATAGCAGGTCAAGGAAGCCCTTCCAGCAGAAACAAGGGAAACTATCCGCCAAGAGACTGAATCTTTTCCACCGAATGAAAGTCATTCTTCTGGCGAGAATATAAAATACACACATCAAAAAAGGTTTGCATCACCTCGGTACGAAGAGTTGAAGGTTGGGTTGTTTGGGGAAGGAGACCAGACAGCGAGGTCATCGGTCTCATCGGATTAGGGAAAAATGCGGAAGGAAGTCGGCCGTGCCCTTCCAAAGGAACCATCCTGGCACTTGCCTGGAGCGATTTAGGAAAATCATGGAAAATCTAAATCAGGATGGCCGGACGTGGGACTGAACCGTCGTCCTCCCGAATGCGAGTCCAGTGTGGTTCGGAGAGTTCGGGAACCTGTACAGAAAATTGGAATAGAGATCAACGTAGGCATCATTTCCGCCCTTTGGATTGCTCGTGAAAACCACACATTGCATGTTGTAACACCATACAGCGAGACCTTCAGAGGTGGTGGTCCACATTGCTGTACACACCGGTACCTCTAATACCCAGTAGCACGTCCTCTTGCACTGATGCATGCCTGTATTCGTCGTGGCATACTATCCACAAGTTCATCAAGGCACTGTTGGTCCAGATTGTCCCACTCCTCAACGGCGATTCGGCGTAGATTCCTCAGAGTGGTTGGTGGGTCGCGTCGTCCATAAACAGCCCTTTTCAATCTATCCCACGCATGTCCGACAGTGTTCGTGTCTGGAGAACACGCTGGCTACTCTAGTCGAGCGATGTCGCTATTCTGAAGGGAGTCCTTTACAAGATGAGCACGATGGGGGCTCGAATTGCCGTCCATGAAGATGAATGCCTCGCGAATATTCTGCCGATATGGTTGCACTGTCGGTCGGAGGATGACATTCACGTATCGTACAGCCGTTACCGCACCTTCCTTGAACACCAGCGGCGTACGTCGGGGCCACATGTTGTCATCCGAAAACAACAGGGAACGTCCACCTTGCTGCGCTCGCTGGACAATGTGTCTAAGGTGTTCAGCCTGACCGGGTTGCCTTCAAACACGTCTCTGACGATTGTGTGGTTGAAGGGACATGCAACACTCATCGGTGAAGAGAACGTCATGCCAATCCTTAGCGGTCCTTTCGGTATGTTGTTGGGTCCATCTGTACCACGCTGCATGGTGTCGTGGTTGCAAAGATGTACCTCTCCATGGACGTCGGGAGTGAAGTTGCGCATCATGCAGCCTATTGCGTATAGTTTGAGTCGTAACACGACGTCCTGTGGCTGCACGAAAACCAGTATTCAACATGGTGGCTTTGCTGTGAGGGTTCCTCCGAGACATAATCCGTAGGTAGTGGTCATCCACTGCAGTAGTAGCCCTTGGGCGGCCTGAGCGAAGCATCTCATCGATAGTTTCTGTCTCTGTATCTACTCCATGACCGAACAACATCGTTTTGGTTCACTCCGGAACGCCGGAGAACTTCCCTTGTCGAGAGCACTTCCTGGCAGAAAGTAATAATGCGGGCACGATCGAACCGCGGTATTAGCCGTCTAGGCATGGCTGAACTACAGACAACACGAGCCGTGTACCTCCTTCCTGGTGGAATGACTGGAACTGATCGGCTGTCGGACTCCTCTCGTCTAATAGGCGCTGCTAATGCATGGTTATATCTTTCGCGGATTTAATGACATCTGTCAACAGTCAAAGGGACTGTGTCTGTGGTACAATACCGACAGTCAACATCTATCTTCAGGAGTTCTGGGAACCTGGGTGGTGCACCGCTTTTTTTGTTGTGTGTATTTTGATGCCAGACTTAACACTCTATCGATGTATATGTTGTTTGAGGAGAAGCATCCCCAGATTCAGCCCCCCCCCCCTCCCGAAATATTTTTAAGGATATTTTCAATTTGCGTTTTGGATGCCCTAAAATAGACTGCTGCTGCAAATGTGAATAGTCGATGGCGAAAATGAGAAGCCCTCACCTTAACGATGTTGTAAGTCGATGTATAGCTGGAGAGCTAATCGTTCACAAGACAGAGGCCAAAAATTTTCGCTCACAGACGAAGGTAAAAGGATCTCCGACAGTTGCCAGATAATATATTTCGTATTCATTATATATATATATATATATATATATATATATATATATATATATATATATATATATATATATATATATATATATATATAATGACGACAGCAATGGGAAACTAGAGCAACACGACCAAAGCACTTCCCTCTATAAGTTTCTGCAGAGCGTTCCTCCATCATCGAATATTTCTCTTACATTCCTAGAACAGTGAATTATAGAACCAATATCTGTTTTATCGAGAATATAGAGAATGCTACAGGATGTTTGAGAAAATTGGACATTATTTCCCTGTCAGGGGACATTCCTTTGTAATAGAGATTTCAGCATAAGCAATAGAGAACTTAGAAAGCATGACACGTTCTATATGATACACGAAATAACAAAGCTCGTAATAAATACCAGCAATATCAGAAATATATAGTGGCTGAAACTGATGCTATAGACTGACTTGATTTCAAGACCTGGTGACAGCGATTTTTCAAGAGGACTTGTGTTTAATTGAAACTTGCCGTTAAAAGGGTCGCAAGACACTAAAAAGAATGCATTTTATTATCAGGAATACGGTGCATTTTACATACAGCGCCAGTATACCTTCGTAACATATTTGTAATTGATGGTTATTACTTAAGTCACTGACGAACGAATTAGTTAAAAGGAAACCCTGTAACTACTATACCCAAGCCAGAAGTGTACTAAAAGAGCCGCAGTCATCGAAATTCAAGCTTTCTTTGTGAAAAAATAAAATTTTTGCACAATCTCAAATGAGCTCTGATATCTACAGCGATATTAAGCATTACTGATATTTTTTCAGGAGAAAAGGAAGAATGGTTTCGGTGTAGTTTTTTATTAGTTTTCTCGAAAGTAGGTTGGAATGACTAAGGCCCTTTTAGCATGTGGCAACACACTTACACGAAAATCCATCCGAGCATTTCATCCTCTGGCGTTCACAAATGTCCTATCGATCTCACTACAACAATGAAGTATCTAGGGCGAACATTCCATCATAATTAACCTGTAACACGTAACACCAGTTCTTTACGTCATTCACAGTTTTCAGTCTCTTATAGATTATGCCTTACGTATGTTTTATGTATATTCTGTCGCTATTTATGTTTATTCACATTTTGTACTACATATGAACCGTTTCTGTACCTATAAAGTAATCTGTAAAAATACCGTAAATGTTATTGGTCCATGCATAAGGTCAATGGCATTGTAACGATAGGACAGACAAAGTTGGTGGGCAGTCGCTCTACATTCAAAATGAGAAAGCATGCAAACTGCGGACGAAGCACCAGCCAACCTTCATACACTGATGTGACGGAAGTCATGTGATAGCGTGTGGTGTGCGTCCTGTAAGACCTTCGGTACACACACCATTAGATTATTTCACTTGTCGCTCTAACGAAGTAGGCGAGTGTCAGCAATATGTCTCATGGTCTTATCGTGGCGTGTTTATCTTCTGCCGTTAGGTCAGATGATAGAAATGCCACTTGCACGCTTAGAGTAGCAGATTGACGGTGACCAACTTTAAACAGAACTTGATTAATTTTCACACACATTTATTAAAATTATAAAAAGCATAGACATTACATAACTTGATTCTGGATGCTGTTTACAATTGACAATCTGAAGCTCTTTTGGTCTTGGTACGATAACCTTATTCTCACATATCTCTGATACTTGGCAAAGTGTCTATTAATTTATCTTCATGGCTATGTACAGGAATATGGTAATCTTACTAGGCGCAGACTGAAACTTGACTATAGACTGGTACAGACCAATGCAGACTGGTACAGACTGGTGCAGACAAATGCAGACTGACTAATCGGAGGTCTGTAGACTCATTATAATACCTCCCGCGTTCAGATATCACTGCGCGAGTGTGATCCGCGAGGAGAAAAGATTCTACGTTAGCATCAATCTCATTGGCTGCATTACATATTAATACGTGGATCGGGGGAAGTAGAATTTGGTCCGTCTCTAAGGCAGCGCCACCTCGTAGTGCGGAGATGGACGAGCGCTGCGCCTGCGCTGTTGTGCTTATCGGGACGCGCTCTAGTGGGAAAGTTGTGTACGCACTGACTACGCGGAACTATGTACACAACATAGCGATATGCAAAAATACTGATGGCAGTAGTATCACGTACATGAGCTTTAAAAGGGCGGAGCATTGGCGGAGCTGTCATTTGTGATTCATGTGAACAGGTTTCCGACGTGATTATGGCCGCACAGTGGGAATTCACAGACTTTGAACGTGGAGTGACAGTTGGACATTCCATTTCGGAAATCGTTAGGGAAGCCAGTAGTCCGAGGTCCACAGTGTCAAGAATGGGCTTAGGACACACAGGTTCAGGCATTAACTCTCACCACGAACAACGTAAGGGCCGACGGGCTTCACTTAACGACCACGAGCAGTGGCGTTTGCGAAGTGTTGTCAGTGTTAATAGAGAAGCAACACTGCGTGAAATTACCGCAGAAATGAATTTAAGACGTCCGACGAACTTATCCGTTAAGACAGTGCTGGGAAATTTAGCGTTAATGGGCTATGGCAGCAGACGACCGACGAGAGTTGACTTTGCTACCACCACGGCGTCCCCTGCCGCGCCTCTTCTGGGCTCGTGACCATACAGGCTGTACCCTAGAAGACTGGAGAACCGTGGACCATTCAGATGAGTCCCAGTTTCAGTTGGTAAGAGCTGACGGTAGGGTTGGAGGGTGGCGCAGACCTCACGAAATCATGGACCTAAGTTGTCAACAAGGCACTGTGCAAGCTGCTAGCGACTCCATAATAGTATGGTTTGTGTTCACATGGAGTGAACTGGGTCTTGTGGTCCAACTAAATCGATTATTGACCGTACATGGTAATGTTCGGGTGCTTGGAGACCATTTGCAGTCATTCACGAACTTCACGTTCCGAAACAACGATCGATGTCACTGGGCCACAATTTTTTGCGTGTGATTGGTTTCATGAACATTCTGGACATTTCAGGTGAATGATTTGACCTTCCAGATCGCTCGACATGAACCCCATCGAGCATTTAAGGGACATTATATAGAGGCAAGTTCGTGCACCACCAACACATTCGAAATTATGGATGGCTATAGAGGCAGCATGGAAATTCTAACGAGGTGTTGAATCCATGCCACGTGGAGTCGTTGCACAACGCCGGGAAGAATGAGGTCCGACACAGTATTAGCAGGTATCCCACGTCTTCTGTCACCTCTGTGCAATGAGCGCATGTAGGATCGGACACCTGGCTAAAATTTAAGCAATTCCATGGAATTTTTGCCTTGGAGTGTTGTGTCCGATAGTAAAGATGTGAAATATGTAGACAGTGCTGCATTGTAACTGATAATTAGAGCAGAGGCATGTGTTATCCCTGTAGTGCTGAGCTTCAAACTACGTAATTGTATTAGACAAGGCTAACGTAATGGTCGCATTATCGCCTCCAGCCAGTGTACTCTATCTTTGTAAATCACATGGGCTAGTACTTACCGTGACTTCCTTTATCAATATAGCTTAGTTTACGTGTACATAGAGACTGTTATTTACCCAAGTCGTACTGCCCGTGGTACGTTCCTGGCACAAATCCTAAAAGTTACGGTAGCGTCATAATTTTAGCTACCTTATTTTCTCACAAAAATCGGTCACTAATTTGTGTTATCACCAAAAAAGTGTTTTACCAAATGATTTTAGTTAAGAGCTGGAATAAGTACGCTGTGCAATACTAAAACCGAATTATGATTTCTAGAGAAGTTCACTATTAATCTAAAAGCAACTATATTGTGACAGTATTACTCAACAACAGTTCCAGATAAATGATTAATTATTATTATGCGTTTCACTGTCTGCAAAGTGTGGCAAGTGTGTGTTCATTTTTGTATGTATCTGTTTATGGGACGTGTGAAGAATATAGGGCCGCCGATGAATTTTGTAGATTACTTTAGATTTTACTTTGGTCAGAACCATACAGAATATTTCCTTAACCGTTAATGTCTGGGACTGATTTCCTTGTTAATTACTCTCACAGTAATTACACAGGTACTGCCGTTAAAAGATGGTCAAGTAACTTCCTCCTGAAATATTTAATGCGGATGCTTGATAAATAATTGAAATTTGGTTCATTTATTGCAATATATTCACTACTTATAAAGTATTTTCGAATGCGACTGGCAATCGTAATTTGACCTTGCAACAACAAGTAATTACAGATTTGCAGGATCTAATAGAAAAGTTTTTCAATTCGCTTTTTTTGTGTATTGATTCCGGTAGGTTTTGGACAAGAATAATTGAATGCCTCTGCCTAATTTAATCATTAGTAACACGATCACGCTCAATCTTTGCGTAAAATAACAGCTCACGTAACTAGTACGGTAGTGTGATTGAGAGTGTTATAAACCGTCACCTACTAACCACCACCACCATCATCATCATCCACTTCTCCTACATCTTCTATAAATCTAAGTTCAAAAATGGTTCAAATGGCTCTGAGCACTATGGGACTTAACAGCTATGGTCATCAGTCCCCTAGAACTTAGAACTACTTAAACCTAACTAACCTAAGGACATCACACAACACCCAGTCAGCACGAGGCAGAGAAAATCCCTGACCCCGCCGGGAATCGAACCCGGGAACCCGGGCGTGGAAAGCGAGAATGCTACCGCACGACCACGAGCTGCGGACTATAAATCTAAGTGACCACTATCTATTGTCGCCCCCATCATTGAGATCATCGGTCTGTTACCACGTCTTTATGAACAGGTTCCATCTTGTCTCTGTCCCGCACATTCCATGTCCTTCAGAACGTAATTTCAGTCGCCTTGCCTCCTGGACCATGACTTCATCCCTGAAATTTATCCTTCCTTCATAGTACAGCATACGTTCCTGCTCACTCATTCCTTGCTCATCTTGCATCCCACTTATATCCTGATACCCACAACCCACCTGTCAGTTACATCTCCCGTACATATCTCACGTATGTTCCATATATCCATATAACATTTTCTCCAATGCTACCCTCGTACCATTCCGTACAATTACAAAGATCATTGTATCATGCTCAACTAAAAGTAACGTACATCAAATCACTATCATTTAATCATAAACACAACGAAGCACCGCCGTTCTCGCCACATACGGCAAATCGGGCCGGAGTGATCCCGTGACATTCTCAGTCAATGGCGTCATCAAGATCCAGTATGTATGGCGTGATGTCAGCACATCGCTCTCTCGGCCGTTGTCGGACTAACAGACGTGGTGATGCTACCTCTCGTACAAGTGGCTTCTTAAATGGCACTACGAGGTTCAGTATACCCCTCTCCAGTCCTCTGAAGAAGGAAAAATCCCTGGCAGTATGGGGAATCGAACCCTGGTACACTGTATTGCAGTCTCTCGCCCTGACGCCCTACGACGCCATAAGAAGGGGTGGGAATCAGCCACAACTACTCGAAACTGTTTAAAAAACAACAAATTACTGGATGCGCCAGTGTATCACTTGTTCACAATGGTGTTCTCCATTAACCATGGACTTTTGGTCGCATGCTGCAGTAGTGTACAGAATCAATATCGTTCTTCGCGTACTTCCGGGTGTTCTACCCAGTTGTTTCCACCTTATGCTCAATATTTCAACGTCCGACCGAGCCATCTTTTTCATGTGTGCGAGTAGTGTTGTTACGTGCACTCACTGCCTGCACTCCAGCCAGACTGCTATATACTGTTCTTCGTCTTTCTATCCAAGTTCGAGACGGCCAGAGACAGTGGTCATGTGTGCGATAGTTTACTTGCGTGTGTGTGTGTGTGTGTGTGTGGTTGTTGTCTGCATTAGAAGTAGGTCTTTTAGATCAAAGCTAACTTGTTCAGCTGTCTTTTTGTTGTACCAGTCTGCGTCTCAACATCTACGCTACGTGGTGAGTAGTAATCTACCCTTTTCATTATATTGTAAAAGATATTAATAATGTTCAAATTAATAGTTTCAGTGAAAAGATTGAGAAAGTGGAAAAGTTTTAAGTGAAAATGATCTTCCACTCTCAGCTCGCGAGAACTGGGAGAGGCGCTGTACAACTTCGTTTTTTTGAGCCAGATATCATAGTAAGTTGAAGTGGGACAGAATCGTACCCAATTCAGAATGTTGGTTCGGGAATTGGGGGTCGGGGTAAGAGATTCCCAGTTCTGGAATTTTCGTAATGGCCAAGGGAAACTTGCTGAGAACTTTGGAAGAAAGCGAAGACCGGATCTATTTTTATTTACGTTTAGGACAGTTTTGACTGTTGTTGTCACAGTAAAAAGTAAACATTTTTTGTTCTTTGTATCTGTGTCAGTTGTGACATTACAGCCTTTATCACTGCGATTTTTAACATGTAAAAGTTTTTTTTTCTGTATTCGCGTCAGTATGTGCGAATTTTTAACATATACCAATGAATGTTGTAACCAGATATCTTTGCCGCGCTCCTGAAAAGCGCAGAATATCACGATAGCTATAAACTGTTATACGCAGCTATCGATCAGTAAAAATACGATGCACCTATGTTTCAAAATAACATTTGCCGATTTTTACTTCTGCAGGGAGCCGCGCCGCTCTCTAGCTGTTCTTCTGTGAATGTGTTGCGAGTCGGACGCAAAAGTATTGTGCTCCATACTGATATAATCATTATATTGTAAATTTAAAAGTTTAAGTGATTAAAAATATATGTAGCCACAAAGAAGCGAGAATGTGTATCATGAAAATTCGCTCCACCGCCACAATGGGTGGCCATGTTAATGTAAGTTTCCGTTTCATAATACACTCCTGGAAATGGAAAAAAGAACACATTGACACCGGTATGTCAGACCCACCATACTTGCTCCGGACACTGCGAGAGGGCTGTACAAGCAATGATCACACGCACGGCACAGCGGACACACTAGGAACCGCGGTGTTGGCCGTCGAATGGCGCTAGCTGCGCAGCATTTGTGCACCGCCGCCGTCAGTGTCAGCCAGTTTGCCGTGGCATACGGAGCTCCATCGCAGTCTTTAACACTAGTAGCATGCCGCGACAGCGTGGACGTGAACCGTATGTGCAGTTGACGGACTTTGAGCGAGGGCGTATAGTGGGCATGCGGGAGGCCGGGTGGACGTACCGCCGAATTGCTCAACACATTGGGCGTGAGGTCTCCACAGTACATCGATGTTGTCGCCAGTGGTCGGCGGAAGGTGCACGTGCCCGTCGACCTGGGACCGGACCGCAGCGACGCACGGATGCACGCCAAGACCGTAGGATCCTACGCAGTGCCGTAGGGGACCGCACCGCCACTTCCCAGCAAATTAGGGACACTGTTGCTCCTGGGGTATCGGCGAGGGCCATTCGCAACCGTCTCCATGAAGCTGGGCTACGGTCCCGCACACCGTTAGGCCGTCTTCCGCTCACGCCCCAACATCGTGCAGCCCGCCTCCAGTGGTGTCGCGACAGGCGTGATTGGAGGGACGAATGGAGACGTGTCGTCTTCAGCGATGAGAGTCGCTTCTGCCTTGGTGCCAATGATGGTCGTATGCGTGTTTGGCGCCGTGAAGGTGAGCGCCACAATCAGGACTGCATACGACCGAGGCACACAGGGCCAACACCCGGCATCATGGTGTGGGGAGCGATCTCCTACACTGGCCGTACACCACTGGTGATCGTCGAGGGGACACTGAATAGTGCACGGTACATCCAAACCGTCATCGAACCCATCGTTCTACCATTCCTAGACCGGCAAGGGAACTTGCTGTTCCAACAGGACAATGCACGTCCGCATGTATCCCGTACCACCCAACGTGCTCTAGAAGGTGCAAGTCAACTACCCTGGCCAGCAAGATCTCCGGATCTGTCCCCCATTGAGCATGTTTGGGACTGGATGAAGCGTCGTCTCACGCGGTCTGCACGTCCAGCACGAACGCTGGTCCAACTGAGGCGCCAGGTGGAAATGGCATGGCAAGCCGTTCCACAGGACTACATCCAGCATCTCTACGATCGTCTCCATGGGAGAATAGCAGCCTGCATTGCTGCGAAAGGTGGATATACACTGTACTAGTGCCGACATTGTGCATGCTCTGTTGCCTGTGTCTATGTGCCTGTGGCTCTGTCAGTGTGATCATGTGATGTATCTGACCCCAGGAATGTGTCAATAAAGTTTCCCCTTTTTGGGACATTGAATTCACGGTGTTCTTATTTCAATTTCCAGGAGTGTATAATACTTGAAGCCTTAAAGTTTATTTAATTTCAAAGAAAATCTCTCAACCTTATTTTCATTAATTATACTTGTGATAATCTTTTCTGTTTAAAAGATTTATGCAGCTTATGATCCAGCGTGTGTTCTGTCGGAACAGGAGGCTGTCGTGACGACATCGTTATAGTATTTATTCCATGTTCCGTTTATATGTTCGTACAAATCCAGTTAGTTGGTCCCTTAGGTTTCTTTCATGTAACTTCTGTCTGTTTTCTCCGCGCGATCTTCCTCTGAAAAAAAATTTCTGTTCATTTTTTAGTAATTTTCGATATCGCGAATGAGAAAAGACAGCCGCCTCCTGCTCCGAACGGAACATCACGACTTTTCTAACGTCGTAGAGTACCGCACGAATTTTCCGCTAATAGGTAATAGAATTTCTTAAAGCTGGATCAATTACACATGTTGCTGCTGTTCTCCGACAAATCTGGTGTGATTAATAGTAATTTATTCTGTCACGACAAAAAGAACCAATTTTATTTTTACCAAAGCAACAAAGCTTTAAATTAAATTACTAAAAACAAAAAAACAAAAAATCATACCAGAGAGTGTATCAACCTCGGAGGGAATTTCAGTAAATGTTACCAAAAAAAAAAAAAAAAACAAACAAACAAACAACGCTGCAATTACGGAAAGGAGTAAATGGTTCAAATGGCTCTGAGCACTATGGGACTTAACTTCTGAGGTCATCAGTGTCCTAGGACTTAGAACTACTTAAACTTAACTAACATAAGGACATCACACACATCTATGCCCGAGGCAGGATGGCAGGATTCGAACCTGCGACCGTAGCGGTCGCGCGGTTTCACACTGTAGCGCTTAGAACCGCTCGGCCACTCCGGCCTGCGAAAGGGGTAGATTCTAAAACGGTTTTCAGTGAATACGCCAGTAAATAGTTTTCATTAGCGATGGAAACTTACAGACACCACATTTTGTTCAACACTGCAAAGACAATTTTTCCCTGAAACAGCTGATAATCTAAGTAAATAAGTATGGATTCCACTCATTTAGAAATGTCTAAACAATCGAAGAATAACGGGTTATCAAAATTATTACGTTTGAGGGTGTTAAACAAGCGTATGTGCAACGAAGCACGACCCTGATGCGTGTGCATAAGCACCGACACGTACGCAATGTCATAGTGTGGAATTAATGTGTTTTCCGTCGCGCGTGCGGTAAATAGTTGTTATCACAGGTTGCAGATTTCGATAATATATGTGAATAAATATGGATTCCACTTTTTTATAAATATCTAAACAATGGAAGCATAATAGGTTATCAAAATTATCACGTTTTACGGTGTTAACGAAGTGTATATGCATCGTAGGGCGACGCCGATGCGGGTACATAAGCACCGACACGTACGCAAGGTATTAATGTGGAATTAGTGTCTTTCCGAAGTGCATGCGGCAAATGCGAAAATGTGAACTACGACAACATTATTACCAAATACGTCCAAACAGGACCAGCGTGCAGTTGTTCTTGTTTTGGATGTCGAAGAACGAAGTCTGGTAAACATCCATCGGAGAACGAAGAATGTGTATGGGGCAGAAGTTACGGCGTGCATTTAAGACGACACGTTCTGGAAAGCTGCGACAAGAGGTGGTGATGCTTCAAAATAACACACGACCCATGTCGCTATTGTCGTAAAGAAGAAGCTACGCCAGGTCTAGTGGGATACGCTGGAGCAGCCGTCCTACAGTCTTCATCTCTCTCCACGCAATTATAATACCTTCGGTCCATTAGAAAAGATTTCGAAAAGTCGACGATTGCTGTTGGACGAGGATATGCAACAAGCAGTTAACAGATTTAGTATGGTTCCCCTTACGTTCAAGCCACAGTACAAATCCTTATTTTACAGTTCTACAATTTTGTATCGCATCTGCAGATATCATGTAGAATTCAGTGACTCAAGCGGTACCGCACAACGCACTCTTTCGCGAGTACGATTTCAGTTCCCACGCTGGCTGAAGGATAAGATTGACCATATGGCGTTGGTAGTGAGTGATGGTGTGAGGTTCTGTGGCTAGACATCTCCAGTCAATGCAGAAGCGAGGTACGTAGGAAAAACACACGTATTCTGGGGCGAAGCAAGTGTTATTGCTAATAAAAGTCACTTTTGCCGATATAGATACAACTACGTTCTTACAACACTATTACAACGCCAGTAATCGATCATCTTAATAAATAAATGAAAATTGTTTGAACTAACGAAAATGCACGAACAGATAAGAAATATTACGAGTGTTAGTACGTGCGTCATATCCACCAATCGCTTATAGGAAGTCTTCCGATCTAGTTCTGTTGGCCGGCCGAAGTGGCCGTGCGGTTAAAGGCGCTGCAGTCTGGAACCGCAAGACCGCTACGGTCGCAGGTTCGAATCCTGCCTCGGGCATGGATGTTTGTGATGTCCTTAGGTTAGTTAGGTTTAACTAGTTCTAAGTTCTAGGGGACTGATGACCTCAGCAGTTGAGTCCCATAGTGCTCAGAGCCTAGTTCTGTTGTAAGACCATAGTCTCAGGAAAATAAAGTTTCAACTAATTATTATTAACTGTGTTTATATTATCAGTTTATGGTGTTTAGTACATAAATGGATCAAAATGGCATCGCTTTTGAACTTTATTCCAAGTTATATACCTTTCCACTTCATCACTTAGTATTAAAGGATACCACTTCTACGAGGGACATAAACTTTGAGAGCTTCTCGACAAAACAAGTAGAAAGAATACTACACAACGACTCAGTAACATACTGTACGTAATCCAATATGAATATAGGGAGATGGTATCCCTTCTTTCGGAATATCTTCATATAGATACGGCTTACCGGCCAGTGATCTTCTTCAGTACAGATGCACTCACATTGCTCAAACTCTTACGGGAATCGGTTGACTTACTGCCGCAATTAATAAGTGTAGTGGGCAGGCGCACTAAAAATGTAGAGTGTGGACAGTAAGTTGGAGGTGTGGGTCTCACGCCCGCCCGGTTAGCCGTCCGGTCTAACGGTTTTTAGTCGGGTTTCCATATGCCTCGGCGAATGCGGGCTGGTTCCCCTTATTCCGCCTCAGGTACACTATGTCGGCAATTGCTGCACCAATAAGTTCTCCACGTACGCGTACACCACCATTACTCTACCACGCAAGCATAGGGGTTACACTCGTCTGGTGTGAGACGTTCCCTGGGTGGGTCCACCGAGGCCCGAACCGAACAATAAACCTGAAAGAGTGGTTCGGTGTGGAGCGGCGGAGAGGTGAAGTGGACTGCGGTACTCGTCGTGAGGTTGTGGACCACTGCGGCTGCGGCGGGTACGAGCCTCTCCCTCGTCTCTAGGCCCCCGGTTAACATACAGTACATACATAGAGTTCAGTAGGTCTCACGGGGAGCGTGCCAGAGTAAGTCCCTGTAGTCGCACGGTCCTCTGTGCCCTCGATGGCTCAGTTGGATAGAGCGTCGGCCATGAAGCAGGAGATCGCGGGTTCGAGTCCCGGTCGGAGCACGCATTTTCTACTGTCCACGCTGATATCTATCAACGCCTTTAAGCAGCTAATTG
The DNA here is from genome assembly GCF_023864275.1 of Schistocerca cancellata. Taxonomy (NCBI): domain Eukaryota; kingdom Metazoa; phylum Arthropoda; class Insecta; order Orthoptera; family Acrididae; genus Schistocerca; species Schistocerca cancellata. The sequence goes on from NC_064631.1 coordinate 52,018,470, forward strand.
TCTGGATTTAATTGTAATTTCGTACGTAATCCAAGGACGGATTGAGTTAATCTCCGAAAAACCCGGATCGAAAAGCACAGCCAGTCCTGCTGTACGCCTCTTATACTAGCCTCTGTGGACTCACTGTCTGAAGTGATACATTCCTCAAGGTTTAGTACAAGTGGATATTTTTTTTATAACTTCCACACGCATTTCGCCACGGTGTTTTTCGAAAAGGCTATCTTCAATCTGGTGCCTCAATGGGATGATAGCTTCAATGGTCACGGCGATTTTGCTTGACTGGCTTACCAATTCTGGAATGTACGGCCTTAAAACTGAAATTTTTTGATTGCCCATAGAAACTAGTGTAGGCATGTGTATTTAAATACAGATTATGTAAACATCCAGGATACAGAGCTGCGGTCACCAACGCCTATATAAGACAACAAGCGCAGTTGTTAGATCGGTTACTGTTGCTACAAAGGCAGGTTATCAAGTATTAAGTGAGTTAAAAGTGATGTGGGGATTTTCCCTTATGACCATTTCACGAGTGTACCGTGCATATCAGGAATCGACATCGCTGCGGCCGGAAAAAGATCCAGCAAGAACAGGACCAACGACTACTGAAGAGAATCGTTCAACGTGACAGAAGTCCAAATTGATGCAGATTTCAATGCTGGGTCATCAACAAGTGTCAGCGTGCGAACTATTCAACGAAACATCATCGATACGGGTATTCGGAGCCGAAGACCCACTCGTGTACTCTTGATGACTGCACGACACAAAGCTTTACGCCTCGCCTGGGTCACTCAACACCGACACTGGGCTGTTGATGTCTCGAAACATGTTGCCTGGTCAGATGAGTCTCATTTCAAATTGTATTGAGCATATGAACGTGAACGGGTATGGAGACAACCTCGTGAATCCATGGACCCTGGAAGTCAGCAGAGGACTGTTCATGATGGTGGAGGTTCTGTAATGATGTGGGGCGTGTGCAGTTGGAGTGATATGGGACCGCTGATACATCTACATACGACTGTGGCAGGTGAAACGTACGTAAGATTCTTGTCTGACCACCTGCATCCATTCATGTCCATTGTGCATTCCGACGGACTTCGGCAACTCCAGCAGGACAATGCAACACCCTACACGTCCAGAATTGATACAGAGTGGCTCCAGGAATACTCTTCTGGGTTTAAACACTCCCAATTCCCCTGAAATGAATATTATGGGGCATATATGGGATGGAATGCCTTGAAAAGTCCTGTTCAGAAGAGATGCCACCCCTGTACTCTTACGAAGTTTTGGACAGCCGTGCATGGTTTCCGTTCCCTCGAGCATTACTTCTGACATTAGTAAAGTTCATGTCGTGTTGCAGCTCTTGTACGTGCTCGCGGGGGCAGTACACGATATTATGATAGGTGTACCAGTTTCTTTGTCTCTTCAGTGATAGAGAAATGTAGTAGTGGTGCCAGACTACCTGCACAAGGAATAAACGCACCTATTACTCTGCTTGTAGTCTGTGCATTGTACCGCCAAAAACAGAGCCCGTTTTCCGGTCGACCCTCGTATGTCTTCCAGCTGTTTGGCACGACGTAACTCCAGCAGCTCCGTGTAGCTGACTGTCTCGCGGAACTGCGCTCCGAGGTGGTGCCCAGAGAGCTAATGACCGGCCATGAATGCCGATGTTACCTCGGCGTTAATTAAATTTAATTACCGCCGCTGCGAGGGGGCGGGCGTGCTTGCATATTCATAAAGACTCGCACGGTGCCGGCCGACCAGTGTTTCCATGTACGATGACTGCTAATAAGCTACAAGACGCCCTCAGGACACTCGGCGAAATGTGCTGGAGACCATTCCTCGTTGCACGAAAGGATTCGAGCATTTACGTTTGTAAATCAGCACGGCCCAGTCATATAGCAGATACAGCAATGAAAGGGCAAGGGAATGTAGGTGGCTAACTACGCTCACCGACCTAAAAAATATTCCCCTACAAAAATTTTTACAAGCATCGTTTAATACCGTGTAATTCCGCCCCTGGACTTTACAATCGCCTGGCTTCGGTTAAGAAGTGAGTCCGCAAAAGTTGTGCAGGTACGTCGCTTCAGTTTAATCCATTAGCTGAGGATTAGATCGCACAGTTCCTCCAAGCTGCGCGGATGATGATGTCGGCGTTTTACCCGCTGATCCAACATGTCTCACGAAGGTGACTTTGCAGGCCGTTCGAGATGTAAAAGCACGATGGACTTTGCTGATGTCGTCTTTACGTGCGTATGTGGGTAATGGCCTCTTGCAGAGACACACACTTCAAATGTTTATTGCATGCAGTTCCCATCGCAAGGTTTTCTCGCTAGCTCATTTGCATAGACCTTCATTAACTGCCTGCTGCAATTGCTGTCGGGGGTTGGATTCGATTTTGAATCACAAGCTGTGAAAGTCTTTCCCGGCCTCTCACAGGATCTTCTTCCGACAACAATTCTGACGTCGTGTTTCGTGGCCAGGTGTGTGACACCACCTCTTGTAGACACGCGAAACACCAACAAACCCAATAACTTCAAAAATGGCTCTGAGCACTATGGGACTTAACATCTTAGGTCATCAGTCCACCTAACTAACCTAAGGACATCACACACAGCCATGACCGAGGCAGGATTCGAACCTGCGATCGTAGTAGTCCCGCGGTTCCGGACTGCAGCGCCTAGAACCGCTCGGCCACCACGGCCGGCAAACCCAACAACTTCACAGACCGTGTGGCCCTGGGCACTGCCAAACATGATTGCCCCTTTTCGTCACTGTTACCTCACACATTTGCGAACAATGTCTTCTTGAAACGTAAATGTCTCACTAACCGCTAATTATGCTGACGTAGAGGCACTGCGCAAGCGGATGAGCACGCGACTGCATCGCTGCACCATCTGTAGAAGCGTAACAATTCATCTGTGCGTGCGCACTGGGCTGACTAATTATTTGTCTAATGATCTAATGGAGGAAGAATATAAACGTACTCTTTTCGACATCACAATAGGATGTATCAAAAAAGAATCATCATATCTAAAAACATCATAACCATTATGATGAGCGAGTGCGTGAACAATGTACTGTTGGAAAGAGCAGACTGTCGAGTCTTACATTGTTCCCGCTAGGTAGCAGCAGTGTGCGCCCGCTTCAGATCTAGTAAAACTGGTGTCGGGACAACAGAAAGCGTTTTGTGCTCCATGTTTTGCGCAGTGTGGGTCAGTAATGACTGTTCAGCGTGACTTTCGTACTGGGTATGGTGTGGATCCTCCTACAGCAAAGAGCATTAGAGGATGGCATGAACAATTGCGAGAAACAGGTTGTTTGTGTAAAGGCAAATGGACGGGCCGTTACCGATTGTCTGACACAGACGTCGAACGCTTATGCCATGGCTCCATAAGGAGTCCGCAGAAACCCGTTCGCCGTGCAGCTCGACAGCTCAACATGTCCTCGATGTCCGTCTGGCTTGTGTTGCGTTGATGTTTACACGTGAAGCTCTTCGTGAAGGTGACAAATAACAACATATGGAGTTTTGTAATGTCGTTCTTTCCAAGATGGAGGATGACAGTTTTCTTACACGCTTAGTGTTTAGCGACGAGGCAACATTCCATACATGAACCATCACAGTGTGAATATATAGGGTACGGATCAACTACATGGAGTTGTACACTTTGAGTTGGACTCTCCAAAATTTAACGTGTTTTATGCAGTATCTCAGAAGAAGGTGTATGGTTCATTTCTCTTTACCGAGAACACTGTTACGGGAAACACGTATCTCGAGAACATGTACACTCCTGGAAATTGAAATAAGAACACCGTGAATTCATTGTCCCAGGAAGGGGAAACTTTATTGACACATTCCTGGGGTCAGATACATCACATGATCACACTGACAGAACCACAGGCACATAGACACAGGCAACAGAGCATGCACAATGTCGGCACTAGTACAGTGTATATCCACCTTTCGCAGCAATGCAGGCTGCTATTCTCCCATGGAGACGATCGTCGAGATGCTGGATGTAGTCCTGTGGAACGGCTTGCCATGCCATTTCCACCTGGCGCCTCAGTTGGACCAGCATTCGTGCTGGACGTGCAGACCGCGTGACACGACGCTTCATCCAGTCCCAAACATGCTCAATGGGGGACAGATCCGGAGATCTTGCTGCCCAGGGTAGTTGACTTACACCTTCTAGAGCACGTTGGGTGGCACGGGATACATGCGGACGTGCATTGTCCTGTTGGAACAGCAAGTTCCCATGCCGGTCTAGGAATGGTAGAACGATGGGTTCGATGACGGTTTGGATGTACCGTGCACTATTCAGTGTCCCCTCGACGATCACCAGTGGTGTACGGCCAGTGTAGGAGATCGCTCCCCACACCATGATGCCGGGTGTTGGCCCTGTGTGCCTCGGTCGTATGCAGTCCTGATTGTGGCGCTCACCTGCACGGCGCCAAACACGCATACGACCATCATTGGCACCAAGGCAGAAGCGACTCTCATCGCTGAAGACGACACGTCTCAATTCGTCCCTCCATTCACGCCTGTCGCGACACCACTGGAGGCGGGCTGCACGATGTTGGGGCGTGAGCGGAAGACGGCCTAACGGTGTGCGGGACCGTAGCCCAGCTTCATGGAGACGGTTGCGAATGGTCCTCGCCGATACCCCAGGAGCAACAGTGTCCCTAATTTGCTGGGAAGTGGCGGTGCGGTCCCCTACGGCACTGCGTAGGATCCTACGGTCTTGGCGTGCATCCGTGCGTCGCTGCGATCCGGTCCCAGGTCGACGGGCACGTGCACCTTCCGCCGACCACTGGCGACAACATCGATGTACTGTGGAGACCTCACGCCCCACGTGTTGAGCAATTCGGCGGTACGTCCACCCGGCCTCCCGCATGCCCACTATATGCCCTCGCTCAAAGTCCGTCAACTGCACATACGGTTCACGTCCACGCTGTCGCGGCATGCTACCAGTGTTAAAGACTGCGATGGAGCTCCGTATGCCACGGCAAACTGGCTGACACTGACGGCGGCGGTGCACAAATGCTGCGCAGCTAGCGCCATTCGACGGCCAACACCGCGGTTCGTGGTGTGTCCGCTGTGCCGTGCGTGTGATCATTGCTTGTACAGCCCTCTCGCAGTGTCCGGAGCAAGTATGGTGGGTCTGACACACCGGTGTCAATGTGTTCTTTTTTCCATTTCCAGGAGTGTATATCAGTATACACTGAGAATAATTTACATGTAAGTTGTTCTCAATGTATATTGTGCACTGAAAGTTGTGTGGGATAATTAACATGCGTGAAAGTCTGCACAAACGGACCAGAAGAAAACTTAAAGTAAACAAAAAAAATCACAACCTCACACATAGAAAACATTATATAAAAATGGGATGGTAGAAAGAGAAAACACACTTGAGGATGGGTATGATTTCCCGAAACGCGTCGTGTAAAGTACGAATAAAAGAAAATCATGACAGGTAGCAGAAAAGATATTTATAAACAAACCTATTGTTTTCGCGGACGCAGGCTTTCAGAAAACTATTTATAATGTACAAAATCAGAAATAGACGTTCTCAGTTGGATAGCCCCAATTGATAAAACCTGAGTAAATCATTACGAAGTATAGAATAAATGAGGGAGCATACTGCTGATCAATCCATTTCCGCCGACAAGAGAAAAGATCAAACGCCAGGCTTCTGCATTGGTTTGGGTACGAAAGGTCAAATGCTGATTTATTATACTTCTAAAGGTCAAACAGTGAATAACAACGGGCACTGAGAGTTTCTGCGGTATGTGAAATTTAAAATCAAAACGAAGAGCAGAGGCAAGCTTTCGGAAACGTGATTTTGGTTGAGGATAATTTCCGCCAAAATGTAGCTTGGCAAAGAGTCTTATGCATTCAGAATATTCGTTTTGAACCGCTGGATCACCCACCGTACCTTCCTGTCCGAGGTTCAAGAGACTTTCCCCCTGTGTGAATCCAAGTTTTGTCGGATAATGCAATTGTGGAGATGGTGCAAGAGAGGCTGTGCACGATGTCAATCAACTTCTTCCAGATTGGAGTTAAAAAGCTTGTAAAGAGATGGAAAAAGTGCACAGAGATTGATGGAGATAATGCAGAAAAACTTTGCAATTTAAGTTTACCAATAAATAGCTTCATTTTCAAAAATTGCCTTTACTATTTGACTTTTTCTCAAGAGAGACACCTCTGCTAAACGTCGGGGTACTTTTATGGAATTGGTAGCGGTTGCTTCCAGTCTCCACAAGTTCTATGACCCTAATGATCCCGATGTGGACGGGATACGAAACCCTAAACTACCTCCGTTCCTTCCGTGGCACGGAGACACACCAGTCCGAAGTAGAGTTGTTTTCCAGTGACCCGTTAATTAAATTCTGGGAAGAACCTAAAAGTGAATATGCTGACGAAAACGAATTACGGGTTCCGTAAGTAAAAGTCCCCCTCCCCCCCCATGAAACATAGACCTTGCCGTTGGTGGGGAGGCTTGCGTACCTCAGCGATACAGATAGCCGTACCGTAGGTACAACCACAACGGAGGGGTATCTGTTGAGAGGCCAGACAAACGTGTGGTTCCTGAAGAGGGGCAGCAGCCTTTTCAGTAGTTGCAAGGGCAACAGTCTGCATGATTGACTGATCTGGCCTTGTAACAATAAACAAATCGGCCTTGCTGTGCTGGTACTGCGAACGGCTGAAAGCAAGGGGAACCTACGGCCGTAATTTTTCCCGAGGGCATGCAGCTTTACTGTATGATTAAATGATGATGGCGTCCTCTTGGGTAAAATATTCCGGAGGTAAAATAGTCCCCCATAAAGATCTCCGGGCGGGGACTACTCAAGAGGATGTCGTTATCAGGAGAAAGAAAACTGGCGTTCTACGAATCGGAGCATGGAATGTCAGATCCCTTAATCGGGCAGGTAAGTTAGAAAATTTAAAAAGGGAAATGGATAGGTTAAAGTTAGATATAGTGGGAATTAGTGAAGTTCGGTGGCAGGAGGAACAAGACTTCTGGTCAGGTGACTACAGGGTTATAAACACAAAGTCAAATAGGGGCAATGCAGGAATGGTTTAATAATGAATAGGAATATAGGAATGCGGGTGAGCTTCTACAAACAGCATAGTGAACGCATTATTGTGGCCACGATAGATACGAAGCCCACACCTACTACAGTAGTACAAGTTTATATGCCAACTAGCTCTGCAGATGACGAAGAAATTGAAGAAATGAATGATGAAATAAAAGAAATTATTCAGATAGTGAAGGGAGACGAAAATTTAATACTCGTGGGTGACTGGAATTCGAGTGTAGGAAAAGGGAGAGAAGGAAACGTAGTAGGTGAATATGGATTGGGGCTAAGAAATGAAAGAGGAAGCCGGCTGGTAGAATTTTCCACAGAGCACAACTTAATCATAGCTAACACTTGGTTTAAGAATCATGATAGAAGGTTGTATACATGGAAGAACCCTGGAGATACTAAAAGGTATCAGATAGATTATATAATGGTAAGACAGAGATTTAGGAACGAGGTTTTAAATTGTAAGACATTTCCAGGGGAAGATGTGGACTCTGACCACAATCTATTGGTTATGACCTGTAGATTAAAACTGAAGAAACTGCAAGAAGGTGGGAATTTAAGGAGATGGGACCTGGATAAACTGAAAGAACCAGAGGCTGTACAGAGTTTCAGGGAGAGCATAAGGGAACAATTGACAGGAATGGGGGAAAGAAATACAGTAGAAGAAGAATGGGTAGCTCTGAGGGATGAAGTAGTGAAGGCAGCAGAGGATCAAGTAGGTAAAAAGACGAGGGCTAGTAGAAATCCTTGGATAACAGAAGAAATATTGAATTTAATTGATGAAAGGAGAAAATATAAAAATGCAGTAAATGAAGCAGGCAAAAAGGAATACAAACGTCTCAAAAATGAGATAGACAGGAAGTGCAAAATGGCTAAGCAGAGATGGCTAGAGGACAAATGTAAGGATGTAGAGGCTTATCTCACTAGGTGTAAGATAGATACTGCCTACAGGAAAATTAAAGAGACCTTTGGAGATATGAGAACCACTTGTATGAACATCAAGAGCTCAGATGGAAACCCAGTTCTAAGCAAAGAAGGGAAAGCAGAAAGGTGGAAGGAGTATATAGAGGGTCTATACAAGGGAGATGTACTTGAGGACAATAATATGGAAATGGAAGAGGATGTAGATGAAGATGAAATGGGAGATACGATACTGCGTGAAGAGTTTGACAGAGCACTGAAAGACCTGAGTCGAAACAAGGCCCCCGGAGTAGACAACATTCCATTGGAACTACTGACGGCCTTGGGAGAGCCAGTCATGACAAAACTCTACCATCTGGTGAGCAAGATGTATGAAACAGGCGAAATAACCTCAGACTTCAAGAAGAATATAATAATTCCAATCCTAAAGAAAGCAGGTGTTGACAGATGTGAAAGTTACCGAACAATCAGTTTAATAAGCCACAGCTGTAAATACTAACACGAATTTTTTGCAGACGAATGGAAAAACTAGTAGAAGCCGACCTCGGGGAAGATCAGTTTGGATTCCGTAGAAATACTGGAACACGTGAGGCAATACTGACCTTACGACTTATCTTAGAAGAAAGATTAAGGAAAGGCAAACCTACATTTCTAGAATTTTTAGACTACATCTACATCTACATCTACATCTATACTCCGCGAGCCACCTTACGGTGTGTGGCGGAGGGTACTTATTGTACCACTATCTGATCCCCCCTTCCCTGTTCCATTCACGAATTGTGCGTGGGAAGAACGACTGCTTGTAAGTCTCCGTATTTGCTCTAATTTCTCAGATCTTTTCGTTGTGATCATTACGCGAGATATATGTGGGCGGTAGTAATATGTTGCCCATCTCTTCCCGGAATGTGCTCTCTCGTAATTTCGATAATAAACCTCTCCGTATTGCGTAACGCCTTTCTTGAAGTGTCCGCCACTGGAGCTTGTTCAGCATCTCCGTAACGCTCTCGCGCTGACTAAATGTCCCCATGACGAATCGCGCTGCTTTTCGCTGGATCATGTCTATCTCTTCTATTAATCCAACCTGGTAAGGGTCCCATACTGATGAGCAATACTCAAGAATCGGACGAACAAGCGTTTTGTAAGCTACTTCTTTCGTCGATGAGTCACATTTTCTTAGAATTCTTCCTATGAATCTCAACCTGGCGCCTGCTTTTCCCACTATTTGTTTTATGTGATCATTCCACTTCAGATCGCTCCGGATAGTAACTCCTAAGTATTTTACGGTCGTTACCGCTTCCAATGATTTACCACCTATGGCATAATCGTACTGGAATGGATTTCTGCCCCTATGTATGCGCATTTTATTACATTTATCTACGTTTAGGGAAAGCTGCCAGCTGTCGCACCATGCATTAATCCTCTGCAGGTCTTCCTGGAGTACGTACGAGTCTTCTGATGTTGCTACTTTCTTGTAGACAACCGTGTCATCTGCAAATAGCCTCACGGAGCTACCGATGTTGTCAACTAAGTCATTTATGTATATTGTAAACAATAAAGGTCCTATCACGCTTCCTTGCGGTACTCCCGAAATTACCTCTACATCTGCAGATTTTGAACCGTTAAGAATGACATGTTGTGTTCTTTCTTCTAGGAAATCCTGAATCCAATCACAAACCTGGTCCGATATTCCGTAAGCTCGTATTTTTTTCACTAAACGTAAGTGCGGAACCGTATCAAATGCCTTCCTGAAGTCCAGGAATACGGCATCAATCTGCTCGCCAGTGTCTACGGCACTGTGAATTTCTTGGGCAAATAGGGCGAGCTGAGTTTCACATGATCTCTGTTTGCGGAATCCATGTTGGTTATGATGAAGGAGATTTGTATTATCTAAGAACGTCATAATACGAGAACACAAAACATGTTCCATTATTCTACAACAGATTGACGTAAGCGAAATAGGCCTATAATTATTCGCATCTGATTTATGACCCTTCTTGAAAATGGGAACGACCTGCGCTTTCTTCCAGTCGCTAGGTACTTTACGTTCTTCCAGCGATCTACGATAAATTGCTGATAGAAAGGGGGCAAGTTCTTTAGCATAATCACTGTAGAATCTTAAGGGTATCTCGTCTGGTCCGGATGCTTTTCCGCTACTAAGTGATAGCAGTTGTTTTTCAATTCCGATATCGTTTATTTCAATATTTTCCATTTTGGTGTCCGTGCGACGGCTGAAGTCAGGGACCGTGTTACGATTTTCCGCAGTGAAACAGTTTCGGAACACTGAATTCAGTATTTCTGCCTTTCTTCGGTCGTCCTCTGTTTCGGTGCCATCGTGGTCAACGAGTGACTGAATCTACATCTACATCTACATTTATACTCCGCAAGCCACCCAACGGTGTGTGGCGGAGGGCACTTTACGTGCCACTGTCATTACCTCCCTTTCCTGTTCCAGTCGCGTATGGTTCGCGGGAAGAACGACTGTCTGAAAGCCTCTGTGCGCGCTCTAATCTCTCTAATTTTACATTCGTGATCTCCTCGGGAGGTATAAGTAGGGGGAAGCAATATATTCGATACCTCATCCAGAAACGCACCCTCTCGAAACCTGGCGAGCAAGCTACACCGCGAAGCAGAGCGCCTCTCTTGCAGAGTCCGCCACTTGAGTTTGTTAAACATCTGCGTAACGCTATCACGGTTACCAAATAACCCTGTGACGAAACGCGCCGCTCTTCTTTGAATCTTCTCTATCTCCTCCGTCAACCCGATCTGGTACGGATCCCACACTGATGAGCAATACTCAAGTATAGGTCGAACGAGTGTTTTGTAAGCCACCTCCTTTGTTGATGGACTACATTTTCTAAGGACTCTCCCAATGAATCTCAACCTGGTACCCGCCTTACCAACAATTAATTTTATATGATCATTCCACTTCAAATCGTTCCGCACGCATACTCCCAGATATTTTACAGAAGTAACTGCTACCAGTGTTTGTTCCGCTATCATATAATCATACAATAAAGGATCCTTCTTTCTATGTATTCGCAATACATTACATTTGTCTATGTTAAGGGTCAGTTGCCACTCCCTGCACCAAGTGCCTATCCGCTGCAGATCTTCCTGCATTTCGCTACAATTTTCTAATGCTGCAACTTCTCTGTATACTACAGCATCATCCGCGAAAAGCCGCATGGAACTTCCGACACTATCTACTAGGTCATTTATATATATTGTGAAAAGCAATGGTCCCATAACACTCCCCTGTGGCACACCAGAGGTTACTTTAACGTCTGTAGACGTCTCTCCGTTGATAACAACATGCTGCGTTCTGTTTGCTAAAAACTCTTCAATCCAGCCACACAGCTGGTCTGATATTCCGTAGGCTCTTACTTTGTTTATCAGGCGACAGTGCGGAACTGTATCGAACGCCTTCCGGAAGTCAAGAAAAATAGCATCTACCTGGGAGCCTGTATCTAATATTTTCTGGGTCTCATGAACAAATAAAGCGAGTTGGGTCTCACACGATCGCTGTTTCCGGAATCCATGTTGATTCCTACATAGTAGATTCTGAGTTTCCAAAAACGACATGATATTCGAGCAAAAAACATGTTCTAAAATTCTACAACAGATCGACGTCAGAGATATAGGTCTATAGTTTTGCGCATCTGCTCGACGACCCTTCTTGAAGACTGGGACTACCTGTGCTCTTTTCCAATCATTTGGAACCTTCCGTTCCTCTAGAGACTTGCGGTACACGGCTGTTAGAAGAGGGGCAAGTTGTTTCGCGTACTCTGTGTAGGGGATTTAGATCGGCTTACCGATTTTACATATGACCAAAACTTTTTAGGGTTCTTGTTTAGATTGTTTGCCAATGTTTTACGTTCGAATTCGTTGAATGCTTCTCTCATTGATCTCTTTACGCTCTTTTTCGCTTCGTTCAGCTTTTCCTTATCAGCTATGATTCGACTACTCTTAAACCTATGATGAAGCTTTCTTTGTTTCCGTAGTACCTTTCGTACATGATTGTTATACCACGGTGGATCTTTCCCCTCGCTTTGGACCTTAGTCGGTACGAACTTATCTAAGGCGTACTGGACGATGTTTCTGAATTTTTTCCATTTTTGTTCCACATCCTCTTCCTCAGAAATGAACGTTTGATGGTGGTCACTCAGATATTCTGCGATATGTGCCCTATCACTCTTGTTAAGCAAATATATTTTCCTTCCTTTCTTGGCATTTCTTATTACACTTGTAGTCATTGATGCAACCACTGACTTATGATCACTGATACCCTCTTCTACATTCACGGAGTCGAAAAGTTCAGGTCTATTTGTTGCTATGAGGTCTACAACGTTAGCTTCACGAGTTGGTTCTCTAACTATCTGCTCGAAGTAATTCTCGGACAAGGCAGTCAGGATAATGTCACAAGAGTCTCTGTCCCTGGCTCCAGTTCTGATTGTGTGACTATCCCATTCTATACCTGGTAGATTGAAGTCTCCCCCTATTACAATAGTATGATCACGAAACTTCTTCACGACGTTCTGCAGGTTCTCTCTGAGGCGCTCAACTACTACGGTTACTGATGCAGGTGGTCTATAGAAGCATCCGACTATCATATCTGACCCACCTTTGATACTTAGCTTAACCCAGATTATTTCACATTCGCATTCGCTAATAACTTCACTGGATATTATTGAATTCTTTACTGCTATAAATACTCCTCCACCATTGGCGTTTATCCTATCCTTGCGGTATATATTCCATTCTGTGTCTAGGGTTTCGTTACTGTTCACTTCCGGTTTTAACCAACTTTCCGTTCCTAATACTATATGCGCACTATTTCCTTCAATAAGAGATACTAATTCAGGAACCTTGCCCTGGATACTCCTGCAGTTTACCAATATTACGTTAACTTTTCCTGTTTTTGGTCTCTGAGGACGGACGTTCTTTATCAACGATGATAATGTCCTCTCTGGTAAGCCGTCAGGTATTTTATCGTTTCGCCCAGGGGGGGGGGGTCCCTCTAACCTAAAAAACCCCCGTGTGCACGCCACACGTACTCTGCTACCCTAGTAGCTGCTTCCGGTGTGTAGTGCACACCTGACCTGTCTAGGGGGGCCCTACAGTTCTCCACCTAATAACGGAGGTCGATGAATTTGCAACCATTATAGTCGCAGAGTCGTCTGAGCCTCTGGTTTAGACCCTCCACACGGCTCCAAACCAGAGGACCGCGATCGACTCTGGGCACTATGCTGCAGATATTAAGCTCAGCTTGCACTCCGCGTGCGATGCTGGTTGTCTTCACCAAATCAGCCAGCCGCCGGAAGGAACCAAGGATGGCCTCAGAACCCAAGCGGCAGGCGTCATTCGTTCCGACATGTGCTACTATCTGCAGCCGGTCACACCCAGTGCGTTCAATAGCTGCCGGAAGGGCCTCCTCCACATTACGGACGAGACCCCCCGGCAAGCACACCGAGTGCACACTGGCATTCTTCCCCGACCTACCCGCTATTTTCCTGAGGGGCTCCATAACCCGCCTAACGTTGGAGCTCCCTATAACTAATAGGCCCGCCCTCTGTGACTGTCGGGACCTTGCCGGAGAATCGGCCACTGGCCCAACAGGCGAGGCATCCTGTGGTGGCTCGGAAACGATGTCATCACCACTAGGAAGCACCCCGTACCTGTTGGAAAGGGGTAAGGCAGCTGCCACGCGGCCAGATCCCACCTTCGCCTTTCGGCCAGGCACGCGCGAGCCCACCACTGTCCGCCATTCACCATGGAGTGATGGCTGACCGGTAAGATGCTCACTGCCGGAAGACGCAGCGACATCAGGGGTTCCATGTGATTCCAAGGCCACCGAAGTAGGCATAGGTCTCACCACAGTTGCCCCAACGCCACTACGAGCCGACGCCTGCGCCTCGAGCTCGATGAGCCTAACAGACAAAGCCTCCACCTGCCCCCGAAGAGTGGCCAATTCTCCTTGCGTCCGCTCACAACAACCACAGTCCCTACACATGACTATGTTTACCCTACCCTATACGGTGACAAATTCCCAAGATAATCTTCTGATGAGCTACTCTGATAATCAAGAAACACTCACTGAAATACGAGACGCGAAAACTACGCTAGGTTTTCCCAGAAAAACTATTTAAAAGCTAAGCGCAGCAAATAAGTACAAAAACGCTTTATACAAACAGTACTCGCTGCTGCTGGTGCTCTCGCTCTGGCTGTCACAAGACAACTGCTGATTCAAGTGACTAGTGGCTAACGGCCGCGAAACAAACAAAGACGGTTTTAGGGCGCTTTCTGTTCTAAACGATCAAGAAAACACTAAGAAATCTAACACGAAAACTACGTAAAGTTTTATCAAGAACTGTTAGTTACTATGCAGAGCAGATAAACACAAATAGAATCCCTTCCTTAGTGGAAGGTCGTAAACAAAATGCAAAATAAACGCTTTATACAAACAGTACTCGCTGCTGCTGGTGCTCTCGCTCTGGCTGTCACAAGACTTAGAGAAAGCTTTTGACAATGTTGACTGGAATACTCTCTTTCAAATTCTAAAGCTGGCAGGGGTAAAATACAGGGAGCGAAAGGCTATTTACAATTTGTGCAGAAACCAGATGGCAGTTATAAGAGTCGAGGGACATGAAAGGGAAGCAGTGGTTGGGAAGGGGGTAAGATAGGGTTGTAGGCTCTCCCCGATGTTATTCAATCTGTATATTGAGCAAGCAGTAAAGGAAACAAAAGAAAAATTGGGAGTAGGTATTAAAATCCATGGAGAAGAAATAAAAACTTTGAGGTTCGCCGATGACATTGTAATTCTGTCAGAGACAGCAAAGGACTTGGAAGAGCAGTTGAACGGAATGGATGGTGTCTTGAAGGGAGGATATAAGATGAACATCAACAAAAGCAAAACGAGGATAATGGAATGTAGTCGAATTAAGTCGGGTGATGTTGAGGGTATTAGATTAGGAAATGAGACACTTAAAGTAGTAAAGGAGTTTTGCTATTTAGGGAGCAAAATAACTGATGATGGTCGAAGTAGAGAGGATATAAAATGTAGACTGGCAATGGCAAGGAAAGCGTTTCTGAAGAAGAGAAATTTGTTAACATCGAGTATAGATTTAAGTGTCAGGAAGCCATTTCTGAAAGTATTTGTATGGAGTGTAGCCATGTATGGAAGTGAAACATGGACGGTAAATAGTTTGGACAAGAAGAGAATAGAAGCTTTCGAAATGTGGTGCTACAGAAGAATGCTGAAGATTAGATGGGTAGGTCACATAACTAATGAGGAAGTATTGAATAGGATTGGGGAGAAGAGAAGTTTGTGGCACAACTTGACCAGAAGAAGGGATCGGTTGATAGGAAATGTTCTGAGGCATCAAGGGATCACCAATTTAGTATTGGAGGGCAGCGTGGAGGGTAAAAATCGTAGGGGGAGACCAAGAGATGAATACACTAAGCAGGTTCAGAAGGATGTAGGTTGCAGTAGGTACTGGGAGATGAAGAAGCTTGCACAGGATAGAGTATCATGGAGAGCTGCATCCAACCAGTCTCAGGACTGCAAACAACAGCAAAGTAAAAGTCACGAGCTATTTCTGAGTGCTAACGGCGGTAATTAAGCAAACATATGCAAGCAATTAAAAATTATCTAGCACTGGAACAGAATACGAGAGTTATCCTTCTACTTGTATACGAGGGCATACATAAAGTTATCACCGCGATGGAATAAAGTTATGTAATTAAGCTTTTTTTTACAGGTAAATGTCTGCAGTCATAGTACACGCCACAGTACTACAACGAGGTAACAAAAGTCATGGGACAACGATTTACACACATACAGATGGCGCTAGTACCTACTACATAAGGTACAAAAGGGCAGTGCGTTGGCGGAACTGTCCTTTGTGCTCAGGTGAATATGTGGAAACGTTACCGACGTGGTTTCGGTCGCATGACGGCAATTAACAGAATCTGAAAGCGGATGGTAGTTGAAGCTTGACCCAAGACACACTATATTTCGGCATTCGTTAGGGAATTAAGTTTTCCGAGATTCACAGTGTCAAGAGTGTGCCGAGAATAGCAATTTTCAGACATTACATTTCGCCACGGACAACACAGTGGCCTGCGGCCTTCACTTAATGACCAAACACAGCGGCTTTGTAGAGTTGCCAGTGTTGTCAGAAAAGGAACACTCTATGAAATATCCGCAGAATTGAACATGGGACGTACTAGGGACGTATACGTTAGAACAACACGGCGAAATTTGGCGTCAGCTGGGTATGGCAGCAGACGTCCGACGCAAGTGCCTTTGGTAAAAGTACGACATCGCCTGCAGCGCCTCTCCTGGGCTCGTGACCATACCGATTGAACCATAGACAACTCCAAAACCGTGGTCTGGTCAGGTGATTCCCGATTTCAGTTGGTAAGAGCTGACAGTGACGCAGATCCCACGAAGCCATGGACCCAAGTTGTCAACGAACCACTGTGGAAGCTGGTAGCGTCTCCATAATCATGTGGGCTGAGTTTACATGGAATGGACTGGGTTCTCTGGTCCAACTGAACCGATCATTGGCTGAAGACCATCTGTACCATTCATGCATTTCATGTTCCCAAGCAACAATACAATTTTTATATATGACAATGAGCCTTGTCGCCGGGCCACAGTCGTTCGCGACTGGTTTGGGAAATACGAGCGAGTGATGTGGGCATCCAGATCTCTCGCAATTAATTCCATCGTACATTTATGGGAAATAATCGAGAGGTCAGGTCGTGCACAAAATCCTGCACCGGAAACACTTTCGTAATTATGGGCAGCTATAGAGTCAGCACGGTTCAGTATTTATGCAGGAGACTTGCAACGAGTTGCTGAGTCTTTGCCACGTCAAGTTGCTCCACTATGCCGGGCAGAAGGTAGTCTGACAAGATATTAGATGATGTCCCATGACTTTCGTTACTTAGTGTATATATACATAAATGAAGGACGTAGTTCATTATAGTGTAACAAGAGATAATTATTTTCTGCCTTTGAAGAGTTACAACGTTGTAACAAGTACCAAAACAGTGAGTAAGATGGTACAGAAATTCGAAAGTGACCAAACAAGTCTGAATGGCGAAGAACCGAGTCTGAGGGAGTATGTATGTCTTTGTGAAGAACTACCAAACGCAAGAGAAGTGCAGGCTCCAATTTGTCGAAGATCATAAAGTCACAATC
Organism: Schistocerca cancellata; assembly: GCF_023864275.1. Taxonomy (NCBI): domain Eukaryota; kingdom Metazoa; phylum Arthropoda; class Insecta; order Orthoptera; family Acrididae; genus Schistocerca; species Schistocerca cancellata. Next base: position 52,035,685 of record NC_064631.1, read on the forward strand.
GGAGGTGACCGTGGGAAAAATAAAAACCTATTATATATCGGTTTTTAGCGTGTTACACGATGATTGGAACGCGACGAAGGTCGCCTCTGGATGTGTTTCAGTGACCGCTCACGCCAAACCGAGGCACCAATGCAAATGTTGCAGCTGTGTTAGGCCAATCCAGATGGTTTCTTTAGCCATCTAATAATCATGGACGAATGCTGGATGTATCTCTATGACCTCGAGAGAAAGGAGCAAACCAGCCATCGGAAACGTGTGAATTCACCACCGCTGAAAAAGGTGAAGACCCGGCCGTTGTCGGGCAAGGTGGTGCTGCGTGTTATTTGGGACTGTCATGGTCTGGTGCTAACATACTATGTTCGTAGGGACAAACCGTCAAAGAAGCATACTACCGAAATCTCTTGGAGAGTTTACAGGGGCCTTTCAAGACGAAAAGTCGTTGCGAGCTATTCAAGGTTTTTTTGTGACTCCGTGTTAACGCCTCAGTTCATCAAGTATAGTAATGCTCAGTTATGCTGTTTTGGACTATCAATTTTTCCTTCACCCCCGTATCCTCCCAACGTGGCCCTTAGCGACTTCTTCCTCTTTCTTCAGAGGCAGATATTTGTAGGATGACAGTGAAGCGATTCTCGAGGAAGAACGTTTCATCAACAGCCAAACTGTAGACTTCTACAACCAAAGTTTCAGGCATGTCATCGATGATACACACCTTATGTTCCTGAGACATACTGAGTCTCACTTATATGTACGATAACGGTGTAGGCTGAAGTGATGAAATAAAAGTTGTACATGTACCGGAATTCAAACCCAAGTCTCCTACTTACCGCGCAAGTACACTCACTGTTACGCCACACTAACTGTTACGCAGCTAATGGGTTACGGGCTAGCCAAGTACGTCTCCCTACCCTGTACAAATCCCATTTCACACTTCAGCCCTATTGAGCAGGATACACGAGTTCAAATTCCGGCACTGGTACAAATTCTAATTCATTGTTTCAGCCTACATCATTATCATAGATAAAGGTGAGACTTAATATGTCTCAAGAACATCAATTGTAAGTGATTAATGTATCACCTATGCATGAGGTATAGGCAGGATTAACCCCATTTCCCTCATTGCGAAGCTTGTATTCCAATATCGGCAATACTGATGCGAGTTTAGGAGGGGAACAGCAATGAGCTGAGGTGTGAACTGCATTTGTATCAGGGAGAGAGACGTACTTGGGTACTCCGAGAAGGTGTGTTCGTTGGAGTGCCAGTGTGGTGCAGTGGATAGTGCATCTGCCTTATAGGCAGGAGATACAGTTTCGAATCCCAGTGGAGGTACAAATTGTAACTCATTGCCTTAGTCTACATTTTTATCAGGGATAAGTCATCCATCGTTGGAAAAAATGCATTACATTGAAGGGTGGAAGTGCAGAGACGAACTCATAGTCTCAATCTGATTTTTTTCACGGTCATAATTATACATGAATGCCTAACTATCACATTTACTTTCGAAAACTTCCGCTACCATGTAGCAGTAATGCTTCTCAAGACACGTTCATGAAAATGTGATCAGTTTTAAGTGTCACCCCACATTATACAGGTTGATTCACTGCTGATGTTGCAAACTTTCAGGGATGATGGAGAGGAGTAAACGAATCGATTTGAGATAAGAGACTCTGGTCCAGAAACGACGGAGGCGGAAGTTATAAGCGAAAATCGTTCTTATACCTCTGACAGTGGAGTGCATGTTGTAACTAAGCTTGCTAAGTACATAATTTTCAGGGGCGATAGCGTGGAATAAAACAAGAAAAAAATATGAGCTATAAAATACATACCTTAAGACAGACGTTCCCAATCTGGGGGTACTTACACCATGTGCCCTAAGGGGTAAAATGAAATATTCTGAGGGGTAAAGCAAATGTGGTTGATTACGTTTCAATGAGGAGACTACACAGTTATTAAAACAACATTATTATTACGATCTTCATTCATAAGACTATAATACTGATTACAGAAGTTACCAAGAATTACATTTCTTTCAAATATTATCTAGCATTGACTCGCCCCATAATGTGCAGAAGGTTAAAGCCTCTGGAAGAAATGTATTAGCAACATCTTCCTCAAATAGTTCTCTCACTATACGCATACTTAGCACTTTGCACCTGCATCTACGACATTACTTGTGAAATTCATATCTCAATGTTTAAATATTTCATGAAAATGTTTTCTCTAGCTTGTAGGTAGTTCCAACAATGGACCACAAATTGTTTATATTATTCACTTCGCAATAGGCAAAAGAACTAAATGACACCACAACACAGTAACTATTACGTAACTATTGCTGTTGAGCTTACACAGTATAATGTACTCTAATAGCAGCGGTCAGACACAAAGCGTTGGCAGCCTGAAGTCTTCCACGTTCTGCCGGTTCAGAGGTAAGGAGTCAAGCAATCAAGGAACGGAAGCATGTTTTGTAACAACCGTCTACCCTCAAAGTTGATAGCTTTCTTTCCGGAGTAGGAGCTGTAGGATAGCACTCGTGATATACTGTGAATTACTTGATTATTCTATAGAAAAATGTTGTTGTCTCATTAACTGACTATTTCATGATTTAATGAAACACCTACACAGCTCAAAATCGTTTAACTTTAGTCATTTTAAAAATAAAAACGTACAAAAGCAATTTTTGCATTCAAAAATGCAGTTAGGTGCCAATTTTTATGATTTTGAGGATAGTGGTGTGCGTACTAGCTAATATTTGGATGTACTCACGGGTAATGGTCCCAGAGAGGTCGAGAACCACTGCCTTAAGAGCTACGAGAACTGCTGTGAAATACATCTCTTCTACTGAACAAGTGCCCATTGCTCTTAAGGTATGCATTGTAGAGCTCTTGTTTACTGCACATTTTTTCTTGTTTTGGCCGACACTGCCTCCTCCCAAAACATGGAAACCAAATACTGGTGGTAGGAGGAATGTGCTCACAGCTTCTTAAGCTATGCGCATCTCAGGGCCCATATTTACTTGATATTTTTTTCTTGTTTTAGTCTATACTACAACATCTGGAAGTTACTTACCCTATAATCTTAACAACAATAGTAATGGTACTTGTATTCCACTGTTAGAGGAATCAGAACCATTTTCGCGTATAATTTTCGTCTCGGTCGCTTCCGGACCAGGGACCCTTACCTCAAACTGACTGACACATTTACACTTTTCCATTGTCCCTGTAACTTTGTAGATTCGACGGGCGGCAATGCAGGAGATGATTGTGGCATCCAATCAATCGATGCATCCAATCTATCAGATGATAGATAAACTCCAGTGGAAGACTCTGCAGGAAAGACGCTCAGTAGCTCGGTACGGGCTTTTGTCAAAGTTTCGAGGACATACCTTCACCGAAGAGTCAAGCAGTATATTGCTCCCTCCTACGTATATCTCGCGAAGAGACCATGAGGATAAAATCAGAGAGATTAGAGGCCACACAGAGGCATACCGACAATCCTTCTTTCCACGAACAATACGAGACTGGAATAGAAGGGAGAACCGATAGAGGTACTCAAGGTACCCTCCGCCACACACCGTCTGGTGGCTTGCGGAGTATGGATGTAGATGTAGATGTAGATCGTACAGAAAGCGCTTATTGTCCTGGAGAAAGTTATGTCGCGCCTGCTCGAAATGTTCACGTAAAGAGTTGTTGGTTGACGAGTCTCACGAGTCATTTCTCGTCCCATCATATCCCTCACGTGCTTGAGTTGAGACACATCTGGAGATCGTGCCGGTTAGGGATGTAGCTGAACGGTTTGCAGAGTACACTGAGCTTTCACGGGCAGTGTTTGTGCGAGCACTATCCTGTTGTTCCGACAGGCGGTCTAGCAACATTCTGCACATATCTAGCGCTGGTAAGCATCCCCTCCAGGAACACCAAACGTGAGCGACAGTTGCAGCTTACCGCACCCCAGACGACAGATGGTGCCGGTGTGTCTTGGACGCAGCGCTCACCAAGTCTACGTCGCACGCGTAAACGACCATCACGTGCGTACAGGCAGAGTCTGCTTACATCGCTGAAGTCCACGGCGCGCCATTACATCTTCCAAGAAACGCTCTAGCGACACGAGTCGCGCCGTGCACTCCAGTGCTGTGGCGTGAGTGGAAGACAGGCTAGAGATGTGCTTGTCTGTAGTTTCACTGCTAGTACCCGGTCCGCACCGGGATGACACGTCTAGGCTCGTGAGCCATCTTTTCTATGACGTGGTGCCTGAACGGTCTGCCACTGCTGCCGTTACGCTCCGGCGATCCTGGAAGACGTCTGTGCCGCCTGGACGTCCAGAACCTCGTCTGCGGATGTAAGAATGTACACGTGACCACTGCTACCAGCCAGCATCGCTGCACAACTGCCGCAGCACGTCCAACTTGCGTTGCGGTTTTCCGAACGGGCCATCCCGCCGCTCGCAAGGTCATAATTTGAGCCCTTTTCAAACTCGCTCAGTAGACTACAGAAAAGACGAGTGCGCGTTCGTGACACGGTTGCCTGCTTGCTTCACACGTTTGCATCACACTTTGAAACGTCCCCTTACATGACTTGTACATGGCTGTGCTTAAACTGACACACAATATTTTTAGCGCAACGCAATCTGACTTTCAAAAATCTCTACTAAAGAATGGCCCTGACTAACATTAACCTATACCTTTCACAAATCACTTACCTCACAATAATCTTCGTTACTCGAACTACTGCAATACAGCGAGCGCCACTACTGCCAGCTAAATAAAAGATTCAAACTACGGAAGTCACCAACTACTGATAGGGATAGTTAGCAAATGAAAGATTTTAATAGAGAACAAACAATGTATTTACCTTAATAGTCATAATATATATAGCAGTTCATAACATCAATTTTTACAAATTTCAAACTCCGCCATCTCTCTCCTCACATCCACCACTGCTGGCGGCTCACCTCCAACTGCGCAACGCTACGCGCTGTTCACATCCATTCTAAGGGGACGTTTCAACTTAGCCTTCTGGCTGCGAACATTCACCATTAAAGGGTATGCGGTGTGGCACAGAGTTTGTCGTCTTGCATGCGTATCTGGACAAATATACAGGGTGTCCAAGAATTATCTTTACAACTTAACACTTTAATGCCCTAAAAACTATGCTAGATATTAAAAAATGGCTTTGTTTTCTCATTTATAAATATCGATGTATGCACACTTAGTGTCACGGATAATGTCTAGCCGGAATTCAATTTCTCTCCAAGTACGATTCATCTCCACGGTGGCATGTTTAAATGCTTAGCGGATGCTTGTCTTCAAGTCCCATAGGCGCATAAGTTTGTTTCGGTAAACTACCTATGTTACAAATCCCCACAAGAAGGAGTTTAGTGATGTGATGTGAGGTCAGGAGAGCGTGGCGGACATCAGGTTAGATCCGGTGTCCGGTCCATCTCTCCGAAAAATTTTCATCTGGAAAGCGACGGACATTTAGTGGCCAGTGGGGTGGTGCAGCATCGTGGTAGATAGAATACGACATCCAGGTTGCAGGTGTTCCAGTGGTGGCACAGCAAACTGTTGTAACACATACAAGTAAGCGCCAACGTTGATGCTACACTCGATGGATAAGAATGGACCAGTGATGCACTTGTGCTTCATTCCGCACCAGACATTGACCTTGTGACTGTCGCTTTCCATTTCAAGTGTAACATGGGGAAGCTGCTGAGCACCATATACGAACGTTATGACGATTCAATTGGCCGGATGCGTTGCCTGGTCGAAGACACGAATCTTTTCCAAAGATCATTGTTTTCGCGAATCTTTGTCTAGCAAACTGTTCGAGCCGAGGTGTGCCCATAGGCTTTAATGCATCAAGCAGTTGCACCGTGTGGGGATGCAGCCGTAACCTCTTACGCAAGACATTGTGCACTGTTGATAGTCTCATTTCTAACTCTCTGGCCGCCGTACGCACCGATTTTGTAGTTGGTCTGGACGGAGGTTATCTTCCACACCGTATTCGAAAGATTCGTTGCACTTAGGTATCGAGCTTTACCTGGATGAACCAGGCCACACACTGAGGATTCTCCTGTAGCGTCCACATTATAACAGTTTTCAAACTCCGATTTTGTGTTACCGTATCATGTGTTGAAAACCATTTGCATATACAGGGTGTTTCAAAAATAACCGGTATATTTGAAACGGCAATAAAAACCAAACGAGCAGCGATAGAAATACACCGTTTGCTGCAATATGCTTGGGACAACAGTACATTTTCAGGCGGACAAACTTTCGAAATTACAGTAGTTACAATTTTCAACAACAGATGGCGCTGCAAGTGATGTGAAAGATGTAGAAGACAACGCAGTCTGTGGGTGCGCCATTCTGTACGTCGTCTTTCTGCTGTAAGCGTGTGCTGTTCACAACGTGCAAGTGTGCTGTAGACAACATGGTTTATTCCTTAGAACAGAGGATTTTTCTGGTGTTGGAATTCCACCGCCTAGAACACAGTGTTGTTGCAACAAGACGAAGTTTTCAACGGAGGTTTAATGTAACCAAAGGACCGAAAAGCGATACAATAAAGGATCTGCATGTGGGCAGCATTTGGTTTACTGACGAAGCTTATTTTTACCTGGACAGCTTCGTCAATAAACAGAACTGGCGCATATGGGGAACCGAAAAGCCCCATGTTGCAGTCCCATCGTCCCTGCATCCTCAAAATGTACTGGTCTGGGCCGCCATTTCTTCCAAAGGAATCATTGGCCCATTTTTCAGATCCGAAACGATTACTGCATCACGCTATCTGGACATTCTTCGTGAATTTGTGGCGGTACAAACTGCCTTAGACGACACTACGAACACCTCGTGGTTTATGCAAGATGGTGCCCGGCCACATCGCACGGCCGACGTCTTTAATTTCCTGAATGAATATTTCGATGATCGTGTGATTGCTTTGGGCTATCCGAAACATACAGGAGGCGGCGTGGATTGGCCTCCCTATTCGCCAGACATGAACCCCTGTGACTTCTTTCTGTGGGGACACTTGAAAGACCAGGTGTACCGCCAGAATCCAGAAACAATTGAACAGCTGAAGCAGTACATCTCATCTGCATGTGAAGCGATTCCGCCAGACACGTTGTCAAAGGTTTCGGGTAATTTCATTCAGAGACTACGCCATATTATTGCTACGCATGGTGGATATGTGGAAGATATCGTACTATAGAGTTTCCCAGACCGCAGCGCCATCTGTTGTTGAAAATTGTAACTACTGTAAATTCAAAAGTTTGTCTGCCTGAAAATGTACTGTTGTCCCAAGCATATTGCAACAAACGGTGTATTTCTATCGCTGCTCGTTTAGTTTTTATTCCCGTGCAAATATACCGGTCATTTTTGAAACACCCTGTATCTGATATAATTTTAAAGATATTAAGTCTTAAGCTGTAAAGATAATTTATGGACACTTTATATTTCCCGTATGCTGCTGTGTTAGCCACTACACACTTCACACTCTTCGGTGTCACAATATTCAGTAAGTCTGTGCAGGGCAGTGATGATAATGGTTCTACTGACTTGTGTGTAAGTGCATAGGGGCAAATAATGTTACGGCGTAAAGTTGAGCGCCGGCACGCGAGTCGGGAACGACATTGAAAAGAAGGCTGTGAGAAGAAGTCAGACAGTCGCACGCTGACTGGACCTCCCTCCAGGACGACAACGCAACAGCAGCGTCCACTGTGTGAAGAGGAAATAAGCGCCGCGACCGACTGATGCGGCCCAGTTGAATAGCACCTAGTGACTTGGATAGCTGCGTCAACGCTAGAGCAATTGGCTTGTACTGTCTATGTAGCGCAGACTTGGAATTGCTTATACTGAAGAAGATTTATTGTTTCGTATGTCGCCATCTGCTTGCGACATATCTGTGTAGTTGCAAAAGTTAAGCATCTGTAATTTCCTTTTGTAATAAAACTCATTAATACTATTTGTTTGAATTTTTGTCTAGCGAACCGAGTACGCAGGATTCCAAGACACCACAAATAATATCCACGTCCTTGCCGTCATTTTGCCTATCTTCTTCTTTTTATTAATTATCTGTTTTCTTCTGCTTGTTGTAAGTTTTGATTGTATTGCCGCTGTGGTCTTTATTCCGAAGACGGGTTTGATGACGTTCTACGAACAAGTAGAGGGCTATTACAAATGATTGAAGCGATTTCATAAATTCACAGTAGCTCCATTCATTGACATATGGTCACGACACACTACAGATACGTTGAAAAACTCATAAAGTTTTGTTCGGCTGAAGCCGCACTTCAGGTTTCTGCCGCCAGAGCGCTCGAGAGCGCAGTGAGACAAAATGGCGACAGGAGCCGAGAAAGCGTAAGTCGTGCTTGAAATGCACTCACATCAGTCAGTCATAACAGTGCAACGACACTTCAGGGCCAAGTTCAACAAAGATCCACCAACTGCTAACTCCATTCGGCGATGGTATGCGCAGTTTAAAGCTTCTGGATGCCTCTGTAAGGGGAAATCAACGGGTCGGCCTGCAGTGAGCGAAGAAACGGTTGAACGCGTGCGGGCAAGTTTCACGCGTAGCCCGCGGAAGTCGACGAATAAAGCAAGCAGCGAGCTAAAGGTACCATAGCCGACGGTTTGGAAAATCTTACGGAAAAGGCTAAAGCAGAAGCATTTCTTAAACAGGAGATTGGAAAACCGATGGATGGGTCGTGGTGGAGATCATGATCAACAATTCATGTCATGGCCTCCGCGCTCTCCAGACTTAACCCCATGCGATTTCTTTCTGTGGGGTTATGTGAAAGATTCAGTGTTTAAACCTCCTCTACCAAGAAACGTGCCAGAACTGCGAGCTCGCATCAACAGTGCTTTCGAACTCATTGATGGGGACATGCTGCGCCGAGTGTGGGAGGAACTTGTTTATCGGCTTGATGTCTGCCGAATCACTAAAGGGGCACATATCGAACATTTGTGAATGCCTAAAAAAACTTTTTGAGTTTTTGTATGTGTGTGCAAAGCATTGTGAAAATACCTGCAATAATAAAGTTATTGTAGAGCTGTGAAATCGCTTCAATCATTTGTAATAACCCTGTACATCTTGCGCAAGTCTCTCGATTTCCGCAGATCTGTTTCAGGCTACATCCATTTGAACCTCATTACTGTATTCGAGCCGTAGTGTGCCTCTTCAGTTTGGCTGTTTTACTGTCACTACTCGTACAACGGAAGATAGATGGTATAGCATAAGATAGCTCTTGCAGTATACACTGAGGTGTCAAAAGTGACAAAAGTCAAGGGGTAGCGATATGCGCTGACACAGGTGGCGGTGGAGTCGCGTTCGCAAGGTACGAGAGGGCAGTGCATTGGCGGAGCTGTCATTTGGACTCAGGTGATCCACCTGAAAAGGTTTCCGACCTGGTTATGGCGGCATTACAGGAACTGACAGGCTTTGAACGGGGAGCGGTTGTTGGACTTGGACGGAAGTCGTTAGGGAATTCAATGTTCTCTGTCCCACAGTATCAACAGTGTGCCAGTAATGCCAAATTTCAGGTATTACACTTCATAACGGACAACGCAGTGACCGACGGCCTTCACTTAACGACCAAGATCAGCGGCGAGACAGTGGAATTTTCGGTGCTAACAGACAAGTAGCACTCATGAAATAACGGCAGAAGTCAATGTGGGACGTAAGACGAAGACAGTGCGGCACAATTTGTCGTTAATGAGCTGTGGCAGCGGACGACCTACGTGAGAGGGCTTGCCAAAAGCACGACATTACCTGCAGCATTTCTCCTGGGTTGACCGTATCAGATGGGACTACGTAGGCCTTCCCGGCGTAATAAGTCTTGAAAGTCTCTTCGGGTTTGCTGCCGGATCCTAAAATCAACTTGACTCTTTTGATATTTCGGCGATCCAACTGTTCGCCATCTTCAGGAAATGCTGCTTCTGCTGATGAGTCCCGCTGAGAACTGACGCAAGATTGCAGTTCGACGTCCTATATACGCCACCGTTCAGTACACGGCGCATGCGCCGCCCATCACGGTTTCTGGCTTCCAAAACAGGGAGGTGGCGCCGCCGCCCTTAGTGAAACACTGCTGGCAACGATATATCGCAATCAAGGCCGCATCGAAGAACGTTCAGTTTTGATGCGAGAAAATACAGGATTCCACGTTTTGCTAAGAGGAAACCCATTGTCCCTGTTGATTAAATTATCAGCCAACCTAATTTCAATCGCCTCTTTATACACACTATTCCAAAAACCGGAAATGTTGGCAATTACAACAGTTTCCTCAAATTTCATTTTGTGTCCCTCATTTAGGCAGTGTTCTGCTACGGCCGATTTTTCCGGCTGTTGTAGCCTCGTGTGGCGGCGATGTTCCACACACCTCATTCACTGTGCGAATAGAACGGCCAACGTAAGCTTTCACAGAGCCGAGCAGAGCCCTAATCTTAGAGGGTGGACGGAACACACTCTTGATGTTAAGACTCCTTAAAATTCGTCCAATCTTAAACGATAAGTTGATTTTAGGATCCGGCAGCAAACCCGAAGAGACTTTCAAAAAAATATCAGATGGGCCCTACGCGATTGGAAAACCGTGGTCTGGAAAGATGAGTCCTATTTTCGGATGGTAAGGGCTGGTGGTAGGGTTCGGGGGTGGTGCAGACCCCACGAAGCTATGCACCCAAGTTGTCAACAAGGCAGTGTGCAAGCTGGTGGTGGCTCTGTAATGGCGTGGGCTGTATTCACATGGAATGGACAAGGCCCTCTAGCGTAACTGAACCGTTCATTGAGTGGCAGTGGTTCTCTTCGGCTACTTTGAGACCATCTGCAACCATTCATGGACTTTACATTCCGAAACAACGACGGAAATTTTATGAACGACACTGTGCCATGTCAGCAGGACACAATTGTTGGCGACTTGCTTGAAAAGTATTCTGGACAATTTGAGCAATGATCTGGCCACCCATATCACCCGACATGAACCCCGTCGACCGTTTATGGGACCGGAAACACTTTCGCTATGATGGAGGCTATAGAGACAGCACGGTTAAGTATATCTGCAGGGCCCTGCCAACGACTTGGTGAGTCCATCCCACGCCGAGTTGCTGCACTGTGCTGTGCAAAAGGAGGTCTGACACGATATTAGTAGGCATTCGATGACTTTTCTCACCTCACTGTAAGCCATCTATTCTCTCATATGTCGTCTTCATCAGTTATGCAGAAACACGCATCACTACAGTGTAATTTTTCGGCATCTGGTCCGCTGTAAGGTGGATACTGAGATCTCTAATCTGAACGAGAGAATAAGGTTCAAATGGTTCAGATGGCTCTGAGCACTATGGGACTTAACTTCTGAGGTCATCAGTCAACTAGATCGTAGAACTACTTAAACCTAACTAACCTAAGGACATCACACACATCCATGCCCGAGGCAGGATTCGAACCTGCGCCCGTAGCGGTCGCTCGGCTCCAGACTGTAGCGCCTAGAACCGCACGGCCACTCCGGCCGGCGAGAGAATAAGGAACTAAGTGCTCAGATACTCAGAATAGGGGAGCATTTCTCGTATCAACTTCAAATATTTGTAATTCTATTTTTTTAGAGGTATGAGGTTTATCTCCGATGCCTAACGGAAAAGTTGTTTTGTAATGTTTGTTCAATGGGAACGCTCAGGCACAATACGAAATTGTTCGAAATGTTGCCTTCTTTTCAGACAGTGCAACAATACGTCTTCTGTCCTTGAAAGTGAAGCAATCTGAAGATGCGATTAATGTGAAATGTTAGTGCAAATTGCGAACCAATAATTCATACGTATAGGACCACTTGAAGTATTTCCACTGCATATTTTAATATCTATCTTTCAGATTGCCTCCTAACCTCAGATAGACAACGGTTATCCAACAGTGCGATACAACAAGCAGTATCCTTCGATAACAGCTATTGTACATCTAGGAATTGATACATCAATTAGTATGTATTTTGACGTGTAGAATGTAAAACCTCTCATGTTATAGCACATAATATTTTTGAATTGTAAGGTTTTTTATTGTTTACTGGTTATTTTCATGCCTATTTTTTAGTTTTATTTCTTTGTTCAGGAATGCTAGATGATCTACAAATCATCAGTAAGTGACAGGTGTGGTAAATATTCTAAACTTGTCAGCATAATGTAAGATAATCCATAGTGCGAAAGAGACTTTACGGTCTAGTGCATGTTGAGGCACGAGTAGTGCAATTCTTATCACACTTACCTTCACGCAACAGTGTATTGCGAGTTCTTGATACCTCAATGTGTGTCTCTCGTGCAAGATAGAGGAAAGTTGTGGTTTTTAAAATTTAAATTAATAAAAATAGCAAATCGCGAGCTTTTGTCTTGTATAATCCGCCCCGGTAACTATTGACATGCGCTTAAGAAATTTATCACAAATACCTCAAAGGAGACCAATGACTGATTAACGAGGATTTTGATTGTCCTATTGCTGATCGAAGTAAAAGTTTTGCACTTTATATGCTTTCATTACCTCTACTTCCGCTTTAGCCGAATTGCTCAAAGCAAACCATAGAATCATGTAATTCGCTGATCCAATGGTGTGGTGTGAACCCAATGACCATTCTTCAGTTTAGGGGTTGGGACTACAAAAAATACTGTTTCTATGCCTGTGGGACACTAGTGACACCAAGGGCTACCACACAGTCGAGAAATAGCCTGTAAGGAAATCGTATGTACCTGGAAAGGAAAATGTGACAAACGCTCCACTGTTTGAGCCAGATAAAATCATATTGTCTCCTTTTCACATGAGATCGGGGCTTACGAAGAACTTTCTAAAAGCTATGGACAAAAGAGTCTTCAATTTTTTGAATGAATCAAAGCTAATGGAAGGGGTGTATGTTGGACAACAAATAAGAAAACTGATGACAGATCAAATTTTGACACTGAACTTACAAATATCGAATTAGCTGCTTGATTCTCATTCAAAGTAATTTTGAAGAACTTTTTGAGTAACAGAAGAGATATTAACCATGTTTCCATCGTGAATAAGCTGTTAGACAGCTACAATACTACGTATGTACAGTGTCACTTCAAATTCCGTTTTTATATTCGCACCTTGAGTTCTCCCTGGAAATTTGGCAGCCGTAAGAGGCGAGCAGGGCCAGGTCTTTCACCACAACATCCGAGCAACGGAACACCATCATAAAGCTCACTCGTACCCTTCAATGTTCGGTAACCACTGCTGGGTTCTTCTTAGGGAGAGTGACGAAACGGCAAACAAAAGAAGAGCATCGAATCGCAGAGATAAAGTTGAAAATACGTTGTAAACTGATTTCAATCTTCTGTTAGCATCTTGTATGTAAATACATATGAAACAGTATTGAGTTCTTAAGGCCTGAATGTGTATTTTTTTGTGTTGTAATTTTATAAAAGTTCGTCAGTAGTGTTTTGATTCTGCTGTGTATTCAGAAAATGTGACGCGACAGATAAAAATTAATTTGATCATTAAATTCAGTATCCCAAAATTAGGTAATTCCACCCATTTACAAACCAGATGCAAAAAAAAGCTTAAATCTGTTGATTAGTGTAATCAATTGGAGCCCTGAGCTCAAGATTGTGTATGAAAATGGAACGGTTCGCGTACGATATTTACGCAGAGCAACAGAAACACTACACAAGTGTAGCGAAATGCAGAATGGCCTTCAGAGGATCGGCGATCGGTTCAGAGACTCTCACCTGATTCTCAGCATATACAATTGGAACGTACTTGATAGCGAAACGTCAGCTGATCTGTTGACTCCTATTAGCTGTGAGCAGCGGAGCGTGGTAATCGTGTGGTGATGGCTACGACACCCCGAATGAGCAGAGCGTTTGGAATGCCCATCAGAGTCTTACTCCGTAGGGGTAACACTCCCTAATCTGTGCAACACGGAGCTAAGGCGTAGTCTTAAGACTAAGCAGTACATATTCGACAAATATCGCCCGATATTAACAGTTCCAAAATGTTGTCTGGCATTACTTAAATCCTGGCGTGAAATATTCGAAAGGCTTCCCTATAATTTAAATGGTGTAATTTTCACTGATAAATATATTTTAACACATTTTTTTGGGCGCCGGCACTTCTGTAACTGCAAGCCGCATCTTTCCCACTGACATCTGAGTACCGCTCCTCATCCTGGGACACTTATCACTTAGGACTGACAGACGGAACGGAAGAGCTATAAACAGCAGTGCGTTTCATCACAGGTCAGTTTGTTTAGCTCGAAAGAGTCAGGGGCAAGCTCAGCAAACGGCAGTGCTAGAAGCTTGAAGAGAATCTTTGAGCATAAAGGTGTGGTTTACCCTTGTAATCACCAAGACCATCCCCACTGAATATCTATTGCACATTTTCTGACACTATAATGACATATTGTTGTTTACATTTGAGTCGCAAAGTTATTTGTATATAATAATAACGTTTAGCACACAAAAATGAATAAAATGAAACAAATTCTTTGGAAAGTGATTGTTGTACGCAGCTGTATAAACACGTTTATTACACAAATAGTTTCAGAAATAACCAGACATTCTTCAGCTGTATTGTAACATTGTAATCAGATGAATGACGACCCATACCCCCTATAAAGGAACATGTTATATACCACTATCACCATTCAGCTGTAAACATGATACTTGATAGTAGTTATGGGTTGTCACACATCTGATTGTCGTTTCACATTGCACCTGAAGGCGGCCTATCTATCAGTGAAACTTATTAAGTAATAAATCGATTAATATCACTGTGTGAAATCATGAATTTTCAGCAATATTTATAAGCTGTTAATCATATTCTCCTCAAAATAAGTAGAACAAAAGTGATGTAACGCTGCTATCAAATGACAAAGAAAAAATCTAAACCCCATATATATGCTACTACGAGGGAAATTTAAAAGTACAAGAGCGTGGTGATAACTGATGCCTCCATTTTTTATGCGAATACTCTTCAAGCCTATTAAGTAAAACAAACGTTACTAACATTCTACAGCTCTATTATTTATGTTTACTAATTTACAGCCTTTGTCACTTGAGGGCTCCGAATTGTAGTGTCTAACATTGCTGTGTGTAACGTAACTACGTCAGGGCGTGAGAAACCGCGCGCTGTGATCGAGTTTAGAATTCGAAGAGTTCCCCCACAGATGGAACACTCTCTCTTTCAGCATGAAAATGCTAGACCACACACTACAGCTGCGACGCCTGGAGCAGCGACGCCTCGGTATCACTTTCATCGATCGTTCTCCATGCGGTCCCGACAGGCCCTATGAGATTTTCATCTGTTTCCAAAACTTAAAAAGCACCTTCGAGGACTTTTTGATAGTGATGAAGCGGTGCAAGTAGATGTCAGGTTGTGGCCCCGTCAACAACGTCAGATTTTCTACATTGACATCCCTCGTATTATTCCACACGGAAAATGGCACAAGTGATCTTCTGTTACGGTCTATAAAACGAAAGCAACCATCGAGACCGTCTCCTATATGCTGAAAAATGTCCATAAGAAAGTCGAAGATAAAAATACAACTTAAAAGCATTTCACAACCTCATCTAAACATAAACTGGTTCTATCAGAATTCATGAATGCGCTGTAGTTACGCAGAACTGTGAATTAAAAAAAAAAAAAAAGGAAATGTCGTATGACTAGGGCCTCCCGCCGGGTGGACCGTTCACCGGGTGCAAGTGTTTCGATTTGACGCTACTTCGGCGACTTGCGCGTCGATGGAGATGATATGATGATGATGATGATGATGATTAGGACAACCCAACACCCAGTCCCTGAGCAGAGAAAATCTCCGACCCAGACGGTAATACAACCCGGGCCCTTAGGATTGACACGGTTTTTTTAATCTCAATTTGTTCTATATTGTTCGTTGAATTTGTTCGGGGCCGACGTCCGGTGACACCCGTTCAGGTTCTTCGTTGATCCGTTCGCTCAGTTTTTTTTTTTTTTTTTTTTTTCGAACACGCTGAGCTACCGTGCCGGCTGCCACTCAGCTACCGGGGGCGGACGCTGTAAATATAGCTCTACATTGCAAACTTACTGCATGCTGTATCCAAGGATAATAGCAGAGTAGTGTGTCCTCATCTGTTTGCTGCATTCTGTAGGTCCTGCGTAATAGCAAAAAATACTTGTGTTAGAAGAAATGTATTTCACAGTAGTGAAGAAGAAGAATATGTGCTCCTGGCTTTTATAGTATACATTTTAGAGCCAACGTTTACTGGACTTTTGATTCTTGTTTTCGCACATACTAACACCTCCAAAATTATGCACTCTGTATGCCTTATGTCTAACTTTACACTGCAAATTTCACAGTTTCTGACCATGTTCTTCGGTCATTCGAAACACGTCAATAAAACATACTTAGTGCAACTAGCAGCTGTCTATAAAACTTAAATACACACCCATTATAGAGACACAGCAAATCGCTACTGAACCAACCAACATTCTACCCGGCGTTCAAACTAGTAGAGGGGTCCAGAGGAGAACCAACCACCATTGCTTTGATATTATTACCAGTGGACCGAACGACAGTCAAGAGCAACAGCTACGTTGGCTCCGATTTGCCGCCCGTACACACTAAGAAATCTCGGTCAACGAAGCGGTTGGTTGTCGTGGTCTTTGTTGGCCTAGTTTGTACGCGTTTCGGCGCAGACCGATGGTCATGTTTGGATACGCCGTTACCGACGCGAAGGCTGCTTGTACTACGCGCCACTACTGTAAGGACAGTAGTATGTTTGAGGGGACATTCACCTAAGTTTCCCTGGGACCTATGGTAGTAATCGAAGAAAGCGCCATGACAACTACGCACTGGGTGTGAACACAATTCTGGACCACCTGCGTAACTTCACGCTTTCTGTCTTCTGCAACGGCGTTGGCGTCTTCCAGCAGAATAACTACCTAGCCAGACGGCCGGAGTTATGCTGCACACACTGACGGGAAAAAAATTCCCACATGAAGAGGCAGTTGTCCAACATAAACTAAAGTCGGTAGGCGTGTTTCTACATCTGAAACATGACACCTATTCACAGTTCGCGCCAGTCAGATAGGAGTGGTGCGGTAGCGTGACTATGAGGATGAAAATCAGGTCTGCTTTACGTAGACGCTGTAGCGGTCGTGAGCGTTAGTTACTTATGAGATTGGACGTGGTGAGTTGATGTTCGTTAAGAATGCCTTTAAGGCGACAAAGAGGTCATTATGAATATCTCACTGAGTTTGAACCAGGTCGTGTAATAGGGCTGTGAGAAGTGCGAAGTTCCTGCAGAAAGACTTGCAGAAATGTTGCCACTGTGTGCTGGCAGCGGTATTCAAGAGTAGGTACGGTCGCAAGAAGAACGGGCAGTGGACGGTCACGTGTAAGTACTGAGAGGAAAGACCATGCTCGGCATATCTCTCTGGTGCATTTTTTGCTTTATTTATTTTTGTTTTGGTTTTAGGGCGCAAAACTGCTATGGTCATTAGCGCCCGGTCCGTGACTTAGGAAACAGTAAAAAACCGAAAATGGAAACCAGCAGCAATGGGAACGAAATTCATAAAATTGGAGAAATTAAAAGCAGAAGGAAGGCTTAAAAACCCACTACAGAAAGGGGTTGGTTGTCCCCAAAAAAAAGCTTCAAATGACTGACGTCATTTCACTGGCACTAATAAACTCGAGAACGCGATCGGCCGAGCGCGTGTCATCTGCTAAAATTGACAGCTGTAGACGTGCGCGTAACGGATTAAAATAGGGGCACTCAATTAAAAGGTGTCTTACCGTCCACAGCTGAGAGCAGTGGGGACAGAGTGGGGGAGGATCGCCGCTTAAAAGATGTCGATGGCTAAAAAGACAGTGCACTATCTGGAGTCTAGTTAAAATTACCTCCTCCCGACGGCGCGTTCGGGAGGAAGTGGTCCAAGCACAAGAAAGAGCTTTCACGTCCCGCATTTTATTATGGGGAAGTGTCGACCAATGTGCGTGCCATAAAAGAACAACACGACGACATAAAACGCTCCGTAGATCGGCGAAGGGAATCGAGTGAATAGCTGACCGAAGAAGAGAGACTGCAGCCTTGGCTGCTATATCGGCCGCCTCATTTCCACAGATACCAACGTGTCCCGGGAGCCAGAGGAACGCCACCGAGACGCCCCCCAGGTGGAGCAAGTGCAGACAGTCCTGAATCCGGTGGACCAGAGGGTTGACAGGGTAAAGAGCATGGAGACTGAGGAGAGAGCTGAGAGAATCTGAACAGATAACATACTGTATCCGCTGATGGCGGCGGATGTAGTGGACAGCCTGGAGAACAGCGTAAAACTCCGCAGTATAAACCGAACACTGGTCGGGAAGCCGAAATTAATTTGGGGTGTCGCCAACAATATAGGCACTCCCTACACCAAACAATGTTTTTGAGCCATCAGTGTAAATAAATGTGGCTTCCTTCATTTGTGCACTTAGAGCAGAAAATGCCCGACGATAAACAAGTGAAGGGGTACCATACTTGGGAAACTGACAAAGGTCACGGAGCAGGCAAATTCGGGGACGGAGCCAAGGCGGTGCTGTACTCCAAGTTGTGAAGAAGGTTTTAGGGAAGCGGAAGGAAAGAGAATGGAGCAGTTGACGGAAGCGGACTCCCGGTGGTAGTAGGGAGGAGGGGCGGCCTGCATACCCTACATCAAAGGAGGCGTCGAAAAAAATGTCATGGGCTGGATTAGCAGGCATGGAAGACAGATGGCTAGCATAACGACTCAGAAGGACTGCTCGCCGATTGGACAGCGGAGGTTCAGCAGTCTCAACATAAAGGCTTTCCACAGGGCTGGTATCAAAAGCTCCAGACACTAAACATAATCCACGGTGGTGGATAGAGTGGAGACGCCGAAGAATAGACGGACGAGCAGAGGAGTAGACTATGCTTCCATAGTCCAATTTCGAGCGCACTAAGGCGCGATAGAGGCGGAGAAGGACCACTCGGTCCGCTCCCCAGGAGGTACCATTCAGTACACGGAGGGTGTTGAGGGATCGCAGACAGCGAGCCAAAAGATAGGAAACGTGGGAGGACCAGCACAGTTTTCCGTCAAACATAAGACCCAAAGAATTTAGCGACGTCCGAAAATGGAGGGTTGACTGGTCCTAGATGTAAGGAGGGTGGAAGAAACTCCTTACGTCGCCAAAAATTAACACAAACGGTCTTACTGGGAGAAAAACGGAAGCCGGTTTCGATGCTCCAAGAGTGGAGGCGATCGAGACATCCTTGAAGGCGTCGTTCAAGAAGGCTGGTCTGTTGAGAGCTGTAGTAGATCGCAAAATCGTCCACAAAGAGGGAGCCCGAGACATCAGGAAGGAAACAATCCATAATTGGATTTATGGCAATGGCAAACAGTGCAACACTTAGCACGGAGCCCTGGGGTACCCCGTTTTCTTGGGAGAAAGTACGGGAGAGAGTAGTGTTCACCCGCACCCTAAATGTGCGCTCTGCCATAAATTCGCGAAGAAAAAGGGGCAGCCGACCTCGAAAGCCCCAAGAGAACAGTGTGCGGAGGATGCCTGTCCTCCAACACGTATCGTATGCTCTCTCCAGATCAAAAAATATTGCTACTGTTTGGCGTTTCCGGAGAAAATTGTTCATGATATAAGTGGAGAGAGCAACAAGATGGTCAACTGCAGAACGATGCTTTCGGAATCCGCATTGGGCAGGTGTTAAAAGACTGCGGGACTCCAGCCACCAAGCTAAACGGAAATTCACCATACGCTCCAAAACCTTACAGACACTACTCGTGAGAGAAATGGGGCGATAGCTAGAGGGGAGATGTTTGTCCTTTCCAGGTTTCGGAACAGGAACGACGATAGCTTCCCGCCATCGTCTGGGAAAAGTACTGTCGGTCCAAATTCGATTATAAAGGCGAAGGAGGTAACGCAGACTATGGGTTGATAAATGCAGCAACATTTGGACGTGGATACCATCCGGTCCTGGGGCGGAGGAGCGAGAAGAAGAGAGTGCATTTTGTAGTTTCCGCATGGAGAAAACAGTATTGTAGCTTTCGCGATTTTGAGAGGAGAAAGCAAGAGGTCGCACTTCCGCTGCACGTTTCTTTGGGAGAAAAGCTGGCGGGTAATTTGAAGAGCTGGAAATCTCAGCAAAGTGCTGACCCAATGAGTTAGAAATTGCGACGGGGTCCACTAATGTATCATGCGCGACAGTGAGCCCAGAGACCGGGGAGAAACTAGGCGCGCCTGATAACCGTCGAAGGCGACTCCAAACTTCCGAGGAGGGAGTGAAGGTGTTAAATGAGCTAATAAAGAATTTCCAGCTTGCCTTCTTGCTATCGCGGATGACGCGACGGCATCGCGCACGGAACTGCTTATAGCGGATACAGGATGGTGGCGGAAAACGCGAAGAGCACGTCGCCGCTCACGTATTGCGTCACGGCACGCCTCGTTCCACCAAGGAACTGGGGGGCGCCGGGGCAATTCGGAGGTGCGTGGTATTGAACGTTCCGCAGCTGTAAGAATAACGTCGGTAATATGTGTGACCTCATCGTCGACGCTGGGAAAGTGACGGTCATCGAATGTCGCTAGAGACGAAAAAAGTGTCCAATCGGCTTGGGCAAACTTCCAGCGTCGCGGGCGCATATATGGCAGTTGAGGCTGCAGTCTAAGGACACATGGAAAGTGGTCACTCGAGTGTGTATCATCAAGGGCGAACCATTCGAAGCGCCGAGCTAGCGGAACAGTACCGACCGCAAGGTCCAAATGAGATAAATTTGTCGTGGAGGCAGACAAAAATGTGGGGACCCCAGTGTTGAGGCAAACTAGATCCGCTTGGTGGAAGACGTCTAGCAATAGAGAGCCACGTGGACAAGGATGTGGAGATCCCCAAAGCGGGTGGTGGGCATTGAAGTCCCCAACCAGCAAATAGGGGGGTGGAAGCTGACCAAGAAGATGAAGGAGATCAGCTCGGGCCATTGGTGTGGACGATGGAATGTATACAGTACAAAGAGAAAAGGTATATCCAGAAAGGGAAAGACGGACAGCGACAGCTTGGAAGGAAATATTTAAGTGGATTGGGTGATAATGGAGAGTATCATGGAGAAGAATCATGAGCCCTCCATGGGCTGGAGTGCCTGCAACAGATGGGAGATCAAATCGGTCGGACTGAAAATGAGGGAGAACAAAGCGGTAATGGGGACGCAGCTTTGTTTCCTGAAGACAGAAGATGACCGGCGAGTAGGATCGTAAGACGATGCCGCGGATATTCCAGTGGATAATGGACATATGGTGAACAGAAAATGGAGGAATGTGGCATCAACTCAACGACTCCTCAGAGCTTGCGACCGACAGCATGGAATGGCATTCAGCCGAAGGCAGAAGATCCTGATCCATAGGTTGTTCAGGAGCCACCAGCGATCGGCCGGTTGATCGACCGCCAGCAGTGCGCCTCGGCGACACAGAAAACGGCCGAGGGCGATTTCCGCCAGGTGGTGCTGTAGATGGGACACGCCTTGGCGGAGAAGGAGATGAACTGGGTTTCTTTGTAGCCTTCTTGGAAATATGATGTTTAGATGAAGGAGGAACCGATGGTTGTGAAGTTGCGGTACGTAAAAACTCTTCACGAGTATGCTCTTTTTTCGAAGACTTGGCGTCTGACTTTTGGGCTCGAGATTTAGCAGAACTCGACGAAGGGTGAGCCATAGAGTGGGCAGGCGAAAGTGGTGAGGTTGAACGAGCGATCTTTGCGCTGGCCGATCTGACGACCGTGGCACTAAAGGTGAGGTCGCAAGTCTGCGTGGCTGCCTCCTTTGTTGGCCGAGGAGAAGCAAGGACAGTGCTGTATTTTCCTGCCTGAAGCACGGTGGGCTGTCGACTGGCGAATAATTTTCGAGCAGCAAAGGTCGACACCTTTTCCTTCACTCTTATTTCCTGGATGTGCTTTTCGTCCTTAAAAACGGGGCAATCTCGAGAGGAAGCAGCGTGGTCACCCATACAGTTGATGCAGCGAGGGGATGGAGGTGGACAAGCACCCTCATGGGCATCCTTGCCACACGTAACACATTTGGCCGGATTGGAACAGGACTGGCTGGTGTGATTGAACCGCTGACACCGATAGCAACGCGTAGGGTTTGGGACATAAGGGCGAACGGAAATTATCTCATAGCCTGCTTTGATTTTCGATGTGATTTGAACTTTGTCAAATGTCAAGAATGATGTTCAAGTGAACTCTTTTCATAACTCTATGAACAACCGTTACGCCCTGGTCAGACAGGTAGTGCTGAATTTCTTCGTCAGACAATCCATCGAGGGAGCGTGTATAAACGACTCCACGCGAGGAATTTAAAGTGCGGTGCGCTTCAACCCAGGCAATTTTTGAGTCTGGAGGGCACTGACTGTTTCTAACAACAAGGTGCCATTCCATAATCTGGAACAAGACTTTACAGGACCTGCAATTGCGTCGACACCTTTCTCAATAATGAAAGGTTTGACCGTGGAGAAGTCGTGACCTTCGTCAGACCGAGAAACAACGAGGAACTGTGGCAACGATGGAAGAACTGTCTGTGGCTGAGACTCAGTGAACTTACGTTTGTGAGCAGACGTAGTGGAAGGTGAGGAAACCATTGGAGAATAATCCCCCACCATTACTGGCGTCTCCAATGGCACGCTCCTCCCTTGTGGGGGCCCTCTCTGAGGGCACTCCCGCCCTAGGTGATTGTTCACACCTCAGGTCACACCTCCCGACAAACGGACGGAGGGACCAATCGGCACTTTCGGAAGGTATCAGCTCGGGTAATCACCCCTCCCTGGCCCTGGCCGTTACCAGGGGGTATGTACGTGTCCTACCTGTCTACCCGGGGCGGGGAATTACGCGTTACCCTGTCACCGGCTACGCACAAAAATGCGTGGGTCGGCCTTCAGTCATGCACAGGGAGGAAGAAAGAGAAAGGGAAAAACAAAGAAAGGGAAAGGAAAGAGGAGAGGTCTCAAACGCCGCAGCGGAGAAAAGGGTAAAGAGAAGAGATAAGGAAAAGAGAAGGACAAAGGAAGGATGAAGACATACAAGCAGAGAAGGCAAAGAATGCGTTACATTTACGAGCGTCCGTCTCTGGACGTAGGCACAAACCATACTCCCAGAGGGCGAGAAAGGGAAGGAAAGAGCCAGAGGTGAGGGGAGGGGGGGGGGCCAAGATGGGGGAGAGGGAAGGATGCGGAAAAGGAAGGTATGCAGGCTGGAAAGGAAGGAGGGCCACATTAGCTCGGGGTCCCATGCTCGCTACGCACGTATCCACAAAAGAGTTGTGGACCCCTTGGGGGGGGGGGGGGGGGCTCTGGTGCATTGTATTCCATATGCAGCAGCAATTTGAGCAGCAGTTGGCACCACAGTGACACAAAGGACTATTGCAAATCAGTTACTTCAAATACAGCTCCGGGCCAGAAGCCTTGTAGCGTGCATTACATAGACCCCAAACCACCACCATTTTCGACTTCAGTGGTGTTAAGCGTGAGCTCATAGGAGAGCAGGATGGAGGTCTGTTTTGCTTTCCTGACGAGAGCTGATTCTGCCTCGGTGTCAGTGATGGCCATGTTATGGTTAGAAGGCCGATTGAGGGCCTCCAAGCAACCTGTCTGCATGCTACACACGCTGGACCTTCACTCGGTTCTGTGGTCCGGGATGCAACTTCATATGACGGCAGGAGCACTCTTGTGCCTATCCCGCGCACCCTGACTGCAAATCTGATCGACAGTCTGGTGATTTGGCCCGTTATGCTGCTGTTCATGAACAGCATTCCAGGGTGTGTTTTCCAACAGGATAACGCTCGCCCACATACCACTGTCGTGACCCAACGTGCTGTACAGAGTGTCGACGTGTTGCCTTAATCTGCTCGATAACTAGCGCCAGTCTAGCACATATGGGGATCATTGTACGACAATTCATGCACTTTTGCACGCTTGCATTCAGCATTCTGGCTGTTATATTGGTTATTAATGTACCAGCATTTCATATTTGAAATGGCTTATCTCGCGCTTATATTAACCTGTGTTCTTGCAGTGTAAATCACTTAAATATGTTACCTAGGCAAATATATCCCCGAAATTTTATTGGACATTAAGTCCCGTGCTTCTTGACCGAGCGTAAGGGAACGACGCGGGAGACCCGCGCCGCCGTACTAGGCAAGGTCCCAATGGAAGTGGTATGCTGTTGCCTTCCTCCGACCGTAATCGGGATGAATGATGATGATGAAGACACAACAACACCCAACAATCTCGCGGCACGTGAAAATCCCTGACCCGCCGGGAATCGAACTCGGGACCCCGTGCTGGGGAAGCGAGAATGCTACCGTGAGACCACGAGCTGCAGACCGAAATTTCATTTCTCTACATCAATTATTCTTTGTTATTGCGATGTTTTTCGGTTAGCGTATGTTTGAGGAGCTTGACAGTAAAGCGAGTTGACGTCTTCGTCACCACATTCATCAGATCTGACCCGATGGAACACATCTAGAACGCTAACGGGTACCAGCTTTGAGCCCTCAAATCACCGACAGGATTTGCGTTAAATGTTGTGAGACATCTGGTGCCACATATCTCTGGAAACCTACCAAGGACCTGTCAATTCCACCCCACGTAGAACCGTCACTGTATGGACGTACAAAGGTGGACCACTATGCTATTAAACTTGTGGTCGTTACGTTTCTTCTCATCGGTGTTGGTTCTCCTACAGTCGCTCTAAACGCAGACTTACTTACAATCGTTCTTTGCGCCCCACATTGTGGAAAACCAAATGATGGTGCAGCGGAGAGGGGTGAGGTGTGAGGCATAGCGACTGAGATACAGTCATACACTATAAATTGGCGCACAGAGTACAGATGTAGCAGAAAACGTACACTGACGAATAAAATATATTATTATAAGAAACTGTCACAATTTGGTGTGTAAGCCGCGCGGGATTAGCCGAGCGGTCTTAGGCGCTGCAGTCATGGGCTGTGAGGCTGATCCCGGCGGAGGTTCGAGTCCTCCCTCTGGTATGGGTGTGTGTGTTTGTCCTTAGGATAATTTAGGTTAAGTAGTGTGTAAGCTTAGGGACTGATGACCTTAGCAGTTAACTCCCATAAGATTTCACAGACATTTGAACATTCTTTTTGGTGTGTAATTTTTTGTACATTTTGAAGTTTCCCGCACTGCTGGATATGTACATGCCGTGTGATGCGTCAGAGCCCGCTTAGAGACGCAGATCCTGGCGACTGTAGCGGCGGCGTAGCGTGGCGGCACAGTGTTTTGTCTGTAGCGCGGGCGGCGGCCATTTTTCAGCAGGCGGGGCTCCGCCGCCTCCACCTCCGCCTCCGGCCCCCGGCTCGTCCGCAGTGCGGCATAATCGGCGGCGGATCGCGGGCCGCTCGCCAGCCCCCAGCCCCCAGCCCCCAGCGCCCACCGCTGTGCACACGTCTCCATCTCCACTGTTCGCCGTCACAAGTACGCGGACCACACGGCCTACCGTACAGCCTGAAACTTCATCTCTCGTCTCTCTTATCACTGCTCACAAGTCTGGAGAAGGTACATCGTACTGCGAAAGGAGAACCCCAAACGAAAACACCATGACTAGATTTTTCCACCTGGCTACCAGCCAACGACGTACAGGGTGAGCCGGAATTAACTGCCTACTGAAAACTGTTTATAACTTGTTTTAACACTTAAAGGGATCTGGACATCATTAGAGACAAAAACTGTATTTTTTATTTAATAAAATTCTGTGATTCTTCCTGATTTTAGAAATATAAATGTGTAGTACCTCATCGTTTTCGTGTTTAAATTTCTTTCTAAAGCCGATGCTGCTTGTGAATGCCCTAAGTGCCACACTACTCTCAAACTTAAAACCTTTCGTACAGATTGTCGTTATTTAATTTTGGCACCGCTGTTTCCATAGAAACCCGCTTGTGTAATATCCTTGAAAAACGTATGGACGGCACTGCGAGCAGAGACTTACTGCAATCGATCTTTCTGTCGAGACAAGTAGATTATTTGAGTTTACTTACGTTTTTTCGTGTGCATTCGTATTTTTGTTGGGTTGTCAGCTTTTCACATTGGTTTGATGGACGCCATAATATGCTTTAATGATGAACAAGCAGATTAAAAATCATTAACAGACTAGGCATCAAAACTAGGGACAACATGAAAAGTGGTCTGTTATCAGTGGAACGTGTCGCTGAAGCTGAAAAAGCTGCTGAAAGCCTGACAAAGGACGCCAGAATAACAAAGAAAAGAAAGAAAACTAAAGAAGACGAAAGAATAACAAGACTATTCAGCTGAAATGTTTTAACATGTTATAACTAAGAAGAAAATGACATGCAAACCTTAAATTTCATTTTCCAGTAATCAACATTTTTGCATACCTAGGTATCAGTAACTCATTCAAGATTAAAGCTATGAAAATAAAATTTTGTATGAATAATAATATATAGCGTGCCTACATAGCGAACCACGTTATTCAACAACGTATTATATATTTTAAGCCGAAGTGTGTCGTAAGTTCTTAAATTAGTAGGAGAAAAAAATGACTTGTAAAAACCACACACGAGACAAAAATTGGTAAATATTTCTTATTTGCTATTTCAGAAAGGTAATAATTTAAAGAACTAATTTTTTGACCTTTTATTTTGAACAGAGTGGAAGTACAGTGTACATATAATAAAAAGTACAGATACGAGTAAATTAGTTCGTAAGATAAAAATCAATATACACTCCACTATGTATTCGATAGTTTTTAATTTTTTTCACATGGAGGTCACAATACGCCAACTATTTGCTTAAAGTTTCATTCCATTACCTAACAAAAATTTAAGTTATTAAATTTCAAACTTCTAGTACGAACTACAGGACCTAATATCAAGGTACCTTAACTAATTGTCATGCAAGAAAAAATATTTTGGTCCTTATAATGGCAGAATTTATTACTTTACGCCTCATCACAATTGTAGGTATCAATGCCAGATGTGTAACCTTACGTGAGGGGGCTGAGCTGGCACCCTGGTACTAAGTATGGCGTTCCGTGGTAAAGGTGCACATACAAGTACAGAGATTGTGGCGAAGTTGCAAAGGACCTCGCACCTCCATAATGTAAAGACCATAAAGAATTGCCCGGACATGTTCACTCCAAGTGCTCTAAATCACAAAGGTAGGTATCCCGCGAAAGTAGTTTCACGCGACACAACAAATCGAACTGTTCTGAAGTAAGAGTTCAATTTTCGTCCGTGGAAACCACATCACTTCCAGAAATTACCACCGAAAGACTGTGATCTTCAGTTGGAATATGGCTAGATGATGCTTGCTTTGTATGAAAACTACTCCGATTTTTTCGGTGATGTGTCAGATGAAGCCGTGTTTCACGTTGTGGAGATTATTAACAGGCACAGTAGCTAATATTCGCTAACAGAGAATTCGAGGGTGGTTGTTCAACAAAGTCAACGTCGCCTAAAGGTCACAGTTTGGCGTATCATGATATCCACGAAAATTGTGGGTCTATATCTCATTTGGGACACAATGAATGCAGAGTACTATCTTGAAATGCTTAAATATTACGTTCGCTGGATTGTACCCACACGGGACAGTCATAATGATTTCCCTTTGCATATCCTGTCCACACGTGGCTTGACACTTATTTTCTAGGACGCTGGTTAGGATGCCGTGGCTTGCTTGAAAGACCAGCTAGAAGTCCTAACCTAAAGCCATGCGATTTCTCCCTCTGGGGGTGGGCGAAAGAGGAAGTTTATCGCACAACACCAAAAATTCTTGATGAACTGGAGGAGGGAATTTGCCAAGTTCTTGGAAACGTACCTTTGGATTGTCTACAGAAGTCTATCGCAAACATTCACATCCCCTTACGGGAAATGGTGGTGTTTATGTTGAATTTTAGCAATGCGTAACAGGTACATCACTGTGAGGAAGAAAAATGTGTTTTTCATGAAAATTGGTAAAGAATTAAAAAGTTATAAACAATTTTCAACAGGAAGTTAATTTCTGTTAACCGTGCCTGCAAAAAGATTGTAATAATTACAGTTCGATAGGAGCACATGCTAACAAGTGTGAATAATATCGAACCATCCGTTTAATATGTCATGGCTCCAATTTCCAAGTATTATTTACAGGAGAATGGAAAAACTGGTAAAAGACGATATCAGGAAAGATGAGAGTAGAATGTGGAAAAATGTTAGCACGCGACACAGTGCTAACCCTATTACATATCTTAGGAGATAGGTTAAAGGAAGACAGACGCACGTTTGTAACTTTTTTTTTTATTTTGAGAAAGCTTTGACAACGGTGACTTGAATATACTCTTTGAAGTTTTGAGGATGGCGGGTATTACATACCGGGAGCGAAAGGTTATTTAGAACTTGTAGGGAAGCCAGACTGCAGTTATTAGAGTCGAAGAGCGTGGAAGCGATCAGTAATGGTGAAGGGAGTGAGACAAGTTGTGGCCTATCCCCGGTGTTGTTCTGTCTGTATACTGAACAGGTGGTGTAGGAAACCAAAGTTCAATTCAGAAAGGGAATTACAGTTCAAGAGAGAAGAAATAAAAATCTTGAGGTTTGGTTAAGACAACTTAATTATGTACGAGATGGCAAAAACTTGGTCAGTTGAATGGAAAGGATAGGTCCTCAAAAGTTGTAAGATGAATATGAATAATAGTAAAACACATGTAGTCGACTTAATCAGGCGACGCTAAGGTAATTACATTAGTAACTAAACATACTAAAAATAGTTGACGAGTTTTGATATTTACACTGTAAAATAACTGACAATGGCCGAAGCAGAAAGGATATAAAATGTAGAGTGGCTATCGCAGGAAAATGATTTCTGAAAAACATAAATTTGTTATTATAAAATATATTCAAACATATTATGAAAAGAATTTACAGGTTAACAATTATTGAATTATATGAAACAAAAAGTAAATTAGTTACAAAGTACAGCGTGCAAACAAGTTATTCAACTTGTAAACGTCACAACCGATATTCGGTTACAGGTTATGACATGTTCGATCTGCCTGCCTTCATTGGCGATGATGTGGCGCAGACGAATAGCGAAGTTGTTTACGAGCCGCTGGAACGTCGGAACATCGATGCTGCCGATAACGAATGGCTGTTTTCAGCCCAACAATGGTTTTGGGGTTATTGCTGTACACCTTGTCTTTAATATAGCCTCACAAAAATGAGTCGCATGAGTTCAGATCCGGAGAATATGGCGGCCAACAGAGCCGCATGACAGTGGCCTCTGGGTACACCAGAGCCAGAATGCCGTCTCCAAAGTGCTCCTCCAGGATATCAAACACTCTCCTGTTTCGATGGGGTCGAGGTCGTCTTTCATGAACAAATCTTGTCGAAATCAGAGTTACTTTGGATAATGGCGATAAAATCATCTCCCAAAACCTTCACGTACCGTTGAAAGTCACCGTGTCTTCAAGGAATGTCGCACCGATTATTCCGTGACTGGACACTGCACTGAAGAGACTTCTCGATCGCGAAATGCTGGTTCTCAATCAACCAAATGCGCCAATTTTGATTAGTGACGAATACGTCCAAATGAAATTGGGCTTCATCGATAAACCAAAGCATTCTGGGCGCACTAATTCCCATCATGGCCCGCAGCCAACTGTGCAGTTTGAACGCAAATGAACGGAAACCGTTCAGAAGTTATTATAATTTTATTTCATATAGTTCAATAATTGTCACCCTGTATGTTCCACATTCCTCCGAAACCACTACATCGATTTGAACCAAACTTGGTGAACATATCACATACTATCTGCAGAGAATTGCTGTGGAGTACGAACCACTCACCTACCAAGGAAGTGGGGATAGAAGTTAAAAAGAAGTGTAGCCCATGACGCGTGACTAGGATTTGATTCATCCACTAACTGAGAATGACGGGACTTAGTGCCTTGCAACAAACGTTTCACATAATTTCAAACCCCCACGAAATTTTTCTCGCTGATAACCACGCAGAATAAAGGACGAAAAACGTTTATCGCTTAGTAAATTTTCGTGGAATAAAACAGCCGCATCAGGCATGACGTTTTAATTTATTACTTCTTTACTACTAAAACTATTTGCAACACATTTCCAAGAGAATTCATATTTGTCGTTGAATGGACCTACAAACTTGTACAATTATACGACACATAGGTCGAGAAATTACGCTACGAGCATAGATCCGCGTGAAAACAAACTGATGGGCGAAATGCACTAGAGATTCAGCTGAAATATTTGTACAAATACGTGTAAAATATGTTAAGTGTGTGTGAAGTATTTGCAACATATGCGTATGTGTCAAAGCATCGGATAAAAAATCCCTGGACCGATGTTTACTAAACTTGGTACATATATTAATAAGTATCTGGAAAGAAATACTGTGGAGTATTCATGAATCGACAGCCTCTTACAGAGGTGAAGATGATAACGTGGAGGGCGAATGGGGGTAAAAAGAGATAGGCAGTTAGAGAGGGTGAATGAGGATATGGACACAGATATAGGGGAGGAGACGATTGATAGGGAGAAGGGAGGGGAAAATGGACGGAGAAATGAAAGAAGAGGAGATCGACAGAAACACAGGAATGGGGTGATGGACAGAGGAAGGTAAGAGGAGGAAATGGACAGAGGGAGGACGAGAATGAATGAGAGAAGGGGGGAGAGAAAAATGGAGAAGGAAATGGGCAGGGAAAGGAAAGATGAAATGGCCAGAGACAGAGAATGGGGGCTGATGGACCGACAGAGGGGTAGCAGGACATGGACAGAGAGGTGGAGGAAGAAATGAACAGAAGAGGAGGATATAGAGGGAGTGAGGAGGGGGTGGTGGGGGCAGGACGAGATGGATGTAGGAGAGGAGTAGATGGACAGAAAGGAAAGAAGGAGATGGGCAAAAAGAGAGGTGCACGTGGACAGAGAGGGAGTGGGGAGGAGCAGATAGACAGAGGAGCATGAGGAGGAGGTGTGGAGGAGGTGGACAGAGAGAGGGGGAGAATGAGATGGACAAATAGCGGGGGAGAAGGGGACAGACAGGGAGGGACGCGGAGGAGATGGAAAAAGAGAGAGTGGGGGGGGGGGGGGGACGAGATGGGCTCAAAGAATTTGAATAGACACACAACCTGGGCAGGCCGATTAAGCAAAACTGGGTACGCAAAGCCGGGAAGCTAGTATTCTAATGTTAGGAAACCTGTTCTGAAGGTATTTCTCTGGAATGTATCTTTCTACGGAAGTGAATCGTGGACGATAAACAGTTCACACAAGGAAGTAATAGAAGTATTTGGCATATGTTGCTGAAGAACAATACTGAAGATTAGACAGGTGGATTAAATTATTAATGAGGGGTTATTGAATCAAAATGAGGAAAGAAAGAAGTTTAGGGAACAACTTGACTAAAAGCAGACATCGGTTGATACGACATTTCAGTAGATATTTTAGAATAATCAGTTCGATAATGTATGGAAGTACGGGGCAGGACAGGAAAAACTGGAGGCTGCCTTGCATCCAATAGGCAGGTTCAAATGGAATTATGTTGCAGTAGTTATGCAGAGAGAAATTACACTGCACTGGATAGACTAGCGTGGAGAGCTGCCTCAAACAGTCTTCGCATAGAACCCCATAATCAAAGCAACATCCGTGAGATCTCCACGAGAAGTCATCAGAATCGAAGCGTCGTGTTGTCGCAAACTGTCGACGAGTCTCCTGCCGTTATCTTCAGCCGTTGTCTTCACCCAGTAACCTGCGTTCCCACAGAACAATATAGATTTCTCTCATATAGTTTCCACACTGCCAGCACAGCTTTTGACAATTCTCAGTTGAAAGATGGCGACACTGCTGCCAACTATGAGGGCTCTTCTTTCATCATACAAAGTACAGCCCCTGTTTCACTTCTGGCAACGCATTTAAGCAGCGCTTCACCTTTACCGTGAGTTGCATATCACTACGGGAAAAAAAATGCTTTTCGTCTTTACTAAAATCAACATTCCCTGGGAGGAGAAAGGATTTAAAGAAGATTAAGGATTGAAGTCTCGCTAATGATGAGCTCTCCACAGCTGGAGCAAAATCTCGGACTGAGTAAGTTAATTGGCCGAATCCCTGGAAGGACAAAATCCGTAAAACCTAAATCTGGATGCGCAGACGGTGATTTTAACCGCCGTCCACCCGTGCGCATCCGGTGACCCACTACTGGGTCAACTGAGAATGGAGGACGTAGCTTGAAGTAAAATTTTTCAGTATAGATTTAGAAGCACAGTCTATGACAATAAAAAACTGGAGGGTTTCAGTGAACGATCGCATTAAACACTGAAAAGTGCAATATTGATGTTCCACAATACTATTTATGTTACATTTCGTTGTGAACCGGCTTTAGGTTTCCTACGCCACCAGCAGACAAGACTTAGTAAACAGTACGTGCGATTCAGAAACTGCTTCTATATGGCGAAAGAATATTGTTTCCAAAGATATAAGACCGTTTTACGACTAAATACCTGCAAGATATACAGAAACAGCAATGCCTAAATTTTATGTAGGTGCAAAACAAGAAATCCTCGTACAAATGTGCTGTATGTTTTGCAGGATTCAAGGCTCTCCCCTCCAGAATCTGCTACCCGCATTACAGACATGGTTGACAAGCTGCCTGTATTCTAGCCGTGCGGGGGGATGTTCCCTTGGCAGATGCAGATGTCAACAGCAAAGCACGCACGGCACATCAGCCGCAAAAAGCTGGACTGCGGCCAAAACACGTTGGTGTGTTTTGGAGTAAAACTGCAGCCAGGACCAGGACAATATGCGGCACCAGCTTGCAATGAGAGACGACAACCTCGACGTCAGCAGCGCCCGCATCCCTGACAAAGACGCCATAATCGAGCGCACTGTTTCGATTCCGCGTATCGCGTGCTATCCAAGCATCAAGCAGATATGTCTCCATCGGACATGTACTTAGGACCCCCCCACCCTCTAATGGCCGTTGCAGCATCCCTGAATATGGAAGTTAATAGGAATATAAAAAAAGGGAGGAAGGTTTATCTGTTTAGCAAGAGTAATAGAAGGCAGATTTCAGACTACCTAACAGATCAAAACGAAAATTTCTGTTCCGACACTGACAATGTTGAGTGTTTATGGAAAAAGTTCAAGGCAATTGTAAAATGCGTTTTAGACAGGTACGTGCCGAGTAAAACTGTGAGGGACGGGAAAAACCCACCGTGGTACAACAACAATGTTAGGAAACTACTGCGAAAGCAAAGAGAGCTCCACTCCAAGTTTAAACGCAGCCAAAACCTCTCAGACAAACAGAAGTTAAACGATGTCAAAGTTAGCGTAAGGAGGGCTATGCGTGAAGCGTTCAGTGAATTCGAAAGTAAAATTCTATGTACCGACTTGACAGAAAATCCTAGGAAGTTCTGGTCGTACGTTAAATCAGTAAGTGGCTCGAAACAGCATATCCAGACACTACGGGATGATGATGGCATTGAAACAGAGGATGAGACGCGTAAAGCTGAAATACTAAACACCTTTTTCCAAAGCTGTTTCACAGAGGAAGACCGCACTGCAGTTCCTTCTCTAAATCCTCGCACAAACGAAAAAATGGCTGACATCGAAATAAGTGTCCAAGGAATAGAAAAGCAACTGGAATCAATCAATAGAGGAAAGTCCACTGGACCTGACGGGATACCAATTCGATTCTACACAGAGTACGCGAAAGAACTTGCCCCCCTTCTAACAGCCGTGTACCGCAAGTCTCTAGAGGAACGGAGGGTTCCAAATGATTGGAAAAGAGCACAGATAGTCCCAGTGTTCAAGAAGGGTCGTCGAGCAGATGCGCAAAACTATAGACCTATATCTCTTACGTCGATCTCTTGTAGAATTTTAGAACATGTTTTTTGCTCGCGTATCATGTCATTTCTGGAAACCCAGAATCTACTATGTAGGAATCAACATGGATTCCGGAAACAGCGATCGTGTGAGACCCAACTCGCCTTATTTGTTCATGAGACCCAGAAAATATTAGATACAGGCTCCCAGGTAGATGCTATTTTTCTTGACTTCCGGAAGGCGTTCGATACAGTTCCGCACTGTCGCCTGATAAACAAAGTAAGAGCCTACGGAATATCAGACCAGCTGTGTGGCTGGATTGAAGAGTTTTTAGCAAACAGAACACAGCATGTTGTTATCAATGGAGAGACGTCTACAGACGTTAAAGTAACCTCTGGCGTGCCACAGGGGAGTGTTATGGGACCATTGCTTTTCACAATATATATAAATGACTTAGTAGATAGTGTCGGAAGTTCCATGCGGCTTTTCGCGGATGATGCTGTAGTATACAGAGAAGTTGCTGCTTTAGAAAATTGTAGCGAAATACAGGAAGATCTGCAGCGGATAGGCACTTGGTGCAGGGAGTGGCAACTGACCCTTAACATAGACAAATGTAATGTATTGCGAATACATAGAAAGAAGGATCCTTTATTGTATGATTATATGATAGCGGAACAAACACTGGTAGCAGTTACTTCTGTAAAATATCTGGGAGTATGCGTACGGAACGATTTGAAGTGGAATGATCATATAAAACTAATTGTTGGTAAGGCGGGTACCAGGTTGAGATTCATTGGGAGAGTGCTTAGAAAATGTAGTCCATCAACAAAGGAGGTGGCTTACAAAACACTCGTTCGACCTATACTTGAGTATTGCTCATCAGTGTGGGATCCGTACCAGGTCGGGTTGACGGAGGAGATAGAGAAGATCCAAAGAAGAGCGGCGCGTTTCGTCACTGGGTTATTTGGTAACCGTGATAGCGTTACGGAGATGTTTAATAAGCTCAAGTGGCAGACTCTGCAAGAGAGGCGCTCTGCATCGCGGTGTAGCTTGCTCGCCAGGTTTCGAGAGGGTGCGTTTCTGGATGAGGTATCGAATATATTGCTTCCCCCTACTTATACTTCCCGAGGAGATCACGAATGTAAAATTAGAGAGATTAGAGCGCGCACGGAGGCTTTCAGACAGTCGTTCTTCCCGCGAACCATACGCGACTGGAACAGGAAAGGGAGGTAATGACAGTGGCACGTAAAGTGCCCTCCGCCACACACCGTTGGGTGGCTTGCGGAGTATCAATGTAGATGTAGATGTAGATGTAATTCAGTTTGTTGAGTCACTGCAAGCATTTCTGCTGCATAGCAACTTCCATGACCTTCACCACGCGGTTCCAGCACGAGCCCGACCTCGAAATTGCCGCACCGCAGGCAGTACGATCAGACAGGCATCACCCAGATAATTTTTCCTCCTTTGACTTTGCCTGCTGTGGACTCGGTGCACCAAGACTAGTACCCTTGTTGGGAATTTAGACTACTTGCTGGGCTCGGTAACTGCTATAGACTATTTACTATGCTCAGTAATAGGTACCATAATACCGTCGGACTTTAGGAATACGTGTCAGTGCTAACTGAGTATTCGACGAATCATCCCTATTGTACTCTAGTGCGCCGGCCGGAGTGGCCGAGCGGTTCTAGGCGCTACAGTCTGGAACCGCGAGACCGCTACGGTCGCAGGTTCGAATCCTGCTTCGGGCATGGATGTGTGTGATGTCCTTGGGTTAGTTAGGTTTAAGTAGTTCTAAGTTCTCGGGGACTGATGACCACAGCAGTTAAGTCCCATAGTGCTCAGAGCCATTTGTACTCTAGTGCAGTGACTCCAGTAATCGTGACTTTTTCTGTGGAAGTTATAATCTTTCAAGCGTTTGTACATGGGCAGAGACTAATTGACTAATTAATCATTACTGCTTACCAGTCATTAAGCTGTGATAAAGTACGTCTGTACTGGATTGATACAATTAGCCAAGAAATACAGTCCAGTTGTATTTTGTGTATTTGAAATCTAAATAAATGTTAATTGCATACGGCCTGGGACTGTCAATTACTAAGGACACACAATGTTTTAGGCACTAAATATATGAGTAAAAACCCCTAAAGTCACTGATTTAGTGACGCGAAAGTATTGTACTACACAGGTTATACAGATATTGGTTAAAGTCTCTCAATTACACACAGACTGATAAGCTATCATTAAACCTATTATAATCATACTAAAGTAGACTAAAGGTATGAACTAATAAATCTTATATTACATTCAAGGATTAAAAGTACTCGTATAAGAATACAAAGATGAAACATAAAACCAGGCTAGTACTGGTATAGGCCACTGTATTCTTTGGACAAATCTGTTGGCCAAACTGATGAATAGGCAGGAGAGGCACGGGAAGAAGGACGATACTACCCGAAGATTGTGATTAATCTAGGGATGACAGGAATGATTCAATGTAGGCTGAAACTTCGTAGATATGTTCATTAATCTATGCGCACGCAGATTAAGGTGAAAAAATAATAGTTTCACATTCTGTCACAATGTGAAAATACGGCGCTGCACGCAGTCAGAATGTTAAATCTTTTGACGTTATTATGCTGTTCGTCAGTTGGCGACGTTTTTAATTTCTGCGGTGAGTTACTGTGAGGGTAAAGGATTAAGTGGCTGAAGTTTTCCGTATGAAAAGCAATGACTGTTGAAAAGAATTACCGTGGCTGCTGGTGAAGTAGCTTTATCTGAAAGGCAGCAACAGCAGCGAATATCACTGACAGAAGCTGCTGTGAGGAGTCCCGATGTCAATAAATGGCCTAAAGATTGCGACCAATAAATCTGAAGAAACAGTTGATTTAGGTTGTGATGGAAGGAGAAAGAGGTGACCCATTCCCATGGCAGTTGTCCGTGAAGTTTCTGTAGCTATACGAGACCGTTCAGCGGACAAGGCACATTTTTCTTTTCACAGTGCCGTGAAAGCGCAGGACTGTCGCATATGACGTCTTACTGCACCACATGTTGTGCAGGAGCATCCGTTCACTCAGCTAACACTGAAGCACCAAAGAAACTGGTATAGACATGCGTGTGCAAATACAGAGATATGCAAAAAGGCAGAATACGGCGCTGCGGTCGGCAACGCCTGTATAACAGAGCAAGTGTCTGGCGCATTGGTGGATCAAGATGGGACACAGCATCTCCAAGGTTGCTAAGATGTGGGGATTTTCCCGCACGACCATTTCACGGGTGTACCGCAAATATCAGGAACCCGGTAGAACATCAAATCTCCGACACCGCTGCGGCCGGAAAGAGATCCTGCAAGAACGGGAACAAAGATGACCGAAGTGCAACCCTATCACAAATTTCTGCAGATTTCAGTGCTGGGCCGTCAACAATTGTCAGTGTGCGAACCATTCAACGAAACATCATCGATAAGGGCATTCGGAGCCGAAGGTCCACTCGTGTACCCTTAATGGCTGCACGACTCAAAGCTTTACGCCTCACCTGGGCCCGTCAACACCGACATTCGACTGTTGATGACTGGAAACGTTGCCTAGTTGGACGGGTCTCGTTTCAAATTGTATCGAACGGATGGACGTGTAAGGGTATGGACACAATCTCAAGAATCCATTGACCCTGCATGTCAATAGGGGACTGTTAAAGCTGGTGGAGGCTCTGTAATGGTGCGAGGCGTGTGCAGTTGGAGTGATTTGTGACAACTGATACGTCAAGATACGACTGTGTCTGGTGACACGTACGTAAGCATCCTCTCTGATCACCTCGTCCATTCATGTCCATTCTGCATTCCTACGGAATTGGGCAATCCCAGAAGGACAATGTGACACCACAAAAGTCCATAATTTCTCCAGGTGACTCCTGGAACACTAACGTACGGCAGACCGACAGACAGACAAGCAGACGCTGACTGCGTAACAAATGCGGACGAGAGACAGTCGAGCAAGCTGGGGACGAGAGACTAACCAAGGAAACAAGTAGAATTTAACAAGTAAATGAAACAACATATCGCGAATCACTTAACTTCTAATAAACTGCGATGTCTGGCGAAGACCTGATGCAGCACCGCCAAAACGCTCTCCCGAACCGTCCGCTGCCATCCGCTTCAACGGACTTAAGAAGGCGCGCCGACCTCCCATCTCACGGCGTTGCAGGTCGCAGCGGCCAGACCGATGTCGTGGGTTGACTCCTGTTGCTCTCGTATCGGCCGCGAAGCCACTACCCCTCGCTATACGGCGCGGCCCACTGGACTCACGTGGCGACCTCACATGCGCCGACGCTCAAGGCGGGCAAGTCATCATGTGTCTCAGTGCGTGACCGACCAACCGATCGATGCAACCGCGAATGCTCGTTACCTGAGCAAACTCGAGCAGACTGGCGGCCTAACACATACTAGCACTCCGGACGACACACAGACACTGACTGCCCGACACTGACCCGGCTGACCCAACTGACCAGACTAGCGAGTTTTTTTTTTTTTTGTTTATTGTTATTTCCAAACCTGTTAACAGGCAGGCCATCAGCAGCATGCTACGCCGCTCTTTGGCCTCAGAGAACACACAAGATACAAATGAAGACATCGAGAGAAAAAAACCATGGTGGACATAGAAACGGAGACAAACACTTTTTAAAATACATGGAGCCGTTCACGGGCGTAGAGTCCAAGATAAAAGTTGTTCAGAGACTTGGACAGAGACGAATATTGTCACACATGAACATAGGTGCACAAAAACGAATAAAACTGAACCACTGAAGCACAAAACGACGACAGCCACAGGACACGAGGCGTTGATCTCCGGCGCGCGAATGTTCACTAGCCGTGTACGAGTCCGGGGACCTGCCAAGACAGGAGGAGGGGGGTGGGAGAGGGAGAGGCGAGAGCAGATGCCAAGGGCCAAGGGGGAAGGGAGGAAGGGGGAGGGGAAGCCCGGGGGAAGAGGGGAGGAGGGAGGGGACGGGGGAAAAGGAAAGAGTAGTGAAGGGAAGAGAAGGGAGGGAATGTACCTAAAGGAAAGGACACAGGAAGTGGGGGGAGGATCAAAGTTGATAGGAGGGGTAGATGGAGGGGAGGAGAACATCATCCGGGAGGGGGAGCTGATGGAAGGCACCTTGGGAAAGGAGATGTAGGGTGTAGAGATGGAGGGTAGGGGGGACACAACGGTGAAGACGCGGGGCGGGGATGGGAGAGGAGAGGAGCAACCAGGAGGTGAGGGGGTTCAAGACGGCGGGAGGTGTAGAGGATGCGGATATGTTCGAGAAACGGAGGGCGACTGCTTCACACTACACGCTGCGGCGGGCTCTTCAAAAAAGCAAATTTTACCACGGCTCATATACATTCGACTTTCAGAAAACAGTGGCGAAGCGGTTTTTCTTTCTTCATTTTTTTTCTGTCTTTGACAGTATACACTGTGAATCGAAAGTATGCGTAATGTAATGTGCCTAATGTAATGGTGCAACGATTAACAGTTCATCCTTATCGATGAATGCGTGTTACTTACTGCGTGCACTCAAGCCAAGGCAACGACCGCTTGCCAACCATATGCATACTGGTGAAGTTTTTCTCTTTATTCTTGTATTCGTCCTGAATCTCTAGTATGTGTGCATATGAGGCTCAATGTCGCCATTGAAAGATTCCTCTGACCCATGTATAATTAATAAGTAATGATAAATCGTGTTGGGGTCTCCAAGACGCAGTTGCAATTTTGTAACTTATCCGGGAGTGTTATGAAGAACAGTAATCATCACCAATTTATTAATTGTTTAGTTTATTACTGTGTTCAGTTGTGTATTCAATAAACGTGATGTTTTTACCACAGCACGTTCTTACGAATTCTCTCACAAACTTCCATTTTTACGTCCTACTGCTACCCATTGTACAATAGACAAATATGGCCAAGTTGTTTATTTAATATTTATTCAACTGTCACAAATGTTCCTGCCATGTTAATAGATCCTCATTTTTACGCACACCTTCATCATTAACGGGCACTGATTCTCAGCCAGGTCTTTCACCGACAGATACCCTTCCGTTTCTGCAGTCAGTTCTAAGCGACGCTTGAGGTGGAGTGATGCCCCTCGGCAATGGATAGCTCCACATCTGTATTCAGTATGAAGCACTTGTTTACACATGCAGTAGGACACAGTTTTAGCACACATTCAATACAGTTTAAAGTTCCTCCTAGAGTTTCACATTTTACTAAATCGACCAACTGCACTGCTGGGAATTAAGACTGCAATGTCAGGAAATATATAAACTGTCGAAACTTTACCCATTCTATGACCACAGTGTTGTACCGTACTTTTGATACAACCGCAGAAAGAGAGTTAGTCGTCGACATCCTCAGCTACTTATAGTGCGCTGAGGAAAACACTATGAGAAGAGAACGAGGAGAACACTGAAACACTGATAATGATTAGTGTCAAGAAAACACTGATAACGATTAGTGACAAGAAAACACATATATATTGACCAATACTCAACTTTGTACAAATCGGCTCAGACAGCAGTTCACCTATTATTCCAGAAGCTAAGACTGGAGAGTAAACAATTCTTATCCCACTAGAATGTTCACTGAATACTGGCTGGTGCGGACTCGCTAGAACCAGACGATGTGGCACGAAGTACGGTAGTATAAGGGGGTATGGTCGGGCTGAACTAGAACTGCCCGCTCTGCTGTGGCGCCGGCGCATGTCACTTATGTGGCTGCGCCACCGTTGCGACTTCTTGGTGCAGCTATCGCTGGTCTTTACATCGTCTCTGGAGTGGGCTGTCGATCTAGCGACCTGTGGTGCTGCCTGGTGGTGCGTGCTGTGATTGCGGCGCCACGTACAGTATAACGGATGAAAAGGTCTGTGGGTTTGTTCGGTTCTCTGTTCAGACAAACGGTCACTGCAATACAGTCAGGTTCACAAAGTCAGATGCGAGAGTATTAAGCGATTCCGACGCCATCGAGTAACTTTGCCAATGTGCAGTTCCAGTTTTGTAATTCCCAGAGTGGCCTGAAGTAGCGAGCTGTGCGCATCGCTGCCGCTGCGCGCTACGCTTACTCGGCCGTTGTGAGCTCGTGAAGAAGTTCTGCGCTGTGGGCACCGCGGGAAGCAGATTGTCGTTTGTGTTGTTCTCACAACGCCTGCAGATTGTGTGTTCTGCGCCCCACAGCATGGGAAAGAAGTACGCGCAGAGGAAACCTGCTGCTACGAAGGGTCCTTCGGTTGTGAAACTCACTGAGTCTGCCAAGCAAGGAAGGAATCCCCGGCAAGACGAGTCGCGGCCTGTTCCCCCTTTGTACGAGGGCAGTTCAATAAGTAATGCAACACATTTTTTTTCTGAAACAGGGGTTGTTTTATTCACCATTGAAATACACCAGGTTATTCCCCAATCTTTTAGCTACACAACACTATTTTTCAACGTAATCTCCATTCAATGCTACGGCCTTACGCCACCTTGAAATGAGGGCCTGTATGCCTACACGGTACCATTCCACTGGTCGATGTCGGAGCCAACGTCGTACTGCATCAATAACTTCTTGATCATCCGCGTAGTGCCTCCCACGTATTGCGTCCTTCATTGGGCCAAACATATGGAAATTCGACGGTGCGAGATCGGGGCTGTAGGGTGCATGAGGAAGAACAGTCCACTGAAGTTTTGTGAGCTCCTCTCGGGTGCGAAGACTTGTGTGAGGTCTTGCGTTGTCATGAAGAAGGAGAAGTTCGTTCAGATTTTTGTGCCTACGAACATGCTGAAGTCGTTTCTTCAGTTTCTGAAGAGTAGCACAATACACTTCAGAGTTGATCGTTTGACCATGGGGAAGGACATCGATCAGAATAACCCCTTCAGCGTCCCAGAAGACTGTAACCGTGACTTTACCGGCTGAGGGTATGGCTTTAAACTTTTTCTTGGTAGGGGAGTGGGTGTGGCGCCACTCCATTAATTGCCGTTTTGTTTCAGGTTCGAAGTGATGAACCCATGTTTCATCGCCTGTAACAATCTCTGAAAAGAAATTGTCACCCTCAGCCACA
The DNA here is from genome assembly GCF_023864275.1 of Schistocerca cancellata. NCBI lineage: Eukaryota > Metazoa > Arthropoda > Insecta > Orthoptera > Acrididae > Schistocerca > Schistocerca cancellata. Next base: position 52,077,531 of record NC_064631.1, read on the forward strand.
TGACGAGCAAGCAATTCCGCACAGATGGTTCTCCTTTGCTCTTTATGGTGTTCGGTTAGACAACGAGGGACCCAGCGGGAACAAACCTTTGAATATCCCAACTGATGAACAATTGTGACAGCACTACCAACAGAGATGTCAAGTTGAGCACTGAGTTGTTTGATGGTGATCCGTCGATCATCTCGAACGAGTGTGTTCGCACGCTCCGCCATTGCAGGAGTCACAGCTGTGCACAGCAGGCCCGCACGCGGGAGATCAGACAGTCTTGCTTGACCTTGCGGCGATGATGACACACGCTTTGCCCAACGACTCACCGTGCTTTTGTCCACTGCCAGATCACCGTAGACATTCTGCAAGCGCCTGTGAATATCTGAGATGCCCTGGTTTTCCGCCAAAAGAAACTCGATCACTGCCCGTTGTTTGCAACGCACATCCGTTACAGACGCCATTTTAACAGCTCCGTACAGCGCTGCCACCTGTCGGAAGTCAATGAAACTATACGAGAAGAAGCGGGAATGTTTGAAAATATTCCACAAGAAATTTCCGGTTTTTTCAACCAAAATTGGCCGAGAAAAAAAATGTGTTGCATTACTTATTGAACTGCCCTCGTACGTCAAGTGCAAAGGCGGGTGGACAGCGCTGTTCGACACCATGACGAATTGCGCCAAGAACGAGGTGGTCTACGAGTCTGTCGATACAGACTCGCTGATCTGCGTTCGGGCCGCAAACGTGTTTCACCAGAGGGCGATCGAGGTCGCAGTGGCCGACCACAGTGTCGACGCGCCGCTGGCGCGTGAGAAGGCACCTTCCACTGGAAGGAAGAAGACGACCAAAGGGGTTACCTCGGTGCTGTGACGAGGCAGCTGTCCGGGAAGGGCTGCTGCGAGCTGGGTTTGGTAACGCAACTGCAAGGTTGCTCAACCGGACCAACAAGAAGAGTGCGCTGCTGTAAGCCGTGACCGTGCAAACGGCCGACGGCGAGAGCGGCATCTTCGGCTTGCGGAAGTTGCCGGGCTCTCCCGACCGCCACGGACCCCCATGTTACTTTAGACTCATAGACAGCTTTCTGCAGGACAGGAAACCGTATGTCCGAGTCGACGATAAAAACTCCGAAATGAAACTGATCTCCGCAGGAATTCCGCAGGGCTCTGTCTTTTCGCCTCTACTTTTCAACTTGTATATAAATGACATCCCCACAGTCCCCCTTGTTACGGCGAGTTTTTATGCGGACGATACGGCCTTTCTGACAACTGGACGACACTAGGACCAGCTCGTCGCTAGGATGCAACAGCAACTTGCTGTAATGGAACGCTGGGCGCTGCACAATAAGATAACGATCAACCCGACGAAGACGGCAGCCGTTCTGTTCACACGGAGGAAACCAGTTCTCAACGACAGACTCCAAATAGCTGACCAATTTATCCCATGGTCGCCGGGAGTGAAGTATCTCGGTGTCTACCTTGACAAAAAATTACTCTTTACGCAGCATATTGACGACAAGAAGACGGCAGCCCAGAAGATGGCCAGGTCGTTGATTCCGTTCCTGAAGAGTAAGGATCTCAACGCTAAGACTAAACTCCAATTGTATAAGGCAACGGTGGAACCCACAATGTTGTATGGCTCCACCTCGTGGGGAACTACGTGCGTCTCCAACTACAACAAACTCCAAGCGCTGCAAAACATTTGCTATCGATGGATCACAGGAGCTCCATGGAGGACAAGAAACGTCGACATCCGCACCGCACTCCACGAGACCACCATACAAGAGAAGGTCCGTGACAAGGCTATACGAGTTTTTGACAAGATCGATGCCCTTAGGGACGAAGTTCGACAATTACAGTCGGTAGGAACGGTAAACCCTGCAAGATGGCACAAGTATCGCGTACCGAAGTCAATAACGTTTCACCCCCCATAGGCAATCTGTCATAACACGAGGAAGCAGTCACACATAACAGCCTTGACACATTTCACCCTCCACAGGAGATAGACATCACCAAAGACAGCAGGCTAAAGGACCCATTGCGTGCCCAAGCCTAACTGAATGCGTAATAAATAAAGTGTTTTCCTTTTATCCTTACATCCCATCCTAGAAGAATAAGTCATCAAGGATGATCTCTTCAGTCCACACTACACAATTAAAAAAAAAAAAAAAAAAAAACGGACCCTCAGCCCCGGTGCTTCAGGTGCCAGGGCGAGGGCCACGTCGCGAAGTATTGCCGCAACGCGGCGCGGTGCGTCAAGTGCTCAGGCGAGCACGACAGCCGCGCCTGCGACCGCGGCAGCAACGTTCTGCCGACTTGCGTCCGGTGTGGCGGCCCGCACGTCGCCAGCTGGCGCGGCTGCCCGGCTTTCTCAAGCCGCAACCGTGCCGAAGGCGGCGAGGCGGCCGCGGCCGCACCGACGCAGCGGAAGAAGAGAAGACCAGCCCGGCCCAGCTGACGGACAGCGCAGAAGCCACTCCACCTGCCAGGAGCGGGGACGACCGCCCGGAGGCGGTCGGGATGCAGCTCGCGCCCCCGAGGAGAACTCTGGGCTCGAACTCGGCACCGCTGTGAAGGAGGCCACTGCAGCCCTCAAAGCCGTCATGGCGGCAGAGAGGGCAGCCTTCACAGCCAGAGAAGGAAGAGGCCTTCAGGCAACTGCGTACAACTTCGCCCTAGGCCTCTGCACAGCAGAAGGGGTTCGAACCCCTGCGAGCACTCCTCCGATCTCGCAGGACGACGTCCGCTTGCCTGTCCCAGCGGCACCGCAGGTCAAAGGTGCAAAGAAGACAACCGCCGCCCCATCGGTACCGGCGGTGACGCCGACCGCCGCGGGGGGAGGCCCCCGCAAGTGACCGAGAAGCCAAAGAGGCAGCCTTCGCCGCGCAACAGGGAGCGAACGGCCTGTATTTCTCCGACGCTGAAGCGGCGCAGCTCACCGTGCAAGCAGAGCTCATGGAGGCTCAGACGCGGCAGAGCTTCGCCATGCAGTAGAGGAGGACGCAGAAAGGCGGCGGGCTGCCACTGTTCGGCACCAGCCTGATGAAGCTGTGCCAAGTCACTGACGAAACGTCGCAGTAGAGGGCGTAATGGCAACGCTTGCGTCGTCGCATTGAATTCCTTTGTTACAGGGACGAAGCCACTACAGCAGGCCCAGGAGAATCCACAGGAGCCCGGCTGCAGCACCCGGACTGACCTAGCTACAACGAACACGCAGAGACATAGGTAACGATGCACGAACCTCACACTAACACTACCCCACCTTGCATGCACTGTCGCAGCTAGCAAGCCGCTACTGCCCTCACTACCCGTCCTACTGTCGCAGAGGGTTTTTTTCCCTTTTCACTTGCCTTGGCACTTTATTGTCCTCTACCCTTAAAAGCGCTACCCTTCGATCGCTTTCGTCCAGTTTCTATCTTCTGATGGACCATGTACATGAGTAATCTTATCCAGACGCATGGATAACATCACAGCCCGCACCCTGTGACTCCTGATTCAAAAACTAACATGTTATACGAAGGTGACAGTAGAACGTTTGGTTTGGTCACCACGTTGGTGTGGGAGTGGAGGGGCTACATCCTTTCTTTGTAATTCCCATTGCCAATTCTGTGACTCAAACTGCAGTGATTTCATAACTGTTCCGAACGATTTGACTTCTAATGCTTTTTCTAACAAACCACAGTGTTTATCTAAATCATTTGTTTACAATGACATTTAACACTTTTCAACGATAAAATTCCATGTCCCAACCTTAAAACTGACTGCTAAGACCTTATTATTTCATAGCGTTAATCAATTTGTTACATACATTAGTTCCAGCACTGAGTCTCAAGGGTACGCCTGTATCACGATTAATTCTGATTCTGTTATATTCTCTTACACATGCGCGAGATTTTACAAAGGAAGCGTACATGATGGACTTTATCGGTCATTAAGAGGAGTATTTTATAACTTTCCATATATTTTCTTCAACTGGCACCTAGAACCTTCCGCTTATAATGTCCACCTAGACAAGACAGGATAATAACATAAGCTCGATAGGGGAAGTACAGGGGAGCTAAGGGGAAATGACTGCATAAGAAAAGTGAAGAAATAGAAAGAGAAATGGTTGTCGGAAGGAGAGATGAAGCATCCGGAAAATTCAAAAGAGCCTTCGATGAAATTGAAAGTAAAGAATTCTGCATTAGGACTGGAAGAAGAATTCCTCGGTTAAACGCAGAGGTGGAGTTCATGGAAGGCCTCTTTGAGGATGAGGAACTGTCTGATGTGATGGAAGAAGAGTTGGGAGTCGATATGGATGACTTAGCTTGCGAATATTATTATCAGAGTATAATATTTAGAAGACTTACGATCATAAAAGGAGGCAGTCATAGATGACATTGTTCGGAATTTCTGAAATTATCGTGGGAAGTGACATCGGAACGACTATTCAAGTTGGTATGTGGAACATACGAGAATGGGGCATACCATGACACTTTCGGAAAAATATCGTCCACACAATCCGAATTATGCTATATGGTGGAGAGTGGGTTGCTTGGAATTCTTTGCTTTGCTCTAAGATGATCCTAAGAGTGTTAATAAGATCAACACAGCTGCGTTGTGCCCTAAAACCGGCCTGTTCTTTACGCAGTCGCTTTTCAAGGGATTCTTTAATTCTGTTTAAAATTATTCTGGTGAGGACCTTACTGGGCACTGACAACAATGTAATACCACGCCAGTTGTTACAGTCTGACAAATTTCCCTTTTTTGGGAGCTTTACCACCAAGCCATTTTTCCACTCCTTTGGAGATTTCTCTTCAAGCCAAATATGCTTCAGCAAAGGATGGAGCATTTTAACAGTACTTTCAGTATCGGCTTTTAAGAGCTCCGGTGCTATGTTGTCTAGGCCTGGAGCCTTTGTATTTTTTAGTGTTTTCAAGGCAATCCTAATTTCGTCCATTGTGGGGCACTGCAAATTTATATTTTGATCTTCTTCGACTTCCTCTGGAACATCTCGTATTTATTTCTCTTGGTTGTCTTCACAATTTAACAGTTCCCTGAAGTGCTCCTCCCATCTCTGTAGCTGTGCCTGTTGAGTTGTAAGCATCACACCATTCTTGTTCTTAACTGGTCCTTCATGTCTGAAGTTCTTCATTGACAACCGTTTGGTAGTGTTGTAGAGGTCTTTCATATTTCCTTGTCTTGCTGCCTCTTCTGCTAATTTTGCTTGCTCATCTATCCATTTCTTTTTATCTCGATGTAGCAATGTTTTCACTTTTTTGTTTGCCTCCATGTATTCTTTATGCGCTTCGCTCTTCTGCGCTCTTGTCTTACAGAAATTTAACTTAAGTTTTTGTTCTCCTGTGGCTGATTTCATTCCACGTAGCATCGGAGATCCATTCCTTCCTTTGATTTGCCTTAAATCCTATGATTTTTTCTCCTACATCTAAATAACAGTTCTTGATTTTTTGTCAGCACGTTTCAATTCCCTCTTCCATAAAGTTTTCTTCAGAGAGGATCTGGAATCTGTTTTGTAGTTCAAGGGCAAATGTTTCTTTGATCTGTTGGTCTTTTAATCTTGCCACCTCTATTTTCTTGCACCTATGATTGAGCTTGGTTCTATTTGCCACTATCTTCAGTCTGAATTCCGCCAAAACTAGGTGGTGGTCACTTCCAACGTCTGCCCCTCTTCTATTTCTGACATCTAACAGAGAGTGTCGGAACTTGCGGCTTATGACTATGTGGTCTATTTGATTTTCAGTAACGTGGTCTGGAGAAGCCCATGTTATCTTATGGCAGTTACGATGTGGAAACAATGTGCCTCCAATGACTAGGTCATGTTCAGCGCATGTATCTATCAACAGTTCACCATTTACATTCCTGATCCCCATGCCATGCACGCCCATGATATGTTCAAGCCCTTCATTTTCTGAAATAACTTTTGCGTTCAAGTCACCCATTAAAATTTTTATGTCCCTAGAATTTATCTGTCTAAGAACTCCGTTAAGCTCTGTATAAAATGCATCTTTTAATTCTCCTTTAGCTATTTCAGTAGGTGCATAGCATTGAATTACAGTGACATATCGCACATTTGTTTTAAAGCGTGCGGTTATTATCCGTTCTGAGACTGGTTTCCACTCCAGTAAGCTCTTCTTGCTGCTTTTAGATAGTAAGAGCCCTACACCATTCTTGTGCATCGCGTCCTCACCGGTCTGACCCGCATACAGCAACACTCCACCTTAGAGCAAAGCAAAGAATTCCAAGCAACCATGTACCTGGCATTCATTGATTTAAAGGCCTTCGATTCCGTGAAACATAAAGTGCTCTGGCAGGTGTTGCGGAAGTATGGCATACCACAGAAGATATTAAACATCATAAAAGATCTATATGATGGCTACGAATGCTGCATACTCCACAAGGGAATTATGACAGAGCCCATAAAAGTAACAACTGGAGTCCGGCAGGGTTGCATTTTGTCACCAACACTTTTTCTACTCATTCTAGACTCTGCTATGAGAAGAGTCACAGCAGGCAGGAGACGAGGAATCCAGTGGGGGATCCACGAACGTCTGGAGGATTTGGATTTTGCAGACGACATAGTTTTATTAGCTCCAAGGCTGACTGATATGCAAGCTAAATTAAGCTTGCTGAAAGAAGAAGCAGAGACTGCTGGCCTCAAGATAAATACAGGCAAAACAAAGGAAATGAGAGTAAATTCAGGTAACATGGAGATGCCCCTGTTAATAGGTGAGCAGCGAGTGGAGACTGATAACTCATTCCTGTATCTGGGTAGTATAGTGGCGGAAGATGGTGGAGCTGGAGATGACGTGAAAAACCGCATTAAAAAGGCAAATGCTGCCTTCATACAATTGTATCCAATATGGAAAAATAGAAATATCACATACAAAACAAAAATCCGTATTTTTAATACAAATGTGAAGGCTGTCCTTCTGTACGCCAGTGAAAGCTGGAAAATGGATAAAAAGATAACAACCCAGTTACAAAGCTTCATAAATAGATGTCTTCGACGCATCATGAATATCTGGTGGCCAGAAAAAATATGTAATGAGGAGCTCTGGCGAATAACAAACCAGATACCTATAGAAGACCAGATACGAGAGAGAAAGTGGGGCTGGTTGGGGCACACCTTGAGAAAACCAGATGGAGCCATCGAGAAAAAAGCATTGGAATGGAATCCCCAGGGAACAAGGAAGAGAGGAAGACCAAGGGGCACATGGAAGAGGACAGTGGAAGGGGAAGCAAAAAGAGTTGGCAAGACCTGGGCAGAATTGAGGCAAATGGCCAAAGACAATGGCGAGTTCTCCTGGGTGCCCTATGCCCCCATAGGGGCCAAAGGAATTAAGTCAAGTCAAGTCAAGTGGAGAGTGGGGGGAGGGGGTGGTGACGGTTCAAGTCCGCATCCAGCCATCCGGATTTGTGATGTCCCTGATTTATATAAATCTCTCCTTCCACATCTTTTCGTAATCCGAGCTTGTGCTACATCTCTAACGATCGCGTCGTCGACGGGACGTTAAACCCCACACTTACTTGCTTCCAAAGTCAAAAAGTGTGGGTAAGTGCGCATACTATCATCCTATGAGCCAATGATCTCAACAGCTCATGCACCACAGGTGCTGGCAAGAATAATATACAAAAAACTGAAAAGAAAACTGAGGATCTGTTTGGTGCCGAGAGGCTGGCTTTCAGAAAGGTAAGGGCATCATAAATCAGTTGTGACGTTGCACTTGATGATGAAAGCAAGACTTAAGGAAAGTAAAGGCACCTTCGTAGGGCTTGTAGACCTATGGAAAGCCTCCGATAAAGTAAAATGATACGAGATGATTGAAATTCCCGGTAAAGCAGAAGCAAACTATAGGAAACATTTCCTTAAAAACGATTGCCAGAATTTTGTGTTATCTTGAAAAAAAATCAGTTTAATTAAAAAGTTAGTGCGATGGTTAACTCATCAAACAGTTAATGCAGACAGATAATTAGTAACTGAAATTTTGGTTTCCATTACTAAATTCCTTTATTCATCAAAAAGTACCTCTGAATGGGGCTAGTGACAGTAATTTCACCTCGCTATAAAACGTAATTACAGACTCGGATGACCTACCAGAAACGATTAACAATTCACATTGTTTTGTACACTCATCGCATTACTTTGTACACTGACGAATATTTGCATGGCATTATTGGCCAGGAGACCCCGTCTGGCGTTGTTGGACGCCTGCTGCAAGCCTTTCTACACTGAAGAACCAAATAAACTGGTACACATGTTTAATTTCGTGTAGGGCCCATGCGGGCACGCAAAAATGCCGCAACACAACGTGGCATGGACTCGATTAATGTCTGAAGTAGTGCTGGAGGGAATTTACACCGTGAATCCTGTAGGGCTGTCCAAAAATAGGTATGGGTAAGAGGGGTTGGAGATCTCTTCTGGACAGCACGTTGCAAGGCGTCCCAGATAAGCTCAGTAATTTTCATGTCTGGGAAGTTTGGTGGCCAGTGGAAGTGTTTAAACTCAGAAGAATGTTCCTGGAGCCACTCTGTAGCAATTCTGGACGTGTGGGATGTCGCATTGTCTTGCTGTAGTTGGTCAAGTCCGACAGATTGCACAATGGACATGAATGGATGCAGGTGAACAGACAGGATGCGTACGTAAGTGGCACCTGTCTGAGTCGTGTATAGACGTATCAGGGTTCCCATATCTCTCCAATTGCACACGCCCAACACCATTACAGAGCCACAGCCAGCTTCAACTGCCTCCTGCTGACATGCAAAGTCATGATTTCATGAGGTTGTTTAGATACCTGTACACGCCCATCCGCTCGATACAATTTGAAACGAGACTAGTCGGACTAGGCAACATGTTTCCAGTCATTAGCAGGCCGCCACGCGGGGTAGCCGCGTGGTCTCAGGCGCATTGTCACGGTCCGTGCGGCTCCCCGGATAGGATGTTCGAGTCCTCCCTTGGGCAGGGGTGTGAGTGTTGTCCATAGCGTAAGTTGGTGTAATATTAAGTAGTGTGCAGGCTTAGGGACCGATGACCTCAGCAGTTTGGTCTCATAAGACCTTACCACAAATTTCCAACTAGCAGTCCAATGTTGGTTTTGATAGGCCCCAGGCGAGGCATATAGCTTTGTGTTGAGCAGTCACTGAAGAGAATCATTCAACGTGACGTTTCTAGACATGACGTATCTAGACGTATCAGGGGTTCCATATCAGTCCAACTGCCCACGCCCCACACAATAACACGGGCTGCACAAGTTTGAACAGTCCTCTGCTGACATGCATGGTCCATGAATTCGTCAGATTGTCTCTATGTCGCTCCATCCTCTCGATTCAATTTGATACGAGACTCCTCCGATCAGGCAACTTGTTTCCAATCATCAACTGAACAATATTGGTGTTGATGGGCCCAGGCGAGGCGTAAAGCTTTGTGTCGTGCAGTCATCTAGGGTACACGAGTGGATCTTCGGCTCTGAAAGCCCATATCGATAATGTTTCGTTGAATGGTACGCACGCTGATACTTTTATTGATTGCCCAGATTTGAAATATGCACCAATTTGCGGAAGGGTTGCACTTTCATCACGTTGAACCATTCTCTTCGGTCGTCGTTGGTCCCGTTTTTGGAAGATCTTTTTCCGGGCGCAGCGATGTCGGTGATTTATTTGATGTTTTACCGAGTTCCTGATACTCACGGTACACTCGTAAAAATGACGAACGGGGAAATCCCCACATCATCCCTATCTCGGAGATGCTGTGTCCCATCACTCGTGTGCCGATTATAACACCGCGTTCAAAATAAATTAAATCTTGATAACCTGCCATTGTAGTAGCAGTAAGCGATCTAAGAACTGCGCAAGAGACTTGTCGTCTTATATAGGCGGTGCCGACCACATCGCCGCATTCTTCCTGTTTACATATCTCTGTATTTGAATACGTACCACATTCCAGTTTCTTTAGCGCTTCAGTGTAGTTGACAGAGAAAGAGCAAAACTTTACAACGGCCGCCAGACAGGATTCACTTTTCTGTATATCAAGATGAACAAATAAATTTGCACCCTGGGTGCAAGTTCTGAAATTGGCAGTATGAATAGTAAAATATCTGAAGCTGCACACGTTATTCCTCTGTCAGTTGCAGCTGTTTTCTATGGAACTGAATGAACAGTATGGAGACATTGTATATTGTCGTAAAGTAGGTTAGTTATGTCAAAGGGCATGCCTGGAACGATATTTCGATTTAAAACTTGCTGTTTTTGAATACATGAAGGAAAAAGGAGTGCAGGAACGAAAATTAGAACAACTGGAATGCATTTCACAACTGCTCATTGCCCACAGTAGGACTCTGCAACGAGAGAGACAACATATTTCTAATGTGATATGAAGCTGTTTCGAAAGAAAATGGCATTGTAGAAGGAGCAATTCTATTAAACAAACTTCATTTCCCTATGCTCAATTGCGTTGACGAAAATGCGAGGTTTGAAGAATTCATTGTGTCTTGGAAGAGTTACATGTGTAGTTTTCTGAACGTTTTGAGGACAGTGCAAATCTTACATCTTTTTCGAAGTTTTTAGAGACAGTTCGCCATTTCAATTCAAAGTACACCTATGAATGAGCAGATGTAACGGATTGATCTGCAGTGTAATTCCCCTTTTAGAGACATACCCTTTTACATTAAAACATGTTCACTATATCTACGTTGTTTTCCGTTGGGTAGAGTTCACAGCCGGCCGGTGTGGCCGTGCGGTTCTAGGCGCTTCAGTCTGGAACCGCGTGACCGCTACGGTCGCAGGTTCGAATCCTGCCTCGGGCATGGATGTGTGTAATATCCTTAGGTTAGTTAGGTTTAATTAGTTCTAAGTTCTAGGCGACTGATGACCTCAGAAGTTAAGTCGCATAGTGCTCAGAGCCATTTAGAGTTTACACTTCTCCAAAATGAGGTAGAAAAAGTGTTACAAGATTTAGATCAACAAATGTGTGCGCCAAAGACATTTTTTCGATTATGAAACTAAATTAGTCACCATTGTGTGGCAACCTGAACGCGAAAATCTGTAGAATTGTCTACGTCTGCCCGCATATCGACAGTTTGCACCAGATAAAAATTATACCGGGCGATTATAAATGAACTTTCCCTATTTGACACCTTATAACACGGAATCTACTACGGTACGAGCACCAAACTTGGTAGCATTAATGTCAAGGACATGGGGAAGAGAAGTAATGCAGATGAGTTTAACTGGAACACTTTTGATGTGTTTCTACGGTGCATTGTACGATTACATACTGGTACCATTATTGCTACAAAAGGGGCTCAATATGGCGCCCATCAGTCCAGAAGAGTACTAAAGCGCAAGGTTGCATTCTGCGCTTCAGATCAGCACTTGTGCGAAAATCCTGTCTTTGAGGTAACCCAACAACCAGAAATCACAGGGAGTTAGATTGTGTGATCTCGCCGGCCAGGCATTTGAAAATGATCGGCTGATAATTCGATCGTTCCTAAATTTGTTTCGGAGAATCAGATGAACTTCACAAGCGATGTGCGGTGGGGCCCCATCTTGCATGAAAACTGTTTAGTTCAATGCGCCTCTCCCGTAGAGCGTGTATGAGATGTTGGCGAAATATCGCAGTAACGCTGGCCAGTCGCAATGCACGACTTTGGTCCTTGAGCGCCAACCTGTTCAGAAAAGAATGGGCCAATGATGAACGTAACCATGAAGGCACATCATACGGGAACACGTTCACCATACAGAGGAACTTCATGCACAGTGGCTAGTAGTGAAGATCCCCACACTCGGCAAATTCTGTGTATTCACCTCTCTCCTCAAAGAAAACATGGGCTTCGTCTGTCCATAGGATGGTCCAGGGCCAGCCCTCGTCAGCTTCAATCCTTGCGAGGAAGTGGAGAGCGAAGTCAGCACCCTGTGGTGCGAGCTGCTATACAATATGGATCTTGACGCATACCATTTCAGAATGTTTAGAAGCACCTTCCGTTCAGTGGACCACGGGATGTTCAGCTGTCGTGGCACAGCACGGGCGCTGCCTGACGATCGGGAACTGCGCGCAGAGTTGTCTGCTACAGCAACAGCGATTTCGTCAACCACCTGTGGTGCAACCGGTCTTCGGCCTCTTCCAGGCTTCCAGGAGCGACGCCTAGTTCTCCAGTTGATTCGAATTTCCTCATCATGCTCCGCACAACAGGTGGAGAAAGAGGACCCTACCGTAATGCTTTCAGCTGGTCGTATTCTCGACGTGCAGCTTCAGCGTTACTGCTGCTTTGATAATAAAGGTTAACCAATAATTCCCTGCTCCTTTTGTCCAAGCTCATGTTGACACGTCAACATGAGCACTGCAGCTGGTCAGGTGTATGAGACTATGAATCACGATGACTGACCACGGCAGCTGTTGGCCATAGTTGGGACTGGACGGTGGCGCTGTGACACATCGAAATCATGCACTCCATACTCTAGACCAGGGGCGGGCAAACGTTGCACGCGGCTCATCAGCACACAGCGCTGCACGTGTGCTGCTCGCGTGCAATCGTCGAACGGGACAGTGCCGACAGCCTGCAGGTTGCGGCAGTGTAGTACCAGGCTAAGCTCCTGACGTTGAAGCGAAGCGACCACTACGTAGTGAACGTTGTATTTCAAGAACCGGAAAATGCAGAGTGAATCAAGGAAACGGAGAATTGGAGATTTGCTATCTTTTAAAAAGGAATGGGAGAATCATTTATTCTCTGTGGAAAAACGTGAAAATTGGAAATGTATAATATGTGACAGTATTCTCGCTGGTGAGCAGAAGTTTAATATTGAACGCCATTATAATAAATTTCAGTATGTTGCCGTTCTTAGTGCAATAAAAGAGGAATTTCTCAAGCGATTTGGGGATATATCTTACTTATTCCAAGATTTTGAATAGTTCTCGAGAGAATCAGGTTTCTGTAGATGATATTCATCTCAGTTTGCAAATGGAATTAATAGATCTACAGTGTAATTCTCGTCTGAGAGACAAGTTCCTTTTGGCAAGACGTGTAATAGATTTTTATCACGACTTTCCACAGCAAGAGTTTCCTCGTCTCCATCGTGAAGCCATGAAGATAGTCAATGTTGGGCTCGACATACTTTTGTGAGAGATTTTTTTCTGTTATGAAAATTAATAAGTCTCGGTTAAGAGCAAACATCAGTAATGAAAATTTACGTAACTGTTTGCGTTTGTCTGTATGTAGAAATTTTGTTCCAGACATTAAACGTATTGTAAACTCCACCTGTGATAATTAAATAAAACGTATCATAGGTAATAGGTACTCTTTCAAACCATGATTACTTTCAAGCACTCCAAAGAACCTTATTCCTTCATTTAATAAAGCAGGCCAGGAAACAAAACGCATTACAGGGGGAAGAAGCGGAGAGACGGTATGGTGGGGAGGGGTGAGAAGCGGGTGGCCAGCTTGCCCCTGTGTGCACGCAGAACATCTGTTAACGGCACACGTGCATGTGCACCGCACACGTGCAGAATTCCTGCCCGCCCCTGCTCTAGACGTTAATGCTACCATGTTTGGTATGTACAGTAATTAGTTACCATGTTGTAACTTGTTAAATAGGGAAAGTTTAATGATAACCACCCGGTATTATGTTTTCAAAACACCAAAATAATTATACATTACTGAAATTTTGTTTTGTTTGTGATCTGTGTTGTTGAGAAATGTGAAATATGAAACAAAGTCATCTGCAGTGCGACTGCATTGCCATTTAAAGGCGGCGCATTCAGAGTTTCGCCGTCTGCCCCATCCTCCCACTCAGCATGTAATGGCGGCGGGGTAAGTGTGAAGCCAGGTGAGTGCTTCGACACTCGTGCCAGGACATGGCGCGCGAGCCAAATTCTTGGCTGTCCCTGCTCTACACGAAGCGAGTGTCTGCAGGCAGCCAGGTGGATTCTGGGATCTGAGTTTGCGCCGGCTTGCTGTGACCACGGAGCGTTGCTTCCTTTCTGAGCGTCCGGATGGTGCTTGGCGTCTTGGGTTCAGGGAAAGAGCTGCTAACAAGGTACAAACTGATAGTAGACGTAGCATGTGCCCGACGACGGCCGTGTTGTAAGAGGTTGCGCCAGTTATGTTCAGTGCAGAACTGTAGTTGTTCAGACGCCTGTGTCTGGCTGGGTTTCAAGTTTAGTTCAGCAAGTTTTCGTACTGCCGTAATGCTGAGGCCGCTACAAGAAGCAGTGTCCTACGTTTCATTAAGCTCAACGTATTCTCTCTTTGTTTTCTGGTGCTGAAAATGGTTGAATTATTGACGTCATTTATTTTTATTTATTTTTTGGATTAGTGTGTTGTTACTATCTATTTATGGTTCCTCCTGTTAACTGACTGCCTTTAGTAGACTAATGCTTCTGCTGGGGTACTGTTTTAATGTTATGTACTGCGCTAGTATTTCTTTTTTATTTCTCTCATATCATTCCTTTACAGCAGTGTTTCCCAACAAATTAATCCCTATGGGGTAAAATGAAATTTTCTGAGGGGTAAAAGCAGAAGGATATAGTTATGTTTCGGTCACGAAAGTAAATTATTTTCAGAAGATCATTACTGTTTCATAAGACTGTAATACTGACCATGTAGTTTACCAATAATTATCGTTTTTTCAAACACTAGCTCTAACGCATGACACAATATGGTGAGGGCTACAGTTTTTGAAACAAACTAATGAGAATGTTGTAATATAATAAAATAAATTCTTTTATTATTTTGTGACTATTAGTGTAATGTAATAAAATGATATGTGAGCCGTGACTTATATAAATAAGAAACACACATTAATGCAGTGGCTCAGCATAAAAGAGAAATAACTAATGTAGGAATAATATTAACAGTATAATATGTTGTTTAATTTAGCCCGACGTGTATAAGCACTCAGTAACTAGCTCAGTTCTCAGGGTAGTCACGTAATCGTCGATAAATAATTGTCCTTTTCTTGTTTCCCATCCCTACGGATGTGCTTATTGTACCAGAGAATATTCGCCAAGTCTGTTCGATGAACACTACTGTAATACGTAACTCATCGTGGTTTAGTCTCGATTCCCCAATATAGGATAACACGAGTAGCATCTGCAAATGAAATCCTATAATGGAACTGGAATCCTGTGACCAGACCTTTTCTGCCTGGGATGTTGTGATATAAAGAAATCTGTAGATAAAATTGTTAAGTTGTTAGTAGCTGCCTCCGGTCTGGTGGGATCTGAAATAAAGTTAATTGTCCGAACCGACGGCTCGCGTCGTAGTTGAGCTAAATAAAAAATGTAACAGATTTTTCTAAGATGGCGCCTAACAATGAAAATTCTTTGTTATGGCCCATATCTACTTAAGGCGATATAGGTATCAGACTCACAATAGATTGACCACCTACAAAAATTCTGTTGACAAAATAACAATTATATTTTTCGGGTTTTAAGTACAACTTTCATTATCAGCTGGTACAGCAAGATGAGCTTCACACAAGAACGTCCTCTTAGGTCCGAATCCAAGCAGGTAAGATAAGCGAAAGACAAAGGAAAGATAGTTCATGCATAGAAGCGCAAGAGTCTATGGAATACCATATCCATTGTAATTCTATCTCCTCTTCTTTGGCGTACTTGTCGATTATTTATAAAATTTATCATAATATTTAGTTTACATTTTTTTTAACCCCAGTCCACCCAGGAGAAACAGTACAATGCTTTTCAAATAGTCATTCCGCTGCACACATACTTTGAGATTTGAACCATGCGTTTAAGAAGGTAAAATTGAGACATATTTGTCACATATGCTTAAATATCCCTTGAAAATGCCTTCTCCGAGTTAAATGTAGTTTCCACAGTGGACCAGAAATTGCTTCATTATTCACTTCGCAACCTATGAACGGACTAATTGACAGCACAACACAGTATATTGCGGCACTGCTGTACACGGTATTATTATTATTATTATTATTACTGTCGTTGTTGTTGCTGTTATTAGCGCTAGTGCAAAGCAGTGAAGTGTTCCAATTTCAGACAGTTCAGAAGAAAGATGTACAAAAATAAACTGATATACAAACAGTAAGAATAGTGCAGATATTTTAACTTGGTTGATACAAGTAGACGTGTAGGATGTGGGAGACGAAAGCAAAGCTAGGGAGAAGAAAGATGGAGAGGAACCATATGGATAGTTTGCTTTACTCCCCGAATAGGGGTTGTTAATAGCACTCGCGATTCACTGGCAATTATTTCATCATTCCATAAAAGATACTAATTAGAAACAAACAATACTAATAGTGTCATAGGCTCATTGGTTCGGCGTTTAGTAAAGGATCCACAAGCGACTAAATATCGTTTATGTCTCGTCATTTTAAAAATAAAGGTTTTCAAAGAAAGTTGTTTTTAAATCTGAAGTTTAGGTAGACACTAATGTTGGTGATGATGGGGGTAAGGGCACTCGCCATTATCTTAACGCATTCATGGACAATAATCTCAGAAAAACTAGGAGCCTCAGCTTTGCGCTTTGCATAATTAATTATGTTATGTTCGTATTTTGCGGTTGTACCCTCCTACCTATTGTAAAACTAAAGGTCTTTTGAGGATCAAAGGATTTTACTGTTTGTTATGCCGTATCAGATATTACGTTTTGCGTAACTCTGAATTGAGTGATGGCCGGTTTACTTGTGTTTGAGCTTATCCGTGTGCTCTGTTTTGATGAGTTTTATTGTTAAGAAATGTATTTAAGCCTTGTTAAAGACTTATGCGCTCACAACTAGCCGTCACTCGCATCGTTCCCTGCACCACAACGGCGAATATCAGTTCCAAAGGTCTTTTGTCCTGGCTGGGAGGTTATTCTCTCCCTCGAAGTGCAGGCCCTCTAAACTGAAATGGTGCAGTGCAGGTATAACGTCGTCATCAGGGCCGTGAATGTAAGAATGCGTCATTACTTGACTGGCGCAGGGTTTTTCTTCTTCAAGAAAACTTTAACGACATACGCCGTAAGCGGTCTCAGGCGTACCTCACGCAGCTGTTTGAAAAAGCACTTCTCGCCCTTTGATACGCCGCTCTGCGCGGTAGGTCCTTCAGGACAAAAAACGGCGAAGACAACCGTCTAAAGAGAGGTGGAGAGCCACGAAAATCTTTCGCCTGTTTTATAGCACGTCTGGTGTCTGACGAGGCACCCCAGACCTTCGCAATAGGTGCTTCTGAAAATTTCCTTGCCGCCGTTATTTCTTATAAAAGATCCGTGAGTATTGGTAGGCTTCGTTCGGAGACTATTTCACTATGGAATACCTGGCAAGCTGGGTGTCAAGTATTACTTGATGCTACTACACATGGCAAGCTACAGGGTGTTTCAAAAATGACCGGTATATTTGAAACGGCAATAAAAACTAAACGAGCAGCGATAGAAATACACCGTTTGTTGCAATATGCTTGGGACAACAGTACATTTTCAGGCAGACAAACTTTCGAAATTACAGTAGTTACAATTTTCAACAACAGATGGCGCTGCGGTCTGGGAAACTCTATAGTACGATATTTTCCACATATCCACCATGCGTAGCAATAATATGGCGTAGTCTCTGAATGAAATTACCCGAAACCTTTGACAACGTGTCTGGCGGAATGGCTTCACATGCAGATGAGATGTACTGCTTCAGCAGTTCAATTGTTTCTGGATTCTGGCGGTACACCTGGTCTTTCAAGTGTCCCCACAGAAAGAAGTCACAGGGGTTCATGTCTGGCGAATAGGGAGGCCAATCCACGCCGCCTCCTGTATGTTTCGGATAGCCCAAAGCAATCACACGATCATCGAAATATTCATTCAGGAAATTAAAGACGTCGGCCGTGCGATGTGGCCGGGCACCATCTTGCATAAACCACGAGGTGTTCGCAGTGTCGTCTAAGGCAGTTTGTACCGCCACAAATTCACGAAGAATGTCCAGATAGCGTGATGCAGTAATCGTTTCGGATCTGAAAAATGTGCCAATGATTCCTTTGGAAGAAATGGCGGCCCAGACCAGTACTTTTTGAGGATGCAGGGACGATGGGACTGCAACATGGGGCTTTTCGGTTCCCCATATGCGCCAGTTCTGTTTATTGACGAAGCCGTCCAGGTAAAAAGAAGCTTCGTCAGTAAACCAAATGCTGCCCACATGCATATCGCCGTCACCAATCCTGTGCACTATATCGTTAGCGAATGTCTCTCGTGCAGCAATGGTAGCGGCGCTGAGGGGTTGCCGCGTTTGAATTTTGTATGGATAGAGGTGTAAACTCTGGCGCACGAGACGATACGTGGACGTTGGCGTCATTTGGACCGCAGCTGCAACACGGCGAACGGAAACCCGAGGCCGCTGTTGGATCACCTGCTGCACTAGCTGAGCGTTGCCCTCTGTGGTTGCCGTACGCGGTCGCCCTACCTTTCCAGCACGTTCATCCGTCACGTTCCCAGTCCGTTGAAATTTTTCAAACAGATCCTTTATTGTATCGCTTTTCGGTCCTTTGGTTACATTAAACCTCCGTTGAAAACTTCGACTTGTTGCAACAACACTGTGTTCTAGGCGGTGGAATTCCAACACCAGAAAAATCCTGTGTTCTAAGGAATAAACCATGTTGTCTACAGCACACTTGCACGTTGTGAACAGCACACGCTTACAACAGAAAGACGACGTACAGAATGGCGCACTTACAGACTGCGTTGTCTTCTATACCTTTCACATCACTTGCAGCGCCATCTGTTGTTGAAAATTGTAACTACTGTAATTTCGAAAGTTTGTCCGCCTGAGAATGTACTGTTGTCCCAAGCATATTGCAAAAAACGGTGTATTTCTACCGCTGCTCGTTTAGTTTTTATTGTCGTTTCAAATATACCGGTCATTTTTGAAACACCCTGTACATGCTTAGTGAGCCCGGTACCTCAAAAGGGGACGCCACGACGTTGGGATCACGGATTTACTTCAAACATTGTTTGTATTTAGTAGGCAATTGAAACAACATAATGTGCAAGAAGTAAGGTGCACTACTCTGGCAGTTCCTAGAAAATCCCAAGAGCAGTTTTACGCGTCCATTATGAGATTGATGTATCCGTGCGTAGGTACAAGGTGTTTGAGTTCATGGTGGTCAAGTGGTTAGCGTTCAAGCTTCCTATGACGAACATGTATAATCTGACGATTCGACTCTTTGTCGAACTTGCTTTTTGATCTATATTTTTTCATCACTGTCCATATTATTTAATTTACACTGAAAGGCCAAATACAGGTATAGGCATGCGTATTCAAATACGGAGATATGTAAACAGGCAGAATACGACGCTGCGGTCGGCAATGCCTATTTCAGACAAGTGTGTGGCGCAGCTGCTATATTGGTGGTACTGCTGCTAAAATGGAAGGTTATCAAGATTTAAGTGAGTTTGAACATACTGTTATAGTTGGGGACGAGGCATGGGAGACAATATATCAGACGTAGCAATGAAGTGAGATTGCAGGAGTGTGCCGTGAATATCAGGAATCCGGTAAAACAGCAAATCTCCGACATCGCTGCGGCCGGCCGGGACCAACGACGACTGAAGAGAATCGTTTAAGGGGCTCCGGAAAGGCTCAAAATCATGAAAAGTTCAATTTTTACTTTTTTGCGTTTTCTGAATCTGCAGACTATTACCTTTTAATAGATATATAATTTATTCAATTCCGAAGACTACAACTACTTTTAAATTTTTTTTGAAATGTGTTCTACATGGGCGTGACCCACTGTGGCGCTGATAACTGCTGTCAAATGGTGTTATTATTAACGTCCGTGTTCATCAGGTACATTTTAGTGATGTGAGATAAAGTATGTGTTGTGGCTAACCTGTGATGGTTCAATATATATCGTTGGTGTGATTGTCGATTGTTTCATGTTTACTTACTCTGTCGTTATCTCGAAAATATTCGTAATTAATTCTGTTTCTTGAGTCTCTGTTTTGTTGAAGTATAATAATGAGTAAAAGTAAAGTTGCTGTTGCGACTTTCAATGATGGCAACATTGTAAGGTGCAAGGTATTTAGAAATATGGGAATGAAGATAGGTTCTAACATGGTACGAGCGATGCTTGCTTTAGACAAGGAACGCCTTCGGGCTGCAGACAGGGCTGTAAAGAGTCTAGAAATACAAGCAAGAATAAACAGGAGGAGGAACAAGAGGAAGCTGGAGGAGGAGTTTGCAGAGGATGAAGATAATCCATCCTATGGACCTGGAATGCACTAAAAAGTTAATCCAATCTTTGTCGCTCGATTCCCAAAACTTTTATTTTCTCATACTAATTACATGTTTTCTAAGGATCTTCCAAACATATTTGTTTCAAACTTTCAGTAAATGTTACACAGTACCTTCTGCATAATTTAACACAGCCTTTTTCCAAAAAAACTGTATATTTTTGAATATATAAAAAAAATTGCAAAAAAATGTTGTGAATTTTCATAATAATTGAAAAAAATCATCTTTAATAACTGAATTAAAATTTTGTAAAACCCCTGTGTTAAGTTGTAGCCCATATTCCAATAAATAATCTGTAAAAAGTTCAACTTCCTACCTCAAATACTTTGTGAGGAAAGATGTAATTTATAAGCGTTATTTTAACATTGCAAGTATAGGGCGTTCCGGAGCCCCTTAACGTGACAGAAGTGCAAACTGCTGCAGATTTCAATGCTGGGCCATCAACAAGAGTGGGAATCATTCAACGAAACATCATCGATATGGACTTTCAAAGCCAAAGGCCCACTCGTGTACACTTGATGACTGCACGACAAATAGCTACACGCCTCGCCTGGGCCCGTGCACACCGACAGTGGATTTTTGATGAATGGAAATATGTTACCTGGTCGGACGAGTCTCCTTTCAAATTGTATCGAACGGATGGACGTGTACGGGTATGGAGACAACCTCATGAATCCATGGACCCTGCATGTCAGCAGGGCACTGTTCAAGCTGGTGGAGGCTTTGTAGTGGTATGGGGGTGTGCGTTTGGAGTGATATGGGATCCCTTTTACGTCTAGATACGTCTCTGACGGGTGACACGTACGTAAGCATCCTGTCTGATCACCTGCATCCGTTCATGTCCATTGTGCATTCCGACGGACTTGGCAATTCCAGCAGGACAATGCGACACCCCAAACGTCCATAATTGCTACAGAGTCGCTCCAGGAACACTCTTCTGAGTTTAAAGACTTCCACTGGCCACCTAACTCTCCAGACATGAACATATTGAGCATATCTGAGATGCCCTACAATGTGCTGTTCAGAAGAGATCTCCACTCCCTCGTACTCTTGCGGATTTATGGGCAGCCCTGCAGGATTCATGTTGTCAGTTACCTCCAGCACTACTTCAGACATTATTCGTGTCCAAACCACGTATTGTTACGGTATTTTGACGTGTTAGTAGGAGTGCTGCGCGATGTTAGGTAGGTGTACCAGTTTATTTTGTTCTTCTGCGTATACGACTTTTAGAGGTAATGAAATTAAAAAAACACGCGTATTTGCATGAAGGACTAGTGAATTTCGTGTTACTTGACTACTTAAGATTTTTAATTAAATTTAATTATTAGGACAAACATATTTATAATTATCAGTAATTAAATGAAGATACTCATTATTTCCCTGAAACGTAGGACTGTCGTGATCTGCAAAATTCCATACAGATGCTGTCTGGTAAGGTACCCAGAACTACTTTGCATTGATTTTCTCGCAGTATTTGCAACCACTGCGGAACCCAGCACTGTAATGAGGCATATTATTAGTAAATCGGTTAGTTTCTTCATGCTGCCACCTTAAGATAGTTCGCCAGTTTAAAATTTTTCCAGTCTGGATTAATAAAAAATTGAGAAAAGTCAAGATGGTGGTTTGAATGTTTCAGATTCTCTGTCACAACATTCAGATGCTCTATCACACATTCATGCAACCATGTGAAAGTTGTAAATGTTGTTCAATTCGCACGTCACATTCGCACCTTCTTCGGTCTTGGTAAACTGTCAGAGATCCATTCTGCCCTTCGTCGTTTTGTGGTTGGTTCGCATTGAGAACACCACGTTTCTTCACCCATGACGATTTCTTCCAGAAAATAATTGCCCGCGTTTCTTATTTCAATCACGTCTTGGCAGGCGTCCAGGCGCCGTTATTTTTGTTCGGGAGTCAAGGTGTGCGAGACAAACTGTGCCCAGACTTTTCTTCTCTTCAAAACATTCTGCAGAATGTCTTGAACACTTGATTTAGGGATGTCGCTCCATTGCGATTTGTGAGACAACCACATTCACACATTATGGCCGCAAATCCGCAACTTAACACTGTCTGCTCACAACTGACTGGTAAAGCATACATCTGTTGTCTAAGAAACGAAATTTAAGTACACTAAACTCCGCCCGAACAGGCTTCAGAAGGTCTAACAATACCGAGCTGCCGTCTTGCCATCCTCAGCCTATTGGCGCCGCTGGATGCGGATATGGAGGGGCGTGTGGTCAGTTTCAAATGTTCAGATTGGTGTGAAATCTTAAGGGACTTAACTGCTAAGCTTACACACTACTTAACCTAAATTATCCTAAGGACAAACACACACACCCATGCCCGAGGGAGGACTCGAACCTCCGCCGGGACCAGCCACACAGTCCATGACTGCAGCGCCGCCGGCCGCGGTGGTCTAGCGGTTCTGGCGCTGCAGTCCGGAACCGCGGGACTGCTACGGTCGCAGGTTCGACTCCTGTCTCGGGCATGGGTGTGTGTGATGTCCTTAGGTTAGTTAGGTTTAAGTAGTTCTAAGTTCTAGGGGACTTATGACCTAAGATGTTGAGTTCCATAGTGCTCAGAGCCATTTTAACCATTTGATTTGAACTGCAGCGCCTTAAACCGCTCGGCTAATCCCGCGCGGCTGTGGTCAGTTTACGAGACCTGAGCCGCTACCTCTCTCAAGTAGCTACCGGTGTTACCGTTGCGGCAAGGCAGTTAGCACATCTGTTGTCCACAGTACATTTACTTGACTTCTCACTGTAGTTACTGTGCGGACGTCACTCATGCACCAAGAATAAAACCATTCTCTAAACTTTCGTGGTGGTCAGTATATGTTTCAGAGCCAATATTTTGAGTAGGTATCAAAACAGCAGCAGCGTCGGGGAAACTACAATAATTTGGCGACTGTGCCATGTTGTGCGTGGTAATGTACGAGTGACGACTGGAACATACAACAGCTTAGTATAAGGAATCAATATACGAGTGTGTTAATATAAGTTGATTATTATATGTCCTTTTGTTGGCTAACTTCAATCCTTGGATTGCCTTCTCTTTGACAAATAATAACGTGTGGAACAAAGCTGGGAGGAATAAAGTGTAGAACCAGCCTAAAGAAAAATGATAAACGTCATGTTCGTCGAGAAAGCTCACCAAGTTAAAAAGAAGGGCATTCTAAATTTGTCAGTGAATTCACGCTAAACGTGTTTTTTCTCTTCACTGTAGATGTAAGGATCAGAGTGGCCGTCATAGTACAGCTGTGGCCCCAGACGTCCCCAGTTCAACCTCAGAAAGGGGCGCAGAACTTTCCTCGAGGTACACTCAGGGTGCTATCGAATGATCACTGGCGCCTGTCTTGAGGGTAAACCGTGCCTGGACGACGGATGCTCCACGTTTTCCCTCCTAGCGCCCAGTGAAGAAAAACTGTTCTCTACTTGCAGTTAGAGTAATACCCCGGTGACCGGTTGGGCGACACACTTACCCTTCTATACGGTTACCATTTTCAATTTTTTTTAAATTTGACTTAAAAACAGTGCAAGTGAGTAGATTTTGGAAATGATTTTGCATGGGAAGTGATACGCAACGTTGCTAAGACATTACTACTATGTTTGTTCCTTGCGCCTTGGTTGCGGGTGACAAGGAAGAAGCCTCCACACTCACACTCTCCAGATGCAAAATGTCGGCGTGCTCTGGAAATATTGAGACAAAAAGTAACGGCCAATCCTTCCACAACCGGAAATCGGCCAATCCTTCCACGACCGGAAACCAAAGCGAAACGAAATTCAGAAATGTCACTTGTCGGAGCCAACCCTAACCGATGCAAGCCTAAACGGCCGGAGAATCAGCAAAAATAAACGACAGATACTGCCAAAACTTTGCCGTGCACAGAAATGGTGTATACTGAGCATCTAAGAATCGCGTCGATGCGAGGAGAAATAAGAGCATAAATAGGGGGAATCCGATTTGCTGCAGAAACACCGCACTTTAAATGTGCAGCTTAGTCTCCAGAATACCAGATATAGCCCTCGTCTCGACATATCTGGTCAATCGCAATAGCACAGTGCTACTGACAATTTATTGCAGCGCCTTCACAAGGACATCTGTATGCTACACGCCCTGAAGAGAAGGTCATCTTGATACTATTGCAAAATTTCTACAACCAACAAACATGGCTGCACATGGGGCTACAAAGAAACGGATGACATACTAGAACAATGTGCTGGAATAAGCTGGCGATATTTTATCGGGGATCCTGGCTTTAACTGTGGTGCAACCTTCGCTTTTGTCCACATCCTTGAGATCGTGGATGTCTTTGGTTGATAAGGCCCAGTATATGGCTCCAGAGCCAAAATGTTTAATATGTTCCATACGAATGTTGTCAATCGCCGCTACTTTTCCAGTTTTTCACTGAGTTTAATTCTAGGTTGCGTTTTTTTAAGGCAAATGGCACAACGATGTTGACAAACTGATGTTGGCTTATGTCTCGGGTTCTTCGGCCGATGTTCGTCTTGTGATTTTCCTAACGTTTCGCTAGCACGATTGGCTGGCATTGTCAAAGCTTCACCCCCCATTGCTGGTAGTGGATTGGAGGCGAGCGTGTGGCCACAGACTATATGTACCTGGTGTGCCAACGTCCAAGGGCTTCTCCGCGGTTTTTTCCGGTGACATTCTCTTAGTACCTGCGACGGTCGTTCGCTACAGCACGGGAAGCCAAGATACTTTTACCTTGAGGCTTTCTTATTGAAGTTATTCTCGTGTTTGTGTATTTCTACAGCTTCTCTGAACAAGCGGGTCTGATGGTTCTTCTCTACAGCCAGAACTTCCGTGTCGGCGAATTTTACTGTGTGGCCGGTCGCAAACAGCCCTATCTCTGCACAGCCGATTTCTCCGCCTGCCCGAATCTACAATGTCGCTTATGTTCTGTGATATTGGCGTTAATTTATCGTCCAGTCATTCCAACATACATTTTTCCGCATGTGCATGGTATTCGGTATATTCCCTTCATTGTAAGTGGGTTCCTTTTCTCCTTTGTCCTTCTCAGATACTCTTTGATCTTCTTTGTCGGTTTTTAAATAGTTTTTACGCCATGTTTGATCAATATACGGCCAATTTTGTTCCTCTCGGAATGTATGGAAGAAAGGCCGTACTCGAGATTACTTTGTCTGATTTGTCACTTCGCCGAGTGTTTGGCTGTGTTATACTTCTAGTATAACTTGTTGAGTACCTATTGCTCCTCAGAACACTTTCCAAGTGGTGTATTTTGCGTCTGAGCTGCTGCGGTTCATATATCCGTCTTTCTCGGTCCGATAGCAGCACAAACTCAAATCAGCACCCGATCCAGAAACAGGCATAAGTAACACGCCCGTAACGTGACCAAGAAGAATGTGTGAATCGCAGCCTCTCGGACACGAAATACATCTGGAAAGTGTTCTGAGGAGCAACTGGTACTCCACAAGTTATATTAGAAGTATAATAAGAAGTATAATAGAAAGTATAAGACGTACCACCACTTGCCCCTGTGGGAAAAACTTGTGTACTGGATCACTCTGCGTCTAGTTTCATCACTTGAGCGAGTGTGCGAGCGTTTCTCTAAATGTTTGCTGAACGTGGGCACCAGCCCGGCATTGGCCTAGTCAGATGTGAAAAACCGCCTAAAAAGTGCATCTGTCTGGCCAGCTCGCTGACCCCTCTCTTTAATCCGTCGGGCGGATTTGCTCCCAGACCGGCGTGCCCGCACGTGGCCTACAAGTGGCCGCTTCAGTCCGTTTCTCTCCGTCACTCTTTCCAGGAGCTCTTGGCGGACGTCACGTGTCCCCCCTTCAAGTTCATCGTTGAACCCGTCACTCAGTTGCTGTATTACAGAGGGCAGCCAGCCCCATGACCGAACACGCTGAGCTACGGTGCCGGCAAAGCTGTAAACAGAACCTGGATTCATCCGAAAAAAATGACTTTTTGCCATTAGTGCACCCAGGTTCGTCGTTGAGTACAGGCGCTCCTGTTTGTGATGCAGCGTCAAGAGTAGCCGCAGCCATGGTCTCAGAGCTGATAGACCATGCTTCTACAAACGCCGTTGAACTGTTCGTGCAGATGGTT
Source organism: Schistocerca cancellata (assembly GCF_023864275.1). Lineage (NCBI taxonomy): Eukaryota > Metazoa > Arthropoda > Insecta > Orthoptera > Acrididae > Schistocerca > Schistocerca cancellata. Next base: position 52,103,819 of record NC_064631.1, read on the forward strand.
GTTGTCTGTTGACTCAGGGATCGAGACGTGGCTGCACGATCCGTTACAGCCATGCGGATAAGATGCCTGTCATCTCGACTGCTAGTGATACGAGGCCTTGGGATACAACACGGCGTTCCGTATTACCCTCCTGAACCCACCGATTCTATATTCTGCTAAAAGTCATTGGATCTCGACCAACGCGAGCAGCAATGTCGCGATACGATAAACCGCAATCCCGATAGGCTACAATCCGACCTTTATCAATGTCGGAAACTTGATGGTACACATTTCTCCTCCTTACACGAGGCATCACAACAACTTTTCACCAGGCAGCTCCAGTCAACTGCTGTTTGTGTATGAGAAATCGGTTGAAAACTTCCCTCATGTCCGCACGTTGTAGGTGTCGGCACCAGCGCCAACCTCGTGTGAATGCTCTGAAAAGCTAATCATTTGCATATTACAGCATCTTCTTCCTGTCGGTTAAATTACGCGTCTGTAGCACGTCATATTCGTTGTGTAGCAATTTTGATGCCCAGTAGTGTAGCATTATACGAGAATCTTCTAACGAACCTTTTGAAGCCATACTTGAGAGAAGAGGAATTTATTTTGTTCCTTGATTCATGGGGAGAATGAACGAACCTGAATCTAAATGATGAAACTTTTCAGGATGGAGAGGGGTCTGCCAATGTCTAGAATTAAACTAACTCCTCCAAAATGCACTCCTCCGGTGCAGCCATGAAAAAGGGGTTCCAGCGAAGATTGACAGAAAAATTCAACAAATCGTACACCATCAGTTGTCTGCACCAATACTCAATGATTTGTTTCGATACTCTTGGTACGCCGCGAAACCATGTCATGAACGAAAGTCATATAAACCAAGTTTGTTTTTCAGTAGACACAATGAAAAAACCATGCACACGTAAAAACTCGGAGTTCATTGCATGTAGGTCGCAGGAATTCGTATTTCCACGTTTCTACCATCAGTATCATCCTGATTCGTCAGTGCAACATAGGTTACACGTTATGCTTATCACAAATGTTGTAGATACAATGTTATGAACAAAATTACGCCACTGTTTGGATTGAAAATTCTCGAGCGTACTCTATTTCCAATCTCTTCACGAAACACTTTTTCTCTTTTCTTAGGATGAAGATTATGAAAATAATAAATGAATAATTAAATATTGATAATTAACATTCATAATAAATTTGTTGTCAGGCTTACGTGGGAATGAAAAAGAGTACCAGTAGTGACATTTGATGCAGTGATCTCGCGGTGAGGAAACTAAATCCTTATTCGTTCGGTTCCAGATTCCGCGAATACCAGCGACCACTCAGAAGTATACCTGGTGTACCGGCATCAGATGAGCGTTTTTTTGTAAAAATGAAACACTAATTTTGAATTGAAAAGTAAAAACATTTTATTCAAAGTACTGACCACTGCTTTCTATACATTTTGACCACCTTTATGGCAATTTGTGGACACCACGCCAATAGAAATGTTCGTCTTTTGAAGCATACCAATCAGGCACGCAATTTTCGACTTTTTCGTAGGAATCGAAGTGTTCCTCAGCCAATGCGTGTCCCATTGATGAAAACAAATGGTAGTCGGAAGGGGCCAAGTCTGGTGAATACGGCGGGTGGGGTAGCAGCTCCCGGCCAAGTGTTTTGATGTATCCTGAACCAGTTTTGCTTTGTGTGCATGTGCATTGTCGTGTAAAAAAATTACTTTGCCATGTCTTATGGCCCATTTTTTTGATCAATGCATAGTTCAAATTGATCATTTGTTGTCTGTAGCTGTTAGTATTCACAGTTTCACCGGGTTTTAGAAGCTCATGATACACCACACCTTTCTGATCCCACCAAACACAGAGCATTGTCTTCTTGCCGAATCGATCTGGTTTTGCAGTTGATGTTGATGGTTGTCCTGGATTAACCCATGATTTTTCCCGTTTAGGATTCTTAAAATAAATCCGTTTTTCATCGCCAGTAACAGTTCGATGCAAAATTGATTTTCTTTCACGTCTTTGAAGCAAAATTTGACAAATTGTTTTTCGGTTTTCCATCTGTCTTTCATTCAATTCATGTGGCACCCATTTTCCACACTCTTGATTCTTCCCATAGCTTTCAAACGGTCATAAATTGTTTGTTGTGCAACATTTAGCATTGCTGCCATTTTCTTCTGACTCAAAGTATCACCTTCATCCAATATTGCTTCCAAGTCAGCGTCTTAGAACTTTTTTGGTGGTCTTCCACGTTCTTCATTTCTTACATCAAAATCATTATTTCTGAACCGTTGAAACCATCTTTTGCATGTTGCTTCTGATAGAGCATGAGCTTCGACAAGCGTTCGATGCTACTCTGCAGCACTTTTTTTCAAATGAAAACAAAAAATTAATGCTTTCCGCAAATCGTCACTTTCTGGTACAAAATACGACATTGTTAACACGATGAAAACATATGATGATGTTCGTTTCATTACTTGATGTATACTAAATATCTTTGACAGATGTCATACAAACCAAACAAAAAAAATTAAGGCTCGTTCAGAACAAATATTCCTTATCGACACATTTGTATCTTAACACTCATTTCATACCGATACACCTGGTATAAGCACGCCTAAAGTTTTCTTACTTGGTTTTATGAAAATGTTGAGAATTGCGTCTTCCTATTTACAAATGTTGCAGTTCTAGTTCTGCAATACAAACTGTGCAAATATGAATCAGATCGTCGAGGGGAAGTTCGTAAGTTACTCTTGTGAGTATTAAATTCAGCCTGGTTTTTTTTTTTTTTTTTTTTTTTTTTGCATTACTGTGGTTTCTGTGTTCCGCAGGTTTAAACGCAAGCTCCGTTTGTTTAGTCAGTGTACTGAAACAGTTAGTAAAGGTGGAGTAGATCACTCAACTCTCTGTGTCGATAAAGATGAAGAAAATGCATAAGACACAGAGCAAAATGTCGCTCGAACGGAAAAGGAATGTTGTCGTTAGAACAGAGAAAGATTCCGTGGCGTAAAACGGGATAGGTGAACTTGCAGCCTCTGTAGTGCGAGCAGTAGAGGATCCGTGTAAACTGATAGAAGTACTTGACAAAGTGACACAGTTGATAATTTACCAAAAAGAAAATGGTGCTAAATTACAAGTATCTGCCAAATAGCTAACAAAATTAAACGGAAGATCTGAGGAACAGGGAAAGAAATTATCATCTGGGATTAGTCTATAGATTACAGAAAAGTGCACACAGATTTGTGTACTAGACGTAAATGTTGCTAAATGACAAAGATACAGTAATGGTGTACTGAACTGTCATGCACATGGAAACAAGATTGACCAGGCCCTTTCTGGGAAAATCACAGATATAAATTATTGCATGTATAAAGTGGTAAGCATCAAGTCTGATGGTGTTGTAACCATGAAAAATAAAAGCATGAATGAAATCTAATGCAAACTCGAAGTACAGCGAAGCACAATCGGTGTAAGCCCTTAAACTTCACGACGGGAAATTTCAGAAAAAATACACGAAGTAAAGAATGGTTGCAGAAGGTAATTGTTTGTTACAGAGAAAATCAGTGGACAGAGACATGGGCATAAGGTTGATTTCATTGTGTGTTTCAATCAGGTGAAGACTGAAAAAAGATGAACATTGTAGCTAATGTTTGTATTAATAGACCAGATGTGGTCCACTATTCTACTGGGCCGCGATGGGTAGCCGCGCGGTTTGAGGCGCCTTGTCACGGATCGTGCGCCTCCACTCGTCGGAGATTCGAGTCTTCCCTCGGGCATGGCGCTGTGTGTTGTCCATATTGTAAGTCAGTTTAAGTAGTGTGTAAGCTTAGGGACCGATGACCTCAGTAGTTTGGTCCCATAGAACTTGCCTTAAATTTTTTATTCTAGTGGAGCTAATGTTTATTCCAAATCCGCATCCAGTGACGCCTACGGGCTGAGGATGACACGGCGGCCGGTTGGTACCATTGGGCCTTCATGGCCTGTTCGGGAGGAGTTTTTTTCCAATGTTTATGGCTACAAATATTTTGCAGAAGACAGTTCTTTGCATCACAGACAATTTCCGATATTTGTGCCCGAAAAGATACATATCTACCCAGTAGCCTTGATTAAATCATTCATGGGTGTGCTACCCCGAAGCAGAACAGATGAACATGAAACTGAATTTGTTGGGGATGATGCACAGGGTGATGCAGCCTTATGGGCTACAGAAATATCTGACAGAAACGGAGCATATGATGAGTTTGAAAAAGGCTTTTTAGCGAAATATTGGTCAAAGAGCATAATGGAACACTAAAATTAACTTGTTTCACTTGCGCATTTAGAAGTATTCAGTCTTCAACAGTACAGCACTAAAAGAAAAGAAGCTACTGAGGTAATTTCAGAAGTACTTACATAAAATGCAGTATTGATGTCAAGCTTTGCCTCATGCAGGCTGTCTACGAATTTTAAAAAGATAAAAAAAGCTAATCACAGTATCTGACCATAGAGGGAAGGGATTACACTTCAAACAGCCTATCAAACAAATCATGTGCTTTGAGAGGTAATAATTCACGGATTTTCGTAAAATTTTCTTACACTCATCATTGTTCAATAGTTCTGGTCGTGACCTGAGCAATTGAACGAACGGGTTTAGGAAGCCAGGGCCGAAACATTGGCTACAAGATCTATTAAAACTGATTACAGAATCACAAAATAGAAACAGGACTATTTGGATGGCAAAAATTATCTCATTCATGTAAAATTACTACGTTGCCCCACATCTTAATTTTCCTAGTACGGGGAAAAGTTCATTTTATTCCTTAGTAAGTCACGGTAGTTTGGAAATAAAAACGTGATCATCCCTTGACATATTATCAAGTGGAGATCATCTATGGCATAATTCTAGCGGCTTTTATTGGAGTCTATCGCCGCATTTATTTTTAGATCACCGGTTCCATGCTTTAGTGAATACCTTGAAACCTGGTAACATAAGTAAAACATGCAAAATTTGTTATTCGCTAAAATACTGCATGATTTATGTCATGTGTTTCATTAGGGTTCTTAGTATTACCCCTGCATATATAGGTAGAGACGCCTAACTATTTCACCTCAAATTACTTTTGGCCTGTTAAAGAGAAGCTTTTGTACTCTGTTTTCACCTAGGCGAACAGAGATCATGGGCCGTCAAACAAAGAGCAGGGCATTCTCGCAACTTCGTTAATAACCGAGATACAGGAATGAGCATTCTTTTTTGAACTGGAACTGTGCTGTTTTTGCAGTCAGAATAACAGACCTCTATGAGACGATGTCCATGATATAACTGTTTTGTACATCTAAAGAGAAATACACGAAATACAGGGATGTCTGCGTCGCTGTTGCGGCCTTTTAATGGTCCGCCACCGAGAACTTTATGCCGCTCTGCAAAGATACTTGCCGAGGCAATAGGTATGTGATGCTACCGCTTCGTCCACGGAAGCTTGTGGTCCCCGATCGGGAGATTCGACGTCAGTTGTAGGTTGTCCTTCGGAGGAGTTAAGTGAAGTGCTGTGGAACTACCGTCTACTTAGATCACGTTTCTTAGGACCTTATAAGGAATGCTGCATTTCGTTTACGGTATGTTGCTTGTTAAACATCCACGTTTCGATTAATTAGTACGGCATAAACCACTTTGAGAAGCACAATGCTCACATTCAGCCTCGACTGTCGTAAGTTGGACACTTGACGAAGAATGCGAAGAACGCTTCTTTGGTTGACACCAGCTTGTCTTTGTATTTGACGAGAACTAGCATGCGAAATTATTACAGTAGCTTTTCCCATGATAGCCTTCATATGTGCTTCCTTGGAACAATAGTTTCAGTATCACTATAAACCATTTTTTGATGTTGTTGATTTTACATTGTCATGAAAAGTGCGCACATACTGTGATGAATATCTGACTCTCAATACAAGAAAATATGCACCTGAGAACTCGTCAGATCATGTAGTCCCAGTTATGTGTTATGGTCATAATTCTTCACTAGCAGGATTTGCATTGAACAGCTTATTTCAAAATCAGTTTTTTGGATGAGAAAGTACTATCTACATTTAAATCTACATCTGCATACATAGGTACTCCACATGGCACTGTACGATGCGTGTCGGAGGATACCCTGTGTCGCTACTAATCATTTCCTTTCCTGCTCCACTCGCAAATACAGCGAGGGCAAAACGATTGCCTATACACACCTCCGTATGAGCCGTAATTTCTCGTATCTTGTCTCCACGGTCCACACGCGGAGTGCATGTGGGCGGCAGCAGAATCGATTTGCAGTCGGCTTGAAATGCCTGTTCTCTAAATTTTCTCAATAGTGTTCCTCGAAAAGAACGTTGCCTTCTTTTCAGGGTTTCCCATATGAGTTCCCGAAGCATCTCTGTAGCTCTTACGAGTTGTTCGAACCCACAGGATACAACTCTAGCTGCCCACCTCTGAACTGCTTCGATGTGTTGCTCTAATACGACCTGGTGCGGATCTCAAACGTTCGAGCAGTACTCAAGAACAGGTCGCTGTACCGTCCTGTATGCCTTCCCCTTTACCGATGAAACACACTTTTCTGAAATTTTCCCGTCAAACCGTAGTCGACCGTTTGCCTTCCCTGCCATAGTTCTCACATTCTCGACCCATTTCGTATCACCTCCCAACTTTATGCCCAGATATGTGACTGTCAAGCATGACGTTGCTAATGCTGTACCCGAACATTGCATGTTTGTCTTTCCTACACGTTTACATTAGCTTGTGTTTTTCTACATTCATCACACGAATTGGAATTTTTCCTACGTCAGCTTGTATCCTCTTACGGTTACTCGGAGGTCCTATTCCGAGGTATCCAAGCACTATCGTCTGACCTGGTGACGTTAGATATCTTCCTCTGGGATCTACTAGGAGGTTTCAACGACGTGGCGGAAGTGATAGACGGATTGGCCGTGCGGTTCTAATCGCTACAGTCCGGAGCCGAGCGACCGCTCCGGTCGCAGGTTCGAATCCTGCCTCGGGCATGGATGTGTGCGATGTCCTTAGGCTAGTTAGGTTTAATTAGTTCTAAGTTCTAGGCGACTGATGACCTCAGAAGTTAAGTCGCATAGTGCTCAGAACCATTTGAACCATTTTTGAAGTGATAGAGGGAATTACTGCTACGTGTAAAGCGATTACTTCAGAACTATTGAGATCAATTAGTTCATCAGCGATGCGGAGTGAACCGAAGTGTCATGATGCAAATGGTTATCTCTTTGAAAATACTCTTTAAAAATTACTCTGACGGAAATGTAGAAGCACGTAACAGCATCTTCATTGTTTTTTGTTCACTGAAAAATGAAATGAAATGTCGTGTGGCTAGGGCCTCCCGTCGGGTAGACCGTTCGCCTGGTGCAAGTCTTTCGATTTGATGCCACTTCGGCGTCTTGCGCGTCGATGGGGATGAAATGATGATGATTAGGACAACACAACACCCAGTCCCTGAGCGGAGAAAATCTCCGACCCAGCCGGGAATCGAACCCGGGCCCTTAGAAGTGACAGTCCGTTGCGCTGACCACTCAGCTACCGAGGGCGGACTTTTGTTCACTTTATTTTGGTTAATTGATTTCATCCTCCCCCCATGAACCATGGACCTTGCCGTTGGTGGGGAGGCTTGCATGCCTCAGCGATACAGATGGCCGTACCGTAGGTGCAACCACAACGGAGGGGTATCTGTTGAGAGGCCAGACAAACATGTGGTTCCTGAAGAGGGGCAGCAGCCTTTTCAGTAGTTGCAGGGGCAACAGTCTGGATGATTGACTGATCTGGCCTTGTAACATTAACCAAAACGGCCTTGCTGTGCTGGTACTGCGAACGGCTGAAAGCAAGGGGAAACTACAGCCGTAATTTTTCCCGAGGACATGCAGCTCTACTGTATGATTAAATGATGATGGCGTCCTCTTGGGTAAAATATTCCGGAGGTAAAATAGTCCCCCATTCGGATCTCCGGGCGGGGACTACTCAAGAGGACGTCGTTATCAGGAGAAAGAAAACTGGCGTTCTACGGATCGGAGCGTGGAATGTCAGATCCCTTAATCGGGCAGGCAGGTTAGAAAATTTAAAAAGGGAGATGGATAGGTTAAAGTTAGATATAGTGGGAATTAGTGAAGTTCGGTGGCAGGAGGAACAAGACTTTTGGTCAGGTGATTACAGGGCTATAAATACAAAATCAAATGGGGGTAGTGCAGGAGTAGGTTTAATAATGAATAAAAAAATAGGAGTGCGGGTTAGCTACTACAAACAGCATAGTGAACGCATTATTGTGGCCAAGATAGACACAAAGCCCATGCCTACTACAGTAGTACAAGTTTATATGCCAACTAGCTCTGCAGATGATGAAGAAATAGATGAAATGTATGACGAGATAAAAGAAATTATTCAGGTAGTGAAGGGAGATGAAAATTTAATAGTGATGGGTGACTGGAATTCGTCAGTAGGAAAAGGGAGAGAAGGAAACATAGTAGGTGAATATGGATTGGGGCGAAGGAATGAAAGAGGAAGCCGCCTTGTAGAATTTTGCACAGAGCATAACTTAATCATAGCTAACACTTGGTTCAAGAATCATGAAAGGAGGCTGTATACATGGAAGAAGCCTGGAGATACTGACAGGTTTCAGATAGATTATATAATGGTAAGACAGAGATTTAGGAACCAGGTATTAAATTGTAAGACATTTCCTGGGGCAGATGTAGATTCTGACCACAATCTATTGGTTATGAACTGCAGATTGAAACTGAAGAAACTGCAAAAAGGTGGGAATTTAAGGAGATGGGACCTGGATAAACTGAAAGAACCAGAGGTTGTAGAGAGTTTCAGGGAGAGCATTAGGGAACAATTGACAGGAATGGGGGAAAGAAATACAGTAGAAGAAGAATGGGTAACTCTGAGGGATGAAGTGGTGAAGGCAGCAGACGATCAAGTAGGTAAAAAGACGCGGGCTAATAGAAATCCTTGGATAACAGAAGAAATATTGAATTTAATTGATGAAAGGAGAAAATATAAAAATGCAGTAAATGAAGCAGGCAAAAAGGAATATAAACGTCTCAAAAATGAAATCGACAGGAAGTGCAAAATGGCTAAGCAGGGATGGCTAGAGGACAAATGTAAGGATGTAGAGGCTTGTCTCACTAGGGGTAAGATAGATACTGCCTACAGGAAAATTAAAGAGACCTTTGGAGAGAAGAGAACCACTTGTATGAATATCAAGAGCTCAGATGGCAACCCAGTTCTAAGCAAAGAAGGGAAAGCAGAAAGGTGGAAGGAGTATATAGAGGGTTTATACAAGGGCGATGTACTGGAGGACAATATTATGGAAATGGAAGAGGATGTAGATGAAGATGAAATGGGAGATACGATACTGCGTGAAGAGTTTGACAGAGCACTGAAAAACCTGAGTCAAAACAAGGCCCCGGGAGTAGACAACATTCCATTAGAACTACTGATGGCCTCAGGAGAGCCAGTCATGACAAAACTCTACCATCTGGTGAGCACGATGTATGAGACAGGCGAAATACCCTCAGACTTTAAGAAGAATATAATAATTCCAATCCCAAAGAAAGCAGGTGTTGACAGATGTGAAAGTTACCGAACTATCAGTTTAATAAGTCACAGCTGCAAAATACTAACGCGAATTCTTTACAGACGAATGGAAAAACTGGTAGAAGCCGACCTCGGGGAAGATCAGTTTGGATTCCGTAGAAATGTTGGAACACGTGAGGCAATACTGACCTTACGACTTATCTTGGAAGAAAGATTAAGAAAAGGCAAACCTACGTTTCTAGCATTTGTAGACTTAGAGAAAGCTTTTGACAATGTTGACTGGAATACTCTCTTTCAAATTCTGAAGGTGGCAGGGGTAAAATACAGGGAGCGAAAGGCTATTTACAATTTGTACAGAAACCAGATGGCAGTTATAGGAGTCGAGGGGCATGAAAGGGAAGCAGTGGTTGGGAAAGGAGTGAGACAGGGTTGTAGCCTCTCCCCGATGTTATTCAATCTGTATATTGAGCAAGCAGTAAAGGAAACAAAAGAAAAATTCGGAGTAGGTATTAAAATTCATGGAGAAGAAGTAAAAACTTTGAGGTTCGCCGATGACATTGTAATTCTGTCAGAGACAGCAAAGGACTTGGAAGAGCAGTTGAACGGAATGGACAGTGTCTTGAAAGGAGGATATAAGATGAACATCAACAAAAGCAAAACGAGGATAATGGAATGTAGTCAAATTAAGTCGGGTGATGCTGAGGGAATTAGATTAGGAAATGAGTCACTTAAAGTAGTAAAGGAGTTTTGCTATTTGGGGAGCAAAATATCTGATGATGGTCGAAGTAGAGAGGATATAAAATGTAGACTGGCAATGGCAAGGAAAGCGTTTCTCAAGAAGAGAAATTTGTTAACAGCGAATATAGATTTAGGTGTCAGGAAGTCGTTTCTGAAAGTATTTGTATGGAGTGTAGCCATGTATGGAAGTGAGACATGGACGATAACTAGTTTGGACAAGAAGAGAATAGAAGCTTTCGAAATGTGGTGCTACAGAAGAATGCTGAAGATAAGGTGGGTAGATCACGTAACTAATGAGGAGGTATTGAATAGGATTGGGGAGAAGAGAAGTTTGTGGCACAACTTGACTAGAAGAAGGGATCGGTTGGTAGGACATGTTCTGAGGCATCGAGGGATCACAAATTTAGCATTGGAGGGCAGCGTGGAGGGTAAAAATCGTAGAGGGAGACCAAGAGATCAATACACTAAGCAGATTCAGAAGGATGTAGGTTGCAGTAGGTACTGGGAGATGAAGAAGCTTGCACAGGATAGAGTAGCATGGAGAGCTGCATCAAACCAGTCTCAGGACTGAAGACCACAACAACAACAACAATTGATTTCATGTATTATTTTAACATATGAACATGTAAAGAATTAAGAAACAATTTGAGTTTCTTTTAAGATAAAATAAGTCAACAGTGTCTGATAATTTCGTTACTATGTTCAGCCGTAACAAAATTAAGCGTCTTTAGGTCTTCTCACCGTCCTACAATATTGTCAGTTACTGATAATGTCAAATTTTCTAGTCTAGAATATGATGGAGTAATTTCCAAAAGAAAATTATTGCCAGCTGCTACAAAAAATAAAATAAAAACAAACATTACAATAAATTTTGATGAAAAATAATTTTTTCTTCAACCTTCGGAAAAAATAGAACTACTGATATATATATATATATATATATATATATATATATATATATATATATATATATATACTCCTGGAAATGGAAAAAAGAACACATTGACACCGGTGTGTCAGACCCACCATACTTGCTCCGGACACTGGGAGAGGGCTGTACAAGCAATGATCACACGCACGGCACAGCGGACACACCAGGAACCGCGGTGTTGGCCGTCGAATGGCGCTAGCTGCGCAGCATTTGTGCACCGCAGCCGTCAGTGTCAGCCAGTTTGCCGTGGCATACGGAGCTCCATCGCAGTTTTTAACACTGGTAGCATGCCGCGACAGCGTGGACGTGAACCGTATGTGCAGTTGACGGACTTTGAGCGAGGGCGTATAGTGGGCATGCGGGAGGCCGGGTGGACGTACCGCCGAATTGCTCAACACGTGGGGCGTGAGGTCTCCACAGTACATCGATGTTGTCGCCAGTGGTCGGCGGAAGGTGCACGTGCCCGTCGACCTGGGACCGGACCGCAGCGACGCACGGATGCACGCCAAGACCGTAGGATCCTACGCAGTGCCGTAGGGGACCGCACCGCCACTTCCCAGCAAATTAGGGACACTGTTGCTCCTGGGGTATCGGCGAGGACCATTCGCAACCGTCTCCATGAAGCTGGGCTACGGTCCCGCACACCGTTAGGCCGTCTTCCGCTCACGCCCCAACATCGTGCAGCCCGCCTCCAGTGGTGTCGCGACAGGCGTGAATGGAGGGACGAATGGAGACGTGTCGTCTTCAGCGATGAGAGTCGCTTCTGCCTTGGTGCCAGTGATGGTCGTATGCGTGTTTGGCGCCGTGCAGGTGAGCGCCACAATCAGGACTGCATACGACCGAGGCACACAGGGCCAACACCTGGCATCATGGTGTGGGGAGCGATCTCCTACACTGGTCGTACACCACTGGTGATCGTCGAGGGGACACTGAATAGTGCACGGTACATCCAAACCGTCATCGATCCCATCGTTCTACCATTCCTAGACCGGCAAGGGAACTTGCTGTTCCAACAGGACAATGCACGTCCGCATGTATCCCGTGCCACCCAACGTGCTCTAGAAGGTGTAGGTCAACTACCCTGGCCAGCAAGATCTCCGGATCTGTCCCCCATTGAGCATGTTTGGGACTGGATGAAGCGTCGTCTCACGCGGTCTGCACGTCCAGCACGAACGCTGGTCCAACTGAGGCGCCAGGTGGAAATGGCATGGCAAGCCGTTCCACAGGACTACATCCAGCATCTCTACGATCGTCTCCATGGGAGAATAGCAGCCTGCATTGCTGCGAAAGGTGGATATACACTGTACTAGTGCCGACATTGTGCATGCTCTGTTGCCTGTGTCTATGTGCCTGTGGTTCTGTCAGTGTGATCATGTGATGTATCTGACCCCAGGAATGTGTCAATAAAGTTTCCCCTTCCTGGGACAATGAATTCACGGTGTTCTTATTTCAATTTCCAGGAGTGTATATGCTGAAAATTATGTATGTCTTACAGTTTAAAGATGCATGTGAGACATATTTTATTGTGGAAAGATTAAAGTATTCTGAGGTAAAATATAAAATACCATAAGATGTGTGAAACTGATACGCCTGTGTAACTAAAATGTCGTCGCTGATGAATTTGGGTTTTGTTGGACCTTGTAAAATCTTCCACTGAGGAAGTTGTTAAGAGAACTCTGCAGTTAAATTTGGTGACATCTCACACATCATTGTTATATCGTGTCACCCATGAACGCAGTTTATTTACGAGGAACTCCTTGCACGACAGTTCCAGAATATGCGCCCTACCCGTTATTTATGTTTCAGATTACTTACGTTGGGTCATATTTAGTATGTCGTTTACTAATTTTAATAGATCTGAGGACAGTCAGTAAAGAGGCAAACATGTGGCGATTATAAAAATAATGCGGCAATTGACCGCATGAAGAAAACATTTTACGAAATGAAAGCAGTTTGTGCTTAAAAAGTTTTTATTTAGTTCTCGCTCCATACCAGTCCTAGTTGATTCACACTTGCACTATTTGATCGTTACCACAATTGTCCTCCCATTCTGGAGTAAGCCACGTCACTAAATCGTAACTTACAAAACGATAATAGAGATTCTGGTTCCTCTCTCACAAGTCTAACAATCTTTAAAGCACTTGTCTTTATTGAACTCACATAAAAGTAGTATTACTTCTCCTCTCTAAGGAATCTTTAGAAAGCATTATTTTTCTTAATTGACAGTTCCTATCAATTGAATCCCATCACCCACAATCATTAATCTATATTTTAGAACTTACTCCAAAAGCTACATGTTTCCTCACCCCCGCATACTTCATGCACGACCATTCATGAAGATCAAACACACTTGCTTTCATAACTAGCCAAGCAGTATTGTGGGAAAAATGCTTGACACTAACTTTTCAAAAATTATGAGTAACACGTCTAACAACTTTCCAGGAAAGCACAGTCACTAAACACGTCGATCTACTAATGTGGAATATAGAATTGTCATATTTTGTACACGTACAGCACCATCATCTATATCTGTCATTCCTGCAGATCTGTGTCACCTCTTCAGTTCATCATAAGGACAAATAGAAAGTAGCACGACAAGTGGATACCATTTACGAGTCACTAGAATAAACGGAAACAATGGATAATTTGTTGCTAAGCCACATCCTGAGAGGGATGTATTACGGTAGTCGCGAATTTGCTTCAGCCATTCAGAAACAGGATGGTCGAGGCTGGTGTTTCACTGGAGCTTACATGTGCCACCAGCTCCAGGCTCAAACTTGCCGCTAGCTACCAACTTAGAACAAACGTAAATTAGTTTAATTATCTTTCAGTGGGCAGGGAGGTCGGAGTAATGTAGAGGCATCCACAGGAAACGCACGCCACGCAATAATAAATGGGCCCACATAAATACATGCGACGACTGGCGGCAAAGCGAGTTACATGGCCATTTCTCTGCAATCGTTAGCACGGATGTACTTGTCGTAACATAACCCAAGAAGGTGCAAATCAGGACATGAGGAGGGTTCGGAACAGATCCATAGGCTGATTCAGGCTAGGAACTGGCAAACAAAGAAATAAGGGAGACACGCATTTTTGTAAACCGTCGTCACCAGGCTTGTAAATGCCTCGTCGCTACTGCTGTGGAGGCCGAGTTGCTACTGTTGTTACGGTAGGCCAAGTTTGAGAGTTCGTGAAACGACTTCTGGTGCAGGCAGTACACCGCTAAGACACTTTCTCCCCGGCACTATTACACAGGCATGCTCCAGGGGAAGGTTACAGGATAGGAGAACGAAGGCTCTACAGCACTCCCATAAATTAGTAACAAAATGAGTTAAAAGGTTTACTTATCTTTGTGACTAGCCGAACAACCAAGTCTGCAACACGGCTTGTAATAAAACGCGAGAAGGCCCTCAATGGATAAGTGCAAATAATCGTAGGTAAATTTTACAGTACATAGCAAATACAAATACTGAGCTTCTAAAGAGTTCAGGAAACGTGTAAGTAGGCTGTTTAGTTTCTTATATGTAGGCTGTTTAGGTTCTTATATTGATAACGCCGTCGCCACGTAGCGCTCTCTGTATGAAAATCACTGGCTGTGCTGTGTGCAGTCTGTGGCTAGTTTGCATTGTTGTCTGCCATTGTAGTGTTGGGCAGCGGCAGCTGGATGTTAACAGCGCTTAGCGTTGCGCAGTTGGAGGTGAGCCGCCAGCAGTGGTGGTGGATGTGGGGAGAGAGATGGCGGAGTTTTGAAAATTTGTAATACTGGATATTATGAACTACTATATATATTGTGGTGTCACCGCCAGACACCACACTTGCTAGGTGGTAGGTTTAAATAAACTGTAGTGGACTGACAAGACAGCCAGTCCACAGTGACGGGTAACCGAAAGGCACGCGTTTACACACGCAGGCTTGCTTAAGTCTGAAACAGGATACGTAATGAATGCTATAAAGAAAAGTACGTAGTTGCTGGAATACTTAACTTTAATCCATCATTTGTATACAGCATTCTGGATGATACAAGTGAGACTCTCTCTAGATATGGTTAATGGCGCCTTGCTAGGTCGTAGCCATGGACTTAGCTGATGGCTATTGTAACTGTCTCTCGGCAAATGAGAGAAAGGCTTCGTCAGTGTAGTCGCTAGCAAAGTCGTCGTACAACTGGGGCCGAGTGCTAGTACGTCTCTCTCTAGACCTGCCGTGTGGTGGCGCTCGGTCTGCAATTACTGACAGTGGCGACACGCTGGTCCGACATGTACTAATGGACTAATTTAAAGCTACCACCTAGCAAGTGTGGTGTCTGGCGGTGACACCACATATATTATGACTGTTAAGGTAAATACATTGTTTGTTCTCTACTATCATCTTTCAATTGCTAACTATGCCTATCAGTAGTTAGTGGCTTCTGTAGTTTGAATCTTTTATTTAGCTGGCAGTAGTGGCGCTCGCTGTATTGCAGTAGTTCGAGTAACGAAGATTTTTGATGAGGTAAGTGATTTGTGAAAGGTATAGGTTAGTTTTAGTCAGGGCCATTCTTTTGTAGGGATTATTGAAAGTCAGATTGCGTTGCGCTAAAAATATTGTGTGTCAGTTTAAGCACAGTCTTGTATAATTGTTCTAAGGGGACGTTTCAAACGACATTCCCTGTCTAAGTCAGCCCTGGACGATGATTTATAACCAAATGCGCGAGAGCTGCTCTTCTATCTCTCCGGTCATTGGCGTACTTTACTCGACCGGCAATTGGCCGAGGCGAAGAGGATATCTTCATCCTCAGTGCGGCCCGCGGTGCTGGAGAAACTCGCGCAAGTGGCGACTCTCTGTGGCACCGTCACCAGCTCGTATCTTTGCGCCTGAGGTGCTTTTGTCCTGGCTGTGTCTTGTTCGGACGACACGGCACGCACCATATCCTGAAACTTTGTAACGATACAGAGTGTAAACTGCCTGGCAAGGAAACGACGAAATCTTTCATCAGATATGTACACTGTCGAGTACAGATGCAAGACTAGGAATAAGGAAAGCTCGGAGCAACTTGGTACACTGTTGGAAGTACAGCTGTGAGGAAGAGTCGGTAGTCGTCCTTGGGTATCTCAGTTGGTACGGCACTTTCCCACGGAAGGCAAAGGTCCAGAATTCTAGTCTCGGTCCGGCACACAGTTTCAATCTGCCGGGAAGTTTCATATTAGCGCACACTCCGCTGCAAAGTGTAAATTTCATTCTGGGAAACTAGAAAAATCCAACCAAGCATTTTCTGTAGCTGTAAAGATCGTATTTCATGACAAAAATTACGAATATTCTTCATATACAAGATGTCACAGGTATACATGTAGATGTTTTAAATCACCAGTGATTGTACTGAATAACATTACATCAGTATTTACTTCATTTGCTGACTAATAATAACAGCAATTAGAAGTGTTATGTTTCTAGGTTGGTTAGTATTTCGAAGAACATGAAGCAAGAGCCAGCCATTAATGTTTATTTTCATATGGGAGCAGGTCAGGTGTGCACAAGTGGACATGTGGACGCTGACAGGAGTAGCCCACTCCGAGTGGATGTGGTGTCACCGCTAGGTGGTAGCTTTAAATCGGCCACGGTCCATTAGTACATGTCGGACCCGCGTGTCGCCACAGTCAGTAATTGCAGACCGAGCGCCACCACACGGCAGGTCTAGAGAGACGTACGAGCACTCGCCCCAGTTGTACTACGACTTTGCTAGCGACTACACTGACGAAGCCTTTCTCTCATTTGCCGAGAGATAGTTAGAATAGCCTTCAGCTAAGTCCCTGGCTACGACCTAGCAAGGCGCCATTAACCATTTCTATAGAGAGTCTCACTTGCATCATCAAGAATGCTGTATACAAATGATGGAGTAAAGTTAAGTATTCTAGCAGCTGCGTACTTTTCTTTATAGCATTCATAACGTATCCTGTTCCAGACCTCACGCCCGTCTGCATTAGATTATAGCGTGCATTTCGGCCTCCTCTATCTACAAGGTGTTGGCACATTTGCCAACACACCAGTGGAGTTAAAGCCACGCAGAAAATATCAGGTAGTAAATTATGTGTTGTGTTTGTGGGACGATTGCTAGACGAAAGAAAAGAAAAAAGACGGTACATATTAAAATACCATATCTACACTTATATCCCTTTGATGTAGACTTAGACAAAACTTGTAGTTGGTGTGCAGCTAGCGCTAAATGTGGGAGGATGTAAGTTAATGCGGATGAGTAGGAAAAACAAACCCTTAGTCTTCGTATACAGCGTTCAGACAGTCACGTCGTTTAAATATCTGGGCGAAACGTTGGAAGGCTATATGAAATGTAACGAGCATGTGACGACTGCGTTTGGGAAGGCGAATGATCGACTTTGGTTCATTGGGAGAATTCTGGGAATGTGTGGTTCATCTGTAAAAAGAGACTGCATATAGGATGCTAGTGCCATCTATTCTTGAGTGCTGCTAGAGTGTTTGCGATCCATATCAGATCCGATTAAAGGAAGACGTCGAAGCAGTTCAGAGGCGGGAAACAGGGTTTTGAGTTTTAATAATAACGAAGTTTTACGGACATACTTTGCGAACTCAAATGGGTATCTCTTGTTTGGAAGGCGACGTTCTTTTCGAGGAACACTATTGAGAAAATTTAGAGAACAGGTATTTGAAGCTGACAGCCGAACGATCCACTGCTGCCAACATACATTGGTCGTAAGGACCACGAAGGTCAGATTCGAGAAATTTGGGCTCATACGGAGGCGTACAGATAGTCGATTCTCCCTCATTCTACTTGCGAATGGAACAGGAAAGAAAACGTTTAGTAGTGGTAGGGGGTACCGTCCGGCACGAGGCGTAAGGTTGACTGCAGAGTATCGATGTAGATGTAGATGTAGATGTGGACTAACACCGTGTGTATACTGTAGAGATCATTCAGACAACGTTAGCCAAACAACAGCTTAGGCCGTCGACCTACCCAGGCTTTGACTGTGAATGTATGATTTGCGACGCTCTTCCTTTCATTGATTCGCAAAATGCAGGAGTGGATGTAGAAATTAATGTAGTTATAAATGGAATAGTGCTATTTGACAAAACATGCAGAAATTTTTTTTCGATCCTGGTAAGCTTTCGCAGTCTTGCGAAAACTGGCAACTGCCTTTAAGCATGCACTTCACAGAAGGCTGAAGAGTAGTAATCTAGGGGTACATTTCCGACGAATCACAATAGGAACCAGTCATCTAATGTAAACACTTGCATGTAACAATTTGCGAGGATTTGAAATTGAATAATCCCATAGGCTCACTCGTAGGTGAGGCACGTAGCACGCTCCACGAATAATGACACGTTTCTTTCGACCCATCGGAAGACGTTGCTGAAAGGCTGAAAACATGAGATAAACGTTAGTGACCAACTGTGCCGCCAAAGCATACTTAAAAAGTTTCAAGGACCAGTCTTTAACGCATCTAGGTATGTGCTACAGACTCCTAAGCATCGGTCCTGTAGGGATCGCGAAGACAAGATTAATTACAGCGCGCACAGAAGAATTTAAGCTGTCAATCTAACCCCGCGCTCTATACGCCGAGAATTGCTAGTCCATCGCTGGCCATTTAAAATTCAGCATCAGGAAGGATAGTACCTGCAGAAATTTTACGTACTGTGCGTATACAGTATAGCAGGCAGAAGGAACTACCTGTTCAATAGTATCTGGGCACCTATTAATGTGCCATTAATATGGAATGTGCCCGCGTTTCCCCTTTATGACAGCCTGAACTCTGCTACGGACGCTTTAAATGAGGCTTCTGAATGTCTCTGAAAGAATGGCCGAAGCGAGTGAAGGCAGTGGCGTTCGACGCTGGAGTTGGAGTGAAGTCGACGTTCTGACTCGTCACAGAGATGTTCCACTTGGCTCACGTCGGGCGTGCAGGGAGGCGAATCTGTTTCACAAGCATTATTATCAACAAATCATGCCTCACAAAAGCTGCTTCACGGCAGGGTGCGCTCTCATGCTGATACAAACAATTTATCATTCCCGAAGTGTTCTTCTACGGTACCCAGTACACAATGCTGTATAATGTATTAATATCCTTATACGTTTTGCGTTTCCTTAACAGCAATAAGGGGACAAGAACGTAATCAGAAAACACATCACCGTAGCTCCTCCGCACGTGACACTGAAAATGATGGCACGTAAGCTTCTCTGGAAATCGTTTATCCAAGCCATCGGATCGCTACAGGTTATAGTGTGATGTAGCACTAAAAATCCGCGTTTTCCAGTCAACAACTGTTCTGACTTTGCACAGTGTCCAGCGTCGCTCAGCATATGTGGCTTTGAATAGCTGGTCGACCATTGCACCCTATTCCTTGTAACTCCCTACGCACAGTCATTATACTAGCTGTTGGTAGCAGTTTGAAACTCACGAGTGACTCTCTCCGCTAATTTCAAGCGACTTTTTTCAACCGCGCTCCGCAAAGCTCTAAGGTCTCTGTCCATCAGTACCTAAGTTCTGCCTGCTCTTGTTTTAGTTGTGGTTGTTCCTTCATGTTTCCACTACACTCTTACTTCACTAACAGTCGACTTGGACAGCCGTAGAAAGGTAGAAACGTCGCTAACTGGTTTGTTGCTCAAGTGACATCGAATGACGAACCCACTTTGCAAGTCCCAGGACTCACCTAACCGACCAGTTGTGCTGTTATTGCTTTTGTAACGACAATACGACAGACTCCGCCTGCTTTTATGCTGGCGGGCCACCCTCTCGTCATATCTAGTGCTCAGTTATACACTCCTGGAAATGGAAAAAAGAACACATTGACACCGGTGTGTCAGACCCACCATACTTGCTCCGGACACTGCGAGAGGGCTGTACAAGCAATGATCACACGCACGGCACAGCGGACACACCAGGAACCGCGGTGTTGGCCGTCGAATGGCGCTAGCTGCGCAGCATTTGTGCACCGCCGCCGTCAGTGTCAGCCAGTTTGCCGTGGCATACGGAGCTCCATCGCAGTCTTTAACACTGGTAGCATGCCGCGACAGCGTGGACGTGAACCGTATGTGCAGCTGACGGACTTTGAGCGAGGGCGTATAGTGGGCATGCGGGAGGCCGGGTGGACGTACCGCCGAATTGCTCAACACGTGGGGCGTGAGGTCTCCACAGTACATCGATGTTGTCGCCAGTGGTCGGCGGAAGGTGCACGTGCCCGTCGACCTGGGACCGGACCGCAGCGACGCACGGATGCACGCCAAGACCGTAGGATGCTACGCAGTGCAGTAGGGGACCGCACCGCCACTTCCCAGCAAATTAGGGACACTGTTGCTCCTGGGGTATCGGCGAGGACCATTGGCAACCGTCTCCATGAAGCTGGGCTACGGTCCCGCACACCGTTAGGCCGTCTTCCGCTCACGCCCCAACATCGTGCAGCCCGCCTCCAGTGGTGTCGCGACAGGCGTGTATGGAGGGACGAATGGAGACGTGTCGTCTTCAGCGATGAGAGTCGCTTCTGCCTTGGTGCCAATGATGGTCGTATGCGTGTTTGGCGCCGTGCAGGTGAGCGCCACAATCAGGACTGCATATGACCGAGGCACACAGGGCCAACACCCGGCATCATGGTGTGGGGAGCGATCTCCTACACTGGCCGTACACCACTGGTGATCGTCGAGGGGACACTGAATAGTGCACGGTACATCCAAACCGTCATCGATCCCATCGTTCTACCATTCCTAGACCGGCAAGGTAACTTGCTGTTCCAACAGGACAATGCACGTCCGCATGTATCCCGTGCCACCCAACGTGCTCTAGAAGGTGTAAGTCAACTACCCTGGCCAGCAAGATCTCCGGATCTGTCCCCCATTGAGCATGTTTGGGACTGGATGAAGCGTCGTCTCACGCGGTCGGCACGTCCAGCACGAACGCTGGTCCAACTGAGGCGCCAGGTGGAAATGGCATGGCAAGCCGTTCCACAGGACTACATCCAGCATCTCTACGATCGTCTCCATGGGAGAATAGCAGCCTGCATTGCTGCGAAAGGTGGATATACACTGTACTAGTGCCGACATTGTGCATGCTCTGTTGCCTGTGTCTATGTGCCTGTGGTTCTGTCAGTGTGATCATGTGATGTATCTGACCCCAGGAATGTGTCAATAAAGTTTCCCCTTCCTGGGACAATGAATTCACGGTGTTCTTATTTCAATTTCCAGGAGTGTACATTAGGTAGATGTGTCTAGATGCTTTTGATCAGATAGTGTTGTTGTGGTCTTCACTCCGAAGACTTATTTGATGCAGTTCTCCACGTTACTCTATCCTGTGCAAGTCGCTTCACCTCGGAATAACTGCTGCAACTTGCAGCCCTCTGAATTTGCTTACTGTTCTTGATCTCATTCTATAACATTTACCTCCCACATTTCCCTGCAATATTAAATTGCTGATCCTTTGATGTCTCAGAATGTGTGCTATCAACCGATTACTACTTCTAGTCGAGTTTTGCTACAAATTTCTTTCCTGTGTAATGCTACTGAGTACCTACTCATTAGTTGCGTGATCTACCCATCTAATATTCAGCATTCTTCTTTAACATCGCGTTTCAAAGACTTTTATTCTCTTCTTGTTTACTTATCTTCCATGTTTCACTTCCATGCACTTCTACACATGGGTGCACTCCACACGGATAGTTTCCAAAAATATGTCGTTACAATTAACTCTATTTTCGATGTTAACAAACTTCTCTTCTTCAGAAACGCTTTTCTTGCCGTTGCCAGTCTACATTTTATATCCTCTCTACCTTGTCCATCTGTTGTTTTGCTGCGCAAATAGCAGAACTCATCTACTACTTTAAGTGTCTCATTTCCTAATCTAATTCCCACTGCATAGCTAGATTTTATCAGACTACATTCCATTATCGTCGTTTTGTTTTAACGTTAATCTTATATCCTCGTTTCAAGACACTGTCCATTCCGTTCAGCTGCTCTTCCAAGTCCTTTGGTGTCTCTGACAGAATTATAATGTTATAGGGAAACCTCGAGGTGCTTATTCCTTCTGCCTGAATTTTAATTCCTACTTCAAATTTTTATTTGGTTTACTTTATTGCTTGCTCAGTGTACAAGTTGAATAACGTTTGGGGTAGGCTACAAGCTTCTGTCCCTCCCTTCTCAATCACTGATTCCCTTTCACCCCTCTAGACTGTTGCCTTGTTTCTGTACAAGATGTAAATAGCCACTGTTATCTAATGCTTTTCGGAAATCTAGGAATATTGAATCGGTTTGTTGCCTTTGATCCCCAGTTGGCAGTTCACATGAAAAAAAGGCAAGGTGAGTTTTACACGAGCAATGATTTCTAAAACCATTGTGATTTGTAGACATAACGTTTTTGGGCTCTAGGAAATGTATCGCAGTCTGACTCGGAATACATTTTGGTATTCTGCAGCAAACTGATGTTAAGGATATTGGACTGTACTTTTTCGGGTACGTTCTTTTGCCCTTGTTATATACAGGAGTGACCTGCACTTTTTTCTGGTTGCTTGGTACTTGGAGATTAGCGACAAATCTATGGTAAGAGGCCAGTACCGTAGAGTACTCTTCGTAAAATTGGCTCGTCAAGGGAAACGGCAACAGAGGTCTCCGGGCTGACAGTCCGTGGTGTTCTAGACGTCGTCGAGCTGTCACAGTAGGTTCTTGTTTGCTGCGAATAATCACATTTCCTGACTCATGCTGTATAACACGGCTGCACAACATTGTACGGTCGAGAAAACTATGCACATTTCTGTCCTCCCTGGCGCTAGTCGCTTGCGGCTATTGAGTTGTGCGTCGGATTGAATGCCGACTTCCCGAATCCATTGATTACCTATTCGCCAGGCAGTCGTGTGATCCCGACTTCCGTGAGTAACGGTGTCTGTGTACGGTAAGCCATCACCCTTCCACTTTCTAGTATCAACACACGCTTGAAGATGTTTCTCCTTCTCACACGAGGTATAACAAGATCTTGTCCCAAACAACGAACGTTCAAATGCGATTTCTTTCCTTACACAGGGTGTAAAAACAGTACATTAGCTGACGGACTGTATTGGACTGTATTTTTAAATTGTAAGACATTTCCAGGGGCAGATGTGGACTCTGACCACAATCTATTGGTTATGAACTGTAGATTAAAACTGAAGAAACTGCAAAAAGGTAGGAATTTAAGGAGATGGGACTGGATAAACTGACTAAACCAGAGGTTGTTCAGAGGGAGAGCATAAGGGAGCAATTGACAGGAATGGGGGAAAGAAATGCAGTAGAAGAAGAATGGGTAGCTCTGAGGGATGAAGTAGTGAAGGCAGCAGAGGATCAAGTAGGTAAAAAGACGAGGGCTAGCAGAAATCCTTGGGTAACAGAGGAAATATTGAATTTAATTGATGAAGAAGAAAATATAAAAACGCAGTAAGTGAGTAGGCAAAAAGGAATACAAACGTCTCAAAAATGAGATCGACAGGAAGTGTAAAATGGCTAAGCAGGGATGGCTAGTGGACAAATGTAAGGATGTAGAGGCTTATCTCACTAGGGGTAAGATAGATACTGCCTACAGGAAAATTAAAGAGACCTTTGGAGAAAAGAGAACCACTTGTATGAATATCAAGAGCTCCGATGGAAACCCAGTTCTGAGCAAAGAAGGGAAAGCATAAACGTGGAAGGAGTATGTACAGGGTCTATACAAGGGCGATGTACTTGAGGACAATATTATGGAAATGGAAGAGGATGTAGATGAAGATGAAATGGGAGATACGATACTACGTGAAGAGTTTGAGAGAGCACTGAAAGACCTGAGTCGAAACAAGGCCCCGGGAGAAGACAACATTCCATTAGAAATATTTACGGCCTTAGGAGAGCCAGTCCTGACAGAACCCTACCTTCTGGTGAGCAAGATGTATGAGACAGGCGAAATACCCTCAGACTTAAAGAAGAATATAATAATTCCAATCCAAAGAAAGCAGGTGTTGACAGATGTGAAAATTACCGAACTATCAGTTTAATAAGTCACAGCTGCAAAATACTAAAGCGAATTCCTTACAGACGAATGGAAAAACTGGTAGAAGCCGACCTCGGCAATGATCAGTTCGGATTCCGCAGAAATGTTGAAACACGTGAGGCAATATTGACCCTACGGCTTATCTTAGAAGCTAGATTAAGGAAAGGCAAACCTACATTTCTGGTATTTGTAGAATTAGAGAAAGCTTTTGACAATGTTGAATGGAATACTCTCTTTCAAATTCTAAAGTTGGCAGGGGTAAAATACAGGGAGCGAAAGGCTATTTACAATTTGTGCAGAAACCAGATAGCAGTTATAAGAGTCGAGGGGCATGAAAGGGAAGCAACGGTTGGGAAGGGAGTGAGACAGGGTTGTAGCCTCTCCCCGATGTTATTCAATCTGTATATTGAGCAAGCAGTAAAGGAAACAAAAGAAAATTCGGAGTAGGTATTAAAGTCCATGGAGAAGAAATAAAAACTTTGAGGTTTGCCGATGACATTGTAATTCTGTCAGACACAGCAAAGGACTTGGAAGAGCTGTGTCTTGAAAGGAGGATATAAGATGAACATCAACAAAAGCTAAACGAGGGTAATGGAATTAAGTCGGGTGATGCTGAGGGAATTAGATTAGGAAACGAAACGCTTAAAGTAGTAAAGGAGTTTTGCTATTTGGGGAGCAAAATAACTGATGATGTTCGAAGTAGAGAGGATATAAAATGTAGACTGTCAATGGCAAGGAAAGCTTTTCTGAAGAAGAGAAATTTGTTAACATCGAGTATAGATTTAAGTGTGAGGACGTCGTTTCTGAAATTATTTGTATGGAGTGTAGCCATGTATGGAAGTGAAACATGGACGATAAATAGTTCGGACAAAAAGAGAATAGAAGCTTTCGAAATGTGGTGCTACAGAGGAATGCTGAAAATTAGATGGGTAGATCACATAACTAATGAGGAGGTACTGAACAGAATTGGGGAGAAGAGGAGTTTGTGGCACAACTTGACGAGAAGAAGGGACCGGTTGGTAGGACATGTTCTGAGGCATCAAGGGAACACAAATTTAGCATTGTAGGGCAGCGTGGAGGGTAAAAATCGTAGAGGGAGACCAAGAGATGAATACACTAAGCAGATTCAGGAGGATGTAGGTTGTAGTAAGTACTGGGAGATGAAGAAGCTTGCACAGGATAGATTAGCAGTCTCAGGACTGAAGACAACAACAACAACAACAGCTGACGATCCAAAACATTTGATCACTTGCTTAATAGCTTGTTGGGCCATCTTTGGAACGCAATACATCACCTATTCTACGTATCATCTAGAGTTAGTTGGCAGGCTTGTGGAAGTATGTGGCAGCGAATGTCTAATAACAAATCATGTAACTTCTGTAATTAACGGGCTGATGAACATACGTACGGGGTGAAGGTGTCTTATAGCGACGCGCATGGGTTCTATCGGATTCACATCAGGCGAATTTGGTGGCCAAGACATCAACATAAGCACTTCTCAAACCACTGTAGCACGATACTGGTTTCGAGACACGGATAATTACACTGTTCAAAGGCGACATCGCCGTCAGGGAAAACATCCAGGGTAAATGGGGGAAGTGGTTGTCAGCTGTCAGCGTGTCTTTGATTACTACCATAGACCCCATGCAAGCGTAGTAGAATGTCTATCACAGCACAATACTCTTCCCATCAGCCTGCGTCCGTGCCGTGGTGCACGTTTCGAGCCACCGTTCACGTCGATGACGGCGTTTATGGAGATGAATTTGACCTTGTGTAACAAGAAACGTGATTTACCTGCCCAGGTGACAAGTTCCCATTAATCCACGGTCCAATCACGCTGATCCCGTGCCCACTGCAATAGTAATTGACGCTGTTGTTGGGTCAACATGGGAACACGTAGTAGTCGACTGATACAGATCCCAATGTTCAACAAAATGAGCTGAATTGTATGCGCCGAAACACTTGTGCTTGCACCGGCATTGTGGATTTTTGCCAGAGATGCCATAGATTGCCTCCTATCCTACGTTACACAACTGCTTGTTCTGTGCAGAGTCGCGGACGTGCGACCATTACCGCCCATTGGTTAGTTCACTGCCCTGCTACCAGTTTCCCTAATTGGTCACTACAGTAGCACGTGAACATTCGACCACATTCGCCATTTTCGAGACACTCGTTCACAGGCTCCGGGTAGAAATAATCTGTCCTTTGCCAAAGACACTTATGATAGTGGATTTCTCCATTTTCGGCTGATATCGTTGCTAGAATGATTGCCTCATCCGTCTCTACTCTGCTTATATATTTTCTTTACTGCATTACATTCCCGCAGCCCCATCAGACGACATCCAACATACGGTGCACAGTAGTCATAATGTTTTGGCTTATCAGTGTATACAAAATTTTAGTTTCTGGAGTTAATAAAAGAAATATCTTTTTATGTGAACAAAATATCACATGTGCACCTTTTCTCCCATTAGCGGTACATGAAGTCTGTTGTCTTAGATAGATGTTGCCGACCACAGCACCGCATCCTGCCTGTTTACATATCTCTGTATTTGAATACGCACGCCTTTACCAGTGTATAATAGTCAAACGGCGTATATATGCAAACTCCGCAAAGTAGTATTACGTGAAACTTCCTGCTAGATTAAAACTGTATGTCGGGACGGGAGTCGGCCCTTTGACCGGTGAGGGCCATCACATGGGAGTAATTTCCACCACATACACTGCTAGCAAGTACAATAAATAACCCAATAACGGCATGTAACAAACGTAAACTTCGCGTGGAGTGTATGACTTGCTTGAGTATTCAAATGGTTAGCATTTCAGCGCAGCTGCACAAACTAGGTAGCATCAGCGACAACCACATTCTGTAGGAACTGTGTGAAATAATTACATTCACAAGATTTTTGAGTGTTTAGGGGAGATGAGAAGAAACACCATTTGACTGAAGCATGTCAGGTGTTGGACGCGGTATCTCCCTTAGGAAAACGTTTATTGTTCTTTTGACTGCTTCAAGTACTTCTTACTGCTAGGAAGGGTATGTTTACTTTACTGCTAGCGGCGTCCACGTTCCTGGACAAAAAATTGTATTAATATTGTATGTGGCGTTTCTTGTTTACATTTAAGTTTTGCACTGATGTTTACAGGTTCTTGACTACTGATTGCACCCTGGGTTAACTGACGTACTTTACATTCTCATTTATGGAAACTATGTGTTAGAGAAAAATTAGACAATGTTCTCCCCAATTGTCACACTGAGAGGATTTCTTTTTGTGGACGATAAAGCGTGGAAGATAAAGCGTTTGGTGTATAGTCCAATGATCTACACTCCAAAAGATCTGGTTACTTAATTGCCTGAAGCTGCAGCCATTATTCGTGAAACTCTGGTGGTTTTTAGCGTGTTGGACAATCGTTAGCATGTAGATGTCAGTTTATCAGTAATGTAAATTGGATACATTTAAGTAACCTTTAAAACAATATTTATAATGTTTATCACACGACAATTTGAGCACCGCTACTGACAATCGCTTGTGCGAACCATTCAACGAAACATCATCGACATGGGCTTTCGGAGCCGAAAGCCCACTTATATACCCTTGATGACTGCACGACACAAAGCTTTACGCCTCGCCTGGGCCCGTCAATACTGACATTCGACTGTTGATCACTGCATAACATGTCGCCTGCTCGGACGAGTCTCGTTTCAAATGGTATCGAGCGGATGGATGCGTACGGGTATGGAGACAACCTCATGAATCCACGGACCCGGCATGTCAGCAAGGGACTGTTCAAGCTGTTGGATCCTCTGTAATGGTGTGGGGCATGTCCAGTTGGAGATACGACTGTGACAGGTGACACGTACGTAAGCATCCTGTCTGTCCACCTGAATCCATTCATGTCCATTGTGCATTACCCCGGACTTGGGACAATTCGACACCACAGACGTCCAGAATTGCTACAGAGTGGCTCCAGGAACACTCTTCGGTGTTTAAACACTTCCACTGGCCACCAAACGCCCCAGACATGAACATTATCTGGTATGCCTTGCAACGTGCTGTTCGGAAGAGATCTCCACGCCATCGTACTCTTACGGATTTATTGATAGCCCTGAAGGATTCATGGTGTCAATTCCCTCCAGCACTACTTCAGACATTAGTCGAGCCGATGCCACGTCGTGTTGCCTCACTTCTACGTGCTCGCGAGGGCCCTACACAACATTAGGCAGGTTTACCAGTTAATTTGGCTCTTCAATATAGGTACAATCGAAGGGGCAAGTAAAGGAACATGGAACAAGTACATAGTCCTAATAAAGATACCTAATGTGTCGGTGTTGCGTTAAGACTCCTTGAGTGACATTCCAAACTGAAATGCTGTCTCATCGCGAGC
Source organism: Schistocerca cancellata (assembly GCF_023864275.1). Taxonomy (NCBI): domain Eukaryota; kingdom Metazoa; phylum Arthropoda; class Insecta; order Orthoptera; family Acrididae; genus Schistocerca; species Schistocerca cancellata. Next base: position 52,132,406 of record NC_064631.1, read on the forward strand.
TTCTGCATTACAATCTTTGGAGTCTCAACAACAACCGTGTAGAAGGTCAACGCTGTACCATAACTGCAGCAGGCGTCCTCGCCGCGAATGTAACAGTAGGTGCCTGAAACTTGTCGGAAAATGTCGGTGTATCAACGTGGCAAAATCAAGTCTTTTTTTAAGTTTAGTATTTCTGGGCGATACTTCATCGAATATGACTCTAATGCCGATAGGTAGGTTCCCGGTCACTCCTGCACGACAACGCCCCAGCCACAAACAGGAGATCGAGCGCGAGTTTTTGGCCAACAAATGGATCACAGGCCTTGATCACCTGCTGTATTCGCCTGATTTGACCCCAGTTAACTTCTACTTGTTCCCCAAAACTGAAATTGACAATGAAAGGTTACTATAAGAATGTTATTGTTGTTGTGGTCTTCAGTCCAGAGACTGGTTTGATGGAGCTCTCCCTGCTATTCTATACTGTGAAAGCTTCTTCATCTCCGAGTAACTACTGCAACCTACATCCTTCTGAATCTGCTTAGTGCATTCGTCTCTTGGTCTCCCTCTGCGATTTTTACACTCCACGCTTCCCTCCAATACTAAATTGGCGATCCCGTGATGCCTCAGAATGTGTCCTACCAACTGATCCCTTCTTCTAGTGAAGTTGTGCCACCAATTCCTCTTCTCCCCAGTTCTATTCAGTACCCACTCATTAGTTATGTGATCTATCCTTACTGTCCATGTTTCACTAAGATACATGGCTACACTCCATACAAATATTTTCAGAAAAGACATCCCGGCACTTAAATCTATACCCGATGTTAACAAATTTCTCTTCTTCAGAACCGCTTTCCTTGTCATAGCCACTTTACATATTATATCCTCTCTACTTGAACCATCACCAATTATTTTGCTTACCAAATAACAAAAGTCGTCTACTACGCTAAGTGTCTCATTTCCTAATCTAATTCCCTCAGCATCACCTGATTTATTTCGACTACGTTCCATTATCCTCGTTTTGCTTTTGTTGATGTCCTCCTTTCAAGACACTGTCCACGCCATTCAACAGCTCTTCGAAGTTCTTTGCCGGCTGGTGTGGCCGAGCGGTTCTAGGCGCTTCAGTCTGGAACCGCGCGACCACTACGGTCGCAGGTTTGAATCCTGCCTCGTTCATGGATGTGTGTGAATTCCTTAGGTTAGGTAGGTTTAAGTAGTTCTAAGTTCTAGGGGACTGATGACCTCAGATGCTAAGCGCCATAGTGCTCAGAGCCATTTTGGAGTTCTTTGTGTCTCTGACAGAATTACGATGTCGTCGGCAAGCTTCAAAGTTTCTATTTCTTCTCCACGGATTTTAACTCCTACTCCAAATTTTTCTTTAGTTTCCTTTATTGCTTGTTCAGTATACAGACTGAATAAAGTGGGGAATAGGCTACAACCCTGTCTCACGCCCTTCTCAACCACCGCTTCTCTTTCATTCCCGACTTGTTTTAGTGACATCTAAATTTCTATACAAGTTGTAAATATCCTTTCGTTCCCTGTATTTTACCCCTACCATCTTCTGAATTAGGAAGAGGGTATTAGAGTTATCATTGTCAAAAGCTTTCTCTAAACCTACAAACGCTAGAACCGTTCGTTTGCCTTTCCTTAATCTATCTTCTAAGATAAGTCGTAGGGTCACTATTGCCTCGCATGTTCCAAAATTTCTACAGAATCCAAACTGATCTTCTCCGAGGTTGGCTTCTAATAGTTTTTCCATTCGTCTGTATAGAATTCGTTTTGGTATTTTGCAGCCGTGACTTATTAAACTGATAGTTCGGTAATTTTCACACCTGTCAACACCTGCTTTCTTTGGGATTGGAATTACTATAACGATACAATTGAGGAAGTCCTAGAAAACTGTATAGCGGTACTAAGTACAATTCCAAAAAAAGGACTACGGTGACTGTTGCAAAACACTTTCAGAATCATTTCAGCTGTATACTGATTCAGGGGAGATTACTCTAATATAATGATTTTATAAACATAATTTATGAATCTTATTTTTCATAGGAACAGTCATAACGGAACTGGGACACACCACATAAGCCAGGAAACCAATTCTTTCGCCGTTACGACGTATGTACAAATGCAGCGCTGCCAGCATTAGAAAACATTTATGCTGCAGCTTCGTTGCTGGAACATTGCTGGTCAGTTTATTTTCATTGACGTGAAGCGCATCTTTAACAGAGCTCAAGTTTTGGGCTGTTCCCCGCGACATGCGAGCGACGAAGCTGCAGCATAGACAGTACTTTATGTTCCAGGTACCAGGTTCCAAAGTGAAGGTAAAATGCAGTGCGCACGTAAGCAGTTGAAGCAGTTGCCATGGCTGCACACACATTTTCAGCAAAAGAAATTGCAAGAAATCACTTCATGTGCGGGTGTGCTAATGGCAACGCGCGGGAAGCAGAACGGTTGTATCACCAAGCGTATTCTCAGAAGAAAGCTGGAGAGGAAAGTGTACACTAGGCCCCATTATTGCCTGCGTGAGACCTGTTCATTTAAACCCAACATCCACCGCGCAGGTAGACCAAGAACAGTGGCGATCCCACGAATGGAGTTGCGTAGCCTGTCTTATAAAAAGTGGATGTAATACCGTGCCCATGTACCACAAGTGTTGCTGCAGCAGAATGGGTCTCGCCCTCTGACATATTTTGGAATATTACATAAGGGGCATTTGCTCGCACATCATGTACAGTGTGCGCAGGCCTTAGTCACATCTGAGTTACCAGACAGGATTGCCTTCTACCAATGTATCCTTACACAGTGTGGGGATGATCTATCTTACATGGTGCACTTGCTATCTACAGGAAAATCATAGTTCACCAGGGACATTATAAACGTTTACATGTGTTTACCCTATGAGAACCCACATGTTACCTTTGAGACAGTATCATCAGCGGAGATTTTGCGTTAAGTTTGGGCAGTTGCCGTAGGCGATCAGCTGATGCAGCCACATTTTCTATTTGCCTCAACTTACCAGTATCCCGTGCCTTCATTGTCTGCAACACAGTGAACGGTCTCTTTCATGTTAATTTCTGAAATATGTTGCCATTTACGGCATAAATTCCTCTTCTAAATTTACTGTGGTGTTTCTGACTATCTGGGCGGAGACTGAGCAGTGAAACGTGTTACTTTTACACATAAACTACACTTTAAAACACAGTTTATATGTAATTCATGTCACACAGTCTCATACGGAACCTACATCCGCTTCCTTTTATATACTGTATATGATAAGATACTGTCATCCCGCTTCCCTTCTGTGTGAGAGGATGAATGAGCAAATGTATTTCTAGTTGCATGCTTGAGGGTAGCAGACAAGCCTGTCTGCTAGAGAACAAGTAGGACCAACGTCGGAACAGGTAGCTACGCTTTCTAAAAGCAAAGAGATTTCTATCCTTAGTATGGTCCTGTCCGTCCGTTGTCATGTTGCTATAGGAAGCTGCCCCTCTGGCCACTTCCGTTTGTATTTATGAGCCACCCCTCAGGAAGGGACCGAGCAGTCGGTCCGTGGCGAGCGTCTGAAGTGGTAAGATCTCCGGCTAAGCGCGTGTCTGCTAAGTCCGCAGGAAAATGGATTTCTTAAGTTCAGCCTAACTGAAAATTTAATCACCTTTATTTCAGGTTTAGCTCTAAAATATCTAATGTTATCTTAAATTGCAGCGCAGTGTAATTCTCGTGTGAAGTTCAGATTATTTTCCGGTAGTTGCTTTGTCACTACTTTGTGAGTAAAGTGGAACCACGTGTTGATCAGTAACTCTAACTAAGATCAATCTTAAATGCGAATGCTTGTGTGATTATAACGTCTCGTCTTGACAATATTTTTCAATATAGCAACTTTACTTTATGTTCAACCCACGTGGGGTGTACTTTGCGAGACCATTACCACGTGCTTATATAACTGTTTGACCCGTCAGGTTAACAGTAAGACGTTAGTAACCAGTTCGAGGTTTTTCTTTTGTACATTGCTTTTCGATCTAATTTATTTTAATTATCAAAATTATTGTGGAGTTACACTCTTTGTGTAAACCAAGTTGACCACGTGAAGCATGTGGTGTAATCATCAAAGTAGCCCTCAGCTATTCTTTTCGGGAAGATTTCACAAAGAGTTAATATGAATTTAGTATAGCAGTGTGTGGTAATTACATGACGGACAGGATTGTGCTACGAACGTAATTTCTTTGGGTGAAAATTTGAATCTGTTGGTAGTGGTTAACTTTCTCTTGCATACGTTTCAACGTTCTTCGTGTGTTATTTTATGAATGCAGTGTTGTATGCAGTCTCCCAATCTTGGCTCCATAATTGATGTGTTCCGTAAGATTGCAATCTCACATTTTCACAATCCTAAATAAGGCACCAGTTTAGTTAGGAATCAATTTTAATATGCTGAAATTTCAATGATCAATCTTAAAATAAATTTCCAAATATAAACTGATTTATTTCTTTTTATTTAAATTCTCTCTTTTATATACACTCCTGGAAATGGAAAAAAGAACACATTGACACCGGTGTGTCAGACCCACCATACTTACTCCGGACACTGCGAGAGGGCTGTACAAGCAATGATCACACGCACGGCACAGCGGATACACCAGGAACCGCGGTGTTGGCCGTTGAATGGCGCTAGCTGCGCAGCATTTGTGCACCGCCGCCGTCAGTGTCAGCCAGTTTGCCGTGACATACGGAGCTCCATCGCAGTCTTTAACACTGGTAGCATGCCGCGACAGCGTGGACGTGAACCGTATGTGCAGTTGACGGACTTTGAGCGAGGGCGTATAGTGGGCATGCGGGAGGCCGGGTGGACGTACCGCCGAATTGCTCAACACGTGGGGCGTGAGGTCTCCACAGTACATCGATGTTGTCGCCAGTGATCGGTGGAAGGTGCACGTGCCCGTCGACCTGGGACCGGACCGCAGCGACGCACGGATGCACGCCAAGACCGTAGGATCCTACGCAGTGCCGTAGGGGACCGCACCGCCGCTTCCCAGCAAATTAGGGACACTGTTGCTCCTGGGGTATCGGCGAGGACCATTCGCAACCGTCTCCATGAAGCTGGGCTACGGTCCCGCACACCGTTAGGCCGTCTTCCGCTCACGCCCCAACATCGTGCAGCCCGCCTCCAGTGGTGTCGCAACAGGCGTGAATGGAGGGACGAATGGAGACGTGTCGTCTTCAGCGATGAGAGTCGCTTCTGCGTTGGTGCCAATGATGGTCGTATGCGTGTTTGGCGCCGTGCAGGTGAGCGCCACAATCAGGACTGCATACGACCGAGGCACACAGGGCCAACACCCGGCATCATGGTGTGGGGAGCGATCTCCTACACTGGCCGTACACCACTGGTGATCGTCGAGGGGACACTGAATAGTGCACGGTACATCCAAACCGTCATCGAACCCATCGTTCCACCATTCCTAGACCGGCAAGGGAACTTGCTGTTCCAACAGGACAATGCACGTCCGCATGTATCCCGTGCCACCCAACGTGCTCTAGAAGGTGTAAGTCAACTACCCTGGCCAGCAAGATCTCCGGAACTGTCCCCCATTGAGCATGTTTGGGACTGGATGAAGCGTCGTCTCACGCGGTCTGCACGTCCAGCACGAACGCTGGTCCAACTGAGGCGCCAGGTGGAAATGGCATGGCAAGCCGTTCCACAGGACTACATCCAGCATCTCTACGATCGTCTCCATGGGAGAATAGCAGCCTGCATTGCTGCGAAAGGTGGATATACACTGTAGTAGTGCCGACATTGTGCATGCTCTGTTGCCTGTGTCTATGTGCCTGTGGTTCTGTCAGTGTGATCATGTGATGTATCTGACCCCAGGAATGTGTCAATAAAGTTTCCCCTTCCTGGGACAATGAATTCACGGTGTTCTTATTTCAATTTCCAGGAGTGTATGTGTGAAATCTTATGGGACTTAACTGCTAAGGTCATCAGTCCCTAAGCTTACACACTACTTAACCTAAATTATGCTAAGGACAACCACATACACCCATGCCCGAGGGAGGTCTCGATCCTCCGCCGGGACCAGCCACACAGTCCATGATTCCAGTGCCGTAGACCACTCGGCTAATCCCGCGCGGCAGATGAACCATGGTGCATATTGGAATACACGATATGGCTGCCAAAATCATTACCAAGCTCCCACCCTTTTTGACTCTTGGGACTCAAACTTGGCCAGAAGTTGGAAACAGTGTGAATCAAGACTCATACGACCAAATAACATTTTTACATTGCTTCATAGCCCATGTTTTGTGGCTTCCTCCTACCGTTTCCCGTTATGGGTATAGGCATCCCTAATTAGTGGTTTACGAATTCCAGCTCGCCCTCCAGTTCCTTGCTTATGGCGGACACTTCATGTTGCTTAGGTACTGAGATGGTTCGCCAGTGCGAGATCCACTTCTGCAGTGAGTTTTGCAGCTGTCGGCTTCTTATTTTTCGTCATAATCCTTTTCAGTGACCGTCTGTCACGATCACTCCGGCATCCGCTGAGATGGAAAAATTCGTTGGATAGCGATATGCATAGATACAAATGGCGGTACTATATGTTGCCAAAGGGCACTGCATTGGCGGAGCTCACATTCGTGACTCATGGGGAAAGGTTCCGACGTGATTATGGCCTCACGACAGGAATTAAAATACTTTTAAGTCCGAATGGTATTTGCCGCTATATGCATGGGACATTCCATTTCGAAAATCGTTTGGGAATTCAATATTTCGAGATGCGCAGTCTCAAGAATGTACCGAGAATACCAAATTTCAAGCATTACCTCTCAGAATTGACAACTCAGCTCTGTGGCCGTCAGCCTACACTTAACGACCGAGAGCATCGGCTTTAGAGTGCAGTTGTCAGTGCTAACATACCAGTAACACTACATGAAATAACCGCAGAAATCACTGTGGGACGTACGTCGAATGTATTCGTTACGACATTTCGGTACAATTTGGCGTTAATGGGCTACGACAGCAGAAGACCGACGCGAGTGCCTCTATTAACAGCATCACATCGCCAGCAGCGCCTCTCCTCGATTCGTGACAGCATCAGTTGGACTCTAGACGATTGGAAAATGGTGACCTCGTCAGATGAGTCCCGATTCCAGTTGGTAAGAGCTGACGGTAGCTCACACGAAGCGATGGACCCAAGTTGCCAAAAATGCACTGTGCAAGTTGGTGGTGGCTCCGTAATGGTTTGGACTGGGTCCTCTGGTCCAACTGAACCAAACGTTGACTTGAAGTAGGTATGTCCGGCTATCTGGAGACCATTCATAGCCATTAATGATAACGATGGTAGGTCAGAGGGCCACAACTTTTCGCGACTGATTTGAAAAACATTCTGGACAGTTCGAGCGAATGATTGGGCCACCCGGATCGTCCGACATGAACGCCATCGAACATTTACGGGATGTAATCGTGAGCTCAGTTCGTGCACAAAATCCTGCACTGACAACACTTTCTCAGCTATGGACGGCTATGGCGGCAGCGTGGCTCAATAGTTCTACAGGGGACTTCCAACCACCTGTTGAGCCCATACCACGTCGACCTGCTGCACTACGGCTGGAAAAAGGAGGTCCGACACGATATCAGTAAGTATCCCGTTACTTTTGTCGCATAGGACACTGTCCTAACCATCACTGACTCTTATCGAGGATATTTGCACAGGTGCCGTTCGTGGTCTATTACGACAGTGCAACCTACAAACTATTACGTACGAACATACATTTCTCGCGATATTTCCATGTTTTTGTCCAAACCCAGCATGCTTACTACGATTATTTACTTGTTCCATTATGCTCTACACATCCATCGGTTTCTACGTTTCAGAGTAAAACAGATCTTATACACTCCTGGAAATGGAAAAAAGAACACATTGACACCGGTGTGTCAGACCCACTATACTTGCTCCGGACACTGCGAGAGGGCTGTACAAGCAATGATCACACGCACGGCACAGCGGACACCCCAGGAACCGCGGTGTTGGCCGTCGAATGGCGCTAGCTGCGCAGCATTTGTGCACCGCCGCGGTCGGTGTCAGCCAGTTTGCCGTGGCATACGTGAACCGTATGTGCAGTTGACGGACATTGAGCGAGGGCGTATAGTGGGCATGCTGGAGGCCGGGTGGACGTACCGCCGAATTGCTCAACACGTGGGACGTGAGGTCTCCACAGTACATCGATGTTGTCGCCAGTGGTCGGCGGAAGGTGCACGTGCCCGTCGACCTGGGACCGGACCGCAGCGACGCACGGATGCATGCCAAGACCGCAGGATCCGACGCAGTGCCGTAGGGGACCGCACCGCCACTTCCCAGAAAATTAGGGACACTGTTGCTCCTGGGGTATCGGCGAGGACCATTCGCAACCGTCTCCATGAAGCTGGGCTACGGTCCCGCACACCGTTAGGCCGTCTTCCGCTCACGCCCCAACATCGTGCAGCCCGCCTCCAGTGGTGTCGCGACAGGCGTGAATGGAGGGACGAATGGAGACGTGTCATCTTCAGCGATGAGAGTCGCTTCTGCCTTGGTGCCAATGATGGTCGTATGCGTGTTTGGCGCCGTGCAGGTGAGCGCCACAATCAGGACTGCATACGACCGAGGCACACAGGGCCAACACCCGGCATCATGGTGTGGGGAGCGATCTCCTACACTGGCCGTACACCACTGGTGATCGTCGAGAGGACACTGAATAGTGCACGGTACCTCCAAACCGTCATCGAACCCATCGTTCTACCATTCCTAGACCGGCAAGGGAACTTGCTGTTCCAACAGGACAATGCACGTCCGCATGTATCCCGTGCCACCCAACGTGCTCTAGAAGGTGTAAGTCAACTACCCTGGCCAGCAAGATCTCCGGATCTGTCCCCCATTGAGCATGTTTGGGACTGGATGAAGCGTCGTCTCACGCGGTCTGCACGTCCAGCACGAACGCTGGTCCAACTGAGGCGCCAGGTGGAAATGGCATGGCAAGCCGTTCCACAGGACTACATCCAGCACCTCTACGATCGTCTCCATGGGAGAATAGCAGCCTGCATTGCTTGCGAAAAGTGGATATACACTGTACTAGTGCCGACATTGTGCATGCTCTGTTGCCTGTGTCTATGTGCCTGTGGTTCTGTCAGTGTGATCATGTGATGTATCTGACCCCAGGAATGTGTCAATAAAGTTTCCCCTTCCTGGGACAATGAATTCACGGTGTTCTTATTTCAATTTCCGGGAGTGTAATTATATTTTCCTCCCGACATTTAAATCTCATCTTTATCTACGATAATGATGGAAGATGAAGAAATGAATTAAAATTTGTGCCACAGCCATGACTTGAGGCCGGGTCTCCTTGCTTACAGCGCTAGGAATGCTGATTATTACAGTATCGCAGCAGTAGGGCTAACAGTGCTGTACTGACAACCGAAGTCCAATGCCCTCCTCAACAGAAACTTCTTATCTTCAGCTTGTATTCCCCTAAATCGTCACTATTGCCAGGGGTCTCCGGCATTGGAATAGCACCACAGCGTTGGATGTAGTGAGGAAATCCTGCACCTAACGTGGTTGTGTAGATCTTATAACCACCCAGGTGAGGGCTGCTCCGGCTGACCGGCCATCAGGAGCTGCGCCGGCGGTGCCTGGGCCCGTGCTGTATCGACTGCGGCCGTGACCTGCAGCCGCGGGCAGCGGCAACGCTAGATCCAGCCGACGCACGGAATCCCGCGTCGGTGCTCGACCTAGAGTTGGCGCCGCTCGGCTGACGTCGTGCCCTTCTATCCTCTTCCGATCTCTCTCGCTGGCAGCACAGGCGACGTGGCAAATGGTGCGGTGCCATCCATTTCACAGTGGGCAGTCTCCCGAAAAATGTGTGTGCTCTCATTTGATTCTTCGCACTGAGGGGTTCTGCCTGATGTCATGCAGCCCGCATAACGTAACTGTCGTGTGTGACAGCAAAGTGCGACAATGGCGGTGGCAACTGTTGTGCCACTGTCCGTCCCTCCGTGAGTAGTCTGCCGATAATGGTGCGTGCTTCATTTGTTTCTTCGTTCTGGAAGGTTGTGCTTGATTTCGTTCAGCCAATATAACGTAACAGTCATGTGTGACAGCAAAGTGTGACAATGATGCAGGAACTTTGAACAAAGATGTATGGACGCTCACGATACAGGCGGCCAGAGAAGGGAGTGAGTGTGAGCCTCTGTTAACACATCTGCATGCTGACAACGAGAATTACAACTGGCATGAAATATTATTGTGTCAATTTTATTAAACATTTCTTGTAACAAGATTGGATAAACGAATTAAGCACTTAGCGCAGACGACGATATTATTGTAATCGTCAGAGAAACTTGGAAAAATGCGTGATACACTGTCTGCTGTCTTACAATACATGTATTTACTACATATTACGATTGTGGACCATCTTCATAGTGCTAGCACAAAAACAGAAACAAATCCAACACTGGTAATGTAAAGACAAACTACATTATAATAATATTTTTATTATTGGGAAACATTAAGTGCAATTTCGAAAAATACATGCTATTTCATCAGAAAGTCACACACAACTGCTGACTTGAGAACGTCAGAAAGTAACAATTAACGTAATAATACAGGCTTCAGCAGGCAGAAAACATTGAAATCATGAAAACAAGTAACAGCAGTAACTGCACACCGTCACTACTTGGGCGCAACAACACCTAGTAAGTTAAAACACAAGTATTGGTCAAAGAAGCTACAATCCAGAGTCAACTATCAGGTCAAAGACCAAGTTGCAAAACATGTTTACACTGTAGTACAGTCACGGAGAGTTACACTTGCACTCAACTTAAAGTAAGATACAACTGTGCAAAAATATTTCTTCCCTCAGCACAATTTTTCATTATTTTATTTTCCTATTTTCTTTTTCCCTTCTTTCCAGCACAATATTATGTAATACAATAGTCACATGGTACTGTTATAATGTTACATGGTATAATGTTACATTAACAAAAGAAACTAACCATTTGGTGAAAACCACCACATGTGAAAATATATATATATACATGTACAATAAAATTGCAATAAAACAGTCACATGATACTACAATGTCATGTGATAAAAACAACATAAGAAAACGTAAATAGGTACACAATGTTGAAGAATTGTATTAGGCAATCCAACTACCCACAACATTCAGACTAGCATCAACAAAGCAACTCAAAACGTCAAATGCTGATTAAACGTTTGAGGTTACAAACGGTGTAACCAAATGAGGAAATGCATACTGCATACAGTATTATATGATACAACAATCACATGATATAATTAAAAAATCCAGTGACATTATAATGTTACATAATAACAAACGAACGATTTGGTGAGAACTGCATCATAATAAAAAATATACATGTATGTGTAATGTTGAAGCATTATAAGGCGTAATACCAATAAAAATAGTAATCTTAAAAACTAAACAATTAATGCAATTCCAATGTCAAGTCCCTATCAGAAGTTCGGTGATAAACATATAACCAACTGAGACGCCAAGGCTAAAATCACTTCTAATGATGTGTAACAGAAACTGTAATTATTCATATTATTACAAGATTACTAACCAATTTTAAACTAATTTTAAAGTCATCTGAACCTGACATATGCCCAGTAAGTTTTGTATTATCCTACAGCATCAGTATAAAAAATCTAACCCTGATTTAGCGATCAGAAAATATGTTCACATCTGTTATCATATCCAAGTAACTCAGCTGTGAAACTATTCCCACCTCATAACAGTGTAAGAGTTTAAAAAGAGAAGAGGGATGCAGAGTCGTGAGTAAAATTGTACTGATATTACCAGTTTTCCCTTTGTTTCCATTTTTGTTCTAGCGCTGTGAGGATGGTCCATGATCAAAGCTGGTGCGGAACAAATGTATTTTAAGTCATCACATTTCTCCAAGTACGTCGATGCTATTGACAGTCACCTGAAACGAACTTTTGTCAGAGAAACTTCATCAACTCAAAAAAGTGTGGAGTATTCTGAGACGTTACTGGGATGGGGAGAAGAGCTTCATGGACATTGATGGCGAAACTCGACGTCGAGGAGTATGCTGAAATTTTCCTATCGTTCAAAAGATGCCATTGTGATAATTTATGAATATAGAAATCTATTTAAGCGCTAAGTCGTATATATGCCAGCTTAAATGTTATTAAACGTTAGTAAAGTATACAAGAAGATTAAATAAACAAAAGTTTGTGAAATGGTGACCTAGTGACCTATTCAACATTTGGCCGGAACGTGTAAGTGTTCATATACACTCCTGGAAATTGAAATAAGAACACCGTGAATTCATTGTCCCAGGAAGGGGAAACTTTATTGACACATTCCTGGGGTAAGATACATCACATGATCACACTGACAGAACCACAGGCACATAGACACAGGCAACAGAGCATGCACAATGTCGGCACTAGTACAGTGTATATCCACCTTTCGCAGCAATGCAGGCTGCTATTCTCCCATGGAGACGATCGTAGAGATGCTGGATGTAGTCCTGTGGAACGGCTTGCCATGCCATTTCCACCTGGCGCCTCAGTTGGACCAGCGTTCGTGCTGGACGTGCAGACCGCGTGAGACGACGCTTCATCCAGTTCCAAACATGCTCAATGGGGGACAGATCCGGAGATCGTGCTGGCCAGGGTAGTTGACTTACACCTTCTAGAGCACGTTGGTTGGCACGGGATACATGCGGACGTGCATTGCCCTGTTGGAACAGCAAGTTCCCTTGCCGGTCTAGGAATGGTAGAACGATAGGTTCGATGACGGTTTGGATGTACCGTGCACTATTCAGTGTCCCCTCGACGATCACCAGTGGTGTACGGCCAGTGTAGGAGATCGCTCCCCACACCATGATGCCGGGTGTTGGCCCTGTGTGCCTCGGTCGTATGCAGTCCTGATTGTGGCGCTCACCTGCACGGCGCCAAACACGCAAACGACCATCATTGGCACCAAGGCAGAAGCGACTCTCATCGCTGAAGACGACACGTCTCCATTCGTCCCTCCATTCACGCCTGTCGCGACACCACTGGAGGCGGGCTGCACGATGTTGGGGCGTGAGCGGAAGACGGCCTAACGGTGTGCGGGACCGTAGCCCAGCTTCATGGAGACGGTTGCGAATGGTCCTCGCCGATACCCCAGGAGCAACAGTGTCCCTAATTTGCTGGGAAGTGGCGGTGAGGTCCCCTACGGCACTGCGTAGGATCCTACGGTCTTGGCGTGCATCCGTGCGTCGCTGCGGTCCGGTCCCAGGTCGACGGGCACGTGCACCTTCCGCCGACCACTGGCGACAACATCGATGTACTGTGGAGACCTCACGCCCCACGTGTTGAGCAATTCGGCGGTACGTCCACCCGGCCTCCCGCATGCCCACTATACGCCCTCACTCAAAGTCCGTCAACTGCACATACGGTTCACGTCCACGCTGTCGCGGCATGCTACCAGTGTTAAAGACTGCGTTGGAGCTCCGTATGCCACGGCAAACTGGCTGACACTGACGGCGGCGGTGCACAAATGCTGCGCAGCTAGCGCCATTCTACGGCCAACACCGCGGTTCCTGGTGTGTCCGCTGTGCCGTGCGTGTGATCATTGCTTGTACAGCCCTCTCGCAGTGTCCGGAGCAAGTATGGTGGGTCTAACACACCGGTGTCAATGTGTTCTTTTTTCCATTTCCAGGAGTGTATATAGACAGTCCTCTCCCTTAATACATGACTCCGCGTTCGAGATTGCACACAGTCAAGTTCCATCAGAAGAGGTCTCCTTTCGTCGAATCGGAGAACAACAGAGTCTAGAAACATCAGTGCCCAGGAGCAGAAGAGAGCTACAATGTTCCAGCACGATAGTCTTTCAGATTACGGCGACTGCGAAGATTCAAGTGATGCAGAAATACTTTGAAACCTTGCTAGGTCCTCGTATAGGATATTTTGCCATTGGTGAGGCTACAGGGACTTCGTAGTATTACACATTCCACATAGCATAAATATTAAAATTTATTGATTTATGAGTAGTAAATAAATTCGCAACCATTAAAAACCATGTGGATCAGACAATTCGAGATAATCTTCAGTGGAAGACAATTCAGAATGAGCGAAGACGAATGTTACCGTCAGATTTGTCTTCATTGGAAAGGACCACTTAGCATACTAGCAGAAACAGGTGATCTTCATCAACTTATTACTCTTATTAGCAATCGCTCCTCTGATAGTAAGGAAATAATGAGGGTAGATAGAACAATTTCAGCTCCATGTAACCATGTAAAGGAGATAGACAATGGTGGATTCTATCGCCGGTTCTATATAACACGTATGAAGGAAATGTTATAAGACAAAATTCTTCATTGCTGGTTTGGTGTGATCGGAATTGGAGGAGGAAGAATCAGTCATTTAAGATTTGCTGATGACACCACACTGTGCGCAGAATCACGAGTGGAAATGAATGTACTGTTGGATTGAGCTAAGACAGAAAGCGAGAAACTTGTATCGTCAGTTAATAAGAAAAAGACCAAGATCATGATAAATTACTATCAGCTAGTAATGTGCTATGAGAATATGAAGAAGTTGACCACTTTGTCTATCTGGGCTCAGTGGTTCGGGAAGATGGTGGCTCTACCCAGGACATATGATGTTCGATTATTCAGGGTATGGATGCTGCAGGAAAGCTCATAGTGATTTGGCTACACTGAGCCCTAACCACACATACTACACGTACTACACTTAGACTGCTGAAATACCTGAAGTGTCCAGTTTTCCTTTATAGCGCTGAAACATGGACAATAACTGAAGCGGATCACAAAGCAGATTGCTGAGAATATCATGGATGGACCAATGAACCAACAAATGGACTCGGGCTGGAGAAGAGGTTATGTGGTGTTTGTTTCCAGCGATTCCTGCAGTTTTCTGTCACATGATTCGACAGGAGGACAACTTGGAAAATATGATAATGCATGGTATAATCGACGGGAAAAGACTGAAGGTAAGACCACTGAGGCAATGGATAAACCAGATAAAGGAGAAGATACACTAAACATGGGGCCAGCTACTCTGAGATGCAGAAGATCAGCAAACATGGAGACAGACTGTTAAGAGGACTGTGTGACGGGCCACAAGTTTTCAACTGTGGAAGGCAGAATGATGGTGGTGATGGTGGTGGTGGTAGTGGTGATGACGATTTGATGATGATGAAGACAGTGCTTGGCCATGCACTGTAGCAGCAACAAAGATTCTCTGGGAGCGTTTTAAGTGTTTGATTATCCTTCGTTCTCCCCAACTCTCATCTCTTTGGTCACATGAACAGCAGGCTATGAGAACAAAATTTTGGCACAGACAACGAGCAGACATACCAGCGGAGAGGACTGGCGAAGCTCAGGCTTGGCTAGGGCATTGGAAAGTTGATATCACACTACAGCTAATGTCTAAATAAGAATAGCGACTATGTAGAGAAGTAGCGGGACTGTGTAGCTAAAAGTTGTAAATGAAACATTTTGTATGTAAGCTGTGATTTCCATTTCACGACCTATCAGAGTTGTTAAAGAAGTAGCCCTTGTATACAGAGTACGCAGAATAAAACTTATCAGGGAAATATTTCTTGCACCTTAAGACAGGCAGCCCCATTTACATCATCCACCCTGGATGCGAATGACGGGTTGCCTATCTCAAGGTGAAAGAAAAGTGTCCACGATCAGTTTTATTCTGCATTCTGTGTATGAGTGTATGGTTCTCAGTATTCGAAACTGACGCTTTTTATCGGAAATAACAATGCTACATGGCGATAGGTTAATGTAACGTACGATGTGGCTACAGAACTGTGTGATCTCAGACTTGTCGGTTCTGACTTAATGTTCGATAATGGAAGTGAGACTACAAAACTGCAAGATATATTCGTACTATTTATTTCATTAGAAAAGGTGTTGAGCATAATAAAATAGTAAAAGGTCTTCGATATTTTCAGAAAATATAGTTTACGGTAAGGAGAGAGGTGTGTCGAGGAAAAAAGGAAGAAAGTAAAAGAAAGTTTCAGAAGAGGAATAAAAGTGTAATGGGAACATGTACGAGTGCTGTTTGGAGACGACACTGCCGATATGGCTGGATGTAACAGAAACTTAGAAGACATGTTGAAAGGGGTGAAGAGCACATTAAACACTGAATTTGGCTTCGAGATAAGCTTTGCAAGCCAGCATAGAGACGAAGAAGAGTAGTAGAAAAGAGAGGTAGGTGTTACAAAGCATCAACATTTGGAACGACACAGTAGTGCAAGTGGTGAAAGCATTCTCCTATATAGGAAGCAAGATTACACAAAATAACCGAACACGTTGAAAGCTGCCTGTCAAACTGCACTTTCACATTGCCCACAATTTTTACTTTCTAAAACCGCGAATGTATCTTTTAAATAAACAGCAGACACATGTTACGGTCAGCCTCGATTTGTCGAGTCAGACTCTTTAAAGTATCACTCTGCGACAAAACTGAAAGGTCATGCATTTTGCACAAGCTTGCGCTTGCTTGCGTTGAGTCGAACAGTCCGTGCAGAAGTAAGTATTCGAATACATTCTGCTTTGTAATCAGGACTGGTTGTGAGTCGGTTAGGCGATCTATAATGTTGGAAATTCTGGGTGAGATCTTACTAATTACTTTGCCATGTTCAATGCTAGACGACATCTAGGTCATTTCAGCCTTGTGATCTAAATATTCGTAAAGTTAGTTTGCAGTCATTCTGCGTACCGAACTTGTGGTGCATTATAACGGGAAGTAGTAACCACGCACGCAGCGGCACGAAAGCTCACAGTTCGCTGGTCTGTCGTAAAATGGAAGCTGATTTATGGAACTGAGTACCATCTGTTGAACTCGTGGCATTACATTATTATTATCTACTGCATTATGAATTGTTTACAATCTTTCTGGAAGATATATGTGAAGAACATGTTATTTAGTTTCCTTCATTAGAACTTTAATTTATGTTATGTCTGAGAATCCATGTGGTTTCTTGATTTTTCTGCCCCTTTTTGAGAAAAAAAAAATATCAGTTATATCTTCTTCAAATGTTCTAAATTCTGCCTAAATCTAATTCAAGCCCCTAAGTGCGATTATTTACATGGGCATTCCATCAGTAAATTGAGCCCCCCAATGATTTTTTAGTTACGGGCTCAACAGTTACACACTTTGGTTCAGGGGAAATATAAGCACTGATGCACTGCTGTACTTGATCAATATTTACTCTGCTATTGCGCAAATACTCAATAGATTCACAATAAGCCCCTCTCATCAATGGATGCCGATGACAATATCTGTGGCAGTTGATAATACACAACGCAGGTCTTTCAGTTCAATAACACTTGTACATTTTGGATTTATTTTCGTGTCCCAAGAGTTTAATTCTGACATTGCCACACTATACATATCTGCTATAGACACTTTATGATGAAATATATGTTTATCAAACTGCATAATAGCCATAATATCATGAATACTGTGCTTTAGCGCCAACACGTTTTACGTTTTATACCTCTGTAACTACTTCAAAGCCATTGTCAGGTGCCAAACCTACATTTACAAATCTAATTCTACTGTACGTGTGTATGTCACTGAACTCCTCCTAAATGGCTGGACCGATCTGAATGATTTTTTTTTTTTTGTATGCGTTTGGCTGGCGCCTTGGATGGTTTAGATTCACAAATCAGCTCGGCAGAAGGCGCTGGAGTCGGTATCTAGGTTATTTATCTATACTGCAACTTGTATGTGACAATAATGGCGTGTGAAAAACGTAACACTAGGCTCCAAAGTAAACTGAGAAATGACAGTGAAGACGAAAGCAGTGTGTTGACGCCACCATGTAATGAATTAACTAATATTCAAAGTAGTAATTTGGTAACTGTGCATAGGGAAATGGAGCGGGCGTCAAATAATGGTGTAGACAGTGAAACAGGTAGTAAACAGGGAAGCATTATCGATCGATCGGTCGGCAACATCTCTCCTCAGGAATCGGGAATGACAGAACACAATATTGCAAATACTGTAGACTCAGGTTTTGGGTTCTCACCGTTTTCTCAAATGAGTCAAGACACATTTTCCGCTTGTCAAAATGTGAATGTTGCCGGTGCAAATTCACTGCCGAAAAGCACTGAGGAACATGTTTCAGACACCAGTGCATTGTTATTACAATTAATGCAACAAATGGGACAAAAGCTTCAAAAGTTAGACACAATGGAACAAAATCAGAGACAAACACAGAAACAGTTAGATACAATGGAACAAAATCAGAGACAAATACAGCAACAGTTAGACACAATGGAACAAAATCTTCAAAAGTTAGACACAATGGAACAAAAGCTTCAAAAGTTAGACTCAGTGGAACATAAGCTTGAACAAACACGTGAAGATTTAACTACTGAGTTACATAACATTGAATCGAAATGTCAAAAAGTCTGTAATGATGTAAAAACACAAATTTGTGAGCATTTTCAACGTATTTTTTCGCGGCATGCAAATGCATTACAGAATCACGAAGCAGTCATAAAAGAACTCCAAACTATTGTTCATGAAAATCACGACACCTTGCAAGCTAAAATTGACTCAGTTTCATCTGCCGATTCGGTTACACAACTTGCAAAAACTCAAGAAAACTTAAAGGACACAGTAGATACGATTTCAACACAAATGGACACTCTGAAACTTGGTTCAGAAAAACACACTGAGGAAATAAGTACACCATCGGAGAAAGTAGCCGAACTTTCGGATCAGTTCACTAACTTATCTGCAAAGGTAGATGATGATCTGAATGACACAAGACCTGTAGCCATCACTGACACAGAAGAGTGCGAACAAATTAGGAAATTCAAACAAATTCAGAATCAAATTAATACGCAACACCAAAGAGAAATCCGGGAAGTACAAGATCAGCTGACACAGGTAATACAAGAATTATGTATTTCAGAGGCCACTCGCGCTCCAATACAGGAAGAGGGACATAGAAATACGGAACAGCCACAAAATAATAACTCAGGGGACTTGGAAATTATGAAAGAAATTGGCAAGGTACACCGAAATTTGAGATGGAACCGCCGAAGCGACGTAACAATGACCGATATGCTACTCGCCGACACGATGATTTTGACTATAAGCTGTTCATTACTACACGTAAATTCAAAACGTTTAAGAATTCTGCCAACGACATTCATCCACAAGCGTGGCTCCATCAATTCTCTCATTGTTTTCCTCCCAACTGGTCATTGGAGCACAGGTTAGAATTTATGTGTGGCTACTTGGAGAATGAACCAGCTGTAAGAATGCGATCGGTTATTCACGATTGTCACAGTGAAGGAGAATTTTACCATGCCTTCCTCTCAGCATATTGGTCTCAAGCTACACAAGACCGAGTAAAACATAGCATCATAATGATGAAACATTTCGAACAATCTGAATTTTCCAGTCTTGTGAAATATTTTGAAGACATGTTGCACAAGAATCAGTACCTGTCAAACCCATACAGCCCCTCACAATTCATCCGCGTTTGCTTAATCAAACTGCCTGAACATTTACGACATATTATTTTAGCAGGACGTTGCAAAGACGACATTGAAGCTTTTCAGGGACTGTAAGTGTTTGCACGTGTGTTAATAATAAAGCAAGGGACTGGATAACAGCATTGCTGGTTCTAAGGACAATTCAGAAAACTTTGTGAGTGCACAAGTGGTGGTTATGGACTTTCTATATTATCCGAAAGACTCTTCAATGGTGATTGTGCACCTGCACAGTCACAACAGATGGCTGCTGGCCATCTGTACAAGGACTACAGTGGGTCTGCACCTCTGGTGGCCCACCAATACCATTATTTCTACATGGACTACAGTGGGTCTGCATCTTTGATGGCCCACCAATACCATTATTTCTACAAGGACTGCAGTGGGTCTGCACCTCTGGTGGCCCACCAATACCATAATCTCTACCAGGACTACAGTGGGTCTACTCTGTGATGACCTACCTACCAATATTCTTCAAAACTTCGACTGACTCTGCTGTGGGTTTGCTCTGTTGTGGCCCATTACCTGTCTGCATGTCAAGAGTCAGCACTGTCTTTCCGTTGGAAGGACAACACTACTTCTTCAAGACTGCATGGAAATCCACTACTTCTGTGTGCAATTTCTTTTACTAATGAGACTTTCTAAGGAAAAAACTGTAATTACTATTATGATGAATGATCAGGACTATCTTTATGGACTGTGAGAAAATTTTAGCTTTTGACCAACATTGTATCAATAAGTGTGTGCATTTGATTTCTTTGTTATTGTAATTACGATTATGAAAAATTTTAACAAATATGTATTGCACAGTGCCCAAAACAATTTGCAAAATTTTTTTGTGGGGAGCATGGGGGCTATGTAAGTAGGCTGTTTAGGTTCTTACACTCGTGGAAATGGAAAAAAGAACACATTGACACCGGTGTGTCAGACCCACCATACTTGCTCCGGACACTGCGAGAGGGCTGTACAAGCAATGATCACACGCACGGCACAGCGGACACACCAGGAACCGCGGTGTTGGCCGTCGAATGGCGCTAGCTGCGCAGCATTTGTGCACCGCCGCCGTCAGTGTCAGCCAGTTTGCCGTGGCATACGGAGCTCCATCGCAGTCTTTAACACTGGTAGCATGCCGCGACAGCGTGGACGTGAACCGTATGTGCAGTTGACGGACTTTGAGCGAGGGCGTATAGTGGGCATGCGGGAGGCCGGGTGGACGTACCGCCGAATTGCTCAACACGTGGGGCGTGAGGTCTCCACAGTACATCGATGTTGTCGCCAGTGGTCGGCGGAAGGTGCACGTGCCCGTCGACCTGGGACCGGACCGCAGCGACGCACGGATGCACGCCAAGACCGTAGGATCCTACGCAGTGCCGTAGGGGACCGCACCGCCACTTCACAGCAAATTAGGGACACTGATGCTCCTGGGGTATCGGCGAGGACCATTCGCAACCGTCTCCATGAAGCTGGGCTACGGTCCCGCACACCGTTAGGCCGTCTTCCGCTCACGCCCCAACATCGTGCAGCCCGCCTCCAGTGGTGTCGCGACAGGCGTGAATGGAGGGACGAATGGAGACGTGTCGTATTCAGCGATGAGAGTCGCTTCTGCCTTGGTGCCAATGATGGTCGTATGCGTGTTTGGCGCCGTGCAGGTGAGCGCCACAATCAGGACTGCATACGACCGAGGCACACAGGGCCAACACCCGGCATCATGGTGTGGGGAGCGATCTCCTACACTGGCCGTACACCACTGGTGATCGTCGAGGGGACACTGAATAGTGCACGGTACATCCAAACCGTCATCGAACCCATCGTTCTACCATTCCTAGACCGGCAAGGGAACTTGCTGTTCCAACAGGACAATGCACGTCCGCATGTATCCCGTACCACCCAACGTGCTCTAGAAGGTGTAAGTCAACTACCCTGGCCAGCAAGATCTCCGGATTTGTCCCCCATTGAGCATGTTTGGGACTGGATGAAGCGTCGTCTCACGCGGTCTGCACGTCCAGCACGAACGCTGGTCCAACTGAGGCGCCAGGTGGAAATGGCATGGCAAGCCGTTCCACAGGACTACATACAGCATCTCTACGATCGTTTCCATTGGAGAATAGCAGCCAGCATTGCTGCGAAAGGTGGATATACACTGTACTAGTGCCGACATTGTGCATGCTCTGTTGCCTGTGTCTATGTGCCTGTGGTTCTGTCAGTGTGATCATGTGATGTATCTGACCCCAGGAATGTGTCAATAAAGTTTCCCCTTCCTGGGACAATGAATTCACGGTGTTCTTATTTCAATTTCCAGGAGTGTATATTGGTAACGCCGCCGCCACGTAGCGCTCTCTGTATGAAAATCACTGGCTGTGCTGTGTGCAGTCTGTGGCAAGTTTGCATTGTTGTCTGCCATTGTAGTGTTGGGCAGCGGCAGCTGGATGTGAACAGCGTGTAGCGTTGCGCAGTTGGAGGTGAGCAGCCAGCAGTGGTGGATGTGGGGAGAGAAATGGCGGAGACTTGAAATTTGTAAGACTGGATGGCATATATATTATGATTATTAAGGTAAATACATTGTTTGTTCTCTATTAAAATCTTTCATTTGCTAACTATGCCTATCAGTAGTTAGTGCCTTCAGTAGTTTGAATCTTTTATTTAGCTGGCAGTAGTGGCGCTCGCTGTATTGCAGTAGTTCGAGTAATGAAGATTTTTGTGAGGTAAGTGATTTGTGAAAGGTATAGTTTAATGTTAGTCAGGGCCATTCTTTTGTAGGGATTTTTGATAGTCAGATTGCGTTGCGCTAAAAATATTGTGTGTCAGTTTAAGCACAGTCTTGTATAAATGTTCGAAAGGGGACGTTTCAAACTAAACGGCTGGATCGACTTGAATGAATTTTTGTGTATTCATTCAAGTGAGGGCCTGAAAAATTTACATTCTGAAATCTGAACGATACGTGGCGTTGCATTTTTGTGTCCAATATTGAGCGTATTATATTCAGATATAAGTTAGTGCAAAGGATTTCGTTTATTTTTCGACATTTTAGTTTGAGTGTATTATATTATTTGTGTTTCGTTATTTTGACATTTTAATTTTTTTGTACGGTGTCTTTTGATATTTCAGGTGTCGCATTTCAGCGAATATTAAGTGTGCCCCAAAAACGACATTAACTGAGTTTTTCGAACTATGCAACCGACCAGGTATTCCCGGTCAATTCGCAAAGACATTAATGTATACTGATGTGCCACGATATTTCACATGGAACAAACAGTCAAGAAGTGGGTACCACGAAAGCGAGGTGTTCCGGTTGAAGGTTACAACGACATATTTATGGGAAATACATTAGGCCGATAATACACAGTCCATCCAGAGCAACGCGAATGTTTCTTCTTGCGTTTATTGTTGGTTATTGTTCCTGGACCGACGTCCTTCCAATGCTTGCGAACAGTCAAAGGCATTTTGTACGACACATATCACGATGCGTGTCGCGAATTACATTTGCCTGAGATGACAACCATTGGGATATTACACTTGCAGATGCAGCAGTGAGTTCCTCTCCTCATCAAATTCGTCAATTATTCGCCATATTATTGACGACATGTTTTCCATCTCAAGCTTCTGTCCTCTGGGACAGATATAAAGAGTCCAAGAGCGACGACATTCTGCATCGTATTCGGATCGCTGATCCGGATTCCAATATCGATTTTTTGCTGGAAATATATAACGAGGCGCTAATAAAGTTTGAAGATATTTGCAGTCTGATTTCGAACATGTCACTCATTCATTTTGGTATGCCCTCACCTAACCGCCCAGCAACAGACATCACTAACAGCGAGATTCAGCGCAAACAACAGTTCAGTACGGTCTCTTTAACTATTTTCGTTGAAAATAATGAGCAACTACTCACTGATGAACAAAAGAGTGTATACGATCGAATTAATTTTTCAACTGTAGCAGAACAAGGTGGAATCCCCTTTTTTGGACGCACCAGGTGGCACTGGACAAAAGTATCTCATCTCACTAATACCTGAGCGCATTCGATCACAAAATCATATTGCGTTAGCAATTGCTTCGTCAGGTATTGCAGCCACTTTGCTTGATAGCGGACGGACTGCACATTCAGCACTCAAGTTGTCGTTGAACACTCACACAAATCCAGATGCAGTGTGCAACATAAAAAAGCATTCCGGTATGACTAAAGTTTTGCAAAAATGCAAAATTACTATCTGGGATGAATGCACTATGGCACACAAGCATTCACTTGACGCTCTCTATAGAATGATGAAAGATCTAAATAGTAACATTAGGCTTTTCGGTGGTGCCTTACTGTTGCTGTCCGGTGATTTTAGACAGACATTGCCGGTAATTCCACAAGCTACATAAGCGGATGAAATTAACGCATGTATAAAACAATCTTATCTATAACGAAATGTCAGTCCATTACGTCTTAACACAAATATACGCGTTCAGCTGTAAAACGAGCCGTTTGCACTATCATTCTCCGAGTAATTG
Source organism: Schistocerca cancellata (assembly GCF_023864275.1). Classification (NCBI taxonomy): domain Eukaryota; kingdom Metazoa; phylum Arthropoda; class Insecta; order Orthoptera; family Acrididae; genus Schistocerca; species Schistocerca cancellata. The sequence continues at coordinate 52,156,428 of NC_064631.1, forward strand.
CTCTACATTGGAAATGGAACAACACCATTGCATGGAGACACACAATGCATCAAATTGGCAGACAATTTCTGCAACATGTTAAATACGAAAGATGCTTTGATTGAAAGCATATTTCCAGATTTACATTATGATATTAATCATGCGTGGCTTCGTGAACAAGCTACTTTAGCCGCAAAAATATCGATGTTGACGCTATTAACTTCAAAATACAACAGTCATTGCCCAGCAATGAAATATTGTTCAAATCGATCGACACTGTTACCGATCCTGACGGAGCAGAGAACCATCCTGTTGAATTTTTGAATTCGCTGGATTTACCAGGAATGGCACCACATAACTTGCAATTAAAAATTGGCTCACCTATCACTATGCTTCGAAATTTAAATGCACCTAAGTTATGCAACGGTACAAGATTAGTCATAAAAAATTATGGGCAATGTTCTTGAAGCTACAATTTTGAACGGCAAATTTGAAGGTGAAGTTGTTCTCCTGCCACGAATCCCAATGATCACTTCAGACCCCTTCCATTCAGACGTCGGCAATTTCCAATTCGCTTGGAATATGCCATGACTACTATTAAGTCACGAGGTCAAGCAATGTCGATTTGTGGGTTGGATCTAGAAAATCCGGTCTTTTCACATGGCTAATTATAGGTGGCGTGTTCTCACGTTGGAAAACCGTCAAGTTATTCATTTATACTCCTCAGGAATTGACTAAATATATTGTTCATCAACTCGCATTAAGATAAAATTAATCAAACATTACTGATTATAACGAACTGTTTTTAGAAAAATTGATGTTATTTCAAAACAAAGAACAATGAAATTATTACATTATTTGTCTTTCATTTCGTACTTTGTTTAATATCCTAATCGCTTGAAATATGCAGGACAACGTCTGTCGGGTCCGCTAGTTCAATATAAACTTTCACAGCCGGCGTGCTCGTCAGTTAAAACTTACAGGCTGACAGGGTGTGGTTGATGTATAATACTGCTTCCTGAGGCTTCGTCTTCAACTGCTGGAGAGACACACTGACCTATACCTCCACAAGGAGTCAAAACCTCATACTCGACAAAAAAGAGGTGTCATTAAGACCTTAGTGGATAGAACCAACAAAATCTGAGGGCCAGCTTATTTCCAGGATGAATTAAATCACTTACGGCCGGCCTTCAATATAAATGGATATGCTAGTAGAGAGACTGATGGAGCACTCCATCAATGAAGAGAAGAAGCCGGAAGCACTGAGCAACAACAGCTGCATCTACAAAAGTTTTTCTCCAGTACATTAATAAAATTATGGATCGCATTGGGAAAGTTTTGGCCAAATACGGGGTCGAAATGATCTTTACACCCACCAAGAAGATCAGTGAATTTATAAGAAAGTCAAAAGATGCCTCACACCGTCTAGCAACACCTGGTGTACAGTTGCAGACAAGTGTATACTGGAACAATGAAATGAAGTATTGATACCTCCACAATGAACAAAACAGGAACTGTCCTCTGGGACACAGTGAAAAGTCGGCCGTACCAGAACATGTTTTTCGACATGGAAACAGGCGACCATTTTAGAAGGGATATCGCATTGACATGCACACACGTATAGAGAAGTAGTAGGGACTCATAAACAACATAATACTTTTAACAGAAAAGAAGAATGTTTGAAGTTAGATAAAATATTATGTTGACTTTGCACCGAAGGAATGGCAATCAATTATCTTTATTTGAGAATGATGACGCCATCCAGAGATGGTCACACAGCTGGTATCACATGACATATGGTGATGCCCTCTATGCGCTCTATGAATTTGAGAGCCCATTAAGCGTTAGTAACAGTAGCTGTTTTATCTCAGAAGATTTCTCCTGCAGTTAGTGTCGAAACGTCAGAAAGCAGTTTTACGCATCACGCAAACCAACAAATACAGGAAATAAAAAGATTGAGCTAAGCCAATTATTGTTAATGTGTAGCATTAATAAAATTAAAGCTGTCCTATAAGTTACTATGTAATGAAATTACAATCTCTCCGTTCGGGCCATACATTTAGACGATTAGAACCACTGACAGTTACGCAGTAAGTGTTAGCAACAATGCTTTTAGGACTTGGCTACTGTGGTTACGCTACGGCGCAGTCTGATGATACCATGTCCTAAGGGTAAGAAAAACAGGGAAGACTTCCCGTGGTCCGCGACTGTGTATTCGGCACTCGATCAGATGTCTGTAACAGCTGCTCTGCTCGTGCTACGGCGTAGCTTAACAACGCTGGACACTCTGTGGTCTGAAACTACTGCTTTGCGTCTGTAACCATTATAGTATAATGAAGCATATCCACTTAATAATAGGGTCTAATAATAATAGTAATAATTAGAGGTGGATTGGCATAATACATGCTGACAGTCTTCTTCTACCCAGAGGACACTGACATGGGCCTCGATTGGCCGCCATATACTCCGGATCTGAACACATGCGACTCCATTTTGTGGAGCTACATTAAAGACAAGACGTACAGCAATAACCACAAAAACATTGCTGAGCTTAAAACAGCCATTTAGGAGGTCATTGACAGCATCGATGTTCCGAAACTTCAGCGGAACATCCAGAATTTCGCTATTCGTCTGCCCCACATCATCGCCAACAACGGGAGGCATATCGAACATGTCATAACGTAAATGCTATTTTCTGTAATGATGTTTACACGTTGAATAAAGTGTGTGCACGACGCAATTTGTAACTAATTTACGTTTTTTTAATATAGTTCAATAACTGTCACGACGTATGTATACTGCAGACAGAACAACATCACTATCACATGTACAAGGGAGGAAACGTGCGTTTTAATAGAGCTAGCGAAGAAACTTTACGCCTGTCCATTTCACAAAACAGTGTGACTTGCAAGCCATATACACCCGACAACTGCCGCTGGAGCGCGCTGTAATGTCGTGTGCCATGCTGAGGCGCACACACTCTATGCAAAAGTGGCTTCGTTTCTGAGTGTTCAGTGGGACGATGAGCTCGGCACGCTTAACGTTGACGTTGGTAAGCACGTTCCGTGTGTCGATGGCTTAACTCCTGTGTCACGAGCATAGACACAGTTATGCTTATCAAACAGCGCGGCTAGAATACTTAGTATGAGTAAAACGTTTTACTAATTCTCACACGATAGCTATAAAAGACTTTAAGAACAAACCAGCGAACGAGTCTTTCTTTAAAGAATTGAGCTCCCATGGACAGACCAACTTCAAAGGCCCCATTTCTTTACAAATGAGCCACTGTGATAAATACACTCCTGGAAATTGAAATAAGAACACCGTGAATTCATTGTCCCAGGAAGGGGAAACTTTATTGACACATTCCTGGGGTCAGATAGATCACATGATCACACTGACAGAACCACAGGCACACAGACACAGGCAACAGAGCATGCACAATGTCGGCACTAGTACAGTGTATATCCACCTTTCGCAGCAATGCAGGCTGCTATTCTCCCATGGAGACGATCGTAGAGATGCTGGATGTAGTCCTGTGGATCGGCTTGCCATGCCATTTCCACCTGGCGCCTCAGTTGGACCAGCGTTCGTGCTGGACGTGCAGACCGCGTGAGACGACGCTTCATCCAGTCCCAAACATGCTCAATGGTGGACAGATCCGGAGATCTTGCTGGCCAGGGTAGTTGACTTACACCTTCTAGAGCACGTTGGGTGGCACGGGATACATGCGGACGTGCATTGTCCTGTTGGAACAGCAAGTTCCCTTGCCGGTCTAGGAATGGTAGAACGATGGGTTCGATGACGGTTTGGATGTACCGTGCACTATTGAGTGTCCCCTCGACGATCACCAGTGGTGTACGGCCAGTGTAGGAGATCGCTCCCCACACCATGATGCCGGGTGTTGGCCCTGTGTGCCTCGGTCGTATGCAGTCCTGATTGTGGCGCTCACCTGCACGGCGCCAAACACGCATACGACCATCATTGGCACCAAGGCAGAAGCGACTCTCATCGCTGAAGACGACACGTCTCCATTCGTCCCTCCATTCACGCCTGTCGCGACACCACTGGAGGCGGGCTGCACGATGTTGGGGCGTGAGCGGAAGACGGCCTAACGGTGTGCGGGATCGTAGCCCAGCTTCATGGAGACGGTTGCGAATGGTCCTCGCCGATACCCCAGGAGCAACAGTGTCCCTAATTTGCTGGGAAGTGGCGGTGCGGTCCCCTACGGCACTGCGTAGGATCCTACGGTCTTGGCGTGCATCCGTGCGTCGCTGCGGTCCGGTCCCAGGTCGACGGGCACGTGCACCTTCCGCCGACCACTGGCGACAACATCGATGTACTGTGGAGACCTCACGCCCCACGTGTTGAGCAATTCGGCGGTACGTCCACCCGGCCTCCCGCATGCCCACTATACGCCCTCGCTCAAAGTCCGTCAACTGCACATACGGTTCACGTCCACGCTGTCGCGGCATGCTACCAGTGTTAAAGACTGCGATGGAGCTCCGTATGCCACGGCAAACTGGCTGACACTGACGGCGGCGGTGCACAAATGCTGCGCAGCTAGCGCCATTCGACGGCCAACACCGCGGTTCCTTGTGTGTCCGCTGTACCGTGCGTGTGATCATTGCTTGTACAGCCCTCTCGCAGTGTCCGGAGCAAGTATGGTGGGTCTGACACACCGGTGTCAATGTGTTCTTTTTTCAATTTCCAGGAGTGTATTTGCCTGTAATTCAGGAAACGTTTGAAATTATGCTTAAAGTTTGCTGGAAGTTGCTATTTATGAAACACTGGATCAATATAACCTGGATAATTTGCGCTCCATTGTAAGCAAAGGCTAGCTTTTCACGCACCTCGATGTTTATAACGTCGTATCTTCTAAAATATGTGTCTTACAGTGATGTAATTTTGCAGGTACATTAAGTGACTTGTGTAAATACTGTGTGGAAAGAGTGTTGGAATAGATGTATTAACGAAATAAGTTAAAACATCATGCCTCCTGCTAAAGTTTTACTGCGCGCATTTTAAGGAATAGCTAGTTTTACACGCAACTAAATGTTTATGACGCCATACCTCCTGAACTGTGTGTCGTACAATGACATAATTTTGTTGGTACACTCAGTGCTATATGTGAATATTGTCAAAAAACTGTATTGCGAATAGAGTCAGTATTAAAGGAAAAACAAATTTAAACGTCACACCTGACGCTGGAGTTTGAATAGGGAAAATGTAATAAACGATGAACTCCTTTCCTTTCATCGTTTTGTGTGTGGTGTCGCCGAGAAAAAGTTCCGCAAAGGCCGTAACATTAGAACCGCGGCTGGGTCACTCGAGACCCACTTGACAATAAAATTCTTTTGTTTGCCACTCTTTTGTATTATTGCCTAGTGTTACATTTCTGTGACTTTTTATGAGATAAGGTAATTAGTGATTATACTTCATTTCCCATTTTATGGCGAAAACATAAAAGAGAAATATGAAGATTCACCTAGAACTGCGGAAGGGTCAGTTCTGACCCGCCCGGCGCAGTCGCTATAACAATTGCATTTTTCATGTAGCTTCATGCCTATTGTTAGTGTGTGTTTGGTCAACAATCGTAAAACTCGTTTTTACTTCACTTCCAGCTGATGTTCCAGTTTTCAGCAGGGGACGAGAGGGAGAGAGGTTCAAACAAGTCTGACCTTGTATGCAGATATTGAGCACCCAGAGTTTTGTACCACGAAAACGGGTCTAGTAGTACATTCTGTCTATGTAGGTAGTGCTTGTAACTTACGAATATATTATGGCCAAATTTCTACGCACAGAAGAGGACATTATAAATGCTCTAAATGAGATTTTAGATAATGGATATGAGGGCGAACCGCTGGAGTCTTTATCTGAGGGAGAATTTCCATCGCCAATAGTTCCGGATTCTTCATCAGAAGACGATGTTACTTCTGAGAAGGTCCTACTGAATGCTGATGAGAAAGGTATGCTTGTTTATGTGTTTGTTTTATAATAATTTTTGTTTATGTATATGTAGCGCAGACGCTAATTTCAATTGCAACACTTATGTTTATACTTTGTTTCGTTTTGAATTTTTACAAGTTATATATTACATTTATGAAGGTGTTTTTTTGTTCTAATATTACAAAATATATTCAATCTTAAATCGCGTTCTAATACGTATAACTACTATTACAGGAATAGGTGCCACAAAGACTAAGTCAACTCGAGGAAGTAGACGTCCTCAAGGTCGGCGTGAAATCTGGAATGAGTTCATTGCGAATGCACAGTCTAGCTACATACCGGGTCCATATATAACAACCGACTAACAGCTTTTTCCTTCAAAGTGCCGTTGCCGATTTACGCAGTTTATGGCCTCAAAACCGGACAAATATGGGCAAAAGTATTGGATGGCAACAGATAAAGACTCAAAATATATTGTGAATGCTATTTCTTATCTAGGAAAGGATGACACTAGGCGGAGTGATGAGCGTCTTGGTGACTTTGTTGTAAAAAAAAAAATTTACGCAACCTTACCTCAACAAAGGAATAAATGTCACATGTGACAATTTTTTCACCTCCTTAGCGCTCTCTGACAGCTAATTCTACGAGTCTTGTGGGCACAATAAATCGATATTGCAGGGAAATACCAGTCTGTATCAAGAAGGCAAGAGAACAGTTATACAGCACTGTATTGTTGAAAAAAGATGATACCACACTGACTGTTATCAGAGTAAGAGCAACAAGAATGTCCTGATTCTGAGCACTATGCATCCTTACGTGACGATTCAGGATGGTATAAAAAAGAAGCCAGATAGAGTTACGTTTTATAACTGCTCTAAATATGTAGTTGACGTGGTCGACCAAATGGCTCGCAAATACTCTGTCAAAGCACCATCGAGACGTCGGCCTGTTCACACATTTTACAACTTGCTGGATTTGGCTGGGATAAATGCGTGGGTATTGTTCAATTCTCTAAATGATAAAAAAATTGAAACGCAGGGATTTCATCCTGCACCTGGGGGAGGAGCTTGCTGAGAAGTACGCAGCGACTAGAAAGACTAGCGTCCCTGTCAGACCTGATGATATTCCCGACAGACAAAAAAAGCGAACACGTTGCCTTGTAAAGTCTAACTTTGAAGGAAACAAATCATTTGTAAAGTGTCACATCTGCAAGAAAATTGTGTGCAACAAATGTACATCAAAAGACTAATATTTGTGTTCATAATGTAATGGTAGCCAGTAAAAACACTCAGCAAATACATGTAAGTTTTAAAATATAAGATTATAATTTGTGTAAACCTTGTTTATTTTTGTTAATTTCATTCCAAATTTCATAGTGCTTCTAACAATAGGTTAAGGCGCTCAGTCCGGAACCGCGCGACTGCTACGGTCGCAGGTTCGAATCCTGCCTCGGGCATGGATGTGTGTGATGTCCTTAGGTTAGTTAGGTTTAAGTAGTTCCAAGTTCTAGGGGACTGATGATCACAGATGTTAAGTCCCATAGTGCTCAGAGCCATTTGAACCATTTTTGCTTCTAACAATAGATTCATTGGCAGTAACAATAACCCACTGACATATGGGAAATAAAGGAAAAGATCACGGGTCATTAGTGCCCCAGCCGCGGTTCTAGGTATGTCCCAATATCAGCGGTTCTAGCGTTAAATTACGTGAAAATTTGGTTGGAAGTCACTAAGTGCTCTGCTTTTCAAATACTGGATGAATAAAATCCCTGTATTTGTGCTCCACCGGTTACTCTGTCTCAAGAAGAAAACACAATTTAAAACTGTAACACTCGTCTTACTGTGTTAAACTTCTACCATAATATTATACCTCTTGATGAGTAGATATGTCAGCATTTGAAATTTTTAAATTAGATATTACGTGAAATGCCGAAAATCAAATTTCTGTTGCTCCTACGCTGTAAGTGGTTCCGTGCTCTGGGACAAAGTTTTAGTAATACAAGATGTAGCACCATTTCATCGTTAGCTAGCAACACAGACTAGAACAGACGTTCATGTGAATAATATGCACGCAGTAAAGTCTCGCATTTTCAGTAGTGGTACATTTTGTCCGCTCTTTTTTTGTGGCTACTGCAGGGGTCCCAGCAGGGCAGATTTGGCAGACGCGGCCGTGTTGTGTTTCGGCGCCGCTCCGACTGCAGCACGGGCCAAGGTCTCCACGGCCGGTGGGCGGGCCGCAGTCTTGGACACTTGCCTGGCGCCTCATTGTCACCGGCAAGAACAACGCGGCATCCATCTCCGTCTGCCCGCCTTTCAGGTAAAACACCGTAGCCTCTTCCCACACTGCTCCAACGCATCTGCCGTGTCAGCGACTGGCATCTGACTGACTTTTCCAGACGCAGACATACTGCTCCCAAACCGACAGTTCCAATTTTTGTCCAGGAATGTTTGTCTGTGACGCACTACAGAGGGATATAGATCAAAACAGTAGGCTGTGAAAGTTCACAGTTAATTCAAATTTACTAAATGCCCAAATAATGAAGCGCTTTTCGGTTAAGAAAGGGCTCGTAGAATTCTACAGGCTTCATTATTAGGACTGTAACAGTCAAGCGAAAAGTATCACAATTAAAAAGGATGTGCATTTAAGTAATATCTGAATATTCGTTAGAGTAACATATACATGATTACCGCATAGGTTGAGAAGAAAATGCAGATGGAGGAACATTACGCGTAACTGTCTTCATCACATCACAAATAAAAATCTTTTAAAGAATGGTCTCAGGAAACCATAAAAAGTTGCCGCAATACAGGGCGGATTTTTTGGGTGGGAGCGGTTACCTAGAAGAGCAAGTTAAGGAGAAAACCTTCAAAAACTACTGTTTTACGCTGTTTTGATACTTAAAAATATCAAACAATTGCAGAAGAGTGTTTTATTTTAGACAAAAAAATGTAATTTATTTTTTTTTTTTTGCAGTATACAGCAATCACAACCTTTTCCTTCGTAACTTCTTTTGTATAGTGGTTAACACACATCAAAAACTCATTAAGCCTTCTGTTAACACAGAGCTGATAAGCAAATTAAAAGCAAACACACTGAAATTAGAGTAAAATACCTTTTAAACTGTAGTTTTTAATTTGTTGACTGTTACATTTTTGCCAGTTAAGTTCATACATATATTGGAAAGCTCTAACAATATTTGGCGCCCACATTTCGAACAGGTCAGGGAACGCAAGTCACTGGTACGGCTATTACATTCTCTCTGGCACACAAAATAAGATGGCTTGACGAATACTGAATTAAATGACTAAATCCACTGACCAAGACTATAAATTCGCGTGCTTAACTTTGGCGCAGATTACAAAAATTACCATTTGATTTTAATTTAGTTTCAACTCTGGGAGGTGGCGATCGTCCCCTCCGCCGCCCTCCTTTACTTGACCCTTGCCGCAATGAGTATTTGTTTACGAATAACGAGTCGTGGTCAAGCGAGCATCCTCAAGTCACGAGACCTTTAGATCAGCTTAAAGTAGGTATTCCTCAGGTAAAGTGCGTAGTTATTATCGGCCAGGAACTTGACTACAAGGAAACTTAACATAACATGTATCCTTGAGATAAAGCTGCTCGCTTGACCTGAACTGGATGTACGTAAATAAACAAACATTACGGCCGTTTCTGGAGGTTTCCCGATGTCATTATTTAAATACACTATCTGATCAAAACTATCCGGAAACCTTTTAGTGAACATTACTATGGGGTATGCACCTTCACCTTTACCCGCCAGCGTAGCCGTGGCCGCTAAAGCGGGTAGGATCATCGGCCCCGGATCGAATCCGCCCGGCGGAGTAACGACGAGGGCCGGTGAGCTGGCCAGTTTGCATGGGGTTTTTAGGCGGTTTTCCACATCCCACTAAACGAATACAGAGCTGGTCCCCACGTCCCCCATTAGTTACACGGCTTGCAGGCATTTGGAAACATTCGCACTATTTCACAGCTTACTCTAGACGCAGACAGTTGGGGTACACTATTTCCACCCAGGGGGGTGAGAGGGTGTGGGGTTGAGAGGAAGGGCATCGGGCCACCCTCTGACACTAATATCGCCAATTCCGTAGTAACAAGGTGGACCCCACGTCGAAGTGGGAGAAAGGCCAAGCAAATGATGATGTCCACCTTCGCATTTATGAGAGCTAGAAATCTGCTGGGGACACTTTCAGTAAGATGTCTGAATGCCTGTGGAAGAAGGGCAGCCCATTCTTTCTCGAGAGACGGAAACCGAGAAGGTAGCGGTGGTGGACGCTGGAGTCTGGAACGAAGTCGACGTTCTGAATGATCCCAGAGGAGTCGGGATCCTGAGCAGACGAGTTCATTTGAGAATATCCATTGTTCCCAAATCATTGCTTCACGTATTCTGCTTTATGACAGGGTCCAATGTTATGCCGAGACAGGCAATCAACGTCCGCGAACAGTTCCTCCACTGTACACAATACACCGTGCTATAAAATGTGTACATATCCTTCCGCACTTCGCTTTTCTTCAGTGCAATAAGAGTATCACATCCTAGCAGCGAGAAGCACTGCTGTACCCATCACCTCGTCGGTACTTCACGGTTGACACTAAACATAATGGCTGGTAACCCCTTTATAGACTGCCACAGGGCGTAGCCTGGTCAGTCACCCGAAGTCGCTCGTTTCGCGTTGTCCACTGTTAAGTGGCGTCGCGACGTACGCCACCTCAAGTAGCGCTTAGCACTGGCTGCGGCAATGCGTGGCTTATGAAGAGCAGCTCTACAGCTCTTCGCCATTGTTTTCAACTTCCTACGCACGATCATTGTGTTAACAAGACTTGCTGGTAGCACTTCGGAACTACCGAGTGGTTCTTTCCTACGGTTTCTTGCAATTTTTTACAGTTATCCTCCGCAATGTTGGCGGGCCCTGTCTATCAGTACACGAGGTCTGCCTGATCCTGGTTTGCTGTTCCTCCGTGTTTGCGCTTCTTCACAGTAACGTCACTAACAGTCGACTTGGGAAGCATTAGAAGGATTAAAATGGCCCTATTCCATTGTTTCCGATTCCCTAATGACGGCACACGGCACATTTACTCTCTTTCTCTCCCCCCCCCCCCCCGCTGCCGGTCTCTCCACCCTCTCTCTCTCTCTCTCTCTCTCTCTCTCTCTCTCTCTCTCTGTGTGTGTGTGTGTGTGTGTGTGTGTGTGTGTGTGTGTGAGAGAGAGAGAGAGAGAGAGAGAGAGAGAGAGAGAGAGAGGGGGGGGGGAAGAGAGAAGGAGAGAGAGAGAAAATGTTTAAATGTCTGTGAAATCGTATGGGACTTAACTGCTAAGGTCATCAGTCCCTAAGCTTACACACTACTTAATCTAAATTTTCCTAAGGACAAACACACAAACCCATGCCCTCTGTCGGGACCAGCCGCACACTCCATGACTGCAGCGCCTTAAGAGAGAGAGGAGCCAAAGTACTACCTTGCATTAAGGGGCTCCGGAACGCCCTATACTTGCAATGTTAAAATAACGCTTATAAATTACGTCTTTCCTCACAAAGTATTTGAGGTAGGAAGCTGAACTTTTTACAGATTATTTATTGGAATATGGGCTACAACTTAACACGGGGATTTTACAAAATTTTAGTTCAGTTATTAAAGATGATTTTTTTCCAATTGTAATGAAAATTCACAACATTTTTTTGCAATTTTTATTTATATATTCAAAAATATACAGTTTTTTTGGAAAAAGGCTGTGTTAAATTATGCAGAAGGTACTGTGTAACATTTACTGAAAGTTTGAAACAAATATGTTTGGAAGATCCTTAGAAAACATGTAATTAGTATGAGAAAATAAAAGTTTTGGGAATCGAGCGACAAAGATTGGATTAACTTTTTAGTGCATTCCAGGTCCATAGGATGGATTATCTTCATCCTCTGCAAACTCCTCCTCCAGCTTCCTCTTGTTCCTCCTCCTGTTTACTCTTGCTTGTATTTCTAGACTCCTTACAGCCCTGTCTGCAGCCCGAAGGCGTTCCTTGTCTAAAGCAAGCATCGCTCGTCTTTATTGTTTACAGTAATAACACATACCTTTGGCTTTCCAACATTTCTCCTTTTCTGAAAAGCCTTCAGAGGATTTCTAATAACTTTACTTTTACTCATTATTATACTTCAACAAAACAGAGACTCAAGAAACAGAATTAATTACGAATATTTTCGAGATAACGACAGAGTAAATAAACATGAAACAATCGACAATCACACCAGCGATATATATTGAACCATCACAGGTTAGCCACAACACATACTTTATCTAAAATCACTAAAATGTACCCGATGAACACGGACGTTAATAATAACACCATTTGACAGCAGTTTAACAGCGCCACAGTGGGTCACGCCCATGTAGAACACATTTCAAAAAAAATTTAAAAATAGTTGTAGTCTTCGGAATTGAATAAATTATATATCTATTAAAAGGCAATAGTCTGCAGATTCAGAAAACGCAAAAAAGTAAAAATTGAACTTTTCATGATTTTGAGCCTTTCCGGAGCCCCTTAAGGCTGGACTTCTGGAACGTCCGGGTATAGCGATTTATTGAAGCTGTATTCAGATGTAATCATGGACAGGGTTCGTAGCCCGTGGCCCTACTAAAGGTGTTGGTTGTCGTTGGATACAATTATTTGGGGATCTCGATGACTGCGTGAGGGACCCGCACTCGGTGCCACCACTGTGCAGCGATAGAGCAAGTATATTGCAGGTGTCGGGTAGGGAGCCAGAGTTCATCGATTCTATGTAGGAGTTCCTGCTTTACAGATGTGATTTGACCAGAGATGCGTGGCACGTTCAATTCGGCGTAAAGTTCGGCAATCCGGGGCCATCTTGGAGCTCCTAAGATAAGGTGGAGGCATCTGTTTTGAATGACTTGTAGTGGCTGAAGATTGGACTGACGGGTAGTTCCCTACCTGAACCAGCCATAAAGAAGTGCAGGTAAAACAGTCTCTCGATATAACCGAAGCTTGGTTCGAACGTTGGTCTGGCCACTGCTCAACAATGGGTACGATTGGTGTAGGAGGTGTAATAGTTCAATACTCTTGTTGTGGATATGACGTTTGAAAAGGAATTTGCAATCCAGTGCCATCCCTAAGTGTTTTACTTAGTTCATCCATACAAGTTCTTGATGGCTAAGCGTAGGCCTTTCCCGCAAGTCGGGGTATTGCGAGTGAAGAGGACGGTCTTCGTTTCCACGGCTTTAAGACGAATGTGATTACCTGAAGCCCACTGTTCCGTCATCGCGAGGTGACGTTGCAGTCTCCCCACTGCTTCAGTAATCCGCCGGTTACCAGTGAGTAAGGCCGTGTCGTCCGCAAATCGAGCAAGGGACGACCTGGGGCAGGATGGGTAAGTCGTTGACATAAACGAAGGAAAGAGTTGGCGATGGGACCGAGCCCTGTGGGAGAGCCTCCTGAAACCGTCTAACGCTGGAGCGTTGCCCATCGATGTAAACCATTATCTTCCGGTGTTGGAGAAAAGTGCCAATTATACATAGACAATAGTCAGGCAATGTTTGCAGACCTTGCAGTTTGATCAAGACCTTATTGGCCTACACACGGTCATAAGGTTTTTCTATGTCTAAAAGTATGGCCGCTGTGCATTTGGAAACATTCATATTATAGGCGATGTACTCTGCTACCCACATTAGTGCACGTTCAGCTGAAAGCGAAGGCTGGAACGTAAACTCACTTGCCTTAATGATGTCCTGATCATGGGTAAATCGTCTCATGTGGCGCAAAATGAGACGTTCCAGGAACATTGTTAAGATGCAAAGCAGGCTGATACGACGTTAGATAGCTGGTAGCCTAAGGTCTTTGTCAGGTTTTGGCTTCTGGGCCACTCGTGTGACAATGGGAAAACAATACTCGACGCTTGCTTTTATACGAACTGTCCGTCTTTTGTGACATCTCAGTCACTTCTGCTTTACATCGGAGTTTTCCGATACTTTTGATCAGACAGCGTACATTGCAACTGTTCAGCAATTTTGGCAGGAAACAGGAAACAAAAATGTTTTGTTTGGGCTGAGAGTATATTGTGTACGAGAACGGAAAGCTAAACAAAGCCTTTGTTTTACGCGTATGAAACGGAGTAAGGGAGGGGGAGGGAGGAGTGGCGGTATTTGAATAATTAAGTAACAATGTTCGATTTAATTAGACTGTGTTTAATGAAACAAGCCCCATGCGTCTGCCACGTTCTGGTTTCGGCCACTATGGCCCATATCAAGTGACCGTATACAAAGACTATCGTGGTAACCGTTTGGACTACTGTTTAGTGAATACAGCCTTAACCCGAAATCACCGACAAAATTTCGGAGTTGTTTCAAGGACAGTGCCTGAGTTTTGTAGTATTACAGGCTCGTGCTCTCTCGCCGCTCGTTGTGAAGTAATAAGATAACGGCGATTTAATCGATTTCTTACTCCAATTACATTTGTTTATCAGCAAATACATTTACAACAGCGAAGAAGTATAAAATATGCAATAACCTAAACGTACAATACAAAACACAGAGTTATGCAATAATCCTCAGACAACGCACACGTGCATAGGTAAACCACATCCACATTCCATAGTGGGCCCACCAGTACCGACACACGGCTACGTCATGTTCTGCCTATGGCGTCACTGGATGCGGTGGGGTCAGCACATCGCTCCGCAGCCCTTTTTCAATTTTGCTGACGTGGAGCTGCTACTCCTCGGTGAAGCAGCTCCTCCCAAGGGAAAAATCTCTGGCGGTACCGAGAATCGAATCGTTGCCATTCGCAAGACAGTCCGCCGCGCTAACCACTCAAAAAATGTTCAAATGTGTGTGAAATCTTATGGGGCTTAACTGTTAAGGTCATCAGTCCCTAAGTTTACACACTACTTAACCTAAATTGTCCTAAGGACAAACACACACACTCATGCCTGAGGGAGGACTCGAACCTCCGCCGGGACCAGCCGCACAGTCCATGACTGCAGCGCCATAGACCGCTCGGCTAATCCCGCGCGGTACTGACAAATTAACTACGGAGGTGGAGCATAGGAGCGAACTGTGACGTGGTTTCTGTCAGTGCGTGAACGGCTCAGAACAGCGCAGACATAACCGAGCTACTAAATGCAAGCTTGAGGACTAAGAGTAAAGTAGACATTACTGTAACCAACACTAAATACTGAGAGTATACTTTCCACAGATCAAGAAGTCATTGATTACTAGGCTTTTCCACAATGACCACTATGTGTCTACCTAAGTGGAACTTCTCTTGAGCAGTCAAATTGCAGACTTCTGCAACCAAGGTTTTCACCAAACCATCCATCGTCATGGTGGCAGCTTGTTTATTTCCTGATGCTAATAATCACCAAGTGACTACCATCGTTATTAAGAATAATATAAATAAGACATATAAACGATAAATGATCTGTGAAGCCAGCCGTGGTGGCCGAGCGGCTCTAGGCGCTCCAGTCCGTAACTGCGCGACTGCTACGGTGGCAGGTTCTAATCCTGCCTCGGGCATGGATGTGTGTGATGTCCATAGGTTAGTTAGGTTTAAGTAATTCTAAGTTCTAGGGGACTGATGACCTCAGATGTTAAGTCCCATAGTGCTCAGAGCCATTTGAATTATTTGATCTGTGAAATAGCCTCTCGTGGTACATTTCAAGTATATCACTTCTCTTTTTTTTTTAATTTTATAATTTCGTCACTTTAATCTCGAGCAAAACCATTCGCTGGCTTCTCGGGGCCAGTCTGAGGCAGCTGACCGGCTGAAGCTGTAGTAGGATAGCAAGTGGGGCGTCCAAGATTTGTGATTGAGGCACTTGCTTGAGCCGTAAGTCGCTCGTCTAGAAGTCGCATGGTGTCACTAACTCAGGCGTGGCGTTCACGTCAATCGCTACACCAGGTAGGGTTTAGAGACCCTACCGCTTCTTCTTGATGTGATTCCATATGCCGTATCCCAGAGTAAGAGAGCCGACCTACATGTGGTGAGGAATACACTCCTGGAAATGGAAAAAAGAACACATTGACACCGGTGTGTCAGACCCACCATACTTGCTCCGGACACTGCGAGAGGGCTGTACAAGCAATGATCACACGCACGGCACAGCGGACACAACAGGAACCGCGGTGTTGGCCGTCGAATGGCGCTAGCTGCGCAGCATTTGTGCACCGCCGCCGTCAGTGTCAGCCAGTTTGCCGTGGCATACGGAGCTCCATCGCAGTCTTTAACACTGGTAGCATGCCGCGACAGCGTGGACGTGAACCGTATGTGCAGTTGACGGACTTTGAGCGAGGGCGTATAGTGGGCATGCGGGAGGCCGGGTGGACGTACCGCCGAATTGCTCAACACGTAGGGCGTGAGGTCTCCACAGTACATCGATGTTGTCGCCAGTGGTCGGCGGAAGGTGCACGTGCCCGTCGACCTGGGACCGGACCGCAGCGACGCACGGATGCACGCCAAGACCGTAGGATCCTACGCAGTGCCGTAGGGGACCGCACCGCCACTTCCCAGCAAATTAGGGACACTGTTGCTCCTGGGGTATCGGCGAGGACCATTCGCAACCGTCTCCATGAAGCTGGGCTACGGTCCCGCACACCGTTAGGCCGTCTTCCGCTCACGCCCCAACATCGTGCAGCCCGCCTCCAGTGGTGTCGCGACAGGCGTGAATGGAGGGACGAATGGAGACGTGTCGTCTTCAGCGATGAGAGTCGCTTCTGCCTTGGTGCCAATGATGGTCGTATGCGTGTTTGGCGCCGTGCAGGTGAGCGCCACAATCAGGACTGCATACGACCGAGGCACACAGGGCCAACACCCGGCATCATGGTGTGGGGAGCGATCTCCTACACTGGCCGTACACCACTGGTGATCGTCGAGGGGACACTGAATAGTGCACGGTGCATCCAAACCGTCATCGAACCCATCGTTCTACCATTCCTAGACCGGCAAGGGAACTTGCTGTTCCAACAGGACAATGCACGTCCGCATGTATCCCGTGCCACCCAACATGCTCTAGATGGTGTAAGTCAACTACCCTGGCCAGCAAGATCTCCGGATCTGTCCCCCATTGAGCATGTTTGGGACTGGATGAAGCGTCGTCTCACGCGGTCTGCACGTCCAGCACGAACGCTGGTCCAACTGAGGCGCCAGGTGGAAATGGCATGGCAAGCCGTTCCACAGGACTACATCCAGCATCTCTACGATCGTCTCCATGGGAGAATAGCAGCCTGCATTGCTGCGAAAGGTGGATATACACTGTACTAGTGCCGACATTGTGCATGCTCTGTTGCCTGTGTCTATGTGCCTGTGGTTCTGTCAGTGTGATCATGTGATGTATCTGACCCCAGGAATGTGTCAATAAAGTTTCCCCTTCCTGGGACAATGAATTCACGGTGTTCTTATTTCAATTTCCAGGAGTGTAGAAAGGACAACTTCTTGATATTTACAGAAAATCATGCAGCTAATATTGAAAGGAATCGCAAAGTTAATTACATTTTTCACGCAGATAGGTATTTACAGAGCTGTACTTTTCTGTACCTCAGAAACGACATAAAAATAATTAATTAATATGTAAAGTGGTTAAATGAAGACAATTTCATGGTACTGCTTCATGTAAAAAAAATGGTTCAAATGGCTCTGAACACTATGGGACTTAACATCCGTGGTCATCAGTCCCCTATAACTTAGAACTACTTAAACCTAACTAATCTAAGGACATACACACACATCCATGCCCGAGGCAGTATTAGAACCTGCTATCGTAGCGGTTGCTCGGTTTCAGACTGAAGCTCCTAGAACCTCTCGGCCACAGCGGCCGGCTCTGATTCATGTAAATAAGGACCATTGGCAACAACGTATTCGTGAAGTCCCAGACGTGAACCAAGAAAGAGGATCGTGTCTTTGTGGAAATCGCATGTCCTCTTGGCTCGGCTAATAAAACTACTTGACGATATACATATATGTGTAGTGTTTGTTCTTTCGGATGTATCGCATGTTACTGTAACGAGAAGTCGGCGAAAACTTCGACCGACACGAGAGCGGAGTTTCGGGAGTAATTCTAAAGACAGCTGGCGATGCGATTCAGTGTTAAGTGCACTACCTCCACCCACAAATTCAAGCACCTTAATTCTTCTTTTCCTGCCCCACTTTGTTTACTCCATCAAACCCAGTGCGCTCGCCATGTGATATTGTTTTCTTTGGATATCAAAAGTTTTTATAGTGATTCTAATTATAAAGTGTTGTGTACCGTGTGCCGTTGATAAATGCCCAAAAACGACAGTGGACAAAGGCTTTCTTCAGTTTCTTGTGTTTTCTTCCGTTCCCTCTAGTGCTGGCGCCTGTTCCCCGATACAGTTGAATGACAGTGAGCACTGACGAATAGTGTGCGATACCGCATTCATTTGTATTCTCTTCCATACACTTCGGTCTAAAGGAAATTCAACACATCGTCCACTGAACGAATCCGCTATATCGTTTTCTGGCTACTTGTTGTTTTGAATCTCCAGTAAAAACTACCGACGCTTTCCTGATTCACATAGAAACAGTCTCTGCCCTGACACAGTGGGTGGCGCACTCCTTCTGAATAACGTAAGAGGAGTTAAATGGATATAATGTAGAATAATGCGCTGGAACAACAATATTTAGAGGCTGCGACCGCTGCTTGTTCTGCGATGTGGCAAAACGTCATGGTAATTAAAGACGCAGATCATGAACGCTCTTGCAGTTCTCGTCATTTCTAAGGAAGGAAGGTAATGTCCCGGCTGTCGACGAGATCAGTAGAGATGGACTGGTAATTCGCGAGCAGTCATGTAAAGAATATGTGGCAGCATGTTCAGCCCAGTGAAATGTATTTACTCGTATGTTGCGGTTACTGCTTCGCAGCTAGCAAAAATATGCATCACAGGAATGCGAGTCGAGAGTGAATTGTGACGTCTTCTAAACAGAACGATTAACCTCCCCTCCCCAGATTATTTAAATAATCGCAAGTATAAATAGCATCAAATATATTACTGTTTTACAAATGAGTTAATGTCTTGAATTCTTGACGTTGTAAAACTTCGTGGCTGAAGACGCAAAATCCTAATTATGTCGGTTTCTAAAAAATCTTAAAATTTTACATGCAAAGATTGTGATGGTAGTAGTGAAAAAGGTGCCTAAAAGTTTTTCATGCATCTCACTGTTTATGACGCCACATCTGAACTATGTGTCGTACAATGACAAAATTTGCAGATACATTCAATGGTATATGTGGTTACTTAGCTACTGGTAGGTCTTTGGGGTTGTATGGCTCAATGAACTTTTCCATTCCTAACGTTTCGTCCAGAGCTGTGCTGGTCATCTTCAGAGATGCTTCCGGTTCCGCCATATCATGTCGCATCGCTGAGTCTTGTCGAACCACGAGCACTTCTGAAGATATCCAACGTAGGTCTGGACGAAACATTGAGAACGGAAAAGATTGATGGTCCACGGTCATACAACTCGGAAGTTTGACCATCAGCTAAGACATTCGGTCGTGAAAGCCTTCATTGTGTGATCTTATGCGGATACTGTCTGTAGAGTGTGTTGCAAATAGATTTAGTAGTATAGGAGAAATAATATTTTTGAAATATTCCGTCGATTCTTGGAGGAACATAGACATATTGAAAACCTCAGTGCACAACATTCATGTTCCACAATAATAATTTTTAATAGTTCGTTAGGAACCGGTTTCCGGCTTCCTACGCCATCGTCAGATACTAAAAAAATAAGCCACATAAATTTAGCGGGAATTCATAGCTGTAGAAATATTGTTTTTTAAAGGCATGTGACGTTTTACGACAAATACAATAATGTAATGCTCAAAGAGGCTCTGAACAAATAAAACTTATTACACGATGCTGAAAGATTAAAAGTATATTGCACAGGCAACTGTGTTATATGAAGAAACTGATGAATGTGATGAACAGGCCGAAAACGTTTGGGTGGGGAGGATGCAGGGGAGAGAAAGGATTCTATGAAATTTGGGTGTGGAAAAAATACAACAAGCATGTCATCTAATGGTGAGAGGAATATTAACTGGCTGCTGCTACTTTATTAAATGTAAGTAATGGAAATGTGTCTGGTCATTTAGGACACGGTCCTGACTTGACTGGTTTTTACTGACGGCCAGAATTTCAAACAATTTTCGTTTTCTGCGTTTAGATGCCTTTAGATGAAGTACATTTCCTGGATTTTAATGTCGAAAGAGTATATTTTAATTTCCTGGCAAGTACTTGTGAAGTTCTACCTACATATAGTCCGCATCCTTAGCAGAGTGGTCAGTGCATCTGACTGCCATGCAATGGACTCATGTTCGACTCCTGGACGGAGCGAAAATTTTCTCTGCCCGGGGACTGGGTATTGTTTTGTCTTCGTTATAATTTCAACATCATCGACACCAAAGTCGTCCATTGTAGTATCAGCTGAAAAGACTCATAACTCACGGCTGAACTTCCCCGGGTGAGGGCTTCCGGCCACGGCCATCAGTGCCACTTTCACCTATATATAGCTGGGGGGGGGGGGGGGGGGACGCAAATGTTATGAGTGTGATTTGGTGCTGTGTGACAACTAAGGGCATAAAAATAACATTACTCGAAATTCTGGCAGGCAACATACACCGCTTAAAGACTCCTGACCCGGTTCTTAATGAACAAACGCAATTCCTTCATCCACCGTTAATAAAGTAGAAATAACTAGTCAATATTTCTCTCACCATTAGATAACATGCTTGTTGTAACTGATCCACACCGACATTCCATAGAATCCTTTCTTTCCCCCACCCTCTCCCCTTTTTCCGCCTATTCAATCATATTTAGCTGTCTGTCTATATAACGTAGTAGTCTGTTCCATTACTCACTTGTACAACACATTTGACTTATACATTCATATACTTTTAATCTTTGAATATACTCTAATATACGCCTCTTTGCGTATTACATTATAGTTGTGTTTTGGTGTCGATGCTGTCGTAAAACGTCACGTATCTTTGAAAAATAATCTTTGTGCAGCTATGAACTCTCGTTGAAGTTATGTGGAATGTCTGATTAGTATTAAGTTACCTGCTGATATCGTAGGAAGCCGAAAGCAGGTTCACAATGAATTATTAAATAAATATTATTGTGCAACAAAAATGGTTCAAATGGCTCTGAGTACTATGGGACTTAACTTCTGAGGTCATCAGTCCCCTAGAACTTAGAACTACTTAAACCTAACTAACCTAAGGACATCACATCCATGCCTGAGGCAGGATTCGAACCTGCGACCGTAGCGGTCGGGCGGTTCTAGACTGTAGCGCCTAGAACCTCTCGCCCACTCCGGCCGTCCTGTGCAACATTAATACTGTGTATTGAAGCCTTTACAGGAGTAATAATACACAAGAACCTCCTTTATTCGGACTAGGCGGGACTGGATTTAATCCGTATTACCGGAAAATTTGTATAATCCGAAAGTTCTACCAACTGGAAAAACTCTGCAGTGTACAAACCTTTTATTGTTGCACTAGTAAACACTTTTCTGGCACTTAAACTCTATATTTACTGTATGCTACTCATATGTGTCTACCCGTAAGTTTCTTGTGTTCCAAACTTGTGTGGCTTTTCAGAGCGGCACAGTGACGTAGTCGTCTCACTAAAATCGGTTCGGCTGGAGTTTTTTCCGGCAGATGTTTTAGGTAAATCATTACTTTTTCCAGATGCAGCTGTGCCGTTGCCTCCGCATAAGGTAATATTCACATTCATCTGCATTTTTAACCTGATGGCTTACATTTTCGGAGGAAATAACTTCTTTGCAATCCGTTTTGAAGCCACTGTATCTCCCAAAAAATCGACCGGTCACTGAAAGCTGATGTATGACACGAAGAACATTCCATCTTTCCAACCAACCTTTGCTGGTCGTGAAGTTAGGGTCGCAATTTGATATCTTGCTGTTTAGGTTCAGGATTGGACCAAATATCTGAACACCTTTTCTCACTGAACCAAACGAATAACGTTTCATCCAGCTTTTCATTTCTTGATTTCTTTACTGTACCGTGGTTCTACAGACTGTCCTTAGTCATCCTTTCGAAGCAGGAGTCTTCAGTTTCTTTTCGCTTCTTCTTCCATTCTGGCGCGGTTGACGTCCCTACATCATAATTTGCAGTTATGTTCTTCATGAATTCCCTTTACCTGTTCTGTTTAGTGCTTCCAACTTTTTGCCCACTGAAGCAATCACTTTCTCTCGTTGCGAAGCCATTTCACGAGCGCTCGCTCAAAACAAGGGAACCAAAGAACAATTTCAGTACAGCTTCTCAACTCTGTAAGGAACAAATTCACACTGAGCATCGCAATGGTAGTTGGAATCGTGGAAGCTGCGATATCTCTGCTAGCTGCGGACAGCTGTACAAATACGGCTGTACGTATACCGTACGATAACAAATGCACACAACACATTTTCGTGTTAAAAATGGAAAAATTAATCCGGACAATCATTGAGAGGTGGTATCTCAGGATGAGGCAGGATAGGGTTACGACTGTGGGGCTGTAATGAGTTACTCTCGGTTGCACAACAAATACGTAAACTTTAAATAAATTAAAATTTTAAAACAATCTCTTAAAACAACATAATTGACTGTATGATGGCTGAAGGCCTTATCACAAAAAATTCCACAATTTTAGAGCCGAAGGCCCCCAACAATAATCTCTAACAACAAACGGCTGAAGACCTGAATTAGAACAATTCTAAATAGCACTTTTAAAATAAATACCTTGCTTTTAAAACAAGTTTCCTTAAAAAAGGCTTACTGTAACACGGCTGAAGGCCTTATCACGAAAGAAGTGAAATTATTGCTCGGCTGAAGGCCACACCAACAATAATTAGAAAATTATAAATATCCTTAAAACAAGTCACAGTACTAAAGCCAATCACTGTGAAACAACAGGAACGAATTATTACTCGGCACAAACAATGCGAAGCCAGAAGCGGTCGGAAGACCAAATGCACATCATCCGCTGCGGCGACCGACCGAACGACAAACCAATGGTCGTCCCCATTCAAGTTGACTGACTACTTATTGCCACGAGGTCACTACGACGGGCGGACTCACACACACAAGTGAAAGTTGCACTACTCGAATATCACGGCCCATTCGACTAAAACTAGCTTAACCCGGTCCTTGACGTGGTCGTGCACGCTCGCGACCTCATCCTTCCACTGGACAGTGCATGTGTGTCGCCAGCGGTCGGGCGACTACTGACTGGCCGGCCCTCATTGCTGCTCCGTCCCAACTCAACTAGCTCGACACACGACGACCCGGAAATACTAGAGACCACTCCAAAGATGTTACCATAGTACATGCTATCGATAAGCGCTGCTGCTGCTGCTGCTGACACTCACGGACAGACAAGGCGAGGAAACGTAATAGCGCCAGTGTACGCACTAAGAAAACGAGACGCCACTATTGCTATTACAAGATGCCAAGCTATGTACATGCTATCGATAAGCGCTGCTGCTGCTGCTGCCACTCACGGACAGACAAGGCGAGGAAACGTAATGGCGCCAGTGTACGCACTAAGAAAACGAGACGCCACTATTGCTATTACAAGATGCCAAGCTATGTACATGCTGTCGATAAGCGCTGCTGCTGCTGCCACTCACGGACAGACAAGGCGAGGAAACGTAATGGCGCCAGTGTACGCACTAAGAAAACGAGACGCAACTATTGCTGTTACAAGATGCCAAGTTATGTACATGCTATCGATAAGCGCTGCTGCTGCTGCCACTCACGGACAGACAAGGCGAGGAAACGTAATGGCGCCAGTGTACGCACTAAGAAATCGAGAAGCCACTATTGCTATTACAAGATGCCAAGCTATGTACATTCTATCGATGAGCGCTGCTGCTGCTGCCACTCACGGACAGACAAGGCGAGGAAACGTAATGGCGCCAGTGTACGCACTAAGAAAACGAGACGCCACTATTGCTATTACAAGATGCCAAGCTATGTACATGCTATCGATAAGCGCTGCTGTTGCTGCCACTCACGGACAGACAAGGCGAGGAAACGTAATGGCGCCAGTGTACGCACTAAGAAAACGAGACGCCACTATTGCTATTACAAGATGCCAAGCTATGTACATGATATCGATAAGCGCTGCTGCTGCTGCCACTCACGGACAGACAAGGCGAGGAAACGTAATGGCGCCAGTGTACGCACTAAGAAAACGAGACGCCACTATTGCTATTACAAGATGCCAAGCTATGTACATGCTATCGATAAGCGCTGCTGCTGCTGACACTCACGGACAGACAAGGCGAGGAAACGTAATGGCGCCAGTGTACGCACTAAGAAAACGAGACGCCACTATTGCTATTACAAGATGCCAAGCTAAGTACATGCTATCGATATGCGCTGCTGCTGCTGCCACTCACGGACAGACAAGGCGAGAAAACGTAATGGCGCCAGTGTACGCACTAAGAAAACGAGACGCAACTATTGCTGTTACAAGATGCCAAGTTATGTACATGCTATCGATAAGCGCTGCTGCTGCTGCCACTCACGGACAGACAAGGCGAGGAAACGTAATGGCGCCAGTGTACGCACTAAGAAATCGAGAAGCCACTATTGCTATTACAAGATGCCAAGCTATGTACATTCTATCGATGAGCGCTGCTGCTGCTGCCACTCACGGACAGACAAGGCGAGGAAACGTAATGGCGCCAGTGTACGCACTAAGAAAACGAGACGCCACTATTGCTATTACAAGATGCCAAGCTATGTACATGCTATCGATAAGCGCTGCTGTTGCTGCCACTCACGGACAGACAAGGCGAGGAAACGTAATGGCGCCAGTGTACGCACTAAGAAAACGAGACGCCACTATTGCTATTACAAGATGCCAAGCTATGTACATGATATCGATAAGCGCTGCTGCTGCTGCCACTCACGGACAGACAAGGCGAGGAAACGTAATGGCGCCAGTGTACGCACTAAGAAAACGAGACGCCACTATTGCTATTACAAGATGCCAAGCTATGTACATGCTATCGATAAGCGCTGCTGCTGCTGACACTCACGGACAGACAAGGCGAGGAAACGTAATGGCGCCAATGTACGCACTAAGAAAACGAGACGCCACTATTGCTATTACAAGATGCCAAGCTAAGTACATGCTATCGATATGCGCTGCTGCTGCTGCCACTCACGGACAGACAAGGCGAGAAAACGTAATGGCGCCAGTGTACGCACTAAGAAAACGGGACGCCACTATTGCTATTACAAGATGCCAAGCTATGTACATGCTATCGATAAGCGCTGCTGCTGCTGCCACTCACGGACAGACAAGGCGAGGAAACGTAATGGCGCCAGTGTACGCACTAAGAAAACGAGACGCCACTATTCCTATTACAAGATGCCAAGCTATGAACGGCATCAACGCGAGCCGCACGCGGCCTAATCATGGAATTTCTATTCAGCGTCTGACGCATGCGTCTGCCGTTATGCATATGCTGCCCTATACTGCTACAGATATTATTATTCGGTAGTGTGTCAGACAGCGCGTAAGCTACGCGCGGCTGACACAGCGGCAGCGAGCGTCTTCGGCCGACCCGCTTGGAGAGCAATAGAGACTCAGCCGCACAGGAGAACAAGCGAGCGACGGAAAAGTACTTTTTACGGAGGTGTAAGACGAGAAATTAGTGGAAATGGCTACAGAATTGGCTTTCGTCTACGATATATCCTTACCGGTATACAACGTCAAAAATGGGAGTAATAATGATCGGAGAGAAACAGTGGAATTGTGTAGAGAACATGTACGAAAGGGGTTCAGTTGAGAGGTGACAACAGCGGAGGTCGCCAGAAACATTTGCGCCATGTGTGGGAATAATGCCACTGCACAGACCACGGCAAGAAAATTGTTTTCTCGTTTCCAATCAAATGGCTCTGAGCACAATAGGACTTAACATCTGAGCCGGCCGTCGTGGCCGAGCGGTTCTAGCCGCTTCAGTCTGGAATCGCGCGACCGCTATGGTCGCAGGTTCTTATCCTGCCTCGGTCATGGATGTGTGTGGTGTCCTTAGGTTTAGGTAGTTCTGAGTTCTAGGGGACTGATGACCTCAGCTGTTAAGTCCCATAGTGCTCAGAGCCATTTGAACCATTTTGAACTTAACATATGAGGTCATCGGTCCCCTAGAACTCAGAACTACTTAAACCTAACTAACCTAAGGACATCACCCACATCCATACCCGAGGCAGGATAAGAACTTGCGACCGTAGCGGTCGCGCGGTTCCAGACTGCAGCACCTAGAACCGCTCTGCCACACAGGCCGGCTTTCTCGTTTTAAGGAGAACCATTTGGACATTAGTGACTCTTTACGTTCAGCCCAAACAACGCAGCAACTCCCCGTACAAACAGCTGCGCGCATGCACAACAGAAAATTTTATGCATCCGGTGGAACGGCGACGGTGTGGTCTACTACGAACTGCTTCGGCGATGTGTAACTATCGTTGCTGAATTATTATCAACATCTGATAGGCCTTGCAGAAGCAGTCCAAGAACAACGACCAGGAAGACTGTCTGAAGTGATGCTGCTCCTCCGTAGCGCCCGTCCGCATTCTGCTAGACTGAAAAAAAAAACATTATACAGCAGTTGGGTTGGGTAATCATTCCGCACCCACACTATTCATTTGAACATGGGCCCTCAGATTTTCATGTTTTCCGGTCTCTGTCGAACAACCTTCAAGGAACTTCCTTTCCGGATCAAAAGGCTCTCCGAACGTAGCTCGACGAGTTCTTCTCCTTAAAATCACGTCATCTCGACAGTCGTGGAATGGAGGAGTTACCCAGCGTTGGTACACTGTTCTAAATAGTGAAAGAGATTATATTATTGATGATTAAAATCTCTGTTTGTGTATTTATCATTATATTCTAACGGTATATACACTCCTGGAAATGGAAAAAAAAAACACATTGACACCGATGTTTCAGACCCACCATACTTGCTCCGGACACTGCGAGAGGGCTGTGCAAGCAATGATCACACGCCCGGCACAGCGGACACACCAGGAACCGCGGTGTTGGCCGTCGAATGGCGCTAGCTGCGCAGCATTTGTGCACCGCCACCGTCAGTGTCAGCCAGTTTGCCGTGGCATACGGAGCTCCATCGCAGTCTTTAACACTGGTAGCATGCCGCGACAGCGTGGACGTGAACCGTATGTGCAGTTGACGGACTTTGAGCGAGGGCGTATAGTGGGCATGCGGGAGGCCGGGTGGACGTACCGCCGAATTGCTCAACACGTGGGGCGTGAGGTCTCCACAGTACATCGATGTTGTCGCCAGTGGTCGGCGGAAGGTGCACGTGCCCGTCGACCTGGGACCGGACCGCAGCGACGCACGGATGCACGCCAAGACCGTAGGATCCTACGCAGTGCCGTAGGGGACCGCACCGCCACTTCCCAGCAAATTAGGGACACTGTTGCTCCTGGGGTATCGGCGAGGACCATTCGCAACCGTCTCCATGAAGCTGGGCTACGGTCCCGCACACCGTTAGGCCGTCTTCCGCTCACGCCCCAACATCGTGCAGCCCGCCTCCAGTGGTGTCGCGACAGGCGTGAATGGAGGGACGAATGGAGACGTGTCGTCTTCAGTGATGAGAGTCGCTTCTGCCTTGGTGCCAATGATGGTCGTATGCGTGTTTGGCGCCGTGCAGGTGAGCGCCACAATCAGGACTGCATACGACCGAGGCACACAGGGCCAACACCCGGCATCATGGTGTGGGGAGCGATCTCCTACACTGGCCGTACACCACTGGTGATCGTCGAGAGGACACTGAATAGTGCACGGTACATCCAAACCGTCATCGAAGCCATCGTTCTACCATTCCTAGACCGGCAAGGGAACTTGCTGTTCCAACAGGACAATGCACGTCCGCATGTATCCCGTGCCACCCAACGTGCTCTAGAAGGTGTAAGTCAACTACCCTGGCCAGCAAGATCTCCGGATCTGTCCCCCATTGAGCATATTTGGGACTGGATGAAGCGTCGTCTCACGCGGTCTGCACGTCCAGCACGAACGCTGGTCCAACTGAGGCGCCAGGTGGAAATAGCATGGCAAGCCGTTCCACAGGACTACATCCAGCATCTCTACGATCGTCTCCATGGGCGAATAGCAGCCTGCATTGCTGCGAAAGGTGGATATACACTGTACTAGTGCCGACATTGTGCATGCTCTGTTGCCTGTGTCTATGTGCCTGTGGTTCTGTCAGTGTGATCATGTGATGTATCTGACCCCAGGAATGTGTCAATAAAGTTTCCCCTTCCTGGGACAATGAATTCACGGTGTTCTTATTTCAATTTCCAGGAGTGTACGTCTCTACTACACTCTTGCCGCGGTCATTGTGATGTATCCAGACTCCGTACAATTAGCGTCCGGAGGACTGAATTTTTTTCTTTCTCTATGACTACAGTTTTGGAGGGATACATTACAGTGCGAAATCTACTTTCGTTCTCAGGCTCTGCGCACCACTGTATTTGCTTTCTACGGCTTCGCAGATTACTAGGCACACGGAAATTATTTCCAAAACTGTCACAGCTGTCTCGACTCGCTCGTCTTGCAGCCCATAACTCCAAGAAATGGAGATACCTAATCGGCAACGAGAAGATGCTCTGTCGGACTGCAGAAAACTGTGAGGCTGGCATATCTGCTAGGAAAATGAAGTCACAGAGGTGCATAAAGGGCCGGGCACAATACGCCCCCCGGTTCTCTGAGTATTCCAACTGAACGCCGCCTCACGCTTTCGTCTTCTCTGGTCTGGGGGACACAGCGGTTGAAGGGAATAATTCTCTGTCAGGCGCTCCTGTCTGGCTGCTGCATCTGCGAGATTAAATTCCCGCTTAGTGGCAGATCTTTGCGTTACCTCCACAGTTGTAAGAGACTGGAAAGAATACGGCAAATCTTGCATCTGTCAGACACGGAGAGACATTATTCAGCCTCTTTAATTACAACTCACATCCGATTACTTGGCTTTAATGTCGAGCACACGGAAGAGAAAATTACATAAAATGGCAAACTGGTGGTATCAAACATCACCGACACTGAATCAACTTTCTCGAAGTGTTATTTAAACGAAAGCGTGCTTGTGCGCATTGCCCTCTGTCGATGTGACCGAGCTTCTATCTGAAGGCGATAGACCGCTTCTAACCCGCTGCTTGCGTAATGTTGCTACATGGACCGAAAAATATCAATGAAAACGAAATATAAATAGATGTACCAAAAGTGGGAGTGTTAAATATACGCGATTTTCACTTGTTCCTTGGCTTTACACAGACAAGCCTTTAAGTCTCATACGGTGTGCACAGAACGCTTCCACTGAGGTAACAGAATCAATCTTTCACAAGTAACATAAAAATGAACCATAGTATAATTAAGAATATAACCCGGCACAGCCGAAATTTAATGTTTGCAATAAAAATACATCCTGAAGGAAAACAATGTTTCTGTGGAATGTGCTACACAGAAGACTTCGGTTGGGTGCTGGTTACAATGTTTTTATTTGGTAACTAATGGTTTACCTTACAGAGTGAATTGATATAAAGTGTAGCTCATTTCGCTTTCGGTCTATCCGCACAGTGTTCAGTTTCTAAATCGTTGCTCGAAACCGCGACAGTCATTTACTCCTTGGATTCACATTAATTAGGTAATTGTTTAGCTACACGTGCCGGAGCAGCGAAACATTTTTATGGCAGCCGTGTGCTAACCTGCGGCTACTGCTGTTACTCTCATACTGGTAAAATAATTTTTCCACGGATTTTTATTTACACCCCTTAACGAGGTAGCTCACTCCAGCCAAATTATAAAACGAAATCATATATAGGCTGAACTGTAGCACTCGGGACTTGAGATTATCTAATTACTCTTAAACAATATCCTCCTTTTTTAGTATGGGAACCACCATGTAAATTTAGGCATGTGAATACCCTTAACGTGCCGTGGCATAAATGAAGTTGTATAAAAAGTGGCTTTGTGCTACGTATACAACGTAATATAGATCCACACCACGAATCTCAATAACCATTATCTAGCATTAATTAATGAAAATGATGTGGTTAGCATCGACAGATGAATTGCACTTGCGGTTAGAATTACGGCAATGCAGCAAATCGATTTTCTGGTGAGGAAGTTGCCATGTTTGAATCTCGTGCTAATAATAGTGGATGATACGTTCCTGCAGCAGTAAGAGAAAGCGAACCGTGGCTGTGAAATGAGTGTATGCTAGAAACGTACGTAACGGCTTCCCTTGAAGGATGATGTTAGGTTCCATTCTTTTTGCACTTTGGGATGGGTCTCTCCATGGCAACGTGGTTAAATTCTGAGAGCGCAAGTTCAGTAATCAGTAACAGTCCTTTGAGAGTAACCCCTTAAACGGTTCATCAGCTCGTTACTTCCCCTCCGTAACAGAGCACCCCTTTACCAATACGAATGCAATGAATCTGCAAGGTGGTTCAAATGGCTCTGAGCACTGTGGGACTTAACTTCTTTGGTCATCAGTCCTCTAGAACTTAGAACTACTTAAACCTAACTAACCTAAGGACATCACACACCTCCATACCCGGGGCAGGATTCGAACCTGCGACCGAAGCGATCGCGCGGTTCCAGACTGTAGCGCCTAGAACCGCTCGGCCACTCCGGCCGGCCAATCTGCAAGGTGTATTCATTTGTCTTGCCCTTGGAGTTGGATATGGACCAGTAACCGTCTCACCCAGGTTTCTGTAAATAATTCAACTACCATATGTAAAACAGCTTCAGACGTCTTATTGCGTTACACATGGGTTAATGCGTTAAATATTTGACAATAAACTACCATGACTGAGGGCGAAAATCGTCTGAAATTACGTTTAAAGTTCGTTGCAACTCGATAAGTGCTCCCTTTGCCAAACACTAGATCAGTCAACAGCTAGTTTTTCACGCGTCTGAACTTTTATGACGTCAAATCTCCTGAAAAATGACGTAATCTAGCAGGTACGTTCAGTGATATCTGTGGATAATGTCTGAGAAATGTGTTTTGAATAGAATAAGTAACACTGTATCTGCAATAGATGCTTCCTTATTTGAAAGTAGCGAACAATGTTTTTCCATTAGCTAATCAATTAAAATCGCTTTGTGCTCTACAAAACTAAAAGAGGGATTAAAAATAACTTAATTACAGTAAAGTGTATCTTTAAAATGTACCTTTATTATTGACAAAACTGATAAAGGCTTGAAATTTCTTGCACTAGAACTTCGCACGTTCTGCGTTTTTCAGAACAAAATATCTGTTTCAATTGGTAAAAAGAAGGGAAATTATAAAATTTTTTTCTATATTTGTGTGTCTCTTACTGTAGACGATAAATTTAAAAAATATTGTTGAAGTTTTTTCATTACAATATTTTTGGCAAAACGAAAAAAATTATTAACTCGGAATCAGTTTTTTGGAACTTAGCCCGTTATTGATATCCACTGTACAATTACAGTTACACATATAATATTCACTATTATGAATCTGGACATTTCGATCCAATGCAGGCAAAGGTAGCAGTACAGGATTTTAAATAAGTTTCTCCTGCTGTGCATTTCCAGTACTTTAGTAACACATTAAGATCATTTATAGATATTTTTACCAGCTGTATCGATTATCTGTGGCGAAAACAAAGGGAAGTCGGCTCGCTCAACCTGTGAAAACCTCCAGCGTCTCCTATCCCACCGGAGCAAGTGGCAGACTATGAGTAAAATGGCGCCGAATTGTGGTTCCGGAATATTCGCTCTGTGACCAGCATCGGCAAGTATGGCGCGGAACTGGGAACAGGTCTCATTCCTCCAGTGGCAGAGTATTTGACACTGCTCGGGGGACCACCATAGTACCTCAGTTTTCGATTAGGAACAGCCGGTTAGTAACTACGTATGTACCGTTATTCCAGATATTTCAAGAAAAGTTCCAAAAGCAACATGAAATTTAATATCTTAACCAGGTTTTATAGGGTAGCAAACTTGCCTGTCACTGAATGTTCGATGTGGATGGATGATACCTGCTCAGTGTCCATGCACTGGCACGAGGAAACTCTACCTGAGGAAACTAATGTACACGTCCCGAAGAATTTTAACTTAAAAGTATCTGTCATTAAAACGGGGAATACCTTGCAGATTACTCAGTTATAACTTCAGATACACAAGGGGCTTTCGAGGCGCAGCGGGAAATGGGTCTCGGAAACAGATGTAAGATTGTCAGTGTTCAGGAAACTACCCTAGTAATTCTTTCAAGGCCAGAGTGAATTCTACAAATCACTCGGTTTCTTTGACGACAAGAAGCTTAGGGAACTGGACTGTGTTAATAACAATGCGACCCGTCTACAACGTGATTTTCCTTCTACACGCGTAGCCATCAAATAAGAAAAGCGATGGTTTTCACCTTACAGTGTCTTACTGCGGGCAGTGTGCAGTCCACTTAAAATGCGAGACCTGCAGTCTATTCTGCATGTTCTAATTTTAGTTGCTGCATTTAATGTTTCTTTATAAATTCAACAATATCGAGCTTTTAAATGGAAAATTCGTTCCAGTTAACCAAGCATCCCTGAGTAACGAACGTGCTTTGCAGTGATATATAAAGCCTCCATACTCTTCTTCCATCCAAAACTGTGGCAACTGACAGTTGAATAATGCGCCAGACTTCAGAAATTTTGCTATTCATAGCACAAATTCCTTCACCTGCTACATGCTTGCAAATTTAGCAGAAAGTGCTTTTACATGTACAGAACAATCAGTCCCGTCTGTCGATCGTGTAATTCTTTGCTCTTTTGATGTCAACTAAATCTTTAAATTCCTATTCAGGATTGCAGCCAGATGAAGTGGACATCTTACCATGACATTTCGGCTGACAACCACCTTCAGTAATGTGTGTTACACTGGAGATTGCATCTACAAGTCGCTAACTTTATACAAAAAATTGGCGTGGAGGCGTATCCGCATAGACAGCCGATACATGAGCGCCCTCTGTCGAGTTTAGGATCCTCTTCGAATATTGCACCATCTACGGCGTACAGGCACATGCGTAAAGGTGATACTATAGGCACACCCTCTATCGGAATGTGGGCTTGTGAAGTTAAAATTCAGACATCAAATTAGTAAAATTAACTGTCACTAGACTTGTTTAGGCATAAAACGTTTTCTTTTTGAAGACATGAAAGAAATCAGCCGGTAACCACCTTAGCCGGATGATTAATAATATCTTCTTCCAAAGATATTTACGCAAGTTCCCTAATAACTGAACCCCAACAACAGCTCTTCGAGGCCAAGATTTTCATGGTAGAATAGTCCATATAATGTCCTTTGCAGTACAATGCTCGGCTACGGCTGACTTATTGGGCTTTATACTGCGAGTGCGGCGATCATGTTCAACGCACCTTTCACGTACTGTGCGCGTTATCTGACAAATGTAGGATTTGTCACTCTGCTCATCGGCTGCACAGCGCATTGCCATTGATTACGTAACATATGTTTACACACAGAGTGGTCAAGGACTGGACTACTGGGTGATAAGACTAGAAATTAAAACACTTTTCTGACAGGTCAATCTAACTTATTGACAAAACTATTGCCACTTGTTCTACATACGATTATAGACAATACGGTCACCAATAAAATTAAGTTTCACGTCATCTATGTGATCAAAAGTATCCAGGTATCTGGTTGAAAAGAAAATGACTTACAACTTCGTGGTGCTCTCCATCGGTAATGCTGGAATTCAATATGGTGTTCGCCCCCCCCCTTAGCCTTGATGACAGCTTCCTCTCTCGCAGGTATACGTTAAATCACGTGCTGGAAGTTTTTTTGGGGACTGGCAGCCCATTCTTCACGCACTGCTGCACTGCGGAGATGTCGGTCGGTGAGGTCGGTGAGTTCCAAAACATCCCAAATGTGTTCTATAGGATTCATGACAGAACTGTATACAGGCCAGTTAATTACAATCAAAACAACAAGGGGTGCAAGCCGCCTCCATGAGAAACACGACCACACCACATCACAACCACCTCCGAAGATTACTGTTGTCATTACACACCCTGGCAGATGACGTTCACCAGGCATTCGCCACACCCACACCCTGCCAGTGGATCGTCACATTGTGTACCGTGATTCGTCACTCCACACAACGTTTTTCCACTGTTCAATCGTCCAATGTTTACGCTCCTAATGATGTGTTGGCAGAAGAGCCAACACCGTATAGCTAGAGGAGGCCGAAATGCATGCTATAAGCTCACGCAGACTGGCGTGAGGTCTGGAACAGTTATGGGAATTAATATAGCAAATAAAGTACGTAGTTGAAGTAATACTTAACTTTATTCCATAATTGGTGAACATCGCTCTTGTTGATACATTATATCATCTCAATATGAACTGGTCATGGCGCCTTGCTAGGTCGTACCAAATGACGTAGCTGAAGGCTATGGTAACTATCGTCTCGGCAAATGAGAGCGTAGTTGTCAGTGTAGCATCGCTAGCAAAGTCGGCTGTACAACTGGGGCGAGTGCTAGGACGTGTCTCTCTAGACCTGCCGTGTGGTGGCGCTCGGTCTGCAATCACTGACAGTGGCGACACGCGGGTCCGTCGTATACTAGCGGACCGCGGCCGATTTAAAAGCTACCACCTAGCAAGTGTGGTGTCTGGCGGTGACACCACACCTAACACTAAGCGAGGCTTCGTTTGGCATTTACCGGCGTGATGTGTGGCTTATGAGTAGTCTCACCTCCCACCTAACTGTCATTGTACTTGCAGTGGATCCTGATGCAGTCTGGAATCCCTGTGTGATGGTCTGGACAGATGTCTGCCAGTTACGCATTACGACCCTCTTCAACTGGCGGCAGTCTCTTTCAGTCAACAGACGAGATCGGCCTGTACGCTTTTGTGCTGTACGTGTCCCTTCACGTTTCCACTTCACTATCACACCGGAAACAGTGGACACTGGAATGTTCAGGAGTGTGGAAATCTCGCGTGCAGACGTATGACGCAAGTGAAACCCAATCAAATGACCACGCTCGAAGTCCGTGAGTTTTGCGGAGCGCCCCATTCTGCCCTCTCACGATGTCTAATGACCACTGAGATCGCTGATATGGAGTACCTGGCAGTAGGTGGCAGCACAATGAGCCCAATATGAAAGACGTATGTTTTTTGGGTGTCTGTATACTTTGGATCACATAGTGTATAGATATTGATACAGAGTTAACTTTTGACAGTTTATACGTACGTATAGTGTGAACACACATAGGTTTAACAATAAACTATTTTGTAGATGGTGGGACGCCGTCAGGGGCTGTGTGGAAGGGCCTGGGCGGTTTTTTAGGTTAGAGGGCCTCAGGGAACCACAGAAAGGGTGTCCGTCTAAAGGGAGCAGGTAAAACACAGTAAGTTAGTTGTAGAAACGATCGGTATTGTAGTTGTAAATTGTCGTAGCTGTGATGGGGAAGAACCACAGCTCCAAGTCGTAATAGAAAGCACTGAAGCTCAAACAGAATGCTGACTAAAGCCGGAAATAAGTTCAGCAGAGTTTTTTTCTAACGATCTGACAGAGTTCAGAAAGGATAGATTAAATAGTCTACGATTGGTGGTGGAGTATTTATTGCTGTCAGAAGTAGTTCGCCTAGTAGTGAAACAGAGGTAGACAGTTCCTGCAAAGTAGTATGGGTAGAGGTTATACATGACAATCGGACTAAACTACTAATTGGGTCGTTTTACCGAGCCCCCGACTCACAAGATATAATTGCTGAACAGTTCAAAATAGGTACCTCACTCATACAATTATAGCCTCTGGTGACTTAAATCTACCCTCAATATGCTGGAAAAATGATACGTTTAAAGCTGGCGGCAGGCATAAAACGTCATCCGAAATTGTACTGAATACTTTCTCAGAAAATTATTTTGAACAATTAGTTCATCAGCCCACTTGAAGCGTGAACGGTTGCGAAAGCATAGTAGACCTCTTAGCAACAAATAGTCCTATACAAATAGGGAGTATTATGACGAATACAGTGATTAGCGACCACAAGGCAGTAGTTGCTAGGCTGAATACCGTCAGTCCTACAACCATATAGAAGAAAGTTGATAGAAATGCTCTTAACGTCCTTTTAATAGACAGTCTGAACTCCTTCTGAACTGATCATGTAAGCGTTGAAAAGATGTGGAATGATTTCAAAGAGATATTAATAAGTGATGGTACTGATCCCCCATGGTACACAAAACAGGTCAGATCGCTGCTGCAGAAGGAGCGAGTAAAGAATGCCAAATTTAAAAGAACGCAAAATTCCCAAATCTGGAAAATTTTTGCAGAAGTTCGAAATATAGTGTGTGCTTCAATGCTAGATGCTTTCAATAATTTGCACAACGAAACTCTGTCTCGAAATCTGGCAGAAAACCCAAAGAGATTCTGGTCATACATAAAGCACACCAGTGGCAAGACGCAATCATTACCTTAACTGCGCGATAACCACGATGAAGTTATTGATGACAGTACCACTAAAGCAGAGTTATTAAACATGATTTTCCGAAACTCCTTCACCATAGAAGACGAAGTAAATATTCTTGAACTCCAATCAAGAACAACTGCCGAGATGAGAAACATAGAAATAGATATCCTCGGTGTCACAAAGCAGCTTAAATCACTTCCGGTCCACATTGTATACCAGTCAAGTTCCTCTCAGTGTATGCTGATACAATAGCTCCATATTCAGCAATTATATACAACCGCTCGGTCACAGAAAGATCCGTACCTAAAGACTGGAAAATTGCTCAAGTCACACCAATACTCAAAAAAGGGAAGTAGGAGTAATCCGTTGAATTGCAGGCCAATATCACTAACGTATATTTGCAGTATGGTTTTGGAACACATACTGTATTCGAACATTATGAAGTACCTCGAAGAAAACGATTTATTGACACGTAGTCAGCACGGATTTAGAAAATATCGTACTTGCGAAATACAACTAGATCTTTATAGTCATGACGTAATGAGGCCTATCGACACGGGAGGTCAAATTGATTGCATGTTTTTACTTATCCAGAAGGCTTTCGACACCGTTCCTCACAAGTGTCGTCTAACAAAACTGCGTGACTACGGAATATAACTTCAGTTGTGCGACTGGATTCGTGATTTCCTGTCAGAAGGGTCACAGTTCGTA
The DNA here is from genome assembly GCF_023864275.1 of Schistocerca cancellata. Lineage (NCBI taxonomy): Eukaryota > Metazoa > Arthropoda > Insecta > Orthoptera > Acrididae > Schistocerca > Schistocerca cancellata. The sequence goes on from NC_064631.1 coordinate 52,193,556, forward strand.
ATAATAGACGGAAAGTCATCGATTAAAACAGAAATAATATCCGGCGTTCCCCAAGGAAGTGCTACAGGCCCTCTATTGTTCCTGTTCTATACGGGACAATCTCTGTAGCCGTCTTAGATTCTGTGCAGATGATGCTGTCACCTACTTTCTTGTAAAGTCATCAAATGAACAAAACGAATTGCAAAATGATTTAAATAAGATATCTGTATGGTGCGAAAAGTGGCAACTGACCATGTTCAAAGGAAAGTGTGAAGTTATCCGTTAAATTTCGATTACGCAATAAGTCACACAAATCTGAAGGCTGTAAATTCAACTAAATACTTAGGGATTACAATTAAAAATACCCTAAATTGGAACGATCACATAGATAATGTTGTGGTCAGAGCCAACCAAAGACTGCGTATCATTGGCAGAACATTCGGAAGGTGCAACAGGTCTACTAAAGAGACTGCTTACACCACTGAAACTCCCTTTCAAAAATTAAGAATGACAGTGCTGTAAACTTCTGTGTTATTTGACTTTCAAACAGCTGAGCAAAACTGAACGTACTCAGACAGTTCTCTCTTTACTTATTCTGATCATCAATAAACTGACACACAATTTTTTAGCGCAACGCAATCTGACTTTCAATAATCCCTACAAAAGAATGGCCCTGACTAACATTAACCTATACCTTTCATGAATCACTTACCTCACAAAAATCTTCGTTACTCGAACTACTGCAATACTGCGAGCGCCAATACTGGCAGCTAAATAAAAGATTCTAACTACTGAAGGCACTAACTACTGATAGGCATAGTTAGCAAATGAAAGATTTTGATAGAGAACAAACAATCTATTTACCTTAATAGTGTTCAAAAGTCGTAATATATACAGGGTGAGTCACCTAACAATACCGCTGGATATATTTCGTAAACCACATCAAATACTGACGAATCGATTCCACAGACCGAACGTGAGGAGAGGGGCTAGTGTAATTGGTTAATACAAACCATACAAAAATGCACGGAAGTATGTTTTTTAACACAAACCTACGTTTTTTTAAATGGAACCCCGTTATTTTTGTTAGCACATCTGAACACATAAACAAATACGTAATCAGTGCCGTTTGTTACATTGTAAAATGTTAATTACATCCGGAGATATTGTAACCTAAAGTAGACGCTCGAGTACCACTCCTCCGCTGTTCGATCGTGTGTATCGGAGAGCACTGCAACATACATCGCGTTTCTACAGAATGATCTGCCAACGTTGCTCGAAAATGTCCCACTGGAAACGCGTCGACGTATGTGGTATTAGCATGATGGTGCACCTGCACATTTCACAATTAACACTAGGCTGACCCTTGACAGGATGTTCGACGGGCGTTTCTTAGGACGTGGAGGACGCATAAGTTGGCCAGCCCGTTCTCCTGGTCTTACATCTCTGGACTTCTTTCTGTGGGGTACGTTAAAGGAGAATGTGTACCGTGATGTGCCTACAACCTCAGAGGATATGAAACAACGTATTGTGGCAGCCTGCGGCGACATTACACCAGATGTACTGCGGCGTGTACGATATTCATTACGCCAGAAATTGCAACTGTGTGCAGCAAATGCTGGCCACCACATTGAACATCTATTGGCCTGACATGTCGGGACACACTATATTTCACTCCGTAATTGAAAACGGAAACCACGTGTGTACGTGTACCTCACCCCTCATGGTAATGTACGTGTGCGTCAGTGAAAAAGACCAATAAAAAGGTGTTAGCATGTGGACGTAATGTGCTGTTCCAGTCTCTTCTGTACCTAAGGCCCATCACCGTTCCCTTTGGATCCCTACGTAATACGGTGCTCTCCGATACACACGATCGAACAGCGGAGGAGTGGTACTCAAGCGTCAACTTTAGGTTACAATATCTCCGGATGTAATTAACATTTTACAATGTAACAAACGGCACTGATTACGTATTTGTTTATATGTTCAGATGTGCTAACAAAACTAACGTGGTTCCATTTAAAAAACGTAGGTTTGTGTTAAAAAACATACTTTCGTGCATTTTTGTATGGTTTGTGTTAAACAGTTACACTAGCTCATCTCCTCACGTTCGGTCTGTGGAATCGGTTCGTCAGTATTTGATGTGGTTTGCGAAATATATCCAGCGGTAACGTTAGGTGACTCACCCTGTATATCAGTTCATGACATCCAGTCTTACAAATTTCCTTTTTCTGACGGACACACGTTCAGATCGTCCGCTTTCAAAACTCTGGCATCTCTCTACCCACATCCACCAGTGCTGGCGGCTCACCTCCAATTGCCCAACGCTACGCGCTGTTCACATCCAACTGCCCAAAACTACACTAGCGAATACTCCAACAGTGAGTTCAACCAGCCACAGACTGTACACAGCGCATTCAGCGATTTTCATACAGAGCACTACGTGGCGTTACGAACATAAAAACCTAAACAGCGTACTTACACCACGCTTGTCTGCCCTATTCTGGAGTATTGCTGTGCGGTGTGGGATCCGCATCACATGGGAGTAACGGATGACATCGAAAAAGTACAAAGGTGGTCAGCTCATTTTGTATTATCGCGAAGCAGGGGAGATAGTGCCACAGACATGACACGTGAATTGGAGTGACAATCAATAAAACAAAGGCGTTTTTCTTTGAGACCGGATCTTCTTATGAAATTTCAATCACCAGTTTTCTCCTCCGATTGCGAGAAGATTCTATTGGCACCCACCTACATAGGGAGGAATGATCATCACGATAAAATAAGAGAAATCAGGGCTCGCAAGGAAAAATTTAAGTGCTCGTTTTTCCCGAGCGCCGTTCGAGAGTGGACAGATTGAAGGTGGTTCATTGAACTCTCTGCCAGACACTTTATTGTAAATAGCAGAGTAATCATGTAGATGTAGATGAACATAGGTTACAGATCTTCCAGCTCCTTTTGAAAGCTGCCTACATGAGACACAACATGCGCCCAGTGTAACAACGTTAGGAGGACGTCCACAGCTTGTGAAGTGTGTTGACAAGTAGATGCCTGCAAATACAGGGATGTATTTGTGAGGCTTAACGTAAATCGATCGCCTCAATAACCCTCCCACTTTCGGCCTGACCAAGATGTCCGAAACGGAAGACAGCCTCCCTTCTCCACTTCAGTAGTAAATTTGATATTCTTGTGGATTAATTGCAGATGCGCAAGGATTGTGACAATTCTTCTTCACCATGCGGTCACACTGCAATAGCATGATCAGCATATCGCCGTAAGACTGATTTGAAATTTTGTCGAATCAAGAGCCGCCACCTCAAAGTGTTTCTTTAAACTGTTTTGCTACCAGGGGTAAGAGAGGATTACGCATGGTATCGCCGTCGATTTTCATAGAATGTTGACTGTTGAATAAAAGGTAGATTGAGAAAAGGCGTGATGAAACAATGTTGTTATATCAACTTTGAACTCACTACTGATGAGTGACGACGAATCAATGAGAGGGACCTTACTGAAGCGTGACACGACATCGAAAATTACTAACAATTCCGATTCGTTAAGTCATAGTGACGTCAGTCCAGCGAATAACTCTCTTAAGTAATCAGTATGATGCAAGCATTTCCCCACAAAAGTCCCAGTATCGAAGCAAGATGACTTGGTAAGTGCTATGTCAGAGTACTGGCATTGCTCACAATAGAATGTGTTGGCCGATTTTCTTTGCGAATTTTTCTAAGACCATATAACTTTGTTGGAACGGAGCTCTTAATCTTTTTGTAACTTCTTCCGGAGTGTAACTCCCAGTGGAATTAACATACTGCAGTATATGCGGAAGTATTTATTTATTCGCCTATTTCTAAAAACTGGTAACAGTCATTGATTTAATATTATATCTGAATTATGTAACCGCAGAATTTTACAGATTGCGGAACTTGTTTACTGTAAGAGATTTTACGGAGTTTTCCAATGAAATAAGATATCGATTCCGAAACATAAAGGATAATCAGGCAGCACATTCTGCAAGTGTTCATCAGAAGTAACAAAAGCTTCCTTAGTATCACAACACGCATAGAGTAAAATTGTAGTTGATGTAAGATGTAGGAAGACCACCAGAGTCACGGAAACATCTCTTCTGTCATAGTGAGCTACATTTGTGGCATTTAGATTGCAATTGCTCTCATCAACTCAACAGCTTGGGTGACGAGAGAAAGCACCATGTTTCACACGTCTCCAAAATACATTGGAAAAGCAATCTCTTTCTGCAGATATGTAGTGTAAGAATACTGTACTAAACATTACATACATAACGCAATACGTAATTGGTTAAATACATTAAAAATATTTTAATGTTATTTACAAAACACAATCTTACATGCAGATATAAAACTAAAATTTGGTAAGATATTATTTACAGGAAAAGTTCAACACTTTATATATCCATTAATAACATGTTGGTAGAGGGGACAGAATAGATAGGTTTTTCGTAAAATTTGAGCTCTGTGATGAATGGTGACTATGAGTACTCAGAGTTATCGTTTAAGGAGATGAAAAGGTAACGGAATCTCAAAGAGAAGCCCAGTGCGGCCCTTCGTGGACCTTCAAAGGGCCGCCCACGCTCATGCAGGACCTCGATTTGGCAAATTGAGTACGCCGCCTCTAGGACAGAACTTTCCAGTCCCTGTTCATCACGTCAGCAGATATCGGACAAAGTCTGCGGCGATGAAACGGCCGCGAACAATCGTCCATTTTACTGATTGCAGTGCTCACACCTTTGATGTCCTACTCGCATCAAAACTCCTCGGCTAGCAAAGTCCTCAATGCACAACTCATTCATGGCTTCATCCAGGTAAAAGTCTGAGTATCTACCGAGATGTGTACGCCTTCTTTCGGTGGCTTCACAATATTTGAAGATAGATTATTCGACGGCGAATCTACTAAAATTACAGTAGTACGAAATTAAATTATTATGAAAGTTTAAACAGTAACATATGAACTGCATAATAACTAGAAAATTGCTGGAATTTGTTCAATGTCGCACAATTTTAACACGCAGTGGAGTTTTTCGGTATACACCAGGGTATATGAAACAGAGACAAATAGTACAGTAATCCTACCGGCTATCAATTTACGAATCTGAATGCCGAAATGTCTAACTTCAGCGCAGCGTACATGTGATGAGGTTTACAAAGATGGACAGGTAATCCGACACTTTCTGGAAAAGAACATTTCAAAAAATAATCTCCTAAATTGATGGGCAAGGCGTTTGCAACCCGCTTTTACACTGAAAATGCCGCCAACCCTTGTACACAAAAAAAATATCATGGGTGTTAACACAGCACTGGAGAATGCCAGCCACCTCGCCTCTCAATATCAGTGCATTTCTCAGATAGTTTTTCGGAATACCTCAGCGTCAGTAACTTTCAAGCGTTGTGTTGCTGGACTTGTCTATTCAAAATATTTTGAGTACCGTCAAAAAATACATTTTTTAGTTAAAAAACTACACGTGCCTATGTAGACAAACATGAATGATAAAATGCACATCAACCGGTGATTGTTCCAGCAAACACGCTCTATCCTGGTTTAGAAATAGTTTGTTATTCTGTTTTCTAACCCAAGAAATGGCTTGACTGAGAAAAGAAAAAAAAAACGTTCTGCGGATGAAGTGTCTATGTAAGCTTTAAACGAGTGTGAAATAGAATTTTATTCCCTTGACGAAGCCTTTAATTGTTAGAGCCGAAAACTCTACTTGGCTGATTAAAGTACTTACGTCATTAATTCTACGTGGATGGAGGCTTAAAAAGAGCACCACATTGGAAGACCATTATTGGAGGAACATTACACATTAGTTCTCACAAGGTTCAGTACTGTTCCTGAGGCTATTCTTAAAGTGTATAAATAATCTTACATTGTGTTAGGCCTTTCATAACCACTGAGACGCTTGTGTATCATGATGGGCTGTGAGAAAAGCAGTAGGATTATGCTGCGTGTTACTGGTCTGTACTCGGATTAATGGCCCGCTGATAAAGGGTAGCCTGTTAATGGTTTGCAGAATTCTTTGAACTACAGAAAGCACCTGTAGGTTGTGCTGGCTTCAAATTCCATTGTTAATCCTGTGCTCCGTACCGTCGCATAGAATTAGCTCGCGCCTGCATATAGGCAACACAATCAACAGATTTGCAAAGCGGTCTGCTGTCACGCGTTCCGGAACAATTCGTGTCAATTAACGGCACACACGAATTGACGTTCGCCGCGTCAGATGTAATTTCCATATTGAGCACCTGTAATGAGACGTACAAAGTTGGAAAGATTCTCCATCAACTGATGTGTGTCCGTTTCCTGTATATCTTGGAGTTTTTGCAGTCTCCTGAAAGCCTGGCTGTACATACGAGTGGCACTGTATGAACCATCCCTTCCTTCGTGGGTAAAAGAAACGGCGGAGAACATTTTTTTTTCGTGTTGTCGCTTCACAGTACAATGTCAATTAGAATAATCATACATAAAATCATTAATTGAAAGTGTGGTTCACAAAATTTTAGTAGCGGGTGGTTATAATTAAACTTTCCGTATTCAACATGTTATAACACGGAAACTAATCACCGTACGGGTACCAAAATTGTTAGCATTAATGACCAAAGTATGGGGTGCATGATTTCCATGTGTCACAGCACCACCGTCCAGTTCCAGTTATAGCCGCCAGGTGCCGTGATCAGTCATCATGATTCACAGTCTCACACAGCTGGCCAGTCGCAGTGCACTTGTTGACGTGTCAACATGAGCTCGGACAAAAGGAGTAGGGCATTATTGGTGAAGATCTATTATCAAAACAACAACAATAATGCCGCAACTGCACTTCGAGGATATCGCCGGCTGAAAGAATTACGGAGCATGATGATGTTAGAATCAGCTGAAGAAATGGTTGCCGCTCGTGGAACAGGCCGACGACCGATTGCACCACAGGTAGTTAAGGGGCCCCGGAAAGGCTCAAAATCATGAAAAGTTCAATTTTTACTTTTATGCGTTTTCTGAATCTGCAGACTATTACCTTTTAATAGATATATAATTTATTCAATTCCGAAGACTACAACTATTTTTTAATTTTTTTTAAATGTGTTCTACATGGGCGTGACCCACTGTGGCGCTGTTAAACTGTTGTCAAATGGTGTTATTATTAACGTCCGTGTTCATCAGGTACATTTTAGTGATGTGAGATAAAGTATGTGTTGTGGCTAACCTATTTTCAGAGACTTAGCAGCACCTGAACTGTTGAAAAAGTGTATTCACGGAAAAACTCAAAACCCCAATGAAAGTGTAAATAGTGTTATATGGTCGAGAATCCCCAAGACTGTATTTGTTGGAATAGAAACACTTCACTTTGGTGTGTATGATGCTGTTGCGACTTTCAATGATGGAAACATTGTAAGGGGCAAGGTATTTAGAAATATGGGAATGAAGATAGGTTCTAACATGGTACGAGCGATGCTTGCTTTAGACAAGGAACGCCTTCGGGCTGCAGACAGGGCTGTAAAGAGTCTAGAAATACAATCAAGAGTAAACAGGAGGAGGAACAAGAGGAAGCTGGAGGAGGAGTTTGCAGAGGATGAAGACAATCCATCCTATGGACCTGGAATGCACTAAAAAGTTAATCCAATCTTTGTCGCTCGATTCCCAAAACTTTTATTTTCTCATACTAATTACATGTTTTCTAAGGATCTTCCAAACATACTTGTTTCAAACTTTCAGTAAATGTTACACAGTACCGTCTGCATAATTTAACACAGCCTTTTTCCAAAAAACTGTATATTTTTGAATATATAAGTAAAAAATTGCAAAAAATGTTGTGAATTTTCATTACAATTGAAAAAAAATCATCTTTAATAACTGAACTAAAATTTTGTAAAATACCTGTGTTAAGTTGTAGCCCATATTCCAATAAATAATCTGTAAAAAGTTCAACTTCCTACCTCAAATACTTTGTGAGGAAAAATGTAATTTATAAGCGTTATTTTAACATTGCAAGTATATTACGTTCCGGAGCCCCTTAAGGAGGTTGCTGCTGCTATGGCAGACAACGCTGCACGCAGTTCCTGAACGTCAGGCAGTGCTCGCGCTGTGTCACTACAATTGAACATCCCATGGTCCACTGTACGGAGGGTGCATCGAATCATTCTTAAATAATATCCGTACAAGACCCATATCATATATCAGCTTGCGCCACAGCACGCCCAACGACTTGTTGTCTTTCCTCTCCACTTTCTCGCAAGTATTGGTGTTTGGCGAGGGCTGGCCCTGGACCGTGCTATGGACAGACGAAGCTCATTTTTCTCTGGCGGGTGAGGTGAACACACAGAACTGCCTAGTGTGAGAATCTTCACATCCTGTCACTGTGCGTGAAGTTTCTCTGTACCGTAAACGTGTCACTCTCTACTGTGGTTTCCCGGCTACTTTCCCCAACGACCTTTTCTCTTTTGAACAGGATGGTGCTCAAGGACCAAAGTCGTGCAGTGTGACTGGCCAGCGTTACTGCAATATGCTTCGCCAGCATGTCATACCCGCCCTACTGGTGCTCAAGGACCAAAGTCGTGCAGTGTGACTGGCCAGCGTTACTGCAATATGCTTCGCCAGCATGTCATACCCGCCCTACTGGTGCTCAAGGACCAAAGTCGTGCAGTGTGACTGGCCAGCGTTACTACGATATGCTTCGCCAGCATGTCATACCCGCCCTACTGGTGCTCAAGGACCAAAGTCGTGCAGTGTGACTGACCAGCGTTACTGCGATATGCTTCGCCAGCATGTCATACCCGCCCTACTGGTGCTCAAGGACCAAAGTCGTGCAGTGTGACTGGCCAGTGTTACTGCGATATGCTTCGCCAGCATGTCATACCCGCCCTACTGGTGCTCAAGGACCAAAGTCGTGCAGTGTGACTGGCCAGCGTTACTGTAATATGCTTCGCCAGCATGTCATACCCGCCCTACTGGTGCTCAAGGACCAAAGTCGTGCAGTGTGACTGGCCAGCGTTACTGCGATATGCTTCGCCAGCATGTCATACCCGCCCTACTGGTGCTCAAGGACCAAAGTCGTGCAGTGTGACTGGCCAGCGTTACTGCGATATGCTTCGCCAGCATGTCATACCCGCCCTACTGGTGCTCAAGGACCAAAGTCGTGCAGTGTGACTGGCCAGCGTTACTGCGATATGCTTCGCCAGCATGTCATACCCGCCCTACTGGTGCTCAAGGACCAAAGTCGTGCAGTGTGACTGGCCAGCGTTACTGCGATATGCTTCGCCAGCACGTCATACCCGCCCTACAGGAGAGAGACGCGTTGAACTCAACAGTTTTCATGCAAGATGGGGACCCAGCGCTCATCGCTGATCAAATTATCAGACGGTCGTTTCTAAATGCTTGGTCGGCACGATCACCTGATCTTGCTCCCAAAGGTTTCTGGTTGTGGAACTGCCTGAAGGACAGGGTTCACCAGGAAAACATTCACGCATGTGCTGATCTGAAGCGCAGCATATCAAAAGAGGTAGCCAGCATACCTGCGGAAATGTTTCGTTCTCCTGTGCAGAATGCAATCCTGCGCTTTCAGACACTTCCGGTCACTGACGGGCGCCGTATGGAGCCCCTTTTGCAGCAGTTAAGGTACCTGTATATAATGATATGAGGCACGGCAGCAGCACATTAAAAGTGCTTCAGTTGAATTGATTGTGCATTATTTCTCTTTCTCGTGTCCTTGACATTAATGTTACTACGTGTGGTTCTCGTACGGTAGTTAGATTACGTGTTATAACGTGTTAAATACCACTCGGTATTTGATAATGCCATAAGCAAACTGCGGAGGACTCAGGCTTATTTCCCCGTAGTGCAAGGGATATTTCCTTGGTGGGAGAACTGGAAAAGATTCCGTTCGGCCTCGTGATGCCATTTGAAGGGCTACTTGACCCAGTAGAGCGGCTCTACGATCACGAGAACAGATAACGGGTGGGAGAGCTGTGCGCTCACCCCACGATCCTCCATACCACATCCAAAATTGTCAGAGGATGATACGGCGGTCGACTCGACCGGTCCCGACTGGCCAGAACTCGAAGCGTAGACGTTCCAAACATGTAACCAAACCGAACCAGATATGCAGGGGTACCGGAATCTTATTCTGGATGATCTGGGTTCAGTTTGCCACTCACCTATCAACATTTAAGTTTTCTGTAATTTCTCTAACCCGGTTGGTTTCTTTCGAAAGGGCGTGCCTTATTTTCTACCCCAACCACAGCTTGTACGCCATTTGTAAAGAACTCGCCGTCTACGGGGCGCTGAGTTCCAATCTTCCCAACATCCCATGCTTACTAGACGCTGCTATATGACAACTGAAGAGTCTTCTAGCCTATTCATACCAAAAAGTTCAGTGCCAGGTGTAGGAATTTCATAACACAATTAAAAACATAAGATGAATGTAGCAGAAATAGGCATTGATGATCCTACACTAAATGACAAATCCACTGTAGAATTTTGATGGGAGCCATATGGACGAAGCGTTAATATAGGAGTCATGTTTTGCACTTAGATATATTTCAAAATATCTTTCATCGTGTGTCTTAATAGTATTTTTGTCATACTTTTCTGTTGTCTTATGATGTTAAGTTCTGGGCAACTGCACCTAAAGTAAATGCCTAAAGTAGTTATTAAGCAGAAGAAGACAGTGAGAATATTGTGTAAAGCAGATAACAACACGTCCAGCAGAGACGCCTGTAAGGATTTTCAAATTATTAGACTCACTTCTCAGGGAATTTGTCCTTAGCGCTATTTAATACAAAAATTAGTTTCATCTGAACTGCACAATACCAACACCACACTCAACATTAATTATCATGTAAGCTGTTTTAGACTAAGATTCAGGAAATGGTTCTGTACTTTCATCAAGCTAAATTCTAACATAAAGTAAGGAATTGGGACTCTCTAACAATTAAGAATAACATTAGAAACATAATTCATCACACACTCCTCCTAAAAGCCATCTTGTTACACAACTGGAAATTAGAATTAGCTACAGGGACATTAGCAGCGTTCATTGTAGACATGCATTAGCCGCAGTAATGCTTAAACACATTGGCAGTTAACATTAAATAACAGTCATGTAAGACTTGTTGAAATATATCATTGTCGTCTGTTGCTATTATAACTTTGATTTTGGCCATGTAGCCATTTTCAAACAACGTATTGTTTAATGTTATGCATCAGCATACGTAAAAATTTTAAAAATACGTCGAAGTGACAAAACAAGGGATACGTCCTAATAACGTGTCCGGCCTCGTTTTTGAAGGCATAGTGCAGCAACTTGACCGGGCATGGACTGAAAAAGTCGTTCGAAGTCCCGCACAGAAATGTTGAGCCACGCTGCCTCAATAACCATGTATAAATAAATAAGTGTTGCCGATGCAATATTTTGTGCATGGACTGACCTATCAATTATATCCCATAAATGCTCAGTGCAATATACGTCGGGCGATCTGGGTGGTCAAATCACTCGCTCCAGTTGTTCAGAATGTTCTTCAAACAAATTCCGAACAGGTGTGACTCGTTGACATGGCGCATTGTCATAATAAAAATTCCACAGTTGTTCGGGAACATGGAATCCACGAATGGCTGTACATGGTCTGCAAGAGGTTCAGTTGAACGGGAGGACCTGGTCCATTCCATGTAAACCCAGCCCACACCACCATGAAGGGATCACTAGCTTTCACCGTGCCTTGCTGACAAATTCGATCCACGGCTGCGTGAGTCTGCGCCACACTTGAACCCTACCAACAGCTCTTAACAACTCACATTGGGACTAACCTGACAACGCCACCGTTTCCCAGTCGTCTGTGGTTCATCCGATATGGTCCCGACCCCAGGAGAGGCGCTGCAGGCGATGTCATGCTGTTAGCAAAGATACTCGCGTCGATCATCTGAGCCATTTACACTAAATTTCACCACATTCTACTAACTAATACTCTCGACGTACGTCCGACACTGATTTCTGAGATTATTTCACGCCGTGTTGCTTGTCAGTCAGCACTGACAGCTTTACACTTGCGACGACGCTCTCGGTCGGTAAGTGAAGGTCGTCGGCCGCTGCGTTGTCCATGGTGACAGGTAATACCTGAAATTTGGTGTCCTTCCTACACTATTGACAGTGTGGATCTCGCAATATTGAATTCCCTAATGGAATGTTCCATGCTTCTAGCTCCAAGTACCATTCCGCGTTCGAATTCCAGTCGTGCGGCCATAATCACGTCGGTAAGCTTTTCATATGAATCACCTGAGTACGAATGACAGCTTGCCAATGCAATGCCATTTTATGCCTTGTGTATACGATACTACCGTCAGTAGTACGTATGCATATCGCTACCTCATGACTTGTCACCTCGACTTATGTGAAATGTGTTGTGTCTAGACAAGACAGTCTAGACACAAGGCGAGGAAGCCGAAAGGGCACGCGTCAACTCACGCCGGCTTGCGTAAAGTCTGAAACAGGATACGTAATGAATGCTACAACGAAAAGTACGTAGCTGCTGGAATACTTAACTTTAATCCATCATTTGTATACAGCATTCTTGATGATACAAGTGAGACTCTCTCTAGAAATGGTTAATGGTGCCTTGCTAGGTCGTAGCCATGGACTTAGCTGAAGGCTATTCTAACTATCTCTCGGCAAATGAGAGAAAGGCTTCGTCAGTGTAGTCGCTAGCAAAGTCGTCGTACAACTGGGGCGAGTGCTAGTACGTCTCTCAAGACCTGCCGTGTGATGGCGCTCGGTCTGCGATCACTGACAGTGGCGACACGCGGGCCCGACATGTACTAATGGACCGCGGCCGATTTAAAGCTACCACCTAGCAAGTGTGGTGTCTGGCGGTGACACCACAAAATGTATAAGGAAATCAACGTACCCTATATTTTTGGCAATATTGTAACGAATTAAATGAAAATATTTAGAATTTTACTATGTACAAAGCTGTCAAACATGTAGCAAACAGGAATTTTGAATACCGCAATCTAGATAATGAGAGAGTTTGCAGTAGCAGTGGGTGACGAGTTAGTGTTATTTTGAATACCCAAAAAACACTAGGGGTGGTTCGCCATCGTGTAGCTAGTTCATGAAGTGGCGGTCGTATCTTCGAATGCAGTCTGATGCATACACAGGATCACAATTATTGAACTACATGAGAAAAGAAGTAAGCTAGTTACAAACTACGACTTGCACACACTTTATTCACAATGTAAACGTCACTACAGGTATTCAGATTTAGGTTATGACATGTTCATGTTGCATGCCATCATTGGTCATGATGTGGCGCAGACGAATAGCGAACCTCTACATGACCCGCTAAAGCGTCGGAACACCTATGCTGTACATGACCTCCTGAATGGCTGTTTTCAGCTTAGAAATGGTTTTGGGCGTTATTGCTGTACACCTTGTCTTTCATATACCCCCACAAAAAGGAGTCGCATGTGTTCACATCCGGAGAACATGGCAGCCATTCGAGGCGCATGTCACTGGCCTCTGGATACCCCAGAGCCAGAATGTTGTCCCCAGATTGCTTCTCTATGACATCCTCTCTTGCTTCGATGGGGTCGAGTTCCATCTTACAGGAACCACATCCTGTGGAAATCAGGGTCACTTTGGATAATGGGGATGAAATTATCTTCCAAAACCTTCAAGTACCGTTCGGCAGTCACGTTGCCATCAAGGAATATCACACCGATTATTCCGTGACTGAACAATGCACACCACACCGTCTCCGGATGACACTTCTCGATCGTGAAATGCGGCTTGCCAGTCCTCCAAATGCGCCAAATTGGTTTACTGACGAACCAGTTACAATGAAAGGGGGCTTCGTCACTGAACCAAACCGTATTCCCAGAATTCCGTCTGAACGTCCTAACGCAAACCGTTCAGAAGTTATGACGATTTTATTTCGTATAGTTCAATAATTTTCAATCTGTATCTGTGAGTGAAATGTGTCGTTATTTGGGAGTATGCGCTATGTTCACATTACAGTTCAATTCATCCACTACGTACACTTCACGGAGGGGATTTTCGACGTGCTGATCACATCTACCACGATCGTAAATGGCTTCTCGTACTGCCATGTAGGCGGCTGACGGCCAGTCGGAGGTGGCCTAGAGCCTAATTCATATATGTGGCGTGTACTTGTATGTTTCCGCAGACATAAAACATCAAATTGGATATACAGGATTTAACAAATCGATACTGAGAAATTTTGCGGGTTTTAAGAGCGTACCTTGAGGAGCAATTATAGTGTCTAACATCTGTTTTTAGTATTATATATAAACTGAAGGTGGGGAGAGGGGAGGGGGGAGAGGGGAAAGGAAGGGGAAGGGGTCACTGGTGTCAGCTGCATCGGGACATTACGGGGAATCAGCGGCGACGAGTGAAAATGTGAACCTGACCGGGATTTTTACCCGGGATCTCCTACAGGGCTATTACAAATGATTGAAGCGATTTCATAAATTCACTGTAGCTCCATTCATTGACATATGGTCACGACACACTACAGATACGTAGAGAAACTCATAAAGTTTTGTTCGGCTGAAGCCGCACTTCAGGTTTCTGCCGCCAGAGCGCTCGAGAGCGCAGTGAGACAAAATGGCGACAGGAGCCGAGAAAGCATATGTCGTGCTTGAAATGCACTCACATCAGTCAGTCATAACAGTGCAACGACACTTCAGGACGAAGTTCAACAAAGATCCACCAACTGCTAACTCCATTCGGCGATGGTATGCGCAGTTTAAAGCTTCTGGATGCCTCTGTAAGGGGAAATCAACGGGTCGGCCTGCAGTGGGCGAAGAAACGGTTGAACGCGTGCGGGCAAGTTTCACGCGTAGCCCGCGAAAGTCGACGAATAAAGCAAGCAGGGAGCTAAACGTTTCACAGCCGACGGTTTGGAAAATCTTACGGAAAAGGCATTTCTTAAACAGGAGATTGGAAAACCGATGGATCTGTCGTGGTGGAGATCATGATCAGCAATTCATGTCATGGCCTCCACGCTCTCCCGACTTAACCCCATGCGGTTTCTTTCTGTGGGGTTATGTGACAGATTCAGTGTTTAAACGTCCTCTGCCAAGAAACGTGCCAGAACTGCGAGCTCGCATCAACGATGCTTTCGAACTCATTGATGAGGACATGCTGCGCCGAGTGTGGGAGGAACTTGATTATCGGCTTGATGTCTGCCGAATCACTAAAGGGGCACATATCGAACATTTGTGAATGCCTAAAAAAACTTTTTGAGTTTTTGTATGTGTGTGCAAAGCATTGTGAAAATATCTCAAATAATAAAGTTATTGTAGAGCTGTGAAATCGCTTCAATCATTTGTAATAACCCTGTATATGCTAGGCAGGTCAGGTAACCACTGCACCTTCCGGGACACAGCTCTATTGCAACTGCACGGACTACCTCGGCCCGCCCCGCGGTCGATCCACACTCCCATCGAGGGCCACCTATCGGCAGTCCCGTCCATTTCCTCCATGTTCGTTACGCAGATTCGCACAAGAGGCCGGACGTATTTGTCCATACGCACTGAAGAAGGTGGATCCATTGCCCAGCTAGGCTAATCAAATTATCCGAATACCCGGAGTCTGCTCTCTCGGACATGTCTGTTATGAGGCCACAGCTTCAGTAGCGAACCTGATTTCGTACGCTGACGGACAGCAGATCGAGATTCTCGCAGTGGGTACGGCAACGTTACGCACGGCACATGGAGCCGAGCACGGCCGCGACTGTCGCAGCATTGCAAAGACCGCAGGGCGCAAGTGAGTAACTGTACAAGCTCGCCGCTGCTGAAGAAAGGTGGCCTTGCGGCAAAGACTGACCTCTAAAAAAGTTAGAAGCTCCGTCGTGACGCTGGCCGACACTTCCGGACAGGATTTACTGTCCTCAATTTGCTCCTCGAGACACTCATACAATCCCTCGAAATCAACGTCGCTGTGTTACATTGCACAGAATTCAAGAGAAAAATGACAGTAAAATGCAGCAAGTGATCAGCTGACCGTCTGTGAAACAGTGTTATCAGTAACACTCAAATGGTTCAAATGACTCTAACAACTATGGGACTTAACTGCTGAGGTCATTGTCCGCAGCTCGTGGTCGTGCGGTAGCGTTCTCGCTTCCCGCGCCCGGGTTCCCGAGTTCGATTCCCGGCGGGGTCAGGGATTTTCTCTGCCTCGTGATGACTGGGTGTTGTGTGATGTCCTTAGGTTTAAGTAGTTCTAAGTTCTAGGGGACTGATGACCATAGATGTTAAGTCCAATAGTGCTCAGAGCCATTTGAACCATTTTTTTGCTGAGGTCATCAGTCCCCTAGAACTTAGAACTAACCTAAGGACATCACACACATCCATGCCCGAGGCAGGATTCCAACCTGCGACCGTAGCGGCCGCGCGGTTCCGGGCTGTAGCGCCTAGAACAGCTCGGCCACTCCGGCCGGCGTCTAGTGACACTCACTGGGACACAAATTCGAACGGCAGACGTGTTCGTCAGGCTAGCAGTCAAAACTTCACACAACCACAGGCGACTGACGATCATAATCGGCTAAAAAGATGAAGTTTCCAAAGCAGTCTCCAATTAAACGGAGGTCCTCAAAAAACGTGTTATCAGAGTAGTGACCGTCAAGAGCATAAAAAGTAAAATATTTAAAAAAATACATTGATGGTGCTTAATTATGGTTGTAAATAATTTTGGGATAGCAAGTAATGTGTCTTAATCAAGGCAGTACCATAAACCCATGCGTTTTTCTGCAGACACTGCCACATCAACAAAAGAGATTTTATAATGACTGAGACGATCATATTTCAGTACGAGAGCGCTATCATCACTTACGAGGTAGTTTACATAAGAGTTTCCTGAGCATCGTACCACGGCATAACACAAAATACTGTACTGAAGGAACCAATGTACGGGAGTGACAAAATACAAGCGACTCCACACAGCTAAAACACATCAGCAAAGCCACAAAAAGGACACTATAACTTTGGTCGAAACTTTGGTTTCTCCAGTGTACTTTTGTACATTAAGAGGCGGTAAGATGCTCAGGAAATTTTTATGTCAACAGACTCTGGCTGCGGAAGCATATGCAGTTATACCGCTTAGGTGGTTCAGAGGTCGAGTTACTAGATATCAAACTACGAAAAAAAAAAATAAAATAAAATGCCAGCGTAACACTACACAAGCGCCCCGTACAACGAACTGTGCGTCATAGACACGTAGGAGAGTAGGTAGTAAATACAAACCGCGTCCACTAGTGTCTATGCACGAAAGCTTAATGTGATTCTCTGCAGGATTTCTCAACTTTTCTCCAGCGAGACTTTCTAATGTGCCACTTGGTTTTCCCACTACGTAGGTCGTTCAGTAAATAATTCCACATAATTTTGTTCTCAACATATTCATTCCTAAGAGTTTGAATTTGATGGCAATTATTACCTTCAACTATTGTTTGACATGCGCAACTTTTCTTGTCTCAGTCACGTTCTATATCCTTATTTCAGAGTTGAGTAAGAGAAGTCCCTGGCGGTTGCTCTTTGCTGATAGCTACGTTCCCACTGTACGAATTACGTCCTCATCTTCGAACTGTGTCCCACGAAGAGAATCCTTAAGTGGCTCAAACAATTGAAAATCGGAAGGCACCAAGTCTTATCAGTAGGCCCTATGAAGCAACGATGACCATTAAACATCGGTGGTGTGTTCCCAGGTTCTGAGAGTTTTGTGTGGACAAGCAAGTGTTGGAGTAATCTGTTTCGGTTTCTTGTCAATCTGAACCGGTTCACGAGTGTGTTCAGACTTTTCACATGTGTCACTGAATTACTGGTTGCTCCTTCACTAGCCTAAAAGTCTGTCATAATGACTTTGTCAGCAGAGGCAGTTGACTTGAATTTCTTCTTTTTTTGGAGATTATGGGTGGTGCCACTCCAGTTCGACGAGCTTTCAATAAGTAATGCAGCACTTTTTTCTCGGCGAATTTCGGTTGAAGAAATGCGGAATTTTTTGTGTGACATCGTAGAATATTTCCGCTTCAGCCGCTAGAGTTTCATGAATTTTTCATAGGCGGCAGCGCAATACATAGTAGTCTTCAAAACCGCATCTGTAAAGGAGGTGTTCCAAGTTTAGAGTTGTTATTCAGTTTCTTGCGGCAGAAAACCAGAGCATCGGAGATATTCGTAGGAGGTTGCAGAATGTCTACGGAGACCTAGCAGTGAACAAAAGCGCTGTGAGTCGTTTGGCGAAGCGTATGCCAGGATCGCACCTAGGTCTCGCAAACCTGCCCGATCGTCGGCATGTCGGCCGGCTGCACACAGACGTGACTCCTGCAATGTTCTAACGTGCGGACACTCTCATTCGAGGTGACTGACGGATCACAATAAAACACCTCTCTGGACAACTGGACGTCTCTGTTGGTAGAGCTGACACACTCGCCCATTAGGATCTCCGCAGCTCGTGGTCTAGTGATTCAAGAATCAGTGGAATTTGAACATTTCCTTGTTAGTAAATCATGATTTAGACGACCTGATTAAAGAAGCATGGGCAATATTCCTCCGTGCTCGTAAAAGATATGCCACTGCTATCGACTGGTGGGTTAAAATGGCGAAGCCAGAGTTGAAGAAGTTTCTTGTTCAATAAAGTGCCCAGAGCGCAAGAGGAATGAAAAGCCCTATAGAATATTACTATTCTCTTTAGAGAGATCTATATCATCAGGTCTCAGCAAGTTCCTCACTTCGGATAGCAGACATTAAAAACGTCAAAGTCAAGTTACTTAATGTCAAGAGAAATCAAATGGAAGGGCTGAAAATAAAATCGAAAGCAAATTCGATGTCAGAAGACGAAATTGCTTTCCTAAATCTTTAAGTGAAGCATAAGAACGGAAGAAGGACTTTTATTGGTGAAATTAGAACAAAAAACGGTACGATTTTCAGAACCCAGCAGGATATCATGGACGAGATTGATCGCTGTTATTGCGAGCTATATTCTGTAAATCAAAGTCGTGATGCATCATTGGAAGAATACCTTGACACCCAAGCCCCATACCTGACGGAAGATGATAACGAAAATTTTCTCGAGGTAGTTAGTGAAGAGGACGTGTATGAGACTCTGTGCGTCTCACCACCAAAGTAATCCCCAGGACCGGATGGTTAGCCAGCAGAATTTTACATCCGTTACCGGCCAATAGAGGGTGCGAAAATCACGGACATTGTAAACGAGGTCATTCAGGGTAAAATGATTCCGGCTGTGTTTAAGGGGAGTAAAATTGTTCTTGTGCCAAAAAATAATGGAAACAAAGATTTAAACAATTCACATCAAATTTCACTGCTGAATTCTGATTATAAATTAATAGCTAGAATAATAAACAAGAGCATCTCATGCTTTACACATAAAATTATTAGTAAACATCAGAAATGCGCGCAATGCAGAACCATTTTTCAAAAATCTAGCGCAATTCGGAGATACCATTCCGATAACTTCTGTGACACACATAAAGTGTGCTTTATTTATTTTTAGATTTTTATAAAGCCTTCGATGTAGTAAATCATGAATATCTTCTACAGATGTTGAAGAAAATAGGTTTGAACGATAGGGTCATGCAGTTGGTAATGAATATAGCAACTGGAATAACTGCAAAAATAGCGGTGAATTGTCAACAATCCAGGCCGATACAAATAAAACGAGATTTTTCTCAAGGAAGTCCTCTGTCCATGTCGCTCTTCGCCATTTCACTGGAATCTTTCCTCACACTTGTCGATGGTAGATTAAAAGGCTTAATATTATCAGGAAATAAAATAGTTGTAAGAGCTTATGCGGACGATATAGGGGTCATTATAAGGAATAATGAAGAGGTAACTACTCTAGCGTCTGAAGCCAATGCAAACAAAAAAGCAAGATGTTCAATCTCAGAGTTTTTGATAATATCAGCGTCGAGTGGGCAAAATTAGTCCGACAACATAAAACACTTGGGTTCACCCTGACAGCATGCCCCATGAAAATGACGGCTCTAAATTGGAAAGTTGCAGCAGATAAAGTGGAAGGAGCCATTATAGACAATTTAACTCCATATATGAACCAAGTTCAAAGAACAAAGTATATCAACTCATGCATGCTTGCTAAAGATTATTATACTGCCCAGCTGTTTCCAATACCGAGAATGATAGCGAGGCGAATAATATCCAAAACCACGAACTTTTTGTGGAAAGGTGAAGTGTTCAGAGGACCTGCTAAAGTAGCCACTTTACATCCTTAATATGGTGGACTATGATTAACTGATATAACGGATAAAGCCTCTGCACTTATCAAAAGGCAAATTAATTTAATAAGAGACTAGCGAGAAAGCATAATCAGCCAACATTTCGAGATCATTAAACCTCGAAGCCTGCTTCCCCCGATTGACATGCAGAATATCAACTGTCGTTTACAGCATATGAGTGTTTTCTGTGTTGAGTTCAGTTATGTAAGTGCCGAAATCAGACAGTCACGACACTTAACATCAAGAGCCATAGTGCGGAAAGAAAAAAAAGCGAAGGAAGGAACGAAATGGAACGACAGTTTCCAAACATTGATTGGACTGAGATTTGGAAGAACATTAGTTCTAATGTGCTCACGTCTAATATAAAAACGTCATGGCACAAGACAGTTAACAATATAGTTAGGACCAATGAAAAGACTGTACGCAATCGGACTGTGTGAAACAAATTTATGTCAGCAATGCCATCTAGGTGACACAATAACTCATTGATATACTTGCAGCGGTCACATGAATAGTTGCAAGTGGATCCGAGAGCAAATAGCACTGATTTCAAGGACATCCCCTGAGAGTATATCGCTGTCATTGATACACGGGCCTGAAGCACGCTATTTCCCAGAGGCAAAAAATAACGCTGTGTACCGGTTGCTGGGAAATTTTGTCAATTATATCATTGTCAAACTAGGATTCGACAGCACCATAGAGTTCAAGGCACACATGCTGTGTGAATGTCACAAAAGTAGAAGGTATTCGAATCAGAAGGAAAAGTTCGGTAATATGTTAAAAATTATATTTGAAAGAATGGGCATTGGTTAATATAAAAAAGAAGACTGTGTTGACAGAGATGTTTTGTAGTTACCTTAAGGATATTATTTAAATTTTTACTGTAAATTTTTGGTGTGTGCATTTTGTAGTTCAGAAAGTAGTTCTTGAAAGTTTATAAGCTAGTGTACAGGGCCTATATGGCAGTCAGATTCTGTGCCTAATAGTGTCAAAACACGAAATATTAAAGCTGAATTATTGGTTTATAGTACAAATATAAAAATTGACTCTTTCTATAGAAATGTCTTTATCGAGTGGTTAAAACCTTACTATGGTGTCTGATATAATGTAATATGCAATGGCTAGCAAATTGCCCTGTTCATTTTGGCACTGTGTTGTGTAAGTCAGTTTTCCAATGAAAGATCAATTATATAGGTCTGATCACTTCAGATAATTAACATTCCATCTATTTCCAGAAAGTGTAGTTGGAAGGCTAGTAAACTATATAACATCTCATTTCCGGCATTCTCAAGTATTTAAGAGATTATGTAATATGATTCTTAAATTGTTTTTATGTGAGACGGGCATAAATCTCCATATTCTGTATAAGTCTTGGTGACTTCCATACAATTGTGTGAAATGCTCATAGCTACTCTCACTGAGCTGAGAAGATTTAAGATCAGTTTCTTCCATTAACCTCTCACGGAGACGATTTCCTTCTGTGCATAGTATATTAAAAAGTATCCCAAAAACTACCTGATATCCTTCAGAAATTGCTATTTATGCTTCTGTAAAGATTGGAGCACGTGTAATTCAAAGTGCAGTTTATTATCTATTCATGTCTGAAGAAGTTTGAATGTCTTTAAAAAATTTTCGTGATGTTGAAATTAATCCTTTCAGGTAATTTAGTCAGTAACACAATCTTCTGTTGTATTTGTTAAACATCACATAACTGCAATTATCAAACTGTTTTTGATTAAATCATTTCACGTATAACATGTGTGCATGGTTAGTGCATGTACTTGGTATGTATTTGAATGTGTAACATTGTTCCTGAAATAAATGTTTAGCAAAAAAGGTGGCTATCGTTGCTGCCTCTTGATGACGGGATCCCGTGTTCGATACCCGGCAGAGTTGGGGAATTTCTCTGCCCGGGGACTGGATGTTTGTGTTGTCATTATCATTTCATCATCATCATCATCATCATCATCATCATCATCATCATTCGGCAGTGGCTAGATTGGACTGTGTAAAAAAATTGGTCTGTGTACAAATTGGGACTTTGTACGGGCGCTGATGACCGCGCAGTTGAGCTCCCTACAAGCCAAACATCATGAAACATCATCGCCCATTAGTTGGGGTACTCAAACGTGTGTGCCCGCTGGGTTCCTCGCCACCAAACAGAGGACCCTAAAGGGCAACGAAGGACTGTGTGTGTGGGATTGCTTGCGCGTTGCGAGGCTAATCGTGACAATATTTGGTCGAACACCGTTACGGGCGATGAAACATGGGTTCATCACGTCTCCTCCGAAGAAAACATTAGAAGCCCCATCCTCAACCGGTAAAGTCATGGTGATGGTCTTTTGGGAGATTGAAGCGCTTATTACGTTTGATGTCCTCATTCATAGTGCAACGATCAACTCTGAAGTGTATTATGCTACCCTCTGGGAATTGAAGGAACGTTTCCAGCGTGTTCGTCGTCACAAAAATGCAAACAAAATTCTCCTTCTCCTTGACAACGCAAGTTCTCAGACACGTCTGTGCACCAGAGAGGAGCTCACGAAACTCCACTGGACTGTTCTTCCTTATCTACCCTACAGCTCGGGTCTCGCACCTTCAGACTTCCGTCTGGTTGGCCCAGTGAAGGATGTTGTTCACGGGTTGCAGTACGTGGATGATGGGGAAGTTATTGAGGCAGCTAGACCTGTTGGTTGGTACCATGCGGTCATACAGGACTTCCCAGTAAGGCAGCGTAAGGCCGTTGCAATGAACGGAGACTGTGTTGATAAATAGGACTTTGTAGCCAAAAGAGCGAGGAACAATATAAGGTATTGGAATCATGAATAGAATCAACATGGTTTCAGAAAAAAATGTGTCGCACTGCATTTTGAATACCTCTCGTAACTGCCTTTATGTTTCGGGTTGAAAATGATGCGTCCAGGTTTCGTCACCTACAACGATTGTTGACAGTGAAGCCTCTCCATTGGCCTCAAACTGCTCCAATAGTTCAGTTGAAATAGCTTTTCGTTGACTCTTGTGGTCTGCTGTAAGCATTCGTGGAGCCTATCTTGAACACACGTTAGAAGATCCTAAATCCCCATCATTGCCCACACACCTCCAGTACTCACCGATAGCCGCAGAGACAGATGTGGAATTGTGATGCACCACTCTTTAGGAGTAGTGGCATCTGCCCTATTCATTTTGTCAGCAGTGGCTGTGACAAGCTGTACCGAACATGAACGGTAATGGAGATCAGTTTCAGCACTCAGTGACGCTTTAACTCTCTTTACCTATCGCCCTATAGCATTCCTACAGTGTGCATCATTAGCAACCACTGATCACAGACGTTTATAAATGTTCATTGCGGTTTGTTACTCACAACCAAGGATTCAATAACAGCAAGTTGCTTGAAAGTGCCTTACGTAGACTTCATTTCGATTGTTCACTATGTGTCTGCTACTCGACGAAATATTACAAAACTTCTCACATATGTAGAAAAAACATTAGACTTACATTACCTAAAATGTCATTTTCCCAAGTATGGCCTTTTCACATACTACGGAATTTTTAAATTGAGTGGTAAAATATTGTTTTCAAGTTGCAACACTATATTTATTACCTTTAATATCAATTGACATTCCGATTACTTGATGAATCTTTGTTTGTGTATTTCAGGACCTCAAAGGACGAACGTGTTATCATTGTGAAAACGCATTACACAACCGGCAAGTGTTATGCAGAGACTGTTTGTAGACTTCGCGGGATCTTCAGACATACTAATGTTCCTACAGCATCAACAGCTCTGCGGTGGATAAAGAAATTCGAGAGAACCGGTTCCGTTGCTAGCATAAAACCGCCAGCACGAAACCGTGCGGTTTGTACGAAACGAAACATATTTTTTTTTATTTCGATGCATTTTTGACTTAATTATTGCATTTCTTAAAATTCCATAATATATGAAAGACCTTGTACATTAACACCATGTAAAAAAATTTGGGCATGATTTATCCCTTGACCGACCATTGTAGTATTAATGTACAATCCCGCTGACGCATCCGTACAGTGGGGAATGTGCTGTGTGTCTACCTTCTGCCTCTTCTCATTTTGTTGTTATACTTGTAACGATGGACAAATTATCTGAATAAATTGGGGTGTTAGTTGGTTGGTTCAAATGGCTCTGAGCACTATGGGACTCAACATCTTAGGTCATAAGTCCCCTAGAACTTAGAACTACTTAAACCTAACTAACCTAAGGACATCACACACACCCATGCCCGAGGCAGGATTCGAACCTGCGACCGTAGCAGTCCCGCGGTTCCGGACTGCAGCGCCAGAACCGCTAGACCACCGCGGCCGGCCGGGGTGATAGTGCTCACCCGTGGGAAGAAGCTGCACGCGCTCAATTTTATTCCAGGATCAGTGATCTTCTGAACGTACTGAGATGTATTAATCGTCAGCTGTAGCTGCTGGTGCTTACTGTTTTGTAATTTTGCTATTACCGAAAGCGTACGTTGTTGGTGACAAAGCTTTGCAAAGAAGCACGTAGTGACGTACAAACGACTTCCCTCTGTTCGCTTCAAAGTGCAAAATAAATTTAAATGTTGTACAGGTATACGTACTGAATATAGTTCCTTAACGTGATATATTTCGCTTGTGAATCGTATTGAAGAATACTGCTGGCTACGATAACAAGTGAGGATGCCTTTCAAGGAATAGGCAGATTTCATGTTTCTAGAATACTAGGTTTCCGAAAAGCATTTGACGCGGTACTCCACTACAAACTGTTAACGAATGTACGAGCATATGGGAAAAGTTTACAAATATGTGAGTGGCTCGAAGACTTCTTAGGTAATAGGACGCAGTATGTTGTTCTCGATAGCGAGTTTTCATCAGAGACAAGAGTCTCGTCAGCATTGCACCAAGACCACGCGGGGTAGCCACGTGGTGCTAGGCGCGTTGCCAGAGTTCGCACGGCTACACCCGTCGGAGGTTCGAGTCCTCGCAAGGGCATGGGTGTGTGCTTTGTCCTTAGCGTAAGTTAGTTTAAGTTACATTAAGTAGTGTGTGAACTTTGGGAGCGATGACCCAGCAGAGTGGTCCCATAGGAAATGTAATGAGACCCCTGTTGATGTGTATACACATAAATGATCTAGCGGACCACCTGCGGTTGTTTGCTGATGACGCTGCGGTGTAAGAGAAGGTGTCGAAAATGAGTGACTGTAAGAAGATACAAGACGACAGACAAAATTTCTAGTTGGTGTGATGAGTGGCATTTGGCTCTGAATGCAGAAAAATTAATGCTGACGGGTAGGAAAAATAAACCCGTCATGTTCGGATACAGCACTAGCAGTGTCCTACTTGACACAGTCACGTCTTTCAAGATCTGGACGTTACGATGCAACGTGATATGAAATGAAACGAGCATATGAGGATTATGGTGGGGAAGGCGAATGGTCGACTTCGGTCTGTTGGAAGAATTTCAGGAAAGCGTGGTTTATCTGTAAGGGAGAACGCATATAGGATGCTAGTGTGACCTGTTCTTGAGTACTGCTCGAGTGTTTGGGATCAGTACGAGGTCGAATTAATAGAAGACATCGAATCAATTCAGAGGCCAGCTACTAGATTTGTTACCGTTGGTTCTGAGCAACAAGAAAATGCTATGGCATAGTTCGGGAAGGCAAGCTTCTTTTCCGTGTACACTATTGAGAAAATTTAGAGAAATGGCACTTGAAGCTGACTGCAGAACTATCCTAATGTCGTCAACTAACTTTTCACGCAATGACCACTACGATAAATTAAGGAGAAGCTAGGACTCATTCGGAGGCATATACACTCCTGGAAATGGAAAAAAGAACACATTGACACCGGTGTGGCAGACCCACCATACTTGCTCCGGACACTGCGAGAGGGCTGTACAAGCAATGACCACACGCACGGCACAGCGGACACACCAGGAACCGCGGTGTTGGCCGTCGAATGGCGCTAGCTGCGCAGCATTTGTTCACCGCCGCCGTCAGTGTCAGCCAGTTTGCCGTGGCATACGGAGCTCCATCGCAGTCTTTAACACTGGTAGCATGCCGCGACAGCGTGGACGTGAACCGTATGTGCAGTTGACGGACTTTGAGCGAGGGCGTATAGTGGGCATGCGGGAGGCCGGGTGGACGTACCGCCGAATTGCTCAACACGTGGGGCGTGAGGTCTCCACAGTACATCGATGTTGTCGCCAGTGGTCGGCGGAAGGTGCACGTGCCCGTCGACCTGGGACCGGACCGCAGCGACGCACGGATGCACGCCAAGACCGTGGCATCCTACGCAGTGCCGTAGGGGACCGCACCGCCACTTCCCAGCAAATTAGGGACACTGTTGCTCCTGGGGTATCGGCGAGGACCATTCGCAACCGTCTCCATGAAGCTGGGCTACGGTCCCGCACACCGTTAGGCCGTCTTCCGCTCACGCCCCAACATCGTGCAGCCCGCCTCCAGTGTGTCGCGACAGGCGTGAGTGGAGGGACGAATGGAGACGTGTCGTCTTCAGCGATGAGAGTCGCTTCTGCCTTGGTGCCAATGATGGTCGTATGCGTGTTTGGCGCCGTGCAGGTGAGCGCCACAATCAGGACTGCATACGACCGAGGCACACAGGGCCAACACCCGGCATCATGGTGTGGGGAGCGATCTCCTACACTGGCCGTACACCACTGGTGATCGTCGAGGGGACACTGAATAGTGCACGGTACATCCAAACCGTCATCGAACCCATCGTTGTACCATTCCTAGACCGGCAAGGGAACTTGCTGTTCCAACAGGACAATGCACGTCCGCATGTATCCCGTGCCACCCAACGTGCTCTAGAAGGTGTAAGTCAACTACCCTGGCCAGCAAGATCTCCGGATCTGTCCCCCATTGAGCGTGTTTGGGACTGGATGAAGCGTCGTCTCACGCGGTCTGCACGTCCAGCACGAACGCTGGTCCAACTGAGGCGCCAGGTGGAAATGGCATGGCAAGCCGTTCCACAGGACTACATCCAGCATCTCTAAGATCGTCTCCATGGGAGAATAGCAGCCTGGCTTGCTGCGAAAGGTGGATATACACTGTACTAGTGCCGACATTGTACATGCTCTGTTGCCTGTGTCTATGTGCCTGTGGTTCTGTCAGTGTGATCATGTGATGCATCTGACCCCAGGAATGTGTCAATAAAGTTTCCCCTTCCTGGGACAATGAAATCACGGTGTTCTTATTTCAATTTCCAGGAGTGTAGATAGCCGTCTTTACTCACCGAGTGGAACAGGAAAGGAAACGAAGTGGTGTAGGGAACCGTCAACCGTGCGCCGTGAGGTGGCATGCGTAACATGTATGTTGACGTACAGGCAGATACATCACACGTCAAAAAGTCAAGTTAGGCTTGATTCGATGTGGCAAGTGAAAAGAAATACGATTCTAAATGCTTCTGTAGGCTTAAGAAATGACAGATACCAATTTTCACTGGCACACACACACACACACACACACACACACACACACACACACACACACACACATGCATGCGCACATCATTTAATCTCCTTTATGTATATGGTAAGATTCAAAATCCTTATAGCGGATGACTTCTGTCCGTACATGCCGTGAATGGCGCAGGTTCTTACCGGTAGTTCAGCCACTGGAGAGTTCTCCAGAGGCTGTACACACGGAGCGGATGTATACAAACTTTCTGTGTTCGCTTGTATTGTGTATCTCAGGCCACGGGACGCCATCTCTTCCCTTAATCAGATTATTCAACTTTTGTATATCACGTACTTGCGGTGTAAAAGGCCAGTGCATTGGCGGAGCTGTCATCTATACACAGGTGATTCATGTTAAAATATGTCGGGCGTGATTATGACTGCCAGACGGGAATTACCAGACTTTGAATTCGGAATGGTAGTTGAAGCTAGACACTTGAGACATTCGATTTCGGAATTCAATATTACGAATTGCACAGTGTCAAAAGTGTGTCGAGAATAGCAATTTTCAGGCATTACTGCTCACCACAGACAACGCAGTGGCCGACGGCCTTCACTTAAAGACCAAGAGATACGACAGTTGCGTAGAGCTGTCAGTGCTAACAAAAAATGGTTCAAATGGCTCTGAGCACTATGGGACTCAACTGCTGTGGTCATCAGTCCCCTAGAACTTAGAACTACTTAAGCCTAACTAACCTAAGGACATCACACACACTCATGCCCGAGGCAGGATTCGAACCTGCGACCGTAGCAGCAGCGCGGCTCCGGACTGGAGCGCCTAGAACCGCACGGCCACCGCGGCCGGCTCAGTGCTAACAGACAAGCAATAATGCGTGAAATAAACGCAGAGATCAATATGGACGTACGACGAATGTACGCGTCAGAACAGTGCAGCGAATTTTGGCGTTAACAGGATGTGGCAGCAGATGACCGACGAGAGTACCTTGGCTGATGGCACGAGGTAGCCTGCAGCGCCTCTCCTGGGCTCGTGACCATATTAGTTGGACCCTAGACGCATGGAAAATTGTGGCCTGGTCAGATGAGCCCCAATTGCAGTTGGTAAGAGCTGATGGTAGGGTTCGAGTGTGATGATGATGATGTTTGGTTTGTGGGGCGCTCAACTGCGTGGTTATCAGCGCCCGTACAATTACCCAATCTTTGCTCAGTCCAATTTCGCCACTTTCCTGGATGATGATGAAATGATGAGGACAACACAAACACCCAGTCATCTCGAGGCAGGTGAAAATCCCTGACCCCGCCGGGAATCGAACCCGGGACCCCGTGCTCGGGAAGCGAGAACGCTACCGCGAGACCACGAGCAGCGGACAGGGTTCGAGTGTGGCCAGACCCCACGAAGCCATGGGCCGAAATAGTAACAAGGCACGATCAAAGCTGGTGGTGGCTCTGTAGTGTGTGGGCTGAGGTTACATGCAATGGACTGGTTCCTCTGTTCCAACTGAGCCGATCATTGACTGGAAATGGTTATGTTCGGATACTTGGAGGTTATTTTCAGTCGTTCATGGACTTCATGTGCCCAAACAATCACGTAATTTTTATGGATAACAGTGCACCAGGTCACTGGGCCATAGTTGTTCTCGATTGGTTTGAGGAACATTGCGGACAATGCGAGCGTTTGATCTGGTCACTCAGATCGCCCGGCGTGAATCCCATCGAACAATTATGAGACACGATCGAGAGGTCAGCTCTTGCACAAAGCGCTGCACAGTCAACACTTTTGCTATTGTTAATAGGTATAGAGGCTGCTTGGCTCAATATTTCTGCATGGGACGTCCAACGGCTTGTTGAGTACATGCCCCACCGAGTTACTGCACTACGCCGAGCAAAAGGAGGTCCGACACAATGAAACGTCCCCTTAGAACAATTTCTGATTTACTGAGTGGGTCTGCGCCTCTGGTGGCCCACCAATACCATATTCTCTACCAGGACTACAGTGGAACTGCTCTGTGATGACCTACCTACCAATATTCTTCAAAACGTCGAATGACTCTGCTGTGGGTTTGCTGTGTTGTGGCCCATTACCTATCAGCATGTCAAGAGTCAGCACTGTCTTTCCGTTGGAAGGACAACACTACTTCTTCAAGACTCCATGGAAATCCACTACTTCCGTGTGCATTTACTTTTACTGCTCAGACTTTGAGAAAAACACTGCAATTTTACAGTGATGAACGATCTGGACTGTCTTTATGGACTGTGAGAAAATTTTAGCTTTTGATCAACATTGTATCAATAAGTGTGTGCATTTGATATGTTTGTTATAGTAATTATGAAAAATTTTATCAAATCATTATTGGCCACTGCCCAAAACAATTTGTTAAATTTTTTGTGGGGGCATGGGGGCTATGTAAGTAGGCTGTTTATGTTTTCTTATTGGCAACGTTACGTAGCGCTCTGTATGAAAATCACTGGCTGTGCTGTGTGCAGTCTGTGGCTGGTTGGCGTTGTTGTAATACTCGCCATTGCAGTGTTGGGCAGCTGGACGTGAACAGCGCGTAGCGTTGCGCAGTTGGAGGTGAGCCGCCAGCAGTGGTGGATGTGGGGAGAGAGATGGCGGAGTTTTGAAATTTGTAACACTGGATGTCATGAACTACTATATATATTATGATTATTAAGGTAAATACATTGTTTGTTCTCTTTTAAAATCTTTCATTTGCTAACTATGCCTATCAGTAGTTAGTGCCTTCTGTAGTTTGAATCTTTTATTTAGCGGGCAGTAGTGGCGCTCGCTGTATTGCAGTAGTTCGAGTAACGAAGATTTTTGGTGAGGTAAGTGATTTGTGAAAGGTACAGGTTAATGTTAGTCAGGGCCATTCCTTTGTAGGGATTTCTGAAAATCAGATTGCGTTGCGCTAAAAAATATTGTGTGTCACTTTAGTGAATGTTTGAGTACATTCAGTTTTGCTCAGCTGTTTGAAAAGCAAATAGTGTAAGAGGTTTATCAGCACAGTAATTCAGAAATTGTTCTAAGGGGACGTTTCAACAATACTAGGAGGTATCCCATGACTTCCGTCAGCTTAGTGTTTTGCGGAAGGAATTCACTCACGGAAAGTCCCGGTCCGTCACAAATTTTCATGTGTCAGGAACAGCTGACGTCGGTCCAGATTCGCAAAATGCGAACCCGTTTCATAATTTAAAAAAAATGGCTCTAAGCACTATGGGACTTAAAATCTGACGTCATCTGTCTTCTAGACTTAGAACTACTTAAACCTAACTAACCGAAGGGCATCCCACACATCCATGCCCGAGACAGGATTCGAACCTGCGACCGTAGCAGCAGTGCCGTTTCATAATGCTCAGGTAAAGTTGCCATGGTTTAGCAGACTAAAAGTCGCATGTGTAAACGTAACGTGTCTTACGTAGAACGGTACTCACGCCGGAGCACACGCCGTACGTGGGGAATCGCGTGGGAGGCGCACAGTGGCCGCGCGGTGGGCGGCTGTGATTGATGAGCTCCTATTGGCCAGCGCCGGCAGCGGCGCTCACACACGGCCGCGAGTAATGAGCGCCCGACGAGGCGATTTATGATCCGGCCATTCGTTTTCCAAATGCGGCCAACTTCCCGCTCTGTTTACCGACCGTTCAGCTGTTGTGCTGTTCGAGGAGTGCTCCGCCGAGGCTGTAACAGCTGCACTTGCTTCTGATCTTGCTACTTCTCCGTCTCTCGCACCGACTTTTCTCTTTCGTGAAGTTACAACTAATGAACTTGCAAACCACAAATACAGGGCTATTACAAATGATTGAAGCGATTTCATAAATTCACTGTAGCTCCATTCATTGACATATGGTCACGACACACTACAGACACGTAGAAGAACTCATAAAGTTTTGTTCGGCTGAAGCCGCACTTCAGGTTTCTGCCGCCAGAGGTCTCGAGAGCACAGTGAGACAAAATGGCGACAGGAGCCGAGAAAGCGTATGTCGTGCTTGAAATGCACTCACATCAGTCAGTCATAACAGTGCAACGACACTTCAGGACGAAGTTCAACTAAGATCCACCAACTGATAACTCCATTCGGCGATGGTATGCGCAATTTAAAGCTTCTGGATGCCTTTGTAAGGGGAAATCAACGGGTCGGCCTGCAGTGAGCGAAGAAACGGTTGAACGCGTGCCGGCAAGTTTCACGCGTAGCCCGCGGAAGTCGATGAATAAAGCAAGCAGGGAGCTAAACGTACCACAGCCGACGGTTTGGAAAATCTTACGGAAAAGGCTAAAGCAGAAGCCTTACCGTTTGCAAGTGCTACAAGCCCTGACACCCGATGACAAAGTCAAACGCTTTTAATTTTCGGCGCGGTTGCAACAGCTCATGGAAGAGGATGCGTTCAGTGCGAAACTTGTTTTCAGTGATGAAGCAACGTTTTTTTTTAATGGTGAAGTGAACAGACACAATGTGCGAATCTGGGCGGTAGAGAATCCTCACGCATTCGTGCAGCAAATTCGCAATTCACCAAAAGTTAACGTGGTTTGTGCAATCTCACGGTTTAAAGTTTACGGCCCCTTTTTCTTCTGCGAAAACAACGTTACAGGACACGTGTATCTGGACATGCTGGAAAATTGGCTCATGCCACAACTGGAGACCGGCAGCGCCGACTTCATCTTTCAACAGGATGGTGCTCCACCGCACTTCCATCATGATGTTCGGCATTTCTTAAACAGGAGATTGAAAACCGATGGATCGGTCGTGGTGGAGATCATGATCGGCAATTCATGTCATGGCCTCCACGCTCTCCCGACTTAACCCCATGCGATTTCTTTCTGTGGGGTTATGTGAAAGATTCAGTGTTTAAACCTCCTCCTCTACCAAGAAACGTGCCAGAACTGTGAGCTCGCATCAAAGATGCTTTCGAACACATTGATGGGGATATGCTGCGCCGAGTGTGGGAGGAACTTGATTATCGGCTTGATGTCTGCCGAATCACTAAAGGGGCACATATCGAACATTTGTGAATGCCTAAAAAAACTTTTTGAGTTTTTGTATGCGTGTGCAAAGCGTTGTGAAAATATCTCAAATAATAAACTTATTGTAGAGCTGTGAAATCGCTTCAATCATTTGTAATAACCCTGTATTCCCGAACCACCGCCCACCACCTACTTCCTGTAATATTCGGATGACACCGCCTGCCTAACCATTGAAAAGTAACAGCTAGGATCTTTCGCCGCTGCTTTAAAGTTCATTACCACTAGATTCACGCTCACATGCGATGAACTGAAATGCTATTAACATGTAAACAGTAATCATAAGTATAGCCAGATATGTACAATATACGTAATTTTGGGAATTGTTATGACGAATTCGAAAAAAATGGTTCAAATGGCTCTGAGCACTATGGGACTTAACTGCTGAGGTCATCAGTCCCCTAGAACTTAGAACTACTTAAACCTAACTAACCTAAGGACATCACACACATCCATGCCCGAGGGAGGATTCGAACCTGCGGCCGTAGCGGTCGCGCAGTTCCAGACTGTAGCGCCTAGAACCGCTCGGCCACTCCGGCCGGCTATGACGAATTAAACCTGTACAATGTATTCCTTCTTCCTCGAGTAGACTCTGTAATTGGTAGAAATTTTAAAATCATGCTATTTACTTAGAATCACTGAAATATGATGACGATCATTGTTATCTGATACATATTTTAAATCCTAGATTTTTTATAACTAAAAAACCAAATTAAATTAAAATATGAATGTCACTACGTAATTGAAAAGCATTTTCCTATCTGTGTGAAATGTAATTACTGTTATTAAAAAGAAGGGTAATTGTACATATGTAA
Source organism: Schistocerca cancellata (assembly GCF_023864275.1). Classification (NCBI taxonomy): domain Eukaryota; kingdom Metazoa; phylum Arthropoda; class Insecta; order Orthoptera; family Acrididae; genus Schistocerca; species Schistocerca cancellata. Next base: position 52,227,069 of record NC_064631.1, read on the forward strand.
ATGAACTGCTTAACAGAACTTCCAGGCCGTTTTACAGATATCCTTATTACTGAAATGAAGAACAGTTTTCTTGAAGCTACGAAAATGCTAGGAAGGAATTATATTCGATATTGTAATCCCATAAAATGCAATATTTATAATTATATTTAAATATCTGACTATTGTAATTGTGAATGAGATTGTTGTGAAATGAGATATATTTACTGCCAATGACATTTTATCTTACAATCCATACTATGTTATTTTCTGTTCGGATATAAATCATATTTCATTGCACATCATTAATTTTCCAGTTTTAACAATGACCGACTTTGTAGATAAATGTAAGACCCATGAGGGACCAATGTTGTATGGCAGTTTTGCATGAACTTCGACACTGTGCCGCTCTGATTTATAAATAAGGGAATGATTCTTCAAGGCATACATTGTGCCAATTTACCTCAGTTGTACTATTGCTTGCTCGTTATCTGGATGACTTCAAGATGGAAATAAATTGCTTCGAATTCAAAATATGCGTGTCAGAAATTAATGTGAACAATTTGCTCACAGCGGTCATTTGTTGTTATACCAGAATGTGGACATTGTTTTCTACAGCAACAGTAGCAGATCATCGTTTCTTCGAGGCAGATTTCTTAGGTTAAGTACATGTTCAACGATATCGTTCAGCGATATACTTTCCGCTGGTTTTTAAGTAAGCAGCCTCAAGAATTGTTACAGCATTATATGAGAGTAATTCAGTAACTTTATAAAGTTAAGTGGATTAATTGTCTTTCAGGTATTTGATCCAAGCCAGTTTCAGTTACTTTAAAGACGGTGGGGACATTATTATTATTTTTTTGTTACGGAAACATTACCCTATTCACAAGAAATCTCTAATGCCTCCTGCCAGTGCGGCGTAATCCGTGAAAACTTCAAGAAAATCCACAGAAAGCCAAACAACGATCTTTGGTCGCACCATTTGGCGTTTCCATAGATCAGATTTCCATCTCTCCATCTGAAACCAATTGCAATACACTGCCCAGTGCCTACTGGTCAGCACTTACGGTACCCTGCTGCGCCATTAGAACTGTACACCAGTATCCCACAGTTATCTTTTGCTGATCGCAGCATGCCCGAATTTCAACCCAACCATGAAATCTGTCCCTAGATCTACACATCTTTCCATCCCTAGCCGCAATGCTCTATTTCCTATCTCCAAATTTCCGTCCTCCCCCTTCCTCAAATTCAATTGCATTTCGTTGCTTCCTGTGGTTTCACAGGGCCCCAAAGCTATACTCATCTCTCCATTTTCATCATGATCATTTTCATCCATCAACAACGTCACCGCAATACCATTTACGTTGTCATTAAAGATTTTCTTTTAACTGGAATATAAAATCATGTAATAAGTTTCGAAATCATAGGAATTGTCCACCAACGCGTTTATTTTAAAACATAATTTACCGTCCTCCCTCTGCTTTTTATGTGTTGCCAATCGTAACGAACTCCTCCAGAAAATCACTCGTATCAGATTTGGTCGCGTGCAAACGTTACACCCTTTGGTAGAGACATTCGTACCAGGTGACCCCAATGTCCCCCCGTCTTCTCTGTTGTGGTGAAAGACGTTGACCCTGAAATTACGAGTACAGCAGAGAAAGCGAAGTATAAACTCAGTTTCCAAAACTACCTACCACATCTGAATCTTCACAGAATCACCATCAACCGTCGATCATTTAATCGCCAACGTATCACTGATATACACTCCTGGAAATGGAAAAAAGAACACATTGACACCGGTGTGTCAGACCCACCATACTTGCTCCGGACACTGCGAGAGGGCTGTACAAGCAATGATCACACGCACGGCACAGCGGACACACCACGAACCGCGGTGTTGGCCGTCGAATGGCGCTAGCTGCGCAGCATTTGTGCACCGCCGCCGTCAGTGTAAGCCAGTTTGCCGTAGCATACGGAGCTCCATCGCAGTCTTTAACACTGGTAGCATGCCGCGACAGCGTGGACGTGAACCGTATTTGCCGTTGACGGACTTTGAGCGAGGGCGTATAGTGGGCATGCGGGAGGCCGGGTGGACGTACAGCCGAATTGCTGAACACGTGGGGCGTGAGATCTCCACAGTACATCGATGTTGTCGCCAGTGGTCGGCGGAAGGTGCACGTGCCAGTCGACCTGGGACCGGACCGCAGCGACGCACGGATGCACGCCAAGACCGTAGGATCCTACGCAGTGCCGTAGGGGACCGCACCGCCACTTCCCTGCAAATTAGGGACACTGTTGCTCCTGGGGTATCGGCGACGACCATTTGCAACCGTCTCCATGAAGCTGGGCTACGGTCGCGCACACCGTTAGGCCGTCTTCCGCTCACGCCCCAACATCGTGCAGCCCGCCTCCAGTGGTGTCGCGACAGGCGTGAATGGAGGGACGAATGGAGACGTGTCGTCTTCAGCGATGAGAGTCGCTTCTGCCTTGGTGCCAATGATGGTCGTATGCGTGTTTGGCGCCGTGCAGGTGAGCGCCACAATCAGGACTGCATACGACCGAGGCACACAGGGCCAACACCCGGCATCATGGAGTGGGGAGCGATCTCCTACACTGGCCGTACACCACTGGTGATCGTCGGGGGGACACTGAATAGTGCACGGTACATCCAAACCGTCATCGAACCCATCGTTCTACCATTCCTAGACCGGCAAGGGAACTTGCTGTTCCAACAGGACAATGCACGTCCGCATGTATCCCGTGCCACCCAACGTGCTCTAGAAGGTGTAAGTCAACTACCCTGGCCAGCAAGATCTCCGGATCTGTCCCCCATTGAGCATGTTTGGGACTGGATGAAGCGTCGTCTCACGCGGTCTGCACGTCCAGCACGAACGCTGGTCCAACTGAGGCGCCAGGTGGAAATGGTATGGCAAGCCGTTCCACAGGACTACATCCAGCATCTCTACGATCGTCTCCATGGGAGAATAGCAGCCTGCATTGCTGCGAAAGGTGGATATACACTGTAGTAGTGCCGACATTGTGCATGCTCTGTTGCCTGTGTCTATGTGCCTGTGGTTCTGTCAGTGTGATCATGTGATGTATCTGACACCAGGAATGTGTCAATAAAGTTTCCCCTTCCTGGGACAATGAATTCACGGTGTTCTTATTTCAATTTCCAGGAGTGTATTTCCTCAAACACAAATTTGATTCTTCAGAGATCCGTCCCCAGTTATAGAAATGCCAAAAACGCCTCTTAAATAACGTTCACCCGAATACAGAATCTAAGAACCCGCCCACTCTCCCCTTCCTGTCTGAATCCAACCATTTTGTCAAAGAATCACGAAACCACACCTCACCCATCTACAATGTATCACCTGTAACCTGACCTATGCTACTAAACCCCCACTTCCAAATCAAAGCTCACAATTCCCGTCAACATGCCGACACCACTCTGTATCCAAAAATGTCACTCAAAAACTGACCCACCTTTTCCCACCTGTGAATCCAACCATTTCCTCAAATAATCACAAAGCCTCACCTCATCTACCTACATGTGACACTAGTAAGCTGACCCATTCTACTAAACCCTCAGCTCACAGTTGCCATCAAACCTAGTCACATACCTCTCCATCCAAACAACGCACTCGGCTATCCCCCAGTGCTAAAGATATCATAAGAATCCTCACCACTGTCATTCAAAATATTCTTCAACTCCAAAGGTCTCACAGACCCTCTAACAAATATCTCTTGCTGCCCGTTTGGCATTTCACCGCATTACACAGGCCACCTACTCCCCAACAGCCGACCGCTGCGGCCGCAGGTTCAAAAGAAATGTTCAAATGTATGTGAAATGTTATGGGACTTAACTGCTAAGGTCATCAGCCCCTAAGCCTACACACCACTTAACCTCAGTTATCCTAAGGACAAACACATACACCCATGCCCAAGGGAGGACTCGACCCTCAGCCGGAACGAGCCGCTTCAGTCTGTAGCCGCGCGACCGCTACGGTCACAGGTTGTGATGTCCTTAGATTAGTTAGGTTTAAGTAGTTCTAAGTTCTAGGGGACTGATGACCTTAGCAGTTAAGTCCTATAGTGCTCAGAGCCATTTGAACCATTTTTTCATTTTTTTTTACTCCCGAAATCAGACTCATTTCTTTTTTAAACACCTCGACATTTTATTTTAAAACATTTTATTTTAAAACTTCTCCAAGCCCTACATACCTCTCCCCTGACCTTACAATGCTGCGCGACAGCAGTATAACATACAACTACCGTTATCCCAATATCCGTTCCTTATCAACAAACAGACCTTTATGTATGTCTGTCCTCTCGAAGCACATAACCTACCTCAATGAAATCTTCCTCCAGTTCTATCACAGAATCCGAACAGCACCACATACACTCCTGGAAATGGAAAAAAGAACACATTGACACCGGTGTGTCAGACCCACCATACTTGCTCCGGACACTGCGAGAGGGCTGTACAAGCAATAATCACACGCACGGCACAGCGGACACACCAGGAACCGCGGTGTTGGCCGTCGAATGGCGCTAGCTGCGCAGCATTTGTGCACCGCCGCCGTCAGTGTCAGCCAGTTTGCCGTAGCATACGGAGCTCCATCGCAGTCTTTAACACTGGTAGCATGCCGCGACAGCGTGGACGTGAACCGTATGTGCAGTTGACGGACTTTGAGCGAGGGCGTATAGTGGGCATGCGGGAGGCCGGGTGGACGTACCGCCGAATTGCTCAACACGTGGGGCGTGAGGTCTCCACAGTACATCGATGTTGTCGCCAGTGGTCGGCGGAAGGTGCACGTGCCCGTCGACCTGGGACCGGACCGCAGCGACGCACGGATGCACGCCAAGACCGTAGGATCCTACGCAGTGCCGTAGGGGACCGCACCGCCACTTCCCAGCAAATTAGGGACACTGTTGCTCCTGGGGTATCGGCGACGACCATTCGCAACCGTCTCCATGAAGCTGGGCTACGGTCCCGCACACCGTTAGGCCGTCTTCCGCTCACGCCCCAACATCGTACAGTGGTGTCGCGACAGGCGTGAATGGAGGGACGAATGGAGACGTGTCGTCTTCAGCGATGAGAGTCGCTTCTGCCTTGGTGCCAATGATGGTCGTATGCGTGTTTGGCGCCGTGCAGGTGAGCGCCACAATCAGGACTGCATACGACCGAGGCACACAGGGCCAACACCCGGCATCATGGTGTGGGGAGCGATCTCCTACACTGGCCGTACACCACTGGTGATCGTCGAGGGGACACTGAATAGTGCACGGTACATCCAAACCGTCATCGAACCCATCGTTCTACCATTCCTAGACCGGTAAGGGAACTTGCTGTTCCAACAGGACAATGCACGTCCGTATGTATCCCGTGCCATCCAACGTACTATAGAAGGTGTAAGTCAACTACCCTGGCCAGCAAGATCTCCGGATCTGTCCCTCATTGAGCATGTTTGGGACTGGATGAAGCGTCGTCTCACGCGGTCTGCACGTCCAGCGCGAACACTGGTCCAACTGAGGCGCCAGGTGGAAATGGCATGGCAAGCCGTTCCACAGGACTACATCCAGCATCTCTACGATCGCCTCCATGGGAGAATAGCAGCCTGCATTGCTGCGAAAGGTGGATATACACTGTACTAGTGCCGACATTTTGCATGCTCTGTTGCCTGTGTCAATGTGCCTGTGGTTCTGTCAGTGTGATCATGTGATGTATCTGACCCCAGGAATGTGTCAATAAAGTTTCCCCTTCCTGGGACAATGAATTCACGGTGTTCTTATTTCAATTTCCAGGAGTGTATACTGTATCGCACTGACAACCTACTTCCCATGCCGCATGTTGGGGTTGCTACTGACCAACAAAACAATATCCAATTTCAGTCATGAAACCTCTGTACAATACTCATACGGAGAGCCTTAGCCTCAAGTTATTCTTCGAAGGCCTATAACCTAAATTATTGCCGCCCACCTAAACATCCACAGACGATCCCTCAGAGAGCTTCAGCGTTGGGAACTGTATAATGGTTCTCTTCAAGTTGAAATTGTACCTAACCCAAAGCATACCAGTACTCAGCGAACAGCAGCCCGATGTTGTCCTAAAATTTCTCATTTTCCTTCGACACTTTACTTTGAGAGTCTTTGATACTGCTCTATGTGATCACACACCCATCCTACTCACTACCTGTGGAGAACACCTCCTACCCGCACGTCCACCCTGAACACTAATCTGATACTTACACTGTCAGACGACATGGTAGGATGTCATAGAATTAGAAAAGTACACAATGTGAAAACAAATTTTTCATTATTTGATTACAACAATGACTACATCTACATCTACATCTACATCTACATCTACATCCATACTCCGCAAGCCACCTGACGGTGTGTGGCGGAGGGTACCTTGAGTACCTCTATCGGTTCTCCCTTCTATTCCAGTCTCGTATTGTTCGTGGAAAGAAGGATTGTCGGTATGCCTCTGTGTGGGCTCTAATCTCTCTGATTTTATCCACATGGTCTCTTCGCGAGATATACGTAGGAGGGAGCAATATACTGCTTGACTCTTCGGTGAAGGTACGTTCTCGAAACTTTGACAAAAGCCCGTACCGAGCTACTGAGCGTCTCTCCTGCAGAGTCTTCCACTGGAGTTTATCTATCATCTCCGTAACGCTCTCGCGATTACTAAATGATACTGTAACGAAGCGCGCTGCTCTCCGTTGGATCTTCTCTATCTCTTCTGTCAACCCTATCTGGTACGGATCCCACACTGCTGAGCAGTATTCAAGCAGTGGGCGAACAAGCGTACTGTAACCTACTTCCTTTGTTTTCGGATTGCATTTCACTAGGATTCTTCCAATGAATCTCAGTCTGGCACCTGCTTTACCGACGATCAACATTATATGATCATTCCATTTTAAATCACTCCTAATGCGTACTCCCAGATAGTTTATGGTATTAACTGCTTCCAGTTGCTGACCTGCTATTTTGTAGCTAAATGATAAAGGATCTCTCTTTCTGTGTATTCGCAGCACATTACACTTGTCTACATTGAGATTCAATTGCCATTCCCTGCACCATGCGTCAATTCGCTGCAGATCCTCCTGCATTTCAGTACAATTTTCCATTGTCACAACCTCTCGATACACCACAGCATCATCTGCAAAAAGCCTCAGTGAACTTCCGATGTCATCCACCAGGTCATTTATGTATATTGTGAATAGCAACGGTCCTATGACATTCCCCTGCGGCACACCTGAAATCACTCTTACTTCAGAAGACTTCTCTCCACTGAGAATGACATGCTGCATCCTGTTATCTAGGAACTTCTCAATCCAATCACACAATCCAATAAATCCAATCACACTACGTTTCTGTGGCATACGCTAATCGGCCAGAACATTATGACGACCAGCATGCTATAGCTATAAACCCGTCCAGGTGGTAGTAGTGCTACCTGGCGAGGAATGACTGCTAGTCAGACACAAGCATGTTGCATGCAACATTAGTACGCGTGCTGCCCGTGTGTGGAATGTGGCAAGGCGCGCCATCTATCTTAGTTTGACCGAGGGCAGATTGTGATGGCCCGGAGGCACGGCACGCATTTGGAAAACTACACGACTCCTATAGTTGGCCGGTATGAACATCACATCAAAAACTCCCAGATGTTCATTGAGAAAATCAAAGATATTAGAGTTGGTCCAAATGACATTTCAGTCAGCCTGGATGTGGTGTCGCTGTTCACAAAAGTTCCTGTGGAGGACACTTTGAAAATGCTGGCGGATCTTTTTCCTCCTGAAACTATAAAGTTGTTCCGGCACGTGATGACGACCACCTACTTCTTGTATGGTAATAAATTTTATGAAATGACAGACGGTATGGCAATGGGCTCTCCGTTGTCTCCATCACTGGCTAACTTTTTTATGGAGAATTTTGAAGAACGTGCACTAAATTCGGCTCCCCTCCGTCCATCCTTATTTTATCGTTACGTTGACGATACATTTATGATCTGGCCACACGGCGAAGAAGCTCTCAAAGAATTCATGGAACACATGAACAGCATCCATTCGAACATCCAGTTCACTGTCGAGATGGAGAAGGAAGGGAGACTGCCTTTCTTAGACGTTTTAGTACAACGACAGACGGACGGGCGTCTTGGCCACTCTGTATACCGTAAGCCGACGCATACCGATTTATACCTGAACGCACAGTTTCCATCACCCTGCTCAGAAGAGAGCCGTTTTGAACACGTTGGTATATAGAGCCAATACTGTTTCTGACGAGGACCACTTAAGGTCCGAGATTAATCACCTGAAGAACGTGTTCCGAAAGAACGGCTATGGTGCACGCGATATAAAGGTAGCGTTCTCTAAAAGAAGGAAACGTGATAATGCTGCAACCTCACAGGATGAAACACCGATTGCGGTTCTTCCTTTTTGTGGCGCAATTTCCAGCAAAATAGGAAGAGTCCTGCGTAGACGTGGTATAAGACCGATTTTTCGTCCTCCTAAGAAAATTAAGGAGATGATGCGCCCTGTTAAGGAGAATCTCGGCCTCAGGGTCCCTGGAGTTTATAATATACCCTGTGAGTGTGGAAGCAATTATATAGGTCAGACTATTCGTACCGTTTCCGACCGCTGTGCAGAACACCAACGCCATATTAAAAATAGAGAGCTGGAGAAATCGGCAATTGCGGAGCACAGCCTCACGAACAACCAGAAAATATTGTTCGATGAAACTAAAATTCTGTCCCATGCCTCCACGTACTGGGATTCTGTTATTAAGGAGGCTGTTGAAATAGGAATGAGCCAAAAGAACTTTAACCGCGATAGCGGATACCATCTGACCTGTGCGTGGAAACGAGCGCTTGATGCAGAGAAGCAGCAGTGACGTTCCTTCCAAGGTTTACGTTCAAACGGAAGCGGTGGCGCCACCGGCGCACACAGTGACACCGTCTGCGACAGCAGCACGTAATCGCCGACCAATCATAATCCGACCAATCAGAAGCCGTCTTCGGGCTATATAGAGGCTACCATAGCAGCAGTGGAGACAGTCAGCTCCTGACGATGACGATGGAGGTAATCATCGAAAGCTCGAGATTTTATCTAGAACTGACGCGGCAAGAATACCGAGAATATTTTATACATAAGTGCCGCTGCGAGAAACTTCGTTCTCATACACGACTTGTTGGATGTTAGAGGAGTGCTGTGTTGAGTGTCATCAACATTTGGCGAAACCAAGGTGAAACCACGCCGAGGCGTCGTGAGGTTGGGTGACCACCCGTCAACACAGATGTCGTACATCGTAGACTGGGCAGACTGGTAAAACAGGACAGGGGACGAATTGTGCCGGAACAGACATCAGACTTTGATGCTGGGCGGAGTACAAGTGTGTCTGAACACACGGTCCACCGAACACTCCTAACGGTGGGCCTCCATAGCTGACGACCCATGCATCACGACATCTGTAACTACGACTGAAGTGGGCATGTGACCATCGGCACTGGAATTTGGCGCAGTGGCAGAGCGTTGCATGGTCTGATGAATCCACATACTTTCTTCATCATTCCGATGAGACGTCGAGAATCCGTCGTCTTCCAGGGGAACAGCTCGTTGACACCTGTATTGCGGCTCCGTTATGCTCTGGGGAACATTCACGTGGGCATTCGTGGGTTCAGTAGAGCTCGTACATGGCCGGCCGTATTGTTCTAGTGGACTGATGACCACAGATCCAAAAAATCGTCCAAATGGCTCTGAGCACTATGGGACTCAACATCTTAGGTCATAAGTCCCCTAGAACTTAGAACTACTTAAACCTAACTAACCTAAGGACATCACACACACCCATGCCCGAGGCAGGATTCGAACCTGCGACCGTAGCAGTCCCGCGGTTCCGGACTGCAGCGCCAGAACCGCTAGACCACCGCGGCCGGCTGACCACAGATGTTAAGTCCCATAGTGCTCAGAGCCAGCTCGTTCATGGCCCCATGACAGCCAAGGAATATCGTGCACTGTGCAGACCATGTACACTCCTTTATGACGACCATGTTTCCCGACGGCAGTGGCATTTGTCAACAAGAGAATGCGCCATTTTACTAGGCCAGAAATGTGGTTGAGTGGTTCGAGGAACATAGTAGTTTCATTTGCTGTGTTGGCCTGCTCAATTCGCCAGATCTGAAACCGATCGAACATCTGGGATGTGATTGAATGTGGTATCAGAGCTCATCCCCACCATCCCAGGAATATACGGGAATGAGGTGGCCTGTCTGTGCAGGTGCGGTGCGAACCTTCTCCAGCGTCTTACCAATGCCTCATTGTTTCCGTGTCACGACGCGTCATCGCTGTTATCCTTTCCAAAGGTGGACGTAGCGGCTATTACGTAGGTGGTCATAACGTTCTGACGGATCAGTACATTACGGATCTTCCCACATTCCTCGATATTATAAAAGGATTTCTGTACAACGACTGCCTCTTACATATCTGCATAAAATAAGAGAGATAAACATTGAAAGAATCGACTGTAGCCAAAAGACGGTATTAAGTAAATCAGGCGTTGAAGTAATGGTGGAAATTATCCATGAAAATGAGATCTGATCGGGGCTACGGACATCGTAGAAAATTTCAATAAAGACACAATGGAAAATCGTACATAGCCGCACTGGGAGATGCAACAAATTTAAATACTGTGGATACAGTCAGATGGACTGACTGCCACAGTCAACATAAGACGAAAGAAGCTGGGATTAGCGTGCAAACTGATAGAAATTCATGATAACTAGAAATGTGTAGCGTTCTAAAAATAAGTTAACCATAACGCAACGTAGTTAATGTAGAATAACAATGTGGAAGTGGCCAACATACCTTAAACAAAAGAGGTGAACAGGAAGACCTGTAAAAGATAAAGGAAAATATTAAGTAAAATTTATGAAATGCAAAGGAATAAAACAAATCGACAAACAGACAGTGCAAATATGCATAAATGCAATTAAAACAGAATTAAAAAGTGCGTCTACGCTGTTGGAAGCAGCCTTTTGAAATTAAATGTATTTTATACACTACTAACATTAACGAGACAATGATTTTAGGAAGCTTTCTGTAGATTTATATTTCATTATCGTACAGTATGACGGAAAGAATGAAAAATACTAAACGCCAGGTAGGTAACACAAGCTTTATTAATTTACAAGTTAATGAAAAAACCATAGGCTGAGAAGAATACAAGGGACAAAATTTGAAAATGATTAAAAAATACACTAGAGCTCATTCGGCTATTATTTAAGTGTTTAGTCTTCGGGACACGCTTCCTAACAAGCACTTGCGCACTGAAAAGAGTTTAGATCTATTTTTCCTAACTCTTGGTAATGGTTCCTGCACATTGACCTAACATTCATCCAAAACACAAGGTCGAAGTCGGGGTACTGAGATATTAAATTCAGGAAACCCGTCTTCGAACAACGATCACTATGCAACGGATCATCTTCATCGGACAGAAATATTATCATCCTGAATCCAGTTAGGTTCGATTCCATATTGTTTCTACTCAGTTGGAATCGCGTAGCTGTCTAAATTGTTTTCATAGACTCGTTTGTTTGGTATCGCCACCAACCAAAACTAATAGCCATACCAAAGTGACAGAAACTGTCTCCTGACTACATCACCGAGAACCGCTGTCGTTACAACACATTCAGATGAAGACATCAACCCATCTCTCTAGCCGAAGTAGCTAACGCATTCCTTTGCGGTGTCTCTCAACTCGTTGACAACCACTTCCATGTCTGGTGATGGAAGAAAATTTCATCGCCGTTATTTGGCCGGAAAGAGGAGGAGATGGGTTGGTATGAATTTTCTGGTCACCAGACTTAGCACAAAAACCCTGGATGGAATTAGTAGCTCCTCCACAGTGTCTCATGAGCTGGTGGTACGTGACACTATTAATGGTAACCCGTCAGTTGGCTGGGGATATTACGCCTGATGGTCCCATTGGTACTAAAGCGTTCATCAGTAGTCTATGCTTCCCAGTCTTGGCACCGTTCCAAACGAAGTCTTTTGTGTAGTGGTGTTAATAGCCTGCGCATAGGACGTTATGTCCTAGTCCAGTTGCTTCTAGTTTCCGACCAGTGTTCACGGATGACACAGGGAATCCATTGCTTGTTTCCGTATGGCAGGCGAAGCTGTGAAGGAGTAACGAAGTGCTTGATGCACAATACGGCGGTCTTCCCCTGTGATGGTCAGACATGGTAGACCACAACCCTAACGATAAGTGTTATCAGACTCCGCGGAGTCCAGCATCGGGCCACTGTCATATTTGAACGCCCCACACATCTGTAGTTGCACGCCAACCAAATGGAAACTCACAATAGGGCACTTTTTAAACTGTATTAAGTGCTGATAACGCTGAATCAAGCGAGAAAATGGCATCTCCGTGACATTCACAGTGATTATTCAATATTTGATAGACATGCGGAGTGGCTGCGCGGTTTTAGGTGCCATGTCACAGATTGAGCGGCCTCTCCCGCCGGAAGTTTGAGTCCTCCCTCGGGCATGGCTGTGTGTCTTGTTCTTAGCATAAGTTAGTTTAAGTAGTGTGTAAGTCTAGGGAACTATGGACTCAGCAGTTTCGTCCCTTAGGAATTCACACAACATCTGACGCTTTTCACGTCTCTTATGTAACAAACCGGGAATGATAACAACACTAAACGTGAACAGCTATAATGCACCATGGAGGCCTTTCTAACTGGTCCACGGAATAGCAACAGATCATTTACAGACCCGCCGAATGTATGTCTGTGCACCAAGTTACACTCACATCCGACCGTTTGTTCTGGATGCTTCACATTGGTCAGGTTGTGCATTTGACGGTAGTGGCTTACCCTATTTATTTCCCGGCAATTGTGTCATGGAAAAATATCGTGTCCCTACACTAAACTTTTGTGGCTAGATGCCACTCTTCGTATCAAATGTTTATCATCCTCAGATGAGCCTACCTTTGGTAACAATTTTCGAAAGGTGAGAGCTCGCCATCCACAAATGAATTGTTCCCTAATAGTCTTAAAGGCGACCGGTTAGATTTCTTTCATCCATTGTTACAAACGGGTACAAAATGTAATGCAGGCCGAAAACAGCAAGAAGAAAACCTACAAAAGTTATGTAAGGAATCAGACATACTTCCGATCACGTCTCTTTGAAGGTAGAATTTAGCAAATAATTTTCAACCAGATGAATACGAATGTAGCTTCCGTTAATACCCAGAATACTAGCATGTCCTGAATTGAATGTCTCGAAAGGAATTTACACAATACCCTTGAAAAACAATTTTCTTGTAAACTAAGAATGTTTCTTCAGGTTTTATATTCAATTGTTTATCGTTTTGGTAATGTAATACACGGAGAAAATTTTTATGCAAATCTAATGCCATTTACATTTAGAGTACAGTGTTAGTGATTCTCAACGATAATGCCAACAGGACTATTGTATTCGCTGATGAATTACAGATCCACACAGAATGCCAGAAACACGTCTACAACCATATTTACATACATGGTAGAAAATCTATCAACAATGAAATACGCTACGCTAATATGGACGTGGAACACTATTCGGATTACTTGAACACCTTGCGTCAACAAATACAAGGCGTAACGCTGTTCCAGTAGAAGATACAAACATTCAAGGGTTGTACTGAAAATTACAAGACAGAGATAAAAAAATTAGCAGATGAATGAATAGAACAAAATAAAGTACAGTTAAGAAAATAACACTGGCGTCAGAAGGACAGAAATAATGAAGAGAGATACGCATAATCCACAGTATATAGAAAAAGGGTTAGCTGTTGTTGTTCGTGGCTTATTCTATAGCGGCAGTGTTGGCCAGCGAGTCAGCCAGTAGAAAAAAAGTGTTTTGTTTTAACACATTATACTCTGTTAAAAGGTGCATTATACTCTGTTAAAAAAAGTACGTTGTTATCACAATAAATCAGACGAGAAATGTTTAGCAAAGTGGGCTCTACTGAATGATGTTTGCGTGATGAGAGTGTACAACATTGCGCCTATCACCGAGGAAAAACTGATGCTTGCACTCGGTACTGTGAGTAACATTCCACATTGCTCGATGAGACGCTGTCATCAAATTCTCTAAAAACCGATGAGCCTTTTTGCTGAAAGAAAATAAGGTCTTTTTCCAGTCAGATTAAGCTACGACACACACTAAAAAGTGTGCTGGTGAATGCTGCACTAGATACAGGAATAGAAAATACGAAAATGAGACAGGAAGGAGATCATTCGTTGAAAACAGTGATGAGTAATGAAACTGTCTTTGCTAGTGATGGTACGTTTACAACGAATGAAGCTGAGAAATGTGTTGGTATTGCAGAGCTACACAGATCTTGAGGGATAAAACAATACATTTTTGTGATAGTATACGTCGGGAAGTTTTGTAAACAACGCTTTCGCTGCTTCCACTGCGTTAAAAATTTGTTATTTCTCATTCTCTGATATAACAAGCTAGGTATTCATATTGTTGTCCAAGGTTTCAATTTCCTATTTCCCATCAAACAACAGTGCGGTTCAGTGTTGTCTCACTCTAATGTAGACAGTTCGCGCCTTTGGACTACTGTAGAGCTTTTGTCAGTACGCTGTGAACCACTGGTATTTAATAAGAAAACTAATTGGAACGGAATGCAGTCAGTCATTTCTAAAAGGTCACATATCAACAGGGCTAGTTTCAAGAAACATTCATAAATGGGTTTACACAGCAAACTGTCGGCAACGGGGCAACTACATTTTTTTCATTACTAGGGAGTTTCTTCACATTCAATCGAAAGAAGACGATAAGCTACATATTCTGATGAGGCCCATTTAGCAATACTTCTGAAATCTCAGGTGTACCAGCCAACGATAGCATCCCAGACCCGAAGCATAAATTTCTTTTTTTATATTATCGCTGTTTTTAATTGAAAAGAAATTGATATTTTGTATTATGATCGCCGGCATCGTGCCAATCCTGAAAAAGCCTGAGAAGGTTTCCGAATGTATTGTACTTGAACTATGTGAGATGAAAAGCCAGGAAGGGAGGGATATTAGCGTTTACAGAACCGTCGCCGGCTAGATCATTAGTGACGTAACACAAGCTCTGATTGGTGAAAGATGGGGAAGGAACCCATAGAGCCATGAACGTTTAGAGATTTGGGGTGGTTATGGAAAATTAAATGTGGATACTGAGACGGGGACTGAAACCGCCTTCGTCCCAAATACGCGAATACGCGTCCTTTGTCTTTACCGCCAAGATACCCGTGTAGGGTGTGTTTGGGACCACATCGTTTGTCTCTCGCGGGATTCAGTTTTTCATCAATATAACTTGTTTAGAACGCAGTGGTCGCTCATGTCTGGTAGGTAACACACCACTTGCTTTCATTTATGATCATTGTGGTGTCACCGCCAGACACCACATTTGCTAGGTGGTAGCTTTTAAATCGGCCGTGGTCCGCTAGTATACGATGGACCCGCGTGTCGCCACCGTCAGTAATTGCAGACCGAGCGCCACCACACGGCAGGTCTAGAGAGACGTACTAGCTCTCGCCCCAGTTGTACAGCCGACGTTGCTAGCCATGGTTCACTGAGAATTACGCTCTCATTTGCCGAGACGATAGTTAGCATAGCCTTCAGCTACATTTGCTACGACCTAGCAAGGCGCCATTACCAGTATAGATATTGAGAGTCTATTATTGTATCATCAAGAGCGATGTTCTACAAATGTGGATTAAAGTTAAGTATTCCAGAGGCTACGTACTTTTCTTTATAGCATTCATTACGTATCCTGTTTCAGACCTCACGCCAGCCTGCGTGAGCTTATAGCGTGCATTTCGGTCTCCTCCAACAAAACAGTGTTGGCACGTCTGCCGACACTTCAATCATAGTAGAAAATCGCTACTTTGAATAGTTTAGTCGTGAAAATGAAATCTGTGCATAGCGCAAGTTCGGTATACTACAGTTGACTACCTCCTGTAAATGATACCAAACTGCACTTCTTGAGAGGACGCCATTTTCTCACGAGTGCGTTTCCTAAATTACACGCCAGCAGACCACGTCTTAACCACTTTTAAAGGTTCCCTTTTGGGGCCGAAACTGTGTAATATACAGGGTGTTACAAAAAGGTACGGCCAAACTTTCCTGAAAGAGAGTATGTTATGTGGACATGTGTCCGGAAACGCTTACGTTCCATGTTAGAGCTCATTTTATTACTTCTCTTCAAATCACATTAATCATGGAATGGAAACACACAGCAACAGAACGTACCAGCGTGACTTCAAACACTTTGTTACAGGAAGTGTTCAAAATGTCCTCCGTTAGCGACGATACATGCATCCACCCTCCGTCGCATGGAATCCCTGATGCGCTGATGCAGCCCTGGAGAATGGCGTATTGTATCACAGCCGTCCACAATACGAGCACGAAGAGTCTCTACATTTGGTACAGAGGTTGCGTAGACAAGAGCTTTCAAATGCCCCCATAAATGAAAGTCAAGAGGGTTGAGGTCAGGAGAGCGTGGAGGTCATGGAATTGGTCCGCCTCTACCAATCCATCGGTCACTGAATCTCTTGTTGAGAAGCGTACGAATACTTCGACTGAAATGTGCAGGAGCTCCATCGTGCATGAACCACATGTTGTGTCGTACTTGTAAAGGCACATGCCCTAGCAGCACAGGTAGAGTATCCCGTATGAAATCATGATAACGTGCTCCATTGAGCGTAGTTGGAAGAACATGGGGCCCAATCAAGACATCACCAACAATGCCTGCCCAAACGTTCACAGAAAATCTGTGTTGATGACGTTAGCCCACACATGTTGATTGTGAAAATTTGCAATTTGATCACGTTGGAATGAAGCCTTATCCGTAAAGAGAACATTTGCACTGAAATGAGGATTGACACATTGTTGGATGAACCATTCGCAGAAGTGTACCCGTGGAGGCAAATCAGCTGCTGATAGTGCCTGCACACGCTGTACATGGTAAGGAAACAACTGGTTCTCCCGTAGCACTCTCCATACAGTGACGTGTTCAACGTTACCTTGTACAGCAGCAACTTCTCTGACGCTGACATTAGGGTTATCGTCAACTGCACGAAGAATTGCCTCGTCCATTGCAGGTGTCCTCGTCGTTCTAGGTCTTCCTCAGTCGCGAGTCATGGGCTGGAATATGCCGTGCTCCCTCAGACGCCAATCAATTTCTTCGAACGTCTTCCTGTCGGGACACCTTCGTTCTGGAAATCTGTCTCGATACAAACGTACCGCGCCACGGCTATTGCCCCGTGCTAATCCATACATCAAATGGCCATCTGCCAACTCCGCATTTGTAAACATTGCACTGACTGCAAAACCACGTTCGTGATGAACACTAACCTGTTGATGCTACGTACTGATGTGCTTGATGCTTGTACTGTAGAGCAATGAGTCGCATGTCAACACAAGCACCTAAGTCAACATTACCTCCCTTCAATTGGGCCAACTGGCGGTGAATCGAGGAAGTACAGTACATACTGACGAAACTAAAAGGAGCTGTAACATGGAAAGTAAGCGTTTCCGGACACATGTCCACATACCATCTTTTCTTCATTTGTGTGTGAGGAATGTTTCCTGAAAGTTTGGCCGTACCTTTTTGTAACATCCTGTATACTTAACTGACATGCCAGACTTGATATCGGTCAACATCGCTTCGTTCGCTGATGATATGGCAATATATTCCACTGACAACATCCTACTGAACATTCATGATAATCTCCAGCGGCCTCTGCTAGTACATGAAAAGTGGTTTACGGCATGGTGGGTCAAGATAAATGTGGGCAAAAGTCAAGAAAACTTCAAACTGTTCTAATGTGTGTGAATTCCTACGGATAAAATTGCTGAGGTCATCGGTCCATAGATTTACACACTGCTTAAACTAAGTTATGCTGAGAACAAGACACACACCCATGCCCCAGGGAGGGCTCGAACCTCCAGTGGGAGGGGCCGCGCAGTCCGTGATATGACGTCTCTAGCCACGCGGCCCAAACTCCAAGTTGCTGAAAAGAGTGCACTGCACGTCATTTTAAGTGCTCTGTGGTTCGTTAGGAGTACCACTAGTGACAATGACTTACAAATAATGACTGTTCCACAGAAGATCCGATCTATATCTAAAAGCTTTTGCGCCAATAGACGGAGAGAGAGAGAGAGAGAGACAGAGAGAGAGAGAGAGAGACAGACAGAGAGAGAGAGAAAGAGAGAGAGAGAAGAGAGAGAAAACACTTTGAAACGCATAGTCTCTTCATTGAAGTAGCAAGAAGACGGCATGCTTAATGTTCACAAACAGAACGCCTTTCGCTAGCAATAGTTCTCATCACAATAATAAGTCTTAAAGGTTTGATGCATAGAAAAACTTCTTAAAAATGTATTTAATAACTTAAAGAGGCTACATCTTGTATTGATTGAATTAGCTGGACAATAAGTAAAGTACCTAATTTGTTAGGGGGTCATTCCGAACACCTGTATGTAGAATACAAAATTTTCAAACTAGACATTGCATCAAGTGCAAGCTGATCATAAATGATACGTCGCCATATCTCCAAACTTGGCATTCCCTTGGTGCAAGCGCCTTAATGGTATGATTTTGAACCAGCAGATTTCGAATCTCCCACCATAGGTTCAGTTCAGTTTATAGCCCGTCTGTGTAGATGCCGTTCAATAAGCTTCATGTGTTGTATTATCAGCTAAGTGGAGAATATTTTTCCATTAAAGAAAGATGTGGTTAACTGATTTGGTAAACGTATTTCTGGTAAACATTTTGTATAAAATACTCCAGTTCATAAGCGGTTCGTGTTGAATAACATACGGACGTCTGCTCAGGACGAGAACCACAGTGCAGCTTTTGTACAACATACAGCCGATACACTCTGTCGGGCAGTTTATCGATACTCCCGTCGGTATTCGCTGTGTATTCGTCGGTGCTAGAATCCAGTATGTTATCGAATACCAATTTAATAGCCTGAAAATTACGCGAAAACGATGGTTACGTCGTTGGCCATTATCAGAAATATAGGCGTACCTCACCGATAACTATAGATCGGGCATTGGCTTTTGCCTCAAGTAAAATAAATAAATAAATAAAAAATAATAAAAAAGAATAAAAAATATAAAAAATTCCGATTGGAAAATTTGCAGCTACATTTGGGTTGTCCCCTTCCCTCAACACGTGCAGTGAATTTAAATTTGTGGAGAAAGATAAGCGAATTTCTGTAGTTGATTTTCGCTTTCCTGTTTACATGTAAAACCAGAACTGATTTCGATAGCCTGAGCGCCTGTAAGTTTTCTGAGTGACAGTTGACATACTCGAATGGAGTTTGTAAACTATATTTTTAGATTTCTCCTTCATAATGAAGTGAGTTTAAAAGTATCTTCTAAATATTTTTGATAAAGACAGCGTACCAGTTCTGTATGCATATGAGAGAAATCTTAAGGGAAAGGAGAGTACACCTTTCAAGAAAATAATTAAAAAGTCTTCCACAAACGATGTTTAAAAAAGTAATCTTCCCCCATATATTACGTTCGGAACAGTTGTGTTAGTTTCGCCTAGTCTGGAAATTTTACGAATCGATAACTTGCAGAACACCATTGAACTCCCACAATCAAGAGACTTGGAATGGACTGAACACTTCTTAATGGATGAAAGTACCTCTTTAATCCTGTGCCTAGGATAAGGGAATATTTCGCTGTCAGCCACAGATTGTGTACGAAAACGGGATACAGAAATTTAGAAATTAGCCTGCTACGCAGTTCGATTTTGCTAAGTCAGTAAACATATCAGCATTCACGTGTTTCTTTTCATCTCATAAAGATACACTGCAGTTTTCGTCAACGAAATAAAGGAAATTAATAACTTCCTGACCCGTACAGTACTCATTCTTTACTTTCACACAAATTCTCTTGTCGATATTAACGGACATTAAAAAATATGTAGCAACTTGACATCCTAGTGAGGACATAAAATGCGGAAAGTTTGCATGGAGCGAAAAACCGATTGTGGATGTTAAAAAACGGCACCTAGAACCAGGAGCGTAAATTGAAAATTAGTTTACAGGAAACCGGATTTGGGAGCCTGCAAGCAGCTGTCACTTGTACTACACCTCCAGAAATGTCTGTTTACCCACTGAGTCCGTAGAGGATTATATAAGAGTGGTATAGCATGACTGAGCGCTTTTACATACGACTTTTGCGAAGATTAAAATAGTCCGTCCTTAGACCATGTTAGTGAGTCGTCGTATTGGATTTTTTCTGCTTTTTTTTGCCGAGAAGCTCTCGAAGTTTACATGTCTCGCAGAAGCACTATCAGTGTAGTCGCATTCTCTGTGAAGTGAAATTCTACTTCCTGTTTTTCTAAATGATGAAGTGGGAAGCTATGTCATTCGAAGTAACGTTCAAAATGGAATCTATTACGATGTGTTTATTCACTAATCACCATAAACTGATAATATCGACACAGATAAGCTAATAATAGTTAACTGAAAACTAGCGATTTCCTGAGAGCACGGTCTAACGACAAAACTACATCGCAAGGCATCCTATCGGTGCCTAGCGCAGCCTCTACCTCGTACTTATAATCGTGATATTTCGTAGCCATTCGTACATTTCCATTATATTAAACATTATTCATTTGATTGTTAAGAGGATCGATTTCTGTTATTGTAATATTGTTGCAGGAAAGTACTTATGACCTGTAGACTTCTCCTTCCGTCTACACTGGAAAAAGCGACCTCCACTAGCAAATACTTATTAAGTGAGATTACTTGCTTCGCGCCTGAATAGCTGTACTTTGCCTACGCACCTCGCTGCTGACGAAAGAGGCGTTCTCACGTCTAGCCACAGCGCCTCATACCACCATGCACCGGCAACGCCATACTGTCCACCTGCTCCTTCACCCAGCGTGTTAACTGAAAATTTATGCCCGACTGTGTGCGTTCTCAGTAACACTTTACTCACTGACTGCTACATGATCTCTGCAGATGCGACACAAAATTGTAAAATTAGAAAATAAGGAAATGAAATGTGCTTTGTACAGAAGAAGTATCTTACGAGCCTGTGTAAATTTTGTGTGGGTTTCCTCTGAATGCGAAATCACTATAACGAACAGTTGCCCTAGTCAGGATGTGCATCTGGTCTGCACACATCACGGCTGGAAGCACTACATCTTTTTCAAGTACAGTGAACGCCGTTAAACGTAAGTGTAACTTGAATGCCAACGCAACGCGCATGTGCTTGTTTGCCATCAAAATCGACGTAACAGTGAACACCATGTCAAACATTCATTATTATTTAGCTTGCACATAAGAATAAATATTAAACGTCCTTTTCAATTTAATTGTTACTACCGATTTTATCCAAAAGACGTACCATCTAATCGTAATAGAAATGAAAGAGGTTGCTGTTTGCTATGTCAAAAGTATGTTGTTTTCTGATATATTGCATTTTGTTAGAGCGCTTTTGGGTTGTTGTCGTGATCTTCAGCCGAAAGACTGGTTTGATGCAGTTCTGCCCGCTAGTCTATCTTGGGTAAGGCGCCTCTCTTCACGTAACTTCTGCCACCACCTGCATCCATTTGAACCTGATTACTGTTCTCAAGCCTTGGTCTCCCACAGCATTAACTCCCTTCCCTTTACCTGCTCACTAACTCTCTACAACTTCCACCTCCGTCGTGCATCTCCCCCTCCTCCCCTCTCTCCATTCATCTCCTCCTCCCCATCACCCTGCCCATTCCCTCCTCTGTCCGTATCAGCCTGTCCACTGTCATACACATTGGCACATGTAGCTCCTGAAACTCATTTTAGTAAAACAGGCCAATACCACTGCAGGGCAGGATACACATCAGAGGCTTGAAAATCATTTAATTGCTCCTGATGTACAGGCCACCATGTAAAGCAGGTCGATAAAATTGGCTGATACTACTCCAACACAAAGTGCCTGGCATGCAGGGCTGCCTACATATTAGGTGCTGGAAGACCATTTCTTGTCATCTGCCTTGTAAAGCAGGTTGATTTGACTGGCATACACTGATCCCATACAACATGACTGTTATGCAGGGCAAACTATATAACAGAAGCTAGAAGAAACACGTTTTTGCCCCTATCTCTACTCCTATTGGAGGTAGGAGACCTGCTGGAGACCTGCTGTTTCTACGACAAATTGGGTTGATATGGATCCATGGGTTTGGGAGGAGACCCTGAAAACACACACATACTTAGACACTGCTTTATATACAGAACAGATAACAGATTAACAATATGAACAACGGAATTATTGCCTCACTGTTGCCATCATCTTACATGTAGTGATTAGTTATTTGCTTGTTCCCTCTTCGCAAATTTTACAGCCTTTGTTTCCTTAGTTGAACTGTTTGTCTGTACTTTTGGGTTAAAGTCCACTACTTTCTTGGGGAAGACTTTCAACTTTCATTGTGTCAGTGATTTTCTGATTAATAGCATCTCATTCATGTCAATGTGAACATTTTAAATTTTCATTAAATTTTTGTATGTACAGCACTTTACTCTTCTCAAAAATCTCATGTTTGCCATTTCTGTTTTGCTGTCACCTATCTACTCATTTATCCATACCCATCCTATGCATTAACCAGTGGTATCCCTTTTGCACTCATAATGTTGATGTCTTCACTCTTAATGAAAGGCGACTTTTTTATATGCTGAATATTGCTATGCAATGACCATTCCTTTTTTGGTCCTGTTACTTTTTTTCTGCAGACATTTCAGTTTGGCTTCCCTGCACTTCCCATTTATCTCATTCCAATATGACTTTTACTGCATTACTGTCTTATCCCAAATATTTTTGTACATCTTTCTTTCGTCAATCAGTTGAATTATTTTTCGTGTTATCTAGGGCTCCTCACAGTTACCTTCTTTGTAGCAATATTAGTCTGTCCAGTATATGTGATTACGCTTTTTAGAGATGTCCACTGAACTGCCTACTGTGGCATTCATTATTACAGCATCTATAGCCATAGAAAACTTGAAAGGCTCCTCATCATCACTCAGTATTTCAGTATTTCTCTCTTCTCCACACTAATTCGTCCAAATGATTGTCTTAAAATTCAGCCTACTCTTCATCATATTTGTGCCTATCTACCGAAATTTTTATGGCAGTGTTCTACATATATTTGGTTTAGCCGATGTATTGCTAACTGGAAGTTATCTTAGCTTTCTTGATTAATTACTTCATCATCTGCAAATAGTAATGGCCTTGGATTTCAGTGTTTATCTA
Source organism: Schistocerca cancellata (assembly GCF_023864275.1). NCBI lineage: Eukaryota > Metazoa > Arthropoda > Insecta > Orthoptera > Acrididae > Schistocerca > Schistocerca cancellata. The sequence continues at coordinate 52,250,347 of NC_064631.1, forward strand.
ATTTAATTCCTGGGTTGTTATATTATTTCCCGTTTTTAGGATAATTTCAAATCAAAATGTTAAACGTGAGGATGAAACAGAAATACCTTGCCTGACTGATGAATTTTGGTCTTATTTGTTGTTTGTATCGTGCTCTTTTACTATTTCTGTTTCTCAGTGTAAGATTTCGATTTCTCTTGGGACATGTTGATACACATTGTCGTTTATTATCGATCACAATTCATTTCGATCAGCTCGATGGAATACTTTCTCAAATTGTGCATGATGAATCCAGACTCCACCTACTAAATTATGTAGGATTTTTTAAGGTTTTTTTTCCCTGAATACTCTGGCACAAGAACTCGTTGACTTCGGTGGCTGGTTACAGAGTAACTGCATTGTTTGATTTCTTAGCAGTAATTATCTTTCTATCTATATTAAACTGAAAATATTGGCTCAACAGTGAAGCTGTCGACGGTGTGCACTGTTCGCCTTCTTTGGAAACAAACTTGTTCTATTCCGTCATGTTACTTATTGCTGAGAATAGTTGAGTACTGCTGAATTCTGTCTTTGGTTGGTTTTTCCGGCAGTGTTAGTTGTGCGTTAACAATGATACTCAGTAGCGTGGTCAGATTTAGTAAAGAAACGTTGCTTGATACGAAACAGCGCTACACTGATTTGTTCCTGTACTGACTGCTACTACTTCATAGTACTTTTGCATCTGTCTGTTCTATTATTATTCTGTCATGTACGTTTAGGTGACTGCATAGTAAAGGGTTTTTCACTATTGTGAAGCTATTTTGACAGAAATGAAGGTAACTTGGGTAACCAAACGCATAAGTAATCATTAATGTATTCCTCTATAACGACCCATAAGAGACCACGCCCCTGATATCACATCACGACGAAAAGAAACTGAAATACCAAGAAGAAACTGTACGACATAAACGGAAGTTGGCAGGCGTGTTTCTACATCTGAAACGTGTCTATTGAAATTTCGCGCCGGTCGCATAAGAGGGGGACTAGTAGTGCCTCTATGAGGATGCAAATGAGGTTTGCTTCATATTGAGGCTCTAATGGTCGTGAGTATTAGTTATCTTTGAGATCAGATGTGGTGAGTTGGTCAAGAATGCCTTTAAAGAGATAAATACGACATTATCAACAACTCACTATGTTTGAACGAGGTCCTGTAATGGGACTACGAGAGGCTGGATGTTCTTTCTGCGATACTGCAGAAAGATGTGACAGGAATGTAGTCACTGTTCGTGACTGTTGGTAGCGGCGATCTCGAGAACGTACGGTCGCCAGAAGGCCGAGCTGCGGTCTCATAGCACTAGCCAGAGAGAAGACCATCGTGTTCGGTTTATTGCTCTGGCGCGTCGTACTGCGCCTGCAGCAGCAATTTCAGCAGCATTTGGCACCACAGTGACACAACGGATTATTGTACTTTTCTGAGCCAGACACCCAGTGATTGCAAACCACCCCTGTTAGCGACTTCAGTCCTGTCAAGCCATATCTCATTGGAGGGCAGATTGCTGATCTGTTGTGTTTTCTGATGAAAGCTGATTCTGCCTCTGTGCCAGTGATGACCTTGTGTGGGCTAGAAGGAGGCCAATTGCGGGCCTGCAATCAACCTGTCTGCGTGCTAGGCTCACTGGGACTACACCTGGGGTCATGGTCGGGGGTGCAATTTGGTAAGACAGCAGGAGCACTGCCGTGGTTATCCTACGCTCCCTGACTGCAAACTTGTGAGTCAGTCTGATCATTCGACTTGTTGTACTGTCATTGTGAACAGCATTCGAGGAGGTGATTTTTAACAGGATAACGCTCTTTACCATACTGCTGTTGTAACCCAACATGCTCTAAAGAGAGTCGAAATATTGCTTCGGTCTGCTCGATCCCCAGGTCCTCTCCAATTGAGTACATATGGGACATCACCGGTCAGCAACTCCAGCGTCATCCACAAACGTCATTAATCACCCCTGAATTGACCGACTAATTGCAAGAGGCGTGGAACTCCATTCCAGAAACTGACATCCGTCACCTATACAACATAATGCAAGCACGTTTGCAACACCGGTTCTTAATCTACCAGAACACATTCGCAATGGCTTATCTCGCGCTTACATTAACTTGTGATCTTGCAATATTAACGAGTCAAATATGTTAAAATGTACTCCTGAAATTTCATTACTCTACATTTATTATTTTTGGTGTTCTGGTTTTTCTGTCGATGTACACTTGACAGCAAAAAAAGTGGGTCACTGCTGTGTTACAGGTCCTCTGAACACCAAAACCCCGTGGGGTACAATAATTTGATTACCCACAATGGGTGCCGTAAGAGACTACTAGAGACCAAAGGTCTTTATGGCGGTCAGTCTAAGCGTCAACTAATATCGTCATATAAAACATACGAGAAAACACATTCTTAGTGATGAGACACCCCACAACACTCATAAACTAACCTTAATTACAACAAGTGACATTCCAAAAGTTCTGAGAAAACGGGTTATTTTACAGATATCGTACAGTAATCCTTACTCAAAATGAAATAATTCAGACAATATATAGAGTTACAAAGCCGTACGGCAATTGGAAAAAAGTTTTTCGCTCTCGAAAAGGTTTTCCATCCACGTGCTGAACGTCGCTCAACGGCGAGTGGCTCTGGAAACTGGATATTGGACGAACCAGTAAAAAAACACGATTAACGGCAACAAGCACTCCACGGAAATCTCAACATTAACCGCGAATCACCAGTAATATCATTGTTCTCGTAACACATCAACAGCTACGTGTATACAAATTTGAACTTTAAATGACATGACCAACGTCGTCGTTCTGGACCTGGATGCAAACCCAGCACCTATAGCCATTGCTAACTAAGCTAAGCTTTGTTTGTGCCTTATTCAGACCTGATCACTAGGCATAAGGAGACGTGAAGTACAGACGTTTGCACCAGTATCAGTTATCAATTCAGATACTGAAAATAAATGACGAAAATGTTTGTACTGAACTGGGAATCCTGTTATAACAGTTTCCTTCCTGGGAACTACCCCCAACGACGTTTAATATGGTGTCATTCACAAGGAACAAGGTATGCTCATGTTTAAAATTGAAGTGCCATCATGTAAAGATTGTGACAGGGATGCGAACCCAGCATCTAATCGGATTGTTAACGAAGTACGTAAAACCAGAAGTTAAATATCAAATGTTTTCACCAATAGCGAGATGTTGGAACCTTAAATGACGATAAAATTGTTTTTGCCTGACTGGGATTCGAACACAGCATCTAGCGCCGTCGTTTTCTAGCCAGGAACAGACGATAAATAACTATTGTTGGTTCACCAGTAGCAAGATGTGTGCATGTTTAGCTAGACATCAGGCGACGAAAAGTTCTGTGCTGAATGGAATTCAAACCCCGCACGCGTGGTCATGAAGACACTAACTATCAAATTCTTTTCCAATAATATCTAGGAGTGGCATGTTTGTACTTTCAATGATGTGATGGAAAATACTCAGCTGGCTGGAAGTCGAATCCACAACATATCGTCGTTGGTGATCACAACGAACACAACGTCAACCCAAATCCGTTTTCGCCAGTAGGATGGAGAGGAATGTTTGAACTTGAAAAGATGTAAAGAAACGTTTTATCTTGTAATGTTGTGATGAAAAGCTCATCATGTGGCTGTGAGTTGAAACGAACACGTTACAGCTGACAGCGCACCAAGATACGTTGAAAATACAACTATTTTTCACCAGTAGTTCGGAGTGCACATGCGAAGGCTTGAAATAAAACAATGAATATTTTGTGCTGATCAGGATTCGAAAGCAGATAGGTACCTTTCGAGGAGGCCTAGAGGAGTTTGAAATCTTGGGGAACACAGTGAAATAGAATTCGAATCCCAGTCCAGCACCACAATTTTCATCATCTCAGTTTCAAATAAAGTAAGAGCCTTGTGAACTTACACCACCATTGGATCATTAAATGAAATACTTTTTCTAGTTTACGACGGCTTGCTGGTGACAGCGTCTCCGCCTTCCGGGGTTTCTCCATCTGTCACAGCTCAAGCGAATGCCGCTCTGCCCCAGTCGGCAGCGAAGGGATGTTAACTTTACTGCGGATATTGAACTACGGAGCTTACTGGCGTTCTGCACTTGGCGTTACTAGGGGTGAAGGAGAATTACTTGGGTGTGTTAAAAATCTACGTCTGACGTGAGATGTGAACCTACACATTTTACACATCAATATAAGATTAATCCATCAGACCACAGAACCCACTGCCAAGCACATAATTATGAATTGCAGAGTATTCATTTAGATGTATATGCAGATGTCAAGGGACGGGTAACAGGAAGGAGGGCGGGATCTGGGAATGGATAGAAGTGCAGAAATGCAAAATATAAGCGTGAAAGGCTTGCAAAGTATTGCTTACTTAGATGTGTGCCACAGTTAGTTTTATCTTAGGACCGAGAGATAAGGAAGGACTGTTTTCAGAACGAAGAATGGGTTATAGGGAAGGGGAGATCAAAGATCAAATAATACGGTTTCATAGGTGTTGAGAGGAATGATAGAGAGTAAAGACAGCAGCAATAAAAAGGAGGAAATGGAAACCACTAGATTTGTTTATAAAGTTTTGGGGGAATCGAACAGAAGGGCACTTGTGACGATAGTGTCAGAGAGGGAGTGTGTGAGAGAGAATAGAGGAGATATTAACAACGAGTAAACATAATATGAAATAGTTTGCGTATTGTGTGGAGGACGGATGGTGTATTCATGGATGGAGTGGAAGAAATAACAAAAACTACTGTGACAGAGTTTGTAAGTATCTAGAAAGGGTATAAATGACATCAAAATAGAATATTTAACAAACTGTATATTCAAAAGAAACCCACTTGAATTAAAAAGGCAACTCAAAGGAAAACTAACCCATATTGTATCTTTTCTGTTGCCACGTGATCTTTCACTAGCTCCCAATGAGGAAAAATGACGAAAAAGAAGACACAAAAAAATATTCTATGGACTCTAATATTTTATCCAGAATCCATCATTATTAAGTGCTTCTTTCATGCGTCTTTTAATAGAATGTATAAGCCGTCGGACGTAACAGCCTGAAGAAACAACCTCCTCCCAGGCTTCCAAGACGCAGTCCCAAAGAGCGTCTGCAGTAGTTGGTTGGTTTTGTGGCCAGTTCTCTGTTAATGTTCTGGCGACCTCAGCCCACATGTTTTCCGTGGGATTCATATCAGCCGCCCGTGGCGGCCAGTCCATGACGTTGACGCCAATCGTGGAGAGCCGCTGCTTAACAAATGCAGACTTTTGAATGGGAGAATGGTCCTCTTCCAATATGACGTCCCCTTCTGCGTACAGCATTCGCACTGATAGAAGCGACACATTTTCCAATATGTGGGCATACTGACGTTGTCACACGACGCCATCAGATGGAGCTCCGCAAATGCTAGCCGGTATAAAACGTCGTCTTCGCTGAGCTCTTGTGTCATGGCGGATCGTCGTGCATGCGGTCCAGCGTCCCTCAGCCTTCGGCGAATCACGCCACTGGAGCCGAGGAAGCAGGTCTCCCGCCGCAACTGCTTCGCGTTCAGAAAGGGATTTTCTCTGCTCCTAGACACAAGGACCCTGTCTTCCTGCTGTGAGCTCACTCTCTTCCTGCCTGAGCCAGGAGCCCTGTCGGTGGTGCCTCTTTCAAGGCAGATCCTCCACCATCTCGTTGCAGTGGTATGTGGTACGCCACACCGTCTACCAGCTTCTCTAATTGAACATCCTCCTTCTTCAATGAGAGCGACATCTCGAATAGACCTCGCCCAGTTAGCCATTACGGCATACAGCCTAATGTATATTTCTGCTTGCCGCTCTTATACTGATGCCAGGAGAGGAGGTAAACACATTTACGTCAAACGGAGCGGCAGAGGCAGAGGCATGCGGCGCAGCCGTGCTGGCTCGTCCCGGGCTGTTGACCCACCAACACCACCGCCAGCTCGCTCACTTCCGTCTCGCCTCTGCCAGCGTGGCTGGCCCGTAGCTCGCGAGCCGCGGCTAGTACAGACCCGGGCCGCATGGCCACGGTCACCCCTTGAATGATCAAAAGTTACACCTAACCTACCCAAGTCTGCTGTATAAACTAACGCAGCTACAGCTATTATGCCATAACATGTGCAGGCACACCTACAGTTGACGATTCATTCAAATAATTGACGAACAGTACGTTCAAAAATACATTCATTTTAAACATACAGGGTGTTTCAAAAATGACCGGTATATTTGAAACGGCAATAAAAACTAAACGAGCAGCGATAGAAATACACCGTTTGTTGCAATATGCTTGGGACAACAGTACATTTTCAGGCGGACAAACTTTCGAAATTACAGTAGTTACAATTTTCAACAACAGATGGCGCTGCAAGTGATGTGAACGATATAGAAGACAACGCAGTCTGTGGGTGCGCCATTCTGTACGTCGTCTTTCTGCTGTAGGCGTGTGCTGTTCACAACGTGCAAGTGTGTTGTAGACAACATGGTTTATTCCTTAGAACAGAGGATTTTTCTGGTGTTGGAATTCCACCGCCTAGAACACAGTGTTGTTGCAACAAGACGAAGTTTTCAACGGAGGTTTAATGTAACCAAAGGACCGAAAAGCGATACAATAAAGGATCTGTTTGAAAAATTTCAACGGACTGGGAACGTGACGGATGAACGTGCTGGAAAGGTAGGGCGACCGCGTACAGCAACCACAGAGGGCAACGCGCAGCTAGTGCAGCAGGTGATCGAACAGCGGCCTCGGGTTTCCGTTCGCCGTGTTGCAGCTGCGGTGAAAAAGACACCAACGTCCACGTATCGTCTCATGCGCCAGAGTTTACACCTCTATCCATACAAAATTCAGACGCGGCAACCCCTCAGCGCCGCTACCATTGCTGCACGAGAGACATTCGCTAACGATATAGTGCACAGGATTGATGACGGCGATATGCATGTGGGCAGCATTTGGTTTAGTGACGAAGCTTATTTTTACCTGGACGGCTTCGTCAATAAACAGAACTGGTGCATATGGGGAACCGAAAAGCCCCATGTTGCAGTCCCATCGTCCCTGCATCCTCAAAAAGTACTGGTCTGGGCCGCCATTTCTTCCAAAGGAATTATTGGCCCATTTTTCAGATCCGAAACGATTACTGCATCACGCTATCTGGACATTCTTCGTGAATTTGTGGCGGTACAAACTGCCTTAGACGACACTGCGAACACCTCGTGGTTTATGCAAGATGGTGCCCGGCCACATCGCACGGCCGACGTCTTTAATTTCCTGAATGAATATTTCGATGATCGTGTGATTGCTTTGGGCTATCCGAAACATACAGGAGGCGGCGTGGATTGGCCTCCCTATTCGCCAGACATGAACCCCTGTGACTTCTTTCTGTGGGGACACTTGAAAGACCAGGTGTACCGCCAGAATCCAGAAACAATTGAACAGCTGAAGCAGTACATCTCATCTGCATGTGAAGCCATTCCGCCAGACACGTTGTCAAAGGTTTCGGGTAATTTCATTCAGAGACTACGCCATATTATTGCTACGCATGGTGGATATGTGGAAAATATCGTACTATAGAGTTTCCCAGACCGCAGCGCCATCTGTTGTTGAAAATTGTAACTACTGTAATTTCGAAAGTTTGTCTGCCTGAAAATGTACTGTTGTCCCAAGCATATTGCAACAAACGGTGTATTTCTATCGCTGCTCGTTTAGTTTTTATTGCCGTTTCAAATATACCGGTCATTTTTGAAACACCCTGTAGCTACCACAAAATATTTCACCTAGCTAGTAATAGCATGTTCTAGGAAACTATTATTTCTTGTATGCGCTCTGCATTAGATGTAGCTTAAGAAAACGTGTATTCAACCACGACAACTAAGCGGAATATAAAGCAAACAAGTTTGGCGGCAGCCTCTGCAAATAATAGCATATACGTAGTATATAATACACGTTTTGTGCACTTATAGCATGTACTCAGTGTCTCTGAAAAAATACGTGCTGCACGACGGAAATTACTTTCTTTTGAGGCACTTCATTTACATCTCAATGATACATGACTACTATAGAACATTGCTCTTTACGGCAGTTAATCCACTTGTAAATTAACACCATGACGTCGCAGATATTAGGCAACACGTTACTAGGGATGAGAAAGGCCTAAAGGCTTGCAAGTAAACATGCTACTCCTAGCTAGTACTAAATAAGAATTTGATTATTAGCGTGTCTTCATAACCATGTGTGTGGCATTCGACCCTCAGCCAGCATAGACGTTTTCGTAGCCTTATTTCCAGTTACACGTGCGCACATCTCGCTAATGGTGGACCAACATTGGACATTTCTCGTCTGTTCCTGGTTAGACAACGACGGCGGTAGGCGCTGGGTTCGAATCCCGGTCAGGCAGTACAACTTCAGTCGTCATTTAAGGCTCCAACAGCACTACTGGTGACAAACTGTGATATCTACATTCTGATTTTACGTACTTATTCAACAATCCGATTAGGTACTGTGTTCGCATCCTTGTCACCAGCATTACATGATGGCATTTCAATTTTAAACATGTGCATCCTTTGCTCCTTGACAATGCAACAATATACAACGTCTTTCGAGGTTAATTACCAAGAAGGTAATTGTCATGCTAGGGTTCCTGGTTCCGTAGAAACATTATCGTCATTTACGTTCAAGTTGAGAATTGATAGCCGATACTGGTGCAAACGTCAATATTGGACGTCTCTTTCTGCCTAGTGATCGAGTCTCGATAAGGCACAAAGCTTTCCTTGGTTAACAATGGCTTTACATTCTGGGTTTGCATCCGAATCCAGAACGAATATGTTGGGCATGTCATTTAAAGTACACCTTTGTGTACAACTAACTGTTGATGAGTAATGTGAACAATGATATTACTTGTGATTCGCTGTTAATGTAGGGATTTCCATAGAGTGTTTGCCGCCGTTAATCACATTTTCTTTTAACTGCTTAATATTACATAAAGTTGATGCGAAACCACTCCCTGTTGAACGTTGAACGACGTTCAGCATGTGTTGGGTAAGCCTTTTAGACAGCGAAGAACTTGTTTCCAATTGCCATACAACTTTATAAATCCATATACTGTGTCAAATATTTAATTGTGCCTAAGGATTACTGAACGATTTATATGACAAAATTAGTTGTCCCATAACGTTTGAAATGTTACTTATTGTAATTAAGTTTAGTTTACAAACGTTAAGGACTGTCTGATCTCTTCTGTACTATCGTGGTGTTACTTTACATCTAGACAGACTGTCACAAAGACTGGTGTTCTCTAGTAGTCTCTAGCGGTACCCATTGTGTATCTTAAAACGACTGTACTGTGGAGGGTTGCGACGAGGTGCAACACAGATATGCTATGTTGGTTACATACATTCAGGTGCAGCCTACACATTGGCATTCAGGTGTGACCCACTTTTTTTGCTGTCCAGTGTACACACTCAGAAACGTTCATAGTGTTGTCAGTGGTGTTCATATTCAATGCCAGCTGCTGTGTAAGAGCACAGGAGCACGTAAATACCCTAACTCCTTGTGGATTTGACGGTTATTTTTCTTTGACTGATGTTAAACATAACGTAGGTGCGGTAATCTGAAAAGTACGTCACTAAATGTATCGCCCTATGGATTGCTGCTCCTCTAGACACCGTGAAATTTGGCATCATGGTCGCAAGGACATCTTCACTTGTTCATGCTTTAAGGAGTTTTGCGCATGCGCACGTGGCGTGACATCATTGCCTTGTGGCTCAAATATATACGGATTTGATAAAGAATTCGCACTGTTCATGGCGTACACTGCTAGTCCCTACCACGCAAATACAGTTTTACGTGTATGCAATGTCGCTAAATGGTAGCACACTACAGAAGACTTTTATGCCCATTATCTTAGCATAGATCACGCTGGAATGTAGCGCACTCCTCAGATACGCCAATTCATCCAATATATAGTAAAATTAGATCGGACATCAGTATATGTTGTAGTTTTACTGGTAGAAAAACGTATTTTGTGGGTTTGTGAATGAGTTACAGTATATTAAGTCTTGAATTTTATCGCCTTTTGAGACCGCGAGAACTGTAAGGGCCTAAAGCACATCACCGTCATTTGTGAGACTGTAACGTATATTCATGCTTCTCACATCTGTTGATCTTATGATGAGTCAGTTTTATCTGTGCTGTAGGCCCATGGTGTGCATATGAACGTTTACGAAAAATTGTCTTACTGGTTTCTCTCATAATAAATTAAATGTGGCATCGATGACGGTATGCTTTTGCTCCTTATGGTTCTCAGCGCCTCATTTGTATTCTTGTCACATGACCATGCTGTTAGACACTACTACCTTAATTTCATCATTTTAAATGCTAACAGAAAAGTAAAGAACCAGGAAAAGTTAACCGCAAAGGCGCTAAGGTCTCGCAGAATAGAACTGTGACGAAGTCAAATCAGCGTTACAGCAAGCGAACATGTAACAACGAAGTGTTCAATGGCGTAAGTGGATCCATTGGTGCAACGTAAGAATGTCTGATTTTGAGCCGAGAAGCTAATTCGTGGACTAGTACATGTGTTGTGGATCTTGTACGTTTCTCCGAAAATATAAAAAAAGCACGAGAACTCCCACTTACACAAAAATTTGAAACAGAGAGTAGCGAAAGCTTATACATTATTCCGTTCCTACGGTAAACTGTACTTAATTATATACAAAACAACAAAATTCGTAAAAACAATTCTTTATTTTGTTACACAAGTTATGCATATTATTATTATTATTATTATTATTATTATTATTATTATTACTGTTATTTTTATTGGTAGTGGCTGCAGTTGTATAATATTGTTGATAAGAGTATTTGTTATACTAAAGACGATACTAATTTCACGCTCTCAAATTTATCTGAAAGTAAAACTCTGCAAATAACCAGAATATATACGGACAAGCTGCCACTGTTCAGATTCACACTGTATTACAAAAATGTGTTACCGTATTAAGAACAGAAGTAGTTTGTATTGCCGCAATACTAGGTTACGCAAGTAAAACCACAGGTCCCCAGTCGTTTTGCTCTGTGGAGTGACACACACGTGCGGATCTCTCTGCTTCCGTCTCGCTGAATTGCTTTAACCCGGGTAGAGCGGTGTAGGAGCGGGTCGTTAATGACCCAGACGTGGACGGGAAGACGGCTGGCGGCGGTCAGCGGCCATTATGCGCCACAATGCCGGCACAAATTGGCCGCCATTGTTCCGGGGGCGGACGAATCGCCGCGGTCCGCGGGCCGCCGTCGTGTCCTAAGGCCTGCAGCCGCCTCGGGGAAGCCCCGGCGGCGTGCGGCGGGCAGCGTGCAGCGAGGCGCGGGCCGCGAACAAGTGACCTAGCCGACACCTTGAGCCCGCTACACGCGAAAGGCTTTAAGGCTTTCTCCGTCAATATAGACTACTCGTCGTGGGCGCGTCACGTAGCTACGTGACTACGTTTCTGCCGCCAATCACGTCGCTAATTGGTCGGTGACGTCAATGGTCAGCTGAGTGTATCGAGTGCTTCTTTCTTTCTTTATTTTCCGTAGCGTTTATCCCTTCTAGTACTGGGTCAGCTTTTTCAGGATTCGACAAATTTTAGAGGGTACGGTAAATTTACATTGATTCTGCTGCTTTGTTTCCAACTGCTGTTTCCTTTGGACCTCTCTTATTCTCCGAGATTGGCGTTCCTTCTCTTCCTGCGTGTAGTTTCTCACAGTCCTTTATTTATTTATTTATTTATTTATTCATTTTTTTGTTGCTGTCCTGAAAGCCTTCATTTTCTAATGCTCCTTGTAAAATTGTTTTGCCTCTTATTGTCAGCATCTCGACTCCCACATATTGATAGGTTTCAGTTATGGACTTTTTATTTGTAAATACCCACGAAGTTAAAGGTATATTTGAGGTACTGTTTTCTATTAGATCTTAATCTGTATGCCGATTCACGGCTGGTCTTTTCTTGGAATTCTTCTTCCTATTTCTGTCATGATTTCTCGAATCCTTCCTCCGTCGTCAATTTAAGACCTTCCTTTGCGTAGAGTATTTCTCGTCTGACCACATTTTCACAGTGTTTCAGCTTTGGGTTCAAGACTGATGATTTCGTAGTGTATATGTTTCTCGTTATCTGAAAATCTGTCTCCTATTTATGCATGCTAATGACTATTGCTGTATTTTCCTTAACGTTGTTTAATATTTAGTGTACTCTCGTCTATGGGAAAATATAATTTCCCAAGTTTTTATGTACTTACATGGGAAGTGTGTGATCTCGAAAGCTCAGAACCGCACGAAAATATGCTGAGAATGTACAGTGAGGTGAGAAAAGTCATGGGACAGCGGTATGCACGTATACAGATGGCGGTAGCATCGTGGTCACAATGTGTAAACGTGCAGTGCGTTGCCGGAGGTGTCAGTTGTACTTGGGTGATTCACGTGAAGAGGTATCCGACGTGATTATGGTCACAGGACTGGCAAGTAATAGTCTCAACGCGGAATGGTCGTTGTAGCTAGACGCATAGGGCTTCCATTTAAGAAATCGTTAGGGAATTCAATATTCCGTAATCCACAGTGTCAATAGTGTACCAAGGATACCAAACTTCAGGCATTATCTCTCACCACGGTCAACACAACGACCGAGTGTGTCGCCGTTTGTGCAGAGTTGTCAGTGTTGATTGAAAAGGAACACGGCGCGAAATAACCGCAGAAATCAATGTGCAAAGTGCGACGAACATATCCGTTAGTACAATGCGGTAAAATCTGGCGTTAATGGGCAGTGGTGGCAGACGATCGACGCGAGTGCGTTTGCTAACTGCACGACATCGCTTTCATATGAATACTAATTATTTTAGACATGATAATATTTATAGACTTCTTCAAAAATACCCCTGCGACGCCTCTCTTCGACTGGTGACCGTAACGGTTGTACCCTAGTCGACTGGAGAAATGTGGCCTGGTCAAAAAATGGTTCAAATGGCTCTGAGCACTATGGGACATAACGTCTGAGGACATCAGTCCCCTAGAACTTAGAACTACTTAGACCTAACAACCTAAGGACATCACTCGCATCCATGCCGGAGGCAGGATTCGAGCCTGCGACCGTAGTGGTCGCGTGGTTGCAGACTGTAGCGCCTAGAACCGGTCGGCCACCACGGCCGGCTGTGACCTGGTCAAATGAGTCCCGATTTCAGATGGTAGTAGCTGATAACAGGGTTTGATCCTGGGAAGACCTTACGAAGCCGTGGACCCACGTTATCAACAAAGCACTGTGCAAGACTGTGGTGGATCCGTAATGATGGGGGCTGTGTTTAATGGAATGGAGGGGTTGCTCTATTCCAACTGAACCTCTTGGAGACAATTTGCAGCCATTCATGGACTTTATGTTTCCAAACAACAATGGCATGCTTATGGATAACAATGCACCATCTCAATGGGCCACAATATTTTGAAAATGGTTTGAAGTACATTATGGACATTTCGAGCGAATGATTTGGCCACCCACATCGTTCGATGTGAATCTCATCGAACATACACGGGGCTTAGCCCTGAGGTCAGTTCGAGTTAAATCTTGCACCGGCAACTCTGTCACAATGAGGGGAGGGGGGCGGGGCTATGGAAACGGCATAGCTAAATATTTCTGCAGGGTGCTTCCAACGACTTATTGAGATGCTGCACTTCGACGGGCAAAAGAAGGTCCGACAAGATATTAGAAGGTATTCCATGACTTTTTTCACTCCAGTGTAAATCCCTCATCACAAAAGCAGTGGTACTGGCCGTTCACATACAAGACTGCGGATCTTGCTTCGAGAGACATTTCAGTGGTCACCCAGCAAGGTCTCTCCGGGTTAGTACTGTCCTGAGCTCACTGTGTGGATCTGTCTCAGAGTGGCGGTGCGGATGGTGGCCATCAAACAAGCCAGGGAGACTGGACCGTTGAGCGCCATGGAGCCGCGCGGCCACTGCACAGTCTCAACGGGGCGTGGTCAGACTGTACATGGACAAAGTGTACGTGGGGAGGGGGGTGTCCAAAAGAAGGTTTGCAGCCAGCAGCCAGGGACGATGAAAGATTTGTATTGTGCTGAGCAGGAAGTATTGTGCATTTTTGCCCACATCTATTAGTGGGCAGCTGGTATGTTTTGTCAGACTTGCTGAAGTCGGCTGATGCCTATCGTTGCGTTTTCAAACACAGCGAAACCCTTATACATTACATGAATTGAAATTCTGTATTGTACGTCAGGGCTGTGATGCGTAAGGGAGTGACTTTTTATTGCACTGTGATTATTGTACCCATGCAGAGTTCGTGATGCGATCATTGTACGCAGGGTGCCTGCTTTAACCTCACACAAATACACACACATCAAAAAAAGTTTTGCATCACCCTGGTTCCCAGAACTCCTGAAGATAGACTTTGATTGTGGATATTGTATCACAGACATGGTCCCTTTGACTGTTCAGAGATGTCACTAAGCCCGGCCAAAGATGTAAACAACCATGCATGAGCAGCGCTTATTAGACGGAGGGGGTTCCAACAGGCAATCAGTTACTGTCATTCCACCAGGAAGGAGGTACACTGCTTGTGTTGTCTGTAGTTCAACCATGTATAGACGGTCAATACCGCAGTTCGATCGCGTCCGCATTGTTACTTTGTGCAAGGAAATGCTCTCAACAAAGAAAGTGTCTAGGCGTCTCGGAGTGGACCAAAGCGATGCTGTCCGGCCGTGGAGGAGATTCGGAGAGATAGGAACTGTCGATGATATGCGTCGCTCAGGCCGCCCAAGGGCTGAAAATGAAGTGGACACATGATCATCGGCACCGAACGTACGTGCAGTGACAGAGCGTTCCGTGATCTGACGCATCCCGATATCTTCTTCATCATGCCAATGGGAGAGCGCGAATCAGTCGTCTTTCAGGGGAACAGGTCGTTGACACCTGTAATGTGGGACGGAGAGAAGCTGGTGGCGGCTCCATTATGCTCTGGGGAGCAGTCATGTGGGCATGCTTGTGTCCGGTACAGCTCGTGCTAGGCGCCATCGCGGCCAAGGAACATTGTACACTGATTGCAGACCACGTGCCCCCCTTGATGACGATCTCGTTTGCCGACAGCAGTGTCATTTTTCAGCAAGATAACACGCCTAATCCCAAGACCAGGAATACGATGGAGTGGTTCGACGAACACAGTGGCGAGTTCCAGTTGATGTGCTGGGCCCTCAGCGTGCCAGATCTGAACCCGATCGGACACATCTGGGATGTAGTAGTAGCAGTAGTAACTGTATTCATCCGTAGATCTCTTTGTACAAGGATATAGGACATGTCAAAGTATTTACAAATTTAGATCAATTTAAAATAAGCTAATTCGTATACACATATATTTACAGACTACTAGTTAGACACAATCATTACATTTACTCCTGGTATAAAATACTTTTTTTTTACAAATAACTTATTAAATAATGTAATGCCACATTGTTCACTCATATCTCACTATCAGTCAATGCACACACTATACAGACATTGTTTCATAACACTTCACTCACTACACACAAACACATACATATACATACACACACACACACACACACACACACACACACACACTGGCGACCTCTGGGCCATTTGCTGCACCGCAACTTCCCATTTGCTATCCTAAAAAACTGAATCAGCATCCCTCCATAATGAGTGAGAAGTTGCGCTCAGAAAGAGGAAGAGGTGTTAGTGTTGTGTTATGTACAGCTTGGGGGTAAGTATTTCTAGAAAGGAAAAAAAAGAAGGAAAAAACATAAAGTGAAGGTGTTATGTGGAATGTTGGATATTTTATATTCATTATTATTACTATTTATTTGTATAACATTTTTTATCAAACCCCTACTCTGTTTTAGCTAAGTAATCCTTCAATGTATAAAATGTGTAGCATAACAGGTACTTTTTAGCTGCGTTTTTAATTAAGTGTATTTTGGCAATTTCTTTAATCTTTTTTGGTAATTTATTGTACAGTTTTATTCCTTGGTAGAAAATGCTGTTTTGAGTTTTATGTTTATTTTTTCTTGGTAAGTGTAAGTTGAGTCTGTCTATTGTTGTAAGGTCATGGACATAGCTGTTTGTGCAGTAATTACCGATGTTATTTTTGATGTGTACAACTGACGGGTAAATGTATTCAGATGGAGCGGTTAATACCCCCAGTGTTCTGAACAGATCTTTACAACGAGCTCGACTAGTATTTTTGGTTATTATTCTTATGGCTCTTTTCTGGAGTTTGAAAACTGTGTTCATATTTTGTGCATTTGTTCCCCCAAAAAGAATTCCATAGCTAATAATTGAGTGTACATATGAATAATATGTAACTAAAAGACACTGCATGTTACATACTGATGATAGGATTCTAAGGGCATAACATGCTGATGACATTCTGTTTGCAAGTACCTTTGTGTGTTCACACCACTTCAACTGATAATCTATATTCATTCCTAGAAATTATGCGTTTGTTACACAGTCTATAGAGGTGCCACCTACATTTAATTTAACATTGTCATATTTCCTCCTCAAACTGAAATTCATGGCATTAGCTTTCTTTATGTCCAATGTCACTTTATTACTTATTGACCAATCATAAACTTCCTTGAGGGTTTGATTTGCTTTCTCGGCAAGGAGTTCTCTTGATTTGTCAGTGACTATTATATTGTTGTCATCAGCGAAGAGGATTTTTTCACCATGAGTAACACTACTGGGAAAGTCATTGATGCATATCAGGAACAGTATTTGTCCTAATATGCTACCTTGCGGAACCCCTATATTAATGTATTTTGGTACTGATAAGTGTTTTACTAAATGTTTGGATATATTTGAAGTATGTGTTATCTCTACTCTTTGTACCCTATCTGTTAGGTATGATCGAAAACAGTCGTTAGCTACCCCTCTTATTCCTAATGTTCTAATTTATTTAATAGGATGTTGTGGTCAACTGTATCAAACGCCTAATAAAGATCCAAAAATATGCCTGTGACACAGTCATCTTTATCAAGAGCATCAAGTACAAATGGCTCTGAGCACTATGCGACTCAACTGCTGAGGTCATCAGTCGCCTAGAACTTAGAACTAATTAAACCTAACTAACCTAAGGACAGCACACAACACCCAGCCATCACGAGGCAGAGAAAATCCCTGACCCCGCCGGGAATCGAACCCGGGAACCCGGGCGTGGGAAGCGAGAACGCTACCGCACGACCACGAGATGCGGGCATCAAGTACAACTTTTGTGAATTCTACAATGGCTGACTCCGTATTTTTGCCGCTTCGGAAACTAAACTATGATTCGGTTAAATTATTGTATTTATTCAGGTGATTCATTAATCTGTCTTTCATAATTGCTTCTATTTTTTTTAGAATGCTGACAGAAGGGAAATGTGCCGGTAATTTTCTGTGTCTTCTGCATTACCTTTCAATGTAATTAAATGTGGGGTCAGAGCTCATCGCCGCCCTCCCAGGAATTTACGGGAATTAGGTGACTCGAGTGTGCAGACGTGGTGCCAGCTCCCTCCAGCGATCTCATTGCTTCCATGCCGCAACGGGGCGCCGCTGTTATCCGTGCCGAAGGCTGACATACCGGCTACTAGGTAGGTGTTCTGGATGATCAGTGTATGTTAAAATATAAGCTGGTAAATAAAAGTTGTACAAGGATACGTACATGCTCGAGCAGCCCTCAGCCATAGCCCCGAACCCACCGAAATCCTGCGCTACACACAACATCGATGTAATACGACTGAAGACACACCTTTCGCAACAAAACAACAAAATATTTCCAACCTCCAGATGGGTACTTCTTTTGACAATATAAGCTGTAAATGAGAAGAATCGTTGATTCTGTAAGACTGCACTGTGAAAAACCACAAGTAAAGTTATGCGATTGTTCCAAAGGATTGGAAAAGGGCACAGGTCATCCCCATTTTCAAGAAGGGACGTCGAACAGATGTACAGAACTATAGACCTATATCTCTAACGTCGATCAGTTGTAGAATTTTGGAACACGTATTGTGTTCGAGTATAATGACTTTTCTGGAGACTAGAAATCTACTCTGTAGGAATCAGCATGGGTTTCGAAAAAGACGGTCATGTGAAACCCAGCTCGCGCTATTCGTCCACGAGTCTCAGACGGCCATAGACACGGGTTCACAGGTAGATGCCGTGTTTCTTGACTTCCGCAGGGCGTTCGATACAGTTCCCCACAGTCGTTTAATGAACAAAGTAAGACCATATGGACTATCAGACCAATTGTGTGATTGGATTGAGGAGTTCCTAGATAACAGGACGCAGCATGTTATTCTCAATGGAGAGAAGTCTTCCGAAGCAAGAGTGATTTCAGGTGTGCCGCAGGAGAGTGTCATAGGACCGTTGCTATTCACAATATACATAAATGACCTGGTGGATGACATCGGAAGTTCACTGAGGCTTTTTGCAGATGATGCTGTGGTGTATCGAGAGGTTGTAACAATGGAAAATTGTACTGAAATGCAGGAGGATCTGCAACGAATTGACGCATAGTGCAGGGAATGGCAACTGAATCTCAATGTAGACAAGTGTAATGTGCTGCGAATACACAGAAAGATAGATCCTTTATCATTTAGCTACAAAATAGCAGGTCAGCAACTGGAAGCAGTTAATACCATAAATTATCTGGGAGTACGCATTAGGAGTGATTTAAAATGGAATGATCATATAATGTTGAGCGTCGGTAAAGCAGATGCCAGACTGAGATTCATTGGAAGAATCCTAAGGAAATGCAATCCGAAAACAAAGGAAGTAGGTTACAGTACGCATGTTCGCCCACTGCTTGAATACTGCTCAGCAGTGTGGGATCCGTACCAGATAGGGTTGATAGAAGATATAGAGTAGATCCTACGGAGAGCAGCGCGCTTCGTTACAGTATCATTCAGTAATCGCGAAAGCGTTACGGAGATGATAGATAAACTCCAGTGGAAGACTCTGCTGGAGAGACGCTCAGTAGCTCGGTACGGGCTTTTGTCAAAGTTTCGAGAACATACCTTCACCGAAGAGTCAAGCAGTATATTGCTCCCTCCTACGTATATCTCGCGAAGAGACCATGAGGATAAAATCAGAGAGATTAGAGCCCACACAGAGGCATACCGACAATCCTTCTTTCCACGAACAATACGAGACTGGAATAGAAGGGAGAACCGATAGAGGTACTGAAGGTACCCTCCGCCACACACCGTCAGGTGGCTTGCGGAGTATGGATGTAGATGTAGATGTAGATTGTTATTTCATAATCAGACTTCACACTTTGCTACACCATCAGCATTCTGCACGTAAGCGGAAGCGTAGGTTTACAATATGTCCGGTAAGAGACAGTTTACGACACTGACATACGAATGTATTCATTTGAAAATACATTTTGTGCGGCGTTCGATATTAGACTGCTTGAATGCAGAAGCGACACTGAATGCGAAAAAGCGGCTTTACCCGGATGTGCATGTTATTAGGTCCCACTTTCTTTTGAACATTTCATTGAAATTCCGCACTGCGCTTTGAAGATTTAATAGCTGTGCAACGCTGTCAGGTCATCAGAAAGCGTTTGTTGTTCAAATAACATATTTATTTCAAACAGCATATTTATTTCAATAGCAGTAACTCATGACATTGAAATATGTGTGTTTTTGGTCCTGTTATATGGATAGTTTCTTGCTTCCTGTTACCAAAGTTCCCCTCTTAGGCATTGAACAGGTATCATGCAAATGTTTCTCGTAGTAAGGCGAGCAGTTTTGCACGCGATTGGCTAATGCCACTGTTCCTGAGATGAGCGGTTTATGTCCTAAGCACATTTTCGTGCGGTTTTGAGCGTTAGAGGTCACAGACTTCCGTTGTTAGAAAGAAAACCACACACAAACTAAAAAAAAAAAATTGAATGCCATCTTTAACTTGCTTCTAAATATTGTTCAGTATGAAGTATTTATTTTCTGAAACCAGTAAATGATGACGCTTTGTAATGTCTGAACGACATTCCAGTTTTTTCAGTGTGGAGAAATTACCGTACATCTTCGTCATGAAAATTCACTATGAATTTAGCTATGTTTGTTAATAAATTATTCTATCATTGCTGGTTCCATAATGATGTTCCTATAGTGCAAGTTTTTGTAAGAAAAACAGTCCCTCATATACCGAATTTCGCAGCAGACAGCACTCAGAATAGACAATACTGTGACGTCGAAGGTCTAAACAAAAACGACCACTTGCGACAAGGGAGTGTCAGTATAGAAATAATAGACCAGAGATGCATCAGAAGACTTACTTGCCACATAAGAATGACGTCCATGTAAAAAGGATTTAATCACCACTTTCCGCATCAAATTTGAGAACCTTCTTTTCATTCATTACTCTAGAATTTTGCCTTACACCGTCTTAGGAGTTATGCCGATATGTTGGTTGTTCTGGCCGGAGACCAACGATGTTCGTTTCCCCTGATCACTGCTCTGGTCGTGTTTGCCGTCGTCCGCCGTTAGTCAATAGCCAGCAAGGGGTTGATTACACCGATGGGTGAAACGGAATTTTGTGGTTGCTAAAACAAACAATGTTCTGATAAATTCTTAGATGTGACAGAAAATTAAAAACAAAACAGCAAAGCCGGCCGCTTGAAGAAAACACTAAGAGTTGTATCCCTAATTAACCGCTGCAATTCACCGTATACCGCAACACAAAGGTCAACCTGTTCCTCAATCTTCAGAAAAGGCTTCCGCGAGATGCAATAGAGTTTGAACTTCAAGACTGAAACGATCCATCTAGACTCAAAAGAAGGTAAGGGGAAATATTTGCCTTCATCAATCATCTATAACTTCCCATAAAATAAGACCAAACGTTTGGAATCACTGTAGAAAAGTAAAATAGTTGAATTACTCACACGATTCCGTCAACGTGTCCACATTTCACAGCAGCACTAAGGAGCTGGAGGAGGTTCTCAAAGGTGCGTCTATCGGCCTAAGGATCCACGAATTTTTTAAGGACACAGTTTGAATTAATACTGAAGGACAAAGACAAAACTGCATGACAATCGTTTAATAATGATTCGGAGAATTTTATGGAAAAACTAAAAGGGGAGAAAAGTAGAAAGAACCTGCGGATGATCTGATGTGTTTCTCTGAACAGCTAAAACATAAATTGTCACTAAAAGTTAATTTTATAGTGATCAGCTGTATTTATTCCTGCAAAAGTTTGTTGATATGAGAGATGAATGTGGTGAGTGCTTTTGTGAGGATATTTCACTAATGGAGCGAAGGTACGATGGGAAATGGAGCGCTACCCGTTAAGTGATTATTGATGGCTAGGTAAAGAGAAGCTCATGCAACGCACTAGCAGAGGTCGACCAGGACGAGACGCTGTTAAGGAGTTAAATGTTTTTTTATCCTTTCTTAAAATTTGCACTGAAGGCTATTAAGTTTGCAACACCAGGAAAGCTGTCAAATGACGACCTTCTAATTCTATGTTTATAGAATAGTAGGCAGAATACATAATTAAATTTGGAGATATTTCTGGGGTATTGTTGCTGCCACATCTAGCAGAAACAATATATCTTAACTCGACTGGCCGTTATATACGGATACATCGTTCCATATTGCAACTCTGTGGCTACCTACTCTAAAATAGTCATGGCTGGCTAGCAGTGGCGTGGCAAACTTTTGGAAACTCATGAGCAGTAGTTGTCAGTGGATGAGAGATCTGGAAAACGTGCTGCGTCTGCATCGAGGTTGGTCAGGGCAGTGCTGGCAACATAGGGTACTGCGTTATCTTGTTGGAAGATAACGTCACACAGACTTTGATGCTAGAGCACATCCATCGTCCGCCACACGTCAGTAATTAAGCACCTGCTGTCCGAATTACCGCTATTTGCGTCAGATGTGATCGTATCGTGCCTCGTACTCTCAAAAAAACACCGGATGAGATATCCGTATGGGAAGGAAATCGGTAGATGTGTTGTACTTGCTCGAAACGTTCTCAGTTGGGGAGAGATCCCGTGAAATTGCTGGTAGAGTTTGGCAAGCACAACGACAAGCAGTAGAAATTTGTGTGTGGACAGACATAACTTTTCTGAAATGTAAGCCCAGGGTCGCTTGCCATGAAGGGCACCAAAACGGGGCATAGAATATCGCCGACGTACTGCTGTGCTGTAATGGTGCCATGGATGGCAACCAAAGGGGACCTGCTATGGAAGGAAATGACACCACAGACCATCGGTCGCGGCTGTTGGGCGCCGTAGAGCGGACGACAGTCACACTGGTATCCCACCGCTTCCGGGGCGTCTCCAGAAATGTCTTCAGCCTGGAATCTCATTGACTGGAGTAGAATGGTCTTCAGTGATATTCCTCGCATCGAACTGAGCCCCACTGACCAGCGAGGGCGCGCCTGGAGACGCCGCGTACATTGGGATATACTAACCTGGGTGTCGTCCACTATACGGGCCGACAACCATTTTAATAGTCTGGGTTGCCATTTCTCGTCACAGCAGGACGGTTTTGGTTGTCTTCCACGGAACTCTTACAGCACAGCGCCCCGCACTGTTGCTTTTCATAACGCCATCCAGGTCTGATATCTCAGCAAGGTAACGGTCACCAAAACAGGACGAGAATTTTTACTGTTTGTCTTTGAGCTTATCAGATCGTACCAGGAAGGCAGCAGGGTCTCTCTGCAACTGAGTAAGTTTGGAGCATTAAAGTCAGGGCCCTCCATCCAGCACGAGATTTTGATGATTTAACCCGCCGACTGGACAAAATCTGGCAGGATATCTCTCAGGAGGACATACAACAATTCTATCAGTCAATGCCAAACCAAATAACTCATTGTGTAAGGAGCAGACGTGGACCATCGCGAGATTGACTTTCTCAATCTGTGAAGATCTTCTGTTGAATAAAGCTTCCAATTTTTCTGAAAATGTAATCGCCGGTCGGTGTGGCCGAGCGGTTCTAGGTACTTCAGTCTAGAACCGCGCGACCGCTACGCTCGCAGGTTCGAATCCTGATTCGGGCATTAATATGTGTGATGTCCTAAGATTAGTTAGGCTTAAGTAGTTCTAAGTTCTAGGGGACTGATGACCTCAGATATTAAGTACCATAGTGCTCAGAGCCATTTGAACCATTTTTTGAAAATGTAATCATTTGTTTGTCTGTGTAGGTACGTAACGTCTGCCAGTTCGCATCCCATTCGAATAATTCCTTCGTTCTTAATTTTTTTTTCTTTTTCTTTGCGCGTATAACAATGACGAACGGAATCTGGCAACGTTCATTCTTCTCGAATTCTTCACAGATGGATGCACCCATCCTGATGCTGTATGCAGAAGCTGTATGCGTCTGGAAACATGACATGCTGGCACTCCTGTGTTTGGTGCCACTTTATTCTGTGTTGTCGAGGGTACCACTGTCTCTGCAGCCGTGTCAAGGGGAGCCGCAGCAGTGGTAGCTGTATTTCTGACAGTAAGTGGTAATTCAAGAGTCATGGCACTCTCCGTGTGGATACTTACCTCGCTGCTAGAAACCCTACTTCCTGACTCGAGCTATATGACTTGGTTGAACTTCACTGGATGGTGAGAGATTAATACGTCTGCCCTCTCGTACGCTAGTCGCTTGTAACCATTGTGAAACTACATGGCGTTTGAGTAAGGCCTTACTGAACCCATCGATTCCATATTCACATGGAAGTAATGGAATCCAGACCATCATCAGCAGTATCGTGAAACGATGTGCCACAATGCTAACTTTTTCGAATTCACACAAAAGCTTGTAGACTTTACTCTTTCTTACATGAAGCATAACGAACAAAATATGTAAATGCCATTTCTGCCATCAGATTATTTGACTTGTAGTTCTAACGAAGTAGGCGAGTGTCAGCAATATGTCTCGTTGTCTAATCGCGGCGTGTTTATCTTCTGCCGTCAGGTCAGACGATAGAAATGCCACCTGCACGCTTAGATTATCAGATTGACGGTTAACAACTTTAAACATAACTTGATTAATTTTCACACGCATTTATTAAAATAATAACAAGCACAAAAATTACTTAACTCGGTTCTGGATGCTATTTACAACTGCCAATCTGAAGTTCCTTTGGTATTGGTACGTTAATCTTATTCTCACATATATCTCTGATACTTGACAAAAGTGTCTGTACATTTATCTTCATGACTATGTACAGGAATATGGTAATCTTATTGGGCACACACTGAAACTTGACTATGGACTGGTACAGACACATGTGGACTGGTGCAGACAAATGCAGACTGGTACAGACTGGTGCAGACGAACGCAGACTGACTAATTGGAGGTCTGTACACTCGTTATAATACCTCGTGTGATCATGTATCACTGTGAGGGTGTGATCCGCGAAGAGAAAAGGTTCTGCGTTAGTAGCAATCTCATTGGCTGCGTTACATATTAATACGCGGATCGGCAAAAGCAGAATTTGGTCCGTCTCTATGGCAGCGGCATTTCGTAGTGCGGAGATGGAAGAGCGCAGTGCATGCACTGTTGTGCTTAGTGGGGCGCGCTCTAGTGGGAAAGTTGTGTACGCGCTGACTATTCGGAACTATGTACACAACAATATATATACTTCTTGTGCTAGTGCTGAAATGTACACACACACATACACACACACACACACACACACACAGTGCTGAAATTTTGTTGTAAAATTTATTTTTTAGTTTTTAAAAGTAAAGCACAACCTGGCTTCGGAACCTATGTCCCGTCTTCAGGTGCATCTGCGAAGTTATATAAAAATAATTACGCTTAACCAAATGTGTGCTTGTGCTGAAATGCTTATCACTTGTACATGCAAGTACATAGTATACTTCACGCCAATTTGACGTTTGTTACATGCCACTTTCATATTGATCCAGTGTATGTACAACAGACATATGTAAAAAATGATAGCCAGTCAATGAATTTATGGTCTGTTTTCTAGTTCTGTGACGCAGAAACTCAAAATTTTGTTGGCCATAATAATCAAGTAGTCAAAATCTGTAAAAAGATTGTAATCGTTATCTGTACCACGTCGTAAACGATGTGATGCGCATACCCCGTGTACTGCTGTGTCAGTCCAGTACAGGAAACGCTTACAACACAGCAGCAGAGGTCACAAAGGGCCGCTGTTAAGGTATCTGACGTTTCTTCATCCTTTCTGGACAGCTGAGCATCTGCTGCGGCTGCCTGGTGAGTCAGGCCGCCCGCCACACGCAGATACAGCGCGGGATGACAAACGGCGCGCGATAAAGGCCACCTTCCGCGGAGATACACTTGTCTCTGCCGAGAGTCGAGTCGCAGTGCGGTTCCGCCGTGGCACTGGCAGTGACAAAAGGCGACGCGGCTGCTGCTGTAGCGGGCCACGGGAAGCGGGATGCTGCAACTTTTGAAATATGACTACGGCAGCAGATAATTCCCGAGTGACCAAAGAGCTCGCACTGCTGCAATAACTCAGATCGGCAGTTTAACGCGTTTTTCGCAGCATGCTGCAGAAAAGGAAGAACACCGCCCGCACTGGCCCTCTCTGCGACCATCACACGCGTCCGCTCGTAGCCGAGGCAAGAACGAGAACCGGTGTGACATGAAGCGCCATCGCTTCTCCCGTTTTTTGCACAGTAGGGAGGTGGCCCGAGAATGTCTTCCTCTGGCAACATTTATATTTCCATTCAGTGAAAATGGACGTCTGCCATTCGATTGGTTTGGCGACGTGCTCCAGGCCTTTCTATCCTACCACTCCCTGTATCACTTCGCTGCTAACTGAGCTCGACATCCACACCAGTTAATGACAGATACTCAAATGTTGGTTTGCTTTCTGTTGTTTGCATTCTATGCACCTCTTTCCTCTGTCATGCTAGTCTATTCGTCCACATATCCATTACTCAATAATATTTGGCATGTAATAAAGTTAAATAATTCACACATCCAACCACATAATTATAGAAAGTTTTAGTTGACTAATGATCTATATGCCGTACCCAATACAATTCTTTATTCAGAATATGTAGTTCTTAATGGAAAAATTGACAGATTTTACTGCAATTTCGTGAGTATTTTAAGGGAAAATGAAATGAGCGCGTGGCGTCATTGGCCGGGAAGCCCCGTCCGGGGCAGAGCCGGCCGCCTTGGTGAAGGTCTTATTACATTCTGCTCCACATTGCACGACGTGCAAGCCGGATGGGGATGAAATGATGGTGAACACAACACCCAGTCCCTGAGCGGAGAAAATCCGTGACCCAACCGGGAATCGAACCCGGGAACCTTAGGACGGCAGTCCGTCACGCTGACCATTTCTTTCTTTTTTTGCATTTTGTTCATTGTTGATCGAGGTGTTTGGTCGTTGTGGACGTCCTTCCACTCAGTTTTTTATTACAGAGGCCAACCAGCTCTCTGACCGAATATGCTGAGGTACCGTGCCGGCAATAACTTTTCACTCGAAGGAAGACCTGAACCAAGGACCTCTCGCACCGCAGCTGCTCAAGGTAACCACGGGACCACGGCGGTCCTGCCATTCAGCTATCGGGGCAGACTACCTTTAAGGGTGTGTTGTAGGCTCGTAACTGATTAAAATTTCTATCAGTGCTCTAGTGTATAGCGGTGGAGGTTCCGTGAGGCTATTCGCGATTGGTGCTGTTGCCTAGTAACGCCACAAGGCAGTAGATATTTGGTAGCAAGACTTGCAGAGGATCGACGGTTGGTGCAGAAAGTGGCAGTCGATAGCAATCGTACATAAACGTAACCTATTGCGCATAAACAGACGAAGAAATCCACAGATGTGCGATTTCACTGCTAGTGACAAGACACTGGGAACAGTAAGTACCATAAAACACCTAGTTCTTACCATCTGGAGCGACCTAAAATGGAATGACCACATAAAACAAACAGTTAGAAAAGCAGATGCCAGGCAGTCATCCACTGCAAAATATTTGACGGAAAATTGATTCATTCACGAAAGAAGTGGTTTAAAAAACATTCGGTCGAGCGATTCATGAGCGTCGTTCATCATTCTCGGTTACTTACCGAGTTGGATTTATAGAAAGCATAGAGAAATTTCTCTTGTTTGGACATCCACAACTGTTGATATTCATCACCAACGACAAGATCCGCTACTGTTGTAAAAATTTTTATTTCCTAAACGAACAGTGCAACCCGGTTTCGGCACCTGTGTGTCATTTGCGGCGCGTCTGCGAAGCTATAAACAAATAATGACGCCGATCCAAATTCTTAAAATTGAAAAAGCTACACAGAATTTACACTAAAATTCTTAAGAAAAAACCCCGTTTACGTACATAAAGTGTTAGTCTATTCAAGTCGAATAACAAAAGTTAAATCAGGCTTTGTGCATCAGGGAGAGAATCACTGTTTAAATTACGGGCATTTACGTTAGAAAAAGAGTTGAGCCACACATTACGTCCTTCCAGATAGGACCACGTCAAGAAAATCGAGAAATTAAAGTTCATACGGAGGCTTGCTGGCAATTCCGCTTCTCACGTAATAGTTGTCAATGGAAGTGGGAAGGGGTGGGGAATAGTTAATGCTTCTATAAGTATCCTCCGCCAGATACAGTACTATAGCTTGCGGAGTACTTGTGTGGATATATATTCATATTTATAAACAAGTTGTACTCAGTACATTACATACACTGCACTCATTAGACACATGTATCGTTGACTTGTGAACGGGATGTTGAGCTGAGAAGCCTGTAAATATGCTTGTGTACTATACGTGACAGATCTTTGGCATGATATTTTAAAGCTAGCTGCTATATATTTTCACTGCAGGCTGTATAATGAAGCAGGTGTTTATCATCAGTTTATGTTAATTTCTTATCGTTTCGTACTATGTCTTCTATAAATTGAAATGGTTATTTATCTTCCCTCCAAAAATTTTGACTAATTAAAAGACCTGTGTTATTTCTGCCCTCTGAATTCTCTCACTTTCCACTTGCGATACGAGTCATTTCTTTTTTGTGTCTTGTTCAAGCAAGCAAACATCTATTCGTGGAAATACTTGTAAAAGACGTTGTAGCAAAGTTCACTGCAGTGAACATATTTTCAAAAGAGCAACAATGATTACATAACTACAGCTACTGGATGCATTTGACCCTGAATACAGTGTAAGTAGGCTGTTTAGCTTTTTATGTTGGTAACATCACGTAGCACTCTGTGTGAAAATCACTGGCTGTGCTGTGTGCAGTCTGTGGCTGGTTGACATTGTTGTAATATTCGCTATTGTAGTGTTGGGCAGTTGGATGTGAACAGCGTGTAGCGTTGCGCAGTTGGCGGTGAGCCGCCAGCAGTGGTGGATGTGGGGAGACAGATGGCGGAGTTTTGAGAGCGGATGATCAGGACGTGTGTCCGTCAGAGACAGTAAATTTGTAAGACTGGATGTCGTGAACTGCTATATATATATTATGACTTTTGAACACTATTAAGGTAAATACATTGTTTGTTTTCTATCAAAATCTTTCATTTGTTAACTATGCCTATCAGTAGTTAGTGCGTTCAGTAGTTAGAATCTTTTATTTGGCTGGCAGTAGTGGCGCTCGCTGTATTGCAGTAGTTCGAGTAATGAAGATTTTTGTGAAGTAAGTGATTCGTGAAAGGTATAGGTTATTGTTAGTCAGGGCCATTCTTTTGTAGAGATTATTGAAAGTCAGATTGCGTTGTACTAAAAAGATTGTGTGTCAGTTTAGTGTTGATCAGAATAAGCAAAGAGAGAAATGTCTGAGTACGTTCAGTTCTGCTCATCTATTCGAAAATCAAATAACGTAAAAAGTTTATCAGCACAGTCATTCATTAATTTTTCAATGGGGACATTTCGACAGAATAACCTAAACCTCTAGCACATAGTCTTTCGAAGCAGTATCTGTCTATAGAAGCTGATGCATCTCCTTAGAAATAGCGGTAGTTCCAAGGAAACTGTAGCGACACCTTATAATTACCATTGACTATATTGACTAGCGTGACAAATTTAAACAACAAATAGCTTCAATACGACACATTAAAACTCGGATTTCTTAACTAAAGAGCCTAGCTCAAAATCATAGGACACAGGTACAAGTCCCAGTGACAAATGGCTGCTTCCTAGGTTTTTAACAAAACAGTAGGCAGCAAGGTGGCACTTACAATGCGTTAAAAAAGATCATTTGGATAGGAGTACCTCAAACACAGATTTGTTGCCGAAAGCAATCAACATAACTAAAACATCAGGGATGGCATTTACGCAGGTAATACATTCAATAGCTATTGTTTTGCATGTTAACAAAACACGTCCCATAGCTTGTGCGCCTACTATAACACCACGTTCAAACTCACTTAAATCTTGATAACCTGGCATTGTAGCAGCAGTAACCGATCCAACAAGTGAGCATGACACCTGTTCTCTTATATAGGCATTGCCGACTGCAGCGCCGTATTCAACCTGTATTTGAATACGCATGCCTATACCAGTCTCTTTGCACTGTTCAAACGTTGATATGAGAACAAACGTAACTTGGCTTTTAGATGTAAAAAGGCCTCGGGAACAGTATAAGCAGTACAAAAGTTGTCACCGATCTCTGGAAAGAAAATCATCGACACATAGCTTAGCTCTGTAAACCCGCTAGAATTAATACTGTGGTGGCAGGATACCAGAGTAAGAATATTTGACAAGATTCCCACAATTGCTACAATGACACCAGTTCATTGCAGGCACCACGATAGTCCGCTCCACAGAATACCAGAACAGCACACAGTCTCCTGATCTGCTCTTCGAGAGGCAGATGTCTCTAGAATGGCAAGCCGGATCACGCTACTACGAGGTGCATTTAAATTCTAAGGCCTCCGATTTTTTTTTCTAATTAACTACTCACCCGAAATCGATGAAACTGGCGTTGCTTCTCGAAGTAATCGCCCTGCAGACGTACACATTTTTCACAACGCTGACGCCATGATTCCATGGCAGCGACGAAGGCTTCTTTAGGAGTCTGTTTTGACCACTGGAAAATCGCTGAGGCAACAGCAACACGGCTGGTGAATGTGCGGCCACGGAGAGTGTCTTTCATTGTTGTAAAAAGCCAAAAGTCACTAGGAGCCAGGTCAGGTGAGAAGGGAGCATGAGGAATCACTTCAAAGTTGTTATCACGAAGAAACTGTTGCGTAACGTTAGCTCGATGTGCGGGTGCGTTGTCTTGGTGAAACAACACACGCGCAGCCCTTCCCGGACGTTTTTGTTGCAGTGCAGGAAGGAATTTGTTCTTCAAAACATTTTCGTAGGATGCACCTGTTACCGTAGTGCCCTTTCGAACGCAATGGGTAAGGATTACGCCCTCGCTGTCCCAGAACATGGACACCACCATTTTTTCAGCACTGGCGGTTACGCGAAATTTTTTTGGTGGCAGTGAATCTGTGTGCTTCCATTGAGCAGACTGGCGCTTTGTTTCTGGATTGAAAAATGGCATCCACGTCTCATCCATTGTCACAACAGACGAAAAGAAAGTCCCATTCGTGCTGTCGTTGCGCGTCAACATTGCTTGGCACCATGCCACATGGGCAGCCATGTGGTCGTCCGTCAGCATTCGTGGCACCCACCTGGATGACACTTTTCGCATTTTCAGGTCGTCATGCAGGATTGTGTGCACAGAACCCACAGAAATGCCAACTCTGGAGGCGATCTGTTCAACAGTCATTCGGCGATCCCCCGAAACAATTCTCTCCACTTTCTCGATCATGTCGTCAGACCGGCTTGTGGGAGCCCGAGGTTGTTTCGGTTTGTTGTCACACGATGTTCTGCCTTCATTAAACTGTCGCACCCACGAACGCACTTTCGACACATCCATAGCTCCATCACCACATGTCTCCTTCAACTGTCGATGAATTTCAATTGGTTTCACACCACACAAATTCAGATAACGAATGATTGCACGCTGCTCAAGTAAGGAAAACGTCGCCATTTTAAGTATTTACAACAGTTCCCATTCTGGCCGCTGGAGGTAAAATTCCATCTGCCGTACGGTGCTGCCATCTCTGGGACGTATTGACAATGAATGCGGCCTCATTTTAAAACTATGCGCATGTTTCTATCTCTTTCCAGTCCGGAGAAAAAAAATCGGAGGCCTTAGAACTTGAAGCACCTCATACTCAAGCAACTGCCACCTTAGACACACTACAGCCAACCGCCCCGGCGCCCGTCGTCACAGTCCGCGTCAATCGTGACACCTCCCTGGGAGCCGTCCCACAACCCAAGACCCTACTATCGAAGCGAAAAACACAGCAACGCACTCGATGCAAAACAGCCTCCCGCTCGACGCACAAATTTCAAGTGAACAGTCTAATTGGGCAAGAAATTAGGAGTCCCAGCAAAAGCATGCCAAAAGAATTCGATAAAAACAAGCCAGACGGCTCATAAAGTGCCCAAGCGGACTGTGCGACGACCTATGGCGCACCACAGGTTGTCGTCAGGGCGACCACTGTAGCGGCTTCCTTTGAGGCGGGCGCACAGAGAGGCGCGCCGACGTCGGGGCGAGCAAAGACCACACTGCAGGCAGGAGTAGCCTTTTGTCGTCTTTTCAGACGGGTCGGGGTTCTGCACACAGCATGACAATGGACGTTTCCGTCTGTGAGGAGACAGCTGAGCTTTCGACGTACTCTTGCGACCGACCCGCATCCACTGGATTGGCAGATGACCAGATTTCTCTCCGTGGGCTCATATGCAATTCATTAAGGGTTTCACGCAATGGGTAATAGATAGGACAGAGGTGGTGCTAGAAAACGTGAGACACAGCTGATAAACTGATAACAAACAAGGTTATCATCTAACAACGAAATGGGACAATGGCCCACCTTAATGTTTCTTTACTACAAAGTTCCCTGCAGACATACACTTCGGTGACAAAAGCCGGAGGATAGTGACGTCCACATTATCAGATGGCGGTAGTATGGTCTACACAAGGAATAAAAGGGCAATGCACTGGTGGCGCAGTCACGTGAAAAAGTTTCCGGTGTGATTACGGCCGCACCACGAGGAGTAATAGACTCTAAATGTGTAATTGGAGCTAGGCGCATGGGACACTTCATTTCAGAAAATGTTAAGGAATTCAACATCCCGAGATCCATAGTATCAAGATTGTGGTGAGAATACCAACGTTCAGGCGTTAACTCACACCACGGGCAACGTTGTGGCCGACGGCGTACCCTTACCGACACAGAGTAGCGGGGTTTTGGGTAGTGCTGACAGGCAAGCAGCACTATAAGAAATAATCGCAGAAATCAATATGGGACATACGACGAACGTAATCGTCAGGACAGTGCCGCGAAATTAGCCGTTAATGAGCTCTGGCAGCAGACGACTGACGCGTGTGCCTATGTTAACAGCACGACACTGCCTGCAGCCGCTCTCCTAGGTTCATTACCATTCCGGTTGGACCCTCGAAGAGTGGAAAACCGTAGCCTGGTCCGATGAGACCCGATTTCTGTAGGAAAGAGCTGATGGTTTGGTTCGGGCGTGGCGCAGACACCACGAAACCATGGACCGAAGTTGTCAACAAGGCACTGTGCAGGCTGGTGGTAGCTTAATAATGGTGAGCTGTGTTTACATCACATGGACTGGGTCCTCGGCTACGTTCGGGTACTTGGAGACCATCTTCATGTTTCCACACAACGACGAAATTTTTATGGATAACAATGCGCCATCTCACTGGGCTACAGTTGTTCGCAATTGGTTTGAAGACATTCTGTACAGTTCGAGTTAATGGTTTGGTAATCCAGATAACCCGACGTGAATCCCATGGAACTTTTATAGGACATAACTGACAGGTCAGGTCGTGCACAGAATCCTGCACGGCCAACGCTTTCGCAATTATGGACGGCCGTACAGGCAACGTGGCTCAGTGCTTCTACAGGGAACTACCAGAGACTTCTTGAGTCCATATCACGTCGATACATGCTGCAGTATCCCGGGTAGGATGTGGTCCGACACGATATTAGGAGGTATTTCACGATTTATGTCAGCTCAGTGTATACATGAATAATGAATTATTAACGTTCCATTCGGCCTTAATAAGTGCAGTGGATACAAAAAGCAACAATGACTGACATGGAACAGCGCTAACCCAATACTTGGCTGTTCCAGCAAGCACTGTCTGCCTTAGAAGAATGGGACAAAATCGCAATCTGCGAATGAGTTACAGAAAGACAAATCCACTGTTGATACTCAGTGATTGCCTGAAACGGCCGGAGGAACGAAAAACAATCACGCGCAAATAACATCACTAAAGTCCCTCGAGAAACGCATAGTATACGCTGAGTGTACTTGATCCTAACATTGCACAATGGTCAGTAATTCTCATACTCCGCTCGCCCAGGTTGTAGTTTTTTTTCCTATTCAGCTCTCAGTACCGTGGAAAGCTACGAGCGACGCTATGTGCTGCAGACTGGAACTCTTTAGCTGCCGATTGGTTCAACAACCCTGCCCTACAGCTGCAGACGTGGTTATTTCTCCCACGTCACCACACCGAGTGTCTTGTTGCGTATGTCCCGCTGAAGCGTTCTTTTCACCATCTATATCTACATCTACATTTATACTCCGCAACACACCCAACGGTGTGTGGCGGAGGGAACTTTACGTGCCACTGTCATTACCTCCCTTTCCTGTTCCAGTCGTGTATGGTTCGCGGGAAGAACAACTGCCGGAAAGCGTCCGTGCGCGCTCAAATCTCTCTAATTTTACATTCGTGATCTCCTCGGGAGGTATAAGTAGGGTGAAGCAATATATTCGAAACTTATCCAGAAACGCACCCTCTTGAAAGCTGGACAGCAAGCTACACCGCGATGCAGAGCGCCTCTCTAGCAAAGTCTGCCACTTGAGTTTTCTAAACATCTCCGTAACGCTATCCCGCTTACCAAATAAACCTGTGACGAAACGCGCCGCTCTTCTTTGGTTCTTCTGTTTCTCCTCTGTCAACCCGACCCGGTACGGGTCCCACTGAAGAGCAATACTCAAGTATAGGTCGAACGAGTGTTTTGTAAGCCACCTCCTTTGTTGATGGACTACATTTTCTAAGGAAGGATGTAGGCTGCAGCAGGTACTGGAAGATGAAGAGGCTTGCACAGGATAGAGTAGCATGGAGAGCTGCATCACACCAGTCCCAGGACTGAAGACCACAACAACAACAACTCCCAATGAATCTCAACCTGGCACCCGCCTTACCAACAATTAATTTTATATGATCATTCCACTTCAAATCGTTCCGTACGAATACTCCCAGATATTTTACAGAAGTAAGTGTTACCAGTGTTTTTTCTGCTATCATATAATCATGTGCAGCCAAAGTCTCTAGACGATGTGATCTCTACCAGCACAGAATTATTTCTCCTGTCTACAAATCCTCACAGTTCCTGTTCACCAACGAAAAATGCTTTGCAAAATTCTGGTCAGTGATACTTTTGTTAAGAAGACATCAGTCTCGTGTCCAGCGAAAGTTTACAAAATTAACCGAGGCCTTAATAGCCAAGTACGCAGGTCTTAAAAAACTTTGAGCTATCTCTCCCACTTTTCATCTAAGTTCTCCACGTCACCTCTTACCTTCACCTCCATACCTGCATTTGTTCGAAACTGATGTCCTCACTTCACCTTCTGTGCTAATTTTTAAGATTAACCAATGAGGTGCCCTCTTACAACTTTTTAGACAAGATGATGTTCACCTTATATAAGCCGCTGGAGAAAGTTGGCCCATCACTTTACAAACATAAAAGAATTCCATTTACATGAATGCTTCGTATAACTGATTCAGCTCAATGGGGAATGAATCCACCACTTTCAGTGAGGACGCAATGTCACGTTCGATCACCTGCACGAATCTCAATGTTGCGAGCATGGAGAGCATCGGTGGGGGCTGCAGACAGGTGGCATGGTGTCGGAATGTTGGTCTGGCGCGGGGCGTGCCAGATAATCAGCGCAGTAGCGACAAACACTGCGTTCGGATGGTGCAGTCATTAAACCAACTGGGTATAGTCTGTTTAAAATTACTTGATAGTTGACGTCTATCACTTGTCACTACAATGTTGCCATATCGGCTGCTGGCGATCGCTCGCCTATAGGTGACACATAACAAATGGTTCAAATGGCTCGGAGCACTACGGGACCTAACATCTGAGGTCATCAGTCGCCTAGAACTTAGAACCACTTAAACCTAACTAACCGAAGTACATCACACATATCCATGCCCGAGGCAGGATTCGAACCTGCGACCGTAGCAGTCACGCGGTTCCAGACTGAAGCGCCTAGAACCGAACGGCTACACTGTCCGGCAACAGTATTACAGAAATCGATCATCTTAGTAAATAGATGAATAGTTTTGAGGCTAACGAAAACGTACAAATAGCTAAGAGAGTGTGTACGAGGTACAGGCTGCGTCCCATTGTCGTCAGTCGCCGATAGGACCCCTTCCGATCTACTTCTGTCGTAAGACCATCCTCTGAGGAGGTTGTTGGTTTTCAGTTAATCATTATTAATCGTGTCGATATTATCAGTTTATAGTGGTCAGTAAATAAAGTCATTATCATGGCATTTATTTTGTGTGTTATTCCGAATACCGTAAGTTCCAGCTTCATCACTTCGAATCCCAGGAAGTAAAACTGTACTTCACAGAGAACCCGACTGGGCTGGTACTGCTTCTGCGAGAGACATAAACTTCGCGAGCTTCTCGCCAAAACAGGTGGAAAGAATCCTACACGACGACTCACTAAGATAGTTGAAGCACGCATTGCCCTAATCTCCACAAAACTCGGATGGAAATGCACGGACAGTCATACTGGACGCCTCTTATAACATCGTCTACGGTCTCACTGGCTAAACAGAGACATTTCGGGTTAATTAGTACAAGTGGAGGGTTTTCGCAAGTTGGTGCACATGGCGCAGTTTGCATTCAAATCTCATTCGCCCTCGTGGTCAAACAATGTCGCTCCTCTTCTGGTCAGAGCTATTTCTGAGCTTTCTACCAATTAGAACTCCCTAGAAGATGGACGAACTTTTGTTTCGTATCTTGAATATACGCAGGGGACAGGTGATTACCGCAGAAAATCCGCAGTTAGGACTGGTGCTGTCTCACTTTGCAAAAGCTGCCTCGCATTCCACTTGTGTTTTTGTTCAACATTAAAAAAATTAAATGACTTTTTTTTCTCCAAACAAATTTCTGGGGAGGGCAATCTCAGCTCAAAGACATTGGTAATAACAATGAGAACACTCAATACTTTTTACTTTTTTACTTTACATGTGGCAAGAGCATTATCGACCATACACCTGCTCTATGATCCTCTTCCACTTCTGCCTGTCCAATCCGCTGTTTTTCTAGTTGCTGTTGCTGTTCATCCTAGTTGTGTCCTCCCGAATGTTATCCCGCCATCTGATTCTGGGTCTCCTTCTTCCTCTCGTTCCATCTATTGTTCTGCTGTATGCCATTCTAGGTAGTCTATTCTCTGTTATTCTTGCTATATGGCCTGCCCAATTCAACCTTCTCCTCTTGAGCACTTTGAAGATCTTACGGTGTATGTACATCCCGCTTAATTCTTCATTACTTCTTATTCTCCATTCCATGTTATTTTCGTCGTATACAGGTCCGAAAATTTTCCTTAGTACTTTTCTTTCAAATATTAACAGTTTTTCTTCATCTTTCTTTCTAAATATTAATGTTTCACATCCATATAACATCACAGGTATAATGGTCGATTGATATAAGCGGATTCTGAAGTTACTGCTAAGTGATCTTTTTCTTAGAATTTTGATGAAACTAAAAAGTGTCTTGTTTGTTGTTGACAAACGGGCATCTATTTCTATATCTGTTCTGTTGTTATAACTAAAAAAAACTTCTTAGGTACTTGAAGTGGTCAACAGTCTTGAAATTGAATCCATCTACAGTCA
Organism: Schistocerca cancellata; assembly: GCF_023864275.1. NCBI lineage: Eukaryota > Metazoa > Arthropoda > Insecta > Orthoptera > Acrididae > Schistocerca > Schistocerca cancellata. The sequence goes on from NC_064631.1 coordinate 52,287,285, forward strand.
GAGGTGCATCTTTTCTGGTTTTCTTACTTATGGGCTGGTATTCTGTCTTTTCTTCATAAACATGTAATCCTGTTTTCTCAGCAATTTTGTAGTAACTTTGCATCATTCTGATTAATTCTTTTTTGGAACTACTTATTAGCGCTACATCATCTGCATAAACAAGTCTTGTAATGTTCACATCCTGTAGCTGGATCCCTTGTGGACTGGTTTTAGAAAGTTCTCTATCGATGTTTTCTAGGATAAGGTTAAATAAAATAGGTGAAATGGCATCCCCTTGTCTCAGTCCAGTGTACACCTTAAAATCTTCAGTTTCTCCTACAGGTGTCTTTATGCATCACAAAGTTTCATCTATACACATTTTAACTAATGTGATTAACTTTGATGGCATTTTAAATTCCTTCATTATATTTAGGAGTGTCTGTCGGTGTATGCTATCATAGGCTTTTTTGAAATCTACGAATAATATGTGGACATCTACATTGTTTCCCCACGCCTTCTCAGTTTCTTGTCTTGGGGTGAATAAGTGACCTAAAGTGGATCTGTTTCTGCGGAAACCGCATCTGTAGTCCCCAACCAGTTCTTCTGTTATTGGTATCAGTCAGTACTCAATAATAATTAAAATAATCATAAATATTATAATAATTACAAAGGCAAGAATGACGAGGCGTTTCCAAAAACGCATAGCTGTATGGAGGTGTTTTCTTCGCTACTACCGGTTTCACATCTACTTCGGTAGCCTCAATGGGCTGCTTACACCACTTCAACCAGTTAGCAATACGGTGGAGGGATTTTATGTTTTAGTTACACTGGTTTTATACAGACGGTGTCTACCAGAGCCTGTAATGTACCCCGCGGGGTGTTTACCGGCTTGGTTCGTTGAAAAGTTGTGCTTTGTACGTTCTGACATGCATCTTTCGGGCATACTCAATTTTATTATGAAAACCCCCCAATGCGGTTTGACTCTTAACGTGGATTACTTCCTGAAGGCTGGGACTCATTAACTGTCTATCTAAATTATAAAAATACAACCATCATAAAAGTGGAGATACGTCTATACCGACGCGAAATTGTAGTTGCAAATAAAATACCTTCATACAGTTGTGCAGCTTTCGGAAATACCTCATCATTCTTGACTTTTTGTTATAATTTTTATGATAATTGGAATGGTAATTTTTATTCGCAGCTTTCGTCCTCTCTTTTAGTTGTTTGCGGCCTTCTCCTGTCCCTAATTCTGCAACACTTTCTAGTGAAAACATCTGCTGTAGGTTCCGTTCTCCAATAACGTCACGGTCAAGTGGACAGCAATATCTTTTCAAAAAATGGTTCAAATGGCTCTGAGCACTATGGGACTTCTGAGGTCATCAGTCCTCTATAACTTAGAAGTACTTAAACGTAACTAACATAAGGACATCACACACATCCATGCCCGAGGCAGGATTCGAACCTGCGACCATAGCGGTCTCGCGGTTCCAGACTGTAGCGCCTAGAACCGCTCGGCCTCCCCGGCCAGCAGATCTTTTCAGATGAGCTATAATTTATCGGGAAATAGCGGGAGCAACGTATGGCTAGGACAGCAGATCCTATAGTCACCAACAGTAGTGTTCCTCCATTTCATTTTGCTACGTCTGACATGATTCTATTGAGACTAACATACCTACCGTCAATTTAATACCCGTCTCTTAAGTTGTCGAGTCACTGTGAGTTACGAAGCGCTTACAAATACCAGACAATCCGACCACTGTATGTACCAGACACCTGCAACTTCAACTCAAGATTTTCCCTTCAGTTCCAGCCCCGTCCATATGTTTATTTCGGAGAATAATTTGGACGTGGTTTCACTGCGAATACGGGATATATACCGCACTGACGACCCACCTTTCTCAGTTCTAATCGTGGACGGAACGGTTCGGTTGATTTGTTTCCCGAAGCCAGCCGACGGCACGGGCGGATCGGCACGAGATGGGGCGCTGGGAACATTTTCTCGCCTAAGTGGCCGCGGCCATGGTGGGCGACGTGCCAGCCGATGTGTATGCAAATTGCGGTTTAAATGCAGCTCTCCTATTTTTACCAGTCGGCGGCACTCCATAAATCGCGGCCGCGCTATCTGGCCCATTAATTACCAGTCAGCAGCTTTGCTGTATCTGCGGGGCCGATCGCGATGCTATCGCGCGCCCGCGCGCCCCCAGATGGCCCTTAACGACGGCGCCGCAGCAGTCCAGAACTCCCTGCAAGGTCGCGGGCGGCGGCCGAATGCTTGTGACCTGCACGTCTTGGCGCTCGAGGCGACCTTGTCAGCGGGCCTGTAAACGCACCGAGCAATCACACCACCACCCGAATCTGATACTGGACTCCAGGAGCGGCACACATCTACGTCTGCATCTTCAGCTGTTGTTGTTGTTGTGGTCTTCAGTCCTGAGACTGGTTTGATGCAGCTCTCCATGCTACTCTACCCTGTGCAAGCTTCTTCATCTTCCAGTCCCTACTGCAACCTACATCCTTCTGTATCTGTTTAATGTATTCATCTCTTGGTCTCCCCCTACGATTTTTACCCTCCATGCTGCCCTCCAATACTAAATTGGTGATCCCTTGATGCCTCAGAACATGTCCTACCAACCGATCCCCTATTCTAGTCAAGTTGTGCCACAAACGTCTCTTCTCCCCAATCCTATTCAATACCTCCTCATTAGTTATGTGATCTACCCATCTAATCTTCAGCATTCTTCTGTAGCACCACATTTCGAAATCTTCTATTCTCTTCCTGTCCAAACTATTTATCGTCCATGTTTCACTTCCATACATGGCTACACTCCATACATATACTTTCAGGATCGACTTCCTGACACTTAAATCTATATTCGATGTTAACAAATTTCTCTTCGGAAACGCTTTCCTTGCCGTTGCCACTCTACATTTTATATCCTCTCTACTTTGCCATCATTAGCCATTTTGCTCCCGAAATAGCAAAACTCCTTTACTACTTTAAGTGTCTCATTTCCTAATGTAATTGACTCAGCAGCACCCGACTTAATTCGACTGCATTCCATTATCCTCGTTTTGCTTTTGTTGATGTTCATCTTATATCCTCCTATCAAGACACTGTCCATTCCGTTCAACTGCTCTTCCAAGTCCTTTGCTGTCTCTGACAGAATTACAATGTCATCGGCGAACCTCAAAATTTTTATTTCTTGTCCATGGATTTTAATACCTACTCCGAATTTTTCTTTTGTTTCCTTCACTGCTTGCTCAATATACAGATTGCATAAATCGTGGAGAGGCTACAACCCTGTCTTACTCCCTCCCCAACCACTGCTTCCCTTTCATGTCCCTCGACTCTTATAACTGCCATCTGCTTTCTGTACAAATTGTAAATAGCCTTTCGCTCCCTGTATTTTACACCTGACACCTTCAGAATTTGAAAGACAGTATTGCAGTCAACATTGTCAAAAGCTTTTTCTAAGTCTACAAATGCTAGAAACGTAGGTTTGCCTTTCCTTAATCTAGCTTCTAAGATAAGTCGTAGGGTCAGTATTGCCTCACGTGTTCCAATATTTCTACTGAATCCAAACTGATCCTCCCCGAGGTCGGCTTCTACCAGTTTTTCCATTCGTCTGTAACGAATTCGCGTTAGTATTTTGCATCCATGACTTATTAAACTGATTGTTCAGCTATACACTCCGAACAATTGCGAAGTGCAGGGCACAGTGTACTGCCAATTGTACCAGATTAATAAGACTCCTTCAATTTACGTTCGCGTATGGAGAATAGGAAGTACAAGTGCTTCAGGCTTTACGTACCATTGGATCTCAGAGGCCTGTCCGTGATGTTTAATACCTTCTCTATTTGCGACTATACATTTGATTTTGATGAAATTTTATGACTTCCCCTAATTTGTCAAATTAGCTACATTTTTGGAAGAAAATTCTAAATATTTACCCATGCCTTTTTATTGAAAGTGTTGGTGCACGTCTCCTCCAGTACTGGCCTCGATGGTCAGTGCGATTAGAAGCGATTTTTCAACAACCAGATGTCTGTCTGCGCAGCGTCTGTTACACTATTTGCCATTGTTGATTCACATCGTTATTCTTACAGTTTTCAACGCTCCTCTTTGTGATAACAACATGTTGATTTTGGTGCATTATTTGATAAAAGTTGTCTGTTCTACAGACCGAATGTTACGGAGAAAAGGACCATCAGATGAGGGAAATGTTGGAGCAGTCTTCTAAAAATCCAGTCTAGTGAACATGATTCTCCAGTGATGATAATAATGACATAGATGTCGCTAATAACTCCGTACTACACGAAGATGACGTTGAAGAAAATCTCTTTACGAAGATCTAGACGAACAACTTAGTCCAAATTCTGTTTAGTGAGTCTTATTGTTTTCTGGTAATGGGAACCAAACATGGGCTACAGCTCCCCAAACTGGAATTTGTAATAGACGGAGCAAAAAGGATGTACTGAAAGAAGACCAGGGACCTACAAGTTATTCGATTAGGAAGTGTGATAATGAAGAACCTTGTTTTTTGTTATTCCTACGTGTACCCATATTGACAAAGTGTGTATGAGGACCAACAAGTAAGTTCGAATCGTTTAACAGGACTTGGTGGGTATAGATACACATAAAATGAAAAAGTTTCTTGATGTTCGGACTCTGACTGAAGTCTGCAAATCAGGAAATGAGCATATCAATCAGCTGTGGTGAGAAAGGCCGACCACTGTTCAATGAATTTATGTCTCGCAACCGTGTCAACGCTACTCTGACGGTGTTGCACTTTGATAGTGCAGCAGCCCGACGTGAACATGGGTCAAGTGACAGATTGGAAACAATCAGAAAAGTTTCTGAGATCTGGAAAATTACCTTTAGGAATGCCATCAGTCCAGGACGGTGCATGACTGTGGAGGAACAATTGGTGACATTACGAGGTCGCTGTCCATTTCGGCAGTACATCGTATCAAACCCTGCTGGATACAGAACAATGTGGGAAATTTGTGACAATCGGACAAACTTAGGCTGGAAGGTGAAAATGTGTTGGGGAAGGAGGAAGAAATCAGAGCCGTGTGAATTGGAGAGAATGTTTTGAAAACACTGATGATTGAACTTCAAAAGTCTGGACGTAATACCACCTGTGATTTTTTTTACATCTCTTGATTTAGCTCATTATTTCCTGTCGAAAAATCCGACAATAGTCGGTACTATCCTAATCAAAGGCGAAGTGCCTGCCAATTTTATTGAAGTATAATCTACATGATTTGGTTTCCAACCAGATACGATGATAGCCTCTAATGGTCTTAAGAAAAAATGTCTTTGCCGTCCTTAGCTCTCTTCATGACTAACCAACGGTGTCATTATCACAAGTAAAAAAGTCTGAAGTTATAATGACATACAATGCCGAAAGTCCAGCGTTGACCCCATGGACCGGAAGACGAGATACTACCGTGCGAAGAGAAAAAGTAGGCGCTTGCCATTGGTGGTTTTCTTCAGCATGACCGATGGAAGTGTAATGAATGCATACATAATTTGAATGATGCTGGCAACCAATAAGAAAAATGAGTCTTCGGACTTTCATGATCAATTTCGGAAAGCAGCCAGGTGCGGTAGAGAAGTCAATGACTTCATTAGTAGCACCGGATCCAGGAAGGGCAACTAAGAAAAGAAGAAGATTCGCATACTGTGTAGAGAAGAAAGATAGAAAAAATCAAATTACATGTTATAAGCGCACCGAACCTGTATGCTCGGAACATTCGACTAGTGTCTGTACACGCTGCGTAAATTTGCGATAAAAATCAAAGCCAGCAGTAAAACTATAAAAATTATGTTTTTTTAATACGTAAACTTTAAATAAATAAAATTATATTGAAAGTATTTATACCTTAAAAGTTGTTCACATCTTAAGTAATCAAAATAGTGTGTAATCTGAGGTCCGACTGCCGGCCGCGGTGGTCTAGCGGATCTGGCGCTGCAGTCCGGAACCGCGGGACTGCTACGGTCGCAGGTTCGAATCCTGCCTGGGGCATGGGTGTGTGTGATGTCCTTAGGTTAGTTAGGTTTAAGTAGTTCTAGGTTCTAGGGGTCTTATGACCTAAGATGTTGAGTCCCATAGTGCTCAGAGCCATTTGAACCATTTGAGGTCCGACTGGTGTGCAACGCTATACAGATTTTCCGGTAAGAAGAACGTAAGACATCTCTGTGCAAGCTATTATTAATCGAATGTTGTCCTCGCAGTCCCTTCGTCAGTAGTACGTTTGACACTGAAATGCAGAGTGTTTTTTTTAAAAAAAGAAAAATTGTCACGTCTTCCTATCGGAGGTGTTATTGAGCAGATGTAGAACAAAATTTGCTATAACGATATGTGCGTAAATCAGTACCTGTCGATATATGGACCAGTCGGTTCTCTGATCCTAATCTGCCTGTCACGTAGTAGTGGCTAACACGCTTCCTGAGACTTTCTTCACCCCTTCTCCTTAGTGAATGGCGCACGTACACTTGGCTGCATTCGGACTGCGTCACATGCACTGTATTGTTTAGTAGTGTACTCACGACGACATAAGGTGTAAAAAAAAACATTAACAAGCGCTGATTCTTAAATTCCGTCTAGCTGGCAGATATAACAATATCATTGCCTTAGCCCGCACAGTTAGCCGCGGGGTCCAACGCGCCGCTTCCCGAGCGGGAAGGCGTGCCGGTCCCTGGGACAAATCCGCCCGGAGGATTTGCGTCGAGGTCCGCTGTGCCGGCTACGGTTTCTAAGGCGGCTTCCTTCCGCCTCGACAAATGCGGGCTGGTTCCACTTATTCCGCCTCAGTTACACTATGTCTGCGATTGCTGCGCAAACACTGTCTGCACGTAGGCGTACACCATAATTACTCTACCACGCAAACACTAGGGGTTACTGTCGTCTGTTGTGAGACATTCCCTGGGGAGTCCACCGGGGGCCGAACCACGCAATAACCCTGGGTTCAGTGTGGGGCGGCGGTGGGCTGAGTGGACTGCTGTGGCCCGTTGTGCGGTTGTTAACCACTGAGGGCTGCGGAGGGACGAAGTCTCGCCGTCGTTTCCAGGTCCCCGGTTCAATACACAAACATTGCTTTCAAATGGTTCAAATGGCTCTGAGCACTATGGGAGTCAACTGCTGTGGTCATAAGTCCCCTAGAACTTAGAACTACTTAAACCTAACTAACCTAAGGACATCACACACATCCATGCCCGAGGCGGGATTCGAACCTGCGACCGTAGCGGTCGTGCGGTTCCAGACTGTAGCACCTTTAACCGCTCGGCCACTCCGGCCGGCCAAACATTGCTTTCGTTTGGCTGATGAACGTGTTAATAATTATCGATCACTTATATTTAACAGTTGTCGGAGAAAGAATTTTTCAGAAAAGGATCCAATGATAATATTTGTGTGCTAAAGCTGCTGTCACATTTTTGGCCATGAGATTTTATTATGGATTTAATGGCAGATTGCTCTGTCTTTTCTCACTTTAATTTCTCACTTTACCCCCCTCCACCCCCAAAAAAATAACGTTTACAATAACATGGTAACTAAGTTACTAACTACAAAGAATAGAAAGGTAGAAGCGAAGTTTTGTTTTTATGAAGTTATTGACAAATGAAAATAAAAAATCACGATTTACCTCTTCACGTAATCAAATTGTGTGCTTGAAATTAAAATTATAATTGAAGAAATTAAAAGGCTTTGCCTGAAACTCAGTCAATTATGTTAATCTCTAATGACCTCGAAATCGACGGGACGTTGGACCATAGTCTTTCTTCCTTGCGTCAGTCAGTTCTACTCTGTTGCTTTTACGGTAGAAGAGAAAGGTAAGAAATGATGGTCATTACTAGACAGTAAATGTACACAGAAGAGATACTAAAACGAAAAAGGTTAAGTGACAGCTTACCCATTGGGCTTAGCAGACAAATAGTGCCTCCAGTTCCCTAAGTAATGAAATTTCTAGAAATGTTCTCTTGCTTTGATTTATTTTAAGGACTCAAAATCTTATTCGACAGTCGAATCACAACTGATCACACTTATATTCATGTACAATCTATATTTTTTATTCTGACAACCAAAAATATGACATTTTTTATAGGAGATAAGTGATGACCACTCTGCTCCAATCCTTTTTTTGGACAATTAGATTTTTCTGACAGGTTCTTAAAAAATGAGTGGTGACGTGTGACTTTCGTGAAACGGACGTCGCAACACGCTCTTGTGCGTCTGCGCATTGTCGATGAGTTGGGCAAACATCAGTCAATCGAACCCGGGTCTCCTGCTCGCTAGCCTTTGCGCAACTTCACGGATTTCCCTACCAGGCCTTCTTCCTCAGTAGAAATTCCCATTCACGTCTCTTCCAACGTGGTATTCCCCTTAAACTCCAAAAGCATTGCAGGGGCTCTCCAATTGTATAGGAACGGGAGATCCTGCCTGAAACCCACACATATGATCTGCAATCAAATTGAACTATGTATGAATCAAAATTTGTCCTCAGCGCCAGAAATTCAGCTGATTCAGGTCTGGTGAATGGGAAGGCCACATGCTGGGATTCTGTACCTGAAAGTTCCTATCAACTCAGCCCAAACAGACACTGTAGTAGAAATGCTATTTCCTAGTATGGTTCTATAAAAAGGTAGCAGTATGAACATTAGTTATTTATAATTACACAAATGTTTAGTAGGGCAGCACAAGAAAAGGAGTGTGGCAACACAATAATAAATAACCATAATATTTATAAAGAATGCTGTGAACTACTTGATGCATGGCAATTGATGACCGTTACCTGATACAATGATATCTAAATAACTTTGCTGTCTCATTGCAGTTTACGATAGTGTCACTCTAACCGAAAGTACTAATGCAGACAATCGTGACTGTCTCTCCATATTTAGCGACTGTTATGTTGGAACTGTAGGATCCTGAAAGGAACTCGCAGAAACTGTGCCCCATAGCGTAATTGTAGGAAATGATGGCGCTGTAGGAACGGATAAACGGCAGAAACTGAGGGTTGCAGGAACCGAAGGAGTGTCGGCAGTGAACCGTGTTTCATGGATGTCGGCATCCACGCCAGTACTAGGTGGAAGAATACTTGTAAACCTACCGTAGGCCACCGTAGATTATCACAAGTAAGTGGCAACTACGGTAGTTTTTCTAATAGCTTTCGTCAGTTAAGACAGAATCACATTACATGTATGTTATGCGTGTAGCATACTATCAGGCGTTACCTCATATTGTTCACTTTGTTTCAGTATGAGATCAATGTATTACTAGGTTCCCCAATAAATCGGAAGCGGTGAATCGTCCGAAAATTGTGTTAGGATACAGTAATGGCCACATAACCTACGGTACATTTTTGTTCTACATATATATCCTCCTGTCTGTTACTTAAAAATGAACAATATTTATTGCAAATTCAGACTGTCAGTATTTAATTCAGATTTTATTTGGAAAGTGTTGATTTGTAACAGAATGATGCTGTGGTAAAAAAGAGAAAAAATACCAGATTTATAATATAGGGCTAGAAATTGCAAATTTTCTCAAAAAAGGAAAATTTTTTATAAAAAGAGCTAAACAGAAATATACCAGACATCAATTCTGTACTTCATCATGATTATCTGAAACATGGTTCTGATATTCATAAGCAACTTCCACACTATCAATAAATTTTTTCTGGGTTTGTGACCACATTGTCAATACATACAAAACTACCAACGTTTCGGTCCCTGTTGCAAGCGACCTTCTTCAGGGTGTTTTTGTTTACTGCTGAGTGAGAGAACTTTGTTTCTTATGTAACTGTAGACATGGCTGATATCTGATCTGATAAGAAGTAAACAAAAATGCCCTGAAGAAGGTCGTTGCAACAGAGGCCGAAACGTCGGAAGTTTTATATATGTTGACAGGCTATCAGAATTAGATAACAGCCATGTCTGCAGGTATATAAGAAACAAAATTCTCACATTCATCAGTAAGCAAAAACATCGTGAAAAAGGTCGATTGCAACAGGGACCGGAACATCGGTAGTCTTATATATATTGACAATGCGGTCACAAGTCCAGGCGCTACGATCTGGAACCGCGCGACCGCTACGATCGCAGGTTCAAATCCTGCCTCGGGCATGGATGTGTGTGATGCCTTAGGTTAGTTAGATTTATGGAGTTCTAAGTTCTAGGAGACTGATGAACTCAGATGTTAAGTCCCATAGTGCTCAGAGCCATTTGAACCATTTAACAGAAGACGATAAAAAGCAACGAGGGACATTCTATGAGGAACTGTCTGCGGGTTACGAGGATGATTGTGGCCATTTTTTGTCGAACATTCTCACAGGCGATGAAACATGGATTGACTACTTGGAACGGAAACAAAACGGTAATTCATTGAGCGATGCTCCTCCACCTTTCCTTCGAGTAAAAAGTTCAAAGCCGCACCCACCACCGGCAAAGTCATGGCGACTTTCTTAATTGCGAGACCAGTGACTTAACTGTAGAAGGACCTCAGTTTTTACCTTTAGCCAGAAGACTGTTAGCCGCATTATCACGTAGTAAATTGTAATCTGGAGCATCATGACATTCATCGAGGAAATACAGCTCGACTACACGTGTACGGAAGGAAACCCTACGTCTTCCTTATTTTCCACCTGTAGTCAGCAAACATTAATGATCGGATAGATTAATTTCGTAAGGGAACCCACTGTGAGATCGTGGTTCAACGTTTTTCTTTGTGAGCTGTTCTTCGTTGTGAAGGGGGAAACGCAACGGCTGTCTCATTCCAAGGCACTCGGATTCAGCAAACATACGCATATTACAAAGAAGGGCATTCTGCGTTCCTGGAGTTAACATAATTAACTGAAAAAAATCCATTCCCGCAGGAAACGTAATTTCAAGGAGAGACCACACAGATATACGAAGTGAACAAACAGCGCTTTTATAATTCATACGAATTTTAGAATTAATAATATATGTTCCTGAAAGCAATTACGTCACAATTTATTTTCCAAAAAATTTTGAGCAGAGCTTCATTGTTTACAGTACGCTCATAACTTTAGTGTGAACTTCAATCACACAGCTCGGTGGGTAACATGACTGAAAAGCGGAGAACTGTTTTTGATGCGTTAACTGATTGTTCCATCTCTTCTTGATACATCAATTTCATAATAATAAATTAATCACAAAATACTGTGTATATATTAGGGTTTTTATTTTGTTAACCAGCTTTCCGCTACAAGTCCATCATTAGGTTTCAGCTGATTATCGTCATCTAAGAGGGTAACACTGAAAATATGATACACATAGAGAGTGAGCTACTAACTCCGAGTAAATGTCATTTTCGAGAGTACAGCGGTAACATAATTAAAAGTGTTGAAGTTGAACAGTAAGTGAATATGAAGGAAAACAGTTTAGAAAAACGTTAACGTTAAAACACGAATTAAACTAGTGTCTGCATAACACTTTAAATAAAATTAACAACCACAATAAATAAAAATTAATACAACTCAAGAGTAATAAGGAAACTGGAAATAATAAAGAAAATCCATTTCAAAGATGATGTTCGGCAGAAGTATTGAATCTTATCTCCATAAGTTATATCTATAATGGAGAGCCTTTAGAGAGTAAAGCAAAACGGAGAGGCGGTAGGTAATATGGTACACCTAAGCCGTAATGGATTAAGTAATGAACCATGGTGGAAGAGATGAAGGTGGACATTTCCTGTTCGTCACGTGCTTTCGTAGTGTGATTGCGACGGGAAAGTAAAAACAAGATATTTGTGGTAATGGCGACGTAAGGCTATAAGACTTTTACTGCCAAAAAAAAATTAGGAAAGTGAACGCATAATTGCGACAGTGTTGCCGGTGTAGAATTTTGAGCATGAACTGACCTCATAGTTACGTCCCATAAATGTTCGATTGAATTCATGTCGGGCGATCTGGGTGGTCAGATCATTTGCCTGAATTGTCCGGAATGTTGTCCAGACCAACTGCGAACAATTGTTGCCCGGTGACATCGCCCTTTGTCATCCATAAGAATTCCATGAAGTCAATGAATGGCTGCAAACAGTCTCCAAGTAGTCGAACATATCAATTTGTAGGCAGTGATCGGTTCAGTTAGACCAGAGGACCCTGTTCACTCCATGTAAACACAGTCCACACCATTACGGAGCCACTGCCAGCTTGCACAGTGCCTTGTTGACAACTTGGGTCCATGGTTTTGTGGGAAATGCGCCACACTGCAACCCTACCATCAGTTATTACCAACTGAAGTCGCCACGGTTTACCAGTCGTTAAGGCCCTAACGATAAGGTCGTGTGACCAGAAGAGGCGCTGCAGGCGATGTCGTGTTTCCAGAATGAGAATTTCACTCTGCAGCGGAGTGTGCGCTGATATGAAACTTCTTGGCAGATTAAAAAAGTGTGCCGGACCGAGACTCGAACTCGGGACCTTTGCCTTTCGTGGGCAAGTGCTCTACCAACTGAGCTACCCAAGAATGACTCACGCCCCGTCCTCACAACTTTACTTCTGCCAGTACCTCGTCTCCTACCTTCCAAACTTTACAGAAGCTCTCCTGCGAACCGTGCAGAACTAGCACTCCTGAAAGAAAGGATATTGCCGAGACATGACTTAGCCACAGCCTGGGGGATGTTTCCAGAATGAGAAGTTTCATATCAGCGCACACTCCGCTGCAGAGTGAAAATCTCATTCCTCTCCTGATCTTACACCTCTGGAATTCTTTCTGTGGGGTACGTTCAAGGAGAATGTGTACCGTGATGTGCCTACAATCCCATAGGATATGAAACAACGTATTGTGGCAACCTGCGGCGACATTACATCAGATGTGCTGCGGCGTGTACGACATTCATTACGCCAGAGATTGCAATTGTGTGCAGCAAATGATGGCCACCACATTGAACATCTATTGGCCTGACATGTCGGGACACACTCTATTCCACTCCGTAATTGAAAACGGAAACCACGTGTGTACGTGTACCTCACCCCTCATAGTAATGTACATGTGTGTCAGTGAAAAAGACCAATAAAAAGGTGTTAGCATGTGGACGTAATGTGCTGTTCCAGTCTCTTCTGTACCTAAGGTCCATCACCGTTCCCTTTGGATCCCTACGTAATTCGGTGCTCTCCGATACACACGATCGAACAGCGGAGGAGTGGTACTCAAGCGTCAACTTTAGGTTACAATATTTCCGGATGTAGTTAACATTTTACAATGCAACAAACGGCACTGATTACGTATTTGTTTATATGTTCAGATGTGCTAACAAAACTAACGGGGTTCCATTTAAAAAAACGTAGGTTTGTGTTAAAAAACATACTTCCGTGAATTTTTTTATGGTTTGTATTAACCAATTACACTAGCCCCTCTCCTCACGTTCGGTCTGTGGAATCGATTCGTCAGTATTTGATGTGGTTTACAAAGTATATACAGCGGTAATGTTAGGTGACTCACCCTGTATATTCGACGACCGAAATTATCTTGCGATTTTCTCAATAACTCTTGAGAAGTACGCGCTACTGCTTACACATTTTGTCGTCCTCATGGAGTAACACGAGTGTACGAAATTTACAGTAAATCCGCGTTCCAAACGTCGTGGTCTCCCCTTGTCAGTCTAGATTAGAGAGAATGTCGGCTGATAGTAACAGAGGTGTGGTGACACAATCTAAAAACACATTTGAGCTGTCGCCTAAGTGTAGTATGTGAGAGCCGGACGGAAAGGGCTAATTGGACAACGGCTGGGAGTGGGGAAAATGGTGCTGGAAATCCAGTACAGAGAGCAGATGGCACTGAGTCGTGCGGACAGCAGGTAGGCGTCAGTCTACTGGGCGCGCTGACCAGGAGGAGTCTGCCGTGGCGGAGTTTAATTAGGGCCTGCGCCAAATATAGGCGGCAATCAGCGTAATGAATCGGCCGCGCCGCCCCGCGCCAGACACGGGAACGCACCGCGACCCCGGCTCAGCTCAGGTCGGCTCAGGCCCCGCCCCCGCCCCCGCCCCCGCCACCGCCCCCGCCCCCGCCCCCGCTCCCCCACTCCCAGCACCACCCAAAACACGATGGGCCTCGCCACACCAGCTGACGCGTGCAAGAAGGCTGTTAGGTAGTGTGGTTACTCCTGTCTCACGTCGCTGTCCACACTAAACAGATAGTTACACGACGATCCTCCATGGCACGAAGCAGGTCTAACGCTGCTGCCATCCGACGATAGAACTGTTGCAACTAGAGAGCCAAAAAATGGTTCAAATGGCTCTGAGCAGTTCGTGACTTAACTTCTGTGGTCATCAGTCCCCTAGAACATAGAAATACTTAAACCTAACTAACCCACACGCACACGATTTTACGGCAATCTACCACTGGGTGCTTCTCGCAGAGGAATCTAAGCCTCTTACTGCCCTCTATCTAGTAGATAGTGTCGGAAGTTCCATGCGGCTTTTCGCGGATGATGCTGTAGTATACAGAGAAGTTGCAGCATTAGAAAATTGTAGCGAAATGCAGGAAGATCTGCAGCGGATAGGCACTTGGTGCAGGGAGTGGCAACTGACCCTTAACATAGACAAATGTAATGTATTGCAAATACGTAGAAAGAAGGATGATTTATTGTATGATTATATGATAGCGGAACAAACACTGGTAGCAGTTACTTCTGTAAAATATCTGGGAGTATGCGTGCGGAACGATTTGAAGTGGAATGATCATATTAAATTAATTGTTGGTAAGGCGGGTACCAGGTTGAGATTCATTGGGAGAGTCCTTAGAAAATGTAGTCCATCAACAAAGGAGGTGGCTTACAAAACACTCGTTCGACCTATACTTGAGTATTGCTCATCAGTGTGGGATCCGTACCAGATCGGGTTGACGGAGGAGATAGAGAAGATCCAAAGAAGAGCGGCGCGTTTCGTCACAGGGTTATTTGGTAACCGTGATAGCGTTACGGAGATGTTTAACAAACTCAAGTGGCAGACTCTGCAAGAGAGGCGCTCTGCATCGCGGTGTAGCTTGCTCGCCAGGTTTCGAGAGGGTGCGTTTCTGGATGAGGTATCGAATATATTGCTTCCCCCTACTTATACCTCCCGAGGAGATCACGAATGTAAAATTAGAGAGATTAGAGCGCGCACAGAGGCTTTCAGACAGTCGTTCTTCCCGCGAACCATACGCGACTGGAACAGGAAAGGGAGATAATGACAGTGGCACGTAAAGTGCCCTCCGCCACACACCGTTGGGTGGCTTGCGGAGTATAAATGTAGATGTAGATGTAGATGTAGATTGGAACGTCATTAAATATAAACGAAATCTGTTTGGGTTGGCTTCCGGAGCAGCCGTATTCTGACGTTAATTAGGTTCTATGCCCAGCACATATATTTAAAGTGTCTGTACAATTAGCTACAGAAAAACCTTTAGTGAGCACTTGGATCACATAGATCAAGACCTTCACCGCCCTTGTTGAGCTGGACTGATCGTAAAACCTGTTCAGAGTGGCCAATTAAGAAAACTCGTTGCTCAATTATCTCGTGTCCAGTGAAGGTGTGAGTGTGCACCATTGTTGTGTACATAGTTCCGCGTAGTCAGCGTGTACACAACTTTCCCACAAGACCGCGCCCCGCTAAGCACAACAGCGCAGGCTCAGCGCTCGTCCGTCTCTGCACTACGAGATGGCACTGCCTTAGAGACGGACCAAAGTCTGCTTCCGCCGATCCGCGTAATAATATGTAACGTAGAACCTTTTCTGAGGAGATAACGAGTGTACAGACCTCCGATTAGTCAGTCTGCATTAGTCTGTACCAGTCTGCATTAGTCTATATTTGTCTGTACCAGTCTATACTCAAGTTTCAGTTTGCACCTAATAAGATTACCATATTCCTGTACATAGCCATGAAGATAAATGAATAGACACTTTGTCAAGTGTCAGAGATATGTGAGAATAAGATTAACGTACCAAGAACTTCAGATTGTCAATTGTAAACAGCATCCAGAATCAAGTTACGTAATGTCTATGCTTTTTATTATTTTAATAAATGAGTGTGAAAATTAATCAAGTTCTGTTTACAGCTGATCACCGTGAATCTGCTACTCGAAGCGTGCAAGTGCTATTTCTATCGTCTGACCTAACGGCAGAAGATAAACACGCCACGATAAGACCACGAGACATATTGCTGACACTCGCCTACTTCGTTAGAGCGACAAGTCAAAAATCTGATGGTGTGTGTACAGAAGGTCTTACAGTACGCTCACCACAACCATTATTAAAGCCATTCATACGTTCCTCACGCACGGTAACAAAAAGGATACATCTATGTTGATAGGCAAACTGAATTCTTTTTTCGAGAAATCTTTCCCAGTTTTGCTCAGCTAGCTGTCCCCTTAACCAGCTGCGAAAGAAGCGTGAGCATTTTCAGAGGTGTGATACACTACAGGCATCCTTCGATGCACTGATAGGTGCATTGGTTAGAGCAGCCATCCTGGCTCTACCAGACTTCGATGAGGAGTTTATCTTGCAGACAGACGCCTCCAGTTGTGGCATCGCAGTTGACTTCCTCCAAGAGAAGTTTGGAGAGAGGAAGCCTACTGGGAACCCCTCCAAGTCTTTATCTGTAGAGAAATGCAAGAACTACAGGGTGTTTCAAAAATGACCGGTATATTTGAAACGGCAATAAAAACTAAACGAGCAGCGATAGAAATACACCGTTTGTTGCAATATGCTTGGGACAACAGTACATTTTCAGGCAGACAAACTTTCGAAATTACAGTAGTTACAATTGTCAACAACAGATGACGCTGCGGTCTGGGAAACTCTATAGTACGATATTTTCCACATATCCACCATGCGTAGCAATAATATGGCGTAGTCTCTGAATGAAATTACCCGAAACCTTTGACAACGTGTCTGGCGGAATGGCTTCACATGCAGATGAGATGTACTGCTTCAGCTGTTCAATTGTTTCTGGATTCTGGCGGTACACCTGGTCTTTCAAGTGTCCCCACAGAAAGAAGTCACAGGGGTTCATGTCTGGCGAATAGGTAGGCCAATCCACGCCGCCTCCTGTATGTTGCGGATAGCCCAAAGCAATCACACGATCATCGAAATATTCATTCAGGAAATTAAAGACGTCGGCCGTGCGATGTGGCCGGGCACCATCTTGCATAAACCACGAGGTGTTCGCAGTGTCGTCCAAGGCAGTTTGTACCGCCACAAATTCACGAAGAATGTCCAGATAGCGTGATGCAGTAATCGTTTCGGATCTGAAAAATGGGCCAGTGATTCCTTTGGAAGAAATGGCGGCCCAGACCAGTACTTTTTGAGGATGCAGGGACGATGGGACTGCAACATGGGGCTTTTCGGTTCCCCATATGCGCCAGTTTTGTTTATTGACGAAGCCGTCCAGGTAAAAATAAGCTTCGTCAGTAAACCAAATGCTGCCCACATGCATATCGCCATCATCAATCCTGTGCACTATATCGTTAGCGAATGTCTCTCGTGCAGCAATGGTAGCGGTGCTGAGGGGTTGCCGCGTTTGAATTTTGTACGGATAGAGGTGTAAACTCTGGCGCATGAGACGATACGTGGACGTTGGCGTCATTTGGACCGCAGCTGCAACACGGCGAACGGAAACCCGAGGCCGCTGTTGGATCACCTGCTGCACTAGCTGCGCGTTGCCCTCTGTGGTTGCCGTACGCGGTCGCCCACAGATTGCGTTGTCTTCTATATCTTTCACATCACTTGCAGCGCCATCTGTTGTTGAAAATTGTAACTACTGTAATTTCGAAAGTTTGTCCGCCTGAAAATGTACTGTTGTCCCAAGCATATTGCAACAAACGGTGTATTTCTATCGCTGCTCGTTTAGTTTTTATTGCCGTTTCAAATATACCGGTCATTTTTGAAACACCCTGTAAAAGCGCTAGCTGTATTGTTCGGATTAGAATGGTGCAAATTTTATCTTGAAAGATAAGCCATTCCGTTTATAGAACTTTACTGCTAGGTAGGCCATGGAAGACTGGCAGGATAATCAGGTGAGCGGTGGAGATATCCATCTTCGGTTCGAATGTTCACTTTATTTAAAGGTACGGGGAACCGCGTGGCTGACGCCCTTTGCCATACGTTCCAACACGCATCTGAGGCAGTGGATTCCCTACAAGGTGAGGAACAAGTGGCTTGCTTAGGGAGAATAATCGTCGAAATAGCACGGCTGTGTAGAGGGTTGTCTGAAGGACAAGATGCTGAGCCTCAATTGTGTGAAGTCAACATTAGCATAAGGAAGGGTAACAAGTCGCAGGGCATTTGATTAACAACTCATTACTTCCGTACCTGCTGTGATGGCAAAGATGAAATCTGCCTATCCCAGCAGCTGATCCCTCTACTTTTTAGATATTTTCGTCATTATTTGTACGGAGGGCATCTGGATCGTGTAAGACTATTATGTGGATCAAGGAGCAGGTCACTTGGTCAGCGTTGAACGGCGATGTTCGTAAATTAAAGTCCCAGTGCGAGGAATGTTTGAGAGCAAAACCCATCCCCAACACCGGTGTCAGGAAGATTAGCTCGGATATGGCGGAACATCCGACAGACAAAGTGTTCATCAATTACCTAGGTCCCTTACTCCGTACTAAACAAGTTAATGAACACAAATTGGTCATGATGGACGCCTTTTCCCGTTCTGTTGGCTACTGCCAAATTGAGTAGATACCAAGAGTGTAACCATTAAGCACCTTAATCATGTCTTTTCTGCCAGTGGAACCCCGGAAGTTCTGCTTTGCGATAATGGACAAGGTTTTATCTTGCATGAATGTAAGATATTCTATTTTACGAGTGCCATTTCTCATGTTACGACCATCCCCTATTATGCACAACCATCTTTTGCGGAGTGTGTGAACCGAACCTTAAGTCATCCTTGATTATCTACACGCGAAGTCGCTGACAAGGTGGAATGAGTCGACTGAGGGGCTTAGTATTGCCTGTAACACAGCTACACACGAGACTCACAAGACCACTCTCCCCAAACTTACGTTCACATTCCCTATTAACCAACCACTTTCCAACCTGTGATCAACTAATTTCCTTCGGGCATTAAGAAAAATGGGGGATCTGTAAGAAATAACATCAGGCTTGCACATCGGAGGGAAGCCGTCCAGTGTAACAAGGGTAAAAGTTCGACCTCCCTGTGTCCGAGAGACAGGGTCTACATAAGGACTTTTGGCCACAAAGCGAGGGGGGGGGGGGGGAGAGACAGAAGGTCATTTCTAAAACCTTACCAAGATTTGCGGTATATTACAGGATGGTCAAAATAACATCTCCTGTGAGCTTCCTGATACAGGAACCTCTGCAACAGTTGCGCTCACGTCAGCCAGCTGAGGTTTGCCGATAGGGAAGATAATTCTGTGGAATCTTCTCATACCTTCCCGTTCCCACACCCACCAGTTCCAGCTAAGGGCGAGGACTGTGACCTGCCCGTACAGCTATTATTATTAGTATCTACGGTAGGGATGTCTCTGGCCCATTGCTGGGAAATCAGAGGAAGCGTCGATGAAGTGGGCTCGCGTAAGCAGCGACGGAGGGGATATACAAGGCATTTATTTGCACTGAAGACATTGAAATATCTCGAAAACTACACATCGCGTCCCAAACAGTTATAATTCCAATTTGTTTATCTCCGAGGTGGACATCCCAATGATATCCGACACTCGACCCGCCACCCCATCCCGTACGAAGGTGGTGGGGAGTAACATCAAAGTCTTCTATGGGAACCCCGTTTTTTATTGCTGCAATATCCACATACATTTTGTCTAATTCATTTTCTTCATTTCGCCACAGATGGCGTTGTAATCGGACGAATAGAAAAAGGTACACAATCGTAATTTAAGCATGCTACTCAGCGGCCCTTGAATATCCAGGCATGTGATACCCCACCTCCTTGTTGCGAGGTTAGGACAGGCCACTATTTCATAGCTTCTAATTGGAAATCCCATTTGCAATGTTGTGTTCCTCCGACATATCGAACTCGACGCCCCACTGTGGCCGTAGGTGGAGGCGAACGCTGATCTACTTTTCCGATTAGGGTAAGTGTTCAAACGTAGTACTGCCAGCTTCAATATAGTTAGTGATCTGCTCTTCAAATGACCGAACACAGGTCAGAAGCACATGTGCAGGAATGTCAAAACAGGAGTTTCTGACCATGTCTTCACGCCTGTTGGCAACTGCTGATACACCTTATCTTTTAAATATCCCCACAGAATGAAAAATGGCGACGTCAAATCCGGCGACCAAGCGGGCCAATTAATAGGGCCACCGCTGCCGATCTACCGACCAGAGTAAACATGGTCTAATATGTCCCACGCTTGAATTGAGTAATGCGCTGGGCAGCCATCATGTAGGAACCAGATAAGCTGTCGAACGTCCAAAGCAACATCCTGCAGTAATACCGGTAGTTCCTATTCCAGAAAGTTCGATATTTCCGTACATTCAATATTCCGTCGATAAGCTTCTTCCCCATGATGCCACACCATAAGTTAACCGAACAAGGACGTTGATTGTCAACTTGCCGTAACCTGTGGAGAGTGTCTACACTCCAGTTATGCATGTTCTGCATCTACATTTATATTCCGCAAGCCACTCAACGGTGTGTGGCAAAGGGCACTCTACGTGCCACTGTCATTACCTCACTTTCCTGTTCCAGTCGCGTATAGTTCGCGGGAAGAACGACTGCCGGAAAGCCTCCGTGCGCGCTCGAATCTCTCTAATTTTACATTCGTGATCTGCTCGGGAGGTATAAGTAGATGCAAGTAATATATTCCATACCTCATCCAGAAACGCACCCTCTCGAAAGCTGGACAGCAAGCTACACCGCGATGCAGAGCGCCTCTCTTGCAGTCTGCCACTTGAGTTACCTAAACATCTCCGTAACGCTATCACGCTTACCAAATAACCCTGTGACGAAACGCGCCGCTCTTATTTAGATCTATCTATTCTGTCAACCCAAGCTGGTACGGGTCCCACACTGATGAGCAATACTCAAGTATAGGCCGAACGAGTGTTTTGTAAGCCTCCTCCTTTGTTGATGGACTACATTTTCTAAGGACTCTCCCAATGAATCTCAACCTGGCACCCGCCTTTCCAACAATTAATTTTTTGAGATCATTCCACTTCAAATCGTTCCGTACGCATACTCCCAGATATTTTACAGAAGTAACTGATACCAGTGTTTGTTTCGCTATCATATAATCATACAATAAAGGATACTTCTATCTATGTATTCGCAATACATTACGTTTGTCTATGTTAAGGGTCATGAACCATGGACCTTGCGTTGGTGGGGAAGCTTGCGTGCCTCAGCGATACAGACAGCCGTACCGTAGGTGCAACCACAACGGAGGGGTATCTGTTGAGAGGCCAGACAAACGTGTGGTTCCTGAAGACGGGCAGCAACCTTTTCAGTAGTTGCAGGGGCAACAGTCTGGATGATTGAATGATCTGGCCTTGTAACAATAACCAAAACGGCCTTGCTGTGCTGGTACTGCGAACGGCTGAAAGCAAGGGGAAACTACAGCCGTAATTTTTCCCGAGGGCATGCAGCTTTACTGTATGGTTAAATGATGATGGCGTCCTCTTGGGTAAAATATTTCGGAGGTAAAATAGTCCCCCATTCGGATCTCCGGGCGGGGACTACTCAAGAGGACGTTGTTAACAGGAGAAAGAAAACTGGCGTTCTACGGATCGGAGCGTGGAATGTCAGATCCCTTAATCGAGCAGGTAGGTTAGAAAATTTAAAAAGGGAAATGGATAGGTTAAAGTTAGATATAGTGGGAATTAGTGAAGTTAGGTGGCAGGAGGAACAAGACTTTTGGTCAGGTGAATACAGGGTTATAAATACAAAATCAAATAGAGGTAATGCAGGAGTAGGTTTAATAATGAATAAAAAAAATAGGAGTGCGGGTAAGCTACTACAAACAGCATAGTGAACGCATTATTGTGGCCATGATAGACACGAAGCCAACGCCTACTACAGTAGTACAAGTTTATATGACTACTAGCTCTGCAGATGATGAAGAAATTGAAGAAATGTATGATGAGATAAAAGAAATTATTCGGGTAGTGAAGGGGGGCGAAAATTTAATAGTCATGGGTGACTGGATTTCGAGAGTAGGAAAAGGGAGAGAAGGAAACATAGTAGGTGAATATGGATTGGGGGTAAGAAATGAAAGAGGAAGCCGTCTCGTAGAATTTTGCACAGAGCATAACTTAATCATAGCTAACACTTGGTTCAAGAATCATAAAAGAAGGTTGTATACATGGATGGAGATACTAAAAGGTATCAGATAGATTATATAATGGTAAGACAGAGATTTAGGAACCAGGTTTTAAATTGTATGACATTTCCAGGTTCAAATGTGGATTCTGACCACAATCTATTGGTTATGAACTGTAGATTAAAACTGAAGAAACTCCAAAAAGGTGGGAATTTAAGGAGGTGGGACCTGGATAAACTGACTAAACCAGAGGTTGTACAGAGTTTCAGGGAGTGCATGAGGGAACAATTGACAGCAATGGGGGAAAGAAGTACAGTAGAAGAAGAATGAGTAGCTCTGAGGATGAAGTAGTGAAGGCAGTAGATCAAGTAGGTAAAAAGACGACGGCTAGTACAAATCCGTGGGTAACAGAAGAAATATTGAATTTAATTGATGTAAGGAGAAAATATAAAAATCCAGTAAATAAAGCAGGCAAAAAGGAATACAAACGTCTCAAAAATGAGATCGAAAGGAAGTGC
The DNA here is from genome assembly GCF_023864275.1 of Schistocerca cancellata. Taxonomy (NCBI): domain Eukaryota; kingdom Metazoa; phylum Arthropoda; class Insecta; order Orthoptera; family Acrididae; genus Schistocerca; species Schistocerca cancellata. Next base: position 52,310,031 of record NC_064631.1, read on the forward strand.
AAAATGGCTAAGCAGGGATGGGTATAGGACAAATGTAAGGATGTAGAGGCTTATCTCACTAGGTGTAAGATAGATACTGCCTACAGGAAAATTAAAGAGACCTTTGGAGAAAAGAGAGCCACCCGTATGAATATCAAGAGCTCAGATAGAAACCCGGTACTAAGCAAAGAAGGGAAAGCAGAAAGGTGGAAGGCGTATATAGAGGGTCTATACAAGGGCGATGTACTTGAGGACAATATTATGGAAATGGAAGAGGATGTAGATGAAGACGAAATGGGAGATAAGATACTGCGTGAAGAGTTTGACAGAGCACTGAAAGACCTGAGTCGAAACAAGGCCCCGGGAGTAGACAACATTCCATTTGAACTACTGATGGCCTCGGGAGAGCCAGTCATGACAAAACTCTACCATCTGGTGAGCACGATGTATGAGACAGGCGAAATACCCTCAGACTTCAAAAGAATATAGTAATTCCAATCCCAAAGAGAGCAGGTGTTGACAGATGTGAAAATTACCGAACTATCAGCAGCTCTCCATGCTACCCTATCCTGTTTCTTCATCTCCCAGTACCTACTGCAACCTACATCCTTCTGAAGATGCTTAGTGTATTCATAACTTGGTCTCCCTCTACGATTTTTAATTCCACGCTACTCTCCAATACTAAATTTTTGATCCCTTGATGCCTCAGAACATGTCCTACCAACCGGTCCCTTCTTCTGGTCAAGTTGTGCCACAAACTTCTCTTCTCCCCAATCCTATTCAATACTTCCTCATTAGTTATGTGATCTACCCATCTAATCTTCAGCATTCTTCTGTAGCACCACATTTCGAAAGCTTCTATTCTCTTCTTGTCCAAACTATTTACCGTCCATGTTTCACTTCCATACATGGCTACACTCCATACAAATACTTTCAGAAATGACTTCCTGACACTTAAATCTATACTCGATGTTAACAAATTTCGCTTCTTCAGAAACGCTTTCCTTGCCATTGCCAGTCTACATTTTATATCCTCTCTACTTCGACCATCATCAGTTATTTTGCTCCCCAAATAGCAAAACTCCTTTACTGCTTGAAGTGTCTCATTTCCTAATCTAATTCCCTCAGCATCACCCGACTTAATTCCACTACATTCCATTATCCTCGTTTTGCTTTTGTTGATGTTCATCTTATATCCTCCCTTCAAGATACAATCCATTCCGTTCAACTGCTCTTCCAAGTCCTTTGCTGTCTCTGACAGAATTACAATGTCATCGGCAAACCTCAAAGTTTTTATTTCTTCTCCATGGATTTTAATACCTACTCCGAAATTTTCTTTTGTTTCTTTTACTGCTTGCTCAATATACAGATTGAATATCATCGGGGAGAGGCTACAACCCTGTCTTACTCCCTTCCCCACCGCTGGTTCCCTTTCATGTCCCTCGACTCATTGAGTCGTATGTCGTAAATTACGAGTGTGTACCAATTTCTATTCCTCCGATTACAGCGCCATCTGTGGTGAAACGAAGAAAATGCTTCGGACAAAACCTATGTAGGTTTCGCCGTGGAATCATAATCTGCATTAAAAAGGGGGGTTTCCCATTCAATATTTCCACGTTACCCCCACCACCCACACACGGGGCATGGCGGTGGAGGGTCGAGTGTTGTATCGCTGGATGTCTCCCTCCGAGACAAACAAATAGGAATTACTACTTTTCTTGATCCGATGTCTAGTGTTCGAGACATTTCAGTGTCTTCAGTTAAAATGAAAGCCCTCAGTATCTGTGTTCATCGGGGGAGTAACGCGGAGTGTGGCAGTTGGAAGTGTGTGGTGATGGAGGACATGTGGGTGCTCCGCGTCGGCCGAGCATTATTGGAAGACAGTGGTCTCGCCAGGGGTGCGTTATCGCTACACCACGCCGTTTAGGGACTTGACTGTCGGCTACCTGACCGTTAACGAAGCGGCCCCGCTTGATGGTCTTTTGCTTTGTCATGCTATGGAAGATGTGAGATCTTATGGTCTTTCTTTCTTCTTTCTTTGTCTGAGCCTTGTCCCGCAGTTACGCAGGGTCGGCCATGGTTAATCGGATGTGGCACGGTAAGTTTAAGGGGTGGCCGGATGCCCTTCCCGCCGCCACCCCGTACTCCCCGGGAAGGAATTAGTGTACCCCAGCTGTCTAATGTAAGCCATGGAATGGTGCGAATGTGTTGCAAATGTCTGCGAGTCGTGTAACTCAGGCGGAACGTGGGGACCAGCCCGGTATTCACCTAGAGGGATGTGGAAAACCGCCTAAAAACCACATCCAGGCTGGCCGCACACTGGCCACTCGTCGTTAATCCGCCGGGCAGATTCGACCCGGGGGCCGGCGCGCCTACCCGAGTCCAGGAAGCAGCGCGTTAGCACTCTCGGCAACCCTGGCGGGTTAGAATCAGATCTTATGGCAACACGCATTAATTTTATGCCATCTTGAGGCATCGTGGTTCCTTCACATCAAGTTGATACGTATTAGGTTACTCCTCTCTGGCGCGATAATCTAAAGGCGCCGCTTCGCGTTATTAATTTTTTCGCATATTGTCACGAATGTGCATCAAATTTATTGTGTACTTGCTACGTTATTGAACAACGTGAGTGGTTTATTATGCCTTAAAATCAGATTTCCTAATTTCACTATGCAAATTTCTTATCGTAACTTTTTTTTTTAAATATCACGCTTGTCAGATATTTTCAAGATATTCTGCAGCTTTATGGTTAACATTGTAACGAAAATAGTGTTAAATTAGTCAGTCATCCCTCATATTGGCATTTCATTCAGGTTTAGTCCTTAATGATGGTTCAGTCGAATTTACTGAAGCTTGTGTATTGGCTTATGTCTAAGGCGAACGATTCTAGTACATGTGTCTCTTCCAGAATCAGTCATTATTTAGTTAATCGTTTGACAGAGACTTCACTGTGACATTCACCAAACAATTCTGCGAAAAGAATGCTACAAGGCTCCATTTTTTGTAAGGCGTAGGCCAAACTACGTTGTAAAGCTAGACACCCAAGTGATATTTATAGTGCCTGTATTTACCTTGCTGTCCGGCGGGCCTAGCTGATTTTCTCCGTGTATTTGGTTTATTTGGTTCGTTACTGCTGTTATTTGTTTACTTCTGTCCCAATGTTGGGGGCTTACATCAGGTAAAAGTTTTCATTTACTAAGCTATATGCAATTGTGTGAAAATATTTTCCTCTTTACATGTTGAAGTAAAGAAATGTCGATTAGAGGGGATCTGTAATATAAGTTCCATCTATAGTTTGCTTGGTTATTTTGCTACAAATTTATACAGTGTGAAGATTAATAAAACCGACAAACTGGAGGGACAGATTCCTTACTGGAAGTGGAGGATAAAATGTCCTGTGAACATGTGTCCGGTAATGGACGGTGTGTGTGCAGAGACAATAAATCGTCCCGGAACATTGTACAGATCTGCATGGCAACGACGCCACAACAAATGTTCGAAGTGGCCTCCATGGGATGCAAAGCACGCGTTCACACGTTAGATCATGGATTACCGCACTCTTTCGCACGTTCTGGCCTCCCTCCGAATAGCGTTACACACTGTTGAAAGGTCTGCACTTCACAACTGGCTCAGCATACACAACGCTTCTCATATGTCCAATGAGGTAAAAAAGCAGGGGGTTTAAGTCCGTTGATCTAGCGGGCCAGATTACAGGGCCTCCGCGTCCTATTCATCGTCCGGCGAAGATGTTGTGTCGGAAAAGTTTAATGCGGAAGTGGGCTGGTGTTCCCCCATGCAGAAACCACGTAACCTCTTGTATTGTCAAAGGCACATTCTCAAGCAGCCCAGGGACAGTATTCCACAGGAAATCCAGGTACGCACCTTTGTTGAGTCGTCGGGGAATGATAACCGCTACAGTTACGTGGTCGCCAAGAATCCTTGCTCACACATTGATGCTGAACTGATGCTAATGAGACGCCTCAACCATTCCCCAAGGATTGTCTGTGGTCCACAGATCACGATTATGAAGATTGACGATACCAGATCTGGTGAAGGTTGTTTCGTCGGTAAAGAGGACTGATGACAGAAATCTCATAATTGTGATGGTCTGGTGCAAAAAACATCGATACAGAGAAATCCGCTGGTGATAATCTTTGCACTCCTTGCACTTGACAGGGATAGTAGTGGTTGTCATTGACGGCACACATAATCCGACTGTGGCTTACATCGTATTGCGGGCCACTTGACTGGATCTTGCACAAGGGTTCTTCTGAATATCGTCTATAACCCGGTCCTCCAAATCTGGGGCACACGCAGTCGGCCGTCTCTCTGCACGTTCATCTGTCTCTGAGGACCCATGGTCACACAAACGCCCCAAAGGAGCTTGAAATGTAGGGTGACGTGGTTGATGTCTATGAAGGTACTTATTTGGTACATCTATGCTGCCTCTCGACCGTTTCCATCTGCTGGGCCGTAAAAGAACACCATCCCGACATGAATGTTCTGCTGCTAACAGTACGCTGCGTCAATCACACATCCTGCAACACTTAAGAAACACACAGCACGTGGGCAGAGTAAGCTTCGTTCCTCAGCGCCATCTACCATCTCGACGATGTGTTTCTGGACACATGTTCACAGGACCTTATTTTTCTCTATATCTAGTCAGGAACCCGTCCCTGCAGTTCGTCGGTTTCATCAATGTTCACCCCGTATAGTTACTAATGGAGTTCTTACATCTTAGTGACTTTCAAGCAAACCTAGAAGCGCCTCCACCAATTGTAAAACTTGTTTGTGTGGGCACCGGCCGATAATTCAGTACATGTTGAAACTTCCCCTTTCAACAATTTATACATGACTGTGCTTAAACTGATACACAATATTTTTTAGCGCAACGCAATCTGACTTTCAGAAATCCCTACAAAGGAATGGCCCTGACTAACATTAACCTATACGTTTCACAGATCACTTACCTCACCAAAAATCTTCGTTACTCGAACTACTGCAATACAGCGAGCGCCACTACTGCCAGCTAAATAAAAGTATTCAAACTACGGAAGTCACTAACTACTGATAGGGATAGTTAGCAAATGAAAGATTTTAATAGAGAACAAACACTGTATTTACCTTAATAGTCATAATATATATAGTAGTTCATAATATCCAGTATTACAAATTATCAAAACTCCGCCATCTCTCTCCCCACATCCACCACTGCTGGCGGCTCACCTCCAACTGTGCAACGCTACGCGCTGTTCACATCCAGCTGCCGCTGCCCAACACTACAATGGCAGACAACAATGCAAACTAGCCACAGACTGCACACAGCACAGCCAGTGATTTTCATACCGAGCGCTACGTAACTTTGCCGATAAGAAAACATAAACAGCCTACTTACAATGTGTTTCCTTTAAAATACTGTTAAAGCTCCTTGTAAGAAAAATTTTAGGTTTATTCTGGTTGTAATGTGAGTTTCAACATTTATGTTCTTAATCTCTACCTGTTCTTTCTGCAGCCACTTAATACACTGTTATAAACCGTAGATGTAGTTGCAAAGAATACTTTGGATTTTCTTCGCACCGTTACCTTGCTAATTGTATTACACTGTGTTCTACAACATTTAATTGTAACTTAAAGGTTTGAGTTACCTTTAATTGGATCTTAATGCCGTTTTTCAGTTGCTAAGTTCTGGTTTGCACTGCACTTGCTCGTAACCTAGGTTAGGAGTTATTTCACTTACTGACGAAGTGTACCTTTAACTGGGCCTTAAGCTATCTTAAAAGTTCCTAAGTTTGCCGAAGTATTTAGCAGCTACTGTTGAGTAATTGTAGTTTGACTGGCTTTGACTTATAGCTCATTTGTACTGCAACAGTGGAAGACATTTGCCATTTGGCTTCAAGCCTTTTTCTAATTATTTTTTTTCTTGAATTATTGTGCTTCGAACACTACTTGCACTCAAGATTATTTTTAGTTTAAAATTTTTCCTTTCCTGTCTTTCCATTATTGCTGCATTTTTCTTTTTGCAAAGATTCTGATTGTTTTAATGAAATATAATTAAAACAGAATTTACTTTGTTGGCCCAGTACCTTTCCACTCGCCAACGAGCTCCCTACAGCTTCAGTTCCATTTCCCTAAAGTAATCGGAAGTAAACCTTAAAAACAGTGAAAGTAGGCTGTTTATGTGTTTGTGTGTTGGCAGCGCTGTGTAGCGCTCTGAATTAATAACTCTGACAGCGGTGTGTGCAATCTGTAAGACTGTGTGGCTGGTCGGACTCGCAGCTGGAGGTGAACAACCAGCAGTGAGGGAAGTTGGGTGTGAGTAGTCAGCTGTGATCGAGGTTAGAAGTTAATAATTAGCAGTGTTGGAGGTTTGCAGTATTAGCGCGAGCAGACGGTCTGAATGCGTTTCCGTCGTGGAGATTTATTATTGATCATTATATGATTTTTTTGAACAGGTTATTACTTATATTTACTATTAAAAACAGTCTTGATCACGATTTATTTATCAAGGTGACAGGTTTCGGCCACTACTGTCGTCATCTTCAGACCAGTGAGTAGGAAAGAGGTTCCTACTCAATGGTCTGAAGATGACCACAATAGTAGTCGAAACCGGTCACCTTGGTAAATAAATCGTGATCAAGACTGTTTTTAATAGTAAATGTTTCTAAGACATTGATCACTGCCTCTCCCATAATGTATTCAGAAGGTTATTACTTGATTAAGGCAATACATTGTTTGCTCTGCAACAAAATCTTTCCTTTGCTAACCCCATGACTATTAGTTGTTAGAGCCTTCAGTAGTTAGAATCTCTTATTTAGCTGGCAGTACTGGCGCTTGTATCGCTTTAGTTCGTATGATTAGGATTTTCTGTGAGGTAAGTGACTTACGATATATATAGGTTATTGTTAGGAGTTTTTCTTATTCAGGGCCATTCTTTTGAGTTAATTATTTGAGCAATCAGATTGTGTTTGTCAGGCATAAATCTGTAGGTCAGATATGAAATGATAAAGACAAGCAGAGAGACAGTACTTTCAGTTTCACTCAGCAGTTTCAGAATAATATAACGTAGAAAATTCACCCTCCCCCAGTTATTTCAGTTCAAGTAAAAATATAACTAAGAAGTTTCAACAGAAACACAGACATTGGACGGATTTTTATTCATAAAATATGTATATTTAATTGTCTCTATATACCACAGTAAACCACTATGGCTTAGTTAAAAATTAAACAAATGCTTCCTTTCTTGGATATCTATTGCTATACTACTCGCACATGTCTCACAAACATCTGTACCGTCTAAACTTGTCCAGAAACTCTCACCAGCGTTTCGTCTGTCTCGCTCTCTGTCATGTTAGCCGTATCTGAAGAGCATTTATTCCCGCGCGAAGTGACAGCAGACGAACTTTTGTCGTCAGGTTGGCACGACAGCGCTACACCCACCCTGCACAATTTGCCTGGTGAAGAGTCGGGGATGCGGGGGTGGGTGCAGCGGGGTGGTCATACCTCACTATCCGCCCGACGAGTCGGTCGGTTGGCCAAAACGCCTAAACGCGACCAATTTGTCGGTCGGTCGTTTGGTGCGTCTGAAGGGCCCTTAAGAGTATTAGCAGGCGTTAAAGCGGAGCGCGGAAAAAGCAGTTCTAAACTGACACGAATTCACATATGCGTAATAAACGGCAGCAACGCCCGCATCTGCAGACGGGGGGTACTCCGATAGGGCATTCTGCTTGTTACTGTTTATGATTTACTGTTGTTACTGACATCTGGGGCCATCAGCTAAATCAGTTTCTCATAACGGAGTTTTTGCACATTTTTCAGTGAGAAAAGTTCTTAAATGCATTAACTAAACTAATGAAATATTTTTACAGGCATACTTTCGTATTATATTGCTATTCCGAAATGCATCCTTTGCACTGACTCTCCTGCATTCTAGAAATGGATTGCGACAAATACGTCCTGAGCGTCCTAATCAAGGCGCATAACGAGAAAAGGTGACCATATGATCCTTACGATCTACTGTATCTCAGTAAGGAGCCTCGGACGTTGTTCATTACTGGGTAAATACGCAAATAACGTTACTTATGTTGCGTTCTATTTGTATACATAAGCCCCTTAAATGACGAAAATTCATTTTTTATATGATTGTACCTTTTGCTTTACTTCAACATGACAGGAAGGAGAAACAGGCAATAATTAGCGAGAGAGACCAATCCAATAATTTATAAATAAATTATTTAATTCTCATTTCCGACTACGTGGAATTGTCTTCCACGTTATTGCGTCACTTCAGCATATTCCTTCCTGTATCATCGACAGCAGCTTATCAAAAGACGCCAAGTCCATTCTCCAAGTTCCGAACTTCCTTCCGATCGTCGGGTCTCAGTTTATGCAGCTACAGGGAATATGGTATATGTCCATGTTACATCTGGCCTTTTGCCATGGTCATCACTCTGCCCATCTCTTCAGACCACCGACAACGATCAAACTTGTTTGCCAAATTTTCTATTTTCTATCCAATCCAACGATTTGTCAAACAAGAGCGAACACTGAAAAAGTCGATATAAGCATGTGATAATTTAGTCTGTTCCGCTTGGTAGTCTAACGACAGTTCACAAAAATACCACAATTAATAGTTAATATTAAAATCAGTCTTGATCACAAATTTATTTATTCTGGTAACCGATTTCGACCACGCCTGTGGTCATCTTCAGACCAAAATGCTGTATGAGCAGGAGTCTCCTTCTGATGGTAAATCACTGCTCATACAGCATTTTGGTCTGAAGATGACCACAGGCGTGGTCGAAACCGGTTACCAGAATAAATAAATTTGTGATCAAGACTGATTTTAATATTAACTATTAATAATAACATTGATAACTGTCTGCTCCCACGATGAATTCAAAAGTAAAAAAAAAAAAATACCACAAAATGAGCCGGCCGAAGTGGCCGTGCGGTTAAAGGCGCTGCAGTCTGGAACCGCAAGACCGCTACGGTCGCAGGTTCGAATCCTGCCTCGGGCATGGATGTTTGTGATGTCCTTAGGTTAGTTAGGTTTAACTAGTTCTAAGTTCTAGGGGACTAATGACCTCAGCAGTTGAGTTCCATAGTGCTCAGAGCCATTTGAACCATTTGAACCACAAAATGGGAACATATACATCGCTCGCTGGAGAGAGCTTCGATTATTTTATTTTATTGCACCACCGCTTATATGTTGTGTTCAGAGCATTGAATTTCTTCTTCACCACTTCCTGCTTAAAGTGTATGTCAATGGGATGAGGGCTGAGAAACAACGCGCAGGTGTGGCCTTTCGCCATTGTCTTTTGACGCACTTGCTCCCCTCCCGCGAGAATCCCCACCAGTCCGTCGTACAGTAGTTAGGGTGGACACTTCAATGAAATTTCCTGACCGATTAAAACTCTGTGCCGGACTGGGACTTGAACCATAAACCTTCCCTTTCAGTGACAATGCACTAACCGATTTGCTTTTAATTCAACTTTTTTCTTTTCTTAACTCTCCTTTGAGGTGTAACATGTAATTTCTTAACGTACATAACAAATACTGTTGCCATTCGGAACTATGTAACTCCTTTTCAAAACGCAACCATGATACCTCTTCCGAAACAAATAGTAATCCTCTTCCAAAGCAATTAAGAAACATCCTCGAAAGCAGATAAGACTCCTCTTTACAGAAAAAACCATTAAGGTCTATCCCCTCTCACTCTTTAAAAAATCTGAGTCCCATGTATAAAACAGCTTCAAATGCCTGATAAATTTACAAATACGTTATTGCGTTATATATTTGACATTAAGGATACAGACTTTTATGTTGGGTTCACTAGTACGAGCCCATAAAAAAAATTACTAACTGATGAGCTGTTATTCTTTCACAGTTTTTTGGGCGTGAAATCGAAAATAAGTTTAAAAATAGTTTGAAATTTTTTTGGAAGTAGCTACGTGTCCTCACATCAAATTCTGGATGACTACAGTCTAGGTAATTTTCGCTCCATTGTAACAAAATGTTTATGACGTCATAGTCCTGAACAAATTGTCGTGCTTTTGTTGTTGTTATCGTTGTTGTTGTCTTCAGTCCAAAGACTGGAGGACTGGTTTGATACAGTTCTCCACGGTACTCTATCCTCTGCAATCCTCTTGAAATCCGAATAACTACTGCAACCAAATTCCATTTCAACTTGTTTACCGTATTCGTCTCTTGGTGTCCATCTACAATTATTAACCCCCACACTTCAATCCATTACTAAACTGAAGATTTCTTGATGTTTCAGAATGGCCTATCAACCGATCCCTTTTTTCAGTCATGTTATGCTATAAATTTCTTCTCTCACCAATTCTACTCACTACTTCCTCATTAGCTACGAGATCTACCCATCTAACTTTCAGGATTTCAAAAGCTTCTGTTCTCTTCTTGTCTGAATTGTTTTTCGTCCATGTTTTACTTCCATACTAGTCTACACTTCAAATACCTCCAAAAAAGAATTCCTGACAATTAAATTTATATTTGGTATTAACAAATTTTTCTTCTTCGGAAACACTTTTCTTGTCATTGCCAGTTTACACTTTATATCCTCTTTGCTTCGGTCAACGTCAGTTACTTTACTATCAAAATAGCAAAACATATCTACTACTGTCAGTGTCTCATTCCCTAATCAAATCAGCTTCGCCTGATTGAAGTGGACAGCACTGCTTTCACCATGTTTTGCTTTTGTTGACATTTATATTCCATCCTCCTCTCAAGACACTGTCCATTCCTTTCAGCTGCTCTTCCAAGTTCTTTCCTGTATATGACAATGTCATTGGCAAACTTCAAAGTTTTTATTTCTTCTCGCTGAACTTCCTTCCCCTAATTTTTCTTTGGTTTCCTTTACTGCTTGCTCAATGTACAGACAATGTACAGACTGAATAACATCGGAGATAGGCTACAACCCTGTCTCACTCCCATCCTAAGGACTGCTTTACTTGTATGCCTGTACAACTCCCACAACTGTCATCTGGTTACTGTACGTTTTGTATATAACCTTTCCCTTTCTGTATTTTAACTCTGCACTTTCAGAATTTCAAAAAAGAGTGTGTTCTAAGCAACATTGACAGAAGCTTTCTTTAAATCTACAAATACTTTAACATAAATTTGCCGTTCATCAAACTATCTTCTAAGCTATGCCCAGCGTCATTAATGCCTCGCGTGTACCCACATTTCTCCGGAAATTAATCCTCCCCAAGCAGCCTTCTAACATTTTTTCAGTTCTTCTTTAAATAATTCGAGTCATTATTTTGTAAACATGACTTACTGAACTGATAGATCAATTACATTCATATCTGCCTGCGTCTGCTTTCTTTGGGATTAATTTTATTACATTCTTCGTGACGTCTAATGTTATTTCGCCTGCCTCATACATCTTGCACATCAGGTGGAATAGATTTGTCATAGCTGGCTCCCCCAGCGATGTCATTGGTTCTGAGGGGCCCTGTACCGACTCAGGCCTTTCCGTGCCACTGTTTTGAAGTTCATGTCCATTGTACTCTCTAGGTTCCTTACACTTCTCAGCTTTCAGTCCTTTGCTTGGTACTGGTTTTCCAGCTGAGCTCTTCACATTCATACAGGTCCATCTCTTTCCTCCAAAAGCCTCCTTAATTGTTCTGTTGGCGGGAACTATCTATCCGTTAGTTATGTACTCTTCTAATCCTTACAACTGTTCCCTAGCATTCCCGCTTAGCCATTTTGCACTTTTTCTTTTTCATTTTCAGGCGTCTGTATATTGTTTCAACTGCTTTATTTTCTGCATTTTTTAATTTTCCCTTTTCTCCTGGGATATCTAAAGATTTTTGCTAGGTGTCGTCTTTTTCCTATTTTATCCTTTACTGCCTTCAACATTTCATTTACAAAAGGTACCAACTCGTCTTCTACTGTATATTTTTTCCCTGTTTCAGTCAACGGTTGAGTAATGCACCTTTTCAAACTCTCATCAACATTTGGCTTTTTCAACTAATTGAGGTTCCATTTCCTTGATTTCCTACGTTTTTGCATTCACCTTAGTTTTTATTTACAGTTTATAACCAATGAAATATTGTCCGTATCTGACCCTGGAAATGTCTTACGATTTATAATTTGGTTCTGAAATCTCTGTGTCTCATAAAAATTAAATATTCCTCCCCTTTAACTACAAAATAATTGTTTCTACCTCATCATAAATTCTTCCAATGTCTTCATCATTTGCTAAGGTAGATACCTTATAAATTTGTACTACTGTAGTGGGTGTTGTCTAAATTGGTTACTACACTCTGTTCGTCGTAAAAATTAACATGATGTAAACATTACGCCATATATTCTTCAGCGTTTGCTTCAATCTCATTGGATTTCGTTTGACGTGGAGCGGAAGCCAAGCTGTGACCAGTACAGTCAAGTACGATCATAAGGATACGTTTTACGCTGTGTTACACGCAAATAGACTGAGCGATAATGCGGGACAACGGCTTTACAAGCGCATAAAACTTAGACAACACGATCCAGCCAGCGGTCAAATTAACCTGCAATGTTGTGTGACGTAAAGAGACGAGCAAAGAAACAATATAGCTTCAAATATCATTTAATTTTTAAAGAGAATTAAAGAATATTCGGAGAAACTCCAGCACTACCGCACGCTTCTTAGTTGATCAGGCGGAAAGCATGAAATACACAGATTCTCGCCTGACATTCGAATTACAAACAATAGTGATCAAACTTAAACATAGGATAATTTTTCTGAGCGAGCGATGTGTAATGCAAAAGCATGCTGTAGGGATTTCACCGTACTGTTGAATACTGAAGCCACTGAAGGTATTAATTACAGTCGTCTTGTAATCTCTTAGCTCCTTCATTATCCGAATCCAAGAAATACATTTCAGTTCTGGAAATGTAGCCTGCTACGTTGACAACGAGCCTATCAATAATAGAATCCACGAAGCCAAACAGGTGCCACATTTTCTTCTTCTTTTATGACGAGTGTAGTGGGACGAAATTGAAGCGTCACCCATCCACCAGTGTCAGCCCAGTTTGCAGGTGAATATAAATTTAATTTAGTTTTTGTTTATGTATTTTTGTAATATTTTGTAATGGTTGTGAATTGCCTACAGTTTGTATTTTTTTTTATGTTTCATGTACGGAGAGGGCGACGCAACGAACGGAGACAGCATCTTCGCTGCCGCGACCAGAGAGAAAATTGCTGGCCACTATACGTCGCGGGTCGACAGCCAAAGAGCAACAGAAGATCCTGGAACCGAGTTGTTGCGTCGTGCTTCTAAAAATTGATAAATGAAAATATGTAATTTTTTTTGTACAACAATGATATCATAGGAAGTTTAATCTTATTGAAAATGTTACTCCTATCTTGTCAAGGCTCGGGTTCACGTCTGTATGTAGGAAGATAATAAGCTAGTGGATGCTACTAAAGTTGAAATACGTGTTCTGAGGATTTATTTATGAAGAATTATGTGAATTGATTAATAATATATTTAACAAGATTATTGAATTTTGACAGCGTTCATCGCAACTTTGAATCTCAAAAGTTTATTCAATGTGTGATTCTAATATCGATTAAATCAAGATAACGTGTGTCAATATAATTTCTGAGGAGAAACAAACGACATCTAAAAATTGAAAAAGTTTACGCAAACCAATTGGCCCGAGTGACGTAATTCTGTGCATACGATTCAAATGATGTTTTACAGTTTCGTTCAAGAACCATTCTGAGACAATTTAAAAAGAATATAAATAATTTTGAAGTGGGTTGTAACTGACGTAGGTGACGAAGTCTACACATGGTCATATGTCAAACGAAAATCATTTATAAGAAGCTTACGTCGTTACACTACACGAGCCGTTCCATTTCCCGCCGGCGATCGGCAGTGACATATGAAAAAGCTGCGTGCGTTAGTTCCAGTACTAATGGCACCTTAAGTCTTGTTACACTTGTTACTTCATGGGCCAAATCACGCTAATTGGCTCTAGATCAGTTCTGTTGGGTTCATATTGTAATGGTACAGTTGTTGTTGTTGTTGTTGTTGTGGTCTTCAGTCCTGAGACTGGTTTGATGCAGCTCTCCATGCTACTCTATCCTGTGCAAGCTTCTTCATCTCCCAGTACCTAATGCAACCTACATCCTTCTGAATCTGCTTAGTGTATTCATCTCTTGGTCTCCCTCTACGATTTTTACCCTCCACGCTGCCTCCAATGCTGAATTTGTGATCCCTTGATGCCTCAGAACATGTCCTACCAACCGGTCCCTTCTTCTTGTCAAGTTGTGCCACAAACTGCTCTTCTCCCCAATTCTATTCAATACCTCCTCGTTAGTTATGTGATCTACCCATCTAATCTTCAACATTCTTCTGTAGCACCACATTCCGAAAGCTTCTATTCTCTTCTTGTCTAAGCTATTTATCGTCCATGTTTCACTTCCATACATGGCTACACCCCATACAAATACTTTCAGAAACGACTTCCTGACACTTAAATGTCAACGGTACAGTAGCAAATGTAAAAATGCAGCATTTGTATGATGAGCTCGATGCTGTGAAGATGACTGTTTTCCATGTTTCTACGATATTTATCTACCTCTGTGGTATAAAACGATGGACAGAGTCCAATTAAAGAGGATTTGGTTTTTCATTCTTGTCTTAAAAATTAACTTGTTATGTTTTCTTAATTTAAGCAACTTTTACAAACAGTCTTTCATAAAACATCGATAATTAAGAATTTTTATTTGAAATGAAAACAGGAATTTCGCGTCCAATGTGTAATTAGGAACAAGAAGACGTGCATTATTTATAAAAATGATGACGAGTTTTATAATTGCGAGATTAGGTATTTAAAATTGAAAAAAATGATACTTGGAAGATTAGAGCAAAAGAATCATTACATATATATGGTTAACACGCCATTACGCAATCTTTTTTTTGTGTTTTGTTCGTTACTATTCGTTGTATTTGGTTGTAGCGGACGTCACATGACATCCGTTGAAGTTCGTTTGTTGGTCCATTGACTCAGTTTCTTCTATACAGAGCCCAGGCAGCTCTCTGACCGAACACGCTGAGCTACACTTACGATGAGTGGCTGGTTAGCAACTGCATTACAAACAGTCGCTCGGAAAACTTCAAAACCGATATCGTCCGTAAATTTACGAAAAAAAATTAAGAACAGCCTATTCTCGGCACTTTTTAAGCTTCTTCCACTCGCGTCTTACACTACGAAACAGAAAGCAGCCTCAATCATTTCCATACTGCGCGTTAACCGTGGGACAATGAGAGCACAACGCTGCAGAGGCTGTGACTGTACACGCTTCTTTGAATAAAAACTACGTAGCTAAAGCGTGATTAAGAAAAACGTTGTCGACTGTTAGTACATTTGAATACCTTAATGTTTCATTTAACGTAACTTACTAATATCTAATACACTCCTGGAAATGGAAAAAAGAACACATTGACACCGGTGTGTCAGACCCACCATACTTGCTCCGGACACTGCGAGAGGGCTGTACAAGCAATTATCACACGCACGGCACAGCGGACACACCAGGAACCGCGGTGTTGGCCGTCGAATGGCGCTAGCTGCGCAGCATTTGTGCACCGCCGCCGTCAGTGTCAGCCAGTTTGCCGTGGCATACGGAGCTCCATCGCAGTCTTTAACACTGGTAGCATGCCGCGACATCGTGGACGTGAACCGTATGTGCAGCTGACGGACTTTGAGCGAGGGCGTATAGTGGGCATGCGGGAGGCCGGGTGGAAGTACTGCCGAATTGCTCAACACGTGGGGCGTGAGGTCTCCACAGTACATCGATGTTGTCGCCAGTGGTCGGCGGAAGGTGCACGTGCCCGTCGACCTGGGACCGGACCGCAGCGACGCACGGATGCACGCCAAGACCGTAGGATCCTACGCAGTGCCGTAGGGGACCGCACCGCCACTTCCCAGCAAATTAGGGACACTGTTGCTCCTGGGGTATCGGCGAGGACCATTCGCAACCGTCTCCATGAAGCTGGGCTACGGTCCCGCACACCGTTAGGCCGTCTTCCGCTCACGCCCCAACATCGTGCAGCCCGCCTCCAGTGGTGTCGCGACAGGCGTGAATGGAGGGACGAATGGAGACGTGTCGTCTTCAGCGATGAGAGTCGCTTCTGCCTTGGTGCCAATGATGGTCATGGTCGTATGCGTGTTTGGCGCCGTGCAGGTGAGCGCCACAATCAGGACTGCATACGACCGAGGCACACAGGGCCAACACCCGGCATCATGGTGTGGGGAGCGATCTCCTACACTGGCCGTACACCACTGGTGATCGTCGAGGGGACACTGAATAGTGCACGGTACATCCAAACCGTCATCGAACCCATCGTTCTACCATTCCTAGACCGGCAAGGGAACTTGCTGTTCCAACAGGATATTGCACGTCCGCATGTATCCGGTGCCACCCAACGTGCTCTAGAAGGTGTAAGTCAACTACCCTGGCCAGCAAGATCTCCGGATCTGTCCCCCATTGAGCATGTTTGGGACTGGATGAAGCGTCGTCTCACGTGGTCTGCACGTCCAGCACGAACGCTGGTCCAACTGAGGCGCCAGGTGGAAATGGCATGGCAAGCCGTTCCACAGGACTACATCCAGCATCTGTACGATCGTCTCCATGGGAGAATAGCAGCCTGCATTGCTGCGAAAGGTGGATATACACTGTACTAGTGCCGACATTGTGCATGCTCTGTTGCCTGTGTCTATGTGCCTGTGGTTCTGTCAGTGTGATCATGTGTCAATATAGTTTCCCCTTCCTGGGACAATGAATTCACGGTGTTCTTATTTCAATTTCCAGGAGTGTACATAAGTAGGACCTATTTCCAAGAGCGTAACAACAGCAGTGTACGTGTGCTACGGCTTCTGACTGCGTTTGTATTCTTATGATGAACGGATTATGTAACGCATTTCACAGAAGGTTATTTGCGTTCCTATTTTCTCATTCATTGTTAGACCTACTTCTGCATTACCGTTGACCAGAAGTCCTGTTCATCTTGCCAGCGAACTTTATTAATTCTCACTATATCTAACTTCAGGTTATTGATTTACCTTATAAAATTCTGTAACCTTCCTACCCGACTTAGGTATCAATCATTCCACGCCCCGACTCGCAGAATGGCAGTTTGTTTATCCTGATGATGTCAGTCACTTGACTAGTTCCCGTCCGGAGATCTGAATGGGCGACTATTTTACCTCCACAGCATTGTATCGAAGATGATGCCATCATCATTTAACCGTACGCTAGACCTGGATACCGTAGGGAAAGGGGACACGTGTAGTATCTCCTTTGCTTTCAACCGTTCGCAGTACCAGCACAGCAAGGCCGTATTAATTTATGTGACAAGACCAGATCAGTCAGTTATCCAGATTGTTGCCATGCATCTACTGAAAAGACTGCTGCCTCTCTTCAGTGACGACTCGCTTGTATGGCCTCTTGACAGGCGAACCTGCATTGGTGCAGCACCTACGGTACCTCTCTCTCTATCGTAGAGGCGCGCAAGCCATCCCAGCTCGGCGAGGTTCGTGATTCAAAGGCGGCTGTATGTCGTACAGGTACATTCAGCGATATATGTGGATACTGACCGCAAAATGTTTTTGCGAACAGATTTATTAGTAATGAAGTAATAAATGAAAACACGGTGCTTGATGCTGAAGTCTTGCTGCAGGAAAAGTGAAAATGTAAAAACGATAAACTTGTAAGTAGGCTGTTTAGGTTTTTATGTCGGTAACGCCACGTAGCGCTCTATATGAAAATCACTGACTGTGCTGTGTGAAGGCTGTGGTTGGTTTCCATTGTTGGAGTATATGCTATTGTAGTGTTGGGCAGTTGGATGTGAACAGCGCGTAGCGTTGCGCAGTTGGAGGTGAGACGCCAGCACTGGTGGATGTGGGGAGAGAGATGGCGGAATTTTGAGAGCGGACGATCTGGACGTGTGTCCATCAGAAAGAGTAAATTTGTAATATTGGATATCTTGGACTGATGTATCCATTGTGACTTTTGAACACTATTAAGGTAAATTCATTGCTTGTTCTCTATCAAAATCTTTCATTTTCTAACTATGCATATCAGTAGTTAATGCCTTCAGTAGTTTGAATCTTTTATTTAGCTGGCAGTATTGGCGCTCGCTGTATTGCAGTAGTTTGAGTAACGAAGATTTTTGTGAGGTAAGTGATTTGTGAAACGTATAGGTTAATGTTACTCAGGGCCATTCTTTTGTAGGGATTATTGAAAGTCAGATTGCATTGCGCTAAAAATATTATGTGTCAGTTTAGTGTTGATCAGAATAGGTAAACAGCGAAATGTCTGAGTACGTTCAGTTCTGCTCAGCTGTTTGAAAATCAAATAATGTAAGAGGTTTATCAGCACAGTAATTCACTGATTTTTCTAAGGGAACGTTTCAAACATTTTTGTCCTTTCCTTATTTTGTAGGTAGTGTTAGCGAGAAAAAGTATCGCGAAGGATTCAGATTATGTATAAAGTTTGCTGGAAATCGGAAAGTGCTCTCATTCTCAAAAACTGGATGAGTGAAGTCTGGGTAATATGTGCACATAAGGTTACGCAGCCTAAAGACAAGTACACTTTGATTATTTACTTACTGTTTTAAACCTTTAGTGTAAGATTACACCTATTAATGATTAGATTATGAGGGCATTTTTAAATTCTATCAATAGCTGATTAAAACCGCCTGCCGGACCGGAATTGTAACTCGGGATCTTTCTCTTTCGCAAGCAAGTACTCTGCCAGCTGAACTACCCAAGCATCAGTCAAGACACGTCCTCACAGGTTTACTACCACCAGTAACTCATCGCCTACCAGGAGAACTTCTGTAAAGTTTGGAATTTAGGAAATGAGATACTGGTGGAAATAAAGCTATTAGGAAGGGTCATGAGTCGTGATTGGGTAACTCAGTTGGCAGAGCACTTTCCAGCGAAAGGCAATGGTCCCAATTTCCAGTCTCGGTCCAGCTCACAGTTTTAAAGTGCCAGCAAGTTTCATATCAGCACACACTCCGCTGCAGAGAGAAAACTTCATTCTGCGGTCAATAGTGGTATGAACAGCCAAAAATAAAAATTTTTTCTGGCCTCTGGAAGCCGTCAGATAGACAACCTCCAACTAAAATCGATTGAATGTTTAGCCATCTAGAAATATTCCAGAAGACGTAATAGTGTACGCCATCTGGGGTAAAATTTGTAAGTTTCTTCTTGTAAACAAAAAGCATTCCTCTGAAATCAACATTGCTCCTCTACTGATACAAACAAGGCTATGCTTGTAACGACTGTGATATCACTGTAATCTTTTTTCCGAGAGCACTGAAATGCCATTATAAAAAAAATTACGCCGCTCTATTAAGATTGCTTCAATATTGAGATTGATACATGAATTAAGACTATTGCCCATACAACCTCCGCCACACACCGTCAGGTGGCTTGCGGAGTATGGATGTAGATGTAGAACCTAATTACGTGCCCTTCTACAGGGAATGGAAATAAAAGTGGCCAGGGCAAGTGGAAACACCGTGTGGCTGTATGCAACAGGATGGAGCAACTGCCCATACATCTGTCAGAACTTTGGAGCATATTTACACAATCTTCACGCCTGACAGAGTTGTCAGCAGAGGTTAGTCTGGTCGCAGCCCTAGCTGGCCATCCAGGTGACCTGTCATGTCAGTGCGTGATTACTCTGTGTGTGGGGCCTTCAAGCCTAGGGTATATCACAAGAACCCTCATAGTCTTCAGATGAGACTGCAGCAATTCCAGCAGTCCAGCTTCGATATGCCTTCAGCAACTTGCTGACCAGCGCCCAAAAGTGCCTAGAGATGAATGGCGGTCACTTTCAGTATCTTCTATAGTCAATCTCAGTACCGTATTTCCTTTCCTGTGTTGTGTTTCTTTGTGCCCTGGAACTTTGGTCTCTGAGCCGCTTTTATTTGCCCCACCCTGTGCTTATTATTATTTGCCAAAAACATACACTGAAGAGCCAAAGAAATTGGTACATCTGCTTAATATCGTGCAGCGCCCCCGCGAGCAGGCAGAAGCGCCACAACACGACGTAGCATGAATTCGAGTAATATCTGAAATACTGTTGGAGGGAACTGACACCATGAATGCTGCAGGGCTGTCATGAACCCGTGAGAGTTCGAGGGGGTGGAGACCTGTTCTGGACAGCATGTAGCAAGGCATCCGAGATTTGATCAACAATCTTCATGTCAGGAGAGTTTGGTGGCGAGCGAAAGTGTTTAAACTCAGAAGAGTGATCCTAGAGCCACTCTGTAGCAGTTCTGGACGTGAGGAGTGTCACATTCTCCTGCTGAAATTGCCGAAGTCCGTCAGAACGTACAATCGTCATGAACGGATGCAACAGATCAGACAGGATGCTTACGTACGTGTCACCTGTCAGAGCCGTACCTAGACCTATCAGGGTTCATATCACTCCAACTGCACACGCCCCACACTATTACAGAGCCTTCACCAGCTTGGACAGTCACTTGCTGACATGCAAGGTCGACGGATTCATGAGGTTGTGTCCATACCCGTACACGTCCATCCACTCGATACAATTTGAAACGAGACTTGTACAACCAGGCTACATGTTTCCAATCATGAACAGTCCAATGTCGGTGCTGACGAGCGCAGGCGAGGCGTAAAGCTTTGCGCTGTGCAGTCATCAATGGTACACAAGCGAGCCTTCGGATCAGAAAGCCAATATCAATGATGTTTTGTTCAATCGTTCTCAGGTTGACATTTGCTGATGGCCCAGCATTGAAATCTGCACCAATTTGCAAAAGGGTTGCACTTCAGTCACGTTGGACGATTCCGTTCAGTCGCTCTGGATCCCATTATTGCACGCTTCCCACGCCCGGGTTCCCGGGTTCGACTCCCGGCGGGGTCAGGGATTTTCTCTGCCTCGTGATGGCTGGGTGTTGTGTGCTGTCCTTAGGTTAGTTAGGTTTAAGTAGTTCTAAGTTCTAGGGGACTTATGACCACAGCAGTTGAGTCCCATAGTGCTCAGAGCCATTTTGAACCCATTATTGCAGCGATGTCGGAAATCTTATGTTTTACCGGATTCCTGACATTCACTCTGCACTAGTGAAATAGTCGTACGGGAAAATCCCCACTTTATCACTGCCTCGGAGATGCTGTATCTCACCGCTCGTGCGCCGGTTATAAGACCTCGTTGAAACTCGCTTAAATCTTGATAACGTGACATTGCAGCAGCAGTAACCGATCTAGCAACTATGCCACTTGTCTTATATAGGCATTGCCGACCGCACCGTCGTATTTTTCCTGTTTACATGTCTCTGTATTTGCATACGCCTGCCTATACCAGTTTCTTTGGTGCTTCATTTTAGTTTCGATATCTCAAACGCTCACGTAGTGGTAGGTGGTACCCACTGTATACCTGTGCGTTTGGCTGAAGTGGCAGCTAACCGCCTGACTGACTTTTTAACCTCGGCATTTGCCTCAATTAATCGTACCGTCTGATTATTGTCGCTGCCGTCAGTAAGTTGGTGAGGTGACGTTTGGCAAGTGACGGATCTGCGGGATTACGCGGACGCCGTGCAGCGCGCCGCCGGACAATACGGCACAATGACCGCGAGTGAAACGTCAGGCGGAAGCCGCTCGCTGTGTCCACTGAGCCGGCCGGACGTAATGGTATTTGCCTTCCGGCGGTCGTCACACAGACCCACCGCAAACACTGGACGGACTCTCGCCGTTCCGATGCGGGTTTGCGCGCGCTCCGAAGAAACTGTCCGATATCTGCCGGCAGGGCGTTCTCTGACGGCTCGGTTCTCTCTGGAACAAGTGCCACTCGGCAGCTGGCAGCCAAGCGCAGGCCGCGGAACTTGCGGAATATGCGCTGTTAAGAACGTCGCGTGTGCTGTGACAATTATTCTGTACCCGTTAGATCAATGTTTGCAAAACGTTACGACACCATCACACCTGAAAGAGAAAAGAAATCAGGCAACATCCTCAACAGAATATAGTCTATAATTAAGATACAGATTGAAAGTAATATATTATTTTTTAATTTTTTTAAAAAAATTGGTTTGACCCGCGAAAGACCATATGAAATGACTTTTGTATTCTCTCTTTTCTCACTTCTTTCTTTCCAGTAAGTTTTCTTTATTTCATTATGTTTCTCCCTTCATTCTTTTGTCTGGATTACACCTGTCTTATCCTTTTTTCTCTGTAAGCCCTTGAAACTTTGTACTTTTGCTCTGAACGTTTCTCGTTCTCCTTCCATTATTCCTTCCATTATTCCATTTCCCTCACATCTACTTTAACGTCTTTTATCCACGTCATTTATATTTCGGGATTTCTGTGAACGAAGCTAAAACTTCTTTTTGTGGTCCTTCTTTCATCTAACCTTTTTAGGTGTCCATAGAATGCAACTCTTGTCTTCCTCATCGTGTCTGATATTTGCTATCTTTTTCATAAACTTCTTTGTTACTTCTTAATTTCTATTGTCCATTCTTATATCATGGTCTCAAGAAGTTCCTAATTTTTTTCTTTCCTTCCTTCATATTTCAGTTCACTGTTTGGCTGTATTTAACTGAAGGTATTCTGATGCATAAAGGCATTCTTGTTTAATGACAATATCGCAGTGTCGAAGTTTTGAATTTATGGAGACACATTTCTTGACATGCAGGTTTTTTTGTTAGTTGAAAATCCACGCTCATTTTCCTTGTCCTTTCTAGATTAACTTCTTTCCCTAAAGCATTTGGTTGTATTATTTCGATCAAATAGTTAAATTTTGTACCCCGTTTACTCTACCATAATCAGTTTTCCTACATTTCGGTGCCTTCTTCTTACCTGCTACGTACGCTGTTTTTTCAAAAGATATATGTAGACCTGCCTTCGAAGCTATCTCTTGTAGAAGATTCATCCGCATTGTTGCATAAGCTATAGATTCAGCAATGGCTGCAAGATTACCTGCAAAAGCCAGGCGATCAAAACTCAGGTTATCTCCTTTTCTCTCTACTGTGATTTTTCTAATTTTATAATTACTTTAAAAAAATTTACGAATGGCAGATATTTACATATTAAGGAGAGATACAAATGTATGCATTATCTGATGAAATGTATCCGAACACCTTTTTGTAATGCAGAATTGGTACCGAGCTAGGTGTCACAGTGGTTAACACACTGCACTGGCATTTGGGAGGACGCCAGTACAAACACGCGTCCGGTCGTCCTGATTTATGTTTTCCCTGATTTCTCTAAATCGCCCCAAGCAAATGCCTGGATTGTTCGTTCTACATCTACATCTACATGGATACACTGCAAATCACATTTAAGTGCCTGGCAGAGGGTTCATCGAACCACCTTCACAATTCTCTATTATTTCAACCTCATATAGCGGGCGGAAAGAATGAACACCTATATCTTTCCGTAAGAGCTCTGATTTACGTTATTTTATCGTGGTGATCGTTTCTTCCTATGTAGGTCAGTGTCAACAAAATATTTTCGCATTCGGAGGAGAAAGTCGGTGACTGAAATTTCGTGAGAAGATTCCGTCGCATCGAAAAACGGCTTTCTTATAATGATGTCCAGCCCAAATCCTGTATCATATCTGTGACACTTTCTCGCATATTTCGCCATAGTACAAAACGTGCTACCCTTCTTTCAACTTTTTTCGATGTACTCCGTCAGCCCTATCTGGTAAGGATCCCACACCGCGCAGCAGTATTCTAAATGAGTACGGAGAAGCGTAGTGTAGGCGGTCAACTTAGTAGACATGTTACATTTTCTAAGTGTCCTACCATTAAAACGGTGGGCCGGCCGCGGTGGTCTAGCGGTTCTGGCGCTGCAGTCCGGAACCGCGGGACTGCTACGGTCGCAGGTTCGAATCCTGCCTCGGGCATGGGTGTGTATGATGTCCTTAGGTTAGTTAGGTTTAAGTAGTTCTAAGTTCTAGGGGACTTATGACCTAAGATGTTGAGTCCCATAGTGCTCAGAGCCATTTGAACCATTAAAACGGTGGTTAGCGTTCCCACAATATTTTTTATGTGTTCCTTCCAATTTAAGTTGTTCGTGATTGTAATACCTAGGTATTTAGCTGAATTTACGGCTTCTATATTTGACTGATTTGTCGTGTAACCGAAGTATAACGAATTCCTTTTAGCAGTCATGTGGATGACCTCGCACTATTCGTTAGGGTCAGCCTGTTCCAAGATGGCCGCCGAGTAAGTGACGCCAGAAACCATTTCCAGAAAGTTAAGTGATTTAGACAGGAATATAATTTAGTTTAACGCCGACAACAAATTAAATACATGCATTAGTGTATCATTTAGTCTTGCCGTTAAAGGTTTGACTTTTCTTTGCGTATTTTTTCAGAGAACACGAAAAGATCGTAACTTCGCGAAGTCGCGCTTAGGCTTAAATTTTGTAAACGTGTTTGTTTCTTGTTTCACGGTAATTTAACTAATTTCTTGGTAACAAATAAGTAAACTACCGTAAATAGCGTATAACTTCATTGTTTTAATACAGATTTCAGAAAAACAGCGTAACTTTATATCAGAAACTTGCTTATATACATTTGTTTATAGACCTAATTCTCGTAACGTTTTTGGAGAATCAAAGTATCTCGTTTAATTGTCCTTTTTTTCATTCCATCGAGTGAAATATAAAATAAATAGCGTATACCTTCATTGTTTTAATACAGATCTCAGAAAAACAGCGGAATTTTAAATCAGAAACTTGCTTATATACATTTGTGAATAGGCTTAATTCTTGTAACGTCTTTTTTTGATTTTCGGTAATTTAATTGATTTATTCTAGCTAAAGTATTATTTTTGCCATGAGTGAGAAGTGCCAGACTTGCCGTAGAATTGTTAGTTCCGGGATTTGGTGTGATGGATGCAGTAGTTTTTTTCACTGGGGGGACTGCAGTGGCGTGGGTGTTGGGAAAGTGGATCAGGCTCATCAGTGGTTCTGTAGGATTTGCAGCAGAGATAGGAAGATAGTGGAACAGGAGGGGAAAATTGCTGCCCTTCAGGCTGAGCTAGATCAGGCTAGGGAAGATCTGGACAGGTTAACGAGGGAGAAGGGCAAAGAGAGGTGGGAAGTGGCAACAGGTAGCAGAAGGAACAGGCCTAGTCTGACAGTTTTGTGATGAATGTCAAAAATAAGTTTGACCTGTTGCTTCAGTTAGAAACTGATGAGCCTCAAGCAGAGGTAGGTGTAGACAGGACACAACAAACTTTCAATAGGAAATTGAAAAAGAATGTAGGAAAGTCATTGAAAAGGAAGAAAGTTTTGTTGTTAGGCAGTTCTCATGCCAGAGGTGTAGGCCAAATTCTGCAGGAGGAATTAGGACCAGAATACCAGGTCACAAATTTTTTCAAACCAAGTGCTAGTCTGGATCAGGTGACAGAGGATTTAGGTTCACTCTGTAAAGGATTTACCAGGGAAGACACCGTGGTTATTGTGGGAGGGCCAGGGAACAGCATTGACAGAGATCCTGGGTACAGTATAGAGTGTGACCTGGTAAAGATTGCGTCGGCATCGAGACACACCAGTGTTGAATTTGTATCTGTCCTGAGACGCCATGACCGGCCTCATTTGAACTCTTCTGTTGGGAGAGTTAATTTGGAGTTGGAACGGCTGCTTGGGTCGGGTGCGGGGGCTCATATTGGTGTGGTTCCTGTTGATTCTCTCAGTAGGTGGGACTATACCAGGCACGGCCTACATCTCAATAGGAAAGGGAAGGGGAAACTGGCTGGGGTAATAGCAGGAAATTTAAGGGGGGGAGGCACTGCCATGAATGGTAAAATACCAGTGGTTACAAGTGTTGGAGCAGCACCTTTTATAGGATAGGTAAGACAGAAAGATGTCAAGTTCTACGAGAGGTCAGGATTGAAACAAATCTTCAGTTTAGGAAAGAAATTAAACAGCACAATTCTAGCACATTGGATCACCAATCACAGCTGTCAATTATAAATTTTCACCAATCACCAGAAATTTTATCTCCACCAAGTTGTATCTCAGTCCTAGGTAATTGCATTGATGAATTAAAGTCACCCAACCCAGTTGACATAATCTGCCTCTCTGAACACCATGTGACCACTGGTATAGCAACTAGGCCTAAGCACAATGAGAAACTCAGACAGGAGAGTACTGCAAATGTTAGAATAAGGAAAGGTTCTCATAAAAGTATAATTAAAAATAATGTAAGTATATTTCATCAAAATATTGGGAGTTTAAAGAATAAAATAGATGAGCTTCTGGTTTGCTTAGAAGATTTAGAAGCTGAGGATGAAATAGATATACTATGCCTGTCTGAGCATCACATTGTTACTGATATGGATAAGGTAAATGTAAGAGGATATAAGCTCTCTGCACATGTAATGAGAGAAAATGTGGAGAAAGGAGGAGTTGCCATATATGTCAAAAGTCATCATTGTGCAAAAAGTATAGAAACAAAAAAGTTTTGTGTAGAGAAACATATAGAAGCATGTGCCTGTGAGCTTAAATTAAATAAAGGCACATTTATAATTGTACCTGTATATGGGTCCCCATCAGGAAATTTTCATCTATTTCTGAAAAATTTGGACTCCTTGTTGTGCTATCTGTCAGACAGGGGGAAGCAAATTATTATTTGTGGGGACTTCAATGTAGATTCTCTGAAAGAGGGTAATAGAAAAAATGACCTTGAAGTATTACTCGGTTCTTTCAATTTGACACCCGTTATTGATTTTCCTGCCCGCATCTCGTGGTCGTGCGGTAGCGTTCTCGCTTCTCACGCCCGGGTTCCCGGGTTCGATTCCCGGCGGGGTCAGGGATTTTCTCTGCCTCGTGATGGCTGGGTGTTGTGTGCTGTCCTTAGGTTAATTAGGTTTAAGTAGTTCTAAGTTCTAGGGGACTTATGACCACAGTAGTTGAGTCCCATAGTGCTCAGAGCCATTTGATTTTCCTACTCGGGTGGTAAAGGATAGCAGCTCACTGATAGATAACTTCTTTATAGACCAAGATAAGTTTAACCAGATAAATGCTCAGCCTGTTGAGAATGGTCTTTCTGATCATGGTGCACAGCTAGTTACAATATATGACATAGCTCCGTTCAGCAATACTAAACAGTCCTCCAAAGTAGTACGTTCAGTCAACAATTTAACAATTGCAAATTTCAGGGAAAGCCTACAGCAGTTAGACTGGGGTGAGGTGTACCGTGAACCTGATGCCAATTTAAAATATAATTTATTTCATGACATTTTTGTAAATGCATTTGAAAACTGCTTCCCCAAGAAAATAGTTAAATATAATCGTAAGAAACCTTGTAACAAACCATGGCTTACTAAGGGTATAAAAATATCTTGTAACCGGAAAAGGGAAATGTATCTGACAGCAAGAAAGAGCAGTGACCCAGAAACTATCAAACATTATAAAAACTACTGTGTTATATTAAGAAAAGTTATTAAAAAATCCAGAAGTATGTGTATTATGTCTGAAATCAGCAACTCTGATAATAAAATTAAAACAATTTGGAATATTATTAAAAGATAAACAGGTCAACCAAGAGCACAGGAAGATAGTATTACCATCAAATAGAATGAAAACTTTACGAACAAAAAGTCAGAAGTTGAAAATATTTTTAATAATCATTTTCTAAATGTTGTGGATATAGTAGGATCCATGTGTCCATTAGAAGATGCTAGGCTGTTAATGGAAGAGGCCATACCTATGCAATTTGATACAATTGAAATCTCACCCACTTCTCCCTCTGAAATTAGGAAAATAATAAACTTGCTTAAAAGCAAAAACTCACATGGAATTGATGGCATTTCCAGCAAAATACTAAAAGCTTGTTCTCAACAGATAAGTAAGATTCTCAGCCACCTGTGTAACAGCTCTCTGGAACAGGGCATTTTCCCTGATAGACTGAAATATGCTATTGTTATACCTTTGCATAAAAAGGGGGATAGATCTGATGTCAACAATTACTGTCCAATCTCCCTTCTAACAGCTTTATCCAAAATTTTTGAGAAAGTAATGTATTCAAGAGTAGCTTCACATATCTGTAACAAACAAGTACTAACAAAAAGTCAGTTTGGTTTCCAGAAAGGTTTTTCAACAGAAAATGCCATATATGCTTTCAACAATCAAATTTTGAATGATCTGAATAACCGAACACCACCCATTGGGATTTTTTGTGATCTCTCAAAGGCTTTTGATTGTGTAAATCATGAAATTCTGCTAGACAAGCTCAAGTACTGTGGCATGAGTGGGACAGTGCACAAATGGTTTAATTCGTACCTAACTGGAAGAGTGCAGAAAGTTGAAATAAGTAGTTCTCATAATATGCAAAGATCAGTACATTCCTCAAACTGGGGAACTATCAAGAATGGTGTTCCACAAGGGTCAGTCTTGGGTCCTTTGCTGTTCTTAATATATATTAATGACTTGCCATTCTATATTCATGAAGAGGCAAAGTTAGTTCTCTTTGCTGATGATACAAGTATAGTAATCACACCTGAAAAACAAGACTTAACTGATGAAATTGTCAATACTGTCTTTCAGAAAATTACTAAGTGGTTCCTTGTAAACGGACTCTCACTGAATTTTGATAAGACACAGTACATACAGTTCCGTACAGTGAATGGTATGACACCATTAATAAATATAGACCTTAATCAGAAGCATATAGCTAAGGTAGAATATTCCAAATTTTTAGGTGTGTCCATTGATGAGAGATTAAATTGGAAGAAACACATTGATGATCTGCTGAAACGTTTGAGTTCAGCTACTTATGCAATAAGGGTCATTGCAAATTTTGGTGATAAACATCTTAGTAAATTAGCTTACTACGCCTATTTTCACTCGTTGCTTTCATATGGCATCATATTTTGGGGTAATTCATCACTGAGGAATAAAGTATTTATTGCACAAAAGCGTGTATTCAGAATAATAGCTGGAGTCCACCCAAGATCATCCTGCAGACATTTATTTAAGGATCTAGGGATATTCACAGTAGCTTCTCAGTATATATACTCTCTTATGAAATTTGTTATTAACAACCAAACACAATTCAAAGTAATAGCAGTGTGCATAACTACAATACTAGGAGAAAGGATGATCTTCACTTTTCAAGATTAAATCTAAATTTGGCGCAGAAAGGGGTGAATTATATTGGCACAAAAGTCTTTGGTCACTTACCAAATAGTATCAAAAGTCTGACAGATAACCAACAAGTATTTAAGAAGAAATTAAAAGAATTTCTGAATGACAACTCCTTCTACTCCATAGAGGAATTTTTAGATATAAATTAAAAACAAAAAAAAACAAAAATTATTAATAAAAAAAATAAAAAATAAAAAAATAAAAATAAAAAGCAGAAAATGAAAAAGTTGTTATATTAACTTAAGTATGTTGTTAAATTAACTTAATTATGTCTTGTATTGGAAAATTTGACTCGTTCCACATCATTACGAAATATCGTATTCATGATCCATGGAACGAGTATTAATCTAATCTAATCTAATCTAATCTAAGTCAACTACCAATTTTCGCACCATTCAGATATCTTTTCTAAATCGTTTTGTAATTTGTTTTGATCTTCTGATCACCTTACTAGTCGATAAACGACAGCGTCATCTGCAAACAACCTAAGACGGCTGCTCTGATTGTCTCCCACATCGTTTATGTAGATAGTGAACAGCAAAGGGCCTATAACTCTACCTTGGGAAACGCCAGAAATGACTTCTGTTTTACTCGATGACTTTCCGTGAATTACTATGAACTGTCACCTCTCTGACATGAAATCACAAGTCCAGTCACATAACTGAGACGGTATTCCATAAGCACACAATTTCACTACAAGACGTTCGTGTTCTAGAGGCCACGGCCGACCCCCTTCACCATCCTTCCCTTATCCGAAGAGACCGATGAACACCCTATTTCGGCCCTCTCCCAAGTCAACCAACCAACCGACATGGGTCACTAGATTCACGAGAGGAGGATGCTGCCCAGTACAAAAGCAGGCGGGGGAGTACTGTGTTGCCGTTGTCAGTAGAGATGCGTACCAGGGGAATCCATCATATCAGATGAATTCGCAATTGCGAATGACTGCCATCAGCTGTAGATTGGAATGACGACAATGAAAATTTGTGCCGGACCGGGACTCGAACTCGGCTTACGCACATATCGCGAGCGGTCGCCTTACTATTTTGCTATCCGTGCACGACCCAAGGCCAGACCCAAACTTCCATATATCGTAATAATTGGCAACCAATGCTGTACAATCGCAATAAAGTAATGAGGTGTTCAATTGACTCTTTTATTAGAACATGTTACGCGTTTCCAGATTACACCCATCTTCAGACATCACAAACTTCAACTCCTTCCTAACCAACCTGGAGTACAGTCTTGACACTTTCTTCGATTTGTCAAGGCTGTACGCCTGGTTGGTTAGGAAGGAGTTGAAATTTGTGATGTCTGAAGATGGGTGTAATCCCGAAACGCGTAACATGTTCTAATAAAAGAGTCAATTGAACATCTCATTACTTTATTGCGATTGTACAGCATTGGTCGCCAATTATTTACATAAAAATAATAGCAGGCCTCAGACGGGATCTCATGTCCCGTATATCATATATCGTAAGCCATACATCTACGATAGGCACTGCAGTATCGCATTTGTCTGCCGATACCAGGCATGCGACTTTCAAGCACAATGTCTGATCCGTACGGGAAAACACATAAAGGATGTGCGAGTACAGACCGTAGACGTACGGTGCACGAGATATGGCAGTTTGGGTGTGGCCGTGAGCCGCGCGCGGACAGCCAGATGGACGCCGGCACGGTAGCTCAGCGTGTTCGGTCAGAGGGTTAGCTGCCCTCTGTAATAAAAGAAACTGAGTTCACCGATCAACAACGAACCAAAACGGGTGTCTTACGATGTCCGCCCCGAGCAGGTACAACGAACGAAAGAGAACAAAATGAGATTACAAAAAAAAAGAGATGGGAAGGCGACCGCTAGCGATAAGGAGGAAATCCGGGTTCGAGTCCCGGTCCGGCACGAATTTTCATTGTTTTCATTGCTTTCTACAGCTGATGGTAGTCATTATTCGCAATTGCGAATTCATCTGATGTCTTTCATACCATCTGTGATCGCCGCAGTGCATTGACATCAGAATAAGACAGGCACCACAGTATCGGAGAATGGACTAGTCATGAGAAGTCAGGGACTTCGAACGTGGACCAGACATTGGATGTCACATGAGTAATAGATCCATCAGGGCCTTTTTACCCTACTAAAGCTGCGCAAGTCGGCTGTTTGTGATGTGACTGTGCAGTGGCAGCGCGAAGAAACGACCAGAGCTTAACTAAGACCAGACAGATCAGGTGTACTGAGGGACAGAGATCGTCGAGCATTGAGGAGATTAGTTGCAAAAAAAATCGCGTGAAATCAGCGAAAGGAATCGCGGCTACCAGCTGTCCAGCTAGCACAACGAGTCTGCGCAGGAACGTAACATGAATGGGGTACGTAAACCGTACATTCACGTAGGCAGTGCTAAGCAACGCCACGGGACAGTTTATGACTGAAAGCGAATGATTTGGAGTGACGAATCACGCCATGCCCTGTGGCAATCCGATGGAAGTGTCAGGGTTTTGCGAATGGCTGAAGAACGTTACCTGCTTTCGTTTGTAGCGTCGACACTGAAGTACGAAAGAGCTGCTGTCACGGCAAGAGTGCGTTTTCCGTGGTTAGTGTTCTGTCCCCTTAGTTCGCTTAAGAGAACTCTAGATGCGCGAGGAACGTTCTACAGCAGTGTGGGCTGCGTAGAGGAACAGTTCGCAGACGATGACTGTTTCTACCGGAATGACACACCATCCTATCACAAAACAACTGCTACGAGGAAATTTTTTGTGATCAATAGCTTTCCTGATATCGACTGGCCTGCCGAGAACCCCGACATCAACCCAATGGAACAGACTTTGAATCGGTTAGAACGTTGCCTTCGCTCCAGACTCTTGCGCACGGCATCTGTACCTTCTCTGGTTTCAGCTCTTGTGAAAGAACGGGCTGCCATTCCTGTAAAGACTTTCAGGCACGTTATTCAAAGTGTCCCTAGCATAGTTCAATCGCATCATAAAGGCTAAGGGTGGACACACCCCACATTAATGTCCACTGATAGATATACGGATACTTTCCATTCAGATAGCATATTTGATTATCGTTCTACTAAAGAACAGTCATGTGCTAGGTATACGGACACTTTTCATTCAGACAGCATGTTTGATTATCGTTGTACTAAATAATACCCATGTGCTTTTGTAGGAATAATGTGTCACCAAGAATCTTGCTACTGATTATTTGTATCTCTTTTGTATTCGAACTGGTGTTGGGCAATGTTCATTACAAACGATGTTGTCCATTCTTGGTATCGTTGCTAATACAGTCGAAACTCTACTTTCATATTCTGGTGTCACCGCCAGACACCACACTTGCTAGGTGGTAGCTTTTAAATCGGCCGCGGTCCGCTAGTATACGACGGACCCGCGTGTCGCCACTGTCAGTAATTGCAGACCGAGCGCCACCACAAGGCAGGTCTAAAGAGACGTACTAGCCCTCGCCCCAGTTGTACAGCCGACGTTGCTAGCCATGGTTCACTGAGAATTACGCTCTCATTTGCCGAGACGATAGTTAACATAGCCTTCAGCTACGCTACGACCTAGCAAGGCGCCGTATTCAATTGCTATAATACTTCTGTATCATCAAGAGCAATGTTCTACAAATGTGGATTAAAGTTAAGTATTCCAGAAGCTACGTACTTTTCTTTATAGCATTCATTACGTATCCTGTTTCAGACCTCGCGCCAGACTGCTTGAGTTTAACGCGTGCATTTCGGCCTTCTCTAGCTATACAACACATATCTCTGAAATCAATTGGTCTATTTCACTCTACACCAATCTCGCGTCAAAATATTGCCATTCTTGAAATGTAAAAATCCACAGGGTGACACAGAAAGAACATTTCCACAATTCAATAAAACTAGATGTGATGAAGGAAAGAAACTGCATTTATAGTAATCGAAACCTTACAACTTTTCTATTTACGAAACATTGATGGCATTTATCGCTTACAAAAAATTACGTCCTTTAGGTGGCTTCCTCTTGTACGAATACATTCGTGAAATCTGCTGTTGAGATTCCTCACTGACCACTGCAACATCTCAGCTGGGATACTGGTAGCTGCATCCCGAATTCTCTGTTTTAACTCGTCCAAGTTTCTTGGTCGAGCCGTGTAGACTTTGCTCTTGAGGTAGCCTCACAAGAGAAAATCACAAACGGATAAATATGGCAATCTAGGGGGGCGAGGGAATGTTACCGAACCGTGAGATCAAACAATTCTCGCACACATGCCACTGACTGCCATGCAGTGTGCGATGTCGCTCCGTCCTGTTGAAACTAGGCTTCTTGAACGTTTGAAAAGATGTTCAATGCGGGTGTAGCGGAAGTTCGTAACATGTCCACGTAACGATGGGCATTGATAGTTACTGAGTTTCCCTGTTCATTTGGGAAAAAAATATGGTTTGATAATCCCACGTGACGAAACACCACACGATACAGCCACTTTACTAGCGTGCAAAGGGTACCGTTACCCAGTAACGGATGCTCTGTTTATTCACATAATATGTGAGATGAAAATGGGGCTCATCTGACAGCCACAACTTGCTTATAAATTCTTCGTCATTGTTTATTTTTGTTGTCATATGTCGACAGAATCCTAATCGTAGCCGGTAATCGTTGTCCTTCAATTGTTGCTCCATCTGAAGTTTGTACGGATGAAATTTAAAATCAAGGTGAAGAATTCTGCGAACACTCTCCCGTGACATTCAAAATACTGCTGCTTGTTTACGAATTGAACGCCGTGGACTCTGTAAAACAGATTCACGCACATCAATGTCCGCTGGAGAACGCACACTTCTTAGTCATCCTGTTGGTTTCTTCTTGAGGGTAGATTCAGTCTCTTCAAAGTTATTAATCTAATATTTTATCGCGTGTTTCGACGGAACGGCATCATGACGTCCTAATATATAAAAACGTGGAAAATCCCTCTGCGCCGCTGCCAAACTATCATTGTTTTTAAAAAATCTTTTTATGGCTAACGCACGCTGTTGTGCGTTCCACTGGTCTATGATTACTGAAATGGCGCACTGTTTACTCTTTGTCACGAACCCGCAGTGCTGCCACCTGCCCACGGCTGCCACTACTCATTTCAAACATTCCTGTTATTCAGTGCCACCCTGTATTAACCGAGTATTGTCGCCGCCGAGTTCGAAAAACCGATGTTGGAACTCAGGCAATTCTTAATCAAGAATAACTTTTTCTTATAGAATTGATAAATTATGGGAAGCACCAACTATTATGAAACCAAGGGCAACAAAAGATATAAAGGAAAGATTAAACATGCCCAGGAACGTGTTCAGTAGACTTGTCTTCAGAACTAAGTTTCCCGTTTGTCTGCGAATGAGGGTCTGAAGTTAGCGTGTGTTTCCAGTTTTTTGGGTTATGGCAGTGTGACGTGCGCTGTTGTTCTTGAAACGAGTGAACAACTGAGGGTGGTTCAGAGAGTAATGGAGAGAGGTATCATGGAAATTATTTCTGGAACGGAAAAAAAGCAAAAAAGTAAAAAATTCATTTCGAAACATACAAAATAGAAGATGCACTTACGAGTGTAGTGAAAATAAAATGGAATTGAGTGGGACACGAGCCGGCGAGTGGAAGATGAATGATATGAGGATGTACTTCGCTGGGTTCCAAGAGGTAGGACTAGACGATGACCTAATAGAAGGTAGATAGAAAATATAAAATATGCAGGAGCAGAACTAAGATATATCACTTATGGTCACAATAAGTGGAAAGCCTAGAGTACACTTATTTAGTCGTGTATGTCAAATTGTTCGTCCTTTTGGTGATGCTGAGGATGATGGCGTTATGAAGATACTAATTATCACGGTGAAGATAAAACAATAAATTTAGAGCTAAACAAATATTGTAAAAACTGTTTCGTATTTGAAATGACATTGCCACAATTTCTGAAAATGTGACTTCTGCAGCAACAAAAATTGATCTTTTAGAAGAAGGAGCCAGTAGGTGTCCAGTTTCAGGATTTCTGCAGAAAAAAAGAAACAAATTATTAACTAGCTTAAAAAACGCCCCGAAGTTACTGAAAACAGGCAAGTGCAAACATCTTAGAGAGATAACCCAAGAAAATTGTTTGGAAAAGTTGCTACAGAAGAAATGAAACACGGTATAGTATAACTAAAGAATTTAACAATAAAGAACGTTTCTAAGTATGCTAAAATAACGAATTAAAACACAAACGTGACGCCAAAATTACTATATGCTAGTCAGTGTCTAGCATTAAACTATAATCTACATGAATCAGAAATAGTAGGAAGTTTAATCAGCAGGAATAACTATGCAAAGCTGGCATTTACTAAGTAGGGATGAAATTTGTCGAAACGTATAAAACATATCAGAAGTAACTAGGAAAAGAAGCTATTTTTGGATATTTATATCGAACGCAAAGCAAATTGACCAAAAAGTTCATCAAATATCTATGGCACTAAAAGTAGACAAAAATAATGTAAAAGCTGAAGAAACAATTGATAGAGAAATATTTAGGAAAAAGTATTGTAAGGAAAGGTTCCAAGGAGGAGAGTGAAAAAAAAAAGCGGTGAGCCGGTACGCCTCGCTGTTTAAACTTTTTGTTTGTTTTTGAAAAGCCCCGCCTTCTATGTACTCGCTACGGTGTCAATATCGAGATAGGATCGGAGTCTCTGGTCGCCACATATGTTTGGCGAGTTGGCATCTCGCGCGCCGCGAGGCGACGGAACGAGGAAGAAGGGGGTTGCTCAGAATTAGATCTGGACGGTGCGTGAAGAGCGACGTTTGTGTCAATGGGCAAGGCCGTTTGATCGGTGGGCCCCGCGGAAGCAGTGGGTTGGGCACGGAACGCAGTGGGTGTCGAAGATCCTAGTGTGGGGGGCCGGTGTTGTCCCGATGGCGGTCATAGTGTGCTCATTCAAGGGCTGAGAAGTGATTTCTTGGTTCTAACCTTGGATTCAGACGAAGAATTACGGCAAGTTTGGTGTATGAGGGGAACATAAGAATTCTAAAAAGGTTCGCGTTGTTGGGCGGGTGCATCAGACTTGTGAGCGATGTAAGGTTTTCTTCGGTACTGCAGTCTCCAGTTAGGGCGCTGCTTTGGGGGAGAGCGTTGATATCGGCATTGTCATCTGTTTAGCTGCTTTAAAGGAAATGACTTTTTTGGATCGAAGGTGGATCCTAGTGAGGGGACGAATCTTTGCTTGTCTTAAGAAACCTGTCGGTCCCCAGCGTGTTAAACTCTGTTATCTACAGTTATAACGAGTAATTTAACACTTTGGTAGTGTCCACGATTGAACTTTAGAGACACTGTTAAGTGTTTCCAATAATGCAAAGACTGACTGTGGAGCTTTTCAATAAGACGCTTATGAATCGTGTTACTTGCTGTTCACTTCTTACGGTATTTTACGGTTCTACGTGTCCTAGCGAAATCGCAGATAGTATTTTCATAATTTAGCTTGGGACGTCATCCTGTGCTTTGGTGTGGCCATCCCAAGAGTTTAAAGCCCCAAATATTTTCATACTGCCTTTTTTGAGGTAGCCTTGCAACAGATGTTGATTTGTGTCTTCTCCACCCCACGGTACTACTGTTTTGTGCTTGCTGTATATGGTTCAAATGGCTCTAAGCCCGATGGGACTTAACATCTGCGGTCATAAGTCCCCTAGACTTAGAACTACGTAAACCTAACTAACCTAAGGACATTACACACATCCATGCCCGAGGCAGGATTCGAACCTGCGACCGTAGCAGCCGCGTGATTCCGGAATGAAGCGCCCAGAACCTCTCGGTCACAACGTCCGGCTGCTGTGCGGTATAGTCAAAGTGTTCAGTAGTACCGCATCTACTCCCTCGCCCGCTTTAAGATTTGCGAGCCGCATCCATATCGACATATAAGACGAGTATGCAATTTGTGTGAGTTGTTTGCTCCCTGTTAAAGTTTTGCACGTCGTGAAAAATCTTTCCGGTGCCACATGTGATCCTGAAGGACAGCACGATGCACAACAGCGCATGACCACGACTAAATCAAAGGATATGTATTGTATATTATTTTTTTAACGGATGTAACCAGTGAACTCAAGAGTTGTGTTTTTTAAATTTATTTTGAAAGGAAATGATTTACATACCTGGTTAATTATAACATCTATGCTTAATTATTTGTCATAATCCGTTGGATGTCGTATGCACCGCCGGCCGCGCTGGTCTAGCGGTTCTAGGCGCTCAGTCCGGAACCGCGCGACTGCTACGGTCGCAGGTTCGAATCCTGCCTCGGGCATGGATGTGTGTGATGTCCTTAGGTTAGTTAGGTTTAAGTAGTTCTAAGTTCTAGGGGACTGATGACCACAGATGTAAAGTCCCATAGTGCTCAGAGCCATTTGAACCAACCATTCGTATGCACCACATGTAGGGTCAGTATAGTTCTTCCCTCCTCACGCCAGCCTGCGTGAGCTAAAACGCGTGCATTTCGGCCTCCACTCGTAACACGGTGTTGGCTCTTCTGCTAACACAAAAATTTTTTTTATTGGTTTAAAACAACAGCTAACTTTTGTTATTTCGTGAAGTATTCTGCGTGGGTCTTGAGTGCGAACTTTTTCGTCACCACTCGTTTCTTCAGGTAAGCGACGTAAAATGTACTGTCCTGGAAACGGACTGGTAAATAAATAGAATTTTTTAATAGGAATGATGACGGAATTTCGAAATAATTTGATTGATTGGATGTGGGTTAGGCAAAATTAAGTGCTAATTTTCGTTTTATTTGCTATGTGTGATTTGCACTACTTTATAACGATGATCCAAAATTTACACCAGAAAAATGTGGTGTAAGTTATCCGTATAAACAACTTAATACATCATGTACCCTCTGAGTTTGTTCGGTTGCATGATGTTATCCACTACACATTACGTTAATCCATGTAAGATACTATTAAAAAATTTATTAAATGTATACTACCCCACCACCTACGCCTTTAGGTATTAGACCTGTATCCGTATGTACATGCCTAATGAAGACAGCAAACTACCATTTGTTCCATAAGGATTACTAATTAGCACTAAATTACGGCTCTACAGACTTCTAAAACGTCGTGGAATAGTGACACTGTAATTTAATTCTGAGACCAGGTGAAGTTACCATAAAACGAGTGCAGTAGCTGCACTAAAGTATCACACGAACATGTTTGATAACATTCTATTACCACAACAAGGTGAAACAGTTATAAGTAACTAACCTTGGCGGATCTTTAAGACAGGGAACCGTTACGGAAGTTACTTCGTTATTAGCACATTGAACTGTTTCCGTAATCTGACGACAATGACTGCCAAAATTTTAATTCGTAAAATTGTGCATCCCAGAAGGCCGTCTTCCTCCTACTCATTATCACACTTTTACTGCGTACATTGCGATCTAGACACACCACAGTCGATTGCAAATCTTACCATTCTGTTAACAACGTCGTTGTGTTGTCCGCCAGTGTTTCTGTCGGTGGCGCTAACGCAAACTTTACAGCATGTTCCAGTTGGAGCTGCAAAGCGAAATGACTACTTCTTACACCGAAGTCTGCTAGCATAATTCGAAATGTTTATCTCAGTAGCAGTGGACGAAAGGATTCCTCAGTTCCTCCCGTCTCCCCTCATGGCATTTTCCCCTTCGAGAGTTAGTCCTTGCCTCTCTGAAGCAGCCATCCAGTGACAATTGTCAGTTCTCCTGTAGCATCCTCTCACAACTCAAAAATTTTCCAAACCTACCACGTCAACCCTTGTTTACGAATAAAATTCCTACATTTTCGGGCTCAGAGGCCTACAGATAAAGAAAGTACACTCCTGGAAATTGAAATAAGAACACCGTGAATTCATTGTCCCAGGAAGGGGAAACTTTATTGACACATTCCTGGAGTCAGATACATCACATGATCACACTGACAGAACCACAGGCACATAGACACAGGCAACAGAGCATGCACAATGTCGGCACTAGTACAGTGTATATCCACCTTTCGCAGCAATGCAGGCTGCTATTCTCCCATGGAGACGATCGTAGAGATGCTGGATGTAGTCCTGTGGAACGGCTTGCCATGCCATTTCCACCTGGCGCCTCAGTTGGACCAGCGTTCGTGCTGGACGTGCAGACCGCGTGAGACGACGCTTCATCCAGTCCCAAACATGCTCAATGGGGGACAGATCCGGAGATCTTGCTGGCCTGGGTAGTTGACTTACACCTTCTAGAGCACGTTGGGTGGCACGGGATACATGCGGACGTGCATTGTCCTGTTGGAACAGCAAGTTCCCTTGCCGGTCTAGGAATGGTAGAACGATGGGTTCGATGACGGTTTGGATGTACCGTGCACTATTCAGTGTCCCCTCGACGATCACCAGTGGTGTACGGCCAGTGTAGGAGATCGCTCCCCACACCATGATGCCGGGTGTTGGCCCTGTGTGCCTCGGTCGTATGCAGTCCTGATTGTGGCGCTCACCTGCACGGCGCCAAACACGTATACGACCATCATTGGCACCAAGGCAGAAGCGACTCTCATCGCTGAAGACGACACGTCTCCATTCGTCCCTCCATTCACGCCTGTCGCGACACCACTGGAGGCGGGCTGAACGATGTTGGGGCGTGAGCGGAAGACGGCCTAACGGTGTGCGGGACCGTAGCCCAGCTTCATGGAGACGGTTGCGAATGGTCCTCGCCGATACCTCAGGAGCAACAGTGTCCCTAATTTGCTGGGAAGTGGCGGTGCGGTCCCCTACGGCACTGCGTAGGATCCTACGGTCTTGGCGTGCATCCGTGCGTCGCTGCGGTCCGGTCTCAGGTGGACGGGCACGTGCACCTTCCGCCGACCACTGGCGACAACATCGATGTACTCTGGAGACCTCACGCCCCACGTGTTGAGCAATTCGGCGGTACGTCCACCCGGCCTCCCGCATGCCCACTATACGCCCTCGCTCAAAGTCGTCAACTGCACATACGGTTCACGTCCACGCTGTCGCGGCATGCTACCAGTGTTAAAGACTGCGATGGAGCTCCGTATGCCACGGCAAACTGGCTGACACTGACGGCGGCGGTGCAGAAATGCTGCGCAGCTAGCGCCATTCGACGGCCAACACCGCGGTTCCTGGTGTGTCCGCTGTGCCGTGCGTGTGATCATTGCTTGTACAGTCCTCTCGCAGTGTCCGGAGCAAGTATGGTGGGTCTGACACACCGGTGTCAATGTGTTCTTTTTTCCATTTCCAACATAGACACGAAGCACACGACTACTACAGTGGTACAAGTTTATATGCCAACTAGCTCTGCAGATGACGAAGAAATTGATAAAATGTATGATGAGATAAAAGAAATTATTCAGGTAGTCAAGGAAGACGAAAACTTAATAGTCATGGGTGACTGGAATTCGACAGTAGGAAAAGGGAGAGAAGGAAACATAGTAGGTGAATATGGATTGGGGCTAAGAAATGAAAGAGGAAGCCGTCTGGTAGAATTTTGCGCAGAGCATAACTTAATCATAGCTAACACTTGGTTTAAGAATCATGAAAGAAGGTTGTATACGTGGAAGAACCCTGGAGATACTAAAAGGTATCAGATAGATTATATAATGGTAAGACAGAGATTTAGGAACCAGGTTTTAAATTGTAAGACATTTACAGGGGCAGATGTGGACTCTGAGCACAATCTATTGGTTATGAACTGTAGATTGAAACTGAAGAAACTGCAAAAAGGTGGGAATTTAAGGAGATGCGACATGGATAAACTGAAGGAACCAGAGGTTGTACTGAGTTTCAGGGAGAGAATAAGGGAACAATTGACAGCAATGGGGGAAAGAAATACAGTAGAAGAAGCTCTGCGGGATGAAATAGTGAAGGCAGCAGAGGACCAAAGACGAGGGATAGCAGAGACCCTTGGGTAACAGAAGATACATTGAATTTAATTGATGAAAGGTGACAATATAAAAATCCAGAAAATGAAGCAGGCAAAAAGGAATACAAACGTCTCAAAAATGAGATCGACAGGAAGTGCAAAATGGCTAAGCAGGGATGGCTACAGGACAAATGTAAGGATGTAGAGGCTTATCTCACTAGAGGTAAGATAGATACTGCCTGCAGGAAAATTAAAGAGACCTTTGGAGAAAGGAGAAACACTTGCATGAATATCAACAGCTCAGATGGAAACCCAGTTCTAAGCAAAGTAGGGAAAGCAGAAAGGTGGAGGGAGCATATAGAGGGTTTAACAAGGGCGATGTACTTGAAGACAATATTATGGAAATGGAAGAGGATGTAGATGAAGATGAAATGGGAGATATGATACTGCGTGAAGAGTTTGACAGAGCACTGAAAGACCTGAGTCTAAACAAGGCCCCCGGAGTAGACAACATTCAATTAGAACAACTGACAGCCTTGGGAGAGCCAGTCCTGACAAAACTCTACCATCTGGTGAGCAAGATGTATGAGACAGGCGAAATTCCCTCAGACTTCAAGAAGAATATAATAATTCCAATCCCAAAGAAAGCAGGTGTTGACAGATGTGAAAATTACCGAACTATCAGTTTAATAAGTCACAGCTGCAAAATACTAACGCGAATTCCTTACAGACGAATGGAATAACTGTTAGAAGCCGACCTCGGGGAAGATCAGTTTGGATTTCGTAGAAATATTGGAACGCGTGAGGCAATACTGACCCTACGAGTTATCTTAGAAGAAAGATTAAGGAAAGTCAGACCTACGTTTCTAGCATTTGTAGACTTAGAGAAATCTTTTGAAAATGTTGATTGGAATACTCTCTTTCAAATTCTGAAGGTGGAAGGGGTAAAATACAGGGAGCGAAAGGTTATTCACAATTTGTACAGAAAGCAGATGGCAGTTATAAGAGTCGCGGGGTATGAAAGGGGAGCAGTGGTTGGGAAGGGAGTGAGACAGTGTTGTAGCCTATCCCCGATGTTATTCAATCTGTACATTAAGCAAGCAATAAAGGAAACAAAAGAAAAGTTCGGAGTAGGTATTAAAATCCATGGAGAAGAAATAAAAACTTTGAGGTTCGCCGATGACATTGTAATTCTGTCAGAGACAGCAAAGGACTTGGAAGAGCAGTTGAAAGGAATGGACAGTGTATTGAAAGGAGGGTATAAGATGAACATCAACA
Organism: Schistocerca cancellata; assembly: GCF_023864275.1. NCBI lineage: Eukaryota > Metazoa > Arthropoda > Insecta > Orthoptera > Acrididae > Schistocerca > Schistocerca cancellata. Next base: position 52,352,288 of record NC_064631.1, read on the forward strand.
AAATCAAAACGAGGATAATGGAATGTAGTCGAATTAAATCGGGTGATGCTGAGGGAATTAGATTAGGAAATGAGACACTTAAAGTAGTAAAGGAGTTTTGCTATTTGATGAGCAAAATAACTGATGATGGTCGAAATAGAGAGGATATAAAATGTAGACTGGCAATGGGAAGGAAAGTGTTTCTGAAGAAGAAAAATTTGTTAACATCGAGTATAGATTTAAATGTCAGGAAGTCGTTTCTGAAAGTATCTGTATGGAGTGTAGCCATGTATGGAAGTGAAACGTGGACGATAAATAGTTTAGAAAAGAAAAGAATAAAAGCTTTCGAAATGTGGTGCTCCAGAAAAATGCTGAAGATTAGATGGGTAGATCACATAACTAATGAGGAGGTACTGAATAGAATTGGGGAGAAGAGGAGCTTCTGGCACAACTTGACTAGAAGAAGGGATCGGTTGGTCGGACATGTTCTGAGTCATCGAGGGATCACCAATTTAGTATTGGAGGGCAGCGTGGAAGATAAAAATCGTAGAGGGAGACCAAGAGATGAATACACTAAGCAGATTCAGAAGGATATGGGCTGCAGTAGGTACTGGGAGATGAAGAAGCTTGCACAGGATAGAGTAGCATGGAGAGCTGGATCAAACCAGTCTCAGGACTGAAGACCACAACAACAACAACAACATTACTTGCGTATAAAATATGACGAAACCGTCAGTTTCGCCGCCTTTCAAATAGTAAATGTTACTCCAATGTATGTTTGCAGATAAATAACTCACATTGGCACAAGCGGTTTAGTAATAAAAATGTCTCGATCGCTCAACCGAGTCGATTTATTGAAAACGTGAATTAGTTCAGTAAATTCTGCTGACACCAGCTTTCGCCGATTTCCACAGCCAGCCAGTTCGACACTTTGTTAGAAGACGGTGGCAGGAAAATTCGTTGAAACGTCACACTTTTTACATCAGCTCCCTCGTCGAAAAATCCTTCAGCTATTGATAAGTTCAGCTATTTGTGATTCGGTCTCGTCACAATAGCTAATTGGAATTTCTTAGTATCGTTACATTAATATAAATATTTCGTATTCGTACCTGCATCATCTTAACACAAGTGGCACATTAAACTGTTGAAACTGAGAGAGACTTGAGTCACATTTAATTCAGTACGTCGACGCTTCGAAAGAAGGATACGTGGAAAAGGGGAATCATAATGGAGGAAGGATAGTGTAGGGAGCTCATGCTCCTCTGCACAGATACAAAAAAGCATTACAGATTTTCTTGTATTAGTAAACTAAGTAGAATGTCATTTGTAAATTCTTAAGTGAATTCAGCGTTTGAGAAGGTTGCGCAAGAACTACAAAGCATGCAGAAAAACCTACGTGTATCAATGGAAAGAAACTTTTATCCATTTTGGATTTGTAACATTGCGACTGTCTTGTTAAGGGTTTCAGGAGTTAATGCAACCAATCGCGGTTTTCTCTTCAATTTTTATTTGTTCATGACCGATTTCGAATCACCTGGCGATTCATGATCAGATGATACAGTTTAGTTTGGAGTATTGTGGGGGTGGTGCAGCTGTGGCAAACACAGAGACGAAGAAGTGAGCACAATATGTGGAAAGAATAATACGATAGTAAAATTAATTTGATGGTATTACTCACTGTTTTTATTCTTGTGGCAGGCACTTCTCTGGAAAGCATAATGTGTGCTTACCAGTATCATTAAATATCAAGTGAAACAGGCACTTTTCCACCGATGGAGACTCCCACATACTTTACAAAATATAAACAAACCAAAGGTGTGGCTGTTGTTTCCAAAGTATTTTGTGAAGGCAGAGAATTTTCTTTGATCATTTTTCGTTTTGTGTGGCATTCATAGTAAAATATATATTTATTACATTACTTTCTTTATAAAAATTATTATTATGTTTTTACATTGCAAAATTTTCTTATGCTATTTACAACATCCTCAACAAAGTGTTTAGGACAATATTTCTTATAGTGAAGTTGCTTTTGGCATGTTTCTCATTGCTCAATAAACAGGAGAGTATACATGAAACTATGCCACAAAGGATATTAAGAATCGAAACTTGGACAGGTGCCATGTTCCCATGTCTACTGATACGTATCATTTTCTGTATGTTTCACAATTTCTGTGCATTTATCTTCAGAAACTTCAAAGACAGTTATGAACAATCATGTACTGATTTCTTTTATGTGAATGTATCTGTAAATGTTAAACATACAGATATTTTTAATTCCAATGAAGTTAAGATTCTCTAAACTAACTAGTTCCACATCAACGCCACATACACTGCCGGAAATGAAAAGTTAGTTTATCTGGAAACATGATGTCGATTTTGATCCAATGACGGCATATACCACCAGGGTATTAGCAGATATACTGTAACTCTTCAGGCTTTCCCGGCGATCTAATGACATCTTGGGTTGTCGGGTGTTCTGCCGGATATCAGCGTCGTACTTGCACGATATTTCGGTCACGTAGCTCGTGGCCTTCATCAGGTGCGACCTGAGACTGCTCCTCGAGTGGACCTGGTCCAGTATTTATGCCTAAGGCCTTCCCCCTCCACCAATGGCTGCAGGCGCTTCCTCTATGGTCCGCGCCCATTCCCTGCGACCTGGAAGGTGGTGGAGGGGGAAGGCCATAGGCATAAATACTGGACCAGGTCCACTCGAGGAGCAGTCTCAGGTCGCACCTGATGAAGGCCACGAGCTACGTGACCGAAATATCGTGCAAGTACGACGCTGATATCTGGCAGAACACCCGACAACCCAAGATGTCAGCAGATATACTGGTAATTGTGACTTCGTTATCAGAGCGCCGTCTGTGTCTACCCTTTAACAGGGAATGCTCACAGCCAGAAGGCTCAGTGTGGTGCAAAAGTGTGAAGCAAGTAGGCAACCATGCCACGAGACGCACTCGTGCTTACTACAGCCAAATGACCGAGTTTGAAAGGGGTCAAATTCTGGCCTTCCGACTGGCGGGATGGTCCTTTCGGAGACCTGGCACACGCATTGGACGTGTTGCACCAGTTGTGCAACGATGCTGGCATCAGTGGTCACGTGAACATTCTCACACTCCTAGACATGGACGTCGACGCAGCACGGACGCTCGCGCCAACATCCTCGTACTGTAGGGGCAGCATTGGCAGATCATGCACCTATCACAGCACAGATAAGAGGGCTTGTTCGCGTCATGGAAATAAAAGAAAGGTTCAGGAGCGGAATTAAAATACAAGGTGAAAGGATATCAATGATACGATTCGCTGATGACATTGCTATCCTGAGTGAAAGTGAAGAAGAATTAAATGATCTGCTGAACGGAATGTACATTCTAATGAGCACACAGTATGGTTTAAGAGTAAATCGGAGAAAGACGAAGGTAATGAGAAGTAGTGGAAATGAGAACAGCGAGAAACTTAACATCAGGATTGATGGTCACGAAGTCAATGAAGTTAAGGAATTCTGCTACCTAGGCAGTAAAATAACCAATGACGGACGGAGCAAGGAGGACATCAAAAGCAGACTCGCTATGGAAAAAAGGCATTTCTGGCCAAGAGAAGTCTACTAATATCAAATACCGGCCTTAATTTGAGGAAGAAATTTCTGAGGATGCACGTCTGGAGTACAGCATTGTATGGTAGTGAAACATGGACTATGGGAAAACCGGAACAGAAGAGAATCGAAGCATTTGAGATGTGGTGCTATAGACGAATGTTGAAAATTAGGTGGACTGATAAGGTAAGGAATGAGGAGGTTCTACGCAGAATCGGAGAGGAAAGGAATATGTGGAAAACACTGATAAGGAGAAGGGACAGGATGATAGGACATCTGCTAAGACTTGAGGGAATGACTTCCATGGTACTAGAGGGAGCTGTAAAGGCCAAAAACTGTAGAGGAAGACAGACATTGGAATACGTCAAGCAAATAATTGAGGACGTGGGTAGCAAGTGCTACTCTGTGATGAAGAGGTTAGCACAGGAAAGGAATTCCTGGCGGGCCGCATCAAACCAGTCAGTAGACTGATCAGTAGACTGATGGAAAAAAAAAAAAAAAAAAAAAAAAGAAAAAAAAAAAAAAAAAAAAAAAACGCGTCAAGACGAACTGTTGCGAACCGGTTATTAGCAGTGGGACTAGGGCATACACACCTCTAACCCGTCTTCCACTCAAGTCACAGCATCGACCTGCACAGCTCGAATAGTGCCTCAGAGGATCACTTGGAAGGTGGAATGGCACACAGCAGTCTTCAACAATGAGAGCAGCTTGTGCCTGCACGAGAGTAATGCTTGTTTGCGCACACGACGTAGACCGGGGGAGTGCTGTCTTTTAGAGTACATTCATACAACACGCACTGTCCCCATCCCATGCTTTGTGGTCTGGGCTGCTATAAGCTACAACTCTCGCTCATCTTTGGTGAATCTGAATGGGACGCTAACCAGCTCTCGGTACGTGGAGAATATTGTTAGATCCGGAAACACGAAGGTGATATTCCAACAGGATAATTGTCGTCCGTACACTCCCCGTGAAACTCAGCGTGATCTGTAAGACGTGCAGCAACTTCCCTGGCCAACACCGTCTTCGGAATTGTCTCCAGTCGAGTACGTGTGGAATTTATAGGCTAAGAAGTGACCCATGCAGCTCGTCAGCCAACAACTCTTACAGAACTATGTGTACAGATCGAGCGGGCGAAGCATAACGTATCCCAGGACGATATCGACTATCGGTACAATCGACTAGATGCCAGAGTCAGCGCCTCCAATGCCGCCCGTGGCTGTTACACTACGTACTAATATAGTTGTTTAAGCATGGATCGATACCTGGTACCCCAGAACAGATTGTACTATTAATCTGTAAATGTAATAATTTCATGTACTCCATATGCACAGTTGCAAAAATAAATCTTGACTGAACCGGAAACCTCTAAAAAGGGTGTACTAATTTTTTTTCCGACAGAGGATCATGCGAAGTGCAAAATGACCCACGCAACAAGTAAGAGATTAACTAAATAAGAATCAAAAAATAGTGTCCCAAATATGCATGGAAGCGGTGCAGATCGTCAGCGTCGAAATCCATGCAAAAAGATAACTGAGCTCACACTAGCATAATAAGTCAATTAGTGGACAATGACCAGAGTGAGAACATTAGCGGCACACAATGGTACCAGGAGCAGTAATCTGGTCTCTAAGTAAGCCAAATACCTGAACGATGTTTTCTATCGCAGGAATGTAGCAATAGTAAGATAGCAACAAACAAATTGGACGAATTTGAATGATTTGGTTACATTGCAGTGTTTTCTTTTTCACAAAAGATGCATTAATATATCTAACCTATTCCCAACAAGCAGATTTTCTTGAACACCGCAATGGATTGCAGCGGGCGGTCCTAAATCTACCAGCCAGCTATAGCGGGACCTATAGTTCTATTTTTAAATTGGTTTTCGGCACGTGTCTATACAGCCATATCCGTAGTGGAATGTTAAGTACGACGCGAGGGCAACACATCGCCTTGTCCCCTATAGGAGAAAATCTCCGACGCAGCCGGGAGTCGACCGGGATCCCTTCTGTTAACAATCTGCCTCGCTGACCGCGCAGCTACTGAGGCGGACAATCCCCGTAGTTCTACATTTACACCTCCATTAACGTTCCACGCGCCACCTTATCGCGTGACGGAGGGTAATTCTGGTACCACTGCCGCTTCCCACATTCCCTGTTCCATGGCTCGGCGTGAGACGTCAGTTCTAACATCCTAGATTTTCACGTAGTGGTCATTTTACGTCACGTATATGGGAGGAAATGCTCTATTCTTCTTTGAAACGTACGCTTCCACAAATTCAATACGCAAACTCTCGGTAATGAATAACGCCTCTGTTGTAGCGTCTGTCACTATACAATATGTTTTAAAAATAATAACTTCGATCACACAGCCTAAAAGCCAGACAAGCAGGAACAGAAAGGAACAGAGCAGCAGAATTTCATCTAAGTATTAGCCAAGTGTTTTGAGAAAACAAAAGAAGAGGCATGCTGGTTTCTGGAATCGTTCTGACCCTCGACAACGCCCGTCCTCACAGATCTGGTACAAACCATGGGCTTCTTGGCCGAGACCTGGATGGAGAGCATGTATCGAGCAAGTAAACGCTGAGTTCACAACCACTGTACCTGACCTTCTGTTGATTCGAGCATCCCATTTGTTGATAATCCTTGTGGGGGTCGACGAAAGCTTTGTACAATTTGCTAAAATTCGACAATGTAGTATCGTGGACTTGCAGAAGACTGGATGTTCATTGGGGAGAATTTCTCAAATTACTGCTGATCTGTACCAACGTTGATAGCGATGATCCAAGAATAACTCACCCTTTGCCCAGTTTACGGAGAGCAGAAGCATACCGTTTATCATTGCACCGTCGTATCGAGCAAGCAGCAACCGCTGCGCGCACCGTGAATGCTGTACAAGTTAGGATCTATGTTGCACCTAGAGTGTCAGAAACACCTTGAGACCATTGTTTCTGGATACCTTGAAACGAGAGGGTGGATTTTTCTTGGTTTCGTGTCCAATCACTTGACCGGCAGATTGTCTTCGATGGGGTAGCGAACGAAGAAATCGATAAACGCATGATCATAAAGTAGTGCTCAGCGTTGAGTAGCGGTTCTGCCTTGTCATCAGTGATAGTCGTTTGCGAAAGCGACGTCGATGAGAAGCTTGTTAAGCAACGAAGTACAGCATAAGCAAGGAACACGGACAGTACATATGGGCCTAGGGCATGGTCTTGATCAGCCTCTTGGTGTCCCTGCAGCATACGGCGGTGTGATCTTGCAACAGGCCGTACTCCACGGACGTACTTTTCACGTTGTCCAACGTGTACTGGACAGCTGTTACCAAAAGCTACACTTGGTTGCCTCTCCACTTCACATAAAACATGACTCTCAGGACAAACCCCAATATACAAAACTTCTGAGTGCACTTCACAGGCAAAGCAGTGGACTCTCTATCAACGTTTAAAGCAGTATTTAAGAAATTATTTTAGTGATATTTTATTTTTTATTTGTAATTCTTTCTACTCCTTAAAGTGACTGAAACAACACAATGCACTGGTGAAATTTAATACACGTCGATCTACTATCTAAATCCATTGTCTAAATTTAATCTTTTGTGCTTCTGTTTTAATTTGGAAGAAGGTAAATTTTGTTACGTCGTTCAGGAAATTTCACCCGCAACATGTAAATGCAAATTCCTTTGTTAATACGACTAAGCACTAAGAAGGGTAAAGCAGGAATGTCAACGAAATGAAGAAAATTTTAAATTTTTTATTGATTTCACTTCATCCTGTAAATCTGTACATTTTGGTAATTTAAATCCTCCTGCCATGGTTTTCTGTCTGTATGTGAAGGTTAATCTCAGGAAACTATCGAGGCATTTTGATGCGGATTTCACAAACACACAGATTGATATACGAGTTATGTTTGAGTGTAACATCTGTAATTATAGTAATGATGAGTATATAGTTTATCTGTTCCATGCTTTTATTGCCGTCTGGAGCAGAATGTCGTTGCAGTGATGGGAGCTAGGAGCTGGACTGCTACGGAGTAGGCGGTATCTGGGGGGAAAAGCAGTAAACACGCGCTGCAACTCCAGACAACGAATAGAGCTTGACAAGAATCTGTATATTCCTTCTATACATTTTATAAATTATAAATTTAAGTCCCACGCCACATTCTTCTGTCTGTATGTGAAGAGTAATCTTGGGAACTACTGTGGTGATGTTAATACCGTTTTCACTAAAAGACTGATTCGCCAGACAAGATTTCCGGCCGTAAACTGTGGTACCCGTACGGTGCTGTGGCGGATCACTTGCTGCATCTGTGTTTCTGCTTCACAGTTTTACTCATTACAAATACTTGTTGCTCTTACGATTGCAGTACCATATCTTTCTAAATGGGGCGCAATTATGAGCAGTTCTTAGTTAATTTCTTGTTTAATATATATTTCTAGTGAAGTCTTCAAAATTATTGTGGTGTATTGGAATCCTGAATAAAACCAAGCTGCTTCCAGTAAGAAAATGTGTTGCATTACTTATTGAACGCCGTTCGTACCGTATTAAAATCTTCACCGAAAGTTCCGAATTATTTGTTCTACATAGTACGAGGGTTTCCCAGTAAATAATGCCCCATATTTTTTTTCTCCGAAATAAAAAATATTAGAAATGTGACACTTTAGGTGCGAGTTATTTGAAGTTTCCCGCGTGTGTACGCAAAGTTTCAATTTCCTCCGACATAGAGCGGTGGTGTAGGAATGTTCTAAAATGGCGTCTGCAGGTGACATCCGTCATAAACAACGTGCAGTGATTGAATTTCTCGTAGCAGAGGAAGAAACCGTGGGCAATATTCATAAACGCTTGTACAAAGTCTACGGAACATCTGCAGTCGATAGGAGTACTGTTGGTCGCTGGGCACAGAGGGTGAAAGCATCAGAGGGCGGTGCTGCGGAGCTCCGAGATTTGCCGCGGTCGGGAAGGCCTCCCACGGCTGTCACGCCTGACATGTTGCAGCGGGCTGATGTTCTCATTCGACGGGATCGACGCATTACGACTCGACAATTGGCACTGGAGTTGTCAGTAAGCAAAGGAAGTGTGGATGTGATTATCAATCAGCTTGGATACTCAAAAGTGTGTGCATGATAACGGTCGTCCTCACACAAGTTTGAGGACTTGTGAACACATCGCGAAACTGGGTTGGATAGTGTTACCCCATCCACCCTACAGCCCCGATTTGGCTCCTTCAGACTTTCACTTGTTTGGGCCAATGAAGAATTTCATTCGTGGAAGACGTTTTGCCGATGACGAAGAAGTGATTCACGAAGTGACAACCTGGCTCCGTAGGCAGAGTACAGATTTTTACTGGCAGGGAATACACGCTATTGTGTCTCACTGGAAAAAGGCCGTCGAACTTGAAGGAGATTATGTGGAAAAATAAAGCAAGTAGACAAAACATCAGTCTTTCACATATGTAAATTTGATTGTTGTGGAATAAATACTTCTGGAGAAAAAAAAAATGGTGCATTATTTACTGGGCAACACTCGTATAATTTCTGCTTTCCTTACAATATTTGAATCTGAAGTACCGTCTAGTACCGTGGACGTTATTCCCTGGTTTTTAATACACGCTGATGAGACAAAACATTAAGACGACTCGCTTACTAACTCTTTTTTCCGTCTTTGGAACGAGTCTGAGTATAACGGATCCGATAGTTTATTGTTAGGTTTGTGGAGGTATGTAGCATTAGATGCCTACGCACGGGTCATGTAAGTCGCACAAATAACGGGACGCTGATTAGCGTAGTCGGTGATGGCGCCTGATAGCGGCCCACAGCGGTTTCATATGATTTACATCGGGCGAAATTGGTCGCCAAGACATCAACATGAGTTCACAATTAAGCGCCTCAAACCGGTGTAGCACGTTTCTGGCTCCCAGACAGGGACAATTATACTGATGAAAGGTGGCATCGGCGTCGAGAAAGACATCAAGCGAGAAGGGATGCAGGGGGTTCGCAGCTGTCAGCGCGTCTTCGATTACCACCACAGATCCCATGCAAGCGCAGGAGAATGTTTCCCATAGCCTGCGTCCGTGGTGCACTGCACGTTTCGAGCTGTCTTTCACCTCGATGGCGGCTTTTGTGGAGACGGTTACCGACCTTTTGTAACAAAAATGATTCACTCGAAGAGCCGAGACGTTTCATTTGATTGACGATCGAAGCCCAATGGCCCCGTGCCCACTGCACTCGTGATGTTGGGTGACCAGTGAACACGTAGGGGTAGTCTGCTGCGGAGATCTATGATCAACAATGTAATTTGAGCGGTATGTTCCGAAACACTTTTACGTGCATCAGCATGTCCGCTGCTCGTGGTCTCGCGGTAGCGTTCTCGCTTCCCGAGCACGGGGTCCCGGGTTCGATTCCCGGCGGGGTCAAGGATTTTCACCTGCCTCGAGATGACTGGGTGTTTGTGTTGTCCTCATCATTTCATCATCATCCAGGAAAGTGGCGCAATTGGACTGAGCAAAGATTGGGTAATTGTACGGGCGCTGATAACCACGCTGTTGAGCGCCCCACAAACCAAACATCATCATCATCATCACGTGCATCAGTATTGTGGTCTCTCTGCAGAGATTCCAGAGAACACCATCTAGCCTCCGTTACAGAGCAGACAGGCCTTCAAGACCCACCTTCTGTGAAGAGTCGTAGACCTCCAACCGTTTAGCGCCCTGTGGTAATTTCATTATCCTTCTACCTCTTTCCGTAGATGCTCACGACGGTAGCACGTAAACATTCGACCGGCTTCGCCGTTTCCGTGATACACGTTTGCAAGCTTTACGTAAAAATAATCCGCCCTTTGTGAAAGTCGCTTATCTCAATGGATTTCCCAATTTGCAGCTCACATCCTCGCAAAGGTGATCCCCCATCCATGTCATTTCCGCGTACACTCTCTTGTTACCGCGTCACGTGCCTGCAAAGCCACCAGGCGGCATCCAACGTCTCGGTGTCTGTGTCTGTGGCTTATCAGCGTATATTCTGTCATACAACAATATCTTCTTGTTACTATTCTCCATATATGTCCTTCCTCACCAGTCTTCCAGTGAATCTTCTCAGTTCTTACCAGCTCTCATAATTTTCAGTATCCCTCTGTAAAATCACATCTCAAACACTTCGACTCTCTTCTTTTCTCGTAGACCATGATTGTCTTCAAGGAAGTGATGCAGTCAAAATTTATTCTCTCGGAAATTTATTTCTCATCTTAAAGCCTTTGATAGTAGTTGTATTCTTTTGACGAAAATGGTCTTTTTTCCTGTAGAAGCCTGTTTTTTATATCCTCCGTGTTTTCAAAACAGAACAATTCCTTCACTTTGTCTACAATATCGCCCCCAATTTTTATGTATATTACTAACGTCAGAACTCTCTCTATTAAGTTTTCTAAAGCTAAACTGATCCAAGTCTAACACTCCATCCTTTTTCTTCTCCACTCTTCTGTATGTTATTCTGGTCAGCCAATGGACGCGTGAGCTCTTACACTTACTATGAGGTAGTTCTCGAATATATATCTGCATTTGTTACCATCGGAACGATGTGGATGTTATTCTACAGAGAATCGGGTGATGTGGAAGCTGACGCTCTGATGCGCTCTGTAGAGATGATGCGCGAATTATTTGACTAGTGATGACCCTTTCTGGAAAATATCACGTCCTTTGGTACAGCGGCGGATGTGAGCGTTCCACAACGCAACTCATTGTGCATTCTGTAATAACGATAGGCTGCCATATAAAGACACAGAAATATTCTGTACTGAGCATAAACAAGAACGTGGATAGCTCAGAAAAAATGTATTTATGGAAATTGTTTCAACAGTGAAGAAGCCAGTTCTATTGAAGGATAAAAATACTTTTGAATGTTGTTTGCGACTTAAAAAGAACACAAAACAAGAAATATAAAGGAAAGGCACTACGTACTGCCTTATAAATATTGTTTGATGTGTTTACAAGTATATATTTTCTCGAGAATATAATAGCGGAAGTTTTAAATGTTTGGACGACACTTCTACTATTCTTTCGGTCTCATAAATGTGGAGAATATCCCATACGACCTGTGTTAAAAAAATCCACTAATAATATTGTATTGGCCGTTAGTAAGCTATTATAATTGCTTGATTCTTAACGCTGTTAATATAATAGACTTTTCGTGAGAAGGGTAGGCCCTCATAACCTCACTCTCATCATTCCAGTGACAAATGCATAAACTGCAAGCTCTCACTGTACACGTAGTTTTGACGCCGACTTTTAGTGATGTCTCCACCTTTTTTCGTTTTGGATACTGCGTGAAAACAAACAGGGAGGCTTGACGCTAGTGGGAAGATTGGAGCGGCAGTTTCAATATTTATGTATACTCAAAAATTTAGGTAGATTGAAAGACTGTATTTTACGTAGGAAGGAACAATACATCAATGGGTGTTTAACTTCTTCAGGATTCGACCAAGGTCGAAGTTCTTAAAAAGTTAGAGATTTTTCTGTTCAGGAAACAAGTTTTGCTATGGATTTTTACCTTGGAAACGAAAAGCCATCATCTACACACAGTTAAGATTTATTTAGAGCTTGTTTGTTCTGTCTATTGAATAGACATTTCTGGCTGAGAGGTGAATAGCTACTTCGTAAAAACATTTCTAGTTAAAAATAATTAAAAGTGTTAAGAACTGCATTATGCAATACGCAGCAGTAAAGGTATATTTTATTAGCGACGATCTATTTCGGTCGAAGATCAGACGATCCTCGAGTCCAAAAACCATCTCAGCTATGCATTTGCGTAATTAGTATAACAATTACCAGGTGTACATTGTTCCATCATTGATATTATGTGCATATATGTAACATATGTCCATTTAAATTCAAAGAGGTTTTTGATGGTCTGATCCTAGGCCGAAATCTATCGTCTCTAATAAGATGTACCGTTACAGCTGTGTATTGCGTAATGCAGTTCTTAACATTTATGAAATCTGTACATCAATGGCATAAAATATTTATAAGAAAAAGTAACTAGATTAATCAATCGGAAAATTACATCAGATGTCTTTGTAGAGACTTGGTGGATACTAATCACACCAGGGAAAGAAGAAACGTTTCGTAAAATCCGAAGGTTCGAAGAAAGACTCTGTCATGCAAGACTTATGCTAAGCCATTAATTCCATTTTGTTCCGAATACAACTTTGCTATATGACCAATGAGCCAGCTCTACTAAGGCGAAGTTTTACAGAGATCGCATAAACGAGATAAATGGTAGTATACAGTGACGTAGGGACTGCAAACGAAAAAAAAGAGACAATGTTGACACAGCGTGAACAGAATGAGAGCTACAAACCGACACGAAACAAAACTTTCAAACTCCGTTAATGTCACACGCTAGCCGGTGATGTCTATCTCGCGATTTGTGATAACGGTTTTAGTGCCATTTTTGTCGTTCCGTCCGTAGCCTACCCCATTGTACAAGGATTAAGATCACTGCAGCGATGGAGGTTGATTGAGTCCTGGTGCCATGTGCTGATAACAGCCGTAAACACTGCCGAAAGTACGTTAGGTTTGTGACAACCACAGATAAGGCAAAACTACGGTACAGCGTTATACTTCGCTTTTTCTAAATTCAAAAAAGAATCGGAAATCGACGCTACGTCCTAATTATAAGCCTTGGGCTCAGTGGCATTGGTACCTCCGGTCCACAAGTTTCAAACGAAATGTTACTTGCATAGAAGCACATGAACCAACTACTAGTTCAATGTAAGTTTTTCGAATTTCATAATGTCTACTGTGAGTTAAGGGGTAACGCCACTGTAACGGCCTAAAAGAAGCTTTTTGATGACATTTTTTTCTTGATTTTGGAGAAAGTAAAGGTGACAGAGAAATAATACTTGGGAGAGTTACTGAGTATATGTTTAAGTCTATTACAAAAAAATTTTGTCCGAAAATATTTCAGAATGGCGACTCAGTATCAGTTCTCCCGAGAAATGCCGAATTTGAGGTGATGTGCTGCATTCACTATAACTGGTGCCAATTTGAATCTGGAGAAACGAAAATCTATGTAATCTACATGAGTGTAGCTAGCGAACCACGTAGGGGATTTTAGTGACGAACGTTTCAATGAAGCAGTTCAGTTTTCACCAAAGAAGGACAGTCATTTGTTGATAAATGTTGTTTAAACTACTTATTAGAAAATTCCCTGGATGGTTCATTCTCAAAAGTCATTTTAAAGCTGTGGTTCAATTTTCAGATCAAAAAATCGGAAATTTTTTGAATTCTGCTGCGTACGATTTTAGAAAGAACATATTCGGAGAGAAACGCCTTTATGCTTTGGAATGTGTTATAGACAAGAAGAAATGGAAAAAAATCTACTTTTAGAAAACTCTTATCATTAATCTGATATACTAGGACTGGCGATCGACGTCATATCCTCTATTTTATAGTAAAATGGTTAAGATAAATGTCGTGGCAATTCCACGAACGCACAGACGTTTACTGTTCCGTTTACGTCTATTCCAAGCAGTCGCACTCCTAGGACGACTTGATGGTTGATTTCATATGCGTACCGTATGATGTAGATGAAGATGAAATGGGAGATATGATACTGCGCGAAGAGTTTGACAGAGCACTGAAAGACCTGAGTCGAAACAAGGCCCCCGGAGTAGATAACATTCCATTAGAACTACTGATAGCCTTGGGAGAGCCAGTCCTGACAAAACTCTACCATCTGGTGAGCAAGATGTAGAAGACAGGCGAAATACCCTCAGACTTCAAGAAGAATATAATAATTCCAATCCCAAAGAAAGCAGGTGTTGACAGATGTGAAAATTACCGAACTATCAGTTTAATAAGTCACAGCTGCAAAATACTAACGCGAATTCTTTACAGACGAATGGAAAAACTGATAGAAGCCAACCTCGGGGAAGATCAATTTGGATTCCGTAGAAATGTTGGAACACGTGAGGGAATACTGACCTTACGACTTATCTTAGAAGAAAGATTATTGAAAGACAAACCTACGTTTCTATCATTTGTAGACTTAGAGAAAGCTTTTGACAACGTTGATTGGAATACTCTCTTTCAAATTCTGATGGTGGCAGGGGTAAAATACAGGGAGTGAAAGGCTATTTACAATTTGTACAGAAAGCAGATGGCAATTATAAGAGTCGAGGGGTATGAAAGGCAAGCAGTCGTTGGGAAGGGAGTGAGACAGGGTTGTAGCCTATCTCCGATGTTATTCAATCTGTATATTGAGCAAGCAATAAAGGAAACAAAAGAAAAATTCGGAGTAGGTATTAAAATCCATGGAGAAGAAATAAAAACTTTGAGGTTCGCCGATGACATTGTAATTCTGTCAGAGTCAGCAAAGGACTTGGAAGAGCAGTTGAACAGAATGGATAGTGTCTTGAAAGGAGGATATAAAATGAACATCAACAAAAGAAAAACGAGGATAATGGACTGTAATCGAATTAAGTCGGGTGATGCTGAGGGAATTAGATTAGAAAATGAGACACTTAAAGTAGTAAAGGAGTTTTGCTATTTGGGGAGCAAAATAACTGATGATGGTCGAAGTAGAGAGGATATAAAATGTAGACTGGCAATGGGAAGGAAAGCGTTTCTGAAGAAGAAAAATTTGTTAACATCGAGTATAGATTTAAGTGTCAGGAAGTCGTTTCTGCAGGTATTTGTATGGAGTGTAGCCATGTATGGAAGTGAAACGTGGACGATAAATAGTTTAGACAAGAAGAGAATAGAAACTTTCGAAATGTGGTGCTACAGAAGAATGCTGAAGATTAGATGGGTAGATCACATAACTAATGAGGAGGTATTGAATAGAATTGAGGAGAAGAGGAGCTTGTGGCACAACTTGACTAGAAGAAGGGATCGGTTGGTAGGACATGTTCTGAGACATCAAGGGATCACAAATTTAGTATTGGAGGGCAACGTGGAGGGTAAAAATCGTATAGGGAGACCAAGAGATGAATACACTAAGCAGATTCAGAAGGATGTAGGCTGTAGTAGGTACTGGGAGATGAAGAAGCTTGCACAGGATAGAGTAGCATGGAGAGCTGCATCAAACCAGTCTCAGGACTGAAGACCACAACAACAGCAACACCGTATGAATTTACCACTTGGTATAACAACTTCTGAGCTGTTTGGATCAGCAATTATTATTCTGAAACCTAAGCCTCGAGGACTTCGTTCTTGTAACGTGGTGTCTGCACTGCACGTTCTATATTTCGAATGTTGAGAAGTAACAGAGAAAACGCGAAGAAAATTTATACCCAATAATACAATCCCAATCACCGTTATTTAGGTTTTATTTTTAGGATACCTGTTTCGACAATACATCATGTCATCTTCAGGCCTGCTTAAGTCGAGTAACCGTGTTACAAAATACAGCAGCTCTTTTTACTGGTCTCGTGAAGTTTATGGAGGATTTGACAGTTGCTGACTGCTGTGCAATGAGCACGCATGCCCGTAATGATTTTCACGGGACCAGTTTAAAGTGCTGCTGTCTTTTGTAACACGAAGGTTACTCGATTTAAGAAGGCTTGAAGAAGACATAATGTATTTTCGAAACTGGTAGCCTAAAAATAAAACCTAAATAACGGCAATTGGGATTGTACGAGGGTCACTCCAAAAGAAATGCACACAATTTTTTTTTTATAAAATCCATCTTTTATTCTACATGTTTTAAAGTTTTGCAGTGTGTAGATACATCCTTTAGGAACAATATTTTCATTTCTCCACATAATTTCCATCCGTCTGAACTGCCTTACGCCATCTTGGAACCAGCGCCTGTATACCCGCACGGTAAATTTCTGGACCAATCTGTTGGAACCATCTTCAAATCTTGTTCCTCGAAGAGAGTCTTTCAGTTTCCCAAAGATATGATAGTCACATGCAGCCAGGTCAGGATTGTAAGGCGGGTGCTTCAGTGTTGTCCATCCGAGTATTGTGATCGCTTCCATGGTTTTTTGACTGACATGGGGCCGTGCATTGTCGTGCAACTGCAAAACATCCTGCTTTTTCCGACGTGGTCGAACACGACTCAGTGGAGCTTGAAGTTTCTTCAGTGTCGTCACATATGCATCAGAATTTGTGGTGGATCTGCTTGGCATGTTGTCCACAAGCAGGAGTTTGGAGTGTGTGCAGTACGAGGCCTGCCACTGCGAGGACAATGCTCAATATTGCTGTGCCCGCTTTCATCACGTAACCGGCTTGCCCACCGACTAACTATACTGCGGTCGACAGAAGAACCTCCATACACCTCTTGTGGAGGTTTCCCACTGTCTCGTTTTCACAGCACAGGAATTCTATGACAGCACGTTGCTTCTGACGAACGTGAAGTGTAGCAGCCATCCTGAAGACATGCTGTGACGGCGCAACTCACGGGAACAGGTTGAACTAAGTTTGAAAACAAGCGGGAAGGATGTATCTACACACTGGAAAACTTTCACACATGCAGAATGAAAACTGTATTTTTACAAAAATAGTGTGCATTTCTTTTGGAGTGACCCTCGTATTATTGGAAACTGAGCAGCCGGAGTCCCACACTCCAGACAGAGGATGGAGTTACATTCAAGAAAATTTGCAATCCGATAGCTCAATCCGTAATTCAGATCAAAATCCTGATCACTGTCAATATTATGTTAGCAGAGGTACTGACTCCTTCCGAACTGCTCTTAGTCTTATTTCTATTCTTTAGACACTATGATGACATACTGCTTCGACGCTTCCTTCGATACGATCTTTTCTGCCCAAGCACACTTTCTTGCCACTAATTATTACTCGAAAGACAAGACTGTCTACCAGTAAACAATAAGATCACTAATAAACTATCAAAAATTAATACTCCACATAAAAATAAAAATTCCAAGCGTAAGAATGATGTTTTTCGTACATGTACTGAGGCTTGCTGACATCAGTCTAACATATTATTGTTTATAAATGCTTCTAGCTGCACCGAGACACTACAGGGTGTATGGAGTTGGTGCAGGCAGGACTTTTGGAGTCATCCGAGGTGCTAGACGAGGAGCTGGGGATTGCACAGAACAATTCCTTTTTCATGGGTTATACTGTTTGCCTCGTATTTAAGAAGGTATAAAGCACATTTTGCGCCAATAAAAAATGATTTTTTGAAAATTCTACAGCAGTGTTGGGAACAGCGGTTTTTAAAATGAGGCTTGGGGAGAGGTGGGGGTACCTATTACAAATTTCCAAATTTCTATCCCGGAATTTACGTCGGCACAGAAAAAATCTTCCAAACAATGACCTATAATCTATACGCAACGGAATTAAATGCAAATTATTGTATGACCAGGTCACTGATTGGAGTACTTCATATATCTCTCTCTACTTAGGAAATTAATCATATTGTTTCCCCCAATAACATGACACCTCAAAAACAGTGATAACAGGATATTATCTACTTGAATTATAGACCATACTAAGGATCACGAAAATGTTTATTTTCAATCAAAGGCAAGTTTGTATAGACACATTCTCAACTTATTCCACACACTACGAAAGCAGTGCTCCCTGCCCATTAATGTCAATGCTCGTTCAAATGGTTCAAATGGCTCTAAGCCCTGTATTACTTAACACCTGAGGTCATCAGTCTCCTACACTTACAAATATTTCAGCCTAATTAACCTAAGGACATCACACACATCCATGCCCGAGGCAGGACTCGAACCTGCGACCGTAGCAGCAACGCGGTTCCGTACTGAAGGGCCTAGAACCGCTCGGCCACAGCGGCCGTCTCAATGCTCGTGGCAAGGCCTATTCCCCACATCCGCACAGAAATGATCGTTGGCTTGTGATGGCCGTAATTATATGTGTATGGTGTCTGTTCTTTCAGATATGTCCGAAAGAATAGACGGCATACAGATACAAACAGTTAAATGTTGAGTCAGATACAACATCCAGTAAATGCCATCTTTGTGAACACTACTTTCCTCCAAAGTTAGGTGTTCAACATTCACAAGTTTTAATAAATTTTTGGTAATATGTCAGTGTGTTATAGTACCTGACCAACCTCCTCCTGAAGTAATCTAATTGCTGCAATAAATCACAGAATGCACGACTAAAAAGGCACACGTTGGGATGGTTGGTTGGTTTGGGGAGTGAAGGGAGCAAACTACACAGTCATCAGTCCACGCACATTGGGGAAGGATTACAGCACGACAATAACGTTCACCTGTGAATGTACCGTGTTCAAAGATTTGGTCAGTACGCCCATACGACAATATGCCTCTCCACAACATAAAAGATGGATCACAAAAACGATCATGTTCGACAGTTCTGGATGTACCCTCAATGGGCGAGATGTGGGTACCCGTGGGGCACACATGTGTTTCTTTAACATCATCGTTTTGGTGGTGAAGTCTTATGATGTGAGGAGGCATAATGTTGCATGCCGTACTGACCTCCAAATCTATGAACGTTGCACAGTCACCGGTCACTATTACCGTGAAACTGCATCCCTTCCCCGTGCGCGTCTTTTCAGGGGTGCTCTCAACCGTGACTTCATTTTTACGGATCACACTGCGCGACCACATACACTCATGGAAATGGAAAAAAGAACACATTGACACCGGTGTGTCAGACCCACCATACTTGCTCCGGACACTGCGAGAGGGCTGTACAAGCAATGATCACACGCACGGCACAGCGGACACACCAGGAACCGCGGTGTTGGCCGTCGAATGGCGCTAGCTGCGCAGCATTTGTGCACCGCCGCCGTCAGTGTCAGCCAGTTTGCCGTGGCATACGGAGCTCCATCGCAGTCTTTAACACTGGTAGCATGCCGCGACAGCGTGGACGTGAACCGTATGTGCAGTTGACGGACTTTGAGCGAGGGCGTATAGTGGGCATGCGGGAGGCCGTGTGGACGTAACGCCGAATTGCTCAACACGTGGGGCGTGAGGTCTCCACAGTACATCGATGTTGTCGCCAGTGGTCGGCGGAAGGTGCACGTGCCCGTCGACCTGGGACCGGACCGCAGCGACGCACGGATGCACGCCAAGACCGT
Organism: Schistocerca cancellata; assembly: GCF_023864275.1. NCBI lineage: Eukaryota > Metazoa > Arthropoda > Insecta > Orthoptera > Acrididae > Schistocerca > Schistocerca cancellata. The sequence goes on from NC_064631.1 coordinate 52,371,888, forward strand.
AGGATCCTACGCAGTGCCGTAGGGGACCGCACCGCCTCTTCCCAGCAAATTAGGGACACTGTTGCTGCTGGGGTATCGGCGAGGACCATTCGCAACCGTCTCCATGAAGCTGGGCTACGGTCCCGCACACCGTTAGGCCGTCTTCCGCTCACGCCCCAACATCGTGCAGCCCGCCTCCAGTGGTGTCGCGACAGGCGTGAATGGAGGGACGAATGGAGACGTGTCGTTTCCAGCGATGAGAGTCGCTTCTGCCTTGGTGCCAATGATGGTCGTATGCGTGTTTGGCGCCGTGCAGGTGAGCGCCACAATCAGGACTGCATACGACCGAGGCACACAGGGCCAACACCCGGCATCATGGTGTGGGGAGCGATCTCCTACAATGGCCGTACAACACTGGTGATCGTCGAGGGGACACTGAATAGTGCACGGTACATCCAAACCGTCATCGAACCCATCGTTCTACCATTCCTAGACCGGCAAGGGAACTTGCTGTTCCAACAGGACAATGCACGTCAGCATGTATCCCGTGCCACCCAACGTGCTCTAGAAGGTGTAAGTCAACTACCCTGGCCAGCAAGATCTCCGGATCTGTCCCCCATTGAGCATGTTTGGGACTGGATGAAGCGTCGTCTCACGCGGTCTGCACGTCCAGCACGAACGCTGGTCCAACTGAGGCGCCAGGTGGAAATGGCATGGCAAGCCGTTCCACAGGACTACATCCAGCATCTCTACGATCGTCTCCATGGGAGAACAGCAGCCTGCATTGCTGTGAAAGGTGGATATACACTGTACTAGTGCCGACATTGTGCATGCTCTGTTGCCTGTGTCTATGTGCCTGTGGTTCTGCTAGTGTGATCATGTGATGTATCTGACCCCAGGAATGTGTCAATAAAGTTTCCCCTTCCTGGGACAATGAATTCACGGTGTTCTTATTTCAATTTCCAGGAGTGTAGAACGGCGCAGGTAGAGGAACTCTTGTAACGAGGGGATATTCGGCGAACGGACTAGCCTGCGCGATGCCGCGTCTTCAGTTCCATCCAGTACCTGAGGAATGCACTGGGGTGGCGCATTGGCACACGCTGACATAGACCAGCGACCGTCCAGCAGTTTTCAATGACGCTGGTGGAGGAATGAAACACTCTACCAGAAGAACTCTTCACCCACCTTGAGGGCAGCATGGGAGGACGTTGCAGAGCAGGCACTGCCGTCAGCGGTGATCACACATCCCATTAAAGGGCTGCATGCCAAGTGAAATTTTTAAATTTTTGTTGTTGCTCTTAATCTAAGGGATTTCCTCTATCAAGTGGAGCATAATGCAAAGCCTATATATCTTACTGCCTTATTTCTGATTTATTCATTCATTTAAACAAAACTCTGTGTGCTTGGTTGGTTGGTTGGTTCAGGGGAGGGACCAAACAACGACGTCATCGGTCCCATCGGATTAAAGAAGGATGTCGGACGTGTCCTTTCAAAGAAAACCATTCTAGTATTCGCCAGAAACAATTTAGGGAGAAACCTAAATCAGGATAGCCGGACGCGGGTTTGAACCGTCGTCCTCCCGAACGCGAATCCAGTGTACACTGTGTGGGGGATGAACAGTTGAAGAAGGTAATCTTGGTCCATTATTAAGGAGTTAGCAATTCAAAAGCTTTCAAACCAGCTGAGGAAGAGAGCTCATGTAGAGAAAATGTAACTAACACTAAACCTGAGTGCACAGATCATGTACAAAAGCGAATGGGTACGAGGCTGCGACGACTGAAAACTGTGTACAAGGGAAAGAAACTGGCAGATGGCAGAGGAGTCACGTAATCTGTCATAAATAAAATTGACAATTAATACGTCATGACCATCAGGCGAAATGTTAATGGCGTAGAAGATATCAGAAAATTCGTGTGAGCAGCTTTGTTTCACTTCTCTTCAACAGACGATAAGCCCTTTCATGGCCTATGCCCTTCAGGAAGTGATTCATGGTGACAATACAACAGGGCGCAGCAATGCGGTGAGATATACCCTTCGCCATAATGGATGTCTTAAAAAAATTTTAGAGATTTGTCATACGTCAGACTACTGAAGAAATTTCTTCATGGCAGCACACAAAGTCATTAGGAGGCCATCAGCAGCGTAATCCGGGCCAGAATTCCCAAGACAGTGTTTGGATCAATTAGTAAAATGCATTTGGTATCTTAGAAGCAGTGGCAACGTTCAATGAAGGAAATGTTGCAAGATGTGATGTTGTGAAAAGACTGCTGAAAAGTGTTGGTCGCTCCACAGTGAAAGGAATGATAAATTTAGATAAAGAAAGAACCGAGACACCAAAGAGAGCTATTGGAAAGCTTGAAAGAAGGGAAAGATAACGCAAACGAGCAGGGAAAAGGACATAGCATAATGAGAGGGAACAGGAAGCAGACAGTGCATCTTATGGAGATGGAATACACTGACAACTTTGTTGGCTGCTTCCTTTAAGTTGTATTTTTTAACAAGTAAATCTACTTTTTCACAGGTTCTATTTGCCAGAATTTGTTCAAGATTACTGGGAATACTCATTGGTATATTTCGCTTGTTTTAAAACAAGAGTTTTCCTATTTTGTAACGCGCGAAGAAATTAGAGCTTTACGTAAACAGAAAAATGTAGAGTTACTTATTTCGTGTCCACTTTTTACAACAATAATTCTTGTCTTAAAAGTAATCAACCTTTTTAGAAACGCTTCTGTTAAAGTGATAGGAAATGCGTGACCTACACGCCATATCTTTGACAAATTTTTGTTCCTTATGGTTTATGATGGAAGTTACTATCCATATGAATAAATTTTATGTTATTTAGGATAGGGATTACCAACCTTCCCGGTCCCCTCACAACCCTGTCCCGCCTTTGGTAATGTCCATGACACTATAACGAACTGCTGTATCTGCAGTGTAATTATTCTATTTGAATTAAAGTGTCACTTCTGTACGTCTCATTGCGTATTTATGTCACGTTCCTTTTGTATTCTATTGTACTATAGAAGTTGTTTCTATGTATGATCCACGATTTATCCAGCTATGCTACTTTCGTCTTTAATTCTTACATCTCAATGTACTTACTGTATGGAAAAGAAACTGTGGGATTAGAGCCCCGGTTCCCCTCCACCCCCACCCCCACCCTCCCCCTCTCCATAACTAGACAAGGGGACGAAAAATTTGCAGTGCTCTCGCATGTCACTATGTAGTTAAAAATAATAATTTGGTTAGGCTCAGTGGCCAGGTGTAAGTCTTTCAATTGGACGCCTCTTCGGCGACTTGCAAATCCCTAATGTACTCTAGTTATCCAATCGGGGAAATGGGACCAACAGAAAACGGACCTCGTGTCATTCCTGGCGACTCCGCGAATCGTTGGGAAGCGAAGCCTTTCCTGTTTTTGTATGTCCACTCTTTTGACTGGAGCTCTTGGGCACCACGGCCGTTCCTAATGTAAGAAAATGAAACGGCTACAGCCGTCTTTATGATCTTATTTATTGTGTAGCTACCAGTTTAGGAGTTTCAGTGCGCCAACTTCAGGCCGTAGTTGATGCTGAAGTGGTTATCACGATCCACATATTCGCTGCATCATAACTGGATTACGTAGGCAATCTGTAACTGTGTGCTGCGTCACTGTTACAGGTAGCCTGCGTAATCCAGTTATGATACAGCGAATATGTGGATCGTGAGAACCAGTTCAGCATCAAGTACGGCCTGAAGTTGGCGCACTGAAGCTCCTAAACTGGTTGATACGCAGTAAATACATATCATAATGATGGCTCTAGGGGTTCCATTGTCTTACGAAAAATTTCGTTTGCCGAGCAGGTTTCGATCTCGCCACCACTCGGTTTTCGTGCTTTGCCTCTAGAGCACCAGACCCGGCAGCAGCATAGTGCTCGGTGATCAGCTAGTAAGGAAATATAGCCGGATGAAAATGACCGCTTCGGCTGTATGATACGTCTTTCTCTACGATCCAGCTAGTTTCGCGACCTTAGAACGACATTTTCAGGGATACATAATTAGCCCATAATTTATTTCAAACAATAACCAATATTATATCTTAGAAGACAGATTACGGGAACACAATCGTACGCTTCTAGCACTTGAAGACTTAGAGAAAGCTTTTGACAATGATGACTGGAACACTCTCTTTCAAATTCTGAAGGTGGAAGGGGTAAAATACAGGGAGCGAAAGGTTATTCACAATTTGTACAGAAAGCAGATGGCAGTTATAAGAGTCGAGGGGTATGAAAGGGAAGCAGTGGTCGGGAAGGGAGTGAGACAGGGTTGTAGCCTATCCCCGATGTTATTCAATCTGTATATTAAGCACGCAACAAAGGAAACAAAAGAGAAGTTCGGAGTAGGTATTAAATTCCATGGTGAAGAAATAAAAACTTTGAGGTTCGCCGATGGCATTGTAATTCTGTCAGAGACAGCAAAGGACTTGGAAGAGCAGTTGAAAGGAATGGACAGTGTCTTGAAAGGAGGGTATAAGATGAACTTCAACAAAAGAAAAACGAGGATAATTAAATGTAGTCGAATTAAATCGGGTGATGCTGAGGGAATTAGATTAGGAACTGAGACACTTAAAGTAATAAAGGAGTTTTGCTATTTGGTGAGCAAAATAACTGATGATGGTCGAAGTAGAGAGGATATAAAATGTAGACTGGAAATGGCAAGGAAAGTGTTTCTGAAGAAGAAAAATTCTTAACATCGAGTATATTTTTAAATGTCAGGAACTCATTTCTGAAAGTATCTGTATGGAGTGTAGCCATGTATGGAAGTGAAACGTGGACGATAAACAGTTTAGACAAGAAAAGAATAGAAGCTTTCGGAATGTCGTGCTACAGAATGATGCTGTAGACGGGTAGGTCACATGACTAATGACGAGGTACTCTATAGAATTGGGGAGAAGAGAAGTTTGTGGCACAACTTGACAAGAAGAAGGGATCGGTTGGTAGGACATGTTCTTAGGCACCAATGGATCAGCAATTTAGTACTGGAGGGAATCGTGGAGGGTAAAAATCGTAGAGGGAGAGCAAGAGATGAATACACTAACGCGGATTCAGAAGAATGTAGGTTGCAGTAGTTACTTAGCGATGAAGAAGCTTGCGCAGGATAGAGTAGCATGGAGGACTGCATCAAAGGCAGCCGTTGTGGCCGAGCGGTTCTAGGCGCTTCAGTCTGTACTGCGCGACCGCTACGGTTGCAGGTTCGAATCCTGCCTAGGGCATGGACGTGTGTGATGTCCTTAGGTTAGTTGGGTTTAAGTAGTTCTAAGTTATAGGGGACTCATGACCTCAGATGTTAAGTGCCATAGTGCTCAGAGCCATTTGAACCATCTGAGCTGCATCAAACCAGTCTCTGGACTGAAGACCACAACAGCAACAACAACCAATAGATAAGCTGTCATACTATGTCCAGTTGTGACAAAAATGTTCAACCGTGAAGAGGTAGGCAGTCCAATTCAAAATAGGGCAGGCTTGAGGGAACGTCATACCGGTAAGGGAAATCGAACGAGTAACATCGTCGTGAAAACACGACCACTCAGAAATGAAAGGTGAGCCTCGATCGAGGCAGCTAATCGTAGCGACGGGTGAGTGGTCCGGGGCGGCCCTGCAGACAGGACGGAACCTGCCGCCGCCACCGCCGGCGCAATCGATTGCCGTTGCAGCCAGTCTCCGTCGCCGCCGCCGCTGCCTCTGCGTGCTGCGTCCGCGCCCGGACCAATCTCGGCTGTAAGCCCGCAGCCGCAGCAGCCGCCGCCGCTCGCAGCCGTAAGCCGTGTCGCGCGACACGCCGGCCGAATATCCATTTCCGATAGGGGATCCCGCGGCGGGCGGCGGGCGGGCGCCTGAATGGCTGTCAGCGCGCCGCAGCACGGCGGGCTGGCGACGCGGCGCGACAGCCGCCGCCGCTCCTGCCGCCGGCTGCGCCTGCCTCGTGCCGCGTCTGCCGGCCGATCAAACAGCCGGCCGCTCTGTGTGTGCCCGCGGGCGGCAGGAGGCGGCGTGCTGCGCTCGCATCCGATGGCTAGGCTTCAAAGTCAGCCGTGTAACGTGCACATTTTACACTGAAGCGCCAAAGAAACATGTATGGGCATGCGTATTCAAATATACAGATACGTAAACAGGCAGAATCCGGCGGTGCAGTCGGCAGCGCCTATATAAGGCAATCAAGTGTCTGGCGCAGTTGTTACACCGGTTATTGCTGCTACAATGGCAGGTTATTCAGCCGTGTATCGACTCGTGCTCCACCTTGTATTTACATTGCATTGGTTTTCCTTTTCTTCCCCTGACAAGCGTTTATAAACTGGCATGCGGTGGCGGCGTTGGCGATACACACGTCGACGAGGCATAGTGCTTCAATGCTGTTGCAGATAGAGCTGACAACGGAATGGTTCCGCGGGCGTGCACTGCCCGCTTATACAGGGTGATTCAAAAAGAATACCACAAATTTAGGAATTTAAAACTCTGCAACGACAAAAGGCAGAGGTAAGCACTATCTGTCGGTGAATGAAGGGAGCTATAAAGTTTCATTTAGTTGTACATTTGTTGGCTTGAGGCGCTGTTGACTAGGCGTCAGCGTCAGTTGATGCTAAGATGACGACCGCTCAACAGAAAGCTTTTTGTGTTATTGAGTATGGCAGAAGTGAACCGACAGTTGTTCAGCGTGCATTTCGAACGAAGTATGGTGTTAAACCTCCTGATAGGTGGTGTATTAAACGTTGGTATAAACAGTTTACAGAGAATGGGTGTTTGTGGAAAGGGAAAAGTTCTGGACGGCCGAGAACGAGTGATGAAAATGTAGCACGCACCCAGCAAGCATTTGTTCGCAGCCCAGGAAAATCGACTCGCAGAGCCATCAGAGAGCTGCAAATTCCACAATCAACTATGTGGAGAGTCCTACGAAACAGATTAGTTATGAAACCTGAACGTCAACTACCCGAGGCGATGAATCGGCCGCCAGGCAGCCCGTGACAGGGCACTTCATCACTGGCCTCCAAGAAGCCCTGATCTTACCCCCTGCGATTTTTTCTTATGGGAGCATGTTAAGGATATGGTGTTTCGGCCACCTCTCCCAGCCACCATTGATGATTTGAAACGAGAAATAACAGCAGCTATCCAAACTGTTACGCCTGATATGCTACAGAGAGTGTGGAACGAGTTGGAGTATCGGGTTGATATTGCTCGAGTGTCTGCAGGGGGCCATATTGAACATCTCTGAACATGTTTTTGAGTGAAAAAAAAACCTTTATAAATACTCTTTGTAATGATGTATAACAGAAGGTTATATTATGTTTCTTTCATTAAATACACATTTTTAAAGTTGTGGTATTCTTTTTGAATCACCCTGTATAGACAGAGCTGATAACGGACTTAGACTCTGCAGGCACCAGCAGGCGAGCAAAATAGCGTACGCACGCTGTGGTCTTACTATCAGCGCGCGTCTGCTGGTGCGCCGGTCTGGCGCCGAGCCAAGCGGGTTGCATAACCAGCCGGCTAGGCGCCCAGCGGGCAGTGCGGCACTATGCTTTCTTAATTTTTCAAATTGTTGCATCCTTGAGCCCCCGTTGACCAGATGTACATCTAGCGGTTTTCGGCTGACGCCCCCGGTAACAGGAGTCAAGGAAAACACTTTATTAATAATTATAATACAAAGTAATGTTTCCAGTTACAGTTACATTCTCAGCAAGTACAACAAGTCCTTTCATCCAAACATATATTTTCTCATCATTAGAAACTTTTCTACATGAGCGGGTATACAGAGTAAAAGGCATATTACTACAAACAAAACTAGGTCTACTTTGCGTCTTTGTTTGATATGTTGTCTGTCATTAAGTGGCTGCTTGGTTGTCTTTTCACTCTGCTATCGATATCTGCGTTTTTGCTTCCGGGAAACTGCTATGGAGGACCGGTGGTAGCTTCGTGTGGTGGCGCGGAAGTAGAGGTTGTGCGCTCACAGAGTCTGGTGAACACGGGAGGAAGTGCGGACCAGGCGTGGTCGGTTATACCGAGTCGCCACGTGATGTACACTCCTGGAAATGGAAAAAAGAACACATTGACACCGGTGTGTCAGACCCACCATACTTGCTCCGGACACTGCGAGAGGGCTGTACAAGCAATGATCACACGCACGGCACAGCGGACACACCAGGAACCGCGGTGTTGGCCGTCGAATGGCGCTAGCTGCGCAGCATTTGTGCACCGCCGCCGTCAGTGTCAGCCAGTTTGCCGTGGCATACGGAGCTCCATCGCAGTCTTTAACACTGGTAGCATGCCGCGACAGCGTGGACGTGAACCGTATGTGCAGTTGACGGACTTTGAGCGAGGGCGTATAGTGGGCATGCGGGAGGCCGGGTGGACGTACCGCCGAATTGCTCAACACGTGGGGCGTGAGGTCCCCACAGTACATCGATGTTGTCGCCAGTGGTCGGCGGAAGGTGCACGTGCCCGTCGACCTGGGACCGGACCGCAGCGACGCACGGATGCACGCCAAGACCGTAGGATCCTACGCAGTGCCGTAGGGGACCGCACCGCCACTTCCCAGCAAATTAGGGACACTGTTGCTCCTGGGGTATCGGCGAGGACCATTCGCAACCGTCTCCATGAAGCTGGGCTATGGTCCCGCACACCGTTAGGCCGTCTTCCGCTCACGCCCCAACATCGTGCAGCCCACCTCCAGTGGTGTCGCGACAGGCGTGAATGTAGGGACTAATGGAGACGTGTCGTCTTCAGCGATGAGAGTCGCTTCTGCCTTGGTGGCAATGATGGTCGTATGCGTGTTTGGCGCCGTGCAGGTGAGCGCCACAATCAGGACTGCATACGACCGAGGCACACAGGGCCAACACCCGGCATCATGGTGTGGGGAGCGATCTCCTACACTGGCCGTACACCACTGGTGATCGTCGAGGGGACACTGAATAGTGCACGGTACATCCAAACCGTCATCGAACCCATCGTTCTACCATTCCTAGACCGGCAAGGGAACTTGCTGTTCCAACAGGACAATGCACGTCCGCATGTATCTCGTGCCACCCAACGTGCTCTAGAAGGTGTAAGTCAACTACCCTGGCCAGCAAGATCTCAGGATCTGTCCCCCATTGAGCATGTTTGGGACTGGATGAAGCGTCGTCTCACGCGGTCTGCATGTCCAGCACGAACGCTGGTCCAACTGAGGCGCCAGGTGGAAATGGCATGGCAAGCCGTTCCACAGGACTACATCCACCATCTCTACGATCGTCTCCATGGGAGAATAGCAGCCTGCATTGCTGCGAAAGGTGGATATACACTGTACTAGTGACGACATTGTGCATGCTCTGTTGCCTGTGTCTATGTGCCTGTGGTTCTGTCAGTGTGATCATGTGATGCATCTGACCTCAGGAATGTGTCAATAAAGTTTCCCCTTCCTGGGACAATGAATTCACGGTGTTCTTATTTCAATTTCCAGGAGTGTATGTCGGTTGTGTGTAACGAGCGGGTCGAGTTGACGGAAGAGCTTCCCGCATGTTGGTTGTATACAGAATAGTAGTTGCTGTTCATTTCACCTTGGTGGGACGTTAACAAGCTTCTTCTTTAAGTCCTCCGTTTCAACACTGGAGTTTAAAAAGGAGACACCTAACATGAAGGAGCGGTCACTACCCGTCAACGTTGCAGAGAAAACGTGAACTCCGGTGACAGAGCGTGTTGTCGCGTCACCGTGGCGTGTTGGGTACGCTGGTGACGCGTGCGCGGTCGGATGCGTGGATCCTTGCCATCGGAGGTCGCGTACTGCCTGTTCGAGCATAATTGCAAGTTAAGTTTGCGTAACCAGCCTCTCTTCTGCCTTGTGGCCTCCGGCGATCGGGTTTCCTGTCCCCGGCACCGGTGTAACGGTAGACAGTGATCTTTCCTTCTCCTCCTCTCGTTACTGCCTGATGGGAGGTGTAGTTTTGGCAGTTTAATGTTTCGCTATTCTGTCGTGTGTTATGAGTAAATTCATGCTTCATGTTGGTTGATCATGTGGTCGCTCATTCAGGACTGTGTAGTGTAATGTTTCCTTGCACGAGGTTAGCTCTAATTCTGTCACCAAGTTAAGCCATCTTATTACAAGTTTTCGCTGGCTAAAGGTCGGTGCAATGACCAGCCTGAGAGTGGCAATTGTGTTTACGGGTGTATTTAAATTGGTCCGTATTCTGTCTAGCCTGAGCATCCCTGAGTGGGTGATTTGTGGCCTCCTTACACGGGTCCGTCATATCTATTATGTTCTAATGATATTCCAGGACACTTTTGTTTAAAAACTTTTTAAATTCCTCCATTCCTTTATTGCCATTAATCGTGTGTTTGCTGAGACCTTTGGTTTTTCTTAATGGCGGTGTTGGTACCGTCACTATCTCACCGTACTTTATTAACAAAATCCTGTATTTACTTTAGCAGCCTGTTTATTAATGTTCTTTAAAATTTTAAACTGTTGTATTGCTATAAATTACTTGACTGCCGTGAGCGGCGTGTTTTGAAAGGCTGTTTATTGCCGTACGGCTAGCTTCCGTGTTCTTCAAAAAAGAATTTTTTAAAAACTGTGGTATTGCTATAAATTACTTGATTGCCGTTAGCGGCGTGTTTTGAAAGGTTGTTTATTGCCGTACTGTTAGTTTCTGTAAGATATGAATAAAACATTTGTGTGTCAAAATCTGAACTCGACAGTAAACGACTATAAATTTGGCCCCGTTTCCCAACTTGTGATGTGGCTTATAGTAACCTTAACCACTGTGTGTGGCAGTAATCAAGATTTAACTGAGTTCCAATACGGTGTTATAGTCGTCGCACGACGGATGGGACACACCATCTCCGAGGTATCAATTTTAAATTTAGCATCTGAGAAATCTTTCACGCAGGAGGATCGTACAAAGACACCGCCGTTTGAGTCTCGTACAGATTCCCGTATGGAGGACACAGTGATAGACATCCGTGGGGTTGTGAAGCAGCTGAATGGGTTGAAAATAAATAAATCGCCAGGTCCTGATGGGATTCCAATTCGGTTTTACAGAGATTAGTCTACTGCACTGGCTCCTTACTTAGCTTGCATTTATCGCGAATATCTTGCCCAACGTAAAGTTCCGAGAGACTGGAGGAACGTGCAGGCGACGTCTGCATTTAAGAAGGGTAGAAGGACGGATCCTGAAAATTACAGACCAATATCCTTAACGTCGGTTTGTTGCAGGATTCTCGAGCATATTCTCAGTTCGAATATAATGAATTTCCTTGAGACAGAGAAGTTGCTGTCCATGGATCAGCACGGCTTTAGAAAGCATTGCTCCTGCGAAACGCAACTCGCCCTTTTTGCACATGATATCTTGCGAACCATGGATTAAGGGTATCAGACGGATGCCATATTCCTCGACTTCCGGAAAGCGTTTGACTCGGTGCCCCACTGCAGACTCCTAACTAAGCTACGAGCATATGGGATTGGTTCCCAAGTATGTGAGTGACTCGAAGACTTGTTAAGTAATAGAACCCAGTGCGTTGTCCTCGATGGTGAGTGTTCATCGGAGGTGAGGGTATCATCTGGAGTGCCCCAGGGAAGTGTGGTAGGTCCGCTGTCGTTTTCTATCTACATAAATGATCTTTTAGATAGGGTGGATAGCAATGTGCGGCTGTTTGATGATGATGCTGTGGTGTACGGGAAGGTGTCGTCGTTGAGTGACTGTAGGAGGATACAAGATGACTTGGACAGGATTTGTGATTGGTGTAAAGAATGGCGGCTAACTCTAAATATAGATAAATCTAAATTAATGCAGGTGAACAGGAAAAAGAATCCCGTAATATTTGAATACTCCATTATTAGTGTAGCGCTTGACACAGTCAATTAAATATTTGGGTTCATTGGTAGAGTTTTGGGAAGATGTGGTTCATCTGCAAAGGAAACCGCTTATAAAACACATCAGGGGACCGGTAAAACATGAAATCTTCGACATCGCTGCGGCCGGAAAAAGATCCTGCAAGAACAGGACCAACGACAACTGAAGAGAATGGTTCAACGTGTTAGAAGTGGAACCCTTCCGCAAATTGCTGCAGATTTCAGTGTTGGTCCATCAACAAATGTCAGCGTCCGAACCATTCAACGAAACATCACCGATAAGGGATTTCGGAGCCGTGGTCCCACTCGTCCACCCTTGATAACTACACGACACAAAGCTTTACGCCTCGCCTGGGCCCGTCGACACTGGCATTGGACTGTTGATGGCTGGAATCATGTTGCCTCGTCGCACGAGTCTTCTTTCAAATTGCGTGTGTGTGTTGGGGCTTATGGGCACTCAACATCGAGGTCATCCAGCGCCTTTCAAATTGTATCGAGTGGATGGTCGTGTACGGGTATCGAGACAACCTCATGAATCCATGGAGCATACATGTCAGCAGGGGACTGATCAAGCTGTTGGAGGCTCTGTAATGGTGTGGGGTGTGTGCAGTTGGAGTGATTGGGATCCCTGACATGTCTCAATACGACTCTGACACATGGCACGTACGTGAACATTCTGTCTGATTACCTGCATCCATTAATCTATTTAGTGTTTACTCACGCTACAGTGTGACTCCAGGAATACTCTCCTGAGTTTTACCCACTGGCCACCAGAGACCTCAGACATGAACATTTTTGAGCATATCTGGAATGAATTACAACGTGCTGTTCAGAAGAGATCTCTACCTCCTCGTACTCTTTCGGATTTATGGACACCCCTGCAGGATTCATGCTGTCAGTTCCCTCCAGCAATACTTCCACATTGGTCGAGTCCTCGCTACGTCGTGTCGCGGTACTTCTTCGTGCTCGTGGGGGTTCAAATGGTTCAAATAGCTCTGAGCATTATGGGATTTAACTTCTGAGGTCATCAGTCCCCTAGAACGTAGAACTAGTTAAACCTAACTAACCTAAGGACATCACATGCCCAAGGCAGGATTCGAACCTGCGACTGTAGCGGTCGCGCGGTTCCAGACTGTAGCGCCTAGAACCGCTCGGCCACTCCGGCTGGCTCGCTGGGGTCCTACACGATATTAGGCAGGTGTACCACTTTCTTTGGCTCTTCAGTGTATTTCATACAATCAACACAGGCAACCAACTGATGGTAGTTACGTAAAACTCTGACTGTAAAAATATTTACCCTGACCCCAAAAACTTAATTCGGAGCTGGACACGCCTTTAAGACCCAAGCTTTAATTATTGCACACAATGGAATGGATGAGGCGAAGAATTTACGGTAATTGCTGTGGATCCTAAAGTGGAGAATTACAAATAAATAAATTTGATATCAATGGAAAGTGTTAACAGAAACAAGCTCTTGATTGAAACATTAATTAATCCGATCAAAACATTCATTAAACGGGTCTCACTACAAAATAATATCGACTGACTTTACAAATGTCCCCTGTGTGAATTCTAATAAGAAACCTATTGGTTTTCTGCGTAACTCGAACAACAGGGAAACAAGGGACTTAGATGCAACTATGTTCTGAAAATTACTCACGAAATTTAACCCAGATGTGAACACAGTGTCTGTTGGCCTGACAGTTAATGACAATTTACAATTAAATAACTATAGTGAATTGAATACCTTTAGCTGCATACAGGCGTTGATATACTTTAACGGGAACAGTTGTAAATGTGTGCCCCGACCGGGAATCGAACTTAGGATCTCCTGCTTACATGAAAGACGCTCTATCCATCTGAGCCACCGACGACACAAACAATAATGCGACTACAAGAATTTATCTCTGTCACGCCTCCACTGAGACCCATATTCACAACATATTGTCCCATACTATATTCGTAGTGATCCTGCCCATTACACTCATTACTCGCGGCTTTACCGATTCCCGTAAGAGTTCTGTGTGTGCATCTGCACAGAAGATGGTCAAATGGCCGGTGAGCCTTAACTATATATATGAAGAGGGTATCTGTTCTTTCGGACATGGGCAGAGGCACTACGAATATAGTGCGGGCCAATAAGTTGGGAATGTGAGTCTTACTCGAGGCGTGAACCTTAACTATATATATGAAGATAGTATGTGTTCTTTCAGATAGGGTGCCAGAGATAAATCCCTGCTGTCGCACTATGCTCTGTGTCCTCGGTGGCTCAGATGGATAGAGCGTCTGCCATGTAAGCAGGAGATCCCGGGTTCGAGTCGCGGTCGGAACACTCATTTCCAACTGTCCCCGTTGACCTACATCAACGCCTGTATGGTGCTAAGAGTATTCACTTCACTGTATTGATTTAATTGTAAATTCATTCTAACTAGATGCACGGTAACCGATGGTATCCGTTCTTTCAGACATGACAGAAAGGACAGACACCATCTTCATATATAGTTACTGAGAAATTCATGCATCTACTAAAGCAGTGTTGGACTTCATAATGGTGATCGGAATGTCTTGAGCAAATGTGGACAAGCTTTATTCTGTGATGGTGATGCTGCTATATGTGCTCACTGTAATTACTCAGCATGAGAGCGCATAACGCTGCCGTGGGTGTGGCTCCACGGTACAGGATGAGGCTCGAACTCCTGTCGAGACGAATTATGCAACCCCCTTGTCTACTAAGACGCGCCGCAAATGTTCACAGCTCTCTGTACCTGAGCAGACGCTACTGACGTGCACACCTCCCAATCTCCCAGTGATCTCCCAGAATTTTAAGCTGCTTTTCCTCTCAGCTAGCCAATGGCGAGGTTCCCTCACGCACAAAAATTCCGCCAGGAAAAGCGCTCAGCGATAAAACGCTAATGACTTTTCGAATCGCCGTTGATCTTCCAAAAAGAAGCATCTTTTTTTTTATCCTATCACGCGTTTTGGAGCTTTGTGACTCGCCTCGCATAAGAGGTTCTCAGAAAGTTCTTTTTTTTTTTTTGAGGAAAAAACTATCAGAGGACCTCTGATGCGAGGCGAGCGACTGAGTTGGAAACCAGTGCCTTGGGCTAAGCACTTATTTTTCTGCAAGCCGTGTTTCTTTTGGAAACCGTACGGTTATCTCCTGAAGGCACTCTTAAAAACACAAGATTATGCCGGCCTCTCACTGCCAGAGTCCCTTCCCTGCGTCAGTTCGCCACGGGGAGGACTCTGTTGCAAAGGCGCAAAAGTGGTCAGCCCCCAAGTGTGGCACGCTGTGGCGACTTTCATGGAGTCAACACCAGAGGTAGCCCACCTGTGCCGATGACAGAAGACCCTTTTTCTGTTGTGTCAATCACTGCCTTGCCTGTTCCAGATCTAGCGAGCTTCCCACTTCCACGCAGTCATTGAAAGCGTACATAAAAACAAAGAAGACCTCCACCACGTTAAACGTATCGATATGAATTTACTCAGAAGGCAGTACGTCCAGTCACAGTAATCCAGTTCACTTTAATAAATAATTGTTATCGTGTTCGTACTCTGTCATTATCCTCTAACTAGTTCTTTACTCTCATATTAAGGGGCCAACGTCCTGGCCACCGTGGTTACAGGAAGTTAAGAGCTGCTGGGCTTGACTGGGTCGCGAGGGATTAGCCGAACGGTCTGAGGCGCTGCAGTCATGGACTGTGCGGCTGGTCCCGGCGGAGGTTCGAGTCCTCCCTCGGTGTGTGTGTTTGTCCTTAGGATAATTTAGGTTACGTAGTGTGTAAGCTTAGTGACTGATGACCTTAGCAGTTAAGTCCCATAGGATTTCACACACATTTGAACATTTTTGCTTGACTAGCATTTTGGTGGGCCCAGTTTGCAGAGCGCTGTTGGTAAGCAGAGTGCACTCAGCCCTTGCGAGACAAATTGAGGAGCTACTTGACTGAGCAGTAGCGGCTCTGGTCACGAAAACTGACGACGGCATGATGACGTATGCTGACCACATGCCACTCCATACACGCATCCAGAGACGCCAATAAGCTGAGGTTGACACGGAGGTCGGTCAGTGCCGTTGGGCTTTTCCGAGGCCTGTTCGGGTCGAAATTAGAGTTCATGTTAAAGAAAAGCGGCATCCAAAATGGCTTTTTTTTCACATATAATTGGTCGCTTTGTCGGATTTCATAGAATCTACCATCCTGGTGAAAATCCTATCATGGTGTGCTCAGCCACGTTGTTGCGATGCGAGTCTTCGGCCTCCTAGATGCTCTTCCTGTTGTTCTGAGTCAGCTCCACTTCACGACCGGTGTTTATATATGTTGATGCCGTGCTGCGTCGGCCACTGCGATCCTCGTCGGTGACACATCCTCTACCCGCCGCAAAACTTCGACACCATTCTGTGACATGCTAACGAGACATTACAGTCTCTCAGTCGCCTCTACCAGCTGCCAGTGAATTTCAACCACAATTACTTAACGAGTTTCGGCCACAGAAATCGAGTAACCGAGTGGATTTCCGTATGAGACCAGTTTTCTAGTTGTACGTAGCGAGTGGCTGAAACTTTGCTCAGTTGCTAGCCGCGTAAATCAAAATGAGCGCACACAACTAATTTGTTTATTACAGAAGCCGACAAATATCGGCCTTGTAACCTTGGTTTCTGATAATCCCTCCCAGCTTCCATCTTATCCTATAAAACAGCTCATAGGTCGCTTGTATCCAGAACAAATTCTAAGAGGGTGGTTTATGTAGGTGCAATATGCAAAACTAGTAGAAACCGAACTCAGAAGATCTGTCTGACTTCCGGAGAAAAGTAGAAACACGCGGGGCAATTCTGACCCTAAGATACATCAAAGAAAGGCAAATCTGCGGTTTATCGAATTTGTAGATTTAGTGAAAGATTTTGAAAATATTCACTATATTACACTATTTCAAATTCTGAAGGTAGCAGTGATAATAGAGACGGAGCTAAAGACTGTATATAACTTGTTCAGAAACCAGACTACACTTATAAGATTCGAAAGACTTGAAAGGAAAGCAGTAGTTGAGTAGAGAATAAGACAGGGTTATAGCCTATTGCCAATATTACTCTACCTGAACATTGAGCAAGCAGTTAAGAAAAATAAAAATAAAAATTTGAGGAGCAATTTAAAGATCAGAGAGAATAAATAAAAGGATCGCGGTTTGCCGATAACATTATAATTCTATCAAACATGGCGAATGAGTTGGAAGAGCAGTTGAAAGGGATGGACAGTGTCTTGAGAAGATGATACAAGTTGAGAGTCAACAAAAGAACAGGACTAATCTAATGTCGTCGGATTAAGCAAGGAAATTGTGAAGGAATTAGATTAGGAACGAAACACTAAAAAAAGTAGTTGATGCGTTTTGCTATTTGGGCAGAAAAATAAATAATGATGGTGGAAATAGAGAGGATATAAAATAAGGACAGGAAATGACAAAAAAAGAACAATTCTGAAAAAGAGGAATCTGTTAACATCGAATACAAATTTAGATGTGAGGAACTCTGTTTTGAAGATATTTGTCTGTAGTTTATGCTTCTACTGAAATGAAACATTGACGATTAGGCAGGTCAGACAGGAAGAGAATATGGTGCTGTGGAATAATGCTGAAGATTAGATGGCTACCCTATATCGTGTAGCTGATGAGGAGATACTGAATTGGAGAGAAAGGAGTTTCAGGTCGCGACTGGAGTAAAGAAAAGGATCCAGTTGACAGGACAAATTCTGATGCATCGAGGAATTGTTGGTTTGGTACCGGAGGGAAGTGTAGGGGGAGACCAAGGGATAAATAAGTAAGCTAATTGAAATGAATGTGGTTACTCGGAGATGGAGAGAGTTGCACAGAATAGACTAGCTTTGAGAGCTGCATCATATCAATCCTCGGACTACAACACAACGATACGTCCATTTCATTTCATCCATATTTTGCAGCTGCAAATTTGACAGTATTCAATACACTGGAAGTATGAATTAAAAAACGCTTTCAGTCACCAATTTTCGTGTTTTATTAAATACACTATGCATTTCGGACCCTGTGGATTTATCATTAGGTATAGCTTCTCTTAGTAGATGATTTAGTTTCTCTCTTGAATGGGGTGAAATGCATGTTCCTGTCAGGGAAAGGTTTGATGTTAAGTTATGAATTTCATAAGTCAAATGCAGACAGTACATGCGAAACAGTGGAAAAAATGAACAGTGCAAACTTACCACGTAATCCAGGGAAGCGTTTCTAACTTTTCAACACCATTATGCATTGGTTTATCTATCTTGTTCATCCCCATCACTTACCCAAGAGACACCTCTGCATAAACATTTTTGTAAACACTTCACTGATGTTGTTGTACATGGTGTGATCAAAGATGAATTTATTTTTAGTGCCAGAGATCTAATTGTTAAACAACTGACATGTGCAAGCCATAACTTTTGACTAGGTCTTTAAAATTACTGAAATGTTCAAGCAATAACTTTCGACTAGGTCTTTAAAATTACTGAAATGACTGTGGCTTGCGAATTTCTTTTTTCGTTTGACATATATTCTGGTTTCTGATTTTATGGAGGTATATCTGCAGTTGACCGAACAAATTTGGGGTCTTAGTGTGGGCTTCATTTTGCAATACTACCAATTTTTTTTCCTGGTCGTCGATGATATTTTTTGAGTGAAGTGATATGCATGAACAGGGTGTATAAACCAATGTATGATGGTGTTAAGAAGTTAAAAATGATTTTCTTGGATTATGTGGTAAGTTTGCACTCGTCATTTTCATTTTTTTCGCTCTTTCGCACATATTTCCGCATTTGACTTACGAAAACCATAACCTAACATCAAACCTTTTCATGACAGGAACATGCATTTCACCTCATTCAAGAGCAAAAGTAAATAATAAGACAAAGTACAACTGACGATGACCCACGGCGTCCTAAATGCGTCGTGTATTTAATAAAACAGGAAAATTTGTGACTGAAGGCTCTCTTGACCCTCCCTTGGCCACCAAAAAAATTAAGTGTTCCTGATGAGAGAAAAGATCAAACAGATAGGCATCCTCATAACTTTCCGCTGTAGAATTAATTGTAACTACTGTTCCCTTCCCTTACCAGGTCCTCTTTCCATCCTAGTACTAAACCATTTAAATAAATCCGTCCTTTGGTGTTACTTTTTTAATCTGAAAATTGAAATTGAGCTTTTCATCAAAAGTAAAATATTTAAAGCTGTGGATCTTAATTACTGCCTTCTTGGGTAAAAAAGATTAAGTTACTAATTTTTCAGTAATGCGTGGCGTCTCCGTAGTGCAATCGAGTGGACTCAAAGTTCTTATTAGCCAGCGTAAGAAATAGTTTTCCAAGATCTGAGTCGAAATGTAGCTCTGAAAAATTCTTGACGCTGTTATTGAAGAGCAAGTCAGACGGGTACGATTCCGAACAATTATAATAGTCTGTGTCGGTAGGGCAAGTTCCACAAAATTTAGCTGTTCAAAAAAGAGAATCTGTTCATTCCAAAAGACCGTGTTATTAAACAGGGATCGCAGAGTAGTACCTAGCTTCCTCGTAATTTGTATGGTAATTAGTAGGAGACGAAAAATGAGTATAATATTTACTTCAAAAATGAGAAAAATTTTACCTTTTAAGATAACAATTATTATTTCATAAAACGTACTCCTCAGAGCACAACTATTAACAGTATACATTCAGCTTCTTACAAGAGCGTATACTGACAAAAATTGTTTTCTGATATCCCGCAGCAATGGCGGCTGTCGTTTCTTTTTTAACAATAGAAGTACACCTCCTTTGAAAATATGTCCTTGCGTAGTGAAGTCTACTATCAGAAAAAATCATTACCTAAGTCACGGAACACAGAAGTGTGTTGAAAATCACGGAACCCTAACAGGCCATCGATGTTATTTACAACGCTGCGCTCTCGCAGGCGAAAGCGATAATTTAGGTTATGAATTGATACTATAAGGCGTTGTCTACTTCATTTTTCAATTGCAGCTATAACTTATATGCTTTTGATATCAATTTTTCACTTCAGGAGCGTGGTATCTTCGTCGAACTGCAGTTCAGCAGGATGGAGATGGTGCTGGCGGAAATGAGGGCAACGTACTTGACTACAAGGGAAGATCGTTGTGTGTAAGGATACTTACATTGTACTGGGTCCTCTCCTTTAAGAATCGAGGTGTCCGTGATAAATTTATACCGACAGCGTACATTCTGTCAGCTTACATACACCTATACAGATACAGTATTTAAGAGCACTTGCCGTCATACAAAGCAAATACTAAACGTATATATGACGAGTTTGAAGATAGAAATCTGTGCCACCTTGCGGACTTTGACACGTGATGCGTTAAGTTGTAGAGGAAAAGATTTACAGAGACAGACATCGGACGTAAGGGAAAATTGCAATCTGCAAGTATTTCCAAATATTGACAATATATATGTATTACTATACGCATAAATATTGACAATATAATACTGTGTGTATATTTACAACATTCTGGAAGCTTCTCGCGCTGTTCTCTTATGTCAGTATGACGACTTTGTAAAGCGCACATGCTGTGCTGTGAGGCAATCGGTTTGACGGGAAATGAAGAACACACTTCTAACGCGGCGATCACAATGTAAACACCTCTGTTGCTCCAACATGACGGGCTCGAACAGCCTTACGCTGCCATCATCTGGTATAAGAGGACAGAATAAAGACAGTAAGGGGGGAAGGAGGACTTCAGTTACCTTCACCGATTGTATAAAACACAAAATTTCACGGATCTTATAGAACTTGTTACGAAATTGCCACCTTACATTGGATTAAGTGAAAGTATAAGATGCGCTCTACACCAATCTATACCTTCATAAAAATCCAGTTGATAAAATGCAAACAGTTGATAAAGCCCTGATACCGTCCGTGGATATTGGCAGCACGTGACTACTACTTTCAGACAATTTCTTGATCATTCCATTCTGGAAAAGGAGCACGGAAAAATGAATAACTAAATCATTCCGTGCAAGTTATGACTCCTCTTGAAGGTAATTCGCAGCAATGGGCAAATATTTTTTTTGAGGGGGGGGGGGGGGGGGAGACTGCCACTGCAACTTGCGTATCGTATCTGTAAAATTCTCTGCCCTCCTTTGCGATAATACAAACCGAGATGACCTTCTTTAACCTTTTCGAAGTCTTCATTCGTACCTGGCAAGAATCCCATACCACGAAACTGAATTTCAGATAAAGACGGAGAACCATAGTGTAGACGGTCTCTTTCATTGATTTGTTGCATCTTCTTCGTGCTCTGTCAATAAAACAGTCATGGGTTTGTCTTCTACACATCATTTTCTTTGTGACGTCTCCGAGTTAAGTTATTGTAATCCCTAGGTACACTACTGGACATTAAAATTTCTACACCACAAAGAAATGCAGATGATAAACGGGTATTCATTGGACAAATATATTATACTAGAACTGACATGTAATTACATTTTCACGCAATTTGGGTGCATCCTGAGATTCCCGTACCCAGAACAACCATCCCTGGCCGTAATAACGGCCTTGATACGCCTAGGCATTGAGTCAAACAGAGCTTGGATGGCGTGTACAGGTACAGCTGCCAATGCAGCTTCAACACGATACCACAGTTCATCAACAGTAGTGACTGGCGTATTGTGACGAGCCAGTTGCTCGGCCACCATTAACAAGACGTTTTCAATTGGTGAGAAATCTGAAGAATATGCTGGCCAGGGAGCAGTCGAACATTTTCTGTATCCAGAAAGGCCCGTACAGGACCTGCAAGATGCGTTCCTGCATTGTCCTGCTGAAATGTAGGGTTTCGCAGGGATCGAATGAAGGGTAGAGCCACGGGTCGTAACACATCTGAAATGTAACGTCCACTGTTCAAAGTGCCGTCAATGCCAACAAGAGGTGACCGAGACGTGTAACCAATGGCACCCCATACCATCCATACCATCACGCCGGGTGATACGCCAGTATGGAGATGACGAATACAAGCTTCCAATGTGCGTTCACAGCGATGTCGCCAAACACGGATGCGACCATCATGATGCTGTAAACAGAACCTGGATCCATTCGAAAAAATGACGTTTTGCCATTAGTGCACCCAGGTTCGTCGTTGAATACACCATTGCAGACGCCCCTGTCTGTGATGCAGCATCAAGGGTAGCCGTAGCCGTGGTCTCAGGGATCGAGACGTGGCTGCACGATCCGTTACAGCCATGCGGATAAGATGGCTGTCATCTCGACTGCTAGTGATACGAGGCCGTTGGGATCCATCACGGCGTTCCGTATTACCCTCCTGAACCCACCGATTCCACATTCTGCTAACAGTCATTTGATCTCGACCAACGCGAGCAGCAATGTCGCGATACGATAAACCGCAATAGCGATAGGCTACAATCCGACCTTTATCAAAGTCGGAAACGTGATGGCACGCATCTCTTCTTCTTACACGAGGCATCACAACAATGTTTCACCAGGCAACTCCTGTCAACTGCTGTTTGTGTATGAGAAATCGGTTGGAAACTTTCCACATGTCAGCACGTTGTAGGTGTCGCCATCGGCGCCAAACTTGTGTGAATGCTCTGAAAAGCTAATCATTTGCGTATCACAGAATCTTCTTCCTGTCGGCTAAATTTCACGTTTGTTGCACGTCATCTTCATGGTGTAGCAATTTTAATGGCCAGTAGTGTATTTAGGTGAATCGACAACCAGTTTCCCATTCTTCTGTAAGTAATACGAGTCAGTATTTTGCAGCCATGACCGATTAAAGTGGTAGTTCGGTTACATTAAAACCTTGTCCGCCGCTCGTGGTCTCGCGGTAGCGTTCTCGCTTCCCGAGCACGGGGTCCCAGGTTCGATTCCCGGCGGGGTCAGGGATTTCCACCAGCCTCGAGATGACTGGGTGTTTGTGTTGTCCTTATCATTTCATCATCATCCAGGAAAGTGGCGAAATTGGACTGAGCAAAGGTTGGGAAATTGTACGGGCGCTGATAACCACGCAGTTGAGCGCCCCACAAACCAAACATCATCATCATCATCATCACATTAAAACCTTGAGCACCTGCCTTCTTTGGAATTGGAATTACACACTCTTCTTGAAGCATAAGGATATTTTGCCTGTATCAGATATTTCGCTCACCAGATGGAATAATGTTGTCACAGCTGGCTCTCCCAAGGAGCTGAATAAATCCGAGGAAATGTCTATACATTGGTAAAATACAGTTGGATGGTCGTTATTTAAAATACGCAACACAGTTCATGGCTATTCTTGAATACCTGCGACGTAACGAGCAACGTGCAAGTATAATAACGGGCTCGGCTAATCACAATGACAACTCGTGTCCAGTTGGTCCGAGACATCGCTCAGGCACACTGGTGATTTATTTCACGTTCTGCAGCTCTTGGCGTAATTATGACTTTTCTGGTTATACACTAGAGCGCGTTTGGGTTTCGTCTGTAACCTCACTGTTGACAGGTCGGTATAGTCAATATACGAAAGTGCAAGAGAAATGCTTTAGGAACTTAAATTGGAATCCTTGGAAGAAACACGACATAGTTCTCGCTATGTCTTTTTAGGTAAACTTATAGAACTTAAAGAAGACTGTGGATTAGTTATACGGAAATCATCATACAGTGAGGTGACAAAAGTTATAGGATAACGATTGTACCTATACACAAGGCGGCAGTATCTGGTACACAAGGTATAAAAGAGCTGTTCAAACGTGATTCATGTGAAAAGGTTTCCGACATGATTGACGACGGTAATTGACAGACTTTGAACGCGGAATGGTATGTGGAACTAGACGAATGGGGCATTCCATTTCCGAAGTCGTCAGCGAAT
The DNA here is from genome assembly GCF_023864275.1 of Schistocerca cancellata. NCBI lineage: Eukaryota > Metazoa > Arthropoda > Insecta > Orthoptera > Acrididae > Schistocerca > Schistocerca cancellata. Next base: position 52,395,574 of record NC_064631.1, read on the forward strand.
TCAGAATTCCGAGATTCGCAAGTTTCAGGCATTATTTCCACCACGGACAACAATTGCCGACGGCCTTCAGTTAACGACCGAGAACAGTGGCGTTTGCGCAGAGTTTTCAGTTCTAACAGACAAGCAACACAGCCACAGAAATCAGTGTGGGATGTATGACGAATGTATCCATTACGGCGAAATTTGACGTTAATGGGCTTGCAGCACGTCATCGCCCACAGCGGCTTCGCTGAGCTTGTGACCATAGCGGTTGGGTCCTGGATAGAGATGGGAAAAACTGTTCTTTTCAGAGATTGGATCAGAACTGTTCACTCCCTGAAATGAATTAGCTCTTTTTCATGACTCACCACTCATTTACAATAGAAAATAAATGGAAGGCACATTGCCCTTTAAACTTGGTTTATTCCAGTACTATACCTGTATTTTGATCTTATTTGATCCTATTTTGAAGTAACACAGATAATGAGTAAGAATTTTGTATTGTTTATTGAAATTTCCACGATATGACAAAGTTGTTGATTATTGATTTATTTTGCATTATCGTGGTTTTTTGGGTGATCGGAAAATGTTGTAACTTGAGATTTACATTAACAATATATTTGGCTATAATGTATTAAAATTTCATTAACCTCATACAAATACATCGCAAGCCATATATTTTTAAAGTGAACGTTTCCTTCCGAAGACGCCTAAAATCGCAAAATCCGTACCAGAATAAGAAAAAAAATATAAATTTGACTGTAAAACGAAAGTGCTGCATATAGCCTTATGCAGAATAAAACAAGGAAAATATTGGTGTATCACATTTTGCGATACGTTTATCGGTTCGCTCGTAATTAAAGCGTAAATTCGAGTGTCCATAATAAAAATCCTATAGTAAGAGGAGTCATCAGGAACCTAATCTAATCAGTTTAAACAAATAAAAACAAAAACAAACAAAAAAAATAAAAATAAAAACAATTGATGTATACATAACATAATAATGTAATATACATAGCGGTATTACTACGAAGAACAATATCCAGTGGGGACGAACTCCGATGCAGAGGCGCTGAGTCGAGCAGGTCGAGCCGCGAGCTGTATTACTGCATGAGCTGAGACCGCAGACACCAGAGTGACACCTGAGTCACTTTGCTCAACGCTCTGGCTAGAGTCGAGACGGTGGGGTGAGCGTTGAGCGGGCGAGTTCCGAGGGTGGGGGGAGCGGTGAACTCACCCGCTCCGAGACAAATCGTCCGTTCCCTTGCGAGCAGGTTTTTGCAAGTAGTTCCTATGTTATCCGCTAGGTGGCTCTCTGTCCTGTTACTCGCATCAACTGCCCAGAGGGCAGGACTTGCGACTGAAACGATCGCTGACAGAGTGCGATGCGAAGTTAAGCTGCGCGAGACACTGCACATGGCAGACGACGCACAGAGACGGCACGGCATATGTGAAACACAAAATGCAATGGGGCACTGCACAATGCAGGCAGCCAAGGTAGAAGCAGGGCAGAGGCCGGCGCTGGCTGTGTTGTGTGGCGTGCACTGTGCTCTGACCAGCAGAGGCGCTGCTGATATGCTCCGTCTCTCTCTCTCTCTCTCTCTCTCTCTCTCCTCTCTCTCTCTCTCTCTCTCTGCCGTGGGAAACGTTTGGAGCTACCGTTCTTTTTTTCTGAATCACTGATTGTTCACTCGTTTGAAAGATTCAACTCTATGAATTAGTTCAAGAGCGGATCCCCCATCTGTAGTCCTGGACGGATGGAGCACTGCGGCCTGGTCAGATGAGACCCGATTTCAGTTTGTAAGAAGTGATTGTAGGTTTCGAGTGTATTTTCGAGTGTATCACAAAACTCACGAAGCCATAAACCAAAGTTGCAAACAATGCACTTTTGGAGCTGGTGGCGGCTTCGTAATCGTATGGGGTTTGTTTATAAGGAATGGACAGGGTCCTCTGGTCCAACTGAACCGATCGCTCACTGGACATGGTTATGTTCAGCTACTAGGAGACCATTTGCAACCATTCATGGACGCTCGTCCCAAACAACGATAACTTTTTTTGTGAATGATACTGACCCAGGGTACGGGGCCACAATTGTTCGCAATTTCTTTGCAGAGAATTCCGAACAATATAAGTCAACAGTTTCGTCACCGAGATCGCCTGACATAAATATCATCGAACGCTAACGGGACATAACCGAGAGCTCAGTTCGCGCACAGGTCCTTTATCGGCAACACTTTCGCACTAATCCATGGCTATAGAGGCAGTGTGGCTGAATATTTCTGAGGAGTGCTTGCCGTGTCGAACTACTGAACGACGCCGGGCAAAAGGAGCTCAGACACAATATTAGGAGGTATCCTATGACTTTTGTCCCCTCAGTGTATATCCTACATAGGAATCATGAGGATAGAATACGAGTGATTAAGGCACGTATATGCATATAGAGAGCCATTTGTCCACTGTGCAATAGGCGAAAAAAATTGGAACAGAACTTCATCAAATTGGTACAATGTTTCCTCCACCACAGACTGGAAGGTAGCTTTCAGAGTTTATATGTAGGTGTAAATGCTATGGGAGGCGTTGTGATGCGCATACTGTGACTTTCTATTAATTAAAAATATCCTTTCGGAATGATCCAACTTTCGCATATTCAACGGGAAGAAGTTCTGAAGCATAACCCAGTTAATCATTTATTCCAGCTGAATGTAGCTATTCAAATGTTCAAAGGTGTGTGAAGTCTTGTGGGACTTAACTGCTAAGATCATCAGTCCCTGAGCTTACACACTACTTAACCTAAATTATCCTAAGGACAAACACACACACCCATGCCCGAGGGAGGACTCGAACCTCCGATGGGACCAGCCGCACAGTCCATGACTGCAGCGTCTCAGACCGCTCGTCTAATCCCGCGCGGCGAATGTAGCTGCGTCAAACACTTTGGCCCTCTGGGTGAACTGTTTGTCTTCCCCGTGCAACTTGGTAGATGAGCGGGATATCACCAAGACACGCCGTCAAAGTGCTGAGCAAGCAGGAGACATCGTTCCCGAGAGCTCTTACTTCATGAGAATGGCGAAAAGTGGCGAAAAATCCTTTTAGTAATCATTTAGCGAAAAGTCTGTCGCATGTGCAGTGGAAAGGATGCCCGAACCGCCACCCAGCTTCGCGTTCCAGAGAATGAGGTACGCGTGAGGCGGTGGAGGCGCCGAACAGTGGTTCAGGAACGTGATGCGTGACCTCCACAGAGAGCCGTACTTTCTCCACAAGGAAAACAAATATGACACTGTAATTTAGTCAGTCATCGTGCTGTATTCGTTCTATACTGAACTGTTAGTGTAGCCAGCTGAAAACTGACGCCTTTATCATTTCATTATTCAGGGTATTTGGAAAGTTTGTCCTACGAGTTGCGGCGCCTGTAACATTGTTGTTGTTGTGGTCTTCAGTCCTGAGACTGGTTTGATGCAGCTCTCCATGCTACTCTATCCTGTGCAAGCTTCTTCATCTCCCAGTACCTACTGCAACCTACATCCTTCTGAATCTGCTTAGTGTATTCATCTCTTGGTCTCCCCCTACGATTTTTACCCTCCACGCTGCCTTCCAATACTAAATTGGTGATCCCTTGATGCCTCAGAACATGTCCTACCAACCGATCCCTTCTTCTGGTCAAGTTGTGCCACAAACTTCTCTTCTCCCCAATCCTATTCCATACTTCCTCATTAGTTATGTGATCTACCCATCTAATCTTCAGCATTTTTCTGTAGCACCACATTTCGAAAGCTTCTATTCTCTTCTTGTCCAAACTGTTTATCGTCCATGTTTCACTTCCATACATGGCTACACTCCATACAAATACTTTCAGAAACGACTTCCTGACACTTAAACCTATAGTCGATGTTAACAAATTTCTCTTCTTCAGAAACGCTTTCCTTGCCATTGCCAGTCTACATTTTATATCCTCTCTGCTTCGACCATCATCAGTTATTTTGCTCCCCAAATAGCAAAATTCCTTTACTACTTTAAGTGTCTCATTTCCTAATCTAATTCCCTCAGCATCACCCGACTTAATTCGACTACATTCCATTATCCTTGTTTTGCTTTTGTTGATGTTCATCTTATATCCTCCTTTCAAGACACTGTCCATTCCATTCAACTGTTCTTCCAAGTCCTTTGCTGTCTCTGACAGAATTACAATGTCATCGGCGAACCTCAAAGTTTTTATTTCTTCTCCATGGATTTTAATACTTACTCCGAATTTTTCTTTTGTTTCCTTTACTGCTTGCTCAATATACAGATTGAATAACATCGGGGAGAGGCTACAACCCTGTCTTACTCCCTTCCCAACCACTGCTTCCCTTTCATGCCCCTCGATTCTTATAACTGCCATCTGGTTTCTGTACAAATTGTAAATAGCCTTTCGCTCCCTGTATTTTACCCCTGCCACCTTTAGAATTTGAAAGAGAGTATTCCAGTCAACATTGTCAAAAGCTTTCTCTAAGTCTACGAATGGTAGAAACGTAGGTTTGTCTTTCCTTAATCTTTCCTCTAAGATAAGTCGTAAGGTCAGTATTGCCTCACGTGTTCCAGTGTTTCTACGGAATCCAAACTGATCTTCCTCGAGGTCGGCTTCTACTAGTTTTTCCATTCGTCTGTAATGAATTCGTGTTAGTATTTTGCAGCTGTGGCTTATTAAACTGATAGTTCGGTAATTTTCACATCTGTCAACACCTGCTTTCTTTGGGATTGGAATTATTATATTCTTCTTGAAGTCTGAGGGTATTTCGCCTGTTTCATACATCTTGCTCACCAGATGGTAGAGTTTTGTAACATTACTACAAGAATATACATAAGGGGTAATTTATGCAACGCAGAGCGACTCCGATGCGTGCGTACAGCGTTGCACTGCAAATATTGAGGAAATGGAAAGGGCTTTTGATCTGCGGTTTTCACCAGACAGATTGGTAGTCAGGGCCTCATATTGTTGGCCAATAAACAGATTATAATAATGCTTGAAAAGTGTAATTTTTGTGCAAACATATACTTTCTTAAATGGAGCAATGCCTACAGGCATTAACAAACTAAAAGTGGGGTAAATTAGAATGTCAGTGTAGTTCGTTGCAGGATTGTAATGTGAGTCCTTTAGGAGATATCGTATTGTGAAAAGTTTCCATACGGACACTTGTTTGTGCCATTCAGCACGTATAGTTACTAGGTACGATGATGTTATGTTTGCTTACGCATTCCTATAGCGCATTGCCACTTGCTAGTCAGTTGGTGTGTGACAGTCGAAGCAGTAGGTAGTGACTGGATAATGGTATTTACCAATCCAGAAAAAGCTTGTGGTGAATGGAGAGCGTAGGATTGCAGTGCGTTCTTGTACGGTGTACGCGGTATGATATCCGAATAGACGTAAATCATCTCGGAAGTAATTTGTCAATCTCTTCTACCAGTTACGTGAACATCTAGACAATGTAACAGCAGGAAACAAGTGGCTACATAAGATGGGAAGATTAATATTCTTGCTGCTGTTGCAGTTGATCAGCACGTTCACTCCCGCGGAATCACATGAGGAAGTAGCATGAGTCAGGAGGCGTTCTCCATCGACATAGGTTCCATCGCTGTTACATCTCTCTCCACCGAGAGCTACATGCAAGCGATTATGAGAATCCTGTTCACTTTTGCTCGCGGGCATTAAGAGAGGATACCCCGGATGTATCATGTATCTTGTTTAGTGATGAAGCCACATTTACCAATCATGGCCAGGTAAACCGACGAAACATGCAGTATTAGTCTGGTTAGAATCCCCGCTGGCTTCGTCATGTAGAACGTCAGCGTCCGTGGAGTGTAAACTTGAGTTGTGAGTTATGGGATAGTGAACCATCAGTTCACAGGGCCGTTTTTCATAGACGGAGCACAGAACGCACACAGGTATCCTAGCCTCCTAACAGACCTTCTTCCACGGATTCTAGAAGACGTTCCTCTGTAGACTAGGAAGAACCTGTGATACGAACATAATGGCTGTCCAACCCATAGTGCACAAAGTACTACAGAACGTCTTCATGAATTGTTTCAGATCGTTAGATTGGACGGAGACGAGTTGTACCTTGGCCGGCCGTTCCCCGGATTTGACAGCTGTAGACTTTTTTCTGTGGGTAAAGCTGATAGGCGCTGTCTACAAGGACTGCAGCCTGCTGGGGCATTTCCGCTTTAACGCAAGGACATATGCAGCTGTCTCTCCATATGAGACTGGAAGCGTGTACTGCCGCTGCCGGTGGTCATTTTGAGCACATCCTGTGATAGTCAGGTGTATCGTTACTCGTCAGAATCCACATAACTAGTGTATTCATTTGTGTTGTTCTTTAGTGTCTGCTACCACAAGTATTGTACAAGGCTCGGTGTGCGAACTTCCCAAAATACACTCCTGGAAATTGAAATAAGAACACCGTGAATTCATTGTCCCAGGAAGGGGAAACTTTATTGACACATTCCTGGGGTCAGATACATCACATGATCACACTGACAGAACCACAGGCACATAGACACAGGCAACAGAGCATGCACAATGTCGGCACTAGTACAGTGTATATCCACCTTTTGCAGCAATGCAGGCTGCTATTCTCCCATGGAGACGATCGTACAGATGCTGGATGTAGTCCTGTGGAACGGCTTGCCATGCCATTTCCACCTGGCGCCTCAGTTGGACCACCGTTCGTGCTGGACGTGCAGACCGCGTGAGACGATGCTTCATCCAGTCCCAAACATGCTCAATGGGGGACAGATCCGGAGATCTTGCTGGCCAGGGTAGTTCACTTACACCTTCTAGAGCACGTTGGGTGGCACGGAATACATGCGGACGTGCATTGTCCTGTTGGAACAGCAAGTTCCCTTGCCGGTCTAGGAATGGTAGAACGATGGGTTGGATGACGGTTTGGATGTACCGTGCACTATTCAGTGTCCCCTCGACGATCACCAGTGGTGTACGGCCAGTGTAGGAGATCGCTCCCCACACCATGATGCCGGGTGTTGGCCCTGTGTGCCTCGGTCGTATGCAGTCCTGATTGTGGCGCTCACCTGCACGGCGCCAAACACGCATACGACCATAATTGGCACCAAGGCAGAAGCGACTCTCATCGCTGAAGACGACACGTCTCCATTCGTCCCTCCATTCACGCCTGTCGCAACACCACTGGAGGCGGGCTGCACGATGTTGGGGCGTGAGCGGAAGACGGCCTAACGGTGTGCGGGACCGTAGCCCAGCTTCATGGAGACGGTTGCGAATGGTCCTCGCCGATACCCCAGGAGCAACAGTGTCCCTAATTTGCTGGGAAGTGGCGGTGCGGTCCCCTATGACACTGCGTAGGATCCTACGGTCTAGGCGTGCATCCGTGCGTCGCTGCGGTCCGGTCCCAGGTCGACGGGCACGTGCACCTTCCGCCGACCACTGGCGACAACATCGATGTACTGTGGAGACCTCACGCCCCACGTGTTGAGCAATTCGGCAGTACGTCCACCCGGCCTCCCGCATGCCCACTATACGCCCTCGCTCAAAGTCTGTCAACTGCACATACGGCTCACGTCCACGCTGTCGCGGCATGCTACCAGTGTTAAAGACTGCGATGGAGCTCCGTATGCCACGGCAAACTGGCTGACACTGACGGCGGCGGTACACAAATGCTGCGCAGCTAGCGCCATTCGACGGCCAACACCGCGGTTCCTGGTGTGTCCGCTGTGCCGTGCGTGTGATCATTGCTTGTACAGCCCTCTTGCAGTGTCCGGAGCAAGTATGGTGGGTCTGACACACCGGTGTCAATGTGTTCTTTTTTCCATTTCCAGGAGTGTACAATATCTCGTAAACAACTCGTTCTAGAATTCTGCAACAAGCACCACTAACATTCCAATTTACTGTCAGTTTTGTTTGTTAATGTCAATACCATACTGTTCGACTTAACATCATTATGTTTGCATAAAAATACATTTTCTTTGTATTACTAGAATCTCTTGACTGGCTAACAAAATTAGCCCCTTAATCCCAAACCTCTTCTGTGGAAACCGTACATCAATAGTACTTCCCATTTCTGCAATATTTTAGCTGCAAATTTTAGGTGATTTACCCTGTACAGAGTCACACAGAGCGTAATTTCACCACTGTGCGATACGCGAATGGAATGAGAACGGAATTCGATAAAACTGGTACAATGTACTCTCTGCCACGAACGGAGCGGGGGTTTGCAAAGTTTATAGGTAGAAGTAGATGCTATCTCAGGCACACCGTGCTACACACACTGCGAGTTTATATTCATTCACGATAGTCGTTCTGAATGCTCCAACTTGCACATATGAGAACGTAAAAACAAACCATATTGCCGCAAAGCACTCCAGAAAAATAAGCTAAGTCATCATTTCCCCTTGCGAAATGTAGCTGGTTCAATGAGTCTGCACACTCTGAGTGAATTGTTTCTGTTCGCCGATGCGCTTGATGCAGATGACGTCACCGAGACGCGCCGTTAAAATGCTGAGCAAGCCGTGGACACTTATTTCGTGTGAAAATTAGTTCGCTCACGGAGGAAGCTAGAAGAATATTTCTGCTCTCTGATATTGAAAGTGTAAAAAATTACAGCCTGACAACAAGTATGAAATTTACGACACATAAATGAACAAAATAAGGAGTGTAACACAAGGAGGAGAAAGGATAAAGATAGTTAAATATGTATACAATAAGACAGTGCTGACGGAATCAAACGAAGAACTACAAATGGGCAAACGCTATAGTATTGTAAAGATCCAGTTGCAAACGTTTTGTCACTCCCCGCTACAGTATCAATTTAAAGAGCCAAAAGGATGAGAGTTAGCCTCAAGCTTACACCGTGTCAGGAAAGAAGGGCGACAAATGGGGAAAAATCATTTTATTAATCATTTTGTAAAAAATCTGTTGGACGTGTAGTGGAAAGAATGCCCGAACCGCCACCCGGTTTCGTGTTCTAGAGGTACTTGTGACACTGTGGAGGTGCAGAGCAACGCTGTAAGGACAAGATACATGACATCCACAACTAGGTGTTATTATTCTCAACACCCAAGACAAATATGACATTGTAATGTGGTCAGTCATCGCTTCTTCACTGAAGTGTTGGTTGCGCCAGGTCATAACTGTTGCCTTTATCATTTCACTGGCGAACCCGGCAATGCTTCACAACCACTAAATATATATGGGAATTGGTTATACGACCTAATCTCCTCCTGTCCCCTCACTCTGTCCATAACCTCCTCCCCCAGCCCCCCCAATCTCACCATTTCCTCCTCCGTTTCGATTTGACCAGCACCCTCCCCACTGTCTATGTCCACTTCCTCCCGCATCCTCAAACCTGTCCCCCACTTCAAGCCTTGTTTATTGTTTTTGTAAATGAAAGTTTTATTGGGGGCTGAAGTCGCTTAAAATGAGTAGGAAAATATTTGGTATCATTGATATACAGAATATGAGGAAGGCCTCTCTAGCTGAAGGAACTTTGAAGATACTTGCCTGAATTACAGGATTTTGCATAGTTTTCATCTATCAATGGGTAGGGTTACAACGTTTCAAACGATTCAGATTCCATAGTAGTATTCTAATTATAAGCCAATAAACCATAAAAACTGCTTTCCTACTTTCTGTTAAAACCAACTGTGAGGAAGAAACCGAAACAATGCATTTTTCTGTACACAATTTTTGTCGAAAATTATACACAAGGAGAATTAACATATTTCAGAGAAACCATTTGTCTAATGGTTTAAATGCCCTGCTGGTGTAGCAAAAAGTGACTAAAAATGAATGAAACCGTACATTTTCACAGAGGAGCACTGAATTTTCTTTTTCGCAGTCGATCTTAAAATAAAATCTGAAAATTGTCGTTTAAAACAGTATATAGCTTCTGTTAGGGGGAATTTTTTATTAGAGTATCATGTAAAATTTTAAAGTAGACTGGTGAAATACCCTTCAAGAATGATAACAATGTATTCCTATCGTAGGCTATATATATATATCAGCCAAGAACTCTTCGTATTTTACGTAACAATGTATATATATATATATATAGATATATATATATACACTTACGTAAAATACGAAAAGTTCTTGGCTGATTTACTTCAATTTTTTACACGACATTCTGACAAACGTTTGAATATATATATATATATATATATATATATATATATATATATATATATATATATATATATATATATATATATATATATATATATGTTGTTGTTGTGGTCTTCAGTCCTGAGACTGGTTTGATGCAGCTCTCCATGCTACTCTATCCTGTGCAAGCTTCTTCATCTCCCAGTACCTACTGCAACCTACATCCTTCTGAATCTGCTTAGTGTATTGATCTCTTGGTCTCCCTCTACGATTTTTACCCTCCACGCTGCCCTCCAATGCTAAATTTGTGATCCCTCAATGCCTCAGAACATGTCCTACCAACCGATCCCTTCTTCTAGTCAAGTTGTGCCACAAACTTCTCTTCTCCCCAATCCTATTCAATACCTCCTCATTAGTTACGTGATCTACCCACCTTATCTTCAGCATTCTTCTGTAGCACCACATTTCGAAAGCTTCTATTCTCTTCTTGTCCAAACTAGTTATCGTCCATGTCTCACTTCCATACAAGGCTACACTCCAAACAAATACTTTCAGAAACGACTTCCTGACACCTAAATCTATATTCGATGTTAACAAATTTCTCTTCTTGAGAAACGCTTTCCTTGCCATTGCCAGTCTACATTTTATATCCTCTCTACTTCGACCATCATCGGTTATTTTGCTCCCCAAATAGCAAAACTCCTTTACTACTTTAAGTGTCTCATTTCCTAATCTAATAACCTCAACATCACCCGACTTAATTCGACTACATTCCATTATCCTCGTTTTGCTTTTGTTGATGTTCATCTTATATCCTCCTTTCAAGACACCATCCATTCCGTTCAACTGCTCTTCCAAGTCCTTTGCTGTCTCTGACAGAATTACAATGTCATGGGCGAACCTCAAAGTTTTTATTTCTTGTCCATGGATTTTAATACCTACTCCAATTTTTTTTTGTTTCCTTTACTGCTTGCTCAATATACAGATTGAATAACATCGGGGAGAGGCTACAACCCTGTCTCACTCCTTTCCCAACCACTGCTTCCCTTTCACGCCCCTCGACTCTTATAACTGCCATCTGGTTTCTGTACAAGTTGTAAATAGCCTTTCGCTCCCTGTATTATACCCCTGCCACCTTCAGAATTTGAAAGAGAGTATTCCAGTCAACATTGTCAAAAGCTTTCTCTAAGCCTACAAATGCTAGAAACGTAGGTTTGTCTTTTCTTAATCTTTCTTCCAAGATAAGTCGTAAGGTCAGTATTGCCTCACGTGTTCCAACATTTCTACGGAATCCAAACTGATCTTCCCCGAGGTCGGCTTCTACCAGTTTTTCCATTCGTCTATAAAGAATTCGCGTTAGTATTTTGCAGCTGTGACTTATTAAACTGATAGTTCGGTAACTTTCACATCTGTCAACACTTGCTTTCTTTGGGATTGGAATTATTATATTCTTCTTAAAGTCTGAGGGTATTTCGCTTGTCTCATACATCAGTAGTTCTAATGGAATGTTGTCTACTCCCAAAGCCTTGTTTTGACTCAGGTCTTTCAGTGCTCTGTCAAACTCTTCACGCAGTATCTTATTTCCCATTTCATCTTCATCTACATCCTCTTCCATTTCCATAATATTGTCCTCAAGTACATCGCCCTTGTATAAACCCTCTATATACTCCTTCCACCTTTCTGCTTTCCCTTCTTTGCTTAGAACTGGGTTGCCATCTGAGCTCTTGATATTCATACAAGTGGTTCTCTTCTCTCCAAAGGTCTCTTTAATTTTCCTGTAGGCAGTATCTATCTTACCCCTAGTGAGACAAGCCTCTACATCCTTACATTTTTCCTCTAGCCATCCCTGCTTAGCCATTTTGCACTTCCTGTCGATTTCATTTTTGAGACGTTTGTATTCGTCTTTGCCTGCTTCATTTACTGCGTTTTTATATTTTCTCCTTTCATCAATTAAATTCAATATTTCTTCTGTTACCCAAGGATTTCTATTAGGCCGCGTCTTTTTACCTACTTGATCGTCTGCTGCCTTCACCACTTCATCCCTGAGAGCTACCCATTCTTCTTCTACTGTATTTCTTTCTCCCATTCCTGTCAATTGTTCCCTAATGCTCTCCCTGAAACTCTCTACAACCTCTGGTTCTTTCAGTTTATCCAGGTCCTATCTCCTTAAATTCCCACCTTTATGCAGTTTCTTCAGTTTCAATCTGCAGTTCATAACCAATAGATTGTGGTCAGAATCTACATCTGCCCCAGAAAATGTCTTACAATTTAAAACCTGGTTCCTAAATCTCTGTCTTACCATTATATAATCTATCTGAAACCTGTCAGTATCTCCAGGCTTCTTCCATGTATACAGCCTCCTTTCATGATTCTTGAACCAAGTGTTAGCTATGATTAAGTTATGATCTGTACAAAATTCTACAAGGCGGCTTCCTCTTTCATTCCTTCCCCCCAATCCATATTCACCTACTATGTTTCCTTCTCTCCCTTTTCCTACTGACGAATTCCAGTCACCCATCACTATTAAATTTTCGTCTCCCTTCACTACCTGAATAATTTCTTTTATCTCGTGTTACATTTCATCTATTTCTTCATCATCTGCAGAGCTAGTTGGCATATAAACTTGTACTACTGTAGTAGGCATGGGCTTTGTGGCTATCTTGGCCACAATAATGCGTTCACTATGCTGTTTGTAGTAGCTAGCCCGCACTCCTATTTTTTTATTCATTATTAAACCTACTCCTGCATTACCCCTATTTGCTTTTGTATTTATAACCCTGTAATCACCTGACCAAAAGTCTTGTTCCTCCTGCCACCGAACTTCACTAATTCCCACTATATCTAACTTTAACCTATCCATCTCCCTTTTTAAATTTTCTAACCTACCTGCCCGATTAAGTGATCTGACATTCCACGCTCCGATCCGTAGAACGCCAGTTTTCTTTCTCCTGACAACGACGTCCTCTTGAGTAGTCCCCGCCCGGAGATCCGAATGGGGGACTATTTTACCTCCGGAATATTTTACCCAAGAGGACGCCATCATCGTTTTATCATACAGTAGAGCTGCATGTCCTCGGGAAAAATTACGGCTGTAGTTTCCCCTAGCTTTCAGCCGTTCGCAGTACCAGCACAGCAAGGCCGTTTTGGTTAATGTTACAAGGCCAGATCAGTCAATCATCCAGACTGTTGCCCCTGCAACTACTGAAAAGGCTGCTGCCCCTCTTCAGGAACCACATGTTTGTCTGGCCTCTCAACAGATACCCCTCCGTTGTGGTTGCACCTACGGTACGGCCATCTGTATCGCTGAGGCACGCAAGCCTCCCCACCAACGGCAAGGTCCATGGTTCATGGGGGATATATATATATATATATATATATATATATATATATCAGCCAAGAACTTTTCGTATTTTACGTAACAATGTTCCGACTTAATAGATTATATATATTAATATTTATTAAAAACATGTAGCCTATATCAATCCAGATTTTTATTTGTGTATCTTATAAAAATATGAAGTTAACCTATATCCTATGTGTGTCCAAGCGTTTATCAGATTGTCTTTTAAATATTTGAAGTAATGTGTCACAAACCTTTCAACATATTTGCTTACGAAGTATGACTATTGCATATACTGCATATACATTCATAAATAAAGTATATTAAAAAATACACAGCCTACGTCTGTCCAAATGTAGATTAGCGTATCGAGTAAAAATCTGAAGTAAATCGATCAAGGACTTTTACGAGATTTTTGGCAACAAAAATTAACGAGTTCTCTTTTTAAAGCAGTATAGAGTATTCCGGCTGTTAGAATTGGAAAAGTTATTAAAAACATCACTAATCGATAGTTTATTTCTGAAGGTGAAATTTTATTACACTTCGATTAGTTTGCACTTTTCAATGATGCACTTACAATTGTTTTGTTACCTGCGGAACATATTTAATGGAGTCACCTGTTAGACTTCAGTTACTGTTTTTATATTGGTAACTTAAGTTTCCCATGTGATCTTCATTTAGTCTCCTAACTGCCGTGATTCAACCGAATCAAATTACATATAAGAACTACATTGTTACGGAACTTTAGTGCTCAAGATTGGAGGCTGTCTTGAATAACATTTTAATAAATTAAAGTTACATTTTAATACAGGAAATCTCCAATCTGTGAGGGTAGTGTAGGAAAGACCAAAGTGGTGAGAATCATCACATACTAAAGTCTCGTCAACACGTCATTGGAGGGAGTAGCTACAATGTTAAGGCAGGCTTGCTTCGGAAGATCAAGGAAATTGTGTGCAAGCAATGAGAAGTAGAAGATTTATAAGCAAAAGAGCCTCTAAAAATTTCAAAGGTTTGTTGATTGCAAATAGAATTTCTATAGAATAAGACAGACCTTTATCAAGTATATTGTTTGGAATATAATATATGGCAGTGAATGACGGAGAGCTAAGAACAAGACAAATTGGATAATTTTGGAATGTGGTTGTGGAGAAAAAGTTTTAAAGCTGAAATAGACATGTTAAATTACAAATGAAGATCTGTTTCTAAGAATAGGTGAGGAAAGAAAGCTAGTGTAAAGGGCACGAAAGAGGAAACACCTTGTCTGGTACAAATACTGCAAAGGTAGTGCCTGCAGCGAAAGGTCATTTGAGGAAATATTGCATAGAACAGAGAAAGAAGAAGAAGACATGGGTAGGTGGACGCCGTTGGAAACGGATGACTTTATTAGCAGATTAAGGAAGACTCACAGGACACACGAAAGCGGAGAACCTCCAGCGAATATCTGTGTTGCGGCAGATACATCAAAGAAGAAAAAGAATAAATTATCAGAAAATTCTTTCTGGAATAATATCTCCCTGAGCGACAACACTGAAGGTGGTAATCGTTATTCAGATGCTTGTAAGTCATGTTGGCCACCAGTTCTGCAACTGCTAACCTTAGCGATAAAATACAAAGAAATCTGAATAAATCAGTGCCCGTTTCGAGGACAATTATGGATTTAATTTTTGCGCTATCTGAACAGTTTGTGGTGTATAAAATATTGGCCCGACGAAACATTTTCTTAATTGTTCTTTATCGTATATACACTGGTAAGACGTATTTGTAATTTTCAGTAGCATTTCATTTCTTTACTATATGCATTTCACTATACAATGCACCAATAGTATGTTTATGTTTCTGTTTGTTGGTAGTTTCCTTTAATCTACCAGAGAGTCTTATTTCATGATTTTAGGAATTCTGGTTTGCATTACTGCCATCTATTATTTTAAGAAACCGTATTTTATGG
This sequence comes from Schistocerca cancellata, assembly GCF_023864275.1. NCBI lineage: Eukaryota > Metazoa > Arthropoda > Insecta > Orthoptera > Acrididae > Schistocerca > Schistocerca cancellata. The sequence continues at coordinate 52,410,946 of NC_064631.1, forward strand.
GAATACTTTCTGGAAACAATGCATCACATTTATTTTTCACTCTTTAATTTTGTCTTAGCTTTTTTGGGTTTAGGTTACAAGCCTATTTCCTGTTCCGAGATATATTTTTGAACACAATATCTTATAGTGACAGGGCAGTGCTTCACTGATTCATCTATGAAGTTTACTTTTTTAATACTGAGAGATAAAGATGAAATAGTATTATAAGTGAACACGACGTGACTAAAAACAAGTAAAAATGGTACATCGTAACATATTGTCTTTTTACTATCTTAAATCGAAAGAAACAACAGAATTTGTAGAGGAATAATTCAAAACTCTTGTTTTTACCATTACTTTCGATCATTAAGTTGCATTCAGATGAATTTCGAAACAATGGAAGTTGTCCAATACTGCATCATCTCGATAAGGAGGTTCCAACACTGGTGTTGTCCATCCTGTGTAAACCTAATGTAGTTTCACCTGTTTTTCATTGTTTGGTCTGCTTACATCCGCTACACACATCACAAATTGTCGAATGGAACAACCGCATCACGCAGAAAACTGTGGGAAACATGTGGATTAACCAGAAAGAATTCCCACTCTGCAGTGGAATATGAGCTGACTCGAAACTGCCTGGCGGACTAAAAGTGTGTGCCAGATCGGGTCTCGAACTTGGGACTTTTGACTTTGGGAAACAAGTCATTATGCAAACAGTCCGCAATTTCGTTTCACAAGGAGTGCTAGTCCCACGAGGTATGTAGGAGTACTTGTGTGAAGGCTGGAAGATGGGAGAAAAGGTAGTGGCGGAACTGAGGCTTCGGGTGGGACATGATACGTACTTGTATAGTGTGGTTGGTAGAACACTTGTCCGTGAAAGGCAAAGGTCCGACGATCGAGTCCCGGACAGGCCCATAGTTTTAGCCAGCCAGGAAGTTTCAAATATTGAGTAACATACATTCGGGACCTCCTCTTCGCAAACCAAGAGATTTGCATCTTATCAGCTGGGCTTAATAGAAATGGCGGGGATGAGTACGTGTAGCGTGTTGTCCTGTTTGTGTCACTGATGACAGGAGAGAGACGGGAGTGAGTGGTGCCCGCAGCCGGTAGTGGGCGCACTGAGGGTATGAGAGCGCGAAGCGGCGTCTGCTATCGGCTGATAAACGTAGTCTGTTGATTTCCACGTAAGATGAAATGAGGAAGTATATTTTTCATTCATCTGGTTTGGTAGGAACTAGAGAGGTGGCCAAAACATTTACAGACTACTTGCAAATACACTGGTGTCCAAATTAAAGCAACAAACTGCTACAGGGTGTTTCAAAAATGACCGGTATATTTGAAACGGCAATAAAAACTAAACGAGCAGCGATAGAAATACACCGTTTGTTGAAATATGCTTGGGACAACAGTACATTTTCAGGCAGACAAACTTTCGAAATTACAGTAGTTACAATTTTCAACAACAGATGGCGCTGCGGTCTGGGAAACTCTATAGTACGATATTTTCCACATATCCACCATGCGTAGCAATAATATGGCGTAGTCTCTGAACGAAATTACCCGAAACCTTTGACAACGTGTCCGGCGAAATGGCTTCACATGCAGATGAGATGTACTGCTTCAGCTGTTCAATTGTTTCTGGATTCTGGCGGTACACCTGGTCTTTCAAGTGTCCCCACAGAAAGAAGTCACAGGGGTTCATGTCTGGCGAATAGGGAGGCCAATCCACGCCGCCTCCTGTATGTTTCGGATAGCCCAAAGCAATCACACGATCATCGAAATATTCATTCAGGAAATTAAAGACGTCGGCCGTCCGATGTGGCCGGGCACCATCTTGCATAAACCACGAGGTGTTCGCAGTGTCGTCTAAGGCAGTTTGTACCGCCACAAATTCACGAAGAATGTCCAGATAGCGTGATGCAGTAATCGTTTCGGATCTAAAAAATGGGCCAATGATTCCTTTGGAAGAAATGGCGGCCCAGACCAGTACTTTTTGAGGATGCAGGGACGATGGGACTGCAACATGGGGCTTTTCGGTTCCCCATATGCGCCAGTTCTGTTTATTGACGAAGCCGTCCAGGTAAAAATAAGCTTCGTCAGTAAACCAAATGCTGCCCACATGCACATCGCCGTCATCGATCCTGTGCACTATATCGTTAGCGAATGTCTCTCGTGCAGCAATGGTAGCGGCGCTGAGGGGTTGCCGTGTTTGAATTTTGTATGGATAGATGTGTAAACTCTGGCGCATGAGACGATACGTAGACGTTGGCGTCATTTGGACCGCAGCTGCAACACGGCGAACGGAAACCCGAGGCCGCTGTTGGATCACCTGCTGCACTAGCTGCGCGTTGCCCTCTGTGGTTGCCGTACGCTGTCGCCCTACCTTTCCAGCACGTTCATCCGTCACGTTCCCAGTCCGTTGAAATTTTTCAAACAGATCCTTCATTGTATCGCTCTTCGGTCCTTTGGTTACATTAAACCTCCGTTGAAAACTTCGTCTTGTTGCAACAACACTGTGTTCTAGGCGGTGGAATTCCAACACCAGAAAAATCCTCTGTTCTAAGGTATAAACCATGTTGTCTACAGCATACTTGCACGTTGTGAACAGCACACGCTTACAGCAGAAAGACAACGTACAGAATGGCGCACCCACAGACTGCGTTGTCTTCTATATCTTTCACATCACTTGCAGCGCCAGCTGTTGTTGAAAATTGTAACTACTGTAATTTCGAAAGTTTGTCCGCCTGAAAATGTACTGTTGTCCCAAGCATATTGCAACAAACGGTTTATTTCTATCGCTGCTCGTTTAGGTTTTATTGCCGTTTCAAATATACCGGTCATTTTTGAAACACCCTGTATTTTCCCGTCCTGTGTATTCATACAAACTGTCGACAGATACCGTTACGATCGTGTTCAGCACGTAAGATGGCATTCCGATCAATGGGCAACCACGCCAACAATGACGTCATGGTACCTATCAAGCGGGGTTGTGTTTTGCGGGTGGTCCCACATCCGTAATCGCTGTAGACACAGTCACAGGCAGTACAGTACGCCATAGAGAAGACGCTTTTGAGGGAGGTAGGAAGAATGGAAGCAGGAGAATCCCACACTGATGCAGCCCAATGACTTAATGTGAATCTGTAGTAACCACAACCAACAGCGGGAACGCCTTGGGCTGCGGATCGGAGCCGCCAGGCGGGGAAGCCGCCGGCGGTGGAGCACGCACCACCATGTAAACACAGGACGAGTCGGACGACAGAGCAACGACAACTGACAACAACCGACCACGACCGACTATGGGCGACACAACGAAGAAGAGATAAACAACGGAGGCTTGTGGAAACCACAACACCAAACACCAAACGTAAATCCACTCGGAACCAGAGCCAGGCAAATGTCAACAACGTGCAACGAACAACGACCAGAACGCAGTACCGCCGAGATAGAAACGAAATCCAGAGCGAGTACCAGACTGGCTGGACTAGGGCTTTTTTTTTCTTTATTGTTATTTTAATCACCTCATACAACGCGGGCTGTCAGCAGCATATTACGCTGCTCTTCAGCCGTGAGTGGTAAAATAATACGACATATAGGTGGCACAGATAATACAATAAAAACAGCGGGCAAAAACTGTAGATACGAAAAACAATAAACATGAAGCCGTTCACGCTGGACACTAACACTTGTTGACTCGGCGCACATAACACGGACGACTGCGACGGCACACGTGAACAGTGGTGGCGTGACGGCGAAAGAACACTAAACACAAAACGAAGGCACACACACGAGACACTGGTGGCGATGATCTCCAGCGCGCGAATGTTCACTGAGCGTGTACGAGTCCGGGGACCCTGGACTAGGGCAGAGCGGGTCCCTATGTACGAAACCGGAGGGAGCGGCTATTCGCCGCTGTCTGCACGTGGCTTAGCGGTAGCGCCCTCGCTGCGCGGAATAGCCGCCGCGGAGGCGGAGCCCTCCATGGGCTGACCACGTCCATTTGCTCTGCCGCGTGTTCGACTTTCGCGGCGGAAGGTACTAGAGAATCGTTCTGTTGTTTCTCGGATGAGGCGACACTTGATAGAGACCGAAACTGTATTCCGGAGACAGGACAGGGGCGACCACGTGTGACATCAGAAAGACGGGGCCGTTATTTGGCTGTGAGGGCACGACAGAACCGCTTTAGTACTGCACTGCAACTGGCATCTGACCCCGCACCATCCACTGGACGTGTTGTATCGATGCAAGTGGTATACAGAAAGCTTCAGCAGAGTGGTCTTTATTGTTGGAGATCTGCTGTCTGTTTACCACCGACGCATCTTCATAGAAGGAACCCATAGAGTGGAACCGTCAACATGCCACCTGTACGGTCGAACTGTGGGCCACTGTTCTTTTCACAGATCAGCCCCGATTTGGTCTGGTCAGTGATTCTCGACGGATTAGCACCTGGAGGGAGCGTGGAACACGTTGTCGGGACCCAAACATTGTGGAAATAGACCGATAGTTAATGGTGTCATCAGGGATTATGTTGACCACTCTAACACCCGTTCATGAAATTGTACGGGCGAATCAGCAATATTTAACTGCTGAAGCTTCCTGACAGACTGAAACTGGTTGCTCGACCGAGAATCGAACTCGGGCCCTTTGCGCTTCGGGGTCAAGTGCTCTACCAACTGAGCTACCGAGTTTCTGTGAAGTTTGGAAGGTAGGAGACGAGATACTTCTGGAAGCAAAGCTGTGAGGACGCGACCTGAGTCGTGATGGGTAGCTCAGAGGGCAGTAGTTGGTCGCGAAACGCAAAGGTCCCGAGTTCCAGTCTCGGTCGGGCACACATTTTTAATCTGACAGGGAATGTCGTGAGAAAAAGGAAAGCTATTTACGGAAAAAGGGAAGATTTCTTAAACACATTTCCAATAATATTGTATTTCACAGGAAGTTTGTTAAACATTTGTCTGGCTATGACTGCCAATACAGTTGTAAACGGGTGTTTCAAGAGCAAAACCTCTTCGGGTATGAAAAAAATGACATAATCTGAAAGAAAGAGAATATTTCCTTACGTGCGGAAAGCCATTAAGTCCTTATCAACTCGGATACAATCTGCAACGAAAATTCACAGAGCGACTGGTTTTTGGTCTGAGCCTGGAAGATAACGACGGGTGTTTTATTTTTGTTACCTCCAGATGCCTCGGAAACGAGTGTGTCAGGTCACTGAGAAACGCTGCCTCAGTGCTGGCGACTGTCTGCAGGCCTCGTGTTGACACAGCATACATGTTTACTGCTCCGTGCTGTACTGTTTGCACAGGGCAATTAGCTAATTGAGTTCCGATGAGATTCCAGACGAGGAACAGCACCGATGCCGCTGCTGACTGACCATTGCATGCAAGTTCTTGATACTGTCTGTATCTTTTTGAAATAAATCACGGTCTTGGTCTCGTAACGATGTATTTAAATGGTTCAAATGGCTCTGAGCACTATGGGACTTAACTTCTGAGGTCATCAGTCCCCTAGAACTTAGAACTACTTAAACCTAACTAACCTAAGGACAGCACACACATCCATGCCCGAGGCAGGATTCGAACCTGCGACCGTAGCGGTCCCGCGGTTCCAGACTGTAGCGCCTAGAACCGCTCGGCCACCTCGGCCGGCGATGTATTTAAAAATCTCTTTCGGAGTGGAAGTATTTAACTACGCCATTATTGTTCCATGACTCGCCTGCGTCTCAAATCTTTACAAACGTCTCCAGTGTTTCACTGAAGTGTGGATACGTTCTTCTTCTGGCGGTTGTTTGCTTTTCTGCCAGCCTGTCGCAGCTCTTCTCCAGGAATCACGGTGTCTCGGTTGTTCATTTGCTTCCGTAGTGTAACTCACTTGTGAGGTGAGCCTTGGGCAGCTGTTAAATGGGTTCTACGTCGGTCAGTATCTGGGAGGAACGCCAGCTTTGTACTGAGCAGTCTTAATACAGCGAAGCAGCTGCGTAATCTGACTCATTTACAATGGATACTGCAGTATGTTGGTATTAGGAGCAACGACCGTGCAGGTTGACTGGCAGGAATGGTGGTCCATCTGCTTCCCATCATCACATTCCTGCTACACAGAAAAACCCATAGTAGACTCGCTACGAATCAGAAAAGGAAGGGGCAGTGTCAGTGCACACGTAGCATTACACAAAAGGCACACGATACTTTGATGCTGGACACATTTCGAAAAAGTGCAGTTATTGTAAAAATGCTGCCTGTGGCTGCCGTTGCGAATGAATGGACAGTGAAACATACAGTCGAGAACTCCCTGAAGATGCTGTCACTCGTGACGCCAGAAACACGAGTCTACTCTGCCGTTCCGCGGCCAGCCCGCTGGTGTTGCAACGGTCCAGCCTGAGAAACGGCTTGTTGGAAGTCCCTGTCACCGCCAGGCCACTGTGCCACCACACGCTGCCCTGGCACACTGACCTGGCAATTTCTCAGGCTGGACCGTTGCAACACCAGCGGGATGGCCGCGGAATGACGGCGCAGAATCGTGTTTCTGCCGTCACGAGTGGCGACATCTTCAGGGAGAGATTGGGAAATGTTTCTCGCGGTGACATGAAAATGGACAACAAACTAATGTCGCATTGGGAAGGCCATAAGTAGTCAGAACGCTCAGTTCTGCTTGCTTTGCATTTACAAGAACATCTCAATCACTGGCAGATGACGCGCATATAAAACCTGTTTCGGAAGCCAAGACAGGGATGCAATATCTGTACGGTGATTATTTGTCTTATACCATTGTGACTGAGAATTTCGCAGTTCATTTTATATCCACACTTACCACGTTAACGACAAAGTTTCTCTTATTCTCCTTCCTCTTCTTGTTATATAAGATTAATTAATACAAAGATAAAGTAACAACAACATCGTGCTGTATTCTAGTTATCTTCTACAAATCCTACCAATGCAGGACGACCTTCTAGCGTACATCACGATGCTCCATTACTTCATTGATATGGTCTTTCCAAACACGTCCGGCAGGGGGCTCCCATTGAAAAACTTCGTTTGAGCACAGATACTCTGCCATATTCAACAAATGTCCACACCACTTCAATGATTTCCTTTCAGTCCTATCTATCACTGTTTCATATGACCTCATTCCAGCTCTTACGTCATCGTAAGTTATTTCCTTGAATCGTGGTATCCCAGGGCTTCTGCGTAAATAATCCACTTCGACAGCTACCAGTCTTTCTTTGAGGTCACAATTTAAAACAAAAAAAACAAGTGTTACCTATCAGCTGAAGACATACAGGTTTTTCTTTTTAAGTACATGGCTACAGTCCTGGTATAAACAGAAAAACGCTCAAGACATTACCGTAGAACACCGCTAAAGGATATACAAAGTGGCCCAGCTCATATTCACTTTATGAATGAGCTGGGAAACTCTGTATAGGTTACTTTAGCGGAGTTCTGTGCTAGTGTACCGCGCTGGTTTCTGTTTGCACCATGACTATAGCCATGTATCTAAAAGAATACAGAACTTTATTTGTCGACATGGTAATTAAAACAGAAAAATTTTACGAGACAAAGGATTTTGACATAGACTTTTCATGCCTCTCTACGCTTCAGAAATGAGTTTCATATTCGAGGTGGTGGGTGATTTGGGGGAGGGGGCCAAACAGTGAGGCCATCAGCCCCTCTGGACTAGGGAAGGATGGGGAAGGAAGTCGGTCGTGCCCTTTCAAAGGAACCATCTCCGCATTGGCCTGAAGTGATTTAGGAAAATCACAGGAAACATAAATCAGGATGGCCGGATGTGGGGTCGAACGGTCGTCCTCCATAATGTGAGTCCAGTGTGCTAACCACAGCGCCATTTCGCTCGCTCCATATTCGGATGTAAGGATTGTAACTGTGGGCGCCCACAGAAATTTAGCCATGTAGAGGCAGGGCTCTAAAATTACCATTTTTGCTGTGAAAGATTTGATCAGTTTCGATTTGTGTCGTGCAACAAGAACTCAATTGTGTAGGTGACACAAAAAACTGACTATGAGAGGAATTCAAATGTAAACCAGACAGATATGAAAGAACCAAGCAAAATGTTTATTGCTTTAAAAGTAATCGCCAGAACTGTTGATATATGTATCTCACTACGAGACGAGAAGATCAATGTCATCATGTAAAAATGTTTGCTGTCGCCTATGAAACTGTGTATGCAGGCGCGAACCTCTTCGTCCAGCAGCGTTGGATGGCCGCGCGGGATATGGTGCCTTGCGACGGTTCGCGCGGCTCCTTCCGTCGGAGGGTCGAGTTCTCCTTCGGGCATGGGTGTGTGTTATCCTTAGTTTAAGTTAAGTAGTGTGTAAGCCTAGAGACCGATGACCTCAGCAGTTTGGTCCCACAGGAATTTAGCAACACAGTCTCTTTGTCCGAAGCAAGTCGACGGCCACGAATGTCTTTCTTCTGGACTCCAAAAATATGGAAATCGCATGTGGGAGATCGGAAATATATGCAGCATGTATAAGGGACTCACAGCAAAACTTCTGCAGTGTAATCGAAGAACATGTAATCCAACTGCGGGAAAGTCGTGATGATCTTTTTCTTGACTGCAGGGGCCTGCTGTTCATTGACTTTCTGGAAGCCAGCGCCCCAGTTAACGTACAGAGGTACGTGGACACGCTGCGAAAACAGGGCGCGCCGCCAAGTCCTAACGCTCAGAAATGTCGACGGACGGCACCATTCTGTTTGCGGGATAATGCCCCCCCAAATGTTGGTAAGGTTGTTTCAACTAGGCTGCACAAGTTTTGATGGGGAGCCCTTCCACGTCCGGATATAGTCCTGAACTATACCCATATAATTTCCACGTTTTTAGAGCCATGAAGAAATAATTCGTGGCCTTCGATTTGCTTAGGGCAAAGAAGTGGGTACTGACACGGGTTCTAAGGCAACTGCAGACATCTACCCGTGAAGGCATTGTCTGTCTTGTCTCACACCTGCATAACAGTATTAACAGTTATGGCGACTGATTTTGAAATATTGAACAGTTCAATAACTTTTTTTCCGATCTGACTGGTTTTCGTTTGATCGTCCCTTAAGGTAAAGTCCCAGAATATGGCCCAATATTCAAATATGGCCACCCTATCTAAACTCTCCAGCAAGTGGTGCAATCGTGCGGTATTAGTTCGAACATCTTTACAGGGCACTGGTGAGCTACCAAGATAGTACGGAATCTGGTGTTTTCTTTTCGGAGCAAAGGCAATTTTTTGCTACCTTTCAGTTACAGAATGTGTTTCACTTGGAAATACAGATGTTAGGAAACCAGTTTTTTTATCTCAGTTAGTCGGCATTCATTGCTTTATTTTGATCAACTGTGCCATCGGCAGTCACGAGCCATGTGCAGTGCTTGCCTTTCCGTAATATGGCTGGATCTAATTATGGCCCCGGGGTCATATTTGGGTAAAGAGCTTAGCATATCATCAGATAGTTTTTCTTCCTATTTCCAGGCGGCAAAAAGAAGAAACTGGGACAAAAATACAATGATCAGTGGAATTACTGCTCTTCAAGAGAAAAATATGCCTGTAAACGGGCGATACATGAATCTGAGATACCGAGAACAACGCTAAGGACGTATTTGAAGACTCTAAAGTCATTAAATGCTAAATGTGCAGATGTTACGAATATTACCCAAGGACATAAAACTATTTTACGTCTCAAGACTCTGGCTCAGCTCGTCGAGTACTCTAGAGCAATGGAGGACAATTATTATGGGTTACGTGCAGATGATATTAAACGTATGGCTTTTCAGCTGGCCACTAGAAATAACATTGAGCATCCTTTTAAATCCCGACAAGGTCTCGCAGGTAATGCTCATGAGACGTCATACAGATATCTCTTTCAGAACACCGCAGCTGCTATCTAAAGCTAGAATCCAGGGATACTCAAAGGAGAAGTGGAATAATCTTATTCGATTCTGTTGTGGTGTAACTACAAGCGCAAGCGCCGGAACGAAGATGCGGAACGCAAGAGCAGGGAAGGCGGTGAGGAAGCGTCAGCCAATGATGCATGTAACTGTACCGTGCCAAGAGCGACACCTGGTGCAAGGGAATGTAAGCAACGCTCCTGCAGGCCTCGACCACTCAGATCGCCCCAGTCTGAGACGGACATTGGTACTACGCTGTCAGAGTGTCGTGATCCGTATCAAGTGCATAGCTTGACATTATGTATTGCAAGAGCCTCTAGCTAGCGACATTTGATGAATAACAGTTAAGTATTGTCAGTCTGCTTGCTAGAAATAAAACTACTAATGTTATTTGTTTGAACTGTTGTATAGCATTCCGAGAATGCAACATTCTCATATATATATATATATATGAAGATGGTACCTGTTCTTTCGGACATGAACAGATACCATCGGTGACCATGTAGCTCGATAGAATGAAATTACAATGAAATGAATACCTTTAGCTGCATACAGGTGTTGATTCTGGCTTATCAACTTAAAATTTACAGCCTATATACACACCACAGCCCTACCCCACAGCACCGTCCTGTCCACTGACAGTGGTAGTTACCGTAGATTTGATTACAGCGTTGCCAGATTGCCCATCTTTTACGTCTATTTACTGCTCGAAATGTTCCTTCTACGAAATTTTGTGAGAGACATTTTTGTATTACCAGTACGCGAGGGATCGAGCTGCAAAGTCTGAGTGTGCGAATTTTTCTTCGCTCTGTATGATGAAATATATGCAGGGTAAGATTTCCAGAGCTTTTTGTGTATTGAGACTTGATACTGGCATCTGAAAAAATCATGGCCATCTATCCCTGTTGTACCCTATTGCTCATATTATACTAACAACAAGTAAAACTTCATTTTTCCTCCACGCATTCTGGTGTTGCAATTTAAAGTAGCCGCACCTCAGTCGGCAGTGTAGACTGTGGTGCAGCGCTTGGTCGTCCGGCCCGTTACAGGAGTGATGGAGTGAGGAGCACCGCTGGCTGGGCGCCCGCAGCGGCGGCGGGGGAAGACGCCCCAGCAATCCGCTGCGCGCCATTCGCCGCGACACGCGCCGCTCCTTCTTACTGGCTTCGCGCCTCTCACTCTCTTTGCAGGTGTGCGACATAAATACTCTGCCGCGGCTGCTGCCTGCTCCGTCGACATCAAAGTGAAAGAGGGGACAGTCAATGGGGCTGAACTGTACAGGTGTACGACGACGATCTCGCGTTTGTGGTACACGACAGCTGTGGTATAATTAGAGAGTCCATTTCCTTACAGAAAGATTTTTCACTCTGCCGCGAAGCGTGTGCTGATTAGAAACTTCTAGGCAGATTGAAACTGTCGTGCCGGGACTCACACCTTCGCCTTTTTCAGGTAAGTGCACTGCCGGCTAAGCTATTCAAGAACGAGTCACGACGGGTCTCCACAAGTTTACTTTCGCCTGTAACTCCTACCTTCTCAACTACACAAAAGATCTCCCACATACCTCGATGGACTAGCACTCGTTGCACTTTTGTGTAGTCTGTGTTGTGTACATAGTTCCGCGTAGTCAGCGCGTACACAACTTTCCTTCTAGAGCGCGCCCCGCTAAGCATAACAGTGCAGGTGCAGCGCTCGTCCGTCTCCGCACTACGAGATGGCGCTGCCATAGAGACGGACCAAATTCTGCCTCCGCCGATCCACGTATTAATACGTAACGCAGCCAATGAGATTGCTGCTAACGTAGAACCTTTTCTCCTCGTGGATCACACTTGCGCAGTGATACCTGAACGCGCGAGGTATTATAACGAGTGTACAGACCTCTGATGAGTCAGTCTGCATTTGTCTGCACCAGTCTGTACCAGTCTATAAGAGTTCTACATTTGTCTGTACCAGTCTATAGTCAAGTTTCAGTCTGCGCGCAATAAGATTACCATATTCCTGTACATAGCCATGAAGATAAATGCATAGACACTTTTGTCAAGTATCAGAGATATATGTGAGAATAAGATTAACGTACCAATACCAAAGAAACTTCAGATTGTCAATTGTAAATAGCATCCAGAACCAAATTAAGTAATTTTTATGCTTGTTATTATTTTAATAAATGTGTGTGAAAATTAATCAAGTTCTGTGTAAAGTTGGTCACTGTCAATCTGCTACTCTAAGCGTGCAAGTGCTATTTCTATCGTCTGACCTAACGGCAGAAGATATACACGCCACTATAAGACCACGAGACATATTGCTGACACTCGCCTACTTCGTTAGAGTGACAAGTCAAATAATCTGATGGTGCGTGTACTGAAGGTCATACACTACGCACACCACCGTCTGGAAGCTAGCAGATGAGTTAATGGAAGAAGAAAAGCTGTGGGGACGTGTTGTGAGTCGTGCATGGATAACTGAGAAGACCTGCCCGCGAAAGGCAGAGGTGCAAAGTTCAAGTCCCCGTCCGCCACACAAATTTAGTCTTCCAGGTAGTTTCAGTTCATTCCCTTTAATAATGTACTGAATTACTTGAAGAGAGATAATCGAATCGGTTCGTTCGCCTCTATTCCACGATCTGTCGTAGAAGACCGCGTGGTAAAGACTCTCAGCCGTAACATCCTCCGCCATAAGGCCTCATTACAATTCAGTAGGAAGACATTTATGCTTACACGTGCGGCAGTGGAAGATACATTCAGGCTTATATTGCGAACTATGGATGAAGGGTAACAGGCAGATTCTATATTTCTAAACTTCCGGAAAGCATTTGACACGATGCCCCATTGCAGGCTCTTAACGAAGGTACGAGCATACGGAATAAGTTCACAGATACCTGAGTGGCTCAAAGAGTTCTTAAGTAATATAACCCAGTATGTCGTCCTCGACGGCGAGTTTTCAACAGAGTTGAGGATGTCGTCATGAGTGCCACAGGGAAGTGTGATAGGACTGCTGTCGTTGACAGGCTGACAGGGTGGACAGTAGAGATGGGGGATCCGCTCTTGAACTGATTCATAGAGTTGAATCTTTCAAAGGAGTGAACAATCAGTGATTCGGAAAAAAACAACGGTAGCTCCAAACGTTTCCCATGGCAGAGAGAGAGAGAGAGAGAAACGGAGCATATCAGCGGCGCCCCTGCTGGTCAGAGCACAGTGCATGCCACACAACACAGCCGGTGCCGGCCTCTGCGCTGCTTCTACCTTGGCTGCCTGCATTGTGCAGTGCCCCATTGGATTTTGTGTTTCACATATGCCGTGCCGTCTCTGTGCGTCGTCTGCTGCGTGCAGTGTCTGGCGCAGATTAACTTCGCATCGCACTCTGTCGGCGATCGTTTCAGTCGCACGTCCTGCCCTCTGGGCAGTTGATGCGAGCAACAGGACAGAGAGCCACCTAGCGGATAACATAGGAACTACTTGCAACAACCTGCTCGCAAGGGAACGGACGATTTGTCTCGGAGCGGGTGAGTTCACCGCTCCCCCCACCCTCGGAACTCGCCCGCTCAACGCTCACCCCACCGTTCTCGACTCTAGCCAGAGCGTTGAACAAAGCAACTCAGGTGTCCCTCTGGTCTCTGCAGTCTTAGCTCACGCAGTAATACAGCTTGCGGCTCGACCTGCTCGACCCAGTGCTTCTGCATCGGAGTTCGTCTCTACTGGATATTGTTCTTCATAGTAATACCGCTATGTATATTACATTATTATGTTATGTATGCATCATTTGTTATTATTTTATTTTTATTTGTTTAAATTGATCAGATGAGGTTCCTGACGACTCCTCTTACTATAGGATTTTTATTATGGACACTCGAATTTACGCTTTAATTACGAGCGAACCGATAAACGTATCGCAAAATGTGATACACCAATATTTTCCTTGTTTTATTCTGCGTAAGGCTATATGCAGCACTTTCGTTTTACAGTCAAATTTATATATTTTTTTTTTATTCTGGTACGGATTTTGCGATTTTATGCGTCTTCAGAAGGAAACGTTCACTTTAAAAATACACTCCTGGAAATTGAAATAAGAACACCGTGAATTCATTGTCCCAGGAAGGGGAAACTTTATTGACACATTCCTGGGGTCAGATACATCACATGATCACACTGACAGAACCACAGGCACATAGACACAGGCAACAGAGCATGCACAATGTCGGCACTAGTACAGTGTATATCCACCTTTTGCAGCAATGCAGGCTGCTATTCTCCCATGGAGACGATCGTACAGATGCTGGATGTAGTCCTGTGGAACGGCTTGCCATGCCATTTCCACCTGGCGCCTCAGTTGGACCAGCGTTCGTGCTGGACGTGCAGACCGCGTGAGACGACGCTTCATCCAGTCCCAAACATGCTCAATGGGGGACAGATCCGGAGATCTTGCTGGCCAGGGTAGTTGACTTACACCTTCTAGAGCACGTTGGGTGGCACGGGATACATGCGGACGTGCATTGTCCTGTTGGAACAGCAAGTTCCCTTGCCGGTCTAGGAATGGTAGAACGATGGGTTCGATGACGGTTTGGATGCACCGTGCACTATTCAGTGTCCCCTCGACGATCACCAGTGGTGTACGGCCAGTGTAGGAGATCGCTCCCCACACCATGATGCCGGGTGTTGGCCCTGTGTGCCTCGGTCGTATGCAGTCCTGATTGTGGCGCTCACCTGCACGGCGCCAAAGACGCATACGACCATCATTGGCACCAAGGCAGAAGCGACTCTCATCGCTGAAGACGACACGTCTCCATTCGTCCCTCCATTCACGCCTGTCGCGACACCACTGGAGGCGGGCTGCACGATGTTGGGGCGTGAGCGGAAGACGGCCTAACGGTGTGCGGGACCGTAGCCCAGCTTCATGGAGACGGTTGCGAATGGTCGTCGCCGATACCCCAGGAGCAACAGTGTCCCTAATTTGCTGGGAAGTGGCGGTGCGGTCCCCTACGGCACTGCGTAGGATCCTACGGTCTTGGCGTGCATCCGTGCGTCGCTGCGGTCCGGTCCCAGGTCGACGGGCACGTGCACCTTCCGCCGACCACTGGCGACAACATCGATGTACTGTGGAGACCTCACGCCCCACGTGTTGAGCAGTTCGGCGGTACGTCCACCCGGCCTCCCGCATGCTCACTATACGCCCTCGCTCAAAGTCCGTCAACTGCACATACGGTTCACGTCCACGCTGTCGCGGCATGCTACCAGTGTTAAAGACTGCGATGGAGCTCCGTATGCCACGGCAAACTGGCTGACACTGACGGCGGCGGTGCACAAATGCTGCGCAGCTAGCGCCATTCGACGGCCAACACCGCGGTTCCTGGTGTGTCCGCTGTGCCGTGCGTGTGATCATTGCTTGTACAGCCCTCTCGCAGTGTCCGGAGCAAGTATGGCGGGTCTGACACACCGGTGTCAATGTGTTCTTTTTTCCATTTCCAGGAGTGTATATGGCTTGCGATGTATTTGTATGAGGTTAATGAAATTTTAATACATTATAGCCAAATATATTGTTAATGTAAATCTCAAGTTACAACATTTTCCGATCACCCAAAAAACCACGTTAGTGCAAAATAAATCAATAATCAAAAACTTTGTCATATTGTGGAAATTTCAATAAACAATACAAAATTCTTACTCATTATCTATGTTACTTCAAAATAGGATAAAATAAGATCAAAATACAGGTATAGTACTGTAATAAACCAAGTTTAAAGGGTAATGTGCCTTCCATTTATTTTCTATTTTTAATGAGTGGTGAGTCATGAAAAAGAGCTAATTCATTTCAGGGAGTGAACAGTTCTGATCCGATCTCTGAAAAGAACAGTTTTGCACATCTCTAGTGGACAGCAATTTCTTGTTGCTCGCTGATAATTCCTTGGTGTTTGGTAAAGTGTCGAAGTTGAGTCACTGTAGAAAGATACAAGACAACTCATACAAAATTTCCATTTGTTGTTAAGAATGGCAACTGACCCTAAATCTGGGAAAATGTTAGCTAATGCAGATGAGTGGGAAGAATAAACCTGTAATGTTCGGACACAGTATTACCAGTGTCCTGGGCGTTTAAGTATCTGGCCGTAACGTTGCAGGGCGGTATGAGATGGAATGAACGTGTCAGAGTTGCGGTAGGGAAGGCGAATGGTCGACTTCGGTTTACTGGGGAATTTTAGGAAAGAGTGGTTCACCTGTAAAGGAGGCGGCATATAAAAATCTGGTGCGACCTATTCTTGAGCACTGCTCGAGAGTTTGGAATCCGTACCAGGTCGGACTGAAGGAAGACATCGACCTATTGAGCGGCGGGCTGCTAGGTTCATTACCGGTAGATTTGAACTAACACGGAAGTGTTACGGAGATGCTTCAGGACCTCAAATTGGAATCTCTGGAGAAAAGGCGACATTCTTTTCGAGAAACACTGTTGAGTAAATTTAGAGAACCGGCATTTGAAGCTGACTGCCGAGCGATTCTACTGCCGCTAACGTGGATTGCGCGAAAGGACCGTGAAGATAAGATATGAGACATTAGCGCTCATACGGAGGCATATAGACAGCCTTTTTCCATCCCGCTGTTTCCGAGTCGAACACGAAAGGAAATGACTAGTAGTGGTACAGGGTACCCTCCGCCATGCACCGCACAGTGGCTTGCGGAGTATCTGTGTACATGTAAATGAAGAGGTTATTATTATTGTGGTGTCGTCCGAAGAACGAGATCTCCCAGGGGAGGTTGTTACCTCGTCACGGAACCACCAGTAAGGAAAGTCGTTGCCAGAATCAACCATGAATGAGAGACTTCGGCGTGGACACGCCCTCAAGAGTGTAAGACACCGCTGGAGAAAATTTAATTACGGCAGAGCAGAGTGCCGCTCAGTCCAGTCTGCACTCATCACCGAAGACAAGAGCGTTGTCTCATGCAGCCAGCAGTGCGAGAGTTGTACTAGACAGAACCATGTAGCGAAGTTTATAGTCAAGTGTTCTCTGAGAGAAGAGACCATTATCTTATAGTGTATCAAGGGATACGACAGTGGTCAGTCACATTAACAAATGTACATGATATCCTGTGGAACTGGATTCTTTCAAAGTTCAGTGTCTCATCTTATTCTAGTTATAATAAAGTGAACTAATGTGTCTGTTGTAGAATGAACTCAGCCTCCTCCAGAAGTAAATCTAAGAGCCCACTACTATGCCGACGAGTGTTATTTCGAGGAACACTCACTACAACTGAAGCCATCCTTGCCAAGTGCCCAGACACATACGTGACCGCTCGCGGGAGGCCGAGTAATAGTTAACTAAATTTGTTCCGGAATATTGATCATCTAAATACAACAAATTTTCTAGTGTATTTCACTTCTTACTTACTTTATTTAAGTGTCTGTTTCAATTCCATAACAGTAACCTCGAATCTTATCTGTGATATGATGATCGTGAGAGAACACAGCAGTTTCTCCAAAATAGTGACATCCCTTAGATTCAACAGAAAACATGAACGACTTTGCTTTCTTTGTACCTGCAGATAGAAGTTGGCCGCCTACCTTTCTCGGCAGTTGGTAGGAGACCTACTACTTGACGTCGGAAGCGTAATGAGCTACGGTCACTTCGATGTCATAAAAGTCCGGGATACACCCGCCTCAGCCCATTTCTCCTTCTTCGGACATCAGCGGTTGCACACTGGGAAGACATCAACGGCTTTCCCACTCGACCCAATTGAACTGCCTTCTAGAGCGTCGTTGCGATTGCATTGTTCGTTGCTTTGGACAAAGTGATGACGCATGCGATAAAAAGCCACCGTTTTAAAACGCTGCGAGCAAAGATTCCGAACGGTAGCTTTGTAGCACTTGGTTGGCCGCTCCACGCCACCTTTAATATTGACTTGTGCTAAGAAGATACCGCAACAACGCCTCGTTGTCGTACCTAGCCGTTTACCTAAGCACAATGATCTCTCTGGTCTGCTTCTGATTTATATCGAAGGCATTCCCTCAATAGTATCAGCAGCATAGAGGTTTCATTTTCTAGAGTAACAGCATGTTGTCCACCACTCAGTAACTTGAAATGAATCCTATAAATACAATATGTACTAAATTTCATTTATTGCTTATGTTGTGAAGAATTGATGATGCTGTATCAGAGATATGTCATAAACGATGTTGTGAAGAACTGATCGTGCAGTATTAGAGGTATGTCATCAATGATATAAGCGACTACGCTAGTTTTTAGCTCCTGGCGAATTTCAAATTAGTCTGTAACTGTATTTCATCAAAATGATCTTAAAAATAATTTTTAATTTTTATTTCTTAATGTGATGTAAAAATTCTGTGTATTACGGTTGTGTGAACCTATTATTGATCCTTTGCATACGTCTGGTGGATAGTTCCACCCCTGATGTATGAACAAATACATTTTACAGGGGGTAAGCAAAACAAAGTGAACAGTGGTACTAATGGGATGGTTGTGTTTGAGAGTCAACAACGCAGGTAAGGCATTTGTCGTGCTGGACTGCGCGTGTTCAGTACAGGCTAGGCATCAGTGCAATTTGTTTACGAGTAGTGCTCACTTCGTATTTGCTTTCAGAGGCCGAGGTCGACGTGCAATGAAAGATCTCAGCAGTTCCAAAGAGGGCAGATTGTGGGGGCCCGATTAGCTGCAGCGTCAGTAACGAAGACAGCCAACTTACTAAATGTTTCAAGCGCAAGTGTTTTGAGAGTCATGACAGCCTACACAAATCATGGAAAGACATCATCGTGTAAACGTAATAGTGAGCGCAAATTGAAACTAAATGACAGAGGTCGTCCTACGCTAACACGAATTGCGTCAAAACAGTGCAAAACTACGGCGGGTAAAGTGACTGCAGAGCTCAATAGCCGTCTTCGAGACCCCCTATCTATCGACACTGCCCGTTGAGAACCCCATAAAACGAATACTTATTGACAAGCTGCTACACCGAAACCATTGGTGACGACAACCAACGCAAAGAAGCGCAAAACTTGGTGTCAGAAGCATAAATCCTGAACGGCTTATCATTGAAAACACGTTATATGGTCCGACGAGTCAACATTTGATTATTTCCAAGGTCTGGCCGGGTTTACGTCTGGAGTATGCTAAAAGAAGCCTACAATCCTGACTGCTTGATTCCAACTGTTAAGCATGGAGGTGGAAGTGAAATGGTGTGGGCTGCCATACCATGGTATTCTCCTGGTCTCATCATTACTCTCAAAGGCCGTGTTACAGCCAACTGTTATTGGAAAATTTTAGGTGCGCAGGTGCACCGCGTGATTCAAATGTTGTTCTCCAAAATGATATCATACATCAGGACGATAGTGCACCCATTCACACAGCCAGCACAGTACAATCGTGGAATGAGGAGCGTGCAACTGAACTGCAGCGTCTTCCCTGGCCAGCTCAGTCCCCGGACTTGCCCGTTATCGAAATCTTGTGGGCGGTATTGGAGCGCAGACTCCGGAGCAGATTCCAAGAAAAATCGCAGCTGTATTATGGGAAAATGGGGGTCCAACCCCTTATTAATAAACCATTCCCAAGTAAGTAGAGGTACTCACATTATTTTGCCTATCTAGATGTATTTAAAAGTGATATGCAAATATACTTGCCGGTTTTATTTATTAAAAAAGGGTCTGAATCTGCTGTATTTACACACTATATGTCGCAAAGTCATGTGCTGTAGTTGTTGTAAGAAACCACCTCAGTTTCCTTCTGCCCATATAGAAGTAACGTCATATGATGAGACGTGCGGCTGCGAGTTTGTTGACCTGTGAATCACTCAAATGGTATATTGCTGGGAATGGATCATTATTTTTGTACAATGTGGTATTTTACTTATTGTTTATATAAATCAGTTCTGGTTTTGTAATTTCCTTGTATTTTAGCACTGAAGATGACTATTTATAGCTGAAATCTGAATATGCAAAAATAATAAAAGCCAATGGGATAGCGACTGATTGCTCTGTTCCCGTTCCTCCTCCTAGTTTAAGGTCGCTCTGCTTGCTTCCCTACTGTGATGTTTATGAAAAAAAAATTCACGTTGTGTCACTGTGAAGAGCCATCGATTAAATTGCTTAAACTCTATAGCTCAGAATTTCGACTCTTAAGCTTTCGCTCCGTACACCAGTAGCTCATGAAAGTGTAGCCAACATACACAGATATCCATACAAACACACTCATACAGATATTACAGGAAAACTAAAAATAAATGACAATAATGTAGCTTTCTGACATGTAGGCTCCCAACAAATTTAATTTCGGAACCACTTTTGTATCTAGATTTGACAGCAGATTTATATTGGTGTATTTTAACTATCACAGCTGATTCCCTTTAGGAGTAGTAATAAATATTAAGCACTTGAGTGTCATTCTGGAGGAATTGGCAATGTTTAATAACCAGCGTCACGTATTACATCCCAAAGTTAGGCGTAAGAGGGAAAAAATGCTGGCCAGCTGTAGCTGACAGTTCGTAGTCTTACTGTGAACGGTTTACCCGAGGTTGTAAATGTTTACTGAGGCTCTCAGCCGCTTTTTTCCGATGCTGCTTCTCGACGCGTGAAATACTGTAGATTGCAGATAACAAGTTCTCTATTGCTAACTAATTGATCTTTCGCATACATTAACACCAAAGATGAAATACAGAAATCGTGTATCTTAATCTGACACCATACCATAAAAACTGCTTACTGATAATGAAGGTATAATTAGTCGAAGATTTTTTCCTTGTTGTGCTTCTATGGAGACAAAATACCGCTGTCTCGGTGCGTCATCACCTCAACCGCCTGTTTTGGGCGTTATTTGCCACGCATTTCAGAGAGCGCATGTACATTCACACACACACTATGTTTACATGAGCTCCCAAATCTGTTTCTCTGTAAACTAATTTGCCAGTACCGCTTCTGGTTGGTCATGTAAACACTCCAATGTCGATTCTGCCAATGCGGTTTTGGCTGCTATTTTAGCGCGCACAGTCTATACCCTCGCCATGAAAACGCTGCAACCTAGGGAGTAGTCACTGTAAGTTAGTTTCTTTGTGTGGGGTAGAGGAAAAGGAGAAGTAGTCAACTAATCAGGAAGTTATTAAAGTCTTTTATTTAATTAAGGACAAACACGTTTTATATTCGTAAGATGAAAGACAGACATAAACGACGATATATTTGCTGAATTATCAGAAGAGAACTGATTGCTAAGACCACTATAGTCCGCATAGCTGGTTTATTTTTAAATTGCACTTGTATACAACCGATGGATGCTGACAAAACATTCATTAGTCCTCTGAGAAGAGTAGGCATGTGTCTTTATTCATTCTAACGCTTTCTGGTCTATACAGATCTCCAAAATACTAGAGTTCAGTTGTGTTCCACATCGCCTCCTTTCCATGACAAGCATTGTATTGATAAAGGTATTAAAATAGTTGCGCACAAATGAACTGGTACGGATAAGATTTTATTTTAACATAACCTGTAGAAGAATCTTCTCGTACTCCTTATGAGTGCACTGACATCCATAAGAAAGAACTTTATTAAGAATAGTAATGGATAAACCCGGTGGTGCCCCGGTATTTGTTTATGCCTGTGCGACCACGCCCGGACCACGCAGCCTCTGGCCTTGTTATTAATGTTTATGACGTCAAATCTCCTGAACTATGCGTCATACAATGATATAATATTGTAGGTACATTCAGTGGCATGTGCGGATACTGTCTGCCAAATCTATTGAGAACAGACGTAGTAACAAAGGCGTAATAAATTTCAACGTCATGCATAACGCGGCAGTTTTTTACGCATCTCGTTGTTTGTGGCATCATATCTCCTGAACAGTGCGTCTCACAATGATATAATTTTACACTTACACACAGTGTTATATGTACATACTGTCTGTTGGTAAACGGCTGTAATAAATTATAACGTCATGCCTGATGCGGTACTTTTAATGCAAAAACAGTGAAACGCTTGTAAGCTACAAACTGTTTTCCTTTCATCATTTTGTAGGGCTGCCAGCGAGCAAATAATTTCGTGAAGGTTTGAAATTATGTGTAAAACTTGTTGCAAGTTGCTAAGAGCTCTCATTCTCAAACAATGGATGAGCAAAATCTGTGAATTCACGGGTATCGTGCTTCGCTGCTTCTTCACCGCCAACCCCACACCTCTGATAGATAGGTGGTTCTTATCCCCACAGCGATAATAATCTGACAGTAAGGTACATGTGTACCACGTTTGGTTGAAATCGTTCAAGTAGTTTCGGAGGAGATGTGGAACACGCACGCACATACATATTTTTATAATATGCAGGTTGATTTTTTACACCGTGTAAAAGTCTAGGGATTACCGGTGAGAGGATGCGGAACAAAAAGGTGTAATGAACAATGAACTTGTGTCCGGAAATGTATGGTTTCCATGCTAGATACCATTTATTCAGTCATACATTGCGACAGAGACTCTACAATCTGGAACCGCGCGACCGCTAGGGTCGCAGGTTCGAACCCTGCCTTGGGCATGGATGTGTGTGACGCCCTTAGGTTAGTTAGGTTTAAGCAGTTCTAAGTTCTAGGGGACTGATGACCATGACCTCAGAAGTTAAGTCCCACAGTGCTCAGAGCCATTTGAACTTTTTTTTTTTTTTTTTTTTTTTTTTTTTTTTTTTTTTTTTTTGCTGTACCACGCAGCCACAGTTACAATATACAGGGTGATTCAAAAAGAATACCACAACTTTAAAAATGTGTATTTAATGAAAGAAACATAATATCACCTTCTGTTATACATCTTTACAAAGAGTATTTAAAAAAAGTTTTTTTTTCACTCAAAAACAAGTTCAGAGAGGTTCAATATGGCCCCCTCCAGATACTCGAGCAATATCAACCCGATACTCCAACTCGTTCCACACTCTCTGTAGCATATCAGGCGTAACAGTTTGGATAGCTGCTGTTATTTATCGTTTCAAATCATCAATGGTGGCTGGGAGAGGTGACCGAAACACCATATCCTTAACATACCCCCATAAGAAAAAATCGCAGGGGGTAAGATCAGGGCTTCTTGGAGGCCAGTGATGAAGTGCTCTGCCGTCCAGAACTTTTCCCTTTGCACAAACACCCATTCTCTGTAAACTGTTTATACCAACGTTTAATACACCACCTATCAGGAGGTTTAACACCATACTTCGTTCGAAATGCACGCTGAACAACTGTCGTCGATTCACTTCTGCCGTACTCAATAACACAAAAAGCTTTCTGTTGAGCGGTCGCCATCTTAGCATCAACTGACACTGACGCCTAGTCAACAGCGCCTCAAGCGAACAAATGTACAACTAAATGAAACTTTATAGCTCCCTTAATTCGCCGACAGATAGTGCTTAGCTCTGCCTTTTGTCGTTGCACAGTTTTAAATTCCTAAAGTTGTGGTATTCTTTTTGAATCACCCTGTATGTTGAAAATGGTTTTCATGTGCCTCAACGCAAGCATGTATGCGCCGTAGCATGTCCTGTCTCACACGTTCACATCGGCCAGGCTGCATGCGAACATTGTCAAAGGCAGCATGAATATGCTGCTCCAGTGTCTCCACATCTTGTAGTGGCTCTGTATGGACGATACTTCTGAGATGACCTCATAACCAGAAACCGCACGGGTTGAGATCCGGTGAACGAGCTGGCCACGCAACTGGAACCCTCGTCCGATCCATCGACCAGGGAAGACACGATTGAGATGCGTCCAGACGTTAACGGCGAAGTGGGCTGGAGCACCGTCGTGTATCAACCATACAACCCTTCGAATCATCATTGGCACTTCTTCCAACTGGGGAGGCAAAGTCAGTCGCAAGAAACGCCGATAGTTCCGGACTGTTAGGCGACGTGGAAGGAAGACTGTCCCCAAAATACGGCCCACACATTCCGGCTGCACCGATGCTGATGATTTGCTGCCAGCATACCATGCGGGTTCTGCAGACCATCCCAAAGATGGCTGAAGATACCACTCCACGTAGAGGTGAGCTGTTACTGAATAGGATGGATGAAAAAAATCCTGGAATTGTGGTTGCCTGGTAGAGAAACCGGAGACAAAACTGCTCCCGGTGCGAAAGTCCGTCTCTACTAAGCCCTGCCTGCACACGCTGTAAGGATAGTAACAGTTGTCATAGGGGATGTTCCACACGGTCTTCTGGCTTACCCAGTACTGGCGGACCAACTGCCTTATATTGACACGGCGGTCGTCTTCCACAGTGTTAATTACATTTTCCTCCAGTCTGGCGTCCGAACATTTCGGATACTTCCTTCATGATTTCCTGCTTCCTGAAAAGACTTTGTCTCAGACAATCAGCAAAGTACTTGTACAAATTTTGAATGCTGTGGCTGTTGTCGACCAGGATAAGTCTCCTGATACAACCTTGATGAACGCCGCCCGATGCCATTTGCCTCTCCGTAAGCAAAGACCACCCCGGCAGGCTCTCGATTCGAATACAGGACCACTGTGTACAACGCTGTATCACATCCACTAGAAGACGAGTCAACAAGAGAAGTGAATCGACGCAACATTACCAATTACTATGGTAAGAGAATGAGTTAGGGCACGTATGAGGAGAAAACCATGCATACTGTATCCGTGACTGCATGATATGGCGTGTATTAGACCGCAAGTCTATGTAACAAAGTATGGTGGAACAATTGGTCTCTAGCATGGAAACCAAGCATTTCCGGAAATACGTTAATTAGACCTTTTTTGTTCCGTATCTTCTCATCGACCAGTCCCTAGAAAATGTACACGGTGCAAGAATCATACTGTATATGGATTACGAAGGTATCTACAGCCTCTCATAATTTTCTTGTCGTGTCTGCAGTGCAGGGTGCAGGGTGCAGTTGTCTTGAAACGATATTTCAACGGTTCATCTGGCCGTCATCGTCAGGTGAGAACGTTGTTTGCCTGGTTCCTATCATAAACGCCGCTCTTCTGTATGTGATGCGGAAAAGCACCAATGCTATCGCAAAGACCCGTTGCTGCCGCCCCATAATGCAAAGTAAATGTACAGCGCCCCAGTAATAACAGCAGAGCATGCTCTTCAGTTATATATATCCACGAAGTGAATTTTTCAATGGCGAACTCTTTTCCAAGGCTATTTAGAGAATCAATTGAAACACATAAGCACAGGATAATTTCAATAGAAAGGAAGAATCCATGATGCTCAATTATACGTAGGCGATAGCTTTACTGAATAGACAGATAAGTTTTATCTTAGCTAGACGAAAGTTCGATGGTTAAGTTTCACCTCTGACAAGGTTTATCTCTACCGGTGAAATGTAAAATTATACCGCGTCCCTTTTTCGCGGTTTTTACGTCGCCCTCAAATGGCCGATCCGTAAGCCGTCAGGACTCGGCGGAACCAGGGACAAACACAGAACACGGAACTACCAGACGCCCAAGGTCCTTTTTACGACGCGGAAACAGAGAAAGAAACCAGCACTTCAAGTGACGTGGCAGTAAACATATAATACGAGAAATACTGCGAGAAAATCCGTATTTTTAATTCGATATATGTGATATAGATAACTTTTTTTAAAATTCATCATGGATAGGCTACGTTGTCTGCCAGTAAAGGGCGTGCCTGGAAACTGAGAGGTTCTTGTGAGCTTACAAAGTAGTCCATTCGAGAAATTTTAAACGAAACTGGGATCAACTGTTCTAGCTGGGGTTCACAATCAAGTAAAATTTCTTAAATACGCGTCGTGGTCACATTTTGACTGCAAAATTATTTAGTTGTCAACTTCAATATTGCAGTTTCGACCCTGAGACCATTATCAGTTGAAATTAAATGCGCTATAGCACATGTGAAAACCTAAAAACCACCCGATATGACATGACGCAGAGGTTGATCTCACCTGATTGTGGTCCTGATACTGCTTCTTGTTTGTATTACGGTCTTTGACTTGTATTGTAAGTATGTTGCTCGTAATTGTGCAAGATTTTTGCACGCATCCATGACATTGGATGGAGTAAATGGCTCTATACTTGCTGTTGTTTCACATAAAACAAGCTGGTTTCAGCGCACTGTGCTCTGTGGACTCAGGTATATTTGTTATTGCTTACGGATCTGTGTGTGAACTGCTCGATTTAATTGCGTGTAAGTATTATTCTTCAATTCCACTTTATTTTTGTTAGCGTCCGTTTTTCGTACTTTTCGCATTAAATGAATAACTCCATGTTAGCAGCTTTTAACAGAATTGGTGTTGAACTGTGTTATATCTTGACGTGGGTGGGCACGTACCTCTGCCTTGAATGGTGTTGCGTCTTGGCATTGAGTATGCACTACAATCTTATTGATTAGAGCATTTTTCCTTACAAATGCTAAAAACACTACAGTAGTTATGCAATTAATAGGTACTACAAACAGTACGGCTTAGCAGCAAAGTATTCCATCCACTCCAATGGAAAATTTCAAAGGAAATGTTACGCGTATATGAATGCGTGGTGCCTGTTCTTTCCTTCAATTCGCACAAAATATTACACACTCCTATAAGTTCATCATTGGTTGTACTAGTGAATTCCGTATAACTGACCAGAAACACAGAGTACGGACGCTGTACAATGCGACTCAATCCCACGCACAAATATGCACACCGTAGTACCGTAAAATATTTTACTGCGTAATAGTAGCCTAACTCAGTTGAGAACTACATATTCTATGAGTAAGAGAACAAAGCATTCTCAATAGCAAGAAGCAACACCATTCAAAGCACAACTACATATACATTCCATGACTAAACGTAATAAAGTTTAATACTAGTTTCGTCAAAAGCTGCCAACATGGAGTTCCCCACGAAAAGCAAGGAAGTGCGAAAAACGGATGAAAATAAAAATAAATACAAACAACGTTCTTACAATTCAATTAAGTCGAGCAGTTCACACACGGTGTCGTAAGTAGTAACAGATCTACGTAAGTCCACAGAAAGTAATGCGACAAAACTAGCTTCTGTTTTATATGAAACAAAAGCGAGTATGGAATCATTTGCTCCACCAAGTATTACGGATGCGACAAAAAATATAGCAGAATACGAGCAACGTATCTGCAGTGCAATTCAAAAAGTGCAATACACACACGAAGTCATAATTAATAACACAGCAATACAAAACCAACATCTGTTCTGAACGAAACTAAAGCAAATATGGAATACTTTAAATCACCCTATAAGGAATATAGATGATGGCTTGCAGGAAACCAAGGTCGTGTTGCCATAACTCCCTATATGAGTTCCACCCCGATTCGAACAACTCTGAAGATACGCAGATCTATGGACGAAACGACAGGGAGCGAAAAGTTTGATGGACCACGGAAGATTCACCAGCAGCTAGAGCATCAGGTCGTGGAAGCCTTCATTGTATGGCCATTCTGGTGAAAGCTGACAGGAACAAGCTACCGAGTATGTTGGTCCTTACATGCTGCATGCCGAGTTAGAGACACTTATTTTTAGTAGCCCTTAAGACAAAAAACATAAATGACGCACCACTAAGGATTTATCAAAATTTGATGGGAATAAGCAGATGTAATATACAGAGAACAAATGATCACAATTACAGAAAAAATGGGTGATTTATTCCAGAGGGAGCTTCACAAATTATGGAAGTAAATAAACAAAAATTACAGGAAGCGAAATGTAGTGTGAGGAGTGCTATGCGAGAGGCGTTCAATGAATTCGAAAGTAAAGTTCTATGTACTGACTTGGTAGAAAATCCTAAGAAAGTTTGCTATTATTTCAAAGCGGTAGGTGGATCAAAATAAAATGTCCAGACAGTCTGTGACCGAAATGGTACTGAAACAGAGGACGCCAGACTAAAGGCCGAAATACTAAATGCCTTTTTCAAAATTGTTTCACAGAGGAAGACTGCACTGTAGTTCCTTCTCTAGATTGTCGCACAGGTGAGAAAATGGTACATATTGAAATAGATAACAGAGGGATAGAAAAACAATTAAAATCGCTCAAAAGAGGAATGGCCGCTGGACCTGATGGGATACCAGTTCGATTTTACACAGAGTACGCGAAGGAATTTGCGCCCCCCCCCCCCCCCCCTTCTTGCAAGGGGACTTAACTTCTGAGGTAAACGTAAACGTAACTAACGTAAGGACATCACACACATTCATGCCCGAGGTGTACCGTAGCTCTCTAGAAGAGCGTAGCGTTCCAAAGGATTGGAAAAGGGCACACGTCATCCCCGTTTTCAAGAAGGGATGTCGAACAGATGTGCAGAACTATAGACCTATATCTCTAACGTCAATCAGTTGTAGAATTTTGGAACGCATATTATGTTGGAGTACAGTGACTTTTCTGGAGACTGGAAATCTACTCTGCAGGAATCAGCATGGGTTTCGAAAAAGACGATCGTGTGAGACCCAGCTCGCGCTGTTCGTCCACGAAACTCAAAGGGCCGTAGACATGGGTTCCCAGGTAGATGCCGTGTTTCTTGACTTCCGCAAGGCGTGTGATACAGTTCCCCGCAGTCGTTTAATGAACAAAGTAAGAGCATATGGACAATCAGACCAATTGTGTGATTGGATTGAAGAGTTCCTAGATAACAGAACGCAGCATGTCATTCTCAGTGGAGAGAAGTCTTCCAAAGTAAGAGTGATTTCAGGTGTGCCGCCGGGGTGTGTGGTAGGACCGTTGCTATTCGCAATATACGTAAATGACCTTGTGGATAACATCGGAAGTTCACTGAGGCTTTTTGCGGATGATGCTGTAGTATATCGAGAGGTTGTAACAATGGAAAATTGTACTGAAATGCAGGAGAATCTGCAATGAATTGACGCACGGCGCAGGGAATGGCAATTGAATCTCAATGTAGACAAGTGTAATGTGCTGCGAATACATATAAAGAAAGATCCTTTATCATTTAGCTACAATATAGCAGACAACTGGAAGCAGTTAATTCCATAAATTATCTGGGAGTAGGCTTTAGGATTGATTTAAAATGGAATGACCACATAAAATTAATTGTAGGTAAAGCAGATGCCAGACAGAGTCATTGGATGAATCCTAACGAAATGCAATCCGAAAACAAAGGAAGAAGGTTACAGTACACTTGGTCGCCCACTGCTTCAGTACTGCTCACCGGTGCGGGATCCGTACCAGATAGGGTTGATATAAGACATATTGAAGATCCAACGGAGAGCAGCGCGCTTCGTTTGAGGATCATTTAGTAATCGCGAAAGCGTTACGGAGATGATAGAGAAACTCCAGTGGAAGACTCTGCAAGAGAGACGCTCAGTAGCTCGGTACGGGCTTTTGTTGTAGTTTCTAGAACATACCTTCACCGAGGAGTCAAGCAGTATATTGCTCCCTCCTACGTATATCTTGGGAAGCGCAGATACCATGAGGATAAAATCAGAGAGATTAGAGCCCACACAGAGGCACACCGACAATCTTTCTTTCCACGAACGATACGAGACTGGAATAGAAGGGATGACCGATAGAAGTACTCAAAGTACCCACCACCACACACCGTCAGGTGGCTTGCGGAGTATGGATGTAGATGTAGATGCATTGGTCCACCTCTGGCCCTTATGCAAGCAGTTATTCGGCATGGCATTCATTGACAGAATTGTTGAATGTCTTCCAGATGGATATCGTGCCAAATTCAGTCCAACTGGCACATTAGATCGTCAAAATCGTAAGGTGGTTGGAGGGTTCTGCCGTTAATGCTCCAAACGGCTCTGAACTGGTCTGACGAGCCCATGCCAAGGTAGGATTTGGCAAGCATGAGGAGAAGCAGTAGAAACTCTCGCCGTGTGCGGGCGGACGGTATCAGGTTGAAGCCGTCCTTAAGGCAACAAAACGTGGCGTAGAACAACGTCGACGTACCACGACGCTGTATGAGAGTCGCGCATGACAACCAAATGGGTCCTGCTGTGAAGTGGAAAGCCACCCTAGCCCATCACTCCCGGTTGTCGGGCCGTATGGCGGACGGTAGTCAGGTTGGTATCCTATCGCTGTCCATGGCATCTCAGACACCTCTCGGGCCTGGAATTTCACTGACTGGAGTAGAATTGTCTTCATGTATGAGACCCGCTTCGAACTGTGGCCCGATGACCAGTAGTGACGTGTCTGGAGACGCACCAGGCTGCGGTAGGACACCTATCCCGACTGTTGGCCTGACAACCAAGAGTGATGGGCTGTGGTGCCATTGTTTCCGTAGTAGGACCTCCTCGGTTGTCATCTGCGCCACCCTTTCAGGCTAGTGGCTCAAATGGTTCAAATGGCTCTGAGCACTATGGACTTAACTTCTAAGGTCATCAGTCCCCTAGAACTTAGAACGACTTAAACCTAACTAACCTAAGGACATCACACACACCCATGCCCGTGGCAGGTTTCGAACCTGCGTCCGTAGCGGCCGCGCGGTTCCAGACTGTAGCGCCTTTAACCGCTTGGCCACCACTGCCGGCGCAGGGTAGTGGTACGTCGACGATACACGACGCCCTGTTTGGTTGACCTTCATGGCATCTCGTCCTGGACTTACATTTCAGCAAGATAAAGCCAGCTGGCACAGTGCGAAGGTTTCTACTGCTAGTCTGCGTGCTTGACTAGCACGGTCGCAAAATCTGTTTCCAATTGGTCGGGCTCTCCAACTGGTACAGGATTCTATCAACGCACTATAACTCTCAGGAGGACATTCAACAACTCCATCAGTCAATGCCAAGCCGAATAACTACTTGGGTTGGGTTGTTTTGGGGAGGAAGACCAGATAGCGAGGTCATCGGTCTCATCGGATTAGGGAACGACAGGGAAGGAAGTCGGCCGTGCGCTTTGAAAGGAACCATCCCGGCATTTGGCTCGAGCGATTTAGGGAGATCACGGAAAAATCTAAATCAGGATGGCCGGACGCGGGATTGAACCGTCGTCCTCCCGAATGCGAGTCCAGTGTATAACCAATGCCTCACCTCGCTCGGTCGGATAACTACTTGCTTTTGGGTCAAACAACGAGTTATTGACGTGCCATATTTTTGAGGATTTTTCCCTTGAATAAATCATCTACTTTTTGTCAAATTAATCTTTTGCTTTTCAGTACAAGTATATCACGTCTACTGATTCGTGTAATTCGTTCGTGGTACATCTTTCTTCTTTTTTCTTAGAGTGTATCATATGTATATAAAAAAAGATACCAAAATTTTACTTTGAGTATAGCCCTTGTCTCTGTTTGTACTATTACGTTACGTTTAATTTTAATTGACTCATTTCGAGATATAGTCCCAATAGCGGGACTTATGGTGAGAGACAGCCAATACACCGGGAAAGTTTACACAGTCACACGCTGCTAACCTGTCCGCAGCTCGTGGCCTTGCGGTAGCGTTCTCGCTTCTCGCGCACGGGGTCCCGGGTTCGATTCCCGGCGGGGTCGGCGATTTTCTCTGTCGACTGGATGTTGTGTGTCTTTCATCATCATTTCATCGTCATTGACTCGCAAGTCGCCGAAGTGAAGTCAACTAAAAAGGACTTGCAATACGGCGGCCGAACTTCCCCAAATGGGGCCTCCCGGCCAACAATGCCATACGATCATTTCATTTCACGACGAAATCGAAAAACCTGTTTTGCAGAGGCGAATTGCTGATAAACAATTGACGCTCGTAAAATTTCTCGTCGGACAGCAAATGAAATCACCCGCAAAATGTGTAGAAGAAAGGCATAAATCGGTCTCGAAATACCATTTCCGTCCCCCGCAAGTGGTGCGGCGTGTAAACGTGGCAACAGTGGGCGGGAGGGCGGAATCCGGGGTGTCTGGCTGGGAGGCTGGCTGCGCTGGCAGCGATTACGAGCGCGCCATTATAGTCGGCTGGCGGCTAATGCGAGCCCAGTAAAGAGATTATCCCAATAGCCCGGCCCGCGTAAACCACTTACATTCCCCAGCAGCGGAGCGCTATTAGGCGGAGCGGCAGGGGGCGTGGCGCGAAGTCGCGGCCAGTGTTCGGTGTTTATCGCGTGCGGTCTGCGGTCGGCTGGCGGCTGAGCCCCATACCACAGCTGCTGCTGCTGCTGCTGCGGCGCCCGTCGGTCACTCTGAGGACTCGCGTGTACGGAAAGAGGAAACAAGGTCAAGGGGCGCCGCAAACGTTTAATGTTAACCGACGAAAGGAGAAACAGAAGAAACGGAGCAGCAGTACAAAAAAAAGCGGAACCACGCAAAACAAGGAAAGAACTACACCAAGAGTCTTTACGTAAACTGATACCACGAAAAAAAAAGAAATAACACGAGAGTCTTTGAATAATAGAAACATTGTGGTGTCACCGCCAGACACCACACTTGCTAGGTGGTAGCTTTAAATCGGCCGCGGTCCATTAGTACATGTCGGACCCGCGTGTCGCCACTGTCAGTGATCGCAGACCGAGCGCCACCACACGGCAGGTCTAGATGAGACGTACTAGCACTCGCCCCAGTTGTACGACGACTTTGCTAGCGACTACACTGACGAAGCCTTTCTCTCATTTGCCGAGAGACAGTTAGAATAGCCTTCCGCTAAGTCCGTGGCTACGACCTAGCAAGGCGCCATTAACCATTTCTGGAGGGAGTCTCACTTGTATCATCAAGAATGCTGTATACAAATGAGGGATTAAAGTTAAGTATTCATGGAGCTACGTACTTTTCTTTATAGCATTCATTACGTATCCTGTTTCAGACATAAGCAAGCCTGCGTGAGTTGACGCGTGCCCTTTCGGCTTCCTCGCCTTGTGTCTAGACAGTCTTGTCTAGACACAACAAACATGACATACACTGAGGCTACAAAAGTTGTGGTATAACGATATGCACAGTTGTGTCAGTGCATTGGCGGAGCAATCATTTGTACTGTGGTGATTCATGTAAAAAGGTTTTTGACGTGATTATGGCCACACGATGGAAATTAAGAGACTTTGTGTAGTGTTGGCAGAAGAGCCAACACCGTGTTACTAGTGGAGGCCGAAAGGCACGCGTTTTAGCTCACGCAGGCTGGCGTGAGGAGGGAAGAACTAGACTGACGTGAGGTCTGGAACACGACAAGAAATGAGAATTCAGAAAGCGGACGTAATTAGCTTGATACTTAACTTTAATCCATTAATGATGAATGTCGCTCTTGACGGTACGTGATTCACAATATTATCTGTTCAGAAGACATATAGTAACTGAATATGGCGCCTTGCTAGGTCGTAGCAAATGACGTAGCTGAAGGCTATGCTAAACTGTCATCGCTGCAAATGAGAGCGTATGTAGACAGTAAACCATCGCTAGCAAAGTCGGCTGTACAACTGGGGCTAGGGAGTCTCTTTTGACTAGACCTGCCGTATGGCGGCGCTCGGTCTTGAATCACTGATAGTGGCGACACGCGGTTCCGACGTATACTAACGGACCGCAGCCGATTTAAAGGCTACCACCTAGCAAGTGTGGTGCCTGGCGGTGACACCACACTTTGTACGCGGAATGGTAGTTCAGGCTAGACCCACAGGACGTTTCATTTCGGAAATCGTTAACGAATTCAGTATCGCGAAATCCACAGTGTCAAGAGTGTGCTGAGAATACCAGATATCGGACATTCTCTCTCACTACAGACAATGCAGTGATCGACGGCCTTCACTTAACGACCGACAGCAGCGACGTTTGCGTAGAGCTGTCAGTGCTAACAGACAAGCAACACTGTGTGAAATAATTGCAGAAATCAACGTAGGGTATACGACGAACGTATCCGTTACGACAGTGCGGTGAGACTTCGCGTTAATGGGCTACGGCACCAGACGACTGGCGCGAGTGCCTTTGCTAACGGGACGACATCGCCTGTAGCGCCTGCCCTGGCCTCGTGGCCACATCGGTTAGACCCAAGACGTCTGGAAAATGGAGGCCTCGTCAGATGAGTCCGTACTTCAGCTGGTATGTGCCGCGGGACGACATCGTCTGTAGCGCCTCCCCTGGCCTCGTGGCCACATCGGTTGGACCCAAGACGTCTGGAAAATGGAGGCCTCGTCAGATGAGTCCGTATTTCAGCTGGTATGTGCCGCGGGACAACATCGTCTGTAGCGCCTCCCCTGGCCTCGTGGCCACATCAGTTGGACCCAAGATGTCTGGAAAATGGAGGCCTCGTCAGATGAGTCCGTATTTCAGCTGGTATGTGCCGCGGGACGACATCGCCTGTAGCGCCTCCCCTGGCCTCGTGGCCACATCGGTTGGACCCAAGACGTCTGGAAAATGGAGGCCTCGTCAGATGAGTCCGTATTTCAGCTGGTATGTGCCGTGGGACGACACCGCCTGTAGCGCCTCCCCTGGCCTCGTGGCCACATCGGTTAGACCCAAGACGTCTGGAAAACAGAGGCCTCGTCAGATGAGTCTGTATTTCAGCTGGTATGTGCCGATGGAAGGGTTCGAGTGTGGCGCAGATCCCACATAGCCATGGACCCAAGTTGTCAACAAAGAGCTTTGCCAGCTGTTGGTTGCTCCATAACGGTGTGGGCTGTATTTACATGGATTGTACTGGGTCCTCTGGTCCAACTGAACCACTCACTGACTGGAAATGGTTATGTTCCGCTAGTTGGGGACCTTTCTCGGCCATACAAGGATGGAATTTTAATGAATGACAATGCACCATGTCACCTGACCACAGTTGTTCCCGACTGGTTTGAACAACATTCTGGACAATTCGAGCGAATTGAATTCCATCGAACATTTATGGGGCGTAATCGAGAGGTCGGTTCGTGCACAAAATCCTGTATTGGCAACACTTTCGCAGTTGTGGAGAGATATTGAGGTAGCATGACTCAATATGTCTGTAGGGGACTTCCAACGACTTGCTGAGTCCACGCCACATGGAGATGGTGCACTACACTGGGCAAACAGCGGTCCGATACGATATTAGGAGGTACACTATGACTTTTACCACTTAAGTGTACATTAAAGGCCGAATTTCGTCCATAAAATGTTCAAAAACTCTGGGAAATGTGAGTTGCAAAAGTAATATCGGTATACAATAAAGGAAAAAACAAAAAATACGAACGTGAAAACTAGAGAAAGATAAGGTTACTTGACATGCAAGTTCATATTTTATGCAAGAACTTTGAAAGCAAGTTTGAAAACAGAATAGCAGAAAGTTTATTAGTGGAAGAACAAGTCGGATCTAGAACGGGAAAATTAATGACAGTTGTACTCTTAAGACAGGTTATTGAAAAGTAGAGAGAGTTAAAAAAACATTACTTTTACAGGTATTGAGTAGGCTTAGAAAAAGTTACGGAGCGTAATGGAGTGGAGAGGCTACCCTTTACAGTTTATAACAGCTATCATGTCTATACAAAGTAACATCTCTGATCTCAGATATACAAGGCATACACACAAAGCCAATACAAACAAATAAAGAGGTAAGACAAGGCCGTAGTGTGTTCGCTACCTTGTTCAATCATTATTATCTAAGCTATGGCTATTGAATAAAATGCAAGAAAGAAAAATGCAAATGAGATTTCTTAAAGCGATGAACGCATGTAAAAGAATACGTGAAATACGAAATGAAGAAATTCAAAAGGAGTTAACATTTTGGAGTGTGGAAAAAAACTGAATGAAAACAAATGGAAGTTGAATTAACATCTACAAACGATGGATCCAGGGAGACTATCATGTTGGATAAAGAATGTTAGACAAATACGGAAAAGGCATCCTGGCAGACGGAGAAAAAGACAGGAAGCATAGCAGGCTGCAATTGGT
Source organism: Schistocerca cancellata (assembly GCF_023864275.1). Taxonomy (NCBI): domain Eukaryota; kingdom Metazoa; phylum Arthropoda; class Insecta; order Orthoptera; family Acrididae; genus Schistocerca; species Schistocerca cancellata. Next base: position 52,446,477 of record NC_064631.1, read on the forward strand.
CAATTACGGAATGTGTAGAAGACGAAGAAAAGTTGAAAAACATAACACAATTGTCAAGAGACAGGGCTAGAACTAAAAGAATAATGGATGAAATAAAATAAAAATACGAGTACTATAGAATAATTAAACTGTTTCCATCATTAGAGAGTACATCACCCACCAGCGTTATAATGAAACTGACTCAGTAACATTAGATTAGCTGTAACATGTTTTAAAAAGCCTAACACATCGTAAAACGTGCAGCTCAGATGGAATAAGTTTCGATTTTAATAAGTATATATGGACACTATGCGAGATAAGACTTTTAGATTCATTCGATGAATGTTGCCCAAGTTATAAAGCCCCTGTTTATTGAAAAACCACAAAGGTACTTTTTAAAAATAGAATTAGAAAATATGTGCTAATTAGAAACGTATGTCTTTTAAATGCAGCTTACAAAATTTACTCCAAAATTTTAAATAATCGCTTGAGAGCAATAGCAGATGTATGCCTGAGAGAAGGAAAACTGGGATTCAGGAAGGGGCTTTCCACGGACGATAATATTTTCAGCATTAAAGAAACTCTAGATAAACGATATTTATCTAGAAACACATCGTGGTTTTATCGACCTCGAGAAAACTTTTGATTCTGTCATGGACGATAATCGAAGAAAGGTGTTATCCTATACATGTTATAGAGATAATAAAAACTTATACGAATTTACCATAATAATCTTAAATACAGGCAGTTCAAATGCAGAAAAATATGATAATATATGAAGTAGTCAGGCGAGCATGTAGTTTGTCGCCTACCCTCTATAACATCTGATTTGATGGTTTCACAAGAAACTGGAAGAATGAAATACATGAAGAAATTGTCACTGGAACAGTAAGCTATATGCAGATGATATAGTCTTAATAAAGAAAAGGAACAAATTTACAACATTCGGTGCATTGATTGTAAGGATTAAATACGTTTAAGATCATGATGAACAAATTTTAACGCTAAAAGGAACTTTTTACTCTAACAAATGTTCTACACAATAAACTACACTCCTGGAAATGGAAAAAAGAACACATTGACACCGGTGTGTCAGACCCACCATACTTGCTCCGGACACTGCGAGAGGGCTGTACAAGCAATGATCACACGCACGGCACAGCGGACACACCAGGAACCGCGGTGTTGGCCGTCGAATGGCGCTAGCTGCGCAGCATTTGTGCACCGCCGCCGTCAGTGTCAGACAGTTTGCCGTGGCATACGGAGCTCCATCGCAGTCTTTAACACTGGTAGCATGCCGCGACAGCGTGGACGTGAACCGTATGTGCAGTTGACGGACTTTGAGCGAGGGCGTATAGTGGGCATGCGGGAGGCCGGGTGGACGTACCGCCGAATTGCTCAACACGTGGGGCGTGAGGTCTCCACAGTACATCGATGTTGTCGCCAGTGGTCGGCGGAAGGTGCACGTACCCGTCGACCTGGGACCGGACCGCAGCGACGCACGGACGCACGCCAAGACCGTAGGATCCTACGCAGTGCCGTAGGGGACCGCACCGCCACTTCCCAGCAAATTAGGGACACTGTTGCTCCTGGGGTATCGGCGAGGACCATTCGCAACCGTCTCCATGAAGCTGGGCTACGGTCCCGCACACCGTTAGGCCGTCTTCCGCTCACGCCCCAACATCGTGCAGCCCGCCTCCAGTGGTGTCGCGACAGGCGTGAATGGAGGGACGAATGGAGACGTGTCGTCTTCAGCGATGAGAGTCGCTTCTGCCTTGGTGCCAATGATAGTCGTATGCGTGTTTGGCGCCGTGCAGGTGAGCGCCACAATCAGGACTGCATACGACCGAGGCACACAGGGCCAACACCCCGCATCATGGTGTGGGGAGCGATCTCCTACACTGGCCGTACACCACTGGTGATCGTCGAGGGGACACTGAATAGTGCACGGTACATCCAAACCGTCATCGAACCCATCGTTCTACCATTCCTACACCGGCAAGGGAACTTGCTGTTCCAACAGGACAATGCACGTCCGCATGTATCCCGTGCCACCCAACGTGCTCTAGAAGGTGTAAGTCAACTACCCTGGCCAGCAAGATCTCCGGATCTGTCCCCCATTGAGCATGTTTGGGACTGGATGAAGCGTCGTCTCACGCGGTTTGCACGTCCAGCACGAACGCTGGTCCAACTGAGGCGCCAGGTGGAAATGGCATGGCAAGCCGTTCCACAGGACTACATCCAGCATCTCTACAATCGTCTCCATGGGAGAATAGCAGCCTGCATTGCTGCGAAAGGTGGATGTACACTGTACTAGTGCCGACATTGTGCATGCTCTGTTGCCTGTGTCTATGTGCCTGTGGTTCTGTCAGTGTGATCATGTGATGTATCTGACCCCAGGAATGTGTCAATACAGTTTCCCCTTCCTGGGACAATGGATTCACGGTGTTCTTATTTCAATTTCCAGGAGTGTATATAGAAAAGCTAATTCAATGGCAATAGAGAGTTTTTTAAACCCCATTAAGGAACAAAAGTGGTAGGTTGTTTATAGTGCTGCTAATATAGATGACAAATATAATGTTTCCTTAACACATTTCTCATGCTCTTTGATAGTTGTTATTCATTAGAACGTTCAATACAGGGTACTATCAGAAAGAGGCAGCCTGGGTGGCTGACCAGTGGGATAAGGATATCATGTAGAACAAATTGTGAATTATATCAAAATGTCAGAAGTTGTTACAACTACAGTAACCCATTACAAGCATTACTGTGAGATGCTTAAAAATATTATTAGGAGGCAAAGAGTACATGGTATGCAAATAGTATAGCTAATTCACAGGATAAAATAAAACCATATGGTCAGTCGTCAAGGAGGTATCTGTTCAACAGCACAAGGTCAACAGTATAAATGGCTTGGTTCAAATGGCTCTGAACACTATGTGACTTAACATCTATGGGCATCAGTCCCCTAGAACTTAGAACTACTTAAACCTAACTAACCTAAGGACAGCAAACAACACCCAGCCATCACGAGGCAGAGAAAATCCCTGACCCCGCCGGGAATCGAACCCGGGAACCCGGGCGTGGAAAGCGAGAACGCTACCACACGACCACGAGATGCGGGCAACAGTATAAACTCAGTACATATTAAAAATGTTTCTGTTGCTGGTAAGCCAGATACATGTATAGATTTAAAATTACATTATGAACAAGTTGGTGAATTAAATAAAAACGTAGTTTCTACAGGGAATCACATAACTCTGGTGGAAAATGCCTTTCCGAGACTAATATCTGAAATAGTTCACCGTGGTACTGACGAGGGTGCCACTGAGTCAGTAACTGAATCACTGAAGACTGACTCTCAAGAATATGATGGAGTATCCAGCAGATGTGCTGCACATGTTAGCCCTGTAATTTTTCTTTTAGAAATGGTCAGTTTCCTGAACGATTAAAGTAGATAACAGTAAAGCCACTTTGTAAAAAGGGAGAAAAGGATAATGTAAACAACTGTAGACCTATTTATATGCCATCACTGTTTGTAATATTGTTGAAAAGGCTGTGTATGTATGGATAATTGATCACTTCGTTTCAATTAATTTGCTATTAAACGTACAGTTTGGTTGTAGAAGTGGTTCAGAAACTGACAATCGTATTTTGTCTTTTCTCTGGGATGTAATGGATGGATTACACAAAATGTTTCGAACCGTAGGCATCTTTTTTAATTTAACTAAGGCGTTTGGTTGAGTTTATTACAAAATATTGCTCCAGAAGTTGGACTCACAGTTGGTTCACCTCTTACTTTAAGAAGAGACAGCAAAAGGTCATTTTCCACAGTACTGAAAATGGCTATGAGGTGGGGGTCTGAGTGGGGCACGGGTGAATGTGGGTGACTCCGGGGTCAGTGTGGGGGGCACTCGTGTTCCTTATTTATATAAGTGTTATGCCGTCTAGTGTTACAGGTGATTGTAAAATATTTCTGTTTGCTGATGGCACTAGCATTGTAGCAAAGAATGTTGCGTGAAATGTTGACACTGCTCCAAATATTGCAGTTCAAGAGATAATTTCATGGCTTTTAGGAAATAAACTAACTCAAAGTCACAGTAAGATTAAATTTTTAGAATTTATAACAAACTATTCAACAAAACGTGACGTTTTCATTACACAGAATGGGCATGTGATAAGTGATAATAAACAGTTCAAATTTCTAGCTGTAAATAGTAAATTATCTTGGAAAGCCTATGTTCAGGACCTTGTTCAAAAACTTAATGTTGCCAGTTTTACTATCATAACAGTATCTGACGTAAGTGATAGCTCGACACCAAAATTAGCCTACTTTGTTTATTTTCATTCGCTTATGACATGATATTGTATTCTGGGTAACTCTACCCATTCTGTAAGGGTATTTTTGGCTCAGGAATGGGTGGTTCGGGCAATGAGTGGTGTAAGTTTCGAACCTCTTGGCAACACCTGTTCATTAGCCTGCATATGTTGACATTGAATATACGTATATATATTCGCAAATGTCGTTTCTTGTGAACAATATCAGCTTATTCCCAAGACTTAGCAGTTTTGACTCAGTTAATGCTAGGCAAATATCCAATCTTCATTTGGATCGCACCTCCTAGACTTTTGTACAAAAAGGTGTGCAATATTCTGCTGCATCCATTTTCAATAAGCTACCACAAGAATTGAAAAAGCTTAGTAGTAATCAACGTGCTTTTAAATCTAAACTGAAGAGTTTTCTCATGGGAGACACATTCCATTCTGTCAAGGAGTTCGTTGAACATTTAAGCTGATTCCTATATTGTGTCACTGACCGCATTTCTAAAAACTTACAGCTTCTTTCCTTTTTTAGGATGCATAAATATTTTATTTTATCTGTTATTAAGTTACTTTTCGGATGTAATTCAATGTACTGATTCTTTCAATGATTGTGGAGATTTGCTACAGAAATAGACGTGAAAAACAAAAAAAGAAAAAAGCGAAGAAATTGCGAAAAGCTGAAACTTAAATTATGACTCATTATGGAAAATATACAGTACATCAAAAATTGTTATTGAAGACAAGGCACTAGACAAAATTTCCAGTTTTAGATGTGTAGGGCGTGATATTGACTTAAATAACAATGTGATACACAAAAGAAAATGAATAAATTTTAGCTTTTATATGGAACTACAAATAAAATCTATAAGGACAAGACGAGGGGAGACACATAATTAAGTTTCACATAACAATGGCTATGCCTGTCTCACATTATGGCAGTGAATATTGGGTTGAAGAAAAAGAAAGATAAAGGCAGCATACATTTGGCTGAAATGGAATTTGTAAGTTATGTCTAAAATTACTCAAGGGAGGAACTTCAGAGAATTGAGAATATACTAGAATAAGTAGGAACGTTAAACGACAAGGTGGAAAAATATAGGAAGAAATGGAGGCAACATCTTAAATGCATCAAAGAGGAAAAAAATTCTAGTCATTGTAAAAAAGAGGATAATTGAATGTAGTCGAATTAAATCAGATAATGGTGAGGGAATTAAATTAAGAAATGAGACACTTACAGTAGTAAATGAGTTTTGCTATCTGGGAAGTAAAGTAACTGATGATGGTTGAAGTAGAGAGAACATAAAATGTAGACTGGCTATGACAAGGAAAGCGTTTGTGAGGAAGAGAAATTTATTAACATCGAGTATAGATTGAAGTGTCAGGAATTCCTTTCTGAAAGTATTTGTATGGAGTGCAGCAATGTACGGAACTGAAACATGGATAATAACCAGTTGAGACAAGAAGAGAATAGAAGTTTACAAAACTTGGTGCTACAGAAGAATGCTGAGATTAGCTGGATAGATCATGTAACTAATGAGGAGGTAGTGAATAGAATTGGGGAGAAGAGCAATTTGTGGCACAACTTTACTAGAAGAAGGGATCGGTTGGTAGGACACGTTCTGAGGTATAAAGGGATCACAAATTTAGTACTGGAGGGCAGCGTGACGGTAAAAATCGTTGAGGGAGAGCAATAGATGAATACACTAAGCAGAGTCAGAAGGATGTAGGTTGCAGTAGTTACTCGGTGATGAGGATAGAGTGGCATGGAGAGCTGCACGGAAACAGTCTCTGGACTGAAGACCACAAAAACAACACGGAGTTGGAAAATGTCACAGGACGAAACTGGCAATGTGTTACATGACATAATTAAGATCATGTTGTTTAAAGAATTTGGCAACCTACGGTGGATAATCATAAATTTTGTGTGAACCCACAAATGAGCAAATATTTATTTATGTTCTCAGTCCGCGGACAATGCCTGTACGAGTTAGATCTTCTTGGATTTCATTAATATTTACTGAAGTCACAACATCCCTAAAGACAACAGGAACGTCTGTAAACAGCCTCGTGACGTTTGAGACTTTGTCCACTAACCACTACGTCAGTTGTGTATAATGTAAAATGTAAAAAGCACTGCCATTGTAGTAGTACTTTGGATTACTTCCAATATTGCGATTAGAAACGTGGGCGACTACATTCCATTTGTTGTCCACGTTAATGGACGTTATGCGATTACAAAAAAGGTCTTACAAAGAACGACATGAAATAATAACAGAAGGTGAAACATACATTTCTCATATGCAACATCCGTACTGAACACTACTGAAGATTACTTGACTGACATATTACGACAAATTGCAGTTTTCATGTATTGATTCTAGTGGCGGTGGTGGTGGAATTGGGGTTAGGCTGCACTCAATTAAATTGGCCACTGACATGCACTGAGCATCCCCTCTCAAGGTTCAAGTCCTCCACTATGGTCCAGATGTTTAGCAATGATTTGTGGACAAGGAAACGGAAGGAAGGATGGCCCTCACATGTGAGGTGTAGTTGTGCATCCTTATAAAAACCACTAAGTTGTGATAGGGACTATGAATTACTGTAATGAAACAAGGATTGTAAAGCATGTAAGTTTATTGATTGATAATTCAAATAATAATGCTCAGAAGAAACATTCATTCAAATAACTGGATGTGAGAAATTGAATGCAGATATTCATATCATTGCGTAAGAGTCATGGGTCACTGAGAAATAAGGAAGCGGAAATGCTCTAACAGAACAAACCAGATTACTAAGGACTTGTCCAACCGTGCTATTTGAATTTTAATTGATAGTGATGACTGCATAGGCAGATTATTGGGTAAATGAATGCGAACCCCAAAGAGCAGATTCATGGCCAAGAGGTTACCGCAAAGATGAAAGATTAATTAATATGAAAAATCGGGTCTGTCATCCCGTACGATTTTCGTACGCCACTTCCTTGCAAAACTCACACCACCTGAATGTGTCGAGGTGAGGCGGTGTTGTAGGCTGTGTTGAACTCTGGCATGGTGCTGCCCATCTACCTTCCAGAGTGCCATATCTGAATCCTGAAAGCCGAACCTCAACTTCCAAATATCGACTGCCGTCGCTTGAACCAGTGCCGAAACACGACCGTCTGAAGATGGAATGTCAAGAACCTGTGCTTTCTACTCCTTCGTGGTGAGCCTTCCTAAAAACTGCAGTTTAAGCCAATCTGACCCTGCGTCCCCTATTCTCCAAATCAGAATGTTCGGCGTCATTTTCCGGCAGGTTGCGGAAACCGATGTATGATAAATCGCCACTCCCGAAAGTTGCGAGCGCCGATCAACAAAAAAACAAAAAACCGTCCCGCCAAATTTTCTTTACCAATGTTTACGACCGTGGCGCCCGCCGCCCGGCGGCACAGTACGAAAGCTTGCCTGTGTCACACACCCCAGACGCACAGCACTGCGCAGGTGGTCAGGAGCCTTTGGAGAAAGTCTGTATTCAAACCCGCCGCTGCGGTAAGGTCTGATGGCGGTCACTGAACTCACAGCCAAGAGGCACCGTTCTCTGGGAGCGTTGCTAATCCGGTCAAAGTCTCGTGCTGCCCTTGACCGCCGAAAATGGTCTTAGGCGCTCCTCTCCGGGGACTGGAATGGACCCGTGATAGCCCGCCCACGTCATGAGTCCGGTCACTCACCTCGTCTGCTGAGGGTAGAGGAGACCACAGGGCAACAACTCCTCTCCCTGCTAACTTCCAAGGGAATGAACATAACATGCATTTTGGATTTAAAAGAGGAAACGAATTCGTCAACAATAATCACGCTCTCCATCGGATAATACAGATCTATATTGTTTGTCTGTTAGATATTACGCAAGAAATTGCCATGCCACGTCAACGAATTAAACTTGGTGGGTGAAAAAAAAGAAACAAAGAGGCTGGCTACAGCCTGACACGTTTCAATGTATCTTGTTCATCCTCAGATGTGGGAACTGCTTCACCCCATCCGATACGGCATACCTACAGTTGATGGTAGAAACCCATGTGCTGTGTAGTTTCGTACAGGAAAATTGCCATAACACATCAATGTAAAATAACTGTTAGAAAACCACATAATTACTCTTGGATGATATCCGACGAATGTACAGGTGTCCATTATCCGAAATGAGATGTGATAAATTTACAAAACATTATAAGTAACACAAGAGATGTGTACGAAAATAAATTCAGGCTAATGCTTTGGAGCAAATTAATTGTGACGTATTTAAATGAAGAGATTGCTCTGTGCAACTGAGGTGCTAATTTACCTCCTCCCCCCCGCCCCCCGAAAAAAAAAATGTTCCACAGCATTATACATCATACTCACAATGGTGATATGTCCCTACCTCTGATTATTTTCTAGGAACGAATGACAGGTAACAAGTTCTGCATTCTTTGGAATGTACTGGAGGATACCCACTGAAAACACTCCAACAAGATGGAGCCCATCCGCATCCTGCGATATGTATGACCCAACATGTCCCTAAACCATGGACGTGTCATGGCAGCTTTACAATTTTGCCACCAAGACGGGCGGAACTAGTAACCATAGATTACTGAATATGATGTTATATACCGAAGGGGCAAAGAAACTGGTACATCTGCCTAATAGCGTATAGGGCCCCCGCGAGCACGCGTAAGTGCCTCAACACGACGTAGCATCGACTTGACTAATGTCTGAAGTAGTGCTGGAGGGAACTCACGCCATGAATCTTGCTGAACTGTCCACAAATCAGTAAGAGTACGAGGGGTTGGAGATTTCTTCTAAACATCACCTTCAAGGCATCTCAGATATGCTCAATAACGATCATGTTTGGGGACTTTGGTGGCCAGCGGAATATTTAAACTCAGAAGAGTGTTCCTGGAGAATACTCTATAGGAATTCTGGTCTTGCGGGGCGTCTCATTGTCCTGCTGGAATTGCCCAAATCCGTCGGCATGCACAATGGACATGAATGGATGTCGGTGATTAGACAGGACTCTTACATATGCGCCAACTGTCAGAGTCGTATTTAGACGTATCGAGGGCCTTATATCACTCTGTGTCGTAGACCCCACGAAATCATAGACCAAAGCTGTAAGCAAGGCACCGTGCGAGCTGGTGGTGACTCCATAATGGAGTGGGCAGTGTTTGCATGTAATGGACTGGGTCCTCTGGTCCAACTGACCGACCATTGATTGACAATGGTTACGTTCCGCTACTCTGAGACCATTTTCAGCCATTCATGGTCTTCACGCTCTGAAACAACAATGTCGTGTTACTGGGGTCACAATTGTTCGCGACTGGTTTTAATAACATTCTGGACATTTCGAGTCAATGATTTGATCATCCAGATCACCCAATCGAACATTTATGAGACGTAATAGAGAGGTCAACTCATGCACAACACACTGCACCGGCTACACTTACGCATTTATGGACAGCTATAGAGCTGCATGACTCAATATTTCTGCATGGGACTTTCAACGACTTATAGAGTCCATGCAACGTCGAGTTGCTGCAGTATACCGGACAAAAGGAGGTCCGACACGGTATCAGGAAGTATCCCACGACCTGTGATTCAGTGGATACGTTACATACAAGATATGTTGACGCCGTCAAAGGGAAACATTTTAATCGCCGCCTTATAAATAGCAATAACATGCAGGAAATCCTCAATGGTTCTCTGATACCCTATCATGGGATACTATACCCCTATGATAGTGAAACGTCTAATGTTCAACTGACCGAAAATGAAAACTAACAAAAATAGGAAGAAGAAGAAACGGCTCCCATGGATGTTCTCTCTATGAACATTCTGTCTCTCTCTCCCTCAGCCATACTGAGGATACTCAGAAGGAGTACCAGGTATTATCCACCAGGGAGAATCTGTGGTGTCACCGCCAGACACCACACTTGCTAGGTGGTAGCTTTAAATCTTCCGCGGTCCATTAGTACATGTCGGACCCGCGTGTCGCCACTGTCAGTAATTGGAGACCGAGCGCCACCACACGGCAGGTCTAGAGAGACGTACTAGCACTCGCCCCAGTTGTACGACGACTTTGCTAGCGACTACACTGACGAAGCCTTTCTCTCATTTGCCGAGAGATAGTTAGAATAGCCTTCAGCTAAGTCCATGGCTACGACCTAGCAAGGCGCCATTAACCATTTCTATAGAGAGTCTCACTTGTATCATCAAGGATGCTGTATACAAATGATGGATTAAAGTTAAGTATTCCAGCAGCTACGTACTTTTCTTTATAGCATTCATTACGTATCCTGTTTCAGACCTAAGCAAGCCTGCGTGAATTAAGCGCGTGCCCTTTCGGCTTCCTCGCCTTGTGTCTAGACTGTCTTGTCTAGACACAGCAGAATCTTTCGCTATTTTTCTGATCAGACCTCTGAACGGACACAGCACTGATTGTGGTGCCATGGGCATTATATTAATGGCCATCCAGTGCCTCCGATCATTAGCATCACTTGTCATACTGCGATGTTCGCAACACAAGCGAGATTGTGAATCGTCTAGGAGGCCACAAAATATGAGAGTTGGGTTGTAATGCGGAGCGCTGTGTATGAGAAAGAGACGCAGAGACTAGTAGGTTAATGTCGCGATTCACGAGCGCGTCAGCAGTAGCGCGCGTAACCTCGTTGTGGATGTCGCCACCGGACCACGCTCTGTAGGCGCATTCCCGTCTAATTGAGCTCGACGGGAGTCGCCTCGCCTTCGTCCGCCGCTTTAGCTCGACTGTCTGCTGTTTCGCAACGGATGGAGAACGCGAGTGGCGGGAGGAGGGGATATGGAGGGGTAAGGGCAGAAGATGGTCTGGGGAAGAGGGGGTGATCCTTTGCGCTTGCAGCGGGCCGGAAAGTGAGCGCGCGGCCGCCCGGGGCATTATGGGAGGAGCGCTGTAATGTTGGCAGCACTGCAGGCTGGCTAATGAGTGCGGAGCGGCTGGGCAGGTCAGGGGGACTGTCGCCACGTCACGGCCCTTTAATATCTGCCGGGCTAGGCTGCCGTTCTGCAACTTCTTTCGCACTTAATGCCAGAGGAAAGAACGGCGAACTGATGGGTGCAACTCCACTATACATAATCACAACTCCGTAAATCCATGAAACACTCACTGCACTGTACAATTCCGTAACGGCAATGCGATTATAGTCTCTTCAAAATTACTTTAAGAGTGATAGCTGCAATGAAGGTGGTGGGGTGAAGCGCACGCAGGAAGGATCTCGGTTATGGCTGGAACAACCAGTTTTCTGTTATATCGTTTTTCTCCGCGCCATCTGTCAAAACAACACAAAATTTCCGGTTTCAGAATCAAACGATTTTCGGTTTTTTATTCCTGTTACTTCCTGTAATATGCGTAGAAATGAAACAAAAACTGAAAGAATTTGACTCTATTTCAAGGTACATGAAATCAAAACATTATGTTAAACAGGCAAATAAAAGAAAACTTAGTGCATACGCCGTTTTCTGCTTTTCTCGAAAAGTAATATGTGGTTGCATAATACAAAAAATCCCCAGTATTATTTAGAAAATGCTCAAGAATCAAGCTGTATTGCATGTCATACAATCATTTTCGAATTACGAACAGTCGGTCCTAAAGGGTGAAAACTGAGCATGGGCGTCTGTTCTTCGTGTTAATTTGTCCTTTTCCGTAGAAATCACAGACAAATGTTTACTCTTAAGAGCAGGTTTCTTCCTCTTTTACTTCTTCACAGAGATGGCCGACAAGTGCTTACTCTTTTAAAGCAGGTAGTAACGGGACATTCTCCTCTAGAATTTTTTTTCCTCAACGGTAGTTCATTATACAGCCAATAGTAAAAATAGAATGTAATACAGCACGTAAAAAACGTCGTATCAGTTTCACGATTTTTTTTAGATTCCGCTTTCGTGGTGCTGCAGTTTTAATGATGAGAAACACAGCAAAAAGAGGCTTATAGGGAGGCATGCCCATTTGCTATCGACTGAAATATTCTTGACGACAAGGTGATTATAAAGGAATATGTTAAGGAAGAAGCAAGAAATTACCTGCATACATTTGTCTCCCATTGCGACACATAAGTTTGAAATTTGGCTCACAGTTGCCAACAACCTACCTCTATAATGATGTAAGAGCGTTGCGCTCTCTGACGCCACCCTCGGGTCCGACGACTCTCTAGATATCAAAGTCTCGTCGCGTGCGAAAGAAAGATTACGGCTCAGAAGTTCATGCAAGCTGTAAAGTGGACTAACATTCTTACAGTCGTACCAAATTTCACCACAATTCCGGCATCAGACTTTTCAAAACTTTTTTCTATTTGCACTACACGGCTCTGTGTTGATAAGTTCACCTAGTATTGAGTGCATCACATATTTACTTCGTTTTCACACGTTTTGCGCATGACTCTAGTATGTTCTTATTCCTTCTCTATTCATTTCATAGACTGCATTAATCAGATAATGTGGATGATCCACTGTTACGGAATTTTATCATTCGTTCCTTGCAACGGAGTGCCGCATGGTACGAGGGCCCCCTGCCGGTCTCGTTCCTCCGACCACCTGTGCGGAATTCCGGCGTTAGCGCCATCAGAGGGCGCTGATTATGTGCAGCACTGTTTTTCTTTCATTTGTGGCTCCTTTCGCAATTTGTTTTATGGTTGTTTAATACTACCCGGTGCACTATCAACGGTGTTTAATATTTATGTCATTATTTAGAATATTGGCATTATTGGCATTAGAGAACATGTCATCCACTGTTTTTTAACTCTTCCTCTTTTTAACAATATTACTTTTGTCGTGTTCTTCTTTTTATTGCTTTTTATTACTGTAATGCATTTAACTATTGTATCCCCCTTTATTTTCGATGTTTCAATTAATTATTGAAAACCAGAGTATGCCGACATTAGCGACATCTGGTGAACTTACAACACAAACATCTTGTGGCTACTGTACGGCAGCTTGTTTTAAACAGTAGTACAACTGACAACATGACTCCTGCATGTGATGTTATTTATATGTATTTGACAATGCTGGTGCTGATTCCGCATTTAACATTTGACGATGCCACTATGGTTGCAGTACATTAGTACCTTATGAAACAGGTATGCCTCTTCATATTTAAAGCGCACAAATGTAAATTTTGTCAGTACTACTTTTCATTATGGTCTATGTATTGTTCTTAAGCTGTATACAGTTTGCGAGTGTATTTATGTTTTTCCCATTTTTGCTGCAGATCTGATGATGGTCATTAAAGACCGAAACCGGTAATCTCTTAACAAAAAGTTTGTGACCATAGACGTAAATTAAAGGAAACTTATATCGGAGCTGTCTTTGATGCTCAGGTGATTCATGTGAAAAGGTGTGTCTTGTGATTATGGCCGACGTCGGGAATTAAGAGACTTTGAACGCGTAATGGTAGTTCGAGCTAGACGCATGGGACCATTTCGGAATTCGCTAGGGAATTGAGTATTCCGAAATCCACAATGCCAAGAGTGTGTCGAGAATATCAAATTTGAGGCATTACGGACAACGGAGTGGCCGACGTTCTTCGCTTAACGAACGAGAGCACCGGTGTTTGCATAGAATTACTGATACTAAAATGTAGACTTTCACGGCCGGAAATATGATGTCCATTATAATTATCCGGGCTGTTATGCCGTGGTCGGTTGATGAATTTTGTCTCAATTCCCAACGTTTCGTCTCCGACTGCGGGAGACATCTTCAAGGGGGTCCGTAGGTCGATGCAAGGTCCAACACACCCAATGGCTCATTACTGACTGCCACTAAATTCCGTGTCCGCGCGCTCCCGCGCCGCGGTGTGACGTCACGTTTATTGAAACGAAAATGGTAGTTTGGGCCACTCAGTATACCGCAAACCCACGCACACGGACCGTTATTTGCACCGGGATTCGAACCACCACCCACAACAGAAGCGGGGTGTTATCAAGACGTTAGCGGACAGAGCTAGAAATATTTGTGAACCTGAGTTGCTCGCGCTGAGATGGAACATCTCCACAATGCACTGATGAAGAACGGATATTCGTCCGCCGAAATAAAACGTGCGTTGAGGCAGCCACGCAGAAATCATACTGACGTACAGGCTACTGCAAAATCTAAGGTTTTCTTGCCGTTTGTTAAAAATGTAACGGAAAGAATAGGGAGGATCTTGACGAAACGGAATATTACCGTAATTTACAAGCCCACCAGGAAGATACAGGAATACCTTAAGCCTGCCAAGGACGCTCGCAAACCTTTGGAAAAAGCTGTAGTGTATAGGATCCCATGCAGCTGTGGTGATGTTTATGTGGGTACAACTAAAAGAACTGTTTCTAAACGTTTGGAAGAGCACAAGGGAAATTGTAGAAGAGGAGAAAGGGAACGATCAGCTGTTGCGGAGCATGCTTTTCAGCCAGGGAACCACAATATTCGTTTCGAGGAGACGCAAGTACCAGCGGCCACAAGCGGATACTACGAAAGGCTCTACAGGGAGGCAATCGAAATCGCTAAACACCCAAATAATTTCAACCGAAAGGAGGAGGGCGTGAAATTAAACGGTATATGGATGCCGGTGTTAAAGAAGATGTGTACCGCCCGTCCACTGCTGGGTGATGGCAACGGCGATCGACGGCGACGGACAGCGGCCAATTGCACTGACGTTTCCAAAACACGTGACGTCACGCCGCGGCGCGGGAGCGCGCGGACACGGAATTTAGCGGCAGTCAGTAACGAGCCAGTGGGTGTGTTGGACCTTCCATCGACCTACGGACCCCTTTGAAGATGTCTCCCGCAGTCGGTGACGAAACGTTGGGAATTGAGACAAAATTCATCAACCGACCACGGCATAACAGCCCGGATAATTACAGGGTGATTCAAAAAGAATACCACAACTTTAAAAATGTGTATTTAATGAAAGAAACATAATATAACCTTCTGTTATACATCATTACAAAGAGTATTTAAAAAGGTTTTTTTTTCACTCAAAAACAAGTTCAGAGGTGTTCAATATGGCCCCCTCCAGACACTCGAGCAATATCAACCCGATACTCCAACTCGTTCCACACTCTCTGTAGCATATCAGGCGTAACAGTTTGGATAGCTGCTGTTATTTCTCGTTTCAAATCATCAATGGTGGCTGGGAGAGGTGGCCGAAACACCATATCCTTAACATACCCCCATAAGAAAAAATCGCAGGGGGTAAGATCAGGGCGTCTTGGAGGCCAGTGATGAAGTGCTCTGTCACGGACTGCCTGGCGGCCGATCCATGGCCTCGGTAGGTTTCATAACTAACCTTTTCGTAGGACTCTCCATACAGTTGACTGTGTAATTTTCAGCTCTCTGCTAGCTCTGCGAGTCGATTTTCCTGGGCTGCGAACAAATGCTTGCTGGATGCGTGCTACATTTTCATCACTTGTTCTCGGCCGTCCAGAACTTTTCCCTTTGCACAAACACCCATTCTCTGTAAACTGTTTATACCAACGTTTAATACACCACCTATCAGGAGGTTTAACACCATACTTCGTTCGAAATGCACGCTGAACAACTGTCGTCGATTCACTTCTGCCGTACTCATTAACACAAAAAGCTTTCTGTTGAGCGGTCGCCATCTTAGCATCAACTGACGCTGACGCCTAGTCAACAGCGCCTCAAGCGAACAAATGTACAACTAAATGAAACTTCATAGCTCCCTTAAATCGCCGACAGATAGTGCTTAGCTCTGCCTTTTGTCGTTGCAGAGTTTTAAATTCCTAAAGTTGTGGTATTCTTTTTGAATCACCCTGTATAATGGACATTGCATAGAATTGTCAGTGCTAACAGCCAAGCAACACAACATGAAATAACCACAGCAATCGATGTGATGTGTACTACGAACGTATCCCTTAGGACAGTGGTGTGAAATTTGGCGTTAATGGGCTGTGGCAGCAGACGAACGACGCGAGTGCCTTTGCTAACAGCTCGACATCGCCTGCAGAGCCTCTCCTGGGCTCGCAACCGTATCGGTTGGTCGCTAGACGATTGGAAAACCGTGGATTGGTCAGATGAGTCTCTGTTTCAGTTGGTAAGACGTGACGGTAGGGTTAGATTGTGGCGCACACCGCACACCGTACCTAGGTTGTCAACGAGGCACTGTGCAAGCTGACAACGGTTCCATAATGGTGTGGACTGTGTTTACTGACTGCAACCTCTGGTCCAATGGAATCGATCATTGACTGGTGTTCGGCTACTCGCAGACCGTTTGCAGCCATTCGTGGAGTTCATATTTTCAAACAATGGCAAAATCTTTGCGGATGACAGTGTGCCATGTCACCGGGCCGCAATTGTTCGCGATTGACCGGAAGAACATTCTGGACCGTTCGAGCAAATGATTTGGCCACCCTGATCGTCCAAAATGAATCCCATCGGTCATTTATGGCACATAATCGACAGGTCAGTACGTGCACGAAATCCTGCACCGGTAACACTTCCGCAGTTGCGGACAATTGTAGAGACAGCATGGCTTAGTATTTCTACAGGGGACTTCCGACGACTTGTTGAGCCCATGTCGTGTCGAGTTGCTGCACCACGCCGGGCAGAAGGGGGTCCCACACGAGATCAGGAGGTGTTCCATGACTTTTGTGACCTCGGTGTACAATATCTGGAATTTTGTTCATCATCATCATCATCATTTAAGACTGATTATGCCTTTCAGCGTTCAGTCTGGAGCATAGCCCCCCTTATACAGTTCCTCCATGGTCCCCTATTCAGTGCTAACATTGGTGCCTCTTCTGATGTTAAACCTGTTACTTCAAAATCATTCTTGACCGAATCCAGGTACCTTCTCCTCGGTCTGCCCCGACTCCTCCTACCCTCTACTGCTGAATCCATGAGTCTCTTGGGTAACCTTGCTTCTCCCATGCGTGTAACATGACCCCACCATCTAAGCCTGTTCGCCCTGACTGCTACATCTATAGAGTTCATTCCCAGTTTTTCTTTGATTTCCTCATTGTGGACACCCTCCTGCCATTGTTCCCATCTACTAGTACCTGCAATCATCCTAGCTACTTTCATATCCGTAACCTCAACCTTGTTGATAAGGTAACCTGAATCTACCCAGCTTTCGCTCCCATACAACAAAGTTGGTCGAAAGATTGAACGGTGCACAGATAACTTAGTCTTGGTACTGACTTCCTTCTTGCAGAAGAGAGTAGATCGTAGCTGAGCCCTCACTGCATTAGCTTTGCTACACCTCGCTTCCAGTTCTTTCACTATGTTGCCATCCTGTGAGAATATGCATCCTAAGTACTTGAAACCGTCCACCTGTTCTAACTTTGTTCCTCCTATTTGGCACTCAATCCGTTTATATTTCTTTCCCACTCACATTACTTTCGTTTTGGAGATGCTAATCTTCATACCATAGTCCTTACATTTCTGATCTAGCTCTGAAATATTACTTTGCAAACTTTCAATCGAATCTGCCATCACAACTAAGTCATCCGCATATGCAAGACTGCTTATTTTGTGTTCACATATCTTAATCTCACCCAGCCAGTCTATTGTTTTCAACATATGATCCATAAATAATATGAACAACAGTGGAGACAGGTTGCAGCCTTGTCTTACCCCTGAATCTACTCTGAACCATGAACTCAATTTACCGTCAACTCTAACTGCTGCCTGACTATCCATGTAAAGACCTTTAATTGCTTGCATAAGTTTGCCTCCTATTCCATAATCTTGTAGAACAGACAATAACTTCCTCCTAGGAACCCGGTCATATGCCTTTTCTAGATCTATAAAGCATAGATACAATTCCCTGTTCCACTCATAACACTTCTCCATTATTTGCCGTAAGTTAAAGATCTGGTCCTGACAACCTCTAAGAGGCCTAAACCCACTCTGATTTTCATCCAATTGGTCCTCAACTAATACTCGCACTTTCCTTTCAACAATACCTGAGAAGATTTTACCCACAACGCTGATTAAAGAGATACCTCTGTAGTTGTTACAACCTTTTCTGTTTCCATGTTTAATGATTGGTGTGATTACTGCTTTTGTCCAGTCTGATGGAACCTGTCCCGACTCCCAGGCCATTTCAATTATCCTGTGTAGCCATTTAAGACCTGACATTCCACTGTATTTGATGAGTTCCGACTTAATTTCATCCACCCCAGCCGCTTTATTGCACTGCAATTTATTGACCATTTTTTCCACTTCCTCAAATGTGATCCTATTTCCATCATAATTCCTATCCCATTTTACCTCGAAATCTGAAACATTACTGATCGCATTTTCACCTACATCGAGCAACTCTTCAAAACTCTTCAAAATTGGAATTTTGTTGGTCAAAAATATTGCGTATTGTGAGACAGGAGAAAAAGGAATAAGAACAACCGTTTAATAGTGTATCGTGAATGGAAGGAACTCGCTAAAATAACTGGTACTGTAAGAAGTACATAAAACACATTTACTAAGCAGTGCATTTTATATTCATTACGTAGGATTTTGTTAAAAATTCAATTTAAGATTTTCAGTCACTTACGCGGCTGCTCGCAGTGAAGCATCGTATGTCATTCGTAAATAAGCTTGTGGTGTTTTTGACATATTACGGTACACACCTTCGAAAAATGTAACTACAGCATGATTTGTTCATTAGAAATCACATTTCATGTTGTTTAATAAAGTTACAGCCTTGAAGATATGTACTAATTTTTTTACACTGACGTCAATAGGTTTAATGCGAAATCCTAAATTCAGACGTCATGGATAGAAGATTCTACCAACAACCTTGCCCAAAATAACCGATAATTGTATCTGTCTTTAGCAAGCATCTGCAGTAGTTGCTCTTCGTGAAAAAGATGTTATTAAATATTTCTTTAGAGGACACATTGCATCCTCTAGGAAAACTGGAAAAAAATTTCCTTATGTATATTTAATCTTCTATTTCTGTTGCATGTCAGAGACAGCATTCACGACAAGCACCTGCATCTTTTTGTATGGCGTAGTATAAGACGTTCACCATAACAGAACTGTGGTTGACGTCACTTACAGCCGATAACCACATCGAAAAAAATAGGGATTTGTTGCAATAATATATGCAACCAGTTTTAAGTTCATTCATGCAAATGTGTTTCCCGTCAATATCTGCAACGTACTTAGGGAAACGCATCAGTTCCAAAGTCTCTTTCGCCTATAATTAATGCACTGTGCTGGCTGGATAACCGTGAGAAGTGTGGAACGACGCGTCTGCGTTGACCGCGTAAGACAATGTAACCATATTGCACAGCTTCGTATCCAATATTCGCGCGGTTCTGCGCTACGCAAGCGTTCGCATTACATCACTCACTCAGGACGAGGTGTTAGACACATGGAACTCACAGCAGTGCCCACAGCTCGCAAAGTTCCATGGTGTGGAAGATCAGTGGCCTTCCTTTGTGGTGTCACTGCCAGATACCACACTTGTTAGGTGGTAGCTTTAAATCGGCCGCGGTCCATTAGTACATGTCGGACCCGCGTGTCGCCACAGTCAGTAATTGCAGACCGAGCGCCACCACGCGGCAGGTCTAGAGAGACGTACTAGCACTAGCCCCAGTTGTACGACGACTTTGCTAGCGACGACACTGACGAAGCCTTTCTCTCATTTGCCGAGAGACAGTTAGAATAGCCTTCAGCTAAGTCCATGGCTACGACCTAGCAAGGCGCCATTAACCATATCTGAGAGTCTCACTTGTATTATCAAGAGCGATGTACCACAAGGATGAATTAAAGTTAAGTATTAAAGAAGCTACGTACTTTTCTTTATAGCATTCATAATGTATCGTGTTTCAGACCTCACGCAAGCCGGCGTGAGTTAACGCGTGCATTTCGGTTACCCGTCACTGTGGACTAGCTGTCTTGTCAGTCCACAACATCCTTGACACCTCGCTTTGCGTTGTGACGTATCCAACCGCCGCGTTTCCTTGGGCGCATGGAAGCATTCACGCATCTCTTGGAGACGAGTTTTCGCTCACGTGAAAGCCAGCGAGGCCAAACCGAGCGGATAGCTACTGATGGCGAACGACTGTCGATTAGAGTGCTGCAACGCTCAATGTTTGACCGGTCACGGCTCGCCTGTTGACGGGGGTACCTAGCCGCTCGTGTGCGGCCCCACACCACTCGGCTCGGTCACGTACTCGCCCCATGTCTGTTGTCCGGATTCCGGACACGCGGATAACCGAGCATGACCGGTCACCGCTGGCGTCTCACCTCCCCTCGCCCTGGCTCGCTGCACTGTACTGTACAAATCCAACGCCTCTCTCTCACTCACTCTCTCTCTCTCTCTCACTCTCTCACACACACCACAATGTATTTATCTCTGTCTGTCTCTCTCTCTTTTAATATGGTTCAAATAGCTCTGAGCACTGTGGGACTTAACTTCTGAGGTCATCAGTCCCCTAGAACTTAGAACCACTTAAACCTAACTAACCTAAGGACATCACACACACCCATGCCCGAGGCAGGATTCGAACCTGGGACCGTAGCGGTCGCGCGGTTCCAGACTGTAGCGCCTAGAACCGCTCGACCACTCAGGCGGGCCCACTTTTAATACAAAACTAACGTTTCCAAGAACGGGTACGTAGCACAACTAAATTCATAGACCACTTTCTTTTATAATATTTACTCCCGTCTTCTTAACGTCTGGGAATTCTGTTGTAAATAAAACATTGTTCACAAGAGACCAATCTGTGTTAATGTAATGTGTTGTAAGCGTCAAATAGCTTATGTGAATCAGTCTATATATCAACTGTCGCAGCACATGTTTTATTAATAACTTCCGCAATAACAGAAGGCATTATGCTGTTTCGTATTGCATCAGCTCGTTTTTTGACATGTCTGCTTACAGTAGAGGGATGTGGCATGACATCAGCCACGTTAACTTATCCATAATGCGCACCTAGATGTATTAATTCTTGGCCTGGTTCTCTGAAACCTTCACCGGAAACAGCATTAAAAGTTCTCATATCTTTAGCACACATTGCAACACACGTTGCTGTAATACTATTTTTCTTTACTGCCTGTATCTCTGAAGGAAACGTATCTTTGTGAGGTTTCTTGCAACTGTGTTTTTTTAAATGAGTGGTTCCCGACTGTAAACACAATAATGTGGAGCAGTTTATGCACGATACGTACCCACTAGACGCACTGTTTTCCTCTACAACTAACAAAAATGTACTCCATACTTGGCTTTTTAGACCTTCCCATTTCTTCAATGTGTAAACATAGGTTTCAATCTTACGTGTTACCGCACTGGCTTCCTTGCGCTGCATGAATACAGAGAGAGAGAGACACACCACAAATGAGAAGCCCGTACTGGCTGCAGTCTCAAACGGATAATGACACGTGTAATGTGTTTGAAGTTACGTGCTACGTATTCGGTCACGGCTTCTATGCTCGGTCACTAGTACTAGTGCGGGCAGCCTATCCAGTTAGGGTGTGCTCGCCCCATCCCGTATTTTGTGCTCGCTTACTCGGTCATGCAGGACTCTACTGTCGATCACTCGGCTTCGCCACGACGATACGGTGCTCGACCTGAGACGTCATCCTGGCCTGACCTCCCCGGGCCGCTGTGTTGGCTGCACGCTGGGCCGACCTGCCGCCTTTTCTGCGTCAACTTCTAGAAATAAAGAATAGCCCTGTGGGAACTGAATGGTGATAGACAACCCTCGGTTCATTAGGACACGTACCATGAATATTCATTGGTCTCATGGATTTCTGTTCACACGACGCGTGCACTCCAGCCATCTAACAACCGTGACAGTGGCAGTAACAGTTATTCTTAAACAGTTTTTCAGATACTGATTTTCTCACGCCCGAAATGAGGTGTGTATCGCATTCGGATCTCAAGCAAACATTTGTGCCTTCTTCTGTGCATGTAAATTTCATCAGATTTACCAACTATTTCTGACAGTCTCCTTCAGAACCATGATAAATAAGACAGCTTCGGCTGTATGATAAATCTTTATTTCCGATCCAACAAATTTGCCGCCATTAGAGCCAATCTTCAGGAATACAGCAGTGTGTCAACAAGAGTAAATCCAAATTAACATCGTGCTTCTTTTAAAATGTAGTTGTGTTATACGCGGAACTATATATTGCGCTCTCCTATGTAGCTCGCCTCTTCGTCATGTGGGCAGTAGCAAACAAAAATCGGAGCATCTGTTTTTGCAGAGCAATAGTATCCCTTCAGTCTCACATGTCTATCGGTACAGGCAACAAAATGCCAACGCTTCTAAATAACCCATCTCTCTGACAACATCACATGCAGTGGGCCAGGTACTGTCAGATAGCCAAATATTGCATAAAATAACATTGTAAGAAAATTTAACTTTAAGTCAATTATCCGATGGATAAAAATAAAATAAAATTGTCTAAAAGTGCTTAATGTACCTGGAATACCCTGCAGTTAACCATATTCCACCTTTATTACACGATTCTCAAACATTTAGGAAGCATTCACACACTTTCACGAGATATAGCACAAATGATAATTTTACTTAGGCTTCACAGTGACTGCCAGTTGACCTTCAACATGAAACTCGGTAACGTGCTTCATCTAAAGAAGCACAACGTCGCTTATTGTTTTGCTAGACCTTTGTCCATTGATCAGTGAAAACAATAATAACCGTAAAATACTTAGTTATTCATCCGGAACGATTTAATATGTAATGAAAGTGTCAGTGGACTCGTAGAAAATATAGATTCCATACTCATATTCATTGAGAAAAAACTACGAAAACGAAACTCACCTACAAAATAGGTATCTTACACTATTTTTCGTCGACTGTTTCTAAAGTTTTATGAATTAAGCCTGCGAGGATGCATTAACATTTTGGGTCCCAGGTTTGTTTATTAGATGTAGTTCCATAGAGATTCTGATCTAGCTCGTGCGGTGAAAATAAGAAACAGGCGGATGATTCCTGTCACACATATCTCTCAAAACAACCGTAATAGTAAATCCAGGCAAACTCAGTCATTCATCGGCTTACAGCACCAGTCATGAACGAATCGGAAGAAAGAGGCCAACGTTATGACACATAATGAATGCCACTCTACCATCTTCCTGTTTCAAGGTATAGATGCGAAAAGTGACCGAGGAAAAATGAGCAGAGGTTGGCCCCTTCCAGTCCGCCATAAAAGTCAAGACTACGTTGCAGTTCAACCAATAATTACGACCTCTCCTTGGATTCGAATCTTGGTCCAGATGCTTGCCAACCATGTTTCAACTTCCCACTTACATCGGACAGACATCAAGGATAAACCTTTCTGCGACTGTCTGTTTTCCTACAGTTTCTCCGAAGCACAGTAGAACAGCTTATTGTAAAGCAATGTGAAACTGAAGGTACCGCTTCCAACACGTGCTCTATGTGCATTTTAAATTTTTTTCAGGAAATCCAATATTCAGAGAAATTTAGGGTTTGTCATCGTCAGCTACACTGCGCGGTATTACGACTGAACGTCTGCCAGTCATCCTCGAAGTTTTCGACGGCTCAGCTGAGGATCAGTGGCAGGTGCCTAGTAGAGATGGGCAAAACTGTTCTTTTCAGAGATCGGATCAGAACTGTTCACTCCCTGAAATGAATTAGCTCTTTTTCATGACTCACCACTCATTTACAATAGAAAATAAATGGAAGGCACATTGCCCTTTAAACTTGGTTTATTCCAGTACTATACCCGTATTTTGATCTTATTTCATCCTATTTTGATGTAACACAGATAATGAGTAAGAATTTTGTATTGTTTATTGAAATTTCCACGATATGACAAAGTTTTTGATTATTGATTTATTTTGCACTATCGTGGTTTTTTGGGTGATCGGAAAATGTTGTAACTTGAGATTTACATTATCAATATATTTGGCTATAACGTATTAAAATTTCATTAACCTCATACAAATACATCGCAAGCCATATATTTTTAAAGTGAACGTTTCCTTCCAAAGACGCCTAAAATCGCAAAATCCGTACCAGAATAAGAAAAAAATATAAATTTGACTGTAAAACGAAAGTGCTGCATATAGCCTTACGCAGAATAAAACAAGGAAAATATTGGTGTATCACATTTTGCGATACGTTTATCGGTTCGCTCGTAATTAAAGCATAAATTCGAGTGTCCATAATAAAAATCCTATAGTAAGAGGAGTCGTCAGGAACCTAATCTGATCAGTTTAAACAAATAAAAATAAAATAAAAACAAATGATGTATACATAACATAATAATGTAATATACATAGCGGTATTACTACGAAGAACAATATCCAGTAGAGACAAACTCCGATGCAGAAGCACTGAGTCAAGCAGGTCGAGCTGCGAGCTGTATTACTGCATGAGCTAAGACCGCAGAGACCAGAGTGACACCTGAGTTGCTTTGCTCAACGCTCTGGCCAGAGTCGAGAACGATGGGGTGAGCGTTGAGCGGGCGAGTTCCGAGGGTGGGGGGAGCAGTGAACTCACCCGCTCAGAGACAAATCGTCCGTTCCCTTGCGAGCAGGTTGTTGCAAGTAGTTCCTATGTTATCCGCTAGGTGGCTCTCTGTCCTGTTGCTCACATCAACTGCCCAGAGGGCAGGATGTGCGACTGAAACAATCGCCGACAGAGTGCGATGCGAAGTTAAGCTGCGCCAGACACTGCACGCGGCAGACGACGCACA
Organism: Schistocerca cancellata; assembly: GCF_023864275.1. Lineage (NCBI taxonomy): Eukaryota > Metazoa > Arthropoda > Insecta > Orthoptera > Acrididae > Schistocerca > Schistocerca cancellata. The sequence continues at coordinate 52,471,445 of NC_064631.1, forward strand.
GAGACGGCACGGCATATGTGAAACACAAAATCCAATGGGGCACTGCACAATGCAGGCAGTCAAGGTAGAAGCAGGGCAGAGGCCGGCGCTGGCTGTGTTGTGTGGCGTGCACTGTGCTGTGACCAGCAGAGGCGCTGCTGATATGCTCCGTCTCTCTCTCTCTCTCTCTCTCTCTCTCTCTCTGTCTCTCTGCCGTGGGAAACGTTTGGAGCTACCATTCTTTTTTTCTGAATCACTGATTGTTCACTCCTTTGAAAGATTCAACTCTATGCATCAGTTCTTGAGCGCATCCCCCATCTCTAGTGCCTAGTCATAACATCGTAGACTGTGGTTGATGATGGGAGGCTGCAGGCCTGTAATACCCTTTCCCATTTTACTGTGTCATGAAGATGCTGAACTAGATAAATCCATTTGTTTTATTGTATACGAGATACTAACATGTGTACGAAGAATGGTGTACTGTCCGTGGTTGCATAAACACTGTAATATGTGAGAGTACGCTCCCCAATCTCTGGTGAGTCGTCGTTTGTATTCTGTATTGGCTATAGGTGATATCATGTGAAGATTCTTTAGTTATAAGTATTGTGCCTATGTGGACACTGTAAAGCAAACTTAAATCATAGCTCCAATTATCTGTATCGTGATTTCACTGCATACGTGAATTAAAATTTACAGAAAGCTTTTGGCAGTAAGATTCAAGAAATCCAAATCAAATAAAAGACAGTAAGAGGTTGAAGAATGGTTCATGCACTTTTCCACACTACACACCGTGAGACGACTCACGAAACATAAATGTTGATGCAGATGTAGCACTGTCGCACTTCACTTTAGAGAAATAAGTGAATGGGGACACTGCCAACCTGTATGGTAGAAAAAACTGCTCGAACATTTCTAGACGGTTTCCAGCTGTGGACCAAAATATAATAAATACTACGGTACAAAATTTGAAATTAAGTTTCAAAGGAGATCTCTGAAAGATGGAGGCTTCAAACCACGGTCGCGTGGCACAATTTTCTTCCTACTGTCGTTCATACCAACTTCCTGTCGTCGATAGAAACGAATTTCAAAATCCATAAATGTACCACACTCAAGGAAAGCCTAAAATCGCAGCTCTGTATAACGTCCTTTCGGTGAGATACAGCCGCCTCTACTGAAATTAGTCGGCTGTGACCTCTGGCCAGAAGAGCATGATCTATAGTCCTGAGTCCGTGGGCAAATCTCTAAAATCCACCAATTCACGCCACACAGAAAGGGACAAGATCTCCGCCAGATCTGAGAGACTAGGTCTCATGGGAAGAGCCAACACATAATTGGGAAACGGAAGACCTGAGTTCGCCAGGCGGTATCCGACATAAATATCAGCGGATCGTGGCCGCAAATTTGGCCCGTCACAGAAATTCTCGTATCCGTGGTAGGGAGCTGCAAACAGTAGCCGCTCTATTCGCGATAAGATTTGCTGTGGACGTAAAACCCTGAATTGCCGGTTCACTGTGTGTACATGCTTGTAAAGTCCACGTAATGTAACTAGCTGTTTTATCGACAGACAAAAACAATTTTAAATTTGCTTTTTTTTTCAACAAAAGCTACTGAAATGCGTACTTCCCTAAACAAGGAAAATGACAGCCAAATACAATGTTACGTGACATTGAAAACTGGCAATACATTGAATAGTGTGTACTGCGAGTAACGGCTGCAGTGATATCTTGGTTTCGTTATTATACAACCAGGCATTTGCTAATGAGGGGATGTTTCGCAATCGTACATATGTTTCTTAAAAACTGTCAGTGGCGCCAGCGAGGGACGTAGCACGGGAATTGGATAGCACAGATCTGTTAACAGGTGTAGCTATAGCTCGACTTGCGCTTACTGAGCATGAAGGTGGCATGGAAATCCTCTCATAATAGTTGTTGTTGTTGTTGTTCTCATCAGTCCTGAGACTGGTTTGACGCAGTTCTCCATGCTACTCTATCCTGTGCAAGCTTCTTCATCTCCCAATACCTACTGCAACCTACATCCTTCTGAATCTGCTTAGTGTATTCATATCTTGGTCTCCCTCTACGATTTTTACCCTCCACGCTGCCCTCCGATGCTAAATTTGTGATCCCTTGATGCCTCAGAACATGTCCTACCAACCGGTCCCTTCTACTTGTCAAGTTGTGCCACAAACTCCTCCCCAATTCCATTCAATACCTCCTTGTTAGTTATGTGATCTACCCATCTAATTTTCAGCATTCTTCTGTAGCACCACATTTCGGAAGCTTCTATTCTCTTCTTGTCCAAAATATGCATTTTATCGTCCATGTTTCACTTCCATACATGGCTACACTCCATTCAAAACTTTCAGAAACGACTTCCTGACACTTAAATCTATACTAGATGTTAACAAATTTCTCTTCTTCAGAAACGCTTTCCTTGCCATTGGCAGTCTACATTTTACATCCTCTCTACTTCGACCATCATCAGTTATTTTGCTCCCCAAATAGCAAAACTCCTTTACTACTTTAAGTGCCTCATTTCCTAATCTAATTCCCTCAGCATCACCCGAATTAATTCGACTAGATTCCATTATCCTCGTTTTGCTTTTGTTGATGTTCATCTTATATGCTCCTTTCAAGACACTGTCCATTCCGTTCAACTGCTCTTCCAAGTCCTTTGCTGTCTCTGACAGAATTACAATGTCATCGGCGAACCTCAACGTTTTTATTTCTTCTCCACGAACTTTAATACCTACTCCGAATTTTTCTTTTCTTTCCTTTACTTCTTGCTCAATATACAGATTGAATAACATCGGGGACAGGCTACAAACCTGTCTCACTCCCTGCCCAACCGCTGCTTCCCCTTCATGCACCTCGACTCTTATAACTGCCATCTGGTTTCTGTACAAATTGAAAATACCCTTTCGCTCCCTGTATTTTACCCCTGCCACCTTTAGAATTTGAAAGAGACTATTCTAGTCAACATTTTCAAAAGCTTTCTCTAAGTCTACAAATGCTAGAAATGTAGGTCTCTCATAATAGTACAGACACAAAATTGTAAAATTGTTGGTTCGTCTTTTTATCCCGGCACCGAAAGCCAAACACAGCTTAACTGCACGGCAACTGAATATTAAATATGTGATATAAGACTGCCATTTTCGCTGTTTACAATCATCTATTTGACGTTTGATTCTTGGTTGCTGAACGGTTTTATTTTTGTTACAATCTGCGGCGACTAGAATTTGCTGGCGGACTCGCTTCGCCTGAGCATGTAGATTGTACCGCTCACCTATCGTTGTTAGTGGGAAGTTTATCTTCCCAGGATTGCGACTCGGGGTCACAAAAGCCACCTCACATTTTTATTAACACACATTTTATTAATTTTTAGTTTATATGTGAATCCCATTATTCTAAAGCTGATCGTTTGTCTCGACCTGTTCTTTATGCCCAAAGTGATGACTTCCAGCGAAAGCTGTATTTCCTTGTTTAAGGGGGCGAATCCTAGTTCCGTGCCTTGCACCTATCATGGTGACGTTACTGTAAATTTTTGACATGATATTCGTGGGAAGATGATTATGTAAAATAAGAAACCCACAATTGTATTCCTTTACCAACTACAAATAATTATTATTGTCGTTTACATACTGAGCATCAACTGTTAATGTGCAGGACAATCAAAAAGTTTCCATTTTAGGATGTTTCCGCAGCATGTACGCAACGTAGCACGGTTGTGATGCAGGTATGTAAACACCGACAGGTTCGCTAGGGATTACTGTGGCATTCGTGTCTTGCTGACGCGCTTGCCGTAAATGAGGAAACGTGAACAACGGCGACGTTATTACCAAATTCACCCAAACGGGACCGAAGGACAAACACTGGTAGACAATCATCGGAGAATGGAGAGTGTGTATAGGGCAGCACGTCTGTCGGAATCCACCATTGTGTGGGAAGTGGTGCCGCTACTTCACGAAAACGCACGTCACCCTGTCGCAAATGTCGTAAAGCAGTAGTTACGCCAACTCAAGGGTGTGACACTCGCACACTCTCCAGAACCTCCTGATCTCTCTGCACGCGATTATCACTCCTTCGGTCCCCGTAAAAAGGTCCTGAACGGTAACGATTCTTGTTAGTCGAGAATGTGCAGCAGGCGCTTACGAACTTCTTCACGCAGCAGGACAGGGTGTTGTGTCTTCATCCTGGTGCATCGGTAGAATGAAAGCCGCAATCCTCACTGAAATTTTGCCCTATTGGCGTACCGATCCTGGACTGTAAGACTTTCGAAAAGAAAATTTTTCATCGTCAGTCATAATACCAACTGAACCATCTATGTCAATCGTGGCAGAGTTTCAGGCGCAAAATGAAAAGGAATACAGTACTTTAACCATAGTTCACACGTTATACCCTTATACCCGCCCTCGACATTATGTTTATAATCGATAATTTTTTTCAGTTCTGCGCACACACTCCCGAGCGTGACCACACGCCATTGTTGCCGTGGCGTCCAGTCTCTTTCTTCCGTTCCGCTGTGGCCGGACCGCCGTCACCCTTGATTTGTCACACCTAGTACGGTGTCTGCATCTGGCTGGCACGACCTGACCACGCGAACACCACGCAGCTTTTTGTGGCAGCAAAACATGCGTTTCTCGAGTGATAGTCTGAACGATGCCTTTTATTCAGACTTCTTTTGTAACCAAATGATTAAATCAAAATGGCACTGAGTCTAGGTGCCAATTCAGATATTAATTTACAAATTAAAGGTTAATGAAGTGTGTTATTAAATAGTGAAGCTGAATTTGGAACTTAGTGTCGAAACCCTGACAGGTTAGACTTCCCTCGACAAACGATGTGTGGGCGGGATAGCCTACATGCCCAGGCGAAACGAGTCCAGCAGCAGATTCCAGCAGCCGGCTGCGGAGGTCGATAGCAGCGCGGAACTGCGTTTCACGTCATGCATCACGTGGAACAAATAGTGCGGAGCTTAGTACCACTGCGCACGGGGAAATGGGTTGCGCTCCGCTACTTAAGCGGCACAGTTCCTGCAGTGTTAGATCAAGAGTGTGTGCCTTTGGAAGTTCCAGCGAGTCAGATCTCCAGTTCCAGTCACAGTCGCCCCTACAGATCCAGTCACTGCAGCTCATCCATTTGAAGAGGATCCGTTGCTTTTCGTCAATGTGAACAGAGGACTGTATTTTGTACCAAGTGAACTTAGCATCAGAACAGGATTTTCTTAGAATAGTAATAATGTACACAGATCTTTTGAAGTTGGAAATTTGTTTGTTAATAAACGTGTCTCTTGAAAATACAGGGTGTTCAGGGTACAGGTACAGACAAAAAAAAAGTGTGTGAAATCTTATGGGACTTAAGTGCTAAGGTCCTCAGTCTCTAAGCTTACGCACTACTTAACCTAAATTATCCTAAGGACATACACACACAACCTTGCCCGAGGGGGGACATGAAACCTCCGCCGGGACCAGCCGCACAGTCCATGACTGCAGCGCCATAGACCGCTCGGCTAATTCCGTGCGGCAAAGGTACAGACATTCGGATAATTTGTACCTTAATGTGTACCCCTTCAGTCTGTTAGCTGTTTCCCTCTTCTGTTTGCCGCAAACACATTACATAATTTACAATCCAATGTTTTCTACTTAGTTGTAACTGCTCCTCGAAGGGGGCGACGCCCGTCAGTATAGATTTTTCATTTTGCGTCAAAAGTCCGCATTTCAATACCTGACCTTCTGCCCACAGTAAAATAAACGTTAATGACTAGCTTTTTCCATGCGGTTGGTAGATAGTAATTGAACTGAAGACATACTACTCGTAATAGCAACTTAAATAAATAGTGGTATAATATTGCTCAGTACGCCGTCCTTAGCCATCAACAGAAATATCTGCCGTTCTACCCCTAACATCGTGTGTAATTGAATCGATGAATAGGAAAAGGGGACTTGGCCACTTCTTTTCTCAAATCAGGTTTACCGAAGATACGTTATCTTCATGTCTCTACGCATCTTTTGGTATAACAGAAGATCACGTCCCATCACAAAAATGCTAGTTAGAAAGGTACTGAATTGAAGCATACTGACCATTGTTGCTTTCCTGTGTTTTGCTTGTGGCTGTATTTTACGTACATTATGAATAACTCTGTGTAGTCATGACATTCTCTTTTATTGATGTAATGAATATGAGGAACATAAAACTTCTATAACACAATTCTTCCGCTGCAAACAGAACACTTGTTGCTCAGCAACATTATCAGATTCGAAAAGGGGTCATCTCCAGTACATTCAGACTTGATTACTGACCACAGTTTATGGCTAAAATATTTTGTAATGGTATATATTGCGTCAACCTGGTATCTACTGATACACGAGAACTCCACGACACCATGTTTAAACGCACTGTGCAGTAAAACAGTTTTTGTGTCTCTTTAAAAATTTACATTCTGAGACTGTCTCAGGTCGCACCTGATGCAGGTCACGAGCTACGTGACCGAAATATCGTGCAAGTACGACGCTGATATCCGGCAGAACACCCGACAACCCAAGATGTCAAAAATAATGTTACTGACACGACTCGTGCAAATTTCACCCTACCTGGAAACTTAAAATGCACTCATTCTTCCGTCGTTCGCGAGAGCGAAGCTTACCAGTAAGCCCGATAACAAAATATGAGAGCTCTTATAAGACATTCTCTTAAGCTAACTGCCGAAGAAAGATCAACGATTTTAATGGCCTAAATATAAGCCATGTCTAGATGGGCTGTGATAGGGAGCATACGTGTCGTGTGTGCGTCCCTGAAATAAACTACCCCCTACGTGAAGTGTTATTAAGGTCAGTTACTGATGTTTCCATGAAGATTCGGTAAGCCATGTGGTTTTGCTTGCTTTGCAGATGTATCTGTGTTGCCCCCTGCACTGCAGTCTACGCGCCACTGACGTCACTCCAAAGGCAGAAAACCAAACTACAGCGTGCAGGCCAACTCTCTGTGCGCAAAGGTTCCTCGAATTAATCCTTCGCTCAGCCGATTTCTGTTCATTTTTATTATCGTATTTCGTGCAAGGGGTAACGCAGTCGACATAACCAGCCATGGTGGTCGTACCAGTGTATTTCGGCCCGCCATAATGGCGAACCACTGTGTCACCTGCTTGCTGCATTCAGCGCAGTTACGGCAGCGGTGGCTTGCGTCGACTAGCGCCGCTACAAATAAGCTTTGACCAGGCTTCCTGCGATAACAATTTCTTTTGCATGACCAGCCCACTCTTTTGGCTACAAAACCTTACTTTTCAACATAATCTCCGTTCAATGTGACGGTCTTAAGGCGCTTTACTGAGATGGCCTCTATGTGTCCGCATGGTACCACGCTACTGGTCGGTGACGGAGCCAGCGTCTTGCTGCATCAATGACCTCCCATTCATCCATGTAGTGCTTCGCGCGGGGTGGCCGAACAGGTGGAAAGCGTAAGTTGCGAGATCCGGGCTGTAGGGAGGATGAAGTTTTGTGAGCTCCTCTCGGGTGCACAGACTTGCGTGAGACCCTTAGATTTGTTGAGTTGATCTTTGCACCACGAGGGAGGACATCAAACAGAATAACCCATACAGAGTCTCAATAGACCATCAGAATGATCTTACCGACTGAGAGTGGTGTGCTACTCCATTGCCATTTTGTTTCCGGTTCGAGATGATGAACCCATGTTTCATCGCCTGCGACGATATTCGAAAGTAAATTGTCACTATCAGTCTCGTAACGCGCAAGATATTCCGCACAGATCGTCCATCGTAACTCTTTATGATCGTCCTGTTAGGCGGTGTGGAATCGAGCGCACACACACGTATGTGTGCCGTGAGTGGTGGACGTGTGTGTCAGCGCTACTAATGTAGATGTCCAGTGGTGCAGCGACGTGTTTCAACTCAATCCGTCAGTTACCTCGAATGAGCGTGTCCGCACGTTCCAACACTGCAGGAGTAACAAATTTCCCATTTTATCAACCGAAATTGGCAGAGAAAAAACGTGTTGCATTACCGGTTGAACGCCCCTTGTATATATTGAGAAAATAAAATACGGAGAAGTGAAAGAACGCCAACAAACCGGAACACATCTATCATTGTACCGCCGGCCGGGACGACCGGGCGGTTCTAGGCGCTACAGTCTGTAACCGTGCGGCCGCTACGGCCGCAGGTTCGAATCCTGCCTCGGGCATGGATGTGTGTGATGTCCTTAGGTTAGTTAGGTTTAAGTGGTTCTAAGTTCTAGGGGACTGATGACCTCAGAAGATAAGTCCCATAGTGCTCAGAACCACTTGAACCATTATCATTGTACCTATACATAAGAAGGGTGACAGAACAAACTGCAGTAACTGCTGAGCAATAGAGCTGGTGAATGCCGTCTACAAAATGCTGGCTGGGATACTGAACAAGATATTACGAAAATATGCAGAAGCAACGTTTGGGAATACCAGTGCGGTTTCGGGAAGCAAAGAGCAGCAGCAAAACAAATGTTCGCCCTTAGATTAATAATGTAAAAGTGTTACGTTTAGAGTATATTGGTGGAACAGCTGTTGTGGATTTAAAGCAGGTTATTGCAATGTCCACAGAAATAGTCTTTTCAAGGCGTTATGGGATATGGGGTACCACTAAAGCTAATTAGATCATGAAAATGTCCCTAAGAAACACCAACTGCAAAATATAAGCTAACGATAAATATTCCATTAATTTTCCGGCCTTTCGAGGACTTAAGCAAGGAGGTTATGTCTCACCGACGCTATGTAACTTGGCTCTGGAGACTGCCATGCGAAAATTGCCAAGCAAAATGGATGCTACTATTTTCAACAGGGCGACACAGAAATATTTGGAAGAAACAGTGAAAATTTGAGGGAAAAATATGTATCGCTGGTGAGCCGAGGTACCATTGAGTTAGCAGACTGTTCAGCCTGGCGCCACTGGCCCAGGTGTAGTATCGACTATCCCTCTTACGGCCCCATTGCTAATATCGTTGAGGAATAGTTGGTATCTGTGGGTTGGGTCCTTAGAAGGTATTTGCTTGCCGATATACATACGCGGTTCGCTGGCCCGAGAGGATAGGCAATAAGTTTGGGTATTGGCGGTAGCGTCGCGACAAGAGGTGGTCACGAGGGCCAAGCAAAATGGATGCTACTATTGTCAACAGGGCGACACAGAAATATTTGGAAGAAATAGTGAAAATTTGAGGGAAAAATATGTATTGCTGGTGAGCCGAGGTACCATTGAGTTAGCAGACTGTTCAGTCTGGCGCCACTGGCCCAGGTGTAGTATCGACTATCCCTCTTACGGCCCCATTGCTAATATCTTTGAGGAATGGTTGGTATCTGTGGGTTGGGTCCTTAGAAGGTCTTTGCTTGCCGATATACATACGCGGTTCGCTGGCCCGAGAGGATAGGCACTAAGTTTGGGTATTGGCGGTAGCGTCGCGACAAGAGGTGGTCACGAGGGCCAAGCAAAATGGATGCTACTATTTTCAACAGGGCGACACAGAAATATTTGGAAGAAATAGTGAAAATTTGAGGGAAAATTATGTATTGCTGGTGAGCCGAGGTACCATTGAGTTAGCAGACTGTTCAGTCTGGCGCCACTGGCCCAGGTGTAGTATCGACTATCCCTCTTACGGCCCCATTGCTAATATCTTTGAGGAATGGTTGGTATCTGTGGGTTGGGTCCTTAGAAGGTCTTTGCTTGCCGATATACATACGCGGTTCGCTGGTCCGACAGGATAGGCACTAAGTTTGGGTATTGGCGGTAGCGTCGCGACAAGAGGTGGTCACGAGGGCCGAGCCGGCGAAGCCACGAGCTGCGCAAGGAGGGCCTGCGCAGAGCGAAGATACCGGAGTACTTCACCGGGGTCAGCGTCGACTACAAGCAGCGGGCCGACATCCCGTCGGTTGGTTGGCAACATTCGTGTCGGACGACGGTTCGTGGCTTGGCTGCCCTCTTCTACCTGTCTTGGGTTTCATCGGTACCACCCAGTAAGCCTGGCGACGCACCGTAGATCCATGGAACTGCTTGCTGATAAAGGGGAGTAACATTCTGCAATCCTCGTGGTGATATATATCATTGTCTACCTGCCCGCCATATTTTTTTGTGACCGACCATCAGAGTTTTACTAGGTCGGCTCTTTGGTCGTAAATATTTGCAGTAGTGTGATACAAAGACACTAGTTGTCGTTTGAAAATTTGTCCCGCTATTTTATTACCTTTCCTTTCTGGTTTGTACCCGATCATTACTGTCCTAATTAATCAGCTCTTGCTCGTAAACACAGAAGGAGCAATTGTACTAAGACAAAAGAAAGACCTTGTAGTTAGATTTAGCTGTTAACCGGTTCAATTCTTTTTGATTATAATTGCTTTTCTCAGTCATTAGTTATAATCTGTTCGTTTCTGTGTTTGAAGGACCGAGTCATTATTAGTGCATTTTAGCTGGATCTTGTGGTTCCGCCGAGTGAGTTCGCTTGTTATAAGTGCTCACAAGTAACGTTTTGAGACGTTCCTTCAGAGCGGTCTTAAAAACTGATAATCAGTTTAATGATAAAAATATTAACAGCCAACTGTCACCAGAGCTTCAGTCAAAAAAAAATGTCAGAAGGAACGGGTGGGATCCAATCGCACCTTGGTTGCCAATTGAAATTGAGATGTTGGTTCCTTTGAAGTAAGCCTTATCATTGTTGTATCGTTTGCTAATCTGTTTAGCCTTTAACCAAAGGTGCACATCTTAACCCCGACCCTTTCGACATACATCTTTCAAATTAAAAGTTAACTCATCTGTTTGAGTAACTGAATCACTCTTGTCATCAATTTTCATGTGTTGCAAAAGGTCATTCAATAAGACAGACCGTGTGCAGCGCGGAACACACCGCTGTTTCGCCGGCCGCTGTGACCGATCGATTCTAAGCGTTTCAGTCCGGAACCGCGCTGCTGCTACGGTCGCAGGTTCGAATTCTGCCTCTGGCATGGATGTGTGTGATGTCCTTACCTTAGTTAGGTTTAAGTAGTTCTAAGTATAAGGGACTGATGACCTCAGATGTCAAGTCCCATAGTGATTAGAGCCATTTTTGAACCGCTGTTTCCCATGATAACGGGCGGGCTGCAGGCTCGGCCGTCTCGTAATCATTGTCATATTGTGTGCTGTTTTGCAATACAGCACTTCAGATTTCTTTTGCAAAAGAACTTAAGGTTTAAGGCAAAAAGATTTAACAAATTTGTTCATTTTTTTAAATAAAATTTTATGGTTAAATGCTTCCATTATCTGTAAAACACAGATTATACACTCCTGGAAATGGAAAAAAGAACACATTGACACCGGTGTGTCAGACCCACCATACTTGCTCCGGACACTGCGAGAGGGCTGTACAAGCAATGATCACACGCACGGCACAGCGGACACACCAGGAACCGCGGTGTTGGCCGTCGAATGGCGCTAGCTGCGCAGCATTTGTGCACCGCCGCCGTCAGTGTCAGCCAGTTTGCCGTGGCATACGGAGCTCCATCGCAGTCTTTAACACTGGTAGTATGCCGCGACAGCGTGGACGTGAACCGTATGTGCAGTTGACGGACTTTGAGCGAGGGCGTATAGTGGGCATGCGGGAGGCCGGGTGGACGTACCGCCGAATTGCTCAACACGTGGGGCGTGAGGTCTCCACAGGACATCGATGTTGTCGCCAGTGGTCGGCGGAAGGTGCACGTGCCCGTCGACCTGGGACCGGACCGCAGCGACGCACGGATGCACGCCAAGACCGTAGGATCCTACGCAGTGCCGTAGGGGACCGCACCGCCACTTCCCAGCAAATTAGGGACACTGTTGCTCCTGGGGTATCGGCGAGGACCATTCGCAACCGTCTCCATGAAGCTGGGCTACGGTCCCGCACACCGTTAGGCCGTCTTCCGCTCACGCCCCAACATCGTGCAGCCCGCCTCCAGTGGTGTCGCGACAGGCGTGAATGGAGGGACGAATGGAGACGTGTTGTCTTCAGCGATGAGAGTCGCTTCTGCCTTGGTGCCAATGATGGTCGTATGCGTGTTTGGCGCTGTGCAGGTGAGCGCCACAATCAGGACTGCATACGACCGAGGCACACAGGGCCAACACCCGGCATCATGGTGTGGGGAGCGATCTCCTACACTGGCCGTACACCACTGGTGATCGTCGAGGGGACACTGAATAGTGCACGGTACATCCAAACCGTCATCGAACCCATCGTTCTACCATTCCTAGACCGGCAAAGGGAACTTGCTGTTCCAACAGGACAATGCACGTCCGCATGTATCCCGTGCCACCCAACGTGCTCTAGAAGGTGTAAGTCAACTACCCTGGCCAGCAAGATCTCCGGGTCTGTCCCCCATTGAGCATGTTTGGGACTGGATGAAGCGTCGTCTCACGCGGTCTGCACATCCAGCACGAACGCTGGTCCAACTGAGGCGCCAGGTGGAAATGGCATGGCAAGCCGTTCCACAGGACTACATCCAGCATTCTCTACGATCGTCTCCATGGGAGAATAGCAGCCTGCATTGCTGCGAAAGGTGGATATACACTGTACTAGTGCCGACATTGTGCATGCTCTGTTGCCTGTGTCTATGTGCCTGTGGTTCTGTCAGTGTGATCATGTGATGTATGTGACCCCAGGAATGTGTCAATAAAGTTTCCCCTTCCTGGGACAATGAATTCACGGTGTTCTTATTTCAATTTCCAGGAGTGTATATTGTTAAATAAACAGGTTGTGTGAAGAGAAAGTTATATTGTTGGGTCCTCGCTTCCTCGTTTCCCTTGATCCCAGTAAGTACCACCTATCACTTGGAACGAGAAGCAGCTGCACTTGGCTGCCTCATAAGTAAGGAAAAATGTAGTACATGATCAACGCCAGAAGCAAACCAAGACGGAGAGGCGTTGGGCAGTTTGAAGGGTTTGAAAGTGTAAATCTGCTTAAGTATTTAGGATAATGGTTACGGGAGATAAATCAGTGTCTAGAGATAAAAGCAAGAACAGCTGCAGGTGAAAAATTCCTCAACATGTAGCGGTCCTCCAGCATTTCAAGAGAGCTCAAGACAACAATTTACTAAACGATTATAAAACCAGTTTTCATATAGGGGTCCGAAACGTGGACAGTAACACAACAGGCCAGAAATGCCTTGGGTGCCTGGGAACGCAAAGTACTTCGGAACACCCACTGAAGCACCAAAGAAACTGGTATAGCCATGCGTATTCAGAGATATCTAAACAGAAGAAGACGGCACTGCGGTCAGCGACGCCTACATAGAACAACAAGTGTCTGCCGCAGTAGTTAGATCGGTTACCGCTGATACAATGGCAGGTTATCAAGATTTAAGTGAGTTTTAACGTGGCGATGATCTGCACAAAATCGATGGGACACAGAGTCTCCGAGGTAGCGATGAAGTGGGGATTTTCCCGTGCGACCATTTCACGAGTTTGCCGTGAATATCAGGAATTCGGTAAAACATCAAATCTTCGACATCCCTGTGTACAGAAAAGGATGCTGCAAGAACTGGACTAACGACGACTGAAGAGAATCGTTCAATGTGACCAAAGTGCAACACTTCCGCAAATTGCCAAATTGCCAATGCTGGGCCATCAACGACTGCAGCGTGAGAACCATTCAACGAATCATCATCCATATGGGCTTTCGGTACCGAAGGCCCACTCGTGTAGAATTGATGACAGCACGACACAAAGCTTGACGCCTCGCCTGGGCCCATCAACACCAACACTGGACTGTTGATGACTGGAAACAAGTTGCCTGGTCGGGCGAGTGTCGCTTCAAATGGTATCGAGCGGATGGACGTGTACAGGTATGTAGACAACCTCACGAATCCATGGACTCTGCATGTTAGCAGGGGAATGTTCAAGTTGGTGGAGGGTCTGTAATGTTGTGGGGCGTGTACAGTAGGAGTGACATGGGACCCCTGATACATGCAGGTACGCCTCTGACAGGTGACACTTCCGTAAGTATCCTGTCTGATCACCTACAGGGTGTTTCAAAAATGACCGGTATATTTAAAACGGCAATAAAAACTAAACGAGCAGCGGTAGAAATACACCGTTTGTTGCAATATGCTTGGGACAACAGTATATTTCCAGGCGGACAAACTTTCGAAATTACGGTAGTTACAATTTTCAACAACAGATGGCGCTGCAAGTGATGTGAAAGATATAGAAGACAACGCAGTCTGTGGGTGCGCCATTCTGTACGTCGTCTTTCTGCTGTAAGCGTGTGCTGTTCACAACGTGCAACTGTGCTGTAGACAACATGGTTTATTCCTTAGAACAGAGGATTTTTCTGGTGTTGGAATTCCACCGCCTAGAACACAGTGTTGTTGCAACAAGACGAAGTTTCCAACGGAGGTTTAATGTAACCAAAGGACCGAAAAGCGATACAATAAAGGATCTGTTTGAAAAATTTCAATGGAGTGGGAACGTGACGGATGAACGTGCTGGAAAGGTAGGGCGACCGCGTACGGCAACCACAGAGGGCAACGCGCAGCTAGTGCAGCAGGTGATCCGACAGCGGCCTCGGGTTTCCGTTCGCCGTGTTGCAGCTGCGGTCCAAATGACGCCAACGTCCACATATCGTCTCATGCGCCAGAGTTTACACCTCTATCCATACAAAATTCAAACGCGGCAACCCCTCAGCGCCTCTACCGTTGCTGCACGAGAGACATTCGATAACGATATAGTGCACAGGATTGATGACGGCGATATGCATGTGGGCAGCATTTGGTTTACTGACGAAGCCTATTTTTACCTGGACGGCTTCGTCAATAAACAGAACTGGCGCATATGGGGAACCGAAAAGCCCCATGTTGCAGTCCCATGTCCCTGCATCCTCAAAAAGTACTGGTCTGGGCCGCCATTTCTTCCAAAGGAATCATTGGCCCATTTTTCAGATCCGAAACGATTACTGCATCACGCTATCTGGACATTCTTCGTGAATTTGTGGCGGTACAAACTGCCTTAGACGACACTGCGAACACCTCGTGGTTTATGCAAGATGGTGCCCGGCCACATCGCACGGTCGACGTCTTTAATTTCCTGAATGAATATTTCGATGATCGTGTGATTGCTTTGGGCTATCCGAAACATACAGGAGGCGGCGTGGATTGGCCTCCCTACTCGCCAGACATGAACCCCTGTGACTTCTTTCTGTGGGGACACTTGAAAGACCAGGTGTACCGCCAGAATCCAGAAACAATTGAACAGCTGAAGCAGTACATCTCATCTGCATGTGAAGCCATTACGCCAGACACGTTGTCAAAGGTTTCGGGTAATTTCATTCAGAGACTACGCCTTATTATTGCTACGCATGGTGGATATGTGGAAAATATCGTGCTATAGAGTTTCCCAGACCGCAGCGCCATCTGTTGTTGAAAATTGTAACTATTGTAATTTCGAAAGTTTGTCTGCCTGAAAATGTACTGTTGTCCCAAGCATATTGCAACAAACGGTGTATTTCTATCGCTGCTCGTTTAGTTTTTTTTGCCGGTTCAAATATACCGGTCATTTTTGAAACACCCTGTATATCCATTCATGTCCGTTGTGCATTCCGACGAACTTGGGCAATTCCAGAAAGGCCATGCGACACTCCACACGTCCAGGATTGCTACAGAGTGGCTCCAGGAACACTTCTGAATTTAAAATCTTCCGCTGGCCACCAAACTACCCAGACGCAGTATTGTGCATATCTGGGATGCCTTGCAACGTGCTGTTCGGAAGAGATGTCCACCCCCCTTGTACTGTTACGGGTTTATGGCCAGCCCTGCAGGATTGACAGCGCCAGTTCCCTACAGCTCTACTTCAGACGTTAGTCGAGCCCATGCCACGTCGTTTTGCGGCGCTCCTGCGTGGTCGGGGGTGGCGGGGGGCGGCGGGGGACTCCTACACGACATTAGGCAGGTGTGCTAGTTTCTTCAGCTCTTAGGCGAATATAAAAACGGTGCTAGAAGAATTAGGATCAATGCAAAACTGCATTAACTCTATGAAAATCTGCCAATCTCAGTAGATGTGAGGGCACGAAGGTTACAGTGGTCGGAGCATGTGCAGAGAATGGAAGAAATGCGAGTGCCAAAGAAGTTGCTAACTGCAAAATCAGAGAATAGCCGCTCAGTGCAAAGATTGTGATTGCGATGGCTGGATGATGTAGATGGACCTGAGAATGTTAGGGGTAGGGAACTGGAAAATTCTGGCGTAGTCGAGAGAGGATTGGAGCAAGGAGGGTGGTCGACAAGGCCTGGGCATTCAGGAGCTGTAGCGACGGAAAAGAAGAGAAAGAAGATCCACCGTCTTGCAGCTCTGGAATCGAACCACAATCACATGACTGCTATTCGTGCAGGAAATAGCACCGACGCGACGTCTACTCTATGAGAGTGAGTTTGACAAAGCGGACGGAGCCCACTCTGTGCCGACAGCCGCGGGCCACGTCTGCTGACGTCACACTTCGCCGGTAGTCCTCTTCTGACGTGTTTTGAAAGGGCCCCAGCGCCGGGACCGGCCCGTGTCGCCCTGCGGCGCTCAGCGCTGTATTTTCAGCGCGAGGCACTGTGACGTCACGCCGGGGGCTGCGCCCTGCGCTAGCCACACAGGTCTGAAAGGACGGCGCCGGCCGCGCTCACAGAAGGTGCTTGCGGAGAGCCTGTTGCGCACCGAAGGACACCGCCTCCTTTGCACCTACAGAAGAGTTTGGCAGGCAAGAGGAGCCGTAAGGGTGGGGATGCGGTCTGCAGCCCCCATATAAGTCATCAAGTGCCTGGAGCAATTGTTAGATTAGTTAATGCTGATACAATGGCAGGGAATCGAGATTTACGTGAGTTTGCCCGTGGTGGTGTAGTTGGCGCACAAACGGTCGGATGTAGCATCTCTGAGGTAGCAATGAATTGGGGATTTTCCCGTAGGACCATTTCACGAGTGTACCGTGAATATCAGGAATTTGTTAACATCAAATCTCCGATATCACTGCGGCCAGAAAAACATTCTGCAAGAATGGGACCAACGACGGCTGAAGAGAATCGTTCATCGTGAGCAAACTAAAACGCTTTCGCAAACTGCTGCGTATATCAGTGCTCGGCCATCAACAAGTGTCAGTGTGGAACCATTCAACGAAACATCATCGATGTGGGCTTTCGGGGCCGAAGGCCCACTCGTGTACTCTTGATGACTTCACGACACAGAGCTTTCCGCCTCGCCTGGGCTCGTCAACATCGACATTGGACTGTTGATGACTGGGAACATGTTGCCTGGTCGGACAAGTCTCGTTTCAAATTGTATCGAGCGAATGGACAAGTACGGGTACAGAGACAACGTCACGAATCCATGGACCGTGCATGTCTGCAGCCGACTGTTCAAGCTGGTGGAGGGCGTGTATAGTTGGAGTGATATGGGACCTCCGATGCGTTTAGAAACGACTCTGACAGGTGACACTTACGTAAGCATTCTGTCTGTCACCTACATCCATTCGTGTCCATTGTGCATTCCGACGTACTTCCAGAATTCCAGAAAGACAATGCGACACCCCACACTTCCAGAACTGCCACACATTGGCTCCAGAAACACTCTTATGAGTTTAAACACTTCTTCTGGCTACCAAACTCCCCAGACATGAGCATTATTTGGCGTATCTGGGATGCCTTGGAACGAGACATTCGGAAGAGTTCTCCACCCCCTCGTACTCTTACGGATTTATGGGCAGTTCTGCTGGATTCATGTCAATTCCATCCAGCACTACTTTAGACATTAGTAGAGTGCATGCTACGTCGTGTTGCGGCAGTTCTGAGAGCTCGCGGGGGCTCAACACGATTTTAGGCAGGTGTACCAGTTTCTTTGGCTCTTCACTGTATGTTGTGTATTAGGGATCACGAAGCAGCGAGATTCTTGTTCAGAAATCGCATTTGAATGTAAATGGTTTGTGAGAAGAAGAAACGTCTGTCAGCAAGTGTCAGAAATCGACAGCAAAAGGAACTATTCCTACTGGGACCGTAGTTTATCGTTCCGTTGCTTGGCATCCCACGGCTGTCGTGCGAGTATGAAGTAGCCATACTGAGTGCCACGCAGGATCTCAACGACGCTACTTGCCTAGCGCCTGAGAGGACAGACATGTTGTTCTCTCGGCCGTGCAGGATCGTAAAAATGGCTCTGAGCACTATGGGACTTAACTTCTGAGGTCACCAGTCCCCTAGAACTTAGAACTACTTAACCCTAACTAACCTAAGGACATCACGCACTCCCATCCCGAGGCAGGATTCGAACCTGCGAGCGTAGTGGTCGCGCGGTTCCAGACTGTAGCGCCTAGAACCGCTCGGCCACCACGGCTGGCCAGGATCGTATAGCAACGTCAGTTAGAAAATGGGTTTGTTTTCAGTACAGTGTTTACGTACAGTGCGGCGAAGTCTCGAGCAATGTGGATTGTCAGCAGCCAGACCATTGTGCGACTTCCTTTGACGCAGCAGGAAAGAGAAACAGACCGACACTGGAGCTCCCAGCAACAGTACTGGAACACAGGAGCGGCACCACGTCGTCCTTTCAGGTGACTGCTGGTTCTGCGTACAGTGTCACGATGGACAGTGTAAGGTGGGCCTAAAAGAATCATTTCTAATTTTTGGACCCAAATGGGTGTAAACAATAAATTACGCATGTTAAATTGTCATTCTGAATTTATCATATGTGTAAGTTTTTTGTGCTTCAGGATCTATTCTACTTCAATGTAAATATCAAAATTT
Source organism: Schistocerca cancellata (assembly GCF_023864275.1). Taxonomy (NCBI): domain Eukaryota; kingdom Metazoa; phylum Arthropoda; class Insecta; order Orthoptera; family Acrididae; genus Schistocerca; species Schistocerca cancellata. Next base: position 52,490,158 of record NC_064631.1, read on the forward strand.
GAAATGTTGAAACAATGGATACATTAAAAATTTGGCCGCTATTTGAATCGTAAATGGGGTTACGTGAACCACTGTAAACGTTGTGCAGTAAGGACAGTATGGAAGATTACACTTTCTAACTGTTCCAGTAGTTGTTTCAAGCATTTCCAGTGGCGGAGTTGTATACGTTCAGCAGCCCACACACAAATTTCGTGAAACAACACCCTCCACGTATTACAGCTGATCTATTCCCCTTTCTTCACAGATCTTGGATGGTAATATTTAATGATGCAGAAACCACAAGATACGTTTTGTTCCTCCGTCTCAGCTTCAGGTGATGACGAAGATGAGTCCTCTTCTAGATATGAAGGTTAGTCTTGAACGCCTAACGCATTTGTGCAACCCTTGACCCTCTTTCATTGTTAGTTTTCAAAATGCAATTTTCCCTTCTCTCTTGTAGAATGGAAATGAACTTGTGAAGTCATATGGAAAGATGAATTTCTTTTTCTTCTCACACTTGTGATACCGCTGGTTTTCGTTGGGGTTGGCCAGACAGAAGAAAAGGATGAAGATGGTGTTGATGACCTGCAACTTTCCGAATTTGATGGAACTTTGAGAGGAATTGCAGGGCCTGGGTTTACTCCTGATTCTGTTGTGACACCACGGTACTCATCACTCCGCGATGTGGAGAATGAAGGAGTTTGGATGACGGTATTTTATTGGACTGATAATTCTCGTGCATTCAGATCCGTTGTGAGCATTTTGTACATCAGCTCCACGGCTCCAGGCGACGTCGAAAATTTTACCGAAAACATATTTTGGCAATGGAGCGTGAGGGATTGTTGTGTATAATTAGGCTACATGAGCGAGCCGTGGCTGGCTCATGTTATGCGATGGATTAAACCTTGGTTGCTATTCTGTGTTATTTTCCCGCTGCTATCGTGATTATGCTGTTATCCTCTCTCTCTGCGAGTAGCAGTGTATATCGATATTCGCACCTTGTACTATCTTTGACCTGGCGCTTATAGTTTCCGGCTGTGCTGTCTGCGACCAGTTGGTCGGCTGGCGTGGAGCCGCGAGGAAATCTCCGCGGCGCGTAGTTTAGCCGGGGCCGTTGGCGGCGTCCACGCGCGGTCTGACTGTGTGGTACTGTTCCCATTGCTACGAGGTCTGTGGCTCACCGATCCTGGACACGAAAGTTGAGTTTTGACATAATCTACCAGCAGGTCACGACTGTTCACATTGTGTCGTTTCGATTTAGTTGTCGGCTGTTGGGATATTCCTACAAGCAACAACGTGTGTTTTCAAGTTGGCAAATTTTAGCCACCCTTCGGTGGAGTTTAACTGTACTTGGTTGTTTTGAATTGAAGTGCACTAGCGGAATCTTCTACCTTGCGGTTACCTGCTCTGGCCGTTGATTTAAATTCAGGCACGGTTTGTAGTATGAGAGCTCAATGTATAATTGATTGAGGGCACCAATACCTTCTAGGTTGTTCAATTGAAATCCCTGTTGTGTGCTGGTCGGGTGGAGTGGAAGTTTTCTTGTCGGTGGGTCCGTTTACTGTCGATTGGATTGTCGTCCGATCGAGAATGGTTGGACAAACTGCCTGTCTCACCTAAGCGAGGGGCAGTGTTTGAATTCCAGGTCGAACCTCGGAAACTTCTGAGCGCCGTTGGGTGTACTGCCTTTTCTTATTTGTTCTTGTTGTTTGTATTTGTATGGCTCCTAGCCGATTTTTAAATTAAGGTTGTTTTGCCCTTAAGACGTAAGATTGATTGGGCCTTCAGCCTAATTTAAAGAACTGTTTTAAGGGAAGGCCTTTGGCGTTTTAAAAATTTGTTTTGGTTTCAGTCTTAAGTGATGGGCCTTCAGCCGATTTTTAAATTACAGTTGTTTTGCTCTTAAGGTGTGAGATTGTTTGGGCCTTGAGTCTTGTTATTGGCTTTCAGCCGATTTTAAAGTAAAGTGGTCTTGCTCTTAAAGCATGAGATTGTATGGTGTATTCAGCCCGTTATTAAGTTCCAAAAATTAATGCTGTGTTTTTTTTAATTTTATTTTCTTAGCTCTTGTAATGTTTGGTCAAATAGATAAAGTAGTATGTTCGAGAGTAACTGACAGCCGCTTATTTGGGCCCCTTTCCGCAATTTAAAGTACCTGTCCTGTCCTGTGGGTTTAGCTGGGCGTCAATAAGTGCTTTAAAAAATAACAAATGATACATATTATATACCGATTCAGGAAGTTCCACGGAGGCTGGTCCCCATTGCCCTATTCCCGTATTATTTTGTTAAATGCAAGAAATTGTTCAAATATATAACAGATATCGCAAGTTTCTCTGTTGACCTTCCTGATGAATCCTGTATAATTAGTAGTGGGAACATTTATGACTAACATTCATGTATCTCAACAGTAGATCTTTAACAGACTTGATTTTTCATGGCAGACTGTTAAAATCAGCACTATATTTTCTATTTTGTTCTGGATTATTGCTCTCTACATTAAATATAGTTGGACAAAGCTTCTTGACGCCTGTGCGAGACTTTTCTAGTAACGATCCTGTAGCATAGTGGCGTCTGATCTATGCACACGGGCTGAGCAGTAGAGTATTTTCTTATTTTTATCCACATAGCCCTTTTATTCAGAAAGCCCTACCCTACCCTACAAGTGCGAAAAAACCGCGGAAAACTAACGGTACCAGACTACATCGTAATATTCATATGGGCCAGTAATTTTCGAGATGGTACGGGGTGTCATTGGGTACACAATATAATCACCCCCGGTTCGCATAGCCGGTAATACGAACAGCAGGCGATACATTTCTGACGTGTTAAGGGTACTGTTGTAATGTCTCTTGCAGCGGTCTCTTCGTGATATTTACAGAAATTTTTATAAATTATGTAACTCACTACATATCTCGAAATATCTCTTCTTATCTTACCGATTCCTAAACTTTCATATACGATGATTATCAATGCAAAGTAGTTTCAAGCCCTATTATTCCTTGGAGCGTGCATTTCCTCCATGGAATAGCTTCTCTGATATCTATGTTTTCTCTTATGAAAAGAATGATTCAGATTTTGCGGATTAGCCGGGAAAGAACGAAGATGTATATGTATGTATTGTTGATATAGTCGCCATCTTGATGATATTCTGTATGAGAAGGAATTTAATACATGAACTAAACTAAAGTAAGTGTGTTCGCGTGTTATTTAACTGATTATTATTGACAGTGTCTGCTTACTACGCTGTGTTGCACGGGATCGGTGGGGAACGTCTGATTTACACTGGACGATCCTGCCGTTTTGTACGCTCAAGATATCCAGTTTATTACTTTCAATAAATGGGCTAACACGGTCTTACCAGCAGATCTCCGGTCTTCCCCATGTGATCACCGAAAGTTAATAATTATTACAAATATTTTCAGGAGATCGACGGACAATTTTCGTCGCACTGAGACTTCGAAATTGCTTCACTGCCTTATGGAATTTGAATTGGGTTAAATTTAATCAAGATAGAACAGTATTGAACTGTGTGAATGTGATAAGCCTGCTTTGTGAATAAAAATTCCCGTAATATACTCATGATTTTTACTATCCCGATCAGTGAAGCTAAATCAGGCCGGTGTGAGAGAGGTTTTTAAATTTCAGATCCCCCACAAAAAAATATTGAATTGTGTGTGCTCTATCTTCGTTGAATCCGTGACTTACCTATTAAGCCTGCCGCGGTGGTCTCGCGGTTCTAGGCGCGCAGTCCGGAACCGTGTGACTGCTACGGTCGCAGGTTCGAATCCTGCCTCGGGCATGGATGTGTGTGATGTCCTTAGGTTAGTTAGGTTTAAGTAGTTCTAAGTTCTAGGGGACTGATGACCACAGCTGTTAAGTCCCATAGTGCTCAGAGCCATTTGAACCATTTGAACTTACCTATTAACAAGATAACCCAAGGCCAAAAGTTGTTCGCTCTCTTGATCTACCTCGATACAGAAGATGTTGCACTGTGTAACATAATGGAACACCTACAGCCGTCTTTACGATGTCATTTATTAGAAGGCTACCAGTTTCAGTGCTTCAGCGTACCATCTTCAGGCTTTAGCTGACGCTGATGGTTCGAGAGACAATATCGCTGTTACAGGTAGCCTGGGAAAGCCACTTATAGGTTGGCCATTGATGAACCGTATATATGATGATGATGATGGTGATGATGGTGATGATGGTGATGATGGTGATGGTGATGGTGATGGTGATGGTGGTGATGATGATGATGGTGATGGTGAGTCCCATACTTCTTTACAGAGCGTAGGGGAGTGACGCGGGAGACCCGCACCGCCTTACTAGGCAAGGTCCCTAGTGGAGGTGGTTTGCCATTGCCTTCCTCCGACCGTAATGGGGATGAATGCTGATGATGAAGACGACACAATAACACCCAGTCATCTAGGATGACGTTAACCTCCAAGCGTCAGCTAAGGTCATGTAATAAATGACGTAGTAAGGAAGTCAAGTGAACGGTCGAAGTCCGTCAGGCCCCCAATCACAAGAATGGACGTACTAAAACATGATGCACTCTTGTCTTGGCCAGCTCGTTGGGCAGATCTCTCACCCGGTGAATGTATCGTGGGTTACCGAGACACTCGCACGCCACCACTTACGAGCCACTACGACATGAACTGGACATGGTATGTAGTGACGTATCCGCATCTGTCATCCAAACTCAGTTCGACTCGATGTCCAAATGGGTTACGGCCATTGCTGCTGCCAGAGGCGGCAACTCTGTGTACAAAATTTCGTACACTTTATGTCCCAAATCGTGCACAAACTAATCATGTGTCACTATTTTGCACTTTCGGTATTTTACGGTGTACTATGCAATTTCCGTCAGAATGTATGAAGAACAAAGCGAAATACATTTTGAAATACAGGTACTGCGAAGTAATATTACATGCCTATACAGGCTGCGATAATAATAAGTAAGTCCCCCCCCCCCCCTGTGGGGGATTCACAGCAGATGTGCGAGCGCATGACGTGGACACGCGGTGACATGTCGATGTCTGGATCGGTCCGGGAGGCGTGCACCGACAGCCGAAGTGGTTAAGGTGACCGCTCCCACTAAAATGGTAATCCGGGTTCGAGTAATGGTCTAGCTCAAATTTTCATATATCACGAATAACTGGCACAGCTTACGTCTAGTTGTATTCGAAATCAGCGAATACACCTTTTGATCATGTATTGTTCCTATCATATTGCACATGCACGATAAATAAAATTTCGTTGCCTTGCTTGTTGATGTTGCAGTTTTAATGTTCCGCTGTGAGGCGTATGATTGTCACCATCACTCTTATTATCATCATACACTAAAGGCAACAGTATTTTGCAGATGCCACACTTCTGTGTCTCTCAGTATCCCTACGATTCGGTTCTAGTGCTGCTTGTTCTGTGGCCATGGTTCTTGACTGACTTAATTTCCTTTGTAGTATTTTTCTCTGTGACAGAGCATCGATCTTAGTCATTTTCCAACTCTGAAGACAAGTAATAATTATTCTTGACGCTAAACGTTACATTTTGTTTGATAACACTGTCACACTGGCAGCGTCTTTCGAAAAGCTTACTAATTTACACGGCACAGTGACATAAATGTGACCAGAGCCTATTTTCAACATCAACGTGCAAACACCTCTCGTAGACGGCAGTTGGCAGCACTAACTTTGGACGATATACAGGGTGTATAAAAAAAGATGGTGCAAGCTTACACGGCTGAAAGTACACGATAACAGAAGCACAAATGTCAAGTAAACTCTTCAACTGCAAGCTCTTTGCTTTCCATATTTTGGGAAGTGGTAGTATGGACCAAAACAAGAAAAAAATATCAAGTAAACATGTGCTCTAAATGCATACCTTAACATATATGAGCTTCAGTTCATATTTGGTACTTTGGAACACAACTAACGAACAAGGGCTCATAACTTTTAAGGTATGCATTCTAGAACACATGTGTACAGGACATTTTTTTCTTGGTTTGGTCCATACTACCACTATCCAAAATATGGAAAGCAAAGATCTTGCAGTAGAAGAGATCTGTTTCACAATATTGAAAATCAAGAATCTCATAGCTCTAAAGGTATGCGTTTTCGAGCCCATGTTTGCTTGACATTTGTGCTTCTATTATAGTGTACTTTCAGCCGTGTAAGTTTCCGCCAACCTTTTAGGTACACCTTCTATAAATATTGTCGGAAGGACTCGATAGACCAGTGCAGTCGTTATCATAATGCGGAAACACACCAGCTTATCTAGGGTCCAAATGGGCACGATCATTGGCTTCCGGATCAAGGGTGGAAGCATTTCCGCAACGCCTAAGTTCTTAAACTGTTCGCGTGACTCTATGGTGAATGTATACAGTGCAAGGGAAAATGGCTCTATCTAAAACTGGCACCGAGGTAGCTGTGGTGTACCACGGCCTATGGCGACAGGCGCGAAAGACGGTTCCCACAAGTGTACGGGCGAATAGGTGTGCAATTCTTGATCATCTGATCAGACAGAGGAATCAAGGGGCCATCAACACTCTTCTCAACCAACGTTCAACGAACGTTGCTGCACATGGCTCCCACAGCAAGCGCCTACTTGATGCACTAGGTTAATCGACGTGAAGGCCAACACCGCATCTGGACGTCCGGAATGGCCTTTCGAGATGAATGACCTTTTATGTTCTATCGGACAGATGGCCGCTGGCGTGTTCGGCGTCAACCATCTGAAAGCAAACACACTGAAACAATCGTCGCGGCGTTCTGGTCTGGGAAATGTTTTAATGGAATTCCCTGAGTGATCTCGACATTCTGGAAGGCAGAATGGGTCAACAAGTATGCATCTATCCTTGGGGACCATGTCGACTCCTAGACGCAGTTTGTTTTTTTCCTCTGCACGATGGCATCTACCAGTAGGACAACGCAACGTTTCACACAGCGCACAGTGTACGTGCGTGGTTCGAAGGGCTCCACAATCCGTTTACCCTATTCCCATGGCCATCAAACTCCCCGGGTTCAAACGCAGTCGAGAACTTACGTGATAACCTCGATCTGGCTGTTAACATCATGGATGCTTAACCGAGAAACCCAACGTAGCTGGCCACGGCACAGCAGTCGACATGGCTCCACCTCTTTGTCGCTACCTTCCACAACCTCAGTGACTCTCGTCCAGCAAGTTTCGCAGCGGTCCGCGCTACAAAGGTTCGTTACTGATGCTTTTGACAGGTGATCACATTACTGTGGCTGGACAATGTATTAGAAGCACAGAAACTTTCAATGTAGGCTGTAGTCTGAGTTCTGCATGGTACGGCATAGGATCTCACTGGTCTGACGTCTGGCCTATTTATACACTACTAGCCACTAAAATTGCTGCACAAAGAAGAAATATGCGGCTGATCCCGGCGGAGGTTCGAGTCCTCCCTCGGGCATGGGTGTGTGTGTTTGTCCATTTAGGTTAAGTAGTGTGTAAGCTTAGGGACTGATGACCTTAGCGGTTAAGTCCCATAAGATTTCATACACATTTGAACATTTTGAACAAGAAGAAATGCAGGTGATAAACGGGTATTCATTGGACAAATATATTACACTAGGACATTTTCACGCAATTTGGGTAATCAGCACCCAGAACAACCACCTCTGACCGTAATAACGGCCTTGATACGCCTTGGCATCGAGTCAAACAGAGCTTGGTTGGCGCGTACAGGTACAGCTGCCCATGCAGCTTCAATATGATACCACAGTTCATCAAGAGTAGTGACTGGCGTATTGTGACGAGCAAGTTGCTCGGCCACCATTGACCAGACGCTTTCAATTGGTGAGAGATCTAAAGAATGTTGTGGCAAGAGCAGCAGACGAACATTGTCTGTATCCAGAAAGGCCCGTACAGTACCTGCAACATGCGATCGTGCATTATCCTGCTGAAATGTAGGGTTTGGTTCAAATGGCTCTGAGCACTATGCGACTTAACTTCTGAGGTCATCAGTCGCCTAGAACTTGGAACTAATTAAACCTAACTAACCTAAGGACAGCACACACATCCATGCCAGAGGCAGGATTCGAACCTGCGACCGTAGCGGTCGCTCGGCTCCAGACTGTAGTGCCTAGAACCGCACGGCCACTCCGGCCGGCGAAATGTAGGGTTTCGCAGGGATCGAATGGAGGGTAGAGCCACGGGTCGTAACACATCTGAAATGTTACGTCCACTCTTCAAAGTGCCGTCAGTGCGAACAAGAGGTGACCGAGACGTGTAACCAGTGGCACCCCATACCATCACTCCTGGCGATACGCCAGTATGGCGATGACGAATACACGCTTCCAATGTGCGTTCATCCGAAAAAAATTACGTTTTGCCATTCGTGCACCCAGGTTCGTCGTTGAGTACACCATAGCAGGCGCTCCTGTCAGTGACGCAGCCTCAAGGGTAACCGCAGCCATGGTCTCCGAGCTCATAGTCCATGCTGCTGCAAACGTCGTCGAACTGTTCGTGCAGATGGTTGTTGTCTTGCAAACGTCCCCATCTGTTGACTCAGGGATCGAGACATGACTGCACCATCCATTACAGCCATGCAGATAAGGTGCCTGTCATCTCGACTGCTAGTGATACGAGGCCGATGGAATACAGCATGGCGTTCCGTATTACCCTCCTGAACTCAACGATTCCATATTCTGCTAACAGCCATTGGATCACGACCAACGCGAGCAGCAGCAATCGCAATAGGCTACAATCAGCACCCCCTGTGAAAGAAAGCCTGTCTACGTAGTGCGTGACGTCACAAGATGGCTACACACATAGTCCCTTCTTCAACAGTTTCACGGAACAGTGCTTGTGAATAGTCGTTCGGCGAGTTTCGCGTCAGTTTACTATTATAGTGAATGGTGTTCCTGCGTTAGTGTACGTGATTTGGTTGTTTAGTTTCTGTGCACTAAACTGGTGATCTGTGTTTCTTGCCTGTGAAAATTTCGTTGCCTGCAAAATGCCGTATCGTTGTTGTGTGCCGAATTGTAGAGGAAATTACGACGGTGGACCAAAAGTAACCGTGTTTAAATTTCCGGAGGATGAAGCAACGAGGAAGAAATGGTTGTCAAGTATTCGCAGAGATAACTTCACTCCTTCTTCAAGTTCAAGAGTGAGTATTTGTTGTGTTTATTTCTCAAAAGAGGTTAAGTGTGCTAACAAAGAATAGGCACTTATGCAGTAATATTTTGACTAATATATCAGATATTAACTGCATAAGTGCCGAAGAAAATAGTGTTGCGTTTTCTTGCCCTGGCAATTCTACAGTTTAGCTGGTTTAGGTTATATGAATTCTGTATTCTGCAAGTTCAACCAGTATAGCTTAAGCACAATCATACTTAAGTAGTTAAATATCTCAGTATATCTTTATACTTACTGTTTATGCTGTCTGTTGTTAGGAATAAAACTCGGTTTATAATTAAGTACATGCACTTAAGATACAGACGACTTTCGATGTATTCTGGTTCTAGAATTTAGTTCTGTTTCTTTTTGCTGTAAAAGTCTTTAGGAAGTTGCCTGTTCAAAAACAAGGAATGTGGTGTACCCAGAAATTGAAAATGAAGTAAAAACAGTGTCTCAGTCGCTTGTTTTTAACAAATTATTGGTGGGAATTTGAAGTCAACGCAAGGAATGTTACTATTATGGAATATAGTAGGCTTTCGACTTTACGTTGAACCATAGACAAGAAAAATGAATGAGTACATGAATGGATTAATAGGAGGCCATCACAAAATGCGAAGGGAGAAACTGTGAAAACATGTAAAAAATAAAAAATACTTGTGGGTTTTACAAATCCTTACTTTCTGGGCCTGGAATTTCAGATACATGCCAGTGGCCTACACGGCTGTCTTACAGATACACAGCTAAAGTACTTGAAAGCAATTGTGTGCTCATGTTTAGCCTAATAGGTAGCACATAAGTGGCAATGTATTAGTTCATCATATTGTCAGTTTTTATGTAAGTTATGAACTGATATATTGATTAGGAAATAGCAGCTGAAAAACAAAAGCAAAACAGTGTCTGTCTGATAAAAAGTATTTCAAAGTTCTAATGTTACACAGTGTGACAATTACTTTGTATTATTCTCTTACTGTTTCACAGTTGCTTCTATGGATTACACCTGTGTGAGTTTGGTGTCATCATGCTTTCTTGTGTCCCATGTGTGTGTGTGTGTGGGGGGGGGGGGCAATAGAGGAAGACATTAAGCAAAAATCCCATCCCTCTAGTGAATATATGAGCTTGAAGGCTAAATTATAAAAAAAATTATCACTGTTATTGAATTATGCTACAAACATTAGTCAATGTTTGTAATTATTGATGGGGCAAGTACTGTCTTCATTTCACCATCTCTTTAAGAGCTTGTTGCCATGACATGTAACTGCATGTGTTTTGATATTGTAGTGTTACTGTTTTATAGAGTTACTGTGCCATGGCCATATTTAGCACTTGAGTATTCTTCTGCATTTTAGTTGGGAGTCTATTTGTATTTTAGAACTAGAAACTAACTTTATATTCATAAATTGTTTTCACACTATTAATATTGTCATAACATTCAATTGTAAGCACCTTTATCATTTTTTATTCAGTTTTAATTACAGGTATGTCATGTTCACTTCCACAAGAATGATGTTATTTGGGAAACACAAATTGTGGCTGAAAGGACTGGTCAGTTATTAAGAGCCTCCCTTCTCAAACCACGTTTGAGACCAGATGCAGTTCCATCACTACTCCCAAACTGTCCTTCCTACCTTTCAGAGGAAGAAAGTAGACGTGAAGGGCCAGAGGAGAAAAAGCAAAGGTTTGAAAATGAGCAGTTAGCTGCAGCGTTACAATATAGTTAAGCGTCACAGAAGGACTATGAAAACACTTTCAGCTTCAGTTCTCTAGAAGAGTTGATGTTGCTTACGAAGGAAGTGGACTTGTCCAATGAGTGGAGTGTGATCGAAAAACACAGTGATTTTGTGTGTTTTTTTAAAGATAATAAGAAAACCAGCACCATTACTCACACATTCTGTCGTTATAGATAGTAATTTAAATGTTTCATTGTTTAAGAAAGATGTACAAATTAAGACATTAGGAAAAAGATCTTTTCCTGTAATTGTAACCAATATCGATGAAATTGTCAGTGTACTGCAGGAGTTTTCAGAGACAGATTTTGGGCACTCAGAAACTTCTCTAGATAGTATTGTAGAGATAGTGAAAGACAGTCTAGGAGTGCTGAAAGACAGTGTACAGGAGAGTGAAAAGGAGTTGGTAGACTTTATATATGAACAAGTTAGTCTCATAAATGTCAAGAAATTTAATCATAGGTTTAGTCCTACATTTATGATGCTGTGTTGTTTGGTATTTTCAATTTCATCTCATGCTTACAATTTTTTACGTAGCAGCTCATTAATGAAAATGCCACATCCAAGCACTCTGCGTAGGATCTGCAGCAAATTTAATGTGAATCCATCTCGCGAAAGGCTTGGGGGAAGTAATTTCCTGTCCTATGCAAGACAGAAATTTCAATACTTGAACAGCGATGATTTCAATGTTGTTTTGAGTGTAGATGAAATTCATCTAAATTCTTATTTGGAATATAAAGGAGGTACTGTTTTGGGCATGTCATATAACTCGGAATGTGCTGAAAATTCAGCATTGGTATTTATGTTGCAGAGTGTCAAGTCTTTGTACAGGGATGTTGTTCACATTTTACCGGTGAAAACCATTTCATCTAATGCATTATACTATGTGCTACTGGCCATAATAAATGGCCTTGAACTAATAGGCTATAGGGTTTTTTGTGTGGTAACTGACAACAACAAAATCAATAGCAAAGCCATGTCCATGTTTTCTCTGGATAAAGCTGTTAATATAGTTTTTAAACATCCATCTGATCCTAATCGCCCACTTTTCTTTTTAATTGATGCCATACACATTGTTAAACGCACAAGAAATGTGTGGCTGAACCAAGAAAATGATGGTAAAGATATGTTTTATCCTCAGTTTCCAGTTAGAAAAGAAGTGGAAGAAAATAAGTATTCTGTAGCTTCTTTTAAAACACTGAAACAGATTTATGACATAGATTCCAGTTCTTTAGTAAAATATTGTCACACATTGTCTCTCAAATCACTTTGCCCTACATTGTTAGAAACACAGAGCATGAAACTAGTGCTGCAGATATTCAATCGACATGTGTCAGAGGGCCTTGAGGTAGCTAGTGATAAATTTGATTTGAGACATGCACCATCAACAGCAGAATACATTCGAATAACAACAAAATGGTTTGATGTCATGAATGTGAAATCAGTGTTTAAAGGGAAACACAAACAGAATCCTTATATGGATCCGTTGACAACTGATAGCGTTTCTATGCAATTTTTGCTAGATTTTCTAGACTGGCTTGATGTGTGGAAAGCAAAGGGTCTGTCAAGTGGGTTTCTCACAAAAGAAACATTTTTTGCTATTCAGCATACAACATATGCCGTTGTAGAGATTTCTCGATACTGTACTGAAGAGCTAGGTATGAGCTATTTACTGACAACCAAGCTTCAAACAGATGTGCTTGAGCGGTGTTTTGGAAAGTATAGACAGTTTGCAGGTTCCCAATACAATGTTTCAGTGACACAAGTCTATGAAGCAGAAAAGAAGCTTCGAATTCAAAGTGTAATGCTTTTAGTCTTATGTTCTCCTTCCTATGGCAATATCACAGTAGGGGCCATAAAAAATTTTATGTTTTCTGAAGTTGAAGAAACAGACACATTAGACATGGAAGTCAGTGTAGACGATGTTCTTTCAGTGAAAGATATTGCAACGTCTTTAACTTTCATTGCAGGCTACTGTGCTCATGCAGTGATTAAGAAGCTGAAATGTGAGAGTTGCCTTAATGAAATTGTGATTGAAAAGGAGTTGCCAATAAACGAACATTTTAGTTTGATACAGAGACTTGATCATGGAGGACTAAAATACCCATCAGACACTATTTTAAATATGATTGTCTACACTTATGTTGTTGTCAGCAAACTTCTCAAAGAACATGAAAGAGATTTTCTTGCCTGTACAAATCAACGTGTGCCTGTGCAGTAGCACTTGCTACTCTTCAAGAAAATGACTTTTTATTATTTCATGGGGTATGCTGCAATGGACATTCATCCCAGGCAATAATGAAAAGTGTTGTTTGGGTTGGTGTCAATATATTTTTGAACAACTACTGTAAAAAGGTAAATGGAAAAAAAATTTCAAAAAACACCCAGCGAAAACTGCAAACTCTTACAACATAATTTTGAAATCTTTATCTTACATTCTTTTTAAATCATTAATACAAAACCTGTCATCAGTAATATTGACACATCAACAAATGCCTCTTAAGCTGAACTAATTAGGTTAATCTGAAACTAGTCAAACTTAACCAAATTGCAACTTATGGCTGAGAGTTTATGTAAATATTTTAATATATAGCTGCTAACAGCTATCAACACTAATAGCCAGCTGGCCGAAGTGGCCGTGCAGTTCTAGGCGCTGCAGTCTGGAACCGCGAGACCGCTACGGTCGCAGATTCGAATCCTGCGTTGGGCATGGATGTGTGTGATGTCCTTAGGTTAGTTAGGTTTAACTAGTTCAAAGTTCTAGGGGACTAATGACCTCAGAAGTTGGGTCCCATAGTGCTCAGAGCCATTTGAACCATTTTAACTAATAACCTAACTTGAAATTTTTATCAAAGAAATTAATCTTTAATCTAAAGAATCTTACACTAATTCTTTCTCAGTTGAAGTTTGGATGGTGAATGATACATACAGGGGGGAGGGGAGGGGGTGTGGCAGGCAGAGGGGACCAATAGTAATGTTTTTATAGTATGTGAAACCTAAAAATCAATTCACTTGGTTTTCCGAGTATGACTTAAACCACTTCTTTGCTGCACGCCTTATTCATAGTATTTCTAATTTGTGTAATAAAGTTATGTGGCCCAACATGGCACATGCATTTGACAAAGACAAGACAATGCCATTTTGATCACCTTCCTTTATTATTTAAAGAAAAACTTACACAAACTGTGCTATAGCAGACTCCACTTTTTTTTTTTTTGCAAACAAGGTTAGTTTGTTTTGGTGATAAATGGAAGACAAGAGCAAAATTGCTCTATAGTTCTCTACATTCTCTGCAACACTTTTCTTTGTATACTGAAGTTATTACTTTAGCTTGTGATACATGTGAGAAATCTGCCAACTTGTAATGATTCATTAACTGTTATGTTGAAAAAGCTACTATAGTATTTATGCATTCTTTGGGTAGACAAATTTCGATTTCATGTAGTGTTTGTGGTGTTCCTCTGTCTTCTACTAATGTCATTGTTATGAGTGCAGATGTGCCTGCTGTGACAATTGCCTCTCTTTTTCTGAGTTTGCTACTTTCTCTGCAGCTGTTGTAACTGCTGTATCAATTGCCTCTCTTTTTCTGAGTTTACTACTTTCTCTGCAGTTGTTATAACTGTTGTTCTCTCAACATTTTCTTATGTAGATCATGTTTGTATATATTTTACTACCATTACAAATGGAGAAGCTGGTAGGGGAGGGCTTTGCAGTACTTCCATGGCCTTCTTTGTGTATAATGATTGGCAGGTCTCCTCATCTAATAGTAATGTAATTGTGGAACAGCTCTCACTTCTGTTACAAGCACTATTGAGTGCCACTAATCCTCAGATTGACTAATTACTGAGCTCTTTAAATAGATGCTTGCTCTGTGCCGTAAAGTGCCTTCTTGTTAGCTCATCTTCGCTGAGGAGGAAAATATTTGAGGTGGACTCTCAGTTATGCCCTCCTGTTGGATTTTTGAATATATTTGTTTATAAAAGAATATTCAAAAAGCTTAAGCCTATCACAATTGCTTTTCACTCACCTACTCTAATTAATGCGTCCAGATCATATTCCAACACCACTTGCACATTTTTGCCACATAACATAACATACACTTACAGACGGTAATTACTTGGCTGACCTAATATAATGTCTATATGCATCGCCATTTTTCTACTACAGTGCTTTCATATGCATTCTTCCTACACAAAACTATATGGTGCAGTGTTTTATTTGCATTCTTTTAGTGTCCCAGTTACTTAAAGACCTTCCATTACTACCCTGGAGATTATAAAATAGCAATTTAATAATTAATGTTATTCAAAATTTATCATTATTATTCCTAAAATTATGAAACTTAAGTCTCAAGAATGTGCTTATTGAAACTTCCTGGCAGACTAAAACTGTGTGCCCGACCGAGACTCGAACTCGGAACCTTTGCCTTTCGCAAGTTCTGCAAGGTTCGCACGAGAGCTTCTGGAAAAATTTGGAAGGTAGGAGACGAGATACTGGCAGAAGTAAAGCTGTGAGCACCCAGCGTGAGTCGTGCTTCAGTAGCTCAGATGGTAGAGCACTTGCCCGCGAAAGGCAAAGGTCCCGAGTTCGAGTCTCGGTCGGGCACACAGTTTTAATCTGCCAGAAAGTTTCATATCAGCGCACACTCCACTGCAGAGTGAAAATCTCATTCTGGAATGTGCTTATTGTTAATGTTTGGACTTGGTGTCCATAAGTCTTAATTATTTTGTACCTACATAGTATTCATACTGTACATCTATAAATTTCTATTGTGAACCACTATAATCTAAAATTTTTCTCATTCCATATGTTAGTGACCATTGACAAGAGTGTATGGAAGATGAATAAAAGAAATAAATAAATTCATTCACACACATAATTTTTTTACTTCATTTGCATTCATTCGTATTAGCATGGTCAGTAGATGAAACTTGTGTTCCACTTCTAAACAATTAAACTGTTTCTAATAGTTTACCAGTATATATATTTTGGAATGATGATCTGTTAAAGTATTGCAACTAAATAGAGCTGAACCACCACCCCCACCCCTTTCCCCCAACTTATGGAAGGATAAAGTATCTAAGCCACTGGTGAGTGGAGCCCAAATGTGATGCCAAATGAAGGTAAGTGTTCATTTTTCACAATTATTTCATCACAGGTCACATCACTTCATAAAACTTCTCAACAGATGAAATGAAAGTAAACAGTAAACTTCGTAGTTGAAATTTATTTATGTGCAATTCATGCAAACAGTTTGTTTCAAAGTATGTATTTCTTAGTACAGAAACATTATTTCTTCAAACGTATTCAGTTTAGAGCAGCGAAATTCTAACCTGGTAATCTGTATTTTGAGACCTCATGTAATTTCAATACATAATGGAAATTTAGTTAACTTACTGAGAAAAGAGAATTCATTGAAATTTATATTGGCATACCAATTTTCGTAATGGAAAGAAAGTTTCTTAGAGAAAGGTGCACAAACTGAGAAGAGATATCATATCATTCATTAGAACTGCATTTCACTTAAAAACTATTAACAGGAGAAATTTCTTTAAATTTAAAAAAAGCATGAATACAAGATTGCTGAAATGGTGATGCAATATTTAACTTAAAAAACAAAACAAAAACCCTAATAGAAAGTCCGCGAGAGCATACGAGAATCTTTCGCTGGTGGCTTTCAATAAAAATTGTTGTCAGTAAAAATTGTCTTACACAGGAACTGCAAAACGGAAGAATGGTGAATGGTGGTCAACCATAAAAGATAAATATATACCGTTGCAGACGTTTAGATTGGCCTTTTCGAGATTTACAATTTATACTACAGCACTTACAGTTTAGGAATGGTATTGGAAAAGAGCACACTGGCGGCAAACACTTGCACTTTGTGTAGCTGACGATCTTTGAATGGCCAACCAGACTGTCATCAAACAAGTCGTGACAACCCCCATTAAAGCAACTTCAAAATAAACTACAATGAAATGGGTCCATTCATTTGGGAGTTTTGATTCCTCAGATAGTGAAAGTCATTACAGCCACTTTTTACTTCGGGGCTAAAAGGTATGCAGAAATAAGCTACAGACAAAAGAACTGGGTCATTTAAGAAAGGAAATCTTGTAATTCATGAGAGAGGTATGTCAGATTTCTTTACGAATGTTCCTCGTGCGGTTCCCTTAACAGTCTATTGCTGTGGCCAAACGGACTGCGAGCACCGGCACCAGACCGCGTGCGTGACGTCACTGAGCGGGCGCGCAGGCTTTCCTCTGTAGGGGGTGCTGCTGCAATCCGACCTTTATCAAGGTCGGAAACGTGATGGTACGCATTTCCCCTCCTTACATGAGGCATCACAACAACATTTCACCAGGCAAAGCCTCTCAAGTGCTGTTTGCGTATGAGAAATCGGTTGTAATCGTTCCTCATGTCAGCATGTTGTAGGTGTCGCCACCGGCGCCAACATTGCGTGAAAGCTCTGAAAAGCTAATCATTTGCATATCACTGCATCTTCTTCCTGTGATGAAATCAGTTCAGGTACCTTAATGTATTGCGTGATTAAAGGCTGCATTCGCCTGTAGGTATTGCAATAGTGTCTTGTTTCTCGCTTGATGTCAACATATTTTCTGTACCAGTCGAAACCCCAACATTATACTGCAGTATTGCTTCAAACAGTCTTGTCAGACCTACACAGCTTTGCATGTACCGAAATTTCTCGTGGTATTGTACAGGCTACGTTTTCAGTGCGTGAAAAATCAAATGATGCACAGAACACGACGAAAGGAATCGAAAAAAAGGCACGATTTTTCATGCAGATCAATATTTATCGAGCAATCGCTGCTCCTAGGTGACAAACGACAATTCCGAAGAACAAAAAACTGACGAATTCATACGTAAAACGATCGCATTATGGAGATTTCACGGAGATGCTTTGACTACACGACACACGTTGGCTGTAAAAACTTTCAGTCGGAACTAAGTGAAAGAGCTCCATAACTTTGGACACACCGTACTTCCTCTAGGTTACTTGACGAATGCGTCGAGCAAATTTGTCATACGTTTCCTTTCAGAAAAGCTCAAAAAATTGAAGTTAAAAAACAAATCTGAAGATCTGAATCATATTATGATTGAATGTAGTGACTATTGTTGTTGTGGTCTTCAGTCCTGAGACTGGTTTTATGCAGCTCTCCATGCTACACTATCCCGTGCAAGCTTCTTCATCTCCCAGTACCTACTGCAACCTACATCCTTCTGGATCTGCTTAGTGTACTCATCTCTTGGTCGCCCTCTACGATTTTTACCCTCCACGCTGATCCTTGATGCCTGAGAACATGTCCTACCAACCGATCACTTCTTCTAGTCAAGTTGTGCCACAAATTTCTCTTCTCGCCAATTGCATTCAATACCTCCTCATTAGTTATGTGATCTACCTATCTAATCTCCAGCATTCTTCTTTCGAATGCTTCCATTCTCTTCTTGTCCAAACTATTCAGCGTCCATGTTTCATTTCCATACATGGCAACACTCCATACAAATACTTTCAGAAACGACTTCCTGACACTTAAATCTATACTTGATGTTAACAAAATTCTCTTTTTCAGAAACGCTTTCCTTGCCATTGCCAGTCCACCTGCATGCCCTCGGAAATGATTAAGGCTGTAGTTTCCCCTTGCTTGCAGCCGTTCGCAGTACCAGCACAGCAAGGTTGTTTTGGTTAGTGTTACAAGGCCAGATCAGTCAGTCATCCAGACTATTGCCCCTGCAACTACTGAAAAGACTGCTGCCCCTCTTCAGGAACCACACGTTTGTCTGGCCTCTCAACAGATACCCCTCCGTTGTGGTTGCACCTACGGTACTGCTATCTGTATCGCTGAGGCACGCAAGGCTTCCCACGAACGGCAATTCCATGGATCGTGGGGTGGGGGGGGGGGGGGGGCGCTGTAGTGATTATTGTAACGAAATTATTACTGCAAATATGTTTCCATTTTATGGAACTGGTTAAGAGTACCCTCTGATGATGACACAAAATTGCCGAAACATGTTTGGGCATTAAAGACAACAGTTGTTTGCATAAACTGCTTCCCAAAATTTAGTCTGCAAACACTGCCGCTGTTGGAGATTCAAAAGAAAGTGATGGTAAATGTCTGAGACTTCGCAGATCTCTATTGCATATGAGCTCCGGTCCTGCTGTTGCGTCGGTGATGGATAAATACTTTATCTACTGCCAACTCCAAATAGATTCATCACTGCAAACGAAGTGAATGATGTGAAAGCCTAGTCGCTCCTCGGAAAGTTTGCAACTGTCGTTCTTGCGTTTCGGGTAGAAGGCAGTGCAACGTGATATAAAATGTGATGCCTATACCGCTAATTAAGACGCGCCACCCACACCCTCCCTGCGTTGCCAGATACGGTAGCAATTCACACCGCATGACGCGGCTGCAGCCCTTTTTTGTGTGAAGCTGCCTCCCACACATGCAGACCTAGCAGACCGGAACAGCGAATCATATTAATTAGCAACGCGTGGAAGCGCTCTAAAACGCCGCCACCAGTAGCAGAAAAAAATTTTCAATTTGCAACACAAGCACTTCGTACGAGAGAGTTGTTGCTCTTTGCAGTATCTGAAAAGATTGCCTCCGGTCGGTAGCCGTCGCTGTAAACACCGTGAATCACTTGGAACGAAATGTATGTTGTGCACTTTCGTAATCATGAGTATGAACTCTTACTAGGATTCCAAAAATTTATTTTTAGGGATTTATGCTAGATCAGATATGCATTTTTTTCTGAAGACGTTAGCTTACCTCATGAAGTTTTTATGGATACACTGCAACATGTTGTACACAACGTAGTTTTTTTCTCTCTCTTGTTTCAGGTAGCGTAATTTAGGTGCGCTGCTGTCTTGCATGCAGGAGAAAGCGCAATGTGTACTACGGATTCATGAGACACAGCCGCCTTTTCCACTTCACCAACACTTCCCAAGTGCTTATGATCGAGAAGAACATTAAAGGACAGTTTCAAAAGTTTAGATGAACTAGCAGTGTTGTTGGGGAGGCAAGAAGCTTCAGATATGGAGAGAGTGACGACACAGTTGATACTGTAGGTACAGCATTTCAGCGCAGCCCGTGGACATCGACGCGTCTTGTTTCCGGATAAACAGGCATCCCTCAGTGCTCTGTGAAGGAAGTTTTGCAGAAAAGTCTGCATTTTCACGCATACAAAGTGGAACTCCTGCAAGCTTCGCCTTCGGGAGGACGGTGGTTCGAAACCGCGATCGGCCATCCAGATTTAGGTTTTACGTGAATTCCCTAAATCGCTCCAGGGAAATGTCGGGAGGGTTCCTTTGAAAGGGCACGGTGGGTTTCCTTCCCCATCTCTGAAACACTCCGAGCTTGCCCTCCATCTCCAATTACCTCGATGTCGACGGGACGTGAAACTCAATCTTCCTTCTTCCTTGCAAGCTTCGCAGATGGATGACTGATCGAGACTTGATGAGTTTAATAAGAACATGATGAAACGAATTGGTGCAGACAACGACTACCTTAATAAAGTTTGTTTTTTTTCAACGAAATGACATTTAACGTATCTGGAAAGGTAAAAACGCATAACTTTCGTACCTGGGGGACTGAGTAGCACATGTGCTACGGCAGATAAGAGACAGCCCGAAAAAGGAATGTGTGGTGTTGCTTAACACTCAACACAATTACTGGAACTACCTTTCTCACTGAGAGCACCATTATGGCAACAGTTTACTTAGACCTGTAGGAACTTTACGTTGAATCTCAGTTGCAGGAATTTCTACCACGTGTAACGTTTCCAGAGGACGGTCGCCACAATGGGCTTATTTGTTGGTCACTTCTTGGATAAAAGCTTTTCGTACAGAAGGATCGTTAGAGGTGGTCGAACATCGTAGCGACCACGTTCATCAGAAATAAGCCTTCTTGACCTTTTGTGGTGTTACGTTAAGGTCAGTCTGTTATTCAGAATGGTCTAAAATTCGGTTTTTATTGCATATTTTGAAAGGTATATGTGTCTGGACAAAAAGGTTGTTTGATCCGTGCGTTACAAAGGTTTCTACAGCCCACTGTTCGAAGCAGCGTCACGGCCGCTGTGGGGCGGTCTCAGCCGGAGACGCCTGGCTCAGGTAGAAAACTTGTCGTGCCGTGACGCACGATCACAGAATAATTTCTACTGCCGTATGCGTGCAAACACATAAGCAGGAAAAGCTGACGAACAACGTGTGCAGGCTGCCGAACGCAGCATATCCAGCTCAGTCAGATCGGCTTTTCTCGCCAATAAGAACGAGGGAAACAGAAACAATTCAAGTTAGGGGTAGGGCTGATATACTCTCCTGGAATTGCACACACTTTTTTTGGTCAAATTTTGGTCAAAGTGGGTCAAAACATAATTTTTTGTTGGCTATATTGGACTAGTCGTTTTGAATTTTGAAAATGTAACTTCAGATTTGTGTTGACCGACATCAACAATATATAATAACATGTGATTCAGATTGAACTAATAATACACATAAACGGTATCTCCAAACTTTAAAAAGGTTTTTCTCGAGAAACGATTTTGCAGAACTGCGTACAGCATGAAATAAAAACGGTTCAACCTATTAACTTCTGCCTTTGACCCCCGAAATGTAAATACTTTTTATGAGCTTATACCTATAATATATGAAATTTGTTAACATTAAGTATTTTTTGTAAAGAGTGGAAAAAGCAAAAATCGAATTTAAAGTTTGAGTTAGCACCATGTCGTTAAATTTAGGGTTATTTCACTATGGTTTAGTGTAAGCTCAACATAAATTTAATGTACTTATCGACTCATGTTATCCATTCTAGGTTTCAGATACTGTAACTACTGAGTGGCTACACTGCACTCAGTCTGCGTACTTCAAGCTCGCAGGCCCTTCATCAAACCATAATTCGTTGCAGCTAACTGAGGTTAAGTTAGGTGTCGAGTTAACAAATTGTTTCGACATGTGCTGACTTCCACTTACTTTTTATTCAATGGTCCGTACTACGAGCACACTGATGGAGTTGCAATGGGAAGCCCGTTGTCACGTATTGTGGCCAGTTTGTTTATGGAGGACTTTGAGGAACGTGCATTGGAGTCAGCGACCTTGAAACCTGCGTGTTTTGTCAGATATGTAGACGATACATTTGGCGACATGGTAGTGAGAATTTAAACCGGTTTTTGGAACACCTGAATTAAATCCACCCGAATATTTATTTAACTATGGAGGTGGAAAAGAATGGATATCTTTCCTTCCTTCATGTGTTGGTCAGAAGGAATGGATGCCTTCCCTTCCTTGATGTGTTGGTCAGAAGGAAGACTGATGGTACGTTGGGACATTCTGTTTATAGGAAATCTACTCACACTGACTTGTATCTGCGAGCTGATAGTTGTCACTATCCAGCTCAGCGTGAAGGAGTACTTCGTACCTTAGTTCACAGGGCCCACGTTATCACAGACCCTGAAAGTTTGGCAGCTGAGCTATCACATTTAGAAGTCACCTTTAGTCACAATGGTTATAGTGAGCCGGCCGGAGTGGCCGAGCGGTTAAAGGCGCTACAGTCTGGAACCGCACGACCGCTACGGTCGCAGGTTCGAATCCTGCATCGGGCATGGATGTGTGTGCTGTCCTTAGGTTAGTTAGGTTTAAGTAGTTCTAAGTTCTAGGGGACTTATGACCACAGCAGTTGAGCCCCTTGTGCTCAGAGCCATTTGAACCATTTTTTGGTTATAGTGAGAAGCAGATCAAACGTGCGCTGCGCTATCAGCCTTTTGTGCAAAGGGTAAGTGACGATAGAAACGAAGTGGCACCTAAGTCTACGGCCTTTTGCCTTACGCAGGAAGCATTTCCAACAGGGTTGGCCGTATTTTGCGGAAATACACTCATGGAAATTGAAATAAGAACACCGTGAATTCATTGTCCCAGGAAGGGGAAACTGTATTGACACATTCCTGGGGTCAGATACATCACATGATCACACTGACAGAACCGCAGGCACATAGACACAGGCAACAGAGCATGTACAATGTCGGCACTAGTACAGTGTATATCCACCTTTCGCAGCAATGCAGGCTGCTATTCTCCCATGGAGACGATCGTAGAGATGCTGGATGTAGTCCTGTGGAACGGCTTGCCATGCCATTTCCACCTGGCGCCTCAGTTGGACCAGCGTTCGTGCTGGACGTGCAGACCGCGTGAGACGACGCTTCATCCAGTCCCAAACATGCTCAATGGGGGGCAGATCCGGAGATCTTGCTGGCCAGGGTAGTTGACTTACACCTTCTAGAGCACGTTGGGTGGCACGGGATACATGCGGACGTGCATTGTCCTGTTGGAACAGCAAGTTCCCTTGCCGGTCTAGGAATGGTAGAACGATGGGTTCGATGACGGTTTGGATGTACCGTGCACTATTCAGTGTCCCCTCGACTATCACCAGTGGTGTACGGCCAGTGTAGGAGATCGCTCCCCACACCATGATGCCGGGTGTTGGCCCTGTGTGCCTCGGTCGTATGCAGTCCTGATTGTGGCGCTCACCTGCACGGCGCCAAACACGCATACGACCATCATTGGCACCAAGGCAGAAGCGACTCTCATCGCTGAAGACGACACGTCTCCATTCGTCCCTCCATTCACGCCTGTCGCGACACCACTGGAGGCGGGCTGCAGGATGTTGGGGCGTGAGCGGAAGACGGCCTAACGGTGTGCGGGACCGTAGCCCAGCTTCATGGAGACGGTTGCGAATGGTCCTCGCCGATACCCCAGGAGCAACAGTGTCCCTAATTTGCAGGGAAGTGGCGGTGCGGTCCCCTACGGCACTGCGTAGGATCCTACGGTCTTGGCGTGCATCCGTGCGTCGCTGCGGTCCGGTCCCAGGTCGACGGGCACGTGCACCTTCCGCCGACCACTGGCGACAACATCGATGTACTGTGGAGACCTCACGCCCCACGTGTTGAGCAATTCGGCGGTACGTCCACCCGGCCTCCCGCATGCCCACTATACGCCCTCGCTCAAAGTCCGTCAACTGCACATACGGTTCACGTCCACGCTGTCGCGGCATGCTACCAGTGTTAAAGACTGCGATGGAGCTCCGTATGCCACGGCAAACTGGCTGACACTGACGGCGGCGGTGCACAAATGCTGCGCAGCTAGCGCCATTCGACGGCCAACACCGCGGTTCCTGGTGTGTCCGCTGTGCCGTGCGTGTGATCATTGCTTGTACAGCCCTCTCGCAGTGTCCGGAGCAAGTATGGTGGGTCTGACACACCGGTGTCAATGTGTTCTTTTTTCCATTTCCAGGAGTGTATGATGTGAAATCTGTTTTTCCACCACCTTCTAAGATTAAGGCCCTGTTGGCGTCCGTAAAACATGATATTGGTTTGGGTAAGGCTGGTGTCCATCGTATTCCTTGCAGTTGTGGCCATTCATATATTGGTCAATCAGGTCTGTGGAAGACCGGTGTATTGAACGTAAGCGTCACACACGCTTACAACAGCCGAGCAAATCTGCTATTGCAGAACATTGCCTTGACACCGGTCATTCTATGGAATACAACACGGATATTCTGGCTCGCACGTCCAGTTATTGGGATAGTGTTATTAAGGAAGGTGTTGAAGTCAAACTATCAAGCAGAGATGGTGGATTTTGTTTAAATGCTGCTTGGAATCCGGCTCTGTCTCTCATAAAAAAACAAAGGTACAGAATTGGTGCTACCTCACCTGTTGATTAATACTCACTATCGATATTTCTGATGTTGGTCATGTTTGGTTATGGCTCAAATGGCTCTGAGCACTATGTGACTTAACATCTATGGTCATCAGTCACCTACAACTTAGAACTACTTAAACCTAACTAACCTAAGGGCAGCACACAACACCCAGTCATCACGAGGCAGAGAAACATCTTTGGTTACGTGTTGACTCTGCGCTTACTTGTTCTGTGTGTGGTATCTTCCTTGTTTCTCCTCTGTGAACCGAGGTATTAAATTCCCTTGCACATTGCTTCCTCCTCGCAGTTGTGCCTTGAGAATGGCACGGTGTGCTCCAGTCGAAAAATCGGCGGTGGTCGACGATGTCACCCGGCAGCAAATCCGTAAGTTATTTGAACATTCAATTCGCCGGTAAAAGTTGAGGTCTCACACCACCCTCTTTGCTCACTATCGGCACCCACTGTGTCACCGTATGTAATGCTCCAAGAACCAAAACAGTGTGAAACAGTGGGTTGCTAAGCACAACCCTGCCACCTAATGAGTTTCCGCGCGGAAACATGGGCAAGCTCGAGGACGTACATATACCAGGTAAACCAAAAGCCGCATTTTTTTTCCATTTCAGTTTTGCAATCTCAGAGACAAAAAGTCCTGTCCTCGAAGTTATTTATTGTCCCCGTTTCGCATCCGTGCAAGGTTACGCGCCAGAAAAAAAAGAAAAGATTTCCTAATACACTCCTGGAAATTGAAATAAGAACACCGTGAATTCATTGTCCCAGGAAGGGGAAACTTTATTGACACATTCCTGGGGTCAGATACATCACATGATCACACTGACAGAACCACAGGCACATAGACACAGGCAACAGAGCATGCACAATGTCGGCACTAGTACAGTGTATATCCACCTTTCGCAGCAATGCAGGCTGCTATTCTCCCATGGAGACGATCGTAGAGATGCTGGATGTAGTCCTGTGGAACGGCTTGCCATGCCATTTCCACCTGGCGCCTCAGTTGGACCAGCGTTCGTCCTGGACGTGCAGACCGCGTGAGACGACGCTTTATCCAGTCCCAAACATGCTCAATGGGGGACAAATCCGGAGATCTTGCTGGCCAGGGTAGTTGACTTACACCTTCTAGAGCACGTTGGGTGGCACGGGATACATGCGGACGTGCATTGTCCTGTTGGAACAGCAAGTTCCCTTGCCGGTCTAGGAATGGTAGAACGATGGGTTCGATGACGGTTTGGATGTACAGTGCACTATTCAGTGTCCCCTCGACGATCACCAGTGGTGTACGGCCAGTGTAGGAGATCGCTCCCCACACCATGATGCCGGGTGTTGGCCCTGTGTGCCTCGGTCATATGCAGTCCTCATTGTGGCGCTCACCTGCACGGCGCCAAACACGCATACGACCATCATTGGCACCAATGCAGAAGCGACTCTCATCGCTGAAGACGACACGTCTCCATTCGTCCCTCCATTCACGCCTGTCGCGACACCACTGGAGGCGGGCTGCAGGATGTTGGGGCGTGAGCGGAAGACGGCCTAACGGTGTGCGGGACCGTAGCCCAGCTTCATGGAGACGGTTGCGAATGGTCCTCGCCGATACCCCAGGAGCAACAGTGTCCCTAATTTGCAGGGAAGTGGCGGTGCGGTCCCCTACGGCACTGCGTAGGATCCTACGGTCTTGGCGTGCATCCGTGCGTCGCTGCGGTCCGGTCCCAGGTCGACGGGCACGTGCACCTTCCGCCGACCACTGGCGACAACATCGATGTACTGTGGAGACCTCACGCCCCACGTGTTGAGCAATTCGGCGGTACGTCCACCCGGCCTCCCGCATGCCCACTATACGCCCTCGCTCAAAGTCCGTCAACTGCAGATACGGTTCACGTCCACGCTGTCGCGGCATGCTACCAGTGTTAAAGACTGCGATGGAGCTCCGTATGCCACGGCAAACTGGCTGACACTGACGGCAGCGGTGCACAAATGCTGCGCAGCTAGCGCCATTCGACGGCCAACACCGCGGTTCCTGGTGTGTCCGCTGTGCCGTGCGTGTGATCATTGCTTGTACAGCCCTCTCGCAGTGTCCGGAGCAAGTATGGTGGGTCTGACACACCGGTGTCAATGTGTTCTTTTTTCCATTTCCAGGAGTGTATTTAAATTTATATCTGACACTTAAAAATATCACTTTTCCTCAAATAACTTCTACTGTTATTGCCAGT
Source organism: Schistocerca cancellata (assembly GCF_023864275.1). NCBI lineage: Eukaryota > Metazoa > Arthropoda > Insecta > Orthoptera > Acrididae > Schistocerca > Schistocerca cancellata. Next base: position 52,516,935 of record NC_064631.1, read on the forward strand.
CCGCAGTTTATATCCCAGCTGCGTCACTTATTTTTCTGCTCGGATAACAAAACTAATAGATGGGTGATGCTAATCAAGAAGGAAGCTCATCCACACAGACTACAGACGATAATATCCAGGCAGTCGAGAAACTGATTTGGAGCAACCACAGATTTCCGATGACGAGGATGTTATCGAATGGCTCCGTGACCAAGGTGCGTATTTCTATCGTCTTGAAACTGAACGTTCCGACTGTTGTTAACAGAGACTTGGCCTGGCATAATAACGGGGAATTTGCTTTTTAAAGTCCACCGTAAAGTATTATTTTCGATACTATCGTAGTATTGACGCAATTTTAGCACTCCGTCTTCTGGCCACAAGTGGCCCATCGGGACTATCCGACCGCCGTATCAACCTCAGCTCAGGATGCGGATAGGAGCGGCGTGTGGTCAGCACACAGCCCTTCCGGTCGTTATGATGGTTTTCTTTGACCGGAGCTGCTACTATTCGGTCCATTAGCTCCTCAAAATGGTGCAAATGGCTCTGAGCACTATGGGACTTAACATCTGTGGTCATCAATTCCCTAGAACTTAGAACTACCTAAACCTAACTAACCTAAGGACATCACATCCATGCCCGAGGCAGGATTCGAAGCTGCGACCGTAGCAGTCACGCGGTTCCGGACTGAAGCGCCTAGAACCGCTTGGCCACCGCGGCCGGCTTAGCTCCTCAAGTGGCATCACGAGGATGAGTGCTCCCCGAAAAATGGCAACAGCGCATGAGGGCCCGGATGGTCACCCATCCAAATGCGGGCCACTCCGGACAGCGCTTAACTTCTGTGATCAGACGGGAACTGGTGTATCCACTGACGCAAGGCCCTTGCCACGCAATTTTCGGTAGTGATACAAACATCGTACCGAATCACAAATTCGAACCGCCCTACTCAAGTTATGTCAGTTTCCGTAGCTGAGGGGTTAGAAGAGCTGAGTTCCATGTAGAGGACCAAAGTTCAATTCCCGGTACTGCCAAGGATTTTTTACTTGGTGGGAGTACTGGTACGGGCTGCACCCAGCCTCGTGATCCCAATGGAGGAGATACTTGACTTAGTTGCTAGGACTGCACAACAGTCTGAAAAAACTGCAAAACAGCCGGGTGGGTGATGTGCTGACCACATGTCCCTCTATAGGGCCGCAGGGCAAAGGATGACACGGCGGCCGGTAGACACCCCTTGGGCCTTCACGGCTTGGTGAGAAGGTCTCTATTCAAGTTATCTTTGGTTAAAGAGAGTGGAAGGCCACCCGACCGCAGCACATAATCATGTTCGTTTCCGTCCCGAAAGCGTTAGTGCCAGTGGTTAATAAAGCAGCACTCTTTTTGCCACCAATTGCCATACATAAAGATCTCGTCGACGAACTTATCCAGATACATAATCGAGATAGTGTGCAAATTTGTGACAAAGGCAAATTAAAACAGTCATTCCTTTCTGTTTGTCACTGCCTATTTCAGCTCCATTGAGCATACGTGCTGCGCTGTGGCGCGGACTGTATGTAAACGGTAGGATGTCACATAATGTGTTGAATGAGATGATTTGCAGTTCGGATGGAAGCAAAGGACTACCATGTGCAACTTGCTTCTAACGTGTCTTTAAAACTTTGAAAATTCAAACGCATAGGATAACTTTATCTTGGAACTCCCCCATTTGGTCCGTGTCTGCATAAAAAAACAATATCGGAATTGTGAGTCCGCCTTCATGCAAAACACCTTGTTATTTGCTGTAGAAATCACGTGGGTTTGAGGTGAAGAACTCAATGAGCGGTGTTCGGAGCGCTTTTCCATCCGGAAAGGAAATTCCTTGAGGTTGTTCGATAGGGTGTGGCAAATCTAAGGTCGCAAGTTCAGGTGAACAAGTGGGTGCGAAATGACTTCCCAGTCCAACTCTCTGCGGTGTTTTTCGCCAGTCTAGCAGAATGTGGAGTGCCATCTCTTTACGCAGTCTCTCTGATTTTCGTCTCAGCTGTTTACAATTACTCTCAGCAGTAATGGTTAAGCATACGGGAAGCATATCGCTGTTGCACCAGATACATAACATTATCTTTTGTGGATGCGTGCGTGCCTTTGTACAGGTAGCTGCTGCATTCCATTCTTTTCTTTACAATAGCATAAATAGAACAGTTCTCGTCACAATGACAAAACTGAAAATTTGACCCAGCGTTGGTGGACTGTTGTAGACAGTGAAGTAGAGTACATTATTGATGATGAAAGTCTCTGTTACGTATATTTTATTTTATTAAACTTACGGAAAAACGCTACGCACTTTTGCACCAACCTAATGAAAGGCACTGGTGGCATTGATCCTTATAAATTTTGTGGTAAGTTAATGAACACAACTGCTGGATTTGTGGCGTCGAAAATTAATGTTGAACATTCGATCACATGCGTCATAGCCCAAAAGACTACGTCTTTTGTGCATAGAGCAAGAGCAAAGTTTGTGGCACATCTTTATCCAAGGGAATACAATCAACGGAAGTGCGCTTAGATATGCTGAAAAACTTTTTAATCCCGCTAATTGACAAGAGTGATACAGAACGCAGCGTAAACTTGATGCAAGATGGCGCACCGCCGCACTACGTTACCGACCTCTGGGATTTCCTCAACACCCGGTTGCCAGGTAAATGGATTGGTGAAGGTGATCCGACTGCGTGCTACCAAGCTCACTTGATCCGCCACCTCTTCATTTTTGGTGGTGGGAATTTATCACGAAAACCGTGTTTTTGCCACCCTTATCAGATTATCTGGCGAGAACAAGAGCCAGGATCTCTGCCATAAGTGGGAAATTTATGCCTGACATGCCATCGTGAGTTTGGCAGGAAACAGACTTCAGATGCGAAGTGCACCACATAACCAATAGAAGTCAAATTCAACTTGTATAGCTATAAGGTGGAAAACGTGCTGTACTTTGCTGAAAAGTGACAACATAGCCATGTCACAGTAATAAACCTACGATAATATTCGAAATTCTTGGGTCCTCATGATAGGTGTGACTTAATATTGTTGCGGTATTATGTTTTTTGTTAAATCATTAATATGTCTTAGATGTTTTACTCCTCCTGATTCCCAAACATCACTGTTCCCGAATAACAGACATGGAAAGGAAATAAGTGCATTGCAATTCCTTTTTATACAATTTCATACTGAAGTTCTCCGTATACTCCCGTTTTTCTACCACCGCAGCGTTTTGACTTGCAAGGCTGGTAATCGTAACTAAATTGAATATATTATTTTTACGTATATCAATCGAACTGTTTAAATACACACACACGTCAAAAAAAAGTTTTGAATCACCTCGGTTCCCAGAATTCCTAAATATAGATGTTGACTGTGGATGTTGCATCACAGACACAGTTATTCTGACTCTTCAGAGATGTCACTAAACCCGCCCAAAGATGCAAACAACCATGCATGAGCAGCGCCCATTAAACGTAGTGGGGTCCGAAAGTCATTCAGTTGCAGTCATTCCACCAGGAAGGAGGAACACGGCTCGTGCTGTCCGTAGTTCAACAACGCCTAAACGGTCAATACGGCGGTTCGATCGCTTCCGCGTTGTTACTTTGTGCCAGGAAGGGCTCTCAATAAGGGAAGTGTCCTGGCGTCTCTGAGTGAACCAAAGCGATGTTGTTGGGACGTGGAGGGCTACTACTGCAGTGGATGACTGCTTCCTACGGATTATGGCTCGGAATTACCCTGACAGCAACCCCAACAAATTGAAAAATTCTTTTCTTACAGCAAAAGGACGTCGTGTTACGACTCAAACTACGCGCAATAGTCTGCATGATGCACAACTTCACTACCGACGTCCATGGCGGGATCCATCTTTGCAACCATGACACCATGCAGCGCGGTACAGACGGGCCCTACAACATTCCGAATGGACCGCTCAGGATTGGCATCACGTTCTCTTCACCGATGAGTGTCGTATGTGCCTTCAACCAGACAATCATCGGAGACTTGTTTGGAGGAGACCCGATCAGGTTGAACACCTTAGACACACTGTCCAGAGAGTGCAGCAAGGTGGAGGTTCCCTGCTGTTTCGGGGTGGCGTTATGTGGGGCCGACGTACGCCTCTGGTGGTCATGAAAGGCGCCGTAACGGTTGTACGATACGGGAATGGCATCCTCCGTCTGATAGGGAAATTATATCGGCACCCTGCTGGCGAGGCATTCGTCTTCATGGACGGCAATTCGCGCCCCCATCGTGCACATCTTGTGAATGACTTCCTTCTGGATAACGACATCGCTCGACTAGAGTGGCCACCATGTTCACCAGAAATGAACCCTATCAAACATGGGGTGGGCTGAAAAGCGCTATTTATGGACGACGTGATCCACTAACCAATCTGAAGGATCTATGCCTAAACGCCGTTCAGGAGTGGGAGAATCTGAACCAACAGTGCCTTGATGAACTTGTGGACAGTATGCCACGACAAATGCAGGCATGAATCAATGCAGGAGAACGTGCTACTGACTATTAGAGACACCGGTGTGTACAGCAATTTGGACCATCACCTCTGAAGGTATCGCTGTATGTTGGTACAACATGCAATGTGTGGTTTTCATGAGCAATAGAAAGGGCGGAAATGATGTTTATGTTGATCTCTATTCCAATTTTCTCTACAGGTTCCGGAACTCTCCGAACCGAGGTGATGCAAAATGTTTTTTGATATGTGTACTTAAATTTTATAATTAATACTTTAACAAAGTAAGGAATAAAATAAAATAAAAATAAAGGTAGCACCAAGAACTGAACCTGTGCTGCCAGTCGGTGTGCATGACCACTGTCCCACGGTCACATGTCAAACAGTGATCAATAACCCCTCATACCCTACGTGTAAAGCTGCAGAGAGCGTTTTAGTTTTCCTAAAGCTCACTCAGGCGAGATTTTCTAGGATCCTGAAAGGGCCAGATATCAGCTTCCACAAACTATGTTTGAACCAGATTGGTAGGACCTGTCCCACAGCCTCGGAATTGCTATACCTAATTGTTTAACACTGACTTTCTCCTCCAAAGGCCTATTGGAAAAGGTCCTCTTTAGCAGATCATGTACAGGATTCGCCATGTTGTTTATACAATGTTTGCGATGCTCTTTAAAAGAAAAACACTGACATTGTGCTGTGAGCACGTAGCATCCTTAGTGGCGGCGTGGACTACATCACATCATAGCATGGGAAGTCAAAAAGAGGTAGTTTCGTCCCTTTTCTGGATTTATCATAAAGTGGCTGACCACCATTTCAACAATCGACAGTGATTTCGAGTTATCGTTGAGACAGCACTACGAAACATGTATTCGTCCGTCTTATTTGCATACCAGCACCCTTCCGAAAAGAAATGGCCTAATTTTAGTGCGATTTCCGGCTCGCATTCGAAGAGAAACGGCATGATTTTATTTGTATATGTACAATGTGTTGTAGCACACAAGCACACTGCAAATCATCAGGGGCGGCCATTGTCCTCTATGACAACTGGGTCCTAGAGAAATGCTCAGCCAAGCTTCTGAGGTGAAAACTGCCTTGCTTCCTTCGTCTCTCTTTCCTAGCGCTTTCAAGATTTAGCATATTTATTTTATTTGGACTTCGCAGCCGAATGCCCATCCGATGGCCATAATCGTCAGTCAACCAAAGATAAGGAACTAGTGCGCCATCTCTTTGTGAACCATGTAAACTTTCTTCTGAGTCTTTCCTTATTTTGTTTGCATATAGTATTTTCTGTGTTGAGGCATTTGCCTAACGAGTGCAGAAAACAGTCCAAAATCCAGGCTGTCCAAAAGTCAGGCTGGCCGATTAGCCGTATGTACGGTCATTGGGGGACTGGATCACCTTCCCTATCGCGCAAGCCAGCGCCCTTTGTATAAAGCCGCGCGGGCAGATGAACCTTACTTAACTCGTGAGATCATTCAAAATCGCCCCTATGTCAACTGCAAGAAACGTCTATTATAGCTCATGATTATGAACCGCAGCACTAGCGCTTCGTAACGATAACCGCCCCCCCCCCCAAAAAAAAAAAAGAAACCTGCGAGTACAACTGCTTTAGATAAGAGATTATTTGTTAATTTAGATGTTGCAATAGGAAGCGGAATAACATGTAGGGAACCGACATCATGCATTAACTCGACAAGGAGAAATCGAAGTCGTCAATGTTATCAGTAGAATCACATTTATTGAAAGGCAATGTCATGGTTTTACCACGAAAGTTGCATAATTAACAAATATTTAGTCTCTGACTTTTCGTACAATTGGCCAATTTCGGACGTACAACCCATTCTCGAGTATTGTAGGTACCGACAACATGCCACCATAAGCAGTGGATATGGTAGTTCCGAAAGCGAGAACATACATGGACAAGCGTCAGGATTAAAATGTAACATTTGTTGATCAAGCCGCAGCGGAGGTCCAATCACGGCACTGTCTTTTAATACATATAATTCTGTTGTTGACATTAACAACTTGGATGTCTGTGTCAAGTTAGCGCAAAATGTCAGCCCTCAACACGTTGTTCCCCTAGTTAACTTCATAATAATTAAGCAGACATTGCGACTATTCTTATTTATCGTCTACAGAAACACTGTAAGTCGCATGTCTGTCAAATCGTATCATGTCAAGTTTCCCATTAAAAGCGAAAAAAAATTGTTAAACGAATTTTAAAATTTAAAATCATTAAAAGGCTGCTGTAAGGTTACCATTGATCTTGCACATCTATCTTGAATCTTCGAACACAGATAAAACTATGTTCTCGGTGAACGATGAAAGACAGTAATCATTAAATGTAACGAGATATTTGTATCCTCGGTTTAGGATTAACGACAAAATTAGTTTGCAAAACAAAATAAATATTTAATGTTTCACTGTTACTGCTAACTGTGTCTTCTGAATTTCGCATCAGCGTTTGACGCAGTTCAACATAAATACCTTTGCCTTTTGATAAACGTCGTCATGGTTATTTATTTAAGCTGCGTCGGAGAACGTACAATATCTGCTACTCGAATTACGGAAAAAAACGACTTGAGAAATACAAACCCTCTCTTGTGGCACCAGAAACTTTTAAAAGTCGCAGCAGAATTTCCTGTTTTCCGGCCGTATTTAAACGACGGAAAAGCATCATGAATATTAAACGGAACATGAAAGTCTGAGAATGATGGAAGAAATGCGAGCAAATTGAAGTACACGGCAGTCCACACCCGCCTAAGCAACTTCACAGCTTTACGTAGAATCGCACAAAAAATGTGTAGAAACTTACGCTGCAAAGAGCAGTGATTAAGCTTTGCGACACACCGCCCACCGACATCAGGAGCGAGAATGAAAGAGCAGAATAAAAGATAAAGTGCGCCAGGAACGCTATGCGAACTTCGGCTTTCGTGAAACAAAAAACCGTCACCTTGTGTTGCGCAAAACTGAAAGCCGAAGTTAAACTACGAGTATCTGAATGCGTGGCGGCGACACATCGCGGTGCTTGACGTCTCAATTTTTTCTCACCTTAAGCATAACTTTAAAACGTCAGTGCTGCAATTGTAAGTCCTTCGTTTCACAGGAGAGTGGCGAAAAGCAGCTCACACAAGAAGAAGGATTTTAATGTACTTGATCTTTTGATCTATAGTTGCTGATAACAAATTTATGGGTTTGTTCACAGTTTCTATCTTACGGGATGGTATACTGTGGCACACGGACATTTTTCAATACAGAGCTCAATTAAAAATTAGTACAGCGATTATAAACGGCTACGATACCGTGCAGAAGGTGCTCTGCGCGTCGTAATCTAATAACTACGGTTTTATCATCCCAGTCCAGAGAAGATTTCGTCAGCGATGCAACCAGGCACCTCGAAATGCCAATATTCACAGTTGTCACTGGCAGTTTCAAGAAACCCGATGTTTGTACAAAGGACAGCAACATGAATCAGAACAAAATATTTCCTGAATTTGTCTTTCGTCTGAACGTAGTCCTAGGAAATCGGTGGACAAAGTCAGTAGGGGCCTACAAATGCCACAAACAATGGCTCAGAGAACTCTCAAAACGAAGCAGGAAGAGTATGTCAAGCGTGCGAATAATACTACAACTATGCTGGAACCCACAGAGGGGGAAACCTAAGCTGCATATTTCATTTTTAGTGATGAAGCAACCTTCCACGTAAGTGGCAAAGTTAACCTGGTCAACATTCGAATACGGATTAGGAAAGAAAAAACCTTTGTGTGTAATTCAACATCAGCGTAATTCATCAAAAGTAAATACATTTAGTGCGACGTCAGCGCAAAAATTTACGGTCCATTTTTTCACTAAACTAAGTTTTTAAGCTAACTCGTACTCGGACATGCTTGACCAATGTCTTATACCACAGCTTGATACGCACTCCTCGGATTACATCTTTCAGCGAGACGGAGCACCCCCACGTTGGGGTACTTTTTTAAACCAGTATCTTCGAAACCGTTGTATGGATCGCACTGCAAAATGCGCTGTGTTCTGCTCTTGGCCACCTAGATACCCTGACACGACAACTATGCATTTTTATGGGATTGTGTAAAAGGTCATGCGTACGTGCGTAAATAGTTCAAAAACCTCATATTCGCATTTCCAGTGTAGGTGACTATGCTTCAGAATCGACTATCGAGTACATGTTATCTGTGTGAAAAACAACGACGACGAAACCATCTGGAGCGGCTCGAGATCGAGTTTAAACCCTACGGAACAACAGGCAAAGGTCCCGAGTTCGAGTCTCGGTCGGGCACACAGTTTTAATCTGCCAGGAAGTTTCATATCAGCGCACACTCCGCTGCAGAGTGAAAATCTCATTCTGGAAACATCCCCCAGGCTGTGGCTAAGCCATGTCTCCGCAATATCCTTTCTTTGAGGAGTGTTAGTTCTGCAAGGGTCGCAGGAGAGCTTCTGTAAAGTTTGGGAAGGTAGGAGACGAGGTACTGGCAGAAGTAAAGCTGTGAGTACCGGGCGTGAGTGGTGCTTCGGTAGCTCAGTTGGTAGAGCACTTGTCCGCGAAAGGCAAAGGTCCCGAGTTCGAGTCTCGGTCGGGCACACAGTTTTAATCTTCCAGGAAGTTTCAACAGTTGTAAGCTTCAGGGGAATACATCCCTAGCGAAGAGACGCGTGTCTTGAAAGCTCCACAGTGAAGGCAGCGTTGAGGCTGGGTGGAACACAGAGTAGACTCACAGACGTAATTTATTCTGCCCGTCCGAGGTGCTGTAACAAACGCCAGTTAGAGAAGCTTTGTGGATTCCTCCGTCAACACCTGTAGACGACTGTAGGTAGGACAGTAGACGTTGATGGCATCACTGCATCACGTCTTACTGCACCTAAGTGGTAGAAGACACCGTAGTTTCTCCAAACAGCAACAAGGTTGATCAGGTGTAGGGGACAGGATGAGGAGACACAAAGCAGAAAACTCCGATCCAGAAGGCGGCTGATCGCTGATGCGTCTTATGAGACTGGCTACACAATTTGATACGGAGATAGTGGTAAGCGACGTGATAGTCTGAGGAAATTCGGCAACTATTTTTTTAGATGTACTTGTTAGTGCTTCGGAGCTATTGGCCAAACAAGGAGTCTCTTGGTCGAATCCCATTAAATTCCTGTACATATTAATAGACAGATACAGGTCGGACCAGCTCTCAGTCCAAAGAATGTCTTCTCAATCATTGTCTGCTCACGAAACTGGAGGTTCTCGACTTGATTTACAGTAAATATCTTCCCAACGCCGGTCTCTAGTGTTTAGCTAGACTTTTGTGGACTGACAAGAGCAGCCAGTCCACAATGAAGTAGCCGATAGGGCACGCGTCAACTCACGCCGTCTTGCGTTAAGTCTGAAACAGGATACTTCATAAATGCTATAAGAAAAGACGGAGCGTCTCGTACACTTAACTTTATTCTCTTGTGTGGTACATCTCTATGGTGAATACAAGTAAGACTCTCTCCAGATATGGTTAACTGCGCCTTGCTAGGTCGTAGCTATGGACTTAGCTGAAGGCTATTCTAACTGTCTCTCGGCAAATGAGAGGAAGGCTTCGTACGTCTAGTCGCTAGCAATGTCGTCCGTACAACTGGGGCGAGTGCTAGTCCGTCTTTCTAGACCTGCCATGTGGTGGCGCTAGGTCTGCAAGTACTGACAGTGGCGACGCGCGGGTCCGACATGTACTAATGTACTAATGGACCGCGGCCGATTTAAGCTACCACCTAGCAAGTGTGGTGTCTGGCGGTGACCCCACATAGACAAGATGGAATTTTACATCCTCAAAAATACTCAGAGAAGTTGCGCTTCTTATCTGTATGCACAAACTGTATACCAAAGAAACTCCGCCCTTCTATTTTCGTAATGTGCCAAATATATGAAAAAAAAAATCGAAAATGGTCCGATCTTTCAGCATTTACGGTTCCAACGTACCAGAAAAAGGAAATGTGGGTTGCTCCTTTCTTTCTTGACAAGTGCATGTCCTCAAAATGTTCCTCTTGCAGATAAAAACCTTGTTTCCTCGTGCAAGAGTTGAAGTAGTAAGCATAATGGAAGGCTGATACAGATACACCGCTTTCTTTTTTCGATGTATTCCAATCTCTGTTTTCGCCTAGGGTTTTTACCCTCTGCATCTCTCTCTAGTGCCACTGAGGCTATTCCTTGATGTGTTAAAACATGACCTACCATCCTCTCCCACCTTCTCTTCGTTATTCTACATATTCACCTTTCTTCGCCAATTCTTCGGAGAGACTCCTCATTCCTGATCAGTCCACTTCATTTTCGACAAGATTCTAACACACTTCGATTTTATCCTGTTCTGCTGTGCCCAAACTTCATGACTCCCTGCTGTACAGTGCCGTGGTCCCATGTACATTCTAAGAAATTTCTTCTTTAAATTAAGACCGATGTTTCATACTGCAGACTTCTTTTGGCCAGGGAAGCCCTTTTTGCCAGTGCTATTCCGCTTTTTATGTCCTCCTTGCTTCTTCCGTCACGTGTTGTTTTGATTCTTAGGCAGCAGAATTCCTTAACTTAGTCTGCTTCGTGCTACTCTATTTTACAGTTCATCGCTAATCACGTTTATCCTGCTCCTCACTACTTTTATCTTGCTTCAGTTTACTCTCAGTCTATATTCTGTACTTATTAGGATACTTATTCCATTCAAAGGTCCTGTAATTCTTCCTCACTTTATCAAGGACAACAATGTCAGCAGCGAATCGTATCAGTGATATCCTTTCACTCTGAATATTAATCCCACTTTTAAACCTTTTCTTTACTTCCGTCATTGCTTCTTCTATGCATAGACGGAACACTAACGGCGAAAGACTACATCCATTTCAGACATCCTTTCTAAGCCGAGAAGTTCGTTCTTGTCGTTCCATTGTTATCCTTCCCTCTAGCTTCTCGTGCACAACAGAAGAAGCTCATTGAGGGAGGGGGTATCCACACTCAGCAATGTCTGTAAAAACTCCAGTCTCTTATTATCAGATTTACGACTTGAAAAAAGATGTACTATACATGTGCTGCTTACTCAGAATTGCTCTCACCTGCAGGACAACAATAAATGTTGATCCTTTGTAGACGTAGAATAAAAGTGGTGTGGTTAATGCAGAGCAGAATGATGGTGTAAATCGTTGGTCGGTCCAAATGGGTCCTCGTAAACCACGATATTGTAGGAATTTGAGACTGATCCATTTTTCATTTATTGAACCTAATTCCACATCTCTCACCATTGGTGATAATCGTGGCTTAAGACGTCAAGTAACTAGTTTGTAGACGGACATTTCAAATCGAGGAGAATTCTAATAGACGACACATGATTCGTAAAAAGTGTCAACTTCCTCTTTAGAGAGAAGACTGTACGCACAGCATACGGATTGTCTGCCAACTCCGTTTATTGCAAACATTTTTCAGTACCTCATTCATTTATAACGGTAGGTAATTCTATTCCGTCCCCCGTTTACAATATTTTAATGACACTATGGGAGACGGACACGATTAATACTTTTAAGAAGAGGCTATAAGGCAAGAAACTTGTGTCATTCCAAAACTGCCACAGCCTTCGCGGTAGGGAAAAAAAAAAAAAAAAAAAAAAATCCTTTCAGATAGTCCGAATGTTTCGTCCATGGATCTGAGGCCATAGAAAGCACAATAAGTATCTTCCTCTTGAGGAATTATGTTCTATTTGTGTATATACAGATATAACCACGTCACTGAGACGGTTAAATCTGCAGTTTACCTTTAAACTTTTCGCACAGTGTGCATTAAAGTATTAGAATGGAAATGGCAGCTGAGTGTGCCAAGATCATATTCAGATGACTTCAGATGCGTAGAATGTTTTATACACTGTGAAATAGACCATGTTTGAAAGCTGACACAAACTCATCAAGTGGGATGTTATAACACTCCTATTTGTGAATGTGAAAAGGAAGTTTCTGCTGCTCATGCAATTTTCAGGAGTAACCGTTCCCAGGTGAAGGGAGAATGCAGACATACTGCGGCGATCTACAAACAATTGCAAGTGACCAGAACTTGTGGATTACTGTTCAAAATGTTCGAATGCGTGTGAAATATTATGGGACTTAACTGCTAAGGTCATCAGTCCCTACGTTTACACACTACTTAGCCTAAATTATCCTAAGGACAAACACACACACCCATGCCCGAAGGAGGACTCGAATCTCCGCCGGGACCAGCCGCACAGTCCATGACTGTAGCGCCCTAGACCGCTCGGCTAATCCCGCGCGGCTGGACTACTGTTAATATGTTGCACATAGAATATCTAAAACGCAATTACTCTACTTTCAATCTATAAGATTAAGTGAACGTTCTGAATTCCAGAAGCCGGCCGGGGTGGCCGAGCGATTCTAGGCGCCACAGTCTGGAACCGCGCGACCGCTACGGTCGCAGGTTCGAATCCGGCCTCGGGCATGGAAGTATGTGATGTCCTTAGGTTGTTAGGTTTAAGTAGTTCTAAGTTCTTGGGGACTGATGACCTCAGAAGTTAAGTTCCATAGTGCTGAGAGCCATTTGAACCATTTTTGAATTCCAGAAAACAGTAAACGGATCACATGAAGTGTTTCGACCATTATAGAGAATGATCGGCACGAGTACTGTAAAATAATTAAGAGACTGGCCATCGACTTTGGTATGCATAGACTCGGGGATTGCCGCGGCTCTCACATACTACTGTGGGTAATGTAGAATAGTGTAGCGACAATAGGTCTAGAAATAGAGTTGTAGTTAGACGGCAGACGTCTAGTTCTTCCGAGGATGTCAGTAACAGGTCTAGTAATATAGGCCTGAAGTTTTTCATTTACATCTTGAATTAAATTCCTTTTATTTTATACTGTTTTTATTTTGTCATGTCTTCAGTATTCTGTTTTATTTCTACATTAGTATTATCAATGGTTGCTTTTAATATAATTTGTAACAATATATACAGAGTGGTTCTTATTAACGTTAAGCAACATCCGATGCGACGTAGATGACACTGAGACAAGTAATTTAATGTAAGATACATAGGGTCGCAAATTTTGGGAAATACCCCAGAAGTAAATAGAAATACGGAGGAATTTACGAACTTGTGCATGAAGAGAAAACTGAACGCTGCAATACTTGCGTTCAAGAAAGGGGTGCAAATTTCGAACGCCTGTTGTAAATGTGATTTGATGTAAACGTAGAAGCTATAAAATTTTCCTCCAAGTAACCAAGCAAAAGTTGTTCTTATTTTGTATTTCTTTCCTTTCGTTCCATCCTTCTTTGTTTGCGGACGTTATTTCGTAAAGAAAACGTAGGTTATTTACTGGTAATGACGCAATTCGGAATCTTATATTCATTTACTTGTAACGCAACACGTTACGTTCTTGTTGGGCCTCACTTTGCAATAAACTAGCGGAGATCGCGAGACAGGTAAATTTAATAAATTGAAACCTCAACGTAAACACATGCAACGAAAAAAGTACTGCCTGCCAGACCCAAGACTCGAACCCCGAGCCACGTGCGCCAAAGTCTCGCTCGTAGGCCTGGAGCTACACCGACTTGAATACTTGGCTTGGGTCGGGACGGTCAGGTGATAGCCTAGGCCGTTGCACGTGCGGCGAGGTTCGTCATCAGATGACGTCACATGTTCAGCATTTGTAATCGACTTTTGAGTTATTTCCCAATATTTATATTAATTACCTGTCTCAATGCCATTTACGTCGCTTGAGAGGTGTTTAACGTTAAGAAAAGTACTGCGTAAACTATAAAATATTGTATGTCTCCATGAATACTGAACATAAGCGATGTTTCGAGTTTCCATACAACAGATCTAAATTTGATAGCAATAAGCTGAATTTAAATGGTACAAACGGCCTTTACTCTTATGCAATTCCAACATTGCGTTAGTAGAAGGATCACCAACTCAGTTTATTTATATCTGAGTACCTGCCATTGCCTGGGTATGTACTTATTCCAGTCTTCTATTAGTCCATCTCCTTCTGCCCTCTCTTTTTGTCCATTTATTCCTCCCCATCTCTCTGGCCTCCTCTTGCTCCTTCTCTCTCTGTCCCGCTCCACCAAATCCCACTCTGTGTCCATCTGCTCCTCTTCTCTCTCTCTCTCTGTCTGCTCCTCCCCATCTGTTCATCCGCCATTTATCCTTCCGTCCATCTCCTTATTCCACTCTAAAAATATCCCCTCTTCCTCTCTCTATCCACTCCGACCACACTTTAAATCCATCTACTCCTCCTCCCCCTCTATCACCAGTCAATTTCTCTAAGTTCACCTCTTCTCACCCTCTATCTCTCCATCTGCTCCTTTCCTCTCTCTGTGTCCATCTCCTACTCTTCCCTTTTTCGTTCCATTTGATCATCCGCCCTTTCTGCCCATCTCTGCCCATCTCCTCCTTCCCACTCTCTCTGTTCATCTCCCACTCTCATCTCTATGTCTCTCTCTGTCTCTCTCTCTCACTCTCACTCTCACTCTCACTCTCTCTCTCTCTCTCTCACTGTCACTCTCACTGTCACTCTCTCTCTCTCTCTCTCTCTCTCTATCTCTCTCTCTACTTCTCCAGCTGAGCCCTCCATTTGCCAATTCCTTCTATTTTCGTTTCTCTTTCCATCTCCTCCTTTCGCCTCTCTCTATCGATCTCCTCCTCTTCCCTGTCCTCCTCCCCTACTCTGCACACTTCTTCCCCCCTCTGTCCCGGACCTTCTCCCTTCCCTGTTTCTCTGTCAGTCTCCTCCTCTTTTATTTGTCTGTCGATCTCTTCCTCTTCTTCCTCTCTGCGCATCTCATCCTCCTTCTGTCCTCCATTTCCCCTCCACCTCTTCTGTCTATTTCCTACTCACCCCTATTTGTGTCCCTCTCTTCCCTTCCTTTTCTATCTCCTCCTTCCCCTTCCGTCTCCCTGTTAACACCTCCACTCCATTATGAGGTTCTGGTTCTTACCCCTAAGGCATTTCTTTGTAGATGGTAAGTAATAAAGTCTACCAAGTTTGGCTGAAATCGATCCAGAGGCTTAGGAGGATCTTTCTACCCTTGGCTTTGTCTTCTTACATACATTTCAGGTGTGTCTCCAACGAATTTCGCTTTGCAGTTTCGTTTTCACGCAGCTCAAGATTTGTGATGGCATTTCTACTTAACTGTGTGTCATAGAACGATATAATTTTGCAAGGACATCTAGCAGTTCAGTTCGATGCTTTCTGTGAAATTAGTTGCGGGCAGAGGTAGTAGTAAAGAACTAATAGATCATAACGTTATGTATAATGCGGCAGTTTCTCACGCGTCTCATTGTTCATGACGTCATGTATCTTACAATGATATATTTTTGCAAGTAAATTCAGTGACTTATGAGAATAATGCCTACAAAATGTGTTACAAATATAGTTAATAGTAAAGAAATAATAAAGTGAAAGGTCACGCCTGATGAGGTAGTTTTACTACGTGAAGAGCGAAAATGTTGTAAGCGGTAAACTTTTTTTCTTTTCATCGTTTTGTTCGCTGCATCAGTGAGAGAAAGTCTCTTAAGTACACGAAAGTATGAGCAAAAGTTGATTTCAAATCTCTAAGTGCTCTCATATTCTAACACTGGATAAATATAGACTGGGTATTTCCACATTGTTGGCTACGTTTCTTTTCCACTCCCACCCCTTTCAGAGGTAGGTTGGTCTTACACCGCACTGCTTCTTTCTGGACAGTAAGCGATATGTGTACGAAATGTGGCTGACATAGATCCAGTGGTTTAGGGGGATATGTGTAACATACATACATACATACATAAATACATCCACTCGTAAAATATGTATGTATTTATATAATGTATGTATTCATATAATATTTTGTTGGTGAATAAATTCGAACATTTTCGTTCATTTTCAAACCATTGCCTACAATATTAATAAAAGGTATGAAATACAAAATGTTTAAACGTATAAATAATTTTCATACAATTTGTCCGCACAGATAGTAGTAGTGGAATACACTCTTCCGTTAACAGTCTGTAATCGGTAAACAGAGTATCCAGTTTTATACTAGTAAACAGAAGTATCCATAGTCACTGTGCCTTGACTGAAAAAATTATCTGAAAAGCACTTGCAAGTGCACCTTCACACTGGTGTTACCGGTGCGCACCTCCGCCTGCAGTTGCTGCTTGTTCGAGTAGCGGCAGCGGCAGGACGGGCGTGTATCGAACAAGCAGTCACGCCCTCCGCTGCTCCACTTGGAAGCCGGCCACATAGTGCCTCCTCCTCTGATTATGTTTCACTCCTCTCGTCTCTACGTCTCCCCCCTCTCTACTCAGCCACGGCACCTGAGTTGCTCCATACTGTCGCCCAAGCGGTATTTGATTAAGAGATGAATTGCTGAGTTACACTGCTGGTCATTAAAACTGCAACATCATGAAGATGCCATGCAGCAAACATCAAATGGGCATTATGTCTGTAGTAAATGCTTCGATATTAAAATAATTAGCGCTTCAGTGCATCAGCATGCTCCATGTAAGAAACAATTATGCCGCGGGTTTGTCATTCAGTAATCGCATTTTAACGTGGTTTCTTTGTGAAAGAGTCGTGTTATGGCTCGTGTAAGAAGCAGAAAGGTGTCCCGGACCGTGTAGGGATTCTACGAGACGTGGTGGTGACCTATGGGGGCTGTAGTATATCGTTCCGCGGTACTGTTGTTCCAATTGGTAGGGATCCCACGATGGTTATGATTGTATGGAATCTATGGGTTCAAGAGAGACATATTAAAGCCATGCAGGGTCTCAACGGCCACACACATCTAGCGCCCATCAGACAGACGTAATGCCGATATTATAGTACCAAATTTCTTTGAGAACGTTGGATTGTCAAATATTTGACGTAGTGTAATAGGAAAGTTTTGTCAAGTTATATCTCTGGTCAAATTTATTATTTACTGCTAGAACAAATCTAGCCTCACTGATTTCAAAAAATGGTTGAAATGGCTCTGAGCACTATGGAACTTAACTTTTGAGGTCATCAGTCCCCTAGAACTTAGAACTACTTAAACCTAACTAACCTAAGGACATCACACACATCCATGCCCGAGGCAGGATTCGGACCTGCAACTGTAGCGGTCGCGCGGTTCCAGACTGTAGCGCCTAGAGCCGCTCGGCCACTCCGGCCGGCCTCACTGGTTTAATCAGAGGCTAATACGATGAGCCACGAAACACCCACGGTTTTTTTCGCTACTGCAGCGCCTCCAGCCGGCTGGCATATACAAACTCATCGTAAAACATTTGGGTATTCTATATAGGGAGTGGAGAGGCACGTTTAAAATGCAAAACACGTCGTATTTCGAAGCTTATTTTAGCGCCATCAATATGGAAAGGCGTTCTAAAATGTGGGATGAAATAAAATATTTTTTCTTTCGTTTATGTATAAGAAGTTAAAGCCTGGAAAGATGTAAGAAAAGCTGAAACTCCCTCGCAGATTAGAACTGTGTGCCGGACGAAGTATCGAACGTGGGACCTTTGCCTTTCGCGGGCAAGTGATCTAACGACATAGCTCTCCAAACAGCATTTACGACTCATCCTTACGGATTCACTTCCGCCAGTACCTCATTTTGTGCCTTGCAAACTTTACAAAAATCGTCCTGCGAACAGAAGGACATTGTGGAGATACGCCTTAACCACAGCGTGAGGGAAGTTACCAGAATGAAATTTCCATTTTGCAGAACAGTGTCCCCTGGTATGAAACTACTTGGCGGTTTAAAACTGTGTGCCACACCGAGAGTCGAAATCGCGACCTTTGCCTTTCGCTGACAAGTGCTCCACCAAATGGGTTACACAAGCACAACTTACGAGCTGTCCTCAACCTATTTACTTTCGCCGAGGTGCGAGTCGCGAGTCATGCTTTGGGAGCTCATTTGAAGCAGCTGTTGCCAACGAAAGGTAAAGGTCCCAGTCTACCAGGAAGTTTCATATCGGCGCACGTGTGTGTGTGTGTGTGTGTGTGTGTGTGAAATCTTATGGGATTTAAGTGCGAAGGTCATTAGTCCCTAAGCTTACACACTACTTAACCTACATTATCCTAAGGACAAACACACACACACACATGCCCGAGAGAGGACTCGAACCTCCGCCGGAATCAGCCGCACAGTCTATAACTGAAGCGCCATAGACCGCTCGGCTAATCCCGCGCGGCATATCGGCGCCGAGTGGCAGTTTCATTCTGGACGTAAGAAAGGTTGATTAGCAGCAACGATTATTTGTTAGTTGAAAAGGGAATTAAAGTACTTTTGTTGTTTCTCAGTGAACGAAAATTGGCAGAATACGGTTCACTGGTGATGCAGCAGTGGTAGCTGAAAATGAATAGGATTTGAGTTTTGTGGTAAATGTAAAGCAACAAGTGCTAGCTGTAGGTTAAAACATAAAGAAGGAAGCGTCACAGGCGGAAATGCTAGAGGACTAAAATGTTGTAACCACGAGAGGGGAATCTGACAGGTAGACAAGGCATAGAAACAAGGCCACAGGCAAAATGATTTTTATAAAAATAAATAGCACAAAAAATCATGCTAGTTCTGAATGTACGAAAATGCAATTTTAGCATTGGCAACCGCACTGCGTAGTACCAAGTCTTCGTCAGCCATTCTGAAGGAACTATGACGAAATTCCCGTATTCACTGACAGTATATTCGTAATACCCCTTCTTGTGCCACATCAAATGTCTTTGTCAAAGAAATCGGTGAATATTTGATCAAATTTTCGCTCAATGAAATCTGATGGCTTGATAGCCAGATAATAATCGCTCAGCCGTTCAGGATCGTACAACCGTGTAAGTGCCTTAAGTCAGGAAATGAGCTTGTTTGTAACAAGCCAAATATCCGTATGGACGTACTGCGGCGTCTGTAGAGCAGCTTTCTCTCAACACGATCGCTGTTGTCACTGTGCCAAACAATATCACTGGACATACGAGTGGCACTACATAATCCAAGTTTATTTTCCAGGCTTAAGATGTGTTTGTAGACGGGCATGCGGTGGCGACGATGACGATACACACATCGACGAGGCACAGTGCTTCAATGCGGTTGGTCACTCGTCTCCTATATAAGCGGACAGTGCACGCCAGCTGAACCACTCTGCTGTGAGCGTTAACTGCAACCGCATTGAAGCACTATGCCTCGTCGACGTGTGTATCATCATCGTCGCTCAAGCATGCTCGTCTACAAACACATCTTAAGCCTGGAAAATAAACTTGGAGGAAATGGAACAGCAGAAGCTGTTATACTGAATGGACCTATATTCTTTCGTGGCTGCAGGGTTAATTTTACCCCCGATGTTGCTACTGGAAATTCTGGTAGTGGTTGGTTTACGTTAGCCACTGTTCGTTGTGAAAACGCCTCCCTTCCTGGACTTGAATCTTTCGCCGATCGAGATGTCGTCGCCTCAGTAGTGTGGGCAGGATTGACATGTGCGAATAAAATGGTAAAAGGTTCTTCTGTCGGTGGCACTGTTGTTCAGCACTTTAAAAACGTATCTGTACACAGACTACCAAAAACGTAAAGCTGAGTGTCGCTCTGCTGCTGCTCTGGTGCCTGTCCGCGGACATGTGGAATCTGAGGGGTTCCAAACAGGCTGCCTGCCCTCAAACCCTAGAACAGAGGTGTAGCGCCTCTCACCTGAATGGCTAACGAAGTGCACCTGAGGATTTATTCAATTCAACAGGTTTATGACTGCCTCATTTCCAATGAGGATATTAACGTTATCACAGCCATTCTTATCATTACTATCCTTTCACCTTGAATCAAAGTGTCTCTCCTGAATGTAACTGAAAACTAACGGAGACGGACTGAAACAGCATCTCACATCATTTTTAATCCAAGCAGATCGCTCTTTGTCTTCCGTCCTTATTTTTCCTCTCCGTTCTTTTACATAATTTACGTTAGCTGCTTCTCTTCACAGACTATAGATATTCCCTAGAGAACGTCAATCATGTTGTAGCATTTTACATTTTCGAAGTTTTTTCTGAAGCTGAAATATGTTTGGAAGTTATCTCGCTTTTTGTAAAGTCTTGCCTCCATTATGAGGCGCAGCATCGAAGCTACCTCAATGGTGTCTTAACCTCTCCTGAAATAAAACATAGTTTCATCTAATTGATCCTCAACTTTCTTTTCCACTCTTATTAAGTCATTTTACTAGGAGACCTAAATGCCAGAAAAGGATGGAAAGCTAATGACAACAGAGTGGGACAATATGGTGAAGAAACCATAAATGATAATGGTGAAAGTTTGATAGAATTCTGCATGAAAAATGACTTATGAATTACGAATCGATGGTTCAAGCATAAGGACATCCACAAATATATGTGGAAGAAACCAAGCTGTAACCTCAAGTCCATTATAGACTATGTCGTAATAAAGCAAACAACAAAGCTGGTAGTACAAGACATGAGGTCTATGAGAGGTGCAGACTGCGGTTCAGACCATTTCGTGCTAATGTCTAAGATATTATTCAAGTTTATCAAAGACACAGAAGTGCAAGTGGAAGCGGAACCAGAGAAAGCCAATAATATTCAATATAAAGTACAAAGCCATGACCATAGTTCTACCGGCTTCTTGTACCAGCAAAGGCTAGCAGAAAAAACTTGCTGCCATTGAAGAAACCTCTGCAGATAAGATGTATGAGATGGTTAAAGAAGCCATCCATAACGCAGCTTATGAAGCACTGGGAAAAAAAGAAATGCAAAAGAATAATAGAATATATGATGGGTGGTGGAACCACTCGGTACAAGAGAAGGTAGAAAGTAAGAGGAAAGTTTATAATAATTGGTTGAACTCAAGATCAGACAATGATTGCGTGGAATACAGAGAGCGGAGAAAAGATGCACAGAAAACAATAATTAAGGGAAGAAACGAAGCCTGGCAGAAAGCCGGTGAAGGGATAGAAAATAGCATGGGGAATACATGAGCAAATAAAGCCTGGAAGGTATTAAAAACAATGAGAACACAGAATAATGATAAAGAAAATATAAACCTCATTAGCATGCAGGAATGGGTACAACACTACCGAGGACTACTAACTGAGAACAGAGCTGCATTCACTGAGAACCCACGAGGCATTGAAATCAGTAATGATAATATACCACCGATAACCCCAAAGGAAGACCAAAATGCAATTAACGCCATGAAAAACATAAAGTCGCCACGTCCAGGATTAATTTATATAGAACTGGTTAAAGCAGCGGCGTCAAAACTCTTTGAGATATTGGCAGTGATTTTTGACAAATGCCTTGGCGGTGACGAAGCCCCAAAGGAGTGGAAAAAGGCAACAGTTACATCAATATTTAAGAAGGGCAACAGGAGGAACTGTGCAAACTATCGTGGTATTAGTGTGATGCCATCCATGGCGAGAGTCTATGGCCGTATCCTAAAAAAGAGCATAGAAGAAGAAATAACTGAATCTGAAGAACAAAATGGATTCATATCTGGTCGCTCCTGTACTGATTGAGTATTTACCCTCAAAAACCTAGTGGATAAAAGGACAGCAAGGGGCCTTACAACCCATATTGACTTTGTAGACCTCCAGAAAGCTTATGACACAGTTCCACAGAACAGGCTATTGACGAGTCTAATTGATAATGGTGTGTCACCGTGCTATGTGAAAGCTGTCAGACTCGTCTGCCAAGGTTGGGCAATGGTTAAAGTGAGAAATCAATTATCTCAAGAGTTTGAGGTGACAAAGGGACTACGCCAGGGATGTACACTTGTCCCTACACTCTTTTAGATCTACCTAGAGGAGGCACTAAAATCTCGGAAAAGGAAATGCGGAGGAATGGGTGTCCCTACAGACGACGAGATCTTGTTCACTCTATTATATGCTGATGACCAATTGTTAGTAGCTGGAGATGAGGAAGATGCAAATTACATGCTCCGCAAATTAAAAGAAGAATATGAAAAATGGGGTCTTGTCATAAGCGTATCTAAGACAGAGTATCTTGAAGTGGGAGAAAATACTGTTAACGACTTACGGCTCGGTTCTGATACTGTTAAAGGGTGTCATAATTTTAAGTACTTGGGAGTGACACTGTCGTCCAATGGTAGACAATAAAATAGGCCAGGGCAAACGAGCCATAAAACAACTAAGTGGTATTCTCTGGAACAAAAACATAACGCGCAAAACAAAACATACCATCTACCACACAATTGTTGAAAGTAGCACAACATATGGTGCAGAGTTGTGGGAACTAACTCAGAGGCAGAAAGATCGCCTGCTGGCTGTCGAGATGGATTTCTGGAGACGGAGTTGTGGATACTCCAGACTTGACCATATTAGAAATGATAGGATCAGAGAGGTTATGAATGTCAAAAGCACAATCCTAGACTACATAGAAAGGAAGCGCTTACTCTGGTATGGTCACTTACAGCGTATGCCAGACACAAGATGGCAAAAGCGGGTATGGCAATGGACTCCACATCAAAGAAGAAAGCGCGGTAGACCTGCAAGATGCTGGAAAGACGACATCAACGAAGCAATGGCGTCGACAGGTCTTAATGAAGGAGACTTGGGTGACCGTGGACGATGGAGATTGGGATGCGAGAGGCGGCGGCAGTTATTCTTGTCAGCAAGTTGGACGGATGAGCCGTTAATCTGATGGTGCCCCACTCCAATTGTTCATTGCGTGCAGTTCCGTTTGCAATGGTCGTTCGGAAAGTTACTGAGCTAGAACTGTGCACACTGACAGAAGGTGCGTCTGGCGAATTTAAAATGTATTGTCACTGATTAGGAGTAACACTCGTCTCCTTATCCTAACGGTTCGGTTCTTTTTTTTTTCGCGCACTGCCCGTATGCTGTTCTTCATGGCTGCGAGTGATACATCATTCCTTGTACACACATCGGACAGCACTCCTCGGTACTCAACAAATCTGATCATTTCATTCACAGTGTGGTCATGAGCACATTCAAACACGATAGCTCCCTTATACCACTCTGTCGCCTCTCCTCGTCTACCTATCCTAGTGCGCTGATTCTATGCAGCTGACTGACACCGACATGCACACAACCCACTGCAATAACTTACGACAGACGTCAAGGATGATATGGTCGCGTAGTACCAGCTGTACCCCTCCTAGAGCGTACCGTAGAGGTCAGTGCGCTCTATCAAAAAGATTGTTAATAATTTGCCAGATTTGCTTAACACTCAGATTACACTGAGCATGGCCAATGAACTCCGTTTATGATTGTGCCGTGACTTCCGGCAACGCTCTTGCTTTCGTGGCGTTTTCTCTGTCCAAAAAATATGCTTGGCTGCGCGCTGGTTGGCGAGCGCCCCCTTAACACACTCAATGTACAGGGTGTTTCAAAAATGACCGGTATATTTGAAACGGCAATAAAAACTAAACGAGCAGCGATAGAAATACACCGTTTGTTGCAATATGCTTGGGACAACAGTACATTTTCAGGCGGACAAACTTTCGAAATTACAGTAGTTACAATTTTCAACAACAGATGGCGCTGCAAGTGATGTGAAAGATATAGACGACAACGCAGTCTGTGGGTGCGCCATTCTGTACGTCGTCTTTCTGCTGTAGGCGTGTGCTGTTCACAACGTGCAAGTGTGCTGTAGACAACATGGTTTATTCCTTAGAACAGAGGATTTTTCTGGTGTTGGAATTCCACCGCCTAGAACACAGTGTTGTTGCAACAAGACGAAGTTTTCAACGGAGGTTTAATGTAATCAAAGGACCGAAAAGCGTTACAATAAAGGATCTGTTTGAAAAATTTCAACGGACTGGGAACGAACCGGATGAACGTACTGGAAAGGTAGGGCGACCGCGTATGGCAACCACAGAGGGCAACGCGCAGCTAGTGCAGCAGGTGATCCGACAGCGGCCTCGGGTTTCCGTTCGCCGTGTTGCAGCTGCGGTCCAAATGACGCCAACGTCCACGTATCGTCTCATGCGCCAGAGTTTACACCTCTATCCGTACAAAATTGAAACGCGGCAACTCCTCAGCGCCGCTACCATTGCTGCACGAGAGACATTCGCCAACGATATAGTGCACAGGATTGATGACGGCGATATCCATGTGGGCAGCATTTGGTTTACTGACGAAGCTTATTTTTACCTGGACGGCTTCGTCAATAAACAGAACTGGCGCATATGGGGAACCGAAAAGCCCCATGTTGCAGTCCCATCGTCCCTGCATCCTCAAAAAGTACTGGTCTGGGCCGCCATTTCTTCCAAAGGAATCATTGGCCCATTTTTCAGATCCGAAACGATTACTGCATCACGCTATCTGGACATTCTTCGTGAATTTGTGGCGGTACAAACTGCCTTAGACGACACTGCGAACACCTCGTGGCTTATGCAAGATGGTGCCCGGCCACATCGCACTGCCGACGTCTTTAATTTCCTGAATGAATATTTCGATGATCGTGTGATTGCTTTGGGCTATCCGAAACATACAGGAGGCGGCGTGGATTGGCCTCCCTATTCGCCAGACATGAACCCCTGTGACTTCTTTCTGTGGGGACACTTGAAAGACCAGGTGTACCGCCAGAATCCAGAAACAATTGAACAGCTGAAGCAGTACATCTCATCTGCATGTGAAGCCATTCCGCCAGACACGTTGTCAAAGGTTTCGGGTAATTTCATTCAGAGACTACGCCATATTATTGCTACGCATGGTGGATATGTGGAAAATATCGTACTATAGAGTTTCCCAGACCGCAGCGCCATCTGTTGTTGAAAATTGTAACTACTGTAATTTCGAAAGTTTGTCTGCCTGAAAATGTACTGTTGTCCCAAGCATATTGCAACAAACGGTGTATTTCTATCGCTGCTCGTTTAGTTTGTATTGCCGTTTCAAATATACCGGTCATTTTTGAAACACCCTGTAGATACTCCGCAAGCCACCGGAGGGTACCCTGTACCACTAGTTGCCATTCCCTTTCCTGCTGTACTCGCAAATAGAGCGAGGGAGAAACGTCTATTTGTATGCCTCCATATGAGCACTACTTTCTCGTATTTTGTCTTCGTGGTCCTTACGCGGAATACATCTTGGCGGCAGTGTAATCGTTCGGCAATCAGCTCCAAATGCCGGTTCTCTAAATTTTCTCAGGAGTGCTTCTCGAAAAGAACGTGTCCTTCCATCCAGGGATTCCCATCTGAGTTCGCGAAACATCTCCGTAACACCTAAGTGTTGTCCGAAGCTACCGGTAACAAATCTTACTTCGATGTCATCCTTCAAACCGACCTGGTAGGGATCCCAAACACTGCAGTAGAACTCAAGAATAGGTCATACCAGTGCCCTGTATGCGGTCTCCTTTACATGTGAATCGCTTTTTCCTAAAATTCGCCCAATAAACCGAAGTCGACCATTCTCCTTCCCTACCACAGTTCACACATGAATGTTCCACCTCATATCGCTTTGAAACGTTATACCCAGGTATTTAAACGACTTGACTGTGTCAAGCAGGACACTAGTAATACTGCGTCCGAACATTTCGGGTTGTTCTTCCCACTCACCCACATCAACTTACATTTTTCCACATTTGGGCTAGCTTCCATTCATGACACAAACTGGAAATTTTGTCTAAATCGTCTTATATCTTCCTACAGTCACTCGACGTTGGACACCTTACCGACAGCACGGCATCACCAGCAAACAACCGCAGTTTGCTGCCCACCATGTCAGCCAAAACATTTACGTATACAGAGAACAGCGGCGGTGCTATCACACTTACTGGGACTCTCCTGTATATAACATTATCTCTGATGACCACTCGCCGTCGAGGACAAAATACTGGGTTCTATTATTTAAGAAGTCTTCGAGCTACTCACATATCTGTTTACTTATTCCAGATGCTCGTACCTTCGCTAACAGCCTGCAATGGGGCACTGTGTCAAATGCTTTCCGGAAAACTAGAAATATGGAATCTGCCTGTTGCCTTTCAGTATATCGTGTGAAAAAAGGACAAGCTGAGTTTCGCACGAGCGATGCTTTCTAAAACCATACTGATTTGTGCACATAAGCTTCTCACTCTCAAGGGATTCTATTATATTCTCGAGCTGAGAATATGTTCAAAGATTCTTCAGAAAACGGTAGTTGATATACGTCTGTACCATGCACCATTCAAACAATCTGGTAACTGGTTGACTGAGGTGATCTCCAAGAATTAAACCCCACACGTAAACTGAGAACCTCACATGGTAATTACTTGTACAGGTTGTTGTTGTTGTGGTCTTCAGTCCTGAGATTGGTTTGATGCTGCTCTCCATGCTACTCTACCCTGTGCAAGCTTCTTCATCTCCCAGTACCTACTGCAACCTACATCCTTCTGAATCTGCTTATTGTATTCATCTCTTGGTCTCCCCCTACGATTTTTACCCTCCACGCTGCCCTCCAATACTAAATTGGTGATCCCTTGGTGCCTCAGAACATGTCCTACCAACCGATCCCTTCTTGTGGTCAAGTTGTGCCACAAACTTCTCTTCTCCCCAATCCTATTCAATACTTCCTCATTAGTTATGTGGTCTACCCATCTAATCTTCAGCATTCTTCTGTAGCACCACATTTCGAATGCTTCTATTCTCTTCTTGTCCAAACTATTTACCGTCCATGTTTCACTTCCATACATGGCTACACTCTATACAAATACTTTCAGAAATGACTTCCTGACACTTAAATCTATACTCGATGCTAACAAATTTCTCTTCTTCAGAAACGCTTTCCTTGCCATTGCCAGTCTACATTTTATATCCTCTCTACTTCGACCATCATCAGTTATCTTGCTCCCAAAATAACAAAACTCCTTTACTACTTTAAGTGTCTCATTTCCTAATCTAATTTCCTCAGCATCACCCGACTTAATTCGACTACATTCCATTATCTTTATTTTGCTTTTGTTGATGTTAATCTTATATCCTCCTTTCAAGACACTGTCCATTCCATTCAACTGTTCTTTCAAGTCCTTTGCTGTCTCTGACAGAATTACAATGTCATCGGCGAACCTCAAAGTTTTTATTTCTTCTCCATGGATTTTAATAACTACTCCGAATCTTTCTTTTGTTTCCTTTACTGCTTGCTCAATATACAGATTGAATAACATCGGGGAGAGGCTACAACCCTGTCTTACTCCCTTCCCAACCACTGTTTCCCTTTCATCTCCCTCGACTGCCATCTGGCAGGTAGTGCGAGGATTTTCAGCCGCCTAGTTGTGGCAGTCGAAACTTCATTTCACATTTCCAACTATTGGCTCCTGATATCAAAATGTTGCGATTTTCACCTAAAATCACGTGAATTTTTAAAACATCATTCTGTAACACGTTGTATACAAGTCATACGACGGCTACATTATAATCTTCGCTGCGATAGTTTCTGCAGCTGCGATGAATTTTATGAATTATTTCGTGATGGCTTCAGCTAAAATTGTCTTTATTTTATGTACGATCAAACAATTTTGGCCTTAGACCACATACAGGTACTTGGAATGGAAGTATTGTATATTGGATGCATAAGTATCACTGATGAATTTAACAAAGGAACAAGTCATAGGGCAAGATGCACTAGGATAATTATAACTTATTTTGCGGACAATTCTGTAATGGTGTGTTATGCCATTGGTGTCTTTGTTCTTAGGACTGCAAGCAATTGCCACAAAGTAAATTTGAAATAGTTTTTTTTTGCTACATTAGAAGTACGTTTATTTCTGAGCAATTTTTGTAAAGTTCTAATACTTAAATCGATTATTTTTCCGTTTATACCCTAGGAAGACTATTTTGCACAAGTTTTGGCATTTAAGGAGAGCGACAGGATAAGGTCAAAAAAACTCGAAATTTCTTTACTACGGTTAGAATATATATACTTTGGAGAATGATTACCCAAAATACACTCCTGGAAATGGAAAAAAGAACACATTGACACCGGTGTGTCAGACCCACCATACTTGCTCCGGACACTGCGAGAGGGCTGTACAAGCAATGATCACACGCACGGCACAGCGGACACACCAGGAACCGCGGTGTTGGCCGTCGAATGGCGCTAGCTGCGCAGCATTTGTGCACCGCCGCCGTCAGTGTCAGCCAGTTTGCCGTGGCATACGGAGCTCCATCGCAGTCTTTAACACTGGTAGCATGCCGCGACAGCGTGGACGTGAACCGTATGTGCAGTTGACGGACTTTGAGCGAGGGCGTATAGTGGGCATGCGGGAGGCCGGGTGGACGTACCGCCGAATTGCTCAACCCGTGGGGCGTGAGGTCTCCACAGTACATCGATGTTGTCGCCAGTGGTCGGCGGAAGGTGCACGTGCCCGTCGACCTGGGACCGGACCGCAGCGACGCACGGATGCACGCCAAGACCGTAGGATCCTACGCAGTGCCGTAGGGGACCGCACCGCCACTTCCCAGCAAATTAGGGACACTGTTGCTCCTGGGGTATCGGCGAGGACCATTCGCAACCGTCTCCATGAAGCTGGGCTACGGTCCCGCACACCGTTAGGCCGTCTTCCGCTCACGCCCCAACATCGTGCAGCCCGCCTCCAGTGGTGTCGCGACAGGCGTGAATGGAGGGACGAATGGAGACGTGTCGTCTTCAGCGATGAGAGTCGCTTCTGCCTTGGTGCCAATGATGGTCGTATGCGTGTTTGGCGCCGTGCAGGTGAGCGCCACAATCAGGACTGCATACGACCGAGGCACACAGGGCCAACACCCGGCATCATGGTGTGGGGAGCGATCTCCTACACTGGCCGTACACCACTGGTGATCGTCGAGGGGACACTGAATAGTGCACGGTACATCCAAACCGTCATCGAACCCATCGTTCTACCATTCCTAGACCGGCAAGGGAACTTGCTGTTCCAACAGGACAATGCACGTCCGCATGTATCCCGTGCCACCCAACGTGCTCTAGAAGGTGTAAGTCAACTACCCTGGCCAGCAAGATCTCCGGATCTGTCCCCCATTGAGCATGTTTGGGACTGGATGAAGCGTCGTCTCACGCGGTGTGCACGTCCAGCACGAACGCTGGTCCAACTGAGGCGCCAGGTGGAAATGGCATGGCAAGCCGTTCCACAGGACTACATCCAGCATCTGTACGATCGTCTCCATGGGAGAATAGCAGCCTGCATTGCTGCGAAAGGTGGATATACACTGTACTAGTGCCGACATTGTGCATGCTCTGTTGCCTGTGTCTATGTGCCTGTGGTTCTGTCAGTGTGATCATGTGATGTGTCTGACCCCAGGAATGTGTCAATAAAGTTTCCCCTTCCTGGGGCAATGAATTCACGGTGTTCTTATTTCAATTTCCAGGAGTGTATTTCTGAATAAAGTTATTTTATTAGGTAGGTACATTGGTTTACGAGCATTGCGGCTTTGAAGTACATACGGTGATACAGATACCAGCTTAACGTTCATGGTTAATTAGACGTATACGTGAACTAATGCAAAGAAGCTGCTTCTTTAAGAGATGGTTTGTAGGTATCAGACTGCACACATTGTCATGCGCTAGCAGCGTGGTGCAGCATTTGATGTGGCCTCATCAGTTAACAACACATTTCCTTTTCTACCGCTGGTGGAGTAGAGGCCATGGAAGTGGATGCATACCACCACGTTGTAAGGATACGTGGCTGTTCTTGGCTTCTACTAGGGCAGTTCAATAAATAATGCAACACATTTTTTTTCTGAAACAGGGGTTGTTTTATTCAGCATTGAAATACACCAGGTTATTCCCCAATCTTTTAGCTACACAACACTATTTTTCAACGTAATCTCCATTCAATGCTACGGCCTTACGCCACCTTGAAATGAGGGCCTGTATGCCTGCACGGTACCATTCCACTGGTCGATGTCGGAGCCAACGTCGTACTGCATCAATAACTTCTTCATCATCCGCGTAGTGCGTCCCACGGATTGCGTCCTTCATTGGGCCAAACATATGGAAATCCGACGGTGCGAGATCGGGGCTGTAGGGTGCATGAGGAAGAACAGTCCACTGAAGTTTTGTGAGCTCCTCTCGCGTGCGAAGACTTGTGTGAGGTCTTGCGTTGTCATGAAGAAGGAGAAGTTCGTTCAAATATTTGTGCCTACGAACACGCTGAAGCCGTTTCTTCAATTTCTGAAGAGTAGCACAATACACTTCAGAGTTGATCGTTTGACCATGGGGAAGGACATCGAACAGAATAACCCCTTCAGCGTCCCAGAAGACTGTAACCATGACTTTACCGGCTGAGGGTATGGCTTTAAACTTTTTCTTGGTAGGGGAGTGGGTGTGGCGCCACTCCATTGATTGCCGTTTTGTTTCAGGTTCGAAGTGATGAACCCATGTTTCATCGCCTGTAACAATCTTTGACAAGAAATTGTCACCCTCAGCCACATGACGAGCAAGCAATTCCGCACAGATGGTTCTCCTTTGCTCTTTATGGTGTTCGGTTAGACAACGAGGGACCCAGCGGGAACAAACCTTTGAATATCCCAACTGGTGAACAATTGTGACAGCGCTACCAACAGAGATGTCAAGTTGAGCACTAAGTTGTTTGATGGTGATCCGTCGATCATCTCGAACGAGTGTGTTCGCACGCTCCGCCATTGCAGGAGTCACAGCTGTGCACGGCCGACCCGCACGCGGGAGATCAGACAGTCTTGCTTGACCTTGCGGCGATGATGACATACGCTTTGCCCAACGACTCACCGTGCTTTTGTCCACTGCCAGATCACCGTAGACATTCTGCAAGCGCCTATAAATATCTGAGATGCCCTGGTTTCCGCCAAAAGAAACTCGATCACTGCCCGTTGTTTGCAACGCACATCCGTTACAGACGCCATTTTAACAGCTCCGTACAGCGCTGCCACGTGTCGGAAGTCAATGAAACTATACGAGACGAAGCGGGAATGTTTGAAAATATTCCACAAGAAATTTCCGGTTTTTTCAACTAAAATTGGCCGAGAAAAAAAAAGTGTTGCATTACTTATTGAACTGCCCTCGTAGTACTGTAAAATTCGTTTGTGGGCCTGTCAAGCTCGTGTAGAAGAAGTCGTCGCCTCATTGGGAATGATTTTATTCATTTTCTTTAAGTGACCGGGACTGAATGTGCTACGAAGCGGGGAGCCCCCGCTGCGCATTGCGACAATGAGCATCGCACGAAGATACAGAGTAAGTACTAACTAAGAGGGGAGATGATGCATTACAGACGCCATTTTTAAGGGCCGCCACCTGTCGGAACCCCATGAAACTATACTGGCTGAAGCGGGAATATTTCACGATGTCCCACAACAAGTTCCGTATTTTTTCAGCCGAAACTGGCTGAGGAAGAAATGCATTGCGTTACTTACTGAACGGTTTTCGTAGAACTCTGCGACGTGTGACTGAAGAGCATACGTCCACATGTGACGCTCTGCGTGAACTGTAGAATGTCTACAATCATTTTTCCCCTCACGTCCACGGCAGTAATGTCATTTCCAGTAACATTATTTGCAAGCGTCGTAACAGCTACCCTCCGCCACTCACCATGCAGCATCTCGTGTAGAATAAATTTAGAGATGCGTCTAATACTTTGAAATAAATTCGACATAACGCTTACAGTGTAGGCTACTAAGTCCTTCTCACTTCTAGGATGCTTATGAATTCATGTATTATGAAATTAGAGACACGCGAACACGACATTACAAGCACGCAGGAAGATGTGGTACATCATGCCCCGAATGGAAATCTCCCGCCCCAAATTGCAGGTTGCGTATCTGAACCGTGATTCCCGTGGTGGACCGGTCCCCTATTATGAAAACGAGGGCAACATTAAAACGCGCGCCATTCCAGTTGGAAGGAAGGAAGCGTAAACACATTCTTGCATTATGGAAAGAGGTCACTGTAGGTATTCCACGAGGGTAGCCTTCGAACGTAGGTAGCATATTGAGTGAAACAGGTCTTAACGGTTGCGTGCAAACAACCCGTGAATAACAATGACACTAAGGCACCGATTTACATTTTGATTTACGTAGTTAGTTCCACATGCAGTACGTTAGGTGATGAAGGCTTACACTGAGCGTTTTATTTTTGTACCAGACATATTCATCCTCTTAAGAAAAATGATGGCGTAAGCTAATTCGCTTTGGAATGTGGGTGAATGAAATTTTAATTTGAAAACCGTCCTACGTAAGCTGATGTGAAAATTAAAGTTTTTTTCTAGTCCTGAGCTTGTTGAATGTGGTATTTCCTTTCCAACCTTGCATATTACAATCGTGTCAGCAATCCAGTTACGTGGCCAACTACATTATAACTCCTTAACTGAAGCACGTTGGGAAGACTTTTTCCTCCGGAAAGGAAGTTTTTTGAAAGTTATTCGATAGAGAGCGGAAAATGTGAAAATCGGAGGGTGCAACATTAGATGCGTAAGGTGGGTACAAAATGAATTCCAAACCAAGCTCCTGTACAGTACTTTTCGTCAATCTAAGAGAATGCGGGCGGCCGTTGTCGTGGAGCAGGATCACTTCACGCAGTCCTTCTGGTCATCGTTCTTGGACTGCGTTCGCAAGACGTCTCAGTTGTCGACAAATACCAACAGTGATGGTTACAACCCGGGGAAGCAATTCGTAATACACCGTACTGTCACTGTTTCACTATACGCAAAACGTTATCTTTTGTGTTTGTGTGCAGGTCTGTGTATGGGGATTGTTGCTTTATTTGGGTTTAACAATTCCTTTCTTCTCCTTATAAACAAACCGTATCTGTCACCAGTAACAATACAGGATAGGTATGGTCGGCGTTGTTCACGAGCCAAGAAAATGGAGTCGCACATATAGCCAAACGCTCATTTGTGTGATTTTGTTTTAGAGGATGTGGTACCCATCCAACCGATTTTTGAATCTTCCCCAACGGATGCAAATGTCGCACGACGGTGGAATGATCACAGTTAATCACTTTTACCAGCTCTCGAGAACATTGACATGGATCATTGTCAAAATGATCATCATCAAACTCCAAAGGTCTTCCTGAAAGTGGAGAGTCTCTAATGTTAAAACGATCCTCCTTAAAACCAGAAAGGAATTTTCTTGGGGAGCTCTGTTCAGTGGCATCAGCCCCATAAACGGCGCAAATATGTCCGGTTGCCGTAGCCCCTGTCACCCCTCTAGTGAAGTCAAACAGAATACATAGGAAATGCTCCGATTTCTCCAGTTGCTACTGTATTTTCTAGCGCCTACAGCTCCACTCACTATCTCCAAATGACAAAATAACAATACGTAAATCAAATAACAACAGTGAACTACAAATAAGAAATGACAGTCTCTAAATAAATCCATAGCAACCGGAATACCAACAAGTAAAACAAAAACGCTACGAACTTATGTACTAATGTAATATATGGTGTAGAATTCACAAGCATCTCATGACCTATTCATGGGGTTCTGTAAATGAATCAATAGAGTCCACGACAAGTTGAAAGGTGTCTGCATAAACGCATTTCTTGTCATGTTTAAGTACGCGACTTTCGAAGCACTCGTGTAACTCAAAATTCTAGAGTCCATGTTTAGTCTTATAGAGTAGCTCTATCTTTGGAAGAATAATGAACAGTATGCCTTTAAGCAGTACTTTGGGCGCGACGCCAAGCCTGCCAGTCAGATAGCTTTGTGCCGTGTTTCGAGTTCGCTAGGGCAGCGTGGACAGGCGGTCGTTTTACTCTTTACTTCTTCGCTTGTAGCCGTGAACATCATACCGCCGCTGAAGACTTTTGAAATGCGACACGTGTCTTATGTGTTACTGAGATGGGCATTTGGAACCTGCTTCGTGCACGATTATTAGTGACATCGTTGCTTGTTCACGCTGCAGTGACGTAATTGCGTATCATATAGATTTCAAGGTCATTTTCGGGACGTGTTTTGCAACTGTGTATTCAGGTAAGAATGTTTAGCTCTTTCTTCGCTTCACATCTTTGTTTGAATACGTAGGGAGAATTATCTGCTTTTCATTGAGCCATCAAAACGTGTTATTGGTCGTCCACATTACTTTCCGTGTGCCTCCTTCCAGGTGAAATGGCTGGAACTAATCTGCTATCGGACCACTTCCGTCTACTACGCGCTGCTCATGCATGGTTGTTTACATCTTTGGGAGGGTTTAGTGACATCTCTAAACAGTCAAAGGGACTGTGTCTGTGATCCAATACCCACAGTCAGCGTCTATCTTCAGAAGTTCTGCGAATGGTCCATTAGAGGACATGGTCCATTAGAGGACACTTTTATGTGTTATTCACTAGCTTTAGTGTCCATTTTCTGAATAATAACTGAGTATAAAATGTTCAAATGTGTGTGAAATCTTATGAGACTTGACTGCTAAGGTCATCAGTCCCTAAGCTTACACACTACTGAATCTAAATTATCCTAATGACAAACACACACGCCGGCCGCGGTGGCCGAGTGGTTCTAGGCGCGTCAGCCCGGAACCGCGCGACTGCTACGGTCGCAGGTTCGAGTTCGGGCATGGATGTGTGTGATGTCCTTAGTTTAGTTAGGTTTACGTAGTTCTAAGTTCTAGGGGACTGATGACCTAAGATGTTAAGTCCAATAGTGCTCAGAGCCATTTCACCCAACAAACACACACACTCATGCCCGAGGGAGGACTCGATCTTCCGCCGTGACCAGCCGCACAGTCCATGACTGCAGCGCCTTGGACCCCTCGGCTAACTGAGTATACAATCAAATCTCTCATTAATTATTTTCCTCACGAATCCAACTTTCGATCATACTTTGTTTAAAGCTTATTTGCACATGTACTCATCTAAGCTTTGTTGCCTCAAGCACCTTGAACGAGTGCAAGATAATTAGAATGAACCACTGTCAGTAGAATTGAGTAGCCACGTTATTTTCCGATTTCATGTACGATTTTAAGTTAAAGTCGCAGTGAATCAAGACGCATGCTGCAGCAATGAATACACGAGACTTCAAAAATAAAACTGTATATATGTTGAACAGATAGCAAATCCAACGTTCGTAGAAGACTTAGTCCTTCAGGCCGTATATAACGCACATTTGTAAGATTGGTTGAAAAAACTGATCTCATTTCTAGTACAGAGATTGTATAGAGGGAGAAGACTACCTTCAACAGAGTTTATTGATATGGGCTTAAGAAGTACCTGATAGTGTACATCTGGAGCGGAGCACCGAATGGAAGTGAAAAGTGGGACCTCGAGGATACGTACAAGAAGAGACTGGAAGTGCTGCAGCCATTGACTGAGACAGTTAGACTACTGTCTCCCTCCCAAAGGTGTCACCACAAACACGCAGCAGGCAGCGAGCACCCCACAAAGGCCTAGAGACACGCTCTCCTCCACCGTGGCGTAGTCCCACGGTCTCCAGAAGAGGCCGGCTGGTGTGGCCGAGCGGTTCTAGGCGCTTCAGTCCGGAACCGCGCTGCTGCTGCGGTCGCAGGTTCGAATCCTGCCTCAGGCATGGATGTTTGTGATGTCCTTAGGTTAGTTAGGTTTAAGTAGTTCTACGTTCAGGGAACTGGTGACCTCAGAGCCATTTGAACCATTTTTTCTTCAGAGCGGACAAAGCTACCCGCCAAGCCAGTGTCGTATTCAGTCTACATGCTCACAATATAAAGCCGTTCTTCAAGAAAGGGAATTTTTCCAGACGGATTAAAATAAGCAGTTGTTAAACCTCTTGACACGGAAGGCGAAAAGAAAGACTTACATACATGTGGTCCAGTTTCTTTAGTCTTAATGCTCCCGGTAATACATACCGATAAAAAGAACATCGAACTAACTGAATGGGCACGTAAAATTCCACTTTAAATTTTTTTAGTGCAGTATTTGCTTATGATGACTCCAGTTAAAGAC
The DNA here is from genome assembly GCF_023864275.1 of Schistocerca cancellata. NCBI lineage: Eukaryota > Metazoa > Arthropoda > Insecta > Orthoptera > Acrididae > Schistocerca > Schistocerca cancellata. Next base: position 52,553,179 of record NC_064631.1, read on the forward strand.
TGTAAAAACGAAACTGTAGGTACTTGGCGAAACTCCAAAGTAAATTCATCTTGCTACTCTTAGCAGAGACACTCATTATACGTGAAAGACCGTCCGCCTAACACTTGCCATTAGAACTGGTACTTTTTGCGGACGATACTATTATTACACTAAATCTCATTAGAGAGAAAGCGGTAAAAGAGGTTTTTAATAGTGTTTCCTAAATAATTATTAAATGGTTCTCTGAGAATGGACTGTCCCTAGTTTTTCAGCTATCACAGTATATTTACTTCTGTACAACAAACAGAATCGTACCAAAAAATGCTTTAGCACAAGAACAGAAGTCAGTAGGCATGGTATAGTGCTCAAAATTTTTGGATGTACGTACTGATAACGAAAACTTGAACTGTATGAATCATATTTCTGAGCTTCTCAAAAAATTGCTCTTCGTATTGCTAGTCCTGGCCACAAGTGAATCAGCCTCCTGACACATTTTGCGTATTTCCACTTAGCCACATCTTTTGCAATAATTTTGTGGGATAACTCATCAGTCAGAAAAAAGCGCTCATCACAAAAATAAGCATTGCGAATAATATCTGGTGTTCACATGCAGTCATCACGTAGGACTTAGGCGTATTGCCTGTACCATCACAATATACAGGGTGAGTCACCTAACGTTACCGCTGGATATATTTCGTAAACCACATCAAATACTGACGAACCGATTCCACAGACCGAACGTGAGGAGAGGGGCTAGTGTAATTGTTTAATACAAATCATAAAAAAATGCACGGAAGTATGTTTTTTAACACAAACCTACGTTTTTTTAATGGAACCACGTTAGTTTTGTTAGCACATCTGAACATATAAACAAATACGTAATCAGTGCCGTTTGTTGCATTGTAAAATGTTAATTACATCCGGAGATATTGTAACCTAAATTTGACGCTTGAAACCTCCGACGTTCACTTGCGTGTTGTAACGAACAGCTGCAACATACATCGCGTTTATACAGAATGATCTGCCAACGTTGCTCGAAAATGTCCCACTGGAAACGCGTCGACGTATGTGGTATCAGCATGATGGTGCACCTGCACATTCCGCAATTAACACTAGGCTGACCCTTGACAGGATGTTCGACGGGCTTTTCATAGGACGTGGAGGACGCATAAATTGGCCAGCCCGTTCTCCTGATCTTACACCTCTGGACTTCTTTCTGCGGGGTACGTTCAAGGAAAATGTGTACCGTGATGTGCCTACAACCCCATAGGATATGAAACAACGTATTGTGGCAGCCTGCGGCGACATTACATCAGATGTACTGCGGCGTGTACGACATTCATTACGCCAGAGATTGCAATTGTGTGCAGCAAATGATGGCCACCACATTGAACATCTATTGGCCTGACATGTCGGGACACACTCTGTTCCACTCCGTAATTGAAAACGGAAACCACGTGTGTACGTGTACCTCACCCCTCATGGTAATGTACATGTGTGTCAGTGAAAAAGACCGATAAAAAGGTGTTATCATGTGGACGTAATGTCCTGTTCCAGTCTCTTCTGTACCTAAGGTCCATCACCGTTCCCTTGGGATCCCTACGTAATTCGGTGCTCTCCGATACAAACGATCGAACAGCGGAGGAATGGTACTCAAGCGTCAACTTTAAGTTACAATATCTCCGGATGTAATTAACATTTTACAATGTAACAAAGGGCACTGATTACGTATTTGTTTATATGTTCAGATGCGCTAACAAAACTAACGGGGTTCCATTTAAAAAACGTAGGTTTGTGTTAAAAAACATACTTCCGTGCATTTTTTTATGGTTTGTATTAACCAATTACGCTAGCCCCTCTCCTCACTTTCGGTCTGTGGAATCAATTCGTCAGTATTTGATGTGGTTTACGAAATATATCCAGCGGTAATGTTAGGTGACTCACCCTGTATATAAGTTTTGCTAACGAAATTCTCGAAAACAAACATCATATGAAAAGAACAGTGTTGTTTGTGTCTGCAACACTATAGGAAAAATGATCTTTGTTATCCAGTACTGAAGCTGTCAATGGCTGAGAAAGGAGGGCAATATGTAGCAACAAAAATTTTGTATTGTTTCCCGAAAAAGAAAATATCTAACTGGTAACGTAAAGTAATTTCTCCTGAATGACTTCTTCTACTCATTCGAATAATTTTTATTTACAGCTGTCAGCCTGTAAAAAAACCAATCTAGTTTTTAAGTGTAGCTACAGGAATGGGACTAAATTTATTATGCTCATTAACGTTAATATTAACCACGCATACATATTCGGTAAACTGTCTCGTTCCCCACCATTTCGATGAAGGAATCGTTCAAACAGTGTAAAGATAAAAAAATTAACGCACCGGCTGTCCTCTTCTTGAAGACCTCTTTGAGCTTGGACCATGTCTGGTGCTTTGCTCTGGCTGGTTTTCTCATAGCAGTGTGGCGGTCTTGAGATTTATTCACGGAGCTGCAGTATTGTGTGTTTTGTTTCCATAAACGCAGACAGCCAGAATTTTGTGCTGTGCGGTGTATTCTCAACCTCTATCGAACTTGTAAATAGTGTTTTCGTCCGAAGGAACAGAAGTATTATTCCATCATGAAATATTTTCAATCTGATGCCATTGAAGAACGTTAAAAATGAAATGTTGAGATGAAATGAAATGTCGTGTGACGAGGGCCTCCCGTCGGGTAGACCGTTCGCCTGGTGCAGGTCTTTTGAAGTGACGCCACTTCGGCGACCTGCGCGTCGATGGGGATGAAATGATGATGATTAGGACAACATAACACCCAGTCCCTGAGCGGAGAAAAATCTCCGACCCAGCCGGGAATCGAACCCGGGCCCTTAGGATTGACAGTCTGTCACGCTCACCACTCAGCTACCGGGGGCGGACAATGTTGAGATAAAATGCGAAGTAAAGAAGCATTGTAAGCACAGATAAGAAAAGGAGCACTTGAAGGACCAATAGACTCAAAAATAGCAAAATTCCTGACTACAAGGCTTGCACGATATGAAATCTCTTTTGCTCTAACCGTTAAGTCCATCAGATGACCTCGTTTTATTCTCGCAAGTACATCGTAAAGATATAGCAATAACAAATTGAGAGTCATTCACTTGCAGTTTAATTCGCATTGAGATACATTTAAATTACACAGGAAACAGACAGGATGAACTGGAAGTAAATGAAGCTGAAGTGTGAGATATGAAACAACGATAAAGTTTGGCAACGCAATGAAAGACCAACGTCGAAACAAGGCATTTGAAGTAGAATAGGAAAACCAACCATCACAATAATATTCTGCATGGTGTGCAAGGCACATTACACTACCGGGGTGAAATAAACTCAGGTTTTAAGAAAAATTTAATAATCCAGATTGTAAAGAAGACAGTTGCTGATAGGTGTGAATGTTACGCAACCATTAGTTTAATAAGACATGGTTGCTGAATACTGACAAGAATTATTTATGTAACAATGGAAAAACAGGTGTAGACTGACAACGGAGAAGTCAGTTTGGATTCCGGTGAAATGATGTAACACGTGAGACAATACTCATTCTTCAACTTATCTCAGAGTGAATAAAGACCGACCTATGACAGGGCGTTGAATAAATAATGCAACACGAATATTCCCCTTTCAGCTCGCATAGTTTCATGAAGTTCCAGTAGTTAGCAGCGATATACATTGCGTTCAAAATGGCGTCTGTAACGGACGTGCGTCCCAAGCGGAGAGCTGCCACTGAGCTTGTTTTGGCGTAAAATCAGAGCATCGCAGGTATTCATGGGCGCTCGCAAAATGTCTACGGAGATATGGCAGCGAACAAAAAGTGCTCTTTCACCATGACAAAGCAAGGCCTCACAGTTCTTCTTCGTCGACCGTGCAGCGTTGATCTCACCCCTTCCGACTTTCATTTCTTTGGCTCAATGAAGGATGCAGTCAATGTGGCGGTACAGGCTCTCTTAGTAAGGTGGCATTGAAACGAGATTACGTTTTTGTTCGAAAACAGGATTTCGTAGCCAGAAGAGTGGGGAATAATGTGGTGTACTGGAATTCTGAATAATACGAACCAGCTTCCAGAAAACAAAAAAACAAAACAAAAAAAATTTTGTTGCATTACCTATTGATCGCCCGTCGTAGATTAGGAAATGAGACGCTTAAAGTATTAGATGAGTGTTGCTATTTCGGCAGCAAAATAATGTAATGACTGAAGTAGAGGGAATGTAAGTGCAGACTGACTCCAACCAGAAAGGGTTTTTCAAAAAGAGAAATTTGTTAACATCGAATTTAAATTTAAATGTCAGGAAGTCTTCGAGGCATTTGTATGGAATTTATCCTTACGGGGAAGTACAACGTGAGCAGTAAACAGTTCGGAAAAGAAAACGATAGAAACTTCCGAAATGTGGTACTACGGACGAATACCGAAAATTAGTTGCATCCATTGAACAGTTAGCGAAGATGTAGATTCCTGAACCGAATTGGAGAAAAAAGAAATTTGTGGCGAAATTTGACTAAAAGAATCTGTGGGTTGATAATGACACATCGTCACACATCCCATTCTCATTGTAGTAATGGACGGGAACGTGGTAAAAAGTGTAGACGGAGGCAGAGTCTCGAATGCGACAGCCAAGCTCCAATTGATGTACGTTGCAGTAGTTATGACATTTGCAGCAGAGTGGAGAGCTACATCAAACCAACATTTAGACCGAAGACCACAAAAACAATATACTGAAAGGGTCCTGTAGCCACCTTTCATTAGACCGCTAGCCCATTTTCACTACCATTTCTCTTTCTTTTCCTTGTTTCTCTTTCCTCATAACTCTCATAGTGATGTGATTGAATGAATGTGGTTGTGTGTCACGTTGCTAGACGGCGGCGTAGTCTGCTGCAGAAAGTCTGCGATAGTCATACAGATTCAGAAGCAGTTGTACAGAATAGCCAAGTCTGGTAGTGGTTAAGTAGACAAAGAGGTTTGTGCTACTTGTGACAAATCCACCTGCGTTAGGTTGGTGGCGGAAATGGCATCTTTGGGTTTTCCGGGCCACGCAGAGCGTGGAAGAGGCTGGAGTAGAAAAAGGGAGGCAGTCTGCCGCCGGTACGGGAAGCGTCCACAGCTGAGCTCCAGTCGAAGAAGGGTGACTTAAGACTGACCGCGTGGCGCGTTGTTACCTGGCGAGGGGAGAGCTATTAGCTTTTGGTCTCGCTTTTCAATACTGAAATATTGCTTTGCCTTGTCGCAGCAAGGAATGGAAAACTTTGGCAGATTTTTCTTTTAGAAAATTTCTACAGCAGACTTGGATCCGCCGGAAGAGCGCCACACAAAGATATCGATAAGAAGTGAGCACTCGCTTCTGTATGAATGTCTGTTTGTCTTCAGCTGTACCTGTATACGCTTTCATTTTTCTAAATATTAATAGCTTGCCTTCTCGTAAATTTGCCTTGCTTTATGTATCTTTCGTCCGTGGGGAGCCAACCACGTGGTAGAACATTAGAGTTTGTTGGGCTACCGTCATCACTAACTGTCCGATCTCATGTTTGTTTGTGTACTGCGAAACGTGTACCGCTTTACGAGTTATTGCGATCAGTTATCGGGCAACAGCAGTTGTATGAATGATCCACACCAATGATTTTAGGTGTAGATTATAACGGTGAATGTATCGATGCTTTTCTTTAATGTTTTAGGAATTAATGTTATCAGGAATTGTATACATGCCTCACATCCAAATCTTAGGAATAAATGATTTTATCCACAATTTTCTCTTGCGTTCCGAGGTTACGCTTTTGCACCTAAGCTACTCACCTCATAGCTTTCCCGTTAGCACATCCAACGCGTTTCCTTACGCACAGATCCAGTGATTAGTTTCTCCGTTTATTTTAAAACAAATGCTTTAAATTAAGTCTTATTTTCAGGTGTGTTGCTGGGAGCTGATCTTATGCACAGTGTTCATGCATTTTCTAGTTTATTTTAAATGTTGATTCTCGTGAACAGTGCACGGGCAATACTATTAATTACACCGTACCCTCTATGAGCGATATCACGACGTATGCATTTTTATGAGATTTTGGTCTGTGATCAAATTAATTTATTTTCTGACTCGGCCAAACCTTTGATTAGTTGCATAGTTAGAGTCGGTGGCGATCCTAATCTTAACGTAATAACCCGTAGAAACAGGTTAGTTACAATACTGAAACCAAGAGACGTCGACTACGTTGCAACGTTTCCCCACCGTTCGCGGAAATAGCCGCACGTGATAACAGTTCAAATAGCAACATACTGTTGTCCTCAGGCGCACGTCCCCAAAGGCCTATTCTGAGATCCAGACGTGAATTTATATCGAGCAGAAAACCGCTAATTTACGTGACGCGCTGCCAGAGCCCGTCGCTCACACAGTGTGCGTGGGCTGCGTGGGGTTGGGGGGGGGGGGGGGGGGGAGGGCGCCCAACTTCAAAGTGACTCCCCCTGGCAGTGTCGTCCAGTTAGCGCGCCCGTGGCCCCGCCCACGCCTGCGCGCCGACGTTCATTTGTCCCCGTTTTCTGGGACAGCAGCCGCTTGTTCGTCCGCAACTTCAAAGTCGCCCACTCCGCTGCACCGCCCAGTAAGCGTCCGTTACTTGTATCCAGTTTCGCGGCGCACCGAATAATTCGACCAGGCTTAGTACTGGCTATTTTCAATCCTTGCGGCAACGCACAGCAGTGACGTGTTCATTTATATAAGATCTCTGATCCAGTAGCCTAATATCATGACGCGTGACTTTAACCACACGATACTTGTCACAAACAATTGGTACTAAACGTGATACGGGAAATAAGTTTCAAGCGAGAGATTTTCATTGCTTGTACCTACGATGGCATCGGTGCAACATTTGGAAGCGTGCAACAAACAAATTATTATGGTAGCTTCTTGGTATTACAGAAACTTGCGATACCACATTATTTTCTGTAATGTTTTCGGATATAAAATATCAGGGGTAACGTTTTTCCATAATTACGCAGTACATTAGAACACTGCCGGAGTCTGTATTGTTCAAAGTCGGTTCATTACGTAATAATAATTTTACACATTGCTGTGTTATACTATTAGCTATAAGTTTCACGGGAAAATACAAATCACAATCTTGTGTTTGTTTCTTCGTCATGAAAATGATATATTAGTTAATTAACTAACAGAACAATCGAGTTGTTTTTAGAAGCAATTGTGTTTGTATATGCAATAAAATTCGCACCAATGGCGGCACTTCTATTCTCTCAGCTGAGCTCGTCGCTTCAGCGGTGTTTGTCGTTACATTCTCCCAGAGTGTTTCGATACTGTACATTTAGTCTGTTTTTGAAGATTACTACGAAGTGCATATGAAAATGTCTCTAAGTTATGTTAAAAGAGCATTTGCGAAATTTGTGACGGGAAAACTAAAAATGAACAGTGTTAATGTCAAGAATACTGAATTAGTATTCAATTCTATCACATAGAAAACCCGGCCCACTTGTATTTTTCTTAAGTTTTTGTAGTGGAAGGCACCTTTGGACGCTGAAGCCACATTCAAGACTAGTAGAAATACAATACCTTTCCGAGAAACAGTACAACGAATGTTAAAAACTGGTGAATATCACTAGACTGCATTAAGACATTAATAGCATAACAGAGGGGGACTTCATAAAAGTAGAAACTAAGTATCACACAGGGAAACTGCTGAATAGAGAACTTTCGTGATCCCAATTAGACATGACACTACAACCAGTAGTCCCCTTTCCCCCAAGTCCTTAAGGAATCGAACTCAAATGTATAAAAGAGTTAAATATTCGCGTTTCTTAGTGTTTATGACATCGTATCCCTTGAACTGTGGGGATTACAATGATATAACTTTGTGTATAAATACAGTGATATACACTATGTGATCAAAAGTATCCGGACAACCCCAAAAACATACTTTTTTCAAGTTATGTGAATTATGCTGCCACCTACTGCCACGTACTCCATATCAGCGACCTCAGTAGGCATTAGACATAGTGAGAGAGTAGAATGGGGCGCTCCGCGGAACTCACAAACTTCGATGGCGGTCAGGTGATTTCGTGCCACTTGTATCATACGTCTGCAAGCGAGATTTCCACAATCCTAAACATCCCTAGGTCCACTGTTTCCGATGTGATAGTGAGGTGTAAAATTGAAGGGACACGTATAGCACAAAAGCATACAGGCCGACTTCGTCTGTTGACTGACAGGGACCGCCGACAGTTGAAGAAGGTCTAATGTGTAATACGCAGACATCTATCCAGACTATCACACAGGAATGCCAAACTGCTTCAGAATCCACTGCAAGTACTATGACAGTTAGGCGGAAGGTGAGAAAACTTGGATTTCATGGTCGAGTGGCTGCTCATAAGCCACACATCACGCCGGTAAATGCCAAATGACGCGTCGCTTGGTGTAAGGAGCGTAAACATTGGACGATTGAACAGTGGAAAAAGGTTGTGTGGAGTACGCAATGTGGCGATCCGATGACAGGGTGTGGGTATGGCGAATGCCCGGTGAACTTCATCTGATAACGTGTGTAGTACCAACTGTAAAATTCGGAGTCGGTGGTGTTATGGTGTGGTCGTGTTTTTTATGGAGGGGGCTCGCACCACCTTGTTGTTTTGCGTGGCACTGTCCCAACACAAGCCTACATTGATGTTTTAAGTACCTTCTTGCTACCTACTGTTGATGAGCAGTTCGGGCATGGCGATTGCATCTTTCAACACGACTGAGCACATGTTCATAATCCACGGCCTGTGGCGGAGTGATTACACGACAATAACATCCCTGTAATGCATTGGCCTGCACGGACTCCTGACCTGAATCTTATAGAACACCTTTGGGACGTTTTGGAACGCCCACTTCGTGCCAGGCCTCACCGACCGACATCGATAGCTCTGCTCAGTGCAGCTCTCCATGAGGAATAGGCTGCCATTCCCCAAGAAACCTTCGAGCACCTGATTGAACGCATGCCTGTGAGAGTGGAAGCTGTCATCAAGGCTAAGGGTGGGCCAACACCATACTGAATTCCAGAATTACCGATGGAGGGCCCCACGAACTTGTATGTAATTTTCAGACAGGTGTCCGGATACTTTTGACCACATAGTGTATGTGAATACTGTCTGCTAAGTGTGTTGCGAACAGAGTTAGTAATTAACAAGTAATAAATTAAAACGCCATGCATGATGGTGAAGTTTGACAGCATGAAGTGTGAAAGTATCTTAGCGAGAAATTCTTTTCGTTTGACCATTTTGTGCCGCGGGATCAGAGAGAAAAAATTTCATAAAGGCTTAAAACTATGTTCATTGGAAGCCGCTAAGTGATCTCATTCTCAAATACTGAATAAACGTAGCGGGTAATCGGTACAGTATTACTTACGCTACCTCAAATAATATACAGTGTTATTACAAATGATTGAAGCGATTTCACAGCTCTACAATAACTTTATTATTTGAGATATTTTCACAATGCTTTGCACACACATACACAAACTCAAAAAGTTTTTTTAGGCATTCACAAATGTTCTATATGTGCCCCGTTAGTGCTTTGGCAGACGTCAAGCCGATAATCAAGTTCCTCTCACACTCGGCGCAGCATGTGAGTTCGAAACCATTGTTGATACGAACTCACAGTTCTGGCACGTTTCTTGGTAGAGGAGGTTTAAACACTGAATCTTTCACATCACTATGCGTGAAACTTGCCCACACGCGTTCAACCGTTTTTCGCTCACTGCAGGCCGACCCGTTGATTTCCCCTTACAGAGGCATCCAGAAGCTTTAAACTGCGCATACCATCGCCGAATGGAGTTAGCAGTTGGTGGATCTTTGTTGAACTTCGTCCTGAAGTGTCGTTGCACTGTTATGACTGACTGATGTGAGTGCATTTCAAGCACGACATACGCTTACTCGGCTCCTGTCGCCATTTTGCCTCACTGCGCTCTCGAGCGCTCTGGCGGCAGAAACCTGAAGTGCGGCTTCAGTCGAACAAAACTTTATGAGTTTTTCTACGTATCTGTAGTGTGTCATGACCATATGTCAATGAATGGAGCTACAGTGAATTTATGAAATCGCTTCAATCATTTGTAATAGCCCTGTACACAATTTCTAACTTGAATAGTTGACTTATTTTCTTGAACATTTAAATCTTAATGCTTAGATTATGACACAATGTTAGATTTTTTAATTCTGTCAACAATTGTGTGAATTACTGAACATGAAATTATTTTTGCCACTGCATTTTGAAACGCGTCCGCTAGTTTTATGGCTGACCCGTTTCCTCTTCATTTATTCTTATACCAGTTTGAGCCATATGAATACAAGAATACGAAAGACTAGCACAAATAATTGTATTGCCAGGTAATTGGATAATTTGTACCATGTTCACTTCTGGGTTACTCACTGCATCTCTTGCACAGGCATTGTCTACGCATGTAGCGAGGATAGGTGTTCGTGTTCAGGTTTCGTCAGTCATTTCGAATTTCTCTGGGCGGAAGGTTTCGCAAGGACCGCCTCCTCCCATGTTTATTGGGTGGTAGGAGGTTACGTGACTCACTTGACCGTTATCGGTTTAGGTGTTCTTTTTTATAGCGTAGCGCCGGGAGGACAAAGAGGTTGAGTTTTTTAGTCACTCTGGACGTTCACTTCTAGGTTTCAAACCCAGTGCTGCTTTCGCTCCGACAGTTGACTTCCAGATCTAGTTTCATTCAGGCATCGGTTGCTATTTAAGAGTCCTTACGGTGATATTTCATTTGATTAGAAGGGAATTAGTAATTTTTGTCGATTCTGAGTCTTTGTGCACAGGCTTCCACGTGGTCGGGAAGATTTGTAGAGCCTTCTGTTGCGGCAGGGCTGACGGAGTGCTTCACATGCAGAGTTTCTCATCGAATTAATGTTTGTAGTTCACTTTAGACTGATTCGCGTGTTATATTTTGATCCGGGTCGGCTTTTTTAATTATTTTATTTTTCTTATACACGTGCGCTTGCGTGATGTAAGGTTCTTCGAAGTTTCTTGTTAGTTTCACCGTTTCAATGCAAAAGCCATCAGTCAAAATAATCGTTCTTTTAGTGAATGCGATCCTCTCCAGAAACTTTTGTTCGAGTGAATTCAAATTTGTTCCTGAGGCCCCCACACGTGAAGCAGAAGAGTGTTTAACAGTCGTTCATGTCTCTCTGTAAGTTCCGTCCCTCCGTTTTTTCTTTCTAACCTGAATTACCCATGAATTAACTAAATTCTTGTCATTTTTTTTCGTTACTGATTTTGGTGAATATCCTTGTGCATACAGAACATCTGGAGCATGCGATACTGTCACATTCAGTAGCATGTGAAGATCAGAGCGTTCTTATGCAAACATTTTCTAAATTTTTAATATGGCTATGGGGATAACTCATGCAAATTTGCAAATGATTTAATGTATAGTGTGAATTTGCCTTTATCTCGCCGCGTGGCTACGCCACATTTGTTGAACGAACAGATTGCTCATTACAATGTCAGTAACATACTGTTAACTCCTATACTACAGAGGAAAGTACATTCGAGAGTGAACGACTTAGGCAATGTTCTCATTAGTGGCCTCGTACACTGCGGGCCATTCGTTTGTTAACGACTTAATGTATTTTATGTAAATTTATGATATTTGAATACGATTTTGCTTTAATTCCAATTTAATGTAGTTAACCACTGGAATCAATCAATAGGGTATTAACTGGATTTTTTTCTATTGAGTCTGTAGGTGGTTGATTCTTGCCTCTGATGTGATTGAATTTGCAAAGCCGGAACCCATTATTCTAGTACGAGGAATTCGTCCTTTTTAAATCCCTTGTACAATCTTGAATTTAAAATTACCTATCTGAGAAAGTAGGGAGCGTTTTGACGTCTGTGAGATCCGGCCGGCCGCAAACATTAAAGACCATCAAACAGCTACTCGCGCGCATTGTAGTTTACATGTCTTTGGTAGCGTCGACTGTGTAATCGACTACAACAGGGTCGATAACATTTTAGTACATGTGGGCCGCTTTGTCAAACCCTGAATATGTTGTTAGGCTGCAAGTGTTCCTAACTTCAAAATGAAAGGTACTTACAGCAAGATATTGACTTAAAGTCAGTATAAAATCGCGTTATTTTCATTATTCCTAATATTACTCGTGTGTGTTTCGATAATTTTCGAGTCATTCTCGTGACCAATTGGCACCGTAAACAGAAAGGTCTTCCAGTTCTCGTGCGCATACTGGTGCACGTTTCGGTCACAGACAATTTTATCAGTGTACCTGTGGCCCGCGTAAATAAGGAAAGGTCGAGTCAGGATTTTTGCTTACGTCTCATCTTCCAGAATTCTTAATTTATAAAAACAGGTGAGTAAAAACGGTAAAAAAATTTTTTTAAGGATCCTCAGTACTATTATTACAATTAAGCATAAGGCTGATTAGTGGTGATTCTTTTATGAGGCACAAAATACGGAATACTTCCCAAGCTGACGGCTCAGTTTTGCGACGGAAAAGTGGTGACGAAAATGACTACATTCAATGCAGACAGGTGAGATGGAGAGAGAGTCGGACTGCGGAAACGAATTCATAGTGCTAGTGATACGAGAGGCTGGTAAGTGGTAAGTCAACTTTTGTTTGGAAAGAAACCAGTCATCCTAACTAGATTTAATAAAAGCGCTTTTGCGAGTGCGATACGCGATTACTTTCATGAAAAATTAAACATTCGATGTGTCGATAGACTAGGGAAGAAAACTGTAACGCTATATATAATTTTGTTTCATATTAAGTTGACGGAAATAGTGACAAGACTGCTGTATCGTTCTCTTCATTTGATTCACAACTTCGCAGTGCTGGACAACGCAATCTTAGTCGGCGAGCAGCGACGGTGAGAAGATGGCTGCCGCGTTGTGAGGATATCTTATATTGTTTATTGTAATAGAATCATAGAGAACAATAGTTGGTGATTGACGCAACCAGCCACAAATACTTTTTAAATGTTTTATTTGGTGCCATAGCCGGTTTCAGGTGGCTAATATTTTTCATTACACAGATGTTTTGATCCAATATGGATAAAATAACATAGATAATAATTATTGGAGGTAAAACAACTTTACACTGTGCTGAAAAGAAAATGTGGGTAATTGTCTCCCACAGAATGAGTGCAGATCGATCATGGATGTGAAAAATTGCATAAGGATTTTATATCACAAACGGATGTGAGGAAACGAAGTAAACTGAACGAAAAATAAATCATTTTTTTACAGATTGTGGCCCAAATAATAGTTGTATGCAATTTAGCGTAGAAACGAGTAGCAATTATTTCGACCTGGTCTAGTTGCAAATAGTTTCACTGCTAAAATTTAGCCTTTGACAAATGTTCTCTCTTCTGAGTTAACAAGAACGCACCTGAACTATCAGAGAGAAAGTAATATTACCGACATTTAATATTAGACAATTTGTTTCTGAGATTAATTATCTCACTTCATTGTGGTCTGCTACGCCTCGTACCTTTAAGATCCATTGCGCACACGTTCTTTGAAACTTCGGAAAATGGATTACTTCAGTGAAAATTTAAAGAAAGAAGGAATTGTAAGGTAATTAGGGATAATACAACAAATGACATGGCCGAAGGAACTTTTCAGTGACATAAATGAGACACAAAAATGTTGGATTCAATTTCCCGCGAGTCGACAGATTACCTGCACGAGTTTATTTTAGGCCGTACTGCTGTTCAGTACTGAACAACGAAGAGCGTCTCGTATTATGCTGCACCAGAGACGCTTAACGTCTCAGAGGTGGATGGGGCATCATTAATGATTTTTGTTTTATGTGCTGTAGACCGTGGTCCAAGGCCCGTTTCTCCGCTTTTCGTTTCGTCTTCGAACGCTGAAGACGTCATCAGGTGCTATAATGACAAAGAAGGCAGTTAGTCTGAAATAAGCTCACCGAGCTGAACTGTTTACACAGTCCCGTGGCGAAGCCAGGAAAAATAAGGCCCCCCACGCCGCAACGAAATTCTGGCGTCACTTGCCCGATTTACGTCACTAATGCTCCACTCCATCTGGGGCCTGTAGGAAATCAATATGCCAAAGAAAAGGTACCCACTAAAGGGCTTAACTTTGTCATGTGGTTTCGACAGATTGCGTGTAATCGAACATGTTAGGAATTATCAAACGTTTTGGAAATTATTAAACTTGTCTAAAATAGTAACTCCCTCCGGTCGCCGAAGCTCATATCACCTGCAGTGTCACGAGCTGTGACGCAATCCAGAGGGATCGTACATGTCGCTGGCCCCGATCCACATTTCGTGACGTCATGAGACAGCTGTCTAAGTTTGCAGAGTTGCGTTGACGTGTGTTACGAAACTGGTAGTGGAGGGGAGTTTGCGCAAAACTTCTCTAACTTCAATCTTCCTTATCTCCTGTTAGATTTAGTTTTGATCTTTTCAATTTGTAATGATTCACTGTACATCCTAACAGAGAAATGACTAGTACTTGATAAAAGCATAGTATTGGAGAAACGGATTTGGTGGTTTCTTGGTGCCATTGTATAAACAGTCACTGCCGATTTATCCGTGCTGCCCAGGTGACAATTGCTCTCGTGTTCCTTAAGGCGGGTGTTATTGGTTAGTTTTGTAGTTCCTTATACTTGACCGCAGGTGGAAGGGATTTTATATACTCAATCTGTGACAAGCTGCGGGCGTAGGTCATAAGAACTGCAGAAGTAAAATAACCCCCCTCCTCGCCTTAAGGAACAAAAGAGCAATACGGATAAATTGGCAGTAGCAGATCACATACCGGGAATAGGGAAGCACCAAACTCGTTTCTCTGATACTATGGTTTTATCAAGATACAGTCACTACTATGCTAGGATGTGCAGAGAGGCCGTAGGAATTCAAAAGCGCACAAACAGCTTTAACAAAAAAGAAGGACTGAAACTGGACAGTTTGTGAACGTTAATGCTAAGTAAACCAAAAAGTACAAACTCTTCTCTACTACAAAATCCGTGACACACGTTGACGTGCCATCTTAGGCAGCTGTCAGATTGTGGCATTTATGTCACACCCCCGGCCCACGTTTATTACATATAGTTGCTATGTTTTAATGCACTGTATAGGAATATTTTGTTACGAGAGGCTAGCGAGTAGGTAGGATCACAAAGCCAATTGATCCAAGACCGCGCAAGATGGACACACAGCGTAAGCACGGCCAGGGGAGCAAGAGCCGTATCCTTTCATCAGAGAGAGAGACAGTGGGGACTCACCTACCACGTTAGGCGCCAAGAAGCGTATCTTTTATTATTTATATTCACTGTTTCAATATATTCCTTTATTGTATGATTATATGATAGTGGAACAAACACTGGTAGCAGTTATTCCGTAAAATATCTGGGAGTATGCGTACGGAACGATTTGAAGTGGAATGATCATATAAAATTAATTGTTAGTAAGGTGGGTGCCGGGTTGAGATTCATTGGGAGAGTCCTTAGAAAATGTAGTCCATCAACAAAGGAGGTGGCTTGCAAAACACTCGTTCGACCTATACTTGAGTACCGCTCATCAGTGTGGGATCCGTACCAGGGCGTGTTGACAGAGGAGATAGAGAAGATCCAAAGAAGAGCGGCGCGTTTCGTCACAGGGTTATCTGGTAAACGTGATAGCGTTACGGATATGTTTAGCAAACTCAAGTGGCAGACTCTGCAAGGGTGGCGCTCTGCATCGCGGTGTAGCTTGCTGTCCAGGTTTCGAGAAGTTGCGTTTCTGGATGAGGTATCGAATATATTGCTTCCCCCTACCTATACCTCGCGAGGAGATCACGAATGTAACATTAGAGACATTCGAGCGCGCACGGAGGCTTTCCGGCAGTCGTTCTTCCTGCGAACCATACGCGACTGGAACAGGAAATGGAGGTAATGACAGTGGCACGTAAAGTGCCTTCCGCCACACCGCTGGGTGGCTTGCGGAATATACACTCCTGGAAATGGAAAAAAGAACACATTGACACCGGTGTGTCAGACCCACCATACTTGCTCCGGACACTGCGAGAGGGCTGTACAAGCAATGATCACACGCACGGCACAGCGGACACACCAGGAACCGCGGTGTTGGCCGTCGAATGGCGCTAGCTGCGCAGCATTTGTGCACCGCCGCCGTCAGTGTCAGCCAGTTTGCCGTGGCATACGGAGCTCCATCGCAGTCTTTAACACTGGTAGCATGCCGCGACAGCGTGGACGTGAACCGTATGTGCAGTTGACGGACTTTGAGCGAGGGCGTATAGCGGGCATGCGGGAGGCCGGGTGGACGTACCGCCGAATTGCTCAACACGTGGGGCGTGAGGTCTCCACAGTACATCGATGTTGTCGCCAGTGGTTGGCGGAAGGTGCACGTGCCCGTCGACCTGGGACCGGACCGCAGCGACGCACGGATGCACGCCAAGACCGTAGGCTCCTACGCAGTGCCGTAGGGGACCGCACCGCCACTTCCCAGCAAATTAGGGACACTGTTGCTCCTGGGGTATCGGCGAGGACCATTCGCAACCGTCTCCATGAAGCTGGGCTACGGTCCCGCACACCGTTAGGCCGTCTTCCGCTCACGCCCCAACATCGTGCAGCCCGCCTCCAGTGGTGTCGCGACAGGCGTGAATGGAGGGACGAATGGAGACGTGTCGTCTTCAGCGATGAGAGTCGCTTCTGCCTTGGTGCCAATGATGGTCATATGCATGTTTGGCGCCGTGCAGGTGAGCCCCACAATCAGGACTGCATACGACCGAGGCACACAGGGCCAACATCCGGCATCATGGTGTGGGGAGCGATCTCCTACACTGGCCGTACACCACTGGTGATCGTCGAGGGGACACTGAATAGTGCACGGTACATCCAAACCGTCATCGAACCCATCGTTCTACCATTCCTAGACCGGCAAGGGAACTTGCTGTTCCAACAGGACAATGCACGTCCGCATGTATCCCGTGCCACCCAACGTGCTCTAGAAGGTGTAAGTCAACTACCCTGGCCAGCAAGATCTCCGGATCTGTCCCCCATTGAGCATGTTTGGGACTGGATGAAGCGTCGTCTCACGCGGTCTGCACGTCCAGCACGAACGCTGGTCCAACTGAGGCGCCAGATGGAAATGGCATGGCAAGCCGTTCCACAGGACTACATCCAGCATCTCTACGATCGTCTCCATGGGAGAATAGCAGCCTGCATTGCTGCGAAAGGTGGATATACACTGTACTAGTGCCGACATTGTGCATGCTCTGTTGCCTGTGTCTATGTGCCTGTGGTTCTGTCAGTGTGATCATGTGATGTATCTGACCCCAGGAATGTGTCAATAAAGTTTCCCCTTCCTGGGACAATGAATTCACGGTGTTCTTATTTCAATTTCCAGGAGTGTAAATGTAGATGTAGATGTAGATGTAGTACCAACGTGCTGATGACATTAGTTGCACTGAGAAATTGTTAATAATGATTTCATTTTCCCTCAGTTCATCAGTAAATGATAATTACAAATTTGGCTTACTGCTAGTGCTAATTGGTGAGTGGGATGGGGCTTGGGAGCTTGCGCTGTGTGATTAAAGACTACGGGTCATGAGAATAGCGTAAGCGGACGTTTCTCCAGCGGTGGCGAAACAGGAGGGTTGTAAGCATGTGTCTATTTACTGTATGTTTTGTAGTTTTTCTACATTCGCCTTCTGACACAACAGTACTAGTTATGAATATCACGAAGGCATACAAATTATAAGAATGGATGTATGTGTGTTCCACATCTCCTCGTAAACCACTGGACCGATTTCAACAAAACATGGCACACATATCATTTACTGTCTGGAAGAAATCGCTGTAGGAGTAACGACCATCCACGTATCAAAAGTGTTGGGAGTGAAAAGCAGCGTAATCCACTACGACGAGATAATACCCGTACTTTAGTCTTCCAGTATTTGATAAAGACAGGACTTAGCGAAAATTCGGACAGTCTGATTTTTTCTCATTTTATTGACTTCGGCACGGCTTTACAATCACGTAGATATTTCAATAATTGTTTTTTAAGTGTATATATGACAGAATTCAAACAAGTAACAACACAAACGGCCAAGTCACACTGCTTGATCAACAAAGCGACTTCTCATTGTTTCATTGCCAATCACTACGGAGTCTTAAGAAACAACGCAATAAAAACAAAAGTTTTCTCTTTACGGTTGTGTTGATTAGGCTAGCATGACATAGTGGTAGTGGCTCCGCGTATGAGCAAAAAAAACCAGATGCCAGTGTCTCCGTACTACGGAACTGTTACCCAACACAACCCAACACGAATGTGTTCTTGATCCCCTTTCTTAATCTCCGCCCCCTTAACATTTTAGTGCCCACTAATCTTTGTCTTATTGTTCTTCGTCAGCCCTTTTCTCTATTATTTTGCGCTTCCTTAAACTTTTAGCCAGACAAAAAATGCTTTCACACGAAAAAACGTCCATGCCACACGACCCCATTGCCACACCAGACATTGGTAGTAGGGTTGATTGTAGTACATACGAGCACTGTATAAATGTTATCTATAGGCGAAAACTTTCGCACGTAACATAAGGCGCTGCATGTCTCTTGGCATAAGATAGTACTATTCTTAAATCAGAGTTTGAGACTACGCAAACTTTCTTGATTTTCCTGCAATACTAGACGAACTCTTAAACAGGAAGGGAAAGAGAGTATATTTGTGTGTTTTGGCCAGTGTCGACTGTTTCAACGTCTAACGGGTTAAGTGCGGTCTGAACATAAGAGATACTTTGTCGATAGTGCCAACGGATTTTACTCTGTGGGAAGACTGGATGTGTGTGCACTCAGCCTCGTGAGGAAAACAAACAGCGGTTTCAAGGTCTGAAAGGCTTACAATGGCTGCGAGGGCGGCATACATGCACCATGTCAGCCCATACCAGATGCAACTGACGCCATGAGCCAGTGGATGAAATAGACCTTTCCTCACCATGTGAACATCTGGGAGTGCTCTCTGAGTTAATATGCTTCCTGTATATATTCATGTTTAATCAAAACACCTAACACACAGGACAAGTTCATCGGGGGTTTCAGGAGATGACTGAAAGAAAATTACGAGACACACAGAAAAATCAGCCAGGTGGGAATAGAAGTCGCGCTCTAAGGGTTTCGTAGAAACTTAGTTATGTATGCAGATAATTCAATCGCGCTCTAAGGGTTTCGTAGAAACTTAGTCATGTATGCAGATAATTCATCCATCCCAAGAACTGAGATTCTTGACTACGTTGGTGCTTGCTATCGATATCTATACTGGAAACATATCTGTTTCGGGAATTTCTAGACCTTCGTGTGATATAATGACAAATTAACACTTCTCGGAATATTTCCTTTACTTGTACTATAAAAACGTTGCTCCTGCAAAATTTCGTGATTCGAGAACAACGGGAAGTATCCTATACATTTTGATGAGTGAGTTTACGAGTTTCAAAAGGTGTGGCGTAAATGGCCGTATCCTTCGACAGCATCGACTAGGAAGCTTAGATGTTTTACATCGCCAAGCGACTGTAGACGGTAGAATCTAACATTAATTTGGACTTTATACGGTTACCCGTTCCTGGGAAGAAGGATCTTAACAGACGGACAGACAGACAGTCGGACATCAGTTGGCAAAAATTTTTTCGCGTGATATAATCACAGAGTAACAATTTTTGTATATTTTGCTTACTTATACTGCTAAACGTTGCTTCTTGTCAATTTCACGAATCTAGGTTAACGGGAAATACCCTATAGGTTTTGATAAGTGAACTTGAGAGTATCAATACATGTGAGATAAATGGCTGTGTCTTTCTAGTTCGACAACTTAACAACCTTAAACTTTTTACGCTGCTAAGGGACTGCAGACCTCTCAGTAGTTGTCAGAAATCTGAACCTCTCACGTCTACTCATTCCTGAGAAAAATTGTTGTTAAAACACACACACACACACACACACACACACACACACAGACAACAAAGGGATAGTATAACAGTTTCTTTTTTAGCGACTGAAGTTCGGAACCCTAAAAATGGCACATTTCCGTGGACAGACTATCCCTTCAAGTTTCGACTCGTAATATGCGCCATGGCGTAGCTGGGCTAGGGAGCAGTTGCGTCAGAACATGTAGACAAATCCTCCGTTCCGTATTGTAGCGTCGAATTATTTCCCGCTTGTAGATAGGCAACCCAGTGAACAGATTTCTGAAGCTGCTGCTGCAGCACCTACCCAGACAGTTCACATCAGCGACTTCAGTGAATTGCACGCATGTATTGACGATCGCTGCGTCACAGACAGTGCTCGTACTGAGCACTGGCAATGCGAATTAGAAATTGGAGAGGTGCTCTATTTACTGATTCGTGTCTATTTTCTGTATGTTTTGTAGTTTTTCTACATTCGCCTTCTGAAACAACAGTACTAGTTATGAATATCACGAATGCACACAAATTATAGGAGTGGATGTATGTGTGTTCCACATCTCCTCGTAAACCACTGGACCGATTTCAACAAAACATGGCACACATCTCATTTACTGTCTGGAAGAAATCGCTGTAGGAGTAATGACCATCCACGTATCAAAAGTGTTGGGAGTGAAAAGCAGCGTAATCCACAACGACGAGATAATACGCGTACTTTAGTCTTCCAGTATTTGATAAAGACAGTACTTAGAGGCTCGAAAGAAACATTACACATAATTTCAAAACTTTACGAAACTCCTTCTCGCTGACGATCCCCACAAAATGACGAAAGGAAAAAACATTGCTGCTTACTAAGTTTTCGCTGTTTGTGCAGCAAAACTGTAGGAAAACATGAAGCACGACATTTTCATTCATTACGTCTTTGCTACTAACAGTATTTGTGACACGTTTTGCAGACAGCATCCACATATACCGTGAATGTATCAACGAAAATATGTCGTTGTACGGTTCATAGTTCAGAAGATATGACGTCAAATACCGAGGATCGTGAAAAACTGGTGCTTCATGCAAAATGTTTTAATTTATTACTTCTTTACTGATGACTATTCACAACACACTTCCCAGACAGTAGGCACATATACCACTGGCTGAAATAGTACAATTACTTAGTTCAGGAGATACGACATCATAAACATTGTGCCACGTGAAATGAAACTGCAGGGAAAAATTCGCTTGACATATAGGTGAAGTATGTGAACAAATATGCTTGAAATACGTAAAACAGGTGTGAAATATATTTAATATTTGCGTATGTGGGCAAAGCCAAGGGTAGAAACCTCATCCTAAATCCCTGTCAATCGAATTTGGTATGCATATTAATTAAAGTCTGCAAAGAAATACGGTAGGACTAAGAACAACCAGCCTCCTATTGGGGTGAGTGTGATGACGTGGAGAGAAAAGGGTGGATGAGGAGATCGATAGATTGCGAGGGGGAAGGAGGAGAGAGGCACAGGTATGAGGAGGAAGAGATGGACAGAGAGGGAAGAGAAAGAGAGAGACGCAGAAAGGAGAGGGAGGAGATAAACAGCGAGAGGGGGGGAGGAAGATATGGATAGTAGAGAGGGGAGAGGAAAAGTCGGACAATAAGAGGGGAAAAGAGAAGATGGACAAAGACAGGGGAGAGGACAAGATGGATATAGAGAGGGGGAGGAGGAGATTGAATTTGTGGGGCAGGAGGAGATAGATAGAGAGAGGGGCAGATGGAGATGGACAAAGAGTTGAGTGCAAGAGGAGGTGGGCAGAGAGAGAGGGTGATGTAGGTAGACAGGCAGACAGGGAAGGAGGGTAAGGACTAACAGAAGGTTGTAGTAAATACATATGCAGGAAATGCTGGGTACTAAGCTAGTTTTGTATAAGTGCGTAATTCCATCATCGATGATACTTATGGGGAAAATGATACCTAGTTCATTCCCCCTCCACGGGATGACCTTCTCGGTTGCAGGTATCCGGCCATGGAGAAACTGAGTTTCTTGCAAGTTTTAAAAATAAATTAGAGGTTTAGGTTCTGAAATAGTGACAGCTCCCACATTCTTTCCCATTTATTACAAAGACACCACTACAAATGCTGATAACCGTTCTAACTGCCTGGCACTTTCCTCTTTAATCTATCTTTACCCTTTCGTTTTACGTTTCCGTTTTCTTTTGTATTTCTGTCCTTTCCCCATGTTTACTTTTTCCTGTTCTTTCCTTTCCTTTTCTTTTTCCTTTCCTTTTTCCTCCTTCTTCCTTTTTCTGTCTTTTTCCTTTTAATCTTTTTCTTTAGATTTTTCTCTTCCTTCTCATTTACTTTTCTTCTGTCTGACCTATTCTTTCTGTTCCTTTGCTTTCCTTTCTTTTTCTTCTTTTTTTCCTTCGTTCTCCTTCATTTTCATTTATATAATAGCACAAATAACATAGATAATGTAGTATATATTGCTCGCACTAGTTACTGACCCACATTGCTGTTGGAAAATACGTATTTAACTTAAATTCGGAAATTCGCAGTGTCTGTTCAGATGTAAAATCGTGGTACAAGGGACTAACCTGGACTTCCTAAACATCAAAATAGAAAAATAAATAACCTTTTAGGAAATAATTAAAAACTTAAAACGTAGTCTCCCATGTTTTAATGGAAGAGGCCAGGTGAGGCCACACTCCTCGCTAGCCTTACGCCAGAAGTGACTCTCATAATCGCTGCCGTAATGAGTGTGTTGGATTCAGCACCCGAGCTTTTGTCCATTACTTAGATCTAATGCACGTGGAGACACTTGATAACCACATTTAGTAAAACCATCCGCTTTTCACAATTTGTTTCGCCTTCAGCGAGTTTTATGTTAGATTCAATATTTCGTGACTGAAGTGAATATCCTTAGAACCGCCAGCGTTAGTGAGAAAAGATTTTGTTGCTTTTTTCGTGACCCAAGAACCATTCCTGACCTAAGGACAAGGTGACGAACGGATGGCTTCAGTAGGGCTTAATAGAACAGTAATTATTCTCTGCTGAGCAACCAATCATTTGCATTGTTGTGAGATAGAGATCGTGTGATGAATGCTCCAGTGATTTATTTAACATGCGGAAGAGACCTTGATTTACTGTTTAATTATGTAACTTATACTACGAGGGCAGTTCAATAAGTAATGCAACACATTTTTTTTCCGAAACAGGGGTTGTTTTATTCAGCATTGAAATACACCAGGTTATTCCCCAATCTTTTAGCTACACAACACTATTTTTCAACGTAATCTCCATTCAATGCTACGGCCTTACGCTACCTTGAAATGAGGGCCTGTATGCCTGCACGGTACCATTCCACTGGTCGATGTCGGAGCCAACGTCGTACTGCATCAATAACTTCTTCATCATCCACGTAGTGCCTCCCACGGATTGCGTCCTTCATTGGGCCAAACATGTTTCATCGCCTGTAACAATCTTTGACAAGAAATTGTCACCCTCAGCCACATGACGAGCAAGCAATTCCGCACAGATGGTTCTCCTTTGCTCTTTATGGTGTTCGGTTAGACAACGAGGGACCCAGCGAGAACAAACCTTTGAATATCCCAACTGGTGAACAATTGTGACAGCACTACCAACAGAGATGTCAAGTTGAGCACTGAGTTGTTTGATGGTGATCCGTCCATCATCTCGAACGAGTGTGTTCGCACGCTCCGCCATTCCAGGAGTCACAGCTGTGCACGGCCGGCCCGCACGCGGGAGATCAGTCAGTCTTGCTTGACCTTGCGGCGATGATGACACACGCTTTGCCCAACGACTCACCGTGCTTTTGTCCACTGCCAGATCACCGTAGACATTCTGCAAGCGCCTATGAATATCTGAGATGCCCTGGTTTTCCGCCAAAAGAAACTCGATCACTGCCCGTTGTTTGCAACGCACATCCGTTACAGACGCCATTTTAACAGCTCCGTACAGCGCTGCCACCTGTCGGAAGTCAATGAAACTATACGAGACGAAGCGGGAATGTTTGAAAATATTCCACAAGAAATTTCCGGTTTTTTCAACCAAAATTGGCTGAGTTAAAAAATGTGTTGCATTACTTATTGAAGTGCCCTCGTATAAAATTCACAAAGTCTTTCACATGTAGAACTGTGGCCGAAGGGCGTAACCACGACAAGAAAATTAATAAGCTAATAATCTTTTAGGAAACTGTTAAGAACTGCGGTGCTTTAGTGGAGCAGGAGGAGTGCGGCCAGACGCCTTTCTGCTGGCCGGAAGCCCGCAGTAACTCGTATAATCGCCGCCGTAATGTAGCCGCGATGGTGCGGCGTAATCCGGCGGTGCGCCGCGCAGATGTGTATCTGAGTCGGCCCGCAAGACTGATGGCCGCGCTGGCCGCGTGGGCGCGAAGAAGCGCCGGCCCTAACTGATGGGCGGCGCGCACGCGACGCCGGCAAGGGCCAAGGGCGGCACGGCGAAAGGGCGGGAAGGGCGAGCGCAGGGCGATGCCGCGATACTGTAGGCAGGCGAGGCCGCGCCGCAGTCAGCCCAGGCGTCACCGGCTGCCGGCGGCCGGCGGCTGATTAATTGACCCTGCCGACACGCACCGCGCCCCGCCACCGGTGCACACCTTTGTTTTGCGGGACCCGTACAAGGCAGCTGCTAGATTACAAGGGGCGACCTGTAATTAACTGCGTGTGTTCTAAGAGTCCGTTCTGTCGCCAGGAATAACCGAATTATTCGCAGAGGAGATTAACGAGAGAACCCGGTGGGTGGTGACAATACTCTTCCCTGGCGTCACTTGTCTCTGCGCCAGGTCTGCAATCTAAAAGTGCCGCGAACATCACAGTACCTCTGAACATAGTCGTCGAAATCTGCATTTACGTACGGAAGCCACATTAGAGTGCGATGGAAGATTTTTCGTTCATTACTCTCATGCTGAGGGAATTAGATTAGGAAATGAGACACTTAAAGTAGTAAAGGAGATTTGCTATTTAGGGAGTAAAATAACTGATGATGGTCGAAGTAGAGAGGATATAAAATGTAGACTGGCAATGGCAAGGAAATCGTTTCTGAAGAAGAGAAATTTGTTAACATCGAGTATAGATTTAAGTGTCAGGAAGTCGTTTCTGAAAGTATTTGTATGGAGTGTAGCCATGTATGGAAGTGAAACATGGACGATAACTAGTATGGAGAAGAAGAGAGTAGAAGCTTTCGAAATGTGGTGCTACAGAAGAATGCTGAAGATAAGGTGGGTAGATCACGTAACTAATGAGGAGGTATTGAATAGGATTGAGGAGAAGAGAAGTTTGTGGCACAACCTGACTAGAAGAAGGGATCGGTTGGTAGGACATGTTTCGAGGCATCAAGGGATCACAAATTTAGCATTGGAGGCCAGCGTGGAGGGTAAAAATCGTAGAGGGAGACCAAGAGATGAATACACTAAGCAGATTCAAAAGGATGTGGGTTGCAGTAGGTACTGGGAGATGAAGAAGCTTGCACAGGATAGAGTAGCATGGAGAGCTGCATCAAACCAGTCTCAGGACTGAAGACCACAACAACAACAACAACTCTCATTCTCCTCTTTCCTGTTTCAGTCACGAATTATCCGCTGGAATACCGATTGTTAATGAACCTTCGTATGACCTCGAATCTCTTTAATTTTACCTCGATTACAATTTGGCAAGATATACGCAGGAATTGACTTTTCTAGGAATTTAAGAACCAAGAATTCTAACAGTAAGCCGTGATGCACAGTAACCCTTTTTAGCGGCCCATCCTGCCAGCCGGTGAGACCGAGCGGCTCTAGGCGCTTCAGTCTGGAACCACCCGACTGCTACGGTCGCTGGTTCGAATCCTGCCTCGGGCATGGATGCGTGTGATGTCCTTAGGTTAATTAGGTTTAAGTAGTTCTAAGTTCTAGGGAACTGATGACCTCAGATGTTAAGTCCCATAGTGCTCAGAACCATCTGAACCATTTGAACATCTCCTTGACTCTATAGCACTTGCTAAATGGACCAGTGGGGAGACATGTAGCTCTTCTTTCAATCTTCTCTATTTACTCTATTCCACTTAGTTCAAGTGCTGATCGAGCGACGGTTTTGTAAGATGTTTCCTTCATGTGTGGACTATTCTTTCTCAGCATTCTTGCAGCGAATAACAGTCTGCCATCCGCATCACCTGTGATTTGTTTTTCATGTTGTCGTTTCATTTTCCTTCGCATATTCCAAGACCTATCCGTACTAGCGCGGGTAGCACTAAGCACCTAGGGTCCGACGACTTGTCTGGCTTAGCAATAATAAATTATACACACGAACCTTCCTCGCCAGTCATTCTGTCTATTACTGAGGACTATATTAAAATCCCTACAGTAGTTTCTGTGATTAGCCTTCGTATACAGACAGATAAATGCAGCAGGGGCCTTTGATTCGTCGTAGTTCGTTAAACGTTCACGATACATGAGTCATCCGCTTTTCATTCATTAGTTTTGCCTTCAGCGAGTTTTGTACTAGACTCAGTATTTCATGAGTGAAGTTAATATCCTCAGAACTATAAATTTTTGTAAGACATAATCCTGTTGCTTTTTCCTGAGCCAAGGATATATACGTGATCTTAAACTTTTCCGGACGAATCAGCTGTTGTACCGTTCTCGGCTATACAGCCGGGTGCAGTCGTCTTCGTAATTCGATATTTCGACAGCGTGCCTAGCCGTCATCGTCACAGAAGACACCTTCAGATAAAGCAACCAACAAAATCTGCAGTTGCAGAACACTGCATGGCCACAGAGAACTCGCCGTAGCGCGAAGAAACAGAAGTGCTAAGACAGATCTCGTCGTTTTATGACTGTGTTGTGAAGGAGGCTATTGAAATACCAGTGGCCGACAGGCTGATCAACAGTGGCTACAACCAAAGTAAAGCTTTTCCAGCAGTCTGTCAACTGAAATCACACCGTCGGCCGAGAGCCACTTCCGCGCCCGGAGGGATCTACAGAAGCGCTTAGGGACTGGGGTTCGCGCCCGGCCTTCGACGGTGCTGGGCCCTCAACACTTCACAGGACGCGTCGTGTGAACGGGTTTCGTTGGTGGAGAGTCGGAGAGCAAACACAGTATAAAGTATATAGCGAATATGCTCATTCTACAGGTAACACCTAAAGAAAATGGGTACGCAGCTCGAAGTCTTGTGGCTAGCGTTGCTGCCCCCGGATCACGGCGTCATGGATTCGATTTCCGGCCGGCTCTGGGATTTTCTCCACCCGGGGACAGCCTGTTTATGTTGTCTTCATCATTTTATCAGCATTCGGTAAAGTAGCGAGACTGGATAGTGAAAAGATTTCACTTTGTACGTGCGCTGATAACCACGCAGGGGAGCGCCCCATACACCAAATATCATCATTATAGTCATCATGAAGAAGATGGCAAGGTACCCTGTAGAAATGTCCTGTTACGGAAACGGCTGTACTGCGCTGGATATCTGAGAACAGTAAATACTGCTGTGATATGCTCTCATCACTTGTCAACGAATAAGAGAACATTTTCTTACTAGATGGGAGATAGGCCGATGTTGGTAGTGCGCAAGGGAAGATGAGCAGTGGGAAAGAGGTAGGAATAGAGTTTCGTGGGATGTCGACGATGTGGTCGTTACAGATGGAGCATAAGCTCGGATTGTGGAAGAGTGGGGAGGGAATTCATCCGTGTCCTTTGTAAGAAACCTCTCCGGAAGCGACAGTAAGCGAAGAACCTAGAGGGGCTGGCTGGACGGAAATTTGAACTGTTGCCCTCCCGAACGTGAGTGAATTGTCCTACTGCTGTATTACCTCGCCCGGCGGTAGGGAGGGAGGAGTAGTGTCCCAGTGTGTATCTGGAGGAGGAGTCGCAGAGAGGCTGATGGAGGTGTCTCTTAAGAACAGTGTCATTCGAGGTATAAACAGCGAGATTTGTGCGGGTGTCATCTTGGTAGAGGAGCAGTACTGGCTTCGGCATGCGATGTGGAGGACCTCGAGACAAACCACCAGACTGTAGTCTGAAGTCGATTCGTGAGGCATGCTCACACAGTGCAGTCAACAGTTCATTTCCCGTAAAAGACAAGGAACCAAAACACCCAAATGTCATAAACGTGCGCCACCATTCATCCATAAGAGTGTAAGTGGCGGAAGAGATGGAAACGTACAAACATCAGAGAGAACGATTATTTGTCGCCATGTCCTTTCCAAGTGCGGCATAGGTGAAGAGGAGACAGGCTGTTAAAGCACTGTCTTATCTGAGACACATGACTTAAGGGATATTTTGAGGTGGGAGAACACATCAACATACAACTTGCAGCTTCATTGTTAAACACTCAAGGGTTCCTTAAGAAGCTGCAGTGGTATCAAAGTATATTTTAAAGAGCAAGCCCATTTTGTAACAAGGCTAAAACAAAGGACTGTAAGGAAATGAAACAGTACTTTAGGCTGTGATGACGTTCCTATATGTAGAACTCGCCAACAGTACATCAACAAATATGATTTCACTGGTTGGCGCCTTTGAAGACATCGCTTGCATAGAGTCCATTATTCTACTAGCTTAATCATACATATTAGAAATATCTTCCAGTTTTTTCAGTTACCTACAATCTAGTTACAACGACAACGACTCTTTTCCGGTGAAATACTACCTAATTTAGGTTTTTCAGTACATGTCCAGGCACCAGTACACACAACATAATGAAGCGGGAAATACAGCCCTTTTTATGTGTACATTTGTAATACGTAGATGGCCTTCATCGTTGTACAAACGAAGGCTGAGAAACTATCAAGCTCTCAAAAATACGTGTGCAAAAGTCATTCTATTTCTAGTTTGTATATAACTGAATATTTTGCAGACAAAATATTGTATTACAGAAAACTGCCAAACAGATCAAATAAGGCCAGCATTTAACCATGGTACTTAATATCGCGTTATGCAAAAGTAAGGGCGACTAATAAAATTTTCACTTTTCAAAGTTGAGTGAACTGAAAATAGTCTCCAGTTAATCAAAACAGACCACAAATCTAAACTTCAACGATTCTCAGTAATGAGCACGCTTTTACTAACGGAAATAAAGATATATTCATAAATAAGTTCAGATTCTGTATGAAATCTGGTACTGATACAGCTTGGTATAACACAGAACCCTAGAAGCAACACTTTAATAATATTTCCTCTTCAATCTAATTCCATGAGACACGTAAATACCCGTAGTCCCAATGCATAAAATAGCTAATCTCTAATTAGGGGACTGTTTACTTTTTACAGGGATCGTGTTCATATTACATTTACGTGTGAAAGGTGTCGCAACTCTGTTTCTGCTGATAAAAAAAAATATGCGTAACTTTTTGGACTACGAAATGAGATAGCCCCCATCGTGGGAGATGACTGATAAACTTGCTCTCCAAATAAACAGAATAATTGACTGTCTTGATAATAGTCTGTTTAAAGGAATCGAAATATGCCCAACACTGTGTTTATTTAATGTTGATAAGCTTTTGAAATCACTATGGATATTCTATTATAGTATCTTCTACAATACAATTAATAACGGAAGGATGTGCATAAATATGGTGATATCTTAGACACAAACATTAAATGTCTCCGGAAACACAGTGCTTGCTGATGGCACACTCGAGGCAACCATATATATTTTGCACGCTACTATCTTCAACAAACTTCGCATTTTTTAAGACTTGATCACTTCACTGAACTTGACAAATGCAATTCTTTTAGTGTACAAAGATTCAGATTGAGAATTCCATCAACTATTAGCCTCATCATTTAATCAGCACTTTTCCACTATTATAGTAAATTATGTTAACACGCTGTCAAAGTATTTTATTATTTCTAATATTTGCCTTCAAAAGTATTATTAAATATAATAAATAAATTTCAGTTTCGTGAACTGGTAGAATATGAGCATTTGAACTATCAATACATTACAAGAATAAATACATATTTTAAATATTCAGGACGTATTGACTATAAAACAGCATTAGACTTCCTTCACTTCTTGTATATGCTACGCGCTACACGCTTATAGGTAATGTTTTCAAGAAGCATGATTATACGCAAGTCCTTATCAATTACTACCACGAAATCTCTACAAATGTGTAAATTCGTTAACTTCTCCGCTTGATGAACAATATTCACGTTAAGGTGCCGCTAGATTGTTCATTACAGTTTAAAAAATCACATTATTCCTCTCTCTTTAGAAATGCCCCATATTTATATCGAGAATTATTAAAATTCCGTATGTCTCCGTCTCCTTCAGTAAATAATTTGCAACTTCTTATAGCCAATAATTTGAAACATTCAGTAAGTTTCTCTATAGAAATAAATTTCATAAATGTCGAACGAACGGAACAGTACCAAACATTTCGAAGTTTGGACCTAGGCGTATATATTTTAACATACAATATATTAATATAATATAATATATTTCAGTTCTCATGCATGTTGTTTCGTGAAACGTACGTTACAAAATTTTCTTACACTTCATCAGTGATATGGAATTAGTCCATTTTTGCCTGTCGGCACTGTCATAACACGAATACGTAAACTTGCCGCTACGTGTGGCGTTACATTACCCTCAATTTATACTCCACTGGCCATCTGCGTCACGTGCGAATGATTCGAGTGTCGCTCGCGAGACACCAGAATGAAGTAGCTGTCTGTTACGTACCTGTCCACAACCGAACATGTTCGTTGCCATCAACGAGTTCATACCGACTTAACGATGGACTGTGGTTGGCTACTTGTGTATTTAGAATTCGAAGAAAGCGAAAATAACTCTAATTTTATTTAGGTTGACCCATACTTTTGAATGACATATTGTAACACTGCGCTTGTTTCCTACGCAAGGTCAAAGTACTTCAGTTTTTATGATTCATTTTCAAGCAAGCTCTCAAGTGTGAAATCGATATAACGCGAAATATATCGGCACTTGTAGACTGTATACCCACTGCGTACTCAGGTACCTTGTAAAAATGTATGGGAGCGGCAGGCTATGGATATTTGTTCTTTTCTTCCATACCAGTTCGGGTGACTGTTGTGTAGGTGACTTCAACAAAGCTGTGGCAAATCCAAATGAGGCAGCACTCCGTCTCACTGTCAAGATATCAACAAGATCTTCCACATTCCGCACAGCCTAATGTAAGTACAAAGATCACTGCTATTCAACGACCATCTCGACTCCTGTTTCAAGTTTACCGAAATTTAACTGAAAGCTCTGCTATTGACAGCACTTTCCTATCGCCATAATTTACATCGGTATTTCCCTTCCAACAGTCAATTCAGCTGTATATATATATATATATATATATATATATATATATATATATATATATATATATATATATATATATTCCACCTTCCTCCATCTCTCTCTGTCTTTCTAATTTTCTATTTAACAACTACAAATTTTTACACTCTGCCTTGCAGACGTAGAGCTATTTTCCGACATCTAAGCTCACCTTCTATTGAGAAGAATCAATAGAAATGAAGAAGCTTAAGAAACTATATTTCTAAATTTTTGATATGTGTTTTTTCTTATTCCACTTGAAATGTTAGTTAGGTTGCGTAAAAGAATAAATAAATATTGCTCGTCACTCTACTTTCCCATCCACTTGATGCTGACATTGCATCATCTTGAATTTCGTACCGAAACCTTATGATCTCTCTGTAATTAAATCATTTTATACCGTTTTCATTATCTTGAACAGTGACTACTGAAACTTATGGTAATTAAGTTAGGGACACAGGCCTCTGTGAATCTGTTCTGTCTATTTATGTGCTGTGCTTCATGCGTGTGCGTGTGTGTGTGTGTGCGCACGCGCGCGCTGTTACACACAGAGAAATGTGTCGGACAAATCATTAAACGCCAAATGTTCATCCGATAGTAGACTTAGTGACGCTGGCACAGAATACTAAACAGAAAAGACACTTTGTGCGGTACGTCAAAGACTAGTGCTCCACTACTCACTGATATCCGGTCAGCAAGGCGCAGGAAGTTATGTAAGTGCCTTATATTCTTCCGCAGCAATAATCCAGGTCGGAGTCTTGGCCTCTATAGCTGAACTTCGTCACCCGGCGTGTGAAAACAGCTGTGCTGGACTGAATCCGAGACAGCCGGACAGTGACAACAGAACAAGACCCCAGGACCGTCGTTTCGGTGACGCAGGTCGGCGTAGACGCGCCCAGTCACTGTGCTGCAAAGTCACGGTCCTCGGTTCGGTTTGTCGGGCGACCGGAGAGGAGCGAACAGCGCGTCGCGTCGTCGTCGTCGCCAGCCGGGCGGTGACTGTGGTCCGTGTTTGTGGGCACTGTGTCACCTCGCGGGCCAGACCCGAATAGCAGTGAGGCGCGCGCCGGCGGGGCGGCCAAGTGGGGGCGGGGTGGGGGCGGGAGGGGCAGCGGGGGAGACGCCGACGTCGACGGCGGAGCAGCTGTCCCAGGGAGGCGGCCGCGAGTCACCACAGCAACGACGCGACACGCGCAAACAACGCTCAGTCCGAGCACCTACCAGCGCCCAGGCAGGAGACATAGGGAGGGGGGGGGCAGCAAGTGGTAGGGGAAGAGCAGTCCGGCTCACATCTCCGACACACGGGTGGGTGAGATTTAACGTACAGTAGCTACTGAATGAAGGCTGCTACTTGAAACATCCCCTTAGAAAAATTATAAATGACTGTGCTTAAACTGACACACAATATTTTTAGCGCAACGCAACCTGACGTTCAAAAATTCCTACAGAAGAATGGCCCTGACAAACAATAACCTATACCTTTCATGAATCACTTACCTCACAAAAATCTTCGTTACTCGAACTACCGCAATACAGCGAGCGCCACTACTGCCAGCTAAATAAAAGATTCATAGTTAGCAAATGAAAGATTTTGATAGAGAACAAACAATGTATTTACCTTAATAGTGTTCAAAAGTCATAATATATACAGGGTTATTACAAATGATTGAAGCGATTTCACAGCTCTACAATAACTTTATTAGATATTTTCACAATGCTTTGCACACACATACAAAAACTCAAAACGTTTTTTTAGGCATTCACAAATGTTCGATATGTGCCCCTTTAGTGATTCGGCAGACATCAAGCCGATAATCAAGTTCCTCCCACACTCGGCGCAGCATGTCCCCATCAATGAGTTCGAAAGCATCGTTGATTCGAGCTCGCAGTTCTGGCACGTTTCTTGGCAGAGGAGGTTTAAACACTGAATCTTTCACATAACCCCACAGAAAGAAATCGCATGGGGTTAAGTCGGGAGAGCGCGGAGGCCATGACATGAATTGTTGATCATGATCTCCACCACGACCGATCCATCGGTTTTCCAATCTCCTGTTTAAGAAATGCTTCTGCTTTAGCCTTTTCCGTAAGATTTTCCAAACCGTCGGCTGTGGTACCTTTAGCTCCCTCCTTGCTTTATTCGTCGACTTCCGCGGGCTACGCGTGAAACTTGCCCGCACGCGTTCAACCGTTTCTTCGCTCACTGCAGGCCGACCTGTTGATTTCCCCTTACAGAGGCATCCAGAAGCTTTAAACTGCGCATACCATCGCCGAATGGATTTAGCAGGTGGTGGATCTTTGTTGAACTTCGTCCTGAAGTGTCGTTGCACTGTTATGATTTACTGATGTGAGTGCATTTCAAGCACGACATACGCTTTCTCGGCTCCTGTCGGCATTTTGTCTCACTGCGCTCTCGAGCGCTCTGGAGGCTGAAACCTGAAGTGCGGCTTCAGCCGAACAAAACTTTATGAGTTTTTCTACGTATCTGTAGTGTGTCGTGACCATGTGTCAATTAATGGAGCTACAGTGGATTTATGAAATCGCTTCAATCATTTGTAATAGCCATATATATATATATATCAGTTCATTACATCCAGTCTTACAAATTTACTGTCTCTGATGGACACACGTCCAGATCATCCGCTCTCAAAACTCCGCAATTTCTCTCCCCACATCCACCACTGCTGGCGGCTCACCTCTAACTGCGCAGCTCTACACACTGTTAACAACCAAATGCCCAACACTACAATAGCAAATTCCAACAATGCAAACCAGCCACAGACTGCACACAGCACAGTCAGCGATTTTCATACAGAGCGCTACGTGACGTTACGAACATAAAAACCTAAACAGCCTACTTACATACTGATCCGTATGTGTTAGGCAAATAATACATTCCGCGCTGTACCGTATTAAATAGTTTTAGATACTGAAAGGAACAGCCTAATTAAAATATGTTGAGCTGTTGAAATATTGTAAAACCGATTAAGAGCCAAATTTTCCGTGCTAACTGTTTCATTATAGCCGCTCAGTGACTGGGAAAACCGTTTTCGTATCATGCAGGCGCATCCTCAGGTATTTAAGGTCTAATGTCCCCTGTTATCTAAATGGCTTAATGGGTGTTCCGAGATGGAATGAGGAGCACTACTGACGCAACCAGTTCTCCTATTGTGGGGTGGAAAGGACCCCTCTGAGAGATAAGGGTTTACGGCAACCAGAAGTATCAAAATGAAATTTCTAAATCTGTGAAAGGCTGCGCTAGGGAAGACAAAATTAGAAACGAAGTAATAAGGGAAGAATTAGGGATCCGACCATTAACCACAAAGGCATTCCAGTGCAATGAAAAATGGAGAGACATGTACTTCCTAAACTTATGAATCATGGGGCAAGAGAAGTGTGGGAGGACTGAGGAATGGATAGTGAGACGGAAACAGACCCTAGATTTAGCCATGGAGTTGCAAAAGAACAAGAAGATATTTTCAGGTGTTGTAATCAGAATTTTAATAGTATACCTAGCTTGAAAGACAGTATTAAAGCCGGCTTCTGCGGTCGAGCGGTTCTAGGCGCTTCAGTACGGAACCGCGCTGCTGCTACGGTCGCAGCTTCGAATCCTCCCTCGGGCATGGATGTGTGTGATCTTCTTAGGTTAGTTAGGTTTAAGTAGTTCTAAGTCTACGGGATGATGACCTCAGATGTTATGCCCCATAGTGCTTAGAGCCATCTGAACCATTTTTTGAAAAGTATTAATTTGTAAGCATTTTGTTAACATTTGCGAGAAAGCTACACTATATACAGCGTACAAAAATCTAACGGGAGATAGAGAATGCTCCACTGAACAATTTGAGGCAGAGAACCTGGGGTCGGAGAAGCCAGCTTAAGGAGATATGGAAGTAAACTTGTCTACTGATTTGTCGAACATTACTATTTTCCAGTTTATTTACAACTAGCACGCGGGTTTAAGTTTACAAGTGCTCTGCTGTTTATTTACATGTACATTCTTTATTTCCTCCAAGGGAACAAGGAGGAGGAGCCTGATTTCCAGGAAGTCATGATGCAGGTTTTGTCTTCGTTACTTGTTCATAAGGTGTCTCTGTCATATCGTATTTACATTGTCCCATTACCGTATTATGAATGAACGACAGACCCATTCATTACTCAGTGTTATTCAGGACGCACAGTACAGTACGAGGGAGCAGTACCGGTATAGTATTTACTGGTTGTTGGATTGCAACGGGAGGTCCTATTCCTGCGAGGCTACCTGACCAGAAACCTCTTGATTATTTCCTATGGGGGTATCTAAAATCACTTGTGTATGAGACCCCAGTGTATACGGAGATGGAATTAGTTGTCAGTATAGTACGAGGGCAGTTCAATAAGTAATGCAACACATTTTTTTCTGAAACAGGGGTTGTTTTATTCAGCATTGAAATACACCAGATTATTCCCCAATCTTTTAGCTACACAACACTGTTTTTCAACGTAATCTCCATTCAATGCTACGGTCTTACGCCACCTTGAAATGAGGGCCTGTATGCCTGCACAGTACCATTCCACTGGTCGATGTCGGAGCCAACGTCGTACTGCATCAATAACTTCTTCATCATCCGCGTAGTGCCTCCCACGGATTGCGTCCTTCATTGGGCCAAACATATGGAAATCTGACGGTGCGAGATCGGGGCTGTAGGGTGCATGAGGAAGAACAGTCCACTGAAGTTTTGTGAGCTCCTCTCGGGTGCGAAGACTTGTGTGAGGTCTTGCGTTGTCATGAAGGAGAAGTTCGTTCAGATTTTTGTGCCTACGAACACGCTGAAGTCGTTTCTTCAATTTCTGAAAAGTAGCACAATACACTTCAGAGTTGATCGTTTGACCATGGGGAAGGACATCGAACAGAATAACCCCTTCAGCGTCCCAGAAGACTGTAACCATGACTTTACCGGGTGAGGGTACGGCTTTAAACTTTTTCTTGGTAGGGGAGTGGGTGTGGCGCCACTCCATTGATTGCCGTTTTGTTTCAGGTTCGAAGTGATGAACCCATGTTTCATCGCCTGTAACAATGTTTGAGAAGAAATTGTCACCCTCAGCCACATGACGAGCAAGCAATTCCGCACAGATGGTTCTCCTTTGCTCTTTGTGGTGTTCGGTTAGACAACGAGGGACCCAGCGGGAACAAACCTTTGAATATCCCAACTGGTGAACAATTGTGACCACTACCAACAGAGATGTCAAGTTGCTCCGCCATTGCAGGAGTCACAGCTGTGCACGGCCGGCCCGCACGCGGGAGATCAGACAGTCTTGCTTGACCTTGCGGCGATGATGACACACGCATTGCCCAACGACTCACCGTGCTTTTGTCCACTGCCAGATCACCGTAGACATTCTGCAAGCGCCTATGAATATCTGAGATGCCCTGGTTTTCCGCCAAAAGAAACTCGATCACTGCCCGTTGTTTGCAACGCACATCCGTTACAGACGCCATTTTAACAGCTCGGTACAGCGCTGCCACCTGTCGGAAGTCAATGAAACTATACGAGACGAAGCGGGAATGTTTGAAAATATTCCACAAGAAATTTCCGGTTTTTTCAACCAAAATTGGCCGAGAAAAAAAATGTGTTGCATTACTTATTGAACTGCCCTCGTAGCTGCATTTGATGTGATTCGAAACATACCAAGGATATTTGTCAGGGTGCGCCAGAATCTTCTTCACTGATGTCATGCTTGCGTTGAGGTTTCAGCACATTTTGTAAGACACAGTACAACTGGTATGTTGATTGTATTAATAACAGTATTTGCAGTTAACTACTGTAAATAAAAAAGTACACGGAATTGTGATTTTATTCCTATCATCTTAAGTTGGCTTCTCGGCACCTACGTTCCATATCTCAAGTCTTTCAGTGCAGCATTCTCATTTCCTGTTAAATTTTTGCACGTTCTTGCGGAAGCACCTCGTAGTTCAAAATCATAATCTGCTTTTTAGCAAGTGGACCAACAGACATTCAACGACTAGAAGTTTTTGTCAACTTATATGCAGTGGTGGTACCCAGCAGAAGATATATGGCTCGATGCAAGGTAATGTGGTAAATGTTCACAGATTAGAAGAAGCCATATAATGCTGTGGTGTGATAGTCACAAAATTACAGTGAAGGGACTGTGACAGACAGGAGAATGCCAGTCCACCTCTAAACGTATGTCATCTACATTGACAATGACTATGTTCATCAACCAATAAACTTTGCAAAGTTCAGCTCTCGACGTATCACGAATATTCAAATAAATTGTTGTGAGTTTTAATGACTGTTTTATCCATCATGATAAACTTATATCTGTAGTGAATTATTAAAAAATGAATAAAATAAGTACGTGTTTGATGTAGTCGTGCATGTCATCGACAGAAAATTAGTATTGACTATAGTAGGAAGAAAATTGCGGTTGTCGCTCTCAGTTTAAGCACTGTATATCGAAGAGTATTGTACCAAGAGGACAGTGTACTTTAGAAAACATCATGTTTCCTGGTCGATGTTTTGATCTAGAGACCGATTTTAGAATCATGTGGAGGGATGCACACAAGAAACTGCCATAAAAATTTTCCCGCATTTTCTACAGTTTTTGTTGTTGTGAGACATGAGACTGTTTGGTACAAGTCTTGTAAATATTACGAGTTCTAACCCTTATGAAACGTGTAGTATATGAAACGTATTTTGAGTATATTGTTCATTCTTTAGTTTTACAGTTTTATGGTGAGTAAAATCCTGTATATTTGTAAAATTAGTTACGTAAAATGTGGACGGTTAAACCATACTTCGTAAGTCGTGCAGCATCTTGTACCTGGAAAAGGAAGGAGATGTTCTATCAAGGAATATGTGAAGTTTGCAAACGAACAGAGTTTCTTTAGTGTCTTAACAGTTTGCTCTGTCTCGAAAATGAAATCTTGTGTTAACTGGAATAGCTAGTATTTCAAAATGTTTTCAACTTGTAACTACTTTCTGATAACACTACTTCTTAATTTGATTACACTCACTGGCTATTATTATGTAGTAGAGCAATAATGTAACCCAGAGACTATGAAATACATCACTGACAAGGTTTTCTCGAAAGTAACATTTCCAGATTTGAAAATAATATTTGTTTCTAGATGGATGACCATATTGTGCCTTGGAACACTTTTTCAGATTTGGAAGACGCAAATTTTCCGGTGTAATTTTTATAATTCCTCCAACAGATCGCAGGAAACTTAAAGTGAATGCTAAAATTCAAAAGTGGAATAAGAAAATACACTAAAATTCTCCTACGTGGCTGGCTAGCGGCGAAAGTTCCGATGTACATTCAACAGACTCCTCTATTCATGTATTTCTTGAAAGAAAAATCTCACTATATGATTAGCTGAAAGTCAATATTCCAGCCACATGAGTCTGCTTCAGAGTAATGGACACTACTCTGAAAATTGTGAAAGTTCCATATGGTAAAATGGAAGAGAGCGTTCTTTATAAATTGCACTTAACTGGTAATACGTGTAAAATAATGGACGTGACACAGTTATGCGCAATACAGTAATGAATAGTTTTTGCCGGCGCTCTCCATAGTGCTGGTCTATACGATTCTACCCCTTCCCCTTTTGCGCTTCTTTCAGAGGCGTGCACGTTTCTGAACTCTTTTCTGAAACTTACTCCCAGATTTTGCGGCTTAGTGTTTAGTACACTATGATTCACAGCTGGAATACCGATTAGAGACGTTTCAATCCTCTCTTCGTACGGCCTGTTTTTTTTTTTTTTTTTTTTTTTTACATTCTTGTTAACGTAAGGTTCATGGGTCAACTTTCACAAACAAGACATAACGCTACACAGTTGTACAAGGTTTTCGGTGTGACCATTGGTCCACTTCCTCGTGAGGAAGTGGAGGAACTCAAACATTCTGTCACTTGTAAGCCACAGATAAATTCACGTACTTCCTGGTTGTGGCCCGTCGCAGAAATCCGCTAGTGTGTGTCCACCTGAAGAGGGGGAAATCGCCGATTCTCAGAACAGCAGGTAACAGCTTGAGGGTCGTGTTTTCACCAACGCACAGGCGGGCCTGGGGGTTTCCAAAATCTGTCGGAAATATCCGTGGTCCGTCGCTATAATCCTCTCGCGTGTGGCAAGTTGTTGATATGAAACGATGAGTTTCCGACTAGCCTAAGATGAATACTTCTTAGTGGGAAACGTGTTTAAAGTGTAAAAGCGAACGACCGAGCTACCAAATATCGCCGATTCATCGCATGCGATTCGTCGGAATGATTGGGAATTACGAGTAACCAGCGGCAGATTGCTGTGATCTGAGATTTGTCCACAAAAGTGCGATCTACAGACAGATCGCGTGACCTGGCGATGGATCGCTGCGATCCCTTTAATAGCTGAGAACGGGCAGTGCCTTTCTGGCAGAGCCGTTCCCTTAAGCATGCAGCGCCACCGTTCCCTCCGAATGAGTTGTGCACCCTTGTGAGGTGCCCTATGTCCGTGAATCATGTAAACGTGACGTATCACTGCATAGTGAAGTAGAGTAGTTCTAAATTTGTGTTTGTGTGTGAAAAGAAGGTATATAATTCTTGCGATATTTTTCTGTAAGAGACAAAAATAATCAGAGTACTCAAAACTATATTTATGTCCAAACATTACGTTTCAAGGTGACTGTGTATAACCTGAGGAAAAAAAATCTCAGGAAAATAATCCGACAACAAATTCATCAGTTCGCATTTACTGCCATTTTCACTTCAGCATAAAACATGTAGAAACCGTTGAATTTTGAAATGTGTACACCTACTTGCTAAATCCCGCACTAGTATAATCTGGTTTTAAACGCTCATTACTTAACACCCGTCTTTTAGTCGATTGTGAACTTATGTTAGGAACACCCGTCAATTCGGCTGGTGTGATTACAAAGCAAAACTCTCCCAGTATACACTTGTTCATCAACTGTTCCTCATAAAGAAAGGAAACTGCCGACGATACGATTGAAAACACGTCTTATTCATCCAACAGTCTCACATACAGAGGTGTTTACCCGCAATTTTAGAAAGACTATCTCAACAAACAGGAGTTTTTCAACAAATAAGAAGTTACGTCTTTATTTTTCATCAAATAAATTAGTACAAATCTTATGCTTATTATTCCCTTTAATTTAACATCACTGGAATACCCTCTTTCAAATTCTGAAGGTGGCAGGGGTAAAATACAGGGAGCGAAAGGCTATTTACAGTTTGTACAGAAACCAGATGGCAGTTATAAGAGTCGAGGGGCATGAAAGGGAAGCAGTGGTTGGGAAAGGAGTAAGACAGGGATGTAGCCTCTCCCCGATGTTATTCAATCTGTATATTGAGCAAGCAGTAAAGGAAACAAAAGAAAAATTCGGAGTAGGTATTAAAATTCATGGAGAAGAAGTAAAAACTTTGAGGTTCGCCGATGACATTGTAATTCTGTCAGAGACAGCAAAGGACTTGGAAGAGCAGTTGAACGGAATGGACAGTGTCTTGAAAGGAGGATATAAGATGAACATCAACAAAAATAAAACGAGGATAATGGAATGTAGTCAAATTAAGTCGGGTGATGCTGAGGGAATTAGATTAGGAAATGAGACACTTAAAGTAGTAAAGGAGTTTTGCTATTTAGGGAGTAAAATAACCGATGATGGTCGAAGTAGAGAGGATATAAAATGTAGACTGGCAATGGCAAGGAAAGCGTTTCTCAAGAAGAGGAATTTGTTAACATCGAGTATAGATTTAAGTGTCAGGAAGTCGTTTCTGAAAGTATTTGTATGGAGTGTAGCCATGTATGGAAGTGAAACATGGACGATAACTAGTTTGGACAAGAAGAGAATAGAAGCTTTCGAAATGTGGTGCTACAGAAGAATGCTGAAGATAAGGTGGGTAGATCACGTAACTAATGAGGAGGTATTGAATAGGATTGGGGAGAAGAGAAGTTTGTGGCACAACTTGACTAGAAGAAGGGATCGGTTGGTAGGACATGTTTTGAGGCATCAAGGGATCACAAATTTAGCATTGGAGGGCAGTGTGGAGGGTAAAAATCGTAGAGGGAGACCAAGAGATGAATACACTAAGCAGATTCAGAAGGATGTAGGTTGCAGTAGATACTGGGAGATGAAGAAGCTTGCACAGGATAGAGTAGCATGGAGAGCTGCATCAAACCAGTCTCAGGACTGAAGACCACAACAACAACAACATTACTCCTACTACAGAGAGTGCATCACTAGGATGCTTGCAGCACCAACGACTATTTATTACATCCTACCATCAGCCTTATTAGTCGCATATACAGTTTCATTAATATTTTTCAGATCACAAGACAATAAAAGAGACAAAATGATGAACTGAAAAACTTATCTTCAAACTGTGAACATTTATAATTCGAAGAATGCGCAAGACCGGTAGAAATGACAAACAAGAAATATGAAAGAAAGGAACGTGAACCAAAAGAATTCTTTATAGTAGACAATACAGTCTTCTGTAGTGTGCTCACCGCAAACCGCAGTTGTGCATTTGCTGCAACACTGGGCAGTCATTCGTTTCTTTTTATAGTGTCAAAAGCAGCATGTTTTCCGAGGCATCTTCTGAGTAACGCTGCCAGATGAACGCTTGGAAAGATTTTGGTCTATTTGAGCCCGTTAGTTTTCATTTTCAACGAGACCATTCTCTAAAGGTAGCCTCAATTCCTTGGAGATATTGCTAATAGTCAGCCTGGGTCTCAGGCAGTCTTGCACAAACAGAGAATGCAAGGTTGTGGCAAACTCAAAACGAGGGGAATACTTGATTTTCTTACTTCCCTGTCAAATTTGACACATAGTTTACGTAGGACTTCACCAGCGTGATATTGGCTCTATTGTAAACGAAATATAATTCCCGTCTATTTGTTTTTCTCCTGCAACTCATTCCTCTCCACATTTGATCAAGGGTGTCTACCCTGCGTTTGGTTGCACTGTATGTCATTATTATCTCTGGTTTCTTAGATCGTTGGTTGAATGAGTTCTCCGGGTGCATCGTAGAAACAAGTACAACCAGCTTATTTTGTTCTGGTTTGTAGACTACAGCTGTGAATTGATCGTGACACAAAAAAAAACGAACGTCGTGCTTTACGTTTTTTACAATTCCAATTCACAAAGCTGTCGGGCAACTTCCTTTAATTTTTTTATTCTTCCCACCATCGCTGGCTTTTCATCGAGCAGTTTGGTAGCGAGAGGGACGCTGTTTAACCAATTATCGATGGTTATGTTACGATTAGTCCCCTGAACAGTCGCAGTCAGTTTGTCAACATAATGATCTGCTGCAGGCATTCCAGTTGGGACAGAACCTTTTCCAGCGCAGGGCTCTGCATCAGTCGTATATAATGTGCTGCTGTCACACATCATAACGATTTTCAGTCCATATTTCCCTGGTTTACTTAGAATAAACATTTTGAAACCGCACCTCCCTCTGAAACGTACAAGCTGGTCATCGACAGTTATAAGCTGGAGTTTGTAATTTTCTCTGCAGTGTTTTAAAAATTCTTCCCTGATTGTGGTGACTCGTGCGATTTTGTTTGTTCAACTCTCTATGCGCGATGAGAATTATCATCGAATCTTAGTCTTTCCAGGGCAAGTGAACCAGTGCCATGGCAGCTCGGAAAGATGTGCCAAAATATTTGTTATGAAATAACACATCATCATTCAAACGATTATTCTATAGAGCAGCTGATAGAATCAATAAACCAAACAACGCCTGCAACTCCTCCAAGGTAGTATTTTTCAAACTGCAGGATTTTTCATTTTTATAGTTCACCCTGGCTCTCTCTATTTACTCATTCATTTTATGAAGGACAATTTTGTCCATGATGGAACGTGAGAAGGACAGAGAAAAACATTCCTTTGTATCATAGGTGTAGTCGGCAATGGGCGTTGGGCCAGGCTTCATGTGAACAATGTTCCTGGCTGCAGTCCTGATCGAACGAGTCGTCGTCGTCGTCGTCGTCAATTTGTATCCATTTTTCCCAAACAGCTCTTCTTCCTCACAAGTGACGATTAGATCTGATGAGGCCGAATGGGATTTCTCTGGCACGGTTTGTGC
Source organism: Schistocerca cancellata (assembly GCF_023864275.1). NCBI lineage: Eukaryota > Metazoa > Arthropoda > Insecta > Orthoptera > Acrididae > Schistocerca > Schistocerca cancellata. The sequence continues at coordinate 52,596,469 of NC_064631.1, forward strand.
TTAACCTGAACTTCTTGGCCGATATCACTTAGGACAATCTCCTCTTCTTGCCTGTTCTGTTGTGGTACATCTGACTGATCCAAAGAGGTTGACGGTTGGGGTTCTTCCAGGCTGCTCCTTTTCTTAGACTTGGCGTTTTCAGTTTTTTGTTAAGATAGTTTTGGCTCTCTGCAGAGGACGAAGCGTAGAGTGCATGAATAGCATTTACTACTGTCTGCCCTAAACTGGTGTTTTCGTCTTCATCAACAGATCGATCGTCATTTTCAGTTTCACATGAAACATCGCTATCAGTACTGCCCTCTTCATCACTGAGGGTTGCCAGTATCTGAGCGATTCTGCCAACATCTTCCATTTCCAATGTTATACGGCTGAAAATGAAAACAAAATGTCAGCGATTCCATCCGTATCGGGGTGGGAAATCAATACACCGTTTGTGGAATGCAAAGGTTCAGATTTTTAGAGGAACGGTGGGGGGGGGGGGGGGGGAAGCATTATTTTACGGGGAATATGTACTATATTTGAATTGTTCTTGAATAAATGCTCGAAAACATATCGATGCAAAGTGATCCGAGTTAATCTGAATAGCGGGTGTTCCCCTGGTTTGGCAAAGACGGAAGTAAGACACGAGAACAGGAAAATATAGTACTTTTTCCGACCAGACCCCAGTTACTACGCTGAACATGTACAGAGAAAGATGGATAACCGGGTAGAATGTAAGCAATATTTACGAGATGGTGTAGGATGGTGGAGAAACGCTTGCATTTACTTGTTGCTAACACCAAACAAAATGACGAGAGCAAAATTACGTCGGATAGTAAGATCCGCCTATTTGATGGGTAGACTGTCACGTACCATTCAGCTGGGACTCTCGAGGAAGAGACAACAAACGAACTGGCATCTCTGACAGACACAGGCTGATTGGGGGAAGGACGACAAGGAGGGGGAGCATCTGGTACCTTTCCAAAACGTCACAGCTGACTGACAATATGAACGTAGCCGACATTTTGACTGGTGTTCCTCAGTGGGGGCTAAGACAGAATGGATATGTTCCTTAGACCCCTTAATAAATCAGAATTCAGAACGGTTTCGCTAGCCATGTAATAAAGAAAACGTTACTACAATATTGTACACTATGTCGTTGAATTCAGTGTAATTCACAACACCCACAAAGAATACGTTATCCACCGACGACCGAGAGTCAACCTTCATATACAGTAGAGTGAATGAAACGAACTCAGCGAAAACCATTCACATAACTTTTCGCTGTCAACGCATTTCTCACGTGACATCCTAATTTTCGTGTCTGAAGACATTACTTCCTGACTTCAGAAAAGAATTTTACTCTGTACTGTACCAACGATTATTAACGAAACGACAATAAGATGAGATGTAAAAACGAAATTTATGACTGCGCTGCGGATATCTTGGTAGGGAATGGGCAGAAATTTGTCTTGGATGGAGAGCATAAATCATAACAAACTTTACAGGTAAAGCAATATGCTCACGGATGTTCTTTGCCAATAACACGCCAATATGAACACATAAGGTGAAGAGCAATCGAGAGCCGTAGGACCCTTAGGTTTGCCGCGCGCCAGATAGGGTTGATACAAGACATAGAGAAGATCCAACGGAGAGCAGCGCGCTTCGTTACAGGATCATTTAGTAATCGCGAAAGCGTTACGGAGATGATAGATAAACTCCAGTGGAAGACTCTGCAGGAGAGACGCTCAGTAGCTCGGTACGGGCTTTTGTCAAAGTTTCGAGAACATACCTTCACCGAAGAGTCAAGCAGTATATTGCTCTCTCCTACGTATATCTCGCGAAGAGACCATGAGGATAAAATCAGAGAGATTAGAGCCCACACAGAGGCATGCCGACAATCCTTCTTTCCACGAACAATACGAGACTGGAATAGAAGGGAGAACCGATAGAGGTACTGAAGGTACCCTCCGCCACACACCGTCAGGTGGCTTGCGGAGTATGGATGTAGATGTAGATGTAGATGCATTAGTGAACTAGCAGACGATGTCAATAGCAACGTTAGACTTCGTCGCAGATGATGCAGATATGTATAACGAAGTACTACTGGAAAAACATTACAGAGATATTCATTCAAATACCACAAACATTTCAAAGAAGTGAAAATGTAGAGAGCTTGTTTTATAAGTTGAGAATTATAAAACGGTTCAGTTCAATGCAGAAAAGTAATATCCGATGACTACAGCATCAGTGAGGCACAGCAGCAATCGGTCAACTTAAGCGAATGTCTGGAGGTAACAGTTTATAAGGATGTGAAGTGGATGGGTCGCATCGGATCTGTCGTAGCTTAAGCATGCGATAGACATCAATTCACACTGCGAAAATAGAGTATGTCTACAAATGAAACTGCCCACAACAATCATGTGAACCATTCTAGAATGTAGTTGAGACAGGTCTAACAGAGAGTACTTGTTCAAAAAAGGCCAGCAAAATGGTCACACGCTTGTTTGATTCAGGAAAGAGCGTCATGGAAGACCTAAGGATACCTAACTTGGCAGACACAAAAAAAACGAAAGTCGACTTGTTAACTACGTAGACCAGCATTAAGTAACTAGCAGTGTGCACCCGTGTATGCAAATAGTCATCGTTTCCACTCTTCATACGCGGGTGGAAAGTGTAGCACAATGAGAAGAACATTCCGTCATGAGCTGCAAAGTTATTTTCAGAGTATGGATGTACTGTATATGCATGGAAGATGGGGGACGAGCACTGAAGGATGCGGACGCTGTGGATGTTAACGTTACTACACTGAAGCGCCAAAGAAACTGATAAAGGCATGAGTATTCAAATACAGAGATATGTAAACAGGCAGAATACTTCGCTGCAGTCGGCACCCCCTATATAAGACAGGTGTGTGGAGAAGTTGTTAGGTCGGTTACTTCAGCTACAATGGGAAGTTATCAAGATTTAAGTGAGTGTGGGAAGTTATCAAGATTTAAGTGAGTGTGAAAGTGGCGTTATAGTCGGCGCACGAGCGATGGGACACAGCATCTCCGAGGTAGCGATGAAGTGGGGATTTTCCCGTACGACCATTTCACGTGTTTAACGTGAATATCAGCAATCCGGTAAAACATGAAATCTCTGACATCGCTGCGGCCGGAAAAAGATCCTGCAGGAACGGGACCAACGACGAATGAAGAGAATCGTTGAACGTGAAAGAAGAGCAACCCTTCCTCAAATTGCAGAAAATTTCAGCGCTCAGCCATCAACAAGCGTCAGTGTGCGAACCATTCAACGGAACATCATTGATATGGGCTTTCGGAACCAAAGGCCCACTTACGCACCCTTGATAACTGCACTACATAAAGTTTTACGGCTCACCTGGGCCCCTCAGCACCGACATTGGACTGTTCATGACTGGAAACGTGTTTCCTGGTTGGATTGTATCGAGCGGATGGTCGCCTAAGAGTGTGGAGACTACCTCATGAATCCATGGACACTGCATGTCAGCAGGGGACTGTTCAAGCTGATAGTAGATCTGTAATGGTAGGGGTCATTTGCAGTTGGAGGCTGATACACGTCCACGGTGCATTCCGACGGACTTGGGCAATTCCAGCAGGACAATGCGACATCCCCCATGTCCAGAATTGCTAGGCAGTGTCTCCAACAACACTCCTCTGAGTTTAAACACTTCCACTGATCCCCGAACTCCCCAGACATGAACATTATTGAGCATACCTGGGATGAACTGCAACATGCTGTTCCACCCCATCGTACTCTTACGGACTTACGTACAGCCCTGCAGGATTTTGTGGTGTGAATAACTTCCAGCACTTCTGCAGACATTAGTCAAATCATGTTGCGGAACTTCTGCGTCCTCGCAGGGGCACTATTCTTCAGTTTATTTAGTAGGTGGTAAACTCGGTACATAGGTTGCATTTGATACCATGGTAGTTACCGTCGATGTGCGAAACTGTAATATTCAGAAAGGATTATTTTGCATATCTAGAGCGATATTGGTGAAGAGGCTAGCAAACTGGTGTAGGAAACGAAAAATGCGGGGTTCTTTGCACTATACTTGAGGGCTAGTGTTGTATTTAACGAATTCCAGTTATTGTACCGTCTTCCCTCCGTTCCTGTCCGGCAGAAGCAATAAATTGATTTATTTTCTCCCTCATTTCCCTGGACGATAAGGACTTATCTCTAATGCACTCACATGGTTATCAGTTTTTATGCCTGGAACAAAGAGGGGTAGGAGGAAATTTAGTATGAATGTCATATAAAATCACATGTCTTGTTGAAATATCCTCGGGTTGTCAGAGAGTCTTGTCGTTGAGTCGTCGCAACGTTTCGACAAGTTTCGTATTTGTCATCTTCAGCTGAAGTCACTTCGGCTGAATCTGACGAGTAGAAAACTCATCGAAAGGTTGCGGCATTACGACACCACGACTCACTGATAAACCGAGAATATTTCAATGAAATTCATGGAGAAATCCATCATTTACTTAAAACACATGTGTACAACTTGATGAACGTTATTCATGACACTATGGTCGCTCTTTGAAAACCAGTTACTCCTTCGGTCCACAAAGTTTCGGGCTGGATTATCAAAAATATAGAGAAACCTTAAGCCCGTGATGTTAATGCTTCAGGTGTCCTACATAGTCTTCCCATCGCACAGAAGGTTCATGCAACTAGGTGAAACTGCAAGAAACGTTTCTTCTTGGGATGTTCAAGTCGCACCTGATACTGGCTCGAAAGTCGGTTATATTTTCAAAGCGTTGACCCCTCGTGCGCATTTCTGCATTTTGTCGTTAAGCGGTAGATTAGCATCGATAACACCAAAACTCGTCGCCCGTGATGATTTTTTTTAGAAAAGAATTGTAAGCATTTTACATTTCAGTCAGATCGCGGCAGGAGTCCTCAAATCGCCGTTTCAGCTCTGGCGTCAAGGTGTGCAGGGCAGATTTTGAATACACTTGTGTCGTCTTCAAAATATTCTGGAAATATCTTGAATGTTTTATTTCGATATGTTCCACCATTGTGATTTCTGATACAACGCTGACACATGTCCACTACTTAACACTTCCAAATCACAACTGACTAATCGAATGCACAGCTGTTGTTTACAATTTTTAGTGCAAGCTACCACAATAGTTAGTGTGCTACCGTCGCGTGTACGACAAAAATAAAATCAGTCTCGGAACTTTTTGGACAGACAGTGTATCCCTATATGCTGCTCAATTCTGCTCATGCCGACTGTGGTTTAGTGTCAAGCCGAAGCTTCCATTAGTCAGGAATATACCGTTTGTAATTTTCTTTTTATTTCGTGGATGTGTTCTTCCTGAGTTTATAAGGGTTTCAAATTATTAAGTATGCGCAATACAAGGCCTTAGAACCTTTCTTACATCGTCACGTGCTGCGGGAACGCTACCATAAAGGAAATGGATGTAGCAAAAGACTGAACGGTGTTGTTTGCCACTCAGGTCGATATTACACTATCATATTTGTCTTACAAAGAAATATGGTAAAATATTTTTTAAATTTCTTTGGCAAAGATCTTCGATGTGGCGGTACAGAGGGCATTGCACTGTCATCATATTTTCCGTCAAAGTTCAAGACAGTGAACATCAACAACTTGTTATTAAGCGCTGAAGTGGCTTCTACCACAATTTTATTGTGTGTGCATTTGGAAGAGGAGCGACGGAAGAAAAGGAAATATACTTGAGTGAAGCCGTAGGCTTTACGTCGAGATAGTAAAGGCAATCAGCATAAAATGTTACGAGAGCTGCAGAGTAGGCCATGAAATCCTGTATAAATTACTTTTGAATGGAACGAGTAACGTGGCTTCTGACATTACAAAGCAGGATACTCACTTGAGGAATGCTGTATATGCAGGATACAGGTTCACCGTAACACTACAATTTCTTGCTATGGGATAGAGCTACTCTAGCTTACAATACAATACTAATACCACAGTGCACATTAACCAAAACAATTAGAGATACGTGTGTAGCGATTTATAAAGCACTGAAGGAGGAATATCTGAAGATAAATAAATGTTTGGTACGCTATATGGGCATTAAAAACTATTTTTATTTTTGAATAATGTAATCAAAAGAATTAGTGTTGCAGTCATTTAAAAATTAATAAAGAAATACGAAACAGATAAAGCACTTTTTAACTTGCGACTTCCAGAGTTCAAAAATAGACAAAGTAGGATGGAGAGCTAAGATTTTTTTAGGGTGTGTCGTCCTCTATTACGGCTTGCTGAAAATCTGTCTGGATGTTTACAGATGTACAGATGGATACCTATTGCGGTGATTGTGGATTTGAATTCGCCTGCAGCATATCCCACATACCCATCAGCACACGATTAATAACGTGCATTGTGCCCCTTGCTTGCCCCCCACGCCAGCCGAAGGAAGGTTATTATAAAGAGTCGAAGGAACATACCAACTAAACTTGGTAGCCATGTTTACAAACACACTATAGACGTCAAACAGCTGTAGTGATGCCAGCGGCCCAAGCAGTTGCATTTCACACTGCAGTGAACTGAAGACGAACTATTTTTATGATTAAATGTACGGTGAGATTTTATCATATTTCTTTAACGAAAGGCGTGCTTTGACAAAGTTCCCTGTTACACTATCAAATTTCTTTGACATAAATATTCGATTAATAAACATTGACAAAGAAATTACTTAAAAATCCGTTGCGTCTAATAAAAAAGGGTCTGTCAACTGATTTTCGACTGTAACTAAAACAACATTTTAAAAAACCGTTTAGAACCTCTCAAAGGGTCATCCTGAGGTAAAAGTCACGCACATGAGCGACAAAGCACAGCCATGTGCAGCACGTTCCTCTGAGGAAATCTGTTTCCTGGAAACATAAATGTAATTTGGCCAGGAAATAAACAATCAGCTTAACAAATAAAGTAGTCAGCATCATCGATAAACGATGAAAATGTCACATTTTACACAAAAATAACGTATACTGGAAACCTATAATTTAGAACATCTTACATTTGTTACTTTCATGCATGTCTAAGATTTATTAAGTACACTGTAGCTGAAGACAGACTGCAAAACAGCTAGTACCTTTATCTGTCTACGGTTGCTTGACAATTCGCAAGGTATTTCAAAGCTAGACGCCATTCGCAAGAAATAGTCTATTCACGTGCTATCGCAAACACGGTACTACGATTGTGTGAGTTTTCGTAGAAGATTACAACGTGTATAACAAGGCGCTTACTGAGCAATAGCAGCGTGGCTCAGTTATAAGACGCTAGAATCGTATTCGGGAAGACAGCGGTTCATATCCCCAGCTGGCTGCACAGGTTTACATCTCCTACGAATTCCCTAAATGGGTCAAGGCGAAAATTGGGATGGTTATTGAATGGAAACTGCCGATTTCCTTCCCTATCTTTCCCCAGTTTCGAACTTTTCATCCTTCTGTAGTCATGTCGATTAAATATCCAGGCGTAACGTTGGAAAGCAATATGTAGCGGAAGGAACACGTAAGGATGCTAGTAGGGAAGGCTGATAATGGACTTCGGTTTATCCATGAAAGAGGCCGCATATAGAACCTCGTGTGACGCATTCCTGGATACTGCTCAAGTGTTTCGGATCGCCACCAGTTAAAGGAGGTCATCGAAGGAATTCTGGGGAGGGCTGTTAGATTTGTTACCGGTAGGTTCGATCAGCAGGCTAGTATTATGGAAATACTTCGTGAAGTCAAATGGGAAGCCTGGGGAGGGAAGACGACGTTCTTTTCGAGGAACACTATGCAGAAAATTTTTATAAACTGGCCTACTACGTATATTTACTCATATCGATGATATAGTCTTGTGAATTCGGAAACCTTTCGGAAACACGCTGTATGTTCTGTCTAAAGTACGAGTAATTTCTTATATTAATTAATGAATCGCCGTTTATATATCGACTGTCCATATGGATAGAATAACCACAAAATAATTGCTATCAATTACGTGTGTGGCCGTGAAGTGCACAGTTGCTGCACGTTATGGATTCGATACTCGTGACGTCAGTAATGCCACACAGTTTACCACGGTCGCTCCAACAGCTGCTCGTGACGTGTGGATTATCGAAAAATTTATCTTTTATCTGCACGGGGCCGGACAGATTGCGATACTTTGAATAATTGTGAATTTACAGCCGTTATAAATTTGTCTCCTTCCGTGACAGAGCACTGTTTTGTGAAGCGTGCAGTCATGTTCCGAAATAAGCGAACTTCAGGTTACAGAAAGGTCACTGGTTTACAAGGTATTCTAGCCAAACAGCAATCGTTTCCTTAGATCACCGATCACGGCGCATTCAAATAACTGATAACGTTAGATCCAAGACAACGTTGGCTGGAAAACGAGCCGCTTCTTCGAGTAATAATGCATAACTGTGAATAAGAGTGAGACAGACTGCGACCATAGGAGAAGGCTGAGACTAGGCCCGCTACAACATCAATGGTATACTTTATTGACTATAGACATGAGGCTAAACAGTGTATTGTAGTCTCCGAAAAGCAAAATGTAATCGAAGGACGATGTGGATAACCGCCCACTGAAAATGCCACTTTGTGATCAGACAAATTCGTATAAACACAGGCATACAACTGTGTTTTTCCAGATGACGGAAATCGCTTTTACGCTACAGGCTCTCACAGTACAGTGGTCAATATTCATTGATACAGAATGGCAGGAGCGATCATCCCAAGGAGAAAAGCGTAGTAAAAACGAGCTCTAAAACGCATACTTTAAGAGATATGAGTACTTCTTCATTTACGATACTATGAAACAAATCGCTTCTGCTGCAAGCACTTTGCTTTCGACGTTTTTGGAGGAGATATTATCGACCAAACCCAGAAAAAACTGTAGAATAAACATGCTCTCTAAACTGCTACGAGCACTTGTTCAGTAGAAGAGGTGTGTGGGTTTCACAGTAGAAGATGAACAAACTGTTGTGGCGTAGCAAGACAGCCACGCCACTCGGAAGTAGCCGAAAGCTACGCGTTAAGCTCACGCAGATGGGCATGAGATCTGGAACAGGATACGTAATGAATGCTATAAAGAAAAGTACGTAGCTACTGGAATACTTTAATCCATCATTTGTATACAGCATTCTTGATGATACAAGTGAGACTCTCTCTAGCATGGTTAATGGCGCCTTGCTAAGTCGTAGCCATGGACTTAGCTGAAGGCTATTCTAACTGTCCCTCGGCAAATGAGAGAAAGGCATCGTCAGTGTAGTCGCTAGCAAGTCGTCCGTACAACTTGGGCGAGTGCTAGTCAGTCTCTCTAGACCTGCCGTGTGGTGGGCTCGGTCTGCGATCACTGACAGTGGCGACACGCGGGTCCGACATGTACTAATGGACCGCGGCCGATTTAAAGCTACCACCTAGCAAGTGTGGTGTCTGGCGGTGACACCACACAAACCTTCCTAGCTCTTCAGGTATGCACTTTACGACCTATGTTTACGGGACTATTTCTTCATGTTCCGGTCCATCCTCCGAAAATAAGAACAGCAAAGAGCTTGCAGTAGAAGTGGTTTGTTTCAGAGTACCGTAAATGAACACGTGCTTATAGCTGTTAAGGTACGCATTTTAGCCCCCTGTTTGCTAGACTTCCCTGCTTCTAATGATAGTTCCTATCATATCCTTGAATACTGAACGTTTCTCCTGGGACACCCTGTATATGGAGTTCCACTTTTCTTGACCATTCCAAACAACTTCTTGTTCATAACTACAATAAAAAAAGTATCAAGAAAATGTTTGCCCTCCAGAGAGATATTAACCAGCTTGATGGCCTTTTTATTGCAACTTCGGTCGTTACGAAGATATGAACAGCTGTACTTATTTTTTAAATAGCGCCGCATATTTTTAATTCTGTAATCCAGTTTCTCTCCTCCTGCCCTGTTAAACAACGCACCATGACGTTGCTATAAGCGTAACACAACACAGACTATGACTTTCCCGTAGTAGCACACAGCGTACATGTGTAAAGTAACGTAACTCGTCGACTTCCTAGAGCTAAGAGTAAACAAATGGAAAGAGAAGGAAAATGCACGTCAGTCACTCACTCAGCCGTTAATCTGAGAACCTTCACTGTGTGCAGAGTGGAGGCTATGTTGTGTTGCTATTTTAATAAATTCACGTTAACGTAATATGTGCTTTGTGATATGTGTTTGTAAAAGTTTCGAGAAGGGGAAGTGGGCTACCAAATAAGTAAAATGCAGAGTGCTATTTAAAAAAGAGGCAATGCTTTTCATATCATCGTAAAGAACAAAGATACAAGGAAGACAATAATGGCGGTTAAATAACATTTGCTTTTGTAATATTTATATTTGCCTTCTATGGCGTTCAAAGCCACTACTTACTATTGTAAGCTACCCGTCACCAACTACCAGCGGACGTGGCTCCTGTTCTTCAAGTGTTCAACCATTCGTGTAACTGTCAGTCATTCAGACGTTTTTACAAATGTATGGAAGATTTTAATACATGTGAATCACATATCAGTGTCGGCATGACCAGACATTCTGAAGGAATTTTCTAATGTGTGTGCCTGGTGAACAGTCGCAGCAATTTCACTTGTGAGAAGAGACATAGACCAAACCAGGAGATGGACGTGTAAATATCCAGGTAATGCACTGACGACCATGCTGCTGAGACGCTCTAAAAAAATGGTTCAAATGGCTCTGAGCACTATGGGACGGTTCCAGACTGTAGCGCCTTTAACCGGTCGGCCACTCCGCCCGGGAGACGCTCTAAATTCAACATCGCTGCATCATAACCGACAAAAATTTTAGTGATAACCACAGGCCCAAATACGCTGTTGTGCCGCCAGGGCGATAAAATGACAGCCCATCTACGACATCCGCACGGAAGTGTGTGCATTTAAACCAATTTTAAGCTAAAGAGTGCATTTTATAATAAAATTAAGTAAAATATACAACTAAAAAATGACGTAACTAACACCTGCGATAGTTTCAGAATGTCATCATCATTCCTCTCGAAATGAGTCATCTGGCCGCGCAACACAACTTTCACTATCTGCTGTGTTTTGCTATTTCCAGTGTAGTTACTGTTGCATCTGTAAGGCTAGTTTTCACCAGACATGAAACACTACTGGCACCAAATCTTGCGTCTTCAGAACTATGCGACCTAGTGAACAGCAAACATCCCATAAATCGTCGGTCATATTTTTATCTTGATTAACTGAAACGCTATATTTCTTATGGCTTCTGTTTCACAATGAATAGTGAAGAGCCTGTCCATTTTCCACTTGATAACTTCGTAGTTACAGACCATAACTTAATCATGGCTAACACTTGGTTCAAGAATCATGAAAGAAGGTTGTATACATGGAATAGGCCCTGAGATACTGGAAGGTTTCAAATAGATTATATAATGCTAAGACAGAGATTTAGGAACCAGATTTTAAATTGTAAGACATTTCCAGGGGTCGATGTGGACTCTGACCACAATGTATTGGTTATGAACTGTAGATTAATACTGAAGAAACTAAAAGAAAGATGGGAATTTAAGGAGATGGGACCTGGATAAACTTAAAGAACCAGATGCTGTAGAGGGTTTCAGGCAGAGCATTAGGGTTAGGGAACGACTGACAGGAATGGGTGAAAGAAATACAGTAGAAGAAGAATGGGTGCCGGCTGGAGTGGCCGAGCGGTTCTAGGCACTTCAGTCTGGAACCGCACGACCGCTACGGTCGCAGGATGGAATCCTGCCTCGGGCATGGATGTGTGTGATGTCCTTAGGTTAGTTAGGTTTAAATAGTTCTAAGTTCTAGGGGACTGATGACCTCATATGTTAGGTCCCGTAGTGCTCAGAGCCATTTGACCATTTTTTTAAGAATGTGTAGCTTTGAGGGATGAAATAATGAAAGCAGCAGAGGGTCAAGTAGGTAAAAAGACGAGGGTAGTAGAAATTCTTGGGTAGCAGAAGATATATTGAATTTAAGTGAAGAAAGTAGGAAATAAAAAGTGCAGTAAATGAAGCAGGCAAAAAGGAATACAAACGTCTCAAAAATGAGATCGACAGGAAGTGAAAAATGGCTAAGGAGAGATAGCTAGAGGACAAATGTAAGGATGTAGAGGCCTATTTCACTAGGGGAAAGATAGATACTGCCCTCAGGAAAGTTTAAGAGACTTTTGGAGAAAAGAGAACCACTTGTATGAATATCAAGACCTGAGATCGAAACCCAGTTCTAAGCAAAGAAGGAAAAGCAGAAAGGTGGAAGTAGTACATAGAGGGTCTGTGCAAGGGCGATGCACTTGAGGAAAATATTAAGGAAATGGAAGAGGATGTGGATGAAGATGGAATGGGAGATATGATACTGCGTGAAGAGTTTGATAGAGCACTGAAAGACATAAGTCGAAACAAGGCCCCCGGAGTAAAATAACTGACAGCCTTGCGAGAGCCAGCGCTGACAAAACTCTACCATCTGGTGAGTAAGATGTATGAGATAGGCGAGATACCCTCAGACTTCAAGAAGAATATAATAATTCCAATCCCAAAGAAAGCAGGTGTTGACAGATGTGAAAATTACCGAACTATCAGTTTAATAAGTCACGGCTACAAAATACTAAAGCGAATTCCTTACAGACGAATGGAAAATCTGGTAGAAGCCGACCTCGGGGAAGATCAGTTTGGATTCCGTAGAAATGTTGGAACTCGTGAGGCAATACAGACCCTACGACGTATCTTAGAAGATAGATTAAGGAATGGCAAACCTACGTTTCTAGCATTTGTAGACTTAGAGAAAGCTTTTGACAATGTTGACTGGAATACTCTCTTTCAAATTCTGAAGGTGGCAGGAGTCAAATACAGGGAGTGAAAGGCTATTTACAATTTGTACAGAAACCATATGGCGGTTATAAGAATCGTGGGGCATGGAAGGGAAGCAGTGGTTAGGAAGGGAGTGAAATAGGGTTCTAGCCTATCCCCGATGTTATTCAATCTGTACATTGAGGAAACAGTGAAGGAAACAAAAGAAAAGTGCGGAGTAGGTATTAAAATCCATGGAGAAGAAATAAAAACTTTTAGGTTCGGCGATGACATTGTAATTCTGTCAGAGACAGCAAAAGACCTGGAAGAGCAGTTGAACGGAATTGACAGTGTGTTGAAAGGAGGATTAAGGTGAACATCAACAAAAGCAGAATGAGGATAGTGGAATGTAGTCGAATTAATTCGGGTGATGCTAAGGAAATTAGAATAGGTAATGAGACATTTAAAGTAGTAAATGAGTTTTGTAATTTGGGGAGCAAAATAACTGATGATGGTCGACGTAGGGAGGATATAAAATGTAGACCGGCAATGGCAAGGAAAGCGTTTCTGAAGAAGAGAAATTTGTTAACATCGAGTATAGATTTAAGTGTCAGGAAGTCATTCCTGAAAGTATCTGTATGGAGTGTAGCCATATATGGAAGTGAAACATGGACGATAAATGGTTTGGACAAGAAGAGAATAGAAGGTTTCGAAATGTGGTGTTACGGGAGAATGCTGAAGATTAGATGGGTAGATCACATAACTATTGAGGAGGTATTGAATAGAATTGGGGAGAAGAGAAATTTGTGGCATAACTTAACTATAAGAAGGGATTGGTTGGTAGGACAAATTCTGAGGCATAAAGCGATCACGAATTTAATATTGGAGGGCAGCATGGATGGTAAAAATCCTAGAGGGAGACTGAGATGTGAATACACTAAGCAGATTCAGAAGGATGTAGGTCGCAGTAGGTACTGGTTGGTTCAAATGGCTCTGAGCACTATGGGACTTAACATCTGAGGTCATCAGTCCCCTAGAACGTAGAACTACTTAAACCTAACTAACCTAAGGACATCACACACAGTCTTGCCCGAGGCAGGATTCGAACCTGCGGCCGTAGGTACTGGGAGATGAAAAATCTTGCACAGTTTAGAGTAGCATGAGGAGCTGCATCAAAGCAGTCTCTCGACTGAAGATCACAACAGCAACAACAACTTCGTAATTATGTGCTAAATTTAAAAAGACGGGTAGCCATTTTGCATTGTATTTGTTGCGTTGATTTGGAGGAGGAGACTAAACAGCGAGGTCATCGGTCTCGTCTGATTAGGGAAGGATGGTGAAGGAAATCGGCCATGCCCTTTTAAAGTAACCATCCTGCCATTTGCCTGAACAGAGTTAAGGAAATCACGGAAAACCTTAACCAGGACGGCCGGACGCGGGACTGAACCGTCGTCCTCCCGAATGCGAGCCCAGAGTGCTAAGCACTGCTCCAACTCGCTCGGTCGCAGTTGTCAATGGAAGACTGCTTCTATTCTAATTTTCACGGAGCTTATGGACAGTTGTTCCTCACCAAATAATCCACCATTGGGGCAAGAAACTGAAGATTCTTAATGCAAATTATTCATTTATTTATACTTCCGTTTCACCTGCGAAGATCAGGCCTTCGGACCATCTCTTGCATCTCACCAGGCATCATTAGTGAGTAAACATTACAATATGAACTGTAAATGAGCAATATATAATTATAACGATGATAATAATAATTACATGTGTAGTAATGGAAATGGAAGTTAGGTCCTATCCTTCACAGAGCGTTGGGGAACGATGCGGGAGACCCGCACCGCCGTACTAGGCTAGGTCTCAGTGGAGGTGGTTTGCCGTTGGCTTCCTCCGAGCGTAATGGGGATGAATGATGATGATCAAGACGACACAACACACAGTCATCTAGAGGAAGGTGAAAATCCCTGACCCCGCCTGGAATCTAACCCGGAACCTCGTGCTCAGGAAGCGAGAATGCTACCGGGAGACCACGAGCGGTGGAAGTATGGTAATGAATACGTGTAATTTAAGAAATGACCCTTGTATTAACATCAAGCAAATTCCTCATTCGCTCTTGTCGAATGTGAATAATGACATCCAACAAAAACAAGTGACAACCATTAAAACAGGAATCAATATGTAGAAAAAGACGATTGGGCAGAAGAAGATAGAGAAATAAAAAAGAGTAGTAGATGAGATGGAAAGAAGAGAAATAGGGCCAGAAAAGTAGGACCGAAAGAAAACAGCAAGGATGTCCCGAGATGGTAGCTATGCAGATGTTAACAGATAAAACTGTAATTTGTTCTGGAACGCAGAGCGGTGTGGGATAAGTTGCAGGTTAGAGGGTACTTGTTCCATTGTTGAATGGCTTTGATAGGAAGATGGAAAAAAATAACCTAATGTCTGTTCATGCTACATCGTAAATTACGCTGTGGATTTCCAGATACAAATGTGAATCTGGATACCTCCGTCTACTGTCTGTACGAATTGTGTACGAAATATACACAATTGTGATGCAAAATCTCGTATTTCGCTCTCCAGAATGTCTATAGAAAACTACTGTGCATAGCCCTTGCTACAAGCTTAATTTCACCGGAATGATAACCGGAATCTCCAGAATAGACTGGCCATGAGTGAGTGAGGGCCGTTTATCTGCGTGTCAGTGTACATTAGCCCGACATTTTAAGAACTGGCTGTTATCCAGCGAGCTGACATCCGATATTCCTCGAGGACAGTTATTCCGGCAAGGTACTGGATGCAGGAACTAATTTTATAATGAGAGCAATAGTAATTTGTTTCGGAACAGTTAAAATGTAATAATATCGCGTGCACTCGTTAGTGGAGGTGTTTTGTAACCTACCATGCCACAACGTAAACATACAAGTTGTTTCTAAAGCGAGTCAACAACTATGAAAATTCATATATACTTATTCTACTTATTCATATGACGCTAAGACCTAGTCTTGGCTGGTACCGAATCACACCACCACAAGAGCTAGTGGCAATTGGAGCAAGGATATCTTCATTGGTCCGAGTGTCCCCACTGGACGTCCCAGGTGTGACTATTTGTCGTGTGTTAAGATGAAATTTGCATTTCAAACGGTATAAACTAACGGTGGTGCAAGAACTAAAAGAACGCTTACTACTCGACGTAACGATTTGGCATAAGACAGTCTGGCAAAATTAATTGCTTCAAGTGCAGACAAGAAGAGGGTTAAAGTAAGAATAAATACCAATTTGGAAAATTCAGTAACGAAAGTAGAAATATACTTTAACTCAGCAGGAAAGTTAAAATTCGCTCTGATTACGACAGGATAGAGTATTCGGCACTGTGTAAAACCTTAACAGAAGAAATAAAGACCGATAACATAATAAATCATTCTAAGATCCAGCTTAGAAAATAAAACAAGTTAAATAATGCTAACCGAAAGCTCATAATTACCCAGAAGCAGATTATTGCAATAATTTGAGACAATGGAAGACTGGCCGATACAGATAAAGTTTTTGATTTCGTCTGAAATATTTACGGTTATTTATACATAGAATAGAACAACATTACTTTGCCTTCCCTATGCAGCCGAAGTTTTTGACATACTTCCTTCGGAAGGTGAATGTGCTAATGGCACCTTGCTAAAGAAAATTTGGGCATTTGTGGTAAGGTCTTATGGGACCAAACTGCTGAGGTCATCGGTCCTTAAGCTTACACACTACTTGATCTAACTTAAACTAACTTACGCCAAGGACAACACAAACACACGTTCCAAAGGGAGGACTCGAACCTCCGACGGGGGCAGCCGCGTGAACCGTGACAAGACGCCCCAGACCACGCGGCTACGCAGCGCAGCCTGCTAAAGAGAAGTGCTCCTGATTATGATGAGTTGTCTGTTGACATTCAGAAGTTTTCTGGTGGGGAAACGTACGAGCATTTGTCAAACATCTTTACTCTGTCTACCGCTTGTGCAGCAGTACCAGTGCCATGAAATAAAGCAATCATAATACTCCTCTAATATAAAGAAAGTATTCACGGCATAAAAGAACTAACACTCCACAACATCATTTGCCCTTAGCACTAAGTTTTTAGAGGAATATTACTTAATCTTATTTAATCGTATCAGTCCCATCCTTGACACAGCTCGGTCCATTGAGCAGGTTGGATTCCACAGCAGCTTTAGAGCGCTAGACCATATTTTTGTTTTCGGAAAGAGATAAACAGAGCGAACGAATACGATATACCTCTATGCATAGATTTTTGTACATTTTCAAACCACCTCTGATTCAATTAAGCATTCTGCTGCCGTGCAAACCGTAGCTGAGCAAGGGGTAGACGTGACCTATATTAAAAGTCTGGACCATATATACGAAACATCTATAATTTTGCTACTCTCAGGAAAATAGAAAGTTTCCAGTTCACAGCGGAGTGAAACTAGGTGATAACATGCCTTCCAAGCTGTTCTCTGCCGTCCTGAAAATGACAATGTTACAAATGAACTGGGGAGAAAAATGAGTTACAATAAACGGGAAGAGATTTAATAATCCGACATTTGCAGATGACATTGTACTATTGATAAATGATTTTGAAAAAGTGCAGAAGTTGGTACGAGTTTTTGCCTCGGAATGTCAGAAAGCGTGACTGAGCATAAATCTTCCCATGACAAAAATTGTGTCTAAGAAATCGAGCACGATGGGGAACGTACAATTTAAAAACACGCCAGTGGAAATTGTCAGAGAATACATCTCTTGTGGCCAGCCTGTACGTGTGATTGGAAGGGTAAAATCAGAAATCTTTCGACGCATGCTGGTAAGCATTTGGAAATGTTCCATTATGTTCAGGTCGAATATGGCGCTAATAATTGAAAAGAAATTGCTTTCGATCATTGCGTCCTCACCGTACTGACTTGCGATTTTTAGACCTCGACACTTCATGAAATGCAAGACGGAAACTTAGAACTGCACAACGAGGCATAGATGGGTCTATGTTGGGATTAGCGAGGAAAAACAAAGAAAAGGCGGAAGACATGAGATCTGTCACCGACGTCAGGGGCAGCATGGAGTGAACAGCCACTGTCGAAGAGCAATGTGCCGCACTTGGAAGAATAAATAATGACCGATGGACAAAAGCGGTGCTGGAATGGAGTCCAAGACATGGAGACAGGCAGATCAAGAGAGAGACCGTTAGACAGACGGGACAAAGGCCTGCGGAAAATTATTGGACTACACTGGCTGAATGTCACTCAAGATCGTTCATCACGGAAGAATATGTACACTACTGGCGATTAAAATTGCTACACCACGAAGATGACGTGCTACAGACGCGAAATGTAACCTAGACGCAGTGATATGCAAATGATTAGTTTTTCAGAGCATTCACACAAGGCTGGCGCCGGTGGCGACACCTACAACGTGCTTACATGAGGAACGTTTCCAACCGATTTCTCATAACCAACAGCAGTTGACCGACGTTGCCTGGTGAAACGTTGTTTTGATGCCTCGTGTAAGGAGGAGAAATGCGTACCATCACGTTTCCGACTTTGATAAAGGCGGGATTGTAGCCTATCGCGATTGCGGTTTATTGTATCGCGACACTGCTGCTCGCGTTGGTAGAGATCCAATGACTGTTAGCAGAATATGGAATCGGTGGGTTCAGGAGAGTAATACGAAACTCCGTGCTGGATCCTAACGGCCTCGTATCACTAGCAGTCGAGATGACAGGCATCTTATCCACATGGCTGCAACGGATCGTGCAGCCAGGTCTCGATCCCTGAGTCAACAGATCGGGACGTTCAAGACAACAACCATCTACACGAACAGTTCGACGACGTTTGCAGCAGCATGGACTATCAGCTCGGAGACCATGGCTGCGCTTACCCTTGACGCTGCATCACAGACAGAAGCGCCTGCGATGGTGTACTCAACGACGAACCTGGGTGCACGAATGGCAAAACGTCATTTTTTCTGATGAATTCAGGTTCTGTCTACTGCATCATGATGGTCGCATCCGTGTTTGGCGACATCGCGGTGAACGCACATTGGAAGCGTGTATTCGTCATCGCCATACTGGCGTTATTACGCGGCGTGATGGTATGGGGTGCCATTGGTTACACGTCTCGGTCGCCTCTTCTTCGCACTGACGGCACTTTGAACTGTGGACGTTACATTTCAGATGTGTTACGACCTGTGGCTCTACCCTTCATTCGATCCCTGCGAAACCCTACATTTCAGCAGGATAATGCACGACCGAATGTTGCAGGTCCTGTACGGGCCTTTCTAGATACAGAAAATGTTCGACTGCTGCCCTGGCAAGCACATTCTCCAGATCTGTCACCAATTGAAAATGTTTGGTCAATGGTGGCCGATCAAATGGCTCGTCACAATACGCCAGTCACTACTCTTGAACTGTGGTATCGTGTTTCAGCTGCATGGGCAGCTGTACCTGTACACCCCACCCAAGCTCTCTTTGACTGATGACCTTAGATGTTAAGTCCCTTAGTGCTAAGAGCCATTTGAACCATCTGTATGACTCAATGCCCAGGCGTATCAAGGCCGTTATTACGGGCAGAGGTGGTTGATCTGGGTACTGATTTCTCAGGATCTATGCACCCAAATTGCGTGAAAATATAATCACATGTCAGTTCTAGTATAATATATTTGCCCAATGAACACCCGTTTATCATCTGCATTTCTTCTTGGTGTAGCAATTTTAATAGCCAGTAGTGTAGTAGACTTCAGAAAGAAGCTACACATGTCCCACTCCAAAACCATTGCTCAACGAGTGAGGCGCATTTTCAGAAGAGAGTTTATTTCTTCTGCAGTACGGACGACAGGTGGATCACAGTGTGCGATTGAAATGGCGTGCCAGCTGGGAACTTATTCCAAAGTTGAAGTTGGCGGGACAGTACTATTCTTGTGGGCAAAACGTCAAAATTTCACACAGTGGGAGTCTGATGGTATATGGTTCAATTGCGGTGTCGCGTCCAGACCTGGTGAAATGGTGCCAGCAGTTTGATCAAGGCCGCATAGAGCGACGCTGACTGGGAAGTACAGATCTTGTACCACACGGCTCCCATGTTTCCGATAAGTTGACAGACCAGTTTTTGGGAGGAGGGGGGAATGGGTAGGGAGGAGGGGGAAGATGTTTTCCAACGATGAGGACGTTCATACAGCGCATCTCGAATGGCTCCACGCCAAGGGGCGGATACCAGCCGTCGAGGAACGCAACGATTAATAGAACGTCTGAAAATTGTTTCCATAGGCTTGCTGATTAAGCTGGCAATAGTTTAATTTATCTGTGTCACTTTGAAGTGTATTACAGCCTGCCGTAATAATGTATAATTTACTTTTTGAATCCGCCCTCCTACCAAATTTTCCGACTGTTTCCCCAAAACTGATCACTTAGGTAAGAGCACGTGCACATATTTTAAATGATTAATGAAAGAGAACGTAGTCCATACTAGGGTGTTATGTAAACGATTTCTATTTGATTAGTGGGATTAGCTAATTTAGACGCCGTGTCATTTTAAGCATCTGTAAAACCGACATGGAAGACTATAACATCGAATGCATACATCTCAATATATCGCCTAATATATATATATATATATATAGTTACACATCAAGTTCCACAGGACCAAATTGAGGAGCAAATCTCCATGGTCATGGAACGTGTCAGTACATGAAGTTACAACATAAAAGTACTAACAGATAAAAATAAATATTTGTGAACCTGAAAAAAGTCATTCCATAAGTATAAGTAAACGCAGGCAACAATACAACAAGAATCAGTTTAATTTTTCAAGGAACTCCTCGACAGAATAATGAGGAACATTATAGTCAACTCACGCTGATGTAAATCCTATGGAACTCGTCTGGGTCGCTGTCGAACGGCATCACCGCGTAAGAAAATCAGCGGCTTATTATTTACCCGAATTACATGACCTGTGGCAACGGCCTTGCCACAGTGGATGCACCGGTTCCCGTGAGATCACCGAAGTTAAGCGCTGTCGGGAGATGTCGGCACTTGGATGGGCGACCATCCAGCCGCCATGCGTTGTTGCCATTTTTCAGGGTGCACTCAGCTTCGTGATGCCAATTGAGGAGCTACTCGACCGAATAGTAGCGGCTCCGGTCAAAGAAAACCATTATAACGACTGAGAGAGCGGTGTGCTGACCACACGCCCCTCATATCCGCATCCTTAACTGAGGATGACACGGCGGTCGGATGGTGCCGATGGGCCACTTGTGGCCTGAAGACGGAGTGCTACTACTACATGACCTGTACGTTGACTTACTAATGCCACATAACTCCATGATACGCATAATCAGCGATGTATTTCGTTCCAAAGACCGATAAGCAAAATATTAAGCAAGTAGTCAAAAAGTTTTCCTCATCAGTGTACACATCTAGACACGTAACAGTAAATACTGTAGGACTATCGACATAAAATGTCAGAGGCACATTGTCAGCCACCAAAGACTACTTAAGGGCTTACAAACAGCCATAATATATATTGCATACAGTATATTAACAAAAATATATCAAATAAGTACAAATATCACAAAATATTGGAACATAAACAATCCATTAGCAGTGTATGGAGATGTATACAGACGATGTGATATCCTTCCACGTACGGTTTGCAGGTGCATTAAAAGAACAATTGTCGCAATTAGCTAATCGCGCGATTAATTAAACATCGGCTACATTGCAGCCTACTAGGAACCACGCTTTTTTTTTCATTTAGAGGCCATGGCTCCCCACATAAACAGAACATATTAAAAAATTTTACCGAGCCCCTTCGAATATGCTAGAAATTAGAATGTGGTTTCTATTTGAGCAATCATAGATTTGTCGTACATAGTACATTCCTGGAAATGGAAACAAGAACACATTGACACCGGTGTGTCAGACCCACCATACTTGCTCCGGACACTGCGAGAGGGCTGTACAAGCAATGATCACACGCACGGCACAGCGGACACACCAGGAACCGCGGTGTTGGCCGTCGAATGGCGCTAGCTGCGCAGCATTTGTGCACCGCCGCCGTCAGTGTCAGCCAGTTTGCCGTGGCATACGGAGCTCCATCGCAGTCTTTAACACTGGTAGCATGCCGCGACAGCGTGGACGTGAACCGTATGTGCAGTTGACGGACTTTGAGCGAGGGCGTATAGTGGGCATGCGGGAGGCCGGGTGGACGTACCGCCGAATTGCTCAACACGTGGGGCGTGAGGTCTCCACAGTACATCGATGTTGTCGCCAGTGGTCGGCGGAAGGTGCACGTGCCCGTCGACCTGGGACCGGACCGCAGCGACGCACGGATGCACGCCAAGACCGTAGGATCCTACGCAGTGCCGTAGGGGACCGCACCGCCACTTCCCAGCAAATTAGGGACACTGTTGCTCCTGGGGTATCGGCGAGGACCATTCGCAACCGTCTCCATGAAGCTGGGCTACGGTCCCGCACACCGTTAGGCCGTCTTCCGCTCACGCCCCAACATCGTGCAGCCCGCCTCCAGTGGTGTCGCGACAGGCGTGAATGGAGGGACGAATGGAGACGTGTCGTCTTCAGCGATGAGAGTCGCTTCTGCCTTGGTGCCAATGATGGTCGTATGCGTGTTTGGCGCCGTGCAGGTGAGCGCCACAATCAGGACTGCATACGACCGAGGCACACAGGGCCAACACCCGGCATCATGGTGTGGGGAGCGATCTCCTACACTGGCCGTACACCACTGGTGATCGTCGAGGGGACACTGAATAGTGCACGGTACATCCAAACCGTCATCGAACCCATCGTTCTACCATTCCTAGACCGGCAAGGGAACTTGCTGTTCCAACAGGACAATGCACGTCCGCATGTATCCCGTGCCACCCAACGTGCTCTAGAAGGTGTAAGTCAACTACCCTGGCCAGCAAGATCTCCGGATCTGTCCCCCATTGAGCATGTTTGGGACTGGATGAAGCGTCGTCTCACGCGGTCTGCACGTCCAGCACGAACGCTGGTCCAACTGAGGTGCCAGGTGGAAATGGCATGGCAAGCCGTTCCACAGGACTACATCCAGCATCTCTACGATCGTCTCCATGGGAGAATAGCAGCCTGCATTGCTGCGAAAGGTGGATATACACTGTACTAGTGCCGACATTGTGCATGCTCTGTTGCCTGTGTCTATGTGCCTGTGGTTCTGTCAGTGTGATCATGTGATGTATCTGACCCCAGGAATGTGTCAATAAAGTTTCCCCTTCCTGGGACAATGAATTCACGGTGTTCTTATTTCAGTTTCCAGGAGTGTATATCTACATCTACGTACTTACTTCGCTAGCCAACGTATGATGCATGGCGGAGGGTATCTTTTACCACTACTAGTCACCTGATGCACTCACAAACAGAGCGAAAGGTAAATGACTGCCTATATGCCTCCGTGAGACAGTTTTGCCTCCATGACCCTCACATGAAGTGAACGTTGGCGGCAGTAGAATCGTTGTGCAGTCAGCTTCAAATTCCGGTTCTCTAAATTTTGTCAATAGTTACCCGAAAATAATGATCCTTTTCCTTCCAGGAATTCCAGTACGAGTTTGCTAACCATCTGCTTAACATTCGTGTGTTGATTGACCGTACCGGTAACAAATTTAGCAACACATCTCTGATGTACTTCGACATCTTCCTTTAATCCGGCATGGGCTCTAAAGTCCATATCATAAGAGCTGTGAGCATTTCTTCACATTCGTTATAGCGAAACGCATCTCTTCTACTGTGTTTGAATGGAAAAAAAGGAGATTCAGGTGGAGTTATTACGTAATTTACTGTATTTATACTGTAATGACTAAGCCTAGCTTATTTTACAACTTTTGATTATTAGGATGATTGGATCAATCGCCTTTTCATTATCACAAGTAGACTGATTGAATGCTGAAAATATGACATATTTTACATTAAGAACTGACTTATTATAACGCAAATTTAAATGATTAATTTATTAATCATAATGATGTTATCTGTATAACTTTACCACTACAAAAACTGAGGAATGATGTGAGGACGTATTGCTAGCTTCGTGGTATAAACAAATGCTAAACAAAGTAGTTGGTTGCTGTATTCTTTCGATGTCATGATTGCTGACTTCATGTTACAGATCGACACAGGGATACATAAGTAGCAAATTCCAGGGGCAGTAAAGGGGATAAACGTTATCTGGAACACTAATGCAGACTACCGTAAGATAAAAAAAAAATATTTTTCTATGCATGTCAGCGTCACTGCGCTCAGAAAATGTGGAACTACTGTCAATTTATACGTGAGAACACGTAAAGAGAGGTCTTTTATAGGGCAATTATTAATACTGAATATCTCCTCTCATTTCTGTTGTTTTATGTTGTACAAAACTGAGTTTCAGCTGTTTGCAAAAGGTGCGGAGGCTTAGCAGAGAACCCAATGACGTCACTTACTGGGCTATGCAAGCCAAGCGAAAAAGAGCTACGGAGGAACACGTGACGGGCAGCTTATGAGAGTGCTCTCGCGAACTGCTGAAACCGTTGAACATGGCACGCCTGTTTGTCTCAATTAGTACTTGACGTAAGGCTGCACATTTAGCCACATGTAAAGGTGGTATGACACATTTTTCTAATTATACTGAGAGACGAAAACAGTGAAGTACCTAGAAGGCGAAGAGGAAAGAAATGAGACTTCACAGGCTAGGACTGTGTGTGATGTGATTTCAGTGATTTTACAAACAACATGGCACTATGAGCCCACTTATCACGTTGTACACTCTGTGGGCAGGACCCACGCACTGGCTTGGCTGGGAACGGTGTCACAAAGCGGTCGTTGGAACTGGGTCAGAGTTGACGTTCCGAGATGGCACCACACATGCCCCACAGTGCTCTTACTGGCTAGAGGAGCACAACAGCACTGCGCAGAGAGGTCGCAGAGACACGTGCTATACGTGGGCCACCATTGTATTGTTGAAAAATGGCGCCACGATACTGTTGCTAGGTGCGTATTACGATACTCTCTTACGGTGGACAGCTGGGGTCGACCAATATTCCATGTATAAATAAATACGTGCTTTTTGTGATGTGATAGAGCCTGTTTCTCCCCGTTCACCTGTTCATTCACATGTTACTTTTCTGTTCTGTTGGGTGCAAGGTCGCAGTGCCATGGAATTGAACCAACACGATGATCTAACAGTGACAACCATGTGAAGGTCCGCCGTATCATCAATGCTCTTATTTTACTCGATAGAGGCAGCAATACAGTTTGAGATGTTATACCGTGGACAAAGTAGAACTTACCCGGAAAGTACACTCCGTAAATTGAAATAAGAACACCGTGAATTCATTGTCCCAGGAAGGGGAAACTTTATTGACACATTCCTGGGGTCAGATACATCACATGATCACACTGACAGAACCACAGGCACATAGACACAGGCAACAGAGCATGCACAATGTCGGCACTAGTACAGTGTATATCCACCTTTCGCAGCAATGCAGGCTGCTATTCTCCCATGGAGACGATCGTAGAGATGCTGGATGTAGTCCTGTGGTACGGCTTGCCATGCCATTTCCACCTGGCGCCTCAGTTGGACCAGCGTTCGTGCTGGACGTGCAGACCACGTGAGACGACGCTTCATCCAGTCCCAAACATGCTCAATGGGGGACAGATCCGGAGATCTTGCTGTCCAGGGTAGTTGACTTACACCTTCTAGAGCACGTTGGGTGGCACGGGATACATGCGGACGTGCATTGTCCTGTTGGAACAGCAAGTTCCCTTGCCGGTCTAGGAATGGTAGAACGATGGGTTCGATGACGGTTTGGATGTACCGTGCACTATTCAGTGTCCCCTCGACGATCACCAGTAGTGTACGGCCAGTGTAGGAGATCGCTCCCCACACCATGATGCCGGGTGTTGGCCCTGTGTGCCTCGGTCGTATGCAGTCCTGATTGTGGCGCTCACCTGCACGGCGCCAAACACGCATACGACCATCATTGGCACCAAGGCAGAAGCGACTCTCATCGCTGAAGACGACACGTCTCCATTCGTCCCTCCATTCACGCCTGTCGCGACACCACTGGAGGCGGGCTGCACGATGTTGGGGCGTGAGCGGAAGACGGCCTAACGGTGTGCGGGACCGTAGCCCAGCTTCATGGAGACGGTTGCGAATGGTCCTCGCCGATACCCCAGGAGCAACAGTGTCCCTAATTTGCTGGGAAGTGGCGGTGCGGTCCCCTACGGCACTGTGTAGGATCCTACGGTCTTGGCGTGCATCCGTGCGTCGCTGCGGTCCGGTCCCAGGTCGACGGGCACGTGCACCTTCCGCCGACCACTGGCGACAAGATCGATGTACTGAGGAGACCTCACGCCCCACGTGTTGAGCAATTCGGCGGTACGTCCACCCGGCCTCCCGCATGCCCACTATACGCCCTCGCTCAAAGTCCGTCAACTGCACATACGGTTCACGTCCACGCTGTCGCGGCATGCTACCAGTGTTAAAGATTGCGATGGAGCTCCGTATGCCACGGCAAACTGGCTGACACTGACGGCGGCGGTGCACAAATGCTGCGCAGCTAGCGCCATTCGACGGCCAACACCGCGGTTCCTGGTGTGTCCGCTGTGCCGTGCGTGTGATCATTGCTTGTACAGCCCTCTCGCAGTGTCCGGAGCAAGTATGGTGGGTCTGACACACCGGTGTCAATGTATTCTTTTTTCCATTTCCAGGAGTGTATTTCATGTAACTTAAGACATACATCCTCCATCCCAGGCGTGGACGATGTAACTTGTGTTTCCCTTTCTTAAGGTACATGAAATGTATTTTGCGCCAGTATTACTTCGCACTCCCTGTATAATACGATTTGAGAAGGAGGATCGTTCACAATCCCACACAACAGACAGGCAAGAACCACCTTTCAAAAGAAATCTCAAATATGTTATCCTAGATTAAGTGTGCCTAAATTTTCAATCCAGCTGCTGTGAAATGAAACACGTGCACCAAGCGTACGTTTTTTTTTTTTTTTTTTTTTTTTTTTTTTTTGACGTGGCGGATGCAACGGAAGAGCGCCAAGCAAAAATCCATACGTGAAGAAAGTGAACTTAGCGGAAAACCTTTCGCTTGCAAGTAACCACGTCACAGAGTGGTGGAATGATGTTATATCTGCTATGGGGATAAATTCAAAGTCTTGGTAACAAGCGGAAGGACATTAGCGTGATACGAAGCAAACTAGTGTGTTGCATACTACACATTTGTAGCCTACATTAAAACAAGACGAGGAAAGTATTTTGGTATGGTGCTGTATCTTGTCATCTGGTGTGGGGAAGACATCACTCTCTTTGGCAACACATTAAACAAGGAGGAATATTTCAGTATCCTGAACCAAATGTGGAATAATTGAGGATTACATGTCTACTCAAATTTTTAGAAGTTATTATTCAAAGCAGACATTGCGCCTTGTAAAACAATGAGCTCTTCGCAACGGTGTGAAATTATGCAGACACGACCACACTCACTAGACATTAAACTCGTAGATAATTCATAAGACGAACTCGACAGAAGTATCCGAACTACAATCAGCTTGAAAGAAGACCTGGTAAGAATGGGAACAATTGGGTCTGGCCAAAAATCGTAGATAAAATGAATGACTGTTTGAAAGGAACTATAAAACGAAAAAAAGAAAAACAAGAATCGCACGCAGTGTTGAGTTCCAAACTTACTCCAGTATTCAAGGACAAGTATGTTATGACCGAATGATAAAGACACTACTGTGAAGTTGCGAATTACTACTTCAGAAAATACTGTCTTATTACGTTACACAAGAAACTGTATGCCACACTTTTCATTTACAAACAGAATGCATTTTCCATTAACTGAAATATCCCTTTCTAATTAAATGTATATTTGAAAATAAAACAGATATCCCTGGAAATAATGAAGTTACCGAATATTAATAACAGACACTCTACAAAACAGAATCTGCAAAAAAATGTTTCTCAAAACTGTCTTCGAGTATTTGGAATCGGGAGGTTTGAATTTTCATAATTTGTATCAGACTGTTCGGTATCGGGACTGTTCGAATTTTCATAATTTTGATCAGTTCTTTCAGTACAGAGTTCCATGCGAAAAAAAAACCGAGTCGCTTGTGGACAAAAACCCCAAATCATTATACAGTCCGTAACAGAAGTGACAATTAATAATACGTTTACTCTTCTGTATTAAATGTAAGAGAGTACTGCATCGGAGATAACGTGCACATCTGTCAGTGTGTAGTGGAAATGAGACTATTTATATGTTATGGTACTTCATTCGTTGCAGAGCCCATAAACCAGATAATATGAACTATTCTCATCACATTATTCATCTCGACACATCGTCACAGGAAGTACGCAATGTGTCTGCTTTTGTTACAAAGATGCAGAGAACATAATCCACGTTTTAAGGTCATCAAGAGGTCATATGAATGAAGGTCAGTTCATAATTAATGCGCTCCACTACTCTGTGACTTCAACCCGAGCGAGGTGGTGCAGTGGTTAGCACCTTGGACTCGCATTTGGGAGGACGACGGTTCAAAGTCTTGTCCGGCCATCCGGACTTAGGATTTCCGTGATTTCACTAAACCGCATCAGGCAAATGCCAGTATGGTTCCTTTGAAAGGGCACGGCCGGCTACCTTTCCCCCCCTTCCCTAATCAATTGGGACCGGTGACTTCGCAGTTTTGTCCGCTCCCCCAACCCGAAGTCTGTAGACAAAGTTTCGTCATCAGTGACGATTCGATGTCTTAAATCTTGATCTTAAACGTCAAATCATTGTTCCGGCACATCTGAGCAAAACTGAAAATGCCTAAACACTGAAACCACGCTGAAATAAAGATTTGACGTTGAAGATCAAGCTATGTTGCACCGAATCGTCGTTCCTGATGACACGTTTACAACTTTGACTTGAAATCACAGCTCTCTAAGCAGTCATTCGTTGAGTAAAAATTTCTTATCGTTTAATTCTTTTATTGAGAATACAGAACACTGATGGTATGCCAGCACCTCCGGAAATTGCTTCAGGTGTTCCTCGAGTATATTCTTAAAGTTCTACACTTTGGGTTTTCTTTTGACGTTTTCGGCCTTCCTGGTCTCAGGTCATCTATGCTCACATGACTTTCACGAAAACGATGAGTCTATCGATAATTCTATTTTCGTCACCTTTGCACCCATCGAGAAATTGTATTTTGGTCACTACCATAGTACTAAAAGTACTGTTGATTGTGGTAAAACTTTAGCCATGTAGAATGAGTGCAGACACCATTCCTAACACGCGTTATTAGGAAACGGTATCAATGAAAATAAAATACGACCTTCTTTGCGAGTCTTTCCTTACAGTTGTCATAACCAACAATACCGACGTCTCATTCACACTGATGATTCTCTAAATTCACTCCGCATCTATTTGTCTAGCTCAAAAATTCCTAAGTTAAAGAGAAGGGTATCAGATTCGCTAACAATAATAACACATATCAGTTTTTTCAGAATTCAAGTTTATTGAAACATTCGTCACTGACCTTTTCAAATGTCACCATCATGGTCTAGTTCTCATTATTCTCCCGCATCAATAGCTGCAGCATGGCTCCATACAGAAGGTTGGACAGCAGACGATGTAACTGCCCACGACCAATCTCCAAGGGGCAAACATTTGTGCATAGTAAAATCAGATGGATGTAGACAAATATCTGATTGAAGTCTCACATTTAAGTACGCTATGTATTGCTAAGAAATATGAAGGTATACAGGCATTCCTGGAATCATGCTTGTCGAAAGACGCAGTTGACTTTAAGTTCTGCTGCTTTTCTGTGTGTAGAGTGTATCTTGAGCTCAAACGTAATGATGCAACTCGAACAGAAAGACCTTATCCATATCAAGCAGAATGGACTCCGAAAAATCATGAAGCATATCCGAAATACATGACATCTTGAAAGTCATGAATCATAATAGTCAATTAGCAGCAGTATTTCTTGACTTTCAAAAGTATTTGACCCATTACCACATTTCAAACGAAATTTTCAACTGGATTGAGGGATTTTTGGTTGGGTGAATGCAACATGTTGTCTTAAACGCTGTGCCACCGACAGAAGTAGAAGTAACTTAATGCTTTTCCCAGGGAAGCATACTGGGCCCTTAATATTCATGTACTATATTAATAAAGTGGCAACCAATATTAATTTTAACCTCAGACTTTTTGCAGATATGGTAGTTGACTGTAATGAAATACTACCTGAAAAAACCTGCCCAAATACTCAATCAGGCCTTTATAAGATTTCAAATAGGTATACAAACTGGTAGCTTGCTCATAAAACGATGAAGCATACTACCTTATCACTATTGTGTCAGTGAGTCACAGTTTTAATAAGTCAACTAATATTACTTCCTGCGTGTAAGGATATTAAATGGAATAATCACACTGTACAAGGAGGGGGGAAAGAACGATCACCCGTTTGTTTTGACTCATGGCGCGGCGGACATGCAGACGCCTGAAATGGAAGATGACTGAAGATGGACTAGTTTCGAGAACCAGCATTAAGGAATCTATGAGTATACTACGACTTCCTTCGTATCGTCGTTGCGGCAGGGTCCGCAGCTGCGATGGATTATTCAGTCATTTTGTTACGTCTTTAGCTAACATGCTTTTCTTAATTTGATCTACGATTGTACAATTTCTCTCATGGGCTATTTTCAAGTATCTAAAACGGTATACTAGGAGGATCATAAATTACTTTACAAAAGATTCCTTAATAGGATAATAGTATATCATCCGATACAAGTCTTTCTTCCCATGATCTATTTATAATTGCAATTCATTGTCATGAAGTAAACCGGCAGTTCTGTTCGTTATTACGGGGTTCTTATTTTTAACGTGTATGTGCATATATTCTAGGAATATCATAAATTATTTTCCAGCATTTCGTTAATAGTACATTATTCCAAGGGCGAGTTTGCAAAAACTGTTTCACTGTCAGTCTATGGCGAAATCTCTGTAATTCATCATAGCCATATCATCACAAGAGGCTGATTTATAAAAACATAAGTTTCAAGATCTGCCTAGTTTCAGAGATGCTCATGTAATATATTTCTACTCGATGGGGAGGGGACAGGAGGGTAGGGGCGAAAAAATTCAAATCATGGAATTTCAAATTTTTCTTATGTCCAAGAATAATGAAACGAAGCCGTGATGGTTTCTTATGTAAGTGCTTCCACAAAAAGGCATGACAATTTGATTTAAAGAGGAACGTATGAAGACGAGACAATCATGAAACAGGAGAATGCAGTGGTTGCGATTGTTGAAATTAAAGTTTCGTAGAAGTATTGGAACTCAAATATATTCACTGCTTGTATTTTCGTTAAGCGTAAAATAGTGTTGTACAATTTTTTGTGTTTTTCTAAGTGTTGTAGAATGGCCAATTTCAGATTTTCGTGTTGTACGCTATGAATTTGTAAGTTGTTTCAATACTGTCAACAACACGATCAGGTTCAGGCAACAAATATAAGCATACTAAAAAAAGGAACATCCCAGTATTCTAGTGCTCATGTCTTTTATATTATTGCCACTGCCATTGTCAACGGCATTTAAGGGGCTGTGTGTTCTGTTGTTTCTACAGTATGCAAGACATCTCTGCAAATAACAGATATTCTTGTTCTTATTTGTAGATTGCCTTTCATTTCTGTAGCACTGTTTCAAATTTATGGTTAGGCGTACCATGATTTCCGTCCGCTCATAATATACCTCCTCCTGTTCCTCAAGCTACCTTCCTATGACACAGTTTCCTTACGGTGTAGTCTTAATGTTTCTAGAATGTTCTTTTTGTGTACAGTTTAGCTTGTGCATTTTCAGTTATATCGCAGTGACACTATCGAAGATAAAGTCTGTTTTTTTTGTGTCACACTTTCCACCTGTAGTATCTGCTTCAACGCTGGTCACCAGTATTCCATCCCCTTTAACGACTATAGTTGTTTACTGTTTGATTATGGCCTTGTAAATCCTAAACTGGTTCACACAATAAATTAATATTGGCCAACATTCACAGTTTGCAATTTTTATTGATAAATGTGAAATTGTTCGGTGCAGAATCAACTGAATAACCCACTAATATGAAAAATGCTGATTTATTCCGCATACTGGATTTAGTTACGTATCGCTTACATCCAAGTACAAATATACTAATTTCTACGTTTCGTGGATTACGTGCGCTTACTATGTTGTTGTTACGCATCTAATGCAGTTAGTAAGTGCATACTTATCAAGTGCCCCATTAGGACAAAACCAGAGAGCCAAAATAATAAGTAAAGACTAATTTAACTGGATCACACGAGCAACTGCAACAACCTTTTTCCGAGGTTGTGAGTGGGACGTTATGTCGTTTTATAGCCGATGTTGACAGAGGCCAATTGCAACAGTGGCCGTCGCGTTGGACTATAAAACAACGTGAGGACGTGAGCACATACCTGGAAAAGCTTTCTTGAAGATGAAAATAACTATGAAAACCTACGCTCGCAGATTACGGCTAACCACCATACAAAATTTCTTAGTATTCAAATTGGTGATGAAGCTAACTAAATGTAAATTCTAATTACAGATTACTGTCAACAGTGAACGATGTCTCATTTTGGGACCTACAGGAGGAAAATAGTAGCATATGTTGTATGCTCCCCTCATAACGTCATAACGCTACTGGATAATATTTTGAAAATGCGGTACTTATTCCGAAAAAGTAAGTAGTGGGAACAGTAAGAACAATGGGCAAACAGATAACCAAACTACAGCCAAGAGAATTCATTACCCAGTGATGCTGTTGCCAACATTGTTAATTATGCTTGACCTAAAGGCATAGAGTATAAAACGACACACGTCATTGCAGAGCAACCAAGACGAGGAACTGAAGTTCTCGATGAGGAGCAAAACAGAATCCTAAAGTACTGAACCAAATCTAGGTTATGTGCGGTTATCTAATAGTCATGTTCCCCTCACGGTTGACTCAGCAAGAGGAGAGACACGTACACATAATCGTCTGTATGCGGCGAAGTGTGTGGTGTAGCATTTTACGTTCCATATCAACATGAAACTTAATAATGAACGAGACATTCGTATTAAAAAACGGTACAGTCATCTTACTCCGACTTACTAGGAAAAGGGACATTAAGGGATATCAATTCTGAGTACAGAATGAAAATGCTGTACCAGCTGTATTTTTATAAAGAACCCAGCTATGTGTTTTTACCTGTTATTGGATCTATATTACGCCAAGAATTTACGTAATCGACTACTGTATGTCCTTCCTTTTACATTACTTAAAACGACGTCCATCTTTCATATACTAGATGAATATAGGATGTTTCGTTTTTTGCAAGTTTTTCAGTTTACAGATGGAGTTATACTTGCGTGAAAGTTTAACTTTCATGCCACCTTTTCTCGCTTTCTGATTTCGGTATTTCATGAATGAAACACTGGTTATATAATAGCATATGAAACCAGCCCACGAACGTTTTAAGCTACAAGCACAAGTTGCGACAAACACATTCGAAACAGCATGTCACAAAACGAATTACTGTGTCCGAGAACCCAAATTTATTTGCGGTAGCAGACTGTTTATGAAAATGCTGCCACACTGTCGGCAACGCATCCATAACATATTTATAAATCTGTAAGCAAAAAATAGTTATTGGTTCGGTTTTATTACGGAAATACTTTCAGGAAATAAACATCCCGGTACATTTAAAGACAGTTTCCTGCAGTTCCAGTCCCACATGAATGAAATCGCTATGACACGTGGCGATTTTATTGTGATTTCATATTGTGACTTCTTATTCTGATATAACTTCCTTTCAGAAGAGTCCGACATCACATGCTTTAATCATCAACGTAACACATACAATAATTTAATGTCCTATCTCACACTAGCTCACAAATAGATTGTCTGTGGGAAAGAATGTCGTATTTCGTTTTATTTTAAGAATACTGAGAACGACAGACACGTACGGAGAATAACTACTCCTCCAGAATATTTAAACGGCAACTCCACAACATTGACTCCTTTACTCGTGACGTCAACATTTAAATGACGTCATGGCTTTGCTTAGAGTACCTCTGCCGCCAGTATTCACAAAGTATACAGATGGAGTACCAAAATTTAATATCCGAGAGACAGAAAGCGGGCGCCGGAGCGAGATTGTAGCTGCATCCTGCTGTGGATCGATCCTGGGATGAAGTTTTCGCAGCACGTATATCTGCAGAGAAACACGACACGGCGGCCAGCATTTCCATCCACAGATAAACATTGCAATAACTCCTGCTTTCAGACCGAGGTTTTAAACGAGTCTTATATACACTCGCGCACACTATTTCGTTGAGCTGTGTTTGCCAGTAGCTCAAATTATAAAACGTTTCTAGTTTGCATTCTACAATTGTTTGCAACTGCCTATTTGTATCGATGGAAAGCTGTTATCTGGTTATCATATAGGTCACGTATTACAATACAGCAATATTTAACACGCGTTGAAATATAGAAATATCACGTCAACAGCTGCGGTTTGTGTGCGAATTGTAGTCTATATGGGAACGTGTACCGTGTTTTCACTGAGGTTGTTAGTAATATTACTGACGCTACAGAAACTGCGGGCCATAGAGGCCAGGAAACGTTCAGTAGAATTTCTTTTGTATAACTCGAGAATGCAGCACTAAGCTTGATCTGTACTAAGATATATTCCAAGTTATTTCATGCGATCCTCCTGCCTGTGGGACAGTAACGAACAGCCAACACATATAATGGGTAAGCGAATGACCCCTAAAATCTTTTTCACGTACTCTGTTATAAGACAATATTTGCTTCCGTTGATCGAAGAAGATGATAAGCGCGTGCTCATATCAGCGACTACTTTGATCTGAAAAGAAGCATCCATCTTGTAATGTTTTCCATAAGTATTGAGCATCGCAGAAATATTTCCATATCTCATACGAAAGCGCAAGCAAGGGAGGTGTTTCGTGGCGTTTTGATCTCTTCAAGATTTGTACAAGTGAAATAAAATAATCACCAAATGATTTTATCAACTGAGAGGTTGAGTTTCTTGCGCCGATCTAAACTGAGCCTCTGAAATTCCTTTCATTAGAACTGTTCGCGTTTTATGAACATTACTGAAAACATTTTCGCACTTAAGACTGTTCGGTGCGCTGTAACAGTCAAGTGTCACACGGTCTATACGGCATGTGGTAAAATGTTGTCGAAAGTCGGCACTCATAGTGAGGACCTCACATCTAATTTTTGCCTACTGTCCAAACATGTCAAATAATTTTTCCTTCTACGACGGCTTATAACCTGATTTAGCCGAAAATACCGGCACACAAAGTTATGTGAGTGATTGAAAATCTGTAGTGTGGCTAACTTAATGTACTCCATGTGTCGGTCAACAACTGCGCCCCTATTAATAGCTTGGTGGCACGAATCAGATAACTGCGTGCGTAGAACTGCAATTGAGATATCATTGAACTGAGTATCACTCAGTAAAGAGGTTTGGACCATCTTTACTGAAATAATGTTAACGGAATGAACTCTGAGATCTTGGGTAAGGTCTCATAATACATTTTCATGCTAACGGTTAGGACAAATTGTCAAATGCTAGAAGTTGAAGGATATAACGTGGAGTTCGGATCACTGTTTATCTGGAGAAGGAAAAAACTGGAAGTAAAAAAATTGATATTCATATGTGAAATACATGTGGAGTGTCACCAGAGTGTCTGCTCTGTTAACTGAAAGTCCTGAATGTAATGGCCCCATGTTACATCATTGCCATCTTCTCTATCGATATGTTCCATACGTTGTAAAACATCCTTATTATGCAGTTGTGTTACATCATTGCTCTCTACTCTATCGACATGTTACACACATTGTAATACACCCCTATTTTGCAATTGTTCCTTGTCTTGGAACAGAATCCGTAGATGTCGCCATTCCCTGTCGACTAACGTTTTGAGAATCTCATCGTAAATAGCCTCAGGTCGTACTGATCTAATGGAAACGTATGATGAGAATTTGGAGGAAACACTCTCTACAAGGATAGAGAAAACACATTGGCACGATTAATCTCAAACAAAATATTGTGTTGTGGTTATTGTTAACTATAGATTAATTGTTGACACTTGTTTTGGAAAAAAAGTTATCAGTAAAGGCTTACGTTCCAGACAACAGGAGGATTGTGCTGGACGAACAGAAGCGCGATGTTTCGTGAAGAATTTATATCTCAAGCAGCCCTGAATTGAGAATGGCACCTTGTTCGTATAGAGTACTGTTTTTTCGCCATGTTCACTTAAAATAACGGTAAATATATTCGATAATTCTGTTGTGGCACAAAATGGAAGTCAGGGTGGTAAAAGTTATGTACCACCAGCTCTAGAATTTTTCGTGGGTTATGTTCGATTTATGTACATAATATCACCAAAATACTCGTCAAAGAACTGTAGACTATTTAAAATAGGTTCTACTAATTTGTCTTGCAGTTTTAGTTCTTAGAACGAAAATGTGCTAAATGTGGTAGAATGCGCTAAATACGGTGCTAACGTAGACAGGAGGTTCCGCTACAAGGCAATTTGTTAAACCAAAGCGTTGATTCATATTAGTTAACATCTCCAACTCAAAACTCACAATGCACCCTAGACCTCGGGCTACGCTGTAGATCGGTCTTGCCACAACCAAGATACCAACCAAGAAGTGATGTACTTACAGTGGAATATATGTGTACTTTGCACAGACGTCCAGATACTTACAGTGATGCCGTTTACGTATGAAGTACCATTTTCGGCACTTTTCTGCAATGTTCTTCAAAATGACATGGAAGCGTTCACTGTAGATCCAGCCAAATATATACACACATTCTATCGTGGCATTGGGCGCAGGTGATGACTGCAGCGAAGGTGACATGTAGGACGGTACTGTTCGGGGTAAGTGACGCATCTGCACATACGACGACGGCACTGGAAACTACACTGTATGTGTGCAGGCTCGCTCAATACCAGAACTGCCCCTGGTAGGTAGGCAGGTATGCTGTGCAACACATAAAAACAGCTTTGTTGAGAGCGGGGGACCCACCTCTGTGACGAAGCGACCCCGACCACAGCGAGCAGGGGGCAGTGAGAGGCCGCGGGCACGTGCTACGTGGACACCGCGGCGGCCTGGCGTCGGCGTCCCCCGCAGGAGGCAGCAGGGCGCGCAGTGCTGGAGCCGCGGGCGCGTCTGCACGGGCGGCCCGCAGGTGCAGCAGCCATGCGTGGGCGCAGCGGGCAGCGGCCGACTGCTGGCTGGAGCCTGGCTGGACTCGGCCTCAGAGCCGCGGCTGCCGGCTGGGGGCGCGCGCCGCCGGCTGCATCGTCCGCGGCGGCTCGAAGGGCAGGCGGTCGCGTCGGCGGCGGCGTCGGCGGCGGGAAGTGCGCACGGCGGCGGACCTGCGCCCACTGAGCCCTGGGCCGGGCCGGGCGCTCGCCCGGGACCGACAACGCCCCTGCCGGCGGCGCTCAGAACTACACGAGCCCGGACGACCCCGTCCCGTCGCCGGCCGATCGCTCTGCGCCCTCGGCCACCCGCAGTGCACACGCTCCTGACGGTGCTGCTTGCTCTAGCAGTCGAAACGCCGCCGATGCTAACCCTTAACCCATTGAGTGACGAAATGTCCTATCCACCCTAACAGTGAAACGGATGTCAGTATTTATTCTTTGGGGATAGTAGTCATAAAACTGCTCCATTTATTGTATTCTGCCTCAGTATTCGGCGTTGCCTGGGTACGTGTTTATCCCAGTCTTCTATTAATCTCTTCCTTTCCCCATCTTTGTCCTCCTCCTTCTCAATGATCACTCTACTCTTCACACCACTGTCCTCCTCCCCCTCCTTTTCCTCTGTCTGTCGATCTGTTTCTTTCCCTTGCCTCTGTCCACTGCTGCTCCGCCTCTATCTGATCCTTCCCCTCTGTCTGTGCCCCCCACCCTCTCTCTCTGTCCTTCACCTCCTCCCCCACCCCTCTCTCCTCATCTCAACCACCCCATTTTTCTATACCTCTTCCCCTCCTTCCTTTCTCTTTCTATCTTCTCCTTTTCCCTCTCACTGTCTATTTACTCCTCCCCTCTCTTTCTATCCATCTTGTCCTTCCCCATTCTCTCTTCACATTATCATCCCACCACAACAGGCCGGTAGTTCTTATCCCTACAGCACTTCCAGATTGTAACTAACATCTGTACCAATTTTGATTGCAATCGTTCGAGTGGTTAGGATGAACTTTTTTCCAGGGGGCCACCCACGTACGCTCATGGCAGATATACTTCGCTTTACGTTAATATATTTCACACTTATGTCTAGGGGTCAGGGATTTTCTCTGCCTCGTGATGACTGGGTGTTGTGTGATGTCCTTAGGTTAGTTAGGTTTAAGTAGTTCTAAGTTCTAGGGGACTGATGACCATAGCCGTTCAGTCCCATAGTCCTCAGAGCCATTTGAACCATTTTTGAACTTATATCTACACAGACACTGATGCAGAAAGAATAACAGACCAAGAAGGGCTGGCCAGGGAGGCCACGCGGTTCTAGCGCTCCAGTCTGGAACCGCGCTGCTGCTACGGTCACAGGTTCGAATCCTGCCTCGGGCATGGATGTGTGTGATGTACTTAGATTAGTTAGGTTTAAGTAATTCTAAGTTCTACAGGACTGATGACCTCAGATGTTAAGTCCCATAGCGCTCAGAGCCATTTGAACCATTTTGAAGACCAAGACATAAATGAATGTTGGTAGGTGTGTTTCTAAATCTGAAAGCTGATGTCTACTGAGATTTCGCGCCACTATGAGAATACAGATCAGGTTAGATTTAAATATGAGTTGTAACTGTCGTTAGGTTTAGTTCCTTTGGACATGGTGAGTTGATGTTAGTCAAGAATGTCTTTCAGGCAACAAAGATGCCATTATCTACACCTCACTGAGACTGAATGAGTCCTGTAGTAGGGCTACAAGAAGCTAGATATTTATCCTGCGATACTACAGAAAGACTTGGTAGTAATGTAGGCACTATTCGTGATTGCTGGCTGCTGTGGACATGAGAATGTAGGATCGCCAGAGTACCGGATGATCGGGCTTCGGACGAACTCATGGCACTACTGACGTGTTAGGCGTGTTGATCTACTGCACCGTACAGCATCTGCAGCAGCAATCTAAGTGGCAGTTGGCACCACAGTGACACAATCAACTGTTACAAAATGGTCGCTTCAAGGACAGCTCTGAGCCAAATGCCCTGTAGCGTGCATACCACTGATCACAAATCACCACCATTTGCGACTTTAGTGGTGTCAAGCGAGAGCTCATCAGAGGCAGGGTGGAGGTCTTTCGGGTTTTCTGAAGAAAGCCAGATCTGCCTCTGTGCCATTGATGCCTTTGCGTTGGTTATAAGGAGGCTGTTTGAGCGCCTGCAACCAACCTGTGTGTGAGACAGACACACGGGACCTAGACCTAGGGTTATGGTCTGCGGTGTGATTTTGTAAGACAGCAGAAGCAGTCTCATAGTTATCCCATGCACCATGACTGCAAATTTGTACGTCAATCTGGTGATTCGAACTGTTGTGCTGCCATTCACGAACAGAAATCCAGGGAGTGTTTTCCAACTGGATAATGCTCGCCCATATACCGGTGTTGTAACCCAATATGTTCTACAGTGTTGTCATGTTGCCTTTTCCTAATGGATCACGAGATCTGTCTGCAATCGAACATATACAGAACTTCATTGGACGACAATTCCAGCGACATCCACAATCAACATTACCGACCCTTTACTGACTGTCAAAGTGATGCAGGCGTGGAACTCCATCCCACAAACTGACGTCCAGCACCTGTACAACACAATGAGTGCACATTTGCATGCTGACATTCAATAGTCTGGTGGCTGCACTGGCCATTTAGTTACCAGTGTATCACATTTACAATGGGTCCTTTCATACTTACATTAACAACTGATTTTACAATGTTAATCACTTAAACACGTTACCTAGACAATTGTTTTCCTGAAATTTCATTACTCTACATTAATTATTTTTTGGTGTTGCTACTTTTTCCCCCATCAGTGTATTTCACCTGCATCTCTAGAGAATTTCGCCCTGCAGTTCCTTTTTCACAAAGTTCATTGTGTATGACATTGTATACACTAAGTGTCGTCCAGTGATATAATTTTGTTGGTACATCGAGTAAATATGTGGCTACAGTTTACGACATGTGGTGCAAATGGGGTTAGTAATGAAGAGGTAATAAATCCAAATCTCATGATGCAGCAGTTTTTCAAGCATCTATGTGTCCTGAGCTATGAGTTGTACAGTGATAAGTGTTTTCTAACACATTTAGTGGCATATATAAATAGTGTCTGCAAAATGTACTGCAAATACAGCTAGAAGTAAAGAAGTAATAAATTAAAATGTCATGCTGCAGGGAGCAGTTTTTACTGAATGAACAGGGAAAATGTAGTAACCAATAAAATTTTTCTTTTCATCATTTTTTGGGTGTTTTCAGAGAGAAAAACGTTCGTAATGGTTGGAAATTATATGCAAGGTTTGTTACAAGTCACTACATGCTCTCATTCTCAAATACTGGATGAGGATGTTCATGCATCATGGGCTACACTGATTTCCCACCATCCGCCACTCACCCCTACACCTCACCCCCCACCCTTCGATAGTCGGATGTTTCTTAACACTCGAGTTATTCTTTCCAGACAATAAGTGATATGTGTACCAAGTTTGGTAGGATTCAGACCATTGACTTAGACAGAGATGAGGAACATACATACTTACATATATACACACATACATGTGTACATCAATTTTTATAATACGTATGTATATGGATTTCTTAGTGCAACATGAGTTATGGGGTGGTAAGTATACAGACAAAAGAATGAGGAGTACAAAATATGTGCTGAAATGTTTGAAATATGCAATGTATGCTTCTGTTGGTTAACATGTGAAGAGTCCAGAGGAAAAACCTGATAAGTCACAATTCTTATTTTTTCAGGAGACGAAATTGAAAGTTTCAAGACTTACAAAATTTTAGTTTTTCAAGTTCTTCATTTTTGTTTTAGACCTTAATATATCTTTCAGAGAAAGAGCACATCTGAATTGGATTTACAATAATATGATGCATTTTTATTATGAAGGCAGGTTGCGCAGAAAAAATATGACGAGTCCATAACATATTGCATATAACTAAAAGATTTCAAATTCATGTTACAACAAATTACCTCATATAATCATATAATAATCTTCTATAAAAGGTGCTTTACTTTTTCGTTGGTGGATTACTGCAAAAGGCGATCAAAATAGACTTGCACTTCACTACGGCAAAATCTTTTCAAGTCTTGTAAATCTCTGTATTTCTCAGCAGATATTTTAAGATCACATGCATTAAAATCAGAATCCCTTAATTTAAATAACTGTATGCCTAATACTAAAAAATACTTGTTTCAATAAATAAACAAAACTTTCAAATAATATTGCTGTAAAAGAATTACTATACCTTCATATTTACCTGAGGGTAGGCTGAACTCGCCTTCTTTCAGTCTGGAATCTTGCCATTTCTTTCCACAAAGAAGTAATGAAGCTTGCTCATATGCTCCATTGTAGCTTCCTCTATACAGAACCAGTGCTGCATAATGTCATGTGACTTCCAATTCTCTTATTGGCCTGGACTGGAAAGGGAGTTTTTTCTTGTATATAGTATCATCCAGCTGCTCTGTTCAGCATTTGATTATCTCTGGTTGCTCCTCAAAATCAATGATGACAAAAGGCGAAGGGTATGTGTGTGAATTCTGAAAAACCTGACACAAGTTCTTTACAATTTAACATTCCTGAATTTAGTCTATCACACCAATATTTTTATCACATTTGAGGTACGAATGACCTCTCATGAGGAATGTCATCTTTACATAGTCCAATCGTTTTTCTGTATGGACCAGATGGTGAAGGAATCTGAACACAGTGGCATTCTTGTTTTGCCCCCTGCAGGAGTCACAGATGATCTCCAGATGTCTGACTTCTGGATTTAGAAAATTGTGCACAAAATGATGAAGGAACGATGAAACTTCGTCTGCTCCTTTTCGGGCTGTTCTCTCTGTATACATGTAAAAATAGTGGTCCCCTGCTGCCAAAACATGAACATTGAATATCAATACCGAAAGCTGTCATTTATAATAAACTTCATTTGTATATTTGGACAAGGAAAGTTTTTGCTATAGTCCATCACAATTGCAACCTTTGATGGATTTCTTTGACATTCCATCTTTGCCTCTTTTCTTGTCATAGAACACTTCTTGTTTTCTGAGATACAATTCATGGGCTGCTTCATTGGATCGAAGTTCATAATGAAGCCTTACTTTATTTTCAACAGATGATGTTAAAGTCAGTTTCTTCTCCAAATTTTTCTTCTTTGCTAGATATTCATCACAGGAGCCACAAGTAGCAGATCGTGGATATCCAAAACCTATACTGAAATCTGAATTGAATATAGTGTGGCATGTTTCATATGTCATGTTCTAATCCTGAAACGTCTTGATCATATGGAACATTTTTTTAATATTCAAACACTCTTGTAGGTAAATTTTTTTCTGACTTCATCAAACTATAGTGGCTGTTACGATCCTTAAATGATTTAATGTGCCCTTTTATTATTGCATGTCTTTCATCTTTCAAAGCCTGTGGGCAGGATCTGTGTTTCCCTCAGCTGTCTCGTAGAGGTTGGCCTCCAGATTTAAGTTTCTTCAGTAAATGATCTACCTTGCCCTTCTTTATTCCACGTAACGACATAACTGCTTGTTTGCACACATGTACTTCTTGGAAACTTCCATTAATACAAATAATAATACAAATAATACAAAGACTGAATTTATATGATGCATCATGAAACCTTGCTTCCTGCTTTTCTCTTCTAGGCCATGTGCACTGTACAGGGACTACTGTGATTAAACCACTTAAATAGAGATTAATTTTATCATGATTTTGAAAGTGGTTCACGTTATTAATAATATTCCTTTTATCTTCAACACTGACAATATCAAAAGAAATGTTTTTCACTTACATAGTTCTCCTGTTTCATGTGACTGCAATCTTAAGCGTTTGGAGGCATCTCTAACGTGACCATACGACTTCTTTTTCTTTCTCAGCCTCCTTGATGACATTCAATAGTTTCTTCGCAAGTAGATGAGTCACTGTCTTCTTTGTTCATTTTACACTGACAGAATACAATGCTAGATCTAACTTTCTTCACCAACTACACAAAGCTAACAACAATACTCAACTTATACACAACTATGGCTCTGGCACCAATGATAAAACAATGATAACATTAGTGAAAACAGACCCCTGCTGGCTCGGAATCAATGAGTCGTAAAATTTCATGGTTGCACTCTCTGGACTTGTCAGGATATTCCTGTGTCTTGTGTGAACTTATAATGTTTTCTGCCTTCACATGCTTACAGGGTATCAGAATATCTCTCAACTCATCAGGTTTTTGACCAGTTCTGTAAAACCAGCTAAAACTACACTGGCTGGTCTGTTAAATCATGAAAAAATAGAAATTTTGGAATTTTGGGCTTCTCAGGTTTTTCCCCTTGACTCTTCATATGCCCTTAGCAAGAAATCATTTCCCAAAAGAGTGGGCTTAACAATCAACTTCAGTATCACAGTCCATTTCAAGACAATCGTGAAATGCCTCCAGAGGCACACCCAGTCTGTCCTACATGCAGCATCTGCACTAGATGTTTCACATACTGGTCTACCACACAGTGCCTTACCCAGAGTAACATCAGTTGCTGCAGTGATGTTTGAATCTGCAGAAAATGAAATAATCCTTATTTGTCTAAAAGAAATAGTCATGAATATCAGTGTGATTCCTCTAACTATAAAAACATCAATTTGTGCACATAATATGCCTGTTTCCTTCAAATGTTGACAAGAACAGTTTTCATCGAGAGATGATGAGTAATTGGGTCTTGTGTCAGCTGTTCACAGGTAGTATATGTATGAGAGTTCTAGCGAAAACAGCGCATTTTTTTTAAATTCTCAGATTTAAAATCAAGATATAGTTTTGTTGTTTCTTCCAAGTAAAAATTTCTCGATTTGATACCAAGATTTTGTGTAAATAATATGCCTGTTTCCTTCAAATGTTGGCAACAACTGTTTTCATCAAGAGATGATGAGTAATTGGGTCTTCTGTCAGCTGTTCACAGGTAGTATATGTATGAGAGTTCTAGTGAAAAGAGCACTTTTTTTTAAAAATTTTCAGAATTAAAATCAAGATATAATTTTGTCGTTTCTGCCAAGTAAAAATTTCTTGATTTGATACCAAGATTTTATATTTTCTGTCTCCTCATTTAAAATTATACACATCCACAAATGAAATTACATTTAATAGAAATACATTTAATAGACAAAAACTAAATAAAAATTAAGTAACATAAATCGAAAAATATTTATTTTGTATTTGACATAGATAAATAAATTGAAATTGAGCAGTTTCTTTTAGTTTATCATCATCATCTGAAACGGTTGTAG
This sequence comes from Schistocerca cancellata, assembly GCF_023864275.1. Taxonomy (NCBI): domain Eukaryota; kingdom Metazoa; phylum Arthropoda; class Insecta; order Orthoptera; family Acrididae; genus Schistocerca; species Schistocerca cancellata. The sequence goes on from NC_064631.1 coordinate 52,640,847, forward strand.
TATAATAATGTGGAAGAGCAATTATGTGTTTGTAACCTAAAAGTAATAACACTTTTCTATCATATTTAGTTATCAAAATTTCAGCTTTTGAAATACTCTATAGTTTATTTGTTTACCTTATGATAATTTAGTGAACACTTCTGCATAACCATTACTATTACAGTTATGTTCGATTCTCGCCAAAGTCATCAGGCTTATTTTGTTCTGCTTTTATTTATGTGGAAAAAAATTAGATTGTCAAATTATGAGCAAACATTTTAATTTGAAAACCGAAAAATTTTCTAATTTTTATTATCTCTCAGATGTAATTATCTACCCACTCATAGCAAAAAATTATGTAAGTAAAAGACAGATGGGGAACCAAAAATAAAAATTCCTTAATAATTGAAAATGAAATATGGTAAACTTTTTTCAAATTCAATTCGATGTTCAATAATAGGACCAAATGGATGTGGAAAAACAAGATTAACGATAGATAATTATATTATAGCTCCAGGATAGTTATATGAGAAAAAAATTTATAGTTTGCAGATTTATTCTAAGAGTTTCGATCAAACAAAATTTCGAGATTTGGAAAAAAGATAAGCAAAAATTGAAGATTAAATTAATAAGGAAATTGCTGCTTTTATTGAAAACAACCTTGAAATTATTCTTATAGATGAATATGACGATAACTGAGATGTAGTTTTTGACGACTTCATTCTCGAAAATAAAGATATTGTTAGAGAATAATTTAATAGAGGTAGATGTACAGGAATAGATTCCTTATACTTACTTCAGACTTATTGAAAACTACCCAAAAATGCGTTAGAGGTAACCTTACTTTATTAAAATATTTCTGAAAGGATTAAATGCCATTTTTAAAGTAAGTAGATGTTATATTAGTTTTAAAGGATGAAGGATGGTAAGAGTAAATGATCCAACTGATGTGAAAGTTGCAGTGACCAATCAATATTCAGTTGATGAATGAAGGAAACTTGTTACTAAAGCTCAATAAATGCCCCCAAAAATAATTTTAATCAACTTAAGGAAACTAATCTAGGTAGTTACATTACGAAAAGGAAATTAGAAAAAGTTCATTCTGATAATTTCTCAAAAACAAACTCAGTATATAAAATATTCAAGTGATTTTAAAGACAAAATATAACATAAACAAATAAATGAATATCCTTTTGTGACTGGAGGTGAAAAATAAGTGCACAGTTTCAATGAATATGCTTTTATTCTTAAAAATAGTGCTTTTTGGCAGAATTATAAATAAAGATTTAACAAAGGATGATTTTGAACTTCTGGTGAGTGTTTTGACAGACTTCACAAAGTAGCTCCTGAAACCAAGACAATAAGAATAGCACACAAATCAAATTTCCTAACTATAAGGTTTAAATATGCTGTTACAGTTGTTCCAGTTGATGTAAAATTAGATGTATTTGGTGATATAATTGAATTAATTTTTATTATATATACATGGATCATCGTAATCACACCCACTGTTTGAAATGTAAAACGTTTACTGAAACACACAATTGAAGCTCATTGTTCAATCTGTCGAACTAAGAAAGTAAATTTGTTAAAAATTGTAGATACTGGATTAAATATTTGAGAAGAAATAGCTAATGTATCACATAAACTAATGAGAAAAACTTTTAAAAGAAAAATGTAACTTCTTTTTGAACACATTGTTAATGGCAAGCTGATTTAGTTGAACCAGATTCTGAAACATAAAATTTTAACTATTTTAGATGTTTTTTCACAATTTGATAGCGTTTTACCAGTTAAAGGTAAAAGAGGTAATAATATAAATGGTTCTTTTGAAAAAAAATTTCGAGAACACTTGGAAACAATTTACATAGCAAATTTATTAGATGCTATTTAAAAATATAAAATTGGTGCTAAAGAAAGTATAATTCATTGAAAGGAATTTTCGAAAAAGGAAATACAAAATTTTGGTCAACAGAAATTTTTTAATTGAAGACATTATTCATTTTAATCAAATTGTATATAAATTGAAATATTAAAATGCTGAAAAAATAAAAGGAAATTTTTGTGTAGAAGAACCACTGGAAACGAATTAGCAATAAATTCAAAAAGAAGGGTATTAAATCATATGTGGAATGGTTAGGTATAGATATTTCACATAAGAGTTTTGTAAATAAAAATTACCTAAATATTTTAGTATGTTAATAGGCAATGGCCTTGCCACAGTGAATACACTGGTTCCTGTTAGATCACCAATGTTAAGTGCTGTTGGGCGTGACTGGCACTTGGGTGTGTTACCATCCAGATGTCATGCACTGTTGCCATTTTTTAGGGTGCACTGAGCCTCATGATGCCAATTTAGGAGCTACTCGGCTGACTAGTAGTGGCTTTGGTCGAGAATACCATCATAATGACTGGGAGATTGGTGTGCTGACCCCATCCCCGAACTATCTGCATCCTCCTCTGAGGATGACACAGGCCACTCGTGGCCTGAAGAAGGAGTGCTTTTTTAGTATGTTAATAAAATATGTTATGTGTGATTGAGGTTAGTTATTGAAATTTTATCATATATGGTATTGAATTCAATTTTCATTATACTCATTGTCTCATTTAAAGAAAGAACAGCATATTTTGATATTAAAATAAAAGTTAACAAAAACGAACAAGTATTGGAATCATTGGAAAAGTTTTAATTTGAATTACTGGAAGCAGATGGTTTTAATGGATTTTGTTTTTTTAGTCATATATAACAATCATTATTTAATTTTATCATGTGAAAAGTAGTTGGAAATTTACATTTTTTGTCTAAGACATGTTCGGAGGTTAGTTACACCATCATTATTGATCTCAAGAATAGTTATTCAAAGGATTGAAATAATATTGGCAAAAAATTAAGTCTTAAGATTTCATTTATTCATTCATAAAAAGTTACTGATTTTTGATATGTAATGATTTTTAAAAAACCCCACAATCTGGTTATCTACTTCTAATATAATTGCTTTCTTTTCAAACACTTGTATATTTTTTTGAATCATTTGGTCATTATAATAATAATAATCATATTATCTTCAGATAAGAAAAGTTGGTCTAACCTTCCTATTAATTTTTTGAGGACAGCTCGTTCATTTATTTGATGTAAAATTTCTAAAATTATGTCACAAATATCATTTGATTTTTTTGATGATTGACATTAATGTTATTCAGACATTCAAATGAATTATCTCACCTTCATAGAGCTGTTATACTTAAATTTTTATTTTATATTCGCCATATTTAATTTACCAAAGGTAATATATCATGAGTAATCCATTTTTAAATTATTTGCTTCTTCTTTCTTTGATTTTGATATTAAAGGATATAACCCATATCATGTTCATTAATGAACATTGTCTGTTTTCCATTATAATTCAGATCTTCAAAATGGGAGACTCTTAAATTTTGTAACATTGCTTTGTATTTTCCATTTTTGTCTTTAAAAGATTAATCTATTTTCTCATATTATAAAATTTAGCCAAAACTTTTGCTTTATCTGTAGGATTATTATATTCATCATTAATTATTAAATATTTTATCAATGTATATAAGTTTGTTGGATTTTAGATCTAAAAGCGACTCACTTTATTTTCATAAATTTTGATATTTTTAATTTTTTTAACTCTAAAATTTTTCTTTATAAATGTAAAGTGAAAATTGAATGATTTGTCGTTTGAGCAATAAAAAAAATTCATAAATTAATGTAAACAACAAAACAGAATACTCCTTCTAAAATAGGTTGTGTAGATTTAAAAAAAAATAAACAAAAGGAATATAGGGTAAATGAATATGAACATACGAAAGAAATTGTTTCTAACAGGAATAAACAACCTTTACTTGTAAAAACTGTAGAAAACTAATTGAAAATTCTTGTCAATGTATTCATAACTGTGACCACAATTAATCAAAGAAGAGAGGAAACAGCTTTCATTATGAAAATTGTAAAGAAACGTAGTATCAAAAATTTGAATGTTTTTATAGAAAAATTTCGTTGTAAAACGTCTCTAGAAAATACTTCAAAAATTACCATTACCATTAAAAATTTTAAAAACTTATCAACTTTTTATTTTATTATTTGTTTTTAGAAATTCATCCATGAACGGTTTGGTTCCCGTAAGAAAACATTGTTCTCATCTATCATTTTAGTTCATTTATTATGTCTATATGGTAATGTGCTAATTCCATCTTGTAAAAATAACATATTTACAATCATCAGAATTTAAAACAATTTTATTACACTCAACTGCATACAATTCTTGCTTCAGTAATCTAATTAAAATCATTTTCTCATGTTGTTTTATTTTGTTTCCCAAATAATTTTTATAATCACCAAAGTTGTAATCTTTCTTACAAAAGATTTTTTTAACTGGTTTACCCTTTTTCTCTCTTCATCACCAATATACATTTTCAATCTTAAACTAATGTGCTCTGACAAAATTTTCCACAATTTTAATCTTTGATTTTTTGTAAGACTTTCAAATTGATAAGATTCTATGAATATTCGTTAAGTTTAATACAAGATTTAAAAGTTGATTATCATTTCAATAATGTAAAACATATTTTAGTTTGTAGTTTAATGTTGTTAAGAATTTATTTTCTCCTTCTCATGCTAATGGTGAATCTTTATGTGAATCATGTAATTGTTTGGATATTCTAAATCAGCTATAACGATATTTATTTTCATCTGACATTTTAAGTACTTTCAGAATTAAAACATTTATGGTCTAAATAACTGAAATCCCTGATGGTAAAAATTCAGAAACTGGCCAAACAGACAAATTATTCATCTCTGAATATGTAATATATTTTTATTTTTTTCCTGGATCAAAGTTTTTCATTTATTTGTTATTTGATTTAGTATAACTTTTAATTCTTGAGAAAATCCACTTTGAATTCCTTTTTCAAGTAATAGAATCATGATCATTTAATACATCTAATTCAAATTTTGGCTTTTTTCCATACAATACCAAGACAAACCAGGATCTCAGAAATACTAACTTGGATCGAGATTATAAGATTAAATATTTGTATCATTAAAATTATCAAAAATAACCATAAGTATTATACTTCTTTCATTTGTTAAATAATGAATGTAAACTGGAATATATCTTGTAAATTTTTAAAACTGAACTTTTCCAAACAGTTTTGCATGATTATAATATTCATCTGAAACATTATCTCCATTAAGTATGGAATAAAAACATTCTTTTTTTAGGTAAATTCGTTTCCCTTAATTTTGCTTCATAATCCATATATTCATAATGAATACACTTATTTTAATTATTAAATATAATTGTTCATCTTCAAAATAGTTTGCTGATTCTCTAAATTGTTATTTTGAAAGATTAGAAGATGATTTATCTATTCTTGAGGTCAAAATTTAACTGTATCTGAAGATGTCTGTGTTAATCCCTCTCAATCCTTTTACTGAAGGCAATATATATATGTAAATATATATACGTATATATCTCATTGTTTGGAATATCATCAATGTCTCTGTTATATATTCCTAATTCTTTAACAAATAAATGAACAACTTTATTTTTTAGATAATAGATGTAAACTGGAAAAAAGGGAGGGATTTTGATAATAATGATTACAATCTGTGTGAGCACTTCCTCGATATTTTCTTGATAAATGGAAATGATCTTTTGCCTTTTCTTTGCTTATAGTATGTTCTTTCCATCGATTTCTAAAATTTATTTTATATTCTTCATTCGATTGTTTCATTCATATATTTTAGCAGTTTCTCTGCGTTCTTCTTTTAACTTTTCATCCAATTTTTGATGCATCCTTAACAGTGTATATAATACATTTTTGTATCCCCTGTAGAATATTTGATATAGTAACTAAATGCAATTGGTGAATGTTTCTGCCTTTTATTAATGTATTTTTAATAGGGTTTGGTTGACAGGTGTAAATATCTTTTACTAAACATTTGAAGTCTGTATAAATTACAAAAGAGACTTGTAAAGAATGTCAGATGTTGTAAATTCAAGTTTTTCACCTTTTATAGGGATATCTATTTTTACATCCATATGTTCTTTACAATTGTTTTCCTGATTATTTAATTTTTCTTGTAAATGAAAATATATTAAACGTCTATCACAAGGATATATTCTGCCATTGTGTTTGCTTATATGTGAACTAGTTTATCTAGATAAATTTTTTATCCAAGAAATATGAGAAACATTCTCATACAGAATTAAATGACGAGTAGTATATTTTTATTGTTTTGTGTAGTAAAGAGGAATACAATAAATGTTCCATTATATGCATAAATTTAATCGAAATATTTGACTTCTTTTAGAAATTTGGAAGGTCATATAATTTTACAGGAATGTTAATTGTTTCTGTTTCGTAAATTTCATCGAATTTATTTCTAATATTATTATATTTACTTACACTTCCTCCATCATGATTTATTGGATAAGAGTCGATTTTTTTGAATATGGAAAATCATTTTTTATCTGTATTTATACGTTATTACTGCTTCTTTATCTTTAATTTCTTTTGGTAAATCGGTTTAAGAGGAAACAAAAATTTTATTGTGACTACTAATAATTAATTATAAAGTATGATAGAAAATAAACACCAACAAGATCTTTTTCTTTGATTTCCCCAATTTTAATCTATAATTTGTTTATTGAGTTTTTTTATATTCATATAATTAATTTTTGTAAATGAAGGTTAATAACTTGTTTTATAATTAAAATCTCCATTTTTAAAATCACATTAAACTTCATTTTTGTTTTAATTGCTCTTCTTTGTATTCACATGTTCTTGAATGTGGTATTTACTTCTTCTTTAATCTGACTAAACAATTCTTGTGGTTCAACAACATTATAATTGTTATGAATTCCATAAGTTATTATTCTCGAGTCAAATACAGAAGCATTTCAATAAATTCTTTTAGTTTCCTTTGAAACTAAAGCAATCAAATTTTTCTGACAATTTTTTTTAATTTCTTGATGTTTATCTACTAAAAGCTTTTGAAACTAATTCTCATCATCGATATTATTTATATTGCTCTCAGATCTGTTGATGAAATGGATTAATTGCAGTTATCAAGTACAGAATAATTTTTAGTTTTTTATTTTACATATTTTATGAGATTCTTTTAAATATTTTTACCAAATCATTATCATTATTATTATTATTGTTCTCAGATTTTTCGATAAGTTTGATTACTTGTTGTTTATTAAGTATCTTTCGTTTGGCAGATTTCATGAAGCTGTTTAAAAGATTTTTTTTCAATTCATTATTATTGTTATTAATATTCTCAGCAAGATTTAGAATAATATAGATCAATTTATCTTTATTAAGTTTCGAATAATTTTTCAATTTTCTCATTTTACAGAATTTTTGAAGTACTTTTAACTTTTTATGTTAGTTCTTCCTTCTTCACTTCTTTCATATTAAAATAATCAAATAAGTTCCCATAGATCTTTTCTAGTTACATTTGAATACTCTTCTGTTACAATAATTTTCCAAATTGTCATAATTTAATATGCACTTTTCTTTACAATAACTTTCTAAGTAACTCAGCTTCAGAGTACAATTTGATTTGCTTTTTATTTATGTTAAAAAATAGATCTTTTAAAAAATTAAAATTTTACTGTTGGAATGTACCTTGAGTTTTTAATGAAAACACTTAGAATTGGAACGTACCTTAGAAAATTCCGGTTTATGATATAGATAGACAAGGTTTGACCAAGCTTATGTAGAAAGAGAGAAATTCATTAGTTTCTCTTAAATAAATGATAATTTGATATGTGGATATAGATGTTCACAGTCTTACAGAGCTTATTTATATAGGAAAAAAATATTAGATTTTTATTTTTTAAATAAATGAGAAATTGACTCTTGGATGTACACAACCACGATCTCAGAGATCGTATTTATAAGTATTTTTTAAGTAAATAAAAATTTCGTTTGTGGATATATATATATATATATATATATATATATATATATATATATATATATATATATATATAACTTTTAGCTGGAGGAAACAACAAAACTAAAATTTTAGTTTTAAATGGATAAATTTTTTAAAAAAATATGCCTTCTTCACTAGTCCTGTCTAACATATACTACTTGCATATCATTGTCACACGATAATTTGACAGCCTGACTCGCTATCTTCTTCAGGCATCCAGAAAGCATGTTGTATATTTTGAGTAAAATACTGAATATTTGCAAAGTCAGCATAAGCATATTATCTCAGTGGCCAACATTTTCAGAATAATTTTAGTAACAATGTTATTTCTAATGTTAATTCTTAATTAAAAGAATAATTTTTCAGTACATAATCAGTAAAACTGAATGTTATCATGAACTGAACTCATGGCAGTCTGTTTGCTTACATATAGTGTGCATAAGAAAAATTGCTGTAAATTGAATCACGAATGACCCCTGTATTGATATTACACTTTATGCTGCAGGAAATACTGTGAATTAAATTAATGGTGTTTACATCAGAGGACAGTAGGAGAGTAAATCCACAGATGACACATTCTAGTTGAACACAAAACCAGCTCTGAAGGTAAGTGTCTCAAAGGCCATCGATAAATATCCCTACCACTGCTAGCTTGTTTATTGATATTAGACTCTACTGACTTAGAAACATAAAAATAGTATTCGTACTTATTAGAGAAACTATTGTGAATATAGTCCTACTAATGAAGTCGGTTGGTTGTAAAACAAAGCTGTGTAATAGTCAGCATTTGTGACCAATGGTGTGCATTAGATGTCCTCCTAAAAAACGTCCGGCGCTTTGTCTCTGATGTTTTGGCTGATATTTGTGATTTGGATTTTGCAATGTGTAGCTGAAGTCAGCCCAAACAAATACTGCTCATCATGTCTTCCTTGCAAAGCCCAGTGTCGACAGAAAGAGTCGGTTTGTTTTCGTTTACAAAGAAAATTATTTTTAAAACGAAATTTTATGTGCTCATTCCATAGAGTGTCCTAAATTAGAATAGTGAGGGATTCGTTTTGTTAACGTTTGTTAACAGGACAATATAACTGGAAGAGCAGCCAGTACTCCAGCAACAACTGAGCAGCCCTGCTGCATGGCGGTAGCAGTTAGCACGTGCAAGGGAGGTGTTAGAACCACTGAAGTAATGTTTGTTTTTCGTGTTTTACTGAACCTGGTAATACACATTAACAAAACCAGTATCGTGTTAAACTACATTTAACCCGCTGCATCGAATGAACACGCAAAATTCTGCTATAGAAAATATTCTGTTTCCTCAGGTCAAGCAAACCGACCTTCCGGTCCACACTCAACGTTACATCAACGACGTAATGAGTAGTATTTGTTTACTGACTCGAGCTAAATACTGGAAAAACGAAATTGCAAAGTCTGCGGAAACATCAGAGAAAATGCGCATCACGACTCTTAGGAGAGACAGTTTATTTACCATTACATTTAAAGTGCTAAATCTGCAAACAGCAAGAAGAATAGCAAAGAACGAAATTCTTCTTATTGTGCCGACATGTAAGGGCGATCAAAAAGTTTTCGTTAGAAACGATACAGGCCAGGATAGTTATGCCAATCAAGCAAAATCGCTATGAGGATTGAGACAATCATCCGACCGACGTCGTCGGCCTTCCAAGAAATTTTTTAAGGGGCTAAAGGCGTGATAGTGGCAAGGAGAGAGATCAGGACTATAGGGCGGATAGTCGAGTGTTTCCCCCTTGACTTGGCGTAACTTCTATGTTACGACATTTACGATATGGAGACGTGTGTTATTTTCTCTTCATAGCAGCAGCACACGTTGTGGTGCGATGGTTTTCGAAGAAATGCTGTCCCACATACGTTCTTCATTCTCTGATGGATGTCAACCGGTGTTTCTCCTTCGGCAGTCATGAAAAGAACGACAGCACATTGGTACTAACGTCGTCATGGTTCACGTTTCCGCATTTCTCGCACGCACGTGGGAAAGACGCGAGTGTCACACAATTTTTTAAACTGTTGTTTCATCCCCGTCGCCCCTTCGAGTAGGGAGTGGGCTGTTAGTGGTACAGTATTCCGCACTTCAGCCGAGAGAAGGTTTAGAAATATAACAAATAAATGAAAAATTAAGATATTAGAAATCTTTTCGTTTTTAAGTTAAAGGTCAAAAATGGACAGCTAAAAATGAAAACATAGATTTTAAAAACACATCGCTAAAAGGTTATGTGCTTCTAACAAAAACATTGCACATTCACTGAAAATGGGAGAGATCTAAACTGAGAGAGAAGTATTTCTTGAGGAGACAATATGTTCCAAAGGGTTGGTGGTTATGGGTAGAAAGTACAGCGATCTCTTAGGCAGCAAAACTATGAAGAGGAAGGTAAATCTTGAGGTGGATAGAGGCTGAGAAAGACAGAGGGTAAGTAGGAGTTTGGTTGTGTGGAAAGGGTAGTGGTGACAAGAGGAAATCGATGAGGATGGTCATAGAGAGAAAGGCGTTTAAGTTGTTAGGAGGGATTAATATCGGAGTTGATGTCATTGTGTCGGAGAGAAGTTATAGGATGTGGAGTACGTATACGTGTAGGACCGTGTTTATAAAGGAGCGGCAGCATACCAGGACGTGATCAGAGGGGAGTAAATTGGGTAATTGGAATCTAGTTTGCGGACAGTGTAGGAGATGCGAAGATGTTTGATGAGGGTTGTGGATTTGATGAAATGGTAGAGGATCCATGTGGGGAACTAGAATGAGACAGAGCGCATGGTGTTCGAGGTTTGGAGTGACATATATAACTTTGGTGGGACGGAAGTCCATACATCATTTGCGTAGCAAAGGATGGGTCTGACTAGGGTTTGGTAGGTGTGGTAAACAGTGGAGGGGTGTAATGTTGGGCCTGTTTGCCTCACTAAACCCTTGCGTGCATGTCGGTGCTTATTATACGTGCGTTGTCGTCACGTTATGTTGCATACACACTGCAGCGACGCCCTCAGACGGAAGCATTTTGATTGCCCGTTATTGTACAAGGTTACTCGCAGGTACCTGCAGGGCTTTATGAAAGCGATTGTTGCGGAACCATGAGACTCACAGCAAAACTACAAAAATCAGTGCACAGAGCATCCTTCCGAGTTTCGATTAACAATAAGCGCCGTGGCGTAGTAGAAAAACACACCACTAGGGGACAGGCGTGTCATAACATGCAGATAAATCGTCCACTTCATGCTGTCGCATCGATATAGTTCGCGATCGCCGGTAGGCAACCCAGTGGCCAGATTTCTAAAGGGGAATCCTGTCGTCACGTGCAACTGAGCAGTACCATCCGTATGAACTTCAATTAACTGCACATACCCACAGCGCAACAGAATTGAAGAACCACTTTTTCGAAACCCCACAGTTTCCACACATTGCATTGCTTAAGGGGGGTAGGACGTCAAACGGGTCGACTTGGAGCAGGAGAGGCATCACAGAACATTTTAATTTCCAGTGTCTATACTTTTACAAATAAATGCATAAAACTTTGTCAGTATCACCAGGAAGGATTCAGGATTCACACTCGTTGCAGTGGAAGTTCGAAAACATAACAAAATAAATTTTTACGTGCGAAATTTCATCATTTTTTCACTTAGTAATGGCTGCATTTGTTGCTATAGGTACACTTTCCTTCATAAGTTAGTCCGATTCTTCGATGAATTTTGCACAGCATACATACCATACTCACAGGTGTATGAAACTCTAGAATTTATTTACTTTATGAAAACACGAATGAACTGTTATATTTTAAGCTTCATTTTTAGAAAAAACACAAATTTTATAGTTAATTACCTCAATTTGTACCACAGTTTTTAATAGATATGGAAAATTCTATTGTTTCATACACCTTTAAGTATGGTTTGTATGCTGTGCAAAATTCATCGAAGAATCTCTCTTACTTATGAAGAAAAGTGTTCCTATAGCAACAAATACTGCCATTAGTAAGTGAAAAAAATGATGAAATTTCACATGTAAAAAAAAATCATTTCGTTATTTTTTCGAACTTCCACTGCTATGAGTGTGAATTCTGAATCCTTCTGGTCATGCTGACAAAGTTTTATGAATTTATTTGTAAAAGTATAGACAGTGGAAATTAAAATGTCCTGTGGTGCCTCTCCTGCTCCAAGTCGGCCCGTTTGACGTCCTACCGCCCTCAAGTCAAATTTGGCTCAAAGATGCGTAGAGCCTTCCTCTGTAGTAGTGCCTAAGCGTGACGCCCTGCGACGTCATCCTCGGGCTCGGCGACGCTTCAGACTGAAAGGTGTCGATACGTGTGAAAAAACAGGCCACAGGTCGGAAGTTCACGTGACGTGTAAGATGGGTTAATGATGTCACATTGGCACCAAATTTCACCAAAATTCTATCCAATGCTACCGCGGAAATGTCACACTATCGGAAGATCGTCACAACCCCTCTTATCCGCATTTTACCGCTTCTTTTGAGGCCTATGTGATGGAAGTCAGAACAGCAATGCCCGTCCTTGAAATCACGCAGTTTTATTGGGAGTGGCCGAGCAAAACATTCCAGACTCTCCACTAATCAGAACCGGCGCAGGTGTGCACAAAACGCGTCAATGAGACCACGCCTCTCCAAGGGGCGTTGATTCCAACATATATCGCGATCGAAAATAACATTTCGAAGTGTGATCAGTAACAGGAAGAAGCCCTTCACAATCTTTGACTGTTGACATTCTTGGGCGTCAGTCTTGGGCGTTTCAGTCCTTCTCTGAGGACATCGTGGTGCTGTATGCCCATCGAACGTGATCGCACCCTTTTAGAGTTCAATGCGACGGCAATTTTTGCTCTCGTGTACAGGCTGGAATCGCTACCGTTGAAAACCGGTCGACGAAATCTGAACGTGATCCGAAACAGCAGCAGAGGGTGTTCATGCTTTTCCATTCCGCATGTTTCGCGTTCCCCTGTGGCGTTATCACGGATGGGAGGGGGGGGGGGGGGAGGGCAGGGCTCATATTGACACATGCGAGAATAAAACAGCAAAGGTTCATTCTATGACCCTAAGTTCGGTCCCACCTATTCGGCTTTGTTAATGTACCTGCGCAGACAGAATCTGTAACGACAGTCCCAGGCGCCTGTAGGTAGACTACATTGCTGCTCTTGCACCTGAGAGTAGGCCATCCGAAATCGAAGAGTATCAAAGCGGACAGTCGGTCTGCAAGCGCCTAGGACTTCGTCACGAGTTCCGTCTGCACAAGTAGATTTTTAAAATTCCAATAAAGATTAACGGGTGTCACAGAGGGTTTGCAAAACTGATGAGTCTAGATCGACGCTTTGCTGTTTTGTTCACACGTATGTCAGTGTCGCATTTACCCGTGATCACGACATTGAAATACACAAAATAGGAGCGCTGGGAAAGCACAAGCACCCTTTCCTGCTTCTGATCACGTTCAAATATCGTCGGATGGTTTTGAACGGCCCCTAACGGTTCCGACCAGTATACGGGCGAATACTTCTATCGTCCAGCTTACCAAACGGGTGCGGGATGTAGCCCAACAATGTCCTCAGAGAGGGTTTAGCATGGTCAAAGGTCATGGAGAACACCCTCCCGTTGCACATCGCAATGTGAACTGTCGTTTTCACCCGCTGAATGTATGCAAATCAAAGCTCTATGGCTTTTGTTGACACTCTTTATGACGCCCCCTGAGGCCTTTTGGTGCAAATTCTGAGTGGTGCTGTGTCTTTAATGTTTTCCTCACTCAGTCACAAGAAAACAGCTTGATTTCAGCGCAGGCCGTCACGGTTACCGTCTTGTGGCACGTGGCGTTCGACAGACACCTCCGGATGCCTTTTCATATCGAATGTAAGCGGCGGTGTGTGTATAAAGTTTTCCTCGGCTACCAGTAAGAAAACCGCGTGATTATAATGCTGGGTTTTTGTCCTCCAGCGCAGAAGAGCCTGGAGAATGTGTTGAGTATATTGGGGACGGGGTTGGCGACAATGTGACGACCTGTCCATCGTGTGGAACGTCCACGGTGGTGGTGATCAGAATTATGGTGAAATTTGCTGCCAATGCAACGTAATTAATATACCTTACATGTCCCATGAACTTTTGAGCAGTGTCCCTTTTTCCGCTTGCTTCGACATCTTGCTGTTAGAAGCGTCTCAGGGCGCCTCGCTTTAGCACCGTTACAGAGGAAGGTTGCACGCAGATTCTAGCCAAATTTCAAAACTAAGCATCGCATTTGGCGAGAATTAAAGTATTTAGAAAAAGCGATCCTTGAATTCTGTTGCACAGCGCATACATATGCCGCAGAACCTGCTCATACAGTGTAACGCGGACCATGCTAGCTTGCTAGACGGGAAAATTAGCAACACTAGGATTAAATCTGCTTGTCCGATTAAGGACCGCCGGCCGGAGTGGCCGAGCTGTTAAAGGCGCTACAGTCTGGAACCGCACGACCGCTACGGTCGCAGGTTCGAATCCTGCCTCGGGCATGGATGTGTGTGATGTCTTTAGGTTAGTTAGGTTTAAGTAGTTCTAAGTTCTAGGGGACTTATGACCACAGCAGTTGAGTCCCATAGTGCTCAGAGCCATTGGAACCATTGGATTAAGGACCATCGCATATGCACCGGCCAGCGAAACTGTGGGTTTTAGGCGGTTTTCCACGCACGTTTTACCAAATGCTGGGCTCATCGTCAGTCTCCACTTCAGAATATACGATCACGCACTAAACAAAGTTTACACAGTTCACAGACTGGTGGTGCACACGACTTCCCTTCCGTAGGTAAGTGACGAATGTAGCGACAGGAAGGACATCTGGCCACAGAGTTAAATAAAAATACATTCTGAAATCCTGAGTACACAGGACCCCGTTCTAGACGGGATTAACGCTCAGAAAGAACAATGTGGAAGTTTGTCGCGTTACAAAAGGAGCCTCTAGAGAGCTTCAAATGGTTCAAATAACTCTAAGCACTATAGGACTTAACATCTGAGTCATCAGTCCCCTAGACTTAGAACTACTTAAACCTAACTAACCTAATGACATCACACACATCCGTGCCCGAGGCAGGATCCGAACCTGAGACCGTAGCGGCAGCGCGGTTCCAGACTGAAGCGCCTAGAATCTCTCGGCCTCAGCGGCCGGCCAATAGAGAGCACCGGGAAAGTTTATTACAACTTCGTAGAGATGCTCTGTCCAGTCATATGTTTCTATCCACTGTGTGATTTGTAGTTTTGACTCAGTGTTTTGGAAATACTTATGAGTAATCCCGTGTGTCAGAAAGACGTTTACAAACCTGAAGGAATTTCCGTGTTTAATATTCCGTCGACAACGTGGTCGTCAGAGATGGGACACAGGCTCAGATTACAGAAGGATGAAGAAGGAAACTTGTCGCGCTCCTTTGTAGGAACCATCCAGGCCTTTCTCTTAAGCGGTTTAGGGAAATTACGGAAAACCTATATCATGATCGAGTATTTCAACTGTCTTCCTCGAGAATGCGAGACTAGTGCGCTAACCGCTGCGTCCCCTCACTTGGTTTTCAAACCAGTTTTTATGCTGCAATTTGGTCTGCGTAACACAACTGAAGGGCCATATTTTTGAAATCCAGCAACTGCCTACTGTTGCGACGCGGAGTTTGAAATTTGTCTCAAACGTGGCTACAACCTACCTCCGTAACAACGCACAAGAGTAGGACCTGTGATGTCAGCCTCGGGATGGGCGAAGCTTCAAACAGCAAGATGTGGACACATAAAAAAGAAGGCTAGAGGTCTCTGAACTTCGTGTAAGGTCGGTTAATAGCGACACATTCCCTCAGAATTACTGAAATCCTTGAGAGAGCTACATCAATCCAATCTTCGGACTGCAGATCACAACAGCAATAATTTAGGTGAAAGAGTGAGGACATAGAACCAATTCAGTGGCGGGCTGCTAGATTTGTTACTGGTAGGTTTCATCATCACGGGAGTGTTACGGAAATGTTTCAGGAACTCGGGTGGGAGTCTGGAGGAAAGGAGGCGTTATTTCCGTGAATCGCTATTGAGGAAATTTAGAGAACCAGCATTTGAGGCTGACTGCACTACAATTTTACTGCCGCCAACTTATGTTTCGCGGAAGGACCACAAAGATAAGATAGATTAGGGCTCGTACAGAGGCATATAGGCAGTCATTTTTCCCTCGTTCTGTATGAGAGTGGAACAGGGAGAGAAGATGCTAGTTGTGGTACGAGGTACCCTCCGCCACGCACCGTATGGGGGATTGCGGAGTATGTATGTAGATGTAGATGTAGATGTAGATGTAGATGTAGAAGACGTGCATGAATGTGTAAGACATTATCGTGTGGAACTTGATGGCCGGGAGTCCCGAACTAGGGAAGTTCGGTCGCCGGGTTGCAAGTCTTTTCAGCTGCCACCACACTGGGCGACTTACATGTCGATGATGATGAAGTGATGATTAGGACAATACAACAACCAGTCCATGAGCAGAGAGAATCTCCGATCCCGGTGGGAACGAAACCGAGGCTCACTGCAAGGCAGTCAGTCGCGCTAGTTACACAGCGAAACGGGCGGATGATGTGCAAGTGGTACACAGGGTGCAAAATCTAGTACACATAATGTGGTGACCAGAGCATTTCCACACGCGCAAGTTAGATTCGTAGGGGGTAATAACAATTAACACTTTATTACAAAAAAACTCACAGAAAATGAAACTATTGACGAACACAGCCCTCAGGTAGGCCTACACAATTCCATAACGTCTTAACAGATTCCAGTTGTGATTTTTCTTACTTGGTTTTAGAAGAGAAATAATAAGTCTCAGAGGTTACCATTCTGTTGGCGATAATCGACAACACTGAAATTAATCAAATTCTGGTTTAACGTCAATCACTAATTCAAAGTCAACCAGCGTGTAACATCCTATGAGCACAGAGTTTGATTGAGGCAGTGCCTCTGGAGAAGATAATGTGACAGAATCATAGACGGCGACGCCTATGAGGTTGGAGCTGGTTAATGTGTTTTTGGGCGATAGTCTGGTTTTGGATTGGCCCAGAATGTGCACGATCTGCACCAGGACGCACCGGCGTCCTTGTGTCGCATAAAACGATGAGCTCATTCCACTGGCCGTGGGGGCGCTGTTGGCGACTGGCTTCACTGTCGATGGATCCAATGACTGAGAGAAACCGTAGGGCTTCTCGGCCACGGTGACTTCATTCTGAAATGTCATATGATATGAGGCAAGAAACAGTGTGATAGCGTCTTCCATATAGTACTCCTGCTGTAGTTTGGCCATTTGTGTTATAAAGTTGAGCACAAAACGTTCTGCCATGTTGTTAAAAGTAAAATGGAAGGGATCTGTCCTCATGTTAAACTCCCTTTGTTGAAATGCCATGGATAAAAATTGGAAGCATTGTCTGTGAAGATCATAGCTGGTAAGTGATAGGTTGGGAAGATTCTTGCCAGTATTTGATTAGTTTTTGTCACGGTTATGTGCCGCATGCTTGAGACATATGGTAATTTGCTGTATACATCGATGAGAACAGGGCCTGCAAAGTCACAAATGAATTTGTGACCATGACCTTTTAGGTTGAGGTCCCTGCAAGTACTTTCTTGCCAGAGCTGCCAAATGTTGTTGAGAGTGGGGACAGTTCGCGAGGTTGTTCACCATATCTTCATCGTTACCTCGTCAATTCAGGCCATTCGTTTTGCCTAGTGGCTCCATTTCCCAGTACAATACAGTACAGTGCAGTACAATAGTGTAACAGGGCCAGTAATGTGACAAAGGGGTTCATTGCTCCTATTACTTCAAAACTTACTGGAGCTCTCTTCCCTCTCCCCCCCCCCCCACCGTCCCACGCCACACAGCATGTTGTGAGGTCACAGAACCACTGTAACGGTTCTGGGACACACAACGATCTAAGACTAGATCACTACCCACCTACAGGAATGTGACAAGGACGCCAAACCATTGTAGCTGTTCTGGAACAAATAGTAATCTAAGACAAGATCACTCCCCTGCCACGGACAGGTGGCAAGGTCACTGAACCACATTCTCAGTCCTGGGATAGCTAATAATCTAAGAAGGCACTGTCACACCACCCCTGGGTCAAGCCCAATTGCATAAGAGTCGTCATTCACGTTCTTTACACCATAACATAAGAATCAATATGAAACGCCAGCAACAGAAAAATAGATAAGAAAAAAAGAAGACTGTAATATTTAAAGTGGGTATTTGTCTATTTATTAATAGTAATATTATTATTTATTAGCTAATGTCCTGTGTGTTTACACTTACTTTTTGTCTTGTCCAACAGCAGAAAGCAACGCTGAAGCGACGCTAGTAGAAATGCTGGACCAGAATACAGATGTATTCGACTTATTGTTCTCTGTCCCATAACATCAGCCTGCACTGGACCTTATAGATTTATCCATGCCGTCGAATACTCCTCGTGGAATACTGCTGTTAGGTATACCTGTAATTTACGTCATGGCAGATCAAAATTTGTGAAAGTAGGCCTGACACCTGATAGCGGCTTTGATGTTTTAAATTAAACGGAGGATGACCAGTGGCTTAGTACTGGAGTGCAGTATACGTCGTATGATTATCGGCATTGAGAGGAAAATGACGATGAGTATGATACAACACATACTCATATTCACGTTCATATGCTAGGAAGGAAGCTATCCACAGTCGACACGTTTGGAGAAGTCATCTGGAACAAACCTATGGAGGTACAACCATCTACATTAAACATTCAACCATGGTCAGTTTGCACAAACTACACTGTGCGCTAGTGTTTACCACAAACAGACAGTGTCGCTGGCGATTGAATGTTAGAGCTGCCAATGTCTACACCTGTTGACTCCATAAGCACGAAAACCGAAGAAGCTGAGTATACTGACTGATTACTCATGTACATAATTTCAACTATAAGGTTGAACGCGATTCAGGCCGAATTTAAGGCTTATAGAGACTAGTTTTTTTTACGAGAAACTGCAAAGCCAAATAACCACAATGTAATATATCAATAAATAATATAGCCTACAAAACTGTTATTGCTTCCCTCATCCCCATCCTAGCACTGAAACGTTTTGTGTAGCTACAGTACGTGTCGTCACCGCCAGACGCCACACTTGCTAGGTGGTAGCCCTTAAATCGGCCGCGGTCCGTTAGTATACGTCGGACCCGCGTGTCGCCACTATCAGTGATTGCAGACCGAGCGCCGCCACACGGCAGGACTACTCTAGAGAGACTCCCTAGCACTCGCCCCAGTTGTACAGCCGACTTTGCTAGCGATGGTCACTGTCTACATACGCTCTCATTTGCAGAGACGACAGTTTAGCATAGCCTTCAGCTACATCAGTTGCTACAACCTAGCAAGGCACCATATTCATTTACTATAATTACTATGATCAAGAAAGTATTCTGAGCAGATAATATTGTGAATCCTATACCGTCAAGAGCGACGTTCATCATTAATGGATTAAAGTTAAGTATCAAACTAATTACGTCCGCTTTCTGAATTCTCATTCCTTGTCATGTTCCAGACCTCACGTAAGTATAGTTCTTCCCTCCTCACGCCAGCCTGCGTGAGCTAAAACGCGTGCATTTCGGCCTCCACTCGTAACACAGTGTTGGCTCTTCTGCTAACACAAAATTGGCGACAAGGAGTAAAAACGGTTTTCTTAACTATACTGACATACGTCCTTGAGGGTGCCCTGATTTCATTGTGTAATGTCTTCACCACAATCTCCCGATGTACTCTCCGAATTTTATCGCTTACAGAATCAGCAGACGCAGGCATTACTGGATGCCCGTGGACAGCTCGTCCAGGGTCAACGTGCAATGCAAAACGATGCGGCAGCCGCCGCTCCACCGCTAATGCAGTCACAACACGCAGTTGCACCGACCTTCAGACCTTTTGATGCTGCACTGGAAAGCTGGACGGAGTGGTCACGCCAATTTGGATTCCATCTCGCCGCCTACAGAATTCAAGGTAATGAGCAGCAGCCTTTTTTTTTGTCGTCCGTTGGTGTGTAAACCTACCGTGTGATAGTCAAATTATTTCCCCGACGCGACGTAGCAACTCTGTCCTATTAAGAAATTTTGTCTGCATTAGATGCATATTTCAAATAATCAGTCAATGTAGTTGTGAATCGGTATATCTCCTTTCGTACAACACGTATGGCAGGTCAGACTAATCGGGAGTGGGTTGCAATCTTGCAAGGCCTTATGAGGGATTGTGCTTTTGAGTGTCAATGTGGACTCCCATATTCAGATACTATGGTACGTTATGCAATTGCACAGAACGTTTCTGATGTTCGTATAAGGGAACAGATTTTGAAGCTAGTCAGTCCCTCCCTGCAACAAGTGATGAACATATTGGATCGGCAGGACACACTTGACTTTGCTCAGGAATCATTTGCAACTTCGCCAGCCGTGTGTCAGGTTAACCGGCCCGCCGGGCGAGCTGCATGGAGCAGTAAACAGCCCTCGCGCCCGGCCGCGCCGCTGCCGCCAGGCTCTCAGCCATGTGTGCCACGCCGACGAGTAAATGCAGTGCTCCAATGATGCCTGCGGTGCGCTACTAAACATTCGCGTGAAAATTGCCTGTCACGCCAAGCTATTTGCTCTTTTTTTAATCTTTATTTTCAAATCTCATATAATTTTAACCCACTACCTTATATGATTAGTGGGTCCAGATGATGATACAATGGTTGCAATTGCAGCTAGATCTTAAGTCATATTTAAGTAACTAGTTAGTAAAGTGAGCTCCAGGATAATTGCAATGGGCAAAGGTAGTTGATTTTGATTGTATGTGAATTACTTAATTAACCTATCTGTTAACTAGTTCCTAATGCCTACAACATTACATATGTGTCAGTCAAAAGCATAAACCTACTTATAGAGCCTTGCTCTTTGAGCTAAACCCAATGAGCATGCCCCTGACATTGGGCAGACCATGATGTTAGTCGCTGCAGGTTCCTAGAAATAGTACCTAAAACTAAGTCCTACAACTAATCCTATCCCAAAGTCAAGTTGGGTGCTTGTCCATGATCGGTAATGTTGCACCCCACTCCCCCTAAGTCCGGAACGCACCGGATTTCCAGACTGTAGATGTCGGCCTGTCCGCACTCAGGCAGTATGGGAATAGGATAACAGACTCTATCGGTGTTTAAATATTTCTCATATTCTAGTTAATTCAAGTCTCTCAGATATTCCTTTGAAACTTTTTGCGATACCACGTTTGCCAATTTGTTGATGGTCTGAAAGGAGTCATGTTGTCTAAGTAAGCTGTATGTGTCGTGGTGTGGCAGTTGGTCACCTAACATTGAGGCTACGTCATTAAAAAGGGGGCACTCGTAAACGACGTGGTCAGGAGTACCCTCCAGAACACCACAGTTACACGTGGGTGTATCCTTTTTCCCAAATCGACATAAATATGTTGGATAGGGTCCATGACCAGTGAGAAAGTGGAATAGTCCCAGGTTGGTTCGAAGTATGTCATTCCCATCCGTTCCCTAATATCCAGAAGAAGATCAAAAGTTCTACGTTCGGTTCCTTCGGCTTCCCAGGATTCTTGCCATAACTGGTCTCCTCTGAATTTGATCTCAATCCTGTTCCCAGCCCTGATGCCTAAAATCCCTTCTGTTTTCTCTATGTTCCCCTTCTTGGCCCAGTACCAAGCGGTCTGTTCCCGAATTTTGATGTCCAGGGGGCAGAGCCCCATTTTGACTAACAGGACTCCTCCCGGCGTAGTCCTGTATGCCCCCACTGATCTCACTATCATGTTCCTCTGGACTCTTCTCACTGTCATGGCAGGCACCACCCTTGTGAGTCTGTGTGCCCAGACTCCCGAGCCGTAACTCACTACTGATGTGAGTATACTATTGTGGTACAATTTGATAAAATGTGGTGGGAGATGAAATCTTTTGTGTCCAATGGAAATGAGGTTATTGAGTACTTGAAGGGCTCTCTGAGTTATGGTGTCAATGTGCTTTCCGAAGGACCACCTTTCATCAATGATGATTCCAAGGTATCGAGTCTCTCGTCGCCGGAGAACTGGTGAGCCCTCAATCCTGACTCTCGGGTTACGAATTAACTTTCCTTTCAGTAGGAGGTAGGTGGACTTGCCTGGTGAAATTTTCATCTTGGTACTTTGGCACCAAAGCTGTAGTATCTGTATAGCACTTTCTATCTTGGGCTCTATATCTTCTCGCCTACGGCCGCCGACCAGTAGTAGGAGGTCATCTGCGTAGGCTACCACTTCTAGCACTACATCACTTTGCTGTAATTTGTGTAGTAATGGCTCCATATGGATGTCCCAGAACAGGGGACCTGGGACGGAGCCCTGGGGACATACATTAGTAATAGTTTTTCTCACTCTAGGGGATGATAGCCAGACCTCCTGATCCTCGCAATAGCTCCTCAGACACTCCTTCCCTGGACTGGACACTCCTTCCCCCGTAAACAGGAGAAGAGCAAAGGCCACCACAGGTTGTCGAAGGCGCCACTTTTGTCTACCATGATACCGACAACGTACTTGTATGGGGTAAAGCCACAGACCTCGGCCGCCAGTGCGACTGCATCAGATGCCGACCGCCCAGGCATAAAGCCGAACTGCCTGCTGCTCATCCCGCACTGCACTCGGTGTGCAGCCAGTCTGTCAGCCAGTAGTCTTTCTAAGATCTTCCCAAGCAGGTCGAGCAGGCAGATTGGTCTTATAGACCAATCTGCCTGCTCGACCTGCTAGGGATAAGTCTGTAAGACTTCGTTTCTGTTGGTTCTTTGTTGGGTCCCTTCCTGATTACCACCACATTTACTATTTTCCATATTCTTGGGAACTTTCTCTGCCTAAGGCATTCGTTATAAATGTGAGTTAGTGGCGCAACTATCTGAGGGGCCAGGAATTGCACCACATCAGCTACAATGCCGTCCGGCCTGGGAGCTCTCCCTCTCTTTAGAGATTTTATGTGGGCAGCCACCTCCTCTTCAGAGAAGTGGTAGACTGCCGTTGCATTTTCGTACTCACTGTTGTTGTCATTGCGCAGCTGATGTTGTTCATCGGTCTCCCCATCCGCAGCGTCGTCAGGCAGCAGTGACTGGAGAAGGGCCTCAGCAGTCTCCTGCCAAGACTCCGTCATCCCGCCCGCGTGCCTGACGGTCGACAGCTCCATGGGAGAGCGGATTTTTTCACGGACTAGCTTATAGGAGACACCCCATGGTTTAGGACAAAGTGTTCGCAGCTTTTGGATCTCACTTCGTGCAGTTCTTTTTGTAACCTGTCTTTAGCTTCCTGGTACAGCTGCCACCACCTTTGTCTTTCCAGCCAGACGACACTGCGCTGGTAGCCTTCTGGCAGGCTGGCGCATCTCCTCCAGTTCGGCTGACCATGGTGAAGAGGCCGCCATGGGCTTCCTCCTAGTAGGTACAGCAGCTTTCACTGCTCTAGTTATCACGTTCACCAGTTCCTCAGCTCTTTTGTCCACGTCAATGTCCTGGTGTCTCTCACCTTCTGGCAATGCAGGAATGTCGCACTCCCTTGCTAGTCGTTCCCAGTCGGCTCTTTTGTAGTTGTATTGCACCTCACACCCCATGGCCCAGCGGCTCTGTCTCCTATGGTGAAGGTAATGAGATTGTGGTCGCTAGTGGTGGCGTTCTCTTCTACCCTCCATTGCTGAATGCGACTGACTGCATTAGGCGTGACCAGGGTCACATCAATATTTGTTCCTTGGCCACCTCCCGCCTATTAGGTCGGAGGGTTGCCCAGCTTGTTGGCCACCACTAGTTGCAACGCCGTGATGACCTCTTCTGCCTTCTCTCCATTTGGGTCCCTGATGCCGCTGTACCATAGCGGGAATTTAGCATTAATATCAGCAGTTATTATTACTCTCCGCCCCTGCAACGCCGTGATCACTGTGGTCAGATGTCCCAGATGTCTCTCGATATCGTCTCCATACTGAAAGTACATGTTGATGTTAATGATCGCTCCCATTGGAGACTGCAGCTCCATGACATTGCAGTGGCTAGTTGTGAATTGTGACAGTGTTGTAGCCCTCAGGAATCTATTGGTTATTACAATTGCCGCTCTTGGGTCCTCTCCTCTACTTACAATCTGCCAAGTCGCAGCTGCGAAAGCTATTTTCCCAGTTCGGGAGTACGGCTCCTGCAGGCAGAGCACATCTAGTCTCCTCTCCGCCACTTCCTTACGTAGTTCCTGCATCACCAGTCTGCTGTTGTGAGTGTTGAGTTGGCCAATGGTAATTTTCGTTATTTATGGCCAGGTCTTGCTCCAGTCGAACGTAATATGTCCATTTGCCAACACTGCTTGTTCATAGATGTCGTCAAGGTCGAATTTTTCTCCTCGTCTTTCAAAGACTTTAAGTAAATCTCGCAGGGCTCCGAAGTCGGTGGGGAGATTCACTGACTTGAGTTGTATCCTGTCCACAGCCTCGATTACCGAGAAGGTGACTTTCCTACCATTTTCGTGTCCCACCCAGACCACTTGTCTTAAGGCAGTAGTCAGGGTAGTCAGTTGCTCTAGTCTCTCTAATTGCATAGTGAATTCAATGTTGGGCTAAACTCTGACTGGGTCAACTGGTGGCAATCTCACAAAAGTACCTGGTTACTGTGTTTTCTTGGAATGGTTTCTGCTGAGTTATATTCTCTTCTGTCTTTGAGATTGCCCCAGCCTCTGTTACAGGATGCCGTTGCCGTTGATCTTTAGTCGGCCTCATCTCCTGGCTTGGGGAGGAGGGAGTTGTCGCTGTGAAAGGGAGCTCCATTTGAGTCCCCCTGTCCATTGTGAGAGAGTCAGTTTGAATGCTCGTGTCGGTGGTTTCAATGGTGGCGCCCGTAAGCGACCTCAAGAATTGCTTGAAAGCACTTGTCCTCATGGCATCCCTCCTCCTTTTGCATAGGGATTTTCTCTTAGGCATCCTGTTAGCCTTAGCACAATCAGCCATAATCTGTCCTTGATATTAATCTTTTGCCGGCCGCGGTGGTCTAGCGGTTCAGGCGCTCAGTCCGGAACCGCGCGACTGCTACGGTCGCAGGTTCGAATCCTGCCTCGGGCATGGATGTGTGTGATGTCCTTAGGTTAGTTAGGTTTAAGTAGTTCTAAGTTCTAGGGGACTGATGACCACAGAAGTTAAGTCCCATAGTGCTCAGAGCCATTTGAACCATTTATTAATCTTTGTTCTAATAACCTGTAGGTGGGCAGTTGCGTCCAGTGGTTCCGCAAGGTCTCTTGCCCCGTCTTTTGCAAGGGATGCAGACTGCTGCAGCCTTGCAATCTTTGCTGACATGACCATCTTCACCACATTTCGAGCAGGCCGACTCCCTGGTACAGTGCCTCAAAACGTGGTCAAGGTCTCCACAGTCGTGGCAACGTGGTGCCACAAGGTAGTCCCTAGTGTTGACCGCGTGGAAACCAATATATAGTTTGCCCATTGCAGTGATTCTTTTCCACATATGAGCGTAGACCTCGGCAACGTGATGGACCACATCACGGTCCCGAGGCCCCGTTTTGAATCTCAACTTGAAGCTTTCTTTAAATTCATCATCTTTTAAGTCCTCAAAGTTCTGAGCCCTTATACTTTCGCATAGTTCCTCGTTGGTCATGATAGTTGGGACATCGTATAAAATTACTAGGGGGTTTCTTTTTCTTGGTGGCTCACATTTGACCACCGAGTTTAGTTTGGTGTTGTTTAATAGCTTCTCTTTATCCTCTTCTGAGGCAACCTCAACAATTACTGAATTTTTACTTTGTTTTTCTTTGTTTATTTTAATTTTGTCCTTAACGGGATTGATCGTGGTCGTTAGCAGTTCCTGGATCTTTTTAACACTAGTATCTTGGCCAGGCAGGGTCCTTAGAAAGACCGTTGTGTCTGACAGTTTTGTTACTCGTGCAATAGTGTCTTTCGTTGTTTGCGGTTTGGGTAGCGCTTGTGCGACCACTCCCACCCAGGTCTTGCTCGGTTGCTTTCTCAGTCTTTCGTTTTCTTTTTCTAGTTCTTCTACGCATCCAGCAAGCTTGGTATTGGCGATGGCCCATGCCGCCAGCTCGTTCTTGGTAGTTGTTAATGCCGCTTGACTGATCTTTTTTTTTTTTTGTCATCAGTCTACTGACTGGTTTGATGCGGCCCGCCACGAATTCCTTTCCTGTGCTAACCTCTTCATCTCAGAGTAGATCTTGCAACCTACGTCCTCAATTATTTGCTTGTCGTATTCCAATCTCTGTCTTCTTCTACAGTTTTTGCCCTCTACAGCTCCCTCTAGTACCATGGAAGTCATTCCCTCATGTCTTAGCAGATGTCCTATCGTCCTGTCCCTTCTCCTTATCAGTGTTTTCCACATATTCCTTTCCTCTCCGATTCTGCGTAGAACCTCCTCATTCCTTACCTTATCAGTCCATCTAATTTTCAACATTCGTCTATAGCACCACATCTCTAATGCTTCGATTCTCTTCTGTTCCGGTTTTCCCACAGTCCATGTATCACTATCATACAATGCTGTACTCCAGATGTACATTCTCAGAAATTTCTTCCTCAAATTAAGGCCGGTATTTGATATTAGTAGACTTCTCTTGGCCAGAAATGCCTTTTTTGCCATAGCGAGTCTCCTTTTCATGTCCTCCATGCTCCGTCCGTCATTGGTTATTTTACTGTCTAGGTAGCAGAATTCCTTAACTTCATTGACTTCGTGACCATCAATCCTGATGTTAAGTTTCTCGCTGTTCTCATTTCTACTACTTCTCATTGCATTCGTCTTTCCCCGATTTACTCTCAAACCATACTGTGTACTCATTAGACTGTTCATGCCGTTCAGCAGATCATTTAATTCTTCTTCACTTTCACTCAGGACAGCAATGTCATCAGCGAATCGTATCATTGATATCGTTTCACCTTGTATTTTAATTCCACTCCTGAACCTTTCTTTTATTTCCATCATTGCTTCCTCGATGTACAGATTGAAGAGTAGGAGCGAAAGGCTACAGCCTTGTCTCACACCCTTCTTAATACGAGCACTTCGTTCTTGATCGTCCACTCTTATTATTCCCTCTTGGTTGTTGCACATATTGTATATGACCCGTCTCTCCCTATAGCTTACCCCTACTATTTCAGAATCTCGAACAGCTTGCTCCATTTTATATTGTCGAACGCTTTTTCCAGGTCGACAAATCCTATGAAAGTGTCTTGATTTTTCTTTAGCCTTGCTTCCATTATTAGCCGTAACGTCAGAATTGCTTCTCTCGTCCCTTTACTTTTCCTAAAGCCAAACTGATCGTCACCTAGCGCATTCTCAATTTTCGTTTCCATTCTTCTGTATATTATTCTTGTAAGCAGCTTCGATGCATGAGCTGTTAAGCTGATTGTGCGATAATTCTCGCACTTGTCAGCTCTTGCCGTCTTCGGAATTGTGTGGATGATGCTTTTCCGAAAGTCAGATGGTATATCGCCAGACTCACATATTCTTCACACCAACGTGAATAGTCGTTTTTTTGCCACTTCCCCCAATGATTTTAGAAATTCTGATGGAATGTTATCTATCCCTTCTGCCTTATTTGACCGTGAGTCCTCCAAAGCTCTTTTAAATTCCGTTTCTAATACTGGATCCCCTATGTCTTCTAAATCGAATCCTGTTTCTTCTTCTATCACATCAGACAAATCTTCAACCTCATAAAGGCTTTCAATGTATTCTTTCCGCCTATCTGCTCTCTCCTCTGCATTTAGCAGTGGAATTCCCGTTGCACTCTTAATGTTACCACCGTTGCTTTTCAAATGGTTCAAATGGCTCTGAGCACTATGGGACTCAACATCTTAGGTCATAAGTCCCCTAGAATTTACAACTACTTAAACCTAACTAACCTAAGGACATCACACACACCCATGCCCGTGGCAGGATTCGAACCTGCGACCGTAGCAGCCTCGTGGTTCCGGACTGCAGCGCCAGAACCGCACGGCCACCGCGGCCGGCACCGTTGCTTTTAATGTCACCAAAGGTTGTTTTGACTTTCCTGTATGCTGAGTCTGTCCTTCCGACAATCATATCTTTTTCGATGTCTTCACATTTTTCCTGCAGCCATTTCGTCTTAGCTTCCCTACACTTCCTATTTATTTCATTCCTCAGCGACTTGTATTTCTGTATTCCTGATTTTCCTTTCATCAATCAACTGAAGTATTTCTTCTGTTACCCATGGCTTCTTCGCAGCAACCTTCTTTGTACCTATGTTTTCCTTCCCAACTTCTGTGATGTACCTTTTTTGAGATGTCCATTCCTCTTCGACTGTACTGCCTACTGCGCTATTCCTTATTGCTGTATCTATAGCGTTAGAGAACTTCAAACGTATCTCGTCATTCCTTAGTACTTCCGTATCCCACTTCTTTGCGTATTGATTCTTCCTGACTAATGTCTTGAACTTCAGCCTACTCTTCATCACTACTATATTGTGATCTGAGTCTACATCTGCTCCTGGGTACGCCTTACAATCCAGTATCTGATTTCGGAATCTCTGTCTGACCATTATGTAATCTAATTGAAATCTTCCCGTATCTCCCGGCCTTTTCCAAGTATACCTCCTCCTTTTGTGAGTCTTGAACAGGGTATTCGCTATTACTAGCTGAAACTTGTTACACAACTCCATTAGTCTTTCTCCTCTTTCATTCCTTGTCCCAAGCCCATATTCTCCTGTAACCTTTTCTTCTACTCCTTCCGCTACAACTGCATTCCAGTTGCCCATGACTATTAGATTTTCGTCCCCCTTTACATACTGCATTACCCTTTCAATATCCTCATACACTTTCTCTATCTGTTCATCTTCAGCTTGCGACGTCGGCATGTATACCTGAACTATCGTTGTCGGTGTTGGTCTGCTGTCGATTCTGATCAGAACAACCCGGTCACTGAACTGTTCACAGTAAGACACCCTCTGCCCTACTTTCCTGTTCATAACGAATCCTACACCTGTTATACCATTTTCTGCTGCTGTTGATATTACCCGATACTTATCTGACCAGAAATCCTTGTATTCCTTCCACTTCACTTCACTGATCTCCACTATATCTAGATTGAGCCTTTGAATTTCCCTTTTCAGATTTTCTAGTTTCCCTACCACGTTCAAGCTTCTGACATTCCACGCCCCGACTAGTAGAACGTTATCCTTTCGTAGATCATTCAGTCTTTTTCTCATGGTAACCTCCCCCTTGGCAGTCCCCTCCCGGAGATCCGAATGGGGGACTATTCAGGAATCTTTTGCCAATGGAGAGATCATCATGACACTTCTTCAATTACAGGCCACATGCCCCTGTGGATACACGTTACGTGTCTTTAATGCAGTGGTTTCCAATGCCTTCTGCATCCTCATGTTGATCATTGCTGATTCTTCCGCCTTTAGGGACAGTTTCCCATCCCTAGGACAAGAGAGTGCCCTGAACCTCTATCCGCTCCTCCGCCCTCTTTGACAAGGCCGTTGGCACAATGAGGCTAACTTCTTATGCCGGAAGTCTTCGGCCGGCAATGCTGATTATTTATCAAAATTTATGCAGTGGCGGTGATCGAACCCGGGACCGAAGACGTTTTGATTATGAATCAAAGACGCTACCCCTAGACTGATCTTACCGTTCTTTATATTCTGCTTCAAGAGCAGCGTGATTCTAGAGTGTCTCTGCAAGACAATCGGCTGCCTGTCTCAGCTCGTCCTCAGGAGTGGGTTCAGGCATCAAAGAAGCCCGTGAAGGCGCACATCTATCACTCGTTTCTCGTGTAGCCATTTTTGTACGAGTGATATGAAAAGGTGGGAGCCCGTCTCTTGCACCGGAGCGGCTCCTCTGGCATGGGGGGGGGGGGGGGGGGGGATTTCTTCAGCTCGCTCACCGACCTCAACCCTAGGTCAAGGGCACTCTCGAGCTGCTGGGTTCAGCGCATCGTCTCCAGTGCACTGGTCCGCCTCGGTGGCCCCGTATTCCACGATTTCACGCGACGCTCCTCGGCAACTGCACCCCGCACTCCGGAGAGGCGGATGCACCCCTCGCCCCTCGTCGCCCACCTGCCCACCTGCCCGAGTTTCCACCTCTCAGCCAAGGACTCACTCCTACTCAGGTAGGTGGCGGGCCGGTCCCCCTTTCGGCGGTCTGGACCCATGTAACTTGGCCCAGACGATGTCACCACCTCCTGGGTTTGGCAGAACACGCCCCTGTTACCCAGGGGCGCGGCGGAGCACCCTTGCCGACTCCCGCCGCGATCCCGTGCCGACAAATGAGGTTGCCGGCGTGCAGGTCTGTGCCCTGCGAACAGAAACTTGTGTTCGGTCCCTCGATACAGCTCCCCCTGTGCCACGCACCCATCGCTTTCGCATCGGGTGGGGTCGCAGCTCACCCTTTTGTCGCAAGGCAGAAAGGCCGAGCTTAACGTCTGGCACTACGGGAAGGCGGAAAGAGCCACTTGGGAAGGAGAGGCTATGAGAGACGCATCACTTTGTAATTTTTCCTCCTATCTACGTGATTCTGTAGCTCTCAATTCGTTCGAGCAATCAATCATACATGATAGGAAACACATTCATTGCTCAGTCACTCAAAATGATTCTGAAATTTTATTTGTTAGAATGAAATCAGGCTAGGTCGCAGGTTCTAATCCTGCCTCGGGCATGGATGTGTGTGATGTCCTTAGGTTAGTTAGGTTTAAGTAGTTCTAAGTTCTAGGGGACTTATGACCACAGCAGTTGAGTCCCATAGTGGTCAGAGCCATATTGAATGAAATCAGGCGATGATTCTTCTTCTCTGCAGGCTCGTGCTTTGCGGCAGTCTGCTAATCTGTACAAATAAAATACCTCGTAATTTTGAGAGCGTTGTATAATCAATCGGGAAACCTCAGATCAAGCGGATATTTGGCTTTGATGAAGTTTAACCTTCCGAAGAAGTAATGGAGCTCTTGGATTATTAAATGCGGGTTCGTATCCAGTCTTTCGGAAGTCCCTTCTGATTGACAACTACGCAATTTGCCGATAAATATCATTAATTCCCAAATGTCACATACACACCTTTTTTATGAAGGAGCAATATATATATATATATATATATATATATATATATATATATATATATATATATTTCCTTTTTAATCGTACAGTTCGTATCAGTTATCTTCTGTGATAAATCTCAATAATCAGATTACATTTCTTCCAAACCAAGCTCAGGCTAATCGGCACGAAGACAATCTCGGAAACTCCCTTTCCTTTTTTTTCTAACAACCACCAGAGAGAGTACTTCAAAGAATACTTATGCGCTCATGGCATAGCTATTGTATGAAGCTATTTTGCGCATGGATTCTGCGTGTATGAAGATAGAAAATTTGTAAACGTCATTCAAGGGTAGAATTGTATCAGAATAATTCATCGAATATAAAGAGATATTACAACTTCCCCTTGTGAGGACTGCCGCGGCACGCCCGACTGGAAGCGATACGCCCCAGTGCGAGCCTCCGTGCCTTACGGCGCGCCAGCAACGGGCAGGGCCGCGCCGAACGCGCCGTCAAGCGACCGACCTCACGCCACACGCTAAGTGCTTTTACTATAATAAAAGAGGACATGTTCAGAATGTTTGCCAGAAAAAGCTCAGATCGGACACTCAAAACCATTCGAGGCCCTTCGCTTCGCGCCGGAATCGGAATCGAACCAAGCCCATGGAAATTCATGTCGTTCGTTCCACTCCGCCCAGTGCCACTCTCTCTAACAGTCCCGCAAATAGTGTGCGTCGACATCGCCGGAACTCCCGTGAAGTCGCAAGTGATTTTGTACCAGTGTCAGTTCACGTTGCACGAGACAGTCGCTCTTGTCGTCAGCAGGACAATAAACTTTTTGTGGATTTGGACATTAACGGCAAAGTGATTTCCAGCTCGATACCGGAGCTGCAGTTTCACTGATCAATCAAGACACTTACAAACTTCTGGGCACACCTCCGTTGCGTGCCGCAAATGTTAACTAGCTATTCAGGTCAAGAGATCCCTGTGTTAGGACAGTGCAGCCTTCTTGTAACATACAAGGGACAAACAAAACTTGTGTCTTTCTACGTCCTTCGTTCTTCTTCTGCAGCGAACTTGTTTGGTTTCGATTCATTTCAGTTGTTTAACTTGTCTATAGTAAATCAGGTCCTATCGGTGAACCAGAATGTGCCTTCAGACAATGTTTCTCGTCTGTGTGAAGAATTTGCAGACATTTTTGCACCGGACCTCGGTTGCGCTAAGAACTATAAGGCACATTTGGAACTGAAAGTAAACGCGTAACCGAAATTTTTCAGAGCACGCTGTGTTCCCCACGCATTGCGTGATGAGGTCGCAAAAAACATTACACGATTTGGAATCAGAAGGTGTAATTGGACGTGTGCAGGCTTCTCTCTGGGCATCACCCTTAGTAATTTTGCAAAAACCTTCGGGAAAATTGAGACTTTGTGTGGACATCTAGGCAACAGTGAATCCACAACTAGTGATTGCAACTTCTCTTTTACCCTGCCCAGAAGATCTTTTTGACAAACTGTGACCAGGCACATATTTTTCGAAGTTGGACCTAGCAGATGCGTACTTGTAAATACCGGTGGACGAAGAATCCCAGCGCGTTTTGGTGGTCAACACGCATCTTGGTTTGTATCAATTCAAACGACTGCCATTCGGGTGTGCATCCGCTTCTGCATTGTTTCAGCAATATCTACAAACTGTTTGTCCGTCGGTCACTACTACAGCAAACTATCTGGACGATATTGTGATCTCCGGAAAGACGGAAGAAGAACATTTAGCCAATCTCAGAACATTATTTCAGGTATTGCGACAAAATGGTCTTCGCTTACGGAAGGACAAATGTGTGATTTTTACTAGTGACTTGCCATAGCTGGGACATGTACTCAATGCCCACGGGATACATCCCAGTCCCGAGCACCTCCGTGCCATACAAACTTGCCTTCTCCGCAGAATTTGAAGCAGCTACAGAGTGTGCCGGAAAAAATTAACTATTATCACAGATATGTGCCATATGCCTCTTCCATTTCAGCTCCGCTTCATCGCTTAGGCCGTAAAGGTGTTCCGTTCGTCTGGATGACGGCATGCGAACGCGCCTTTCGCCGGTTGAAATTGGCGTTGCTTTCCAATACTTGCCTCACGCCATCTGATCCCCAGAAGCCCCTTTTGTTGATGGTGGATGCATCGGATTTCGGGATCGGTGCAGTGCTTGCGCACAAAGATGGCTCGCACGATCGCCCTATTGCCTTTGCGTCCAAATTGCTCTCGTCTGCGCAAAGAAATTATTAACATCTCAAGAAAGAAGCATTGGCTCTCGTCTTTGGTGTTACAAAGTTTTTAATGACTTCTTGTAAGGTCGTCATTTTACCATAATCACAGACCACAAACCTTTGACATCGCTTTTTCGTCCGAACAAGTCTGTACCTCCACGTACAGCGCCGAAATTCATTCGCTGGTCTATTTTCCTCTCACAGTACCGTTACGATATCTTGTATCAGTCCACTGCTAAGCACAGAAACGCCGATGCGTTGTCCCGTTTGCCTGTTGCTGAGGATAGAGCATTCGATTCCTCCGAACTTGCTTGCATGATCATTGATTCAGAAACCGATGACGTGGTCGAATTGTTTCCGATTGATTTTCGTCGTGTAGCTACAGCCACAACTGCCGACCCTGTCCTTGCTTCCGTTCTGCGTTATGTTGCTACGCAATGGCCCTTGTCAAAGTCACGGATCGGGGACCCGTTGGTTCGCCGATTTTTTTGCTAACAAAGAAAGACTTTTTGTTCGACGTGTGGTTTTGCAGTTGCGTTCTGATAATGATCATTCCAGTGTCGTGGTCCCACGTTCGTTAGTCCTCTGTCTTAAAGCTTCTCCACCAAGGGCATAGTTAGAATGAAACAACTTGCTCGTCAGCACTGTACTTGGTTCCGAATCGATGCCGCGATCACGAATATGTGGTCTTCTTGCATGGTGTGTGCCGAACAACAATCAGCACCACTGCGGAAATTCTTTGCATGGTCAAAAGCTACTTTCCCTTGGCAACGCTTACACATCGATTTTGCTGGTCCATTCTGGAATGCTCGATTGTTGGTTGTGATAGATTCATTCAGTACTTTTCCTTTTGTTGTCCGGCTGTGTTCCACGACATCATCTGCCACCATCCAAGCGTTATCTGCTATCTTTAGCATTGAAGGCCTTCCACAGACAATTGTTTCCGACAATGGCCCACAATTCATGTCGAAGAATATCACTCATTCTGTAAGGCCAATGGTATTCAACATCTGACGTCCGTGCCGTTTTCGCCACAGTCAAACGGTGCCGCTGAAAGATTGGTCAGGACTTTCAAGTCACCAATGTTGTAGTTGAAAGAGTTGCATTTTCGGGAGGACGCGTTATTGCTCTTTTTGTCCTCGTATCGCTCTCAGCCCCGAGATGGTCGCTCGCCGGCTGAGTTGTTGCACGGTCGCCCTCATCGCACCTTGATGTCTTTGCTACATCCGCCGCATCAGGTTCCTGTGCAGCGGCAGACACCTGCTTTTGCCCGAGGCGACGTTGTCTACTACTATCGAGGTTCACGGCGTTGGCTCGAAGGGCGCATTCTTCGCTCCCTGGGACGCGCTATGTATCTGGTTTTGGGGACCTCTGGTGAGGTGCGCCAGCATCTGAATCAGCTGCGCCTCTGTCGTCGCACGGGATCTGCCGCTCGCCGTCTGCTTTCAGCGACGGTGCCGTACGGTCAGCGCCCCGGGGTCCCGTCTACTGGCTCACCTCAGCCCCAGATGTTACCGACGCTGCCTTCCATTTGCCCCGTTGCGACGCGCCGCTGCCGCCGCCTGTTCTCCCGCCGCGACGCCCGCAGTGGACGCGTCGCTGCAACCGCCGGGCGCCTCCCTGGGTCACGCGCCGCCGATCGCTCCTCGTGACCAGTTGTCCTCCGACATGGAGCTCTCGGAGGTACAATCATCTACATTAAACATTCAACCACGGTCAGTTTGCAAAAAACTATACTGTGCGCTAATGTTCCGACAAACAGATAGTGTCGCTGTATTATACTGTGCGCTGGTGTTCACCACAGACAGTGTCGCTGGCGCTTGAATGTTAGAGCTGCCAATGTCTACACCTGTTAACTCCATAAGCACGAAAACCGAAGAAGCTGAGTATATTGACTGATTACTCATGTACATAATTTCAACTATAAGGTTGAACGCGATTCAGGCCAAATTTAAGGCTTATAGAGACTAGTTTTTTTTTTTTTTACGAGAAACTGCAAAGCCAAACAACCACAAAGCGACATATCAGTAAATAATATAGCCTACAGAACTGTTATTGCTTCCCTCATCCCGATCCTAGCACTGAAACGTTTTGCGTAGTTACTGTATGTGGTGTCACCGCCAGACACCACTCTTTCTAGGTGGTAGCCTTTAAATCGGCCGCGGACCGTTAGTATACGTCGGACCCGTGTGTCGCCACTATCAGTGATTGCAGACCAATCGCCACCACACGGCAGGTCTAGTCTAGAGAGACTCCCTAGCACTCGCCCCAGTTGTACAGCCGACTTTGCTAGCGATGGTTCACTGTCTACATACGCTCTCATTTGCAGAGACGACAGTTTCGCATAGCCTTCAGCTACGACATTTGCTACGACCTAGCAAGGCGCCATATTCAATTACTATAATTACTATCTTCAAGAAAGTATTCTGAGCAGATAATATTGTGAACCCTGTATCGTCAAGAGCGACGTTCATCATTAATGGATTAAAGTTAAGTATCAAACTAATTACGTCCGCTTTCTGAATTCTCATTCCTTGTCATGTTCCAGACCTCACGTCAGTATAGTTCTTCCCTTTTCACGCCAGCCTGCCTGAGCTAAAACGCGTTTATTTCGGCCCCCACTAGTAACACGGTGTTGGCTTTTCTGCTAACACAAAACAGTACTCTGGACAGAGAGAGAGACAGAGAGAGAGAGAGAGAGAGAGAGAGAGAGAGACATTAGGTAGGGGACTTGGATACTGCAATTGGTAACCAAATTACTATCAGTTTAATAACGCCATGGTATTCTACGAAGTTGTCGTGTAGCTTACAACATAGGACATGTAGACATTACTGTATGTTCCTCAGTAGTTATTAAATAATGACGTTAGGGGATTTAACGAAGCTCTCCCACGACCCAGTGATATGTGTTATAACTTTTTTAACGATTTACCCTCAATAGCCTCGCATCCATTCTAAGATATATAAGAATACGTGAGTGAAGAATAAGCACCGAGCAGTATTAAAGACGCAGTGTTAAATAAAGAGCACAGTGTGATATGTTAACGAATCCTATTTAAACAAATTTCGCTGTGCAACAAAATACATACCCTGCTTTAT
Source organism: Schistocerca cancellata (assembly GCF_023864275.1). Lineage (NCBI taxonomy): Eukaryota > Metazoa > Arthropoda > Insecta > Orthoptera > Acrididae > Schistocerca > Schistocerca cancellata. The sequence goes on from NC_064631.1 coordinate 52,677,167, forward strand.
TAGTGTGTGATGTCACTATACGACTGCCCCTAGGAGACTCGGAAAATACATACCCAAGCGCTCTCTCTCTCACACACACACACAGACACCGCTAAATGTACATTGTAAGCAATTATTGCCCTATTAGGGCAGGATCGGTAGAGGAGACATGAGAAGGAGGGCGCTGCCTGACTGGCCAGGACACGGCGCCCAACACATTACCACCACTCATCATCGCCAAGGCTCTCCAGCCATCAGCCACAACGGAGAGAAGAAGACGCTACCAGCCCCCTCATATCTGTTCACGGCGCACACGGCTCCCTCAGCCATTGGACCTTGCCTACAGTTTAAATGGCGAGGAAGCATCGCCATTGTGTCTTTACTATCATTAGCTTTGTACATATAACTGATAAATGGAGAACCGCTGTCATGTGTCTGTCCCCCCCCCCACCCCTACTAGCCTCCCACACACTTGACATAACACAGGCAGCAAGAAAATAAAGGTGACACGTGCGAAGCACTATCTTTAAAATAATCAGGCCAGCTTGTGTCAATGGTTAATAGAAGGATGGTTCTGGTTCCATCTCGATCTTAACGGTTCCTTCGACAAACTGGTCAACAGGAACAAGTCATGATTTTCGTGCTGCAACGTAGGATGGACATACAACACCACCATTATGTCGAGGCTGGCGTTTCTCTGCAAGGTTAAGACACTGTACTCTGGGAAGAGTGTTACTGGCAAAGCATGTGGGCCTGTACTATCTGTTAATAAGGGCTTTGCGATTTTGGTATCGCTGGCCAAAGGAACGTTGTACTAACATGTTTGTGACTTAGGAAGTGGGGTCGAAGGGTACACTTAGCATGGAAGGTCAAGGCCTCTATAATGTCACTCCTTAAACTCAACAACAAGCAATTCAAGAAATAAATTAACACTTTGTTTTAAACCACATTTATCAAATAGCTAACATCCATCAACATGTGGTCATCATTAAGATAATATCGAAAAATGACAGCTTCCTTCTTAAGCAAGCAGCAATTACTTAACGAACAGTAAATTACATCAGAAGTGATTTAAAGAAATGTGGAATGTGGCACCAAATATACACTCCTGGAAATTGAAATAAGAACACCGTGAATTCATTGTCCCAGGAAGGGGAAACTTTATTGACACATTCCTGGGGTCAGATACATCACATGATCACACTGACAGAACCACAGGCACATAGACACAGGCAACAGAGCATGCACAATGTCGGCACTAGTACAGTGTATATCTACCTTTCGCAGCAATGCAGGCTGCTATTCTCCCATGGAGACGATCGTAGAGATGCTGGATGTAGTCCTGTGGAACGGCTTGCCATGCCATTTCCACCTGGCGCCTCAGTTGGACCAGCGTTCGTGCTGGACGTGCAGACCGCGTGAGACGACGCTTCATCCAGTCCCAAACATGCTCAATGGGGGACAGATCCGGAGATCTTGCTGGTCAGGGTAGTTGACTTACACCTTCTAGAGCACGTTGGGTGGCACGGGATACATGCGGACGTGCAATGTCTTGTTGGAACAGCAAGTTCCCTTGCCGGTCTAGGAATGGTAGAACGATGGGTTCGATGACGGTTTGGATGTACCGTGCACTATTCAGTGTCCCCTCGACGATCACCAGTGGTGTACGGCCAGTGTAGGAGATCGCTCCCCACACCATGATGCCGGATGTTGGCCCTGTGTTCCTCGGTCGTATGCAGTCCTGATTGTGGCGCTCACCTGCACGGCGCCAAACACGCATACGACCATCATTGGCACCAAGGCAGAAGCGACTCTCATCGCTGAAGACGACACGTCTCCATTCGTCCCTCCATTCACGCCTGTCGCGACACCACTGGAGGCGGGCTGCACGATGTTGGGGCGTGAGCGGAAGACGGCCTAACGGTGTGCGGGACCGTAGCCCAGCTTCATGGAGACGGTTGCGAATGGTCCTCGCCGATACCCCAGGAGCAACAGTGTCCCTAATTTGCTGGGAAGTGGCGGTGCGGTCCCCTAAGGCACTGCGTAGGATCCTACGGTCTTGGCGTGCATCCGTGCGTCGCTGCGGTCCGGTCCCAGGTCGACGGGCACGTGCACCTTTCGCCGACCACTGGCGACAACATCGATGTACTGTGGAGACCTCACGCCCCACGTGTTGAGCAATTCGGCGGTACGTCCACCCGGCCTCCCGCATGCCCACTATACGCCCTCGCTCAAAGTCCGTCAACTGCACATACGGTTCACGTCCACGCTGTCGCGGCATGCTACCAGTGTTAAAGACTGCGATGGAGCTCCGTATGCCACGGCAAACTGGCTGACACTGACGGCGGCGGTGCACAAATGCTGCGCAGCTAGCGCCATTCGACGGCCAACACCGCGGTTCCTAGTGTGTCCGCTGTGCCGTGCGTGTGATCATTGCTTGTACAGCCCTCTCGCAGTGTCCGGAGCAAGTATGGTGGGTCTGACACACCGGTGTCAATGTGTTCTTTTTCCATTTCCAGGAGTGTATATATGTATATATTTGAGCAATAACACCAGTAAGACATTACGGTTAATATAATTCATTGGCAAGCAAATTTAATTTTTTTAAAAATTATACATGCAAGTCTATCATACGGACAGTGACGCCAGGCTGACCTGGGCAAACGGTGACTTAACTTAAAATGCCGGAAGCAGCAGATCAGTCGTCCAAAACAACACCTAAACGCGGGTGCCAAACCGGGAGTCACTTCCCATTAGACGACACGTCACAGCTTCTGTGCACCGAAGCAGAACTAGCTCCCACACACCCCAACTCGCAGAAAACTGGAACACAAACAGACTGCAGAAACCACGGCAAACACCAAACAATCATAAATTAATATAAGTTAAGAGATGAATAATATAAATTAAAAACCAATTAGTGGTATTAACAGAAGTGACAGATTTTGCAGCAATATCAATGCTGTATAACATTTAAACTAAGAAATGTACACAAATCCAATGCTGAAAGTATAGTATCAGATCTTTACATTCTCATAGTTTTCCAAACAATATTTCCACGTATGATAAAGACCAACAATGTGTACAAGATGAAATGGAGAAATTTCAACATAATATTACGTTATCCAAATGTACAACTTCAGCACAAACTAGGTTTTTTGCACCTTAATTTCCTTGAGTAGGTCTTCAATGTAACTGAATTGTTTAAGTTTGGTATGCAGCACATTGCAACTAGATTATGACCTAATATCTTCAATAGCTTACAGTCATTACATCTTTTGGGGACGCTGATTTCCTGAAGAAAGTATTGACTGCTGGTCTCCTTCCAGTCAGACCTCTTGCCGGCTCCTCTTACTTCATCAGCACATACACTAGACCTACCAACCAATCCACAAATGACAGTCGCTACGACGCAAATGTTTCCACGAAACGAAGGCACCAAAACCACTGACACCTCCGATGGAGAGCGTTGTTCGAGATGGTCTCGAGATAATGGTTTATTCGAGAAAACAGGTACCAAGGCAAGGCGACGAGTAGCGCCCGGAATTGACATCAGGCAGGTGCACCACTAACTCGCGACCGTCCTGCAAGGTGGACTGGGCGACCGCTGCTGGCTGAGCCCGCGTGTTTTCTCCCTCGTCCGCTGCAGCACGTCCTAGCGCCTCGTTGCCAGTCCGACGACCAACTCCCCTACCGCAAATTCCCACCACCAGGTCACAACAGGGGCAAAGATCGTAATACAGCCGGGTAATCGATAATAATGCCAAAGAGCTGGTGTGCCAGAAAAGGCGCCTAACAGCTCAACGACATTCGAGTGCCTCTGTTGACCACTGCATCGTACTTCTGGACTACACAGGCACTGAAATATTGTGTTTATCTGCCGACACCGGCCAAGCGTTTTTTAGTTAAAATATCTCGCCCTGCACAGGAATGTAGTTGTTTGTTGTTGTGGTCTTAAGTTCAGAGACTGGTTTGATGCAGCGATGTTTACTCTCCAGGCTTGCCTCCAATACTAAATTGGTAATGCGTTGATGCCTACCAATCGATCCCTTCCTTCAGTCATGTTGTGCCACAACTTCCTCTTTTCCCCATTTCTATTCACTACCTACTAATTAGTTACGTGATGTACCCATCTAATCTTCAGCATTTTCTGTAGCACCACATTTCAATAGCTTCTATCCTTGTCTAATCTATTTATCGTCCATGTTTCACTTCCATACATGGCTACACACCATACAAATACTTCCAGAAAAGACTTACTGACACTTAAATCTGAACACGATGTTAACAAATTTCTCTTCTTCAGAAAAGCTTTCTTTGCCATAGCCAGTATACGTTTTATATCCTCTCTACTTCCACCATCATCAGTTATTTTACTCCCAAATAGCAAAACTCACCTATTACTTTAAGTGTCTCATTTCCTAATCTAATTCCCTCAGCATCACCTGATTTAATTCGACTACATTCCATTATCCTCGTTTTGCTTTTGTTGATGATCATCTTATATTCTCCTTTCAAAACACTGCCCATTCCGTTCAGCTGCTCTTCCAGGTCCTTTGCTGCCTCTGACAGATTTACAATATCATCGGAAAACCTCAAGTGTTTTATTTCTTCTCCATGGATTTTAACTCCTACTCCAAATTTTTCTTTCCGTCGGGGATGGTCTACAACCCTGTCTTACACCCTCTCAACTACTGCTTGCCTTTCATACCCCTCGACACTTTTAACTGCTATCTGGTTTTAGTAAAAGTTGTAAATAGCCTTTCCCTCACTCCATTTTACTCCTGCCACCTTCAGAATTTTAAAGAGAGTATTCGAGTCAACATTTTCAAACGCTTTCTCTAAGTCTACAAATGCTAGAAACTAAGGTTTTCCTTTCCTTAATCTATCGCCTAAGACCACTATTGTGCCGCGTGTTCCAGCATTTCTGCGGAATCCAAACTGGTCATCCCCGAGGTCCGCTTCTACTGGTTTTTCCATTCGCCGGTAAAGAATTCGGGTTAGTATTTTGCAACCGTGATTTACAAAACTGATAGTTCGGTGATTTTCAGACCTGTCAACGTCTGCTTTCTTTGGGATTGGAATTATTATATTCATCTTGAAGTCTGAAGGTATTTCACCTGTCTCATACATCTTGCTCACCAAATGGGGGAGTTTTGTCATGTCTGGCTCCCCCGAGGTTATCAGCAGCTCTAATGGAATGCTGTCTACTCCCAGGGCCTTTTTTTTCTTTATTTAGATTTTTCAGTGTTCTGTCAAATTCTTCACTCAATATGTTATCTCCCATTTCATCTTTATCTGTGTCCTCTTCCAGTTCCATAATATTGCCCTCAGGTACATCGCCCTTGTATAGACCCTCTATGTTCTCCTTCCAACTTTCTGCTTTCCCTTCTTTGCTTAAGACTGGTTTTCCATCTCAACTCTTGATATTCATACAGGTGGTTCTCTTTCCACCAAAGGTCTGTTTAATTTTCCTGTTGGCAGATGCCCCTAGTGATGTATACATCTTTCCCTTTGTCCTCCAGCCATCCTTGCTTAGCCATTTTACACTTCCTGTCGATCTCATTTTTGAGACGTTTGTATTCCTTTTCACCTACTTCATTTACTGCAGTTTTTATATTTTCTCCTTCCATCAGTTAAATTCAATATCTCTCTGTTACCCAAGGATTTCTACTAGCCCTCGTCTTTTTATGTACTTGAGCCTCTTCTGCGATCACTATTCCATCTCTCATAGCTACCCATTCTTCCTCTACAGTATTTCTTTCCCATGTCTTTGTCAGTCGTTCCCTAATGCTCTCTCTGAAACTCTCTACAGCTTCTGGTTCATTCAGTTTATCCAGTCCCCATATCCTTAAATTCCTACTTTTTGCAATTTCTTCAGTTTCAATCTACAGTTCATAACCAAAAAATGGGGGTCAGAGTCCACATCTGGCTCTGGAGATGCCTTACAATTTAGAAACTGGTTCCTAAATCTCTGTCTTACCATTGTACAATCTATCTGAAAATCTGAAACCTCCAGGCCTCTTCCACCTACACAACCTTCTTTCATGATTCTTAAACCAAGTGTTAGCTATGTTGAAGTTGCGCTCTGCGCAAAATCCTAGCAGATGGCTGGCTTCCTCTTTCATTCCTTACCCTCAGTCCATATTCACCGTCTACATTTCCTTCTCCTCCTTTCCCTACTACCGAATTCCAGTCCCCCATGACTACTAAGTTTTCGTGTCCCTCAACTATCTGAATAATTTCTTTTATCGCATTCTACATTTCTCCAATCTCTTCATCATCTGCGAAGCTAGTTGGCATATAAACTTATACTACTGTGGTAGGCGTGGGAAAGGAAGAGAAAGAAAAGTAGTCGGTGAATATGGACTGCGGGTAAGGAATGAAAGAGGAAGCCAACCGCCTGGTAGAATTTTGCGCAGAGCGTAACTTAAGATAGCTAACACTTGGTTCAACGTGCTCCTATTTTTTATTCTTTAGTAAACCTACTTCTGCATTACCCCTATTTGATTTTGTATTTATAATCCTGTATTCACCTGACCAGAAGTCTTGTTCCTCTTGCTACCGAACTTCACTAATTCCCTCTATAACTAACTTTAACATATCCATTTTTTAATTTCTTAACCTACCTGCCCGATTAATGGATCTGACATTCCGCGCTCCGATCCGTAGAACACCAGTTTTGTTCCTCCTGAGTAGGCCCCGCCCGGAGATCCGAATGGGAGACTATTTTAGCTCAGGAAAATTTTACCCAAGAGGACGCTATCCTCATTTAACCAAACGGTACAGCGGCATGAGCTCGGGAAAAATTACGGCTGTAGTTTCCCCTTGCATTCAGCCATTCGCAGTACCAGCACAGCAGGGCCGTTTTGGTTAATGTTACAAGGCCAGATCAGTCAATCAACCAGTAGTTGCCCCTGCAGCTACTGAAAAGGCTTCTGCCCCTCTTCAGGAACCATACATTTGTCTGGCCTCTCAACAGATATCCCTCCGTTGTGGTTGCACCTACGGTACGACTATTCGTTTCACTGAGGCACGCAAGCCTCCCCACCAACAGCAGGGTCCATGGTTCATGGGGCTATATACATAGTGAATACGGGAGTGCAGGTTGTAGACACATCGGAGACGACATACGGAAGTTTTAGTCTGGCTGAGAGGCATGTTCGAATAGCCTGATTGCAGCCGCTCACTATAAGCGTGAACTCCTGGTTGGAGTTCCTGTCCGGCACAAATTTTCATTGTCGTCATTCCATTGTGCAGATTCTGTTCGGTTTTATTCGCAATGCGAATACATTTCGTCTGTTGTACTAAAGGTGTTGTGATGCTGTATTGAGGGGGTGGGGGGCAGAGCTGAATGGAAGTATATAATACTGATCTGAAGTTATCACCTACTTCGAATTTAGATACACTTCAAGTTCTAGGGGACTGATGACCTCCCCTGTTAAGTCCCATAGTGCTCAGAGCCAGATACACTTCGAAAAGCATTTTTTTTTTTTGGTCATCAGTCTCATGACTGGTTTGATGCGACCCGCCACGAATTCCTCTCCTGTGCCGACCTCTTCATCTCAGAGTAGCACTTGCAACCTACGTCCTCAATTATTTGCTGGTTGTATTCCAATCTCTGTCTTCTTCTACAGTTTTTGCCCTCTACAGCTCCCTCTAGTACCATGGAAGTCATTCCCTCATGTCATAACAGATGTCCCATCATCCTGTCCCTTCTCTTTATCAGTGTTTTCCACATATTCCTCTCCTCTAGGATTCTGAGTAGAACCTCCTCATTCCTTACCTTATCAGTCCACCAAATTTTCAACATTCGTCTGAAGCACCACATCTCAAATTCTTCGATTCTCTACTGTTCCCGTTTCCCCACAGTCCGTGTTTCACTACCATGTAATGCTGTTCTCCAGACGTACATTCTCGGAAATTTCTTCCTCAAATTAAGGCCAATATTTGATATTAGCAGACTTCTCTTAGCCAGGAATTTCTTCTTTGCCATAACTACTCTGCTTCTGATGTCCTCCTTGCCCCGTCAGTCATTCGTTATTTTACTGCCTAGGTATCAGAATTCCTTAACCTCATCTACTTCGTGACCATCAACCCTGATGAGAACTGTCTCGCTGTTCCTATCTCTGCTACTTCCATTACCTTCGCCTATCTCAGATTTACTGTCAATCCATATTCTGTACTCATTAGTTTGTTCATTCCATTTAGCAGATCATGTAATTCTTCTTTACTGTCACTCAAAATAGCAATGTCATCAGCGAATCGTATCACTGAAACCTTTAACCTTGAATATTAATTCCACTCCTGAACCTTACTTTTATTTCCATTAATGCTTCCTCGATGTATAGATTGAACAGTAGGGGCGAAAGGCTACATCCCTGTCTTAAACCCTTTTTAATACGAGGACATCGCTCTTGGTCGTCCACTCTTATTATTCCCTCTTGGCTGTTGTACATATTGTATATATACACGTCTCTCCCTATAGATTACCCCTACATTTTTCAGGATTTCGAGTATCTTACACCATTGTACACCGTCGAACGCTTTTTCCAGGTCGACAAACCCTATGAACGTGTCTTGATTTTTCTTTAGTCTTGTTCCATTATTAACCACAACGTCAGAATTGCCTCTCTCGTGTCTTTACTTTTGGTAAAGCCAAACTGATCGTCATCTAGAGCATCCTCAATTTTCTTTTCCATTCTTCTACATATTTTTCTTGTCTGCAACTTGGATGCATGAACTATTAAGTTCATTGTGCGATAGTTCTCTCACTTGTCAGCTCTTGCCATCTTCGGAATTGTGTGGATGATGCTTTCCTGGAAGTTAGATGGTATTTTGCCAGACTCATATATTCTGCACAATAACCTGAATAGTCGTGTTGTTGCCACTTCCCCCAACGATTTTAGAAATTCTGATGGAATGTTATCTATCCCTTCTGTCGCATTTAACCTTAAGTCCATCAAAGCTCTTTTAAATTCTGATTCTAATACTGGATCCCGTATCTCTTCTAAACCAACTCCTGTTTCTTCTTCTGTCACATCAGACAAATCTCCCCTCTTATAGAGGCTTTCAATGTATTCTTTCCACCTACCCGCTCTCTCTTCTTCATTTAACAGTGGAATTCCTGTATCACCCTTAATGTTATCTCCCTTGCTTTTAACGTCAGCAAAGGTTGTTTTGACTTTCATGTATGCTGAGTCTGTCCTTGCGACAATTATTTATTTTTCTCCAGCCATTTCGTCTTAGCACCCATGCACTTTCTATTTATTTCATTCCTCAGCGACTTGTATTTCTGTATTCCTGAGTGACCCAGAATATTTTTGTACATCCTCCTTTCATCAATCAACTGAAGTATTTCTTCTGTTACCCATGGTTTCTTCGCAGTTACCTTCTTTGTACCCATGTTTTCCTTCCCAACTTCTGTGATGGCCCTTTTTAGAGATGTCCATTCCTCTTCATCTTTACTGCCTACTGCGCTATTCCTTATTGCTGTATCTATAGCGCTAGAGAACTTCAAACGTATCTCGTCATTCCTTAGTGCTTCCGTATCCCACTTTTTTGTGTATTTCATTCTTACTGACTAATGTCTCAAAATTCAGCCTACGCTTAGTCACTACTATATTGTGATCTGAGTCTATATCTGCTCCTTGGTACGCCTCACAACCCAGTATCTGATTTTGGAATCTCTGTCTGACCATGATGGTATGTAACTGAAATCTTCTCCTATCACCCGGCCTTTTCCATGTATACCTTCTCCTCTTGTGATTCATGAACAGGGTTTTCTCTATTATTAGCAGAAACTTGTTACAGAACTCGAATAGGCTTTCTCCTCTCTCATTCTTTTCCCTAAGCCCGTATTCTCCTTTAACCTTTTCTTCTGTTCTTTCCCCTACAACTGCATTCCAGTCTCCATGACTATGACATTTTTATCCTGCTTTACATACTGTATTACCCTTTCAATATGTTGTGGACTGACAAGACAGCCAGTCCACATTGACGGGTAATCGAAAGGCACGCGTACACACACGCCGGCTGGCGTGAGGTCTGAAACAGGATACTTATGAATGCTTTAAAGAAAAGTACGTAGCTCCTCGAATACTTAACTTTATTCCATCATTGTGGTACATCGCTCTTGACGATACAATTGAGAGTCTTTAAATTCAAGCACTGTAAGGCTAATGGCGCCTTGCTAGGTCGTAGCCATGGACTTAGCTGAAGGCTATTCTAAGTGTCTCTCGGCAAATGAGAGAAAGGCTTCGTCAGTGTAGTCGCTAGCAAAGTCGTCGTACAACTGGGGCGAGTGCTAGTACGTCTCTCTAGACCTGCCATGTGGTGGCGCTCGGTCTGCAATTACTAACAGTGGCGACACGCGGGTCCGACATGTACTAATGGACCGCGGCCGATTTAAAGCTACCACCTAGCAAGTGTGGTGTCTGGCGGTGACACCACACAATATCCTCATACACTTTCTCTATCTCTTCATCTTTAGCTTGAGACGTCGGCATGTATGCCTGAACTATCGTTGTCGGTGCTGGTTTGCTGTCGATTCTGATAAGAACGACCCTGTCACTGAGCTGTTCACAGTAACACACCCTCTGCCCTACCTTCCTATGCATAACGAATGCTACTCCTGTTACACTCTTTTCTGCTGCCGTTGATATTACCCTATACTCATGTGACCAGAAATCTTTGTCTTGCTTCCACTTCACTTCACTGACCCCTACTGTATCTAGATTGAGCCTTTGAATTTCCCTTTTCAGATTTTCTAGTTTCCATACCGCGTTCAAGCTTCTGACATTCGACGCCCCGACTCGTAGAACGTTATCCTTCACTTGATGATTCAATCTTTTTCTCATTGTAACCTCCCCCTTGGCAGTCCCCTCCCGGAGATCCGAATGGGGAACTATTCCAGAATCTTTTGCCAAAGGAGAGATCATCATGACACTTCTTCAATTACATGCCGCATGCCCTGTGTATACACGTTACGTGCCTTTAATGCAGTGGTTTCCATTGCCTTCTGCATCCTCATGTCGTTGATCATTGCTGATTCTTCCGCCTTTAGGGGACAGTTTCCCATTCCTAGGACAAGAGAGTGCCCTGAACCTCTGTCCGCTCCTCAGCCCTCTTTGGCAAGGCCGTTGGCAGAATGAGGGTGATAGAATAGGAGACAGAAGGCAGTACCATGTATACCTTAGTATCGGAAATAGAGGGCGTTCTGGCGATGAAATGGTGATATTCCCCTAAGGTATGGTTTCAACACGATCATTCCATGCACAGCAACTGGGATGGGGGAGGGCTTGTGTGTATACTGTATAACCACATTAGTCGTAGTAAGTGCTGTGTTGCTGTTCACATGCACATTTTATTTGACTGATAGTGGGTTGTAACACATCAATGTTGATGATTCATCAGACACTGAGTTTGATTTTGTAGTTGAGATACAGTACGTAGTGCATTGTAGAAAGGTTCAGCTCACTGCACACAGTTGTATTACTAGACAAGCACTGTTTTTTTTGCCTCATTTAACTAATTTTGTTATAGTTACTGCACAACGTAGGATTCGGGTTATAGGCCCATTTTCAAGTATGTAACCGCTTCCAAAGATGACAAAGCAGAGATAAATATGATGTTAAGGTGAAGATAAAGATCTGAACTTTCTAATGTATCGATCCCTGGCTTAATGTAAATTTACTTCAATGACCATTTTTTTGACAAATTACAAATGGAATTACACAATTCAGAAATCACACTAACATGGCTGAACATACCTAGCAATAAAGTTTTGCATCAGCCTAAAATTTTTATCTACTGATGGACTGAGGTCCAAAGTTTTACTTTCATCTAGGAGTTGTGATGTCACCTTAAAGAGGTTAATACACTCCTGGAAATGGAAAAAAGAACACATTGACACCGGTGTGTCAGACCCACCATACTTGCTCCGGACACTGCGAGAGGGCTGTACACGCAATGATCACACGCACGGCACAGCGGACACACCAGGAACCGCGGTGTTGGCCGTCGAATGGCGCTAGCTGCGCAGCATTTGTCCACCGCCGCCGTCAGTGTCAGCCAGTTTGCCGTGGCATACGGAGCTCCATCGCAGTCTTTAACTCTGGTAGCATGCCGCGACAGCGTGGACGTGAACCGTATGTGCAGCTGACGGACTTTGAGCGAGGGCGTATAGTGGGCATGCGGGAGGCCGGGTGGACGTACCGCCGAATTGCTCAACATGTGGGGAGTGAGGTCGCCACAGTACATCGATGTTGTCGCCAGTGTTCGGCGGAAGGTGCACGTGCCCGTCGACCTGGGACCGGACCGCAGCGACGCACGGATGCACGCCAAGACCGTAGGATCCTACGCAGTGCCGTAGGGGACCGCACCGCCACTTACCAGCAAATTAGGGACACTGTTGCTCCTGGGGTATCGGCGAGGACCATTCGCAACCGTCTCCATGAAGCTGGGCTACGGTCCCGCACACCGTTAGGCCGTCTTCCGCTCACGCCCAAACATCGTGCAGCCCGCTTCCAGTGGTGTCGCGACAGGCGTGAATGGAGGGACGAATGGAGACGTGTCGTCTTCAGCGATGAGAGTCGCTTCTGCCTTGGTGCCAATGATGGTCGTATGCGTGTTTGGCGCCGTGCAGGTGAGCGCCACAATCAGGACTGCATACGACCGAGGCACACAGGGCCAACACCCGGCATCATGGTGTGGGGAGCGATCTCCTACACCGGCCGTACACCACTGGTGATCGTCGAGGGGACACTGAATAGTGCACGGTACATCCAAACCGTCATCGAACCCATCGTTCTACGATTCCTAGACCGGCAAGGGAACTTGCTGTTCCAACAGGACAATGCACGTCCGCATGTATCCCGTGCCACCCAACGTGCTCTAGAAGGTGTAAGTCAACTACCCTGGCCAGCAAGATCTCCGGATCTGTCCCCCATTGAGCATGTTTGGGACTGGATGAAGCGTCGTCTCACGCGGTCTGCACGTCCAGCACGAACGCTGGTCCAACTGAGGCGCCAGGTGGAAATGGCATGGCAAGCCGTTCCACAGGGCTACATCCAGCATCTCTACGATCGTCTCCATGGGAGAATAGCAGCCTGCATTGCTGCGAAAGGTGGATATACACTGTACTAGTGCCGACATTGTGCATGCTCTGTTGCCTGTGTCTATGTGCCTGTGGTTCTGTCAGTGTGATCATGTGATGTATCTGACCCCAGGAATGTGTCAATAAAGTTTCCCCTTCCTGGGACAATGAATTCACGGTGTTCTTATTTCAATTTCCAGGAGTGTATAATGGAATATCCCCTGTGTGTAGGTCCTGCTTTGGATGAGTCCATACGTGAACATGGAAGGTATTACTGTACATAGATACCGAATTTTAAGTACAAAAAAAGAATGTTTGAACAATACTGTATTACAGCAAACGGTTTTGATGAAGGAAGAAGAAAAATGAGCATGTACTAAAAGTTAGTATACCTGAAACAATGTAATTTTTTTAAGTTGTAAAACGTGTACACTTTTCCTTTCGTTCATAGTATCGTCCGTTTTCCCTGAGAATAACTGTATTCCAATCAGAAGTTTGGTTATATGTCAATAAAGTTGCTAGACTTAGGCCTATCATACTTTCCAGACAATGAGGACTGCAAAAGGTTATAAACTATGCACTGTCTGCCTGTAGTATTAATTATTTGCAGCCGACCGGAGTGGCCGTGCGGTTCTAGGCGCTACAGTCTGGAGCCGAGCGACGGCTACGGTCTCAGGTTTGAATCCTGCCTCGGGCATGGATGTGTGTGATGTCCTTAGGTTAGTTAGGTCTAATTAGTTCTAAGTTCTAGGCGACTGATGACCCTCAAAGTTAAGTCGCATAGTGCTCAGAGCCATTTGACATAGGAGCACTAGACTAAACAGCTGGCCAGTCTAACTAGTTTCTTAGTTTAGATCCATTAACGCAGCATATGGATAATGAGCTTTTAGTTGCAAGTCATCTATCTGTTCCAGCAGGGCATTACTAGTCGTATACTGGTTCCAGTTGCAGGGTTCACGGATACACAGAATGAACAGAGAGGATTACCAGATGGCCTACTGTAACAGACGAGGCACAGATAAACAATCTGTTGTATTGGCAGAAGAGCCAACACCGTGTTACTAGAGGAGGCTGAAATGCACGCGTTTTAGCTCACACAGGCCGGCGTGAGGAGGGAAGAACTATACTGACGTGAGGTATGGAACATGACAAGGAATTAGAATGCAGAACGCGGACGTAATTAGTTTGATACTTAACTTTAATCCATTAATGATGAACAGGATTCACAATATTATCTGTTCACGATACATAGTAACTGAATATGGCGCCTTGCTAGGTCGTAGCAAATGACGTAGCTCAAGGCTATGCTAAACTGTCGTCTCTGCAAATGAGAGCGTATGCAGGCAGTGAACCATCGCTAGCGAAGTCGGCTGTACTACTGGGGCGAGTGCTAGGGAGTCTCTCTCGACTAGACATGCCGTGTGGCGGCGCTCGGTCTGCAATCACTGATAGTGGCGACACGCGGGTCAGACGTATACTAACGGACCACCGCCGATTTAAAGGCTACCACCTAGCAAGTGTGGTGTCTGGCGGTGACACCACACAATCAAAATAAAATTACACAGATATATACACAGAACAGACCAGCTTGATATTAAGGTAACGCTCGTCTACAAGAATGAATAGTAAATTGAGCTTTAACTATCATCACACAGAAGTGACTTAAATTACATGCGGCTTGTCGAATTTGCACAGCCCCCACACTTAATACGGCCCGGCTTGGCCTAGCGGCTTCACTGATACCGTGGGAGTCAAGACAAACAGTCGGTAGGAAATCAGTTGATAGCCAACCTTACACAACTAGTTCGCTGATTCTTCTGTCAAGTTACTGGTACCACAACGGCGGGCACATAGGCAGGCAGATCACATAACGACGTAACAGTCGTAAGAGCAAAGGCTCAGCGTAATTTCTGATGATCGATGAGGAAATCCGCCACAACCCAAACAACCGAGACTGCTTCCGAGAGCTGTAGGTCAGGAACCAACATGCCGTAATCCACAGGTAGCCCTTATGACCTACGATCGGAACTGACGGATAGGTAGCAAAATCACGTCCACAGCTGCCACAGGGTTAATTCAGATATTCAAACGTTGAGCGCGAATCAAAGTCCATTCATCATGTCGGCCGATATTCACTGACAAAATAGCAGCAACTGGCACATCGAAACGGCACAGATTCGCTTTTGAATCATAGCTGATGCCGAAGCCGACTGCCGTCCACGGCCCCGGAATCATTACCCTCGCTCGTAGCTCACTGCTGGTCCGGAACTGACTACGAACGCTGACCACAGCGCGTCAAAACATGCGTCATTCCCTTTGGTGGCGGATTCAACTCTCGCTCCACTGTCACAACCAGCACTGCTGCCAGCCTGAGGCACCAATCAATAGAGTGCGGAAAGAAAAGCTACCTCGCTTGGCACAAAGGTCTCCCCCTCACCCTTAAGCCTGAACAGGAAGTGCTAAGGTGGATGAACGACCAGAATGCGCCCCAACATCCTGGTTACCCATAGCAACTTCAAGCAAATCATGTGGGTCCTGATACGTTTTTGGGAAGATGGATCCTGAATGAGGAAAACGGACAGAGAGGATGGATTTAACCACCTTATAAGGCCCTACGAATATAGGTAACATTTTCGAGGTGACCCTCTGACCGCCTTTACTTTGTACCCAGAAGTTCTTTAAACACGTCTCCGTTCTATTTGTTAACTGAACGTTTTTCTCAGCTGTCTTCCAATTTTTCTTTATCTTAGAATCACTATCCTCCGGCAGTAAATCATTGACCCCATAAGCTGGAGAAGGGCGAATTCACTGTGAAGGTGAACAGAACGCGAGCACGAGTCACTCTGTGTGCTTGTGAGGGGCTGTGTTCAATGCAAAAGAAAACCACTCTTGCGACTCTGAATGAAAGAAGGTAAGAGCCGACTTTAAATTGTGGTTCACCCATTCAGCGAAAGGAAGCTTGTAAATAGTAAGGCGTTGTGGTCACATGAAATATGCCACTGCTGAAGCAGAATCTCTTTAAGTCCTTTGAGGCAAACGCCGGTACGTTATTGCCCACTAATACTGTGGGAGGACCAGAAACGACAAATATCTGACTGTTCAATCGTGACTTCAGTGGTCACCGACTTGCTCGCCAATAGCCACACATACCAAGAAAATGCATCACTTTCTACAAATAAATAGCAGTTTCTTCACCTAGTGCGTGACAAGAGATCAAGATAATCAACAAAAATTTTATCCTTCGGGTTTTCTTCCTAGGTTGAAGAAAGGTCCTGTCTACATATGTTTGGACTGAGCTTTGCTTTACTACAGTCTTTGCACTGAGTCACTAATTTCCGCACGCCCCCATTCAAGGTAGGTCAAGAAGATGTTGCTTTATTTTCAGAATAATTTTGTAAATTGTCAAACAACCACCACACGACGTACAATGAAAACGGAACAGTGCAGGAACCAATTCCTTGGGGAGACATAACTAGTCTTTCCCATCATACCGAGTTCAAGGGCAAAATGTCCCTTCGTTAAGGGAGTGTCCCGGAAATTCTGTCCGTTCTCGAAGTTGCTGCTTAATCTGATGGACCTCGTCCTGCCTCTCTCCTAGGCCAGAATCTTCCCTAAAATTTTTACCAGGCAAACCTTTTCTTTCATGCCTTCACTGGGTTCCACACACTCATCTTCATCAGGAAACATTCGACTTAAAACTCTGGCTACTCGACTGTATGTACTTTTTACGTGTTGCGTCACCACGGCCAATACTGGTGCACTGACTAAAGCCACTTTAAGAACATCAAAAGATGCCAGCTGAGATACATCCCATTTAAAAACGTCTCCATTTTGCCTCAGTTGGTTGAGGATAGCTGCGAGATTAGCGAATTTCTGGACGAATTTGCGAAAAAAATTGGTTATGCCGATAAACCTTGCAATTTCTTTCTTATTGTCGGCCACCGGAAACTAAAGGATGTTTTTGGTGCGCTCTTGGTCTATCCCTGCACCGTTGGTAGAAACTATGTGATCAAAAAATTATAAAAATGGTTCAAATGGCTCTGAGCAGTATGGGATTTAACATCGGAGCTCATCAGTCCCTTAGAACTTAGAATTACTTAAACCTAACTAACCTAAGGACGTCGCACACATCCATGCCCGAGGCAGGATTCGAACCTGCGACCGTAGCGGCCGCGAGTTTCCAGACTGAAGCGCCTAGAACCACTCGGAGACTGCACCCGGCAACTATGTGATGAAGGAGATGTCCTTTTTCGCCCAGATAATCTTTGATGTTTTAATGGTTGACCCCGCATCGTGCAGGCGACATAATACTTGCCCTAAATGTTCCAGATGATCTTCAAACATTTTACTATAAATAACAACAGCTATCTTGTCCACCCAAAATATCTCTGGAACAATAACAGCTATTGGAAAACGACTTTCACCGGTATCAATGTAGGACTGGGGCCCGTGAATGTGCATATTTGGAAACATTCTAAAACGAAAGCATATGTGTTTTTTAACACAAACTTATGTTTTTTTTAAAAGGACCTCCTATATTTTTTCTTCAGCAATCCATAACATGACAAAGCACATACACAATGGCGTCGATTGCATCGCAATATTCCCATTACATCCCGAGATATTAAGACGCGAAGTTGACGCTTGAAACACCCGACATGCGCTGTTAGCGCACGTCCTGAGGCTCAGGCGTGAACCCCATGCTGCCCGTAATCGCGATGTGATTGACATGCGTAATCACACTTCCATACCTATCAAGAGGTCCGAAACGAATAATACGGTCTGCTGCCATCCTGCATTAACGTCGTACATTCCAGCAGGTATTTATCCCATAGGCTAGGGGTGATGCGGTTCTGTAACATATCTGTGTACCGCAACGTTACTCACAAAGTTAACTTCGCTTATCGTTAATCCGTTACTGAAAAGGTAATGCCGTTCAACGTTAAAACTTAAAACAGTTAATCATTCACTCGTAATAGTAAAATTCATGTTGATGGTTTTAGTGAAACGAGCAAGTGGACTAAAAGTTTTACCGTTGTTTAGGTAAAAATGTTTTGATTTGGGAAGCTCAGGTAGGACATAGAAGATGAATGTAAACATGTTTAACCAATTAGTTTTATTATCACATAATTATTAATGTTATGTTTATCTAATGCGTTAAATGACAAATTGTTGCAAACAAATGTTTCTTAACATCACTGGGTAAAATGGCCCTTTGTAGAAACATCCACTGTGATACCAGCACTACATACTAAACACAGCGTTCACATCTCATGCTCAAAGTGATACCTATTGGCTTGCATACATAGGGTCACTCTGCGGATGAAGGATTCCCTACTTCGTGCTACGGTTTCCTCTTTGATGGCTGTACAAGCATCAATAATGTGTTGCTTCATGTCCTCTGGTGTTGTTGGTTCATGTTGGTAAACAGCATCCTTCACTGCTCCACAAAGAAAATAATCCAGCGGTGCACCGAGCGAGGTGGCGCAGTGGTTAGCACACTGGACTCGCATTCGGGAGGTCGACGGTTCAATCCCGTCTCCGGCCATCCTGATTTAGGTTTTCCGTGATTTCCCTAAATCGCTTCAGGCAAATGCCGGGATGGTTCCTTTGAAAGGGCACGGCCGATTTCCTTCCCCATCCTTGCCTCACCCGAGCTTGCGCTCCGTCTCTAATGACCTCGCTGTCGACGGGACGTTAAACACTACTCTCCTCCTCCTCCAGCGGTGCAAGGTCCGGAGATTGGGCAGTCCACCTAACTGGGCCACCTCGTCCAATCCACCTACTAGGGAACTTACGGTTCAGAAGTCGTCGTGCTCGTAAGGCGTTATGTGAAGGGCATCCGTCATGCTGCTACCACATGACCATTCTCCGGTTCAGAGGTACGGTGTCCAAGAGAACAGGAAGATTGTGTCGTATAAATCTGGAATATTGTCTGCCGTTTTGGATGCCATTTATAAAGAAAGGTCCGATAATGGTATCTCCAATAATCCCACACCAAACATTAACTTTCCACGGACGTTGATGCTCTACCTGACGGAGCCATTTTGGATTGTCTGCGGACCAATAATGCATATTCCTCATATTGACAATTCCTTTGTTGGAGAATGATGCCTCGTCGGTAAAGAGAACATCTGCAAAAAAATTTGGATTAGTCAGAAGTTTTTGCTGAGCCCACCGACAAAATGGTACCCTACTGCGGAAGTCATTTCCATGAAGATCCTGGTGTAAATGAACATGGTAAGGATGAAATTTATGACGTTTAAGAATACGCTGTGCACTTGACTTCGACACACCAACTTCACGTTCAATTTGACGTGTGCTGATTTGAGGATTCATAGCTACGGTAGCGAGCACAGCAACTTCAGCACGTTGATCTGTGCGTGTTCTAGGACGATGTCGAGGTCTTGGATTTAAGATTCCCGTTTCACGTAGACGAGATGTGAGACGACCAAACATACGGCGCGAAGGCGATGGCTTGTCATGGAAGCGTCTTCTGTATAGTCGTTCTGCCTGAACAGCATTTCGTCCACCTACCTCAGGGTACAGTACAGGTATGTAGAGTAGGGTAGAAAACAGACATATTAACTTAATAATCATAATAATCAACAAACAAGTAATCTCATAACGTATTTCCCGTCAACGTACATTCTCCATAGATCAGCAGCATTTCTACCATATCTTCATGTGTGTACATTATACTGTACAGTATAAGTTCCACAACACACCGTTTATTCACAATGTGTAATACCTCCGTGCCGTCACTAGATTACTCTGATGCACGACTACACCGGCAAGCGGTGCACTGCACGCCAAAGCAACAACAAATGGGATGCTCAGAGGGTGATGGAGTACAGGAGTTTGCATGGGTCGCAAATCATAAACAAGGCGAACTGGTAACTGTGGCAGTAGTGGGAACTACGTTGGACACTTGTCTACGTAGAGCCAGGCCCTGCGCGATAGGCACAATGGGTCATATAACGCATTAGATAAACCTTATTTTGGGTGTGCAGCATAAATAAGACAACCTGACGGGTGTACACCGATCGGTACTGGTTCATATTGTGTACGTAGATACGTAAAGCGTGCAAGAGGGAAACCATTATGTGCTTATGAGAGCTGATAGCAGCAGACCGTATTATTCGTTTCGGACCTCTTGATAAGTATGGAGGTGTGATTACGCATGTCAATCACATCGTGATTACGGGCAGCATGGGGTTCAAGCCTGAGCCTCAGGACGTGCGCTAGCAGCGCATGTCGGGTGTTTCAAGCGTCAACCTCGCGTCTCAATATCTCGGGATGTAATGGGAATGTTGCGATGCAATCGACGCCATTGTGTATGTGCTTTGTCATGCTATGAATTGCTGAAGAAAAAATATAGGAGGTCCATTTAAAAAAAACATAAGTTTGTGTTAAAAAACACATATGCTTTCGTTTTAGAATGTTTATATATATATACACAATATATATATATATAAAATAACCCCAATTGTGTGCCTCAGCGATACAGATAACCGTACCGTAGGTGCAACCACAACGGAGGGATATCTGTTGAGAGGCCAGACAAACGTGTGGTTCCTGAAGAGGGGCAGCAGTCTTTTCAGTAGTTGCAGGGGCAACATTCTGGATGATTGACTGATCTGGCCTTGTAACACTAACCAAAACGGCCTTGCTGTGCTGGTACTGCGAATGGCTGAAAGCAAGGGGAAACTACAGCCGTAATTTTTCCCGAGGTCATGCAGCTTTACTGTAAGGTTAAATGATGATGGCGTCCTCTTGGGTAAAATATTCCGGAGGTAAAATAGTCCCCCTTTCGGATCTACTCAGTAGGAGTTGTTACCAGGAGAAAGAAAACTGGCGTTCAACTTCTTCCACCGTCCCCACACGAATTTCTTTTTTTGATTATGTGGGTCGGCGCTTTGCACTGAGCAGAAAACAGTTGCTTAAAAGTGAAATTCCATCTGCTTAACATAGTCACATGTCCTTGCATTGCACTGCGCAAGGTTTTCTTTTATTCAGCTGGTCTGGTGCTGCGTTGTATTGTAATGTCCATTACTCGCAAGCAGTACCATGTTTCCGTTGCTATAGGTAAGCCATAGAAATTAGTTACAGCCAGTTTAACATCACAGTCAGAATATAGCTAGATCATTTACAAATAGCTTTCCATTTCAAAATTATTATTAGGTTAATTTTAGATAAAGTTCATTTCAAATTTCATTGCATGTGTAGACGGTATTATTCTTATTCTGCAGTGTAACATTTACGTGTTCATTATTTAGTGTTCAATAGATCATTTTGAAGCTTGGCTTACATAGAAAACATTTTGGTTATTTATTCTTTCATAATTCAATTTGTAATTTTATGTAGCATTTTTTATTCTGCTAGTTTTGACTGTTAAAACTGCAAGTCACGTATTGTGATCTCATGCACTGTTAATTGCAGTGCATAATACAAAAATTTACAGGATACTGTCCTTAGTTTATAGCTTTACCTTTTCTTGTTAGTGTCTTTGAAGTTTAGTGCAATACAGTTACACAGTTTCGGTGAGTTTGGCGACTCATTTTATCAGACAGCGTTTCATAATTACACCAGTTGCACTGTTCAACGTTACAGCAGAAACACACGCGAAGTTAAGAATAGTAAACGAGTTCAGTCCGGTATAGCTGTAGTTCACATTATTCAACTCGACGCATTATGTACTCTTACATAGAAAAGTTTCACTATTACTATTCCAACTTAAGGAAGCAACTGTTGGCAGAATCTGTTAAAATGATCAATGTAGGGTAATGGAACTTCGAGAATACGTTTATCTAGGTAACACATTTAAGTGATTTACACTGGAAGACGAGAGGTTCATGAAAGCACGAGATAAGCTATTTCAAATGCGGTATGCTGTAACCACCAGAATGTTGAATGCTAGCGTGCAAACTTGCATGCATCGTATTGTACCTGTGCGGGACGTCAATTTGTGGGATGAAGTTCCGTGCCTGTTGCGCTTGGTCGGTCAACACAAGGAAAGTTAATAAAGTTTGTGGATGACGCTGGAATTGTAGTCCAAGAATGTCCCACATGTAGACAGATCTGGTGACAGAGCAGGTGAAGGCATCATGCAGACACCGTGTACAGGTCGGAAAATATCCCCTGGAATGCTGTTCATGAATGGCAGGACAACAGGTCGAATCACAAGACTGCCATAGAAATTTGCAGTCAAGGTGCTTAAAATAACCACCAGAGTGCACCTGCTGTCATTTAAAAATCGCACTCCGACCATAACTCCAGGCGTGGGTCCAATGTGTTCAGCACGGAGAAACATTGGTTGCAGATTCTCAACTGGTCTCCTTCTCACCAGCACACGCACTTCACTGGCACCGACGCACAAGCAGTATCCAAAACACAACAGACCTCCACCCCACCCTCCAAGCTCTTGCTTGAGACAACTGAAGTCGAAAACGGCGGTGGTTTGGGGTCAGTGGAAGGCGCGCTACAGGCCGACTGGCTCGGAGCTGTCCTCGAAGTAACCGAGTTGTTACAGTTCGTTGTGTCACTGTGGTGCCAACTGTTGCTCAATTGCTGCTGCAGATGCAGTAGCATGCGCCGGAGCCATATGCTGAACAAATGGTTCAAATGGCTCTGACAAGGGAACCTCCCCATCGCACCCCCCTCAGATTTAGTTATAAGTTGGCACAGTGGATAGGTCTTGAAAAACTGAACACAGATCAATCGAGAAAACAGGAAGAAATTGTGTGGAACTGAAGAAAATAAGCAAAATATACAAACTGAGTAGTCCATGCGAAAGATAGGCAACATCGAGGAGACCGTTAACCCAGGCGCACCATGGTCCCGTGGTTAGCGTGAGCAACTACGGAACGAGAGGTCCTTGGTGCAAGTCTTCCCTAGTGTGAAAAATTTAACTTTTTATTTTCAGGCAATTATTATCTGTCCGTGCGATACGAGGTACCTGCGCCGTAGTATGGGGCGCTACACCTAAACAAACATCGAAACACACGACGTCACTCGACTACAGCGCACGGAAGAGACAGTATTCCTGCTAACGAGGCTCCCTGGCTGGCAGTTGACTGTTCCGTACTTTGGACGAGAGTGCATTAAATACGTGAGGTGTATTCCGTCGGCAGTATGAATCGAGCAAATATAGCTCGCGACTTCAATAATAATCGCACGGTTTTGCGGTGCGGTCGCAAAACACAGACACTAAACTTATTACAGTGAACAGAGACGTCAAAGAACGAACGAACAGATCATAACTTTGTGAAAAAAAAGACAGAAAAATTTTCGCTAGAGTGAAGACTTGAACCAAGGATCTCTCGTACCGCAGCTGCTCACGCTAACCACGGGACCAGGGCGCTACTGAGCTCAGTCGCTCCTTGATGTTGCCTATCTTGTGCATGGACTCCTCAGTTTCTATATTTTGCTTATTTTTTTCATACTTCCACACAAATTCTTCCTGTTTTCTCGATTGACCTGTATTGAGTTTTTCAAGGCCTATCCACTGTGCCAACTTATAACTAAATCTGAGGGGGTTGTGATGGGGAGGTTCCCTTGTGAGCACTATGCCCAGTGGCTTATTGATTTGGAAAGTATCCCAGTAGCTGTGGGAAAGAACGAAAAGAAAACCAGTTCATTGTCAGACTGTGATGTAAGACTGCAAAATACGGAAAAATAATTTTTCTCCGAGGAGTTTGGTTCAAATGGCTCTGAGCACTATGGGACTCAACATATGAGGTCATCAGCCCCCTACAACTTAGAACTACTTAAACCTAACTATCCTAAGGAAATCACCCACATCCATGCCCGAGGCAGAATTCGAACCTGCGACCGTAGCGGTCGCGCGGTTCCGGACTGGAGGGCCTAGAACCGCTCGGTCATAGCGGCCGGCTATGCTGAACACTACTGTCTTCCCTCTCGGTACTGCTACGGGACTATCCCGAACCTGTTCTTGTGACCGTACATTCTCATGAACACCGCTGCCAGCAGTTACGTTCAGTGGCTGCATTCCTGCCAAGTCTTTCTGCAGTATCGCAGATGGAACATCCCATTTCTCGTAGCCCTATTACACGACCTCCTTTAAACTCAGTGAGATATTCGTAATGGCCTCTTTGTCACCTTAAAGGCATTCTTCACTAAAATTGACTCACCACGTCCAGCCTGAAAGGTAACTAACGCTCACTACCGTTACAGGGTGTATTTAAAGGAAACCTGATTCACATCCTAATAGTAGCGCTGCTAGCGCCACTCTTATGCGACTGGCGTGAAATCTGAATAGACGTCGTTTTTCAGATGTACGAGGTGCATTCAAGTTCTAAGGCCTCCGATTTTGTTTCTAATTAACTACTCACCCGAAATCGATGAAACTGGGGCTACTTCTCGACGTAATCGCCCTGCAGACGTACACATTTTTCACAACACTGACGCCATGATTCCATGGCAGCGGCGAAGGCTTCTTTAGGAGTCTGTTTTGACCACTGGAAAATCGCTGAGGCAATAGCAGCGTGGCTGGTAAATGTGCGGCCACGGAGACTGTCTTTCATTGTTGGAAAAAGCCAAAAGTCACTAGGAGCCAGGTCAGGTGAGTAGGGAGCATGAGGAATCACTTCAAAGTTGTTATCACGAAGAAACTGTTGCGTAACGTTAGCTCGATGTGCGGGTGCGTTGTCTTGGTGAAACAGCACACGCGCAGCCCTTCCCGGACGTTTTTGTTGCAGTGCAGGAAGGAATTTGTTCTTCAAAACATTTTCGTAGGATGCACCTGTTACCGTAGTGCCCTTTGGAACGCAATGGGTAAGGATTACGCCCTCGCTGTCCCAGAACATGGACACCATCATTTTTTCAGCACTGGCGGTTACCCGAAATTTTTTTGGTGGCGGTGAATCTGTGTGCTTCCATTGAGCTGACTGGCGCTTTGTTTCTGGATTGAAAAATGGCATCCACGTTTCATCCATTGTCACAACCGACGAAAAGAAAGTCCCATTCATGCTGTCGTTGCGCGTCAACATCGCTTGGCAACATGCCACACGGGCAGCCATGTAGTCATCCGTCAGCATTCGTGGCACCCACCTGGATGACACTTTTCGCATTTTCAGGTCGTCATGCAGGATTGTGTGCAGAGAACCCACAGAAATGCCAACTCTGGAGGCGATCTGTTCAACAGTCATTCGGCGATCCCCCAAAACAATTCTCTCCACTTCTCGATCATGTCGTCAGACCGGCTTGTGCGAGCCCGAGGTTGTTTCGGTTTGTTGTCACACGATGTTCTGCCTTCATTAAACTGTCGCACCCACGAACGCACTTTTGACACATCCATAACTCCATCACCACATGTCTCCTTCAACTGTCGATGAATTTCAATTGGTTTCAGACCACGCAAATTCAGAAAACGAATGATTGCACGCTGTAGTAAGGAAAACGTCGCCATTTTAAGTATTTAAAACAGATCTCATTCTCGCCGCTGGCAGTAAAATTCCATCTGCCGTACGGTGCTCCCATCTCTGGGACGTATTCACAATGAACGCGGCCTCATTTTAAAACCATGCGCATGTTTCTATCTCTTTCCAGTCCGGAGAAAATAAATCGGAGGCCCTAGAATTTGAATGCACCTCGTAGAAACACGCGTAGCACGTTACGTTTATATCGAACAATTTCCTATTGGTGTTGCGATTTTTTCCCTGTCAGTGTATTAGCGGAAAGCAACTGATTGCCATAAGCATTCCACCAAACTCCTCAAAAGCGTTATGACTATGGGTTCTTCTTAAAATAAACGCGGCTGACCTGGAAATCAAATCGCGATCTTCTCGAGAGCCTTATGTCATTTGATGGGGCTTCTGCTACAGCACACCAAACTCAAATGAAAGTTGGCATTTCGAAAGACACCCTACATCTGCTGGCCCTTAGGGCGAAGTTGTTAGCAAGCAAGCTGCCGGGACGGACTTGTTAATCGAACTCGCGAGTTGCCAGCTGGAATCGGTGGTAACTGAAGTTCCGGACGGCGGAGTATATTAATCGCCGGTCCGCAGGTAAGCAGCGGCGTTATTTAATAGCCGCGGCAGTATTTCACGCTCGGCTTATTAACCGCTGCCGCCACAGCTCTCCGCCGTTATGGATGGCTCCGCAGGTGCCGGGCCTGCGCTGGCGGCGGCGGCGGTGGTGGGGAAAGCGGGGAGAGTCAGCCGCGGGGTGGCCGCAGCAGCCGCGCCGGCGGTGGTCAGCACTCAGCGGGTGCCGGTGTGCTGCCCCAGCACCGTGGGGTCGCCTTCCGTGCGTAAACCAGGAAGTAAGCAAGCCGGCAAGTTGTCAAATTTGTTTAAGAAATAAATGTCTGTATCTGCTGAAATCTTGTGGGTCTATCAGCCGAGTCGTCACGTCAAGTTGTTGCAACGTTTCGACCAGTTTCCAACTCGTCATCTACAGGCGAAGATTTTGAGTGAACGGAGTGAGCGATCTGCTTTAATAAAAAGAAAAGGAAGACAGATAAAGTCTCCTTATGACAGGAGGTGTACGTCTAGAGAAAAATTAACAAGATAATATTGGTTTGCAACAAGGGGAAGACGCCTGACATGTGGTGGGGAATTTGGTGATCGATTATTGGTCCAATATGAAATCGAACGCTGCGAGGACATACGGACCCCAGCCTACTAAAAACTGTGAAACAGGACCTCGCTATTAGGTGCGTTTTGGGAGATGATGCGTCTCTTATTCAGTGCCTGTCATCACAACCACTTGATAAGGACTCCAAACACTTGAACAGTACTCTAGAGTTGGTCGCCCTAGCGTTTTGCAAAAGATTTGCTTTACAGATGTATTGTACAGGGTTATTACAAATGATTGAAGCGATTTCACAGCTCTACAATAACTTTATTATTTGAGATATTTCCACAATGCTTTGCACACACATACAAAAACTCAAAAAGTTTTTTTAGGCATTCACAAATGTTCGATATGTGCCCCTTTAGTGATTCGGCAGACATCAAACCGATAATCAAGTTCCTCCCACACTTGGCACAACATGTCCCCATCAATGAGTTCGAAACAGTAAGGCTTCTGCTTTAGCATTTTCCGTAATATTTTCCAAACCGTCGGCTGTGGTACGTTTAGCTCCCTGCTTGCTTTATTCGTCGACTTCCGCGGGCTACGCGTGAAACTTGCCCGCACGCGTTCAACCGTTTCTTCGCTCACTGCAGGCCGACCCGTTGATTTCCCCTTACAGAGGCATCCAGAAGCCTGCGCATACCATCGCCGAATGGAGTTAGCAGGTGGTGGATCTTTGTTGAACTTCGTCCTGAAGTGTCGTTGCACTGTTATGACTGACTGATGTGAGTGCATTTCAAGCACGACATACGCTTTCTCGGCTCCTGTCGCCATTTTGTCTCACTGCGCTCTCGAGCACTCTGGCGGCAGAAACCTGAAGTGCGGCTTCAGCCGAACAAAACTTTATGAGTTTTTCTACGTATCTGTAGTGTGTCGTGACCATATGTCAATGAATGGAGCTACAGTGAATTTATGAAATCGCTTCAATCATTTGTAACAGCCCTGTATTTTTCGCGGAACCCTTTCAGTCACCTTCTCTAATACTGATTTTACGTAGTCATTGTATTTAATAGTATTACCCCTAAATAATAAGTGGTTAGCACACTGGACTCGCATTCGGGAGGACGACGGTTCAATCCTGCGTCTGGCCATCCTGATTTAGGTTTTCCGTGATTTCCCCAAGTCGCTCCAGGCAAATGCCGGGATGGCTCCTTTGAAAGGGCACGGCCGACTTCCTTCCCCGTGCTTTCTTAATCCGATGAGACCGATGACCTCGCTGTTTGGTCTTTTCCCCCAAACAATCCAATCCATAAATAAGCGTAGGATTCTTTCTCCTAATCTTATAATTAGATGCAATCAGGTTCTTTCCCTAAAACAGCTATTATCATACATTTGAAGGTCGCAACTTTTATTATATTTTTATAAATTTTGTCGCCAGTTTCCCTTAATTCCTTACGATTCTCTAAGAAAGATACTTTTCTCTACGCAACAGCATCATCACTGAACACTCTTATAACTTTGCTGATCCCATCTGCTTAATCGTTTATTTATACTGAGTTGTGGGAAACCTGCCGCTCAGTATAACGCACCGTCTTCTTTTTTTTCTATTTGCCCTCGTCTAGAGACTAAAAATGTTTCACATAGGACGGTTTTAGTACGCTTCAAACTAATTCTGTACGCTGCACAGAAATAGGGCAATAGCATTTGTGTGTTTCACGCCACACCATCAGATGTTTGTCTCACGTGTCATTTACCCACTCAAGATTCATC
Source organism: Schistocerca cancellata (assembly GCF_023864275.1). Classification (NCBI taxonomy): domain Eukaryota; kingdom Metazoa; phylum Arthropoda; class Insecta; order Orthoptera; family Acrididae; genus Schistocerca; species Schistocerca cancellata. The sequence continues at coordinate 52,705,551 of NC_064631.1, forward strand.
TTATGGCAGTCAAAAAATGGTTCAAATGGCTCTGAGCACTATGGAACTTAACTTCTAAGGTCATCAGTCCCCTACTACTTAAGTCTAACTAACCTAAGGACATCACACACAGCCATGCCCGTGGCAGGATTCGAACCTGCTACCGTAACGGTCGCGCGGTTCTAGACTGTAGCGCCTAGAACCTCTCGGCCTTCCCGGCCGGCCTATCGCACTCGCTCTCATGTCTACAGTGGTAGCATATGACAACAATTAGGTGCTAACTAGTGGCCACCTCCTTCCAAAAGAAACAGATGACGCCGCCATGAACAGTTTTAATCTTCATGGAACGACACTTTGGCTTTCGACATCACGCATAGCTGGTTGCTCTGGTCTTTTGGCCTTGAAAGTTCATGCTCATGAATAACTGTAAGTTCCATGATACATGGAAACATTTCAACGCTTAACTACAGTCGAACATTTTTAATCTTCATGGAACGACACTTTGCATTTCGACATCACGCATAGCTGGTTGCTCTGGTGTTTTGGCCTTGCAAGTTCATGCTCATGAATAACTGTGAGTTCGATGATACATGGAAACATTTCAACGTTTAACTACAGTCGAACGTATTTCAGTGTTCCACGACCTAGTAGACTTACGGGATTTCTCCAAGTCCACATACGTAGCCGCATGGGCAGTCGTCACATACGTTGTTTAGAAATCCTGCGGAAAAATCCATTGCCTACAGCTGAAATTTAAGTCACTGCACGTGCTTTGTGGCACTTCAGAGCTTTTGTGCTGGATCGTCATATATCTTCGATTGCAAACGAGTGACATTTGTCTTCGGAGGTTCGAAAACTACATCAGCAACGAAATACGTAAACACATTGTACTCGAGATAAAGTACCGCTAAACATGAAAATCGTTGTGTTAATCCGAGTTCCCCAAAATATTTAGTTGATCCGCATAACCCCGTACGTGGTTTCAGGCACCTTTTTCTGCTTCACTCATGTGTTCCCAATGACGACATGAATGACGTGATTACTGTAGTTTTCCCAGAGTAATTGACTGATCGTATGTTTTCTGATTTCGGTACAGACAACTCCACTTTCCTCCCAGTATTTCAAAAACTGGCTTAGTCATCTTCTTAAGTGCTCTGCTCAGTTATCACGGATGTTTTAATCACTGTGTCACTACATGTTTCCAACAACATCATTACTCCGTGCATAGTTGTTTCATGGGGCTACAGACATTTACTTCATTCGAAACTTCATTATTTGTGTTCTCAGTGGATCCACGCTACACTTTCATATCGGTTTATTGATCCGATCTGTTTCTAGTAGCCAAGTTCCAAGTTATTTCGATAATTGCCATCTTGCGTACTTGATAATACCAAACTGGTGGACTGGTACTCTAGTATTGATGGCTCTGGCTGTCCTGTACGGACGGATCGCACTTTTGAAAGGTGGCTAGTCCTTTGGGCTCGTCTCTCCAAAACTTGACTAAAAACAATCTACATCTACATCTACATCTACATGGATACTCTGCAAATCACATTCAAGTGCCTGGCAGAGGGTTCGTCGAATCACCTTCACAATTCTCTATTATTCCAATCTCGTATAGCGCTCGGAAAGAATGAACACACATATCTTTTCGTACGATCTCTGATTTCCCTTATTTTATCATGGTGATCGTTTCTCCCTTTGTAGGTCGGTGTCAACAAAATATTTTCCCATTCGGTGGAGAAAGTTGGTGATTGGAATTTCGTGAGAAGATTCCGTTGCAACGAAAAACCCCTTTCTTTTAATGATTTCCAGCCCAAATCCTGTATCATTTCTGTGACACTCTCTCCCATATTTCGCGATGATACAAAATGTGCTGCCTTTCTTTGAACTTTTTCGATGTACTCCATCAGTCCTATCTGGCAAGGATCCCAGATCGCGCAGCAGTATTCTAAAAGAGGACGGGCAAGCGTAGTATAGGCAGTCTTCTTAGTAGGTCTGTTACATTTTCTAAGTGTCCTGCCAATAAAACTCAGTCTTTGGTTAGCCTTCTCCACAACATTTTCTATGTGTTCCTTCCAGTTTAAGTTGTTCGTAATTGTAATGCCTAGGTATTTAGCTGAATTTACGGCTTTTATATTAGACTGATTTATCGTGTAACCGAAGTTTAATGAGTTCCTTCTAGCACTCATATGGATGACCTGACACTTTGCGTTATTTAAGGTCAACTGCCGCTCTTCGTACCAGTCAGATATCTTTTCTAAATCGTTTTGCAGTTTGTTTTGTACTTCTGATGACTTTATTAGTCGATAAACGACAGCGTCATCTGCAAACAACCGAAAACGGCTGTTTAGATTGTCTCCCATATCGTTTATATAGATAAGGAACAGGAAAGGGCCTGTAACACTACCTCGGGGAACGCCAGAAATCGCTTCTGTTTTACTCGATGACTTCCCGTCAGTTACTACAAACTGTGACCTCTTTGACAGGAAATGACAAATCCAGTCACATAACTGAGACGATATTCCATAAGCATGCAGTTTCACTACGAGCCGCTTGTGTGGTACAGTGTCAAAAGCATTCCGAGCCCTATGGAGCGTATATACACTCCTGGAAATTGAAATAAGAACACCGTGAATTCATTGTCCCAGGAAGAGGCAACTTTATTGACACATTCCTGGGGTCAGATACATCACATGATCACACTGACAGAACCACAGGCATATAGACACCGGCAACAGAGCATGCACAATGTCGGCACTAGTACAGTGTATATCCACCTTTCGCAGCAATGCAGGCTGCCATTCTCCCATGGAGACGATCGTAGAGATGCTGGATGTAGTCCTGTGGAACGGCTTGCCATGCCATTTCCACCTGGCGCCTCAGTTGGTCCAGCGTTCGTGCTGGACGTGCAGACAGCGTGAGACGACGCTTCATCCAGTCCCAAACATGCTCAATGGGGGACAGATCCGGAGATCTTGCTGGCCAGGGTAGTTGGCTTACACCTTCAAGAGCACGTTGGGTGGCACGGGATACATGCGGACGTGCATTGTCCTGTTGGAACAGCAAGTTCCCTTGCCGGTCTAGGAATGGTAGAACGATGGGTTCGATGACGGTTTGGATGTACCGTGCACTATTCAGTGTCCCCTCGACGATCACCAGTGGTGTACGGCCAGTGTAGGAGATCGCTCCCCACACCATGATGCCGGCTGTTGGCCCTGTGTGCCTCGGTCGTATGCAGTCCTGATTGTGGCGCTCACCTGCACGGCGCCAAACACGCATACGACCATCATTGGCACCAAGGCAGAAGCGACTCTCATCGCTGAAGACGACACGTCTCCATTCGTCCCTCCATTCACGCCTGTCGCGACACCACTGGAGGCGGGCTGCACGATGTTGGGGCGTGAGCGGAAGACGGCCTAACGGTGTGCGGGACCGTAGCCCAGCTTCATGGAGACGGTTGCGAATGGTCCTCGCCGATACCCCAGGAGCAACAGTGTCCCTAATTTGCTGGGAAGTGGCGGTGCGGTCACCTACGGCACTGCGTAGGATCCTACGGTCTTGGCGTGCATCCGTGCGTCGCTGCGGTCCGGTCCCAGGTCGACGGGCACGTGCACCTTCCGCCGACCACTGGCGACAACATCGATGTACTGTGGAGACCTCACGCCCCACGTGTTGAGCAATTCGGCGGTACGTCCACCCGGCCTCCCGCATGCCCACTATACGCCCTCGCTCAAAGTCCGTCAACTGCACATACGGTTCACGTCCACGCTGTCGTGGCATGCTACCAGTGTTAAAGACTGCGACGGAGCTCCGTATGCCACGGCAAACTGGCTGACACTGACGGCGGCGGTGCACAAATGCTGCGCAGCTAGCGCCATTCGACGGCCAACACCGCGGTTCCTGGTGTGTCCGCTATGCCGTGCGTGTGATCATTGCTTGTACAGCCCTCTCGCAGTGTCCGGAGCAAGTATGGTGGGTCTGACACACCGGTGTCAATGTGTTCTTTTTTCCATTTCCAGGAGTGTAGAAAGGTCAGTTCGTACAAAATTCTGCACCGACAACATTTCCGCAACTTCGGACGGATATAGAGGCAGTATGACTCAGTTTTTCTGGAATCGACTTCCCAGACATGTTGAGTCCCTGCCACGTCGAGTTGCTGCACTGCGCCGGGAAAATGGAGGGTCGACACCATATTAGAAGGTACCCTCATGACTTTTCTCACCTCAGTGTATAGTCGTGCAAGAAGAAAGTTCAGTGCTGTGATTGCTGGCAGGTCTTGTATTTCAGTGTACAGAGTCGTCAGTAGGAGAGCAGATTTGACACCAGATTCTCTGATTTCGGTACATTATTCGTTAACTTCGCTCCTCTTCCAGCTGCAGTCGAACCGAGTGGAAAACGGTTATGTACTTCTTACGAGCCCAGGTTTATCTGATCTTTGCGGTTCTAACGTGAGATTAGATTTGTGGGAGTAACTCATATGCAGTCTGTCACAAACGTCGATTTCCTGAACTTTATGGAAGATGTTTTGCAAAAACAATATCTGATACCCCTGAGTTGCTCTGAGTTTCTAGCAAATAGCAAGTTGCTCTTAACGCAGATAAAGGTTTAGGCTTCAATGTAGTTTCAGGCATACGTTTAGGGAACGTCAGAGAAGTGCAGTCTGATGCAGCGACTGACGTGGTGTCGGCCAAAAGCAGCTATGAACGTCCGGCTGGGGGGCGGCGCCTCCTGCCCGCGTGACGCTTGCCTCGGCCATGAGCGTATGAACTGACTGTGCGCTCTCATCCGTCACTGGACTGCTGGTACTGCTATGGGCTTTCACGTTCAGCATCCATCCACTAGATGGCATAACTCTCTCCCACTGATGATGAAACAGATTTTTTTTTCTAGAAATACTGGATGTCACTAGGCTACCAAACAATGCTCTCAAATGATGTCGTTCTTTTTATCAACTGTATGTGCTGCATTTTGTATGGTCGCAAATCGACCCGTAAATTTGTGTAAATGTGCACGATTCTTATAACTCTGAGTGTTTTGAAGGACCAAATCCCCTCTCCTCTACCTCCCGTCCACTGCTGATATTCTCAAACCTCCCCCGTCTTTTCATCTCGTCCAATTTGCTCATGACACCGCCTTCCTGGTCTTTTATCCTACCCTTCAACAGTCCCAGCGTACCCACCGAACCCACCTTGACCAGTTTATCACTTGATGCAACGAGTGGTTCCTTCGTATCAACCCTTGGAAGACCCAGGCGATCACCATAGGCCCCACCATCTGCTCCTTCCGTCTCCGTCTCCGTCTCACCATTTGCGGTCATCCTATCCACCTCACTCCTACCCTGAAACACCTTGGCCTCACCCTTGTCCGCCACTTCACCTGGATTCCCCATCTCCTTAAAATCCAACACGAAGCCCACAACAGACTCCGCCTCCTGAAACTCCTGTCTGGCCAGACATGGAGACTGCATCCTTTCACCATCCTTCACACCTACAAATCCTTGATCCACCCCATCCTTTGTTATGCCAGCGTCACTTGGATTTCTGCAACTTCCAGAATCTATAAAGCCCTCCAAATCCTAGAACGCCATGCACTCCACCTCACCTTCTGCATCCCATCCTCCACGTGCATCCTCTACAACCTCATCCCCTTTTCCTTGAACACATCCACATCATGTATATCATCCACTGACTCGATGCTCCCCACCCCCTGGTGTCCCACTTCTTACCACCCCCAGCCCATTGCCGTGCCTTTACCGTTGTGTCCCGCCCTCTCTCCATCTCTACACCCTTCACCTACTTTCCCAATGCAACTTCTAGCAGCTACCCATGACGGATGATGAGCTTCACCCTGACATCTACCCACCCTACCAACTCTAACCCCACCTTCCTCTCTCCCTACTCTTCAGGGCTCCCTATCCCTCCCCTTCCCTTACCCTGAGTGCCTTTCCCCCTCCTACATCCCCTCACTCTCCAGTGTTCCCCTATTCTGTGTCTCAGCACTCCCTCCTGCCTACTCTCTTCATCTCTCGCCGCACCCATCTCCTGCCTCTTGATGCGCCTCCTGCATCCCTTTTTCCTTTTCCTCCCACCCCCAGTCCCAGTACCATTACATGGCTCATTAGGCGCAAATTCATGTTGCTTATAGGCAGGTCACTGAAAGAAAGTACCTGACACTTCACGCACGTGGAGCGCATTGTGTGTAGGGGACGCTCTAGCCCTAATGCGAGCTCTGGAATGCGTAAACGGTGCAATGATTATTAGTGCCGCGTTGCTACCCATTCAACTCAAGGTCGCTCTGTTGAAATGTGTGTGAATTCCTATGGAACTAAACTGCTGAGGTCATCGGTCCCTGCCGACCAGGGTGGCCGAGCGGTTCTAGGCGCTACAGTCTGGAACCTCGCGACCACTACGGTCGAAGTTTCGAATCCTGCCTCGGGCATGGATGTGTGTGATGTCCTTAGGTTAGTTCTAAGTCTATGCGACTGATGACCTTAGAAGTTAAGTCCCATAGTGCTCAGAGCCATTTGAACCATCATCGGTCCTAGACTTACACAGTACTTAAACTAACTTAAACTTAATTACGCTAAGGACAACACACAAACCCATGCCCGAGGGAGGACTCGAACCTCCGTCTGGAGGGCCCCCCGATTCGTGACATGGCGCCTCTAACCGCACGGCCACTCCGCGTGGCTCAAGGTCGCTCTGTAACGTGTTATAAGTCCTCAGTGGCTGCAAAGCATTTGTGGCTTGCTCATCATCCATCGCGGATCATCAGTTACTGACGCGGTGTTAAGAGTGGTATTTTCAATTTCCAAAACATGTGAAAGTATAGCCTCCTCCTCAAGCCGGAGGGAAGTAGCCTTAGAGAGCCAATGTGATGAGCTCGTATACGACGCTATTTTGAGGAAGATGGGGTAACGATGGGCGTCTTAAACCTTTGTCGGAAATCGGTGAACGAGTAGCTGCAGCTTTGAAAAGTGAAACATCCTCTGTGAAGAAAATACAAAGAGATAAGTTTGTGGAGACCTACAGGAACCAACTTATACTCATTCCAGATCGCACGTTGCTAAAATGACGAAACAGGATAACACAATTCGTTGACATGTTCAGTATATGACAATTACGCTCGGAAAAAATTTCCACCCAGAAAAAGCTGTTTCTCTAATAGATATTGGGTTTCGAAGAAAACCATTGGTGCTAAAGAAGATAAGGAATTCGATGATGATGATGTTTGGTTTGTGGGGCGGTCATCAGTGCCCTTACAAAGTCCCAATTTTTACACAGCCCAATTTTTTTTACAGAGTACTGTCTAACCACTGTCACGAGTGATGATGATGAAGATGAAATGATGAAGACAACACAAAGATCCAGTCCCCGGGCAGCGAAAATCCCCATTTCGGATTGGAATCGAACCCGGGACACCGTGATCCAGAGGCAGTAGCACTAGCCAGTAGACTACGATGAATTCGATGGATACGCTTTCCGATCTTAGAGTTCTGCTTGAATGACCTGATTTAACTGTCTGTAGGTGGTGTTCTTTTTATTCTTTTGGTGGAATTGTGTAAGTGAAAACCTCAAGAAATCGTTTGGCTAGACTAATCAGTGGCCATTCCAGATCGATTGCATGCGCTTGTGACACTGCGCGAGGAACAATGAAAGCCGCAGTTAGAAAACGCAATCGGTTAATTTTTTTCCCATGCTGGAATAGTCGACGAGTTTGTTACAAATGCTTTGTTGTCGCTCACTTCGAAGAAATCTGGGGGCTATCATGAGGAAATGAACAGCATCGAAATTTAAAGAGTGGTTCGCCATTCTTTGCTTACAAACATAGAAAAGAACTCTTCTCTAATATTCAGTAAGGCACCGTTTCACTTCGTTCAATTAAACAAATCCCTTGCATGTAACAAAAAGAAGACCTCCATAGTGGCCTGACTAGACAAGTACGGCGTGGAGTGACTTGACAGAGAAATGAAAAAGAAAAAACTGCTTGGAATCATGAAACAGCGTAAATCACATAATTTACGACACTAACAAAACTGCAAAAGAAATTAATCATAGAGTCCTGCACATCATGTCACTCGTTTGATCTCAGGTGAAATTATATGTTCGATAGAAAAGTAAGAATTTTAAATGAAAAGACGTCGAATTTTAAGTGCATGAGGCATTGGGCAGTATTACTCACACAAAATGGAATAATATTGTCACACATCCGTGACACATCTTGGAAGAGGCACGGCAATGAGAAATTACACTAGAAAAAGGGGTGAAGATTTAGTAATAAATTTAGGGAATGATAGCAGCAGCAGCAGTGAAGAGAATGATAGTAACAGTGATGTAGGAGATGTAGTCGACGACGACATCTATTTAATGACTGTGAAGTCTATCCTCTTCCAAAAGATACACCTCAAAGATGCATCTATGATTTAAAATATGTATTAAAGTATTGAAACATTGTAAATTTCACTTTCTCTCGCACTATAACAGATGGTTTTGCAGCTACGCTTAGAAGATAGTGTGGGCTGTAATCATCGTACGGCAACGAAACTTGGTAGACATTCCTATGATTTAATGCAGAACCGTTTAACCCTGGCAGTTTTTGGCACCATGTGCAAATCCGATGCTGCGAAAGGGAAAAGGCGTATATAAATGTTTCCATACGTAATGGATTAGTAACAGGACGTCGGCAGAAAAGGTGAAACGAGCGAGAAAGACATAGTGCTGATATTATTAATCGTCGGCTACAAAATTTGTTCAATATTTGCACTTGAAATATCGACGAGAAGTTGTATAGCGGCAGATTTGCACCTAGTAACCAAAATTGTAACTAATTTTTCCAGCGTAAACAGGTTCCGTATTAACGCATTAAAATATCTACCAAGTTTCGCTGCCATACGATAGTCATAGCTCGCACTAGACCTCTCAAGAGTAGCAGCACTTTCATTATAACCATCCGATATTTCTAAACTATTTATTTGTAATTATGGACAGCGTGTTTTCCGATTCCCCGAGGTCACTAGCGTTTTTTCGCGTTTCTGTGGCAACGGCACTAAAAATGTAGGGGGTAACATTCGTAGTTGGGCGACCGACACGGTGTAACAATAAGGAGCCGTGTAGTAGCATTAGAAAGACAGCTGCTGGCTGTCATTGACATTCTTTTAGCGATGCAACTGTAGGAAATGACTTGATGCTCTGTGTATTGACTCTGGGCAGCGCCAGTTAATATGTAATTTACGCCTTTTAAAATTTGTGCACGTTGTTGGGTACAAATAAAACGGCTGTTAATAACGTACATAATTTTCTTTCTGTCGTGAGAAATGCAAGCCACGACTGCGCACACTGGAGAAACACCACAAGGCATCTTTTAGGTCTGAAAACTCGGAAACCGAGCGAGGTGGCGCAGTGGTTAGCACACTGGACTCGCATTCGGGAGGACGACGGTTCATTCCCGTCTCCGGCCATCCTGATTTAGGTTTTCCGTGATTTCCCTAAATCGCTTCAGGCAAATGCCGGGATGGATCTTTTGAAAGGGCACGGCAGATTTCCTTCCCCATCCTTCCCTAACCCGAGCTTGCCCTCCGTCTCTAATGACCTCGTTGTCGACGGGACGTTAAACAGTATATCTCCTCCTCCTCCTCTCTCAAAACTCGACTCCCTACGTCACAGTAAGATCACGGGAAGTAGCTCACCTCAAAACAATAGAAGCAAAAAATTCACACGCTCTGTATTGCTAAAATCAATAGCGACATTGTTAAACGCCAAATTTAGTTCTTCTGAACAAAATACAATTAAACGATGGTTTTCAAAAGGCATCGAATTTTGGTTGGCAGAAGGACATTTGTTGACTTGGAGGTACAGAGCCATAGTCCCTTCAAAGCAGTTTTGTTGATATTGCAAACACGTCTCTCAGCCCTCCCCTGCACCTGCCACCCTCTATTGTTGGAAACACTTCTGGGAAGCGTCTTATGGAGTGGTGATCAGGCGCGTGATGTCTTCTGTTGACTCATATTGTACTCCATTCGGGGAAATTTTCAGCTTCAGAAATTACATAACGTCACACGGACCTACGGTATGTCCTGGAAATACAGTCAGTTGTGCCTATTGGGGGACAGGGAGGGGGTGATCGTGATAAAGCTGTCAAGTTCTGCTACTCATACACTCCTGGAAATGGAAAAAAGAACACATTGACACCGGTGTGTCAGACCCACCATACTTGCTCCGGACACTGCGAGAGGGCTGTACAAGCAATGATCACACGCACGGCACAGCGGACACACCAGGAACCGCGGTGTTGCCCGTCGAATGGCGCTAGCTGCGCAGCATTTGTGCACCGCCGCCGTCAGTGTCAGCCAGTTTGCCGTGGCATACGGAGCTCCATCGCAGTCTTTAACACTGGTAGCATGCCGCGACAGCGTGGACGTGAACCGTATGTGCAGTTGACGGACTTTGAGCGAGGGCGTATAGTGGGCATGCGGGAGGCCGGGTGGACGTACCGCCGAATTGCTCAACACGTCGGGCGTGAGGTCTCCACAGTACATCGATGTTGTCGCCAGTGGTCGGCGGAAGGTGCACGTGCCCGTCGACCTGGGACCGGACCGCAGCGACGCACGGATGCACGCCAAGACCGTAGGATCCTACGCAGTGCCGTAGGGGACCGCACCGCCACTTCCCAGCAAATTAGGGACACTGTTGCTCCTGGGGTATCGGCGAGGACGATTCGCAACCGTCTCCATGAAGCTGGGCTACGGTCCCGCACACCGTTAGGCCGTCTTCCGCTCACGCCCCAACATCGTGCAGCCCGCCTCCAGTGGTGTCGCGACAGGCGTGAATGGAGGGACGAATGGAGACGTGTCGTCTTCAGCGATGAGAGTCGCTTCTGCCTTGGTTCCAATGATGGTCGTATGCGTGTTTGGCGCCGTGCAGGTGAGCGCCACAATCAGGACTGCATACGACCGAGGCACACAGGGCCAACACCCGGCATCATGGTGTGGGGAGCGATCTCCTACACCGGCCGTACACCACTGGTGATCGTCGAGGGGACACTGAATAGTGCACGGTACATCCAAACCGTCATCGAACCCATCGTTCTACCATTCCTAGACCGGCAAGGGAACTTGCTGTTCCAACAGGACAATGCACGTCCGCATGTATCCCGTGCCATCCAACGTGCTCTAGAAGGTGTAAGTCAACTACCCTGGCCAGCAAGATCTCCGGATCTGTCCCCCATTGAGCATGTTTGGGACTGGATGAAGCGTCGTCTCACGCGGTCTGCACGTCCAGCACGAACGCTGGTCCAACTGAGGCGCCAGGTGGAAATGGCATGGCAAGCCGTTCCACAGGACTACATCCAGCATCTCTACGATCGTCTCCATGGGAGAATAGCAGCCTGCATTGCTGCGAAAGGTGGATATACACTGTACTAGTGCCGACATTGTGCATGCTCTGTTGCCTGTGTCTATATGCCTGTAGTTCTGTCAGTGTGATCATGTGATGTATCTGACCCCAGGAATGTGTCAATAAAGTTTCCCCTTCCTGGGACAATGAATTCACGGTGTTCTTATTTCAATTTCCAGGAGTGTATATTCGGCCTTTCGAGCGCCGCAGCACAGCGGACTATTTTTCTGCTACGGTTTGGTAATCGCGATGCACCACCTGGTGGGGGCAGAAGTAAACGGTCAGCGTGACCTTCACACCACCGCACTCTTGCAGTGCTTGCAGCAACTGCATCTTGGTTTCTGGGCCGTATCCATCTTAGCGCCAGAGAACACGGTCTTCGGAAAGCTGTGGTTATTTTCTGCAATGTGCAGCATGTCCTGTTCGATTTCCAGACGGCGCTGCTTCTCTTCCAGTGTTAGCAGATTCCGTACGAATTTCGTGGACACTCTCCTCATTCACAAATCGTCTGTCACCTACCTCGTTTGCAAGTGCTCGTACTGCAATACAACAATCTTCGATGACCAAAGACCACATTTGCTCAATGACATCGTCGTTTCAGCTTGTTCGGGGACTACCTGAACGTGATTCGCTGTCCACTGACCTGCAGCCGTCTTTGAAGCGGCTCCACCGCTCCACGATCCGTTAGTTGGTTGTGGCGTCGTCCTTGAAAGCTCGCTGAAACTTACGAATGTTTTCCGTTTGGGTACCGTCGAGCTTTTGGCAAAATGTGATGTATTATAGCTGCTCAATTTGTTCCGTCATTTTAGAACTTACTGGAATACAATGAGTGCTCACTTTTGTGTCGGCAGATTAGCGAACACAATGCACACTAATTGAGAGAGGAGGCCGAAATACACGCGTCAACTCACGCAGGCTGGCGTTAGGTCTGAAACAGGATACGTAATGAATGCTATAAAGAAAAGTACGTAGCTGCTGGAATACTTAACTTTAATCCATCATTTGTGTACAGCGTTCTTGATGATACAAGTGAGACTCTCTCTAGAAATGGTTAATGGCGCCTTGCTAGGTCGTTGCCATGGACTTAGATGAAGGCTATTCTATCTCTCGGCAAATGAGAGAAAGGCTTCGTCAGTGTAGTCGCTAGCAAAGTCGTCCGTACAACTGGGGCGAGTGCTAGTAAGTCTCTCAAGACTTGCCGTGTGGTAGCGCTCGGTCTGCGATCACTGACAGTGGCGACACGCGGGTCCGACATGTACTAATGGACCGCGGCCGATTTAAAGCTACCACCTAGCAAGTGTGGTGTCTGGCGATGACACCACACTCACTTCACATCGTCAGTCACAGGCCGACTGCCAATGACTGAAGTTTTCTGCCGACAGCAAGGAATCCCGACTGCACATGAATCTCCCATGTCACATCTGCACTGAGGAAAGTTCAAAAATGGTTCAAATGGCTCTGAGCACTATGGGCCCTAACATCTGAGGTCATCAGTCCCGTAGAACTTAGAATTACTTAAACCTAACTAACCTAAGGACATCACACACATCCATGCCCGAGGCAGGATTCGAACCTGCAACCGTAGCAGTCGCGCGGTTCCGGACTGAAGCGCCTAGAACCGCTCGGCCACCGTGGTCGGCCGAGAAAAGTCCCCCGGACTTTATTAGTTTACTTGGGGAAAGAAGAAGGTTCAATAATGTTTAAACCACCCACATCTTGTTCACGCAACAAAGTTCTCCAGTTAGCGAAGCATGAGGATGAAAATCAAGTTCACTATACCTAAAGCAAAGAGTTTACAACTAATAACAGAAGCTACTCTAAATTGGATAGAGCATGGAATTTTAATGAGCAAGAAGGCATCACGTCACTCTATGCCTTACTAAACTGAAAAACAAACTTGTACAAACACATGCTTCCAGTTACTGCTTCCAGCGATGTTTTCCTGCAAAACAATTTTCAGGAAAACTCAAGGCTCGTGGAATTGATTACGGACGCCTGTGTTAGTTATATCGGTGACGAGTGACGATGGAGTCTTTTATCCTCATTGCATACATACAAACGCAGAGATTTCCACACCCTCTCTCTTCTGTACTGCCTTACCAACGTACACCGGCCCCCATACCTCTCCTCGACCTTCACACTGTTGTCTGAACAACACGACAGAAATACAAGTTACCCATCAGAGCAAAATTGTTTCTCTCCCTGTTCATGAATCAGCCACATTTTCGAAGTCCTCAGTTGCAGGAACCTGACTCTCTAACAACGTACAATAGTGAATTGACTAATATCTCCCGCTTCAGAACACCTTTAATCACATAGCTACTAAAGAAACAATAATGATTACCATTGTTCCTGTGCCCACTCGCTAATTTTACATTGTTGTTTCCAACCAGAATTATTTCCCAGTTTTCGTAGCTGGTGTAGTCTCCTTAAATTACCTTTCCCCAGAACTCGCTGTATCAGTAAACATCTATTTTGTTCATCTACAAATTCTTTTTATATCTGCCACTGTCATTATTATGATTCTCATTGTTCCTGTTACCACTACTAGTGGCAGTAACAGTAGCAGCAGTACAAGCACTTTAGTAGCTTTATTAGTTCGTAGTATTACTTACTCACACTGACACTATAGACATTCCATCAATTTAATATTATTTTTCATACCAAAATTGTTATTTCTTTGGTAACTGTGATGTAAAATGTACTGAATGCGTGAAACCCTGGTTCGATGTAAGAGTGTGCATCATGACCCTAACCGGATCAGGTTAAATAAATACACTGAAGTGAAAAAGAAACTGGTATAGGCATTCGTATTCAAATGAAGAGATGTGTAAATAGGGAGGATATGGCACTGCGGCCGGCAACTCCTGCATAAGACAACACGCATCTGGTGCAGTTGTGAGATCGGTTATTGCTGCTACAATGAATGGCAGGTCATCAAGATTTAAGTAAGTTTCAACGTGGTGTTATAGTCGGCGTGCGAGCGATTGGACACAGCATCTCCAAAGTAGCGATGAAGTGGGGATTTTCCTGTACGACTATTGCACGAGTGTACCGTGAATATCAGGAATCCGGTAAAACCTTAAATCTCCGACATCGCTGCTGCCAGAAGAAGATCTTGCAAGTACGGAACCAACGACAGCTGAAGAGAATCGTTCAACTTGACAGAAGTGTAACCCTTCCGCAAATTGCTGCGGATTTCAGTGCTGGGCCATCAAGAAGTCTCAGCGTGCGAACCATTCAACAAAACATCATCGATAATGGCTTTCGGAGCCGACGGCCCCCTCATGTACCAGCGATGACTGCACGACACAAGGCTTTATGCCTCGCCTGGGTCCGTCAACGCTGACAGTGGACTGTTAATGACTGCAAAGATGTTGCCTGGTTGGACGAGTCTAGTTTCAAATTGCATCGAGATGATGGGCGTTTACGGGTACGGAGACAATCTCATGAATCCATGGACCCTGCATCTCACCAGGAGACTGTTCAAGTTGGTGGAAGCTCTGTTCAAAATGGTTCAAGTGGCTCTGAAAACTATGGGACTTAACTTCTGAGGTCATCACTCCCCTAGAACTTAGAACTACTTAAAGCTAACCCACCTAAGGACATCACACACATCCATGCCCGAGGCAGGATTCGAACCTGCGACCGTAGCGGTCACGTGGTTCCGGACTGTAGCGCCTAGAACCGCTCAGCGGAAGCTCTGTAGTGGTGTGGGGAGTAATATGGGACACCTGATACGTCTAGATACGACTCCCATAAGTGACAGGTACGTAAGCATCCTGTCTGATCACCTGCATCCATTCATGTCGATTGTGTATTATGACGGACTTGAGAAATTCCAGCAGGACAATGCGACACCCACACTTCCAGAATTGCTGCAGGGTGGCTCCAGGAAAAGTCTTCTGAGTTTAAACACTTTCGCTGTCCACCAAACTCCCCAGCCATGAATATTATGAGGCACTTGTGAGATGCCTTGCAACGTGCTGCTCAGAAGAGATCTCCATCCACCAGTACTACGAATTTATGGACTGCCCTGCATGATTTATGGTATCAGTTACCTCCAGCATTGCTTCAGACATTAGTGCAGTCCATGCCTCAGCGTGTTGCGGCACTTCTGCCTTCTCGCTGGGACCCTACACAATAATAGGCAAGAGTACCGGTTTCTTTGGCCCTTCAGTGTAAATAAAACAATAAGAAAGGCCGGAAAATTTTCGGTGGAGATACTGAAATGTGTTATAAACAGTAACCGCCACATAAGACTCCCTTGGGACACGCCCGGAATTGTTGTTGTTGTTGTTGTTGTCTTCAGTCCTGAGACTGGTTTGATGCAGCTCTCCATGCTACTCTATCCTGTGCAAGCTTCTTCATTTCCCAGTACCTACTGCAGCCTACTTCCTTCTGAATCTGCTTAGTGTATTTATCTCTTGGTCTCCCTCTACGATTTTTACCTTCCACGTGGTCCTCCAATACTAAATTGGTGATCCCTTGATGCCTCAGAACATGTCCTACCAACCGATCCCTTCTTCTAGTCAAGTTGTGCCACAAATTCTTCTTCTCCCCAATTCTATTCAATATCTCCTCATTAGTTGTGTGATCTACACATCTAATCTTCAGCATTCTCCTGTAGCACCACATTTCGAAAGCTTCTATTCTCTTCTTGTCTAAGCTATTTATCGTCCACGTTTAACTTCCATACATGGCTACACTCCATACAAATACTTTCAGAAACGACTTCCTGACATTTAAATCTATATTCGATGTTAACAAATTTTTCTTCTTTGCCATTGCCAGTCTACATTTTATATCCTCTCTACTTCGACCATCATCAGTTATTTTGCTCCCCAAATTGCAAATCTCATTTACTTCTTTAAGTGTCTCATTTCCTAATCTAATTCCTACAGCATTATTCGATTTAATTCGACTACATTCCATTATCCTCTTTTTGAGTTTTGTTGATGATCATCTTATACCCTCCTTACAAGACACTGTCCATTCCGTTCAACTGCTCTTTCTAGCGTTAAAAGGTTTTTTGGCTTTTCACATTTAACCAAATATAACATTGATGATAATAATTCATGGCAATGTTTGCCGACAAGATAAAGAATGCAACCTTTTAACACTAGATTGCGTACTCTTGGTACGACTTGGAAAGAGAGAAAAATTAATGAATGATCGACGATGCGTCGGTTCTCGATTGTGTTTAGGAGACGTACGGATTGATTGCGTGAAAATAGTTTCTCAAATGACCTCTTAACCCGGATTGCTTTCATGCAATCAGACTCTTCAATGAAATTACCTAAGGGACCTATTTGAATAATAAAAAAAAATTGGAAATGAATGCAAAACAGTGAAATTTTGTAAAATAAGTTGTCAGATCGGAAATTGAACACGTTAATGGTCTCCCAAATACAATCGAGACACCACGATAAAGAGCGAACCTGTAACAAAGTTCATTTAAACATAAACATTATTTGTGGTTAATTTAAAGAAAAGAATAAGCATAGATTTTCTGTACAGTGAAGCATCAATATATTCTCAAAGAAGAAAGGCGTTAAACTATAAACATTACCAAATTTACAATGAATACAAAACTTACATTTTTATGTTTTTCTCGTACATGGAGCAGTCCAACAATCGCTGCTTTTGTATGTGTGATATTTTGTAAAAATTAAATGTCCTGGCGTGCGCGTAAGTATTTTTTATCGTCACTAGGTTTACAAAAGCGTTTTCTTTCTTGATGATAAGGTGGTTTTTCACACTAAATGAAATATAACTTGTAGCGGTGCTACACAACACGTCTTAACAAGTCGGCAACCAAACATCAAAGGTAATGAAGTACATGTTAACATATCGGCGACCAGAAGTACAACTAACTATAAAGACTCTAGAATTTTCCTAACAAATGATAAATTGTTCTTTCTTCTGTTTCGCAGCTTCTTGCTATCAAGCGCTGCGGCAATGATTTTAAATATCTGCGCCCAGCGAGTCATAGTATTTAAAAGTACCTTTTAAACGCTGGCCGCGCGTCTTGGTGTAGGCGAACGTTATAAACAGATTTCGTTTTTTTTTTTTTACTCTCGTGTTGTCATGCTTAGTATCACTGCAAACTACAGCTTGGTGGCTGTCCTTTTCTCATATGCAAAATGTCTGAAATCCAATAATATCACATTGCTTCCCGCGTGAGGAGCGATGACTCCGTCAGGATCATCGAGACTCACGCGTAGTCGTGATATTATTGATTTCGTGAAACAAGTTAGTATTACTTGCAAAAATTCTTTACAATAGATTTTACACACTGCATCAGGCAAAGTGGTTAACATACAGAGTATCGGGTAAGTATATTCGTACGACTGAAATTGATAGTAATTTGTCCATAGGGTAACTACATGACAATTGAACTGTGCTCTTTCTAATGTTTGTACAAGGATAACAAATGTTCATTTTTCGGTAAAAGATAATGAAATTACGATAAAGATACACATACATAGATACATTATACATGGCACAATAAATAAAAAAAATAACAAAGAAAGAAATTACTTGACTTCGCAGGAAGTCTGGGTGCGGTGTGCACTCGTGGAAAAAAATATGTTACAAGAGATTGACATTCTTGTTTTACAATGGCATATTACAGGAATATTTTTGTCGTTGTTTCGTCGAAGATTTCTTGCAGTAAATACGTAGCACTTTACTTATTTGTGGCTTTCATGACCTGCAAAAAAAATGTTTGACTACACTTGGGTAGGTATGAGTTGCATTGGGAGTGGTAGTACTTCGGGTATAAATGATAGCACTGTACTTGAGTGGGGAAATTGATTACACTTTCACAGTGGAGGAAAAGTAGGGCATCACTTTCACTGTGGAAGTTGGAGTAGTTGTCGGGGTGTGATGTTGCGTTGGAAATACGTCGTGGGTCAGGAACTGGAAAACTGGTTCTGCAACATGTTGAGCCGCATGGTGGCGGTCTCTATTTCACTTGACATGTCCGTGCTTCCGTTTATGTTTTCGTACATGAAAAATACAAAAAAACTGTATTAGAATGTGCTTACTTACTAATAACTTAGTCTAAAATAAAATTGGATTAGGTAAGGATAACAATTGTTTATGTACATAAGGTCTCGTTGTCTTAGGAATGGTTAGTTCTCATATTTATCTATTTTTCTGGTTTTATTTGGTTCGACACGTTTTCGTCATTACTCGGCCTGGTCAGTAAATTCGGTAGCAATTGTCAAAATCGAGCTTAAGACTCTTCCGAGTAGTGACTTTATAATTTCACAAGGTACATGAGTGCCTAATTCATTGCTTCATCATAGTTTATTTTGAATGCATTTCAAACACATTTGGCATCCGCGCTCGTTGTGCAAAGAAAAATTGATTGTTGAGCGCTCGGCGTACACAATGTTATGTCTGTTGGTCACAATCACGTGATAATAACTTGACAGTTCCACAACGCTAACAGCAGTATTCTGCGAGAAGCGGAGCGTTTGGTGTCTACTAGCCGTGGTGTGAGTTTTTACACAGTTTTTCATCGACTTTGGATTACGGAAGCAACCAGATGCGGCGACTCCCGCAGCTGTTTCGAAGAATGTGTCCGTGGAAAGGCGTACAGTACCGTTTGTGGTAAGTACAACACTTATTCACTTTCACCCTTCGGCTTTCTACATCGTGATTTCGTGGTACACGTACTTATAACATTACTTCACACGCGGTATTTCACGCGTGTCCTTGGAGTTATCACCTTTTCAGTTCACACGTTATTGTTAATTCGTGTTCACATTTATTTGGTCGTCATGTTAAGGCTCACACGCACCACTTTTATACGTGTCCATTAATTACTTGTCTATAGTCGGTTCACACGCAGCAGCATATACGTGTCCATTTATTACTGACTGCATTATTACTACAAAGTACAGTTAACATTTAGTATACATATCATGTCTAAAAATTATTTACAAAGAAATATTTAGTCTCTGTTACTACAAGGCCTGACGAAAAGCGTGTCTCTTGTTCGTAGTTTGTGCTTCCAAGGCACTTTAGGTTTACACTTTGTTCGAAATCTTGTTATTCTTTTCTTTTTACACTAGTTACTCTTTTTGCAAGTTCAGCTCTTTTATTTTCTCTCTATTACGTCGTTAGTTTGAAGACATAGTCAATGTGGCTTCGTTTACGTGATGAACAGTTCGTGTTCAAACTACCAATGGGAAATTGGGAAGCTTGGTGTTGCCTGTCGTGCAGTTGCACATAACAAATCTTAATTGAACTCGCAATTTGCGGAGAATAAGCATAGCCCGTCGACAACCAATGTGTCACGACTATTCATTCGTATAGCCTGTATGTACCAATCATGCAACCAGTTCGTAAAAATTCACTTCTCTACTGGATAAGGCAGGATGATAAGGATACTGGTTAGAGGAAAACACAAAAGACTTTTATGTAGTGAAGAGATTTGAAGACACAGTGTTAATGACGTATGATATGATGAGCTTAACATAAATTATTATCACCTTAGTTTTTCATGACAAATAGTATAATTAAATCGATACAGTAGTTTCAGTGTCGTCTGATCCAGCTCTCTAAACAATTTTCTATGCATATCTAAAATTACTTAAACCATGCATTAGCAGTGAACTGTGTCTGTTAACTATCTTCTGTTCCATGTATCGTAAAATTGTTTTCTAAAAAAAAAATCGTCGTATCTCGAGGACCTGAAATAGATATTTCAAGTACTAAATTAGTTTATTTATAAATGATCTTTGTAGGTATTTCAGCTGCACTGTGCCGTAAAATTGTTATGAGCGTATACGGTTTTCTCCGTATTATAATAAAATAATTGAGTTGCGCACTTCTTTCCTGCTACCTGGATCGTTATTGACTTACTTGATTCTTATATGCTAAGCTGCTGCTTTTTGCCTGCTGCGTTTCATAGGTGGTCTCTCAAAATTTGTTGTCACACACTCCATATGCATAACATAACATTTACCTCATTAGAGTAAGCGACCTTGATAATTTTTTTTATTTTTTTATTTTTATTTTTTTCCTACGAGCAATCATTCTGGTCTGAACGATCATTTTAATTTATTTCATTCAAGAGGAGAGAGCTTTGCTATACTTAAAACTAGTGGTAGCAGGTGGCACTTAGCACGTCCCTACTATAATATTTGTCAGCTCTTTCGGCTGTGGCCGTTCATGGCTCAATTAACTTAAAACTAGCTTACATCTAAGGCAAATCTTGCTCTCCTACAATAAATGTGTTTTACTTAAGGTGCTCATATAAATTACTTATCTTGTTGTGGCAGGTCGACAGGGTGTTAGTCCTGTGCACTACTCCTACATACGTTGGTACTTCACACATAGTATGACAACTTATAGTGTGTGTATATTTTATTTTAGCAGCTTAACTTAACAGATATTTTCAATGGTTGACTCGGTATTTCTTCAAGTCTGCGTGATGAAACAATCCTTTTATTCGTCCAGATACAGGGTCAGCTAATAGATAGCAACCAATGTGCGGCTTTCTTAAGATAATATATGGTCCTTCATACAAGTGCTGCCACTTGCGATTCTTATGATGAATCAAAGATGGTTTGAAGTGGGTCTTTAATAGCACTCGTTCATTTATACGGTACGATAAGACTTTGCTAATGTGTTTGTCATCCGCCTTTTTTCGTAGGTTGGCATGAGTTGTTAAAGATATGAGAGCTTGTCTTAACTTGTCGTCTAATGTTACTTCAGGGTGTTGTAATTTTGGGATGGGGTCTACCCATTCATTTCTTTCTAGTCGTTTAGAGACTAGTTCTGATGGTGTGAAACCAGTTGATGTGTGAGGTAAATTATTAACAATCTCTTCAAAGGGTGTGACGAAATCAATCCACCGTGTCTGCTGGTTTGGAATATACGTTCGTATGAAACGATTGAACTCTTTGAATACTCTTTCTGTGGGATTACTTTGCGGTCGATACCGGGATATCAAAATTTGTCTGATTTCGTTGGTTGCAAGGAAATTTCTCCATCGTTTCCCCACGAAAGTTGATGCGTTATCAGATAACATGGCTTCAGGCTTGCCAAAGCGAGGAAAATAGTCTTTCTCAATACGTCTAATTAGTGGAAGTATATTAGATGACTTCATTGCATAGAGTCTCACGTGTTTGGTAAAAAGATCTAACAATACGACCAGATACTTCACACCTCCTCTTCCCTGAAGAAATGGACCTGCATAATCCAAACTGACGATTTGGTTTGGTCTTTCTGTACGTATCGGGTTTAAAGGTAAGGCATTTGACAAGTTGAAAGGCTTCGCCTTTTGGCAAATGGAACAATTTCTTAATAATTGGTGCACCTTCTTGTGAAGATTAGGTACATAGCAGTATGTTGAAATCTTGCGTTTGCATTTTTCTGGGCCATAGTGACCCCAGGAGAGGTGAGTGTACCAAATGAGATGTTCAACATAATCTTTAGGAATACAGACACACCACCTTCCTGTCAACAGAGAAGTTCGGTGAAACAAAACTCCATTGTGTACTTTATAAAATATTGACAACGAGTGATCAGGGTTGTTTTGAAGAAGCTGTTTAATTTCTAGCCAATTGCGATCTGTGTCTTGAAGAGTATTCATTTGACGGCAAAGACGCAGAAAGTAACTCCGATGTAGAGGATCTTTCATAAGGAGAATTTTGTGATTAGAAATCTGTTCTATTAATTCAGTAGGCTCCGGAAATCCTTCCGGCATACGTGACAATGCATCAGCAATGATGTTATTCTTGCCCTTTACGTAAATAATTTCAAAATCATACTCTTGTAGAAATAAACACCATCGAGTAAGCCGAGGATGATACAGTTTGCAAGAGAGTAAGAAGCTCAGTGCTTGATGATCTGAGTGTACTCTGATTTTATGACCATAAATAAAAGTAATTAAAGCGGCGAAAAGCCCACACAACGGCTAATCCCTCTAATTCGGTTACCGAATATGATCTCTCACATTCGGTTAAGACCCGACTGGCAAAGCTGATTATTTTGACTTCCTCCTGCCCATCAGTTTTGTCTATTTGAAATAAACATGCACCTAATCCTTGAAACGATGCATCGCAAGAAATGCAGAAATCTAAACTCATGTTTGGATGACTTAAAATGTTACTCTTTAGAAGAGCTTCTTTGATCTTGTCAAAGGCTTTTTGGCATTCAGAAGTCCACATCCAGTGGACGTTTTTCTTGAGCAAATTTAACAATGCGGGATTGTTCATTGATTGATTCGGAATAAAGCGACGGAAGAATGAAGCTAATCCAATGAAACCTTTTAGTTGCCTTTTAGTGCAAGGCACAGGGAAATTTTCTATTGCTGTTAACTTGCTGGGATCAGGTGAGATTCCTTCCGAAGAAATTATATGTCCTAAAAACTTGACTTCTTTCTTGGCAAATTTGGATTTTTGTAAAATCAGAGAATCTTTGAAAGATCTTTTGTAGGAGAGTTAAATGTTTTTCCCAGGAAGTCGTTGCGATCAGTAAATCATCAACATAGACGGTGACTTGGTCAAGTAACTCTGGTCCTAGCACATAATCAAGTGCTGCAATAAAAACACCAGAACTAATGTTGAGACCGAAAGGTACTACACGAAAATGATAGGATCTGCCGGCAAAGATAAAGGCTGTGTACTTCCTCGATGATGATGATAGTTTCACCTGCCAATAGCTACTTCGGAGGTCTATTGAGGATAAGAACCTCACGCTATGGAATTTTTGTAGTTGTTCCTCCAGTGGTTCTGGTCTTGTGCATACTGGAATGATGATTTTATTAATATTCCTTGCGTCCAAGACAAGTCTGACGCTTCCATCGTTTTTGAAAACAGGTAACAACGGGCTACTGTAGGGAGAGTCGGACGGTTCTATGATTTTCCACTTAAGCATTTTACGTATTTCTTGTCTGACGGCTTCTTTACGGGACTGCGGAACTGAATAGGTTGTTTTGCAAAAAGTATCATGGGGTTTCACTCTCATGTTAAATTCATAGTCTGCTATGATACCTGGTTTTCTGGAAAAAATGTTCACAAATGTTGCTAATAGGTCGTGTAGTTCATACTTCTGTCTGTCGTCGAGTCCGTCTGTTTCCACAATTTTTATGCGTAACTCGTCGGCAGTTGGTAATAAGTCAGGGTCATTGTTGACGTCACTGAACTCGTCAACCGCACGGTGGTAATGTTGCCTGTCAGAAAGTCTACGTATTTTCACTTTACGTTCCAGGTTGGTTATCCTGACTGTGGTTCTCATTAGATGAATGACCAGTGTCCTATCATCTAGTCTTAACGTGCACTTACCTTCAGCTAAATCAATGATGGCACGATTTCTTCGTAGAAAGTCCATTCCTAACAAGCATGGCACTGACAGGTTCTTCACTACTAAAAATGTGCACGGTATACAGTCGGATTTAAATTGTATTGTTGCTTGTACTTGCAAGCTAACCTTCTGTACTAGAGAGCCTACTGCTCCGGATACAGTACATCCTTGTACAGGAAGTGAAGGAATTTTTGTTACAGAGCATACCTTTTTATATACACACATAGACATAGCATTAATATTTGCACCTGTGTCGATGATAGCAATGATTGGTATATCATAAATGTGAATCAGAGTTGACGCTTGTACTTGGTTTTCCCAAAAGTCGTTGTTTTCGTAGGTGTTCTTTTCGTCTAATAGTTCGTCCCGTAAGTCTCTGTCGTCTTCGTATCTAATTACGTTGATATGTCTTTTAATGAAGTTGCCCCCCATTGGTTCCGCAGCTTCCCCGTGGAGGCCTAAAGAAGCTGCTAATGGTTTTCCGACTGGGGTGGAGCTGAAATGTCAGTTATTTTTATTTGACTAGTATTTTGCGACCTACCAGGTCGAAAATTTGCGTTCGTATCCCATACGACTTGTGCATCTGTTGATTGCGTGTTATTTGACATCGCGTTTGGTGCTTGGTTCGCCTGTGTGTAAAAAATAGTCGGATTTCCTTGGCTATTATAACCGGCGGTGTCAGGAAAAGCATCCGACGAATTGTCCTGACTATTGTTCCTGAACTGTTGGTTGGGTTGGTGAGAAAATGTCGCATTTTTCGGCTGTGAAAAATTTATTTGCTGAGAGGGAGTGAAGTGACTCGGCTGACTGTACTGTTGTGGTCTGTTATAATTGTTCCATTTCTTTCCCTTGTGACGATTTCCATTATTCGTCTTGTTGTTCTGGTACTGGTAATTACCGTTGTGATTTATCGGTGAATTACCGTATTGTTGCTGTGTGTTTTGATAAATCGGATTGTACCTATTCTGGTGTGGATGTTTGTTATATTGTTTTCCATTATGGCGGTTGAAACTGTTATGATTGCCGCAAGGCTGAGCGTTTGGTTGTCCCGTGTTATGTTGGTACGACATTCCATTGACGCAATTTGTTATGTGCTGCTGCGGAGCGGGCGGTCCATTATTATAATTATTCCGCGCGCTTGCACGCACATCCTCATAGATCATATCCAAATTGTCAAGAACAGAAAGAAAGGCTTCTAGGTCTTCTTCACTCACATTAACTGGTTTTTCTCTTATTGACACAGGAAGTTTTGACTTTAAGATCATGATTACATCTTTGGTTGAAATGGGCGTCTTCCAATACTGAATTTTACGTAGATATTTTTCAGAATAACGTCTCAAACCTCCTCCTTTGGTGTTGAAAGGTTCGGCGTTGTAAACCTCCTTTCGGAGTCTTTGTTGTATACCTGAACTCCAGAATTTATTCAAAAAATGCTTTTCAAAATCTGCATAGGTGTGACATTTGTTTATTATTTCTGTACCCCAAATTGATCCTTCACCGTGTACATAGCCTAAGATGAACTGTATCCGCTGCCTGTCGTTCCATGATTCTGGAAAAGCGCCTGTGAATGATTTTAGAAATACCATTGGATGTATATTTCGTTTTTCAGGTATAAAAGGCTGAAAAGCTCTGTGCTTTAGCACACTCTCGTCTCGCATTAGTTCAACGAGTGTTAGTTGATCGGCATGACTACGTGACGTAGAAGTTTCGCCACGCGTATTATTTACTGTTGGTGAGAATTGTACCTGACACTCGGGATATTGACGATTATCGTGTTCTGGCGGTAGCGAATACTCACTTTGATTGTCACCTTGCAATTCCGTAACTTGTCGTTTTAGTTGATCTATATCATTGCTTAGCTGACGTTTCCATACCGGAAGATCGTGGCTAAATGCTCGTCTGATTTCACCTAATTCACTGGTTAAAGTGTCACCAGAAGTACCGGGAGCGGTTAAGATTTCTGCTGTAGCAGATTTAACCGTACCCTTTAGTTCAGCGTGTACCTTGCTGACAATGTACTGTTCTTTGGATTGCATCCACTCTTCAAATTCCCTATTAAGTGTATTGCTTATACCGGTGTTGACACCTGCGATCTTTTTGTCAATATTGACATCGGATATTTGCTGAGCAAGGTCTTCGACTCGCTCGCCAACGTGGTTGACACTTTCTGTCAATTGGCTTACTCTCTTTGTAACATCACTGTAATGTTTCCAAGAGCCACTCGCAGTTGATTTACACACATCTATTTGGGCCTGCATATCTATGAACTTGCTACCAATATTGGTCTCGGCGGATTCCACCATCGAAAGAACACTATCAATTTTTTCGTGTACGCTTGCGTTTAGCTCGCTTGCGTAAGCAGTGGTAATGGCTTTAATTTTTTCCTCCATGGTGTCATTCGAATTTTTGATTTGTGCTTGGATGCCCTCTATCCTTGATTCTAAACTGCTGAACCTGCTGTCACTTTGATTTGCTAACTGACTGATTTGCGTTCCAAGATTGTCACTTTGGTTTGTTAACTGACTGATTTGCGTTCCAAGATTACCCATGTTTGCTTCAAAACTGGTTTTCATATCAGCAAACAATTTTAGTATATCTGACAGCGAGCATTCACGTGACTGCGACGCGGTCTGTGGCGCCGACAGCTCACGTGTCGCTTCGTCCTGTGTTGTTCCCTCACTACGAGATTCAGGTTTGTTTACACCCGCGCGCGGTCTAAGTTGCCTTGGTTGCTCATCAGCCATCGTAAATTTAAAGTAGTTACAAGGCACGAGCTAGAAAAGATAATTTTTTTTAAGGTGCAGCAAAGCTAATGCAGTGAGCGCTCAGCTACGATCTACTCTCTTCTGCAAGAAGGAAGTCAGTACCAAGACTAAGTTATCTGTGCACCGTTCAATCTTTCGACCAACTTTGTTGTATGGGAGCGAAAGCTGGGTGGATTCAGGCTACCTTATCAACAAGGTTGAGGTTACGGATATGAAAGTAGCTAGGATGATTGCAGGTACTAGTAGATGGGAACAATGGCAGGAGGGTATCCACAATGAAGAAATCAAAGAAAAACTGGGAATGAACTCTATAGATGTAGCAGTCAGGGCGAACAGGCTTAGATGGTAGGGTCATGTTACACGCATGGGAGAAACAAGGTTACCCAAGAGACGCATGGATTCAGCAGTAGAGGATAGGAGGAGTCGGGGAAGACCGAGGAGAAGGTACCTGGATTCGGTTAAGAACGATTTTGAAGTAATAGGTTTAACATCAGAAGAGGCATCAAAGTTAGCACTGAATAGGGGATCATGGAGGAACCGTATAAGGGGGGCTATGCTCCAGACTGAACGCTGAAAGGCATAATCAGTCTTAAATGATGATGATGATGATGATGATGATGATGATCATTAAATTATGATTTTCACTTGTCAGGTGCGCCAAGGATTTCGCGTCCTGATTTCTCAGGTCATCAGTCCGCTAGAACTTAGAACTACTTAAACCTAACCAACCTAAGGACATCACACACATCCATGCCCGAGACAGGATTCGAACCTGCGACCGTAGCGGTCGCACGGTTCCGGACTGTAGCGCCTAGAACCGCTCGACGGAAGCTCTGTAGTGGTGTGGGGAGTAATATGGGACCCCTGATACGTCTAGATACGACTCTCATAAGTGACAAGTACGTAACCATCCTGTCTGATCATCTGCATCCATTCATGTCGAATGTGTATTATGACGGACTTGGGAAATTCCAGCAGGACAATGCGACACCCACACTTCCAGAATTACTGCAGAGTGGCTCCAGGAACAGTCTTCTGAGTTTAAACACTTCCTCTGTCCACCAAACTCCCCAGCCATGAATATTATGAGGCACTTGTGAGATGCCTTGCAACGTGCTGCTCAGAAGAGATCTCCATCCACCAGTACTACGGATTTATGGACTGCCCTGCATGATTTATGGTATCAGTTACCTCCAGCATTGCTTCAGACATTAGTGCAGTCCATGCCTCAGCGTGTTGCGGCACTTCTGCCTTCTCGCTGGGACCCTACACCATATTAGGCAAGAGTACCAGTTTCTTTGGCCCTTCAGTGTAAATAAAACAATAAGAAAGGCCGGAAAATTTTCGGTGGAGATACTGAAATGTATTATAAACAGTAACCGCCACATAAGACTCCCTTGGGACACGCCCGGAATTGTTGTTGTTGTTGTTGTTGTTGTCTTCAGTCCTGAGACTGGTTTGATGCAGCTCTCCATGCTACTCTATCCTGTGCAAGCTTCTTCATTTCCCAGTACCTACTGCAGCCTACTTCCTTCTGAATCTGCTTAGTGTATTCAGCTCTTGGTCTCCCTCTACGATTTTTACCTTCCACGTGGTCCTCCAATACTAAATTGGTGATCCCTCGATGACTCAGAACATGTCCTACCAACCGATCCCTTCTTCTAGTCAAGTTGTGCCACAAACTCCTCTTCTCCCCAATTCTATTCAATATCTCCTCATTAGTTATGTGATCTACACATCTAATCTTCAGCATTCTCCTGTAGCACCACATTTCGAAAGCTTCTATTCTCTTCTTGTCTAAACTATTTATCGTCCACGTTTAACTTCCATACATGGCTACACTCCATACAAATACTTTCAGAAACGACTTCCTGACATTTAAATCTATATTCGATGTTAACAAATTTTTCTTCTTTGCCATTGCCAGTCTACATTTTATATCCTCTCTACTTCGACCATCATCAGTTATTTTGTTCCCCAAATTGCTAATCTCATTTACTTCTTCAAGTGTCTCATTTCCTAATTTAATTCCTACAGCATCATTCGATTTAATTCGACTACATTCCATTATCCTCTTTTTGAGTTTTGTTGATGATCATCTTATACCCTCCTTACAAGACACTGTCCATTCCGTTCAACTGCTCTTTCTAGCGTTAAAAGGTTTTTTGGCTTTTCACATTTAACCAAATATAACATTGATGATAATAATTCATGGCAATGTTTGCCGACAAGATGAAGAATGCAATCTTTTGACACTAGATTGCGTACTCTTGGTACGACTTGGAAAGAGAGAAAAATTAATGAATGATCGACGATGCGTCGGTTCTCGATTGTGTTTAGGAGACGTACGGATTGATTGTGTGAAAATAGTTTCTCAAATGACCTCTTAACCCGGATTGCTTTCATGCAATCAGACTCTTCAATGAAATTACCTAAGGGACCTATTTGAATAATAAAAAAAATTGGAAATGAATGCAAAACAGTGAAATTTTGTAAAACAAGTTGTCAGATCGGAAATTGAACACGTTAATGGTCTCCCAAATACAATCGAGACACCGCGATAAAGAGCGAACCTGTAACAAAGTTCATTTAAACATAAACATTATTTGTGGTTAATTTAAAGAAAAGAATAAGCATAGATTTTCTGTACAGTGAAGCATCAATATATTCTCAAAGAAGAAAGGCGTTAAACTATAAACATTAACAAATTTACAATGAATACAAAACTTACATTTTTATGTTTTTCTCATACATGGAGCAGTCCAACAATCGCTGCTTTTGTATGTGTGATATTTTGTAAAAATTAAATGTCCTGGCGTGCGCGTAAGTATTTTTTATCGTCACTAGGTTTACAAAAGCGTTTTCTTTCTTGATGATAAGGTGGTTTTTCACACTAAATGAAATATAACTTGTAGCGGTGCTACACAATACGTCTTAACAAGTCGGCAACCAAATATCAAAGGTAATGAAGTACATGTTAACATATCGGCGACCAGAAGTACAACTAACTATAAAGACTCTAGTATTTTCCTAACAAATGATAAATTGTTCTTTCTTCTGTTTCGCAGCTTCTTGCTATCAAGCGCTGCGGCAATGATTTTAAATATCTGCGCCCAGCGAGTCATAGTATTTAAAAGTACCTTTTAAACGCTGGCCGCGCGTCTTGGTGTAGGCGAACGTTATAAACAGATTTCGTTTTTTTTTTACTCTCGTGTTGTCATGCTTAGTATCACTGCAAACTACAGCTTGGTGGCTGTCCTTTTCTCATATGCAAAATGTCTGAAATCCAATAATATCATATCGTCCAAGTCCTTTGCTGTCTCTAACAGAATTACAATGTCATCGGCGAACTTCAAAGTTTTTACTTCTTCTCCATGGGTTTTAATACCTACTCCGAATTTTTCTTTTGTTTCCTTTGCTGCTTGCTCAATATAGAGATTGAATAACATCGGGGAGGGGCTACAACCCTGTCTCACTCCCTTCCCAACCACTGCTTCCTATTTCGCCTGTCTCATACATCTTCCTCACCAGATGGTAGAGTTTTGTCAGGACTGGCTCTCCCAAGGCTGTCAGTAGTTCTAATAGAATCTTATCTACTCCGGGGGCCTTGTTTCGACTCAGGTCATTCAGTGCTCTATCAAACTCTTCACGCAATATCATATCTCCCGTTTCATCTTCGTCTACATCCTTTTCCATTTCCATAAATTGTCCACAAGTACATCGCCCTTGTATAGACCCTCTATATACTCCTTCCACCTTTCTGCTTTCCCTTCTTTGCTTAGAACTGGGTTTCCATCAAAGCTCTTGATATTCGTGCAATTGGTTCTCCTTTCTCCAAAGGTCTGTTTAATTTTCATGTAGGCATTATCTATCTTACCCCTAGTGGGATAAGCCTTACATTTGTCCTCTAGCCATTCCTGCTTAGCCATTTTGCAGTTCCTATCGATCTCATTTTTAAGACGTTTGTATTCCTTTTTGCCTGCTTCATTTACTGCATTTTTGTATTTTCTCCCTCCATCAATTAAATTCAATATTTCTTCTGTTAGCCAAGGGTTTCTACTAGCCCTCGTCTTTTTGCCTATTTGATCCTCTGCTGCCTTCACTATTTCATCCCTCAAAGCTACCCATTGTTCTTCTACTGTTTTTGTTTCCCCCATTCCTGTCAATTGGTCCCTTACGCTCTTCCTGAAACTCTGTACAACCTCTGTTTCTTTCAGTTTATCCAGGTCCCATCTCCTTAAATTCCCACCTTTTTGCAGTTTTTTTAATCTACCGTTGCTTATACAACCCGACTTCTGCTCTTATCGCAGACACGTTATCAGGCACCCAGCGTGGTTTTCTCCTAACTCCGATCCCACCAGTTTTGTTGAACAATTTGCCAAAAGAGCTCCCCGCGTCTCGCTCCTTCGAGAAGAACAGCGCTGCCTGAGGCTGACTCTTTAACGCCGCTGGCGTTTCAATAATGGCCGCGGGCGTGCGCGGGCGTGCGCGGGCGCCGAACCCGGGCTCGCCGGGCGCGTTTTAATTGGACGAGCGCTCGCGTTAACAAGCGCCGGTCGCGCCACCTAACGACACGGCCGAGTGGCGCCTAACGACCGCGACACGCGGGGCGCGCCGCGCCGCGCATCGGCGCCGCGCTAAGCGGCGGGCCGTTGTCTGGCCGCCATTGTCTCCCGCGGGCGGCAAGTGTGGCAGCGCATTAAACGAGGACGTCCGAAGTAAAGCGTGGGGGCGCCGCGGTGCGCTGCCGTCGATGCAGTGACGGCACATCTTAAGGGGCTCCGGAAAGGCTCAAAATCATGAAAAGTTCAATTTTTACTTTTTTGCGTTTTCTGAATCTGCAGACTATTAACTTTCAATAGATATATAATTTATTCAATTCCGAAGACTACAATTATTTTTAAATTTTTTTTGAAATGTGTTCTACATGGGCGTGACCCACTGTGGCGCTGTTAAACTGCTGTCAAATGGTGTTATTATTAACGTCCGTGTTCATCAGGTACATTTTAGTGATGTGAGATAAAGTATGTGTTGTGGCTAACCTGTGATGGTTCAATATATATCGCTGGTGTGATTGTCGATTGTTTCATGTTTATTTGTCGTTATCTCGAAAATATTCGTAATTAATTCTGTTTCTTGAGTCTCTGTTTTGTTGAAGTATAATAATGAGTAAAAGTAAAGTTATTAGAAATCCTCTGAAGGCTTTTAAGAAAAGGAGAAATGTTGGAAAGACAAAGGTATGTGTTGTTACTGTAAATAATAACATTCTAACATGGTACGAGCGATGCTTGCTTTAGACAAGGAACGCCTTCGGGCTGCAGACAGGGCTGTAAAGAGTCTAGAAATACAAGCAAGAGTAAACAGGAGGAGGAACAAGAGGAAGCTGGAGGAGGAGTTTGCAGAGGATGAAGATAATCCATCCTATGGACCTGGAATGCACTAAAAAGTTAATCCAATCTTTGTCGCTCGATTCCCAAAACTTTTAATTTCTCATACTAATTACATGTTTTCTAAGTATCTTCCAAACATATTTGTTTCAAACTTTCAGTAAATGTTACACAGTACCTTGTGCATAATTTAACACAGCCTTTTTCCAAAAAACTGTATATTTTTGAATATATAAATAAAAAATTGCAAAAAAATGTTGTGAATTTTCATTACAATTGAAAAAAAAATCATGTTTAATAACTGAACTAAAATTTTGTAAAATCCCTGTGTTAAGTTGTAGCCCATATTCCAATAAATAATCTGTAAAAAGTTCAACTTCCTACCTCAAATACTTTGTGAGGAAAGATGTAATTTATAAGCGTTATTTTAACATTGCAAGTATGGGGCGTTCCGGAGCCCCTTAAACCGCACCCTAAGCTTCGTCTCCCCTACACCGTGTGGAGAGTAATCAAAAAGCTTTAATTGTCACATCGAAAAAAGTCATGCTGTCGCAGCGAAACATGGTAATACTGTCTGTCCAAATATTCACTTAAAGGTTACAGGTTCTACCTTCACGCAAAAACATCGTCTTTTCTTTTTATCCAAACCTCTGTGCCACCATCAGTAGTTGATGACCATTGAGCCCTATAAAGTGTGAACACATTTTAAGTTGAAACTGATCTAACAAAGTGGGGCCTAAGGAAAGTTTTTGTTCGTTTTTCTTCTCACCGTGATTTTACATTACATAGTTTCATAGGACCATCTGTATGGTGTTCTGCACTGATGGCTTGTCGTCTGCAATCCAAGCGATGTAAATGTGAATTTCATCGCAAACTTAACACATTTCTTGATTTTTAAAAACGTTATTTTTGGTGTGCAAAAATTGTTATTACTGACGTTTTGTTGTGCCTGATCTTTCTTCTTTTGCGTTCTGAGCGCACAGCAGACACATATTAATGCACAGTACTTTATGTAGTTTGGTTTGTTATAAACGCCTCTTCGCTTCGCGGAACGCAGTGATCTCTATGCCGTCATTTCCTAAACCAGTCGGCGTTGATTTGTTCCCGAGAGAGTTTGGCGCCGAATTTGACTATGTTTTTTTTTAATTTTTTTCTCTCTCTTTCTGTGTATGTGTATGTGCGCGCCCGCGCGCGTGTGTGTGGGTGTGTGTGTACGTGTAAGCTACTTTAGGTGTTTGTGTTGTGCGTTTTTTCTGTGTTGTGTTGTCTGTCCCGTATCCTCGTTAAACTCTCAGTTTCTTAGTTTCTTCAATACGTTGCCTATTCTGTGGACAGTTTTGTTATTGTAAGTGAGTATGTGCCATTTTGTTTTGTGTTTGTGTTATTGCATGTGGTAGTTGTTTGTATGCTGTGTTGATCTGTTCAAAAATGGTTCAAATGGCTCTGAGCACTATGGGACTTAACATCTGAGGTCATCAGTCCCCTAGAACTTAGAACTATTTAAACCTAACTAACCTAAGGACATCATACACAATCCATGCCCGATGCAGGATTCGAACCTGCGACAGTAGCGGTCTCGCGGTTCCAGACTGTAGCGCCTTTAACCGCTTGGCCACTCCGGCCGGCTGTTGGTCTGTGTTTTGTAATGTTTTGGGTGTGTGTTGTGTGTTCGTTCCTTTCCTGTTTTCAAATCTGTTGCTACACACTATTCGTATAACAAGGCCGCCAATCTTTTTCTTTTCACTATCTTTTTTTTATGCCGATAAATTCTATTATTCTATTATTACATTTTTATACAATAATTACGCATGAGAAACTCCGCCCAGTGGGCATGGCTTTACATTGGTGATTCTGTATCTAATGGTCTCGTAATTACCTAACGCTACAGTGCACTTTCTGGATAGGATGGTAGATCTTTTGCTATATCTCACACTTCGACTCTCACACCCATCATCACGAAAATTTACTCCAGACTGAGCGGTACAAAAAGGAACGTGCATAACCCACTGCCTCTGAACATATCTTGCTACACTCTCATGCAAACCACACATACTTAAATTACATGAAATACATCACACTGGCAACATACATCACAAATAATAGTCACAACGTTAGAATCACTTCACTTTCAGCTTTCCCACTTCAATTAGTATTCATCCAATTTTCACACGACACTACCCCACTTCGTAACTTTTCTTT
This sequence comes from Schistocerca cancellata, assembly GCF_023864275.1. Taxonomy (NCBI): domain Eukaryota; kingdom Metazoa; phylum Arthropoda; class Insecta; order Orthoptera; family Acrididae; genus Schistocerca; species Schistocerca cancellata. The sequence goes on from NC_064631.1 coordinate 52,739,601, forward strand.
CCTACTACGAACTCTGGAGGATATATTCACGTCTTTCTGTGCAATGCAAGCCAAGTGGCGTTGGTGGATAGACGGCTGACTCACCTTGCTTCTCTCTCAGAGTATTAGAGTTTGAATCCAGCGTCACACGGAAACATAACACGCAGAGTAATATTAAGAACATATTCGTCACATACGCGAGTCCTCAACTGATACCATGGACGAGTACTTCTCTTTATCCTTTGTCTCATACACAGATTGAGGCTCACACAGTACTCACCACGTGGAAGTACTCGTCTCTAATTTCAAGTCCTGCACACGCCATTTCTTAAATATTTCCAACTTATAGTAGACACTCCAGTAATTCAGCTTATCTTTAGCACTCGGAAGTATTTCAACTTAGTACTAGCACTCGCAAGTATTTCAACTTAGTACTAGCACTCGGAAGTATTTCAACTTATTGCTACACGTGGTTTCACTGTGACTGTTGGTCACTTCCGAAGATTACTACGATCCCCTTAATATTACCTGCCTGTCATTTAATTCTCTCCCCAAAAGTTCCTGAAATACAGAAATAATTATTCCAAACTACTCTTACGTATTTCACATGCAGCCGGCCGCGGTGGCCGTGCGGTTCTAGGCGCTCCAGTCCGGAGCCGCGCTGCTGTTACGGTCGCAGGTTCGAATCCTGCCTCGGGCATGGGTGTGTGTGATGTCCTTAGGTTAGTTAGGTTTAAGTAGTTCTAAGTTCTAGGGGACTGGTGACCACAGCAGTTGAGTCCCATAGTGCTCAGAGCCATTTGAACCATTTTTGATTTCACATGCATACCATTTTCTCCACTCTTTTGTCTTTACGGAGCACACGAAAGACAGGTCTTACCAACACAAGATCCAGCAGCAGAGTGCTGAAACATGGCCGTTCTTCAGGTCATCTCGCACCTCCGTCGAGGTGGGGGAGGACAATGCTACCCATTGGTCAGCTACATTTCAGGCGCTCGAAGCTCAGGTATATTTCATCTCTTTGGTTCCACCAAAGGTGAGCAAAGGACCGTCTCAAAAATGATCATATATTGCACATTCACTATCTGCGGTTAGCAGATGACCATACATTCATTCATTTCGCAGATATCACCAAATTGGATGTAGGGATTTATTTTGTGGGAGTGCACATGTGATCAATTAAATAAATATATTGTCATTCTTTCCTACACTGGTATCCGGCTTCGGTGTATTAAGTGAAATTGAGTTATTATTACAAAAAATATGTTGTTCTGACAAGAGTAACGAAGAATGTTGTACCTATTTTCAACGTCGGGCGGTACTGTACCCTTTCAAGTTCTAACCTAAAAATATGTTCCTTTTACAGTTTTCAATAAACAAATCCTACTGATGAAGGCACAGAGGTATCGAAATAGGTTTGGGTAAAAAGGAAAAATGGTGCTTATGCATAAAGACGGAACCTGTAACCTATAACTTAACTGCAAACAAGGAAAGAAAGACAACAGCTGCAGCTCCAAAAGACTAAATATTCACACTTAAAGGCGATATTTTTTCCAGTGATGAATACCGTCGCGGAGACATTGGTTGTTGCATCCTGGCTGTTCAGGATACGTCGTCATCTTACTAGAAATTCAGGATCCTTATGATTAGACTTTTGCTACTTGAGGAAATGAAGACGCAAAACTATTTTCCGTTCGGGTACGCAACTTTATAGGAATGATGTACAGACTGTACCCTGCAGGACTTCCGTCGTTAGGAGTATTAGTGTCATGACTTGTCGTTGGGCGCCGGTACAGGTACAGCGACAGAGGGTCGCGACACAAGTATTAGTGTGCCTTACAGTTGCGGACAACGTGGGTGTGGATAAGGCGAGCAGAGATTTACCCATAAAACTGATTCATCGAAATAAAAGCAATAGTGCTGCTGCACTTGGCAAGTATCTACCCATGAATGGAATACGGGGAGGTCCACTCACCAGCATCGAAGAACATGATTCGGAAGATCATTGGCCGTTCGTTCCCAACTGCGTGACCACCAAGATCGCTAGATTTGAACCACAGTGTTACCTGAAGGACAGGCTTTATCAACGGGACACTAACAGGCTTTGGCAGCGTGGGGTAGCCGTTCGGTCTAAGGCTTCCATGTCACGGTCCCCGTGGCTCCCCCTCTCGGAAGTTCGAGTCCTCCCTCGGGCATGGGTGTGTGTGTTGTCCCTGGCGTAAGTTAGTTTAATTAGTGTGTAAGCCTAGGGACCGATGACCTCAGCAGTTTGGTCCCATAGAACCTTAACACATATTTCAAGAAAACAAGCTTTGAAGGTTGAAGGTGAGCACAGCTAGGGGGGTATCCAAGATGCCATCTGGCAGAGAGTTAGTTACATGTTCCACAGATCATTTGAACGATTCATTTATCGAAATGATTTGTAACGAGGCATTTGATACAGAGTGTTTCAAAAATGACTGGTATATTTGAAACGGCAATAAAAACTAAACGAGCAGCGATAGAAATACACCGTTTGTTGCAATATGCTTGGGACAACAGTACATTTTCAGGCGAACAAACTTTCGAAATTACAGTAGTTACAATTTTCAACAACAGATGGCGCTGCAAGTGATGTGAAAGATATAGAAGACAACGCAGTCTGTGGGTGCGCCATTCTGTACGTCGTCTTTCTGCTGTAAGCGTGTGCTGTTCACAACGGGCAAGTGTGCTGTAGACAACATGGTTTATTCCTTAGAACAGAGGAATTTTCTGGTGTTGGAATTCCACCGCCTAGAACACAGTGTTGTTGCAACAAGACGAAGTTTTTAACGGAGGTTTAATGTAACCAAAGGGCCGAAAAGCGATACAATAAAGGATCTGTTTGAAAAATTTCAACGGACTGGGAACGTGACGGATGAACGTGCTGGAAAGGTAGGGCGACCGCGTATGCCAACCACAGAGGGCCACGCGCAGGTAGTGCAGCAGGTGATCCGACAGCGGCCTCGGGTTTCCGTTCGCCGTGTTGCAGCTGCGGTCCAAATGACGCCAACGTCCACGTATCGTCTCATGCGCCAGAGTTTACACCTCTATCCATACAAAATTCAAACGCGGCAACCCCTCAGCGCCGCTACCATTGCTGCACGAGAGACATTCGCTAACGATATAGTGCACAGGATTGATGACGGCGATATGCATGTGGGCAGCATTTGGTTTACTGACGAAGCTTATTTTTACCTGGACGGCTTCGTCAATAAACAGAACTGGCGCATATATGGAACCGAAAAGCCCCATGTTGCAGTCCCATCGTCTCTGCATTCTCAAAAAGTACTGGTCTGGGCCGCCATTTCTTCCAAAGGAATCATTGGCCCATTTTTCAGATCCGAAACGATTACTGCATCACGCTATCTGGACATTCTTCGCGAATTTGTGGCGGTACAAACTGCCTTAGACGACACTGCGAACACCTCGTGGTTTATGCAAGATGGTGCCCGGCCACATCGCACGGCCGACGTCTTTAATTTCCTGAATGAATATTTCGATGATCGTGTGATTGCTTTGGGCTATCCGAAACATACAGGAGGCGACGTGGATTGGCCTCCCTATTCCCCAGACATGAACCCCTGTGACTTCTTTCTGTGGGGACACTTGAAAGACCAGGTGTACCGCCAGAATCCAGAAACAATTGAACAGCTGAAGCAGTACACTTCATCTGCATGTGAAGCCATTTCGCCAGACACGTTGTCAAATGTTTCGGGTAATTTCATTCAGAGACTACGCCATATTATTGCTACGCATGGTGGATATGTGGAAAATATCGTACTATAGTGTTTCCCAGACCGCAGCGCCATCTGTTGTTGAAAATTGTAACTACTGTAATTTCGAAAGTTTGTCTGCCTGAAAATGTACTGTTGTCCCAAGCATATTGCAACAAACGTTGTATTTCCATCGCTGCTCGTTTAGTTTTTATTGCCGTTTCAAATATACCGGTCATTTTTGAAACACCCTGTAGGTCATGTATGCATGATTAGTGTTCGCGTTAGTGAACACATTTTTCTAGCTCTAGCCATACAACTACCTTTAAAAGCAACTGGCATATTTTATTTTTCCCTAGATACAGTTTTATGTTGCTGAGCAAACGATCAAAAATTTTTCATCGTGCATACTGAGCTCCTTTCTGAGCCACTGACAGCTTTAATAATGGGTAATAATGGTAATTTTTCCCTGTAAAGTTGTAGTTACGGACATGAGTGTTCTGCTCGAATTGCGATGGATTGTTTATGACGAATGTCATTAGCGAATATATGCTTAGTGAGCCGCAACTAAAACCGCCAGTTAATTGAAGAGGTACCTACGTGGGCGAACAATACATATTATTATTACTGCTCCCTTTTGTGTAATCAATACTTTCTCTCTAAATGTGAGTTACTCCATAATATTATTCCATTAGACATTACTCAATGGAAATATACAAAATCTGTCAGGAGGTTCATTCGTTTGTTTCCGTTTTGGGCAGCAGTAGAGCAATTTCACCGAGCGAGGTGGCGCAGTGGTTAGCACCCTGGACTCGCATTCGTGAGGATGACTGTTCAAATCTTATTTAGGTTTTCCGTGATTTCCCTAAATCGCTTCAGGAAATTGCCGGGATGGTTCCTTTGAAAGGGCACGGCCGACTTTCTTCCCCATTCTTCCCTAATCTGATGGGAGCGATGACCTCGCTGTTTGGACCCTCCCACAAATCGACCAACCTACCCAACACACATAGAAGAAACGATATAGAAGAAGCCATCTCCAGTGCAGTTCCAGGCTGACGTGGATGCTGATGGTCGCCACACTGAGCAACGTTTGTAGTGTGGAAAGTAAACATGGTACGCAGTTTTGTCAAATGTTACCCCCTCATGTGGAAAATAAAATGTCTTTCTTTGAATAGTCGATTCTCTTCTGCATGTCCTTAAAAATGTTTCCTACACGTTTCTTTGTCGTACGACCACTCAGTTTTCGTGGAGGCCCTGTCTAACAGCGGATGTTTAATTATAACCATACTTAAACACTGGGGTGAGCAGAGTTAGTTAGCCCAGAGGGACAGTATGTCTGACCATATCCTGTGGAGAATGAGCTTCAGAGTTAGAGGCGACTGTGCGCAGTAACACCTGTGTGGAGATAGGATGTTGTGGGGCGGCGAGTAACTCGTGAAAATTAAATTTTGCTGTATACACGCTTGCAATACAAAATGTTTGAATGTTGAATCAGTTTCAGGCTTTTAGAATGTTGTTAATGCTGTCTTTCGCCGTTCTCAACACTGGCTCTCTATTTACTTTTTTAGCTCCCAGAAAGTGATTTAACCAAACGTGAAACCGGTGATTAGAGATCCTAGTGCCCACTTCATCTGAGAATACCATTATAGCTTCAGCTTATAGCTCTGAGGAATTAGGAGATTGTCCGGGATTTCAAATCAAAAACGATTTTCCAAAATAGTTGAGTATATTCTGAAATTCACTGATAAAAAACACAAGTATCCCTACAACCTAACTAACAGAGCAGTTCAGAGTCTAATGCGCTGATGCAACTATAAATGTCCGAATTAAATTTTAAAAAGAATGCTCGCCAAAATTTGATGAGAATATTTCATCAAACGCCACGCTAAATAATTGGTAGAATGTCTCTCCCGCGACGGCACGTGAAAATACGACAATACGCAAACTGAAGCTAGATAATGAAGATCATCCCAGAATTAACCCTTCACTTGATATGGTTTCACGGTTCCGCGTATCTCTAGTAACTTAATACTGCACCCGAGGCTGTTTGTAGCAGTGCTACCGAAGCGACGCGACTCCCGACACAGCTGACGTGCTATTCAGCGTCTGGAGAGAACTGGGGCCTTCTTCCTCGCGCAGCGCTCCGCGGTGCGGACGGCTAAGGGAGCGCCTGATCAAATCGGCTCTCCCGACTAGCCGCTGGGCTAGTAACGCACCACTTCAAGTTACATAATAATTTATAGCTTCTTTTGCTGATGGCCGATGAAGCTCTTAATTTAAACGTGCATTCAGCACGCAGGTAAGTATTGATAATAAAATTTTGATGTGGCTAAGTTAAATATTTTGGGCGAGAGAATTAATTAAATTACACTGCACGCAGTAGATGAGCTCTGAACTGGCCCTTTTGAGATCCGCTATCGCTATAATTTTATAGGTATTCAAAAGAAACTTTTCACATCTTCACAGTCATAGCGGACCTCCAACCTATTTAAATCTAAACATCCTAGCCTCATTTATTAGCCTACTTAATCTATCTTGCTTCCTTCAGTTTTGAGACGAAAACCAGAAAATCATGAATTTCCGCTAAAGTCTTAATCTGTGAAATCCAAAGTACTGTTTAGTATTAAATCATTATGAAAGATGAATCTAAATATAAATTTTGAAGTCTCTAGCTCTTTTCTGTTGCGCCAATGATTTTTTCAGAAAAACGTCCAAATTCCAAAAATGGCTGAAGTTATCGAACTGATATTTAACACACATTAATTTAGTATTATTCCTGACATGCTAGAAAAGTTTTAGGTCATTTGCTTGATTTTTAAGGTATTGCGCAACATTTATGACGTCAGAGCTAGTTACAGCGGACTGGCTGGCACACAATGGAAACTGATGTGAATTTACTACAGCGGGAGTAGGCTGCTCCCCTACAACGTGTTGACGTTTCTCCGGAGTCACTCTTTTGTAGTAACGCGTGTCACAGACTGCGTAATACGCTGTGCTGCACTTCTAGAGAGGAAACAAATCCTTTGTGTGCCTGTGTGCTACCTGGGAAAAGCCACTTGCTCCTCTGACCACTTGCCCCTTCCGAGCATAATCTGTTAACTCTGTGCAAGCTAACAGCCCTCTCTATACTCAGTCCTTTACAATTAAATACGCCACACAAGTGATTAGTCTATTGATACCAACAAAAAGCTATTAATTGCAGGCATCGGTAAACTTCACATTCAGTGGTAGGAAGGAATTCTTCGCTGCTGTAGAGCTGCTAGTCTATGTACTCCCATCGCACTCTTTTGTCGTATCGTAATGTGTTATAAGCGCGACCGGAACGGCCGCGCGGTAGCCGGGAAGGAAAGCGCGGCGGGACCCACGGAGCGGCCCGCGAACAAGAACACAAACGGGAGAGGACGGGCACAAACAGCGAGGCCAACCGAGCGAGACCTTACGAACCACAACGAGCAAGAGAAAACGGAGTCACAAGAACCTCACGAATCAACCACGTCCACTCGTACACGGAACAAAGTAACGTAAATACGCTGTCTGAGGCGAGATGTCAATAGACGCACGCAAAGATTAGACTGACAGTGGGAGCTTTTTTTTCCATTATTGTTTCTCAATTCCCCATCGGGGCGGGCTGGCAGCAGCATATGCGCTGCTCTTCAGCCGAAAGACATAGAACAAACAATGGAAGACATTTAAAAATATAAAAAGGAGAAAATATGGTGAACATAGATATAAAAAAGGGGGAACGACATGGAAGGCAATAGACAAACAAAGTGGCAACTGTAAAATGGAGATAAAAACCGGAAAAAAGTAGCGCACACAAAAAGCCACGCACTGGGACACAAGGCACAGTATGACCGGAGCATAAAAGTATCGACGGATGGCGTAGCACATAACAAACACTGACAGTGAACCTCAAGGCAGTACACAATTAAAATCACACCTCTTGATGCACAGGAGAAACAGCCCTAAACACAACAACAACGTGGCACACTGACGACGATCAAAACGGAGGATCTGCCAGGCGCAAGCAGATGAGGGAGACCGGAAGAAGGGAGGGAGGGAGGGAGGGGAAGAGAAGGGGGGAGATGGGCAGGGGGCGCGCTGAAGAGGGCCAGGTAGGGAGGGATTTGGGAAGGAAAGAGGCAAGGATGGGGTGCAGGGTCTCAGTGGGGGGTGGGGAAGGAGGAAAATCCGCTCTGGGAGAAGGAGGGGAGAGGAAAAGGGGGCCCTGGGGAGGGGGGGAACAAGGCCAGGTTATAGTTGGAAGGAAGGGTAGATGTCAATGCAAAGTTCATCATCCGGGAGGGGGAGGCGCTGGAAATTGCCCTGATGAAGTAGATGGAGAGTGTGGAGGTGGAGAGAGGGAGGGATACAGCGATAGAGGTGCGGAAACGGGCGGGGGGCCGGAGAGGAAGGAGGAAGCCAGAGGGTGGGGGGGATCAAGCCTGCGGACAATGTAATGGATGCGGTGGTGTTGGAGGAACAGGAGGAGGTGAGAGAAAGGGATGAGTTCATACAGGAGACGTGTGGGGACGGAAGGCGGATACGGAAGGCAAGGCGGAGCGCATGGCGTTCGAGGATTTGGAGGGCCTTGTAATAGCGGGTGGGTGCGGAGATCCAGGCAATGCTGGCATAACAGAGTATAGGATGGACGAGGGAGATGTAAGTGTGGAGGTTGGTAGAAGGATGCAATCACCATGTCCAGCCAGACATGGAGTTTCAGAAGGCGGAGCCGGGAATTGGCTTTCTGCTGCATGGTCTGCAGGTGAGGGGTCCAGGTGAGGTGTCGCTCGAGGGTGAGGCCGAGGTGTCTCAGGGTGGGGGTGAGCTGGATGGGACGAGCATAAAGGGTGAGGTAGAAGACAGTGGGAGTGAGAGGGAGGCAGTTAAATACATGATCGGGGACACTGCTATTGGTCGCTGGGACCACGTGTTCCACTGGGGCGCCCTCACTAAACGTCTGGCAGGAGGCGTGCGCCGCCACGTCTTACGGCGCGAGACCTCTAGGGGTCTTCGACGTCGATGCCGTCTAGCGTGGATTCAAAATCCGGGGCGCGCAGTACCAGATAATGAACCGATTTCGCGTGAATGCTCACGAAGTTCTCCTGTTGAGGTTGTTGTGGTCCTCGAGCCCAGAGTCTGGTTTGATGCAGCCCTCCATGCCATTCTGTGCTGTGCAAGCCTCGAAGTTTTTAGTTACATTTAACAATACTTTTGGTCTCGAAACCGTCGGCACAAGGATGGTGGTGTCGGACGTCAAAGTTGAGCGTGCCAAGTTCAACGTGCCGCTGGACGCTCAGAAACGACGCGACTCGTGCTTACGGTACGTCTGCCTCAACGTGGTACACCCGATCACAGCGAGCAGTTGTCGGCTGTGCCTGGCTCGCATTTAACAATATTCAAATGGCTCTGAGCACTATGGAACTTAACGTCTGAGGTCATCAGTCCCCTAGAAGTTAGAACTACTTAAACCTAACTAACCTAAGAACATCACACACATCCATGCCCGAGGCAGAATTCGAACCTGCAACCGTAGCGGCCGCGCGGTTCCAGACTGAAGCGCCTCGAACCGCTCTACCACAGCGGCCGGCGCATATCGCACTGTTTACGAAATGAACGGACGAAAAATTCCTACGTTAGCTCTGTTAAAACGCTCATTCCTTCCATCGGCCATATGCTAGTCATGTTGCTCTGACTGTAGCATACATGAATAAAAATTTCAATATGTGTGGGCATGTGATAAGGTAATGAAAAGTACTGTTTCAAGTCAGTAAAGACATCGCCTTATAAGGGTTTCGCTACGAATAGTGCAATACAAATTTACAATAGTTCTCTACATTAGGTAAAAACTATTTCATCATTGTCACTTTTTCCGTCTCCTAAGGTCATTCTTTCTTGATCACCGTTCCTGTTCAATAGCGGAATCTTTACAGAATATAAAAAACGGAACTGAAAACAAGAAAGCGCAAAATATCTTACTGCGAGTAGTGCAAACTGTCTTGCAGATCAAGCCAATCGAGTAAACTCATTCCTCAGAAAGAGTGCACTTATATTTACATAACACCGAATGTTATCGAATACACTTCTGTTAAACTAATAACAAAGTATCAGAACCGTCTAGAAAACAGGAAGGATAGAAAAAAAAAAATTCTCTGCAGTGAGACGCGAACCAGCAACACATCATCCATTAGATTACAATTCTACGAGCCTGCTCATTGCGTTTTTACTATCTCATTTTGTTCGTTATTGCCCGTTGCGGACGGCCGATGACACCCGTTCAAGTTCGCCGTTGATCCATTCACTCCGTTTTTTATTACACAAGGCAGCTAACCCTCCGATCGGAGAAGCTGAGTTCGTGCCGGAGTTCGCTAGACGGACAGCGACTGTTAAACGGCCAGATTTTGAATCTTACTTTTTGACAGCTTTTGTCATAGATGTATTAACTGAAAAGTTTAATCGTACATATGTTGTTAACTGACATTTAACTATGGCAAATTGTACCAAGAAACATCGCATTTCTTATGGAACCTTGAAACGACATACTTCCATAACACGCAAGTTACAATAATTTTTTTACCATTAATACGACATTTTCTGTCAGTGTTTTACAACTAACGACAGTTACAATTGCAATTAACGACGATTTTTAGCGAGATACTCAGATTGCTGATGCTTACAAACGACATATATACTCACGGGATTCAGCCGGAAGCCAATATGTCGTCCTACGGCTCTGTACCGAAGAGGACGACTTGCATGTCACGTATGAGGCGTTCTTCCATCTCACTGGTCAACATTTGAACGCACATCTAGAACGTTTGAAATGCTAGACATTGCTCAGCATGTTCAGAAAGTCTCCCCAACGTGCATTTTGCAAGCTATTACGTCAGAAACTCGGCATTCTCTGCGCTCAACATTCGAATGCACGGTCCGTGGGCCGACGGCTTTAGCAGTAAATGTTTTGTTACCAACAGCATGCGCAACGTGCAGTCAGAGTCACGAATTAAACAAAACGACCAAAATCCAGATAGTAAGAAACAAATTTATGGAATAATTATTTCGTTCTCATAGTATCAGAGTTGTGTAACACATGACAACAAATTAGCATACCACAAAGATATTAAACAAATTTAACTATTAAGTCATATCTTGTCCCCGCTGGAGCGCTGCAGGGTAACCATTTGGGCATGTGTGATACAATCAATCCGTGGTATTATATCTTTAGCAGTGACAAGCGGTGGCAGTCACCTGGGATAAGCTTGACCTCTATTCTAACGGCTCGAGCAGTTGATGTCATTCCAGAAATCTAAGGCCTTCCTCGACCTTACCATCGCTATGTCATCTAGAGATATCTGTTTATACTTTGTTGTATGTCCATCCTTCTGATTTGAGGTTTGAGAAACTTCGGCCGTTCACTTATGTTGTAAAATGGAACACCTACAGCCGTCCTTAGGATTTGTATATGGCTACCATTTTCGGTGCACGATCTTCAGGCCTTAGATGACGCTGAAAGGTTTAACTTCAGTGGTATACACGATTCCTCAGTGGTTACCAAGTTATTTGTAGCTGATGGTTGAAGACACGACATTCTTATAACAGATGGTCTGTGAAAACCAGTTCATAGATTTTGGCCGGTGTACCGGAGCGTCGTTTGGCGAGTCCCAGTAACTTCGCAGTGTGACAGTCACCCATGAGAGTCGGTGGCCTGCACAACTCCAAGATGTCCGCGTAATCGGTCGCAGATAATCTGAAGATGAGTTCTCTCCAGGCAGACACCTCAAGCAGATCACCGCCATCTACACGATGCCACAGCCAAAGCCGCTGAATTCTTTCAGTACGACATGGCTCTACTCTGTTGGGCATTGCTTAATTCGTCGTCTCGCCCTGCTATACTGCCCCAGGACTTTGACTCAGGACAGCAGTTTTCAAATATGAATTAACTTTTCTCGGATCCGGTGATTATCATTTCTCCCTTTGTAGGTGGGCCCCAACAAAATATGTTCGCAACCGGAGGTGAAAGTTGGTGGTTCAAATTTCATGAGAAGATCGTGCTGCAACGAACAATGCACTTGTTTGTATTATTGGCACCTCAGTTCCCTGTATCACGTCTGTGGCGCTGTATCCCCTATTTCTCGATAAAACAAAACGAGCTACACTTCTTTAAACTTTTTCGATGTCCGCCGTCAATCTTTTCAAATGTGCATCCAATACCGCACAGCAATATCCCAGAAGAAGCCGCAGAAGAGTAGTGGAGGCATTTCCTAAGTGTTCTGCCTAAAAATCTCAGTCTTTGGTTTGTTTTCCTCACAACAGTGTCTTTGTGATATTCGTAAATGCAATCCTTAAGTGTTCAGATGAATTCACAGACTTTAGATTCGCGTGATTTACCGTGTAACCGGACTTGAACGGATGCCTTTTAGTACTCACGTGGAAGACCTCAGACTTTTAATGTTAGGGTCATCTGTCACTTTTCGCATCGTACTGATATCTTGTCTAAATGATTTTGCAATTGGTTCTGATCATTTGATGACTTTACAAGTCGGTAAATAAGAACACTATCTCCATACAATCTAAGAGGGTCGCACAGATTGTCTCCTATGTCGTCTATGTAGATCAGGAACAGCAGAAGCCCTGTAACACTTCCTCGGGGGACGCCAGATACCACTTCTGTTTTACTCATTCAAGTTCCGTCGGTTACTACGAACTGCCACTTTACTGACAGGAAATCACGAATCTACTCGCACAACTGACACGACACTCCATAGGCACGCAATTTGACCAGAGGTCTCCTGGTAGGAATGGTGTCAAAAGCCTTCTAGAAGTCTAAAGGAATGGAATCAATTTGACACAGCCTGCTGATATCACTCATTATTTTCTGAGAATAAATAGCTAGTTGTGCATCACAAGAACGACATTTACTGAAACCTTGTTGGCTATTTGTCATTAAATTGTTTTCTTCAAGGTAATTTGTAAACTTGTGGTAAGATCTTATGGCACCAAACTGCGTAGGTCACCGGTCCCTAAGCTTACACAGTACTTAATCTAACTTAAACTTACACTATGAACAACACACACACCCATGCCCGAGGGAGGACTCGAACCTCCGACGGGGGGAGCCTCGCGAACCGTGAGAAGACGCCCAAGACCGCGCGGCTAGTTCATAATGTTCGAACACACAGAACATGTTCCAGAATTTCACTGGAAATCGACGTTAATGATATGGGTCTGTAATTCACCAGATTATTCCTGTTTTCTTTCTTGATTATTGGTGTGACCTGTGCGACTTTCCATTCTTTAGATACGGATCTTCCGACGAGAGAGCGATTGTATATGATTGCTAAGTACGGAGCTGTTGTATCAGTCTGGACCAGAGGCCTTGTATTTATTAAGTGATTTTAACCTACACCTAGGATATGTTCAAATGGTTCAAGTGGTTCTGAGCACTATGGGACTTAGCATATGAGGTCATCAGTCCCCTAGAATTTAGAACTACTTAAAGCTAACTAACCTAAGGATATCACACACATCCACGCCCGAGGCAGGATTCGAACCTGCGACCGTATCGGTCGCGCGGTTCCAGAACGAAGCGCCTAGTATGTGTAAGTTATTCATGTTGGCATATGTTCTTAAGGGGCTCCGGAAAGGCTCAAAATCATGAAAAATTCAATTTTTACTTTTTTGCGTTTTCTGAATCTGCAGACTATTACCTTTCAATAGATATATAATTTATTCAATTCCGAAGACTACAACTACTTTTAAATTTTTTTTTCAAATGTTTTCTACATGGGCGTGACCCACTGTGGCGCTGTTAAACTGCTGTCAAATGGTGTTATTATTAACGTCCGTGTTCATCAGGTACATTTTAGTGATGTGAGATAAAGTATGTGTTGTGGCTAACCTGTGATGGTTCAATATATATCGCTGGTGTGATTGTCGATTGTTTCATGTTTATTTACTCTGTCGTTATCTCGAAAATATTCGTAATTAATTCTGTTTCTTGAGTCTCTGTTTTGTTGAAGTATAATAATGAGTAAAAGTAAAGTTGCTGTTGCGACTTTTAATGATGGCAACATTGTAAGGTGTAAGGTATTTAGAAATATGGGAATGAAGATAGGTTCTAACATGGTACGAGCGATGCTTGCTTTAGACAAGGAACGCCTTCGGGCTGCAGACAGGGCTGTAAAGAGTCTAGAAATACAAGCAAGAGTAAACAGGAGGAGGAACAAGAGGAAGCTGGAGGAGGAGTTTGCAGAGGATGAAGATAATCCATCCTATGGACCTGGAATGCACTAAAAACTTAATCCAATCTTTGTCGCTCGATTCCCAAAACTTTTATTTTCTCATACTAATTACATGTTTTCCAAGGATCTTCCAAACATATTTGTTTCAAACTTTCAGTAAATGTTACACAGTACCTTCTGCATAATTTAACACAGCCTTTTTCCAAAAAACTGTATATTTTTGAATATATAAATAAAAAATTGCAAAAAAATGTTGTGAATTTTCATTACAATTGAAAAAAAAATCATCTTTAATAACTGAACTAAAGTTTTGTAAAATCCCTGTGTTAAGTTGTAGCCCATATTCCTATAAATAATCTGTAAAAAGTTCAACTTCCTACCTCAAATACTTTGTGAGTAAAGATGTAATTTATAAGCGTTATTTTAACATTGCAAGTATAGGCCGTTCCGGAGCCCCTTAATCCGAACGGGCAATCTTTACTTCGTCTTCTTTGGTTGTTGCTACTGCAAGTGGAAAGGTGTTTGTTGATTGCCGTAGGTCACAGCACATGGCTGTCTCAAGAAACACTGAGCAAGATGTCCCTGATGTCTGTTGCGTCCTCGCCCTTTTCGTTGGTGGTGAATGGACATGTTTCCGCTGCTTTCTTAGCTCCTTTAGCCCGGAAATTGTGATAAAACCAGGACTCGTCAGTTGTGACAAAGCAGCAACCACGTGGACTTGCCTGACACAGCTGCCATATTTCTGCCGTTCCGTGGTCCGGTGGGCATCTTGTATGTGTGTGAGCAGTCGCGATGCCTAGCTCGTGTCGACCTGTTTCGTCATGAAAATGTCGTGCAGCATGCTGAAACTGATTTTCACCCTCCTCAGTATCGCCTCGACTGGGATACGCAGTTCTGCCAGCACCGGCGCCTCCTCTGTCCTTTTACAGGGTGTTTCAAAAATGACCGGTATATTTGAAACGGCAATAAAAACTAAACGAGCAGCGATAGAAATACACCGTTTGTTGCAATATGCTTGGGACAACAGTACATTTTCAGGCGCACAAACTTTCGAAATTAAAATTGGCGCTGCAAGTGATGTGAAAGATATAGAAGACAACGCAGTCTGTGGGTGCGCCATTCAGTACGTCGTCTTTCTGCTGTAAGCGTGTGCTGTTCACAACGTGCAAGTGTGCTGTAGACAACATGGTTTATTCTTTAGAACAGAGGATTTTTCTGGTGTTGGAATTCCGCCGCCTAGAACACAGTGTTGTTGCAACAAGACGAAGTTTTCAACGGAGGTTTAATGTAACCAAAGGACCGAAAAGCGATACAATAAAGGATCTGTTTGAAAAATTTCAACGGACTGGGAACGTGACGGATGAACGTGCTGGAAAGGTAGGGCGACCGCGTACGGCAACTGCAGAGGGCAACGCGCAGCTAGTGCAGCAGGTGATCCGACAGCGGCCTCAGGTTTCCGTTCGCCGTGTTGCAGCTGCGGTCCAAATGACGCCAACGTCCACGTATCGTCTCGTGCGCCAGAGTTTACACCTCTATCCGTACAAAATTCAAACGCGGCAACCCCTCAGCGCCGCTACCATTGCTGCACGAGAGACATTCGCTAACGATATAGTGCACAGGATTGATGACGGCGATATGCATGTGGGCAGCATTCGGTTTACTGACGAAGCTTATTTTTACCTGGACGGCTTCGTCAATAAACAGAACTGGCGCATATGGGGAACCGAAAAGCCCATGTTGCAGTCCCATCGTCCCTGCATCCTCAAAAAGTACTGGTCTGGGCTGCCATTTCTTCCAAAGGAATCATTGGCCCATTTTTCAGATCCGAAACGATTACTGCATCACGCTATCTGGACATTCTTCGTGAATTTGTGGCGGTACAAACTGCCTTAGACGACACTGCGAACACCTCGTGGTTTATGCAAGATGGTGCCCAGCCACATCGCTCGGCCGACGTCTTTAATTTCCTGAATGAATATTTCGATGATCGTGTGATTGCTTTGGGCTATCCGAAACATACAGGAGGCGGCGTGGATTGGCCTCCCTATTCGCCAGACATGAACCCCTGTGACTTCTTTCTGTGGGGACACTTGAAAGACCAGGTGTACCGCCAGAATCCAGAAACAATTGAACAGCTGAAGCAGTACATCTCATCTGCATGTGAAACCATTCCGCCAGACACGTTGTCAAAGGTTTCGGGTAATTTCATTCAGAGACTACGCCATATTATTGCTACGCATGGTGGATATGTGGAAAATATCGTACTATAGAGTTTCCCAGACCGCAGCGCCATCTGTTGTTGAAAATTGTAACTACTGTAATTTCGAAAGTTTGTCTGCCTGAAAATGTACTGTTGTCCCAAGCATATTGCAACAAACGGTGTATTTCTATCGCTGCTCGTTTAGTTTTTATTGCCGTTTCAAATATACCGGTCATTTTTGAAACACCCTGTACATTCCCGGGACTTCGCTAAGTGATCGTTTGCCAATCAATTCTCGTCATTCAGACGAAACCATTCTGTCATTTGAAGGTGCATCGTTCCTGTGCTTCCAACAACTCAGAATGTACTGTAACAGCGTTGTTCCCATGTAAGGCAGGGAATGAACTGCCGCATGCTACTGCACTTCATTACCGGGCTGCGCTGTCTTCATTTTTTTTCTCCTCTTGTGGCATGCTAGGGTACTGCGGTGCGAAGATCTCAATGTGTGCTATTGTCTCCTCGGTGTACGAAGTTAGCAGCAACTTTGTCAGTTTTCTAATACGAAGTGCTAATGTTTACAGGAGAAACAAACAGCCGTCCATAGAGTTGTGACAACACTGAACCGCTGCAGTAGAGGCGTTTATGATATCGTGATTGTCTGAGGCAGGCTCGCGAAGTTGCTGCGCCCAGACCACGGCAACTATTAGAAATCTTTATACGCCGACTGGTCTACAGAACTGCAGGTATGTACCTACAAACAAACTAAAAATTACGAACTGTTTTTTCGAGGTGGTTATGAAAACTACAAGACATGTCCGAAGGAACAGACTCCACATACGAGGCGTGGCTAGAAAAAAACCGGACTAGTACTGGTGAAACAATAAAACGAATGCAATAAGGCTGAAAGTCGCGTGGCCTGTCACGTGACTCTCGCTCCGCCTACTGCTCGAATTTCATCTGCCTCCTGCACTCAGTCTGCCCGTGGCGTCTGTTTTAAGTAGTTGACGTTTTGTCTGTGCGTCGGAAAATGTGATCCCACCTTGTTACAAAATGTTATTACTTGCGATGAATCGCGGTTTTTTACTTACGATCCCGAAACTAAACACCAATCGATGCATTGGAAAACTCCTGGTTCTCCACGACAAAAAAAGCACGAATGTCAAAATCGAAATTCAAAGCAATGATGATTGTTTTTTTTTATATTAAAGGGATTGTGCACATTGATTGGGTACCAGAGGGACAAACAGTGAATCAGCATTACTACATTAGCGTCCTGGCTAACCTACGTGAGCGAGTACGGAGAAAACGGAACGATTTGTGGAGAAAAAAGTCATGGATCCCTCACCAAGACAATGCCCCAGCTCACAGTGCATTGTCGTTGAAGACGTTTTTGGCAAAACACAACATTCCCATCTTAGATCATCCACCCTACTCACCTGATTTGGCCCCCTGTGAATTTTTTCTTTTCCCTAAAGTCATGTCAGCTTTGAAAGGAACTAGATTTGAGACTGTTGAAGCAGTAAAAGAAAAAGCGACGGAAGTAATGTATGGACTTACCGAAAATGATCTGCAGCATTGCTATGAACACTGGAAAATTTGTATGGAGCGGTGTAGAGACCGAGGAGGAGAGTACATTGAAGGAGATAACATGAAATTGTAAATAATTATAAATAAATGTTTTTTCCAGCATCAGTCCGGTTTTTTTCTAGCCGCACCTCGTATGTAATTAATTAAGGCGTGATGGCCAGTGCTTACTTCAGTGTAGGTGCACACCAAGCTCGAAATCTTTTGAGAATCGGCGAGATGCCGTGAGTAATGACGCTAATGAGCAGGGGCACTACATCATAGTGTGTGATATAACTCGAGAATTTGGGTCTGACGGGAGGCGTGTTAGTTTAGTCCGTGCCGGGGTGTGAACACAGTGTCCGGGTGGTTTAGTGGTTAGAACATCTGCCTAGAAAGCAGGGGAACCGGTTTCTTATACCACTCTGGCACAACTTTTCAACTTTCCCCATTGATATAAATCGGTGTCTACTGGCATCTAATGTCTTTAACTCCTTTGTGCCTTGTTTACAGTTATTCTTAGTGAATGAAGTTTTACTTCGAATTTACTGCATCTTCGCTCGTTGCACTGCTTTTCTCCCTACACACTAACACATTGGAGATCTTAGATATTGAACTTTATCCCTCGTGGTGAAATGACGTCGCTGGGAAAATCGTACATCTGTCGCTGACTGTACCAGTTCTTTTGTTGCTTGTTAGAGCGGCATTACATTCGTTAACAGATACTGGAAATTTTAATTCTAAGGTTTAAGTTATTCTCGTTCGGCAGTAATGCCCGTCATCGGTAGACTATGCGCTCTTGGAGTTCGCAGGTACATATAGCACAGTATATCTGCACAGTGATATACCAACATAATGAAGGCTACTTTAACTGAGAAAACTGTATCAAGGCGTCAAAATTCTGTATATATGTTGTATTTATCGTACTGGTATTGTTAGCTGTATTACAAACGTAATTTTGTTTAAGCAGTTGAAATGGAAATGGTCTATTTGGAGTCCTTGCACGTATATTTTGAAACACGTGGAAGAAGACTGACTGATGACCTTGAATGTAAGGAATAAACAAAGTTCAAGACTGAATATCTTAGATTAGTAATTTTCGTGCAAATTCTAAGTAGGGAATAAGACTTCTATGTCTCGTTTGCGTGTTGTACAAGCTGATTATTATAATAAACATTATCCAAATGTTAGTATGCTGTATGGATGGCCGAGAGTAGTCCGGATGTGTGTGATGTTTCAGCATCATTGGATGATGAACCACGGTATGTGAAAGTGTAGAAGATATAGTAACAAAACGGCGTTTAATTATCCTGATGATAAACAAATTCACGCCCATTAGTAGGTTAACGAGGAAAACGTAAAAATCTTTTAAATTATTGTATTTCTAAAGGTTATTAGAACCCGCTGTATTCTCTAATACTCAAATACCTGTATGAATGCAGGGTGTCCCGGAGGAATGGTCAATATTCAGGGATATGACAGGAACACTCATTTCAAGCAAATAATTTCTTGTTGACATGCGCTCTGTTCTGAAAGGTTTCCTAGATAAAACACAGTTAATACACAGTGTTGTTTATTTTCTGTGTTACCTATACTACTATGTTTACAAGTCGCTTTACCGCAAATCTCCAAACGTTCTTGACTGTTTCTTTCTTTTTTCAAATTCTTGCAAGATCATAGGCTGCATATTTTTGAACAAATATTATGTGTTGTGCTGCAGAGAGATGTCAGGGGCAAATGCAAAATTTTCTTGTTCTCCCTGCAGCGCTAAGCCAAGTCAGACTAGGCCAGTGTGCCATGTAGCAATTAGAACAACAAATAGGTAGAGAGCTGATACCGCAAATAATATGGCACATGCAAAAGCGATTCCTTTACATCTCTCAAGTGAGAAGTCTGAATCGTTAATTCAGCAATGTGCTATTCACTGAGGATGCATCATGACTTCATTCTGACAGCACAGCCAGATGCCACAAGAATAAGTGCTCCAGGGGAACACCTATCATCCTGCTGTCGTGGCAGTAAAGCACCAACCTGAAGCACTGAAAGCCACTGTTGTGACACCGAGGTGTGGCAAAGAATGCTGAAGAGTCCAGAAAGTGAGGACACTTGTGGTCATCCACGGCAAGACAAAAAGTCATTGCCTCAGGTCACCAAGCCCACGGTTACAGTGAGGTGACCACTGTGCCTGTTCTCCTACTCTTCGCCTACTGTTCTCCAAATGATGCCTACCTTTGAGATGGTTGCCCGCCTGGCCTGCCAAACCTGGTCATTGTACCAGCCGCTCATCCACTCATGTAAAGTCTTGGGGACTTTTGCCTCTGGCTTGCTGAGGTGCACTGTTAACTGCTCGCACTTCCGTGAGGTGCTGTTGTGTCTATTGTATGATTATATGATAGCGGAACAAACACTGGTAGCAGTTACTTCTGTAAAATATCTGGGAGTATGCGTGCGGAACGATTTGAAGTGGAATGATCATATAAAATTAATTGTTGGTAAGGCGGGTACCAGGTTGAGATTCATTGGGAGAGTCCTTAGAAAATGTAGTCCATCAACAAAGGAGGTGGCTTACAAAACACTCGTTCGACCTATACTTGAGTATTGCTCATCAGTGTGGGATCCGTACCAGATCGGGTTGACGGAGGAGATAGAGAAGATCCAAAGAAGAGCGGCGCGTTTCGTCACAGGGTTATTTGGTAACCGTGATAGCGTTACGGAGATGTTTAACAAACTCAAGTGGCAGACTCTGCAAGAGAGGCGCTCTGCATCGCGGTGTAGCTTGCTCGCCAGGTTTCGAGAGGGTGCGTTTCTGGATGAGGTATCGAATATATTGCTTCCCCCTACTTATACCTCCCGAGGAGATCACGAATGTAAAATTAGAGAGATTAGAGCGCGCACAGAGGCTTTCAGACAGTCGTTCTTCCCGCGAACCATACGCGACTGGAACAGGAAAGGGAGATAATGACAGTGGCACGTAAAGTGCCCTCCGCCACACACCGTTGGATGGCTTGCGGAGTATAAATGTAGATGTAAATGTAGATGTAGACAGTCTAGACACAAGGCGAGGAAGCCGAAAGGGCACGCTCTTAGCTCACGCAGGCTTGCTTAGGTCTGAAACAGGATACGTAATGAATGCTATAAAGAAAAGTACGTATCTGCTGGAATACTTAACTTTAATCCATCATTTGTATACAGCATTCTTGATGATACAAGTGAGACTCTCTCTAGAAATGGTTAATGGCGCCTTGCTAGGTCGTAGCCATGGACTTAGCTGAAGGCTATTCTAACTATCTCTCGGCAAATGAGAGAAAGGCTTCGTCAGTGTAGTCGCTAGCAAAGTCGTCGTACAACTGAGGCGAGTGCTAGTCAGTCTCTCTAGACCTGCCGTGTGGTGGCGCTCGGTCTGCGATCACTGACAGTGGCGACACGCGGGTCCGACATGTACTAATGGGCCGCGGCCGATTTAAAGCTACCACCTAGCAAGTGTGGTGTCTGGAGGTGACACCACAGGTGCACTAATGCTGCTGCCCCGATTGGCATATGTGAGCAGACACTAGTGTCAATAGTCTATCTGTAATGGAGAAGCCACGCTGTATCTCTGCACTACCATCAGTATCCCATGCAGGGCTGCTGGAGTTTTCTCATGCACAGCCGTTCGATGACAGTGCCCTAGTGAAAGCAGTCGACCATCCGGTGGTCAACGCTACTGTAGGAGGGAGCTACGTCTGCACAGTGCCATGGTGTTATGTAAGCACCCATGATGGAGACAGTGACCTTGAGAATCTGCTGAGGTGGAGGAGTTCTGCGTTCCAAGGCTCTGTGCTGTGTCCACTACGCTCGACGCAGCCGTGGAGAATATGATTCACTTGTACGATAATGATGGAAGCTGAATAGATGAATTAAAATTTGTGCTATGGCCGGACTTATCATTAGATAAAGATGAGACTTAAATGTCTAGAGGAAAATTTAATTATCAGATCTACACTATCACCAGACGTGCAGGATTCCCCCATTATGTCCAGAACTGCGGTGGTATTCCAATGCTGGAGAGCCGTGACGATAGTGACGGTTTAGGTAGAAAATAATCTGAAGATATGAATTAAAATTTGTATTAATGAGGGCACTGAAGCTGGGTAGTCGGTGCTGGACTGTTAGATATAGTACTCCATTGGTGTAATGGTCAGCATTCTTTCCTCGTTTGCAAGGAGACCCAGGTTCAAGCCCTAGCTGTGGAAAAAGTTTTAATTTACTTATTCCGCTTCCAACGTTATCGTAGATAAAGATGAGACCTAAATATCTGGAAAAAAATTTAATTATAAGATCTATATGATTCAATATCTGGAAAAAAATTTAATTATAAGATCTATATGATTCAACTGTAAGGCTTATATCTAATAAATATATGTCTAGCTAACGCTTACCGAAAATCTCTAGAAGTTCTTGACCAACTGACATCAAATTTTACATGATGTTGTAATAAATATCCTGACAGATATAGGATATATATATATATATAAGAGAAATAATGTTTGCAAAAATCTTGAAAATTTCTTGACCGATTTACTTCAAATTTTTACATGTTAATCCAACATTCAGACATACAGAGTGATTCACAAAGATAGGCAAATATTTTAATATGATATTCTGCAAGTAAAACTAAAGAAAAAGTCCGTATATAAATATATCTGCAAATGTTTAGTTACGGAGTTACGGCTAGTAAAAGATTTTGCCTGAAATTTAGCAACTTCGCTAATATAAAGCCATCGCCAAATCTTTTGAGGTTAAAGTAAAGCACGATTTCCATTTATTTTGTTGCTATAGAATCTAATAAAACATGTCCCAGACTTGTAACTGCAGTAGTTTTCCAGAACGTCGTGAGAAACAAAGATTATTATACAAATAAATATGTTTACTTTCCATTAAGAACGTCGTTGTTGGCAACCGTTACTACACATTTAACGGAAAATGTAAACATTTACTTTAAAAAATCATTGCAGCTGTAGTTATTAATTTACAAATTTAAAATTTTGCATGTATAAAGCAAAAGAGCTGTGTTTCAACAGAAAAATATAATAAAATATGTAGGATTAATATTTTACCAGAAATTTGAATTTTTAATTTTTTTGTGTCTTATTTATAAAAAGCCATAACTCAAATTCTACTCACGAAATTAATCTGAAAACCTTATCGCAGTGTCCTGAGGAGGTTATCAGACCACTGGACTACAGTTATTAATTTATGGTACAAATTGTATCATTAAAAGATACAACCATTTAAAAATCAGAATGTAATTGCAGGATTTCGTATTTTTTAGTTCCACGGAGACAGCAACATGTTGCGAACAGTTCCTAAAAATTTCATAGCATTATCGCATATATTTTTTGAGAAAAGGCTTCTAATAACTTAAATACGTAAAACAGAGAAACTGAAATTCAAAGATTTTCATCTCATTATTCTACATGTAATAAGCTTACCTAATTTTAAAATCCTCCATACTGATACTTTTCATCCTCCAGGTTTCTCTGCCTTCCTCTCCAAACCTGCCTGGCCTGTATTTGCAGGTAAGACACTGACCTGTTAGCTTTCTTGACCCTGCTCTCGTCGATGGTGTAAAATGCTTTTGTTGTAAACACACCAGGATCCACAACAGTTCTCTTCATCACTTCAATTCTGCCACTATTTCCCTTATTGTAACATATAACTGCATCATATACACCTATCTTGAGTACTTCAAGTCCACAGAATGTTCTTTATAAGCATATAATCCAAAGTAAATTACTGAGGCTTTGATTTGCGTTTTGTGTCTTTACGTGAAGACACTTCCTCAACAAATCTGGGTTTGTAAGAAACCTGAATGTGGGCTTAATGGCATTCGGAACAGGTTCTGGTAATGAGTGTTCATGTGAATACGTCTAATTTATGTTGTTGAATTTACACCATTCGTCTTCCGGACTCAGATTATGCATTGGTGTTTGGTGAGTGGATGGTTTGGGGGAAAAAATTGCCCACACATCACGCCTCATTGCCTCTAAAGTTTGTGTGTCCTTCCTTATAGCTCTCCCATAAAACAACTGAAGATAATCAATTTCTTTCAGAGTAAGCCTGCCTTTTCCTCCTAGTGGTTTTCCATCCTCAAGTACGTCACCAATCTTCTCTTTCAGAAAGCGACGAAGCCTACCACAAAGTCTCTTTTGGTTTTTGCCAACACATTGTACGGATTTTTATCTGTTACAGCTTTCAACGAAGAGGAGTCCCCAACACCAAGGTATTTATCTATCACCATAGTGGTATTCAGATCTGGAGAACATCCTCACAGATGCAGCAGCCCCCATGCCCCCACTTGCTTCCTCGTTTTTGTTGGTAAATCGATTTCCATGAAACCCCCGTTTCCTAAACACAGTTTTTCCGTCACCCATTTTGCATAAATGCATAAATGTTGACTTCCGCGCAATGGTTTGCGAATTCAACCTTCCACAGTATTATCAAAACGTAAATACACCAAACGCAAGAAAGATTTCAGGCAAAGACGTAGATGTCAGCCAGTGATACAGATGTAAGCTAATGGTATGGAAAGAAAATTGCCTTCACACTGACAAAAATTCCCCTGAAGCAAGCAGTTTCTCAAATGTCGGAAGAGGTGGGAGTGGCAGAGTTAATCAGGTTAACAATTTAAAGGCGTTTTCAATGGTAATATCACGATAATATTTACACACGACATAGATTATACTGTGTAGATCAAGAAAATAATGTTTTTGAATAACTGATTTTTTAGAACAAAATCTATTACACCCCCCCCCCCCCCTTAAATGAACATTTTCCCCAGAAATGGATCGGTCGTGGTGATACACGTTATAACACCAATGGATTTTTGTGTATGGGGATGGATATGGATGAACCATGGACCTTGCCGTTGGTGGGGAGGCTTGCGTGCCTCAGCGATACAGATGGCCGTACCGTAGGTGCAACCACACCGGAGGGGTATCTGTTGAGAGGCCAGACAAACATGTGGTTCCTGAAGAGGGGCAGCAGCCTTTTCAGTAGTTGCAGGGGCAACAGTCTGGATGATTGACTGATCTGGCCTTGTAACATTAACCAAAACGGCCTTGCTGTGCTGGTACTGCGAACGGCTGAAAGCAAGGGGAAACTACAGCCGTAATTTTTCCCGAGGACATGCAGCTCTACTGTATGATTAAATGATGATGGCGTCCTCTTGGGTAAAATATTCCGGAGGTAAAATAGTCACCCATTCGGATCTCCGGGCGGGGACTACTCAGGAGGACGTCATTATCAGGAGAAAGAAAACTGGCGTTCTACGGATCGGAGCGTGGAATGTAAGATCACTTAATCGGGCAGGTAGGTTAGAAAATTTAAAAAGCGAGATGGATAGGTTAAAGTTAGATATAGTGGGAATTAGTGAAGTTCGGTGGCAGGAGGAACAAGACTTTTGGTCAGGTGATTACAGGGTTATAAATACAAAATCAAATAGGGGTAATGCAGGAGTAGGTTTAATAATGAATAAAAAAATAGGAGTGCGGGTTAGCTACTACAAACAGCATAGTGAACGCATTATTGTGGCCAAGATAGACACAAAGCCCATGCCTACTACAGTAGTAGAAGTTTATATGCCAACTAGCTCTGCAGATGAAGAAGAAATAGATGAAATGTATAACGAGATAAAAGAAATTATTCAGGTAGTGAAGGGAGACGAAAATTTAATAGTGATGGGTGACTGGAATTCGTCAGTAGGAAAAGGGAGAGAAGGAAACATAGTAGGTGAATATGGATTGGGGGGAAGGAATGAAAGAGGAAGCCGCCTTGTAGAATTTTCCACAGAGCATAACTTAATCATAGCTAACACTTGGTTCAAGAATCATGAAAGGAGGCTGTATACATGGAAGAAGCCTGGAGATACCGACAGGTTTCAGATAGATTATATAATGGTAAGACAGAGATTTAGGAACCAGGTTTTAAATTGTAAGACATTTCCTGGGGCAGATGTAGATTCTGACCACAATCTATTGGTTATGAACTGCAGATTGAAACTGAAGAAACTGCAAAAAGGTGGGAATTTAAGGAGATGGGACCTGGATAAACTGAAAGAACCAGAGGTTGTAGCGAGTTTCAGGGAGAGCATTAGGGAACAATTGACAGGAATGGGGGAAAGAAATACAGTAGAAGAAGAATGGGTAGCTCTGAGGGATGAAGTAGTGAAGGTAGCAGACGATCAAGTAGGTAAAAAGACGCGGGCTAATAGAAATCCTTGGGTAACAGAAGAAATATTGAATTTAATTGATGAAAGGAGAAAATATAAAAATGCAGTAAATGAAGCAGGTAAAAAGGAATATAAACGTCTCAAAAATGAGATCGACAGGAAGTGCAAAATGGCTAAACAGGGATGGCTAGAGGACAAATGTAAGGATGTAGAGGCTTATCTCACTAGGGGTAAGATAGATACTGCCTACAGGAAAATTAAAGAGACCTTTGGAGATAAGAGAACCACTTGTATGAATATCAAGAGCTCAGATGGCAACCCAGTTCTAAGCAAAGAAGGGAAAGCAGAAAGGTGGAAGGAGTATATAGAGGGTTTATACAAGGGCGATGTACTTGAGGACAATATTATGGAAATGGAAGAGGATGTAGATGAAGATGAAATGGGAGATACGATACTGCGTGAAGAGTTTGACAGAGCACTGAAAGACCTGAGTCAAAACAAGGCCCCGGGAGTAGACAACATTCCATTAGAACTACTGATGGCCTCAGGAGAGCCAGTCATGACAAAACTCTACCATCTGGTGAGCACGATGTATGAGACAGGCGAAATACCCTCAGACTTTAAGAAGAATATAATAATTCCAATCCCAAAGAAAGCAGGTGTTGACAGATGTGAAAGTTACCGAACTATCAGTTTAATAAGTCACAGCTGCAAAATACTAACGCGAATTCTTTACAGACGAATGGAAAAACTGGTAGAAGCCGACCTCGGGGAAGATCAGTTTGGATTCCGTAGAAATGTTGGAACACGTGAGGCAATACTGACCTTACGACTTATCTTGGAAGAAAGATTAAGAAAAGGCAAACCTACGTTTCTAGCATTTGTAGACTTAGAGAAAGCTTTTGACAATGTTGACTGGAATACTCTCTTGCAAATTCTGAAGGTGGCAGGGGTAAAATACAGGGAGCGAAAGGCTATTTACAATTTGTACAGAAACCAGATGGCAGTTATAAGAGTCGAGGAGCATGAAAGGGAAGCAGTGGTTGGGAAGGGAGTGAGACAGGGTTGTTGCCTCTCCCCGATGTTATTCAATCTGTATATTGAGCAAGCAGTAAAGGAAACAAAAGAAAAATTCGGAGTAGGTATTAAAATTCATGGAGAAGAAGTAAAAACTTTGAGGTTCGCCGATGACATTGTAATTCTGTCAGAGACAGCAAAGGACTTGGAAGAGCAGTTGAACGGAATGGACAGTGTCTTAAAAGGAGGATATAAGATTAACATCAACAAAAGCAAAACGAGGATAATGGAATGTAGTCAAATTAAGTCGGGTGATGCTGAGGAAATTAGATTAGGAAATGAGACACTTAAAGTAGTAAAGGAGTTTTGCTATTTAGGGAGTAAGATAACCGATGATGGTCGAAGTAGAGAGGATATAAAATGTAGACTGGCAATGGCAAGGAAAGCGTTTCTCAAGAAGAGAAATTTGTTAACATCGAATATAGATTTAGGTGTCAGGAAGTCGTTTCTGAAAGTATTTGAATGGAGTGTAGCCACGTATGGAAAAGAGACATGGACGATAACTAGTTTGGACAAGAAGAGAATAGAAGCTTTGGAAATGTGGTGCTACAGAAGAATGCTGAAGATAAGGTGGGTAGATCACGTAACTAATGAGGAGGTATTGAATAGGATTGGGGAGAAGAGAAGTTTGTGGCACAACTTGACTAGAAGAAGGGATCGGTTGGTAGGACATGTTCTGAGGCATCGAGGGATCACAAATTTAGCATTGGAGGGCAGCGTGGAGGGTAAAAATCGTAGAGGGAGACCAAGAGATCAATACACTAAGCAGATTCAGAAGGATGTAGGTTGCAGTAGGTACTGGGAGATGAAGAAGCTTGCACAGGATAGAGTAGCATGGAGAGCTGCATCAAACCAGTCTCAGGACTGAAGACCACAACAACAACATGGATGAAAGACACAGTTTATGAGGACAAATTCAATACACGTGAGGCATTACTTGCTCGCTTGATGAGTTCAATAGACGAAATTAAGAACAACTCCGTGAAATTGAAACGATCAACAAAATCTGTTCAACACGTGCAGCTAAATGCATTGAACTCGGTGGAGGCATTTTTGAACTATTGTGAATGTATTGTGAGATAGTATGTACACTGACAACTTCCTTAACACTGAGCTTTGTTTTTTCCGATTTAACATGAATTCACGTGTGCTATGGTATTAATAAAAGCAGATTATCTGACACATTCATATAGTTCCAGTTAAAGTTATTACCATCATTTTTTCAAAATTAAATTCTCTACAACTTCTTGTTGAAAACTTTGTGCAATTGTCTGGAATTTGAAAAACAATTTGGGCCAAATAGGTAATAAATTAAAAATTTTACGAAATTAGTTCTTTGCTTCTCTGGATGTTCTGGAAAAGTACTGCAGATACACGTCTGGGACATGTATTATTAGATTAACCACATCAATAACAAAAAATAAATGCAAATCGAGCTTTACTTTAACCTTGCACAGTTTTGCGGTGGCTTCATATCAGCGAAGTTGCTAAATTTCAGGTAAAATCTTTTATTAGCCGTAGCTCGTAACTAAACATTTGGAGACCAATGTTTATATCAACGTTTTTCTTTATTTTTACTTGTAGAATAACATATTAAAATATTTGCATATCTTTGTGAATCACCCTGTACATGTTTGTTCTCCATGTTTTACAGTCCCTGTTAACACATATCGATAAAACGAATATCGCACATGACCAGTTTTGGAGCAACGTTTCGAATGGGCACGTAAAATCCCGATTCAAAAATAAATCTAATCAAAATATCCACGGGTGTACTGCCGGTCTAGTGTCCAACGAGCACAATATTTCGGCGATCATACATGTCGCCACCATCAGGTGAACTGACGAACTCAGCTCCTGTGAACGTGCCGGAACGGAGATCCGTATGCTATGGCTGCTCAGAGTGAACTGGGATCGGTCGCTGACCCAGTTCCCTCTGAGCAGCCATAGCGTGCGGATCTCCGTGCCGGCATGTTCACAGGATCTCAGTCCGTCAGTTCACCTGATGATGGCGAAATGTATGATCGCCGAAATATTGTGCTCATTGGACAGGATATTTTGATTATCAAATACGCCGGGAGGAACTCAAGAATCACAAACAAATAACTCTGTTTGTAATTGGAACCCGTCAGACACTTTCTGCTGGCATTGTGCGTTCCGTGAAAGACACTGCACGGGTCTCGGACACCCTCCAATCACCATAATACGCTACTGAGTAGTAGGACTGGGCCAGAAAACAAGGAGCAGCATTCACAGTTGGCAACACAAACGTTATTTTATTCAGTAGTACGTTAACAAAAATTCATTTGCCTTTATTTTACAAGACTCTTAACAAGAAAAATTTCTCGAATTCGAAAACATGCTGTTCTGTTATAAATCTTTGACAATGACATTCTTTTGTTGTTGTTGTTGTTGTGGTCTTCAGTCCTGAGACTGGTTTGATGCAGCTCTCCATGCTACTATATCCTGTGCAAGCTTCCTCATCTCCCAGTACCCACTGCAACCTACATCCTTCTGAATCTGCTTAGTGTATTCATCTCTTGGTCTCTCTCTACGATTTTTAACCTCCACGCTGCCCTCCAATACTCAATTGGTGATCCCTTGATGCCTCAACACATGTCCTACCAACCGATCCCTCCTTCTAGTCAAGTTGTGCCACAAACTCCTCTTCTCCCCAATACTATTCAATACTTCCTCATTAGTTATGTGATCTACCCATGTAATCTTCAGCATTCTTCTGTAACACCACATTTCAAAAGCTTCTATTCTCTTCTTGTCCAAACTACTTATCGTCCATGTTTAACTTCCATACATGGCTACACTCCATACGAATACTTTCAGAAACGACTTCCTGACACTTAAATCTATACTAGATGTTAACAAATTTCTCTTCTTCAGAAATGCTTTCCTTGCCCTTTTATATCTTCTCTACTTCGACCATCATCAGTTATTTTGCTCCCCAAATAGCAAAATTTCTTTACTACTTTAAGTGTCTCATTTCCTAATCTGATTCCCTCAGCATCACCCGACTTAATTCGACTACATTCCATTATCCTCGTTATGCTTTTGTTGATGTTCATCTTATACCCTCCTTTAAATACACTATCTATTCCATTCTTTTTTTGTATAGACTTCAAAATCCCCTGATTTGATTTTGGATAAAAAATGTAAACAATGCCATCAAAATTCACCACAAACTGGTAGTAAATACACGACAAAGTTTAGAATAAAGCTAAGTAATTTGAATACAATTGAAACCCTGCTAGAGGCGGTGATGATCCTAGTGACGGGGTGGGTGGTGCAGACTAGCCACACACAGCCGTACTGGCAGACAAAGTCTACGACGACAGACTGAAACCTAATTTCAAAAAGTAATAACACTGCACTGGTCTTACAACAGCGGAAGAAAACATTTCGGTACATAACTAGCGACCTCAAAATAAATTGGTAAAAATATCCACCGAGTGACTACTGATCTATCAGTACATGATGCAGTGGAGTGTACAGTCCTTAACAATTGGGTAAAACCAGAATTACAGTAGTAGGCGATGTGACAAGGTTTAATCCCCAAAACTATTTACGACATTATTGTTCATAATAACTGCACTCTAAAAATAACTCTTATCACATTACACTTCACTATTTTAAAATAGCTTCACTGCTGATTCACCAAATAATTTGTTCTCCTTATTACTGTAAACTGTGTGCTTGCCGCGTTGGCGTCGTGGTGCTCTATCTTGCTGCACTTGTTGTCTGTTGGAGTGGATTCTGGAAGAAGTGAAGCTTATTTCAATGGTGAAGTTTACTTCAATAAGATCTGCCCCTTTCATTGCAATTATTATGAATTTTGTCTTATCTGCTATTTAAAAACAGTAAAGTTTACTTTAATAAGACATGCCCTTTTCACTCCAATTATTCCGGGCAAGCATTTGCAAAACGTTTCGGACACTGACACCTTATTATAGCGCTGTGCCTGCCTCCAGTGTGGCTCTCCTCCAGTTTTGCTGGATAAACTCCGGGGAGACTCTCCAGCGAAGATCGTTTACGTACCATAAATTAGCTATTGACGATCTCAGAGGGTAACTCAACACCAAGGAGGAGGATGTTGCCTAACGAATTTCGTGATGAGCCGAATTAAAGGTACAGACACATCCCACTTTGGCCGTGACTTGGCGTCAAAGATGATCAGCACAGATTTCAAAGGTAGTATGGTTTGGTTGGGACATATGCTATCTCGTTTTGGAAACATAGACGGTTAAATTACCAGCACAAAATGCTACAGCATTGTTGTTAACCAACGACCAAGGAGGGCAGAAGGTGGAGAATATCCTAGACAAATGGATAATCGTTAATACCATTCCACTTCTCGGTACCAACCATACAAACCTAGTAAAGGCGTCAACGGCCACAAAATCATAATGATTCCCATCCGTTCTGCGTGGGAGTTTTCCGAGATAGTCAACGAACATTTTGTACATGGGTTACTTTCTCATACTTTCTCACGTGGAGTGAAGTAAATGTTGTCTAAAACTGGGGTTGGTCTTGGCGACTTTGCAGTCTTCGCACACCCCCACGAATTTACGCAGGGTGATTTCATCTAAAATCATTGAGGTCATGTCAACTCGAGGTCAAGAATTTCTCTGGAAAGAATATATATTAGACCAGTATAGTGTAAGTGAAAAGAAATGAAGTATTTTCGTTTTATCTTAATTTTTGTAAATGGCACGGCCATTTGGAGAAAGTATATTGTGGAGAACAAAAAATATAACTAATAAACCTAAAGTACTGGAGGCCTGACAGATGTTTTGCTCTAAAGCTCCCTTTTAAAATGTTGAAATTTAGTTGACACCCGCACACTTATGGGCTTCCTTTAACTTAAAAATTTATGATGAAAATGCGAAATTTAATTTTTCCGCTTCAAAAATTTCTTTTGTAACTTGAAAAGTCACAGAATGCTATCTTTTCTGTCATATCATCAGATACTACTGATGTAATTATAAACAGTATCTTGTCTGCTCCAGCTACCTGCATTATCTATATATTTATTACTAAAAATGTAAAAAATTGTATTTTCACGGGTATTTACGAATTATTTACTTGAAAACCCTTATCCTAAAACTCTTGAGAAAAACACAGAATATTGTTTGGTTTATATGTTAGTAGTCATAAGTGGTTAAGAACTCTTTAATCCACCACCGGCCGGTAACTTCCTGCTTGCCCCTTCAGTACTAAAAAGATGGGTGATGCATTTGGAGAGGTGGAAGCCCGTATCACGTTGTGACAAAGTTTTTGTGGCATAATTACAAATCATGTTTCGGAAAAATGATAAAACTAATAATTATCATTGTCCAATGCAGTATTCGTAAACCATGATTTTTTAGAGAAATTTCTAAGCCCATTTCGAGACGTGACACCGTCGCAGAGTATCTGTCGCAAAAATTTTCATTATGGGTGGCGACAATCGGTATGGAAGTTGGCGAACCGGAATATCGCCCGTCAAGCTGATCTTATACTGATTCCTTTTAATTAGTCAACACGTCAGGAAAGCGCCCGGGTACCACTAACAGGGCTTTAGCCTCGCACATCCCCAGATAACCGATCTGGAACTGAGTATCATCCACCGTGACACTGCTGACCCCTTGGACAGGCTGGCAAACACACAGCTTAAAATCCCTACCAGGACAGAATCTGAATGAAAACCTCTAAACAGCGTAATGAACAATTAATCCTGTTTTCTGCCTGAAATTACGCCCCAACAACAAATTAACTGGAAATCCTCTGGCTGCTATTAATTCCATCGGCCACGAAGATTCCTAAACAGCAACGCTTCCCTGAGACAGTCCACAATATGCAACACATGGCTGTTGGCGTTTCGTCATCTCCGTAAGGTATCTTGCAAGGGGCGAACTTACAAATATCGCCCCTTTCCAAGTACCAGACATGGTCAATAACAAAGCGCTACTGCCAGAGTCTATTAGAGCACAGACATATTCGTGATTGAGAAATGCATAAACAGTTACCGCCCTCTTGCTGTTACACCGCTTGGGTGGGGAAGGACCCCCAGAGCGCCCAACTCCAGCCGTCCGGACACGCACATCGCTGTACGGGCCACTGGCACAAAAAATGACCAGTATCACCGAAAACAACCTTTAGCCTTGGATGGAATCGGTTTCCTGCTTCTTTCACTCCGAACATTTCCAACATGTCCCCCTTTCGCTGGTTTTTCAAAACTGCGTCTCGCATCAGCAAAATGTATCCTCTTGATTTGAAAGACCAATTCAGCTAACTCGGAAAAGATGTTAAGCCTTTGCAAAAAAAGACTCAGTGGTAATCTGTATACAGGTTTAATGCTTTCAAAAATGTTTCCAGTGGCTTCCTCCTCATTGACTTGCGATTCCAATGCAGCGACCGCAATGTGAATCTCTTCAGCATACTGTTGGAGAGTTCCGCCATGCTCCTGGACGCGAAAAAAATATGTATTTACTAATTCACCCCTAATTCGCGGCGATATTCTGTCTCGCTCAAGGTTTCCCCCCAAGTCGTCTAACCTCCAATACCTCTGCCAACCTCTTACTCAACAAACCTCTGGTCAGTGGATACATCAACCGAAGGATCATCTCATGAAGAACGCTTAGTGCAGCCGAGTGTTTCTCAAAATGTATCAACAACGATAAAACTTCTACCTATTACCTAATTCATCTATGGACAGCGCTGACATATTCTGAAACAGATAAGAAATCGGATTCGGTAACCTTGCGATATATTCAAACACATCTACATCTACATCTACGTGATTACTCTGCTTTTCACAATAAAGTGCCTGGCAGAGGGTTCAGTGAACCACCTTCATGGTCTCTCTACCGTTCCACTCTCGAGCGGCACGCGGGAAAAACGAGCACTTAAATTTTTCTGTGCGAGCCCTGATTTTTCTTATTTTATCGTGGTGATCATTTCTCCCTATGTAGGTGGGTGCCAACAGAATGTCTTCGCAATCGGAGGAGAAAACGGGTGATGGAAATGTCATGAGAAGATCCCGTCGCAACGAAAAACGCTTTGCTTTAATGATTGCCACTCCAATTCACTTACCATGTCTGTGACACCATCTCCCCTATTTCGCGATAGTACAAAACAAGCTGCCCTTCTCTGTACTTTTTCGATGTCATCCGTCAGTACCACCTGATGCTTAACCCACACCGCACAGCAATACCCAGAATAAGGCGGACAAGCGTGGTGTAAGCAGTCTCCTTAGAAGACACACAAGAAGGTGCTTCACCTACAGTACCGCGACCTGACTCGTTAAGATTACTGTGCGTAGGACTACCCTCTTTTTCAGTAGCATCTACACCACCCAGCCCAGCATACGATCTCTATTTTGCAATTGTGTTCAGTGAGCAATTGCTTTTCATCTAGGCGTTGCCTTAAATCGTGAAATCTACACTCCTGGAAATTGAAATAAGAACACCGTGAATTCATTGTCCCAGGAAGGGGAAACTTTATTGACACATTCCTGGGGTCAGATACATTACATGATCACACTGACAGAACCACAGGCACATAGACACAAGCAACAGAGCATGCACAATGTCGGCACTAGTACAGTGTATATCCACCTTTCGCAGCAATGCAGGCTGCTATTTTCCCATGGAGACGATCGTAGAGATCCTGGATGTAGTCCTGTGGAACGGCTTGCCATGCCATTTCCACCTGGCGCCTCAGTTGGACCAGCGTCCGTGCTGGACGTGCAGACCGCGTGAGACGACGCTTCATCCAGTCCCAAACATGCTCAATAGGGGACAGATCCGGAGATCTTGCTGGCCAGGGTAGTTGACTTACACCTTCTAGAGCACGTTGGGTGGCACGGGATACATGCGGACGTGCATTG
This sequence comes from Schistocerca cancellata, assembly GCF_023864275.1. Taxonomy (NCBI): domain Eukaryota; kingdom Metazoa; phylum Arthropoda; class Insecta; order Orthoptera; family Acrididae; genus Schistocerca; species Schistocerca cancellata. The sequence goes on from NC_064631.1 coordinate 52,774,486, forward strand.
TCCTGTTGGAACAGCAAGTTCCCTTGCCGGTCTAGGAATGGTAGAACGATGGGTTCGATGACGGTTTGGATGTACCGTGCACTATTCAGTGTCCCCTCGACGATCACCAGTGGTGTACGGCCAGTGTAGGAGATCACTCCCCACACCATGATGCCGGGTGTTGGCCCTGTGTGCCTCGGTCGTATGCAGTCCTGATTGTGGCGCTCACCTGCACGGCGCCAAACACGCATACGACTATCATTGGCACCAAGGCAGAAGCGACTCTCATCGCTGAAGACGACACGTCTCCATTCGTCCCTCCATTCACGCCTGTCGCGACACCACTGGAAGCGGTCTGCACGATGTTGGGGCGTGAGCGGAAGACGGCCTAACGGTGTGCGGGACCGTAGCCCAGCTTCATGGAGACGGTTGCGAATGGTCCTCGCCGATACCCCAGGAGCAACAGTGTCCCTAATTTGTTGGGAAGTGGCGGTGCGGTCCCCTACGGCACTGCGTAGGATCCTACGGTCTTGGCGTGCATCCGTGCGTCGCTGCGGTCCGGTCCCAGGTCGACGGGCACGTGCACCTTCCGCCGACCACTGGCGACGACATCGATGTACTGTGGAGACCTCACGCCCCACGTGTTGAGCAATTCGGCGGTACGTCCACCCGGCCTCCCGCATGCCCACTATACGCCCTCGCTCAAAGTCCGTCAACTGCACATACGGTTCACGTCCACGCTGTCGCGGCATGCTACCAGTGTTAAAGACTGCGATGGAGCTCCGTATGCCACGGCAAACTGGCTGACACTGACGGCGGCGGTGCACAAATGCTGCGCAGCTAGCGCCATTCGACGGCCAACACCGCGCTTCGTGGTGTGTCCGCTGTGCCGTGCGTGTGATCATTGCTTGTACAGCCCTCTCGCAGTGTCCGGAGCAAGTGTGGTGGGTCTGACACACCGTTGTCGATTTGTTCTTTTTTCCATTTCCAGGAGTGTATTTATCCAATGACTGACTTTTGTCGAATGCCTGCGTACGAGTGGGATTGGTGTCTTCCAAAAACTCTGTATTCTCTTGCACACCGGACAGGGCCGCCGAACAGATACCTTAAGCGGCACCTACCTCGCCGATGTTTTCCGCGGTCAGGCGCAGTGGACAGGTCAGTGACACTTCCATCTTTCCATTTTCCTCGCATTCGTAGATCGTAGGTTAGGTGGTCCACCTTGGGGCAGGTCAAAGCCAGGCAACTTCTCGGCTCCATCACAAGAGTGCTGTTCCCTGAATTTCAAATTACGGTTAGTTCTTCCTCCCCGAAAAAATCACACACAGAAACAGAAACTAATTACAAATTCAGCTGTTAATGGTGCCTCTCCCATAAAAAAAACCGCTCGTTGCTCCCATTGCGCTCGTCCTGCACAAGCTCTAATAACCCTAATACGCTGTTGACTGGTAGGACTGGGCCAGCCAAAAAGAAACAGCATTCACAGTTCATAACACCTATGTTATTTTATTCAATAGAAAAATAACACAAATTCTTTTCTCTCTCCATTTTCTTACAAAACTCTTAACAAGAAAAATGTCTCTAATTACCAAAACCTGCCTTTTAATTGTAAAACTTTACGAGATTTTGTTTTAGACTTCGAAAGTCCTTGACTGAGTTTTGGATATAAAATTTAAACAATGCCATTAAAATTCACCACAAAATGATAGTACATCAACGAAAAATGCACTACGACCGTTGGTGACATAAGTTAAGAATAAAGCAAAGTTATTTGAATGCAATTCAAGCCCTGCTACAGGCTGTGATGATCCAACGGACGGCACGGGCGTTGCCGACTCGCCGCGCTCCGCCGTACTGGTAGACGGACGGACTGGTCGCGTACAAGGTCTCCTACAACAGAATAAAAAATAGTCTTAAAAACTAATAACAGTGCACTGTTTTTTCAACAAAGGGAGGACACATTCCGGTACATACCAACTTGAAACATCAACATAAATTGGTAACATCATCCGCCCAATGACTACACATGATAAGGAAACGATCAGTATGTCCAACTCAGAACAACAATGGGCTGTACAATCCTTATCAACCTGATGTAAAGTATAATTGCACTAGCAGGTGGTGAGACAAGGCTCCAGAAACCTTAAATTTTTTTACCAAATGATTGTCTCTAATAGTTAAGCTGAAAATGGCAGCTGTTATCAAAATAAACTTAATGTTTTTAAGTAGCAGACAAGACAAAATTTCAATACCCATAATTGTTTTGCAAATACTTGCCCATAATAATTGTATTGAAAGGGACAGCTCTCAGTGAAGCAAGCTTCACCATTCCTTCGGAATGAACCCCGACAGACAACAAATATAGCAATACGGTTAAGGGGAAGCTGGGCAGAGTACCACATCAATGCGGCAAGCACATGGTTTACAGTAACAAACTCACCAAGATATTTGATGAATGAACAGCGAAGGGGCACTCAAGGTCTCTATAAACACGGCTCAGGCAAATTCCCGGAGTGCCCAATCGGCCCACAATTGGCCAAAATACCGTCCTCATAGCTCTGAGTTCTCCACCCGCCGAGGTGGAGTTTAATATGCCGGGTCTTACCCGCAGGAACACCGTCATCGTGCCCACACGCGCTGTTTCCGACTTCGCTACCAGTCTCCAACTGCCTACCCACGTACGGTAAAAGCCTGCGCCGTGAACCGGTAAAGATTCTGCATGGCTGTCACGATCGGGTGATCCATCCTAGCCGCCGCGGCTCACACATGACGAGCAGAAGTTGTTAGGGCCGGCTCCAGCAGCACAATGCAAATACTAAATTGCAAGTATCTCCCGAAACACCAGATAAAATGTAATGACTCTTTGGAGAGACACCCGGTATGTATAAATCTGTAGTAATATGCATTGAAGCGTCAAAGAAACTGGTATAGGTACGAGTATTCAGATACAAAGATAAGTGAAGAGGCAGCATACAGCACTGCGGTCGGCAACAACAGGTGTCTGACGCAGTTGTTAGATCGGTTACTGCTCCTGCAATGGCAGATTATGAACATTTAATTGAGTTTGAACGTGGTGTTACATTCGGTGCACTAGCGATGTGACACAGAATCTCCGACGTAGCGATGAAGTAGGGATTTTCCCGTATGACCATTTCACGAGTGTACCGTGAATATCAGCAATACGGTAAAACATCGAATGTCCGATATCGCTGCGACCGGAAAAAAATTCTGCGAGAACGGGACCAACGACGACTGAAGAGATTCGTTCGATGTGACAGAAGTGCAACCATTCTCCAAATTGCTGCAGATTTCAATGCTGGGACATCAGCAAGTGCCAGCGTGCGAACCGTTCAACGAAACATCACCGATATGGGCCTTCGGAGTCGAAGGCCCACTCGTGCACCCTTGATGACTGCCCGACACAAAGCTTTACCCCTCGCCTGAGCGCGTCAGCACCGACATTGGATTGTTGATGACTAGAAACATGTTGCCTGGTCGGGCGAGTCTCGTTTCAAGTCGTGCCGAACGGATGGACGCGTACGGGTATGGAGACAACTTCATGAATCCATGGATCCTGCATGTCAGCAGGGGGGCTGCTCAAGCTAGTGGAGCCGGCCGGGGTGGCCGAGCGACCGCTAAGGTCGCAGGTTCGAATCCTGCTTCTGGCATGGATGTGTGTGGTATCCTTAGGTTAGTTAGGTTTAAGTAGTTCTAAGTTATAGGGGACTGATGACCTCCGATGTTAAGTCCCACAGATAGCTGTACCATAGGTGCAACCACAACGGAGGGGTATCTGTTGAGAGGCCAGACAAACGTGTGGTTCCTGAAGAGGGGCAGCAGCCTTTTCAGTAGTTGCAGGGGCAACAGTCTGACAGTCTGGATGATTGACTGATCTGGCCCTGTAACAATAACCAAAGCGGCCTTGCTGTTGTACTGCTAACGGCTGAAAGCAAGGGGAAACTACAGCCGTAATTTTTCCCGAGGGCATGCAGCTTTACTGTATGATAGGTATGGAGAGCTGCATCAAACCAGTCTCAGGTCTGAAGACCACAACAACAACACACACACACACACACACACACACACACACACACACACAAACACACACACACATATATATATATATATATATATATATATATATATACGCAGGGTGGGTCACTAACAAACTATTGCCACCAAGAATAGCTCCGAAAGTGTGGTAGTAGCTGAAAAGTTTGTGGGACAAATGTTGCATGGGACAAGGGGCGCCTTAATATGACGTTGCATTTTTGTTGCTAGGTGGGGTCGCGTCAGAGACATGAAGGTCAACTTTCCTTTTTTAAATGGGATGCTATAGTTTGTTACTTATTTTCTGATAGCTGCAATCGAGACGAATCCAATGATGTGTAACAGTAAGGACTTTGAAGGTCAACGAAGGTCACAAAGGTGGCATGAACGTCCATTTACGGAAGGTGTTCCAAGTGATGACCATTGGCATCAATGCAGTGCTGCAATCTCCTTATCATGGATTGAGTGGTATACCTTATCACGTCAACACTTATCGAAACAAATGCTCTGACAATTGTTTCTCGCATATCTTCAGTTGTAGTTGGAACGTCTTTATAAACAATGTCTTTTACGAACCCCCACAAACAAAAAATCAAGAGGCGTCAAGTCTGGCGAATGTGCCGGCCACGACACATCTCCTCCGCGTCCAGTCCAATGATTTGGGAATTGCCTCTGCAACACGTTTCTAACCATCAGCGAAAGATGTGTCCGACACACATCATGATGATACCACATTCTTATGTTTCATGCAGGAATTTAGTGTACTTCCTACCATTAAGATTTCCTTCGATGGAATAGGGGCCTATAATTCTGTCCTCCAGAATCCTACAACATACATTCACCGACACGTTTCTGGTGTGCAACTCGCCGAGGCCAACATGGATTTTCAGTTGCCCAATAATACATGTTATGCAAATTAACATTTCCATGGTTCGTGAATGTAGCCTCGTGAGTAAATAAAATCAAATTAATAAATGTATCATCTCTCTGAATCTGAAGTTGAGCCCATCGTCATAATTCAATGCAACACATACGATCCGTACCAGTTATATCTTGGTGGAGACTGATATGGTAAGGATGGTATTTAAGGCGATGCAGAACACGAGAAACACTACTATGGCTCCTTGCAGGTTCCCTTGCGATTTCACGCGAACTAACACAAGTATCTCCAACCACACTGGCAAGAGTACCAATTTCCGTTTTCTCGTTAGTAACTTTCCTTTGCCGGATATGTTTCCGATGCGTTAAAGATCCAGTTGTACTCAATTTATCATGCACATATTTAAATGTACGTCGTGTAGGATGAGTACGTTGAGGGTGTCTTTCAGCGTATAAGTCTCTAGCTCTCATTGAATTTCGTTGGCATTCTTCGTAAATGAGAACCATATCGACTTGTTCTTCCAAGGAATACATCATTCACATTCGCTTGATTCGACAATACTAGTCTTACCGTTCCCATCAGTGTTGTATTGCGGAACCGTCGAATGGTGTTTACTTGCCAATGTCACGTTAGATGGGTACGCTGTATTCGGCGAATGTTTACTATTTGCACCATATACGAGAGAGAATTGTCATGGCATGTGCTTCGGTAAACGCCGAAGTGATAAGGAATACCACTCAATCCATGATAAGAAGATTACAGCACGGCATTGATACCAATGGTCATCACTTCGACGTTCATGCTAATTTGTGACCTTCGTTGACTTTCAAAGACCTTACTGTTACACTGCATTGGATTCGTCTCAATAGCCGCTATCAGAAAATAAATACGAAACTATAACATCCCATTTTAAAAAAATAAAGTTGACCTTCATATCTCTGAAGTGACCCCACCTATCATACTTTCGGAGTTATTCCTGGTGACAGTAATTAGTGACTCACCCTGTGAATATAGCGTCACCGAGCGAGATTGCGTAGTCGTTAGCACACTGGACTCGCATTCGGGAGGACGACGGTTCAAACCCGCATCCGCCCATCCTGAATTAGGTATCCTTATTTCCCTAAATATTTTCAAGCAAATGCCGGGATGGTTCTTTTTAAAGGGCACAGCTGACTTCCTACCCCACCCTTCCCGATGGGACGGATGACCCTTTCCCCAAATCAGCCAACCACCCTAAGAGCCGTCAGGCGCTTTACTCTGGTGTGTCGGCAGATACTTGCAAGTTAGTTTTATTAATCTGTAGCTGGAGTCAGGACAAAGAAATGCTTCTCATCACGTTTTTCATGGCAGTTCACTGTGGACGGAAACCGTTGGTGTGTTTCCCGTTACAAACAGAATTATTTTTACAGCAGAATTTCATGCACCCATGAGGTAGAGCGGTCCAAAATTAGTGTCGCGCGATGTTCATTTTGTCGATAGATACACTATATTATCAAAAGTATCCGGACACACCCAAAAACATACGTTTTTCGTATTAGGTACATTGTGCTGCCACCAACTGCCACGTACTCCATATCAGCGACCTCAGTATTCATTAGACATTGTGAGAGAGCAGAATGGAGAGCTCCGCAGAACTCACGGACTTCGAATATGGTCAGTTGACTGGCTGTCACTTGTGTCATACGTCTGTATGCGAGATTTCCACAATCCTAATCATCCCTAGGTCCACTGTTTCCGATGTGACAGTGAAGTCGAAACGTGAGGGGACACGTACGGCACAAAAGCGTACAAGCCGACCTCGTCTGTTGACAGACCGCCACAGTTGAAGAGTATCGCAACGTGTAATAGGTAGACATCTATCCAGACCATGACAGAGGAACTCTAAACTGCATCAGGATCCACTGCAAGTACTATGACAGTTAGGCGGGAGGTGAGAAAACTTGGATTTCATGGTCGAGCGGCTGCTCATAAGCCACACATCACGCAGGTAAATGCCAAACGATGCCTCACTTGGTGTAAGGAGCATAAACATTGGACGACTAAACAATCGAAAAACGTCTTGTGGAGTGACGAATCACGGTACACAATGTGGCGATCCGATGGCAGGGGTGTGCGTATGGCGAATGCCAGGTGAACGTCACCTGCCAGCGTGTGTAGTGCCAGCAGTAAAATTCGGAGGCCGTTCTGTTCTGTTGTGGTCGTGTTCTTCATGGAGCGGCTTGCTCCCCTTCTTGTTTGGTGTGGCACTATCACAGCACAAAAAGTGTCTCTAACAACTATGGGACTTAACATCCGAGGTCATCAGTCAATCCCCTACACCTAGAACTACTTAAACCTAACTAACCTAAGGACATCACACACAACCATGCCCGAGGCAGGATTCGAACCTGCGATCGTAGCAGCAGCGCGGTTCCGGACTGAAGCACCTAGAACCGCTGGGCCACAGTGGCCGGCACTATCACAGCACAGGCCTACATTGATGCTTTAAGCACCATCTTGCTTCCCACTGTTGAAGAGCAGTTCGTGGATGACGATTGCATCTTTCAACACGATCAAGCACCTGTTCGTAATGCACGGCCTGTGACCACGTGGTTACAAGAGAATAACATCCCTGGCCTGCACAGAGTCCTCATCTGAATACTTTAGATTTCCTCTGGGATGTTTTGGAACGCCGACTTCGTGCCAGGCCTCACCGACCGACGTCGGTACCTCTCCTCAGTGCAGCACTCCGTGAAGAATGGGCTGCCATTCCCCTAAGAAATCTTCCAGCACCTGATTGAACGTATGCCTGCGAGAGCGAAGCTGTCTTCAAGGCTAATGGTGGGCCAGCACCATACTGAATTCCAGCATTACCGTTGGAGGGCACCACGAACTAGTAAGTCATTTTCAACCAGGTGTCGAACGTCCAGCGAAACAACCTGCAGTATTACCGGTAGTTCCTGTTCCAAAAACAGACCAGTGAGTTTGTTCACCATGGTGGCACACCATACGTTAAGCGACCAAGGACGTTGAATGTTTTGCTGGTTAACGCTACCACGGTTTGTGAAGAGTCATCGAAAAATAGTACCTCGGCAAAGAACGCTGGGGTTGTCTGCATTTGTTCATGTACCCATTCAGAAAATACTACCTAGTTAGCGGAATCAGCGCCATGACGTTCCTGATGCTGTGACACGTGGTACAAATGCTACTTATGGTGATGCAATATTGAGACAAAACTACCTACTGACATATCGGAATCGCGGTGTTAACTGCCGGGCGCTTTAAAACGGTTCAAATGGCTCTGAGCGCTATGGGACTTAACATCTGAGGTCATCAGTCCACTAGACTTAGAACTACATAAATCCTAACTAACCTAAGGACATCACACACACCCATGCCCGAGGCAGGATTCGAACCTGCGACCGTAGCAGCAGCGCGGTTCCGGACTGAAGCGCCTAGAACCGCGCGGCCACAACGGTCGGCTTTGCGGGAGCTTAACAAAGGTTTGTGGTGCACTGCTGGCAGTACAGATATTTCAATAGTTTCTCCTATAACAATTTGATTCGTTTCCTTTCACCGGTCTGTATGCTTTGATCAGACATAAACGCGTTCACGACCGTGTTATAGAGCGAACAAGGCGAGATTTCTCTGGAAAACGTTCAGCACACAAGGTAGCAAAAGTCTCAACGATTCTCCTACATTCTCCTCAAATAAGGATCAAGCCAATTTTTCTTCTCTGGTTGCAACATTCATCGTCCACTCGCACGTCTGTTCTCCAATTGATAGGTAGGTGTGCAGGCAATAAACACTGCGCAAATACTGTAATGTTTAGTACTGCTGCCTCTTCTACGTCTGTAAGATACGTGCGCTGCCGTCGCAGTGTACTGCCTGATATGATACATCATAGTCCGCTACACAGCCACGGTCGCGCATCGAATTGTCACCTCTCCGATATGCCTGAGGAGTACAATGGTGTGGATGGGGGTTTCCAACTAGAAGTTACGAACTGATAGTCTGTCCTACCCTCGCAGCGTGGAGGAGGGGTTCCACGTGCCATTGGATTTTGAAGGGCATTGGGTAGCATGTCGCAAATTTTTTATTTCTCCGATTACAGACGCTTCACACAAAAAGTATTTAGATTTTGCAGTAGATTCGTAATCTGCAACAAAAAAACGGAGGTTCCATCGAAGATTTCAAAGTTGCCGCACGCTATCCATGCACGGGATGGGTGGCTGGTCGAGTGTGGTATCACTGTATGTCCCCCTCAGAGACAAACAAAGCGGAATTGTAACTTTTTTGATCCGATGTGTAGTTTTCGAGATAATTCAATGTCTTCATTTAAAATGAACACCCTATATAAAGGGGAAACGCTGTTAGCAAAAATTTTGAACATTTCTTGATCGATCAATTCTTCCATGATACTCTAACAGGCATTCAGTTGGGCATTACATATAAAGCAACCAGTTGCATAAAAGAAATTTAATTTCTTTACCGGTTTCAGGCAGGTAGTCCCCTACTTCAGAATGTTATACCTATCGCGTTATTTGCGAGTGTCAACAGTAAGATGTGGTTCGTAATGGCTGTACTTAATTAGTATAAAGAAGCGAAACAACAAGTGCAAGTGTAGACAACATGTCAGAACAGGAGCTAATCAGTTGATTAAATGGGAAACATTAGCAAAAAGTCTCGAAAATTTCTTGACTGATTTACGCAAGATTTGAACATGATACTCTAGCAGTGTTAATAAACACTAGGACATAGGCAAGCAGTTTTAATTACAACAGCATGATATTTAAACCATCGCAAAAGTTCTCACATATAAACTCTTTCTCCTTACATACAATTATAGAAACATTTTGTGCACAACGATCTGCTGCTTCCTTACTCGCCCTCGGTTTTGATGGAAACGTTGTCCTTATGGCTTACCGGCTTCTGGTTAGAATATTACAACGAAATTTAAACTATTTGCTGGCTGAAACTATGCTAAATCCTCACGTTGAAACTACTATTCTCACACATCCAACAGCTGTAGAGGTCCCTGTCATACCCGGTAAAACAATGATCGCAACCAATTCGCCTATTCATTTTATGCGACTTCTGTTGTCAGCCAAGGGTTCGCTTTCACAATAAACAAGCCTCAAGATCAGAGAGAGAGAGAGAGAGAGAGAGGGAAAGACGAGATGTCACAGAGGGGGTATGAATTTTATATAGAAAGGGAGAAGGAGGAGATGGGGTTTAGGACATATATCCAATTTCCCTTACATATTTAGCAATTGCGAAGCTGTGCCGATTTCGCTAGTGCAATACGTTTTTTGATTTATACATGTACAACACTTAGTAAACATTACAACATGCTTTATACAAAGCAAAAATGCTAAGAGCGGTTGACTTGTTCCCTCACACGTTTGGTAAATTGTCGAGGGTACCCTTCGTGCTGGAAGTTCATTGTAGTTCACGTGACCAAAGCAAAGTCCTCAAGCTGTTCGACAAACGAATTTTCCAAAAATGCAGGTAATTCTGCCCCGTCATTCGCTCCTCTGGTATGACAGGATTTATCAAATTGGTGGGTAAGATACATACGTTTGCACCACCAGCCCAAAAACCAATGTACGTAAAATGTTTTCTGTCTTGTAAACCATATTCCCGTGGAAGTTTTTTTCTCCACATGGGCGTTCCTAACATATCCTCCTGGGTCACCGTGCGTAATCTGTCTGTGTGCCATGAGCTACCCTGTCTCAATATACGGATACAGTTTCTAAGTTTGATCACTGACTGATTGTGTTTAACCTTTCTCATAAGGTATTGGTATTAACGACTGAACTATGGGAGCATTTTAATGTCTTAAAGTCGGCTCATAATCATGCGCAATACTGAAAATCAGAAATTTGCTGTGGGTGGAAGCCGTTAGACATACATTTTGATTATAATTGACTTTCTAGTTTCAAAATGCCGTAAAAAAAGAGCCGCTGCTTAGAATGGCGTAAAATTTGAACGGAATATTGTCTAAGACGGGGTAAACGTTATGGAAACATAAAAAACTACAGTAAATATTCCCAGAAGGTTCGGCTGCAAATGACGTATGAATCGCTGTACAACAGCTATGGTATGAGTTGCACGTTAAACCAACCGTTCTGTGCCGTATACTTGACCGCACATGTTGAGCATTCAAAAGCTTTGTCACTGTCATTTAGGTAGGCCCCATCTACCGGAGGAAGGTCGTACCACATCGGACGGGAAAAATGGATTTTTGATTGTCCTGAGACCGAAAACGGCATAGAAAGCAAGAATGACAACGATTCTTAATTCTGTTGAGGTCAGAAATCGCATAGAAAGCAACAATAAAATCGGTTTTCATCTGCTGTGAGACCGGCGCAAGACATGTTCAGGATGCTGTCCACCGTTTCCTGCCTCACGTTGAAATTGAGAAACAGTGCGTTCCACAACAGATCGAAGTGTATCAGGGGTCACTTTGAAAATGCGTTGTTCAATGCGTGCCTTCCATTCAGCTACGTTTGTAATTGGAGAACTTAATGGAACATCTTTCAGATAACCCTACAGCCAGAAGTCACACAGACTGAGTTCAGACTATCTGGATGGCCACACTGTAGGGAAATGACGGCTGATAATTCTAGCGTTTCCAAAACGCCTCACACCTAACTGACTGTGTATGTTCGGAGGAACGACTTCTTGCATAAAAATTATCCACGCTGTTGAAGGGTTTGAATGACTTTGTTGCCCAGAAGACTCTCATAGCGTTTACCAGTGTTGGTACAAGTAACAGGAGCTGCAGGACGTATTTCCTCGAAAATATATGGAGCTATGATAAACGATGTAGTCAATCCTAGTCACAAGTTTACCTTTGCAGAATGAAGTGGTACCGGTTGCTGTACGAGCCGATTTTCCGTTTCCCATATTCTATATTTCTGTGTATTGACAGATCTGTGGAGATGATAATTGGGGTTCGTCTGCCCACAGAATGTTCCACGAACATACGTTGTTCACTTCCTTGCGACCAAGAACGTCTAGAGCAAACATCCGCGTTACTGGCCTGCCAGCATCATACAGCTCCTGAGCACTGGTAATTTTGTGTGGATATCAGTGCAGAATGTTATGCACTGTGCCCACAGACGTGTCCGACGTTTGGGCAATTCCCCCGTGCACTACATATTTGCACATTACCACTCGACCACTCCCGCAATGCCGTAGCCACATTTTCTATGATGTCGGATCAATTGTTTCCCTCCCTCTGCCACACTGCACTTCATATGGGACCGAGCGGGGTGGCGCAGTGGTTAGACACTGGACTCGCATTCGGGAGGACGACGGTTCAATCCCGCGTCCGGCCATCCTGATTTAGGTTTTCCGTGATTTCCCTAAATCGCTCCAGGCAAATGCCGGGATGGTTCCTCTGAAAGGGCACGGCCGACTTCCTTCCCAATCCTTCCCTAATCCGATGAGACCGATGACCACGCTGTCTGGTCTCCTTCCTCAAACCAACCAACCAACCAACTTCATATGGAACGTTTTTTTTTTTTTTAATTGCGTAATCGTATTGTCCAGAACCTTGACAGACATAGGAACAGCGCCCTTTTTCATAACCTTGAGCGTCCGGAACTTCTGCAGAGCTGCTGGCGCGCAGCCACCGTTCTTGTGAAAGAGCTTTACCAGCACCGCGCGACCCTGCGTCGGGGCAGGAACGCCGAGCGTCAGCACAGAGGAACAGCAATGAATCCTGATTCTTTTATCTTGGGTATTCTGCTGCTGACATCGCTATGTAGCGGTAAAACGTTGGTTAAATTTTGTTTGCTTGTTTGCATAACCTTTCAACCACCTTCCATAATACTCCATTCTAATTTGACGTCATTCTTAGCAGTGGTTCTTTTTTTACAGCGTTTTGAAACAGGAACTTCAATCATAATCACCCTGCATAACATGCAACCGTTCGCTAATATAGATATTATAATAGTATGCTATTAATGATGAATTATCATTTGTGTTAATAAGTACTTTAACTTTATAGTTAACGAAGTATATACAATCACAACAAAAGATAATATACGAGGTGCATTCAAGTTCTAAGGCCTCCAATTTTTTTCTCCAGACTGGAAAGAGATAGAAACATGCGCATTGTTTTAAAATGAGGCCGCGTTCATTGTCAATACATCCCAGTGATGGCAGCACTGTACGGCAGATGGAATTTTCCCGCCAGCGGGGAGAATGAGAACTGTTTTAAGTACTTAAAATTGCGACGTTTTCCTTACTTGAACAGCGTGCAATCATTCGTTTTCTGAATTTGCGTGGTGTGAAACCCATTGAAATTCATTGACAGTTGAAGGAGACATGTGGTGATGGAGTTATGGATGTGTCGATAGTGCGTTCGTGAGTGCGACAGTTTAATGAAGGCAGAACATCGTGTGACAACAAACCGAAACAACCTCGGGCTCGCACAAGCCGAGCTGACGACACGATCGAGAAAGTGGAGAGAATTGTTTTGGGGGATCGCCGAATGACTGTTGAACAGATCACCTCCAGAGTTGGCATTTCTGTGGGTTCTGTGCACACAATCCTGCATGACGACCTGAAAATGCGAAAAAAGTCATCCAGGTGGGTGCCACGAATGCTGACGGACGGCCACATGGCTGCCCGTGTGGCATGTTGCCGAGCAATGTTGACGCGCAACGGCAGCATGAATGGGACTTTGTTTTCGTCGGTTGTGACAATGGATGAGACGTGGATGCCATTTTTCAATCCAGAAACAAAGCGCCAGTCAGCTCAATAGAAGCACACAGATTCACCGCCACCAAATAATTTCGGGTAACCGCCAGTGCTGAAAAAATGATGGTGTCCATGTTCTGGGACAGCGAGGGCGTAAACCTTACCCATTGCGTTCCAAAGGGCACTACGGTAACAGGTTCATCCTACAAAAATGTTTTGAAGAACAAATTGCTTCCTGCACTGCAAGAAAAACGTCGGGGAAGGGCTGCGCGTGTGCTGTTTCACCAAGACAACGCACCCGCACATCGAGCTAACGTTACGCAACAGTTTCTTCGTGATAACAACTTTGAAGTGATTCCTCATACTCCCTACTCACCTGACCTGGCTCCTAGTGACTTTTGGCTTTTTCCAACAATGAAGGACACTCTCCGAGGCCGCACATTCACCAGCCGTGTTGCTATTGCCTCAGCGATTTTCCAGTGGTCAAAACAGACTCCTAAAGAAGCCTCCGCTGCTGCCATGGAATCATGGCGTCAGCGTTGTGAAAAATGTGTACGTCTACAGGGCGGTTACGTCGATAAGTAACGCCAGTTTCATCGATTTCGGGTGAGTAGTTAATTAGAAACAAAATCGGAGGCCTTAGAATTTGAATGCACCTCGTACATACTAAAATGTGAATGTCGTGTGACTACGGCCTCCGTCGGGTAGAACGTTCGCCGGGTGTAAGTCTATCGATTTGACGCCACTTCGGCGACTTGCGTGTCGATGGGGATGAAATGATGATGATCAGGACAATACAACTGCCACTCCCTGAGTGGAGAAAATCTCCGACCCAGCCGGAAATGGAACCCAGGCCCTTAGAATTGACATTCTGTCACGCTGACCACTCACCTACCGGGGACGGGCAATATATATGATGAAGAAGGTTGACACACGATGACTTTTCTAAAAAAAAACATATTCTGAAGTATGCTGTTCAGCAGCTGCAACCTCAGCTCCCGGTAAGCGAAACTGTTCCGTGAACGTGATTCATTTTGTAACAGTTGTGACACTAAATGTAGCACTTCTGCTACTAAATGTAACTGGCTTTTCTCTTTTGATGCTGTCAATTGTCAGGATGAGCATTCTAAAGCATTCTGTCAGGGTGAAAATATTAAATTAATCAATTTTTCTCTCTTAACAACATGTGGGCAGGGTGGGTTCTTCCTTGGCTCGGGTATGAGGTAGAATGAAACAGCATTTTTACATAAGATAACTTTTACTGAAAGTTTCGTACAACTGTATCGTACTGGACGTTCTGGTTCGGAGAGCGGCAGCCGTGTCGTTTGCGTAGCCTTCTGCTGCAGCGGCGGCGGCGGCGGCGTCTGATTACGCGTAGCGGTGTGTATCTCGTGTCGCCGTCTCGCCCAGCTGACCGGAGACGCGCAGCGCGAGGTGGCCCGTTTAATTATTGCGAGCGAGGTCGTGCATCGGATGGTGATACCTTGAATGTGGCGTCCCAGTGCTTCTCTTCTCTAAGCGGCCGCGTGTGTTGTGCGTCGGCCAGCGGAGCTGCGCGGCGGGGGAAGGCCAGTGTCGCGGACTCGAACCACGGACTCCCGCTCGCCAGTCTTCGGCTGTCAGGTCTTCATCCCAGCTCACAGGTGACTGCTGATGTGAGGCCGTCTCCTTCCCGTCCTCACGAGTCACCCGGGTGCGTAAAATCAGACTTCAAATACCTTTTAACTTCTGTCTTCTGGCGCTGAGGCTGCTGCTTGCTATTCCATTACAGCGGCGGACTTGGTGCGTCTGTGCATGATGTAGTCTCTTCTTGCATGACGGTCTTCAGCAACGAAACTGACTTAAAACAACTGCTACGCTTCTTCACTTCTTATTCTTCTTCGTCGCTCGTCTCCGTCTTCGTCTGTCGGGCCCACCGCGTCTCGCGTATTTATTCACTTCAGTTCACTGGAGGTGAACGACTTCACGACCATTGCCTCTTCTGTCACGTTGAAAAGCTTCTCGAAGAATCTTCTTAACGTCGGTCATTGGCTCTTGGGATGTAGGCGAGGGACTTTGCTCACATGCGACAACTGATAAACACGTGAGCCGGTCGGGCGATGCCCTGACGGCTGAATCGACAGCCCCCGCTTATGTGGAACTTGCTGACTTCACGGTCATTGTCTCTTGTGTTCTGCTGTTCTGCCCGCTGAATGCCAGTATGTAACTCTCTAAACTAAACCAAGTTTTTCATTTATATTCTAATTTCTACTTCACTTTGATTTCACTAATTTATTTACTTAAGTACCACTCAACAATTTGCACTACGTGAGTTAAACCGAAAAACGCGTGGTACATCCCATACATCTGCAACAGAACTCTCCAAACCATTTCGAAGTGCATGGCAGAGGGCACCTCTCACTGTACCACTTGTTAGAACTCTTCCAGTTACATTCTCGTATGGAGCGCGGAAGAATGGTTCCCTAATGCCTCTGTGCACGCTGTATGTATAGTTTAATCGTCTCTTCTGGATTCGTAGGGAGTTATGTTAGGTTGGTGTCCAAGTTCGTTGCGTTTTTCCATAAGTTTAATAAACACAACAGGTACACATGACAGAGACATGTCATCAATAATATGTTCCCTTCAAAATTTAGAAGACTCTGCCAACGCTGGAGTAACTTTTCCATTCCGCGACAGTAGAAATCACGTGATTTTGAGGTAAAGAACTTGGCGAGCCATGTTTGGAGCGCATTTTCATTCGGAGAGGAAATTCCTTGAAGATTGTTTGATAGAGACCGGAAGGGGTGAGTAAGGGATGAATAAAGCGGATGCGGAATGTCTTCCAAACCCAACTCCCGTATACTGTTTTTTGTTACTCTAGCAGAATGTGAGTAGGCGTTTTCGTGGAGTAGCAACACTTCAAGTCACTTCACGCAATTTTCCTGGTGGTTAATCTTGGACTGCGTGCGCATGACGTCTCAGTTGTTGACTATCTGTCAGAGGTGATGGTTACACCTCGGGGAAGCAATTCGTAGTACACCACACCGTCCCTGTTCCACCGGATGCATAACATTATCTTTTGTGTATGAGCGCAGGGTCTTGTACCGCCCGCATCTCGTGGTCGTGCGGTAGCGTTCTCGCTTCCCACGCCCGGGTTCCCGGGTTCTATTCCCGGCGGGGTCAGGGATTTTCTCTGCCTCGTGATGGCTGGGTGTTGTGTGCTGTCCTTAGGTTAGTTAGGTTTAAGTAGTTCTAAGTTCTAGGGGACATATGACCACAGCAGTTGAGTCCCATAGTGCTCAGAGCCATTTGAACCATTTTTTTTTTTTTTTGCCTTGTACCGGGAGTCGCAGATTGTTTGGGCTCAACCACTCCTTTCTTTCCTTTATGTCAGTACAAAGGCAGCATTCCTCGTCACCAGTGACGATACAGGATAGGACTGTTCAGTGTTGTTCACAAGCTAATTGATGACAAGCAAGCAGAGATGCACATATGGCCACCCGCTGTTGTGATTTTGGCTTAGAACACGCGGTACCCAAGCAGCCGATTTTCGAACCTTCCCCATTGCACTGAAATGTCGCACGATGGTGGAATGATCACATTTCAACACATCTGCCAGTTCTCCAGTACACTGACGTGGATCATTCTTGATTTATCCGTTCAAACGATTTTCTTCGAACAACGAAGGTCTCCCGGAATGTGGAGGGTCACTGATGTCAAAATGATCCTCCTTAAAACGAGAAAACAGTTTTCTTGCCTTTCTCAGTCCCGTAGCATTATTCCCGAACACGTCGGAAATGTTTCTGTCTGCATTCGCTGCTATCGCCCCTCTATTGTACTCAAACAGAAGGATACGTCGGAAATGTTCCAGTTTCTCCACTTGGTACCTCACTTCTAGCGTACACAGCTCCACTCACTGTCGTTAAATGACAAAACAGCAATATGTAAAATCAGACTGCAGCTGTGAACTACAAATAAGTAATTTTATAGCAACCGGAGTACCAACATGGAAAGCAAAATAGTTACGAGCTTTTGAACCAACCTAGTAGTATATTACTGGATACATCACTTAAGGGGCTCCGGAAAGGCTCAAAATCATGAAAAGTTCAATATTTACTTTTTTGCGTTTTCTGAATCTGCAGACTATTACCTTTTAATAGATATATAATTTATTCAATTCCGAAGACTACAACTATTTTTAAATTTTTTTTGAAATGTGTTCTACATGGGCGTGACCCACTGTGGCGCTGTTAAACTGCTGTCAAATGGTGTTAATATTAACGTCCGTGTTCATCAGGTACATTTTAGTGATGTGAGATAAAGTATGTGTTGTGGCTAACCTGTGATGGTTCAATATATATCGCTGGTGTGATTGTCGATTGTTTCATGTTTATTTACTCTGCCGTTATCTCGA
The DNA here is from genome assembly GCF_023864275.1 of Schistocerca cancellata. Classification (NCBI taxonomy): domain Eukaryota; kingdom Metazoa; phylum Arthropoda; class Insecta; order Orthoptera; family Acrididae; genus Schistocerca; species Schistocerca cancellata. The sequence goes on from NC_064631.1 coordinate 52,792,482, forward strand.
AAATATTCGTAATTAATTCTGTTTCTTGAGTCTCTGTTTTGTTGAAGTATAATAATGAGTAAAAGTAAAGTTATTAGAAATCGTCTGAAGGCTTTTAAGAAAAGAAGAAATGTTGGAAAGCCAAAGGTATGTGTTATTACTGTAAACAATAACGACGATAACCAAGTGAGTGAACCTAACCTCTCAAGTACACCTGCCCATAGCAGTCAAAGTGGGAACGAAAATACTTCACAGAAGAAGCTTGGTTCAATGAGTGAAAACTATGAATGTTTTATGGGCGAATCGGATGTGAATGAAATATTTGATATGTCGGTTCTCAAAGGAATTTTTTCAAACTGTGTAAGATGTATTCATTGTAGTGAAGTTGGTCTGTAACTCTCCATAATAAAGCACGTAGGACTTGCTAGTGAAATACAACTGAAATGTGATAAGTGTTCATACATGACCACCTTTTGTAACAGTGTTGCAGTAACTGCAACTAAAGAAAATGGTAGCAAAATCTACGAACACAACATTAGATTTGTTTATTCCTTGCGTTCAGTTGGTAAGGGTGCTACTGCAGGTGCAATTTTCTGTGGCATCATGAATCTTCCAAATCCCCCAGCCAAGTTTACGACCTATAATAAATTAATAGGGTCTAAAGTAGAAGATGTCTGTATAGAATCTATGAAGAACGCTGTGGAAGAGGCAGTAATGGAAAATAATGGTAACAGAGATTTGACTGCAGCGTTCGATGGTACCCGGCATAAACGGGGACACACATCTCTTCATGCTGTAGTATCTGCCACCGGTATGTATACAGGGAAAGTTTTAGATGTAGCAGTAATATCAAAGTAGTGTAGATGTCCACAAAAATATAAAGGTACACATGAAAATAATTGCAAAGCTAACTATAGTAGCAGTAGTGGAGGAATGGAAGTGGCTGGTGTTGCCAGTATATTCCAGCGTTCTGAGGCGTGTGATAAAGGACGATATGTTAATTACCTTGGTGACGGTGATTCTAAAAGTTTCCACCATGTTCAAGGACTGAAGCGCTATGGTGATGATGTTGTAGTGCAGAAATTTGAGTGTATTGGACACGTACAGAAGCGAATGGGAACAAGACTTCGGCGACTGAAAGCTTCGTACAAAAACCAAAAACTCAGTGATGGTAAAGGGTTGGATGGGAAGGGAATGTTAACTGACAGTGTAATTGACAAAATACAGAACTATTATGGAATGGCTATTAGGCAAAATACACAAAGTGTCGACGAAATGAAGAAGGCTGTTTGGGCTCTTTTTTTTCATACTTCTTCAACCGATGAAAATCCCCAACATAGCTTGTGTCCCAAAGAAGAAGACAGTTGGTGTAAATATAACAAAGGATTGCTAACTGGTGAAGTGTACACTCATAAGCATAGCCTGCCTCATGCAATAATGGAGGTGATAAAACCTATTTTCAGAGACTTAGCAGCACCTGAACTGTTGAAAAAGTGTATTCACGGAAAAACTCAAAACCCCAATGAAAGTGTAAATAGTGTTATATGGTCGAGAATCCCCAGGACTGTATTTGTTGGAATAGAAACACTTCACTTTGGTGCGTATGATGCTGTTGCGACTTTCAATGATGGCAACATTGTAAGGTGCAAGGTATTTAGAAATATGGGAATGAAGATAGGTTCTAACATGGTACGAGCGATGCTTGCTTTAGACAAGGAACGCCTTCGGGCTGCAGACAGGGCTGTAAAGAGTCTAGAAATACAAGCAAGAGTAAACAGGAGGAGGAATAAGAGGAAGCTGGAGGAGGAGTTTGCAGAGGATGAAGATAATCCATCTTATGGACCTGGAATGCACTAAAAAGTTAATCCAATCTTTGTCGCTCGATTCCCAAAACTTTTATTTTCTCATACTAATTACATGTTTTCTAAGGATCTTCCAAACATATTTGTTTCAAACTTTCAGTAAATGTTACACAGTACCTTCTGCATAAATTAACAGAGCCTTTTTCCAAAAAAAACTGTATATTTTTGAATATATAAATAAAAAATTGCAAAAAATGTTGTGAATTTTCATTACAATTGAAAAAAAATCATCTTTAATAACTGAACTAAAATTTTGTAAAATCCCTGTGTTAAGTTGTAGCCCATATTCCAATAAATAATCAGTAAAAAGTTCAACTTCCTACCTCAAATACTTTGTGAGGAAAGATGTAATTTATAAGCGTTATTTTAACATTGCAAGTATAGGGCGTTCCGGAGCCCCTTAAAGTTGGTTCCTGAATCTTTGGAAATAGTCTTTCACTGGATATGTTGCGTCTATATTCAAGGTTTGCAAGTTTAGTTTCTATGGCGTTCTGCCATGGGATAAGCAAATCTGTGAATATTCGTGCTGTCCTTCTTTCTGTACGTTCATATCCATTGTTATTTCCATTTGGTACAGGTTGCAACAGTATTTCAAGGTGGCATAGACAAGTGACAGGGTTTCTCCAGTAACCTGCCTATGATCCAAAGTCTGCCACCTGTCTTACACATGATTAGGAATATGTGATTATTCAGTTTTTTTACATCCACTTATTTTGAACCTCTCACATTTTACACTGACTGACATAAAAGAGAAGCACCCAGAAGGGGAGGGATAAAACTTCACAGTTCGAGAGCGTGTGTGATGTTATTTCACTGATTACAAAATCGAGTGTAATTTACAAGGAACTTGGCAGTGTGGGCCCACTTATCAGTATGGGGTTGCATCTCTTTGACTTGGATGTATCCCCTGACTGGGTTGTGGATGGTGTCATGGAGCAGTTGTATGCTCCCCTGAGGCAAGCTGGCGACGACTAATGTGACTATTCCTTCTTGGTAACATTTACACTAGCACTCCGATAGAGTTGAAGTCCGAGCTGCTGCCACACATGTCCTCTCGGCTACAGATCTGGCGATCTTTCTGGTCACAAGAGTGCCTCAGCATCAAGCAGATATTTCGTAGAGACAACTTCCATGTGTGGACGAGCATTATCCTGTTGAAAATGACACCACGTTACTGTCGCATGAGAGGTAACGAATGAGGATGAATGATTATCCGTGACGTACCGTTGTGTGAACAGAGTTCCGTCAGTCACTACCAGCTGTGACCTGAAGTCATACCCAACGTCTCCCCAAACCATGACGCCGGGACTAACACAGCCTCAACTCCCCAATACAATGGAGGAATCGGACCTCTTCCCAGGCCGCCGCCATACTCAACGACGATGGTCATCTGGGGTAGTGCAGAACCATAACTCACCGTGGAAGACAGTGCGACACCAATCATTAACAGTCCATCCCTCCTTGTCAGCAAACCACCCAAAAAGCAAAAGTTTGTGTTGTGTTGTTAACATGCGCCTACGCATGGGGAATCCCAGTCTAGCTGCCGCTAGTCTCCGACCGGTGGTGGGGATCACACAGAGTGTTACCGGAAGTCCTTACCTATCATCGGATCGTAGGCGCAAATATGAAGGGATTACGATGTACGACATCAAGCAGAATACAACGAACTCCCCCGTGGTGGTCAGTTAGTAATGACGACGATTACGCCTGACCACACGTTCACATGCAGTTCAACATCGGGCCACCGTCGCATGCTAATGGTGCACAAATTTTGATAGTGTACGATTCCACCTGCTGGCCAAAGGGAGGCCCACAGTGTGGCCTCTTTTCTTCTCTATCTCGTGCGGATAACGCTGTCTTAGTCAAGGAAGCGGTATCTCCAAGTCCTTCACATTGGCGAATGCTAATTAAATGGACACCCTTGCTGCAAAAGGGCGTTGATGTACTTCATTGGGGGACATGTTGAAAATGTGTGCCCCAACCGGGACTCGAACCCGGGATCTCCTGCTTACATGGCAGACGCTCTATCCATCTGAGCCACCGGCCGGCCGCGGTGGTCTCGCGGTTCTAGGCGCGCAGTCCAGAACCGCGCGACTGCTACGGTCGCAGGTTCGAATCCTGCCTCGGGCATGGATGTGTGTGATGTCCTTAGGTTAGTTAGGTTTAAGTAGTTCTAAGTTCTAGGGGACTGATGACCACAGCTGTTAAGTCCCATAGTGCTCAGAGCCATTTGAACCATTTGAACCATCTGAGCCACCGCGGGCACAGAGGATAGTGCGTCTGCAGGGACTTATCCCTTGCACGCTCCCCGTGAGATCCACATTCCCAACATGACCACACCACTACATTCGTAGTGCGCCTAATAGATGTTTGCCCATCATACTCATTACTCGTGGCAGATTAATCTGCCAAGTCTGGTACGAGTTCGGGCATAGCGTGTGCGTTCGCACAAGAAGGTCAATAGCTGGGAAACCACATTTTAACTATATATGACGGTAGTATCTGTTCCCGAAAGAACAGTTACCGTGGATGACCATGCAGCTTTGCTAGAAATGAAATGATAATTAAATGGACACCCTAGCTGCAAACAGGCGTTGATGTACGCCTGTTTGCAGCTAGGGTGTCCATTTAATTATCATTTCATTTTCTAGCGAAGCGGCATGGTCATCCACGGTAACTGTTCTTTCGGGAACAGATACTACCGTCATATATGCTTCACAGTGCCATTCAACATCTGGCGATGTACTCTGGTAAGAACACTACACACAAACAACACGAAACACAAACAACAGTAATGGACACTGGTGCTCACTCTGCCTGTCACAGAAAATTGTAGATCTAATCAAAATACCTGTCGATGGAGAGTGGTTTAATAAATAAGTCATGTATTTTTTTTGACATAGTCTCCTTAGAGAGGTGTACATTTTATCCATCGGAAAAATAGCTTTTGTCAAACTCTGCAAAACACTCGTTGCTACAACTATCACTTTTTCATTTGATGAAAATTACTTCTCAGCAGGCCAAAGTTTCAAGTTACGGAAGAGGAAGAAGTCACCTGGGACTAAGTCTGGTGAATAGGATGGATGAAGAACCAGTTCAAAGCCCAGTTAATGCACTCTCGCCATTGCTGTTTCTGATATGTGGCATGATCCATTCTCCTCCTGAATGACCACTCTTATTTTTACGTGCCAAAGTAGTAATTTTTCAGTCAACGCAAGTTTAAAACGATCCAACAATGAAGGATAATGGGGTCCAGTTACGGTTACGCCCTTTCCAAGTAATCTGTGATGATTATTCCTTGGGTATTCCAAAAAAAACAGTGGACATCACCGGACTAGCTGACACAATGATCGGCGCACTTTCATCAGTCTTTGTGCATTGTTTTGACTGTCGTTCTGACACTGGTGTGTAATAATGGATGCAGGTTTCATCAACAGTCACAGATCGTCGCAAGCTGTCGTGCGGGTTGTAAATAAACATTGCTAGGCATTGTGTTGAAATGTAGTGCTGGGTACGTTTTTGACCCACTCAGGGCAATCGCGGCACCCACGTAGCACACGGCTTCTTCGTAGCCAATTCTTCGCGCTGCGTATTATGCACTCGCTCAACTGAAATTCCTACAGTCTCAGCAACCTCACTAATTTTTATTCGGTTCTCTCGCTTTACCGTATCATCGATTTTATAATGGTTTCCTTAGTGACAACCTCAATTAGACAGCTGGAGGGCGCTTCGTCTTCGGTGCTTGGCAGATCATGTTTAAATTCATTACTTCAAAAGTAAATGGTCTTCAATGGTGGTGCTGAGTCCACATGAACTTCATAAAATTCCGCTTTGATTGCCGGCCGGTGTGGCCGAGCGGTTCTAGGCACTTCAGTCTGGAACCGCGCGACCGCTACGGTCGCAGGTTCGAATCCTGCCTCGGGCATGGATGTGTGTGATGTCCTTAGGTTATTTAGGTTTAAGTCCCATAGTGCTCAGAGCCATTTGAACCATTTTGAACCGCTTTGATTTGTGTAGCAGTCCAGCTCTTCAAATGACAATGTTTAACAAGAGCACGAAACTCAGTTTCTCCATTTTCAATCACAGTCAACACACTGACCAAAGTACAGACGGCTGTCAACAATGAACTGTAAACTGTACACTATTTATATTCTTTATACGATCCTTGGAATAATCAAGGTTACCAAGCATGAGATGCCACAAAATGCTCCAATCTTTCGTGGAAATTTAACAGACTTATAAAACCACCCTCGTGTGAGTACTTTGCGGCTATAGAATTCTACAGTATTATTTTGTTGTGTGAAGAGCGTAGTTGACATTTACATTTATTTACACTGTTACCCATCTTTGAACAACTTTGAAATCATCAAGATCTCACTGAATATTTCAAGGGCTCTTTTCATACAGTACTTCATTGTGGACAACTGCATCATCTGCGAAAATTCTGAGGTTCCTCCTAATATTGTCTGCAAGGTCATTAATATACGACATGAACAAAAAGGTCCCCAAAACACTTACCTAAGGCACACCTGAATTTACTTCTACATCTATCGATCACTCTTCACCTATGATAACGTGCTGTGTCTTCCTCAGTCCCGTCGCAAAATTTTCGTCATACCTCATACGATCAAATTTTCAAATAGACTTACGTATGATTCTGCGTGAAATACTTTCCTTAAGTCAGGATATATGCATTAGCTGACTGCCTCGATACATTTCACATGACTGACGTTCTCGGAATCCTTGCTTGCTGGTGTACCGGAGATCATTCTGACTGACACGCCTTACTACATTTGATCTGAGAACACGTCCTGAGGTTCTACAACAAAGAATAATGAACAGTAGTTTTGTGATTCACACTCATTCCTCTCCATTCCCAAACTCTGTGGTACTGGGACAGCAAGCGCAGTAATGTTATAGAGATAATTCAGTCGTGTTTGCAATTAAGATGGATTTATTAGTTCTTCATTTCCGATGCGTTCGCCAGTATTGAAAGGCATCTACAGAGAATCGAACTGTGGGTAAATAATCGTCTCATGAAATGAAGAGTCAAGCGCTTAAAATTACACCCAGGAGAGAATGGACGAAGTGCATATGTATCTCTAAGATACGGAAGAATGCCGATGGTCGTAATTTGCACCATATGGAAACAATGCCCCTTAAACATGTTACATGTAAACAGGCCCTATTTTGTGTTTACGAGGCATCGTCTCCATGTGGTGCAAATTGCGATCATCGGATTGTTCCGTATTTAAGCGTTGCACATGCACTTGGTCCATTCTTTCCTGGGTGTAATTTTATGCGTTTGATTGAGGTGATTATTTACCCATAGTTCCATCGTCTGAATGTGCTCTTCAATAGAGACGAAACGCATCGCAAATGAAGAACTAATAAAACCATCTTGCTTGCTACCAGGACTGATTTCTCTCTACAAGTCTTTCATTGATAATAACACAATAATTCTGGTGCCGGCCGAAGTGGCCGAGCGTTTCTAGGCGCTACAGTCTGGAACCGCGCGGCCGCTACGAACGCAGGTTCGAATCCTGCCTCGGCCATTGATGTGTGTGATGTCCTTAGGTTACTTAGGTTTAAGTAGTTCTAAGTTCTAGGGGACTGATGACCTCAGTAGTTAAGTCCCATAGTGCTCAGAGCCATTTGAACCATTTTGAATAATTCTGGTAAATACACTCCTGGAAATGGAAAAAAGAACACATTGACACCGGTGTGTCAGACCCACCATACTTGCTCCGGACACTGCGAGAGGGCTGTACAAGCAATGATCACACGCACGGCACAGCGGACACACCAGGAACCGCGGTGTTGGCCGTCGAATGGCGCTAGCTGCGCAGCATTTGTGCACCGCCGCCGTCAGTGTCAGCCAGTTTGCCGTGACATACGGAGCTCCATCGCAGTCTTTAACACTGGTAGCATGCCGCGACAGCGTGGACGTGAACCGTATGTGCAGTTGACGGACTTTGAGCGAGGGCGTATAGTGGGCATGCAGAAGGCCGGGTGGACGTACCGCCGAATTGCTCAACACGTGGGGCGTGAGGTCTCCACAGTACATCGATGTTGTCGCCAGTGGTCGGCGGAAGGTGCACGTGCCCGTCGACCTGGGACCGGACCGCAGCGACGCACGGATGCACGCCAAGACCGTAGGATCCTACGCAGTGCCGTAGGGGACCGCACCGCCACTTCCCAGCAAATTAGGGACACTGTTGCTCCTGGGGTATCGGCGAGGACCATTCGCAACCGTCTCCATGAAGCTGGGCTACGGTCCCGCACACCGTTAGGCCGTCTTCCGCTCACGCCCCAACATCGTGCAGCCCGCCTCCAGTGGTGTCGCGACAGGCGTGAATGGAGGGACGAATGGAGACGTGTCGTCTTCAGCGATGAGAGTCGCTTCTGCCTTGGTGCCAATGATGGTCGTATGCGTGTTTGGCGCCGTGCAGGTGAGCGCCACAATCAGGACTGCATACGACCGAGGCACACAAGGCCAACACCTGGCATCATGGTGTGGGGAGCGATCTCCTACACTGGCCGTACACCACTGGTGATCGTCGAGGGGACACTGAATAGTGCACGGTACATCCAAACCGTCATCGAACCCATCGTTCTACCATTCCTAGACCGGCAAGGGAACTTGCTGTTCCAACAGGACAATACACGTCCGCATGTATCCCGTGCCACCCAACGTGCTCTAGAAGGTGTAAGTCAACTACCCTGGCCAGCAAGATCTCCGGATCTGTCCCCCATTGAACATGTTTGGGACTGGATGAAGCGTCGTCTCACGCGGTCTGCACGTCCAGCACGAACGCTGGTCCAACTGAGGCGCCAGGTGGAAATGGCATGGCAAGCCGTTCCACAGGACTACATCCAGCATCTCTACGATCGTCTCCATGGGAGAATAGCAGCCTGCATTGCTGCGAAAGGTGGATATACACTGTACTAGTGCCGACATTGTGCATGCTCTGTTGCCTGTGTCTATGTGCCTGTGGTTCTGTCAGTGTGATCATGTGATGTATCTGACCCCAGGAATGTGTCAATAAAGTTTCCCCTTCCTGGGACAATGATTTCACAGTGTTCTTATTTCAATTTCCAGGAGTGTATGTGCGCGCTTTATTTCGAATACTTTCCATGCCATAGACAAGGATCAATTAGCTTAATATCAAGTATTTATTTTTTCGATGGCAGACTTCTAATTTGACTATTTAGTTTATGGATTATGTCTACACCGTGAACAATTATTTTGTTTTCAATTTCATTCAAAATCATCTTTACTAAATTTTTCTCCTCAACTAGCTGTAGCTACCTTATTTTCTTTCTCTCTTCAGCCACAGTCAGTTCATCGCATAAAAAGCTGAAATTTCAATGTCCCACATCTTCTCGTGTTGCAGTTGTCAATCTAGGAGAGACATCGTAGAGTCTATTATGCGTTCCATGAACTTGCACAGAGGCATCGGAACAGCAATAAAAGATATTTTATAAGTTCTCTCTGCATAAATACGACATACCAGAGCCTGCGCCATGTTTATTTGCCCCATAATATTCTCAGCTTTTGTCATAAAAATAAATTGATCCATTCTATAAAAAGCGGCTGAATGTACTCGTAAGCAGGAGACGTAACATTGTAATACCCTGAATGTGTCGAGCCAGCAGGATACGAGTGATGAATGACGCCTAACTTTTGTAACGCATCGCTTATTCAACAAAATATCCTTGCAATGAGATTCCCTGTTAACTGTAAGTGCGCCTGTAGCCGAAACATCGAGTCGGATTTGAGACCAGAGAACTTCTAAAACATACGGCTCTAGCTGGCTGCGGTGGTCTAGCGGTTCTAGGCGCTCAGTCCGGAGCCGCGCGACTTTTACGGTCGCAGGTTCGAATCCTGCCTCGGGCATGGATGTGTGTGATGTCCTTAGGTCAGTTAGGTTTAAGTAGTTCTAAGTTCTAGGGGACTGATGACCATAGATGTTAAGTCCCATAGTGCTCAGAGCATTTGAACCATACGGCTCTAGGAGGACATACTGCGTCTACTTTTACAGACTTGTTCACTCTTCTTGTACCATTGGTCTATCTATTCATTTTCACCCACTTCTTTAATAAACATTGGTCTGATACTCTTTCGTTTTTCTTTTATTCTTTCAGGCGTTTATTTTTACATATAAAATAATGGCATCAACTTTCAGTAGCTTTGTTGGAATGGTGTTAAATTCGCCCACGTGTCGCACAAAACCACCTGTTTTCGGCTTCAGCAGTTGATGTACGTACATTTTTCATTTCTGAACAGATCATCTAAATTAAAATTTTGACCACTTGTTTATTTCAGAAATCATATAAAATGGTATGCTAATTTTATGGTAAATAAAAAAGATTTGAATTAGACTAAACATTTCATTATGTACGTGAGAAAAGAAAGTGTCTCGACAGTTATCACCCCATATCAGATACAGAAAAAATTAGCTAAGTCGCCGTATAATGAATTTCAGATGCTTTGTCCTGCTGGTATACAACAAGACACGCCTAAATCGACTTTCATGTGAAGTGATCTTACGATTACTGTTAAAAAATAAGCCTGAGACCCCTAACAAAATAACGACGGCTTGGTGCAAGTCATTCAATTGGAATCCCCTTCGCCGGCTTGAGAGACCCCAACCTACCCCAGTAATTATACAATGGAAAGGTATTCTACAGCGGAAAGTGGACATCGAAGCATTACTCGTTCCTGACGAATCTTCAGATAAATTGGAAGGCGACTGTTAAGGTAAAAATAGACTGAAATGTTCCGAGGTCCGGATGGAATTCGATACCGGAACCTCTCGGTTTCCAGGTATGTGCTTTAGCATTTCTTTAACTGTTTAAAATTGACGCAATTTTATTAACCTTTTCCTTCAACAATTTTCTGCCAGTCAATGTGGAGAAACCTTGTCATTGGAAAATAAAGTGTCAGTGTTCTTCACAGGCGTATTTGCAGCGACGAGGGCCCAAATTTAGCATCAAATGAAGCCAGTACCTAAAAAGTTTTTCTTTTTTCCGGTGTATTCCTCAGTCTTTCCAAGTTTCTTAATTGTCTCCAGGAATTGGTCTGACGTCTGTGTTGAATTGGCAACCTGTTCAACACCTAACCTTTCAGTTTTCACAGAACGTTATCAATTGCACATACACGACCACCGCATGCCATGTCGGCAGTAAACTCATGGACCGTGAGAGGCACCTTGTCGTGTTAGTGCAACTGGCTGTTGTGGAATGACACTTCACTATACCACCAGCCCCCCCTCCCTCCCACTAAATACGCATTCGATGGTCAGTTCTGTCGACTTCAGCCAACATCGAGGAATAAAATAACCCTCTCTCTTCTTATAGAAAGCAACAAGAATGCCATCTCTCACCACTCGGCAGATCTATTGCGTAAATTCTTACATTATTCATCCAGCACCAAGGTCATAAAAGACCGAATCTAACATCTTTCTCCATAATTTTGCCAATTATCGTTAGTTTATTGTCACCCAGATCACACAGCACACATCTCGCACGTTATTTAAGTCGGATTTCATCACTGAAGATTCAGTGAGAGGGAATCTTTCGTTGCATGACAAGTTAAAATACTACTCGACACGTGCCCTTGGTGTTCCAAAATATTAGGATTTCCTAGAAGCGATCGTCAGTGTTGTATCGGCATGGTCCAATCTATCGCGCAAGTGTTTTTGGCGCTGTTCGAGAGACTACGTGCCAGGTTTTGGACACATCATCCGAAGCTCAAAAATGGTTCAAATGGCTCCGAGCGCTATGGGACTTAACATCTGAGGTCATCAGTCCCCTAGACTTAGAACTACTTAAACCGAACTAACCTAAGGACAGCACACAAATCCATGCTCGAGGCAGGATTCGAACCTGCGACCGTAGCAGCAGCGCCTAGAACCACTCGGTCACAAAGGCCGGCTCATCCGAAGCCCTACAGAAGGAATCGCCATCAGCTAACACTGCGGTCAGTGACCAGCTACCCTTTCCATCCAAGATCTATCTGCGTAGTCTTTATGGAAAGATAATTTCGGTACTTTTGTGGCTCCCCGTTTGCTTTTTCAGAGAATTGTTTGGGTTGCTCAGCTTATATACTTGTTCTGCCATATTAAACAATGATTGAGTTTGGATATCTACGGTATTATGTATAATAGTTAAGAACTATTATTAATTCATGAATATGCTATGGAGTCTAAATGTAACGTAGTAGTTGATCGTAGTAGTTTATGTAATGTCTGTACCAAGCATTTAGAAATCAATTCTATTTTAATTACCGTATTTTACGGACTGTAAGGAGCTACGAACTATAAGACGCACCAAATTCTTATGCAATTTTTTTAAAAAAAATAACGCTTTTACTAATTTTTTATTAGGCAGACTAAAAGAATCTAAGTTGATAAAACCGAACTGGCCTTTAAAATACCTGAATATCATCATCTGAACTTTCGTCTTCTTCTTCTTCTTCGTCGCCACCGTTGTCCTCTTCATATATAAGACGGTGTTCATTGCCATCGAGAGCGTTACTTATGCTGCACTTCTTGAAAGATTCAACAGTAAAGTCTTCTCTCACTCTAGACGACAACCGTTTAACTAACGCATTTGTTTGATTGTAGGTCATTTTAAAGCTCCCTTCGGCGTGAACTCATGTTAGGTTTCATTCATCATCCATTTTTTTTTTTCATTCCTCTCTCATATACACTTCAAAAGGTTTATTTATGGAGACTTCAAGAGATTGCAGTTGTGAATTAAGTCCTCCCAGAATAACGGCAAGCTTTGTATTTTACTGTCTCAATTGCTCATTCAAGGAATCTTTCAAATGACTACTAAACTGATCTAGCACAAGAAGAGAACTCTTCTTCAAAAAGCACCTTTGTTCCCAGAGTGAGATTTTCACTCTGCAGCGGAGTGTGCGCTGATATGAAACTTCCTGGCCGATTAAAACTGTGTGCCGGACCGAGACTCGAACTCGGGAGCTTTGCCTTTCGCGGTCAAGTGCTCTACCAACTGAGCTACCCAAGCACGACTCACGCCCCTTCCTCACAGCTTTACTTCTGCCTTTGCTTCTCTCCCACACTCTGTTAATCCATAATTTCACTCCAGCTTTGTTCAGCCAACCCTTGTCATGTGCATGAAGAACAACTGGCGGTATTTCAGAAGGTATTGACACTGTTTTGCACTTGAAAATGAACACTGGAATACAGTCAGCACGGCATGGAAGGAGAACAACGTAATGTACTTTTTTATGTCCACTTGATTTTACAGTAACAGTTTCACTACTTTTCATGGCAACAGTTCTGTTACTCTGGACATGAAATGTCACAGGAGTTTCGTCCATATTCGCTATTTGGCTTACTTACACAGTGGTTCTCTTTCGATGTTGAGTAATAAAGCGATGGGAAGATTATATTTTCTCTTCATACTTTTGTGACATTTTATGAGATAATTTGGTTTTGAATTGCATGCTAAGTACAAGACGCTTTATAGCACCAACGAACTCCACCCTTAAAATCTGTTAGAGCTAGCTTACGTGGATATATTTGAATCATTTTCGTCCTAATTCCAGGGTCATTTTGACAGTGTCCTTGAATCCATTTCAGTATGTTATCTTCTAGATTTCGTTATTTTGGATTCAGTCCTGTATTTGCACATTTAAACTTCCAGATTTTTTTTCAATTCTTCTTTACTAGCCCGCCAACCGCGAAAGTTTCTTTTTCTGTTGGTGGGGGCCTAAATGCCGATCAGCTGCTCTATTTCCATGTTCTTCATATGCTGTTACTTTCAGTTTACTGCCCGCATCATATGAATACGTTTTATTTTTTCATCAGGAATCTAGTTACTAACAAAAATATTGTACTGTTACCGATAACACAAATCACTTTCAGTACAAGTTCACTGGAACCGTAGATTGCATTGACGCATCATGGGCTAAAAGGTGTTCTGGGTTTGTGATGGCAGGGTGGGAGGGAGACATTTTTAGCGAACTTGTGAATTTTCGCGACTCATGTTCGTCGCTTCGGTGCATTGCTGCTGCCAGTTGAATCCAATGCCAGACAGAGATAGGTTTCGCGCGGCATCGAATATATGGCCATTTTTAAGACTGGCGGGAATTTTAAATCAAATGCTATACATTTTTATATTAATTTCGAGCACAAGACGTACCTCCGTTCTTGAGATAATTTTTCGAAGAAAAAATTGGGGCTTATAGTCCGTAAAATACACTATCAATCAGTTAGGTGTCCTCTGACTTTCAGGCTGCTTTTCCCCTTCATTTTTTCTTCACGGATCGTACCAAAAGAATGGAAAGTGCCCATGTCACGTAAATAGTCAGGGAAGGAAATAGGAGTAATCCTATAAATTACAGACCCATACCAATAACGTCGATTTGTTGTAGAATTTACAAATATATACTGCGTTCAAATTACTTAAAAAACGACCTATTACAAATAGCCAACAAGCATTCGTCAATTATCGTTCTTGTGAAACACAACCAGTTCTAACAGTGCTATCGGCAGGTGATGTCAAATTGATTGAATATATATTTGTAGATTACCAGGAGGCTTTTGACACCGTTACTCACATGCGACTTCTGATCAAACTGTTTGCCTGTGCAGTATCGCTTCAGTTGTGCAAGTGGATTCGTGGTTTCCTATGAGAAACGCCACAGTACGTAGCAATGGACGGAAAATCTTCGAGTAAAGTAGAAGGAATATCGGGCGTGCTCCAAGGAAGCGTTATAGGCCCCCTCCTGTTCCTAATCTATATAAACGATTTGGGAGACAATCTGAGCAGCTCTCTTAAATTTTTCGAGATTATGCTGTCAATTACCGTCTAGCAAAGTCTTCAGAAGATCAAAACCAGTTGCAAAATGTCTTAGACACGATATTTACATGGTAAGAAAAGTGGAAAATTTTTCTGAATAAGGAAGAATGTGAGGTGATCCACATGACCATTAAAAGGAATGCGTTAAATTTCGATTACACCATAAATCACAGAAATTTAAAGACTGTCAATTGCACTAAGTACCTAGAAGTTACAATTACGAACAACTTAAACTGTAACGATCACATAGATAATGTTTGTGGGGATGGCTAACCAAAGACTGCATTTTATTGTAGAAAACTGTGAAGGTGGAAGAGGTCGTCAAACTTGAGAGAAGAACAGCTCGTCTTGTATTATCGCGAGATAGGGGAGAGACTGTCACGAGTATGATAAGTGAGTTGGGGTGGCAATCATTAAATCCGGGTTGGGGTGGCAATCATTTAAACCGAGTTGGGGTGTGGCAATGGCTCTGAGCACTATGCGACTTAACTTCTGAGGTCATCAGTCGACTAGAACTTAGAACTAATTAAACATAACCAACCTAAGGACATCACACACATCCATGCCAGAGGCAGGATTCGAACCTGCGAGCGTAGCGGTCGCTCTGTTCCAGACTGCAGTGCCTAGAACCGCGTGGCCACTCCGGCCGGCACGGGTGGCAATCATTAAAACAAAGGCATTTTTCATTGTGGCGTGATTTTTTCACGAAATTTCAGTCACCAGCTTCCTCCTCTCACGTGTAAATGATTTATTGTCGCCAGCCTACATAGGGAGAAATAGTCTTCATAATAAAATAAGAGAAATCAGAGCCTGTACACGAAGACTGGTGTGTTGACTGTTCCCCACAAGTGCTGTTAGAGGTGGAACGGTAGAGAAATAGTCTAAGGTGGTTGGATGTATCCTCTGCGGGCACTTAAGTGTGAATTATAGAGTAGTGAAGTAGATGTAGATCAATTCAGACGAACTGACATTTGAAGCGGACTCTTCCTAACCCGTCAGAATACATACTTCTGTTCCATATTTTGCATCACCACGGTGTTCTCCTAGCATGGCATCCAGTGACCGTTTCACTTTCCTTCAGATGAAGAAAGTATCATGTCGTTTTTGGAAACTCAGAATCTACTATGTAGGAATCGACATGGATTCCGGAAACAGCGCTCGTGTGAGACCCAACTCGCTTTATTTGTTCATGAGACCCAGAAAATATTAGATACAGGCTCCCAGGTAGATGCTATTTTCCTTGACTTCCGGAAGGCGTTCGATACGGTTCCGCACTGTCGCCTGATAAACAAAGTAAGAGCCTACGGAATATCAGACCAGCTGTGTGGCTGGATTGAAGAGTTTTTAGCAAACAGAACACAGCATGTTCTTATCAATGGAGAGATGTCTACAGACGTTAAAGTAACCTCTGGCGTGCCACAGGGGAGTGTTATGGGACCATTGCTTTTCACAATATATATAAATGACCTAGTAGATAGTGTCGGAAGTTCCATGCGGCTTTTCACGGATGATGCTGTAATATACAGAGAAGTTGCAGCATTAGAAAATTGTAGCGAAATGCAGGAAGATCTGCAGCGGATACGCACTTGGTGCAGGGAGTGGCAACTGACCCTTAACATAGACAAATGTAATGTATTGCGAATACATAGAAAGAAGGATCCTTTATTGTATGATTATATGATAGCAGAACAAACACTGGTAGCAGTTACTTCTGTAAAATATCTGGGAGTATGCGAGCGGAACGATTTGAAGTGGAATGATCATATAAAATTAATTGTTGGTAAGGCGGGTACCAGGTTGAGATTCATTGGGAGAGTCCTTAGAAAATGTAGTCCATCAACAAAGGAGGTTGCTTACAAAACACTCGTTCGACCTATACTTGAGTATTGCGCATCAGTGTGGGATCCGTACCAGATCGGGTTGACGGAGGAGATAGAGAACATCCAAAGAAGAGCGGCGCGTTTCGTCACAGGGTTATTTGGTAACCGTGATAGCGTTACGGAGATGTTTAACAAACTCAAGTGGCAGACTCTGCAAGAGAGGCGCTCTGCATCGCGGTGTAGCTTGCTCGGTTTCGAGAGGGTGCGTTTCTGAATGAGGTATCGAATATATTGCTTCCACCTACTTATACCTCCCGAGGAGATCACGAATGTAAAATTAGAGAGATTAGAGCGCGCACGGAGGCTTTCAGACAGTCGTTCTTCTCGCGAACCATACGCGACTGGAAGAGGAAAGGGAGGTAATGACAATGGCACGTAAGGTGCCCTCCGCCACTCACCGTTGGGTGGCTTGCGGAGTATAAATGTAGATGTAGATGTAGATGTAGAAACCAACACATCAATGGTGAGGAGGTGGCTCTGGAAGTGGATTCTTCCTCAACACATACTTCTATTTATCTCCAGCAAAACAACCAGCACTCTCCAATACCCACGCCCAAACTCCTACCGAATCATGTTTTTTTGCGATTTATGTTTAAGAAGCTAACACTGTTGAAAGGCTCCGACACGAGAATGATATGTGTACACGTAAGAAGATGTTTAAAGCTCGACATCAGGTAAAACACAGTCTTTTGATGACACACGCATTGCTGTTTCGTATTCATTCGCCAGCTCCAGGCCCTCGACTCTCAATAAATATGTCCTTTCTGGACGGAACACGAGTAACAAACAGGTGCAGGCTGTGACACACGGATCACTACATACGGAAGTTTGGGTCTGGCCGTGATTCGTGCACGGATAGCCGAAGGGATTAAGGTGACCGCTTGTGTAAAGCGGAAAATACGCGCACAAATTTTCATTGTAGTCATCTCAATATACAGCCGATGGTAGTTCACATTCGCAACTGCGAATACATTTCCTGTGTCTCTAGATAATGCTTTAAGGCCGAAATTGCAGTATTGAAAATGTCAATAGCCAGTGGCGAATATGATGTCTTCAAAAATGGAGAACTAAATGGTGGTTCGAAGGTCTGATTCCACGTACACATAAGTCAAAACGTCCTTCGTTCAGTATAGGCCTACAGTGTAGTGACTAAAATCATGGGATAGCGATTTGTACATATACAGACGGCGCTTGTATGCGTGCACAGCGTATAAAAGGACAGTGCATTAGCGGAGTTGTCGTTTCTACTCAGAAGATTCACGTGAAAAGGACGAAATGCTGACAGCATGACAGGAATTAAAAGATTTGAACGCGGAATGGTAGTTGGAGCTAGACGCGTGGGACATTACATTTCGGAAATCGCTAGCGATTAAACATTCCGAGATACACAATGTCAAGACTGCCGAAAATACCAAATTATAGGCATTACGTAACATCACGGACAACGCAGTGGCCGACGTCCTTCTCGTTAATGGGCTCCGGAAAGGCTCAAAATCATGAAAAGCTCAATTTTTACTTTTTTGCGTTTTCTGAATCTGCAGACTATTACCTTTTAATAGATATATAATTTATTCAATTCCGAAGACTACAACTATTTTTAAATTATTTTTGAAATGTGTTCTACATGGGCGTGACCCACTGTGGCGCTGTTAAACTGCTGTCAAATGGTGTTATTATTAACCTCCGTGTTCATCAGGTACATTTTAGTGATGTGAGATAAAATATGTGTTGTGGCTAACCTATTTTCAGAGACTTAGCAGCACCTGAACTGTTGAAAAAGTGTATTCACGGAAAAACTCAAAACCCCGATGAAAGTGTAAATAGTGTTATATGGTCGAGAATCCCCAAGACTGTATTTGTTGGAATAGAAACACTTCACTTTGGTGTGTATGATGTTGTTGCGACTTTCAATTATGGCAACATTGTAAGGTGCAAGGTATTTAGAAATATGGGAATGAAGATAGGTTCTATCATGGTACGAGCGATGCTTGCTTTAGACAAGGAACGCCTTCGGGCTGCAGACAGGGCTGTAAAGAGTCTAGAAATACAAGCAAGAGTAAACAGGAGGAGGAACAAGAGGAAGCTGGAGGAGGAGTTTGCAGAGGATGAAGATAATCCATCCTATGGACCTGGAATGCACTAAAAAGTTAATCCAATCTTTGTCGCTCGACTCCCAAAACTTTTATTTTCTCATACTAATTACATGTTTTCTACGGATTTTCCAAACATATTTGTTTCAAACTTTCAGTAAATGTTACACAGTACCTTCTGCATAATTTAACAGAGCCTTTTTCCAAAAAAAAACTGTATATTTTTGAATATATAAATAAAAAATTGCAAAAAAAAAATGTTGTGAATTTTCATTACAATTGAAAAAAATCATCTTTAATAACTGAACTAAAATTTTGTAAAATCCCTGTGTTAAGTTGTAGCCCATATTCCAATAAATAATCTGTAAAAAGTTCAACTTCCTACCTCAAATACTTTGTGAGGAAAGATGTAATTTATAAGCGTTATTTTAACATTGCAAGTATAGGGCGTTCCGGAGCCCCTTAAGAGAGCAGCTCCGCTTGCGTCAAGATATCAGCTCTGACAGACAAACAACAATGGGTGACATAACAGCAGAAATAAATGTGGGACGTACGATGGACGTATCTGTAAGGATAGTGTGGCGAAATTTGTCGTTAATGGGCTGTGGCAGCAGGCCTCTCCTAACAGCACGGCATCGTCTGCAACGCCTCGCCTGGCGGTTGCTCTTGAAGACTGGAAAACCATGGCCTGATCAGATGTGTCCCGACTTCAGTGGGCAACAGCTGATGGTAGGGTTCGAGTGTAGCGCAGAGCCCACCAAGCCATGGACCCAAGTTGTCAGCGAGGCACTGTGCAAGCTGGTGGCGGCTTCATAATGGTGTGGGCTGCGTTTACGTGGAATAGAGTGGATCCTCTCGTCCAAGTGATCTGATCAATGACTGGAAATGGTTGTGTTCAGGCACTTGAAGATCAGCTACAGCCATGCAGGCATGTTATTCTAACAAAAGAAGTGGCTCACAAGGAGTGAATCTGGAATACTTTATGTATTCTACGTTTACTGTTAAATGTGGCAGTAAGACACCAACGCAAATAACTTTACTTGCGTTTTATTTTGTGCTGTTTCTATGCAAATTTGAAATTTTTTAGTATAAACCATAACTGCTTTTCTTTGAGTGTTACATATTATGTAGTTAATATAGAAGGCGCTATACAGCCAACCGAGGTGTTGCCCGCAGAGCCTACCTTCATTATACAGCAGTCCTGAATGAACTGTGACACAAGCCCGTACAACCGGGATTTGACGTACCAGGACAAGTATTGAAACTCTGAAGTAATGCTTTGAGAATGGCTAGACATCAGCCGAAATCTACATTTGCTTTAATGACAGCTGAAAGGAAAGGACGACTGACTCCTGTGCTCCATCATTTTGTATCTAGGCGCTCCTCTACCTTAATTAGTAATTAAACTCGATTTTCTACATGTCTTTGAAACCTGTCACCTGTCAGGGACCTTCTTTCGCCGACGCTACTGTAGGAGGAGGAACTGTCTGATGTTATGCGAGAAAAAGAAATGGGAGTAGACAGAGTGGACATCGTGGACCCGGTTTGCAGTCATAGTTTAACAGAAGTTTGGAAGACTAGCGATCAAATAAGGCGGAAGGCATAGGTAACGTTTCTCTTTTTTTCATTTTCTAAAGTCATTGAGGGAGGTTAATTTTTTATAGAATGTATGAGAATGGAGACATACCATCGGACTTCCGGAAGAAAGTCATCCACACATTCCTGGAGAGAGCAAGGTGGAAGAAGCGCGAGAACCATCGCACAGTCAGCTTAGTATCTCATGCTCGCTGACAAGAAAGATATACAGAAGAATCAACGATTATGTCCTGAGGACCGCGCGATTCTGGTCAGCTGCCACATGGCGTCACTCGGATGCCGTACAGAGGTGTATGGAGTCAGCAAACACTCCCCTCTCGGCCATTGTCGGCTTTGCCGTCCTTGGAGCCACTACTTATTACTCACGTAGCTCCTCACTTATTATTATGGGAGTTTATTTACCCGAGTTTGGAGTACACACGCAGGATTTTATAAATTTACAGTACCAAGTAAAGAAACAGAAGGAATTTATACATACTCACAAAATTGAAATGAAACAGAGCTATTCGTAGGTGACTGTCTACAGGGGTTAGATAAATTGAAGAAAGCGTATTTGTGCCATCAGGTGTACAACTGCTTGTTTACTACCCACCAGTTTGGATTATTACGGTCTGAAACGCCGCGCTTAAGCCGCAGGACAGGATAGGTAGTTTACATTATGGAAAGGCCAAAATAAGGGGCTATCAGTTACACTCGAACATGCAACTTCTTTATTTGATCAAACATTACAAGAGCCCCAAAAAAAATTTTTTTTAATACACAGCTTTAATCTTTGGGGCTTAATTACAGGCTGAAAGCCACTATAATTTTAAAACGGCTGAAGGCCGATAACTTAAAACGCAAGCATAGTCAGAAATTTAAAAGGTAAGCCTTCTGTTACAATAGTTCTTTATTTAGGCTGAAGGCCCAAAGAATCTGAGATTTTCACAGCAAACCAATTGAATTCAAAATCGGTTGAAAGCCCAACACTTGAGGCTAAACAACATTAATTAAAAAAAAACCAAGGGCTTATGTAAAACAATTCTTAATTAGGCAGAACTCAACCAAAACAGAAATTTTGAAAGGCAAAGCCTTATCTTAAAATAGATCTTTACTTGGTCTGAAGGCCCAAAGAATCAGACACTTCAGGTACAAACAAGTTAAACTCAGATCGGCTGAAGGCCTGACACTTAAAATTCAACAACACTAAAATTTTTAAAATGCCAAAGGCCTTATGTGAAACAGTTCTTTGACCTAGGCTGAAGGCCTTAAGAGCAAAACAACTCAAAATCGGCTTAAGGCCGAACACTTGAAATTCAAGAACACTAAAATTTTTAACTCCTTTTTTAAACATAAGAACATTCACCGGTATACCTGGGAAGGCAGGGGAACCAGACCTGTCATTGACTATATAATAACAGATCAGGGATTCAGGAAGGCTGTGAGGGACACACGTGTATTCAGGGGATTCTTTGATGACACTGATCATTATTTAATCTGCAGTGAAATTGGGATTGTGAGGCCGAAAGTGCAGGAGGTCAGGTCCATATGTAGGAGGATAAGAGTGGAGAAACTTCAGGATAAGGAAATCAGGCACAAGTACATAACAGCGATCTCAGAAAGGTACCAGTTAATTGAATATAGTAAATTACAGTCATTGGAAAAGGAATGGACAAGGTACAGGGACACAGTACTAGAAGTGGCTAAAGAATGTCTTGGAACAGTAGTGTGTAAAAGTAGGATGAAGCAAACAGCTTGGTGGAATGATATAGCCAAGGCAGCCTGTAAAAGGAAAAAGAAGGCGTATCAAAAATGGCTACATACCAGAACCCAGGTAGACAGAGAAAGTTATGTTGAAGAAAGAAACAAAGCCAAAGAGATAATTGCAGCATCCAAGAAGAAATCGTGGGAAGACGTTGGAATCAGGTTGGAGACTATGGGTCAAGCTGCTGGAAAACCATTCTGGAGTGTAATTAGCAGTCTTCGAAAGGGAGGTAAGAAGGAAATGACAAGTATTTTGGACAGGTCAGGAAAACTGCTGGTGAATCCTGTGGATGCCTTAGGCAGATGGAGGGAATATTTTGAAGAGTTGCTCAATGTAGGTGAAAATGCGATCACTAATGTTTCAGATTTCGAGGTAGAATGGGATAGGAATGATGATGGAAATAGGATCACATTTGAGGAAGTGGAAAAAATGGTCAATAGATTGCAGTGCAATAAAGCGGCTGGGGTGGATGAAATTAAGTCGGAACTCATCAAATACAGTGGAATGTCAGGTCTTAAATGGCTGCACAGGATAATTGAAATGGCCTGGGAGTCGGGACAGGTTCCATCAGACTGGACAAAAGCAGTCATCACACCAATCTTTAAACATGGAAACAGAAAAGATTGTAACAACTACAGAGGTATCTCTTTAATCAGCGTTGTGGGTAAAATCTTCTCAGGTATTGTTGAAAGGAAAGTGCGAGTATTAGTTGAGGACCAATTGGATGAAAATCAGTGTGGGTTTAGGCCTCTTAGAGGTTGTCAGGACCAGATCTTTAGTTTACGGCAAATAATGGAGAAGTGTTATGAGTGGAACAGGGAATTGTATCTATGCTTTATAGATCTAGAAAAGGCATATGACCGGGTTCCTAGGAGGAAGTTATTGTCTGTTCTACAAGATTATGGAATAGGAGGCAAACTTTTGCAAGCAATTAAAGGTCTTTACATGGATAGTCAGGCAGTAGTTAGAGTTGACGGTAAATTGAGTTCATGGTTCAGAGTAGTTTCAGGGGTAAGACAAGGCTGCAACCTGTCTCCACTGTTGTTCATATTATTTATGGATCATATGTTGAAAACAATAGACTGGCTGGGTGAGATTAAGATGTGTGAATACAAAATAAGCAGTCTTGCATATGCGGATGACTTAGTTGTGATGGCAGATTCGATTGAAAGTTTGCAAAGTAATATTTCAGAGCTAGATCAGAAATGTAAGGACTATGGTATGAAAATTAGCGTCTCCAAAACGAAAGTAATGTCAGCGGGAAAGAAATATAAACGGATTGAGTGCCAAATAGGAGGAACAAAGTTAGAACAGGTGGACGGCTTCAAGTACTTAGGATGCATATTCTCACAGGATGGCAAAATAGTGAAAGAACTGGAAGCGAGGTGTAGCAAAGCTAATGCAGTGAGCGCTCAGCTACGATCTACTCTCTTCTGCAACAAGGAAGTCAGTACCAAGACTAAGTTATCTGTGCACCGTTCAATCTTTCGACCAACTTTGTTGTATGGGAGCGAAAGCTGGGTGGATTCAGGTTACCTTATCAACAAGGTTGAGGTTACGGATATGAAAGTAGCTAGGACGATTGCAGGTACTAGTAGATGGGAACAATGGCAGGAGGGTGTCCACAATGAGGAAATCAAAGAAAAACTGGGAATGAACTCTATAGATGTAGCAGCCAGGGCGAACAGGCTTAGATGGTGGGGTCATGTTACACGCATGGGAGAAGTAAGGTTACCCAAGAGACTCATGGATTCGGGAGTAGAGGGTAGGAGGAGTCGGGGTAGACCGAGGAGAAGGTACCTGGATTCGGTTAAGAAAGATTTTGAAGTAGTAGGTTTAACATCATAAGAGGCACCAATGTTAGCACTGAATAGGGGATCATGGAGGAACTGTATAAGGGGGGCTATGCTCCAGACTGAACGCTGAAAGGCATAATCTGTCTTAAATGATGATGATGATGATGATAAAATTTTTAAATGCTAAGGTCTTACGTGAAACAGTTCTTTATATGAGGCTGAAGGCCTAAAGAATCTTAAGGGCAAAATAACCTTAATTTAAAAATAAATCGGCTAGAACCCATACAAGTACAAACAACAAGAAAAAATTTTAAAAAGCAGTACACTCAAGGTTGTTCAGGTGTTCGAGAGTCGGCCTGGAATTCAAACACTAAGGCTGCGTTCACACTGCCGGCCGGGCCGAGCCGAGCCTGGCCGGGCCGCCGCCCGCTATGATGTCAAACACGTGGTTCTGAACTGCGGTGTTCACACTGGCGGCCGGGCCGCGCCGACACGGCGTGAGCCTCCCGGAGCCGAACCGGCGACATCCCGAGCGTTTAGTACTGGCGGTGCGAGCCGACCGCAGGCAGGCGCGAGCATGTGGAGCAGCACTACAGCACTACAGCTCGTCTCCCTTCTGCTTTCATCACAAGTGTGACTGCACACGTCTTTTACTTTAAGATGTTACCTCACATTTCACAATCAGTGAGGAAAAATTACGTTTATTGTAATTGTACATGCGAAATTACTTTTATTTCATTTATTTAATCTCCCGTATTTACATGCATTTACAGCAATAGCTTGCCAGAGATCGCGGAATTGCCGCCACTAAATAGTTCGCATTTACTTGTAAACGGAGACAGATACGAGTGTCACTGAGGGACGGAAATGTGTCCCTACCAGATGACAATGCATTGTAAAGTCATGCTGTGGCACGTTTTACTATAAGCTGTTGTCTGCGACATCTTTTTGCGATGTTCTTACTTTAATGAATGCAGAATAACATAGACATAACATTAACTTGTGTCCATCAATTTGGTATCAGAAATTCGGCTAGTATGACAGTAATGATGCAGTTTCCAGATTATGGAACGAAGTAACCGAGGAGTGTGTTTCAGATAGTGTAACGCCGGAAATGCATATCCTCCTATTTCCATCTATTGTACTATAATTTTTTCCTTGTCTTGTTACCTCAAGATATGACGTTTCTGTCTCTTTATATATTCTAATTGTTTTACTGTTTTTGTATATATATATATATATATATATATATATATATATATATATATATATATATATATATATATGCATTTATGTCGATGTATAATTGGTTCTTTTGTAAATATTATTTGTATTTTTACGCTGGGTCTTGCCTAGGGAAAACTATGCTATCGAACGAATACGTCGATAGGTCGTGTGGAGAACCAGAGTGTTTAGGATCTTTGGTAGTGTTACCTCTGTCGCGTGGAGCGCGGGCAGGGGGAGTCTGGCTAGGGTGGTGCAGTGGAGCAGGTGTGTTGTGTGAAGCTCCCGTGAGTTGCCGCGCTTTTGGGGGTTGGGCAGCATGTAATTGCGCTCTACTTGCTATGATAGTTTCTGACACGGTGTCGCGGACGGGAAGCATTAGCTGGCGCACATCAAGAGCCCGTTTCGTCTGGTGACCGTGTCGAGAAGAAGGCGCACCAACATCCAGCTTCTGCAACAGCGACGGCCGACAATGAGTGACTGTCGCCACCTCCTCGATCGACGGCTTCAAACTTTCAATCAACCAACAAGGAAGGCTGGAAACACGTAAAGTTTTAGAACTGTATGGCAGACCTCAGCTTTTCAAAGTGTTCAAATCACAAAATTACAGAAACGTAGCATGAATCTTTGTTGCTCATTGTCCCAATTGCATTACCAAGCAGGGTCCCTTCCTTTTCCGGAATGAACCCGAGTGTAGTTGAAAATCAAACGCCAGCATTAAAGTAACATTATTCTATTTCACTGCTTTAATTTCAAAGTTCAGTTAAGTTATTCATAGCTGGCTACAATATTCAGATTACACAAGCACAAATTAAGAGTGCGAGTTTTGTTACCGTATTTTAGCTTACCTGTGACTGCAGCTCAGCTTGGTACGTACTAAATTTTACTACTGTTAATTGTTCAGAATCATTTAATTCAAGTTCAAAGTTAAATCCCTTATTTCTAAATTGCGTAGATTCAAGTAGCTTTTGAAATGATTGTAGAGGTAGTCCAAGATTAACCGTATTTTACTGAATTTCGATGTGCTTCAGAAAGAAAGCTCACTATTAACTTCATTCACTAAATTAACTTTCGATTTTCCGGTTTTATTAATTCTTTTGCTAAATTAAGTCAGAGTGTAGCGAAATTTATTACTTCTGACAAACTTTCAGTTTTCACACTGCACGTGTCAACCTTCAGTTGCTACGCTTCTAGTGCTAATTATATGTGTAATAACCTTTATTTTTCAGTTACTATAGTGACAGTCCTTAGGGCTGGCGACTGTAATTTTCCCCAAATCTCAAATATCTAATTACCGCTAGTTAATTGTTAACGTAACGGCCGCACATTTACTTTCTTTATTAACTTTACCCCTTTTCAAAATTAATTTCCACCTGTTTCATTAGCATTTTTCCTTTCAATAGATGTAACCCTTTCCCCCCTCTTTACCGAAAAATTAACTTCGGTGACGATTGCTTTTCCCAAATTTCCATTAGGTACACGCGGTTTAATTTTTCACTGTCAATAAGGTCGATAAGTGGGTGGGAGGTTACAATAGTACACACAAATATAAATTATTTTCCTATATAATTTTATTTGTTTTATTTACAATGAAATGAGATGCACAAAAATACAGTAAATAGCTAAGTACTTTTAATTCCAAAATTTATTTTTGAAAGGTTTTTTAATAATTTTAAGTTGCATTTCTAACGAAATATTCAACAAACGTGTTCCTGACAGTACATACAGTATACATCCAACACAGTTTGGAAATCCCCATCTCGTATGCATTTCACTGACAATTTCTTTAAATCGAGAAACAGTTGGCGTTGGTAAATGAATGGGAGCAAAGCAAGTGACTCCCATGTCGCCATACAAACGTCTTTCACCCTCAGTGATACGGTGGACACTCCTAATCGGAATGACGATGCTAGTGCATGAAAGGAGATGCCAGTGGACAGATACCTGAGGAAAAAATCGTAAAATGTGTTACTCAAGTGTGGTGTTCGGCGAAGTTTTTACAGTTTTGTTTGCACAGTAGATGTTTACTTACTCCATGTTATTTCACAGTTATACAACAATAAATAATTAAAGAGACATTTTCTTGCACCCTTCTATATTCTTTCAATTAAAATAATGAAATCGAAATGCAAAGACCTGAGAGACAGTTACAGAGAATAACTTGTGTAACTTGGCAAAATAAGGTCATGTGATCCAGGGAATAGTACATTAAAATGCAATTCCACTCGGGCTTTGTTCTGTCATATGATTTTCCTAAGTTCCAAGAGCTATGCACAGTTTCTTATTAGTGGAAATGGAACCACTGAGTCAAAGGGCATTATCTCAAAACTCTTGGCCTATCAATCTGTCTATCTTACAAGGTAATGAAAAGAATTCTGTGAGGTCATCAGTGGCTCCACATGATGAACCATCACCACTGCCAAGCGCTGCATCATGAAGAAAAAAGAAGAAAAAAGTTGGAAAATTCTGAAGGAGTATTTCTGCGATTCTTCGTTGAAGGCACAGCAAGACATTACCCAAAATGGCGAAGCTAATTACTCCCTAATGATTCTCATGTGTCCCATAAACTCTCTTCCCCTCAGAGGTAGCGTTTGTGAAACTTAAAATACAAAAGCATGACTACAATTAATTGGAGGTAGTGAATGCTGTACAAAGTTCTACTGCAAACCAAAAAGTGTGTACTAACGAATCTTACCTTATCG
Organism: Schistocerca cancellata; assembly: GCF_023864275.1. NCBI lineage: Eukaryota > Metazoa > Arthropoda > Insecta > Orthoptera > Acrididae > Schistocerca > Schistocerca cancellata. Next base: position 52,820,192 of record NC_064631.1, read on the forward strand.
TTATACACAATTTTTCTTCTGCTGTTATACTTCTGCGAATATTTGTGTTCTGTTTAGAAGTTTTGTCTTGAATGTTCTGCAGCACATACTGAAATGTATTATGATTCATTCTATAATATCAATAAAAACTTTCAGGATAGTTTTTAACTTCTTAATGTAAAGAAAAAAACTCTCCTAAATGTCTGTCGCTATTACTGGGATGAATCCATAACCTCATAGTTCTTCTGTACTTCAAAACTCGACGAGTTACTGCAGAGTCAAAACAATACCAATAAAAGAGTGAAGACATTGTTCTACACGACAGCACAGACTAGGTAAGGGCAAGCAACTGTTGACTGCAGCTGCATTTTCTACTGACTTGCTTGACAGCTGTCGAAGGATAGGGATTTTTTTAAATTTATTTATTTGGCCTCCGGCAGCTAACAGCCATTTAGCCAAAGAGTGGGGATTACCTTGACAGTGCAGCGCAGCCTGCCATGGAAGAAACAAAAACAATGAAGAACAATAAAACGCACGTCTGTGTCGATCGACAGTAGTTTCATTAACTCTCCATTATTTTTTCTGTCACAGTAGACAACGAGACTACAGAATTGCGCTTCAGTTTCTGCAGTAAACGTGTCACAAATCTCCAGTTTGTTTTTGTGATTAGTTTTACATCATATTTTGTCAGACCTATGTCATTGACACTTCTATCTAGACACTTTACCTAGAGAATGAGACCATTAAAATAATACGAGGGACCGACACTAGGTCTGCGCTGATCACTAGTAATTATTTTTTTTTCTGTCCTGCATTATATGAGTACACTAAACCAAGCTGTAGCCACGCGAACTTGCGGACGTGGCACTGACGCCACAGAATAGCTCGCATTACTTGTGACCAGAGACAGATATCAGTGTCATTATCATTTCAAAAACTTTTTGGTCTCAGAATGGTTCTTGAACGAAACTGTAAAACATCATTTGAGTCGTATGCGCAGAATTACGTCACTCGGGTCAACTGGTTTGCGTAAACTTTTTCAATTTTAGATGTCGTCTGTTTCTCCTCAGAAATTATATTGATACGCGTTATCTGATGTAATCGATATTAGAACCACATTGAATAAACTTTTGAGATTCAAAGTCGCGATGAACGCAGTCAAAATTCAATAATCTTGTCAAATATATTATTAATTCATTCACATAATTCTTCATAAATAAATCCTCGGAACACGTATTTCAACTTTAGTAGCATCCACTAGTTTATTATCTTCCTACATACAGACGTGAACCTGAGCCTTGACGAGACAAAACTAACATTTCTAATGAGATTAAACTTCCTATGATATCATTGTTGTACAAAACATAACGAATTCTCAATTATTTGATTTTTAGAAGCACGACGCAACAACTTGGTTTCAGGATCTTCTGTTGCTCTTTGGCTGTCGACCCGTGACGTATAGTGGCCAGCAATTTTCTCTCTGGTCCCGGCAGCGAAGATGCTGTCACCGTTCGTTGCGCCGCCCTCTCCGTACATGAAACATAAAAAATAAATACAAAAACTTTAGACAATTCACAACCATTACAAATATTACAAAAATACATAAACAAAACTAAATTAAACTTATATTCACCTGCAAACTGGGCCGACACTGGTGGATGGGTGACGCTTCAATTTCGCGTCCCACTACAGTAAGTGACTCTTTTAAGGAAGAAATAAGTTCATAAAACGATGTGGCGAAGTCTTATATACCGCTAAGAATTTTTAAAACATGAAAATCGGAGAAGTGGATTTTCCCCCATTTCGCCGCCCCGGCTCGGCGCCGCGCACAGTGTGAATGCACTACACGTCGGCCTGAGCTGGCTAGACACGAGCCGAGCCAGTACGCGTCATCCCGGCCCGGCCCGGCCGGCAGTGTGAACCCAGCCTAACGCACGTTTAGGTGAGACACGCAGTCGGGCCAACCATTCACGATCCGACGACAACCCAACCGACCGACAGTCAACAGACCAAGCGACAGGGTAACTTAACTTCCGTGTCCGGGATCGGTGAGCCACCGACCTCGTAGCAGTGGGAACACTCCGACACCACATAGAGGCCTCCAGCGGCCCGGCCAGACACGCACCACGGAGACTTCCTCGCCGCTTCACGCCAATCAACGAACTGCCCAGGCCCGGAAACGGTGAACGACCAAATATACGTCGGCCGATGAGACGACCAACCGAACAACCAACCAACGGTCGTCCCGCTCCAATCCCACTCCGTCGGACAGTTGATGTGTGTGTCGCCAGTGGTCGGCGAGCACTGGCTGTCGGCGCCTCACCGGCGCTCCGTCCCCGACTTCAGTGCTGCTGCGTGCCCACTGCACTGCTGGTCCGTCTCCAACTCACTGCCAGACACACGACGACCCGGAAATGGTATCGGTCGCGCCAGAGATGGTACGACAGTGCACCAGGCCCCCAAAACCGCACGAGTGGTCGACTGTGAAGAGCTGACAAATTGAATAGCTGGCTGGCGGCCATTAGAGTGGTAAACTGACGCGCGGAGTTCAAATGTTTATACATCGCTTTTGGGTATAAAATGCCTTCCCTTGAGTTAGGTCACAAACATAATGCCTCATTTAAATACGTTACTACAATATACTTTTTAATTTATGAACAAACAGCAACTAGTCACTGTTTATGAATTTATCGTACGTGCTACATGGAATCTGCCGTAGCTAAAAGTTATGGACTGGACCCCTAGCATTTTTCGTAGTTCGTTTACGATAGATGTACGCAAAATGCATCAAATTAATCGAAGATTTGCCCACTATATTAATAGATATTTTCTGACTCTACCTTGCTTTAGATTTTATCAGCTGTGGTTTTGAGAAAGGAAACCTGCAAATAGATGCACAGACATTATGCTAATACCGTGTTACAAAAACATTTATTAAGCAAGTGCACCGACATACAAAATAACTTAAAATATCCACATAACTGTGAAATGTAATATTCGTTCCTTTCTCGAATTTATTTGTGCAATTAATCGCTGCACAAGTCTTCACCATTGTACTTCTTTTGATTGGAACGTACAGACAGTAGAATTACGAGTAACAAATACTGTATGTACGCCCCAACAAATATACAACGTTGAATCAAGGTCTTCATAAACAACAATACTACACAACACATCAGACTACAACCACTATAATGGCGTCCAGCCGAAGGTTCAAATTATCCCGCGACTGCAGCGCCATCAGTGAGTCTAGTTATTTTTTACAAGGTCTTTGCAGTGCACTTATCGTTATGCGCTGCTGCTGCCGCTCTCGGGCAAGTAAAGCAGGAAGTTAGCGACGCCAGTAAATGGAATAAGAAAACGAGGCGGCAGTACCTTAATAGAAGATGACAAACAATAAATGGGATAAACGCGAGCCGTGCACGGCTCACAGTCATCTTCACATGAGTAAAACTGTGTACATCAATGGATCAAACACAAATTTTCGCTATATATGAGGCAAACAAATGGAAAATCTATATAATTGCCATAATAATCTGTCTTGTACCTTGGCGCAATTCCAGTAGAGCACACTTCGTGACAACTTCACACTTAAGAAAGTGAAAATAACTCCACACGCTTTTTTTCATTTTCTTGCAAATGAAATCAAACAGTCTTTGCCCAAAAAAGAAAAACCTCTACAACATTTTTTTGTGCCTCGAACAACTCCACCTCGTTGAAAGAATTCACACGGTGCTTTACGTTCTATGTATCCTCATTTCATTAGTCTGGCCGTAGGTTTGACAAAGCCCGTTCGTAACCTGTGCAGTGATCCTCATGTGGTCCCGTCCAAGGTCTGCCTGCCTGGTGAGCATCCTGCTGGCCTTACTCCTCCTTCGAGATGACTTTTTCGGTTGAAACGCTGCTTTCTCCCTTGCTTTCTTGGATGAAGTATTTAGTTCAGACGTTGACTGTAAAAAGACTTGCTCGATTCAACTAACTCCTTGGTGGAGTATGTCCATCCTGTGAGTTTAACTCATTTACTTCGAGTATTTTCCTCTTAGCATTTGCGACTAGTCCCGGCGAATACCAGGAGTAGCAATGTATGTCATGTTCTAGAATTTATCAACTGGAGTTGGTTTCAGACATCCAGTAATAAGCTTTGCAGTTTCGTTAAGGACTAGTCTACTTCTTTCATGTGGGAGGACTAATACGACATTTGGCAGGCATATGCATAATTGTCGGCCCTGTTCCTTCCTACCTCCAAGGAAACTCCTTGCATTATTGAGAACTGAACTCCAGCACTTCCCGTTGCAGTCACACATGCTGACCGCTCGGCTACCGACGTAGACAATAAAAGAAGAACGAAAAAAAAACTGTCAGATCACAGTTAGTTTGGTTTCGGGAAACGTAAAGGCACCACAGATGCCGTTCTGAAGTTGCACTCGACAGTGGAAGCAAACAAGTTTATAGGATTTTCCGACCTAGAAAATATGCGCAACAGTGTCAAATGGTGCTTGGGTTCGAAATTTTAAGTAAAATGTGTGTAAACTGCGGGGAAAAACGGGTAACAAGCAATACGTACAGGATGAAAGAGAAAAAAATAAGAATGAAAGACTAAGAAGGAAGTAATCGGAACAGAAAAAATTGTGGCTTATGCTGGCACCTACGACGCCTGTCTCTTGGCTTCAGTGGGCATCCTCCGTGCGTATGGGCTGGTGGCGGAAGTGGTGAAAACTGCTGGCGTCGCTCGCGGGGTACAAGCAGAGCTTTCAATTTGCAGCATTGCACCCAGACTCGATCGAGGTACTTTGGTTTGGACCCGAAAAGAGCATCTCAGCTAAAGGCTCCGTCGGTCACACGACAGTCTAGGCTGCAGATATCTGGACCTTCGGTATGGGGCTGATAATTGTAGGAGTAGTTTTAACGCAAGGCGATCTTCTGATGAACGCTCGCCAGTCGATAAGCAGAGAGCGAAAGAATTTCACGTACAAAGTAAAGACACTTTGACTGTCAAAATTTTAACAGTGAATTGCCAGAGTATTCGGATCAAAGTTTTCTGCCCTGAAGCAAAGCTGTCGCGCTCAAATTATTTTTAAAACCGAGAGCTGGCGGACACCGGAAGTAGAAAGCTCCGAAATATTTAGTGAGGCATGGAACTTGTATCGAAGACATATATCAGATGCAACCGAATGGGGCTGTCCATGCAGTCAACAAGAATATTGTGCCTGTCGAGGTCGAAATTGAGTCTTACGTGTCAAGTTATCTGAACGTTTGTAACAGGCCGAGATGAACTCATGTTAATCATCGGATGTTTTTACCGCCCACCCGATTCCAACGTAACAGTTGTAGAATCTACATCTACATATATACTCCGCTAGCAACCAAGCGGTGTGTGGTGGAGGGCACAAATAGCGCCAAAGTCATATTTCCCTCCCTTCTGTTCCACTCGCGGATCGCACGAGGGAAAAACTACTGTCTGGACGCTTCAGTACGATCCCTTATTTCTTTTATCTTTGAATGGTGATAACTGCGTGATTTGAAAGTTGGTGGTAATAATATATGATCTACATCCTCAGCGAAGATCGGATTTCGGAATTTAGTGAGCACCCCCTTCCGTTTAGTGGGTCTTCTATCTGCAAGTGTGTCCCGCTTCAGACTTTCTATGAGATTTGTAACGCTCCCGCGATGTCTAAATGTACCAGTCACGAATCTTGCCGCTCTTCTTTGAACCTTCTTAATCTCTTGAATCAGACCCAACTGGTAAGGGTCCGACACAGACGAACTAACTAACGTATTGTAAGCTACTTCCTTTGTTGAAGGACTGCAACGCTTCAGGATTCTACCAATAAACCGCAACCTAGAGTTCGCGTTGCCCTTTACTTGTGTAATCTGATCATTCCATTTGAGATCATTTCGAATAGTCACACCCAGATACTTGACGGATGTTACCGCTTCCAAACATTGAGAAATTATTTTGTACTCATACGTTAATGGGGATTTTCGCCTTATACGTAGTAGGTTACACTTACTAATATTGAGAGATAACTGCTAGTCATTACATCACGCATTTATTTTCTGCAAATCCTCATTGATTTGTTCATAAGTTTTCGTGTGATACTACTTTCCTGTAGACTACAGCATCATCGGCAAACCGTCTAATGCCGCTGTCAATACCACCAACCAGATCGTTTATGTAAATCGTAAAAAGCAGCGGACCTATTATGCTGCGCTGGGGCACACCTCAAGTATCGCTTGTTTCTGTTGAAGTTTTTCCATCATTCAAAGTCCACGCTCAGTAACACGTAAATATCGATATAATTCAGTGTTCATTGGAGGCGACTTTAAACTACCGAGTTAGACCGGTGTGCCTATGGATTCACTGCAGATGCTACCGACAGCCAGTCTTCTGAGGAAGTTCAGAAGACGATTTCTGAAAATTGTCTTCAGCAGATAGTTCAACAACCCACATGGAATGGAAACATTTTAGAACTTGTAGCCACAAAAATGCCTGACCTTATCAGTATAGAGACAGGGATTAGCCACCACGACATCATCATGGTGTCGTTGTATACTAAAGTTAATAAATTCATCAAGGAATCTGGGAGAGTATATTCGCTAGAAAGAAGAGATACGGGGTTGTTGGCATGTAGCTGTAGAGGAATTACGGGCAAAGTTTAAAGTGACTGCAAATTCCTCTCTGGAGAAGTATGTGCCGAGTGGATTAAGGACGGAAAAGACCCATCGCGGTTTAACAACAACATTCGGAAAATTGTGAGGAAGAAGAGACCTTTGCACTATAGGGCCAAAGAAAATGTCGACAGGGAAAAGTTAGTAGAAATTCGCGCGTCTGTAAAAAGATTAATGTGCGGAACGTACAACCTAGGTGAAAGATCTACCCGAGAACCCGAGTAAATTCTGGTCCTACGTAAATTCACTAAGCGGAGCAAGGTCTATCCAGTCACTCGATGACGAATCTGGTGTGGCAATGAAAGACAACAAAAGGAAAATTGAGGCTTTAAATTTCAGATGTAAGAAATCTTCACGAAGGAGGATCGTACAAACATAGCGTTATTTGAACGCCGCACAGACTCCGGTATGGAGGATGTAGTAACAGGCATCGCTTGCGTATGGAAGCAACTAAAAGCGTTGTGTCGGCTGCTGTGGGAGTGAGCACCGACACAAAGAAGGAACGAGAGAAGCCGCGATGGTCGGTAGTAGGAATCCAAAATCACCTGTAGATTACTTGAACTCTTTGTTTCTAAAAGGGAAAGAAAATTAACTTATTTTGGTTTCTGTGCTTCCTGTGCCTCCCACATACAAGTACTCTGCTCTGTATTACTACTCGCAGAACACAGGCTAGGTAACGTCTTCCCATTACTGCGTGCTGATGCTCTCGAAGACTATGACCGAACTGGACCGACCAGCAATGGGCAGCTGGTTAAATCAGCGCTGACAGGGGGCGCTGATGCTGTCTACCTGGAGGAATGTCGCTGCCCTCTCTTTCCAGTGGCCCACGGGTCAGCGCCTTCTTAATGTAATTTCCCGGTGCTGCTCTGTCGGTGCGTAGTCGGTGCTTTAGGACGGCGCAAAAAGAGCTGAAAACCAAGAAGCCGCCAAGGCTGGGAAATCTCATTTCGGTTTCACAGAACATACTTTACAGGACTGCCCCTTATTTAGCTTGCATTTATCGCGAATCTCTCGCCCAGCACGTAGTCCTAAGCGACTGGAAAAAAAGAGCAGGTGATTCCGGTACATATGAATGGTAAATATTCTTAATACCGTTCTGCTGCAGAGTTCTTGAACGTTTTGTGACTTCAAATACACTAAATTTTCTTGAGATAGAAAAGCTTCTGTCCATATATCAACACGGATTTAGAAAGTACGCGCGCGTGCAACTCAGCTTGCCCTTTTCTCACAATATACTCTGCGAACAATGGACGAAGGACAACAGGAAGATTCCATACTCTTAGATTTCCGGAAAGTGTTTGACGAGGTGTCGCACTGCAGTCCGTTAACACCGGATTAGGTTCCAGGATATGTGAATGACTCGAAGACTTTTTAGGTAACAGAACCCATTACTTTGTTCTCGACTGCGAGTGTGGATGAGAGACAAGGGTGTCGTCGGGAGTTCACCAGGACAGTGCGACAGCAGCGCTCTTGTTCTCCACATACGTGAATGATCTGATGGTCAGCCTGAGCAGCAATCTGCGGCTACTTGTGATGGAGCTATGGTGTACGGGAAGTGTCGTCGTTAACTGAATGTAGGACGATACAAAATGACTTACATTGAATTTCTAGTTGGTGTGGTGAGTGGCAGATTGCTCTAACTGCGAGGTGCAATCAAGTTCTAAGACCTCCGATTTTTTTCTAATTAACTACTCACCCGAAATCGATGAAACTGGCGTTACTTCTCGATGTAATCGCCCTGCAGACGTACACATTTTTTACAACGCTGACGCCATGATTCCATGGCAGCGGCGAAGGCTTCTTTAGGAGTCTGTTTTGGCCACTGGAAAATCGCTGAGGCAATAGCAGCACGGCTGGTCAATGTGCGGCCATGGAGAGTGTTTCTCATTGTTGGACAAAGCCAAAAGTCACTAGGAGCCAGGTCAGGTGAGTAGGGAGCATGAGGAATCACTTCAAAGTTGTTATCACGAAGAAACTGTTGCGTAACGTTAGCTCGATGTGCGGGTGCGTTGTCGTGGTGAAACAGCACACGCGCAGCCCTTCTCGGATGTTTTTATTGCAGCGCAGGAAGGAATTTGTTCTTCAAATCATTTTCGTAGGATGCACCTGTTACCGTAGTGCCCTTTCGAACGCAATGGGTAAGGATTACGCCCTCGCTGTCCCAGAACATGGACACCATCATTTTTTCAGCACTGGCGGTTACCCGAAATTTTTTTGGTGGCGGTGAATCTGTGTGCTTCCATTGAGCTGACTGGCGCTTTGTTTCTGGATTGAAAAATGGCATCCACGTCTCAACCATTGTCACAACCGACGAAAAGAAAGTCCCATTCATGCTGTCGTTGCGCGTCAACATTTTTTGGCAACATGCCACATGGGCAGCCGTGTGGTCGTCCGTCAGCATTCGTGGCACCCACCTGGATGACACTTTTCGCATTTTCAGGTCGTCATGCAGGATTGTGTGCACAGAACTCACAGAAATGCCAACTCTGGAGGCGATCTGTTCAACAGTCATTAGGCGATCCCCCAAAACAATTCTCTCCACTTCCTCGATCGTGTCGTCAGACCGGCTTGTTGTCACACGATGTTCTGCCTTCATTAAACTGTCGCACCCACGAACGCACTTTCGACACATCCATAACTCCATCACCACATGTCTCCTTCAACTGTCGATGAATTTCAGTTGGTTTTACACCACGCAAATTCAGACAACGAATGATTGCACGCTGTTCAAGCAAGGAAAACGTCGCCATTTTAAGTATTTAAAACAGTTCTCATTCTCGCCGCTGGCGGTAAAATTGCATCTGCCGTACGGTGCTGCCATCTTTGGGACGTATTGACAATGAACGCGGCCTCATTTTAAAACAATGCGCATGTTTCTATCTCTTTCCAGTCCGGAGAAAAAAAATCGGAGGCCATAGAACTTGAATGCACCTCATATAGAAAAATGTACCTTCATCAAGATGGGTAGGGAAAATCAGTTCCGTGATGTGCTAATACAGCATGAAAGGTTTTTTCCTGACACAATAACGTCGATTAAATATCTAGGAAGAACGTTGCAAGGCGATATGAAACGGAACGAGCACGTAAAGATTGCGGAAGGAAAGGCGAATGCTCCATTATGGTTTCTTGGAAGAATTTTAGCAAAGTGTAGCTCATCTGTAAGCGAGACCGCGTATATAGTGGGATTCAATCTTGAGTACGTTCATGTGTTTGGGATCCCCACCAAGTTGGATTAAAGGAAGACATCGAAGAAGGTCAGAGGCGTCCTAGATTTGTTGCTAAAAGGTTCGGACAACACGCAAGCATTACGGGATGCTTCATGAACTCAAATGGGAATCCCTGGAGGGAATACGACTTTTTTGCATCAAACACTAGCGAGAAAATTTGTAGACCCGACTCATGAAGATCACTGCAAAACGACTGTACTGCTACCTATGTACATTTCACGTAACGACCACGAAGATAAGAGACATTAAGGCTCGTACGAGGCGTTGGGATAGTCGTTTTTCCTCCACTCCACTTGCGAGTGGAACAGGAAAGGAAATATCTAGGAGTGGTAGACATGGTGGCTTCCAGAGTATCAACGTAGCTGTAGATGTAGATAAAGTTACATACCCTTCAGTCTGTACGTGAAAGAAACATTGACTGAAGTAGAAGAAAGATTAGAGAACGGTATTAAAATATGAGAACAATATAGTTCACTGATGTCATTGCTATCGTCAGTGAAAGTGTGGTAGAGATGAAGGACCTGTTAAATGGAATGAACAGTGTAAAGAGCATGCGTAATAGATTGCGGGTATACCGAAGAAAGACGAAATAATAAACTTAACTTCATAACTGGGGACCTCACAGTAAATAAACACATTGAAATAATTGTGTTACCTTGGGATCAAAAATACTCGTGGTGTACGAAGTAAGGGTGACATAAAAAGTAGAAACAGACGAAGAAAAGACTCCTGGCCAAAAGGAATCTACCTGTATCCAACGCTGACATTAATCTAAGAGGGAAATTTCTGAGACTGTACCGGAAAAGAAGAGAATCAAAACAAAATCAAAAGAAAGTGGTTTACTAGATAAAATTATTTTATTCGAACAGCAGTTCCCTTTGTAATGAATTTACCATAGTAGTTCTACGTTGGCGCCACAATAGGTTGGTTGGTTGTTACGGGGAAGGAGACCAGACAGAGAGGTCATCGGTCTCATCGGATTAGGGAAGGACGGGGAAGGAAGTCGGCCGTGCCCTTTGAAAGGAACCATCCCGGCATTTGCCTGGAGCGATTTAGGGAAATCATGGAAAATCTAAATCAGGATGGCCGGACGCGGGATTGAACCGTCGTCCTCCCGAATGCGAGTCTAGTGTGCTAACCACGCCACAATAGGCTTTGAGCAAAATGTTAGAGCAGATGTATGAGCTACACAGCATTAGTTTCCTGAACATACAAAAAAAAAGACATGTTGAATAGGCAAGGCAACCAGAATTTCACAATTTCGGGCTTTATATTACACCCACTTCCGTTTTTTTTTTTCATTGTTGAGTTAGTAAACAAGTTTTAAGGCTGATGTCAGATAGCAAAAAAGGTATATTATATTCTGGGAATATCTGTGAGTATAAATTTTGCATAAAAATGGAACAGAGAATTTGTATCAAATTCTGCTACGAGAAAGAAATAATATGCAGTAACGTTTTAAAATCTTAAATATTGTGTTCTCTAGACCTGGTACTATTAAAACAAGGGTTTACGAGTGGTAAAAACGTTTTGAAGAAGGCCGTGAAGGCGTTGAAAATGGCGAGCGCTCCGGATGCGACAGCACATCGTCAACCGATGAAATCGTGGCAGAAGTGAAAGAAATGGTCAAGAAAAGTCATCGAACCACAGTCACAGAATTCCATGATGATGTTGGCCTGTCACTTGGCTCCCACCATGATTCTGTCGCCGTTGACATTTTGGGACTCAAACATGCAACTCCAATATTTGTTGCAAAACTGTTGAATTTTGAACAAAAATAAAGGCGAATAAGAACCACTCAAGAGTCAACAACATTGCGGAACCAATGAAATGTATCATAACAAGCGATGAAATAACGACGTACAGGTATGATGTCGGAGCTAAGGCTCAACCAGCACGGAGGAAGCATATTGCAACGTCAGAGCAGTAAAACTCTCGAGAAGTGCGTTGAGATGTGAAGGTCAACATCATTCTGACATTCGATTTTAACAGTATAGTGAGCCACGAGTTCTTGCTATGAGGACGAACGAACACTAAAGAATACTGTTTACAAGTTTAAAGCCGTTTGCGTCGAGCAACGCAAGAAAAAAGAAAAAAGAAAAAAAGAAAAAAAAGATGTTTTCTTTTTTCAGCGCAATAATGCACATGCTCACACTTGGTGGCTTGTTCGTGAATTTTCGACCAAGGGCTACTGTAACGATGGCACAACCGCCATATTCGCCGGAAGACATGCCCGCAGGCAACTTTTACTGTTCGCAAAAACAAAGAAAACTTTAAAGGGCAGTCGTTTCACCCGCGAGCTTCAATAAGTAAGTTACACATTTCGCCACCATTCTAAGACTTTTGCGGAACGACAATGGCGCATTCTCAGAAGAGGGCAAATTTAACGTGTTTCTTACAGACAGAAAATCAAATGCGTCAGAGTGTTTGAAGGAAATGGCGCGGCAACTGGAAACGCGCGTCAAGATTGAAGTTCGCGCGACAGTGCTATACTTGAGAGCGAAACGACTAAATTACACACAGACGTGCCTATAAATTATGGCGGTATATGTACCAAACGCAGTGGTACTTCGAGCCACAGACGTGGCTAACGTGATCGGGATGTCTAGATCTTGTACCATGCGATTTCCATCTTTGTGGCAAGATGACAGAGCAGTTCTTGAATCGTTCCCTGACTAAGGAAGGAATTTCTATCGCCCGGGAATTGAACGAGTTGTAGAACGTTCCGACCGTTGTTGACAGATGCTTGGTGACTATGTCGAAAAATAGTGTCATGCATGTGTGTCACTTTGAAGTGTAGTTTCAGTAGTCAATAAAAGTAATAATGTGTTACTTGTTGAGGTGCCCTCGTACAAGCATAGGCGAGATTAATAACGCTCCACTGAGAGTTCTGAAGGGTATCCCTAAACACAAATTCCAGAGGTGTTAAAGGGATCGAAAAAACCGCAGGCATTATTGTGTAATACCTACAGGATACGACAGTTCTGTGCAAAACTAAGGGCGAAAGTAATAGTCGCATGATGTCCAATGTCAAACAACATAGCTTGATGAAACCTCGATCAGACATAAAAAGAACTGCTACAGTAAACACTCTCTGACACAAACAGAAATAACACTCTCATTAATTTTCAATAATTAAACTTAAGTCACCGCGATTTATGATGGCCCTCTGGGCATTACGAAAGGCTGGACGCGAATCTTAATGGGATGTGTAATCACCACGGACGGCAATGCAGGCCCTACAACGTGTTCCTAAGCTGGCCACGAGGTTAATAAGGAATTCTCGTGGTGGGGTGCTGCATTCCTCCACCAGCGTGGTTGACGACCCGCGTATGATCATTGGCGCATGTAGACGTCTCCCCATCGCATACCACATGTGCTCAATGAGAGTTAAGCTGGGGAAACATATAGGCCACTCAATCCGCCGAATATACCCTCGTTCCGAGACTCTTCCGCCAGTGCTGTTGGAGGCGATCATGTGTTGCCATCCATATAAACGAAGTCGAGAACGAATGCACCCCCGAAGAGAGGCACCTGGAGAAGGAGTACAGTACCACATTAACCTTAGGCAGTTAGTGTTTCGTGTTGAAAAATTTGGAGATCACCACACCCATGCAACATAATGCCTCCCCACGCTATAGCTTCTGGGCTACTAAAACGATCATGTTCGACAATGTTTCTAGTTGCACTGCGCATTCTCACCTCTCATGGTATCATGGTAAGTCCAGGATATTTACTCGGACATATTCTGCTCTCATTTGTGAGAGCGTACTGTCATATCATAGGTCGATGCCATCCTCACCGGTATCTCACAGCTGGCAACGCAAACACTGCTCAATGCTGTTTTTTGCTTCTTGTAATAGCTGGACTTCATTGTTGTTCCTTCTTTCCTAATGGTTGTCCGCAACGCTTGGAGAAATAAGTTAAGTAAAACATCTATTTAAGTGTGCGCTAATCATTTCTGCTCCTTTCCAGCTTCCCTACGACGACAGCTTCCATAGTAATCTGTAGCCCACCTCTCCTTAGCAGTGTGTACGTAGCAGTACAGAACAGGTACAGCCCCAGTCATCATTCGTCCAACACTTATGCCCTTCGAACCATTGTAAATGATGCCACTAAAGTGTCGGTGTCAATGTAACACAATTTACTGGCCATCAAGGGAAGAGACCACCCCGATGCTGTCGCCGAGCCACTGTGAAGCGTCAGATTACGTGCCTTGCAGTCCTGTTAAATGTGGTTACAATTTAACCCTCTGTTTCACGAGGGTCCCTTCCTGTCTGTTGCACAATGTAACGGTCATCTGCTGCTAGATGCTTTTAGGCAGCATTGTGTACGTAGCAGTAGAGAACAGGTACAACCCCAGTCATCATTCGTCCAACACTTATGCCCTTAGAACCATTGTAAATGATGCCACTAAAGTGTGGGTGTCAATGTAACACAATGTACTGGCCATCAAGGGAAGAGACCACCCCGATGCTGTCGCCGAGCCACTGTGAAGCGTCTGATTACGTGCCTTGCAGTCCTGTTAAATGTGGTTACAATTTAACCCACTGTTTCACGAGGGTCCCTTCCTGCCTGTTGCACAATGTAACGGTCATCTGCTGCTGAAGTTAACCGTTGTCGACCACGTGCTCTCTTTTGGGCAGTGATACGTGCGGAACACATGCCACACATCTGAAACTACGCCGTGAGCAACACCAAACTCATGGGCTACGCTCGTCACACTTCGTCCATCTTCCGGTTCCCCGATGATTCGTCCCCCCGTGCAATCATCCAGATGTTGTCGTAATGACGAACACCACCACAGTGCACCGCAACTATCTGCTGATTGTCACACACACGGGGCCAGTCCCGTGTAGAGCAGCAGTCACGCTGAACTCAAACCACGTGACGTCCAACTTCTTGTGCACGACTGGAAGAACTTTGGCAACATGCTTCCTGGGTTTTCATTCATTTCCAACTAGTTGTTAATACGATAATGCAATGCCTGCGCTATTCCGAATTACGATGCATAGCTCCTTCTGACGTGTATCGCAATTTGGAACAACACAGGCACTGCAGTATCGTATTTATCGGCCGACACCGAGCAAGAGACTTTCAGGTAAAGCGTCTCCCCTGTACTGGAATATACAGAGTATTTCAAAAATGACCGGTATATTTGAAACTGCAATAAAAACGAAACGAGCAGCGATAGAAATACACCGTTTGTTGCAATATGCTTGGGACAACAGTACATTTTCAGGCAGACAAACTTTCGAAATTACAGTAGTTACAATTGTCAACAACAGATGGCGCTGCGGTCTGGGAAACTCTATAGTACGATATTTTCCACATATCCACCATGCGTAGCAATAATATGGCGTAGTCTCTGAATGAAATTACCCGAAACCTTTGACAACGTGTCTGGCGGAATGGCTTCACATGCAGATGAGATGTACTGCTTCAGCTGTTCAATTGTTTCTGGATTCTGGCGGTACACCTTGTCTTTCAAGTGTCCCCACAGAAAGAAGTCACAGGGGTTCATGTCTGGCGAATAGGGAGGCCAATCCACGCCGCCTCCTGTATGTTTCGGATAGCCCAAAGCAATCACACGATCATCGAAGTATTCATTCAGGAAATTAAAGACGTCGGCCGTGCGATGTGGCCGGGCACCATCTTGCATAAACCACGAGGTGTTCGCAGTGTCGTCTAATGCAGTTTGTACCGCCACAAATTCACGAAGAATGTCCAGATAGCGTGATGCAGTAATCGTTTCGGATCTGAAAAATGGGCCAATGATTCCTTTGGAAGAAATGGCGGCCCAGACCAGTACTTTTTGAGGATGCAGGGACCATGGGACTGCAACATGGGGCTTTTCGGTTCCCCACATGCGCCAGTTCTGTTTATTGACGAAGCCGTCCAGGTAAAAATAAGCTTCGTCAGTAAACCAAATGCTGCCCACATGCATATCGCCGTCATCAATCCTGTGCACTATATCGTTAGCGAATGTCTCTCGTGCAGCAATGGTAGCGGCGCTGAGGGGTTGCCGCGTTTGAATTTTGTATGGATAGAGGTGTAAACTCTGGCGCATGAGACGATACTTGGGCGTTGGCGTCATTTGGACCGCAGCTGCAACACGGCGAACGGAAACCCGAGGCCGCTGTCGGATCACCTGCTGCACTAGCTGCGCGTTGCCCTCTGTGGTTGCCGTACGCGGTCGCCCTACCTTTCCAGCACGTTCATCCGTCACGTTCCCAGTCCGTTGAAATTTGTCAAACAGATCCTTTATTGTATCGCTTTTCGGTCCTTTGGTTACATTAAACCTCCGTTGAAAACTTCGTCTTGTTTCAACAACACTGTGTTCTAGGCGGTGGAATTCCAACACCAGAAAAATCCTCTGTTCTAAGGAATAAACCATGTTGTCTACAGCACACTTGCACGTTGTGAACAGCACACGCTTACAGCAGAAAGACGACGTACAGAATGGCGCACCCACAGACTGCGTTGTCTTCTATATCTTTCACATCACTTGCAGCGCCATCTGTTGTTGAAAATTGTAACTACTGTAATTTCGAAAGTTTGTCCGCCTGAAAATGTACTGTTGTCCCAAGCATATTGCAACAAACGGTGTATTTCTATCGCTGCTCGTTTAGTTTTTATTGCCGTTTCAAATATACCGGTCATTTTTGAAACACCCTGTACATAATGAATGGACGAGTACAGGTTATAGACACATGGTTGACACCAAACGGATGTCTGGGTAAGGTTACGAGTTGTGCTCGGATAGCTAGATGGCAAGGCTACCGCTCGCGATAAGCGGGTAATGCGGGTTCGAGTCCTTGTCCAACACAAATTTTCGTCGTCGTCAGTCCATTACACAGCTGGAGGTTGTCAATATTTTCAACTGCGAATACACTTAATGTAGGTGAGGAGCTACAATTCGAAACGCAGTATGTCTTAAAAAGTAAATTTCTCAGAAGAAACGAAAAACTTATACCGCAAAACGTGTTTTATTAAATTTTACAAATTGTACACCACATACGCAGCCAGGGCTCTTGATCAAAATGTGTTTCATACAATTAAATTGCTTTTTATACTTTCAAGCTATGAGGACTTCAGTGATGCACAAAATGATTTTTGTTGGGTTCTGTTAGACAATCTGCCTTTTGATGAAAGCTATTTTGGACATAATCCGTTTTGATTAGTTTTCAGTGACATACAACTGGTAAAAATACTTTTTAGTGTCTGAAAATACATTTTTTAGCATTCAGTAAAGCATTTTAAATCCAGAAGTACGAGCAAAAACGAAAATGTGCTTCATTTACAATGATAAAGTTCACTATATTTTTCCCAAAACAGGGTCCTCTTCTAAACAATCACAAATAATATCTTCGGCAATAAGTTCGTTACATGGAACGCTGATAGTCTGAGTAAAATATTCAAGTATAAATTTACTCTCCAGTTTTTTCCATATTTTGGGCTGTTGTGTACATAGTTCCGCGTAGTCAGCGCGTGCACAACTTTCCCAATAGAGCGCGCTCCACTAAGCACAGCAGCGCAGGCGCAGCGCTCGTCCGTTTCCGCACTACGAGATGGCGCTGTCATAGAGACGGACCAAATTCTGCTTCCGCCGATCCGCGTATTAATATGTAACGCAGCCAATGAGATTGCTGCTAACGTAGAACCTTTTTTCTCGCGGATCACACTCGCACAGTGATACGTGAACGCGCGAGGTATTATAACGAGTGTACAGACCTCCGATTAGTCAGTCTGCATTTATCTGAAACTGTCTGTACCAGTCTACATTAGTCTGTACCAGTCTATAGTCAAGTTTCAGTCTGCGACTAATAAGATTACTATATTCCTGTACAAAGCCATGAAAATAAATGACTAGACACTTTGTCAAGTATCAGAGATATGTGAGAATAAGATTAACGTACCAAGACCAATGCACTTCAGATTGTCAATTGTAAACAGCATCCAGAATCAAGTTACGTAATGTCTATGCTTTTTATTATTTTAATAAATCTGTGTGAAAATTAATCAAGTTCTGTTTAAAGTTGGTCACCGTCAATTTGCTACTCTAAGCGTGCAAGTGGCATTTCTATCGTCTGACCTAACGCCAGAAGATAAACACTCCACCATAAGACCGCGAGACATATTGCTGGCACTCGCCTACTTTGTTGGAGCGACGAGTCAAATAATCTGATGGTGTGTGTACCGAAGGCCTTACAGTACGCACACCACAGGGGTTTAGTAGTTTTTCCACATCGTCTTTCTTTTCTTGTTTCAACCTCATCAGTAATGACACTTTGGAGATATTTGATAGATTGTTCAAGCTGTATCCACGTTTACCTAATGGCAGCCGGCCAGTGTGGCCGAGCGGTTCTAGGCGCTTCAGTCTGGAATCACGCGATCGCTACGGTCGCAGGTTCGAATCCTGCCTCGGGCATGGATGTGTGTGATGTGCTCAGGTTAGTTAGGTTTAAGTAGTTCTAAGTTCTAGGGGACTGATGACCTCAGAGTGCTCAGAGCCATTTTTGAACCTAATGGCAAGGCGCTTTGAAGGATCACCAGAATAGTAGATGATGTGAGTTTTGATTTTCACATCAGTTACCCTTTTACCTACCATATATTTCTTGAAATGGATCCTTTTCAGATCAATGATCCCATCCACAGGCCTCAAAGTTGTACTTAGTTTCTTGAAGTGAAAAAGTTCAGAGTCTTTCCCTAAAATCCTTGTTTCGCCCACTTGTGCATAAACATCGTGGTACGTGATTGGATTCAATAATTCTGAAATTTTACGAATTTTCTTTTCTACTCGTCCAAATACTCTGTCAGGAGGCGAAAAGAAATGTCCTAGAACTGGAAAGGAGAGAAGTACGTCAGTCACATGCACTGGAGATTCTTTGAATAACCAGAAAGCAATAGCATGAGTAAGGCGCTGATTTTTGTTTCGGCCAGCACATCGATCCGCGAACAATCTGAGAAATGGGGCACATGTTCGAAATGGCTCTGAGCACTATAGGACTTAGCTGCTGTGTTCATCAGTCCCCTAGAACTTAGAACTACTTAAACCTAACTAACCTAAGGACATCACACACATGCATGCCCGAGGCAGGATTCGAAGCTGCGACCGTAGCGGTAGCGCGGCTCCAGACCGTAGCGCCTAGAACCGCTCGGCCACCCCGGCCGACAGGGACAGATTTGTCAATGGTCAATTTCCTTAAGAAATCGGTGATGGCCGAGGAAATTTCTTGTGACCCTCTAGCTCCCTGCGTTTCATTCCGAATGTAAAATGTAGGTTCTGTAAACAGTAGCCAACATAGCTTAATAAAACAAAATAAAGGCAACTGTTGGACTTAATGCAGTTTTATCCAATCGTACTAGAGGACTAAATGCTGCATGTTGCATCTGTTACTTTTCCGCGCTCTTTTTAAAGGTGTTAAAATGCGTTTGCACACAATCTGATTGCAGGTGTGTGTAGAGCGGGTAATAAAATACCAGATTTCATCTTCAGTTCAAACTTCCGGGCTGAGAGGCCGTGGTACGATGTATAAAATCTGCGGGAGACGTCTGCTGAGGTCATCCGGCTACTGCAGTAGCCGGATGACCTCAGAAGATGTCTCCCGCAGATGTAGACGAAACGTCAGGTAGAAATTTCATACATCGACCACGGCCTCTCAGCCCTGAAGTTTCAACTGAAGACAACACCGGCCGTGAAAGCCTACATTGTATGGTTACCGGATTTCATGTCAGTGTCGATTTTGTCCACCAGTGGGCATAATGGGTTATGAAAAGTTGCTCCTCAGTTATTAATAGGTTATCTTGCCACATCTGTCTCATCCTTGAGTTCTTTCCACAACACACGCCTCGTCAACAGTGACCTAATATACCAGTAACGAGCTTAGGAAACGGCTGGTGCGTGACGCACGGGACAAAGACAGACAGCACGCTGGCCACGCCGCAAA
Source organism: Schistocerca cancellata (assembly GCF_023864275.1). Classification (NCBI taxonomy): domain Eukaryota; kingdom Metazoa; phylum Arthropoda; class Insecta; order Orthoptera; family Acrididae; genus Schistocerca; species Schistocerca cancellata. The sequence continues at coordinate 52,840,017 of NC_064631.1, forward strand.
GTATTCGCCGTCTCTCTCCGCGGACAACGCAGCGGCCTTCTTAGTGGGACACATTCTACAGCGAGGGGACGGTGGCGCGAGGCCCTCTGGTGCGGCAGGGAGCCGGTCTGCTGGAGGCTGCCCCTGCGTACGCACCGGGCCGGCCGTCACCCGCAGCGCAGCAGCAGCGGCGGCGGCGGCGGCGGCGGCGGTGGCGGCGGTCGATACGCGCGGCCCGCCGCTGCCCGCGTGTTCGCGTCCTGGGCCCGCACCGCGCCGCTCGCAAACGGTTCTCTCCGCCAGCATCGCGGGCGGCGGGCAGAGATACGCAAACACCACAAGCGCAGCGCACTACTACGCCAAATATTGTTGTAGTTGTAGTCTTCAGTCCGAAGAGCGGTTTAGTGCAACTCTCCACGCTACTACCCTCTTCATCTCCGATTAACTAATGCAAACTTGCATCCTTCAGAATCTGCTTTCTGTTGTATTCATTTCTTGGTCTCCTCTACTATTTTTACCGCCCATACGTCCCTCTAATACTAAACTGATAATCCTTTGATGTCTCAGAATGTATCCTATCAACCTGTCCTATCTCCTAGTTATGTTGTGCCACAGATTTCTTTTCTCCACAATTCTCTCGGTACCTCCTCATTAGTTACGTGACCTAGCAATTTAATCTTCAGCATGAAACGTCACCTTAAAACAATTATAAATGACTGTCCTTAAACTGACACACAATATTTTTAGCGCAACGCAATCTGACTTTCAGAAATCCCTACAAAAGAATGGCCCTGACTAACATTAACCTATGCGTTTCACAAATCGCTTACTTCACAAAAATCTTGGTTACTCGAACTACTGCAATACAGCGAGCGCCACTACTGCCAGCTAAATAAAAGATTTAAACTACGGATGGCATTAACTACTGATAGGCATAGTTAGCAAATGAAAGATTTTGATAGAGAACAAACAATGTATTTACCTTAATAGTGTTGAAAAATCATAATATACATAGCAGTTCATAATATCCAGTATAACAAATTTCAAAACTCCGTCATCTCTCTCCCCACATCCACCACTGCTGGCGGCTCACCTCCAACTGCGCAACGCTCCGCTCTGTTCACGTCCAGCTGTCCAACACTACAATGGCAGACAACAATGCAAACTAGCCACAGACTGCACACAGCACAGCCTGTGATTTTCATACAGAGAGCGCTACGTGGCGGCGGCTTTACCAATATAAGAACCTAAACAGCCTACTTACAAGCATTCTTCTGTAGCACCACATTTGAAAAGCTTCTATTCTTTTTTTGTCTAAACTATTTATCGTCCACGTTTCACTTCCATACATGGCTACACTCCACACAAATACCTTTAGAAAAGACTTCCTAACACGTAAGTCTATATTCGATGCTAAAAAATTCCTCTACTTCAGAAACGCATTTCTTGTCACTGCCAATCTACATTTCATGTCCTATCTAACCCGGCCATCGTCAGGTATTTTGCTGCCCAATAGCAAAATTCGCCCAATTCTTTAAGTTGGGTTGTTAGTGGGAGGAGATCAAACAACGAGGCCCTCGGTCTCATCGGATTAGGGAAGGACGCGGAAGGAAGTCGGCTTACCCTTTCGAACTAACCATCCCGGCATTTGCCTGCAGCGATTTAAGGAAATCACGGAAAATCTAAATCAAGATGGCTCGACCGTCAGGTTTCCCAGACCCACTATCTTAGCATTAACTGATTTAATACGACTACATTCCACTACCCTAGTTTTCGTTTTGTTGATGTTCATCTTAATCGTCATTTCAGGACACTATCCATTCCGTTCAACTGCTCCTCCAAGTCCTTGGCTGTGTGTGACACATTTGCAATCTCATCGGCAAACCTCAACGTTTGTACTTCTTCTCTCTGTGCATTAATTCCTACTTCAAATTTTTCTTTGCTTTCCTTTACTGCTCGGTCAGTGTACAGATTGAACGACATCGCTGATAGCCAATAGCCCTGTCTCACTCCCTTCTCAACCACTGCATAACTTTCATGCCCCTTGATTCTTACAACTGCCGTCTGGTTTCTGTACAAGTTGTAAATACCCTTTTTCCCCTGCTACATTCATAATTTCAAAGAGAACATTCCAGTCAGTACTATTAAAAGCTATCCTTAAGTCTACAAATGTTATAAACGAAGGTTTGTCTTTCCTTAATCCATCTTCTAAGAGACGTCGCAAGTTCAGTATTGCCTCGTATGTTCGAACATTTCTTCGTAACCCAAACTGATCTCCTCCAAGTTCGGCTTATACCATTTTATCGATTCTTCTGTAGAGAATTCGTGTTAGTATTGAAAGGTCTCTGTTCGATTCCTTTCATATAAATTTTTTAAAATTGATGTCATTTATGGCATACATTCCACTTCTAAATTTACTGTGGTGTTTCTGACTATCTGGGAGGAGACTGAGCAGTGGAACGTGTTACTTTTACACATAATCAAGAACGATCTGTCACACTACTACACTTTAAAACACAATTTATATGTAATTCATGTCACACAGTCTCATACGGAACCTACATCCCCTTTCTTTTATATACTGTATATGATAAGATACTGTCATCCCCCTTCCCTTCTGTGTGAAAGGATGAATGAGCAAATGTATTTCTAGTTGCATGCTTGATGGTAGCAGACAAGCCTGTCTGCTAGAGAACAGTAGGACCAACGTCGGAACAGGTAGCTACGCTTTCTAAAAGCAGAGAGGTTTCTATTTTTAGTATGGCCCTGTCCATCCCTTGTCATGTTGATATAGGAAGCTGCCTCTCTGGTCACTTCCGTTGGTATCTGTGAAGCACCCTCGGTAGGGGGCCCACGGCAGTCTGTCCGCGGCGAGCGTCTGAAGTGGTAAGATCTCCGGCTAAGCACATCTCTGCTAAGTCCATAGGACAATGGATTTCTTAAGTTCAGCCTAACTGGAAATTTAATCACCTTTGTTTCAGGTTTAGATCTAAAATATGTTACCTTAAATTGCAACACAGTGAAATTCGAGTGTGAAGTTCAGAATATCTTCCAGTAGTAGCTTTGTCACTACTTTGTGAGTAAAGTGGACCAATTTGTTGAGGATCCGTAACTCTAACTAAGATCATCAATCTTAAATGCGAATGTGCGTGAGATTATAACGTCTCGTCTTGAAAATATTTTTCAATATAGTATCTTTTCTTTATGTTCAACCCACGTTGAGTGTACTTTGTGAGACCAGTGCCACGTGCTTATACAATTGTTTGACCCATCAGGTTAATAGTAAGACGGTAGTAACCAGTTCGAGGTTTTTCTTTTGTAAATTGCGTTTCGATGTAATTTATTTTAATTATCAAAATTATTGTGGAGTTACACTCTTTGAGTAAACCAAGTTGCCCACGTGAAGCATGTGGTGTAAGCATCAAAGTAGCCCTCAGCTATTGTTTTCGGGACGAATTCACAGAGAGTTAGTATGAATTTAGTATACCAGTGTGTGGTAATTTCATGACGGACAGGATTGCGCTACGAACGTAACTTCTTTGGGTGAAAATTGAATCGGTTGGTTGTGGTTAATTTCCTCTCGCATATGTTTCAACGTTCTTCGTGTGTTATATTATGAATGCAGTGTTGTATGCAGTCTCCCAATCTTGGTTCCATATTTGATATGTTCCGTAAGATTACAAACACATTTTCACAATACTAAATAAGGCACCAGTTTAGTTATGAATCAAGTTTAATATGCTGAAATTTTAACGGAACAATGATCAATGTCAATGAACAATGATAAATGTCTAAATATAAACTGATTTTTTAAAATTGTCTTTATATATACTCTGGTTGGGAATTTGGTAAGCTAGACTAGATACCTTGTAAAACAGTTGCGCAGTAATGCGAGGTTAACTTCCTCAGATAGCTCACAGCTTTTGACCCACTTTTATGGTCTTGAATATCACCACCGCTTTCAGAACAACTTGATGCATCAACATTACACATGGCGACCCTGTTCTACGATTCCGCTAGACTATGGAACCTCTGAAACATTGGATTGCGAGCGTTGTATAACCTTACATTTTTTTCCTTGCAGCGCTCAAACAACTTCTGCGTTGTTTCTGAGCAGACTTTTAAAGATTCACGGTGTTGTTGAGCGGCGTTGTGTTGTTTCTCTTGTTCTTTTGTTTTCTACATTTGTGTGTTTTATATGTGTGTGTTTTTTCTCCCTTGTAAATTGCACTGACTTCCATCAAAGATATAAATTTGTTTTGCGTGTGAAAAAGTGCGTACTATGTGGGATACCTTTCGTGTAACTGTCATAACTTTTGGGGGATACATTTATTGTGATTAGTTTGTTGCGTACCGGATATAAATTGAACTAATGCAGATACATAACCAAGCTAAAAGTTGGCGGTCCAACAACTTAAGCAACATGGACCAAGGGGATAATTTGATTTCGAATATTAACGCGTCGGACGGTTCCGAAAATGCAATGGGGAATACTTCAGAGGAGATGCAAAACAGGACGAACTGGCTCACAGCAGAGCCAGAAATTAATTTGCCTCCAAGTAACCAAATTGATTTGGCAGAACTCATAAAAGCATTATTGCGTCAAAATAAAGAAAACGCAGAGAAATCAGAAAAATCGTTCCGAGAACAAAAGAAAAATCGATCCGAGAGCTAGGCGAACAAATGACGCAGAAATCTGAAAATCGATCCGCGAGCTAGGCGAACAGATGACAGAGAAATCTGAATATTCGATCCGTGAACTAGGCGAACAAATAGACGAAAAACTAATCCAGCAGTCAAATAAAGTCGACAAGTCCATGCAGAGAGTGTCCGATGATATCTCACAAAGAATAAACAATCTGGCAAGTGCAATAAAAAGTGATATTATGAAAGAATTAGGCCGTACATATGAACAAATCGATGATCGTCTGCAAGCCTTAGAACAGGGCGAGCAGAGTCGCGATGCGGAATCCAAAGAGAGCGAGAAACAGCTACTTAGGAATTTCCAAGCGCTGAGAGAAGAATGCCAAAGGGAACACTAGTAGGTACTCTCCAGGGTCAAGGAGGCGGAAACACATTGTCCCGCGTCCGTTAGCAACACAGTAGCGGACAACAGCCAAGCGATTCACGCACTCGAACAGCAAGTAGAACAATTGAAGCAGACAACAGACAAATACATGATAAGATTGTGGCATTAGCGGACATCGTAGGCACGATGAAAGTGACGGAGATCGATAACAATACCACACCAGTAGCGGTCGCAGAGACCGAAGAAGTGCGTTCGCTTCTTAGATTTGAGAAGGGACAGTTCGAAGTGAACAGGGACACAAAGACCACGTGGCGCATCTGGAAAGCGGCATAAGGTGTGATTCCGGACTCGCCAATAGCACTAAAAATAGCCGTACGAACAGTGCAGAGAGGGACTCCGGTCATGAGGGAGATTTTGACGACAGGGAAGAATGTATTTTGAGGGGCAGACATGAGAAAAATAGAAACATTCAAGGGCCTCGCCGGGAGGAAATGCGGGGATGTGATTCCAAACATTTCCTTACGGTGAGAAAGTTAGAGATATTTCAAATTCGCAAAAAAGAATACATCCACGAGCATGGCTCGAGCAATTTGAATTCTGTCTTCCTCCCCGACTGGGCAAGTTCACATAAGATAGGATATATGTGTGGCTATTTGGATAGTGAACCGGCGATTTGCATGAGGTCAGCAGCGCGACACTGCAACTCCACTCGGGAGTTTCGACAAGCCTTTCTATCCGCCTATTGGTCGGAAGCGGCACAAGATAGGGTCAAGCATGGCATAATTATGCTGCCAAATTTGAACCAGTTTCGGCAGCCCAGCACGCCTATTCGACCACATGCTGCAGGCAAATCAATTTCTATACGACGGCCTGCGGAACTAATTAGGATATGCATCACCAAATTGCCGATGAACTTGCGCCACGTCATTCTTGCGGACCGATGCAAAGAGGACTTGGAAACGTTTAAGACACTTCTCCAAGAGTTGAAATATAGTACAGGAGAATGCCCACCTAATCAGGCGCAAAGTTATTACGGGGCACAGCAGTGCGACCGCAGTCGTGGCCGTAGTACTAATCAACGGCGTGACTGACCGTCGCGACGCGAACGGAACAATAATCGGGACCGGCCGTATAGAAACTGAGGTAACAGTCGTGAACACAGGTGGAACAACTGAAATGATCGAGGGTGTGGACGAGATCGTGAACGCAACAGTTACGACAACCAGAATCGATATTACGGTGAACACGGTGGGAATAGGACTGTAGGCGGAGCACCACATGATGAAATTCGGCCGGCTAACCCTAAACATAATCCAGCAAATGGAAATGAACAAAACCGGCAATGAAAAACGATCAGCGCAGAAGGCGCCCTATCGGAACAAATGAGCGACATGGCAAATTAGTACATAGGGTATATAGAAAGGGAAGATATTAGAGAGGATTTGTTGCAAGAAACTATGAGTGCTAAAATTTCGGGAATAAATCCAATCGTGACAGTTGCAGTAAACGAAATATGTTTTAAGTGTGACATAGACACTGGAAGCCCTTTCTCGATAGTGAGCGAGGCAGAATTTCAAATATGCGAAGGGACTGGGACTTGGCCCGTTTTTCAAATGCGAGGAATAAAGGTGAAGGGCGCAATCTACGGTTAAGAGCGTAGAAATCCGAAGGCAGACTAGGCTTAATTTTACCTGCCAGGGAAGAGAGTTTGAGTACAACTTCTTTGTGCTCCCATTGCTGAATGGGGCAATGATTTTAAGAAATGACTTCATGAATGCCCACCATGCAGTAATTGACATGGGTGGAGGAGTAATGACAGTTCAAGTTGGCGATCAGCCAATTAATTTAGTATTTGATGAATGCATATTACGTGCCGAGTCAGAAATTAGTTGCCTAAAATTTCAAGCTCCAACCGAGTCGCAACCCAGACTGGAGCTACTCGTGAACTATGTAAGTGAGTCGTGCTCTACGTCTGGTGAGCAGGGGAAAGATGTTGTTTTTGCTGATGCACTGAGAAAGAGCATCGCGCGTGTCAGAACCACGGACAGGGAAAAGGAGAAATTCTATTGCCTACTTAGGAATCATGACCGGGTATTTTCTGACACTCCGGGGACGATTAAGGATTTTACTTACCATCAGAAATTTTCTGTTAGACCATACCCTATTCCCGTGGCGTATAAAGCCCAGGTGGAGAAGGAAATAAACAAGATGTTAGACTAGGGAATAATTGAGCGGGCAGTAAGCTCATACAACTCACCCTTGCTTGTCGCATCAAAACGCGACAACTCGGTTCGATTGGTACTAGACTCGAGACAGATAAACACAATTATTATGTCGGAAACGGACAGGCCAGAGAACCTTGAGAAACTCTTACAACATTTCCACGGGGTAAAGGTAGTATCATCTGTCGACCTCCGTTCGAGTATTTGGCAAATCGTGCTACACCCAACTTGCAGATTGTATACAACGTTCCTGTGTTATGGAAATGGTTTCCAATTCCGGCGTCTCCCGTTCGGACTAAACGTCTCATCAGCTGCTTTTATAAGGGGATTAAATAGCATTTTGCCTGATGATTTGAAACAGCGAGTGACTATTTACGTGGACGACATATTAATTGCGAAAAAGTCGTGGGAGGATCATAATGACGTTCTGAACAGGCTACTGGATGTTTTTGAGAAGGCAGGTGTAACAGTCAACTTAGATAAGTCACAGTTCGGACGAGAGAACATAAAATTCTTAGGCCATATTGTCTCAGTAAATGGAATACAACCTGACCCGGAGAAAATTACGGCGATAGCGGAGTGTGCAATGCCGACAAATAAAAAACAGTTGCGGGCATTCTTAGGCCTGTGTAATTTTTATAAGCGATTTATAAATTTTTTTGTGTAATTGGTGACACAAGAATTCTGTTTAATGACGGACAGTTCTTTGTCAGGATTAGGTGCGCTAATGTTTCAAACTGAAGGTAATGATGATATTACAACTTGGAAAACAATCTCGTTTGGGAGCAGGGTGCTCTCTCGATGTGAAAAAAATTATTCCGTGACAGAACTCGCAGCACTCGCGATAGTTTGGGCAATCTAAAAATTTAGGTATTTCTTATTTGGAAGGACCACCAGGGTGTACACTGACCATCGTGCACTCCAGTTTCTTATGAGCACAAAAATCACGCATGGGAGACTAGGACGCTGGGCACTATACCTACAGGAATATAATTTCACTGTAGAATACATTCCGGGACAGAAAAATGTAATTGCTGACGCTTTATCGCGCATTCCTATAGGTTTGGTTCACACAGAAGAAGGGGAACTCGGTGAAAATAATTTTAGCATCCTATACTTACAGAATGTAGCGTTCGAGAACTTTGTTACCATCTCTTTAGGGAGTATAGCGGACGAACAGGATAAGGACGCAGTATTGAAAGATATAAAGAAGTGGGAGGACAAGGAGAACGTAGGAATACGCCAGTACTACTTAGTGCGCAATAGAATACTATTCAGAAACGAGCCACGGACGACTCCAGATGGGTGTTGGTGATTCCGGAGGAACTCGAAAACAAAATTATATGGCACATACATTTGAGTTATGGTCACTTGGGAGCACAGAAATGTTGTGAAAAACTGAAGGAGACATGCTATTTTAATAACGTGCTACGGCGTATTCGTTGTGTACTTAGAGTGTGCCGACCTTGTCAGCGAGCAAAGGCGGCCACAGTGACGTATGCTGCATCATTGCACCCGATAATGCCAAACAAACTTTGTGACCTCGCGGCCGTGGATCTATTTGGGCCACTAATACAATCTAAAGCAGGTTTTGCATATGTTTACGTAGCGGTGGAGCTAACCTCCAAGTTTGTGTGTCTGACTCCGTTGAGGCGAGCCACTGGAAGGGCAGTGGCAACTGCATTTGCAGAGCAGTTTCTGCTTGGAGTTGGGCGTGTGAAAAGGGTTATCTCGGATATTGGACCACAATTTAGATCGCAATACTGGCAGCGGATGCTTCGAAGGAGAAGAATTAAACACACCCACACCCACACCCACACACACACACACACATATATATATATATATATATATATATATATATATATATATATATATATATGGCAGCGGATGCTTCGAAGGAGAAGAATTAAACACACACACACACAGATATATATATATATATATATATATATATATATATATATATATATATATATATAGGGTGTCCCAGCTATCTTGTCCACCCAAAATATCTCTGGAACAATAACAGCTATTGGAAAACCACTTTCACCGGTATCAATGTAGGGCTGGGGCCCATGAATGTACATATTTGGAAACATTCTAAAACGAAAGCATATGTGTTTTTTAACACAAACTTATGTTTTTTTAACTGGACCTTCTATATTTTTTCTTCAGCAATCCATAGCATGACAAAGCACATACACAATGGCGTTGATTGCATCGCAATATTCCCATTACATCCCGAGATGTTGCGACGCGAAGTTGACGCTTGAAACACCGACATGCGCTGCTAGGGCACGTCCGGAGGCTCAGGCGAGAACCCCATGCTGCCCGTAATCGCGATGTGATTGACATGTGTAATCACACCTCCATACTTATCAAGAGGTCCGAAACGAATAATACGGTCTGCTGCCATCCTGCATTAACGTCGTACATTCCAGCAGGTATTTATCCCATAGGCTACGGGTGATGCGGTTCTGTAACATATCTGTGTACCGCAACGTTAGTCCCAAAGTTAACTTCGCTTATCGTTAATCCGTTACTAAAAAGGTAATGCAGTTCAACGTTAAAACTTTACTTTACTGTAGATCTAGCGCAACTGACGTGCCCTAGCAGCGCATGTCGGTGTTTCAAGCGTCAACTTCGCGTCGCAACATCTCGGGATGTAATGGGAATATTGCGATGCAATCAACGCCATTGTGTATGTGCTTTGTCATGCTATGGATTGCTGAAGAAAAAATATAGGAGGTCCATTTAAAAAAAACATAAGTTTGTGTTAAAAAACACATATGCTTTCGCTTTAGAATGTTTCCAAATATGTACATTCATGGGCCTCAGCCCTACATTGATACCGGTGAAAGTGGTTTTCCAATAGCTGTTATTGTTCCAGAGATATTTTGGGTGGACAAGATAGCTGGGACACCCTATATATATATATATATATATATATATATATATATATATATATATATATATCACCCCAGCTCGAACCCCAGTGAGCATATTATGCGTGAATTAGGAAAATTATGTAGGTTATACTGCAGTCGTGTCCACCGATCGTGGGACATACACCTAAAAGGATTTAAGAACTTAATTAATGAGTTGCCTAATACGTCAAAAAAGCTTCCGCCCATCACTGTGCTAAAAAACAAGGAGCCCCCGAGCAAAATCAAAGAGGTGGTGCCTTGGCCACCAGAGCCGAGACTACGCCGGAACGCAATTGTTGACTTAGCTTTACGCAACATCAAGCGTGCAGCAGAAGCCAGAGTCAAGGCGTATAAGAAACACGTGAGAAAAACAGTGTTTCATGTAGGACAAAAAGTTCTTATCAAATCACACAAGCTAACAAATGGTCAGGTGTCTGCAAGAAATTTTTTAATCTCTTTAACGGCCCGTATCGGATAAGGAAGATTCCCCATGAAAACGCCATAGAAGTTGAAACACTTCGATCGAAGAAATCAAAAGGGCTACACCACGTGTCAAACGTAAAGTCATACTTTGAGTAGAAAGCATAGTGAGGCGTAGAGAGGACGGTGAAGGGAAAGAATAGATTAGTTAACACTTGTGACATATGCATTTTGAATAATATTTTGGTAAAAATAATGATAAAGATGTTTTGAAACTCCCCTTAGAAAAACTTTTGAATTACTGTCTGGTAAATCCTTTATGTTATTTGATTTTCAAACACCTGAGCAGAACTGAACGTACTCAGACATTTCGCTCTTTACCTATTCTGATCAACACTAAACTGACACACAATATTTTTAGCGCAACGCAATCTGACTTTCAAAAATTCCTACAAAAGAATGGCCCTGACTAACATTAACCTATACCTTTCACAAATCACTTACCTCACAAAAATCTTCGTTACTCGAACTACTGCAATACAGCGAGCGCCACTACTGCCAGATGAATAAAAGATTTGAACTACTGAAGGCACTAACTACTGACAGGCATAGTTAGCAAATGAAAGATTTTGATAGAGAACAAACAATGTATTTACCTTAATAGTGTTCAAAAGTCATAATATATATAGCAGCTCATGACATCCATTCTTACAAATGTACTGTTTCTGATGGACACACGTCCAAATCATCCTCTCTGAAAAATCCGCCATCTCACTTCCCACATCCACCACTGCTGGCGGCTCACCTCCAACTGCGCAACGCTACGCGCTGTTAACAGCCAACTGCCCAACACTACAATAGCGACTATTGCAACAATGCCGACCAGCCTCAGACTGCACACAGCACAGACAGTGATTTTCATATAGAGCGCTACGTGGCGTCACCAATAAAAGATCCTAAACAGCCTACTTACATAGCCTCCATGCTCCCCACAAAATATTTTACAAATTCTCTTGGGCACTGGCCAATACATATTCGTTAAATTTTTTTTACAATTACAATAACAAAGAAATAAAATGCACACACTTATTGATACAATGTTGGTCAAAAGCTAAGATTTTCTCACAGTCCATAAAGACAGTCCTGATCATTCATCACAGTAAATTTGCAGTGTTTTTTTTCTCAATGTCTGTGCAGTAAAAGAGAATGCACACGAAAGTAGTGGATTTCCATGCAGTCTTGAAGAAGTAGTGTTGTCCTTCCAACAGAAAGATAGTGCTGACTCTTGACATGAAGACAGGTAATGGACCAAAACACAGCAAACCCACAGCAGAGTCAGTCGAAGTTGAAGAATATTGGTAGGTAGGTCACCACAGAGCAGACCCACTGTAGTCCTGGTAGAGATTATGGTATTGGTGGGCCACAAGAGGTGCAGACCCACTGCAGTCCTTGTAGAAATAATGGTATTGGTGGGCCATCAAAGGTGCAGACCCACTGCAGTCCTTGTAGAGATAATGGTATTGGTGGGCCATCAAAGGTGTAGACCCACTGTAGACCGTGTACAGATGGCTAGCAACCATCCGTTGCGACTGTGCAGGTGCACAATCACCATCGAAGAGTCTTGCGGAGAATATAGCAAGTCCATAAACCACCACTTGTGCACTCACAAAGTTTTTTTTTTAATTGCCCTTAGAACCAGCAATGCTGTTAACCAGTCCCTTGCTGAATTATTAACACACGTGCAAACACTATCAGTCCCTACTTCTCACATATTGTCCATATACTGTGACCAACAGAAATGTGTGCAGTGAAATGTAACTTACAAGTTACTTAATTTGATGAACTGGTGTCAATTACAATTTTATAACAAGAATACAATAAAAAAGGTACAAAATGCATCATTAAAGAACATAACAATACAGATAACATTTGTAGTAAAACAGGCTTTACAAAAGAATAGAAATAAACATGTACATCAGTGTTACAAGAATTATGACATAAGTTCATACATAAAAGATCGGAATAACTTTTGAAACATCAACTTCACACATGAGCATTAAAACAAAACAGAATAAACAATGTCTAAACATCTTTACAAAATAAATAACATATTATCAGAAAAATTCTACAACGTAAATCTTATTAGGTAAACACATAAAACAGGAAAAACACAAATTCACATAGCGTAATAACACAAAAGTACTGGACAGGGTTTGTTTTCAATGTGAAATTTGGTACTGCAGTCCAGCCCAAAACTTCATTCCATCGATCTTTCCTCTTATTTCAACATTTGTTTCCACCAAAAAGCAAATCCTATCCAAACACGCTTTCTGTATTCTGTTCACATCCTCTTTCAAAAATAGTTTTTCTCCACTGTACACTACTTTTTTGGCCAAACCATTTTCTTAAAGCTTCTCAATGCATTTCTTCCAATTCATCACTACTCGTTCTCTTATATAGCCTACCCCATCTCAAGCTAACTTGTATCTACTGAGCTCAGATATATATATATATATATATATACTAAGGAACGAGGCAATGCAGCAACAACAAATTAACATAAACAGGAATGACAAAAAATGCAAATTGGCAAAGCAAGCAGCAATATATATAAATTAGCAAAGCAAATGCAACATTACAACTAATATAAGCCAATGTGCAGCAACAAGAAAAATAAATGAGCCAATGTGCAGCAACAAGAAAAATAAATCAGTAGTAAAACTGGCTTAACAGAGTAATACAAAGTCAAATTCAGTAACACTATGCCTGGCAAACAGCAGCAGCAATAACTATAACTTATATCTAAAAATGACAAAGCTCAAGCAGAAAAAATAGTACACTAAAGACAACAATGCAGATAAGGGAAATGTATATTCACATCTTAATGTCTATGTAATTAAAGTGGTGCACCACAAAAACTTATTCTACAAAAAATTACCAAGTACTTGAAAAGAAACTTGTGTATGCAGTTACTGTTATTAGTCCCTTCTTATTGTTCTTTCCTTTCCAAGTGCTCCTTTTTCGAAGAATGTGGATCATAAAATTATTATTTAATAGATGTGTTGACAGAAAGTGTTCACATTAGCAAATGCATTTAATTTTATTTTATAAAACCAATGCTGTAACACAGCTGGAAACCAAATATCAAATGAAATAAGCAACTATCTAGAGCGAAGCATAAAAATATCATTCAATAGTCATGTGGAATTTCATAAGTTAGTAGAAATTCTCTCAACTCTCATAGAAAGACACTTGTCATAATCAGGTGTGGAGATGCAAGAATATTTCCCATCAGTTCATAAGCATTTCAGTGAGTAGCACAAAGTACACGCTCCACAATATAATCATATGTTTCCAAGTAATGAGCGTGTCATATTTGTGATGCTTTCTACAAAGGAATGTCAATAGCGAGGTTAATGGTCTCTCTTTTTTTCTCCACCTAATGGCTTTTTCTCCAGGCAGGTGGCACAGCTGGGCCTCCACCACGCATTACGTGAAAGTCACTAAACTTTCTTACCGAAATATTTATATCAGTATCTGCTACAGTGACAGTTTGATACAAATAAGATTTCACAGGTCGAAATATTTGCGTTACAAATCCGTAGAAGGAAAATCTTATAAATATAACTGTGTCCAAAAACTTTTCGCCGGCATTGTGATACATTCACGCATTTACACATATTTCATAACTCTTAAAGTACGATTCTTGGTTTCCAACATTCTTTTTCACAAATAAGAGTCCCTAACCACTACTCATATTTCCTTACCTTATTACACATATAAATATTCGTCGAAACTTCAATATTTCATCATAATAAATATGTAGCATAATCAGATTCCTCATATAGAATCAGCTTATTGATCATAAACATACCTCAACAGCATAATTCACATTGTCATCGTACTAATAACATCATAAAAACTCAGCCAAATCTCAATAACGTCGTAGCTTTCTGCAATAATTTCAAAACCTAGAAAAAAATTCTCTGCTCATTTCAATAGTGTCATCTACCTCAATCGTACTTTAAAAATTGTGATCCCGTACTAAATATATCATTCAAAGCTCTCATAGTATTACAATGGTTCCGAAAAATATATGAACAGTTCACAAAGTACATACAAAATACAATTTCATAAATGTGAAGTTATCCAACTGTATAATTGCGTAAACATTTGTCACTGACGTAGTAAAAAAAATGTTTGTTTCTCTGTTACGTAATCAGATAGCTGTGTAATTCTGTGTTAGAGAAATATGGTACTGATGTGTAAAGTTGTATAAGCAAATACCATATTAGCTAGGGCTCCTTGTGCTTGCCAAACTCATGGTACACAAAGTAAGCGTGTATCCCCCTGAGGATTAATGTAATTATAACCTCAGGTGTTAATGATTACAGTAATGGAATGAAATGTATCACGGAAAACTTTCTTTGTAATTCAAAAATCTTTAAAAATAAATGTTTTAGGCACAAAATTAATCACTCAAATGCGTGTCCTGTAGCGCTAAATGTGCGTCTTGCTGTAAGATAATTCTGTGGAAGTGTCGTGGTTATTGTCCTCTGTAAGCAAAGTTCTGCTGAAGTCAATGTACTCACCTCATCATAAACAAAAGTGAAATGCTTTGCGTATAGATATCGTAGTTATTATGCTTATTGCTGTGATGAAGAAAGTACTCTACTGTAACGTATTGTTGTGCTATGGAAAAGGCTGTCTCATTGTAGCTATACCACAATAGTTACTACTAAAACATGTTTTACTTTCCAGAATAATACATAAAAACTGTGCAGATATAAAACAGATACACCGCAAAAGCAACAATGTAAATTGTGTCACACAAAGTAGTGTCATGATATAATCGTGTATCTGTCAAAGAAACCAAATGCTGAGTCATCTTTAATCTCACAGAAAGTACTTTAAATCCAGAATGTATTCTCAAGTAAACCAAAATGTTGCATTAAAATCTCGTCAGCAGTACTGGTATATGCTCTAAGTATGTGAGCCTTACAGTCGTTACGTAATCATACAACTAACAAGCAAGAATGTACACACATAATAATACTGTGTCATTTGTTTACTATTACAATGCGTTCGTAATTACTGTCTAAATATGTTCCCTAGGTTCTAGACTGGAGAGTTAACTTTAAAACATAGTTGCATGTTAACAGTTTCTAAGTCTGACGAAGCGTACTAGTATCGTGAAGTGAAAAATTTTATAGCAAAGACTAAGTTAAAAAGCAGATTATCTTTCAATAAACGGTTTTACATGTGAAATGTGGTGTAAACCTTTACTCTTCCTAGTATGCAGAGTTTCAACTTCAAAGAAACTATCATGTTGTATACGGCAGTAAGGAATGCTAAAATTTTTCTCAAGGCTAATGACTACGTTATTTTTCTCTGAGCCAGCCGGCGCACGTGGCTGCCTGTGGTGCGAGTCATTGTCTGTCTCTTTGTTGGGGCACATCGTTATTGTGATTGGGAGACCTAACTTCTACAAATTCACCTTGTAGAGAGGGCCCTATTCTCTTTGAATCCCGCCAGTTCTGATGAAATTCAGGTCTGTCGTTATGATTACATCGTCTATCATCATGTCGGTAGTTCCTGTAGTTTCTTTCTTGTCGGTCATGTGGTTGAGAATTTCTCCTGGAATCGTAACTGCGTGGTGGACCGTTGCGTCTGAAGTTATTCTGTCTCCCTTGATAATAATTATTTTGGTTCCCATATTGTCTGTTTTTCTCATTGTCTCTGTGATAGCCATTACCGCGGAGAGGTGATTTTTTCCTGCAATTATTACTACTCTGTCAACGATTGTCATACGGGTGGTGTATGTTTTGGTCACGATTTACGTTGTAAGAATAGCCTTGTCGTGTCCAGTTATGATTTCTTTTATCGCGGAATTGTGACGGATGTGACCTGTAATTGTTGTGCTCCTGTTTTCGCGTTCCGTGATTGTCAGTGTCAATTTCCAATACTTGTAACAGTCCCTGAAAAGCTTCAATGGCCTCTTTGCAACGTCCTGCCAAAATAATATGTCGTAAATGTTCAGGCAATTTGATTAAGCAAATGCAGATGAGTTCTGAGGGGCTGTATGGGTTTGAAAGATACTGATTCTTATGTAACATGTCTTCGAAATATTTGACAAGACAGGAAAACTCAGATTGTTCGTAATGTTTCATCATTATGATGCTATGTTTTACTAGGTCTTGAGTAGCTTGAGACCAATATGCTGAGAGGAAGGAATGATAAAATTCTCCTTCACTGTGACAATCGTGAATGACCGATCGCATTCTTACAGCTGTTTCATTCTCTAAGTAGCCACACATAAATTCTAACCTGTGCTTCAATGACCAGTTGGGAGGAAAACGATGAGAGAATTGATGGAGCCATGCTTGTGGATGAAAGTCGTTACCGGACTTCTTAAATGTTTTGAATTTACGTGTAGTAATAAATAGCTTATAGTCAAAATCGTCATGTCGGCGAGTCACATGTCGGTCATTGTTACGTCGTTTCGGAGGTTCCATCTCAAAATTCGGTGTACCTTGCCAATTTCTTTCATAATTTCCGAAGTGGCCTTTGTTATTATTTTGTGGCTGTTCCGTATTTCTATGTCCCTCATCCCGTATTGGAATGCAAGTGTCCTCTGAAATATGTAATTCTTGTATTACCTGTGTCAACTGACCTTCTACTTTCCGGATTTCTCTTTTGTACTGTGTATTGATTTGATTCTGATTTTGTCTGAATTTTCTAATTTGTTCATGCTCTTCTGTGTCATTAAATAATACCAGTCTTGTGTCATTCAGAGTATCATCTACCTTCGTAGATAAATTATTTAGCTGATCCGAAAGTTCGACTACTTTCTCTGATACTGAACTGATTTCCTCAGTGTGTTTTTCTGAACCAAGTTTCAGAGTGTCCATTTGTGTTGAAATCGTATCTACTGTGTCCTTGAATTTTTGCTGAATTTTTGCAAGTAGCCTAACCGAATATGTAGATGCAACTGAGTCAACTTTAGCTTGCAAGGTCTCATGATTTTCATGAACAACAGTTTGCAGTTCTTTTATGGCTGCTTCGTGATTCTGTAATGTATTTTCATGCCGCGAAAAAATAGGTTGTAAATGCTCACAAATTTGTGTTTTTACGTCATTACAGACTTTTTGACATTTCGATTCGATTTTATGTAACTCAGTAGTTAAATCTTCACGTGTTTGTTCAAGCGTGGTGTCTAACCTTTGAAGATTTTGTTCCATTGTGTCTAACTTTAGAAGATTTTGTTCCATTGTGTCTAACTTTTGAAGATTTTGTTCCATTGTGTCTAACTTTTGAAGATTTTGTTCCATTGTGTCTAACTTTTGATCCTTTTGCTGTGTTTGTCCCATTTGTTGTAATGATTGTAATAACAATGCACTGGTGTCTGAAACATGTTCCTCAGTGCTTTCCAGCAGTGAATTTGCACCGGCAGCATTCACATTTTGAAAAGCAGAAAATGTGTCTTGACTTATTTGAGAAAACGGTGAGGTCGCAAAACCTGAATCTACAGTACTTGCAGGATTGTGTCCTGTCATTTCGGATTCTTGAGGCGAGCTGTTGCCGACCGATCGATCGATAATGCTTCCCTGTTCACTAACTGTTTCCCTGTCTACACCATTATTTGCAGCCCACTCCATTTCCCTATGCACAATTACCAAATTATTACTTTGAACTTAGTTAATTCATTACACGATGGCGCTAACACACACCTTTCGTCTTCACTGTCATTTCTCAGTTTAATTTGGAGCCTAGTATTACGTTTTTCACACGCCATTATTGTCACAATGCTTCGCACAATAACACAGAAAAGCACAATTTGGAGAGTAAAATAAGAAAACACATTAACATAGCACTGAAAATAATATCTAGTTAATTGCAAGCGCAGCTGCGAAATACTTAGCGCAAATCTACATGCATTTTTACTATACAACAATGAAAAACTACAACTACAAATAAAATTCTCTCTATAATTATGGGCTAGCAATAAACAATAACTACACTAATTGCACAAACTACAAGAAAAAATCAGAAGATTCCAGGTTTGAATCCTGGCAGGGTCGCCATATGAAATGTCCCCTTAGAAAATTTGTTGAATTACTGTGCTGGTAAATCCTTTACGTTATTTGATTTTCAAACACCTGAGCAGAACTGAACGTACTCAGACATTTCGCTCTTTACCTATTCTGATAAACACTAAACTGATACACAATATTTTTAGCGCAACGCAATCTGACTTTCAAAAATCCCTACAAAAGAATGGCCCTGATTAACATTAACCTATACCTTTCACAAATCACTTACCTCACAAAAATCTTCGTTACTCGAACTACTGCAATACAGCGAGCGCCACTACTGTCAGCTAAATAAAAGATTCAAACTACTGAAGGCACTAACTACTGACAGGCATAGTTAGCAAATGAAAGATTTTGATAGAGAACAAACAATGTATTTACCTTAATAGTGTTCAAAAATCATAATATATATATATCAGTTCATGACATCCAGTCTTCCAAATGTACTGTTTCTGATGGACACACGTCCAGATCATCCGCTCTCAAAAATCCGCCATTTCACTTCCCCGAATCCACCACTGCTGTCGGCTCATCTCCAACTGCGCAACGCTACGTGCTGTTAACAGCCAACTGTCCAACACTACAATAGCAACTATTGCAACAATGCCGACCAGCCTCAGACTGCACACAGCACAGTCAGTGATTTTCATATTGAGCGCTACGTGGCGTTACCAATAAAAAAACCTAAACAGCCTACTTGTAGTTTCTATGTGATTGATTCAAGTGATTTTCGTGGTTTTTTTCCTTCCCTTGTGTAATTAGGATTAAGGTTGGTTGAAATATGAAGGTAAAGGGTTTCTTTGTGAACGAGTAAAGCGCTGTTTATGGTTTTGTTTGTGTATATTGAAAAGAGTCTCTCTTGAGAGAAGCAAGATCTGTGTTGAATTAATGCAAAACTCAGGGGAATATCCGCTCTGTGGGTATTATGTGTCTGGAAAACCCAGGTCCCCAGCTGTTAGTAGCCTTGTTTCCAATTTTCTGCTTTCAGTGCTACTATCTATCTATTACCATTCTATATCTGTCAGTATAAATGAGGATTTCTTACTATAGTATGCGTGCAGTATAAATATTTTAAGATAGGAGAACTCTGAGAAAGGAATGAGTAAGTTTAGAATCTTGAAAACAGGATGCAATAATACGATTGTTTAACATTTGGTTTCCGAATATGCGATGATATGTTAATATTGATGATTATGTATTTTTTTGTTCTTTATAGCTGAGTATGTAAAGTGCTGTCTATTGATTTCGTCAGTATATTGATTCCCTTCAAGGTGAAAGAAGAATTGTGGTTTGTGTAATTTACATGGCCCTGAAATATTATTGTGGTAGTCAAATACGAGCAGTTTTTCAGCAAATGGAGAATGGAACAGAAATATGGATCCTTTCTGTAATCTTGATTGATGTTGAGCCAGAGCCTGAAAAATTATTCTGCGTTAATACTTGTCCTAGAAAAGTGAAGGTAGAGGAAGATTAAATAATTTTGATTACGGGACCGAAGGAAAGATTGGTTTAATGTAATAAGGATGAAGCAAAACATTTGTCATTTAAACTACGGAAAGCTGGCTGAAGCCAGAGATAAATTCTGCTGAAATTTTTACAAAGACACAGACGGTGTTTAGAAAGGATAGGTTGCATGCAACCGGTGGTGGAGTGTTCGTCGCTGTTAGTAGTAGTTTATCCTGTAGTGAAATGGAAGTAGATAGTGCCCGTGAATTATTATGGGTGGAGGTTACACTCAACTACCGAGCTAGGTTAGTAATTGGCTCCTTTTACCGACCTCCCGACTCAGCAGCATTAGTGGCAGAACAACTGAGAGAAAATTTGGAATACATTTCACATAAATTTTCTCAGCATGTTATAGTCTTAGGTGGAGATTTCAGTTTACCAGATATAGAATGGGACACTCAGATGTTTAGGACGGGTGGTAGGGACAGAGCATCGAGTGACATTATACTGAGTGCACTATCCGAAAATTTACCAGATATAGAATGGGACACTCAGATGTTTAGGACGGGTGGTACGGACAGAGCATCGAGTGACATTATACTGAGTGCAATATCCGAAAATTACCTCGAGCAATTAAACAGAGAACCGACTCGTGGATATAAGATCTTGGACCTACTGATAACAAACAGACCCGAACTTTTGTACTCTGTATGTGCAGAACAGGGAATCAGTGATCATAAGGCCATTGCAGCATCCCTGAATATGGAAGTTAATAGGAATATAAAAAAAGGGAGGAAGGTTTATCTGTTTAGCAAGAGTAATAGAAGGCAGATTTCAGACTACCTAACAGATCAAAACGAAAATTTCTGTTCCGATACTGACAATGTTGAGTGTTTATGGAAAAAGTTCAACGCAATCGTAAAATGCGTTTTAGACAGGTACGTGCCGAGTAAAACTGTGAGGGATGGGAAAAACCCACCGTGGTACAACAACAAAGTTAGGAAACTACTGCGAAAGCAAAGAGAGCTTCACTCCAAGTTTAAACGCAGCCAAAACCTCTCAGACAAACAGAAGCTAAACGATGTCAAAGTTAGCGTAAGGAGGGCTATGCGTGAAGCGTTCAGTGAATTCGAAAGTAAAATTCTATGTACCGACTTGACAGAAAATCCTAGGAGGTTCTGGTCCTACGTTAAATCAGTAAGTGGCTCGAAACAGCATATCCAGACACTCCGGGATGATGAAGGCATTGAAACAGAGGATGACACCCGTAAAGCTGAAATACTAAACACTTTTTTCCAAAGCTGTTTCACAGAGGAGGACCGCACTGCAGTTCCTTCTCTAAATCCTCGCACAAACGAAAAAATGGCTGACATCGAAATAAGTGTCCAAGGAATAGAAAAGCAACTGGAATCACTCAACAGAGGAAAGTCCATTGGACCTGACGGGATACCAATTTGATTCTACACAGAGTACGCGGAAGAACTTGCCTCCCTTCTAACAGCCGTGTACCGCAAGTCTCTAGAGGAACGGAAGGTTCCAAATGATTGGAAAAGAGCACAGGTAGTCCCAGTCTTCAAGAAGGGTCGTCGAGCAGATGCGCAAAACTATAGACCTATATCTCTGACGTCGATCTGTTGTAGAATTTGAGAACATGTTTTTTGCTCGAGTATCATGTCGTTTTTGGAAACCCAGAATCTACTATGCAGGAATCAACATGGATTCCGGAAACAGCGATCGTGTGAGACCCAACTCGCTTAATTTGTTCATGAGACCCAGGAAATATTAGATACAGGCTCCCAGGTAGATGCTATTTTTCTTGACTTCCGGAAGGCGTTCGATACAGTTCCGCACTGTCGCCTGATAAACAAAATAAGAGCCTACGGAATATCAGACCAGCTGTGTGGCTGGATTGAAGAGTTTTTAGCAAACAGAACACAGCATGCTGTTATCAATGGAGAGACGTCTACAGACGTTAAAGTAACCTCTGGCGTGCCACAGGGGAGTGTTATGGGACCATTGGTTTTCACAATATATATGAATGACCTAGTAGATAGTGTCGGAAGTTCCACGCGGCTTTTCGCGGATGATGCTGTAGTATAGAGAGAAGTTGCAGCATTATAAAATTGTATCGAAATGCAGGAAGATCTGCAGCGGGTAGGCACTTGGTGCAGGGAGTGGCAACTGACCCTTAACATAGACAAATGTAATGTATTGCGAATACATAGAAAGAAGGATCCTTTATTGTATGATTATATGATAGCGGAACAAACACTGATAGCAGTTACTTCTGTAAAATATCTGCGAGTATGCGTGCGGAACGATTTGAAGTGGAATGATCATATAAAATTAATTGTTGGTAAGGCGGGTACCAGGTTGAGATTCATTGGGAGAGTCCTTAGAAAATGTAGTCCATCAACAAAGGAGGTGGCTTACAAAACACTCGTTCGACCTATACTTGAGTATTGCTCATCAGTGTGAGATCTGTACCAGATCGGGTTGACGGTGGAGATAGAGAAGATCCAAAGAAGAGCGGCGCGTTTCGTCACAGGGTTATTTGGTAACCGTGATAGCGTTACGGAGATGTTTAACAAAGTGGCAGACTCTGCAAGAGAGGCGCTCTGCATCGCGGTGTAGCTTGCTCGTCAGGTTTCGAGAGGGTGCGTTTCTGGATGAGGTATCGAATATATTGCTTCCCCCTACTTATACCTCCCGAGGAGATCACGAATGTAAAATTAGAGAGATTAGAGCGCGCACGGAGGCTTTCAGACAGTCGTTCTTCCCGCGAACCATACGCGACTGGAACAGGAAAGGGAGGTAATGACAGTGGCACGTAAAGTGCCCTCCGCCACACACCGTTGGGTGGCTTGCGGAGTATAAATGTAGATGTAGATGTAGGATTTGGATCTTTTGTGTCAGTTGTAAGTTCAATAGGATGTTAAGATGAAACTGTTTTACAGAATAGAGGATACCACAATTTTGCCATTCATGAGAAATGATTCCAGAATAACCACCACAGGCGAAATAAATGATTTGGAAGCGAAAGGTACCTTAAAGAAGGAACGAAATGGGAGCAAAATGGGTAAGAAAATGTAGTATAACCTGTATGATGAAAATTTTTTTACCCTTCTCAGAGTCATCTGTATGATTAATTCTTGTGATAACGTAATTTTAGATAAAATTGTCTTACTGTTTTATGTATAAACATATGAGTATGATAAATGTATAATTGCGAGTCTCTTATCAGGTGTGTCAACTGGTATAAATGTTTTGGCCTGTAAATAAACATTGTTCTTTTTACTATGCATGTTTAAGGAAAATTTCTTCATATTTATCATGTGACAAGACATACGCCGCGAGCGTCAAGAAGAGGACGAATTAGAACAATGTTGTAGTGGTATAAACACTGTGTTGAAGTAGAATTGAAGTAGCTTGTTGGATTAACTACTAGTGGATTGGAGTAAAATTTTGAGTAATTCATGTTTATAGGTAGTTAGTTTGTAGAATAGACAACAGGTGTGCATGTGTGTGTGTAAATAACATGTGAACCCTATGCTGTCCTGACCTATACTTGCACAAGGCATATTCCTGTTCATTTTAGTGAATTTATAGGTAGCGTTTGAATTGTTTAAATTTGAAGCATACCACATTAGTGATATTTTATTGTCAGTTCATTTAATTTTTGTTTTTATACTGTCAAGTCATTTCACTTTTTTTATATTGTCATTTTACTTTTATTTCTATATTGTCGTTTCATGTAACATTTCTATTTTAAAAAAATTAAATCTGACTTTTGTTCTTAAAAATGGTGAAAGACAATACTAAGCGGTATTATGTATGACATTTTGAAATCACATAACTATGATGAACAATTTCTGTGAATGCAGTTGAGAAGGTGAAAGTGAACCAGCTAAACTCTTACGAGGCAGCGGGAGCAGTGAGGAGGAGGACTAGTTGTAAAAAGGTGGGTTTCCCAGCAGTACACACTGCAACCGAGCCACTTCGGGAGCGTGGTCGACAACAAAAGAAGGGTACAGGGCAAACACTTTCCCTTGCACCCGGAGCTAATGGCCGACTGCACCAGTGCGACCCTTCATGGAGGCGATGACCTGAGATGGCCGACCAGTCCACCGCGCGGAAATCCATCTGCTGGCAACGCACCACACGCACGCGACCGTGACGAGACGGCCGCGGTGAAACGACAGAAGACAGGGGATAAAGGGGCGTGGAGCCTTTTGACAGGTACTGTCCAGAGAAACTTGCAGGCGTCAACGACGACTAGCAACATTTCTTGGCGGAAGCCCATTGTCAAGCGACAGTTAATCATGGTTCGATGTTCTCTGATAGCTAAGGGTGGCACAAAGAAGAGCCATCAAGTGTCATCCTTGCCCAGGAGTATCAACCTGGCGTGTCAAACAAGGATACTGCATGAATTTGACAACACAAACATGGAACCAAATCGAGATGTACGTGACACGGGCCACTAAGAGAAACTTCATGAGAGGGCAGAGATGGCGGGATTGCACACAACACATGGACAAAAATCCCTACTGACTGCTGCGGTGATGAGCCTCCCCCCCACCCCCTCCCCTTGTATTGTGCTTCGGAACAGTGGAACTACTCAGTGTGCCAGTGAGCAGTGATTATAGAGTTCTTAGTCCAATGCATATACGTGTGATTCTTTCAGAGAAACTTTGACTCATGTATTTTGCAGGGGTTCGATTTATCGGTGTTTTTTTCACTAGACTGTCTCTTCTATTTTGCAGGTGTTCTATTTATTGTTTTTTTAGACATTGACTCTTGTATTATGCAGATGTTTTATTTATTGGTGTTTTCTATAGACGGTGACTATTGTACTTTCAGAGCTATTTTGTTTACCAATGTTTGTTTTTGTGTGAAGTATTAGATTTGCGATATTTTGTTTTGTCAATTCATTCCTGTGGCACTGCTTCGTTTATCAGTCAGATAGCTATTTATTCTCATTGGACTGTGATCTATTAGCCTTTGCATGGGGCATATTTATAGTGAGGAACCCCATAAGGGTAAGAATCACATAATTAATTGTAGTTTCGGTATAACGACACAGTGATCATTGTTTGCTAACTAACTGAAATGTAGTAGAGTGATTAAATTAGTGCCACAAGTTATTTTAATTCTACAAATCATTAGTTTTATAAGATATAAATTTTTTGGCGATAACCACTTTGTAAAACATGTTTTTTTTCTTATTATCATTTTTTGCTTTTGCGGATTGTGCATTGTAATGTTCTGCATTATAATACTGATGTTATTTTCATGTTTTTTTAATTGCTGTGGCACCTTTGCTATTTTCATAAATTTTACTTATTATCAAACACTCATAAATTTTCCTGTGGTCAGTTGGCTCTTGCAAGGAGCAAATACTGGTGAACCCCATAAAGGTAACAACCAGAATTTGTTTTCATATTAATGACACATGGACCATTGTTTTTACTTGCTGACCGAATTAGGTCTACACTATCTTTTAAATAGGTGGCACAGATTTTTTTTCCTCTTTGAAATTGGTAGATTCTATAGATGTGTTGAAATTATTGTGTTTTAACAAATAGCTGGAGACCTTTTGCTTTTTCTACACATTTCGGTTTAAGTTGGGTGTGAGAAGCCTGCTTGGGAATGTCCTACATGGCCAGAAAATTTCCTGCACAGCCTTTTCCCGGAATGTTGGGGTTATGAAAGATCTCTGTTGGATTCCTTTCATGTTAATTTTTTAAAACTGTTGTCATTTACGGCATGCATTCCACTTCTAAATTTACTGTGGTGTTTCTGACGATCTGGGAGGAGACTGAGCAGTGGAACGTGTTACTTTTACACATAATCAAGAACGATCTGTCACACTACTACACTTTAAAACACAATTTATATGTAATTCATGTCACACAGTCTCATACGGAACCTACATCCGCTTTCTTTTATATACTGTATATGATAAGATACTGTCATCCCCCGTCCCTTCTGTGTGAAAGGATGAATGAGCAAATGTATTTCTAGTTGCATGCTTGATGGTAGCAGACCAGCCTGTCTGCTAGAGAACAGTAGGACCAACGTCAGAACAGGTATCTACGCTTTCTAAAAGCAACGAGGTTTCTATTCTTAGCATGGCCCTGTCCATCCCTTGTCATGTTGGTATAGCTGCCTCTCTGGTCACTTCCGTTGGTATCTGTGAAGCACCCTCAGTAGGGGGCCCATGGCAGTCTGCCGCGGCGAGCGTCTGAAGTGGTAAGATCTCCAGCTAAGCGCGTCTCTGCTAAGTCTGTAGGACGATGGATTTCTTAAGTTCAGCCTAACTGGAAATTTAATCACCTTTGTTTCAGCTTTAGATCTAAAATATGTTATCTTAAATTGCAATGCAGTGTAATTCGAGTGTGAAGTTCAGAATATCTTCCAGTAGTAGGTTTGTCACTACTTTGTGAGTAAAGTGGACCAACGTGTTGAGGATCCGTAACTCTAACTAAGATCATCAATCTTAAATGCGAATGTGCGTGAGATTATAACGTCTCGTCTTGACAATAATTTTCAATATAGCATCTTTTCTTTATGTTCAACCCACGTGGGGTGTACTTTGTGAGACCAGTACCACGTGCTTATACAATTGTTTGACCCATCAGGTTAATAGTAAGACGATAGTAACCAGTTCGAGGTTTTTCTTTTGTAAATTGCGTTTCGATGTAATTTATTTTAATTATCAAAATTATTGTGGAGTTACACTCTTTGTGTAAACCAAGTTGACCACGTGAAGCGTGTGGTGTAAGCATCAAAGTAGCCCTCATCTATTCTTTTTGGGAAGATTTCACATAGAGTTGGTATGAATTTAGTATACCAGTGTGTGGTAATTTCATGACGGACAGAATTGCGTTACGAACGTAACTTCTTTGGGTGAAAATTGAATCGGTTGGTTGTGGTTAATTTCCTCTCGCATATGTTTCAACGTTCTTTGTGTGTTATATTATGAATGCAGTGTTGCATGCAGTCTCCCAATCTTGGTTCCATATTTGATATGTTCCGTAAGATTACAAACTCACATTTTCACAATCCTAAATAAGGCACCAGTTTAGTTATGAATCAAGTTTAATATGCTGAAATTTTAACGGAACAATGATCAATGTTAAAATAAATGTCTAAATATAAACTGATATATATATATATATATATATATATATATATATATATATATATATATATATCATCGGTTATCGTAAGATGACTACTAAAAGATTATAATTATTGTTAGTCTGGTAGGGAATTTGGTATGCTAGTCTGGATACCTGGTGAAACAGTTGCGCAGTAATGCAAGGTTAACTTCCTCAGATAGCTCACAGCTTTTAACCCACTTTTATGGTCTTCAATATCAGCACCGCTTTCAGAACAACTTAATGCATCAACATTACAATATTATGCAGCGGCGACTTATGAAGCTGATATTTCGGTACTTGGTTCAAATGGCTTTGAGCACTATGGGACTTAACATCTGTGGTCATCAGTCCCCTAGAACTTAGACCTACTTAAACCTAAATAACCTCAGGACATCACACACATCCATGCCCGAGGCAGGTTTCGAACCTGCGACCGTAGCGGTCACGCGGTTCCAGACTGGAGCGCCTAGAACCGCACGGCCACACCGGCCGGCATTTCGGTACTATTCACACCTATCAGCACCAAGACTAATACGATTTACGAAAACCGTTGGCATTCAAACCAACGTCTCCAAATGGATGAATGCAGGTCGCGTTCGTTTTTCAAGCGAATCTCACACCATTTCTCGTGCAAAACAGAGACGAGTTCGGGTAACGGTGATGGATCTCCACAGCGGTCATGCAGCCTTTTATCCCTAAGTACACCATAAAGGCTCAAAAAGAGATTTGATGAATGTGGCGGTCAAGTGAGTTCATCCTCGTGCACAAAAAATCACTCCTGGGCGATGAGAGCTCTGTGAACAGAGACCATGTCATCTTGGAAGACAGCATCATCACTTTGCACAAACACTGTACCAGAGGATGCACCTGGTCAGCCAACACAGTAAGCCTCGGCAGTAAGGCGATGTTGAAAAGTATTCCCGCAGCCCCTGAATACTACGATATGACAATTGTTTTTCTACACTACAACTACAACTCTAGAAACAGTAAGGCCTTCCGAGCTTGCAACACACAGTAAAAAACTAACATGCACGTCTCCACGCAGTGGTGCACTGTCTCATATCTGTTCCCAAGGCCAGAGAAGATTTCAAAGCATAGTTGGACACAATAAAATTCATTACCTCAAACAGTGGCCACAGTCCCGTCCTGATTGACCAAATCTTGTATAGGAAACAAAAGCTGAAAATTGTATCTGTCATGCACCCTTGTTTTGCTGCCTCCTCCACTGTCGACAGTGTACAATCCCACGCCTAGGAAAATTGTCACAGAATGTAACAAAAACACTGAAATCGTGCAACGGCAGGATTTTCTGCTATGTGAAAAAAATCAGAGCCCAGTGTATGTTCAATGACAAAGATAAGAGCCAGTTACTCGCTAACGGTCGAGTATACAAAATTACCTGTCCTGGTTGTGATAAGTTTGGTATTGATCAGTCAGGCAGAGGCTGAGCGAGTAGGATGTCTGAACATGAGCGCAGCTGCAGGTTGCAGAATTATGACTCCACATTTGTTGTGTATGTACTGAGTGAAGGTGACAGCTAGCAGCCACAGTCCCATGTCCTTCACTTAGCAAATAATGGCCAAAAACTCAACCCGTTGGGAGACTTGTAAATCAGCAAACACCCATCCCACGGTCCTGATTTAATCTAGGATGATGAAACACAGCTTAATACTTTCCCTCTTTTAAACTACAGTTAATCATCTCAGGTCCTCACTATTCCCCGTACCTTTCAAAATGGTTCAAATGGCTCTGAGCACTATTGGACACAACATCTGAAGACATCAGTCCCCTGGAACTTAGAACTACTTAAACCTAAGGATATCACACATATCCATGCCCAAGGCAGGATTCGAACCTGCGACCGTGTAAGTAGGCTGTTTATGTTTTCTTATTGGCAACGTTACGTAGCGCTCTGTATGAAAATCACTGGCTGTGCTGTGTGCAGTATGTGGCTAGTTTGCATTGTTGTCTGCCATTGTGTCTAACTGTTGCTGTGTTTGTCTCTGATTTTGTTCCATTGTGTCTAACTTTTGAAGATTTTGTTCCATTGTGTCGAACTTTCGAAGATTTTGTCCCATTTGTTTCTGATTTTGTTCCATTTGTTGTATTAATTGCAATAATAATGTATTAGTGTCTGGAATCTGTTTCTCTATGCTTTTTGGCAGTGCATTTTCACCGGCAACATTCACATTTTGACAAGCAGAAAATGTGTCTTGGCTCATTCGAGAAAACACTGAGGACCCAAAACGTAAGTCTACAGTATTTGCAATATTGTGTTCTGTCATTTCGGATTCCTGAGGCGAGCTGTTGCCGACCGATCGATTGATAATGCTTCCCTGTTCACTACCTGTTTCACTGTCTACACCATTATTTGCCGCCCGCTCCATTTCCCTATGCACAATTGCCAAATTACTATTTTGAAGATTAGTTAATTCATTACTCGGTGGCGCTAACACACTGCTTTCGTCTTCACTGTCATTTCTCAGTTTACTTTGGAGCCTAGTATTACGTTTTTCACACGCCATTATTGTCACAATATTTCACACGACAACACAAAAAAACACAATTTGAAGAGCAGAAATAAGAGAACACATTAACATAGAACTGAAAATAATATCTAGTTAATTGCAAGCGCAGCTGCGAAATACTTGGTGCAAATCTGCATGCATGCCACAACTGTTTTACTGTACAACAATGAAAGACTGCAACTACAAAGGAGATTCTCTCTACAATTACGCGCTAGCAATAAACAATAGCTACACTAATTATACAAACTACAAGAAAAAAATCAGAAGATTCCAGTCAGGTATCCTCGGCTAAGGGTCGACATATGAAACGTCCCCTTAGAAGAATTTATACAAGACTGTGCTTAAACTGACACACAATATTTTTTTAGCGCAACGCAATCTGACTTTCAGAAATCCCTACAAAGGAATGGCCCTGACTAACATTAACCTGTACCTTTCACAAATCACTTACCTCACCAAAAATCTTCGTTACTCGAACTACTGCAATACAGCGAGCGCCACTACTGCCAGCTAAATAAAAGATTCAAACTACGGAAGTCACTAACTACTGATAGGGATAGTTAGCAAATGAAAGATTTTAATAGAGAACAAACAATATATTTACCTTAATAGTCATAATATATATAGCAGTTCATAATATCCAGTATAACAAATTTCAAAACTCCGCCATCTCTCTCCCCACATCCACCACTGCTGGCGGCTCACCTCCAACTGCGCAACGCTACGCGGTGTTCACATCCAGCTGCCGCTGCCCAACACTACAATGGCAGACAACAATGCAAACTAGCCACATACTGCACAAAGCACAGCCAGTGATTTTCATACAGAGCGCTACGTAACGTTGCCAATAAGAAAACATAAACAGCCTACTTACAACCGTGGCGGTCACGCGGTTCCAGACTGAAGCGCCTAGAACCGCACGGCCACATCGGCCAGCTGTTGTTACAATTGGTAATTCTTTCCTTTACTTGTTTTATATATCACTTTGCGTGTTTAATGCCTCTTGGTGTAGTCTTGCGAAGTAGTAACCTGACTTTATTTTATTGGCGTGCCGGTTGGCACGTCTTTGCCTGCCGGTGGGGTGTGACGGTCGATGGGCTGCAAGCCGAGCATCACTGGGAGAACGGTGGCGGCAGCTGGCACGGTCGTTACGTGGGGTCTACGGAGCGACAATAAGAAAGTGCGGGCGGTACGTGGTGCGACGTGCGTGTAACAAGTGGGGCAACGGCAGTCGGTGTTCTGCAAATGTCGTGAAAATTCGTTTAAGTCTGTGGAGATTCTGAGTCACTGCCTTGCAAGGGGAGCGAACCCATTATAGGATGGGCAAGATAGTATGTTGCTTTTGAATGAAACATGATAAACGGTAGCAGCTTCCTGTTCTGTAGCACCGATCGGATGAGTCAAGGGACTGTCATGTGGTTGGGTTCCTAAGTAATTCCGTATGCAAAGGAATTTTCTGTTCTGAACTCACATCATTCATTGGTTGTTGGCACCGTGTTCGCCCTCAAACTCATGATCGCTATAGTTGGTGTTTGCCTTGTGATCCTAAAGCATTGTGGAAATCACATAACGGAACATACCTTACTGGTGACTGTTTGGCTATCGGTTAGAGCGTATATTATGTTGCGAGAAAGAAGTCCGCAGAACGGCGATAGGGGAACTGGGTTATTGTGCATTTTTGGTATGAAATCATTTTCACCTAACGTGAGTGCTAACCGTGTTATCGGATCTCACATTGATTTTTCTGCATACTGCTGGGTAGCAGGAATTGTGACGTTAAGTATCTGCTTCAGGTGAATCTAAGGTATGGTAACTACCTGTTATCTGTGAGGGCAGTAAACAGAGAGGCCTAAACAAGTAACCGCGGCTAGATGAGTGGAAATGTGCCACGCTGGTAACAAAACCTGCAACTCCATGAGCCACTTCGCTGAAGTTCTCATGTTATGTAAATGTCTGTGTTGTATCTATATGTACTAAATTAATGTGCTTTTAAAACTATTAATGAATGAATTAGATTGCGGGTTTGGGTTTTAGTAATACTGTTGTTGGGTTTACAGTGTACTAATGCTATTACTTGTATTAACTGAAAATCTTCGATTAAGGACGCTGGGGCCGTCTGTGGGAAATTATAATGTAGAGGCGTATAGACATGAAACGACTGGGAGTACATGAGAAATTTCACACTTAAATCGGTGTTTGAATAATTCTGAGCTCTACATCCACATCTACATCCATACTCCGCAAGCCACATGACGGTTTGTGGCGGAGGGTACCTTGAGTACCTCTATCGGCTCTCTCTTCTATTCCAGTCTCGTATTGTTCGTGGAAAGAAGGATTGTCGGTATGCCTCTGTGTGGGCTCTAATCTCTCTCATTTTATCATCATGGTCTCTTCGCGAGATATACGTAGGAGGGAGCAATATACTGCTTGACTCCTCGATGCCGGCCGCGGTGGTCTAGCGGTTCTAGGCGCTCAGTCCGGAACCGCGCGACTGCTACGTTCGCAGGTTCGAATCCTGCCTCGGGCATGGATGTGTGTGATGTCCTTAGGTTAGTTAGGTTTAAGTAGTTCTAAGTTCTAGGGGACTGATGACCACAGATGTTAAGTCCCGTAGTGCTCAGAGCCATTTGAACCATTTTTGACTCCTCGGTGAAGGTATGTTCTCGAAACTTAAACAAAAGCCCGTACCGAGCTACTGAGCGTCTCTCCTGCAGAGTCTTCCACTGGAGTTTATCTAACATCTCCGTAACGCTTTCTCGATTACTAAATGATCCTGTAACGAAGAGCTCTGCTCTCCGATGGATCTTCTCTATCTCATCTATCAATCCTATCTGGTACGGATCCCACACTGCTGAGCAGTATTCAAGCAGTGGGCGAACAAGCGTACTGTAACCTACTTCCTTTGTTTTCGGATTGCATTTCCTTAGGATTCTTCAATGAATCTCAGTCTGGCATTTGCTTTACCGGCGATCAACTTTATATGGTCATTCCATTTTAAATCACTCCTAATGCGAACTCCCAGATAATTTATGGAATTAACTGCTTCCAGTTGCTGACCTGCTATATTGTAGCTAAATGATAAGGGATCTTTCTTTCGTTTTTTCATAGAGTTAATGTTTAATGTTTATGAAAGGAAATGCCGTAAAAGGTCACACAGAAACTGTAGTTCGCGCTGGACAGTATTGAGCAGATGGCATAGTAAATCGTAGCAGCTTCCATCATTTCCACGAGGGTCACCCCAAGCGCTAGCTATATATGGGTGAGCTAAGGTGAATCTGAGAAAGCGTTGTTGATGGTTCTGACCACTTCATTTGTTTAGTAATATCTGGCACATCTTTCAGCAAAAGAAATAACTAATTTTCGTAGAATCATCTTACTTTATATTATCTGTGTGAAAATATTTGACTAGAAGCTATCATTTATGTTTCATATCGGCTTAATGACAGCTTTAAACAATAAATTTACTGCATAATGACTTGTAGGAGTCTCATTGTTCGGAATATTTACTTTTATTGAATGGCTGTAACATATGACAAGTTAAACATTGAGCAGACGTCAGCAATTATGGGCGTAGCTGTATGTAGTATGTGAAGGAACGCAGTCAGTAATGCAAAATCGCCTGAAGAGTCGTGGGTCGTTGCCTAGCATCACTTCGGGATACTGTCGATAACGTCCTGTGTTGATACGGAACAGTGCGCTCTGTAATACAGGAAGAGAGAAGCGATATTTCATTGTGTGCAGCAGCAAGTCTCGTTTCAAATAAAGGAATCACTGAAAACTTCTGATGGGCGTTTTGGAACTTCGCGTGAAGGGAGACGACAACGTTTTGATGTAAGAGACCACTTCGCGTTAAGTGTAAGACACTTTCAACATTATTGTCATGTGTTTATTTAGTTTGTAGTTTCTTGAATGTAATTACAGTCAGTGTAATTAATTTTTTTTCCTTTCGATGATACTTAGAATTCGGAAACGGTAGATAAATAGATACTATGTGTTACACAGAATTTTCGTTTTTCGTTCAGGGTTCTGTTTGTAGTTTTAATTTCTTTGACACTTCGAAACGCCCATGGATAGATTTTGTTCAAACTGACCTACTTGTTAGGCCTGCGACTGTATCGCTGCTTGATTCGTAAATTTTTAAATTACTTTTTCTTGTTGCTGAACGTGCAACTTTCGTCTTTACTCGTCTATCACTCTGTTATAATCGTCTTTGCTTATTATGGAATCTCTTCTTGTTAGTTTAGTTACCTGATTTCATGCGATATCGTTATCTGGGGAATACCTTACTAGTGTAGCAGCCTAACACAGATGTTTCTTTGATTT
Source organism: Schistocerca cancellata (assembly GCF_023864275.1). Taxonomy (NCBI): domain Eukaryota; kingdom Metazoa; phylum Arthropoda; class Insecta; order Orthoptera; family Acrididae; genus Schistocerca; species Schistocerca cancellata. The sequence continues at coordinate 52,874,153 of NC_064631.1, forward strand.
TCACAACACTGGGAATATTTTGATTTCAGAATGTGGTTATTGTGTGTGACGTCTGATTGAACTGCACACGTGGTGTTGATACGCGCTTAGAGAGTTATACACGGTTTTGTCAGATAGCGAGAGAAAGTGCAAAGAGACGGGCGCATTGCGCCAGTGCGTCGATACTGAAGGGCAGATACTCACCATTGGTGTCACGACTGGCCTGCAGACTCAGAGACTCTGTGGAGATAGACGGGATTCAGCCAAGCACTTTGAGCGTAGTTTGATTATCACTGTTCGACATGGGTTCTATTTCGGATATTAAAGTATGTGCTTCTAGACCATTTTACCATGGGAAATTCAAATATGTAAACAAAATATCGTTGTCAGGGATACTTTTTATGTAATATGTATATATATGTATATTCACATTTCATGGCAAACACAGAGACGTTATAGAGAAATACAGGTATGTTGCCGCATCATGTAGTGATAGAACGTGATAATTTCTTGTGCAACAGCAGGTGGGAAGAATCAGACATCATTAGGTTATCCCCCGCCACACCTATGTCATTAAGACCACCTGAAACATCTTATTAACTCGAACGGCGACAGCCGGTCGCTGCCTCGGCAGTAAAGCTTCACGCCTCCTAGGGGCAGGTGCATCGAGTTTACAACAGTGGTGTTAGCCGCAATTTGTGTCAGTCTTAACGAGTGGGTGTTTTGGCTGACAAGTAACTGTCTGTCATATTTCCGAGCACGATTGAATTTTTTAGTTCCTGTGCGTAAATTGATTGAGCCTGGTGCTGAAGGTAAAACGACTGCTTGTCTTTACACATCAGCATTCCTCTAGTTCCCTACTATTAATTTGATACAGGTGTATTACCAAAGTGGTATTTTTAAATTTGCAGAAATGCCACATCGTCGTGGATGTCGATATAAGCCGGACAACTTCTGCTACATCTGTGGGAAGTTCACTTTTGCCAGAAACAGGAAGAAAATTTCTTCAGTCATAAAGAAAGCATACAAACATTACTTTGGAGTAGAGGTAGAAGACCAAGATAAAGAATGGGCACCACATTTCTGTTGTGCTACATGTTACTGCAAACTAATTCAGTGGTGGAAAAGTAAAGGGAATGTGGCGTTGTTTGCTGTTCCCATGGTGTGGAGGGAGCTTAAGGACCATGTTACTGATTGTTATTTCTGTCTAACAAAAATTCAGGGTTTTACAAACAAAAAGTCGAAGAGGCACATTGTTTACCCAGATCTGCCTTCAGCGAGAATGCCAGTGCGGCATTCCGACAACCTTCCAATACCTTCAAGAGCTCGAGGTCAAATAACGAGTGACAGTGAAATAAGTAGTACTGAAGAAATCACAGATGATGATCCTTTATATCACTGCACAAGTGAGTCATCACCACATTTGTTAACACAGGCAGATTTAAATGATTTAGTACCTGATCTAGGACTAAGTAAACAAAAGGCACAGCTGCTTGGTTCAAGATTACAAGAGTATAATCTACTGCACCAAAGTACTAAAATCAGTGTGTTCAGGCATAGAGAACATGCCTTTCTTTCTTATTTTGCAACTGACGAAGCACTGACATTTTGCAAGGACGTTCCTGGCCTGATGAAAATGCTGAACTTCACTTATATTTCACAGGAGTGGAGACTTTTCATAGATGCATCGAAAACAAGTCTGAAGAGTTTTTTGCTCCATAACGGAAATAAAATATCCTCTGTTCCAGTAGCTTACGCTAGTTTGACAAAAGAGAATTACGAATTCGTACAAAGGATGCTAAATTCATTAAAATACAATGAACACAAATGGAAAATATGTGCAGATTTCAAGGTAATTGCTATGGTACTGGGAATGCAACAAGGCTACACAAAGTATGCCTGTTTTCTTGGCGAGTGGGATAGTAGAGACAGAAATTCTCTCTACGTAAGAAAGAAATGGCCTAGGCGAAGATGGAAAGTCGGCGAAAAGAATGTACAACGTGAAAGTCTGGTAGCTCCTGAATATATACTACTTCCATCGCTTCACATCAAACTTGGCCTGATGAAACAATTCGTGAAGGCCATGGATCCAGCAGGCTGTGGGTTTGCATATCTAGTTACAAAATTCTTCGTCTTTCAGCTGCAAAAATAAAGGAAGGTGTATTTGTGGGCCCACAAATCAGGGAGCTGCAGAAAGATGCAAATTTTGAAGCATGTTTAACTGATAAAGAAAAAACCGCATGGGACTGTTTCGAGATGGTGTCGGAAAACTTCCTCGGAAGAAAAAGAGCTACTAGCTACAAAGCAATGGTGAAGGATACGATCAAAGCATATCAGGATTTGGGGTGCAATATGTCTTTGAAAGTACATATGATGGACTCTCATCTGGACTACATCACAGAGAGGTGTAGTGACGTATCGGATGAACATGGGGAAAGATTCCATAAAGACATTTCTACCATAGAAAGGCGCTATGAAGGGAAGTTGGTACCTTCTATGTTAGCAGATTATTGCTGGAATATCATTCGAGAGAAGAAAGATTCACAATACAAGAGAAAAAAGTGATGTGCATTACAAGGCAGTGGCTCATTGTTTGTCAATTTTCTGTAATTTCTCATGTCAAATAAATGCTTCAAAGTGTATATACAAAGGTTACTGTGTTATATGTTAGATTCCACCCTCCATTAATGTGATGAACTTATAACATCATAAAGGTGTGCATTTGTTTGTCGAATTTCACCTCACGTTTGCTGCACTATATCAGAAACTGAAAAGAGAAATAAAATTGTGATTACTCATAAACTATCCCTGACAGAAAAAAACCAAAAACAGTTTTCAATTCAGCACTCAAAATACAACTAGGATCACAATATTTTTTATCAGAAATAGAAAAAAAGGTTTTTTTTGTAGAACAGTGTTATCATTAACTTTATATTACGATCTACCGGATACTGTGAGTAGCCGCAAATCATAGTAACGCTCCCACCTCGCAGCGAGAGGAATGTCCTAACTACAGAACTTATTAACACGAGTTTCTACAGACACATTCATTTACGTCGAGGCGACACTGAAAATTTGGTTCAAGAAAGAACACACTGATTTTCTTTTGGGAGCCTATTTGAATTAGCATCTTGTTGCTGTTGTTTAGAGCGAATGTCAGCAAGTAAGAGAATTCGTCGAATGAAGCGTTGCTCTACTGTCTCCTCTCCTAGCGTGTCACTTCATCCAACTTGAGCCATTTGCTGCTCGTCGGAAGCTGACACGTGTTCACGGAACACCAGTTGTTGCAACAAGCATCACTGATAACTAAAAATACTCATGAAAACTGCGGACATGTTCCTCTCGTATCATCGTAAATTATTCATTGAGCTCTCACAATCAATAGAAAGTGGAATACATAACAGCAAACAGCAGAAGCGCAACTCCATGCTTGTTGTTTTTCTCTAAGGAACAGCATATCTTTCCTCCACTGTTCGGTCTGGTTCGTAATTATGAAAGATAAAACTGTAGTATCACTTAGAGACAGCTTTTCTCTTAATATTGAATGATTTGCACGTTTGAACATTTCTACAGAAGAGTGGAAGGCAAAAAAATGATTCCATTTACCCGAGCGCAGCACATGTTAGTTCATTCGCAGAACTGCTTTCATGGCATTTCTATAGTTTTCCAGTTTTAATTTCAGAAATGACACATTCCTTTTTTAATTCATAATACAATAGGCACCAAGGAAACATCTAACTCCTGCAAAGCAATTGTTCTTCAGAAAGAATAACACAAGTTGGAACTCCGAAGGTACTTATGTATATTATAGGCATGTTTGTAATTTTTCAAAGCTTTGTGAAACTGTAAAATATCTTTTGACTGCCAGAAGTGGTATTTTTTCTCGAAGAGAAAGTGCTTTTGGCAGTAACGGTGACGGATTGAAATTATTGTGGGTGTTGTTGGCACTCTGTCCAATATACCATCTTATTCTTCATACTGCACTGCCTCGTTAATGGATATGTCATATTAACTCTCTTTACTCTGAGGCAGTAATCTATTCAGGCGTCGTCACTGATTTATCAGGACAAGAAAAAATTAATTTACAAAATTCACGCTACAAACTGAACTGCGTACCAAATCCTCCGAACAAAAGAGGCACTTTCATTTAGCTACCTTCAGCTACGTATCAAATGACACTAATGTAATAAGGACAGTTAGAGCGAAATCTAAATCATACTGTCTTGAGGAATAGTTTTAAATATCAGAGGTACATATTTATCTCTTTTTCGGGATAGCGTTACCGGACTACGATACATATCTGTCATTTAGCTACCTTCAGAATCAAATAAATATGAAAATCTCATTGGGTATTCTATACAAGTACTGAAATTTATATCTTCCGTACTAGTGTTCAGATAAAATATTAGGTTTTGTCGCCAAATGTCTCCTTCAATTCGACCAGGAATTTATTAAAGGTTTTGAGCTTTACTTTGTTACTCTTGAATTGCTCCTGGGCCGTGTCGTGCAAGTAAAAGTGCACATTTTCCAAACACATCATGCTATTCCATCTGTTATATCTGGGGACTGAGTCGATCTTTTCAGGCATTAATCTTGACGCTAGAATAAGAACAATTATATGAAAAGGATAAATTGCTACTCACCATATAGAGGAGACGTTGAGTCCCAGACAGGCACAAAAAATACTGCATAACATTTAAGCTTTCAGCCAAAAGTCCTTCTGGCAAAGTAGAAAACTCACACACACACACACATATTCACATAGGCACTGCTCACACACTTTGATCACTGTCTCTAGCTGCTTTGACTGAATCTGCTAACATCCGAGAGGAGCAATGGAACCTACTCATTGCTGGTCCAGATACGAGTGCCAATGATGTGTCGATGTCAATGGAACACAGTTCACTGGTCTCCCACCAAAGAGATCAACCCCGTGCATTCACCATACCACTGTGGAGTATCGTGACTGTAAACAGAATTCATTGCCCTTACTAAAAACTGGACGCTTATTTGCAAACTGGAATGTTAACAGCCCCAAAAATATACTGGTTAGTTGCTTGGAAGTAGGCAGATTTACTAAACATGGCACGTCAAATCTTCGAAATGAAAAGGGCGAGACATGTATTAATTTCAGCCGGTGAAACGGGTTCAAACAATAAAAATGGTTCAAATGGCTCTGAGCACTATGGGACTTAACTTCTGAGGTCATCAGTCCCCTAGAACTTAGAACTACTTAAACCTAACTAACCTAAAGACATCACACACATCCATGCCCGAGGCAGGATTCGAGCCTGCGGCCGTAGCGATCGCGCGGTTCCAGACTGTAGCGCCTACAACCGCTCGACCACACCGGCCGACTTCAGACAATAACCCACTTAGCACTTTCAGATGACAAAATTATCTGCAGTATCATCTCTGTATAATTGTAAGTAAACTTAAAACGACCAGAAAAGAATTTTACTGGATGTAGTGAATGACAGCTCTGCTTAAATGCAAGAAACAGCATGTAAAAAATTGGAAGAAACTCAGAAAATCACATTAGGATATCATTGGTGAGCATCCCAAGCCTGTCACGTGCTCCAGTGTTTCAGTTCCTACATTGATGCTGTGAAAGGTTATGACATGAAACAAAATTTTGTAATCAATGGTGCAGGTGGTGATGAAAGACTCGAATTTGATGGAAGTGCTCTGATAATATGCTCATAATGGAGATATAGGAGAATGGGCAACCCTTGGTTACCTAGTATGTTGGAATTAACATCGCTGTTTACGTTGACCGTTTGCAGTCCGAATTGTCACAGGTTTGTTTAATCCATGGGAGAGTGTCACAGAATCACTGAAGAAACTGAACTGGAAGACTCTTGATGATAGACGTAAACTAGCCCGAGGGAGTCTTTTGTCAGAGTTTCAAGAACCGGCTTTAAATGATGACTCTAGGAATAAACTATAATCCCCCACGTACCGCTCACATAGGGATCGTAAGGATAAGATTAGAATAATTACTGCACGCACAGAGGCATTCAAACAACCATTCTCCCCGCACTCCATACGTGAATGGAATGGAAAGAAATCCTAATAACTGTTACAATGGGTAGTACCCACTGCCATGCGCTTCACGATGGTTTGCAGAGTATAGATGTAGATGTAGAACCTGAGTCAATAGACTCAAGTCATGATGTAAAAAACACAGCAAAACCGTCATATATCCACACCAGCCTGAACTACTCGCTCCATAGACTGCAGGGTCACTGCAGCTTCATGTGCTTCAGCAATTTTTACCCGAGGCAAATGAATTAAACGTGTTCAGCTGACCTAAATTAACAACAATTGAAACAAATTGAACTATATGATTCCTGAGACGTTTTAAAGTCTCAAGCAATGAAAGAAAATTTGAAGCAAGGTCAGGATTTTAACCCATGTCTCCAGTTCCACAGGCAGATACGCCAATCGCTATCCACGCTGTCACAGTGGCTTTGCATAATTGCTAGGATTACACTAGCACGCTTCCCTCCTCATTTCCAATTCTCCTTCACGCCTCAGCCCACTGTAAGCACATACACTCCTGGAATTGGAAAAAAGAACACATTGACACCGGTGTGTCAGACCCACCATACTTGCTCCGGACACTGCGAGAGGGCTGTACAAGCAATGATCACACGCACGGCACAGCGGACACACCAGGAACCGCGGTGTTGGCCGTCGAATGGCGCTAGCTGCGCAGCATTTGTGCACCGCCGCCGTCAGTGTCAGCCAGTTTGCCGTGGCATACGGAGCTCCATCGCAGTCTTTAACACTGGTAGCATGCCGCGACAGCGTGGACGTGAACCGTATGTGCAGTTGACGAACTTTGAGCGAGGGCGTATAGTGGGCATGCGGGAGGCCGGGTGGACGTACCGCCGAATTGCTCAACACGTGGGGCGTGAGGTCTCCACAGTACATCGATGTTGTCGCCAGTGGTCGGCGGAAGGTGCACGTGCCCGTCGACCTGGGACCGGACCGCAGCGACGCACGGATGCACGCCAAGACCGTAGGATCCTACGCAGTGCCGTAGGGGACCGAACCGCCACTTCCCAGCAAATTAGGGACACTGTTGCTCCTGGGGTATCGGCGAGGACCATTCGCAACCGTCTCCATGAAGCTGGGCTACGGTCCCGCACACCGTTAGGCCGTCTTCCGCTCACGCCCCATAATCGTACAGCCCGCCTCCAGTGGTGTCGCGACAGGCGTGAATGGAGGGACGAATGGAGACGTGTCGTCTTCAGCGATGACAGTCGCTTCTGCCTCGGTGCCAATGATGGTCGTATGCGTGTTTGGCGCCGTGCAGGTGAGCGCCACAATCAGGACTGCATACGACCGAGGCACACAGGGCCAACACCCGGCATCATAGTGTGGGGAGCGATCTCCTACACTGGCCGTACACCACTGGTGATCGTCGAGGGGACACTGAATAGTGCACGGTACATCCAAACCGTCATCGAACCCATCGTTCTACCATTCCTAGACGGGCAAGGGAACTTGCTGTTCCAACAGGACAATGCACGTCCGCATGTATCCCGTGCCACCCAACGTGCTCTAGAAGGTGTAAGTCAGCTACCCTGGCCAGCAAGATCTCCGGATCTGTCCCCCATTGAGCATGTTTGGGACTGGATGAAGCGTCGTCTCACGCGGTCTGCACGTCCAGCACGAACGCTGGTCCAACTGAGGCGCCAGGTGGAAATGGCATGGCAAGCCGTTTCACAGGACTGCATCCAGCATCTCTACGATCGTCTCCATGGGAGAATAGCAGCCTGCATTGCTGCGAAAGGTGGATATACACTGTACTAGTGCCGACATTGTGCATGCTCTGTTGCCTGTGTCTATGTGCCTGTGGTTCTGTCAGTGTGATCATGTGATGTATCTGACCCCAGGAATGTGTCAATAAAGTTTCCCCTTCCTGGGACAATGAATTCACGGTGATCTTATTTCAATTTCCAGGAGTGTAGTTTGATTTGATTACAGCATCTGTGCGAGACATGAATGGGTGTTTGGATTGAGGAAAGAGCTAGGGTGGTCTGTCCAATTGTACAAGGGCACTGTGTCAGGGTGGTGTAGTAGTTGACTCGTCTACCTGGGGAACTGTATACCCTGGATCGAATCACAACCTTACCACAAATTTTTATTCGTTGCTTCATTCTGCATATACAATTAACAGACATTTAATTTAGCTGAAACTGCTTCAAAATTACTTGATATTTTCCATCAGCTACCGGTGCTTTAGAACGCATCGCTGTTGCAAAACTCAGCTTGCCCTATCACACATGATATACGGCGAACAATGAATGAAGGGCAACAGGCTTATTCCACACTTCTAGATTTCCGGAAAGCTTTTGACACGGTCCCCCGTTGCAGCTTGTTAACGTAGATACGAACATATGGAATAAGTTCACAGAAATGTGAGTGGCTAAAAGATTTCTTAAGTAATAGAACCAGTATGTTGTCCTCTACGGTGACTGTTCATCTGAGACAAAGGTATCGTTAGAAGTGCCACAGGCAAGTGTGATAGGACCGCTGTTGTCCTCTACATACGCAAATGACTTGGAGGACAAGATGGGCAGCAGTCTGCGATTGTTCGCTGATGATGCTGTGGTGTGCGGTAAGGCTTCGACGCTGAGTGACTTTAGCAAGATACAAAACGACTTACACAAAATTTCCAGTTAGTGTGATGAGTGGCAGCTAGTACTAAATGTGAAAAAATGTAAGTTAATGAGGATGAGTAGGAAGATCATACGTGTAATGTTCGGATTACTAGTGTCCTAATTGACTCAGTCAAGTCGTTTAAATATCTGTGCGTAGCGTTGCAAAGCGATGTGAAATGGAACGAGCATCTACGAACTGTGGCAGGGAAGACCAATGGTCGACTTCGTTATTGGGAAAATTTTATGAGAAGAGACCGCATACAAGGTGCTGGTAGAACCTATTCTTGAGTACTGCTCGAGTGTTTGGTATCCGAGTCAGGTCAGATGGAAGGAAGAGATCGAAGTAATTCAGAGACAGGCTGCTACATTTGTTACCTGTAGGTTCAGACGACACGTAAACGTTATGGGAAATGTTTTAGGAACCCATATGAGAATCCCTGGAGGGAAGCAGACGTTCTTCTCGAAAAATACTGTTGAGGTAATTCAGACCACCGGAATTTGAAGCTGACTGGAAAACGAGTCTACTGCCACCAAGGGCCACGAAGATAAGACAAGCGAACTTACGACTCATAAGCATGCATGTAGATAGTCGTTTCGTCCTCGCTCTATTTGAGAGTGGAAAAGGAAAGGAAAGGACTGGTAGTGGTACAGGGTACACTCCACCATGCATCGTACGGTGGCTTGCGGATTATATACGTAGATGTGAATAGTTTCGTGCCTGCAGTTCAGTCTGACAGAGACTGTATTCCCCGGAACCCGAATCTGGGTAGTGGCTCGCTGGTGTTTTGTAGACTTTCTGCAACAATTTTTTCACAGGTCATTAATAAAAGGACTTTTCTCCATTTATCTCTATTCCTCTATCACTCAACAATATTTTGAAATTTGTATTTTTCTAACTCACTTTTGATATCATTATTTTTATGGAGAATAAAAGAAAGTATGTAACCGGACGGTTACAGATGGAACTGATGGACACTAAGCTGAGCCGGTGACGGTCGACTGCTCATCCAAGCACTCAGGAACAAAGTCTTTGTCACACCACGGACAGAAAACAATCTTGTCACGCTTGCCTTACTGCTGTAGCGTGGGAACTCTTCCAGGTGCTGGTCTCATTTCGCACAGATCACAGCACACAGCATTTCATAAAACTATCTATTCTCACAAAAGAATGCAGAGATGACTTTTTCAACTGACCTGCACCCTGTTTTTGTAGTTAAAGAGACAGATGTACAAGTTTAAAGTTTTGGTGAAGATTCCGATCTAATTCTTGAATTATTATGGAGTGCAGGTAGTAAAGACGCTTTATAAAGAGGGAGAAATGGATAATGTCGACAATTTTAGATCCATTTCTATGCCATCATTACTTGCTGAAGTTATTGAAAACGATGTATGTAAGGATCATTGATCATTTCATTTCACATAATTTTCTGTCAAATGTACAGTTTGGTTTTAGAATCGATTTAACGACTGAAAATGCTATATTCGCTTTTCTCTGTGAGGTACTGGATGGATTAAACAAAGGTTTCTAACGCTGGGCATTTTTTTCGATTTAAATAAGTCTTTTATTGTGTTGACCACAAAATATTGGTCCAGAAGTTGTCAATTATGGAATACGGGGAGTAGCTCACAACTCGTTCACCTCTTACTTTAAGAACAGACAGAAAAGGTGATTTTATACAGTATTGTGAATGGCTATGATGTGGTGCCCGAGTGGGTAACGAACGGTTAAATGAGGAGTGCCTTAGTGCTGGGGCCTCTCCTGTTCCTTATTTTTATAAATGATATGCCTTCTAGTATTACACGCGATTCCAAAATTTTTCTGTTTGTTGATGGCAGTATCTTGGTAGTAAAGGATAATGTATGCAATGTATGTTGACACTGTTTCAAATAGTGCAGTTCAAGACATAAGTTCATAGCCTGTAGAAAATAAACTAACGCTAAATCACAGTAAGACTCAGTTTTTACTGTTTCTAATGCACAATTCAACAAATCTTGACGTTTTACTTACATGGAATTGGCATATGATTAGTGAGACTAAAAAGTTAAAATTTCCAGGCGGCCAGATACCAATCTGCCGTGGAAAGCCCATGCTTCATGATCTTGTTTGAAGACTTAATGCTGTCATGTTTACTATTGGAGCAGTACTTGAAGTAAGTGATAGTTCGACACCAAAAGCAGTCACCTTTGCTTATGGTACTACGTATGGTATTGTATTTAGGGGTAGCACCTCCCATTCTCAAAGGGTATTTTTGGCTCAGAAACGGGCGGTTCGGGTATAAGTTCGCGAACCGACGACCCATGCTCATTAGTCTGGGTATTCTGACAATGTCCTCCAATAGATATATTCCTCACTGTCATTTCTTGTCAACAATATCAGCCTATTCCCAACAATTAGCAGCTTTGACTCAGTTAAAGTAAGGCAAAAATAGAATCTGCAGTTGGATCGAACTTTCTTGACTCTCGTGCAGATAGGCGTACAGTATTCTGTTGCAGCCAATTCAGTAAGCTACCACAACAATTCAAAAATCTTACCAGTACTCCATGCGCTTTCGAATCTAAACTGAAGACTTTTCTCATGAGTCATTCCTTCTATTCTGTCGAGGAGTTCCTTGAAAAATTAAGCTGATTCCTGTGTTATATTGCTGACCACGTTTACATAAACTTACAGCTTGACGTCTTTTTGAGATTCATAAACATTTTATTTCATCTTTTATTACTTTTCTGTTGCAATTTTAGGTACTGACACGTTCCTTGACCGTGGAGCTTTGTCCCTCAATTTAGTCCTACGGAACTAGACGTGTAAATAAAATAAAATGAATTGCTGCCTTCTCATATGGCTTGGCATCCAGTATAATTATCAGCTGATTATCAGTCATCAGCCAATTAAACATTTCAGGGTTGTCATTGTAGCTTTCTCTTTGTTGTTCCATCCAGTGTCTTAACGGTACTAGAGCAATGGTTTAAGTTCCACACTTTGAGATGCAGTGTAATAATCAGGTGCAGTTAATTGAAAGTGGGAGAGAGAGAGTGTGGTCTGAGAGTTTCTTTTATACTTCTTTAAGTTGTAAGCCATGAAAGTCGTCTCTTACAAACGTCTATCATATTATGTATCAGAGAACGAGTTGAGAATCACTCACGTGACTCATTTCGTCTGCTAGAGAACTCTTATCATTGGCTTAGTGGTGAGAAAGAGTCTCAAAGCTGAACTTTGAGTGCGGAGACTTGTCAGCTAATCAGGTTGTTTGATGGAGACATTTGTATTACCCATTACTGAGATGGGCATTTGGAAGTGGCAACGTCCTGCATAAGTGGTAAGACCGGTGCCTGCTTGCGTTGCATTGGCGTAATTCAGTGTTATATGATGTTTCAGGTGAATCTGCCGTCCACGCTTTTGCGACTGTGCTCCCATGAGAGCAATGTTGGAACTTGGTTAGGATCGAGTCTCTATGAGAATATGCGTGGATCAGTATTTGCTTTTCATTGAGACATCCAATGATATAAGTCCTCCTTGACGTTACTTTAACACACTCTAAATGGTACTAGGGAGGTTATAAAGTATATGGAGTTATTTGTTTTGTTTTTCTTTTGTGAATGTATGATATTATGCAACCTGTATTTATAACTCACGAATTTTCGTGTCTCCTTTCTCTATAATAACTGTCGTTAATTTGAAACATCTCACGAATTTCCTCTCGAGGTAATTTTTCAATCCTACGAGCTTTTATGCGGATATCTACATGTGCTCATTAGTCCTTTGTTCATATAAGTACCGAGTGCCAACAAAACATATTTAATATGAACTGCTTTCAGCAGAATTATTGTGACTTCAGCAGATACAGTTTCTTCCTATGTCATGTACAATTTTCAAATAAATAATGTGAATGCAATTTGCAGATACATCTGCATATCACGCGTCTTTCCTACAAGAAGACATGCATTTACACTGATAGACTGCATCAAGACGGTTGAAGAACGTAGCTGCATTTTGTCTTCATTTAATTTATGTTAAAGGCGCCGTTCTTATGTTTCGTTGCTATACGAAAGTGTCCCTTCTATCTCATTTTTTACTAACTATAGTCAGGGCGCGTTTTTATTCATCAAATTTCATATTCTTGTTGTTATGATCTTATGTGCAAAGACTTGTTTCATGCAGCTCTCCATGCCACTCTACGTTGTGAAAGCCTCTTCACCTCCGAATAACTATTGCAGCCTGCATCGTTCTGAAGCTTCCTACTGTATTCCTCTCTTGGTCTCCCTCTACAAGTTTTACGTCGTACGCTTCCCTCCAAAACTAAATCGGTGATTCCTTGGTGTCTCAGAATGTGTCATATCAATCGCTTCCTTCTTTTAATCAAGTTGTGCCACAAATTTCTTCTCTCCCCAGTTATTCTACTCATCAGTTACGTGATCTATCCACCTAATCTACATAATTATTCTGTAGTGCAACATTTCAAAATGTTCTATTCTCTTCTTGTCTAAACTCTTCATAGCCCATGTTTCACTTTCGTACTTAGATAACCTCCATATACACACTTCAGAAAAGACTTCCTAACTCTGAAAAGTGTTTTCGATGTTAACAAATTTCTCTTCTTCAAAAACTTTTTCCTTGCCACTTTCAGTCTACATTTGATATCGGCTCTACTTCGGCCATCACCAGTTATTTTGCTGCCCATATAGCCAAACCTATTTAATACTTCAAATGTCTCGTGTCCCAATCTAATTTCCTTCACCGTCATCTGATTCAATTCGACTACATTCCATTCTTCTTTTCTTACTTTTATTGATGTTCCACCTTATATCCCCCATTCAAGACGCTGTCCATTCCATTCAATTGCTATTCCAAGTCGTTTTCTGTCTCTGTCAGAATGACAATGTCATCAGCAAACCTTAAGATTTTTATTTCCTCTCTTTTAACATTAATTCCTACTCCAAAATTTTCTTTGGATCCTTTAATGCTTGCTCGTTCTACAGACTGGAGAACATTAGGGGCAGGCTACAATTCCTTTTGCCGGCCGTTGTGGCCGAGCGGTTCTAGGCGCTTCAGTCTGGAACCGCGCGACTCTAGGTCGCAGGTTCGAATCCTGCCTCGGGCATGGATGTGTGTGATGTCCTTAGGTTCGTTAGGTTTAAGTAGTTCTAAGTTCTAGGAGACTGATGACCTCAGAAGTTAAGTCCCATAGTGCTCAGAGCCATTTGAAACATCAGGATACAACACAGTTTCACTCCCTTGTCAACTACTCCTTCCCTTTCATACCCCTCGGTCGTTAAACTGACATCTGGTTTCCTCGTAAGTAGTGAATTCCTACATTTCTCTGAAATCAGATTCTGCCAGTTTTTCCATTCAAATATCATACAAACGGGAATGTTTTCACTGCATTAATACCGGATTCATAACTTGTTTTGCACACACAGGTGAAACAAATAATGTAGTGGTCAATTTTGAACGGTTTGCCCATATTCGTCTCGTCCAAATTTAGCTAGAGCCTCAATAGCCTCGCAACTGAGCGCCCGGAATCCACACACACACACGCAAAGGCACACACACACGCAGGCTTCAGGCCGCCATGAAATACGGCATCCAAATTAGCGCACTCAGGCAGTCCGCCTCATTGGCGGCTCTCCGCCCGCTGTCAGTTATTAGCTGCCCCCCCCCATCCCATGTCTCCACCTCTCCCCTTCCCACTCCACTGCACCCCACAACCTCTCTCCAATGAGCTTCCACTCACACCAGTAACTCAATGCTTCATGTTCTCCACAGCGAATATCACAGTGTTGGGGGAAAAAGGGTTCTCTTTCGCTCTGTTCGACGCAGGTATAACGCGATTAGTAGCAGGAAACGCTAAATACTCCACGTAGGCAGAGCGTGTTGACCCTCTTCTCAATGTATTGGCTGCGACTGCCGTTAACAAAGGATTGAAGAGTGCTGTCTCAAATTGTGGTTTATGTAAAAGTAAGGGACTAACTGCAGTGATGGCAAAAATCTATGTTCCACAACAAATTTAAGTGCAGGCTAAGAACTATATATACACGATGTTTATTTTAACTGAAGAAATATCTCGAAAACTACATATCTCATCAAAACAACTTATGACTCCAACTTGTTTGTCTCGGATGGGGACAACCATGTATACCAAATTCGATCAGCCACCCCGTCCCGGGCATGGCTGGCGGGGCCGACTTTCAAATCTTCAATGGGAACCCCCGTTTTCTTATTGCAGATTGCGACTCTACGGAAAAATCTATGTTTGTTGCTTCCTCGTTTCGCTACAGATGGTGCTGTAATAGGAGGTACAGAAATCGGCAAACAATCGTAATTTACGGCATGCTACCCAGTGGCCCTTTAATATCCAGTGATATTAGATTAGATTACATTCACTTTTCGTTCTATAGACCCAAAAAACGAGATGATTCCCGTGGGTGTGGAACATGTCAGAAAACATAATATAAAAACATAAAATATTTGAATATAATACTTGCTACCCTTATCATCTGTCAGGAAATTGTCAAAAATAGGTGAATACAGTGCAGTAAACTGGAACTGCTACTATTTACAGAATTAACATGCTGTCAGAATGAAATACGGTTATGCACTATTAATAAATTTATCGTACACAAAATACCTAATCTTGACTGTTGTGACCAAGTGCTGTCAAAACTGAAATTTAACAGATATTTTTATTTAAGCTGGCTTAACAGTCTCTGTTAAGATATTCATCTGTGGAGTATAAGGAGTTGCCTATCAAAAAAGTCTTTCAACTTCTGTTCAAATCATGCTTTGTCTGAAACCAGGTTTTTAATGGTTGCTGGCAATTCATTGAAAATGTGTGTTGCTGAATATAGGACCCTTTTTGGACCAAGGTAAGTGATTTTAGATCTTTATGTAGATTATTCTTATTCCTAGTATTTATACTATATGATGAGGTATTGGTTGGAAATAGAGATGTATTACTTGCAAAAAATTTCACTAAGGAATAAATGTACTGAGAAGCAGTGGTTAGAATATAGAGTTCCTTGTACTGGTTTCTACATGATGTTCTTGAATTTACACCACACTGTTTCTTGTCACACGCTTTTGCACGCTAAAAATTTTTGCTCGATTTGATGAGTTGCCCCGGAATATGATCCCATATGACATAGTAGAATGAAAGTAAGCAAAGTATGCGAGGTTTCTTTTGTATTTATATCTCGTACATCTGACGTCATTCTGACGGCAAATACAGACTTGTTTAGGCGCTTAAGGAATTCTGTGGTGCGCCCTTTACTGAATTTACTATCGAGTTGTAACCCCAGAAATTTAACACTGTCAACCATTTCGATCTGCAAGTCTTCATATGTTATACACATGCTAGAAATCTTTTAAAGGTACTGAACTGCATATAGCGCGTCTTCTCAAAGTTTAATAACAGTGAATTAGCTTTAAACCACTTATTAATGTCAGTGAAAATTAGATTAGGAGTTATTTCTAAATCTGTACTTGACTTGCTACTTATTGCAATGTTTGTATCATCTGAAAACAAAACAAACTTAGCTTCTGGCAATGTAACAGTTGAGAGGTCATTAACGAACACAAAAAAAAGCAATGGACCGAAGATGGAACTTTGAGGAACATCACATGTAATTAATTCCCACTCAGATGAGTACTGACTGCTTAGTGCACAGATATTTCGCAATGAAACCCTTTGTTTCGTGTTAGATAAGACTCCAACCATTTCTCAGCATTGCCGGTGACACCGTAATATTCTAATCTACTTAAGGGAATGCTGTGGTTCACCCAGCCAATTTGCTTTTACATGTCACAGAAAATGCCAGACGCCTCTAATTTATCATCTAATGAATTAATTATATTCTCACTGTAAGTGTAAACAGCTTTCTCTATATCAGAACCCTTAAGAAATCCAAACTGTGACGTTGACAGTATATTATTTGAATTCAGATGCTTAAGAAGATGCTTGAAGACAACCTTTTCAAATATTTTTGAGAATGTCAGCAAAAGTGAAATTGGTCGATAGTTTGATGGTATCTCTTTATCCCCCTTCATGTAAAGAGGCTTAACTTCAGCATATTTTAGCCAGTGTGGAAATGTTCCGCTGACAAGAGACTGATTACACAAATAACTTAAGATAGAACTCAACTCAGATGAGCACTCTTTGATTAACTTTGTTGATATGTTATCATATCCAGTGGAATACTTAGATTTTATGGATTTTATGGTGGGTGCTACACCTTTGTGAGACGTGAGTGTCATTTCCATTTTACTGAAGTTATTTTTAAAGACTGGTTTCAGATACTCTATTGCACTGTACACCAAACCTGATAACCCCAAGTTGTCAGAAATGAAGTACTTGTTTAAGAGGTTTGCGACACCACATGTGCTTGTTACCAAAGTCTCATTTATTTTTATAACTATCTGTTCCTCTTCCTTTTTGGCCCCATCTGTCTCTGTCTTAACTAAATCCCATACAGTTTTTATTTTGTTGCCTGATTTCATTATCTTTTTAGCATAATAAAAGTGCTTCCATTTCTGGATTACTTCCTTCAGTATTTTGCTGTATTCTTTGCGATACATTACATTCTAACATCAGAGCTATGCCTAGAAAGTAGATACAGTCTCCTTTTTGTCCCACATGATATCTTTATTCCTTGTGTTATCCACGGTTTATTTTTTGACGTCTTTGTGATCTGAGTTACCTTTAGGGGAAAATAATTTTCAAAAGTGGAGGTAACTTTATTAATGAATGTTTGCATTTTCAATTTGTGTCATAAGTATTGTAAACATTTATCCAGTTCATGTCTTTGAGCAATTTCTTGAATTTCTCAATTTTTGACTTATTTATTACCCTCCTGTAGTCAGATTTAACAGATTTTTTATCCTGACAAATTTCAAAACTTAACACAAAATGCTGTATGTCATAATCAAATAGCCCATTCACTATTGATTTTGTGATTTGACTTTTTTTCCCTATATTTGTCTACAGAGATATTATCAATAGCAGTCTCAGGGCATTTACATAACCTAATAGCAAAGTTCACAGTAGGAGCTAAATTGAATGATAGTGTTACTGACTGCAATAATTGCTCTCTGACGGAGCTTTTCAATAAATCAACATTAAAAGCACCAGCGACTACTATTTCCTTGTTTTTTACTATGGGACAGGACAACAGAGCTTCCATATATTTTTATGAAGAGGTTAAAATTTCCTGAAGGTGATCTGTATATACCTACTATTATAAAGGACTTATTATGAAATAGAACTTCTGTTGCACAAGCTTGTGAGCGCTGCTCTGAGCAAAATTTATTAATATCAGTATTCTTGTAATCAAAACAATTTCTGTCAAACATGGCAACTCTTCCTTTCTCCATATATTCTCTACCGAAATAAGAAGCTAACTTGAACCCAGTAACATTTAACATATCCATACCATTGGTCACATGATTTTCAACGAGGCAGATTATATCAACTGGTTTGCTCAACTCTAATTTTCAACACAAATAAGCAACCCAGTAAGCTTACCCCTTGGTCCTCAGATATTTTTATGTAATAACGGTAACTGATTTTGTGAACTGGCTGAATTACAACTGGATGAACCTAATTTTCCAGCCAGTTTTTGAGTATCTCTAGTTTAAATCAGAGGCTGTCTGCATGAATTGTGTACATTAAAATTTGCTTTCTGGCTGTCTGGTTTATCAATGTGGATGTCAATTTCAGCCTGTGTCTGAACACATTTAGTTTCTACCCCCCCTACCCTAAAAAAAACTACTGATCTCTCACTTGTAACCAGTGGTACCTTACCACTTGTGACAGCGCCCAGACAGTTTTCCCTTCCCTTTCCTGTTCAGGTGATGGCCATGCCCAATATGCATGTGGGACCGCACCTCCACGCTGCGAGGGTAGGACATACCAGTATTTCATAACTTCTAATTGGAAACTCCATTCGTAACGTAGTATTCTTCCGACATATTGAACAGGGGAACACTAGACGAGCCATTGTGGCCGTGGCTCCAGGCGAAAACTACTCTAATTTTCCAATTAGCGCAAATGTTCTAAAGTAATACCGCCAACTTCAGTACACTTAGTGATCAACATTTCAAATGACCGTACACGGGACAGAGGCATATCTGCGGGAATGTCAGCACAGGTGTTTCTGATGCGGTCGGCCGTGTCTTCATGGTGTGTTGGAACTTGCTGGTACATATTATTTTTTAAACATCCCCACAGAAAGAAATCTAGCGACGTCAAATCCGCGCGACCTAGCGGGCGAGTCATAGGGACACCTCTGCGCCGGCCGTTGTGGCCGTGCGGTTCTAGGCGCTTCAGTCTGGAGCCGCGTGACCGCTCCGGTCGCAGGTTCGAATCCTGCCTCGGGCATGGATGTGTGTGATGTCCTTAGGTTAGTTAGGCTTAAGTAGTTCTAAGTTCTAGGGGACTGACGACCTCAGAAGTTAAGTCCCATAGTGCTCAGAGCCGTTTGACACTCTGCCGATCACCGACCAGTGTAAACATGGTCTAGACCTCCACTGCTTCTATTTCGTAATGGGCTGGGCAACCGTCATGCTGAAACATCATACGTTGTCGAACGTCCAGGACAACTTCCTTCGGTAAAACCGGTAGTTTCTGTTGCAAAGACGTTTGATATTTGCGTCGATAAAATACAGACCAGTGAGTTACTTCCCCATGATGCCACACCATATGTTGACCGACCAAGGACGTTGATGATCAACTTGCCGTAACCAGTGGAGATTGTCTACACTTCAGTAATGCATGTTATGCCAGTTAACGCTACCGTGGTTCGTGAATGTAGACTGATCGGACAACAGTACCTCTTCAAATCGTATGGGGATCATTCGCATTTGTTGATGCACCCATTCACGAAACACTACCCGATTATGAAAATCGGCGCCATTAAGTCCTTGATGCCGTGACACGTGGTACTGATGTTTCATTAGCTTCTCCTGTAACACGTTTGTTTCGTTTTCTTTTACTGGTCTGTATGCTGTCATCAGACATAAAGAAGTAAAAGACATAAAGAAGTAAAAGTGCGAACGAGAGCGAGCTTTCTCTGGAGTACACTCGGCATACAAGGCAACAACAGCCTCAGTACTTCTCCTAAATTCTCCATAAATCAGAATCATTTCAAAGTTTTCTTCTCTGGTTGCAATATTCGTCGTCCACTTACACGTCTGATAGGTAGGTGTGCAGGCAACAAACACTGCGCTAGTGTTGTAATGTTTAGAACGGCTACCTCTTCTGCCTCTGCAAGATACGTGAGCCGCATTCGCAGTGTACTGCGAGTTATGGTACATCGTAGTTCGCTACATGGCGACGGTGGTGCGTCGATTAGTTCCCTGTTCGATATGTCGGAGGAATACAACACTGAGACTGGGGTTTCCAATTAGAAGACGCGAAACAGTGGCCTGTCTTGCCCTCGAGGCATGGAGGTGGGATCCCACCTGCCACTGGATATTCAAGGGACATTGAGTAACATGTCGTAAATTATGATTGTGTACCCATTTCTACTGCTCCGATAACAGCGCTATATGTGGCAAAACGAAGAAAATGCTTCAGACAAACGTGTGTAGATGTTTCCGTAGAACCGCAAACTGCCATAAGAAATGAAGGTTTCCTTGAAGATTTCAAAGTTGCTCCCCACTACCCACGCACAGAGTGTGGAAGCAGGTATATTTTTACATATTTATATATATATATATATATATATATATATATATATATATATATATATATATATATATATACCAATGATAAAAAATGGTTAATCACGCAGAAGGGAAGGAGGACACGAAATGAAATTTGGGCGATTGAGATGTTAATCCACTGATTGGATTGAGAATCGTGTCAAAAAGCCGTTGTATCCTCCATAACTGGTGCCTGACACCCTGGATACGCAGTTAACGTCGAGTTGGTGGGGTACAAGTTGTACTGGACGCAGATATTTGGATCTTGCTAGCCGTGGGAGTAAGCATCGTGGAGAAAGTATATACAGACGCATACCATGTGCAGATGAGCTTGTTCTGCTAAAACATGGCCCAATGATACTATCATTTGAGGGGTAACTCACGAGTATGGAGACGTCTGTGACGTATCGTTGTGCCCTGACAGTTGTCTCAGTCACTACCAGCGATGGCCTCAAGTCTACCGCATGACTCTACAGACCGTGACGCCAGGAGTGACTTAACTTTGCCTCTTTAAAACGTGGGAAGAGTGTGATGTGTCTCTAGGTCACTGCTACTGTTGGTCATCCAGGGTAGCGCAAAATCGCGACTCATAACGAAACACAATGCGACGTCATTTATCAGCACTCCACGCTTCCCGTTCACGGCACGAATCCAAACGCGGCCGTTTGTATTTCCGGTTACAGTTTCGCCCATGTATTCTGACGTAGAATAGGCTTTACTACACTTCTTTTGAATAGGAACATGAACTGTGTAAATTACGTTCAATGTATGTGATACCAGCTAGTTTAAACTGAATCTGGCGTTAATGAAACTGAAAGGAAAGAATGACTATTAATAATGCACAGAAGTGCTTCCTCATCAAACAGTTACCATACACTTATTAACTGTGACGTGCTGAATCTGTGGTTTGTTAACAAAATGTCATTCCCGAATTATACGAAGAATTTGAAAATAATAACAATTTCCCAGTTACAGATCACAAACTTCGTATAAGCCCTACAGTTGATACTTACCCTTTCAAAGGATAGCGTAGCTGTGATCCATTCCACTTTACTGAGTAATAGAGGCACTACACTGCATGTTGCTGAGAGAAATCACTGCCCAACTAATAGCCTTATTCTTTACTATATGCTGCGTTGCAAGAGGGAATTACGTTCTTACAAGAAACCCTGCAGATAGCTGTTTATGCAATAGTACAAGGAAAGGAAGCACAGTTATAGCAAGATTTACTTTTAAACCGTAATGAGAAACTTAGCGAAATACTGGCAATTAAATGACAAGGCTGCTTTAACTTAAAACTGTATTAAGATTTTTAATAACACAGAAATGGCTTACGTTCACTTGAAAACTATGCTCTTGCATTGGAATTGTCATAAATAATAAAAACTGTCTCAGACAACAGTACTTACGTAACGAAATCTAGGCCTACTGTTTGCTCCTTTTATAAGTCAGTTTTAACTGAAAGTGGAGGGTGCAGAATAGTTACAAAACTCCGAACGCGCGGCCGACAACTTCCCCTGGATAGCAAAATGCAGAATTTTGAACAAGACGCAACCTTTACACCACAATAATTTGCAGTTAGCGCTAGCAGCAAATAAGAAATCTGTTATGTTACCCTTTTCCAAATGTACAGTCGTGCTCAAAAGTATCCGAACGACGTGATTGCATTTCGCCTGATTCGCTTGCAACCTACATAACGCAGCTGTCTAGCAGGTCCTCTAATCGCTCCTCGGTACAGTCGTTTGACGATTGAAAATCGTTCTAACAAGGCACCACTAGAAAACACTGCTCTGTATCGCAATAACTCAAGATCTAAAGTAATACCACGGTACTACAAATATCAGGAAACCCCTTATCACAGATAATACTGTCCTTAAGGCTTGTAATCTCACAGATTTCTCGGCCATAGCGGACAATATATAATGTGTTTCGATTAAACGTCTTTGAAGCTGCTAGTAAAATCGAAAAGCTAGTTCCCTTCTTCTACATCCACAACCCTGCCCATGAAATCTTCGCTTTAACTGTGCTATGATAGGAGAAGTTTTGATTCTGGTTAATTATGGTTCCTATGTTTACTGCTTTGATGTACAATGATTTTATATGCTGTTATGTAAAATTTCGTTGAATGCACACCTTTATGTATTTTTGTCTCGTCTCACATATTCACGTATCAATATTACGATTTTTTTGCATGTAGTTGTGAACAGATTTCTTGAATGTTACTTCCTATATGTCTTAGCAAGAAATATTGTGCAATATTCTTGTGACGAAACGTTTCTGCATAATGATAAATGGCTGCTATGTTTGGAGCGTTAGGCACTGCGAGCGTCTTTGGGTGCCTGAACATATGAGTGATATGATACACTTTGGTTACCAGAGGTTGTGTTAGGAGTGGATGACGTCACTGTTATTCCTCTGCGAGAGAGAGTGTCGGGTGGTCAGTGAGTGAGCAGCTCTGATGGCTGACGTGGTGAATAGACGATGATTTTTCTTCGACATGCTTCAGTGTATAACTATGGCAGGCAATAGAAACATCGTAAATCCATCTGTCTGTGAAAACCTTTCGTTCTGGTAACCAGTGATTCCATTATCAAAGAGATTGAAAGCGGATGGGTTTCTCTAATCTATCAATAACTAGGGTTCTAGTATACAGTTTCACATGCAGCAACTTCGTGATAAAATCTTCTCGGGTTAACAGCCGAATCAGTGCGTCGTTCTCCGGCAACGCTTGAGCAAGTTTCTTACTTACCCTCTTCAGGCCTGCCTGAGAACGACGCACTGACTCGGCTGTCAACCCGACAAGGTTTTGTCAACGAGATTCGCAGAGGCTGAAGATCGCAAGTAAGAAACTTGCTGAAACGTTGCCGGAGAACGACGCATTGACTCGGCTGTCAACCAGTGAAGATTTTACCATCGAGATTCGCCGAGAAAGCCTGCATTCTGGCATGTAGCAACGTTGTTCAATAAGTAATGCAACACATTTTTTTTCTGAAACAGGGGTTGTTTTATTCAGCATTGAAATACACCAGGTTATTCCCCAATCTTTTAGCTACACAACACTATTTTTCAACGTAATCTCCATTCAATGCTACGGCCTTACGCCACCTTGAAATGAGGGCCTGTATGCCTGCACGGTACCATTCCACTGGTCGATGTCGGAGCCAACGTCGTACTGCATCAATAACTTCTTCATCATCCGCCTAGTGCCTCCCACGGATTGCGTCCTTCATTGGGCCAAACATATGGAAATCCGACGGTGCGAGATCGGGGCTGTAGGATGCATGAGGAAGAACAGTCTACTGAAGTTTTGTGAGCTTCTCTCGGGTGCGAAGACTTGTGTGAGGTCTTGCGTTGTCATGAAGAAGGAGAAGTTCGTTCAGATTTTTGTGCCTACGAACACGCTGAAGTCGTTTCTTCAATTTCTGAAGAGTAGCACAATACACTTCAGAGTTGATCGTTTGACCATTGGGAAGGACATCGAACAGAATAACCCCTTCAGTGTCCCAGAAGACTGTAACCATGACTTTACCGGCTGAGGGTATGGCTTTAAACTTTTTCTTGGTAGGGGAGTGGGTGTGGCGCCACTCCATTGATTGCCGTTTTGTTTCAGGTTCGAAGTGATGAACCCATGTTTCATCGCCTGTAACAATCTTTGACAAGAAATTGTCACCCTCAGCCACATGACGAGCAAGCAATTCCGCACAGATGGTTCTCCTTTGCTCTTTATGGTGTTCGGTTAGACAACGAGGGACCCAGCGGGAACAAACCTTTGAATATCCCAACTGGTGAACAATTGTGACAGCACTACCAACAGAGATGTCAAGTTGAGCACTGAGTTGTTTGATGGTGATCCGTCGA
This sequence comes from Schistocerca cancellata, assembly GCF_023864275.1. NCBI lineage: Eukaryota > Metazoa > Arthropoda > Insecta > Orthoptera > Acrididae > Schistocerca > Schistocerca cancellata. The sequence goes on from NC_064631.1 coordinate 52,898,357, forward strand.
TCATCTCGAACGAGTGTGTTCGCACGCTTCGCCATTGCAGGAGTCACAGCTATGCACGGCCGGCCCGCACGCGGGAGATAAGACAGTCTTGCTTGACCTTGCGGCGATGATGACACACGCTTTGCCCAACGACTCACCGTGCTTTTGTCCACTGCCAGATCACCGTAGACATTCTGCAAGCGTCTATGAATATCTGAGATGCCCTGGTTTTCCGCCAAAAGAAACACGATCACTGCCCGTTGTTTGCAACGCACATCCGTTACAGGCGCCATTTCAACAGCTCCGTACAGCGCTGCCACCTGTCGGAAGTCAATGAAACTATACGAGACGAAGCGGGAATGTTTGAAAATATTCCACAAGAGATTTCCGGTTTTTTCAACCAAAAGTGTCCGAGAAAAAAAATGTGTTGCATTACTTATTGAACTGCCCTCGTATATCACTTTATATGTGTATTTTTTAAGAAACCGCTTTTTTTTCTCCTGTAAAATTCAGGAAAATGCAGTTACGAGGTTTTCATTGCCTACCGTCGACAAGTGATGACAGGGAATACTTTCCTAACATACTTCCATAAAGTGAAGGTACAGTCGTGCTCAAAAGTATCCGAACGACCTGAATTGCATTTCGCCTGATTCGCATGCAACCTACATAACGCAGCAGTCTAGCAGGTCCTCTAATCACTCCTCGGTACAGTCGTGTGTGTGGTTTGAGGTATTTGGGCGCTAAACAGCGTGGTCATCAGCGCCCAAACGCAAAGAAACAGGAACTCATGCGGTGAAGGGACGAAGACGGACAGCGAACAAGGAGAACGGCTAAAAGACACAGGGCTGACGCAGTTCCAAATCCTCACATACAGAGGCAAAACTAGAGGAGAAGAAATGCACTAAAAAAGGAAAGGAAACACCAGGAAAAGAGAACAGAAATCGAAGTGAAACAAGTAGGTAATCGTGACTGACGGACCTCTTACCTAAAACCTGGGTGAGCCAGTCACCCAGCAGCACATTAAAATCTTCTCCCTAAAATCCGAGGCAACAAATTGGACAGGACACAAAACTTGCTTCGTCTTGTAAAATAGAGGGCAAATACGATGGCAAGGAAACCACCGCCCTCTGGTCAGAGAATAAAAGACAGTCAAGTAAAATGTGGCGGACAGAATCTGGACGGCACAAGCACTGCAGATTGGGGGGTCCTCCCGCCGGAGTAAAAAACCGTGCGTTAAGGGACTGTGCCCGATGCGGAGGCGAGTGAGGAGAACCTCATCTCGCCTGCATGACTGGTAGGACGTACGTTATGGCCTCGTGGTGGCCTTGACCAAACGCAGCTTATATTCACCGACTGCCAGCCACTCCTCTTCCCACTGACGCATATCACGAAAACGCAGGAGGGAGGAGGGAAGTAACAGTATGGAGGGGGACGGCACATTCAACAACGTGAGAGAGGGAACATGCATCTTTGGCAGCCACATCCGCCAGTTCGTTTCCCCTAATACCCACGTGCCCCGGCACCCAGCAGAAAGAAACCTCCTTCCCCTGCCGTTGCAGGTGGAGTAGGGCATCATGGATGTTCTGGACGACCGTATCCGCTGGGTACAAGTGTTGCACGGTCTGAAGGGCACTCAGGGAGTCAGAACAGATGAGAAACTTAAGACTGGGAACACATCTCATCTGCTCCAATGCCCGCAAGATCGCAAACAATTCGGCATCAAAGATGGTAAACGCCGCAGGAAGCCGTAACTTGACGACTCGATCAGGGAAAACAACAGCACAACCAACAGAGTCCCCCTGTTTAGAGCCATCCGTAAATGCTGGTACATGGTCGGGATGTTGGTTTAAAATATCGTAAAATAAGGAGGTAAAAACAAACGCTGGAGTGCAGCTCCTCCGGTACTCTGACAAGTCTAAAATGACGCTGGGCCTCTGGAGCAACCAGGGAGGCAGGCGGGTAAAACCCTGGAGTTGGGGTGCCACACGCTCCACAGCAAGGGACTCGAGCAAATGCTTGGCACGAATCCCAAATGGTCTCGTTGCCCCGGGACGACTGGAAAAGAGACGTTCCATAGGCGGTCGGGCAACATTAGGGTACGCAGGGGAGGTGGGACAGGCAAGGAATTGACACACCCGTCGCATTATGAGGAGTTTCCGCCGGATGGCGAGCGGCGGTTCCCCTGCCTCAGCACACAGGCTGGGGATGGGACTGGTACGGAAGGCACCAGTGGCCAGCCTGATACCCTCATGGTGTACTGCGTCAAGAATCTTCAGATACGAAGGCCTCGCTGACCCATACACGGTGCATTCATAGTCAAGACGCGACCGGACGAAAGCCCTATAAAACTGCAGCAGACGCGCCCGATCTGCTCCCCAGGACTGATGGCTCAGACACCTCAAAATATTCAGTGCCTTCAGACCCCGCACCTTGATGGCTTTTTAAAGTGCGGCAACCACGACAACTTGGAATCAAAAGTGAGGCCCAGGAACCTCACAGTGTCTCTAAAAGGAAGACGCAATTCAGGGGAGGTAAAAGCACGTCGAGAACGATTAAAATGAATACACACACATTTGTCTGCAGGAAAGGAAAAACCCGTCTTCGCAGTCCATGCCTCTAATCGCTTTATCGTAAGCTGCAACTGCCGACTAGCAGTGACAAGACTGGAGGAAGAACAGAAAACAGCAAAACCGTCCACAAACGAGGAGCACTGGGCAGGACTCCGGATAGTGGAAATGATACTGTTAATGGCGATCGCAAAGAGGGTGACACTTAAAACGCTTCCCTGAGGAACACCATTCTCCTGCACGTACAAATCAGATAGCATGTTACCAACCCGATATCGAAAGAGGCGGCGGGAAAGAAAGGACCGAATGAAGACGGGGAGATGGCTACGAAAGCCCCACTGATGGAGTTGATTGAGGATAAGGCGGCGCCACGTAGTGTCATACGCCTTATTAATGTCAAAGAATACACCTAGACAATGCTGGTTACGTAGAAAGGCCTGCTGGATGGCCGCCTCAAGCAGGGTCAAGTTGTCTATAGTTGAACGACATCTCCGAAAGCCACACTGAGAGTGGCTAAGGAGCTGCCTGGTCTCGAGCAGCCAAACCAGGCGACGGTTGACCATGCGTTCCAATGTCTTCCCGACACAGATCGTCAAAGCAATACTCCGATAACTACTGGGATGCATTCGGTCCTTTCCCGGTTTGAGGAGGGGAATCAAAATCGCCTCCCTCCACGAGTCAGGGAACGTGCCGGATGACTATATCATATTAAAACAATTCAGGAGAACTTCCTTGGATGGCAGCAACAAGTGCTGTAGCATGCTGTACAGGATTTGATCATCACCTGGCGCAGTATCATGAGCCACAGACAGCGCCGAATCCAGTTCCCACATTGTGAAGGGGCAGTTGTAGGGTTCAGAATTTGGAGACCGGAAGTCCAAGTGATCCCTCTCGATGGCAGTGCGGTAGCGGCAGAAATCTGGATCACAGTTAATAGTGGCAGTAGATTCCGCAAAATGCATGGCCAGTGTCTGGGCAATGTCTCTCGGCGCCATGAGTAGACAACCCTGATGCAGCAATGCCGTGACAAGTAGTTGGCTGCGTTTCCCGGAAATCCTCCTGATGGCTTCCCATACTTTTGTAGAACTAGTGGAGCGGGAGATGGAGTTCAGGAACGATTGCCATGACCGTCGTTTACTCTCTTTAATCTCTCACCGCGCTTTGGCTCTTGCCACCCGAAAGGCAGCAAGATTGTCAGCTGAGGGACGGCACTTGAAGCGGCGCAGAGCTGCACGGCGGGCTCGGATGGCTGAGCGGCACTCAGTGTTCCACCAAGGGACGGAGCGCCTCTTGGGATGACTTGAGGACCGTGGGACCGACAATGCAGCAGCATGGGAGATCACGGCTGTAACATGGTCGACCCATTCTGTTCCAAAACAGCTAAATGGCTGAAAAGTGTCCAGTCAGCTCTGCAGAGGTGCCACCTGGATGGCACTGGTAATGCCACAGTCTCATCCAGGAGGCGAATCCAAAGGGGGAAGTGGTCACTAGAATGGAGGTCAGCGGCAACCTCCCACAGAGCAGAATCCGCGAGTGCTGGAGAACAAAAGGAAAGGTCAATAGCTGACGACAACCCAGAAGCAATACAGAAATGAGTGGGAGCACCAGAGTTGAGGATGCACAGTTCTTCGGACGCCATGAGGCTTTCCAGAACGCGACCCCTGGGGCAAGTAGTCGTAGAGCCCCATAAGACATTATGAGCATTGAAGTCCCCCAGAAGGAGAAATGGGCGGGGGAGTTGGCTAATAAGGTCTGTGAGAGCCTCAGAGTCTACTGCATCCTGAGGCAATAAGTAAACGGAACAGATTGTGAGCCTCCGCCCCACAAGAAGGTCAGCTGCAACTGCTTGCAAGTCCGTAACGAGAGGGAGCTCAGATGAGTGGTGCATCTCACGGACAAAAGCCGCAACACTACCCATTGCCCTTTCCCCCATCAGATCATCTTTTCGATACACGGTATAGCCCCGTAAAGAAGGAGCATCGGTGGCCCGCGACCTGAACCCATTCAGGTTCCACTGTAATATGGGAGCCAGTGATCAGAGTGGCTGAATTTTCACCCTGCCTCTGTACTTTGGAGGAGAGCCCGTATTGGCCAGAGATTTATTCCTGGGGCGAGAATATCGCCCCCAGTCGACATCAATGTCCATCAGCTCCGATGGCGACCCAAGGGAGATGTCAGACAGTACGATGGCATCGTCATCGGACTGACCCTGACTAGTCTCCTCAGGTGGCAAAACCTTCACCTTCGGCGTCTTCGTCTTGGGGGGCTTAGAATGCATAACTTTGTCAACAGTTGGAGCTTTACTTGCCTGGGCAGAAGGCGCCATATACGGAGGGGCAAGAAGTACCCCAATATCAGCAACCACGGCCTTGTCCGACGTTGTGGGGAGAGCTGCAGGTTGCAAAACAACCGCAGCAGCACAAGTACATTCGCAAACGCAGGTATTAGTGCTGACACTAGCAACCTCCGTTTGTGTAGCAACAGTGGCTAACTATACCGGTTTCTGCAGAGCGGAAGCGAAAGATGTTGTAAACACAGGAGGCTGCATGGCCTTAAAGAGCTTCTTGGCCTCACCATAGGGGATGCGCTTAGATGTTTTGATCTCCTGTATCTTCCGTTCCTCGAGATAGATGGGGCATACCCGGCTCCAGACAGGGTGACTCCCAGAGCAATTCACGCACTTCACAGGCGATGAACAATCGGCTCCTTCATGGGCAGGCTGACCACTTTTACCACAAGTGGCTATCCCATTGCACCCCAACGTAGTATGCCCAAAGCGCTGACTTTTAAAAGAGCACATTGGGTTGGGGAAATAATGCCGTACTGGCAAACGTAAGAAACCCGCTTTGACATGCTCTGGGAGTCTCGGGCAATTGAACGTAAGAATAAACGAGTCGGCTTTGACTAGGTCCCCATCGACTCGTTTCATAATATGCTGCACGTCGACAATACCTTCGTCAGCCCACTCAGATTTCAACTCGTCCTTCGGGATATCCACCAAGTCCCTACATATCACAACACCCTTACTATAGTTCAAAGTGGAGTGGAGCTCGGTCTCGATAGCGTACTCTCCGAGACAGGTTGCTTTCCGAAGAGAAGTGACTTGACGGGAACTAGAAGTTTCAACTAACAGAGTCCCATTGCGCAGTCGCTTCACAGATTTCAGTGTTCCTGCAATTCCCTCAAGACCTTTGTGGATGTAAAAGGGAGAAACCCTCTCAAAGCTACCCTCCTTCCGTTTAATAATCAAAAACACATTCTGATTATCAGCATGTGCTCTGCTACGACAGTCTGATAAATCTCTACTAACACCAGGCGCTGGAGGACTCGCAGCACGAAGTCGCTTTTTCGATGGGGTGTGTTTTCCTACCAGTGGCCCACCCAATCCACTGGTAGGGGGATATGTAGAGGTCGAAGGGTCCATTGCGGTCCAACGAGCAGCTAGGGACCTAAAGGTCCGCTCAGACAGAGCCCCGCGTGCCTGAGTAAGCCTCATACAACTGGGGTGCGGCAGGTGCCCCAGAGGTTGCCCGCTTTCGACTGTTCCACCCCAACAGCCACGCATCTTATAGGCGCGAACCACACCTAAGATTGAGGGGTTTTTATAGAGGTTTACCTTCCTCGCAATCCAGTCGGTCAAGCCAAGATTACCATTCCCCGCAGCACACAACATTCCACCGCCGCGCCATGCGGTGGTCGCTGAAGCATGTCCGGGGTTTACGGTGGCAGGAGACTGGCAGCGCTGACCAGTCCCCAGCTCAGGACCCCGGGGTCGCCAAGCCCGTACTCAGCAAATGAATGCTGAGCCCCTGGGCAGTCGGTACAGTCGTTTGACGATTGAAAATGGTTCTAACAAGGCACCACTAGAAAACCCTGCTCTGCATCGCAATAACTCAAGATCTAAAGTAATACCACGATACTACAAATATCAGGAAACCCCTTATCACAGATAAGACTGTCCTTAAGGCTTGTAAGCTCACATTTGTTACAATAAATGACATACCTGAAATGTTACCTCTCTCATTACTACGTCAGACAGGTAATACACGTAGTAAGTTCGTCGTATTCATGATTTCCCTTCAAAGTAACATACCGCACTTATTATTTAACACAAAATGACATTGAAAATTTAAGTTATTCACGAGCAGCTAGTTGAGAATATGTATGAACTTCAAATGATACGAAGGACCGTCCGTTCTGCAGTCATGCAGACTAAGCAAAGACTTCGTGACTGACGTAAACTAACAGTCATTCCTTACTAGGCATACAGAGAGTGATATACCTCGATTTTAGACAGTATCAGTTAGCAAATATCAACTTTAAATTACATAACGTAAACATTTTTAACGGACGCGAATTCCCACCCAGCATCTATCGTCCTTGTTAACGAACTACGAGAGATGTTAAACATTGCTTCTTCACAAGTAACTTACTTGAAATGCCGTGAGGTAAAGCTTTGTGTTGGACAGGGATTCGAACGCAGAACCTAATCGGATTGTTATCGAAACACAATCAACTGTGACATATCGGATTTTCTCGGCAGTAGTTAGATGTTTTAACTTAAATGCCGAGACGAAGCATAAATTTTTTCCTTCCCAGGACTCCAAAGTCGCACCTATCGCTGTTATATTCTTGACAAAACGAACGTTAAAAATGGGTTTGTTTCACCAGCAGCGACATGTGAGCATGTTTGAACTAGAAATAATATGACGAAGAGTTCAGTGCTGACTGGGAATCGAACCCCACACATATCGTTGTCGACTGCACACAAAGAGACGTCAGCTACCGAATTTTTCTCCACCAGCAACTCGGAATAACATCCTTGAACTTACAGTGATCTGTGTCTCACTGGGCGTCAAAAACGTCAGATATCTATATTGATCACAATGAATGAAAATACATTAAAAATCTAAATTATTATCCACCAGCAGATAGGTGTTCTCGTGCTAGAGCTTGATAATACATAATGAAAACTTTAGTGCCGGGCCAGGATTCGAACCCATTCACGCGCAATATGTGGAGATGTTGAGGAATCTGCAGTTTTGAACAAACAACAAATTGTAGTCGTGCTGTATTGTCACGAAGGGATAAAATTCCGCGTTAAGGGCGGTCTGAGTTGCATTCCCAGTTCAGAACAAAATTTATCGACATACAGAAGCTCAAATAAGAGATGGAATAAGCGTCCTGTGACCCTACATAGCGTTTGTTTCGTCACTAGAAATAATTAACTAGTATAAGAAAGGTTACTGCTGATAAGGTTTCTACGTGACGCCACTCCTGACTTTATTGTGGTTCAATCTAACGTCTACTTGGTACAGAAGAAATAGCATGTTTAACGTGAATTTCAGACCACAATGCCATTATACCTTCTTCACTTGGCGTATCCAGAACAGAATAGAATCTGTCACCCCTTATAAAAAATTATCAGCAGAAGTTGGAATCGAACCCAGACTATAAGTATATGAACCGCCAATTAATCCAACGGATCACCAAATCCTTTTATGTGTGACTCATTTTTCAATCATAAAAACGTTGCGCCACACGGGATGATAATTCTAACATACAAGCTCCCTGTAGTGATTTGCAGATGTTCTGTACATTCATTTAATTGTTTCACCGAATCGCCATGAACTAGCTGCCTCGGGTACCCACTACATCCATTCGTCTCTATTTTGTAATCACTGAAATAAAATCACGTAACTGCCACCTACACAGAAATGCCAACAGTGTAGGATGCAGAAATTTAAGTAGGAAATGTTCCTTTCCACTTGAGCTACTCTATTGCGCTATCTGTTTGTTGAAAACGTCGTGCAGTGCAAAAGAAAAGCCGTAACTGTCTGTCTCTCAGAAGTTATAACTCTAATGGAACTTTCAACATAATTCCCTTCACTTCTCAATCCAGAATAGTCGCATGTGGAAGGAGGGCTAACTTCTGCGACATTTTGTTCTTTCCAGGTTTAATAGACGGCCAGGCAGTAGATGCATTTCGAAACTTTTGTATTATGTATGGGGTGAGTGCATCGTGGCAAAAAACGTCACAAAGGTATTTTCTACATTAGGTATCGTGTGATAGTGGCATTTTATTCTTCATCAAACCTTGTTTGACAGTTGAACTCAGAACAAGTTTCCTACATGCATGTAATCAATAAACTGCACGTGCATTGTCAGACTGTTATAGGTAACATCAGAGAATTCGCATATATCGTTGATGATTAATTTCTCTGTCATGTTTCCTATTGTTTTAACAACACTAAAAGAAACCTTACGAAAATTGTGCACTGGATTATAAGAAATGAAATAAAACTACCCACGATAACATTACGACGAATGTCTGTTACAATAAAACTGAGTATCTGTACACAAGCGTGCCTCTATCGGCACGAATTAATAAAATACTACTCACTTAGATTTCGATTGGGTCTGTGTTTGATTGGTATGTTGTGTCATACTCAGGTGGTGTGCAAATGTGGTATTTCATAAATAAAGTTATGTATTCCTAGAAACCCAAAGGAGGCGTTACCTGTTGTGCAGCATTGTAAGTTTTTCACTATTGCACTATGAGCCGAAAGTATTTTCTTGCTATTTCCTTATCGATGTTTGATCTGATTGCTTGTAGCTCTTTCACGGAAGGGATAAAAACGTTACACTCCGCAAGACTGGAACCGCAAATCATAACAGACGCTTTTTGTAGGTCGGCACGTTACCACAGCGCTGGGGAAGATGCATGTGTGTACCTTTCCTTTTACGAGGCCAATAGGTGCTAGAACTCGTAAACCGCTACTTACAGGGCGAGATTAATTGCGATTTTCACTTGCGACGACATTCCTCGGCTGGAGACCGTAATTTTTCAATCTTTTCTTACACCTCAAGCTATAATAACTCAGATTATTCAATGGAAATGATAGCAAAAAGCAAGTGAACTTTGAGGCTTAATTCCGTGCACACCAGGAAGTAACTCGTCGATCTCAGAGGTGCCAAACATATCTTGCCTTGCTGTCTAATATCAATTACATTACCAGCACGAAGAAGACGACCGATGTGATCCTACAGCGGGCTGGGAAGTGACCACAGCTGTCGTCTCAAAGGCGCGGCTGCTATGACCTGGAATACGTAATCCGCCTGATTCACATTTCTGTAACTAGGTTTAGGGACTGGAGCGTAATTACTAATAATACTCAGAACTCACTGTAAACTAAGCATCATAAATCAGTAACTCTCATAGTTCTTTTTATATTTCGTTCGTAAGTGTACTCAAAACTAAGAAACTTATTGACGGACGTTATCGTTTCTGGCCGATAGTCGAGCACAACAAACAAATAAAAATAAAAAGGAATGTGTGTGTGTGTGTGTGTGTGTGTGTGTGTGTGTGTGTGTGTGTGTTTGAGATAGAGAGAGACAGAGAGAGAGAGAGCTAGAAAAGAGAGAGAGAGAGAGAGAGATAAAAATTAAAAAGAATGAGAGAGATTAAAACATTGTTGTAAAGAAGTTGAATCATGGTATGTAAAGAAATATTCATTAAAATGACACGTTCCACATCACTACGAAACGTCGTATTCATCTTCTATGGAACAAGTATTAATGTAATCAGATCTAATATAATCTAATCCTATCATATTGATGACTAGCCATGAAGAGGCATGAATTACCGAAATTTTCGCCAATATCAGTAACGAAATCTAAACTTGAAAATAAAAGATGACAGTTTTTGTAATAAATCGGGACTCATATCAAGACCCTTTCGTCGCTGTTAACTAACCACGAAAGATGTCTGATACACCTCCATTCAGAAGTAACAAAGTGTGCATGCATTTAAAGATGAAGCGCATGATGTGAAGTACTGTGACGGAGATACGAACCCAACACGTAATCGGATTGTGAACTAAGTAAAATCAAATGTTACGTAAAGGGTTTTCTTACCAGCTGCTAGGTGTTTGGATCTAAAATAAGGATAGAAATTTTTGTGCCTGTGCGACAGTCGAACCACACACCTACCATCCTTCTTTATCATCCACGAAAACAGCTTAGGTATCAATTGCTTACTCACTTACAGTACGATGTGTGCATGTTTGACCAGAAATAACGACAACCTATTGCGATTGTTGGTAACAGATGAACTTACAATGCTGCACAACAGGTAACGCCTCCTTCCTCTGGTGACAAGTAAATTTTGGGTTTCTAGGAATACATAACTTTATTTATGAAATACCACATTTGCACACCACCTGAGTATGACACAACATATGGGTGGTGGGAAGCAACTTTGAAATCTTCAAGGAAACCTTATTCTACATTAAAGAAACAGAATGACATGAACATTGCATAAGTATAACAGAATTTGTCTTAATATGCTATTTTTATTATACTGAGATTTCAAGTATCATTATAAATAACTACAAAACAGGAAAAGAGATTATAATCTTCAGGGTACAAATCTACTCACTGCATCTACAGAAATATTAAACTATAACACCATACTATTGAATATATAACATCAACTTATGGAAATAGAAAAGTGATCACCATGACTTTGGTAACTACTGTGTGAGTGCACTATTAGTGCGAACGACAATGTTGCAAAGAAAGGTCAGTCAATCCTCAGTCACACACATGCTCTTCATCCTAATTTTTGATACTGTCTTCTCACTTAAATATAATATCATTTCACAATAGCACAGAGAAACTTGTGATTCCATATACCTCAACCGTTTGATAGTAGTGTGTCCATTAACTCAATGGCAGTCTAGATCTTACCTCCTATAGCTAAAGGCTGCCCAAAATAATATGCAAAGGAACGTTCTCATTTTTAAATAGCTTTTGAATGTATTATCGATCAAGAGAAGGAATGTGTATCACCAAAGCTACAACTATATATATATATATACACGGATCCTCTCATCACCACTTAAGAATACCTCCCACCAAGATTCAATAAGATTTGCTCTGTCTCTGTGCTTTCCATTTTTGTCACTGTCCTTCCACACAAGATAACAAGAATCACACCTCACAAAATCATGACATATGCCCTCATTACTCTCCTCCAGTTGATAATACATACTTCGTAACGCCCTTATTGCCGCACCTGTTCTCAGAAATTCTATAGCAGTTGTCTTCAATATCTACTTCCATCTTTCTTTTCACATGTATACGTCAATTCACAATAAAACTCTTCCCTCTTTATACCTGGGATAAAGAAGAAAATTTGTTCTCTAAAGTACTTCTGGTGCCATACATTAAAAATCAGATTCTTCTATCTCTTCACGATCCCTCCCTATGGTTTTATATGGTCTTTGATCCTTATCTCTGAGTTAGGTACTATTAGGATATAGCCAAAAGCAAAATATTTGTGTTCTAAGAATTATGATAGTAGTCTTGCAAATTAAATGTACATCCATAAATACGTAGGTTGTAGCTTGTTAGTACAACATATATAATATACAGACAGCTTTCTCTTGTGAAACAGTATGCAATAGTGTAGCACAAATATCTTACACAAGTGTCATCCACAACAGGTAATGCAAATTTGCATTATGTACTGTCACACAGAATTATGTTTAATACAGAACCTACCAATTAATAAATTCCACACATACAGCAAATAATTTGCTAAGAAAGAATATTTCGGAAAGAATATACTAAAACACAGACAAAAAAATACAAAAAGTATTCAACAGTAAAGACACTCTCCATACTACTAAACATATGTTTCTACACAAAATGGCATTATCATTATTAAGCTCTACCACATGTCTATTCTCCAACAGATTACAAACTCCTTCAAGAAGTCCATGTTACTTATGTTGTGTTTAAGCTACTATTTTTCACAGTTATTTACAATTACAGTTTAAATCATTCAAAGAATAATTTTATATTTGTCGCATTGTGGAGACGTCATGTCTTATGAGTCCTTAATGTTTCCACTTCGACTGCATTTGTCTGTGCAATCTGTTGGATGTAGAATGGACTATCGTATACTAAGATAAATTTGTAATTAAGTAATTTTCCTTTTCTGCTTAACAGTGAGATCTCATCAGCACTTTTTGTCCTACATATAATTCCTTTACATTTATTCGACAACAATGCATTCCATTCCTTTTATCTGCTGTCTTCTACAAAGTTTTCGCAGTTCCTGCTTGGTTCATTCAGAGGGATTTGAGGCAGAGTGATAAACTGAGATGAAAATTGGTTTATTGTTCTTGTATCATAAAGTACTCAAACAGTGACCTGATGTCCATTGATGTCCATTGCCTGAAATTACTATATCAACATCTTTGTCAACAACTTTAAGAATTTTCTGACAAAATCTGCAGACACTAACTTCACAGTTGCCATGTGCAGTGGAGTAAATGAGACAAATTTAGAATTGAGTTCAACTAACACAAAAACAAAAGAAAAACCAAAGTTTTTTTGGAATAGGCACAGAAAGGTGTACAGCTGCTAAATGTGTCAGTTTGGCTGGAATTATAGGAAATAATGGAGTACTGTGGTATGTTTCAACATGGTTTGCTAATTATTTGGTATGATTGTTGCCAGTCTACAACCAGTGGTTTAGGATGACACTAAACATGAACAACAGTAATGTACACTGGTGGTCATTCTACCTGTTACAAAGAACTAATTCTAATCATGTACATATTTGCCGAAGGTGTGTGTTCATGTATGAAGTCATCCGACCATGTCTTCTGGGTGCTTTACTAAGACTGGCTTGATGCAACCTGTCACAAATTCCTCCCTCTTGTCAATCTCTTCCTCTCAACTTTATTTCATGGATATATTCCACTGTTTTGTGATGGCAGAAGAGCCAACACCGTGTTAAGAGTGGAGGCCGAAATGCACGCGTTTTAGCTCACGCAGGCTGGCGTGAGGGGCAAAGAACTATACTGACGTGAGGCCTGGAATATGACAAGGAATGAGAATTCAGAAAGCGGACGTAATTAGTTTGATACTCAACTTTAATCCATTAATGATGAACGTCGCTCTTGACGGTACATGATTCACAATATTATCTGTTCAGAATACATTCATAGTAACTGAATATGGCGCCTTGTTAGGTCGTAGCAAATGACGTTGCTGAAGGCTATGCTAAACTGTCGTCTCTGCAAATGAGAGCGTATGTAGACAGTGAACCATCGCTAGCAAAGTCGGCTGTACAACTGGGGCGAGTTCTAGGGAGTCTCTAGACTAGACCTGCCGTGTGACGGCGCTCGGTCTGCAATCACGGATAGTGGCGACACGCGGGTCCGACGTATACTAACGGACCGCGGCCGATTTAAAGGCTACCACCTAGCAAGTGTGGTGTCTGGCGGTGACATCACACACTGTTTATCTTCTCCCAAATGCTGTCCTCTACAGCTCCTTCAAGTGCCATGGAAGTTATTCGTTCTTCTCTTGATACATGTCCCTTCTTCTTGTCGGTGTTTTCCATATATTCGTTCCCTCAATGATTCTAAGGAGAACCACCTCATTTCTTGACTTATCAGTCTACATAATTTATCCATCTATAGCACCACATCTCTAACACATCAATTTTTTCCTTTTCCAGTGTTCCCATTGAACATAGTCCACGCCCACACAACGACGTGCTCCATACGCACTTTTTAAGACTATTCTTACTCAGTTTTAGGCAAATGTTTGGTGCTAGTAGGCTTCCTATGATAGGAACACCTATGCAACTCTAATTTTTAAGTCCTACTTGTTTCATTTTTCATGTGATTTTTGCTTCCAATTTTGCAGAATTCCTTCATTTCATCACACCATGCTATGCAGTTATGGTTCGTTGATAGGTGATCTCATTTCTGCTACTCCTCATTATTTTATCGTTCTTCGATTTACCCTCAGCCCAAATTCTGTACTCATTATACTGTTCATTCCACTCAACACGCTCCGCAATTATACCTCGTTTCCAGTGACGACAGCAGTCTCATCTGAAATATTATTATTGATATCGTTTCACCCAGAACGTTAATGCCACACCAGAACCTTTCTTTCATTTCAGTTATTGATTCTTCGATGTATAAACGAAATAGCAAAGACGGAAAACAACATCCTTGGTATACAACAATTCTACATCCACATCTACATACATACTCCGCAATCCACCATACGGTGCGTTGCGGAGGGTACCACTTACCACAACTAGCATCTTCTCTCCCTGTTCCACTCCCAAACAAAACGAGGGAAAAATGACTGCCTATATGACTCTGTACGAGCCCCAATCTCTCTTATCTCATCTTTGTGGTCTTTCTGCGAAATATAAGTTGGCGGCAGTAAAATTGTACTGCAGTCGGCCTCAAATGTTGGTTCTCTAAATTTCCTCAGTAGCGATTCACGAAAAGAACGCCTCCTTTCCTCTAGATGATCAAACCTACCAGTAACAAATCTAGCAGCCCGCCTCTGAATTGCTTCTACAGGGTGTTTCAAAAATGACTGGTAAATTTGAAACAGCAATAAAAACTAAACGAGCAGCGATAGAAATACACCGTTTGTTGCAATATGCTTGGGACAACAGTACATTTTCAGGCAGACAAAATTTCGAAATTACAGTAGTTACAATTTTTAACAACAGATGGCGCTGCGGTCTGGGAAACTCTATAGTACGATATTTTCCACATATCCACCATGCGCAGCAATAATATGGCGTAGTCTCTGAATGAAATTACCCGAAACCTTTGACAACGTGTCTGGCGGAATGGCTTCACCTGCAGATGAGATGTACTGCTTCAGCTGTTCAATTGTTTCTGGATTCTGGCGGTACACCTGGTCTTTCACGTGTCCCCACAGAAAGAAGTCACAGGGGTTCATGTCTGGCGAATAGGGAGGCCAATCCACGCCGCCTCCTGTATGTTTCGGATAGCCCAAAGCAATCACACGATCATCGAAATATTCATTCAGGAAATTAAAGACGTCGGCCGTGCGATGTGGCCGGGCACCATCTTGCATAAACCACGAGGTGTTCGCAGTGTCGTCTAAGGCAGTTTGTACCGCCACAAATTCACGAAGAATGTCCAGATAGCGAGATGCAGTAATCGTTTCGGATCTGAAAAATGGGCCAATGATTCCTTTGGAAGAAATGGCGGCCCAGACCAGTACTTTTTGAGGATGCAGGGACGACGGGACTGCAACATGGGGCTTTTCGGTTCCCCATATGTGCCAGTTCTGTTTATTGACGAAGCCGTCCAGGTAAAAATAAGCTTCGTCAGTAAACCAAATGCTGCCCACATGCATATCGCCGTCATCAATCCTGTGCACTATATCGTTAGCGAATGTCTCTCGTGCAGCAATGGTAGCGGCGCTGAGGGGTTGCCGCGTTTGAATTTTGTATGGATAGAGGTGCAAACTCTGGCGCATGAGACGATACGTGGACGTTGGCGTCATTTGGACCGGAGCTGCAACACGGCGAACGGAAACCCGAGGCCGCTGTTGGATCACCTGCTGCACTAGCTGCGCGTTGCCCTCTGTGGTTGCCGTACGCGGTCGCCCTACGTTTCCAGCATGTTCATCCGTCACGATCCCAGTCCGTTGAAATTTTTCAAACAGATCCTTTATTGTATCGCTTTTCGGTCCTTTGGTTACATTAAACCTCCGTTGAAAACTTCGTTCTTGTTGCAACAACACTGTGTTCTGGGCGGTGGAATTACAACACCAGAAAAATCCTCTGTTCTAAGGAATAAACCATGTTGACCACAGCACACTTGCACGTTGTGAACAGCACACGCTTACAGCAGAAAGACGACGTACAGAATGGCGCACCCACAGACTGCGTTGTCTTCTATATCTTTCACATCACTTGCAGCGCCATCTGTTGTTGAAAATTGTAACTACTGTAATTTCGAAAGTTTGTCTGCCTGAAAATGTACTTTTGTCCCAAGCATATTGCAACAAACGGTGTATTTCTATCGCTGCTCGTTTAGTTTTTATTGCCGTTTCAAATATACCGGTCATTTTTTAAACACCGTGTGTGTCCTCCCTGAATACGACCTGATAGGGATCCCAAACGCTCGAGCAGTACTCAAGAATAGGTCGTATTAGTGTTTTATAAGCGGTCTCCTTCACAGATGAACCACATGTTCCCAAAATTCTACCAATGAGCCGAAGACGACTATCCGCCTTCCCCACAACTGCCATTACATGCTTGTCCCACTTCATATCGCTCTGCGATGTTACGCGCAAATATTTCATCGACGTGACTGTGTCAAGCGCTACACCACTAATGGAGTATTCAAACATTACGGGATTCTTTCTCCTATTCATCTGCATTAATTTACATTTATCTATATTTAGAGTTAGCTGCCATTCTTTACACCAATCACAAATCCTGCCCAAGTCATCTCGTATCCTCCTACAGTCACTCAACGACGACATCTTACTGTACACCACAGCTTCATCAGCAAACAGCCGCATATTGCTATCCACCCTATCCAAAAGATCATTTATGTAGATACAAAACAACAGCGGACCTACCACACTTCCCTGGGGCACTCCAGATGATTCCCTCACCTCCGATGAACACTCACCATCGAGGACAACGTACTGGGTTCTATTACTTAAGAAGTCTTCGAGCCACTCACATATTTGGGAAGTGGAGCACCAAGTCAAACGCTTTCCGGAAGTCAAGGAATATGGCATCCGTCTGATACCCTTCATCCATGGTTCGTAAGATATCATGTGAAAAAATGGCGAGTTGCGTTTCGCAGGAGCGATGCTTTCTAAAGCCGTGCTGATGCGTGGACAGCAACTTCTCTGTCTCAAGGAAATTCATTATATTCGCTCTGAGAATATGTTCAAGAATCCTGCAACAAACCGATGTTAGGGATATTGGTCTGTAATTTTGAGGATCCGTCCTTCTACCCTTCTTATATACAGGCGTCACCTGCGCTTTTTTCAAGTCCCTCGATACTTTACGTTGGGAAAGAGATTTGCGATAAATGCAAGCTAAGTAAGGAACCAATGCAGTAGAGTACTCTCTGTAAAACCGAATTGGAATCCAATCAGGACCTGGCGATTTATTTATTTTCAACACACTCAGCTGCTTCACAACCCCAGGGATGTCTATCACTATGTCCTCCATACGGGAATCTGTACGATCCTCCTGCGTGAAAGATTTCTCAAATGCTAAATTTAAAATTTCAGCTTTCGTTTTGCTGTCTTCCGTTGCCAGGCCAGACTGATCAGTGAGTGACTGGATGGAAGCCTTCGACCGCTTACCGATTTTACGCAAGACCAGAATTTCCTTGGGTTTTCAGCAAGATATTTTGCTACCGTATGACGGTGGTAGTGGTTGTATGCTTCGCGCATCGCTCTTTTTACCGCAGCACTAATCTCTACTAACTTTTGCCTGTCCTCATTCACCCGATCTTTCTTGTACCGCGAGTGCAACTGTCTTTGCTTCCTGAGCATTCTCCGAATTTCGCAGTTAAACCACTGTGGGTCTTTTCCGTCCGTAACCCACTTTTTCGGCACATAATTGTCCAATGCGTGACTTACAATGTGTTTAAAATTTGCCCATAATCCTTCCACTTCCATCGTACCGGAAGTAAATGAAGTCGATTCATTTACTAAGTGGGATGCAAACAACTGCTTATCTGCTCTTTCTAGTAAGAATACTCTCCTAGCCTTCTTGACAGACTTTTTAACTTTCGTAACCACAGTCGTAATGACAACATCACGATCACTAATCCCTGTCTCAACACTGACATCGTCGATGAGGTCTGGTCTGTTCGTGGCTACCAGATCTAAAATATTTCCATTACGCGTTGGCTGTCGATTTAGCTGCTCGAGACAGTTTTCAGATAATGTGTTCAAAAGTAATTCACACGACGGCTTGTCTGTACCACCTGTAATGAATCCATAGACATCCCAGTCTATACTAGGTAGGTTGAAGTCGCCTCCGACAAATATAGCATGATCCGGGTACTTCTGCGATACAGAGTGTAGACTCCCTTTGAATGATTCTAGACCTGTACGGTGGAACCTGGTGGCCGGTAATAACACTCAACAATTAACTTTATTTCTCCTAGCCCTGTTAAACGTGTGCAGATAACTTCACAATCACACTCTAGTTCGACCTCAGTAGTCACAATATTTTTGTCAAGAGCAATGAAGACTCCACCTCCTACGGTGTCTAATCTGTCTTTCCGATATACGTTCCAACCCTCACTAAATATTTCAGAACTTCCTATCTCAGGGTTCAGCCAGGTCTCAGTCCCGAGAATAATTTTCGCGCCACACGCTTCCTGGAGGGCAGTAAATTCAAGAACTTTATTCCGAACACTCTGAAAATTTACTTCTAATATCTTGATAGCTGAAGTGTCTTTACACTGAACGCGTCCTGATTTCCATGCCTGCACGTCGACAGGTGAGTGTTCATCAAGACACCTCACAGTACAGCCTAGCCTAAAAAAAACCCATGTGCACGCCACAAGTTTTCTGCTACCCGAGTAGCCGCTTCCTTTGTGTAGTGCACCCCTGACCTATCTAGGGGCGTCCTACAATTCCCCACCCAACAGCGCAAGTCTAGAAATCTGCAGCCAAGACCGTCTCTGGTTGCGACCCTCCACTCGGCTCCAAACCAAAGGACCCCGATCCACTCTGGGAACGATGCTGCAAATAGAGAGCTCTGCTTGCACCCCGCGTGCGAGGCCAGCGGTCTTCACCAAATCCGCCAGCTGCCTGTACGAACTGAGGATCGCCTCCTATCCATCCTACTGCTAGTATCTGGACGTATAGAGTTGCGACAAATAAAACAGCAATATGCGGCTGCAGAGTTGCGTCACCAGCGCCAGATTGAGCTGAGATATATGAACAATTACTTACGAACCAAGCAATCAAATGACCATGACTATGCCACTATACAGATATTAGAATGCGATCCTACCCCTGTCTTAGTACAAATGACAACCGTCTACGCGATGTTACACTCTACCGTTATTAAAATTTGATACTACCCCTTTCTAACTCGAAAATACGCAAAGATCCGAAAAATTTCACCAAGCAAGCACACAAACACACAAACTAATTTGAATTAAACTTGCGGAAGTAATACGAAAAACTGAATATACGACTAGTTTCTGCTACTGCTGCTCGCACACGTCACTCTGCAAGCACAGATGAAACTGCACTGGCCTCTGTCTGCTGCTGACTGACTCTACGAAATAAACAGAAAGCACTGGTTGTCCTAAACAAACAACTGACTAACGACTCCGCGAATTTATACTTTACAGCTAACAATAAGCAATATTACTCCTCTCAAATACGAGAATACGCAAGGATTTTATGTAATTAAATATGCAAGCTCACAAACACTCGGAAAGAAATTAAGAATCAAAGTACAAAACAAATATGAAAGCTAAATATGCGACTCGTTACTGCAGTGCTGCTGCACTGACGCGAATCTGAATACTCCATTCCTGATGTTACATTCTAACTTTTCCCTTCTTAATCTTGCACAAATTGTATATTAGTGTCTTTCTTATGCCTTTACGTTCTCTAAGGCCGAAATGCTCCTCATCTAAAAGATACCAAATTTTCTTATACTTTCTTCTGTGCAATTATTGCTGCCAGAAACTTGGATACAAGAGCTGTTATAGTGATTGTACAATACTTCTCGTACTTAGCTGCTTATGTCTTCGATACTGTGTGGACGATCTTCGTCCGAAAATCTGATGGTATGTTTCCACACTCACTGACTCTACAAACGATCCAGAATAGTCGTTTGGTTACCACTTACTTCAATGATTTTCAAAATTGGTTTCCGCCTAATTTGTTCACAGGTTTTCCATTGCTCTGTTAGACTGTGATTCTAACACTGGTCATCTATGTCTTCCATATCTATGGCCTCCCATTTGCTCTCCTGCCACGTCGTCAGTCTGTCCACCTCTTCGTAGAGGTCTTCAGTGTACTCTTTGCAGCTATCCGATCTCTCCTCTGCATTTAAAAGTGCAATTTCCAGTTCACCATTATGTTCATGGATTTACTTTTAATTTCACCGATGGCTGTTTTGACATTTCTGTATGATGAGTAACTCTTTCTGGTGACCGTTTGTTTTCCGGTTTCTTCACATTTATCCTCTTGTTACTTTGCCTTGGCTTCCCTACACTTCTTATTAATTTCGCTCCTAAGTAACTTACACTGCGCCATTCCTGCCTTTCTCTGAGCGTCTTTGTACTTCCTTCTTTCGTCAGTCAAAAGTCTTTCTTCTGTTACGTAAAGTTTCTTGCCAATTACCTTCCTTATACCTACTTTGGTTGTCCAACTTCTGTGATTGCTCATTTTAGGGGTATCAGATTGTCTTCAAATGAACAACTGCTTGTTGTGATGTTCAACATTTTAACATCTACGGTCTTAGAGATTTTCAAATGCGCCTCATCACTCCTCACTTATAAGCTGAGTCCATATCTGCTCTAGTCCTCCAAACCAACATCTGATTTCTGAATCTCTGTTGGATCATGATATAATCTAGTTGGAATCTTCCTGTGTTCCCGGGCTTTTTCCAAGTATCTCCTCTTGCAGATTTTGAACACTGTATTTGATATTACTAGCTGAAACTTTTCGAAGAGCTCAATTAGTTTTTATCCTCTCTCATTCACACTCTTTTAACTTCATTTTTTTTATTTCTTCTTCACTACAACGCTCCAATCACAACTTTCATCTCTCTTTACCCACTGAATTACACGTTCAGTATCCGAATACTCTCCCCATGAACCATGTATCATGCCGTTAGTTTGGAGACTTGCGTGCCTCAGTGATATAGATAGCTGTACCTTAGGTGCGGCCTGAACTGAGGGGTATCTCTTCCGAGGCTAGACGAACTTGTGGTTCCTGAAGAGGGGAAACAGTCTTTTCAGTAGTTGTTAGGGCAATAGTCTGGATGATTATCTAATATGGCCTTGTAACATCAACCAAAACCGCCTTGCAATGCTGGTACTGCGAATAGCTGAAAGCAAGGAAAACTACAGCATTTATTTTTCCCGAGGTCATGCAGCTCTACTGTATCGTTAAATGATGATGGAAACCTCTTAGATAAAATATTCTTGGGGTAAAATAGTCCTCCATTCGGATCTCCGGGCGGGAACTACTCAGGAGGACGTCGTTATCAGGAGAAACGAAACTGGCATTCTACGGATCGGAGCGTGGGATGTTAGATCCCTTAATCTCGCAGGTAGGCTAGAAAATTTAAAAAGGGAAATAGATAGGTTAACGTTTGATATAGTGGGAATTCGTGAAACTCGATGGGAATA
Organism: Schistocerca cancellata; assembly: GCF_023864275.1. Taxonomy (NCBI): domain Eukaryota; kingdom Metazoa; phylum Arthropoda; class Insecta; order Orthoptera; family Acrididae; genus Schistocerca; species Schistocerca cancellata. The sequence goes on from NC_064631.1 coordinate 52,920,135, forward strand.
GGATAGACTTCCAATCAGTTGAATACAATGTGATAGACACAGAATCCAATAGGGGTAATGCAGGAGTAGGTTTAATAGTGAATACGAAAATAGGAATGTGGGTAAGCTACTATGAACAGCATAGTGAACACATTATTGTAGCCAAGACAGAAATGAAGCCCACACCTACCACAGTAGTGCAAGTTTATATGCCAACTAGCTCCACAGATGAGAAAGGCATTGAAGAAATGTATAATGCAATAAAATAAATTATTCAGATAGTTACGGGAGATGAAAATTTAATGGTTACCGGGGACTGGAATTCGATAGTAGAAGAAGGAAGAGACGGAAAAGTAGTAGGTGTATAATGGACTGGGCGGAAGGAAAGAAAGAGGAAGCCACACTGTAGAATTTTGTACAGAGCATAATTTAATCATAGTTAACACTTGGTTTTACAAACATGAAAGAAGGTTGTATACGTGGAAGACAGCTGGAGAAACCAGAGGGTCTCAGATTGGTTATATAATGATAAGAGAGACATTTCAGAACAAGATTTTCCATTGCAAGACGTTTCGAAGGGCTGATAAGGAGTCCGGCCACAGATTATTGGTTGTGAACTGCACATTAAAACTGAAGAAACCGCAAAAAGATAAGAATTTAAGGAAATGGGACCTGGATAACCTGAAATAACTAGAGATTGTACAGAGTTTCAGAGGAAGGGTTAGGGAACGATTGACAAGAATAAAGGAATACAGTAGAATAAGAATGGGTAGTTTTGATAGATGAAACAATGAAAATAGCAGAGGATCAAGTAGGTAAAAAGACGACGGCTAGTAGAAATCCTTGGGTAAGAAAAGAGACACTGAATTTAACTGGTGAAAGGAGAAAATGTAAAAATGCAGTAAATGAAACAGGCGACAGGGAAAACAAACGTCTAACAATGAGATCAACAGTAAATGCAAAATGGCTAGACGGCAAATGTATGGATGCAGAAGCATATATCACTAGTGGGTAGATAGATGACGCCTACTGGAAATTTAAAGAGACCTTTTTGAGAAAAAAGAACCACCTGTATAAATATCCAGAGCTCAGATGGAAAACCAGTCCTAAGCGAAGAAGGGAAAGCAGAAAAGTGGAAGGAGTAGATAGAGGGTGTATACAACAGAGATGTATTTGAGGGCAATATTAAGGAAATGGAAGAAGAAGGAGATGAGATGAAATGGGAGGTACGATACTGAGTGAAGAATTTGACATAGCACTGAAAGACCTAAACCGAAACAACGTCCGGGGGAGACGATAACATTCCGTTCAAACTACTGACAGCCTTTGGGGGAGCCAAATATGACAAGTCTCTTCCATCTGGTAAGCAAGATTTACGAGACAGGCAAAATACCCTAAGACTTCAAGAAGAATATAGTAAGTCCAATTTAGAGAAAGCAGGTGTGAAAGTTACCGAACTATCAGTTCAATAAGTCACGGTTGCAAAATACTAACACGAATTCTTTACAGATGGAAAAAACTGGTAGAAGCCGACTTCAGGGAAGATCAGTTTGGACAAACCATGTGGCAGTTTTAACAATAGAATGGCTCGAAAGTGAAGTAGTGGTTGAGAAAGGAGTGAGACAGGGTTGTAGCCTACACCGATGCTATTCAATCTGTATATTGAGCAAACAGTAAAGGAAACATAACAAACATTTGGAGTAGGAATTAAAGTCCAGGGAGAAGAAATAGAAACTTTGAGGTTTGCCGATGACGTTGTACTTCTGTCACAGAGAGCAAAGGACTTGAAAGAGCAGTTGAACGGAATGGACCGCACATTGAGAGGAGGATATCAGATGAACATTAACAATAGTAAAACAAGGACAATGGGATGTAGCCGAAATAAATCAGATGATGCCGAGGGAATTACATTAGGAAATGAGACACTTAAAGCAGTTGATGAGTTTTGCAATTTGGGCAGCAAAATAACTGATGATGGTCGAAGTAGAGAGGTTATAAAAATGTAGACTGATAATGGCAAGAAAACTTTTCTCAAGTGGAGAAATCTGTTAACATATAACACAGATTGAACTCTAGAATGAAATTTTCACTCTACAGCGGAGTATGCGCTGATATGAAACTTCGTGGCAGATTAAAACTGTGTGCCGGACCGAGACTCGAACCCCGGACTGAGTTCGAGTCTCGGTCAGGCACACAGTTTTAATCTGCCAGGAAGTTTCACAGATTGAACTGTTAGGAAGTGTTTCCTGAAAGTATTTGTCTAGAATGTAGCCATGTATGGAAGTGAAATGTGGATAAAGATCTTAGATAAGAAGGGAATAGAAGTTTTTGAAGTGTGGTGCTAAAGAAGAATGCTGAATAGTAGATGGGTAGTTCACGTAACTAATGAGGAAATACTGAATAGAGATAGTGAGACAAGAAATCTAAGGCACAACATGAGTAGAAGAAGGGATCGGTTGGTAGAACACATTCTGAGGCATCACTTAGAAGTGGAGAAAAGTGTGGGGGATAAAAATCGTAAAGGAGACCAAGAGATGAATACAGTAAGCAGATTCAGAAGGATACAGGTTGCAGTGGTTACTCGGAGATGAAGAGGCTTGCACAGGATAGAGTAGCATGGAGAGCTGCATCAAACCAGTCTTTCGACTGAAGACCACAACACCAAAACATCCAAAAACTTTCACTGTCTTTTCATCTTCTGATTGAGACGTTGGCACGTTATGGCGGTTCCCTTTCTTATAATGGTTACATAATTTGTTTAAAAGTTATTTTTGGTTGCCTGCAGTCCCATGCACTAGTGTTCCTACTAAAGGTACGTTCGTTTTATAACTGTGCTCGAGTGAAACACGGCGGTAATGGCCCTAAATAAAAATCCCGAGGAAAAATTAAGTTAGGAACATAAAAAACATAACTGGGGCCCTAGGTTTAGCATCAGACTGTAAACGAAATGTTTTGGCATTACGGGTGCCATTAACAAAAGATTTGGGTTAGAAATAGTTCTTCCAAGAAGTAAATGTTCGACTTAGCTTCATGCAGCGACATAAGCACAGTGTGAAATTTACTGGCAATAAAAGGCCACACTTTTATAGAAATTCTCTTTGTAAAACAAAACACTGACCACTGAATTGGAAACATGATACATTCTTTCAATAAGTTTACAGGCACTGCGCTTCTTAATATTAAACTTGCTGACAGTCTTTAAAATGACTTCGATAATCGCTGTAGCTGTAGCCTGGTGCAGCTGTAAATAGGTCACTCCAGAATGGATACAACACAACGACTGACTATCAGACCGACAGATTTTTATTGTTCCTGCTTCACAAACATCGTCTTCTGTGTCACGTAGCGCCCCTTCTTTCATGGTGCCCAGTCACCTAATAAGACGGAACAATCACTTTCTTTCGTGATCGGTTTGATATATTGAAACTCGATTCGGGACAAATGTTAGAGCGTCGAGGGGCACGTAGTTTTTCGTTTGGTTAATGTTTTAGCGCAGTTATCAACAGAGATGTTGAAGCAAGAATTTTTTTAAAATTAAACCGTACACCTTTTAAAAGTGCGTTTATAGCTCTTGAGAAGACAAGTACAGTCATATAGCGTTTATTAACGTTGTCATTGAAACCTATCGTAAATAAATTCGAGAAATGTCCTAGAATTTGATTGCACCGTGGCCGGAATCTGAAATAGCGGTGCAAACACTACCAAGCAGAGCTCTAGTGCCTCGCTGTGTCAGAACGTCAAAACATTCGCTTGTTCACTTGTTTGCACTGCAGGCCGCTTGTTTCTGCTTCAACATTCGCTGCCTACAAACACGTACTACACCAATGGGGTGAAGTAGGATATACTACTTTTATATGGTGAATTTAAAAAAAATGGTTCAAATGGCTCTGAGCACTACGGGACTTAAAATCTGATGTCATCAGTTCCCTAGACACACAACTACTTAAACCTAACTAACCTAACGAAATCACACACATCCATTCCCGAGGCAGGATTCGAACCTATGACCGTAGCAGCAGCGCGGTTTCGGACTGAAGCGCCTAGAACCGCTCGGCTACAACGGCTGGCGATATTTAAAGGAAATTCCGTAAAAACAGTACAGCGGTATGGGGCTACCTATCCGGATCGCCAGCGTCCAACGCGCCAGGCAGTTGCACGAATTATTAAGTCGCTAGTGCGGACAGGCTGCTTGAACGTCAAAAAGAGGACAAGGAGGAATACTGCAACTCACAGAGAAAACGAAGAAGCTGTTCTGGCTAACGTAAATTTGCGTAACATGCACTACTAGACAGCCGAAAGTCCACACTGGCTAAGCCAGGTGCAACACCGTGGAGCGTAAATGTATGGGGCGGCTTCATAGGAAATTACTTCATCTCAGGTGTTCTAAATCGACGTTAGTATTCACACTTTCTGACAAACATATTGCTTGTTCATCCAGAAGAGCTACCACTGGATATTCAACAGTGTATGTGGCTGCTACGTTGTCCGGCTCACTCGTCCGGTGTTGCAACACAAATACTGAACGAAAACGTTATTGGACAATTAGATAGGATGAATTTGTCTTGCCAAATAGCGTGTGGGGTCCCGCTATTTGACTCCTCTTGATTTCTTTCTTTGAGGAGCACTCAAATATGCAGTCTATGACGAAGCCCGAACTACTCGAATCGCCAGTGCATACACTACTATGTCATCCACTGTAATAACATCTGTTCGTCATTATTTCGATTGCAAATGTGCCTTGCAGTCCAAGGTTAACTCTTTGAACACATCCTTAAATAAATGACAAAGCTATTTTTTGGAAGATAAAATTTGTGTTATATGATTTGGGTGGTTACCAAAGCATTTTTAGCAAATTGTTTATTTCATTTACGTGTGTACGAAATTGCATTGCAGTGACAAATAAATTGAGAGCGTGTATCGCACGTAGCTGGCAACACTGTCATTACTCCCCTTCATTCAGAGAATATTTATTTTGCGTTGTACAGGCGGTCACCAAAGTATTTTTAACGAAGTGTTTAGTTCAAAGAATATATCCCGTATGATGCAATTCAGAGCAGAGTAGGTAGATACAGTTGTCCGACAGCACGTATTTCACCTCTTACAATCACACAGCCGCGTACAGGAAAAGATACATGAAATCTTCCTTCCAACATTTACATATTTAATACAGTGATTGCTTTTTTGCAGCGTATAAGACCTCTTCATTTTTGAGGAATGAACAGTTTATTTCTCTGTTTCAGCTCACGTAAGTCTGGGAGGATACACAAATTTGGAATAGCTTTCTTAAGCCCTTTGTAATACCATAGATTCTAGCCTGTGTCGTCCTTCCATGTACAACATTTGTAGGTGAACTTGCAACTAGGTTGTAAGTTGGTTCAAGGGGGAATAAAGGTTTTTCTCGTAGCGCAGGGCTATCTTACGGTATACTACTATACGGCCTGCTCCAACACGCAGTGTTGTCACCGGAAACGTGTTTTCGGCCAACGTACTCTCCCATTCTAGGGCATTTCTCGATTTCTTTTTACGACAGGTTTCAACTTAAACGTTAACAAATGCAATATCACTGTAACTGTCTCCTCAAGAGCTATCGAATGGAGTTATAAAAAGTATATGCTTCCTTTTAAAGAAACGTACTTGCTTCAATATATCCGTTGATTACAGCGCCAAAATCACTACCCCAAAAAATAAATAAATAAGAAATGCGTGCCCCTCAGCGCTCTAACATTTGTCGAAAACCGCATTTCGGTCATTGTAATCCCTTACGAAACAAAATGGGTGCTACGTCTTATTTGACTCCCCTACCTACAACACCAAAAAAAAAATGGTTCAAATGGCTCTGAGCACTATGGGACTCAACATCTTAGGTCATAAGTCCCCTAGAACTTAGAACTACTTAAACCTAACTAACCTAAGGACATCACACACACCCATGCCCGAGGCAGGATTCGAACCTGCGACCGTAGCAGTCCCGCGGTTCCGGACTGCAGCGCCAGAACCGCTAGACCACCGCGGCCGGCACCTACAACACCTTGACGGCGTTTCATTCCTAAGTGCGCGCGGGCGCGCGCGCGTGTGGCGTGTATGTGTGTGTGTGTGTGTGGGTGTGTGTGTGTGTGTGTGTGTGTGTGTGTGTGTGGAGGGCTTTCGGGTGCAAAGACAGTGATATATCATCCCAGCTCCATAAATACTCAAACACTTTCTACAGTACTGGGCAAACATATCACTTTCAGCTTGGAAAAAATTACTGTGACATAAGAGGTTTTCAGCACCACTATGGCTGGGGATGGGGATGACATAAAATCATATGTCAGGAATGCCTACACCATTTTCAACCAAATTTGGTACATACATGACTCATTGTTTTCACCTACAAAATTAATGTGGAAGTGATGTACCCCTACTACCTCTTTGGAGGGGATCGGAATCATTTGTTTTATGTATGAACCATTCATCCACTCATCCAGCAACCCGCTTCACACCAGTATCATGCGAGTGGCCTACATGTCGTATCCACAGGGGCCACACCTGTATATGGCAGATGGAAAATGTCACATTGACACGTGCCACCGTGAGCCCCACCAGACATCGCTGGCAGCCTGTATCTGCTTCCTTCTGCTGGCTCACGTGGCCTCAAATAGAGCCAACTGCATCCTACCGCTGTCAGGATATTTAGGCCAACGCTGAGGTGGGCTAGGCCAATTCTTTCCTTCATCTCATGTGGGCCAGGAGCAGACGACATTATTCGCCCATCAATCAGAGCTCTGGCTAAGAAAAACATCTTAATCTCCGGAGTCATGCTACCACCAATCGCCGCCGCAGCGTGGAGCAGCCATCGTGTTTACTTTCTGTTGTTACTTTCTAACTACAAAGTGATTTCAAAGTTTAATTTTGTCTTTCTTTGGAATTTTCCACCCCAAATACGAACTTGAGTAAATCCAGTGACAACCAAACGCTTTCACAGCCGGCTCTTGTAAGTAACTGTCGTGTCTACGAATCCTGCCTACTCGGTTCTCTAGACAACTCATGTTAATGTGTTTTATTTCAGTTAATCAAATACAATACTTAACTTTGGCTATTACAAAAATGGTTCAAATGGCTCTGAGCGCTATGGGACTAAACATCTATGGTCATCAGTCCCCTAGAACTTAGAACTACTTAAACCTAACTAACCTAAGGACAGCACACAACACCCAGTCATCAAGAGGCAGATAAAATCCCTGACCCCGCCGGGAATCAAACCCGGGAACTCGGGCGTGGGAAGCGAGAACGCTTCCGCACGACCACGAGCTGCGGACTTTGGAAATTACACAGATGTGTCGTAAGCATAGGGCGACATACGAAATAATCTGTCTTTGCCGTGACTGGTTGATCTCTAACTAAAAAAAAGTCTGTCCTGAACTGCTATCGAAGTGGCTAATCTTGAAGCTGCTATCCAAGTGGGCCACACCAGCCGGGGGCGGCGCTTATGTCTTCTTCACATAGGCGCCGCTGCTCTCGCGTTGTCGTCCTGGAAGGGAAGTCGGTTTCAGCGTGCGTCTGGCTGACTTCTGTGCTCTATCGTTCCTGACGCCGTAACCTTCCTCCCACCCAAAGCGACGGACCGTCGACGGAGCTCGATGACGTGTGGGGGTGAGGGGTGGAGGAGGGGAAGCTGGAGCATGCACGCACTGATGGACTATAAGTTGTGGCTGCAGGGGATATCAGAACAGACTTCCGGTCGTAACCCACCATCCGGTCTTCGCTCTGATGGTCTCCGGAAAAAACCCAGAAGTGTACGCGTCCACCTCCGAGGACCATATCAAGCTGTAGAAGGTGTCGGGCGTTGCGGCGTGGACAGGTCCAGCTCCACCGGTAGGACGAGAGGAGGTGGAGAAGGGGTCGCCCCGCAGTGTCGTGATGACACACTCTGGCGGCTGCTGTAGCCGCGCTGTCCTCGGGATCCGTGAATCTAGGGGATGCGATACAGAAGGATCTCCATGCACGTGACAGTGGCGAATTCGGTTGTGATGGTGGCGGTGCAATCCGTCTGCGCCTGAAATGAGATGCATTCATGTGCCAAGTCAAAGAAGGATCTCGCCTCACGCTCACCGTCCGCTGCCGCCTAAAACCCTGAAAAACACGATAGCACGCGGTGTGAAGCGATACTTGCGGCCTTCCTTCGGCACCGGATGCTGAGGAGGGCAGAGTAGGTGGAGTAGTGTCCGATGGCGACGGCCGTGAAGCAGTTCCACCGGCGATGGTGCATCTCGTGGATGCGAATGATAGGAGCCGAGAAACAGTTGCAATGCTTGATAGCTGGTGTGTGCGGTGTGGAATCGCTGCCAGAAGGCAAACGAAAATATTTAAACAAGCCCACATAACTGTTCGCAACACACAGGGTTTGAGATTCTTCATCTACTGGTATTTGAAGATATGCATCACGCAAATCAATTTTTGAAAAGTAGTGACCAGTGCCTAATCTATTGAGATTCTCTGGGAGTGGCAATGGATAATTATCAACCACGGTTGGGTGGGTTGACTGTAGACTTAAAGTATACACAGAGGCAAACGTGACATGAAGTTTTACAGAGCAAAACCAGTAGACTTGCCCATTGACTAGCTCGTATAGGCGCAATAGCTCCGCTATCTTGCAATTTTTAAAATTCAGCAGCCACTTTGTTCCATAAGGCAATGGGAACAGTTCTGGCCCGTAAAAGTTCGGCTGAGCATTGTTTTTCATAGCAATATGTGCAACAAAATTGTTAGCCTTGCCTAATGCTACACAAAAGAGTCCAGGGAATTCTTTTAGCAAGCTACCTACACGGTCTTTGACAATGAATGCAGTCACTGACAACACATTGCCCTGAATTTTATAGCCAAACATATCAAACGAATCAAGGCCAAATAGGTTTTCACAATCGCGCGAATGTAACACAGTGAAAATCGCAGTTCACGCAAGCGAGCAATACGTGGCAGGAAAAGTACAGTTTTAGAGAACGAGAATGTCTTGCCTGTTGCACACATCAGAAAAAGTTTTGCATCACCCCGGCTCCCGAAACTCCTGAAGACAGACGTTGACTGTGGATAATGTATCACAGACACAGTCCCTTTGACTGTTCAGAGATATCACTAAACCCGCCCAAAGATGTAAACAACCATGCATGACCAGCGCCTATAAGACGGAGGGGGTCCGACAGCCGATCATTTCCATTCATTGCACAAGGAAGAAGGTACACGGCTCGTGTTGTCTGAAGTTCAACCATGCCTAGACGGTCAATAACGCCGTTCGATGGTGTCCAAATTGTTACTTTGTGCCAGGAAGGGCTCTCAACAAGGGTAGTGTCCAGGTGTCTCGGAATGATCCTAAGCGATGTTGTTCGGACATGGAGGAGATACGGAGAGACAGGAACTGACGATGACATGCCTTACTTGTCCGCAGCTCGTGGTCGTGCGGTAGCATTCTCGCTTCCCGCGCCCGGGTTCCCGGGTTCGATTCCCGGCGGGGTCAGGGATTTTCTCTGCCTCGTGACGAATGGGTGCTTTGTGATGTGCTTAGGTTAGTTAGGTTTAAGTAGTTCTAAGTTCTAGGGGACTGATGACCATAGATGTTAAGTCCCATAGTGCTCAGAGCCATGCCTTACTCAGGACGCCCAGGGATGTCAGGTACGAGTACCTACGGATTATGGCTCGGAGGAACCCTGACAGCAATGCCACCATGTCGACTAATGCTTTTACAGCAGTCACAGGACGTCGTGTTACGACTCAAAGTGTGCGCAATAGGCTGCATGATGCGCAACTTCACTCCCGACGTTCGTGGTGAGGTCCATGTATGCAAACACGACACCATACAGCGGTACCGATGGGCCCAACAACATGCCGAATGGACCGCCCAGGATTGGCATCACGCTCTCTTCACCTGTGTGTGTCGCATATGCCTTAAACCAGACAATCGTCGTGTTTGGAGGCTACCCGGTCAGGCTGAACGCCTTAGACACACTGTCCAGCGAGTGCAGCAAGGAGGAGGTTCCCTGCCGTTTTGTGGTGGCATTATGTGGGGCCGACGTACGCCGCTGGTGGTCACGGGAGGCGCCGTACCGGCTGTACGATGCGTGGATGCCATCCTCCGACCGATAGCGTAATCATATCAGCGGCATATTGCCAAGGCATTCGTCTTCATGGACGACAATTCGCGCCCCCATCGTGCACATTTTGTGGATGACTTCCTTCGCGGTAACGACATCAAATTGCACTAAACACAATGGCACTTAACATCTGAGGTCATCAGTCCCCTAGACGTAGAACTACTTAAACCTAACTAACCTTAGAACATCACACACATCCATGCCCGAGGCAGGATTCGAACCCGAGACTGTAGCAGCAGCGCGGTTTCGGACTGAGGCGCCTAGAGCCGCTCGGCCGCAGCGGCCGGCGATAACGACATCGCTTGACTAGAGTAGCCGGCATGTTCTCCAGACGTGAACCCTATCGAACATGGTTGGGATAGACTGAAAAGGGCTATTAATGGACGACGTGACCCACCAACCACTCTGAGAGATCTACGCCGAATCGCTGTTGAGGAATGGGACAATCTGGACCAACAGGGCCTTGGTGAACTTATGGGTAGTATGCCACGACGAATACAGGCATGCTTCAATGCAAGAGGACATGCTAGTAGGTATTAGATCTACCGGTGTGTACAGCAATCTGGACCACCACCTCTGAAGGTTTCGCTGGGTCTTGCTACTACATGCAATGTTTCGTTTTCATGAGCAATAAAAAGGGCGTAAATGATGTTTATGTTGATCTCTGTTGTAGTTTTCAGTACAGTTTCTGGAACTCTCGGGACCGAGGAGATTCAAAAGTTTCTTGATGTGTGTATAAGCCATCAGGTGCGTGCTAGTTTCAGTCAGGCATGGGGAGCCTAACAGTTCATACGTGTTGTGATTCAGCAATGTAACGGAGGAACCCGTATCCAACTGAAATTTCACACGTTTCACGAATATGCATATAAATAAAAAGTTCGTTGGACTGTCGTAGCACTGAAGAAACTGCTTCCTAATTTTGGTAATGCCTGCAGCAGGTTTTGAATACACTACTTTGATTACATGTGGCTTGTGACTAGATTTTTGTGAGAGGGCAGAAATCAGAACTCTTAGGCTTGTTCCAATGCGGATTGTACATGATCTTTTTTGCCACGAGTGTCAGGCTGTGCTTGTCTGGACGGGCAGTCTCGACGTTTGTGCCGAGAACGGCACCGATGGCATAACATTATTCTATTCACTGACATGGCCGCCTGTTTAGAGAAATGCTTCTGCAGCTTGGCACGCACGTGCCGTTGTTACCTACTGGGCCGGTCGTGAGGACGGGACGACTCAACCCGACAAATCGTTGGCTGCTCAGATTTATTGGCCGCTAGGACCCCTTAATCATACTGCTCTAGAAATTGTACTATGTGCTGAAATGATGGATCTGACTGTTTCAAAATCTGTTCTCTAACTTTGAAATCAGTTACATTGTACACGATCGCATCACGCAACATAACATCGCATTATAAAGCACCAGAAGCACATTTGAATAAGTATTTCCTCGTCATACTCTGCAAATTTTTTACCAACTCGCAGTGCTTTTGGTTTGACCTCTTCTTGCAACGAAAGAATTGGAACCTAGCTGCCACCACATTGTTGGTGATAATAGAGAACCTATAACATCATCATAGGGAAGTTCACTCGGATTAGCGTTAAGGAGCAATTTATGAATGAGACGGAAGACTGCACTTCCTACCGTTGACAAAAAGTAATGTTGTTTCACAGTACCTGGTAATTTGTTAGCAATGATGTGGGACTCATACTATTGCAACCACTCGAGCCTTTCCTGTTCTTTTTCATTAAACTGGTGAAATGGCGGCATGACACTTGGAGCTACAGTTGTTGCATGTTGCGCTGCGTTAGTGGTTTGATTTCCAGCTAACTGCTGGATTGTGTTTAGAAGGGTTGCAATCTGATGCATCTGAAACTGAAACATCTGTGTTAGCTGCGTTACATCTATCGCTTGCAACTGACACGCCTGATCAGGGGGTGGGAGAAGTGAGCTGGAACAGACAAATGTAATAAATAGACAATGCAAGCAATAAAAAAAGGCATAGTAGGAAAGAAAATTTTTGCAACGCCAACCTCAAAACACTGAATTGAAAAAACCCTGTAAGAGACACTGTTAAAACATGTAAACACACCCCTGCAAAGAAAGACAAGGTACAATTAAGGTGCCAGAAAAACACAAAAGCCAACGACACCACAAAACTGTGGCACCTAGCAGAGCTCTTGGTGTGAAATGTGAACAGGTTGTCGCACAGGCATTCGTTCATCTCGTCGCCAATCTTGTAGTGTCTAGGAATCCTGCCTACTCGGTTCACTAGACAAGCAATCAAACAACTCTTATTAATGGGTTTTATTACAGTTAATCAAATATAACACTTCATTTCGGCAATTACACAGATGTTTCGCAAGCAAAGGGCGACATATGAAACAACGTGTCTTCGTAGTGACTACTGATCTCTAACTGACAAAAGTCCGTCCTGAATTGCAATCGAAGTGGCTAATCGTGAAGCTGCTACCGAAGTGGGCCACACCATTCGGACGCGGCGCTTATGTACTCTTCACATACGGGGTTCCGCTGTCGCATTGTCGTCCTGGAAGGGACGTCGGTCAGTGTCCTACCGGCTGACTTCTTCTCACAGCCTTCACTGCTCTGTCGTTCTTGAATGGCGTGATGGCGGTGGAATTAGTTACGCCGTAACAGTGACTAACTCCAAGAAATTTTTTTCAGATATTTCCGCCATTTGACTGCATGGTGGTGCTGCATTGTTACGGTCTCTTCCACTGTTTTGGCGTATGTTAACGTCACCTGATGCACAGAGGTGGCAAGTGCAGGTCACAGGAATATATTGGCTGTTAAATAGGCCATACTGCTTGTTAATGGTTTTCCACTGTCCACAACGTCAGCCATATCACGTATCTGCGATATGTACTCATACGCTGTAATATGGCAATTGGACTACAAGAACAGAAATATATTTCTCGGGCCATGACATGTCACATAAAAATCAAATATACACTGATTAAACAAATAAACCGGTACACCTATCTAAAATCGTGTAAGGCCACCGCGAGCACGCAGAAGTGTCGCAACATGACGTGGCATGTACTCGACTAATGTCTGAAAGTAGTGCTGGAGGGAATTGACACCATAATTTCTGCAGGACTGTCCATAAATCCCTAAGAGTACGAGAGGGTGGAGATCTCTTCTAAACACCACGATGCAATGCATCCCAGGTATGCTCAATAATGTTCATGTCTGGGGAGTTAGGTCGCCAACGGAAATGTTTGAACTAAGAAGAGTGTTTCTGAAGCCACTCTGAAGAAATTCTGGACGTGTGGGGTGTCGCATTGTCCTGCTGGAATTGCCTAAGCCCGTTGGAATGCACAGTTGAAATGAATGGATGTAGGTGATCAGACAGGATGCTTACGTACATGTCACCTGTTAGAGTCGTATTTAGACTTTTCAGGCGTCCAATATCACCCAACTGCACACGCCCCACACCATTACAGAGCCTCCACCAGCTTGAACGGTCCACTGCTGGCAAGCAGGGTCCAAGGATTCATGAGACTATCTTCATACCTGTACACGTCCATACACTCGATACAATTCGAACTACATTCGTATGGCCAGGCCACATGTTTACAGTCATCAACAGTCCAATGCCAGTGTGGATGGACCCAGGGGAGGCGTAAGGCTTTTTGTCGTGCACTCCTCAGGGTTAGACGAGCGGGCCTCTGGCTCCGAAAGCCCATATCAATGATGTATCGTTGAATTGTTCGCACGCTCACACTTTTTGATGGCCCAGCACTGAAATCTGCAGCAATTTGCGGAAAAGTTGGTCTTCCGTCTCGCTGAATGATTCTCTTCAGTAGTCGGTGGTCCCGATCTTACAGGATCTTTTTCCGGCCGCAGCGATGTCGGCGATTTGATGTCTTACCGGATTCCTAATATTCACCGTACACCCGTGCAATATTCCTACGGGAAAATCCTCACTTCATCCCTAGTTCGGAGATGCTATGTCCCGTCGCTCGTGGGCCGGCTGTAACATCACGTTCAGACTCACTTAAACCTTGATAACCTGCCATTTCAGCAGCAGTAATCGATCTAACAACTGCGCTACTCTTGTTGACTTATACACTCCTGGAAATGGAAAAAAGAACACATTGACACCGGTGTGTCAGACCCACCATACTTGCTCCGGACACTGCGAGAGGGCCGTACAAGCAATGATCACACGCACGGCACAGCGGACACACCAGGAACCGCGGTGTTGGCCGTCGAATGGCGCTAGCTGCGCAGCATTTGTGCACCGCCGCCGTCAGTGTCAGCCAGTTTGCCGTGGCATACGGAGCTCCATCGCAGTCTTTAACACTGGTAGCATGCCGCGACAGCGTGGACGTGAACCGTATGTGCAGTTGACGGACTTTGAGCGAGGGCGTATAGTGGGCATGCGGGAGGCCGGGTGGACGTACCGCCGAATTGCTCAACACGTGGGGCGTGAGCTCTCCACAGTACATCGATGTTGTCGCCAGTGCTCGGCGGAAGCTGCACGTGCCCGTCGACCTGGACCGGACCGCAGCGACGCACGGATGCACGCCAAGACCGTAGGATCCTACGCAGTGCCGTAGGGGACCGCACCGCCACTTCCCAGCAAATTAGGGACACTGTTGCTCCTGGGGTATCGGCGAGGACCATTCGCAACCGTCTCCATGAAGCTGGGCTACGGTCCCGCACACCGTTAGGCCGTCTTCCGCTCACGCCCCAACATCGTGCAGCCCGCCTCCAGTGATGTCGCGACAGGCGTGAATGGAGGGACGAATGGAGACGTGTCTTCTTCAGCGATGAGAGTCGCTTCTGCCTTGGTGCCAATGATGGTCGTATGCGTGTTTGGCGCCGTGCAGGTGAGCGCCACAATCAGGACTGCATACGACCGAGGCACACAGGGCCAACACCCGGCATCATGGTGTGGGGAGCGATCTCCTACACTGGCCGTACACCACTGGTGATCGTCGAGGGGACACTGAATAGTGCACGGTACATCCAAACCGTCATCGAACCCATCGTTCTACCATTCCTAGACCGGCAAGGGAACTTGCTGTTCCAACAGGACAATGCACGTCCGCATGTATCCCGTGCCACCCAACGTGCTCTAGAAGGTGTAAGTCAACTACCCTGGCCAGCAAGATCTCCGGATCTGTCCCCCATTGAGCATGTTTGGGACTGGATGAAGCGTCGTCTCACGCGGTCTGCACGTCCAGCACGAACGCTGGTCCAACTGAGGCGCCAGGTGGAAATGGCATGGCAAGCCGTTCCACAGGACTACATCCAGCATCTCTACGATCGTCTCCATGGGAGAATAGCAGCCTGCATTGCTGCGAAAGGTGGATATACACCGGACTAGTGCCGACATTGTGCATGCTCTGTTGCCTGTGTCTATGTGCCTGTGGTTCTGTCAGTGTGATCATGTGATGTATCTGACCCCAGGAATGTGTCAATAAAGTTTCCCCTTCCTGGGACAACGAATTCACGGTGTTCTTATTTCAATTTCCAGGAGTGTATATGGGTTGCCGACCGCAGCACCGTATTCTGCCCGTTTACATCTCTGTATTCGAATACGCATGCCTATACCAGCTTCTTTGGCGCTTCAGTGATTTTAACATGTAAGTAAAGTTTCCAGATACGTAATAACTTGTTGTTCGTGTGTCCTGCGCTGTATGATATGTGAACTTTATTAATTTTCAGTTCAACATGCAGTTGAGAATGCCTAAGCCGAAATCGTGATTGTGTCAAATAAATGTATAATTAATAGTTTCGTGACGGAAATTTATTTAAAAAAATTCTACATTACTGTTATCTTCCACGAAAGTAAGAGCAACAGTCGAAAAAGATGGTTTTTGTTTATGTGTTCCTTAATAAAGTTGTTCAGGATTGCTTACTGGCGTAGAACAGGTCAATATGTAAAAATTATCTAAAACGACATTCGGCATTATTCCTGGATTTAGTGTAGTTAGAATACTTTAAAGTATGAAGTGCACTTTGCTTCTTATTTGTGCTGCTTAGTATATCAGCCACGTCGCGATAATTAGTGCTGCACTGAGCCGAAAGTTTTGCGAATGTGTTTCGGGACCGAAGATCGTACCACGCAGTTAAAAGACTGCTTTATAATAAATGGGTCGCAGTTGGTCTTCTGTGAAAGAGACTGTCTCATAGCTTGTCAGCACTAACGCAGTAACACTTGTAGCCGAATCAGCGGAAAAAGGCTCTTATCGAAGACCAAAAAATGCGAATATGTTCATGTTTATTGAAAACACTCTAATTGAAAACGGGGATACCATCCATCTCATTCTACCTTCCTCAGCGCCTTTAAATATTATATTCGCGCTTTTTGTACTGTGCGAGTCACCTAAAACTCCCCCAACCTCCCCCAACTGTAACTCAATTACACCCATTAGTCCATCACTCTAAGTCTCTCGCACCTATCGATTCCCAGTTGCCCTTTCTCACTGACTCACCCATCCCTTAGTGCAAACGGTCCAGGTAAACTGTCACTTGCTCATTCCCGATGGAGCCACTGCGATGTTTATATGAGTTCCTGGCCACGTCCGCCTGCCAGGAAACGAGGCTGTTGACATTGCTGCCAAGGTTGCAGTCCTCCTACCTCAGCCCACTAGTTCCTATATCCGCTCCGATGATCTCTGTGTTGCCGTCTGTCAGCAGGTGGTGTCACTTTGGCGTCGCCACTGGTCCTCCTTTAATGGGAACAAGCTCGGGGGAATTAAGCCTCACCCTGCGGCTTGGACGACCTCCTCTCGGCTCTATCGCCCCGAGGAGGTCATTTTAACTAGGTTGCGTATTGGGCGCTGCATTTTAGCCATCTCCATTTGTTAAGTGGCGCTCCTCCACCGCCATTTGCACATTGTGCCGGAATTTTACCTGTCACCATTTCCTGTCTGAAAGCCCATGTTTTAACCGGTTACGTTCCCACTTGTGATTGCCGTCTGAGTTATCGGTCGTTTTTCCAACAACGTGAGGAGTGTCGACCGCGTTTTACTTTTTATCCGCCGCGGTAGTATGGAGAAGGCCATTTAATTTCTAGTTCTGGACCTCCGTTTCTCCGTGGCGTCTTTTACAGATCTTTCTCCGCATCCTTGTTTTCAGCTGTCTTCTTTTCCGTCCATTGCGATTGACGTGTAGCCGTTTTTAACTCCTCCCTTTGTCTTCGTGTTTCACAGTTATGACATGAGGTTATGACTCTAGTAGTTTTTTTGCGTCCTAAAACAAAACAAACCCTACCTACTTATTCCCATTATCTCTATGTGTCTCTCTGTGATTGTCTCCTTCTTTCTGACTTACAACTAGAGTGTTCTGTCACTGTCTCTATCTCCCTCTTGAACTCCCTTACTGCTAAAATCTCATTTTATCCTTCCCACTGCAGCTCTCTCTTCTCAGTGTCACTGTCTCTCTCTTCCTCTCTGTCATTGTCATATACTCTGCTTCTCATTATCACTGGCTCTCACCTACTTCCAATCTCTCTTTATTCCTTCCCCCCGTGTACTGTCTCCTTCACTCTTTTCGTAGTACTGTGACCCTCTCTTTCTCTCATACTGCCTTTGTCTCCCTCGCTCTTTCGATAACACAACCACTGTCTACTATTTTCCAGTATTTTTTTTCTTTTTCGTTTCTTTCCCACTGCCACTGTCTCCTACCTCAGCATAAAAACTTATAAATTTGCATACAAAAATTTTTGGTCCAATTTTTATTGGTACTGGGGAAGGAAGAATGAGGCAGCTGACACCTCAAATTTCAGTTGGCGGAACATATTCGCATTTTTTGCGGTGTGATACTAGAATTTTTCAGCTGTTTCCCTTCTTTTTCCTGCGGCAGCAGGCAATGTAACTCATATGAAAAGAAGTGTATTGGATAGTAAATATATATAGGTAGTTTACTAATGCGAAATCAGACCGGATTTTACGTGCAAAAGAAATTTTGCATGCGCTTCAGAGTATAACATGTGATTCTCAGATGACGACGGAGACTCTTTACAGCATATTTCCCTTGGTCTACATCACTTTATAAACTACTTTTTCGCCTCACACAGGATTTTACGAGTTCAAATAGAGTAATTTCGAACCTCTTCATATCGCTAACGGAGAAGAATGGGAAGAAAACTTTGTCATTTGTGCGAGATCGGGACCTTAGGCAGCATAGTGACACTAAGACGGTCCTTCTGTTGGATATAGAACTGGTTCCTAGTCCAAGGAGTATCCAAACTACTTGACCGCACCTTTTTATCACCAACTGAACCCGAGGTATAAGCACCGGAGAATCCTGTTTGTGTGCGTGTTGAAAGATATTAGGTACGCATGCTGCAGTATGCATTCCGTTTCTGAAAGCACGAGCCACAGAGTGGCGGTGCGGCGACAGGTGTCGTGGCGTATGAATGGCGAGCGCTGTGATGTTCAGCAGCAGACGACGCCCAGCCAGCCCTTCAGTGGGGCGACGCTTCCTTTGCAGGCCCGTCGCGCGACGAGCTGGTTTGCTGAATATTTAATTTGCCCCGCTCGTCAACTTTTGCCGCGAGTGCTGCGGTAGCAATTACAGCGGCGGCGAGCCATTGTGCGAACGCCACAAAAGAACTGCCTGCTATTTCGCAATCCCTGCAGCGAGGCCGCTGCGTGAGTAATAAGCCCTGGTCTGCGGGAGGCAGGCAGCGGGCCAGCTATTACCCGCCTGCCGGCCGGCCGTCTCCGACGCAACTTGACCCGCGAGGGGCCGCGGACAGCCTCAGACGGCGGAGGGAACGGACAGCCTCTTTATTCGCAGTCGTAAACAAGGTGCGGGGCCGGCAGGCATAAACGGCAGTCACGGGGGCGGTGGGGGCGACAGGCTGCGGGAGGCCGGGCTTCTGCCCGCCGCCTCCTGCTGCTGCTGCTGCTGCTGCGGCGAGTTTACGGCTGCCGGGGGCCGTGGGAGGAACAGGTGCTCCCTGATGGAACCTTTTACTCAAAGTGAACGGCTCACTCACGTCACAATTCTGGAGACTACTGGTGCCCTCCACTTAGCCGCAGCAGTGTGAACGCGTCACATCGCACGTACACTACTGGCCATTAAAATTGCTACACCGAGAAGAAATGCTGATCATAAACAGGTATTCATTGGACAAATATATTATACTAGACTTACATGCGATTACATTTTCACGCAATTTGGGTGCATAGATCCTGAGAAATCAGTACCCAAAACAACCACCTCTGGCCGTAATAACGACCTTGATACGCCTGGGCATTGAGTCAAACAGGGCTTGGATGGCGTGTACAGGTACAGCTGTCCATGCAGCTTCAACACGATACCACAGTTCATCAAGAGTAGTGACTGGCTTATTGTGACGAGTCAGTTGCTCGGCCACCGTTGACCAGACGTTTTCAGTTGATGAGAGATCTGCAGAATGTGCTGGCCGAGGCAGCAGTCGAACGTTTTCTGTATCCAGAAAGGCCCGCGCAGGACCTGCAACATGCGGTCGTGCATTGTCCTGCTGAAATGTAGGGTTTCACAGGGATCGAATTAAGGGTAGAGCCACGGGTCGTAACACATCTGCAATGTAACGTCCACTGTTCAAAGTGCCGTCAATGCGAACAAGAGGTGACCGAGACGTGTAACTAATGCCACCCCATACCATCACGCCGGGTGATACGCCAGTATGGCGATGACGAATACACGCTTCCAATGTGCGTTCACCGCGATGTCGCCACACACGGATGCGACCATCATGATGCTGTAAACAGAACCTGGATTCATCCCAAAAAATGACGTTTTGCCATTCGTGCACCCAGGTTCGTCGCTGAGTACACCATCGCAAGCGCTCCTGTCTGTGATGCAGCCTCATGGGTAACCGCAGCCTTGGTCTCCGAGCTGATAGTCCATCCTGCTGCAAACGTCGTCGAACTGTTCGTGCAGATGGTTGTTGTCTTGCCAATGTTCCCATTTGTTGACTCAGGGACCGAGACGTGGCTGCACGATCCGTTACAGCCATGCGGAGAAGATGCCTGTCATCTCGACTACTAGTGATACGAGGCCGTTGGGATCCAGCACGGCGTTCCGTAACACCCTCCTGAACCCATCAATTCCGTGTTCTGCTAACAGTCATTGGATCTCGACCAACGCAAGCAGCAATGTCGCGATACGATAAACCGCAATCGCGATAGGCTACAATCCGACATTTATCATAGTCGGAAACGTGATCGTACGCATTTCTCCTCCTTACACGAGGCTTCACAACAACATTTCACCAAGCAATGCCGGTCAACTGCTGTTTGTGTATGAGAAATCGGTTGGAAACTTTCCTCATGTCAGCACGTTGTAGGTGTCGCCACCGGCGCCAACCTTGTGTGAATGCTCTGAGAAGCTAATCATTTGCATATCACAGCATCTTCTTCCTGTCGGTTAAATTTCGCGTCTGTAGCACGTCATCTTCGAGGTGTAGCAGTTTTAATGGCGAGAAGTGTATTAGTCCACGGCGGAGACTGAAAATTACCTCAACGCTGTGATAAAATTTTCTAGCCGATCATTGAAGCAAAGTCGATCGCGACACCGAGCTCAATTTTTAGGGTTCCGTGCCTCAATCGGCATAAACTGAACCCCTATAGATTGCTTTGTTGCCCCATGTGTCTGTTTGTCTGTCGGTCCGACAGTTAAAAATCCTTTTTCTCAGCAACAAGTAGACCTACCACGTTGAAATTTATGTCACATTGTGAGGACTACGGTCCCTTGGCAGTGCAAAAAACTGAACCTTGTAATTCGATGCAATCAATTCTGTCGCATATTTTGACACTCGAAAACTCACTCATCAAAGCTATAGGGTACTTTCATTACTCTAGAACCACGAGATTTGGCAAGAAGGAGGGTTTCACAGTAACACCAAAGTAAAAAATCCGAATAGTGTGAATTTGTACTTATATCACGTGAAAATATATTTTTGACGTTAGTTATATAACAGTCTATCTGTCCGTCCATCTGTAATGACCTCGTAGACATATAAAGTTCAAACTTATATCAGTTACTAAGCTATAAAGTCCCTTAACGGTGTAATAAATGTAAATGTAAATGTAATCGTGACGTTTGGCAAGAAGGAAGGCTTCATAGTACAATTAAATGGAAGAAACGGAAACTGCTGATTTATAATCATGTTGTTGTTGCGGTCTTAAAACCGAAGACTGGTTTGATGCACCTCTCCATGCTACTCGATGCTGTGCAAGTCTCTTCATCTCCGGGGACTACTGCAACCTACATCCAACTGAATTTGATTGCCGTATTCCCCGCTTTATGTCCCTATGCCATTTTCCCCCCACGCTTCCCTCCAGTAATAAACTGGTGACCCCTTGATGTCTCAGAATGTGTCTTACCAACCCATCTATTCTTTTAGTCAGGCTGTGTCACGAACTTATTTTCTCCTCAATTCTGTTCAGTACCTCCTCATTAATTACGTTGCAACGTAACGTTCTTACCGGTGGTACTGGTAAAATTTGACCGGGTAGGATGTTTACCGTCGCTTATCGCGTCTTACAGCTTCCGCAAGTTACCTCTGTAGTACTGGTTTAACAAATTCGTGTGGTCCGTAACTCGTGGTCGTGCGGTAGCGTTCTCGCTTCCCGTGCTCTGGTTCCTGGGTTCGATTCCCGGCGGGGTCAGGGATTTTGTCTGCTTCGTGATGACTGGGTGTTGTGTGATGTCCTTAGGTTAGTTAGGTTTAAGTAGTTCTAAGTTCTAGGGGACTGATGAACATAGATGTTAAGACCCATAGTGCTCAGAGCCAGTTGATCCATTTTGAACCAAATTCGTGTGTTCCACGAAATTACAGGCCCCCGCGAGTTACTGCTGGGGTATTAATCATTTCTAGCGGGTGGATTTAACCTACCGGTAAAAATTTGAAGCCAACAGATAAGGAAATATTTGGAACCACTACAGAAGGCATGTATGCAGGGTTTAATAGGGAGCATACAGATTTATTCATTTTATTTGCCGACCCAGCATGCGACTGAGGTAGGGACTTAGCCGTTAATCTGTTGGGATTATGCAACAGCAGGGGCTGTCATATTATACGTCATGACTCATGATCTCTCTAGTCAACAGCATTTATTTTCATCGCGTAATTATGGAAAGGGAGAGGGGCGCGCAGACCCCGCTTCGGTGGAATTTTATGCAGGCACACAATTATACCTAAACCCATGCCTTCTATTGGTATTACATTTAATTACTACAGGTCACGCAGAGCAATTTAAGTAAAAGACACTAAAAGTCAGGGTGGAAGAGTATCTGCCTAAATATTTCAAATTTCTTTAAAACGGGCGCCAAAGAGGGGTAGCAAGTGGTCCACTTGACTGTGATCGAAACAACACCACGTTACTGAGCTGGGGACGCAAAATATAAAATGAGAATGTCGTGTGACTAGAGCCCCCGGTCTAGTAGACCGTTCGCCTGGTGCAAGGCCTTTCGATATGACGCCACTTCGGCGACTTGTGCGTCGATGCTTATGAAATGTAGATGATTAGAATAACACAACACCCAGTCCCTGAACGGAGAAAAATCTCCGACTCAGCCGGGATCGAACCTGGGCCCTTAGACTGACACCCAGTCGCGCTGACCACTCAGCTACCGTGTGCGGACGTAGCGCAACAACATTTACTATAATATGGCAGAAAAATTTTGCATGTGTCTCTCTCATCAATAGGCATTAAAATATGAATTTTTCCATAGATACAAGAGTTTAACCCGTATATTTTATGTAACGCACTTCATTATAAGCAAATCAAATAGTTATGGGGAGCACAAAAAACATTTACTAATGATCACCTTGAAGCTACTTGGCCAGGTTGCGGTAGCCAACAGAAATGCAAAACTACTGACACACAAGATTATTTCTTCCTTGTCTTAGACTCACGCACTATCGTATAGTTAATTATTCACTCGTACCTTGTATCTATTGATGTGGCACACCTTTCCATTGACACAGTTTCGCACCAAAGTGAATACGCTCACATTTCATGATTCAAAGTTCTTATTCTCCACACAGATGTACTGTTTTCAAATTGAGCTACACGAAACTGTAGTGAAGCTACTGTACATTTTTGGAACGAAACTGCACTTTACCAATGTGGCGGTTGCTCCAACCGACCACGTGGCGGGAAACCAAGTACACAAAGAAAACATATTAGAAATAAAAAAAATCCCCTAAAATATCAATGTGAAAGAAACGTCACATTAAAATTCATTAAATGAGTTAACTTCTGTTACGCTCAAAGCAATAATATGGCTGTGCGCTTAAGGCCCTTGGTGCCTGCCTGACCAATGCACAAACCCAAAGTTCTTACTGAAATTACGAAAATAAACTCCCTTATGGGGGTTTAGTGGTAATCCCACAATTGATTTCAACATCTGGACCTTAGTAAGTATCAGATTTAAAACATTCTAATACCTTCGACAATATTACCATAAAATCGCGAGCTAAGTCTTCAACGTCTGCATAGCGCCGCTACCCAGGAACCAGTGTCCGGTGGGCCACATCGCCTAACCATTGCACGCTCGAAAGCGGGGGTGGAAGGGGTGGTTCGCCAATCTGACAGAGCCTATACTAGTGCCTTTGCAACCCCTCTGACCTGACTTGCATACATTGTCTTTCCAAAACTTGTTCGCGTTTGGGGGTTGGTGCTGCCCTACCACACAACCACTCTCCTCATGCACTGCTACAACCTCCGACTAAAGCTTTCTGCTACTTCACATAATTTCTCATTCATACAGCCCAGGTCGCACAAGGGAAAGGATGCAGGGAGACGTAGCACACACGAAATAAAATAAGTAAATAAACAAACACCGTTTGATCCATTCTCTCCTGCTTGTTACCCACTGATTTATTTCAGCCGAGTAAAAACAGTCTCGCTATTAATTCTCTTTTTCCGGAAAGTTAATGAGAAAAATATGGAACGGTACAGCAAGTTCCGTTTCAACGTGATCGACCCATCTAATCTTCAGTATTCTTCTGTAGCACCACATTTATAAAGCTTCTATTCTCTTCTTGTCTAAACTGTTTATCGTCCATGTTTCACTTCCATACATAGATACTTTCAGAAATTATTTACTGACATAAAATCCGTACTCCATGTTGACAAACTTCTTCAGAAACGCTTTTTTGCCGTTGCCAGTCTACGTCTTATATCCTCTCTACTTCGACCATCATCAGTTATTTGGCTGCCCAAATATTAGAATTCGTCTACTACTCTAAGAGTCTCATTTCTCAATCTAATTCCCTCAGCGTCACCTAATTTAATTGGACTACATCCCATTATCCCCGTTTAGCTTTTGTTAATGTTCGTCCTGTATTCTCCTTTCAAGACACTTTTCATTCCGATCAACTGCTCTTCCAAGTCCTTTGCTGTCTCTAAGAGAATTACGGTGTCATCGACAACCCTCAAAGTTTTTATTTCTTCTCCCCGGAGTTTAATTCTTGCTCCATTTTTTTTTATTTCTTGCACTGCTTGCTCAATATACAGTGTAAGTAACATCGGGGATAGGCTACAACCCCGTCTCACTCCATTCCCAACCACCGCTTCCCTTTCGTGCCCCTCGTCTCTTACTGTTCCCGTCTGGGTTGTTTGGAGATAAGAGACCAAACATCGAGGTCATCGGTCTCATCGGATTACGAAAGGACGGGGAAGGAACTTGGCCGTGCCCTTTCAAAGGAACCATCCCGGCATTTGCCTGGAGCTATTTAGGGAAACCACGGAAAACCTAAATCTGGATGGCCGGACGCGGCATTGAACCGTCGTCCTCCCGAATGCGAGTCCAATGTGCTAACCACAGCGCCACCTCGCTCGGTCTTACTGTTCCCGTCTGGTTTCTGAACAAGTTTAGTTCCCAGTATTTTACCTCTGCCACATTTAGAATTTGAAAGAGACTATACTAGTCAACATTGTCAAGAGCTCTCTCTAAGTCTACAAATGATATAAACGTTGGTTTGCCTTTAATTAACCTATCATCTACTTGAAGTCGTAAGATCAGTATTGCCTCGTGTGTCTCTACTTTCTCCGAAATCCAAACTGATCTTCCCCGAAGTCGGCTTCTGCCAGTTTTTTCATTCTCCTGTAAAAAATTCCTGTTAATATTTTGCAACCGTGACTTATTAAACTGATAGTTCTGTAATTTTCACCCATATCAGCACATGCTTTGCTTGGAATTGGAATTATCATATTCTTCTTGAAGCCTGAGGGCAATTCGCCTGTCTCGTACATCTTGCGCACTAGATGGAAGAGTTTTATCATGGTTGGTTCTCCCAAGGCTACCAGTAGCTTTAACGGTATTTTATCTACTCCATTTCCCTTATTTCGACTTAGGTGTGTCAGTGCTCTGTCAAATTCCTCTCGCAGTATCGTATTTCCCATCTTATATTCATCTACGTCCTCTTCCATTTCCATAAAATTGCCCTTAAGCACATATCCCTTATGTAGACACTATATGCAGTTCTTCCACCATTTAGCTTTCCCTTCTTTGCTTAGGACTCGTTTTACATCTGAGCTCTGGATATTCATACGGGGGTTCCCTTTTCTCCAAAGGTCTCTTTAATTTTCCACAGGCGGATCCATCTTTCCCCTAGTGATATATGCTTCTAGATCATTACATTTTCCCTCTAGCCATTCCTGCTTAAGCATTTTGCACTTCCTGTCAATCACATTTCTTAGACGTTTCTATTCCCTTTCACCCACTTCATTTACTGATTTTTAATTTTTTCCTTTATTAATGAAATTCAGTGTCTTTTGTGTTACCCAAGGATTGCTTCTAGCCCACGTCTTTTTACAGAAATGTTTGATCCTCTACTGCTTTCATTACTTCATCTCTTAAAGCTGCTAAATCTTCTTCTGTAATACTCCTTTCCCCTGTTCTTGACAATCGTTTCCTAACGCTGCCTTTGAAACTCTCTAAAACCTCTGGTTCTTTTAGTTTATCGAGGTCCCACCTCCTTAAATTCCTACCATTTTGCTATTTCTTCAGTTTTAATGTACAGTTCATACCAAATAAATTGTAGATAGAGTCTACATCTGCCCCTGGAACTGTCTTACATTTTAAAATCTGGTTCCTAAATCATTTATTATGATTATATCATACAAAATAATGTTTGTCATTTGTTATTCAACTGTCTCTGCCCGTCCGCCTGTTATGATGGTTTCTTCTCAGGAAGAGGCAGAGGTATCAAGTTGAAATTTATATCATATACCAACGTCTATGGTCCCCTAGTGGTACAAAAATATTAAACTTCTAAGTCAATGCAATCAAAAGATACGGCCATTTATATCACATATTTTGATATTCGCAATCTCACTCATTAAAACTTATAGGGCGTTTCCTGTTGAACTACAATCATTAAATTTTACAAGAAAAATATTTTACAATGCAAGTGAAAGAAAAAAATCAGGAAATTCTTAACTTGTGATTGTATCTTACAAGTATTTTTTTGTCATTTGTTATCCGGCTTCAGATTTAAAATTGAAAACTTCCTGGGACCGATATCTTGTCAGCGTCAGTTTCGATAGCAGGCAAAAATCGTCGATATTCTCGATTACCAGGATGGATGAACTGTCTAAATATGTAATTAAGTGTGTATGGAACCTTCAGGGAGCGATCTTCTCGTACATGGCCAATTTCTTTCTTGTACGTAAGGCGTATTTACGAGGGCGTGCTCAAAAGTGACGCATCCGAATTTTTACGTGAAAACTCTTAATAAACGTACTCTTTTGACATTATACATATTTATTCTTCGTGTCTGCATGTTTATTTCTCAACATAGTCACCGTCACGACGAACCAGTTTCTCCCAACGGGAGACCAGTTTGTTGACAGCGTCACAGGGACTGTTTGACTTGGTTGGCGGATCCTCAGTCTCACTTCTGCTTGCACAGCTTCCTCGCTATCAAAGTGAAATCCTCGAAACTGTTCTTAAGTTTTGGAAACAGATTAAAATCGAATAGTGCCAAGTCAGGATTGTATACAGGATGGTCGGTAACAGTGAACACAAGACGTCGGATTGTTGCAGATGTCCAGCGCTCCGGTATGCTCTGGCACTGTCATGCACAAGCATAAAGTGCTCCATGTGTGGGCGAACTCTCCGAATTCGTACTTTCAGGTTTCTGAGGGTCTCTTAACGCACCGATATACGTTGAAGAGCCAAAGAAACTGGTACGCCTGCCTAAAATCTTTTGAGGTCCCCGTGAGGACGCAAAAGTGCCGCAACACGTGTCCTGGTCTCAACCAATATCTGAAGTAGTGCTGGAGGGAATCGACAACATGAATCCTGAAGGGCTGTCCATTAATTCGTAAGGGGGGAGGGGGAGGGGGGAGGGGGAAGGGGAGATCTCTTCTGAATTGCACGTTGCAAGGCATCCGAGACATGCTCAATAATGTTCATGCCTGGGGAGTTTGGTGGCCAGCGGAAGTGTTTAAACTCATAACAGTGCTCCTGTAACCACTCTTCAGCAATTCTGGACGTGTGGCGTGTCGCATTGTTCTGCTGGAACTCTCCAAGACCGTCGGAATACCCATTGGACATGAATGGATGCAGGTGATCGGAGGGGATGCTTACGTACGTGTTATCTGTCATAGTCCTATCTAGACGTGTGAGGGGTGCCATACCACTCCAACTGCACTCGCCCCACACCATTAACCAGCCTCCACCAACTTGAACAGTCCCGTGCTGATATCCAGGGTGCATGGATTCGTGAGTATGTCTCCATACCCGTACACGTCCATCCGCTCGCTGCAGTTTGAAAAGAGACACCTTCGACTAAGCAACACGTTTCCAGTCATCAGCAGTCCACTGTCGGTGTTGACGGGCCCAGGTGAGGCGTAAAGCTTCGTGTCGTGCAGTCATTAACGGTACACCAATGGGTCTTCGGCTCCCAAAGCCCATATCGATAATGTTTCGTTGCATGAATAGCACGCTGATACTTTCTGATGGGCCAGCATTGAATTCTGCAGCATTTTGCGGAAGGGTTGTACTTCTGTAACGTTGAGAGATTCTCTTCAGTCGTTGTTGGTGCCGTTCTTGCAAGATCTTTTCTCGCCCGCCAGCGATGTTTGAGATTTGATGTTTTACCGGATATTTACGGTACGCCCGTCCAATGGTCGCACGGGGAAATCCCCACTTCATCGCTAGTTCGGTGATCCTGCGCCCATCGCTCGTGGGCCGACTGTAACACCACGTTCAAACTCATTTAAATCTTGATAACCTGCCATTGTACGAGGGCAGTTCAATAAGTAATATAACACATTTTTTTCTGAAACAGGGGTTGCTTTATTCAGCATTGAAATACACCAGGTTGTTCCTCAATCTTTTAGCTACACAACACTATTTTTCAACGTAATCTCCATTCAATGCTACGGCCTTACGCCACCTTGAAATGAGGGCCTGTATGCCTGCACGGTACCATTCCACTGGTCGATGTCGGAGCCAACGTCGTACTGCATCAATAACTTCATCATCCGCGTAGTGCCTCCCACGGATTGCGTCCTTCATTGGGCCAAACATATGGAAATCCGACGGTGCGAGATCGGGGCTGTAGGGTGCATGAGGAAGAACAATCCACTAAAGTTTTGTGAGCTCCTCTCGGGTGCGAAGACTTGTGTGAGGGCTTGCGTTGTCATGAAGAAGGAGAAGTTCGTTCAGATTTTTGTGCCTACGAACACGCTGAAGTCGTTTCTTCAATTTCTGAAGAGTAGCACAATGCACTTCAGAGTTGATCGTTTGACCATGGGGAAGGACATCGAACAGAATAACCCCTTCAGCGTCCCAGTAGACTGTAACCATGACTTTACCGGCTGAGGGTATGGCTTTAAACTTTTTCTTGGTAGGGGAGTGGGTGTGGCGCCACTCCATTGATTGCCGTTTTGTTTCAGGTTAGAAGTGCTGAACCCATGTTTCATCGCCTGTAACAATCTTTGACAAGAAATTGTCACCCTCAGCCACATGACGAGCAAGCAATTCCGCACAGATGGTTCTCCTTTGCTCTTTATGGTGTTCGGTTAGACAACGAGGGACCCAGCGGGAACAAACCTTTGAATATCCCAACTGGTGAACAATTGTGACAGCACTACCAACAGATATGTCAAGTTGAGCACTGAATTGTTTGATGGTGATCCGTCGATCATCTCGAACGAGTGTGTTCGCACGCTCCGCCATTGCAGGAGTCACAGCTGTGCACGGCCGGCCCGCACGCGGATATCAGACAGTCTTGCTTGACCTTGCAGCGATGATGACACACGCTTTGCCCAACGACTCACCATGCTTTTGTCCACTGCCAGATCACCGTAGACATTCTGCAAGCGCCTATGAATATCTGAGATGCCCTGGTTTTCCGCCAAAAGAAACTCGATCACTGCCCGTTGTTTGCAACGCACATCCGTTACAGACGCCATTTTAACAGCTCCGTACAGCGCTGCAACCTGTCGGAAGTCAATGAAACTAAACGAGAAGAAGCGGGAATGTTTGAAAATATTCCACAAGAAATTTCCGGTTTTTTCAACCAAAATTGGCCGAGAAAAAAAATGTGTTGCATTACTTATTGAACTGCCCTCGTAGTAGCAGCAACCGATCTAACAAATGCGCTGCTCTTGTCTTATATAGGCGTTGAAGACCGCAGCACCGTATTCTGCCGGTTTACAGATCCCTGTATTTGAGTACGCATACCTATACAAGTTTCTTTGCTCTTCAGCGTATGTAGCCTTAAGTATCTCTGTCGTGTACACCTTATAAATACTCGGGATAGGCGGGGAATCTAGATCACAGTCGGATGCTGAAGTTTCATGGCCTTGATGTTACGTCTCATCAGTGTATGAATAGCGGCAAGCATGTCAACGTAGAACTCTTTTATCAACCTGCAACCTGTTTGCTTTCCTTGTATACGGAAATGTTGCCTGTCTCTGATTACTCTGAACAGGACTCTTCTATACAGATTGTTTCGCTCTTTCGCTGCCCAAAACCTCCCGCATAAAGGAGAAAAGATACACGTTCCAGTCACATTAATGTGACCACCGGCTATGTTCGACGACAACGGCGATAACCACTCGCAGATGGCAGGTGTTAGCACCAGCTGTGGGGAGTATATACGGTGTTCAATTTATCTGAAGGCATTGGTATATCTCGAGAACTACACCTCAGATCCAAACGGTTTATGTATGACAAGTGTTTGTTAACTCGACTGTCCACCCGACACCGTGTCTGGAGGGGGACACAAC
Organism: Schistocerca cancellata; assembly: GCF_023864275.1. Taxonomy (NCBI): domain Eukaryota; kingdom Metazoa; phylum Arthropoda; class Insecta; order Orthoptera; family Acrididae; genus Schistocerca; species Schistocerca cancellata. The sequence goes on from NC_064631.1 coordinate 52,950,458, forward strand.
TCGGAGATCCTAAACTCGATCCCCCCTTTTTATTGATGATTCGGAGTCTAAGGACAAAAATACAACAGTGTTATCTGAAATTGTAATCGGAAAAATCAAAATGGGTAGAAAATCGCATGCTTCAAAATCCTCTTCAATGACACTTGAATTAAACCGCTCACCTTCACGCTTCGAAGGTAGGACAGGCAATTATTGCATAACTTGTAATGAGAAACTCCAGTCTCAACGTTGTATTCCTCCGTCAAAACGAAAACTGGACTGCCCGACGCACCACTGTGACCGTGTCGCGAATCGACTTACCACTACAGGCAGTGCAGTCCCATTAAAACTTATGGAATAACTGCGTGTTATACTTTCGCACCGTGGAAGTGGGGGTATTAATTCAAGTGTTATTGGATAAAATTTTGAAACATAACATTTTTTACCCAGATTCATTTTTCCAATTAACCAATGGCCCTGCCGCAATGATAACACTGGTCCCCGTCAGGTCACCGAAGTTAAGCGCTGTCGGGCTGGGCTAGCACTTGGATGGGTGACCATCCAGTCTACCGAGCGCTGTTGGCCAACGAGGTGCACTCAGCCCTTGTGAGACAAACTGAGGAGCTACTTGACTGAGAACTAGCGGCTCTGGTCTCGGAAACTGATATGCGGTAGGGAGAGCGGTGTGCTGACCACATTCCCCTCCATATCTGCATCCAGTGACGCCTATGGGTTGAGGATGACACGGCGACTGGTCGATACCATTAGACCTTAATGATCTGTTCTGAAGGGGGAGTCATTTTTCCAATTACGGAAATATCTGTTGAGTAACGGAAAAAATGTTTGAGATAAAACTAACGTATTTTTTCCGCAGGATTCTAATATGCAATAGAAATGGTGGTTCCCATTTAACATTTCAAAGCTGCCCCCCCCCAACCCTCCCTACCACCACACATAGGGTGTTGTGGGACGTAGAATTTGGTATCATAGGATGTTCTTTTCTGAGACTAAGAAATTTAACTATAATTTTTTTTTATCCGATGTGTCGTTTTTTAGACATTTGAATGTCTTCAATTAAACTGAACACTATGTATAAATCGTATTCGTGTGAGTCGTTTTCGTATTGCGGAAACGGAGCGATTTTTATGACTTCCAAAAGGGCATCGTCATTGGCTTTCGGGCCAAGAGTGGTAACATCTCTGAAGCGGCTGAGTCTGTAAACTGTTCGTATTACGATGTCGTTAAAGTTTACTGAGCACAGCAAAATGGCTGTATTCAAAATGGCACCGAGGCATCTGTGGTATACTTGGTATACCACGGGTCGTAGATGACAGGGGTTAACAACGGCTGAGGAGATATGCAAATACACTCCTGGAAATGCAAAAAAGAACACATTGACACCGGTGTGTCAGACCCACCATACTTGCTCCGGACGCTGCGAGAGGGCTGTACAAGCAATGATCACACGCACGGCACAGCGGACACACCAGGAACCGCGGTGTTGGCCGTCGAATGGCGCTAGCTGCGCAGCATTTGTGCACCGCCGCCGTCAGTGTCAGCCAGTTTGCCGTGGCATACGGAGCTCCATCGCAGTCTTTAACACTGGTAGCATGCCGCGACAGCGTGAACGTGAACCGTATGTGCAGTTGACGGACTTTGAGCGAGGGCGTATAGTGGGCATGCGGGAGGCCGGGTGGACGTACCGCCGAATTGCTCAACACGTGGGGCGTGAGGTCTCCACAGTACATCGATGTTGTCGCCAGTGGTCGGCGGAAGGTGCACGTGCCCGTCGACCTGGGACCGGACCGCAGCGACGCACGGATGCACGCCAAGACCGTAGGATCCTACGCAGTGCCGTAGGGGACCGCACCGCCACTTCCCAGCAAATTAGGGACACTGTTGCTCCTGGGGTATCGGCGAGGACCATTCGCAACCATCTCCATGAAGCTGGGCTACGGTCCCGCACACCGTTAGGCCGTCTTCCGCTCACGCCCCAACATCGTGCAGCCCGCCTCCAGTGGTGTCGCGACAGGCGTGAATGGAGGGACGAATGGAGACGTGTCGTCTTCAGCGATGAGAGTCGCTTCTGCCTTGGTGCCAATGATGGTCGTATGCGTGTTTGGCGCCGTGCAGGTGAGCGCCACAATCAGGACTGCATACGACCGAGGCACACAGGGCCAGCACCCGGCATCATGGTGTGGGGAGCGATCTCCTACACTGGCCGTACACAACTGGTGATCGTTAGGGGACACTGAATAGTGCACGGTACATCCAAACTGTCATCGAACCCATCGTTCTACCATTCCTAGACCGGCAAGGGAACTTGCTGTTCCAACAGGACAATGCACGTCCGCATGTATCCCGTGCTCTAGGAGGTGTAAGTCAACTACCCTGGCCAGCAAGATCTCCGGATCTGTCCCCCATTGAGCATGTTTGGGACTGGATGAAGCGTCGTCTCACGCGGTCTGCGCGTCCAGCACGAACGCTGGTCCAACTGAGGCGCCAGGTGGAAATGGCATGGCAAGCCGTTCCACAGGACTACATCCAGCATCTCTACGATCGTCTCCATGCGAGAATAGCAGCCTGCATTGCTGCGAAAGGTGGATATACACTGTACTAGTGCCGACATTGTGCATGCTCTGTTGCCTGTGTCTATGTGCCTGTGGTTCTGTCAGTGTGATCATGTGATGTATCTGACCCCAGGAATGTGTCAATATAGTTTCCCCTTCCTGGGACAATGAATTCACGGTGTTCTTATTTCAATTTCCAGGAGTGTAGACGTGCAATTACTGAGCAAACGAGAGGCCAGATAAACCAAGGGGCAACCAACAGTGTCTCCTCAACGACTGTCAGCGAACTTTGCTGCGAACGAGCCTCCCCACCAGACGACTGGTTCATTCACCCATGCTGACTGCTGTTCATTGGCGACGAAGGCTGGAATTTGCACGCCAGTACTGAGAGGTGACAGGTGGTCTTTTCACAAGAATCACGTTTTGCGCTCCATCTAGCAGATGGACATTGGCGTCTACAGTATGAAAGTCTGAAACCAAACACCCTGCAAGAGTTATCATTTTGAGAATGTTTGCATGGCATTCCCTAGGTGGCATCGTCATTCTGGAAAGCACAGTGGATAAAACCAAGTAAGCATCTGACCAAGTCCGCCACTACATGTGGTTTGTTTTTCTTCGGCACGATGGCATCTACCAGCAGGACAATACAACGTGTGAAACAGTTTACATCTACATCTACATTTATACTCCGCAAGCCACCCAACGGTGTGTGGCGGAGGGCACTTTACGTGCCACTGTCATTACCTCCCTTTCCTGTTCCAGTCGCGTATGGTTCGCGGGAAGAACGACTGTCTGAAAGCCTCTGTGCGCGCTCTAGTCTCTCTAATTTTACATTCGTGATCTCCTCGGGATGTATAAGTAGAGGGAAGCAATATATTCGATACCTCATCCAGAAACGCACCCTCTCGAAACCTGGCGAGCAAGCTACACCGCGATGCAGAGCGCCTCTCTTGCAGAGTCTGCCACTTGAGTTTGTTAAACATCTCCGTAACGCTATCACGGTTACCAAATAACCCTGTGACGAAACGCGCCGCTCTTCTTTGGATCTTCTCTATCTCCTCCGTCAACGCGATCTGGTACGGATCCCACACTCATGAGCAATACTCAAGTATAGGTCGAACGAGTGTTTTGTAAGCCACCTCATTTGTTGATGGACTACATTTTCTAAGGACTCTCCCAATGAATCTCAACCTGGTACCCGCCTTACCAACAATTAATTTTATATGATCATTCCACTTCAAATCGTTCCGCACGCATACTCCCAGATATTTTACAGAAGTAACTGCTACCAGTGTTTGTTCCGCTATCATATAATCATACAATAAAGGATCCTTCTTTCTATGTATTCGCAATACATTACATTTGTCTATGTTAAGGGTCAGTTGCCACTCCCTGCTCCCAGTGCCTATCCGCTGCAGATCTTCCTGCATTTCGCTACAATTTTCTAATGCTGCAACTTCTCTGTATACTACAGCATCATCCGCGAAACGCCGCATGGAACTTCCGACACTATCTACTAGGTCATTTATATATATTGTGAAAAGCAATGGTCCCATAACACTCCCCTGTGGCACGCCAGAGGTTACTTTAACGTCTGTAGACGTCTCTCCGTTGATAACAACATGCTGTGTTCTGTTTGCTAAAAACTCTTCAATCCAGCCACACAGCTGGTCTGATATTCCGTAGGCTCTTACTTTGTTTATCAGGCGACAGTGCGGAACTGTATCGAACGCCTTCCGGAAGTCAAGAAAAATAGCATCTACCTGGGAGCCTGTATCTAATATTTTCTGGGTCTCATAAACAAATAGAGCGAGTTGGGTCTCACACGATCGCTGTTTCTGGAATCCATGTTGATTCCTACATAGTAGATTCTGAGTTTCCAAAAACGACATGATACTCGAGCAAAAAACATGTTCACATGTTGATGTGTACATATGTGATTCGTAGAGCATTAGGATGAGTTTGCCGTACTCCCCTGGCCAAGGTTCAAAATGGTTCAAATGGCTCTGAGCACTTAACATCTGAGGTCATCAGTCCCCTACTTACACCCAACTAACCTAAGGACATCACACACATCCATGCCCGAGGCAGGATTCGAACCTGCGACTGTAGCAGCCGCGTGGTTCCCGACTGAGGCGCCTAGAACCGCTCGGCCACCGCGGCCGGCAATAGCCGAGGCACTACCCGGATTTAAACCCAATCGAGAATCTGTGGTACCATCTCGATCGGGCTGACCGCGCCATGGATCTTCAACCGAGAAACGTAGCGCAGCCGGACACGGCGCTGGTGTGGGCGTGGATCCACATCCTTGTCCGTACCTTCCAGAACCTCACTGACTCTCCTGCTGCACGTTTAGCGTTGGTCTGCGCGGCAGTAAGTGGTTAACAAGGTTTTTGACAGGTTATCACATTAATGTGACTGGGCAGCGTCTATGCTCGAGTCCTGGCAGCCACCAGTCTCACCAAATGTTTCTGTGGTCAGACTGCTAAGGACTTTGCAAACACTCTGGGAAGCATGCAGACATGAAGACGTTTCAAGGTAAGAAATGATGCTGCCAGAAGCTCACCTAATGTGTGTCTTACATCTCCCGCCCCCCCCTTGCATGTATGATTGTATTCACACTCTAACAACGCAGTACAGTTGAGGATACGTTAGGGAGTCATACACAACGTTCTTACAGAGGCGATGTAAGTGAAGCCTCATGGAAGACAAAGAATATTATCTTCAGTTCTCACCCACTATTTTATCATCCGGAAAAGATTGCCGTAGAAAGCATTTAGCATGAAGAACTACGTACGGACCTTCCAGACAAAACCGGTTTGAGGTCGAATGATCTCAATAGTAACTCAAAATCAATTGTAGTAAGGGCAATTTCAAGATACTGTTTTAGTACGAGAACTCCGCGTCCGAGTAACATACCGGGGGAAGACGATGGCATGTGAAACGCTCGCAGTCCTGATACATTATGTCTGATCGATTTAAAAACGTGTTACTTGGGTTTATCCGTATGCTTCCAACAGTACAGGAGTCTATATTACGTCACCTTACAGAAATGCATCCTGTTGTTTTATATTTTTATTTTGTAATAAAAGTAAGCTATCTGCATGGGACAATACCCACAACATTCAAGATTAATTCGTCAATTTTCATTATAATCACCATCTTTATACACAGTTTTTTCCAAGTTGAAACAAGAACCTGTATACCTGTGTGTGGGACGGCCGATTTCAATTCTCACTGTTGCATCAGTTCGTTAAAGGGAAGTTCAACGAGGCCACAGGGACCTGTAAATTACTTAAATGAAAGACAAAAAATTAGTCCTAAATCTATTACTCACAGTCCATACGTCTCATTATAGCTTCTCGTGGCTCAAAAATAGATTCCTATTCAATACTCGGAAGAGAATGATGAATTAATGACGAAAAATTATAGGTTCACTATCTCAAGAAGTGGTAGCGTACTCTACTCCCCACACGGATTTAGAACAGGGGCGACGCACAAACCATGCAAGACCGAAACTAAAATTCCGTATAATTGTCTGCAGTTCATGCCAAATTTCAGTTTCGTGCAGTTCTATAAAACTGCTATTCTGGTTCCTCGCTATCACTCAAAGAATATCAGCGAGCGAGCTGGCGCCGTGGTTAGCACACTGGACTCGCATTTGGGAGGACGTCGGTTCAATCCCGGGTCCGGAAATCCTGATTTAGGTTATCCGTGATTTCCGTAAATCGCTCCAGGCAGATCCCGAAATGGTTCCTTCGAAATGGCATGGCCGATTTCCTTCCCTAATCCGATAGGACCGATGACCTCGTTGTTTAGCCCCCTCCACCAAATCAACCAACCAACAATGACAGAATGTCCGTACGCAGCCACCCGAGTGTCGTGTTTCTGGTGTCTGGCTAAAGGCGCAGCGCACTACATCGCTAATCTCGGCACTGACTTAGTGTCCGGCGGCGACACACACTACTGACAAAAGCCTTTGAGCGGATGAACTTTAAGTTGTCTTTACCGTCTGAGCTGTCCATTCTGTCATTGCTGTATCCTTGTTAAATGACTTAAGTTTTTCTGAAATTTGGTACATCGTAATAATTTTTTGTGCATAATACAGTGCTGAATGTGTGTACACTCTGCAGTGGACTATCTACTTTGTTTTTCTGATTTTTAGTTCAGAATTTACATTTCCTTTACAAATTCGAAAATCATTGAAGCCAATTTTAGGGAACATTTTTACATCGAACTACACACGTTACCAGAATTACAACTCTGTAACTTTAAACCCTGCCAGGTGAATTTGTCTGATGATGCTCAATCTCAGTAACCATTACTTCTACACCATTCCACTACAAATTACATAATTTGAACAGTATCAAAATTTCCTCTCACAGAGTTGCATAACTTGATGTCGGCCGGCTGTACACGCTGCGCGCTTGGGTTGCCCTAATGGCTCGGTAGGAGTGTTGGGGAAAGTGCCTCTCTCTCCCACTCTCTCTCTCTCTCTCTCTCTCTCTCTGTACCTAACTATCTACCTACCTATTTAGCCACCATTGTTATAGCGAGCAGAGGCCTCTGCTTCTCTTTATCTGTTTTAAAAATCATGGGTCTGCTTCCTCAACCAATGACTTCACGGGCTCCATTATTAAAAGTGATACACCTGACGAATTTCTTTGAGTGAACAGCACGGATGGAAATCTGATCACGCAAAGTCAGGGATGTCTGGTGGATGGAGCAAGACTTCCAGGTCAGTTTTTGCAGTTTCTCCAGTGGTGAAGGGACTGGTGTACAGTCTTCCATTGTTGTGCAGTGGAGGAACATCAACCGTAACTTTTGATGAGCGAACTCGCTGAAGACATGCTTTCAATTTCTTTAGTGTTTTCACGTATTGGTTGGAGTTTACTGCGCATCCAGTCTCCGAAAATTTAGCCATAATCACGCCATCTGCATGCCAAAAGTTTGCAGCCATAACCTTCCCAACAGAAGACACAGTTTCTTCCTTGTTAGCGATATTGTTGGGTCCTATTCCATTGTCTGCCTCTTGGATCAAAAATGGTTCAAATGGCTCTGAGGACTATGGGACTCAACTGCTGTGGTCATAAGTCCCCTAGAACTTAGAACTACTTAAACCTCACTAACCTAAGGACATCACAAACATCCATGCCCGAGGCAGGATTCGAACCTGCGACCGTAGCGGTCGTGCGGTTCCAGACTGTAGCGCCTTTAACCGCGCGGCCACTCTGGCCGGCCTGCCTCTTGGACTGGGGTTCAAAAACCTGAACCCAAGTCTCATCTACAGTCATAATTTTCACCAAAAACTACTCCTCCTCCACAATAAAGCGCTCAAAGGTTTGATACAATTTCCCCCTTGCCTCTTTATTCTAAGCTGTCTACATTAACGTGCACGAACCGTGGAGTAGCCAAGGTTTTCAATAATTAGCGTCTCACTGCCTTCACCCATGGATAACTAGCTACACAGTTCACATACTGTTACAAAATGGTCGCCACCACTGATTTGACCTACACACTGGAAGTTGCGTGAAGTCATTGCAGTCGCTGGCCGGCCACTCCGCGTGTACCTAACTACCGTGTTTGTCCTTCTGTTTCTCTACAGCGACGAACCCATAGTCTAATGGTGACGACGTCCACAGTAGCATAACCGCATACCTTCTTTAGTCTTTCATGAATGAGACTGGCGGTTTCATCTTCAGAAGTAAGAAACTGAATCTGTAAAATCAAAATGGCCAGTTTCTTAACTTACACTCCTGGAAATGGAAAAAAGAACACATTGACACCGGTGTGTCAGACCCACCATACTTGCTCCGGACACTGCGAGAGGGCTGTACAAGCAATGATCACACGCACGGCACAGCAGACACACCAGGAACCGCGGTGTTGGCCGTCGAATGGCGCTAGTTGCGCAGCATTTGTGCACCGCCGCCGTCAGTGTCAGCCAGTTTGCCGTGGCATACGGAGCTCCATCGCAGTCTTTAACACTGGTAGCATGCCGCGACAGCGTGGACGTGAACCGTATGTGCAGTTGACGGACTTTGAGCGAGGGCGTATAGTGGGCATGCGGGAGGCCGGGTGGACGTACCGCCGAATTGCTCAACACGTGGGGCGTGAGGTCTCCACAGTACATCGATGTTGTCGCCAGTGGTCGGCGGAAGGTGCACGTGCCCGTCGACCTGGGACCGGACCGCAGCGACGCACGGATGCACGCCAAGACCGTAGGATCCTACGCAGTGCCGTAGGGGACCGCACCGCCACTTCCCAGCAAATTAGGGACACTGTTGCTCCTGGGGTATCGGCGAGGACCATTCGCAACCGTCTCCATGAAGCTGGGCTACGGTCCCGCACACCGTTAGGCCGTCTTCCGCTCACGCCCCAACATCGTGCAGCCCGCCTCCAGTGGTGTCGCGACAGGCGTGAATGGAGGGACGAATGGAGACGTGTCGTCTTCAGCGATGAGAGTCGCTTCTGCCTTGGTGCCAATGATGGTCGTATGCGTGTTTGGCGCCGTGCAGGTGAGCGCCACAATCAGGACTGCATACGACCGAGGCACACAGGGCCAACACCCGGCATCATGGTGTGGGGAGCGATCTCCTACACTGGCCGTACACCACTGGTGATCGTCGAGGGGACACTGAATAGTGCACGGTACATCCAAACCGTCATCGAACCCATCGTTGTACCATTCCTATACCGGCAAGGGAACTTGCTGTTCCAACAGGACAATGCACGTCCGCATGTATCCCGTGCCACCCAACGTGCTCTAGAAGGTGTAAGTCAACTACCCTGGCCAGGAAGATCTCCGGATCTGTCCCCCATTGAGCATGTTTGGGACTGGATGAAGCGTCGTCTCACGCGGTCTGCACGTCCAGCACGAACGCTGGTCCAACTGAGGCGCCAGGTGGAAATGGCATGGCAAGCCGTTCCACAGGACTACATCCAGCATCTCTACGATCGTCTCCATGCGAGAATAGCAGCCTGCATTGCTGCGAAAGGTGGATATACACTGTACTAGTGCCGACATTGTGCATGCTCTGTTGCCTGTGTCTATGTGCCTGTGGTTCTATCAGTGTGATCATGTGATGTATCTGACCCCAGGAATGTGTCAATAAAGTTTCCCCTTCCTGGGACAATGAATTCACGGTGTTCTTATTTCAATTTCCAGGAGTGTATTTGGAATTGGAACGCCTTTCCTGAAAGGTACCTTTTGCCTGGTACAACCACTTGAAAACGTCTTGCTAACGCTACCACTTTCACAACTCACTGATAAGGCGTGACATAATACATCACTTATTCTATTCTTTAATAGCCAAAGAAATTGCTCGTGTACTCGTTGACGGGTTCTCCTCAAAGTGATCCGGTACGGTGTCTTCCAGTTCGGGTGTGCGGAGTCTCCTTGAAGCGCCACAGTCACACTTGCTGACGGTAAAAGTTTCCTTCCTCGAAGCCGTTGCATAAATGTGGCGTGAAGGGTATGCGATGGAGTATGACATTGTGGAGAATGATTATGATACAAGAGACGAGCAGCACCTACATTGCCGTCAGCTTCGTCATACACTAGGGTCATGTCGGTGTCTTCTGCAAACGCGTACACAGCCATGCTGCTGTAACGCTCACAGACACGTGAATGAGGTTCGAAGCAGGTCAGAGAGGTAGGATAGACGTCAAACAACATCAGCCGATCTGACGTAACCACCCCCCACCATTACTACACTGTTGCATGGCTACATAGCAAAAATATTTTGAAACGGCTGTAGCACGGAATCGGTACGTTTTCATACATGGATTCCCATTCAAAATACACTGAACCGCCAAAGAAACTGTTATATGCATACGTATTCAAATACAGAGATATGCAAACAGGTAGAATACGGCACTGCGGTTCTCTGACATCGTTGCGGCTGGAAAAAGATCTTGCAAGAAGGGGACCAACGACGTCTGAAGAGAATTGTTCAACGTGACAGAAGTACATCCCTTCCACAGATTGCTGCAGATTTCACTGCTGGGCCATCAAAAAGGTCGGCGTGCTAATCTTTCAGCGAAACATCATCGATATGGGCTTTCGGAGTGTGTACTCGATGACTGCACGACACAATCCTTACGCTTCGCCTGGGCCCATCAACACCAACCTGAAACATGTTGTCTGGTTGGACGAGTCTCGTTTCAAATTGTATCGAGCGCTTGGCCGTGACGGGTATGGAGAAAACCTCCTGAATCCGTGGACCCTGCATGTCAGCATGGGACTGTTAAAGCTGGTGCAGGCTCTATAATGCTGTGGGGCGTCTGTAGTGCGAGTGATATGGGACCCCTGATACGTCTAGACACGACGCTGGCACGTGGCACATACGTAAACCTCCTGTCTGATCACCTGCAGTCATTCATGTCCATTGTGCATTCCGAAGGACTTGCACAATTCCAGAAGGAAAATGCGACACCTCACACGTCCAGAATTGCTACAGAGAGCCTCCAGGAACACTCACTTCCGCTGGCCACCAAAGGCCCTAGACATGAACATTGTTGGGCATATCTGAGATGCCTTGCAACGTGGTGTTCAGAAGAAGTCTCCATCGCCTCGTACTCTTGCGGATTTCTGGACAGTTCTGCAGGATTCATGGTGTCAGTTCCCTCTAGCACTACTTCAGACGTTAGTCGAGTCCATAGTACGTCTGGGCGCTTGCTCGTGCTCGCGGGGGCTCTCACTATGTTAGGCATGTGTACCTGTTGTAACCTCCCCACAAAAATGTAAGAGAAAAATGAGACAATACTTTCACCTCCCAGAGAAATTTTCTTATAATGACAATAATTTGAAATGACAATTATAATCGTGCTAAGTGTAACCTCCCCAAAAAAATGAAAGTCAATTTAATAAGAAATGTGAAATCTCAGTGACAATGAAAACGTAAATAGACCGAAATGTCGATCTTTAGGCCCTGATTAAACTCAAATTCTTACCTCAATAAAACTGCATCTGCTCTTATTTTTCGCCATAGCTTGGAGGAGATGCATCGTAATTATATTTTTTTTTAATTTAAGGAAAACTTTTCTTTAAGGAAATGCAAGGGAAATATTATTTCAAAAAGGATTCTTTGTTAAAAATGGTTGCTTTAAAAACAAAATTATTATTGGGGCGATTCTTGAACAAATTAGTTACAGTTAATTTACATTACATTATCAGACGTGCGCAAAGCTGCTTCATTACCTTATTTAAAAAATATACCTTGTCCTGAATCTCGACCAGAATGCCATGTCGACGCCCGCCGACTCGTCACACAAGCTAACTCGCAAATGTAACTACCGACTCCCTACATGCAACTGCACTGTACTCTCGCGCGCTATTACTCTCTCGCAACTGAACTGACTACATGCTCTCTGGTCAGAGATTCTGTGGCTCGCCATCGCTGCCTATGAAACGTACGCGTTTCATAACCCTCCACTGGGGGGCAAAAATTTGGCAGCGATGGTGAGTCATTTGGACTTGCCAAGCGCGGCAAAATTTTTTCTTAACTAATTAACTTTACAATTACAAAGAATATACAGATATAGAACATGAGATAAATATGGTGCACATGCACCGAGTACAAAATATTTCAGACAAAGACAAAAATATATACAATGAGTACAGAGTAAATCACAAAAAAAGGTATATACAAATCATATCGATAAATAACAAAAGTGCACATTCACTGAGGTAGTGAACTAACCAGGAAATCACAAAATGTATACAGAATGAGTACAAATCATATTGAAAAATGAGAAAAGTGCACAGGCACTGAAGTTCAGAAGTAAACATATTAACTCATGACACAAGTGCACATCCACTGAAAAGTTCTTCAAAGTTTTCACAACAAATCTCATTGACAAATGCCATGGGTGCACATATACGGTAGTTGAGAACATATCATAAAACCACAAAATATATATATGTAATGAGTACAAATGGCATAAAGTGCACACGCACTGGAAAACTCTCTAATATTTTTTTTTACGACAAATAAACCTAATGATTACAAATCACATTGACAAATGACAAAAGTGCACACGCACTGTAGTACTCTCTAGTATTTTTCTACAACAAACAAACAAATCAAGGAGTGTAATAAAGTGCACATGCACTATAAAAGTCTTTAGTAATTTCAGGATAACTGATCTCATTAACAAAAGAAAAGAAGTGCTCACGCACTGTATATGACTTTTTCATTTTACAATAATTAGGAAAGGAATAGGAAGGATTGCGTCATGGTTGTAGCACTTAGGTTGCACGCAGCTGCACTGAAAGTCCATATCTTTCCACAGAAATACAACACCAAGTGAGACAATTTGCAGTTCTTTTCCCAGAAGTATTTATCAGCGTATCCAAGACACTGAAATGTCGTAGTAATATTCCATGTTATTCTTTTGGCAGTACATCAGGTACACCAAACAGTGGGACCATAATAACGTCTTCATCGCTCACGGTGGTGGACAGCATGTCGTGTCAACACCACGCTCTTACAAAGCACACCAACGTAGAATTAGTGCAAAAACCAAATATAGCGCTCCATGATCATGAGGATGGACAGGACAAATGGATATTACAGGAATTCAGGGTAGTTAGCTCAGAAGGTGAAGGACATTAAGTCACATACCAGTCGTCATTAGTAATTACATTAGTAGTTTGCGGCATTCATAGCCCAGTTATTGAACATTCCTGTACCATGTATATAGTATTACAGAAAAATGTTCATTAATTGATTTACAGACAAGAGTGGCAATCAATGGCCGGTTACAAACCAACAGAAGTCATTATTCAAAACAAGAGCTAATGAGTGAAGCATCAAGCTACTAGTATTCATATATATAGCATAAAAGTGACATAATACAAATTTAAAATATAAGAAACTGTGGCATTCATTGGCCAGCAAGTATTGAATATTACAAAACACTTTTCATAACTCATCTGCTTTTGGTAATTATTGGCACTCATTGGCCAGCAAGTATTGAGTATTACAAAACATTTTTCCTCATTCAAATGACATATTTAAAAATAATTATTGGCACTCAGTGCCCAGTTAGAAAACATCAAAAATCATCATTGAAAATAGGAGCTAATGAATGGTATAGTATTAACATAATACATTTAGTTACACTAATTATTGGCACTCAGTGGCCAGTAAGTATTGAATAGTACAAAACATTTTTAATTATTCAGTATTATCATGAGAAGTCATCATTGAAAACAGGAGCTAGCGAATGGCACAGTATTAACACTAATTATTGGCACTCATTGGCCAACAAGTATTGAATAGTACAAAACATTTTTAATTATTCAGTATTATTCAGAACTCTCTTAAATGGGTAGCATTATTTGGAGCTGGTACTACAATTTTTTTTTGTTAGCAATGCATTGCTTTGGGTAATTATAAGGGAAAGCAAGAAAAAAAAAGAAAAAATTTGCTTCTAGGTTGTTCCTGTAAATGAAAAATGTGTAATGTCATTCGTCATGAGTCAGCTGCAGCAAGGTCATGAAACAAATAGAGTATATGTGATCACATTCATGAATGACACACACAAATGGGTAAAAAAAAATAAAAATGCAAGTACTAGAACAGGTATAATAAGTAACAGGTTTAGTAAGTATCATGAAAAGCTTCTCCTGGGAAAAATACAAAATGGATTATTGAGCTGAAAGAAGAAACGCATACTATGCTGAAAAGTAGTGAACTTCGAATTAACATGTAGTGAAATGTGTATAAAAAATATGTTCCATAGCTGTCCCTTCCAAAACCTTCAGTCATCCTATTAAGCAATAAAATACCTGCTGTCAAAGCAAACTGCAACAAATACTTAAATAACTACATAGCATAAATACATAACTTCAACATCATCCTCGTCTGTAAAGAAAAAAACTTCATTATCCATATTATCATAACTTCATTATTATCATCACGTGTAAAGAAAAACTTCATTATTCATAGTAGCATATTCTTCATCATTATTCATCAGCATTCATTATCATCTGCAAAAAAAATCATTTCATTATTCATTATACAATTATTCCTTATTTCTATCATATTTCATCACTAAAACTAAGATGTGTAGTTCTGTCTGACAGCCTGCATCAATCACCTTGTATTCTGAAAGAAAAAATTAGTTAAGACTGCTATTCTACGATGTGCACAGTATATTCTTGTTAACGGTTGTTAATTCTGATCCATTTACTCTTCCTCATAAGGTTTTTGTATCCTCTTTCGTCTATTCCGTAGTTGAAATTCCCATTTCCGTTTAATTTATTTCATTTACGCATCATTTCTTTCTGAAATTGATGAACAAAGATTAATGTCTTGCATTTAAATCATATACCCACTAAATAATGACTGGTTTATGGTGACATAATTAAGCATACAGCATAACATGACAGAAAACGTAATATGTCAAAATCATAGATAGTGTTCAGAGAAAAAAATGTACACAGAATATCACAATGCAGCAGCAAAAAAAAAATGTAAAATGTAAAACAGTCACGATGTTGAGATATCATAGGGCAAAAAAAATGTCAAAGTCAACTGGTGTTTGCTATATCTTAATCATTTCATAGTGCATACAAACAAAACAGGAAAACAATGATACATACAAAAAGATGGAAAAATATGCACGGTCTGATCTGTAACGACAAGAAAAGCGACCAGCTAACCTTACCTTGCCGGGCACTTGCCAAGAAAAATACGATAATCATCAGTAATTAGTCATGTGAATATAATTGCATAAGTGGTCATAAAAAAATTAGGAAATGGCATTACTGTGCGATAAATCATAAAGTATGTTCATTCAATAAAGGGTTTAATGTTGGAGATGTGGTGATTGCCTTACTTTTTTTCGTTGTCACAGTTTCGACGTGTACAACATTGGGGTGAGGAATGCTGCGAATCCGATATGGACCTGCGTATAGAAGTTCAAATTTACTGCACTTACCTTTTATTTTGTTGGATAAATAGTGTGTACGTACTAATATCTTCTGTCCCACGTGAAAGTCTCGGCGTATACAAACCTTTTTTTGCTGTCTTCTCCGGCGCCCTATGGCACGTTTGATATTGTTCAGTGCAATGTCAATTATTTGATGGTGTCGTAGTCGACGAGATGTAGGAAAATTTACTAATTCTTTAATTTTGTTAGGTGGTTCAACATTTTTCAGTATAACAGACGGAGATAGCATAGTGGATTCATTTGGTATGGCATTAATTACATCCTGGAATGAGTGTATGTGTGTGTCCCAATTAATATGTCTTTTATGGCAGTAAATTCTACACAGTTTACCAATTTCTTTCATTAATCGTTCACAAGGGTTCGAAAAAGCGTGGTACCTGGATATATACGTAGATCGGAGAAATGTTTCTAGCTCGTAACATGCGTGTCCATATAGCAGAACGAAATTGTGATCCATTGTCAGAAATTACTTTCATCACATGCCCTACATGAAATAGAAAATGCTTTACAAATGCTTTCGAAACAGTTTTAGCAGTAGCTTTGCGTAACGGAGCGAAGGTAACAAATTTTGAAGTGAGTTCAACAGCGACAAAGATGTAGTAAAAACCTCTATTAGTTCTCGGAATCGGACCAAAAATGTCTACAGCGGCCATATGTCTTAATTTAACAGGTACAATCGGATATAATGGAGAAATATGTGAAGTGGTGTATGACTTAGCTTTCTGGCAAATTTTACATGACGCTAAAGCTCGTCGTATACGTTTTTCCATGTTGTTAAAATAACAGTTTTGTCTCAGTATAAGAAAACATTTTCTTGTTCCGTAATGTGCGTAACTTAAATGAGTTGTTGTTGTTGTGGTCTTCAGTCCTGAGACTGGTTTGATGCAGCTCTCCATGCTACTCTATCCTGTGCAAGCTTCTTCATCTCCCAGTATCTACTGCAACCTACATCCTTCTGAATCTGCTTAGTGTATTCATCTCTTGGTCTCCCTCTACGATTTTTACCCTCCACACTGCCCTCCAATGCTAAATTTGTGATCCCTTGATGCCTCAAAACATGTCCTACCAACCGATCCCTTCTTCTAGTCAAGTTGTGCCACAAACTTCTCTTCTCCCCAATCCTATTCAATACCTCCTCATTAGTTACGTGATCTACCCACCTTATCTTCAGCATTCTTCTGTAGCACCACATTTCGAAAGCTTAAATGAGTATACCATATTAATTTGTTAACAAGTTCGTCAGGAATGCATAATAACCAATTGTTGCTGTCAGGATGAGAGCGGCGAAACAGAATGTCATTGCGTACAATGTAATGGTTTCTAATTGTAACGTTATTCTTATCTTGCCAAAGGTGTTTAATTTCTTTCCACACGTTGTCTTTATTTTGCTCTTTTGCTATGTCCTGTAATGACGACGAAATAAAATTTTGAAATGCAACTTGTTGGATGTACATCACGCTGAAATTTGTTTTGCAGAAGTTGGTTGCGACGTCTTGCTGATTGTTGCTGAGAGAACGAGATAATGCGTCTGCTACAACATTTTGTGTGCCGGGAATGTGAACTATTGTAAAATTAAATTCCTGTAAATATAGCTTTCATCTGCTGAGTCTGTCGTGTGTAAATTTAGCTGAAAGTAAAAATTGTATAGCTCTGTGATCTGTGTAAACGGTGGTATGTCTCCCATAAAGAAAGTGCCTAAATCTCGTAAAAGCCCTTACAACACATAATGTTTCAAGTTCAGTAACGGAATAATTACGTTCAGCAGATGATAGAATGCGGCTTGCAAATGCGATGTTTTTGATCACCGTACAACCATCTTCTTCAATTTCCTGAAAAATATGTACACCTAAAGCAGTGTTAGAACTGTCGGTGGCAATGGAAAAATTTCTGGTAAGATCTGGGTGCGATAAAAGTGGAGCATTCAACAAGGCTTCTCTCAAGTTCACAAATTCAGAATGTGCTTGCTTATCCCAGGACCAAATACTGTTTTTACCTGTCAATTGGCATAATCTAGGCGTGTCTAAAGCAGAGTGATGAATAAATTTACGAAAAAAGTTAATTAAACCCAAAAAGCTGCGTAATTGTTTCTTTGTCGTAGGAACAGTAATGTCACGTAAAGCTTGAAGTTTTTCCGGATCAGGCGCAATGCCTTCTGCTGAAATTACGTGTCCAAGAAATTTTATGTAAGTTTTGCCAAAATGCGATTTACTGAGATTACCTGTAAGTCCTTGCGCATGAAAAGTTTGCAACAGTCGTTCTAAAATCATATTGTGTTCAGACCAGTTAGCTTCTGCGATAAGAATGTCGTCTACGTACGTCGTAATTCTGTCTTTAAGTTCTGTCGGAAGTATAGTGTTCAAACCGCGAATAAAAGCAGCAGAAGAAATAGTTAAGCCGAACGGTAATTTGCAAAATTGATAACAGTCGCCAAAACAGAGAAAAGCTGTATATTTCCTGCAATTCGGATGAAGCTGAATTTGCCAAAATCCCGATTTCAAATCTAATGTAGAATAAATAGCCGTACCATGAAATTTCTGTAGTAGTTCTTCTAGTGTCTGTGGTCGATCTGTTTCATTAATAATAATGTCATTAATGTGACGTGAATCAAGTACAAGGCGAAGTGAGCCATCCTTTTTCTTAACAATATGGAGCGGGTTTATGTACGGACTAACTGCTGGTTCAATAATTCCTTGGTCATGCATATCCTGCAATTCTTTTTTAACCTGTTCTCTATGGATATATGGAATGGGATAATGTTTAGCTTTAAATGTATCATGCTGTTTGACTTGAAATTCATACGTAAAACCGGACATAGTACCAGGAACATTGTCGAGAACTGGAGCTTGCTGTAAAAGAATTTTGTGTAGTTGCGTGCGTTCGTCGTCTGTATTTGCACAACTCTGTTTAACCTTATCAGAAATCATCTGCATTACATCACAGTCAGCTTCGTCTGGAGTATTACAGTTATGCACATACGTATCTGTGAACAATGTGGAATTACTGTCTATGTTTCGTGATACGGAAATGACCTCTGTGCGATTAATTGTCTGTTCTTCTGCAGATAAAGAGTGCTGAAATTCTAAAGCCAATTGTACATCTTCATCCTTTAGCATTAAATAGGAATTCTGAAAATCAACCACTGCGTCGTGTTGTACGAGAAAATTAGTACCTAAAATAACGTCTGTTGTCAATAAAGGAACAATCCAAAAATTTGAGTGAAATGTGTGACCTGCAATGCAAAATGATAAATGTGTCTGTAATTTAACGTCTACTCCTTTACTCGATACTGCTCCTTTCACTTTCATTTTGCCTAGTGGTAATGTAAGATACGTATTCTCTTTATTACACTTGTCGAAAGTTTCTTCATTTATTACTGACATAGGTGATCCGGAATCGATTACTGCTGAAAATTTCGATGAACCAATTTTAATTTCGATGACAGGATGTGAAATGATTTTCTGAACAACTGGTCTTTCCTGTAAAAGAGTGTCTCGGATGTCGTCAAAAGTAATAACATTTTCGTGAACAACATTCTGCGTGTCAAAACTAGTGCTTGTGTTACCGGAAGATGTGACCTGTACAGTATCTAGTCAGATTCTATCTGACGTGTTATTATTGTCAGGACGATTCTGTGGCATTTCTACTATTTGAACTGTTCTATTACTTCCAGACGTATTACGCTCTGGATGAAATCTACTGTCGGGTTCATTCATGAGAATATGTTCTTGTGGATAATTTTGCTGTTGGTAAGACCGACTGTTATTATACGTACGCTGATAATTGTGCTCATCGTTTTTACGTCTGTCGTGATAGTCATTCCTATACGGTACATTGCGATAGGAATTGAAGTATTGTGTTTTCTGTACGTAGTTGTTCCTTTGCTGTCGTGAGTTACTATTTGTTGTACCAGGGACTATACGTGCACGCGGCGAAACATTAAAGCCTGGTTGACCTTGTGCATTCCATTGTTGGTTAGGTATTCTAACCGGCTGGTTTTGTTGCAGTTGTTGTGAAAAACCTCTGTTGTTACTAAGATGTGGTTCTTCTTGCCGATAATTTTCTCGATACTGATAATCAAAATTTTGTCTGCTATTAAAGTTCTGGTAGTTGTCGTTCCTAAAGCGTCTGTTACCTTTGCTATTGTAATTACGTGGTTGACCGTAATTACTGTAAATTTGTTGGCCATGATTATTATATGAAAAATTTTTGTTTACAAAAGAATAATCAGATTGTGGTACTTCCAAGAGCTGTAACAGATCTCTGAATGCCGAAATGTTTTCTTTTTGTTGACCCGTTAGAAGTGACACTCTTAATGATCGTGGTAATTTAGAAATGCATAATTGTATAAGTGCAGATTCACTGTACGGTTCACTTAGGTACTGGTTTTGTTGGACCATATGCTCAAAAAATTGCGTGACACTGGGAAAATTTGTGTTCTCATAATTTGGTAAGCTAATTAACTGATCTTTAATTCCGCGCTGTGTCGTCTTCGACCAATACGCTGACACAAAAGCATTCTGAAATTCTTCTACTGAATAGCATTGTCTCGCGATCGGTCTCATACGAGTTGCCGGTTCGCCTTCCAAAAAACTACAAATAAATTCAAGTTTGTGTGTTACGGGCCAAGTCGGTGGAAAAGCAAAGCTAAATTGTTGTATCCAATCTAGCGGATGAATCTGTGTTCTGTCATTTTTAAACACTTTAAATTTTCTCACTGACAGAAAATGTTTATAATCAAAATTATCGTCTCTGTATGACGGAACAGGTTCAGGATTGTATGGGAATCTGTTTGACTGTGGCTGTTCTGATTCTAAGTCCCGTACTCTCTGTAGATTACCCAAATTATATGCGCTGCGTGAGTCTGAAAAATGTTCGTAAAGTGGCGTCTGCTGTGACGTGTTATTAACTGAAATATTTTTTATCTCTGTTACCTCTTGCTGTAAACTTGACAATTTTCTACGCAATGTGTTATTAGACGAATCGATCTCATTAATTGTCTGCTGTAAATTTTGGAATTCAGGTGTTTGGTTAAATGAAACCGGTGAGGTATCAAAAATGGTTCAAATGGCTCTGAGCACTATGAGACTCAACTGCTGTGGTCATAAGTCCCCTAGAACTTAGAACTACTTAAACCTAACTAACCTAAGGACAGCACACAACACCCAGCCATCACGAGGCAGAGAAAATCCCTGACCCCGCCGGGAATCGAGCCCGGGAAACCGGGCGTGGGAAGCGAGAACGCTACCGCACGACCACGAGATGCGGGCCGGTGAGGTATCGTCTGATTTGCTGTCATTATTACTTTCAATAAGATCAATACGACTGGCCAATTCATCACATTTTTCAGTCAGTATTTTTGCCTGATCATCGTTTTTACTGTCAGAAGCATTAATCTGTTCTTGTAACCTACGTGTGGTTTCGTTCAATTTTTTAACGTCAGCTTTCACGACATCGGAATCCTGTGTTAGTTCTAATTGTTCGAATCTGTCTGTCACTGTCTGAATATCTGCTGTTGTGTATCTGTTTTTGATTTAAGATCAGAAATTTCATCACGTAATTCGGCGTTCAACTGTTTGATGGTATTAATTTCGTCGGACACTGTAGCAATATTATTGTCCACGTATGTTTTTGCCTTCGCGAACATTTTACGTTTATCTTCTTGTCTCTGTGCAGTGATAGTTTCCATTACTTGTCGTTTTACTTTATTTTGATCCTGTATAAATTTACGGAAACACGTATTACTGTTTTCTATGTGGTGATTAAAACGTTCGTCAATATGAGTGTTCTGTTGGTCGAATTTCGCGTCAATCTTTACATCCATTGTGCGCGAAAGTTCTGCTGTCATTGCTTTAAACTCGTCGCGTAATTGTGTAGCTTTTTCAGAGCATTGTTTACCGACTGTACTAATTTCGTCTCTGAGTGATTCTGTTGCAGCTGTTTGCATATCCCTTAATTCTTGAGCAACAGATCTAATTTCTTCGCTACGTGTCTTTGAACAAGCCTCAATTTCCTCGCATAACTGTTCCTTAGTATCATGACACTGCGCAGCAACGGCTCTAATTTGTTCACTTAACTGTCTGGAATTGTTGTCTAATTTTTCATTTAACTGTCTGGAATTGTTGTCTAATTTTTCATTTAACTGTCCGGAATTGTTGTCTAATTTTTCATTTAACTGTCTGGAATTGTTGTCTAATTTTTCATTAAGCTTGTCTTGTTTTTCGTTCTGTTGTTTGACCTGTTCACTAAGCTGTTTGTTTTGTTCACTAAGTTGTTGTTTGAAATCTTCACTCTGTTGTTTGAATTCTTCCCTAAGTTGTAGCAGTATTGCCAAAATTGGATCCGAGCCAAAATTAGCATTTCTATTCTCTGTGCTGTTTAATGGTGGATCTGGAATTGTCTCGCTTTCTGTAACCATTTGGTAATTCTGAGACTTACAAAAAGTTTTGACAGTCGAATGTACACTGTCGGTCACTATTTCGGAATTAAATGGATCCGTCGTACTTTCAGTACCCTGTCCATTTTCATTCGAAAAATTTGTCTGTGCGTTACTTGAATTTTCCGAACCGGGTGTGTTAAGCTGGGCAGCGCTCATTACAATAGGACGCCCCGCGTCATCAATTGTCGTCAAATTAACAGAGGAGACAACTGAGTTCGTTTGTTCATCAGTAAGATAATAATCATGATTAGAGGTTGGAACACACTGATTGTCAGTGAACGCAGGATTGTCATCATTACACTGCGTGTCACAATTACTATCGGTCACGTTGTTTAAGTCGGTAATTTCATTCATAATACCTCGCGATACACTATTCACAGTCTTTCGCGGCATTTTTACAACAGTCACAATTATTCACAAAACAAATAAGCACAATGCAAAAGCAACACACAAATACAACAGAGCAACGAATTGCCGATGATCTGAAGAAAGATAGTCACAAAATTAGTAAAAGCGTTGCGCCAAATGCTAATTATACTTAAGCAAATAAAAGCAAATATCTGACTATTTCTCAGAAGATTCTCAACGAAATACGATCCTGGACCGGATGTCGCCAAGTGTAACCTCCTCACAAAAATGTAAGAGAAAAATGAGACAATACTTTAACCTCCCAGAGAAATTTTCTTATAATAACAATAATTTGAAATGACAATTATAATCGTGCTAAGTGTAACCTCCCCAAAAAAATGAAAGTCAATTTAATAAGAAATGTGAAATCTCAGTGACAATGAAAACGTAAATAGACCGAAATGTCGATCTTTAGGCCCTGATTAAACTCAAATTCTTACCTCAATAAAACTGCATCTGCTCTTATTTTTCGCCATAGCTTAGAGGAAATGCATCGTAATTATATATATTTTTTTTAATTTAAGGAAAACTTTTCTTTAAGGAAATGCAAGGGAAATATTATTTCAAAAAAGGATTCTTTGTTAAAAATGGTTGCTTTAAAAACAAAATTATTATTGGGGCGATTCTTGAACAAATTAGTTACAGTTAATTTACATTACATTATCAGACGTGCGCAAAGCTGCTTCATTACCTTATTTAAAAAATATACCTTGTCCTGAATCTCGACCAGAATGCCATGTCGACGCCCGCCGACTCGTCACACAAGCTAACTCGCAACTGTAACTACCGACTCCCTACATGCAACTGCACTGTACTCTCGCGCGCTATTACTCTCTCGCAACTGAACTGACTACATGCTCTCTGGTCAGAGATTCTGTGGCTCGCCATCGCTGCCTATGAAACGTACGCGTTTCACTGTTTCCTTGGCTCTTCAGTGTGTTGTGTACTCACTCTTCTGTACAAGACATACAAGTTTGTGACGGGGATTTCTGAACACTCCGCGTACTGTAAGTCGAGATTTGGCAGATAGCTTTATACAGAAGATGAGTCACAGATTTTTACTGCATGTGCACTCCAATCCAGTAGTCATTGCTAATAGTGATGGCTTTGGCAGAAAGAGATCAGCATCCTACGGACTACCAAATCCGTAGTACAAATAGTGAAAACTATCTATTTTTGAAATAAAACTTTATGTTTTGTGAATCTTATGAATTTTATTAGTTATTGCTGATTTGATATGTTTAGTTGTTGTGCGAATATAAAGTAATATAATAAATAAATATTGTTATATCTATTAACTGAGTAAATGGTAGCGCGATAATTGTTTCAGTACAGAAGAGTATCTCATAGGCTCATGAAAATGTGTTAAGTGTAATTCTCCACTTGATGGTACTGGAAAACAAGCAACATTTTACAATGTACAGCTATTCAAAGAAGAAATTATTTTGATATTTGTGAATTTTATTAATTTGTTCTTTTGATGAAATGCTCACCAAAGCTGTTATGTTGTGACTGGTTCGTAGTAAAAGACGCAAAATAGCGCAGTTTTACACAGATAAATCATTCGCTGAGAAGTCTTTCAGTCACTGAGGAGAGAAAAGATTGACGCGTATTTTGTGAGCTAAAGTATTGCATTGTTGAGGCTAGATTAAGTTTGGAGCTGAGCCACCGTAACAACGGGACGTCTGTGTCAGCAGCTCTGTATGAATATAATAATTCTGCGGAATTATGAGTCAAACTTGACCGTGGACTGCCTCAAAGCAATCGCGAACGAGTTGCTAAAGGTGAACGCCCGAAATTCCGTTTTGTGTGTGTGTGTGTGTGTGTGTGTGTGTGTGTGTAAACTGCGACTTTTGAATAACTAAAATCCGCGTGGCGTGTTATACAAGTCATGACAGCGAACTGAAATCCGAAGTGATCATCTTGTGTAATAGTAGAACAAGCATTCTGTCACAGACAATCCGTGTTGTAATCAGTCTGGTACCATATGCTGGCTACAGAAGAATGATTGTGACTGCTTGTGAACGCCGAAACTGCAACTTCCACTTAGCACGGCCTTGGTGGTAATTTCTTTTAAAAATGCAGTAATATATCGCAATTTTCACTCATTTAAAAGCCATGTAATCCTGAAACTAGAAGACATTAGATGCCGCTATAGATACCTGTAATGCGACTGGTTCTGCTAAAGCTCGCCCAATCGAGAAACATTATCCGTCTTCTATCAGGGCAGGCATGGCAGTGGAAGAAGACTGTAATCGCAAGCTGAGTGGACAGTTTTCTGTAGGAATCACAAGTAACGACGCCACCCCATTGTCATCTGTTGAT
The DNA here is from genome assembly GCF_023864275.1 of Schistocerca cancellata. Taxonomy (NCBI): domain Eukaryota; kingdom Metazoa; phylum Arthropoda; class Insecta; order Orthoptera; family Acrididae; genus Schistocerca; species Schistocerca cancellata. The sequence continues at coordinate 52,975,139 of NC_064631.1, forward strand.
GTAAGACGCTGTTACTGGGGTGGGCTGTAGAAGAAGATTTGTGTATTATACGAACATGTCCGAAAGAACAGACACCACGCATTCATATAACTGATTCGCCTATATTGGCAATGTATCCACCTTCTTCACTGCGGATGCACAGCTACGTCCGACCTTCTGCGGGAATCTCAGAGCAACGAGCATGAAGAAAACAGGCAGGTACTGTGGATTGATCGCGCTCTGCAGGAATGTGTGTCGGCCGTGAGGCGTGCAGAGATAATCAGCGCAGCTGCGATAAAGCTGTGTCCCAGATGACGCACTGGTTAACGCAGCTGCTTAGTAAGCAGGAGATCGCGGTTTCGAATCCCGGTCCGGTACACATTTTCGCTCGTCGCCGCTGATTCATTATCGTATCCCGATGCAGCTGACATGAGTAGTCCCTTCGCATTCGTTGCCTTTCTCTCCCCCCCCCCCTCCACCGCCCCCTATTCCTCCTACAATTTACATATAAGGTTTGTGTAAGCGCGCCCAATTCGTGATTGCTACGTTACCAACTTAATGAAGGAGAAAAAATGTGCGTAACTTTCTGACTTGCCGTCGTACAACTATATTTATGTTCCGAAAATGACATTACGATGTGTGGAGAAGGATAGTTCTTTTACAGTAACGTGGCCTCCTTATTCCGTTCCATTCATGAACGGTGCATAAAAAGAGCGCCTGTCGGTAAGCCTTCGTATCAGTTCTACTTTTTCTGACTTTTGTTGTAGTGGTCATTTCTTGAGATGTGTACAGATGGAAATTAGTCATATTACCCTATTCTTCTTGGAAAGTAAATTTACGTAGCCCTGCCGCGGTGGTCTAGCGGTTCTGGCGCTTCAGTCCGGAACCGCAGGACTGCTGCGGTCGCAGGTTCGAATCCTGCCTCGGGCATGGGTGTGTGTGGTGTCCTTAGGTTAGTTAGGTTTAAGTAGTTCTAAGTTCTAGGGGACTTATGACCTAAGATGTTGAGTCCCATAGTGCTCAGAGCCATTTGAACAATTTTTTTAAATTTACGTAATTTCAACATCGTGTCTTACGTTGCGTCTGCCACTGTAATTTGATGTGCGTCATCCATCGTAGCGCACACTCGCGCTTACTGTACGAACTCAAGACGAAATGTATAGCGTTTCGCCGGACCTTGTCTATCTTTTCTATCGAACATCCCTGGCGGGGGCTACCAACTTACAAGCTATCGGTCCTACAAGTGCTTTGTAAGTCCCTTATTTTGTGAACAAATTACGTTTCTACAAGTCCTACAAGTGCTTTGTAAGTCCCTTATTTCGTGAACGAATTACGTTTCTGTTCTGATCCCCCGGTGAATCTTAGACTGTTACAAGCTTCTATCACAAATTATTTTAATCGTATATTCCAATCGTCCTTACGGATGGTTACTCGTAGTTGTTTTACCGTTCCTGTTTCCAGTGATCGCCGTAAGTTTAATCCAACAGTAATAGGCTTTTCCGACTAAGTATGAGTAACATGTCTACAGTAGAGACTTTTGTTCTGTTTTAGTATAAAAGGTGTTCCACAGTTATGCAGCAGACTAATCTCAGTTATAAAGGCATACAATTGCGGGCATCTGTTCTTTGAGCCTTACTGTTAACGGAAATTATATTTGCCTTTTTCGAAGTTGCCGTAGCAACCAACGATAAACTGTCGCTGCAAAGGGAGCTCTTTCTTTCCCATAAACTGTATACACATCAAGTCCAGATGCCTTTTCTGTTTTGAGCGATTTTAGCTGTTGATACATTGTCCAGTCACAGTGATGTGACCACCAACCAAAAACTTTTATATTAAAATGAAGAAATTCCTCCAGCTGTATTTACGGTGTCGATTTTATTTTGGCAACTGGTTTTAACGTTGTAACAACGTCATCTTCAGGCTCATACAGTTGTTGACGTCACCTGCATGCGGCTGATACTAGAAGTCAGTGGTGAGATATCAACCGCACGCAGTTGACGTCAACAAGTGTATGGGCCTGAAGATGACGTTGTTACAACGTTGAAACCAGTTGCCAAAATAAAATCGACACCTTAAATACAGCTGGAGGAATTTCTACATTTTAATATAAATTTATACCAGCCGACGTCCCACTCTCCTCCATTTCAACTACGGATGTACGAAGAAAATACCAAAAACTTAAATAACCAACTTTTGAAGCGCGGTCCGCTGCGAGGCGGCCACCGATAGAGTCAGTCAGGTTCTGGAAGTTACCGACAGCGATGTCGAACCATGCCGACTCCTGCGTCGTGACCGGCTGCGCGAGGTTTCTTGGCTGACGAACCATGGGCTGAAGAGCCCGATCAACGTGATCGCACACATTCCCGATTGGGTTTAATTCCGGGGAGTTTAGTGGCCAGGCGAGCGCGGTAAAGTCAGCCTGGTGCTCATCGACCGACTCACGTACACTGTGTGCTGTTTGACACGTTGCACTCTCCTGGTGGCAGACACACGTAGTGGCGGACATGGTCCCAAAGGATACATACAAGCTTTCATTGCGTCCGTCGGAATGACGAGTTCATCCGGCGAATGCCACGAAGATATTGCCGAGAGCATAACGCTCCCTACTCCAGCCTGGAGCCTTCTGACGATTGTTGCAGTGTGTCAGCTTTCAGTCCCATGGAGCACAAAACATTATTCATCCGAAAAGACTACGTGTCCCCAGTCAGTGGGACATCCAATTGCGGTATTGTCGTCTACATTCTAGTCTTTGTCGCCGGTTAACAGCACTCAGCGTGGATGAATGAACAGGGCATCTGTCGCGGAAGGCCATACGCATCAACGTTCGCTGAACGGTCATCGTGAACTCAGTGCTGGGAGCCCCTTGCTTCATGTGGGTGGTCAGTTGGTCGACAGCTGCGCGTCTATTCGCTCCTACATATCTCCACATCCACCGTTCACACCTGTCATCTGTGAGTCGTGGTGTACTGCAGTTGCCTCGGAGACAGTTTTGGATAGCCCCATTCTGCCATGAGCTAACAGTTTACAGACGCTAACAGTTTACAAACATAGCTTTTTCGGAAATTGTTACACCCTTGCACCGAAAGCTAATGATAATGCCGTTTTGGACGTCAGGTAAATCACGTTTCCGCAATATGACAACGACAGCTGTTTTTTTTTTTTTTTTTTTTTTTTTTGTTTGGAAATTTGTGGTAAGGTCTTATGGCACCAAACTGCTGAGGTCATCTGTCCCTAAGCTTACACACTACTTAATCTCACTTACACTAACTTACGCTATGGACAAGACACACACCCACGCCCGAGGCAGGACTCCAACTTCCGACGGGGCCAGCCGCACGGACCGTGACAAGACGCCCTAGACCACGCGGCTACCCCGCGCGGCTGACAGCTCTTTTCTCCACGTCCTCTGACGCGCTTTATATACCCTCAACTGCTAGTGCTGCCACATGCCGTCTGTGAGTGGTTGTTGCACGTCGATGTCGAACGTAACCAGCGGTCACATTAATGTGAATGGACCTTGTATATTTCCCGATCACTTGTCCCAAGAACCTCCATTTAGGCGTTCATGCGGTGACTAAAATGACAAACCGCATAACCGGCAGTCACTGCGAAACAGTTATGAAAAACAGAAATTGGTCCTTCAGTATGTCAATTTCAATTTCTTTGCTAATATGGTTGATGAGCCACTGAATAAGTGATGTTAATCCGTGTATTAACGTAAGACTAAAACGTATTAGGATTTTTAATCAAATTAGTTGACGAAATTTTACATTCGATTGAATTGATCGCTCATTTCATTGGTATCGTTTTACATTTTTAGCTTCTACTCCTACAAATATGCTCAGCGAATGTTACTATACACTCCTGGAAATGGAAAAAAGAACACATTGACACCGGTGTGTCAGACCCACCATACTTGCTCCGGACACTGCGAGAGGGCTGTACAAGCAATGATCACACGCACGGCACAGCGGACACACCAGGAACCGCGGTGTTGGCCGTCGAATGGCGCTAGCTGCTCAGCATTTGTGCACCGCCGCCGTCAGTGTCAGCCAGTTTGCCGTGGCATACGGAGCTCCATCGCAGTCTTTAACACTGGTAGCATGCCGCGACAGCGTGGACGTGAACCGTATGTGCAGTTGACGGACTTTGAGCGAGGGCGTATAGTGGGCATGCGGGAGGCCGGGTGGACGTACCGCCGAATTGCTCAACACGTGGGGCGTGAGGTCTCCACAGTACATCGATGTTGTCGCCAGTGGTCGGCGGAAGGTGCACGTGCCCGTCGACCTGGGACCGGACCGCAGCGACGCACGGATGCACGCCAAGACCGTAGGATCCTACGCAGTGCCGTAGGGGACCGCACCGCCACTTCCCAGCAAATTAGGGACACTGTTGCTCCTGGGCTATCGGCGAGGACCATTCGCAACCGTCTCCATGATGCTGGGCTACGGTCCCGCACACCGTTAGGCCGTCTTCCGCTCACGCCCCAACATCGTGCAGCCCGCCTCCAGAGGTGTCGCGACAGGCGTGAATGGAGGGACGAATGGAGACGTGTCGTCTTCAGCGATGAGAGTCGCTTCTGCCTTGGTGCCAATGATGGTCGTATGCTTGTTTGGCGCCGTGCAGGTGAGCGCCACAGTCAGGACTGCATACGACCGAGGCACACAGGGCCAACACCCGGCATCATGGTGTGGGGAGCGATCTCCTACACTGGCCGTACACCACTGGTGATCGTCGAGGGGACACTGAATAGTGCACGGTACATCCAAACCGTCATCGAACCCATCGTTCTACCATTCCTAGACCGGCATGGGAACTTGCTGTTCCAACAGGACAATGCACGTCCGCATGTATCCCGTGCCACCCAATGTGCTCGAGAAGGTGTAAGTCAACTACCCTGGCCAGCAAGATCTCCGGATCTGTCCCCCATCGAGCATGTTTGGGACTGGATGAAGCGTCGTCTCACGCGGTCTGCACGTCCAGCACGAACGCTGGTCCAACTGAGGCGCCAGGTGGAAATGGCATGGCAAGCCGTTCCACAGGACTACATCCAGCATCTCTACGATCGTCTCCATGGGAGAATAGCAGCCTGCATTGTGCGAAAGGTGGATATACACTGTACTAGTGCCGACATTGTGCATGCTCTGTTGCCTGTGTCTATGTGCCTGTGGTTCTGTCAGTGTGATCATGTGATGTATCTGACCCCAGGAATGTGTCAATAAAGTTTCCCCTTCCTGGGACAATGAATTCACGGTGTTCTTATTTCAATTTCCAGGAGTGTATTTAGAGTAGAGGCAGTAAGGACAAGGTACACAGACTGTCATGAGCCCTCCAGCACTTCAGTCACGAATGGAAGTGCTCAAAGAGCTGACCGTGCTCGTACGAAGTATTCTCAGCTGAGATCTTAGCTGTACCACAGGAGATTTCAGGCAAAGGAGCGATACCCATTACTGAGGAATAAGTAATTCGGCAATGCAAACCACATTATTCATCATCAAGTTTCTGTTGACTAGTTAATGGAAAAGCATGCAATGTTGCGTATGCGATTTACGCACTGAGCGTTTATTGTGGAGGGTTTGTGAATAAGACAGAATCTGTCTCCACTGTGTGAGGAGAACGCCACTTGCACAAAAAGGTAGTGGTATAAAGAAATCAGGCTGTAGGGTGGGATACGGGTACATGGGTTCAAACACTCCTACTAGGTTTGTGCAAGACTTCCATTGGGATATATCACAGAACATAGACATTGCTTTCTGTTCCGACCATGGGAGAATACTAGGTTTCAGGTAGGAAAGACATTGCCTTCCCCGAAAGTCAATAATATCTTTTTCTTCTGTGCATTACCTTGTCATAGTACGTATGTATCAATTATTTCAACTATTCTTTATTTGTTAATACGTCACATTGTTTATTCATTGATTTTGCTACTGTTTTATATTTTATGTTTCACGAATATGAATTTTCTGGTTTTATATGCTTTGTAAATCTTTGGTTAGGCTAGGAGAAGTACTGTGTCAGAGAGAGCGTGCGAGTTGTTGTGGTATCGTGGCGGTTCGCGGGTGGAGAAACGTCGAAAAGTTCGGAGTCGAAGACGGTGATACGTGGAGGAACAATTAATTACAGTGCGTCCGCTGTGTTAATAGGAGATCGTCCATTATTAAGTGAACAGTAAAAACTGAAACGTATATCGAGTGTTTGCGGTGACGATTTTACATACTGTGTGAACTTGTAACAATCAGCCGTAAACCAGACACCATTGTCGTGTAGAGACACTAACTCTTACAGTTGCGTGAAAGTGGAGCCAACCAAAATGTTAAGTATAAGAACAGTGCTGTGATTTGATCAAGAAACATTTATTATATCATCCAAACTGTCTTAAAGACGACGACGTAAATTGAACTGATGTTTAACGGACTGTTATAGTGATAAACACATGTGACCGGTTTCCTGTGGCAACACAGTGAAAGAACTGTCGAAGTATTGGCATTAACCGTCTATATATCGTAAATACTAAAGACATTGCTGAATTCCTGCCTACCCGCACCGCGTGATTAATAAACTTTTAATAGTAAAATGTCGCGCGTAACGACAACGCACACACTGGAACTATTATTATCGCGCCAGTGCTGCCAGCTGATTCGACTACAACGGAGACATGGGCCACTGCCGTAACTGGAATATTAATGAAACAGGACGATCCATCATTATCTTCACGCCACGAACCAGGATTAACTTCACACATCGCCCGCGAGGACCACCGCTGACATCATCGCACATCCTGCAGCAACAGATAAGACATTAAAAGAAAATTATTACGTTCTCTCTCATTTCAAAATTAAAGACAATTGCAGTTAAATTATCTATTTTAAAAATACTGTCACAGTATCAAGGTTCAATTTTGTTTAGTTCCAATAAATATTCTTTCCATAATTTCGTCTTGTTGACAGTGTTGAAAACCTGGTAAATTGAAGTTCAATTAATAATTTTCTTTCAAAATTCTTCTCAGACATTTTGCTGCTCTCATAATTTTATTTTAATGTTTGTGTGTAACTTCCTTTGGAGGGAGTACATATTTTATTTTTTGGGCAGTAAAAGTAGCTACCATAAAACTACGTATATTACCAACTGATGCTTTCTGCCATTACTGCTTGAAAACTGACCAATAGTATTTTTGCACCTGTTTTCTCATTGTCTGTCAGCTCCAAAACAATATTACGTATTTCGTTGGCATCTAGCAGATGCGCAATGTCTATGTAGGCCCCTACAATTCTTTTTTTTTTATACTTTTGCAGATTTATTGGAGTTATATTGACTTTAAGTGTTCATTTGGTCCCCGTTACAGTGATTTATCGCATCTGTATAATAATTGTACTGAATTACCTAATTCAGTTTTCTTATTTTGTAAACATTGGCATACCACATTTAGATTAAAATTGACGTCTTATTGGCCCCACATAAGATTCTACACGTTCTGACAAAGACTATGCCATCTTTTTCGGCCATGACTAACAGGGGTAGTGAGAGTCCTTGTATAGGTCATGTTTTATTATTTAAAAGGTTTTTTTCAGAAGTAGAGAACCAGTTTCTTTACAGATGGCGACCGTTTAGCGTCAGGACAGTATTGTTTCAATGCTGTCTTGTCGAATTTTTGCAGTCTTCGGGTACAAGTTCAGAGTTTGACAGAAGTAATTTTGTGTTTTGCTTGGGTTAACTGTATTTAATTTTGTCAAAGAGGAAGAAAGAGTATCTAGCTTTCAGATGTGGGAAGATAAAGAAAATGAGGAAAAGGCACGGAGTTTGTTATGGAAAAAGTAGACATGGCGACAGACATTAAATTGGAATTGGCTATCAAAAGAGAGAAGTAGATGAGAAGGAAGGAGTAGAAAGTATGTTAGCATTGCTGTTAACGAATATGAAGGAAATGGAAAAGGGACTGGGTGTCAAGATAGAAGCTATTAGCAAAGAAATGGGTTAAGAAATTAAAAGACTAGATGAAAAGTTTGGACTACGTCTGAAGGGATTTAAACAGGAACTGGAAGAAGGATTGGAAAAGAAAATTTTGAATTTTAAGTCAGATGTTAATAAAGATTTTGAGAAGTTTAGAGATGATGTTAAAGAGACTTTTAAAGAGTCCGAGCTTGAGTTAAATAAGAAGCAGGAGAAATTTGAAAACAGTGTAAAGGAAAGTGTAGAAGGCTTGGATAAAAACATTAAAGCCAAGCTACCGAATGTATGAAAGGGAAGGAGGAAATTAAAGATTATTGCAAAAGAATTTTCATAGGCAAAAGACTAAGACAGAAGTAGAAGATATTAAAGAGACCAATTCTAAGATTGAGAATAGAGTAGGGAGTTTAGAAAAGACGGTAAGGATAAGCAGCTTACTGTATCACCGATAGTAGTGCAGCTAAAGGATGGGAGTAGTTTCAACAATATAAATTTTGATCCTAATAGAGACGTACATCCTGTGTCCTTCGTGAATAATTTGAGGGGTCAGTTTACTACAGATTGGAAAGAAAAAGATAAGCTAAGGACGGCAAGCACTTGTTTAAAGGGAGAAAGTTTAGATTGGGGAGCTGATGCACCAGAAAAATATGAAACATTTGAGGATTTTGTGTCAGCGTTTTTGAAACAGTTCTGGTCGAAAGAAAAACAAAGTGATGTCATAGAAGCTTTTAAGAAGGCCTCATGGTATGATAGGAGGAGTAGGGAGAATATGAGAGAATATTGTGAGAAGTGGATCCGTAAACTGAAACATATGGACAGCCCATGGAGTGACAAAGACACTACAGAAGTCTTGATAGTGAAGCTGCCTCTTAATAGAAGATGTGGGTTGATAGGAAATGTTAATACTATTAAAGATTTTCTGAACAGACTGAGGGATGTAGATAGGTGGCAAGTGGGCTGTTCATTTAATGAAAACAGGCATGTAGATGCTCATCATGAGAATCAGGATAGAACAGGAAGAGTGAACCAAGTAAAAGTTAGAGGTAGAGGAAGAGGCCGAGTCCGAGGAAATTTCAGAGGAAATTGCCAAGGTTATCAGACAGCAGGGGAGAAACGAGATGGGAACAGAACCTCACTACAGTGATGGACCATGCTGGGGCAGGTCATAGGTTACGACCCTATTGAATTTTCAAATCACCATGGTATTGTAAGGGATACAGTGATGTGTAATAGTATTAGTGATTATGGTGATAGGGTGTGTAGTAATCATGGTCTGGTGATTGAAGAAATTGGACCTGAAGTTAATGGTGAAGGTGGTAAGGAATTAGGGGACCCATGTACAGAAAGATTTTCCCAGATGTATGAGGGAGTTAAAGAATATGAAGGGCAACCAAAGAGGGTGATAAAGGAACAGAAGATAATGCAAAATGCTAGTGATAATAGTGAAGGGAAGAATATGAGTAACAGTTGAAGTAGGGGAGGAGAGACAGAATGTAGTGAAAAGGGTGCTTTCCATGAATGTGATGATTTAAGAAAACATGTTAAGCTAGAAGGATCAATTTCTGAGGTCAATGGAGAAGTGATGAATACACATGCTTTGAACCATAAAGAGAGAGTAATTAATGAGGAAGAAGTTAATGTTTTTATTATTCGTAGAGATGTAGGAATAGCAGCTGATGATAAGGAGGAAGTAGGTGTTTGTGCTCAAAAAAATATTAGAAGGGAATGAAAGTTCAAAGTTGAATTGTGATGACTGGGTTCATAGTGAAATTGAGCAGGATTCGTTACATGAAGAAAGTAGTGCTGAGGATGATAGGATTAAGCAACCTTTTGTGAGAATTTGAATGTATGGTGAGGAAGAAAAAGATCTTTTGGATACAGGTTGTGAAATTAGTGCTATTGCTGAAAGTTTATTTATTAACATAAAGGAGCATAATGAAGTGATGAATGTACCAGTAGTAGGTTTGAAGATAGTGGGTGCTACAGGAAAATTAAGCAAGGTTATTAAACATCAAATAATTCTGGAATTTGAGATAGGGGACATAGGTCCAGTACATAATTTTTTGTAGTACCTGGGTTAACAGTGAATATTATATTGGGCATGGATTTGTTGACAGAGTGCAACTCAGACATAAATTGTGGTGAAAGTTTTGTTAATTTTGAGGGTGATGGATCAAGGATCAGTGTGAAGTTTGATTGATTGGTTATAGACAAGGACCACTTACTAGGGTATCTGAAAGCGAAGATGATGCCTGTAGGGACTAGTTTGGCTGATAATAGAAGTGAGGAGGATACAAATGGACTTATGGGCGAACTGGGGAACCAAATGTCTAAAGTTGAAAGGTTAGAGGAATGCCAGAAAGAAGAACTGAAAGAAGTTTTGTGGGTAAATAGAGAAGTTTTTCTGACAAACCGGGAAGGGTAAAGAATTTTGAAAGTAAGTTTTATATCATACCCCATGAGCCTTTTTCGAAAAAAACCATACTCCATACCGTTCGCACAGAGGGAATCGGTGAATAAAGAGATTTAGAGGATGTTGGACTGTGGTGTTATAGAGCGAGGGAAGAGTGAATATAATTCACCTTTGGTCGTTGTTGGCAAGAACGATGGTATTGTGAGACTAGTTACTGATGCCAGAATGTTAAATGAAGTGGTAAGGAGAGAAACTGATAGGCCAGAGAGTATGGAGGGGATGTTACAGAGGTATCACAAAGTAAACTATCTTAGTAGTCTTGATCTGACTTCCAGATACCGGCAGGTGCACTTGCCAAGGAATATAGGAAGTATACAGTATTTTTGGTAAACGGGACGTGTTATCAGTACACTGTTGTCCCATTCGGGCTGAATATTTTATACGAGCCCTTGATCAAGTATTAGGACCAGAGTTGAGTTCAAAACTAACAGAATATGTGGATGACTTATTAGTTGCCACTGAGTCATGGGAAGAACATTGTTGTTTATTAAATAAGTTGTTTCAAGCCTTAAGGAAAGGGGGTAAAACCCTGAGACTCAAAAGTGTGAATTTGTTTGCAAGGAGATAAAGTTGTTGGGTATAATTTTGTCAACTACTGGTATTAAAGTCGATCCAGACAGAATGAAAGCAATTAAAGAGTTGAAATCATTTTTTGGTATGTGTAAATTTTACCGTAATTTTGTGTCAGGGCAAGCTTTTAACAACCCATGTTTGAATAAGTTATTGAGTCATAAAGTAAACTATGTTTCGACAGATGAGTGTCAGAAAGCCTTTAATGAACTTAAGGAAGCTTTGAAAGAGGAAAAAATTTACACCATACCGATCTTAGTAAACCATTTTGTTTGGGGACTCATTCGAGTGGGTACAGTATTGGAGTGGAATAGTTTCAAAATGTTGGAGATGAGGAAAATGAAGATCATAGGACTATAGCCTTTGCAAGTAGGTCATTGATTAGGTATGAGAGAAATTACACTGTGACTGAGTGTGAACCATTGGCAATACTTTGGGTATTTCAATGGTTTAGAGATTACCTATGGGGAAATAAAGCTATCATTTATAGTGATTACAGAGCTCTTATATTTTTCAAAAAGTTTTGGCTGGTACATAGTTAACAAGATGGACTTTGTTCTTACAACAGTTTCCTTTTGAGATAAAGTATGTTAAAGGTACACAGAACAAAATTGCAGATGCTTTATCCAGGTTACTGTTGAGTGAAGGTAATGAGGTAGGGTATGATGCGGATGAGAAACATATAAAATTTTTTTATATAAAAGGTGTTCAAGGGCAAAAGAAAATTGAAGTGAGTTGTAAAAACATGAGAAGGTACCAGAATCAGGATGAAATGTGGAAGATGGTGAACCATTGGAAAGGAAGGTGCTGTGTCTAGACAAGACAGCCTAGACACAATGAGAGGAAGCCGAAAGGCACGCGCTTAAACTCACGCAGGCTGGCGTGAGGTCTGAAACAGGATACGTACTGAATGCTATAAAAAAAAGTACGTAGCTTCTGGAATACTTAACTATAATCCACATTTGTAGAACATCGCTCTTGATGATACATTAATAGAATCTCAGTATCAATTGAATACGGCGCCTTGCTAGGTCGTAGCAAATGTAGCTGAAGGCTATGCTAACTATCGTCTCGGCAAATGAGAGCGTAGTTGTCAGTGAACCGTTCCTTGCAAAGTCGGTTGTACAACTGGGGCGAGTGCTAGTACGTCTCTCTAGACCTGCCGTGTGGCGGCGCTCGGTCTGCAATTACTGACAGTGGCGACACGCGGGTCCGACGTATACTAGCGGACCGCGGCCGATTTAAAAGCTACCACCTAGCAAGTGTGGTGTCTGGCGGTGACACCACATTCCTCCCCCGCAAATCGGCGGACGGTTGTGTTATAAGGCTTCCGCCCGCCGTGGGGAGGACCCCATGTTGACGTATGCGACGAGGTGGGGAGCCTAACAACAGGCGAGGCTGTGCCACCCGCACCCGGCCATTCGGTCCGAGGGGAGCTAGGAAACGCCTGTAAACCCAGTCCAGAGTGCACGCCAACATGCGGTGTATGCACCCGTAGATAGTCAGGAGGGGCCGAAGGGTCGACCTCCATCGAGTCGGAGCACCCGACTGGCGAAGACGACAGATGATCCGGAGCGGGCAAGAGTTCCACGGCGGAGGACAACTGGTCACGGGAAGCGATCGGCGGCGCGTGACCCAGGGAGGCGCCCGGCAGTTGCAGCGACGTGTCCACTGCGGGCGGCGCCGGCGTCGGCTGCGGCGGCGGCGCGACGCCATGGGGCAAAATGGAAGGCATCGTCGGTAACACCTGGGGATGAGGCGAGCCAGTAGATGGGTCCCCAGGGCGCTGACCAGACGGCACCGTCGCTGAAAGCAGACGGGGAGTGGCAAATCCCGTGCGACGACAGAAACGCAGCTGATTGAGATGCCGACGCACCTCACCAGAGGCCCCCAAAACCAGATACATAGCGCGGCCGAGGCAGCGAATAATGCGCCCTGAGAGCCAACGCCGTGAACCGCGATAGTTGCGATAATATACAACGTCGCCAGGGGCAAAAGCAAGTGTCTGCCGCTGCACAGGAACCTGATGCGGCGGATGCAGCAAAGACATCAAGGTTCGATGAGGAGGACCACGAACCAACTCAGCCGGCGAGCGACCATCGCGGGGCTGAGAGCGATACGAGGACAAAAAGAACAATAACGCGTCCTCCCGAGAATGCGACTCTTTCAATTTCAACATCTGTGACTTGAAAGTCCGGACCAATCGGTCAGCGGCACCGTTTGACTGCGGCGAAAACGGCACGGATGTCAGATGTTGAATACCATTGGCCTTGCAGAATGACTGAAATTCTGCGGACATGAATTGTGGGCCATTGTCGGAAACAATAGTCTGCGGAAGACCTTCAATGCAAAAGATAGCGGACAACGCTTGGATTGTGGCAGAAGACGTCGTGGAAGACATCTTGACAACAAAAGGAAAATTACTGAAGGAATCGACCACAACCAACCATCGAGCATTCCAGAATGGACCAGCAAAATCTATGTGTAAGCGTTGCCAAGGGGAAGTGGCTGTCGGCCATGCAAAGAAGTTCCGCGGTGGCGCGGATTGTTGTTCGGCACACGCCATGCAAGAAGAGCACATATGCGTAATCGCAGCATCGATTCCGAACCAAGTACAGTGCTGACGAGCAAGTTGTTTCGTTCGCACTATACCCCAATGTCCTTGGTGGAGAAGCTGTAAGACAGAGGACTGTAACGAACGTGGGAACACGACCCTGGACTGATCATTATCAGAACGCAACAGCAAAACACCACGTCGTACAAAAAGTCTCTCCTTGTGAGCAAAAATCTGCGAACCAACGGATCCTCGATCCATGACTTTGACAAGGGCCATTGCGTAGCAACAAAACGCAAAACGGTAGCAAGGACAGGGTCAGCTGCTGTGGCTGTAGCTACACGACGAAAATCAATTGGAAACGATTCGACCACGTCATCGGTTTCCGCATCAATGAACATGCAAGCAAGTTCGGAGGAATCGAATGCTCTATCCTCGGCAACAGGCAAACGGGACAACGCATCGGCGTTTCCGTGCTTAGCAGTGGACCGATACAGGATATCGTAGCGGTACTGCGAGAGGAAAATAGACCAGCGAATGAATTTCTGCGCTGTACATGGAGGTACAGGCTTGGTCGGATGAAAAAGCGATGTCAAAGGTTTGTGGTCTGTGATGATGGTAAAGTGACGACCATACAAGAAATCATGAAACTTGGTAACACCAAATACGAGAGCCAAAGCTTCGTTCTCGATCTGTGAATAATTTCTTTGCGCAGACGACAGCAATTTGGACGCAAAGGCAATAGGGCGATCATGCGAACCATCTTTGTGCGCAAGCACAGCTCCGATCCCGAAATCCGATGCATCTACCATCAACAAAAGGGGTTTCTGGGGATCGAAAGGCGTAAGGCAAGTATTAGAAAGCAACGCCGATTTCAACTGGCGAAAGGCGCGTTCGCATTCCGTCGTCGAGATGAACGGAGCACCTTTACGGCGTAAACGATGAAGCGGAGCTGAAATGGAAGAGGCATGGGGGATATAGCGATGGTAATAATTTATTTTTCCCAACACACTCCGTAGCTGTTTCAAATTCTGCGGTGAAGGCAAGTCTTGTATGGGACGGAGGTGCTCTGGACTGGGATGTATGCCTTGGGCATTGAGTACATGTCCCAGATATGGCAAGTCACGAGCAAAAAACACACATTTGTCCTTCCGCAAGCGAAGACCATTTTGTCGCAAGACCTAAAATAATGTTCGGAGGTTGGCTAAATGTTCTTGCGACCTCATCACGCAATGCGTGGGGAACATTGCGCGCCCTGAAAAATTTCGGTTGCGCGTTTACTTTCAGTTCCAAATGTGCTTTATAGTTCTTAGCGCAACCAAGGCCCGGTGCAAAAATGTCTGCAAAGTCTTCACATAGACGAGAAACACTGGCTGAAGGCACAGTCTGGTTCACTGATAGGACCTGATCGACTATAGACAAGTTAAACAAATGAAATAAATCTAAACCAAACAAGTTCACTGCAGAAGAAGAACGAAGGACGTAAAATGACACAAGTTTTGTTTGTCCCTTGTATGTTTCAAGAAGGCTGCACTGTCCTAACACAGGGATATGCTGTCCGAATAACTATGTAACTTAACATTTGCGGCACGCAAGGGAGGTGTGCCCAGTTGTTTGTACGTGTCTTTATTGAGCAATGAAACTGCAGCTCCGGTATCGAGCTGGAATGGTATAACGTTGCCATAAATTTCCAAGTCTACAAAAAGTTTATTGTCCTGCTGACGACAAGAGCGACTGTTTCGTGCAACGTGAACTGTTTCTGGGACAGAAGCACTGGCGACTTGAAGGGATTTCCGTCGATGTCGACGCACACTTTTTATGGGACGAACACAGTCACTGTTAGAGAGAGAAGCACTGGGCGGAGTGGCATTAACTACATGAATTTCCATGGGCGAAGGTTCACGAGCCCGAGTATTCTTGGTGCGATTCCGGCGCGAAGCAAAGGGCCTGGAATGATTGTGAGTGTCCGATCTAAGCTTTTTCTGGCAAACACTTTGAACATGTCCTTTCTTTTTACAGAAAAAACAAATAGCTTGACGTGACGGGCAATTCTCACGTGAATGTCTAGTAGCACACCGCGGGCATGATTTCACTGCATTTGCGTGCTTGTGCGGCACACGTGGCTGCGCGGACGTGCGCGAGGGCTGTTTACAGTTCCGTGCAGCTCGCCCGGCGGGCCGGTTAATGTGACACACGGCTGGCGAAGTTTCAAATGATTTCTGAGCAAAGTCAAGTGTGTCTTGCCGATCCAATATGTCTATCACTTATTGAAGGGAGGGATTGACTAGTTTCAAAATCTGTTCCCTTATGCGAACATCAGAAACGTTCTCTGCAATTGCATCATGCACCATAGTATCTGAATAAGGGAGTCCACATTCACACTCAAAAGCACAATCCCTTGCAAGGCCTTGCAAAGTTGCAACCCACTCCCGATTAGTCTGACCGGCCGTCCGTACCTTTTTGCAACGACATTGACTGATTCCTTGAAATAGGCATCTAATGCAGACAAAATTTCTTCGTAGGACAGAGTTGCCACTTCGCGTCGGGGAAACAATTTCACTATCACACGGTAGGTGGACACACCGACACAAGAAAGGCGATAAGGCTGCCGATCGTTACCTTGAATTCTGTAGGCGGCGAGATGGAATCCAAATTGGCGTGACCACTCCGTCCAGCTTTCCAACGCCGCGTCGAACGGACGAATAGGGGGTGCAACAGCATGTTGTGGCTGCGGTAGTGGTGAAGCGGCGGCGGCCGCATCGTGTTGCAGTGCACATTGACCCTGGACGAGCTGTCCAAGGGCATCCAATAAGGCCTGCGTCTGCTGATTCTGCAAGCGATAAAATTCGGACGTTCATCTGGAGAATGTGGCGAAGCCATGACACAAGTAAATTAGGGCAAAGCAAGTATAAAGAACAAGATCCTTTTTGATCCTCGTCGCCAAATATGTTGTGTCTAGACAAGACAGCCTAGACACAATGAGAGGAAGCCGAAAGGCACGCGCTTAAACTCACGCAGGCTGACGTGAGGTCTGAAACAGGATATGTAATGAATGCTATAAAGAAAAGTATGTAGCTTCTGGAATACTTAACTTTAATCCACATTTGTAGAACATCGCTCTTGATGATACATTAATAGAATCTCAGTATCAATTGAATACGACGCCTTGCTAGGTCGTAGCAAATGTAGCTGAAGGCTATGCTAACTATCGTCTCGGCAAATGAGAGCGTAGTTGTCAGTGAACTGTTCCTTGCAGAGTCGGCTGTACAACTGGGGCGAGTGCTAGTACGTCTCTCTAGACCTGCCGTGTGGCGGCGCTCGGTCTGCAATTACTGACAGTGGTGACATGCGGGTCCGACGTATACTAGCGGACCGCGGCCGATTTAAAAGCTACCACCTAGCAAGTGTGGTGTCTGGCGGTGACACCACAGAAGTATAGTAACAATAAATTGCCAAAATATTACAAAATTCATGATGGGGTATTGTTTAGGCGAAGAGATGAAAATTCGGATGTTTGGAAAGTATTTTGGCCTTGGGAATATATAGATGAGATAATAAATTATATATCATTGAATTTTGGACATGTAGTTGCTAAGAAGTGTGTACAGAAATTAAGGGAAAATGTGTCTTTTGAAAACATGATAAGGAGAATGAGCAACCGAATCAAAACCTGTGACAAATGTCAAAGAGCAAAAGTTACAAATCAAACATGTAAGCTTCCTATGCAAAATACTAAACCAAATGATGTGATGGAACTGTTATCTGTGGATCTTTATGGTGCATTGACGAAGACTAAGGGAGTTTTGCGTACATTTTTGTGATCTTAGAAATATTTTCTAAATTTATAAAACTCTATCCGTTATGTAAAGCTACTGGGAAAGCTGTTTTGAGCAAATTGTAAGATGATTATTTCGTGAAGTTTGGCAAACCTAAGGCCATATTGTCTGACAATGGGTCACAGTTTGCATGTAAGTGTGGAAAGATGGTCTTACTAATCAGGGAATTACAGTAATTTACACTTCAACATATCACCCACAGGGGACCCCATATAACGTTATATGAGGGAGATTGGCAGATTCTGCCATAACTACTGTAGCAGTAACCACAGTTCTTGGGGAGATATAATAGGAAATATTGAAGAGGTTATGAATACTGTTGTTCATGATGTAACAGGGTTTACTCCTCAGGAGATTATGAAAGATGAGAGACAGAAAAGTTTGATGGAGGAAAAGTTATCCTTCCCTGCTAAGGAGGAATTAAGTTGGGATGAAAAGAATAAAAAAAGTAAGAGAGCTGGTAGAGAAGAAACTGTTGGAGAGGAAGAAAATACATGATAACAAAGTAAAAGGTGTTGAATTAAAAATAGGGGATTTAGTTTTAGTTAAAACATATGAGAAGTCTAAAGAAATAAATAGTGAGATTTCTAAATTATTTGATGTGTACAAAGGTCCATTTGAGGTGGCTGGTATACCCCACGCAAATGCATATTATCTGGTTTACCCAAAATCGAAAAAGAAGTTTCTTCTTAAAACCATAGTGGTTTTAAAGCCTTGTAGTGCAAGAAATCTGAAACCTTAATTGGGTATTTGGTTAGTAAATAATTTTGTGAGAAGCAGAATATGACCTATAGCTACTGAACAGAGTCAAAAGTTAATGAGATGGTAAGACGATAAACTTTATGTATACATATGTCAGCCCATGAAATTTTAAAAAGTGGCCATATTGTGACAAATTAAAACAATTTATGCCAAAGAACACAGAAAATACGATCTGGTAATCTGCAAATTTGCAAATTATATTTAATGATATGACACACATTTAGGGAATTCTCACACCAAAAGATGAGACAATTATATATACATAAAAAATTTATGCAATTGATATTTGACAGGCAATATATACCATATTCATTTTGTATCTGTGACAGTGAGGGCAAATAAAACAATATGATGCTGTGGTAAAACGTGAAAAGAGAGAGAGACAAACCTTTAAGAAATGGTTCAAATGGCTCTGAGCACTATGGGACTTAACTTCTGAGGTCATCAGCCCCCTAGAACTTAGAACTACTTAAACCTAACTAACCTAAGGACATTACACACATCCATGCCCGAGGCAGGATTCGAACCTGCGACCATAGCGGTCGCGCGCCTCCAGACTGTAGCGCCTAGAAACACTCGGCCAGCTTTAAAAACAATAATACAATAACAAGACTTTGTGTGGGGAAAATACGAACGCTTATACGTATGTATTGATCATAGTGTATAATTGTAGGTATATATATTTTCTTGGACTGAACACATAATGTTTGTTCTTCTCTTTCATTACGGTCAAATTTCCGTAGTGTAATGAATTAGTTATTTGCTTCAGTGAGAGATATGTTTTGCTTTATATGTGAAAGTTACGTACTTTTTTTTTGCTGTTAGATAAGTTCATCTCTTTTAATACTCATTGACAATTCATTATGCAAATTGACAAAGTGCCAAAGTTAAACATAAACAAATCACTTGTAGCATATGGCTTATATGTGTAAGGACATTTTATCATAAGATGTACAATGTAACATCTGATGATAAAATGGGGGGCACATGTAAAGACATTGCTTTCCCCGAAACTCGATAATATTTTTTTCTTTTGTGCATTACCTTGTCATAGTACGTATGTATCAATTATTTCAACTATTCATTATTTCTTAATACGTCACATTGTTTATTCATTGATTTTGCTACTGTTTTATATTTTATGTTGCACGAATATGAATTTTCTGGTTTTATATGCTTTGTAAATCTTTGGTTAGACTAGGAGAAGTACTGTGTCGGAGAGAGAGCGAACGACTATCGATAGAGAGCGAACGAGTTGTTGTGGTATCGTGGCTGTTCGCGGGTGGAGTAACGTCGAAAAGTTCGGAGTCAAAGACGGTGATACGTGGAGGAACAATTAATTACAGTGAGTCCGCTGTGTTAATGGGAGATCGTCCATTATTAAGTGAACAGTAAAAACTGAAACGTATATCGAGTGTTTGCGGTGACGATTTTACATACTGTGTGAACTTGTAACAATCAGCCGTGAACCAGACACCATTGTCGTTTGGAGACACTAACTCTTACAATTGCGTGAAAGTGGAGCCAACCAAAATGTTAATTATAAGAACAGAGCTGTGATTTGATCAAGAAACATTTATTATATCATCCAAACTGTCTTAAAGACGACGACGTAAATGGAACTGATGTTTCACGGACTGTTATACTGATAAACACATGTGACTGGTTTCCTGTGGCAACACGGTGAAAGAACTGTGCGAAGTATTGGCATTAACCGGCTACATATCGTAAATACTAAAGACATTGCTTAATTCCTGCCTACCCGCACCGCGTGATTAATAAACTTTTAATAGTAAAATGTGGCGCGTAACGACAACGCACACACTGGAACTATTATTATCGCGCCAGTGCTGCCAGCTGATTCGACTACAACGGAGACGTGGGCCACTGCCGTAACTGGAATATTAATGAAACAGGACGATCCATCATTATCTTCACGCCACGAACCAGGATTAACTTCACACATCGTCCGCGAGAACTACCGCTGACATCATAACACTTCCTGCAGCAACACTTAAGACTATAAAGAAAATCATTACACTCTCTCATTTCGAAATTAAAGACAGTTGCAGCTAAATTATCTATTTTAAAAATACTGTCACAGTATCAAGGTTCAATTTTGTTTAGTTCCAATAAATATTCTTTCCATAATTTCGTCTTGTTGACAGTGTTGAAAACCCGGCAAATTAAAGTTCAATTAATAATTTTCTTTAAAAATTCTTCTCAGACATTTTGCTGCTCATCATAATTTTATTTTAATGTTTGTGTGTAACTTTCTTTGGAGGGAGTACATATTTTACTTTTTGTGCAGTAAAATTAGCTACCTGTACACATAGTGCACATCTGCAATGCCCTAGCACACAAAAGTTTAGGAAACCAGGATATAGGACAGTTAATAAACAGACAAGATGACTGGAGCTGTATAAACAACATTTCAGACGAAGTATCGCGAGCAATGAATGCGGCATACAAACAGGAGAAACCATATGCTGGAATAAGACTGGCTCCACATCGGACAGATCTGCAGTACACGGTATACGACACAGACACAAGCACGGACATCGAATCAGATACTACATCACACACAAATACAGAAACATAGCAAAAGGAAAGGAAGGTTCTGCAACGTTAAATTGAGTCAATTAGAAAAAGCCTGTGTGTGTAGCTGTTTGTTATACCATTTCATAGCACGGAATACTGTCTAAAGATGTGACATTTCTTCTTCTTTCGCTGCATCAGGTGTGACTGACTCGATGTTGTACCCCTAGACCTCGCGTCTGATGCCGCTGACTATGACATTTCAAATCAGCCTCCAATCTCGACTGTTACCTTAAGTTCGGAAACACATTCTAACCTAATTCATCAATACATCACATTAAGTTTTACCTCTGCCAAGACAACATGTAAGCGACGTAACCGTACACGCAGAAGGTATAACGGAAAGACTGTCACATCATATCCAAGTCAGATATCCATCTCTTGTTTCTTCCATTAAATAAACTTCTAATTTTAATTTAAAATACGTCCATAACCCATTATGCATATTATTTATTATCATTATCAATGTTAGTTTAAAGAAAATTATATATATATATATATATATATATATATATATATATAATTATTTTCCTTAAACTTGATGCTAACTTAAATATATTCTTATACATATTCCTTTTGTAGGTAATTTTTTAATTTATACTTTTGTAAAATTTTCATAAAAAAATGTACTAGTAATAAAACTGAATTTATATGATATAACATGTAATATCACACAATGTACGACCTGCCATATAATAACAGGCAGCAGGTCTTTACTTGAGAAATAAATAAATACTCGATGTATGTCTTGTCGAATACAATAAATTGTCCATTTCCAGAGTATATTTTGCAACTGTCGATCTCTTATGAAAACGTAGGAGACGTTCATGCGACATAAGAATGTCCACACACGCCCGATGTTTCGTATATCATTGGAGTTCTGAGGCCTACATCACCTTTTACAATGTTATCACTGGAGGCACTAAGACCGAATCGATATCATGCCTCTTTAGGAGTCGGAACAATTTTCCTGCTACTGCGCCACTGTATGACAAATACGTAACGTTCTCCGTGCCCTCCCCAGGGGTCTTCCATCTGAGAGCCTACGTTTTATGGCCTGCAAAATCTTCGAAGGAAGGAAACTCCGTATTGCCCACCGTGAGCACAACTGGGTCGCCGACTTACTGACTTGCTAAATATCCGGTAAACTTCCTTGCGCTGCACGTTGGTCACTGCGCGTAAGATGTCAAGAATATTATCGACTTCGTCAGCTTGGGATCTTGGCATTGGAAGGCTGAAGCAGGCGGCACGAGCTCAGAACAAAAACGTTGCCTCATGTGGCGCAGGACTGAGCACCAGTCACGTCACAGGCGGTAGCATGGATATATCAAAAAGGCAACGGCAATCACACGACGGTCACTACTTGACAATCGGCAAGGGGCACTCAGCCGAATGCTTTTGGGAATTTAACAACTCTGCACTTAGTTAAACATAAGAATCTATTCTGGTTAGTGTAAAACAGAGGTACTAGTTCTAAAACACTTGAATTTTTGCAGACATTAATGATCTTTGTACATAGGTAATTTACTGAGTTGATTAATTCTGTAAAATCTTCCCCCCATCATGAAGAGACGATCAGAAAGGCTATTCTTACATACTGAAGCGTCAAAGAAAGTGTTACAGACATGCGTATTCAAATACAGACATATGTGGACAGGCAGAGTACGCCGCTGCGGTCGTCAACGCGAACATAAGACAACAAGTGTATGGCGCAGCTATTAGATCGGTTACTGCCACAATGGCAGGTTATCAAGTTTAAGTCTGCGTAAGAGCGACGGGACACACCATCTCCGAAGTAGCGATGAAGTGGAGATTTTCCCGTACGACAATTTCATGAGTGTACCGTCAATATAAGGAATCCCGTAAGACATCAGATCTCCGACATCGTTGCGGCTGGAAAAGGATCCTGAAGAGAATCGTTCAACGTTACGGAAGTGCAACCCTTCCGCAAATTGCTGCAGATTTCAGTGCTGGGCCATCAACAAGTTTCAGCGTGCGAACCAGTCAACGAAACATCAACGATGTGGGCTTTCGGAGCCAAAGGCCCACGCGTGTACCCTTGATGACTGCAAGACACAAAGCTTTACGCATCTCCTGGCCCATCAAAACCGACATTGGACTGTTGATGACTGTAAAAAAGTTGCTGGTCGGACGTGTCTCGTTTCGAATTGTGTCGAGCGGAAGGACGTGTACGGGTATGGAGACAACCTTATCAACCCACGGACCCTGCATTTTAACGGGGGACTGTTTAGGCTGGTGGAAGCTCTGTAATGGTGTGGGGCGTGTGCAGCTGGGGTGGCATGGGACCCCTGATACGTTTATATTAGACTCTTAGAGGTGACACGTGCGTAAGCATCATGTCTGATCATCTGCATCTATTCATGTCCATTGTGCACTGCGACGAACTTGGGCTATTCCAGCAGGGCAATGCGGCCCCCACACGTCCAGAACTGCTACAGAGTGGCTAAAGGAACACTACTCTCAGATTAAACGTCCCCTAGCTACCAAACTCCCGAGACAGAAACATTATTGAGCACATCTGGGATGCCATGCGACGTGCTGTTCACAAGAGATCTGCAGCCCCTCGTACTCTTACGGCTTTATGGACAGACCTGCAGGATTGATGGTGTCATTTCCCTCCAACACTACTTCAGATATTCAAAAAAAATGGTTCAAATGGCTCTGAGCACTATGGGACTTAACTTCTGAGGTCATCAGTCCCCTAGAACTTAGAACTGCTTAAACCTAACTAACCTAAGGGCATCACACACATCCATGCCGTCGGCAGGATTCGAACCTGCGACCGTAGCGGTCTCGCGGTTCCAGACTGTAGCGCCTAGAACCTCTCGGCCACGCAGGCCGGCACTTCAGATATTAGTCGAATCCATAACATGTCGTGTTGCTGCACTTCTGCGTTATCGCGGGGGCCCTACACGGTATTAGGCATGTGTACCATTTGGCTCTTCAGTGTATTGTATGTGTAAACAAGTTACAGACGTTGATAGATATGCTATAAATAAAAAGTGTACTAGAATGTGGTAGGGACTACTCTTTCTTAAAATGCCGTTAGTAATTGTTTGTGTACTTTATCCTCTGGTTACAAAAAAGTAGTATCAACAATTGTAAGTAATCTTTCTTGTTACCGCGTCGGAGGTTCGAGTCCACCCTCTGGCATGGATGTGTGTGTTGTCCTTAGCGTACGTTAGATTAAGTAAGATTAAATAGCGTGTGTGCTTCGGTTCCGATGACCTCAGAAATTTTGTCCCATAAAACCTTACCACAAATTTACAATTTCCAATCTTTCTTGAATCGCTGTGCGACACTGGCACTCAAACAAGAAATTTTGGTGGGAAACGTTTAAGGCGAAACATTTAACGCATCAGATCGTACAAAGTTTAGCTCGTGCAGGCTGGACTGCAGATGATTTTTACCAAAAAGTAATGGTATTTGTAAAATAATATAATTTTTTCTACAAAAAATGTAGACAGGAGATTGAAGGTAATCGTATAGTAGCATGCCTTTGTTTTGATATCACAGTATCTATAGGCTCAAGAGAACTTTAGACGCATCTCATCAATCCTGAGTACTTCATCATCCCACTATTCTTCCAGACGAGTCTCCTAAAACTCAGCCTACCCTTACGAACTGCGCGATAGACGCTGGCAGAGGCGCCGACAGGTCAGCAGCCATCTGCATGACCCGAATGATGGGGATGAACCGCGTCCGGCAGGAAGCTCTTTATGGCCGCACATTAACCTAGAAAGAATTTCCGGTGCTGCGGAGTGTCCTCTACGCAAAGTAACTGTTTCAGCGCCGACGTGCCTGGACTATAGCCAAAAAACAATATCAGCTTGATAATAACAACTTAATAAATCTGAAAATACCCGTTGAAAAGGATACTTTTTACCGTCATTTAAGCTCCTTCCTCATATCTGCAGAACGTGTACATACGGGAGATAGGCAAAATAATGTGAACAGTGGAAATAATGGGATGGTTGTGTTTGACGATCAACAACGCAGGTAAGGCACGTGTCGCGCTCGACTGTGCGTGTTCAGTACGGACTAGGCATCAGTGCAAGTTGTTTACGAGTAGTGCACACTTCGTATCTGCATTCAGACGGCGAGGACGACGTGCAGTGAAACACCTAACAGAGTTCCGAAGAGGGCATTTGTGGAAGCCAATTAGCTGGAATATCAGTAACCAACACAGTCAACTTGTTGAATATTTCTAGGTCAACTGTTTAAACAGTCATGACAGCCTTCACAAAACATGGAACGACATCAATGTGTAAATATAACAGTGGGCGCAAATCAAAACTAAATAACATAGATCGCCGAAGGCTAGCAAGAACTGTGTCAAAACAACGCAAAACTACGGCAGCTAAAGTGACTGCAACGGTCAATAGCCATCATAGAGACCCCGTATCTATCGATGCTGTCCGCCGAGAACTCCATAAAGCGAATATTTATGGACAAGCTGCTGTACCGAAACCATTATTAACGACAACCAATGCAAAGAAGCGTAAAATGTGGTATCAGGAGCATAAATCCTGGACGGCTGATCAGTGGAAACACGTCGTATGGTCCAATGAATCTACGTTTTCGCTATTTCCGACATCGGACCGGGTTTGCGTCTCGAGAACGGCCAAAGACGCCTACATCACTATTGCCTGATTCTAGTGATTAAGCATGGAGGTGGAAATGTGATGGTATGGGCAACCATATCATGGTATTCTACTGGTCCCATCATTTCTCTTAATGGCCATGTTAGAGCCAAGGATTACGTGAACATTTTAGGTAATCAGGTACACCCCAGGATTCAAATGTTGTTCCCCAAATATGGTGCCATATTTCAGGACGATAATGCATCAATTCACTCAGGCAGTACAGTACAGTCGTGGTACGACGAGCATGCAACTAAACTTCGGCGTCTTCCCCTGGTCAGCGCAGTCCCCGGACTTGAATATTATCGAACCCTTGTGGGTGCAATTGAAGCGCAGACTCCGGAGCAGATTTCCACTTCCCTCGTCACTACAGGAGTTAGAAGAGGGTCTGACTGAAGAGTGGCATAACATTCCACTGGAGACTATACAATGATTTAATGCCAGTATTCCAAGAAGAATCGCTGCTGTATTTCGGGCGAATCCGTTATTAATAAACCATTCCTAAGTAAGTAAAGGTGTTCGTAGTATTTTGTCTATTCCCTGTACATAATCTGCAGGCCATTACACGGTGCACCTTGTAGAGCTGCTAATTATTCCGTCTCCTGTTTCACTCCCAGATGGAGCGAAAGGAAAATCACTTGCTATATGCCACTGATCGAACCCTAATTTCTCTAATCATGTCTTCCTGGTCCTTTCTCTTCAACTGAACTGCCTACCCTGGTATTGATTATCACAGTATCTGTAGTCTCAGAGAACTTCAGACGTATCTCCTCACTCCTGAGTACTTCACTATCCCACTGCTTCGTGCATTGATTCTTCCAGACGAGTCTCCTAAAATTCAGCCTACTCTTGATCTTGATTAAACTCTGATCTGAGTCGGTATCTGCTCCTGAGTACGCCTCACAACACAGTACCTAATTTCGTAATCTGTCTGGCCATGTTATAAACTACCTGGAATATTCCCGTATTTCCAGGTCTTTTCCAAGTAGTCCTCCTTACATGATGTTTGAACAGTGAATTCGCTATTACCAGATGAAATTTGCTACTCATCTCGATTAGTCTTTCTCCTCTGTAATTTCTGCCACCAAGCCTATGTTCTCTAGTAAATATATATATATATTTTTTTTTCTTTCCCCTATTACCGCATTCCAATCCCCCACGATTACCACAGTATTTTCTCCTTATACATATTCAATTACTCATTTAATACCTTCATATACGTTCTCTAGTGCTTCATCTTCTACTTGTGACGTCGTCATGCATACCTGAACGCTTGTTGGTCTGCTGGGAATTATGATGAGAACAACTATATCGTGAAATCTTCGCAGTAAGTCACTCACTGCCCCACTTTCCTATTCCCAACGAACCCCACCCCCATTATCCCATTTTCTGCTAGTGCTAATATTAACATATAGTCATCTGACAAAAAATCTTTGTCTTCTTATAATTTTACTTCAATGAACCTCACCATATCTAAATTGAGCCTTTGCATTTCCCTTTTCAGATTTGCTGGCTGCCCTGTCACATTCAAACTTCTGACGCCCCACGCTCCGATTCGTAGTATGTACCGTTTCGTTGGTAATTCTGTCTTTTTCTAATAGTTGCCACCCCGT
Organism: Schistocerca cancellata; assembly: GCF_023864275.1. Classification (NCBI taxonomy): domain Eukaryota; kingdom Metazoa; phylum Arthropoda; class Insecta; order Orthoptera; family Acrididae; genus Schistocerca; species Schistocerca cancellata. The sequence goes on from NC_064631.1 coordinate 53,002,132, forward strand.
TGGTACTCCCCTCCCAGAGATCCGTATGGTGAACTAATACAGAATATTTTGCAAATGGAGAAATGATCATGTTGCTTTTTCAATGACAACTCACATGTCCTGTGGATAAACATCATGTGTATTTAATGCAGTGGTTCCACTGCCCTCTGCATCCGCATGTCGTTGATCATCGCTAATTCCTCTGTCTCTTGACAACATTTCTCTGACCCAGGGCAAGAGACTGCCCTGAAACTCCGCTCTCTTTGATAAGAACGAGGGTGACGCCTTATGCCTGGAGCCTACGGACACCATTACCGATAAATTTTATTGATTTTTTATTCATAATTTAAGCAGTGTCTGGGTTCTAAACCGGGGCGAAGGACATTTTGATCAGTAGCAAAAGGCGGTACCCGCATAGGACGCGATTTCATAGGGCATATCATATCGTTTTTCAGTCTTATGGCGAGATATTTAATCGTCATGTCTCTGTGGAGCAGTACATCACTAACAGGGCTACTGTATTCGAAGAGTACAGGACTTCTCTTTACGCTCATCTACATTAACTTCCAGTTATTTACATTTAGAGCAAACTATCATCTTTCACACCAAATATAAAGTCATTTCAAGTCACGCTGTATCCTCCTGCAGTTAACCCAATGACGACACTTTCCATTACAGCACAGCATCATCAGAAAATTGTCGCATGCTGCTGCTTTCCATATCTGTTAGATGATTTATGTATACAGAAAACGAAAATGATCCTGTCTCACTTCCATGGAATAGTCCTGACGATACCTTGCCTCTGATTTGTAGTTTTTTCCTTTGCTTGAAAAGAGATTTTGAGTTTTTAGCGTTGTGAATCGATTCTGAGAGCTGTTCTCTGATCGGTTATTATTCAAGAGACTGTTGGTTAAATAATGCTTCAGGAACTTTTATTAAGAAACTATATTGGGAATCTTACTGTTCATGATAACGAATGTTCACTTACTATTTTAAAATCAAGTTAATAAGATTGTAAAGTTTTAAAGATAAAAAAAAATTATTACAGAAACAGTTCCTGCGCTTACTCCCCACAACTCCCCCGCCCCCTCCCCGCCGGTGGCTCCACACTCTTCGGCGAATTCGTGTTTGGCTACCACGGGGCCCTTGCCTTTGCAGCATCTTTCCCCTCCGTGCTGCATATCTATCCTCTTCCTATTCTTTTCCCCTCCCTTGACCAACATATCTTGGGTGTTATTGGGAATGTTCCGCATTGTCTGTCGCTGACATAAGAACAGTCTCACCACTGTTTGCCTTTCCCTTTTCCTTCCATTGTCTCCGTTTTTCTCTCGTTCCTCCGCTTCGGCGTTTGAGGTTGCTCTTTCTCTTCTGACTCCCTGTGCGCTCCTGAAGACCGACCCACGCGTCTGACGCGTAACAGGTGACTGAGTAACGCGTAATTCTGAGCCCTGAGTCGACAGGTAGGGTTCGCACACACCCCCTGCTACAGACCAGGCCTAGCGAGGGGTGATTGCCTGAACAACAACCTTTCCAAATTGCCGATTGGTCTCTCCGTCAGATGGTCGTTAGGTGTGACCTGAGGTGTGAACCATCACCTAAGGCGGGTGCGCCCCCTTGTGGAGGGGGCCTCAGTTGGAAGGAGCGCACCATCGGAGACGCTGGCAATCATGGGGAATTTCCCGCAATGAGTCAATCATCTTGGCAATCAATGTCTACGAAACGTAAACGTAACGAGGCTAATGATTCAATGACCCTTTCTGCAGCACCACGGTTCCTCGTGGTCTTTCATACTGATGTCAGTCAGTCTTTCACCACGGGAAATCCACTTATTATTCAGAAAGGTGTTGATGCAATTGCCGGCCCTGTGAAATCCTGCTCTAGTTTACAGAATAGCACTTTCCTATTGGAGACCACTTGTGATTCCCCATAGAACTTTGAATTCTTCCCGTGGTGTTATTTACAGTAGGCTGATCGATGGTCTAACAGACACCGAAATCCAATCTTACCTCTCTGCTCAGGGTATCATTGCCGTCCATCGTGTAATGAAAAAGGTAGATTCCTCCTTAGTGCCCACCAGCACTCTTTTTCTCACCTTCGAAGGCGTCGTGCTTCCGTCCAAGATAAAATCAGTCTATGAAATTATAGGAGTCCGGCGGTTCATTCGGAACCCGATGCGCTGCTACCAGTGTCATCCTTTCCACCACTCTAGAACGTGTTGTCGACACCCAGCCAAATGTGTCACCTGAGGCAGGGATGCGCACGAGGGTGATTGTCCGCCTCCTTCTCCCCGCTGTATCAACTGCAATGGCGGCCATGCCAACTCCTGTCGGGATTGTCCCGTGCATCTTGATGAGCGGGCTGTCCAAGAAATCCGGATAAAGAAAAAAGTGCCTTACCCAGTCGCTCTCAAGTTATTGGCTAGCCGCAAACCCTGCGTTCTCCCGTCTGGCACCTATAGTTCTGTTCTTGTTACCACTCGCTCCACGAAAGACATGGCCACGCAGCCATGCGACCTCCAATTCAACTCTGAGGTTGTGAAATCGCCCAGTGTCAAGGTAGCATCGCCATCCCCTCCATCCAGGTGTGCAACAAGCCATTAAACTCTCGCCTCACGGGGCGAAGCCACCATCTACACAACCAATAGGCCGGAAAGGACAGAAGGAATACTCCTGTGAAGACTTCCTACAGCCCTCGAGCCAACCAACACCCGTGTCTTCCTCTAACCGGAAAGGCCCAAAGAAGTCCACCGAAGGCAAACGTTCTTCTCCCCCGCCGACTGGAAGATCCTCTTCGATAGTGTCGCCAAGTGATACTTAAGCCCGGCCGGACTCCGTGTCGTCGGCGCGCATAACCAACCGTTTTTCAGCGTTGGACTCCAATTACCGACCGCACAAGCAACACGATGCTTCTGTGGACCCCATGGAGCAGAATCCTTCTACTTCTGTACCCTGGAGCAGCGACGCTTCGCAGGCTGTCACTCGGCAGCCGCCGAGGTGACACCCATATGTCTCTTCCTCGTTATGAGTCTACTCCAATGGAACGTTCGCGGCCATCGGTCCCACAATGACTACTTGCGGCTGCTTTTAGCTTCGCAGCGTCCCCTTGTACTCTGCCTTCTGGAAACGAAATTGTGCCCTCAAGACCACTTTGATCTTTCACATTTCTTACCGGTTCGTTTTGACCTTTCCCCTGAGGTCGACATTCCACCTCATGGGGTGTCATACTGCACGTAAATGGATTACGTTAACGTCAGCCCATCTCCCAGACTACCCATCTTGAAGCTGTAGCAGTTGGTCTCTTCCTTCCCCATCTGACATTTTCCCTCTGCACCATACATGTCATTCGATGTCACCTGGGCAGACTTCATTCAGCTTATTGGACAGCTACCTCTTCCACTTTTGCTATTCGGTGACTTTAATTAGCATCATCCCCTTTGGGGTTCTACCAGGACCCGTCAGAGAGGTGCCCACTTGGCTGACCTTCTTAAACAACATAACGTCTTCTGCCTTAACACTTGAGCACCCACTTTCCTTTACAACTCGTCTCACACCTATTCCCATTTGGACTTATGCTTCTGCACTGCCCAGCTTGTCCATCGTCTTGAGTGGTCCGTCCTTTCTGACACCTACTCGAACGACCATTTCCCGTGTGCTGTCCGCTTGCTGACTCCTACCCCATCTGTGTGCACGCCCAAATAGCAAATTTCTAAGGGTGACTGGCAGCTTTACTCCTCTCTTGCGACCTCCAAAGAAAAAGATTTCCCCAGTTGTAATGACCAGATGGAATATCTCACAAACGTTATCCTTACTGCTGCTGAACATTCCATTCCTCGCGTTTCATATTTACCACGTCGTGTTCCAGTCCCTTGGTGGACTGAGGCATGCCGCGACGCTATTCGCATACGGAGGCGTGCTCTCCCCGTTTTTAACCGTCATCCTACGATGGAAAACTGCATTCATTATAAACAGAGGCGTGAAAAATGTCGTCACGTTCATCGAGATATCAAAATAGCTGTCTGGATTTCATTCACTAGTTTTTTAACAGTTCCACTCCTTCCTCTTAGTGTGGGCCAACCCTCGATGGCTCTCTGTGACCAAGATCCAGTCTACAATTTCCGGCCTGACAGTAGCAGACGTTGTCATCGTGACCCCATTGCTAACTCCAACTCCTTGGGCCACCATATTATGGACATTTCGAGCTCTTCCCACTATCGCCGTGCCTTCCTGCGTAGGAAACCAGCGGAGGAGGCTCGGGTGATACCATTCTCGTCTCCGAATCTTGAGTGCTACAATGCCGCCTTTACTATGAGCGATCTAGATCATGCTCTCAGTTCATTCCGATCATGCACCACCCTAGGACCAGACGTCCATATTCAGATGTTGCAGCACCTTCCTCTTTCGGGCAAGCACATTCTGCTTAACACTTTCAACATCACCTGGGCAGAGGGCACATGTCCCAGGCGTTGGCGCGAAGTCACTGTCATACCCATACCTAAGCCTGGTAATGACAAAAACTTTCCTTCTAGCTACCACCCCATCTCTCTCACCAGCTGCATTTGCAATGTGATGGAATGTATGAATCATGCCCGGCTGGTATGGTGGCTCGAGTCTCGCAATTTACTGACGAATGCACAGTGTGGATTTCGAGCGCGGCGTTCCGCAGTTGACCATCTCGTTACTTTGTCCACTTATATCATAAATGGTTTTCTGCGGAAATCGCAGACTGTGGCCCTGTCTTTCGATTTGCAGAAGGCCTACGACACCTGCTGGAGAACTGTTATTAAAAATCGTTCAAATGGCTCTGATCACTATGGGACTTAATTAAGTTACTTCTCAACATCATGAATGCCTCCTTCTATGTCTTCCATAGGGGCGCATGTACGTCTGTCCAGCTTACGATATGTCTGCGTGATTATCTTTTGTGAATGACTTTTTAAACGCGGAATTTAAAACTTCAACCTTAGTTTGCTGCAGCAGCATCGAAGTATCAGTCTATTATGAGTTCGAGTCTCGGCTGACGTTCTGCTCCTAACGATTGGTAACTGACTGCTCAGGGCTCTTGGACGAGATTCTCTCGTAACGTTGCTTTCTCCGGACTCTTCCAAAGGTCTGTTTTAAGAACCTTCTGGAATGTCGTGACTTCTAATGCTTGAAATACGTACAATCACCTTGCCGTCTCTCAACTAAGCTGAGGGTATTGTTGTTCTCGCCAGCAGTTACTGTTCGGCTGCCTTCTTGGCTGGCGGTCAGTAACTCACTTCATAAGCAGCTCTGGCCCAGAATCCAACTTCCCGGTGCCCACGTGACACAACATGTGCGCTGTGTTAACATAGTAGTTACTAAAGTTCTTTTCTCTACATAGCGTCCATGATACCCTTTGATTCAAAGCCCCATAACAAATGTTAAAATCACAGCCAAGGTCTGCCTGGTGCTTGGAAGCCACTTCAGCTGGAACCACAATATTGTCTTTGCGAATATATTCGTTTCCTTCCGTGCCTATTTTTTTTCTTTCACAATGAGTACTACCTTCAATGCTCTTCTTCCGTTTTGCTTCAGTTTTCCATTTCATTTCGCAATGTGATGTATTCTTTACGTGTAATAATCTACATCTACATCTACATGGATACTCTGCAAATCACATTTAAGTGCCTGGCAGAGGGTTCATCGAACCACCTTCACAATTCTCTATTATTCCAATCCCGTACTGCGAGCGGAAAGAATGAACACCTATATCTTTCCGTACGAGCTCTAATTTCCTTTATTTTATCGTGGTGATCGTTCCGCCCTATGTAGGTCGGTGTCAACAAAATATTTTCACATTCGAAGGAGAATGTTGGTGATTGGAATTTCGTGAGAAGATTCCGTCGCAACGAATGATTTCCAGCCCAAATCCTGTATCATTTCTGTGACACTCTCTCCCATATTTCGCGATAATACTAAACGTGCTGCCTTTCTTTGAACTTTTTCGATGTACTCCGTCTGTCCTACCTGGTAAGGCTCCCACAACGTGCAGCAGTACTCTAAAAGAGGACGGACAAGCGTAGTGTAGACAGTCTCCTTAGTAGGTCTGTTACATTTTCTAAGTGTCCTGCCAATAAAACGCAGCCTTTGGTTAGCCTTCACCACAACATTTTCTACGTGTTCTTTCCAATTTAAATTATTCGTAATTGTACTACCTAGGTATCTGGTTGAATTTACGGCTTTTAGATTAGACTGAATTATCGTGTAAGCGACGTTTAACGACTTCCTTTTAGTACTCATGTGGATGACCTCACACTTTTCGTTATTTAGGGCCAACTACCGCATTTCGCACCATTCAGACATTTTTTTCTAAATCGTTTTGCAATTTGTTTTGATATTCTGATGACTTTGTTAGTCGATAAACGACAACGTCAGCTGCAAACAACCGAAGACGGCTGCTCAGATTGTCTCCCACATCGTTTATATAGATAAGGAATAGCAAAGGGCCTATAACACTACTGAAATTACTTCTGTTTTACTCGATGCCTTTCAGTCAGTTACTACGAACTGTGACCTCTCTGACAGGAAATCGCAAATCCAGTCACATAAATGAGACGATATTACATAACCACGCAATTTTACTACAAGCCGCTTGTGTGGAACAGTGTCAAAAGCCTTCTGGAAATCCAGTAATACGGAATCGATCTGAAATCCCTTGTCAGTAACACTCAGCACTTCATGTGAATAAAGAGCTAGTTGTGTTTCACAGGAACGATGTTTTCTAAACCCATGTTGACTGTGTGTCAATAGACCGTTTCCTTCGAGGTAATTCATAATGTTCGAACACAATATATGTTCTAAAATCCTGCTGCATATCGACGATAACGATATGGGCCTGTAATTTAGTGCATTACTCCTACAACCTTCCTTGAATATTGGTGTGAACTGTGCAACTTTCCAGACACTGGGTACGGATCTTTCGTCGAGCGAACGGTTGTATATGATTGTTAAGTATGGAGCTAATGCATCAGCATACTCCGAAAGGAACCTAATTGGTATACAGTCTGAACCAGAAGACTTGCTTTTATTAATTGAGTTAAGTTGCTTCACTACTCCGAGGATATTTACTTGTACGTTACTCAAGTAGGCAGCTTTTCTCGATTCGAATTCTGGAATATTTACTTCGTCTTCTTTTGTGAAGGCATTTCGGAAGGCTGTGTTTAGTAAATCTGCTTTGGCAACACTGTCTTCGATAGTATCTCCATTTTCAATAAAATTCTTCAGGGTATCAGACCGCATCGTCATAATTTAAAATGCGCCAACGTTTCGGCCAGCGTTGCAGCTAGCCTTCATCAGGGCCTTACGTTAAACTGCTAAATGAAATTTTTTTTTCTTTATTGTTATTTGAACACCCCATACAGGGTCGGCTGGCAGCGGAAAAGTTTAGTCCGCTCTGCAGCCGTAAGCATGACAATAAAAAAGAATGTGAGACATATAAGTAACAGAGTGGCGGTTAAAAAAACAGTAGATACAATAATTAAAAAAACATGAAGCCGTTCACAATCGACGAAACAAACAAGAAAACTGTCGGCACCGTGCACAAACACTGACGAGTTAGACGACACATGTGAACGAAGGAGCGTGGACGGCGAAAAACACAGATGCACAAACACGACGGCACAGACACTAAACTGAGGGCGATGATCTCCGGCGCGCGAATGTTCACTTTGCGTGTGCGAGTCCGGGGACCTGCCAAGGGAGGAGGAGGAGGAGGAGGAGGAGTGGGAGAGCGAGAGGGGAGAGCAGAGACGCCACGGGCAGGGGAGAGAGGGAGGAGAGAGGAAGGGGGAGGGGAAGCCCGGGGGAAGAGGGGTGGAGGGAGGGGACGGGGGAAAGGAAAGAGAAGGGAAGGGAAGAGAAGGGAGGGAGGGTGCCTAAGGGAAAGGACAGAGGAAGTGGGGGGGGGCAGGTCAAAGTTGATAAGAGGGGTAGATGGAGGGGACGAGGATATCATCAGGGAGGGGGAGCTGGCGGAAGCCACCTTGGGAGAGGGTAAGGAGTGTGGAGAGATGGAGACCGGAGACCGGGTGGGACGTGGGAGTACAGGTGCGGCAGCGGGCGTGGGTGGGAGAGGATCGGGGACACGAGCGGGTGAGGAGGATCAAGTTTACGGGAGGTGTACAGGATCCGTATCCTTTCAAGGAAAAGGAGGAGGTGGGGGAAGGGGATGAGATCATACAGGATCCGCGTGGGGGAGGGGAGACGGATGCGATAGGCAAGGCGGAGAGCATGGCGTTCAAGGATTTGGAGGGATTTATAGAAGGTAGGGGGGGCGGAGATCCAGGCTGGATGGGCGTAACAAAGGATAGGGCGGATGAGGGATTTATAGGTGTGGAGGATGGTGGAGGGGTCCAGACCCCACGTGCGGCCGGAAAGGAGCTTGAGGAGATGGAGTCGGGAACGTGCCTTGGCTTGGATCGTCTGGAGATGGGGAGTCCAGGAGAGGCGACGGTCGAGGGTGACGCCAAGGTACTTAAGGGTGGGAGTGAGGGCGATAGGACGGCCATAGACGGTGAGATAGAAATCAAGGAGGCGGAAGGAAGGGGTGGTTTTGCCTACAAAGATCGCCTGGGTTTTGGAGGGATTGACCTTGAGCAACCACTGGTTGCACCAAGCGGTGAACCGGTCAAGATGGGATTGGAGAAGGCGTTGGGAGTGTTGCAGGGTGGGGGCAATGGCGAGGAAGGCGGTGTCATCGGCAAACTGGAGGAGGTGGACGGGGGGCGACGGCGGCGGCATGTCCGCCGTGTACAAAAGGTACAGAAGGGGGGAGAGGACGGAGCCTTGGGGCACACCGGCGGAGGGGAAAAAGGTGTAGGAATCTGTGTTATGGATGGTGACATAGGAAGGACGGTGGGAGAGAAAGGAACCGATCAGACGGACGTAGTTAATGGGAAGGGCAAAGGTTTGGAGCTTGAAGAGGAGACCGGAATGCCAGACGCGGTCATAAGCGCGTTCGAGGTCAAGGGAGAGGAAGATTGCGGAGCGACGGGAATTAAGCTGTTCGGAAAGGAGATGAGTGAGGTGAAGGAGAAGATCGTCGGAAGAGAAGGACGGCCGAAAGCCACACTGGGTGACGGGAAGGAGGCGGTGCTGGCGGAGATGCTGGTGGATGCGGCGGGTGAGGATAGATTCCAGGACCTTGCTGAAGACCGAGGTAAGGCTGATGGGACGGTAGGAGGAGACGGCGGACGGCGGTTTGCCAGGTTTAAGGAACATGAGGATACGGGAGGTTTTCCACAGGTCGGGGTAGTAACCGGTGGACAGGACTACATTGTAGAGCCTGGCCAGGGTGGAGAGGAAAGAGACAGGAGCTTCACGAAGGTGACGGTAGGTGGCACGATCGTGACCAGGAGCGGTGTTACGTTTTGTGCGGGGTGTAGCAATGAGATCCTGTGTAGTGATAGGGGCATTGAGTTCCGTGCTAAGTGAAACACACTTGGTTCCTTAAATAGCTGCACGAGAAAACCGTGTCGTTACTTGATTGGCTGTAAAAGGAGGAGGAGGAGGGGTGAAAGGTATGCTTTATTGGTGTTTCCTTTATTATCTGTCATTGGCTGAAATAGCTGTTTTCTATTGGTCTTTATATTAATCCACCCCATTGGAGGAGACGGACGAATAGCGAACAGGTGATGGCTGTGACGTCACACTGTTTACATGCTGTCCTGAAGCCGGCTGCGGCGTGCCATTGCTTTGTGTGCTCGCGACCACTACTGCGGCTCTCCGCGTGTCTGCATGGGCCGCCACGGCTCTGCCGCCGCTCCGTAGCCCTGCTATTGCAGGCAGCAGCCAAGACCTCGGAAGCTTGTACCCGTCCTCTCTATTCATGTTGGCGGGTCTTTTGGCTATATCTATCGCCTCTCTAATCTTTCTTTTGAAAGTGAGAGGCTGTTTCGCCAGGACGCGGGCTTCTTGAAAAAATATTGGTTTCCCGCACTCGTCTCGGTGTTCCGCCACTGCTGACTTAGTGTGTTGTTTCAGTGGGATATATCTTTCATGTTCCGAGAGCCTTGTGCTAATCGGACGTCCCGTCTCACCTATGTAGACTAATCCACACGCACAACCAATTTCATACACGCCAGCTGTGTGTAGGTTGTCAACTGCATCCTTGGTAGAACCGAGCATGTCTGATATTTTGTTTCTGCTTCGGAAAATTGGTTTGATGTCGGCTTTTCGTAGAATTTTGCCAATACGTTCGGTGACCCCTTGTACATATGGTAACACAGCAATGCTCTGTGGCTCCTTCTTCTCTTCCCTATTAGTCTTCTCCCTTGTCGACATGGTGCTGTCTATCGTCTGCTTCCCATAGCCATTAGTTCCGAAGATGGACCTGAGGCGTTCAAGTTCTGTCTTCAGATGTTCTTCGTCGCTTATCCTGTGCGCTCTGATACCCTGAAGCGGAAGCCTACGCTTACAGTATCTCCATTGTTATCGCGCAGAGAAGGCATTGATTGCTTCTTGCCGCTAACATACTTCACATACGACCATAATCTCTTTGGATTTTCTGCTAGGTTTCGAGACAGAGTTTCGTTGTGGAAACTGTTATAGACGTCTCGCATTGAACTCCGCGCTAAGTTTCGAGCTTCTGTAAAGGATCGCCAATCTTGAGGATTTAAATTTGGCATGTTTGTTTCGTTGTTTCTGCAACAGTGTTCTAACCCGTTTTGTGTACCAAGGAGGATCAGCTCCGTCGTTTTTTAGTTTATTTGGTATAAACCTCTCAATTGCTGCCGATTCTATTTCTTTGAATTTAAGCCACATCTGGCCTACACTTATATTATTAATTTGGAATGAGTGGAGATCGTCTCACAGGAAGGCGTCAAATGCTTTTTATCTGCTTTTTTGAATAGGTATATTTTTCGCTTATTTTTCGAGGATTTGGGGATTAGAGTATTCAGTCTCGCTACAACAGCCCTGTGTTCACTAATCCCTATATCGCTTTTGATGCTGGTTGTTAACTCAGGATTATTTGTTGTTAAGAGGTCAAGTGTGTTTTCACAACCGTTTACTATTCGCGTGGGCTCATGAACTAATTGCTCGAAATAATTTTCAGAAAATGCGTTTAGCACAATTTCGGATGATATTTTATGCGTACCTCCCGAATTAAAGATGTATTTTCGCCATCATACCGAGGGTAAATTAAACACCACCAACTATTATCGTATCAGTCGGGTAAGTGTTTGAAATCAAACTCAAGTTTTCTTTGAATCTTTCAGATACTGTAGCATCTGAACTGGGAGGTCGGTAAAAGGATCCAATTATTATTTTATTCCGGTGGCCAATAACAGTTGCAGATGCCGTTTCCAGAGGTCCTCAGGTAACACCAACCGACAGCTTGGTCACGGTGCGTCTGAAACCCTCCGTCAGTTTCGGCGTGGTCAAGGAGGTTAAGTTATTTTAAAATCTGTTCTATGTGTGAAGTAGGTTAGATATTTACTTCCAAGGGTGTGATGGATACCACGACGCCTATGTGCTTCAAGGCGAGTGCTGCATCCCATATTTTGCGCCGGCCTGGGTGGCCGAGCGGTTCTAGGCGCTGCAGTTTGGAACCGCGCGACCGATACGGTCGCAGGTTCGTATCCTGCCTCGTGCATGAATGGGTGTGATGTCCTTAGGTTAGTTAGGTTTAAGTAGTACTAAGTTCTAGGGGACTGATGACCTCAGAAGGTAAGTCCCATAGTGCTCAGAGCCATTTGAACCATTTTGAACCAGATTTTGCTATTAAGAGGAAGCCGAATGCACGTAAATTAGCTATGTCTCTGTGCCGTAAAGAACGTGACGAGTATTGTACATTCCACCAAGTTGTACGAATATCTGAGGTGAAGGAAGAAACGTTTCGTTACATACTTTATATGATTCGTGGTGACATTTAAAACCAAGGCTACATACGGTCTGCTCTGCTGAATTTATTTGAAGTTGTGCAAACGCACGCGAATGGTTGTCATTCAGAGTACGTGGGAAAGACAAACTTGAAGTTTATAATAAGATTGTCTGAACACCTAAAGTATTGAAAAGTAAAAACATTTACACCACGCTTGCAAAATCACTTCAGCCCTACTGGCATAAAAACACCTATAAGCAGTAATAATACACTCCTGGAAATTGAAATAAGAACACCGTGAATTCATTGTCCCAGGAAGGGGAAACTTTATTGACACATTCCTGGGGTCAGATACATCACATGATCACACTGACAGAACCACAGGCACATAGACACAGGCAACAGAGCATGCACAATGTCGGCACTAGTACAGTGTATATCCACCTTTCGCAGCAATGCAGGCTGCTATTCTCCCATGGAGACGATCGTAGAGATGCTGGATGTAGTCCTGTGGAACGGCTTGCCATGCCATTTCCACCTGGCGCCTCAGTTGGACCAGCATTCGTGCTGGACGTGCAGACCGCGTGAGACGACGCTTCATCCAGTCCCAAACATGCTCAATGGGGGACAGATCCGGAGATCTTGCTGGCCAGGGTAGTTGACTTACACCTTCTAGAGCACGTTGGGTGGCACGGGATACATGCGGACGTGCATTGTCCTGTTGGAACAGCAAGTTCCCTTGCCGGTCTAGGAATGGTAGAACGATGGGTTCGATGACGGTTTGGATGTACCGTGCACTATTCAGTGTCCCCTCGACGATCACCAGTGGTGTACGGCCAGTGTAGGAGATCGCTCCCCACCCCATGATGCTGGGTGTTGGCCCTGTGTGGCTCGGTCGTATGCAGTCCTGATTGTGGCGCTCACCTGCACGGCGCCAAACACGCATACGACCATCATTGGCACCAAGGCAGAAGCGACACTCATCGCTGAAGACGACACGTCTCCATTCGTCCCTCCATTCACGCCTGTCGCGACACCACTGGAGGCGGGCTGCACGATGTTGGGGCGTGAGCGAAAGACGGCCTAACGGTGTGCGGGACCGTAGTCCAGCTTCATGGAGACGGTTGCGAATGGTCCTCGCCGATACCCCAGGAACAGTGTCCCTAATTTGCTGGGAAGTTGCGGTGCGGTCCCCTACGGCCCTGCGTAGGATCCTACGGTCTTGGCGTGCATCCGTGCGTCGCTGCGGTCCGGTCCCAGGTCGACGGGCACGTGCACCTTCCGCCGACCACTGGCGACAACATCGATGTACTGTGGAGACCTCACGCCCCACGTGTTGAGCAATTCGGCGGTACGTCCACCCGGCCTCCCGCATGCCCACTATACGCCCTCGCTCAAAGTCCGTCAACTGCACATACGGTTCACGTCCACGCTGTCGCGGCATGCTACCAGTGTTAAAGACTGCGATGGAGCTCCGTATGCCACGGCAAACTGGCTGACACTGACGGCGGCGGTGCACAAATGCTGCGCAGCTAGCGCCATTCGACGGCCAACACCGCGGTTCCTGGTGTGTCCGCTGTGCCGTGCGTGTGATCATTGCTTGTACAGCCCTCTCGCAGTGTCCGGATCAAGTATGGTGGGTCTGACACACCGGTGTCAATGTGTTCTTTTTTCCATTTCCAGGAGTGCATAATCTGCTCACTGTTAATGCCTACTGACCACAACGCAAAAAAGATCCACTAATGTAGCTTTAACCATAAGCTCGCTTGAACAGATTACTTTTTGATATTATAAATTACGTCTATTCCAATAAAAATTTTGTCTACTTGTGGTTTCCAATAAACCTGCGGCTTCAGTCCGTAAATTCCGAACTATATCCTGATTGTGATATTTTTCATCTCCAAGATCTCACAAATAGACTCTTTCTTAGACTAGTCTTACCACTGTTTCACAGTCCCTTTGTCGTGTGTGAGAAAATCGGTCGATTTGACCGAAAAAAATCTGGTTTGAATTTCACCGAATGTCGTCTGAAGTCTGTGCGTTCGGGCAATGAGCTAGGCTGCACTGTGATCGCGTACGTACTGGCTTACTGGTTGGAAACGCTCGGTCGTCTTCGACTAACGTCGGGCGTCGTCAGAATCCACCGAAGTCGATACCACAGTGACTTCAGCCCAAGCACCGCAGCTCGCCTCGCCCCAATTAATCTACTACAGGGTGTTTCAAAAATGACCGGTATATTTGAAACGGCAATAAAAACTAAACGAGCAGCGATAGAAATACACCGTTTCTTGCAATATGCTTGGGACAACAGTACATTTTCAGGCGGACAAACTTACGAAATTACAGTAGTTACAATTTTCAACAACAGATGGCGCTGCAAGTGATGTGAACGATATAGAAGACAACGCAGTCTGTGGGTGCGCCATTCTGTACGTCGTCTTTCTGCTGTAAGCGTGTGCTGTTCACAACGTGCAAGTGTGCTGTAGACAACATGGTTTATTCCTTAGAACAGAGGATTTTTCTGGTGTTGGCATTCCACCGCCTAGAACACAGTGTTGTTGCAACAAGACGAAGTTTTCAACGGAGGTTTAATGTAACCAAAGGACCGAAAAGCGATACAATAAAGGATCTGTTTGAAAAATTTCAACGGACTGGGAACGTGATGGATGAACGTGCTGGAAAGGTAGGGCGACCGCGTACGGCAACCACAGAGGGCAACGCGCAGCTAGTGCAGCAGGTGATCCGACAGCGGCCTCGGGTTTCCGTTCGCCGTGTTGCAGTTGCGGTCCAAATGACGCCAACGTCCACGTATCGTCTCATGAGTTTACACCTCTATCCGTACAAAATTCAAATGCGGCAACCCCTCAGCGCCGCTACCATTGCTGCATGAGAGACATTCGCTAACAATATAGTGCACAGGATTGATGACGGCGAAATGCATGTGGGCAGCATTTGGTTTACTGACGAAGCTTATTTTTACCTGGACGGCTTCGTCAATAAACAGAACTGGCGCATATGGGGAACCGAAAAGCCCCATGTTGCAGTCCCATCGTCCCTGCATCCTCAAAAAGTACTGGTCTGGGCCGCCATTTCTTCCAAAGGAATCATTGGCCCATTTTTCAGATCCGAAACGATTACTGCATCACGCTATCTGGACATTCTTCGTGAATTTGTGGCGGTACAAACTTCCTTAGACGACACTGCGAACACCTCGTTGTTTATGCAAGATGGTGCCCGGCCACATCGCACGGCCGACGTCTTTAATTTCCTGAATGAATATTTCGATGATCGTGTGATTGCTTTGGGCTATCCGAAACATACAGGAGGCGGCGTGGATTGACCTCCCTATTCGCCAGACATGAACCCCTGTGACTTCTTTCTGTGGGGACACTTGAAAGACCAGGTGTAGCGCCAGAATCCAGAAACAATTGAACAGCCGAAGCAGTACATCTCATCTGCATGTGAAGCTATTCCGCCAGACACGTTGTCAAAGGTTTCGGGTAATTTCATTCAGAGACTACGCCATATTATTGCTACGCATGGTGGATATGTGGAAAATATCATACTATAGAGTTTCCCAGATCGCAGCGCCATCTGTTGTTGAAAATTGTAACTACTGTAATTTCGAAAGTTTGTCTGCCTGAAAATGTACTGTTGTCCCAAACATATTGCAACAAACGGTGTATTTCTATCGCTGCTCGTTTAGTTTTTATTGCCGTTTCAAATATACCGGTCATTTTTGAAACACCCTGTATCACACTCTGTAGCCTTTAGTTACGGAACACTGAATAGTGGAGCCTTGACCTTATCTGATTTACATTCGTGCTTTGAACTGCTTCCTGGACTGTTGTATACGAAGGTGTACCCAAAAAAAAGTACCAGCATAACAATGTCGTGAGCGGACCCTTATAAAGGTAAGCATTTCTGCAGATAGACGTGTATAGCGTAACTCATTGCCAGTTCTGTGCACTCTGTGTTGTCACCCTGGCTGGTTCTGTT
Source organism: Schistocerca cancellata (assembly GCF_023864275.1). Lineage (NCBI taxonomy): Eukaryota > Metazoa > Arthropoda > Insecta > Orthoptera > Acrididae > Schistocerca > Schistocerca cancellata. The sequence continues at coordinate 53,017,951 of NC_064631.1, forward strand.
CATCTGTAGTTATTGTTTTTGCTAGTGTCGTTTTGTTCTTGTTTCGTTTTTTTTATGATGGTAAGCTTAAGCGAACAACGTGCAGCAATGAAATACTATTTCCCACTCGGTAAAAATGCTGCTGAAACTGTTCTAATGTTGCAAACAGCTTACCAAGATGGCGCTATGGGAAAAAGTCGCATGTATCAGTGATTTGCTCGATTGGAAAATAGCGGCATGTCGATTGATGACAAACCGCGTTCTGGAGGACTATCAACTGCCCGAATCAACGAAAATATTGAAAATATTCGAGACCTTGTGCCCACTAACTGTCGACAGACAATTGACCAACTATCAAAGGTTATAATATTATTTAAAATCCGTCTTGATTGCAATATTTTTATTCATATGACCGGTTTCGGTTCATTCAGAACCATCTTGAATGAACCGAAACCGGTCATATGAATAAAAATATTGCAATCAAGACGGATTTTAAATAATATTATAAAATCACAGGTTGCTGTTATCCCATAAGACATTATGTCTGTTTTTGCAAAATATCAAAGGTTAGTCGGTTACGTTGGGACTCGTTTCAGCGAATTTAACAGTAGATTTGGGAATGAGATGGATTGCTGCCAAGTTTGTTCCTCAGGTTGTGACTCATAATCAAAAGGAACGTCGAGTTAAAACATGTCGTCCTCTGAAACAAAATCTTGAAACAGATCCAGATTTTCTGTCAAACATCATTACTGGTAATGAGTCATGGTACTAAGGCAACGACTCTGAAACAAAGCAACAGTGAAGCCAATGGAAGACGTCATTGTCACCCCGTCCAAAAAAATGCCGTAAAGTCAAATCATACATCAAAACAAAGCTGATTTGGTTTCTGGATGCCAAGGCGGTGGTTCATTCAGAGTTTGTTCCCCCAGGTCAGACCGCTAATTAATAATAACAGTGAGCGTATGGCATTGGTGGGCGGGAAACCCCTCGCGGGGCGGTTCGGCCGCCGCTCCACAAGGTCTTTAACGCCACTATGGCGACTTGCGAGTGAATTAGGATGAGATGATGATGAAAGACACACAACACCCAGTCATCTAGAGGCAGAGAAAATCCCTCACCCCGCCGGAAATCGAACCCGGGACACCGTGCGCGGGAAGCGAGAACGCTACCCCAAGACCACGAGCCGCGGACAGACCGGTAATTATACCTTGTATTTGGAAGTTTTAAGAAGATTACGCAACAGCGTTCGTCGAAAAAGACCCGACAGGAGACTGGTTCTTCCACCACGACAATGCACCTGCACACACAGCCATTTCTGTTAGACAGACTTTGGCTAAAATGGCAAGCAGCTTACTCGCCTGGCCTGGCTCCGTGCGACATTTTATTACTTCCACGCATGACAATGGGCATAAAAGGACACCGATTTGACAACATTGAAGAAGTTAAGAAAAAACCGAGCGAGGAGCTGTCGGCTACCTCTAAAGACGACTACAAATAAAGTATCGAACAGTGGAACCATCGGTGGGACAAATGTATTAGTTGTAATGGAGAGTATCTTGTTTTGTAAACAATTTCAAAATACATAGCTTTTAAAAAATAATCTCGGTTTTTTTAGGTACCCCTTTATATGCTTAAGACAACGTTGCTACCCTAAGGACCCATGTTGTTGTCCGTTTACTTCGTGAACTCCCGTGTCATTGACCACAGGACCTGCTCGTTCGTGCCGCAGTTCTCTGCGCTGTCACCAGCGCGATATAAACTGTGTTCTACCGACGCAGTATAAGATAGCAAAGAAATAACGAGCAGGAGGCAAGGCATTGGATGTCCTCGCGTTATCACAAAACGTGCAGATCGAAAACTTACTCACTTTGTAACTCCGGATAGGTGGCGATCTCTCTGAGAGCCGACTGCTGTGTACGACTTCGTACAGAACGATATGGTAAGGGTGGTGCGGCAACTGTCGTCATAGGAAGGCGGGACATGAGCAGAAATGATTAGCGAACAAGTTAACATAGTGAACACAAGATTTACTTAATTTGTATGTCTGCCAAGGTACGAAGACCTATTACAAATAACGCAGCAAGAAATACAGACCAGCTATCACAATGTAGACAGGAATGAGGCTCTCCAAACTAAAGCACAAACGATCGTGTCGGAGCCGTGACTAGGCGGCGTCTGTGTAGCGTCGTGCAGCGAACAGGCTCCAAGTGTGAGACGGCTGCCACCGGTTACCCAATACACTCCTGGAAATGGAAAAAAGAACACATTGACACCGGTGTGTCAGACCCACCATACTCGCTCCGGACACTGCGAGAGGGCTGTACAAGCAATGATCACACGCACGGCACAGCGGACACACCAGGAACCGCGGTGTTGGCCGTCGAATGGCGCTAGCTGCGCAGCATTTGTGCACCGCCGCCGTCAGTGTCAGCCAGTTTGCCGTGGCATACGGAGCTCCATCGCAGTCTTTAACACTGGTAGCATGCCGCGACAGCGTGGACGTGAACCGTATGTGCAGTTGACGGACTTTGAGCGAGGGCGTATAGTGGGCATGTGGGAGGCCGGGTGGACGTACCGCCGAATTGCTCAACACGTGGGGCGTGAGGTCTCCACAGTACATCGATGTTGTCGCCAGTGGTCGGCGGAAGGTGCACGTGCCCGTCGACCTGGGACCGGACCGCAGCGACGCACGGATGCACGCCAAGACCGTAGGATCCTACGCAGTGCCGTAGGGGACCGCACCGCCACTTCCCAGCAAATTAGGGACACTGTTGCTCCTGGGGTATCGGCGAGGACCATTCGCAACCGTCTCCATGAAGATGGGCTACGGTCCCGCACACCGTTAGGCCGTCTTTCGCTCACGCCCCAACATCGTGCAGCCCGCCTCCAGTGGTGTCGCGACAGGCGTGAATGGAGGGACGAATGGAGACGTGTCGTCTTCAGCGATGAGAGTCACTTCTGCCTTGGTGCCAATGATGGTCGTATGCGTGTTTGGCGCCGTGCAGGTGAGCGCCACAATCAGGACTGCATACGACCGAGGCACACAGGGCCAACACCCGGCATCATGGTGTGGGGAGCGATCTCCTACACTGGCCGTACACCACTGGTGATCGTCGAGGGGACACTGAATAGTGCACGGTACATCCAAACCGTCATCGAACCCATCGTTCTACCATTCCTAGACCGGCAGGGGAACTTGCTGTTCCAACAGGACAATGCACGTCCGCATGTATCCCGTGCCACCCAACGTGCTCTAGAAGGTGTAAGTCAACTACCCTGGCCAGCAAGATCTCCGGATCTGTCCCCCATTGAGCATGTTTGGGACTGGATGAAGCGTCGTCTCACGCGGTCTGCACGTCCAGCACGAACGCTGGTCCAACTGAGGCGCCAGGTGGAAATGGCATGGCAAGCCGTTCCACAGGACTACATCCAGCATCTCTACGATCGTCGCCATGGGAGAATAGCAGCCTGCATTGCTGCGAAAGGTGGATATAACTGTACTAGTGCCGACATTGTGCATGCTCTGTTGCCTGTGTCTATGTGCCTGTGGTTCTGTCAGTGTGATCATGTGATGTATCTGACCCCAGGAATGTGTCAATAAAGTTTCCCCTTCCTGGGACAATGAATTCACGGTGTTCTTATTTCAATTTCCAGGAGTGTACTTCAGTGGCAAAGGACGCTCAGTCCAGAGCCGCTGGAGGTGTGGCTTATCGGGCGTGCGCCGTTGGGTCTGCCAGATCCTGCACGACTGCCGTCAGCGTCTGACGGAAACTTGCAATTCAGTTGCCAAGTTTGACGCCTCTGGGATGGTACCGATATGTGATAACTCAATGACGACAGGATATAATGCTGGTGGGACACAGGTGCTTAGCGCACACAGTTAAGCGCAATGTGTTGAACATGGAGCTCAGCAGCAGACGACTGCAATATGTTCCCATGCTGATGCAACGAAAGTGTCAGTTGTGATTGTATGCACAGAATCAGCAAGAATGGACAGTGAATCAATGGAAATGTGTCGTCTTCTCCAAAGAATCGCATTTCTTATTTCACCAGGTGTATGGTCGTCCGCCATGAGTCATATGGTGGCTTGTGGGCGGAGTATGTAGTAGCTAGATGCTGATGTAGAACAGCTACTCGAAACATGCCTTGTACCCCAGACGCACTTTTATTCTGCGGGGGACTTCCACCTGGGCTCTCATGGGACGTCTAGTTGTAATCGAAGTCACCATGACACCTGTGGCTTACGTGGGCATCATTGCGGAGCACCTGCATCCCTTCGTATTTGATGTCTACCCCTATGGCAAATGGCATCGTCCAACACGATAACTGTCCATGTAACGAGTCCAGAATCGGCACAGTGGTTTGAAAAGCATTATAATAAACTCATTCTGAACGCTTGGCAGCAGATAATTCAGGAGGTGTGGAGTTAAATTGGAATTATTAACATATTAGCGTATGCAGATGATCTAAACATCATTAGCGATAGGAAAGAATCTGTAACAGCAAATGCGAATGCGTTAATCAAGGCTAGTGAGGATATAGGTGTAAGGATAAGTGAAGACAAAACTAAATACCTGGTTGCTACTAGAATGCCAATAGCAGTAGATCAGGAAATGTTAAGAGTTGGAGATGTGCAGTTTGAAAAAGTGAACACATTTAAGTATCTAGGCGTGGACATCACTTCGAGAAATGAGATTGAATCCGAAGTGAAGAAGAGATTACGGGCGGGAAATGCGTGCTACTTCTCACTGAATAGATTACTTTCATCACGGATATTGTCTAGCAATTTAAAGATTAGAATATACGAAACTATTATTCTACCAATTATGCTATATGAATGTGAGACTTGGTCTCTCACTATGCAAAATGAAAAGCCGTCTCGAGTATTTGAAAACAAAATTTTGAGGAAAATGTTCGGACAAAAAAGGGATGACATTAGCGGAGAGTGGCGAAAACTGCATAACGAAGAGGTTCACGAACTCTATTCAAGCCCTGACATAATCAGTATTATTGAATCACGTAGGCTGCGATGGGCGGGTCACGTAGCTCGAATGGATGAGAGCAGGGATGCGCGCAAAGCACTGGTAGGTCACTTAGAGGCAAAACGTCCTGTGGGGAGACCGAGGCGTAGATGGGAGGACAATGTCAAGGCTGATTTGAAGAGCCTAGGTATTGAAGGTGAATGGAAGGAAATAGCCCAAGACAGGGACAGATGGCGAAAATACGTTGCTTCGGTAATGGACTCTCGGGTACGGTATGACCAGTGAGTGAGTGAGTGAGTGAGTGAGTGAGTGGTCGCATGGCGGCCGGCCGTTGTGACCGAGTGGTTCTAAGCGCTTCAGTCTGGAACTGCGCGACCACTACGGTCGCAGGTTCGAATCCTGCCTCGGGCATGGATGTGTGTGATGTCCTTAGGTTTGAGTAGTTGTAAGTTCTAGGGGACTGTTGACCTCTGGTGTTAAGTCCCATAGTGCTCAGAGCCATTTGAACCATTTGAACTCTTGGCCAACGAATTCGCCTGATCTGAACCTGTTCGAGCACATGAGGGTCATTATCGGGAGCCTGCGCCATCCCTAGAGACGACTGAACCCTAATCTACTAAAAACGGCGTGATCTGGGATTAGACACCTGGTACCACATACCTCCGCAAACCTGCCAAGGACTTATGTAATCGATGTCACGCAAACTCGTTGCCGTATTGCCTTCCAAAAATGTACCAAACGCTATTTGCAGACGGTTACAATGTTTTGAATCACCGGTGTATTTTTCTGAAGTGCTTGCATCACCTTTCATTGCCAGACGACGGAATCCAGACTCCGTAGGTTAAAGGACTTTTCCAGCATAATCCCTGGCGCCAAAGGCTCAGGTATACAGGGTGAGTCACTTAACGTTACCGCTGGATATATTTCGTAAACCACATCAAATACTGACGAACCGATTCCACAGACCGAACGTGAGGAGAGGGGCTAGTGTAATTGTTTAATAGAAACCATACAAAAATGCACGGAAGTATGTTTTTTAACACAAACCTACGTTTTTTTAAATGGAACAACGTTAGTTCTGTTAGCACATCTGAACATATAAACAAATATGTAATCAGTGCCGTTTGTTGCATTGTAAAATGGTAACTACATCCGGAGACATTGTAACCTAAAGTTGACGCTTGAGTACCACTCCTCCGCTGTTCGCTCGTGGGTATCGGAGAGCACCGAATTACGTAGGGATCCAAAGGAACGGTGATGGACCTTAGGTACAGAAGAGACTGGAACAGCACATTACGTCCACATGCTAACACCTTTTTATTGATCTTTTTCACTGACGCATATGTACATTACCATGATGTGGAGGACGCATAAATTGGCCAGCCCGTTCTCCTGATCTTACATCTCTGGACTTCTTTCTGTGGGGTACGTTAAAGGAAAATGTGTACCGTGATGTTCCTACAACCCCAGAGGATATGAAACAACGTATTGTGGCAGCCTTCGGCGACATTACTCCAGATGTACTGCGGCGTGTACGACATTCATTACGCCAGAGATTGCAATTGTGTGCAGCAAATGATGGCCACCACATTGAACATCTATTGGCCTGACATGTCGGGACACACTCTATTCCACTCCGTAATTGAAAACGGAAACCACGTGTACCTCACCCCTCATGGTAATGTACATGTGCGTCAGTGAAAAAGACCAATAAAAAGGTGTTAGCATGTGGACGTAATGTGCTGTTCCAATCTCTTCTGTACCTAAGGTCCATCACCGTTCCCTTTGGATCCCGACGTAATTCGGTGCTCTCCGATACACACGATCGAACAGCAGAGGAGTGGTGTAATTAAGATTTTACAGTGCAACAAACGGCACTGATTACGTATTTGTTTATATGTTCAGATGGGCTAACAAAACTAACGGGGTTCCATTTAAAAAAACGTAGGTTTGTGTTAAAAAACATACATCCGTGCATTTTTTATGGTTTGTATTAACCAATTACACTAGCCCCTCTCCTCACGTTCGGTCTGTGGAATCGGTTCGTCAGTATTTGATGTGGTTTACGAAATATATCCAGCGGTAATGTTAGGTGACTTACCCTGTATATCTTGATCATGCAGAAGGTCTTTTGACAGCCTAAGTACGAGAAAATGCATGTGAGTAAAACCAGCCCTTGCGTGGGCACAGATAAATTTAACACACACAGGGATGTGGAAGCTTCTTCACTTGTTCGGTTCCTCACGAAGTGTGCAGGTTTGCGTCCCTGTGAATAGTCTGTCGCCCTTGTACAATGCATAGCTGTTCTGGCCATTACCCAGCCTAATTTTGTGGAGGTTGTTGAAACTTCTGAAATAGTGGACGCTGAATCGCACGAAATTTTCTCGCTTGGATTGTTCGCGCGCAGAGCAGGGCGGAAGTTCGGTTACGCTGTTGGCTCCTTCGTCTCGACGCTGCATGGAAGGGATTGCTTAGGATTTTAAATCCGACGTGGGCGTTTCCGGCCGGTTTTTGAATCTTCGCGCCTTTTTATAGACTGCTAACCCTTTTGCTTCTGGTGTCGCGGCTCCTAATTCATCCACGAACGCCCCCTCGTCGTCTCCTCTCACCGCACTTTTTTAAATTAGAGCCAGTTAATTGATCTAACAGGCGTTTGTAACTTCCTCCTTCCTAATTGGCCTACTGGATTGCGATATAACTGACCGTGATCGCATATTCCTAATGAAATTTCACAGTTAGTAAGGCTAGTTATAGTGAAGTGTACAATAGACTCTTATGACGGAAGAATCTATTCTAAACTTAAGCTAAGTAGCTTACTACCTGCACAGCGGAAAAAAGGGTACCACGTAGTATTTACTACAAAAATCACTAATAGCACAAAGAAAATACTGATTAGTTAAAAAAGGGATAATTAAACGGTCGCCAACCCGCTAGGGCAATGAATCTCCAGAATCTTGAGAAAGGTAAAGGCAAACAAATTTTAGCAAATAATTACTGGCGTGGCAGCAGAAGGTTTTCACGCTTTTCCGTAGCACAACAGTTCACGAGAAAATAAATGAATCAGTAAGCACTGAGTTTGGCAGTTACTCATTTTGAAATACTAAATTTTCAAAGTAACTTTAAATAAAATTAATGGGTAAATAAAAGACTGCCTTAGGTTAAACTTTGTTATGTGAACAAAATTTCAGTAACGTCAGTGTAACGTAATGCATTGGACAAAAGGCAAGCAATTTGCTTTTGATTATTGAAAGACTGAACTGAATTTACTTTAAGCAAATGAGCAGTTTTCTTTTTCTTGGTTTTTTTTAATAACCACAATAAAAGACATACGAGTACCAAGTTACAGGAGGTCACTTGCTAAGCTAAATACAGAATAAATGAAATTGCGCTCTCTTCAATTGTGCTGTAGTTTTGCTAGTGAAATTTAATTTCAGGTAACCTCTGTTAAGCTGTATTAGAACTAACAGTAGCTGTGGTAGAAAATGTAGACTGAAACTAGATTTTAGCAAACATACTAACTGGCAGTAAATAGTTAATCACTTTTCATATCCTTACGACACTCGGTGATTGCATGGAAAGGATAGAGATCCTGCTTGGTAATAATGTCTGAGGACAATGACAATACCGGTGCCTTACAAGTTCTAACTGTTGCAAGTTATTATTCAAGTTATTCATACTTCATTAAAGAAATGTTCGTGAGCGAAGCCTCTACATTACTATATTTGTCAGTTACCAGTCTTACGATGTTGTAGCCGTTCGGACGCCGAAGAATGTAGCCGACGAATATACTGAGTTGCCGCTGTTGTTGTTGCTGCTGCTGTTCGATGAGAAGAACCTCGAGTCGTCTCCGGAGCCACGGAGGCAGTAGCTGGAACTGCAGCTTCCTCCGCCTTTTCACTCCTACCGTGCTCTCAATAGTCGCGGGTTAGCAATCAGGCGCGTCTACATTGGCGCGAGCATAGCTGCACCCCACGGCGGTGGTAGCGTCCAACAAACACTTCCGCACTCTTTCATGACTCAAGCTGCTCTAGAGGCTCCCCATACGCAAAGATAAACAACGGCTCAGCTACTACCGTTTCGCCTTTGCTATAGAAACATTTCAATGAAGTTCCCTTCGCTGTTACCAAGTCACTTACAATACAGGGTGATTCAAAAAGAATACCACAACTTTAGGAATTTAAAACTCTCCAACGACAAAAGGCAGAGCTAAGCACTATCTGTCGGCGAATTAAGGGAGCTATAAAGTTTCATTTAGTTGTACATTTGTTCGCTTGGGGCGCTGTTGACTAGGCGTCAGCGTCAGTTGATGCTAAGATGGCGACCGCTCAACAGAAAGCTTTTTGTGTTATTGAGTACGGCAGAAGTGAATCGACGACAGTTGTTCAGCGTGCATTTCGAACGAAGTATGGTGTTAAACCTCCTGATAGGTGGTGTATTAAACGTTGGTATAAACAGTTTACAGAGAATGGGTGTTTGTGCAAAGGGAAAAGTTCTGGACGGCCGAGAACGAGTGATGAAAATGTTGCACGCATCCAGCAAGCATTTGTTCGCAGCCCAGGAAAATCGACTCGCACAGCTAGCAGAGAGCTCGAACAAGAAGCACAACAATTCATATTTCAGCAGGATGGAGCGCCACCACATTGGCACTTATCTGTCCGTAACTACCCGAGGCGATGGATCGGCCGCCAGACAGAGCACTTCATCACTGGCCTCCAAGAAGCCCTGATCTTACCCCCTGCGATTTTTTCTTATGGGGGTATGTTAAGGATATGGTGTTTCGGCCACCTCTCCCAGCCACCATTTATGATTTGAAACGAGAAATAACAGCAGCTATCCAAACTGTTACGCCTGATATGCTACAAAGAGTGTGGAGCGAGTTGGTGTATCGGGTTGATATTGCTCGAATGTCTGGAGGGGGCCATATTGAACATCTCTGAACTTGTTTTTGAGTGAAAAAAAAAACCTTTTTAAATACTCTTTGTAATGATGTATAACAGAAAGTTCTATTATGTTTCTTTCATTAAATACACATTTTTAAAGTTGTGGTATTCTTTTTGAATCACCCTGTACTATTATTATAATCACAATCAATAACATACAGTCAAAATTAAATACAATAGTAGACCGATTACGTGTTAAACATAGTTTCTGTAATGCAGCTTACAGCTTCAGAATCGGAAGTACAGTGGAAGCTTTCAACGGATATTAAATGGCGAAAATTTTGGATGGTGTAGAAGGTACACTATGTGATCAAAAGTATCTGGACACTCCAAAAACGTACGTTTTTTCATATTGGAAGCATTGTGCAGCTACCTATTGGGAGGTACTACACATCAACAACCTCAGTAGTCATTAGACATCGTGAGAGAGCAGAATGCGGCGCTCTGTTGGGTGTCACGTGTAGTACATCTGCACGCAAGATTTCCAGACTTCTGAACATCCCTAGGTCCACTGTTTTCGATGTGAAATAGTGAAGTGAAAACGTGAAGGGACACGCAGAGGACAAAGGCATACAGGTCGACCTCGTCTGTTGACTGACAGAGACCGCCGACGGTTGAAGAGGGTCGTAATGTGTAATGGACAGACATCTATCCAGACCATCACACAGGAATTCAAAATTGCATCAAGATCCACTGCAAGTATAAAACAGTTAGTCGGGAGGTGAGAAAACTTCGATTTCATGGTCGAGCGGCTGCTTATAAGCCACACATCACGCCGATAAATGCCAAACGACGCCTCGCTTGGTTAAGGAGAGTAAGCATTGGACGATTTAACAGTGAAAAACGTTGTGTAGAGTAACGAATCACGGTTCACAATGTGGCGATCCGATGACAGGGTGTGGGTATGGCGAATGCCCGATGAACGTCATCTACCATCGTGTGTAGTGCCAAGAGTAAAATTCGGAGGCGGTGATGTTATGGTGTGGTCGTGTTTTTCATGAAGGTGGCTTGCACCCCTTGTTGTTTTTGCGTGGCACTATCACAACACAAGTCTACATTGCTGTTTTAAGCACCTTCTTGCTTCCTACTGTTGTTGTTATGGTCTTCAGTCCTGAGACTGGTTTGATGCAGCTCTCCATGGTACTCTATCCTGTGTAAGCTTCTTCATCTCCCTGTACTTACTGCAACCTACATCCTTCTGAATCTGCTTAGTGTATTCCTCTATTGGTCTCCCTCTACGATTCTTAACCTCCACGCATCCCTCTAGCACTAAACTGGTGATCCCTTGATGCCTCAGATCGTGTCCTACCAACCGACACCTTTTTCTAATCAAGTTGTGCCACAAATTCCTCTTCTCTTCAATCTATTCAGTACCTCCTCATTAGTTACGTGATCTACCCACTTAATGTTCAGCATTCTTCTGTAGCACAACGTTTCGAAAGCTTCTATCCTCTTCTTATCCAAACTATTTACCGTCCATGTTTCACTTCCATACATGGCTACACTCCATACAAATACTTTCAGAAATGATTTCCTGACACTTAAATCTATACTCGATATTAACAAATTTCTCTTCTTCAGAAACGCTTTCCTTGCCATTGCCAGTCTACATTTTATATCCTCTCTACTTCGACCATCATCAGTTATTTTGCTCCACAAATAGCAAAATTCCTTTACTACTTTAAGTGTCTCATTTCCTAATCTAATACCCTCAACATCACCCGACTTAATTCGACTACATTCCATTATCCTCGTTTTGTTTTTGTTGATGTTCATCTTATATCCTCCCTTCAAGACACCATCCATTCCGTTCAACTGCTCTTCCAAGTCCTTTGCTGTCTCTGACAGAATTACAATGTCATCGGCGAACCTCAACGTTTTTATTTCTTCTCCATGGATTTTAATACCTACTCCGAATTTTTCTTTTGTTTCCTTTACTGCTTGCTCAATATACAGATTGAATAACATCGGGGAGAGGCTACAACCCTGTCTTACTCCCTTCCCAACCACTGCTTCCGTTTCATGTCCCTCGACTCTTATAACTGCCATCTGCTTTCTGTACAAATTGTAAATAGCCTTTCGCTCCCTGTATTTTACCCCTGCCACCTTTAGAATTTGAAAGAGAGTATTCCAGTCAACATTGTCAAAAGCTTTCTCTATGTCTACAAATGCTAGAAACGTAGGTTTGCCTTTCCTTAATCTTTCTTCTAAGATAAGTCGTAAGGTCAGTATTGCCTCACGTGTTCCAGTATTTCTACGGAATCCAAACTGATCTTCCCCGAGGTCGGCTTCTACTAGCTTTTCCATTCGTCTGTGAAGAATTCGTGTTAGTATTTTGCAGCAGTGACTTATTAAACTGATAGTTCAGTAATTTTCACATCTGTCGACACCTGCTTTCTTTGGGATTGGAATTATTATATTCTTCTTGAAGTCTGAGGGTATTTCGCCTGTTTCATACATCTTGCTCACCAGATGGTAGAGTTTTGTCAGGACTGGCTCTCCCAAGGCCGTCAGTAGTTCCAATGCAATGTTGTCTACTCCGGGGGCCTTGTTTCGACTCAGGTCTTTCTGTGCTCTGTCAAACTCTTCACGCAGTATCATATCTCCCATTTCATCTTCATCTACATCCTCTTCCATTTCCATAATATTGTTCTCAAGTGCATCGCCCTTGTATAGACCCTCTATATACTCCTTCCACCTTTCTGCTTTCCCTTCTTTGCTTAGAACTGGGTTTCCATCTGAGCTCTTGATGTTCATACAAGTGGTTCTCTTATCTCCAAAGGTCTGTTTAATTTTCCTGTAGGCAGTATCTATCTTACCCCTAGTGAGATAAGCCTCTACATCCTTACATTTGTCCTCTAGCCATCCCTGCTTAGCCATTTTGCACTTCCTGTCGATCTCATTTTCGAGACGTTTGTATTCCTTTTTGCCTGCTTCATTTACTGCATTTTTATATTTTCTCCTTTCATCAATTAAATTCAATACTTCTTCTGTTACCCAAGGATTTCTACTAGCCCTCGTCTTTTTACCTACTTGATCCTCTGCTGCCTTCACTACTTCATCCCTCAAAGCTACCCATTCTTCTTCTACTGTATTTCTTTCCCCCATTCCTGTCAATTGTGCCCTTATGCTCTCCCTGAAACTCTGTACAACCTCTGGTTCTTTCAGTTTATCCAGGTCCCATCTCCTTAAATTCCCACCTTTTTGCAGTGTTTTCAGTTTTAATCTACAGGTCATAACCAATAAATTGTGGTCAGAGTCCACATCTGCCCCTGGAAATGTCTTACAATTTAGAACCTGGTTCCTAAATCTCTGTCTTACCATTATATAATCTATCTGATACCTTTTAGTATCTCCAGGGTTCTTCCATGTATACAACCTTCTATCATGATTCTTAAACCAAGTGTTAGCTATGATTAAGTTATGCTCTGTGCAAAATTCTACCAGGCAGCTCCCTCTTTCATTTCTTAGCCCCAATCCATATTCACCTACTACGTTTCCTTCTCTCCCTTTTCCTACACTCGAATTCCAGTCACACATGACTATTAAATTTTCGTCTCCCTTCACTATCTGAATAATTTCTTTTATTTCATCATACATTTCTTCAATTTCTTCGTCATCTGCAGAGCTAGTTGGCATATAAACTTGTACTACTGTAGTAGGTGTGGGCTTCGTATCTATCTTGGCCACAATAATGCGTTCACTATGCTGTTTGTAGTAGCTTACCCGCACTCCTATTTTCCTATTCATTATTAAACCTACTCCTGCATTACCCCTATTTGACTTTGTGTTTATAACCCTGTAGTCACCTGACCAGAAGTCTTGTTCTTCCTGCCACCGAACTTCACTAATTCCCACTATATCTAACTTTAACCTATCCATTTCCCTTTTTAAATTTTCTAACCTACCTGCCCGATTAAGGGATCTGACATTCCACGCTCCGATCCGTATAACGCCAGTTTTCTTTCTCCTGATAATGACATCCTCTTGAGTAGTCCCCGCCCGGAGATCCGAATGGGGGACCATTTTACCTCCGGAATATTTTACCCAAGAGGACGCCATCATCATTTAATCATACAGTACAGCTGCATGCCCTCGGGAAAAATTACGGCCGTAGTTTCCCCTTGCTTTCAGCCGTTCGCAGTACCAGCACAGCAAGGCCGTTTTGGTTATTGTTACAAGGCCAGATCAGTCAATCATCCAGACTGTTGCCCTTGCAACTACTGAAAAGGCTGCTGCCCCTTTTCAGGAATCACACGTTTGTCTGGCCTCTCAACAGATACCCCTCCGTTGTGGTTGTACCTACGGTACGGCTATCTGTATCGCTGAGGCACGCAAGCTTCCCCACCAACGGCAAGGTCCATGGTTCATGTGGGGGGGGGGGGGGGGGGGGGGTGCTGTCGGAGAGCAATTCGTGGATGGCGACTGCATCTTTCAACACGATCGCGCACCTGTTCATAATGCACGGCCTGTGGCGGAGTGGTTGCACGACAGTAACATCCATGTAATAGACCTGCCTGTACAGAGTCCTGACATGAATCCTATAGAACACCTTAGGGATGTTTTGGAACGCCGACTTCGTGCCAGGCTTCACCATCCGACATCGATAGCTCTCCTCAGCGCAGCACTCCATGAAGAATGGGCTCCCATTCCCCAAGAAACCTTCCAGCACCTGACTGAACGTATGCCTGCGAGAGAGCCAGCTGCCATCAAGGCTAAGGGTGGACCCACGCCGTATTGAATTCCAGCATTACCGATGGAGGGCGCAGCGAACTTGTAAGTCAGTTTCAGTCAGGTGTACGGATACTTTTGAACACATACTGTATGAGTCTAGTTATGCTGTCAATTCTCTGCCCCACTTGCATTAATATCAAGAGAATAACTGATAGAAACAGTGCGCAAATAATCACGTCTGCATGACCCAAGTCATCCTAATTATCTGAAGCAAACTCTTGACTGACTTTGGTAAAGAATACCTAAGGACGCTACTCAAACGGCAAATAAACCAAACTCTTTGCCTCTTATAAGAATATTTGTTTTTTCTTTACAACTTAACGATGGTCGCATTAACTATCAACCCTTTCGTTGCTACGTACGACTCTCTGCATCAGGTGCTGAGTCTGCTTTCGTTATGGCTGTACTGCTCGCCAAATTCTGGTGTCTGTTTTGAGAGATTCCGTTCCGGCCGTTATAAAATACTTATCATACGATTTTTCGAAATCCAATATGTTAAAAGGAAATCAAGCAGTCTGATACCTTCACTCGGTGAATAACTGACTTTCGTTTCGTTTTAGTCATAGTTACTGCGCCACACAAAATTAAGTACAACATTGCACGAAGTTTTAAGGCGTTTGCGTAACTTTTCCGTATGGTTGATTTTAGCTCATACATTGCAGTAAATGAAATGTAGATATTGTTGTTATGGTCTTCTGTCCAAAGACTGGTTTGATGCAGCTCTCCATGGTACTCTATCCTGTGTAAGCTTCTTCATCTCCCTGTACTTACTGCAACCTACATCCTTCTGAATCTGCTTAGTGTATTCCTCTATTGGTCTCCCTCTGCGATTCTTAACCTCCACGCATCCCTATAGCACTAAACTGGTGATCCCTTGATGCCTCAGATCGTGTCCTACCAACCGACACCTTTTTATAATCAAGTTGTGCCACAAATTCCTCTTCTCTTCAGTCTATTCAGTACCTCCTCATTAGTTACGTGATCTACCCACTTAATGTTCAGCATTCTTCTGCAGCACAACGTATCTAAATCTTCTATTCTCTTTCTTGCCTAAACTATTTATCGTCCATGTCTCACATCCATACTTGGCTACACTCCATGGAAATACTTTCAGAAAAGTCTCCCTGACACTTAAATCTATACTCGATATTAACAAATTTATCTTCTTCAGAAACACTTTCCTTACCATTGCCAGTCTACATTTTATATCCTCTCTGCTTCGACCATCCTCAGTCATTTTGCTGTCCAATTAGCAAAGCTCTCCTACTACTTATGTGTTTCATTTCCCTCTCTAATTCCCTCACCATCGCCTGATTTTATTAGACTACATTCCATTATGCTCGTTTTGCTTTTTCTGATGTTTATCTTGTACGCACCTTTCTGTTCAACTGTTCTTCCCTTCGCTGTCTCTGACAGGATTACGATGTCGTCGGCAAACCTCAAGGTTTTTTTTCCTACTCCCTCGATTTTAATTCCTACACGAAATTTTTCTTTGGTTTCCTTTACTGCTTGTTCAATGTACAGATTGAATAAAATTAACTCCTTTCTCAACCGTTGCTTCCCTTCTGTTCCCCTCGACTCTTGTAACTGGCATCTGGTCTGTGTTAGAATTGTGTACAGCCTTTCGCTCCCTGCCACTTTCAGAATTTGAAAGAGAGTATTCCAGTCAACATTGTCAAAAGTGTAGGTAAGATACCGAAATTTTGTTTAAAATTGAAACCAGAACGGTATCTCGTCTCGTTCTCCAGTTATTGTCGCTCAAGAGGCACTAATTTACGTCTTCGTGCATCGCGAAGCTTGTGGGCATCGCAATCGTCATATCTTATAAACTCCAACTGCCTTGCCACGATGGTAACACCAGTTCTCGCCCGATCACCGACATGAAGCAACGTGAGACCCGGCTAGTACTTGCATGGGTGACCGTTCGGAGAAAACCGGGAGCCCTTAGCTTCCAGTACACGCAAAGTCGCCGAAGTGGAGTTCAATTCAAAGACTTGCACCAGGACGTTCTGCCACACATTTATGCATTTATCTCATAAGCGATTCAAGATATAGAAGCGAGGTTTCTTGCAAATGGCAGCACGCAATGAGGTAAATACACTCCTGGAAATGGAAAAAACAACACATTGACACCGGTGTATCAGACCCACCATACTTTCTCCGGACACTGCGAGAGGGCTGTACAAGCAATGATCACACGCACGGCACAGCGGACACACCAGGAACCGCGGTGTTGGCCGTCGAATGGCGCTAGCTGCGCAGCATTTGTGCACCGCCGCCGTCAGTGTCAGCCAGTTTGCCGTGGCATACGGAGCTCCATCGCAGTCTTTAACACTGGTAGCATGCCGCGACAGCGTGGACGTGAACCGTATGTGCAGTTGACGGACTTTGAGCGAGGGCGTATAGTGGGCATGCGGGAGGCCGGGTGGACGCACCGCCGAACTGCTCAACACGTGGGGCGTGAGGTCTCCACAGTACATCGATGTTGTCGCCAGTGGTCGGCGGAAGGTGCACGTGCCCGTCGACCTGGGACCGGACCGCAGCGACGCACGGATGCACGCCAAGACCGTAGGATCCTACGCAGTGCCGTAGGGGACCGCACCGCCACTTCCCAGCAAATTAGGGACACTGTTGCTCCTGGGGTATCGGCGAGGACCATTCGCAACCGTCTCCATGAAGCCGGGCTACGGTCCCGCACACCGTTAGGCCGTCTTCCGCTCACGCCCCAACATCGTGTAGCCCGCCTCCAGTGGTGTCGCGACAGGCGTGAATGGAGGGACGAATGGAGACGTGTCGTCTTCAGCGATGAGAGTCGCTTCTGCCTTGGTGCCAATGATGGTCGTATGCGTGTTTGGCGCCGTGCAGGTGAGCGCCACAATCAGGACTGCATACGACCGAGGCACACAGGGCCAACACCCGGCATCATGGTGTGGGGAGCGATCGCCTACACTGGCCGTACACCACTGGTGATCGTCGAGGGGACACTGAATAGTGCACGGTACATCCAAACCGTCATCGAACCCATCGTTCTACCATTCCTAGACCGGCAAGGGAACTTGCTGTTCCAACAGGACAATGCACGTCCGCATGTATCCCGTGCCACCCAACGTGCTCTAGAAGGTGTAAGTCAACTACCCTGGCCAGCAAGATCTCCGGATCTGTCCCCCATTGAGCATGTTTGGGACTGGATGAAGCGTCGTCTCACGCGGTCTGCACGTCCAGCACGAACGCTGGTCCAACTGAGGCGCCAGGTGGAAATGGCATGGCAAGCCGTTCCACAGGACTACATCCAGCATCTCTACGATCGTCTCCATGGGAGAATAGCAGCCTGCATTGCTGCGAAAGGTGGATATACACTGTACTAGTGCCGACATTGTGCATGCTCTGTTGCCTGTGTCTATGTGCCTGTGGTTCTGTCAGTGTGATCATGTGATGTATCTGACCCCAGGAATGTGTCAATAAAGTTTCCCCTTCCTGGGACAATGAATTCACGGTGTTCTTATTTCAATTTCCAGGAGTGTATGTTGTATGGCGGATAGTCGAAACATTTTTATTCAGCGAGATACGGATGCAGCTCATCTACAGCAGTCGGCGGCTCTGTGCGCATACAGATGTCCATTTTAATTTAATCGTATGGCTAGGGCCCCCCGTCGGGCAGACCGTTCGCCGGGTACCGGTATGACGCCACTTCGGCGACCTGCAGTCGATGAGGACGATAGGATGACGATGAGGACAGCACAACACCCAGTCCCTGGGCGGAGAAAATTCCCCGACCCAGCCGGGAATCGAACCCGGGCCCAGAAGATTGACAATCCGTCACGCTGACAGATGTCCATAACATTATAGGAAAACCCAAGCGACGCTCGTGTCCACGTCCAAAACACCTGGGGAGCGGCATAGCAAGACGTGCACACATGCCCACAGCTGCGAAAGTGTACACAGATGGCAGGAAATTAACTTAACAGGGAATTAAATTAATACTCGCCGTAGGAAATTACTTAAGTGCTGTTTTTCCCTGATTACATCGCCCAGTCAACACACTGTCCGTATAGAGCCGTTAAAGTAATTTTTGAAGATGTTTCTCACTGTCAAGAGAGCATATTACATCTAGTTCTGGTGTGCTGCACTGGACTATGTTTGACTTTAGGTAGTTATTGTATGCCTACAGTTCCACATAAACTCTCTGGAAATTGCAAAATTTCTCACAAATATTTGTGGGGTGCACCCATAGTTTTTACTACATATACTTTCGACAGGTTTTTCTGGAAGACCGATCGGGGTTTGCCAACAAACCAAAACCAGATTGAAATCATTTGTTGTATTCATAACATTCTTTTATTAAATATTTTCTTCTGTAGTCCGAACCTTTAGCTCAGTTTTTAGTCATCTAGTTATTGATGAGACGGTGAATCATAACGTTTCTTTCTTCATCGGTCACAGTACATCCACTTCTCTGTGTATTACAGATGTTTAATACAAGCTACCAACAATAAGTTCTGTTTAATAGTATCGGTTGATAAGCTTTAGAAAAGAATTCAGACTTCAGTTGTACATATATACTGTATTTGAATAGCTTTATCAGTCCATAATCTGAGATTATAACACTTACTGTATGTATAGTTTTGGACACGTCATGGGAGTATGCTTCTGAGAAGAAGATAACGACATCTGCTAAAGCAGTACTAAGTACGTTTCTGGAACACACTTCTCATATTTTACATAACAGCATGACTAATGTCTAATGATTTATAATATCTTTCTTAAGATGACTAATTTATTGAAAGCGATAAAGCTAAATAAAAAAATCTGTGCAACTGACGACTGAATGTTATTCTGAAATACGTACTACAGTTTCTGAAAAGTAACACCAGTTGATAAGCATTCGATTTCATAGTGACACTTCAAGGTTCACATGTTTTGCAAATCTGCATAACAGGCAATGTGCCTTTGTTCAAAACATGGAATTTGTAAAGCAAACACGGAGAAATGTTTTACGTAGCGGCTGTCCTGTTCTGGTTGCAAAAGTTCTGTTCCTTTCATTCTGAATGTAGTCACTCACTGTCATCACTTCTGTATCCCTGCCACCCGCAAGGAAGTCTCTCCAGTCGGCTCTGATGTCATCATCTCTACCCGCGAGTACAGCATCCGCTGGCTTCATAAAGTTTTGCGAATCCCGCCTGCATCTTCCTGCCTTTCTACAAGAACAGCCGTATTTCCCCAGTGTCAGGTAGTCAAACTCATGCAGGTGCCAGCACGTGGCAAAATTCTGTGTTCCATCATCCCTTCATAGTTTTCATCTAGGTACCACTCGAGGGACGAGTCGGTAACGATGTCAACTGCGGATGCCAAGGATTCTAATCTGCGAAATACGCGCGAGCCAGAAGAAACAATACGTATTTTCTCAAAATCGTCTATTTCCTCTACGTCAACTTCGCGTGTTGGGAAATTCGAACGTTCGATTTCCAGTGACAGGATATGTGAAGTCATTACAGAGTATCGTGAGGAGAGACGACGAATAAAAATTGACATGTAAGTGTTATCAGACTGAATGTCTTGGTCATGTCAGAGATCAGCACGACATTTATTCATTGCTATATCTCGTGAGTTGGGTCTGGCAGCAAAGCAAAATAAAAATTCTCTCAGAGTTCAATCCGCGCCATGTTTGAGTTATAACTCGCTCTTCCGAGAATATTAAGCATGTTCGTCGCCAGCAGCTAATGGCTCCGCACTGAGTGATGTGGCGTCTTCCTACCTATACCTCCCCTCTCCTCCCCCCCCCCCCCAAAAAAAAATACAACAACGCTCACCCTCAAAACCAGGAAGTGACAAGGCTGGTTACCACGCCGACGTAATTTCACACTCTTTCGAAGCTTCAAACAGATTTGCTATCCACGCCGACTTGTTTCATAAGTGAACAAGCGTGCCAATCACCCCTCTCTTGCGTCTTTTAAAATAGGTCTATAGTACTTCTAGCTACAGCGATGGCCAAAAGTATGAAAACACTAAAAACACAACACATTACGATGTAGGAGACCCATTGGCATTCAAAGCAGCTTCCAGCCGTCTCAGAATGGATAAATACAGGTCCTGCATAGTTTTGAAGGGAATCTTAAACCATTCTTTCCTGTAAAATAGTGGCAAGTTCAGGTAAAGATGATGGTGGTGGATGGCGATCACGCAGCCTTCTCTCTAAAGTAGACGAAAAGACGAGAAAGTCTCAATGATATCGAGATATTGTCACTGTGCTGTTCAGAAGAGATGTGACAACACATCTTTAAGGTCACAAGACCAGTCATGGTTGATAAGAACTGTGCGAACAGGGCTCGGTCGTTTTAGAAAACAGCTTCACCGCCGGGGAACAGACATTGTACCATGGGGAGGGACTGATCAGCAAAAATCGTCAAATAATCCTTGGAAATAATGCGACCTCGCACAGTAACCATGGACTCCATGGAATTTCGCGATATGGCTGTCCAAATCGTCACAGAACAGTCGCCATGTTTCACTCTTGTGACGTGGTGTCGGCCAGATGTTGGTAACAGTGTGAAACAAGACTCATCCGAGCAAATGACTTTCTCCATTGCTCCACAATTCAGGTTCATGGCTTCGGCGTTACGTTTTCTTTTGACTAGCATTTGCATCACTGATGTGCGATCTGGAATTCCAGCTCGTCGTGCAATTTCTAGCTTATGACTCTCCCCTCGCGTTGTTTTGTTGCTGACAGGGATCGCAAGTGTGACATTCAGGTCTGCAGTCACTTTATCAGCTATCGTTCTCTTATTTTTCGTCGCAATCCTCTTGAATGACCGCCTGTCACGATTACTCGACACGCACTTTCAGCCGCTTGTGATGTTTTTTCGCTTTTTCTGTATGCGGTGTAGATATTCTAAATGGTGCCTCTTGAAACACCAAACAGCTCAGCCACCTTGCTTACGGAAGCTTTCACCATACGAGCACCAACAATCTGTCTACTTTCGAAATCACTTAGCTCCGACATTGTACAGGCGCCGTTCTCGGTCACTAGTGCAACCTTCAGGATTGGCTAATAGCTGCACTTATATTCGAGCAAGCATTTCTCTATGTGTTACCACATTTTTGCCCAACCCCTGTATAACCTGCAGCAGTGGAGTGTGAAGCTTTGACAATGTCAGCAGCTCTTGTTGTCGAAACATCAGAAATCTCGTCGGACAGGCGTCGGTCGATGTACCGGAGACAGAAGCCAATATGTCAAGAAGTAGTGACGAAAGCCTCAACCATTTTGTTCCTCCATGCGTTTGTCTGTCAGTTTACGTATTATCAAACTAGCGCAAACATTACGAGGGTTTTGAGACTGATTTACGATTTAAAATGCCACTCCTCTCATTTCTTCTTGGTACGTGCCAGCAATGGGACAACATGCGGAAATCCTCCGGAAACAGAGCTATTCATTGAACCAACACAGCTAATGCACAAGAATAACAGTGAGATGAATGTATGTAATTATTCAGCAAGTACAGTCAAACTAAGGAGAAAAAAAATGTATTTACTTATGGACGTGGCTCTGAGCACTATGGGACTTAACATCTATGGTCATCAGTCCCCTAGAACTTAGAACTACTTAAACCTAACTAACCTAAGGACAGCACACAACACCCAGCCATCACGAGGCAGAGAAAATCCCTGACCCCGCCGGGAATCGAACCCGGGAACCCGGGCGTGGGAAACGAACGCTACCGCACGACCACGAGATGCGGTCTTATGGACGTCCCTTTTACTTTCTGCAACTTTTATCTCGCGTTAGAATCATGTTGATGAAATTCGAGATACTTTTATTCCCATGTATCATTCCAAAGTGTAACAGTGAAGGCGTGTGGAAAGTGTCTGATGGTCCTGTTACACCACGCGTTGTCCGCAGCACACGGGAACACAGGTGTAGACGTCGATGTACGTGAATAAGCATTTGTGCTAGTAATGATTCTTATTTTCCTTGCCTTCCTACAGAACCTTAGCGTCACTGGAGGCTTCAATTTGTGTGGTATTGTAAACGTGCAGCTAACCCTACGTCTTCGCTAGATTAGACTTGCCTCGTGAAAGAAGTTGCTTTTATCTTACTTTCCTCCCCCTTCGTTCATCTCCTTACGTCATGCACAAACGAAGCTGTCTAACCATGTGCCAACTAGACCACTGGCACACTGGCGCTGAAAGTTGTTATAAGATTGCTTCGCATTTGGTGAACTTCTCTTTCACCATTGCTTCCGGCTTTAAATACTTAGGGTTGAATGTCTAAGACATCTTGAAAATACAAACTGGGTTGTTCGTGAAAAATTCTAAACATTGCATGCTCTGAAAATTTACCCCAAATTGGTTGTGACAGACCTCTGGAAACGCTGTTTGACTTAAATAATAATCCCTTGAATGTGGCAGCTATTCCACAAAGACAACAAACGACTATTCTGAAGTTGTTCTAAGGGATTTAATTTTTAACGCTGACCAAAAACACTGTGTAATTATAATCATGTATTACACTTTGCCTAAGAAACTCAGATCATGAAAGGCAAATCCATAATTAAATGCTATTACCGATGAAAATAACGCAATGTTGGAAAATGAGACGCATTTCCATTAAGTAACTGTGATTCGAACATGGTCAAGTCAGGGATACTAAGTGAGATGATGATTAGTGTTTTAGGGCGCACAACAGGGAGGTTATCAGCGCCGACTAAGTGAGAAGCGCAGACAAGGGGAACTATGTAACGTAATGAATTCACAATCACACAATCATAAGAAATGCTAAACAAGCTTCATAACGACGCAAATGGTTATTTAGAATGAATTATCCTCCATGAGTGAATACAATACATTCTACGCATGGTATTGAACGTCGCAAATTTATATCACCACACAACATGTTCAGTATAGGATTACAAAACGGGTTACAATGGTTTTTGTTTTGAGAGAGAGAGAGAGAGGGAGAAATAAAATAAATCACTTCTCTGCGCGAATGGATGTACAATAACAGGATATTGGCTTCCACGTGAGCAGGTGAAATCGAATGGATCACAGTGAACACAAAGTTCCCTCAGTAAAACACGATACAGTACATTAATTCGATGTAGTATAGTAAGAGGCCCAGAGTGGATCATCTGTACAATGGTGCGGTTGCGATGAGCAGTGGGACGTTATCAGGTTGTTTCATAAAAAAAGTATTAATAACCAGACATTTCATAACGAAATGTATTTACAGTTGCGAATGTGAACCACCTGTAGCTGTATAATAGAATGACAACAACGGAAGTTTTTGGCGGACTGGGACTCGGACCTGTATTTCCCACTTTAGGCGAGTGGCCACTTAACCACTTCGGCTATCCGTGCACGACCCGCAGCCAGACCGAAACTTCCATATCTCGTCGTCCATGTCTCGTCCATAATACGGCTGGAGGTGGTTCATATTCGCAACTGCTAACACATTTCATGTCTTTCACAGCAGCTGCAGCCGCCGCAGTGCCTGTACCTTCGGATATGTATGCATGTGTGAAGGAACACTTCATCGTACTTCTTCACAATACAGACACTCCAGTGTCGTATTTTTGCACACGTTTTATTATTGAACCAGCTACAACAATAGTGGCGTTGCTGTGTGGTGGCAACACGCTCCAGGACGAGTACTGGAGGCAATGGGTGTGGAGTCACTGAAGCAAGCAAGCTGCTTCCTGCCTTTCGTAGTCCGCATTGACACCTGCGACTCCACCACAGAACTGCTGACTCGCAGGCATGTAGCCGTGTATGTGGAGCGTCTGTTCACTGCAGGGAGGACACGCCGGAAGGCGTGCAATTCCAATGCGGATCCTTCGGAGCAAGACAGCCCTCAGCAGTGATGCCATCTTACAAGCAGAGATAGACAGGAACAATATCCTCGCAAAGGCGAAGGTGGTTGGGCGGCTGCACTGCCCGGAAGAGGTGGAAGTAGGCCCAGAAGTGCTCCTCTGTTTGCCGGCCGAAGTGGCCGCGCGGTTCTGGCGCTGCAGTCTGGAACCGCGAGACCACTACGGTCGCAGGTTCGAATCCTGCCTCGGGCATGGATGTGTGTGATGTCCTTAGGTTAGTTAGGTTTAACTAGTTCTAAGTTCTAGGGGACTAATGACCTCAGCAGTTGAGTCCCATAGTGCTCAGAGCCATTTGAACCATTTTTTTGCTCCTCTGTTTGAAAGGCGCTAAGTCGTAGGATCAAAGTCCCATGGTAGCCATTTCTGGAACCATGTCGCCTCGCAGACCGGAGTAGACCTTTCCTCCTAGATGTTGGCTGCCAGAATGCGTACATCTGTCTAAAATGAGGAATATTTATACAGTCTTGATGCGCACCTGTTTTGCCAAAGCATTGCTTGCCATCACGCACCCCCAACAAAATCTATGACATAGGCATGAAGTAATGGGGCCTCGATGCCACAGAAGTTCTTAGTGTTATTACGGCGCTGGCCACTCGCCTCGTCCACAAGGTGGTAACTGCCTGGGGTTGTAGCAGGAGTTCTCAGCACATCTGATGTAACAGCATTTGGTTGGCTCCAGGATGACCACCTCCCATGGCCATTTCCAGTAGCTATGGTGACGTCGCTATCTTATTCAGTAGCGCAAGAGAAAAAAAAACAGTTATGGTGTCACTATGGCTTGAAATGTACGTGAAATTTCAGCAACGTAACTGAAAAGTTAATGTACGAAGGAAGTAGCTCTCTCAAGAAACCCTTTGAAAGAGCCTGTTGGATGTACCAATCTTGAAACACACAAGGCAATCGCCTAACTTAAATCCATTCAACAAAGGAGTAGCAGCCAGCTTCCGGAGCAGGAGTTCAAGCAAATAAGAGTAAGAGCTTTGATCCATAAAAATTAGTTCAAATGGCTCAGGGGCACTATAGGACTTAACATCTGAGGTCATCAGTCCCCTAGACTTAGAACTACTTAAACCTAAGGACATCACACACATCCATGCCGGAGGCAGTATTCGAACCTGTGACCGTAGTAGTCGCGCGGTTCCGGACTGAAGCGTATAGAACCGCTCGGCCACCGCGGCTGGCATAACATTTGGTACCGTAACTAAATATTGGCAACCAGTCCCCTGATTGGTTGTCACAGATCTAAGCTCCACGAGTGAGAAAGAGGTGCCGCAAAGCACTGTGCAAAAACATAGCTCGCTGGTAGAGCTACCGAGATTCTCTGAAGGCACAAGTGGCTAACGTTTAGAGCGCAGGTGCACGTAATATGGAGCAATGCCACAGTGGAAGCAGCCATGTTTGAGGGTAACGTGGTAAGTGGTCAGACTGGTTTTGGACTTCAGTGCAGCACCCAGCACTGCGCGAAGTGGCGCAGGACGACGGTTCAACCCGCGGCCGGTCATCCTAATTTATATTTCCCGCGATTTTCCTAAGTCGCTTCAGGCAAATGACGGCATGGTTCATTTGAAAGGGCGCAGCCGACTTCCTTCCCCATCCCTCCCTAATCCTACGGAACCTCAACGAATCAACCAGCGTCCAGCATCCAGAGGAGCCACAATGTACTTTGGTCTGGCAAGCAGACTGATACACTTTGTGCATTTTGTTGTTTCCCGTCGCTCATATAGAACCAAGCTTTTCTTCTGTGGAAATTTTTAGAACTTGTACAATCGAACATCCTGGCACTACGATTTGTTGGCTCGGTAATACTCAGACATACATAGTGTAAGAGCAAGCGAAATCCACGTACACCTATGCATTTTCGGCTTAGGGTCTAGCGTATTCAAGTGCGACGACTTATCCTGAAGATACGTAGACGTTTCACGACATTTTTTTTGAGGTCTATAGTTTTCTTGTTGGTACTTCCAGTTGGTAGAACACGTGGCCGGGGCTCCGGTTTTCTGGCCCGGGCTTTAGTAAGCACGTGCTTTCCTGCAACCTACAATTTGCATTGTTTGCATTCAGGTGTTCTGAGACAGATCATTCATGTATGTAATTTTCATTGGCCCTCCGAGGGTCCTGCTGTGGCCCACGCGCCCAATATTCAGCTTGGCAAATTTACAATAAATGTTTATATTGGGCGTCTGACCATCGTGTTGTAAGCGTTTAATATGTTTCTAGCGCCATCCAACTATAGTCTGCGGGCATGTTCAACTGAGTGCCCTGCCTTGGTCACCAGTGTTGAGATGAGGAAAGCACAAGTACGTACTGTATTTTGCGGAATATAAGGCGCACCTTTTTCTTTTAAAAACTGCCTTCAAATTCCAAGTGCGTCTTATACTCTAAATTAATATAAAAATGTCCAATGTGCGATTTAAAATTCTCGCCAGTCTTAAAACTGGCCATATATTCGATGCCGCAGAATACGCATTACTATCTGGCAGCATTGGGCCCACTTGGCAGCCGCAGCGTACCGATGCGACGTACGACGTACACACCCCCCAACATCACAAACCCGGAACACTTTCTAGCTTATGATGCGTCAAGGTGCCAGTGAACTTGAACTGAAAGTGATTTGTGTTATCTCTAACAGTACAATATTTTTGTCAGTAGCTAGTTTCGTAAAGGAAAAAATAAAAATAATAGGTACTCCTATGACGCAGGCTGTAAAATGATAATAATAGTACGAGGTGCATTCAAGTTCTAAGGCCTCCGATGTTTTTCTCCGGACTGGAAAGAGATAGAAACATGCGCATTGTTTTAAAATGAGGCCGCGTTCATTGTCAATACGTCCCAGAGATGGCAGCACCGTACGGCAGATGGAATTTTACCGCCAGCGGCGAGAATGAGAACTGTTTTAAATACTTAAAATGGCGACGTTTTCTTTACTTGAACAGCGTGCAATCATTCGTTTTCTGAATTTGCGTGGTGTGAAACCAATTGAAATTCATCGACAGTTGAAGGAGACATGTGGTGATGGAGTTATGGATGTGTCAAAAGTGCGTTCGTGGGTGCGACAGTTTAATGAAGGCAGAACATCGTGCGACAACAAACCGAAACAACCTCGGGCTCGCACAAGCCGGTCTGACGACATGATCGAAAAAGTGGAGAGAATTGTTTTGGGGGATCGCCGAATGACTGTTGAACAGATCGCCTCCAGAGTTGGCATTTCTGTGGGTTCTGTGCACACAATCCTGGATGACGACCTGAAAATGTGAAAAGTGTCATCCAGGTGGGTGCCACGAATGCCGACGGACGACCACATGGCTGCCCGTGTGGCATGTTGCCAAGCAATGTTGACATGCAACGACAGCATGAAAGGGACTTTCTTTTCGTCGGTTGTGACAGTGGATGAGACGTGGATGCCATTTTTCAATCCAGAAACATAGCGCCAGTCAGCTCAATGGAAGCACACAGATTCACCGCCACCAAAGAAATTTCGGGTAACCGCCAGTGCTGAATAAATGATGGTATCCATATTCTGGGACAGCGAGGGCGTAATCCTTACCCATTACGTTCCAAAGGGCACTACGGTAACAGGTGCATCCTACGAAAATGTTTTGAAGAACAAATTCCTTCCTGCACTGCAACAAAAACGTCCGGGAAGGGCTGTGCGTGTGCTGTTTCACCAAGACAACGCACCCGCACTTCGAGCTAATGTTACGCAACAGTTTCTTCGTGATAACATCTTTGAAGTGATTCCTCATGCTCCCTACTCACCTGACCTGGCTCCTAGTGACTTTTGGCTTTTTCCAACAATGAAAGACACCCTCCGTGGCCGCACATTCACCAGCCGTGCTGCTATTGCCTCAGCGATTTTCCAGTGGTCAAAACAGATTCCTAAAGAAGCCTTCGCCGCTGCCATGGAATCATGGCATCAGCGTTGTGAAAAATTTGTACGTCTGCAGGGCGATTACGTCGAGAAGTAACGCCAGTTTCATCGATTTTGGGTGAGTAGTTAATTAGAAAAAAAATCGGAGGCCTTAGAACTTGAATCTATCTCGTATATATAGAAGAATATCGAAACAAAGCAGCTGAGCGACATTTTGGTCATCCACCAACAGAAAAAAAAACATTACCGTTTGGCGGGTTAGTAAAGAAGAACTGAAAAATGTGAGGTAGACTAACGGTGCAAAAAGAGGACTGAATGCAAAACGGGCAAAACTAGTAGATGACGCATTGAAATGGACTCAAGAACGCCGTCAAAGTGGCACTGTAATTAATATAAAAAGGATTCAAATATAATATCGTAAGCTAGTTCAAAATGTTCAAATGTGTGTGAAATATTAAGGGACTTAACTGTTAAGGTCATCAGTCCCTAAGCTTACACACTATTTAACCTAAATTATCCTAAGGACAAACACACACACCCACGCCCGAGGAAGGACCCGAACCTCCGCAGGGACCTGCCGCACAATCCATGACTGCAGCGCCTGAGACCGCTCGGCTAATCCCGCGCGGCCGTAAGCTAGTGCTACAGTGGAACTTAACAAGCTTCAGGGTGGAGTTGGTTGATGGTGCAGGTATATGAAGCGTCATGGACCTAGCATGCAAACCAAAACCAAAATGTCTCAGAAAATGCCACAATACTATGAAGAGAAAATATTAGGTACCTTTCCATAGCTTGATTATACAACATCTAAAGAAATCCAGTGTGGAACTAAGTGAAATAGCGAATATGGACGAAACTTCTCTGAGGTTTTTAAATGCTGAGTAACAGAACTGTTGCCACTAAAGATGTTAAACTGTAACTACAAAAACAAGTGGACTTCAAACAATGCACTTCACTGTTGTCCATTCATATTGTGCTGGCGATACTAAAATTAATCCAATGATCACTTTAAGTTCAAAACAATGCAAAAACCTGAAATACAAGCAGGTGCTGTTCACGTACATGAGAATCGTTGGATGTACGAGGTTGGTATAAAATTGTGGATTAACAGGGTGTCAGAGGTTTCTTCTTGTGCGATATCAGTTTAGTCATCATTTGAAAAATTCTGTGAAAGAGACATTGAGAAAGAAAAATATAGAACTTGTTGTTATTCCGGGAGGACTTAATTCACAATTTCAACTTCTTGATTTTAGATAAAGAAACCATTTAATGTGCATGTGAGAGAGGAATGGAACAAACGGATGATAGACGAAAATCCAACATGAGTTCAGACCAAAGGGAGCTTTAAAACAACCTGCGCTTCAGTGGTAAAACAATCGCGATGTTGAGGGGGAGAAGACTTTATTGCTAAATCTTATAAGAAGTGCGGCGTAAGCAGCGCTTTCCATGGCACTGAATACCATCTTGTATATGAAGAGCACAACAATGACGTTGGAGAGGAAGAAGGAACTTCAGATGACAATTTTCAGGGATTTTAAAGGTCTTTTCGGTTTTATAAACCAAGATTTTTCTTTTTTAGTCTGGTTTTGTAATCTAATAATAAAAATGGTAAAAAAGTTATTTTTTAAAAATACTTAAAAATTAACGTGCGTCTTAAAATCACTAGCGTCTTATAGTCCGTAAAATACGGTACACCTTTGCCCATTAAAACTGCAACATCACGAATGCAAATCTGCATGAAGGCTACTAAATGTTTGGATATGCAAATGACTAGCATTACAGGTCGACCGCACAGAATTCTTAGCAGTAACCCCGTCTATATTCTGCATATAAGAAAAGATTTTGCAGCGGCTCTCTCAAACAAAAATCGCATTTGAATGGTGAATGATTGTGAGAAGGTAGTGTTATACCTCAAGTAAGGTATAGAAACGTCTGTGAGTGGGAATTCGATTGCGGCAGGATTGTGAATTATCGAAGCTGGGCTTTAAATGTTCGATAATATTGTTGCTCGCGTAAGCTAGGATCCCACGACCGTCTTCAGAATATGGAATCGACTGGTTCGGGAGAGCTACGTGCTCAGCGTCCTGCAGGTTCCATGCGTTTAGCGTTCGAGAGGATGTGCAGTTACGTCACGTAGCTAGAGTTAGTCCTATTGCGTGTGAAGCGCCAAGGACTGTTAGAATGCAATGATTACTACGTCGTCTGCGGTGCGGCCAACGGCAAAACTGGACAGAGTTCTCCGTGACGTTATCTACCAGCGAGGTGACGCAAGAGTGCATAATACCGGTGTTGTCGCCGGCCGATGTGGCCGAGCGGTTCTAGGAGCTTCAGTGTGGAACCGCGCGACCGCTACGGTCGCAGGTTCGAATCCTGCCTCGGCCATGGATGTGTGTGATGTCCTTAGGTTAGTTAGGTTTAAGTAGTTCTACGTTCTAGTGGACTGATGACCTCAGCAGTTAAGTCCCATAGTGCTCAGAGCCATTTAAACCATGTAGCTGTCATTTGTACTCAGGTGAATCATGTGAAAAGGTGTTCGACGTGATTATGGCCATACGAGGCGAGTTAACAGACTCTCAACGCGGAATGGTAGTCGGAACTAGACGCATGGGGCATTTCATTTCGGAAATCATTAGGGAAATCAGTATTCCGAAATCCACAGTGTCAAGAGTTTCGGAAGAATGTCAGATTTCCGGCATTACCTCTCAGAGCGGGTAACGCAGTGACACTTAATGACAAGAACAGTGGCATTTGCGAATTGTTATCAGTGCTAACAGATAAGAAACACTGAGAGAAATAACTGCAGAAATCAATGTGAGGCGTACAACGAACGTATCCGTTAGGAAAGTGCTGCGATATTTGGTGTTAATGGGCTATGGCAGCAGACGAAATGCGTAAGTACCTTTGTTAACAGCACATCACCTGCAGCGTCTCTCCTGATCTCGTGACCATATCGGTTGGACCTAGACGACTGGAATATAGTGGCCTGATCAGATTAGTCCCAGTTCCAGTTGGCAAGGGCTAATGATGGGGTTAGAGTGTAGCGCAGACCCGCACGATGCCGTGGAATCAAGTTGTCAGCAAGGCTGTCTTTAAGGGGCTCCGGAAAGGCTCAAAATCATGAAAAGTTCAATTTTTACTTTTTTGCGTTTTCTGAATCTGCAGACTATTACCTTTTAACAGATATATAATTTATTCAATTCCGAAGACTACAACTATTTTTAAATTTTTATTGAAATGTGTTCCACATGGGCGTGACCCACTGTGGCGGTGATAAACTGCTGTCAAATGGTGTTATTATTAACGTCCGTGTTCATCAGGTACATTTTAGTGATGTGAGATAAAGTATGTGTTGTGGCTAACCTATTTTCAGAGACTTACCAGCACCTGAACTGTTGAAAAAGTGTATTCACGGAAAAACTCAAAACCCCAATGAAAGTGTAAATAGTGTTATATGGTCGAGAATCCCCAAGACTGTATTTGTTGGAATAGAAACACTTCACTTTGGTGTGTAGGATGCTGTTGCGACTTTCAATGATGGCAACATTGTAAGGTGCAAGGTATTTAGAAATATGGGAATGAATATAGGTTCTAACATGGTACGAGCGATGCTTGCTTTAGACAAGGAACGCCTTCGGGCTGCAGACAGGGCTGTAAAGAGTCCAGAAATACAAGCAAGAGTAAACAGAAGGAGGAACAAGAGGAAGCTGGAAGAGGAGTTTGCAGAGGATGAAGATAATCCATCCTATGGACCTGGAATGCACTAAAAAGTTAATCCAGTCTTTGTCGCTCGATTCCCAAAACTTTTATTTTCTCATACTAATTACATGTTTTCTAAGGATCTTCCAAACATATTTGTTTCAAACTTTCAGTAAATGTTACACAGTACCTTCTGCATAATTTAACACAGCCTTTTTCCAAAAAACTGTATATTTCTGAATATATAAATAAAAAATTGCAAAAAAATGTTGTGAATTTTCATTACAATTGAAAAAAAATCATCTTTAATAACTGAACTAAAATTTTGCAAAATCCCTGTGTTAAGTTGTAGCCCATATTCCAATAAATAATCTGTAAAAAGTTCAACTTCCTACCTCAAATACTTTGTGAGGAAAGATGTAATTTATAAGCGTTATTTTAACATTGCAAGTATAGGGCGTTCCGGAGCCCCTTAAATGTTATGGACCGAGTCCTCTCGTTCAATTGAACCGATCATTGGCTGGAAATCTTTATGTTCGGCTACTTGGAGAGCATTTGGAATCGTTCATAAGCTTCATGTTTCCAAACTCGAGACTGGGCCACAAATGTTCGTGATTGATTTGAAAAACATTCTGGAAATTTCTAGTGAATAATTTGGCCATCCAGATCGCCCAACATGAATCCCATCGACCATCTATGAGACATAATCTAGAGATCAGTGCGTGCACAACACGCTGCACTGTGCAACGGTTTCAAAATTATGGACGGCTGTAGAAGCAGCCTGCGTCAGTATTTCCACAGGGGGTTTCGACGATTCGTTGAGTCCACGAGTAGGTAACCGATGGCCTTTGTCACCACAATGTAGAGAACCAGTATTTATCCATTCCGAGACAACTGGACGGCGTTTTGAATGGCAGCGATTTTTCTACACCGCATTAAACATTCAAATGTTTGTTTGTAGCTTTTGTCCACCCTCTACATCTGTATGATTCACCTCTGGGTATGAGATAACTTGACGGGTCGTGCGAGCTTTGACTGGAGCCGAGCAGTGAGATTTCTAGGAGGTGGAATTCTTTTTCGGAGGCCTCGTAGCCGCTCATAGCGACAGTCTGCTTTTCATCCTTCTGTCGTTATGACTGGATGTTTTCATTTACCATATCGCATAAACGCTTTCTCTTATCGTAGTGAAATGGGCACATTCATCCGACTTCATTCTCTATTATAGTGAAGTTATTGATGGCTTCGCGTATTTTAATGATCAACAGCGTAAACCAGGTCAGTGAAATGAAATGAAATGAAATGATCGTATAGCATTGATGGCCTGGAGTCCGCACCTGGGTGAGATGGCCCGGCCGGCCTCAGTGGCCGAGCGGTTCTAGGCGCTTCAGTCTGGAACCGCACGATCGCTATGGTCACACGTTCGAATCCTGCCTCGGGTATGGATGTGTGTGATGTCCTTAGGTTAGTTAGGTTTAAGTAGTTCTAAGTTCTAGGGGACTGATGACCTCAGATGATAAGTCCTGTAGTGCTCAGAGCCATTTGAACCATTTTGGTTTGGCCACCAAGCGCAGGTCTTTTCGGCTGACACCACACTGGGCGACTTGCGCGTTGTGGTGTGTGTACTGTAAGACCTTCGGTACACACACCATCAGATTATTTGACTTGTCGCTCTAACGAAGTAGGCGAGTGTCAGCAATATTTCTCATGGTCTTATCGTGGCGTGTTTATCTTCTGCCGTTAGGTCAGACGATAGAAATGCCACTTGCATCCTTAGAGTAGCAGATTGATGGTGACCAACTTTAAACAGAACTTGATTAATTTTCACACACATTTATTAAAATAATAAAAAGCATAGACATTACGTAACTTGATTCTGGATGCTGTTTACAATTGACAATGTGAAGTTCCTTTGGTCTTGGTACGTTAATCTTATTCTCACATATCTGTGATACTTGACAAAGTGTCTATTCATTTATCTTCATGGCTATGTACAGGAATATGGTAATCTTATTAGGCGCAGACTGATACTTGACTACAGGCTATTGCAGACTAAGGCAGACTGGTACAGACTAAGGCAGACAAATGCAGAGTGACTAATCGGAGGTCTGTACACTCATTATAATACCTCGTGCGTTGAGGTGTCACTGTGCGAGTGTGATCCGCGAGGACAAAAGGTTCTACATTAGCAGCAATCTCATTGGCTGCGTTACATATGAGTACGCAGATCGGCGGAAGCAGAATTTGGTCCGTCTCTAAGGCAGCGCCATCTCGTAGTGCGGAGTCGGACGAGCGCTGTGCCTGCGCTGTTGTGCTTAGCGGGCCGCGCTCTAGTTGGAAAGTTGTGTACGCGCTGACTACGCGTAACTATGTACACAACACGAGTCGATGATGATGATGATGATGAAATGATAATAAACACACAGCGTCAGTCCCTGAGTGGAGAAAATTACCTATGCGCCAGAAATCGAACCCCGATCCGCTGCATGGCAGTCAGACGCACCGACTATTCGTCTAAGTGCCGGACAATTAGGTCAGCAAGTTACAAAGACTGTCTAATGGCAGAACCTGAAATGTCTAAAATAACTGCAACTGTGCGTGCACTACTAGCCTGACTAGGTGTAGGGCTCACGTTTGAAGTGTCAGAAGAATATTCTGGAAATAGCGACGAGGAGCCTCGACCGCCGAGAGAAGCCATTGTAGCGGCGGACAGCTCACCGGAATAGAATGCGAGCGTGCGCCGAGGGCGAGAAAAGCACTCACGCAAATTGCTGCGCAGCTGGGGCGTCCGTCAGCAGAGGAGACAGCCGCTGACAATTTCCTGACCGCGCGGTATCGGCGGCGCGCGCGGCGACCGGCGGAAATTAAACACCAGCCGCGCTGCTGTGCGAGGCCACGTGCGTGCCGCGGTCCGCGGCGGGCTGCAGCCGAGGGCCACCTGCCGGACCGGGGAGGCGGGAGCCACTGTGGGAGGCGTAACAGTGACGCCCAGTGGACCGTGTCCGTTCTTGGTACCGTGTTAACACGACGACGTGACATTCCTCGACGCTTCACACGAACAACTCATACTACAAATGGCGCATTTTGGAGAGGCTTTTGATATGGTGACTCACTGAATCAGCGTATTTTCGTTAACATGCGCGAAAAATATGGCGTCCCCCAAATACGTCATGTTAGCTACGCAAAAAATTCAAGGTGGTGCCTGCTCGGGCTACGCCTGTCAGTCTTGGCAGTACTGATTAGACACTTTAAGTTACCGAGCGGGGTGGCGCAGTGGTTAGACACTGGACTCGCATTCGGGAGGACGACGGTTCAATCCCGCGTCCGGCCATCCTGATTTAGGTTTTGCCGTGATTTCCCTAAATCACTCCAGGCAAATGCCGGGATGGTTCCTCTGAAAGGGCACGGCCGACTTCCTTCCCAATCCTTCCCTAATCCGATGAGACCGATGACCACGCTGTCTGGTCTCCTTCCCCAAACCAACCAACCAACCAACACTTTAATTTGGCTCCTGAGCGGCGGATGCTGAGGGCAGAAGCTTACCAACGGCTCGTAGCACATTAAAACTTCCTGGCATGTTCGCAGGAGAGCTTCTGTTAAGCTTGGAAGGTAGAAGACGAGGTACTGGCAGAAGTAAAGCTGTGAGGACGGCGCGTGAATCGTGCTTGGGTATCTCAGTCGGTAGAGCACCTTCCCGCGAAAGGCAAACGTCCCGAGTTCGAGTCTCGATCCGGCACACAGTTTTAATCTGCACAGGAAGTTTCATACCAGCGCACACTCCGCTGCAGAGTGAAAATCTCATTCTCGTAGCACATTGGCTGGCGGCCACGCCCCGCCTCCTTCTCCCAGTACAGCCAGCTCATAACTTGTAATACACTGATGAGCCAAAGAAACTGGTAGACTGCCTAATATCGCGTATGGCCCCGCGAGCACGCAGCAGTGCCACGTGACGTGGACTCGATTAATTTCTGTAGTACTGCTGGAGGGGACTGACTCCACGAGTCCTGCAGGGCTGTCCATAAATCCGTAAGAGTACGTAGTGTTGGAGATCTCTTCTGAAGAGCACGTTGCGAGGTATCCCAGATATGCTAAATACTCTGTAACAATTCTAGACGTGTGGGGTGTCGCATTGTCCTTGTGGAATTGATCAAGTCCGTCGAATCCACAATGGACATGAAAGGACGCATCAGACACAATTCTTACGTGTGTCCTGTCAGAGTCGTATCTAGACGTATCAGGAGTCCCACATCACTCCAATTGCACACGCTCCACACGATTACAGAGCCTCCACCAGCTTAAACAGCCCCCTGCTGACATTCAGGTTCCATGGCTTCATGAGGTTGTCTCCATACCCATACACGTCCATCTGCTCGATACAATTTGAAACGAGACTCCTCCGACCAGGCAAATGTTTCCTGCCATCAACAGTCCAATGTCGGTGTTGAGGGGCTCAGGCGAGGCGTAAAGCCTTGTGACGTCAGTCATCAAGGGTCCACGAGTCGGCCTTCGGCTACAAAAGTCCATATCGATGATGATTCGTTGATTGGTTCGCACGCAGACACTTGTTCGTCGCCCAGGACTAAAATCTGCAACAATTTGAGGAAGTGTTGCACTTCTGTCACGCTGAACGATTCTCTTCAGTCGTTGATGCTCCACGTCTTGCAGGATCTCTTTCCGGCCGCAGCGGTGTCGGAGATTTGAAGTTTTACCGCATTTCTAATATTCACGGTACTCTCGTGAAATGATCGTACGGGAAAACCCCCACTTCATAGCAGCCTCGGAGATGCTGTATCCCATCGTTCGTGCGCCGACTATAACGCCAAGTTGAAACTCACTTAAATCTTCATAACCTGCCATTCTGGCAGTAGTAACCGATCTAACAACTTCGCCAGGCACTTGTCTTATATAGGCGTTGCCGACCGCAGCGCCGTATTCCTCTGTAGTTGAATACGCCTATACGAGTTTCTTTGGCGCTTCAGTGTAAATTATGAGCTGGCTGTAATGGGAGAAGGAGGCAGGGTGCGTTCCGCCAGTCAATGTGCTACGCGCAGAATTCATGGCGGATCGCTAAAAAGACTACTGACCGTTGAAGCCTCTTCTCTCATTGTTTTAAGTAATATTAGCACAACACTGCACACGAAGCAGTGCTATGTTGTCCTGTGACAATGATGTGACCACCGCCTGTGTTCAACATCGACGAGCAATAACCACTCACAGACGGCAGGCGGCAGTACTGGCAATGGAGGGTATATAATGGGCGTCAGGAAGACGCGGAAAACAGTGCAGCCACTGTCATAATGCGGAAACGGAGTGATTTATCTGACGTGCGAAAGCACATCGTCATTGGCTTTGGGGCAAGGGTGGAAGCATTTTCGCAACGGCCAAGTTTGTAAACTGTTCGCATGCCCCGCGCAAGACAAAAAATGCCTCTGAGCACTATGGGACTTAACTTCTGAGGTCATCAGTCCCCTAGAACTTAGAACTACTTAAACCTAACTAACCTAAGGACATCGCACACATCCATGCCCGAGGCATGATTCGAATCCGCGACCGTAGCGGTCGCGCGGTTCCAGACTGTAGCGCCTAGAACCGCTCGGCCACCCCGGCCGGCTCGTGCATGACAAAATGGCGTTATTGAAAACAGGCTCCGAGGCAACTATCTACATCTACATCTACATCCATACTCCGCAAGCCACCTGACGGTGTGTGGCGGAGGGTAACTTGAGTACCTCTATCGGTTCTCCCTTCTATTCCAGTCCCGTATTGTTCGTGGAAAGAAGGATTGTCGGTATGCCTCTGTGTTGGCTCTAATCTCTCAGATTTTATCCTCATGGTCTCTTCGCGAGATATACACAGGAGGCAGCAACATACTGCTAGACTCCTCGGTGAAGGTATGTTCTCGAAACTTTAACAAAACCCCGTTCCGAGCTACTGAGCGTCTCTCCTGTAGAGTGTTCCACTGGAGTTTATCTATAATCTCCGTAACGCTTTCGCGATTACTAAATGATCCTGTAACGAAGCGCGCTGCTCTCCGTTGGATCTTCTCTATATCTTCTATCAACCCTATCTGATACGGATCCCACACTGCTGAGCAGCATTCAAGCAGTGGGCGAACAAGCGTACTGTAACCTACTTCCTTTGTTTTCGGATTGCATTTCCTTAGGATTCTTCCAATGAATCTCAGTCTGGCATCTGCTTTACCGACGATCAACATTATATGATCATTCCATTTTAAATCACTCCTAATGCGTACTCCCAGATAATTTATGGTATTAACTGCTTCCAGTTGCTGACCTGCTATTTGGTAGCTAAATGATAAGGGATCTATCTTTCTGTGTATTCGCAGCACATTACACTTGTCTACATTGAGATTCAATTGCCATTCCCTGCACCATGCGTCAATTCGCTGCAGATCCTCCTGCATTTCAGTACAATTTTGCATTGTTACAACCTCTCGATACACCACAGCATCATCTGCAAAAAGCCTCAGTGAACTTCCGATGTCATCCACCAGGTCATTTATGTATATTGTGAATAGCAATGGTCCTATGACACTCCCCTGCGGCACACCTGAAATCACTCTTACTTCGGAAGACTTCTCTCCATTGAGAGAAACATGCTGCGTCCTGTTATCTAGGAACTCTTCAATCCAATCACACAATTGGTCTGATAGTCCATATGCTCTTACTTTGTTCATTAAACGACTGTGGGGAACTGTATCGAACGCCTTGCGGAAGTCAAGAAACACGGCATCTACCTGTGAACCCGTGTCTATGGCCCTCTGAGTCTCGTGGACGAATAGCGCGAGCTGGGTTTCACACGACCGTCTTTTTCGAAACCCATGCTGATTCCTACAGAGTAGATTTCTAGTCTCCAGAAAAGTCATTATACTCGGACACAATACGTGTTCCAAAATACTACAACTGATTGACGTTAGAGATATAGGTCTATAGTTCTGCACATCTGTTCGACGTCCCTTCTTGAAAACGGGGATGACCTGTGCCCTTTTCCAAACCTATGTTGCACCATGGGGCATAAAAGACGGGGGTGAATGATGGCTGCCGAGATGTGTATGGGCCAATGGACGTGCTCAACTGTTGAGTGATTCACCGCCCAAATAAACCAAGGGGCTACCGACAGTGTCTTATTAACGACTGTTCAGCGAACGTTGCTGCATATGGCGCCGCGCTACGTAGCCGCGCGGTCTGAGGCGTCTTGTAACGGTCCGTGCGGCTCCCCCCCTCGGAGGTTCGAGTCCTCCCTCGGGAATGGGTGTGTGTGTTGTCCTTAGCGTAAGTCAGTTTAAGTTAGATTAATTAGTGTGTAATCTTAGGGACCGATGACCTCAGCATTCCCGTAAGACCTTACCACAAATTTCCATTTTTTTTTCTTTTCTCATATGGCCTCCACACCATGCGCCAGTTTCGTGCACCCATCTAACTCCTGTTAATCGACGACAAATGCAACTGGGCGCCCATCGAATGTGGCCTTTCCATGTTAGTCACGTTTCGTGCTCCACTGGACGAGTGGCCGTTCTTGTGTACGGTGTGAAAAGTCTCAAAGCAAGCACTCTGCAGCAATCGTCGGAAGGTTCCAAGCCGGAGAGCATCCCTGCTAGTGATTTCGTCATTCTGGGCGGCACAATGGATCAACATAAGCAAGCGTCTATTCGTGGGGATCAGATCCACCCCTACACGCAATTTGGTTTTCCTCAGCACAATGGCATCTACAGGGTGGCGCACGAAATGTGTTACCAGTTGTTTCTTTCACAATTTACGACGCACATTAGATATCCCGCTGGGATCTCTACAGCAGTACCAGCAGTCCTTGGAAAGACAAATGAGTTACGAAATGACGTGTAATTCACGATACTGCCGCTAGGATACTAGTAAGCAGCAATGGCTGACAATGGAAGACTGTCGTCACAGCAACGATCGGCCATTGTGTTACTTTTTCATGAAACGAAAAGCCTTGTTGTGACTCAGAGGTGTTTTTGACAACAGTTTAACACACGATTGGTCCCTTGCAAGTAGACCATCCACAGGCTGTACGATAAATATGTACAGGAAGGATCAGTATTGGAAGCGAAGCGACCTCGGCCTAAGCCTGTTTGTTGGCCGGAGAATATTGAAGCGGTACAAGTTGCTGTACAGAGAAGTCCCGGGAAATCGTGTAGACAGGCAGCAGTACAACTGGGAATATCCAGACGCTCCGTTCAACGCGTTCTTAAAAGTGACTTCCATATGTACCCATACAAGATGACCTGTGCACAGAAGCTCACTGAAGAGCACAAGCAGCAGAGACTACTGTTTGCTCAGTGGGAGGAGGATAGGGAAGAATCTCTCAACAACGTTTGGTTTTCAGACGAGGCGCATTTTCGTTTAGACGGTGTGGTTAACAAACAAAATGTACGCTTTTCGGCCACTGAAAACTCACAAGTGCTTCATGAACGACAACATTATGCTCCGAGAATTACAGCGTGGGCAGCAATTTCCAGTCACGGACTTATTTGACCCTTTCTCTTTGAAGAAACTGTGAACAGCGAGCGTTATTTGAGCATGCTTCGCAATAGCTTCATTCCACAGCTTCTTGCTACTGCCGTGCCCTTCATCACGCAGTGGTTCGTGCAAGATGGAGCAAGGCCACATACTGCATACACTGTGCTGGAGCTTTTACACGAGCATTTCGACATGCGGATCATTTCACTCAGGTTTCCAGCTCGCTTCAATGACGGACAAAATTGGCCCCCCAATAGTCCAGACCTTTTTTCTTTGGGGGTACCTAAAGGAAAAAATTTTCTCGAATCGTCCATATGATTTAATGGAGCTCTGAAGACTTATTCTTCAAGCTTGCAGTGAAATTACGTAAGACATGTGCCGTAGGATAATCACTAAATTCAGTATTCGTTTGAAGGAAATTAGGAAACGAAATGGTGGACATATTGAGCATGTGCTGAGTTAGAACAAATCTCCATGGATGGCTCTTCATTGTAGTATATTTTCCTTTCATGTTGTATTGACAATAAAGTTTATATTTAAAAACAAAATGGTAACACATTTCGTGCGCCACCCTGTACCAGCAGGAAAACTGACCATGTCATCCATCCCGCAGTATAGGCGCGTAGTTCTAAGAGCACCAAGATATGTTTACCACACTCTCCTGGCCATCAAACTCCCCAATTTAAACCCAGTCGAGAATCAGTGGGACCACCTTGATCGAGCTGTTCGCGCCACGCATCCTTAACCGAGAAACGTAGTCCAGCTGGCCACGACACTGGAGTCAGGATGGCTTCACATCCTTGTCTGTACCTTAACAGAACTTCACCGACTCTCTCGATGCGCGTCTCGCAGCGTACCGTGCTGCAAAAGGTGGTTACTCAACCTTTTATGTAGCGGTCACCGTAATGTGAGTGGGCAGTGTGTATTAGTAACTTGTTATGGAGCTCAATATTGTTACGTAGCTAAGGTTTGCCACGAGTGTAAACAGTCAGGAGCGCCACGAAGTCAGCCGACTTCCGCTGATCGCAGAAGTTCCAGGACGTATTTTGCGATTAGTGCAGGTCATGGTGTCATCGTACATATTTGAGAGGATGATTTAATACACAACTCATACCAGTTTCACTTGCGTTATGAATCATAGTTAAGGGAACTCAGAGCTGTCCTAGGTGCTCTCGTGCAATCACCAGTGACTGTTTATTAAGTGAAACACATTGTCTGACAGAAAATGTGGCTCACCCAGAAGGCAAAGAGGAAACGAAATTAAACTTCCTGGATTCAGAGAGTAAGTGATTTTATTTCAGTTACTCATCGAGTAAAAATTACAAAGAACTTGGCAGCATAAAACCATTTATAGTATTATGTTGCAACTCCTCTGGCTTGATTCATGCACACGTTTGATTGGGTAGGGTGTCATAAAATCTTGGTACCATACCCCACAACCGTTGTAATCGGTCCTTGATGTCCTGGATCTCACACTGCGATACAGTTGACATCAGAACTGGTCCCACACGTTTTTTGTTGCACGCCAGATTAGTATTATAAGCTATCACTAAAGTTCTTTGCTGGTGACGCCAGGAGTCAAGGTGCCTGAGTCTACAACCAGCAAACTAACAGCTAGGAGGAGCTGCTGAACAGGCCAACCTCGACAGGGAAGCGAGCGTGATAAGCGGGACTAGCCAAGCGCCCCAGTCCACAAACGAAGCACAATGACATCATGGCAACAGGCACATATTGTCGTAATGTAGTGGTGACAAACCAAAGTGTCACAACGAAGCCCAATTGTAACGCAGCAGTGCCTATTCAGCCACTGGTTCAAAAATGGTTCAAATGACTCTAAGCACTATGGGACTTAACTTCTAAGGTCATCAGTCCCCTAGAACTTAGAACTACTTAAACCTAACTAACCTAAGGACATCACACACATCCATGCCCGAGGCAGGATTCGAACCTGCGACCGTAGTGGTCACGCGGTTCCAGACCAGCCACTGTTGCAGCATAAAGAGCACCTCTAAGACGATGTTATGGAAGTTTGGAGCAGCTAGGCTGTGGCCATCGAACAGCCGTCACATAACAACAACACATTAGAGCTACCTGGCAATGCATGCCTGCTACTGCTGACTGGGTCTGCACACTGCTTGCCCGACTGAGCTGCCTGCGCTTGGGGAAGATAATCCTGAATTTGTGATCAATAAACATTTCGTTGTGACTAATGTTTTCTTGATGAGCCCGATCACGAACAGATCCTGCCCATCTCACCCTGCTCATAACATTCCTGAGGACCATAGGGTTCTTGGACTGGACATCAGAAGCAGGTCTGTGCTATCAGAGTTTTCTCAGTCGCTACTAGACATGACCCGAAGTCGTGCCCTATGGCTCTGCACACTATGGCGCCAGGGGTAAAACCACTATGGTTGTCCAGAACAGTGAAAGAATGGAACCTTTCCCCAGAAAACCAGTATACTCGCTGAGATTGGCCATCTGGGGTAGTCCTGAACTGTGGCTCATCCCTGAGCACAGTGCAATGCCATTCATTACCAGTCTACGTTATCCTGTCAGTGCACCACTCCAAGTGCAGCCATTTGCGTGGTAGTGATAACGGTAGCCTACACATGGGGCTGTAATTCCCTAGTCTGGTTGCTGGTAGTCTCTGAGCAATGGTGCAGGGTGACACTGAACGTTGCATGGGGAAGTCCAGTACCTGTTCTTGGATGGCAGTTGCAGATGACGCACTTGGTCCACAACACGGCGATCCTCCTTTGTGATGGTCAGACGAGGTCGACCACAGCCTTAACGGATGTGCCTAACCTCACATTCCCATGAAGTCCAGCTTCGAGCCTCTCTCACATGTGAATTCCCCACAAATCTGTAAATTACATGATCCGACCATCCGGCCAACTGGTGACCCAAAATGAGGCCTCTTTCAAATTGTCAGGTGCTGACAACTTTTTCTCACACGAGCACACGGCATCTATGTATCCTTCACTGTCATCCCTGAACATTTGACGCTGTTCGCGGCCCTTGTACACACCACTAC
The DNA here is from genome assembly GCF_023864275.1 of Schistocerca cancellata. NCBI lineage: Eukaryota > Metazoa > Arthropoda > Insecta > Orthoptera > Acrididae > Schistocerca > Schistocerca cancellata. The sequence continues at coordinate 53,061,542 of NC_064631.1, forward strand.
CCCTGGCAACAACAATAGACACGTACAGCACCAACTCACACTTCCTATGACAGGGCACAGCAACTCTACTTATTTATATAACAGCCATTGGCGCGAGCGCGCTCGCGTGCGTGTGTGTGTGTGTGTGTGTGTGTGTGTGTGTGTGTGTGTCTGTAAAGTGAATCCGTCCATGTTTTCTCTGTGGTTCCTCCGCAGCTCGTGGTCGTGCGGTAGCGTTCACGCTTCCCACGCCCGGGTTCCCGGGTTCGATTCCCGGCGGGGTCAGGGATTTTCTCTGCCTCGTGATGACTGGGTGTTGTGTGATGTCCTTAGGTTAGTTAGGTTTAAGTAGTTCTAAGTTCTAGGGGACTGATGACCATAGATGTTAAGTCCCATAGTGCTCAGAGCCATTTGAACCATTTTTTTTTCTATGTGGTTCACTTCGTTCGTCAGGCACTGTATAGTTAGAGACAGCCTTTGTCTGTGGGAATATGCCACTGTTCATTATGTAAAATCACTAACTTCTGAAGCAATCAAAATAACACATTCTATAATCTCTTAATTTTTAAATTCAATGAAATTATCACTGAAAAGAGAAAGAGAAATATGATTGCAGGTCAACTGTCACTGTAATGGTAACATTGTATAGAGATCAAGTGAGAATATTCAGACTAGGTTTGGTAACAGTATACTGAAGTCACTTAGCTTGTCTATGCAAAACATTATTCGCACAGTGGATGATCGGTGGAATCCAGTGTGGATCACTAAAGGTCTTCCTTCTCCCTGTGGGAACACGGACTAGGGAAGTCTTGATATGAATAATCAAGGAAATGATTCTCCCTGGGACAGCTATCACATGTGACTGCTAAAAGCCATAGGACACTGTAGGTACTGAAAGTTCTCAGCACTTAACAAACAACCATATTGTGAACTTCGTGGACCCGACAGATGGTTCCGTTCACACACATAATGTGGACAGAAAGTGGTAAGATGTCACCGACGCCGTTCCACCATCTGGAAAAAAGGCCGATTACTTAGTGAGTTACCTAGCCGAGCACACGTTACACAGAGCATATCGCAGGAAGGAATTATTATATAACTTTTTCATTACGGCGGATAAGCTTTACCCTCCGAGGAAACCTCAGTGGAATAATTCCCTTGTAGAATGCTGCAGATGTGATTGGAGGTTACAATCCTGTGCCTACGGTATTTTTTGTACCATTTTTGCTGCAAAAATTTCGGGTAGCCCAGTGCCTTAACTTTCCTCACCACTCGAGGTACGTACAGCCATGCCTTCATTTCGAACCGTGCTGTTTGTGTGTTAATGTGAGACACCACTCCTATTAATGTTTATTGTGTTTGCAGCTCTGAAGCTCAGTGTAGTTTGTGTCCGATCAGTCTGCGGCGATTTTATGTCCGTGCGACGAAATAGGGATGATTCCGTGAGATCACGATGAAACACGTCGGCCAGTTGTCTGGCTGACTTGTTTCATGAGGTACGAATTTCAGCCACTCTGATGAAGAGACTGAATGTGTTAACTCCAAAGAGTGAGAGAAATAATTGCAAAAGAAAAATAATCAGCTCTTTTCGTATCCAGCTTTCTTCTATAATTAGATGCACTCCATGTAGAGGTGATGTATGCACAGTTTTTGACTTTTGACAAAGTAATGCAAGTTGTGCCGTGTAGCCGAATTTTATAGGGAGAGGGCCTCCTGCGTTCAAGCACACTACGTGCCGTGGGGTGGCGAAGGTCGGCACCTAGCGTTGTCGTTGCCGGTATCTCTGCTCTTGCCTTTCAAAATGGCTCTCAGCTGTATGGGACTTGACTTCTGAGGTCATCAGTCCCCTAGAACTTTGAACTACTTAAACCTAACTAACCTAAGGACATCACACACATCCATGCCCGAGGCAGGATCCGAACCAGCGACGGTAGCGGTCGCGCGGTTCCAGACTGAAGCGCCTAGAACCGCTCGGCCACACCGGCCGGCTCTTGCCTTTCGCGAAGGTGCCTAGTCGGCTGTGTTTCGAATTTTATGTGGTGAGGAACTCCTGAAGCCATCAACCTCTCACGCCATGGGATGGAAACGGTCCGCTGCCTCGCCTGGCCTTATGCGTTTAATCCTTTCGTGGTTGATGGATCATACATGTCCCACTAACTTTGAGCGCCAGTTCGAGTGTCGGGATATATGTTACCCAGCTCTGCACGGTGCTGCCATCTAGAGACGACTGTACTGAACGTAATAAAAAAAATCGGGACTGCACTGCAAAGGCAATAGAGAAGCGGTGACTACTTTTGTTGACTGGCGTGCATACATGGCCGCTGCAACGCCACTTATTTGTGTCGTTCTTCAGTTTTCGTCATTTCTCACTTTCCAGCGATGTGTGAAGTAAGTAATGCATCTTATTATTAACTTAAAAATCATTTTTTAGTACAAATACAGTGTGGAATGTACTTCTCAGCGACTGTACTATCTTATAATCGAAATAAAATTAGTGGGACACATGTGTCCCAGCAGACATTATTTGTAAAGATTAGCAAGACAATTGATTAATGGGTATTCATCCAGGAAAAAGAGGGGATCAATGCCCACTTTCTTCCCAGCAAAGAGAGGAGTCTCTAGTGTGCCAGATGACGTCCGGCTCGTGAACTTCGGCAAACATGTACCGAAAGACAGTGGCACTAGGAAGCGATGCAGATTCTGCAGCGCAAACTCTAAAGAGAAGTGTACAAAAGTTGTTTGCACTGCTTGTGGTGTACCACTCTGTGCCACACCATGTTTTTCCAAGTTTCATGGCATGTAAAGTTTTGTAAGTATTGATCACGTATCATGAAAACTGAAATGTAATGAATATTTTTTACACTGGCTCTACACAAATAAAAAGATTACATGCATGTATAATTTGTAGTTATTTTATTCTCTGCAAAATCCTGTTTATGGCTAAAAAAAGTAAAATTGCAAAATCAGTCAGTCAGCGGAAAAGGTATCTTGCGTTGGTTCATGAGACATGTGTGTCCCACATCCTGTTGTCAAAAAATGGAGAACTTAAATAATATTTTGGTGGTGAAAATATAATAATGGAACTGAAAACAAAGTTATCACCTGAAAATTTTAAAAATCTGTAAAAAATGAATTTTATCCATGAAAGGGTTAAGACATGTTCTTTTCATTCACGGAGTTAACTTGTCGGTTACGTCTGACATTTTCTGAGCAGAGGCACTTTGCGACATTCCGGCGCCTTACGTGTCAGTTACCAGCGAACTACTGAGTGGTTATTTCGAATTTTTTCTCGTAGGGTGGGGAATTTCGGTGTAACTTTCTTCAGGCCACGCACCTCGTCTGGCAGAGGCTGGACTGAGTCGCCTGTTCTTTTCACGGGGACGCCAGGCGGAGAGAGAAACAAAATTTTGGTCACTCTGGCTCGGACTCTCTGAACGTCAGATCGGCAAGCGCTATGACGCTCACGTGGCTGACTTGAATCGAAAGCGGAGAGAATGTACACTACTGGCCATTAAAATTGCTATACCACGAAGATGACGTGCTACAGAAGCGAAATTTAACAGACAGACAGAAGATGTTGTGATAAGCAAATGATTAGCTTTTCAGAGCATTCATACAAGGTTGGCGCCCGTGGCGACACCTACAACGTGCTGACATGAGGAAAGTTTCCAACCGATTTCTCATACACAAACAGCAGTTGATCGGTGTTGCCTGGTGAAACGTTGTTGCGATGCCTCGTGTAAGGAGGAGAAATGCGTACCATCACGTTTCCGACTTTGATAAAGGTCGGATTGTAGCCTAACGCGATTGCGGTTTATCGTATCGCGACATTACTGCTCGCGTTGGTCGACATCCAATGACTGTTAGCAGAATATGGAATCGGTGGGTTCAGGAGGGTAATACGGAACGCCGTGCTGGATCCCAACGGCCTCTTAACACTAGCAGTCGAGATGACAGACATCTTATCCGCATTGCTGTAACGGATCGTGCAGCCACGTCTCCTTCCCTGAGTCAACAGATGGGGACGTTTGCAAGACAACAACCATCTGCACGAACAGTTCGACGACGTTTGCAGCAGCATGGACTATCAGCTCGGAGACCGTGGCTGCGGTTACCCTTGACGCTGCATCACAGACAGGAGCGCCTGCGATAGTATACTCAACGACGAACCTGGGTGCACGAATGGCAAAACGTCATTTTTTCGGATGAATTCAAGTTCTGTTTACAGCATCATGATGGTCTCATCCGTGTTTGGCGACATCGCGGTGAACGCACATTGGAGCCGTGTATCCGTCATCGCCATACTGGCGTATCACCCGGCGTGATGGTACGGGGTGCCATAGGTTTCAAGTCTCCGTCACCTCTTGTCCGCATTGACGGCACTTTGAACAGTGGGCCTTATATTTCAGATGTGTTACGACCCGTGGCTCTACCCTTCATTCGATCCCTGCAAAACCCTACATTTCAGTAGGATAATGCACGACCGCATGTTGCAGGTCCTGTACTGGCCTTTCTAGATACAGAAAATGTTCGACTGCTGCCCTGGCCAGTACATTCTCCAGATCTCTCACGAACTGAAAGCGTCTGGTCAATGGTGGCCGAGCAACTGGCTCGTCACAATACGCCAGTCACTACTCTGGTTGAACTGTGGTATTGTGTTGAAGCTGCATGGGCAGCTGTACCTGTACACGCCATCCAAGCTCTGTTTGACTCTATGCCCAGGCGGTCTAAGGCGCTGCAGTCTTGGATTGTGCGGCTGGTCCTGGTGGAGGTTCGAGTCCTCCCTCGGGCATGGGTGTGTGTGTTTGTCCTTCGGATAATTTACGTTAAGTAGGGTGTAAGCTTAGGGACTGATGACCCTAGCAGTTAAGTCCCATAAAATTTCACACACATTTTTTCAATGTCCAGGCGTATCAAGGACGTTATTACAGCCAGAGGTGGTTGTTCTGGGTACTAATTTCTCAGCATCTATATACCCAAATTGCATGAAATTGTAATCGCATATCAGTTTGGCCTGGGTTTGAATACCGGCCTTGGCAAAAATTTTCACTCGCCGCTTCAGTCTATATAGGTAAAATCATATCTGTATGAGACCTGTAAAATGGTTCAAATGGATCTAAGCACTATGGGACTTAACATCTGAGGTCATGAGTCCCCTAGACTTTGAACTACTTAAACCTAACTAACCTAAGGACATCACACACATCCATGCCTGAGTCAGGATTCGAATCTGCGACCGTAGCGGTCGGGCGGTTCCGGACTGAAGCACCTGGAATCGCTCGGCTACAGTGGCCGACTGAGACCTATAAAGTCTCTGAAATTGTGTCAATTTATTTGCGGCGCCCTCACAAGTGTCTGAAGTATGATCAGCATAACTTAATAATTCTGCCTATGTACTAATAGTTTTTCATTTGTTGGTACATTTTCTTTATGTTCAGTTCAGTTTCCCACGTGTGTTCTTATTATAGTAAATAACCTAACCATGGACTGCACTTTTTTATTAATTGTGTAGATAAACAACACCTGACTCGTCATGTAATTATCTTGCAAGGCCGGCACCCATTTTCATTTACGAGTGTCATTTCCATTCAATCCGTAGGGCGAACTCCAAATTATCTATCCGAATAAAAGGGCAGCGCTCTGACTGACTGAACGTCCAGCCGGCACCAGACATTAAATCGACATGTGGCGGCGATGCTGACTACCGGCGTTTAGCAACGCACACTGTACTATGTTTGGCTGACAGAAGCAAACTGAGCACCCGCCATGTCGAGTTAATTGTCTGATCTTCTAAAACAGCGTATTCCGTGATTTTGGTTTTTACTCTTACGTATCACGAAAATACGCAGTTTCAGTGATACATACAGTATTGAAGATCTCTCCCAAACGCGGCAATTTAGTACGATTTGTTGTTCCAAAGCGTCGGAAAATGTGTCGTCGTAGAGTTAACACGATACCTCCGTCTTAACCAAACACTGGAGGAAGTAAAGAAGTGTATTACAGAGAAAATAGGTTTCACCACAGAGACTTGTTTGGAAGGACGGATCCAAGACTGGCTTCTTGACTAGGTTACAGTTTCTTACCTCTTCCTAGCCCCGCATCACCAGCCCTCCCGAAATGTAATTAGCTGCGACTCTCACCTTTAACGCATGATATTTGCCTAGCTTTTCAGCAACAGTAAGAATCTGTGTACATAACAGGCAATGTACTTAATGACTGACTATCTCATTGTCGCCCAACCCAAGCCGCTATGGATAGAAACATGAAATTCGGAAAAGGTATGGATCTTATACTTTAGGAAGGATCTTTCGAAATTCCAACCCTAAGGGTATCAAATAGGGGATGAACGATTTTATAAAAAAAAATTCGCTATTTAGGTAGTTTTGAAACTAGACCTACGAAAACTGGAGATTTTTTTTGAAAATATTTTATTATGAAATCATTTTTAAATCCAAATATACAAAAATTTAAATTTGGCTTCTCAGTTAGAAATTTAAAAAAATACGTATTTCTCTGTTTTTGGAAATTGAACCCTATGGGGTTGGAACGGGGGATGAAAGTTTTATTGGAAATATTTCATTGCGTAAGGATTTTGGAAGCTAAATATATGAAATTTTGTATTTGGCTTCTCTGTTGGGATAAAACATACGCACGACACTGTTTTTGGAAATTCAGCTCCTAAGGGGGTAAAATTGGGATTCAAACGTTTCATGAAAGTATTTCATTGTGCTAGTATTTTTAAAACTAAATCTTTGAAATTGGTGTTTAGCTTCTCGGTTAGAGATGAAAAAGATTTGTGTTCCATTGTTTTTGGAAATTCAACGCATAAGGGGTTGAAATAGAGTTACATTGGTTCAGTGACTCATCATCGTCAAGTCCAAACGGCTAAGGATAGAAACATGAAGTTTGGAGAAAGTGTGGATGTTATACTTGAGGCATCGTTTAAGAAGTAATTGTCCGAAATTCTACTGCTAACGGAGTGATATATGGGATGAAAGGCTTTTTGAAAGTATGTCGCTGTTAAGTCAATTTTGAGGCTAGAAACACGAAAACTGATATTTGGTTTTTCAGTCAGAAATAAAAAATACGTATTTCAGTATTCTTGGAAATTCAGCCACTAAGGGAATAAAACAATGTATGAAAGTTTGTTTGAAAGTAAATAACAACTAAGGAACCACTACAGGATTTTTAAGGCTACACCTGTGATTGGTATCTCACTTCCCATGTAGTATATACATTTATCAGTGTTTCTGGAAATTCTACCCCTAAGGGAGTGCAATAGGGGATGAAAATTTTTAAGAAAATATTTCGTTGCATTAACAATATTTTGAAGGTGAATTTATGAGAACAGGTATTTCATTTCTCGGTTAGATACAACGAAATATTTTTTATGGGATGAAAGTTGCTGTGGAAATGAATCTACAAGAACGCAAAACGCATGATTAACAAAAACTTTGGATTCCAGCTACCAGAATCGCTTTTTGGTCAGGAGTATATTTGGAAAAGACCATGCAGGTGTGACCTTATTATCGTGGGAAGCTTAGAAGGTGTTGCAACTTGTGAACAACATAAAAAACCGATTAAATAAAAATCTCTGCAGGCCATACAGACTACGCGAGCAAAGCGGCGGATGCAAACATAAAAATATGCTTCAATAGTTCAGTAATAATGATGTTCTTACGATAGACCTTAGTGCACTCTTTATTAAAATTGAGAGAAACTGCTATTCAGTAAACAGCACCATTTCAAACGTATTCGTTCGAAAATTTGAGAACTTCGTAACTTTTTTTATAATAATGTTTATTTGTTGCGAACTAAACCCAGGACTGAACTGGTTTAATTTGTTCAACTTTGCGTTTCTTCGTTGTTGTCCTGAACAACACACGTAGTGCAATTAAGAAACACTATTGGTCAAAATGAATAGCCAAATATCTGAAACTGTAAAGCTGTATACTACTACTGGGATTAACTGCAATCAAATTAATTAGAAAAAAAAGCTATAAACCAAATAAACTGTCCTGTGAAACTGTATTGTGCAGTGCAGAACCAGAAAACATTGCAACAATGCGTGACGTGACAGTATACGATTTGCAATTCCAACATACAGAATAAAAATGCTACATGAAATAACAAATCGAATTTTGAAAAAATAAGTAACCAGAATTTTTTTAATAAGATTCCCTGTGAATCTGCGTGCACTAGGTGACTAAATAAAATTGCAAACATTAAATAACGCACTGTAAAAATAAAACTGCCTGCATAAGAAATCTCATCAGAAAATGTCATTCGGAGAAGTAACACATAATTACGAATGATCTTATTGCCTTGACGGGACTGTAATGTAAAACTGCTTCTAACAAATTGTCATGGCTTACATCCGGCAACGGAAACTCGTAAGGAGAGTAAAAACACACCGAAGTAGCAAATCCGCTAAATAAAAGAAAAGAAAGGAAATCCTTTCACAAAGCAATGCAAGGACGTGCAACTTTGCTAAACAGACCGTGCTTCACGTCTGACCACTGCGTTCTGAAAAGTCCAGTGCGGCGACAAATAAAAAATCAAAATTTTCGTAAGGGGACGGTGGTGGAATCTAGATTTGCTGAATGACTGAAAGACATTAACCTTTTAAACAACTATATTGTGAATACGTAGACTCATTTTTGACTATTACAACGATGTTTGCAAAAATTACTTGTTATTACCAAATATCGTTCTTCCGGAGATTAATTATTGAAATGGCAAAGGAGTGGTAAATCTACAACTTCTGAGCGCAAGCCACGTGAATAGACAACCCTGTTCAATCACATCTGAATGGTGAAGTTATCTGACCCAAAATAGTAAGAAAAAATCCTACTAAAACTTTCAGTTTTCCACATACATCACAAATCACGCGCCAGCAAGCAGTGTAGTAACAATACTTGGAAATCTTCACTTCCCAAATTAATCTTAACCAAACCATATTTCCAACACTCAACATCCTTTATATCTTAATCTCCGTGCACTGAAAGCTGTTTCCAGACCGCTCAGTAGCATGACCAACACACGACTCCGTCACTAGCTTCTCTGGGTGCAACAGCAACGACAACACTACTAACAACCAAACATCACACTGCTGGCACCCAGAACTTCTGCGGCGCAACTTAGCGACTGTTGACAATCTCCGTTTGAAAAATGACCAGTATGCGGGTACGAAGCGTGGCAGATGGAATGAAAATACGACCTTACATCACTTTTCTTGAATGCCAAAAACTTCATGTGTCATCCAATGGTTTTAAGTACTACGATAGCAACAGACTCTTACAACATTATAACCACAGCACTTAGCACTACGATCCTGATCAGAGGTCTGCAGTCCATAGCTTAATGCATATGTAAATGGGAAAGGGAACCATTGTGCTTCTTTCAGATGTTTCTGCTTTGGGTTTTACCCATGAACTCACGAACCGTTTCGAGTTTTTTGATGATTGCAAGTATGGTCCGCCTTTGATGGGCGTCTTTTCCTGACAGGAGTGTTCTCTCTCCAGGCGGTCAAACTGCAGGCGTATGCATGTGGCAAGGCCCTCAGGCATCCATTGTTAAACGTTGCTTGTAATTTTATAAAAACAATTTGCATTTTTAGGCAATTTATGTGTTACATTATCCGAAAACCAACTCAGAAACTTGGAAGTTGATGTTCGTAAAAATATGAAGGCTTTCAGTTAATTTTTTTTTTGTTTGGTGGATGGGGAGGCTATGACTCAAACAGCACACCCCTCTCTCCATACTTCACCGCTTTTCCTCCAGCACCTGCTTATTGCCCTCCTTCTTCGGCTACAGTAAAGTCGCTGTCCTCTCTGTTAGACGCAACAGCTCATGCAGCCAAAAGTAGCCGTGAGGTACCTCCGTTTGCAGAGGAGAGAGCATTTTACTTTATTTCCAGTTTTGCTATTTAAAATACGTGAATTGAATATACACTCCTGGAAATGGAAAAAAGAACACATTGACACCGGTGTGTCAGACCCACCATACTAGCTCCGGACACTGCGAGAGGGCTGTACAAGCAATGATCACACGCACGGCACAGCGGACACACCAGGAACCGCGGTGCTGGCCGTCGAATGGCGCTAGCTGCGCAGCATTTGTGCACCGCCGCCGTCAGTGTCAGCCAGTTTGCCGTGGCATACGGAGCTCCATCGCAGTCTTTAACACTGGTAGCATGCCGCGACAGCGTGGACGTGAACCGTATGTGCAGTTGACGGACTTTGAGCGAGGGCGTATAGTGGGCATGCGGGAGACCGGGTGGACGTACCGCCGAATTGCTCAACACGTGGGGCGTGAGGTCTCCACAGTACATCGATGTTGTCGCCAGTGGTCGGCGGAAGGTGCACGTGCCCGTCGACCTGGGACCGGACCGCAGCGACGCACGGATGCACGCCAAGACCGTAGGATCCTACGCAGTGCCGTAGGGGACCGCACCGCCACTTCCCAGCAAATTAGGGACACTGTTGCTCCTGAAGTATCGGCGAGGACCCTTCGCAACCGTCTCCATGAAGCTGGGCTACGGTCCCGCACACCGTTAGGCCTTCTTCCGCTCACGCCCCAACATCGTGCAGCCCGCCTCCAGTGGTGTCGCGACAGGCGTGAATGGAGGGACGAATGGAGATGTGTCGTCTTCAGCGATGAGAGTCGTTTCTGCCTTGGTGCCAATGATGGTCGTATGCGTGTTTGGCGCCGTGTAGGTGAGCGCCACAATCAGGACTGCATACGACCGAGGCACACAGGGCCAACACCCGGCATCATGGTGTGGGGAGCGATCTCCTACACTGGCCGTACACCACTGGTGATCGTCGAGGGGACACTGAATAGTGCACGGTACATCCAAACCGTCATCGAACCCATCGTTCTACCATTCCTAGACCGGCAAGGGAACTTGCTGTTCCAACAGGACAATGCACGTCCGCATGTATCCCGTGCCACCCAACGTGCTCTAGAAGGTGTAAGTCAACTACCCTGGCCAGCAAGATCTCCGGATCTCTCCCCAATTGAGCATGTTTGGGACTGGATGAAGCGTCGTCTCACGCGGTCTGCACGTCCAGCACGAACGCTGGTCCAACTGAGGCGCCAGGTGGAAATGGCATGGCAAGCCGTTCCACAGGACTACATCCAGCATCTCTACGATCGTCTCCATGGGAGAATAGCAGCCTGCATTGCTGCGAAAGGTGGATATACACTGTACTAGTGCCGACATTGTGCATGCTCTGTTCCCTGTGTCTATGTGCCTGTGGTTCTGTCAGTGTGATCATGTGATGTATCTGACCCCATGAATGTGTCAATAAAGTTTCCCCTTCCTGGGACAATGAATTCACGGTGTTCTTATTTCAATTTCCAGGAGTGTATGAACGACATACGGAGTAAGGAGGAAGCAGTACGTTCCCATGCTTGCTAGCGGAGGCGGTTGCCCATGTGGCTCTTTCAGAGCCAGTGGTAGGTGGTGCAGATTGAGAAACCGCTGGTGACGTCACAGCAGAGAGATACTTAGGGAAAGTGCATTTATTCTTGCGTAAATCAGGTGATTGTTATTAATAAATATCTGCTAACAGCAGTTGCCTTTTGACACTCAGATATTTGGAGGAGTCTACGGGCCATAAATACTACCTTTCAGTAATTTTACAATTCCAGGAAACGCTCCTATTAATAAATAAATGAATAACTTGAGCATGCTCGAATTTGTAGGAACTTATACGTACTACACCGATCGTACGCTAAAGTTACAACTGGGCGCCGTAGTCGACAGTCGCAGATAGGACGCCTTTCGATCTAGTCATGTGGTAGCCCATGCTCCCGAATAGCTAATAGTTAAGTTAGCATATCATCAGTGTGGACAAGATCATTTTACGGTGTTTCTTAAATAAGTTCACTATAATGGCATAATATGAAAATATTTGCACAGAAGCATTTTCCCGCTTCATTACGTTAAACATAGACACTAATATTGTAGATTCAGAATCAGACGGCGCTACTACGGCTCTGTAAGCGGTAATGAACCTACGAGAGCGTTTCCACATAATAGGTAGGAAGAATTCCTACGCGGCGGCGCAATAAGACAGGTCAAGGACAGACAGGTTTAATTATCGCAAAAAAAGGGGAGGGGGGGGCTAAGCGTGGCCAGTTATACTGTACGCCCATTAACACCACCATCTATGGACTCGCCTGCTAAACTCTAAACTGAGACATTTCTCGAGGTTTAGTACGAATGGATGGTTCATTCATAGTGGAACCTAACAGAAATCAGAGTGTGATTAAAGCTTCTTGGAAGATCAAAAGCTCTGAGCCGGAGTACGACTGGAACCGAGCATCCAGCATCTTGCCTTTCGCGTACAATGTCCTACCTAGACTGTAGCTAAGCCATTTCTCTGCGTTATCTCTCCTTCCAGGAATACTAGCCCCATTAAGATTGCACGTCAGGCACAACTGAACGGCATAGTGCAGCTGCAAAGAAACTGGCCTCACATACAGGTGGATGCCGACTCGTGCACTATCCAGCCATCCTGTTTTATGCTTAGCATAGATTAAGGCTCACCAATTTTCGGATCATTTTCCCATTAAAGGCGTGGGTATATTCATATCTGTATACAAGATGATTTTGTTAGAACTGGATTGCTTGCAAGAAACGGTCCCTGAGCGATGAACGAACAACGAAAGTGTGCTGGACGTAAGGCGGCAAAATACACGCCAAGGGGTGTACACCCAGTTGAAGATGGAGGTAAGAGATCTTTGACGATGACACCGGTATCTGCAGCAGGCAAGTTTGAAACGCGTACGTTTCATATGTATTCATTACCAGCGATGGCGAGGCATGACAGAATCTCTGACCAGAGAGTTATTTATCGTTGCTAGTCTGCGCTTGACCGCGCGAGTGTGCAGTTGCTTCTTGCACTCAGCCAGTGCTAGTAGCGGGTTGAGAGTCGGCAAGAGTAGTTGTGTGTGAGGAGTCGGCGGGCGTGGACATGGGTCTCTGGTCACGGTTCTGGACGAGGTATATTGTTATAGAAGGTAATGAAGCAGCATTGCGCTCAGCTAATAACATATATTAATTGTAATTAATTTGTTCAAGAATTGCCCCAATAATAATTTTCTTTTAAAGTAATTGTTTTAAACAAAAGATTCATTTCAAGTCAAGTAATACTTCCTATGCATTCCCTCCAAGAATTAAAATTAAACATGGGCCAGCATTGCACGGAGCTGTGCCGAAAAACAAGAGCAGATATTGATGGAGTTTACTGATGTAAGAATTTTGGTTTTTGTGTTCAGGTTTAATTATTGCACAGGGCCGAGGGTCAGCGCCGCTGCCCTTATAAAATTTGTCAGGTTTAATTATTTGTGTTCAGATGTTACACATACTTTATGCTTCATTATTTAATTAATTTTACTGTGGATTTAATGAGTAATCTTCGTTAGTTAATGTTTGTGGGAGTTTACATTTGGGTCATTATTATTCTTTAATTTCACACGGGGAGGTTACAAGTTGTCAGCCAGCACGCGGTAAACCTGAGAACCGTGTGAAACGTCCTCACCGGCAGTTGCCACCACCCGTATCACTGTTCATAATTGAGGCTACCTTTACGAAAGGTTGTATCCTCTAACCTTAGCAACTCTCACCTGCAACATACGGAGAATTCCCACGGTACGGTGGCAGCTAAACATCAGCGCCGGTTCAGCCTCAATGTGTGGGCAGGGGCTGTCGGCGGCCGCTGTGTGGGACCAGCCGTCCTTCCACAGACTCACAGACGAGGAATGCCTTTACTTTCTGTTGGCGACATCGACTTCTCTGCTGGAGGACGTGCCTTTTGTGGTACGAAAGGTGATGTGGCTACCACTTAATGGTGCTCCAACTTACTGCCCTCTTCACTGCGGAGTTAAAACACACGTACAGACAGAATATTCCAAGTTCCTTGGTTTGTTCTTGTGTGTGCTTTCAATTATTATTGAAACTACACTGTCAAATGTCTCTTAACTCCACCGTTCAGTGGGTTTACCTCCCTTGGAATGCAAAAAAAAAAAAAAGTCTCTAAGTGCTATGGGATTTAACACCTGAAGTCATCAGTCCCCTAGACTTAGAACTACTTAAACCTAACTAATCTAAGGACATCAGATAGATCCTTGCCCGAGGCAGGATTCGGACCTGCAACCCTTGGAATACACTTCAGCCACTTGTCTACAGGGTGTTACAAAAAGGTACGGCCAAACTTTCAGGAAACATTCCTCACACAAAAATAAAGAAAAGATGTTATGTTTACATGTGTCTGAAAACGCTTAATTTCCATGTCAGAGCTCATTTTAGTTTCGTCAGTATGTTCTTCCATCTACGCTCAATGGAGCACGTTATCGTGATTTCATACGTGATACTCTACCTGTGCTGCTAGAACATGTGCCTTTACAAGTACGACACAATATGTGGTTCATGCGCGATGGAGCTCCTGCACATTTCAGTCGAAGTGTTCGTACGCTTCTCAACAACAGATTCGGTGACCGATGGATTGGTAGAGGCGGACCAATTCCATGGCCTCCACGCTCTCCTGACCTCATCCCTCTTGACTTTCATTTATGGGGGCATTTGAAAGCTCTTGTCTACGCAACCCCGGTATCAAATGTAGAGACTCTTCGTGCTCGTATTGTGGACGGCTGTGATACAATACGCCATTCTCCAGGGCTGCATCAGCGCATCAGGGATTCGATGTGACGGAGGGTGGATGCATGTATCCTCGCTAACGGAGTACATTTTGAACATTTCCTGTAACAAAGTGTTTCAAACGCTGGTACGTTCTGTTGCTGTGTGTTTCCATTGCATGATTAATGTGATTTGAAGAGAAGTAATAAAATGAGCTTTAACATGGAAAGTAAGCGTTTCCGGACACATGTCCACCTAACATACTTTCTTTCTTTGTGTGTGAGGAATGTTTCCTGAAATTTTGGCCGTACCTTTTTGTAACACCCTGTATACGATCTTTTTTCGCTTATTACCGTCTCACACGGAACATATTGAGTGCAAGGTCGCAGAATGCCAGTGGTATTTACGGCATTCGACGTGCCACATATTGTATGCTACGGGACCTGGAACCACAATATTGGCTGCTAATGGCAAGCGGGGGCGGAACTGGAGGTATCCAGTGGGGAAAACAGCACGAAGTTAGGGAGCGTACTTAAACTGCTTGGTCGACGAGTAACGCAGAACACTGACACAGTGCTTCTGGTGTTAATACAAAGCAGAGTAATGGAAACGATAAACAAAGTAAACATAGCATTATAAATACAACAACAGATACCGAAATTGATATTTCGTCAGAAAGGATCCCAAGGAGTTTCTCGGAGTGAGAAAGAAATGACAGATTAAATATTAGCGTTTCTGCAAGATGAGTCACTGAAAAGTGTGGTATTGTATACGCTCGAATGTGCGGAGAATGTATATGAGAACAATGAGGACGATACAAGCTTGACAAGTGAAAGTGATACAGAAACAGGCGTCAGGCCATGTAGTTCGTCATCCTTCTCGGACAGGGAACCACAAATCCCATCTCCAGTGAACCGTTGTAAAGGACAGTCGTTGTCCTACGAGATGGTACTAAAAACAATTACGTACGTGGAAGATCATCCACGGCATAACACAAAAACAGTTATGAACAGTTATCGAATGAGTCCACAGAAATACGGCCGTGTAGTTCATAAAAAAATCTACGGGTATTTAAGGGAGGAAGGGTGCATTTGCTGCAAAAACTGGTGTTTGCACGTTTCAAAGATGCTCGATACAGTTTACAGAATGTGCATGATAGTGACCTACTATGTTATGCACATCAAATTGCACGCGAAATGGATTTCAGTGATTTCAAGGGAAGCAGTGGATTGTCGCACAACTTCAATCAGTGCACCAGAATTGGAAGTCGTAAGGCAACTTATTTTCAAACAAAGCATAAACTTGACGATGCACATCAAACTGTGGAATCGGCCTGAAAATTCGTAGATGAGATAAACTAACTTATCCCATCGTTCAGTAAGGAATTTGTTTTCAATGCCGCCGAATCGGGGTTTGAAGAGGAAATGCATATGAAAGAAACTCTGGAAATTAGAGGTACAAAGAAATTTGTATCAAGATCGACTAATATCAATGTCTTAACGCATTGGTATACAATTATGCAGACTATTAATCTGGATGTTAAACTACCTGGTGTAATGGTACTTGAATTACGTAACCATTGCGGCACCTCAACTCAACCTCTCGATACCAGTAATATTCTACTGTGTTTCTGTAAAGTAGTTAACATGTTTCTGAGACAACATTCAGATTTGATTTCATTAATGTAGAGGTACTTTGATACATCGATATTTTTATATTGCAATGATATTATTCTTATGTGTATTCTTTCTTTTGTCACTACGATCTTTCACGTACTTGTAACTCTGATTTTTGGGCGCGTAAGCGAATATTAGTTAGTTGTTAGAGAGTGGGACCTCGAAAAAGTCAAGTCTTGGACGTCATGTTGGAAAGACGCTTAACGTAGTCAGCTTATAAAATGTTAACTTTAACAGTGAGGAAGATGTTTTCAAGTATGTTTTGCATTGTGAAGTGATGTTTTGTGTGTTACGTGATACTGCAATAAAAGCAATTAAAAGGAAGTGTAACTTAAATTCGGAGTGCTGATTATTTTTTTGTACATCACTATTGTTCTAACTTCGAGAGGTTTAATCTTCAAGAATGGTTTGTGAAGCGCATCTACAAAACTTTTGAATATAGCAGAATAAAACCTAGGCCTCTTTGCATCCGAGATTGGAATCATCACCGCCTAGATTTTCGACGATTGAGCCTTAATTGTACAACGAGACCAGCGCTGGAAACACGAAAAGATGAGTGCCTAGTTTATTCATTATTACATGAGATGACTTTAATAACTGTGCTCTAACGACACCTGCAACATAATAACTTTGTTGTTGCCCGAAAATGCAGTATTTAGCAGCGTGAGCAACACAACAATCATTATTAAATTTTGACCTTTGTTGTGATAGGGTCGTTAGGCTGGGAAGTTATTTATTGTGCTGCGAGAAGTTGGAGGTGCTCTGACCCCTAGAATTGCTTCTCGTGTGCGTCATCTTGCAATGGTAGTAGGAATACTTACATCAAAGCAAGCAAGAGTGGGAAAATGGCCGTAAGAGAACTACAATTACGGTATGAGCACTGCTTTTGGTCAATAGCTGGTCAAAAGAACTTGCTTTTGCTCGATTCTCGCTCAGTATAAAAATCACACCCCCTTGGAACAAACCGTCCCTCTTGAAAACTGTGTGACATTGCAGTTTATTCCACCTGAAGCCAATGGACAAATTCAGCCACTGGATATTTATTTTTTCCGTGCCTATAAAATATATTATAACCAGTTTTACTATAATCTCCAGGAGATACTGTTATGCATTCGCTTGCTTGTCGTCACATTCCATCAGTTCACGTCATCCCGTTACGTCAATATGATTCTGTACGCATTGTTTAAGAGTGGATACCTATCTGAACGTCCTGCACGGCTTGTAGCTCTGATGGAGTTCGCCTTCGATCTTGATGATGCGAACCTTTGTGATCTCTGTGGACCGCCAATTTTCGTTGGTGTTCGTGGTGCAGGCTAATGGTTTGTTCTGAACATTCCTTGAATGTCGACAACGTTCATTTTGTGAGTTTAATACATGCGTCCCATAGAAGGCTGCGCTCTGCACCTCCCGGACATTTATTTTCGCTGGCCGGGGTGGCCGAGCGGTTCTGGGCGCTACAGTCTGGAGCCGAGCGATTGCTACGATCGCAGGTTCGAATCCTCCCTCGGGCATGGATGTGTGTGATGTCCTTAGGTTACTTAGGTTTAAGTAGTTCTAAGTTCTAGGGGACTGATGACCTCAGATGTTAAGTCCCATAGTGCTCAGAGCCATTTGAACCAAGCCATTTGTTTTCTGTCACCCTCGTGAATCACATTTTGAGTCAGTAGCAGCTAATATTTTTACTGTCATAATTTTTAACACAATAATTTCAAACGTGCCTTGCTAAAGACTGAACTTGCGACCCACACTTCGGGGGTTCCTTGTCACTGATCATTCTATTTTATTTTATTTTTATTTTTTGCAGTTTCTCCCCATTTAACAAAATCACCTCTTATATGACTTATTTTTTCTTGTATCAAAGTGACAAATCCAGTATCACTGTAAAATGATTTTAGGACGAATAAATTACTAATCGTGACAGGTGTACGGGAGAGTAGGAGAGAGTAGAACTGTGTTTTCTGCCTGGACAGCTCACTCGGTACGATTACTGACGCCGAAGGGCAACGTTCCAGGTTCGAGTCCCGGTCTGGCACACAACTGTAACCTTTGCAGGACGTTCGAGAAAAGTTCACACTCCTCTGTGGTGCGAACATACATTCATTGCTTTTATACTTTTCACGACGAGGGAATATGCACGAAATCTGACCTGTTGAATAGAGAGGAGCCTTTCTGTGCAGTAATTATGGCACAGCAAATCTTTTAATGTGTAATCCTTCAGTACAACGGATACGGTGATGAAGCACCTCAGTTTTTAGAAACTATTATCGTAAATTAGCCGGTACGGTAGAGAACTCCTGTTTGTATGTTTGTCTTGTCTTGTGGGCATCTGCCACATACATCTGCGTTTAATATCTTATTGTCTGAATGTGTGGCGAACACTATAAGGTTTAATTATTTTTGCATTTGACGGCTGGTGAAAACTGCATAATATAATAGATCTGTGTGCAGGCGACAGATGCTGGAACTGAAAGCAATTTTGTATTTGACTCCAAGAAACTATCCTTAAACATGACTTGAAGACGGTCACTTGGTCGACACCAGTTGTCCATGAATAAATACAGGACATCGCATATGAAACCAGTGCGCCACACGTAACAGTTAATCATCTCTAGTCGAATTCCTTGTGAAGTGGCAACACTGTTTCGACAGTTGGCTACATTGCATTTCATCACAAAGCTGAGTGCAGCTGCGTGTTCGTGCGTTGGTTGTTGGGAGAAGGTTGTATTGTTGACTGGTTACAGAAACAGGCCCATTTGCGTTGAACAGCGAACTGATATTGTGGAGTGTTACTTTACGATGAAGAACAGGCTCCATGAAGGAAAGTGAATAAATGTTTCAAGCGAAGTATCCTGGCAGGAAAATCCCAACGACCAGCACTGTTCATGACCTGTACAAGAGAGAGAGGGCTGTGGATCCGTTCACAGTGTACAGAGGAATAGGCGACCGACAGTGACAAACCCTGAAATTATAGAGAGATTTCACATGGTCCTTACGAGAAGTCGGTAAAGAGGTTCCGCAACAGGCTGGTGTATCTTGTACATTGTATCATCGTATACTAAAAGTTGGGAAATTAAAACCCTATCTCGAGAGTGTGGTGCAAGTGTTCAAATCTGAGGTTAGGTAAAAAAAAGAGTTCGTTATTGTAACTGGCTGTTAACATAAATTGATAATGGTTGCTTCGATCCTTTGCTTTACTTCATGTCACGTGAGACTTGGTTTCATTTTTCAGGTTATACAAACTCCCAGAACTGCAGATACTGGTCGCAGGACACCCCACATATTCTGCATGAAGAACTTCTCCACTCGCACGAGAGAAACGTCTGGTTTGCATTGCCCGGCATGCGCATTATTGGCAGCACATTTTTCAATTACGTCTTAAACAGTGCCAGATATGTAGAGATCTTTCACTCTTTCTATGCACACTTAACAGACGCAGAGAAGCTGTATGCAGTGTTCTAACAAGAAGGAGCAACTGCTTATACGTCCAACCAAAGTGTTCTCTGAAGACAGACTTGTGAGTAGAGGTCTCTGGCCCCCTAAGTCCCCGACTTAACATCGTGTGATTTTTATTTATGGGGCACATTAAAAAGCAAAGTGTATGCTGAATATCCTCGCGCAGTATACGAACATGGAACATTACCAGAGAAATTAGAAACATCAAGCCTTTAGAACTACAGCGTGTTGCCAGTAACGTCACCACATGAAGGCAGCGATTCCTGGAATCCCATGGCCACCACTTCCAGCATCTGTTATAAAGAGGTACCCACATATTTTTCAACGATACTATTGTCTATTCTTTAGTTCATCGTTACTTGAATCTAGGGCGTGAGGCATGCCTGTTTTATATGGGGCGCCCTCTATTATGACAGCGGGAAATTCCAAGATGCAGTTCTTAAACTTATGGAAAGGAGGATCGTAGTCGGTCTCCAGTAAACTCTGATTTTCGAGATCAATGGTTTCTTGTTCCATCATTTATAGAACATCACTGATGAAAACAGCTGACTCGCGTATTTAGTTTCCCTTCGAAAAAGGTTCCTGCCCGAAGCCTAGAATCTTTGCTAACTATCAGAAGGCTAAGGTATAAAGATATTTTATTCGCAAATTTGCCTCTCACACACAAAGTTTCGTTTTGTGTCTCGTAAATTAACTGTTCATTCACTCCCCTACAAACTAACATGTTCAACCTGAACATGTAGGTTTGGAGTAGTTATTTCTGCTGGAAGAAGACAAACATCTTTCTTTGACATTCCAGGATTCCCGTTTCATTGTAGAGAAAAGAATGCATAATTTCACAGTTCATTAAACTGTGTTACTCGATGTGCCGAATTCTGTTACCTGTCATACCGACGCGTTTCCCAAGAGGATACACACGTCAGGTAGGAAACAACATGCAATACGTCCTTTATTTTCTTTTTTAGTGGTCACATGCAATTCACTTATTTCTATTCTAGTTTTCCCGTCACTCACTTCGGAGAACGACAAAGAGGGAAGGGCGATAGAATCCACTCTGATCCCAGTGACGCTGTAGCACCGTCCACGTCATCATCAGTAGGGTGACCCGAGGCCGGTCACGTGGGTCACGCCCCTCGTGAATTATTGTCTATGTGATCCACAGACCCATCTCTCACCCATACTCTCATCTGATGCTGTTCTCAGCGATCCACCAGCCAGGATTTATTATGGCGACGTGACACCGCGCGGGTCTCTGCCTATGGACTCGATTCGAACTCTGTCGTTCAGATCCGACTCAAGTGACGTCATCGGACATTCCTTTGATACCGTTTGTCGTCGAGACCGTGTCACCTACTTTAAAAAAAATACTCATTGCTAATACTCATTGCTACAGAGCATTATTTTTGCAATGTATGATTGTACAAACCGTTTTTTACTGATAAAGCACCTGTTTCTACAGAAGGAGAAACAATAGCTACAATCATTACAGAATTTGGTGTTGAAGCAAAATTTGCAAACTTAATTCGTGAAAATCTAACGAATACAACATCAAAGTTAAATTTATGGACCCGAACACAAATGGAATTGAGGTAAACTGCCCGTTTTTCACAGACGAATGTGCAGTACTTTCAGAAAAGCTGAAGAAAACAGTTTCCGAAATAAATCATCTGGAGAAAACTGCGAAGAGATGCGGTGTCTAGATTTCAGCTGGGAGACAACATTTATGAAAACTATAAAAAAACTGCTCCAAAACATATAGTAACTCAAGGAAGTAAAATAGAGCGAGCTGATAAAATTAAATACCTAGGAGAAAATATGCAGCAGAATGGTCTATAAAAGTTAGTAATAAATGTAAGAGGACCTTTTTTTTTAGTCATAAGCCTTCTGACTGGTTTGATGAGGCTTGCCACGAATTCCTCATCTGTGCCAACGTCATCATCTCAGAGTAGCACTTGCAACCGACATCCTCAGTTATTTGCTGCATATACACTCCTGGAAATGGAAAATAGAACACATTGACACCGGTGTGTCAAACCCACCATACTTGCTCCGGACACTGCGAGAGGGCTGTATAAGCAATGATCACAAGCACGGCACAGCGGACACACCAGGAACCGCGGTGTTGGCCGTCGAATGGCGCTAGCTGCGCAGCATTTGTGCACCGCCGCCGTCAGTGTGAGCCAGTTTGCCGTGGCATACGGAGCTCCATCGCAGTCTTTAACACTGGTAGCATGCCGCGACAGCGTGGACGTGAACCGTATGTGCAGTTGACGGACTTTGAGCGAGGGCGTATAGTGGGCATGCAGGAGGCCGGGTGGACGTACCGCCGAATTGCTCAACACGTGGGGCGTGAGGTCTCCACAGTACATCGATGTTGTCGGCAGTGGTCGGCGGAAGGTGCACGTGCCCATCGACCTGGGACCGGACCGCAGCGACGCACGGATGCACGCCAAGACCGTAGGATCCTACGCAGTGCCGTAGGGGACCGCACCGCCACTTCCCAGCAAATTAGGGACACTGTTGCTCCTGGGGTATCGGCGAGGACCATTCGCAACCGTCTCCATGAAGCTGGGCTACGGTCCCGCACACCGTTAGGCCGTGTTCCGCTCACGCCCCAACATCTTGCAGCCCGCCTCCAGTGGTGTCGCGACAGGCGTGAATGGAGGGACGAATGGAGACGTGTCGTCTTCAGCGATGAGAGTCGCTTCTGCCTTGGTGCCAATGATGGTCGTATGCGTGTTTGGCGCCGTGCAGGTGAGCGCCACAATCAGGACTGCATACGACCGAGGCACACAGGGCCAACACCCGGCATCATGGTGTGGGGAGCGATCTCCTACACTGGCCGTACACCACTGGTGATCGTCGAGGGGACATTGAATAGTGCACGGTACATCCAAACCGTCATCGAACCCATCGTTCTACCATTCCTAGACCGGCAAGGGAACTTGCTGTTCCAACAGGACAATGCACGTCCGCATGTATCCCGTGCCACCCAACGTGCTCTAGAAGGTGTAAGTCAACTACCCTGGCCAGCAAGATCTCCGGATCTGTCCCCCATTGAGCATGTTTGGGACTGGATGAAGCGTCGTCTCACGCGGTCTGCACGTCCAGCACGAACGCTGGTCCAACTGAGGCGCCAGGTGGAAATGGCATGGCAAGCCGTTCCACAGGACTACATCCAGCATCTCTACGATCGTCTCCATGGGAGAATAGCAGCCTGCATTGCTGCGAAAGGTGGATATACACTGTACTAGTGCCGACATTGTGCATGCTCTGTTGCCTGTGTCTATGTGCCTGTGGTTCTGTCAGTGTGATCATGTGATGTATCTGACCCCAGGAATGTGTCAATAAAGTTTCCCCTTCCTGGGACAATGAATTCACGGTGTTCTTATTTCAATTTCCATGAGTGTATTACAATCTCTGTCCTACTCTACAATTTCTTCCCTCCACAGCTCATTCTACTACCATGGAATTCAACATCCGTCTGTAGCACCACATTTCAAATGAATCGATTCTCTTGTTTTCCGTTTTCCCCACAGACCATGTTCCACTACCATACAATGCTGTGGTCCAAACGTACATTCTTAGAAATTTCTTCCTCAAATTAAGGCCTGTATATGATACTAATAGACTTCTCTTGTCCAGGATTGCCTTTTTTGCCAGTGTTAGTCTGCTTTTGATGTCCTCCTTGCTCCGTCCATCGTTGGTTATTTTGCTGTCTATGTAGCAGAATTCTTAGCTTCATGTCCTTCATGATCATCAGTCCTGATGTTAAGTTTCCCACTGTTCTAATTATTGCTACTTCTCATTACTTTCGTCCTTCTTCCATATACTCTCAGTCCATACTCTGTACTCATTAGACCGTTAATTCCATTCAGCACAGCGTGTAATTCTTCTTCACTTTCACTCAGGATAGCAATGTTATCAGCGAATCGTATCACTGATGTATTCTTTCACCTTAAATTTTAATTCCACTTCTAAACCTTTCTTTTATTTCCATCTTGATTTCAGGTGTGCCGCAGGGGAGTGTCATAGGACCGTTGCTATTCACAATATACATAAATGACCTGGTGGATGACATTGGAAGTTCACTGAGGCTTTTTGCAGATGATGCTGTGGTGTATCGAGAGGTTGTAATAATGGAAAATTGTACTGAAATGCAGGAGCATCTGCAGCGAATTGACGCATGGTGCAGGGAATGGCAATTGAATCTCAATGTAGACAAGTGTAATGTGCTGAGAATACACAGAAAGATAGATCCTTTATCATTTAGCTACAAAATAGCAGGTCAGCAACTGGAAGCAGTTAATACCATAAATTATCTGGGAGTACGCATTAGGAGTGATTTAAAATAGAATGATCATATAATGTTGATCGTCGGCAAAGCAGATGCCAGACTGAGATTCATTGGAAGAATCCTAAGGAAATGCAATCCGAAAACAAAGGAAGTAGGTTACAGTACGCTTGTTCGCCCACTGCTTGAATACTGCTCAGCAGTGTGGGATCCGTACCAGATAGGGTTGATAGAAGAGATAGAGAAGAACCAACGGAGAGCAGCGCGCTTCGTTACAGGATCATTTAGTAATCGCGAAAGCGTTACGGAGATGATAGATAAACTCCAGTGGAAGACTTTGCAGGAGACACGCTCAGTAGCTCGGTACGGGCTTTTGTCAAAGTTTCGAGAACGTACCTTCACCGAAGAGTCAAGCAGTATATTGCTCCCTCCTACGTATATCTCGCGAAGAGACCATGTGGATAAAATCAGAGAGATTAGAGCCCACACAGAGGCATACCGACAATCCTTCTTTCCACGAACAATACGAGACTGGAATAGAAGGTACCCTCCGCCACACACCGTCAGGTGGCTTGCGGAGTATGGATGTAGATGTAGATGTAGATTGCTTCTTCGATGTACGGATTGAACAGTAGGGGAAACACTTCATCCCAGTCTTACCCCTTTCTAATCCGAGCACTTCGCTCTTAATCGTCCACTCTCATTATTCCCATTTGGCTCGTGTACATATTGCATATTACCTGTCTCTCCTTTAGCTCATCTCTATTTTCCTGAAAATTTCGAACATGTTGCACCATTTTACACTGTTGGACGCTTTCTTAAGTCGACAAATGTTATGAACCTGTCTTGATTTTCCTTTAGTCTTGCTTCCAACGTCAGAATTGGTTCTCTGGTGCCTTTACCTTTCCTAAAGCCAACCGGATCGTCATCTAACGGATCCTCAATTTTGTTTTCCATTCTTCTGTATATTATTTTTGTCAACAAGTTGGGTACGTGAGCTGTTACGCTGACTGTGCCATGATCCTCGCACTTGTCAGCTGTTGCGGTCTTCGGAACTGTGTGGATAACATTTTTCCGGAAGTCAGATGGTACGTCGCCGGACTCATGCATTCTATACACCAACGTGAACAGCCGTTTTGTCACCACTTCCCCCATTGATTATAGATATTCGGATCCCTTCTGTCTTATTTGATTGTAAGACCGCCAAAGCTTTCATAAATTCTGATTCTAGTACTGGATCCCCTATCTCTTCTAAATCGACTCCTGTTTCTTCTGCTATCACAGCAGACAAATTTTCCCCCCTCACAGCGGCCTTCAGTGTACTGTTTCCACCTATCCGCTCTCTCCTCTGCATTTAACAGTGGAATTCCCGTTGCATTCTTAATATTACCACTCTTGCTTTTAGTTTCACCGAAGGTTAGTTTGATTTTCCTGTATGCTGAGTCAGTCCTCCCGACAATCACTTCTTTTTCCATTTCTTCACATTTTTCACGCAGCCACTACGTTTCAGCTTCCCTGCGCTTCCTATTTGTTTCATTCCTCACCGACTTGTATTTCTGTATTCCTGAATTTCCCTGAACATTATTATACTTTCTTCTTTCATCGATCAACTAAAGTACTTCTTCTGTTACCAATGTTCCTTCTGAGTTACATCCTTTATGCCCATGTTTTTCTTTCCAACTTCCGTGAGTGCCTCTTTTAGAGATGTCCATTCCTCTTCAACTACACTGCCTACTGAGCTATTCATTATTGCTGTATCTGTAGCCTTAGAGAACTTCAAGCGAGTCTCGTCATTTCTTAGTACTTCCTCATCACACTTGTTTGCATATTGATTCTTCTTGACTGATCTCTTAAACTTCAGCCTACTCTTCATCACTACTATATTGTGATCTGAGTCTATATCTGCTCCTGGGTACGCCTTACAATCCAGTATCTGATTTCGGAACCTCTGGCTGACCGTGATGTAATCTAACTGAAATCTTCCCGTACCACCCGGCCTTTTCCAAGAATACCTCCTCCTCTTCTGATTCTTGAACAGAGTATCCGCTATTGCTAATGAAATTTATAACAGAATTCAATTACTCTTTCTCCTCTCTCATTCCTTGTCCTAAGCTCACCTTCTCCCGTAACCTTTTCTTCTACTCCTTCCCCTACAACTGCATACCAGTCCCCCACGAGTACTAAATTTCCGTCTAGCTTTAAGTACTGTATTACTCTTTCAATATCCTCATACACTTTCTCTACATCTTGAGCTCACGACGTCGGCATGTGTACCTGAACTATCGTTGTCGGTGTTGGTCTGTTGTCGGTCCTAATAAGAACAACCCTATCGCTGAACTGTTCACGGTAACACACTCTCTGCCTGCCTTCCTATTCATAACGAGTATTACTCCCGTTATACCATTTTCTGCTGCTGTTGGTATTACCCTATACTCATCCGACCAGAAAGCCTTATCTTCTTTCCACTTCACTTTACTGATACATACCCTATCTAGATTGAACCTTTGCATTTCCTTTTTCAAATTTTCTAGCTTCCCTACCACGTTCAAGCTTCTGACCTTCCAAACCCCGACTCATAGAACATTGTCCTTTCGTTGGCTATTCAATCGTTTTCTTATGGTCACCTCCCCTCTGGCAGTCCCCTCCAGGAGATCCGAATGCGGGACTATTCCGTAATCTTTGCCAAGGAAGACACTTCTTCAATTACAGACCACATGTTGTGTGGGTACATGATATGTGTCTTTAATGCAGTAGTTTCCATTGCCCTCTGTATCTTCATGCCGTTGATCATTGCTGATTCTTCCGTCTTTAGGGGCAATTCCCCAACCCAAGGACAAGAGAGTGACCTGAACCTCTGTGCGTCCCTCCGCCCTCTTTGACGAGGCCGTAGCCATAGTGAGAGTGACTCCTTACGCCGAAGTCTTCTGTCGTAAATGTTGATTATTAATCAAAATGTAAGCCGTGTTGGATTTCGAACCAGGGACCGACGACGTTTCGATTACTAATCAAAGTCGCTACCCCTTTTTTTCTCATTTTGTTCGTTCTATTTGTTCGGGGTGGATGTCCCATGACGCTTGTTCAAGTTCATCGTTGATCCATTCACCAGTTTTTTTTTTCTTTTTTTTTACAGAGGACAGCTAACTCTCTGACAGAACACGCTGAACTACCGTGCCTGCCCCCTAGACCACGGGTGCACACTGTTTACTTATGAAAGACGCTAAATGGAAAGAGCTTATGAGTTTGTAGAATGTTTCAACAACAAGAAATGCATATCTAGAAAAATAAAACTAAAATATTAAACCACTGTGGTAAGACTAGAATGTTTATACTGAAGTGATTGCTCAACGATGAATCTTACGCTGGACAGAATGAAGGTACTTGAAAGACGGATTGTTAGAAAGATAATGGGTGCAATACAAACTACTAATGGTTGGAAAGTGAGAGGTAACGAGAAGCCCCATGAAAATACAAAAGATGTCAAAAATAATGTCAAAGGGAAGATTAATCATCTTTTGGACACGTCCACCGAATGAATGACAACAGCCTGACAAAACAAATATTCCTGAGGAGAAGAAAATGGTCTTGGTTGCGATGTTGAAATTACTGTTTATTTATTCATCAATGACGCGCGTTCCGCCTAATTCATGGTATCTTCGGACTGGTCGATAAACTTTGAGACAAGATTTGGATATCTTTGCTTAAACATCTGCAAAAATAAATTTTCCTCGTTATGCGCAAGAAAAATAGTCGAGACGAACATATGTTCCCCTCACGTATTGAAATCATAACATCCAGTAAGCTTGCAGGGACGGGTAATGTGCTCTAATCGCTTCTTAACTGACGGCCAACTACGCTGCCTACCAGGTCAACGCACTCTTGCCACAGGCCTGATGTTACTCGGTGTTCAGTAATGTGTATGTAGTAGCAGGATGTAGAATGACGCTTCCAGCATGTTTGCCATTTAGCAGATGGTACAGGCCTTGTCTCTTTGTATTCAGTGGATCGCATTATGCGTCCCAGCGTGATTATTAGATATGCTCTTAATACATGACGGGAGCATATATTCGCTTCGACTATTTTTCTTGCACATGACGAGAGCAATTTATTTTTGCGGATGTTTTATCATCGATATCCATCACTTACTTATCAACATTTTTCAGCCAATTCGAAGATGCCCTGAATTAGGTGAAACGCGCATCATTGATGAATAAATAAAAAGTAATTCCAAAATCGCAACCAAGGCTATTTCTTCTCCTCACTACACGCAATGGTTTCATTATCAGCACCTCATGGAGTGGAAGTCCTTTTACAAATATTCCTCTATTTCTGGAAAAAGATATCACGATGGCACAAATAAGAGAAGAACTGGAAATAAATGACAGCAACGAATGCAAAACGTCTGAGATAAAGTTTTTTTAGGAATAAATACTACTTTTAGAAGGTTTTTAAGGGAGAAGAAATAAGAAATCGAGAACAACAATGACAGAAGATAGGAAAAGCCAACGTGTGGAAAGATGAGGGAGTACTGCATGAGTAGCAAACAAGAAACAAAAATTTATATGTGAAACTGTTACGTGATCTGAGTTGGTCAGCGGGTAGATAAAAAGTAGCACCTGCCACAAAAATATACAAAACTGCCTACGATGAACGTTCATACGTCCAACGCAAACTGATAGCAATGGATGAGAAGCTCATCGAACTGCGAGAGCAGCAGTTATCAGCTCTCCAACATGGAAATGATCAGCAACAGCACAAGGGCAACTCCCATGAACAGCAATGCCCGCTATCTCATTGTAGAACGTATAAACGGTTTTATTGTTTTCAGATTTGAAAAAAGAACGCTGAGGTGTGACGACAGTCAAAGATAAAAGTTTAATGTGCTCTCAAAAACCAAAACATTATGATTACTTTCCTAACAACTTGTCAGTTCACCTTCGGAAGGCAATGCAGCAACGAATCTCTGTGTCTCGTCTTCGACAATTCCCTTCTAGGTTTCCGGAGGTATTTGGCACCAGATTCCTCTGTACCTGACTCTCGCAGGTTCGTGGGCGAGCCGCTGGTGTGCCATAGCATCCCAGGAGTGTTCCATCGCGTTCAGATCAAGCGAATTCAACGTGAGGTCCCTAACGTATCTGTCAAACCATTGTAGCACGATTCCGCCATTGTTACAGGTACAGTTATCCTGTTGGAAGACTGCACTGTCTTCGGAAAAGACATCGAATTCAGGCAGCCCACACAGCTGTGATGATGCCTGGGATTACTGCCAGTGGTCCCTTCGGAACCCATGTGAATGTTCCCCACAGCATAATGCCGCCCCCGACGTACCACCGATCATCCCCGGTGTGGTGCATGTTTCGAGCAATCGTTCGCACAAATGACACGGCCATCGACATGGTGTATCACCAAACGTGAGTCATACGATCAAGCGACTCGTTCCCATTGATCGACGGTTTAATCTCGATTGTTCCGTACCAACTGCAATCGTAATGTACGATGTTGTTGGGCCAACAGGACGACGGGTAAGAGTCGCTTGCCGAGGAGCCCATGTTCAGTGGTGTGCACAGAACACTGGGCTCCGAAATCCTAGTGCCGCCATCAGCGTTGCATACTGTCGTCAGTTCTGACACAGGTCACCGTCTGTATTCCTATATACAGGGTGTTTCAAAAATGACCGGTATATTTGAAACGGCAATAAAAACTAAACGAGCAGCGATACAAATAGACCGTTTGTTGCAATATGCTTGGGACAACAGTACATTTTAAGGCGCACAAACTTTCGAAATTACAGTAGTTACAATTTTCACCAACAGATGGCGCTGCAAGTGATGTGAAAGATATAGAAGACAACGCAGTCTGTGGGTGCGCCACTCTGTACGTCGTCTTTCTGCTGTTAGCGTGTGCTGTTCACAACGTGCAAGTGTGCTGTGGACAACATGGTTTATTCCTTAGAACAGAGGATTTTTCTGGTGTTGGAATTCCACCGCCTAGAACACAGTGTTGTTGCAACAAAACGAAGTTTTCAACGGAGGTTTAATGTAACCAAAGGACCGAAAAGCGATACAATAAAGGATCTGTTTGAAAAATTTCAACGGACTGGGAACGTGACGGATGAACGTGCTGGAAAGGTAGGGCGACTGCGTACGGCAACCACAGAGGGCAACGCGCAGCTAGTGCAGCAGGTGATCCGACAGCGGCCTCGGGTTTCCGTTCGCCGTGTTGCAGCTGCGGTCCAAATGACGCCAACGTCCACGTATCGTCTCATGCGCCAGAGTTTACACCTCTATCCATACAAAATTCAAACGCGGCAACCCCTCAGCGCCGCTACCATTGCTGCACGAGAAACATTCGCTAACGATATAGTGCACAGGATTGATGACAGCGATATGCATGTGGGCAGCATTTGGTTTACTGACGAAGCTTATTTTTACCTGGACAGCTTCGTCAATAAACAGAACTGGCGCATATGGGGAACCGAAAAGCCCCATGTTGCAGTCCCATCGTCCCTGCATCCTCAAAACGGACTGGTCTGGGCCGCCATTTCTTCCAAAGGAATCATTGGCCCATTTTTCAGATCCGAAACGATTACTGCATCACGCTATCTGGACATTCTTCGTGAATTTGTGGCGGTACAAACTGCCTTAGACGACACTGCGAACACCTCGTGGTTTATGCAAGATGGTGCCCGGCCACATCGCACGGCCGACGTCTTTAATTTCCTGAATGAGTATTTCGATGATCGTGTGATTGCTTTGGGCTATCCGAAACATACAGGAGGCGGCGTGGATTGGCCTCCCTATTCGCCAGACATGAACCCTGGTGACTTCTTTCTGTGGGGACACTTGAAAGACCAGGTGTACCGCCAGAATCCAGAAACAATTGAACAGCTGAAGCACTACATCTCATCTGCATGTGAAGCCATTCCGCCAGACACGTTGTCAAAGGTTTCGGGTAATTTCATTCAGAGACTACGCCATATTATTGCTACGCATGGTGGATATGTGGAAAATATCGTACTATAGAGTTTCCCAGACCGCAGCGCCATCTGTTGTTGAAAATTGTAACTACTGTAATTTCGAAAGTTTGTCTGCCTGAAAATGTACTGTTGTCCCAAGCATATTGCAACAAACGGTGTATTTCTATCGCTGCTCGTTTAGTTTTTATTGCCGTTTCAAATATACCGGTCATTTTTGAAACACCCTGTAGAAAGGGCAAATCTCCTGTCTCCACGTTCTGTGGTGAGACGTGGACGTCCAACACTTTGTGGTCTACACTTGGCTTCACCGCCCTTCAACCGCTTTTTATAAAATCTCGCGAAAATAGCACGTGAGTGGCCGACCAGCTTTGCCGTTTCCGCGATCCACGACACGATCCCAGGCCCCAGGCTACAATAATTCCCTCTTTCTTAAAATCGCTTATGTCTGTCGACTTCCACATTCGCAACCGTGTCGTCTTTAGAATGATTCTCCACTCGTCTCTGCTCCGATTATACACTGATCGACCAGAAAATTACGACCACCGGCCTACTATCGACGTAAACCCGTCCAGGCGGTAGCAGCGTCACCTGGCGAGGAATGACTGCTAGTCAGAGACACGCACGGTGCATGTGGTACCAGTGAGCGTGTGAAACGTCCCCTTAGAAAAATTGTATACGAGACTATGCTTAAACTGACACACAATATTTTTAGCGCAACGCAATCTGACTATCAAAGATCCCTGCAAAAGAATGGCCCTGAGTAACATTAAACTATACCTTTCAGAAATCACTTACCTCACAAAAATCTTCGTTACTCGAACTACTGCAATACAGCGAGCGCCACTACTGCCAGCTAAATAAAAGATTCAAACTACGGATGGCACTAACTACTGATAGGGATAGTAAGCAAATGAAAGATTTTAATAGAGAACAAACACTGTATTTACCTTAATATCATCATATATATAGCAGTTCATGACAAATTACAAAACTCCGCCATCTCTCTCCCCACATCCACCACTGCTGGCGGCTCACCTCCAACTGCGCAACGCTACGCGCTGTTCACATCCAGCTGCCGCTGCCCAACACTGCAATGGCAGACAACACTGCAAACTAGCCACAGACTGCACACAGCACAGCTAGTGATTTTCATATAGAGCGCTACGTAACGTTGCCAATAAGAAAACATAAACAGCCTACTTACATAAAGAAAACATAAACAGCCTACTTACATAGCCCCCATGCTCCCCACAAAAAATTTTACAAAATATTTTTGGGCAGTGGCCAATAATGATTTGAAAAAATTTTACATAATAACAATAAAAAAGATATCAAATGCACACACTTATTTGTACAATGTTGGTCAAAAGCTAAAATTTTCTCACAATCCATAAAGACAGTCCAGATTGTTCATCACAGTAAAATTTCAGTATTTTTTTTTCAAAGTCTGAGCAGTAAAAGACAATGCACACGGAAGTAGTGGATTTCCATGCAGTCTTGAAGAAGTAGTGTTGTCCTTCCAACGGAAAGACAGTGCTGACACTTGACATGTTGACAGGTAATGGGCCACAACAGAGCAAACCCACAGCAGAGTCAGTCGAAGTTGATGAATATTGGTAGGTAGGTCATCACAGAGCAGACCCACTGTAGTCCTGGTAGAGAGTATGGTATTGGTGGGCCACCAGAGGTGCAGACCCACTGCAGTCCTTGTAGATAGTGATGACAGGCCCACTGTACTCCTGGTAGAGATGACCAGCAGCCATCTGTTGCGACTGTGCAGGTGCACAATCACCATCGAAGAGTCTTGCAGAGAAGATAGCAAGTCCATAATCACCATTAATAGAGAACAAACACTGTATTTACCTTAATACCATCATATATATAGCAGTTCATGACAAATTACAAAACTCCGCCATCTCTCTCCCCACATCCACCACTGCTGGCGGCTCACCTCCAACTGCGCAACGCTACGCGCTGTTCACATCCAGCTGCCGCTGCCCAACACTGCAATGGCACACAACAATGCAAACTAGCCACAGACTGCACACAGCACAGCTAGTGATTTTCATATAGAGCGCTACGTAACGTTGCCAATAAGAAAACATAAACAGCCTACTTACATAAAGAAAACATAAACAGCCTACTTACACGTGTTGTCTGTGGAATGAGGAATGCGTCCGGCATGTCTGAATCTAACCGAGGGCGAATCTTGATGGCCTCGAGACTTAGCACGAAAATTTCAGAAACTTTCCGAATGACAACCCCATCTACTCAATAGATGAATTTACAAAATACGAAGTAATAACGGAAAAGAATATCGTGTAAACAAAACTTATGTTAAACTGACACGTTCCACATTATGACGAAGTGACGTATTCATGATCAATGGAACAAGTATTAATGTAATGTACTGTAATATCGGGTGTTCGAGGAGTGCTGTGAGTGTCTTCAACACGTGGCGAAACCAGGGTCAAACCACCTCCAGAAGTCGTGGGGTGGTGCCACCACCCATCATTAGAGATGTCGGACGTCGTAGGCTGGGCAGAGTGGTGAAACAGCACAGGTGGAGAATTGTGGAAGAGCTAACATTAGACTTTAATGCTAGGTAGAGAACAAGCGTTCCTGAACATGCACTGCTGCACTGCACTGTCACTCCTGACGATGGGCCTGCACAGCCGACGACTCATGCATGTGCCAACGTTAGCACCACGACAAGACTGAAATGGGCACAAGACCATCGGCAATGGACGTGGGCGTAGTGGCAGAGACCTGCATGATCTGATAAATCTCTATCCTTCTTCATCATGCCGATGGGAGGGCGCGAATCCATCGTATTCCAGGGGCCAGCACTTTGACACATGCACTGTGGGACGGAGACAAGCTGGTAGCGGCTCCATTATGCTCTGGCGAACATTCACGTGGGCATCTACGGGCTCAGAGGAGCTCGTGCAAGGCACCGTAACGGCCAAGGGCTATAGCACACTGGCTGTACACATCTTCATGACGGCCATGTATCCCGACAGCAGTGTCATTTATCAACAAGAGAATGTGTCATCTCACAAAGCCAGGAGTGTGAAGGAGTGGTCCGAGGAACATACTGGCGAGTT
Organism: Schistocerca cancellata; assembly: GCF_023864275.1. Classification (NCBI taxonomy): domain Eukaryota; kingdom Metazoa; phylum Arthropoda; class Insecta; order Orthoptera; family Acrididae; genus Schistocerca; species Schistocerca cancellata. The sequence goes on from NC_064631.1 coordinate 53,095,671, forward strand.
GTAACTGATGTGATGGCCCGCCCAACTCGCCAAATCTGAACCAAAGCGAACATATCTGGGATGTGAAATTTCCTGGCAGATTAAAACTGTGTGCCTGACCGAGACTCGAACTCGGGACCTTTGCCTTTCGCGGGAAAGTGCTCTACCAACTGAGCTACCGAAGCACGACTCACGCCCAGTACTCACAGCTTTACTTCTGCCAGTACCTCGTCTCCTACTTTCCAAACTTTACAGAAGCTCTCCGGCAAACCTTGCAAAACTAGCACTCCTGAAAGAAAGGATATTGCGGAGACATAGCTTAGCCACAGCCTGGGGGATGTTTCCAGAATGAGATTTTCACTCTGCAGCGGAGTGTGGTAGAGCACTTGCGCGCGAAAGGCAAAGGTCCCGACTTCGAGTCTCGGTCGGGCACACAGTTTTAAGCTGCCAGTAAGTTTCATATCAGCGCACACTCCGCTACAGAGTGAAAATCTCATATCTGGGATGTGATTGAACGTGACGTCAGAGCTCATCGCCCCCCTCCACATATTTTACGGGAATTGCGTGAATTGTGTGTGCAAGTGTAGTTCCATCTCCCACCAGAGACCTAATAAGGCCTCATTGCTCTCTTTCCATTACTCGTCGCTGCTGTTATCCGTGTCAAAGGTCGACATACCGGCTGTTAGGCAGGTGGTCTTAGCATTCTGGCTGATAAGTGTATGCGAGTACTTTCCTTACCGCGTCACGTGCCCAACCCCCACCAGCCATCATTAAGTTTCGCTTTGGGCAGTGGTCATAATGATTTGGCTCTTCATTGTATTACTGTAACTGCTACAAAATCTGGTAAGACTATTCTTCTTCCAAAACGAAAGTAATAAAAACAGTTCATATGTTCAAAGAGAATCTGATTTCATTTCACCACCAACAGAAAATCAACGAGCACGAAATATTCTTTCTCTAAAATAATAGACTATTTTTCAGATAAAAATGAGGCACAAATCATTAAGGGGCTCCGGAACGCCCTATACTTGCAATGTTAAAATAACGCTTATAAATTACATCTTTCCTCACAAAGTATTTGAGGTAGGAAGTTGAACTTTTTACAGATTATTTATTGGAATATGGGCTACAACTTAACACAGGGATTTTACAAAATTTTAGTTCAGTTATTAAAGATGATTTTTTTCAATTGTAATTAAAATTCACAACATTTTTTTGCAGTTTTTTATTTATATATTCAAAAATATACAGTTTTTTGGAAAAAGGCTATGTTAAATTATGCAGAAGGTACTGTGTAACATTTACTGAAAGTTTGAAACAAATATGTTTGGAAGATCCTTAGAAAACATGTAATTAGTATGAGAAAATAAAAGTTTTGGGAATCGAGCGACAAAGATTGGATTAACTTTTTAGTGCATTCCAGGTCCATAGGATGGATTATCTTCATCCTCTGCAAACTCCTCCTCCAGCTTCCTCTTGTTTCTCCTCCTGTTTACTCTTGCTTGTATTTCTAGACTCTTTACAGCCCTGTCTGCAGCCCGAAGGCGTTCCTTGTCTAAAGCAAGCATCGCTCCATGTTACAACCTATCTTCATTCCCATATTTCTAAATACCTTGCACCTTACAATGTTGCCATCATCTCCTTTTCTTAAAAGCCTTCAGAGGATTTCTAATAACTTTACTTTTACTCATTATTATACTTCAACAAAACAGAGACTCAAGAAACAGAATTAATTACGAATATTTTCGAGATAACGACAGAGTAAATAAACATGAAACAATCGACAATCACACCAGCAATATACACTCCTGGAAATTGAAATAAGAACACCGTGAATTCATTGTCCCAGGAAGGGGAAACTTTATTGACACATTCCTGGGGTCAGATACATCACATGATCACACTGACAGAACCACAGGCACATAGACACAGGCAACAGACCATGCACAATGTCGGCACTAGTACAGTGTATATCCACCTTACGCAGCAATGCAGGCTGCTATTCTCCCATGGAGACGATCGAAGAGATGCTGGATGTAGTCCTGTGGAACGGCTTGCCATGCCATTTCCACCTGGCGCCTCAGTTGGACCAGCGTTCGTGCTGGACGTGCAGACCGCGTGAGACGACGCTTCATCCAGTCCCAAACATGCTCAATGGGGGACAGATCCGGAGATCTTTCTGGCCAGGGTAGTTGACTTACACCTTCTAGAGCACGTTGGGTGGCACGGGATACATGCGGACGTGCATTGTCCTGTTGGAACAGCAAGTTCCCTTGCCGGTCTAGGAATGGTAGGACGATGGGTTCGATGACGGTTTGGATGTACCGTGCACCATTCAGTGTCCCCTCGACGATCACCAGTGGTGTACGGCCAGTGTAGGAGATCGCTCCCCACACCATGATGCCGGGTGTTGGCCCTGTGTGCCTCGGTCGTATGCAGTCCTGATTGTGGCGCTCACCTGCACGGCGCCAAACACGCATACGACCATCATTGGCACCAAGGCAGAAGCGACTCTCATCGCTGAAGACGACACGTCTCCATTCGTCCCTCCATTCACGCCTGTCGCGACACCACTGGAGGCGGGCTGCACGATGTTGGGGCGTGAGCGGAAGACGGCCTAACGGTGTGCGGGACCGTAGCCCAGCTTCATGGAGACGGTTGCGAATGGTCCTCGCCGATACCCCAGGAGCAACAGTGTCCCTAATTTGCTGGGAAGTGGCGGTGCGGTCCCCTACGGCACTACGTAGGATCCTACGGTCTTGGCGTGCATCCGTGCGTCGCTGCGGTCCGGTCCCAGGTCGACGGGCACGTGCACCTTCCGCCGACCACTGGCGACAACATCGATGTACTGCGGAGACCTCACGCCCCACGTGTGGAGCAATTCGGCGGTACGTCCACCCGGCCTCCCGCATGCCCACTATACGCCCTCGCTCAAAGTCCGTCAACTGCACATACGGTTCACGTCCACGCTGTCGCGGCATGCTACCAGTGTTAAAGACTGCGATGGAGCTCCGTATGCCACGGCAAACTGGCTGACACTGACTGCGGCGGTGCACAAATGCTGCGCAGCTAGCGCCATTCGACGGCCAACACCGCGGTTCCTGGTGTGTCCGCTGTGCCGTGCGTGTGATCATTGCTTGTACAGCCCTCTCGCAGTGTCCGGAGCAAGTATGGTGGGTCTGACACACCGGTGTCAATGTGTTCTTTTTTCCATTTCCAGGAGTGTATATTGAACCATCACAGGTTAGCCACAACACATACTTTATGTCACATCACTAAAATGTACCTGATGAACACGGACGTTAATAATAACACCATTTGACAGCAGTTTAACAGCGCCACAGTGGGTCACGCCCATGTAGAACACATTTCAAAAAAAAATTAAAAATAGTTGTAGTCTTCGGAATTGAATAAATTATATATCTATTAAAAGGTAATGGTCTGCAGATTCAGAAAACGCAAAAAAGTAAAAATTGAACTTTTCATGATTTTGAGCCTTTCCGGAGCCCCTTAATGTGAGATCAGTATTCCGGCAAGGAATAAACACCTATTATTAGAAGTATATATTCGTGTTTTAATATGGACGTTCTCACTTAGATACACCTTTGAAATTAAATTTGAGTTTCTGATTTGTATAACAGTGTTGTGTTAGATATTACTTCACTTTTATTTCATATTATTCTGTGTTGTAGTTAATTACGTTTAATATTTTTATTCTGGACATAACAAGATTTTGTTAAGAAACTGCTGGTGACTAAAATTGCAGCACTATCAAGATAGTGTGCAGCAAATATGAAATTAGCGTAATGTCTGCTACGATGAAGGCGGCTGTAGTGGCGAGGGCGGGTAAAGTGGACACTTCGTTTTATTGCCCTGGAAATTGCTGCAGCCTACTATTAAAAGAGACTTGTTTGGTTTTTTCAGTGAGTTTCCTGGTGACAATTAGACTCGCTGTTCTACAGGGAACTATCCTGTGTTTTCTCTACGTCTGATGTAAGTCAAAAGACAAGTTCATCTCTACAATTAGAAAGAAATTTCCTGATTGAATTGATTGACTGACTTACTGACTGACTGTCTCCTCATCGCTCAGTACAAATCGGTACGGATAAAAACTCGAAATTTGGAGAAAGTGTGGATCTTGTATGTAGGCGTCGTTTAAGAAGAGATTTTTCGAAATTGCAACTTCAAGGCAATGAAATAGGGGATGAAGGGATTTCTTTTTAAAAATAGTCCCTATAAAGGAAATTTCGAAGCTATATCTATGAAAATAAGTATTTGGTTTTTCGGTCAAAAATGAAAAAAATACTTGTTTCAGCATTTTTGGAAATTAAACTCTATGGAGGTAAAAGAGTTTGTGAAACATTTTTTTAAAAATATATCATCATTAAAGAACTACTGAGGTATTTCTAAAGCTACATATGCGAACACCTGTTTTGACTTGTCGGTTTCAAATAAAAAATATATTTTTCAGCGCTTTTGGAAACTGAACCCCTAAGAGTGTGAAATACAGGATGAGATTTTTTGTGAAAATATTTTATTATCGAAGCATTTTTAAAGCTAAATCTCTGAAAATTTAAATTTGTTTTTTCAGTTAGTAATACAAAATTACGTAATTCACTGTTTTTGGAAATCAGCTCCTATGGGGGTGAAATGGGGATGAAGGTTTTTATGGAAATATTTCATTGTGCAAGCATTTTTGAAACTAATTCTATGAAATTTTGTATTTGGCTTCCCTGTTAGAAATAAAACATACACGTGTGATTGGTTTTTGGAAATTCAGTCCCTAAGGGGGTGAAATACATACAAACTGATTCACAAATTCATCATTGCGCAGCCCAAATAGCTATGGAGAGAATCTTGAAGTTTGGAGAGAATGTAGATCCTATACTGTAGACATCATTTAAGAAGGGATTGTCCACAATTCTACTCCTAAGGTGGTGAAATAGGGGATGAAAGGTTTTTTGAAAGTATATAGTAATCAAGGGAATTTTGAAGCGAGAACTACAGAAACTAGCATTTTGTTTCTCAGTCAGAAAATAAAAACACATTTCAGCATTTTTGGAAATTTAGTGACTAAGGGCTAATATAGTAGGTGAAAGTCTCTTGAGAATAAATAATTACTAAATAACTAAAGGATTTTTTAAGGCTACATCTATGACAATTGGTATTCGACTTCTCAGTTAGAAATAAAAAAAATACGTGTTTCTGGACATTCAACCCTTAAGGGAGTGCAGTAGGGGACAAAAAATTTTAATAAAATATTTCGTTACATTAAAAAAATTTTAAGGCTAAATTTACAAAAACTGGTATTTTATTTCTCGCTTAGAAATAAAAAAATGTTGGTTAGGGGATGAAAGTTGCTATGGAAATATCTCCACAAGCAAGCAAAAGACATGATTAACAAAAACTTCCAGCTACCAGAATCACTTTCTGGTCAGAGGTGGCCATGCTTATATGGCCTTAATTAGTGTTAAAACTTACAAGATATTACAGGTTGTGAATAACATAAAAATTCAATTAAATTAAAAGCAAAAACGTCTCCAGGCCGTAACTCTACGCGAGCGAAGCACGGAAGCTACTTCCCTCATACTAGAAAAATATATATTGTGACAGTTAATTGCTACAATGCGGGTAAAACTTTATATTTTAGCCTTCGAAGAAATCACTTATTTGTGATTTGCCTAACTTAAGTATTTTCGTATTCTCATTACATATGCGTAACGGCGCCCAGTCGGACATAACGGCCTGTCGCTTTGCCTAAAAATATATTTTGTAATGTATTTACCTTGTTTCGAGACAACGGTACTGATAACAGAGCAAGAGTATTACATAAAATAAGTATAAGACATTATTGTATCAACAACTATGTGGAGAGCTAAATGCTCTTGTTAAAGGTGTATGTTACGATGCCTTCAAATTATTTAAAAAATCACTGCAGCAATCATGGGATTTCCAAGCTAAACAACAGGCATTGGAAGCTGTAAGGAAAGAAAAGATCCCATTTCTTACAGCAGCCAAACTATTCTGTGTGTCAAGAAACGCACTTAAGAGTTCTTTAAATAACTGATACTACTGTAGGCAAGAAGATTCTTTGGAATTTCGGATCTATATTGAACCAACAGCAAGAGGAAGAACTCTTTGACCATGCTTTTGACATGGGACGCAGATATTACGGCATCCAAGTAGTTACTTACGCCACTTGGCTTTACAGCTTACTGAACACACCATTTCAACAAAGAGAAAAAGGTGGGAGGCAAGGACTGGGTGATGCAGTTTAGAAAGAAACAAGTAAACAAAGCGTTAGGAAACTAAATTCCACTTCATCTGACTCGTATTTTCGCTTCTATGATAAATGGACGGTGTGAATAATTACAAAGTTGTTTAATAGTTACAGAACATAAGCAGTTCACACAGATATACACTCCTGGAAATGGAAAAAAGAACACATTGACACCGGTGTGTCAGACCCACCATACTTGCTCCGGACACTGCGAGAGGGCTGTACAAGCAATGATCACACGCACAGCACAGCGGACACACCAGGAACCGCGGTGTTGGCCGTCGAATGGCGCTAGCTGCGCAGCATTTGTGCACCGCCGCCGTCAGTGTCAGCCAGTTTGCCGTGGCATACGGAGCTCCATCGCAGTCTTTAACACTGGTAGCATGCCGCGACAGCGTGGACGTGAACCGTATGTGCAGTTGACGGACTTTGAGCGAGGGCGTATAGTGGGCATGCGGGAGGCCGGGTGGACGTACCGCCGAATTGCTCAACACGTGGAGCGTGAGGTCTCCACAGTACATCGATGTTGTCGCCAGTGGTCGGCGGAAGGTGCACGTGCCCGTCGACCTGGGACCGGACCGCAGCGACGCACGGATGCACGCCAAGACCGTAGGAACCTACGCAGTGCCGTAGGGGACCGCACCGCCACTTCCCAGCAAATTAGGGACACTGTTGCTCCTGGGGTATCGGCGAGGACCATCGCAACCGTCTCCATGAAGCTGGGCTACGGTCCCGCACACCGTTAGGCCGTCTTCCGCTCACGCCCCAACATCGTGCAGCCCGCCTCCAGTGGTGTCGCGACAGGCGTGAATGGAGGTACGAATGGAGACGTGTCGTCTTCAGCGATGAGAGTCGCTTCTGCCTTGGTGCCAATGATGGTCGTATGCGTGTTTGGCGCCGTGCAGGAGAGCGCCACAATCAGGACTGCATACGACCGAAGCACACAGGGCCAACACCCGGCATCATGATGTGGGGAGCGATCTCCTACACTGGCCGTACACCACTGGTGATCGTCGAGGGGACACTGAATAGTGCACGGTACATCCAAACCGTCATCGAACCCATCGTTCTACCATTCCTAGACCGGCAAGGGAACTTGCTGTTCCAACAGGACAATGCACGTCCGCATGTATCCCGTGCCACCCAACGTGCTCTAGAAGGTGTAAGTCAACTACCCTGGCCAGCAAGATCTCCGGATCTGTCCCCCATTGAGCATGTTTGGGACTGGATGAAGCATCGTCTTACGCGGTCTGCACGTCCAGCACGAACGCTGCCTGTGGTTCTGTCAGTGTGATCATGTGATGTATCTGACCCCAGGAATGTGGCAATAAAGTTTCCCCTTCCTGGGACAATGAATTCACGGTGTTCTTATTTCAATTTCCAGGAGTGTATTCCCCATATTTATCTGTGACATGCTGTTAGTGAAAAACAACATTTTACTCAAGGTGACCACTCTAACCAGTATTCGTGGGTATGTAGTTGACTGACGATTTACGTCCACCACGGAAAGTTGGACGAAGTAACACCACCTACATTCTCTGTATAAATAAACATTATGCACTGGATCTCTCATCTAAAAATCGATTTTTAATGTTGTTTGTTTGTGAGAAGATCATGTGAAGCCGGGGGTAAGGAGGACAAATGTCAATCACTCGATGGTTTGTGCACGGTTATACAGTACTTTTCGTCATGCAGGGTCTCAACAGCTCCACGCGACGAATGCTAGAGAGGACAGCCATATTACCAATTTGTCAGTCATACGTAAGGTGTTCTTCTACGTAGAACTACCCAAATTCTTTTACATTTTATTGGCACTTACACCTTTCTTGGAGAATATGCTATTATACATATGACTGGTCATTTTGTGTCTGACGTATATGGTAAGAGTTTTATGGGATGCCGGATGGTGTTCCATACTTTGGTTCCCACTTGGGATACAACATTATGTGCAGCCAGATATAATAGTATTATAACGTCGTACTACTGCTGCAGGTACACTGACCGTGACATTAGTTATCCAGTTTTTACGTAGGATGATTTGCATTAAGTGAAGACTGAATCTAAATGGATGGTTTGTGGACTTTTTTTTTTTAGATTTTTACTGTTTGCACGTTTGTTATTACGTGTAGATAAGATAGTGTACATGACGCCAGAGATCCCAGAATTCACAATTTTTATAGGTGTTTTATATTAAACAGTGGCTTTAGATATTCTAGTTACTTTTGTTCCTTAAAGGTCGTCTATCCCAGACATCGTATTTACATATGTTGCTATGCATTTATACTTTCCTTGGGACTGACCTGCACGATGTGAATTCCCTGCTGCCATTTTACATACCTTACCCCACTTCTACAATCTTTTACGTATTACGTTTCTTTTACGTATTACATCACTGTGTGTTTTTCAGTTGAGTCATGTTTAATATTTTCCCCTTTTCAGTATTTACAATTGTTGGACGCTATTTGTGTTATACTGTAATAGTTTTAACATTAGCCAACAGTTACCTTAAATGATTCTACCTTTTTCATATATGCTAATAACCACACGCAAGATTACTGTGATACATTTTTCTACTGTGTGTCTTTATGTTAATGTATTTTTATCCATTTTACGATTGAAGTTTCTATAAAAAAGATTATAAAACTTTTCCATGTCTTGAAGTATGCCCTTTCAGGGTATGGTGGTTAGGTTTGTTCCTTTGACGATGTTACAGCAGTTATGGTATACTATTTTTACATCAGTTAGGTTATCAGACACAGGCATTGCACTATACAAGTTGTTTTTTGATAAACAGGACCTGAAGATGACACAAAAGTAGCGTTGGTACTTGTCGTCTGAATTAAAAAGCTTTGGAACTACGCTTGTGGTGTTTCATTGTAATTACTTATAATGTAAGGTGCCGTCCCACGTCCACAAGAATGATGGGGTTTCACAAGTTGGACGTACTATTCGCTCCGCCGTGCAGGATCGCGCAACCAGGTCACGTGCCTTATTCAGGAAGTGGGCTTATTTGCAGAGGCACAACTATCCGAATAGTAACTGACGTGACACGTGCACCAGCATGAACTGTCAACTTGGCGAGCGTCGTTCGTTGTGAGTTCCCTTGACACGCTAGCAGAGACATACGCGCTTTAACGGCAACACTGCATTCAGCAGTGGCACCGTGACGTCACACGAGTCTCAATTCTGCGGAAGTAACGCAAAGGACGTATCCGTAAGTGGAGGCTCGGAATGAACTAATGTTGCCAGATAACATTCGTCACGGCCATATCGGTCCGTCACCTGGCTGATAGTGTATAGTACACAATACACCCACATCTGGTTGGCAAACCACGTATCTTGAGAGGAGCCGTCAATTCTATAACGCGTTAAGGCTGCTGCACGTGACCCATCTTCGAGAACTCTACGATGTTAACTTCCGACAAGATGACGCAAGATCTCACGTTCGAGGCCCTCGAGAGGGACAGGCCATGGCGCACACGCCACAGCACGTGGTACTGCAGGCCGTACGAGTGCCAGCAGCCGACTCCGGCGAGGAGCAACTATTTATGACGAGTTTAATAATTCATGACCGCGTGTTTAAATGCATGCAAGTTCTCGGTAGTACACGACAAATTTAAGACCTTTAGTAGGTATCTTTTCAATTAAATATTGATTTCCCATGGGTCCTGCTCGGAGCAGAGCGTTCACCAAGACTGGCGTACAGGCTGACTAGTGTGACGTCACAAGTTCGTTGCAGGGCCCGTATATCTCGTTTACCCCGTCACCCCGTCACTTCCTCAGTGCTGTCCTTACCTCGGTTCAAATGGTTCAAATGGCTCTGAGCACTATGGGACTTAACATCTATGGTCATCAGTCCCCTATAACTTAGAACTACTTAAATATAACTAATCTAAGGACATCACACACATCCATGCCCGAGGGAGGATTCGAACCTGCGGCCGTAGCGGTCACGCGGTTCCAGACTGAAGCGCCTAGAACCGCACGGCCACACCGGCCGGCTACCTCGGTTCATGGGGTGTCCTGACCCGAACGTTCTCCATACCTCTCACCTGTTGTACACATCTAGTCGTGGGCTGCCACGAGACCACTTGTTTGCGACTGCGCTTTATGAATTCTGGCATAGAGTTGAACCTGCATACATTCTCATAATTGTACGCTTCATCGACGCTCAGTTCGATTCGATGTCCACATAGGTCAGAGCCATTCTTACTGCCAGAGGTGGCAGTTCTCTCTACTACATATCTTTATACCCCCAAATCATCTACAAATTTAATCATGTATTGTTACTACTATGCCATATATGCAAAATGATCCTGTCAGTCCTTATGTATCACATATGTCCCATACAACTTTCATTTCTTTCTAACTTGCAGAATAAAGTAGTGTCTCTGAGCCTAATTACCATATACTACACACTATGCGCTTTCTGTGCATCACTTGTTTACTTCCTGCATGTTCTCAGCATCTGGCAAATTCTGCTTGAAAAAAATTCTTTAATGTAATCTTAGCGCCAACGGCCTTGCCACAGTAGTAACACTGGTTCGCCTCAGACCAGATCACCGACGTCAGCTGCTGCTGGTCTTGGCTAGCACTTGGATTGGTGACCGTCCGGATCTCCCAAGCGCTATCGGCAAGTGGGTTACGCTCAGACCTCGTGCACCAAATTGAGGAGCTACTTGATTGAGAACTAGTGGCTCTGGTCTGGTAAACAAGACAACGGCCGGGAGGGAGGTGTGAGGACCACATGCCCTCGCTATCCGCATTCACTGACGCTTATGTGCTGCGCATGACGCGGCGGTAGAGCGATACTACTGGGCCTTCAAGGCCTGTTCCGACGGAGATTAGAACTGCCATGTCAGCTTCGATTAGACAAATAAAGGTAATTTCCGTTTGTTTCGTACATTTGGATCGTGTTGTTGTTGTGGTCTTCAGTCCTGAGACTGGTTTGATGCAGCTCTCCATGCTACTCTATCCTGTGCAAGCTTCTTCATCTCCCAGTTCCTACTGCAACCTACATCCTTCTGAATCTGCTTAGTGTATTTATCTCTTGGTCTCGCCCTACGATTTTTACCCTCCACGCTGCCCTCCAATACTAAATTGGTGATCCCTTGATGCCTCAGAACATGTCCTACCAACCGATCCCTTCTTCTGGTCAAGTTGTGCCACAAACTTCTCTTCTCCCCAATCCTATTCAATACTTCCTCATTAGTTATGTGATCTACCCATCTAATCTTCAGCATTCTTCTGTAGCACCACATTTGGAAAGCTTCTATTCTCTTCTTGTCCAAACTATTTACCGTCCATGTTTCACTTCCATACATGGCTACACTCCATACAAATACTTTCAGAAATGACTTCCTGACACTTAAATCTATACTCGATGTTAACAAATTTCTCTTCTTCAGAAACGCTTTCCTTGCCATTGCCAGTCTACATTTTCTATCCTCTCTACTTCGACCATCATCAGTTATTTTGCTCCCCAAATAGCAAAACTCCTTTACTACTCTAAGTGTTTCATTTCCTAATCTAATACCCTCAACATCACCCGACTTAATTCGACTACATTCCATTATCCTCGTTTTGCTTTTGTTGATGTTCATCTTATATCCTCCCTTCAAGACACCATCCATTCCGTTCTACTGCTCTTCCAAGTCCTTTGCTGTCTCTGACAGAATTACAATGTCATCGGCAAACCTCAAAGTTTTTATTTCTTCTCCATGGATTTTAATACCTAGTCCGAATTTTTCTTTTGTTTCCTTTACTGCTTGCTCAATATACAGATTGAATAACATCGGGGAGAGGCTACAACCCTGTCTTACTCCCTTCCCAACCACTGCTTCCCTTTCATGTCCCTCGACTCTTATAACTGCCATCTGGTTTCTGTACAAATTGTAAATAGCCTTTCGCTCCCTGTATTTTACCCCTGCCACCTTTAGAATTTGAAAGAGAGTATTCCAGTCAACATTGTCAAAAGCTTTCTCTAAGTCTACAAATGCTAGGAACGTAGGTTTGCCTTTCCTTAATCTTTCTTCTAAGATAAGTCGTAAGGTCAGTATTGCCTCACGTGTTCCAGTATTTCTACGGAATCCAAACTGATCTTCCCCGAGGTCGGCTTCTACTAGTTTTCCATTCGTCTGTAAAGAATTCGTGTTAGTATTTTGGAGCTGTGGCTTATTAAACTGATTGTTCGGTAATTTTCACATCTGTCAACACCTGCTTTCTTTGGGATTGGAATTATTACATTCTTCTTGAAGTCTGAGGGTATTTCGCCTGTTTCATACACCTTGCTCACCAGATGGTAGAGTTTTGTCATGACTGGCTCTCCCAAGGCCGTCAGTAGTTCTAATGGAATGTTGTCTACTCCGGGGGCCTTGGACCGTGATGTGTTTAAAATATGCTGTTATATGCTAAATACCTTACACTAGCGAGCAAGTGATCATTTATGTAATAACAACACTTCAGCGATTCGATTTTTACGGTGTAGTGTTGGTTCTACGTTCGGCCACGACCTACAGTTTCACATTCCAGTGGTACTGCTTTCATAATTTTTGGATGTTTAACATTGAGTTTTCTAAGTATTCTATGTGTTTCACTTATTATCTAAAGTAAATAGTATTAACTTTGAACATATCTCAAAATTTTGGTGAATCATACCACTTTCTTAAATGTTGTACTGTAGTCTTATTTAGTTCGAGAAAAATGCATTGTCCATCAGCTTAAGCATTTAATTCATAAAATCTAACCTCAGGACTGGGGAGGATAAGTAAAATTTTCGTCGTTTGCAAACCCTCCGGATGTTGCAGTTTTGATTGCCAACATTGTAGCTCCAGACATAAACGGTGTACTTTCCCTTGCCTTGTTGTGTTTAGCAGAAAAGGAAATGTGAAGTTTTAAGCACCGAAAATTCATTAGAGAGTGTGCGAGAAATAATTCCTCTACTTCAGTCGTAGCGTCATAGCAAAGCTTTCGAAAGAGCCGCTTGTCTTTCGTAATAACCTCGCACGACATAGAAAGCATTGTGACTCTTCAAAGTAACATATGGTGCCAACTGAAGGCAAACGAACAGTGTCATTCCGTGGGGTGATATTCTAATTCATAGGCAACTACATTAGTTGAAAGTCTAGAGGTGATCTGTATGCCTTACATACGACTGCGGCTTATCTGTCGCCAGCGAGCCAGCACCGTTTTGTCTCTCCAGCTGCAGTTATACTGTCTGTCTACCTCAGCCCTAGTGTTACCATACTAGTGTATTTCAGTATTTAAGAAACACCTTTTACGGAATGTTGATTCTCTCTCTATCTCACATTCTACAGCAAAACATACAATTAGATATCCAATTTTAAAAACAACAACAATATTTACCTAAAACTGCCCTCCAGCATTCAGTATTTGTAAAATCCTCGCAAAATCACTAATTTCAGCACGGATATTGTGGCCAGTACCAAAAGAAAAAAGGAAACCAAGTGCGAGTAGGACATCAGCTCCGAGGGTTCCTTCAAACCTAATTATATTTAGAATATACAGTTCATCTATAGGCTATAATGAATGAGTTTGTGAATATCGAAATATGTGACAAATATGGACGTATTTTTTCATTGCGTTGACTTTGATTCTAGTTTTTTTTCAAACCGTCGAGGGATCGTAAACCTTAGTACTTGCCATAAATTTCTACTTGATACATCTACCGGTTCCTAAAGAAAGGGGAGTCAACAAACAGACCGACAAAAAATGGCAAAAATTATTTTTTATGCTAAATAACTACAAATCAGCAATTTTAGGATTTTTTTCCTTTACTTGTGCCGTGAATCCTTGCTTCTTGACGAATTTCATATTTCTAGATCACAGGAAGTACCTTATAGTTATAGTGTGGAAGTACCAAAGTATGTGACATAAATGGCCGTATCTTTTGATTGCATTGACATAGAATCTTAAACTTTTTCCATCGTCAAGGGACAATAGACATCAGAATTTGAAATAAATTTGCGCGCTAGAATCTTCTACTCGTGGCTGACAACAAGAGGTCTTAACAGACGGACAGACAGAAGGATAACAAAGGGATTCTATAAGGGTTACGTTTCTACCAAACGAGGAACAGAACCCCAAAAAGATAAAATGGTGAGCCTGCTTTGCGACAACATCGACCTGAGATAGTTTCAAATAATTATCTTCATCTTGGATGACGAACTGCAACTGCGGTTTAGATTGGCGGTTTATGTAGGTATGATACATTTTTAATTTAATACGATTTATTATACAGAGTGATTCAAAAAGAATACCACAACTTTAAAAATGTGTATTTAATGAAAGAAACATAATATAACCTTCTGTTATACATCATTACAAAGAGTATTTAAAAAGGTTTTTTTTCACTCAAAAACAAGTTCAGAGATGTTCAGTATGGCCCCCTCCAGACACTCGAGCAATATCAACCCGATACTCCAACTCGTTCCACACTCTCTGTAGCATATCAGGCGTAACAGTTTGGATAGCTGCTGTTATTTCTCGTTTCAAATCATCAATGGTGGCTGGGAGAGGTGGCCGAAACACCATATCCTTAACATACCCCCATAAGAAAAAATCGCAGGGGGTAAGATCAGTGCTTCTTGGAGGCCAGTGATGAAGTGCTCTGTCACGGGCTGCCTGGCGGCCGATCCATCGCCTCGGGTAGTTGACGTTCAGGTAGTGCTTGAACCAATTTCAGACGATAAGGTTTCATAACTAACCTTTTTCGTAGAACTCTCCATGCAGTTGATTGTGGAATTTGCAGCTCTCTGCTAGCTCTGCGAGTCGATTTTCCTGCGCTGCGAACAAATGCTTGCTGGATGCGTGCTACATTTTCATCACTCGTTCTCGGCCGTCCAGAACTTTTCCCTTTGCACAAACACCCATTCTCTGTAAACTATTTATACCAACGTTTAATACACCACCTATCAGGAGGTTTAACACCATACTTCGTTCGAAATGCACGCTGAACAAGTCGTCGATTCACTTCTGCCGTACTTAATAACACAAAAAACTTTTTGTTGAGCGGTCGCCATCTTAGCATCAACTGACGCTGACGCCTAGTCAACAGCGCCTCAAGCGAACAAATGTACAACTAAATGAAACTTTATAGCTCCCTTAATTCGCCGACAGATAGTGCTTAGCTCTGCCTTTTGTCGTTGCAGAGTTTTAAATTCCTAAAGTTGTGGTATTCTTTTTGAATCACCCTGTATTGTAAGTGACTTGGTAACAGCGAAGGGAACTTCATTGAAATGTATCTATAGCAAAGGCGAAATGGTAGTAGCTGTGCCGTTGTTTATCTTTGCGTATGGGGAGCCTCTAGAGCAGCTTGAGTCATGAAAGAGTGCGGAAGTGTTTGTTGGACGCTACCACCGCCGTGGGGTGCAGCTATGCTCGCGCCAATGTAGACGCGCCTGATTGTTAACCCGCGACTATTGAGAGCACGGTAGGAGTGAAAAGGCGGAGGAAGCTGCAGTTCCAGCTACTGCCTCCCTGGCTCTGGAGACGACTCGGGGTTCTTCTCATGGAACAGCAGCAGCAACAACACTCAGTATATTCGTCGGCTACATTCTTCGGCGTCCGAACAGCTACAACATCGTAAGACTGGTAACTGACAAATATAGTAATGTAGAGGCTTCGCTCACGAACAAATGTACAACTAAATGAAACTTTATAGCTCCCTTAATTCGCCGACAGATAGTGCTTAGCTCTGCCTTTTGTTGTTGCAGAGTTTTAAATTCCTAAAGTTGTGGTATTCTTTTTGAATCACCCTGTACTATCAGCTACTTTCCAAGGCACTGTAGGCACGTCTTCAGATGAATATTATTTTCTGGATCGTGCGCAATAGACGCTGGGTTCCTGGTCATTACAAGGCGTCATAGTAAAAAACCAGACAAACAAAGAGATATAGTAAGAACAGGCGCTGAAGAACCAGCGGTACCGATCGGCCGCAGTGTCATGCTCAGCTCTGAGGCGTCACCGGATGCGGATACGGAGGGTCACGTGGTCAGCACACCGCGCTCCCAGCTGTTGTTAGTTTTTTGACCGGTGTCGCTACCTTACAGTCAAGCAGGTCCTCAGTCGCCCTTACAAGGGCTGAGTGCACGCCGCTTGCCAACAGCACCCGACAGACCCGGACAGCGACCTACAAAAGTGTTAGCCAAGTCCGACAGTGCCCAACTTCAGTGATCTGACGGGAATTGGTGATACCCTTGCGGCAAGGCATCTTAATAGTCACGGGAAATTCATTTCGATAGTGTAATTTTAGCCAGTCAGTACACATACAAAAACAGTAAAATGCAGGGGCTCTAAATCTAGTTATCAGCCTAATGGTACAAGAAACCATATTAATTTTAAAAAAAATTGACCACGTGCCAGTCACACTCACGCACTGACGATTCCGTAGAAACTTAATTGTGTTTATAGGCAGTTCATCAGTTCATCCATTTCGAGAATCGAGGATACTGACTACTTTCTCCTGTTACCGACAATGATACCGGCACGATATCGGTCCCAGGAAAGCCAAGACTTTCGAGGATTTTTTAATTTTAAGTCTGAAGTCGGATTACAAATGACAGAATATATATTTTTTCAGGTGATATAATAACAAACTAACAATTTCGGATTTTATGCCTTTAATTGTACTGTGAAGCCCTACTTTTTGCCAAATTTCATGATTCTAGGTCAATGGAGTGTACCCTATAGGTTTTGATAAGTTGAGTTTGCGAGTGTCGAAATATGTGACATAAATTTCAGTATCTTTTCATTGAACTGATTTAGAATATTAAAGAATGTTCACAGCCTTGAGACCATAAACCTTAGCATCTGACGTAAAATTAAAGTTGATACGTCGACCCGTTCCTCAGAAAAGTGGGCTTTAACACCAGGACACGTAGTCAGACTGACGGACAACAAAATAATCATATAAGGGTACCGTTTACACACTATAAAGAGCGAGTAGTTGCGTGCCATATTTACATGTCTGAAAGGGCGTTGTGCAACTATCAAGAAAGATTAGTAGAGGTGCTATGCCGTTAGAGAAATCCTTTTCACCAATATCAGAGTTTAAGCCTCTGCTCACTTTATTTTCTGTATTATACTAGGCAGTATTTCTTTCAACGGCAGGGATTCTGTAGGAAGGAGAGGGTAAGTATGAGTACAAATTAATGATTATCTTAGTGGTGGACGTGCAGTTAACGCCGGGGTGCTGTGGAACCACACATTTCACCCCCATGCGGGGTCGCATCTGTAGGACAGAGAGGTTAAGTGCTCAGGTTTCGAATAAAAGCAGAAGAGACCTCCCGCGACTTGTTAGTGTAGGCACTGCGCAGATCTTCCGCCACGGACTGCCGTGGCGGCATTTCCGTGTCGTTAGCTTGGCTCCACCCGCTGCCAGGCGTGGCCGTCCGCCAAGAGGATTATTTTCGCACGAAATTTGTGGAAGAGCTACATCTCTGTCTCTCTCTCTCTCTCTCTCTCTCATCACGGCCAGAGCTAGCGAACCGTGGCCCCGCTGCACTGCGCTATTAATACGGCGATATTCCCGCGCTCACAGATAGTCATCTTTCTGTTTGTTGTCCTTGTTGTAGCACAGGTCCAAGGTCAGCAGAAAAAGTAAGCTTGGGCGGTAAGCGTTCTGCGCTGCAATTGGTTGACACTGTGACATCACTAAGGAACAGTCTCAGACTGTGGAACAGCGCTATAAAATATGGGTCTAGCATTTACGCAGTTTATTCGTTGAATGCTATAATTTGTACTGAAATGACCAAACACACAATCTAAAATAAAAGAAAGCTGTGCACCACAAAGGAATTAAGCTAACTGAACAGTATCGGCGGAAAACGCGAAACTGTAAACTTTGTCCGCCGATGGCGCTGCAGCGCAATTTCGCCGTGCAGCTGGCAAGGAAAGTAAATAGGAGACATGTCGATACCAGGACGTAAAGTCTTAGCCAATTTAGTTCCGTGTGTTCAGCTGCACAGCAACTGTACCTCTCAAACAGACGCGTGAACAGTGTAAGCAGACGTCAGCATTTAAGAGAAGACGTTTACTTGTGTTCAAAGAAGCTCGTGAATCGCTCGACATTGGAATAGTAGCGATGCCGCTCTTCGACCTTGTTGGCACGAATGAGTGAGCTATGGCTGAACACAGCGTCTAGAAGGAAGAGGTCGACCTAGAGAGACGAGAGAACATGAAGTCCGAGGAATCGTAAGAGAGGCACTCTGTCCCGGATTTATCATTACCATCGAACTAAAACGCAACTGGTGCTTCAGTGACCGTAAGGATTGTAATAGGCGGCTCGCAGAAAGGGGGCTGAGCTATCGAGGCCCCTTACACTGACTGCCATTGACCTCAGTACACCAGCGAGGCCGTTTGCAGTGGTGCCCCCCCCCCCCCCACATTTGGCCTGTAATCTCATCGACTCGAGTAGAACTGTCTTCAGTGATGAGTCCCGCTTGGATTTGCGCCCAATGACGAGCGAAAACTGTGGCCGAGCGGTTCTAGGCGCTTCAGTCCGGAACAGCGCTGCTGCTGCGGTCGCAGGTTCGAATCCTGCCTCGGGAATGCATGAGTGTAATGTCCTTAGGTTAGTTAGGTTTAAGTAGTTCTAAGTCTAGGGGACTGTGAAACGTCCCCTTTGAACAATTTATACAAGACTGTGCTTAAACTGACACACAACGTTTTTAGCGCAACGCAATCTGACTATCAAAGATCCCTGCAAAAGAATGGCCCTGAGTAACATTAAACTATACCTTTCAGAAATCACTTACCTCACAAAAATCTTCATTACTCGAACTACTGCAATACAGCGAGCGCCACTACTGCCAGCTAAATAAAAGATTCAAACTACGGAAGGCACTAACTACTGAGAGGGATAGTTAGCAAATGAAAGATATTAATAGAGAACAAACAATGTATTTACCTTAATATTCATCAAAAGTCATAATATATACAGCAGTTCATGACATCCATTTTTACAAATTTCAAAACTCCGCCATCTCTCTCCCCACATCCACCACTGCTGGCGGCTCACCTCCAACTGCGCAACGCTACGCGCTGTTCACATCCAGCTGCCGCTGCCCAACACTACAATGGCAGACAACAATGTAAACTATCCACAGACTGCACACAGCACAGCCAGTGATTTTCAAACAGAGCGCTACGTAACGTTGCCAATAAGAAAACCATTTGAACCTGTACGCTTTTGTCCTGTACATGTCCTTTCACGTTTCCACTTCACTATCACATCGGAAACAGTGGACATAGGGATATTTAGTAGTGTGGAAATCTCGCATACAGACGTATGACGCGAGTGACATCCCATCACCTGACCACGTTCGAAGTCCGTGAGTTCCGCAGAGCGGCCCATTGTGCTCTCTAGTGATGTCTAATGACTACTGAGGTCGCTGATTTGGAGTACCTGGCAGTAGGTAGCAGCACAATCCATCTAATATGGAAAATGTGTGTTTCTGGGGGCGACCGGATACTTCTCATCACATAGTGCATAACGCAGGTTTTATTTTGCGTGCATCACAAGTTCAAAAACCTCAGCTGGTAGGTGGACACTGTCGTTTCAAATGTCTTCTTTCTAGAAAGCATTTGAATTAGCTGATCTAACAACAGTACACACTTTTATACTTTCAGTCACAGAACTAAGCTTTGATCTTTTTTATCAAAGTTGATAGAGAGTGTTTATCCAAGTCGAAATTAGTCCATGTAGTAGGGAATTGGGTCGAGATATTGAACAGCGCTGCAAAATGCGATTTATAGGAAACTGAAGTGAGTTCACTTGCCGTGTTTTACGTTCAACAAAACTGGAATGTGGGGCGGGAAATAAGAAAAATCTCGTCACCATCAGTCTTAGAATCTCGATACCGGTAGTCAGTTGGAGATGAAATGTCGCCGAGCAAAGACTGCCAGAGGAGCTTTCCCTTCTGTCACTAATCGAAGTTCTTACGAAGCTTAACTGACGCAAATACTGATAATCCCTATCCTTCGCTGATGGTAAATGCCACTTCCACGATTTCTGGTGGTGAATTGCCGCTGCTTTCTTTGGCTTCTGTTTTGATGGCAGCCAGTGCAGACAGGTAAATGTTCACCTTCTGGCGTAAATATTAATTATTTTTGGACCAACAGTGTTGCTAGTAATTCTGTTAACTGACTTTAACTGAAGCATGTGTACGCACGTTTATCAACACTCTTATTCCGTTGCGAAACCTTAAGCCGTCGACACACGGACAGTGCATTCGAATGGCGAACATTGAGAGTGCCGAGTTTCTGACTTCCTGGCGTGGAAAAGGCGTGTTGTGGAGTCCTTCGGAACATTTTGAGTGATTTGTAGCGTATCAGATACTCTGATCGCGTCTTCAAGTTCACCTCTGAGACAAAAGAAAGCTGCCTACGTCACATGCAGCTCAGAGTCGCGTGCCGCCATATTGGCTTTCTGTTGGAGCCCAATTCCTATATACCGCTTCTAAGCTCCAGAAAAGAATCTATCCGAAACTCGTCGTTAATTGTATATTTTATTATAACAGAATACCGGAAAACGTCATATTATTGGTTAAAGAATTATTGTAACTTGCGTGTTACGAAACTAGGCCGTTCAAGGCAACAGCACATTGACGTTCCATAAGAAATAAAATGTTCTTGGTACAGTTTGCTGTAATTAAATGTCTGTTATTAACATACGTCTACGATTAAATCTTTCAGAAGACGGTAACATGCGAAGCATATGCGCGGACCAGTCGTCGTAAGTATGGCGCACTGCGTAGATTCGCAGCATTGTTAAGTCTTCGGTGACGTGCTGCTGTTTGTGTCTCACTGGCTCCTAGGCCTTTTTTTCACCAGGCTTCGTGTTTTATAATAGGTTCTGATACTTTCTTATTATTTTACAAAAGTATATTCAATAATATTCGATTTTATGTAAATACACTCCTGGAAATTGAAATAAGAACACCGTGAATTCATTGTCCCAGGAAGGGGAAACTTTATTGACACATTCCTGGGGTCAGATACATCACATGATCACACTGACAGAACCACAGGCACATAGACACAGCCAACAGAGCATGCACAATGTCGGCACTAGTACAGTGTATATCCACCTTTCGCAGCAATGCAGGCTGCTATTCTCCCATGGAGACGATCGTAGAGATGCTGGATGTAGTCCTGGGGAACGGCTTGCCATGCCATTTCCACCTGGCGCCTCAGTTGGACCAGCGTTCGTGCTGGACGTGCAGACCGCGTGAGACGACGCTTCATCCAGTCCCAAACATGCTCAATGGGGGACAGATCCGGAGATCTTGCTGGCCAGGGTAGTTGACTTACACCTTCTAGAGCACGTTGCGTGGCACGGGACACATGCGGACGTGCATTGTCCTGTTGGAACAGCAAGTTCCCTTGCCGGTCTAGGAATGGTAGAACGATGGGTTCGATGACGGTTTGGATGTACCGTGCACTATTCAGTGTCCCTTCGACGATCACTAGTGGTGTACGGCCAGTGTAGGAGATCGCTCCCCACACCACGATGCCGGGTGTTGGCCCTGTGTGCCTCGGTCGTATGCAGTCCTGATTGTGGCGCTCACCTGCACGGCGCCAAACACGCATACGACCATCGTTGGCACCAAGGCAGAAGCGACTCTCATCGCTGAAGACGACACGTCTCCATTCGTCCCTCCATTCACGCCTGTCGCGACACCACTGGAGGTGGGCTGAACGATGTTGGGGCGTGAGCGGAAGACGGCCTAACGGTGTGCGGGACCGTAGCCCAGCTTCATGGAGACGGTTGCGAATGGTCCTCGCCGATACCCCAGGAGCAACAGTGTCCCTAATTTGCTGGGAAGTGGCGGTGCGGTCCCCTACGGCACTGCGTAGGATCCTACGGTCTTGGCGTGCATCCGTGCGTCGCTGCGGTCCGGTCCCAGGTCGACGGGCACGTGCACCTTCCGCCGACCACTGGCGACAACATCGATGTACTGTGGAGACCTCACGCCCCACGTGTTGAGCAATTCGGCGGTACGTCCACCCGGCCTCCCGCATGCCCACTATACGCCCTCGCTCAAAGTCCGTCAACTGCACATACGGTTCACGTCCACGCTGTCGCGGCATGCTACCAGTGTTAAAGACTGCGATGGAGCTCCGTATGCCACGGCAAACTGGCTGACACTGACGGCGGCGATGCACAAATGCTGCGCAGCTAGCGCCATTCGACGGCCAACACCGCGGTTCCTGGTGTGTCCGCTGTGCCGTGCGTGTGATCATTGCTTGTACAGCCCTCTCGCAGTGTCCGGAGCAAGTATGGTGGGTCTGACACACCGGTGTCAATGAGTTTTTTTTTCTATTTCCAGGAGTGTATAAATCCGTTCTTTCTCAGGAGTGAGATTGTTTGATTTGCTTAATCTACAAGACAGCTTGCTCTACTTGCAGTAAGATACTCTGCACATCCTTGTTTTAAGTTCTGATTGGCACGTGTTTTAAAGATTCTGCTCTGGATAGGAATAGACATCAAGTGAGAATTACCTTGCTGTTTTATTAAAAAGTGAGAATGACGAAATAATTTTTATCTTATGTGGAGAACTACTGTAAATTCTGTTGGTGAGTGACACAACCAGCCAAAAACACATTAAAAATGTTTTATTTTACTGCTGTAACCGGTTTCGGGCTACCTTGCCCATAGCCCGTAATCGATTACGGCAGTAAAACAAAACATTCAGAAAGAATTTGTGTATTTGTGGCTGGTTGCGTCATTCATCAACTATCAGTAACGGTTGCGGAGTTCACAAGATCCAACTTGAATAAAACAATATTGTAAATTTGTATTACACTATTTGTAACGAGACTTTTATAAGGTGATATCTTTATTGACTGGCAATGGCATTTTCCTTTTACCCTTATAGCACGTACTTGGATACCGAAGTCTACTACAGGCAGAAGAACATGAGTAGCATACGGACAAGGAAGCAAATGTGCGTTTTAATAAGAGTGTAGCCTCCTGGGGTCGTCAGCGAAGAACTAACAGTCAATTTGAACAAACTTTATTATAATTAAAGAAAAACGCTTTCTTGGCATACACTAAGTTTTTAACGCAAGAACAACAAAAAAAACCACAACTCTTGTGGTGGCAAACCAGATAAGGAAACAAGACAATTGAAGAAATACTGATCAAAATCTACTTTTCAAAATACAAAGTTCTGGCAGGAGCTGTTCCTAGTGGTTGGTCTGCCGGTCTGAAGGTCGAGGCGTGCTTATAAAGCCAGGTCGGCGGAGTGCTACATGAGTCATATAAGTTCCGATTGGTAGAACACTGTCACATGTTGTCTGGCGAAGTAGTTCGGTGTTTATTTGGAAAGTATATTCTTAATTCTGTCCGCTCTCCTGAAAGGGGGTCGGCAAACCATCTTGCGTGGCGGTTGTGCGGGCCCTCTAACAGTAAGGGGGCGATACGACAAAGAGTGAATGACGGAATTTTAGGTCCGTCCTTTTCGTTAAGATTGTGATCTGCGAGCCAGATACAGCCGACAACTGCCACTCCGATCGCTTATACCATGTTGAGGAACTCGTACCGTATGCACAAGTCGTCTAGTTTATGAGCGTTCAGCAACACGTTGAACTCAACTTTGGCGTTCGAAAGCACCATCTGTGTGCTGACGGCTTTATCTAACGCCTCTAGCCTTTTTCTAATGTTGATGTCATGTTTGTGAAAACATTCTTTCCTTTCTTTTGTTGCATATGGTGTGTTATCAAGCGCACTAGTACAACGCAAATCGTACAATGGGAATGCATCAGTTTTTAGCACATTTGACAAGTCTCCAACATAACCAAATTCTTCATAATAAGGACAGTAAATTCCAGAATTTTCAACGCGTACATCATCTTCTTTTCTCCATTGGGACAGCCAAATGCTTTGCGAATTTGCATGGTGAGGGAAAATCCCTTTTGTGTCACGATTGTTAGCATTACAGTCAAAAAGAGCACAACCTGGCATTGTTTAGGCATATTCAAAGCTCTTTTACTTACTGATCGGTCACTAAATGAATGTAAGTAAGAGAAACCGATGACACTCAATAAATCACACAGCCTCCAGCATAGAAATACAAGTGTCAAGAGTTCCTTAGTGACGTCGTGCGCACAACAGTAGAATCGCGTTTGCTTCTGTGCACTGCTCTCTGCACCAGCCTGATACACGCCATTTCATTTCGATTTTGGTACACAGACAGGGGCGGCATGACGCAGGTTTCTCGTACAACTGATAGTTATTATCATCTTCATTGTCACATCACCATAACCTTCGTCATTATGGGTCGCCTCTGCAGTCTAATGCTCAATCAAACAGTGCCGTTAACGCAAAGGTTTGCGACTCCATTTTTACTCGGTCGTAGGAATTAAAAATAATAATAATAAGAGAAATTAGGGGCTAGGGAGGCGAACATCCGAGGTTAGATTCTTCCTGGCCACTGCGGTTTCTTTTCTGTCAAATGATGAAACAATCCACAATTGACAAGGAGAATAGTAATTATCAAGAAATAAAGCAACTAGAAGGAAACTCACAAGGTGGCAACATCGATGCAGGGAGAACTTTCAACGTATCTCACTTCATTTGTTGGTTATGCATGGATGCTATGAAGCATTCGCAAATATTTTGCTTGTTAGTTTCTTATTTATAAAGCTAAAAATCATCTAGCACATTAAATGAAGTCGTCGGTCTGCAACACTGGGGAAAATTTTCAATCATCCAAGATAAGTTGATCCACAGGACCTACACATTTAGAATTCTACGTTATTAGTGGATGATTGATTTAATGCCATTTCAAATAAGGATAGGTAGATATCGAAGTCGCCCTGTCATTTCCTGTCCACGCGATATTCCATGAGCATCGCTAGTTACCTTCGTCACGTGACGAGTGCACATTTATTTGCTCGCTCGTTTTTCACACTTCGAAAACGTATAGTTTATTCAGTTTTGCACCATCAAAAATACCCCATCCACTAAAAGTTTATATTCAGCTACTCTTGTCACAAAAGTAACTACCAAATTTGGGGTCACGGAAACCAGCCAGCAAGATAACACATTTTACATATTCTCGTTTATTTGTGTCGTACGGGGCGATATTCTGGATAACATCGGGGCTATTAGGCTTCTGACTGGCTTCATACGGCCCACCACGAATTCCTGGCCTCCGCCAACCTGTTCCTTCTCCGTTACGTGTTGGGTATATTCCAACTTATTTCTTCCCCTACAGTTTTCACCTTCTACAGCTCCATCATGTACCATGGATATCACGTCCTAATTTCTTAACACATCTCTTATCATGTTGTCTCTTCTTCTTGTCAGTGTTGTTCATATGATCCTTTCCGCATCGATTCTGCGTAGTAACTCCTCATTTGTCTGTACACCTAATTATCTCCCTTCAGCACCACATCTCAAACGCTCGATTCTCTTCGTTTCCGGTTTTCCCACTGTCCATGATACAATTACATTGGTTTCTGTGCTCTAAACGTACATTCTCAGAAATTTCTTCCTCAAATTAAGGTCGATACTTGATTTACTTTGACCTGGACTGTGCTCTTTGCCTGTGATAGTCTGCTTCTTATGTCATCCGTGCTGTGTGTTTCACGTGTCAATTTACTTCCTAAGTATCAAAATTCCTTACATTCATCTACCTTTGACGATAAGTTTGTTGCTAGCCTCATTTCTGCTACTCTTTATTACTTTCGTCTTCCGACGGTTTACTCTCAGTCCATAGGGTTTGATCATTAGACTATTTATTCCATTCAACATGTCCTGTAAATCTTCTTTGCTTTCACTGAGTATGACAGTGTAATCAATGAATCTTATCACGGATACCCTGAATTTTAATTTCTCTCCTGCAGCACCTTTCTTTCATTTCAATTATTACTTCTACTACAGCGCTATCAAATATAGTTTCTAATCCGAGGCCTTTGCTGTTATCCTTCCCTCTTAATTTTGAACATATTTTATATTACCTCTCTCTTACCACTTCTTTTTTCTTAGAATTAGAAACATTTTGCCTCATGATACATGGTTGAATGATTTTTCTAGGTCAAAGTATCGTATGAACATGTCTTGATTTTTCTTAAGCCTTGCTCCCATTATCAAGCTTTACGTCAGTATTGCCTCTCTGGTGCTGGTATATTTACGAGTGCCATACTTATAATATAACAACACATTCTCAGTTTCTTATCCGTTCATCTGTATATTATTCTGTATACAGGGTGAATAGCCTAAAATTTCCAGGGCAGATATTGCGGAAATAGAAAGTGCTATGGACGTGCAGTTTTCACAGGATGGATTGGTAGTCATGGGCTCGTTCTATTAGGTTTTAAACAGACTGTAATAATTGTTACAAAGCATATGTGCAAACATACAGTTTTTTAAATAGAACCATTCCTATTGACATTAACAGACTAAAAGTGGAGTAAATCAGAATGTTACTGCTGTTTGTATACTGTATTTTGATCAGTTACCACACCGACACTTGTACAATACCTGTGGTAGCACACACTAAAGAACAACGCAAGTGCACACACTAGTTATGTGGATTCTGACCAGTAACTATACAAACGACCATCACAGGTTGTGTTCAAAATGACCACCGAAAGCGCTTGTAAACGCTTTCTGTCTCCTATGGAACGACTGCTGGACAGGTGCTGACAGCCGGCCGGGGTGGCCGAGCGGTTGTAGGCGCTTCAGTCTGGAACCGCGCGACCGCTACGGTCGCAGGTTCGAATCCTGCCTGGGGCATGGCTGTGTGTGATGTTCTTAAGTTAGTTAGGTTTAAGTAGTTCTAAGTTCTAGGGGACTGATGACCTCAGATGTTAAGTCCCGTACTGCTCAGAGCCATTTGAACCATTTGAACAGGTGCTAACATCTCATTGGAGACGCCCGAGGAGACTGCAATAATGTTGTTGTTGTTGTTGTTGTTGTTGGGGTCTTCAGTCCGAATACTGGTATGATGCAGCTCTCCATGCTACTCTATATGTTCGGAGCCTTTTCATCTCTGAATAACTACTGCAACCAACATCTTTCTAAATCTGGATACTGTAGTCATCTCTTGGTCTCCCTCTATGCTTCTTACTACCAACGCTTCTCTCCAACATTACTAGATGTCACAGAATGTGTCCTGTAAACCGATCCCTTCTTTTGGTGAAGTTGTGCCATAAATTCTTGTGTCCCCAATTCTATACAGTACTTCCTCATTACTTCCATGACTGACCCATCTAATCCTCCGCATTCTTCTGTAGCACCACATCTCAAAAGCTTCTACTTTCCTTTTATCTAAACTGTTTATCGTCCATGTTTTACTTCCATACAGGACTACACTGCAGACAAATACCTTCGAAAAGACTTCTGACACTTAAATCAATTATCAGTGTTAACAAATTTCTCTTCTTCAGAAACGCCTTTCTTGATATTGTCAGTCTCTGCCTTGGCCAGCAACAGTTATTTTGCTGCCTAAATAGCAAAACTCATCTACTACGTTAAGTGTCTCGTTTCCTAATCTGATTCCCTCAGCAACACCTGATTTAATTCGACGAAATTCAATTAGCCTTGTTTTTCTTTTGCAGATGTTCATATTTATGTTCTGCTTTCAAAACACTGTCCGTTCAATTGCTCTTCCAAGTCCATTGCTGTCTCTGAGGCAGTTATAATGTCATTGGCAAATCTCAAAGTTTTTATTTCTTCTCTCTTTATTTTAATTCCTGTTCCAAATTTTTCTTCGGTTTCGTTTACTACTTGTTCAGGGTACATATTGAATAACATCTGGGATAGGCTACTGCCCTGTCTCACTACTTTTTCAACCACTGCCTCCCTTTCATGCCCCTAGACTCTGGTTACTGGCGTCTGGTTTCTGTCTGATTAGTAAGTAGCCGTTCGCTCCCTGTATTTTACCCCTGATACCATTAGAATTTCTAAGAGAGTACACCTTTAAACATTGTCAAAAGCTTTCTCTAAGTCTACAAATGCTATAAATGTAGGTATACTTTCCCTTAACCTATCTTCTAGCGTACGTTGTAGGGTCAGTATTGCCTCGTACATTTATCCGAAATCCAAACTGACCTTCCCCGAGGTTGGCTTCTGAAAGTTTTTCTATCTTTTTGTAAAGAATTCGAGGCAGTATTTTGCAACCGTGACTTATTAAACTGATAGTTCGATAATTCTCATGCCTGTCAGCAATTGTTTTCCTTGGAATTGGAATTACTACATTCTTCTTGCTGTCTGAAGGTATTCCGCCTGTCTGTCTCATGCGTCTTGCACAACATATGGAAGAGTTTAGTCACGGCTGGCTCTACCAAGGCTATCAGTAGTTCTGACCGAATATAGTCTATCCCCGGGGCCTTGTTTCGACTTAGGTCTTTCAGAGCTTTGTCAAATTCTTCTCGCAATATCATATTTCCCGTCTTATCTTCATTTAAGTTCACTTTCCTTTATATAATATTGCTTTAAGGTTCATCTCCTTTGTGGGTACATTCTATACACTCCTTCCATCTTTAAGCTTCCCCTCCCTTGCTTAGGACTGGTTAGCCATATGAGTTCTTGATATTCATACAGCTGCTTCTCTTTTCCCCAAGAGTCGCCTTTAGTTTTCCTGTAGGCGATTACTATTTTATCCCTAGTGAAATAAGTTTCTAAATCCTTACATTTGTCCTCTAGCCATTCCTCTTTAGCAATTTTGCTCTTCCTGTGAAACTCATTTTTTAAACGTTTGTATTCCCTTCCCCCTCCATCATTTGCTGCATTTTTAAATTTTTTCCTTTCATCAATTGTATTTCTTGTGTTACCCATGGATTTCTACTAGACCTTGTCATTTTACCCATTTGGTCCTCACTATCTGCACTATTTCATCTTTTATAGCTACCCATACGTCATCTACTATATTCCTTTCACCTGTTTTATTCAATTGTTGCCCAATGCTCCCTCTGAAACTCGCAACAACCTCTGGTTCTTACAACTTACCCAGTCACATCTCCCTAATTTCCTACTTTTTCGAGTTTCTTCAGTTTTTATCCACAGTCCATAACCAATCCACTTCTGGCCCTGGAAACGACTTACAATTTTAAATATGGTTCCTAAATCTCCGACTAACCGTTATATAATCAACCTAAAACCTTTCGATGTCTCCAGGTCTGCTTCAAGTATACAACCGTTTTATGTGATTCTTAAACCAAGTTGAGCCGTGGTAAAATTTGCTGTTTTGAAGAGCGCGCCGCAGCGCGTAGTGTGAAGCAGTCGCCCTCCGTTTCTGGCGGTGGCGCCGCTGTGGTAATCGCAGCTTTGGTGTCTCCCTCTGGTGGGAAAGGGGAAAAGTTGCCTGTTCACGTGCATTTAAGGGGCGTTATGAGTTCGGCATAGGGCAGTCTGTCAGTCTCGGCGGAGTCTGGTCAGTTGGTCAGCCGGCTCAGTGTGAGGCAGTCAGTGTCCGTCTGTCGTCCGGAGTGCTAGTATGTGTCAGGCCGCCAGTGTGCTCGAGCTTGTTCAGGCAATGGGCATTAGCGGTTGGATCGATCGGTTGATCGGTCGCGCACTGGGACACAAGATGACTTGTCCGTCTTCAGCGTCGGCGCATGTGAGGTCGCCACGTCTGTCCAGTGGGCCGCGCCGTATAGCGAGGGGTAGTGGCTTCGCGGCCGACACGAGAGCAACAGGAGTCAACCCATGACATCGGTCTGGCCGGCGCGAGCTGCGACGCCGTGAGACGGGAGATCGGCGCGCCTTCCTGCGTCTGTTGAAGCGGCTGGCAGCAGACGGTTCGGGAGAGCGTTTTGGGGGTGCTGCGCCAGGTCTTCTCGCGAAATCGCAGTTATTAGAAGTTAAGTGATTGGAGATATGTTGTTTCATGTACTTGTTAAATTCTACTTGTTTTCTTGGTCAGTCTCTCGTCCCCAGCTTGCTCGTTTGTCTCTCGTCCGCGTTTGTTAGGCAGTTAGTGTCTGTCTGTCTGTCGGTCTGCCGTACGTTAATAGCTGCTTCTGTCATGTTTGTCGGATTCGGTGTTAACGAATTTATTGCTTAAGGTGTAAAGGTCGAATTCCTGAAATATGTTTTTATCTTGCCTATCATCTTGAGAGGCGGTATATGTGTAATGTAGAGTACGTTTGTACATTTTATGTAAGACTGTATTTCATAGGGTTTTCATTTAAATGGTCATTTTAGTATATAAAGTTGCCACGCTTCCACTGTAAGAGTTCTTTTGAAAACAAGTTGCACATTCTGTGGCAAATAATTTTTAATGTGAGTGTTTTGTACCATTTCCATCCCTCTTACGGGGTACATAGTTTGTGTTTGTGAGAGTTGTTAAAATTTTTAGTTTAAAATAATCTGGTGTGTTGCAGATTTGCATCAGTGTAGTCTTTCAGAGGTGGTTGTGAGCGGTCGTGACTACGGTCGTGTTAAATGGGAGCGGAAAGGTTCCTAGCCTGAAAGCTCATACAGTAAAAAAAAATTGTTATTTCTGCCTCTGAATAAATTGTAACTTGATATTTACAGGGTGCTTTCTCGTTATAATTTTAAATCTGTTTTTTTTTTTTTAAAAAAAAGACTTTTGGGAATAAAATTTCCATTTATTGAAAAAAAATATTTGTTTTATCAGTTACCAATTGGCAACTACTTCCACGCTCACATAGTGTGATTAAATGTGTTAATTTTCTTGATGAATCACTAGTAAATAAAGTAAATTCTTAAGGAAAGGTTTTAAAAGTAAATTCACTGTTCACAAGTGTTAACGATTATTAAATTGTTCTCTATGCAAAATTCCACCAGGCGTCTTCCTCTTTCACTTCTTTTGCCCACTCCATATTCACCTACTATTTTCCCTTTTCCTACTATCTAATTCCAGTCTCCCATCACAACTAAATTTTCATCTACTTTCACTATCAGAATAATTTCTTTTATCTCGTCATATATTTTTCAATTTCTTCTTCACCTGCGGAGTTACTTGGCATTTAAACTTGTACTACTGTTGTTGGAGTGGGCTTCGTGCCTATCTTGGCTACGATAATGTATTCACTATGCTGTTCATAGTAGCTTACCCGTATTCCTATTTTCTTATTCATTATTAAATCCCCTCCTGTATTACTCCTACTTCACTTTGCATTTATAACCATGTACTTCACATGGCCAGGATTCCTGTTCCTCCTGCCACCGAATTTCACGTATTCCCACTACATCTAACTTTAACGTCTCCATTCCACTTTTTAAATTTTCTAACCTACCTGCCCGATTAAGGAATCTAACATTACACGCTCCGATCCGTAAAATGCCTGTTTTGTTTCTCCTGATGATGGTATACTCCTGAGTAGTCCCCGCCCAGGGATCAGAATGGGGGAACATTTCATACCCGCAATATTTTATCCAAGAAGGCACCATCATCAAATAACCATACTGTAGAGCTGCATGTCTTCGGTAAATGTTACGGCTGTAGTTTCCCCTTGCTTTCACCCGTTTGCAGTACCAGCACAATAATACTGTTTTCGTTGACGTTACAAGGCCAAATAGTCAATACGTCGTTGCATTTCATTGGATGTAGTTAATATGTCCTTTTAGACAGCGTTTAGCAGCTTTCCCCACCGAAAAAAAGTCTACTGTCTTCCCATCCGGGAAACGGGCATCATGGTACAGGTCATGTACATCCTATCCAACGATTTGGAAACAATTCGTAAAGACATGTTGTAGTACTTACTGCACTATGCACTTGACATCCATCGTGTTGATACCACGTGTTCCTCCCAGTCTGCAGAGGAACCTCTTCTAGCGTCAGTGGAAGATGGTCTGTTAGGAGGCTGCGATATTTGTGTGCGTTCAGTGTTCCGTCTATAAAAACAAGCCTATGAGCTGATGGTTCACTATCTTACACCTACGTTTAAACTCCATGGACGCTGACATTTCACTTGACGAAGCCAATGAGGATTGTCGGCAGACCAATGGTGCACATTTTGGCTGTTTACCTTGCCATGATTCGTAAATGTGTCTTCATCACTAAACAAGATACATGATATACCTGGAGTATCCTCTCTTAGTGCCCATGTACAGAAGTTAACACGATTCTCATAGTCGTTTCCATGCAGCTCTTGATGGAGAGAGATGTGATAGGGATGAAACCTATGTCAATGGAGAATGCATAAGATGCTTGCCTCACTCATGCCACTATCTAGGGCGATTGCGTGGGAGCTAACGTGCAGATCAACTGTAACAGCAGGAAGGACATTAATTTCCCACTCTTCTGTCGTCCGTTACTTCCCCCTGTTACGCCGTTTATGTGTTACGCTACCACTTTCACGTAACTCATTTAAGAGAGTGATAAATAATGTACAGCTTGGAACATCACACGTTCACTGTTTAGCAAGTCCCAATACTCTCAAGGAACACACTAGCGCAGTGTACGCAAACATAAAAACATCGCGCCTAGCAACTATGAAGGTTGAATAGCATAAACAAGTGTCAGTGTAGATACTTTTCAAAATACGATGTCTCGTAAAAGAGCCACACTAGAATGCAGCAACAAACACCACAGACATTCTACTTTACCCGACTTTTTGTCTGTTAACGTCAACAGGCATTGTTAAATTTAAAAAATTTATGCTCTCACAAAAGTACACTTTCTAAGTATTATTGCAATCTGTTTATTGGCTAACAACTCAAGTCCCTGACTATCAATCCATTCTATGAAAACCAGGCATCAATTGCAGTTTGAATGTCCGCAATATCTGCGGTGGAAGCTTTCGCTAATTTATCCTGTACATTCAGGCTGCCCTGCAATACTAAATTGGTGATCCCTTGATGCCTCACAATATGCCCTACCATCCGATCCCTTCTTCTAGTCAAGATGCGCCACAAATTTCTCTTCTCTCCAATTCTATTCAGTACCTCCTCATTAGTTATGTGATCTACCCATCTAATCTTCAGCATTCTTCTGTAGCACCACATTTCGAAAGCTTCTATTCTCTTCTTGTGTAAACTATTTATCGTCCACGTTTCACTTCCGTACATGGCTACACTCCATACAAATACTTTCAGAAACGACTTCCTAACACTTAAATCTATACTCGATGTTAACAAATTACTCTTCTTCACAAACACTTTCCTTGCCATTGCCAGTCTACATTTTATATCCTCTCTACTTCAACCATCGTGAGTTATTTTGCTCCCCAAATAGAAAACTCCTTTAATACTTTAAGCCTCTCATTTCCTAATCTAATTCCCGCAGCATCACACGACTTAATTCGACTACATTCCAATATCTTCGTTTTGCTTTTGTTGATGTTCATCTTATATCCTCCTTTCAAGATACTGTCCATTCCGTTCAGCTGCTCTTCCAGGTCCTTTGCTGTCTCTGACAGAATTACAGTGTCATCGGCGAACCTCAAAGTTTTTATTTCTTCTCCATGGATTTTAATTCCTACTCCGAAATTATCTTTTGTTTCCTTTACTGCTTACTCAGTATACAGATTGAATAACATCGGGGATAGTCTACAACCCTGTCTCACTACCTTCCAACCACTGCTTCCCTTTCATGCCCACCGACTCTTATAACTGCCATCTGGTTTCTGTACAAATTGTAAATAGCCTTTCGCTCCCAGTATTTTACCCCTGCCACCTTCAGAATTCGAAAGAGTATTCCAGTAAACATTGTCAAAAGCTTTCTCTAAGTCTTCCAGTGCTAGAAACGTAGGTTTGCCTTTGCTTAATCTATTCTCTAAGATACGTCGTAGGGTCAGTATTGCCTCACGTGTTCCAATATTTCTACGGAATCCAAACTGATCATCCCCGAGGTCGGTTTCTACCAGTTTTTCCAGTCGTCTGTAAAGAATTCGTGTTAGTATTTTGCAGCCGTGGCTTATTAAACTGATAATTCGGTAATTTTCACATCTGTTAACACCGGCTTTCTTTGGGATTGGAATTATTACATTCTTCTTGAAGTCTGAGGGTATTTCGCCTGTCTCATACATCTTGCTCACCAGATGGTAGAGTTTTGTTAGGCCTGGCCCTCCCAAGGCTGTCAGTAGTTCTAATGGAATGTTGTCTACTCCCGGGACCTTGTTTCGACTTAGGTCTTTCAGTGCTCTGTCAAACCTTTCACGCAGTATCATATCTCCTATTTCATCTTCATCTACATTCTCTTCCTTTTCTATAATATTGTCCTCAAGAACATTGCACTTGTAAAGACCTTCTATATACTCCTTCCACCTTTCTGCTTTCCCTTCTTTGCTTAGAACTGGGTTTTCATCTGAGCTCTTGATATTCGTGCAAGTGGTTGTGTTTTTTCCAAAGGTCTCTTTAATTTTGCTTCAGGTAGTATCTATGTTACTCCTAGTGATATGCGCCCCTAGATCCTTAGATTTGTCCTCTAGCCATCTCTGCTTAGCAATTTTGTACTTCCTGTCGATCTCATTTTTGAGACGTTCGTATTCCTTTTTGTCAGCTTCATTTACTGCTTTTTTATATTTTCTCCTTTCATCAATTAAATTCAATATATCTTCTGTTACCCAAGGATTTCTATTAGCCCTCGCCCTTTTACCTAATTGACCCTCTGCTACCTTCATTGTTTCTTCACTCAAAGCTACCCATTCTTCTTCTACTGTATTTCTTTCCCCCATTCTAGTCTATCGTTCCCTAATGCTCTCCCTGAAGCTCTCTACAACCTCTGGTTCTTTCAGTTTATCCAGGTCCCATCGCTTCAAATTCCAACCTTTTTGCAGTTTCTTCAGTTGTAATCTGCAGTTCATAACCAATAGGTTGTGGTCAGATTTCACATCTGCCCCTAGAAATGTCTTACAGTTTAAAACCTGGTTCCTGAATCTCTGTCTTACCATTATATAACCTATCTGAGACCTTCCAGCATCGCCAGGCTTCTTCCACGTATACAACCTCCTCTTATGATTCTTGAACCAAGTGTTTACTATGATTAAGTTATGCTCTGTGCAAAATTCTACCAGGCGGCTTCCTCTTTCATTCCTTCCTCCCATTCCATATTCACCTACTACGTTTCCTTCCCTTCCTTTTCCTACTATCGAGTACTAGTCACCCATGACTATTAAATTTTCGTCTCTCTTCACTGTCTGAATAATTTCTTTGATCTCATCATAGATTTCATCAATCTCTTCGTTATCTACTGAGCTAGTTGGCATATAGACTTGTACTACAATGGTAGGTGTAGGCTTCGTATCTATCTTGGCCACAATAATGCGTTCACTATGCTGTTTGTAGTAGCTTACCCGCATTCCTATTTTCCTGTTCATTATTAAACCTACTCCTGCATTACCCCTATTTGATTTTGTATTTATAACCCTGTATTCGCCTGACCATAAGTCTTGTTCCTTCAGCCACCGAACTTCACTAATTCCCACCATATCTAACTTTAACCTGTTCATTTCCCTTTTTAAATTTTCTAACCTACCTGCCCGATTAAGGGATCTGACATTCCACGCTCCGATCCGTAGAACGACAGTTTTCTTTCTCCTGACAACAACGTCCTCCTGAGTTTCCTCCGGAATATTTTACCCAAGAGGAGGCCATCATCATTTAACCATACAGTAAAGCTGCATGCCCTCGGGATATATTACGGCTGTAGTTTCCCCTTGCCTTCAGCCGTTCGCAGTACCATCACAGCAAGGCCGTTTTGGTTAGATCAGTCAATCATCCAGTCTGTTGCGTCTGCAACTACTGAAAAGGCTGCTGCCCCTCTTCAGGAACCACACGTTTGTCTGGCCTCTCAACAGATACCCCACCGTTGTGGTTGCACCTACGGTATGGCTATTCATGGCGGGAGGCTTCTAGATCCATTTATTCCATGTCCACTTCCATTTCTTCCTCAAACGGGTCATCAGACAAGTCATTCCCCCCATAGAAGCCTGTGTTGTGCTCTTTCCACTCACATGCTCTCTCCGCTGCGTTTAACGAGGGAATTCCTGTTAGACTCTTAATGTTAATGCCTTTGCTTTTAATTTCATAGCAGGTTGTTTCGTCTTTCCTTTGTGTTTATCAGTCCTTTCGACGACTATTTTGTTTTTAATTTATTCACATTTTCCTTGCAGCCATCTCACTTTACTTTCCCTGCAGTTCCTCTTTATTTATCGCCTGAGTGACTTACATTCCTGTCTTCCTGTCTTTTCCTTTAACATTTTTGTACTGCCTTCTTTAGTCAGTCAATTGAAATATTTCTGCTGCTGTCCAAGACTTCTTTTCAGTTACCTTCCTTACACCTGTATTTGACTGTCCTACTTCTGTGATTGCCCACTGTAGATATGTCCATTCCTCCTCAATTCAACGGCCTATTTTGCTATTTTTATATTCTTTATCGCCGTATCTAAAACTTTAGAGAACTTCAGATGCATCTCATTATCCCTCAATACTTCCGCAACCCACTTCTTTCCATAGTTATTCTTTTGGACGATTCTCTTAAATTTCAGTCTTCTCTTCATCGTTACTAAACTGTGGTATGTGTCTACAGCTGCTTCTCGATATGCCTTAATATCCAATATCTGATTTCAGAATGTCTATGCGATCATTATGTAATCCAACCGAACCTTACCGTGTCCTCAGACCGTTTCCCAGCATAGCTCCTGCTCTTGTGTTTTCTGAACAGCGTCTTTCGTCTTAGTAGCTCACATTTATCGGAGAACTCAGAATTTTTCCTCCGCCATTCCCATTACCGAGTCCATATTCTCGAGTAACTCTGTCTTCTATTCCCTCTCCTATTACAGCGTTCCAGTCAACTAAGATAACTAAGATTTTAAGATTTTCGTCTCCCTTTACATACTGAGTTACCCGTTCAGTATCTTGAAATATTTTCTGTATCTCTTCATCTTATGAGTGTGACATTGGCATGTATAATTGAGCTATTTTTGTTGGTGTTGGGTAGGATAGGTGAACAACACTCTTGTATATTCAGCCGCGATAGTACCCTGTGAAAAGCAGTCGAGCTGTGCGATGTTCTCTGTTGGGTTCTGGGCCTGTATCAGTTCTTCTGGATTGAAGTTTGACTTCTTCCAGCCCTTTTAGGACGGTTCTCTCACTAACATTGGTCCCTAATTCTCCGCCTGATTCTGGGGTCGTTGCACAGCCTTTAGTTTCCTCGTGTCGTCTTACGGTTCTAGAAATCGTCAGATATGTAGTTCTCGACATTTCTGCAACGTAATGCATCCACCAAAGCAACATATTTTGCGACATCTTCAGGGCTTGCCGGCAAGTTTACTGCGAAAAGCTGATTACGATAATCACAGAAAGATCCTAAAAACAAGTGCAACTGAAAGGAGAACAAACAAGGTTCAAAAGTAATTTGTATAATAGTGGGTAAATATTATGCCTCATCTACATCTACATCTACATTTATACTCCGAAAGCCACCCAACGGTGTGTGGCGGAGGGCACTTTACGTGCCACTGTCATTACCTCCCTTTTCTGTTCCAGTCGCGTATGGTTCGCGGGAAGAACGACTCTCTGAAAGCCTCCGTGCGCGCTCGAATCTCTCTAATTTTACATTCGTGATCTCCTCGGGAGGTATAAGTAGGGGGAAGCAATATATTCCATACCTCATCCAGAAACGCACCCTCTCGAAACCTGGCGAACAAGCTACACCGCGATGCAGAGCGCCTCTCTTGCAGAGTCTGCCACTTGAGTTTGCCAAACATCTCCGTAACGCTGTCACGGTTACCAAATAACCCTGTGACGAAACGCGCCGCTCTTATTTGGATCTTCTCTATCTCCTCCGTCAACCCGATCTCACATCGAGTGATGCGTTTATCAGGTTGCGCGAAAAGAAAAACAATTAAGACTTGTGGAATAAGCAGTAGATGCGTCACTGTTTGCTCCTAACGCAAAGTCATTAACATACCAACAACACAAACGTCTTAATACATAGGATCAAACGCTACACTTCGATTAAACATTTAATTACTCGTGATTTATTAAGCTGAGCGTTTTTCGTGGCGGTCAATGTATTTTATGCTGAAAAATTTGGTTGATTTCATCAGGTCTGGCTGTAGCTATAAAATGAAGAAAACCTCATATATTGTAGTGTCTGTTCTGTATTGTCACTTTTAATACACATGTTTACTACCATATCCTTTCTAGCATGGAGTTGCGGTAATGAAAGAATTAAATTAATCACAGTGTTTACTAATTGCTCCAAACTTAAAGCTCTCTCTCTCTCTCTCTCTCTCTCTCTCTCTGTGCGTGTATGTTTGAGTGTGTGAGCGTGTTTGTGTGTATGTGCAGTAGTAATAGTAGTTGTGATAGCCTGTTTAAGGAATTAACTCAGACCAGATACTGAAAGAAGCGCACCTTTAATCACTTAATAAACAGTTGGTGAAATACACACTGTGTTTATTAGTATAGAATACTCACTCGAATAACATGCAGATTACCATTTTTGTCCTCCGAAAGAAAGTCTCAGTTTTTCACGAAAAATCCGAAATCTTCGTAAAAGTCTTCCACGGAAGATCATAAACTTTTATCGATAAATCAAATT
The DNA here is from genome assembly GCF_023864275.1 of Schistocerca cancellata. Taxonomy (NCBI): domain Eukaryota; kingdom Metazoa; phylum Arthropoda; class Insecta; order Orthoptera; family Acrididae; genus Schistocerca; species Schistocerca cancellata. The sequence continues at coordinate 53,134,419 of NC_064631.1, forward strand.
CTCCAGAAGACCACTATAAAATCTATATTACCGAAAACGCATAGTGCTCCGAGCTAACGACCTCTGGTCGCAAGAGATGTCCACGGATTCTTCCCGACTCACGCTCAAAATCCCTCTCTCTCTCTCTGTATCAGTGCTCGAAATATCCTTCTCTGATTGACCGAATAACTCAGGAACCAGTCGGCTCCACATTTCGGTTCTCGTAACCCGTTACTCTCCATCTCTGGAACAACCCCTCTTTCTGAAATAAATTCACATGATCTTACAAACTAACACATTCCCCAAAACGCACATAACACCAAATTAACCCCAGAATTATCCCTCTGAATGACTGAAGTAAGTTTTACAGTTCTAAAATACCGAAAACTGGCTGGTTTAGTGTTTCCATTTCCCCCACGTATGTGACCCACATCAAGGCTGCACAATCTGGTCTCCACGACCGCTCATATTTAGTAAGTCAGTTTTCAATGATTCATACTTCACATACATGCCTCATTCATTCCCTCTAATCAGTCACAATCAGAAAACAAAGCAAAGAAAATAATATCTCTCCGAAAATAAGATGATAATAGTTATCTGAAACTGATATTATTATGTAAAATTCTTGGTGTTTTCATTAAAATGTTGTTTACTTCGTTATATAAGGATCACATTTTTAGCTAACGTTCTTCGCTGACTTCTACAGAAACCATATCAACCCATCGGGAAGTTATTTCTCAAGAAAAGTTGTAAGTTCAGTACCTACGAAAAATTTTTGTGTACTGAAGGTTACGTAACGTAAGTGGCTGAGATTTATAATTTTGTTTGATATCAGCTTTACAGAAGATTACACAGAGTTTTTTACTACAGTTGGGTTAATGGAACAGTCTTCAATAATATTCGTACCAGTTTATACACTCCTGGAAATTGAAATAAGAACACCGTGAATTCATTGTCCCAGGAAGGGGAAACTTTATTGACACATTCCTGGGGTCAGATACATCACATGATCACACTGACAGAACCACAGGCACATAGACACAGGCAACAGAGCATGCACAATGTCGCCACTAGTACAGTGTATATCCACCTTTCGCAGCAATGCAGGCTGCTATTCTCCCATGGAGACGATCGTAGAGATGCTGGATGTAGTCCTGTGGAACGGCTTGCCATGCCATTTCCACCTGGCGTCTCAGTTGGACCAGCGTTCGTGCTGGACGTGCAGACCGCGTGAGACGACGCTTCATCCAGTCCCAAACATGCTCAATGGGGGACAGATCCGCAGATCTTGCTGGCCAGGGTAGTTGACTTACACCTTCTAGAGCACGTTGGGTGGCACGGGATACATGCGGACGTGCATTGTCCTGTTGGAACAGCAAGTTCCCTTGCCGGTCTAGGAATGGTAGAACGATGGGTTCGATGACGGTTTGGATGTACCGTGCACTATTCAGTGTCCCCTCGACGATCACCAGTGGTGTACGGCCAGTGTAGGAGATCGCTCCCCACACCATGATGCCGGGTGTTGGCCCTGTGTGAATCGGTCGTATGCAGTCCTGATTGTGGCGCTCACCTGCACGGCGCCAAACACGCATACGACCATCATTGGCACCAAGGCAGAAGCGACTCTCATCGCTGAAGACGACACGTCTCCATTCGTCCCTCCATTCACGCCTGTCGCGACACCACTGGAGGCGGGCTGCACGATGTTGGGGCATGAGCGGAAGACGGCCTAACGGTGTGCGGGACCGTAGCCCAGCTTCATGGAGACGGTTGCGAATGGTCCTCGCCGATACCCCAGGAGCAACAGTGTCCCTAATTTGCTGGGAAGTGGCGGTGCGGTCCCCTACGGCACTGCGTAGGATCCTACGGTCTTGGCTTGCATCCGTGCGTCGCTGCGGTCCGGTCCCAGGTCGACGGGCACGTGCACCTTCCGCCGACCACTGGCGACAACATCGATGTACTGTGGAGACCTCACGCCCCACGTGTTGAGCAATTCGGCGGTACGTCCACCCGGCCTCCCGCATGCCCACTATACGCCCTCGCTCTAAGTCCGTCAACTGCACATACGGTTCACGTCCACGCTGTCGCGGCACGCTACCAGTGTTAAAGACTGCGATGGAGCTCCGTATGCCACGGCAAACTGGCTGACACTGACGGCGGCGGTGCACAAATGCTGCGCAGCTAGCACCATTCGACGGCGAACACCGCGGTTCCTGGTGTGTCCGCTGTGCCGTGCGTGTGATCATTGCTTGTACAGTCCTCTCGCAGTGTCCGGAGCAAGTATGGTGGGTCTGACACACCGGTGTCAATGTGTTCTTTTTTCCATTTCCAGGAGTGTATAATATTCGATCGCTGTTCAGTGTAACCTCACTGTCTGAAGAGTCAGCTGATTCACGTGAGGATACTGATTACTGCCAACGTGTGAAAGTGTTCTCTATGGTCACGACTTATTGCTTGTTGCAAACGGGTTCTTTCTGTTTCCCTGCGAGCGACATACCGTATACTGATGCGCCTCATACTCCTCAGTGCTCTGTTGTCCGATCCATCTTGCACAAACATTACGAGAGTACAGGCTGGTATGGCTGATTTCATATGCAGAACCATGACTCATGAGCAACTTGACGACCTCAACAACAATCACTTATCCGTTTTTTAGTCTCAAGTCACCGACTTACTAAATGTTGGTGTCAGTAGTGGCCATGACTAGAAATCCTACCCTTGCCATGTCCTTCACGTATATTCGGCTGCTTTTGAATTGTTCAGCTCATCGATAAACAATTCACCGTGGTAAAACATTCCACCGTATTGTATTGAAGATCTTCCATTCCAGATCTTGGTACATCAGCCGAACTGATCTGACAACACTGAAACCTTCCACAAACGAAGAGAACGGCGACGTTCAGAGACTGGCGAGCGCCCTAAACCGTACTGATAACCCAAATGCGAACTGAACGGAAGCGCAGATACTTCTTCGCTAGTTGTATTCGTCTCTTGGTTTGCCTCTACAATTATTACCCCCACATTTCCCTCCAGTACTAAATTCCTCATCCCTTTATGTCTCCGAACGTATCCTCCCAACCGATACCTTCTTCTAATCAAGTTATGCCACAAATTTCTTTTCTTCCGAATTCTGTTCAGTACCTTAATAATCGCGCCATCTACCCATCTAATTTTCAGCATTCTTCTGTAACACCACATTCCAAATTCTTCTGTACTGCTCCTGTCTACATAGTTTATCGTGCAAATTTAACTTCCATAAAAGATTACACACCAGAGAATTATGCGATCAAAAGTATCCGGACCCCTGGCTGAAAATGACTTACAAGTTCGTGGCACCCTCCATCGGTAATCTTGGAATTCAGTATGGTGTTGGTCCACCCTCAGCCTTGATGACAGCTTCCACTCTCGCAGGCACACGGTCAATCAGGTGCTGGTAGTTTTCTTGGGGAAAGGCAGCCCATTCTTCACGGAGTGTTGCGCTGAGGAGAGGTATCGATATTGGTCGGTGAGGCCTGGCACGAACTCGGCGTTAAGAAACATCCCAGAGGTGTTCTGCAGGATTCAGGTCAGGACTCTGTGCAGGTCGGTCCATTAGAGGGATGCTATTGTCGTGTAAATACTCCGCCACAGGCTGTGCATTATGAACAGGTGCTTGATCGTGTTAAAAGATGCAATCGCCATCCCCGAATTGCTCTTCAACAGTGGGAAGCAAGAAGGTGCCTAAAACATCAATGTATGCCTGTGCTGTGATAGTGCCACGCAAAAAAAAAAAAAGGGTTAAGCCCCCTCTATGAAAAGCACGACCACACCGTCACACCACCGCCTCAGAATTTTACTGTTGGCACTACACACGCTGACAGATGACGTTCACCTAGCGGTCGCCACACCCACACCCTGCCATAACCACATTGTGTACCGTGATTCGTCACTCCACAAAACGTTTTTCCACTGTTCAATCGTCCAGTGTTTCCGCCCCTTACACCAAGCGAGGCGTCGTTTGGCTTTTACCGGCGTAATGTGTGGCTTATGAGCAGCCAGTCGACATGAAATCCATGTTTTCTCACCTCCCGCCTAACTGTCATAGTACTTGCAGTGGATCTTGATGCATTGTATGAAGGCTTTCACGACCGGATGACGTATCTTCTGGTAAACCTTCCGGGATGTGAGGCCGTGGTCCATGAAACTCTTCAGCTCCTAACGTTTCGTCCAGAGCTGTGCTAGACATCTTCAGAGGGGTGTTTCTCCTCCGGTGAGTCTTGCCGGGAGTCGGCAAGACTCACCGGAGGAGAAACACCCCTCTGAAGATGTCCAGCGCAGCTCTGGACGAAACGTTAGGAGCTGAAGAGTTTCGTGGACCACGACCTTACATCCCGGACGGTTTACCAGAAGATCTTGATGCAGTTTGGAATTGCTGTGTGATTGTCTGGATGGATGTCTGCCTATCACACATTACGACCCTCTTCAACTGTCCACGGTCCCTGTCAGTTAACAGGCGAGGTCGGCCTGAACACTTTTGTGCTGCACGTGTCCCTTCACGTTTCCGCTTCACTATCACATCGGAAACAGTGGACCTATTGATGCTTAGAAGTGTGGAAATCTCGCGTACAGACGTACGACACAAGTGACACCCAATCACCTGAGTTGCGCGGAGCACCCCATTCCGCTCTCTCACGATGCCTAATGACTACTGAGGTCGTTGATACGGAGTACCTGGCAGTAGGCTGCAGGACAATGCACCTAATATGAAAAATGCATGCCTTTTTGGGGGTCTGGATAATTTTGATCACATAGTATACCTTCAGAAAAGACCTCTTGTCTCTTAAATCTGTATTCGGTGTTAACAAATTTCTCTTCTTCAGAAACGCTTTTCTAGCCATTGCCAGTCTACCTTTTATATCTTCTCGATTTCCGCCATCATCAGTTATTTCACTTCCGAAATAAAAAATCTCATCTACTTCTTCTAGTGTTTCGGTTTATAATGTAATTTCTTCAGGGTCACCTAATTTAATTCGACTACATTCCATTGACCTCGTTCTTGCTATTGCTGATGTTCATCTTATATCCTCCTTTCAGGACACTGTCCATTCCATACAGCTGTTTTTCGAAGTTCTTTGCTGCCTCTGACAGAATTACAGTGTCATCGGCGAACTTCAAAGTTTTTAGTTCTTCTGCCGGAACTTTAATCTGGTTTTCTGTTGTGGCGTATCAAGACAGCGACGCCACTCGGAAGTAGCCGAAATGCACGCGTTACACACGCCGGCTGGCGTGAGGTCTGAAACAGGATACGTAATGAATGCTATAAAGAAAAGTACGTAGCTGCTGTAATACTTAACTTTAATCCATCATTGTGGTACATCGCTCTTCACGATACAAATGAGACTCTTTAAATACAAGTACTGTAAGGCTAATGGCGCCTTGCTAGGTCGTAGCCATGGACTTAGCTGAAGGCTATTCTAACTGTCTCTCGGCAAATGAGAGAAAGGCTTCGTCAGTGTAGTCGCTAGCAAAGTCGTCGTACAACTGGGGCGAGTGCTAGTACGTCTCTCTAGACCTGCCGTTTGGTGGCGCTCGGTCTGCAATTACTGACAGAGGCGACACGCGGGTCCGACATTACTAATGGACCGCGGCCGATTTAAAGCTACCACCTAGCAAGTGTGGTGTCTGGCGGTGACACCACATTTTCATTTGTTTCTTTGGTTTCTTTTACTGCTTGCTCGATGTACAGAATTGAATAACATCGTGGATAGGCTACAACCGTGTCTCGCAATCCACTCAACCATTGCTTACCTTTGATGCCCCGTCTAGTTTCAGTGCAAGTTGTAAATAGCCTTTCGCTACTTGTATTTTACCCTTGCTACTTCCAGGATCTCAGAGAGTGTTTTCAAATCAGCATTGTCGAAAGCTTCCTGTAAGTCTACAATTACTATAAACGTAGTGTTGTCTTTCCTTAACGTAACTTCTAAGAGAATTCGAAGGATCAGTACTGCCTTGCGTCTTCCTGCATTTCTCAGCTATTCCAACTGGTTTTTCCCGATGTCGCCTTCCACCAGTTTTTTCCATTCTTCTGTAAAGAAATTGTGTTAGTATTTTGCAACCACGATTTACTCAACATTTGTCAGCATCTGCTTTCTTGGTAGTTGGAATTATTAGATTTTTCTTGAAGTCTGAGGGTATTTCGCCTGTATCTTATATCTTGCACACCAGGTGTAACAGTTGCGACGGCTGGCACTTCCGAGGATATCAGTAGTTCAGAGGAAATGTCTTCTAGTCCAGGGGCCTTGTCTCGACTAGGGTCTTTCACTGCTCTGTCAAACTCTTCTCGCAATGTCATCTCTCATCTCATCTTCGACTATGTGGTCTTCCGTTTCTACAACATCACTTTTAAGTTCTTTTTCCTTAGGCAGCAGCCGGCCGTGGTGGCCGAGCGGTTCTAGGCACTACAGTCTGGAACCGCGTGACCGCTATGGTCGCAGGTTCGAATTCTGCCTCGGGGATGGATGTGTGTGATGGCCTTAGGTTAGTTAGGTTTCAGTAGTTCTAAGTTCTAGGGGACTGATGACCTTAGAAGTTAAGTCCCTTAGTGCTCAGAGCCATTTGAACCTTATGCAGCCGTCCAAGTCCCCCCCCCCCCTCCCCCTCTTCTTTGCTTACCACTGGTTTCCCATCTGTACTCTTGATACTGATGCAGCTCCTTCTCTTTTCTGCAGAGGCCACTTTAATCTTCTTTATTATCTTACCCTCGTATATTTGCAATCCTTATTCTATCGCCACACTCAAGGCATGCCTGAACGATGCACGCCTCACTATAACGTGTGCATGATTACGTTTTTTATACAGCAGGAAAAAGCGACATGGGTGGTTCGGGTGGGCGACTCTTGGCCGCAAAACCTGAGGGGGACGTACGACTCTGGCACGGGGGACAAGCCAGTAGACAGTGGCGGTGCCGGCGGGCGCGGCACACAGTCACAGGGGCGGAAAGCCTGCGTCCGGCGAGAATTACTGCCGGCGGTGAGTTACACACGAGGCCGGGTTTATATGCAGGGCAACGCGCGTTATAAAACAGGGAGAAATTGTTTATTAGAGGCTGAGTCTGGGGACGGGCGTAATGAGGTCGTTACGAAGGGCGGCCCGCTGACATGCAAACAGCGCCCTGCGTTACGATCTCCACCACTTGATGGCAGTTTTACAATCGCGCGGTCCTTGGCACACAACATCAGGAGACTAGCTATCATTACTCGGTACACGGTCGAAACGGGAAATTTAGTGTGCCGTGTACAGTGGAATACATCACTACTTATTTACTGTTACCACTCAAGTTTCTCTATGAACCAAACATAGATAAAAACAGTAGTAGTCCTGTACGGCGACTGTACATCAGAGGCAAATGCATTGTCAGGAGTGCCCTAGAGAAGTGTGATAGGACCGCCTTTGTTCCCCATACATTATGTTTATAAAATATGATTCACATAGTTCTATAGGAGGTCAAACCTACAACGTATAACGACATGTCAGAGAAAAACATGTTCTCATAAGGGCCCTTTAACTTATGACGAATATCGAACAGTATTCGAATTCACAAGAGACTGCCTAGTAAATTATCATAATACACGCACTTTGGCAGATCAGATCCTCGAACAATCGTGGAGACGAGGCATCAGGATCTCTTCAGTATCAATGTATGGGCAGGAATTATCGGTGACAGAATCACAGAGCCATACACTTTACCGAACAGATCAACGGGTGCTGTGCATCACTGATTTCTAGACTATGAATTACAGCGCTATCGGAGAGATTTACCCATAAAGAAGGACAGCAAATCCCGTTTATGCACCAACCCTCTATCTACGGACTATGCGACAGTACCTCGCCTCAACGTTTGTGGCCAATGGATTGTCCGAGAAGGTCATGGCCTCCCCTTTGATATCGTCCAAAGATTACGGTGCCCCAACGAAGTCGGCAGCACTTATTGATACCACATACGTTAGCGATGTCTCGCTGAAATTTGTATCGAGGAATGGGAGGCATTCCTGAGGACCATGCATCTCGCTCAGGCCAGCTGCACACTCGCACAGAGGTCAACATAGAGCCGAGCGTGGAAGCGCTCTGTCCCAGTTTGTGTCCTCAGCTGAAGTAGTCAACATCACTGAGTAGGACTCGAGAGTTATACAAGTCTCATGTGGAGATGTACATTTGTAAATTTGAACATTGCACTTCAAGAGATAAGTTTGATAATTATTGGCTTTGAGCAATATGGGACTTAACTGGTGAGGTCACAGTCCCCTAGAACTCAGAACTACAAAAACCTAACTAACCTAAGGGCATCACACACATCCATGCCCGAGGTACGATTCGAACCTGCGACGGTAGCGGTCGCGCGGTTCCAGACTGAAGCGCCTAGAACCGCTCGGCCAAACCGGCCGGCCAAACCTATATAGTTCATTTGTATAGATAAACGTGGTGTTATCTATATAAATGTACGCTATAGGCTACTTTCAACTAACGAAGCGAAAGCAGACTGCCAAAACAACACCGCTACAAACTCCGAAACGTCCTTTTACATGTCAGAAGAACGTTCTCCCACACAACAATGTCACGCGTAATTTGTTAAAGATAGTCGGTACCAGTTAGTTTCGAACTCGGGAAATGTCGGACGCCCATCTGACGCTCCACCAACTCACAGACCAGAGACCTTCGCGTTAGTGGCAGAGAGACAGGCTTTTCCTATACTCCGTAGTTGTGATGTTACTTTTAACTTCCGTTTACGCATCTTCTACTGACGACAGCACACAGCACGAACTAAGTCAGTGGTTTGGTGGATACTCTATAGACAGACAATGTTGGTACCGATCTCAGTGTCTGACAGCTGAAGGTTCCGGTGTCAGAGGCTGCAAATGATTCAAATGGCTCTGGACTTAACATCTGAGGTCATCAGTCCCCTAGAACTTAGAACTACTTTAACCTAACTAACCTGAGGACATCACACACATCCATGCCCGAGGCAGGATTCGAACCAGCGAACGTAGCGGTCGCGCGGTTCCAGACTGAAGCGCCTAGAACCACTCGGCCATCCTGGCCGGCTGTTAACTATTGCATCAAGTGATTCTTCAATAGTCAATGACAGCTGCAAATTATCAGACACTTCTGTGGCGAAGAATTGTATCAAGTTTTTATTTATTTGTTTATTTATTTATTTATTTGAGTCTTCAGCTTCAGACTGTTTGATGCGGCTGCAACGAATGCCTCTTCTATGCCAACTTCCTCATATGAGAGTATCAATTGCAACCTATATTCTCAATTATTTGCTGGATGTATTCCAATGTCTGTCTTCCTGTACAGTTTTTGCTCTCTACAGCTCCCTCTAGAGCTATGGAAGCCATTCCATGATGTCTTAACAGATGTCGAATCATCCTGTCCCTTCTCCTTGACAGTGTTTTCCACATATCTTTCTGTCATTCAGATAGTAAAGTGAACTAAAATTCCGTATGTTGTTCTTCCAATGAGACATCCCCCAGAGCAGTCAATGAACCCACAGCTATGGGTGGACGATTGTAGTTTCGACTGGTTACAATATCCGGCAGTACCGAACATAAATCCGTTGGACCTTTGGATATTTAGAGGCACTGACGACTGTGTGCAGACGTTACAGGAGCCCGTAACCAATAGTTGTTGAAAAATGGCTCTGAGCACTATGGGACTTAACATCGGAGGTCATCAGTACCCTAAAACTTAGAACTACTTAAATCTAACTAACCTAAGGACATCACACACATCCATGCCCGAGGCAGGATTCGAACCTGCGATCGTAGCGGTCGCGCGGTTCCAGACTGAAGCGCCTAGAACCACTCGGCCACAACAGCCGTCCCAATAGTTGTGACGCAATCCGAAAGGAGCCAGATGTGTTTGAAAGGGTGTGTGATTCACTGCAAAGAACGGCTGAAGTACATGAGGGCATGCGTGGTAACCACATTCAGCATTGTCTATAGTGTCTACTTCTACGAAACAGACAGATATAAATGAGAGGGTAGTACATCCTGTACTATTTGCTCCTTAGGATTATGTGACAGTTTTTTGAAACACCGCTAATACACAAACGATCTGCCGAATTCGTTGGGTACCGAGCTGCGACTATTCGCTGATGACCCTGCAATGTACGGGAAAGTGTGGTCACTAAGTGATTGTGGCAGGATACGGGATCCTAGGCGGAACTTCTATTTGGTACGACGAATGAGAGCTTACCCTAAAGGCGGAAAAGTTAATTTGATCTAATGACTAGGAAAAGCATCCCTATAATATTTGAATACAGTATTATATGGTGATACAATCAAATAATATTGACTTTCGTGGAATGAACTGAACGTCTGTAGCAAACGAACGTGGCGAACGAAGTCGTGTCCAGTGCAATGCACGCTCTGTACGTTCATTAATTCCCTCCTCTGAATACAGCAGGTAACACGTAACTATTCCTGCATGTATTGGAAATGCAGGACATGCCGAGGGGTTTATGTGTAATCTACCAAATGACTTCAGAACACTGGGATTTTTTAATCGTCTTGCTACCTAATGTCTTCTAAATACGTCCTCATCCCTTCGCAGACGTAGCAGTTGGGTCACTAGTCTGTTGTTTTTTAGGTGATGCCGAAATAAAGTACCAGGTGAGTAGGCTAAAGTCCTCAGCGCCACTGTTATGAGTCGAATTTCAATCAGGTACGCACAGGCTTTTCTTAAATTACCACATGAAGCATGTAGCAGACAAAGTCACAAACTGCTAACAAAGCACGTTACAAATATACTCCTACAAAGTCACATTAACCACAATGCATATAAGCAACACTTATAATTCTTAAATAATTCTTAAGTTGCCGAGATCACATTGACACTTCACTCTGATCTTCTCTCAAAAGAAAATATCGGCTGTACATTGTAAATGTACTGCCGGTTTTAGAGCTATATATTTGAGTATTGACGTATTGTTAGATATTCTGTACATCGACAAGCTAACAGCCTGCTTCTCATCCTTAGAGCAAGAATTCAAGGGAAAACAATGCACTTTCATGCTTGGCAATAACCACTTTGCTAACAGTGGTAACTGCATGTAAGTGGCACAATAAAAAATGTCAGACGGGTCCGTCGTTCGGTTTCGTCACATATCATGTCGACTATCTTGCTTTTTTCTTTTCTGAAAACGCCAGCGAACTAGCACACGTAGTGCCAAATTGCGTAGTGAAGTCAGACGGTGCAGTTTCTCAGTTTCTGTTCCGCCCACCGAATTCCTACTCACTGTACCATCTGTTATCTGCCTCCCACGCCACTTGTTACGTCACAAATCGGCTAACGCAGTCTCAACCAAAATATGAAGCGAACCTTGAGGTAGGATGTTATGGCTTACTAAAGCTAGAATGTCATGGTTAGTAGGGTACTGACTGACATAGTCACGTCGATAAATATCTTGGCGGAACATTGCAAAGCGACGTGAAATAGAAAGAGCACTTGAGGTCAGTTATAGAGAAGGCGAATGGTCGACTGCGGTTTCTTGTTGTTGTTATTGTTGTTGTTGTGGTCTTCAGTTCAGAGACTGGTTTGATGCAGCTCTCCATCCTACTCTATCCTGTGCAAGCTTCTTCATCTCCAGGTAACTACTGGAACCTACATCCTTCTGAATACGCGCTTCCCTCCAATACTAAATTGATGATCCCTTGATGCCTCAGAACGTGTACTACCAACCGATCCCTTCTTCTCTTCAAGTTGTGCCACAAATTCCTCTTCTCCCCAATTCTACTCAGTATCTCCTCATTAGTTACGTGATCTACCCCTCTACTCTTCAGCATTCTTCTGTAGCACAACATTTCGAAAGCTTCTATTTTCTTCTTGTCTAAACTATTTATCGTCCACGTTTCACTTCCATACATGGCTACACTCCGTACAAATACTTTCAGAAAAGACCTCCTGACACTTAAATCTCTACTCGCCGTTAGCAAATTTCTCTTCCTCAAAAACGCTTTCCTTGCTATTGCCAGTCTACATTTTATATCCTCTCTACTTCGACCATCATCAGTTAGTCTGCTACCCAAATAGCAAAACTCATCGACTACTTTGTGTTTCATCTCCTAATCTAATTCCCTCGACTACATTCCGTTACCCTAGTTTTGTTTTAACTGGTGTTCATCTTATATCCTCCTTTCAAGACACTGTACATTCCGTTCAACTGCTCTTCCAGGTCCTTTGCTGTGTCTGAGAGAATTACAATGTCGTCGGCAAACGTCAAAGTTTTTGTTTCTTCTCCGTGGATTTTAATTCCTACTCCAAATTTTTCTTTTGTTTCCTTTACTGCTTGTCCAATATACAAATTAAATAACATTGGAAATAGGCTTAAACTCTGTCTCACTTCCTTCTCAACCAGTGCTTCCCTTTGTGCCCCTCTACTACGGTTTATCGGCAGAAATGTATGAAAGTGTGGCTCTACTATTAAGGAGACTGCATACATACGCTTGTGCGACCAGTTCTTGACTACTGCTCGGGTGCTTGGGACCCCCAGCCCAGCCTGGTACGATTAAAAGAAGATATCAAAGCAATTCAGAGGCGTGCTGCTAGAGTTCTTAGCGGTAGCTTCGCTCAACAGAAAGTATTAGGGAAATGCTCCGTGGACTCATGAGGAAGCCGCTGGAAGAAAGTCGACGTTCTTTTCACGAAACACTGCTGTGGAAGTTTAGAGAATAGGGATTTGCGACAGACTGCAGAACGATTCTACTGCAACCACACAGATGTCCCTTAAAGATCATGAAGGCAAATGAGAGAAACCAGGGCTCGTCCGGAAGCGTAAGGGCAGTCATTTATCTCTTTCCCATTTGCGAATGGACAAGGAAAGGGAGTGACTAGCAGTGGTGCAAGCCATTCTCGGACATCCACCGTACTGCAGTGGTGCAGCATGATGGACGGCCACGAACTCCACATTCGGAGCCAGAACGTAGCGAGTCAGGGATGTCATGACGGCTATGGGGAGTGAAAGAGCCTTTCTTCTAGTGGTCAGGATGGCGATTGCACTTCCACCTGGGCACTGCGGGTTGGACGATTTCAGCAACGCCGATTCGAGGACGGGCTTTGTCTACTTGCCCTGCTTGGTATGGAGAAACGCTTTTATACGGGACAGGATAGGTTTTGTTGAGGGTGAGGTCACGAACGCGGCCCGCCGAGCGCTGTCGAAGTGTCTCGAAACTCCAGTTATTGCTATAGCCACCGGGCCGTGATTGCGTTGCTGCTGCCATGGCATAAGTGTTGAACTTGCAAGTTTCGGCAAGCATCCAGATTTCTGCATCGGTCCCTGGCCTGTGCCCGTGCCACTATACTCCTCCCTTCCTCGAATAATTCGGTCTACAAAATTTTTGAATGGCTATACTCTGGCTGCAACAAAGAAGCTATCTCTATGCTTCATACTTTACAAAACACTAGTCTGGAGTATACAGGATGTTTCAAAAATGACCGGTATATTTGAAACGGCAATAAAAACTAAACGAGCAGCGATAGAAATACACCGTTTGTTGCAATATGCTTGGGACAACAGTACATTTTCAGGCAGACAAACTTTCGAAATTACAGTAGTTACAATTTTCAACAACAGATGGCGCTGCGGTCTGGGAAACTCTATAGTACGATATTTTCCACATATCCACCATGCGTAGCAATAATATGGCGTAGTCTCTGCATGAAATTACCCGAAACCTTTGACAACGTGTCTGGCGGAATGGTTTCACATGCAGATGAGATGTACTGCTTCAGCTGTTCAATTGTTTCTGGATTCTGGCGGTACACCTGGTCTTTCAAGTGTCCCCACAGAAAGAAGTCACAGGTGTTCATGTCTGGCGAATAGGGAGGCCAATCCACGCCGCCTCCTGTATGTTTCGGATAGCCCAAAGCAATCACACGATCATCGAAATATTCATTCAGGAAATTAAAGATGTCGGCCGTGCGATGTGGCCGGGCACCATCTTGCATAAACCACGAGGTGTTCGGAGTGTCGTCTAAGGCAGTTTGTACCGCCACAAATTCACGAAGAATGTCCAGATAGCGTGATGCAGTAATCGTTTCGGATCCGAAAAATGGGCCAATGATTCCTTTGGAAGAAATGGCGGCACAGACCAGTACTTTTTGAGGATGCAGGGACGATGGGACTGCAACATGGGGCTTTTCGGTTCCCCATATGCGCTAGTTCTGTTTATTGACGAAGCCGTCCAGGTAAAAATAAGCTTCGTCAGTAAACCAAATGCTGCCCACATGCATATCGTCGTCATCAATCCTGTGTACTATATCGTTAGCGAATGTCTCTCTCTCGCCCGCATCTCGTGGTCGTGCGGTAGCGTTCTCGCTTCCCACGCCCGGGTTCCCGGGTTCGATTCCCGGCGGGGTCAGGGATTTTCTCTGCCTCGTGATGGCTGGGTGTTGTGTGCTGTCCTTAGGTTAGTTAGGTTTAAGTAGTTCTAAGTTCTAGGGGACTTATGACCACAGCAGTTGAGTCCCATAGTGCTCAGAGCCGAATGTCTCTCGTGCAGCAATGGTAGCGGCGCTGAGGGGTTGCCGCGTTTGAATTTTGTATGGATAGAGGTGTAAACTCTGGCGCATGAGACGATACGTGGACGTTGGTGTCATTTGGACCGCAGCTGCAACACGGCGAACGGAAACCCGAGGCCGCTGTCGGATCACGTGCTGCACTAGCTGCGCATTGCCCCCTGTGGTTGCCGTACGCGGTCGCCCTACCTTTCCAGCACGTTCATCCGTCACGTTCCCAGTCCGTTGAAATTTTTCAAACAGATCCTTTATTGTATCGCTTTTCGGTCCTTTGGTTACATTAAACCTCCGTTGAAAACTTCGTCTTGTTGCAACAACACTGTGTTCTAGGCGGTGGAATTCCACCACCAGAAAAATCCTCTGTTCTAAGGGATAAACCATGTTGTCTACAGCACACTTGCACGTTGTGAACAGCACACGCTTACGGCAGAAAGACGACGTACAGAATGGCGCACCCACAGACTGCGTTGTCTTCTACATCTTTCACATCACTTGCAGCGCCATCTGTTGTTGAAAATTGTAACTTCTGTAATTTCGTAAGTTTGTCCGCCTGAAAATGTACTGTTGTCCCAAGCATATTGCAACAAACGGTGTATTTCTATCGCTGCTCGTTTAGTTTTTATTGCCGTTTCAAATATACCGGTCATTTTTGAAACACCCTGTAAGTATTGTGTAACATAGCAAGGCCAGATTCACTTCAAGAGGAGGTCTAGCGGCACAGTGATACAACGAAATGTTATTAATCAGTTGCTTCGAGGACAGCTCCGAGCAAGGCGCCCTGTTGCGTGCATTCCACTGATCCCAAACCACCGTCAGTAGCCACTTCAGCGGCGTCGAGCATGAGCGCATTGGAGGGCGTGCTGGAGGTGTGTTGTGTTTTCCGATGAAAGCTGTTTCTGACTTGGTGCCAGTTATGACCGCGTGTTCGTTAGGAGGACGCCAGCTGAGGGCCTCCAACCAACCTGTCAGTGTGCTACACACACCGGATCTACATCTGGAGTTATAGTCCGCGGTGTGATTTCGTACGACAGC
This sequence comes from Schistocerca cancellata, assembly GCF_023864275.1. Classification (NCBI taxonomy): domain Eukaryota; kingdom Metazoa; phylum Arthropoda; class Insecta; order Orthoptera; family Acrididae; genus Schistocerca; species Schistocerca cancellata. Next base: position 53,149,986 of record NC_064631.1, read on the forward strand.
AAAAGCACTCTCGTGCTTATAACAAGCACCCTGATTGCAAAAGTGTACGTCAGTCTGGTGATTTGACCTTTTGTGTTGCCATTCGTGAACAGCATTCTACCGGTTGTTTCGAACAAGATAACACTCTCCCACATACTGCTACTGTAACCCAACGTACTGTACATAGTGTCGATATGTTGGCTGGGCGTGCTCGATGACAAGATGTGTCTCCAGTCGAGCACACGTGACACGTCATCGGACGACACCTCCAGCGTCCAGCATTAACCGTACCTGCACTGACCGACCAGGTACAACTGGCAGGGAACTCCATCCCACAAACTCACCTACGGCACCTGTACATTACAATACATGCACTTTTGTATGCTGGCATTCGACAGTCTACCGACTACCCGGGTTATTGATGTACCATCATTTCGCTTTCGCAATAACTTATCTCGTCCTTACCGTGTAAGTAGGCTGTTTATGTTTTCTTATTGGCAACGTTACGTAGCGCTCTGTACGAATATCACTGACTGTGCTGTGTGCAGCCTGTGGCTAGTTTTGCATTGTTGTCTGCCATTGTAGTGTTGCGCAGCGGCAGCTGGATGTGAACAGCGCGTAGCGTTGCGCAGTTGGAGGCCATTCCTTTGTAGGGATTTTTGAAAGTCAGATTGCGTTGCGCTAAAAATATTGTGTGTCAGGTTAAGCACAGTCGTGTATAAATGTTCAAAGGGGACGTTTCATATGGGTGTGTGCATTTGATATGTTTCTTACTGTAATTATGAAAAATTTTTTGGGTGTGTGCATTTGATATGTTTCTTACTGTAATTATGAAAAATTTTTTAAAATCTGTATTGGCCAGTGCCCAAAACAATTTGTAAAAATTTTTGTGGGGAGCATGGGGGCTATGTAAGTAGGCTGTTTATGTTTTCTTATTGGCAACGTTACGTAGCGCTCTGTACGAATATCACTGACTGTGCTGTGTGCAGCCTGTGGCTAGTTTTGCATTGTTGTCTGCCATTGTAGTGTTGCGCAGCGGCAGCTGGATGTGAACAGCGCGTAGCGTTGCGCAGTTGGAGGCCATTCCTTTGTAGGGATTTTTGAAAGTCAGATTGCGTTGCGCTAAAAATATTGTGTGTCAGGTTAAGCACAGTCGTGTATAAATGTTCAAAGGGGACGTTTCATATGGGTGTGTGCATTTGATATGTTTCTTACTGTAATTATGAAAAATTTTTTAAAATCTGTATTGGCCAGTGCCCAAAACAATTTGTAAAAATTTTTGTGGGGAGCATGGGGGCTATGTAAGTAGGCTGTTTATGTTTTCTTATTGGCAACGTTACGTAGCGCTCTGTACGAATATCACTGACTGTGCTGTGTGCAGCCTGTGGCTAGTTTTGCATTGTTGTCTGCCATTGTAGTGTTGCGCAGCGGCAGCTGGATGTGAACAGCGCGTAGCGTTGCGCAGTTGGAGGCCATTCCTTTGTAGGGATTTTTGAAAGTCAGATTGCGTTGCGCTAAAAATATTGTGTGTCAGGTTAAGCACAGTCGTGTATAAATGTTCAAAGGGGACGTTTCATATGGGTGTGTGCATTTGATATGTTTCTTACTGTAATTATGAAAAATTTTTTGGGTGTGTGCATTTGATATGTTTCTTACTGTAATTATGAAAAATTTTTTAAAATCTGTATTGGCCAGTGCCCAAAACAATTTGTAAAAATTTTTGTGGGGAGCATGGGGGCTATGTAAGTAGGCTGTTTATGTTTTCTTATTGGCAACGTTACGTAGCGCTCTGTACGAATATCACTGGCTGTGCTGTGTGCAGCCTGCGGCTAGTTTTGCATTGTTGTCTGCCATTGTAGTGTTGCGCAGCGGCAGCTGGATGTGAACAGCGCGTAGCGTTGCGCAGTTGGAGGTGAGCCGCCAGCAGTGGTGGATGTGGGGAGAGAGATGGCGGAGTTTTGAAATTGAAATGCTATATATATTATGATTATTAAGGTAAATACAGTGTTTGTTCTCTATTAAAATCTTTCATTTGCTAACTATCCCTATCAGTAGTTAGTGACTTCCATAGTTTGAATCTTTTATTTAGCTGGCAGTAGTGGCGCTCGCTGTATTGCAGTAGTTCGAGTAACGAAGATTTTTGGTGAGGTAAGTGATTTGTGAAACGTGTAGGTTAATGTTAGTCAGGGCCATTCCTTTGTAGGGATTTTTGAAAGTCAGATTGCGTTGCGCTAAAAATATTGTGTGTCACGTTAAGCACAGTCGTGTATAAATGTTCAAAGGGGACGTTTCAACCGGTACATTAACCTGTGATACTGCCATGTTAATCACTTAAGTGTGTTACTTAGACAAATGTATTCGACAAATTTAATGACTACGTTAATTACTGTTTGGAGTTAATTACTGTTTCCGTTATTGCATATTTATGCTGTTTACACTGTTCCAGTCAAACACGATTACGAGTGACCATTTAGTCTATAATTCCTATAGTAGTATTCACTTGCAGGCTCTGTAAACTACGACCAAGATTTCTGACGCCGACACTAGTATGTCTAACATTATGTTCCTACACTTGACTCCATACCTTACTCTTATCCACGCCATTCACACTTCGGTCGCGTTTTCAGAATCCACTCAGCGCTTGCTGCAACGTTTTCTATACTGTCCCACAGACTCTCTATGCATAACGAGTCCATAAAGCACGATCCACGCATTTGGCAGCACTGTTAAATCATCCCGCAGGGAAAGGCTTTTGGGATTCCACGAGACATCCCACAACATTATGAAACTATTTACCCACCGTTTTTCACGCCCTATCCTCCTTGACTCTTAAACGTAACGTTAAGAATGTATCATTTGCCCTAACATGGTTATAACACTTTGCCGAATGATCAAAATCTTGCAATATGTAACACCAAAGATTCTCTACCAGACTAATTAAACACACCATCGTAAGCTTTCAATAAACGCATTACAACATCATAGATTCCCCGTAATTACCTATCCGATCTACAGGGTTATTACAAATGATTGAAGCGATTTCACAGCTCTACAATAACTTTATTATTTGAGATATTTTCACAATGCTTTGCACACACATACAAAAACTCAAAAAGTGTTTTTAGTCATTCACAAATGTTCGATATGTGCCCCTTTAGTGATTCGGCAGACATCAAGCCGGTAATCAAGTTCCTCCCACACGCGGCACAGCATGTCCCCATCGATGAGTTCGAAAGCATCGTTGATGCGAGCTCGCAGTTCTGGCACGTTTCTTGGTAGAGAAGGTTTAAGCACTGAATCTTTCACATAACCCCACAGAAAGAAATCGCATGGGGTTAAGTCGGGAGAGCGTGGAGGCCATGACATGAATTGCTGATCATGATCTCCACCACGACCGATCCATCGGTTTTCCAATCTCCTGTTTACGAAATGCCGAACATCATGATGGAAGTGCGGTGGAGCACCATTTTCCAAACCGTCGGCTGTGGCACGTTTAGCTCCCTGCTTGCTTTATTCGTCGACTTCCGCGGGCTACGCGTGAAACTTGCCCGCACGCGTTCAACCGTTTCTTCGCTCACTGCAGGCCGACCCGTTGATTTCCCCTTACAGAGGCATCCAGAAACTTTAAACTGCGCATACCATCGCTGAATGGAGTTAGCAGTTGGTGGATCTTTGTTGAACTTCGTTCTGAAGTGTCGTTGCACTGTTATGACTGACTGATGTGAGTGCATTTCAAGCACGACATACGCTTTCTCGGCTCCTGTCGCCATTTTGTCACTGCGCTATCGAGCGCTCTGGCGGCAGAAACCTGAAGTGCGGCTTCAGCCGAACAAAACTTTATGAGTTTTTCTACGTATCTGTAGTGTGTCGTGACCATATGTCAATGAATGGAGTTACAGTGAATTTATGAAATCGCTTCAATCATTTGTAATAGCCCTGTACAAGCTTGTTTAACATACCACCTAATCACTTACTTTATTTACAGCGAAATATCTCCTCTACAATCCGATGCAAGCCTCTTACGTGAATGCATAAGGTTTAAGTTGTGAATCTCGGCACTCCTAAACGCATTATAGCTTACACATATACACACAAATTTTCACAAGAACAGCCTAACCTAAACTCTGCACAAATAATAAGTAATGTGTGGTAGAGTCACTATAGTCTTTTTATAGTACCCATAACAGCTGGAGGACATCTTGCTATTGCTCATCGCCCTGCGAATTGTCGTTTTCGACGGCGAAATGTGTGGGAATCAACGCCCTAAGGGAAGCAGTGGTTTAATTGACGCCCCTTTTTTTGCCGTTCTCTGGGGTCTTTTCGTTTCGATTGTGAGCGGCGGTATGTCTGAAACGTTTCCCTCACCGAGGTCTGTCCAGTGTGTTGTGCTTCATGAACTGTGTGATCCTATTGATGTATTTAAGCACAAGCACTTTCCCAGCTTCAACCTGTGCCCCTTAACACCACTCAACAATGCTCCATAATCCTTCTTCAACATAACTTCCTTATACATTATTTCGCTATAAACCTTCAATACTTTACAAGAAACCTCAACAGCTCGACTCATAATTACATTACTTGCCATCCTCCTTGATCTATACGCTTAATCTTAATAACGTACCACTTACCTCAACCTGGTACTCAAACATCGCGTTGCAAGAGCTCCTCGTGATCATTGACTTATACAGACGATTTCGGAGCTACAACCAGTGTCTCTAGTACGCCTACGGTACCCCTTAGAACTTCCTAGAATGCAATACGCTCTCTTACACTGATTCAGAGAGTTATCCTTGGCGAATTTTCTGCTATCATGTATTCTAGACAAATTTGGCAGTTCGACCGACGTTATTACGGACAGCGTAAAGCAAACACAAAAAACGCAAACCATGTGATACTGCTGCGACAGTGAATTACGTCAACTCTGTCCTATGGTCTACCGCTAGCATAGTAGAAAACTGAATAAACAATAAGAAAACGGCGTAGAACCTGATAAAGAAAAGAAAAGCTCCATACGCAACCCAGGCACTCTGTGGGCGTCAATCCGTACATCTGCTAGCGAAGATCCTTGCAGAATTCTTCGACATAATAACATGACAACGTTAAATTACTTCTGCACGCCTCTACCATTTACAAAACTCACAATTTCCTATACGACTCGACCATGCACGCCCTAGTTGCTGACGTATTCTACACAGAAAGGGAAGGATGCGACGGTCACAAAATCAGGAAAACCAGAAACAAGGATCTCTTGAGCGGTTACAATAAACACATGCCGCTACTTAATTTTCTTTGCCGGTAACTGCAGCACCTTCGCCAACACCAGTGCTGGCATCAAAATATAGCAGTACAGCAAGATAAACGGTCGCATTTGTCTCATGTTGGATGTCCAGTGATAGGGGTTGGTGGGGCATTGACGGTCTGCCGTGGAGGAACGTAATGCGTTAGGATAACACCATCACAGTCGTACACGAGAATCGCCATAACTTTCACGATACTGGGGCTCTGACGCACTTTCGTATTTCGCGGCGACCCATAATGACGCCATTCGTTGGATTGTCATTTCAGTTTTGGCTCGTACAATATGGCCCATGTCTCATCCAGTGTTAGGATATGGCGTAAGAAAGCCTCTCCTTCGCGCTTATAGCGCTCCAAGTCGCCTGAGCAGCATCGTAACGCATCCGTTTCTGCATTTCCGTCAAGTCATGCGGAACCCATTGTGATGCAACTTTTCGCATGCCCAGGCGTTCCTTCAGGATGCGAAGCACAAACGTATGCGCTAATCCGGATTCGTGCGCGAGCTCACGAATCGTATGGGTCGATCATTGTCCACTAACGCGACAACAGCGTTCTCTTCTTCGTCAGAGACGCTAGGACGACATGCCCGACGCATATCTGCCATAGTTTGCCGACCTTCATTGAAGGTTTTTACCCAACGCGCCACAGTTCTGTACGGCAATGCCGATTCCCCACACGCCACTTGACGACCTTTATGACACTGTCGTGCTGTACGACCTCTGGAAAATTCATTCTTGATCCAACTCCGTTGTTCCTGTTTTGAAAACATAGTGACACCGTTACGTTAGACCGCTCGCTCACAAGTGACTGTTTCCCTCGGTCGCGCACACGCCGGTGACCTGGGACGGGCGAGTCCATTTGCTCGGAGGTAAGGTAGGCATCTCAACAACGTGTGCTATCAGCGACAATAGCAGATTCCATTGCATCGTGTCTCCGCGGCACTGTTGCCAATATTTAAGTACCAAACTACGTATGTAGACGTAGATGTGAATTAAGACAGTTGCTTCTAAAATGAGAAATACTTAGCTCAATACTACTCAAGTTACTAACAAGGGAACCTCCCCATCGCACCCCCCTCAGATTTAGTTATAAGTTGGCACGGTGGATAGGCCTTGAAAAACTGAACACACATCAATCGAGTAAACAGGAAGAAGTTGTATGGAACTATGAAAAAATAAGCAAAATATACAAACTGAGTAGTCCATGCGCAAGATAGGCAACATCAAGGATAATGTAAGCAGAGGTGCGCCGTGGTCTCCTGGTTAGCGTGAGCAGCTGCCGAACGAGAGGTCCTTGGTTGAAGTCTTCCCTCGAGTGATAAGTTTACTTTCTTTATTTTCGTAAAGTTATGATCTGTCCGTTCGTTCATTGACGTCTCTGTTCACTGTAATAAGTTTAGTGTCTGTGTTTTGCGACCGCACCGCAAAACCGTGCGATTAGTCGACGAAAGGACGTGCCTCTCCAATGGGGACCGAAAACATTTGATCGCAAGGTCATAGGTCAACCGATTCCTCCACAGCAAAACACGTCTGATATATTCTATACGACACTGGTGACGGCATGTGCGTCACATGACAGGAATATGTTGTGGACCCACCTAACTTGTACACTTTGCGAATGGGTAAAAAGATTCTTCTACCTTTCCCGATTTAGGTTTTCTTGTGGATGTGATAATCAGTCCCAAAAAGTTATGAGAACATAAGAGTTTGTGACATAAACTGAAAACAAAAAATTAAAATTTCCACTCGAGGGAAGACTTGAACCAAGGACCTCTCGTACCGCATCTGCTCACGGTAACCACAGGACCACGGCGCTCCTGAGCTCACCTTCTCATTGATTTTGCTTATGTTGCACATGGACTACTAAGTTTGTATATTTTGCTTATTTTTTCATAGTTCCACACAACTTCTTCCTGTTTTCTCGATTGATCTGTGTTCAGTTTTTCAAGGTTTATCCACTGTGCCAACTTAGAATTAAATCTGAGGGGGGTGCGATGGGGAGGTTCCCTTGTAAGCAGTGTGAAAGTAACTAAACCAACAGAATTTAGGAGGTTGTTCAGGGTTATTTCTAGAGTATTCTGGTATAAGGTTACCACGGTCTCCAGGGGAGTGTTTCAGAGTTTGCATTTGGTTTGATAAATGCCGGGATGGTTCCTCTGAAAGGGCACGGCCAACTTCCTTCCCAATCCTTCCCTAATCCGATGAGACCCCGATGACCACGCTGTCGGGTCTCCTTCCCCAAAACCAACCAACCATTTGGTTTGATTTCGTACGCCCATTTTTCTTGCTTCTGTTCTGATAACATCTTCACAACAGTGCAAATTCCAAAGGTATGCGTCGCGTGTCTCGGTTAGAAGCAAACTTGTTCGATTCACTGGCTGTACTTGGTGCTGGCAACTGTAATGACCACTTTAGTCTCGCCCCTCATGCTAGCATTCAGCACAGCCCGGTTCAGCTTTGGGACGTTTTTACTGCAGTCTTCCTTTCACTTTTATAGTGAAACACATCGGCGTGAATAGGTTTATTGACGAAGAGTTGGCTGATATGCATCTCGCGTGACGATTGACAGAGTAAGAGCGATACAACAATGTCGACCCGAACTGTTTCTGCAGGTACGGCACACACATTACAGTACTCCTGCACCTGAGAATGTGCCCCTATAAGAAACCAGATCCTTCCGTGTTAGAATGGCAGCTACTGGTCACCCGAGGTGTGCTGCGACACGCCGTCTGGAAGAGAATGTGTTACGCACCGCTGGTGACAGTAAAGCCACTAGAAGTCACCACGTTCACAAGAAATAAACACTAGCCAAACAGTTCTTCTGAGACTCTGAAAGCACTCCGTCTTCAGGCCACGAGTGCCCATCTGGGACCATCCGACCGCCGTGTCATCCTCAGAGGAGCATGCGGATAGGAGGGGCAAGGGGTCAGCAAACCGCTCTCCCGGTCGTTATGATGGTTTTCTTGACCGAAGCCGCTACTATTCGGTCGAGTAGCTCCTCAGTTGGCATCACGAGGCTGAGTGCACCCCGAAAAAATGGGAACAGCGCATGGCGGTCTGGATGGTCACCCATCCAAATGCCGGCCACGCCCAACAGCGCTTAACTTCCGTGATATCACGGGAACCGGTGTAGCCACTGCGCAAGGCCGTTGCCTCTGAGACTCTTACATGATCAGAAACTACGTCCGCATCATCCACAGAAAGTGCAGTCATTGTGTCCAGAAAACTTCCCATCTTGTATACACGTTCCTACAGCAATATCTGGAAAACCACTTTTGTGTTATTTACGGACGAGGCCATGCTTACAAGAGAAAGAATGTTCAACAGTAGGTGCAACCAACTATGGACTGACGAAACCCATATGCACTTGTGTGTCGTCCCTATCAACATAACTTCGCTGTGAATGTATTCAAATGGTTCAAATGGCTCTGAGCACTATGGGACTCAACTTCTGAGGTCATTAGTCCCCTAGAACTTAGAACTAATTAAACCTAACTAACCTAAGGACATCACAAACATCCATGCCCGAGGCAGGATTCGAACCTGCGACCGTAGCGGTCTTGCGGTTCCAGACTGCAGCGCCTTTAACCGCACGGCCACTTCGGCCGGCGTGAATGTATTGCGTGATAACTTTTATATCCATGCACTTCCCGATGAACTGAACCCGGTCATGTACAAAATACTCCGCCAAAGACGCCTAGTCACAGCTCCTCAGAGACGAGCCGTTCAGAACGTGTTCATGATAGGGCACTGGTACATTTCGCACTCGATGATAGGAACCACATTGTTGTACAATTAGTACAACGGATTTGTCGCGGTGGTCCGCTTCCATCGCCAGTTCAGTCCCCAGATATGACGGCGACTAACTTCTATAGTCTCAGAGTTTAGGTGTGCGTATTATGTTTCACTATAAAACGTATTTCAGCCAATGCTCATATTAATGTTTTAGTGGTTCTATCGGTTTCGACTGCGTAGTCGTTAAGAATAGTGAAACGTGGTACTTAGGGAAAGCAGGAAAAGGTGGGAACGAGGCCTAATAAGTTACCATTGATTGCACAGTAAACACATACACTTTATTAAAGAAAATGTTTTTTAAACAATCATTTACAAAAATTGACGGTTACACAAGCTACACTGACGGCTGAAGGCCTTACTAAGAAAGAATTCAAATTATTTGTCGGCTGAAGGCCACAAGCAATAGGAATAATTTGAACAAAATATTATTTTTAAACAATTGACACAACCAGACCAAATAAAGAAAGGAGTGACCCACAGACAGTGCTCCAAGGATCGACCTGAGAAAAGTCCCTACAGCTGCGTAAGTGGTGAGACAGGCAGCCAAGAGTTTTGCTCACGTAACAGGATGGCAACTCAAACTAGGGACAGTTTAAACGCCGATCAATGCTCTTACCAAATCTACCTAATGTGTGATATCCAGTACATCAAAGGAATAATTCAAGCGAGGACGAACTGACGGACAGCACTGCGTCTTCAGAATCTGGTGCTAAAAACATCGAAAGGCAGAAGGAACCACCACAACCAAGATAAACAAAAGCAACCACAATCCATACCGCAATGAAAGAGGCTGTCGAAGTACACATAATCCCAGACAGCCTCGGCAATACGAGGAAAAGTACACTTATGTAAAAATACGGTAAACTCCAGGGCAAGTAACTGGGGCGTTGCGGCCACTTGGCAGTAAAATACCGCTGGTTGCACTTCACCAATAGTAACACAAAATTCGAAAACTGTAGGATGTTTATAAATGAGTATCGGCGTTTCAACGCTTTATAATATTTATTATATTAAACTTACAGTCATAAATGATATGTCAAATGAAAGAGCAACTCAAACAGATTTACTAAGAGCATTATAAATGTTCAATGTGAGCACCATTTGTCACACAGCACACATCAAGTCTATAGTCGAGTTCTTCCCAAACGTTGATAAGTGTGTCTTCAGTGATTGTAGCAATAGCTGCTTCAAACCGGTTTCTTAATTCAGGGAGGTCTGCTGGTAGCGGAGGGATGTACACACGATCCTTGATGAAGCCCCAAAGGAAAAAATCACATGGCGTTAGGTCGGGTGAACGTGGAAGCCGTACAAAGCAAACCCTGTCATTGGGCCCCTTGCGTTTGGGAAGAACTCGGCTATAGACTTGATGCGTGCCATGTGACAAATGGTGCTCACATTGAACATTTATAAGTTTCTCGGTAAAACTGTTTGAGTTGCTCTTTCCTTGACATATCATTTATAACTGTAAGTTTAATGTAGTAAATATTACAAAGCGTTAAAAGCCCGACATCCATTTGTAAACACCCTGTAATAACAGGCAGTAGAAGATGGCTAATAGATTCCGCCAACTCGACACATTCCACTTGTTGCTGTTCGTCTCACGGTGACCCTGCGAGCAACAACGCACGAACAAACGGCGTGATCACAAAATAGTGGAGGTTTCATTACTGGATTAATGTCCAGTCAACTCGCAGTCCGGGGACCGGTGGACAGCGAGGTTGTGGCTCTCACAGCTACAGCCCCTCGATCCGGTAAGGCCTGCATGCCGGCAACGGTCCCAGCACATCTTCATGCTACCAGACCTCTCCTGCTACGTCCCAACTCAACTCCCCACACAGCCGACCCGGAAAACACTTCACGTCCTTCCAAAGACAGTACGGGTACTACGAGGGCAGTTCAATAAGTATTTTTCTCGGCCAATTTTGGTTGAAAAAACCGGAAATTTCTTGTGGAATATTTTCAAACATTCCCGCTTCGTCTCGTATAGTTTCATTGACTTCCAACCGGTGGCAGCGCTGTACGGAGCTGTTAAAATGGCGTCTGTAACGGATGTGCGTTGCAAACAACGGGCAGTGATCGAGTTTCTTTTGGCGGAAAACCAGGGCATCTCAGATATTCATAGGCGCTTGCAGAATGTCTACGGTGATCTGGCAGTGGACAAAAGCACGGTGAGTAGTTGGGCAAAGCGTGTGTCATCATCGCCGCAAGGTCAAGCAAGACTGTCTGATCTCCCGCGTGCGGGACGGCCGTGCACAGCTGTGACTCCTGCAATGGCGGAGCGTGCGAACACACTCGTTCGAGATGATCGACGGATCACCATCAAACAACTCAGTGCTCAACTTGACATCTCTGTTGGTAGTGCTGTCACAATTGTTCACAAAAATCTGAACGAACTTCTCCTTCTACATGACAACGCAAGGCCTCACATAAGTCTTCGCACCCGAGAGGAGCTCACAAAACTTCAGTGGACTGTTCTTCCTCATGCACCCTACAGCCCCGATCTCGCATCGTCGGATTTCCATATGTTTGGCCCAATGAAGGACGCAATCCGTGGGAGGGACTACGCGGATGATGAAGAAGTTATTGATGCAATACGATGTTGGCTCCGACATCGACCATTGGAATGGTACTGTGCAGGCATACAGGCCCTCATTTCAAGGTGGCGTAAGACCGTAGCATTGAATGGAGATTACGTTGAAAAATAGTGTTGTGTAGCTAAAAGATTGGGGAATAACATGGTGTATTTCAATGCTGAATAAAACAACCCCTGTTTCAGCAAAAAAAATGCGTTGCATTACTTATTGAACTGCCCTCGTAGATATCGATAAACGCTGTTGCCGTCACTTGTGGACAGACAAATGCTAGCAAATGTAGTGGCGCCAGTAAACAGACGCCAATATCCCTATTACCCTACCAACGGAACCAACGCAATCCGCACATGACTCAAGTAGCTCATAAATATTTCTTGACCGTTGGCAGCCTCAAAATATGCTGAGTTAACTGTTTAGTGACTCCTTTGGCTGAATCCTAATGTTAACTCTTAGCCATGTGCTTTGACGCAGACATCGTTTAATATTTATGGGCTACTGATAAGGACTAGACAGTCGCACACAATTCATGCGAGGTTTGTCTTCAGTTTCTCCCAGTGTATTCTCTGACTGAACAGTTCACAGGTGTACTGCGGGTTCATAGTGTCCAACTGTCACAATACACTCCTGGAAATGGAAAAAAGAACACATTGACACCGGTGTGTCAGACCCACCATACTTGCTCCGGACACTGCGAGAGGGCTGTACAAGCAATGATCACACGCACGGCACAGCGGACACACCAGGAACCGCGGTGTTGGCCGTCGAATGGCGCTAGCTGCGCAGCATTTGTGCACCGCCGCCGTCAGTGTCAGCCAGTTTGCCGTGGCATACGGAGCTCCATCGCAGTCTTTAACACTGGTAGCATGCCGCGACAGCGTGGACGTGAACCGTATGTGCAGTTGACGGACTTTGAGGGAGGGCGTATAGTGGGCATGCGGGAGGCCGGGTGGACGTACCGTCGAATTGCTCAACACGTGGGGCGTGAGGTCTCCACAGTACATAGATGTTGTCGCCAGTGGTCGGCGGAAGGTGCACGTGCCCGTCGACCTGGGACCGGACCGCAGCGACGCACTGATGCACGCCAAGACCGTAGGATCCTACGCAGTGCCGTAGGGGACCGCACCGCCACTTCCCAGCAAATTAGGGACACTGTTGCTCCTGGGGTATCGGCGAGGACCATTCGCAACCGTCTCCATGAAGCTGGGCTACGGTCCCGCACACCGTTAGGCCGTCTTCCGCTCACGCCCCAACATCGTGCAGCCCGCCTCCAGTGGTGTCGCGACAGGCGTGAATGGAGGGACGAATGGAGACGTGTCGTCTTCAGCGATGAGAGTCGCTTCTGCCTTGGTACCAATGATGGTCGTATGCGTGTTTGGCGCCGTGCAGGTGAGCGCCACAATCAGGACTGCATACGACCGAGGCACACAGGGCCAACACCCGGCATCATGGTGTGGGGAGCGATCTCCTACACTAGCCGTACGCCACTGGTGATCGTCGAGGGGACACTGAATAGTGCACGGTACATCCAAACCGTCATCGAACCCATCGTTCTACCATTCCTAGACCGGCAAGGGAACTTGCTGTTCCAACAGGACAATGCACGTCCGCAAGTATCCCGTGCCACCCAACGTGCTCTAGAAGGTGTAAGTCAACTACCCCGGCCAGCAAGATCTCCGGATCTGTCCCCCATTGAGCATGTTTGGGACTGGATGAAGCGTCGTCTCACGCGGTCTGCACGTCCAGCACGAACGCTGGTCCAACTAAGGCGCCAGGTGGAAATGGCATGGCAAGCCGTTCCACAGGACTACATCCAGCATCTCTACGATCGTCTCCAAGGGAGAATAGCAGCCTGCATTGCTGCGAAAGGTGGATATACACTGTACTAGTGCCGACATTGTGCATGCTCTGTTGCCTGTGTCTATGTGCCTGTGGTTCTGTCAGTGTGATCATGTGATGTATCTGACCCCAGGAATGTGTCAATAAAGTTTCCCCTTCCTGGGACAATGAATTCACGGTGTTCTTATTTTAATTTCCAGGAGTGTATTTGGAAACGACTTCCTGGGGAGCATACCTGATGTATATCCCCCAACCCCCGCTGTAACTGTGTAGGCGACCCGCAACCGAGGGTGCATGGTGGTGGCAGAAGAGGTGGTTGTATCAGTGGCTGTAGCCAGCGAGAGGTTGTGTGCCATCCCAGCTGCATTAGCGTGGATGTTGGCACTCCGTCAGCCCTGGCCACCAGCTTGCCGTGTTCGCTTAGTGATTTCTTAGTTAGACTCAGTGCTGGTTCCCTGATGCGTTCGTATTCCATTGCAAATGGAAACTCATTTAATTTTTCCGTTATGTGGAGGAGACATTCGTCACGTGGTCCCTTGAAAGAGACAAACTTCATGACTTCCTAGTACATCTAACCCCACAAATCCCAACATCAGACTCACTATGGAGACCAAGGCAGAGGGAAGACTACCATTCCTGAACGTCATGGTCACGAGAAAAACGGGTACCTCGCTGGGCAACAGTGTATGTCAGAAGAAGACGTACAGTGATGTGTACTGGCTACAGGCAGCTGACATCACACTGTGCGAAGAAAAAGAGTGCTTAGACCAGTAGTACACAGGGCACTCACCATTTCAGATGCAGAGATTCTCTCCCGGGAACTGGAATATCTTAGAACAGTGTTTCGAAAATGTTGGTACTCGGAATGGCAGATTAGGCGCGCTCTACGTCCCATCACTACAGTACGCTCTGTGGGTACAGACAAAGTTACGGAGCAAGAGGCAGCTACTGTGTGACTAGGGCCTCCCGTCGGGTAGACCGTTCGCCGGGTGCAAGTGTTTCGATTTGACGCCACTTCGGCCACTTGCGCGTCGATGGGGATGAGATAATGATGATCAGGGCAACACAACACCCAGTCCCTGAGCGGAGAAAATCTCCGACCCAGCCGGGAATCGAACCCGGGCCCTTAGTATTGACATTCTGTCGCGTTGACCACTCAGCTACAGCTACAGCTTTATACCATGCACAGGCGCGCCATAGGGGAAAACCAGGCGCGTGCTGAAAAAGTACAGAATAACAATTGTCTTTTTCCGCCCATTAAAAAATGGGAATTATTGTGGAGTGCGATTTACGGAAGATCCATTCCAGTGTAGCGAGACTTATAAGGGGCGATCAGAAAGTTTCTGTTCGAGGTCGTTCTGTAGCGTATACGCAGCGTACCGCGACTCCGATGCGGGTACAGAGAGACATCCATGTAGGTAAGACATTAGCGCGTGATTCGTTTCTTTCCGAAATGCCTAAGTAAATGAGTAATCGCGACCTATGGCGAAGGTATTACCAAATGCGTATTAACAGCACCAAAGTGCTATTATTCTTTTCTTGGCTGACAAAAGAGTAATACTGGTAGACAGCCATCGGAGAATGAAGAACGTGTACGGGGCAGCGTGTCTGTCGAAAACTACCTTTGTGGTACAACGGGTGCTGCTGCTTCATGATATCGGACGTCCCCATTTGCAAGGGTCGTATCGCAGAAGTTCGGCGAACTGAAGAGGGAGACACCCGAGCGCCAGTCCCATAGTCTTGATCCGTCCCAATGCAATTATGCTTAAAAGGGCCTTGAATGGTCGATGATTCCTGTGGACAGGCAGTTACGGACTCCTTCACGCAGCAGAAGTGGCTTTGAGCACTATGGGACTTATCATCTGAGGTCATCAGTCCCCCAGAACTTAGAACTACTTAAACCTAACTAACCTAAGGACATCACAGACCTCCGGCCCGAGGCAGGATTCGAACCTGTGACCGTAGCGGTCGCGCGGTTCCAGACTGAAGCGCCT
Organism: Schistocerca cancellata; assembly: GCF_023864275.1. Classification (NCBI taxonomy): domain Eukaryota; kingdom Metazoa; phylum Arthropoda; class Insecta; order Orthoptera; family Acrididae; genus Schistocerca; species Schistocerca cancellata. Next base: position 53,165,475 of record NC_064631.1, read on the forward strand.
AGAACCGCTCGGCCACACTGGCCGGCTCACGCAGCAGAACACGGAGCTTTACGAAACAGGGGTGTTCAACGTGGTGCGCCCGGGGGGGGGGAGGGTGGAGGGGGGAAGGGGGGGAAAGTTGCGTGAAAGCTCAAGGCGACTTTGCTGATTGGCATACCGATTCTCGACTATACGGCCTTCGAATCGATACTTTTCAATCGCACCTCATGTATTGGACAAATAGTGCACACCGTCGCTGATCAACACCGAGAACACTAGTAGCACACTCGACTGATGTCGCAGAGCACTGTTTGTCAGAAATGTGTGCGATGGAATACGAACATACCAAGATTTTGGCACAGACGTCGAAGTACTGGGACAGTCGTCAGAGAGGTCATCGAAATATGCACGAAGGACAATCTCATCAACGGGGTAAAGTCTCAGAAAAGCTTGGGAACCAGCACCGGGTCTAATTAAGAAAACACACAGCAAACTCATTGAGCTGGTAGCCGAGTGCATACATCGACACTACCTCAGTCAGGACGCGTCGTCAGACATCGTCGGCCGCAGAAACCGACGCAACTGCCCCAACGGAAGTCAGCGTGGAGTTAAGGGATATAAGTCGGCTGTGCGACCCCAGGAAATCAGTTCGTCGCACACCACTCACAGACGGCATGTGGCAGCAATTAGCAGTAGATGGGTATGTAATTCGTGTCTGGGGACAGTGTAGTTGTTGCCATAATGCGGAAGAAGAGCGATTCATCTGACTTCCAAAGGCGCATGATCATTGTCTTTCGGTCCAAGTGTGGAAGCATTTACGAAACGGCTACTATTGTAAACTGTTCGCATGCCACTGTGGGTAAAGTATACCGCGAATGGCAAAACGACACGATACACAACCGTCGCCGAGACAGCTGTAGTGCACCACGGCCCGTAGATGACTGGGGTGAATGACGGCAGAGCAGATGTGCAACTGTTTAGTGCCTGAGCGTCCAGATGAGCCAATGGACTACGAACAGTGTCCACTCAATAACCGTTCAGCGAACGCTGCTGCTTATGGGCCTGGTTCACGCATCCGTGCTGACTGCTCGTCATCAGTGACGAAGGCTAGAATTTGAACACCAGTACCGCAAGTAGACATCCACTGAGTGGCGATAAGCGGCCTATTTACAGGGTGTTTCAAAAATGACCGGTATATTTGAAACGGCAATAAAAACTAAACGAGCAGCGATAGAAATACACCGTTTGTTGCAATATGCTTGGGGCAACGGTACATTTTCAGGCAGACAAACTTTCGAAATTACAGTAGTTACAATTTTCAACAATAGATGGCGCTGCGGTCTGGGAAACTCTATAGTACGATATTTTCCACATATCCACCATGCGTAGCAATAATATGGCGTAGTCTCTGAATGATATTACCCGAAACCTTTGACAACGTGTCTGGCGGAATGGCTTCACATGCAGATGAGATGCACTGCTTCAGCTGTTCAATTGTTTCTGGATTCTGGCGGTACACCTGGTCTTTCAAGTGTCCCCACAGAAAGAAGTCACAAGGGTTCATGTCTGACGAATAGGGAGGCCAATCCACGCCGCCTCCTGTATGTTTCGGATAGCCCAAAGCAATCACACGATCATCGAAATATTCATTCAGGAAATTAAAGACGTCGGCCGTGCGATGTGGCCGGGCACCATCTTGCATAAACTACGAGCTGTTCGCAGTGTCGTCTAAGGCCGTTTGTACCGCCACAAATTCACGAAGAATGTCCAGATAGCGTGATGCAGTAATCGTTTCGGATCTGAAAAATGGGCCAATGATTCCTTTGGAAGAAATGGCGGCCCAGACCAGTACTTTTTGAGGATGCAGGGACGATGGGACTGCAACATGGGGCTTTTCGGTTCCCCATATGCGCCAGTTCTGTTTATTGACGAAGCCGTCCAGGTAAAAATAAGCTTCGTCAGTAAACCAAATGCTGCCCACATGCATATCGCCGTCATCAATCCTGTGCACTCTATCGTTAGCGAATGTCTCTCGTGCAGCAATGGTAGCGGCGCTGAGGGGTTGCCGCGTTTGAATTTTGTATGGATAGAGGTGTAAACTCTGGCGCATGAGACGATACGTGGACGCTGGCGTCATTTGGACCGCAGCTGCAACACGGCGAACGGAAACCCGAGGCCGCTGTTGGATCACCTGCTGCACTAGCTGCGCGTTGCCATCTGTGGTTGCCGTACGCGGTCGCCCTACCTTTCCAGCACGTTCATTCGTCACGTTCCCAGTCCGTTGAAATTTTTCAAACAGATCCTTTATTGTATCGCTTTTCGGTCCTTTGGTTACATTAAACCTCCGTTGAAAACTTCGTCTTGTTGCAACAACACTGTGTTCTAGGCGGTGGAATTCCAACACCAGAAAAATCCTCTGTTCTAAGGAATAAACCATGTTGTCTACAGCACACTTGCACGTTGTGAACAGCACACGCTTACAGCAGAAAGACGACGTACAGAATGGCGCACCCACAGACTTTCACATCACTTGCAGCGCCATCTGTTGTTGAAAATTGTAACTACTGTAATTTCGAAAGTTTGTCCGCCTGAAAATGTACTGTTGTCCCAAGCATATTGCAACAAACGGTGTATTTCTATCGCTGCTCGTTTAGTTTTTATTGCCGTTTCAAATATACCTGTCATTTTTGAAACACCCTGTAGATGAATCACGTTTGATGCTCCAAAAGGCAGATGGCGTGTATGGCGTGAAACCTCTGAGAGCAACAACGTTGGAAGGATCCAGATCGGAGGAGCAAGTTTAATGGTGTGGATAATCTTGTCGTGGCATTCCCTGGATGGTCTCGTCATTCTGGAAGGCTTAATGGATCAACACAATTATCCGTCTACCAAAGGCTATTGTTTCCATCCCTACATGTAGTTTATTTTTCCTCAGCAAAATGGCAGGACAACGCTGTGTGTCACACTGTTCGCAGTGTACATGCATTGTTCGAAAAGAAGAGGATTACTTGAAGGGCTTATTTCAATAATAGTACAGGTCCACTTTTGTCCATTATGAGATAGAGTCCTAAAGTTACATGAGCGCTGAAAAATCTGCAGTTGGGATACCATAAATATTCAAGCATATGGCTTCTTGCTAGCGATGAACCTTTCTTTCTGTTTGTTTGGACCATTAATGTCAGAAGCATTATCGACAGAAAACTGGAGGTAATAGACTTGTACCACTATTGAAATAAACCCTTCAGTTTACCGTAATCCCTCGTCAGCAAACTTCCAGGATTTAAACAAAATCGAGAATCTACGGTATCACCTCGATAGGGCTCTAAGCGCCATGACCGTCAGCCGAGACACCTAGCACTGGAGTCGGCACGGCTCCACATCGCTGTCGGTAGCTTCAAGAACATCAATGGCCCTCTTCCTGCACGTCTATCACCGGTTCACTCTGCAAAAGGTTGCTGTTCAGTCTTTTAACAAGCGGTCACGTCAATGTGACTGGAGAGTGTACTATTCTAGTATTACAGGCAATCAGTGAGTAACCGAAGTTTGAAAATCATAAATCTGTGCAGTTGACTACTCCCTGCGCCAGCGCGAGCTTAAAGGGAAAAATAAACAAACAAACTGTTTGGATTCTGATGTAAAAACATAATAACCATAGAAAGGCGGTGTTCAAAACGTCGACCACCAGCTTCATTAAAGTCATGTACAAATGATGCACAGGTTGCAGTATTTCATCAGACATTTCAGTGAAGGCGGCAGTATTAATTCGTTTCATGTCGTCTTCTGTGGTCGGTATGTCCATGTTAACGATCTCTTTCAGGTTTTTCCAGAGATAAAATTCTAGGGCATCAAATCTGATGAATGGGACTGCCAAGGTATGGACCCCATTTGTCTGATCCAACGGTGAAGGTGGAAAGAAGCTGTAGTACTTTGGGCACTACGAGCTTTACAGCCCTAATACTAATAACAAACGTTCCTTCTACATTGCAGTGAAAAACGGTGCAAGTTTGGACAGTCCTCTGCTCCATTCAGCTGCTTAGTTACGAGCTGTCTCCCCTTAGTTAACTTCCTCTTTTGTGAAAAAGCACATACTGTGCAAGGCCAGGAAACAACACTAAATACAGTCCTGGAAATTGAAATAAGAACACCATGAATTCATTGTCCCAGGAAGGGGAAACTTTATTGACACATTCCTGGGGTCAGATACATCACATGATCACACTGACAGAACCACAGGCACATAGACACAGGCAACAGAGCATGCACAATGTCGGCACTAGTACAGTGTATATCCACCTTTCGCAGCAATGCAGGCTGCTATTCTCCCATGGAGACGATCGTAGAGATGCTGGATGTAGTCCTGTGGAACGGCTTGCCATGCCATTTCCACCTGGCGCCTCAGTTGGACCAGCGTTCGTGCTGGACGTGCAGACCGCGTGAGACGACGCTTCATCCAGTCCCAAACATGCTCAATGGGGGACAGATCCGGAGATCTTGCTGGCCGGGGTAGTTGACTTACACCTTCTAGAGCACGTTGGGTGGCACGGGATACATGCGGACGTGCATTGTCCTGTTGGAACAGCAAGTTCCCTTGCCGGTCTAGGAATGGTAGAACGATGGGTTCGATGACGGTTTGGATGCACCGTGCACTATTCAGTGTCCCCTCGACGATCACCAGTGGTGTACGGCCAGTGTAGCAGATCGCTCCCCACACCATGATGCTGGGTGTTGGCCCTGTGTGCCTCGGTCGTATGCAGTCCTGATTGTGGCGCTCACCTGCACGGCGCCAAACACGCATACGACCATCATTGGCACCAAGGCAGAAGCGACTCTCATCGCTGAAGACGACACGTCTCCATTCGTCCCTCCATTCACGCCTGTCGCGACACCACTGGAGGCGGGCTGCACGATGTTGGGGCGTGAGCGGAAGACGGCCTAACGGTGCGCGGGACCGTAGCCCAGCTTCATGGAGACGGTTGCGAATGGTCCTCGCCGATACCCCAGGAGCAACAGTGTCCCTAATTTGCTGGGAAGTGGCGGTGCGGTCCCCTACGGCACTGCGTAGGATCCTACGGTCTTGGCGTGCATCCGTGCGTCGCTGCGGTCCGGTCCCAGGTCGACGGGCACGTGCACCTTCCGCCGACCACTGGCGACAACATCGATGTACTGTGGAGATCTCACGCCCCACGTGTTGAGCAATTCGGCGGTACGTCCACCCGGCCTCCCGCATGCCCACTATACGCCCTCGCTCAAAGTCCGTCAACTGCACATACGGTTCACGTCCACGCTGTCGCGGCATGCTACCAGTGTTAAAGACTGCGATGGAGCTCCGTATGCCACGGCAAACTGGCTGACACTGACGGCGGCGGTGCACAAATGCTGCGCAGCTAGCGCCATTCGACGGCCAACACCGCGGTTCCTGGTGTGTCCGCTGTGCCGTGCGTGTGATCATTGCTTGTACAGCCCTCTCGCAGTGTCCGGAGCAAGTATGGTGGGTCTGACACACCGGTGTCAATGTGTTCTTTTTTCCATTTCCAGGAGTGTATGAACAACATTAATGCTCTCCAGCGGCCATTCTACCTGGCACAGAAAATTGCAATTCTGATCATTTACGTAACCACTGATGATGTGTAGAAGTGCGAAGTTAGACTTATATCCGACCACGTCTGCTGGGCGTTACACTTTTCTTGTCGCATGATTGATTACTGCGTTGGTCTACTGTGTTGGAGCGCAGTACCTCGTCGATCTGCGTAGTTTAGATTCAACAGATTCTTGATACGGTAATGATAGAAGCTGAAGGAATGAATTAAAGCTTGTGATATAGCTGGGACTTGAACCTGGGTCTCCTGCTTAGTAGGCAGATGTGTTAGCCATTACACCGCCTTAGCTGTATAGGCAACTAGATGCACAGACTACCCTAGTCCAATGCCCTCCCTAACACACTTTAGTTCTTTCCTCCAGCTTATTTTCCCCTTCTTAAATTGTCAATATTACTGAGGCTGTATTGGAGGGCACTGGACCAACATAGTCCATGCAGCTGTGTTAGCTACGGTGGTGTACTGACTAACACATCCGCCCAGTAAGCGAGAGACTTGCGTTGAACTCCGCGCCATGGCACAAATTTTAATTCGTTCCTTCAGCTTCTACCATCATTGTAGATAATGTTGAGACTTACATGTCTCAAGGAAAATGTAATTATATAAAATCCTTGATAGACTTTTGAAGCTACGTGTCGCCACATGCCTAAACGCAGGAAACGATATCCCCGTAAATTACGGACAGGTGGTTTTCTCACATGGAGCTGGCCCCAGATGTCGTCCCAGATGAGTTCCCTCAGTTTCTGATCGGGAGAATATGGTGACCGAGACATCAACGTGTGTTTATTCTCCCTCTCGACAAACCATTGTACCACAGTTCTTGTGCTGTGGCACTGACAGTGATTTAGTTCGAACATGCTATCGGCATGGAGACGACATAAAGGTGCGGTGTAGACTGAGATAACACCACACGTGATACGGCATGTTGCAATAAAGGTTGCACGCAACGACGTTTGTCCATGTGACTCGTGTATTCACACTGGGATGATACGATATGCGATACAATACGCAATGCGATTCGCCATGGGAGGAGAAACATGACAGCACGAAACGGGCTTTTGTTTCACAAGGAACCCCTTCAGTGTGAGGCCACAAAAGGCCAATGATGTTTACGGCATTGGACGCCCCATATATTGTCTACCATGCAACTACAACATTAGCTGCTAATGGTAACATGGGGTGGGACTGGAGGAATTGAATACTGGGCACAGCATGAGGCTAAGGAGCGTACTAGAACTATTTTGTCGACTACTAAATCAAAACAGTGTTACAGTGGTAGCGGTGTTAATACAAAGCACAGCAATAGCAACGATAAGCAAAGCAAAGAATGCACGGTATCTACAACAGTAATCGAAGTTGACCTCTCGTCAGAAAGGAACCCAAGGACTTGTCCAGAGTGAGAAAGAAATTGCAGGTGAAATGACAGAGTTTCCGCTAGATGAGTCACTGCAACGTGTGGTGTCGTATAAGCTCGACTGTGCAGACAATGTACATCAGGAGTACAATGCTGACGGTAGGTGCTTAACAATTGAGATACTGAAATAGGTGTCAAGCCATGTAGTTCATCATCCTTGTCGGATGGGGTGTCATAAGACCCGTCTCCTGTGAAACGAAGTAAAGGACAATCGTTGTCTAAGGAGCGGATACTAAACACAATTACGTACATGGAAGTTCTTGCGCAGCATAGCAAAAAAATTTTTTGAACAGGTTTAGAATAATCCTGCACCAACGTGAATGTGTAGTGCAAAATAAAATCTACAGATATTCAAGGCAGGAGGGGGAGCAATTCTTACAAAAACTGCTGTTTGCGGGTTTCAAGAATGCTCGATACAGTACACAGGATGTGTATGATAGTGACCTACTACATTAAGCACATCAAATTGTGCCCAACATAGATCACAGTGATTTCAAGGTCAGCAGTGAATGACTGCACAGCTATAAACAGAGCTACCGAATTAAAAGAGGCAAGGCAACTTACAATAATTTGGAACAGAGCGTCAACCTGACGATGCACAGCAAATTGCTAAATGGGACCGAAAATTTGTAGATGAGATAAAAAAACTTATTCAATTCTTCAGCAAGGAATTTGTTTTCAACTCCGATCAATTGAGTTTTGAAGAGGAAACGCATATGAAAGGAATCCTGGAAATTAGAGGTACAATAAAGTTGTATCAAGATCAACTAACATCACTGAATTAACATATTCGTATACAGTTATGTCAAGTGTTAATCTGGATGGTAAATTGGCTGGAGAGTTATTTATCGTCCTGCGAGAAGTTGGAGGTGCCCTATCCCCTATGATTCTTTCTCGTGTGCGTGATGGTGCAAGGGCATTTGGAAATACTTACGTAACAGCAAGGAAGAGTGGAAAAATTTGCGTAAGCAAACTACAACTATGATACGAGCACTACTTTTGGTCAATAGCTGGTCGAAATAACTTTTGCTTGATTCCTTCTCTGCGTATAAAAATCATACTCCTATAGAACACACTATCCCTCCTGAAAAGTGTGTAACATTGCAGTTTATACCAACTGGAGCCCCTGGTGGATAATTCACAACTCTGGATGGTTTTTTTCCGTGCCTAAAAAACACACACTTGAGTCAAAATTAAAGCAACAAACCAGTTTTCCCGTCCTGTGTCCAATTCGTGATATAATGATACAAACTGTCAGCGGATGTCCTTACGATCGTGTTCTGCAGGGAAGATATCATTCCGGTCAACGAACAACCATGCCAACGATAACGTCAGGGCACCTATCAAATGGGGTAGTGTTTGCCGGGTAGTCCAAATCCACAATCCTGTGTACCGTCATAGACGGTGCTGTACGGCACAGAGAAGACGCTTACCAGACTCTCTGTGGTGGGGGAACGGAAGGAGGACAGTCGCAAACTGATTTGGTCCGATGGCTTAACGTGAATCGTTTTGTTGTTTTTCGGATGTGGTGATAGTTCATAGTGGCTGGAACTCTATCCCGAAGGCCAGAATGTGGCCGCCCATTTGTGACATCAGAAAGAAAGGACTGCTATTTGGCTGTCAGGGGAAGACGGTACCGCTTTAGTACTGCATGGCAACTGGCTGGACGTGTTGTATCGATGCAAACGGTATGCAGAATGCTTTGGCAAAGTGGCTGTTATTGTCGGAGACCTGTCGCTTCTGGAACACGATTTCTGGACCCAAGGATTGTGGAAAGAGGCCGACATCGAGGAGGATCCCTAATGGTGTGAGCAAGGATTATGTTGACCACTGGAACACATCTTCATTAACTTGTACGGTTGAAACGGCACGGTTTAACTGCTATCAGGTATCGTGACGAGATGTTGGAACATCACGTGGGGTTGTTGCAAGGTGCTGTGGCTCCAGACTTCGTACTGATGCACATTAATTCTCGGCCTCGTAGAGCACGGGTGGTTGATATCTTCTCTGTAAACGGAAGAATTTGCACGTGTGGCGTGGGCTGCTCTCTCTGCAGGTTTTAATGCTATAGAGCAAGTCTGGGGTGCATTAGGGATACAGTTTGCGTCACGTCAGCATCCACCGACCGCTTCCCAGGGAGAATGGGCGTTGTTGCCTCAACATCAGATTGATGGCATCATTTACGGCATTCCTCATCATTGTCAGGCCTGTACTGCTGCCAGAGGTGGTCACACCCCATACTGAAGACATTAACCAATTGTCGCAATGTTTGTCTAAATCCGTTAAGTTGAAAAAAACTCAAGTACATATTTGTCTAGCATTATACGTGGTGCAGTTGTTCACCTTCTGTATTCTTTACATTCTTTCTACTTCATTATCAACTGCTAATAGTGTTTTGTGGAAAAATAAACGCAACTTCGCAAAATTTCTATTTGTTGCTTCAGTGTTGGATACCAGTGTATTATCGTACTATCTGCAACTACGCCTTAAAAGAAGACTTGTTTCTTGGTACGCTCCACGACGGACCGTTTTGCATTCGGTTGCATGCCATTACATTCCATCAGTCTCCATCACCCTGTTACACCAATATCACTCTATATGCATTCCTTGAGAGTGGATACTTAGCTGAACGGCTTGCACGGTTTGCAGCTCCCCAGGAGTTCGCCTTCGATCTTGATAATGCGAACATTTGTGATCACTGTGGCGCGGCTATTTCCGATCGATGTTCATGGTGCAAAATAACAATTTGTTCTGAACATTTCTTGAATGTCGACGATGTCCATTTTGTGAAACGTAATACATGCATCTCATAGAAAGGTGATATTTGCTCGCGCTTGACATTCACTTTCTGTCGCGATCCTAATGCACATGGTGAGTCATTATCCGCTGACATTATTCCTGTCATAATTGTTAACACAGCACTTTCAAAAGAACCTTATTAAATATTGAACTTGCAGCTTCGTATTCAAGAGATTCCTTGTCCGTTTCACTTGCAATTATGAGCTCTTCTGTAAAAGCCGTTGCTGTGGGCTATCATTACTTAAAACTCAAAATGCTGGAAACGAAAAGGATGCACTATATGCATCCTTCAAAATGTTCAGATGTGTGTGAATTCCAAAGGGGCCGAACTGCTGAGGTCATCGGTCCCTAGACTTACGCACCACTTAGACTAACTTATGCTAAGAACAACACACACACACCTCCATGCCCGATGGAGGACTCGTACCTCCGGCGGGAGGGGCCACGCAATCTGTGACATGGCGCCTGAAAACACGTGGCTACTACGCGCGGCTATGCATCCTTATGATGTTCCAAATAGCGAACACAGTTCGATTGTAATTTCTCGTGAGGTGTTTCAACACGAAAAATTTCGCGAATTCTACAGAATGAGTCCAGATAGTGTCCAGTTTTTGGAGCAATTGCTATCACCTACTTTGAGAAAGCAGGACACAAACTTTGGACTTGCTATTTCTCCTGCTGAGGAGCTATTCATTATAGGAGGAGTAAGGTAAGTTGGTGATAGTTTGTGAATGACGTGAAAATGCCCATCATGAAAAGATTATTTTTTTAAGACCACCTACTATGGTACTTTAATCAGTGTGGTGCGTATCTAAGTAATGGTTACAGATTAGTAAACCTAGTTCTATAACTGCACAATTTAGAAAAGTATTATAGAATCAGGTTGAGGAGTATTCAGAAGAAATTTTGCTGGATTAGAAGTGAGATGAGTTACCATCGATGATATGGCAGCGGGTGGTGAACTCTCAGTAGGGGTAGAAAATGTATTTGAAAAAATGGAAGAAACCCGTGATGATAAAAAATATCCTATAATGGACTCCTCAACTTCGTTCAGCTGCTTTCATATCTCTTTTACGCCTGTCACGAAGTTTACTGAAATCGAGGAGTAGACTGAAAAAAAAGTCCAGTCATCATCATCCGCTGATGACTCCTGGTGCTTTTTCATTTCCAGATTGTTTGTATCGGCAGCCCCTCCTTCCACCGTTAAAAACAGTTTCGATATGTTGGCTATATTTTATACACAGTAACCTATGACCTAAATCCCACCAAACATAAACTGGCAAGCAACAACATTCTCCACTTGAAACTTTTCAAACTAACCCCAGTGGCTTATTGATTTTCAAAGTATCCCAGTAGTTGTTGGGAACAACGAAAAGAAAACCAATTCATTGTCAAACTGTGGAGTAAGACTGCAAGAAGCGGAATAATAATTTTTCCCCGAGGAGTTTCCTCAAAATCGAAATGATAAACACTACACAGTGAACCCAAAACAGTGGTTTTTAATTCTCTAAGCGAAAAGTGAAAGTTCTACTGAGAAGCTAACTTGCTTCATAGAAGTAACACAATTTTTTGAGACACATAGGATGACTTGAAACTTCCTCGCAATGTATCATATGACACAGGCTGCTTGGAGCGACCAGCGCTCCATACTACGCAGGGCGACACGACAGATATAGGCCTACGTGCCGGTGTCATATCTCTACCGTCCAAGTGTGAACCAGTGAAGTCGCGTCAACTACACTACTGGCCATTGAGATTGCTACACCACGAAGATGACGTGCAACAGACGCGAAATTTAATCGACAGGAAGAAAATGCTGTGATATGCAAATGGTTAACTTTTCAGAGCATTCACACAAGGCTGGTGCTGCTGGCGACATCTAAAACGTGCTGACATGAGGAAAGTTTCCAACCGATTTCTCATACACAAACAGCAGTTGACCGGCGTTGCCTGGTGAAACGTTGTTGTGATGCCTCGAGTAAGGAGGAGAAATGCGTACCATCACGTTTCCGACTTTGATAAAGGTCGGATTGTAGCCTATCGCGATTGCAGTTTATCGTATAGCGACATTGCTGCTCGCGTTAGTCGAGATCCAATGACTGTTAGCACAATATGGAATCGGTGGGTTCAGGAGGGTAATACGGAACGGCGTGCTGGATGCCAACGGCCTCGTATCACTATCAATCGATATGACAGGCATCGTATCCGCATGGCTGTAACGGATCGTGCAGCTACGTCTCGATCCCTTAGTCAACACATGGGGACGTTTGCAAGACAACAACCATCTGAACGAACAGTTCGACGACGTTTGCAGCAGTATGGACTATCAGCTCGGAGACCATGGGTACGGTTACCCTTGACGCTGCATCACAGACAGGAGCGCCTGCAATGGTGTACTCAACGACGAACCTGGGTGCACGAATGCCAAAACGTCATTTTTTCGGATGAATCCAGGTTCTGTTTACAGCATCATGATAGTCGTATCCGTGTTTGGAGACATCGCAGTAAACGCACATTGGAAGCGTGTATTCGTCATGGCCATACTATCGTATCACCCGGTGTGATGGTATGAGGTGCCATTGGTTACACGTCTCGGTCACCTCTTGTTCGCATTGACGGCACGTTGAACAGTGGATGTTACATTTCAGATGTGTTACGACCCGTGGCTCTACCCTTCATTCGATCTCTGCGCAACCCTACATTTCAACAGGATAATGCACGACTGCATGTTGCAGGTCCTGTAAGGGGCTTTCTGGATACAGAAAATATTCGACTGCTGCCCTGTCCAGCACATTCTCCAGATCTCTCACCAATTGTAAACGTCTGGTCATTGGTGGCCGAGTAACTGGCTCGTCGCCAGTCACTACTCTTGATGAATTGCGATATCGTGTTGAAGCTGTACATGTACACGCCATCCAAGCTCTGTCTGACTCAATTCCCAGGCGTAACAAGACCGTTATTACGGCCAGAGATGGTTATTCTGGGCACTGATTTCTCAGGATGTATGCACCCACATTGCGTTAAAATGTAATCACATGTCAGTTATAGTATAATATATTTGTCCAATGAATACCCGTTTATCATTTGCATTTCTTCTTGGTGTAGCAATTTTAATGGCCAGTAGTGTACGTTCCATGCACTCTGCCGATTTCGGTGGCTGCCGCATCGTATCTGGAGTAGCGTAGCGTGTGATACTAACAAATCGCATCGCCTCAGTTTGAACGACGAATGAGAGCATACAGGTGGCTCAGAACAATATTCACCTACTCTATAGCTGTCGTGATGTCTTCGATTGCTACGACAGATCCTGTGGAAGCCAATTAATTGACCATGTTGTTGGGCCAACATGGAAACTCATGGGGGGGTCAACTGCTGTTCAAAAATGTGCGCCGAACGGTGACCTAGGAAACGTTTTCCGTCGTCATACCTCTCACACCGCCGCGTGCCCTGGAATGCAGAGCGACCAAGCCTGTGACTTTGATGTTCTGCGGTGAGGTACGAAATTCCGACACCTTGTGATCTACTCGTAGTTTCCCCATCCTTCAAACACTTTCGATTGATGCTGAAGACAGTAGCACGCCAACAGCCGACTAACTGACCATTTCCGAGATACTAATTTCTAGGCGCCGAGCCACAGCAGTCTAGCAGTCTGCCCTTCCTCTTAGTCTCTTATCTCAATGGATTTCCTAATTTGCGGACCGTGTCGTAGCTATAGCCATTCTCCATTCGTCTCTTCTCTGGCTATAAGCTTTCCTTACCAGATCAAGTGCCCCCACGCCATCTGGTGATATTCAGTCACGCGGTTGAACGGTGTGCTATGGCCCACTAGTGTACATACAGTACACAGGAAAATGTTGCCGGAAGAAATGGCAGGCATCGAGCAGCCGGACGTGCAATGATTTTTGTGCATTCGTCCTGGCATTGACTCGAGCCATGAAGAACAAGCTCAGATAATGAGCACGTAACGCCATGAGGAAAGCGGGACGTGCTACCTGCCGTTTTGCGTATTTTACGTTAAGGTGCTCGCAGGTCCATTGTGCATTAGCTGACAGAAAGTGCTATTCGAGGTAAAGGGTGCTTCTTGTAGAAGGGCGAGAGGCTTCATAAGACAATGGCCGCCTCCGCTCAGGAGGGGGCTGCGTGGGCGGTGCAAGGGTCCCCTGAAGGCGCCAGGAGGGCCCTTCTGCAGAGGGCCTCGGGAGGGCATCGCGGCGCCGCGCCGAGGGCGGGCAGCACCAGGGGTTGAGACAGCGACAGCGTCTGCCGTACCGGCCAACAACTCCCTGCTGCTCCAGTCACAAACCTGCCCCGAAATTATGTACAGTACTGGCCATTAAAATTGCTACACCGAGAAGAAATGCAGGTGATGAACGGGTACACATTGGACAAATATATTATTCTAGAACTGACATGTGATTACATTTTCACTCAATTGATACGCCTGGGCATTGAGTCAAACAGAGCTTGGATGGCGTGCAGAGGTATAGCTGCCCATTCAGCTTCAACACGATACCACAGTTCATCAAGTGACTGGCGTATTGTGACGAGCCAGTTGCTCGGCCACCATTGACCAGACGTTTTCAGTTGGTGAGAGATCTGGAGAATTGGCTGGCCAGGGCCGCAGTCTAATATTTTCTGTATCCGGAAAGGAACCCACAGGACCTGCAACATGCGGTCGTTCATTGTCCTGCTGAAATGTAGGGTATCGCAGAGATGGAATGAAGGGTAGAGCCACGGGTCGTAACATATCTGCAATGTAACGTCCACTGTTCAACGTGACGTCAATGCGAACAACAGGCGACTGAGGCGTGTAATCAATGGCACCCCATACCATCACGCCGGGTGATACGCCAGTATGGCGATGTCGAATACACGCTTCCAATGTGCGTTCACCGCGATGTCGCCAAACACGGATGCGACCATCACGATGCTGTAAACAGAACCTGGATTCATCGGAAAAAATGACGTTTTGCCATTCGTGCACCCTGGTTCGTCGTTGAGTACACCATCGCAGGAGCTCCTGTCTGTGATGCAGTGTCAAGGGTAGCCGCAGCCATGATCTCCGAGCTGATGGACCATGCTGCTGCAAACGTCGTCGAACTGTTCGTGCAGACGGTTGTTGTCTTGCAAACGTCCCCATCTCTTGAGTCAGGAATCCAGACGTGGCTGCACGATCCGTTACAGCCATGCGGATAAGATGCCTGTCATCTCGACTGCTAGTAATACGAGGCCGTTGGGATACAGCACGGCGTTCAGTTTTGCCCTCCTGAACCTACCGATTCCATATTCTGCTAACAGTCATTGGACCTCGACCAACGCGAGCAGCAATGTCGCGATACGCTAAACCACTATAGGCTACAATACGACTTTTATCAAAGTCGGAAACGTGATGGTACGCATTTTTCCTCCTTACACGAGGCATCACAACAACGTTTCACCAGGCAACGCCGGTCAACTGGTTTTTGTGTATGAGAAATCGGTTGGAAACGTTCCTCATGTCAGCACTTTGTAGGTGTCGGTACCGGAGACAACCTTGTGTGGATGCTCTGAAAAGTTAATCATTTGCATATCACAGCATCTTCTTCCTGTCGGTTAAATTTCGCGTCTTACTTACTGCCTGGTGCCACATATGCCACGTAAGCTATCTGGTCAAAAGCATCACGTCATCTATTAGTAGACATCAGAATGGGGTGTGTCGACTCTTCGCCTTTATTTATGATAGCTTGAACCTTGCTGAGACATTTTCAGTGAGGTGTCTGAATTTCTGCGAAAGAATGGTAGTCCATTCTTCCTCAACAGCCGAAGCCAGAGAAGAACTGATGTCGGACGCTGGGGTACGGAGCGAAGTCGACGTGCTAAGATATTCCAAAGGTGTTCCGTTGGGGTCAGGTCGGGACTTCGGCTCTCGGCATGTACAGTCTTCTTAATCACTATAAGGAAACCACACACTAACCACGGGAAACATCCCCATTCTGAAAGACAACCTCCTACATACTTCACTATTGGCACGGCACATGAAGGTAAGTAAAATTCTTCAAGAATTCAACAAACCGCATTCATCCCTCTAAATCAGTTGTTTCCGATCATCCTCCGTCCAGTGGCTTCGCTCTTTACACCACCTCAAGAGTCGCTTAGGAGCTTATGAGCAGCTGCTCGACCACTGTAGCCTAATCTTTTTAACCTCATAAGCGCAGTCATTGTCTATTTGGACTGCTGGTAGCACTTTTTTGTGGTTTTTTGGCGCACAACTATAGCGGTCATTAGCGCCCAGACTAAGTTATGAATGCACTGCGAGGCACAAGGTTAAAACAGCAACTAAAAATGACAACACTATAAAAGGCAGATTAACAGGCAAGGGATTAAAAGAAAACAGCATAATCAAATGTCCTTAGACAGGTTTGTCAAGTGGATAAAACGAAGAAAGCGAGCAGCTGCTCCTGGGTCATCCGCTAATATTTCATCCAGAGTACATGGCAGGCCGAGATCAATGCGCAGTGTATTAAAATTCGGACAGGACGTTAAAATGTGGCGTACCGTCAGCAATTGCCCACATGGGCAGAACGGCACCGGGCAGCCGTCAACAGATGGCGATGGCTGAACCGGCAGTGTCCAATCTGTAACCGGGGCAAAACCACCTCCTCCCGCCGAGAAGGGCGTGAAGATGTCGTCCAAGCAGTGGGGAGAGGTTTCAAGGCCCGAAGCAAGCTTGTTTTCAGTAAGTGTCAACCAATCGGCATGCCACAGCGATAAAATGCGCCGACAAATGACCCTGCTAAAATCATATGAAGGCACACAACAAGAAGCTGTCCGAGGCTGGAGGACCGCAGCCTTGGCCGCGGCATCTGCAGCTTCGTTCCCAGGGATACCGACATTGCCAGGAACCCACATAAAGGTAACCGGAGAACAGTCGGCCGCCAGCTGCTGAAGAGAGCGTTGGATCCGGTGCACGAAAGGGTGAACCGGGTACGGATCACTGAGGCTCTGGATGGCGCTCAGGGAATCTGAGCATATGACATAAGCAGAATGTCGGTGGCGGCAGATGTAAAGAACAGCCTGGTAGAGGGCGAAGAGCTCCGCTGTGAAGACCGAACAATGGCCATGGAGCCGGTATTTGAAACTGTGTGCCCCGACAATAAAAGAACACCCGACCCCGTCATTGGTTTTAGAGCCATCTGTATAATTGAAGATCGTATTAATGAACTTCGTACGAAGTTGGACAAACCGGGAGCGGTATACCGAAGCTGGGGTAACCTCCTTTTGGAGCGAGCTGAGGTAAAAGTGAACGCGAACCTGAGCCTGGAGCCAAGGTGGCGTTTGGCTCTCGCCCACTCGAAAGGTTGCAGGGAGTGAAAAATCAAGGTGCTGAAGGAGGCGACGAAAGCGAACTCCAGGGGGTAGCAGGACAGATACATACAACCCGTATTGACGGTCGAGACAGTCGTCAAAAATGGAACAATAAGACGGGGGGTCGAGCATTGACAATAGCCGACAGGCATACCGTAGCACTTTGAAACTCCTTCCGTTGATTTTATGCAATTTTTTGCAACCACCCTCCACAGCTCTCAACAGTCCCTCTGGTTGTTCTTTCCCATTTCCACTTCTCAATCACATCACAAGCTGTCGACTTGGGCACCTTTAGAGGGTTGAATTTTTCTTGACAGATTTTTTACTTCAGTGTCCAGTCCACTTTCGAAGTCACTGATCTCCACTGACCGACCCATTCCACTGTTACTGTTTCTCTACTGACAACGCAGTAGCCCAACTTTGTAATGGCGGGCCCGCCTCTCGTGGCGTCTAGTGGTCAATTCAGCATCACATGGAGGTAAGTGGATACTGTAAATTGCAACTATTTGGAAGTACTAGCTCAGCTGCTGGACTAATTCCAACCCCGTACACATCTAAATTGACCACGTGTGATTTTGGTGTGCTATTAAACTCGTGAATCTTCTTGCTTCCTGTGCCGTCACTGTGTCACTCTTGCATCTATATCTGCATGGTCATTCTGCAGTCCACGCTGAAGTATTTGGCGGAGGGTTCACGAAACCGCTTTCAGACTGTTTCTCGACCGTTCGTCTTTCTAACAGCACCTGGATAAAATGAACACTAAACCTTTCCACAGCGAAAAACGACTTTGTTTTAATGATTGGCACCCAAATCCGATTATTGTATCCGTCCACTCTCTGCCCTACATCTCTATATACATCTACATGAATACTCTGCAAATCACATTTAAGTGCCTGGCAGAGGGTTCATCGAACCACGTCCACAATTCTCGGCCGGCCGCGGTGGCCATGCGGTTCTAGGCACTTCAGTCCGGAACCGCGTGACTGCTACGGTCGCAGGTTCGAATCCTGCCTCGGGCATGGATGTGTGTGATGTCCGTAGGTTAGTAAGGTTTAAGGCGTTCTAAGTTCTAGGGGACTGATGACCTCAGATGTAAAGTACCATAGTGCTCAGAACCATTTGAACCATTTGAGCCACAATTCTCTATTATTCCAATCTCGTATAGCGCGCGGAAGGAATGAACACCTATATCTTTCCGTACGAGCTCTGATTTCCCTTATTTTATCGTGGTGATCCTTCCGCTCTATGTAGGTCGGTGTCAACAAAATATTTTCGCATTCGGAGGAGAAAGTTGGTGATTGGAATTTCGTGAGAAGATTCCGTCGCAACGAAGAACGCCTTTTTAAAATGATTTCCAGCCCAAATCCTGTATCATTTCTGTGACACTCTCTCCCATATTTCGCGATAATACAAAACATGCTGCCTTCCTTTGGACTTTTTCGATGTACTCTGTCAGTTCTATCTGGTAAGGATCCCACACCGCGCAGCAGTGTTCTAAGAGAGGACGGACAAGCGTAGTGTAGGCAGTCTCCTTAGTAGGTCTGTTACATTTTCTAAGTGTTCTGCCAATAAAACGCAGCCTTTGGTTAGCCTTCACCACAACATTTTCTATGTGTTCTTTCCAATTTAAATTGTTCGTAATTGTAATACCTAGGTATCTGGTTGAATTTACGGCTTTTAGATTAGACTGAATTATCGTGTAACCGAAGTTTAACGAGTTCCTTTTAGTACTCATGTGGATGACCTCACACTTTTCGTTATTTAGGTCCAACTGCCACATTTCGCACCATTCAGACATTTTTTTCTAAATCGTTTTGCAATTTGTTTTGATATTCTGATGACTTTGTTAGTCGATAAACGACAACGTCAGCTGCAAACAACCGAAGACGGCTGCTCAGATTGTCTCCCACATCGTTTATATAGATAAGGAATAGCAAAGGGCCTATAACACTCCTGAAATTACTTCTGTTTTACTCGATGCCTTTCAGTCAGTTACTACGAACTGTGACCTCTCTGACAGGAAATCGCAAATCCAGTCACATAACTGAGACGATATTCCATAACCACGCAATTTTACTACGAGCCGCTTGTGTAGTACAGTGTCAAAAGCCTTCCAGAAATCCAGGAATACGGAATCGATCTGAAATCCCTTGTCAATAGCACTTGGCACGTCTTCCGAATAAAGAGCTAGTTGTGTTTCACAGGAACCAAGTTCTCTAAACCTGTGTTGACTGTGTGTCAATAGACCGTTCCTTCGAGGTAATTCATAATGTTCGAACACAATATATGTTCTAAAATCCTGCTGCATATCTACATTAACGCTATGGGCCTGTAATTTAGTGGCTTACTCCTACTACCTTTCTCGAATATTGGTGTGACCTGTGCAACTTTCCAGTCTTTTGGTACGGACGTTTCGTCGAGCGAACGGTTCTACATCACTGTTAAGTATGAAGCTAATGCATCAGCATACTCCGAAAGGAACCTAATTGGTCTGGACCAGAAGACTTGCTTTTATTAAGTGATTTGAGTTGCTTCACTACTCCTAGGGTATTTACTTCTACGTTACTCATTTTGGCAGCTGTTCTCAATTTGAATTCTGGAATATTTACTTCGTCTTCTTTTGTGAAGGCATTTCGGAAGGCTGTGTTTAATAAATCTGTCTTCGATAGAACCTCCATTGCTATCGCGCAGAGAAGGCATTGATTGTTTATGGCCGCTAGGATACTTCACATACGATCAGAATCTCTTTGGATTTTCTGCCAGGTTTCGAGACAAAGTTTCGTTCTGGAAACTGTTATAGGCGTCTCGCGTTGAACTCCGCGCCAAGTTTCGAGCTTCTGTAAAGGATCGCCGATCTTAGGGATTTTGCGTCTGTTTAAATTTGGCATGTTTGTTTCACTGTTTCTGCAACAGTGTTCTAACCCGTTTTGTGTACCAAGGAGGATCAGATCCGTCGTTTGTTAGGTTATTTGGTATAAACCTCTCACTTGCTGCCGACACTATTTCTTTGAATTTAAGCCACATCTAGTCTACACTTATATTATTAATTTGGAATAAGTGGAGATTGTCTCTCAAGAAGGCGTCAAGTGAATTTTTATCTGCTTTATTGAATAGGTATATTTTTCGAGGATTTGGGGATTACAATATTCAATCTCGCTACGACAACCCTGTGTTCACTAATCCCTAAATCGGTTTTGATGCTCGTTATTAACTCAGGATTATTTGTTGCTAAGAGGTCAAGTGTGTTTTCACAACCGTTTACTACTCGCGTGGCCTCATGAACTAACTGCTCGAAATAATTTTCAGAGAATGCGTTTAGCACAATTCCGGAAGATATTTTATTTCTCGATACTTCAAAATGAGCTTCCTCAAACTTTTCCGATGTCGTCCGTCAAGAGGACGGACAAGTTTAGTACGTTTTCTACGTGATGATTTCAATTTAAATTATGTGTAATTATAATCCCAAGGTATTTAATTGAATCTACAACCTTTGAAATTATGCTACGTATCGAGTAAGCGAAATGTAACAGAATTTTTCAAATGGTTCAAATGGCTCTGAGCACTATGGGACTTAACATCTATGGTCATCAGTCCCCTAGAACTTAGAACTACTTAAACCTAACTAACCTAAGGACATCACACACATCCATGCCCGAGGCAGGATTCGAACCTGCGACCGTAGCAGTCGCGCGGCTCCGGACTGAGCGCCTAGAACCGCTAGACCACCGCGGCCGGCAGAATTTTTCAGTGTCCGTGTAAAAGGCATCACACTTTCAGGGTTCCGTACTATAGCAGTTGGGGAGAGAGATAATGTGGTATGTACAGTAATTATGCTAATGCACGTTTATCCGCTTCTTGTCTGCCCAACCATTTACAACAATGGCAGTGTGGCTGCGGCTGTGTTCTCTCTTCGCGTTGACTTCGTCTCAGAAAATCTCCAATTAGAAATGCAAATCTTCGTCGCATAGGGAGAAGGAAATTACGACGTAGCTCGGTAAGAGAATGAAAACTTGCGACTTCCGCATATTATAACTTTTCCTTAACGCAATACTGATAGAGCGCAATCACATAAGTCTTTATCACACCAGCTCAAAAGGCCGACAGATGGAGAGATCAGTGACAAAAGAAAATGAGGTGCATTAGGAAAATAATAGTTGTAAACTATCTTACACAGATAATCATACCTCCCTACGATAATTTTGTCGCACATGGACGTCGCGAATATTTTTTTATATGTGTAGGCCATTTAAAGAACCTCAATCGGTGAAAACAGAGCGAGTTATACAATCACTTTGTTGTCTGCCTGTCTTTCTGTCTATTAACATCCCTTTTTCTCAGTCGTGTAGGGGTATCAAGTTGAAACTTATATAAAATATTAAGGCCTACGGTCCCTTCACGGTGTAAAAAATTTAAGCTTCTAAGTCAGTGCCGTCAGTACATACGACCATTTATGTCATATATTTTCATATTCGAAAACTCACACATCAAAAACCTGTAAACGAACTGTCTGTATAAATTAAGTGCTTACGAAACGTCAGAGTGTGAATCCTCCTTACACTTGTCCGGATTCTTTCTTTTCTTTTTTTAAGGATTAATTTCTGCCATTCACCCAATATATATATTTTACAATTTGGTTTTACCTTCTGTAGACGTTACTGGTCGGTAAACGACAGAGTTATATGCGAACAGTCTACGAGGGATGCTGAACTTTTCTCCTAGGTCGTTTATACAAATTTAGAAGAGCAGGAGGTCTGTAAACCTCCTTCGGCAATCCCAGATATCATTTCGGTTTCAATAGATGACTTCCCGTCAGTTACTACGAACTGTGACCTTTCCGACAGCAATCCAGTCCCGCAGCTAAGACGATACTCCACAGGTACGTAATCTGAATAAAAGTCACTTGTGATTTGCTTTTGGAGGCTCCTCACACTGATAGGCGAATTATGTAAATAATGTGGTGATTCTTCATTTCAGTGAGCAGTATTTTTAAAAGATTTTACTATACTGGCGGCTGAAAGCCTTGCCTTATTAGAAGAATTGCAAGTTATTGTCGGCTCAAGGCCACAAGCAATGTTACACACAATCAACGACTGACGGCCTGATTAAGAAGGTTCAAAATTATTCGTCGGCTGAAGGCCAGAAGCAATTTAAAAAAAAAATACACATCGGCTGAAGGCTTGAATTACAAGGGAGAATGGCAGTTACACATTAACAAATACTAAGATATTTTCTTCTCAATAATCAAAAGGGTAACAAGCTATAGTAACGGCTGAAGGCATCACTAAAACAGAATTGAAAATAATTTGTCGGCTGAAGGCCACAAGCATTGCTACAAACAATTAACGGCTGAAGGCCGGAGTTACAAGTGAGGAAGGCAGTAACATGTTAAAACATTAGGGTAAATTTTAAACAATTTAAACTTGTCCAAATAAGACGGAGTGATCCACAGACAGTGCTCTCTGGATCGACCTGAGGAAGGTGACTAAAGCTGTGTAAGCGGTGAGACTGGCAGCCAAGAGTTTTACTCCCGTAACAAGATGGCAACTCACACTGGGGGTAGCTTAAGCGCCAACCGACCGACTAACCAATCTGCCTAACGTCCGATCACCGGTACAACGATGGAATATTTTTAGGCAAGGGCGAAGAGACGGACAGCACCATGTCTTCTGAAACACACCAAAGGCCGAAGGAAACACTAGAACCAAGGTAGACCTCCCAAAAACATATGCACAGTACAATTAAAGAGGTTGTCGAACTAGACGGCATGTCGGAAAGCACCAACACGACGAGGAAAGGTGAACTGCCGGAAAAGTACGCTAACCTCCAGGGCAGGTAACTGGGGCGTTGGAGGCCATAAGGCAGAAAATACTGCTGTTTGCATTTCACTAATGAGAATAATACTAAATCCAGACTAACATGAAGGAGTAGAAGGCGGCTAATAGCTCCTGCCAACATGACAGTCCACTTGTTGCGGCTGGTGTCACCGACCCTGGGAGCAGAAAAAATGCTTCAAATGGCTCTGAGGACTATGGGACTTAACATCGGAGGTCATCAGTCCCCTAGAACTTAGAACTACTTAAACCTAAAGTAAGGACATCACACACATCCATGCCCGAGGCAGGATTCGAACCTGCGACCGTAGCGGTCGCGCGGTTCCAGCCTGAAGCGAATAGAACTGCTCGGTTATAACGGCCGGCTGGGAGCAGAAACACGCAAACAACAGCGAGATTTCAAACAGTGGAGGTTTCTGTACTGGACGCGGTTCACTCAACTTCAAACGTCCTGGGTTCGGCCGTCGGCTACAGCCCCTCGGTCCTACATTGCCTGCACGCCGCCAGTGGCCCCGGCCTGCCCGCGCGCTGCGGACCTCCTCGCTGCTCTGTCCCAAGCCGAGCTACCGACACCAGAACGCAGGCAGCATTTAAATCACTGGACATTAAAAACCACACAAGATACACATCCGCGAAGACAATTCCACAATGAAACTTAGTGGCAGATCAAAACTGTGTGCCGGTCCGAGACTCGAACCCGGGACCTTTGCCTTTCGCGGGAAAGTGCTCTACCATGTGAGCTACCCGAGCACGACTCACGCCCCGTCCTCACAGCTTCTGCCAGTACCTCGTCTCCTACCTTCCAAACTTTACAGAAGCTCTCGCAGGAGAGTTTTGATCTGCCAGGAAGTTTCATATCAGCGCACACTCCGCTGCAGAGTGAAAATACCATTCTGGAATTCCACAACGTCTCAAACAATACTACGAGTAAAACCAGTCACTGTGAAACAACACGGACGAATTATACGTCGGCACAAACACAGAGGAGCCAGAAGCGGTCGGAAAACCAAATGCACGTCGCCCGCTGCGACGATCGATCCAACGACCAACCAACGGTCGTCCCCACTCAAGTCAGGTATGGAAAAGATCCCAGTATAAATCGTCGACTGACAACTTATTGCCATGACCGGCCGGAGTGGCCATGCGGTTCTGGGCGCTACAGTCTGGAGCCGAGCGACCGCTACGGTCGCAGGTTCGAATCCTGTCTCGGGCATGGATGTGTTTGATGTCCTTAGGTTAGTTAGGTTTAATTAGTTCTAAGTTCTAGGCGACTGATGACCTCAGAAGTTAAGTCGCATAGTGCTCAGAGCCATTTGAATCATTGCCATGAGGATACTTCGACGGGCGAACACACACACACACACACACACACACACACACACACACGTGGAAGTTGCACTACTCGAATCTCACGGTCCATTCAATTAAAACTCGCTGAATCCGGTCCTTGATGTGGTCGTGCACTCTCGCGACCACATCCTTCCATTGAACAGTGCATGTGTGTCGCCAGCGGTCGAGCGAGTACTGGCTGTCCGGCCCTCATTGCTGCTCCGTCCCAACTCAACTCGCTCGACACGACGGCCTGGAAATACTAGAGGCCGGTCCAAAGATGGTACCACAGTATGCGCTATCGATAAGCCCTGCTGCTGCCACTCACGGATAGACAAGGCGGTCAAACGTAGTGGCGCCAGTGAACACGCTAAGAAAACGAGACGCCACTATCGCTATTACAAGATGCCAAGCTATGAACGGCCTCAACGCAGCCGCTCACGGCCCAAAAAGTTGTTTCAAGCAGATAAATTTTGTAATTTTCGAACTGTAACGCTTTGATTTTTGACGGACGAGTAAGCGTGGTTCAGAGAGATTCTTTATATGCTTTGCTGGAGTCACAGAGTGCATGAACCCAGTTTTGAGATTCAGAGTCATAATTTTGGTTCTCCATGTATTTTTCTGACTTCACTTGTGAAATATGATCAGTTAGGAACACCAATGATTCATTCGGGTCAAGGCCGCGCCATTTTTCTCTGAGCTCCAGACCGCTGAAGTTGAACGACCAGTGGTCAGATTTGCAGTCAGGAAAACGGGTTACATAAAGAAAAAGCAGGTAACAGAAGCCACGAAGTGAATTCGTCCTCAAGAGTTTTCGCAGTGTCGGGTGAGTCATTATTCGCGAACGCTGCCAGAATTCACGAAGTTATTATTAATTATGATACACTATGGTAGGTGGGAGTAAAGCCCCGCATTTCCCAGTTTTTATGATATTGTGGTCGATGAATAGTAGATTTTACCCGCGATTTCAAACTGAAGTCGTATGTTGGTTTGTTACCTATAACCCACTCAGATTTCAGCTTTCCCTGATTGTTAACTACGGATAAATTTACAATTTAACTAAAACAAAAACTGCGTGGTTATACGCAACAAAATGTGACAAACCCCGCAATGCAGGTGTTTGCCTCATTTGAGATAAACACGGATAAAGATGGACCACTGCAAACTAACAGCTGAAATAACCCTTGTAACATTGTTGTATTGTAGGGTAACCTGAAAGAGTTCAATTACTGAGGTCAAGTTCTCTAGATACCTAATATATACTGTACTTTGCTAGGACCTCTGACCCATCGTTGAAGTCCCAAGTTTTTGTTCTTCTTCGGATGCTTCTTCACCAAATAGTAAGCCCATATTTATATCTGAGCTATTGGCATCATACAAGAGAGATCTGAATCTGACTCTGAAGAATAATCAGCTGTCTGTTTACTTTGTTTTCATTTTTTCGAATTGATGTAATGAAATGGGACGTACGTCGTTTTACTCCTGTAACACACACATTTCTTTCTTTGGCACGCCTTTCCTTCTCACTAGCAAGCTTTTCTTTTCCTATGCATTCTTCTTCCATTCCTTCTTTATTGGGTGTCGACGTCAGAAGCACAAATTTCAATGCTTTGCTAAAAAGTTTCCCCGAAATCTTTATTTTAGATACAGAAATTATATATTTACGTGAGATAATGTAACGCAATGTGTGTTGAATGTCTTCTTTTGCGAATGTTATCATTGAGGAATTGTCGTAACATTGTTGGAGCTGCAGGGACTTACCCTAACACAGCAGTGGATTTACCTCATTTTGCCATTTTCTACCAAATGCGCCCTTGTTGGATTTGGGGACCAACTGGAACAATTATTTTGCGGTTTAATTGCAGTGGTGTCAACAAGTAATTCGTTGATTCATGTCTTCAAATCCCACGTTTTTCAATGTTCGAGCAAAACATCAAAAAAGCTACATGTAAGTGTTAAAAAACAGACTTATCTCGTTTCCTCACCCTTGGAGCGTCCAGTCGGACGAACTTTCACGGAACAGAACAATAAGTTACAGTAAGACAAATCTACCAACTGGTGATCTGTTCCTGAATCGATGTCAGTCAGTTCAAAAACACGGTGTGGGTTGTTACCTCACGCGGGCCTTTACCCCAACCTCCCTTACGGTTGTTAAATTTGCTGACAGTTTGATTCATGGCGCTGGATGCTCTGTACCTAATACAATTAAATTTAAATAACCTTGCTTTCTCCTGGCAGTCAATGATATTGTCACCATCTCTGGAAGTAATTATACACTGTAAACAGCGAGTTGCTGCATTGGAATGTAGTCTTTGGAACAGAGCTCACAGAACTGCACTCTGCAGCGCAACTGCAGGAACTGTGCTTAGCCGGCTGCAGGTGCTGAACTGTATTTTCCGACTGCAGGATCGAAACTGACAAGGGGATAGCCCACTCCAACATGTCGGAACATGCCCTGAAAACTTTTCGTGCAGGAATAATACACCTAAAGAAAGACCATACCAAAATTTTGGCTGTTAAGATACACTGTAAGTTTGTAAAAATGTTGAAAATTGCCTATTCGTACTTCGCCAGGTGGATGGATGAATATACCCCCACATCAGAGCTGTAGCGGACTACACATGCGCAACATTGCAGACGCATATCCTTGGCGACAGCGCAACGGTAAACAATTGATACGACTCGGGGCGATCGTAATTTCTAAGGCGAATTACAGTTTTCTTTGGCAGTTTCTCTGAAACAATTGCTCACAATTAGTGTTAACTCAACCTGTAACTCATTTATCATCTATAATAATTACCAGTTGCATTTGTAATAGAGTAAGTGTTAATAATGGAGATAAAACTCAATATTCATTGTGTTGAACACTTTATCTTATGCAGTGTGCAAATCCGATTTGTCTTTGTAAAATCTGACCGTGATCTATAAAAGCTGGAGAAGGACTTACATAAAGTTGTAAATACACACCAAAATGAAACTCGCGAAACTGTGAACGAAAAACATTCGAAAAATATACTGTGCATGATGGCCACAAAGTATCATTACTCCCCATTAATAATCAACATAAACACTAAACTTGAACAAATAACATGAAAAACAGTTGTTCAGGTGAGTTTTCTTGAGACATGAACCATGTAGGACGGTTGGTGAGTGACGGTGTACTGCTACCGATAGAGATCTTTGAGGCTGAACCATCTGAGATGAGCGTTGCTCATTTCGAGTTTTCTTAGGCTTGGTTAAGCAGATTCAGGAAATAATACGGTATAGGAAGTTATGAAACAACGAAGTTTACTTCAAGTAAAAGTGTAGACGAGATGCCGTTAATTCGCATGTGATTTAAAAACGAACCTTCCCGTGATCCGCACATGTGCTGTGTCTAACACGGATCAGTCAGGCGTCTTGAGAGAATTGTGAGTAAACAACGTTTTCTCATTTCGAGACGAAAAAAGACAGTCTGTTGTGCAATCGATTAGTGTTACGACACATTCACATACAACAGTGACAGTAATAAGTATTTGTGGATTATTGTTTCTGCAACTTTATATCTGTCTTCTGGCACCTGAAGGAATGTTAGGACCAAAAATAAAAGGACTAGCTAGTGGCAATAATCCTATAATTGACCTATCAAAATCTGGAAAAATAGGGAAGAATAATTTTTAATATTTCATTTACAGGAATTAATTCATTGCTTTTGTTGGACTCTTAGCCTGGACATAACGATACCTCCGCCTTTCAGGAGGAGGATGAAAAGACTATCGACATAATTCAGATTCCACGTGGAACAACCGATGTGACTCTCGATAAAGAAGTTTTTTCGGCTGTGGAAAGTATTTTTAAGGTAACTGTCGGATAATATAGTTTCCAGTAGCTCCGTGACATGCGAGGTTTATCAAGGGAACATTATTCTTAAATTTCAGTAATTTTGTACCAGCAGTTTGCAGCGGCACGTTCTACGAATTGTTTCAAGTAGCTCGAGATGCAGCACAATAAACAGAGCAAAGGCAAGGACCATTTCTTATCCCACAGTCACTCTGTCTAATTAAAACCAATAATTACTGTGACATGCCTCAAGGCGTTAGCTTTTCTTTCGTCAGGTACGCCCGGTAGAAGGAAAATAGTTGTTTTCGTCGTTCAAATGACACTTCGCTTTATTGCAGCGACTATGGAGAATAAACGAGGAACTGATTTATTATTACTAAAATATAAATTGTTAAGAAATTATGATGAGAACTGTGGTGGAGGAATTTTTAAAATTACGATAAGAGCAGTGGTAGGTACAGGAATTTCTATAAAATGATGTATGCATGATAAATATATTTCCATAATTTAAAGTAACAAATGATGGAAGTCGTCTGTAACATACCATCAAACACTTGCGTGATTTTTTTTTTTTTTTTGCTTTGGCAGTCAAAAATGTGTTCAAATGTGTGTTAAATCTTATGGGACTTAACTGTTAAGGTCACCAGTCCCTAATCTTACACACTACTTAACCTAAATTATCCTAAGGACAAACACACACACCCATGCCCGAGGGAGGACTCGAACCTCCGCAGGGACCAGCCGCACAGTTTATGACTGCAGCGCCGGAGACTGTTCGGCTAATCCCCCGCAGCTTTGGCAGTCTCTTTTGGAAAAACTAAATATGCAGTAGTTTAGCTGTCGGCACGAACTGCCACTCATTCAAAACATTGACACATGCTATTTTTTGTATGGTTCCAGTGCTTTAAATTGACTTTTATGACCCCAGATATCAGCACTACACTCTCTTGTCACGCCTGATCACGCGCTAGGCGGTAAAGGCTAACCGAACTGCCGCCATAAGAGGTTCTACATGCGACAAAAACTAATCACTTCAACAGTTTTTAAAAAAAAACACTTGCATTGCATATTTGCAGCTGAAACTTTTACATTGTATTCGTTTTGTTGTACTCTTCCTGCATAGAAAACATCGGGATAGCTTTCTACTTGTCGCACTGGACGACTCCCTTGTGAGAGAGTGTCTGCAGGGTGTCGTCTTCTTCCGTCTTCCCCCCAGTACCAGGCGGAGGCAATGTAGTCCCCCGCTGACAGCGCTCTCGTCGGCTGCCCGGCAACACGATTGGCAGACGGGCGTGGCGCAGAAGCAGAAAGAGGTCTGCGTTGGTGACGGCCACCTACAGGCTGCTGCGAGGAACTGAAAGCGGCCGGCAACTAGTTGTGCCTGGCTGGAGGCTGCGGCCTCTCGCGATATGTGCTGTGAGCCTCTTGAGACATGTAGATAACAGTAGTAGATGTTCGCTCCTGGCCATTAAAAAAACACCATGAAGGCAGTAGCATGCAACAGATGTCACGTAGTCTACATCCACATGATTACTCTGCAATTCACATTTAAGTGCTTGGCAGAGGGTTCATCGAACCACAATCATACTCTCTCTCTACCACTCCACTCCCGAACAGCGCGCGGGAAAAAACGAACACCTAAACCTTTCTGTTCGAGCTCTGATTTCTCTTACTTTATTTTGATGATCATTCCTACCTATGTAGGTTGGGCTCAACAAAATATTTTCGCATTCGGAAGAGAAAGTTGGTGACCGAAATTTCGTAAATAGATCTTGCCGCGACGAAAAACGTTTTTGCTTTAATGACTTCCATTCCAACTCGCGTATCATATCTGCCACACTCTCTCCCCTTTTACGTGATAATACAAAACAAGCTGCTCTTTTTTGCACCCTTTCGATGTCCTACGTCAATCCCACCTCGTATGGATCCCACACCGCGCAGCAATATTCTAACAGAGGACGAACGAGTGTAGTGTAAGCAGCCTCTTTAGTCGACTTGTTGCATCTTCTAAGTGTCCTGCCAATGAAACGCAACCTTTGGCTCGCCTTCCCCACAATATTATCTACACTCCTGGAAATTAAAATAAGAACACCGTGAATTCATTGTCCCAGGAAGGGGAAACTTTATTGACACATTCCTGGGGTCAGATACATCACATGATCACACTGACAGAACCACAGGCACATAGACACAGGCAACAGAGCATGCACAATGTCGGCACTAGTACAGTGTATATCCACCTTTCGCAGCAATGCAGGCTGCTATTCTCCCATGGAGACGATCGTAGAGATGCTGGATGTAGTCCTGTGGAACGGCTTGCCATGCCATTTCCACCTGGCGCCTCAGTTGGACCAGCGTTCGTGCTGGACGTGCAGACCGCGTGAGACGACGCTTCATCCAGTCCCAAACATGCTTAATGGGGGACAGATCCGGAGATCTTGCTGGCCAGGGTAGTTGACTTACACCTTCTAGAGCACGTTGGGTGGCACGGGATACATGCGGACGTGCATTGTCCTGTTGGAACAGCAAGTTCCCTTGCCGTTCTAGGAATGGTAGAACGATGGGTTCGATGACGGTTTGGATGTACCGTGCACTATTCAGTGTCCCCTCGACGATCACCAGTGGTGTACGGCCAGTGTAGGAGATCGCTCCCCACACCATGATGCCGGGTGTTGGCCCTGTGTGCCTCGCTCGTATGCAGTCCTGATTGTGGCGCTCACCTGCACGGCGCCAAACACGCATACGACCATCATTGGCACCAAGGCAGAAGCGACTCTCCATTCGTCCCTCCATTCACGCCAGTCGCGACACCACTGGAGGCGGGCTGCACGATGTTGGGGCGTGAGCGGAAGACGGCCTAACAGCTTCATGGAGACGGTTGCGAATGGTCCTCGCCGATACCCCAGGAGCAACAGTGTCCCTAATTTGCTGGGAAGTGGCGGTGCGGTCCCCTACGGCACTGCGTAGGATCCTACGGTCTTGGCGTGCATCCGTGCGTCGCTGCGGTCCGGTCCCAGGTCGACGGGCACGTGCACCTTCCGCCGACCACTGGCGACAACATCGATGTACTGTGGAGACCTCACGCCCCACGTGTTGAGCAATTCGGCGGTACGTCCACCCGGCCTCCCGCATGCCCACTATACGCCCTCGCTCAAAGTCCGTCAACTGCACATACGGTTCACGTCCACGCTGTCGCGGCATGCTACCAGTGTTAAAGACTGCGATGGAGCTCCGTATGCCACGGCAAACTGGCTGACACTGACGGCGGCGGTGTACAAATGCTGCGCAGCTAGCGCCATTCGACGGCCAACACCGCGGTTCCTGGTGTGCCCGCTGTGCCGTGCGTGTGATCATTGCTTGTACAGCCCTCTCGCAGTGTCCGGAGCAAGTATGGTGGGTCTGACACACCGGTGTCAATGTGTTCTTTTTTCCATTTCCAGGAGTGAATGTGGTCTTTCCAACTGAAGTTGTTCGTAATTTTAACACCCAGGTACTTAGTTGAATTGACAGCCTTGAGAATTGTACTATTTATCGAGTAATCGAATTCCAACGGATTTCTTTTGGTACTCATGTGGATCACTTCACACTTTTCGTTATTTAGCGTCAACTGCCACCTGCCACACCATACAGCAATCTTTTCTAAATCGCTTTGCAACTAATACTGGTCTTCGGATGACCTTACTAGACGGTAAATTACAGCATCATCTGCGAACAACCTAAGAGAACTGCTCAGATTGTCACCCAGGTCATTTATATAGATCAGGAACAGCAGAGGTCCCAGGACGCTTCCCTGGGGAACACCTGAAATCACTTCAGTTTTACTCGATGATTTGCCGTCTATTACTACGAACTGCGACCTTCCTGACAGGAAATCTCGAATCCAGTCGCACAACTGAGACGATACCCTATAGGCCCGCAGCTTGATTAGAAGTCGCTTGTGAGAAACGGTGTCAAAAGCTTTCCGGAAATCTAGAAATACGGAATCAACTTAAGATCCCCTGTCGATAGCGGCCATTACTTCGTGCGAATAAAGAGCTAGCTGCGTTGCACAAGAACGATGTTTTCTGGAACTATGATGATTGCGTATCAATAGATCGTTCCCTTCGAGGTGATTCATAATGTTTGAATACAATATATGCTCCGAAAACCCTACTGCAAACCGACGTCAATGATATGGGTCTGTAGTTCGATGGATTACTCCTACTATCCTTCTTAAACACTGGTGCGACCTGCGCAATTTTCAAATCTGTAGGTACAGATCTATCGGTGAGCGAGCGGTTGTATATGATTGCTAGGTAGGGAGCTATTGTATCATCGTAACCTGAAAGGAACCTAATCGGTATACAATCTGGACCTGAAGACTTGCCCGTATCAAGCGATTTGAGTTGCTTCGCAGCCCCTAAGAAAGAAACTCACGCTAGCAGCTGTTCGTGTTTCAAATTCTGGAATATTCCATTCGTCTTCCCTGGTGAAGGAATTTCGGAAAACTGCGTTCAATATCTCCGCTTTAGCGGCACAGTCGTCGGTAACAGTACCATCGGCACTGCGCAGCGAAGGTATTGACTGCGTCTTGCCGCTTGTGTACTTTACATACGACCAGAATTTCTTCTGATTTTCTACCAAATTTCGAGACAATGTTTCGTTGTAGAACCTATTAAAGGTATCTCGCATTGAAGTCCGTGCAAAATTTCGCGCGTCTATAAATTTTAGCCAATCTTCGGGATTTCGCGTTCTTCTGAACTTCGCATGCTTTTTCCGTTGCCTCTGCTACAGCGTTCGGACCAGTTTTCTGTACCATGGGGGATCAGTTCCATCTCTTACCAATTTATGAGGTATGAATCTCTCAATTGCTGTTGCTACTATATCTCTGAATTTGAGCCACATCTCGTATACATTTGCATAGTCAGTTCGGAAGGAATGGAGATTGTCTCTTAGGAAGGCTTCTAGTGACACTTTATCCGCTTTTTTAAATAAAATTATTTTGCGTTTGTTTCTGGTGGATTTGGAAGAAACGGTATTGAGCCTAGCTACAACGACCTTGTGATCACTAATCCCTGTATCAGTCATGATGCTCTCTATTAGCTCTGGATTGTTTGTGGCTAAGAGATCAAGTGTGTTTTCGCAACCATTTACAATTCGCGTGGGTTCGTGGACTAACTGCTCGAAATAATTTTCGGAGAAAGCATTTAGGACAATCTAGGAAGATGTTTTCTGCCTACCACCGGTTTTGAACAAGTATTTTTGCCAACATATCGAGGGAAGGTTGAAGTCCCCACCAACTATAGCCGTATGAGTGGGGTATTTATTTGTTACGAGACTCAAATTTTCTCTGAACTGTTCAGCAACTATATCATCGGAGTCTGGAGGTCGGTAGAAGGAGCCAATTAATAACTTAGTTCGGCTGTTAAGTATAACCTCCACCCATACCAATTCGCACGGAGTATCTACTTCGACTTCACTACAAGATAAACCACTACTGACAGACACAAACACTATCTTTCCTGAACACCGTCCGAGACCTCGTAAAAATTCTGCAGAACTTATTTCAGGCTTTAGCCAGCTTTCTGTACCTATAACGATTTCAGCTTCTGTGCTTTCTATTAGCGCTTGGAGCTCAGGGACTTACCCAGCACAAGTACAACAATTTACAACTATAATTCCGACCGTTCCTTGATCCAAGCACGTCCTGTATTTGCCATGCACCCTTTGAGATTGCAGCCTACCCCGTACTTTCCCGAGGCCTTCTAACCTAAAAAATCGCCCAGTCCACGCCACACAGCCTCCGCTACCCGTGTAACCGCCAGCTGAGTGTAGTGAACTCCTGACCTATTCAGCGGAACCCGAAACCCCACCACCCTATGCCGAAAGTCAAGGAATCTGCAGCCAACACGGTCGCAAAACCGTCTGAGCCTCTGATTCAGACCCTCCACCCGGCTCTGCACCAAAGGTCCGCAGTCGGTTCTGTCAACGATGCTGCAGATGGTGAGCTCTGCCTTCATCTCGTAAGCAAGACCGTCAGCCTTCACCAAATCAGATAGCCGCTGGAATCCAGAGAGAATTTCCTTAGATTCAAAGCGACACACGTCATTAGTGCCGACATGTGCCACCAGCGGCAGCTGGCTGCACCCTGTGCTCTTCATGGCATCCGGAAGGACCCTTTCCACATCAAGAATGACTCCACCCGGAATGCACACGGAGTTCACACTGGATTTCTTCCCCTCCTTAGCCGCCATATCCCTAAGGGGCCCCATTACGCGCCTAACATTGGAGCTCCCAACTACCAATAAGCCCACCCTCTGCGATTTCCCGGACCTTGAAGGCTGAGAATCATCCTCTGAAGCAGGGAAGGCAGCTGCATGTGGCTCAGCCAGAGACAGTACCTGAAACCTGTTTGTCAGACGCACTGGGGAGGCTTTCTGATCAGCCTCCGGGGACGTCTTTCGCTGCCTGCCACGCCTTGGAATGACCTCCCAATCAACAACAGGCGAGGGCTCAGCCCCACTGAAGGCAGCAACCGGGGCAACCACAGCGGCAGACCGATCTGGGGACAGACGGGACGAGGTCGACATCCCTGTGATACCCAAGTCCGGCTCCCCACAGTGGGGCCCATTGGCAACAGCCTCAAGCAGCGCTACCGAAGTCAGCGCCGCCTGCAGCTGTGAGCGAAGGGATGCCAACTCAGCCCTCATCCGAACACAGCAGTCACAGTCTCTGTCCATTCTAATCGATGTTGAACAACAGTTACTGAAACACGAGTCCTTGCCTAGATAACGCAAGGAAAACACGTAAAGAATGTATGAACTAACCTGTACAAATGCCTAACGACTGCGCTACAATCTGCCTGAATTTAAGATTACAGTAACTAAAACTCGAAATTACACCTCCTATACGAAACTCACACGCAATTTAAGTAAGAATCTACGAAGTAAACACTGAAAAGAAGCTATACACGTATCTTTCTGCGCTGTCGATGTGCACCAGCTGGGAGCTCAGGCTACACTGCATATGCTTGCACATGCAAATGATAAGCCTTTCAACAAAACTGCACGAAGTACGTAGGAGTAACAACATCTATGGTCCATATGTAATGAAAGAGTACACAGTTGGTTTCTCATTCACAAGTCGTATTTGACGGTTGTTTGTTTGTGGGGGGGGGGGGGGCATGTTATGCCTCGTGTGGAATATATAAATATCTACCAATGTATGTCAGAATTCATCAGTAGTATAATCAAGGCTTCTACAGACACGACATATTGTTCTGCAGTGTTTCTGCTTTCGTCAGTCAGTATCCTACGCCACTCATGCTAATATGGGATGGATCGATTTAGCAGGACCATACGCGATGGCACACAAGATTTCAACGGCCCTGTGCGACAAGTACAAGAGAGCACAAACATATTGTTCGCTCGGCTGTACAGGAAAGTTGACCCACGTCATGTACTTTGAGTCAGGAAATGGGCTTGTTTGGAGCTAGGCGAGAATGAACGCTGATCAAAGAGCCGCTCGCCGACATGGTGTATACAGCAGCAACACGTAGTTCTTTCAAACGAGTTCCAGCTCTGGCAACGGCATTCCGATGCGTATGTGCACGCTGGAGATTCCGGGAGAATGAACTTTTATCAGATTGCATTTGTCGTCATCACACTGGCACAGAACATGGCGTGATGATACGTCATACCATTTGGTACACGACGCAGACCCCCTGGTTAAGAAGCTGGTTATCTGGACAGCAACCATTACACTTCTGACTTGTTGAGGAGGATGGCTGTAACCTATCTTTGACGTGACGATAACTATCAACAAGATGACAGGAGACTGCAAGTTGCCTATACTGTCCTGACATACCTCGATACAGAGGATGTTACACTATGGCCTTGGTCGCCATGTCATCCAGATCTGCTGAAACGCGCCAGTCTCATTTTTACATCACAAGTAATTCGTTTATCAACACCTGAGTCATCTTTTGC
Organism: Schistocerca cancellata; assembly: GCF_023864275.1. NCBI lineage: Eukaryota > Metazoa > Arthropoda > Insecta > Orthoptera > Acrididae > Schistocerca > Schistocerca cancellata. Next base: position 53,201,551 of record NC_064631.1, read on the forward strand.
TATTGATTGGTTGGTTGGTTGGTTGGGGAAGGAGACCAGACAGCGTGGTCATCGGTCTCATCGGATTAGGGAAGGAAGTCGGCCGTGCCCTTTCAGAGGAACCATCCCGGCATTTGCCTGGAATGATTTAGGGAAATCACGGAAAACCTACATCAGGATGGCCGGACGCGGGAGTGAACCGTCGTCCTCCCGAATGCGAATCCAGTGTCTAACCACTGCGCCACCTCGCTCGGTTTGCTATTGATTAATGAACTTTTAATACTAATTGTGGGTGAGACAAACCATACTTTCCTGACGTGAATTCCATTATTCTGCATAACAATTTTGCAAGCCCGCATTTTATGGTTCAGTAACTCGAAGACCCGTGGTAGGAAGTAGCTGAAGTCAGAGGCTAACGAGGCAGGGGAGACGGTCGCACCGGCACGAGGTGTGGGCGGTTAGCCACCCGACAGCAGTCTGTTCGGAACGTGGGAGTGCTGCAGTTGCAGTAGAAATTCCTCCCCGTATGGGTAAAAGGAGGGTCCCACATATAGGTGCCATACCATGTGAGATTAATGATATCATGTCTCGGAAAATATAGCGAGCCAGGTTTTGAAGGCCCAATGGATGCCTACCAGCTGCCATATTATCTTCTCTCTCGCTACGTCATGCAGATGGGGTACAGAGGAGCATGTGGCCAGCACACCGCTCTCCCGGCCGTTTGTGCAGACATTCAAGACTATGGAGCCGCTACTATTTGTCAAGTAGCTCTTGATCTGGTATCACGAGGATGAGTGCACCCGATGTTAGTCCTCTCACTAACGAAAAGTCCCCGGCACTACTGGGAATCGAACTTGGGTTCTCCGCATGGCAGTCTCTGTGTTGGTCACTGATCTACTGCGGGGCAGAGTAAGGGATGTCACTGGCTGTTACTAAAAAGCAGGAAGGAGTGGAAGCTTGGATTCCAACGACTGTGGTGGCCACGGGATATGCGACAACTCATCTTCACGCTCACAAACCCAGTCCTGGAAGATGGGAGGTTTGTACGGTTTTCAAGAAAATCTTATACCGTTCGTCCTAAAAAATAGTACCGAGTTCAGGAAACGATGAGGGAGGTAGATTGTTGTGCACTTCGGAGGGAAAGGTGCTTAATCGCAAAGACCCAATAATATCGAGTTCTGGTGACTGGGGAGGCCAGGGAAGCTGTGAAAATTACAAAATGAGATTTTCACTCTGCAGCGGAGTGTGCGCTGGTATGAAACTTCTTGGCAGATTAAAACTGTGTGCCGGACCGAGGCTCGATCTCGGGACCTTTGCCTTTCGCAGGCAAATGCTCCACTAAAAAAACTACCCAAGCACGACTCACGCCCCGTCCTCACAGCTTTACTTCTGCCAGTACAGTTTCATATGAGAATTAATCCTCATGTTCACAAAACCAGTCGTGGCCGATGAGGGATGTGTGAGCAGGCGCCCTGTCGCCTTGGATCACAGCATCACCATTGGGGAACAAACACCGTACCATGGAATGGACAAGCAGGCATGCAACTGGAAATTGTCCTGTGTTAAGAAATGGCTTTTAATTTTCTATAATTCCCCGCCATTTGCGTGTTGCTTTATTGTGCAGAAGTTACCTTGACACGTGGCCAGTTCCTCCTCGACTGGTTACACAGATAAATTAACATCTAGCTATCCTGTCTTTTCCAAAGAGACATGAATGTTGATATGCTGGTATCGATGGTGCACAGTCTGCCATAATACTTTCGCCTGGGTAGGCACGTGACATGTCTCGCGGAAAGCTCGTTGGTTTGGGTGGCCAACAAGACGGCTTGCTGCGATAATTCGTTGTTGAATTGGCTTGGTGTGGGCTCCAAGTTTGCCCGTGACTTACTTCTACTCTGAGTTCTGGCCTTGGCTCTGCTTAATCATTTGGTAGCAGGATGCTGTTCTACATCCTGCAGCTACAAATGTATTGGTATGATTGGTAAATGATTTTGGGTCAAGCAACGCGTTCGACGGGTAATTTGCTGCACTCATATAGGACAGTTTGTTCTACGGTGTCGTGGTGAGGCACGGCAAGTCACTTGCCGTTACCTGGCTTCCCGAGGTAAAAGCCGGCCGTTGTGACCGAGCGGTTCTAGGCGCTTCAGTCGGGAACTGCGCTGCTGCTACTGTCAGCTTCTAATCCTGCCTCGGGCATGGATGTGTGTGATGTTCTTAGGTTAGGTTTAAGTAGTTCTAAGTCTAGGGGACTGATGACCTCAGACGTTAAGGGGCTCCGGAAAGGCTCAAAATCATGAAAAGTTCAATTTTTACTTTTTTGCGTTTTCTGAATCTGCAGACTATTACCTTTTAATAGATATATAATTTATTCAATTCCGAAGACTACAACTATTTTTAATTTTTTTTTAAATGTGTTCTACATGGGCGTGACCCAATGTGGCGCTGTTAAACTGCTGTCAAATGGTGTTATTATTAACGTCCGTGTTCATCAGGTACATTTTAGTGATGTGAGATAAAGTATGTGTTGTGGCTAACCTGTGATGGTTCAATATACTGTATATCGCTGGTGTGATTGTCGATTGTTTCATGTTTATTTACTCTGTCGTTATCTCGAAAATATTCGTAATTAATTCTGTTTCTTGAGTCTCTGTTTTTTGAAGTATAATAAAGCGTAAAAGTAAAGTTATTAGAAATCCTCTGAAGGCTTTTAAGAAAAGGAGAAATGTTGGAAAGCCAAAGGTATGTGTTATTACTGTAAATAATAACATTCTAACATGGTACGAGCGATGCTTGCTTTAGACAAGGAACGCCTTCGGGCTGCAGGCAGGGCTGTAAAGAGTCTAGAAATACAAGCAAGAGTAAACAGGAGGAGGAACAAGAGGAATCTGGAGGAGGAGTTTGCAGAGGATGAAGATAATCCATCCTATGGACCTGGAATGCACTAAAAAGTTAATCCAATCTTTGTCGCTCGATTCCCAAAACTTTTATTTTCTCATACTAATTACATGTTTTCTAAGGATCTTCCATACATATTTGTTTCAAACTTTCAGTATATGTTACACAGTACCTTCTGCATAATTTAACACAGCCTTTTTCCAAAAAAACTGTATGTTTTTGAATATATAAATAAAAAATTGCAAAAAAATGTTGTGAATTTTCATTACAATTGAAAAAAATCATCTTTAATAACTGAACTAAAATTTTGTAAAATCCCTGTGTTAAGTTGTAGCCCATATTCCAATAAATAATCTGTAAAAAGTTCAACTTCCTACCTCAAATACTTTGTGAGGAAAGATGTAATTTATAAGCGTTATTTTAACATTGCAAGTATAGGGCGTTCCGGAGCCCCTTAAGTCCCATAGTGCTTAGAGCCACTCGAGGTAAAAAGGGAACACAGTTTCTCTGTGTACAAGCTGAATCACATGTTCACGTTGCTCGATATATATGTACGTGCAGTTGCCCTCCGTGATCATGTATACACATAAACACTCAAGCTCAGGGAAAAAAAAGAACACTTTGAACCACCGGATATAGGACGTTCATTGTCACAGGACCCGTACATTAGTACGTTCTGCATAATTTATTACCATTTGAACTACGTTGGTCCGCGAGTTCAAGCGCAACATCGATATTGTGGCTCAGAACCATCTACCGATAAATGTGCCTGTGGCTCTTGTTGCAGCTATAAACCGAAGGTAATGGATCCGTGTGACTTGAGCAGACGTGCAGGATGCCTCGGAGACGTATGCGCGAAACGTACCGTCAGATCAATGAGTTTGGAAGAGGGTGCATTATTGGCATGAGAGAATGCGATGCGTCTATCCGGGAAGTTACTGCTCATGTTGGACGAAGTGTTTCGGCAGTGCAACGGGTGTGCGCAGAATGGTTCACGAAAGGCCTCAGATCACGACGAGACGGGTCGTGTCACACCATCCAGACCACCGCCCAAAAAAATCGGCACCTCATCCGAATGGCATTGCAGGACAGATCTGCGTACTCCTCGGCTCTGGCGCAACAGTGGAACACGTTTTACACCACCAGGGGTGACAGTCCGTCACGGCTTATTACGGCATGGGTTACGTGCGCGTCGTCCACTTCTCCGTCTATGTTTGACGAATGTGCAGAAGCATTCTAGACCTCATTGGTCTATGGAACGACGTCACTGACTACAGGAATGGCATCTGATAATGTTTTTCAACGAATCCAGGTTCTGTTTTGAAAATGATGACCGAATTTTGGTTCGCCTTAGTCAGGGGGAGCGGCATTACGGTGACCGCATTCGCTCGAGACATACAGCGCCAGCTCAAGGCTTTACGGTGTGGGGTGCCATTGGATACAACCACAAATAACAATTGGTGCGTGTCCAGGGCACTGTGAGCAGTGTGACCTACGTGAAAGACATCTTACAAGCCGTAGCCATACCGTTTGTGCGAAAGAACCTAGACGCCATTTTTCAGCAAGACAATGCACGACCACATGTTGCTGCACGAACACATGCCTTTTTGGTGTCACAGGGTGTCAGCCTTTGGCTCAGTTCCCCAGGTCACTAGACTTTTCGCCAATCTAAAATGTGTGCGATATGGTGAACCTACAGGTGCTGCACTGTGACCCAATGACAACCACCAGAGATGAAGTTTGCATCCAGATGAATGTAGCAGGGATGGCTATACAACACGACGCCATTTGCGCCTCATATACATGAACAAGTCATCAGGGGCCGTAGCGTAGGCCATGCCTACTAGGCAACAGGGCACATGCTAAAGCGAGGTGACTAAAATGCTAATCATTTATGCAGAACATTCTAATGTACGTATTCTTTGAAAATCAACGTCCTATCTCTAATCGTTCAAGGTGTTCTGTTTTTTCGGGACATGAGTGTATTTTAAACACTAATGCCTTGTGGATGCAGCTACTCCTGTCATTGGCTGTTCATTTCAGTGCCACGTAACTGCCATATTCTACCATCTTTTTGATGTCTTCCAAATAATTCAACCTAGGCCGTTCTGTTCCTTTTTTTCCAACACTTTCCCTTCAGAAATGTTAATGATGAAGGTTCTGTGCCTGATGACGCGTCCAATATCTTTATTTTTCTCTTTTCCATTTCTTTTAATAATCTTCTCCCTTCGTTCGCTTCCTCAAGATTTCCACGTCGTTTTTTCTTCACGTCCAGCTCCGGCATATCCACATTTTTAAGTCGATTCCTTTCCAGTTTACCCACAACTAACTTTCACATCCGTAGAGCACTGTACTCCGTGCAAATGATCCTGCAAAGAGTTTTCTGGCATCTACTCTCTACCACAAGAAAAGTTGGCCAGGCGCGAGTATGACTCTCGAGCTGAGGGCCCTGTGAAAACTTAATTACTTGCACAGACAGTGTATCCGTAACATAAATCGAGGATAATGACGATATCTGCCCGTTATCGATGTTGACACTGGCAAGATATCGGTCGCAGGGATACCACTACTTTCTGGAATGTCTTAATTTCAAGTTTGAAGTTGAACAACAAATAACAAAATAAACATTTTTTCGTGTTATCTACTTACAAATTAACAATTTAGGATTTTTTTCCTTACTTCTACTGCGAAATCTCGCCAAATTTCATGATTCTAAGTCAACGGGAAATACCTTAGAGGTTTTGATGAGTGAAATTCCAAGCATCAAAATATGTGAAATAAATGGCCGTAATTTTACTGAATAAAACTATAAGCTTAAAATGCTTACACCGACAAGGCACTATGGGTCTTGGTACGTGACGTAAATCTGAACCTGATATCCATACTGGCAAGATATTGGTCCCGAGAATTCCAAGGCCGTATCAGAATCTCTGAAGTAGTTCCTAAGACTAGCACGAAAATACAAAAAAAAAAAAAAAATGCGTAGGGGGACTTCAGCTTATATACTTAGAGGGAGAAGATTTAATAAAACATTTCTCATATGCTTACTAAAACTTGACTACAGCTTACGTTAACGTTTGCATGCAGTACTGTCCGTCTATTATGCTTCTGATGGATGATGAATGCAACGTATGTTCAAATGGCAAAATATATTTTTTGTGACGTAAATACAATTTAACAACTTTCCGATGATTTACTTTACTTGTACTATGGAACCTTGCTTCTTGCCAAATTTCATGATCCTAGTTAAATAAGAAGCAGGCTGTAGGTTTTAACGAGAGAGATGGCGAATATCAAACTACATATATGACCGAATCTTTGGATTGCGTTGGCTTAGAAGGTTAAAGTTTTTACACCGCCAAGGGACCATAGACCTTAACATGTACACAGATTTGAACTTTTTACGTCTGCTTGTTTCTGAAAACAAGGGTTGTTAACAGTCGGACGGACAGACATACAGACAGACGGACGGACAATAAAGCGATGCCATGAGAGCCACGTTTTAAAGATAGAGGCACTGAGCACAAAAAATTGGCCAGGTGTGACTAGGACTCGCTCACTGAGGGTTTCGTACAAACTTAGTTATGTATACACACAGTTCATCAGTTCCGGGAATCGAGGATGTTAACGTTTTTTGCCTGTTATCAACATTGATACCGGCAGGATATCAGTCCCAGGTATTCCAAGACTTTCGAGAATGTCTTAATTTGAAGTTCGAAGTCGGATAACAAATGACAAAAGAAATTATTTTTTTCGCTTTTTTCCTTTTATATAATTACAAATCAATAACACTAACACGAATTCTTTACAGACGAATGGAAAAACTAGTAGAAGCCGACCTCGGGGAAGATCAGTTTGGATTTCGTAGAAATACTGGAACACGTGAGGCAATACTGACCTTACGACTTATCTTAGAAGAAAGATTAAGGAAAGGCAAACCTACGTTTCTAGCACTTGTAGACTTAGAGAAAGCTTTTGACAATGTTGACTGGAATAATCTCTAACAAATTCTAAAGGTGGCAGGGGTAAAATACAGGGAGCGAAAGGCTGTTTACAATTTGTACAGAAACCAGATGGCAGTTATAAAATTCGAGGGACATGAAAGGGAAACAGTGGTTGGGAAGGGAGTAAGACAGGGTTGCAGCCTCTCCCCGATGTTATTCAATCTGTATATTGAGCAAGCAGTAAAGGAAACAAAAGAAAAATTCGGAGTAGGTATTAAAATCCATGGAGAAGAAATAAAAACTTTGAGGTTCGCCGATGACATTGTAATTCTGTCAGAGACAGCAAAGGACTTGGAAGAGCACTTGAACGGAATGGATGGTATCTTGAAGGGAGGATATAAGATGAACATCAACAAAAGCAAAACGAGGATAATGGAATGTAGTCGAATTAAGTCGGGTGATGCTGAGGGAATTAGATTAGGAAATGATACACTTAAAGTAGTAAAGGAGTTTTGCTATTTGGGGAGCAAAATAACTGATGATGGTCGAAGTAGAGAGGATATAAAATGTAGACTGGCAATGGCAAGGAAAGCGTTTCTGAAGAAGAGAAATTTGTTAACATCGAGTATAGATTTAAGTGTCAGGAATTCATTTCTCAAAGTATTTGTATGGAGTGTAGCCATGTATGGAAGTGAAACATGGACGGTAAATAGTTTGGACAAGAAGAGAATAGAAGCTTTCGAAATGTGGTGCTACAGCAGAATGCTGAAGATTAGATGGGTAGATCACATAACTAATGAGGAAGTATTGAATAGGATTGGGGAGAAGAGAAGTTTGTGGCACAACTTGACCAGAAGAAGGGATTGGTTGGTAGGACATGTTCTGAGGCATCAAGGGATCACCAATTTAGTATTGGAGGGCAGCGTGGAGGGTAAAAATCGTAGGGGGAGACCAAGAGATGAATACACTAAGCAGATTCAGAAGGATGTAGGTTGCAGTAGGTACTGGGAGATGAAGAAGCTTGCACAGGATAGAGTAGCATGGAGAGCTGCATCAAACCAGTCTCAGGACTGAAGACCACAACAATAACAATTATCGGATTTCTTTTTCGTTTACGTGTACTGCGAAACCTTGCTTCTTGCTAAATTTCAGTACTGTAGGTCAATGGGAAGTACAGTGCAGGTTGCCCGCCCGGCTATCCGCGCGGTCTGACGCGATGTTTCCCGAGCGGGAAGGCGTGCCGGTCCCCGGCAGGAATCCGACCGGGGAATTAGAGTCGAGGGCCGGTGTGCCGGCCAGCTTGTGGATGATTTTTAAGGCGGTTTTCCATCTGTCTCGGCGAATGCGGGCTGGTTTCCCTTATTCCGTCTCACTTACACTGTCTCCATGAACGCGTACACCATGATTACTCTACCACTCAATCATTTGGCGCTACACTGGTCTGGTATGAGACATTCCCTGGTGGGATCCACTGGGGTGCAAACCGCACAGTAACCCTGGGTTCGATGTGAGCGGCGGTGGGGTGGGTGGACTACTGTCGCCTGTTGTGGGATTGTGTACCACTGAGTGCTTCGGTGGGACGAAGACTATCCGTCGTTTCTAGGTCCCCGGTTCAGTACACACACACAATACACACACCCTGCAGGTTTTAATGAGTGAGTTTTCGAGCATCAAAATATGTGACTACATGGCTTGACTGAATTGACCTAGAAGCTTAAAACGGTTACACCGCCAAGGCACCATAGACATTAGTGTGTTGAACATGGTACGCCAAACCGTTCCACAGGAAAAGCGTCTTAACAGACGAAAAGACAGGTACATAAAAAAATTAGAAAAAGTTTTTTCGAGTTATATAATGACAAATTAAGAATTTTCGGATTTTTTTTTTCCTTTAACTGTACTGTGAAACCGTGCTTCTGTCAAATTTCATGGCCTTAGGTCCTCGGGAAGTAGCGTATGTTTTGATAAGTAGGTTTTCAAGTATCAAAATATGTGACAGAGTGCCGTATCTTTTGACTGCATTCTCACATTCCATTCATTTCTTTTTCGGAGACTCTCACTATAGCAATAGAAAATCTCATAGAATCTGTCGTTTCATCATTGACTTTTATTCCGTTTGTGTTTTTCTTCGTGATCGGACTAGCTTCCTGAACGAACTAATTAAATACATGTGGGGATAGGAGACTTGTCTAGTTTCTGTTTTAACCCTGATCTTCGTCTCTAGCTTTTGATGTTTATTGTTTTCTTGTCTTGGTAAAATTTATTACCTATTCTTGCATCCTTCAAGTCTAATCCCATTTTTTTCATATACTCTAAATCTATTCATTCAACTGTAAGTCAGTTCGATTTTTCATATAATTATGTTTTACATACTGTAAAGTAATTTATCTCTTTTGCACTCAGTTTCACCTTTTTCTTTATTTACAGCTAAGAAATGATAGCCATCTTATGCTGACAATGTAAAAACTTTCCACTATGAAAATGGTCCGCGACGGAGACTGGTTGTGAATAAACTAATTTACAAGGCACCATTGTCATCAGGCATTTTCTCCAAGTATTCCGTAGAAGCTTGTCCGTTTTTATAATGCGTAAAAGGTGGTGGGAAAGTATTACTAGCTTGCGTATATTCACGCCTGTATTTAAAAGAAAAAGATAAAACCTTGTCTATGGCAGCATGTAGCCATATTTACAAATGAATGTGTAATGGGAACGTAAAATGACTCGACCCACAACATTACGGTTAATGGTGTAAATAATTCATAGAACATGAAACTATCTAAATAATTAATCTTCCCGGATGTGGCTAAAAATTTTTTTTCTTTTTTTGTAATGTGTGCTTGTTTCCTGTGTTGCAACGCTCGCTCTTTTCAAACGGTACTGATGTGACTACAGTGACGGTGCAGGCGATATGCAACGCTCGCGCTGCGACTGCAGACACCGCCTCTGCCGGCTATTACTCGTGCAGACGTTGCATCTCAGAGAAGTGGGGCGGTCGCTTGCTTAATGACATGCAGTCGCCGGATCGTTTAGCGTTTGGCAGGTCTCCGGCGTCGTTAAAGCCGACCCGCAATACGGGACAATTAGCTGGGGGCGGGCAGCAAGCGTCTCAGGGGACAGCAGAGACACACTTGGCAACCACTCCGCCCCCTCTGGCGCAATCACAGCGGTTGACAAAATGCGGGGGGGCCGGATGATGCATACTCTGCAGAATACTGTCCAGTGACAACAAAGTTTCAAGAGTGCGATAAAATATCATGGCCCAAGGAAATCAGTATCTTTCGCTGACAACATTGCTGTTCTTAGTGAAACTGAGAATTACAGCACCTGTTGAATTGACTCAAAAGTCTATCTACACTAACGACAAATCGATAAAACCGTCGTGTCTTTTTGTCTTTGAACACGCTGATAAAACTACTAGAGGAATTATCGTGGGGCTTTGGAATTTTCGTTTGAGGCACCGTGTATGTCTTTTGTTCTTACCTTTATGTGGGTTCCTGGCCATGTCGGTATCCCTGGGAACGAAGCTGCAGATGCTGCGGCCAAGGCTGCGGTCCTCCAGCCTCGGACAGCTTCTTGTTGTGTGCCTTGATCTGATTTTAGCAGGGTCATTTGTCAGCGCATTTTATCGCTGTGGCATGCCGATTGGTCGACACTTACTGAAAACAAGCTTGCTTCGGGCCTTGAAACCTCTCCCCGCGGCTTGGACGACCTCTTCACGCCCATCTCGGCGGGAGGAGGTCGTTTTGGCCCGGTTACAGATTGGACGCTGCCGGTTCAGCCATCGCCATCTGCTGACGGCTGCGCCGGCGCCGTTCTACCCGTGTGGTCAATTGCTGACGGTACGCCACATTTTAACGTCCTGTCGGAATTTTAATACACTGCGCATTGATCTCGACCTGCCATGTACTCTGGATGAAATTTTAGCGTATGACCCAGGAGCAGCTGCTCGCGTTCTTCGTATTATCCACTTGACAAACCTGTCTAAGGGCATTTGATTATGCTGTTTTCTTTTAATGCCTTGCCTGTTACTGTGCGTTTTATAGTGTTGTCCTTTTTAGTTGCTGTTTTAACCTTCTGCCTCGCAGTGCATTCATAACTTAGTCTGGGCGCTAATGACCACTGTAGCTGTGCGACCTAAAACAAGAAAAAACAAAAACAAAAAAAAAACGGAGAACGAAAAAAAATATTGCGATTTAAAGTTTCACTAAAACTTTGTCTGTCTGTCTGAACACGTTACTTTCAAAAACTACAAGAACATTTTTATGGTGTTATTACTGGTAGCTTTATCGTAGCTAGGGGCACCGTAAAGACTACTTTTCATCGGGACCGGGTCACAGGGAAAAAATGTATTTGTAGTGGACTGAGAAGACAGCCAGTCCACAGTGACGGGTAACCGAAAGGCACGCGTTTAATTCACGCAGGCTTGCTTAAGTCTGAAACAGGATACGTAATGAATTCTATAAAGAAAAGTACGTAGCTGCTGCAATACTTAACTTTAATCCATCACTTGTATACAGCATTCTTGATGATACAAGTGAGACTCTCTCTAGAAATGGTTAATGGCGCCTTGCTAGGTCGTAGCCATGGACTTAGCTGAAGGCTATTCTAACTATCTCTCGGCTAATGAGAGAAAGGCTTCGTCAGTGTAGTCGCTAGCAAAGTCGTCCGTGCAACTGGGCCGAGTCCTAGTACGTCTCATCTAGACCTGCCGTGTGGTGGCGCTCTGTCTGCAATTACTGACAGTGGCGACACGCGGGTCCGACATGTACTAATGGACCGCGGCCGATTTAAAGCTACCACCTAGCAAGTGTGGTGTCTGGCGGCGACACCACAGTATTCATACATACACCCAGGGAAAAAATATCGCATCTGCAAGAAGGAGTTCGAGACATAAAGGAATGTTGTTGGGCGTGCTTCTACGTCTGAACGATGATCTCCATTCAGATCGTACCAGTAGCACAAGAGTGGCGCTCGTAGCGCCATTACGACGATGTCAATCAGGCTTGCTTTAAGTGTCCGCTGTAGCGGTCGTGAACGTTAGTTACCATTCAGACTGGACGTGGCGAGTTGATGTTAGTCAATAATGCCTTTAAGGTACCGTTATCAACGCCTCACTGAGTTTGAAAGAGGTCATGCAGTAGGGCTACGAGAAGCGGGATGTTCCTTCTACGATAGTGCAGAAAGACTTGTCAGTAATGTAGCCACTGTACGTGACTGGTGGCAGCGGTGGTCACGAGAATGTACGGTGGCAACAACACTGTGCTGCGGGAAGTCCCGCGACGCTGAGGGGGAAGACCATCATGCTCAGTGCACGGAGCATCGTACTGTATCTACAGATGCAATCTGAGCAGCAGATGGCGCCACAGTGACACAACGAACTTCAAAATGGTTCAAATGGCTCTGAGCACTATGGGACTCAACTGCTGAGGTCATTAGTCCATTAGAACTTAGAACTAGTTAAACCTAACTAACCCAAGGACATCACAAACATCCTCGCCCGAGGCAGGATACGAACCTGGGACCGTAGCGGTCTTGCGGTTCCAGACTGCAGCGCCTTTAACCGCACGGCCACTTCGGCCGGCTCACAACGAACTGCTGCGAATCGGCTACTTCATGGACAGCCCTGTAGCGTGCATTCCACTAACCCAAAACAATCGCCGTTTGCGACTGCAGTAGTGTCAAGCGAGAGCTGATTGGAGGACAGGCTGGGGATCTGTTGTCTTTTCTAGTTATAGCTGGTTCTGCATCGGCGCCAGAGACGGCTGAGTGTTGGTTAGTAGGAGGCCAGTTGAGGGCCTGCGACCAACGTCTCCGAGTACTAGACACACTGGACACACACCTGGAGTTATTGTCTTGGGTGCGTTTTGTGTTAGCAGAAGAGCCAACACCGTGTTACGAGTGGAGGCCGAAATGCACGCGTTTTAGCTCACTCAGGCTGGCAGGAGGAGGGAAGAACTATACTGACATGAGGTCTGGAACATGACAAGGAATGAGAAGTTTAGTTTAGTTTGCTACTTAACTTTAATCCATTAATGATGAACTTCGCTCTTGACGGTACATGATTCACAATATTATCTGTTCAGGATACATAGTAACTGAATATGGCGCCTTGCTAGGTCGTACCAAATGACGTAGCTGAAGGCTATGCTAAACTGTCGTCTCGGCAAATGAGAGCGTATGTAGACAGTGAACCATCGCTAGCAAAGTCGGCTGTAAAACTGGGGCGAGTGCTAGGGAGTCTCTTTAGACTAGACCTGCCGTGTGGCGGCGATCGGTCTGCAATGACTGAATAGTGGCGACACGCGGGTCCGACGTATACTAACGGACCGCGGCCGATTTAAAGGCTACCACCTAGCAAGTGTGGTGTCTGGCGGTGACACCACAGTGCGATGTCGTAAGACTGCAGGACCACTCTCGTGGTTATCCAACTCACTTTGACTGCGAATCTCTACGTCAGTTCGGTGATTCGGCCTCTTGTGCTACCACTCATGAACAAAATTTCAGGTGATGGATTCCAACAGGATACCGCTGTTGAGCAGTTGAACGGAATGGACAGTGTCTTGAAAGAAGGATATAAGATGAACATCAACAAAAGCAAAACGAGGATAATGGAATGCAGTCGAATTAAGTCGGGTGATGCTGAGGGAATTAGATTAGGAAATGAGACACTTAAAGTAGTAAAGGAGATTTGCTATTTGGGGAGCAAAATAACTGATGATGGTCGAAGTAGAGAGGATATAAAATGTAGACTGCCAATGGCAAGGAAAGCGTTTCTGAAGAAGAGAAATTTGTTAACATCGAGTATAGATTCAAGTGTCAGGAAGTCATTTCTGATAGTATTTGTATGGAGTGTAGCCTTGTATGGAAGTGAAACATGGACGATAAATAGTTTGGACAAGAAGAGAATAGAAGCTTCCGAAATGTGGTGCTGCAGAAGATTGCTGAAGATTAGATGGGTAGATCACATAACTAATGAGGAAGTATTGAATAGGATTGGGGAGAAGAGAAGTTTGTGGCAGAACTTGACCAGAAGAAGGGATCGGTTGGTAGGACACGTTCTGAGGTATCAAGGGATCACCAATTTAGTATTGGAGGGCAGCGTGGAGGGTAAAAATCGTAGAGGGAGACCAAGAGATGAACACACTAAGCAGGTTCAGAAGGAAGTAGGTTGCAGTAGGGACTGGGAGATGAAGAAGCTTGCACAGGATAGAGTAGCATGGAGAGCTGCATCAAACCAGTCTCAGGACTGAAGACCACAACAACAACAACGCTCGCCCACACACCGCTGTTGTAACGCAATATTCCCTACAGGGTGTCGGCCTGTTGCTTTGGCGCGCTCGATCACCAGATCTGTCTCCAGTCGAGCGTATGTTATATGGGATACCATCGAACAAAATTTACAGTGCCATCCACAAACGGCATTAACCGACCCTTATTGACCGAACACGTCTAACAGGAATGGAACTCCATATCATAAACTTATATCCGGCATCTGTACAACACAATAAATGCACGTTTGCATCTTGCATTCAACATCCTGGTGGCTACACCGGTTATTAATGTACCAGCATTTCACATTTGCAAAGGCTTACGTTAACCTGTGATTTTGAAATGCTGATCGTTTAAATACGTCATCATCATCATCAACATCATTTAAGACTGATTATGCCTTTCAGCGTTCAGTCTGGAGCATAGACCCCCTTATACAGTTCCTCCATGATCCCCTATTCAGTGCTAACATTGGTGCCTCTTCTGATGTTAAACGTATTACTTCAAAATCATTCTTAACCGAATCCAGGTACCTTCTCCTCGGTCTGCCCCGACCCCTCCTACCCTCTACTGATGAATCCATGAGTCTCTTGGGTAACCTTGCTTCTCCCATGCGTGTAACATGACCCCACCATCTAAGCCTGTTTGGCCTGACTGCTACATCTATAGAGTTCATTCCCAGTTTTTCTTTGATTTCCTCATTGTGGACACCCTCCTGCCATTCTTCCCATCTACTAGTACCTGCAATCATCCTAGCTACTTTCATATCCGTAACCTCAACCTTGTTGATAAGTTAACCTGAATCCACCCAGCTTTCGCTCCCATACAACAAAGTTGGTCGAAAGATTGAACGGTGCACAGATAACTTAGTCTTGGTACTGACTTCCTTCTTGCAGAAGAGAGTAGATCGTAGCTGAGCGCTCACTGCATTAGCTTTGCTACACCTCGCTTCCAGTTCTTTCACTATGTTGCCATCCTGTGAGAATATGCATCCTAAGTACTTGAAACCGTCCACCTGTTCTAACTTTGTTCCTCCTATTTGGCACTCAATCCGTTTATATTTCTTTCCCACTGACATTACTTTCGTTTTGGAGATGCTAATCTTCATACCATAGTCCTTACATTTCTGATCTAGCTCTGATATATTACTTTGCAAACTTTGAATCGAATCTGCCATCACAACTAAGTCATCCGCAAATGCAAGACTGCTTATTTTGTGTTCACATATCTTTAATTGCTTGCAGAAGCAAGAAGAATACGTTACCGAGACAAATGTTTTCCCGAACTTTCGTGACTATACATTAATACACTCCTGGAAATTGAAATAAGAACACCGTGAATTCATTGTCACAGGAAGGGGAAACTTTATTGACACATTCCTGGGGTCAGATACATCACATGATCACACTGACAGAACCACAGGCACATAGACACAGACAACAGAGCATGCACAATGTCGGCACTAGTACAGTGTATATCCACCTTTCGCAGCAATGCAGGCTGCTATTCTCCCATGGAGACGATCGTAGAGATGCTGGATGTAGTCCTGTGGAACGGCTTGCCATGCCATTTCCACCTGGCGCCTCAGTTGGACCAGCGTTCGTGCTGGACGTGCAGACCGCGTGAGACGACGCTTCATCCAGTCCCAAACATGCTCAATGGGGGACAGATCCGGAGATCTTGCTGGCCAGGGTAGTTGACTTACACCTTCTAGAGCACGTTGGGTGGCACTGGATACATGCGGACGTGCATTGTCCTGTTGGAACAGCAAGTTCCCTTGCCGGTCTAGGAATGGTAGAACGATGGGTTCGATGACGGTTTGGATGTACCGTGCACTATTCAGTGTCCCCTCGACGATCACCAGTGGTGTACGGCCAGTGTAGGAGATCGCTCCCCACACCATGATGCCGGGTGTTGGCCCTGTGTGCCTCGGTCGTATGCAGTCCTGATTGTGGCGCTCACCTGCACGGCGCCAAACACGCATACGACCATCATTGGCACCAAGGCAGAAGCGACTCTCATCGCTGAAGACGACACGTCTCCATTCGTCCCTCCATTCACGCCTGTCGCGACACCACTGGAGGCGGGCTGCACGATGTTGGGGCGTGAGCGGAAGATGGCCTAACGGTGTGCGGGACCGTAGCCCAGCTTCATGGAGACGGTTGCGAATGGTCCTCGCCGATACCCCAGGAGCAACAGTGTCCCTAATTTGCTGGGAAGTGGCGGTGCGGTCCCCTACGGCACTGCGTAGGATCCTACGGTCTTGGCGTGCGTCCGTGCGTCGCTGCGGTCCGGTCCCAGGTCGACGGGCACGTGCACCTTCCGCCGACCACTGGCGACAACATCGATGTACTGTGGCGACCTCACGCCCCACGTGTTGAGCAATTCGGCGGTACGTCCACCCGGCCTCCCGCATGCCCACAATACGCCCTCGCTCAAAGTCCGTCAACTGCACATACGGTTCACGTCCATGCTGTCGCGGCATGCTACCAGTGTTAAAGACTGCGATGGAGCTCCGTATGCCACGGCAAACTGGCTGACACTGACGGCGGCGGTGCACAAATGCTGCGCAGCTAGCGCCATTCGACGGCCAACACCGCGGTTCCTGGTGTGTCCGCTGTGCCGTGCGTGTGATCGTTGCTTGTACAGCCCTCTCGCAGTGTCCGGAGCAAGTATGGTGGGTCTGACACACCGGTGTCAATGTGTTCTTTTTTCCATTTCCAGGAGTGTATATTATGATTATTAAGGTAAATACATTGTTTGTTCTCTATTAAAATCTTTCATTTGCTAACTATGCCTATCAGTAGTTAGTGCCCTCCGTAGTTTGAATCTTTTATTTAGCTGGCAGTAGTGTCGCTCGCTGTATTGCAGTAGTTCGAGTAATGAAGATTTTTGGTGAGGTAAGTGATTTGTGAAACGTATAGGTTAATGTTAGTCAGGGCCATTCTTTTGTAGGGATTATTGAAAGTCAGATTGCGTTGCGCTAAAAATATTGTGTGTCAGTTTAAGCACAGTCCTGTAGAAATTGTTCAAAGGGGACGTTTCAATTTTGAAATGCTGATCGTTTAAATACGTTACCGAGACAAATGTTTTTCCGAACTTTCATGACTATACATTAATATTTGGCGCTACGATTTTTTCCCTCGCGGTCAAATCGCGTCTGCTCCGAGACCAATCAACCGATTTCGACCAAACTTGCTACACACATTACCTACTGTCTGGAAATCGTCGCTGCGGGGGTAGCTGAGGGTTGAAAAAGAAGTGTAGGTCATGTGGTACGAGTACCCATATTTTATACGTCGAGTATTTGTGGACGAGGGCACTTTGTGGCTTGCAACAAACTTTTACACATTTAATTTCAAACTTATACGAAACTTCTTCTCGCTGCACCCCCACATAATGATGAAATAAACAAAAGTCTATCGCTTGCCACATTTTCGTTCTTCATTTTTGAATCACTCATAACGTTTTAACTAATTTCTTCTTTACTACTAACTGTATTCGTGACACATTTTGCATACAGTCTTGTCATATACCACTAAATGTACCTACAAAATTATGTCAATGCACGCCACATACGTCAGGAAATACGACGTCATAAAGACTGTGATGCGCGAAAAACAGCCGCATCAGGCATTACACTTAAAATTGTTATTACTAACCTTTTGGATGAAATTTGGTATGGAGTTAGCTTGAACCATGAGGAAGAGCATAGGCTACTTTAGAATGTGTGTAGTACAAGATGTTTATGCATCTGAAGAATGTCACGCGAATTGGGGAAAATATTTATTCTTTGAAACATATATTTCCTCTTTGGTTCAAATGGCTCCGAGCACTATGGGACTTAACATCTGGCGTCATCAGTCCCCTAGCACTTAGAACTACTTAAACCGAACTAACCTAAGGACATCACACACATCCATGCCCAAGGTAGGATTCGAACCTGCGACCGTAGCGGTCACGCGGTTCCAGACTGAAGCACCTAGAACCACACGGCCACACCGGCCGGCTATTTGCTCTTTGTCTCTTCATCTTTATCATATTTGTGAAAATGCTTTTCTAGGTTGATATACGCTAGGCGATACAACGCAAAGTAATGAATACAATGTTTATACAACCTTCAACGTATTTAATCCATACATCCGCACTATTTGTTGCAAAATGTTCATTTTATGTACCGTACGGCATAGCTGCTATGCGCACCATCCAGTATTTGAGAACGAGATCGCGTAGTGAACTGCAAAAAACTTTATACATAATTTCAAACCTTTAAGAAAATTTCTGTTCCTTACAACTCCTACAAAATGATGAAAAGAAAAAGTTTATCGTTTACTACATTTTCGTAGTTCAAGCAGCAAAAGCGTCGCATCAGACCTGAACGTTTTAATTTATTACTTATTTACTACTAACTGTGTTCAACACATTTTGCAGACAGTGTTCACATGTAGCGCAGATTATAGGGGGAAAACAATATCATTTATGGCATACAGTTCAGGAGATGTGATGTCATGAACAGTAAGATGCGTGAGAAAATGCCGCATCCTGCATGACGTATAGAATTATAACATGTTTGATACAAACTCTAATCACAACTCATTATCACACAGTGTCAACATATGCCACTGAATTAATATCATTGTGTGACAGTCACTGGAGAGCTGGGGTGGGGGGAGGGTGGGATGGAGGGGATAAGACGAATAAAGGGCAGAGGAGGACAGAGAGAGAGGAGGGAGAGCAGATGGACGTAAAAAAGGAAGAGGTGGAGATCAACAGAGAGAAAGGGAGATGGACAGAGGGAGGGGGAAGAAGAAGATAGACTAAGAGAACTGGAATAAATACACACCCTTGCCATGCCGGGTATTCAGTTGGTCAGAACGTAACAGTCTATCTATTGAAAAAAAAAAGGAATGAAGAGAGATGAAGGTAATGATCAGTAGCAGAAATGAGATTACCAACACACGCCAAAAATGGGGGGGGGGGGGGAGGAAGGCAATGTAGTAAGAGGAGGTGAAGGAGTTCAGCTACCTCGTTAGTAGAAGAAGTGAATGACGAACGATCCAAGCGTAGGCGAAGAAAACATGTGCCAAAATTGGACGTCTATTCTAAGAAGAAATTTCGGAGAATGTACTTCTGGAACACACTTTTGTATGGAATGAAACATGGGTCTTGAGAAAACAGGAGAAAAACAAAATCGCGCAGTTAGATATGTGGTGCTACTTAAAGCTCCTGAAAAATTAAGTGCTCTGCTGGGATCAGAAATGAGGACATCATCATCAGAATCTACGATGAACTAAATATGTGGGAAAAGTCAGACTAGAAGAAACGGCAGGGAGATTGGACCTGTTTTGAGACATCACTGAATAACTTTCATGGCACTATAGGGAGCTGTACAGTACAAAAGCTGTAGGGAAAGAAATCGACCTGTATCCAACAACGAACTGCCGATCTTTTGGTGAAGGAGCTACTATGAGCTGAAATCAAATAAATAAGAAGAGTGAAGAAAAAATAGATAAATAAATAAATAAAGCTCCTGCTGGCTTTTGCTACGCACATGAAATACTTAACGATTCGCTACTTGAGAACAGCTGCCAATGGCAGCGACAGCCTTTGTAAGCACACGGACTTCGTAAGTAACAGAATCCAGCATGTTGTCCTCGACGGCGAGTGATAATGAACGTTAAGGGTCGTCAGGAGTGCCATAGCGAAGTGTGCTTGGACGGCTCTTATTTTCAGTATACTACAGGCAAACGATCTGACGGACAGTATGAGCAGCAGTCTGCCGCTATTTGCTGATGACGCTGTGGTGTACGATAGGATGTCGTCGTCGGTGACTGCAGGAGGACACATGATGACTGAGACAGGATCTCTAGTTGGTGTGATGAATGGCAGTTATCTCTAAATGTAGAAAAATGTTCGAATACATCATCAGAAGTGTGCCGCTTGGCACAGAAACGTCTATTACATATCTAGACGTAAAATTGCGAAGCGATATAAAATGGAAGCGCCGGCCGGAGTGGCCGAGCGGTTCTAGGCACTACAGTCTGGAACCGCGCGACCGCTACGGTCGCAGATTCGAATCCTGGCTCGGGCATGGATGTGTGTGATGTCCTTAGGTTAGTTAGGTTTAAGTAGTTCTAAGTTCTAGGGGACTGATGACCTCAGAAGTTAAGTCCCATAGTGCTCAGAGCCATTTTTAAAAAAATGGAACAATCATGTAATGTCTGTAGTAGGGATGGAGAAAGGTCGGTGTTGGTTTATTGAGAGAATTTTAGGAAATTGTGACTTATCTGTAAAGGAGACTGCATAAAGGATGCTAGTTCGATCTATTCCTGACTACTGTTCGAGTCTTTGGGATCCCCAGCAGGTTGGATTAAAGGAAGACATCGAAGCAGTTAAGAGGCGGGCTGGTAGAATTGTTACCAGTAGATTTGATTAACAAGCAAGTATTAGGGAGATGTTTCGAAAACTCAGTTGGGAATCCATGGAGGAAAGGCGACGTTCTTTTCGAGGAACACTAATGATAAAATTTAGAGAACGAACATTTGAAGCTGAATGCAGAACGATTCTACTGCCGTCAAGCAACATATCGCGTAAGGACTACAAAGATTAGATACGAGAAATTATGGATCATACAGAGGCGTATAGATAGTCGTTTTCTCCTCTCTGTATTTGTGATCGGAACAAGAAAGAAAATTACTGGTAGTGGTGCAGGGTACCCTCCGCTACACACCGCACTGTGGCTTATGGAGTATGTACGTAGATGTAGATGTACATCTATTGGGCGCAAAGTGACATTGGAAATGACCCTCAGTTACTTGAGTTTTAAATTTAACACTGGCTATGCAGGGAGAACTTTATACTGGTGTTTCCTGTCAACGGCCCCCGGTGTTACACTTCCAGGTATTTTTTGCCCTGAGAAATACTAATGTAATGACGTTCACATTAAGCTACCAACAGAAGCTAAACAGCATCTACGTAGTGTTTTGAGAATTAAGCACTTGCTTTCAAACTGTTGGCTTTCCTTTTAATTTACTAGGTTAAATGTAGCTGGCGTAACAGAAATAGTATTTAGGAATATAAGTAATAGTTCATTGTTAAGACTGTGTACTGCTTAAGTATCAAGAGCTGGTCCTTGTTTGTTAATGTGTATCTTCACCTACGCCTGGAAGCTCTCCTTTCTATTGAGATCTACGGACACGATTAATGAATAAAATACATCCAGTTGTGAAGTTATTTTATTATGTGCCCAGATTCTGCCTAAATCTCTTTGTGACCTAGAAATATAAAGTGGATAGAAGCACGTTATGTAGTTTATTTGGTCGTTTTCATAGCGGGATACTCTCTCTCAAATAAAGCTCTCAGTTCGAATTCGCTGAGCATCAGGGGCATGCTCCTTATCTCCCGAGGATGGGGCGTTCCCGTGCCCGAAACAAAGTCACGAAGCAAAAGACGCACAAATTAAAATGGAAAAATCGATCAGCCAAGTGCAGTCCTTCCTTGTATTAAAATAATCGAAGCTGGTTTTGGGAACCGTCCTAAGGTCAAGATAAGTGAATTATTTAGTTAGCTTTATCCAGAAGACTGTGATATTCCTGGCTGTGGCCGCCAGTACTTTATTTTGCTAGAAGGTCGCCTTGCTGCAGCTTGATACACGTGAAGTAGCATACGGTACAAAAGTGGAGTGAGGTACAAACGGCAGTCCCATGGGAGAATCCAACAATTGTACTGAGCTTGCTTCTGATTGGTCGGCACATTCGGGTGCTAGGGACCAAAACGCCTAACATCTCTTATTAATTATTATATACCTTTCATTGTATTTCACCCAGTTTTCAGTATGACAATCTCTCATGCTTACACTACGAGTTTGTCGTTTTTGTTTATTAAATTTCGCTAGTTTTGAGAAGCATTGCAACCGAAGTGCTTCGGACACTATCGGCCTTCCTAGAGGGACGGACGCGTATCTACGTTTCGGTCATTCAAGTGGGAGGGACATGTCGTACTCTGTATCGGAAGTTGTCAGAAAAGTTACCGTACAATTAAGAAAGCTTTGTCGAGTGCTGTGAAAGACAGTGTAAAAGGTGTGATTATTTAAAATACAAACAAACACGTTAATGAGAGATGTCGCCTATCATCATGGACAGTACTACAGATCTTGCTCCCCGCAGATACAGATACTAACCAGGGCAAGTGGCATACCATAAAAAAGGCCACTCTCAGGTTTAACTTGACAGCATAGCAGCCTCCGCCGAAGAACATCCCACGACCGACGAACTGTCTTCTGCGCTGGGGACACAACTTGAAGACGACAGGTTGGTGGAGAGAGCGGTTAGAGACTCTAATCAATCTACCCAGATCCCTCCAAGACACCCATAATTTATAATACTATACACACAAATGTTATATGCAGCTCAATCTGAAACAGCTTAAATTTATTACTAATTATCATCGAAATGAAACACATAATTAAACTCTGATGTCTGTGATATCACGCTTATTGCCGAGGTATCACGTGATCGCCAAGGCTGGCAGCGAGGAGAGTGAACGTACATACACTTAAAAAAAAAAAGAAAAAAAGGCACACCAGGAAAGAATAAGCCGAGTAAGAAAGAAGTAGATATATATGATGTACAGCCACAGACAATTAAATGGTTACAGTTTCAGAGAAACTGGATGATTTATTCAAGAAAAAGATCTCCACAAACTGAGCAAGTGAATAACGAATTGGTCCACCTGTGGCCTTTATGCATGTCATTGATTGATAGAGTTTTTGGATGTGCTCCTGGCGAATATGGTGCCAAATCCTACCCAACTGCCACGTTAGATCGTCAAAATCCCGAAGTGGTTGGTGGGTCTTGCGTATACCGATCCAAACATTCTCAACTGGGGAGTGATTCAACGACCTTAGTCCCCAATACAGGGATTGGTAAGCACGAAGACAAGCATTAGAAAATCTCGCCGTGTGCAGGCGGGTATTATCTTGCTGAAATGTAAGCACAGAACATTTTTTTCCTTGTTTGGGGTGTCAGCAGTTCGAAATCCAGGGACCTCTACAGTTTCAGTAGAGACGAGAAACAAACTAAACGGGTGCGCACTACATTTGGATTGAAGATATGAACTACACTGGTGCAAAGATGAAAATTGACCCACGTTACTCAATTACACCTAGGCAGAAACAAAAATATGAAATAGCATTTCATTCCGTTACGAAGAAACCTGTTATTTAAAACACAAATGTTTCAAATTCACATATAATCGTCACGAATTCTTACAAAAAATATACTACATTCTATGATATGTGCACGGAAAACGTGTGTTTCAGACACTAAGGTCACACGCTCTAATTGTCGAACAATGTCTATATGATCGAATGCAGAGATCACTTGAACCAGAAGCTTCGTGAGGAAATGTACAATTTTCAGTATTAATTCGGATTTTGCCTTAATTTCAAGACTTGCAAAATGCATGCTAATCCGACACAAACTCCCTCAGACAAACCATAATTAGTAGTCGGGATGATTGATTTACAAAACCAAATTATCCTGAGGGTGATCGCAGTCTCGAAGATCTTATTGTTTATTAAATACACATGCGTGCGAAAATTTGTGTTATGCGTCCGCAGAGAGGAGCAGTCGATTTGACTGGGTGCGACGGATTGGCGGGAAACAGATGCTCAACTTAACGTCTTACCTTCTGACAGCTACCGTTGTTCCATATTCTTGCTTCATTCCAGGGTTTTCTTGAGATTTTGCCGACTACCAACGGATGCAGTCATGTTGCGTCCCAGTCGCCTCGTCACAGACTGTTGCCTAACAACGGTGTGGGCCGCAGCAGACACGCCTGTATTGTTGAGAAATGCGCGAGTTCGCAATACGCTGTTTACTCTTTGAGGATACATGCAATACGTTGTTTACTCTTTAAGGATACATGGAAATAAATGTCGTACAGTTAAGGTAATTATACAGCAGCGGTAGCCGGCCGCTGTGGATGAGCGATTCTAGGCGCTTCAGTCCGGAACCGCGCTGTTGCTACGGTTGCAGGTTCGAATCTTGCCCCGGGCATGGATGTGTGTCACGTCCTTAGGTTAGTTAGATTTAAGTCATTTCTAAGTCCAGGGGACTGAGGACCTCAGATGTTAAGTCCCACAGTGCTTGGAGCCATTTGTACCATTTTTTTTAACACAGCGGTGATATGCGATCCAGTGAGATCAATGTGACCACCGCCTGTCTTCGACGTCAGCGAGCAATATCAAAGCACAGACGTCAGGTGGTATCACTAGCAGTGTGGGGGCGGGGCAAATGAAAGTGGCCCGGCAAGAAACATTGCAGAGAAAAGGAAATAAAGTACAAAATTGATTATAGAAAGTGCTGAAAGTGACCCACCATTCATCTCTTGGCACTTTTGGGTCCTGGTCAGGAAGTGGCTGAAGACGGATCGAAACTGGACTGCTGGAATTGCTGCAATCTCATCCGAAATGTTCTTTTGCAGTTCTTGAAGACTATCAGGGTTGTTACGACACACCTTTAGATTTGAGGGCTCCCCACACAGAGTAATCGCACTCTGACAGACCAGATGTCCTGGGTGGACAGCTAGGGCCGCGACCGGACTGACCTGCAGTATGACAACTCTGTCAGGCGCGAAGACTGTGTAAACGTGCTCCAAGGTTCGGTCGGCTACATGGCCAGTTGCTCCATCCTGTTGGAAGTAACTGTAGATCTTTTCCTCCTCCGTTAATGCTGCCACAAATTCATTTCCAACAGAGTCTACTCGTCTGGGCCACTTTTGTTTGCCCCTCCTTTTATACATATGGTTAATCACCTAGAACCTGCACCGCAGTATATATATATATATATATATATATATATATATATATATATATATATATATATATATTAATCACCTAGAACCTGCACCGCAGTATATATATATATATATATATATATATATATATATATATATACTCCTGGAAATGGAAAAAAGAACACGTTGACACCGGTGTGTCAGACCCACCATACTTGCTCCGGACACTGCGAGAGGGCTGTAGAAACAATGATCACAGGCACGGCACAGCGGACACACCAGGAACCGCGGTGTTGGCCGTCGAATGGCGCTAGCTGCGCAGCATTTGTGCACCGCCGCCGTCAGTGTCAGCCAGTTTTCCATGGCATACGGAGCTCCATCGCAGTCTTTAACACTGGTAGCATGCCGCGACAGCGTGGACGTGAACCGTATGTGCAGTTGACGGACTTTGAGCGAGGGCGTATAGTGGGCATGCGGGAGGCCGGGTGGACGTACCGCCGCATTGCTCAACGCGTGGGGCGTGAGGTCTCCACAGTACATCGATGTTGTCGCCAGTAGTCAGCGGAAGGTGCACGTGCCCGTCGACCTGGGACCGGACCGCAGCGACGCACGGATGCACGCCAAGACCGTAGGATCCTACGCAGTGCCGTAGGGGACCGCACCGCCACTTCCCAGCAAATTAGGGACACTGTTGCTCCTTGGGTATCGGCGAGGACCATTCGCCACCGTCTCCATGAAGTTGGGCTACGGTCCCGCACACCGTTAGGCCGTCTTCCGCTCACGCCCCAACATCGTGCAGCCCGCCTCCAGTGGTGTCGCGACAGGCGTGAATGGAGGGACGAATGGAGACGTGTATTCTTCAGCGATGAGAGTAGCTTCTGCCTTGGTGCCAATGATGGTCGTATGCGTGTATGGCGCCGTGCAAGTGAGCGCCACAATCATGACTGCATACGACCGAGGCACACAGGGCCAACACCCGGCATCATGGTGTGGGGAGCGATCTCCTACACTGGCCGTACACCACTGGTGATCGTCGAGGGGACACTGAATAGTGCACGGTACATCCAAACCGTCATCGAACCCATCGTTCTACCATTCCTAGATCGGCAAGGGAACTTGCTGTTCCAACAGGACAATGCACGTCCGCATGTATCCCGTGCCACCCAACGTGCTCTAGAAGGTGTAAGTCAACTACCCTGGCCAGCAAGATCTCCGGATCTGTCCCCCATTGAGCATGTTTGGGACTGGATGAAGCGTCGTCTCACGCGGTCTGCACGTCCAGCACGAACGCTGGTCCAACTGAGGCGCCAGGTGGAAATGGCATGGCAAGCCGTTCCACAGGACTACATCCAGCATCTCTACGATCGTCTTCATGGGAGAATAGCAGCCTGCATTGCTGCGAAAGGTGGATATACACTGTACTTGTGCCGACATTGTGCATGCTCTGTTGCCTGTGTCTATGTGCCTGTGGTTCTGTCAGTGTGATCATGTGATGTATCTGACACCAGGAATGTGTCAATAAAGTTTCCTGGGACTATGATTTCACGGTGTTCTTATTTCAATTTCCACCCTGTATATATATATATATATACAGGGTGATTCAAAAAGAATACCACAACTTTAAAAATGTGTATTTAATGAAAGAAACATAATATAACCTTCTGTTATACATCATTACAAAGAGTATTTAAAAAGGTTTTTTTTTCACTCAAAAACAAGTTCAGAGATGTTCAATATGGCCCCCTCCAGACACTCGAGCAATATCAACCCGATACTCCAACTCGTTCCACACTCTCTGTAGCATATCAGGCGTAACAGTTTGGATAGCTGCTGTTATTTCTCGTTTCAAATCATCAATGGTGGCTGGGAGAGGTGGCCGAAACACCATATCCTTAACATACCCCCATAAGAAAAAATCGCAGGGGGTAAGATCAGGGCTTCTTGGAGGCCAGTGATGAAGTGCTCTGTCACGGGCTGCCTGGCGGCCGATCCATCGCCTCGGGTAGTTGACGTTCAGGTTTCATAACTAACCTTTTTCGTAGGACTCTCCATACAGTTGACTGTGGAATTTGCAGCTCTCTGCTAGCTCTGCGAGTCGATTTTCCTGGGCTGCGAACAAATGCTTGCTGGATGCGTGCTACATTTTCATCACTCGTTCTCGGCCGTCCAGAACTTTTCCCTTTGCACAAACACCCATTCTCTGTAAACTGTTTATACCAACGTTTAATACACCACCTATCAGGAGGTTTAACACCATACTTCGTTCGAAATGCACGCTGAACAACTGTCGTCGATTCACATCTTCCGTACTCAATAACACAAAAAGCTTTCTGTTGAGCGGTCGCCATCTTAGCATCAACTGACACTGACGCCTAGTCAACAGCGCCTCAAGCGAACAAATGTACAACTAAATGAAACTTTATAGCCCCTTAACTCGCTGACAGATAGTGCTTAGCTCTGCCTTTTGTCGTTGCAGAGTTTTAAATTCCTAAAGTTGTGGTATTCTTTTTGAATCACCATATATATATATATATATATATATATATATATATAGAGAGAGAGAGAGAGAGAGAGAGAGAGAGAGAGAGAGACTTGGGGGACATGAAAACAGTGCATTCGTTTTCGCAATGCGCGAACGGGGCGCCCAAAAGGGCGTAATCATTGGCTTTCGTGTTAAGCGTGGAATTATTTCCGCAACAGCTAAATTTCTAAACTTTTCGCTTGCCGCCTTCTTTAAAGTATACCGTGCATGGCAAAATGACGCTATCGAATTCCACACCGAGCAACTGAGGTTCCCCACGGGCCATAGATGACGGGTGTTGCGGCGGGGATGCGTACGGACGGAAAGAGGTGCAACTACTGAGCAACTGGCCGGCCGGATGAAACAAGAGGATACCGACACTGTCTCCTCAACGACCGTTCAGCGACCATTGCTGCGTACGGGTATCCGGCGAAGGCGCCTGCTTCTTGCACTCTTGCTTACGGCTGTTCACTGGCGACGAAGGCTGGAATTCACACTTTATTACCACAGGTGGACGTCCATTGAATGGCGACAGGCTGCCTTTACATATGAAACACGTTTTATGCTCCATCGGCATGAACTATTTGAAAGGAAACGGTCTACAACAATCGTTAGAGGGATTCTGGCCAGAGGAGGTAGCGTTAATGTCTGGGGACCGTTTTTGTGACATTATCAGGTGATCTTGTCATTCTGGAAGGCATGATGGATCACATCAAGTATGCATCTATCCTTGCAGATCATGCTCACTTCTACATGTCGTTAGTTTTTCCTCGACACGATGGCATCTACCAGTAGGACAATGCAACGCGTCACACAGCTCGCAGAGTGCGTGCGGGTTTCGAAGAGCACCAGGGTGAGTTTACCGTACTTCTGTGGGAACCAAAGTCGCCGGATTCAATTCAGTCGAGAAGCTGTGGGATCTCCTCGGTAGGACTGTTCCCGCCACGTATCCACAATCGAGAAACCCAGCACAGCCGGCCGCGGCATTCGAATCGGATGGCTCCACGGCGTCCTGCAGCGGTACGTGCTGCAAAAGGTGGTTATTGTGGTTTCTGGTAGGTGTTCATATTAATGTCAGTGGACAATGTAGTAAGGGCATAAATAAGTTGTAAGACATGGGTGGTCCCCTGTGGATACAGTGTCTCTGGTATAAGAAAGGAAAATTGAAGTGGGAACGAAAAATGAAACACAAGAAATTGAAAGCTTTTTTTGAAAATAATCCTGACTTAAAGATATGCAAATGACTTACCTTCTTTTTCCAGGTCAAACATCAATCTGCAGTAGGATACAAACATCAGTTAACACAATACATACAACGATGAGCCAAAGAAACTGGTACTGTAAGTAGGCTGTTTATGTTTTCTTATTGGCAACGTTACATAGCGCTCTGTATGAAAATCACTGGCTGTGCTGTGTGCAGTCTGTGGCTAGTTTGCATTGTTGTCTGCCATTGTAGTGTTGGGCAGCGGCAGCTGGATGTTAACAGCGCGTAGCATTGCGCAGTTCGAGGTGAGCCGCCAGCAGTGGTGGATGTGGCGAGAGAAATGGCGGAGTTTTGAAATTTGTAAAAATGGATGTCAGGAACTGCTGTATATATTATGATTTTTGATGACTATTAAGGTAAATACATTGTTTGTTCTCTATTAAAATCTTTCATTTGCTACTAGTAGTTAGTGCCTTCCGTAGTTTGAATCTTTTATTTAGCTGGCAGTAGTGGCGCTCGCTGTATTGCAGTAGTTCGAGTAACCAAGATTTTTGTTAGGTAAGCGATTTGTGAAACGCATAGGTTAATGTTAGCCAGGGCCATTCTTTTGTAGGGATTTCTGAAAGTCAGATTGCGTTGCGCTAAAAATATTGTGTGTCAGTTTAAGGACAGTCTTGTATAATTTTTCTAAGGGGACGTTTCAGTACACCTGCCCAATTTCGTGTAGGGGCTCCACGAGCACGCAGAAGTGGCGCAACACGACGTGGCATGGACTAATGTCTGAAGTATTGCTGGAGGGAAGTGACAACATGAATCCCGCAGGGCTGTCCATAAATCCGTAAGAGTACGACGGAGATGAGATCTCTCCTGAAATGCACATTGCAAGGTATCCAAGAAATGCTCATTAATGTTCATGTCTGGGGAGTCTGGTGGCCAGCGAAAGTGTTTAAGCTCTGAAGAGTCGTTCTGGAGCCACTGTGTAGCAATTCTGGGCGTGTGGGGTGTCGCATTGTACTGCTGGAATTACCCAAGTCCGTCGGAATGCACAATGGACATGAATGGGTGCAGGTGATCAGACAGGACGCTCCCCTGTCACAGTCGTGTCTAGACATATCAGGAGTCACATATCACTCCAACTGTACACGCTCCACACCATTACAGAGCCTCCAACAGCTTGAACAGTCCCCTGCTGTCATGCAGGGTCCATGGATTCATGAGGTTGTCTCCATCCCCGTACATGTCCACCGCTCGATACTATTTGAACCAAGACTCATGAGACAAAGCTACATATCTCCACTTATCAGCAGTGCAATGACAGGCCCAGGCGAGGCGTAAAGCTCTCTATCGTGCAGTCATCAAGGATACACGAGTGGGCCTTTGGCTCCGAAAGCCCATATCGATGATGTTTCGTTGAATGGTTCGCACGCTGACACTTGTTGATGGCCCAGCATTGAAATCTGCAGCAATTTGTGGATGGGTTGCACTTCTGTCACGTTGAACGATTCTCTTTAGTCGTCGTTGGTCACGTTCTTGGAGGATCTTTCTCCGGCCGCAGCGATGTCGGAGGTTTGGTGTTTTACCGGAACCCTGATATTAACGTGAAGTGGTCGTACGGGAAAATCTCCACTTCGTCGCTCCTCGAAGATGCTCTGTCCCATCGTTCGGGCGCCGACTACAACACCTCGTTCAAACTCATTTAAATCTCGATAACCCGCCATTGTAGCAGCAGTAACCGATCTCACAACTGCGCCAGACACTTGTTGTCTTATATAGGCCTTGACCACCGCAGCACCCATTGTGCCTGTTTACATATGTCGGTATTGACTACGCGTGTCTATACCAGTTTCTTTGTGAAGGGGACTAGATGTGAGGCAGTGTTTCGAACGAGGCCTTGACAGAACTGCGTCAGGAATGGCGTAGACAATGGTGTGCAAAAGAAAACAAATTAATATAATTTTAGTATTGAAAGATGCTGTGGAGGGCAAGAGGCTCAGCTATAAACATCACTGTCTTTCGAAAACGGTTGAGAGCACAAACAATTTTTTTGTCACGCCATCCTACAGTGACAGAATTTAAAAACTTGTTTCGTGACAATTTCCAAGGAACGATGAAGACACCAAATCCAACGCATTTAGCTGGGAGCTAAGAGAGAATATACATACTTATCATTCTTTAAGTTCTTAAAGCTTTGACAAATGTATTTTTTAAGATTAAGAAATGTAACTAACTAAGTGCAGCAATAAATCTTAGATAGTCTTAACGTTCTCAGATGTATTATAAACAACCAGAAGGAATTAATATAACACTTAAGGGCTTGCAGTCTGATAGTATCTACATCTGTACACGACTGCTTAGGAACAGAGCTTCCAGAAACAATGATGCAAGACCAGGAGTTAGGTTCCCATCGACGTCGAGTCATTAGAGACGGAGCGCAGACTGGGATAGAAGAAGGACTGGCAAGGAAATCGGTCGGCTTATTTTCAGAGAAAACATACTGGGGCCATTTGGCGGATAATCACCGAAAACCTCAGTTTCAGTGGGCGGACGGGGACTTCAATCGCCGTCCTCCTGAAAGCGAATCCATTGTTTTACCAGTGCGACAAATCATGCACTTGCTCTCACAAATAGCTGGCATTAAATGACAGTAGGACAAACTGCTTAGCGAGGAGGTAAACACTTTGCGACGACAAGATGCTAAAAAAAAACTCGTAACTTGGCTTAAAATAACATATCTGTGCACCTATGACTGACAACATTTCATCACAGCTTAACACCTTGTCCCAAAAATTAAAATATGCTATACATATATGCGTAGCAATACAATCTTTTTTATATACCTACTGGCTGTGACGAAGATCTTAAATTGAAGCACTGAAGTTTGGAGGGATGAACAGACAGAGGGCGAGGCGATGATGCACAGAGGATGGAGGTAGAGGAGCAGAATAAAGGGAGGGGGAAGGAGAGGATGATCAGAGTGAAAGGGGCAGGAAGGAGTTTAGGACATATATCCAATTATACACATTCAGCAATTGCGAAGCGTTGCTGGATTTGCATGTAAATTATATACGCAAACGTTCCTCGTAGATCAGTCTATTACCGAAAACCGTATCAAAATCCCTACAATAGTTTCTGACATTAGCCCTCAAACACACGCAAAAAAAGAAGGCGACAGAGGAATTTATAAAATGTACGTAAGAAGGGGAAGAAGATAGGTGTATATGTTAAATTCTCATAATAATAAATTCGTGTTGCTCAGTGGCCTGCTGCAAGTCTTTCGATTGGTTGGCACTTCGGCGACTTGCGAGTCTCCCACTTCGTTATCTACCCAGGAAACGGAACCTACAGTTTAACTTGGCGTCCAAACCATGTGTCGCTTCTGACAAATCTCGACATCATTGAGAGGGGGAGGGTAGGTTAAAAGCCACATCGGAGGTAAGGCGGTGGTCCATCCAGCAACCAGTCCCGCGACTTTTTGGTTTCCTGGGACTCTCTTTACCGCTACAGCAACAGGACCGAAAGAAGATTCTAATCATGAATCACTGCTCTGTGGATTTGTGGCTGCTGTTTACTGCGTTTCCCACCAGACACCGTCTCCTCTACAAGTTACCAGCATGTAGTTCCCAGCATTTCCACGCGATTTCACTTCGAATGCCAACTGAACATGGAACTGACATA
This sequence comes from Schistocerca cancellata, assembly GCF_023864275.1. Lineage (NCBI taxonomy): Eukaryota > Metazoa > Arthropoda > Insecta > Orthoptera > Acrididae > Schistocerca > Schistocerca cancellata. The sequence continues at coordinate 53,233,835 of NC_064631.1, forward strand.
CATTGGACACCCATCGTTATTTAGCGACCGGAAATTATACATAGAATCCTTCCTCGTGAATCAGTCTACCTGTTAGTGAAAATCATATGGTATTCCTTACAGTGTTTACTGAGATTAGCCTGAACATGTAACGCCGGAAATGCATATCTTCCTATTTCCATCTATTGTGCTATTATTTTCTTTCCTTGCTTTGTTACCTCAAGATATGACATTTCTGTCTCTTTGTATATTGTAATTGTTTTACTATTTGTATATTTATGCATTTATGTCGATGTATAATTGGTTTGTTTCGTAAATATTATTTGTATTTTTACGCTGGGTCTTGCCTAGGGAAAACTGCTATCGAACGATTACGTCGATAGGTCGTGTGAAGAATCAAAGTGTGTAGGATCTTTGGGAGTGTTAACTCTGCCGCGTGGAGCGCGGGCTGGGGGAAGGAGTCTGGCGGGAGTAGCGAGTGGAGCAGGTGTGTTGTGTGACGCTCCCGCGAGTTGCCGCGCTTTCGGGGTTTGGCAGCATGTAATTGCGCTCGACTTGCGATGATAGTTTCTGACATGGTGTCGCGGACGGGAAACATTAACTAGCGCACATCAAGAGCCCGTTTCGTCTGGTGACCGTGTCGAGAAGAAGGCGCGCCAACATCCAGCTTCTGCAACAGCGACGGCCGACAATGAGTGACTGTCGCCACCTCCTCGATCGACGGCTTCAAACCTTCAATCAACCATCAAGGAAGACTGGAAGCAAGTAAAGTTTTAGAACTGTATGGCAGACCTCAGCTTTTCAAACTGTACCATTTTCGTAACTATAATAACAGCAACTTAGCATGAACCTTTGTTGCTCATTGTCCCAATTGCATTACCAAGCAGGGTCCCTTCCTTTTCCGAAATGAACCCGAGTGTCGTTGAAATTTAAACGCCAGCACTAAAGTAATATAGCTAATTCTATTTCACTGCTTTAATTTCAAAGTTCAGTTAGCTGGCTACAATATTCAGATTACACAAGCACAAATTAAGAGTGCGAGTTTTGTTATCGTATTTTAGCTTACCTGTGACTGCAGCTCAGCTTGGTACGTACTAAATTTTACTATTGTTAATTGTTCAGAATCATTTAATTCAAGTTCTAAGTTAAATCTCTTATTTCCAAATTGCGTAGATTCAAGTAGTTTTTTGAAATGATTGTTGAGGTAGTCCAAGACTAACCGTATTTTACTGAATTTCGATGTGCTTCAGAAAGAAAGCTCACTATTAACTTCAGTCACTAAATTAACTTTCGATTTTCCGGTTTTATTAATTCTTTGCTAAATTAAGTCAGGGTGTAGCGAAATTTATTACTTCTGACAAACTTTCAGTTTTCACACTACACGTGTCAACCTTCAGTTGCCACGCTTCTAGTGCTAATTATATGTGTAATAACCTTTCTTTTTCAGTTACTATAGTAATTGTCCTTAGGACTGGCGACCGTGATTTCCCCCAAATCTCAAATACCTAATTACCGCTAGTTAATTGTTAACGTAACGGCTGCACATTTACTTTCTTTATTAACTTTACCCCTTTTCAAAATTAATTTCCACCAGTTTCATTAGCACATTTCCTTTCATTTAGATGTAACCCTTTCCTCCCTCTTTACCGACAGCTTAACTTCGGTGACGATTGCTTTTCCAAAACTCCCATTAGGTACACGCGGTTTCATCTTTCACTGTCATTAAGGTCGGTAAGTGAGGGGGAGGTTACAAACATACAGACAGAAATTGTGGCTCGGTATCTTATTATACATTCGAGTATATAGATATTGAAAATGAAAGAGCATGAAATACTAATTTTTCGAAAACAATGAACAATTACCTTACACAAAAATGAGTAACAAATCCTATATGTAAGACAAGAATTTGGGCCACCAAGCAAATATATTACATTTACAGTTCTCATAGATATTCAAACTCATGTACATTTTTTAAATTATGTGTTCATTCTTGTTTTGTCATGGAGTATGATATTTGATATAATTTCAATTTTTGTGAACATAAGAAGATTTTCTTATTAGTTAAACAAAGATTCTCATAAGAAGTCGTCTGGTTTAGTGTTTGGTTAAAATCTATCTTTGATAGTGTGCAGTATTTGTTATGCCCAATGTTCAGTAATAAACAACTATTATAGGTACGGGTAAATCGAGGGGAAACACTTTAGACTATATTTCACTTCATCAGTGTTTGAAATAGTGTTATTTTCTAAGTTTTTCCTATTTAATTCATTTTCTGTCTCAAGAGGGAGAAGAACGACTAGGTTAAAGGTGTAATGTAGTATGTGTGCGTATATGAACGAAATTGAGAGTGGGGGAGAGGGATAGGGGGCTTCTGCCTGTGAGAGATGATGTGTGGGCAACGTTTCGTTTAGCTGCCGATGGGCTGGAGTTGGGGCAGGCGTGCAGGAGGGGGATGGGCCGCGGTCTTTGTGCTTGCCCCGTGGACACCAAGGCTGTACTCGTGCCTCTGCTGATAGCCTGCATGAAACACACGCAGACGTTCACCGAGCGTCCCTGTTTTAACATTATCCAGACTATGTGATGCAGGATTGAAAGTTTCCGTTTCTTGTTGACTTTGGATTAGACATTATCACTACAGAATTCCAGTGATCACAAGTGTTCCCATCATCAAATAAGACTATGATACAGCAAGCAGCAGGCTTGTCATTTATTGATTATTCCTTGCTAGTGTAGCGTTATCTTGAAGCTGTGAGAAAGTAGGACAGGCGTTCCAAGGCGTGGAAGCAGAGACGATGCTGAGGGCAGACGGAACTTGGAGATATATTGTTACATGAAGTAAACAGTAAAGGGAGAGCCTTGCGAAAACGGAGACGCCCCCAGACGCGATCGCAGGGCGCTAGTTACTCTTCAAGGAATTAACACGTAACTTCATATGTCGTCTAAACGCTGCAGCAGGTTGTCATCGTAGAACTTTGTAACCAACAGGCACGTAATAGCGTATAAAGCCGGCTTGATACCAGCCCTGAGAACAGCGACGTCAGCCTTATTTGGCAGAGTAATTACGTTTAGCTTTCAGCTGAACAATGTTGATGCCAAATACGGACTTAGTGCAACCGCCTTAGGAGCAGTAGAGGGGACCCAACTAAACCATGATTGGCAGGCACCTGGAAGAGACCTGCGGGATTGACTGGCTGGCTTTAAGTTGGAAAAACAGAGCCCCCACGCGACTCTTTAAAACCCCTAGTTTCCACATTTTGGCAGAGTTCTCAGTCTGACGATCTGGGCGCCGAATCCGCGTCCTGCGACTCCAGCCTCGGTCCAGCTCCGTGTAAGTCTGCTCTCTCTCACTTGGAGTGCCTCAGTGAACAGTGTCACTTTCAGTATCTTTTGTTTTGCAACAAGTTGCTGCTTAGTGTTTGCTACTGTGGTTATCATCCACTCCTAGGACTTCTGCACTGTCTTCTGTTGCAACAGTGCTATTCTTGCTTTATCTAACCCTAGAACTATCCTCCATTGTATTAGTTAGTCATTTCTGGAATAAACAACTATTTCGAAACCCTGTTTGTCCAAGAATCTCCACAACGAGTTTCCTACCGAGTCTCACCACCTGCATATCTAGTAAATGCCTGTACCTGTGTTGGCTCAGATAGAAGAAAACAATGAAATGCCTTCTGCTCTGTAGCGCTCGGGAGCGCAGACTGACCAGCAACCCCTTTCTCCCTCTCCCACCTATGTCAGGACACGACATAGGAACAATATTTTGGTGCCAGGTGTGGGATTGTTTTCGGTGGAACTGATTTGTGAGATAGGTAAAGACACTTCGTTCCTGCTCATCTCGACGTCTTGACTGGACCGACGGCTTTGAGACTCTGTTAGACGGAGCATTGGCACTTGTGATGTTACAAAATAAAAGTGATGTTGTTATTCAATGGAAAGTTGGAAATTGAGATTTAGCTTACTGTTTTATCAATCACAATTGGCGTAAGAATCATGGATTGACCATTGTCATAAAATATTGCATTATGAGATGTGAATAGTTTTTACTTGCAGTTTCGCGTGGCTTGAGGCAGTCACAACTAGCGTGCTATTGATTAAGAAATTGCGTTATCGTCTTTCTAATTACTTCATGATCGTAGATACGATCATACCCGGTTGTGAAGTTATTGTTATGACAAAACAATTTCCTAAGGGACCAGAAAGTTCTTAAGGGCGCAAAAACAACTGTAACATCACACAAAAGGGAAATTCAATATTAAAGCTGATGCAAGAAGACGATAAAACAGTTTTCTTTTTATCAATGTAACACGCACATTGGACTGCTGATCTTGGTGTCTGTAATAATAGCAAAATGCATAATTAAAATGAAAATAATACTGAGGAGATAATAGAAATGAGCACTGCTAAATGATTCAGTATTCCCAGAACAAATATTTATTATAACTAAAACCTATATCGTACCTTAAGCTTAGTACTACAATGACGGTAGATTTTTATGTCCGTATCATGTCCATTGAGCGCTCTTTTATATAGCCATTGTCTTCTCTGAGTCGCTCGTGCGTCGTCACGGTAAGTTATAACAGTTCTTTACACTTCACTCAAACTTAGACATAACACGTTTTTATACATTTAGTAAAAATTAGATCAGACTGCCACAAATCTGCGTCCGTCTTACTTGAGAAAAACAGTACAAGTCTTTTGGCGCTCAAGGCTTCATTTGTTCTCCAGCGAACAAAATAGTGAAGGATCGCATATCTATCCGTATTTTTCTGTTTATATTGCCGCCCAAAGACGACGAATTACATTATTTAGAAAATTCCACCGTCGCCACGCAACGCCTTATTATACATTAATCATTATTTATAAACAAGTATTTGCCTTCTGGCTGAAAGTATTAACTACTCGTATTTGCTGTTTTAATGAAGTCAAAAATAGCGAATATCACACACTCCAGTGAGAGCAGACGGAGCTAGAACAGAAGAAGGAAGAAGAGGCTGGACGTCGAAGCCGGACGCTGGAAGACGGGGACAGGGCTGCCTGTCTTCACGACTACCGACCCCGCGGGGGCGGCGGAGCGCCAACGAGACGGGGCCTTGTCGCGGTCCAGGGCACCGCAACCACGACCCCGCGCCAGGGCAGCGCGGAGACCCGCCTTCAGGCGTCGGCAGGCGTCTCGGGCAGCGGCAGCGGCTTCACTGGCTGCGGTTTACGCGACACCACGCCCGGCCCGAGATGGCGCAGCGCCGGAAAGGCGATAGCAACTCGGCTCGAAGGACAGCACGTCGGCACACATCTGTACGTACCAGAACAGCGCAGCGCCAGCTCGCCTCTACTCAACACGTAGCATCCCAAACACAGTGAGTCATGGCGACCCTTAACTCTGCCAATACTGAGAGCGGACTGGCTAGGGCTAGTATTTCAATAAGTGACGCGTTACAGTTGATCGCTCAGGCCTTTGATGACACTAAGTCAACATTAAATGAATTTATAAATAATGTGGACACAACTTTTGAACTAGTATGTGAAGCATATCATTGTATCCTTTTAAAATTTGTCAAAACGAGAATCCAGTGTCCTGCACGAAGCATGGTTCTAGGCTGAAGCCAGCGATAAGTTTTTATTAATATTTTTTTTAGAAATGTAGGAAAAAGTAAGGTACAATTTATTTATTATAATATATAATATCAGCTACAAATTTTATTTTATAAGCATTTCCAGATGCTTTGTCCCAGACACATGCAGATTCTTGCTCATTTATTTCCCGTTGATTTCTTGTTCTAAGTATGAGAGGTGGCATGAGCCCCCTCTCATATTTCTATCTTACGATTTTCCTTTCTAATTGCATGCAGTGAAAAGTCGCTATTCCTTCACACGTGGACTTCCCACGCAGCGTCTCTCGTCACCCGGGTGGTCTGGTGACAGGCGGGCTCTGCTGATCTGGAAAGCGTTAAGCCGACGGGTGTGAGGAAGTCGAGTGAATGCTTTGCAGACGCCGACATTGTCAAAAGACACGCCCGGAGGGGTCTGAAGTAGCGGCTGGGCTAGAGGTTCCGTTTCTTCGCAGAAAATTAGTGAAAACACTTTCTGGCGGGCTACCAGCGAGGCGTGGGAATGACTTGTGTACCCGGGCAGTTGTGGCGGGAAAATTCCCGCGCTTTCTGCAAAATAGTAACTGTGATTGGCTTGCTCAGGGCATAGCTCCGTGACGTAGCAAAATCAGCGCAGAAACTGGCGCCAAGAATCTCCATTGGTGGAATGGTAGTGCTCCGGCAATAGAGTGGAATTTTCCGCCGGTTTTCGAGTTGCTGATTGGAACGTTTAACCACGGCCACTGTTGTGGGGGCGGGAATGTTGTGTGTTCGGCCTGTATGGGTGCTCTAGGTAGTCGGTTCTCGCCTTTCGGTCGAGGACGTCGAAGCAACCAGCCATCGCCTCCGGTACGCCAGATCGTGTTCTGGCAGTTAAGAAGACAGTTTGGTAATGTATGTCCGCAGCACCGGCAGATAGGGATTTTCCTATGTGATAATCAGAGCTCAGCAGAGCGCGCCTGTTCGTCTTTTTCTAACTTTGTTCTGTCTTGAGTAGCAGCAATTAATGTTGGGTTAGCTGTGTGTCTCTCTTAAGATTTGAGTGGCAAGGAATTGGCTCCACATACCATTTCGTCTTAAACCTCACAATCTAGTTTAGGGACAACTTCACCTTCATAGCGTTTGTTTGAGTATCCAATTTGAGCCAATTTGATGTATTATAAATGTTTCATGTGTTTTTGTTTATTATTTTGTGTTTAGTCTTAATAAATCATATTGTTATTTTGGACAGAACTTTCACTCTGTTAATCGGTAGAGCAACCCATCATTCATCACTAGGTTAATGAAACCTTCCTTTATTTAACTTATTTATCAAATTAAATTATTGCAGGTACCAAACTCTTTTCTACTGCACTTACAGGGTTTATTACAGTCAGTTTGCGTACATTTTTTTAATCCATGTGCAACAGCAAAAGTCGGAGTTAGAATAGGGGGGGCTTAGAGCATCATTTACATATGGAGATTCTAGAAGAATTTAGTGTTAAATACACTGCTTGCCCCGGCACCTCGCAAGTACAAACAGCATATTTCCACTGAAGTATGACTTCCCAACTTCAAGCTGGACTTGAAACTTTCAATAGCAGAAATGTGATTGCTTTTCGTACATTTCAAGTGTTTGAGAACTATAATCGTGATCTTGGGAAGCCATACTTCAGTGGGAATATGCCATTTGTACTTAGGACAAGGAATCAACGGAAAATAAATGATCATGAATCTGCATGTGTCTGGATCAAAGCATCTGGAAACGCTTATAAAATAAAATCTGTAGCTGATATTATATATTATTATAAATAAATTGTGCCTTACATTTTCCTATATTTCTAAAAAAAATATATTAATAAAAACTGATCGCTGCCGTCAGCCTAGAACCATGGTTTGTACATCTAGAACCATTGGCTCAAAGATGTAACAGCATGTTTTGCGCGCGATGTAGTTTCCTCACAGTTGTTTGTACCTGTAGCATCTTCCACATGGGCGGAAGTAAGAGCCATTTTGTTAGAAAATAACGCATCCAATCGCACGTTAGATTTTTATGCCTGTTCTACGTTTTCGAGTAGGCAATGAAAGGGAGAATCAATTGCAGATTGGGCTAGTAAACTGGATTCCCTTCAACATCAATTTCGTGAAGCTGTGCACGGTGCCATGCTAGCGTCAGAACTGGCGGAATCCGTGGCGTTAGTAGGAAAACTAAGCTGAGCAGTATTCATTCTGGGGATCTATGATGAGCGTATACAGACAATTGTGCGAGCAAGGGGACGAAAACATTACTCTGAAGCTGTCGAGGTTGCTTTGACGGAAGAGTCAGAAATTATGTCCGCCAAGGAAAAAGGATTTAATGACAGAAGTCAGCAGGGCAGAATGGGGAAAGCTACTCTCAAGTGTTTTTCCTGTGGTCGTGTAGGGCATACCTCAAAGGATTGCAGGAGTAATATCAGGTCTGGGAAATTAGGCTATTTTACGCGAGACTGCCGACTTGAGAAACGGATTCGCAAAGTCGAATCGGCGCAAGCGTGTCGAGAATCAGACTCCAAAGACAGATAGATGTGAAAGTTGCAGTTTATTGGGACATTGAGGTTTCTGCAAGAAAGCGAAATCAGTTGTGTGTTTTGCGTGTCATAGGCCAGGACACATGGCTCGAGAATGTATTGAGAACTCAGGGTCACCTGTGAAAAGTAAGAAGCAGGGAAACGACGGGAAAGCGTAAGATTGCAGTCGCCTTATGCTGAACTAGGGAAGGTATTTAAAGTCGACTGTGAGAGTAAAAATGAGTTTGTACAACTGAGGTACCCCAGAGTAGAGAAAGTCTGTTAAAATTGCTTCTAGATAATGGAGCTCAGATTAGTTTATTTAATATGAAGTATCTGCAAGACCAGGTCGGGTATAGACCTGAGGAAAGTATAAAGATTAGAGGTATTGCGAATCCAGCCACGCACACTAGTGGGACAGCTGCCTTAGATCTTGAAATAGATCGCGAGTTGAGAGTGAAACATAAGTTTCATCTGGTAGGAGGCGAATTGGATATTCCCTATGCTGGTTTAATTGGAAGAGACTTCTTTACGAAGTATGGCGTAGTGATTGACTACGCAAAAGGAACGTTGTGGATTAGGGGCAGATCCGTTAAACTGTTTACCAAGACCACCTACAATACATCAGACCACAACACAGAAACCAAGATGGCGCCCGTCTTAGGCCAAGTATTTCAGCGCTACCGTAATACGAATAATTTACAGACTTCATAAATGGAAAGTAGATTCTAAATTGCGTAAGAAATGTATTGTTATGTATTTTTCTATCTTTAAACTTAAATATAAAGTTGTCACTAAAGCCACAAATCACGTAATAAGAACTATGACGAAGTAAAATTATGAGATGCAACTGAAAATCAAATCCAAAAAACTACTACAAAACACATGTAAATGGCATATTTGGACCCTAATAATAATTTGCACAATAGAAGCTACATAGCAATAATAAATGAAGCGTGTAACTAAAGCACAAAATTGTATTAAACAATATGCAGTTAATTCTAGTCACTGTCATTACGTAATACGTTAGAAGTGTTTGATTTTGAGTACCTGTTGGATTTATTTGCTGCTCAGCTTGGCCACTTTGCGTTTTGTTATTTTTGCTGCAAAGTCTTCATGAGTTCCTCTTTTTTGTTTGACTAGTGTTCGAGCAATTTCCTTTGAAACACACTTTTCATTCAACAGTTTTGTGTAATTATTAATAAAAATATTTGAAAGCACTTTAATACTTTTCTTGATTATTGTCTTTAAAGGAATGCCACATTTGCACACATCACTGAGGTTACTAACGGCATTTTCACACAATTCAGTTCCTAAGGCAAGTACTGCATCTCTCTGATTTTCAAGTTTTAGGAATTCTGGTTCATATGTGCTGCTAATCAGAACTTGAAAAAGGTTATATATGTTACAACACAAGGAAATCATTATAGAAGAAGGACACTTCAATCACCCACGATTCAATTGGTAGAAATAGGAAAGGAGTTCTTTGGTTTCACACTGCAACAAAATTTCATCCTGTGTCTGCAACATTTCTTCACAGCCTGAACATTTTCCACTTTTTTGCAGCTTCTCAAGCACTGTTTTGCTGGTGTAGCTAGCAATACAGACCAAGACTTTCAAGTCTTCATCCATCATGGGAATGTTTGCTAGTTCCTCTAGAGCAGGTTCTAATTTATCCAAATTTTCATACTTTTGGTTTTTTATGCTGTAATTTACTTTTGCTGCAAAATCATTTAATGTAAATTCACCATGTTTAGTAGATCTGAGCTTTAGTAGACTTATTACTTTCAGTTTCCTCTCAGATTCCAAGATTTGCTCAACTGAAACATTATATGTGCAGCCACTTAGCCTTCTGTAAGCTCCAAATCTTGCTTCCAAAGCATCAGTTTGTAATTTTGCTGTAAGAATATAGGACCAGTTATAAGTGTTAAAAATGTATCTGCATAACTGAACTGTTGCTGCAAGTGTGTGAGAGAAAGCAGTATATGTTTCATTGGTTAATTTTCCATGAGTAGGCAATGCATGCCAGATATCAAGAAATGTTTTCAAATTTTCAAGAAACACAAGTTTGGAGTCAGTAGGTCCAGTGATTGGGCTAGAATTATCATCTGATGTGTATTTGCCTTTCATGGGATGCTGTACATTAGAAACTGTCCACCATTTAATGATTAATTTCAAAAACTGAATAGTGCCATCAGAAATCTCAATCCCCTGACTTTTCAAAATTTCTAGTGCTGCCACATTTTTGGAATCAAAAACACTGAGAGCAAGGGTAACATTCTGTCTCTCAATAGAAGTTGGATATACTGCTTTTCTCACTAGCTTTGGGGCAAGTTTCAACAGTTTATTTTTCTCAGAATGAAACAGGTTCCTCAAATCTGAAAACTTTGCTTCACTGACAGTATATTCACATGCAGCATTCCCTTCATCACTGTGTAGAAAGGTATTGATGAAAGCAAATGTATCCTCAATATTTGGCATTATGAAGGATTCATTTTTTGCATTCAACCAGTTATTTCTGATACACTTAAGCAAGTGCACATTGTCAAACAGAAGAAAGAGAAATTTGGATGGAGCGACTGGATTTGTAATACACGGCTGTAAAGTGCCACCACACATAAGCTGATACATTTTTCTATTAGTGCTATGGTTATCTGTTACCAGGCATATAACATCATGCTGCAGCTCATGCATTAACTTCAATACATCAATTGTCATTTTCAGTAGAGTATCAGAATTAACATTTTTTACAGGAAAGAGAGCTATCACTTCTTTATAATGAGAATGTAAAGATGATGCCATGAAAACCTGCATTGTACCTGCTCTTGTAGTATCTGAAGTATTCTCAGCAACACCAAGTATCTTTCCTGCCTTATAAGAGAATTTTGAATTAACATAAACTTCATCTAGCATCACTGAAATTACCTTGTCACTTCCCTGAAGAAATTTATTTTTTTCCCTCAAAAAAGCAACCTGTGATGGACCAATACAAGGTTTATTTGGACCCATTTTGCATAGAAAATGCCTTAAATAGACAGGATGAGGTAATGTTAATACATTTGTTTTTCTCAAGTGATGGTAGGCACCAGGAAATGAAAAGCAAATGGTTGCTGCCCATATCAAAAGCTCAGGAGAATATCTGCTTTGCTTTGTTATTGCGAGTTGTAATTGCTCCAAAACAAATTCTATTTTAGGTGCTATTTCAGCGTCAAAATCACTACCAGCTTTTAGTGCTTGTTTGAGAACGTTGACTAAAATTACAATCTTGTCAGTGGTGCCAGTAGAGTTATCTGTGAAACCATTTAGGTGACTCACCAGATTATCAAATTTCGTCCACTTGTCACATTTCAAGTTCTCTTCCTCCCCAGACTGTAGTATCCATTTCAAGGTTTCCGTAGGCAAACACACATTTTTGTGAAACACTTTTACTTCCAAGGAACTTGATATTTTGAAGCACACTGAAACTAATGGCACATCACTGACTGAATCATCCTTTAATTTAATGAAAGATATGTAGTCATCCTTTACTAAAATTGTAAATGGACAAACATTCCTTTTCTGCACTTCACTTTTAAAATGCTGAAAGTCAGGTATATTGTCATTTTGGCACCACTTACTGAAACTACATTCATCACGTTCCAGTAGCTGTTGAACACGATCTTCAGGATTATTCCTTTGCTTAGGAACTGGTACTGTGTGATATGAAGGTTGATTAGGAAAGATAGTTGGGATTGCATCATTTGTTAGTTTTGGTATTTTTCGTGGCACACGTATTGGTTCACTATTTTACACAGGAAAAATGTCTTCCCTAACCACAAACTTAGGTTCAAAATGCTTAATGCACACCACAGCTTTATCGTTCACTTCAAAATTATCTCTATGAATTAGTTTCATCCATTTGTTCCTCAATGCTGTTTCCTTGGGAAACTTAAATGTTGAGGTATCGTATGTTTTGCCGTAATTGGATTTACATCCTGGTACACAACAACTACGACCCATCGCAAGAACAGTTTACACTTGAAATTATGCCGAACTTACTACTGAATATAGAAAATAAATACTAGCGTAGCACTTTTGACGACATTCACAGCATATAGCATAAATAACAGCTAGTAATAAATGCTTTCGCTTCTCCTGAACGTCACGTATACAATGTTACACACACGCGTTATGGAAACACAAGCACGCTGGTTTGTTTCCCCCACGATTGCCGCCATATTGTCAACTATCGATATCTGCCTTAAGGTCTGATTTATTGTAGGTGGTCTTGCTGTTTACGGTATGAAACGTCCCATTAGAAAAATTATACACGACTGTGCTTATACTGACACACAATATTTTTAGCGCAACGCAATCTGACTTTCAAAAATCCCTACAAAAGAATGGCCCTGACTAACATTAACCTATACCTTTCACAAATCACTACCTCACAAAAATCTTCGTTACTCAAACTACTGCAATACGGCGAGCGCCACTACTGCCAGCTGAATAAAAACTTCAAACTACAGAAGGCACTAACTACTGATAGGGATAGTTAGCAAATGAAAGATATTAATAGAGAACAAACAATGTATTTACCTTAATAGTCATAATATATATAGCAGTTCATGACAAATTACAAAACTCCGCCATCTCTCTCCCCACATCCACCACTGCTGGCGGCTCACCTCCAACTGCGCAACGCTACGCGCTGTTCACATCCAGCTGCCGCTGCCCAACACTACAATGGCAGACAACAATGCAAACTAGCCACAGACTGCACACAGCACAGCCAGTGATTTTCATATAGAGCGCTACGTAACGTTGCCAATAAGAAAACATAAACAGCCTACTTACATCAAGAAAACATAAACAGCCTACTTACAACGGGGGTGGAGACACCAAGCCCACGTACACAAGAGCTGGGGCTTAGGGGGCCGCCGATGGAATATGAAACCGCAGAGAGAGAATGCAGTACACATGATACCAGTAGACAGACGTGTCGCCGACAAGAAAAAGTCGCTACCGAGCCTAGGGCAGGCCAGGTGGCAAAAATAGTTAGGTCCTCGCGAGGAGAGGATTTTGAGGATAGATGTTGCAGATGCTAGCGTAGAGGAAGGCATTGTGGAAAAGCAAGAACTGCAAGTAGGAGTGTACCTCCCAGAAGCGTTGGTGAGAATAAGAAAGGGCTCTTGTTTAATTAGTGTGTTAAATACACGAGACGGGGTGATTTCTCTGGAGATGCCTCGGATTAAAGTGGAGAGAATTCCACAGTTCAGCACTAGGCCGCAGCGGACCGTGCGTAACGTAGAGTCTCGAGCAAGAAGAAGTCTAGAATCAGTTTATATAAGGAGAATTTACGATTAGATCATTTAAATGATGTAGAAAAACAGTCCATAATAGAGGTGTGTTCTGCGTATAATGACATTTTCCATCTGCATGGAGACATGTTGACATATACAGAGACGCTTCGACATAGAATAGAATTGATTCCTGAGGCACGGGGGCGAATTATTTGTTCCTGCCCGTACCGAATCCCGGAAGCGCAGAAAGAAGCGTTGCGACAAGAGATAAATCAAATGATAGAGGACGATATAATCGTTCCTTCCACCAGTCCTTTCAACTTTCCTTTAATTATGATTCCAAAAAAGATGGATGCATTGTGTCGAAAAGAAATGGCGAGTAGTTGCGGACTTCAGGAAGCTAAATGACATTACTGTCAACACACTTCCACGAATTGATGAAATTCTGGATGGCTTAGGCAAAGCGAAATATTTTTCAACACTTGATTTGGCAAAAGGATATTATCAGGTGTTATTAGAAGAAAAAGATAGAGAACTTCCAGCTTTTAGTACACCACATGCTCATCATATGTATAAAAGGATGCCCATTGGACTTTCTTCTGTACCTTCCACCTTCCAAAAATTGATGAATGCCGTCTTAACTGGGTTGCAGGGTGACAAGATGTTTATTTATTTAGATGACATAGTAGTTTTTGGTCCATCTCTGAAAGTGCATAATTTCCGACTGGCTGAAGCCTTCGAGAGACTAAGACAACATATTTTGAAGTTTCAGTTGATAAATGCGAATTCTTAAGGAAGGAAGTCACATATTTGGGGCATGTTTTGACTGCAGGTGGGTTAAAACCGGATACCAACAAGTTGAAAGCAGTGGTGGAGTTTCCACAGCCACAAACAACAAAAGACTTGAAATCTTTTATTGGATTAATAGGGTATTAGCGGCGTTTCTTGAGTGACTTCAGCAAAGCGGCAAAACCACTCCATGAATTATTAATAAAGGGTGTTAAGTATGAATGGGGCGCAGAGCAAGAAAATTCGTTCCGAATGCTAAAAGAGAAGCTACTTAACCCCCCCAATATTACAGTATCCAGATTTTTCAAAAAAGTTTGTCACTACAACTGACCCGAGTTCATTTGCGATAGCATCTGTCCTATCACAAGGAGAAATAGACAAAGACCTCCCTGTGGCCTTTGCATCTAGAACCCTAAACAATGCAGAGAGAAATTGTTGTACAATTGAACGGGAATTATTGGCCATGGTTTGGGCCATCAAACATTTCACACCGTATGTGTTTGGTCGCAAGTTGACCATCTGTACTGATCATAAACCATTACAGTGGAATCGGAAATATTGGCGATCCGTCCTCACGTTTAATGAAGATGAAACTGAAATTAGAAGAATGCGATTACGAAATTGTGTGTAAAAAGGGGAAAAATAATCTGGTTGCTGACGCGCTCTCGAGAGTGGGAGAGTTCACGGCGTCTGATGACCGCCCGGACGGAGACAGTAGCATAGGTCTGGGCACGGCCGAAGAGGCAACCGTAGAGCAGGTCCCGGACTCACAACGAGACCGTGCACCAGCGGAGCCAGCTACGGCGGAAGGTATAAACGAAAGTGAGGAAACACCGGTAGGTCAGGTAGACGAACGACAGGAAATGACTGATGCAGGAAAGGGGAAAATTTTGCGAGAATTCCATGACGCACCCATAGGTGGCCACCAAGGGATCGTGAGAACCTATGATCGTATACCAAAATACCGAACGTGGCCCGGTATGAAGAAGGACATTGAGGACTATATTAGAAAATGCCCCAGTTGTCAGAAAAAAAAATATAGAATAAGACAAAAATGCCTTTGGTTATAACACCAACACCGCAAGGCGTATTTGATCGGTGTGATATTAACATTGTCGGCCCATTAACGGAAACCGAGACAAACCACAGGTATATACTGACATTTCAAGACGCGCTAACGAAGTTCATTGTGGCCGAACCCATAGAAAAACAGGACGCAGACACTCTGGCTCGAGTCCTCGTGGAAAAAATGATTTTGATGTTCGGAATGCTTTCGGTAACACCCAGTGATAACGGCAGAAACTTCTTGAGTGACACGCTAAAGAGAGTGTGCAAAATGTTAAGGATTGACAGAGTACAAACTTCTTGTTACCATCCATAGTCGAACGGTACATTGGAAAGGTCGCACCACACCATAACAGAATTCCTAAGACACTATATCAACAGACAGCATACAGACTGGGACGACTGGCTTCAATTCGCTGTCTCCGTGTTCAGTACCACACCTCGTAGTGCAACCAATTATACACCCCATGAGTTGCTTTTCGGTAGAGAATGCAACATACCTGCAACACTGCAGATTTCTCACGTATTACGTATAATTACGATGATTACGTTCTTGAATTGAAAGAGAAAATGAGGCAAATGCACCAGTGCGCGAGGGATCATAACAAAAAGTGCAAACAGAAAAATAAGGAATACTATGGTAAAACGAAGAACCCAAAGGACTTCAAAACAGGTGATCATGTTCTGTTGTACGATGGAAGTGTCAGAAGAGGTAGAAGTCGTAAGCTAGACACCCAATGGTTTGATCCCTTCACTGTAGTAAGGACAACAGGACCGAATGTAGTTATGCGTTTAAGAAGAAACAAATTTTTAACAGTACATGCAGCAGATTAAAGGAATTCTACTAAAACCAGATTTTCTTGAAATTACAGATGAGGAAACTGACGGGAGAGTTGTACCTGGTGAGCTGTATCGCCGCCGTGTACACCCTCGGACACTATCAAGATTTTAGTGTGGAAAAATTTCCTTCGTCCCGAGGCTTGTATTATGACAGCAATGGCAAGGTACAGATCTACAGTGTGACGTAGAAAACCGTAAGTTATATTAATTTAGGAGAACTCCAAGCTAAAGCTGATGAAACAGAGAAATCTGCACATTTACCGATAAGTTATTGTAAACAGAAATTTACCAGTCTGGGAATTGGTGATCGGGAATCCACAGCAGTGGAGAAGGCTTTAGAATGGCACATCCGAAAGATACGAACTGCACAAGGTCTAATTGGGCAATTAACAAGGCATGAGACACGTAGAAAAAGAGGTGTCTTGAATTTTGTGGGAGAAGTCAGTAAAATTCTGTTTGGAACCTTAGACGAACAGGTTGGTACAATGGTACAAATGGCTCTGAGCACTATGGGACTTAACATCTATGGTCATCAGTCCCCTAGAACTTAGAACTACTTAAACCTAGCTAACCTAAGGACAGCACACAACACCCAGCCATCACGAGGCAGAGAAAATCCCTGACCCCGCCGGGAATCGAACCCGGGAACCCGGGCATGGGAAGCGAGAACGCTACCGCACGACCACGAGATGCGGACACGAACAGGTTGCCTCGTTTTTCAAATCAAAGACTGATTTAACTGAAAGCGAACAGAGGAAGTTGCTTAAGCTGACAAAAGAGCAAGTTACCGTAGTCAGAGCCACTTTGACAAGTTTAAGTCACACAGTATCTAGACTTGCACATAACGAAGAAATTATTGTCAGGAATATGGAGAAACTTCGTACATACATGAATGAATATGCTAAGAGCACAGATCAAAAAATACAACACTTAGCTGTTCTTACTACTGTTAATGAACTACTGAGACAGTTGGTATCAATACTTATGGTGTTAGAACGGGAATACGAATTGTTAATTGCTGCAGTCGTAAACGCACAGAAAGGAATACTGGAACCTCATATAATTAATCCAGTTGAAACAGTTAAATACTTACAATTAATTCGGGACGACATTAAAGATAAAAAGTTCCCAATTGCGCTCGCAGAACAGAGCGGGTACCAGCTGCTACGCATAATTGATGTTGATGCTTTCTTGTCAGGCAATATACTAAGTTATGTACTAAATGTTCCATTAGTGGAAAATGAGTTGTTCAATTTATACAAAGTGTTACCTTTACCTTCTGAAGTTGATGAAAACCGGAATGTATTCATGTACATACAGCACGAGAAAGATTATTTGTTAATTTACGAAGCTAAGCGGTACTATGTCAAACTGAGTAGCGAACAACTATTGTGTAAGGAAATAGATCGTGTTCGAAAAACTTGTAAACAAAAGTTTGTTTTAATGTCCACGTACGATCATGAAACTTGTGAAGCTAGAATGTTGCAACCCATCAGGGAAATTCCTAGCGATTGCATTGAAAAGTTTACAGTATTAAATGATAGTATATGGACTCCCTTGAGTTAGGATCAATGGTTGTTCGTTGCTCCGAAAGAGGAAAGGATGACAGTTTTGTGTAACGATAACAAACCCACAGATGTACTGGTAAAATGTACAGGAAAACTGGCCTTTTATGGCCGGTGCAAGGGATACGGAACACAAGTGTTCATACAGTCTGAACAAATCATAAGAACTAACGTGACCAGTGAGGATATAGTGGCCGCTCTAAACACGCAGACTGATTGTTGTGTAATTAACAAAGAACAAACAAACATATCGGAGCTGAGGTAAGACATGCAGTTAGAGCATGTAGTACAGCATTTAGACGACCTCAAGGTCGCTGGTCATAAATTAGCCGAAATAGAGGAAGAGATAGCATTCCAAGAACAGCACAGTTTCTCGGAAATCTATTGGTATCATCATTTGTTCTGGTCTTACCTAGGAGTTGCAATACCGACTATTTTGTTTGTATGTTGTTCGTTCAGATATTGCAGATGTTTCCGAGATTCTTTCAAATTCGTGTGGAAAGACATTGGAGATTATTGTTGTGGCCGAATATGTGTGCGAACAACAATAGTAAATATGTACAAAGGGTCAGAAATGACACGCATCCGTAGTAGACGACCCCTCCGAAACAGCGGTCGAAGTAGTGACGAGCGAAATGAGGACTCTGCTACTTCAGCACGCAATGAAGAAGGTATTCCGCTACCGATGCCAGTTCCGCGCAAGGATCAAAGATAAAATAAGACACTGCAGAAACCCCCATTAGTACACAAGAAACGAATTTTGTAATTCATGTCACTCTATATAAACTGAAAAATGTATACGTGCACACTCTTTTGATATTCCTTATATTAAACGCAACATACAACTTCTGTATTGTTGTGTATCTGTGATGAAAAAAAAGTTATGGAATAAATAAAAATACACTCCTGGAAATTGAAATAAGAACACCGTGAATTCATTGTCCCAGGAAGGGGAAACTTTATTGACACATTCCTGGGGTCAGATACATCACATGATCACACTGACAGAACCACAGGCACATAGACACAAGCAACAGAGCATGCACAATGTCGGCACTAGTACAGTGTATATCCACCTTTCGCAGCAATGCAGGCTGCTATTCTCCCATGGAGACGATCGTAGAGATGCTGGATGTAGTCCTGTGGAACGGCTTGCCATGCCATTTCCACCTGGCGCCTCAGTTGGACCAGCGTTCGTGCTGGACGTGCAGACCGCGTGAGACGACGCTTCATCCAGTCCCAAACATGCTCAATGGGGGACAGATCCGGAGATCTTGCTGGCCAGGGTAGTTGACTTACACCTTCTAGAGCACGTTGGGTGGCACGGGATACAAGCGGACGTGCATTGTCCTGTTGGAACAGCAAGTTCCCTTGCCGGTCTAGGAATGGTAGAACGATGAGTTCGATGACGGTTTGGATGTACCGTGCACTATTCAGTGTCCCCTCGACGATCACCAGTGGTGTACGGCCAGTGTAGGAGATCGCTCCCCACACCATGATGCCGGGTGTTGGCCCTGTGTGCCTCGGTCGTATGCAGTCCTGATTGTGGCGCTCACCTGCACGGCGCCAAACACGCATACGACCATCATTGGCACCAAGGCAGAAGCGACTCTCATCGCTCAAGACGACACGTCTCCATTCGTCCCTCCATTCACGCCTGTCGCGACACCACTGGAGGCGGGCTGCACGATGTTGGGGCGTGAGCGGAAGACGGCCTAACGGTGTGCGGAACCGTAGCCCAGCTTCATGGAGACGGTTGCGAATGGTCCTCGCCGATACCCCAGGAGCAACAGTGTCCCTAATTTGCTGGGAAGTGGCGGTGCGGTCCCCTACGGCACTGCGTAGGATCCTACGGTCTTGGCGTGCATCCGTGCGTCGCCGCGGTCCGGTCCCAGGTCGACGGGCACGTGCACCTTCCGCCGACCACTGGCGACAACATCGATGTACTGTGGAGACCTCACGCCCCACGTGTTGAGCAATTCGGCGGTACGTCCACCCGGCCTCCCGCATGCCCACTATACGCCCTCGCTCAAAGTCCGTCAACTGCACATACGGTTCACGTCCACGCTGTCGCGGCATGCTACCAGTGTTAAAGACTGCGATGGAGCTCCGTATGCCACGGCAAACTGGCTGACACTGACGGCGGCGGTGCACAAATGCTGCGCAGCTAGCGCCATTCGACGGCCAACACCGCGGTTCCTGGTGTGTCCGCTGTGCCGTGCGTGTGATCATTGCTTGTACAGCCCTCTCGCAGTGTCCGGAGCAAGTATGGTGGGTCTGACACACCGGTGTCAATGTGTTCTTTTTTCAATTTCCAGGAGTGTAATTAACCAAGGATAGAAATTAAGTAAGTAAATGTATTAAATTTTGGGTGTATATGTATATGTGACGTACTTGTGAAGTGAACATTTTGTAAAACAATACGTGACAACGATGTTTTCATGTAAAAGAGAACCACTTTATAGTGATGATCTAGGTGTGCAGTGAAAAGTGTATTATGTTGTGACAAGATACAAAAGTACTGTTCATAGACTGAAGTGTTTAGCAAAACGTGAAAATAATTAATATCATTACTAGTGATAAGATGTTTTAAGCACAACAGAAGACAGTTTAAAATTTTGTTGACAAGAGACAGTCAACAAATTTCTCCCACGAGGGGAGGTGTAATATATTGATTATTCCTTGCTACTGTAGTGTTATCTTGAAGCTGTGAGAAAGGAGGACAGGCGTTCCAAGGCGCGGAAGCAGAGACAATGCTGAGCGCAGACGAAACTAGGAGAGATAGTGTTACATGAAATAAACAGTAAGAGGAGTGCCTTGAGCAAATGCAGACGCCGCCAGACGCGGTCCCAGGGCGTTAGTTACTCTTCATATGACGTCTAGACGCTGTAGTAGGTTGTCACCGTAGAACTTTGTAACCAACAGGCACGTATTAGTGTATAAAGCCAGCTTGATACCAGCCCTGAGAACAGCGACGTCAGTAGACTCACAAGGGTTAGGAAGAGAGCGAAAACGCAAAAAATTGTTAACCTAACAGTCCCTTCTTCGGGGAGCCCGAGGGGCGGGGCTAAATGACGTGTAAAAATAATGTTGCAAGCCTTATTTGGCAGAGCAATTACGTTTAGCTTTCAGCTGAACAATGTTGATACCAAATATGGACTTAGTTGGCGCAACTGCATTAACATCCCCGTCTTAGGAGGAATAGAGGGGACCTAACTAAACCATGATTGGCAGGCACCTGCAAGAGACCTACGGGATTGGCCGGGTGGCTTTAAGTGGGAAAAACAGTGCCCTCACGCGACTCTTCAGAACCCCTAGATTCCGCATTTTGGCGGAGTTCTCAGTCAGCGGATCTGAGCGCCGAATCCGCGTCCGGCGACTGCAGCCTCGGTCCAGCTCCGTGTAAGTCTGCTCTCTCTCACTTGGAGTGCCTCAGTGAACAGTGTTCACTTTCAGTATCTTTTGTTTTGCAACAAGTTGCTGCTTAGTGTTTGCTACTGTGGTTAGCATCCACTCCTGGGCCTTCTGCACTGTCTTCTGTTGTAACAGTGTTATTCTTGCTTTTTCTAACCCTATTACTAGCCTCCAGTGTATTAGTTAGTCCTGTTTGGAATAAACAACTATTTCAAAACCCTGTTTGTCCAAGAGTCTCCACAACGAGTTCCCTACCGAGTCTCAGCACCTGCATTTCTAGTAAATGCCTGTACCAGTGTTGGCTCAGATAGAAGAAAACAATCAAATGCCTTCACTGCGAATTGTCCTTCTGCCTTTTCCTCTGTACCGCTCTGGAGCGCAGACTGACCAGCAACCCGTTTCTCCCTCTCCCGCCTATGTCAGGACATGACAGGCTGTCTATGAACATCCTGAAACATTCAGTCATGTCTTTTGTCTGTTTTTATGCGTTTTTCAGTTAAGTTGAAAACAGATAGTTCGGAAATTCCCATTACATACTTCTAGGGCTTGTAGAAGGAGAGAGTTCATAATATTTTGAATAGGAACCCACGTCCGGAAACATACCGTTTGGACACAATTATTTTCGTAGATAAAGATGAGACTCAAATGTGTCAAGGAAAATTTAATTATATCAGACCTATAGATCACTTACGCCTGAGGTACAGGTGGGATTTCCCCATTACGTCTAATGCTGCGGTGCTACTCCGATGTCAGCGAGCCTTGGAAACAGTGACGTTCTATAAAGGAGGGGAAAACAAGCTCAAGACGTGAATTGAAGATTGTGTCAGGGAAGGCGGTGGCACGTCCCGTACCAAGTAAGCAAGGACACCTGAGTTCAGGGTCATACACATACCGACGGACTATCACTGTCAACAATATTTACGGAGAATTCAGTGACACAACCGTAGAAATTTTCAGCGATTAGCTCCAAGAATTCAGAAAGTTCGACTATCGTAAAGAGGGAGACTGGGATGATGATGATGTTTGGTTTGTGGGGCGCTCAACTGCGTGGTTATCAGCGCCCGTACAATTTTCCAACCTTTGCTCAGTCCAATTTCGCCACTTTCCTGGATGATGATGAAATGATGAGGACAACACAAACACCCAGTCATCTCGAGGCAGGTGAAAATCCCTGACCCCGCCGGGAATCGAACCCGGGACCCCGTGCTCGGGAAGCGAGAACGCTACCGCGAGACCACGAGCGGCGGACAAGAGGGAGACTGTGTCGAAACTAACCGTAATTGACTGAGGTAATGTACAAACTGTACGCAATTATGAATGTGGTTTCATCTATATGCTGAGAACTCGATTCAGGTATTTCGCCAGCTGCTCTATAAGTGCATCAATATTACTATGAGTCTTAAAGGAATGCTTTGCTCATGTGTCTTACGGAGGTCTCTCTCTCTCTCTCTCTCTTTTTTTTTTTTTTTTTTTTTTTGCTGCTGCTGAACTTCCTGAGTGGCCAGTGGAAGATAAGGACGGTTCTTTATTTGTGTCTTAATAAGGACTGTGGGTTCCTGGTTCCCTCGCCCGTGCGTGTTATCAGTTCTTCTGATTTTTAGTTAATGTGACTTCTCTTTGCACCCTCACCCAGTGCCAGGTTTGCGGTGCGACGGATCCCGTGTATTCAAGGTGTCGTGACGTAGGAAGCAGAGCTTCAATATTAGGAAGGCTACAACACCTGTGATGGCACATCTGCTCTTGTTCTAGGATCCTTTAGTTTTACGTGGTAAGCCTGACTCAAGAAGAGGGGAGTCATCACCTTCTTCTCTGCATTATTATCTGCCTGTCTGTAGGCAACGTCATTCTAAAGACTGAAAATCTTCTCCATCTATATGAACATTATTATTCTGCAATTCAAACTTAACTGTTTGGAGGATGGTGCACAGAACTACTTCCAGACTGTTTCTCTATCGCCCCACTGTCGAATATCATGTTGGGAAAATGAGCAACTAAATCTTTTCATGTGAGCTATTATTTTACCGTGATAGTCATTTCTCCCTACGTAGGTGGGAGTCAACTAATATTTTGGCATTCGGAGGAGAAAGTCGTTGATTATAATTTCTTGATTATGACTGTAGAGCTTCTTTTCCATCTGATAGAACAACAGCTGTCTCGTCTTCCAACAGATTTCTAAATGCCACTCATTCTTTGATTGAGATGATGGTTCGAAACATTGGCAGCTCGGTATGTGGTATATACGTTTCGCGGCGAACCTCTTCCGCTACTTCCAGTGGAACAGAAGTTGCAAAATGCTCCACGGAGCTGATGTGATCTGATATTGGTATAATTTTTGGAATGACTGTGAAACTTAATCCTTTAGTAAGGATCTTCACTGCATCTTGATCCAGATTTTTGTTAGAGAGAATAATTACTGTATGGCTCCCTGCTTCTCGTCTTACAAGGAGCGTTCAGTAAGTAATGCAACACATTTTTTCTCCACCTGTTTCGGTTGTAAAAATACGAAATTTGTTGTGGGACATCGTGAAATATGCCTGCTTCAGACACTATAGTTTCAGGAAGTTCGGATAGGTGGCAGGGCTATATGTAGCCCTCAAAACGTCGTCTGTAACAGAGATGCGTTCCAAGCAGGGAGTTGTCACTGAGTTTCTCTTGGGCGAAACCCAGAGCGTCGCAGATATTCATAGGCACTTGTAGAATGTTTGCGGAGACCTGGCAGCGAAGAAACGAATGGTAAGTCGTTGGGCTAGACAACCACAAAAAAGGACGCGCAAACCTCTCCTATTTCCTGAGTCTGCGAACTCTCTGATGCGAGGTGATCGACATTTCACAATCAGATAGCTCCTTTTTAAATTGGCATCCCTGTTGGTAGACTCGTCCACCTGTTAGAGTACTCGAGAGGTGCGTGCTCCCTGGAGCCTTTGTTGTGTCTAGACAAGACAGTCTAGACACAAGGCGAGGAAGCCGAAAGGGCACGCGTCAACTCACGCCGGCTTGCGTTAAGTCTGAAACAGGATACGTAATGAATGCTATAAGGAAAAGTACGTAGCTGCTGGAATACTTAACTTTAATCCATCATTTTTATACAGCATTCTTGATGATACAAGTGAGACTCTCTCTAGATATGGTTAATGGCGCCTTGCTAGGTCATAGCCATGGACTTAGCTGAAGGCTATTTTAACTGTCTCTCGGCAAATGAGAGAAAGGCTTCGTCAGTGTAGTCGCTAGCAAAGTCGTCCGTACAACTGGGGCGAGTGCTAGTACGTCTCTCTAGACCTGCCGTGTGGTGGCGCTCGGTCTGCAATTACTGACAGTGGCGACACGCGGGTCCGACATGTACTAATGTACCGCGGCCGATTTAAAGCTAACACCTAGCAAGTGTGGTGTCTGGTGGTGACACCACAGCCTTCACCTCCTAACACAAGACCATAAAGAGCATTCTGTGCGGAGCTGCTTGCGCGTTACGATGCTGACGGTGATAATTTTTCATCTAACATCGTCAGAGGCGATGAAACTTGGGTTTATCACTTCGAATCGGAAACAAAACGGCAACCTATGGATCCTTGGCTACGGTCTTTTGTGGCTCTGTAGGAGTTATTCAGTTTCACACCCTCCCTGAAGCTGCAACGATCAACTCTGAAGTGCAGTGTGCTACTCTCAGGAAACTGAAGAAACGAGTTCAGCTTATTCGTCGCCACAAACATGCGAACAAACTTCTCCTTCACTACGACAACGCAACTCCTCATACAAGTCTGACCACCCGAGAAGAGTTCACAAAACTTCATTAGACTGTTCTTCCTCATCCACCTACAGCCCTGATTTCGGACCTTCCTACTTCCATGTGTTTGCTCCAATGAAGGAACCACTCAGAGAGAAGCAGTATGTGGATGATAGGGAGGTTGTTGATGCAACAAGACCTTGGCTCCGACGTCGAACTATAGAGTGGTACCATGCGAGTTTACATGCCTTCCCAGTAAGGTGGCGTCTGGCCATGGCATTGAACAGAGATTGTGTTGAAAAGTAGGGTTTTGTAGCCAAAAGAGTGGGTAATAATATAGTGAATTGGAATCCTGAAGAAAACCAACCTGCTTTTCGAAAAAAAAGTCTTGCATTACTTATTGACTATCACTCTTAGTTTTTTGTGCAGGAGACCAAATTTTAGTTTCTGGCGCGTATACGTTTTCAACCGCATGGAATCCGCTCGCTACCATGGATTCTTCGTATCTATACTGCAGCCTTGCAGTAGAGCACAGAACGGTCATAGACATGTCTGCTGCAAGTTTTGCAACTGTTCCGTGTACTGCGCCAGTAGTGTACGTCAGGGCATACGCCGTCCCACATGGTCAGTTCTGCACCGGTCTGTTGACAATAGTGTCGACCAGGAAACTTTTACGTTCACCTCGGGGAGTGCGGTGAGTAAAGTGGGAAACACACGCAAGAGCAATGATGTGTAATAAAACAAACAAAAATTCAGGAGAACTTTCGTTAAATTTGCAAGATGGGAGAGAGGTAATGGTATGTGGTCTCATGAGTCGTGTTCAGTTAGTTCAGTCACAGAACACTTTCTCAGAAAAGGCAAGGGTCCTATTTTAGTGACCCAGTCCGAAACACATTTTAAATCTGCCAGAGAGTTTCAAATCAGAAGCACACTCCGCTGCAGAGTGAAAATTCTTTCTGGAAACTTACAAAATTCGTTGGATGATGCTACTGACTCATGTTATACTGACTGAATTTTCTCATACCGAGAATTTGGAAGGAGCTATCTGTGTTTTACTTGGGAAAATTTATTCAAACGCCAACATCTCATAAATTAATCTTTATTCTTGACAATCGGCTTCGATAGATGAAGAGTGTAACCCAAAAACCTTTTAAGTGGCAAAAAGGTCTTTTGGGGCTTATGTTAAAAAATACACCACACGAGCTCTCATTCTAAATTCTAATATGAGATATTGTGTACAATAAATACAAGGGCAATTCTAGGTAAATTGTTATATTAAATTAATGATATTGCATGCCGCATAAATAGTATGAATTGATTAATCAGGCATACTAAACATCGCTAAGTCTGTATAAACTTTTACTGCCAGCCAAGTGCCAAAGCTACTTTCAGTCTTAGTACCAGTACACAACTTGAAAGAAACTCAATGTACTAATCAGTTCACATTAGTATCAGCCAAATTCTTGTAAAATGATCATACCCTTTACGGGGAGGATATGTCAGCATCGGTTCGACGATTTGAAGGAATGCGCAAGAAGGAAGCTCAACAACTGTGTACCCTCACCTTCCTGTTACGCTGCAGGGACACTTCGACGGTTCCGAAATTTCTGAAGGTGAAGAGGATGTTTCGCTCGGCCCAGGCACATCGTATTTACAACCGGATGGAGTCTGCAATGCTGCGTGAGAGGATTCATCAGACGCGGCGAACACTGGCGGTAACCAGCAGTAAACTTTTTCATCTCCACTTGTTTCTTAGTAATACTATGCAGTGTTGTGATTGGAATAAGATTGACTGTCTAACATTCAAAACTATGGAAGTTAGTGCAGAAATGTCAGCAAATAGGCAGAAGAAGAAGTTCAATAACTTACAGAACAACATTTCTGGAGGTTCAGTTGAGGACAATTCTCGAACTGTTGTTAACCTGTCTGATAAAGATTTGCCAAAAGTTGAAATTTCTGTACTAGCGAAAGAAGGAAATTTTGCTGTGACGCCCCAAAACGTACCCACAGAGGATATTGTAGCAAATATTGAGGCCGGTATCCGTCAGCTGCCACAGCAGTCCGCTGACGTAATTAGGATGGAAACGGCTAGGATTTTACGTACGTGTAAGCCACCTAAAACTAATTTGTCACAGGCTCAAAGGAAGGCGCTGAGGGATATAAATGGAGATAAAAACATTATTGTTCTTAATGCAGATAAGGGTAATGCCACCATCATACTGAACAGTGAGAACTATCATGGAAAAATCAATGACAGTTTAGTTCCCTCCAATTACAAAAAACTCCAGAAAGATCCGACTATGAAGATTTTAAGAATGACAAATCGACTGGTGAAAGAGTCTTCATTTGGCTCCGACAATAAGAAGCTGCTTTGTAAAACAGAAGCATATCCACCTAGACTTTATGGCTTACCCAAAGTTCATAAACCTGGGATTCCGTTGAGGCCAATTGTCAGCGCTATAGGCGGACCAACACACGAGTTAGCTAGACACCTTGCCTCAATGCTGCAGCCTTATGTTGGTAGGACGGACAGTCATATTAAAAATTCAGCTCATTTCATTGACAAGTTAAAGGAAATGAGCGTGGGCCCGGATGATATCCTCGTCAGTTTTGACGTTGTGTCATTATTTACCATGATTCCGGTAAACGAAGCTATCTTATGCATAGCGGATATTTTTCCTACCGATATTGTGGCATTATTCCGATACTGCCTCACCACACCCTACTTTCAATACAATAATGACTTTTATGAACAGATTGACGGGGTGGGTATGGGCAGTCCTCTCAGTCCTGCTGTGGCTAACTTATTTATGGAGACTTTTGAACAACGGGCGTTGCAGACTGCCAGTAAGAGATCAGCCAGATGGTATCGCTACGTCGATGACACGTTCGTAGTATGGACACACGGAGCAGAGGAGTTGGATGCCTTCCTGACTCATTTAAACAGCGTCAATCCGAAAATCCAATTCACTATGGAGACGGAAAGGAATGGGCAATTGAACTTCCTGGATGTGTCTGTGATTAAACGACGGGACGGAACGTTGGGCCATAAGGTGCATAGAAAGCCCACACATACTGATCGTTATCTACACAAAGAATCAAACCACCACCCTAGACAAAAAAGAGGTGTAATGAAAACTTTGGTAGACAGGGCGTACAAACTTTGTGAACCTGTTTATTTAAAAGATGAGATTGAACATCTACGGTCAACGTTCGTGAAGAATGGCTATTCTAGCAAGGATATAGATCGAGCACTTCGCTCTAGGCAGAGAATCAGGAGTAACGATGAACAACAGTCGTCCAAGGGCAAAGTTTTTCTTCCGTTCATAAGTAAGGTCACAGACCGCATTGGGAAAGTTTTAGGCAAGTATGGAATGGAAACTATTTTCAGACCCACCAGAAAAATAAAAGAATTTTTAAGGTCGGCAAAAGATGCACGAGACCCTTCGGCTACACCGGGGGTATATAAAATTACTTGTAGTTGTGGACAGGTTTACATCGGTACCACAAAGAGAAGTGTGAACACCCGTCTTGTTGAACGTAAGAGGAATTGCCGCCTGGGTCACACGGATAAATCGGCCGTAGCGGAACATGTTTACCAGGAAGGTGATCATGAAATAAAATTCAGCGAGACGAGCGTCATATCAAAAACTTCGCATTATTCTGCACGCTTGTATAGAGAGGCTATCGAGATTGATAAACATCGTAATAATTTTAACAGGAAAGACGAAGGTGTTAAACTGGATAAAATTTGGATGTCAGCGTTGCACCGCAAATGTGACGATCGATTACTTTCAATCGAGAATGTTGGCATTACCAGAGACAATCTCATAGCCGACGCCACGTGATCGACTGTGGCGCCCTCTGTACTGCCTATAAAATCAGCGCTTCGTCGAGTTCTCTTCGCAGTTCGCCGCTTTACCTCCGAGGATGTCTCCCGCAGTCGGAGACGAAACGTCAGGAGAGTGTTTTATACTTCGACCACGGCCTATCAGCCCGGAAGTTTTAAGTGAAGACAATACCGGCCGTGAAAGCTTACATCGTATGATCAGTTCTTCTTCTTTTTCTTTCCTAAGTACTCTTCGCCCTTCAGTTCCGTTGTACATTACATTTCTGATATCAGAAACCTCTACGTCCTGTTCTAAGACATTAGCAGTTGTGCAAGTTTCCCATTCGCTGAAGGCATATTTCACTTCTGTGAATCCTTGTTAAGAAGCGTAAGTTACCAGAATGAGATTTTCTCTCTGCAGCGGAGTGTGCGCTGATATGAAACTTCCTGGCAGATTAAAACTGTGTGCCGGACCGAGACTCGAACTCTGGAGTTCGAATCTCGGTCCTGCACACAGTTTTAATCTGCCAGGAAGTGTCAAGTGTAAGTTATATTTGAGATCTTTTTTGTTGTTACCCAGGAATCGGCAGCAGACTAAATATTAATGTAATTTTTTTCAGTTAAGTCAGTTACTCGATATTTATTAGTATATGTAGCGGATCTTACAACGTCATGCAGGTCTTCGGGTACAGTTGCCTTGCACAGCCTCTTTTCGAAGTCCCTGTCGCACGGAAGATAGCTATAGCCGGATACTAACAACTTCAGTTCATTGATGTCAGAGACTGCAAGTAACACAAGATAATCAAAAAGGAAGATCATCATACTGGTTCCATTCAGATCAGCTGTTGGTATCCAGCAGACTTCTGGGTAAATAGGTGAGAAACAAAGCAGAGCTTCCAACTTGCGATGAATGCACTAACTAAAGTAACCACAGTGGCATTTCTTGGATGCACTGGCAATGTTTCATACAGGGTGTTCGGAAATTCCCGTTACTGCCTTCTAGGACTTCTAGCGGCGAGTGAGTACACAAATTTTGAGTAGGAACACATGCCCGGAAACGTAAAATTTCCGTTGTACCACGGTTTCAGTTCAGATGTGTAACACGTCCACGTCTGTCGATGGAAAGAAAAAAGTCCCAGATTAGGTTGTCCGCGAATCCTATAGGGTAGACAGGCTGACGTCAGAGTGTCAGAGGTTCATTAATATTTTTCGTGATAGTGCACCAGCTCACTTTGCACGCGCGTTTCGGAGACTTCTCAACAGACAATATGGTGAAAGATGGATAGACCGAGATGGTCCAATTGCATGGCTGCCGAGCTGCCGTGGTCCCAGGATTTAACTGCTTTGGATTACTTCTTGTGGGATCGTATGCAAAGTTTAATTTACAAGATTCCTAGAGGGACAGAGGAAGATCTGCTGGCAAGTTCTGGTCGCTGTACTATGAACTGAAGAGATGCCAGGTGGATGGAGGGTGTGTACCAGAACATGCTTCGCAAGTACGACGTCTGTAACAACGATGTTGGTCGCCACATCGAGCCCCTGTTGTAATGCATTGGTGTTGTTCTGTACGTACAGTGTACTGGGAACTTTTTTGTTTTGGAATAATGTAAACATGTAATGCATAAATATTAATACAAAAAATGTGCTTAAGTAATATATGGATGTTTCATCTTACCTTTCGAAGTGTTACCTAACAACTGTATTGCATTACGCTCATTTCAACTCCTCAACCAGAATTGGAGGAGTTAAACATCTGAATTGAAATCGCTGCAGATCGAAAACGGTACGTTTCCAGACATGGTTTCCTATTCAAACGATTATGTATTTACTCCTCTCTACAAGCCCTGGAAATTTGTATCGAGAATTTCCGAACATCTTCTAGATGGCTTCTGATATAAAAGGTATTTTATTTAAAAAATGGCACACATCAGGTTTTTTGGTTGCAATCTTCAGTTGTGATTGTCATCTTCTAGCCTTCAAAAATTTTTTGTTTCAAAATATGTTCCATTGTGAGTTAGTATCTCATGTTATATTGTCATCATGGTGGATTGTCATCTTCTAGCCTTCAAAAATTTTTTTGTTTCAAAATATGTTCCATTGTGAGTTAGTATCTCATGTTATATTGTCATCATAGTGGATAAAATACAGTACATTATGCACAGCTTTGCCAACAATAGAAGCATCCGCAGCTAAAAAGCACCTTCTGCACATGGACATGTTCACATACATAGCATTCCCAAAAACGAAATGGAATGATCATGTCGCAATGCTGGGTGGAAGGCCCTTTTGGGGGTTTTCAACACTGGGTTACAAGTCTTATTTCAGGTGACGCCAGATTTGGTGACTTCAGTGTTGGTGACGACAGTACAACACCCAATCCACGAGCAGAGATCCCCAACCCCATCGCGAATCGAACCCGAGTCCGCTGTATGGTAGGCCAACACGTTACCACTCATCTCAGCAAGTGGACAGCATTAACCGACCCTTGTTATTCTTAAAATTGTATATCGTGCATTTTAAGAACGAAAAAGTTTCTGTGAGTGCTGTGCATGGGAAGATACTCAAATGCACAACGTTCTTCTTAGCTGTAAATTGTTTTACTATGTATAATGTGTAAGATGGCAGAATAAATGAAGGTCAGATTCGCACCTTACACCACAGCTTTATACATCGCAACGGGAAGGTGAATATGACACCTACATTAATTCGGTGGTAACGAGCAAATTTGCCTATCAGTATGTAATGCAAAAAGGGATGACACTCAATCAACGGTAATTAGCACACCATTCCTATAATGCATGTTTGAGTGGAAGGGGAAACGAGTAGCGAGAGGCGTTTTAGTTTGAAATTCAGAGGGACGAGGGCAGAGACAATGACGAGCTACATGGGGTACCACGGAAACCACTTAAGTCAACGACCAACAAGGTGACTCAAACAGGGAGAGCGAGTATAACGGCCCATCTGAGGGAGGAAAGGAAAAAAGCTTTTCGAAAACTGCATTTCGGAATTCCAAATGGATACGAAACAAGACCAGTGCCGCATTTTCGATCATGTGTCCAGCGAGTGGTACACACATGAGACAGTCGATGTACGAATTAAGGCGTCTGGAACGGGCACAAAACGTCCGATTGGCGGAAACGCGCTTGGAAGGAGTAAAGAGCCGAAGTTTCGACGCGATTTAATGGTAGGGACCTTGCGATTGGTAGAGAGAGTTTCCACAAAATAAGAGGAACGCTCCTATTGGTCGAAAAAAGCTGTGACGTGAAGAACGAAAGAACCCAGATGGGGAGACAGTTCAGCTATGAGTAAGACAAGATGGAAATTTTTGGGGACTCTTTTCTGAACTGGCGTCAAGTGAAGAATGGAGCGCATAACGCTCTGTATGATGCAGAGTAGTAATTTGTGTGAGCATGAAACGTCCCCTTAGAACAAATTATACACGACTGTGCTTAACCTGACACACAATATCATTTAGCGCAACGCAATCTGACTATCAAAGATCCCTGCAAAAGAATGGCCCTGAGTAACATTAAACTATACCTTTCACAAATCACTTACCTCACAAAAATCTCCGTTACTCGAACTACTGCAATACGGCGAGCGCCACTACTGCCAGATAAATAACAGATTCAAACTACGGAAGGCACTAACTACTGATAGGGATAGTTAGCAAATGAAAGATTTTAATAGAGAACAAACACTGTATTTACCTTAATACTCATAATATATATAGCAGTTCATGATAAATTACAAAACTCCGCCATCTCTCTCCCCACATCCACCACTGCTGGCGGCTCACCTCCAACTGCGCAACGCTACGCGCTGTTCACATCCAGCTGCCGCTGCCCAACACTACAATGGCAGACAACAATGCAAACTAGCCACAGACTGCACACAGCACAGCCAGTGATTTTCATATAGAGCGCTACGTAACGTTGCTGATAAGAAAACATAAACAGCCTACTTACATAAAGAAAACATAAACAGCCTACTTACAAGCACTGCATTCACAGTGGCTGATATCCGGCTAGAACTAACTGTAGCATCGTTTAGCTCCAACTGTGGAGAAACGAACCAACCAATTAGTTACTTGTTCTTGTGAAAACTGAGAGGGTATTATAATATACATGATGCTCCAACCAGGCGCGTGTATATCACCACATTCTAAGACTTGGGATGAGTACATGTTCTCTTGCATAACGAGAAATGTGGGAAGTGTTTCCGCTGAAAATTCAGCAAAGGTGTAATTAGTTTTATAGCCATTTTAGAGGAAGAGATCGACCCATCAGACGACAGCTCATTGTAGCTTACGGTAAATACCGCGTGCGGGGGCGTAAACTTGTTGGTTCACCAGCTTGCGTCCACTGTAAACTCGAGCGACCTTGGGTAAACTTTTGCTCACTTTGTCAGGTAACTAACCATCCACTGTAGACTTGATAGTCATCCTAAAAATAGTACCAAACTTTGAACTGGAATCGGACGATTTTCGTAGTACTGATCAACATCATAACGTAAATGTGGGAACACTTTTGTAAAGAGACTTCTAGATAAACTTTAATATTGTCGTGTTTAGGATAATTTAACCTTCTGAGGGTTAATATTTGATACTGTTGTGTTTAGGATTATTTTACTTTTTGATGTTGACGAGATGCATTATCCTGAATCCTATTTTTTTGTTGTCACTTTGAAAACTGTGTAAAAGCGTGTATTTTTGTGCTAATATTGCGACATTAAACATGTCATTTCAACTTACGCAGATATCTTCAATCCTAGAATAAGTAAACCAAAAATATTGCACCTTACAAATGTGCTGTAGTTTATCCACCATAATGACAACATCGCATCGCCACAGAAACCATTGTGGGCGTCGGATGAACCTGTACGTTAGAACAGTACGTCGAAATTTTGCCTTAAGGGGCTCCGGAAAGGCTCAAAATCATGAAAAGTTCAATTTTTACTTTTTTGCGTTTTCTGAATCTGCAGACTATTACCTTTTAATAGATATAAAATTTATTCAATTCCGAAGACTACAACTATTTTTAAATTTTTTTTTGAAATGTGTTCTACATGGGCGTGACCCACTGTGGCGCTGTTAAACTGCTGTCAAATGGTGTTATTATTAACGTCCGTGTTCATCAGGTACATTTTAGTGATGTGAGATAAAGTATGTGTTGTGGCTAACCTGTGATGGTTCAATATATATCGCTGGTGTGATTGTCGATTGTTTCATGTTTATTTACTCTGTCGTTATATCGAAAATATTCGTAATTAATTCTGTTTCTTGAGTCTCTGTTTTGTTGAAGTATAATAATGAGTAAAAGTAAAGTTGCTGTTGCGACTTTCAATGATGGCAACATTGTAAGGTGCAAGGTATTGAGAAATATGGGAATGAAGATAGGTTCTAACATGGTACGAGCGATGCTTGCTTTAGACAAGGAACGCCTTCGGGCTGCAGACAGGGCTGTAAAGAGTCTAGAAATACAATCAAGAGTAAACAGGAGGAGGAACAAGAGGAAGCTGGAGGAGGAGTTTGCAGAGGATGAAGATAATCCATCCTATGGACCTGGAATGCACTAAAAAGTTAATCCAATCTTTGTCGCTCGATTCCCAAAACTTTTATTATCTCATACTAATTACATGTTTTCTAAGGATCTTCCAAACATATTTGTTTCAAACTTTCAGTAAATGTTACACAGTAGCTTCTGCATAATTTAACACAGCCTTTTTCCAAAAAACTGTATATTTTTGAATATATAAATAACAAATTGCAAAAAAATGTTGTGAATTTTCATTACAATTGAAAAAAAATCATCTTTAATAACAGAACTAAAATTTTGTAAAATCCCTGTGTTAAGTTGTAGCCCATATTCCAATAAATAATCTGTAAAAAGTTCAATTTCCTACCTCAAATACTTTGTGAGGAAAGATGTAATTTATAAGCGTTATTTTAACATTGCAAGTATAGGGCGTTCCGGAGCCCCTTAAGGGGCTATGGCAGCAGAAAAACTGGCATGGGTGCCTCTGCTAACTGTACGACATCGCCTGCAGCGCCTCTCCTGGGCTCTTGACAGTATCGCTCGGACTCTAAGCCACTGAACTATCGTGGCGTGGTTAGATGACGTCCGATTACAGTTGCCGGGAGCTGATGGTAGGATTCGAGTGTGGTGCAGATCCCACGGAGCCAGGTACCCAAGTTGTCAACAAGTCTCTGTGCATGTTGGTGGTGGCTCCGTTATGGTGTGGGCTGTGTTTAGATGGGATGGACTGTGTCCTCTGTTCAAACTGAACCGATCATTAATTGTAAGTGAGTATATTCGGTTACCTGGAGAGCATCTGCAGCCGTTCATGGACTTCATGTTGTCAAAAAACGACGGAATTTTGATGGCTGACAATGCACCATGTCACTGGGCCACAGTTGTTCGTGATTCGTTTGACGAATATTCTGGACAGTTCGAGCGAACGACTTGGCCATCTATCTAACATTTATGGGACATAATCGAAAGATAGGTTCGTGCACAAAATCCTGCACCGGAAACACTTTCGTAATTATGGACGGCTATAGAGGCAGCATGGCTCAATATTTCTGCAGGGGACTTCCAATAAGTTATCGACTCCGTGCCACATCAAGATGCTGCACTACGCCGGGCAAAAAGAGGTCCATACGATAGTGGGAGGTATCCCACGACTTTCGTCACCTCAGTGTAAAGACTAATCTATGTGATCTTGACTACTGAAAGTTTTCTTCAAATCATCTTATATTGTTCAGTTACGACGTTTTCTGCTCCTATCGATGACTGAGTATCAAGGTACAGGGAAGTCTCGATTACCTGGGTTAGGTGTACCTAGTTTGCGGATTGTTCGTGCATTATTCGGCGATTTTTGAAATAGCTGAAAAAGAAACCTGAGGTGTTTTGTATTACAATAATCATGTAGAGTGGGCTCTTAAACATATGTCCTGCACGTGTCCAAATACCACTGCGTACATCGCCGAAGTACAAAAGTATTTTTCTGTTGGTTCCCTTTTCCTCTTGAGGCAAATGTGTAGTTTCCCCCTGCAACATGATTGCTGCCGATTTACTTCTGTATGTTTACCTAGACCTTTCCATTGGAGCCTAAGGTCAATCATTTTCCACCAGTTGTTCCAGCGAATAACGTTTAGATAACGAAATGGGCTCTTTAATGCGACATGTTGCATGCTTCTGTCTCTCTCAGTCTCCTTCTCTCTCTGTCTCTGTCTCTCTCTCTCTCTCTTTTCAAAACAAGTACAGTTAAAAGCAGTTTCCGTAAAGAATACATTAACAAGCCAAAGCATTATAACCACCGCCCACCGCGATGTTGGATACCGCCTGGTGGCTTTGCTGGCACTTGACGCGGCAACAAAAATGTGTAAGCGGAGCAGACATGGACGGGGGATCACCCTAGCGAAGATATGTGC
This sequence comes from Schistocerca cancellata, assembly GCF_023864275.1. Taxonomy (NCBI): domain Eukaryota; kingdom Metazoa; phylum Arthropoda; class Insecta; order Orthoptera; family Acrididae; genus Schistocerca; species Schistocerca cancellata. The sequence goes on from NC_064631.1 coordinate 53,269,861, forward strand.
TGCAAATGGGGAAGTCCACTGACATAAGCTACTTTGACAAAGGGCAGAGTTTTATTACGCAGAGCCAGTGAACGAGTACCTCGGAAACGGCGAGGATGGTCGAATGTTCACATACTACTGTCGTGAGCATCTACGGAAAGAGGTAGGAGGACAGTGAAACTACTACTAGGCGCTAAATGGTTGGACGTCCACGACTCTTCGCAAAATGTAGGGTTCGGAGGCTTGTCTTCTCTGTAAAGCGAATAGATGGTGATCTGTACCATTTCTGGAGAAAGAGCACAGTGCTGGTGTACGCACAAGTAGTTCAGATCACACCGCTCAATGTACATTTTTTAACAGGGACCTCCATAGCAGACCACTCCTATGCGTTCACATGTTAACCCGACGACACCGACAATCAGGACTGCACTGGGCATGGCACCATCGGAATTAGACAGTCGATAAATGGAAACACGCCAGCTCTTCAGATAAATCACAGTTTTGCTCTACTAGGTTGATGGTCGTTTGCACAAACGCCGTCATCGAAGTCGTTGCCAGAAACGCCGTCATCGCCGGCCGGAGTGGCCGCGCGGTTGTAGGCGCTACAGTCTGGAGCCAAGCGACCGCTACGGTCGCAGGTTCGAATCCTGCCTCGGGCATGGATGTGTGTGATGTCCTTAGGTTAGTTAGGTTTAAGTAGTTCTAAGTTCTAGGGGACTGATGACCTCAGAAGTTAAGTCGCATAGTGCTCAGAACCAAACACCGTCATAGATGTGAACGGCGGTTCGAAACGTGCAGCGCGCTATGGACGCAGGCTGGCGGGATCAGTATGGTGCTGTGCGAGACATTCTCCTTTGCTTGCTTGGCACCTGTGGTAGTAACCAAAGACACGGTGACAGCTGCGAACCACCTCCATCCCTCCATGCTTCATTTCTTCGCCGATAAGGACGTCATCTTTCAACGATATAATTGTCCGTGTCTCGAAGCCAGAACCGTGTTACAGTTGTTTGAGGAGCATTATAGTGAACTCACGTTGATGTCTCGGCGACCAAATTCTCTTGTTGTAAAACATATGGAACCTATCTGGGACGCCGGCCGTGGTGGCCGAGCGGTTCTAGGCGCTTCAGTCCGGAACCGCGCGACCGCTACTGTCGCAGGTTCGAATCCTGGCTCGGGCATGGATGTGTGTGATGTCCTTAGGTTAGTTAGGTTTAAGTAGTTCTAAGATTAGGGGACTGATGACCCCAGATGTTAAGTCCCATAGTGCTCACAGCCATTTTTGAACTATCTGGGACGCTATCGAGTGGCATCACCGCATACGCAAATCAGTGGCCCGTGACTTACGTGAGTTACATGAACTGTGCTTAGATATCTAATGCCACATACCTCCACAAACCTACCAACGGACAGTCTGATCCCTCATACGCAGAATTAACGATGTATTTCGCTCCAAAGACAGGTAAGGAAGCTATTAAGCAGGTCGTCGTAATGTTTTGGCTCATCAGTGTACTTGTGTTTATTGGATTATCCGACTGTTTTGGAAATCCGTGCAGACTCGGGGGCGCATAACATGGAGATCAGACAGAGCCGTTATTATATTTTGGCCTCTTTCACGCAACGGAGTGAACGGAAAGCATGTTCCTCAAAATGAGACACATTAACAAGTGGCTGCTCTAAACCCATGTACACATACACCGACAAAGTCGCGGAACACGACTCGCGGGACAAGTTCTAGGGCTGCTCCGCGACATTCTTCTCGTGTTCCACGATTGTCGCGATACAAAAGTCGCAAGTCTCAGGTTCCCCATCGAAACCGGTTACATGCGACAGACTTTCTCGACTTGGTTCGTTTCCCGAGCCATTTTCGTCTTGAGTGCTGGGATGGGGACAAAACTGAAAATAATTCATTTTCATGCCCTCACCACGTCTTTCGCATATGACATCCCAAAACTATACAAATAGAAAGGAAAGGAGGGATCCTATGGGGCATTTCGACAAAATATGCATAATGTCATAACACTATATAGAAAAAAAGTCACAATTTAAAATCAGAATTCAGGAGAAAACAGAAGTAGATTTGCAAGTCAAACTGTAATCTGCGTCAAGGGGTGAACAGAGACAATTCGGAATACAGAAGAATTTACGGTTTACGGTGACCATGTTACAAATAAAATAAGAAACATCAGAAGACTCACATTGAAATTTCAATAGCCCAGTGTAAACTGATAATGTTTTTCTAAAATCAGAAATGGGATATTGTGACAGGGTGGCGAAGTCAGATGTTCAACTAACACACCATTTGACCTAATAATATTTGTAATTCATTCCTTGCCACTAACATCATGCAGCGCAGACGGTGATCTGACTCTTCATTTCTTAATTCATAGAAACATTCAAAAAACCCCGTTCACAATTCAGAGACCATCCATAATCGAATTGTACAAGTATTGTTAGACAAATTTAATAATATGTTGTAAATATGTATAATCGTAGCTGATAGCATTTTTCAAGAAACACTTTTAATATAAATGTATCATCAATATAAATAGTATTTTATTACTTACAAAGTCTTTCACTGAGGTAATTTTGACTTCACAGGTTTCTGGTATTATACCGGGTGATCAAAAAGTCAGTACAAATTTGAAAACTGAATAAATCACGGAATAATGTAGATAGAGATGTACAAATTGACACAGATGCTTAATTCAAACGTTCAAAAAATGTCCGACAGATGGCGCTTCATCTGATCAGAATAGCAATAATTGGCATAACAAAGTAAGACAAAGCAAAGATGATGCTCTTTACAGGAAATGCTCAATATGTCCACCATCATTCCTCAACAATAGCTGTAGTCGAGGAATAATGTTGTGAAAAGCACTGTAAAGCATGTCCGGAGTTATGGTGAGGCATTGGCGTCGGATGTCTCTCAGCATCCCTAGAGATGTCGGTCGATCACGATACACTTGTGACTTCAGGTAAGCCCAAAGCCAATAATCACACGGACTGAGGTCTGTGGATGTGGCAGGCCAAGCATGACGAAAGTGGCGGCTGAGCACACGATCATCACCAAACGACGCACGCAAGAGATCTTTCACGCGTCTAGCAATATGGGGTGGAGCGCCATCCTGCATAAGCATCGTACGTTCCAGCAGGTGTTTATCAGCCAGGCTGGGGATGATGCGATTCTGTAACATATCGGCGTACCTCTCACCCGTCATGGTAGCAGTTCTGCTGTCCAGCGCCATCTATCGGACATTTTGTGAACTTTGTTTTGTTTTGTTCTAATAAAACCTCATGTCATTCCAAGCATGTGTGTCAGTTTTTACCTCTCTATCTACATTATTCCGTGGTTTATTAAGTTTTCAAATTTATACTGACTTTTTTATCACCCTGTATATGAGACGGCTTGTTTTGAAATTCTGAATGTACACATCACTCGTGAAAAATTCCTCACTGGTGAGGAACAGAAGTGTGACACCTAGTCTCACCGAGAAAGGAATGGTTTGCTTCAATACAATGGAATATTTGGAAATCTTTTCTCCAGCCCTCTGCAGAAGAGTTTTTAAATCGGCATGGCACATTCTTAAAAAAATTTCTGAAACCCATACCGTCTTCGAGTTTAGTTTTTTTGGAAAAGATTCGTAGCAACTCTAACGTCTCCCGAAAATAGAGTTTTGCCATCATAACATTTACGTTTTCTTTTTTTTTTCTTTTTTAATAATATTAATTAGTTAAGCACAACTTAAGAGTACAGAGATTAACTATTTTTTTGGGATATAGTGCTCTAATTTCCTTAGTGCAACTGATCATCGAGAAAATAGGGCTCATCATTGAAGCAGGAGGCAAAAGATATGTTTTGAAGATTTCAAGGAGTCGTTCAGGGGAGAGGATGGCGGTTGGGCTATACTGAACGAGTGAGTTTTTGGGTACTAGCAGTCCATCAAGCAAGGACACAATGGTGCAGATATCTTCTGGGTTTTACTTCGTAATTTCTAAATTTTTTGATTGCTGTTATTTTATCCGTAACCTGCCCCCCCCCCCCCCCACCCCTCTCCCCAAAACCCAAGTGACCGCTGTTAGCGGTACAGACATCCTGCTCTTCCGCCAGTATGTTTAAACTATATAAAATCGAAGCTATATCTTTACATACAGGGTGTTACAAAACGATACCGACAAACTTCGAGGTGTTGTGAACTGTGTCTTGAGGAACAAATTGAGGACAGGAAACTAAGTGCAGAAGCGTCACCCAATGACGCTACAGAGCGTCGGAGTTATAGGCGTCGCCCTCTGCCGCTAGGCCACCCGTTCGGTAGCCGACGTGACACTGTAGCAGAAAGCTTGCAGGCGGAGTTTCTCTCAATGTTGTCTGTTATTCCGTGATCGCGGCTGATGGCCACAATCACCTGCGGTGAAGGAGGAGCAAGACACCGCATAGAAAGGCCTTGATTCCTGTGAATATGGTGCCCTGTTGCCTCGGTGGATGACGGTTTCGGACACAGGTTCTCATCTGGATATTTTAGAGGGTTCCAGGACAAAATAAACTGTGGTTAGAAACCCGTGTCTACGCAGCAGCTAGCTCCGTCTTCTCCACTCGCGATCGTGGCATTCAGTCGCGATCGCCGAATAACAAATAACATTGCGAGACGCTCCGCCTGCTACCCGTCAGCTTACAAAGTCACGTTTGCTGCCGCAGGGGTGGCCCGCTGGCAGGCGCTGGCTCATATACAGGGTTATTACAAATGATTGAAGCGATTTCAAAGCTCTACAATAACTTTATTATTTGAGATATTTTCACAATGCTTTGCACACACATACAAAAACTCAAAATGTTTTTTTAGGCATTCACAAATGTTCGATATGTGCCCCTTTAGTGATTCGGCAGACATCAAGCCGATAATCCTCCCACACTCGGCGCAGCATGTCCCCATCAATGAGTTCGAAAGCATCGTTGATGCGAGCTCGCAGTTCTGGCACGTTTCTTGGTAGAGGAGGTTTAAACACTGAATCTTTCACATAACCCCACAGAAACAAATCGCATGGGGTTAAGTCGGGAGAGCGTGGAGGCCATGACATGAATTGCTGATCATGATCTCCACCATGACCGATCCATCGGTTTTCCAATCTCCTGTTTAAGAAATGCCGAACATCATGATGGAAGTGCGGTGGAGCACCATCTTGTTGAAAGATGAAGTGGCGCTGTCGGTCTCCAGTTGTGTCATGTGCCAATTTTCCAGCATGTCCAGATACACGCGTGAAACTTGCCCGCACGCGTTCAACTGTTTCCTCGCTCACTGCAGGCCGACCCGTTGATTTCCCCTTACAAAGGCATCCAGAAGCTTTAAACTGCGCATACCATCGCCGAATGGAGTTAGCAGTTGGTGGATCTTTGTTGAACTTCGTCCTGAAGTGTCGTTGCACTGTTATGACTGACTGATGTGAGTGCATTTCAAGCACGACACACGCTTTCTCGGCTCCTGTCGTCATTTTGTCTCACTGCGCTCTCGAGCACTCTGGCGGCAGAAACCTGAAGTGCGGCTTCAGCCGAACAAAACTTTATGAGTTTTTCTAGGTATCTGTAGTGTGTTGTGACCATATGTCAATGAATGGAGCTACAGTGAATTTATGAAATCGCTTCATTCATTTGTAATAGCCCTGTACACTACTGACCATTAAAATTGCTACACCACGAAGATGACGTGCTACAGACTCGAAATTTAACAGACAGGAAGAAGATGCTGTGACATGCAAATTATTAGCTTTTCAGAGAATTCACACAAGAATGGCGCCGGTGGCGACACCTACAACGTGCTGACATGAGGAAAGTTTCCAACCGATTTCTCATACACAAACAGCAGTTGACCGGCATTGCCTGGTGAAACGTTATTGTGATGTCTCGTGTAAGGAGGAGAAATGCGTACCATCACCTTTCCGACTTTGATAAAAGTGGGATTGTAGCCTATCGCGATTGCGGTTTATCGTATCGCGACACTGCTGCTCGCGTTGGTCAACATCCAATGACTGTTAGCAGAATATCGAATCGGTGGGTTCAGGAGGGTAATACGGAACGCCGTGCTGGATCCCAACGGCCTCGTATCACTAGCAGTCGAGATGACAGGCATCTTATCCGCATTGCTGTAACGGATCGTGCAGCCACGTCTCGATCCCTGAGTCAACAGATGGGGACGTTTGCAAGACAACAACCATCTGCACGAACAGTTCGACGACGTTAGCAGCAGCATGGACTATCAGCTCGGAGACCGTGGCTACGGTTACCCTATACGCTGCATCACAGACAGGAGCGCCTGCGATAGTGTACTCAACGACGAACCTGGGTGCACGAATGGCAAAACGTCATTTTTTCGGATGAATCCAAGTTCTGTTTACAGCATCATGATGGTCTCATCCGTGTTTGGCGACATCGCGGTGAACGCACATTGGAGCCGTGTATTCGTCATCGCCATACTGGCGTATCACCCGGCGTGATGGTACGGGGTGCCATAGGTTTCAAGTCTCGGTCACCTCTTGTCCGCATTGACGGCACTTTGAACAGTGGACGTTACATTTCAGATGTATTACGACCCGTGGCTTTACCCGTCATTCGATCCCTGCGAAACCCTACATTTCAGCACAGTAATGCATGACAGCATGTTGCAGGTACTGTTCGAGCCTTTCTGGATACAGAAAATGTTCGACTGCTGTCCTGGCCAGCGCATTCTCCAGATCTTTCAACAATTGAAAACGTCTGGTCGATGGTGGCCGAGCAACTGCCTCGTCACAATACGCCAGTCACTACTCTTGATGAACTGTGGTATCGTGTTGAAGCTGCATGGGCAGCTGTACCTGTACACTACATCCAAGCTCTGTTTGACTCAATGCCTAGGCGTATCAAGGCCGTTATTATGGCTAGAGGTGGTTGTTTTGGGTGGTGATTTCTCAGGATCTGTGCACCCAAATTGCGTGAAAATGTGATCACATGCCAGTTCTAGTATAATATATTTGTCCAATGAATACCCGTTTATCATCTGCATTTCTTCTTGGTGTAGCTATTTTAATGGCCAGTAGTGTAACTTAGATGCTCTGTAGCCTCATTGGTGACGTTTCAGAACACAGGTTACTACCCTCCACTACTACTTCAACACACCTGCTGCAACCGCTCAAAGTTTCTCAGTATCGTTTTTAACACTTTTCATATTTTTGTACATTACTAAAAACTATTACTTCTTATGGATTGTGCCATAAAGGTATAAACTCTTTGCTCTTTCATTCCTAACTGAGGTATGAATAACAACAATAACTTTGACCACGGTGGTGAAGGTGTTGAAAGAAGCACTGCATATTGACTGGACATTGAAAAATCAGCAGCTGAAAATAGATACACTGGAGAGGGAACGTTAGCCGTTCTGTAGCATTTATAGCACCATCTATTTTTACTTTTATTTACTAGGCTCCATGTAGTCCACGTTAGCACAAGTGTCAGTAAGTATACAAATATACTTTATTGTGCAGATCAAGTATCTAAGAGTTTCTTCTATTTTCTTAATGTACACCTTGATTAATTCTGCATTACTGGAGTTTAGAATTCTAGAAGTGCTGTAGCCTACCATAGACTATCATAAGTAAGCGTAGACTACGTTTGTTACCTCGTAGCTCTGGTTAGTTAAGGTCATACCTGCATTACCTGTAAGGCAGGTGCGTTGCATGCCTGTTGGGCATTGTCATATGACGAATGCTACAGCGTCTTACTGGATTCCTCTACAAACCATCTAGAAACTGACAGGGGATGTATAAATGGCCGGGCACGCTCTGGGACAGTTTAGTTCTACGTAGTTATCCTCCTGTCTTTTACTTAAGAATAAACATTATTTGTAGCAAAACAGAAGCTTTGAATGTTTAATTCAGGTTTTATTCGGAAACTGTTAATTTGATACGTGAAACAGAGGTATGTTGTAGTAAAGATAAACAAAACTATACACTTTTATCACATACCGCTAGTGAACGCAGTTTCCCCCCAAAAAAGTAAAATAAAATAAAAGCACAAAACAAAAATATATCAAACGTCGCTTCAATACTTTTCGAGTTTATATAAAACATGTTGTTGCTATTCATAAACAACTTCCGCATTTATCAATAATAACAGGAAGCTCCTGTCATTTTTCATGATAAATAACATTCTATTGAATACGAAATGACAACAATAATTATATTTTTTATGTTTATGCTTGTAAACAGTACTTGTGTCATTAACAATTAGTTTGGTTACATAAAAGCGCAGAAGTTACGCAATCAATTAGTTTTTATTACCTATAAATTACAATTTATATTCTGTGACGATATAAAATATTCAATAGACTAACACTGAATGATTGACGGTTCTGACTATGTGCAAAGCGAAAAACCAAAAACAAAAACAGTCATCGGCTCCCAGTTTCTCTCGTGCAAATTTATTTACGTTTCTTTCCCTGCCAATTCTATCACCACTACCGATAATCCTACCGCTTACTACATCATTCATGTAGTGTACCAAATCTACTGAACCGCAACTCTACTTGGAACACGATGAATGAGTGACAAACCGATGCCCAAGGTGCTATCTGGTGCCGTCAAGCCGAACTTCGGCAGCAGGTAGAAGAGGTGTCTCGTTTAGTCGATAGATGCCACTGCTTCCACCTTCGTTAGGCGGAAGCGTCGAGTGAAGGCGCTGTTTTCGATTCTGACCGATGAAATGCACCGCGCTTCAGCATTGGTTACGTTTCTGTGTAAGACTACAGTTTCCAAGCCTGTGGGGGCGATGAACTACCGTAAAATGGCGTCGAACGTGTAGCTGTAACAGTGAGTAGTTAATTATCTGAAACAGCGTTTCAGAATAAGTGCTTTCGCCTCGCTTTTGGAGACGGTCTGAGCCGATCCCTTCCCTTCATTGTGCTACTTTTCGCTTTCCCCATTAAATATAAACAACTGAGAAATATACATCGAGAATAATGAGAATACGTAGTGGATGTGAAAAGATTTTGCCTTACTCTGATTGCTTAATATTTTAATAAGAGCCGGTGCATAGTTGAGCGTATGTTTCCTTTTTTCATTTTTGTATATGAAATTCAACATTCCAGCTCGTAAGGAAGCCATACAGGTACTGAAAGGCTCTATGCTTCTGCTTTCTATAATTAAGCACAAGATACTGACCATATTTAACTGCGTTACAACTTACCGAAGACGGAAAACTTATCTTCGAAAATTTTTTCTGTAGTCTTTACATCTTAAAACGAATAGATTTTACTACGCGATTAAATTTCGGTTTTTCCAGCGTCATTTCTTTCACATGGTCATACGTAAATTAACTGCTTCTAATCCGTGAATACGGTGGAGTATTTTGAAGAAATAAGAGGAGCAGCAGGAGATTGTTCAAGAAAAAATGTTCAGAAATGTTCTTCATGCCAAGTATGCGTTGTGAAAAAAATGAGGAGTGGTGAACAATGTGGAGACTTTCTGATGAGTACACACACATTCCTAATCCACGCTGAAAATTAGAGAACATTTTGTCACCAGCTATTGATAATTTAAGAGACCTTTATCACTAAAAGCGAGAGTAGACAGAGAAATCTAAAAATTGGCTAGTTATGGGAGTTAAAGGCTTGTTGCCAGTTCGATTTTATTAATTCAGTAAATAGACTGGTGTTTATATAAAATCACAAAAATACACTATGCATTTCATAAAAGTACACACAAGAAATGAGTAGCTCTCCAGGCAGTCCAATAGATGTTATCGTTCACTCCGCACAAAATCACTGAAACAGTTAAGCAACTTTTTAAAAAGTACGCGGCTACTTGACGACACAATTAAGAACTGTGCACCAGAGCGCTTACGTCGGTCGATAACTGTGGAAACTGAAATCTGGGAGCTAATCCGGCATTTACACATTATACGTTGAAATGATCAACTAGAATAGGTGCTGTGAAATGTGTTTACGGCAAACCGGATTTGAGATGATAGTGTCAGTGCAAGAAGGGAGGTGTTTGCATAGCTGTACTCAGGTGCAAAACTCACATGACGGTGAAACCATCTATAGGGACTACTTAGAGAAGCGGAAAAATAAAAGTAAAATCTGACATTACATTATGAAACAAAGCACTCCCGCAACCTTTCGTCTTTTTTTCCTGCTTATGAAGTAGACGCGGAACGGAAAATTAATTGAAAATGGTTACATCAGAAAGTGTTACGGCAGAGACGTTTTAAGAATGCTTAATTTAGCTGTAATTAGTTTGCCACAGTATACTCTTCGATTTTTCCCTGTCTGTCACCACTGTCGATATTTCTCATCACTCTTATTCGATTGCCTTCAAATTGCTCCTTTTTTTTTTTTTTTTTTTACAGTATGGCGATTTCCACGAGGGACCATACTGTAGTCAAGTTTTCGATCTAATGCAAATCGAATAAGGCGTGTCTATAGCGAATAATCTGGTTTGGATCACACAGGATGTAATGAATAACATGTTAAGTACTCATTACGAAAACTTCAGCTGCACTGTGTCTCCGTTTGCCGTCCAGTTTCCTGGCCTCTCTGCCGGCCTTAGTAAACACGGCCATCACGATTACGATGATTACCTAAAAAGGAAACGTCCCATCGCACAGCCCTGAGATTTAGTGTTGCGATGGCTCAGTGGAAAGCCCTTCAAAGACTGAACGCAGATGAAGCATGAAATCTGAGAAGTGTACTGAACTCAGGGGGAAAAAAGAAGCAAAATCGAAACTGAACGGTCAAAGATAAAGATCAATATCGAGCGAATTTTAATTGCCACGGCGTCTTGGTTATGTGGTCACGGTGTTTGTCTACGAATAGGGAGATCCGTGTTCTCATCTCCCTCGTATCCCACACTTTCTTTGTTTTCATCACAAAATTATGAACCTTTCGTTCTGTCATTGATGTGTCTGTTCCCTGTATTCAAATCTGCGTCTGTTTCGCCGTGTAACGTCTATTTGCTATTGAAAGGTGTAAAGAAGGGTACCTCCAGACTTACGTACCTCCAAATTGTTCTTAACAACCACCACATGTTAAGACTCCAGCGTTCCGTTTTGGACGTTTTGACTCTTGAACTCCTTTGCTGTAACATAGTTCACACCTATTTATTTGTTATTTCTGTGAGAGGTGTATGCAGCATCTCGCTTGCTCTAACTATTCATCACACTTACTTGCGAGGGTAATGTATTCTTACCTTACGACTCATATTCTGTAACCGATGTATAGTGTGACAATTGCAAAGACATCAGAAGGAAAAATAATTGGCACGCAGGGGCTCTGAACATGGCTCTCCGGCTGTGGAATTCAACATCGTGACAACACAACCACGAAGCCGCGACTGTTGTTAGCTCGATATTGCACATCTACAAATGGTTCAAATGGCTCTGAGCACTATGGGACTTAACATCGGAGGTCGTCAGTCCCCTAGAACTTAGAACTACTTAAACCTACCCAACCTAAGGACATCACACACAACCATGCCCGAGGCAGGATTCGAACCTGCGACCGTAGCGGTCGCGCAGTTCCAGACTGAAGCGCCTAGAACAGCTCGGCCACACCGGCCGGCCGCACATCTACACCTCGGACCATTCACTAATTCGGTTTTGCTTCCTTTTTTCACAGTTCAGTACAACTTCTTACTGTTTTCATGCTTGATCTGGTTCGGTATTTGAGGTGCGATCCACTGGGCCATTTTACCACTAAATGTGATGGCGTTGCGGTAGGGAGTTTCCCTTCCTAGCAGAGACAGGAGTGGTCGTGTAGGCTTCCCTAAGGAGTCGGCAGTGAATTTTTGTAATTAGCAAGATCACTATCGTGGTTTCATGGCTTCCCTGTGACGAGAACGTTGGACAGCCGACGGTTATTGTTGGATTGGAGAATGACAAATTAGTCTGTCCCAGTCCGCAGGGAGAATTGCGGTGACTCCTGCCTCCTGCCTACTGCTTCGTTAGTGACGCCATGGGACAAAAGCATTGAGGTACATAGTTTGACAGTCAAAACACCATTACTAAACGCAATTGTGCTGATATGGTTCAGTGTGTAAGTAGTAGGGTCAACGTTGACCATCTTAACATTGTTTAATAGCACATATGCCGAAATAGGTCTGTTGTGTATTTTAATTCTGTTTTTAATTTTGACATAATTTAGTCACGGCGGAACCATGGTTATAGCCTTCATTATCTACATACTAGACACCAGCGTTTGTCGCGATGGTAGGCCACTCGTAAAATTTTGATCCACCGGTTTCTATTTTGCCGTTCCTAATTGCCATTTTTGTAACGTCAGCAATTTACGTTTCGAACGACAAAAGTCCTACTAGGAAATAGAAGCGATAACGAGTAAAAGTGATTTATGCTTCCTAACATACGCAATACAACACGGAGCTTTGTCATTGTTATATCCTCGCCAGTGGTGCCAGCCGAGCCCGCTGCCAAAAGGTTGGCAGCATCAAAGTCCGGACGCCGTCCGCATAAGCAGCGCCAGCGATACAGGAAATCGCCGCAAGTCTGCGCGCGCCACCGCTGGCTTCTGGCTTCTTAAGCGCTGGAGTCGCGAGCGCCAGGACAGTTCTGTATTCGCCGCTCAGTGGTATGCTCGCCACCGTTTGTGTACTTACTAGTCCGTTGTGTGTTCATCGCAGCAGAGTTGATGTTTGTCGTCAGCCGACGCTGACCTAGCCGCTCCGACTCGATCTAGACAGATTTCTGTAGACACGGAGTTCACTACTGTGTTTCTGTATCTTCGTTAATAAAGATAAATACCGACTGTTATTTAATCAGAGTGTTTGGGTTTTCATCTTTCTGTTCACTGTTCCAGCGGACCGGTCGGCCCGCTATTAAAAGTGTGGCGGTGACTTTGTAAGCCGTTTCTACAGCGAAGTGTTTGTCGCGGCACCACCGCCATAAAAGTCATAGTATTGTCATACACTCTGGCACTGCTGAACATGATTTCCGCTTTTCTTTTCTGGTCCACGTCTTTCAGTTTCACAGTTAACGTATTTTGAGATCGATGTTGGACATGCGTGCTGTCGACTCGTCCCCAGAATCATTTTCATGATTACTTTATCTGTAGCGAGATTTACATGAACCAGAAGGAACGAAATAACCGTTGGCCAGTTCAGTGAGATCTTACGTAAACGTTTGCAGTCATATCTTCAGAATAAAGTTAGAAACGTAAATTGCATTAGCGAGTATTCGTACATTATTAAGACCTGTAGATTTGAAGCTATTAATTATTTTCTCTTATCAGTCACCCTGTCGTAGGGGGTGCGTGTCTGATTATTTCATAGCTGCCCTAGCGCAATTAGTTAACTAGAGAGAAAAGAATTCTTACGGATACTTTCATCGACTATAGGCGATTGCACATGGGGTCTTGTTCCTTTTCCTGTGGTAAACAAACCACACACTCCACTGGAAGGCCAAGAGTTTACTTGCAGCGTAAATACACTAGGGACAATTCTTCGCCTAAATACGGGGAAGAGCGTCAGGTTTAATGGAAAGTCAAAGACCTAAAAGCCACAGGCATCCGCCAGCACCCGTGTACGTTAAAGTGCGCCCGCCGATTTTACGAGTATATGTTGGGCCTTCACCTTCAAATCAGTCCACTTTGCAATCTCATTATTCCCCTCCATTGGCAGAAGCTCTCGTTACGAAAAAATTCTGTAAATGTTTATACAGGGTGTTTCAAAAATGACCGGTATATTTGAAACGGCAATAAAAACTAAACGAGCAGCGATAGAAATACACCGTTTGTTGCAATATGCTTGGGACAACAGTACATTTTCAGGCAGACAAACTTTCGAAATTACAGTAGTTACAATTTTCAACAACAGATGGCGCTGCGGTCTGGGAAACTCTATAATACGATATTTTCCACATATCCACCATGCGTAGCAATAATATGGCGTAGTCTCTGAATGAAATTACCCGAAACCTTTGACAACGTGTCTGGCGGAATGGCTTCACATGCAGATGAGATGTACTGCTTCAGCTGTTCAATTGTTTCTGGATTGTGGCGGTACAGCTGGTCTTTCAAGTGTCCCCACAGAAAGAAGTCACAGGGGTTCATGTCTGGCGAATAGGGAGGCCAATCCACGCCGCCTCCTGTATGTTTCGGATAGCCCAAAGCAATCACACGATCATCGAAATATTCATTCAGGAAATTAAAGACGTCGGCCGTGCGATGTGGCCGGGCACCATCTTGCATAAACCACGAGGTGTTCGCAGTGTCGTCTAAGGCAGTTTGTACCGCCACAAATTCACGAAGAATGTCCAGATAGCGTGATGCAGTAATCGTTTCGGATCTGAAAAATGGGCCAATGATTCCTTTGGAAGAAATGGCGGCCCAGACCAGTACTTTTTGAGGATGCAGGGACTATGGGACTGCAACATGGGGCATTTCAGTTCCCCATATGCGCCAGTTCTGTTTATTGACGAAGCCGTCCAGGTAAAAATAAGCTTCGGCAGTAAACCAAATGCTGCCCACATGCATATCGCCGTCATCAATCCTGTGCACTATATCGTTAGCGAATGTCTCTCGTGCAGCAATGGTAGCGGCGCTGAGGGGTTGCCGCGTTTGAATTTTGTATGGATAGAGGTGTAAACTCTGGCGCATGAGACGATACGTGGACGTTGGCGTCATTTGGACCGCAGCTGCAACACGGCGAACGGAAATCTGAGGCCGCTGTCGGATCACCTGCTGCACTAGCTGCGCGTTGCCCTCTGTGGTTGCCGTACGCGGTCGCCCTACCTTTCCAGCACGTTCATCCGTCACGTTCCCAGTCCGTTGAAATTTTTCAAACAGATCCTTTATTGTATCGCTTTTCGGTCCTTTGGTTACATTAAACCTCCGTTGAAAACTTCGTCTTGTTGCAACAACACTGTGTTCTAGGCGGTGGAATTCCAACACCAGAAAAATCCTCTGTTCTAAGGAATAAACCATGTTGTCTACAGCACACTTGCACGTTGTGAACGGCACACGCTTACAGCAGAAAGACGACGTACAGAATGGCGCACCCACAGACTGCGTTGTCTTCTATATCTTCCACATCACTTGCAGCGCCATCTGCTGTTGAAAATTGTAACTACTGTAATTTCGAAAGTTTGGCCGCCAGAAAATGTACTGTTGTCCCAAGCATATTGCAACAAACGGTGTATTTCTATCGCTGCTCGTTTAGTTTTTATTGCCGTTTCAAATATACCGGTCATTTTTGAAACACCCTGTATAAAGAAATGTTTCTCAGTAAGAAAGTCATCCTGGAGAAGGCGTTCGAATTCTGACGAACCTAGTAATCGGGAATGCCTAATAAACGGATGTCTTCTCTGCATTAAGAGGCTTCCAAAATGAAATTTGCTTGAAACTACAAATTAATAAAATTTTTAATAATCTTGTGTGAGAAGAGGCCCCTCGTACAAAACTGGTGTTGACAGAGTAAGTTGAAACCTACGAAGTGATCTGTTTATGCAGTCCGCCGTATTGTATTCTTGAGGCTACGTTTCCTAAGCCCAGGGAACAACTTTAAACCGGGGAATTGATGTGATGTTTAAATAATCTTAGGCAACGTGACTGGGCTTCATTCGCGAAGCTGGAAGACTGCATCCCCGTTATAGTCTTGGTCTAGTAATTTGAAGAGACGGGTCTGTGTGGGACATGTTTCCACTATTGATCGTCTTTAAAATCCTCTTACCGGGCTGCGGTGAACCAGATGGAATGTTGATATTACTGAGGCTATACTGTTCCATCACATGGGCGCTCGACCTGTTGTGAGAGTGTCTAGTTAACTAGTAACTGTGCAGTGACGGCTCATAGGTTCCAGCCAATGTTTTCGGGAGGTTTCACTTGTCTGTACGCAAATGCCGGAACTGGTAAACCACTATCATGTGTTCCTTATTTGGACCCACTTCTTTCCCACAACTATCTAGTGTGGTAATTCCTTGGAGAGAACAGAGGCTCTGTATTGGGCCGGATCTGAGTACAGAATGAAAAGTAAAATTGGTAAAGTGTGAGTATGACTCGCGCAGTCAGCGCTCGATACAAACTTTATATATTTATATGTAATTCTTGGGAATCGAGATGTTCAAATATTTTGGCCTGTTACTGATATCGATTATGATTATTGCCAGAATCAACCTGTCTCCACTGTTGTTCATATTATTTATGGATCATATGTTGAAAACAATAGACCGGCTGGGTGAGATTAAGATATGTGAACACAAAATAAGCAGTCTTGCATATGCGGATGACTTAGTTGTGATGGCAGATTCGATTGAAAGTTTACAAAGTAATATTTCAGAGCTAGATCACAAATGTAAGGACTATGATATGAAGATTAGCATCTCCAAAACGAAAGTAATGTCAGTGGGAAAGAAATATAAACGGATTGAGTGCCAAATAGGAGGAACAAAGTTAGAACAGGTGGACGGTTTCAAGTACTTAGGATACATATTCTCACAGGATGGCAACATAGTGAAAAAACTGGAAGCGAGGTGTAGCAAAGCTAATGCAGTGAGCGCTCAGCTACGATCTACTCTCTTCTGCAAGAAGGAAGTCAGTACCAAGACTAAGTTATCTGTGCACCGTTCAATCTTTCGACCAACTTTGTTGTATGGGAGCGAAAGCTGGGTGGATTCAGGTTACCTTATCAACAAGGTTGAGGTTACGGATATGAAAGTAGCTAGGATGATTGCAGGTACTAGTAGATGGGAACAATGGCAGGAGGGTGTCCACAATGAGGAAATCAAAGAAAAACTGGGAATGAACTCTATAGATGTAGCAGTCAGGGCGAACAGGCTTAGATGGTGGGGTCATGTTACACGCATGGGAGAAGCAAGGTTACCCAAGAGACTCATGGATTCAGCAGTAGAGGGTAGGAGGAGTCGGGGCAGACCGAGGAGAAGGTACCTGGATTCGGTTAAGAATGATTTTGAAGTAATAGGTTTAACATCAGAAGAGGCACCAATGTTAGCACTGAATAGGGGATCATGGAGAAACTGTATAAGGGGGGCTATGCTCCAGACTGAACGCTGAAAGGCATAATCAGTCTTAAATGATGATGATGATGATGACTGATATCGATACTCGCAAGATATTGGTCCCAGGAATTCCAGGACCGTATTCAAATCTCCACAGCACTTCCTCAGATTAGCCTGCACATATAGAAAGAAGCGAACATGGAACTTCAGTTTATAAACGTAGAGAAAATTTAAAACGTTTCTTATTTACTTAATAAAACATGACTGAAAGTTAAATTTTTGTCTGCGCGCTGTAATGTTAGTCTGTTACGGTTTTGACGGATGCTGAGTGCAATGTACGTTCCAATGGCAAAATGTCCACCTCGATAGCCGAGTCGCCTCGCCATCACGGTAGCTCAGCCTGTTCGGTCAGAGACCTGGCGGGTCTCTGTATAAAAAAAAAACTGAGTGAAAAGATGAACAACGAACTTCAGTGGACGTCATGCGACTTCCGCTTCGACCAAATACAACGAACAAAATGGAAAAAAAGGAAAAAAATGTAAAACAAGGGAAAAAATGGTCAGTGCCGTGGAATGCCATGCAAAGAGTCCAGGGTTCGATTCCCGTGTTGGTCGGAGATTTTCTCCGCTCAAGAACTGGGTGTTGTGTTGTCTTCATCATTTCATCACTATCGACATGCAAGTCGCCGAAGTGGCGTAAGTCGACGGGAGGCCTTAGCCGACGACATTTGATTTCATTTGAGTGGCAAAATGATATTTTTATACGATATAATTACAATTGAAGAAGTCTGACTTTTTACTTTGCTTCTACCGTGAAACCTTGTTTCTTGCCGAATTTCATGATTCAACGGGAAGTACCATATAGGTGAGGGCGACGGTTCAATCCCGCGTCTGGCCATCCTGATTTAGGTTTTCCGTGATTTTCCTTAAATCTATCCGGACAAATGCCTGGATGGTTCCTTTGAAAGGGCACGGCCGACTTACTTCCCCGTTCTTCCCTACTCCGATGAGACCGATGACCTCGCTGTCTGGTCTCCTTTCCCAAACAACCCAACCCAACCATACAGGTTTCGATGGGTGAGTTTGCGAGTGTCAAAATATGACATAAATGGCCATATCTTTCGATTGAAATCACTTTCAAGCTTAAAATTTTTACGTCGCCAAGGGACTATAGATCTTAATATGTTACATAAATTTGTACCTAATACGTCTACTTGTTCTTATATATATATATATATATATATATATATATATATATATATATATATATATAATGTGTGTGTGTGTGTGTGTCAGCAAATTCCTCTACCAGTGCCACTGATTTAGCGAGAAAAGGCGGGAAAAATATTTCAAATTTTTTTTCAGAATTGCTGATGAGCTTTCGATAATAATGAACAGCAACTGCGTCTAATGTTAGTGAGGTCATACGCAAAATGCGCACCTGGGCATTTTCCTAAACTTGTGACACGTTGTGTGGTGTGTTTAATGGATCCGCCACCGCCGCACGCGGGTTCTGCCACGGACTATCACGCCATTGCGACCATCCCCTCTCCGGAGCTCCAGTGGCGGGTGGACTTAAAGTTCGAACATTCGTGGTGCACTGAACCCCATTTCGTGTGCTTGCCAGTTGAATGACATTTACAGACTTTCTTAGTGGTTAGGGCTCCACGTCTTCTGAACAGACGTTGTACTGAAGAGTGACAGGTTTATTAATCTTTCGTATCTCCGTCTTACTACCTTGACATCTGTTAACAACTGACGCTGCAACTTCAGCTATGAAGATGTGCATTATGTTTACTGTTGGATATTACATGCAGAATAAATTAACATCAGAATTTTGTGTTCATGAACGGCATCTGTTCCTCGCTCCTGTATGCACTGAAGAACCATACAACATGCAAAGGAAGTCATAACACTACGTAGCTTACTTCTGAATAACAGGTACAGGCATTCCTATGAATTGTGCATTTGGGTCCAATGTAAAACGTTGGCCTTAAGCCAGATGATTTGAACTTCTGGAAGATATTCTCTGTAATATGCCCTACAAATTCTCATATTATCCAGCTACTTCGCGGGGAATATTGTCACACTGTCAGTGTACGTATTTCACAACCCCCAATTCCTCGTTCATCCAGACGTGATTGGTTTGGAAAAGGCAACTGAAACCAGTTGAACTTCTGGAGATGTCACGTAGCTTCGGAAAAGTTACAAAGTATAGGTAGTGCGGCTGCTATATTACTCAGATTAGATAGTACGCACAGATTAATATAATAAGCCTTTTGTAATGGATGTTGACTTGGAACGCTTTTGACATCTTAATATCTTTTTGATTTATTTTATCTTTCACGACTCACATTAATAGGTCACACACTTCGTTTAGAATTTCTTTACTTAAAGCCTCATAATCGTTTGGCCTCTCCCTCTTGTTCCAAATCACTCCATTTGTTAGAAACAGAACAGAGCTACACTACCGAATATTCTACCTCCAATCCATGTCCTCCATTTCATAGATATCTGCAGACTTCGATTCATGCGATACCCGAATATGTAAGTCATTCGCAGAAAGATAAAACACAATGTCCTCTTTACGAAAAGTATCTTCTATGCACAAATACAAGATTTCCAGAGAAATACGTTGCAATAAGAAGCAACGTCCCGAGCACGTTTTATTACTGTGGATAGTCGTGAAATAGAATCTTGCTGTGGAATGAATAATCCTTACACACTCCAGTCGCAAACAGTAGTTCGCTCCAGGTGTTACAAATATCCATTCAAAATTCCTGACACCCAACATTGCAGCTGTGTAAGTAGGCTGTTTATGTTTTCTTATCGGCAACGTTACGTAGCGCTCGGTAGGAAAATCATTGGCTGTGCTGTGTGCAGACTGTGGCCAGTTTGCATTGTTGTCAGCCATTGTAGTGTTGGGCAGCTGGATGTGAACAGCGCGTAACGTTGCGCAGTTGGAGGTGAGCCGCCAGCAGTGGTGGATGTGGGAAATGAGATGGCGGATTTTTGAGTACAGAATGGATATTATGAACTGCTATGTATATTATGCTTTTTCAACACTATTAAGGTAAATACATTGTTTGTTCTCTATTAAAATCTTTCATTTGCTAACTATGCCTATTAGTAGTTAGTCCCTTCCGTAGTTTGAATCTTTTATTTAGCTGGCAGTAGTGGCGCTCGCTGTATTGCAGTAGTTCGAGTAACGGAGATTTTTGGTGAGGTAAGTGATTTGTCAAAGGTATAGATTAATGTTAGTCAGGGCCATTCTTTTGCAGCGATTTTTGAAAGTCAGATTGCGTTGCGCTAAAAATATTGTGTGTCAGTTTAAGCACAGTCGTGTACAATTGTTCTAAGGGGACGTTTCATATGTCGACCCTTAGCCTAGGATACCTCACTGGAATCTTCTGATTTTTTTCTTGTAGTTTGTGTAATTAGTGTAGATTTTGTTTATTGCTAGCGCGTAATTATAGAGAGAATTTCCTTTGTAGTTGCAGTCTTTCATTGTTGTACAGTAAAACAGTTGTGGCATGCATTTAGATTTGCACCAAGTATTTCGCAGCTGCGCTTGCATTTAACTAGATATTATTTTCAGTGCTATGTTAATGTGTTCTCTTATTTTTGCTCTTCAAATTGTGTTTTTCTGTGTTATCGTGTGAAATATTGTGACAATAATGGCGTGTGAAAAACGTAATACTAGGCTCCAAAGTAAACTGAGAAATGACAGTGAAGACGAAAGCAGTGTGTTAGCGCCAGTGGTAACTGTGATGTTTCGTCGTAAAATTGTTTTAATTTCACGTTGCAGTGAATCTGATAGCAGCAATCAATATCACTGTCTCCGACGAAAAAAAATTTGATAGAATTCAACCTAATCTTTAAATATATAGTGAAGTTCTTTGCTTGAGCTGTGTGATCAAACTACAGTGTGCTCGGATCAAATCAGATTCTATATAAGAAAGGTCATACCTGTTAAATTTTTTTTACAGTCTTCAATCCATCTTTCACTACGAAACAACAGTCTTATTAGCAACACAGTTGGCCATCAGAAACGTACTTAAGAGACGGGGATTAGTGGTCATGATATAGCGACTATGGCTACGAAAGCTAATAAATCAGTCAAGAAGGCTAAGAGTCCCTTCTCGAAAGAGCAGATAAGCAGTTATTAGCATCTCAGACAATGAACTGACATTTAGTTTCAGTGTGATGAACGAAGAGGAATTAAGGTAAAATTTAAACGGATTTGAAAAACGCTAGTAATCAAAACATCCTCGGTCCCGTGTTCGAAACCAGCCACTGGTTAGATTCTGATTAATAATCAGCATTGTCGGCCGAAGACTTCCGCCATAAGACCTGACACACATTCCGCCAACGGCCTTGTCTAAAAGGGAGGAGGAGCGGATAGAGGTTCAATATCTCGTGTTCTAGGGGTGGAAAACTGCCTCTAAAGGTGGAAGAATTACCAAATAGCAATGTCATGAGGATGCAGAAGGTAATGGAAACCACTGCATTAACGTGTATCCACAGGACATGCAGTCTGTAATTGAGAACGTGTCATGATCATCTCTCCATTGGCAAAAGATTCCGGAATAGTCCCCCATTCGGATTCGCAGAGAGGCTGCTCATGGAGAGGTGACCATGAGAAAATGAATAATCAACGAAAGGATTACGTTCCATGAGTTTCGGCGTGGAATTTCACAAGATAGAACGTGATTGGGAAACGAGGAATCTGAAAAGGGAAATGCAAAGGCTCAGTCTAGATACGGTAGGGATCAGTAAAGTGAAATGGAGAGAAGACAAAGATTTCTTTGTTCAGAAAATGGTATAATGGGTGTAGGGTTCACTATGAACAGGGTGTTACAGTGAACAGTTCAGTAATAGGATTGTTCTTACCAGAATCGACAACAACCACACGATAGTTCAGGTATACATGTCGACATCACGAGCTGGTGATGGAGGGAGGGAGGGAGGGTGGGATGGATGGAGGGAGGGAGGGAATGAGGGGGAGGGAGAAAGTATATGAGGATATTGAAAGGTTAATACAGTACGTAAAGGGAGATGAAAATTCGTCATGGCGGACTGGAATGCAGTTGTAGGGAAGGAGTAGAAGAAAAGGTCAAAGGAGAATATGGGTTTGGAACAAGGAATGAGAGAGGAGAATGCCTAATTGAAGTCTGTAATAAATATCACCTAGTAATAACGAGTACTCTGTTCAAGAATCACAAGACGAGGTGATATACTTAGGAAAGGCCAGGTGATTACATCATGGTCAGACAGAGATTCCAAAATCAGATGTTGGATTGTAAGGCGTACCCAGGAGCAGATAGAGACTCGGATCACAAAATAGTAGTGATGAAGAGTAGGCTGAAGTCTGACATTAGTCAGGAAGAATCAATATACAAATAAGTGGAATACGGAATTACCAAGGAATGACGAGATATACTTGAAGTTCTCCAAGGCTATAGACACAGCAAATACGAGTAGCTCAATAGGCAGTACAATTGAAGAGTAATTGACATCTCTACAAAGGACCATAAATGAAGTTCGAAAGAAAAACATTGGTACAAAGAAAGTAACTGAGAAGAAACCATGGGTGACAGAAGAAATACTTCAGTTGAGCGGTGAAAAGAAGGAAGTACAAAAATGTTCTGGGAAACTCAGAATACAGAAATGAAAGTTGCTGAGGAATGAAATAAATAGAAAGTGCAGGGAAGCTAAGACGAAATAGCTGCAGGAAAAATGTGAAGACATAAAAAAAGAAATGATCGTCGGAAGGACAGACTCAGCATACAGGAAAGTCAAAACAACCTTCAGTGACATTAAAAGTAAGGGCGATAAAATTAGGAACACAACGAGAATTCCACTGTTAAATGCAGACGAGAGAGCGGATAGATAGAAAGAATACATTGAAAGCCTTTATGAGGGTGAAGATTTGTCTGATGTGATACAAGAAGAAAGAGCAGTCGATTTTGAAGAGATAAGAGATCCAGTATTAGTATCAGAATTTAAAAGAGCTTTGCACAACTTAAGATCAAACAAGGCAGAACGGGTGGATAACATCCCATCAGAATTTCTAACATCACTGTGGGAAGTGGCAACAAAATGGCTATTCCCGTTGGTGTGTAGAATGTATGACTCTGGTTACATACCATCTGACTTTCAGTAAAACATCATCCACACAATTCCGAAGACTGCAATATCTGAAAAGTGCGAGAATTATCGCACAGTCATCTTAACAGCTCATGCATCCAAGTGGCTTACAAGAATAATATGCAGAAGAATGGAAAAGAAAATTGGCGATGCGCTAGATGACGATAAGTTTGGCTTTTGGAAAAGTAAAGACACGGGAGAGGCAATTCTGACGTTCTGGTTAATAATGGGAACAAGACTAAAGAAAAATCAAGACACGTCCATGGGGTTTGTCGAACTGGAAAAAGCGTTCGACAATGTAAAATGGTGCAAGATGTTAGAAATTCTGAGAAAAATAGGGACATGGTATACAGAGAGGCGGATCATATACAATATGTACAACAGCAAAGAGGGAATAATAAGAGTGGACAATCAAGAACAGAATATGGACTGAGAGTAAATCGAATAAATACGAAAGAAATAAGAAGTAGCAGGAATGAGAACAGTGAGAAACTTAACATCCGAATTGATGGTCACGAAATACATGAAGTTAAGGAATTTCGCTACCTAGGCAGTAAAATAATGACGGACGGATCAAGGAGGACATCAAAAGCAGAGTAACACTTACAAAAAGGACATTCTTGGCCAAGAGAAGTCTACTGGTATCAAACATAGGCCTTAATTTGAGGAAGAAATTTCTGAGATTGTACGTCTGAAGTACAGTATTGTAGGGTAGTGAAACATGGACTGTGGGAAAACCGGATCAGAGCAGAATCTAAGCATTTGACATGTGGTGCTACAGGTGAATGTTGAAAATAAGGTGAACTGAAAAGGTAAGAAATTAGGAGGTTCTGAGCGGAATCAGAGGGGAAAGTAATATGTGGGAAACATTGTTAAGGAGAAGGTACAGGACGATAGGACATCTGTTAGGGCATCAGGGTTTGACTTCCATGGTACTAGAGGGAACTGTAGAGGCAAAAAACTGTAGAGGACGACAGAGATTGCAATACATCTAGCAAATAATTGAGCACGTAGGTTGCAAGTGCTACTCTCAGATGAAGAGGTTGACACAGGAAAGGAAATCGTGGCGGGCCGCATCTAGCCGATCAGGAGACTAATGATTCAAAAAAACAAAAATCGTGCTCTGGAGAAGTACGTGCCTGGCAAGTGCGTTAAGGACGGAAAATATCCATCGTGGTTCAGTAACGAGATTCGGAAAATGCTGAGAAAGCCGAGACTGTTGCACTCTCGGTTCAAAAGAGAATGCGCAAATGGTCATAGGCAAAGGTCAGTGGAGATTCCTGAGTCTGTAAAAAAAATCTATTCGCGAAACATACAATTCTAAACATTCATACCTTAGCAAAATATCTGGCCTAGAACCAGAGAAAATTCTGGTAGTACGTAAAATCGATGGGGGCCAAAGGCTTCCATCCATTCAGTCGTTAACCTGTCTGGTGTAGCAGTAGAAGATAGCAAAGCGAAAGCCGAAATTTTAAATGTCGCGTTGAAGATGCCGTTCACGCAGTAGAATCAGACCAACGTACTGTCGTTTCACCATCGAGCGGAGTCCCGTATAGACGACGATGTAATTAGCATCCCTGGCGTACAGAAATAACTGAAAGAGTAGAAAACAAATGCGAGTAAATCGCCACGTCCAGATGGAATACCAATTAAGTTTTACAGAGTACTCTACGACGTTTGCTGCTTACATAGTTTGCATTTAGCGAGAATCTCTCGCCTAGCGCCCAAGAGACTGGAATAAAATGCAGGTGTCTCCTTTATATGAGGAGGACAAGAAACGGACCCTCAAGATTACAGGGCAATGTCCCTAACATCGACTTACTGCAAAATTGTAGAACATATTCTGAGATCAAATACAATAAATTTCGTAGAGACCGAAAAGCTTACGTCCCGGATGATTTTGGAAATCATCGCTCGTGCTAAATTCAGCTTGCTCTTTCCTCACATGATGTAACTGCAGACTATGGATGAAGAGCAACAGGCATATCGCATATTTCTAGATATCCGTAAAGCATTTGCAACGGTGCCCCACTCTGTACTATTATGAAGGTACAAGCAAACGGAGTAGGTCCTCAAATTTGTGACTGGCTTTAAGACTTCTTAACTAATAGAACCCAGTATGTTGTCCTCTGTATGCCTGTAAGAATCGCTGTGGGTGCAAGAACTCTTTACCTATCTCATGTATTGGGTTGGGGATGAAAAAAAGGTGCAGCCCACGAAGCGCAATATCCAGGCATCATTCATTCAGTATTACAGAATGAGAGCGCTTAGACTTGCAACATACTTACTGTAGACTCAGCACAGTGGGCAACAACTAATGATCTTCGTTCTAGTGCACACCTCTTACTGTGGCTGCGCCTACTTGATGGAGGACTGCTTGAGCAGAAACTGCCGAGACGGTTGACTTACCGGAATAACTTGGCGATGTTCAGCCAGCTAGCTATGTTGGAACACCGCGACAGCGTCCACGTACGGGTGGATAACATCACACGTGTGATCCATCATGCCGCTGACTTATCCAGGCCAGAGTCTTGAGTTTATCTTAGGAGGCGACCTGTACCTTGGACAGATGAGTACCATTCAGCAGTCCGAGACAGGCGTGCAGCTCTTCGAATATTTAAATGCCGCTTGACAGAAGACAAGCTGACAGCCTTTCCGAGGTGTGGGAGCCAAGTTTCGTCGCTTAACTATGGAGAACAAGAAAAGGTCGTGGCAAGCGTTCCTAGTCTCCATCAACAGTTCCCCTGGTTTTACAAAAGTATGGGAGGCCATCTGGAGGATTTCTCGCAAACAGTCATATATCAGCAGGTGTAGTGCTGAAACAACACTGGTGTCTCCTAACAACGCCCAGAAACGTTGCTAAAACGCTAGCCGATCATTTGCAAAATCTACAGCCAATGCAAGCCAGGATCCGGCGTTTCGTCTTACCGAGAGAGGGGCGAGGAGCAAGTTGGACTTCAGATCCAAACAATTCTGAGTCTTACCACTACACTTTCTCTGTACGGCATCTGGAATCGGCGCTGTCTGTGACTTGTGATACTGCACCTGGCCACGACCTGACTCAGTACTGCGTGCTTAGACATTTTCCAGCAGTATCAAAGGAAATCCTCCCTTTCGCAGGCTTCCGTACGCTCCTGGCATCTAGTGGCAGTCCACTGCACCAGCTATAGTTTCTGTTCGTGGTGAAATATAGCCGTCAGGATTGTAGGGAGTATATATCGGAACAAACAAAAGTGTTCTAAGGTTATTGGGAAGTATGGTTACCACCATTGTAGTTTCTGAAAGGGGCTTGAGAAGAATGCTTACCACAAAATTAATTTGTCATTTGTGGTCCTTGGGAAGCAAACTTACCACCAACTTAGGTGTATTCCAGAGCTTTTGGGAATGCGTTTTACCACATCTGTGTGTCCCTGACATCTTGTGTTAGTACACTGCACCAGGTGTATGAAAACTACTACAAGAATCAGAGCTTCTGTTTGTCGTGGGATGACAACCGATGTCGCAACCACATTGCTTCACTTCTGCAATATTCGTTATTGTAACGAGTATCATCTCATTCCTTTGTGCGCTTAAGTTTAGCGGCTGTTTGAACATTGTGGTTAGTGAACTTTAATATTGGTAACAAATGTCTTTAATAAAGTAAAAGAAAACATAAAACAAAAACAGAAAAGACTGTTCATTATTTTTTTTATGTGTAACGGCAACACAAAGAGGAAACAGAAGGTAAATGGGAAATCAGTTTACCACCAGTTCCGTAGCGATACATGTAACACCATAGAGTGTGGTCCTAAATTACAAAATAAAATTATAAAAAAATTAGGTGATCACATTTCTAATATCACAGCAAAAAAAATTATCCTCGCTACAAAAAAACGCTCCCGCAAAGGGTTAATTTCATATGACACAGGTAATTTACCCAACTCTTGGAGACAGGCAATTTTGATAGTTCTCCTCAAACCAGGCAAGGACCGCACGTGTCCCAGTAGTCACCGGAGTGTCGCCTTATCGAGCTATGTAGAAAAGACCATGGAGCGAATGGTTAACCGTCGCCTGGCCTGGTTGATAGAGACCAGGCAACTCCTTAGTCACTCTCAGTGTGGATTCCGGAGATTTTGAAACCAATGTCGACAACCTGACCCTGCTAGAGTCCGTTATTCAGCAGTATTTCCTACGTAAACATCCTTGCACTGACATATTGTTCGATGTGAGTAAAGGTTATGACACTATTGGAGACGCAATTTACTCGGGCAATTGCAACAATGCGGCTTTTGTGGCTACGTCCTGATCAACATACGGTCCTTCCTAGCTCGGTAGTGTTTTAGGACCCGAGTTGGTGACACGCTGGCAGATCGTTCTGAGTAGAATGGTGTCCCTCAGGGTAGTGTTTTAAGTGTTACCCTCTTTGCCATAGCCATAGACATCACGTCTACGGTAAGGAGGCCTGTGCAGTGCTCCTTATTTGTAGATGATTTTTTTGTTCTGTTTCCCCTCCAGTGCAGAGGTTAGAGGAGTGAGCTGAAAGAACAAGATCTTCAGTTTTCACTTGAGGGACCTGAAAGGCAGAAAGCGCTGAATATTATAAAGTGCCGTAGCCATAGGTCTTGGGCAGCAGTCAGGGCGCGTCTGCTCCAGTTTTGTAGGGTTTTGTGCATTCACAGCTTGACTATGGATGCACAGTGTATGGGTCAGCGAGGCCATCTTACCTGAAGGTCATTGCGCCTGTCCACCATTAGGGAATTAGACTGGCCACGGGTGGTTACAGGACCAGGCCCATACACAAAAAAAAAAAAAATGGTTCAAATGGCTCTGAGTACTATGGGACTTAACTGCTGTGGTCATCAGTCCCCTAGAACTTAGAACTACTTAAACCTAACTAACCTAAGGACAGCACACAACACCCAGTCATCAGCCCATACCCAGTACCTGTGCTGAGCCAGTGGAAGTGGCACTCACCATCAGTCGTCAGCTCCACGGGTTGCGTCAGGCATGTGAGTTCCCAGCAGCTCAGAATTCACCCACACACCACACTGTTGCTCGTCCGCCTCATGGACGCCTTTTCTCCAACACTCCATGAGCCACAGTCCCATTTGTGACCCACGTGCAGCATGTGCCAGAGTCACTCGGTGTGAAGCAAGTATGACAAGTAGGGTTTTAACCGTCTGCCACCCTGGCTACTGTAGAAGCACACGGTAATTTTAGATTTAATGCAGTATAGAAGAGACAGTACACCTGCTTCAGGTTTTAATTTGATATTTTCAGACATTTCATATGACTGCCATAACTATATAGACGTCTGTATGAATGGATCTAAACAGGGGTAGTCAATTGGTTGCTGTGTTTTCCTGTATCTTATCCTGATGGTGCGACTGCCTCAAGACATGGACTTAACCATCTTCGACACAGGATTATGTGCCCTTATGTTTATTCCCTTCAAAATTATACAAAATTACTTTTACTAGAGAGAAATACACTGTATCTTATTTTAACCACATTACTGAAAGACAAGGTACCCCCTCCCCCACACCCGCTGCAGCCCTGTGGGTTAGAATAGGCCCAAGGTATTCCTGCCTGTAGCAAAAGGCGACTAAAAGGAGTAGCACACCTTTCCACCCTTATGTGATGGACCCCTGTAGGGTTTGACCTCCATTTTTCATAATTTCCCCGAAGAGCGACACAACTGGGGAAGGGCGCTTTACATGGTGCATTGTGTCCATTGTGCATTGAGATCTTTAGCCTGCTTGCTCATCAACGCATTGCAGTCCCGGTCATCCTCCATCCCTTGGGTGAGGACACATTCCTGGGAGCGTTTTGCTCCACCCACTATGCACTGTCGTTCCTGCGCCGACGATGACCACGGATTTTCTTGCACAGTAGCCAGTCCATTGTGGTGGGGCCGCCATGTACCCCATTGGTTGTAGCCCCCTGACCTCACAGGGATCACTCTGCTGATGCCTATGCCATTAAATGCCCACGCATTCCAACGAGTAGATGCCTGTCACCCTTGGGCATCATGACTCCCAGCAATGGTCATCCTGCCAGGTGGCCTTTGCTGTGGCTGGGTGGCGCACGTGGGGAGGACCCCTGGTCAGAGTAGGTGGCATCAGGTCGGATGTCACGCCATGAAGCGTAGTACGTCATCTCTTGCTGGCGGGCCACCGCCAGCAGTCTCTGAGCGGCAAAAATCTAACTTAAATGCTAAGAAATATGACCCCTGGCCACACCATGGGGGGGGGGGGGGGTGATGCTAGGCTAAGGATGGCAGTAATCT
The DNA here is from genome assembly GCF_023864275.1 of Schistocerca cancellata. Classification (NCBI taxonomy): domain Eukaryota; kingdom Metazoa; phylum Arthropoda; class Insecta; order Orthoptera; family Acrididae; genus Schistocerca; species Schistocerca cancellata. The sequence continues at coordinate 53,299,241 of NC_064631.1, forward strand.
CTCATTCACCCCAGTACCTCGTATGTACCAGAGCTGATGGGAAATGTCCATGAAGCCCCACTTTTATGTGGAGCATTTGGAGGACAAGTTTGTTGAGGTACAGGGCTTGTCCAAAATTCACTCTGAATCAGTCGTGATAAAAACACCTTCCTCTGTCCAGTCACAGGCATTACTCACTTGTGACAAGTTTGGGCATGTTTCTGTTACCATCACGTCCCATAAGAGCTTAAATATGGTCTAGTGTATTATATGCCACAGGGACCTTCTCTTGCAGTCAGCCTACGAGCTGTACGCCGATTTAGAGCGGCGAGTTGTTCATTTCGTCCAGCAGGTCCATTGGGGTCGGAGGGATAATCAGGTTGCCACCTGTGCCTTCATCTTGGCCTTCTAAGGTGACACATTTCCCGAGAAAGTCAAGGTGATGGTCTGTGATGTCAAGCCATATATACCTCCCCATATGCAGTGCTTTAAGGCTGGAAGTTTGGCCATATGTCATCCCAATACTACATGTGCCCCGCCTCTCACCTGTGTCGACTGTGGAGAGCATCATTCACCTTGCCCGCCAGACTTAGGGATTTACAGAAAGACAGGAAAATCATGGAATACAAGATCCTGGACCAACTGACCTACACTGAGCACCTACATCCTGTGGCTATGACTATCTCTTTCGCCACTGCTACGAGAACAGTTGTCGCCCCATCGGTTCCTCGCATTCCTGTTCCCTCGAAGACCACACCTGCCACCTTGATGGTGAGGGCGCCCTTTCCTCCTTGATGCTCCCACACCACCTACTTCGGGAGCAACACGCCCCAACCGTTGGGGATATCAGTCCCCACTTCTGAGCAGGAGAAATGGAAGTCTTCTTCAGCTCCTCTCGCTAGGAAGGAGTCTCTTGGGACACTCCCTTCCCAGGTTTCTGCTAGTGGGAAAGGTGACACCGCCGGTGGCTGAAGCCTAAAAGCAGTTGGTCGTAGGACTTCATGCTCACCCTTAGTCATGGAGACTGAATCAGTGAAGTCCTCCACGCCAGGGAATCCCCAGGAGCAGTGAGAGAAATAAAAAAAGAAGGTCCCCAAGACCAAAAGAATTGCACTGGCACCCTTACCACCGCTACCTAGAAGCTCTGCATCGGTGGGTGAAGTGGAGATTCTGGCGTCCACTGAGGACCTAGATCTCGCAACACCCGCAGACACAATGGATATAGAATGGTCACACAAAACGTTGGTGGCAGCATGTGATCCTGAGACGTAAACTGCCTCATTGAATGTTCCATGCCTTCCCAGTCTTACGATTACGTCATCCTCTAGTGGAATTGCGGCGGTTTTTTCCACCGCCTGGCTGACCTACATCAACTGTTAAGCTTTACACCCTCTTTCTGCATTTCCCTCCAGGAAACATGGTTCCCGGCAATGCGGACCCCTGCCCTCTGCGGCTATAAACGATATTACAGGAACCACAGCGACTATAATAGAGTGTCAGGTGGACTTCGCGTTCATGTCCTAAGCTCAATCTGTAGTGAACCTGTGCCCCTTCTAACACAGCTTGGAGCTCTGGCTGTCAGAATAAGGACGACGCAGGAAATAAGTGTCTGCATTGTATATCTTCCTCCAGATGGTGCAGTACCCCTGAATGTTATTAACTGCACTCGACCATAACCCATTGTGGGGTGGCACCGTGCTTACTGGCTGAGGCAGAGATGTCGAAACTTCACTGTCTCAGTTCAACCTCTGCCTCTTAAATACTGTGGGGGCCACACATTTCAGTGTGACTCATGGTAGTTACACAACCATTGACTTATCAATTTGCAGCCCATAACTTCTCCATCTATCCACTGGAGAGCACATGAGGACCTGTGTGGTAGTGACAATTTCCCTGTAACTAACCCAGGGTCAGGCTTATGAACGCCTGCCCAGATGGGCTTTAAACAAGGCAGACTGGGAAACTTCCACCTCTGCTGTCACCATTGAATCTCCCCCAAACATCGGTGTGATGGTTGAGCGGGTGACAACAACAATCGTTTCTGTGGCAGAAAACACGACCCCTTGCTCGTTATGGTGCCCTGGCGAAAGGCAGTCCCTTGGTGATCGCCGGAAGTCGCTGAAGCAATTAAGGAGCGTCGGCGAGATCTACAGCGGCATAAGCGGCACCCTTCCCTGGAGCACCTCATAGCTTTTAAACGGCTCCGTGCCCGCGTTCGCCAACTTATCAAATGACGGAAGCAGGAGTGTAGGGGGAGATACGTCTACAACATTGGGTGCAATATGTCACCTTCCCAAGAATGGGCAAGGACCAAATGTGTTTTCGGGTATCAGACCCCAACAAGTGTTCCCGGTTTTGACATAAAAGGCGTGTTATCTACCGACGCAAACGCGATTGCTAGCACTTCACTGAGCACTATGCTCACGCTTCCGCATGGGAGAATTACCCCACCCCCCCCCCCAACCTTTCGCACTCTCTTATGGTGGATGGAAGGGAAAGTCTTCTCGTTCACTACACGCCCCAGTAAAACCAGGGCGGTTGACAGAGTGGGATCTCCTCAGCACCCTTGCACATTGCCCCAACACAGCTCCTGGGCCGGATCGGATCCACAGTCAGACGATTAAACGTATCTCATCTTACTACAAGCGATATCTCCTCGTGATCTTCAACTGGATCTGGTGCGATGGCCTCTTTCCATCGCAATGGCGAGAGAGCACTAACATTCCGGTGCACGAACCCAATAAAAACCTGCTTCATGTGGTTAGCTATCGGCCCATCAGTGACACCAACGTTCTTCGTAAGCTGCTGGAACCTACAGTGTCAGCGGTTGGGCTGGGTTCTGGAGTCACGTGGCCTACTAGGTCCATGTCAGGGTGGTTTCCATTTGGGTCGGTCTAACTCTGATAGTCTTGTGTCCCTCGAGTTTGGCATCCGAACAGCCTTTTCCAGACGCCAACACCTGGTCGCCGTCTTTTTTTATTTACGACATCATATCCTTGGCACATTAAAAGAGTAGGGTCTCAGTGGCCCACTCCCGATTTTTATACAGAATTTCATGTCGTTTGTTACTTTTCGTGTCAAAATTGATGCCTCCCATATTTCAACACACATCCAGGAGAATGGGTCCCGAAGGATTCTATATTGAGTGTATCTCTATTTTTTGTGGCTATTAATGGCCTAGCAGCAGCTGTAGGGCCGTCCATCTCAACTCCTCTGTACGCAGACGACTTCTGGCTCAAAAATGGCTCTGAGCACTATGGGACTCAACATCTTAGGTCATAAGCCCCCTAGAACTTAGAACTACTTAAACCTAACTAACCTAAGGACACCACACACACCCATGCCCGAGGCAGGATTCGAACCTGCGACCGTAGCGGTCCCGCGGTTCCGGACTGCAGCGCCAGAACCGCTAGACCACCGCGGCCGGCGACGACTTCTGAATTTCCTGCTGCTCCACCAATACTGGTGTCGCTTAATGGCGGCTACAGGGAGCCATCCACAAGGCGCAGTCATGGGCTCTAGCACCCGGTTTCCCGATTTCGGCCGCAAAGTCGTGTGTTATGCGCTTCTGTCAGCGTCGTACCGTTCATCCAGAAACAGAACTTTACCTTAATGACGATCCACTCACTGTAGTGGAGACATATCGATTCTTAGGATTGGTTCTCTAAGCCGGATTGACTTGGCTCCTTCACCTTCTTCAGCTTCCGCTTCAGCGGAAGTGCTGGCAGCTGCCTGAGCAACACCAACTGGAGTGCAGATAGCTCTACGGTGCTGCAGGTCTACAGAGCCCTTGTTCAATCTCGCCTTGACTATGGGAGTGTAGTTTATGGTTCTGTGACGCCCTCAGCGTTGCTTTTACTCGACCCAGGGCACCTCTGTGGCGTTCGCCTAGCGACAGGAGCTTTTAGAACGAGTCCGGTGACCAGCGTCCTTGTGGAGGCCGGATTCCCTCCATTTCAGGTTAGGCGTGCACAACAGCTGGCCAGTCATGTTGCAACCGTTCGTAGTTCTCCTGCGCATCCGAATCAGTCTCCTTTTCCTACCCACTGCGGTTAATCTCCCGCATCGGCGGCCCAGATCTGGGCTTCCAATTGCAGATCATGTCTGATCCCTTCCTTCTGAATTGGAGTCTTTGCCTTTACCATCTATACTTGAGGCCTATTCAAGTACACCTTCATGGTGTACACCTAGGCCATTGCTTCGACTGGACCTTTCACATTGCCCTAAGGACTCAGTTAACCCTGTGGCTCTCCACTGTCTCTTCCTCTCGATTCTTGACATGTACCGAGGCCACGAAGTGGTTCACACCGACAGCTCGATGGCTGATGCTCACGTCTGCTTTGCGTATGTCAATGGAGAACATACTGAACAGCATTTCTTGCCCAATGGCTGAAATGTTTTCACTCCTGAACTGGTGGCTATATCTCGTTCGTTTAGCACATCCGTTCATGCTCTGGGTAGTCGTTTCATCTGTGTACTGACTCCTTGAGCAGCCTACAAGTTGTAGACCAGTGCTCCCCTCGTAATCCTTCAGTAGCGACCATTCATCAGTCTATCTATTCCCTGGAATGGTCCAGCCGTTGAGTGGTGTTTTTCTAGACCCCTGGTCACGTCGGAAACCCAGGCAACGAACTGGCCAACCGGCTGGCCAAACAGGCTGCACAGAAACCGCTTATGGAGATCGGGTTCTCTGCAACTGACCTGCGTTCAGTAGTATGCCACAAGGTTCTGGGGCTTTGGGAGACGAAACGGCGTAGCCTCAGCATGCACAAGAAACTGCATGCCATTAAGGAGTGTACGAATGTGTGGCAGTCCTCCATGCGGGCCTCTCGCAGGGACTCTAAGGTTCTCTGCTAGCTCCGCACTGGCCACGCTTGGGTCACACTTGGGTTCGTCCTGTGCCGTGATGACCCACCTCAGGGTCGGTGCGGCACCTGGTTGACAGTGTCCCATTTCTTGGTGAACTGTCCTTTGGCTGCCCTGCATCGGGCTTTTCAGTTACCAGACACGTCGCCATTAGTTTTAGCTGACAACGCCTCATCGGCTAATTTAGTTTTACGTTTTATACGTGTCTACATCTACATCTACCTTTATACTCCGCAAACCACCCAACGGTGAGTGGCGGAGGGCACTTTACGTGCCACTGTCATTACCTCCATTTCCTGTTCCAGTCGCGTATGGTTTGCGGGAAGAACGACTGCCGGAAAGCCTCTGTGATTGTGCGTTTTATCATTCTATACAAGTTTTAATGCATGTCCATTGTCCCTTTACGTTCGTCGCAGAGAGGCTGGCTTTCCCTTTTTATTCTCGTGGTCGGCCAGCCTCGGTCATCTGTTCTCTTGTTTTTGCCCCTTCTGCCGTGTGTTGCTTCTCTCTGTTTTTTTTCCTGTTTTGACCATAGTAGTGTTGGTTGTCCTTCTGTCATTCTTATGGTTCTTCCTTTCTCCTGTTATAGTGCTGTACGTCTCCTTTATTTTTTTCCCTCTTTCCTTTGTGTAATAATTTTCCTGGGAACAAGACCGATGACGTCGCAGTTTGGTCCCTTCCCCACCCCCAACCCCCTCTTTTAAACCAACGAATGACATGGTACGCTGTAAATTCCTTCCGCAAAAATATATTTGTTTTAGCATACTATAGCTCTTTCATCAATTCAAATACTTTTTTCTGAAAATCTTGGTCGCTCTTCCAACCATTAGTAAGTCAGGTTTACGTAAATTTCACAATTATATATAATGGTTCAGTTAGTGCATACACACTACTTAATCAAAAGCATCTGGACACCTGTTACTGTACATTAATAAGGGGTGTGTCAACTCTTCGCGTTCATGATGGCTTAAACTCTGCTGAGGATATATTTAATAAGGTATCTGAATGTCTGTAGTCGGAATACCAGCCAATTCTTCCTCAGGAGTCGAAACCAGAGGAGGTACTGATGGACTCTGTGGTCTGGAGTGAAGTCGACGTTCTAACGCACCCCAAAAGTCTTCATTAGGCTCAGATTGGGGCTTGGGCAGACCAGTCCATTTAAGGAAAAGGGTTCCACGGAGTTCAGATTGGGACTCAGGCAAATCAGTCAATTTAAGGAATGTTTCTGTCCATGAACCAGTGCCTCGCAGATGTTGCTTTACGACAGTGTGCATTCTCATTCTGACACAAAAATCGTCTCTGCACTGTTCCTCTACTGTGCTCAGATCACAGTTCTGTAACATATGTCCTCACACCTTTCCACTTTTACACTTTTCTTTATTTCAGTAAAGGGACTAAACATTAACTACAGAAACCTACTCACCAGGTTAACCGAGGGCGCTAAGGCGCTGCTTCCTGGACTCGGCTAGGCGTGCAGGCCCTTGATCTAATCCGTTTGGCGCATTAACGACGAAGGCTGGTGTGCCGGCCAGAGTGGATGTGGTTTTCAGGCGGTTTTCCACATCGCACTAGGGGAATACTGGGCTGGTCCGCACATCCCGCCTCACTTCCACAGCTCGCAGACATTTGAAAACGTTCGCACTGTTTCATGGCTTATGCTAGATGCAGACAGCTGGGGTACACTAATTCTGTCTGGGGGGGGGGGGGGGGGGTTACAGAGTGGTGTCAGGAACGGTATCCATCTGGCCACCCTACGGCACTAACATCACCAATTCCATTGTAGCAAGGCCAACCCCATGTTGATGTGCTGGGCAAAGCTCCAAGTTCTCCAGGCATTCCACAAACCTAAATCTACCAATGGGTTACCATAGTGCTTAACGTGATTCATCACCCCAGGTCACTAAATTTCCAGCCATGGCTAGCGAAGTGGCGCCGCCGCTCTTCACACCACTTGAAGTATCAGTTATGACTACAGAAATTTTTACAACATTCTTCTTAACTTCCTACGCACAATCATGTACTAACTTGGACAGCCCTATCACTTCAGAACTCATGAATGATTCATTCCGCTGATTTCACGATTTTTTTAATGACCCAGCCATCCACAATGCTCGACTGTCCCTGCCTGTCAATATGGGGCTGCCTTGTCTTGTTTTAGCTGTGGTTTTTGCCTTGCGTTTCAGCTTCACAACATCACCAATAAACTACTGCGGCAGTTTTAGAAGAGTTGAAAATCCTTCATGGGTTTGTTACTCAGATGAAATCAGTGACCACGTTCGAAGTCATTGAACTGACTGGTCCATTCTGCTCTTAACCGCTTCTCTACCGACCACACAATACACGTGCCACCTTTTATACTGACTAGTCCCTGTGTGGCAAAAACTAGTGGTCAGTTCAGCATTACATCTGGGTTTCCCAAATCTGGTAGTGTATATCCCTTTGTAGGCGTATGTGAAATGGGCACTCTGATATCAGAGATTCACTTAGACTACTCCAAGCATGGGAACATAGTTGGCTCTTTCATCATTCTCCGGCATATAAGGATTTATTTAGTAGCATAATTGTCTTCAATGAGTGGTAATGACGACTCTCCGATATGTATCCAACATGAACTTGACTCGTCCGCTCAGAAATCCGGAGTGGTCTGAAGAGTATCCAGAGAATATACACAGCACAGATCTGTTCCAGAACATCCACGACAGCCATTTTTGTCTACAGAAATAGAGATTCCATTCTGTTGGGTAGCGGAGCGCCTCGGAGTTGTCGCTAACGAGATGGCCGAGGCAAGTAGTCCCGAAATGAAAATCCATTGGCATTATGCGAGGTCTTACTGAGGTCACTTATCGTTGGTGGAAACAGTCCCAGATCCGTGGGAAAGACAGAATGTAAAAACAGGTAAAGCTAAACTTTGTTCGCTTAAATCCACCGACCGACCATGACATACTTCCATCTAGTACGAGCAAAGGAGATAGTTTTAGTTTCCCTGCGTACAGGGTATTGCCGTGTAACCCAGGATTTCCTTTGTGACGAATAGCCTGCAGAATAAAACTCACGTGGCGTCACAACAACATTGCGGCATATTTTAAATGCTTTTTGTTTTTTGACAAAAGTTCATTAAATGGTTTTGGTGGACACATGCCTACGATGTTGAGAAGACTACGGTAATGAGAGTTTTAATAGTGTATGCAGGTTTCAAGCGTTTTTTTTGCTAGCTAATCATGTCACGAACCAGTGCATCAGAACTACCGTAGTTTCAACACCGTGGACGTGTCCATGAGCTTCGCTGGTGAGACCCATACAGTCCCACAAGTTTGTTCTTGATTTGATGCGATTCAATATTTAAAACCATAATTTAAATTGTATTAAGTAGGCACCTTGCATCTCCAGCTGAGTGGTTCAATGTAATCATTGACTAGCTGAGTACCCGTCGTTGCTCGAATATTTATTTATTTCAGTCATTTATTAGTCCTCCCTCCCTCCCTGTCTGTCTGTCTGTCTTTCTTCTCGCTCCCTTATCTGTTTATCCTCCTCTCTCTTCTCTCTCCATGTTACCAGCCCTCCCCCAGTAGACTTCTGGTTCTTACCCACAGTACTTCTTTCCAGACAGGATGGCCTAAGCAGTATGTCTACCAAGTTTGGTAGAACTGTATCCTTGGGTTTAGCAGGAGTGTTTTACCCGCGGTTTGCCTGCGCATACCCACGTCACATCGATTTAACATATTTCAAATTCACGATAACAATTACTGAACTACATAAAAACAAAACGTAAATTAGTTACAGAATACGGCGTACACACACTTCGTTTAGCATGTAAACGTCACTACATATATTTGCATTTAGACTATGACATGTTCGATGTGCCTGCCATTATTGGCGATGACGTGACGCATAGAAATAGCAGAAATTCTGCATGATCTGCTGAAGTGTCGGAACATCGATTATCACGATGACCTTATAAATGGCTGTTTCCAGCTGAGCAATGGTATCGAGGTTGTTGCTGTACACTTTGCCTTTAATATAGCTCCACAAAAAGGAGTCGCATATGTTCAGATCCGGAGAATATGGCGGCAAATCGAGGCGCATGACAGTGGCCTCTGGGTACCCCAGAGCTTGAATGCGGTCCCCAAAGTGCTCCTCCAGGACATCAAACTGTCCTGCTTCAATGCGGTCGAGTTCCGTCTTGCATTAATCTCATCTTGTCGATGTCTGGGTCACCTTTGGATAATGGGGATGAAATCATCTAGAACCTTCAAGTAACGTTCGGTAGTCACTATGTCATCGAAGAGTATCGCACCGATTATTCTGTGACCGGACATTTCACACCACAAAGTCACCTTTTGAGGGTGAACAGACTTCTTGATCGCGAAATGCGTATTTAGTCCCCTAAATGCACCAATTTTGTTAATTGGCGAACCCATCCAAATGAAAGTGAGCTTCGTTGCTAAACCAAACCATACTCACATCGAAGTCTTGCTCGTCAATTCTATGAAGAATAGTGTTGGCGAAACACAACTGCTGTTCCGTGTCTCTCGAGCCCGATGACTGATGGGAATGACTTTTGTGTGGGAAGAGATGCAGGTCTTCAACAACAACTTGTCGCAGTGTCTCCCAGCTGTTTCCCAACTGTTTTGCAGCTTATATGATCGATTTCCTGGGTCTGGTTTGAAATAAAGCGCGTGTCTTCTAGATGGTTTCAGCCGTTTCCACCCTTTTTGGACGACCGACACTGCCCACTGTCATCACTAACAACACCCATTCTCTCAAACTTGGGAATCAAATTCTTGATTGTTAGCACACTTGGACCGGTTGTCTTCAGCATAAACTCGGCCGCAAACTTCCTTTTAGCGGCAGTTAGGCTGATACTGCTAGCATAGTAGGTTTTCACAAGCACTATACGCTCAGGCATGCTGTACGGTCATTTCCACGTGCAAATGGCCGACATGTGTATACTGAACCCATCATGCCCCGCGGCCAACCGTGCAGTTTGAACGTCCTAATGAAAACCTTTCAGAAGGTATTAATATTTCATTTCATAGGGTTCCATAATGGTCACCCCGTATGTTTGACACACAGTTCATCTGCATGTCTAGCAAATGAAAACCTTTCAGAAGGTATTAATATTTCATTTCATAGGGTTCAATAATGGTCACCCCGTATGTTTGACACACAGTTCACCTGCATGTCTAGCAAATTGCGACTTGAAGTTTCCTTTTTGCACTGCTCAAATTTTTTGAGTCGTATCTCCAGAAGTACATGTCTTAAAATGATATCATTTTGTAGGTACATTCAGCGGCATATGTGGATGCTGTCTGCGAAATATATTACGAACAGAGTTCACACCAGAGAAGTAATAAATTTAGACGTCATGCATGATCAGTTTGTCACTAATCTCGGTATTTGACGTCATATCTCCTTAAAAATGTCATATAATCTCATTTTGCACCCACATTGAGTGCTATGTTCGAAAGCTATCTGTGAAACGTGTCACTAATATATTCTGTAGGAAAGAAGTAATAAATTAAATTGTCAAAGTTTGCTGCGGAAGTTTCACTGCATGAACAGAGAAAATGTAGTGAGCGAAGAACTTCTTTCCTTTCATCATTTTGTGGGGATTGTCAGCGAGAAAGTCCCAAAGATTCAAAATTATTTTTCATGTTTGTGGGTATTTGTGCGTCGTTCGCTACACTTCTTCCTCACCCCCAACGCCACCCCTTTGATACATTGTTCTTGCCTCACAGCGATTGTTTCCAGACTTTGTGTGAACCAACTTTGGTTGAAATCGTTCCAGTGGTTTAGGTGGAGATGTGCAAGATGCATACATACTTCCTTTTTCGTAATGCGTATGGATTATAGTAAGACAGCTATTCGATGCTCTAACTAGAAACGAAACTGCAAGTTATGTTGGTAACAGTGGTACAGGTATTGTAAGCATAGCAAGCAAGGCGTCACCTGCATGGAACAAAGTGACTTTCGTAATTAAGGTATCGAACATGAGTGTCTCGTTCATTTAAGTATGTTGTCTGGTTAGTCAAATTTTCTCATGAACGACGCAGATGTTTTGAAATCTCAGTACAAAATATTCAAAAACGCCGCTGATAACCAGTGGTTTGGGTGCGCACTAAAGCAGTAATCAATTCGTACCAAATTTTGTCATATCGTCAGCACATCCACTCATCCATTTGTGATCGATTCGTGACCCGAATCGGAATAAGTTTCTCCCACACACTGCTGAATTCTAGTTTATGGCTATATCACATTTGTCTTACACGGATTTGTAGCACCGACATAGTTGGACTGAGAATGGCACTGAAGACTATTAAAAGTAAAACTAATTCACTAAATGTGTGTGCATTAAGAGGTGAAGTCAACGGTACTCGGTATAACAAACGTTGCATCATGGGCGAAAACTGCGTTGTGTTTTCAGAGAATTTTAAGAGCAAGCTGTAGACAGGTGTGCAAGAATGAGGAGGACTTATCTTGGGTACTATCGTGTATCTACTCTCGCAACATCTCGAAACTTAACGTGGGTCATTACATACCGACTATACATCAAGCGACGACATTCTGAAGGTCGACTGACAACAGTTGAGCGAGGTTCGTAGCCTGTTGCAAGCTTGAGGTAAAAAAAAAAAACGGACTTTAACGACCACAGTGTACTTCAAAAGAACGGCGTGTGAAGTATATAGCTTTTATCTGTCGTCAGAAGCTCGTTTGTTAGCCATTAACGGTCGCGCTGTGTGCTGTGTGCTACCTATCGCACCTGGAGCCTTGCTGACATAGGTTATGATGACACTAAGGTACTCCTACGTTTGTCGGCTGTCATGCAGTACAGCAGTATGGCAGGCAAACATTATGTCGTAGTTTTGTACGATAATAAGATAACTTGACTAAAATGTTAACTTACTGTTCGTCAGAGGTTTGTCGTACTCCTGATTGAGGCTGCTGTCTCGTGAAAGTACGGAAATACCTTCAGAAAAACTACATATGATTCTGCTCCAAGCAGCATATCCCTCTGTAGTTGTATCACGCGTCAATGTCGACATTTAGTCTGGGATGGTTTGCAGAAATGAGACTATTTTTCGGTTAGAGAGTACAGCTGCTTGAGCAGTGACAGAGATGTTGCAATAATAGCGAAACGAAGAAAGATAAACGACAGCTGTATCTCATTCCAGTCCACACAACCGACTTACTTTAATTTAATTCCTTCAGGGGCTCAGCATTCGTTTGCTGGTTACGGGCTTGGCGACCCTAGGGTTCCTGAGCTGGGGGCTGGTAAGCTCCGCCACTACCCCGTCATGTACGAGGTGCGGCTAGAAAAAAAAACCGGACTGATGCTGGAAAAAACATTTATTTACACTTATTTACAATTTCATGTTATCTCCTTCAATGTACTCTCCTCCTCGGTCTCTACACCGCTCCATACGAATTTTCCAGTGTTCATAGCAATGCTGCAGATCATTTCCGGTAAGTCCATACATTACTTCCGTCGCTTTTTCTTTTGCTGCTTCAACAGTCTCAAATCTAGTTCCTTTCAAAGCTGACTTGACTTTAGGGAAAAGAAAAAAGTCACAGGGGGCCAAATCAGGTGAGTAGGGTGGATGATCTAAGATGGGAATGTTGTGTTTTGCCAAAAACGTCTTCACTGACAACGCACTGTGAGCTGAGGCATTGTCATGGTGAAGGATCCATGACTTTTTTCTCCACAAATCGTTCCATTTTCTCCGAACTCGCTCACGTAGGGTAGCCAGGACGCTAATGTAGTAATGCTGATTCACTGTTTGTCCCTCTGGTACCCAAGCAATGTGCAAAATCCCTTTGATGTAGAAAAAAACAACCATCATTGCCTTGAATTTCGATTTTGACATTCGTGCTTTTTTTTGTCGTGGAGAACCAGGAGTTTTCCAATGCATCGATTGGCGTTTAGTTTCGGGATCGTAAGTAAAAAACCACGATTCATCGCAAGTAATAACATTTTGTAAGAAGGTGGGATCACTTTCAATGTTTTCCAGGATGTCAGAACAAATCATTCTTCGGCGTTCCTTCTGTTCAATTGTGAGACACTTTGGCACCATTTTTGAACACACTTTGTTCATGTTGAAACTTTCATGAAGAATCTGCCTAACACTTTCCTTGTCAACTCCTGTTAACTCAGACACTGCTCTGATTGTTAAACGGCGATCTTGTCGAACAAGTTTACCGATTTTTTCAATGTTTGCATCAGTTTTTGCTGACAATGGTCTGCCAGTGCGAGTGTCATCACTGGTGTCTTCGCGGCCACCTTTAAATCGTTTAAACCACTCAAACACTTGTGTTCGCGATAAACAATCATCGCCGTACACTTGTTGTAACATTACAAACGTTTCACTTGCAGATTTTCCTAGTTTGAAACAAAATTTGATGTTAACACGCTGTTCTTTCTGTACACTCAACATTTTCCGACGCACAGACTAAACGTCAACTACTTAAAACAGACGCCACGGGCAGACTGAGTGCAGGAGGCAGATGAAACTCGTGCAGTAGGCGGAGCGAGAGTCACGTGACAGGCCACGCGACTTTCAGCCTTATTGCATTCGTTTTATTGTTTCACCAGTACTAGTCCGGTTTTTTTCTAGACACACCTCGTATGCTCTGAGCATCCTTCAGCGACCACCGTGTGGCACGGCGGTGGAACGTTGTATGTCGCAGGGGACGGGGACCTCGGATTGACAGCCCTTATCGCGAGGATGGTACAAATCGTTATAAAAAAAAAAAATAAAAAAAAAACTTCTCAATGTGTGATGCTTGCCGATGAGATGCACGGCTGTTGAGGTGGAACAGTCGTTAGCGGGCAACCTCTGCAGAACCTGTCGCACCTCAGCTGTATAGGGCTTACCCAGGCAAGTGTGGCTCTGTCTGAGTGGACTCTGTTTCCTAGCTGCTCGTGGGACACCATGAAGCCTACATCTCACGTCTCTACTGTCAACAGTTCGGGTGGGCTGTTGGGCAATACAAACACCCAAAATCCTAAGAGGCCTCGTGCGGCTAGTCCACCTGGGCCGTCTATAACTGTCAGCGGCGGTAAGCAATGTGACAGACAAGGTCCTGGGTGGATAAAGTTTTCGTTGTGATGAAATGTGTGGACTGTTCTTCTGAAAAACTGTCGCCATTCTATATCCATAAAGCGCTCAAGGGACTTGCAGGGGAGTTAAAATCTGTTAAGAGGCTGTGGAATGATACGACGAAGGTTCTCCAAGTACGGAAACAGTTGAATGCCAAGCTACTCGGAGAATATCTCGTCAACAGTGAGTTGCTCACTGGGTTGAATGATGTTAAATGTGTCAGAATATTTGGATATGGATAAAAAAGATCAGCAACAGGAATGGGAAAAGTGTATAGGTGACTGAAGACCAAAATGTTTTGAGAAAAGTTGATGGGAAGCTTCAAGTCAGTATAATTTATTCTGACATTCAATCTGCCGAAGTTGTTGGACTATATTGCAGCAGGATTTCTCTGCCCTGAGGTAAGACCATGGCACACAAACAGGGTTTCCAGTGCACTGCGCCACCAAGGCGCTCCCAGCAGACAAGAGTGTATTTTGCGAATTGTGAAGTGACTGTCTAGTGCCGTGATCGCGACATACGAATTGTATAGTGAAGTGCTGTGGCATCAGATGTTAAAGGCCGCCCTTACATCAAAACCCCTCAGACTGCATTTGAAGTGTTTAGTGACTATATTGAAAAATAGAAATAATATACTTGTTCAAATTATCAATCAACGTGAGTGACTCAATATTTTAAATTTCACGGCAATACCTGCCTGCATTGCTTTTTTTTATATTCTCTTTCAGCTTAAAAATTGAGTTTACGACAGATGTGAGCTGGCATCCTATGACGAAATACGTAGCCAAATATTGAGAGCAGCAACATCTCTGGGCCACTCAGTTATGCTGAGTGTAACAAATATATATATTTTCGTGCAGTAGCACGTGCGGGCTCGAGTCAAACTATTCAAGCTTCAGTTTGTAGTGCCCAGTACGGTGGTAATGTGGAGAACAGTCATTACTCAGTGACTGCGCCAATACGAACACTCTGTTTGCATAGGATTTTAAGTAGGATTAAGAGTAGCTTTAACTCCAAAAAGATACAAATAAATTTTTTAGCACCACTTGAATGTAATATTTACTCAATGATTAAAGCAGAACTTACCACTGTGCTGAAATAAAAGGCTTTACAATATTGACTGTTCTGCAGGGATATAAACCTCAGCAAGCCCAAACTCGCAGATGAAGCACTTTTCCAACCCATTTCATCACTTCGACGATTCTGTACTGCTTTATTACAAGTAAGTGATCATAAAGGATTCTTAATGTTGGAAAGACTCCTATTGCATGGGTTTAGAACGACTTTCCATTTCACAACGTATTCGTTTACGTAGTATATACAGGGTGTTCCGAAACTTCCGTTACAAACTTCTAGGACTCGAAGAGTGGAGTGAGTACATAATATTTTGAATAGGAATCCATGTCCGGAAAAGTACCGTTTCAGTTCTACAACGGTTTCATTTCAGGTTTTTGACTTGTCCAGTTGTGCTTGAGGAACTGAATTAGGCGTGGCTCAGTACAATTATCAGCTAACAATTCGAAAAGAAACATAATGAAACATCCATTTATCACGTAAACAGCTTGTTCGTGTTAACACTTAAACATTACATGCTGACATTATTCCAAAAAAAGACTAAACATATTTTACGTAGGTACAGTACTGATTCATTACGACAACGGTTCGATGTCAAAACCCCTAACTTTGTTGCAAACATTATATAAGGTGATAATTATTGAACTATATGAAATAGAATCGTCATAACTTCTGAACCCTTTGCGTTAGGATGTTCAAACTTCGCGGTTGGCCGCGGGGCATTCTGGGAATTAGTATGCGCATGCATGGTTTGGTTTAGCAATGAAGCCCCCTTTCATTTGGATGGGTTCATCAGTAAGCAAAATTGACACATTTGAGGGACTCAGAATCAGCATTTCACGATCGAAAAGTCTCTTCAGCCTCAATAGGTGACACTGTGGTGTGCAATGTCCAGTCACGGAATAATCGGTGTGATATTCGTTCATGGCACGGCGACAACCGAACGATATGTGAATGTTTTGGAAGATGATTTCATCCCCATTATCCAAAGTGATCCTCATTTCGACAACATGTGGTTCATGCAAGTCGCAGCTCGACCCCATCGCAGCAGGAGACTGATGCCCTGGAGGAGCACTTTGGGCACCGCATCCTGGCTCTGGGGCACCCAGAGGCCACTGGCATGGGCCTTGATTGGCCGCCATTTTCTCTGGATCTGAACACATGGGACTTTGTTTTGTGGGTCTATATTAAAGACAAGGTGTACAGCAGCAATCCCAATACCATCTATGAGCTGGAAACAGACATTCAGGAGGTCATCGACAGCATCGATGTTCCAACACTTCAGCTGGTCATGCAGAATTTAGCAATTCGTCTGCACCAATGATGGCAGGCATATCTAACATGTCATAACCCAAATCCGAATGTCTGCAGTGACTTATATATGTTGAATAAAGTGTGTGCACGCTGTAGTTTGCAACTAATGTTTTTTCGTAGTTCAAAAATTGTCGCGCTATACCTGCGAAGTATGTTCTTTTACACTTCCTTCTTCATCACGTCCTGGTGTCCCTGCAGTTTCTCGTACAGCGGCCAGAATTCGTGCCAGCAGATCTTTCTACATACAAGATCCTCGTAAATTAATGCAAATATGCTTAAGTAATAAATGGATGTTTCGTTATGTTTCCTTTTGCGTTGTCAACAAATAATTTTACTGTACGCCTTATTCAATTCCTGAAGCAGAAGTGCAAGAGTTAAACATGTGAGCTGAAACAGTCGTAGAATGGAAACTGTACAGTCATGGGTTCTTATTGAAAATATGTTCTCATTGCCCTCTACAAGCGGTAGAAGCTCGTGACGGGAATTTCCGAACATCCTGTATAAACAAATGATAGAAAACCTGTACTATCGAGTTGCTGAAGCTCGTAGGCGATGGTGAGGGAAGCAACTTCGTGCAATAAACTTCAACGCATTCCACCTTCCGTAACTTAATGCGTAAGTTGGCATGACAGTGTGCTTGTAGGGTTTCTCCTCATGAAAGGTTATTTAGGCGACTGTTGCTGAGGATATACATATGTAAGTAATTTATGCTTTTGAAAACAGCTTAAGAAGGGATTGTGCACCACACTACCTCACTGAACAAGTCCCGTTGGAGGTATTATGCGGCTGCCTTCCTTCAAACGTTGAGCTCGTATACACAGCCAGTTACAGGAGCACTTAAGGTTAACGTGGATTCCGAGACACGGTGCAACTCGGCATTTTTCCTATTTGCAAATAATTTTCAGAGGTCAACGATTAGTGGCCTATAAATCGGTCTCATCGAAATTTTAGTAACAGGTTCTCTCTACGGTATGAAGTGCTTCCGCTTTGTAGCTCCCATCAGACATAGCTCAACATCTGTGTTGTCGAATTTAATATCCCTGCCTCCCTCCTTCCCTTTCACGTATGCTCGCTCGCTCGGAGAGCGAACTTCCTCCGTCCGTCCAACAGAATGCTCCACAATGGGAAACTTTTTTATACCCTTTATATCGGATCCATATATTTCACTGTGTATGCAGCTGTAGGACTATAAATCTAGTAGTTCACAGAGAAGACCCTCCGGCAAATTGGTCCCGATGACCACCGAGGATGCACGCGCTCTGCTTCGTTAACAGTACGTTACGACCATGTGGTTTCGGGTATAACAGTTTATTTATGTCAGATGCTGAAGGATTGCAGATTCACTTCAGGAGCGAAACTTTACAAGCATTCTCCACTATTCAGAGATTGCCAGTTCGCTGGCAGGCTGACCTGTATTTTCCCACGTAGGCGCTGAGGCGCAGGAGGTGAAAGTGTGATAAGCAACAGTGTGCTCCAATGCACACGCAATATCACCCTTCCAAACGGTTTGCTGCAGTTCACAGGACATCTCGAACAGTGTAAAAACGTAAGAGAAAAGTGAAAATTACACGTGTGGGCAATTATTGGGTCGGAACGACCAACTATTTTCTCGGGGCAAATAATTACACGAGCTGACGTCGGCATAGAACTTTGTACCAAATATAGATATATTCTGATCAAAAGTATCCGTACCTATTAATGGACACTGGTATTTGGCGCGTCCACCCTTCACCTTCATGACGGCTCCAACACGGCTGCGGACGCGTTCAGTCAAGTGATTGCAGGAATGTCGTCTCATTCTTAGAAAAGAGCCGAAACCGGAGAAGGTACTGATATTGCTCACTGATGTCTGGAGCGAAGTCGACGACCTAACTCATCTGAAAGGTGTTACATTGGGTCCAGGTTGGGACTATGGGCAGACCAGTCCATTTCAGGAATGTAACGTCCACAAACCACTGCCTCAGATACTTCACTAAGAGATGATGCATTGCCATACTGCCACAACGTATCAAGGTGTATATCGTGTTCATTCTTCCGTATTTAGCGTTTTCTTCAGCACAGCAAGGGATCACACCCCGACCACAAAAACGCAACCATTTCCGTACTTCACTATTCGCACAACACATGACGACAAGGTAACGTTCTCCTCACGTTTGCCAAACCCACACTCTTCCATCCGATTGCCACAGCATATACCGGGTGATCAAAAAGTCAGTATAAATTTGAAAACTGAATAAATCACGTAATAATGTATATAGAGAGGTACAAATTGACAACGTGCTTGGAATGACATCGGGTTTTATTAGAACCAAAAAAATACAAAGTACAAAGTTCAAAAAAGGTCCGACAGATGGCGCTTCATCAAATCAGAATAGCAACAATCAGCATAACAAAGTAAGACAAAGCAAAGATGATGATCTTTACAGGAAATTCTAAATTTGTTCACCATCATTCCTCAACAATAGTTGTAGTGGAGGAATAATGTTGTGAACAGCACTGTAGACCAAGTCCGGAGTTATGGTGATTCATTGGCGTCGGATGTTGTCTTTCAGCATCCCTAGAGGTAACGGTCGATCACGATACACTTGCGACTTCAGGTAACCCCAAAGCCAATAATCGCACGGGGTCTGGGGACCTGGAAGGCCAAGCGTGACGAAAGTGGCGGCTGAGCACACGATCAACACCAAACGACGCGCGCAAGAGATCTTTCACGCGTTAGCAATATCGGGTGGAGAGCCATCCTGCATAAACATCGTACGTTCCAGCAGGGTTTTATCAGCCATGCTGGGGATGATGCAATTCTGTAACATAACGGCGTACCTCTCACCCGTCATGGTAGCAGTTACAAAACCAGAATCACAATTTTCCTTGAAGAAAAAAGACCCGATAACGGTAGATGTGGTAAATCCAACTCATACCGTGACTTTCTCGTCGTGCAATGGAGTTTACACGACAGTTCTAGGATTTTCAGTAGCCTAAATTCTGCAGTTGTTGTGGGCGTTGACAGACCCTCGGAGCGTGAAATGAGCTTCGTCGGTCCACAACACGTTACTCGACCAATCGTCATCTTCCGCCATTTTTGAAACGCCCACACTGCAAATGCCATCCGCTTCACTAAATCACCAGGTAACAGTTGATGATGCCGATGGATTTTGTACGGATAGCATCGGAGGGTACGCCTCAGTGCCAACCAAACAGTAGTGTATGGAATGTCGGTGCGACGTGCGACTGCAGGTGCGCTGACTTCCCCGTGCATAGACGAACCCGCTACAGTCTCCATTTCTTCCTGAACTGCCTCAGCAGCATTACGCCCTGTGCTCGGTCTGCCATTATGGGGTCTATCGTCTAAACAACCTGTGGCTTCGAACTTTGAAATCATTCTCGCCACAGTTAAATTTGTCAAACCCCCTGCGGGTTCGGGGGTTAGAATAGGCCCGCGGTATTCCTGCCTGTCGTAAGAGGCGACTAAAAGGAGTCCATCCCCCTCAAGGGGGTAGTTAGCGCCTGCGTCCGGAGACGGACGGTTCCACGACCTATAATTGTGGTCTTTTTGGTTTTTCACTTCTCGTTTCTTCCTCCCTTTGGTTGGGTCCTTTCTTTGTTCTTCTCCATCTCACTGTCTTCCTTATTCTTTCCCTTGCCTTCTTCTCCTTGCCTTCTTCTCCTTGCCTTCTTCTCCTTGCCTTCTTCTCCTTGCCTTCTTCTCCTTGCCTTCTCTGGTCTCCGCCTCGGCGTTTGAGACAGTCTGTCCTCTTTCTCCCTCTCTCTCTTCTTTTTCCTCTTCTTCCTTCCTCCCTGTGCGCGCCTGAAGGCCGACCCACGCGTTCGCACGCGTAGCTGTTGACGGGGTAACGCGTAATTCCCCGCCCTGGGTAGACAAGTAAGGCACGCACGTACCCCCTGGTAAAGGCCAGGCCCAGGGAGGGGTGATTGCCTGAGCTGATACCTTCTGACCATGCCGATTGGTCCCTCAGTCTGTTTCTCGGGAGGTGTGACCTGAGGTGTAAACATTCACCTAAGACGGGAGTGCCCTCTGAGAGGGTCCCCATAAGGAAGGAGCGTGCCATCGGATACGCTGGAAATCATGGGGGATTCCTCCGCAATGGATTTCTCTTCTTCTTTCTCGACTTCTGCACACAAACGGAAACATGACCAGCCACCAATGACAAAAGTACTACGGCCTGCCCCACAGTTCCTCGCCGTTTCTCGATCTGAGGACGGAAAGGATTTTTCCTCTGTCAACCCTTTCGTTATCCAGAAGGGCGTAGATGCCATAGCCGGTACTGTTAAGTCTTGTACAAGGTTGCGTAATGGTACCTTGCTATTAGAAACTGAGAGCGCCTTTCAGGCACAGAAACTGCTTCGAGCCACACTTCTGTACACGTTCCCTGTCCGGGTGGAGGCTCACCGAACTTTGAATTCGTCTCGTGGTGTGGTCTATACTAGATCTCTCGACGGACTGACTGACGAGGAGATTCAGTCTTTCCTCACTGAGCAGGGCGTGACGGCTGTCCATAGGGTCATGAAAAAGGTCAACAATGACCTTGTACCGACCCGGACACTTTTCTTGACCTTTGATAGTGTTCAGCTGTCATCGCGCATCAAAGCGGGCTACGAGGTTATTTCTGTTCGCCCCTATGTCCCGACACCTACGCGCTGCTACCAGTGTCAGCGTTTTAATCACACTCGCCAGTCTTGTTCCAATGCGGCTAAATGTGTCACTTGTGGCAGGGATCCCCATGAGG
The DNA here is from genome assembly GCF_023864275.1 of Schistocerca cancellata. NCBI lineage: Eukaryota > Metazoa > Arthropoda > Insecta > Orthoptera > Acrididae > Schistocerca > Schistocerca cancellata. The sequence goes on from NC_064631.1 coordinate 53,320,317, forward strand.
GTGACTGTCCACCTCCGTCTCCTCGTTGTGTGAACTGTCAGGGTGACCATGCAGCGTCCTCCCGCGACTGTCTCATCTATAAGGAAGAACGATGCATCCAAGAAATTCGGGTCAAAGAGAAAGTGTCCACCTCGGCTGCTCGCAAGCTATTTGCTAGTAGGAAGCCCACGCTGCTCCCAGCGGGTAAATACAGTACTGTCCTCGCCTCTCCTCGGACTACCAGGGAGGTGGCAACCCAGACATGCGATCTGACCTTCAGCACCACGGTCGTCCGTTCGGCCAGTGCTAAGATCGCGCGGTGGACGTCTCCTCTTCCTCCCATCACCCCACAGACACAAGCCCCTTCATCAGCTTCTGCTAAGATGAAGACCCAGAAGTCAGATGCACGGGCCTTCAAGAAGGAACCGTCCCGTGCAGACTTCCTACGTACCTCGACCTCCCAGCCATCGACCAGTACTTCCACCAAACGACCTTCCAAGAAGGCTCATAGGAAGCACAGTTCTCCTTCTCCGCCACGGCGCATTTCTTCTCCTGCGCCACCCAGCGGTTGCCGCCCCAGGCCGTCATCCGTTTCGCCTGGCCGCACCGCTGGTAGCCGAACATCTGGCCGTTCACCAGCGGAGGAAGCTCCCCCTCCCGGCCATCTTACCAAGATGGCCGATGAACCTAGAGAACCAATGGACGATGATTGTCCACCTACTGATAGCGGCGGCAGTGCTCGCACGAAGCCAGGCCCCCAGCGGCCTTCGAGGTGACCCCTTCTTTCATCTTCCTTTTCTTCTTACGATGGCACTTATTCACTGGAATATTCGCAGCATTCGCTCCAACCGAGAGGACTTGAAGTTGCTGCTCCGCTTGCACCGTCCGCTCGTCGTAGCCCTCCAGGAAACGAAGCTACGCCCATGCGATCAAATTGCCTTGGCACACTACACCTCTGTGCGTTTTGACCTACCCCCTGTGGTAGGTATTCCGGCTCATGGAGGGGTTATGTTGCTGGTCCGGGATGATATTTACTACGATCCCATCACATTGCACACCGGCCTGCAGGCAGTTGCCATCCGAATTATTCTCCCCACTTTTACATTTTCCATTTGTACCATTTACACTCCATCGTCGTCTGCCGTTACCAGGGCAGACATTATGCAAATTATTGCTCAGCTACCTGCACCATTTTTGTTAACTGGAGACTTCAATGCCCACCATCCCCTTTGGGGCTCTCCAGCATCCTGCCCGAGGGGCTCCCTGTTAGCAGACCTTTTCAACCAGCTCAATCTTGTCTGCCTCAATACTGGCGCCCCTACTTTTCTTTCGGACACATCTCACACCTATTCCCATTTAGACCTCTCTATATGTACTACCCAACTTGCACGCCGGTTTGAGTGGTATGCACTTTCTGATACATATTCGAGCAACCACTTCCCGTGTGTTATCCATCTCCTGCAGCATACCCCCTCTCCGTGCTCATCTAGTTGGAACATCTCCAAAGCAGACTGGCGGCTCTTCTCTTCCAGGGCGACCTTTCAGGATCAAACCTTCACAAGCTGCGATCGTCAGGTCGCACACCTCACGGAAGTCGTTCTCACTGCTGCTGAATATTCCATCCCTCACCCTACTTCTTCTCCACATCGCGTACCGGTCCCCTGGTGGACCGCAGCATGTAGAGACGCTTTACGTGCTCGTCGACGTGCTTTACGCATCTTTAAACGCCACCCTACGATTATGTGCACAGTGTCGTCGTGTTATTAAGAAAGCAAGATAGCCAGCTGGGCTGCTTTCACAAGCACCTTCAATAGTTTTACTCCTTCTCTTGTCTGGGGTAGCCTGTGCCGGCTATCTGGCACTATGGTCCACTCACCAGTTTCTGGCTTGACTGTAGCGAATGACGTCCATGTGGCCCCTGAGGATGTCTCCAATGCCTTCGGCCGCTTTTTCGCAGAGGTTTCGAGCTCCGCTCATTACCACCCTGCCTTCCTCCCCCGAAAACAGGTAGAGGAGGCTAGGCCACCTAACTTCCGCTCCTCGAATTGTGAAAGTTATAATGCCCCATTCACCATGCGGGAACTCGAAAACGCACTTGCCCGGTCACGGTCCTCCGCTCCAGGGCCTGATTCTATTCATATTCAGATGCTGAAGAACCTTTCTCCTGCGGGTAAAGGTTTCCTTCTTCGTACTTACAATCGCATCTGGATTGAGGGACATGTTCCCGCATGCTGGCGCGAGTCTATTGTTATCCCGATTCCTAAGCCGGGGAAGGACAAGCACTTGCCTTCCAGTTATCGCTTACCAGCTGTGTCTGTAAAGTGATGGAGCGAATGGTTAACTCTCGTTTGGTTAGGCTGCTCGAGTCTCGACGCCTACTTACCAACGTACCATGTGGATTTCGTAGGCGCCGCTCTGCTGTTGACCATATGGTTACCTTATCGACCTTCATTATGAATATCTTCTTGCGGAAGCGCCCGACCGCAGCTGTGTTCTTTGATTTGGAGAAGGCTTACGACGCCTGTTGGAGGGCGGGCATTCTCCGCACCATGCATACATGGGGCCTTCGCGGTCGCCTCCCTCTTTTTATTCGTTCCTTTTTAATGGATCGCCAGTTCAGGGTACGTGTGGGTTCTGTCCTGTCAGACACCTTTCGCCAGGAGAATGGGGTGCCACAGGGCTCAGTTTTGAGCGTCGCTCTCTTCGCCATAGCGATCAATCCAATAATGGATTGCCTCCCAGCTGATGTATCAGGCTCCCTTTTCGTGGAAGATTTTACCATCTATTGCAGCGCGCAGCGTACATGTTTCCTGGAGCGCTGTCTTAAGAGTTCTCTTGACCGTCTTTACTCCTGGAGTGTCGTCAATGGCTTCCGTTTTTCTGCCGAGAAGACGGTCTGTATTAACTTTTGGCGCTACAAAGAGTTTCTCCCACCGTCCTTACGACTCGGTCCCGTTGCTCTCCCATTCGTGGAGACAACAAAATTTTTAGGTCTTACATTTGACAGGAAACTTAGCTGGTCTCCACATGTGTCATATTTGGCTGCCCGTTGTACCTGTTCTGTAAATGTCCTCCGTGTTCTCAGTGGTATGTCGTAGGGAGCGGATCGAACCGTCCTACTTCGTCTATATCGGTCGATCTTCCGCTCCAAGCTGGATTATGGGAGCTTCGTATACTCCTCTGCACGGCCATCCATCTTACGCCGCCTCAACTCCATACAACATCGGGGTTTACGACTTGCGATCGGAGCGTTTTATACTAGTCCCGTCGAGAGTCTTCATGCCGACGCTGGTGAATTGCCACTCTCCTACCGGCGCGATATACTGCTTTGTCGGTATGCCTGTCGGCCACTGTCAAAACCCGACCACCCGTCTTATCGTTCCTTTTTTGACGACTCTCTCGACCGTCAATACGAGTTGTATGTCTCTGCCCTGCTACCCCCTGGAGTTCGCTTTCGTCGCCTCCTTCAACACCTTAATTTTTCACTCCCTGCAACCTTTCGAGTGGGCGAGAACCACACGCCACCTTGGCTCCAGGCTCAGGTGCGCGTTCATCTTGACCTCAGCTCGCTCCCAAAGGAGGTTACCCCCGGTTCGGTCTACCACTCCCGTTTTGTCGAACTTCGTTCGAAGTTCATTAATAAGACCTTCATTTATACAGATGGCTCTAAGACCAATGACGGGGTCGGGTGTTCTTTTATTGTCGGGGCACAAAGATTCAAATACCGGCTCCATGGCCATTGTTCGGTCTTCACAGCTGAGCTCTTTGCCCTCTACCAGGCTGTTCTTTACATCTGCCGCCACCGACATTCTGCTTATGTCATCTGCTGCGATTCCCTGACCGCCATCCAGAGCCTCAGTGATCCGTATCCGGTTCACCCTTTCGTGCACCGGATCCAACGCTCTCTTCAGCAGCTGGTGGACGTCGGTTCTCCGGTTAGCTTTATGTGGGTTCCTGGCCATGTCTGTATCCCTGGGAACGAAGCTGCAGATGCCGCGGCCAAGGCTGCGGTCCTCCAGCCTCGGACAGCTTCTTGTTGTGTCCCTTCGTCAGATTGTAGCAGGGTCATTTGTCGGCGCATTTTATCGCTGTGGCATGCCGATTGGGCTGCACTTACGGACAACAAGCTTCGGGCCTTGAAACCTCTTCCCGCGGCTTGGACGTCCTCCTCCCGCCCTTCTCAGCTGGAGGAGGTCGTTTTGGCCCGGTTACGAATTGGACACTGCCGGTTCAGCCATCGCCATATGCTGACGGCTGCGCCGGCGCCGTTCTACCCATGTGGGCAATTGCTGACGGTCCGCCACATTTTAACGTCCTGTCCGGATTTTAACACACTGCGTCTTGATATTGGCCTGCCATGTAGTCTAGATGCCATTTTAGCGGATGACCCACGAGCAGCTGCTCGCGTTCTTCGTTTTATCAATTTGACAAACCTCTCTAATGACATTTGATTATGCAGTTTTTTTTTTTAATCCTATGCCTGTCAGTCTGTCTTTTATCGTGTTTTCCCTTTTAGTTGCTGTTTTAAACTTGTGCCTTGCGGTGCATTCCTAACGTAGTCGGGGCGCTAATGACCATTGAAGTTGTGCGCCCTAAAACCACAAAAAAAACATTTGTCAACGGACCTTTACCCGTTTGAATCCCCTTCCTATGGCGATAGGATCGTAACGCTGAACTAGCACATTCCCCATTCTGATAATACTGCTTCACTAAAAGCGCCTTTTCAGGTAACGTCAACATGCTGCGACTGCTGGTGCATCTGATTCTCTCTCTCTCTCTCTCTCTCTCTCTCTCTCTCGTTACAGCGCTTTTTATACACGATGGTCATGCGCAGTCACTGACGTTTTGCTGACCAGCGCCATCTGTCGGACATTTTGTGAGCTTTGTTTTGTTCTAATAAAACCCCATTTTATTCCAAGCATGACTCAAATTTTACCTCTCTATCTACATTATTCCGTGGTTTATTAAGTTTTCAAATTTATACTGACTTTTTGATCACCTGGTAGCTTGATAAATCAGTCGAAAAGACTCGTTTGCAGCCACTGTCCAGTGGCACCGCTCTTTACTACTTCAAATGTCGCTTAGAACTGACCAGAGGAAATTGTGGCTAGTGAGGGCTGCTCCACCATCGTGCGCCATTCTTTTCATCTCCCTACGTACGAGGTCTGCTCAAATCCCGGAACTTTAAACTTTTCTGAGCTTACCTTTTACTTACAGTGCATGGTCTCCTTCGAAATACTCTCCTCCACAATTGATGCACCGCTCCCAAAACAGTTTCCACTTCCAGAAGCAGTTTTGGTACGCCTACTGCTGGATTGCTGGATCTGCGAAATTTGTTTTATATCGTTGCAAATATTGATCCTTCCTACAAGGTCTTCAGTTTTGGAAACAGAAATGGCTGCAGAGGCCAGGTCTGTAGAGCACGGAGGATGAGGCAGCATTGTGATATCGCTTTTTGTGCCAGTCACGCACCAACATGGACCACTGTGCGGGTGCGGCATCGTGACGAAAGAGCCGTAAACTGTCTCGCCACAGTTCAGGCCGTTTACTTCTCACATTTTCTCGCAGGCGTCGCAACTCGTCCCGATACAACCATGCATTAACAGCTTGCCCTGTCGCACGAATTCGTCATGAACTAATTCTTCAGAGTGAAAAAAAAAAGTATTAGCTCGGCTTCGACATTTGACTTCGACGGCTTTGACCCGACCAGCTTGTTTTGGTCCTGGAAAACCTTTCCCGGCCCATTGTGAAGATTGACTCTTCGTTTAAACATCACAACCGTAGACGCACGTCACATCACCAGTTAGAATTCTATTAGGCAACATCTCGTTCTCACTTGCGCGATCCACATACATTTCAGACTGTGGGTCGAAGGTCTTCCTGGTCTTAACTCATGAGCTGTATAATACAGGGTTATTACAAATGATTGAAGCGATTTCACAGCTCTACAATAACTTTATTATTTGAGATATTTTCAAAATGTTTTGCACACACATACAAAAACTCAGTTTTTTTAGGCATTCACAAACGTTCGATATGTGCCCCTTTAGTGATTCGGCAGACATCAAGCCGATAATCAAGTTCCTCCCACACTCGGCGCAGCCTGTCCCCATCAATGAGTTCGAAAGCATTGTTGATGCGAGCTCGCAGTTCTGGCACGTTTCTTGGTAGAAGAGTTTTAACACTGAATCTTTCACATCACTATGCGTGAAACTTGCCCGCACGCGTTCAACCGTTTCTTCGCTCACTGCAGGCCGACCCGTTGGTTTCCCCTTACAGAGGCATCCAGAAGCTTTAAACTGCGCATACCATGGCCGAATGGAGTTAGCAGTTGGTGGATCTTTGTTGAACTTCCTCCTGAAGTGTCGTTGCACTGTTATGACTGACTGATGTGAGTGCATTTCAAGCACGACACACACTTTCTCGGCTTTTGTCGCCATTTTGTCTCACTGCGCTCTCTAGCGCTCTGGCGGCAGAAACCTGAAGTGCGGCTTCAGCCGAACAAAACTTTGAGTTTTTCTACGCATCTGTAGTGTGTCGTGACCATATGTCAATGAATGGAGCTATAGTGAATTTATGAAATCACTTCAATCATTTGTAATAGCCCTGTATTTCAAGCTCAGCTAAATTACAGGTGAATTTTACTCCATTCGTTAATTGCCGCAGAATCTAACTTGTCTGCAACATATAAAGACAATGCTGTTTACAAAAGTTCACAAAACAGAAAAACCAAAACGCATGAATCATGCACACGATGCATTCCAATATGCTGTGTCAGGATATTGAACCGTAAAATTATTACTGGTTCACCAAAGGTTATTAATGTCAGTCATACACAAAATGTAGAGTGGAAGTAGGTGCCAAGGAATAACTGGTGAAATTACACACAATTTTGAGTAACACTTTTTATTCAAATTTGGTGCAAGACTACGATACAAACAAAACCAACAATCAGTTAACAAATAAGTCACAATTTACGATAGGAAAGGACTTTTAAATTATTAAATTATTATAAAAATTTCAACGCCAGTAAATGGCAACTACAGACAAGGAATTTACCATATACAACGCGATGCTGTATAATATTTCAAGCTCAGCTAAATTACAGGTGAATTTCACTCCATTCATTAAATGGCGCAGAATCTAACTTGTCTGCAACATATAAAGACAATGCTGTTTACAAAAGTTCACAAAACAGAAAAACCAAAACGCATGAATCATTCACACGAGGGGACACTCACAGTTAATAACATTAACATTTCCAAAATATATAAAAACAAATTTTACAAATTTCTGCCAGTTAACTTACGGGAAACACACATGCTCGCCAGGTAGGACTTGCGAACTTTTACAACATTCTCCTTTCGAAGCAACAATTTCTACCCGTAATGAAATGGCGAACTTTTTCATGGCAAGTAAACACACTAATAACCAACTACCTCTATAAAACACAAAAGCACCTTGGGTAAAAGCCTTAAATGGTATTGAATTGGAAAAACATGCAACAGTTTTGTTGACTAGAAACAATATAAAAAAATCCACTACTGTACACATTAACAACCTTGCTTACCTATAGCCAAATATAAACAAACACAAATTTACGTAAGTTACAGCTTCCAGATGAGCAGGAATTCGCTATGCAATTGACTAGTTCTTAACACGAGGCAAAAGGAATTTTTCTTCTTTCTTAGAGTACCTTTTACACGTGAGTCTAGTAATACCAGTTATTGTAGGAGAGAGAATGGATCAGGTCTTAGTGCCCTGCATTTTAAACAGTACAGTCATTGGTGCCTTAGACTTTAACAGGCGTGGCAGAGGCTAACAGTCGAATAAACCCGTAGGTAAACTGGGCGGGGAAAGAAGCAACTCGAACCACAGATTTACTCTGATACCCCCCCCCCCCCTTTCGTCCTCAAAAGGGGTCAAACGGACCACCCTTTCTAATATTACCACCTTCCTGCGCGTGGGCAGACGAGAATGAATGGCGGGAAACTCCCAAAAAATACGGCTGGTATAATTTACAAGAATGAGTAAATTGAATTCAGTTAAACTTCATAAAATCTGTTAACAATCAATACTCGACTTCTGGCGCGTTACGCCTCCCAGGACTGAACCTACGCAGCAACTCCTAATGCTCTGCCGAGCCGCCCGCTGCCAGCCGTTTCAACGGAAGCAGGAAGGCGCTCCGATTTTCAGAACCTCGCCGGTCGACAGCATACGGCCGAACTGCAGATTAGGCCCCTCGCGGACCGACGCTGAGGAAGATTCCTTTCGCGACGAGCAGTTAACGCCCCATACCACGGAGCCGCTGATCGCGTCGCTTACGCTGATGCCGCGGTCTGCGTGCTGTCCCTCTAGCACCGGCAGGGAAATCGCTTCTTGATGCCCCGACCACCACTCGACGAGCGCCCATACAGCCACTTCTTAGGCCGGTATTACACTATCAAATTTCTTTGTCAAAGATTTGATCAAAGATGTGATCCAATATTCCGTCCAATATATTTGACAAAGATCTTTGACGTAGCGCTAGAGGGGGTATTACACTGTCATCAAATTTTTCGTCAAAGTTCAAGATGGCTGACAACAACTTGTTACTAACCGCAGCAGTTCTACGTACTCCAATTGCATTGTGTGCACATGCGGAAAAGAAGTGGGGGAAAAATGGAACCATACATACGAGGTTGACAGCCTTAAAAGTCCTGGGATTACAACTTGATAATAAATTCTGTTGGGAGGAGCACACCACAGAACTGCAGAAAGGCCTTAACAAATCTGTATTTGCAATTCGAGTGTTAGCAGACATAGGAAACATAAAAATGAAAAAGCTTGCATACTTTCATTCCATAATGTCATATGGGATAATATTTTGGGGTAAGTCTTTAAGTCAAACAAGTTTTCAAGGTCCAAAAGCGTGTAATAGGTATTATTTGTGGAGTAAATTCACGGACCTCCTGCAGAAACCTCTTCAAAGAACTGGGTATACTAACTACTGCCTCTCATTATATTTACTTCTTAAAGAAATTTGTCGTAAATAATACATCTCTTTTTCCAATAAACAACTCAGTTCATACATACAATACCAGGAACAAAAATGATCTGCACAAGGACTTAAAAGCACTTACTTTAGTTCAAAAAGGGGTCCACTACTCAGGAACACTCATCTTCAATAATATGCCAGGAAACATAAAAAAATTTAGTTAGAAATAAAGATCAGTTTAAAAGGAGCCTGAAAGACTTAGTACTGGATAACTCCTACTCCATTGGCGAAATTTTTAATAGAAACAAATGATGTATTTATTCATACTATTAGTATTGTTATTTCAGCTTAAAAAGATCGACATGTTCCACACCCACGAAGCTCTCCTCAGCACGGATCTATGGAACGAAAAAGTAATCTAATCTGGGTGAAGCCGTGGGTTTTACGACGACACGATAAAAGCATTCAACAAAACTTGTTACGTGAGCTTACAGTGGAAGACGTCAAGTCATACACCAATTACTTAAGAATGGATGAGCATACATTTCTGTATGTGCTCAATGAAGTGTATCCTCATATCACAAAGCGCAATATTCACTTAAGAACTGCTACATCTTCAGAAGACACTCTCACTGTAACACTCCGATTCCTTGCTGCAGGACAGGGTTATGTTAGGTTAGGTTGGGTCAGGTCAGGTCAGGTCTCCAATCTCCTTAATCTATTTTTGTATTCAGGGTGCCTCACGTTGTAAAGCTCCCCACCAGCTTCATACATCTCTATTAATTTTGTAGTTGTTGGCACACATCAATTGTATTTACCGCCAATGTTTATAAAAACACTACAGACGACACATCGCTGCAGCGATGCTAGCGCTCCATGTGGTAACATGTCACATTGCAGTGAACAGAAGACAAGCGGTTTCTTTGATCAAATATACAGTGAGGCCCTAGATTTGATCAAATATTGGACGACATTTGACAAAGTCCCTATTACACTATCAAATATCTTTGACAAAGATATTGGACAAAGATATTGGACAAAGAAATTTGATAGTGTAATACCGGCCTTAAACCCACGCGAACAGCCCACTCTCCCCTTTCCCTCTAGAGGGAGGCACCGAAGCCTTCAATTACGACAACGGCGCCACCGCTAGAAAACGGAACGCGACTGCTTCACGCTAGGCGCTGCGGCGCGCTTTTCAAAGGTAGCTTTACTACGGTTCGGATCTCATATGATCTAACTGAAATCTTACATTCTTCTGCAGTCTCTCGGACTGTCAGTCTCAGACTGGCAAGCACAATGTCATTGACGTTCTGACATGAGCGTCGCGCAGACGTCGAAGGATGTCGTGGACGAGGGTCATCTTTAACTTCCGTCCGGCCATTTGTAAGCCGTGTCAACCATTCGTAACACCGAGTACGGCTTAAGCCCTCGCCACCGTAGGCTTCCTGCACCATTTGGCGGGTCTCTGTAACGGTTTTCTTGAGTTTCACGCAAAATTGAAATCAGATGCGTTGCTCCTCTAATTCTGTCAACTAGAAATTCGCAAACAGTACGACACAACGTTCTACTCATTACAGCACTGAACAGTAGCAGTCATACAACAATGAATCTTCCGGCAGTTACGCATTAAATACAGGCGTTTGCTGGGATCCAACCGCATTTCGCGCCAACACAACATTGGCGCGAAATTACGAATGTTACGGAATCTATTGAAGAGATCTCGTACAGCCATTGAGCTAGCTGGACTGCACTTCGGAACACAGGCGTGAGTACATCCGCTGATTCCGTGACATTTTGTGCGACCTCTTTCTGCAATGCTAGACGCTCCCTGTCCGTCATTGGATCTCTGCCTGGTCTTGGTATGGCTGTGGTTGTTCTTTCACGTTTCGACTTCAGTCATATCGCCGACAGCTTTAAAATGTTTGCAATGTACCCTGATGGATTTGTTACTCAGGAGATATCCGATGATGATGATCATCATCATGATCATGATCATGTTTGGTTTGGGGGAACGCTCAACTGTGCGGTCAATCAGCGCCCGTGCAAAGTCCCAGGTTTTACTCAGTCCAATTTTTTTACACAGTCCAGCCTAGCCACAGTCAGATGACGACGACACAAACACCCAGTTCCTGGGCAGATAAAATCCCCAACCCGGCCAGGAATCGAATCCAGGAACCAGCGATCCAGAGGTAGCAACACTAGCCACTAGACCACAAGCTGTGGACAGAGATATCCAATGACTAGTTCTCCTGCGGAAATATCCAATGACTCCTGTGAGGATATTAAGCTCTACTGATAAACTCATTCTACTATTGTTGTATCTTTACGGACAACACAATACTCCCCGGCTCCTTTTATACTGGTGGACACGCTTCTAGTGACATCCACTGGTCGATTAGCAGTACAAGTCTGGAAAGTTTTTTGTAGGTAGTGTATTTATGGTTTCGACGTCAGATACATCACCATCTCGTTCGCTAGGTATTATTTGATTAATTTCCAGGTTTCTTCTTCGTTTTAGAAATTTTGTTCACTCCTGATTTAAATTCATGTAGAATGAAAGGTTGTCACTCATCGCGTACTCATCCGTTTCACTTACTGAAGGTTAGTGTGCACGCACACTTTCCACACTAACGCTAACCTCTTTTTTATTCGCGAATATACGGACCAGTATGCAGATATTACATCACTACTTAGAGCACAAAGGATCTTTCTCCAAGTGCCTCTCAATGCCTGCTTGCTTTACCCTACAGGAAAGTGTTTACAACTCAGTTACTTTGTCAAACCACCTTCATTTACGACTTAATATTTTTATCCAAATCTAAACAAAATAATTATTCTCTACATAGATTTCCTGTTGAGACTGCGTAATTCGTTTATTGGGTTAATGGATCTCCAGTCATTCCGAGTAAGTGCGTCGCTCTTCTACATAACGATATGGTAACAATCTTCCTATCGAACTGCATTTATAAACTTTTAGTTTATATCTGTAATACTAGAAAATTGTCTTAAAGCAGTCTTAAATACAACTATACAATGTAGTAACTCAAATCCTGGCCGAAAAAATTCGAATTTCTATCCTTAAAGTCGAAAATGGATTTTAATGTGCTTATTATGTCAGTTATGAAGTTTCCAAATGATGCAAGAAATTCTGTATAGAATTTCGGCTGTGTTAGCCCTTCTTTCAGTCATTAAATATCGTAGAACAAATAACTGTGCCCAGTGGGCGAAAGAAAACATTCATCACACCAACATACAGGAAGAGTAGCAGGAAAGATATGAAAAATTACCATACAATATAATTGGCATCCATCTCCTGTGGAGTCTTAGAATATATTCTGAACGTAAGCATTAGATACATAGAGCAATATGACCTCCTCCATGCCAGATAGCAAAGATTACATCCCCCGCCCCCCTTTGCGGGTCCGGGGGGTAGAATAGGCCCGAGGTATTCCTGCCTGTCGTATTGTAACGACAACTGTACATATAATAATTTTTTTTCTTTATGAATTTAGATAAATTAATGTAAGCAATGTCTTTTTCTTTTCGTATCGTTATGTTAAAGAAACTGTGAGCAACTTTTGAAATGAATATTATTATTATGTTAGATTTCAAGCACCGTGATAATCAAAGGGAAGTGTTTTAATGTTAAAACTATTGTAAGATGTGAAAATTGTAATTTATACACTTGGTCCATACGTAGGTAATGCATTAGGATATGTGTAGTAGAAAACCTGTGGTGAATACCCTACCTGTAGGGGAGCGGGAAAAGGTGGAAGTAGGCGAGTGCGGGAAAACGCACACTGGCGCGGTTCGGCACAACGGACTCAGTAAGATATAGTCGGAGTTGGGCATCGGTCAGAGGAACATGTACTGTACCGAGGAGGCTATCTAGGAAAAGTGGATTCCATTGAGCCTCGGATGGGCCGATTCCGACGACTACTTGGCATGGCTATATTCTTAGGCACAAAATTGGAAAGATTACGACGCTAAGAAGAAGGAAAGTGACGATGCAGTGAGAGCCTTAGCCGTACTTGTATGTGTGCTGTGCTGCCCGCTATCTCGCTGCCCGCCAACCGCCGCACCGACGTGCACAGGTCAAACATTTATTTCATCTTTAGAAGTGTATCTGCGTGGACCAGTGTCGAAACTGTTTCTAACTGTTCAATAATAACGTGACTTTTACCAGAATTGCCTTAGCCGTTACTCATCCTTATCACCGACCTAGACAGGGTCCTTACCACATATTGTGCAACCCGAGTATCCCGAACTGAAAGTTTAAAGATAGTATTAACGAGAATTATCAGCAGACAAAGCTATGCTATAAAGAAGTTTAAATTTCAGAGTGTTATTGCAAATGTTGATAACGAACAAAAGTATGTCTATATTGGAAGAGAGTTTTTTGAAGTGAGTTAGCAATGTTGTTTAATTAATGTGAGACAGAAATAATGACAATTAAATAATTCAGAAATAAGAGAAAAGAGCAGTTATCCATCGATTGATAATTTTGAGTGTTAAATTACCTTCAGGACTTAATAGTCTCAGTATAACGACCATAACAGTTTCAGGGCCCCCCCCCTTCTCTTGCCCATTCTTTCACATCTTGAAGTGTAATGATCAGATTTGAACAGCAAAGTTAAGTTCTATATTAAACCTAAGTGTATTAGTGTTTTTTCCAATTTTAATAGTGACATTGTATGTGTGCTTTCAAAATTGCTAATTCTAGGGTAATCTATGCCCGATTACAGTCTGATCAATATACAAAATGCAGTTCGTAGTAATCATTGCTGTGTGGTGTTGTGTAATTTTAACTCGTCCAAATTAGTACAAAAGAAGAAAACCTTAGTTCAGTAGATTCTTTCTGGTTCCAAACTTTGCCCTAAAAAGGTAATATTACTACGAGTTAGTATGCTTGTACATGCACCCACTTGTACAAGGAAAAACTCATTCAATGCCTAATTAGGCTGGCGACCGTATTGTTAATCATTGGTAATATCTACTGTGTGTACTTTTCGTCCATGCGAACGCGTAATTATACTTTGCATTTGCTTGACGCATCACTGTAGTTACTGACTGAGTATAGGTCCGATCTTGCTTCCATTAGGTACACGCGGTCAAATTATGTACTAAAATCCTTGTTTACAATGTGAAGCCCGTGAACTTATTACAGTACAGGCTTTATAGAGTTAACGCACGTCCGACAGGGCGGTAGCGTTACAAGTGGCTTCCCGGTGACAGGACATCCAGTGGTTGTCGATTACAAATTAATGTAAAGACCGAACAGTGGATGTTCAGTGGCACGAATAGCAATAAAGTTCAGTAAAATAAACTGCAGTGTGAGTCAAGTATAATAGTGTGGTGTAATTGGCATTTAGCATGGACAGAAACGTAGACACGGTAGATGTGTCGAGCGAAATGGAGAATGCGGCTAGCAGTAGCAGGAGTGTACGCGGCCAGATAACAGATGGCGTTAGCGGAAGACAATTGGCGTACATACAATACCATGAACACGTCAACGAACAGATTAAAATGTCGAGATCGTCTCGAACACAGCAAGGGACAAAACAGGAAGTAGAGGGTGACTTTGTAGATGATAGTGGGTATGTGAACGAATCCACTGACATATTTGATTCACCACAGATAAAGAAAGAACCGAAAGAAATTTCTGAAGTACAGTCGGAACACACCGATTTCTTAGAAAAAAACAGTGTAAAAATTTTAAGCGTGAACGACTTATTTGAACAATTAACCAAACAAATTGCAGGACAGACTGAGCAGCTCAAAACACAAAATGATCAACTTCAAAGACAAGTCAGTAATCAGGTTAATCAGCTTAAAACACACATTGACGAGCAGCTCAAAACCCAAAGTGATCAGATTAAAGCACAGGTAGAAGGACAGGGAATTAAAATTAGTAAACAAATAGAACAAGGAGAACAAAAGGTGGGAAATTTAAGTTCTGTGGTAAATACTCTGAAATTTGAAATCGATGCCATTAACAAAAATATGGATACTATGCAGTAGGAAATTGGTAACATTAACAGTAGAATCGTTGTTGAAATTCTCAACATCCAAGAGAAAGTAGAATCTTTGGTTGAATCTAAGGTAGACTAAAAAGGTTTTCGGTCTTAAAACTGTCAACACGGAATATCACAGTTGAAAAAGGTAGTTTTAGACACTGAAAGGGAATTAGATAAAAAAAGTAACCGGATGTGTTCAAAATTGTGAACAAAATACTACGAAAATTCAAGGCAAAATTTTCGATATGGAGAGCAAAATTAAAGATAGGCCTGGTGTTGTCTGTAATGGCGCACCGATTACGACGCTATTAGAAGGCGAGGAACGCTTCGATCCCGCCAAGAAACATAACGGGTGGCATCCGTTAGATTTTATCAAAAATTGCGAGAGAGTATTTCCTGAGCACTTGTCTGATCAGGAAAAGATAAACGTTGTAATTAGCGCCTTAGCAGGTGACGCTAAGCGCTGGGGAATAAATTTAAATACCGAACGAATGACGTTCGAAGAATTTAGGCAAAGATTTAAGGAAGAATATTGGTCTGAACAAAAGCAGGACCATTTATGGCGCGAGTTTATCATGGCCAAACAGCATGATAATAGGGGCAGGAATTCTTTGAAAGATTTCTGTGAGTATTGGTACCGGAAGTTGACGCATTTAAGAGGCCGGAGATCAGATTCAGAAATTATCTGGGAGCTATATAAAAAACTTCCAGAAGATTCTAAGAGGTATGTAGGAAGCAACCATCGTAGCTTCCAAGCATTTCTAGAAAGGGTCGAAGACGAAGACCATTGGCGCGCAAGTCGTGCCAATTATCAAAACCTTGGTAACCATAATAACCGACACAATGACGAACGAAACGACGGCGATGGATTTCGCGTCAATATGATACAAAGAGGAAGAGGCAGAGGAAATAATCCAGGTCGCGGTAGAGGATACACCGCGCAAAATAATAACGACGCGGGAAACTAATTTCCGCGAACGTTGCGGGCCAAACGGAAGCGGACAATACATACCGGCCCCGATTTAAGAAAAGATACCGGACCGACCGTAATGTAATGAAACAGGTTAGAGACAGGCGTGAAACGACGCAACGTGTTGTGGTGAGACAAGCGCCAGGTGCGAGCCAGCATGAGTCATCTCGGCCGCATAGAGCGCTACAGGTTAACAGGCGAGTGGAGCATCAGAGGGCAATGGCCCAGCCCAGCGGAACATATGTTCAGAGAGAAGCCGCTAGCAATACGGCAGCAGTAGGTACGAACGTAGCCGTAAGAGATAATGAAAATTTTACGAGTGATAATTCCGTGGCAAAGGAAATGGTAAATGAGACTGTGAGTACACAGAGAGGTGCGATTAGCAGTGTTTGCAATGAGGTAAGAGGCGAAAATGAATTAGCAGAAGTAACTGATTGGCATGTGCAGATCGACGATCTGTACAAGGGCCTAAAGCAATGTCAGTGGGAGGATTTTAAAAAGGAGTATGAGGCGAGGAAATTAGTTGATAGAAAAGGAAATGATAGGGACGTCAATAAAGTGACGTGGCCCAAATTTGAAGAGGGGAGAATAAATAGCGCCGCGCAAAGTACGCGTGCTGCCGATAAGAGGAAGGTTAATGATAGGAAGGATTTGGAGGATGAAATCCTCAGCATTGACGAGGAAATAACTTCTGCTAACAATCCGCCCATAGTACAAGCTGCTACCGAGAGGCACCGTGGAGAAGGGGTAGAGGATTACCTGAAAGTAATTAAAGTCCACGAGGATTACACTGAATATGAAGTCACAGTAGATGTAAATAAAACTGATGATGAGGCCGTTTTGCTAAAAGAGGAGATTGAATTAAAATTCAAGCCTGACGACAATACTGAGGAAGAACGTAGTGCCTGTCTCAGAAAAGCTTTTATGTTAGAACCTGAAAGCGATCCGGAATGGTCGGATTCCGACGAAAGTTCAGATGATGAAAGGTACGCAAATACAAACAAAATTGAATATTCTAACTTTACCTATTGTGCAAAAGTAGCGTACTTAAGTGAATCTGATGGTGAGGAAGAGAATAGTGATGACTCTAGTGAAGATGAATTTTCGGGTGTAAAAGAAAGTGAATATACTTTTACTGAAAGAGGGTATGAGAAAATTAGTGGAAATAATGGGAATGCAGCTAATTGCGAAATTGTACCTAATGATGAAGAAGTTTAAAACAAAATCCAGACGCTGAGACCGAACAAAGAAAGAAAGAACCACCGGACGACTCAGTGTTTATCTTGCAAAGAGTTCAGGTAATTAATGACTTCGGACTCCCGGAACCCAAGAAACCGCCAGATATATGTGAAATGAATGTTAAAAGCATATCTTGGGAAGATGTTATCGTCGACCCGGATTTGCTCAAGGAAGACCACGATAATGAAAGACATTCGACGGTTAAACAAACTATAATACCAGTTGAAATTTATAACATGAAATTGCAAGTACTTCTTGATACTGGGTCTCAGATAAGTGCAATTTCCCAGTCATTTTTCGAACACATTTGTGATAAGCCTGGGCTAGTAATTATGTCAGTAACAGGTGTAAAAATTGTTGGTGCAACTGGCAAGGCTAGCAAGCCGGTAAAGAAGCAGATTTTGGTTGAATTTAGTATAAAAGGACAAAACTTTGAACACGATTTTTTGGTTGTGCCAGACTTGAGTAATGAAGTGATTTTGGGGATAGATTGGTTGGATAAAGAAAAGGTTATTATTGATTGTAGCCAGGGAGTGATCAAAATTAATAGTACATTTAGGAATTTGGAATTAAATTTTGAGAAAATTGGGAAAGTGTTTGATTCAGAAATTGATTCTTTGTTGTTGGAGATCGACCAAGGGAATGATGGGTTGACAAACAAGTATGAGGTGAGGTGTACCATGTCCAGAGATTATTAAATGAGAGTGACGAGCAGGGACATGAATTTAAGGGAATGGTGGAAAATTTGGAGGGAATATCTCCCGAACAGAAAGCAGAATTGCTTGAAATTTTATATAGTAACAGCCCAGTATTTTCGGACAAACCTGGCCTAGTTAAGAGTTTTGAATACCAGATTGAGACAATAGAGCATAAACCTTTCTTCGTAAGACCGTTTTCGATACCCATATCAAAGAGGCAGGCTGTTCAAGTGGAAATAGATAAAATGATAGAATGGGGGGTAATCGAACGAAGTAGTAGCGAATATAATAGTCCCCTTATCATAGAGAACAAAAGGGATGGGTGAGTGAGAGTAGTTATCGACGCCAGAACTTTGAACAAAATTGTAAAGAAGGAAATAGATAGACCTGAAAATCTGGACGAAACGCTCCAAAAATTTTATAACGTAAAATATTTAACCAGTCTGGATATGACCGCCGGGTATTGGCAAATCCCATTGAGTAAAGGATCCCGCAAATATACCGCTTTTCTATTCGCAGGGAAATGCTATCAGTATAAAGTAGTGCCATTTGGGCTTAGCACATCTGTGGCAGTATTTATTAGGGCACTGGACTTTGTGTTAGGGAGAGAACTGAGTTCCCAGCTAACCATTTATGTAGACGATTTACTGATTGCTACAGAAACATGGCAGGAGCATTGCGAGTTATTACAGAAAGTTTTTGTTGCTCTACAAGCAGGGGGCATGACACTTAAGTGGAAGAAATGTGAATTTGTGAAATCGGAAATAAAGTTTCTGGGGCACATTATTACTACAAACGGTATTGGCAAGGATCCGGAAAAGTTAAGTGCAATATCAGGATGCCCAGCTCCTAGAAATAGAAAACAGTTGAAAGCCTTTTTAGGTTTATGTGGGTTCTATAGAAAATTCGTCAAGGGGCAAGTTTTTAATAGTCCTCGTTTGAATAAACTACTTAAGAAAAATAGTGCTTTTGTATGGACTGAAGGGTGCGTGAGAGATTTTGAAAACTTAAAAAGGGAACTTTTGAATGACAATATTTTGCATCACCCCATACTGTCAAAACCCTTCCATATGAGTACTGACAGCAGTGCTTATGGAATTGGCATAGAAGTTTTCCAAGAAATCTGTGAGGGCAAAGAAATCGAACACCGGACTATCGCATTTGTCAGTAGAACCCTAACAAAATACGAGAGAAACTACACTATTTCGGAAAAGGAAGCTTTAGCCAATATATGGGGGCTAAAGAAATTCAGAAATTATCTGTGGGGCCATAAGCTCATTATACATACCGACCACAAAGCTTTAACTTTTCTTAAAGATTGCCATTTACTTAATGGTAGGCTAACTCGTTGGGCTTTGTACCTGCAACAATTTGATTACGATATTTGCTATGTTAAAGGTACAGAGAATTATGTGGCAGATGCCTTATCTCGATTGCCTAATGGTATGAGTGAAGTGCCCAATGAAAATGGGGGAGAGGGTACTTTTCAGATAAGGTATATGAAAGATGTTTCAGGAAAGAGGAAAATTGAGCAGATATGTAAAAATATGAGATACCATCAGAATGAGGATTCAACCTGGAAATCAGTGAAGGTAAATTTTGACAGTGTCCAGTATCCTCAAATTAAGAAATATTACAAAATTTATAAAGGCATTTTATATAGGAGGAAGAATTTAATTACTGAGGAGTGGAGGGTATGTTGGCCAAACCAGTTTGATACTGATGTCATACATTATTTTCATTTAGCATTAGGGCATAGTGGACCGAAGAAATGTTTGGATAAACTGAATAATGTTGTGGTGATTACTGGTAGTGTAAGTAAGAAGGTAAAGGAACGGATTAAGTCATGTGATGTCTGTCAAAAGGCCAAAGTGCCGAACAAAACTAGTAGGGGACCAATGCAAAGTACGTTGCCTGAAGACACCCTAGACTTATTATCGGTAGATTTATATGGTCCCCTCCCAAAGACTTCGGGAAATTTTGCATATGTTTTGGTGATTTTGGAAGTATTTTCTAAATTTGTGAAATTATACCCCTTGAAAAAAGCAACAGCAAAAGCTGTATTTAGTAGGATGGTCGAATACTTCATGACCATCGGGAAACCCAAGGCAGTACTATCTGACAATGGACCCCAATTCATATCCAAAATTTGGAAAGAAGGAATGGAGAAAAATGGTGTGGAGGTTAAATATATTGCAGCCTACCATCCTGCAAGCAACCCGGTTGAAAGGTACATGCGAGAAGTCAGGAGGTTGTGTAGAACATACTGCAGTCACAATCATAGAGCCTGGGGCAGATTCATATCGGATTTTGAGAATGTCATGAACACATTACATCATGAAACTACAGGATTTCCACCGGAAGAAATTTTGTTAGGCAGAAGTAGTAAAAGTTTGATTGAAGAGAAACTAGAGTTTCCACCTTGTACAAGTTTGGGATTGAATCAAAAGAAAGAATTGGTAATAAAAAGGGCAAAGCAAAAAGCTGAATCTAGATCTATAAGACACAATAAAAATCTAAAAGTTTCAAAATTTAAAATTGGAGATTATGTTCTTTTAAAAACCCACGAAAAGTCTAGTGAACTAAATCATGAAATTTCCAAATTTAAATATATTTATAATGGACCAAATATAATACAGAACATTCCACACGATAATGCTTACTACCTGATCTACTCAAAATCCAAAAGACCTTTAGGTGTAAGAAATATTGTCGACCTGAAACTGTATGTTCCTCAGAACGAGTAATTGTGCTGTATCTTATGCTGAACCCGAGTTATTCCAAATGTAACTAATCTTTGTAAATGTCTGTATACCATTGAAAGTGTGCTAATGTAGTTATGTGAGTTTCAGATTACCAATTGTACTGTAACTGTAAAATGTATGGAGGAAAGGACTGAAAAGAAAGGATAAATGCTATCAGCCAGATAAAAGATGGGACTGTCAAAAATGAAAATGGGCAGTGTATGAACCATAATATGAAGGACTGCCGAATACCAATGAGGGCAGATAAATAGTCGGTGGAAAATTGTAAGTGTGATCCAGGGGATGTGACAATATGAGTGAAAAGGACTGCCCAAATCCGCATAATAGGCAGCAAATATGTGTAGTTAATTTTCTGAATATTTTGTGTGTGTGTGTGTTTTGTTTAGTAAGTAAGGAAATGGACTGCTATTCAAAGCAAGCAGCGACAAATTATCTTATAGTGTATACAAAATATGCATTTGTTTTTGTAGTTGAATGTTTGGATTCCATAATCTGAAATTATTTCTTTGAGAAATTTAGAAAAAAAGGATTAAATTGCTATTTTAGTAATGTTGTGATGAGAAGTTGGACTGTGCAAAAGGCACTTAAGTAAATAACGAGAAATTGGTCTTGGTGTGTCGAGAAAGTATAAACCTATATACAGTGAGTAAAAGGAAATATGTAGTGTAAATCTTTTTGGACATTTACGTAAAGATTCAGAACCACTGTATAATTGTAAGATTTAGTGTTCCCATAAAATTTAGACTTAAGAAAATTTTCTGGAAACAGGGGCATGTGTAACGACAACTGTACATATAATAATTTTTTTTCTTTATGAATTTAGATAAATTAATGTAAGCAATGTCTTTTTCTTTTCGTATCGTTATGTTAAAGAAACTGTGAGCAACTTTTGAAATGAATATTATTATTATGTTAGATTTCAAGCACCGTGATAATCAAAGGGAAGTGTTTTAATGTTAAAACTATTGTAAGATGTGAAAATTGTAATTTATACACTTGGTCCATACGTAGGTAATGCATTAGGATATGTGTAGTAGAAAACCTGTGGTGAATACCCTACCTGTAGGGGAGAGGGAAAAGGTGGAAGTAGGCGAGTGCGGGAAAACGCACACTGGCGCGGTTCGGCACAACGGACTCAGTAAGATATAGTCGGAGTTGGGCATCGGTCAGAGGAACATGTACTGTACCGAGGAGGCTATCTAGGAAAAGTGGATTCCATTGAGCCTCGGATGGGCCGATTCCGACGACTACTTGGCATGGCTATATTCTTAGGCACAAAATTGGAAAGATTACGACGCTAAGAAGAAGGAAAGTGACGATGCAGTGAGAGCCTTAGCCGTACTTGTATGTGTGCTGTGCTGCCCGCTATCTCGCTGCCCGCCAACCGCCGCACCGACGTGCACAGGTCAAACATTTATTTCATCTTTAGAAGTGTATCTGCGTGGACCAGTGTCGAAACTGTTTCTAACTGTTCAATAATAACGTGACTTTTACCAGAATTGCCTTAGCCGTTACTCATCCTTATCACCGACCTAGACAGGGTCCTTACCACATATTGTGCAACCCGAGTATCCCGAACTGAAAGTTTAAAGATAGTATTAACGAGAATTATCAGCAGACAAAGCTATGCTATAAAGAAGTTTAAATTTCAGAGTGTTATTGCAAATGTTGATAACGAACAAAAGTATGTCTATATTGGAAGAGAGTTTTTTGAAGTGAGTTAGCAATGTTGTTTAATTAATGTGAGACAGAAATAATGACAATTAAATAATTCAGAAATAAGAGAAAAGAGCAGTTATCCATCGATTGATAATTTTGAGTGTTAAATTACCTTCAGGACTTAATAGTCTCAGTATAACGACCATAACAGTTTCAGGGCCCCCCCTTCTCTTGCCCATTCTTTCACATCTTGAAGTGTAATGATCAGATTTGAACAGCAAAGTTAAGTTCTATATTAAACCTAAGTGTATTAGTGTTTTTTCCAATTTTAATAGTGACATTGTATGTGTGCTTTCAAAATTGCTAATTCTAGGGTAATCTATGCCCGATTTCAGTCTGATCAATATACAAAATGCAGTTCGTAGTAATCATTGCTGTGTGGTGTTGTGTAATTTTAACTCGTCCAAATTAGTACAAAAGAAGAAAACCTTAGTTCAGTAGATTCTTTCTGGTTCCAAACTTTGCCATAAAAAGGTAACATTACTACGAGTTAGTATGCTTGTACATGCACCCACTTGTACAAGGAAAAACTCATTCAATGCCTAATTAGGCTGGCGACCGTATTGTTAATCATTGGTAATATCTACTGTGTGTACTTTTCGTCCATGCGAACGCGTAATTATACTTTGCATTTGCTTGACGCATCACTGTAGTTACTGAGTATAGGTCCGATCTTGCTTCCATTAGGTACACGCGGTCAAATTATGTACTAAAATACTTGTTTACAAGGTGAAGCCCGTGAACTTATTACAGTACAGGCTTTATAGAGCTAACGCACGTCCGACAGGGCGGTAGCGTTACAGTATGAGGTGACTAAAATGAGTTTCATACGTTTCGGCATTTATGTGACGGTCCCCTGTGTGGTTTGACCTCCATCCTACAAAATTTTCCCGAAGAGCGAGCCAATTGGGGAACGGCGCCTTACAAGGTGCATCATGTACATCATGCATTGAGATCTTCAGCCCACTTACTCGTCGTCGCATTGCAGTCCTGTCCATTCTCCATCTCCTGGGAGAGGACACCTTCCTAGTGCGTTTTACACCATGCTCTATGCAGTGACGATTTCTCCATCGACGATGACCATGGACTTCTATGCACCTGGTATCCAGCATGGTGGCCAGTATATTTTGGTGGGGCCGTCATGTACCCTGTTGGCTGTAGCCCCCTGGCCACACAGTGATCGCTCTGCTGATGCCTGCGCCGTTAACTCCTCACGTATGCCAAGGGGTAGAAGCCAATCCCCATGGGGCATCGGGACTCCCGGCAATGGCCATCCTGCCAGGTGGTCTTTGCTGCGGCTGAGTGGCGCCCGTGGGGAGGGCCCCTGGTCAGAGTGGCTGGTATCAGGGCGGATGACACATGATGAAGCGTAGTCCATCATCTCTTGTTGGTGGTGAAACAGCAGCAGTATCTAAGCGGAGCTCAATTCAACGTACAGAAGTGCGACCCCAAATCGTTCAACTCCCTGGCCACAACATGAGAGGAATTTCAGGCTAAGCACAGGAGCGAATCTTATTCGCCCTGATACCTTGTATGTTAGAGACCTGATGGGGAATCTTTCATGACGATGAAGCCTCAGTTTTTTGTTGAGCATTTAGAGGTAAATTTCGGGGAGGTGGAGGGCTTGTCCAAAATGAGATCTGGGTCAGTCTTGATCAAAACAGTATTCTCTGACCAGTCACGGGAGTTACTCGCTTGTGACAAGATGGGGGAAGTTTCTGTCACCATCACGCCCCATAAGAGCTTAAATATGGTCCAGGGTATCGTATTTCACAGAGACTTTCTTTTCCATTCCGACTATGAGCTGCGCGCCAGTTCAGAGCAGTGTGTCCACCGGGGTCTGAAGGATAAACAGGTAGCCACCGGTGCCTTCACCTTGGCCTTTGAGGATGGTACATTGCCGAGAAGGGCAAGGTGACGGTCTACCGCTGTGATGTAAAGCCCTATATCCCTCCCC
Organism: Schistocerca cancellata; assembly: GCF_023864275.1. NCBI lineage: Eukaryota > Metazoa > Arthropoda > Insecta > Orthoptera > Acrididae > Schistocerca > Schistocerca cancellata. Next base: position 53,344,641 of record NC_064631.1, read on the forward strand.
CAACGCGGTACTTTAAGTGCTGGAAGTAGGGTCACATATCTTCATGCTGTACTTCCAGCATCACATGCCGAGATTGCGGACACCCATCACATCGCAATACTGCATGTGCCCCGCCTCCCTGCTGTGTCAGCTGTGGAGATCACCATTTGCCTTGTTCGGCTGACTGCAGGATTCTCCAGAAAGAAAGGAAAATCACAGCGTACAAGACTGTGGACAGACAGCCCTACACAGAATCTAAGAGGAAATTTTAACACCTGCATCCTGTGAGTATGACATCTTACGCCGCCACTACAACAGTTATGGCACCATCACTTCTCAGAGCTGGAAGACTATACCTGCCCTCTTGATGGTGAGGGGCATTTCCCTCCCTGTTGCTCCTGCACCATCTACTTCGGGAGCAACACCCCCCAACCATCGGGGACATCCATCCCCACTTCTAAGCCAGCTCTCTCTCGCTAGGAAGGGGCCTCTTGGGTCACTCCCTTCCCAGGTTTCTTCTAGTGGGAAAACGACACGTGCCAGTGGCTGAAGAGCCCAAAAACAGCGGGTCGTACAGATTCACGCTCATCCTCAGTCCCAGAGACTGAGCCAGTGGAGTCCTCCCAGCCAGGGAAACCCAAGGAGCAGTGACATAAATCCAAAAAGAAAACCCCTAAGACCAAGGAAATTGCGTTGGCACCTACACCACCGCTACCTACAAGCTCTATGGCTGAGGATGGGGTTCAGATTTTGGGGTCTGCTGAGGACCTAGATCTTACCAGACCCTCAGACACAATGGATATAGACTCCTCAGGCCATAAATCGGTGGCATGAATTTTCCATGCCTTCCCAGCCTCACGATGTCATCCGTCAGTGCAATTGCGGCGGATTTTTCCACCGCCTGGCTGAGCTCCAGCAACTGTTAAGCTTTACACCTACTGTCTTCATTGCCCTCCAAGAAACATGGTTCCCAGCAATGCGCACCCCTGCACTCTGCCACTATAAGGGATATTACAGGAACCGTAGTGACTATAATAGAGTGTCAGGTGGAGTTGGCGTTCATGTCCCAAACTTGGTCTGTAATGACACTGTGCTCCTTCAAACCCCTCTTGAAGCTGTGGCTGTCAGAATAAGGACGACGCAGGAAATAACTGTCAACAATGTATATCTTCCTAAATATATTATATGCACTAACTGATCAACTCCCTAAACCTTTCCTACATGTGGGAGATTTTAATGCCCCTAACCCCTTGTGGGGTGGTACCATGCTTACTGGCCAAGGCAGAGATGTCGAAACTTTACTGACGCAATTCGACCCCTGCCCCTTAAATACTGGGGCCGCCAAACATTTCAGTGTGGCTCATGGTAGTTACTCGGCCATTGATTTATCAATTTGCAGCCCAGGACTTCTCCCATCCATCCACTGGAGAGCACATGACAACCTGTGTTCTGGTGACCACTTCTCCATCTTCGTGTCACTGCCCCAGCGGCAGGCACACGGACGCTTGCCAAGATGGGCTTTGAACGAGGCGTACTGGGGAACACCTGTGCCGTCACCGCTGAATTTCCACACGGTAACATCGATGTGATGGTTGAGCAGGTGACTGGCACAATTGTTTCTGCGGCAAAAAACGCGATCCCTCGCTCTTTAGGGTGCCTGAGGCGTAAGGCAGACCCTTGGTAGTCGCCGGAAGTCACTGAAACAATTGGGGAGCCTCGGCGAGCTCTACAGTGGCATAAGCGACACCCTTCCCTGGAGCATCTCATAACCTTTAAACTGCTCTGTGCCCATGTTCGCTACCTTATCAAACAACGGAGGAAAGAGTGTTGTGAGGGATACGTGTCCCACCATTTGGGTGCCAATCGTCACCTTCCGAATCTGGCCAAAGATCAAACGTCTTTTCGGGTACCAGGCGCCAACAGCTGTCCCCAGTGTTCCCATAAATGGCGAGTTATGTACCGATGCAATCGCGATTGCCGAGCACTTTGCTCGAGACTCTGCATCGGAGAATTACCCCCCCCCCCAGCCTTTCGCACACTCAAACAGCGGCTGGAGGAGAACGTCCTCTCATTCACTACACGCTGCAGTGAATCCTATAACGCCCAATTTACAGAGTGGAAGCTCCTCAGTGCCCTTGCGCATTGCCCCGACACAGCTCCTGGGCCTGATCGCATCCACAGCCAGATGATTAAACAACTCTCATCTGACTACAAGCGACACATTCTCATCATGTTCTACTGTATCTGGTGCGATGACGTCCTTCCATCGCAATGCTGGGAGAGCAACATCATTCCGGTGCTAAAACCCGGTAAAAACCTGCTTGATTTGGATAGCTGTCGGCCCAATAGCCTCACCAATGTTCTTTGTAAGCTGCTGGAAAGTATGGTATGTCGGTTTTGGGTTGTGTGCTGGAGTGACGTGGCTTGCTGGCTCCATGTCAGGGTGGCTTCCGCCAGGATCGCTCTACCACTGATAATCTTGTGTCCATCAAGTCTGCCATCCAAACAGCCTTTTCTAGATGGCAACATCTGATTGCTGTCTTTTTTGACTTGGCGACGTAATATCCATGCCACATTGTATGAGTGTGGTCTCCAGGGACCACCCCTGATTTTTATCCAAAACTTCCTGTCGCTCTGTACCTTCCGTGTCCAAGTTGGTGACTCCCATAGTTCCATCCATATCCGGTAGAATGGAGTCCCGCTGGGCTCTGTATTTTTAGTGGACACTAACGGTCTAGCAGCAGATGTTGGTTCTTCCGTCTCACCTTCTCTGTAAGCAAACGACTTCTGCATTTCGCACTGCTGCTCCAGTACTATTGTTCCTCAGCGACGCCTCCAGGGAGCCATCCACGAGGCGCAGTCGTGGGTTCTAGCCCAAGGCTTACAGTTTTCAGCCGCAAAGTTGTGAGTCATTCACTTCCGTCGGGGTCGTACCGTTCATGCGGAACCCACACTTTATCTTAATAATGTTCCACTCAATGTAGTGGAGACACATCAATTCCTTAGACTGGTTTTTGACGCTCGATTGACTTGGCTCCTTCATCTTCGTCAGCTTGAGCGGAAGTGCTGGCAGCACCTCAATGCCCTCCATTGCTTGAGCAACACCAATTGAGGTGCAGATCGCTGTACGCTGCTGCAGCTCTACAGAGCCTTTGTCCAATCCCGAACTGACTTACGGGAGTGTGGTTTATGGTTCGGCACAGCCTTCAGCATTGCATTTACTCGACCCTGTGCGCCACTGTGGGGTTCGATTAGCGACAGGAGCTTTTATGCAGTCCGTTGACCAGCGTACTGGCTGGTGTCCATCCACTGCAGATCAGACGTGCGCAACTGCTCGCCAGTTATGCAGCACACATTCATAGGTTCACCAGAGCATCCGAATTACCGTCTGCTTTCCCTGCCCGCGGCAGTCCATCTGCCGCATCGGCGGCCCAGATCGGGCTAACGATTGCAGTTCGCGTGCGGTCCCTTGTCTCCGAACTGGAGTCCTTCCCTTTACCACCTCTACTTGCGGTCCGTTCACGTACGTCTCCATGGTGTACGCCTCGGCCGCAGATTCCACTGGACCTTTTGCATGGCCCTAAGGACTCCGTTAACCCCGCCACTCTCAGCTCTCACTTCCTCTCGATTCTTGACGCGTTTCGGGGCTCTGAATTGATTATACTGATGGCTCAATGGCTGATGGTCACGTAGGCTTTGCATATGTTCATAGAGGACATGGTGAGCAGCAGTCCTTGCCAGTTGGCTGCAGTGTTTTCAATGCAGAGCTGGCGGACATATCTCGTGCTCTTGAGTACATCCGCTCATGCCCTGGCGAGTCATTTCTCTCGTGTACTGACTCATTGAGCTGCCTACAAGCTATCGACCAGTGCTACCCTCGCCACCCTCTGGTAGCGTCCATTCAGGAGTCTATCTATGCCCTGGAACAGTCCCGCCATTCTGTGATGTTTGTATAGACCCCACGACACGTCAGAATCACCGGCAACGAACTTGCTGACAGGCTGCCCAAACAGGCGACGCGGAAACCGCTTCTGTAGACAGGCATCTCCGAAGCTGACCTGAGCTCTTTCTTACACCGCAGGGTTTTCCGACTTTGGGATGCGGAATGCATTACAGCACGCACAACAAACTGCGTGTCATTAAGGAGACTATGAATGTGTGGAAGTCTTCCATGCTGGCCTCTCTCAGGGAATCAGTTGTCCTCTGCCGGCTCCGCATTTGACAAACGTGGCTAACACATGGTTACCTACTCCATCTCGAGGGCCGACCTCGGTGTCGCTGTGGCTCCCAAATGGCAGTCGTCCACCTCTTGCTGGACTGCCCACTTTTAGCAGCTCTGTGGCAGACTTTTAACTTTCCCAGCGCCTTACCTTCGGTGTAGGGCGACAATGCCTCCACACAAGCTTTAGTTTTACGTTATACCCGTGAGAGTGGGCTTTATACTTCTATGTAGGTTTTAGCGCATGTCCTTTGTCCCTCCGTGTCTTCCACCCTAGTGCTTTTAGGGTGGAGGTTTTAATGTGTTGCAGAGTGGCTGGCTTTCTTTTTTTATTCTCGTGGTTGGCCAGCCACTTTAATTTGCTTTCATGTTTTACTTCCTTCTGTTTCTAGCGTCTCTCTCTTGTTTTCTTGTCCTGTTTTGTTCCCTCTAGTATTCGTTGCCTTCCCTTCGTTCTTGTGGCTTTTCCTTTCTTTCCATTTTGTGTATATGTTTCGTCCGTTTTATTCTCCCCCTTGTGGCATTGTTTTATTAGGAACAAGGGACCGATGAGCTCGTAGTTTGGTACCTTCTCTTTCTCTCTTTAAATCAACCAACCAACCAAAGATTACGAAAAGCATCGGTCATGCAAAATCAAAATCACGATTTTCTCAAATGACGTCTATAAAGCCACGGAGGAATGTAAGTGGATGGATGCAGCGTTTCTTGACCACAGAAAAGCGGGTGACGCAGCATATTTACGTTTATAGAAGGAAGTACGATTGTATGAGGGTATCAAGCAAAGATTGCGACCTTGAATGAGGAATTCTTGGTACGATGGAAAATCATAGACAGAAACAGTAGCTTCAGGTGTGCTCCAGCAAAGTGTTGGGATCCATACTGTTAGAGGCGAGTATTAGACACTGCAGAAAATATTAATATTAGTCACACTTCACATAGGTGATGCTGTCACCTGTACTCAATTGTTATCTGCTAGAAGCTCCACAATACTCATTTACATCTTGGTAGATTGGCAACTTGCCTTAAATGCTCTGAAACGTGAGACTTTGCACCTTCAGAACGCAGTGACTTCAATATAGGGAAAAGTCAAATGAAAATTAGACAGATGGTAAAAAGCAAGTAAACAGATTATTATTTCAACAGTAATCGCCCTAACTGTTTATACATTTATCCACTGTGAGACAAACGGCAAACGTGTTCATACAGAAACATTTGCAGTTGTCTAAGGAGCCATTATTGTACCCAGGCATGCTGTTTCCATGTCCAGAGAAAATTGACGGCGACATACGTATTTAGTTTGGGCTCCAGAAACACGGAAATGGCAGTAAAGAGATCGGGACTGTATTGAAGGAAGTGTACGGACTTCCCACAAAAACTTCTGCAGCGTTTTTGAAACAAACTTGCCAAATTATGGGCCCATCATATTAAGTTATGGTGATTAATTTGAAGCAATAAACAGTTACCTTACTTTTTTCTTATGTCTCGTTTTAATTTGACTGCCCCCAATGAGTGACAGTCAACGCATACCTAGCTCTAAGGATTTTCAGGAATATGAAATGCAAAGTTTACATAGTCTGTATCGGTAAGGCAGATGGGAAAATTCAGTTCATTATTAGGCCAGTGAGAAAACGCTACCAATGTAAAAAGGTAAGTGCTTACAAAACACCCATGCGACCTGTTGAAGAATGATCCTCAAGAGTCTGTGACACATGCAAACAAGGGTTATTGACTGCATGAAAAAAATGGGAAGGGACTGGCAGATACTTAAAGATGTTAACTATCTCGTAAATGTAGACTTGAAAAACTTTCAAAAACAGTATTCAGGAAGCTAGGAATATACTAATGTACCATAGCACCTCATAGGACTCCCGAGGGGGCTCCCCACTGTTTGGCCAAGAGTACTCTCCAGTACATGCATTGTTATCACAGGACTCCAGCCTTTGCAGCATTGCTTCTTTTTTCTCTGCTGCAAACCCACATTTTGAATACCTCTTATCTCCCCTGGCTTTCTCGGATTACCCATTTGGTGCAGACTCTGCTTGGAATTAGTTCACGATTTTGGTCTTGATTTCTAGCTTCACCCCTAGCCTATCTTCACCTTCCATTAACGTTATATGTTCCTCATTATTGGGTTTGATCTGACATGTTTCCCCACAGAAGTGCGTGTCGTGCAGGGAAGGTCGCTCACTGTGGTATATGGTAGACCTTGGCACCCTTCCTTCCTGTTGCAGTACGCCCAAAACCCAGCACTGTACCCATTTCGTTTTCTCAGGGGCCTAGGGGCTTGTGGTGGTCGTCAAGTGACACCACGATGGTAGCCCCCTGACCTCAAAGGGATAGCACTGTTGGTGTCTATGCTGCTAACAACCCACGTATGCTGCGGAGTACATGCCCATCATGACTAGGGGATGGGGACTCGCACTATGGATTACTGACCAGGTAGCTGTTGCTATGGCTGGGTGGCGCCTAAAATGAGAGCCCCATTTGGAGTTGGCGCCACCATGACAAATAGATTGCACATGAAGCAACTTAAAATTTCTCCCACTGGTGGTCACACAGCCCCAACAGTCTCTTCAAATGGAAAAGTCTCGTACAATATAAAAAGTAAGATCCCAATGCGTTCCCTTCCTTGACTGTGCCATGGGAGAAATGCAGGACTAGAGAAGGAACAAAATTCTCCCCTAAATATCTGGTGTGTATTGGGGGAAACTTTGAATATGGGGAAGTTGCAGCCATCTGTAAGATGAAAAGCGGTACCCTCCTCATTAAAATGTCATCTCCTGTCTGATCACAGGCGCTGGTCCTTTGTGAAATTTGGGTGACATTCCCATGACTGTCACCTCCATAAATGTCTCAACATGGTCCAGAACATCAGCTTTCGTGACGATCTTCTTGTGAAATCTAATGATGAGATGGGGGCCAACTTAGATCGATGGGGTGTGCTCATTGTTGCATCCATAGGGGACCACGGGAAAACAGAGTTGTTACCAGGGCCTTCATCTTGGCTTTGGAGGGTAATACGTTGCCTGTCAAGGTCCAGGTTATGGTCTACCAGTGAGGAGTCAAACCCAATGTTCATCCTTCTGTGAGATGCTTCAGGTGTACTAAGTTTGGACATATGTCTTCCTGTTGCACTGCTACGCATAGCTGTAGGGATTGTGGGTGTCTGCTGCATATGAACGTTCTTTCCATCTCTGTAATTTGCAGCGAGCTCAAGTGTCCCTGTTCACCAGATTACTCGATTTTTACCGGCAGCCGTGGCCGAGTGGTTCTAGGTGCTTCAGTCTGGAACCATGTGGCTGCTACAGTCGCAGGTTCGAATCCTGCCTTGTGCATGGATGTGTATGCTGTCCTTACGTTGGTTAGATTTATGTAGTTCTAAGTCTAGGGGACTGATGACATCACATGTTAAGGCCCATAGTGGTTAGAGCCTTTTGAATCCTCAATTTTTATGCATTAAAACAATGTACAAAACACTGAACAAGATAAAGAAGCCAGAAAAAAGTATGGGAGTCTCAATTCCAGTCAAATGCCAGTCTTACACTACAGCTACAACATCGTCTCTGTCGACGGTGGCTTCTTCTGTTGCGCCTCTTGCAGTGGGCCATCAGTCATCCACTGATACCTGCCTAGCATGCTGCAGCTGCATCACCATCGATGTCCCAAGTGCCTGTGATTCCTCACTCTGTGCCACAAACGGTGGGCCATCTGGGCCACCAGAATACATCTGCCCCCTTGGTGGTAGGGGGCAAATCTTCCTACTTTGATCCCAAGCCACCTACTTTGCGAGCAAGCCCACCACCCCCCCCCCCCCCAAAAAAAACGCAGGGGACATCGGTCCCCTCCCCTGCCAGAGAAGCAACATCCTCCTCCATGAGTCAGAGATCCTCTTCAACGGTGTCACCACGTGATAGCCTCACACAGGTGACCACAATTTCGCTGATGTCTTAGCTACTTTGACTGCTGGAAGTAGTTTGACAGACATTCACCCTTTGAATATCTCGTCTACCTCTGCCTCAGTTATATCTTCCCATACTGCCCCTCTTCCTTCCTCACCCTGTCCATTCCCCTCAAGGAACTGCTCCTCCTCCTCGGCCAGAGAGGAAGTCCTATTCTCCGGCTCCTATAAGGGACAGGGCTCCTTCTCAGGACACCTTTCCCTTGTGTTCTCAATATAGGAAGGCTGCTACCTCAGATCAGACAAGGGATCCGCACTCTGAGGGCCCCAAAGCCACTCACACTCCATCTAAACCAGACATCACTGCCAATTATTCCCTTACTGATGCCATCTCCTATCTCTCTCTTTGAGTGGGAGGAGGAGGAGGAGGAGGAGGAGGAGGAGGAGTAGTGCAAGTCCAAGGACGAGGCTCACACCAAATCATCCCCAATTTTTAAGGATGCCACACCATCCTTTCAATAACGGCCACTGACTGGTGACATAACCCCCACATCTTCTTTATGTCTAACCTGAACTCCTGCCACATATCACCCAGTGGAATAGCAATGGATATTACCGTCACCTACCGGAAATACGACGACTTTGTTTCCTGTTGTTCTGCATTCTTCGAAAATTGTTCAAATGGCTCTGAGCACTATGGGACTTAACATCTGAGGTAATCAGTCCCCTAGAACTTAGAACTACTTAAACCTAACTAACCTAAGGACATCACACACATCCATGCCCAAGGCAGGATTCGAACCTGCGACAGTAACAGTCGAGCGGTTCCAGACTGAATGTTCTGCGTTCTGTTCACTTCTCAAGAAACACACTCCCATGATGACCACTTTCCAATGTTTCATGGTTCTCTGGCACTCTGTCAGAACTGTGATGGCCCCATTTTAGCATCTGGCGGGGTCTGCATTTTGGTTCGCTCTGATGTCATTATTGGGTAGGTCCCTTCTTACACACCTGGAAGTAATATTACAAACGACCCCAGAAATGACAATTGGCAATGCCTACCTCCCTGCAGGTAGGCCACTTTCTTGTGTTGAACTGCATACCTTAATACAGCAACTCCCCCCCCCCCCCATATATCCTTAGCGACCTCAGAGCCCACCACCCCCTGTCAGGGACTGCCATATGTATGGGGAGGTGTCTTCTAACTGACCAACGTACTACAGACTTTGATGTGTGTCTCTTCAATGATGACGATTACCCTACTCACATCCGTGCTGCTCATGGCACCTTCTCTGCTACTGATCACACGATCTCCTCCCCTGGTCTTGTGGCTTCACTACATTGGTCACCCCATGAAGATCATTGTGACAGTGAGCAATTTCCGGTGACTTTATCGTTCCCCTGCCCACCAGGCAGATTAAGTTCCAAGCTAGGCCTTCTACAGAATCAATTGGCCTTTATATATCTGCTGTGCACTTAGACACCTTTCTCTCTGATTGCATTGCTGCGATCCATCTAGACGTCTCTGCCACTGTTCTTCACGCCACTGGCACTGCTATACTCCTCTACACAGGTCCCCCTCTTCGTCGATGGGTACCGTGATGGACCAAGTACGTAGCAGTCGCTATCCAGGACCACCGACAGGTGCTGAAACTATTTAAACGACACCCTTCACAGACAAATCTTATCACTCTTAAACGACATTCAACTACCCAGGGCCCCCCAGGGGGTCCACAACTCTTTTGTGGATACGTGCGTAGCGAGCACGGGACCCCGAGCTAATGTGGCCTTCCTTCCTTTCCGGGCTGCATACCTTCCCCTTCCGCATCCTTCCCCATCCCTATCTTCGCCCCTCCTCCCCTCACCTCTGGCTCTTTCCTTCCCTTTCTCCCCATCTGGGAGTATGGTTTGTGCCTACGTCCGGAGACGGACGCTCGTAAATGTACTGCATTCTTCGCCTTCCTTGCCTTTATGTCTTCTTCCTTCCTTTGTCCTTCTCTTTTCCTTACCTCTTCTCTTTCCCTTTTCTCCGCTGCGGCGTTTGAGACCTCTCTTCTTTCCTTTCCCTTGATCTTTCTTCCTCCCTGTGCGTGTCTGAAGGCCGACCCACGCCTTTTGTGCGTAGCCGGTGACGGGGTAACGCGTAATTCCCCGCCCCGGGTAGACAGGTAGGACATGTACGTACCCCCTGGTAACGGCCAGGCCCAGGGAGGGGTGATTACCCGAGCTGATACCTTCCGAAAGTGCCGATTGGTCCCTCCGTCCGTTTGTCGGGAGGTGTGACCTGAGGTGTGAACAATCACCTAAGGCGGGAGTGCCCTCAGAGAGGGCCCCCACAAGGGAGGAGCGCGCCATCGGAGACGCCGGTAATCATGGGGGATTCTTCCTCAATGGTTTCCTCACCTTCCACTATGTCTGCTCACAAACGTAAGTATACTGAGTCTCAGCCACAGACGATTCTTCCATCGTTGCCACAGTTCCTTGTTGTTTCTCGGTCTGATGAAGGTCACGACTTCTCCACGGTCAACCCTTTCATTATTCAGAAAGGTGTCGACGCAATTGCAGGTCCTGTAAAGTCTTGTTCCAGATTACGGAATGGCACCCTGTTGTTAGAAACACACAGTGCCCTCCAGGCACAAAAATTGCTGCGTTCTTCTCTGCTCCACACCTTCCCTGTCCAGGTGGAACCGCACCGTACCTTAAATTCGTCGCGTGGAGTCGTTTATACACGCTCCCTCGATGGATTGTCTGACGAAGAAATTCAGCACTATCTGTCTGACCAGGGCGTCACGGCAGTTCATAGAGTTATGAAACGGGTTGACACAACCATCATTCCAACCCGCACTGTCTTCTTGACATTTGATAAAGTTCAACTCCCATCGAAAATCAAAGCAGGCTATGAGATAATTTCCGTTCGCCCTTACGTCCCAAACCCTACGCGTTGCTATCGATGTCAGCGGTTCAATCACACCAGCCAGTCCTGTTCCAATCCGGCCAAATGTGTTACGTGTGGCAAGGAGGCCCATGAGGGTGCTTGTCCACCTCCATCCCCTCGCTGCATAAACTGTATGGGTGACCACCCTGCTTCCTCTCGAGATTGCCCCGTTTTTAAGGACGAAAAGCTCATCCAGGAAATAAGAGTGAAGGAAAAGGTGTCGACCTTTGCTGCTCGAAAATTATTCGCCAGTCGCAAGCCCACCGTGCCTCAGACAGGAAAATACAGCACTGTCCTTGCTTCGCCTCGGCCAACAAAGGAGGCGGCCACGCAGACTTGCGACCTCACCTTTAGTGCCACGGTCGTCAGATCGGCCAGCGCAAAGATCGCTCGTTCAACCTCACCACTTTCGCCTGCCCACTCTATGGCTCACCCTTCGTCGGGTTCTGCTAAATCTCGAGCCCAAAAGTCGGACGCCAAGTCTTCGAAAAAAGAGCATACTCGTGAAGAGTTTTTACGTACCGCAACTTCCCAACCATCGGTTCCTCCTTCATCTAAACACCATTCTTCCAAGAAGGCTACAAAGAAACCCAGTTCCTCTCCTTCTCCGCCAAGGCGTGTCCCATCTACAGCACCACCTGGCGGAAATCGCCCTCGGCCGTCTTCTGTGTCGCCGAGGCGCACTGCTGGTGGCCGGTCAACCGGCCGATCGCTGGTGGCAGGAGCTGCTCCTGACCAACCTATGGATCAGGATCTTCTGCCTTCGGCTGACTGCCATTCCATGCTGTCGGTCGCTAGCTCCGAGCAGTCTTTGACTTGACAGCAACTTTGGTCACATTCCTCCATTTTCTGTTCACCCCATGTCCATTATCCACTGGAATATCCGCGGCATTCGAGCCAATAGGGATGAATTGTCGATCCTCTTACGATCCTACTCGCCGGTCATCTTCTGTCTTCAGGAAACAAAGCTGCGTCCCCATGACCGCTTTGTTCTCCCTCATTTTCAGTCCGTCCAATATGATCTCCCCTCTGTTGAAGGCTCTCCAGCCCATGGAGGACTCATGATTCTTCTCCGTGATACTCTCCATTATCACCCAATCCCCTTAAACACTTCCTTCCAAGCTGTCGCCGTCCGTCTTTCACTTTCCGGATACACGTTCTCCCTTTGTACTGTATACATTCCATTGTCCACACCACTGGCACGAGCTGATCTCCTTCATCTTCTTGGTCAGCTTCCACCCCCCTATTTGCTGGTTGGGGACTTCAATGCCCACCACCCGCTTTGGGGATCTCCACATCCTTGTCCACGTGGCTCCATATTGCTAGACGTCTTCCACCAAGCGGATCTAGTTTGTCTCAACACTGGGGTTCCCCCATTTTTGTCTGCCTCCACGACAACTTTATCTCATTTGGACCTTGCGGTCGGTACTGTTCCGCTAGCTCGGCGCTTCGAATGGTTCGCCCTTGATGATACACACTCGAGTGACCACTTTCCATGTGTCCTTAGACTGCAGCCTCAACTGCCATATATGCGCCCGCGACGCTGGAAGTTTGCCCAAGCCGACTGGACACTTTTTTCGTCTCTCGCGACATTCGATGACCGTCGCTTTCCCAGCGTCGACGATGAGGTCACACACATTACCGACGTTATTCTTACAGCTGCGGAACGTTCAATACCACGCACCTCCGAATTGCCCCGGCGCCCCCCAGTTCCTTGGTGGAACGAGGCATGCCGTGACGCAATACGTGAGCGGCGACGTGCTCTTCGCATTTTCCGTCACCATCCTACTTTGGCCAACTGTATCCGCTATAAGCAGCTCCGTGCGCGATGCCGTCGCGTCATCCGCGATAGCAAGAAGGCAAGCTGGAAATTCTTTATTAGCTCATTTAACACCTTCACTCCCTCCTCGGAAGTTTGGAGTCGGCTTCGACGGTTCTCAGGCGCGCCTAGTTTCTCCCCGGTCTCTGGGCTCACTGTCGCGCATGATACCTTAGTGGACCCCGTCGCAATTTCTAACTCGTTGGGTCAGCACTTTGCTGAGATTTCGAGCTCCTCAAATTACCCGCCAGCGTTTCTCCCGAAGAAACGTGCAGCGGAAGTGCGACCTCTTGTTTTCTCCTCTCAAAATCACGAAAGCTACAATACTGTTTTCTCCATGCGGGAACTCCAACATGCCCTCTCATCTTCTCGCTCCTCCGCCCCAGGACCGGATGGTATCCATGTCCAAATGTTGCTGCATTTATCAACCTCTAGTCTGCGTTACCTCCTTCGCCTTTATAATCGAATTTGGACCGACAGTACCTTTCCCAAACGGTGGCGGGAAGCTATTGTCGTTCCCGTTCCGAAACCTGGAAAGGACAAACATCTCCCCTCTAGCTATCGCCCCATTTCTCTCACGAGTAGTGTCTGTAAGGTTTTGGAGCGTATGGTGAATTACCGTTTAGCTTGGTGGCTGGAATCCCGCAGTCTTTTAACACCAGCCCAATGCGGATTCCGAAAGCATCGTTCTGCAGTTGACCATCTTGTTGCTCTCTCCACTTATATGATGAACAATTTTCTCCGGAAACGCCAAACGGTAGCAATATTTTTTGATCTGGAGAGAGCATACGATACCTGTTGGAGGACAGGCATCCTTCGCACACTATTCTCTTGGGGCTTTCGAGGCCGGCTGCCCCTTTTTCTTCGCGAATTTATGGCAGAGTGCACTTTTAGGGTGCGGGTGAACACTACTCTCTCCCGTACTTTCTCCCAAGAAAACGGGGTACCCCAGGGATCCGTGCTGAGTGTTGTACTGTTTGCCATCGCCATAAATCCAATTATGGATTGTCTCCTTCCTGATGTCTCGGGCTCCCTCTTTGTGGACGATTTTGCGATCTACTACAGCTCTCAACGGACCAGCCTTCTTGAACGACGTCTTCAAGGATGTCTTGATCGCCTCCACTCGTGGAGCATCGAAACCGGCTTCCGTTTCTCACCCAGTAAGACCGTTTGTGTCAATTTTTGGCGACGAAAGGAGTTTCTTCCGCCCTCCTTACATCTAGGTCCTGCCAACCTTCCGTTTTCAGACGTCGCTAAATTCTTGGGTCTTATGTTTGACAGAAAACTGTGCTGGTCCTCCCACGTTTCCTATCTTTCGGCTCGCTGTCTGCGATCGCTTAACACCGTCCGTGTCCTGAATGGTACCTCCTGGGGAGCGGACCGAGTGGTCTTTCTCCGCCTCTATCGCGCCTTAGTGCGCTCAAAATTGGATTACGGAAGCATAGTCTACTCCTCTGCTCGGCCGTCTATTCTTCGGCGTCTCGACTCTATCCACCACCGTGGATTACGTTTAGTGTCTGGAGCTTTTTACACTAGCCCTGTGGAAAGCCTTTATGCTGAGACTGCTGAACCTCCGCTGTCCAATCGGCGAGCAGTCCTCCTGAGTCGTTATGCTAGCCATCTGTCTTCCATGCCTGCTAATCCAGCCCATGACCTTTTTTTCGACGCCTCCTTTGATGTAGGGTATGCAGGCCGCTCCTCCTCCCTACTACCCCCGGGAGTCCGCTTCCGTCAATTTCTCCATTCTCTTTCCTGCCGCTTTCCGAAAACCTTCTTGACAACTTGGGGTACAGCACCGCCTTGGCTCCGTCCCCGGATCTGCCTGCTCCGTGACCTTTGTCAATTTCCCAAGGATGGTAGCCCTACACTTGTTTATCGTCGGGCATTTGCTGCTCTATGTGCACAAATGACGGACGCCACATTTATTTACACCGACGGCTCGAAAACATCATTAGGTGTAGGGAGTGCCTATATTGTTGGCGACACCCCAAATCGCTTTCGACTTCCCGACCAGTGTTCGGTTTATACTGTGGAGCTTTACGCTGTTCTCCAGGCTGTCCACTACATCCGCCGCCATCAGCGGATCCAGTACGTTATCTGCTCCGATTCTCTCAGCTCTCTCCTCAGTCTCCAAGCTCTTTACCCTGTGCACCCTCTGGTCCACCGGATTCAGGACTGTCTGCGCTTGCTCCACCTGGGGGGCGTCTCGGTGGCGTTCCTCTGGCTCCCGGGACACGCTGGTATCTGTGGGAATGAGGCGGCCGATATGGCGGCCAAGGCTGCAGTCTCTCTTCCTCGGCCAGCTATTCAGTCGCTTCCCTTCACCGATCTACGGAGCGGTTTATGTCGCAAAGTTGCTCATTTATGGCATGCGCATTGGTCAACACTTCCCCGTAATAAATTGCGGGAAGTGAAAGCCCTTCCTTGCGCTTGGACCTCTTCCTCCCGAACGCGTCGTCGGGAGGAGGTAATTTTAGCTAGACTCCGGATAGGGCACTGTCTTTTTAGCCATAGACATCTTTTAAGCGGTGATCCTCCTCCACTCTGTCCCCACTGCTCTCAGCCGTGGACGGTCAGACACCTTTTAATTGAATGCCCCTATTTTAATCCGTTACGCTCCCGTCTACAGCTATCGCCTGATCTATCGTCGATTTTAGCAGATGACACGCGCTCAGCCGACCGCGTTCTCCAGTTTATTAGTGACAGTGAAATGACGTCAGTCATTTGAAGTTTTTTTTGGGGGACAACCACCCCCTGTCTGTAGTGGATTTTTAAGCATTCTTTCTACTTTTAGTTTCTCCAATTTTATGAGTTTGTTCCCATTGCTGCTGGTTTTCAATTTCGGTTTTTTACTGTCTTAAGTCACGGGCTGGGCGCTAATGACCATAGAAGTTTTGCGCCCTAAAACCACAAAAAAAAACTACCCAGGGTCTTATCCTACAGGATACTTTGAGTAGTGATCCACTGGTCCTTGCAGAGCACATTGCGATAGCATCAGTCCTCTTTCTGTCTGGCTACCTTTTCTTGGCAGAAACGATGAGCTGAGGAAACTCCCCTCTGTTTCGACCCCCACGACGCTGGAGGCTATGAGGAACTCCACACTGAGTGAGAGTTCTTGCAGGCTCTTACCTCTTCATATGACACGATACCAGGCCTGGGTCCCATCCACAACCAGATGATTCAACACTTGGACGTTATCTAGAGGCAAGATCTACTTTGAGCTTTCAACTGTATTTGACTTAAAGGTGCGTTCTCATCACAGTTACGACACAGCTATTGTCCTTAAGCCCTGGAGGAACCCAACATCTCTCGGCAGCTACTGACCAATTAGCTTCTTAACGAATGTACTTTGTAAACTGCTTGAGAAGATGTTTAGCTTCTGATTATGTCGAGTACTCGAATCTTGGGGGCCTTTCGTCCCTGTATTGGTGCGGTTTCTGGGAAGGACGACCTATAACTGATCATTTACTTAGATTGGAAACAACAATCTGAGAGGCTTTCACTAACTGACGACATGTTATCGTGGTCTTTGACCTACATAAGGTGTATGACATGGTTTGACGCTGTCACATTTTATTTACCCTCCATGAATGTGGCTTTTGTGACTCACGCCAGATTTTTATCTGTGAGTTTTCACCCCATCAGCTATTCTGGTTTAGAGTTGCCACTTCACTCAGCACCCATTGGATCCAGAAGAATAGTATCCCACAGGTTTCTGCATAAAGTGTCACATTGTCCTCATCGCTATCAATGGGCTTGTAACGTCTGTTGGGCCTCTGGTTACCCTGGCATTGTATTTTAGCTACCCACTCGGGAGCATCTGCTGAATTCCTGCTACAAGGTGGCATCCAACAGGCCTCTGTGTGGGCCCTTTCCCATAGCTTCCAGTTCTCTCCCCCCCAAAAAGGGGAATTTCGCGTTTTTACCATCGACCCACACTACACCCCCATACAGAACTTCATTTACAGTCTCATTTATTGGGTCTTCTTGAAAAAAAGCTGACCTGGCTGCCCTATATTCGCCAACTGAAAACTACTCCAGGCCTACACATCTTAGGGAGCAGACCATGCCACTCTTCTCCATCTTTACCATGGTCTGTTTTTTCCCAGACAAGATTAAGTTTGCAGGTTTGTCTCAGCTGCTCCTTCCACTGTGAAACTACTTGGCCCTGTACATCACTACAGGGTGTGTCTGGCTATCGGTGCATTTTGCAGATCCAACTCCTGGTTTCTAATGCAATCGCCATTCGACTATTCCCTCACCATCACGTGTATCCCATGCCCTCAAGTGGGATTAGCGGTTGTAATGCATCTCATGTGTCTCTATTGGGATCTTCATCCCCAGTCACTGAAAAGTTCCCCATGTATTTCTTCCCCCACTGCCTTAACCATGTATTAGGACTGACCTATTCCAGGATCCCAAGGTCACTGTCGCTTCTATGAGATTCTGTCGTCTTGTACGTTCCATACTAGAAGACTTTCAGTCTGCTGTCCCCTTCTACACTGATGGATCTGAAACGATATATAAGGCAGGATACGCTTTTAGGTCTCCTACTGGCATGGAACACAATTTACTGCCAGTATCATGTAGTATATTCACAACAGAGCTTCTAGCCATTAACTGGGCCCTCCATTCTGTTACTCATGCCTCGATCCACAATGTCCTAACATGTACCGACTCAATGAGCGTCCTAGAGGAAATAGACTGACGGTACTCTGGTCACCCCTCAGTCTCTACTATCCATGATCGACTCTCTGCAATTGGCCATGCCGCCTGCTCAGTTGTCTTCCTTAGGGTATTCTGGGAAATTAACAGTGTGACTGTTCGGCTAGAGGGGCAGATACTTACACCCCCGCCCCCCCCCCCCAATTCCCTTTCATGATTCCAGCTGCAGATATGCAGATCTACATCAAATCTCTTTGCCCGAAAGTGCAATGACATCTGCTGCTCTACTGCTCACAGTAATAAACTCTGCACAATCAAGGATACTACTGCAGATCGCCTTCCTTCTGCTCGTCTTGGAAGGAGTCCATTGTCTTATTCCGTCTACATGTTAGACATACTAGGCTCACCCATTGTTTTCTCTTGTGTAATGAGCCATCTTCACAATGTGGTTGTGGAGCCAGACTGACAGTATCCTATAGATTGGTGGAATTTCCTCTTCTTTTGGTCCTTAATATTAAGTTTAGCCATCTAGAGTACTCGTCCTTAATATTAGCAGACAATTCATGGATGGTTGAACTGGTCCTCAGTTTCCCTCATGAAAGTGGTTTTTATTTCAGTTAAAAGATTTTGCTTTACTCCAGGAGTGGGGGCGGAGTGGTTGTGGTTGGGACCTCTCCTCACGTTGTCTGGGTCTGGGACACGTGACCACTCCCCTGTTTTTCCAGTTTTTAGATTTGGCCTTATCCTTTTATTCCTTCTGCTGTGTGTTTTTTGGCTTTCTCGCCGTTTAGTCCCATAACCCAGTCAATCAATCACATTTGGGTTGATAGCAAATTTCCAAGAAGCTGACCTGAAGCTACTGTCATATTTATACCCAAGCCCAGTAAGGATAAACACCTTCCTTCTATTTGCCACCCCGTTTCTATCACCAACTGTGTTTGCAAATTGATCGAACATATGATTAATGGCTGGCTGGTACGGTGCGTCGAGTCTCTATATGTACTAACCGCTACACAATCTGGATTTCATGCACGACATTCCGCAACTGACCATCTTGTCACTTTGTCAACCCATGTCATGAACGGGTTTCTGCGAAACAACCCGACTACGGCAGTGTTCCTTGATTTGAAGGAAGCCTAAAACCCTTGCTGGTATCCGTACTCTATGAACTCTATAGACATGTGGCTTTCGTGGACCCTGCCCTATTTCCCTCAGAAATTTATAAAAGACAGAGTTTTCAAGATACGTGAATGTTAGCCAGGAGAATAAGGTGTCTCACGGCTCCGTTCTGAGGCCTTTAGAGCCTGTCCCCACTTCCAGTTTCCATTTCGTCGACAACTTGGCGATCTATTGCAGTTCTCCGTGGACTTTTCTAGAGCTGCGTCTCCAGCTATGTCTTGATCGGCTTCACACGTGGAGTGCCTACAAAGGCTGTCGAGTTCCCACTGACAAAACCGTTTGTATGAATTCTGGCAGCGCAATGCGTTTGTGCCACCGTCTTTACATATTGAACCTATATCTCTTCCACTACCTGAAAAGTAGCTTTCTTGGTCCTCCCTCACATCTTACGTGGCAGCATGCTGTACCTAGTCCCTCAGTGTCCAATGTGTTCAAAACTGTACTTACTGGGAAGTGAATCGGACCACTCTCCTTCGTTTATACCAATCCCTTGTCCGTTCGAAACGAGACTACGTGCCTTTCGTTTATTCATCTGCCGTATTAACACAATCCATAATCGTGGAATACGTTTGGTGCCTTTTGCACTAGCCGAGTTGCGAGTTTCTATGGAGAAGCTGCCAAAATACCACTGTCACACCATCGTCTACATCTACATCTACATCTACATCCATACTCCGCAAGCCACCTGACGGTGTGTGGCGGAGGGTACCTTGAGTACCTCTATCGGTTCTCCCTTCTATTCCAGTCTCGTATTGTTCGTGGAAAGAAGGATTGTCGGTATGCTTGTGTGGGCTCTAATCTCTCTGATTTTATCCTCATGGTCTCTTCGCGAGATATACGTAGGAGGGAGCAATATACTGCTTGACTCTTCGGTGAAGGTATGTTCTCGAAACTTTGACAAAAGCCCGTATCGAGCTACTGAGCGTGTCTCCTGCAGAGTCTTCCACTGGAGGTTATCTATCATCTCCGTAACGCTCTCGCGATTTCTAAATGATCCTGTAACGAAGCGCGCTGCTCTCCGTTGGATCTTCTCTATATCTTCTATCAACCCTATCTGGTACGGATCCCACACTGCTGAGCAGTATTCAAGCAGTGGGCGAACAAGCGTACTGTAACCTACTTCCTTTGTTTTCGGATTGCATTTCCTTAGGATTCTTCCAATGAATCTGTCTGGCATCTGCTTTACCGACGATCATTCCATTTTAAATCACTCCTAATGCGTACTCCCAGACAATTTATGGTATTAACTGCTTCCAGTTGCTGACCTGCTATTTTGTAGCTAAATGATAAGGGATCTTTCTTTCTGTGTATTCGCAGCACATTACACTTGTCTACATTGAGATTCAATTGCCATTCCCTGCACCATGCGTCAATTCGCTGCAGATCCTCCTGCATTTCAGTACAATTTTCCATTGTTACAACCTCTCGATACACCACAGCATCATCTGCAAAAAGCCTCAGTGAACTTCCGATGTCATCCACCAGGTCATTTATGTATATTGTGAATAGCAACGGTCCTATGACACTCCCCTGCGGCACACCTGAAATCACTCTTACTTCGGAAGACTTCTCTCCATTGAGAATGACATGCTGCGTCCTGTTATCTAGGAACTCCTCAATCCAATCACACAATTGGTCTGATAGTCCATATGCTCTTACTTTGTTCATTAAACGACTGTGGGGAGCTGTATCTAACGCCTTGCGGAAGTCAAGAAACACGGCATCTACCTGGGAACCCGTGTCTATGGCCCTCAGAGTCTCGTGGACGAATAGCGCGAGCTGGGCTTCACATGAGCGTCTTTTTCGAAACCCATGCTGATTCCTACAGAGTAGATTTCTAGTCTCCAGAAAAGTCATTATACTCGAACACAATACGTGTGCCAAAATTCTACAACTGATCGACGTTAGAGATATAGGTCTATAGTTCTGCACATCTGTTCGACGTCCCTTCTTGAAAACGGGGATGACCTGTGCCCTTTTCCAATCCTTTGGAACGCTACGCTCTTCTAGAGACCTACGGTACACCGCTGCAAGAAGGGGGGCAAGTTCCTTCGCGTACTCTGTGTACAATTGAACTGGTATCCCATCAGGTCCAGAGGCCTTTTCTCTTTTCAGCGATTTTAATTGTTTCTCTATCCCTCTGTCGTCTATTTCGATATCTACCATTTTGTCATCTGTGCGACAATCTAGAGAAGGAACTACAGTGCAATCTTCCTCTGTGAAACAACTTTGGAAAAAGACATTTAGTATTTCGGCCTTTAGTCTGTCACCCTCTGTTTCAGTACCATTTTGGTCACTGAGTGTCTGGACATTTTGTTTTGATCCACCTACCGCTTTGACATAAGACCAAAATTTCTTAGGATTTTCTGCCAAGTCAGTACATAGAACTTTACTTTCGAATTCATTGAACGCCTCTCGCATAGCCCTCCTCGCACTACATTTCGCTTCGCGTAAGTTTTATTTGTCTGCCAGGCTTTGGCTATGTTTATGTTAGCTGTGAAGTTCCCTTTGCTTCCGCAACAGTTTTCTAACTCGGTAGTTGTACCACGGTGGCTCTTTTCCATCTCTTACGATCTTGCTTGGCACATACTCATCTAACGCATAATGTACGACGGTTTTGAACTTTGTCCACTAATCCTCAACACTATCTGTACTTGAGACAAAACTTTTGTGTTGAGCCAACAGGTACTCTGAAATCTGCTTTTTGTCACTTTTGCTAAACAGAAAAATCTTCCTGCCCTTTTTAATATTCCTATTTACGGCTGAAATCATCGATGCCGTAACCGCTTTATGATCGCTGATTCCCTGTTCTGCGTTAACTTTTTCAAATAGTTCGGGTCTGTTTGTCACGGGTTTGTTATCGCCACGAGTCGGTTCTCTGTTTAACTGCTCAAGGTAGTTTTCAGATAAAGCACTTAAAAAAATTTCACTGGATTCTTTGTCCCTGCCACCCGTTATGAACGTCTGAGTCTCCCAGTCTATATCCGGCAAATTAAAATCTCCACCCAGAACTATAACAAGGTGGGGAAATCTACTCGAAATATTTTCCAAATTATCCATCAGGTGCTCAGCCACAACAGCTGCTGAGCCAGGGGGCCTATAGAGACATCCAATTACCATGTCTGAGCCTGCTTTAGCCGTGACCTTCACCCAAATCATTTCACATTTCGGATCTCCGTCAATTTCCTTCGATGCTATTGCACTTCTTATCGCTATAAACACGCCTCCCCCTTCAATGTCCAGCCTGTCTCTGCGGTATACATTCCAATCTGAGTTTAGGATTTCATTACTGTGATGTCCACCACAGTTGATACACACGCAGTTTGTCTTCCATGCTCGGCCACCCATACTACGCCTCCTATATCTCTGACTCCCTTCGCTGCCAGAAAGGAGCGCGCCCTGCTTCTATATTACCTCCCACAGTTCGATTTCGGTTACTGTTAGTGCTGCTTAACTTCACGCTGCCTGCCACGTTAGCAGTAGCTGTGAACCCTTCACTGACTTGGCTTTGTGCGGCGGCTCGTGTTCATCTTTCTCACACACTTCCTAAGGACACTACTCTGGATTCGATCAATCGCTGAAAGTTTCTTGATCTCTGCACGCACTTAACGATACCACATTCGTGTACACCGATGGCTCTAAAAACGACCGTGGTGGTGGGTGCGCTTCCGTCGTTGGCAGCGACCATTTTCGGTGTCGGCTTCCAGAACACTGCTCGATTTTTACAGCAGAGCTCTTCGCCCTCCGTCACGCAACCCTGTGCGTATGGCGACACAGGTTTTTTTTTTTAACTGTCGTATGGTCCATTTGTCTCAGTACTTTTCAGAGCCTCTGTGTGCTGTGCATGGTCCATCCCTTAGCGCACGGGTCCAAGAAAGCTTCCACTTTGAGGGAGCCACCGTGATACTCATGTGGGTTCCTGGTGACGTCAGTCTGACGGGAAATGAGTTGCCTACGCTGCTGCCGGGCTGCTGTCTCCTACTTCTTCCGTTCCTTTGGATGATCTCAGTGTTGTCATCTGTTGGCACATGGTGCCACTTTGGCATTACCACTAGTCTTTGTTCACGGGATCAAGATCCGTACCGGCCGCGGTGGTCTAGCGGTTCTAGGCGCGCAGTCCGGAACCGCGCGACTGCTACGGTCGCAGGTTCGAATCCTGCCTCGGGCATGGATGTGTGTGATGTCCTTAGGTTAGTTAGGTTTAAGTAGTTCTAAGTTCTAGGGGACTGATGACCACAGATGTTAAGTCCCATAGTGCTCAGAGCCATTTGAACCATTTGAACAAGATCCGTGGAATCAAACCTCTCCCAAGGCTTGCCCGACCTGCTCTGGACTCTCTTGTCGTGAGGAGATAATTTTATCTAGGCTGCGTATTGGCACTGTCTTCTTAGTCATCGGCATTTAAGTGGTGGTCTCCCACAACTTTGTGCTCTTTGGCATCAACCTTTGATCCTTCGCCATTTCCTGACTCAGTGCCCTTTTCTTAACCACTTACGTTTCAGTGTACGTTTGCCGTCTGCTTTATCGGCCGTTTTAGCGAACGATGTACGGGCTGTCGATAGCGTTTTACTTCTTATCCGTCTTAGCGATATGTCGAAGGACATTTAATCTTTTGGTTTTGGACCTCTGCTCTTTCTAAGGCATATTTTGTGGCCCTTTCTCTAAGGGAAGTCCTTATTTCTAGATCCTTTTCCTTCCGTCTATCGGGCTTAGCGTATAATCATTTTTAACTTCTTTTACTTTCTGGTGTTCTAAGGTTGTAATACGGGCGCTTATGAACTCAATTCTTTTTATCCCCAAAAAAACTACTTGTAAGTGTAGCCTGCAGTTTTTTTTCTTTTTTCTTTAGAAGTCCGATTGTAACCATGACAATTATGCAAGCTACTTCCTTGCGTTCACCCTGGAACACCAAAGGGGAAAAATGTCACACCACTACTACACTATCGTAAAATTACTACGCCACATTTTATTAAAAAGCAGCCATAGTTCGATAATTACAATTATTAATGAAATAATTTATTAGTTAATTACTTAATTACTATTATTAGATCTCCCGTGGTAAGATAAATAGCACATTATGTTCAAAACGTTCTGTTTATACCCTCCTGCAATCGTACTCGTACATTTTAGAAGAGTTTATTTACCTGGTGCTAAGAACAACATGATCTTGTCACCAACATCGTGGTTCTCCCTCGACGGCTTCTGGCTCTGATCCTATTATCTGCTTGGCAAGAAAAGTTATCTAATGAAAGTGGAAAGGAATTCCAGCAGCAAGATCCTCATTCAAAGTTCAAAGCATCATTCCTCAATTTATAACAATATATATTCGTTTTCTTATCTGCTACGTGATGTATCACTCCTTCAATATTTTATCATCTAAATTTTAGACCTATAGTGACACGAAGGGGATACCCTAAAATACTACTCTTTATAGAGAGGGCAGGTATGCCAAACTGCTTGGGTGCAAAAGAGCATTATGGTTTCCGTACACTGAGGTGACAAGTCACGGGATGTCTCCTAATATCGTGTCGGGCCCCGTTTGCCCGGCTTAGTGCGGCAACTCGACATACCTCGAACTCAACAACTCGCTGAAAGTGCTCTGCAGAAATAGTGAGCGATGCTGCCTCTATAACAGTCTAAAATGCTCACACAAACTGAAATCTAGATTGCGTTCCATAAATGTCACGTGGATCTCATGTCGGAAGATCTGGGTGACCAAGTCATTCGTTCGCATTGTCCAGAATGTTCTACGAACCAATCGCGAAAAATTGTCGCCCGGTGACTTGGCGCACTGTCATCAATAGAAATTAATCGTCGTTTTGGCACATGACGTTTATGACTAGCTGCGAATGGTCTCAAAGTAGCCGAACATCCAGAGGACGCAGTCCATTCCATACAAACAAAGCCCACACTATTAGGGAGTCACCACCAGCTTGCACAGTCCCTTGTTGGCAACTTGGGTCCATGGCTTCGTGTGGTCTTCGCCACACTCAAACCCTACCATCAGCTCTTGTTGTTGTTGTTGTTGTGGTCTTCAGTCCTGAGACTGGTTTGATGCAGCTCTCCATGCTACTCTATCCTGTGCAAGCTTCTTCATCTCCCAGTACCTACTGCAACCTACATCCTTCTGAATCTGCTTAGTGTATTCATCTCTTGCTCTCCCCCTACGATTTTTACCCTCCACGCTGCCCTCCAATACTAAATTGGTGATCCCTTGATGCCTCAGAACATGTCCTACCAACCGATCCCTTCTTCTGGTCAAGTTGTGCCACAAACTCCTCTTCTCCCCAATCCTATTCAATACTTCCTCATTAGTTATGTGATCTACCCATCTAATCTTCAGCATTCTTCTGTAGCACCACATTTCGAAAGCTTCTATTCTCTTCTTGTCCAAAGTATTTACCGTCCATGTTTCACTTCCATACATGGCTACACTCCATACAAATACTTTCAGAAACGACTTCATGACACTTAAATCTATACTCGATGTTAACAAATTTCTCTTCTTCAGAAACGCTTTCCTTGCCATTGCCAGCCTACATTTTATATCGTCTCTACTTCGATCATCATCAGTTATTTTGCTCCCCAAATAGTAAAACTCCTTTACTACTTTAAGTGTCTCATTTCCTAATCTAATACCCTCAACATCACCCGACTTAATTCGACTACATTCCATTATTCTCGTTTTGCTTTTCTTTATGTTCATCTTATATCCTCCCTTCAAGACACCATCCATTCCGTTCAACTGCTCTTCCAAGTCCTTTGCTGTCTCTGACAGAATTACAATGTCATCGGCGAACCTCAAAGTTTTTACTTCTTCTCCATGGATTTTAATACCTACCCCGAATTTTTCTTTTGTTTCCTTTACTGCTTGCTCAATGTACAGATTGAATAACATCGGGGAGAGGCTACAACCCTGTCTTACTCCCTTCCCAACCACTGCTTCCCTTTCATGTCCCTCGACTCTTGTAACTGCCATCTGGTTTCTGTACAAATTGTAAATAGCCTTTCGCTCCCTATATTTTACCCCTGCCACCTTTAGAATTTGAAAGAGAGTATTCCAGTCAACATTGTCAAAAGCTTTCTCTAAGTCTACAAATGCTAGAAACGTAGGTTTGCCTTTCCTTAATCTTTCTTCTAAGATAAGTCTTAAGGTCAGTATTGCCTCTCGTGTTCCAGTATTTCTACGGAATCCAAACTGATCTTCCCCGAGGTCGGCTTCTACTAGTTTTTCCATTCGTCTGTAAAGAATTCGTGTTAGTATTTTGCAGCTGTGGCTTATTAAACTGATTGTTCGGTAATTTTCACATCTGTCAACACCTGCTTTCTTTGGGATTGGAATTATTATATTCTTCTTGAAGTCTGAGGGTATTTCGCCTTTTTCATACATCTTGCTCACCAGATGGTAGAGTTTTGCATCAGCTCTTACCAACTGAAATAGCGAGTCATCTGACTAGTCCACGGTTTTCCAGTCGTCTAGTGTCCACTCGTTACAGTCACAAGTCTAGGAGAGGCGCTGGAGGCGGTGCCGTGTTGCTAGCAGAGGCAATCGCGACCGGTGTCTGCTGCCATAGCCCACTGACGTCAGATTTCAGCCCGCTGTCCTAAAGGATACGTTCGTCATACGTCCCATAGTGATTACAGTGGTTATTTCACGCAGTGTTGCTTGCCTGTTAACACTCACATACGTACGCAAACGCCGCTGCTCTCGGTCGTTAAGTAAAGCCCGTCGGCCACTACGTTATCTATGGTGAGAGGTAATGCCTGAAATTTTATATTCTCGGCACACTCTCCGCATCGTATCTCTCGGAATACTGTATTCTAACGATTTCCGAAATGGAATGTCCCGTACGCCTAGCTCCAACTACCATTCCGCGTCCAAAGTCTGTTAATACCCGTCGTGCGGCCATAATAACGACGGAAACATTTTCACGTGAGTCACCTAAGTACAAAGGACAGCTCCACCAATGCAGTGCCCTTTGTGCGTGCGATACTACTGCTATTTGTATGTGTGCATATTTCTATCCCATGTCTTGTCTCATTGTAAAAGTTGTATATGTCTTTTGCAACCATAATGAAAGTTAATATTCTAAGGCTTCTTAATTGGTCACTGAACAAACGTTTTTCAATTTTATTTGCTTCGATCATGAACAGTATGTGTGTTTTACTCACTACAATAAACAGTATTACTCATTACTATTACTTAAAGTTATTTCGTTATTTGCTTCGTCATACGACTTGAAAGTACAGAGCTGACTTCATAATCCTTGAATGTCAAATATAAGGTAGTATCCTTTCAACATAAATACACTTCGATGATACGAATGTATTTTCCCAGTACCCTATCTACGAACTTAGATCTTGCTTTACTCTTTAGTTAATGTGGTCAGCGCTCGTCCATAGTGATTAGAAGGCTAAAAAAGTCGTCTGGATTGGCGTGACACAGCTGCAGAATTTCCGCCACTACTGCGGTGATCTTCTTAAAAGGAACCTGGAAGTTATGATAGCCAAAAAATTGACTTTTTATTTAATGAAGTTCTGTGACTGTTTCTTTATTCTAAGAATATACTTTGCACGTACAGTACTTCGTCATTTTCGTTTTTATATGCTTCTCTGAAGCAGATTCGGCGCGTGAATGCCTAGCTGTCACACTACTGTCGAACACAAAACATTGCCTACAATGTCTCGTTTTTTTAATTTTGACACTGCTATTTCCGTAGCAACTCGTTTGTGTAATATCCTTGAACTTATCGACACTACTGTGAGCAAGGATTTATTGCACTCACTCTTTCTTTTTTAGATGAGAAAACACAGAATCCGAATTATAGTTTCAATAGTTGCATTTGGAAACGCTTGCCAACAGGTGTTCGTCGGTATTTCAGCTTCTGATGCGGTTGTGCTGGACGCCGTAATATGTTTCGATGATGGAGTAACAAGCAGGTTACAAACCACGAGCAAACAAGACATGAAAACTGGGGATAACATGAAAAGTGGGTTGCTGCGAGTGGTCAGGCAGCGTGCGGCTGATGAAAGCTCGACGAAGAAGACCAGAATAACAAATGCAATAAGGAAAACTAAAGAAGCTGAAAAGGAAATTCAGAACCGATAAGATTAGGGACCTGCAATGTTTTGACATGTTATCATTGAAAAGAAAAACATGTAAAACTTCATTCTCAATTTCTCGTAATCAACGTTTTTGCAAACGTCGGTTTTTTATGATCCAATATAAAGCTGCGAAGAGTGTTTCTCACGCATAATACAGTGCTTGCCTACACAATGAACAACGTTTTTCAACAATGCACTAAAATATTTTAAACTTGAGTATGTCCTCTGCCGGCCGCGGTGGTCTAGCGGTTCTGGCGCTGCAGTCCGGAACCGCGGGACTGCTACGGTCGCAGGTTCGAATCCTGCCTCGGGCATGGGTGTGTGTGATGTCCTTAGGTTAGTTCGGTTTAAGTAGCTGTAAGTTCTAGGGGACTTATGACCTAAGATGTTGAGTCCCATAGTGCTCAGAGCCATTTGAACCATTTTTTATGTCCATCTACTTAAATTATTAGGAGAAAACATCTACTTCTAAAATCATTTTCCTAAAAAAATACAGTGAACAACAAATTGGTAAATATTCTTGCTTTGTTGTTTCAATAAGATAACTGAAAGAACAAATAGTTTTTTGATCTTTCGAGTAGTGTGGAAGTACAGTGTACGTAAAATAAAAAAATTTATGTACTTCAGTACGTAAAATAAATGTCAATGTTCTCTCGTCTATGTATTCCACAGTTTGTAAATTTTTTTGCTCGTAGGTCGTAGTATGCTAATTACTTGTTTAAAGTTTCATTCCAGTATCAAAGCTTGAGTTACTAAATTTCAAAATAGTAATACGATTAAAAACTTTGGGCCATGCTGTCCAGGTCCCATTGATGATTACGGGTATACTCATCCATGATAAAAATATTGTGTAAGATGCTGAAAACTAATCCACGGTTGATTTTAGCTCTTTTGTCTTAGAGCTCCAGGATCCCACTTTCCTTGAGATTCCCAGCTCTTTGCCAAGAGGTGTGCCACTTCGTCCATCATTCTTTTTTTTTTGCCTGTATAATGATGGACGGTTGCTGTATACATTCACTAACACAGCATGCATTATTCCAGCATCGTTCTTCCACTGCAGGAAACGAATTGCTGCGGAAAACTAATAGTTGTTGTTCATTGTAAATAGCTGAAACGCCATAGTTCGTTATAACGGTTGTCTCCTACATTCTGTTTAATATTAAAGACATAAGCTGAATCTGTTAAAGTGAAAGTTCATTGTGCGCCTTAGTGCTCGTTATGGCTCTAAATGTTTTGATGCCGGAAGCACCAGGGCAGAGTTTGCTCCGGCACGAAGCCATAGTTTAGTGTTAGTGCTACGAGCTACAACGGGGCTCAAGAGGCTATCTATTGCTGCTGTCAGTCTAAAGGAGTGGCCGCTAAGCGGTTTCCTGTTATCTCCAGGAACAGTGAGCGAAACTAGGCTATCGCGTGTCGACACCCAAAACGATGTTGCACGGAAGCGTTGCAATAGGACTTGAACAGTTCGCGAAATTCGCTGTTCGCACGGTAAAAGACCTCCAGCCTTACAGTAGCAGTAGCTAATAGGTTGTACACATTGTTCACATCGTTTTAGTGCTATTCTAACTTACTTCTGAGCCGAAGTGGATTGTAGCAGATTATTTATCTGGTTATAGTAGTGCTATATATTTTTGTTGCAAGAGGTTGTGTATTTTTCCATCTCTTGTCTTGAGTGAGTTTACTTTCTAGTGTAGTTTCCCGCCGCAGGAGTCGCTTTATTTACTTGATTCCACGACCCTTGCGAATAGTAAATATTCAGTAGACCCCAGGGTTTAATCTCTCGTTTTGTAAGTGTATATTCAATTAGTCAGTAGCGCAGTATTGGCTAGAAACAATTGTAATCAGCGTCTTTAGCAGCACAGTTCGGTGCCAGCTATCGCCTGTGACTCATCTCCAGGACACAAAGTTAGAAATTTAGCTTATCCCATGTTTTCTTAATAGTGTATATTTAACTGCTAGCGTGTTTTGATATGTAAGTAGTTTAGTCCCGCTTGACTGTTGGCTGTAAGTGTAAATTCAGGCAGTCTATAGCTCCAGTTGTCATCTCTTCTGAACATCCAGCTCTATAGTTCAGGTATCAGCGTCCCTTGGTTTCACCTCAGGAGAACAAATTGCTTACCTAGGCTGCTGCCAGCTTCTACTGTTTACTCTTCAGTTAGTCCTGCTATGATGTGTGCCTGCAGTGTGCAGACGGAGTAGCAGCTGGCCGCAGTAGTTTGCGAACAGTCGCCTTTAGGCTACTGCGTCGGAGTGTAGCTGTGGCGGAGATTTGGGAGCATCGCATGTGTCGCTTGTTTCACCCAAGGGCTCTACTGCCGAGGCACCTGCTAGTGTAACCGACGATGTCGACCGCGTAGGGTGAGTGCTGGGTGCAAACGCGTCGCGTCACTCGAGATGGGGTGCCAATGTGGAGGCTGTCGTATGCCTCCGCCTGGAGTACAGGGTCCTTGATTATTGTGCAGTTCTTACACACTTCCACGGGTAAGTTTTCTAATTCTTCAACACCTCACGTTCAGTTAACCGCAGTCTTGTGGATGATCGCAACGAACTAATATATGGTGGTGCACAAAAAACTGTCAGCGACTACATCTACATCTACATTTATACTCCGCAAGCCACCCAACGGTGTGTGGCGGAGGGCACTTTACGTGCCACTGTCATTACCTCCCTTTCCTGTTCCAGTCGCGTATGGTTCGCCGGAAGAACGACTGTCTGAAAGCCTCCGTGCGCGCTCTAATCTCTCTAATTTTACATTCGTGATCTGTTCTGGAGGTATAAGTAGGGGGAAGCAATATATTCGATACCTCATCCAGAAACGCACCCTCTCGAAACCTGGCGAGCAAGCTACACCGCGATGCAGAGCGCCTCTCTTGCAGAGTCTGCCACTTGAGTTTGTTAAACATCTCCGTAACGCTATCACGGTTACCAAATAACCCTGTGACGAAACGCGCCGCTCTTCTTTGGATCTTCTCTATCTCCTCCGTCAACCCGATCTGGTACGGACTGCTCGCCAATTACACATGATTTGTTGATCGGCACGAGCAGAAGAGATAAACATGTAATAATTAGGCAATAAAGAAGTAGCAAATAAGTCAATGCAAACTACTACTTCGAAACAATAATGAGCGTTCTAGCACTTAGGGTCGATTTTTCGTGCGTCACCGTATACCACTGAAATAATATTGTAGAAATATTCTCTTTACAAAATATGAGACCACACGCTCAATTACGGAGCGCGGGCTTCATCTGGAACGCGGGCTTCATCGTCTTGTAAGTCGGTTTGCCTTTCATAACAATGAAAACGCTGTTTTACCTTGTATCAAAAAGGACGGAAAATGGCTACTCGTATGCGCCCTGCCGACTTCCTTTGCATGTGTCATAACAAAAATTTGCCTTTTTATAATTATTTCTTCTGCTGTTTATCGAAGTAATGCAGTAAGCGGATATGCCCTTTTGTTACCTGAAAAGATGTAATACATACAATGTAATTTTTATGTAATTTACGTAATTATAAAATACGGAAAGAATCAGAATTCCAGAGTTCAAGAAAAGTTTGAAACAGATCTAGAGTGGGCTTGCGCAGCGAACGAAACGAACAACTCGATACTAAACTACCCACGAGCAGCCGGTAGCGGAACTGCAATGAGTGGCCACGAGAAGAAGGAAGAGTCCGGCCGACGGAGACAGGGACGGGAACTGCACCGAGGCTGGAACGAGACCGGCCGACGTGCCTTGCGGGAACGAGGCAGACCGTTTCCCGTTCACGGGAACTATAAGTAGAAAGCCGCGACCGAAGTGAACTATAAAAGACCGTTCCGTTGAGTTCGTTCCTCGCTCCTTCCGTTCGTCTTGGTGAACCGTTGCTTTGCACCCGTTAGTTTGCGAACGAGCGATCTCTAATCACAACCAAAGCCTTTGTCGTCTCTGTGACGGTCTTGGATGCAGATTCCTGGACATGCGCTATTGGGTGCGGAGTTGCGGGACTCCCCTTGATAGGTCAGGGGGGCACTACACAAAGGAAGCAGCTACTCGGGTATCAGAGCACTTGCAGAGGACACATGGTGGCTAGGTGGCGGTTTGAGGTACTCTCATGAACACTCGGCAGTCGATACACATACAGGGATATCAGACTGCGTTCAGAGTAGGCATTTAGATTGAAATAATTCACCAGTAAATTGTAGAAGTATTCGTAACGAAGTTCCCGAATTTACTGCCCTTCAGGAAAGTTCTCAACCTCAAACTATTCTTGGGACTGACAAGGGGAAGGCCTCAGACACGGCCAACCGATTCAGGTCAAATTTGGCAGGTCTCTTGTGTACAACCTAAAACGAAGGAATCTAAGATATTTTGGGACAACACCCCCGAAATTTTGAGAAAATCGCCCATAAAGGTTATGAAGAGCAATCGACTCAAAGTTGGCGGGGTCGATAGATAATTGTAAATAGAGCATTTTTCATCATCAGGTATAGGGTCCGAAAATGCAGACTTTTCCAGAAATCAAGGTAAGAAACTTTTACAACTGCCGCTTCTGTACCCACATGGTAAACGCTTTTCGCCGACAGCACCGATAGCGCAACGGCCAAGGTAACTGGCTGGGACTTGGAAAACCCGGGTTCAAATCTTGAAGAAACCTACCGGATGTTGTTGTTTACGTTTCTATTTTTCCATATCTCAATTAGTACGGATAGGAGGGTTAATAAGGTAAGTATTATTATCATCCTTATTGATTTACTTACCTTATTAACCTCCTATCCCTATCAACTGAGATATGGAAAAATACTAACGAAAAGAATAACATCCGCTACGTTTCTTCGAGATTCGAACCCAGGTTTTCCGATTCCCAGTCAATTACCTTGGCTATTGCGTTATCGGCGCTGTCGACGAAAGGCGTTTACCGTGTGGATACAGAAGCAGCTGTTGTAAAAGTTTCTTTCCTCGATTTCTGGAAAATTTTGCGTTTGTGGACCCCATACCGGATGATAAAAAATGCTCTATTTACAATTATCTATCGATCCCGCCAATTTTGAGTCGATTGCTCGTCATAACCTTTAGGGGTGTTTTCTCAAAATTGCGGGGGTGTTGACATAAAATAACTTAGATTCCTTCGTTTTAGGTTGTACACAAGCGACCTGTCAAATTTGAGCCGAATCGGCTGGCGTGTCTGAGGCCTTCCCCTTGTGAGAGCTGGCAAAAAGTCGAAGTAGAAAGCTCTGCGATACTAGGGAGGATTGGGATATTTATCGGAAATACAGATGAGACGCCGTAGAAGGGAGGGTGTTCATTGCAGTCGAAAACATATTGTCTCTACTGAGGTTGAAATTCAGTATTATAGTGAAGTTGTCTGGTCGCGCATAACAGGTCTAGGTGAAACCAAATTAATTGTTAGATGTTTCTACCGACCGCCCGACAGCGCTGTCAGTCATTCAAAGAAAGTCTAAGGTCAGTTGTGAAGTTGTGCATAAATACCCTGACCGTGCAGTACTATTTGGTGATGACTTTAACCTAGTGAGTACAGACTGTGACGCGTATGGATTCATGGCAGGGGATACAGGCAGTCAGTCTTGGGAAGTACTGTTGAACACTGTTTTCCGAAAACTGGATTCAGCAGCTAGTTCGGCACCCAATTTACGAAAATTAATAAAACAGCCAAGAGGGCCAGGAGAGTGTTTGTGCTAGAAAGAGCAAATAAGGAGTTGTTAGTACCTCAGACAATCAACTGCAATAATTTTGTTCCAGAATGGCCCGCATCTCGTGGTCGTGCGGTAGCGTTCTCGCTTCTCACGCCCGGGTTCCCGGGTTCGATTCCCGGCGGGGTCAGGGATTTTCTCTACTCGTGATGGCTGGGTGTTGTGTGCTGTCCTTAGGTTAGTTAGGTTTAAGTAGTTCTAAGTTCTAGGGGACTTATGACCACAGCAGTTGAGTCCCATAGTGCTCAGAGCCGTTTTTCTTTGTTCCACAATGATGGCCGTAGTGGAACTATGGGCAAAGTGTAAACAGATTGTAAATCGTGCTCTGGACAAGAACGTGCCTAGCAAGTGGGTTTGGGACGAAAAAGATTCACCGCGGTTTAGTAACGGAATTCGGAAAATGCTGAAGAAGCAAAGGCTGTTGCGCTCTCTGTTCAAAAGAGGACGCGCAAATGACGATAGGGAAAGACTAGTGAAGATTCTCACGTTTATGAAAAGATACGTTCGAGAAGCATACAACTGCTACCATCGTCATACCTTGGCTAAAGATCTGGCGAAGAACCCGAAAAATTCTGCTCCTATGTAAAATCACTAAGCGGCCTAAGGCTTAGATTCAGTCATTCGTTGACCAGTACGGTTTGGCACTAAAAGACAGCAAAAGGATGGCCGAAGTTTTAAATTCCACGTTTAAGGATGCATCCATGCAGGAGAATCGCACAAACATACTGACGTTTGACCATCGCACAATCCCGTGTGGATGACGTATCTCTTGCGTAGAGAAACAACTAAAAGAGCAGAAAACAAATAAGTCGACAGGTCCGGATGGGAGAATCCAATTCGGTTCTGCAAAGAGTATTCTAAGTCAGTGGTCCCATACTTAGATTGCATCTATCGCGAATCTCTCGACCAGAGAAAAGTGCCAAGCGACTGGAGAAAATCGCAGGTGACTTCTGTATACAAGAAAAGTAAATGAACGCATCCACAAAATTATACCAATACGCCCAACTTCGGTTTGCTGCAGGATTCTAGAGCATACTCTGAGTTCGAATATAATAAATTTCCTAGAGACAGAAAAGCTCATGCTTTAGAAAGCATCGCTCGTACGAAACTCAGCTTGCTCTTCACTCACATGATATTCTGGGAATTATGAAGGGCAACAGGCTGAGTCCATATTTATAGTTTCCAAAGTCATTCGACATGGTACGCCACTGCAGACTGTTAATGCAGGTACGAGTATACGGAATAGGTTCTCAGATATGTGAATGGCCAGAAGACTTCTTAAGTTAATAGAACCTAGTATGTTGTCCTGGACGGCGAGGGTTAATTGGAGGCAGGGGTGTGCCCCAGGCAAGTGTGATAGGGCCGTTGCTATTTTATATACATATATATATATATATATATATATATATATATATATATATATATATATATATATATATATATATATATATATATATAGACAGCAATCTGCGATTTTTAGCTGATGAAGGTGTGCTGTACAGAAAAATGTCGAAGATAAGTGACTGTAGGTTGATAAGATGACCTAGACAAAATTGTAGTTGTGTGATAAATAGCAGCTGACTCTTAATGTAGAAAAATGTAAGTTACTGTAGGTGAGTAGGAAAAACAAACCCCTAATGTTCGGATACAGCATTAGTAGTGTCCTGCGTGACACAGACACGTCGTTCAAATATCTGTGCGTAACTTTGAAAAGCGATATGTAGTGGAAGGAACATGTGAGGATTGTGATAGGGAAGGCGAATGGTCGACTTCGGTTTATCGGAAGAATTTTAGGAAAGTGTGGTTCATTTGTAAAACAGACCGCATACAGGTCTCCAGTATGTACGTGTAGTTTAATGGGTCAAACTCCAACATTTTTCGTTTCGTCAGACGAATCCTTTTGCCTACAAAATTACGATGGACGTATCCGTTTGTGAAATTCACATACAGTTTCGATTGCTAATACGTTGTGAAAAGTGTAGGTCCAGAAATGAATACTTTCTATTGTGATTTACCCTCGCCAGTAATTGATCCTGAGATAGCTGCTAGGTTGGAGGCAGACCACACGCTTTCCAGTTTCACGTGGAAAACTTGTCTGAGGAAGCACATGGAAAAAATATTTCAAAAATGAAGGGCACAGATAACATTGCGAAAACATTTTTGATAAGATAATTTTCTCAGCAGCTAGGTCTTTACCATCGATATAGGAAAGATGACCTAAGGCAATCACGAACTAAGCGTGCGATATACCTAATGTGACTGCATAGCTTGATTTGTAAAGGATCTGGTGGTCTTCAAATACTCAACGAAGTTTATATAAAAGGCAGTTAAAGGTCTGAGATTTCGTTTTAGAAGAAAATATTAAGGCCGCTTAAAAATTAAACTTTCGAGATAATATGTTTGACATTAAATCCATATTACACGAAAAATAAATCAATTTTGTAATTGCTTTTGTTTCTTTACGAGACATTTATTGATAAAATTCCAGGAGACTAGTACAAATATGCGGTTTCTGCAGACGTATTTATTCAACTATTTAATGCAGTATGCTTCAAGGGATTTGGAGTTCTACCCTAGGTTTTTGAACTGCGACAAAGACTGATTTATATATTATAATTCTCCAGACAAGAGAAGAATCCTAAGCTGAGTTTTAATTGAAACGGGTAAATGAGTTCCGTTACTCGAAAGGCGAAATACTTCCACGGTATGCGATGTAAGGAGAAAAAAAGCGGAGACTGGCTACTGCAAGATACCATTCAAAAAAAGAAAATTATCATCGAATAAAATTTTGTGCCAGAACGTCTTTTCTTTTCGAAAATATTAGTCTTCGATGTGCCCTTGCCTGGAAGCGAAACGTTGACGATAATAAAGGGAGATGACAAGCTTTTGAAATGTGATATTAAGAAAGCTGCTGAGGAGTACGTGGGTAGATAAACTAATCAAGCGGTGCTGAACGAATTGAGAAAGGAACTTCGTCATCTTGACTCATATAAGGGTTAGTCAGATGGGACTCATCGCGACCGATCAAAATTTTCAGAAACTGTAAAACTGAGGCTGGTAGGGCGGTAGCAGAAACGTTTTTGCAGCAAATTTGTCAAATACCTCTTAAGAGAAGACGTTCAATTTGATTTATCCAGCGTGTACGTGTGTTAGCAGTACATCTTCTGGTCGTAAAATTACGAAGTCACATTTTGAGATGTGGCCACGTCACGATTCGTGGCTTGATAAGGATATGAGAGGTCTACGTTTGTAAATGTACTCTGTCGATTAACGTACAGTTGTGCTAGAAGAGATAGGTTTTCCTGGAATAATTAATAATTTCGTCAACAACCATGTTTAAGCACACAATATTTCGCGCAGTCTTACAGTTGGAGATGTCACACGGCAGCAGATTGGTTCTGCTTCCTGTCCTGCTGTGTCCTTTGACATGGAGTGAAAAATATTTCGGTAAGGACTCCATCAGGTTATCGGTGCGCCAAAGGAATGGGGTACACTTGTGAACTATGAATAACGTACGGTGTCGTGGAAGAAATTATGAGTACTACCAAAAGATTCAGTAAGAGGACAATTCACGCAACGGCTGTTAAAATAAAAATTAAAATAGTACGATGTCAGACAATTCAGTGCAAAACGAAACTAAATCAGCAAGTCATAACATTACAAAAAGTCGTCTACCCATCACCATTGTTCACAGCTCCGGTGAATAAATGAACACCGTATTTACTGGTATTAATCGAAATTCCCCGTATCAGAAAAGAAAGCCTTCTATTCTGAGAATTCTACGATAGCTTCTTAATAAGCTAGGGCTAAGAAGTTCTGTGGAATGCAGATTCGTTTAGCAAGGACCTGTTTTCGCACGGCTGCAGTAACTGGTTAATCTGGTTTGCAGAATACCACTCAGGTTAAGAGAGCCGAAGATTCGGGGACTGTAACTGTAACATAAGCTAATTTTGAAATGAAGAATAAAGCAGGTACCATCCCAAATTATTTCCTAAAATTTTAATGAAACTTTTGAGAGGAAGACAGAATTTGGCTAAGACTGTAATTAAATGATCTTCACTTCTATTGTTATTTGATGGATTTCGAGGCTTCTAGCGTCACCTTCAAACGTTCCAGTGAACAATTCCCGTACCCTGGAGAAGTAAGTATACGTTCAAACCCTGCACTGTTCATGCAACCGTGGAATCGGAGTCGTATTATATAGTAAGAGTAACAAAAAAATTGTCTCAGACTGCAAGTAATTCCGTCAACGATGGACAATTCAAAAATACAGAGTGATACCAAACGAAGTTTCCAACTTTCAGGGATGTTGGAGAAGGGTAAATCTATCAATATGAGGTAAGGCACCTTCACCGGAAACGAAATATCGAAAGCTATAAACGAAATCGTTCTGGTAGACCTACCTCTAACAGTGGAATACATGAACCGGTACTGTTATCGGCAAATATGGACCAAAACAAGAGAAAAGGTCCAATAAATATACCTGAATAGCTGTAAGCACTTGGTTCATCTTCGCCACTGTTGAACATATATCTTTTACTGGAAAAAGTGTCCCTAGTTCTTATGAAACGCAGTTCAGAGCCTATAAATTTAGTGAAAACTTTTTTCCTATTTTGGTCCATACACCTCCTCTGAAAAGCTAAAACAACGGTACCTGCTCATGTACTCCGTTGTAACAGATGTAAGAATGATTTTAGCTTATAACTTCAGACTCTCTTTTCCGGACCGGGAACTCATACGTCAAATTGTGTATTTACCCTTCTCCAGCGTCCTTGAAAGTTCGTACCCTCATCACGGAACCACCCTGTAATTGTCACCTGCATATGGGAACTGTTAAACGTACATAAACTGAACAGCCAAAGAAACTGGTACACCTGCCTAATATCGTGAAGGCTCCAGAGAGCACGCGGAAGTGCCACAGCACGATATGGCGTCGACTCGACTAATGTCTGAAGCCGTACTGAAGCAAACTGACGCCATGAATCCTGCAGGGCTTTCCATATATCCGTAGGAGTACGAGGGCGTGGAGATTGTGGGTTGGCAGGAGAGCCAACACCGTATTATTAGAGGAAGCCGAAAGGCATGCGTTTTAGCTAACGCAGGCAGGCGTGAGGTCTGGAACAGGACAAGGAATTTAGACTTTAGCAAAATGGACGTAACTGGTGGAATACTTAACTTCAATCCATTAATGGTGAACGTCGCTCTTGACGGTACATTATTACAGTATCAATAGTAACTGGTACTGGCGCCTTGCTAGGTCGTAGCAAATGACGTAGCTGAAGGCTATGCTAACTACCGTCTCGGCAAATGAGAGCGTATTTTGTCAGTGAACCATCGCTAGCAAAGTCGGCTGTACAACTGGGGCGAGTGCTAGGAAGTCTCTCTAGACCTGCTGTGTGGCGGCGCTCGGTCTGCAATCACTGATAGTGGCGACACGCGGGTCCGACGTATACTAACGGACCGCGGCCGATTTAAAGGCTACCACCTAGCAAGTGTGGTGCCTGGCGGTGACACCACAGAGATCACTTCTGAACAGCACGTTGAAAGGCATTCCAGATATGCTCAATGTTCATGCCTGGGGAGTTTGGCAGCCAGCCCAAGTGTTTCAACTCAGAAGAGTGTTCCCGGAGCCACTCCGTAGGAGTTCTGGACGTGTGGGGTGTCACATTGTCCTGCTGGAATTTCCCAAGTCCGTCCGAATGCACAATGGACGTGAAGGGACGCAGGTGATCACACAGGATGCTTACGTATGCGTCACTTGTCAGTCGTATCTAGACGTATCACGGGCCCATATCACTCTAGCTGCACACGCCCCACGCCATTACAGGACCTCCACCAGCTTGAACAGTCCCCTGCTGACATGCAGGTTCCTTGGATTGATGAGGTTGTCTCCTACCGTACACGTCCGCCTGCTCAATACAATCTGAAACGAGACTCGTCCGACCAGGCAACATGTATCCAGTCATCAACCGTCGAATGTCGGTGACGAGGGCCCCAGGCGAGGCGTGAAGCTTTGTGTCGCCGTCAAAGGTACACGAGTGGACCTTCGGCTCCGAAAGCGCATATCAATGATGTTTCGTTGAATGGTTGGCACGCTGACACTTGTTGCTGGGCCCAGCATTCAAATCTGCAGCAATTTGAGGAACCTTTGCACTTCTGTCACGTTGAACGATTATCTTCAGTCGTCGCCGGTCCCGTACTTCCAGGATATTTCTCCGGCCGCTGCGATGTTGGAGATTCGATGTTTCACAGTATTCCTGATATTCAAGGTACACTCACGAAATTGTCGTACGGGAAAAATACCCACTTCATCGGGAGATGCTGTATCCCACCACTCGTGTGCCGACTATAACACCACGTTCAAACTCTTGATAAGCAGCAGTAACGGATCAAACAACTGCGCCAGACACAGTTGTGTGTTGTACAGGCATTGCCAACCGCAGCGCCGTATTCTGCCTGCTTACACATCTCTATTAGAATACGAATGCCTATACCAGTTTCTTTGGCGCCTCAGTGTCTAAAGATCAGGCTAGTGCCTAAAAGCCGATCATACTGTAATAAAATTTAAGATCATTTAATTGCAATCTGATCCATTCATTCTTACTCTCCAAGTGTAATAAGAAATGCCAAGAAAGGAAGGAAAATATATTTGCTTAACAAGAGTGATAGGGCACAAATCGCAGAATATCTGAGTGACCACCATCAAACGTTCATTTCTGAGGAAGAGGATGTGGAACAAAAATGGAAAAAATTCAGAAACATCGTCCAGTACGCCTTAGATAAGTTCGTACCGACTAAGGTCCAAAGCGAGGGGAAAGATCCACCGTGGTATAACAATCATGTACGAAAGGTACTACGGAAACAAAGAAAGCTTCATCATAGGTTTAAGAGTAGTCGAATCATAGCTGATAAGGAAAAGCTGAACGAGGCGAAAAAGAGCGTAAAGAGAGCAATGAGAGAAGCATTCAACGAATTCGAACATAAAACATTGGCAAACAATCTAAACAAGAACCCTAAAAAGTTTTGGTCATATGTAAAATCGGTAAGCGGATCTAAATCCCCTATTCAGTCACTCGTTGACCACGATGGCACCGAAACAGAGGACGACCGAAGAAAGGCAGAAATACTGAATTCAGTGTTCCGAAACTGTTTCACTGCGGAAAATCGTAACACGGTCCCTGACTTCAGCCGTCGCACGGACGCCAAAATGGAAAATATTGAAATAAACGATGTCGGAATTGAAAAACAACTGCTATCACTTAGTAGCGGAAAAGCATCCGGACCAGACGAGATACCCTTAAGATTCTACAGTGACTATGCTAAAGAACTTGCCCCCTTTCTATCAGCAATTTATCGTAGATCGCTGGAAGAACGTAAAGTACCTAGCGACTGGAAGAAAGCGCAGGTCGTTCCCATTTTCAAGAAGGGTCATAAATCAGATGCGAATAATTATAGGCCTATTTCGCTTACGTCAATCTGCTGTAGAATAATGGAACATGTTTTGTGTTCTCGTATTATGACGTTCTTAGATAATACAAATCTCCTTCATCATAACCAACATGGATTCCGCAAACAGAGATCATGTGAAACTCAGCTCGCCCTATTTGCCCAAGAAATTCACAGTGCCGTAGACACTGGCGAGCAGATTGATACCGTATTCCTGGACTTCAGGAAGGCATTTGATACGGTTCCGCACTTACGTTTAGTGAAAAAAATACGAGCTTACGGAATATCGGACCAGGTTTGTAATTGGATTCAGGATTTCCTAGAAGAAAGAACACAACATGTCATTCTTAACGGTTCAAAATCTGCAGATGTAGAGGTAATTTCGGGAGTACCGCAAGGAAGCGTGATAGGACCTTTATTGTTTACAATATACATAAATGACTTAGTTGACAACATCGGTAGCTCCGTGAGGCTATTTGCAGATGACACGGTTGTCTACAAGAAAGTAGCAACATCAGAAGACTCGTACGTACTCCAGGAAGACCTGCAGAGGATTAATGCATGGTGCGACAGCTGGCAGCTTTCCCTAAACGTAGATAAATGTAATATAATGCGCATACATAGGGGCAGAAATCCATTCCAGTACGATTATGCCATAGGTGGTAAATCATTGGAAGCGGTAACGACCGTAACATACTTAGGAGTTACTATCCGGAGCGATCTGAAGTGGAATGATCACATAAAACAAATAGTGGGAAAAGCAGGCGCCAGGTTGAGATTCATAGGAAGAATTCTAAGAAAATGTGACTCATCGACGAAAGAAGTAGCTTACAAAACGCTTGTTCGTCCGATTCTTGAGTATTGCTCATCAGTATGGGACCCTTACCAGGTTGGATTAATAGAAGAGATAGACATGATCCAGCGAAAAGCAGCGCGATTCGTCATGGGGACATTTAGTCAGCGCGAGAGCGTTACGGAGATGCTGAACAAGCTCCAGTGGCGGACACTTCAAGAAAGGCGTTACGCAATACGGAGAGGTTTATTATCGAAATTAC
Organism: Schistocerca cancellata; assembly: GCF_023864275.1. Lineage (NCBI taxonomy): Eukaryota > Metazoa > Arthropoda > Insecta > Orthoptera > Acrididae > Schistocerca > Schistocerca cancellata. The sequence goes on from NC_064631.1 coordinate 53,386,628, forward strand.
GAGAGAGCACATTCCGGGAAGAGATGGGCAACATATTACTACCGCCCACATATATCTCGCGTAATGATCACAACGAAAAGATCCGAGAAATTAGAGCAAATACGGAGACTTACAAGCAGTCGTTCTTCCCACGCACAATTCGTGAATGGAACAGGGAAGGGGGGATCAGATAGTGGTACAATAAGTACCCTCCGCCACACACCGTAAGGTGGCTCGCGGAGTATAGATGTAGATGTAGATGTAGATTTATCATGTGACGGAGTTCCTGCCGTTATATGAACGATGGAAAGTTTAAATGTTAATGTAACTATATTAACCAAAGGACATGTGGACCAATGACTTAATGGCATGTTGTCCCACAGAAAAATGAGAGACATGGGAGTAGGACTCGCGCACCGAGGGTGCCTTACAAATATAGTTAAGTAAACACAGTTCATGCATTCTGGAAATAGAGAATCACCACCATTTTTGCCTGTTACTGACATTGATACTGGCGAAATATCGGCCCCAGGTATTCCGAGACATCGAGAATGTTTTAATTTCACGTTTGACTTAGGATAACAAGCGACAAAAGAAGTACTTTTTTCGTGTGATCTAATTACAAATAAGCAATTTAATTACTTGTACTTAGGTTCCTCAGTGCTTGCGAGATTTCGTGATTTTACATCAACGAGAAGTACGGTATATGTTATAATGAGTGAGTTTGAGAGAATGAAAATAAGACATAAATACACGTGTCTGTTGTTTGCATTGACTTAGAAGAAGTTTTTTATACCGCCAAGGGATCATCGATGTTAGTATGTCGCACAAATTTAAATCTGATGTCTATCCGTTCTGAGAAAAAGGGGTCTTAACAGGCGACAGACAGACAGTTTGATAACAAATGATAAATTGTTTCAGGTTTAATTACAAATTAACAATTTTCGGATTTCTTTCTTTGGTTGTACAGTGAAACCTTACCTCTTGTCCAACGATTTTCGGCCGAAGGGGAGTGCCCTGTAATGTGAATTCCAAAGATTAAACGACTTTGACAAAGAGCAGATTATGGCCCGGCTCCTGGGAACGACTATCTCGGGTAGGGCGAAACTGTTCGCGTGCTACTGTCATGAGCATCTATGGAAATCGGCTGAAGGCAGATGATAGGACGACAAGGTGTTGAAAGTCCAAGCCTCACTGCAGAACGTGAAAGTAGAGGCCGTTGTACACTGTTAAGTACACCGTTCAGCGCACATTCCTGAACACGGATGACGCTGGAGTGAGCCCTACATGTTTACATGCTGAACCAGCGACATCGTCTAACACGATTGCAGCGGGCATGGAGTACCACGCCCATGGATCAATGGAAACTTGTCACTTTGTCAGGTCACTTAAGTTTCTTGTCACACCAGGTCCACGAATGTGCCCTGACTCGCAGTAACCAGGAAAATGGCTGCTGTGAACATGCATCGTGTCATAGATACAGGCCACTGGGGGTGGTGTAATAATATGGTGGACTTAGGCTTCCGTGATACCAATGCTGATAATCGACGGCACTGAGACAGCTGTGGGCTGTGCAAACAGGATTTTGGAACAACTACATTTCTCCATGCTTGAGACATGGCTGGTCATATGAACGCAACAACTTCCTTTATAAAGCACCTCGGGGAGACGAGGGAAACAGAGCAGTCGTTACAATGCAGAATAAGAGATTTGTTTAACGCCCAAAAGGGCATGTTCATTGGCTTTCGGGCCAAGGGTGGAAGCATTTCCGAAACGGTTAAGTTTATGCCGACGGGGTTAAGGTATACCGTGCGTGGGAAAATGGCAACAAGTGGTGCATTATAGGCTTTATTTCAGAGGTGTACAACGTGCAGCTGTTCAGCAACTGACTTCCCAGACGAACCAGAGGGCTACCAACAGTGTCTCCTCAACCACTAGCTGGCGAACACTGATGCTTCCACTGCAGGTGATTGTAACGGAACATATTAAAGGCTTTACTTTACCGAAGTATGCTATACCCTCCAAATTCAACCAGTTTAACGAGTATTTATGATTATAGAAAAGTTATTGTGTATGTTAACAATGATTGCATAACATGTCTCCATAAACAGTCAACCCATTAAATTATACTGAATAACTGACCCACACAAAAGTTAATACCACTTGATCACTGATACAGCAAATGTCATCATGTAAAAACACTGAGTTCATCTTAAATAATTAATATGAAGTACGAAAAATAGTGGCCAACTTAGGTATTTTGGATCTCCTTAAATAAAAATCACCCAGTGAAACCTATTTGTTCACTAGGAGCGTTTTCACTCAGTATTCACGAAATCAATCCTATTTTAGACGAAAACCAATGTAATTCTTAATAATTCATGTTATTTACTTATTTATGCAAATTAGAGAAGTCAATTGACAAACTTCTAAAAAACGGCCTTTTTGTAACAAAGAATTATTCTGTCAAGACAACAAATCAGTCTGTCATTTTAATAACATGTTAAATTATGTCACTCGATGCAAATTAATAACTTTTCTGCGCAAATTATGATAACAGATGTACATGTGACTTGTAAACTATATCTCTTTTTAGTAGTTCTTTGACAATGTTATAAATACAAGCAGCAAGAACGGTCGGGAGGCAGTCGGAATGTCACTTTGGTAAAGTGTGTTTGTGTGTTATTGTTTGAGGTGGATAAACAATGCAAAGAACATGTAACGGAAGTACTACTTTGTGTTGAGTCATGGTCTTTGGTGGACAGTGGAATTAAGATGGCCACAAGAGTAATAAATATTTGAAGTTTACATATTTGTTGGTTTCGCTCGTTCTTTATCATCAAAAGCACATAAAAAACACGGGACCTCATGTTTTTAACCCTAGACAACCAGATGTAGAGCCAGCATCAGCATCGAGAGACAGCAGCGATCCAGCAAGTAGCAGCGATTACCACAACACAATGCATTTTAATGGCGCCAACCTAACATCAAGTGCTAACAAGCTCCGTAAATGAGAGTGAAATAGTGCGATTATAGCAATTAGCTATATCTACGACCAGGCGACCATTACATGATGCACCCTTGCCGACTTCAGTCAGTCGCCTGTGAAGCTTCAGTACGGCAACTGAGTGGTGAGATGCGGTCTTTTCAGATGAACTGGTTCATTCTCCACTAGGCAGATGGCTATTGGTATGTATCACGTGTAACACCTGAAAGTAAAGACCCTGCTACAATCGTCAGAAGGGTCCAGGCCGGCGGGAGGGAACTTCATGGTATGAGGAAGGTTTTGTTGCTGGAAGGCACGATGCATCAACCAAAGTATGCATCTATACTTGGGAACCATGTCTTCCCCTTCGTGCAGTTCGTTTCTCCTTGGCACAATAACATTACCAGCAGGACAATAAAATGTCACATAGGTCACAGTGTATGTGCTTCATTCGAAGAGCACCAAGGTGAGTTCACCATACTCGTCTGGTCACTAAGCTTGCCAGATTTAAACCCAGGGACTGATGACCTTAGCAGTTAAGTCCCATGATATTTCAAACACACATTAAAACCCAGTCGAGAATCTGGGGTGCCACCTCAATAATGTTGTTCGCACCATGGATCCTCAACTGACCAGCATAGTACAGCTGGTCACGGCACTAGTCTGCATGGCTCCACGTCCCTGTCAGTACCTTCCAAAACGTTACTGACACTCTTCGTGCGCCTCTCGCTGCGGTCTGTGCTGCAAGAGGTAGTTAGTCATTCAGGCTTTTGACAGATGGTTATATTAATGTGTCTGGACAGTTCATATCGCCCCGACAGCACTGCCATGTTCCAGGAGAATAGCTGTCCATGTCACGATGATAGAATCATGTGTGCTGCTGTGGTTTGAGGAGCATGATAGTGAACTCACGTTGATATCTTGGCGATGGTTAATTCGTGTGACTGAAAATCATGGAATATACACCTGGCGATATCTGGCACCAGCTCCGCGCCCACAACCACATGCCCATAATTTACTGGAATTGCGTGATGTGTGCGGAGAAACCTGGTGACACACATCTCTGACCCCCAGGAAGCTCATGGTTCTTTCGCGAGTTTGTGTCTGATTCATAAAGGACCCAGAGCTTTTTTCTCCCATTCTTCCTTCTGAGTTGCATTTCCTTCCCTGTGCCCCTTCCTCCCTGCCACTGTTCCTTCCCTTCTGCATTATCCTTACCCCGTACCAGTGTTCTTGCTTTCATTAATCTATCAACCAAGTTTCTTGTATTCTTTCCAGTTTCTGTTACCCTTGCATTTTCCTTTTCATCCTACCTTTTCGGCATTTTTGTTCACCCTTTGGGGCTCGAGCTCCACTTTTAAATTTTCTCTCTGTTGTGTGAGTCATTTGAGGAAGAACACCCTCGCTAGCATCTATGGCGTGGACCACTCCCCTTCTCCTCTTTATTTTCCACTATATTCCTTCTCTGCCCCACTACATCACCAGCACATATAGCCAGTCTGTATGGTGGGGCTGAACCCCCTGACAACACGACGATGACACTTCTGATACCTGTGCTGTTGCCTCCCCATGTGTGCCTAGGAGTGGTTCCAGGGCACTTAAACACCCAGCACAGGCCACTGTGCCAGACAGCCCTTCCTCTGGCAGGGTGTCGCCCATGGGGAGAGTCCCTTGATTGGAGTGGATGGTATCAGGGCGAATGTATTGCATGTGAAACGTATCAAGCTTCAAAAAAACTGGATGTTCTTCTACAGCCGTCTCTCCAGCTGGTAATGGATCATTTAATGCTGTTCCTTCTGATTCTGTGGCCTTCAAATTGATAAACTCCAGGTCATACTGGAATGATGGGGCGTTCATTATTTTTGTCTAAATTTGGAAATGTCGTAAGAACAATCACGCCGTTACTTATCCTAGCATTTGAGCAAGATTCCCTCCTGTAGAATGGCAGGATTGTGTATTACCAGTGTGATGTGAAGCTGTACACTCCGCCACCCACGAGGTATTTTCGGTGCTTGCGTTTTGGACACACATCCTCTCGCTATATGGTGGTCCCTCTATGTTGCGACTGTGGACACCCACTCCATGAAGAGTGGAGATGGAGACTTGCTCCAAGGATCACCCCCCGCCCCTTTGGCGTCACCAAGACCAAAGGCCTGATACCACAACTCAGCTGTGGGGCACACAGACCGTGTGTTCCCAAGGTCGCCTGCTCTCTTTCAGTTTCAGAAGTGGCTGAAGCCTTCTCTCTCTCTCTCTCTCTCTCTCTCTCTCTCTCTCTCTCTCTCTCTCTCTCTCCCATGACCTGCCTGCTCGATCTATGAAAGAGGAGGAGGGGGAGAAGAAGAAATGTAAGTCCCAGGACGACCCCTCAGGTTCCCCCAGAGATGGTGACCCCACTGCAACCAATCTGACCTCTTATTTATGTATATCACACCATCTTCAATCGTGACAGATTTTGACACAGCAGTGTGATTGGCTCCAGCTCATTTGTCTCATGTTTGGATCCCATTCTGTGCTTATTCAGTGGAACTGTAATGGACACCAATGTCACCTCCAGGAGTTGCAATCCCTTACTTCCTTTGTCTTGGCAGCTTGTCATTCTCCAGGAATCTCACTTCACTGATACATACCATTTGTGGATTCTGTGCATTGCTGGAACTGGGTCTGCCTTCTGCCTTTTGAGGGCTTCTTGTTGCATTTTCATGTTGGTCCATATGGATGTTGTTAGTACACGTATCTCCCTTTGTACCACATTGGAGGCAGTTGCTGTATGGATCCACTTGGAGTCTGTGCTCACGGTTTGTAATCTCTGTCCCTCCTGATAGGGCACCTACACCTGCTGCCATAACTTTCTCCCTTCAGCAACTCCCCACTCCTTTCATCCTCCTTGACTATTTTAATACCCAAATCCCTATGTGGGGCAGCGATTTTTAACCTAGTTGGGTGCTCATCATTGACCAATTTCTTGCAGACCACAAGTTCCTTCTTAATGACGGTTTCCCTAGTCATTTTCATGCCACATATCGGACTTTCTCTGTCATTGGCCTTTTGGTCTCTTCTTTCTTTATTCCTTTCTTGCCTTTTCTTACACTGGTCAGCATACCTCTGTGATAGTGGCCACTTCCCATTGATTCTCTTGTTTCCTTCCCACCTTCCAATTGCCAGGTTACCCCACTGTGCTTTCCATTGTCCTTACAGGCCACTTTATATCTCCCAATTCGTGTTTAATCCTATTTGTAAGGTTGTATTCACGTTGCTTGGGATCAGTCAGATAAGATATTGATGCTGCCACATTGCAGTTTCCTGCTCTACAGGCCCCATTCACCATAGACAAGTTCCATGGTGGTGCATAGTCGTTGCCACCACTATCTGTGATCGCCATCGCTTCTTGCAATGTGTAAAGCGGCACCCGTTCTCCACTGGTGTTATTACCTTTAAACGTCTTTGCGCCAGAGCCCACTTCTTAATAAAACAGCAAGCAAAAGTGTTCGGAATGTTGTCTACTCCCTCAGCTCCTCTGCCACTTTGTCATAGATGTAGGCTGTGCTCTTCACCTTCTGAGGTTGCCAGTGTTAGTCTTCCATCCCGGGTCTTGCTCTTCCAGATGGCCTTTGTCCAGACCCATCAGTTCTTGGCGAACACCTTACGACCCAGAATGAGATTTTCACTCTGCAGCGGAGTGTGCGCTCATATGAAACTTCCTGGCAGATTAAAACTGTGTGCCCGACCGAGACTCGAACTCGGGACCTTTGCCTTTCGCGGGCAAGTGCTCTACCATCTGAGCTACCGAAGCACGACTCACGCCTGGTACTCACAGCTTTACTTCTGCCAGTATCTCATCTCCTACCTTCCAAACTTTGCAGAAGCTCTTCGATATTATAGATACTAGACCCCCATCCACTATTGTGGGGTATGACTTGCGACTGGTGCCTTCCGGAGTAGCCCTGTGACTAGCCTTCTCGCAGAGGTGGGAATTCTACTGCTGCGAGTTTTGCGCCAAGACCAGCTGATATCTTACGCGCTCCGAATTTGCTGCACCCCTATATCCTGACACGGCTATCAACTTCCTGTGGCGGCGGCCACAATGTGGGCTTACCATGGCTGCCCACTTTGTCACTCATTTCTGAGCTCCAGCACTTCCCTTTACCGCCTCTTTTCTCTGCTCACGCATGTACCCCTCCTTGTGCGTCTCTTGCCCACAGCTCTGTCTTGATCTCCCCATCAATTCAAAGGATTCTGTTCCTTCAGAGGCCCTAATCCACGAATTCTACTGTCTCTTCAGTTCATTCCAGGGTTCAGAAGTGGTTTATATTGATGGCGCCATGGTTGCTGGTCACACTGGTTATTCTTACTCCTATGTGAGATACACGGAACTTCGTTCCTTGCCAGATGGCTATAGTGTTTTTACTGCAGAATTGGTAGCTACCTTGCATGTACTGGACCATGTCCGCTTCTGATCAGCACTGTCCTTCACTATTTGTACTGACTCCTTGAGCAGTTTGCAAGCCATAAGCCAGTGCTTCCCTCGCCAACAATTGGCCATAGCTATCCAGGACTCCCTTTCTCTCCTCGGTCCATGTGGATGCTCCTTGGTGTTCATTTTCTACCCAGGTCATGTTTGGATCCCTGGCAATGAACTTGCCGATTGACTGGCTAAACTGGCTACTAACAAGCCATGTCTTGCTATTGGCATTCCAGAAATAGACCTTCGCTCGGCATTACGTCGTCAGGTTTTGGAACTTTGGAATGCAGAATGGAACATTCTTTCTTCGCTGAATAAGCTCAGGGCGATAAATGATCCTACAACTATGTGGCTGTACTCCTTACAGGCCTCTCGTAAGGCCTCTGTCATCCTTTGCCAGCTCTGCATCGGCCATACTTGGCTGACTTACGGTTATCTCCTCTGTCGTGAGGATCCCCCTCTCTGTCGTTGCGGATCAATGTTGACTGTGGTTCACCTCTTACTGGACTGTCACAACTTAGCCATCCTGCGACGGACTTTTAGCTTTCCTGACTCGTTATCCCTAGCGTTAGCTGACAATTCCCCAGTGGCTAATCTAGTTGTACGATTTTTTTCGTCAGGCTTTTTATCTCTTTATTTAAGGTTGGGACCTTCAATCTTATCATTAGGTGGAGGGGATGGCAGGCCGTCTTGCTCCCCCCTTCGCCCCGATTGGACTGGCTTAGACTGGGCTTGGTGGTTCACCCCGCCCTCTGCATTCCCACTCCTTTCCTTATGGGGATCTGTTTTATCTTGAGTCTCTATCTTGCCTATCTTGTCTACCTGTGCTTCTTCCTTCATGCCCCTCTCAGTAGTCACTTTCTTTCCCTCCACTCTTCTTCTGCGTTCTTCCTTCCTTCACTGTCAACAGTTTGTAATTTTCTGGCCATTGTAATTACCTCATATAGTGAGAGGTTTTGTCGGTTTTAGTTATTCCAAGGTAGGGGGGACTGAGAACTGCATAGTTTGGTCCCTTCTCCAACCAACCAACTAGTTACTCAATATGGTGGAGACTTGCTGCCTTCTAGCACCGATCTTCGATATACGGGTGACACAGTTTCCCCATCTTCACTAGCTCGAGTGAAAGTTCTGGTTGCTCCTTAAAACATTTCGATGCCTGAGTAACAACAGCTGGAGTACATATTGTACTTTCTTCTGCAGCTTACAAAGCCCTCATACAATCTTGTCTTGATTACAGGAGCATGGCACAGAGTTTGGCATCGCCATCAGCATTACGGACACTAGATCCAGTAAGCTACTGTGGGGTTAGACTTCGCACAGGAGCCTTTCAAAGTAGCTCTGTGTACAGCTTACTTTGGAGGCTGCAGTCCCTTCATTGTGGATCAGGCGCCAACAACAGCTTGTCAATTATGCTAAATGTTTGAGCTCCCCTAAGCATTCAAATTACCATCTCCTCTTCGCAACCACGGAAATACTTCTCCAGCAATTGCGGCTCAGATTAGAAATTACGATCAGTCTGCATCCATTTACTCCTCTCTGAACTCCAGTTGTCTCCTCTACCACCTCTTCTCCTGGCCTACTCATGTACACCTCCATGGTGCATCTCCTAACCACAGCTTCATCTTAAGCTATCACAAGGTCCAAAAGACCTGGTTCATCATGAGGCCCTCCACCACCATTTCCTCTCCACCATCGGCGCAACCTGGGGTTCAGTAGTAGGCCAAATGCATGGCTCGATTGTTGCTGATCATGAAGGCTTTGCTTATGCCAGCGCTGGACATACCAACTGCACATCCTTGCTGGATGGGTGTAATCTGTTCACTGTAGAGTTGGTAGCCATCCCTCATGCTTTCGAGCACATCTGTTCCTGCACTGGTCCTTCCTCATGTGCAGTGACTTCTTTAGCAGTCTGCGAGCTCTCGACAGTATTTCCATCGCCATCCCTTAGTCCTTGTTATCCAAGATTACCTGTGTGTCCTTGAACAGTGTGGACACTGTCCCCTCCGTTTGGACTCCAGGCCACATCGGCATTCTGGGGAATGAAGTTGCTGATAGCCTGGCCGAACTGGCTACCAGTAAGCTGACTCTAGAGATCAGTATTACGGAAACAGACATGCAATGGGTATTAAGCTGCCAAGTTGAATGGCGACCCATGGAGTGCTGTGTGCACAACGACCATATATGTTAATTTAAAAGGAAAATCGATTTTCAATCACATAGTGATCGTCTTCAGTGCTGTAGTGTACAAATTAAACTCATAGACACTGTTATCAAGTTATCAGTAACCAAAACTGAGAAGCAATCAATATTGTGATCTGCATACCTTTTATTCTCTCTGCTAACTGTTTCTGAATTTTTTTAGATTCATTCCATAGCGACTATATAATAGCTTCTCTTTTTTTTAAGATAGGTTCTTTAACAATCCTGTTCCTTCCTACATGCAACATAATTTTTGCTTCCTGCAGGAGGTGGTACCTCCAGTGCACAGAGTATCAGTACTGTGCATCTGAAATAACTGACCACACGTACGACGACGGTCGTTTACCTGAAACTATTATCTTTATATTTGTATTATTTATCGAGTAGGCGAAATTTAATGGAATTTATTAATATCCATGTGGAGGACGTCACTTTTGTCGTTCAGGGTCAAATGTAAGTTTTAGCACAATAGAGGTATTTTGTCTGAATAATTTTCTAGTATTCGTGTCCATCTTCTGATGAAGTTACTAGGCGGCAAATGGTGGCATCGATTGGAAACATTCTAAAAGGCTGCTCAGATTATATCATCCATCGTGTATGTCGATAAGAATAGCAGAGGATCTGAAAACGCTTATGTGTGTTGCGTGTACCATACGCCGATACACAGGTATGTAACACGTTCTATTTTCTCGTTATTTTGCAACATGGTTCGTCAAGTAAAATAATACGAATTTTGTGTTCCCTGTTTGCAATTTAGTTTTTGTTTACCATTATAATTTTTTAAGACCTGGTCCCAAAAATTTTGAGATTGCGTCGAACAGGAAATAAATTAAGACATATTGTAAAAAAAAAACCGGGTAACCATCCCTGTTCTAGCACCTGGAGTCATTTTCGTTCCACACGTAATGCAGACGTGACGCTAATAATTTGCGCAGAGGTCTATCAAATCACATTTAACCGCACTGACAGGCAGTAAGTCTCTTAAGGCACTTAGCACAGCTGACTCGAAAAGTAAGCAGAAGTTGCGTTTCGTAGGTAGTGAGTAAGGGTGCAAATACTCAAGGACTCAGTTTAAGAACAATTTATTGTACGATTTGTTCTATCTTACTCAGCTAGGAGCTTGTAGGTAGCAGTGGTGTGGGTGCCACCGCAATTTCCTTGGTCTTAGTGGTCTTCTTTTTGGATTTCTCTCGCTGCTCCTTGGGTTTGCCTGGCTGCGTGGACTTCACTGTGTCATTCTCCGGGAGTGAGGATGAGCGTGAAGCCCTAAGATCAGCTGCTTTTGAGCTCTTCAGACACTGGTGGCTGTCATGTTTCGCACAAGCAGAAACCTGGGGAGTGATTCAAGGGACCCCTTCCTAGCGAGAGAAGCCGGTGTACAAGTGGGGTCCGGTGTCCCCGATAGTTGGGGGAGCAACAGGGAGGGAAATGCCCCCAACCATCCACGGGTGCAGTTGTAGTCTTCCGGCTGTGAGAGGTGAGTGGGTTTGGCGGAGCTGATTGTGCCAGAACTGTTGTAGCGGCGGCTTAAGACGATGTCATACGTATAGGATGCAGGCGTTCGAATTTTCTCTTAGCCTCAGTGTAGGTCAGTCGGTTCAGGGTCTTGTACTTCATGATTTTCCTTTCTTTGTAGAGAATCCTGCAGTCTGGCGAGAAAGGCGAATGGTGCTCTCCGCAGTTGACACAAATAGGAGGCGGGCCACATGGAGTATTGGGATGTGATTGGCGTCTACAATCTCGACATGTGACGCTGGAAGTACAGCGGGAAGACATATCGCGTAACTTCCTGCACTTAAAGCACCGCATTGGGAGAGGGATATAGGGCTTTACATCACAGCGGTAGAACATCACCTTGACCTTCTCGGGCAATGTATCACCCTCGAAGTCCAAGTGGCAATGGTGGCAACCTGATTACCCCTCGAACCCCAGTGGACACGCCAGACCGAATGTTCACCCGCCACTCTAAATAGGCGCTCAGCTCATCGTAGGACTGTAAAAGAATGTCCCTGTGAAATATGATACCCTGGACCACATTTAAGCTCTTATGGTACGTGGTGGTTACAGAAGCATTCCGCAGCTTGTCACAAGCGAGTAACGCCCATGACTGGGCAGAGGATGCTGTTTTGTTCAAGACTGACCCATAATGTAGATCAGTGCTGAAAGAAAATCAAGCCGGCCGCTGTTCAGTCTGGAACCGCGGGACCGCTACGGTCGCAGGTTCGAATCCTGCCTCGGGCAAGGATGTGTCTGATGTCCTTAGGTTACTTAGATTTAAGTAGTTCTAAGTTCTAGGGGATTGATGACCTCAGATAATAAGTCCCATATTGCTTACAGCCATTTGAGCACTTGAAAGAAAATCAAAGTAAGTATTGAAGCAGCAGGTCAAGAAACACTAAATATACGAGTTAAAAAGCAAGGCTGGAAAACAGAACACCATGGTTTCGAGAGGAGATTAAGGAAATGTGTAGAAGGATGTGTGCCTGTTCTAAATGTAAAACACTACAAAACAACTCTTCACGAAACAAAATCACTAGTGAAACGTTATAAGAAGGAAACTGGGAAATTTATAAAGACACAGAGCGTGACTTCTAGGCCTGTAGAAACAAATATGGAGAATCATACGACAGCAGACGAAATAATTGAATGAAATTTTGGAAGTGAACGATATTATTGGAGCTGAGTATTAAACAGAGTGTAAAGGTAAAAATAAAAGGAAATGGAAAGAAATCAGATCGGCATGCAACTAAATAATAAAAAGTAATAGTTATAAAATTCCAAATGAATGAAGAACTGCTAAGTTACTTCTATCATCATTTACAAAAAAGAAAAGGAAAAGACCCTTTCAATTACAGAGCAATAACAACTCTACTGACAAAACTAATAGAGAAAAAAATAACCCTTGCAAAGGAGCATTATGGTTTGACAGGTCACGCACAGACGCACTAGCCATTCTTAAACAGATTGTGGAGCAGTCCATAGAATACAACAGGCCATTTCGTCTTCGTTTTATTGGCTTACAAAAGGCTTTCGATACGACAGTGAACACATGCGGTAAACCTGATCTATGGTAGAGGTATTCCTTTCTATATCAATAAAAAAATTGAATAAACCTATTCGAACATCCACGACCAGGTGGAAATTGATTCCAGGTTAACTAATTGTATACCAGTTAATAGGGCTGTTAGACTTCTTAATATAGTCATTGACTTACTGATAAAGGTGTTATTTGGTAGTGGGTATAGAATGGATTACGAAGAAATAAAAATAATTTGATATGCTGACAATGCACTCTACAAATATTTAACGTGAGAACGAGAAACATAAATATGGTCATCTTCAATCAAAAAGCCAAATGTATATTCATATCTGAGAAACCAATTAGAAACGAACCGGAAGTAGAATTATTCTAGACCTTGTCACCTTGGTATTGAATTGTCCAGCGGTGGAAATGTCGAAAAGGACGTTAGAGAAGTAGCCTAAGCAAACAGTGGCAGGCTGTTTAAATGACACAATTTGGAAAACCCAATATCTCTAAAGAGATGGTTCAAATGGTTCTGAGCACTATGGGACTTAACTTCTGAGGTCATCAGTCCCCTAGAACTTAGAACTACTTAAACCTAACTAACCTAAGGACATCACACACAGCCATGCCCGAGGCAGGATTCGAACTTGCGAACGCAGCGGTCGCGCAGTTCCAGACTGTAGCGCCTAGAACCGCTCGGCCACTCCGGCCGGCATAAAAAGATGCAAAGAGAAGAATATACAATGAGACTACTTATGGCATACACGGCCTAAACAAAACGTGAAACATAAACTAATAGGACTTTTGGAAATAACGGAAACGAAAATTCTGCTGAGGACTGAAGAGAAGACATTGAGAAACTGAGAACTGAAAGCCTTCAGAAGGGATTTAAAGTGGACTCCATTAGTGAGTACATACATAAGAGAAAGCATGAATGAAAGGAACACACGGAGAAGATGGATAAATGGAACATTGTGAAAATCGTAAGTAAAGGAAAGCGGAGGAGGAGGAACGAGGAGGAGGAGGACTCAGATAGATACCGAGGAATAACCATATGGAAAATGAAACCGCAGACAGCGTTTATTGGCAAATCCATTTGAAGGTGCAAAAACTCTACTAATGAGATGGTCTGCAATATGCTTATCCATCTTCGTACGAAGAATTTTTATGCGGTGTGGGATTCATAGGAGATGGGACTGACGGAGAACATCAAAAAGATCAAAACAAGGCAGCTCATTTAGTATTGTCATGGAACTGCGAAGAGAACATCACAGATATGGCAAGCCAGTAGCAAGTCGTAGCAACCGTTAAAACAAATGCATTTTTCGTTGTGGCGAGATCTTTACACGAAAATTATATCACTGGCTTCCTCCTCAGATTCCCAAAATATTTTGTTAGTCACCTACATTTGGAACAGTGTCCAGGGTAATCAAACAAGAGAATTAGAGTTCGCACGGAAAGATTTGAATGTACGGTTTTCCCATCGTACAGTAATCACGCAGATGTTAGGTGGACATCATTTCCTGGCAGCACCGTTTGGCTCGTCCTCGTCGCTGCTGTGTGCTGTTTCTTGTATTTCAATGATAATTAGATGACAAGAGCCTGTCATTCATTCTGGAGGTGACGGGACAGGATTGCATGAATTCTTCTCAGTGGTTTGAGATCCGGACCGAGTAGGTTGTTTTCACGGGCGAGGAATTCTCATCAGGCTGGTATTTTCTAGCAGATTGTAGAAACACAGTTCTGGAAGACTTGGCAGGAGCCAGTAACTTCCATAGATGTCCTGCTAGCGAGAGCTGGAACTGGCTAAAGAAACTCCCTGACTGACCTCCGGAGACTAACTTATTGAAAAGGCTAAATGTCAAATTGTTTCTTGGAAGGGTTCGGAGCTCGCGAAATAGAATAGTTGGCCAGTGGCCCTACTGGAATGTATAGAAGCGGTGCGCCCTCTGCGGCGGAGGTGGCGTTTTCGTAACGTGTTTCTGAAGACAGGGTTAAATTGTTCTTCGTAATCAACTAAGTTATTTCTTGCAGTACGCAGAACACAAAGGAATCGAAAGTATTTTCCCATGTGCAGGTGTAGAATTCTGGATGTTATTTCCGGTTCTCTAGGCGGGCGTCGCCGCTTCGCGAGTGCACAGCTGAGGGGGCTCTGTAGCTGTTTCATGCCTAACGTCTAAGGTCATGAGTCTCCTATTCGTCTAGATCCACATACAGGGTGTTTAAAAAATGACCGGTATATTTGAAACGGCAATAAAAACTAAACGAGCAGCGATAGAAATACACCGTTTGTTGCAATATGCTTGGGACAACAGTAGATTTTCAGGCGGACAAACTTTCGAAATTACAGTAGTTACAATTTTCAACAACAGATGGCGCTGCAAGTAATGTGAAAGATATAGAAGACAACGCAGTCTGTGAGTGCGTCATTCTGTACGTCGTCTTTCTGCTGTAAGCGTGTGCTGTTCACAACGTGCAAGTGTGCTGTGGACAACATGGTTTATTCCTTAGAACAGAGGATTTTTCTGGTGTTGGAATTCCACCGCCTAGAACACAGTGTTGTTGCAACAAGACGAAGTTTTCAACGGAGGTTTAATGTAACCAAAGGACAGAAAAGCGATACAATAAAGGATCTGTTTGACAAATTTCAACGGACTGGGAACGTGACGGATGAACGTGCTGGAAAGGTAGGGCGACCGCGTACGGCAACCACAGAGGGCAACGCGCAGCTAGTGCAGCAGGTGATCCGACAGCGTCCTCGGGTTTCCGTTCGCCGTGTCGCAGCTGCGGTCCAAATGACGCCAACGTCCACGTATCGTCTCATGCGCCAGAGTTTACACCTCTACCCATACAAAATTCAATCGCGGCAACCCCTCAGCGCCGCTACCACTGCTGCACGAGAGACATTCGCTAACGATATAGTGCACAGGATTGATGACGGCGATATGCATGTTGGCAGCATTTGGTTTACTGACGAAGCTTATTTTTACCTGGACGGCTTCGTCAATAAACAGAACTGAACTGGCGCATATGGGGAACCGAAAAGCCCCATGTTGCAGTCCCATCGTTCCTGCATCCTCAAAAAGTACTGGTCTGGGCCGCCATTTCTTCCAAAGGAATCATTGGCCCATTTTTCAGATCCGAAACGATTACTGCATCACGCTATCTGGACATTCTTCGTGAATTTGTGGCGGTACAAACTGCCTTAGACGACACTGCGAACACCTCGTGGTTTATGCAAGATGGTGCCGGCCACATCGCACGGCCGACGTCTTTAATTTCCTGAATGAATATTTCGATGATCGTGTGATTGCTTTGGGCTATCCGAAACATACAGGCGGCGTGGATTGGCCTCCCTATTCGCCAGACATGAACCCCTGTGACTTCTTTCTGTGGGGACACTTGAAAGACCAGGTGTACCGCCAGAATCCAGAAACAATTGAACAGCTGAAGCAGTACATCTCATCTGCATGTGAAGCCATTCCGCCAGACACGTTGTCAAAGGTTTCGGGTAATTTCATTCAGAGACTACGCCATATTATTGCTACGCATGGTGGATATGTGGAAAATATCGTACTATAGAGTTTCCCAGACCGCAGCGCCATCTGTTGTTGAAAATTGTAACTACTGTAATTTCGAAAGTTTGTCTGCCTGAAAATGTACTGTTGTCCCAAGCATATTGCAACAAACGGTGCATTTCTATCGCTGCTCGTTTAGTTTTTATTGCCGTTTCAAATATATCGGTCATTTTTGAAACACCCTGTACATACTCTGCAAGCCGCGTTCGGCGCTTGGTAACCTTTTCCACCACTAGTCACTTACTTTCCCTTTCCACTCGCAAACAAGCGAAAGAAAAAGATTGTAGGAGCCCTGATTTCTCCTATCTTCGTGGTCCTTGCGTGAAATGTACGTTGGGGTCAGTAGAATCGTTCTGCAGTCGGCTTAAAATGCCAGTTCTCCAAATTTTCTAAGTAGTTATTCGAGAAGAACGTCCCCTTCCCTCCAGGTATTCCCATTTGAGTTCCCGAAAGTACCACCGTAACACATGCGTGTTGTTTAAACTTGCTGTACCAAATGTAGCAGCCCGCCTCAGAACTGCTTCTTTGTCTTCCTTCAATCCGACTTGGTGTGGATCCTAAGCACTAGAACAGTCCTGAAGAATAGATGGCACTAGCA
The DNA here is from genome assembly GCF_023864275.1 of Schistocerca cancellata. Taxonomy (NCBI): domain Eukaryota; kingdom Metazoa; phylum Arthropoda; class Insecta; order Orthoptera; family Acrididae; genus Schistocerca; species Schistocerca cancellata. Next base: position 53,403,455 of record NC_064631.1, read on the forward strand.
TTCCATATGCGGTCTCCTTTACACATAAACCACCATCCCTAAACTTTGTGGTGTTTTTTCTTTTAAAAACCTTTTATATTTTGATTAAATTATTATTCTCTTGTGAAGTAAATTATTATTCTCTTGTGAAGATTCAGAAATATGTTGAGAGCTTTGCACCACTTCTTGGTGGGAAGAGCAAAGACTTTTCAAAAACTTAAGTACTGCATGTCATAGTTTATCACCTGAAATCGTTTGCAGAAAGCGTAGCGTTCTCAATATTAAGAACAGAGTTCGCATTGCCACTGAATTCATTTCTGTCGTGATCATGTTCGATCACCACCGGCTATGAGACATAGCAACTGCGAACAGAGAAATCTAAGGGGCCAGACAGAGCTGGAAATTTTCTTTACTATTCTACACCACACGTTAAAAGAAGTGGGATTTAGATCACAAACAAGGTAAATGGCAATGCGCTTTCTGCCTGAAGAACAACAGTTGCCAACATGCAGTCGGTCCCTATTAGCTGTATGAAAACTATAAAAATACCGTTATTTCTGTCGCTATTAATAGGAGACGGATAGCACAGAAATACTTTAAGCAATAATCAGGCACTACAGCATTTGAGAGTACAATAACCAATTTAATTACCTTAGTCACTATTGGCAACAATAGGCTCCGTACAATTTCAGTTTTCTATCTTGCTGGCTGTTTCTTTAAATAAAGTCCTTTATCATCTTCGATATTTCATCTTAGATGCACACATAAATTCTTACATAGCACTGAAAAATAGTAATATTTTATAATAAATAATTAGTGATTGCGGACCACGTCACATAGGCGTCCGCCGTCTTTAAAAAATATATCAGGACTGTGGTAACAGAGGAGGATTACAATTATTCAGCTGTCAAAAAATAAGAAACACAAAATGTCGTTATCGATACAATTTATGAACAATTCGTATTCTGCGCCATGGCGCGTAAGATATTCGTTGCGACGATCTAAGAAATTTGTATACAAATTGTATGGCTTTTATGAGCCTGCATGGTTAGATTATCGAATGTAAGTTTATTTAAGCTATAGAAACATATACTAATATTAAAACCTCTCCCAATAAATCGAAGTCACATGCTCGTTCCAGTCCATATAGCTTTGTAACGTTATACCCCGATGCTTAAACGACGGGAATTCGCCCAGGAGAATACTCATAATGCTATATCTGAACATAACGAGTTTATTTTCCCTACTCGTCCGCATTAAGTTACATTTTTCTACATTTAGAGCTAGCTGCGATTCATTAAACCGACTAGAAATTTTGTCTGTCATTTTGAATCCTTCCACAGTCGTCAACGAAGACACATTATCACCAACTAACCGCACATTGCTGTCCATCCTCTACGCCAAATCACTTATGTATATAGAAAACAATAACGGTCCTAGCACACTTCCTGGCACTCCTGACGAAACTGTCTTCTCCGATTAACACTCGCCGTCGAGGTAAACGTACTCTGTTCTATTGTTTAAAAAGTCTTCGAGCCACTCAAATATCTGTGAACATATTCCGTATGCTTGTACCTTCTATAGACGTCGGCAGTGGGGCGTCGTGTCAAAACTTGTTCGAAATCTACGAATATACACTCCTGGAAATGGAAAAAAGAACACATTGACACCGGTGTGTCAGACCCACCATACTTGCTCCGGACACTGCGAGAGGGCTGTACAAGCAATGATCACACGCACGGCACAGCGGACACACCAGGAACCGCGGTGTCGGCCGTCAAATGGCGCTAGCTGCGCAGCATTTGTGCACCGCCGCCGTCAGTGTCAGCCAGTTTGCCGTGGCATACGGAGCTCCATCGCAGTCTTTAACACTGGTAGCATGCCGCGACAGCGTGGACGTGAACCGTATGTGCAGTTGACGGACTTTGAGCGAGGGCGTATAGTGGGCATGCGGGAGGCCGGGTGGACGTACCGCCGAATTGCTCAACACGTGGGGCGTGAGGTCTCCACAGTACATCGATGTTGTCGCCAGTGGTCGGCGGAAGGTGCACGTACCCGTCGACCTGGGACCGGACCGCAGCGACGCACGGATGCACGCCAAGACCGTAGGATCCTACGCAGTGCCGTAGGGGACCGCACCGCCACTTCCCAGCAAATTAGGGACACTGTTGCTCCTGTGGTATCGGCGAGGACCATTCGCACCTGTCTCCATGAAGCTGGGCTACGGTCCCGCACACCGTTAGGCCGTCTTCCGCTCACGCCCCAACATCGTGCAGCCCGCCTCCAGTGGTGTCGCGACAGGCGTGAATGGAGGGACGAATGGAGACGTGTCGTCTTCAGCGATGAGAGTCGCTTCTGCCTTGGTGCCAATGATGGTCGTATGCGTGTTTGGCGCCGTGCAGGTGAGCGCCACAATCAGGACTGCATACGACCGAGGCACACAGGGCCAACACCCGGCATCATGGTGTGGGGAGCGATCTCCTACACTGGCCGTACACCACTGGTGATCGTCGAGGGTACACTGAATAGTGCACGGTGCATCCAAACTGTCATCGAACCCATCGTTCTACCATTCCTAGACCGGCAAGGGAACTTGCTGTTCCAACAGGACAATGCACGTCCGCATGTATCCCGTGCCACCCAACGTGCTCTAGAAGGTGTAAGTCAACTACCCTGGCCAGCAAGATCTCCGGATCTGTCCCCCATTGAGCATGTTTGGGACTGGATGAAGCGTCGTCTCACGCGGTCTGCACGTCCAGCACGAACGCTGGTCCAACTGAGGCGCCAGGTGGAAATGGCATGGCAAGCCGTTCCACAGGACTACATCCAGCATCTCTACGATCGTCTCCATGGGAGAATAGCAGCCTGCATTGCTGCGAAAGGTGGATATACACTGTACTAGTGCCGACATTGTGCATGCTCTGTTGCCTGTGTCTATGTGCCTATGGTTCTGTCAGTGTGATCATGTGATGTATCTGACCCCAGGAATGTGTCAATAAAGTTTCCCCTTCCTGGGACAATGAATTCACGGTGTTCTTATTTCAATTTGCAGGCGTGTAGAATCGGCCTGTTGCCAATCATCCGCAGTTCGCAGTGCATCATGTTAGGAATGTGCAAGCTGAGTTTCACACCAGTGACGCTTTCTAAAACCGTAATGATTCGTGGATATAAGCTTTTAGGTCTCTAGGAAATTTATTATATTCGAACTGACAGTATGTTTTTTGTTAGGGAGGTATGAAACGATTTATTATTCAAAACACAAAAACACTAACCAGGGGCATTGACATTCTCAAAACATGTTCTAAGTGACAACTTCCTGCTTCCAAGCGCCTGCGCTCCACACTTCCCCATACGGTGTCAAAAACTGCTGGTGTGTTCCGTATTTGGTCAAACGTTCTTTCTGGTACGTTGCCTTCTAACGTCGACATTGGGTACGGCACTTGAGCACACTAATGGTTTTAAGCAAAAACGCCATTGTATTCAAATATGGTGATCGGACAGGCCGTGCTATGTATCCCACTAGACAAGTCCACCTGTTCGGAAACTAGCTATCGAGACAGTGAGAAACTATACGTCCAAAGTGAGGTGAAGCACTATCATGAAGAAGCCACATTAGTTTCATGACTTTCAAACTTACGTTATCAAGTAAATGAAGGAACTTCTTTCTGAGAAATTGTAGATGTTTGTTTAGTAAGAGGCGGCGTAAAAAAATAGGGACCAGTGAAAGGTTGTGGTGGTGGTGGTGGTGGTGGTGGTGGTGGTGGTGGTGGTGGTGATTCCACCCGACATGTTGAGACCGAACCTCTGTTATCTTTATTGCCATACTTCGAAAGGGATTTCCTAAGCTCAGAGATGATTTTAATGATAATTGTAGAGCCCACCGTGTGAAAAGCCAGCCTCATCAGTGAATAAGGCACATAATGAGAACTACACACACACCGCAGTGCCCTAACATGCATCGAAAGATAATTATTCTTAGCTAAACTTATGGCACATTTCATTTTTTTGATCCGTTGAATGTGGTACGGTTACAGAACATTCACGCTCAATGTTCCAGACCATCATGTGATAAACGCTTCCCCTTCCCGCAGCCCTCTTTATACAAGCTGTTGGAGTGGCATTCGCAGGACAAAGATCCCGTTCTTAAAGCTCAGGCGCTCGTGCATTGCGTAGTCTCCCACCAGCTGCAACCCACTTCTCAAATGAGTGCCTGTCTCTCGCGTCGTACAAACGTTCTTGCACAAGGCAGTTGCTTTCCAGGGTAACATTCAGCAAAACGTTGACGTGGCGTGTCCGCATTCCCATCTCCTAGGCCGTACATGTACTGCATGTCTGTCATTTCAGAGACTGAATGCGTCGTTGTGATGTGTTGTAATGGAACTTACCCAAAAACAGAACAAACGAGTCACACAAACAAACAAAAAACAAATACCTTGACCAATTGTAAACAACGAAGTAAGTAAAAATGCACATCTGAGGTAAATTAAGCAACCAGCGGTCGTTACAGTGAATTCCATTCACGCATCCATAATGAAGGATTTTCGGACATACTAACGTGTAATATTTTGATGACAACAATAGATCTCTCAAGTTTGACACATGTTTTTACACAACCTATGTTCCAGCCCAATAGTTGGGTAGTGGAATCTTTTTTAATTATCCATAGGTTTTTTGATTATTAATTTAGGAACAGCAAAACTTTTAACCCTGTCTCTCAGATCAAAGCGAGCATTGTGGCCCTCATTTGAACTGATTCTGCAATTTTATTTTATCGTTGCTGTTTGTTGTGTGTGTAAACTGATTACCTAGTTTTAAACATTTGTGTAGGTCTGTGTTGTAATGCGAATCTGAACAATGCAAGCGGTCTGCTTACATAAAGAATATGTGATGAAGTGAGTCGCCAGATCCATCTGAAACTGTGTCTCTGTATTGAAAATGACTTATGTCAAAAATAATTAGAGAATGTAAGACTGTATAATAAATAAGCTGCCCCTCGAAGTTCTGTATTGCGCAGTGTTGTGAACAACGCTACACTGTGTGACGTCAGAGTATGTGTCATGCAATTACAAAACACAAAAACTAGCACAATAAAAGTTCTTCATAAAATTATAAACTAAACTTTGGAAGAATAACTGTCCAAAATGCTTCTGTAGAAATTGCCCTGCAAATTTGCGTACCAAAACTGACTAAATAAAATTCCTAACTCTAAATGGCTCACGCGTGAACACTTAAACTGCGCAGTAAGAATAAGAATGAGGGGAAATTAAATCTGAACTTGAAGTAAACTAAACTTAATAATAATTCTGTAATGAAATCTTTAACTGTGAGCTTTTTGTGTCCGAGCTGTGATTTTAAACTGGCCCTAAAATATTTTCATGACTTCCGTTGTGGTTAAGGAAAGTCTGTATGGCTCGAAAGTGATGTATATTAAATTGCATCGCTGGAGAAAATCTGCTAAAGAAAAACCTTGCCAACTGCAATGCAAGGAAAAGCATCTGTGCGTATCACGCTATGATTTATATCTCGAGCAGCTGTATTCCACTAAGTCCAATGTAGAGATACAAAGTTACAAAATTAAACCTTAGTGAGGAGACGCTAGGAGACTTAATGACTGGAAAGAGACAAACATTCAAAAACTGTATTGTGAAAGAGTTACTACTTGACAACTATAACCTTTATGATCCAATAGGCCAGCAGCACTGAAGATATCTCTTGAAGATGTTAACGACTAGATGGCCATTTTCAGACCATGTGCGAAAATTACATGATTTTTTTTATTTTAATATAATGTTAGTTATCCTGTTTCATATACAAAAATACGTATCGTCTGTCATTGTCACTCTATATTCCATTACGACGTGATGTAGATTTAGGACTCTTATGTTACAACCTGTTTTGCGGTTTGCTGCTGTTAATAGTCCTTTCTCGCAGTTTTTGTAATTAGACCTTTTTATCATCAGACCTGAGATATAACGAAAGTTGCGACAGTTGGACAAAGATATTACATGGTTACAGTTGCTATGGCGCGTTCGTTATTTTGGGCTGCGTGTATGATCTGTGTAATCGATGTGCCTATGGTTCGTTGTCTGTGTCCGTCTGAAACCTTTGGTCAGATATTCGACATAATTTTGTATGCAATGTTTGCTTTAAACCCGTTCGTAAGAGAATATAGTGTGACGATGACCACTGATGATACGTGGACGTAATTACAAAATTTGTGTATCTGAAAAATACAGTAACGAACACTATTATAATGTACCATAAAAATATTTTCTAACTTCCGAAGATGGTCTAAAGACGGAAATGTAGCCGGAATGGATCCATCACAAAAAACACTTGTAAGTAGGCTGTGTATGTTTTCTTAATGTAAGTAGGCTGTGTATGTTTTCTTTATGTAAGTAGGCTCTTTATGTTTTCTTATTGGCAACGTTACGTAGCGCTCTGTATGAAAATCACTGGCTGTGCTGTGTGTAGTCTGTGGCCAGTTTGCATTGTTGTCTGCCATTGTAGTGTTGGGCAGCTGGATGTTAACAGCGCGTAGCGTTGGGCAGTTGGAGGTGAGCCGCCAGCAGTGGTGGATGTGGGGAGAGAAATGGCGGAGTTTTGAAATTTCCAATACTGGATGTCATGAACTGCTATGTATATTATGATTTTTCAACACTATTAAGGTAAATACATTGTTTGTTCTCTATTAAAATCTTTCATTTGATAACTATGCCTATCAGTAGTTAGTGCCTTCCGTAGTTTGAATCTTTTATTTAGCTGGCAGTAGTGGCGCTCGCTGTATTGCAGTAGTTCGAGTAACGGAGATTTTTGGTGAGGTAAGTGATTTGTGAAAGGTATAGATTAATGTTAGTCAGGGCCATTCTTTTGTAGGGATTTTTGAAAGTCATATTGCGATGCGCTAAAAATATTGTATGTCAGTTTAAGCACAGTCTTGTATAATTGTTCTAAGGGGACGTTTCACACTCAACTCCTACGGCAGCTGTTTGGACTCCACTAACTTCTTCACTAAATTCACTTATTGTCAAAAAAATGACTCCGCCATGAAATTACTTAATAGAATGGTAAATCAGTGGTGACACTATAACTTTTGGGCGCAAGCCATGTGAGCAGATAACTTCGTTTAATCATCTCCTGACAATCAAACTAACCCGAACCAACAAGAAGACATGCTGCAAAATTTGCCTTTCTCAAACTCATAGCAAATCTTGCTTAAGCAAGCAGTGCAGGTACTACATTACCTGAATATTTCTTGATTCAAAAAGCTTTACCAACAGCCGTATGTTTTGGTTTATTTTATTTTATCTCAAATGCTACCATTTTCGGGAACTCAATATTGCCGTTTTCAGGTCCCTGTATAATAAAGGGGTATACATGTAGTGTCATAAGGGTGTACAGTTAAAGTTTACAATTGACAGGTATTCATAATGGCGCTTAAACTTAAATATTATCGTTAAATCAAATCTATGCGTACATCCAACACAAATATTCTAAAACATATGTATATATTTGTTAATAACGTTAAACCAAACCTCTCTGTATATCTAGAACAATAGTTTAAAGCTTGTTCACACATTCATAACACTATTTCACGTGACAGATTTACTAGGAGCATGTAAAATCATTAAAGAGATCCGTACAAGGCAGCGTACAGTGAAGAGCTCCGTACAAACAAAGCGCGCCTTTTTTTAAAGTGAAATCATATAAAATTCTTTTAGATGAGGGATCGCCAAGTGTGTGTGAATCCCAATCCGTCATTTAAAGTAAACGTCGCATACTGTGAATTACAATAGTTTGCACATTTACAGCCTAGACAATATTACGGATGGTAAAGCAAGTAGTTGTCACAGTATCAAAAATAACTCGACACAAAACCCAATGGCAATCGACATACTAAGAGAAAATAGCACACACAGCGAACACTACGAATATTGACAACTAACTGGTGGCCTAAGTTATACATAACTCGGAATAAAAGATATGACTGGTTTCATTTATATCCCTGAATACGTTAGCATTACCACAGGGAAATAAAAAGCAGTCAAATCCTACTTAAGCAGGGAGAGCCCATAAAGTTCACAGCCGACTACTTCATACAATATCATTGTGAGTATAAAGAATTCCTAGCACGACCTATGTATAGACACGATATATATGTATAGATATCTATAGATAAGATATAGCTATAGATATCTATAGATATGATCTAAAGATACCCGAATATCTTCAGTCTTCACAAAATTATATTTCCAAATCATCTGCGATGCATCTGTGTGTCTACTAGTTATTTCCAAAAAGGTCAGCAGCGTGACCAACATCCGACTCTTACTTCTCATTGAATGCTACACTAGCAACGACAATGCTACCGACAACCAAGAATCACACTCCCTGTACTCCGGACCTCTGTGGCGTAACATACCGACCATTAAACACTGCTGTTTGATAAATATCCATTGCACAGATATGAAGTATGACGCATCGAATGAAAAGACAGCTCACATCACTTCTATGTAATACCAGAAACAAGTTACAAACATCGTAAACTGCAGCAGCGGAAAGAATTAGTTTACCCATAACCGTTTCACCAAATCTGCTGAATATAGCTGTGTGGATTTCAACTTTCCTGTTCCAGTCGCGTATGGTTCGCGGGAAGAACGACTGTCTGAAAGCCTCTGTGCGCGCTCTAATCTCTCTAATTTTACATTCGTGATCTCCTCGGGAGGTATAAGTAGGGGGAAGCAATATATTCGATACCTCATCCAGAAACGCACCCTCTCGAAACCTGGCGAGCAAGCTACACCGCGATGCAGAGCGCCTCTCTTGCAGAGTCTGCCACTTGAGTTTGTTAAACATCTCCGTAACGCTATCACGGTTACCAAATAACCCTGTGACGAAACGCGCCGCTCTTCTTTGGATCTTCTCTATCTCCTCCGTCAACCCGATCTGGTACGGATCCCACACTGATGAGCAACACTCAAGTATAGGTCGAACGAGTGTTTCGTAAGCCACCTCCTTTGTTGATGGACTATCATCTTGGATATTCTCAGTGATGTTCCTACATTGTTCACTCTGTCTTTAGTGTGTACCAGCAGGAACATCTCTCCGTCGACAACACACACACACACACACACACACACACACACACACACACACACACACACAAGTTCTTTAGAATATCTGATTGCTGCCAAAAGACACTTTCTCATGTATATCAATATTTATGGCGTCATACATCATGAACTATGAACGAGGAGTAGCACAACGACATAATTTTGCAGGTACAGCCAGCAATATATATGAATAATGTCTGCAAAATGTTTTGTCAGTACAGTTAGTGGTAAAGATGTAATAAATTAAAACACCATGGCTGACGCTGGGGCTTTATTGCACGAACAGCAAAGATGTACCAAGTGACACTCTCTTTCCTTTAATTATTTTGTGAAGGATGTCACCAAGTAAAAGTTTCGAAAATGTTTGAAATTTTGTGTGAAGTTTGTTGGAAGGCTGGATGAATATAGTTTGCGTAATTCTAGCGCATTCACCTACTACGCTGCCTCAGGCACATAAAGTTTCTAACTCAAATACTTCTTTTTCAACCTTTGAGACCGTTGTACCTCACTGAGTACAGGATTTTAAATTTTTGAATTTGGTAAGTAATTATATGAGATATTGAGAATGGAATTTTCGTTTCCCTCCTGGCAGGCATTACGCAGGCAGCTTATAACTGACGCAAGTTGATTCCTCTAGCCGTAAAATAGGTTGTGAACAGTATTATTACTTGGGACACGCATGACCCTACTTTAATGTCCGTAAATTTCGCTGCGTTAAGAGAAAGATGCTGTGCTGTCAAATTATTTATTGTCCGCCAGAATCACATCAATTTGGAAACGAAATTAACCGTTTTGGTCGTCACTGGCCATCCTCGGATCATAAAAGATGCTGCTGAAAAATACAAAATTGCTTCAAAACAATCACATCATTCAAATATCTCATGCAATGAGTGACTGAAAAATGTACATCCCAATGGTTCTAAAATGAAAGCTATTTCCTTAAAAAATGATTGTTTACTTTTTTGGGATTGTTTTGGATTGGAAGAATTAATTAGAATTTAATCCGATTTTGACATAATTTCATCCATATTTCGAACAGTTTTTGTGAATTTCTTGAATAATTTCAGCCAAAAATAACAAAGTTACGTCAGTCAGCTGGCGGCTACACGGGTAGAGGAGGCTGTGTGGCGTGGACTAGGCGGTTTTTTTAGGTTAGAAGGCCTCGGGAAAGTACGGGGTGGGCTGCAATCTCAAAGGGTGCATGACAAATACAGGACGTGCTTGGATCAAGGAACAGTCGGAATTGTAGTTGTAAATTGTTGTAGTTGTGCTGGGAAAGTCCCTGAGCGTCAAGCGCTAATAGAAAGCACAGAAGCTGAAATCGTTATAGATACAGAAATCTGGCTAAAACCTGAAATAAGTTCTGCATAAATTTTTACGAAGTCTCAGACGGTGTTCAGGAAAGATAGGTTAGGCAGAATTGGTGGTGGAGTGTTTGTGTCTGTCAGTAGTGGTTTGTCTTGTAGTGAAGTCGAAGTAGATACTCAGTGTGAATTGGTATGTGTGGAGGTTATACTTAACAACCGAACTAAGTTAATAATTGGCTCCTTCTACCGACCCCCAGACTCCGATGATATAGTTGCTGAACAGTTCAGAGAAAATTTGAGTCTAGTAACAAATAAATACCCACTCATACGGTTATAGTTGGTGGGGACTTCAACCTTCCCTCGATATGTTGGCAAAAGTACTTGTTCAAAACCGGTGGTAGGCAGAAAACATTTCCGAGATTGTCCTAAATGCTTTCTCCGAAAATTATTTCTAGCAGCAAGTCCACGAACCCACGCGAATTGTAAATGGTTGCGAAAACACACTTGACCTCTTAACCACAAACAATCCAGAGCTAATAAAGAGCATCATGACTGATACAGGGATTAGTGATCACAAGGTCGTTGTAGCTAGGCTCAATACCGTTTCTTCCAAATGCACCAGAAACAAACGCAAAATAATTTTATTTAAAAAAGCGGATAAAATGTCACTAGAAGCCTTCCTAAGAGACAATCTCCATTCCTTCCGAACTGACTATGCAAATGTAGACGAGATGTGGCTCAAATTCAAAGATATAGTAGCAACAGCAATTGAGAGATTCATACCTCATAAATTGGTAAGAGATGGAACTGATCCCCCATGTTACACAAAACAGGTCCGAACACTGTTGCAGAGGCAACGGAAAAAGCATGCGAAGTTCAGAAGAACGCGAAATCCCGAGGATTGGCTAAAATTTACAGACGCGCGAAATTTGGCACGGACTTCAATGCGAGATGCCTTATGGAATATTCCAGAATTCGAAACACGAACAGCTGCTAGCATGAGTTTCTTAGAAGTAGATACCTTAGGGGTTGCGAAGCAACTCAAATCCCTTTATACGGGCAAGTCTTCAGGTCCAGATTGTATACCGATTAGGTTCCTTTCAGATTACGCTGATACAATAGCTCCCTACTTAGCAATCATATACAACCGCTCGCTCACCGATAGATCTGTACCTACAGATTGCAAAATTGCGCAGGTCGCACCAGAGTTTAAGAAGGATAGTAGGAGTAATCCATCGAACTACAGACCTATATCATTGACGTCGGTTTGCAGTAGGGTTTTGGAGCATATATTGTATTCAAACATTATGAATCACCTCGAAGGGAACGATCTATTGATACGCAATCATGATGGTTCCAGAAAACATAGTTCTAGTTGCAACGCAGCTAACTCCTTATTCGCACGAAGTAATGGCCGCTATCGACAGGGGATCTCAAGTTGATTCCGTATTTCTAGATTTCCGGAAAGCTTTTGACACCGTTCCTCACAAGCGACTTCTAAGCGACTTCTAATCAAGCTGCGGGCCTATGGGGTATCGTCTCAGTTGTGCGACTGGATTCGTGATTTCCTGTCAGGAAGGTCGCAGTTGGTAATAATAGACGGCAAATCATCGAGTAAAACTGAAGTGATATCAGGTGTTCCCCAGGGAAGCGTCCTGGGACCTCTGCTGTTCCTGATCTATATAAATGACCTGGGTGACAATCTGAGCAGTTCTCTTAGGTTGTTCGCAGATGATGCTGTAATTTACCGTCTAGTAAGTTCATCCGAAGACCAGTATCAGTTGCAAAGCGATTTAGAAAAGATTGCTGTATGGTGTGGCAGGTGGCAGTTGACGCTAAATAACGAAAAGTGTGAGGTGATCCACATGAGTTCCAAAAGAAATCCGTTGGAATTCGATTACTCGATAAATAGTACAATTCTCAAGGCTGTCAATTCAACTAAGTACCTGGGTGTTAAAATTACGAACAACCTCAGTTGGAAAGACCACATAGATAATATTGTGGGGAAGGCGAACCAAAGGTTGCGTTTCATTGGCAGGACACTTAGAAGATGCAACAAGTCCACTAAAGAGACAGCTTACACTACACTTGTTCGTCCTCTGTTAGAATATTGCTGCGCGGTGTGGGTTCCTTACCAGGTGGGATTGACGGAGGACATCGAAAGGGTGCAAAAAAGGGCAGCTCGTTTTGTATTATCATGTAATAGGGGAGAGTGAGTGCGGCAGATATGATACGCGAGTTGGGATGGAAGTCATTAAAGCAAAGACGTTTTTCGTCGCGGCGAGATCTATTTACGAAATTTCAGTCACCAACTTTCTATTCCGAATGAGAAAATATTTTGTTGAGCCGGCCGGTGTGGCCGTGCGGTTCTAAGCGCTTCAGTTTGGAACCGCGTGACCGCTACGGTCGCAGGTTCGAATCCTGCCTCGGGCATGGATGTGTGTGATGTCCTTAGGTTAGTTAGGTTTACGTAGTTCTACGTTCTAGGGGACTGATGACCTCAAAAGTTAAGTCCCATAGTGCTCAGAGCCATTTGAACCATTTTTGAGCCATATTTTGTTGAGTCCAACCTACATAGGAAGGAATGATCATCAAAATAAAATAAGAGAAATCCGAGCTCGAACAGAAAGGTTTAGGTGTTCGTTTTTCCCGCGCGCTGTTCGGGAGTGGAATGGTAGGGAGATAGTATGATTGTGGTTCGATGAACCCTCTGCCAAGCACTTAAATGTGAACTGCAGAGTAATCATGTAGATGTAGATGTGATGTCCGCTGAAGGTTATGAGTATAGTTCTCCAATTGCGTGCAGTGTAGCCATTCCCATTTTCATCTGAAACCAAAAAGGTTTTGATTTTACATTAATAACTTATTTTCTAAGAATATGAACCTCAATTCAGTTGAAAACAATGAAAATTAAAAATTTTACAGGCGTTGGAACTATTTATTTAGATTTTCATTGTTTTTCTCTAATTATGCAAAGAAAAACGCCCTTAAAATCATATCATCTCACAAGTTGGTTCATATAATTCACAATGTTATAAAGAATCATACTATCAATTTTCGTAATGATCGATTCCATGCTTCTTGAGTCAGACTACACGCAAGTGTGGAAAAAAAGTCATTTAGAGATAAACGCGTTAGAAAAATAAATTCTCAGAAACTAGAAATTCATGGAAGTTAATAATAATTCAAAACGCTTACCGATTAATCTGCAGTTGCAGCACCATATAGTAATCCCTCTTCCTCATAGGCTTCGTTTTGCGCTTGCAGCAGTGCTTTCCGAGCTTTCGACCTTCCTTATATTCCAATGAACTACGTCGATTCTGCCGGCTCACACGCTGGTTATCCATTTGTTAGGCATAATTGAAGCTTTGTGTGCCTACAATAATTATTGCCTCGTTTATGACCATCAGAAGGGATGAATTTCCTTCACTGAATAAGCCAAATGCCAAATACGATGCCAATTCAACCACTTTTAGTCCAAGTGCAAGTGTTCAGGAGTTAATCACCAAATAGTAGAAAAATAGTGGAAAAATAAACTTTAATTCACATTTTGTGTGTTGCCACCTAAACATCTGTCCAGTAATTTCTGCCTTGATAAATCTTCATACATTGGAAGAATTTCCTTCTGTACATAGGGATGCAATGGAGTAGGGTGCGGTTCATGTTGCACTCCAAGGGCTGTTCGTTACTGCCACACACACCAGCTGTCTTCTCCCTCTGGTCAACACTTGTGGCGAAGATTTTCATCAGTGGAAATCATATGATAGTACGTCGCCATAATTGCTTTTTTTCATGTCTTGCACACTGTGTGTCTAGTCTATAATTAGTGCTTAACTTTTTCACTAATGACTCTGTGAGTTTGCCTTTTCTACCAAGCTTTTTAGTTTTCTAATGTTTCGGAGTCAAGTCCCCATTCTCTTCTGGACGTGACCTATACATTCACTTTTTAAAAATTGATGATACCATGCTCATAAAATCTAAACGAATGCGAATTTTACTTTGAAATTCTAACAGCGTGTTCTTGGATAGTTAAGCTAACGATTTATGCAATAGAAATATGATTTTTTGAACCTCCTAATGTGGTTTCCCCCCTATATGCAGACTGCTGAGTTGCGACCTTTGAAGAGGACATGATTTCCTTTCTCAACTGAACGTCTGCTCTGACTATACTAATCTTTCTATCAATAGTTCGTTAAACTCTTTCGTCGTCCGTTTCCTGCTCCACTACGATTATTCCATCGTTCTCCGCATTTATCTCTCTCCATCGCCATCCCAGACCCCATCCTACCGTTTACGCTATCTGATTTAAATTTGACCTGAAAACGTAATTGCTACGACATCAGCGTTAATGCCCTGAAAATATTCCACTTCCTATAGCAAATTTTGTCCCAGGAATGAATAATTACGCTATCTTACTTCTGTTTATCCGACATTCGAAAGTAGGGTGAACTTTCATAGTGCACAATAAATGTAAGGAATCTTGAACATACCTTTAAGTAAATCAAAACAACGACTAATGCGTCTAAACCCGCTGAAACAACCTGAAAGTAATTGCATTCTCTCTCAATAGAGAGAATGCGTGCTACGGAGACGTAGTCTAGCATCTATTCACAAGAAGCACTAACAACAATAGTAACTGTCAACATATTAATGATCAGCGCGCGTCTAAAAGTTCTCATTAGCTCAGACATAACTTATACTTCCTGTAATATACAGGCTACGAAATAAGTGTGTTATCTATCGATGGCATTTTGTCTCGACAACAATTCGACAGGACGTATTAAAGGAAGCGTACTCGCATCAACTACGACTTTATGCTAAGAATATGCGAACACGCTGAAAGGTATAGTCCGGCTCGAGCGGACAACGGAAACAAGTGTTCTGTCGCTCTGTCCACATGGTCAAGTAAACTAAAATCTCAACCGCTCTGTTACAGAATCAGTCAGTGGGGTACAGCCTCCAAAGTATCACTTACATACAAGGTGTTTCAAAAATGAGCGGTATATTTGAAACGGCAATAAAAACTAAACGAGCAGCGACAGAAATACACCGTTTGTTGCAATATGCTTGGGACAACAGTACATTTTCAGGCGGACAAACTTTCGAAATTACAGTAGTTACAATTTTCAACAACAGATGGCGCTGCAAGTGATGTGAAAGATATAGAAGACAACGCAGTCTGTGGGTGCGCCATTCTGTACGTCGTCTTTCTGCTGTAAGCGTGTGCTGTTCACAACGTGCAAGTGTGCTGTAGACAACATGGTTTATTCCTTAGAACAGAGGATTTTTCTGGTGTTGGCATTCCACCGCCTAGAACACAGTGTTGTTGCAACAAGACGAAGTTTTCAACGGAGGTTTAATGTAACCAAAGGACCGAAAAGCGATACAATAAAGGATCTGTTTGAAAAATTTCAACGGACAGGGAACGTGACGGATGAACGTGCTGGAAAGTTAGGGCGACCGCGTACGGCAACCACAGAGGGCAACGCGCAGCTAGTGCAGCAGGTGATCCGACAGCGGCCTCGGGTTTCCGTTCGCCGTGTTGCAGCTGCGGTCCAAATGACGCCAACGTCCACATATCGTCTCATGCGCCAGAGCTTACACCTCTATCCATACAAAATTCAAACGCGGCAACCCCTCAGCGCTGCTACCATTGCTGCACGAGAGACATTCGCTTACGATATAGTGCACAGGATTGATGACGGCGATATGCATGTGGGCAGCATTTGGTTTACTGATGAAGCTTATTTTTACCTGGACGGCTTCGTCAATAAACAGAACTGGCGCGCATGGGGAACCGAAAAGCCCCATG
Source organism: Schistocerca cancellata (assembly GCF_023864275.1). Taxonomy (NCBI): domain Eukaryota; kingdom Metazoa; phylum Arthropoda; class Insecta; order Orthoptera; family Acrididae; genus Schistocerca; species Schistocerca cancellata. The sequence goes on from NC_064631.1 coordinate 53,419,666, forward strand.
TTGCAGTCCCATCATCCCTGCATCCTCAAAAAGTACTGGTCTGGGCCGCCATTTCTTCCAAAGGAATCATTGGCCCATTTTTCAGATGCGAAACGATTACTGCATCACGCTATCTGGACATTCTTCGTGAATTTGTGGCGGTACAAACTGCCTTAGACGACACTGCGAACACCTCGTGGTTTATGCAAGATGGTGCCCGGCCACATCGCACGGCCGACGTCTTTAATTTCCTGAATGAATATTTCGATGATCGTGTGATTGCTTTGGGCTATCCGAAACATACAGGAGGCGGCGTGGATTGGCCTCCCTATTCGCCAGACATGAACCCCTGTGACTTCTTTCTGTGGGGACACTTGAAAGACCAGGTGTACCGCCACAATCCAGAAACAATTGAACAGCTGAAGCAGTACATCTCATCTGCATGTGAAGCCATTCCGCCAGACACGTTGTCAAAGGTTTCGGGTAATTTCATTCAGAGACTACGCCATATTATTGCTACGCATGGTGGATATGTGGAAAATATCGTACTATAGAGTTTCCCAGACCGCAGCGCCATCTGTTGTTGAAAATTGTAACTACTGTAATTTCGAAAGTTTGTCTGTTGCAATATGCTTGGGACAACAGTACATTTTCAGGCAAACGGTGTATTTCTATCGCTGCTCGTTTAGTTTTTATTGCCGTTTCAAATATATCGGTCATTTTTGAAACACCCTGTAAATACTTCAGCTATGCAGCTAAGGACTGTTGGTTCTCTAGCAGACGAAAAACTGTCCGTATTCTCTGTACTTTATCAGCGAATTAAAAATTCGCCTAAAGATAAATAATACGAAGACGTTTCCAAACATACGGCTTTCAACATCGCTCTTAGCCGAGGTAACGGGTTAGAGCTCACTTTTAGAACGAGCCTCGTACGCCCATTTTTGTCTTGACTGTAAGGTTTCCGTAGGTTTTTCTGTCAAATAACTGCTTACCTTACTACCATTGGTAAATACGTAACTCCATTTGATTTATTCTGTCAACCTGCCAGCTGTAGTGTGGTTAACTGATATAAAATTGGCACATCATGCTGCTTCGACACGTAACAGTTTTTAAACTGTCTTTATCTTTTTTAATACGTACTATCTTGCAAAGCGGCTTAGTGTAAACACGACTAATCCTTCTCCTTCCTTATCTGCTTGTCACAGTAGCAAAGTACCTCGCGCAGGCAGTACTGTAGGATCCACTCACCTGACTGTTGTCCTAACCACGAAGTTTGCAGGAGCGTTTTGAGCACACACTGATTCTTTGCCACAAAGTGTTGTTTCCACTAGAGCGCTTTGCTAAAGTAAACCACCACTCACAGCTCACTACTGCTCGAGATGTTTCGCTGGGATTATCCATGTATATTTTGCGTGACAATGCCATCACCTACGTGATCACCTTGTATGAACTGCCTTCTTGCGATTCAGTCACCGACAATGACGCCCCCTAGCACATTCGTGTTTGTGTCGTCTGATATTAGTACACCCATCGTCCGCTTACCACTACTAACTGACAAACCCGGGTACTTGTTTTAACAGTTTTCTCTTAGCAACGAAAACAAGAAATTGGCCAGCTGCAAGAAGGACTCGTGAGTTGAGGACTCCGTACAAACTTAGTTGTGTATACAGATAGTTTATCTGTTCCAGGAATTGTTGATATTGATGACTTTTGCCTGTTACTGAGATTGATACTGGCAAGATATCAGTCCCAGGGAATGTTACCGTTTCAAATTTGAAATCGGATACCAAATCTACATCTACATGGATACTCTGCAAATCACATTTAAGTGAATGGCAGAGAGTTTGTCGAACCTCCTTCACAAAGGCAAAAGAAATACATTTTTCGTGTTATCCGAAAATTGTTGATTTGTAATAATATTTTTCCTTTATTTGTACTCCGAAACTCTGCTTCTTGCCGAATTTCGTGATTTTAAGTCAACCTGAAGACCCTATAGTATCCAATGAAAGAGTTTTCGAGTATCAAAATAAGTCACATAAATAATCGTATCTATAGATTGAAGCGACTTAGTTTCAAATTTTTACAGCTCCAAGGATGCTCAAGCCTTAATTTGTGATATAAATTTTAACTTGATACGCCTACCCTTTTGCGAGGAGAAAGGGTTCTAGACAGACCACAAAGCGAGCTTAAAAGGGTTCCGTTTTTACAGAATCAGGCACAGAACCCTAGAAATTAGCTGTTTGTAGTGAAGTATCAAACAAAATTTCATTTCTGCGTTTTCGTGAAAGCACCTCTGAAATTACGAAACTGCCCTGCAAAGAAATATGCATAATGTACAGTATCCAAATTAGGAAACATGATCCCGGACAGTTTCTGCACGCTGGGTGCAGCTTATTTTCGTGTCTACAATACGATATCGCAAACGTTTTCATGGGAATGCCTCTTCATAGCTCTATACACGGTTATCGCTTCCGCCTGCAGTCGTTTTCGCTTCGCAGTTGAAAGCTGTCTAAAGTGCTGCCAGGAGTCAGGGATTTCCGTCAGTTGACTTGACTGTAGAGTATTTTCAAATGGTTCAAATGGCTCTGAGCACTATGGGACTTAACAGCTGTGGTCATCAGTCCCCTAGAACTTAGAACTACTTAAACCTAACTAACCTAAGGACATCACACACATCCATGCCCGAGGCAGGATTCGAACCTGCGACCGTAGCAGTCGCGCGGTTCCGGACTGCGCGCCTAGAACCGCGAGACCACCGCGGCCGGCTGTAGAGTGTTTTAGTAGTACAGAATAAATGTGTTAGAACTTCATGCATGTTGCCGTATTTTTTCACGTATCTGTGTTCATGACGCCAAACCTTTTGAATTGTGTGTTGGAACATCGTATAGAGGGCGTCCCAGAAACAAATATGCATAAGGCAGAAAATCCGCCCCCCCGGCCCCAACACACACACACACACACACACACACACACACACACACACACACCTACCTTTTATCTTAAAATACAGGGAACATAGGCAGTGGTTAGCACACTCGACTCCTGATTTACGTTGTCCATGATCTCCCTGAATAGTTCCAAAAAAATGCCGGGATTGTTCCTTTGAAAGGACACGCCCAACTTCCTTCTCCATCCTTCCCTCATCCGGTGAGACCGATGACCCTTCTGTTAGGTCCCTCCTCCCAAATCAGCCAACCGTTTCGTGAGGGATGGATGTCATGACGTCAGTAGTGTTGTGCCGTAATGCTGCTGTGTCGTTCACTAGTGCTTCGTAACCAGTTCCTTGACATAACCATACAGGAAGGAATCCAGTGGTTCAAATGGTTCTGAGCACTATGGGACTTAACATCTGAGGTCATCAGTCCCGTAGAACTTAGAACTACTTGAACCTAACTGACCCAAGGACATCACACACATCCATGCCCGAGGCAGGATTCCAACCTGCGACCGTAGCGGTCGCGCGGTTCCGAACTGAAGCGCCTAGAACCGCTCGGCTATAAACCAGTGGTGTTAGGTCCGGTGATGGCGGAGGCCACTTCATGACACCAACATGTCTGATCAATCTTCGTGGAAACGTTGTATGCAAATCTGCACGAATATCTAACACCCAATGAGATGGCGCACCATCTTGTTGAAAAATTAAGTTCGGAACAAGAAGTAACTAAAAGATACAGGCGTAGGTATTGGTTGTGATTGCCGTTTCGCTGAAGAAACAAAGATTCTATGATTTTGTTACGATTAAGACCGCAGCACACGTTCTGCTTAGGGCTGTCTCGAACGGTCTCAAACACATCATTGGTATTCTAGGACCACCAGATTATATCATTGTGTCGATTGATAACACTGTTTAAATGTAACGTGGGAGCATGTGAGAAAATAGCACCTTTTAGAGTGTCATCTTCCTCAGTCTGTCAGCGTGGCAACAGTGACCGAACAAGGTGGTGCAATGGTTAGCATGATGCACTCGCATTCGGGAGGACGGCAGTTCGAACCCGCGTCCCGACATCCTGATTTAGGTTTTCCGACGATTTCCCTAAATCGTTCCAGCCAAATGCCGGAATGCTTCCTTTGAAACGGCACGGCCGACTTCCTTCCCCACCCTCTCCTAATCCGATTGAACCTAAGATTTTTTTGGTCCTCTCCCTCCCCCCCTCCCCCCACCCCCCGATACCATCCAACCAACAATGGCAAGTAATCCGGTTACGCCTCCTTCGGGAGGCAGTACATAGGGCTTCAGTGTTTAACTTACAGTTACGTTTGTAGTGACTGATCTTGCGCACATCTCTCTTATGCTTGCAGCCTTTCCGTCAGCTCCGACGATAATGGAATCGATTACAGATCAGTCCTGATAAGAATTGGTTTTCCTGCCGTATTTTGTACATGTTTCTTCACAGAAACCAATTACTGTTGGTACACCACCGTGAAATGCCCGTGCGCCTTCTTTCAGCATGTTGAAAAACTGTTTGCTGTCGTATGCCTAAGCTTGTTCTCACCGTAAGAACTATTGTGAATCTACGTGACACAGTTCGCTGTTTGGTCCTCTCCCCCCCCTCCCCCCCCCCCGCCCCCCGATACCATCCAACCAACAATGGCAACATCAAAGTCAAAACGAACGCAGTAATCCGGTTATGCCTCCTTCGGGAGACAGCACATAGGGCTTCAGTGTTTAACTTACAGTTACGTTTGTAGTCCCTGATCTTGCGCACATCTCTCTTATGCTTGCAGCCTTTCCGTCAGCTCCGACGATAATGGAATCGATTACAGATCAGTCCTGATAAGAATTGGTTTTCGTGCCGTATTTTGTACATGTTTCTTCACAGAAACCAATTACTGTTGGTACACCACCGTGAAATGCCCGTGCGCCTTCTTTCAGCATGTTGAAAAACTGTTTGCTGTCGTATGCCTAAGCTTGTTCTCACCGTAAGAACTATTGTGAATCTACGTGACACAGTTCATTGGGGCTGATCTTCAGACCTGCTGTGGTGTCTGACGTACCACCGGGCTCCACCTGTTCTTCCTTTCTGAGAACCGTCACTTCGTTGCATAAATGGCTTTTTGCACTTTTCATTGGAAGTGCTACTTCCGTCTTCCTTAATATTATTTCTTCCCATTTGCCAACAAGGCCAATGATACCTCCTGATTCAGCTTTTCGAACGAAGAAATAAACTCAGTTCTATTACCCGTAACCTGAGTGTCGTTCTCATTTCTGCTCACTGCGTCAAAGAGAGAACGTTGTGTTAAACTCCATTTACACTTCCAATTCTGAAGTAACTTATACTTTCAGATTTACATTGCAAGGAAAATTTATAAATTTTACAAGTTTGGGGCAGTGTAACAGTGCTACCAACTGCTACAACGGAAAAGAAAGAAATAAAAATAATTTCTTTATCTGATTTCTCAAGATTCTGGCATAGCAGTGATTGTTACCTATAATTAATCAAAATAAGCTTTACACTGCAAATACATAGATACTGGATTACACAATGTCGGCGATTGCTGCGCAAACACTGTCTTCGCATACGCGCGCACCATAATTACTATACCACGCAAACATTTGGGGTTACATTCGTATGGCATGAGAATCCACTGGGGGCCGAACAGCATTATGACATTGGGTTCGGTTCGGTATGGTGTGGTGTGGTGGGTGGCCTGCTGTGGGGGTTGTGAACCACTGAAAGGGCTACGGCGGGACGAAGCCTCTCCGTCGTTGTACACACACACACACACATATATATATATATATATATATATATATATATATATATATATATGCAAGCAAGTATGGTGGGTCTGACACACCGGTGTCAATGTGTTCTTTTTTCCATTTCCAGGAGTATATATATATATACTCCTGGAAATGGAAAAAAGAACACATTGACACCGGTGTGTCAGACCCACCATACTTGCTCCGGACACTGCGATAGGGCTGTACAAGCAATGATCACACGCACGGCACAGCGGACACACCAGGAACCGCGGTGTTGGCCGTCGAATGGCGCTAGCTGCGCAGCATTTGTGCACCGCCGTCAGTGTCAGCCAGTTTGCCGTGGCATACGGAGCTCCATCGCAGTCTTTAACACTGGTAGCATGCCGCGACAGCGTGGACGTGAACCGTATGTGCAGTTGACGGAATTTGAGCGAGGGCGTATAGTGGGCATGCGGGAGGCCGCGTGGACGTACCGCCGAATTGCTCAACACGTGGGGCGTGAGGTCTCCACAGTACATCGATGTTGTCGCCAGTGGTCGGCGGAATGTGCACGTGCCCGTCGACCTGGGACCGGACCGCAGCGACGCACGGATGCACGCCAAGACCGTAGGATCCTACGCAGTGCCGTAGGGGACCGCACCGCCACTTCCCAGCAAATTAGGGACACTGTTGCTCCTGGGGTATCGGCGAGGACCATTCGCAACCGTCTCCATGAATCTGTGCTACGGTCCCGCACACCGTTAGGCCGTCTTCCGCTCACGCCCCAACATCGTGCAGCCCGCCTCCAGTGGTGTCGCGACAGGCGTGAATGGAGGGACGAATGGAGACGTGTCGTCTTCAGCGATGAGAGTCGCTTCTGCCTTGGTGCCAATGGTGGTCGTATGCGTGTTTGGCGCCGTGCAGGTGAGCGCCACAATCAGGACTGCATACTACCGAGGCACACAGGGCCAACACCCGGCATCATGGCGTGGGGAGCGATCTCCTACACTGGCCGTACACCACTGGTGATCGTCGAGGGGACACTGAATAGTGCACGGTACATCCAAACCGTCATCGAACCCATCGTTCTACCATTCCTAGACCGGCAAGGGAACTTGCTGTTCCAACAGGACAATGCACGTCCGCATGTATCCCGTGCCACCCAACGTGCTCTAGAAGGTGTAAGTCAACTACCCTGGCCAGCAAGATCTCCGGATCTGTCCCCCATTGAGCATGTTTGGGACTGGATGAAGCGTCGTCTCACGCGGTCTGCACGTCCAGCACGAACGCTGGTCCAACTGAGGCGCCAGGTGGAAATGGCATGGCAAGCCGTTCCACAGGACTACATCCAGCATCTCTACGATCGTCTCCATGGGAGAATAGCAGCCTGCATTGCTGCGAAAGGTGGATATACACTGTACTAGTGCCGACATTGTGCATGCTCTGTTGCCTGTGTCTATGTGCCTGTGGTTCTGTCAGTGTGATCATGTGATGTATCTCACCCCAGGAATGTGTCAATAAAGTTTCCCCTTCCTGGGACAATGAATTCACGGTGTTCTTATTTCAATTTCCAGGAATATATATATATATATATATATATATATATATATATATATATATATATATAGTAACGAGACAGTGTTCCTAGATTTCTCAAATGGCTCTCACTGTACCGCACCAATTGATAAGAGCGAGATCGTCTTACGAGCTATTTTCTCGAATATGACTGGCTGGAAGAAAAACGAAACAGAGATGGTGCATTCGGGAGGACGACGGTCAAGCCCTCGTCCGGCCGTCCTGATTCAGGTTTTCCGTGATTTTCTTAAATCCCTTCAGGCAAATACCGGAATGGTTCCTTCGACAGTGCACGGCCGACTTCCTCTCCAATTCTTCCCTAATCCGATGGGACCGATGACCTCGCTGGTTTGTCCCTTCCCCCCGCATCAACCGGCCAGAAACGACACACTAATGACCATTTAGGAATCATAATAGTACTTCAGTATTCTGTACCCTGATATTACCTACTATAAAGCATAGGTGATTGCCTACTGGAAGCGAAAGCAGAACGATGTCAGATGTTTTAATTCTGTTCACTGAACAGTGGTTCTCCTTAAATGAGAATTCTTGTAACGCATTACACAAAAAGAGGAGGAAACTTACAGAATTTCAGGAACACTTCTCAAACATGCGGCGTCAGTAATGGTACGTAACGATACTGAAATTGTAAGTTGTCTTATCTTTTCTACAAACAAGTGTTGATGCAAAATCGATGCCCTGAAAATCACCGCCAGGCAATCAGTGTGGCCCAATGGTACCGCGATTGGACGTTTCGATTAATGATAGGAGATGGTACGCTGATGCCAAACTCAGAAAGAGGCGGGAAAAGTTACTCGTAATACAACTGAATATTTAACATATATATGAAACTACTAAGCATGTATTACACAACCCCCCGCGTGTGGTAAATCACATCTTTTAGGTCCGATTTGTGCAAGAAATATGTCTTTGTCCTGTGTTACCTACTTATGCAGTGTAATATCTTTCTAACATTCAGAGTATGTGGTGAGAGCAGAGATTGGCAATTACATAGTTTCGGTAGAATTGTATCAGCACCAACATATCTGGTTTACTGAAAATATTTCACAAAAAGAAATTCTAGTAGGGAACGCATGTGCAATGTAATCTGAATCAACTGCAAGAAATACACTGCCCCCATAAAAATACACAAGAATTCTAACATGAAAGAAAATAAACGTGGTGAAAGTTGGCTATTTCAGGAAGAAGATGTGTTAATGAACTCGCTAAGTCAAAATGTAGCAGATAAACAATATAATTAAGCAGTAGATTATTCATACACATTCGCCGCATTGGTTCTCAACAAACAGCAGAAGCATCTCACATTCCTTCCAATCATTATCTCCCTATCACAATAGTAATATTATTAGAGATCCGCCGAAAGTTTTTCGTGAGTGGAAAAACTTCTAAACTGTCACTTGAATTTAAAGATTTCTAGCACGGAGATTCATTTCACCAAGTGTTCTGAATCAACTGAGAATGTGAACAAAGACACGATGCTCTGCACACGAAATATCTACGTAAGAGACACGGGAATCCGATATGACTTGACCTAACTCGGCGATCATCATCATTCCCAATCATATGAAAGCTATTGGAATGCTTGCCGCTTGCTACGGTCTCACCGTTATACTGAAGTTTGCTAGTCCCTTGCGTTCATGTTTGCGCAAGGCAAGTGTTGTAAGTACGCTGTTTAGTCTTTTATGTTGGTAACGCCACGTAGCGGTCTGTACGAAAATCACTGACTGTGTTGTGTTCAGTCTGCGACTGGTTTGCATTGTTGGAATATTTGCTATTGTAGTGTTGGGAAGCTGGATGTGAACAGCCTGTAGCGTTGGGCAGTTGGAGGTGAGCCGCCAGCAGTGGTGGATGTGGGGAGAGAGAAGCCAGAGTTTTCAGATGTTGATATGAGCGGACGAGCTGGACGTGTGTCCGTCAGAAAAAGGAAATTTGCCAAACTGGATGTCACAAATTATACATATATATTATGACTTTTGAACACTATTAAGGTAAATACATTGTTTGTTCTCTATCAAAATCTTCCATTTGCTAAGTATGCCTATCAGTAGTTAGTGCCTTCAGTAGTTAGAATCTTTTATTTAGTTGGGAGTATTGACGCTCGCTGTATTGCAGTAGTTCGAGCAACGACGATTTTTGTATGGTAAGTGATTCATGAAAGGTATAGGTTATTGTTATTCAGGGCCATTCTTTTGTAGGGATTATTGAAAGTCAGATTGCGTTGCGCTAAAAATATTGTGTGTCAGTTTAGTGATGATGAGAATAAGTAAAGAGAGAAATGTCTGAGTACGTTCAGTTTTGCTCAGCTCTTTGAAAAACAAATAACGTAAGAAGTTTACCAGCACAGTAATTTATAATTTTCCAAAGTGGCCGTTTCAGTGTCTACAAATCTGTTTCCTACAATGTGCTGCTTCCGGCGACGAACAAGGATAAAGCGTCACTGTACAACAAAGCGTCGTGGGAAAGAAAGTACACGGACAGGAAAAAATAACAACACGAAAAAATAATTAGTGTAGAACAGTGAAATTTCTGGAATACATTTGTCTAGGTAACAAATTTAAGTGAATAACATTGCAAATGTGAATTTCTGGTATAAAAATAACCAATGTAACCGCCAGAATGTTGAATGCAAGCATAGAGACGTGCATGTGCACGTGTTGTTGTACAGGTGCAGGATGCCAGTTTGTGGGACGGACTTCCATTCCTATTGCTCTTGGTTGGTCAGTACAGAGACATGTAATGCTGTTCGTGGATGACACTGGAGTTGTCTAAAATGTCGCACATATGCTCAATTGGTGACTGACGTGGTGGTCGAGTAGATAGAGACAACGCGTCTTGTTGAACGGATCATAGAAGTTTCTATGTACTACTGGTCGGAAGCATTCACTAACAGACTTCACAGGGATTTCTTATTGCATATACCTAACATTCCTCAACAAGCACCATCTGTCACATTCAGTATGTGCCAGTGTACTCCTTGCTCGACGGAAACAAATTAGAAAGAGATAGCTGACAGTACAACTAAATGTGGCAGTGTTTATCTGTGCGATAATCAAAGGACCATACTTTGTTTTTAAAAGGGTCAGGTGCTTTCCCTAGGGAAACGTTAAAGAACAATATAAATATCAGAAGTCGGCATCTAAACCGGACAATCATCCTATGAATAAACGATCACCACGAATGCCTAAGGTTATCTGAGGCTATGGCTTCATCTTAAATGACTCACATTCGTGTGCTGTTTTTACGCAATTCTGTCATCGTGCTGGGTTAATGGAGTGGGGAATATCTTACCCTATTACTCGTTCTTGACGTGGGGCTGATAGAAAAACGGAAATGTCGCGTAATAATGACAAAGGCAAGCTGTTGGTAAAGACGGCTTCGCTAGCTGCGGTAGATTTTCTGAGAGGCATAATTGTGGTGTTTCAGCGACTTCCTAAAGATTCTAGCTATGTGTCTCTGTAGAAAATATTTCTTCAGGTGTGTACCCAATGGATTTGTTTCCATTACTTTGCTAGCCACATTACTGATTCCATTCTCATGTTCAGAAAAAAAGTGCAGGGAAAACATTTTTTCATCGTACTATCACGCGATCCACAGATTAAGAAACGTGTCTTAAAATAGCTTGATTGAAACAAAATTGAATTACACGTAGAGGATATTACCTAGAATGTGGGAGACGCATCGTGTTTCCAATAAGAACGCTATTCTGAAGATGAATCGTGAACGATCACTTGTAGTTTCACAAAAAGTAATTGTATTTCTTCAGAGCATCCAAAACTAAAAATCTCTAGGTCAGTAACCCAAGATACCCACAAAAGAAAATATCGTTGAGAAGTTGAAGTGTAGTTTTTCAGTCTACGGTGCCTAAACAGCGAAGCGTTTTAATATGTCTGGAGGGATTACATGCAGGGAACATTGGTGTGTTTGTAATGATATGGAGATAGTTATCTACAAAATTGTTGCCACCTGTGCGACACGATAAGACGAAATGGGGACACTGGTGAACAATAAGCCATAAATCGTTCACATATCGGCAGTGCGACCGCCGAAGGTCGAATGGAGATCCTGGAAAATCCTCCGTGTGGCCCTGGTATCACAGTGCCGCGCCCCACACATGTGGAGCTGCTCATGTGGAGGGAACACACTTCGAAAGACACAGACGAAAATTAGCCATTACTCGAGTATGTCCTACACCGTCTTTGAGACTAATCATTTTATGATAAGAGATGACCTTCACAACAAACGTATACATTTCTAAAACGAAATCGTCGGAAGAAAGAGAACGCTAGTTCATGGCACAGCCACGCACCTAAAAAGCGTAAGGAATTTCTCGTTACAGCAGGGATTCCAGGAAGCAGTATTATGGTGAGGAAAAGATTTTATATCTGACACCTCACAAGAAGAAAGCTAGTTAGCATCCCACACCCTTATGGAGAAGGATTGGAAGGGTCGCCAATTCTTGCCAGAAGACAGGTCTGCTGGGAACACGACCTCTTGCGCATAATGTGCTTTATGGATATGCAGGTTAGACTGATGCTTAATCTATCACTTAGTCATGTAAAATAATTACCTTCGTGAAGCTAACAGGCTACTAAAAAAAAAAAAAAACAGCTGCCGCACACATCGGAAAATGTTATTTGATAAGTTTCTGAACTCGTCAGGGGCCTCACTTATTGCGTATGGGTGGAGGACCTGGAAATAATATATAATATATTTAAACGATTGCTGAATGACACAGTTTTAGCAGGTAAAATATTTATTCAAACAGTGTAAAAAAATTGCACGTCAAGGTTATAAAACAATTTGAGACTGAATTAACATAACTGAAATAGAAAAGTCATAGATAAGCTGTCAGGGTCGTCACCAGGATGATGCTGCACAATTATGGTTGACATGATGTCCAGACAAATGAAGGACACGGATTACGCTATCAACCGAGATTGCAGAACACTAAATTACGCATAAACTGTATGAATCGAATGGAGTATACAACAAAGTGAATAAAGGAAGAATCAAGAAGAAACATCACTAGGCCTGTGAGCTCCAATGAGATAAGTCAACAGCGAAACAAAACATGAATGGTTGTGAGAATAGTCCCCTTTGACGCAATAATTACGTCACAGGAATTTTGCATACTAGTGTGTGAAGTGCCTAGATCAAGTTAGGAAGGCCGCGCGGTCTAACCCACGGCTTTCCGGAGTGGGAAGGAGCGCCTGGTCCCCGGCACGAATCCGCCCGGCGGATTTGTGTCGAGGTCCGGTGAGCCGGCCAGTCTGTGGATGGTTTTTAGGCGGTTTTCCACCTGCCTCAGCGAATGAGGGCTGGTTCCCCTTATTCTGCCTCAATTGCACTAAGTCGGCAATTGCTGCGCAAACAAGTTCTCCACATATGCGTACACCACCATTACTCTACCACACAAACATAGGGGTTACACTCGTCTGGTGTGAAACGTTCCCTGGGGGGGTCCACCTGGGGCCGAACCGCACAATAGCCCTGGATTCGGTGTCGGGAGGCGGAGGGGTGAAGTGGACTGCGGTAGTCGACGTGGGGTTGTGGACCACTGCGGCTGCAGCGAGGACGTAGCCTCTCAGTTGTTTCTAGGTCCACGGTTAACATAGAATACAATACAATACAAGTTAGGAAGACAAAAAAGAACAAGAAACCTGGAAAGAACTACTCTTCCCTCAATATATCGCGGTTTACGACACAGGGAGTGTGCATTGCAAATGCGATCTTGTCGTGGCCACCATTGAGGTGGTCCGCGACAAGTCTGACTCAGCCGAGCTGTGGTCACTGTTAACTGTTGCTGGGCTGGGCTGAGCCTGTGCGATGTGATTGCGAATCGCGGATCTCAACAGCCTCCTCACCACACGCCGCGCACAAACGTAAGTTCAAAATGAAACATCGAAGACTTGGCAGAGAGCCGAAGTCGTAAACACGTACGAGCGCAGAGTACAGAGTAACTTCATCTTGTAGAAGTTCGAATCAGAATACCCATACGAATCCGAAAACGAAAGCATCTGTGAATTTTCTTAACCACCCGTGAGACCTCGGAAAGGACGGCACACAGTCTTCCCAGCCAGTCCCATAAAGGTCCTAAATGCTCTTCCAGTCAGAGATCTGGAAGTGCGTTCCCTGGCTCCCCTCCCACCACAAAGTCAAAATGTATCCACCAAAGACATAAGTGTCTAAGTAAACGGGAGACGAGTATTGCCCCGTTCCCATGTCCAGACTTGTTTGTCGGAAATGCTGAAAATAAAGTTGATGGTGTTGGGACAGCAACCAACCACGAATTTACTCTCAGTGCAGCGTGTGCAACGATAAGAATGCAGTAGGAATGTAATCACATCTGTTCGATGAATGTTATGAAAACAAACACTCCACACAGTCATTTCACGTAAGTCACATCCACTAGAAAAATCTGTAACAACCATCTGTGTGGCGTGCTATTATGTATTATTTACACTACTGGCCATTAAAATTGCTACACCAAGAAAAAATGCAGATGATAAACGGGAATTCATTGGACAAATATATTATACTAGATTTGACAGGTGATTACATTTTCACAGAGTTTGGGTGCATAGATCCTGAGAAATCAGTACCCAGAACAACCACATCTGGCCGTAATAACCGCCTTGATACGCCTGGGCATTGAGTCAAACAGAGCTTGGATGGCGTGTACAGGTACAGCTGCCCATGCAGCTTCAACACGATACCACAGTTCATCAAGAGTAGTGACTGGCGTATTGTGACGGGTCAGTTACTCGGTCATCATTGACCAGACGTTTTCAGTTGGTGAGAGTTCTGGAGAATGTGCTGGCCAGGCCAGCAGTCGAACATTCTCTCTATCCAGAAAGGCCCGTACAGCACCTGCAACATGCGGTCGTGCATTATCCTGCCCAAATGTACGCTTTCGCAGGGATTAAATGAAGGGTAGAGTCACGGGTCGTAACATATCTGAAATGTAACGTCCACTTCTCAAAGTGCCCTCAATGTGAACAAGAGGAGACCGAGACGTGTAACCAATGGCACCCCATACCATCACGCCGGGTGATACGCCAGTATGGCGATGACGAATACACGCTTCCAATGTGCATTCACCGCGATGTCGCCAAACACGGATGCGACCATCATGATGCTGTAAACTGAACCTGGATTCATCCGAAAAAATGACGTTTTGCCATTCGTGCACCCATGTTCGTCGTTGAGTACACCGTCGCAGGCGCTCCTGTCTGTGATGTAGCGTCAACGGTAACCGCAGCCATGGCCTCCGAGCTGATAGTCCATGCTGCTGCAAACGTCGTCGAACTGTTCGTGCAGATGGTTGTTGTCTTGCAAACGTCCACATCTGTTGACTCAAGGATCGAGACATGGCTACACTATCCGTTACAGCCTTGCGGATAAGATGCTTGTCATCTCGACTGCTAGTGATACGAGGCCGTTGGGATCCAGCACGGCGTTCCGTATTACCCTCCTAAACCCACCGATTCCATATTCTGCTAACAGTCATTGGATCTCGATCAATGCGAGCAGCAGTGTCGCGATACGATAAACCGCTGTCGCAATAGGCTACAATCCGACCTTTATCAAAGTCGGAAACGCGATGGTACGAATTTCTCCTCCTTACACGAGGCATCACAACGTTTCCCCAGCCAACGCCGGTCAACTGCTGTTTGTGTATGAGAAATCAGTGGGAAACTTTCCTCATGTAACGACGTTGTAGGTGTCGCCACCGGTGACAACCTTGTATGAATGCTCTGAAAAGCTAATTATATGCATATCACAGCATCTTCTTCCTGTCGGTTACATTTCGCTTCTGCAGCACGTCATCTTCGTGGTGGAGCAATTTTAATGGCCAGTAGTGTATATTTTAGGACAATTAATCTGTAAAAAAACGGACCATGGTGTAAGGAAACCGTCAGAAGATGAATTATAATTATTCGAAACCGGTAACAGTACCCTTTGAATAGAGGAACTGAAAGTAAATTTGTGGCTGGTTTGCTGTCCCAATACCATAAACATTTGTCCTCAAATAACCATCACGGTCTCCAACCACGTTATCATACCACAAAATTGCAACGTGCTGAAAATATATTTGGGCTTCGCACATAGTTCCTACTGGAAGGTCAAGATTTGGAAATTTGTTGAGTATTTTGCTTGAGGAAACGTGTCTGCGAAGCGCACACAGCAGGATAACGGGAAGTAACAGCTAAGGACTCCACTCGAAGTTGATTAACAAAACAGAGTTTTCCTTTTCACCAGTGGTTTCTCGTTCTTCTGCTAAGGACACCAGTCTTCAGATCCGCCGCTCATTGTCCACGGAAGCTGAGCCAGCAGGATGAACCCTGCAAAGACTGGTCCGGCTGTCCATGCGGCTCACGAGAGAGAGGCTCTGCATTCTAAGTGACCGGCAGCTCTTCCAGAACGTGCGAAAGTTCCTCCAGTTCTCGCCCACCATCCACATGGTCAAGACCAGATTGGTTTAATGGAAATAATGAAATTCAGAAGGATGGGATACCTACATCGCTACACAGTACCTCCTAGCCACACATGTAATCATCTCGCAATACAGGTAGCAAAATGACAAACTGGATCGAAAAGTGTCTAGTATGCAAATTTCGTACTCAGATAGGGTAAAAGGTGAGGAGCAAGGCCGTAACCAGTCTGCCGCCTCACGGTATCTGAGGTGGATTCTAGCCTACACACGTTAAAGATGGCAGTCAGAGTTTTGCGGCCGCCCAGGGGGTCCACAACTCTTTTGTGGATACGTGCGTAGCGAGCACGTGACCCCAAGCTAATGTGGCCTTTCTTCCTTTCTGGACTGCATACCTTCCCTTTCCGCATCCTTCCCCATCCCCTATCTTCGCCCCTCCTCCCCTCACCTCTGGCTCTTTCCTTCCCCTTCTCCCCCTCTGGGAGTATGGTTTGTGCCTACGTCCGGAGACGGACGCTCTAAACTGTTACAAATTCCTTGCTTTCTATACTTGCAAGTCTTCGTCCTTCCTCTGTCCTTCTCTTTTCCTTCCCGCTTCTCTCTGCACTTTTCTCCGCTGCGGCGTTTGAGACCCCTCTTCTTTCCTTTCCCTTTCTCTTTTTTCCTCCTTGTGCGTGTCTGAAGGCCGACCCACGCACTTCGTGCGTAGCCGGTGACGGGGTAACGCGTAATTCCCCGTCCCGGGTAGACAGGTAGGACACGTACGTACCCCCTGGTAACGGACAGGCCCAGGGAGGGGTGATTACCCGAGCTGATACCTTCCGAAAGTGCCGATTGGTCCCTCCGTCCGTTTGTCGGGAGGTGTGACCTGAGGTGTGAACAATCACCTAAGGCGGGAGTGCCCTCAGAGAGGGCCCCCACAAGGAAGGAGCGCACCATCGGAGACCCCGGTAATCATGGGGGATTCTTCCGCAATGGTTTCCTCACTTTCCACTATGTCTGCTCACAAGCGTAAGTTTACTGAGTCTCAGCCACAGACAGTTCTTCCATCGTTGCCACAGTTCCTTGTTGTTTCTCGGTCTGACGAAGGTCACGACTTCTCCACGGTCAACCCTTTCATTATTGAGAAAGGTGTCGACGCAATTGCAGGTCCTGTAAAGTCTTGTTCCAGATTACGGAATGGCACCCTGTTCTTAGAAACAGTGCCCTCCAGGCACAAAAATTGCTGCGTACTTCACTGCTCCACACCTTCCCTGTCCGGGTAGAACTGCACCGTACCTTAAATTCCTCGCGTGGAGTCGTTTATACACGCTCCCTCGATGGATTGTCTGACGAAGAAATTCAGCACTATCTGTCTGACCAGGGCGTAACGGCTGTTCATAGAGTTATGAAAAGGGTTGACATGAACATCATTCCAACCCGCACTGTCTTCTTGACATTTGACAAAGTTCATCTCCCATCTTAAATCAAAGCAGGTTATGAGAAAATTTCCGTTCGCCCTTATGTCCTAAACCCTACGCGTTGCTATCGGTGTCAGCGGTTCAATCACACCAGCCAGTCCTGTTCCAATCCGGCCAAATGTGTTACGTGTGGCAAGGATGCCCATGAGGGTGCTTGTCCACCTCCACCCCCTCGCTGCATCAACTGTATGGCTGACCACGCTGCTTCCTCTCGAGATTGCCCCGTTTTTAAGGACGAAAAGCTCATCCAGGAAATCAGAGTGAAGGAAAAGGTGTCGACCATTGCTGCTCGAAAATTATTCGCCAGTCGACAGCCCACCGTGCCTCAGACAGGAAAATACAGCACTGTCCTTGCTTCTCCTCGGCCAACAAAGGAGGCGGCCATGCAGACTTGCGACCTCACCTTTAGTGCCACGGTCGTCAGATCGGCCAGCGCAAAGATCGCCCGTTCAACCTCACCACTTTCGCCTGCCCACTCTATGGCTCACCCTTCATCGAGTTCTGCTAAATCTCGAGTCCAAAAGTCAGACACAAAGTCTTCCAAAAAAGAGCATACTCGTGAAGAGTTTTTACGTACCGCAACTTCCCAACCATCGGTTCCTCCTTCATCTAAACATCATACTTCTAAGAAGGCTACAAAGAAACCCAGTTCCTCTCCTTCTCCGCCAAGGCGTGTCCCATCTACAGCACCACCTGGCGGAAATCGCCCTCGGCCGTCTTCCGTGTCGCCGAGGCGCACTGCTGGTGGCGAGTCAACCGGCCGATCGCTGGTGGCAGGAGCTGCTCCTGACCAACCTATGGATCAGGATCTTCTGCCTTCGGCTGAATGCCATTCCATGCTGTCGGTCGCTAGCTCCGAGCAGTCTTTGAGTTAACAGCAACTTTGGTCACATTCCTCCATTTTCTGTTCGCCCCATGTCCATTATCCACTGGAATATCCGCGGCATTCGAGCCAATAGGGATGAATTGTCGATCCTCTTACGATCCTACTCGCCGGTCATCTTCTGTCTTCAGGAAACAAAGCTGCGTCCCCATGACCGCTTTGTTCTCCCTCATTTTCAGTCCGTCCGATATGATCTCCGCTCTGTTGAAGGCTCTCCAGCCCATGGTGGACGCATGATTCTTCTCCATGATACTCTCCATTATCACCCAATCCCCTTAAACACTTCCTTCCAAGCTGTCGCCGTCCGTCTTTCCCTTTCCGGATACACGTTCTCTCTTTGTACTGTATACATTCCATCGTCTACACCAATGGCACGAGCTGATCTCCTTCATCTTCTTGGTCAGCTTCCACCCCCCTATTTGCTGGTTGGGGACTTCAATGCCCACCACCCTCTTTGGGGATCTCCGCATCCTTGTCCACGTGGCTCACTATTGCTAGACGTCTTCCACCAAGAGGATCTAGTTTGCCTCAACACTGGGGTCCCTACATTTTTGTCTGCCTCCACGACACATTTATCTCATTTGGACCTTGCGGTCGGTACTGTTCCGCTGGCTCGGCGCTTCGAATGGTTCGCCCTTGATGATACACACTCGAGTGACCACTTTCCATGTGTCCTCAGACTGCAGCCCCAACTGCCATATATGCGTCCGAGACGCTGGAAGTTTGCCCAGGCCGACTGGACACTTTTTTCGTCTCTAGCGACATTCGATGACCGTCACTTTCCCAGCGTTGACGATAAGGTCACACACGCTACCGACATTATTCTTACAGCTGCGGAACGTTCAATACCACGCACCTCCGAATTGCCCCGGCGCCCTCCAGTTCCTTGGTGGAACGAGGCATGCCGTGACGCAATACGTGAGCGGCGACGTGCTCTTCGCATTTTCCGTCACCATCCTACTTTGGCCAACTGTATCCGCTATAAGCAGTTCCGTGCGCGATGCCGTCGCGTCATCCGCGATAGCAAGAAGGCAAGCTGGAAATTCTTTATTAGCTCATTTAACACCTTCACTCCCTCCTCGGAAGTCTGGAGTCGGCTTCGACGGTTCTCAGGCGCGCCTAGTTTCTCCCCGGTCTTTGGGCTCATTGTCGCGCATGAGACATTCGTGGACCCCGTCGCAATTTCTAACTCGTTGGGTCAGCACTTTGCTGATATTTCGAGCTCTTCCAATTACCCGTCAGCGTTTCTCCCGAAGAAACTTGCAGCGGAAGTGCGACCTCTTGCTTTCTCCTCTCAAAATCGCGAAAGCTATAATACTGTTCTCTCCATGCGGGAACTCCAACATGCACTCTCTTCTTCTCGCTCCTCCGCCCCAGGACCGAATGGTATCCACGTCCAAATGTTGCTGCATTTATCACCCCATAGTCTGCATTACCTCCTTCGCCTTTATAATCGAATTTGGACCGACAGTACTTTTCCCAGACGATGGCGGGAAGCTATCGTCGTTCCCGTTCCGAAACCTGGAAAGGACAAACATCTCCCCTCTAGCTATCGCCCCATTTCTCTCACGACTAGTGGCTGTAAGGTTTTGGAGCGTATGGTGAATTACCGTCTAGCGTGGTGGCTGGAGTCCCGCAGTCGTTTAACACCTGCCCAATGCGGATTCCGAAAGCATCGTTCTGCCGTTGACCATCTTGTTGCTCTCTCCACTTATATCATGAATAATTTTCTCCTGAAACGCCAAACAGTAGCAATATTTTTTGATCTGGAGAGAGCATACGATACCTGTTGGAGGACAGGTATCCTCCGCACACTGTTCTCTTGGGGCTTTCGAGGTCGGCTGCCCCTTTTTCTTCGCGAATTTATGGCAGAGCGCACATTTAGGGTGCGGGTGAACACTACTCTCTCCCGTACTTTCTCCCAAGAAAACGGGGTACCCCAGGGCTCCGTGCTGAGTGTTGTACTGTTTGCCATTGTCATCAATCTAATTATGGATTGTCTCCTTCCTGATGTCTCGGGCTCCCTCTTTGTGGACAATTTTGCGATCTACTACAGCTCTCAACGGACCAGCCTTCTTGAACGACGTCTTCAAGGATGTCTCGATCGCCTCCACTCTTGGAGCATCGAAACCGGCTTCCGTTTTTCTCCCAGTAAGACCGTTTGTGTTAATTTTTGGCGACGTAAGGAGTTTCTTCCACCCTCCTTACATCTAGGACCTGTCAACCTTCCGTTTTCGGACGTCGCTAAATTCTTGGGTCTTATGTTTGACAGAAAACTATGCTGGTCCTCCCCCTTCTTGACAACTTGGGGTACAGCACCGCCTTGGCTCCGTCCCCGGATCTGCCTGCTCCGTGACCTTTGTCGATTTTCCAAGGATGGTACCCCTTCACTTGTTTATCGTCGGGCATTTGCTGCTCTATGTGCACAAATGACGGAAGCCACATTTATTTACACCGATGGCTCGAAAACATCGTTAGGTGTAGGGAGTGCCTATGTTGTTGGCGACACCCCAAATCACTTTCGGCTTCCCGACCAGTGTTCGGTCTATACTGCGGAGCTTTACGCTGTTCTCCGGGCTGTCCACTACATCCGCCGCCATCAGCGGATACAGTACGTTATCTGCTCCGATTCTCTCAGCTCTCTCCTCAGTCTCCAAGCTCTTTACCCTGTGCACCCTCTGGTCCACCGGATTCAGGACTGTCTGCGCTTGCTCCACCTGGGGGGCGTCTCGGTGGCGTTCCTCTGGCTCCCGGGACACGTTGGTATCTGCGGAAATGAGGCGGCCGATATTGCAGCCAAGGCTGCAGTCTCTCTTCTTCGGCCAGCTATTCCATCGATTCCCGTCGCCGATCTACGGCGCGTTTTATGTCGTCGTGTTGTTCATTTATGGCACGCGCACTGGTCGACACTTCCCCAAAATAAATTGCGGGACGTGAAAACTCTTCCTTGTACTTGGTCCTCTTCCTCCCGAACGCGTCGTCGGGAGGAGGTAATTTTAACTCCGGATAGGGCACTGTCCTTTTAGCCATAGACATCTTTTAAGCGGCGATCCTCCCCCACTCTGTCCCCACTGCTCTCAGTTGTGGACGGTAAGACACCTTTTAATTGAGTGCCCCTATTTTACTCCGTTACGCGCCCGTCTACAGCTGTCGCCTGATATATCGTCAATTTTAGCAGATTACACGCGATCGGCCGATCGCGTTCTAGAGTTCATTCGTGCCAGTGAAATGAAATGTCGTCAGTCATTTGAAGTTTTTTTTGGGACAACCAACCCCCTTCTGTAGTGAATTTTTAAGCCTTCCTTCTGCCTTTAGTTTCTCCAATTTTATGACTTTCGTTCCCATTGCTGCTAGTTTCCGTTTTCGTTTTTTTACTGTTTCCTAAGTCATAGACCGGGCGCTAATGACCTTAGCAGTTTTGCGCCCTAAAACCATAACAAAAAAAAAAGAGTTTTGCGGACATAGTAAGTGCCATCCCACGAAACATACCAGGTGAGATGAATGGGCACAAATCACACTGACCTTATGTTTCATATATACGAAACACACACTGGCTGGTCTCATATACATCTGCGCCTCTGTAAATTCTCAGCTCTAGCGTCAATATTGCTTTCCACGCTTAGATTTTACCACTATCACATACGTTCAGAATTAGATCAAATATTTGGCTGACGTGACCAACTTAAGACCAGCTACAGTAAAGTAAATCAGTGTAAAGGCAGAGATTTTCGCCGGAAAATTAATATTGTTCGCTGAAATAGCTGTCCACAATCTTTGTGCAATACAATGAAATCCGGTATAACGACAAATGCAGTCAAACGGTATCGCATTTGGTGTCAGAAGTACAGTCTATACCAAAACATCGATTCAGGTGGTACAGGATGGAACTCAGTATAAAAACAGTCGGTACTATGGGGTGTTAGTGTATGCATATATGCCTTTGCTGAAGATAGGAAACACATACGATCGGAGATAGTGGGTGTTGGATACATACACGACCATTGAGAGAATGCCAAATGGAAAAATAGTTATCATGTGACTAAGAAGCAAAAACTGGTAGGTAGAAAGAAATTAGTTTGGGCGCAGGACTGGACAGAAAGGACAAGGCAGAAAATTATGTGATGTTTAGAAAAGATTACTTTCGCTCAAATCAAGGGATACAACCGTTATTTTCAACTTTTTTCTGATTTACAGCTCCCAGTAACTGCCAGACGTGTACGAGAAATTTTTTTTTCACACGACAAACATCTTACCTTCAACAAACGACTTATAAACCCACACTAACACCCGAACAATGACAGGATCGACAGGACACTGCTGAGAAACATTCGTCATGGACTTGAGAGTGGGCTAATGTGATCTTTAGTGATCAGTAGTAGTTAAATTTGGAGGGGCAGGATGGTTACTATTGACGCGATCTGAGAACACAGCAGCAGGTAAAACGGAGGAAAAATTATCGTGGTGGAAGTGTTATGATTTGGGCAGCCTTCTGCACTAAAGGTAAATCACGTTTTGTTTGGGGGAACACTAAAATGAAGTATATGTGCACCGACACCCTTGAACAATGTTCCCAACCTGTCTGAGGCCATTACCCCTGAGTGCAATGAGATACTACCTAGTACTCCCCCCCCCCACCACCACCACCACCACCACCACCACCACCGCTGCCGCCACCACCACAAAAGTCAACAATATCACTAACTAAATTTTAGAATGACGAAAGATAGTTCCTGTAACTCTTTTATTACGAGGTGCATTCCAGTTCTAAGGCCTCCGATTTTTTTCTAATTAACTACTCACCCGAAATCGATGAAACTGGCGTTACTTCTCACTTCTCGACGTAATCGCCCTGCAGACGTACACATTTTTCACAACGCTGACGCCATGATTCCATGACAGCGGCGAAGGCTTCTTTAGGAGTCTGTTTTGACCACTGGAAAATCGCTGAGGCAATAGCAGCACGGCTGGTGAATGTGCGGCCACGGAGAGTGTCTTTCATTGGTGGAAAAAGCCAAAAGTCACTAGGAGCCAGGTCAGGTGAGTAGGGAACATAAGGAATCACTTCAATGTTGTTATCACGAAGAAACTGTTGCGTAACGTTAGCTCGATGTGCGGGTGAGTTGTCTTGGTGAAACAGCACACGCGCAGCCCTTCCCGGACGTTTTTGTTGCAGTGCAGGAAGCAATTTGTTCTTCAAAACATTTTCGTAGGATGCACCTGTTACCGTAGTGCCCTTTGGAACGCAATGGGTAAGGATTACGCCCTCGCTGTCCCAGAACATGGACACCATCATTTTTTCAGCAATGGCGGTTACCCGAAATTTTTTTGGTGGCGGTGAATCTGTGTGCTTCCATTGAGCTGACTGGCGCTTTGTTTCTGGATTGAAAAATGGCATCCACGTCTCATCCATTGTCACAACCGACGAAAAGAAAGTCCCATTCATGCTGTCGTTGCGCGTCAACATTGCTTGGCAACATGTCACATGGGCAGCCATGTGGTCGTCCGTCAGCATTCGTGGCACCCACCTGGCTGACACTTTTCGCATTTTCAGGTCGTCATGCAGGATTGTGTGCACAGAACCCACAGAAATGCCTACTCTGGAGGCGATCTGTTCAACAGTCATTCGGCGATCCCCCAAAACAATTCTCTCCACTTACTCGATCATTTCGTCAGACCAGCTCGTGCGAGCCCGAGGTTGTTTCGGTTTGTTGTCACACGATTTTCTGCCTTCATTAAACTGTCGCACCCACGAACACGCTTTCGACACATCCATAACTCCATCACCACATGTCTCCTTCAACTGTCTATGAATTTCAATTGGTTTCACACCACGCAAATTCAGAAAACGAATGATTGCACGCTGTTCAAGTAAGAAAAACGTCGCCTTTTAAGTATTTAAAACAGTTCTCATTCTCGCCGCTGGCGGTAAAATTCCATCTGCCATATGGTGCTGCCATCTCTGGGACGTATTGACAATGAACGCGGCCTCATTTTAAAACAATGCGCATGTTTCTATCTCTTTCCAGTCCGGAGAAAAAAAAAACGGAGGCCTTAGAACTTGAATGCACCTCGTATATCATGAACTGATGATGATGCTGACTTCTAACGACCTTTTGTTATAGAATGATGAAACACTTGCAGTGCACTGCGTTTGTTACCTGTTCTTTCCAGGAAAGAAATCCAGCTATCCACATTGAAGATAGACACATGTTACGAACTATGCTTCCTCTGCACCACTCCTCATCCTAGAGACTCTTCCTTCACACATACTCTACACCACCGTTTAAGTTTAGTTGTTGTCGTCTTCAGTCCTGAGGCTAGTGTGATGCAGCTCTCCATGCTACTCTATCCGGTGCAAGCTTCTTCATCTCCCAGTACTTACTGCAACCTAAATCCTTCTGAATCTGCGTAGTGTATTCATCTCATGATCTCTCTCTACGATTTTTACCCTACCCGCTGCCCCCCAATGCTAAATTTGTGATCCCTTGATGCCTCAGAACATGTCCTACCAACCAGTCGCTTCTTCCTGTCAAGCTGCGCCACAAACTCCTCTTCTCCCCAATCCTATTCAGTAGCTCCTCATTAGTTATGTGTCCTACCCATCTAATCTTCTGTAGCACCACATTTCTAAAGCTTCTATTCTCTTCTTGTCCAAACTGTTTATCGTCCATGTTTCACTTCCATACATGGCTACACACCATACAAATACTTTCAGAAACGTCTTCCTGACACTCAAATCTATACTCGAGGTTAAAAATTTCTCTTCTTCAGAAACGCTTTCCTTACCATTGCCAGTCTACGTTTTAATATCGTCTCTACATCGACCACCATCAGTTATTTTGCTCCCCAAATAGCAAAACTCCTTTACTACTTTAAGTGTCTCATTTCCTAATCTAATCCTCAGCACCACCCAGCTTAATTCGACTACATTCCATTATCCTAGTTTTGCTTTCGTTGATGTTCATTATATATCCTTCTTTCAAGACACTGTCAATTCTGTTCAACTGCTCTTCCAAGTCCTTTGCTGTTTCTGACAGAATGACAATGTCATCGGCGAACCTCAAAGTTTTTATTTCTTCTCCATGGATTTTAATATCTACTCCGAATTTTTCTTTTGTTTCCTTTACTGCTTGCTCAATATACAGATTGAATAACACTGGGGAGAGGATACACCTCTGTCTCATTCCCTTTACAACCACTGCTTCCCTTTCATGCCCCTCGACTCTTATAACTGCCATCTGGGTTCTGTACAAATTGTAATTAGCGTTTCGATTCCTGTATTTTACCCCTGCCACCTTTACAATTTGAAAGAGAGTATTCCAGTCAACATTGTCAAAAGCTTTCTCTACGTCTACAAATACTAGAAACGTAGGTTTGCCTTTCCTTAATCTTTCTTCTAAGATAAGTCGTAGAGTCAGTATTGCCTCACGGGTTCCAATATTTCTACGGAATCCAAACTGATCTTCCCCGAGGTCGGCTTCTACCAGTTTTTCCATTCGTCTGTAAAGAATTCGCGTTAGTATTTTGCAGCTGTGACTTATTAAACTGATAGTTCGGTAATTTTCACACCTGTCAACACCTGCTTTCTTTGGGATTGGAATTATTATATTCTTCTTGAAGTCTGTAGGTATTTCGCCTGTCTCATACATCTTCCTCACCAGATGGTAGAGTTTTGTCAGGACTGGCTCTCCCAAGGCCATCAGTAGTTCTGCTCTGTCAAACTCTTCACGCCGTATCGTATCTCCCATTTCATCTTCATCTACGTCCTCTTCCATTTCCATAACATTGTCCTCAAGTACACCGTCCTTGTATAGACCCTCTATATACTCCTTCCACCTCTCTGCTTTCCCTTCTTTGCTTAGAACTGGGTTTCCATCAAAGCTCTTGATATTCATGCAAGTGGTTCTCCTTTCTCCAGAGGTCTCTAATTTTCCTGTAGCCAGTATCTATCTTGCCCCTAGTGACATAAGCCTCTACAGTCTTACATTTGTCCTCTAGCCATCCCTGCTTAGCCATTTTGCACTTCCTGTCGATCTCATTTTTGAGAAGTTTGTATTCCTTTTTGCCTGCTTCATTTACTGCATTTTTATATTTTCTCCTTTCATCAATTAAATTCAATATTTCTTCTCTTACCCAAGTATTTCTACTAGCCCTCGTCTCTTTACATACTTGATCCTCTGCTGCCTTCACTACTTCTTCCCTCAAAGCTACTCATTCTTCTTCTACTGTATTTCTTTCCCCCATTCGTGACAATTGTTCCCTTATGCTCTCCCTGAAACTCAGTACAACCTCTGGTTTAGTCAGTTTATCCAGGCCCCATCTTCTTAAATTCCCACCTTTTTGCAGTTTCTTCAGTTTTAGTCTACAGTTCAGAACCAATAGATTGTGGTTAGAGTCCACATCTGCCCCTGGAAATGTCTTAAAATTTAAAACCTGGTTCCTAAATCTCTGTCTTACCATTATATAATCTATCTGGTACCTTCTAGTATCTCCAGGATTCTTCCATGTATACAACCTTCTTTTATGAGTCTTGAACCAAGTGTTAGCTATTATTAATTTATGCTCTGTGTAAAATTCTACCAGACGGCTTCCTCTTTCATTTCTTACCCCCAATCCATATTCACCTACTATGATTCCTTCTCTCTGTTTTCCTACTCTCGAATTCCAGTCACCCATGACTATTAAATTTTCGTCTCCCTTCACTACCTGAATAATTTCTTTTATCTCATCATACATTTTATCAATTCCTTCATCATCTGCAGAGCTAGTTGGCATATAAACTTGTACTACTGTAGTAGGCGTGTTCTTCGTGTCTATCTTGGCCACAACAATGCGTTCACTATGGTGTTTGTTGTAGCTTACCCGCACTCCTATTTTTTATTCGTTATTATTTTTATTCATCATTTTTATTCATTATTATTATTTTATTTATTATTAAACCTACTCCTGCATTACCCGTATTTGATTTTGTATTTATAAACTGGTATTCACCTTACCACCGTTAAAAAGCAACCGAATAAAAATGCGTGCGCAGCACTTACTGTTTGTAAATTACTTCATAGCTGGACTCCCTGTAGTAGGTGAATATGGATTTGGGCTAAGAAATGAAAGAGGAAGCCGCCTGGTAGAATTTTGCACAGAGCACAACTTAATCATAGCTAAAACTTGGTTTAAGAATCATGATAGAAGGTTGTATACATGGAAGAACCCTGGAGACACTAAAAGGTATCAGATAGATTATATAATGGTAAGACAGAG
The DNA here is from genome assembly GCF_023864275.1 of Schistocerca cancellata. Lineage (NCBI taxonomy): Eukaryota > Metazoa > Arthropoda > Insecta > Orthoptera > Acrididae > Schistocerca > Schistocerca cancellata. The sequence continues at coordinate 53,446,962 of NC_064631.1, forward strand.
ATTTAGGAACCAGGTTTTAAATTGTAAGACATTTCCAGGGGCAGATGTGGACTCTGACCACAATCTATTGGTTATGACCTGTAGATTAAAACTGAAGAAACTGCAAAAAGGTGGGAATTTAAGGAGATGGGACCTGGATAAACTGAAAAAACCAGAGGTTGTACAGAGTTTCAGGGAGAGCATAAGGGAACAATTGACAGGAATGGGGGAAAGAAATACAGTAGAAGAAGAATGGGTAGCTTTGAGGGATGAAGTAGTGAAGGCAGCAGAGGATCAAGTAGGTAAAAAGACGAGGGCTAGTAGAAATCCTTGGGTAACAGAAGAAATATTGAATTTAATTGATGAAAGGAGAAAATATAAAAATGCAGTAAATGAAGCAGGCAAAAAGGAATACAAACGTCTCAAAAATGAGATCGACAGGAAGTGCAAAATGGTTAAGCAGGGATGGCTAGAGGACAAATGTAAGGATGTAGAGGCGTATCTCACTAGGGGTAAGATAGATACTGCCTACAGGAAAATTAAAGAGACTTTTGTATATAAGAGAACCACTTGTATGAACATGAAGAGCTCAGACAGAAACCCAGTTCTAAGCAAAGAAGGGAAAGTAGAAAGGTGGAAGGAGTATATAGAGGGTCTATACAAGGGCGATGCAGTTGAGGACAATATTATGGAAATGGAAGAGGATGTAGATGAAGATGAAATGGGAGATACGATACTGCGTGAAGAGTTTGACAGAGCACTGAAAGTCCTGGGTCGAAACAAGGTCCCCGGAGTAGACAACATTCCATTGGAACTACTGACGGCCTTGGGAGATCCAGTCCTCACAAAACTCTACCATCTGGTGAGCAAGATGTATGAAACAGGCGAAATACCCACAGACTTCAAGAAGAATATAATAGTTGCAATCCCAAAGAAAGCTGGTGTTGACAGATGTGAAAATTACCGGACATCAGTTTAATAAGCCACAGCTGCAAAATACTAACACGAATTCTTTACAGACGAATGGAAAAATTAGTAGAAGCCGACCTCGGGGAAGATCATTTTGGATTCCGTAGAAATATTGGAACACGTGAGGCAATACTGACCTTACGACTTATCTTAGAACAAAGATTAAGGAAAGGCTATTTACAATTTGTACAGAAACCAGGTGGCAGTTATAAGAGTCGAGGGACATGAAAGGGAAGCAGCGGTTGAGAAGGGAGTGAGACAGGGTTGTAGCCTCTCCCCGATGTTATTCAATCTGTATATTCAGCAAGCACTAAAGGAAACAAAAGAAAAATTCGGGGTAGGTATTAAAATCCATGGAGAAGAAATAAAAACTTTGAGGTTCGCCGATGACATTGTAATTCTGTCAGAGACAGCAAAGGACTTGGAAGAGCAGTTGAACAGAATGGATGGTGTCTTGAAGGGAGGATATAAGATGAACATAAAAAAAAAACAAAACGAGAATAATGGAATGTAGTCAAATTAAGTCGGGTGATGTTGAGAGTATTAGATTAGGAAATGAGACACTTAAAGTAGTAAAGGAGTTTTGCTATTTGGGGAGCAAAATAACTGATGATGGTCGAAGTAGAGAGGATATAAAATGTAGACTGGCAATGGCAAGGAAAGCGTTTCTGGAGAAGAGAAATTTGTTAACATCGAGTATAGATTTAAGTGTCAGGAAGTCATTTCTGAAAGTATTTGTATGGAGTGTAGCCATGTATGGAAGTGAAACATGGACGATAAATAGTTTGGACAAGAAGAGAATAGAAGCTTTCGAAATGTGGTGCTACAGAAGAATGCTGAAGATTAGATGGGTAGATCACATAACTAATGAGGAAGTATTGAACAGGATTGGGGAGAAGAGAAGTTTTTGGCACAACTTGACCAGAAGAAGGGATCGGTTGGTAGGACATGTTCTGAGGTATCAAGGGATCACCAATTTAGTATTGGAGGGCAGCATGGAGGGTAAAAATCGTAGGGGGAGACCAAGAGATGAATACACTAAGCAGATTCAGAAGGATGTAGGTTGCAGTAGGTACTGGGTGATGAAGAAGCTTGCACAGGATAGAGTAGCATGGAGAACTGCATCAAACGAGTCTCAGGACTGAAGACCACAACAACAACAACATTACAAATAAAGGTAGTAGTCACGATTGTCTTTCTTACATGTATCTACTACTTCAGTAGCAAATCCAATACATGTATGCTATAGCCGTTGCAGTACAACGTCGTGGGACCTGTCTTTGCACTGCGTCCTGCGTCTGTTGAACGAGGGGCCGATGACTTGGCTGCTCAGTCCCTTAACCCCTAACGAACAAGTGCGCGTATCGGCCGGCAGACGTGCTGGTCGGCGGAGGGGCCCGGGGAGTTCTCGTTAGGCGGCGGCGGCGGCGGCGGCGGAGCAGGTGTCGGGTAGCGGCTAGCAGCGAGCTGCTTGCGTCCACTGTGCGTGGGCGGGCGCGGAGGACCCTGGGGCCCCAGCGGCGCCTCAATATCTGCGGCGGCGCTCCTCCGCGGCGCTCAGTCCGCCAGCAGACATGGCCGCGACAGGAGACTCCACCCGACGGCGGCGGCGCGGCGGCGGGCCTCTGCCGGCCGTGGACCTGCGCAGACACGTGTGCACAGCCGCGGTGAGTCCGCTCCTCAGACTACGTACACAGGAATGACCGGTATTCGAGGACATATCTTGACGTACATTCAGAGCAAAAAAGTCTCGTAACCGTGGGCCCTAAAATGCATACCTGCAGAGCTAAGACAACTGTATCGAACATGAAAAAGTGGTGAAGGATCTCAAAGTGTACATTTTAGAGCCCATGTTTGCTAGAGTTATTTTCGCTTGTTAATGATGGTCCCTGTCATCCGTGGATACCGACCATTGCTCCTGGGACACCCTGTAAAGGCCGCGCTCAACCACCCCCGCCTCCCTCTCTGTCGTGTTTAGGCTTGAAGCAACACGTCACGTGAAAAAGGGAGAAAAGCTTCACGATAGGCGAATACGAGCAGTCGGTTCAGTTTTTCTCATTGTAGCTGACAGCATTCAATTATCACAATAATTGAACAACTTCTTGCAACACTACTACACACACAGCAACGCAATTTGCCAAATTTCTCAGAAATTTTCAGCGTTAATGTGATGGGTTTCCTTTTTATATTTGGCCACCTGCAAAGGCAACAAAGAGTTTGAAACATATTGTTGGTAGTTAATTATTTTTTACAAAGGACGGTATCACATTTCAGAGAAACTTCCTCGCAGATTAAAACTGTGTGCCGGACCGAGACTCGAACTCGGGACCTTTGCCGTAGGCGGGCATGTCCACTACCAACTGAGCTACCCAAGCATGACTCGCGCCCCGTCCTCACAGCTTTATTTCTGCCAGTATCTCGTCTCCTACCGTCCAGACTTTACAGAAGCACTCCTGCGAACCTTGTAGAACTAGCACTCCTGAAAGAAAGGATATTGCGGAGACATGGCTTAGCCACAGCCTGGGGGATGTTTCCAGAATGAGATTTTCACTCTGCAGCGGAGTGTGCGCTGATATGAAACTTCCTGGCACATTAAAACTGTGTGCCTAAGGCAAAGGTCCCGAGTTCGAATGTCCGTCGGGCACACAGTTTTAATCTGCCAGGAAGTTTCATATCAGCGCACACTCCGCTGCAGAGTGAAAATCTCATTCTGGACATTTCAGAGAAGACTGAAAATACCGGTCCAGTTTCAAGCTCTTTTTATTTATTTTTCAGCACTTAGACAACGACCGGTTTCGGGCTGTTACACACCCTTCAACAGGCGTGATTGCTCTGCACTCAATGGAGCTGCGCCACGTCATATACTCTCCATCGCGGTGCTCGGGGTCATAGCACAAAATTATCACACCTGATGATGGCATGTGGTATCCCGAAACGGATCGTGCTCGAAGCACTGAAAAATAAATGAAAATACCTTTACAACTGAAGCGGTATTTTCAACCGTTATTATAATGTACAGTTATGGATGTCCGGCTGGCAGGATTGCTTTTGTAGTTTCTCAGTGATTATGGCAAAACGCATTAAATTACCCGACGATTCCTCGTTAATACATGTGAAATATTTTATCATGATTCTGCATGAAATTACATCCACTTCTATCCACAATCCCTGTTTTTTACACAAATTAAGCGTTTCTTGTATGATTTTTGCTTAATCTTTCACAGGTACTGAAACAATGTTAAGGTAGCATGCATAATAATATATTGGAAAATATTGGTCACTGCTAAAAGTTCTGCAGTCAATTAACTATTACATGCTGTTTTGTCTCAAAATCCTCGTCGTTCATGTCATTCTAGAATTTTACCGCTGGAGCAAAATATTACGTCCTCTTTCATATGTTTGATGCAACCAAACAATTAAGAAAAAATGGTTCAAATGGCTCTGAGCACTATGGGACTTACCTTCTGAGGTCATCAGTCCCCTAGAACTTAGAACTACCTAAACCAAACTAACCTAAGGACATCATACACATCCATGCCCGAGGCAGGATTCGAACCTGCGACTGTAGCGGTCACGCGGTTCCAAACTGAAGCGCTTAGAACCACACGGCCACACCGGCCGGCCAACAATTAAGAACTTTTCACTATTGCAATAAAGAAACCTTAGGGAAAATACGGGAATTAAGACTCGTATAGATTTTGCCGTACTCCAGAATTAAATGCTGCCGCTGGTCATCTGACGTTAACATTATAACGACATCCTGTGCCGTCTAAGGTTCGTTCTCTCTCTCTCTCTCTCTGTCTCTCTCTCTCTCTCTCTGTATTCCGTGCAGCCAAACTTGGCATATGTGTATGCGCCGTGCGCAACCTTCCAGCGTGTTTCACTTTTGCTGTCCGGGTCCCTAGTGGTGCACGGGAAGAGCTGTAATGAAATTCCACGGGATTAAGTATCGTTGCCTTTGTGCGACTGGATTCGTGATTTCCCGTCAGAGAGGTCATAGGTCATAGTGACTAATAGGAAGTCATATAGTGAAGTTCCATCTGACGTTTCCCGGCGAAAGGCTGCAGGCCTTCTGCTATTCTTAATTTATATATGCGATTTACGAGACAACCTGACCAGCCAAATTTTAATGTTTTCAGTTGATTGCGGTTTTTTACCGCCTATCAACTTCATCAGAAAATGAAAACGAATTAAAAACTGAACTAGAAAAGATACCTCTATAGTGAGAGAAGCGGCAATTGAACCTGAAAGATATGAAGTTTGACTGAATACTAAAAACTACATTAAATTTCGGTAAACCAATAAATAACAAAAATTTAGGACCAGAAGTTTCACGTAAATACCTAGGTATTGCAATTACGAGCAACTGAAATTACAACCATCACATATAAAATAGTGAAGACAAACAGTAGACATTTCGATGATTGGAAGAACAGTTTGAAGTTGCAGTAAGTCTACCAAAGAGTTTGGTTACACCCATCTTGTCCGTCCTCAGCTACAGTATGCTCAGTGATATGGGAACCTTACCAGATAGGATTGACGGGGACATCGAAACACAGCCATACCGAAATCATCCTGTGCCATTCACAGAACTGACACTTCGAAAATAATATTTAATTGAACTATAGTTGTACAAAATATTGCACACAACAGAATAAATACATCATTGTAGTAAATAAATCACAAGTAGCCAAAACTTTCTTGAGAAAAATCCATATAAAAGGGTTTTGTATTGTCATGGATAAAATTTAAAAATCCTACAGGGCTATGTCTTGGCACTACTTGGCGGAGATAAAGTGTACCAAAAAAACTGTTATCAGGTTCCCAATATAAGAGAATAGGGCCAGATCCATTGCCTTGTGTCAATGAAATAATTTGAAAATCACGTCGACCTCAAGGAGACATTCTCAGAAACAATAGACCTGGGGTACCCCATCCAGCTGCTTACTAATTATCAGATCCCTCACGTCGCTATCACACACTGTTCTCTGAAAATAGTTCACGACGTTCTACCCCGCAGAAGTACAAATGTCGACTAGAATCACTATCTCGTCCACATCAAAGTTAAACTCACCCCCAAAAGAGCACAGCACAGCACAATGCAGTACAAGGAGAACGTTTTTTTAGCCCACTATCAAGGAAACCACAGCTTTAAAACCGTGTCGTGAAATAACCGCGATGGGCCCAAAACTAAACTACAACCGGCAGATGTTACCCAGACTGTATTAGACGCAATGTAAGTGGGATGATGTTTGGTTTGTGGGGCGCTCAACTGCATGGTTATCAGCGCCCGTACAATTACCCAATCTTTGCTCAGTCCAATTTCGCCACTTTCCTGGATGATGATGAAATGATGAGGACAACACAAACACCCAGTCATCTCGAGGCAGGTGAAAATCCCTGACCCCGCCGGGAATCGAACCCGGGACCCCGTGCTCGGGAAGCGAGAACGCTACCGCGAGACGACGAGCGGCGGACGCGCGCAATGTAAGTGTTTTTAATAAGAATGTTATTCTGAAGATAGAAAGTAAATGATCACAGACGGCTATCATTCGTCAAAGCACCCAAAACTGAAAATCTCAGAGAGCATTACCTAAGAATCACATTAAAAATCACAGGGTTCTGAAGTTAAGAATGGACATATACGAAGTTGGATTAAGTCATAGCTTTCTCAAAGTCCAAAGTTTTCAAGGCAATTAACTAAATTTGGTACAGTCGTTAAGGAATTTTATATGGATACACAAGTGCAATTTTTGCTTATTAAAATTTTTAATCATAAACGACTAAAATTATTCAGCAAGGTGAGCAGAAATGTTTTTTTTTTTAATGTCAGAATGCAGTTACTGTTTTATGTACAAAGTTTGATTTATTGTTGTGAGAAATATCTGTGGGACATAATATTGATATCTTCGTTTGCTAGATATTTACACCTCTCCAAATTTCTGTGAAAAAAAAAGTGCGCCAAATCTTGGGACTCTTCTCTTACATAAATGCCTTGCTATTGCAAATGAAAACTCCATCCACAGAATGTTTAACTATAGTTTTAACTAATTGCTTGCCAGATTTAAGTATTATAACTTCAGTAGCTTGCGAGGAAAAGGTATACTGTAGAGTCTCCATAGTTCGAGGTGAACGGGACCGGAACCACCTCGAACTATCGAAAACTCGGACTACTGGAATTTGAATGGGAAAAAGAAATATTGTGATATTGTAAAGAATACAGGTCGAAATATGAACTTTATTAAAATAAAAGTATTTACACATACATTTGCATTGGCAGAATAACAATAATTATTTATTTAGACAAGTAATAGTGAAGTGTCTTTTGTTTGGCGAAGCTGCAACCTTATGTCACTCCAACGTCTCAGGAGCAGTAGGTCAGTTGGTGTCGCCTCAGGCTGCTGTTCCACGTAGCATATGGCGGCCTCGAGAGCAGCGTAGCCATCGGTGGGACTCATCATCGGTGCAGCCTCTGCCTCGTCACTCTCACACTGCCATGGAATGTTAACCATGTCAACTATAGAAGAGTCTGTCACTTCCAACTGTTCGTCCGAATTTAACCACTCGCCTACTTCCACCTCTTCTGCCTCTTCACAACCTGGCAATCTTCTGATTAAATTACACGATGGTTGATCGTCCTCATCTGCTAAATATTCAGTTTCTGTGTCTGGCATACTTTCCTGTAGAATTTTCCTCCATGAGTTAGAAATTGTTGTTGTTGTGGTCTTCAGTCCTGAGACTGGTTTGATGCAGCTCTCCATGCTACTCTATCCTGTGCAAGCTTCTTCATCTCCCAGTATCTACTGCAACCTACATCCTTCTGAATCTGCTTAGTGTATTCATCTCTTGGTCTCCCTCTACGATTTTTACCCTCCACACTGCCCTCCAATGCTAAATTTGTGATCCCTTGATGCCTCAAAACATGTCCTACCAACCGATCCCTTCTTCTAGTCAAGTTGTGCCACAAACTTCTCTTCTCCCCAATCCTATTCAATACCTCCTCATTAGTTATGTGATCTACCCACCTTATCTTCAGCATTCTTCTGTAGCACCACATTTCGAAAGCTTCTATTCTCTTCTTGTCCAAACTAGTTATCGTCCATGTTTCACTTCCATACATGGCTACACTCCATACAAATACTTTCAGAAACGACTTCCTGACACTTAAATCTATACTCGATGTTAACAAATTCCTCTTCTTGAGAAACGCTTTTCTTGCCATTGCCAGTCTACATTTTATATCATCTCTACTTCGACCATCATCGGTTATTTTACTCCCTAAATAGCAAAACTCCTTTACTACTTTAAGTGTTTCATTTCCTAATCTAATTCCCTCAGCATCACCCGACTTCGTTTGACTACATTCCATTCACCTCGTTTTGCTTTTGTTGATGTTCATCTTATATCCTCGTTTCAAGACACTGTCCATTCCGTTCAACTGCTCTTCCAAGTCCTTTGCTGTCTCTGTCAGAATTACAATATCATCGGCGAACCTCAAAGTTTTTACTTCTTCTCCATGAATTTTAGTACCAACTCCGAATTTTTCTTTTGTTTCCTTTACTGCTTGCTCAATATACAGATTGAATAACATCGGGGAGAGGCTACAACCCTGTTTTACTCCTTTCCCAACCACTGCTTCCCTTTCATGCCCCTCGACTCTTATAACTGCCATCTGGTTTCTGTACAAACTGTAAATAGCCTTTCGCTCCCTGTATTTTACCCCTGCCACCTTCAGAATTTGAAAGAGAGTATTCCAGTCAACATTGTCAAAAGCTTTCTCTAAGTCTACAAATGCTAGAAACGTAGGTTTGCCTTTTCTTAATCTTTCTTCTAAAATAAGTCGTAAGGTCAGTATTGCCTCACGTGTTCCAACATTTCTACGGAATCCAAACTGATCTTCCCCGAAGTCGGCTTCTACCAGTTTTTCCATTCGTCTGTAAAGAATTCGCGTTAGTATTTTGCAGCTGTGACTTATTAAACCGATAGTTCGGTAATTTTCACACCTGTCAACACCTGCTTTCTTTGGGATTGGAATTATTATATTCTTCTTGAAGTCTGTAGGTATTTTGCCTGTCTCATACATCTTCCTCACCAGATGGTAGAGTTTTGTCAGGGCTGGCTCTCCCAAGGCCATAAGTAGTTCTAATGGAATGTTGTCTACTCCCGGGGCCTTGTTTCGCTTAGGTCTTTCAGTGCTCTGTCAAGCTCTTCACGCAGTATCATATCTCCCATTTCATATTCATCTACATCCTCTTCCATTTCCATAACATTGTCCTCAAGTAGACCATCCTTGTATAGACCCTCTATATACTCCTTCCACCTTCCTGCTTTCCCTTCTTTGCTTAGAACTGGGTTTCCATCAAAGCTCTTGATATTCATGCAAGTGGTTCTCCTTTCTCCAAAGGTCTCTAATTTTCCTGTAGCCAGTATCTATCTTGCCCCTAATGAGATAAGCCTCTACAGTCTTACATTTGTCCTCTAGCCATCCCTCCTTAGCAATTTTGCACTTCCTGTCGATCTCATTTTTGAGAAGTTTGTATCCCTTTTTGCCTGCTTCATTTACTGCATTTTTATATTTTCTCCTTTCATCAATTAAATTCAATATTCCTTCTGTTACCCATGGATTTCTATTAGCCCTCTTCTTTTTACCTACTTGATCCTCTGCTGCCTTCACTACTTCATCCCTCAGAGCTACCCATTCTTCTTCTACTGTATTTCTTTCCCCCATTCCTGTCAATTGTTCCCTTATGCTCTCCCTGAAACTCTCTACAACCTCTGGTTCTTTCAGTTTATCCAGGTCCCATCTCCTTAAATTCCCATCTTTTTGCAGTTTCTTCAGTTTCAATCTGCAGTTCATAACCAATAGATTGTGGTCAGAATCCACATCTGCCCCAGGAAATGTCTTACAATTTAAAACCTGGTTCCTAAATCTCTGTCTTACCATTATATAATCTATCTGATACCTTTTAGTATCTCCAGGATTCTTCCAGGTATACAACCTTCTTTTATGATTCTTGAACCAAGTGTTGGCTATGATTAAGTTATGCTCTGTGCAAAATTCTACAAGGCGGCTTCCTCTTTCATTCCTTCCCCCCAATCCATATTCACCTACTATGTTTCTTTCTCTCCCTTTTCCTACTGACGAATTCCAGTCACCCATGACTATTAAATTTTCGTCTCCTTTCACTACCTGAATAATTTCTTTTATCTCGTCATACATTTCATCTATTTCTTCATCATCTGCAGAGGTAGTTGGCATATACACTTGTACTACTGTAGTAGGCATGGGCTTTGTGTCTATCTTGGCCACAATAATGCGTTCACTATGCTGTTTGTAGTAGCTAACCCGCACTCCTATTTTTTTATTCATTATTAAACCTACTCCTGCATTACCCCTATTTGATTTTGTATTTATAACCCTGTAATCACCTGACCAAAAGTCTTGTTCCTCCTGCCACCGAACTTCACTAATTCCCACTATATCTAACTTTAACCTATCCATTTCCCTTTTTAAATTTTCTAACCTACCTGCCCGATTAAGGGATCTGACATTCCACGCTCCGATCCGTAGAACGCCAGTTTTCTTTCTCCTGATAACGACGTCCTCCTGAGTAGTCCCCGCCCAGAGATCCGAATGGGGGACTATTTTACCTCCGGAATATTTTACCCAAGAGGACGCCATCATCATTTAATCATACAGTAGAGCTGCATGTCCTCGGGAAAAATTACGGCTGTAGTTTCCCCTTGCTTTCAGCCGTTCACAGTACCAGCACAGCAAGGCCGTTTTGGTTAATGTTACAAGGCCAGATCAGTCAATCATCCAGACTGTTGCCCCTGCAACTACTGAAAAGGCTGCTGCCCCTCTTCAGGAACCACATGTTTGTCTGGCCTCTCAACGGATACCCCTCCGTTGTGGTTGCACCTACGGTACGGCCATCTGTATCGCTGAGGCACGCAAGCCTCCCCACCAGCGGCAAGGTCCATGGTTCATGGGGGGTTAGAAATTGTGTCTGACTTTATTTCGCTCCAAGATTCGCTAATCCAGTACACGACGCCCTTCAAAGCCACTTTCTTCAAAGCTCCTACAATGCTTTCGTTGTCTTCGGAATGCAGGATTGACTGTAGCAATTGCCGTCGATACTTTTTTTTTTAGACATTCCAGAACGCCCTGATTCATGGGCTGAATGAGACAGGTAACGTTTGGGGGGAAAAAACATGGCGCGGATACCGTCGCACTGCAGTTCTCCTGCACTTGGATATGAGGACGCGTTATCCATGAGCAAAATTGCTTTGCATGGCAGTCCCCTTTCTTTTAAAAAATTCTTGCAGTCAGGTACAAATTAGTTAAAAAACTAGTTCTTGAAAATTTCCTGGTTCATCCAGGCATTATTCTGATGTGTATAGACATCCGGAAGAGCTGAGATGGATACATTCTTGAATGCTCTTGGCTTGGCAGACTTCCCTATCACAATTAGTTTTAGTTTGTGGTTTCCAGTTGCATTTGAAGCTGCCACAACTGTGAGCCGCTCTTTACCTTTTTTTTTTGTGCCCAGGAGCACTCTTTTCTCCACAAGAAGCAAGTGTTCTCACTGGTAACATTTCAAAATTTAGACCACTTTCGTCACAATTATATATTTGTTCATTAGACAAATTTTCATCAGTTATGATTTTTTTAAACTCGACGGTAAATTTTGAAACGGCCTGAGTGTCACCAGACAGTTTTTCTCCACATACGTCTAGTTGACGCACTCCATACCTCTTCTTCCACTTGTCGAGCCAGCCCTCACTAGCGGCGAAATTGTCATCTCCTTCCTGCAGCTGGTTTCTGAAAAACAAAGCTTTTTCTTGCAAGATTGGGCCAGAAATCGGAGCACCCTTCTGTCTCTGTTTGGTAAACCACATGAACAGTGCCTCGCTTGTTTTTTCGAAGTCTGACATCTTTATTCTTCTTCGACTGAGAGATTCGTGTGAGCATTTCTGTGAAGAAAACTGTTCCAATTTAAGTCGGTTTCTTCGCCAGTCACCAACAGTAACTTCACCGACACCATATTCGAGAGCAACTTTTTTTATTGTTTCTCCTTTGTCAAGTCATCTTAGTGCTTCTAATTTTAGATACAAAGGCACAAATTTCCTCTTTTTTGTTACAGCACTCATTTTTGTAAGGTGTACAACGGAACACACAGTCAACAAACAAAACGACACACAACACTGTACAGTACAGGTACTGTGAACTACAGCAGCGTATGAACTCCCCAGTTTTGATTGGTAGCAGCCGGCAGCAGTCGGGGTATTTCGTGCCAAACTGACAACAGATGTGCGCGCAATAGGGGAGCGAGCTAATCGTCGGTGTTGATCACATTGTTGTCTGCTTTGTCACTGAACTGTACTCTCCCTATCTACCTTTTGCAATGATGTTTTCATTATTTATCATGTCAGTAAAAAAAAGAAAGTATATCGTTGCAACTTTCTTAAAAAAAAATCTCGAACTATCGTGACTCTACTGTATAAAGTTGCCAAAATGCAAGTTACGGAAAATCTTAATCAGATATTTGACAGCGTTTGTTTGTATTAGGCCTTACCTTACCTGGGTGAACTACTGCAAATCACATGCATTCTCCACTTCGTCCTCAAGCCGTCTTCTTTGCTTGTACTCTTACGTTCGCCGGATTTTCAAAGTGAGTAACAATGCAAGCTGCACGAATACTCCTGTTTTCGATTTCCTTCAATATTGACAGTGTGAAAGATCCTGGATCAAATCCTAGATCCTAGCCTCTGTAGAGTCCGGAGTCTGACATGATTAGCATAGTTAAAAATTAAACAAGCATAATACGCTGCTACCTCATCAGTAGTGTAAAAAAATGTCTTGGGGCATGTTTTTCTTATCAGATATTTCTAAGTTTCATTCGGATTTTCAGTTTTTCCATGCACACACTCTTGTAGAAGTTCTGGATCTCTAAACACGGAAATATTCACCACATTGTGGCTTCATAAAACTGGAAGAAAATACCTCAGGAAGGAACAATATGAGGAAATACAGAACAACAAAGGAACCTGCCTTGTACACGGTTTCGTTAATTAGTATTTTCATTAAACTTAGGAGCGGAATTGGAACGTAATATTCGGGAATTTAAATTTCAATGTGATGTAGTAAATGAAGATCGAAAAATTAAATTTTCACTATTTTCGTCGCTTTCGCGTACACATCGCCTCACTGCGACGTTTTGCAGTCTGCGGTACCCAAACAGCGAGGTACATTAATATAACTGTGTGAAGGTGCTGTACGCAAGCAACATATGTATGTTTGTAATGCTATGGAGAGAGTTATCTAGAGAAGTGTAGCCACGTGTGACACGATAAGACGTCGTGGGGACGCTAAGCCATCAATCGTTCACACAGCGGCAGCGTGATCGCCGAAGGTCGAACTGAGAGCCTCGAAAATCCTCCGTGTGGGCCTGGTTTCACAGTCGTCCATCAAAACATTTCGCAAGAGGCAGATGTAAAAAGGTCCATTACTCGAGTCAGTCCCACACAGCTTTGGTAATCAATCGTGCGATGAGAGATTACCATGACAGCAAATATCTTTTTTTTTCTTCCGACGATTTCATATTAGAAATAAATTATAAGAAGACGCTAGTTAATGCGACAGTCATGTCTCTAAAACGCATAAGCAGGGATTCCAAGCAGCAGTATCTGTGGTCAGCTCTAAGCTCCGCACTTTGAAGATGACAGCGTTTTGAGAACGTAGCAAGTAAGATGTACTAAATTCATGGGAATTTCGAATCAGTACTCCTCTCGGCGACGTCTAACACTGCGTTTAGAAATTACAGGCCACAGGATATGCAGACGAAAAGAAAACAAAATTGAAGAGCTAGCGAGTACCTTTATTTCTTACTTCTTTGAATACCTATATAGATTGCATAATTTGTTTCATGTAAATGACAAAAACATAGCACATCAGGAAATACGAGAAATGCATAAAAAAGCTGAATGGGTACTTGGAAAACAAACATTAAGATTCCAAAGGGAAGAACATTTCATCAAACACTTAGCATCAGTGTAAAGCGAGGTTGCCACCGTTTGTCTTCCATGGAGCCCTGTAGAGAAAAAGACTAATATAGTTCTGTTGTGACTTGGCAAGACAGCCAAGCCACTAGGAGGAAGCCGAAGGGCACGCGTTTAAGCTCACGCAGGCTGGCGTGAGGTCTGGAACAGTTAAAGGAGTTGAGTCTAGTAAAAAAAGTACGGAGCTTCTGAAATACTTAACTTTAATCCATAATTGGTGAACATCGGTCTGACGGTACATGCATCAAAAGATAAATAACAAATGATAATGGCGCCTTGCTAGGTCGTAGCAAATGACGTAGCTGAAGGCTATGCTAACTATCGTCTCGGCAAATGAGAGCGTAATTTGTCAGTGAACCATCGCTAGCAAAATCGGCTGTACTACTGGGGCGAGTGCTAGGAAGTGTCTCTAGACCTGCCGTGTGGCGGCGCTCGGTCTGCAATCACTGACAGTGGCGACACGCGGGTCCGTCGTATACTAGCGGACCGCGGCCGATTTAAAGGCTACCACCTAGCAAGTGTGGTGTCTGGCGGTGACACCACAAGTTCAACCCTTGAGCTATGATCGGTTGTTCACAACGAAGTACTGTAGAATGAACTCTCCATTTCTTGAAGCAAGACTTCTATCTCCCAACTTGCGATCCAAATCTGAAAAGGAACTTCATACAGTGTGATTTTTAGTCTAAGTTAACAGCGATCTGGGAGCATACGATCTTCCGATACCTTTGTCTCTGGACCGTTGATGGGCCGCACAGTACTTCAGCAAAAGCTTGGCCTTAACTTCAGTCGTGAATAGAAGGCTGACATCCAAGTGATCAGTTTGTATTTTTACTTGTCAGTCCGCCGCTAGACTATGTAATCCCTAAAGCTATCAAATAATAATCCCCTCATCTTATCACACATCACACATCTTACATCTTACATCATGTATCAACCTGCACTTTTACAGAGTGACAGTTACTGAACTACACGAAAAAAAACGTAAATTAGTTACGAACTACGGTGTGCACACGCTTTATTCAACATGTAAACGTCGCTACAGATATTTAGATGTAGGTTATGACATGTTCGATACGCCTCCAATCATTGGCGATGATGTGGAGCAGACGAATAGCGAAATTCTGCAGGATCCGCTGAAATATCGCAACAGCGATGCTGTCGATGAACTCCTGACTGGCTGTTTTCAGCTCAGCAATGGTTTTGGGTTTCTTGCTGCACACCTTGTCTCTAATATACACCCACAAAAAGGAGTCGCACGTGTACGGTGGCCAATCGAGGCCCTTGCCAGTGGCCTCTGGGACCACAGAGTCAGAATGCGGTCACCAAAGTACTCCTCCAGGACATCACTCCCCTCCTTCGATGGGGTCGATCTCCGTCTTGCATGAACCACACCTTGAAATCAGGGTCACTTTGGATAATGGGGATGAAATCATTTTCCAAAACCTTCACGTACCTATCGGTAGTTACCGTGCCACCAAGGAATATCGCACTGATTATTCCGTAACTGGACATTGCACACCACACAGTCACTTGATGAGGGTGAAGACACTTCTCGATTGCGAAATGCGGACCTCAGTCCCGCAAATGGGCCAATTTCGCTTATTGACGAACCCATCCAAATGAAAGTGGGCTTCGTCGCTAGACCAAACCATGCACGCGCATAGTAAGTCACATCATGCCCCACGGGAAACAGTGAAATTTGAATGTCCCAACGCAAACCGCTCAGAAGTTATGAATTCATATACACTGAAGAGCGAAAGAGACTGGTACACCTGCCTAATATCGTGTTGGGCCCCCTCTAACACGCAGAAGTGCCACAACTCGACCTGGCATGGACTAGACTGTCCGAAGTGGTTCTGCGGGGGAAACTGACGCCACGAACCCAGCAGGGCTGTCCATAGATCCGTAAGAGTAGGACGTGGTGGACGTTGCTTTTAAACAGCGCGTTGCAAGGCATCAGAGATATACTCAATACTCCGCAGCAATTCTGGACCTGTGGGGTGGCCCGTTGTCCTGTTGTAATTGCCAAAGTCCGTCGGAATGCACAATGGACGTCAACCGACGCAGGTGATCAGGCAGGATGCTTACGCACATGTCGCCTGTCAGTCGTATGTAGTCCTATCAGGGTTCCAATGTCACTCGAACTGCAGACGCCCCTCACCATTACAGAGCCTCTACCAGTTGAACATTCCTCTGCTGACATGCACGGTCCATGAATTCCTGAGGTTGTCTCCATACCAGTACACGTCCATCCGCTAGATATAATCTGAAACGAGACTCGTCTGACCACGCGACATGTTTCCAGTCGTCAACAACCTACTGTCGGTGTTGACGGGCCCATGCGTGCCTTAAGGCTTTGTGTCATGCAGTCAAGTGTACACGAATATCGATGATGTTTCGTTGAAAGGTTAGCACGCTGACATTTTTTGATGGCCCAGCACTGAAATCTGCAACAATTTGCGGAAGAGTTTCACTTCAGTAACGTTGAACGATTCTCGTTTGTCGTCGTTGGTCCCGCTCTTGCAGGGTCTTTTTCCTCCGCAGCGATGTCGGAGATTTGAGGTTTCACCGGATTCCTAATATTCGCTGTACGTTCGTGAAATGGTTGTACGGGAGAATGCCCACTTGATCGCTACCTCGGAGATGCTGTGTCCCATCGCTCGTGCGCCGACTATAGCACCACGTTCAAACTCACTCAAATCCTGACGTGATGACTGGGTGTTGTGTGATGTCCTTAGGTTTGTTAGGTTTAAGTAGTTCTAAGTTCTAGGGACTGATGACCATAGATGTTAAGTCCCATAGTGCTCTGAGCCATTTGAACCATTTTCAAATACTGATAACGACTGCGCCAGACACTTGTTTTACATAGGTGTTGCCGACCTCAGCGCCCTATTCTGCGTATTTATGGTTCTTTATATTTGAATACCCATGCCTATACCAACTCCTTTGTCGCTTCAGTGTAGTTCAATAATTGTCACCCTGTACCACAAAATCAAAATTGAAGTCCAACAACATACACGATCCTTTGTACAACAAAAATTATTCTTTAAACATCTCCCTCGGTAAATCAAACTTTGTCATTCTTGATTACTTTTCTACCATTACCAAATCAATATTTGAATCCAGTATTCTGCAAAATTTTATATACAAGAGCTCATAAATGAATACCTTCCTCAATTAAATCACCAATATTGGAAATAGCTCCCCAATCTGGATCAGAACTGCTATATTTGTTAACTACCACATTCATCATATTCATATTCTTTGACCTTAGAAGGAAAATTAACCTCGCAACCCCAAACTCATTTGCTCTGGACACAGTTAGAGGGCGAGTATCTGTTTACGAACAACGTTACGAAACACTGTCTTATTTAGATGCTCAGTCTATTATTATGTTACTTTTTCTCATTATTGCTGTGTACACTTTTCATGTTTCATTTTAACTATCTGTTTTTCAGTTTCACACGATGCAAAACAGTAGATCGATAATTGCTTTCCACATAGTTTGTCGACACCACAAAACGTGTTTGATATTTATTCTACTTTTTTTACTAAATACGATCATTCCTTCTCTCTGCATTATGGCAAGGCCCTAAAAACGTCACCTTGTAACTTTCCTTACCTCTCCTCTTTTCTCCCTTTTCTCTATTCTTCTTCATCCCACATTCCTACTATCATTTCACACGTTAAATTAACTATATCCGCATTAACTATTCTCATTTACTCCTTTTTCATTTTAATAATTATCTAAACTTTCCCTTATCACTCTCCACCAGAATTCATGACATCATCCAGCAATCACTTACTATTCCCCCATTCATACTTTGCAGCAAAACAATCGCTCTTCTCAGCTACTCTCCTCCACATACTTGTTATTCATTAATTACTTTCCATTTTCAGTCATTGTTCCTACACAGCAACAAAATACTCAATTTATTGTTATTTCTACTAAAATTACAAACCCAAACCAAATTTAGTTATTGAAATACTGCCACACAACTATATCAGTCTTGTGATTCGTGGTTTTATTTATCAGCACTCCCACATATTCTGTATAAGTCTATTAACACACAAACTAATCCTGTTGTTTTCATCTGTCACTAATTTAGCTACTCATCACCATCATCAGGAATTATGTCTCATTTCGGGGAATTTTGTCATGCAGTTACGTCTGCTCAGTCCTTGCTCTGGATAGTTCGATAGCTGAAGAGTTGTTTTGAACGATATAAAGGATTGTAGAAGAGTAGGAAGCAGTGCAGAAAACTAAAGAAAGAAACAGCACTACAACAGCTTGGGACCCTATGCACGCCACTGCACGTATTAAGAGTAGTGAACCCCTAAGCTTTGCTTTGTCATAGCAGATGACTTCTTATCTATTCCTTCTGGGTACAAAATTGGTGGTCTTTACCAAAGTTTCCATTACCCTCCACAAACCAGTTAGATTTTATGGAAATTGATGGGTATCACTGCTGTCAGCTGCAGTGAGACATTACGCAGAATCGGCGGTGACGAGTAAAATTGTGTACTGGACCTGGATTAGAACTCGAGATCTCCTGCTTACTGGGCAGGTGCGGTAACCACGGTGACATCCGGGACACAGCGTGATCACAGCTTCGCGGACTATCTCGGCACGCTTGAGTCGATACACAGTCCCACCGAGCTCCGCCTATCTGCTGTCCATGTCTATTGACCTCACGTTCACTACTCTGAGACTCCCACTGGAGGTCGGACGTATTTGTGCACCCGCACTGAAGAAAGTGAATCCATTGCCCAGCTAGGCGTATCAATCATATGAACGTGTGGCGTCTGTTCTTTCGGACATGCCTGAAATAACACACCACGCACTCCTATAACAGTTAGGTTGCCGTTTACCAGTATCCATCATTGTGTTAAAGATACCCTTTACTCTATTGTTCTGACCTACCAACCTAAAACTCTTTGGACAAGCCAAATTCTTTCCGAACACTTCAACAGTATTACTTCTTTATCTTATAAAGTCTTAATATTTTAAATCATCTACCTCATTCACATCTTCGGAAGTGATCTCCTTAACTTTCTCCACTTCTGCCTCATTCTTCCTACTACATCCTGGAAAACCTGGTCAGTCACTCTACTTCAGTAGCTTGGGCGACAATGCGTTTATCCAAGCATACTGCCTCTTCATTTCTAATATTTTCTGACTCATCTTGTACTGTAAACATTGTACTTTTAACTTCATTAAATGTCTGATATATTGTTTCACCTAGATCGTCTAGTATTTTCTTTCGTGATTCATCTACCTTTTTGCTAAGAGTGTCTATCTGTCCACTTGCTTCTTAGCGTCCTTCCTCCATTTTCGCTAATAGCAATCAAAATATACCTTCTACTCCTCCCTTTCCATCTACTTCTCTTCTGACACCTGGCTCCAATTTAATGACTAATCCTTTTCCTACATTTTCCATAAATATCCTGTATCTTTATCTACCACTTTATGACTTCCCCAAGCATGGAAACTATCTGCCTGTTCACCCTCTTCAATCGTCATTTTGTGTACTCATTGAAAACACGAAACAAAACAAGCCATATCCCAACAGATTTCAAACTTCGATCCTAAGATTAACAGATTGGTCAAGACAGTATTAAAGTAACACTGTCAGGTCACTACACGGTCGACATATATGGAGAAGATGGTTCTCATATGTGTATTTCGCGAGATTATAGGCAGTGTGCTTATAGAAGTTTTTTTTAGAGATAACTTGAGTTGTTGTCTGATTATTTCACCCCACGACAACACGATTTACATGATTCCACCTAGTTACTAAATTATGTATATCACACACAATTCTGTTACTAATTTCGTAAACACTGCAGGATTTGACTATACATGTGTCCACGTATCCCTGTAAACCAACAGAAAGTTAGTACTCGTGAAAGTTTAGCAACATAACTGTGAGCACGGTGTAACCATACCCTGTGTGGTTCGGCAGCTGTCATATTAATTTTAGCATCGACCAAAGCTTAGACCAATAGCAAACAAGCAGCTTTAACACTGTTGGTCGACGCCGGACAATATACGTACGCGATCTTATCAAATATTATAGGTATGCCAACTCACTCTGAAGATAACACTGCAGAAGCGTCTGTAACAATCTATTCAAAAGGCACATAACACACACAACTGGTGCAGCGTTAATTTAAAAGATAGATAGTATAAGTAAATGAAAATACTTATTAACCAATAGTGGTCCCACAAAGAAAGAAAATAATTTTACAATGGAACAAACGATTTACAGTTTGAACCGCGGAATTCTGTTAGTTTTTAACTGGGGAGAGCGCACGGCAATGCAGCTTATGTATTCGTTGTTCGAGAAGCGTAGCACCGTGTCGAGATGACTATGGTAGCTTGTGACGTTGCAGACGAGGTTATTACAGCAATCCCGTTTGTCGCATTTCCACGGAAAAGCATGCTGGTGAAGTCTCTTCTCGTTTAGGCTGCAAAGTCCTCCGCAGTGGCGTTTAACAGACCACTGTCTGTATAGACGTAATTATGGTGATAACACGTATAGTATGTTCACGTCCATCATTTATCATATAGCCTTCAGTTTCAGTACTTTATACACAGTTTGTGATAATTTCCGACCGCTGTATAAGTGTTCGTCACGTTTGCATACAACTACCGTGATCGGGAGAACTCAGAAACACCGTTCTTATGCCTGATCCATAACTTTAATTATGTTCACTGTAACAGTCATGGATTAAAGCACTCGGTTGTCCGTTAAGATGACAAATACGTTACACAGTTCTGTGGAGCTTTAGCTCTCGCGATGCGATACATGTCAAAGCAGATTCATTCACACGGTAACAATAATTACAGTGTATTCTCGGGAAAGCATTGTCAATACCCGTACAGATAATCCATTTAGTCATACTCACATCGCACGCTCTACCTGTTCCTAATCACTTCAACTTCCTTTATACACTGCAACGGCGATCGGCACAGTCCGTAGTAAAACTCCGCGATTCAACACACGCGGGCGCGTGCAGTCGCGTGTGTTGAATTGTGGAGTTTTACTACGGACTGTGCCGATCGCCGTTGCTGTGAATTTTGTATCGCCGCTCAGTTGTTACCCTCGATATCGCTCTTTGCTTTCACTGTCACATGATTAAACAGATTTAATCATGTCTGTGATTAACAGAGCAGCTGTTTCACATTAAATCTGTTTAACATCTGTTCGTGTCACATCGCTTACTATTTATGAAAGAAGAGATTCTTTCCACAAAGGCATTGGGATACTTAACAAAAATTCTACCATTTTGGAAATATTTGGTACTCGTGGCTCGGGCACTGATGAAGAGAGACTGTCAGTCAGTTTGCCAAATAATAACATTCTTCAATCAATTCTGTTTTAGTCCATTCTCATGAAAGCTTGGAGGCAGTTGCAGAATAAATAAAAATTTGGGACACATGTTTGTTTATGCTGTCTGGGTTTTAATAACTTTGACTATGTTTCACTGCATGATACACTAACCCAAATTCACTTCTGGTTATTGGCCATTTTATCACACTCTTCTTTACTGTATGAGTTAACACAATACCTCGATAGCTAATTTGAACTTCTGGAAATACATTTTTTACTTCATTTGGTGTCTATTGTGTTGTGTATGTTTCTTCAGGTCAATTTGTACACTGCACTATGTATTAAAATGCCTGAATCGATGAAGTTCACGAAAGGTATGATGGAAGATATATAACTCTGAATGTACAAATACAAAAACAGATAATTACTCACTCTGGGAAAAAAGTAAACGGAAAAAGAAAATTCGAGCGAAAAATGGAGGAATCCTTCAATAAAAAAGTGGCTGTTAATCTTACTACGAAGTGCACTGATTCATCACATCGTTACTCAAAGGATGACCTATTATTACGCAGGAACCTCGTTGCTCTAGCGCTGACATCTGGTGGTAATTCCATGAATCTACTCCAACTACCCTCGTAGCAAGGCATTTCGAATGTTACAGCTATGTTTGTTGTTCTCCTCATGCCCAGGTTTCCGCAGCTGCAGGGACACATCCATGGTGTTAAAGAAAAGATGTATTCCAGTTTTTGACAGGTGATAGCATGGATCAACAGAGCACAAAAATGTCCAGTAAACAAGAGCTCAGGAGCTAGAAGTGTGTCTTCGCTAGTGTGAAACCCATCTCTTCTAGCGTAAGCTTTTTGCTGTTGTGAACGACATACAGAATGCAGTAAACAAATGGGAACAAACATTGTGAAACAGCAGAGCTAATGTTATCTGCTTTCTGTTACATACGACCAGCACTTTTGAGCCACCTCTAAATGGACATCTCCATTCATAGTAAGGCATGCTTCTGTCCGACGTCTTCAGGTATCCCTCGGTCTCTCAAAAAGTCCAGGTCGATCACGGATGAGTTGGCTGGCATTGATTCTGTAGTGTTAGCTCGTCATTATCAATGTGGCTTTCATACACCAAAGATTTCAAGTGTCTCTTAGTCAAACATCAATGGGATTAGGATCCAGGACATGAGGCGGCCAACTTACCGTCTCTCTCCGTCCCAGTCATAGCCCATTACATGTCATGTGAGGTATTCTCAGACATGTCTGAGGAACTGGGCTGATGCTTGTAAAGTTGTAGCCATCAGTGATAGTTAAATTTTCTGTTTTTTCTGTCATTTATTTTCACTTCTTAGACTAACTATTCATATCGTTGACATTGTAGCAAAGTTATGTTTGGCAATAACGTTATAAAGTAATTGCAACTTATTACCTTTTCTCTAATGGATAAATAAGTTTTCTTATTATTACTTGAGTATGGAAAAACTTTAAATTATTTTGTTTGTTTTATCTGCATTTGTAACGTTGACTGTGATGTGAACTGCTATGTTAATCGCAGACATGATTAAATCTGTTTAACATGTGACTGTGAATTATGAAAGCGTGCCTGTTCAGAGTTGTCAAGTTTTGCAAACGGTGATATTCATTTATTAAGAGTTGCAGAAGTCAGTAAAATACAATTAAAATCAAACAGTCTGACTAACTTCTGAAAATGATAACTATGTACTTTTTTGCGGTTTTTATATGCACTTCTGCACAATTAATATTTTGTGCACCTGTTAAATTTATGACAGGGTTATGTAACTTTTGTATATTTTTGTCTTGAAAATATTGTTATAAACAAGTACTGATTTGTCACTCCTTCATTTTACAAAAACTGGCAACCCTATGTGATAAAATGGTTCAAATGGGTCTGAGCACTATGGGACTTAACATCTATGGTTATTAGTCCCCTAGAACTTAGAACTACTTAAACCTAACTAACTCAAGGACATCACACAACACCTAGCCATCACGAGGCAGAGAAAATCCCTGACCCCGCCGGGAATCGAACCCGGGAACCCGGGCGTGGGAAGCGAGAACGCTACCGCACGACCACGAAATGCTTGCCCCCTATGTGATAGATACCTGTGGTGCAGATCTCTGTGTTGTTGTTGTTCCTGTGCAGTGGTTTTTGAAGATGAAAACAATGAGATTCGACCACTGATTAAGTACGTTGTAATGGAAGATATGAAAGCAATGGAAACTTGTGAAGGAAGATCTGGAAGAAATGAAAATGTGTGCCGATTTTCAGAACACACTGGCAGACTCTGCTCCTTCATATTCAGCTGTTGCCAAGTGAATGAAGCTGTTTAAATTTGGTCGTGACAGCTCAGACGATGATTCACATAGTAGTCGGGCGAGATGTGCCACCACACCAGAAATTATTGCAAAAATTCGTAATTCTCATGGAGGATTTCCACTGAAGGAGCGATACTGTTGAATACTGGGGACGTCTGAAAGGGCATATCAGACTTTAACTGTGCAATTGGATACGAGAAAATTATGTGCTAGATAGGTGCCATCGTAGCTGAGACCGACTCGATGGGTGGCCGTGTTGAAACACCTGTTGCTACCAGAGGTGGTAGTTCCTTGTACCAAATTTCAAATCTTGAATGCTCCAGCACGACCCAGAGGTTTAATCGCGCTTTGTTTCTACTAGAGACTGTTCGTTCTATAAGGAAACTTGGTTGGTTGCCTGTAACCAACACCGACTCAAAGGAAGGCCTCGGCGCTTGTTGGTGACGTCACGTCAGCTAGGCACGGTGAACGCCAGGTCTGTTGCAGGCAGAAACACCTGGGCGTGCTTATCACTATAAATCTCTTATTTTTGGACAAAATGTTTGGTATTGTTTTGGATTCTGCAGTTTTATTTAGATGAAAGATTTTCTTACTATCGTAAAGCTACAAATGAAGATCATATTTCTGTATTACTGAATCCTGTCGAAACAAACGTAGATCAATATGAGAAGATGCTTTGCCCCATTGCAAGCTTCGGAAATTTTACATTCAAGTAACTATATTTACTTGATCCATTTTGTTACCGAAACTTACCCCAACCCCCTTACAATGAACTCATTTCTTTTATTTATTTATTTATTTATTTTCGTTTGACATCGTCACTGGAAATGTGAACTAATTTACATGTGTAAATGTCCAACTGTTGTCAGTCATTAGATTACAGTCGATTTCAACGAAAGGAATTCTAAACAGGAAGCAAAATAGCTTCATACATCGAAAATACTGCTGAACTTAACTTTTTTAAACATGCACATTAGAAACGATAAATATTCCCCTTTTGCAACTGAAAGGAGAAACTTTATAAGATAAAAAAAATTTATTTGATAAAACAAGTATCTCACTGTTGCCTCTTCTTCTGACCCCCACCCCCTCCTTCAACGTTTACAATCGGAAGTCAACCAAGATACCTAACGAAGAGCTCCAATATGTTCACAGTTTCTTGTAAAAGCAACCCAGTACAAACGTAACTTCCTTATATTTACAAATAACGTAAAGAAGCACGAATTCTGTTGCTGCTGGACCATGGAGTTGTTTTTGTATGTCAGTCCTTAAAACAGGTGGAAACTTTAGTTCAGGGGTATACTATTTGTTAAGAAGTGTAATGAATTGCACAATTAATTGATTGCAGAAATCTCTCAGAACAATGTGTGTTGGTCAACTACAGCCAATAGTTTCACATTTTCCTGTGTCAGAGAGGGAGACACCACCATTATGAGTGTGCCTTCAACAGACCTGGCGTTCGCCGTGCCTAGCTGAGGTGACGTCAGGAACAAGCGCCGAGGCCTTCCTTCGAGTCGGTGTTGCTGTAACACGCCAGTCCAGAAACCGCCTCGCCCAGGTCTCCGCACATTTTGCGCAGTGCTAGGTCGCTTGTAGCGGGAGTCGAATGAGGCCCAGAGGCCATTTACCCTCCCCCCTACTTCCCCGCCAACCGTCAGACATCGTTAAGCCGCCAGGCCTTCCCCGTGCCACCTGTCGACCTTGAGAGCGGCCGTCGGCTGTCCGCTGCTGGCTCACGCTGCTGCGTGTTGGGTAATCTCTTACAGCAGCGGATGAAACCTGTCCCGTTTCTCCGGCTGCGTCACCGAGCTACGCCGAGGCTTCAACGAAACTGCGACTGTCTTCAGTGACGTCACAGTGTGCTCAGCACAGATAGAAACGTGACGCCGCCGTCGGCTGGGGGTGCGAAATTTTGGTGCAAACGTACAAACAGTCATACATTATGCATTTTATACAAATCATGTTATACTATATCGGTACTGAGAAGCTGTAATAAGAACTAGGATTGAACAATACTACATTACACACTAAGAACCTTCACTGATCACTTCATTTTAGTAAATGCGCTACCTTTAAGTTTCCAGTGTTAAAAAAATTGTGCTTTTAAATAACATCGTACAGAATGGGAATGGCGGCATTTAATAGGAGGAAGACATCCTTATGTGGCAAACTACACTCCTGGAAATGGAAAAAAGAACACATTGACACCGGTGTGTCAGACCCACCATACTTGCCCCGGACACTGCGAGAGGGCTCTACAAGCAATGATCACACGCACGGCACAGCGGACACACCAGGAACCGCGGTGTTGGCCGTCGAATGGCGCTAGCTGCGCAGCATTTGTGCACCGCCGCCGTCAGTGTCAGCCAGTTTTCCGTGGCATACGGAGCTCCATCGCAGTCTTTAACACTGGTAGCATGCCGCGACAGCGTGGACGTGAACCGTATGTGCAGTTGACGGACTTTGAGCGATGGCGTATAGTGGGCATGCGGGAGGCCGGATGGACGTACCGCCGAATTGCTCAACACGTGGGGCGTGCGGTCTCCACAGTACATCGATGTTGTCGCCAGTGGTCGGCGGAAGGTGCACGTGCCCGTCGACCTGGGACCGGACCGCAGCGACGCACGGATGCACGCCAAGACCGTAGGATCCTACGCAGTGCCGTAGGGGACCGCATCGCCACTTCCCAGCAAATTAGGAACACTATTGATCCTGGGGTATCGGCGAGGACCATTCGCAACCGTCTCCATGAAGCTGGGCTACGGTCCCGCACACCGTTAGGCCGTCTTCCGCTCACGCCCCAACACCGTGCAGCCCGCCTCCAGTGGTGTCGCGACAGGCGTGAATGGAGGGACGAATGGAGACGTGTCGTCTTCAGCCTTGGTGCCAATGATGGTCGTATGCGTGTTTGGCGCCGTGCAGGTGAGCGCCACAATCAGGACTGCATACGACCGAGGCACACAGGGCCAACACCCGGCATCATGGTGTGGGGAGCGATATCCTACACTGGCCGTACACCACTGGTGATCGTCGAGGGGACACTGAATAGTGCACGGTACATCCAAACCGTCATCGAACCCATCGTTCTACCATTCCTAGACCGGCAAGGGAACTTGCTGTTCCAACAGGACAATGCATGTCCGCATGTATCCCGTGCCACCCAACGTGCTCTAGAAGGTGTAAGTCAACTACCCTGGCCAGCAAGATCTCCGGATCTGTCCCCCATTGAGCATGTTTGGGACTGGATGAAGCGTCATCTCACGCGGTCTGCACGTCCAGCACGAACGCTGGTCCACCTGAGGCGCCAGGTGGAAATGGCATGGCAAGCCGTTCCACAGGACTACATCCAGCATCTCTACGATCGTCTCCATGGGAGAATAGCAGCCTGCATTGCTGCGAAAGGTGGATATACACTGTACTAGTGCCGACATTGTGCATGCTCTGTTGCCTGTGTCTATGTGCCTGTGGTTCTGTCAGTGTGATCATGTGATGTATCTGACCCCAGGAATGTGTCAATAAAGTTTCCCCTTCCTGGGACAATGAATTCACGGTGTTCTTATTTCAATTTCCAGGAGTGTAGATAAAAGTTTGAGGCAAAGGCTGCTGGAGTTTCTGTCTTGGAGTGCGGCACACTCTGCGGAAAATAAATGGACACTGAGACGAATGGATGAAAAAAGGCTAGAAACAACTTAAATGTGGATGTAGAGGACGGAGAGGATAAGTTCGATCGAACGAGTAACGAAAGGATGTTGGAAAGGGTTCCAGAGAGAAGACTACTGCAGGTTATACGAGAAAGTTAGAGCAACTGGGTGGGACGTTAGTTGCGACTGGAGTGGTTGTTAACATACACTTTGCAATGACTAGCTAGTGGAAGGAGACTGAGAAGAAGGGAAGAGATAAAAGACGATAGATGAAATACAGGTAAGAGGAAATTATGTACACATTAAGAAGATGACAGAAGACAGGAAAGCGTAGAGAGTTCCTGATATATAGAAAAATATTCACGAGGGGAAACTGACAAGGAAAAGATCTACCGCTGCACAGAAATCTGCGTCTAATCTGAAAATGTAACTTCAGTCCACTCTTATATTGAAGAGCGCTATTCCTTATTTTAGAATTATTGTTTGTTTAAATATTTCCAGAACTGTCATGTTTTTGAAATGATTTCTCTCAAACCTTCCTTACAAGTATATGTCTCAGAAAAGCGAGTGCACTCAACTGTTATTTCCAGAAAATGTTTAAACACTTCCCTATTACTTGTGCAGCTTACGTACTAACTTTCAGTACCATCACCTTTGTTGGAAGCAGTTGGTATATTTTGAATGTTCGAAATATTAAACCACATGTTTGTCTTAAGGCGCCTCTGCACAGATACAGAAAATATGGATCACTCTCACGTCTCATTCTGCCCGCAGAGAACTCATTTTAAACTTACCGCACATATTTACTAATTTTAATAAACAGCGCCATATGTAACCTTAAATACAGATAAATGCAGAACGTTGCGTTACTTCTTTTTGATTTACATGTTCATGAACGGGTTCTAAATTCTTAATCGGGTAATTCTACTGAACTTACTTGACACAATTTCGTAGGAACTGTGGTATCTTCTGTTATACATAAATAAACGCCACCGGGCAACTACAGTTTGTCTTGTCAACTACATCTCTGGGGCGCCATAGCTGATGATGACCTGCTCCACACATTGAAAACTGGTAGCCAGTTACAGAAGTAGTGATCCGGACGGTGTCCGTTTATTTCTACAGAGCTCATTGTCAGGTGTCTTACACAGAAGCCCCAAACAACAGAGGCCCCGTTTCTAATACACTCAAAGTAATGAGTTTCTTTTAGGGGTCTAAGAAATTCGTTAGTAACGTGGACCAAACATTTGTCTGTAGCGAGAAAATGTACTCTTCAGGGACCTGTCTGAAGCTTCGATAGTCGTAAATATTTACAACTCCTTGAAAGCATTCAGATAAGTGAACGTTGTTGTTGTTTCTGACAAAGAAGAAAACATCAGGCGTAAGTTTTAAAGTATTTTTGGAGGAAAATGCATGCTCCGATAGTGGCAAACTCACTGCGTAACAAATTTGTCACACTTTCAAGTAATTGATATTGACATCAAAGCACTTGCAACTGATCTGAGCTGATAACCAGTCTTGGAAGAACGATAGTTCAAAATACAAATCGCAGAACTTAAGGTATTTCCAAAATTCACATAGAACTCGCTCTGACGCAGCACCTACTTCGTGACGTCACACTAGTGGGTACCTGTCAGTTGTCGCAGGTTCTGCACCCGTTAAGGAGCCCCCACACGCATGTGATACCGCTTGCCTCGACACAGCACAATTTGCCAATTAATTTCAATCGGTATTAAGAACGTCACTGTGTCCAAAATATCTCCTACGGAAAATGAACTGCTATGATTAGCGGCAGTTACAGATTTCTTTCGTATCCCCACTTGGAAAACAGCAATTTAAAATTAAGGAGAATTATAATTTATTAAACTAGCACAAAAACGTTTTTCTTGGAAACTGTCAATAGCTTTACAGAATATATTACATTTATCACTGACGCCAAATGGACTGCGTACATCTTCCTAGTGTGTGACACAAGCCGTTTTTCGTTTACTAGTCCTCACTTCATTTTTTATTTACTAGCCCTTAACTTTAACTGCAACCGGGTGGTCTGCTCCACGGGGTAGTCAAATATGTCTTTACAAGACCCGGTTTTACACGTATGATGTCTGTAAACCATTTGCAACTTCCGTTAACATGGTGGACGAAGTTACCGGATTATCGAAACATTTTTAGTAAAGAATGTGACATTACAGGTGTCAATTACTTCAGACGGAGAAAAATCAAAGTGTAGGGGAAGTGATGTCTAAAAGGCTCATCTGTTTCAATAACTACTTCAGAAACTACAGTAATTACATCTACTTAGGGAAAAAAGTGCGAAGGTATCACTGGTAGAAACAGATTGCAATAATTTTGAAGGCTTGCAATGGCTAGAGAACTTACAAATGCGTAAACATATTAATCATTTTCCGCACAAAATTAGTAGAAGCGTTTTCATAAAAGATTCAATTGTCCACTGCGTATTGTGTAAGAGAGCCTTTGTCTCACTACGGCTACACCTGTTCATATACTGCATATCAGTCTTATTTACGGGGTAGTTGCTAATGTCTTCTTTTAAGTCGTCAAATAGATAGTTTGTCTCTCTCTTCCCATCTAATAAAGATCAAATTTTTCTTCAGTACAATGAAGAAAATAACTTACTGTTCAGTAAAATATTTATTTTCATCCACCCTACATTATCTTCTCCACAAGAACCACTACTGGCAAAATTCAGTGGCAACCTAACCACCCTGTCACGACACAGGTGTATGGTATCGACATGCCGTGAAACCCAACTGTGAAATCTGAAAACTCAAACATCATTCCTAGACGCTTTATCAGAGTGTTTACATAACAGACCACATGCTTTTTTAACGTCTGTTTGCTGCAGAATCATGGAACATATTCTCTCTTCGAATATAATAAACTTTCTTGAGTCTGAGAAGGTTGTGTCCACGAGTCAGTATGGTTTCATAAAGCATAGCTCGTGCGAAACTCAGCTTGTCCTTTTCTCATATGATATACTGCGAACAGTGGATGAAAGGTAACAGGCAGCTTCCATCTATCTAGATTTTCGCAACGCACTTGACACGGTGCCCCATTACAGACTGTTCTCGAAGTTACGAATGTAGCGACAAGTCAACCAGGCACGTGAGTGGCTCGAAGACTTCTCAAGTAATAGAACCCAGTACGCTGTCTCTGTTGGGCACTCGCCGTCGAGGGCAAATGGCATCGTCAGCAGTGGCCCAGGGAAGTGGGATAGCATCGCTGTTGTTGTCTATATACGCAAATGATTTGGCGGACAGACTGGGCAGCAACTGCAGTTGTCTGCTGATGATGCTGTGGTACAAGGTAAGTTGTCGAAGTTGGGTGACTGCAGGCAGCTAAAGACGACTTTTAGACAAAACTTCCAGTTGGTGCGACGAACGGCAGCTAGCTCCAAATGTGGAAAAATGTAAGTTATTGCGGATGAATAGAGATAAGGAACGTCTAATATTCGGTTTCAGTATTACTAGTATCCAAGTCGTTTAAGTGTCTGGGCGTGACGTTGAAAAGCGATATGAAATGAAACCAGCATGTGATACCTGTGGAAGGAAAGGCGCATGGCTGGCTCACTTCACTTTATTGGAAGGATTTTAGGGAAGCGTCCTTCACCTGTGAAGGAACCACATATAAGACGCTGGTGAGACCTATTCTTGAGTACTGCTCGACTGTTTGCGATCCATCCCAGGTCGGACTGAAGGAAGAAGAGATCAAAGAAATTCTGAGGCGGGCTGCTACATTTGTTAGCGATGGGTTCGAGCATCACCTGTTCCGGAGTTGGGTCGGGAACTCAGATGGGAATCCCTGAGGGAAGGAGACTTCCGTTTCAAGAAACACTACTGAGAAAATCTAGAGAATCGGCATTTGAAACCGACTGCCAAACGATCCTTCTGCC
The DNA here is from genome assembly GCF_023864275.1 of Schistocerca cancellata. NCBI lineage: Eukaryota > Metazoa > Arthropoda > Insecta > Orthoptera > Acrididae > Schistocerca > Schistocerca cancellata. The sequence goes on from NC_064631.1 coordinate 53,478,199, forward strand.
GCCAACATACGTTGCGTTAAGGACCACGAAAAGATGATGTGAGAAATTATGGTTCATACGGAGGTATATAAAGAGTCGTTTTTTTCCTCGCTCTGTTTCCGAGTGAAACAGGAAAGGAAATGACTAGCAATGGTACAGGGTGTCCTCCGCCACTCATTGTACTGTGGCTGGCGCAATATAAATGTAGATTTGGAAGCACGTCGTAAACACCCTAACATCAATGTCTTCTAATCCGGTTTTCCCACACTCCACGTAAAGACGTAAAAATCACTTGCGTATTATTAGACGGCCAAAACTCACCTGGCCCAAGTCATAGGCTGCCTACCTAACTGCATCCAGGGGCAACAAAAATTTAATTTTAAGTTGTTCATATCGCACCCTACGTGACAGTGCACCGTACCAATACCTTTCAATACTGTGTGAGCGAAAAGGCGACTTTTCAGAGGGTCAGATCTCTGGTTTTCTTGATCAGAGATAAGGATTTAGATGCTTTAGGTAGCACTTGATCTAGCGACCATTTATATACCTAACGGAAGAACGTCGACGCAGTAGCCCTCCTACATTACAGGTTCAAAATTTAAACATTACACACTTTCTCCAGATCACTCAAACTGGAAATATCGGTTGGTTCTTTTGCTTTAGGTGTGTTCGAACAGGACTGAGCCGGCTTATAAAAGCATCGCTTGTTCATTGGTGGTTCCTGAGAAGTCACCGAAAAACAATGGTTTTTGGGTACGAAAAATTGCAGTTCCGGATGTGTGGCCACATACATAATTTGTTCGTGGGAGATAGTAGCAGTTTTAACTGACACAGTGAACACATTTCAACGATTGTGAGGACAACAAACTATTTTTTTCAGTCAGCACTTTTTCATCAATAAAATTTTATGACGGGAGTGTGTGTATAATCAGCACTTCATGCCTATACCTTTACGCCCAAAGCGGTACTTCAGCGACAAAATATGGGGTGAAAAGGATTTTAACATACGTGAAAAGAACTTAGTGTCTCCTAAAAACTATGTAAAACTGGAAATAACGCAAATTTAGCGAGATATTTTTAATATTTTTACTCTTTTAAGATACAAATCATAGGCTTGTCGTTTCCGATGAATTGCGATCGGTGAGCAAAGTATCCAAAAAAAAATGTGTACCACACGATTTTGTGTTTGCATTATGTGCATCAATTTTTTGTTTTTGTGTTGAAATATATAAACTGTAAACATTTTACTGACCTACGGAAATCGTTGTATATAAGTAGCATGCCATACTGTAGAAGAGAAAAGAATGAAACCAGCGGATAAATGCTCCTGTCGGAGCACAAAAAAGGCGAATATGCTCCTCTTTGAAAGACTGATGAAAAGTGGGGCACGAGATACCTTAATAGTCGCCTACCTCCCCAAAACTCTTGGCATGCGAAAAGATTCGCACTTTTGTGCTGAAACAGGTATCAAAGACAGAATGACGGTGGAATAAAGGAGGCAGGGCCAAGGGGGGGGGGGGGGGAGGGAGAGGGAGAGGGGGGAGGGGGAGGGTGAGAACGAACTGAATACCACTTGGAGGCAGAGAGGGGAGACAGTGGAAAAGAAAAATACAGGTCAGTGGAGACCATACACAGACTGGCGAACTTCAACGCGCAGGTATAGGGATGGGCGTCTTTGGGACAGACCGTTTAAACTCGTGAGTATGTGGGAAAAAGTAAGGTGAGCCCCACAATTTTTGAATCGTATGGTGGAGACAGTGGCAAAGGAGACAGTGTAAGTGAGAGAGGACACAGTGTAAGTGGGAGAGGAGACAGTGTTGGTAGCATGTACTGTAAATCAATGGGAGGAAAATGAGACACACATACAGACAGTGGCAGCGACGAGAAGGTGCTAGATATGAAGGCTTAAACTACAAACAGAGTGAAAGGATTTAGAATTTTCCGTGTTAAGAGCGCGAATACGTTCGCAAGCCAAAATGTTTTGTTGAGCAAGGCGGAATGCCTCAGGCAGTTTGGTTGCCAGCTTCTCTGTCAGTCTTTCAAAGATGAACATACTCGCCTTCATTTGTGCTCCCACATTAGGATATTTCTAATTATAATAATTGAGCGAATTTAAAAATTTTAAATGCAATCATGGTATATTCATTCAGAGGTTTATCCTGATGTTAAAGGATTAACCTAATAAAACCGATATTACAGTTGGAAATAGTATATATGTTTTCAGGCAGCAAATATAACAGCATGCATGTTACGCCGACTTTCATCCAGCATGTGAGAATGTGAGCACTCAGAAACTTGCGACAAACTTCAAACATGATTTCCAAGTTTTCCAAAATATTCTCTTGCTAACACCCTCCACAAAATGATGAAAGCAAAAAAGCTTTTCACTTACTTTTTCGCTGTTGATGTACTAGAACTTCAACATCGGGCATGGTGTTTCAACCTATTACTTCTTTACTAACTATCTCCACTCCCAACATATTTTGCTGACGGTATCCACACATACCGCTGAATGTACCTGCAAAATTATGTCATTGTACGACACAAATTTAAAGAGATACCGTAGCATACACTGATTGAAATTTCTCATCGTTAGAGATTAGAAGGAGCGATTCATAATAGCTTTCCAGGAAATTTAATAGCCGAGATTGAATTCAGTATTACTTATAACTGATTTCATCAGTGAAGGTTAATCATCTGACCTTTAAAGAACTCTTTCTCATTATTCCCCGTTCAGTTGTGACTCTATTACATATACCATGTAGCCATTCTAGTGGACATTATGTAGTCAACTCCACACAGGTTTGTTAAAAATAAAAAAATATCACAAAGACAATACAGTTAAAAAGCAACTTGTGTTATTAGGGATGTCCAAATATCTAACATTTCACTGATGCTTCTTAGATGTTGAATTGCATGACAGTCCACATTTCTGCTCTTGTTTATGTTTCAATGACGAGTTACATATCACTTGTATCCACATTATTTGAAGTACACAGTATATTAACATTGACATGCGTCAAAAACCCGTTTTCTTAAATCGGGGTACAAATTACCCCATTCTTATTGCTCTTCCCCCTCACATCCTCCCCCCCCCCTCCCACACACACACGAGAGGCGCTGGGGTGATTTATTAGTATATCATATAATCACACTCGAGATACGTGTTAACACAGTGGATTACTTTGTCAGAATGTCGCAGGGGCCGAAGTTTGCGGTGTTACACATTCCTTGTCACACTTCCTAGTGATAACGCATGAATTAGAGCAGGCCAAGATATTCTCCCTGGTATCTTTATACCTGTAGCCATATAACTTATTCGTGCTGAACTTGGTCAACCAGAATCTTTAATTGGAGATGACCAAATTTATAATGTTATTATTACAGCCCATGCATTTGTATAGCCATATAACAATGTCCGATGCCCGTCTTGTATCCTCTCATTCAACGTGTGTGATACTGAGCACTATTCTGAAACTGCTTTACGCGCATAGTCTCCTATGTATCCTCGCTGAATTCATTAAAACTGGTACTTCTAAAGATCGTTCTGGCATCAGCAGTGTAAAAATGTTCCAATTAAAGTATTTGAAATTACTGCATGGACGTTGCTTGCGGATTTTCTTTTCCAAAGACATCCTATAAAGCAACAATATAATGTTGGTACTGATAACTCTGTAGACTATACTTTGAATGAACATTTCTTTTTAATAGGCTAAAAATTCCACTTTCATTTAGTTAATTGGCCAGATGCAGTTTGATGGCTCGAAGCACTATGGGACTTAACATCTGAGGTCATCAGTCCCCGAGACATAGAACTACTTAAACCTAACTAACCTAAGGACACCACACACATCCATGCCCGAGGCAGGATTCGAACCTGCGACCGTAGCAGCCGCGCGGTTCCGGACTGAAGCGTCTAGGACCACTAGGCCAAAGCGGCTGGCTGCAGTTTGATACATCTGTATAGAAAACGACGACGATCATTATTTTAATCAGATTGTTCTTTTTAAGTTATAGTTGATTAAAAGTAGGTGAACACATTGTAATATCTCCGTGACATCACTCTGGCTGATGACTGAAAACAAGAACAGTAAATTCAAAATAGCAATAATTCAAGATCTTAAAAACCGATGCAGTTACTACTGATAATGTATGTATGCATGCACTGACATGAAATTCCCTGGCAGATTAAAACTGTGTGCCAGACCAGAACTTGAACCAGACATATTTGCCCTTCGCGGGTAAGTGCTACAGCTACTCGAGCATGACTCACGATCCGCCCTCAGTTTTACTTCGACCAGTACCTTTCTTCTTAAATTGCCAAACTTCGCAGAAGTTCTCCTGCAGAACTGCGGCACTATCACACCCAAAAGAAAGGATACTGAGGATTCGTGGCTTAGCTGTAGCGTGGGGGACTGTTTCAAGAATGAATTTTCACTTTGCAGCAGCAGGTGCTCTGTGAGGAGCAGTCGTAAGTCATGCTTGGGTAGCTCAATAAGTAGCGCATTTGCCCACGAAAGGCTAATTTGCCAGGAAATATCAGAACGGTTCGTAATTGCATCGAAACAAAAGCTTAAAAGCACCACAACTGGCTATAAATACAGAACAACCAGTTCATTTCATTCTGTTTTAATAACAAAGTAATAATCTGCACACGGTCCACGGGAAATACAAACCCAGCAACGAACTAGTGATGTCACGCTAATCGCCTTGGCCGACATACATCACGATTGCTCGGCTACGGCCGATGCCAGGAAAGAAATCAGTAAGTCAATGAAAAGCTACCCAATAAAGTCACAAACTTTGTCATGTATTACCGAGAGCATGAGTCTATTTAAACGCGCAGCTATGAAGTAGTCTGAAATAGTAACTCGCTCCCCAGCGGAGACGATCGCCGCAACTGCTTCAGATGCGCTGCAAAAGCGAATTGCAACCACAACTCGATGTGTGCTCTTTAAAACAGGTTCAGCGCATTACCCTGGTTTGACTCAATCAAAACTTTGGCTAGCTTCAGAAATTAATTTCATAAATACCTTCTTGTCATCACATACTCCCAACGCTTTTGAAATTAGTGTTTTTCGTAGTACCTTCCTTTCATTTTACTTCAGTTGTTCAGTTTTTCTCTTTCGTTGAGGATAAAACACTCCGCTGCATAAAATCACTCTGGTTTAATGAACGTGTTGCATTGATGTATTTTTGTTTTTGCTGAGAGTGACTTTCTACAAATGTCTTTCGTTAATTAATAACCCGTTTCCGTTTTATGGGCTTCGTTTTTGTTTGGTTTTCTGTCTAGACCGCTTTGCTGTATTACTTGGCCTAAATACCATATCTGGCACTTCGGAGTTGTGGACAATTTTAATATTCATTTTGAATTCTGTCCTCTCAAAAGAAATTAGCGATCAAACCTTTTACGGTATCTCTTTCAAGTGGTTTGTCTCCTTCGTCATTGTATCGATGTTTCCCGAATATATTGCTAAATCGTCTCCGAAGTTGGACATTTGAATTTGACGTCAGTTTTTGTATCCCAATCGGATTTCTTGTATTCCATTTTCTTCAAGTTTAAGATTCCATCCCCTTATTTTCTTTTCCAAAACGGAGTTTGTCAATGGTGTCGGACCATCACCTTGCCTTAAACCAGTTTTTATTTCAAGTGGTTTTGAAATTTCTCCATGAAATTTTATTTTGCATTTTGTTTCTGTCTCTGTTTCTTTAAATACTGGCGCAGTTGTTCTGTCTGTACCAGATTCTTTTAGTGGTGTATTGTCTAGTGAATCGAGGGCATCCTTGACGTCTAGTCTGAAACTAGATTTTTGGTTCTCAGGCAATAGTTCCCTACGATCAGTTTCAAATTTATTATCTCTTCCATGTAGGATCGCTCCTTCCTAAATCTCCCACGGTGTTCGCCTAGCTGATAATGTGATTGCTCCCCCGAAAGATTTGGAAACTCCTTGAATAGATTATGTTCGTAAAACTCATTAGAGAATTTCGTCTATAGTAGTTGACGTCTACCTTATTTCCTTCAAGTGTGAAGGATGTATGAGGACGCATTCCCATTCATCCGGGATTTTCTATATTACCCAAATTTCCCACAAAAGTTTCAGAAATTCTTTCAATCATGTAATAGCTAGCATTTTCCACATTTCCCCGACAGCTGAGTGCTCTCCAAGAGCTTTGTTACTTTTGAGTTCTTTCATCATATTCTGAATTATTGTTTCATCTAGCGGCTTCGAATTTAAAAGAAAATCCTTGTTCTACCTTGTCAGAAGATCACTTGTTCCTCGTAGTGCAGAAGTTTCTTAAAGTTTTCTACTGTAATTTTCATATTTCTTTATTGTTAATGGCAAATTTTCTGTTTTCTCTTTTAAAACGTAAACTTGCTGGTTGATAGCTCGTTAATTTATTTTAAATGTTTTATAAAAATTTCTTGTTTTCTGGAATACTTATTCAGTATCATGTAGAAGAGAATTTTCAAGATTTATGTTAGCAAGTCTAACAAACTTTTTGTCGTTTACTTTCCTTGGATTATAAATCCCAAAAAATAAACGTCTTTCTTTGTATTTACCACCCTCCCCACGCCGTAAATCTGTCTTCAATAACATCTTCAGTCTTCATTCCAACATTCGTATTTATTGTTCTTTTGCACTGGGGCTGTTTCCTTGGTAGTATCTATTATTATGGAAATGATGTTTTTACAGTCACTAGTTTCTAAGTTGTTTAATGTGTTTTGGAAGGTTTCTTTGTTTGTTACATTATTTCTGTGCGTCAGTATTATACTTTTATTCCTCTCGCTTCTAGTCTTATACTCTGGAATAAATTTTACCTTAGTTGTTTCAAGCAATTATTTGTTTCCGTATTTGATCCTGTCTTTAACTGGACGTTCATTGCTTAATGTTTTTGTTTAAAATTGCAACTTTAATTTCGTACTCCGCTAAATATGGATATGGTGGCCTTACAGGATTTTTTTGTGTGTTGAAATATTTGGACATCAGTTTTAAACTGAAAGCTTTCACAGACTGATCAATGTTCACCCATTTCTGTTAGTTCTTTTCTTTTGCTGGGTAATCTCTGACAATTTTTCGAAACGATTCATCTTTCCACTTTGAACGTCAAAATCCCCGTACAGTATTTGTACATTACCGTTTGGGAATTTGGATACATCATTTTCTAAGGTTTCCCAAAAATATTTCACGTTATCTGGGTTCTTCCTAATATCTTCATTTATAGGAGCACCGCAATTAATCGACGTGAAATTTTTGTTTCACCACCTCAGAAGGGACACTCTTTCAGACGGAAAATAAATGTCACAGTGTGCATCACATAACAATTGATGGCGAATGCCATCCCTTGATATGTAATACCTCGTTTGTGACTAATTCTTACATTCCCTTGAAAGTTGCGGTAGTTCTCATATTTCATAGAGTTGTCTTCCGTGAACCGTCTTGCCTCTAATGCTAAAATGTAAATTCTGTGTTTATCTGAAGCTTTTGACAGTTTTTCGTTTTCTTCTTTTTAAAAGTAAATGTCTTCAATATTCTAAGCAGATATTTCCGTCGTGCTTTCAGAAATTACTTGAACATCAAAAGGGGAAATGAATTCGTTCATTTAATTCTTAAGACTGCAATTGTCAGATTTTCAGATCGCGTTTGGTCTGGGAGAGCTATTTTTTATTTTACCTTTGGCGATTCGGTAAGGAGGCCTGTGTGGTCCAGGTGTAACGTGCTCCGTGGGAGTACCACACACCTCCCGCTGCTACATCCTCGCGTTAATAACCTTCTAATAGGGCAGTCTTAAATGGAGATAATACTTAGAGGTTTGCCGATGACATTGGAATTCTGAACAGACAGCAAGGGACTCGGAAGAGCAATTGAAAGAAATAGTTTCTTGAAAGGATGATATAACGTAAACATTAATAAAATCGAAACAAGGGTATGGGAGTATTTGAATTAAATCAGGCGTTGCTGAGGCAACAGATCAGGAGACGAGACACTAAAACTAGTATATGAGTTTTGCTATTTAAGCAGAAATACAACTAAAAATGCCCGAAGTAGAGAGCATATAAATGTTGATCGGCAATGGCTAAAAAAAGCGGTCCTGAAGAAAAGAAATTTAACATCAAATTGTAAAGTTGTTGCTTTAATTTTCTTTGAAAGCGGTACTGATAGCCAATAAAAGCGGTTTAAAGCTGTGAGCTGTCTGGGGAAGTTAACCTTGCATTACTGAGCAACTGTTTCACCAGGTATCCAGTCTAGCTTACCAAATTCCCAACCACACTAACATTAATTATAATCTTTTAATAGTCATACGACAACTGGTGATATATATATAAAAGATAATTTAAATACACTCCTGGAAATGGAAAAAAGAACACATTGACACCGGTGTGTCAGACCCACCATACTTGCTCCGGACACTGCGAGAGGGCTGTACAAGCAATGATCACACGCACGGCACAGTGGACACACCAGGAACCGCGGTGTTGGCCGTCGAATGGCGCTAGCTGCGCAGCATTTGTGCACCGCCGCCGTCAGTGTCAGCCAGTTTGCCGTGGCATACGGAGCTCCATCGCAGTCTTTAACACTGGTAGCATGCCGCGACAGCGTGGACGTGAACCGTATGTGCAGCTGACGGACTTTGAGCGAGGGCGTATAGTGGGCATGCGGGAGGCCGGGTGGACGTACCGCCGAATTGCTCAACACGTGGGGCGTGAGGTCTCCACAGTACATCGATGTTGTCGCCAGTGGTCGGCGGAAGGTGCACGTGCCCGTCGACCTGGGACCGGACCGCAGCGACGCACGGATGCACGCCAAGACCGTAGGATCCTACGCAGTGCCGTAGGGGACCGCACCGCCACTCCCCAGCAAATTAGGGACACTGTTGCTCCTGGGGTATCGGCGAGGACCATTCGCAACCGTCTCCATGAAGCTGGGCTACGGTCCCGCACACCGTTAGGCCGTCTTCCGCTGACGCCCCAACATCGTGCAGCCCGCCTCCAGTGGTGTCGCGACAGGCGTGAATGGAGGGACGAATGGAAACGTGTCGTCTTAAGCGATGAGAGTCGCTTCTGCCTTGGTGCCAATGATGGTCGTATGCGTGTTTGGCGCCGTGCAGGTGAGCGCCACAATCAGGACTGCATACGACTGAGGCACACAGGGCCAACACCCGGCATCATGGTGTGGGGAGCGATCTCCTACACTGGCCGTACACCACTGGTGATCGTCGAGGGGACACTGAATAGTGCACGGTACATCCAAACCGTCATCGAACCCATCGTTCTACCATTCCTAGACCGGCAAGGGAACTTGCTGTTCCAACAGGACAATGCACGTCCGCATGTATCCCGTGCCACCCAACGTGCTCTAGAAGGAGTAAGTCAACTACCCTGGCCAGCAAGATCTCCGGATCTGTCCCCCATTGAGCATGTTTGAGACTGGATGAAGTGTCGTCTCACGCGGTCTGCACGTCCAGCACGAACGCTGGTCCAACTGAGGCGCCAGGTGGAAATGGCATGGCAAGCCGTTCCACAGGACTACATCCAGCATGTCTATGATCGTCTCCATGGGAGAATAGCAGCCGGCACTGCTGCGAAAGGTGGATATACACTGTACTAGTGCCGACATTGTGCATGCTCTGTTGCCTGTGTCTATGTGCCTGTGGTTCTGTCAGTGTGATCATGTGATGTATCTGACCCCAGGAATGTGTCAATAAAGTTTCCCCTTCCTGGGACAATGAATTCACGGTGTTCTTATTTCAATTTCCAGGAGTGTATTTTAGAGCTAAACCTGAAATAAATTTGATTAAATTTTCAGTTAGGCTGAACTTAAGAAATCCATTGTCCTACGGACTTAGCAGACACGTGCTTAGCCGGAGATCTTACCACTTCAGACGCTCGCCACGGACAGACTGACCTGGTCCCTTCCTGAGGGGGGCTCACAAATACAAACGGAAGTGGCCAGAGGGGCAGCTTCCTATACCAACATGACAAGCGACGGACAGGACCATACTAAGGATAGAAACCTCTTTGCTTTTAGAAAGCGTAGCTACCTATTCCGACGTTGGTCCTACTGTTCTCTAGCAGACAGGCTTGTCTGCTACCCTCAAGCATGCAACTAGAAATACATTTGCTCATTCATCCTCTTACACAGAAGGGAAGGGGGATGACAGTATCTGATCATATACAGTATATAAAAGAAAGCAGATGTAGGTTCCGTATGAGTCTGTGTGACATGAATTACATATAAACTGTGTTTTAAAGTGTAGTAGTGTGACAGATCGTTCTTGTTTGCGTGTAAAAGTAACACGTTCCACTACTCAGTCTCCTCCCAGTTAGTCAGAAACGCCACAGTAAATTTAGAAGAGGAATTTATGCCGTAAATGACAACAGATTTAGGAAATTAACATGGAAGGAATCCAACAGAGACCTTTGAAAATATATATTCAAGTGTTAGGAAGTCTATTCTCAAGGTATTTCTGTTCATACCCTTGTATCGAAGTGAAATATGCCCATCTTAAAAAATAGAAAAACAATATTTTGTTTTGTATTGACTTTTTCTCACAACATACCTTTTAAAACTGTATCAAGTGCAAGTATGACCCCGAACCTGAGAATAGCTTTTGTCACATCTCTCAGTAATATCTGTGCACTTCCAATAATGTATACTACCAATGGGGCGAAGAGTACATTATGCCGACCACAAAAAGGTTTTAAAAACACAAATTTCGTTAGTTCTTGTCGACTTTAACTAACATCTTATTTAAACGAATACTGATGCGTAAGGAAGGTGCTGAACCTGAAAATACTGAATACATTTATTGAGGAAGTGACATCTACTTCGAAGATATGTTTGCGTTAAGTTATGGAATGTGATAGATGGATTCATTAAAAACAGTAAAAATATTTTCAAAATTTTAAAATATAAAGAAACTGAAAATATCACAGTATTTTCAAATGGTGGACATAAAGTACTTTCACCCCTACCCGTTTGATGTGGGCGAGGGTTAAATCAGCAGAGTGACATTTCACATGCACAAATCTTTCACTGTTTACTATTACGTTAATATAGGGATTCATAGACAAGGTAGCATACTGTTCTTCAGTTTACGCATCGGAGCACTGCTCGTGGTGACGTTACGTACCGCAAATGGTGGTGATTAGGCTACCTGGAGCTTGAAAATGAACAGCTTCAGTTATTTAAATCTTGTTCCAAATGAAGAGTTCACAACAATATTGTCACGATTGAAACTTACCAGTAGACTGTAGCTGCGAGCCAGGCCGGGACGTTAACACACTCCCTTGTCTTTCGTGGGCAACTTTTTTATCTACTGTTTCATACAAACCGACATTTTCCGACTGACTCTAATTAACATCGTAGATCTCAGTATATAACTCGATCTGACCCTAGAGGAAGGCGTCACCAGATTTCTGAATGTCTCGAATGTCACTGATGAAATGTTTCCCTTCCAGGGGAGTAATCAACACGCATAGTAGTCACTTAATTGGAAATTTACATCATTCGAGGCAGATCGGCTTAGTAAATGAATTTATCAACACCACTATAGCTCTAATGGTAGCATTCTGTATGTTATAATGTGGAGATACATGCGATGCACACTTTCACCTCTGGAAACTTAATCAGTTATTCGAAAGGCTAAGAGCAAACAAATATCTTCTCGTGACACGATTCAAAAACTGGAAAGCTTATCGTAAGGAGCTCTTGTCAACCGGTTTTCCCGTTGAGTCGGGATTCACGTCATTAAGATTGTAACCAGGCTATCACCCTCGGCAAGGTTTCTTCCGCAGTGTGTCACTGAACGGAGGAAACTGAAATTCCGAATGACAGAGCTTCTACAAATCAGCAAGTAAATATCTCACCAAATATTTAATGATCGGTTCATTCTGACCTAATGCTGAAATGGGTTTCGCAGTTCCACAGACTTTTATATCGAAAACCTCATTTTTAATATGCTTTTTATTGGAGAAAATTGCTACGTAAAGCAGACAATGAAAAACATAGTCACAGTGCAGTTAAGTACATCGCCATGATTCTATTTTATTCAAAGTCAGTCACAGGTTGTGCTTTAGTTAGTTACAATTACCAGACCTACAATGGTATGTTTCATATCCAACTAAGAACAAAATTCTCTTTCTTATACCCAGCTACAAACGAAAGCCTTACGAGGGTTTAATAATCTAAGGTTAATATATAAACGTTTTCTCCATATTTAGTTAAAGAATCTAGAAATTCGCAACTTAGTTAAATAAAATTACAAATAAGAAATCTGAGTGCACTGGTCTCCACTGCGATTAAAACTGACAATTTACTCCGTCCTTGCATGATAAGACAAGCGCGGAACACTGACCTAGCAAGACGCTACCGGCAGCAGGTTTCTGTCGTCGTGACACTGGTCACAGAGCCTCGTAACGCAGTGTTAAAGGAGAGCGCCTTCCTGGAGTCCAAAAATTTTTCTATCGCAGTGTCTCACTAAAATGAGGATTAGGACTGTATATAAGGGCCGATCAAAAAGTTCCGTTTCAGAACATTGGCGCGGCGTATATGCAACGAATCGCCACTCCGATGACGGTCACATTTTAATCTATACCCGCCGATATCTCTGGAGCGGCACAACTCTGCAAAAAAAAAAAAAAAAAAAAAAAAACCAACTCTAGCGGAAGTTGTAAGGTTTGAAGGGTGTCATGGAATGGTTATGTGGAAATGGCCTTGAACCTTCTTTTCAAGATTAAACCAAGGTCATGTTCAATTTTGTAAATGATAACCTTCATTTTCGTATTCCACGGAAAAAAATACCCATTGTTTGTAGGGAATATTTTTTTTTTTCTTTTCGAAAAGCAACGCTTTGTCGCCACGGGGCACTTCGCTGTAACTTTCCCCGTTACCAATATCTCGAGAACGAAGCAAGATCGGAAAAAATTTTCAATGACGATCTTGTATGGTTTCTGATCTCTGGCCACTGGTGAGATTTTCGTGAACTTGAAATGGCCTTGAAATTAATCCCAACTGAAGAATTTCGAGGCCATTTCAAGTTCACGAAAATTTCAACAGTGGACAGAGATCAGAAACCATATAAGATTTTCATCGAAAATTTTTTCCGAGCTCCCTTCGTTTTCGATATACTGGTAACCTGGGAAGGTAACAATGAAGTGCCCTCTCGCGACAAACCATTGGTTTTTTGAGAAGAAATGGTTCCTACAAACAATACGTACTTTCTCACGTAAAATACGAATCTGGAATAAAAAAATAGGGGTTACCATTTGCGAAATTGGACTTCAGCTTGATTTGACCTTGAAAACAGTGTTCAAGATCATTTCGAGGTAACCACTCCATCACCCCCTTGGAACCTTACAACATGTACTAGACATTTTTGTCATAATTGTGCCGCTCCAGAGATGTAGGTCGGTATAGATTAAAATGGGAGACCCCGTATAGGCACAGCGATGTAGGCAACGGGTCATTGTGGCGTTGGTGTTTTTTTTTTTTTTTTTTTTTTTTTTACGTGCTTGTGGTAAGTGCAGGAACGTGAACAAGGGTGACGTTATTACCACATGTGACCAACAGGGCCAGAGTTCTGTAACACTTGACTGCCGAAAGACGAACATTAGTAGACATTTGTCGGAGAATGAATAAAGTGTACGGGGCAGCACGGCTGTTGAACATCACCGTGGTTGAATGGTGTGAAAAGGAGTGCTGCTGCTTCGTGATAACGAGTCCCTATATCGCAAATGCCGTCGCGCAGAAGTGATGCCTACCAATGTCAGGACACTGGAGCATTCGCTCTGTACTACTAATCTCTCCCTCATCCGATTATCACGCAGTTACCTCCATTAAAGAGGGCTCCAAGAGTCGCGAATCCTATCGGATGAACAAGTGCAGGAGGCAGATACGGACCTCTTCGCACAGGAGGACACGGTGTTAGACCAAACGGGTATCTTCGATCTGGTACGTCGGCTGGAAGATGGTCTCAATGAGCACGGCGATTTTGTCTGATTAGTGTACCGATTCTTTACTCTACTACCTTCGAAAGTTTCTGATCGCTCCTTAAAGCACGAGACATCGAAGTGGAAAAGGAATGCCAACTGACTTTAGAGGGACAATTCAGGACAACATGCGGAAGTAATAGCACTATCATATAGATGCCAAATGTTTCCAAAGATGATAATTGTGAATAGTTCTACGGGTAGCTCTGTAGCGAGCTTCAGAGGGGAGAAGTCCCCGCACACGTGTGTGTTTCTTATGCAGCATTATCTTCTGATAAGACACGCACGCAGAGAGAGAGAGAGAGAGAGAATTCATAGGATCCCTCCTAATACCGTATGGGACCTTCTTTTGCCCTTTGTACAACTACTACTGGACGTTCCCGCTGCAGGAATATTGAGCTAGACTGCCTCTGTGGCAGTCGGTAATTGCGGAAGTCTTGCCGGTGCAGGATTTCTTGCACGAAATGACCTCTCGCGATCTGGGTGGCCAAACCATTCGCTCGAACTTCCCAGAATGTTCTTCAAACCTATCGCGAACGTTTGTGGCGCACTGTCATCCATAAAAATTCCATTGTTGTTGGAACCATTACGTCCATGAATGGCTCGAGGTGGTCATAAAGTGGCCAAACATTCGATGTAAACACAGCCCGCACCATCAAGGAGCCGCCACCAGCTTCCACAGTGCCTTGTCCACAGTGAGTGCCCATGGTTTCTTGGTCTCTGCGCCACACTCGAACCGCGACATCAGCCCTTACCATCGGGACTTACTTGACCAGGTCACGGTTTTCCGGTCTTCTAGGGTCCAACTGATACGGTCACGAGCCCAGGACTGGCGCTGCAGGCGACGTCGTGCTGTTAGCAAAGACACTCGCGTCGGTCGTCTGCCGCTACAGCCCTTTAACGGCAAATTTCTGTGGTGTCACAGCCAGACACCACACTTGCTAGGTGGTAGACTTTAAATCGGCCGCGGTCCGTTAGTATACGTCGGACCCGCGTGTCGCCACTGTCAGTGATTGCAGACCGAGCGCCGTCACACGGCAGGTCTAGAGAGACTTCCTAGCACTCGCCCAGTTGTACAACCGACTTTGCTAGCGATGGTTCACTGACAAAATACGCTCATTTGCCGAGACGATAGTTAGCATAGCCTTCAGCTACGTCATTTGCTACGACCTAGCAAGGCGCCATTACCAGTAACTATTGATACTGTGAATCATGTACCGTCAAGAGCGACGTTCACCATTAATGGATTAAAGTTAAGTATTCCACCAGCTACGTCCGTTTTTTCTAAATTCTAATTTCCTTGTCCTGTTCCAGACCCCACGCCAGCCTGCGTGAGCTAAAACGCGTGCCTTTCGGCTTCCTCTAGTAACACGGTGTTGGCTCTCCTGCCAACCACAACAATTTCGCTGCACTGTCCCAACGGGTACGTTCGTTGTACGTCCCACATACAGGGTGTTCCAAAAATGACCGGTATATTTGAAACGGCAATAAAAACTAAACGAGCAGCGATAGAAATACACCGTTTGTTGCAATATGCTTGGGACAACAGTACATTTTCAGGCGGACAGACTTTCGAAATTACAGTAGTTACAATTTTCAACAACAGATGGCGCTGCAAGTAATGTGAACGATATAGAAGACAACGCAGTCTGTGGGTGCGCCATTCTGTACGTCGTCTTTCTGCTGTAAGCGTGTGCTGTTGACAACGTGCAAGTGTGCTGTAGACAACATGGTTTATTCCTTCGAACAGAGGATTTTTCTGGTGTTGGAATTCCACCGCCTAGAACACAGTGTTGTTGCAACAAGACGAAGTTTTCAACGGAGGTTTAATGTAACCAAAGGACCGAAAAGCGATACAATAAAGGGTCTGTTTGAAAAATTTCAACGGACTGGGAACGTGACGGATGAACGTGCTGGAAAGGTAGGGCGACCGCATACGGCAACCACAGAGGGCAACGCGCAGCTAGTGCAGCAGGTGATCCCACAGCGGCCTCGGGTTTCCGTTCGCCGTGTTGCAGCTGCGGTCCAAATGACGCCAACGTCCACGTATCGTCTCATGCGCCAGAGTTTACACCTCTATCCGTACAAAATTCTAACGCGGCAACCCCTCAGCGCCGCTACCATTGCTGCATGAGAGACATTCGCTAACGATATAGTGCACAGGATTGATGACGGCGATATGCATGTGGGCACCATTTGGTTTACTGACGAAGCTTATTTTTACCTGGACAACTTCGTCAATAAACAGAACTAGCGCATATGGGGAACCGAAAAGCCCCATGTTGCAGTCCCATCGTCCCTGCATCCTCAAAAAGTACTGGTCTGGGCCGCCATTTCTTCCAAAGGAATCATTGGCCCATTTTTCAGATCCGAAACGATTACTGCATCACGCTATCTGGACATTCTTCGTGAATTTGTGGCGGTACAAACTGCCTTAGACGACACTGCGAACACCTCGTGGTTTATGCAAGATGGTGCCCGGCCACATCGCACGGCCGACGTCTTTAATTTCCTGAATGAATATTTCGGTGATCGTGTGATTGCTTTGGGCTATCCGAAACATACAGGAGGCGGCGTGGATTGGCCTCCCTACTCGCCAGACATGAACCCCTGTGACTTCTTTCTGTGGGGACACTTGAAAGACCAGGTGTACCGCCAGAATCCAGAAACAATTGAACAGCTGAAGCAGTACATCTCATCTGCATGTGAAGCCATTCCGCCAGACACGTTGTCAAAGGTTTCGGGTAATTTCATTCAGAGACTACGCCATATTATTGCTAAGCATGGTGGATATGTGGGAAATATCGTACTATAGAGTTTCCCAGACCGCAGCGCCATCTGTTGTTGAAAATTGTAACTACTGTAATTTCGAAAGTTTGTCTGCCTGAAAATGTACTGTTGTCCCAAGCATATTGCAACAAACGCTGTATTTCTATCGCTGCTCGTTTAGTTTTTATTGCCGTTTCAAATATACCGGTCATTTTTGAAACACCCTGTATATTTCTGATGATATTTGAGGCAGTGTTGTTTGTCTGTTCCTCGTCTCACTGACGACTCTACGCAGACGCGGGAGCTCTCAGTCGTTAAGGAAGGTCGTCGGCCACTGCGTTGTCCGCGATGAGAGGTAATCCCAGAAATGTGGTAATCTCGGCACACTCTTGGCACTGTGAATCGCGGAATACTGAATTCTCTAACGATTTCAGAAATGAAATGTCCCATTATTCCAGCTCCACGTTCAAAGTTTGTTAATTTCTGTCGTGCAGCTGTAATCACGTCGGAAGCCTTTTCTAGTGCGTCACTTGAGTGCAGTTGACAGTTCACCCAATGAACTGCCTTTTATACCTCTAATACGCGATACTGCCTCCATCAATACATGTGCATATCGCTATCCCATGACTTCCGTCACCTCGATATATATGAAAACGGGTATTAAAAAGAAACTGGTAAATGCTTGAGAAAGCTACACTGCAGACATAAAAACCAGAAAAACAAGTAAATATTTGGAGATATAAGAAAAGTTGCTTTGTCAACAAGTAGCTCATGAAAGCAATGAATAAATTTTCGAAAAACTATACTTGTAACTGCTACCCTGTTTCCATTATTCGTACCTGCAGAAAGGATAATTCACTTCGCGGGAACAGCTGGCGCAGAAGCCCAAATAAATTTATTCAAAACATATTTCTATCCAGGATTAATTATGAAACTTAGCGATGTTATTCTTAAAGAATCACTCTAATATATCATGCAGTTAAAAAATTTGAGTTTTTTTTTTTTTTTTTTTTTGCAAAATTTGCCCTACATCTGCTACTAAACTTACGGAAAAACGCTACGAACTTAGGCACCATCATTGGAGAAATAGTAATTGTGAAAGAAAATTATGTACTTCAATGTGTGTCGTGGCATAAGTTACATGACAGAAAATGATATCGATAGCTTTGGTGTCCTTACGCTGAAATTATGTAACACTGGCATTAATAGCCATGTCCCACCCCGGAACGCTTCAAAAATTGGGAATTCTGGACTAAATTCAATTAATGTTTTAAGTATAGCGACGCTAGAAACGATCAGGAGACAACACTGATTAAAAACAAAAGGCCCTCACGCCACTTCTCTGACAGACCGTCAAGGGCGAGGACGGCAAGTATACACGGTGGTCCATTGATCCTGACCGGGCCAAATATCTCACGAAATAAGCGTCAAACGAAAAAACTACACAGAACGGAACTACTCTATCTTGAAGGGGGAAACCAGATGACGCTATGGTTGGCCCGCTAGATGGCGCTGCCAGAGGTCAAACAGATATCAATAATTTTTTTAAAAAAATTAGATCCCCCCTTGTTTATTTCATATTCATGTAGTACGTAAAGAAATATGAATGTTTTAGTTGGACCACTTTTTTCGCTTTTTGATAGATCGCACTGTAATAGTCACAAACATATGGCTCACAATTTTAGACGAATAGTTGATAACAGGTAAGTTTTTTAAATTAAAATTCAGAACGTAGGTACTTTTGAACATTTTATTTAGGTTGTTCCAATGTGATACATGTACCTTTGTGAACTTATTTCCGAGAACGCATGCTGTTACAGCGTGATTAAATGGTTCAAATGGCTCTGAGCACTATGAGACTTAACTTCTGAGGTCATCAGTCCCCTTGAACTTAGAACTACTTAAACCTAACTAACCTAAGGACATCACACACATATATGCGTGAGGCAGGATTCGAACCTGCGACCGTAGCTGTAGCGCGGTTCCAGACTGTAGCGCCCAGAACCGCTCGGCCATTACGGCCGGCACAGTGTGATTACCTGTAAATACCACATTAATGCAATAAATGATAAAAATGTCTGTCAACCTCAATGCATTTAGCAATACGTGTAACGGCATTCCTCTCAACAGCAAGTAGTTCGCCTTCCATAATGTTCGCACATGCATTGACAATGCGCTGACGCATGTTGTTAGGCGTTGTCGGTGGATCACGATGGCAATTATCCTTCAACTTTCCCCACAGAAAGAAACCCGGGGATGTCAGATCCCGTGAACGTGCGGGCCATGGTGTGGTGCTTCGACGCCCAATCCACCTGTCACGAAATACGCTATTCAATACCGCTTCAACCGCACGCGAGCAATGTGCCGGACATCCATCATGTTGGAAGTACATCGCCATTCTGCCATGCAGTGTAACATCTTGTAGTAACATCGGTAGAACATTACGTAGGAAATCGGCATACATTGCACCATTTAGATTTCTATCGATAAAATAGGGGCCAATTATCCTTCCTCCCATTATGCCGCACCGTACATTAACCCGCCAAGGTCGCTGATGTTCCACTTGTCGCAGCCGCCGTGGATTTTCCGTTGCCCAATAGTGCATATTATGCCGGTTTACGTTACCGCTGTTGCTGAATGATGCTTCGTCGCTAAATAGAAGGCCTGCAAAAAATCTATCATCGTCTCGTAATTTCTCTTGTACCCAGTTGCAGAACTGTACACAACGTTCAAAGCCGTCGCCATGCAATGCCTGGTGCATAGAAATATG
Source organism: Schistocerca cancellata (assembly GCF_023864275.1). Taxonomy (NCBI): domain Eukaryota; kingdom Metazoa; phylum Arthropoda; class Insecta; order Orthoptera; family Acrididae; genus Schistocerca; species Schistocerca cancellata. The sequence goes on from NC_064631.1 coordinate 53,497,707, forward strand.
GTACGGGTGCAATCGATGTTGATGTAGCATTCCCAACACTGACGTTTTTCAGATTCCCGCTTCTCGCGCAATTTCTTTGCTACTGATGTGCGTATTAGCCGCGACAGCAGCTAAAACACCTACTTTGGCATCATCATTTGCTGCAGGTCGTGGTTGACTTTTCACATGTGGCTGAACACTTCCGATTTTCTTAAATAACGTAAATATCTGGCGAACGGTCCGGGCAATTGGATGATGTCGTCCAGGATACCAAGCAGCATACATAGCACACGCCCGTTAGGCATTTTGATCACAATAGCCATACATCAACACGAGACCGACCTTTTCCGAAATTGATAAACGGTACGTTTTAACACGGGTAATGTATCAAGAAGCAAATACCGTCCGCACTGGCGGAATGTTACGTCATACCACGTACTTACACGTTTGTGACTATTACAGCGCCATCTACGAAAAAGCGAAAAAAGTGGTCCAACTAAAACATTGAATTCTCTTTACGTACTACACGAATATGTAATAAAAATGTGGGTTCCTGTTTAAAAAAAAACGCAGTTGATATCCGTTTGACCTATGGCAGCGCCATCTAGCGGGCCAACCATAGCGCCATCTGGTTCCCCCCTTCAAGCTAGACAAGTTTCGTTCTTTGTAGTTTTTTCGCTTGATGCATATTTCGTGAGATATTTTGCCCGATCACGATCAATGGACCACCCTGTATATGTGGTAGCTATGTAACAGAACATCTACTTCCGTGAGTGGTCCTGAAATGACCTGATAAATTCACATCGCATTCTCATTCCAGTTCATTGATTCGTGCAACAAATCCTTACGTACGATGGAAACTCAGATAGAACATTTAATACTTAAAGTAAGGGAATGCTGTTTTTCACATAAATAACAACTGTTCTTATCTTCACCTTTCCATTATGAGGCCCATAGATCAAAGAAACAGTGAGAGACACCCAGTGCCAGCAACATCTCGTTAGCCGAGTAGTTCTGCATGTGTCTTAAGGTGCAATGGCGGTGTGAGTTGTCATTTCTATTCGCGATCAAGACAGACGTAATCAACGTTCCTATTTTTCGTTTTATATAATGGACCTGCAAATTTTTAGAACAAATACTTAAACGAGATCTGAAGAAAATTTTTACACTTTAAGTGCACAAGCTCGGCTCAGTAAAATGTGTTACTGGCCATAGATACCTGCTTTGCGAATGCCAGGCTGCTTAACTGTAAAAATATATCTGAAGAGATCCGAAGCGACCGCTAAAGACAAGAATTTGAGCTTCGTCCGCCACTTAGAACCCACATGTCAGGGAGATACTTAGGAAGACAACACACTAATCACTATACGTAGTTTTTCTGTGCTAAGCCTCTGCAACAGCAACCAAGCACACACTGCAGGTGTGCGCTGAAGCAGGGTGCTATCATTTCGGGTGGATTAAAAATTGGCGATTTCGTTTGCTTCAGTGTAAGTGAATACCTTAAATGTCATATTCGAACAGCGTTAAGTTCCCCTTAATTCCATCCGTGAACATTAAAATGAGCAATGTGTATACATTGCTATATGCATGCACCGCGATGTATTTCACAGTTTATCAGATTCATCTACTGTAAGCAATCGAACAATGACGGTAAAACGCATTACACCACAGTTACTCACTCTGATTTGATGGAAACACACGAATTCCTAACAAAAAAGTTGCATGAAGAGTTGCCTGCAGAAGGAAAACTAATGAAGTATATGCAATTAACAGCAGCGTTGAACAATGTAGTAAGATATTTCAATTGAATCACAAACTACAAAATTTAAAAAAAATTGTTCAAATGGCTCTGAGCACTATGGGACTCAACTGCTGTGGTCATAAGTCCCCTAGAACTTAGAACTACTTAAACCTAACTAACCTAAAGACACCACACACATCCATGCCCGAGGCAGGATTCGAACCTGCGACCGTAGCGGTCGCGCTGTTCCAGACTGGAGCGCCCAGAACCGCTCGGCCACTCCGGCCGGCTACAAAATTAATTCTGAGCCATACTCATATCTTGCATATTAACGCGATAAGACTCTTTTTAAACTGAGTCGACTGCCTCCACTGCTATCGAGCGTGAAACGCAAATCGTATCCATTTTATTCTTTCAGAATTTGTCAACAACAGTAAAGCATTTTACTCTAATAGCAGCTGGCGCTTTCGACAAAGAGCGAGGTAGCGCTACGCTACCACCGCCGCAGCCGCTGCTGGATGCCAGCAAATGCGTTTCTGATGGCTCTGGTACGTAAGGCATTCAGTGGCTGATAGTCTGCCAAAAAAATCTGTCACAGAAATGTTACTGGACAGAACTGTTGTATGGAGTGCCAGAGTGAAAGGCATCTATCACTATACTCATGACTAGCTTTCAGACGAATGCGCTATAAATCTTCACACAACTAGTGGTCTCGACCGAAAAACGTTGCATTCATGCGACATGTAGGTTACAACTAGACCAGAGACGCAGACGTCGCAGAACAATTTGAGCAGAAGGCAGTACACAAAGGAGTTAAAGACATTAGTTGTCAGTGGGCGTTGCTTTATATCAATGTGGCCGACCACTACGCCGTCCAGGTGGTCACCACAACCGTACGGCTACCCTAGCACGCCTCCCGTCACATTAAAATTCTCAGCTTACACGACACACCACTGCACACTCCACACCCTGCTCATTGCCCTCATCACTCTCCGTATCTCGCCGATTCCCGCAAGAGTTAGAGCTTGGTGTGCATTTGCACTGAAAGGATCATTGGCTGTCATAGCCTTAGTTGTACAGGGTTATTACAAATGATTGAAGCGAATTCACAGCTCTACAATAACTTTATTATTTGAGATATTTTCAAAATGCTTTGCACACACATACAAAAACTCAAAAAGTTTTTTTAGGCATTCACAAATGTTCGATATGTGCTCCTTTAATGATTCGGCAGACATCAAGCCGATAATCAAGTTCCTCCCACACTCGGCGCAGCATGTCCCCATCAGAGTTCGAAAGCATCGTTGATGCGAGCTCGCAGTTCTGGCACGTTTCTTGGTAGAGGAGGTTTAAACACTGAATCTTTCACATAACCCCACAGAAAGAAATCGCATGGGGTTAAGTCGGGAGAGCGTGGAGGCCATGACATGAATTGCTGATCATGATCTCCACCACGACCGATCCATCTGTTTTCCAATCTCCTGTTTAAGAAATGCCGAACATCATGCTGGAAGTGCGGTGGAGCACCATCCTGTTGAAAGATGAAGTCGGCGCTGTCGGTCTCCAGTTGTGGCATGAGCCAATTTTCCGCGGGCTACGCGTGAAACTTGCCCGCACGCGTTCAACCGTTTCTTCGCTCATTGCAGGCCGACCCGTTGATTTCCCCTTACAGAGGCATCCAGGAGCTTTAAACTGCGCATACCATCGCCGAATGGAGTTAGCAGTTGGTGGATCTTTGTTGAACTTCGTCCTGAAGTGTCGTTGCACTGTTATGACTGACTGATGTGAGTGCATTTCAAGCACGACACACGCTTTCTCGGCTCCTGTCGCCATTTTGTCTCACTGCGCTCTCGAGCGCTCTGACGGCAGAAACTGAAGTGCGGCTTCAGCCGAACAAAACTTTATGAGTTTTTCTACGTATCTGTAGTGTGTCGTGACCATATGTCAATGAATGGAGCTACAGTGAATTTATGAAATCGCTTCAATCATTTGTAATAGCCCTGTACATTTGCGGTGTCTATTCTTCCGACATGTCTCAAAGAATAGACACGAACACAACCATAAGATGATGCTTTTTACAGGAACAGTCTGAGCCTGCAGTGTTGCCAGTCACTGCAGGCAGCCAGTCTTCGAGAATAATTACGGTGGCCAGTTTATTTGTCTCAAGTCGCGATCGACGCGGACTTGGGTTATATTTATGCTGCAACCTCGCTGCTGTCACCTCACTGGTCGTAGGAAGTCTCGTCGCATTTACACGCAGCCTCGCTGCTTGCACATAGCTGCTCTGTGGTCGCACGGTATCTCGCTCTCCCATTAGGAGCGTATACCTTGCAGTTGTTCGCATTGCCAATTGGGTGAATTACTTACAGCATATGATGTAAAGCAAAAACAATGTTCTGTGCTTCGTTTGATAGAGTAGTGATTCTTTTGCTCCTAAAATGTAGTTATTGACAACGAGAGAGAAGACGGTGCATGGATTCGCCATTTGAGTGTAGATTGTCCACATTGCAGATACCTTCACCAGTTCTATTATTAACAGTTCAAAAATTTTCCAGAGCACTTTTTCAGAGAGTTACGAATGTCTTAACAAATTTTCGAGTTTCTTCCAGTCTAGTAAAATTTAAAATAGTTAAATATTTAAGGTTCCGATCCAAAATTATTAGCATGATACTTCACACTCTACATCTGCCGCTTCGAAATTACCCCACTGATTGTATACTGAAACAAAAAAATTAATAAATAAATAAAAAATTATATGAAACGAAACATGTAATTACCAAAATTTATTCAATACATTATTCATCATGAAGGGGTTTGATCTATATACCCCTGATCCCAGATGCTTCTGTGTCCAAAATTTGGAGAATTAAGTTCCTATTTAAAAATCGTTACTTACAGCTATCACAACATTACTGCCTGCCTATGGTGGTTTCATTGGAAGGATACTGAGACGTTACATACAGTCTATCTCTAGAAAGACTATTTACAAAGTTTCGTATGTGACTTCTCAATATCCTACAAATGAAACCACCCCACGTGGACAGAAATGTTGTGATGATTGTAACTAATGATTTTTAAACGACCTTATTTAAGCCATTTTTGGACGCAAAGCTATCTGAAACCGGAAGCATACTGATCATCATAAACACTTCGTGATCGATTATATTAGGTGTAACAGGTTTCTGGTAATTAGTTCCTCTCTTACACTTAATTTACCGTCTCCTTTTTTTCGTTAGAATATCAGCACCAATATCTCGAAGTGAGAGATTTATTGCATCAAGTAAACATTTATAAAAACTGACGAAATATTACTCCAGATTGAATAGACGTACGAGCAGCATCTCAGCAAAAAGTATGTTTATGTCTAGGGTTGAATTTTCTTATCTTAATCTATTCTGGTTCAGTATTATTTAAAACTGAAACATTCGTTGCGAGGTTCATAACTACCTCAAAATGTGCTCTGGATAATTTTCAGCTGTTCTTGTAACTTGTAAATTATTTGTATTATGGGCGATTTACATATAAACTGTGTTTTTTGGTATGAACGACCACTGTTGTTGTCGTCGGACGATGCACAGAACACAGTTTCTGCTTCAAACACTAAAAGTAATCCACTCAGCTAACTATGTGCACAGCCGCAAGGTAAGTCTACATCTACATACACTACTGGCCATTAAAATTGCCACACCAAGAAGAAATGCAGACGATAATCGTGTATTCATTGGACAAATATATTATACTAGACCTGACATGTGATTACATTTTCACGCAATTTGGGTGCATTGGTCCTGGGAAATCAGTACGCCGAAACTTTGGCCGTAATAACGGCCTTGATACGCATGGGCATTGAGTCAAACAGAGCATGGATGGCGTGTACAGGTACAGCTGCCCATGCAGCTTCAACACGATACCACAGTTCATAAAGAGTAGTGACTGGCGTATTGTGACGAGACAGTTGCTCGGTCACCATTGACCAGACGTTTTCAATTGGTGAGAGATCTGGAGAACGTGCTGGCCAGGGCAGCAGTCGAACATTTTCTGCATCCAGAAAGGCCCGTACAGGACCTGAAACATGCAGTCATGCATTATACTGCTGAAATGTAGGGTTTCGCAGGAATCGAATGAAGGGTAGAGCCACGGGTCGTAACACATATGAAATGTAAAGTCCATTGTTCAAAGTGCCGTCAATGTGAACAAGAGGTGACAGAGACTTGTAACCAATGGCAGACCATACCATCACGCCGGGTGATACGCCAGTATGGCGATGACGAATACATGCTTCCAATGCGCGTTCACCGCGATGTCACCAAACACGGATGCGACCATTATGATGCTGTAAACAGAACTTGGATGCATCCGAAAAAATGACGTTTTGCCATTCGTGCACCCAGGTTCGTCGTTGAGTACACCATCGCAGGCGCTCCTGTCTGTGATACAGCGTCAAGGGTAACCGGAGCCATGGTCTCCGAGCTGCAAACTTCGTCGAACTGTTCGTGCAGATGGTTGTTGTCTTGCAAACGTCCCCATCTGTTGACTCAGGGATCGAGACGTGGGTGCACCATCCCTTGCAGCCATGCGGATAAGATGCCTGTCATCTCGACTGCTAGTGATACGAGGCTTTGGGATCCAGCGCGGCGTTCCGTATTACCCTCCTGAAACCACCGATTCCATATTCTGCTAACAGTCATTGGATCTCGACGAACGCGAGCAGCAATGTCGCGATACGATAAACCGCAATCGCGATAGTCTAGAATCCGACCTTTATCAAAGTCGGAAACATGATGGTACGCATTTCTCCTCCTTACACTAGGCATCACAACAACGTTTCACCAGCCAACGCCGGTCAGCTGTTGTTTGTGTATGAGAAATCGGTTGGAAACTTTCCTCATGTCAGCACGTTGAAAGTGTCACCACGGGCGCCAACCTTGTGTGAATGCTCTGAAAAGCTAATCATTTGCATATCGCAGCATCTTCTTCCTGTCGGTTAAATTTCGCGTCTGTAGCACGTCATCTTCGTGGTGTAGCAATTTTAATGGCCAGTAGTGTATATTCGTGGTCCTTATGCGCAGCGTATGTTGGTGGCGGTAGAGTTGTTCGACAGTCAGCTTCAAACGTCGGCTCTGTAAATTTCCTTTAGTGTTTGTGCAAAGGACGGCTTCCTTCCAGGGATTACCATTTGAGTTGCCAAAGTATCTAACAGTTGGGTGTTGTTCAAATTTGCCGGTAACAAATATAGTGGGCCGCCTTCAAATTACTTTGATGTCTTCCTTCACTCCGAACCAGTACAGACACCAAACACTCGTGCATTACTCAACACTAGATGGTAACTGCATCATATACACGGTCTCCTTTACAGGTGAATCGCTCTTTTTTAAGATCCTCCCAAGAAACCGAAGCTGACCAGTCACCTGCCCCACCACAATCCTTAAATGCTCTTTCCATGTCTTATCGATTTTCAACGTTATGCCCAGATATTTAAACGACATGTCTGTGTCAAGCAGTACACTAGGAATAGTGTAATAAAACATTCTTCCCACTTTTCCACATCCACATCAGCTCGCGTGCCAGCACTCGCCTCGCCTGCCAGCACTTAGTTCACCTGTCACCTTTGCTCTGACTGACTAACCACACCTTGTTGCAGGCTGCGTTGCTGCTGATAGCCCAGCTGGCAACGGCAACTTGCGAGTCAGAACGCAGAAAGACGGCCACTGCTCCAAGGGCAGAGGACGAGCCATTCTGCCTGCAGGAGTGCATCAGCGGAGAAATGTCAGCCGAGGGCTTCGACGCCACCTGGGTGGGAGGTGAGTGTCAGAGTGCGGCCAGCTATAGCCTGTGAGTGCTGTTGGTTTCACACACTCGTGGGAAACCAATGCGCTCATCTCAAGACTTGACCTAGGCACCCCGTATGTGTATAAAAAGAAATTCCAAACTCCGTACTTCTACGCCTGTGTCACTATCTAGCAACTCACCGTGTTATGTGCAGCATTATCATTTCCGCCACCCCCCTCCTATTTTATAAAGGGACGTTACACAAGTTTCTGTACTTATAGCAGTATGTAAGAACCAAAAAGTAAGCGTATAGTTTTTCTGTACTTACAAAAATTAGCTTCTAAATACCTGTAGTAGATACAGCTATGTGGCTTATTGAAAATGGTATCTTAACTTACAATGTTTCGCACATGTGCTCCGTTTGTTGGCTGTAGAACGTCTTGACGATACTCAATTTTTCTCCGTCTCTTCGCCAGTATCTCTTTCTTCACTGCCTTTACAGTTTCTCGTATTCGTGTAGTAAGAGTTCACACATCATAAACTGGTGGGCAGAACAGTTAATCCTGAATATAATCAAAAAAAAAAGACGTCAGAGGGTTTTCTGCGGTGAACGTTGTGGCTATTACTAGATCATCTCTGCCGATCCATCTATCCAGAAATGTTTCATCCAAAACACATTAACACCAACGTGGTGATGTTCCATGTTGTTCAAACACTACCCAGGGCTGAAATTCCTGAAACTGAGATGCAACGTAAAGTTATATCACATCCAAGTAAACTGATGTGGTAATGGTAGGCTCAGTTGAAAAGAACGGTCCAATAATTGTGTTGTGCGTCAAGCCACATCGTGCTTTCAATTCTAAAGTGCCCCTGATCTCCCGTCCCACTATATTTAGGGTCTCTCCGACTCCCAGATGGGAACTATGTGTCTGTTTCCTTTAGCGGAGACGTGAAAAGTCACTGAATCGAAAAAAAAAACGCTAAGGCAGTCGTTATCTGCCTCGAATCGCCTCATTACGTCCTTAGTAAAGAAAACCTGCAAGATTAAAACTGTGTGCCGGACCGAGACTCGAACTCGGGACCTTTGCCTTTGGAGCACTTGCCGGCGAAAGGCAAAGGTCCCGAGTTCGAGTCTCGGTCCGGCACACAGTTTTAATCTGCCAGGAAGTTTCACATCAGCGCACACTCCGCTGCAGAGTGAAAATCTCATTATGGAAACCTGTAAGAGTTGCAAGTTGTATGCAGGAAAATACAGCCGTTTGAGCAAAATCTAGACACACGTGACTCTCCGGAAAGACGACACGCTGATTTCCGCGAACGTTGTTCAAATACCGTACTCACGGTATCAGCAGTGCGCAACTCACTACTACATGCACATACAAGGTGTTTCAAAAATGACTGGTATATTTGAAACTGCAATAACAACTAAACGAGCAGCGATAGAAATACACCGTTTGTTGCAATATGCTTGGGACAACAGTACATTTTCAGGCGGACAAACTTTCGAAATTACAGTAGTTACAATTTTCAACAACAGATGGCGCTGCAAGTGATATGAAAGATATAGAAGACAACGCAGTCTGTGGGTGCGCCATTCTGTACGTCATCTTTCTGCTGTAAGCTTGTGCTGTTCACAACGTGCAAGTGTGCTGTGGACAACATGGTTTATTCCTTAGAACAGATGATTTTTCTGGTGTTGGAATTCCACCGCCTAGAACACAGTGTTGTTGCAACAAGACGAAGTTTTCAACGGTGGTTTAATGTAACCAAAGGACCGAAAAGCGATACAATAAAGGTTCTGTTTGAAAAATTTCAACTGACTGGGAACGTGACGGATGAACGTGCTGGAAAGGTAGGACGACCGCATACGGCAACCACAGAGGGCAACGCGCAGCTAGTGCAGCAGGTGATCCGACAGCGGCCTCGGGTTTCCGTTCGCCGTGTTGCAGCTGCGGTCCAAATGACGCCAACGTCCACGTATCGTCTCGTGCGCCAGAGTTTACACCTCTATCCATACAAAATTCAAACGCGGCAACCCCTCAGCGCCGCTACCATTGCTGCACGAGAGACATTCGCTAACGATATAGTGCACAGGATTGATGACGGCGATATGCATGTGGGCAGCATTTGGTTTATTGACGAAGCTTATTTTTACCTGCACGGCTTCGTCAATAAACAGAACTGGCGCATATGGGGAACCGAAAAGCCCCATGTTGCAGTCCCATCGTCCCTGAATCCTCAAAAAGTACTGGTCTGGGCCGCCATTTCTTCCAAAGGAATCATTGGCCCATTTTTCAGATCCGAAACGATTACTGCATCACGCTATCTGGACATTCTTCGTGAATTTGTGGCGGTACAAACTGCCTTAGACGACACTGCGAGCACCTCGTGGTTTATGCAAGATGGTGCCCGGCCACATCGCATGGCCGACGTCTTTAATTTCCTGAATGAATATTTCGATGATCGTGTGATTGCTTTGGGCTATCCGAAACATACAGGAGGCGGTGTGGATTGGCCTCCCTATTCGCCAGACATGAACCCCTGTGACTTCTTTCTGTGGGGACACTTGAAAGACCAGGTGTACCGCCAGAATCCAGAAACAATTGAACAGCTGAAGCAGTACATCTCATCTGCATGTGAAGCCATTCCGCCAGACACGTTGTCAAAGGTTTCGGTTAATTTCATTCAGAGATTACGCCATATTATTGCTACGCATGGTGGATATATGGAAAATATCGTACTATAGAGTTTCCCAGACCGCAGCCCCATCTGTTGTTGAAAATTGTAACTACTGTAATTTCGAAAGTTTGTCTGCCTGAAAATGTACTGTGGTCCCAAGCATATTGCAACAAACGGTGTATTTCTATCGCTGCTCGTTTAGTTTTTATTGCCGTTTCAAATATACCGGTCATTTTTGAAACACTCTGTATATACTTTGCAGGCACACTTTACGGTGTGTGGAGGAGGATACATTGTGTACCACTCACTCCCCCCCTCCCCCTCCCACCCTCCCTCCCCGCTCAAAAACCCATTTCTTATTCCATTCGCGAATAGTTCGAAGGAAGAAAGATTGCCGGTAAGCATTTATATGGGCTAGAATCTCAGTGACTCTATCTTCATGGTCTTTTCGTGGGATCACGCAGCAAAAAGCAGTATATTGATTGACTCTTCGAGGGACGTACGCTAACTTAACTGTGTCCACAACGCGATGCATAGCGCCTCTCTGACAGCGTCTGCCATTGGAGTTGGCTGAGAATATACATGACGCTTACGCGCTTGCTAAATGAACCTGTAACCAAACCTGCTAGTCTTCTTTGGATCTTCTCTTTCTTTCTCAGTCCTGTCTGGAACGAATCCCATCCGGACGATCAATATTCAAGCATTGGTCGCTCTGGTGTTTGGTAAGCTACCTCCTCTCTTGATGGACTACATTCCCTGAGGAATCTTCCATTGACTCTTTTCGGCATTTGCGTTAGTCGCGGGCGAGTCGGAAAAGCCGTCAGGCGCCGACCTCACCGTGCAACTCACAGTCGTCAGATTGATTGCCATCTCAGCCCCTGCGACTACACGACGTTCCGGCTCTACCATTTGCAGCGCGACCTGCAGGGGCCTTCGCGTACACCGGAGCAAAGCACAGAGAGCGTGTAAGTGAGCAAGAGAGGTTGCTCCCGCCACAAATCTTTTGCCGGCTCCGCCAGTGTCACCTGCAGTCAATCACAAGGAAGTGTACCTCCGTCGTCCGTGTATTTAGACCGGCTGCCGCGCCCGCGCCGATCACCGCAGTTACGACGCAGCCGGCATAGAATAGCAGTGTGCTCCGGAACCAGGGCCGCCTCGACCGCATGCCGCCTTCGCCGCGAAGAGACCTCGCAACATGTTCGCGGGACTGTTGCTGTTCTGTACGAATCATTAGGCAAGACTGTAGAAACTGTGAACTCGTACAGATCGTGACTTACATGTTAGTCTGCTCCAATTTGCTCAGTTCAAAGAGAGTGAGGACGTAAACATTTGATAGTGAAACGAGTGGGGAACGAACTCTGAGTGTAGAAGCTTCATTGCGTTGTTTCCTCAACCAAGACTTGGAATGCAAGTGTTTGCGTTCAGTCGTGAACTTATTTTCCTGTTAGGAACTAGTTACCAAGTTTACTACTCGTTTGTGACTGTCAACGAAGACCATTTCCGTTGAACTCTATGCGTTGAACTCTATGCGTTGAACTCTATGCGTTGAACTCTATGCGTTGAACTCTATGCGTTGAACTCTATGCGTTCTTAAATATAGGAAATGAATTAAAAGTTAGTGAGTTTCTTGCGGAAGTGTTCCAAGTCCCGGATAGTTCAATCACGATTAATTTTAAGTCATCGTTCCTTTACAGTTCACCCCGCTAGCATGCTCGCAGATCTTTTTTGGAAATAACTGCAGTTGCGTAATCACGCAATGAAGGGTCTTTGTCAATGTACTCGCAGTACGTTAGATAGGTTTTTGTGAGGGTCAGCTGCCACTCCCTGAACCACGCGTCGATACTTTGCAGGTCTTGCTGCATTTCGGTTCACTTTTTTAGCGTCATGACATAATCATCCGGAAAGAGCTTCATGGAACTTCCGATATAATCTGCTAGGTCATGCAAAGGTAATAGCCCTAAAACTCACCGCTGAGGCACGCTGGAAATAACTTTTACGTCTAAAGACTTCCCTCCGTTCAGAACGACATGCTGTGTTCTGTATACTACAAACTCTTCAATCCAATCACACAGCTGGTCTGACATTCCGTACGGCCGGCCGGCCGGCCGGAGTGGCCGAGCGGTTCTAGGCGCTTCAGTCTGGAACCGCGCGAGCGCTACGGTCGCAGGTTCGATTCCTGCCTCGGGCATGGATGTGTGTAATGTCTTTAGGTTAATTAGGTTCAAGTAGTTCTAAGTTTTAGGGGACTGATGACCTCAGATGTTAAGTCCCATAGCGCTCAGAGCCATTTGAACCATTCCGTACGCTCGTATATTTTTCCTTACGGAGCATTGCGGAACTGCATCGAATGACTCCCGGAAGACAAGGAATATAGCATCTATTTGTGCGTGTTTATCTACTGCTTGGAGTCTCAACGAGCTCTTAGGTTCCACACGATAGTTGGTTCCTAGGAGATTTTCGGCCTCCAGAAATGTCATAGTACCCAACCATAACATGTTCCACTATTCTACAACCAATTAATATCGGAGAAATAGCTTTACACTCCTGTGCGTTTATTCGACGACCCTACCCAAAAAAGGGAATGATTTGTGCTTTACCCGATCTCCGAGTCTGCTGCTGCTTGGCTTCTCATCACCACTGCCGTGCCCTCCTTTGATGCTCTCCATATCTGCCAGATCTGGACCACACGCACTTGGAATCGTCGCTGAACTGTAATAAGAGATCGTGTGTCAGGAAACGACAACACACATTCAGTTTTTGTATGTCCATCTTTCTGGCAGGAAGTCTTTGGGACGACGACCATTTAGTATTGACAAAATAAAACACCTACGGCTGTCCTTATGACTTCATTTTATTTTGTTTCAACCAGTTTCAACGCTTCAATGCGCCATCTTCAAGCCTGCCTGCATAAAACAGTAACGATAGCGTTATCAACTTATCAATCAAGTTACATAGAAACCGATTAAAAACAGAATGAGAAGCAATGGCAAGACTCTAAAAGTGGATTTGCACCGAACATCTGATAGAACGAATAGGTACATCCATTGTCACACATCTAAAATATATCAACGAATTTCCACTCAGTACATATTATAATTATACAATCTATTAAAAACTTCTTTAAATGACTATTCATGATTTTTATTGGCCAGTCGGACATAAATTATCTGCACAACCCTGAAAAAACCTACTGTAACGTAAAATAACTGTAGAAGAAGATAAATGGAAGGAAGCAATACCTCACAAACAAGTAAAGAGGTGGAACATGACCTGTGTATCGTGTCAAAGTATAAAATGCTTAATTGTACACGGATGAGGGGCAACACTATGTCATGTCTATAAAGTTAATGTCCAAGACGTGTTATTAAGCCGAATGTAAGACCCACATCATATCATAACATATGTAGAACGTATGAAAACGCCTACAAGGAAACCGTTCATCATGAAAACATTCATGTGCGAATGGATCTATATATCATGTACTGAAACAGTGATACACAGGGATACTAAGTAGCGCGCAAGGATGCAGTGTGTCGTAAAGGATGACTTAATAGAAAAGCTTACCGTCTAGCACACTGTTCAAAAAATACTCATGTGGTAAACACAAATGATCACGAATAAATAATTGAGATGCGAAATAATATATAGTTACGAATAAACGCATTGCAACCAGTACACACTTACGTCTTTCGATGAAATTGACACCAAAAGTCATTACATGCAAGCAATTTTTTATGGTTTGTGCTATTGGTTGCAACAAATCGCATAGCAGTATGTAGAATAATTATTTAGAAACACTCTTTTTTTTCTAGGAAAGCTTTTCTGCTCAGCCTGAATGTTGGAACAAATACTATGTATCTTGCGAAATTTTATAAGGCGGGCTCTCCTAATTTTCTGAGTGAGGGTCTGAACGATGCACGTCTTGCATCTAGCGTCTTCCACTATAGTCTGTCGAGCATCTGTCACTCTGAGGCCGAAAAAAAAAAATCTTGACAAATCGCACATTGTACATTGACTCTCTTCTCCCTCTTCCGTTAATACAGCTTGGTACGGGTCCACTCCGATGCGCAACGCTCAAAAATTGGGCTGGTGAGTGTCTCTTTCGTGAGTAACGCATTCCTAGAATTTTTCTAATAAATCGGAGCCTTTTCCAGAGTTCATTTAGTTATACCATTACAAATCATTGTATATATTGTATATTCTCGAAGCGACCAACCCCCAATCTCGTAGTCACAGTATCACGTCCTCTCTACCATTTACGCAGTTTGAAAGGCGCTTACATTGAGTGCCAGCTCTCAGAATTAGTAACAGGCACTGATCCATTGCGTAGCACGTTTCTAACGACATCGTGTTCCTGTGCACAAATGAGACTTCCCAGAACTGCGTCATACGGCTGACAACTTCATCCTCCAGGTTATGTGATGCATAGCATCTCCCTGACCACCACCGACCGAATTTCCGAGTTTCTTTTCTGGGTATTTTGGTATGTGAGGATGTGGTACCTGGTACATAGTTCAGAAGTAAAAATGTAATTCTGAGTTATCCCCTTCGTTAGCCCAATCACCTCTATTCCTCCTTTCACAACCGTAAAAAGTACTGTAATATGCAATCCCATAAATTAAGACGTGAAACACAGTTTAAAGTAACGACTTTAATATCCCGAAGTATTATGTCGTTGCCATCGCTGCGGGAACAGTTAATCATAGCGTCGTTGGGCCATTCTCCTATTATATTCAATAAACATATACGCATAGTACTAATCAATAGCAAGTGTCAAGAGTCAGGGGAGTAACTTTGTTTCCAAACAAGACACACAGTGCATACTATAGATGCTTGCACGGTTTGTCGCTGCTATTAGTACAATACAGAAGCAAGTAGAGATGGAGTAACAAATCAAATAAAATACAATTATTTAATAACAAACCATAGATCATAGCTGTCTTATGTTAAAACACTCAAATTTCTCTCAAGGACTTGCGACGTTTCATCGGTGAAGTTCAGGTTCTCACTGCATAAATGGCATTTAACAGTTAAGATCGAGTCCGCAGGTCGCAGGTTCGAGTCCTGCCTCGGGCATGGATGTGTGTGAAGTCCTTAGGTTAATTAGGCTTAGGTACTTCTAATTTCTAGGGGACTGATGACCTCAGATGTTAAGTCCCATAGTGCTCAGAGCCATTTGAGCCATTTTTGCTGCAGGTGGTGATCTTGCTGCTCTTGAACAAAGTTTATCTGTGGCGCTCGCTAACGTACATACATACGATCCACAACCTTTGGTGAGCGTCAGTGGAGCACTGCAGTCGACCATCTCATACTTGCGAACGGATCAGTTTCGTGCAACCGTCGTTGTAGTCGGACGAAACTGGTATGCGATGGACGGAAGCGATCCGTACGTGGTTGCATTTTGTGCAGCTGTACCATTACGCACTGCACTGAGAAGCGGGAGCTTTGAAAGTGATCCGAACTTCAAACTTAGCTTACAGCAGAACGGTACACTTCCAGACACGGGTTCTTTCTCAGAAATTTATCTGACTCCGCTCTAAAATCCCTAGAAGCCTGAAGTAGGACATTTTAAACACTTTCTGTATTGTTAAAAGCAGATTACCTATCACACTATCTTGGGTTACGCGACATGTTACGTAGCTCGTGACGTCATTTCGTTGAAAGGCGAGATACTGACTTCCGGTCGATCGGAAGTCTTCAGGCTAATAATACCTCTGTCACTGTGCGGACGTCCGAAGAACGAGGTCCCGTGTCAGAGGTGGTTCCTCACAACGTAATAACAAGTAAGGACGGTTGCTTCCCGAGTGAGAGACATAGCCGTACACACGCCTTCCAGAGGTTCCACGTGCCGCCGCCACAGTACTTCAGATCCAGGAGCGCGAGTGGTATTACAAATCAGAACTGTCTATCGAAGTTTAGAGTCAGCAAGCTGTACCTGACCACGCTTTGCTGTGGCTCTGTCTGCTTAAATGAAAAAGAAAGAAAGGGGGAAGCACATGTTTCTAATAGGTACGAGAATTGAATGTACGACTTAATATCCTTCTCTCCACTGTCTCTGTCCATGTCCTCCTGGTTCCCCCTGTCTCTCGCTCCTCATCACCTCGTCCCCCTCTCCATCTATCTGTCCGTTACCTCCTCCCACCTAACCCCCCCTCCCGGTATCTCTCTCTCTCTCTCTCTCTCTCTCTCTCTCTCTCCCTCTCTCTCTCTCTCCCCCCCCCCCCTCTCTCTCTCTCTCTCTCTCTCTCTCTCTCTCTCTCTCCTCTCTCTCTCTCTCTCTCTCTCTCTCTCCCTCTCTCTCTCTCTCTCTCTCTCTCTCTCTCTCTCCCTCCCCCTCTCTCCCTCTCTCTCTCTCTCTCTCTCCCTCCCCCTCTCTCCCTCTCCCCCTCTCCCCCTCTCTCCCTCTCTCCCTACCCCCCTTCCCTCCCTCCCTCCAACTCTGCTTGTTCATCTCCTCTTTCCCATTTTCTATGACAATTTTCTGTCCTCCCCTCTCTTTGACCTTGCGCCTTGTTAATTGTTATTGCAAATCTTGTATTCATATTCTAATCATAAGTCAATATATGTAATAATTTTAAAGAAACAAGTAACTAGAAACACTTGCATTACTCTGAGGTGAAAAGTCATCGTAGTACCTCCTTTTGCCGGTGTAGAGCAACAACTGGCGCCTTGTATCGCTCCTGTCTAGAGCCTGTGTATCTGGAGACTAACCCATACGTGCACTTTGACAAATAGTCTGAAGCGGGTTCAGTCGGGTACGTAGTTCTAATTTTCATCTGTTAGAGGACGGCAATTCACAGACACACTCAAGAAACGGCTCAAATGGTTCAAATGGCTCTGAGCACTATGGGACTTAACTTCTGAAGTCATCAGTCCCCTAGAACTTAGAACTACTTAAACTAACTAACTAACTAACCTAAGGACATTACACACATCCATACCCGAGGCAGGATTCGAACCTGTGACCGTAGCAGTCGCGCGGTGCCAGACTGTAGCCCCTAGAACCGCTCTGCCACCCTGACCGGCAAACAGCTCAAGAGAACGTTTTTGTGAATCGTTAAATTTATTTCTTGAAGGCTTTTTTTGTTTATTTACGTTTCTACGGTTTTGTATACGCTTTTACAAGTGTGAATGCAGACGACAGGGAATTACGCATCATAATATGTTACGTAAGTTTATGGTAAAAGGAAAGCTAACTCGAGTGTAAATGAAAATAGTTAATAACGTGAAGTATAAACAAAATATCAAAATGTTAAATACTTATTTGGAAAAAAAATACAGTTCGAAAGTATGTTATTTGTTGATTGGTTAGTCATGAAAAGTGCGAACTAGCGAGGGAGAATGTCTTTCTATTGACCTTAAAGACAATTGACCAATAAAAATGGAGTACTCTTGGCGCGCCTTTTCTGTTCTACACACAGAATGCTTACAGCAGTCTAAAGGTAGTCGGAGCCCAGCCTCTTTCAATGGTACGGTGGTATGTAATGTGGGCTCCGAAGGAAGTTGTAATTTGCCGGTTTTGGTTGTGCTACACGTTTCAAAAGTGTTTTAAAGTGAAGGTATATTTATTCCGGTGTTTTTTTTTTAAAAAAGTATGGATTTCTTATGTAAGTTTGTATATGAGAAAAAACAGTAATTCCGCGTGGCATGTTGAGCATATCAGTGACTAAAAACTTGAGTCCATTAGACACCGATAAACTCAATAGTAAATAACGGCGAGCATTTTCATTTAAGAACAATCGGTGCTTAGTAGCTGTTCAGATTTCAGGGAATGCGTTACCATAAACTTGATACGGTGAATGAAAGGGATTGTGCATTACTGTGTTAAGATTAGCACGGGCTTGACAGTGAACGTGTAATTCTCAGGGTTCAGAATATACCGAAGATTTGCCGGTATTTCCACCTTTCATTCAAAATTAAGACATTTTCCCGATTCTTGGCATAATTAACGTTTTATACGGCCTGATGCGAGTTGCAGTACGGTAGGATTCTGCTCGGCTTTTCTGTTGGCGATCTGCTGCAACGAGTTCACAGGTTCATGCAGGTAAAGGACGAAAGGAACCGCGCCGCCGCAGCGGCATTGAACTAAAACAGTCGTTAGAAGTTCCCTGCAAAAACAATGTCTTGCTGCCTCCATAGACGTTCACAACTGCGAAAGAGTCACCGGTGCTGGATTTTGTGCACGAATGACCTCTCTAGTATGTCCCATAACTGTTCGATGGGATTCATCTCGGGCTGTCTGGATGGCCAAATCATTCGCTGGAACTGTCCAGAGTGAATTGCAAATTGTAGCCCGGTGAGATGGCGCATTGTCATGGGAACGTGGAATCCACGAATGGCTGCAAATGGTCAATCTGCCAAACATAACCATTTACAGTCAATTATAGATTCAGTTGGGTCAGAGAACCCAGTCCATCCCAAATAAGTACAGCCCACACCACTATGCAGTCACTATCAGCTTGCACAGTGCATTGTTGACAACTTGGGTTCATGGCTCCGTGTGGTGTGCGTCACACCTGAACCCTACCTTCAGATCGTACCAACTGAAATCGGTCCTCATGTGACCAGGCCACCGTTTTCCACTCGTCTGGGATCCAACCGATATGGTCACGAGCCCAGACGATTTTGTTCTGTTAGCAAAAGCATTCCTACCGCTACTGTTTCCCTTGCATGCGTTTCCCACCAGGCGATGGAAAGGATCCGGTCGAAGGCTTTCTGGAAATCAAATAACACCACCTCTACCTGAGCTACAGTATCTGTCTTCTTCTGGACATCGTTCAAGCTGGGTGAAAATTGTGTTTCACACGACCTGTGCTTGCTGACACCATGTTGATTGAAAAATAAAATCTGCTAGCTGATTAGGCCTTATCATTTTCCTGATCAGTTTCTTCTATACGATCGCGTTTCGACCACAATGTTCAAATGTTCTTCAGAATCTTCTTGTGTTCACGGCTAGTTGAACATTGTCGAAGTCCAGTTTCACATTCGCCATTGAAACGGATTTTCCCACGCTTGTGGTGATAAAGTGGAGCTTGTTGGTAAATTTCATCTGGCTACTATTGGTGAGACACCCTCATTTTACAGAGAGCGAAAGAAGCAGGCCAAGAGATGTGGAGTGTTTATGAAACTTGTGTTTTCGAGGCGCAGAGGTCGCTGTTCGTATTCCTCACTCACCATAACTGCGTGTTTACTATTTTGATGTTGGGAAGCCTGTATCTGTCTTCACTACTGAAGTTTCATTCCTTCTTGGAAATCGCATGTGTTGGTCGCAGTTGTCCTGATGCTCCGCTACAGTATTTACACTAAGTTTTATCCGCGTGTGGCGTTCATGCTGTTTAAAGCTTTCTTCCACACTCCTTAAAGTTTCGCTTATGTACCCTGTGCACAGTTACATGTCACTCTACACATTTCCGCAATGTGAAGGTAACCAGGTGTGTCCGTTTTGCATCGGAAACAGTCTTTTCTTTTATTCTGAAAAAATATTTTAAAAATAAAGTTCGTACAACGTTTTTCCGTAGAGTTCTGCTGATGCCTTCTCACACTGTTAGTTACCGTTCTTCTCTAGACTTTCTGACGTCATCATCTGAATCTGAAGGTGGTTTCGCTTTGCGTAACTCTTCCCGGTGACAGTCCACTGAAACAGTACTGGTTTAAATGCCTGACTCCTTACTACGGGCCCGCATCTCGTGGTCGTGCGGTAGCGTTCTCGCTTCCCACGCCCGGGTTCCCGGGTTCGATTCCCGGCGGGGTCAGGGATTTTCTCTGCCTCGAGATGGCTGGGTGTTGTGTGCTGTCCTTAGGTTAGTTAGGTTTAAGTAGTTCTAAGTTCTAGGGGACTTATGACCACAGCAGTTGAGTCCCATAGTGCTCAGAGCCATTTGAACCAACCTTACTACGAAGAAAACAGCCACAACTGTATTTTGACAGATGACTCGGAGTGGCGCATGTTGGTATGTCAGAGGAACAGGTACAGAATCCAGCAGTATATTCCCGCTTTATTTCCCGTGGTGTTTCTGTCACAGGCGACGAAATTAGGAACTGTTTTCTTACTTGCCGGCAGGTTTCCTGCCCCATGTTCATCAAGTTGCGATAATTCTGTCTCTAATGATCTCCTTAACGACGGGTTGTTAAAGCTCTATCTTCTTTGTTTCCTGCTGTTCGGAAGGTGTGACTATTTGTAATGAGGTAAGAGGACGTTCCTCTTCAGTCGGAGCCTTCAAATTTCGTGTCCGATGAACAGCACAACTAGACATTGCTTCCAACTCTCACCATTCCCTCAGTTTACGTTCACACCCTACAATTTAATGACCTGTCGTTTGTGACATTAAAGTAATATTCCCCTAAAAACACTACAGACAAACTCACTTTCCTTTTTATAGTCAACTTTCATGCAGTAAACAAACTGGTTGTTTTAATTCCGCACTCACGGTATCCTATTTCCATTAGCATAATAATGAATATTTTCATTTTTTTCTGCAGTCAAGTTAGTCACTGGCAGTCCTTAATAAAGTTGTGGATAGGCACTGATTGTAGTGGCAGACCGCATATTGTGCTTCAGCGAGGTAAAACATGTTCCACTTCTTGTGACCCTTTAAAACGCACGCAGAACAACTGCTTCACTTTATTCTTCCTAAGTTTCCAGATGTCTTCATTCCGTCACTATGCTCCTGTTGTAGTCTTCGTGTTGATGAGTTTTTTAGTTTGGGCTTGGTCTTAATATACGTCCGCATGAACCATAAAAATTGCATATTGCGGACAATATAGTCCAGCAGTGGAATCCGCCAACACTAGGCTAAACGAATTGCATCCGCGTCAACGACAACATTACCAGTCAACGTTGCCCGGAAAGGTTTCCAACAATATATTCGCAGACCAGAAGTGTTTACCAAGCTACACAGAGACCGCGAAACGGACGAGAGCGAGCTAGTAAAAGTGAATGCGACCCTCCAGTGTTTGTATTCCACAGGAAAAAAGTTAGCAAGAAACAGTGAAACTGGTATTCGTGTAGTTCTTTTTATTTTTTATTTTCTTTTTTTAAGTAAGCGAGCTGCTTCCGAAACTTTCGCTTCTGAACTACAGGACTCATACCTTCCCTGGAATCTTGAAACACGATTTTGAATATGTCGTTTAAAAGAAATTCTTCGGATATTTTGTAAGACCAGTACCAATATGAACGACTATATACTAAACTGCGCAAAAGAATTACCCGCTCACTTTCTGAAACACGTCATTTTCTCCTAATTTCGGCACAGAAGTATGGAATTTGGCTCCTACGTAATGATGTACAGGCGAGGTCCTCTGTGACTTCACGCTAGGGCTCTGTGACGCTTCAAGATAGTAAGGTGTCGACATATACGGAAAAGAGGCCAGTGCTCTGAGGTTCATGTGAGTTTTAGGTGGGTTAATGCTGTCACATTGGCATCAAATTTCACCACTACTCCGCCCAACGACACCACGGACGTGTCACACCATGTAAAGGTCGTCAAACCGCACTTAACCCTTTCTCTTGACGCCTCGAGCTGGAGATCAGAACCGCGACATCTGGCGTTGAAAATAAGCGACATTCCTGCGTGTTGCTGAGAAAAACATTTCAAATACACCGCCGCTGAGTATCGATAAGGAAAGGCATCGGGACATTGCATACAGGGCGTAAGTGAATCGACCTGTTCACTTGGGGGCGTTCATTTACACACATTTCGCTGCCCAAATGACAGTTCGCGCTGCAATGTGCAGCAGAACGACGTACTTCAGTCTTTGATACTGCTGACACACTCGCGGACGATTCAGCCCTTCTCTAAGAACATTGTGGAGCTGCGACCCTAATGAACGTGTCATGATCTCTTTGGGAGTGTAGCGTAAGAGAACTGTTTGCTATGTCACACAGGATGGAACCACTAGAGACCGTTCAAAACAATTCGATGAAACTGGAAGTTTATTCGAAGCTGGAAAAAAAGTGGTTTTTCTGGTCTATTTCGCTCCCTCCTATTGTGTAGCCGGCCGAAGTGGCCGTGCGGTTCTAGGCGCTGCAGTCTGGAACCGCGAGACCGCTACGGTCGCAGGTTCCAATCCTGCCTCGGGCATGGATGTGTGTGATGTCGTTAGGTTAGTTAGGTTTAACTAGTTCTAAGTTCTAGGGGACTAATGACCTCAGAAATTGAGTCCCATAGTGCTAAGTGCCATTTGAACCATTTGAATCCTATTGTGTAATCATGGAAGAGAAGGTGTAAATTGGACACGCGCATTAATAAAAAAGGTATAGGATTCCTCTAAGACTCAACGCTCCACCCCTCACCAATTCGGTGCAACTCACGCATCTTTGTTGAGCACTTAAGATTGTACCTATACAGAAACAACCTGTGGGTAGGCAACCATGTGAACATCTGATTCACCATGCGTGCAAGCACGTGTAATGGTGTCGATGGGGTTGCCTGCCCACAGGCGATTACGAATCGTTAAAGCTTTTTCTCTGTACAGTTATATTTTTGAAGTGCTCAATGAAGATCTGCAGGAGGCAACAGGCTGTTAGCGAAATGCTAGGGTGGGGGTTGCTGGGGGACAGTTAGCTGTTGGTCATGTATGTGTCAGTTTCACTCCACATCCCCACCCCAACCCCTCATGATCACTCCGCAGTGCGAAAGAGGGTGGTTGAAAAAGCATAGACACTTTTTTCTGCATCAGATCGTATTCAAATTTCGTCGGGTAGTTTTGAACGATCTCTACTGGTTCCATCGTCTATACCAGACTAAAACTTGTGGTCGCATTCAAGTCCAAAGGGATCAGATTACATTCAGAGAGACTGCAGCCTCACGATGTTCATGGGGAAAGACTGAAAAGTCTGGGAGGTGTCAGCAGTGTCAAAGATGGTCAATGTCGTTCTGTTGCACATCGCTCTCCAATCGTTTCCTACTGCGAAAATGAATGCTCCAAGGGAACAGGTGATCTCATTTACGCCCTTTATGCTACCTCCTGATGCCTTTTCCATGTCGGTATTCAGCAGCGGTGTGCCTGAAATGTTTTCCTGGTCCACGCATAAGGAAAGAGTGTTGCAGACCTGACTTCAAGTGCAGAGGCGTCAAGAAAAGAGGTGAGATGGGTAATGGGGGTGTGGTGACCTTCTCATTGTCTGAGATGTCAGCGGTGGCGTTGAGGAGAATTGTGGTGAAATTTGGTGCCGAGATGCACCCTTGACGTTACACCCCACATGAATTTTTGAGCTCTGACCACCTTTTCGCACTTACCGATACCTAGCTTTCTGCGTCGCAGAGCCCGAGAGTGAAGTCGCAGAACACACCTTTGAGCCAAATTTCAAACTACTTCGTCGCGATTATGGGAAATTGTGTGATTCCGAAACAGTGATCATTTAATTCTTTTGCACAGTGTAATTACAACCAGACTATCGACCACGCTTACGTTTTCGGCTAGTGGTGATTAATAAACATATTTGATGTATCTCTTCAAAATACACTTATCTCCGATGTGGCTTTTTATAAAGACTTTTACAACACTTTCATGGAGGGCCACAAGTAATACATTGAAGCAGTTCTAAATATCACATATGTGTGTGTTAATTTTTCATTGATGTTCGCATATACAGAGAGAAAGTTTCATAAATGCAGTACATATATGGGACGTAAAAATTGGTCAGTAAAAAAATAGTAATAAACAGTTGGGGGTAAGTTGTTGTTCATGAAACACTCGCGATGAAGCTTCAAAAAAGTTCAGACGTGTTAAGACCCTATGTAGAATAATGTTACGGCTCACTGCTGCAGATATTCTTCTGTGGTAGCAGAAAGGATGTTCTTTCTCAGGTTTGCATATACCAGTTTCCGTGTACCATAGCATTGATTGTTTGCTCGTTTGCCCACTTCTGTATTCCTGTATACAACGAACAAAATTAGTTTCTCCGCATACGCGCGCCTACTTCACAACTGAAGCGAAATGATGTTTCATGGGACCTGGCACTGCAGCTCTGTCGGCGTGAGAAAGAGGAAGCAAGGCTGAGAGCTGTGTTTAGAGACAAGGACAGAGACAGATATTGCCCGGTGATGGTGAACAACAGCGGTAACACTTGAGCAATAAATTCTTAACAACTGACAGCAGCCAGTTCCAACAGCAATATTGTTTGCCCATACAGAAATATTGCCATGTATTGGAACCAGGTTGCAGAAATCTTGTCGGCAACAACATTGGGGCCACACATTGCTGTAAAATATGGCTCGTGTAAACACACATGTGAGAGTCGATCATCTGTCTGTCTCTGTTCGTCGGCCGAGTAGTCACTAATAGGTAAAGAGCGTCTTCCTTAGTATTTTTGCGTGTCTGCTAGCCACCGCACTTGGGTTTTTACGTCTCGCTTGCGATGGTTATCTTGATTAATCGTCAGTCGTCAGACATCTTTTGTGTGCAAGAAAATTAAGTAGTTCCTAAGGGAAAAAATTAGTTTTCAGGCGTCGCGTGTGTAATATACCGCGCGCAGGTAGCATCGCAGTAAGGCAGGCCAGTTTCACTACATCAGAATCTTAGATGATGTGTCATGAAAATCAGATATAATAAATATGCACATCATTGACCTTCCGCGGTCTATTCGTTCTCACCAGCATACAACCAACCTTACGCACTGTCGATTACGTTAGGACCGTGGCCTGAGAAATACATTTCGTGACTGGAGAACCCGTGAAAGCACGCTTCTATGATTGACATTGGTGCCATGAGAGTTGTCCCCTGATTGACCAATCATAATTCTTAAGCTATATTTAATTGCAGAAATATTACTTGCAAAATTTGGACTGAGCTTCAAGAAACTTTACAGCCAGTCGTCTTACGGATCGGGCTAAAGACGTTGGGTCTCACATATAATTTCCTGCTGTTTCCACGATTTTCCTTTCACTCAGTGTACGCGACTCACCGTTACTTCACACGCTACGGCATTCTCAATTGCTACCTAATTCAAGATTGGTTCTTTATGTGCACCCCCCCCCCCCCACACACACACACACACCTTGGGCATGGATGTGTGGGATGTCCTACCTAAGGTTCGTTACGTTTAAGTAGTTCTAATTTCTAGGGGTCTGATGACCTCAGATGTTAAGTCCCATAGTGCTCAGAGCCATTTGAAAACAAACACACACGCACACACACACACACACACACACACAGTAATAAATTATATTGTTTTCAGATATGGAAAAAAAACAAATATGCAGGTTCTAAGAGCATTTCTTTGAAGTGTATAATACATAACCATTGAAAAAATCGGTAGCGCTGAAAACTATTATACGCTGGATCCATTCCCTTTTCGGCCATTACTTTTTCTTTTTGCCCGTTTAGTTCGAATATCTATGTCATTTAAATATAAAATTCTGCAGCTCTACGGCAATTAACACATCTAATGGACGTATTAGTCTTTCTAATTGCATACCACACACAAAAATCCAGTTTGCATCGCAAATATAAATTCATAATTATCAATCTTTTCTAAAATATTGTTAATCAAGGTTGTTTAAATTTTTAAAATACTATATATTAATTTTTTCCATATTTATGTACTTTATGCTTCACGCAAATGTTCGTAGAACATGTATCTTTGCTGAAAAATACGGTTCCACTGGCAATCCAATCCAATCCAGTCGCCCACACCTAAGACACACTATCACAGAGCCACACAGTTTGTCTAGAAAAACAACTATGCTTTAGTATATTAAATGTGATCTAAAAACTTGAAAGTTGATTTTCTTGAAAAGTTTCGAGAGTTGCATTGAACTGCTTTTGGTTAGCGATATTTTAGTTCTGTACTTCACGTACCATACATATATTTAAAAAAAATACAAAAATCAGAGTATTGTGTGGCGTCCTTGCAAGATTAAATATTCATCCCATAATCTCTCGCCTGTCTATCTTATGAAAAAGAATATTATTTGTCTTCTGCAACTGATTTTTACTATTGTTTCCAACCAAACACGTTTCACCATTCTTTAGCTTACTGTTGTATCCATTGTTTTGTGCTGTGTAGTCTCTGTGTGAGTAATGCCACTTCATGTGACACTGGTGGTCGGAATTTCTGTGTTAGGGCCTACCACGTTTGTGGTCGTTTCTTTTTCTAAAGGTACAGATGATGTGTCTCGTTGACTTCGTTATTATGACATCTGGATAGTGTGTTACTCCTCACATTCCCAGTTCCATGGTACCCTGAAGCGCAAAAGAAACTAGTGTACGCATAGGGATTCAAATACAGAGACATGTAAACAGGCAGAATGTAGCGCTGCGGTCCGCAACACCTGTGTAGCACAACAAGAGTCTGCCACAGTTGTTGGATCGGTTACTGCTGCTACAATGGCAGGTTATCAAGATCTAAGGGAGTTTGAGCGTGGCGTTATAGTCGGCGCCCGAGCGATTGGACACAGAATCTCCGAGGTAGCGATGAAGTGGGACTTTCCCGTATGACCATTTCTCGAGTGTACCATGAATATCAGGAGTCCGGTAAAGCATCAAACCTCCGACATTGCTGCGGCCGGAAAAAGATCCTTCAAGAACGGAAGCAACGACGACTGAAGAGGGCCATTCACCGTGACAGAAGTGCAACCCTTCTGAAAATTGCTGCAGATTTCAGTGTTGGGCCATCAACAGCATGTCAGCAGGGGACTGTTCAAGCTGGTGGACGTTCTGTAACGGTAGAGCCCTTTGCAGGTGGAGTGATATGGGACCCCCTGATATGTCTAGATACGGCTCTGACAGGTGACACATACGTATCCAGCCTGTCTGATCACCTACATCCATTCATGTTTGCTGTGCATTCCGACGGACTGCAATTCCAGCAGGACAATGCGACACCCCCGACGTCCAGAATTGCTACAGACTGGCTCCAGGAACAGTCTTCTGAGTTTAAACATTTCCGCTGGCCACCAATTCCCCAGACATGAACATATCTGGAATGCCTTGCAACGTGCTGTTCGGAGGAGACCTCCATCCCCTCGTACTGTTACGGATTTATGGACAGACCTGCAAGATTCATGATGTCAGTTCCCTCCAGCACTACGTCGGACATTAGTCGAGTACATGTCACGTCGTGTTGCGGCACTTCTGCATGCTAGCCCGGGCTCTACAGGATATTAGGCAGGTGTACCAGTTGTTTTGACTCTTCAGTGTAAAATGAACGTTAGAGTGTATGGTATCAGAATGGCACATTGTTTGTTCCCTGTGGTTCATCTGTGACGCATGTATCATCTATATATTTGTGGCACTAAAGGCTTAATATACATTGCATAAATCATACAAAAATCTGTTTCCAGTTCTTGAAGAGGAAACTTAATTGTTCAAGACCGTGTACATAGGACATACTGTAAAACTTGAATGAAACGTCTCTTAAATTCAAATATCCTGTTTCGAACTACATATACCACTGGAGATTCATAAAACCGTAATGTGATACATTTTTGCTTTCAACAATAACAGACACTCAGCTGATCAGATCAAGGAAAAGTTATTCTTATCCAGAAGAGAAAAACCTTCAACAAGGTAACTGTGGAATGATGGTAGTTAATGGTATTGTCTCCTCTGTTAGGTGTGACCTTGCATTGTTTCGAAAGAAAATAGACCACGTTCCCTAACCAACCTAAATCATTTTCTCATTCAGTTTACTTTGCTAAAAATATTCGAAGTAAGAGGAAGAATTTCTTACTTAGAAAAAGAATTACATGTTCATAAAAAATTTCTTTACTTAATAAAATTATTTTGCTTTGTATTTTTTGGAGTTAATGAATTGCTATTTGAAAATACGAAATTTTACTCAGTAGGTATACAACGACATATTTGAATTCCTTGGGAAATTGTGAAATGTAGTAAAACTTGTTAGTGTGGGTGTTACTACACCTGTATTTTGAAACCTGTGTTAGTCAAATGTTTAGCTGTGCCGCCATATATTATATATGCGCATTACTGTAGCGTTTGTTGTATTGCGTCTGTTATGTGTAACAAGTGTCAGCACTGAGAGAGCAGTATAGTGACAGAATATGTGAACCATCAGCTCTTAGCGTCTCGAGAAACCAAAAACGATGAAAGTGGATGGTTCGCATTTGAGGTTTCACTAGTGGACGAATAGATAACTAACTGTGGTGTCTACTGTTCCAGAAAGCAAGCTGTTCCACGCAAAGGATGGCCAGATGGTTGTGACGGACATCAACACCAACGAAAGCACGGTCGTGGTACCCACAGAGGTAAGTTCTATTTTTAGTAAAGCCGAAATCACGCACGGACTAACTGATGAAGCAAAACGTTATGACTATTAACCATCGCGAGATGTAATGCTGGCTGATGACACTTTTTTGAAGTGTAACGACGTTAGAAAAAATGTTACACCCTTTTACCCTGTATTGACTCGTTGATACGTGACACTGCAGACATTCTAAAATAGCCACAGACCGAAACCAGCCAGTTATGTACTACGTGATGTAATAAAGTTCACCTGTATAAAAATTTCTGGCAGCCTACGGTTAACATGAAAATGATTTTAGCATTTACAGCTTATCGGTCTGCCGACTAGGGCACCGAATTAATTCACTTTACTAAGTGCTGCGATCTTCAGTTGTTTGTTACCTGTACTCCGCTCCCACATCATACAAAATCACCCCTTTCACATCAGCGAACCGAAGTCACTCTCAGAACTGTTCTACAAATTAGAGATCGTTTCCCCTCGACACAAACACATTACTGTCTCTGCTTCCTTGCCTGCTCGCTTTTCTATACACATCTCCAGTCTCCGGAATTACAAGAACACGCGTATTTTTTCCATGATATTATACCATTTTCGCTATACTTCTCGATATCAAGTACACAGTAGTAGCCTCCCAATAGTTAACGCAACGTAATTCCTCCTCACGACTTCAGGTGCCTCTCCCAAAGACTGGTATCCTCTGAGGTACAGCATTAGGTTTTCTTGTGTATCTTTAGATGATGTGTATTTCGTGCCGAGTGTCAATGTGGCAGTCACGTGAGCCACGGAATTATATTCTGATACAAGTTTCCTTTACTTATACGAGCTGTGCTGTAAACAGTGTAATTTCATTTCCTTCCGTGTATCATGCCGGACTATTCAAAATTCATCCAGAGCCACTAACTTGCGTCGTCAAGTGAAGATCTACAATGAAGCGCCAAAGAAGCTGGTACTGACTTGCTTATTGAAGTACAGAGATATGTAAATCGTCAGAATACGGCGCTGTTGTCGGTAACGCCTGTATAAGACAACAAGTGTCTGGCGCAGTTGTTAGATCGGTTACTGCTGCTACAGTGGCAGGTTATCAAGAGTTAAGTGAGTTTGAACGTAGTGTTAGAGTAGGCGCACAAGCGATGGGACACAGCTTTACCGACATAGCGATGAAGTGAGGATTTTCCCGTGTCGCTATTTCCAGAGTGACTATCAGGAGTCTGGTAAAACATCAAACCTCCGACGTCGCTGCGGCCGGAAAAGGACCCTGCAAGAACGGGACCAACGACGGCTGAAGAGAGTCGTTCAACATGACACAAGTGTAACCTTCCGCAAATTGCTGCAGATTTCAGTGCTGGACCATCAATAATTATCACCATGCGAACCATTCAACGAAACATCGTCGATATGGGCTTCGGGAGCCGAAGGCCCACTCCTGTACCCATGACGACAGCACGACAGAAAGCTTGACACTTCGCCTGGTCCCGACTGCACCGACATTGGACTATTGATGTCTGGAAAGGTGTTGGGTGGTTTTACGAGTCCCGTTTCGATTTCTATAGAGCGGATGAACGTAGACAACATGAATTCATGGATCCTGTTCAGCTGGGGTCTGTTGAAACTGGAGGAGGATCTGTACTGGTGTGGGGCTTGTACAACTGAAGTGATACGGGACCCTTGATACGTCTAGATACGACTCTAATAGGTGACACGTACGTAAGCATCCTGCTTGATCACCTGCAGCCATTCATGTCCATTGGGCATTCCGACGGGCAATTCCAGCAGGACAGTGCGATACCCCACACGTCGATAATTGCTACAGATTGGCTCCAGGAATACCCTTCTGAGTTTAAATACTTCTGTTGGCCCTGAAACTCCCAAGACATGAACATTATTGAGCATATGTTGGATACCGCGCCACGTACTCTTACGGATTTATGGACAGCCCTGCAGGATTCATGATGTCATTTCCCTCGAGCACTACTTTAGACATCAGTCGAGTCCACGCGATGTCGTGTGCGCCACTTCTGCGTGTTCGCGGGGCCCTACACGATGTTAGGCAGGTGTGCAAGATACTTTGGTTCTTCAGTGTAGAAGCGAAAGTAAAAGTCTTACGTACTCCTCAGTTATTTTTCTGCTTTTACACGCTTCAACGCGGATGTCCCGGGGGCTCTTTGCGGTTAACGTGTCCTCTGTTTCCTGCAGGCTAATGTAAAGTTAGTTCTCGGATCAGTCGTCCATGGACACAGCGACTGAGTGTGGACTTGGGTGTCACAATCTTCTTTGATTTTTCTCCAGTGTGGTCACTACTCCACATTCAATCTTCGGTTAGGTTTTCTCTCACAATGAACTTGTTCACATCTACCACAAATGTTTCTGCTATCTGCATACTACGGTCCTCGCCCTCAAGGGCATTGGGTGTTGCGTCACCATGACCATCGACCGGCAAGTCGCCGACGTGTCGTCAAATAAAGACTTGCATTTCGCGGCCGAACAACCCCTGAATGGGGTTCTCAGCCAGAAATCCCATACGATCATTTTACCGCAAGACATAGATTGATATGCTTCTGTGAAGTGATAGATTAAGACAAACAAAATGGAAAGGTGATTTAAAACATGTCGGCAGTAAATTCACCAGCAACTGCTACGACCCACATTTGAATGTGATAATACCGGGCTACCGATCCGCTTTCTTTGGCTGTGTGAAATTGTGTTTCTAGACGTTTAAAAATTTCAGTTTTAGTGTTTTGTTTCCCGTGAAGTGATTTAGGTCTGCACCACATAAGTCTTGCGCCCGACATACAGGCAGCAGACAGCGAACACTGTAACACAGAAACTAGCTGTCGTATTAGGGTTGTGAGCTTTCACGTTCGGAACTAGTCTTGTCACAGGACTGTAGAAACTAAAGTATCAATAAAGTTGACAAAGCGTAAGTTAAAAATAACAGTGAAATAATAAACTGCCTGACAAAAAACGTGAAGCACCCAGAAGACATGGTCGGATGACAATGTAACGGGTAGAGCTGCCATGGGGCTCATTAGTGTAGTTCTTGTGTAGTGTTGTTACCAGGCCTAGTGGGTTATGTAAGAAGCGCGAACAATTTCAGATGTAGAGCGATCGCTGTGAAACACACAAAGTTGCCACGCAGGAATCTTTAGTTGTTCAATATACATAATCGTAACATGTAGATGTGGTGACTGGCAAGCAGTGTTTTTAAATTTCTTGCACTGTCACCCACATTCTTGTAAACTATCGTAAGTGCAAAAATGAAGATTTTGAGGTTTTTATGAAACTTCGCTTATTTAAGTAGTACGATCTTACTGGTAAACTATCAGATGTATATGGTTCACAGAAAAGAAATTCAATAACTTGATGGTATCGTATGTGCAAGCAGAACTCAGCGTTAGTCCGTGGTAAGTGATCATAACAAAGACAAATTCCACAAAGAGACTACTGGGAAAGGATACAAAAACGGAGCTGTTCGTAATTGTGTATTTTCTTACTTTACAGATAGCAAAGTCTAATCCGCAGCAGCTTCTTTGTGCTCTTCTGTAGAGTTAGTGAAATGTCTCTTAAATATAGTTTAGCTATGACGTGGAGATTTGTCAAATGTAATTCTTTCCTTTGTCAGAAGCAGCTCTCTTCCACCAATTAATCAGCTGCTATTGACGCTAAAATACTTTGCCTCTGGTGATTACTTTCTTTCCATTGGAGACTTCGTTGATATTGATAACTAGAAAGCCCGCAGGATTAGTAAAAAGATGTCTAAGCCAATGTGCAACATGCACAAGAGACAGTTTTGTTAATTATTTCATTTCTCTGTTGTAATTAAATGAAAAAATAGACAAATCTGTATAGATTCATTTATTTTTTCCTGAAATCTTTTGATTTCTCTTCTATAAGTCTTATTTTGAACACAATGAAATTCCTGAACTGAACTAGTTCTTCCTCCATTCTCTGGGTCTCATCATGTTACATTTGATGCAGCACAAATCGCTCCTCTGCTAGTTATTTCCGAAATTAACTGCTTTAAGGAGAGGATTATACAAAAAAGGAAGAAGATGGTGAAAGTGTTACGTCGCCAGTTACTTCCTCCTCTCTCCCACACTACCTATAGCAGGTAGAGATGATTGCACATGCCAAAATTATGTATGTAATAGTTTCTGATCCTCAAACTATTACAGCAGCCGTTTGGATATGTGCGTAGGTGTAGTTCTACCCCAGATGCTTATATTAAAAGAATTATGGTTGTCCATTGAAACTGTTGGTAACTTACTCTCCATATATGTCACCAATATAATAATTAACAATGATCACATAACAGAAATTTGGTTTTGTATATGATCAGGAACTGTAAAAGTGGGTGCACAAATATGATCAATATTTCAGCAAATGTACTTCCTGTAGAACACAAAAAAACCAACTACATTAAAATTTCGAGCCCATCCAAAGACACACAAACCCACGGTTCCGATTCAGCTGTAATTAACTGCATAAATAGCCCATCATATTTGATAAGCAGGAAACTGAACAGTCTAATAACAAAACTTTATACTTCCGACAAAAAGTGCACGATCAAAAGATAGCGTAATCTGGCAAGAGATATGAAAGACATGCAAATACCACCTAATGGTAAATTTGTCCCATTTGATGTCGCTAATCTATACACCAATGCTTCAGTACTGGAAACAACCCAAATAATAAAATGTAGCCTGGCTGGAACACTTGAAATTATAAATCTTTTGGAAATAGCATTAGCACAAAATTATTTTGAATTTAACAACAAAATTTATACCCAAGCACATTGAGTACCCATGGCTAATAGTGTAGCAAGCACACACATCGATATTCTCCCAAATCTCTGGAAGAGATATTCTTTAACTCAGATTGACTTACATTGAACCAAAGAGTAGGTATCTTGGTAGATGGCAGGCACGCAGGTACCGAAAATACCCACCAAAAATTCAACTAACTGCACCTTAAAATTAAATTCATTATGGAAACCTAGAAAGGCAATTCCATTACTTTCGAGACCTCACAATTGGCAAAAATAAAAATTGCCACACATTTAATATATATATAGAAAGAATACAACGTCTGACAGTATTATAAATGCCAATTCCTGTCACCCAATGGCTCATAAATTAGCATTTTTCCATTCAATGATTAATATATTAAGTAGCCTCCTATTAGAAAAGCCAGCATTTCAAAAAGAACTTAACACACTTAGTTATATAGACTATACAAATGATTTTGACCCCAACATAATCACAAAATTATATTACAAATGTAAAACACTAAAGCAGAACACAATACATAGCGAGATATGCTTAATACAAGAAACATCACCGACACAGAAAATAAGACGCGTACCAGCAGTCTACCTTGATAGAATTTCCAGCAGAAATAATGCACTTTTTGAAGACACAAATATTCAACTATCCTTACGAACCAATAACAGCCTTTCAATAAAATTACGTTCGCCATCACTAGAACATCGAAATATTGTAACCTAGGCATATATAAAATCACATATAGCAGCTGTAAAAGCATTTACATTGGCCAAATAGGAATACATTTTAACGTGAGATGTGAAGCACACGCTAGAGTGAGTGAGTATAATCAGTCGAGCTTCTTTCTACACTTGAAAAGTCAAAATCACACCGCTGATAACAATTGAAAATTCACTACGCATTCTGCAGAGAATACCAAAAGGTCTTGCAATGAACATTCTTGAGGAATTAGAGATTTATATGCACACGAGAAAACACTCACAAAAAATATTAAACGAATATACAGAATTGACACGCAAGTACTACCTTAAAAACTTTATTGAATTAGTAGAACACGAAAATGGATAAATCGAAAGTAACATGTGCAACACCAAAAGATAATCGTAACAAATTTTATTTAATAAAATAATGTCGCTGTTCATCTGCACAATCTTTGTAGCGTTGCAAGAGTGGAACTGTCAGACTGCTGTAACGTCGTAATTAACATTTAATTTCAACATCTTGACGTCATTTACGATCTTATTAAAACAGTGACAGTTACAAAAAAGTCCAATAACGTCGCAATATGGACGTCACATGAATCTAGACATGAGTACAATATAGCTACTCTAATAAGAATGAGATTGGCATATCACAAAAATTGCAATTGCAGGTACTTGAATATGGCGATTAAGTCGAAACAGACCGTCGTAAATAAAAATTGCTTATTATAAGCAGCTATTTGGTGTATCTACTCTAAACAATCATGTTATCATACATATGTTACGCTGCTGGCCCTAAAGAAGAAAACTTACCGCTGTAATGAATTAATCATTCTAACCATAAGACACAAATACAACAACAAGCTAGCCAGTGAGTAAAATTCCTAGAATTGTGAACCAAATCAATCCCTTTGTTCTCGTAGTTTCATTAAGACTCTGAAAAGGATCACTTTTTTCACAAAGCAGATAGCACTTCAAAGTTTCTAACATTCTAGGTACCTACCATGCAGCTACGTTCAGTGAATATTATTCTACTTAGAAATGTATCAGAATCGATCATACTGTGGCGCCCTTTTGTTGAGAACATCATCAAATCGTGTATTTTGTGCACACACCTTAGAACTTAGGTTCCACATATGGGCCATTGCCAGTCTGTATCCTTTTTCTTGCAACAGTACTTCCGTGTTGCCCTCTTTAAAGGACTGTAGGCCTATTTGTAGCTGTTCTGTCAATCTACGTGAAGTCGTTTGTAAGCTAAAACTGTTGCATATACTTTCCCACGCGTTATTCAGAAATTTAAAACGATCTCTTATTCGTCAGGAAACAGATACTTATCTTTTACTAATTTCAAGATAGTGTTGCCGTTTACATACACGGACCACACAAGCTTTGTTAAGCTTTGTCTTACACTAATACACTATGTGATTAAAAGTATCCGGACACCTGGCTGAAAGTGACTTACAAGTTCGTGGCGCCCTCCATCAGTAATACTGGAATTCAGCATCGTGTCGGCCCACCCTTAGCCTTGATGACAGTTTCCACTCTCGCAGGCATACGTTCAGTCAGGTGCTGGAAGGTTTCTTGGGGAATGGCAGCCCATCCTTCACGGAGTGTTGCACTGAGGAGAGGTATCGATGTCGGCCAGTGGGGCCTGGCACGAATCGCCGTTCCAGGTATTCCATAGGATTCAGGGCAGGCCAGTCCATTACAGGGATGTTATTGTCGTGTAACCATTCCGCCACAGACCGTGCATTATCGTCTTGAAAGATCCAATCGCCGCCCCCGAATTCCTCTTCAACAGTGGGAAGCAAGAAGGTGCTTAAAACATCAATGTAGGCCTGCGCTGTGCTAATGCCTCCAAAACAACAAGGGGTGCAAGCCCCCTCCATGAAAAACACAACACCATAACACCACTGCCTACGAATTGTACTGATGGCACTACACAAGCTGGCAGATGACATTCACCGGGCATTCACCATTCCCACACGCTGCCATAGGATCACCACATTGTGTACCGTGATTCGTCACTCCTCACAACGTTTTTTCCGCTGTTCAGTCGTCCAATGTTTACGCTCCTTACACCAAGCGAGGCATCGTTTGCCGTTTACCGGCATGATTTGTAGCTTATGAGCAGCCACTCCACCATGAAATCCATCCTGATCCTGTTTGGAATTCCTGGGTGATGGTCTGAATAGATGTCTGCCTATCACACATTACGACCCTCTTCAACTGTCGGCAGCCTGTCATTCAACAGGCGACGTCGGCTTTAACGCTTTTGTGCTGTATGTGTCCCTTCACATTTGCACTTCACTATCACATCGGAAACAGTGGACCTAGGGATTTTTAAGAGTGTGGATATCTCGCGTACAGACGTATGGCCGGCCGAAGTGGCCGTGCGGTTAAAGGCGCTGCAGTCTGGAACCGCAAGACCGCTACGGTCGCAGGTTCGAATCCTGCCTCGGGCATGGATGTTTGTGATGTCCTTAGGTTAGTTAGGTTTAACTAGTTCTAAGTTCTAGGGGACTAATGACCTCAGCAGTTGAGTCCCATAGTGCTCAGAGCCATTTGAACCATTTTTGAACAGACGTATGACACAAGTGACACTCAGTCACCTGACGACGTTCGAAGTCCGTGAGTTCCGCGGATCGCCCCATTCTGCTCTCTCACGATGTCTATTGAGGTCGCTGATGCGGAGCATCTGGCAGTAGGCAGCAGCACAATGTGCCTAATATGAAAAGCGGATACTTTTGATCACAGTGTATTTTCATTGTATGAGGCTACATCAGTTTTCATATTTTCCACTACATTCTGGAACTTGTTTACTATATCCATCATCCTAGAAGTATCTTCAACGGAAAAGTTTTGCACCCTGGAAAGGTTATCGCCCATGTAACCTTGATTAAAATTACTTTGTGATTGAGAGTTGCTGGTTCGTACATAGCATGTCACGTGCTCAAACGATCGATAGCTGCACGCACACCATAAAAGAAAAACGTCGTCTACTTGTAACCTCCCCCTCACTTACCGACCTTAATGACAGTGAAAAATGAAACCGCGTGTACCTAATGGGAGTTTTGGAAAAGCAATCGTCACCGAAGTTAACCTGTCAGTAAAGAGGGAGGAAAGGGTTACATCTTAATGAAAGGAAATGTGCTAATGAAACTGGTGGAAATTAATTTTGAAAAGAGGTAAAGTTAATAAAGAAAGTAAATGTGCAGCTGTTACGTTAACAATTAACTAGCGGTAATTAGGTATTTGAGATTTGGGGGAAATCACGGTCGCCAGTCCTAAGGACAATTACTATAGTAACTGAAAAAGAAAGGTTATTACACATACAATTAGCACTAGAAGCGTGGCAACTGAAGGTTGACACGTGTATTGTGAAAACTGAAAGTTTGTCAGAAGTAATAAATTTCGCTACACCCTGACTTAATTTAGCAAAAGAATTAATAAAACCGGAAAATCGAAAGTTAATTTAGTGACTGAAGTTAATAGTGAGCTTTCTTTCTGAAGCACATCGAAATTCAGTAAAATACGGTTAGTCTTGGACTACCTCAACAATCATTTCAAAAACTACTCGAATCTACGCAATTTAGAAATAAGAGATTTAACTTTGAACTTGAATTAAATGATTCCGAACAATTAACAATAGTAAAATTTAGTACGTACCAAGCTGAGCTGCAGTCACAGGTAAGCTAAAATACGGTAACAAAGCTCGCACTCTTAATTCGTGCTTGTGTAATCTGAATATTGTAGCCAGCTATTAATGCCATAATTGAGCTTTGAAATTAAAGCAGTAAAAACGAGTTAGCTATATTACTTTAATGCTGGCGTTTGAATTTCAACGACACTCGGGTTCATTTCGGAAAAGGAAGGGACTCTGCTTGGTAATGCAATTGGGACAATGAGCAACAAAAGTTCATGCTAAGTTGCTGTAATTATAGTGACGAAAATGGAACAGTTTGAAAAGCTGAGGTCTGCCATACAGTTCTAAAACTTTACGTGCGTCCAGTCTTCCTTGTCGGTTGATTGAAGGTTTGAAGCCGTCGGTCGAGGAGGTGGCGACAGTCACTCATTGTCGGCCGTCGCTGTTGCAGAAGCTGGATGTTGGCGCGCCTTCTTCTCGACACGGTCACCAGACGAAACGGGCTCTTGATGTGCGCTAGTTAATGTTTCCCGTCCGCGACACCATGTCAGAAACTATCATCGCAAGTCGAGCGCAATTACATGCTGCCAAACCCCGAAAGCGCGGCAACTCGCGGGAGCGTCACACAACACACCTGCTCCACTCGCTACTCCCGCCACACTCTGTCTGCTCAGCCCGCGCTCTCCGCGGCAGAGTTAACACTACCAAAGATCCTACACACTTTGATTCTTCACACGACCTATCGATGTAATCGTTCGATAGCAGTTTTCCCTAGGCAAGACCCAGCGTAAAAATACAAATAATATTTACGAAACAAACCAATTATACATCGACATAAATGTATACATCTATATATACAAACAGTAAAACAATTACAATATACAAAGAGACAGAATTGTCATATCTTGAGGTAACAAAGCATGGAAAAAAACATAATAGTACAATAGATGGAAATAGGAGGATATGCATTTCCGGCGTTACATACTTACGAACTGTTACGCCATCTTCGAAGATAATGGGGATGGCTGTGGTGGTAGCTGCTGCTGCTGCTGCTGCTGCTGCTGCAGTGAGAGACTGGTGTATCAAAATACCGTAATAACGTTATAGGCAAATAACAGTAACAAGACGGACGAGCGTTTAGTCACACGTGAATTGCAAAGTAACAAACAAAAAGGGAAAGATTTTTTTAAACGGCGAGCGCGACACACTAACGGATGCACTCCACTTACATCTGAATCACACTCGCGTTCTTCAGAGTCACTCGAAGCTGTCAGAGTTTAATGAAACAATTTCTTCAATATCATTTTCTACTATGCATTCATTTCCAGTGCTTTCATTATTACTTCTTTCATGTGTCTTACAACATTGTTCCAATCTGATGGCGAAGTTTCGTTTACAGCGCCCTTTGCCAATATCTTTCCACTTCCACTAAAGTACATTTTTTGCTGTCCCTTGTCACATAACCTTTTACTTGAAGCCATACGAGTTCGATCGTATTGAAGCGGCATTAGTATGGTGGCAGTCTAAGGACCCTATGACCATATTATTTTGGTATTTCATCTAAAACGTAAAGAGGTAAAGGTGGTTTACTCTGAACCACGAGATCCAACAGTTCACCCATTGAACAGTCGTCTGGTATGGGACTGTTTCTTCGTTGTAGCCCGTCGATAACGTTTTACTTCTTGGAAGCAACTGTAGGTGCCTAATCAAGGATAGTTGGATGATATGAGGCGTTATCCGTAAGTATTACTGAGGGCTTGCTCATGTTTTTCAGAAGAGAGCACTTAAACCACCACTGAAATGTGTCTCTGTTCATTTCTTCGTGCTTATCGGCGCTTTTATTCGATCTAAATAACAACATACAGTTTTCTATAAATCCTACAGATCTACCTGCATGGAGAAGTGTGGTGTCACCGCCAGACACCACACTTGCTATGTGGTAGCTTTAAATCGGCCGCGGTCCATTAGTACATGTCGGACCCGCGTGTCGCCACTGTCAGTAAATGCAGACCGAGCGCCACCACACGGCAGGTCTAGAGAGACGTACTAGCACTCGCCCCAGTTGTACGACGACTTTGCTAGCGACTACACTGACGAAGCCTTTCTCTCATTTGCCGAGAGACAGTTAGAATAGCCTTCAGCTAAGTCCATGGCTACGACCTAGCAAGGCGCCATTAACCATATCTAGAGAGTCTCACTTGTATCATCAAGAATGCTGTATACAAATGATGGATTAAAGTTAAGTATTCCAGCAGCTACGTACTTTTCTTTATAGCATTCATTACGTATCCTGTTTTAGACCTCACGCCAGTCTGTGTTAGATTATAGCGTGCATTTCGGCCTCCTCTAACTACAAGGTGTTGGCACATCTGCCAACACATCAAGAAGAATCAGTCTGCCACCTTTTCCAGTGGGTTGTGGCATGGTGCCACACACTGAATCATCTGTCCCACCTGTTACTCATTGAATGGCTTGCATGTACCCATGTTTCATCTAGCCAAACTGTCATCAAAATTTTCCTTCGATATTGCCCTCAAAAATCGGCATCATAATGTTAAGGATGTCACCTCTCTCCATTTGACATTTCTTAGATCAATTTTTTTAATATATGAAGCACAAATTGTGCTCCACATTTCGCAGTGACGATTTGCTGCCTCTGAAAAGCTTTCATTTTATTGGGGGGGGGGGGGGGGCAGATGTTCCTTTCTCGAATATTAACTGTAAATGTGATGATGAATTACATCTTCCTGAAAATCGTAGGTATTCGTCAAACGCTTCTCGAATTGCCTCTTTTTTTCTGTAGTGCTGAGGTGGGATGATCCAGCTTCACTTTCTACGCCTCCGTACTTTTCCTTCCCTATTCTTACAAGTGTTTTTTTGAATTTTTAAATCCTCCGTGGTTCTGTAAGTGACTTAAGTGAGAGGAAACAAGTGTTTCTCTCGTTCGAAGTATTTCCCGAAATTATTGCCATATTCACGAGCCTGACCTGTCAGCGCAGTGCCCTGACCGCGGATAGCCTTCTCTCACACAGCATGCGTCCGCAGACGCCCTCTCCCACTTCTTGCTTCTGACTTTGGAACAATGTGAATGTGAAGAAATGATCACACAAGTCAGGTCACAGCACCACACAGTGCATCTGAAACACGATCACTGTAAGCTTCGAGTTTAGAGCTAGTTTGTAGCCACAAGGGGGTTTCTTCTTTTTTGTCCTCTCTCAAAAGCGAACACATTACGGAAAGTGCAGTTTCCAAGAGGATTTCCATCTCCTTTCCTTGGACATCCGTAGATAAGAGCTGTAAAGCCAGCAAGTATCCGTGGCTGTCTTGGCGAACCTGTGGACGCAGCGGGTTGTGAGGTCTCGCTTTCCTTAAGGCACCTTACGTACAAGGAAATGCACTCAACCCAGCAGGCTCTTACTGCGAAAAACATTCGCGTAATCACAGAGGTATTATTTCTGTGGCCGTTATTACTGCTTTATAAAAAATCATTCATTCGCCTTCTAGTTTCGCACATTACTCCTTCCAGTGCGTAGCACGAATCCACGCCATGAATATCCCATATCTATTATGTAATCGGTAGAAGTTCTAACAAACCTACCACAACAAAGGTCAAAAATTAGTTATGATTGTAGTGTTGCTCACGCTGCTAAATATTGCATTTTCGGGAAACAACAAAGTTATATTATGTGGCAGGCGTTATTAGAGCAAAGTTAATAAAGTCATTTCTTGAAATAATGGATAAACTAGGCACTCACCTTTTCGTGTTTCTCACGTTGGTCTCGTTTGGTCTCGTTGTGAACTCATGGCCCAATCGTCGAAAATCTAGGTAGTGATGATTCCAAGCTCGGATGCAAAGAGGCCTAGGTGTTATTCTGTGATATTCAAAAGTTTTATAAAAGTGTTTCATAAACCATTCTTGAAGATTAAACTTTTGCAAGTTAGGACAATGGTGATGTAACAAAAGTAATCAGCACTGCGAATTTAAGTTACATTTCTTTTTTATTACTTTTATTGCAATATCACGTAACTCGTTCCAAAACATCACTTCACAATATAAATCATACTTTAAAATATCTTCCTCACTGTTAAAGTTCACATTTCATGAACTGACTGTAATTTGCGTCTTTTTAACATGACGACCAAAGCTTGACTCTCTAATAACCGCTTACGCGCCCAAAAATCAGAGCTACAAGTACGTCAATGATCATAGAGACAAAAAAAGAATACACATAAGAATAATATCATTGCAATATATACATATCGATGTATCGAAGTACCTCTACATTAATGAAATCAAATCTAGATGTTGTCACAGAAATATGTTGACTATTTTACAGAAACACAGTAGAATATTGCTGGTATCGAGAGGTTGAGATGAGGTGCCGTAATGGTTACGTAATTAAAATTCCATTACATTGCATCTCCAGACATTTACGCTAGGTGCGCTGCTGCAGATTTGTATTTCATAAGTGTACCATGTAATATAGCCATCAGATACGAAAGGCATATGCGAAATTAAGCAGCGTGCTCCACTGTTGTTGTCAACCTAACAGAATGGATACGTTATTTCCGGGATAACCAGCCGGAGAATAAAATGACGTCGTACAACGTGCGGCCCAATTTACACAGCGGATAGCCTATTGCACAGATTGCTATCCCTAGATTTAGCACAAGATTGTATAACTGGTTCCTAAGTAGGCTAAAATAAAAAGCTCGTGTTGTGGTATAATCATAAAATACGTGTATTTCATATGCAAATTCACAATATGATCATGATTCTGTATGTGAGGACCATACGGCAATCTTAAAATATGTTCATTTATATTTTTAGGCAGTAAAGAGCAACTGATGAGTGCACCAAGAGAGAAGCTTTCTGGGGATAAAAACAGAAAGAGAAGTAAGGATATAACTGAGCAGATAAATAAATAAATAAATAAATTAGCTTCTAAGATGAGAAGATGGCTTTACGAAGCAGGCGTGTCATCAAGCTCCACTGATGCTTCTCTTACTATGATTTCAGGTATTTCGAAGAATTGTTGTAATTTGGATATTCAAGATAATTCGACTGTACAGTCGAAAGTTCAGATCTCAGATGATGGTAAACAGCCTTCATCGTCGGTGTTATCTCAGCGGGAAGATCACGTTGAACAGACGGGTAACAAAAAATAATGTGTCTATTGGACCCAGCAAAGAAACTGTATTACTAAATGATAAACATCCATTGAGTTTAGGTCCACTGAACGCAACGGTGGGTATTTGAAATATCACATAGGGTTCGGAACAATGGCAAGTCAGGAAAATCTTAAAAGATCCTGGTGTGTTAATTCGATGGTAAAAAATGCAATTTACTCTGCCGCCTGCAAGCTATACGGCAGCTACTCTGCACCAGCGTTGTCTAGAGAGCGTCCCATTAATTGGAAAAAGCTCCAGAAAGCGACTCGAGCATGAAGCATCACAGACACACAATGAATGTTTTAGCAAATGGAAAACCGGTTTGCAGTAACTGAAATCGTGCTAGGGCATCGATCACAAGACTGAGAGATTTAATCACTCTGAGAAAGAAAAATGGAGACATATTCTGCATTTAGCAATGAACGCTGTCATGTATCTTGCCACAAACTCTCTTGCCTTTAGAGTATCTAAAGAAACACCTAGTGGTGTCACTGAAAATTTTCCTCGACCTAGACAAGGAAATTTTCTTAATTTAATAATTCCGCTCGCCAAATACAATCCTACTCTCAAGTGCCAGTTAGCTCATTAGAAAAAGGGATAGGTATCATATTTGTCGAAGAAAATAC
The DNA here is from genome assembly GCF_023864275.1 of Schistocerca cancellata. Classification (NCBI taxonomy): domain Eukaryota; kingdom Metazoa; phylum Arthropoda; class Insecta; order Orthoptera; family Acrididae; genus Schistocerca; species Schistocerca cancellata. The sequence continues at coordinate 53,541,009 of NC_064631.1, forward strand.
AAAAAGTAATCATCGATAAAATGGCAAATTTTGGAATCGGGTAAAGAAGACCAAGTATATCATCATATTTGATTGCTCTAGATGTATTTCACAGAGAACAAATTAGTCAAGTAATCATTACATAAAAACAACAAACTGGATGTGAAATAAAGGAAAGCTGAATTGATTTTATAGAAACTGACGGAAAGGCTGGAGTATATATCACACTGAAAATACTACAAAAACTAGAGGCTGATGGTTTGGATGTGCAAAAATGTCGTGGAGAATCTTACAATAACAAATCTAACACGGACGGCATATATAAGGAAGTCCAGTCCAGAATTATGTAAAGGCACGAGCTAACAAAGTTTGTTCCTTGTCTGGCACTCTCTTTAAATCTTGTGGCCTTGCATTCTGCGTAGTCATGTCCAGAAGAATTTAGTCTGTTTGGGGTTGTCCAGAAACTGTACTGCATTTTGTTGGGTCCACGATGAGGTGGAAAATAATGCAAAACTCCTACCTGTTACACCTCTAGTAAATAACTTACCGGAAGTTGTCAAAGCTCTGGAAGAAATCGAAAACTCCTCCCTTTGTGGCAGAATCTAAGTACGAAGCTCGTCATCTTCTACATGCGGTGATGGATTTTAAATTTATCGCGAAGTTAACAATTTGACCTGGTATTCTTAGAGAGATCAATAGAGTGAACGTCGAAATACAGAAAGAGGACACTATCATTTCCCGCCCTGTGGTACTAATGCAACGCCTTGTTAAGATCTTGCAAGAAATGAGAGAGAAACCAATAGAACTGTGGATCGAAGAAACTATATCTATTCCAAAAAAGTTGGAAATCGAGCCTCTCCTCAAAAGCAAACGAACTTCCAGAAAGAGAAGGCAACACGACGAAATTAGTGAGGTCGAATGAAGAACACTAGACGCTACTAAGCTGTTTTCCAGAGATATAAAAATAGTGTTTGACAAAATTTTAACACAAATTGAAACAATGGTAGTGTGTGCAACGAGTCTAAATAAAAATTTCGCCTTCCCTGATAGTCACGCACTTCTAATTATGTCGACTGAGGGTCTATAGAAAAATAGAGCCGATCTAGCACGAAAATATACGAAAGACTTCAGTGCAGTTGGTTTTTGCCTGGAATTCGCTCTATTCAATTAGTTAGTAACCGAAATTATTGGAGAATCAAGTGCGTTCGACCTGTTGCAACATCTATACAAGCACGACTTACAAGAAGTTTTTCGTGATATTACAACAGCTTTAAGGATATACTGCACATTGCCGACATCTGCAAGCGGTGGGGGAACTTTCAGCAAACTAAAACTAATTAAACGCTATCTACGTCCAACAGTGAGTCAGGAACGTCTCTCCGGCCACACGATCCTAACTATTGAAAATAAAATTGCCTATGAGATGAACTTTGATGAGGTAAGACACCTTTAGCAGAAAGGAAAGCACGGCGTGTAAAGCTGTAAAAGATTAGAGAGAAAAATATGCCGGGACTTAATGATTGAAAAAATGTTTTTCTTGCTTGTCTCTTGTCTTTACAGGTTTTATGTTTCCCGAATTTCATTTTGTGTCACACACAAGAGAAAGTTATTAGCTAATAGGCAACAAAGAGTGCAAATTTTCTGAAGAAATCTTCTCCTCTCGGTCACAATCTAACCCAGTATTAATGTCAAACCGGCCGACTGGGAGCAGGAGAGCCACCACAGGGCATTTCAGTTTCCAATGTCCTGAACATAGGTGTCATGGTTTTCATTACAAAATAATAAACATTTGAATTCCATAGAGCGAAAAACAGTGTTATACTGCAGAAGAATGTTGTGTGAAGAAGTCTGGCACACTTAGGACCAATAACATGTCTTAAATTTCCTCAGACATAAATGTCTTACATATCAAACTCTCCAGAAAGATGTGTACTACAAAACGAACGTACTATTGAAAACATATTTTTTTTAAATTTTTGATGTCATATCTCAAACACTCGAGAGGGGGTGGATGGGCGGGAGTGAGGGATCCACTATAAAGTTTTTGTCCCGGATCGGAAATATCGTAGATCCGGGACTGTATTCAGGGGCCTGACGATGGTGTACCGCTTGCATATGGGTGAAACCAGTAAATACAACTGATGTTATCCTTACTGCGAACAATAGTTAATATTATTGTCGATGTTCATAGCTTCTATTATTATTTCGTATTTTTGTTGTCGTTGTTCATCATTTATTATTGGTGGTCGTAATTAAAATCTATACCCGTGATAAAATTTAAAGCACACACACAGGAATTACGAATGCTTTGTAGTAGTTTTTGACATGTAGGAGACCGCCTGAAGCTCCCAGTCTTCCAAATAACTAATGGGTACGAGAGGACAATACGTAGGCTGACTATTCCAAAAATGTACGTCCTCAGGACTCTGTTTTCAAGTTCGCCTGGTACGAGAACTGCCTTCAGGTGTTAACAGTCGGGTTTACAAGTTGCCATGCCGGCACCAACTGTTCGCTTCTGTAACGAGCAATCGCAAGTACTCGCAAGACTGGCTGTTGCAGAAACAGAGCTTCTTTATACTGCGCTGAACGCAGCGCTAGAAACGTATCGAAAGGATTAGGGCTCACCAACTTCTTTCTATTCACCATTCCCAGACTGCTTCGCTGCCTTAAAGGAACAATGTACAAAAACAGCACCCACACACTGAGGGACCTAACGGTTAATATGATAACGGAGATTAGCCGTGTCAATGTCAACGTGTACGTACTTCAGTTTATTCATTGTACTTTATTTCTTTCCAAATGTTTTTTATTCCAGTGTTTGATCACACTATCAATTCTTCTGACGACGACCGGTTTCAGTCATTAATGACCATCCTCAGATCTTTGCTACACCATGTCTTAATGTGATAAGGCAGTAATGGCATCGTCAAAACACATAAATATACTCATCACAGCGTCGCCACATAGATCTAAAAACATAAGGTGTAGAATAGGCCACATCATCCACACAGTCATTTTTGCATCTGGCTTGCGTCTTAAGCTCTTCGCGTAACCGTGTCACACATTGTACTACCTGATGATTCCTGCACACACATAATCGCACCACCAAGTGGGTTACGCCTGCAATATCGACTAACCGATTTACACTTCAACACCTGATCTGCTGCGCAGGGAGTAATAAGCATCAATGACTCGCTCTTGCCACGTGAACTTCGAGTTAGTAACAAACGTAAAAACATTCCACTACTAATAGCTATTATTATTATTAGTTTGCAAATGAAGTAACTACCGATGTAATGCTCTCCAATGCACAGCCCTTCGTCGCTATTAAATATCTGCGTTTACATCCCTAACACCCTGTACTTATATACAGAGAGAGAGTTAGTTTTAAGACTGGGTGCGCTTGTGTTGCAGATTCTGCAGCAGTACCAGCCAGAGCTGATGTCGCTGTCTCCGGACGAGCGGTACGTGCTCCTGGGCTACAACGTGCGAAAGGTAAGACTAGCCGTCTCGAGTCTTATGATGCCAACACTCGCAATGTGGACGCCGCGACAGACGCCAGTCAGCTAAGCAAACCACACTATAAGGTGGCCGCTGTAGTGGAATCATCTGCAAATACCCATTTGTACATTAGTAACATCAAGAAAAGCACACACAGACCCAAAGTGGTCACAAATTTGCCTCAGACTTCGCAAAATCTGCCAGCCTTCTCCAGCATGAGAACAGCAACGCACCAAATTCTGTTCTTTGAGCAACTTCGGCAATGCTTTTGTTTAATTCGTTGGTTTTTTTGAAGGTCCAGAAATTTCTGAAACACCGTATGCGGTGTCGGTGATTGATGTAGTGCCCCATTAGTTTATTTTTATTAAAGCGTGCCAACACTGCGAACTATAAAGGTCATGTCAGGTTTGAATGTTCTTCTACCATGTCTATATGATCGTCGGTAAATTGCGTAGAGAAGAGGTCGCAATAAATCCCCATTTCTGCTAAACTTCCAGGAACGCCTCAGTGTAGTCAGTGAGTCCGTAGGAGATAGTATAAGAAACGTACAGTATGACTGGCCTTGCTTTCGCATGAGATAGTACAAGAAACGTACATTATGACTGGCCTTGCTTTTGCATCCGAGTTTTGCGGAGAGTAAGACAATCCGTCCTTGGAATGTCTTAGTGAGTAGTCGTGCAGGATTCTTTCAACCTGTTTCGCCGAGAAGCTCTCGATGTTCGTCTCTGGCAGAAGCAGTATCAGCGTCGTCGGGGTTTTTACAGCTCAGTTCTTCTTCCTGTGACTGACTGATGAAGAGGGGAAACTATATTATTCGGAACAACGTTCAAAAGGGATCACATTATGATTTAGTTATTTACTGAGCACCGTAAACTGACGATATGAACACAGTTAATAAAGATTAACTGAGAAGTAACAACGTCCTGAGAGCGTTATTTTATGACACAACTGCGTCGGTAGGCATCCTATCGGAGACTGAAGATTACGGCGCTTAGCTTGTACCTCGTTCTTATACTCCAGACATTTCGAAGTCGTACGTACACTTCACTTAGCTAAAACATTACTCATTTACTTACGAAGACCATCGACTTCTGGTGTTGTAATGTTCTCCTAAGAAAACGTTTACCACCTGTAGGCCTCGTGTCATATGTGTATTGGAAAACGCTACTTTCATTGGCAAATAAGAGGGTCGTTCAATAAGTAATGCCCCACAAATTTTTGCTCACAAGATTTATTGTTAAGAGTCAGAACTGGGTGAAATTATACACCAACATGTCTTCTCCATGTCCTATTTCTCTACGTAGCCGAATCACGTTCAATGGCCGTACCCCAGCGTTGTGAAAGAGCATGTATTGCAGCTGGTAAAAGCTCTTGCCTTGTAGGCGCATTGATGGCCGACCCAATTTGGCGATGTGCTTCCGGGTTCTCAGACTTGAGTGTGGCCTTGCATTATCGTGTTGGAGCAAGATTTCTGCTGGACTCTTGTCCGATCGAACATGGCGGAAACGGTTCTTCAGTTTATTCAGAGTCTTCACGTATACCTTCGGAATTGATGGTTGATCCTCCTGGCATCACATCCACGAGAATGTCGCCATCACAATCCCAGAGGGCTGTCGCCATGACTTTTTCGACAGACAAGCTTGCCTTGAATCTCTTCTTTTGTGGTGAATGAGGATGAGACCAGTCCATGGACCGCCTTTTCGTTTTCGGCGCAAACTGGCGCACCCAAATTTCGTCCCTCGTAACGATCCGTAATAGAAAGGCCTCTCTGTCGGTCTCGAAACGCTCCAACAATTCAGATGAAGTGACCTTCCTTTGAATCTTCAAGTCTGCTGTGAGAATTCGTGGGACCCATCTCGAGCACCTCTTAGAAAATCCGAGACTCTCGATCATTGCAGACGTTCTTCCAATGCTGACCGACAACTGTCGAGATGTGATGCGCCGGTCGGCACGAATAATGGCATCCGCACGATTCAGCACGTCTGGAGCAGTGGCTGAGACAGGACGTCCCGAGCGTGGCTGATCATGGAGCTCTGTTTCTGTATTTCCTGCGGCTGTAAGTTTCTTTACCCATCGCCCAACTATACTATCAATTGCAGCATCGCCATAAACTGCACGCAAACGTTTATCGATGTTCACCGGCGTTTTCTTTTTCTGCACACAAGAATTCAACAACAGCACGCTGCTTGTAACGTGAGTCGTATTGTAAACGTCCCCTTTGAACAATTTATACAAGACTATGCTTAAACTGACACATAATATTTTTTAGCGCAACGTAATCTGACTTTCAGAAATCCCTACAAAGGAATGGCCCTGACTAACATTAACCGGTACCTTTCACAAATCACTTACCTCACAAAAATCTTCGTTACTCGAACTACTGCAATACAGCGAGCGCCACTACTGCCAGCTAAATAAAAGATTCAAACTACTGAAGGCACTAACTACTGATAGGCATGGTTAGCAAATGAAAGATTTTAATAGAGAACAAACAATGTATTTACCTTAATAGTCATCAAAAGTCATAATATATACAGCAGCTCATGACATCCATTTTTACAAATTTCAAAACTCCGCCATTTCTCTCCCCACATCCACCACTGCTGGCGGCTCACCTCCAACTGCGCAACGCTATGCGCTGTTAACATCCAGCTGCCCAACACTACAATGGCAGACAACAATGCAAACTAGCCACAGACTGCACACAGCACAGCCAGTGATTTTCATACAGAGCGCTACGTAACGTTGCCAATAAGAAAACATAAACAGCCTACTTACATAGCCCCAATGCTCCCCACAAAAAATTTTACAAATTATTTTGGGCAGTGGCCAATAATTATTTGAAAAAATTTTTCATAATTACAATAACAAAGATATCCAATGCATACACTTATTGACACAATGTTGGTCAAAAGCTAAAATTTTCTCACTGTCCATAAAGACAGTCCTGATCTGAGCAGTAAAAGACAATGCACACGGAAGTAGTGGATTTCCATGCAGTCTTGAAGAAGTAGTGTTGTCCTTCCAACGGAAAGACAGTGCTGACTCTTGACATGCTGACAGGTAATGGGCCACAACAGAGCAAACCCACAGCTGAGTCATTCGACGTTTTGAAGAATATTGGTATGACCAACAGAAATGTGTGCAGTGAAATGAATGCTTACAAGTTACTTACTTTTATGAACTGGTGTCAATTACAATATTATAACATGAGAATACAATTACAAAGGTACAACTTACATCATTAAAAACATAACAATACAGATAACATTTGTAGTAATACAGGCTTTACAAAAGAATAGAAATAACATATACATCAGTGTTACAGGAATTATGACATGAGTACATACATAAAAGATCAGAATAACTTGCAAAACATCAACTTCACACATGAGCAACAAAACAGAACAGATAAATAATGTCTAAACATCTTTACAAGGTAAATAACATATTATTAATGCCAATTACATTTGAGGATAACAGTATTCCTCATCATAGTGGATGTAGCTTAGTATAAGAAGAAGAAAAACTTCTATGAAACTACACAGAGACAGGAAGAAAACAAATACACAAGGGTACACAAAAACATAGTGGGATAACTCAAAAGGAAAGGACAGGGTTTGTTTTCAGTGTAACATTTGGTACTGCAGTCCAACCCAAAACTTCATTCCATAGATCTTTCGTCTTATTTCAACCTTTGCTTCCACCAAAAAAATCCTATCCAAGCATGCTTTCTGTATTTTTCTCGTATAACCTCTCAGTGCATTTCTTCAAATTCAGCGCAACTCATTCCCTTATATAGTCTACCCCTTCTTAAGCTAACTTAAATCTACTGAGCTCAGATGCTAAACTAAGGGACGAGGCAATGCAGCAGCACATAACAAATAAACACAAACAGCAAGGACAAAAAAAAATTGAAATTGGCAAAGTAAGCAACAATATTACAACTAATATAAGGCAATGAGCAGCGAACAAGAAAAATAAATCAGTAATAAACTGGCTTAGCAGAGTAACATACAATCAAATTCAGTAACACTATGCCTGGCAAACAGCAGAAGCAAATCACTTACCTCACCAAAAATCTTCGTTACTCGAACTACTGCAATACAGCGAGCGCCTCTACTGCCAGCTAAATAAAAGATTCAAACTACTGAAGGCACTAACTACTGATAGGCATGGTTAGCAAATGAAAGATTTTAATAGAGAACAAACAATGTATTTACCTTAATAGTCATCAAAAGCCATAATATATACAGCAGCTCATGACATCCATTTTTACAAATTTCAAAACTCCGCCATTTCTCTCCCCACATCCACCACTGCTGGCGGCTCACCTCCAACTGCGCAATGCTACGCGCTGTTAACATCCAGCTGCCCAACACTACAATGGCAGACAACAATGCAAACTAGCCACAGACTGCACACAGCACAGCCAGTGATTTTCATACAGAGCGCTACGTAACGTTGCCAATAAGAAAAACATAAACAGCCTACTTACAGTATGCAGACGCCATTTTGACGCTGGACTACGACTGTGCCATCTGCCAGAGCGGTTCGAAACTTCACCGGCGCACAGAACAAACATCAGATGTGAACCACCAACAAGGATGTTTGTCTGTGTATATTAATGGCTTTTTTTAAAAAAATGTAGTTATTGAACGACCGTCGTATTTCATAAGACAGATTACCTGTTTCGCGCCAGAATAACTGTGCTGTCCCTGCGTACCTCGCTGCTGATTTAACGAGCGTTCTCACCGTCCATTTGCAACGCCATATGGTGCACCAGCTGCTCCAGCCAGCGTGAGAACTAAAATCTTTGTGCCGACTGTGTGCATTCTGCGGTACCTCTAGTACCTCTTGACTCAGCGACTGCTACGTGGAATCTGCAAACGCGATACAAAATTGTAAAACTGGAAAACAAGGAAATAAATGTTGCATTCGAACAGAAGGGCTACCTTAGAAGGTGCTATTCAATGATGGCGAGATTATTTCACTCACTCGTTCGAAAAGGCAGGCATCTCGAACTTCGCTCCCACCAATTCAAAATACACAGCGCACCAGCTAAAGAGCACTCTCCGAGCAACTTGACAGTGATCACCATTCCCTTGCACCTACACACAAAGATCTGCTTTTCAGGAAACTAAAAAGAACCGGAGACAACGTGCTGAAAACCTACAAACACTACGAAAGCTGAGCAACTATTTGTTTGCCACTCAAATTGTTGGCAGACAGGTGTCACTCGAAACAAAACCTTAAAAATAGGACGTTTGTATGGTTAGCTCACTTTCGATAAACATAGCAAAGAAATGTTTGGGTTTGTACAGTTTTACCCAAGGGTGAAAAGCGTTATGGTAGAGCAGTCATCACTGGATTGCACGACCAGCTTACCTTACCCTTGTTTCGAAACTTAACACGTATGACGTTAGACACCACTCTGGATAGCTGTGCATGTAAAAGCACCACATTTATGATGAGGGAAGAGACTGACCCCAGATGGAATTTGCCCAGCGGATAAATGACAAGTGTCGATGTACTGGTAGAGATGGGCAAAACTGTTCTTTTCAGAGATTGGATCAGAACTGTTCACTCCCTGAAATGAATTAGCTCTTTTTCATGACTCACCACTCATTTACAATAGAAAATAAATGGAAGGCACATTGCCCTTTAAACTTGGTTTATTCCAGTACTATACCTGTATTTTGATCTTATTTGATCCTATTTTGAAGTAACACAGATAATGAGTAAGAATTTTGTATTGTTTATCGAAATTTCCACGATATGACAAAGTTTTTAATTATTGATTTATTTTGCACTATCGTGGTTTTTTGGGTGAAAGGAAAATGTTGTAACTTGAGATTTACATTAACAATATATTTGGCTATAATGTATTAAAATTTCATTAACCTCATACAAATACATCGCAAGCCATATATTTTTAAAGTGAACGTTTCCTTTCGAAGACGCCTAAAATCGCAAAATCCGTACCAGAATAAGAAAAAAATATATAAATTTGACTGTAAAACGAAAGTGCTGCATATAGCCTTACGCAGAATAAAACAAGGAAAATATTGGTGTATCACATTTTGCAATACGTTTATCGGTTCGCTCGTAATTAAAGCGTAAATTCGAGTGTCCATAATAAAAATCCTATAGTAAGAGGAGTCGTCAGGAACCTAATCTGATCAGTTTAAACAAATAAAAATAAAATAAAAACAAATGATGTATACATAACATAATAATGTAATATACATAGCGGTATTACTACGAAGAACAATATCCAGTAGAGACGAACTCCGATGCAGAAGCGCTGAGTCGAGCAGGTCGAGCCGCGAGCTGTATTACTGCGTGAGCTAAGACCGCACAGACCAGAGTGACACCTGAGTTGCTTTGCTCAACGCCCTGGCTAGAGTCGAGAACGTTGGGGTGAGCATTGAGCGGGCGAGTTCCGAGGGTGGGGGGAGTGATGAACTCACCCGCTCCAAGACAAATCGTCCGTTCCCTTGCGAGCAGGTTGTTGCAAGTAGTTCCTATGTTATCCCCTAGGTGGCTCTGTCCTGTTGCTAGCATCAACTGCCCAGAGGGCAGGACGTGCGACTGAAACGATCGCCGACAGAGTGCGATGTGTAGTTAAGCTGCGCCAGACACTGCACGCGGCAGACGACGCACATAGATGGCACGGCATATGTGAAACACAAAATCCAATGGGGCACTGCACAATGCAGGCAGCCAAGGTAGAAGCAGGGCAGAGGCCGGCGCTGGCTGTGTTGTGTGGCGTGCACTGTGCTGTGACCAGCAGAGGTGCTGCTGATATGCTCCGTCTCTCTCTCTCTCTCTCTCTCTCTCTCTCTCTCTCTCTCTCTCTCTCTGCCGTGGGAAACGTTTGGAGCTACCATTCTTTTTTTCTGAATCACTGATTGTTCACTCCTTTGAAAGATTCAACTCTATGAATCAGTTCAAGAGCGGATACCCCATCTCTATGTACTGGCCAGCTTCGATATGGTTTATTGCCGGTGTTCCACGTCGCACTAGATGACTCCCGGGCGGTTTCAAAGTCCCGCCTCTGTTAAAAGATTCACAATCAGAAAACATTCGCCCAGTGTCCCGTGAATGACACTAGACACAGTCATCTGGGGTACACATTTTCCATCCCGGCTGGCAAAGGGTTGGCAACAGGAAGGACATTTGGTAACGGCTTCAATTAACCACACCACATCCGTTCCTACGAGTGGCGACCCTGCGCAGACGCGAGACAAAGGCACAAGAATAACATGACGTTATGTATGACGATAGATAAGTGTGGATGGCTAATCGCTACAGTTAAGCAAGAAATTCGCAAAGCAAGACACAATCGATTTACGAGCGATATTACGTTAACAAAGACTAACACTTACCCTGCGATTTTCAGCAACCGGAAAATTTAAATTAATCATAATTACATAAAGTGAAGGCCAAAGAAATTTCTACAGCCACGCGTATTCAAATACAGAGATATGTAAACGGGCAGAACATTGCCCTGCGGTCGGCAATGCCTATATAAGACAACAAGTGTCTGGTGCAGTTTTTAGATCGGTTATTGCTGCTACAATGGCACGTTATGAAGATTCAAGTGAGTTTTAACTTGGTGTTATAGTCGGCACACGAGCGGTGGGTCACAGTATCTCCGAGGTAGCGTTGAAGTGGGCATTTGCCCGTACGATCATTTCACGAATGTACCATGAACATCAGGAATCCGATAAAACATCATATCTCCGACATCTCTGTGACCGAAAAAAGATCCTGCGAGAACAGAACCAACGACGACTGAAGAGAATCATTCAACGTGACAGAAGTGCAACCCTTCCGCAAATTGCTGCAGACTCCAGTGCTGGGCCATCAACAAGTGTCTCATGCGAACCATTCAACGAAACATCATCGATATGAGCTTTCGGAACCGAAGACCCATTCGTGTATCTCTGATGGCGGCAAGACACAAATCCTCACCTGACAGGTCAACACCGACACTGGACTGTTGATGACTGCAAACATGTTGCCTGATCGGACGAGTCTCGTTGCAAATTGTATCTATCGGATGGGCGTTTATGGTTATGGAGACGTCCTCACGAATCCATGGATCCTGCAGGGGACTCTTAAAGCTGGTGGGGGCTCTGTAATGGTGGGGTGTGTGTGCAGTTGGAGTGATATTGAACGCCTGATGCTTCTAGATAACGATTCTATCAGGTGACACATACGTGAGCATCCTGTCTGATCATCTGCATCCATTCATGTCCATTGTGCATTCCGACGGACTTGGGCAATTCCAGCAGGACAATGCGAAACCCCACTCGTCCAGAATTGCTACAGAGTGGCCCCAGGGACACTCATCTGAGATTAGACACTTCTGTTGGCCACCAAACTCCCGAGACATGTACATTATTGATGTCATGCAACGTGCTGCTCAGAAGAAATCTCCACCCCCTTGTATTAAGGATTTATAGACAGCCCTGCAGGATTCATGGTGTCAGTTCCCTCCAGCATCACTTCAGACATTAGTCGAGTCCTTGCCATGTCATCTTGCGGGATTTCTGCGTGCTCGCGGGCCCTTACACGACATTAAGCAGGTCTTCAGTGCATTTCCCCTTTCACCCATTCCCCAACCTTTACTATAATTTCACCTGAAGGAAAATAACGATTATTGTTCCTTCCCTCTTTTCTGCTGGGACAAGTAATCCTTCAAGAGTTTTATGTCAACCTTATAAGGAGCGTGGAAAACAATGTAGGCTTCCGAGCATATGGTTTATATCGAAATCTTTGGTAGTGCACAAGTCATTGTTCGGACAGGCACCGCTCTGTCACTCGGTTCGTAGCACTGAATAAACACGACCTGATCAAAATTATCCGGATACCTATTGTGGACATTAAAATGGACTGTGTCCACCCTTCGCCTTTCTAACGGTTTGATCACTCCTGGAGACAGTTTCAGTGATGTGTCTGAATGACTGTGGACGAACGTCAGCCCATTCTTTCTCAAGAGACGAAACCAGAGAAAGTAGTGATGTTGATACTTGGATCTGCAGCAAAGTTGACGTTCTGAACTTATCCCAAATGTGTTCTAATGGATTCTCATTGAGACTGTAGAAAGGCCAGTTCATTCCAGGAACGTTCTTACACACGAAACACTGCCTCACAGATGCTGTTTTACGATGGGTGCATTATCATGCTGAGAAAAAGTCTCCTCTATTCCTCTACATAGGACACATTGCCTTAACACATGTTAAGTTTCTTCTGCAATCACTGCTTTCTTAAGTGCAATTAGGCGACCACACCCTAACCACAGAAAACACCCTATTACGTAACACCGCCTCCACATTTCGCTGTTAGCGCCACGCATGACAGCAGGTAGCAGTCTCCAGGCATATACCAGAACCAAAGTCTTCGAATGGATTAGCACAAGCTATTGTGATTCATCAGTCCAAATCACTAGGTCCCAGTCATTCATTGCCCAGTGGCTTCACCCTTTACAGCGCCTCGAGCTTTGATTACCATTGATTACAGAAATGTGTGGGTTACGAGGAGCTGCTCGAGCAGATTACCCTTTTGTTTTTAAGGGCAGTTATTGTGCTATTTGGGCTGACGGTAGCACTTTCATACTCATGTGCGATTGCATCCACTGGCTCACAACCACCCTACGGAATGCTCGACGGTCCCTGTCCATCAGTACAAGAGATCTGGCTGGTCTTTTTTTAGCTTTGCTTGATCCTTCGCGCTTCCACTTCAGTTTCACGTCGTAAACGGTCCTGGTCGAGTTGGTACAATCGCAGGTCACATTTAGTAAATAGGCCATCTTCAAGGTCACTTAGTTCTCCTGACCGACTCATTCTGCCATTACTGTTTCTCTGCTGCTAACTCAGCAATCACCACTTCCTTTTATATTGGCAGGTCTGCCACTCGTGACATCTTGTGATCAATCGTGCATTACATTTAAAGATGTCCGGAAACTTTAGATGAGATAGTGTACGTGCGACGTACACTCCTGGAAATGGAAAAAAGAACACATTGACACCGGTGTGTCAGACCCACCATACTTGCTCCGGACACTGCGAGAGGGCTGTACAAGCAATGATCACACGCACGGCACAGCGGACACACCAGGAACCGCGGTGTTGGCCGTCGAATGGCGCTAGCTGCGCAGCATTTGTGCACCGCCGCCGTCAGTGTCAGCCAGTTTGCCGTGGCATACGGAGCGCCATCGCAGTCTTTAACACTGGTAGCATGCCGCGACAGCGTGGACGTGAACCGTATGTGCAATTGACGGACTTTGAGCGAGGGCGTATAGTGGGCATGCGGGAGGCCGGGTGGACGTACCGCCGAATTGCTCAACTCGTGGGGCGTGAGGTCTCCACAGTACATCTATGTTGTCGCCAGTGGTCGGCGGAAGGTGCACGTGCCCGTCGACCTGGGACCGGACCGCAGCGACGCACGGATGCACGCCAAGACCGTAGGATCCTACGCAGTGCCGTAGGGGACCGCACCGCCACTTCCCAGCAAATTAGGGACGCTGTTGCTCCTGGGGTATCGGCGAGGACCATTCGCAACCGTCTCCATGAAGCTGGGCTACGGTCCCGCACATCGTTAGGCCGTCTTCCGCTCACGCCCCAACATCGTGCAGCGCGCCTCCAGTGGTGTCGCGACAGGCGTGAATGGAGGGACGAATGGAGACGTGTCGTCTTCAGCGATGAGAGTCGCTTCTGCCTTGGTGCCAATGATGGTCGTATGCGTGTTTGGCGCCGTGCAGGTGAGCGCCACAATCAGGACTGCATACGACCGAGGCACACAGGGCCAACACCCGGCATCATGGTGTGGGGAGCGATCTCCTACACTGGCCGTACACCACTGGTGATCGTCGAGGGGACACTGAATAGTGCACGGTACATCCAAACCGTCATCGAACCCATCGTTCTACCATTCCTAGACCGGCAAGGGAACTTGCTGTTCCAACAGGACAATGCACGTCCGCATGTATCCCGTGCCACCCAACGTGCTCTAGAAGGTGTAAGTCAACTACCCTGGCCAGCAAGATCTCCGGATCTGTCCCCCATTGAGCATGTTTGGGACTGGATGAAGCGTCGTCTCACGCGGTCTGCACGTCCAACACGAACGCTGGTCCAACTGAGGCGCCAGGTGGAAATGGCATGGCAAGCCGTTCCACAGGACTACATCCAGCATCTCTACGATCGTCTCCATGGGAGAATAGCAGCCTGCATTGCTGCGAAAGGTGGATATACACTGTACTAGTGCCGACATTGTGCATGCTCTGTTGCCTGTGTCTATGTGCCTGTGGTTCTGTCAGTGTGATCATGTGATGTATCTGACCCCAGGAATGTGTCAATAAAGTTTCCCCTTCCTGGGACAATGAATTTACGGTGTTCTTATTTCAATTTCTAGGAGTGTAGATAGTCCCTGAATGAAACGTACTGTTTCGCTACGGAAGATCATAATACGGCCCCTCTTTCAATCGTTGTACAAAAATCTAAATGGCAGATGATGACGTCAGTGATCGCGGTATAGAGAAGATACAAAAATCGCTTAGTAGTGGTTGCCATTAGGAAGCTAGGCTGAAATTGATAGGAAGAATCTTAAGGAAATGTAATTCATCCGCAAATGAGGTGGCTTACAGGAATCTTGACCGACTGATTCCTGAGCATTGCTCATCAATCTGGGAACCTTACCAGGCGGAATAATAGAAGAGGTAGCCAAGACTGAAGGAACAGTGGTGGGTTTTGTGACGGAATCGTTTCGCCGGCTCGGCAGCTTCACAGAGGCGGTCAAACTAACTCCAGTGCCACATACTGCTAGAGAGACGTTGTGCATCTCGGAGGGCTTCAAATGGTTCAAATGGCTCTGAGCACTATGGGACTTAACATCTGTGGTCATCAGTCCCCTAGAACTTAGAACTACGTAAATCTAGCCAACCTTAGGACATCACAAACATCCATGCCCGAGGCAGGATTCGAACCTGCGACCGTAGCGGTCACGCGGTTCCAGACTGGAGCGCCTAGAACCGCACGGCCACAACGGCCGGCTTCGAAGGGCTTCACTATTCACATTCTGAGGGGGTATCTTTCGGGAAGAGGTCGACAATATATTACTTCCTCTAAAATACGTTTCGCAAAATGAAAAGAACAAGAAAATTGGAGAAAATTGAGCTAAGACAGAGGTTCACAGAAAATCGGCATTCGCGAGTGGAACAGCGATGAGGGGATCAGTAAGTGGTGCCAGAGGTACTGTCCAAAACCCACTGTCTGCTGGCTTGCAGAATACAAATGTAGACGTAGAATATAGTTTGGGTAATATGCTCGTAGTTACTTACGCTGCTTGAAGCCAGATGAAGTTTCTAACTTCAGTACTTACTGTGTTAGTGCTAACTTAAGATTATACCGCTCCTTGCCGTAAAGAAGACCTCTCAAGTTGCAGACATGCACAATTAAAACACTCTCCTATAACTTTTGGCCGTGTGTATGTGTGTGTGTGGGGGAGGTGTCTTTTATTGACGAAGGCTGTGGTCAAAAGCTATATTCGTCTTTTTAATTGTGCCTATCTGCAACTTCACGTGTCTTCTTTACGGTAAACGATTCCGTCACGAAACCCACCACTGTTCGTTCAGTCTTGGCAACCTATTCTATTAATTTCACCTGGTAGGGTTCCTAGATTCTTGAAAAGTGCTCAAGGAATGAGTCGGTCAAGCTTCCTGTATGCCACATAATTTGAGGATGAATTACATTTCCTTAAGATTCTTCCTATCAATTTCAGTCTAGCGTCTGTAACAGTGTGTCTTTTCCTACATTTTTGATATTCCTACCTGGTGTTTCCATTGTTTGACAATACGTCTGTGCATTTTAAACGTTAAAATTTGGACAGTAGTGATACGCTGAAGGGCCAAACAAACTGCTATACGCATTCGTATTAAAATACAGAGATACGTAAACAAGCAGAATATGGCGCTGCGGCCGGCAACGCCTACATAAGAGAAGTGTCTGGTGCAGTTGTTAGATCGGTTACTGCAGCCACAGTGACACGTTATCAAGACTTAAATACCTTTGAACATGGTGTAGTAGTGGGTTCACGAGAGATGGGACACAGAATCTCCGGGGTAACGATGAGGTAGGGATTTTCCTGTAGCCCATTTCACGAGTGTACTGTGAAAATAAGGAACCCAGTAAAACATCAAGCCTCTGACATCGCTGCGGCCGGAAGAAGATCCTGCAACAACGGGAACGACGACGACTGAAGAGAATCGTTCAGCGTGACAGAAATGCAACCCCTCCGCAAATATATGCTGCAGATTTCAATGCTGGGCCATCAACAAGTTTCACCGTGCGAACAATCGATATGGGCTTTCGAAGCCGAAGGCCCACTCGTGTACCCTTGATGACTGCACGACAGAAAGCTTTGCGCCTAGCCTTGGTCCGTCAACACCGACATTGGCCTGTTGATGACTGGAAACATATAGCCTGGTCGGAGGAGTCTCGTTTCGAGGAGTATGGAGCGGATGGACGTAAACGGGTATGGAGAAAACTTCATGAATCTATGGACCCTGCATGTCAGCAGGGGACTGTTCAAGCTGGTGGAGTCTCTGTAATGGTGTGGGGCGTGTGCAGGTGGAATGAAATGGGACCGCTGATACGACTACATACGACTCACACAGGTGACACGTACGTAAGCATTCTGTCTGATCATCTATATCCATTCACTTCCGTTCTGCATTCCAAAGGACGTGTGCGACACCCCACATGTCCAGAATTGCTACGAAGTAGACTTGGCCACTGTTTGTATGTTTCGATACAGTGTATCGATACGTGGAACTGTCTCAGTGTTTCGGAACGGCTGTGGTTCAGTGTTTCGAAACAGTGGTGTTTCATTCCGCCCCTGTCTCGGATATCCGGACCAGATTCGATCTCGAGCCAGACACAGAAACTGTATCGTTGTTTCAAAATAAGGCTGTTTCAGTCCACCTCTGCTTGGAACAGACTGATTGTATCGAAACAGTGATGTTTCATTCCGCTCTGTGTCGGACGAGATTCGGGCTCGGCACAGGTACTGAAACGCAACATACCACTTCGTGAAACACTTTCAAGAGTGTCGAAATCGTTTTGACAAGCAATAGCATGAAGCTTAAGATATCCGAAAATAAAGCTTCGTTTCTAGATGTAACCAAACAATAAAACAACACATACTATTCACATTCAAAATAATAAATATGTGAAAATCATTCAGTTAAATTACAATTTTTTTATAACATACGTTTCTCTGTTCAAGTACAGTAATTATATTAAGAAACGCAAGTAAGCCTAGAACATTTTGAATACAAAAAGGCGTAGAGTGACAGTTATTATACATATACATAAATTTAATGTAGGTATAATTGCAAGCAATCTGTTTGACATATCACTGATAGTGTAATGGTGAACGGGAAGGGCTGGGAAGCATGGTGAATTTATAGTAACGGTTCGAAACACCTTGAAAGACAAAAAATTTTCTGTTATATTTTGTTATTTATTCGAATTATTTGGCATTATTTGTGAGTCTATAGTCACTGTGCCTATTATCCACAATGATTCCCTTTGTGTGCATGGGAATTAGCAGGATGGGTATATTCCCATACTAGCGGAATATGGGAATCCCAGTACCATATCCGTTGTTTCTGCAGTTCGCTCCCACCTCCAGTTCCGTTCGTGGTGGTTCTTCTGTCTTCAGCTATGGCTGTCCTCAGCCAATTGAAAAGTATGAAAGTCACACGACACGAAAGCAGCGCATTTGCTGCATGAAATACGAAACTTCCAAGACGCCTAAGTGATAGTTTCATACTTTCTGCGATATGATTAGCGCTCTCGCACCTCATTTGTGTTTATATGGACATACCTATACAGTAGACATTCAAGATGATAAAAGTCTAGGTTTATTAGATTACAAAACACAAACTGTTTCACTGTTTCGAAACAGCGTATCGAAACATTACATTGTACTGTTTCATTTGTTTCGAAACAGTTACGTGTTTCAGTTTGCCCATCTCTACTACGAAGTGGGTGCACGAACACGTTTCTGAGTTTAAACACTTTCTCTGGCCACAAACGCCTCAGACATGAAGATTAATGAGTATATCTGAGATGCCTTGCAATGTGTTGTTCACAAGAGATCTCGCCCCCACCCCTCCCCTCCCCCCTTCCCCGTACTCTTGCGGAGTTATGGATAGCCCTGCAGGATTCTATGTGTCAATTCCCTCCAGCACTATTCAGACGTTAGTCGAGTACGTGCCACGTCATGTTGAAGCTCTTCTGCGTGCTCGCGGGGTCCCTACACGATATTAGCCGGATGTACCAGTTTCTTTGCCTCTTCAGTGTATGAAATACTTGTAATCAAATCTTTGTTGTCCCTGTAAGCCGCTAGTCTGACAACCTTCAAGTGAGGTTGGTGACTGGTTTAGCGGTTAAGCGTTGACACTTCTTCAGTTCCGTATACTGCCATGAGTTTTACCTTCATGGGAAGAATGAAACGGGTTCACTAAGCTTCGTGATGACAGTTGAATAGCTATTTTGAGAGAGAGGTAGCGGCTCAAAGATGTGGAAATCTGGCGGGTGGACCTCTGATTGAAACCGTATGGCAGAGGATGGCACGGTGGTCGGTGGATTTCAAGTGGTCCTCTGCGCCTGATCGTGGAGTTTCTTTTACTTTGTAGAGTCTTCAGTCTTCTGAAGGCGCAGACCAGCCTGTCTCTTGTGCCAAACTCTTCATCGCCGAGTAACACTTGCATCCAGCATCCTCAGTTATTTGTTTAACGTATTTGAATCTCTGTCTTCTCCTAAAATTTCTACCCTCTACAGTGTCCTTTACTACGAAATTACCCACCATAAATGCAATAACGCCCCTGGATTACAACTTCTTATACTAATGACTGCCGGTTTCAGTCTCCCCTGCAGCCCATATTCAGGTAAGGCGCCGCGACGTGCGCTGTTTCAGCATGCCATGCCGTGATTTCTATTGTTGTCCCACCTACAGAAAATAGTCCACTCGCCTTGGGGTCATTTCTTCTTCAGCACACCTGTCCACACGCCTGACATGTTACAAAATGAACAATGTTCGTCGGCTAGAGAAAACCGTTGCGGAAATCAGCAGCACTGCACACCCCTGAAAGTTGCACCAAATGTTACCATATGAACTGTGCTGTTAAGGGGCTCCGGAACGCCCTATACTTGCAATGTTAAAATAACGCTTATAAATTACATCTTTCCTCACAAAGTATTTGAGGTAGGAAGTTGAACGTTTTACAGATTATTTATTGGAGTATGGGCTACAACTTAACACAGGGATTTTACAAAATTTTAGTTCAGTTATTAAAGATGATTTTTTTTTCAATTGTAATGAAAATTCACAACATTTTTTTGCAATTTTTCATTTATATATTCAAAAATATACAGTTTTTTGGAAAAAGGCTGTCTTAAATTATGCAGAAGGTACTGTGTAACATTTACTGAAAGTTTGAAACAAATATGTTTGGAAGATCCTTAGAAAACATGTGATTAGTATGAGAAAATAAAAGTTTTGGGAATCCAGCGACAAAGATTGGATTAACTTTTTAGTGCATTCCAGGTCCATAGGATGGATTATCTTCATCCTCTGCAAACTCCTCCTCCAGCTTCCTCTTGTTCCTCCTCCTGTTTACTCTTGATTGTATTTCTAGACTCTTTACAGCCCTGTCTGCAGCCCGAAGGCGTTCCTTGTCTAAGGCAAGCATCGCTCGTACCATGTTAGAACCTATCTTCATTCCCATATTTCTAAATACCTTGCACCTTACAATGTTGCCATAATTGAAAGTCGCAACAGCATCATACACACCAAAGTGAAGTGTTTCTATTCCAACAAATACAGTCTTGGGGATTCTCGACCATATAACACTATTTACACTTTCATTGGGGTTTTGAGTTTTTCCGTGAATACACTTTTTCAACAGTTCAGGTGCTGCTAAGTCTCTGAAAATAAGTTTAGCCACAACACATACTTTATCTCACATCACTAAAATGTACCTGATGAACACGGACTTTAATAATAACACCATTTGACAGTAGTTTAACAGCGCCACAGTGGGTCACGCCCATGTAGAACACATTTCAAAAAAAAATTAAAAATAGTTGTAGTCTTCGGAATTGAATAAATTATATATCTATTAAAAGGTAATAGTCTGCAGATTCAGAAAACGCAAAAAAGTAAAAATTGAACTTTTCATGATTTTGAGCCTTTCCGGAGCCCCTTAAAGGAATAGGTACTGTAAGGGAAAACTTAGATATATTGTTTTCCTTTAATACAAAACACCGCCAAGTCTGTGCTAATCTTAAGTTACAGTTTCGATACTCCCAGGCACTCATAGTCACTCCTAATGGGCAACTTACGGTATTTAACCGACCACGTTACCAAAAAAGATTAAAAAACGAGTTGTCTGTGACAATGCTCGCTCAAATATTACAGAAAGTGACGACTACGACTACTGAGTTCGCAGTCACGACTTGTACGCGGGGCCACGCGGATTTTGGTTACTTCAGAAGCTACAGTTTACACACAAGAATGGGAATTACGCGTGTTCGTCTTTATCAAACGTTCGTGTTCACTTTGGGGCAGTCCACGGTCAAGTTTCTCTCATTATTCCGCAAAATTGTTACATACATTCAGAGCTCTTAGTGTACGCGTCCGAACAGGTTGACGGCTGAGCTCCTAACTGCACTATAGACTTCACGAAGCAGTTCCATAGTCCGCAAAATGAGCGCTAACGTATTGTCCTCTGATCGACTGCTACACATCATAACCAGTCCAGAATTAGTATTAAACTGTTCAATCCCGCGTCTGTTACACTTGATTAATCATAAGCTAATAGATGTGGACAATTTATCAAATTAACAAATTTAGAAAATCCTCAATTACAAAAGTATCTCCCTTCTTGAATAACTGTTATTCGTAAAATGTTTGTTTGGCAGTACCATAAATTGACTGGTTGCACGTTACAAGTTTCCCCCCGATACTACGATTCGCTCCCCCTGTACAACCACAGTTCTCACGCAAACGTATACTCACATGACAGACATATTCCTTTATTAAGTACTTCATATTCACGCTATGATTTATACTAATAATTAAACCTATTAAATCATAAACAATTAATAATAGTCGTATTATATGATGAAAATATTAAGGAATTTTGGACTTCATCCTAAATTAATAAAAATGATACAGTTAACCTTAACAAACGCCAAATCCAAAGTAAAATTTAGAGGAGAAATATCTGAACCATTTACGATTAAAACAGGGTTGAGACAGGGAGATTGTTTATCACCATTGCTATTCAATTGTGCTCTTGAATATGTAATGAGAGAATGGTACAAGGAAAATCCTATGAATATTAAAATTGGAACTAAGAAAGATAAAATAAACCAAAATTGCTTGGGATTTGCTAATGACCTAGCACTACTAGCTAATAATATTCAGGAAGCCACGAAACAAATAACAAGCTTACAAAATATAGCACAAAAATTAGGACTCCAGATATCATTTGAAAAGACTGAAATAATGGTAACGGATCCACTTGTAATAGATCACATCACAGTGAACAATAGGGAAATTAAAATAGTGAAACAATTTAAATACCTGGGTGAAATTATAACACATAAATTGGACGAGAAACCTGCATGGCGAGCAAGAACTAATAAAATGATAAAAGCTCAAAAACTAGCATGGTCTACGTACAATAAAATATGTCTATCAATTAAAACAAAATTAAAACATTACAAGACGGTGGTTCAACCAGAGGTTACAAACGGAAGTGAAACTCTTTTTAAAGTCACCCAGAAAAACAGAATTGACAAAATTTTAAAAGTAGAGAGAAGAATTGCTAGAACATGCATAAATAAGAAACATCAAAAAGCTGGGCAATGGCGGATAGTTCCAAATGAAGTGGTATACAGAGAACTGGAGCCCATCACCGATACTATACGAAAGAAAAGGATCTCTTTTTGTGGTCACATTCTGAGGACACCAGAAACCAGATTATCAAGGAAAATTATTGAGAAACTCTGGAATTTGAAACAACAAGGAGGATGGCTTAAGGAAATAAGAGAGGATATGGAAGAACTGGAAATAACTCTGGATGATTTGCAGAACAAAACGCCAAATTTAAAGAAGTTGAGGGACACAGAAATAAGATTTAAACCAAAAATTGACAAACGACATACAATGAAAAGGGTATTTACAGATGAGGAACGACGAAAAGCATCGGAACGAATGAAGAGATACTGGGCCACTCGGAAGGGGAAAATACCAAAGAAGAGGACCAGAAATGATTGACTGAAGTGGTCCAATGAGGCCGTAAAAGCAGAAGAAGAAGAAGTCGTAATATTCACAAAAGGTACTGTTTTGTTTCCAGAATACCATGTTTTAACTACCCATGATTTCACATTCCGTGAGATGCTGACAACTTTAGACCACAACCATTACTACTTTCAGCTAGCTTGAGAAACAGAGCGCACATGTTACACGAGAACAATGATGCATTGTATCTACCTGCTCGCTGCCTTCTGACTTACATAGGCACCATACAAGACGCTACGCCTCAAACAGTGGTATGAATGAGAAAAAACTTTGAGTTTAGTCATTCATACCACTGTAGACAAACGGCACCTTACGGCACTTTGCCTGAAGATGGTCTGCAGGGCAGATTCAAACCGGTAGTCGTTAATAAAACAAATCATGGTCCAGTTGGTATTTTCTTCGTTAATCACAATTACTGATATTAGGAATCTTATGTCATGACAATTATGTTATTCCCTGATACCTTAGCATATGTCCTGTCATTCTGTTCCTTCTTCGTGGCATTCTTTCCACATATTCGAATCTACGGCTATTCTACAGAGGACGCTTGCTTACGTCATCAGTCCACTAGTTTTCCAGATTCCCCCTGCAACGTCGCATTTTTAAGCCTTCGATTCTGGTCTTTCGCGGTTTTCCCGCTGTTCATAATTAACACAATGCTGAGCTCGAGAAGTTCATTCTGAGAAATTTCTTCCTCGAATTAAAGCTCGTGTTCCACACTAGTAGACTGATTTCAGCACACTTCTTTTTTATTTTGTACAGCACCGCAAAAAACTGTATGCCATCTCTCTCTCTACAACTATAAAGGTTGTGAAAAGAGTCCAAAATAAGACTAACTATGCTCTCGGATGAGAAACGTCTAGTGTTATTGTCCAAGCAAGAGGTGGAGAAGGCAACAGAACATCGTACCTTCTGCAATTCTTAACAATGTGCAGCGTCGCGCGCTAAGCGTATACCGAATGTCAGACATTTTAACTTGGCAACACGTCACACTATCTCCATGCCCATTTATCCACAGAGCAGCGTGCGTGAATACGCTTCTCATTTAAATAAAGCAGTGGTTGCTTTGTTTTCGATGTTTCTCTTAAGGGAAAACTTACGTCCCCAATTATGGCCACACACGTTATCACCTGTTCGTTCCCGTAGGTTTTCAACGTGAATACTGTAAGGGAAAAATTGCAGAATTGTTTACTAGTCATAAAATCAGTACATGAATCCAAAACATTGATAGCACAAGATTATTAATTACATACGTTGATGCCATGCGAAAAGAGAAGCATTCCGTGGTGACAAGTTTGTCACTAGTATAACTGAAATACTTCACGCGAGGACTTAGCCTTTTTTTTGTCAGGAAGGTATCAGGCACCAACTTTCAAAGGCACAGTGATTCTTTCCTTACGTGAGCTGATTTCACTGGCATTTTGCAAACATGTCCGCTAATACATTTCCTGTGATCGCTCTGGTAACTAGGAACCATTTGGACTGCATCTAGCAACAAAATTCGGTTTCACCAGCGCCCCGGACTTACGTTGGCTAAAAAAGCTACTTCGAGGTGGAACGGGTTGGTAGCCTATTATCCTTGGGAGAAGAAACAGATAAGGGCTTATAAGGGCTTGATTAGAATCCTTGCACTACAAAGTGACATGGAGTCGCTGTGAAGCAATAGGTGGTGGTGGTGGTGGTGGCGGCGGCACAAATAGTTCAGATTCTCCATAACAATGAAGAGTAGTGTAATTGGATGGTCTAATTCACGAGGAAGGGAGCAGACAACAGACAAGACATACATACAAAACCACAGACCAATCAACCTGGTTTCGCGTAACAAAGGATGATCACTAAACAGAGGGTCAACTACATAAAAATGTGGAATTTTAATCAAGGAAAAATAAGCTGACTTCAGAAGCGAATACAGCGAAAATTCGCTATAGCCGACATATTTGTCTCGTGAGAATCGACAACTGTATTAATTTTTAATATAATTTTCAGTTTTTTTGTCTCGGTTGCGCCTTTATTAATTAGATAACCTGATTCGATCACTCAGGATCATCTTCAGATCAATATAGTTGCGTCAGTAACCCGTGCTCTCTGTCCAGAACCACATATCGGAGTACCGGTTGATCAAAACGTGTAACCTAATTTAAAAAATGTGCAGCGAGACTGAACAATAAATGAGAATCATCGTAAACAATGGAAACAGTAGAACGGGTAGTGAACGTGGATTTCTGTGACTCGTTCATTTTGAGAGTTTTTAAGCCGGTTTCAGCCATTTGTATGATAATGGCTGTAGATAATGTTTACGTAATCCGTTAATACATCGAAGATTATGCGTCATACAGCTTATGATTTAGTCCTGCAGGTGTCCGAGACATATAAGAAAAATTGTCACTTCTCGTTGCAGCTCCTCTGAAGCGAAACTGCGAGTCTCACATCGTGTATTGAGATGTGTTAGTGTCGTTTCGTAGGTATACTCACAATCTTAAAAATCAAATATGAATATGGGTGCATCTTCATGTTTTCGCGGTGTGAAGACTGTTCCATAATATTACGGGGGTGCAGCCGCATAAATTCAGCTCCTTCTTCTAATATTTCGGCTGAATACCGTCCAGCCAGCCATCTCCGAGGTGACTGACGCTCCAGCACTTGCTCCGCCCCGAGGACTGAACCACTGCGTATGCAGCCAATGATACAGCAGGCGCCAGAGACGTTGACAGGCAGCCAAGAGGTGTAACTTATGCAAGGAATTAAACCTATGGCTGCGCAGTCGATCGACACGGTGATATCGATGTGTCACGGACTGCACCGTCGCGACGTCTTTGTGATTTAATTACAGAAATTGCCGGATTCAATGATTTGTCCAAGCTGAAGCCACTTTCGTTATTAATTAAATTCGTCGCCAACCGAATTTCAGTTGCTTCTTTCACTACCGAGTCCCCGAAAGGTAAAGTAGAGGCTAAAATTTCGACATTATCGTACGCCATGGAGTGCCCAGTTGTACGGAGTTCCGCCATCGCTGATTTATTAGGTTGTAAGACACGGGTGTACCTGCGGTGCTTGTGCATTCTCCTGGACTGTAAAACATACCCTTAGTAAAACGTATAAATGACAGTGCTGGAAAACCTCTACGTTATTTGATTTTCAAACAGCTAAGCAAAACTGAACGTACTCAGACATTTCTCTCTTTACTTATTCTGATCAACACTAAACTGACACACAATATTTTTTAGCGCAACGCAATCTGACTTTCAATAATCCCTACAAAAGAATGGCCTTCACTAACAATAACCTATATCTTTCACAAACGTCTTCGTTACTCGACCTACAGCAATACAGCGAGCGCCAATAATGTCAGCTAAATCAAAGATTCTAACTACTGAAGGCACTAACTATTGATAGGCATAGTTAGCAAATGAAAGACTTTGATGGAGAACAAACAATATAAGTTCATGACATCCAGTCTTACAAATTTCCTTTTTCTGACGAACACACGTCTAGATCGTCCGCTCTCAAAACTCTGCCATCTCCCTCCCCACATCCACTACTGCTGGCGGCTCACCTCCAATACGCGCTGTTGACATCCAACTCCCCAACACTGCAATAGCAAATATTGCAACAATGCAAACCAGCCACAGACTGCATACAGCACAGTCAGTGATTTTCATACAGAGCGCTACGTGGCGTTACCAACATAGAAGCCTAAACAGCCTACTTAAAACTGTACGTGTCATCTGTCCGATGTGTGAACGGCCACACTCTCAGGGGAATCTTATAAATCCCAGGCTTCCAAAGCACCAAATCATCTTTAACGGAACCCAAGAGTGCTGCAGTCTTGGTGGAGAGCTAAAAATCACTTTCACTTTGTGTTTACTGAGGATCCGTCCTATTTTTGACGAAAGACTTCCCACATTTGGCAGGAAAGTCATGGATTTAAAACTTTCCGTGTCTTCTTCCTCTTTTCTTGTGCCCACTGTTGTTTTCATCTGTAGTGCCTTACGTATCTGCTGTCGAGAGTACCTGATGGCTTCAATAACTCTTCTCAGGTGTAGAAGCTCGTCCTTGAGACTGCTCTCGTCAGCAATGACACTAGATTTCTCACTACACTCATCGTCTGCGACGGATGATGGCAGCTATTTGCACGTAAATACAAATCCGTATGGGTCGGTTTTCGGTACACTGCATATCCCGAAGTGCCATCTTTGCGCCGTACCAACACATCCGAAAATGGAAGACATATGTTGATTGTTGTTGTTGTGGTCTTCAGTCCTGAGACTGGTTTGATGCAGCTCTCCATGCTACTCTATCCTGTGCAAGCTTCTTCATCTCCCAGTATCTACTGCAACCTACATCCTTCTGAATCTGCTTAGTGTATTCATCTCTTGGTCTCCCTCTACGATTTTTACCCTCCACGGTGCCCTCCAATGCTAAATTTGTGATCCCTTGATGCCTCAAAACATGTCCTACCAACCGATCCCTTCTTCTAGTCAAGTTGTGCCACAAACTTCTCTTCTCCCCAATCCTATTCAATACCTCCTCATTAGTTACGTGATCTACCCACCTTATCTTCAGCATTCTTCTGTAGCACCACATTTCGAAAACTTCTATTCTCTTCTTGTCCATACTAGTTATCGTCCATGTTTCACTTCCATACATGACTACACTCCATACAAATACTTTCAGAAACGATTTCCTGACACTTAAATCTATACTCGATGTTAACAAATTTCTCTTCTTCAGAAACGCTTTCCTTGCCATTGCCAGTCTACATTTTATATCCTCTCTACTTCGACCATCATCAGTTATTTTACTCCCTAAATAGCAAAACTCCTTCACTACTTTAAGTGCCCATTTCCTAATCTAATTCCCTCAGCATCACCCGACTTAATTCGACTACATTCCATTATCCTTGTTTTACTTTTGTTGATGTTCATCTTATATCCTCCTTTCAAGACACTGTCCATTCCATTCAACTGTTCTTCTAAGTCCTTTGCTGTCTCTGACAGAATTACAATGTCATCGGCGAACCTCAAAGTTTTTACTTCTTCTCCATGAATTTTAATACCTACTCCGAATTTTTCTTTTGTTTCCTTTACTGCTTGCTCAATATACAGATTGAATAACATCGGGGATAGGCTACAACCCTGTCTCACTCCTTTCCCAACCACTGCTTCCCTTTCATGCCCCTCGACTCTTATAACTGCCATCTCGTTTCTGTACAAACTGTAAATAGCCTTTCGCTCCCTGTATTTTACCTTTGCCACCTTTAGAATGTGGCAGAGAGTATTCCAGTCAACATTGTCAAAAGCTTTCTCTAAGTCTACAAATGCTAGAAACGTAGGTTTGCCTTTTCTTAATCTTTCTTCTCAGATAAGTCGTAAGGTTAGTATTGCCTCACGTGTTCCAACATTTCTACGGAATCCAAACTGATCTTCCCCGAGGTCCGCTTCTACCAGTTTTTCCATTCGTCTGTAAAGAATTCGCGTTAGTATTGTGCAGCTGTGACTTATTAAACTGATAGTTCGGGAAGACATATATCTTTTTCGATTTCCATCGTTAACTGAATTTGACTGTAGATAGAATTCAGATGATTTAAAAATTCTTTTAGCTTGTCTTCACCATGGGGCCACGCTACAAACGTGTCAACAACAGACCTCCAAAACACTGTGGGTTTCAAGCTAGCAGATTTCAGCGCTTTCTCCTCGAAGTCCATCTTAAACAGTTGGCCACCAAGGGCGACAAAGGACTACCCATGGCGACGCCGTTAGTCTGTTCATAAAATTTGTTATTGAATAAAAAATATGTCGAGGCCAAAACATTTTCGCCGGCCGGCGTGGCCTAGCGGTTCTAGGCGCTACAGGTTGGAACCGCGCGACCGCTGGGGGCGCAAGTTCGAATCCTGCCTCGGGCACGGATGTGTATGATGTCCTTAGGTTAGTTAGGTTTAAGTTGTTCAAATGTCTGTCAACTCTTATTTCACTTAACTGCTAAGGTCATCAGTCCCTAAGCTTACACACTACTTACCCTAAATTATCCTAAGGACAAACACACACACACACACACACACACACACACACACACACACACATGCCCGAGGGAGGACTCGAATCTCCGCCGGTTTAAGTAGTTCTAAGCTCTAGGGGACTGATGACCACAGCAGTTAAGTGCCATAGTGCTCAGAGCCATTTGAACCATTTGAAGCCCTCCGAGATGCAACACGTCTCTCTAGCAGTATGTGCAAATAAAGCTGAAATATTTTTATCGAAAGTCTTTCCAATGAGAGACAATGATTCCGAAAGAGGAACCTTTGAGAACAACGACATCACATCGACACTAGCATACCAGAATTGTTCAGTTTGAGTGATTTCAGTTTGTCAATGAAGTCCACGGAGTTACATATGTGATTAGCGCATTTTCCCACCAGAGGCCTTAATAACGATCCTAAGTGTTTGGATCAATCACAAGTCGGAGAGCCGATGTTAAACACTATCGGACGTAGAGGAACACCATCCCTGTGGATCTTTTGAAGTCCATAAAGCCTTGGGGGAACGGCACCACTTGGTTTCAATGTTCGCACAACTTCTGGTGGGAGGAGGGGGGGGGGGGGGGGGTGAGGCGTTCAGAAGCGAAGCATAGCATTCTTCCTTACCAGCTGGTTGGTGGGGTTTTTACCGATCTTCCGGTATGTGCTGTCACTCAGTAAACTCTTCATTTTTTCATGATAGTCATCACGAGACATTAAAACAGTGGCATTGCCTTCATCAGCTGGAAGAACCACCGTCTCCGAATCCTGGCGAAGCTTACGTAGTGCAGCCCTCTCTGCGTTAGTCACCTCGACTCACTCTGTAGATGGCTGGACGGTATTCAGTCGGAATATTAGAAGAAGCTGAATTTATGCTGCTGAACTCCCGAAATTTTATGGAACAAGAATGTGGGTATACAATTGTCTGAATTATCCAACTTCCTGTATTCGTTTTGTTAAGCAATGACTTTCTTAATCACCTAATTTGATGCAAGGAAGTTCGCAAAATAATGGAAACCTAGCTCAGGCGGACCTGAGAGAGGTCTGAAACCGGCTCTTCCAGAACGCTAGTCCAGTACGCGGTCCACAATCTCATTTAGTACAGTCGTGAATGTGGCAGATGATACTTCTGGAAATAACAACTACGGTGAGAGATGTTGCGCAGCCTGAGAGCTGACTCCGTGGAAAACCACTTAACATTCACTGCCAGCTGCAGACCGTCTTTAGATCGTGAGGTTGGTGCGAAAGCGAGACGTTATTATGCACTTTATTTCTCTATTTCAGCAGCCAGTTATATGCACTTGAGAAAAAATACCTGCAGCTCTAAGACATTGTGCCATGCTGCTGATGAAACTTCACTCCTTGACAGTTTTCAGGCTATTAGTGCGACACATAATTAAGGTTACGTGACATCAGATTTTCTTTCGGTGTTAGGATGACATAAACGTGCAGTTCATATGCAGCACGAGCAGAAATAGGACGAAGTACGTAGAAACGTCGTACCAGGAGAATAATAGCAATGAAAGGGAATAAATGCACGGTCTTACTACTGCCACTTTCTAGTCATAAACGTTTGATATCAAGTTAAATCGTAAACGGTGAATGTACCGCTTCGCCTGGCACGTTTAACATACGGTGTTTCTTTTTTATTATTTCTTCGAGATGCTGTAGGAGACCTCAACAAAGTGTATAATGTGTACATTGTGACCGCAGTGCCACCTACACTGGGGAAATCGGAAGGCAACCTACTGGTATAGGATGCGGGGATGCAGGAGTGGTAAACTACCCACGCTCAGCGGAGTAATTAAATAGTTATACTTGAGTACCACAAATTTACTTCAAGCAGACATTGGTGATCGGAACACCTTTGTTAGAGTAATAAAGTAACAGCAATGTAACGCGCCCAAAATCAAAATACTACAGAGGCGCCAATAAGGAACGGTATGAAGGAATTATTTAAATGCGCCCAAAAGCAGCTCAGACCACTAATCAGTAATTACTTTAGAAACACCATTAATTTAGAATACGTCGTACGATAAAAAACGACTCACCACGAGAAAATGACCAGAATCCGACGGATGTGACTTACATGTACAAACAAATGATTAAAATTCCAGAAGCATAATATAATTTATTGAAGAGAGAGAGAGAGAGAGAGAGAGAGAGAGAGAGAGAGAGAGAGTTTCACAAGTTCAGCAAGTCAATAACGCACTGGTCCACTTCTGGCCCTTATGCCAGCAGTTATTGGGCTTGGCATTGGTTAAGAGTTGTCGTGAGGGATATTGTGCCCATTTCAGTCTGATTGGCACGTTAGACCGGCAAAATTCCGAGCTCGCTGGAGTGCCCTGCCCATAATGATTAACTGGCGAGAAATCCGGCAAACTTGATGGCCGAGGTAGGGTATGGAAAGCACGAAGAAAATTCCTTCGTGGTCCGTAGTTTTTTCCTCTTTTTTTATTCTTAGTGTATTTTCAAGGGCTCCAATAATTAACAGTGTCAAAGAATTATTTAAATACAGCCAAAAGCAGCTCTGACCTCTTACCACAAACTGTTTTAAAATCACCAGTAATGCAAAATAGTTTACATTAGATCTAATGGTTTGTCGAGGAAGAACGCCAAGGACCCGTGTTCTGCCTGGAAACTACGTTCAGACTCCCGTCTTTCCGATCAGCATCGATAGCAAGAAATCGCTCTAACAATTCTACATGAGTAGAATACTTTGTTTTAGAACTCTAAAACAGAAAACGACGTTAACAAACGTACACTACCACCTGAAAATAAAGAATGTAATCTTCACTGAAACGCCAAATAAACTGGTGTAGACAAGCGTATTCAAACTCAGAGATGTGTAAACAGGCACAATACGGCGTTGCTACTGGCAACGCCTATGTAAGATAAGTGTCTAGCGCAGTTGTTAGATCGGTTATTGCTGCTACAATGGCAGGTTATCAAGATTTAAGTGAGTTTGAACGTAGTGTTATAGTCGGCGCACGAACAATGGGATACATCATCTCCTGTACAGCGATAAAGTGGGGATTTCCCGTAGGACCATTTCACGAGTTTACCGTGAATATCTGTAGTCGGGCAAAACATCAAATCTCCGACATCGCCGAGGCCGGAACAAGAACCTACAAGAACGGGACCAATGACGACTGAAGAGAATCGTTCAACTTGGCAGAAGCGCAACCGTTCCTGCAATTTCTGCAGGTTGTAATGGTGGGGCCATCAACAAGGGTCAGCGTGTGAACCATTAAACGAAACATCATCGATATGAGATTTTGGAGCCGAAGGCCCACTCGTGTACCCTTGATGACTGCACGGCAGAAAGGTTTACGCCTCGTCTAGGCCCATCCTCAGAGACATTGGACTGTTGATGCCAGGAAACACGTTGTATGATCGGACGAGTCTCGTTTCAAAGTGTATTGAACGGATGGACATGTACTGGTATGGAGACAGCCTTATGAATCCATGGACCCTGCATATCAGCAGGAGACAAGGTGGGGGAGGCACTGTAATGATGTGGGGCGTGTGCAGTTGGAGTGATATGGGACCCCCGATACGTCTAGATACGACTCTGTCAGATGACACGTACGTAACAATCCTGTTTGACCACCTGTATCCATTCCTGTCCATTGTGCATTCCAAAGGACTTGGTAAATTCCAGCAGGACAATGCTACTCCCCACACGTCTAGAATTGCTACAGAGTGGCTGCAGGAACACGCTCCTGAGTTCAAAAACTTGCGCTGGCCACCAAACTGACCAGCCATGAACATTATTGAGCATATCTGGGATGCCTTGGAACGTGCTGCTCACAAGAGATCCTCACGGATTGATGTACAGCCACGTAGGATTCATGGTGTCAGTTCCCTCCAGAACTACTTGAGACATTAGTCGATTCCATGCACGTCATGTTGCGACACTTCTGCGTGATTGCGGGGGCCGTACATGTTATTAGGCAAGTGTACCAGTTTCTGTGGCTCTTCAGTGTAGGATGACGTACCAGATCTGCCCCCTTTTACTTTTAAGAACATGTAAGAATTTACCAAATAATAAGCCGAGAGGAAGCACAAAAACAGACCAACATAAGACGCTACCTAGGCAGGGCATTTTTACCGTTACTAACAATATCCAAGGGACACACAAGCTGCCATTGGCACCTGCTTTGGAAATTTTAAACAAAAGTGACACTTGAATACTAAGGCAGCCGAATTCCCAATAGCACTGGCAGCACTGAATCACACGAAGGTTTATTCACTTTGTCCTCACTAAGATGTAAAACGGCAGGCGATGTCTCACCATGAACTTGGTGAGATAACCGCCACGGTGGCGCCGCGCCAAATACTTCTTAGAGAAGTACGCCTGCAGTGGAATTAGAAACAGCCTTCGCTATGGGAGTGCAAGTAAATGCCACTGAGGAACCGATGTGTTTACATGTAGCCACCAATAACATTGACATCTCCAAACAGGAAAACCTGCGGTCCTCACAAGATGCCACTGCTGCCACCAACATACCGCCTAACCCCTTCTCTCCTCTCTTGCGCTCTAGTGACGTTCGCAGACCGCCGATCCGGTAACAATGCGCACTCGCGGTTTACCAAAGAGCTCCTAGACAAAGTATCGCCGCCGGCTTAGCCAGTATACACTGTCGAAAGTCCCATCAAGGGGAAGTTGAGTGAGGTAAAGGAAAATATCCACAACTGAAAGACGACGTCGATTCAAAATTTCGCGCCAGTCGCATACGAGTTTCGGCACTAGCACTAACACCAGGAGAAAGAAAATCAGGTTTTCTTTAAACGTGTGTTGTAACGGTGATGAGCGTTAGCTACCATTCACACTGGACGTAGCTGATGTTAGTCAAGAATGCCTGTGGTACGACGAACGTGTCATTAACAGCTCAGTAAGTTTGAACGAGGTCGTGTAACACGGCAACGAGAAGTTGGATGTTCCTTTTGCGATACTGCAAAAAGACTTGGCAGGGATGCAGCCACTGTACATGATTCCTGGCAGCGATGGTCACCAAACG
Source organism: Schistocerca cancellata (assembly GCF_023864275.1). Lineage (NCBI taxonomy): Eukaryota > Metazoa > Arthropoda > Insecta > Orthoptera > Acrididae > Schistocerca > Schistocerca cancellata. The sequence continues at coordinate 53,574,909 of NC_064631.1, forward strand.
TGCGGCCGCAAGAGATCCGGCTGGGGACGGCCACGTAACGCTACCGAGAGGTTGCGAGGTGCCGGGGCTAGCAGTGTATTTAACACTAAATTCTTCTAGAATCTACATATGTAAATGATGCTCTAAGCTCCCCTTATTCTAACTCCGAATTTTGCTGTTGCACAAGGATTAAAAAAAAAAAAAAATACGCGAACTGACTCTAATCAACCCTGCCAGTGGAGTAGAAGAGAGTTTGGCACCTGCAATAATTTAATTTGATAAATAAGTTAAATAAACGAAGGTTTCATTAACATAGTGACGAATGATAGGGTTGCTCTACCGATTAACAGAATGAAAGTTCTGTCCAAAATAACAATATGATTTATTAAGACTAAACACAAAATAATAAACAAAAACACATGAAACATTTACAATACATCAAATTGGCTCAAATTGGATACTCAAACAAACGCTGTGAAGGTGAAGTTGTCCCTAAACTAGATTGTGAGGATTATGACGAAGTGGTACGTGTAGCCAATTCCTTGCAACTCAAATCTTAGAGAAAACACATAGCCAACCCAACATTAATTGCTGCTACCCAAGACAGAACAAAGTTAGAAAAAGACGAACAGGCGCACTCTGCTGAGCTCTGATTATCACCTAGGAAAATCCCTGTCTGCCGGTGCTGCGGACATACCTTACCAATCTGTCTTCTTAACTGGAAGAACACGATTTGGCGTACCGGAGGCGATGGCTGGTTGCTTCGAGGTCCTTGACCGAAAGGCGAGAGCCGACTACCTAGAGCACCCGTACAGGCCGAACACACAACATTCCCGCCCCCACGACAGTGGCCGTGGTTAAACGTTCCAATCAGCAACTCGAAAACCGGCGGAAAATTCCACTCTAATGCCGGAGCACTACCATTCCACCAATGGAGATTCTTGGCGCCAATTTCTGCACTGATTTTGCTATGTCACGGAGCTGTGCCCTGAGCAAGCCAATCACTGTTACTATTTTGCAGAAAGCGCGGGAATTTTCCCGCCACAACTGCCTGGGTACACAAGTCATTCCCACGCCTCGCTGGTAGCCCGCCAGAAAGTGTTTTCGCTAAGTTTCTGCGAAGTAACGGAACCTCTAGCCCAGCCGCTACTTCAGACCCCTCTGGGCGTGTCTTTTGACAATGTCGGCGTCTGCAAAGCATTCACTCGACTTCCTCACACCCGTCGGCTTAACGCTTTCCAGATCAGCAGAGCCCGCCTGTCACCGGACCACCCGGGTGACGAGAGACGCTGCGTGGGAAGTCCGCGTGTGAAGGAATAGCGACTTTTCACTGCATGCAATTAGAGAGGAAAACCGTAAGATAGAAATATGAGAGGGGGCTCATGCCACCTCTCAAGGTAAGACCATCATGTTCGGCGTCTGACTCTGGTGCACCGTACTGCATTTGCAGCAACAATTTGAGAAACAGCTGTCACCACAGTGACCAACGAACTGTGACAAACTGGTTATTTCAAGGACAGCTTCGAGACAGACGCACTCTAGCGTGCATCCCACTGACCCCAAACCACCGCCATTTGCGACTCAGTGGCGTCAAGCGAGAGCTTATTGGAGGGCAGGGTGGAGGTCTCTTGCGTTTTCTGTCGAAAGCTGTTTCTGCCTTTGTGCCAGTGATGTTCGTGTGTTGTTTCTAAAAGGTCAGTTGGGGGTGTGCCATCAACCTGTTTACGTACTAGACGCATAGGATCTACACCTGGAGTTACAGTATGGGGGAACGATTTCGTATGACAGCAGATGTGTTATCCTTGAGACGCTGACTGCAAATTTGTACGACAGTCTGGTACGTCCACCAGTTGTTCTATCACTCATGAACAGGATACCGCCCGCCCAACATACTTTACCGTGTGTCGACATGTTGCCTCAGGATGCTCGATCACCAGGTATGTCTCCAGTCGATATTTTATGGGACATCATCGCAGAACTCCAGCGTCATACACAAAACGCATTAACTTCCCTGTGTTGATCAGCCAAGAATAACACCGTGGAACTCCGTCCTACAAGCTGACATCCGGCACCTGTACAACACAATGAATGTACGTTTTCATGCTTTCTTGAAACACTCTGGCGGTTACACCGGTTATTGATGTAGGAACATTTAACAGTGGCACAGCGTTATCTCGTGAAGATAATCATTTAAACATGGTTCTCAATAAATTTATTCCCGAAGTTTCATTATTTCTTGGTGTTGGGATTTTTTCCGTAAGTATATATATATATATATATATATATATATATATATATATATATATATATATATAATGTATCATTATGAGTGTTAGGTTCCGTTGGGACAGCATGACAGTGGGACACTATAGCGCGATTGTGGGTAACACACAAGGTTTCTGGAAACCCGAGTACTCCAATACAACTATAGATGTGCACGGGTAAAATTAGAGGGACAGTCGAAGTCTGGAAGCAGCCGAAGTACTTGAGCCGAGAGGAACAGGGTGCTGGCTGCCAGAACTCCCGGTACGACAGGATTTCAGGGCAGTGGCCTCACCAGGCACTGCGGCGACCGGCTAAACAAGAAACACATGCAGTGCTGGCGTCGGTTGTCTGCGACTAAAAGAAAAAAAAAGTCCCCAGTAGCTTGTCGCAAGTTCGCGGTGGACTAGCCTTGCAACCAACGAGTATCATACCACCTCTCCCTCTCTTCTTACACCGAGTAACAGTATTTTAGTGCCAATAAAGTCCAAAATAATTGACATCGGTTGTCTTACGCCCCCAGGAGCAAATTTAGGATCTATAGACTACCTATAGTAAATCTCTGATTCGGAAATTTCATGAGGACTAACCATCAGAAATACCATTTTAGTGCAATTTACTAATTATAAACCGTTAAAACCGAAAATAAAAAGTGTAAGATTCAGTTGTAAAATTTTATATTATTCAATTTGTGTTTAGCTGAGATTAAGAGATTAAGAAAGCGGTAGAAGTGAAATCATTAAGGTATTTAAAAGATAGATAAACGTCGCTGTGAAAAACTGCATCTTAAAAAGCACAAAATTGCGATCCATCTCTATGCGAAAATCAGTATTTCAATTTTAAAAACAACAAATTGTAACAACACGGTCCAGTCACGTTAATGTGACTACCGCCTGTGTTCGAGCAGTAACATCTCACAGGTTGCAGCACTAGCAGTGGAGGGTTTACGAAGCACGTCATTGGGAGGGGGGGATGTGGGTAACAGTGCAGTCGTTGACGTAATGCGGAAACTGACCGATTTGTCTGATGTCCAAAAGCACACGATCATTGGCTTTCGGGCTAATGATGCAAGCATTTCCAAAACGGCTAGGTTTCTTCCAGCATGCCATTGACATTCTATTAAACGTCTCGTACCGGTCCGCGTCGCAAAGGCTGGGTATTCGGATTTATGACAGGCGGCCGCATTAATGTAATTGGACAGCCGTGACTGAGGCTATAACCGCAAGTGTATGTCCACTGCGTGGTGACAGGTAGCCTTTCCAGATGCATCACGTTTCATGCTCTACCAAACAGACGGCCGTTGGCGTTCAATTGCTTTTCCAAGTTCTTTGCTGTCTCTGACAGAATTACAATGTCACCGGCAAACCTAAGCGTTTCTATTTCTTCTCCCAATGCTTTAATTTCTACTCGAATTTTTTCCTTGGTTCCCGTTATTGCTTGCTCAATGTACAGACTGAAAAACTTCGGGGATGGGCTGCAACTCTGTCCATTCCCTTCTCAATCACTGCTTCCCTTTCATACCCCAAGACTCCCAAAACTGCTGCCTGGTTTCTGTACAAGTTGTTAATCATTTTACTCCTGCTGTCTTCATTATTTCAACGAGAATATTCCAGTCAGCACTGTCAAAAGCCTTCTGCAAGTCTCCAACTGCTATAAACGTAGGTTTGTCATTCCTTAACCTATCTTTTAAGATAAGTCGTATGGTCGATATTGAATCGCGTGTTCCTTAATTTCTTCGGAATCCAAACTGATCCTTTGTGAGGTCGTCTTCTATCAGTTTCCCATTCCTTTGTGAGGAATTCGTGTTAGTAATTTGCAACCGTGACTTACCAAACTGATAGTTCGGTAATTTTCACACCTGCCAGCAACTGCTCTCGATGGAATTGGAATTATTACATTCCTCTTGAAGTCTGAGGGTATTTCGATTGTGACAGACATCTTGCACAGCAGATGGAAGGGTTTCGTCGTGGCTGGCTCTCCCCAAGGCTATTAGTAGTTCTGACGGAGTGGCTTCTACTCCCGGGATCTTGTTTCGACTTACGAGGGTGAGTCAAATGAAAACCTGAAATATTTTTTTAAATATTATTTATTGTGCAGAAGTGGTACAGAGCTGTATAACTTTTCAACATAATCTCCCACACGCTCAATAAAAGTCCTCCAGCGCTTACAAAGTGCATAAATTCCTTTCGAAAAATATTCTTTTGGTAGTCCACGCAACCACTCATGCACCGCGTGACGTACCTCTTCATCACAACGGAACTTCTTTCCTCCCATTGCGTCTTTGAGTGGTCCAAACATATGGAAATCAGTTGGGGCAAGGTCTGGTGGGTGAGAAAGACACTCAAAAATGCAGGTCTGTGATTGTTGCAACTGTTATACTGGCAGTGTGGGCCCTGGCATTGTCATGTTGCAAAAGGACACCTGCTGACAGCAATCCACGTCGCTTTGATTTGATTGCAGGCCGCAGATGATATTTAGGAGATCTATGTATGATGCACTGGTGACAGTGGTCTCTCTAGGCATGTAATGCTCCGAAATGACGCCTTTTTCGTCCCAAAAGAGAGTCAGCATAACCTTCCCTGCTGATGGTTCTGTTCGAAACTTCTTTGATTTTGGTGATGAGGAATGGCGCCATTCCTTGCTCGCTCTCTTCGTTTCCGATTGGTGGAAGTGAACCCAGGTTTCATCCCCACTAACGATTCTTGCAAGGAAGCCATCACCTTCTCGTTCAAAGCGCCGAAGAAGTTCTTCACAAGCATCAACACGTCATTCTCTCATTTCAGGAGTCAGCTGTCGTGGGTGGCACCCATCTTGCAGACACTTTGTGAAACTGGAGCACATCATGCACAATGTGGTGTGCAGACCAATGACTAGTCTGTAAACGTGCTGCAATGTCATTCAGTGTCACTCGGCGGTTTTCCTTCACTATGGCTTCAACTCCTGCAATGTTCTGTGGAGTCACAACTCGTTGTGCCTAACCTGGATGAGGAACAACTTCCACTGAAGTCACTACATTGGCGAACTTCCTACTCCATTCGTAGACTTGCTACTGTGACAAACATGCATCACCGTACTGAACCTTCATTCGTCGATGAATTTCGATAGGTTTCACACCTTCACTACGCAAAAAACGAATAACAGAACGCCGTTGTTCCCTGGTGCAAGTCGCAAGTGGGGCGGCCATCTTTACACTGACCGTACGACGGTATCTGTGTATCTGCACTATACTGCCACCTACAGGCCATTTTGCACGCTGTTTGTAGCACGCTTACCAACTTACAAGATAACGGCGCGAAATTTCGATTTGTTATTACAAATTTAAGGTTTTCATTTGACTCACCCTCGTAGATCTTTCAGAGTTCTGCCAAATTCTCCTCGTAGCATCATTCTCTTATCTCATCGCCATTTACGTCCCAATGGGGGACAGTTTTACCTTCGGAATGTCTTACCGAAGATGACCATACAGTAGAGTTGCATGCCCTCAGGGAAAATTACGGCTGTAGTTTTCCCCTTGCTTTGAGCCGTTCGCAGTACCAGCACAGCAAGGCCGTTTTGGTTAATGTCACAAGGTCAAGATCAGTCAATCAGACTGTTGCCCCTGCAACTACTGAAAAGGCTGCTGCCCTTCTTCAGAGATCACACATCTGTGTGTGGCCTCTCAATAGATACCCCTCCGTTGTGGTTGCACCTACGGTACGACTATCTGTATCACTGAGGCACGCAAGCCACACCACCGACGTCAAGGTCCATGGTTCATATCGTAAAAGGATAATTTTAAGTTTAGTAAAATTCCTTATTCACATTTAGAATCGTGCATGCTAAGGTCATACCCTAACTTTTACTTATTTTTTTATCCCTGTAGATGATGCGAAGATGCCTCAGAAAGGCGAAACGCGTTGTTAGTAAAAGAATAAATTGCAACCAAGATGGTTCTTAATTCACGTATTCTGCATACGGTTGAGCTACCATACGGCCTAATAGAGTGGAAGATATCACACACACACACACACACACACACACACACACGCACGTGTATGTGTGTGTGTGTGTGTGTGTGTGTGTGTGTGTGTGTGTGTGTGTGTGTGTGTGTGTATGTTTGTTTCTCTTACTTATTTTAAGATGCAAGTCTACCAGCGATCATCGTCGTGATTACTGTGATTGGAAGTCGTGCTGTATGTAATTTTTACTGGATTGAGAGGTTAGCTTTACCCTGCCGCCGATAGCCAAATACATATTAACTGCACTGTTCTTGGACGTGCAGACTGTAGTATAAAACTGTCCCATTAACCGGTTATAGCCACTGACGCGAAAAAAGTGAAACGTCCCCTTTGAACAATTTATACAAGACTGTACTTAAACTGACATACAATATTATTTAGCGCAACGCAATCTGACTTTCAAAAATCCCTACAAAAGAATGGCCCTGACTAACATTAACCTGTACCTTTCACAAATCACTTACCTCACCAAAAATCTTCGTTACTCGAACTACTGCAATACAGCGAGCGCCACTACTGCCAGCTAAATAAAAGATTCAAACTACGGAAGGCACTAACTACTGATAGGGATAGTTAGCAAATGAAAGATTTTTGTAGAGAACAAACAATGTATTTACCTTAATAGTCATAATATATATAGCAGTTCATGACAAATTACAGAACTCCGCCATCTCTCTCCCCATATCCACCACTGCTGGCGGCTCACCTCCAACTGCGCAACGCTACGCGCTGTTAACATCCAGCTGCCGCTGCCCAACACTACAATGGCAGACAACAATGTAAACTAGCCACGGACTGCACACAGCACAGTCAGTGATTTTCATACAGAGCGCTATGTAACGTTGCCAATAAGAAAACATAAACAGCCTACTTACATAGCCCCCATGCTCCCCACAAAAAATTTTACAAATTTTTTTGGGCAGTGGCCAATATTGATTTGATAATATTTTTCAGAAGTACAATAACAAAGACATCAAATGCACACACTTATTAATGCAATGTTCAAAAGCTAAAATTTTCTCACAGTCCATAAAGACAGTTCTGATCTTTCATCACAGTAAAATTTCAGTGTTTTCTTTTTCTAAGTCTGAGCAGTAAAAGACAATGCACACAGAAGTAGTGGATTTCCATGTAATCTTGAAGAAGTAGTGTTGTCCTTCCAACGGAAAGACAGTGCTGACTCTTGACATGCTGACAGGTAATGGGCCACAACAGAGCAAACCCACAGCAGAGTCATTCGACGTTTTGAAGAATATTGGTAGGTAGGTCATCACAGAGCAGACCCACTGTAGTCCTGGTAGAGAGTATGGTATTGGTGGGCCACCAGAGGTGCAGACCCACTGCAGTCCTTGTAGAAATTGTGGACAGGCCCACTTAGTCCTGGTAGAGATTGTGGTATTGGTGGGCCACCAGAGGTGCAGACCCACTGTAGTCCTTGTAGAAATAATGGTATTGGTGGGCCACCAGAGATGCAGACCCACTGTAGTCCTTGTAGAGATGGTCAGCAGCCATCTGCTGCGACTGTGCAGGTGCACAATCACCATTGAAGAGTCTTGCAGTTAATATAGCAAGTCCATAATCACCACTTGTGCACTCACAAAGTTTTTGGAATTGTCCTTAGAACCAGCAATGCTGTTATCCAGTCCCTTGCTGAATTATCAACACACGTGCAAACACTAACAGTCCCTACTTCTCACATATTGTCCATATACTATGACCAACAGAATAGTGTGCAGTGAAATGTAACTAACAAGTTAATAATATGATGAACTGGTATCAATTACAATTTTATAACATAAGCATACAATTACAAAGGTACAAAATACATCATTAAAGAACATAACAATACAGATAACATTTGTAGTACAGGCTTTACAACAGAATAGAAATAAACATATACATCAGTGTTACAGGAATTATGACATAAGTAAATACATAAAAGATGAGAATAACTTTTGAAACATCAACTTTACACAAGAACATTATAACAAAACAGAATAAATAATGTCTAAGCATATTTACAAGGTAAATAACATATTATTAATGTCAATTACATTTGAGGAGAACAGTATTCCTCATCATAGTGAATGTAGCTTAATATTAAAAGAAAAAATTCTATGAAACTACACAGAGACAGGAAGAAAGCAAATACACAAGGGTACACAAACACATAGTGGGATAACACAAGGAAAGGACAGGGTTTGTTTTACTGCAGTATTTGGCAAACAAAACTTTCTTTACTTCTTGGAGATCTCCCTTCATTCATCATTATTCCCAAAAAGTCCTATCTATACCTCCTTCCTGTATTCTATTCATATCTCTTTCAAAATAAGTATTTCTGATTCTACAATACTCATTTTGGCCCAAATCTTTTTCATATAACTTCTCAATGCATTCTTTCCCTACTGTCCATAGTCAGTTTCTTATATAGTCTACCCTTCTTAAGCTAACTTAAATCTATTGAGCTCAGATGCTAAACTAAGGGACGAGGCAATGCAGCAGCATAAAACAATTAACACAAACATCAAGGACAAAAATTTTAAATAGGCAAAGCAATTGCAGTACTACAACTAATATAAGGCACTGTGCAGCAAACAAGGAAAATAAAACAGTAGTAAAACTAGCTTAGAAGAGTAACACAATGTCAAATTCAGTAACACTATGCCTGGCAAACAGCAGTAACTTATACCTAAACATGACATAGCTCAAGCAGAAAAAATATTACAGTAACAACAACAATGCAGAAAAGGGAAATGTCTATTCACATCTTAATGTCTATGTAATTAAAGTGGTGCACCATAAAAATTAATTCTACAAAAAATTACCAAGTACTTGAAAAGAAAATTATGTATGCAGTTATTGTTATCAGACCCTTCTTATTGTTATTTCCATTCCAAGAGCTCCTTTTTTGAAGAATGTGGATCATAAAATAATTATTTAATAGATCTGTTGACAGAAAGTGTTCACATTAGCAAATGCATCTAAGTTTATTTTATAAAACTAATGCTGCAACACAGCTGGAAAACAGATATCAAATGAAATAAGCAATTACGCAAACCAAAGCATAAAAACATCATTCAATAGCTATGTGGCATTTCGTAAGTCAGTAGCTCTCAACTCTCGTAGAAAGACACTTGTCATAATCAGGTGTGCAGATGTACGAATATTTCCCATCAATTCATAAGCATTTCAGTAATTAGCACAAAGTACGAGTAATCATATGTTTTCAAGTAATGAGCGTGTCATATTTGCAATGTTTTCTCCAAAGGAATGTCAATGGCGTGAATAATGGCCTCCGTTTTTTTTTTCACCTAATGGCTTTCTTTTGTCAGACGACTACCTCTCAGCTGGGCGCCCAAAACTCATTACGTGCAGGTGGTCACTCAACTTTCTTATGGAAATATTTACGACAGCAGTTTCCGCTACAGTGACAGTCTCATATAAAAATATTTCACAGGTCAAGAATTTGCGTTGCAAATGTGTAGAAACAAAATCTTATGAATATAACAGTGTCCAAAAAATTTTCGCTGGCATTGTGATACATTCACGCATTTACACACATTTCATAACTCTTAAAGTACGATTCTTGGTTTCCAACATCCTTTTTCACAAGTCAAGAGTCCCTACCCACTATTCATTACTCCTTACCTTATTACACATATACGTATTCATCAACACTCTTCAATATTTCATCATTATAAATATGAAGCATAATCAAATAACTCATATAGCCTCAGCCTATTAATCATAAACATACCTCGGCACCATAATACACATCGTCATCGTAATAATATCATAACACCTCAGTCAAATCTGAAAAACGTCGTAGCTTTCTGCAATAATTTCAAAACCTATAGAAAATTCTCTGCTCATTTCAGTAGTGTCATCTACCTCAAACGTACTTTAAAAATCATGATCTCATACCAGATACATCATTCAAAGCTCTCATAGTGTCACAATGGTTCCAAAAAAATATGAACAGTTCACAAAGTAAAGACAAAATACAATTTCATAAGTGTGAAGTTACCCAACTGTGTAATTGCGTAAACATGTGTCATTGATGTAGTAAAATAAATGTTGGTCTCTCAGTTAAATGATCAGATAGCTGTGTAATTTATGTGTTAGAGGAATATGGTACCGATGTGTAAAGTAGTATAAGCAAATACCATATTAGCTAGGGCTCCTTGTGCTTGCCAAACACATGGTACACAAAGTAAGCGTGTACCCCCCCCCCTGAGGATTATTGTAATTATACCCTCAGGTGTTACAGATTACAGCAATGGAATGAAATGTATCATGGAAAACTTTCTTTGAAATTCAAAAATCTTTAAAAATAAATGTTTTAAGTACAAAATTAATCACTCAAATACGTGTCCTGTAGCGCTAAATATGCGTCTTGCTGTAAGATAATCTCTGTGGAAGTGTCGTAGTTATCGTCCTCCGAAAGCTAAGTTCTGCAGAAGTCAATGTACTTACCTCATGAAAAACAAAAGTGAAATGCTTTGCGTATAGATATCTTAGTTATTATGCTTATTGTTGTGATGAAGAACGTACTGTGCTGTAACGTATTGTTGTGCTACGAAAGAGGCTGTCTCATTGTAGCTATACCACAAAAGTTACTACTAAAACATGTTTTACTTTCCAGAATAATACAGAAAAACTGTGCAGATATGAAACAGAAACACCGCAAACAGATTCTAAGTCTGACAAAGCATACTAGTAATGTAAAGTGAAAAGTTATATGGCAAAGACAAAGTTAAAAGGCAGATTATCTTTCAATAAACGGTTTTACATGTGAAATGTGGTGTAAACCTTTACTCTTCCTAGTACGCAGACTTTCAACTTCAACGCAATTATCATGTGGTATACGTCGGATTCTGTAAGGTCCATTGTAAACTAGAAAGAATTTGTGACTCAAGTGTTTCTTCTTACGTGACAATGAATGAGCTTTAATGAGAACTTTCTGACCAATATACAATTTCTTTGCATTTGCTTTACCGTGTAGTTTTCTCCTTTTGTCTGCTGCAGATTTTATATTTTTAAGAGCCAAATCAAATATGTCTTTGTGTCGAAGTTTACGTGTATTCGGGAAAGGTACAAGCTCTCTGATTCTGTTCGGTGGTTCTTCATTCTTTAGTACAAGAGTAGGTGGTAAAGCAGTGGAATCATGAGGCATTTCATTCAGCACATTTTGAAATAAGTGTAAATATCTGTCCCAATGCTGATGATTTCTGTGACAATAAAGTCTGCAAAGCTTATTGATTTCTTTCATAATCCGTTCAGACGGGTTACAATGTGATGAGTACAATGAAATAAAAACAGGTTTGATTTTATGATTCCGAAGCATGCGTGACCAAACAGCAGTTCTGAATTGCAGTCCGTTATCTGAAATTACTTTACTAACGTCTCCAACTTCACGTAAGAAATTTTTAACAAAGGCGTTGGATACAGACCGTCCAGTGGCTTTACGTAACGGAGTGAAAGAAACAAATTTTGAAGTAAGTTCAACAGCGACTAGAACGTACGAAAATCCATTCGATGTTCTGACAAGGGGTCCCAAGAGATCAACAGCAGCAAATTCTTTTAATTTAGAAGAAATAATAGGAAACAACGGAACACGATGTGAGATACTAGATGGTTTCGCCTTTTGACAAAGTTTACAAATAGACAAGACTGTTCCAATTCTCTTTTCCATATTGTTAAAATAACAAGTCGTTCGAAGAATATGATAACATTTTCGTGGGCCAAAATGTGCATAGCTGAAATGAATGTACCAAATGAGCTTATTAACAAAATCGTCTGGAATGCAAAGTACCCATAGCTTGTCATCAACAGTGCAGCGTTTGAACAGTATGTTGTTTCTAACCAGATAATAATGCCGAATCTGTGTGTGTGTCTTTTCATGCCATTTACTTTTGATGTCTTTCCAAATCGGATCTTTATCTTGTTCATGAGCAATGTCCTTTAAAGATGTGGTGATGAAGTTTTCAAAGGCGACTTTCTGAATGTAAAGAATACTGAAATTTTTCTCGAGGTTGCCTTCTGTGTTACTTTTCTCAAGCCCAGCTGGTGCGCGTGACAGCGCATCCGCAACAATGTTCTCCTTGCCGGGAATGTAGACTATTGTGAAGCGGAATTCTTGCAGAAACAATGTCCAACGTTTTAACCTGTCATGATTTAATTTTGAAGACATAAGAAATAGTAATGCACGATGATCACTGTATACTTTTACGTGCTTACCAGAAAGAAAGAAACGGAATTTGTTAAATGCCCAAACGATAGCTAAAGCTTCTAATTCAGTAACGGAGTATTTTTTTTTTCAGATTTTGTTAGCACTCGGCTAGCAAAAGCAATGGTTTTCTGAACAGTAGTGTCATTTTCTATGGCTTCTTGAAATAAGTGGGCACCAAGACCGACTTTAGAAGAATCCGTGCTAAGGCAGAACTCTTGTGACAGATCTGGATGAGCTAGTATTTGCGCGTGAAGTAATGCTTCTTTCAAAGAATTGAATTCCAACTGTGCTTGTTCGTCCCAGTTCCAAATAGTATTTTTTCCAGTGAGAGAACAAAGTTTTGGTGTAACTAGAATTTGCATATTCAGAAAACGACGGTAAAAATTTACGAGACCTAGAAAACTGCGGACTTGTTTTTTTGTGAATGGAACTTGAATGGCTCTGATTGCTTCTAACATTTCAGGATCCGGCTGAATGCCTTCAGAAGAAATAATATGTCCCAAAAACCTCACCTTTGACCTACCGAATTCAGACTTTTCCAAGTTAACTGTAATTCCAGATTCTGCAAAAATACGTAACGAACTGTTGAGGATGCGGTTATGTTGTTCCCATGAGGCTTCTGCTATCAGAATATCGTCCACAGATAAGGTGATGTGACGTTTTAAGAACTCAGGTAATATGGAATTTAGCCCGCGAATGAATGCTGCCGAAGAAATGTTCAAACCAAAAGGAAGTTTCCGAAACTGATAACAAACGCCGAAACAAAGGAAAGCTGTGTATTTTCTACATTCTGGATGAAGTTCGATCTGATAAAAGTTGGATCTGAGATCAATGGAAGACAACACTTTTACACCATTAAAATTTTGAAGAAGTTCTTCCATCGTCTGCGGCCTGTCTGTTTCAGGAATAATGATAGTATTGATTTGTCTCGAATCTAAGACAAGCCTGATCGATCCATTTTTCTTCTCAACAACATGTAACGGATTGTTGTATGAGCTTACTGCAGGCTCAATAATGCCCTCGTCAAGCATAGATTGTATTTCTGTTCTGACACGGTCCCTATAATGTGCTGGAATTACGTATGGTCTAACACAAAATTTAGTGTGATCACGAACATGAAATTGGTATTGAAATCCCTTGATTGTTCCTGTTTTGTGAGTAAAAACTGTGGAATGTGCTTGTAAAATCTCAAAAAGGTCCTGCCTATCAGTGTCATTACAATTCTCAATTGTTTGAACTTTATTCTGAATTAACTCATTAATTTCAAATATGCCGTCGATATCATCCCTGTCAGTACTTGCAGAGTGATTGTTAGTGTCTAGTTCCGTAGAAAATTCCGAACTGTTGTCTATCAGAAGGTAAAGCCGATTAATTTCCTCGTCATGGTTTGAGAGCCAATCTTCAAATTTCAAAGCTATTGACTTACCTTCTTTCTCTAAACTTATTTCAGCATCGTGAAAGCTTAAGATTGCTTTGTATTCATTCAAAAAGTCTACTCCCAGTATAATTTCCGTCGACAATAATGGAACAATAAGAAAGTTCATAGAGAAGCTGTGGCTTTGACAAAAGAATTCTAAGTTGGTTTGTTGGCGTACATCTACACTTTTTCCAAAGATTGCACCTTGTAATTTAATCTTACGTAACGGAAGTGTGGGGCAATCGTTCGATTTGTTGCACTTGCTAAAAGCTGTTTCACTAATTACTGAAATGGGACTGCCAGAGTCAATTACTGCCGTAAATTTTACGTCATTTACAGTAATGTGAATAACAGGATATGCAATGTTGTTACGTGTTACGTCGTGTTCCTGGAGTAAGATGTCCCTAATGTCTTCCATTTTTACGTAATTACTAGCTACGGCAGCTGTGTCGTCAGTTTCATAAGTACGTTTTGTGGCTGCCAGCGGTGTGAGTCATTGCCTATTGTCTCTTTGTTGGCGCGCGTCGTTATTGGGATTAGGAGACCTAACTTCCACAAATTCACGTTGTCGAGAGTGCTCTGCTCTGTTTGAATCCCGCCAGTTCTGATGCAATTCAGGTCTGTCGTTACGATCATATCGTCTGTCGTCATGTCGGTACATTCCATAGTTTCTTTCTTGTCAGTCACGTGGTGGAGAATTTCTCCCTGAATCGTAACTGCGCGCTGGACCGTTGCGTCTGAAGTTATTCTGTCTCCCATGATATTAATAGTTCTGGTTGCCAAATTGTCTCTTTCTATGATTGTCTCTGTCATATTCATTACTACGGAAATGCGATCTTTCTCTGTAACTATTACTCTGCCAGTGGTTGTCATACGGGTGGTGTCTGTTTTGGTCACGATTTACGTTGTAAGAACAGGCTTGTCGTGGCCATTTATTGTTTCTGTCGTCACGGAATTGTGACTGATGTGACCTGTAGTGATTGTTTTCCTGTTTTCGCATCCCGCGACTGTCTGTGTCAATTTCTAATTCTTGTAAGAGCCCCTGAAAAGCTTCAATGTCGTCTTTGCAACGTCCTGCTAAAATAATATGCCGTAAATGTTCAGGTAATTTGATTAAGCAATTGCGTATGAGTTCTGAGGGGCTGTATGGGTTTGACAGGTACTGATTCTTGCGCAACTGGAAAATTCAGATTGTTCGAAATGTTTCATCATTATGATGCTATGTTTTACTTGGTCTTGTGTAGCTTGAGACCAATACGCTGAGAGGAAGGCATGGTAAAATTCTCCTTCACTGTGGCAATCGTGAATGACCGATCGCATTCTTACAGCTGGTTCATTCTCTAAGTAGCCACACATAAATTCTAACCTGTGCTCCAATGACCAGTTGGGAGGAAAACAATGAGAGAATTGATGGAGCCACGCTTGTGGATGAATGTCGTTGGCAGAATTCTTAAACGTTTTGAATTTATGTGTAGTAATGAACAGCTTATAGTCAAAATCATCATGTCGGCGAGTCGCATGTCGGTCATTGTTACGTCGTTTCGGCCGTTCCATCTCAAAATTCGGTGTACCTTGCCAATTTCTTTCATAATTTCCGAAGTGTCCTGTGTTATTATTTTGTGGCTGTTCCGTATTTCTATGTCCCTCTTCCCGTATTGGAGCGCGAGTGTCCTCTGAAATACATAATTCTTGTATTACCTGTGTCAGCTGATCTTGTACTTCCCGGATTTCTCTTTGGTGTTGCGTATCAATTTGATTCAGATTTTGTTTCAGTTTCCTAATTTGTTCGCTCTCTTCTGTGTCATTAAAGACTACCAGTTTTGTGTCATTCAGATTATCATCTACTTCGTAGATAAATTATTTAGCTGATCCGAAAGTTCAACTACTTTCTCTGATAATGAACTAATTTCCTCCATGTGTCTTTCTACTGTGTCCTTTAAGTTTTCCTGAGTTTTTGCAAGTTGCGTAACCGAATCGGTAGACGCAACTGAGTCAATTTTAGCTTGCAAGGTCTCATGATTTTCATGAATAATAGTTTGCAGTTCTTTTATGGCTGCTTCGTGATTCTGTAATGCATTTTCATGACGCGAAAAAATAGGTTGGAAATGCTCACAAATTTGTGTTTTTACGTCATTACAGGCTTTTTGACATTTCGATTCTATTTTATGTAACTCAGTAGTTAAATCTTCACGCGTTTGCTCAAGTGTGGTGTGAAGATTTTGTTCCATTGCGTCTAACTGTTGCTGTGTTTGTTTCTGATTTTGTTCCATTTTTTTGCATTAATTGCAATAATAATGTATTAGTGTCTGGAATCTGTTTCTCTATGCTTTTTGGCAGTGCGTTTTCACCGGCATTCACATTTTGACAAGCAGAAAATGTGTCTTGACTCATTTGAGAAAACGGTGAGGACTCAAAACCTAAGTCTACAGTATTTGCAATATTGTGTTCTGTCATTTCGGATTCCTGTGCGAGCTGTTGCCGACCGATCGATAGATAATGCTTCCCTGTTCACTACCTGTTTGACTGTCTACACCATTATTTGCCGCCCGCTCCATCTCCCTATGCACAATTACCAAATTACTACTTCGAATGTCTGTTAATTCACTACCCAGTGGTGCTGATAAGCTACGCTCGTCGTCACTATTATTTCTCAGTTTACTTTGAAGCCTAGTGTTACGTTTTTCACACGCCATTATTGTCACAATATTTCACACGATAACACAGAAAAGCACAATTTGAAGAGCAAAAATAAGAGAACACATTAACATAGTACTGAAAATAATATCTAGTTAATTGCAGCTGCGAAATACTTGGTGCAAATCTACATGCATGCCACAACTGTTTTACTGTACAACAATGAAAGGCTGCAACTACAAAGGAGATTCTCTCTACAATTACGCGCTAGCAATAAACAGAATCTACACTAATTACACAAACTACAAGAAAAAATCAGAAGAATCCAGTGTGGTATCCTAGGCTAAGGGTCGACATATGAAACGTCCCCTTTGAACAATTTATACAAGACTGTGCTTAAACTGACATACAATATTATTTAGCGCAACGCAATCTGACTTTCAAAAATCCCTACAAAAGAATGGCCCTGACTAACATTAACCTGTACCTTTCACAAATCACTTACCTCACCAAAAATCTTCGTTACTCGAACTACTGCAATACAACGAGCGCCACTACTGCCAGCTAAATAAAAGATTCAAACTACGGAAGGCACTAACTACTGATAGGGATAGTTAGCAAATGAAAGATTTTTGTAGAGAACAAACAATGTATTTACCTTAATAGTCATAATATATATAGCAGTTCATGACAAATTACAAAACTCCGCCATCTCTCTCCCCACATCCACCACTGCTGGCGGCTCACCTCCAACTGCGCAACGCTACGCGCTGTTAACATCCAGCTGCCGCTGCCCAACACTACAATGGCAGACAACAATGCAAACTAGCCACGGACTGCACACAGCACAGCCAGTGATTTTCATACAGAGCGCTATGTAACGTTGCCAATAAGAAAACATAAACAGCCTACTTACAAAAGCGCTGTATCATTGTAAGAGGAACTGAGGTGATCGCGTATGCCGGAGTTTACCCCAGTTCATTACTATCCATTAACACAGTGAAATCTGAAAATGATCAAATAAATATGTTAGGCAAAATATACGAACCTAAGAAAAATAAGTGGCCCTGAATAATAAAATTAGGAAGCTAAGAATTGGTCAGAGTATGCAAATGTACGTCACAAGTGTTACAACTCTCAGCTTGAACAGAAGAATATTTTGGTGAAAATGGTTGTTTTTACGAAAAATTTAAGCTGCTAATTATTAAACTCAGAAAGCTGCAAATTCATATTTAGCTTCAGTTTCATTTAGAAACATAGAATATGAGACACACCAAGCTGCTTCTATCAGCTTTCGAGTTCTTTGCTAAAATTCAAATTTGGAACGAAAACTTAGATTAAGTGTCATTCTTATATGTAATGGAAAGCTCTAATTAAAGCATTTGATTATATTCATGAAATAATACATCTTTACCAAGTTGAAAGACTATACTGTAAATAACAAGATTCACAAACTTTAGAGGCAGTTTAGAAGTCTTCTTCTATTGTCACTTCCGTTCTAAGAAGTCTAGCCGGCGATGTTTAAACGCGGTCGAACTAAAAAATTTGCTGTAACTAAAGCAAACTTAAGTATATTTCCATAAAAATTAAGAAGACCGTAAATTATTAAACGACAGTGCTATTAATAAGTACGTGTCCGAGAAAGTGGTCGTTTAGATACTGCTGTCTGTGCTTGATAGCAAATGTTTTGTTTGGCTGTGCGCTGCGCCTCCTAAATAAAGCCAGAGAGGTAGTGGGAGGACATATTTCACAACGAGATATCAAACTTTCACGTCAGTCAAACGCCCGCGTGCGTTGTGCCTCGAATGGCGCTAGAGTTGGGCAGATTTGAATGCTTTCTTGGTAATAGTAGACACTGAACTCACGAGAACTATACACCGTCCCGGATCACTTAGGTTTCACTGAAGTAATTGTTTGTGTGCCGTCCGTAATGTTGACAAAACCGCGTGGCAAGTGGCAAAATTATTTTCCACTATCAAGTTGATTAGAAGTCAGGGCCATAGAACATCTTACTTGAACTTCCTGTACAGGTCGCCTCTGAACTGTTAATAATGCTGTTTCCGATAGAGGTATTAGTTACAATACTAAGACATACATTTTGTGAGTATTAACTATTTACAGAATATATCAATCAATTGAAATTCAGAACTTTTATTTATAGGTATAGTCCCTGACCGGTTGAGTAAATGGTAAATAGGAACATTGTCAATCAGTGAGCACAAATAGTAAGGTGAACTTGCAGACTGAAAATTATGGTCAGTATGTTCCCTATCGCCCTCTGGCTAACATTAAAAATGGTCTTCTGGCACTAGTAGAAGGCGACGGTAGGAGGAAGGCATGCACAATTATTTCCGTAACGTCATATCGAAGTAACGACCGTCTGATAATTTATCCACCGCCACACACCATGTAATCGTCACTTGATCATTCTTTTACGCAACAGCTTTATCTTATTAGAATGTGGCTGGACATCATTAATAAATGATTGCGTGAGTAGCACGCACTGTGTTTTCGACTATTGAATTCCATTGACTTTATGTTGGAAGTGTCCTGATCGGTCCTGTACACCCTGAAGTCATGGCTTCTAGATCACGTCAACAATGTGTCCTGTTTGTCATGACAGTGAACTACGGTTGAGAGTTTCACTCCCATCATCTCGACGTCACTGTTGACCTTAAATAACAAACAACAATTCCGTTTGGTTTTGAATTAGGAATATTTACTGATGATGTAGATTATTGGTGTCAAATGTTCATGCACAGAGCTATTACCAATTGTACCACCTTTGTCAGTTACGTCAGAGGTTCTAGTTACCATTGAAATGAACACAGTACTTAGCTTATTATTCACTTGTAGTACTCGCGCCTTTTTGTGCCTTTACATGACCTTACTCGTTACATTCTGTCACTTCCACGCGCGGGCGTAATTTAAATACTAAAAATTAATCACGTGCATGTTAATAAAAATGTGATGCGTCAGAGCATATGATCAGCTCTCTCTCTCTCTCTCTCTCTCTCTCTCTCTCTCTCTCTCATTTAAAGCATCACTGCCTACATCTCTCTATTAAAATCAGACTCTTTACGAAAGCGACTCAGTACGAAAACGGCGAAGAGGTTGCTGGATTTTAGTGTCAAGAATTCGTGTAGGCAACTGTTTGTTCTTAATAAAATCAAAGGGACACAGTATAGCCTCTTAATAAGATTATTAACAATGATTTACGTATGATTTTTAGGGAACATCATGAATTGCTGCACACATCAATACAGGGAATTCGATTTGATTTCATAGTGTTGTAGTGATGTATTTTACAGCTTCACTCTCTCTTTGTTTACAGGTATACCGTCACTCCTCAGAGGCCAATTATACCATCTACAGCGTTCAGGAAAAGTAAGTATCTGCCTCTCCTGTGCATACTCTTCTTCACTTACAACGATAATCCAAATAATTTGTACCATATTACCAGGTGTACAGTGGATAAGAAACGATATAGTCAGAGGCATAGGCTGAAAAGTCGTTGAAACTGATGTGGAACTCAGGTGATGCAGCTTTTAAAACCGTTGGCAGAAAGACATTTTGTAGCTACTAGGGGTGGATTGAAAATGGTGGCAACACTGCCGTAACGTGAGAGATGTGCATCCAGTAGTATGCATGCTATGTTGTAGCTGCTAGCACAAGGTCACTTGCAGTTGTGCTGTGAGTGGCAGCGGCTGTGTTGGAGTCAGTTCAGTGTGTACGGTCTGAAAATGCGGGAGGCCAGTTCAAGCGTCCTAAGAGTATGTTTAGGGAACACGAACAACACGCACGGATCAAGAGCGAAGTGGCACGTAGTCGCGGCGGACAGGAATGGCGTGATGGGAGTGGTGATGCAGCATTGCCATATCGTACAGTGGCGAGGTGGGTTAAAGTATTTCGGGATGGCAGGGATGTCCTTAAAGATCGGCCCCATTCGGGATATCACCCATGGACAACATGACAATTGAGCTCCTTCCCTCCCTGCTGTATGCGGATCGCCAATGGACTGTAACCCATCTTCCTTCATGGCAATGCACGATGCCACACGGCCAAGTCCGTGCAGGAGCACCTGCATATGTGGCGATGGGAGGTACTGGAACATCGACCTATTCACCCTATGAGAGTCCATGCGGTTGCGACCTAGTCGCCCAAATGAAGGAAACTCTTCATGGTAGCGCTACAACCCAGGAGACACCATCCATCTGTGTGGAGGGAGGTGATAGGAATGCAGGGAGATTACGTAGAGGCCACGGATTATGGCAAATGTCTGTTATGAGTACGCCTGCCGCGGTGGTCTAGCGGTTCTAGGCGCGCAGTCCGGAACTGCGCGACTGCTACAGTCGCAGGTTCGAATCCTGCCTCGGGCATGGATGTGAGTGATTTTCCTTAGGTTAGTTAGGTTTAAGTAGTTCTAAGTTCTAGGGGGCTGATGACCTCAGATGTTAAGTCCCATAGTGCTCAGAGCCATTTGAACCATTTGTTATGAGTACAACAATGCTAACCGCCACATTCATATAACCCATGTGTAATTAGATTTAGATTTCCGTAATTTTCCTCAACTCGCTGAAAACAAATGTCGGGATGGTTCCTTTGAAAGGGAGCTGCCGATTTCCATCACCCTTCCTTGACACTATCTGACCTCAATGTCAACAGGACGTTAAACCCAATCTTCCTTTGTTCCCATTATTCATTCTGAAGTACAAGTGACAATCTGCTCGTAATTCATTATTCACTTCATCTATATCTACAAGATGACTCTGGAGTTCACAATCAAGTGCCAGGCAGAAGGTTCGTCTAACCACCTTCCACCTATTTCTCTACCATTGAACTCTTGAACAGTTCGCGGTAAGAACGAGCATTTAAATCTTTGTGAGAGCTCTGATTTCCCTCTTTTTATCATGATTATCATTTCTCCCTAGGTAGGTGGGCACCGATGGAATATTTTCAAAATATAAGGAAAATTTTGGTGACGGAAATTTCATAAGAGGGTTCTGCTGCAACGAAAAACGCGTTTGTTTTAACGATTTCCACACCAAGAGATGGATCACATCCATAGCACTCTCTTCATCCATTCTGCGAAAATACAAAATGAGCTGCCCTTCTTTGAACTTCTTTCATATCCTCTGTAAATCCTGTGTTGAGGGTCCCACATTGCATAGCAGTTCTCTAGGACGTACAACCCTAGTGTAGGCAGTCTACTTAGTAGACGTGATGCATTTTGTAAGTTTTCTGTCAGTAAATCGTAATATTTGGTTTCCTTTACCCCAACATTATGTATGTGCTCGTTGCAGTTTGTTATTCATAGTTGTAATCCCTGAGTATTTAGTCGAATTTACGGCCTTTAGATTTGAATGATTAATCGTGTAACAGAAATTTTGAATTTATTTTACTTCTTACATGGACGACTTCAAACATTTTATTATTTCTAATCAATTGTCACTTTTCGCATTATTCAGATATCTATTCGAAATCATTTTGAAATTGATTTTGGTCATCTGAAGACGTTACAAGATTGTAAATTACTGCATCATATGCAATCAATCTAAGACTGCTGATCAGATTGTCTCCTATGTCATTTATGTAGATAAGGAACAGCAGAGGACATACAGCACTTCCTTTGGGAACGCCAGATATTACTTCTGATTTACTAGGTGACTTACCGTCAGTTACTACGTACTGTGACATTCCTGACAGGAAATCACGAATCTAGTCACGCAGCTGAGGCGATAATCCTTAGAGACGCAATTTGGCCAGAAGACGCCTGTGAGAAACGGTGTCGAAAGCCTTCTGAAATATAAAAATATGTAATCATCTTGGCATCCCTGTCGATAGCAGTCATTACTTCTTGAGAATCAGCTACTTGCGTTTCTGAATCAGTGCTGACTATTTGTCAGCAAATCGTTTTCTTCGAGGTAATTCATAATGTTCGAGCACAATATGTGTTCCCAAATACTACTGAAAATCGACGATAGTGACATGGGTCTGTAATCTAGTGGATTACTCCTACTTCCTTTCTTGGGTATTGACGTGACTCGTGCAACTTCCCAGTCTTCAGGTACGGATCTTTCGAAGAGCGAGCTGTTGTATATGATCAAGTATAGAGCTGTTGTATCAGTATACTCTGAAAGGAATCTGACGGACGTAAAATCTGGATCCGAGGCCTTGTTCTTATTAAGTGATTTAAGCTGCTTCACTACGACGACGATATCTACTTCTAAGTTACTCATGTTGACAGTTGTTTCAGATTCGAATTCCAGAATATTTACTTAGTCTTCTTTGGTGAAGGAGTTTCGGGAAACCGTGTTCATTAATTCCGCTTTAGTGGCCGTGCCGCTGGTATAATTTACATATGACCAGAATCTCTTTGGGTTTTATACCAGATTTAGAAGCAAAATTTTGTTATGGAAACTATTAAAAGCAACTCTTATTTGAATTAACGCTAAGTGTCGAGCTTCTGTAAAACTTCGCCAGTTGACCCGTTTTTTGTGTTCCATAAGGGATTAGTACCATCTCTTATTAATGTATGTGGTATATTGTTGTTGTTGTGGTCTTCAGTCCAGAGACTGGTTTGATGCAGCTCTCCATGCTGCTCTGTCCTGTGCAGGCTTCTTCATCTCCCAGTACCTACAGCAGCCTACATCCTTCTGAATCTGCTTAGTGTATTCATCTCTTGGTCTCCCTCTATGATTTTTACCCTCCACGCTGCCCTCCAGTACTAAATTGGTGATCCCTTGATGCCTCAGAACATGTCCTACCAACCGATCCCTTCTTCTGGTCAAGTTGTGCCACA
The DNA here is from genome assembly GCF_023864275.1 of Schistocerca cancellata. Classification (NCBI taxonomy): domain Eukaryota; kingdom Metazoa; phylum Arthropoda; class Insecta; order Orthoptera; family Acrididae; genus Schistocerca; species Schistocerca cancellata. The sequence goes on from NC_064631.1 coordinate 53,598,233, forward strand.
AACTCCTCTTCACCTCAATTCTGTTCAATACATCCACATTAGTTATGTGATCTACCCATCTAATCTTCAGCATTCTTGTGTAGCACCACATTTCGAAAGCTTCTATTCTCTTCTTGTCCAAACTATTTATCTTCCATGCTCCACTTCCATACATGGCTATACTCAATACAAATACTTTCAGAAATGACTTCCTGACACTTAATTCTGTACTTTATGTTAAGAAATTTCTATTCTTCAGACACGCTTTCCTTGCCATTGCCAGTCTACATTTTATATCCTCTCTACTTCGACCATCATCAGTTATTTTGCTCCCCAAATAGCAAAACTCCTTTACTGCTTTAAGTGTCTGATTTCCTAATCTAATTCCCTCAGCCTCACCCGACTTAATTCGACTACATTCCATTATCCTTGTTTTGCTTTTGTTGATGTTTATCTTATACCCTCCTTTCAAGACACTGTCCATTCCATTCAACTGCTCTTCCAAGTCCTTTGCTGTCTCTGACAGAATTACAATGTCATCGGCGAACCTCAAAGTTTTTATTTCTTCTCCATGGATTTTAATACCTACTCCGAATTTTTCTTTTGTTTCCTTTACTGCTTGCTCAATATACAGATTGAATAGCATCGGGGAAAGGCTACAACCCTGTCTCACTCCCTTCCCAACCACTGCTTCCCTTTCATGTCCCTCGACTCTTATAACTGCCATCTGCTCTCTGTAAAAACTGTAAATAGCCTTTCGCTCCCTATATTTTACCCCTGCCACCTTCAGAGTTTGAAAGAGAGTGTTCCAGTCAACATTGTCAAAAGCTTTCTCTAAGTCTACAAATGCTAGAAACGTAGGTTCGCCTTTCCTTAATCTTTCTTCTAAGATAATTCGTAGTGTCAGTATTGCCCGACGTGTTCCAACATTTCTACGGAATCCAAACTGATCTTCCCCGAGGTCGGCTTCTACCAGTTTTTCCATTCGTCTGTAAAGAATTCGCGTTAGTATTTTGCAGGTGTGACTTACTAAACGGATAGTTCGGTAATTTTCACATCTGTCAACACCTGCTTTCTTTGGGATTGGAATTATTATGTTCTTCTTGAAGTCTCAGGGAATTTCGCCTGTCTCACATCTTGCTCATCAGATGGTAGAGTTTTGTCATGACTGGCTCTCCCGAGGCCATCAGTAGTTCAAATGGAATGTTGTCTACTCCCGGGGCCTTGTTTCGACTCAGGTCTTTCAGTGCTCTGTCAAACTCTTCACGCAGTATCTTATCTCCCATTTCGTCTTCATCTACATCCTCTTCCATTTCCATAATATTGTCCTCAAGTACATCGCCCTTGTATAAACCCTCTATATACTCCTTCCACCTTTCCGCCCTCCCTTCTTTGCTTAGAACTGGGTTGCCATCTGAGATCTTGATATTCATACATGTGGTTCTCTTTTTTGCAAAGGTCTCTTTAATTTTCCTGTAGGCAGTATCTATCTTACTCCTCGTGAGATAAGCCTCTACATCCTTACATTTGTCCTCTAGCCATCCCTGCTTACCCATTTTGCACTTCCTGTCGATCTCATTTTTGAGACGTTAGTATTCCTTTTTGCCTGCTTTACTTACTGCATTTTTATATTTTCTCCTTTCATTAATTAAATTCAATATTTCTTCTGTTACCCAAAGATTTCTACCAGCCCTCGTCTTTTTACCTACTTGATCCTCTGCTGCCGTCACTACTTCATCCCTCAGAGCTACCCATTCTTCTTCTACTGTATTTCTTTCCCCATTCCTGTTAATTGTTCCCTTATGCTCTCCCTGAAACTCTGTACAACTTCTGGTTTGGTCAGTTTATCCAGGTTGCATCTCGTTAAATTCCTACCTTTTTGCAGTTTCTTCAGTTTTAATCTACAGTTCATAACCAATAGATTGTGGTTAGAGTCCACATCTGCGCCTGGAAATGTGTGACAATTTAAAACCTGGTTCCTAAATCTCTGTCTTACCATTATATAATCTATCTTAAAACTTCTAGTATCTCCAGGGTTCTTCCATGTGTACAACCTTCTTTCATGATTCTTGAACCAACTGTTAGCTATGATTAAGTTAAGCTCTGTGCAAAATTCTACTAGGCGGCTTCCTCTTTCATTTCGTAGCCCCAATATATATTCACCTACTACATTTCCTTCTCTTCCTTTTCCTACTATCGAATTTCAGTAACCCATGACTATTAAATTTTCGTCTCCCTTCACTACCTGAATAATTTCTTTTATCTCATCATACATTACATCAATTTCTTCGTCATCTGCAGAGCTAGTTGGCATATAAACTTGTACTACTGTAGTAGTCGTGGACTTCGGTT